>NW_026622986.1:5000000-10000000 GCF_023065955.2 Ursus arctos
AGGCTGGTATATAAAGATGTAAGAACTGTTTTTAAATGTCCCAGCAATAGCCTTTTCTGCATTTGCTATTACGCCTCTAGTATGGTCTGGGGTCTCTTGTGTGTGAGAGTGATTTTTATTGTCTGAGCAGTTCCCAGCTTCTGGGTCATTAAGACATTGCCAGCCTTTTTTATGGCTTCAGCGATGAAACTGTTGATGAGGAGTATGGACCCCGCAGCAGTCACAGTCTGGGTTGGTCTGCCATTGAGGGTGTAAATACCCAGTGTCTCCTTGGCTTGCCTTGTAGTTTCCTGTGGTAACTCTTCTGATACTAGGCTTACTTTTTGCATTGTGGTCTCTTTTACCTTTTCTTTCAGTCCTTTGGTCATTCATATGGTTATGTTTTAAATTTCCTGTGTTCTGTCCAAGGTACTGAGTAGGCTGACTTCCTCAGAGGAGAGCAGGGTGATGTTCTGAGGGACCACTGCGCCCTCCCGGAGGGATCAGAAGTGTCAGGGCCAAGGTTCAACCACAAACAGTGGGGTCCAGAATTCAGGATTACACAGCGGTGTTTGGTTTTCTGGTGCAGACGCTGTCTTCTAAAAGATTGTAGGAGGTTTTCGGGACCTTGTCCAAGGAAATGTGATGACCAGTGGGAAAGAATGGTTCTGTCCTTTATGTCCTTACCATGTCTCTATGTAGTTTTTCAATAATATCTTCAGGGGGCGCCTGGGTGGCTCAGTTGGTTAAGCGTCTGCCTTCCGCTCATGTTATGATCCTGGGGTCCTGGGATCGAGCCCCATGTCAGGTTCCCTGCTCAGCAGGGAGCCTGCTTCTCCTTTGCCCTGCCCCCTGCTTGTGCTCTCACTCACTCTCAAATAAATAATAAATAAATAAATAATAAATAAATGTCTTACAAAAAAACTTTAGAAAATGGAATGCTTGACCATCGAATGAGCTAAGTCCTTATTCCTCATGGCTCCTTGATAGGCTTAGGTATTTGAGACATACTGGCCTTGGGAAGACGTATGGTGCTACTCCGTTACTCCTTCCATATATGGTGGGGGTGATTGTTAATGCAGCCTTACTTTTCTCCAGATTTTTTATGTTTAGTAAATTTACGAGTCACTGTAGACTTGAAGACATGATAATGCTCAGCGATTTAAATACCTTTTAATATGTATTTATATACTTGAGAAGGACAGTGAAAACTCTCCAAATTCTTTAAATATTTTTATGCTATACTGAAGATCTAGTCACTGGCTCTGATTTATGGAAATGTAGGTTTTAACTAGGGAGTGAACTGAATGGTGTGATAGACACCAAAGTGATTAGTGTTGAAGAACCTGGGATGGGTTATTTTTGGAACATTTCATTGTGCTTTTGTCTTCCGAATGCCCTACGCTTTCACTGTTACATTGTTTTCCCAAACACTTAGCAACAACACTACCTCGATCCATGTACCAAAAACTGGTTAGAGTAATTGTCCAGCAGGTTTAGTTTCTGTGAATGCAAAACTTTTTTGTACCAATACCAAGAAAATATTGAGCATTTTGAATTAATTTTGCTCAGATTTGGCTTTTTAAAACTTGAATATATTTTCAAGGTATTGCAAAATGAATATTAGTGTTTACAATTTCTTTTTCTTTTTTTTAAGTAGGCTCCACAGCCGGTGTGGAGCCCAATGTGGGGCTTGAACTCACAACCCTGAGATTAAGACTGGAGCTGAAATCGAGAGTCAGGTGCTTAAAATTGTTTTTCTTTAGAATTGCTCCTCTTTAAAATCTGTTGCTGTCCTTAGTCATGTAAGATACTGGAAGAAACTCCTTTCATTGCGTGGGCTGTCTCAGAGCCCCTTTTGTAGCCCTGTTACAGGAAATAGCCAGTCCTCTCTGCCCCGCCGGCTGCGGATTTGGCCTGTACTGAGGCAGCCTTCCCTGCGAAACTGCTTGGCCCCTTTCCCAGCCCCTAGCATTTTTGTTTCCGTGCTAGAAGCTGTTCTTTTTCTTCTTCTTGTTTTCATTCTCCCCTCTTTACCTGTTTCTACTCATGCCATTAGACTTCCTCAAGACTACAGAGAAGAAACGTAGGAATGTCTTCAAAGCAGATAGGAATATATCGTTTTTCTAAATTGTTAAATAATATTTGTGCTGAACTTAATACTATTTTAAGTCCCGAGTATCTTGCTGAATAATACACTTAGTCTTCAAAATAAACAGACTATGGGGACCCTAATGAAGACAGCCCCATCCACTACCACCGACTCCCGCTCCCCGGCCGCCCCGGTTCGTGCGCTCACTGGCTTTGTGCTTGTTTTGCTCAGCATTCACACGTACGGGCTCAGGTTTGCTCCTGACAACCTCATGAGGTTAACAGCTCTGCAGGATTGGCATAACTATCCTCTCCATTTATTAGATGAAGGGAAAGGGAGGCATGGAGAGGTAGCTCACCCAGGGCCACCCTGCTACTTACTGGTAGGGTTTGTATTGAACCAATGGCTCCCAGACTTCAAAGCCTGCCCTCTTAGCTTTCTGCTGCTGCGGAAAAAGCGGAAAAAGCGGAAAAAGCCCACCTGTCCTCGAGGGCTGCTCTTCATTCCGGTTTACCCACATGGACTCCTTTCATACCACTTCCGTATTTCGATACCTGCAAACACTGGTGGCTGTTGCTGTCTAGGGAAATCAGCCTCTAAAAGCTATCTTTGTGGGCTTGGTTGAAATTGAAATGCATTTTCTCATGGAATTTGGGGTGTTTACCATCTCATGACAGCCTGCTGAGTGCCTTCGGAAGCTGAGTGTTTGTACCCAGAGGTAACGTTGCAAGTGGCTATGTTGTTATTCTGTTGGGTGTAAGTGTTTAGGGAAGGCTGAGTTTATCTGGAAGTGACACACTTTGTGTCTCTTGGCACTTCTGTTTTAGGTCTCCCTTTACAGGAAGACTTGTGGCTCTCCTTTTCCTTGACATGGCCACCCTTTAATGACCCCTCTGCTGTTGGCCATGATGGAGCTTGTATGCTGGACAGTGTCACACAGTGATTCTGGTCAAAGCCATTGGCTTCAAGTACATGTGGGCAGTTCTACCACTTAGATGTGGTGGTAGACCACAGCCAATTACCTCAGCCCTCTGCGTTGCCAGGTTCCCTGGATATGAAGTGGATATGATGGTAGTACTCTTTATATTTTGAGGATTAAGTAAGATAATGTGTAAAAGGTCTAAACATAGGGCTGGTAAGAAATGTTAGCTGCTTCCATTAGTATTACTCAACTGCTATGGCTGCTGCTGTTTTCGTAATTACATTTTTAAATAAGATTTTTGTGTTATGACTCTTCCTTTTCTTATAATGGATGCAGAGGGATTCCTTGTTTCTAGGTTTTAACATTGCATATTTATGTAGTAAAATGGGAAGACAGAGCAGAAAAACTAACAGGAATACTTTAAGGTAAATATAAAGAGAATTTGAGGATATTTAGAAGATTTATAGTCAGCTAATAGATTACTTTGTGGTATCAGAGTGATGTAAAAGAATTTAAGAAATGTGTATTGATATTTCATTGAATATCAGAAAATGTGTTTTTAATTCTGTCTACATTCTCTTAGAGAAGGGCTTTGTGAAGCTGCCGAAACTGTATCCAGAAATCAGTGCCTCTTTGCATTTTTTCTGTGAAGGTTGATGCCTTTATTAATGTAACAAAGTGGTCTCAAACCAGTATGTCACACCATTCTTGGCACATACTTGGCATAGGGTATGAAAGAATGTAAATGAAACAGGTGATGAACCATAGCCTTCTAAGCAGGTGCAAAATTGTCTAATCAGAAATGAAAGTTGTGGCACCATGGGGGAAAGTGGACCAGAGGCCACAGGGGTCAAGGTCTGCAAGAATATGAGCTAGCTCTTATTTTGCATTAATCTGCTATTTCCTAGGCTCAGCCTCTTTCAAGCATATTTTTGTCTTGAGAGAATGATAAGATCTGGATCATAGAGTGTTGGGAAGTGGGGGGACTATGACATGGGTAATTGGTATCATCCCTTGAACTAAGATACAAGCCACAATCTCTCTCTTTTTGTAGGTGCGAAGAGAGCTTGATTTCCTGGGTATAACGTCACAGGGGTGAGATTAGGGAATGATGCCCCGAGAACTTGTAGTATATTAGCTACTTGTATTTGTCAGGTATCAGAGCGGGTAGTGACCGGAAGACAAACGGAGACAAGGCAAAATGGGCAATGAGGCAAGTTTATTGCAAGCACCCTTGGGCAAGGTTCCTCGACTCAAAGGGAGAGTTGAAGAAGTCGCGCCCAAGGCAAAGTAACAGGGGTTTTTATTGGGCACAGGTAGGGTGTGGCGGCCCACGATTGGTCGGCTAATGGTAGCGTGGCGGCTCGTGATTGGTCAGCCTCACCCCCTGCGCTGGGGGAGGGGTGGCGTTTGGAAAGTCCGTTGGTGGTAGGTTTCTGTTTCCCACCTAGGTTTCAGTTTACTGGGAGTGACGTTGCCGCTGTTGGGTCCGTCCTTGCTGGGAAGTCTGGGGGAGTGCCCTGGCGGGAAACCGGCCATCTTAGGAGGAAAGTCGGCCATCTTAGATGGCCCTGCTCTCAAGCCAGTCCATCAGTATTAACTTGCCTACACTTTACAAAGGGATTGCAAAATAGATATAATAAGTGATAGTAATTCGCCATGTATTTGTCGGGGCACCTTTTAGGCAGGAGCAAAGAATTAATGAAATATAGACCCTTTCACAAGAGAATCAAGAATTATTTATGGAATTCTCATCTGTTAAGCCTCCTGTTGTGAAGGTGAATGTAACTGGTTTAGTGCTCCTTGAACAAATATTTGCGCATCTATTCAGATCATCGGTGAACCAAAAATTAAGTTTATTCATATTTAAAAATATTTAAATATTAAAATATCCTTATTATTGAAATTATTTTAGTACTGATGTAAAATAACTAGGTCACACTTGTTGGAAATATGTATTGATGTAACCTTCCTGAGAATGTTTTAATATGCCTCCTTTATAGTTTTTAATTCTACTGGTCCCTACTCATGATACTTTTACTTTTCTAGTTTCTGTGAAACCATGTTGCCTTGAGTTTGCTTAACATTCTTTTGTCAGTTCTTCTCAAATAACTTCAGAAGTTGGGGGTGCCTGGGTGGCTTAGTTGTTAAGCGTCTGCCTTCGGCTCAGGGCGTGATCCCGGTGTTCTGGGATTGGGCCCGGCATCAGGCTCCAACGCTGGGAGCCTGCTTCTTCCTCTCCCACTCCCCCTGCTTGTGTTCCTTCTCTCGCTGGCTGTCTCTCTGTCAAATAAATAAATAAAATCTTAAAAAAAAAAAATCTTCAGAAGTGGAATGAAGGGAAGGAAGAGAAACCTTCAGCTTTATTCTGGTTTTTCTTCCCGGGTTGTACATGCTCCCCATTCAGACTGGAGTCCTTAACTAAACTCATGGCTTCAACTACCACCTACATGCTGACATTGCTCCATTATATTTCTTTAGCCATGAGCTCCCCTTTGCATGAGAGACTCCCATTTCCAGTTCTGGGTTCTGGGAATTGGGTACTGAATATATGATACTTTCACCTCAAAGTGAATGTATCATTTTTGTCCCAAACTTCTTTTCCTTGTGCTTGCTCTCTGACCAACCACCCAAGCCACAAGCCTAAACATTTTGGATTGATTCCCTCCTTCAGAGTACCAGCCCTACCATGTACCAATTCCTTTTAAATAAGTCTCAGTTCTGCATTTTAAAATTACACATTTTACACCTCTTTTCACTCCACTGCCTTTCCATTTGTCTAGGCCCTCTTGACTTCTTCATTGTTGGATTAAGGAGCTGTGTTTACCCTTCTTGTCCTTTCTTCATAGTCCTTGAAACCAGCAGAATAAATGCAAATTAAACTGGTATGCATTCAAGGATGCCCCACAGTTTTAGGATTAAAGTTCATAGGATTTAACTTAATCCCAATGCCCTTCATCTTCCTCTGTTGATAACCTCAGTCTCTTGAAACTCTCAAATAATAATAGTTGACATTTATTGAGTACTTGCCATTTGCAGAACTGTTGTATGCAATTTGTCAGGATTAAATCAGATATGCAACAAACCTATTAGTACTGAGACCCAGAATGTTGGAGCTGCCGCGGGTCATACAACTGGTGAATCACCTCTGTGAGCCTGACTCATTTTGGGGAACCACTACAACATTGGCAGCCTCAGGGTAATGGAATGAGTGGAGAGCAGCAGCATAAAGGGGACCCCACCTCCACTGTTCCAGGTCACGGATGGGGTCATTTCTTGTGTGTGAGAAGCACATGGAAGGAAAGCAGAGGCTTTGGCTTTCCTCAGAAGATATTTTCATTAAAGTGAAGGTTTCCAAACTCTTTGAACTTGGCTACCTACATCCATTAAGTGGTACTAGATTTCAAAAGATTTGCATTAAGTTTCAGTATTAAAGCTGTTAGTGGATTGGGGAAAATGTTTAACTTGCTGTTTCTTTTACCTGTCAAATATGAGGGAGAAAGGATTGACACACAATTAGTATTTATTCTGTGTTCACTTAAAAAAAAAACATTGCTAAAACAGGTTATACTAATGAAGAGTTGTTATAAAGAATTTCATTATTTAGTTACTTTCTGAATAAACCTGCCAGTTGATTAAAAGGAGCCTAATTTAATCAGCATTGTGTTGCACACTGAAGATAATTTAGGCTAATGTCAAGGACACCTTTATCTCTCCTTTGTAGAAGGTATTGAAATAATGAGTGTAGCAAAAAGGAGTCAGAAAATGTTTGAAGTTTTTCATCTCTGCCTCTGGGTGGATATTTAAAAATCACACTTATCCTTTTTGCATGCAAATTAAACTGAAAGGCATTTTGTAATGTAACATTATCGTTATATTTTACAAAACAAATTTATTGAACTTTGATCTTTTGCTAATATTGGCTTGTGGTTGTCAGAATGATAGTGACTTTTCATTATGCATCAGTGTAAACTGAACTTCCATTCAGAACTTGGAGCGAACAGAAGTGGTAGGTTTTAATGCACCTTCATTGGAAAAGTAATCACTGTTCAACAGCAACTCCCATTTCTTCCAGCTTGCTTTTCTTAGGGCACTTTTTCTCCTGTATCCCCTTCCACTCCCCAAGGTCTTAATAGAGTCATCTGAATTCCTTTCTTCTTTTGCAGCAGTTAAACTCTGTTTTCTGACTATGCTCTTAGATGGAAGCTGAGGTATCACTGGGGGTCTGGTTCAAATCGTGAAGTCAGCAGTTAAGGGATTACTAACTCCCTAGTGAGTTCCCTATACAAATGCCAAGTTGCCTTGGAAACGAGGCTAGTTATTTGAGTTGGAAGTATTATCTTGTCTTTAAATGCGGGAGAGGATGATTTGCTTACCTCTGTTGCATCCTCTCTGGGTCTAACATTGTGTTGAGATGTTTTCTGCTTAACTACTTCTAGTACTGATTGATTGACTGGAGCCACAGCCAAGTTTTCTTTTCCCGTGCTTTTAATTTTAAACATGATTTGCAACATTTAGAACTAAGGAAGTGATCCTTCTAATTTCTATTTTAGGATGGGAAGTTTTCCACTACTGATTGCCAAAAAAATAAAGTGTTATATATAGTTTACCAGATTTGACTGGCAAGAAATTTTAGTGATGAGTCATTTGTCATATGTTCAACAGTGGTATCAGTGATGGGTTGATTAGGCAAAGTATGCGATTGTGTAAGTTCGGTGAGATGGTGTTACTTGATGAAAAATTGACTTGGGCTGATTGCTCCTGTGTGCCTGAAAGCACGTGGGGCCCGCTCCGGCACAGAGCTGCACGTGCGAGTTGGTGGGAGAATGCCGTAGCAGCTGAGGCTTACGTTGGACTACTCCTTTTCTCTGATGGAAACGTTTGTAATTTGCTAGTTGTATGGCAGGAGGAGGGGCTGGGGGTGGTGTGGGCATATTGAGACAAGGTTTTCAGGTCACTGGAACAGGCCCTGGCTTAACTTACCCGGCTTGCCGAGGAGGTAAACTAAAAGGCACCTTCCTAACCGAAGGGCTCACTCCTGCTTGGGTGGACACTCCAAACGGCGGCAGAAATCCGGGCAGGAGCTCTTCCCTTTAAGACTCCATGGTCTTGCGCAGTGTAATTACGGTGCTGTGGTTCTGGCCTGAAGGACCACATCAGCAGCTTATCAACCTTGGGCCTCTGGGCTGGGAGTTGGGGAGATTGGAGCATGGTGACGGACTTGGGGGTGAAGGGGACAATGGCGCGTCTTTGTGGAACAAAGATCATTGTGCTCAGTAAAGCTCAAGTAACATCATGATTGGTACTGTGGGTTTCGGTTATGGTCTAGAGCAAGGCGATGAAAGGCTACGTGTGTATGGTTCGGTTTGTCTCATTCTGCCCCATTTCCTCCATGATGTTGGACTTCGATTCATAAAACTTTTTTTTAATTTAGATGCCCAACTCCCAGATTATGGCATTCATAGAAGAAGTTACTCTTGAGGGAGCCTGTTATTTCCCATTCATTAACGTGTCTGTTCCTGAGTATTATTCCTGAAAAGCTATTTGTGAATCAATATGTAACACATATTAATAGTTAAGCATTAAATTGTCTACAGACTAAAACACCTTGCTGTTGAATCTTATTTCCACATCTTACTTGCTTTTAGGTAGATACGTGTTGGAAGGTTGGCAGAGTGAAAGGTAGGGAGGGCACTGTGGGTGAGGAACAGCTGCCTCTAAAATCTCAAGCTGTGGAGCCTGCAGTTGGGGGGGGGGGGTTTGAGGTCCGCTCTTATGGTGCAGCGCGGGGCAGGGGATCCTGGCATAGCCAGTGGGAAAGGTGGCTCGCTGTATGTGTGCTCATGTCATTTTCGAGTTCCTTTCTAAGCTTTGGGTCTTTTTTTTTTTTTTTCTCATCAGACAAAATATACTTAATTCTTGAAATGCTGATGAAACACAGAATTACTCTAGTGAATGTAACATTTAAAGTTTTTCAGTGGCAAGCTTGAGGTGCTCCAGTAGTGGGTTAGTTTTCATTGGTATAGCTTGTATTACTACTATTATAAACCAACATTAGCTCAAATATATTCTTTTACTATTGTTCTGCTTACTCATCCAGTAAAACAGTAGCTCTATTTAAATGAGTTTTTAATGAACCATGATAGCAAGTAAGGCTCAGAGAATGACTAAGGAGTTAGTATTGTCTCTATGTCATTAACATAAGTTCAGTCATCAGAAAGCTTACCAATTGATTTAATAGTTTTTTTCCCATGTCTATGTAATGATCAGTTGTTACATCATTGCACTTGATTCTGAGGTTCATATTGCTTCTTTCCCAGTTTTACCTACTGTTATCTCTGAGAGAGAGCTGCATGTGTTCATGATAAAAATCATAAGAAACACCACCTCCCCCAGTTTGAAGTCAGCCTATCTATATGTGATTATCCAATTTCAGAGTTATTTTGCTTTATCTTACTGTGCAATCTTACTTTTTTATTAACACTTAAACACTAGTGTAACATAGTCGTAACTTCATTGACGAGTACAAATGAAACCGTGGCACTTGGTGATGGGGATGGGAGGGAGAGGGGTTTACAGTATATCTGACAAGTGGGTCAGCTAGCGTATGGCTACAGCATTTGCTTATTTTCATTGTGGTTTGCAGTTGACATACTCAAGGCTGTTAGCTGAACATTACTCTTAAATTGGGAATCTAATTAGTCTGAGGGCTCAGTGGGTGATGGAGTGTATCATCCTGAGGGACAGCAGAATTAAATCCCACTTCCGAAACATAAGCTGGGGAGTGTCATAACTGAATATGTTTCACTGTGATTTCCAGGTGGTGCGTAATACCTCTTTCGGTATCTGTGACTTTCTTAAAGGATGCTGTTAGCTCTTGAGGGACAGGTGACCTTTGACTGTTGACAGGTAGGGGTGTGTGATGGTGTTGGTCTCCTTGGTTGTGCTGGTAGCAGTGGGAATGTCTTGCCCTCTTCTACGTGATATATTGTTTGAAACGGCACTATTAAATATTTACCTCATTAGATTCCTTGCTTATATGTAGATTACATTCCATGCTAATCTGTGTAATCATGCTGCCGTCTGGTCATTCTCCTTTTAGAGATGTGCTGTAAGTTATTAAGTGTGCTGTGTGGGAGACAGCTATAAATGAAAGGTTTTGTTTTGTTTTTGTTTTTCAAGAGATGGATGAAGGGGAATTCAGGCACCCAAGTACTTGATGTACTTTGACTTTTTTTTTTTTTTAGAGATTTTATTTATTTATTTGACAGAGACAGAGACAGCCAGCGAGAGAGGGAACACAAGCAGGGGGAGTGGGAGAGGAAGAAGCAGGCTCATAGCGGAGGAGCCTGATGTGGGGCTCGATCCCACAACGCCGGGATCACGCCCTGAGCCGAAGGCAGACGCTTAACGACTGCGCCACCCAGGCGCCCCTACTTTGACATGTTTTAAAAAGTACATCCTTGAGTGAAAGGGGGGAAAAAGTAGAGCTGTTGGTATGTGTGATCCTAATTGTAGAAATTCACCGATTGACCTGTGGGAAAGAAAAGGCAGTTCGGAATATGAGAGTTTAGAATTGTATAGTTTGGAACAGTGTCACTTCAATCATAAAATACATGTGTCTTCAGCCACTTGATTTTTCTTATTTTCAGAAACTTACTGTACTGTGCTGTACCTCTCACATTTGTGCCGCATTTTCTTTCTGTTGCGCTTACTCCTGTAGGCAAATTTGCCCATGAACTCCCCCTGCCGTTGCTCAGAGGCACGTGTTACGTGATGCCGTCACGGTTTTGGGGCATCATCGTCATGACCATCCTACTGTGACAGGAGGAATATTGAGAAATGCGGCAGACACGGAGAGCTCCCACTGGAGGCACGATCAAGTCCTTTTCTCTTTTGTGTTTCTTGCTCATTTGGTTTTGATGCCATAAATGAGATGGTTTAGTGGAGTCTGGCTTACTCATTGAGGCCACTCATACTCCACAGGTGGAGAGAGAGTCTTCCAGGCATATTCAAGTTCACAGTGGACTTTAGTATTTTTCTA
The DNA here is from genome assembly GCF_023065955.2 of Ursus arctos. Taxonomy (NCBI): domain Eukaryota; kingdom Metazoa; phylum Chordata; class Mammalia; order Carnivora; family Ursidae; genus Ursus; species Ursus arctos. Next base: position 5,011,038 of record NW_026622986.1, read on the forward strand.
CATGTTTTGGACCTTCTTCAGGGCTAACAGTGGTGATGCCTTTCTGAAAAAGTGCAAGTCTTCATTTCAAGTCACACAGCTTGGTATCTTAATGTTGAGTATGCAAAGGACGTACCCGAGACCCATCATAATCAGCTTCCTCTGGATATGTTCAGCCTGCATATGAAAGAAATCAACAGAGACAGAGAGATGATTCAAGGAGGAGTTAGTGACATGACTTCTGAGGCTATGCAGGGCCTAAACCTAGTGGGACTTGGGGTCTTACTTAGACAACTACTGAAGTCACCTGCCATTTTCCTGGATGAAGACAGAACCTGCAAGATCCTTTGATTCTTTAAAAAAAAAAATCTCTCCTGATTAAGACCAAGCGATGATATCACCAGCCTGGAATTATTTAAAATTCTCTTGGTTTCCCTCAGATATGTTCGGGAAGTTTTAGGTGGTGGTATCACGGTTATGTTAATTGGGCCAGGTGGATTATTACCTTTGGTTAATCAAGAATGAACAGAGTCCTGTTCAGAAACTCGTAGGTGATTATCGTCTGCAGCTTCCCAGTGCCTGTGCTGTCAATGTGTTCGATGTTCCAGGGGCGGGAGGTTTCGGAGAAAAAGGATCCCTGAAGTCAGATGGATTTGATTTCCAGTTCTCAGATTCATTCTGTACTTTTTTATAGTTAAGTTCTGGTCATTCTGAGTCTCAGTTTTCTTTTCTGTGAAGTGAAATATAAAAGCTGCTCATTTTTGTGTGAGGAGTTGAGGGGAGGATGCTGAGTGCCTGCAAAGAAGTTCATTCTGTGGCTATTACGATGTTGAATTTTTTTAGCAAGGCTCCTCTCTCTCTCTCTCTCCCTTTTAAAGGTTTATTTATTGGGGCACCTGGGTGGCTCAGTCGGTTAAATGTCTGACTTTGGCTCAGGTCATGGTCTCGGGGTTCCTGGGATCAAGCCCATGTCAGGCTCCCTGCTCAGCGGAGAGTCTGCTTCTCCCTCTCCCTCTACACCCTCCCCCCCCCACACACATGCTCTCTCAAATAAATATTTATTTACTTATTATAATTATACTTATTTAATACTAAGTATTTATGTACTTATTTAATACTAAATAAGTATTATGAAAAATATTTATTTGAGAGAGAGCGTGCCCCCATTTGTGAGGGGCAGAGTAAGAGAATCCTGAAGCCGGCTCCCCGCTGAACACATTGCTGGAGCTGGGCTCCGTCCCAGGACCCTGAGATCACGACCTGAGCCAAAATCAAGAGCCGGCCACTCAACCACACTGAGCTACCCAGGCGCCCCTGTCAAGGCTCCTCCTTTCCTTTTCTTGCTGGCCCCTGCCCCCGGCCAGGCCATTGTTGGTGTATGGGAGAGCTTCAGTTACTCTTGAAACTGTCCTCAAATTTGCAAAAGTATGTATTTATCAACCAGCACAATATAATTTAAAAATAGCTACTGGTAAATGTGTGCTTGTATTCTGGAAGTAGATATACCCTGTCTCTTCATTCGTCACAGCAGCTCTAGGACGGTAGGCAAGGGCGCTCTATTAGTTTTCTATTGCCGCCGTAACAAATTACTACAAACTCATGGCTTAATGCATCACAAACTGATGAACTCACAGTTCTGTAGGGTAGACGTCTGACATGGGTCTCACTGGGCCAAAATCAAGGTGTGAGCAAAGCTCTGATTCTTTCTGGAGGTCCTAAGAGAGGATCCATTTCTTTGCCTTCCAGAGGCCCCTTATTATGTTCCTTAGCTCATGGCTTCCTATCTTCCTTTTCAAAGCCAGCAACGCACACCTCTCTAACCATTGTCACATTTCTCCCTGACCACAGCTGGGAAAGGGTCTCCACTTTTCCAGATTGGGGTGATCGGATTATCCTCCCCGGGATAATCCAGGATAACCTCTCTAGTTTAAGGTCTTTAATCTGAATCATAGTTTAAAGTCCCCTTTGCCATGAAAGGTTAACATCCCTGGGTTCTGGGGTCTGGGGCATAGACAACAAGGGGCATTATTCTGCCTACTACACCCACCGTTCTCTTGTGCGACGAGGACTACAAGGCTGAGAGTCGGTAGAGAGGCCGGCGGATTTACCAACACCCATCTACGAAGTAAGATCAGAGCTATTTTTGGTTGGAGGTCTGTTTGATTCTGAATCTTACGCTCTTAGACGCTTTGCTACACACAGCTCTGGGCTTTCAGCACATAATTTTACCCATTAAAGGGGCTCCCCTCTATCTCAGTGGTTTATAATTGTTTGCATGTGCTGTTCTAAAAATAGCTTGGGAAAAAAAAAGCAGTTTGGAGGGTTCTGATGTGTCAGAGAGTTAAAATGATTTTTCCTGAGGTAGGTGAGGAATGTATGGGCAGGTTTGGAGTTCATTTGAATGTGGGTTTATCTTAAATTGTGGGTGTTACCTAAATTCACTGTATGTGTTCTCATGGAGATTTGATGGATGAATGGATCAGAAGATAGATTAACTCTTAACTCTTGAAAGTAAAAACGAACTTTCGAAAATGGTCTGCTTCATGGACAGCAGGGAAGATTCCATCTGTTAAAATATGGATATGAGTCATGTTTCACAAATTTAAAAGCAGACATTTCCTTTATTTTTTGAAGGGCATGATAGAAATTTTTAATATGTGATGTTTTCGTGAAGGTCTTGTTTTCTTTTGCTGTGCTACTATATGCATTCTTGTAGAGTAGATTTTCTAAAATTATATACCCTTCCCAATTTAACACAAAATTACTTCATATCTGCACCTGGCACTTAAATTTTGGTTTAAAAGAAAGCCGTGGAAATTGTATGTTATTGGCATATTGCAAATCACCAACTGTGATTCTGCCACTGAAATTCAAGCAGCATTTGTTCATGACACAGTCCAGATTTCATAATACTTGTGTTTTCTAAAAATGCTGGAGATAATTATTGAAACTAATATACATGTATAAGTTCTTCCATGTGTGGCATTTAAAGACACATTCTTTGTAATTTGCAATCTCCATTCTCAGTTTGCAGAAAGGACTTGATTCTTGAGAGAACACACCGTTGTAAAAAGTTAATAACAAAACCTGCATTTCATTTGCTTCCAATTAAACACCAAATGTCAGAACTTAATATCTTCAAAATCCATATTAAGCCACACACCTTGTGAGAAGTCTGATGATATTAAAATCAAGTATGGAAATTCAAAATCTCAGTGAAGAGCTTGAAATGGATATTTGTAGTTTATCAGGGTTACCAAGGTACCTTGACTCTTAGTTTTACTTCCCAAATTGAATTTGTAAATTGGATGTTACTGGATGGATGAGCATTCTGGTGCGGGATTATCGAGCTGTGGCCAATGGGCCAAATTTGGTCCATCACCTGCTTTGTTTTTTTTTTTTTTTTTTTTAAAGATTTTATTTATTCATTTGGCAGAGAGAGACAGCCAGCGAGAGAGGGAACACAAGCAGGGGGGTAGGAGAGGAAGAAGCAGGCTCCCAGCGGAAGAGCCTGACGTGGGGCTCTATCCCAGAACGCCGGGATCACGCCCGAGCCAGAGGCAGACGCTTAATGACTGCGCCACCCAGGCGCCCCCCAGGCGCCCCCCATCACCTGCTTTGTAAATAAAGTTTTATTTAAACCTAGTCATGCTCGTTTATTTATGTATTGCCCGTGGCTGTTTTTGTGCTACAGTGGCAGAGTAGAATAGTTGTGACAGAGGCTGCATGGATTGAACAGCTCCAAAAATATTTACTATTTGGACCTGTCAGAAGTCTACTGACCCCTCATCTAGCAGAATGTCTGTGTTACTAATCCTGGGAGATTCTTGCCAGTCAATGTCAGATAAACAGGCTGATTTTATTTCTGTTTATGGAAACTTTAGTGTATACATACAAACACCTTTCTGTTACTTATTACTACTAAGGATTTCTTTTCCCACTTATGTTGCTTATTATAAGGTTGAGTGGCCCAACTATTCATCCTACATTAATTTCTTCTTACCATTTAACCTCCCTCCACGTTGTCTAATTAGCTAATTATATATGATGCCACAGCAGGGTTCTGAGCTTCCTGTTTGTCTGTGTGTCTCTATGACCTTATGATGGTTTTCTTTTTTGTCTTACGAATTGATTGACGATATATAAATGTTCATAGAAATATCATTTGTTCAAAATGACAAAACCGTCTATTAATGGAGGATTGTACTTATAAATGCTTCTCATGTTCTGTAAATTTATCATACCGTCCTTTAACTGCTAAGACTATTAGCATTGGAGACGCTTGAATTGGAGGGAGGTAGGAGTGGGTTTTTTGGGTTAGTCATGGTTCCACTTTCCTTGGAATGCCGTGCTTAGTTTAGCATAGGCCTGTAGTGTGAACGACCAAGGTGGTGCTGGCCCTTAGAACTTCATTACTCTGAGATTTTAAAGTGCTGCCACTGTTTAGTTATCAGAAGAAATAGATTGAATTTTAATTTTCATGGTATTTTGTAATGCTGTATTATGAAAGTATAATTTTGAAATAATTTTATACTTGAGAAAAGTTGCAAAAGTAATACATCTATATTTTTCATGTATGATGTAAAAATCTGACATAACTATCAAAGGTAGGAAACTAGTAACATTGAGTCAATACTGTTAACTAATCGACAGCCCTCCTTTGAATGTTGCCTCTTTTCTACTGATGACCTTTTTCTAGCCCAGGATCCAGGCAAGGACCTCACGCTGCACGTAGTTCTGATTTCGCCTCTGTCTCTTCCAATTTACACGACTTCATCAGCCTTTCTTTTGCTTTCGTCACTTTAATATGTTTAAAGAGTGTGAGTTATTTTATAGATTGTCCCTTGACTTGGATTGATCTGATGTCTTCTCATGATTAGATCAAAGATACGCATTTTTAGCAGGAATACCACCAAAGTAATTTTTTGTCCTTCTCCGTGCATTTTATCTGAGGGTGATAAGACTCATTACTGGTGATGTTAACCTTGGTGAAATGGTTTTTGCCAAGTTTCTTCCCTGCAAAGATACCATTTTTCTCTTTTTAATGAAAAAGTATTTTGTGGGGAGATACTTTGAGATCTGCAAATACCCTGTTTCTCATGATATTCTCACCCAATGATTTTAGCTGCCATTGGTGACCTCGCCTGCTGTGGAGATTGCTTGGCGATGACTTCTATTTCCATCATTTCTTCTCTTTTTTTAATTGGAGTGCTACAGTATGGAAGAGCTGTCCATTTCCACAGTTAATTATTTCTTCAATTATTTATTTGTATCATCGTGGACTTACAGATATTTAGTTTGTTTGTATCATTGTTGACTTGTTTATGAGTTGTCCCAGCTCTGGCCGTTGGGAGCTCCTTTGGGTCGACACCTGATTCCATTTGATGTGCCTCTTTCACTTTTGAGTACTCTTTACTTTTTTATAATCAAAGGTGTTCCAGGCCCACCATGTCTTTTCTCTGCCCCAACCCTGGAATTAACTATTTCTTTAAGGAGCCCTCATTCATTTATTGGAAAATGGTAACGGAAACCAAGATCCGGGCGCCTGTGTTCTTCATACTGTGCGTGGTTGCTTCTAGGACCTCTCAGTGGGGGGAGCTAAGAACCACACATGCGTTAACATTCACGCATACCTATCTGTCTACCTACCTGCCCACTTATAAAAAGATACATGTTCGTATTGATGCCTCTAATTTTAATCTAATACCACAGAGTGTATTTCTTTATTTGTAACTTCTGTTTCTGACAGGGAGAATTTTGACTCTCATTATCCAAAATATTTTTCTTTTTCATTCATTTCTGGTGTGTGTGTATGTGTGCGTGTGTGTATGGTAGTGTGAGGATTTCTGAACCATACACTTGTGAGAAAGAAATTAATATGACAGTTTTGTTTTGTTTTTTGTCTCTAGCCTTACATTAAAGAGTGAAAATAGTTTTCCAAAATTACTTAAGTCTTTTCCTCCCCACCAACCTGATTGCTCCTGTTTTCTTTTTCTTTCATCCCTGTTCTTACCAACTCCTGGGAGACAGCCGTATCTGTTATCCTTCTTATATTTCTTATGCACAAGTGGGCACATACATGTATAATTTTTAATACTCCTTCCTCCTATGTGAAAGGTGCCTTGTATCTTTTGCGATATGTATACTAGTACAGATCATATGTATGCATTATATATAGAAATGCATTTTCTTTTCCACTTAATATATCATTTACCAAACAGTTTAAATTACCCCATTTCCCTTACTGTTCTGTGATATTAAAACCATTTTATTATTTTTCATCAATAGAATTTCAGGTACGAAACGCACAACTTAGAAATACAAAACTAAAGCATCCGAACTCAGGGGAAGACTGTGTGCTTGAAGTTTTGCTTCCTAAAACGTGATATTCCTGGGTGCTTAAACGTCAGTATTTTTCCTCTGTAGATTTATGTCAAATGTGGTGTAACTTCGGTAGCGATTTTATTTTACTTTCTTTTTAATTTAATTTTATTTAAATTCAGCTAATTAACATACAGTGTATTAGTTACAGAGGTAGAGTTCAGTGATTCATCAGTTGTTTGGTAGCCGTTTCAAATGCCCTTGTTCGTAAATGCAACTTTACCTTTCTTTTCCAGCTGGTAGCAGTGTTCGACGAGCAAGATCCCCATCATGGAGGTGACGGCACCAGCGCCAGCTCTACAGGCACCCAGAGTCCGGAGATATTTGGTAGTGAGCTTGGCACCAGCAATGTTTCAGCCTTTCAGCCTTATCAAGCAACAAGTGAAATTGAGGTCACACCTTCAGTCCTTCGTGCAAGTAAGTGAGAGCTCTTTCTTCTCTGCATGTTTCATCTTAATTTACAGGGATGCCAGCTCTTGTTATCCAGCCATGCTCCCGTGAATGGAATTCATTATCTGTTTTTATCAAAGATTGATTACGTTTGGAACCTGGGCAAATGTCTTTTGCCGGAGAGGTAGGCAAGATTCTTCACATTTTAATATATCGTACTGACTTGACTTTAGACTGGTAGATTTTTAATTGCTCACTAAAGGTGAAGAAGGATAACAGGTAAAGTGATATTCCCGGATTTTTCTTTCGTGTTTTTCATCTGAATGCTGGAACAAATAGGAAATAGTTAAAGGCCTTCACACCAAACCCAAACGTAGCATCTTTGATTGATAAGCAACTTGGATACAGCCGTTACTTGAACTTGATCTGAAGACAGGGTGATGAAGAGACGTCAGGGCCAGAATTATCGTCAGAGATCTGGAAGAGCTGCTATTAGAATACTATCTCAAGGAAAGAAAATACAGGGCTTAGTGAATTTATATTAGGAATCCGGGGACGTAGACTACTCAAGTTCTAGGACAGTTGCCTGAAGAGTTCTGTCAGCCATTCCTGGGGGTTTACACAGAAAAGTGAAGAACTTTCGCTAAAAATAAATTTAGTGTTTGTAATGGCCTAATCTTATAATTGAGCAGTTTTCAAGAATAAGAATGTCTATTTCAAGAAATTGATAAGTCAAAAATCACTTATCTTTTACTCACATCTATTTAGAAACATTGCAGTTTTTCAAGTGTTGTGTGATTTTACCGGTAGTCTTTTTTTTTTTTTTTTAAGATTTTACTTATTTTTGTGACTGAGAAAGAGAGAGAGACAAATAGGGGGAGTGGCAGGCAGAGGGAGAGGGAGAAGCAGGCTCCCCGCTGAGCAAGGAGTCCGATGATGTGGGCTGGATCCCAGGACTCTGGTATCATGACCTGAGCTGAAGGCAGATGCTTAACCCACTGAGCCACCCAGGCGCCCCTAATTTTACCGGTAGTCTTGTGTGATTTTACTGATAGTCATCAGTAGATCTTCATATATAATAGGTAATAATACATAATAATATATGAAATTCTATATAGAATATAGTTAGATAATATTTAGAATATAGTTTATTCTTATAAAATTTAGGTTTGCTTGTACACGTATACAAACATTTTAAACTAATTTTATGGAAATAGCATTTGCGTATTACGTGGATATGCTCTTTTAAAAATCTTATCTTGGATATGCTTTGGGCAATGTTTTTCCAAATTTGAGGTGTGTACCATGTATAGTAATGCAGGGTAATATGTAAGTGGAATGTTAGTTACTTTACTTTCTTTGCTTGCATATGAGCTCATTAAGCCCATGCTTTAATGATTATTTGCTTGGAATAAGCTTATTTATAAAAAGTGGATTGCCTAAATGTGATTTCTTTTCTTTTTAGTTTCTGATATAGTGTTCAATAATTTATCAGTTTTGAATAACACCCAGTGCTCATGACATCAGGTGCCCTCTTTAATGCTCATCACCCAATGACCCCATCCCCCCACCCACCTCCTCTCCAGCGACCCTCAGTTTGTTTCCTATAGTTAAGAATCTCTCACAGTTTTTCTTAGTCTCTGATGACTCCCCATTCTTTTTTCGCTCCCTTCCCCTATGATCCTCTGCCCTGTTTCTTACGTTCCATATACGAGTGAAATCGTATGATAATTGTCTTTCTCTAATTGGCTTATTTCTAAATGTGATTTACAGTAAATTTTAAGTAAATAATAGTACAGGTGTTCAGGTGCCTGATATTTGGAAAATAGTAACTTTATGTGAATAATCACACCCTACTGTATATAATTAAATACAGAGCTTTTTGTAGTTTTTAATTCATGTTTTATATAGGATGCACCTTTAATTTAGCTGCACCTTAAAAAAGTGTTAGAGGAAAGGTAAATGCCGTCTTTATGTTAAGAAGAATTTGAATGGCATACTTTCCATCAATTTTTGTCTTTTGTTCTGAACGCAACAACATTTCTTAAATGCCACCCCCCACATTTGGCTGGTCCTGTGTGTTAACATTTCAGTGCTGTTTTTAACACAAAATATTTTTGTGTTCCCTTGTTTTTAGTGAGCGAAGGAACTTATATTTGAAGCATTGGCAATGTCTTATAGCCATTAATGGGAGAATATGTAAATATTACTTTCTAGTTCTGAATTTTATATGCTAAGTTTATTTAGATTTTTGTCTCTGGCAGCCAGTGGGTAAGTGTATGGTAAGCATCTACTAAATACAAGGTTTGGCGACTATGTAAAAGTTACCCATTACATACGATTACCCTATCTATTAAGATGATTTTTCATACTGTTTTAATACCACTGATTCAAACGTATTACAAGAGTTGGACAGCGCCGGGCCAGGCATTGTGATATGTGATGAGTACAGAGTTGAGCCGATGAGACCTAGTCCTTGTCAACAAGGAGTTTTATGTTTAGTGGTCTTTCTGATTTACAGATAGGAAAATAAAGAAGCCAGCAATATGTAGAAATTTGCTGAATTGAGGAGTAGTTAACTCTAATTAGGAGCATAGTGAATAAAAGATTTTAGAGAAATAAACTCCTAATGCTTACCTGGAAGAAAGAATGTGCTAACTCTGCTATGTTTTCCAAGTCTTGCTATGATTGAATTCACTCCTCTCCTTCTTTGGATGAAGAATCGATGGAAGCTAAGAAAAGTATGCCATTTTTTTGGTCGATGAAACAGTGGATATTAAGTTTGAGAATTAAATAAAGCCTAGGTGAATTTAATACACAGAATTCTCATCTTAAGATCTTTTTATGCTTTTTTAGAAGTTGCCACTAATTTGTCCTTGTAGTACATATAAAGTAAGAACATTGATTTAGTTAAATAAGTGGTTCTCAGGTATGAGTGATATTTTCCCACAAGGGACAATTGACAATATTGAGATATTTTTTGGTTGTCTCAGCTGGTAAAGTTGGAGGATGCTGTGAGTGTCCGATTAAGGCCAAGGATGTTCCCAAACATCCTGCGAGGCATAGGACCATTGGACACTTCGGCTCTGCAGCCCAAACGTCAGTGGTGCTGAGGTAGAGAAACCCCGAATTAATGAATCATTGTCTCTATGGTCAAAAATAGCAGTTATCTAAGAGAAGCTAAAACTGACACTTGAGGAAAATTTTCTTGAGCCCAGTATATTGAACAACGTTCTGAATAATACCCTTAAACTGAAGGACGAAGCACAGTGACCAGCGAATAAGGATATTGCTCATAGAAGGTAGTCAAGAGACCATAATAACAAAAAAGAGGGAATTATGGGCAGTATTACACAAACGTATTAGTGTAAATGCAATTATTAGAATAAAAATACTTTTCCTAAATTCCAGAAAATGTGCTTTAAAAGATGAGAAAATGAATAAAATAGACCACATAGCAAAAGACTATTTACATAAAAGCTTCTTATGTTGAAGAGATAAAATACAGAAGGATAACCATAAAGAGTGGGTGCCTACTGGGAACAGAGAGAATCAGATGGATGAAGTGGAACGGAAGTGAGACTTACAGCCTCTTATTTTGTATGTTTGGCATTCAAACCATATTATATTTTATGTAATTAAAATCAAATTTTAATTTTAAAAATAAAATTCTTTATAATATTAATTGTTACATAGTATTTCTTAAGATAAAAAAATCATATAATAGAACTACACATAGATTACATATCCACTTGGTTGCTCCCTTATCCAAGAGTAACTATTTTGGGTGACTGTAAAACTTAGTAATTTGTACCACCAAAGGAAGATGGGGGGAAAAAGAAAGAACTGCCAAACAAACAAGAACCCTGAAACAGTTTGTTGCTGGTAATATTGGTCGTGTTAGTCTTAGATTGTTGGGTATTATGAAATGGAACAAATGAAGAATTATAATAATATTCTAGTTCTGTTATTCCCTGTGCCATCGAAGATCCACGATTCAGAATATAGAAGAAAAGGGCTACAGACTTAAGTTAGAGGAGAACAGATAAAAATTCCATGGTCCTCAATTTGAGTAGAACATACAGTGAATCTGTGGTATATTTTATTTCACACACACACACACACACACACACACACACACAAAGGAAGGAGGGAGGAAGGGAAAATCCTGTATGTGTTCAGTGAATATGTCTTGAATTAACACTCAAACCCAGTAACTGAGCATTCCTGATATCCAGACTGTGTTTTGGAAATAGCATTTTCCATTAAAAGGGATCAGAGAGGTTTTTGGAGAAATGGCTGAATTCTGATACAGGGAGGAAATGTGTGGGATGATTCTGGGTCATCCCTCCATCTAAGAAAATAAGGAAGGCTATGAAAGATGACTGGAGTTGTGCCATGTTGGAGCTCCTATTGGCCCAAGAGGAATGATGAGAGATCAGGAAGGTTAGTAATAGCCATGTATTCATGAGTTCATAATGATAATAAATAAGGAAGCGAGCAAGGTAAGGGATGCTAGTGAACCAGCTTATTATTTGGAAAACTGGTAAAAGAATGAAAGCATTAGGTATCTTTCCTGTATTTCCTGGATGAATGGTATTACTGGGTAACTAAATAGTAGGTGAAGGGGAGGTTTCCTTTTATAGCAGTATCCTAGCTCATAAATGAAGAAGTAATGATAGAATAAGAATATTACTTCTCTTTTGGTCCTTCCTGATGACAGTGGATCTATGCATTTATCGTCAATCACCGCTAATATAAAAAGATAATAATAAATGGAGAGTCAGCTAGGTATCGTGAGCCTCCTGATGGAAGACTATAACACTATGAAGTAGTCTTGGCGAAAGAAATCAAGCCTAAATCCAATCAAGCATCTAGATCCAACTGTCAATTGATAGGAAATCCTGAATATTGGGAAGCATATTAACACCATAGACACGCAGTCAGTCAAGTCCAAGTGGTGGGAAACCATACAAGGCAAGTGATCCAGGTTCTTCGATAGGGCAGGTGCAAGGTAGGAGAAAGTGGGGGAACGGGAACACAGATTAATAGAGACTTAAGAGCGTAACATCCAATCATAATCTGTGAATCTTGTATACATTCTGATTTAAATGAAACAACAACAAGAGTAGCAGTCATATGCTGATTGGTGAGTTGAACACTGAGTATTTGGTTTTAAGCAATTTAATTCTTTTTAGGTGTGCTATGTTATTGGAATGATTTTCTATAAAGTCTTTATCTTTTTGTAGTATATTATGAAGTAGGTATGGTTGGAAATGATCTATCTAGAATTTGCTTAAAAATAAACAGGCCAGGGGCGCCTGGGTAGCGCAGTGGTTAAGCATCTGCCTTCGGGTCAGGGCGTGATCCCGGCGTTATGGGATCGAGCCCCACATTAGGCTCCTCCGCTGGGAGCCTGCTTCTTCCTCTCCCACTCCCCCTGCTTGTGTTCCCTCTCTCGCTGGCTGTCTCTGTCAAAAAAAAAAATAAAATAAAATAAACAGGCCAGGAGAGTGGGCAGTGGGTAGCTGAGTGGCTGTGTGGGGGTTCAGCAGACTCTTCTACTTCTGTATGTGTTTAAAATTACTCTAAATAAAGGTATGTGTGTTTGTGTGCGTGATGTGCTTTTAAAGGAAACACGTACATGAGGCACTTCTTTAACACTTTCAGAGTTTACTTAATTCCTGTTTTCCTTGAACTTTGTTTCATTTAATATAATTCAGTTTTAACCTAATATATTTTTAGGCTTGAATATCTTTCATTGGTCATCTTTTCATGTTTCTCTGAAACAAAGAAAATACATCCAAATGTTAACTCTTAAATTTTTTATAAAATGCAAATATATTGATGATCATTCTTAGTACATAGTTGATCAAAGTAGCATCAATATGCAATATAAAAAATTTTTGCCCATTAATGTAGAAATAAATGAGAACATCTGAATGAGAATAAGCCATTTATTCAGAGCTTGCTGTAGCAAGGGACTCAGACACCATCACTCGTATCTGGCGGGCAGGGACGTAGGAAAGCTGTGTAGTAAAACAAAGGGGAGGCTTTAGATGTGCCCTGACTGGTAGCTGTTGGCATAGAGGAGCTGCAGTTGGGCTGTCTAGCGGTGCAGTATCCTTTGTAAGTGGTTACAGGTGCGTATTTGACTTTCTGTGGTTGTTCCTAAGTTGAAAGCAGAGTCAAAAGTTAAGGAAGCTGTCAATTATTTTTTTTTTAATTTTTTAATTTTTAGATTTTATTTATTTATTTGACAGAGAGAGAGACAGCCAGCAAGAGAGGGAACACAAGCAGGGGGAGTGGGAGAGGTAGAAGCAGGCTCATAGCGGAGGAGCCTGATGTGGAGCTCGATCCCAGATCGCTGGGATCACGCCCTGAGCCGAAGGCAGACGCTTAACGACTGAGCCACCCAGGTGCCCCGGAAGCTGTCAATTATTAATCAGATCCTGTCTTTTTGGGGCTGACTGTTATAGGGGTTATAACTTGGCTTCCTGAACTGGTTGCTGCACATAGTGGTCTAGTTACCTGGACTGGTTACTCTAGGTAGCAGACTGGCTTATTAGGTTGGTTTCTGCAGATTATGAGTTAGATTTTCATTTTTATGTATAGTCTGGCCATTGTCCATTTTTATTATTTTTTTGAGAGAGAGTGTTTGCATGAGTGGGATGGGGGAGGGGCAGAAGGAGAGGGAGAGAGAGAGAGAGAATCTTAAGCAGGCTTCACTCCCAGCATGGAGCCTGACCTGGGTCTCAATTTCACAACCCTGAGATCATGACCTGAGCTGAAATCAAGAGTCAGATGCTTAACTGACTGAGCCATCCAGGTGCTCCAGAAATTATTTTTATTATAAATGTATCTCTTTAAATGGGGCTTTCTCCCCAGCTAGTACGCTCTAATTGTTGAAAAATACTAATTTTTTCTAGAATAAGAAATTGTTATTTGGGAAATCTTGTTCACAGAAGTGATTAGAAGGGTGTAGATGGAGTTTGTTACAGTGCTGTTACCAGCTCTTCGACCTCCCTCCAAGTTAAGCACCAAACATCAATTAGTGATCCTTCATCAGGTTATTTTTATTGGTGGAAAGACAACCAGCTTATGTCTTCCTTTCATTTTGTTGAAAGGAATGAATCAGAAACTAGTTGAGTGGCAAAGGATTTGTTACCTGGAGTCATGTACTTTCTCAACATCGAGGCCGTTATTTCAAAATGTCCCTTTGTTTGGCATTCTGGAGGTTTTGTTTTTGTTTTTTGTGTTTTGTTTTATTTTCTCCTTTTTGAGTTGTTTGTTTGTTTGTTTATTCATTCAGAATCTCAAGCAGACTCCACGCTAAGTGTGGAACCCCACACAGGGCTCGATCTCATGACCCTGTGATCGTGACCTGAGCCAAACCAAGAGTCAGATGCTTAACCAGCTGAGCCACCCAGGTGTCCCATCCTGGAAGTTTTTATGTGCAGTGGTATATATCATCAATTGTAAGATTCAGGATAGTTGATGCTTATTTTTTACTTTATAAATTTTTAAACTGTGTGTGTGTGTGTGTGTGTGTGTGTGTGTGTGTGTTTCCCCCATCCTGTGAGGTAGAAAAGCTGTTCAGAATATCGGTAGGACTTTCCTAGACTCTAGGCACTTTTGCCTTCACGAACCCCTCCCACTATAATAATATTAATAATAAAAATTATATTTCATATAACTTTAAATATTTCAATATTTTATTTTTTCTGTCATGCAAAATTTCATAGTTTTCATGGGCCCTAAAAGTGTCATTTTCATATATGTGAGGAAAAAAAATTTCTTTTATCTCTCAGTGTTCATTTTGTTTTCCTTCTGATTTTAAAAGAAATTAAAGGGCACCTGGGTGGTTCTGTTGGTTAAGCATGCAACACTTGGTTTCAGCTCAGGTTACGATCTCAGGGTCATGAGCTTGAGCCCCGCATCAGGCTCCACACTCAGTGAGGAGTCTGCTTGAAATTCTCTCTTCCTCTGCCCCTCTCCCTCCCCCTGCTCACTCTTTCTCTCTAAATAAAGAAATAAAATATTTAAAAAGAAGAAATTAAAACATTCAGGCCTCTAAAAGCCCTGTGGGTCCCAGGCATTGGGCCTCCTCTGCTTCCTGGATACATATCAGCCCTTAGGGCTATTGATAAGGGAGAAATGGGTAGGAAGAGCCAGCATTTCACCTTGACCCCTTTATTTGAAGGACAATGGAGCCATTTCAGGGAAAGATGCGAATCTTGTGTGAAGATTTAGACCTCAAATCCCCAAAATTTTGGTGTACTGGCATCCCTTGGGCAGTCTCTGCATCCTCTCAGTCACTGTTCATTTCTAACATTTGGGCAAGATGAGTAATCTCCCTCAGCCTCAGTTCCTCAGTCTCTAAGTGCCTGCCTCAGGATTGCTGTGAGTAGTAAATGAGGCCTTTGAAGTCCTAATACAGTGCCGGGCCCAGGATAAGCACAGATAATAAGATTGTAGAACGGTGATGATGAGAAAGGATGTCTCTTGAGTGCAGACTTTATGGACGTTTTAAAGGGTTGAGAAGTTACGGAACCCAAGTAATCAGGACACATATTCTTTTTTCTTTTTCTTTTTCTTTTTTTTTTTAGTTTTAAAAGATTTTATTTTTAAGTAATCTCTATATCCATTGTGGGGCTTGAACTCACAAACCTGAAATCAGGAGCCACATGCTCCATTGTCTAAGCCAGGCAGGCGCTCTGATAGGACATACGTTCGTGAATAGGACACACTACCTCTCTTCAATACAGAATTAGACTGGAACTGTTTTCTCTTAACCTCATAATTCTGTGATACATGTTTAACTGTCTCTCTTTTCAGTGTTCACAGTTCCAGGCTTCGAGAGACCTCGTGTGCTCAGGGGCACACATTTCCTATGCAAATAAATCCTTGAGTTCAAGTCTAGTGATTTTTTTCACTCTGTGATTTTTTTCTTTGTTTTTTTAATTCTCAAAGACGTTTTGTAGAGTCAGACATTCCAGGGTAGCCTGATCTTAGAATGGTGGCAGGATTCTTATTCACCCCAGAAATCTAATTTTTTAATATTTCTTCTGGATGATCCAGACTGAAGATTCAAGATTCCTTTGGAACTGGCACATGCCCTACTAATTGTAAAAATTTCTGGAAATAGTATTGGTGTAGGAATGTTGAGAAAGTATCTGATTTATTAGATTGTGTGTGTGTGTTTACTATGTTTTATTTAAGTCTTTTAACATTCTTAACATTTTTAAGCTATTTTAATTTTACAGTTAGTTTTTATCCATTGCTGGCAACATTTTATTGTAATGCCATTTGTTTAATTGGTAAGTTTTTACTAGCTCCCTAACTTTTAGAACTAAAAGAGATAGTAATAATTGTAACAGAAGGATTGTGTCCTAAAATTAGCACCCACTCCCCTGTCTTGATCTCTTAATTTTTTTTCTTACCCAAGCATATACAGATTGATTTTGCCTTGCTAAGAGATCCAAGATCTTTGGTTTAGAGATCTATTCTCTTAACATTAACTGGTACTAGAATACTATTTTCCGGATTTGATTTAAATATATATTGAAAAATAGAAATAATATTCCTATTGTATTTCCTTTTAACTTGTGAAGTGGAGCATGGCATACAAATGGTATTCTCAGTATTTCAAATAATTACCTTCTTACTGTGCAAGTTCTATTCAGCATATAAAACTCATCCAGTTTTGTTGTAGATGCAATCTGATTATTACATGTTGACAAGGTCATATATCTATTAATTGGATTGGAGATGGGATACAAAATTGCTGTAATTATTGTAATTTTCTAGCTAATTGCAGGGTTGGTGGTGAATATTTTACTTCTGCAAAATGAAAAACAGTATTCCATCAGAAGTTGTTTTATGGGGTTTCAGACATTTTGTTTTATATCTTTGTTGCTTTTTGCCCACAAAGTATCTCTTTTGTATTTTTTGTGTATTGATCTGCCTCTGAGTGTCAGAGTGCTCATTGGAAGGGATCAGTGGAAGCAGGCATAGGCAGAGAGCCGAGTAGTGCTCTCAGCTCCCTCTTTGTTCTGGTTGCCACGTTACCTCTATTGTTTATTTATAAATTGGAGTATTCTCCTTTCAGACCTATAATAAAGGTTGGATGGGTCAGAACCAATTGGAAGAGGGATCGTCTTTGCTGCTCTCTTGTCACCTGTGCCACACTCAGAAGTATTCCCTGAAATAAGCATTTTTTAAATTAAATTCAGATTGTGCGTTCTTTTTTTTTTGTATTAAAAAATAAACGAATTATTTGTTAGCCCACTCGGTATTGTAATATGGGGCTTATTTTGCATATTGTCTCTTGTACTTTTGCTTTATTTAAGCTAAGCTAGTTTCCAAAGCTGGAAGCCAAATTGACATTTTAAAAATAATGGTATGTACACAAGGTGAGTGTGTTTGGAGGATTGCAGATGGGTGGGGACTGAGCTACTGTGAGGGGGTGTTGGGAGCTCACTGCAGAAGATGGGAAAAGCAGACTGATGTTTATTCCCTGCTGAAATATAAACTGGAGGCGCAGGTGAAAATTGCCAAACCTAATGAGCAATTTGGCAGATAAGACGGGCTGTCAGGCGACAGCAGACCAGCAGCAGGCACGCTGTCTGCGAACCAACTTGTTTGTTCCAGAGGACTACATTTAAATACCATAAATAAAATCTTTTTTTCATCGATATTTGATATCACAATGATGCCTCTTTTATCCTTCAGTTTTCCAATGAAATAACCAGTGATCAGCATATGGTGATTTTGGTTGTAAAATTATTTTAAACTTGTGAAATGTTACATCCATAAAAAAATGAACAAAATATATTTTCCACACATCAGAACACAAGTAATATTAGGTTTTAAAATACACTAATAAAATATAAGTGATCACTTGCTTCATTGGGCTGAAACATTTCATTTGTGGTCTTTACGTTGGAACATTCCAGAGTAACTCTGTAGTCTTTTCAATGGTCTGTGTCACTTCTGTCTGCTTACTTTACCAAAGAATCCTTTCCTTCCATTGAGCGCATGAACATTTAGACATGTGCATGGCTTCTCCCCATGGAGGCTATCAATATATTACATTGTGTAAGGGGCATTTGAAAAAGATACTCATGTCTTTGTAGAATTGTAGCAGTCCCTGAACTTTGAGGTCCACCTCCCCTATTTTTACCATTGGAAACCTTAGTCTCCAGTAAACGAATGTGGTCTGTACTTACGGCATAGCGATGGCTCGGGGCTTCATCAGCAAGACAAGCCGAGTTACTGCTGAAAATGTATGAATCCTTACTCTACCCCAAGATCCCTTTGGTGGTTTCTTTGTGGCATTTCCAACACCTGACTTGAAGTCAAAGCAGCCTTGCACTTCCTTTGTGGCATCAGGATTTCTGAGGTATCTTTAAGCAGAGTAGACATTTCCTCCTTACATTCTTTACATCTGTGTGAGGCACTTAATTTTTAACAAATCCCTACGCATATGGAATGTAATATTTTATACTTAATGATAGTGACTGTTAGTCCATTAGTCAGAGGAGTATTACTTTTTAGAAGTTCTCTGCCCCATGTAATCACGTGGACTTTTAGCCAGTCGTTAGCAGGTGATCCTTGGACAGTGTTTTCATCTGAAGAAGCTTGGCTGTAGGGGGTTCACAGTGCTGTCTCGGCAGGATCGCCACACCTCTGGCACGTGGCACTTTGGGAGGGGTGAGTTACAGGCTCTACCAGAAGTTGCCTTTGAAATTAGACCCGAACCATGTGGAACTGGACCCCTCTTGCATGAAGCTCTCTGTATCCGTCAAAACCTGGTGAAATTAAGAGAAGCACACTTCTTACAGATTTGTTTTTCCCCGAAAAGTTTTCTCCACTGCCTGAACACTTCTTCCTTCCTCCCTTATTTTGCCCTTGGCTATTATATTTTACTTGACCCTGAGGTCTTGCCTTGTACTCTTGCTTTTGTGTGGGAATCTACCTTATTTCTCCAGTTATATTGTCTGTTTATCAAATGCAGAAATAGTGATACTTGAAAATTTGTAAAGGCAATGTAGCTATGGATATATTAAGAAAGTACAGTTTAAATCAAAACCCATGTCCAAATAGCAGTAAGACGTGTAATGCATAGAGAGTATAATTGTATGAAAATGTTTTAGTAGACAAGATTAGATTGTAAACAAGAGTCCTCTTTCATTTTCCCATTTTACCCAGGTATGTAGGTCCTCTTTTCTGTTAGCGCATGCCACAGAGAGACCCGTGTTGTGGATTACTTTGTCGGCATGAAAGCCCGGCAGATGAAATCTTTTCTTCTCTTGCTTCACTTGATATAGATCTCTTGTTTCCTTCTTGAGACTGTGTTTGCTTATTTAGTTTTTCATTGCTTTTAGTGTCAGAAGTGGCTTTGCATTCCCAGTTGTGTTTGTTCCTGTACCAGCTGGAGACGGGCTTCCTAGCTCCGAATCGTGGTGTCAGTCCCAAGTAGGGAAGGACTGAGAGGAAGCTACACAAAAGGCACAAGGCGCTTGGTACATGCACCTGTGATATTTTAACCCTTTCTGATTTTTTTTTCTTGGAACGCACAGGTCGTAGTCTTTGTGAGGGCCACCCTGGAAAGAAAAAACTGAGGTCTGTATCAGTATGTGAATTCATGATGTTATTTTGTATTGACTACATTCATTTATATTGACTCATAAATCCTATATTAATTTTCACTGATCAGTTCATTCCCTGCATCTCAGCAAGTAGCGTTTCTCCTTTATAAAGAATCTGGTTGCTACAGAGGGTGCCCGTCGTATGGCTCAAGATGTGAAAGTGCGCGTAAGGGTATTCCTGCTCGAGGAGCGCGTCTGAGGAAGGACTGAGAGTGCCTTCTCACAGAGATCTTTGTTTTCTTCAGCTCTTTCCATGTCTTATGTTTGATGCTTCCTTTAAATATTTCCCTCATATTGGCGATTGACAGCACTTAAGTCTAGAATCTTCATAACTCCAAAAAGGGAATTACGCTTTCATTACCTCCTCTACTTTTTCTCTTTCTTGGTCTCACCAATCCAAAGCACTGACCATGCTTCTCCTTAAATACTGTCATACTGTGCGTTCCCAGTACGGATTGCCTTTCTATTTGTATCCTTTCTCAAGGTTGTAGAACGTTTTCTGCGCCCTACGTTTTCTGTCAGTCCTAGGGATTAAGCCGCCACCATTTTCAGCTCTTTATAACAGAGTGACGGAGAAATGCGGCCATTGTGTTTCTACCAAATCATACAGCAGCATTTTCATGTTGCAGAATGGTACCCTGATAATAATTAGAAATGTAACATATATACATATGTTTGTATGAATATGTGTATACATATACACAGCTGATAATATTTGGTGAGCTTATGTATGGAAGTATAAGAGTAACTTCAGGAAAACAAATCGTTTCATGAAGATGATCCCATGTTTACAGATGGAAAATTACAATGGGATTAGTCTAGGAAGCCTCAGACCAACCATAATATGGGAAAAGGCATTTCAAAAGAGTACTGTTAGGTTTACTCAACCTATCCTCAATTTAATTAAAATGTAGTTTGTGCCATGGCTGATCCATTAGTTAATTTGTTTTTTAAAGCAGCTCGAGAATTATTTATTTTAAATAGAGGATTTTGTTAATGAGTTGGTAAAGAGTATTCCGTTGCTTAGCAGAGATGTTACAGCATAAAGATTTATGACTTAGTACAACAAAAACCAGCTGCTGATCAGCTTGCCTAAGAATATATGAGTACACACTGATATTTGATAATAGCCATTTCTTTTGTAACCAGAGTAAGGGGGTTGGGAGTGGGAGGTATAAACAGGGTCACTGATGAATCAAAAGTCCTGAGAGAAAACTGTACTGAATTCTGAGAACGGGTCTGGGATGTATGGTGAAGGCTTGGGAGATCCTGCACCCACTCCGAGGGGGTCAGGGAGAGGCCAGTGGGCAGGGGTATGTATGGGCCTGCATCTGTGTCTCTGCTTCAGCCAGAAAAGTTACCAGTCCACCATCTTCATTTCTCTTCCTCATCTAAAATTTGCCACCTCTTCTCTTTGAACGTGGGACATTAGCTTAAATGGAGTTAATGTATAATTTATCTGCCCCCATGTTTGAAGAGCAAGGTGTGTATGTATGTGACTGTTACATATATATGGATTAGTTTTCTATTTCTGCTGTAACAAATTCCCACAAACTTAGTGGCTTAAAACAACACAAATTTATTACAACGCTGTACATCAGAGGGCCGTGGGGATCTCACTGAACTAAAACTCAGGGCTTGTCGGGGCTGTGCTTCCCCTGGAGGCTCTAGAGGAAAATCCATTTTCTTGCGTTTTCCAGCATCTGGAGGCCACCTGCTTTCCTTGGCTTTTGTGGCAGCCCTTATGCCGGCACCAACAACCTTGCGTCTCTTTGACCCTTGTTCTTCCGCAGTCAGATCTGCCTGTGTCCTTCTGCCTTTCTCTTCCATTTTTAAGGACTCGTGATTATATTAGGCCCACTTGGATAATGCAGGGTAATCTTTTCAAGTCAGAGCCTTTACCTTCATCACAGACAAAGGCCCTTTTGCCATGTAAGGTAACATGGCAGGTTCTAGAGATTAGGATGTGGACATCTTTGGAGGCCGTTATGCTGCCTACCACAATATGCATATATTTTAATATTGGAGAGTAGAGTGAAAAAATATGACTGCCATTGGTTTCAGTATGAAGGACATTATCTGTCCTGATCAGGTTACTCTGGGTATGACAATGAGCATCTGGCCTAAAAACATTCATGGGATGGTCATTTTGATTTAAGTACATAGGGAAGGAAAATAATGAATAGTGGGGCAAACCCCCTCATTAGGAATATTTCTTTGAGACCATTTTTTTATTTAGTTAAGCCAAATGGTGCAATGTTTATAAAAATATAACTCTATCCATTGTTATGTAATTCTGTTTGCTTGATAAAAATAATCTATAGTAACACATTTGCTTAATATTTATCTCTTTTTTGCATAATTAAAAGAACTTTTCATAATAATTAACAAGCTATAAGTCTGAAATTTTGATGAGAAAGATTATGTACAATTTGTGAATACTGAAAACAGTAGGCAATGTCATTGTCTTTCCTGTACTGCCCCTTATGTGCTCAAGCTTCCCTCTTCCCTTCCTTATGTTTTATTTTGTTTTTAAGCCTTAAAGGTTTTATAGGTGCTTTTTATTTATTTATTTATTTATTTATTTATTTATTTATTTTTAAAGATTTTTTTTTTTTTTTAAGATTTTATTTATTTGACAGAGATAGAGACAGCCAGCAAGAGAGGGAACACAAGCGGGGGGAGTGGGAGAGGAAGAAGCAGGCTCACAGCGGAGGAGCCTGATGTGGGACTCGATCCCAGAACTCCGGGATCACGCCCTGAGCCGAAGGCAGACGCTCAACGACTGAGCCACCCAGGCGCCCCTTTAAAGATTTTCTTTATTTGAGTGAGAGAGGGAGAGAGAGAGAGAGAGAAAGAGAGAACGTGAGCGGGGAGGGGTGGAGCAGGAGGGATAAAGGATCTGAAGCGGACTCTGCACTGAGTGTGGAGCCCTACACGGGGCTCGATACCACAACCTCGACATCATGACCTGAGCCGAAACCAAGAGTCAGACCCCTAACTGACCGATCCACCTAGGCATCTACACCATGTAGATGCTTATTTTAGTTACATTCTTCACCTTTCCAGAAAGGATCTGAAGACTCTGAGGATTACTGCAGACATTGATGGTACTTACAGATATTAGGTGTAGTTCTCATTGTGTAACTTCCATATCCGGTTCCCTTCTTGAGCTGTTTTACAAGTTGCTAATAATTCTGTTTTGAGTAGAGGCTTTAAAGTGACTGAAGTCTAGTTCTAATGATTCTTCATGAGTACATTTACCTAAAGGCCTTTTTTTTCTTTTTTTGGTATTACTTCACCTTGTTTTCCTCTTTTGATTGTAAAGAAGTGGATTCTTAGGCATTTACCAATCTTTTAAAGAATTAAAAGTTTTCTTAAACCTAGCACCCTTTTGTCTCTTTGTATTTCCTTATAGTCTGCTTATTTTGTGGCCACTAAGTACCTCTCTAGCTTATAAGTTGTTATAACGCAGAGAATCCCGTCTTCATCATCACTATGCAGAAACTGGCTCAATGCTTTGCATTCAAGAAGTATACGCCCCTTTTCTCTCAGCCCCACGAGCATGGCAGTGGTATCAAGAGGAAGGGTGTAAAGCATGGACGTGGTCACAGTTGGTTTAGAGGGGTAGACAGTCTATTCGGTTCAATTTCTAAATAATCCAATGTGATGAAAGACTTCATATTTTTGAGTATAAAATTTCTATAGGTCCAAGTTCAAATGTGTACTTGATCTTTTAATTTTATTTACAGTTTAACAGAAATGTTTTTTACACTGAAGAGGTGTTTAATTTTCTATTGAATATAATCTCATATATATTCTAATTTTGTACATCCTCCAAGTTTGTAAGTTGATATGGAAACATCACAAATAACCTTCTACATCTATATCCTCACTTGGATATGCGTGATGTGTGGCCAGTGCAATCCTCTGTTAGTGCAGAGAATGGAGACCCTGAATTAGAAAAAATACCTACTGAAAGCACAACTAAAATGATTGCTGTCCGCTTTTAGTTACGTCATCCATCGTTATTCGCTTCCTTTATCATGAAGACCTACTAAATATCTGCATTTTTGTTAAGATCTTAGTACAAGGCTTGATTGCTTCAGGAGAGAAGTTTGATTTAGCTATAGATAATTTTATAGTTGTGGTTACTTTCCCTTACCAACTTTAAAGACAGAGTATATACTTAGAGAAAAAAAAATAAAACAACAGTTTTGACCTGAACTCATTAAGTAACTACGAGGGCCCAACTGTATTCTCCAGAACTTGGCTATTGTAGACCTTGATTCCGCTTCACTCATCTACAGTAAATGGTGCTTCGCCATCGTTGGTTATGCAGAATGTTGATGTGTGTCCTCTGTTTTCATATGCAGGAGTCAGAGCTGCCATCACAGTGGTGTACCGAAGCGTCTGGAAAAGGGGTGTGTGTGTGTGTGTGTGTGTGTTGCAGTGATTCTTTGCCTTTAGATATTTTTGTATTCGCAAGTATTACCCCTTTTTATTGACTGAAACGTGAGTTTTGATGTAGGCTTTTTAAAATTTCAACTATTTATGTTAAAGAATATAATAGCAGTATTAAAGAATACTATATGAGATGAAGATATTGTTTATAAAACTAATCAGTATTTTCTGTATGATTAATAGAATATTTTTTAAATAAATGCAATGTTGTATTTCCTAGATTTTTGTTAACCTGGTTTTTCCTGCTTGATTTACTTTCATAAACTCTGTCCCTGAAACAAGTGTACCCCACACACGTGACACACACAGAGAAAGATTTTTAAGGGAGTTATTAATCAGATGAAGCTAATAAATAGTGAAGTCTCTCTATCTACATCTGACTGCCTTCTATAATTTCCTTTTAATTCCTACGGATTGCAAGCTTCCAATTTTTATGCTGCTCACATTTGGAAATTTTGTTTACTCATCTACTAATCTTATTGCTAGATACTGTCCTTTTGAGTATCTTCTAGTAATACAGTTTAAAAACATCAAAATAATAGAAGAATATTTTTCACACTTCCGCACCATTACTTACTGTGTATCACTCCAATGTTCCTTGAAAAGATCTACTAAGTATATGTGGATAAAGTACAATTGCTTTGTCTCCGTAACTTGATTATGAGCAAATGTGCTTCATCTTTCTGAAAAATGTAAGAAATCAGATTATAGTAGTATTTGTTACTTGCCTTTTCATAGTCAAGACACATCTAATTTCAATGGGGTTTAGGCCACATCGAGACCCACTAATCATGTTGTTAAATTAATTGAAGTAATTTCTTGTCGCATCTTTAAAGTCATTTAATTTTTGAAAAACAGCATTTAGGAGGCTTGAATCAGGAATCTTTTCAGTGAAACTAAGCCACTTCTGAATGAATGTTCTATAAAGTCAGCACAGTCTGTTCTAAAAAGATTCATTCAACCGTAGCACAGTAAATATTATAGAAATCATGATGACTATGCAACTTTAGACAGCTTTCCTTTTTTTTTTTTTTTTTAATTTAACCCTAATGGGGAAAAAAGACTATTATTCAGTATGGTTACATTGCATATTTCTCACTTATCTTTATAATTTTCTATTTTGCAAGATCATTTACCTTTTAAGTTTTTTATTACAGAAAACTTGAAGCATATACAAGACTGAAGAGAGCAGTGTAATGAAAGGCCATGCCCACGCCTCAAGTCTAACAATTACCGATTTATGACCAGTCTTGCTTCATGTTTACTACACCAGATGGGATTGTTTCGAAGTAAATTCCATATGTTATATAATTTCTTCTGAAAATGCTTCAGTATATATTTCTAAAAGATAAAAACTTTTTTTTTTTTTAAGATTTTTTATTTATTTATTTGACAGAGATAGAGACAGCCAGCGAGAGAGGGAACACAGGCAGGGGGAGTGGGAGAGGAAGAAGCAGGCTCATAGCGGAGGAGCCTGATGTGGGGCTTGATCCCGGAACGCCGGGATCACACCCTGAGCTGAAGGCAGGCGCTTAACCGCTGTGCCACCCAGGCGCCCCGATAAAAACTTTTAATATAATCCCATGCTGTTTCAGAAAAGACAGTATTTTCTGAATGCTATGTAATATATATATATTTTTAAAGATTTTATTTATTTATTCGACAGAGATAGAGACAGCCAGCGAGAGAGGGAACACAAGCAGGGGGAGTGGGAGAGGAAGAAGCAGGCTCATAGCGGAGGAGCCTGACGTGGGGCTCGATCCCACAACGCCGGGATCACGCCCCGAGCCAAAGGCAGATGCTTAACCGCTGTGCCACCCAGGCGCCCCCATGCTATGTAATATCATTAAAATCACTGTTTTATAAACGTGGTTTCGTATTAGGCTTGTTTACATTAGGTTCCAAAGAAAATTTACACATTGCATTTGAAACACACACATACAATATGATTTATTCATTGAAATTGGATTGTTTTTCCTGTGGTTTTTCTCTGTCTGAACTTCGCTGGATCCATCCCTGTGGTGTCAACTGTGTTTCTCTGTCCCCTGTATTAGATACAGTCTTGATTTGATTCTGGTTTTGATTTTTCAACAGTAGCATCTCTAGGTGGTGTTGTGTGCTTCCATCAGGCGATGAGGAAAGTCTGGTTGTTTCTCATTTTGCAATATTAGCAGTATTTGGTGATTACTTCCTGGATGCATTATTTGTTTTTATATTTGCAACATGTTGATATTCTTTGACTTATAAGCAAGAATATTTCTATAAAGAGAAATTTTTCCCAGTCATCTTATTTGTCACCCTGTGGTACCTTTTGCACAGGAAAGACAGACCAAATGCTTAATTCCATTTCTTTCTTTACCAGTTTTCAGAATAATGAGTTGGTTTTCTAGGCTAATGTCCTCCTGGTTTCTCTTTCCTCTTTTCTCCCCCTTTAAAAAAATGTGTCATTAAGAACTTAAAAACATTGACATAGTTATTGTTTCAATCTATTGCATTATTATTCTTACTCGTGCTCAAATTGCCATATTTGTAGTAGTGACACCTGTCTAGATTGGCTCCTGAATGCTTTTGATAAGAGCATCCTTGCTTTTTTGCAATGGCAATATATTCCATGCTCATCTTATATATTTTCTGCCCCATACTGGAGTCTGTCACTTCTTTAAGCATTCTTGTCCTGTTATTAGGAAAGGGTATTCAGAAATCACTATTTGGGTACATTGTTTTTATTTTTCTAAGCTTAAAAGTAAGTTCAAATCAAGAGCATCAGGGTCTGATTTCAATTTTCAAAGTCAAGCCGGAGAGTGTAGTGAGTCTACTCTTGATTATTTGAGAGTTCGTTTTTTGTTTTTAATTTCTTTCCCTCCGATTTATTGAGAAATAAGTGGCATGCTCAGTGTTAAAGTTTAAGGCATACGGTGTAATGGTTGGATTTACCTGTGTTACAGAATAATCACAGCAGGTCAGCTAACATCCCTTTTCTCAGGTATAGTAAAAGGTAAAGAAAGAAAAGGGAAAAAGACAGATTTTCTCCTTGTGATGAGAACTGTTAGAATTTACTGTATTACAAACTTTGCTGTATATTCCACAGCAATTAGCAGTACTCGTGCTGTATATGACATCCCTAGTACTTGTTTATCTTACAGTTGGAAGTGTGTGCCTCTTGACCACCTTCATCCAATTCCCCCTCCTTGAGGTTTTTAATTTTTGCATATGTTGCTTTTCTTTTTTAAATCGAAGTCTCGTTGGCATACAATGTTACATTAGCTTCAGGTGTCCAACATAGTGGTTCCAGAGAAGTCTATACCTTATGCTTTGCTCACCGCGAGTGGAGCTGCCGTCTGTCACCACACAACACTGTCGCAGTACCACTGATTATATTCCCTGGGCTGTACCTTTCATCCCCGTGACTTATTCATTCCATAACTGGAGAGAGATGAATCTTTTTAAGGGCACTGATCGATCAACATGCGTTCTCTCTGCTAATTCCAATTTTCCTTTATTTGGATTCTGATGAACTTTTTCATAACTGTAAGGCTAATGTTCCCATGGGTGCTTATGACTGTGTATTTGATGAGGTCTTACTTGGCAGGTGTCAGGGTATTGGAAGGAGCACCTCAAAGGAATCCAGGACATTTTTATGATGACTGGTAGCCAGTGTTTTAAGATTTGTTTGCTTGCTTTGTGTTTTGTTTTATTTTGTTTTTTGTTCAAGTAGTGAAGAAGAAATGGCAACTCAGTTAATGAGTATTTGTCGCTGGTGGAATTGAGTGGCCAGAAAATTGTGCCAAACTATTGTAATGTCTTTGGTAGGCACAGTGTAAGGGAATTTGGTCATAGGCTGGATTGCTGAGTTTCGGAGAGGTTTTTCCTAGTCAGGTGTGTCTTAGCACAAGTTTGCTCATCCCTGAGAGTGGCATATGGCTCCAACTCCCACAGTCTTCACTACATCCTAGTGATCTTCTGCTCTACATTTCATCTACCGAGGGCGGCCTCACTGGTGGTGTCTGAAGTGGGATGTGTAGTTACGGAAGTGTGGAAACAGAATCTTAGATCTTCACACACACTTTCAGTTTATGATCTCATATTTTAAAATTTATCATTTATGTGTTTAATAATGTTTATTTTTGTGGAGTTGAGCCTGCATTTAAATGGTAAATAAATAAAACCACTGTAGCACTGCATGCTCAAGAAGGTTTTTCTAATTGTGCTGTATTGTCAGGAGAGACTCGAGCTCCCAGACCTGTCTCCTGGCCGACCTCTCACAGCAGCCCTTCCGTCCGTTCTGCTGGCTGAAAGACCCACATCTCTTCCCTTTGCCCCAGTGCTTTAAAAACTTTCAAAAGCTTCTCAGAACTTTTTAATGAAGTTAAAAGTATTAGTGTGTTTTGTTAGGGTTTGTGAGAACTGTTTTGTGTCTGCGTTTTCAACCGCATCTCTTTGGATCCTGTAACTCGCGCCCTTCGATGAGTTTCTTGTTTGGGTCCAGGCCTGCTTAGCTCCAAGCATCCCGTTCCTTGGGTGGTAAAGCTCCTTCTCCGTCCTTGTTGCACACCTGGCTAACCTCAACTTATCCTTCAGGACTCTGCTGAAGTCACAGTTTCTCTGAGAGGTCTGCCCTGATTCCATAGATTTGCTGTGGGGTCCTGGAGTGCCTTGTGCTTTTCCTAAGTCCAGGAGCATAGGGAATTTGTCTGGTAACATGACTGGTGTGCTGGAAAAATGTTTTACAGCTGAATCTCCGAAAACCATAAAAGACGTGGCTTCGTAGCACTTGTTCATTTCTGTGGTGTCAGTACTCTTATCGTGGCCAGTTGCAGGTTGTTACTGAATAGAGTCCTTCAGGGTTGCATGGTAGCACCATCAGAGGGGATTTCCAGCAGACAGACGCAGTAGGCACGTCAGGAGCATAGTTCATGATACAATGTAACAGAACTGGGAAGTGGACTGTTCTGAGTATTTGTTATCTTGGTTGTTAATGTAATTTATTTGATTGTAAGTTTCTATAATTTAATTTTTAATAATGACTCTCATAAGCAACTCTCAATAATTTTAAATGTAATCTTTTCTCATGAGATGGTATGAGCCATCTCTAGAAATCCTTGTATCAAGCACAGACAAATCACATTTTTTGAGTGGATTAGAAACAGTGGAATAAAGTAAGTATAATAAATAGTTACTGTAGACAATTCTTTTTTTTTTATTTGCAGTTTAAATTTATTTGTTGTTTTTTTCTTTAATGTTTTTTTATTACATTATGTTAGTCCCTATACAGTACATCTCTGGTTTCTGATGCAAGGTTCAATGATTCATTAGTTGCGATTAACACCCAGTGCACCATGCAATACGTGCCCTCCTAACTACCCATCACCAGCCTATCCCATTCCCCCACCCCCCCCTGAAGCCCTCAGTTTGTTTCTCAGAGTCCATAGTTTCCCATGCTTCACTCCCCCTTCTGATTAACCCCTTTCTTTATCCCTTTCTTCCCCTACCGATCTTCCTGTAGACAATTCTAATCGAGAGGTGCTTGGAGCAATTTTGGGATAGGTCCGTGGAGGAAGGAAAGAGAACTTAAAAGGTGGGTAGATCTCTAGCTTACCTGTATTTAGACACTGACTGAGTAAAGGGGATAAGAGAGAATGTTCAGATTCTGACCAAGATTGTGTTAAAAATGTGTGTGACCACCCCCACCCTCTTGGCTTTTTTTCATGTCATTCTTGGCATTTATTTTCATATCACATCTATGCCTGTATATGTTTGAAAAGGTAAAGATAAACATGAGCTGTGACTTTCTACCTTCCTCAACCCTTTCTGATGGTTATCCTTTGCAGACTCCCAGTAGCAGAGCTGACAATGCACTCAGCGTCACGTGCTCCCAGTGGTACACATCAGCATCTCAAATTTTAACCTGATGAGAAGTAAAGGAAGCGTTCTTTTTCTGTTTGGTCTTTTCCAGTGATTTAGCTGTCAGATAAAAATATTTAATGTGTATTTTTGGTATTTTAAGTCAGTAAATGTGTTTTGAGATAGAGCCAGCCCTCTGATAGGCAGTATGTTCTTAATGAGTCCTATGATTAATTCATAAAGATACTGAATGCTGTTTCTTTTCAAAAGGAATTTCTGTTTTTTCCTTTTAGAAATGCAAGTACAAAAAGAGTGTGGTTTGTCAAATCATCATTTAATCCCTTGTAAAGATCCTCCACTTAGGTCATGATAATTTTTACCCATAATTTGCTTTCGAATATGTGCGATTTTTTGACATTGGAAGTTTCAAAGGTTTGAAAGATTTGACGTCTCTCTCTCTTTTTTTTACCCCTTGTTAAAGGAAGACCAGTGTTCAGTCCCAACCCTGTTAGGGAATGCATGAGACATAACTGGAAGACTTGCTTGGAATAAATAAATTCCAATTTATTAATTTCTTCAACATACACTGAGCAGTCTTAAATTTTAGACATGTTAGAATAAATCATTTGTGTTGATCCTGTTAATTTTTGGTATTTTAAAGCTTACTTTCTTTTATATAAATATGTAGTTGACACTGTATAGACCCAATAACATATATATTCTGTTATCTAGTAGGTATGGGTTTATGTTGATCTCTAAAATAGCAATAACAATAGTAGTTAATAAAAATAGGGAATTATGCAAAAGGAAGATGTAAGTTGAAGTTGAAAACTAAGTCAAAGGTAAAGGAAATTTTACGTACATGTACCGTATATATCTGTTCCATCGATCGCATAGTGTTCCGGTCCACAAAACTTTGCATTTGCTTCCTGGCAGCTAATATGTAAAGGAGAATAAGAAACATCTTCTAATGTTTCCTCCTTTACCAGCTCTCCTGACCAACACAAGCTCTATCGGATTCCTGGCAGACATACGCAATTTTAGTCCATCTACCCATGAGATTCTTTTAGGATTTACTCTTCTTATTTTTCTTTGAATGGCCATTCTGTTAAAATTTTCTTTGAGCTGATTACACGTCATGCAAGAAAGAGCTTATTTCTGTGGTAGCATGTTGATGTCCATTGTTCTGAATAGTAAACAGTAAGAGAATCTAGAGAGTAAGATAAAGAGCAAAAAAATAAAACAAATGTAAGTGAATTGAAATTTATTTCACGAGAATGAACTCACCATCATAAGTGCTGCTATTTCTGTGAATTTACTTTGCTTTTGAGTTATCAACTTATTCTCTTATAACTTGCATGCTTGCATTATAATGGCTTTTATATGAGGACAAGTGTATATAAAAAAGAGGAAACATGCAAGTGCACGTAGATACCTAAGACCACTCCAGTGGGGCACCTGATTCATGGGGGCATTAGCATGGATCTGCTGGAGTTCAGTGGTAGATGAATGGGGAATGGATGATAATATATTAATTGTGCTTGTTGGAGAGGCAAGATAGAGAAAAAAAGACGAATATATTCTTTCTTGGAAGCCCATTTTGCTATTTATTCCTCTTATTTACCAATCATTGAGAGGTGAATTATCAGAAAAACTCTTCAGTGTTTGCTACTGAAGCTCCTAAATTGGTAGTTTTGCCTGAATTACTTGGTCAATTCAGCCTAAGTTCCTAAATTGACTAAGCATTTGACAAGACAGTTTTGGAGAAAATATAGACTATTTCACAAGATTGTAGTAACACGTTTTATGGAAACGTAGATTAAGGGCATCCAACACATTTCTGTTAATCCAAGTAAATGTTTCTGACATAGACATAAGAGCAAATGTCATCATGGTTACAAAAGCTGATGTAAAACTTAGACATTTTAATAGCCATAGAGTAGGACGTTTCCAATATTATTTTCTAAAGGTTAACTGTCAGAGTTTAGGTCCTCTAAAGAGAAAGTTTTAAAATGGCCTAGGATAGAGTATTTATTTTATAAGCAATGTTTCTAGACAGTGTAGCCTTTCTGTATTTTATTTCTGTAAATCGAAAGCTGTTAGAACTGAAGAGGTTTTTAAGATCGAATCCATGTCCTTCTTGTTCTAGGTGAGGAAACCAAAGCCAAGTGAGACTGTGGGGAGCCCAGTGCTGTTTTAATGTGTGTTTTGAAATGTTTACTGTTTGAATTAAAACCTAAGCATGTATGAGCTTTATAACAGTGGTTATAAACAGGGACACACTTTCTCCCGCTGCCCCCCCTTCCTGGGCGACCCTTCTTTTGTGTGTTGAATCAGTGTAGGGTCACATTTGCAGAGAAAACTAAGGAGACATATTAGAAATCTGCACTAATGCAGATAAATTTTGTAAAATCAAACAAGATTGATTACCATCCCTACTTAATTCAGAGCAATGGAAGGGAATCTAATTTTTCTATTTTTCCACACCTCGTTTGCTGTAATGAAAATGGCATTCTGCTTTGAATCACTTTCAATGAAATGATTTTCAATATTGTTGTCTTTGTGACATTTTGACAATTAAAATGTATTTCTCAAGCCTACTGGAAATGCTGCAATGCTTTTCTTGTTTTCATTTTTTCCCCCTGGCCTGTATCTGTGCTTGTTGCCTAGGAAACTACTATTGGGCTGAATTTTGTTTGCTTGGTTGTCAGGCTGTCAGAGTTATGGGTAAAGTTCTTGGCTTTATATTTGTAAAAGTGGAATAACTACTAGAAATGTTTTATCTGTGTTAAAGTGCTTTATCTCCTCAATTAAAAAGCAGCCAAGCAGTTGTTTGGTTTTCTTAAAATAATAGAGGATTTTTCCCTTTGATTACTACTGGAATTTTCTATTTTGTATACACATTTGTAGTAGGATTTGCATTGTCACAGTAGGTTAGTTCCAAATATAGCACTTTAATAAAAAATTCTTATGTAAATATTTATTTACTTCTTTGGGGACTCATGGACATACATTATGATTCCTAAATTGTGCAAATATAAACATTAAAATATTACATCAAGGGCGCCTGGGTAGCACAGTCGTTAAGCGTCTGCCTTCGGCTCAGGGCGTGATCCCGGCGTTCTGGAATCGAGTCCCACATCAGACTCCTCCGCTGGGAGCCTGCTTCTTCCTCTCCCACTCCCCCTGCTTGTGTTCCCTCTCTCGCTGGCTGTCTCTCTGTCACATAAATAAATAAAATCTTTAAAAAAAAATATTACATCAAAAATCCAGTAGGATCTTATAAAATGCAGGTTATTTGCCCAATATCTGATAAGTTGAAAATTATTCTCTGTATATAACATTGAAGTTAAAAAGAATTTAAAGTGAAAAAGAAACAGTAGAATTGCCTCAGATCTTTTTCTTTTCTAGTGATCAAAAATTAATAAAACGGAGAATGTACAATTGATTAATTATATTTTTATTTAGCTAAATGCAGTGTCCTGCAAATTGTTTAATACTTTAAAAAATTAAGGGGCACCTGGGTGGTGCAGTCTGTTAAATGTCCGACTCTTAGTTTTGGCTCAGGTCATGATCTTGAGGTCATGAGATCAAAGGTCACGTTGGGCTCCCTGCTCAGTGCAGAGTCTCCTTGACATTCTCCGTCTCTTCCTCTGCCCCTCCCACTCTGTTCATGAGCTCGTATGCTCTCTCCCTCTCTCTTAAAGGAAATAAATCTTTTAAAAAATACTTCAAAAAATTCAGAGTCCTACAAAGTTGTGTACTTAAAAAAATTCAGAGATCTTTGTGTTCGTACATGGTGATAGCCACGAACCCCGTGTAGCTGTTGAATCCTTCAAATGAGGCAGCGGTGACCGAGTTGCTGAGTTTAACTAGCCAGGAGGCTTGTGGCTGCTGTATTTGATGTCACGGACAGGGCTTTGCTACCCCAGAGCATCGTCTGGGAATGTGACGGAATGAAGAATCTCAGACCCCACCCGGCATCTACTGAATCGGAATCTGTATTTTTAATGAGATCTCTTAGGATCGATATGCAGTACTTTCAGTCTAGCTAGAGCGATGATTCCAATCTTGGTTGCATGTTCGAGTTGCCTAGAGAGCTTGTAAAAGTCTCTGGGCCTTATGCTAGACCTATTTTGCAGTATTTCTGCACGGGGGCCTGGGAACCAGCATTATTCCCAGATTATTTTAATGAATAGTGCTGATTTAGAACCACTGATATAACTTAAACGGTGTATGCATAATGTGAGGTGAGGATGGGGAGATCTTTTAGCACTGACCTGGATTTTGGACCTTCTGTTAAGGTCAAATATAGGAGGGGCATAGGTAGGAGAAAGAGAGTTAGTTCTTAATGAGTCCTAGCATATGCTACATATTATTATCCCAAATTACTAACTATTAGGAAAGACTCTTTTTGCTGGACATACAGTCTATTTCATTCATAAGATTGTAGTGGCATATTGTGTGAAAATGTAGATTGAGCCCTTAATCCAATGCATTTCTGTTTAAGTAGTTGTTCCCTACATAGAAATGGAATATGAAGCATTTAATTTCTCTCTCTCTCCTTCCCCTTCTCCCTCTCTCTCTGTCCATGGCATGCCCTCCTTCAGTGTACCACTTCTCGCTCCTTTCCACAAATACCCCCAAAATAAAATAAGTTGTTTGTCAGTCTTAGTGAAAGGGAGCTTGTCTCATTCTTAAAATTTTTCATGACCTTTCTTTTTACCTGGGGAGAATGAGTGCAGAGATCCCAGCATCTGCTGAGTCATTGGCTGCTTACCAGCGACTCTCTTCCCAGCTCTGAGGTTCATTGTGAGTGAATTCAGCTGATAGGTATTTACTGCTGGCCCGTGGTGAGATGACCGTGGCGGTAGGTAGAAGTTGGTGAGAAAATTACAAATACATCAGAGCCCCTATTTTTATGTTCTTGATCTTTGAGGATCTCATCGTTTCTGGAGAGGAGCGTGTTCTCTGTGGCCTGACTATTGAGGATTGGATTTTGTCTCTGCCACTTAATAGGTTAACTTTAGGGGTGCCTGGGTGGCTCAGTTGGTTGGGCGTCTGCCTTCGGCTCAGGTCATCTTGGGGTCCTGGGATCGAGTCCCATATTGGGCTCCCTGCTCAGCAGGGAGTCTCCTTCTTCCTCTGCCCCTCCCCCCACTCATGCTCATGCTCTCTCTCTAATTAATAAATATATATATATATCTTAAATAGGTTAACTTTAGCCAGTATACCTTATCCTGCAACACCCGTTTCCCTACCATAAAATGAAAATCATAATGGAACTTATTTCGTAGCCTTGTTCTGAGGTATGATCAATTAATATATTAAGGTTCTTAGCACATGCATGACCCCTAGTGAATGTTCAATATATGTTAGTGGTTACAAACTTAATTGGTTTATTATAAATGATCGGGATGTATTTACTTTTACATTACTCTTTCCTTGAATGGATTAGATTAGCTATGAAAGATCTCTGCACTTTGAAGGTAATATAAACAGACATGTAGCCATATGTTCCAGAACCGTGAAGTCTTATTGCCGCCTTGGAGCAGCCAGTTGGTGCCGAATGGCTTTATTAATAACCAGTATGTACAAGGCTCTGTGGTAAGGAATTAATCTGAAAGTGGAACACTCAAGACAGAAAAGTGGATAATGAGCTCTCTGAATACTTTTGAAGTGTTTCTGTCATACTCCCCAGTATCTAATAGCATTTCTTCAACTTCCAGCAGCCCCTAATCCTTTGCTCTGTTTCATTTGTCTTCACAATGCTGATTGCCTTGTGACGTCACCTGTGCTTGTTTACCCATTGCTCTTCTCTTACCACGAAATGTCACATCGTTGAGGGGTTGTTTGCTACCGGCAACTAGAAGAATGCTTGGCACATGGGGGGGTGGCTCAAGAGATGCTTGTCTTGAATGAATGACTTTTGGTACATGCTTGTATAATATTTTTTTGTACCACGAAGATTCAAGTTCAAGATGAAAAGCCTATTTATGACCAAAATTAAGCATAGAGACTCTAGTGGAGGTTTAATGCCTGAGAATTAAGAAGGGGGTTGCCTTTGCGAGGTAGTTGATGATGGTTAATGTGCTAGTGAAAGATGTATAACAATGTCAAGTGGGTCAGCGTCCAGTGTACATCCTTAAGTAACAGAAAACAGGCTAATGAATCAGTGATCTCCAGTTCCCCATGAGGGGAAAATATGACACTTCTGTAGAGTATTGTGGGATAAAGGTTATAAGAATAAAGGAATGGGAGAATAATGCTTATCAAAAGTTAACTTGACAGTTCTTGAGATGCTTGAATCCTTAATAAAATAATAGAAGACAAATGTCCAAGGAGAAGGGCATTTAGAGACAATCTTCAATGCAATCAATAATCAACATCCATTTTTGAAAGATAAATTACTTGTCAGATGAAGTTGATAATTTCAAAACTTAATTACATGATTGTTGACCTAGATTGGTGATGTGAAAGTGATATGCGGGATTTGATACAGAGATACATATAAAATTATCTGTGAAGAATTAATTTAGATTTGCTTGTGCTCACATATTCTCATAGGGGAATAAACACTGCACAAAGGATAATAGTGCAAAGTTAATAGTAAAAAACAAAGGAAAACCCTAAGATGTTGGGATTTCTGGCTACAGCGCCCTCTACCAATATGTGAAGCAGCAGTTCTTTGAACTTTTTGAGC
Source organism: Ursus arctos (assembly GCF_023065955.2). Taxonomy (NCBI): domain Eukaryota; kingdom Metazoa; phylum Chordata; class Mammalia; order Carnivora; family Ursidae; genus Ursus; species Ursus arctos. Next base: position 5,047,449 of record NW_026622986.1, read on the forward strand.
AAAAACCTTTTTTTGTGTGTGTGTGTCTTCTCTGGCCATCCGATATTTGTTTCTTCTTTGCTAAAAAAGATTGCCCTTATAATACTTAAGACAAAGTGAAAAGGATAGAGATACGATAACAGTTTAATAAACACTTCCTACGTGCCTTTTGCTGGGCTGGGAAGTAGGGGTAGAATCTCTAAAATTAATGAGATCCGTATGTTGGTTCATCCAGGTCTCCCTCCCTTGCTTTATCTTTCCCACATCACATCTTTAACTCTACACTTTAGCCATACTGATTTTTTTCCAGTCCTTTTAATTCTCTAGAATTTAGGTCTGGCCTTTGCCTCTGCAGTTTTCTGTGACTGCATGTCTTCTTTTTTCCTCTTTATCCCACTGACCAAACATCAGCATCACCACTCCAAAAGAAAACCCCAAACCAGCAAACCAAAAATTTCAGCTTTGCTGTCGCCCTCTTCATTCACATCTTTGTTGATTTAGCAAATGTTTGTTAAGGGTTGTGACAGTGAAAAGTGCAGTCTTGTTCTCTGGGAGCTGTGTGCTAATGGGGAAGCAGATCCTAAAACTTCTGATGACAGTGTGGCAAGTGCAAGGATAGGAACAGGCAGGCCATGGAAGAAACACCTCACTCACGAAGACACAAAGAGAATCTACAAGGACAGCAGCGAAAATGTAGCTGCCCCTTCTCTCCTGATGTCTTTGCTGATGTTCTTAGGAAAGGTGCCCCTCTTAGGTGTTTGGGGAGTGCTCTGTTCGTCCCCCGTAGCACAGGAGTGTGCACACTATACGGGGCTGGATAAGTCGCCTTCTCCACGGCACTGCAGAGCCCAAAGGGCAGAGGCCAGCTCTGCGCCGCACACCTTGAGGCCCCCTGGGGAGGCGTTGCTAAAGAGGAGGAGGTTTATGGTGTTCTTTGTCAAAAGCTGTATTAGTGGACCAGTGGGGAGGAAGCTAAGAATAGTGGGTTAAAGAAAAAGGAGAGATGAAGCAGCAGCTCTTCTTTCTAGAAGATTGCTTATCAAGATCCCTCGTGGATCTCACCCTGTGGTTGGGGCTATTGGATGTGTGGAAATAGAGGGCACATGCCCTACTGGACACGCTAATATGCGAGAGAAGACATTATCTGTAACAGTAACTAGAAGCCCCGCTTCCCCCTTTTTCCTTTTTTATCATCTCTAAATACTTGGTTCATGTTTGAGGGAAAACAGCTTAGCTAGCTCTCGCCTGCTTGCGTGCTCCTGGGTGCGTGCTCTTGCTCTCTTTTTCTTTTCGCTCATTGTTTCTTTCTAGCTCATTCTCATGTTCTCGACTCCAGTCCCCTCATTGCTCATTGAGGTATTTTTCTGAAAGTGCAAAACAAAGCCAACATTTTTTTTCCACAATACCCTCCCAAAGAAAGGCTTTGGTGGCAGCTGTTCAAATAGTCCCCCCCCCCCCCCGCCCCGTGGTTATTTTCATCTGGGATTCTGGTTGTATGTATCCCTCTTCTTACCTTTACTTTTTTCCTCTTACTAACGTCTTTTTATCACTGGGCAGGTGGTGGTCTGTTCGAGTATTTGTTCCCTTTTGAATGTTCAGAGTGGGGTTCACTTGGAGTGATTTTTCCACAATAGATGACTCAAAAACCCTTGGCTCCATAGTCATTATTTTTTAGAATCTCTGGAATAGTAGTATCCCATAGATGCTCACACATTTGTTGATTGAAGTAGCCAGGCATTACACCTGCCGTAGCAAAACGAAAAGGGGACACCAAAATTAGGTAAAAGGGAAACATCACCCTGTGGAGCTTTGCTTTCTCTGCTCGTTGGGCTGGCCTGAACACTCCCCGATGGGCTCTTTGGCAGGTGCTCAGGATTTGGGCATCACTAACCATTTTCCCTGAGCTGTAACTGCCTTAGCCAAGGGTTTGGGGGACATTAAGTTTATACAGGGTTCAGTAGCCAATGCATATTTTTATAGACTGCTGGTTATTTTCCACTGGCTAGGCCCTACCCTCTCCTCCAGGAAGCAGAAAGAGAAACGTGAAAGGCTTTTGACCTCTGATGCCTGTTTCTTACACACCTTCACCGTTCTTCCCCACCCTCAGAGAGTACAAGTAAGGAACCCCTGGATTGCATCTTTAACCATTGGGAAGTTTTTTTTTTCCTGACTGATGTATTTTAACGAACTTTGAAAAATTGTCGTTCCTGCTTTGGGGAGGTGTGTGTGTGTGCACATGTGTGTGTTGGGGGAAGGGAGGAAGGGCAGTGACAGTGAGTGGGTTGCATACTTGTCCTCTGGTTAAGAAGCTGGTTCATGCTATTCGAGGTGGAAGCAAAGTGCAGTGGAAGAAGGGGGGCAGAGGAATTCCACTAGCATCCCGGGCTACATAGCTTTCTTGCGCTCCTCATGCCCCCTCTGGCTGACTGGTCCGGCTCAAGGCTCTCCCTCCCTGGCTTGTGCCTGGGTCGGGCGGGGCTGCACCTGCAGGGCACTGATGGAGTGTGGGAAGAGAGTGCACGGACCTCACGCCTGGGCTCCTTTCCTGCCCGGCTATGGTTTGCTGGGAGCCGTGTCCCTGGACTGAAAGCCACAGCTCCCCTTGCCTTGGGGTGGTAAAAGCCTCATGGATACTCAAGCCCTTGTTGCTTTTCCTTAATTCTGCCATGTATTTGTAAACAGTCCTTCCTTTAGATTCTCCTCAGTGACCCCTTCCTGAATCAGCCAACTGTTTGCTGCTGGGACACCGACGCGGGATGTGATGGATTTGAGGAGTTAGGGCACTGAACAGTGGGGAACGTGGTTGGGATGGAGGGCAGATGCTGGGTGGTCTAAGTTACTGGCGTTGGTGAGGCAAAGAGCTACCGCACTGGGGACGTGTTGGAGGAGCCGTCAGTGTGGGTACGTGACAGGGCCCACAGGGCGTGTGTGGCGGCTGAGCCCTGAACCCTGAGAAGAGTATTAGGAACTTGTGTTAGGAAGACTCCTCAAGTCCTGATTGCTGCAGGCCTTGACATTGGGACATCCCTTCTGGGATTTTCTGTTTAACTCTTGGGTGGGCTTATTTATTTACTTATTATTATTTTTTATTTAACCGGGATAATTGCAGAATCGCATGCAGTTGTAAGAAAGAATACAGAGAGAGTCTTGGGGTATTTCCCTCAATGGTAAGATTTTGAAGACCTGCAGCGGTATATCACATATAAATTAACATTGATACGACCCACCTATAGTATGCAGATTGCCGCTTTTGTACTCCTGGAAGTATTTGGAGGGTTTTTGATCAGAGTGGTTACATTATCAGTTTCCGAATGAGAATTCTGATGTTATGAATTCAGTGTGCCTCGGAAAAATTCTTGGTTTTTCTTCGGAAACAGTCATGTGACATTGACTTTCTTTTCCCTTCTTGTATGAGTCTAAGGTCCAGTGGGACCATTGAAAACATCCTGTTATCTACAGAAATGTGTTTTAAACTCAAGCTCCCCCCAGAATCACCTGTTATCTCCAGTGAAGTATAAGCATATTGTGGATTCGACACGCCTCAGTTCTCCTGGGAGAGCAGTGTGCTTATATCCAAACTGCAGCGAACAGGGAGTCAGTTAACAAGTGCTCCAGGTACAGCTGGGTCACCCAGGAGCGGGGTGACCTTTGACTCAGCCCTTAGACTACCTCTCTGGGCCTCAGTGCGCTCGCCTGTGAATGTGATATTTCAGTTTATTTCTAGAGCACCTTCCAGCTATAGTATTCTTTATTTATTGCTTACATATGTAAAAAGATAGTTAATAGCAGGGTGATAAAACTCATTTTATATCCTTGTGAGTTATTCACTGTTTTTTAGAGCTTATTTTGTGCCTTGTCTTCCACCCATTTCTTCCAGGGATTTCACCTCAGTCAGTGAAAGACTGAGAAGCACCTTTATAAAAAGGGCAACATATATTGGAAGGTCAGCTTTGCAATATTGATGACAGGTTTTTATCCCCGTGGCATGTGTTAATAACTTGGTTCTTCTCACTGTGAAACGTGTCTTTAGAAAATGTATAGTTGCCCTGAAGATCAGAGAGACCATCTTCATTTTGCATCAAGAGTAATTATGCTGTTTGCATCATAAGTTCTAATAGAACACGTGTAACTGCATATTATTTTTAAATTTGATTAAATACCTTGACGGCTTATGCCTGTCTTCTTGGAAAAGGTTTATTCATTGCCTTGAGTGGTTAAATAATTTAGAAATCACTAGAAGAATGAAAGAAGAGAAGCAAATGGGAAAGTTGATTAGGAGTAGGTAGGGGTGTGATATTTAACAGTTAAAAATGTATATATCTGCCCTTTTAGTATTTGCTCTAATTCATTATTAGGTTGCCATTTTCCACTTATTTAAAAGGCACCTTACCTAGAGAGGCAAATCAATATTTACAGTGCATTAGTGACACAGAGAATTTGAAATCTTGTGATGAGGGTTTATTGCTGTTTTATCCGCTCTTCAAAGGAATGCACACATCAGTCTCCACTATCGTCCTGGACCCAGTGACATCGCACCAGTCCCCGTGCGCTCCATCCAGCAGCTTAATTATTGAAGATCCTTGTCTTTGAATTTTCTTTTTAATATTTCAGAGGATGTACTTAGAAAATCTATATATTAAATAAACCAGAAGATTATGGAGAAAGTTTTATTCTCATGTTTTTACATGCATTGATTTTCCTAAAATTGAGGATGAGGAATTGTAAAAATAATGACCAAACTACCTTAAACAAGAAACTTCTGTTATTTCTAATTACTGTAAAGAACCCAGATTACATCAGATCATTAGAATGCTGAAACAGGCCATGAGCAAACCACGGAGGAAAAGGCTGTATTTGTATTATATTCCTCTGAGGCCAACACAAAATTGTCGTCTTCTTACAATATATGTTTCATCAGGACCGGGAGAGGTGGGAAGCCTGTCAGATGAACAGGCAGTTGTGTCTCATGATGGATTCTGTAGATAAGGACAGATGTTTATAGTGATCTCCTTTAAAATCAGGTTCAACTTGTCAGAAGACCACATGCCATTTGTGGCTGCTTGTACACCATTTCCTACAACTCGGGGAGTTTGTTGCTTGTAATACTTCTCCTTTGTTGCTTGTAATACTTCAGCCCGTTTAGAGGCACCTGACAATGGCTTTTGATACCACTGAGAAACACTTTCGTATTTTTTCTAGTCCATTTTTTATAAATTGTTGTAAGTTCTGTTAGGATGAGGTTTGGTAGCGGTCACGGGTATAGTGTATGAACATATGCAGATCACACATTTTTTTATAATCAAAAAATTTCTGACCCCCTTAGTGCCACCTGTGGTCTTGCCGATGAGGAGCCTGAGGCCTGGAGAGGGCACTGAGACGCCAGGCTGCCCACCGGTCCAGGCCAGAGGTTCTTAGTGTGTGGTCCAGGGCCCTTGGGACCCACTCAGATCGTTTCAAGGAGGCTGTTAGGGCAGGACTGGTTTTCATAGTCTTACCAACATAGGTGTTGTGTTTTTCACTGGGTTGATCATCTGCACCAGTGGTGCTCAGGCCCTGGTGGGTAAAATGCCGGCCCCTTGGCACAAATTGAGACATGGGCACCAAATGTAGCCTTTACCCAACACACTCGTACTTTAAAACATAAGCCATTTCCATCTGCTGTCCTTGATACAGCAGCAAGAATGATTGCTTTTGTTAATTACTGGCCTTTGGAGTATCCAGCTTCATAGTTTGTGTGATTAAAATGGTAGGTAGGCATAAAGCCCTTGAATGTGTTGAAGATCAGTGGCTGTCTTGAGAAAAACTTCTACGTGATGGTTTGCGTTGTAAGTGGACCCAGCCCTTTTCTAAAAGTTTATTTTTTTTCATTTAAATTTTCTATTTTTTCATTTTTTTAATTATTATGTTCAATTAGCCATCATACAGTACATCATTAGTTTTTGGTGTAGTGTTCAGTGATTCATTAGCTGCATATAACACCCAGTGCTCCTTAAAACCCATCACCCGCTTACCCCATCTCCCCACCGTCCTCCCCTCTGTAACCCTCAGTTTGTTTCCCAGAGTCCAGAGTCTCTTATGGTTCGTCTTCCTCTCTGATTTCCCCTTCTTCAGTTTTCCCTTCCTTTCCCTAATGTCCTCCACACTACTCTTTCTGTTCCACATATGAGTGAAACCGTATGATAATTGTCTTTCTCTGCTTGAGTTACTTCACTTAGCATAATCCCCTCCAGTTCCATCCATGTCGATGCAAATGGTGGGTATTCATCCTTTCTGATGGCTGAGTAATATGCCATTGTATATATGGACCACATCTTCTTTATCCATTCATCTGCTGAAGGGCATCTTGGCTCCTTCCACAGTTTGGCTATCATGGACAATGCTGCTATGATCATTGGGGTGCACATGCTCCTTTTTTCCACTGTGTCTGTATCTTTGGGGTAAATCCCTAGTAGTGCAATTGCTGGGTTGTAGGGTAGCTCTATTTTTAACGTCTTGAGGAACCTCCATACTGTTTTCCAGAGTGGCTGTACCATCTTGCATTCCTACCAACAGTGTAAGAGGATTCCCCTTTCTCTATATCCTCACCAACATTTGTTATTTCCTGTCTTGTTAATTTTTGGCATTCAGACTGGTGTAAGATGGTATCTCATTGTGATTTTGATTTTGATTTCCCTGATGGCTAGTGATGTTGAACATTTTCTCATGGGTCTGTTGGCATTTGTATGTCTTCTTTGGAGAAGTGTCTGTTCATGTCTTCTGCCCGTTTATTGACTGGATTATTTGCATTTTGGATGTTGAGTTTGAGAAGTTCTTTATAGATCTTGGATACCAGCCCTTTATCTGTTACATCATTTGCAAATATCTTCTCCCCTTCCGTGGGTTGCCTCTTAGTTTTGTTTACTGTTTCCTTTGCTGTGCAGAAGCTTTTTATCTTGATGAAGTTCCAAAAGTTCAGTTTTGCTTTTGTTTCCCTTGCCTTTATAGACATGTCTTGAAAGAGGTCGCTGTGCCCGGTGTCAGATAGGTTACTGCCTATGTTCTCCTCTAGGATTTTGATGGATTCCTGTCTCACATTTAGGTCTTTAATCCATTTTGAGCTTATCTTTGTGTATGATGTAAGAGAATGGTCCAGTTTCATTCTTACGCATGTGGCTGTCCAATTTTCCCAGCACCATTTATTGAAGAGACTGTCTTTTCTCCATTGGATATTCTTTCCTGATTTATCAAAGATTGGTTGGACCATAGAGTTGAGGGTCCATTTCTGAGGTCTCTGTTCTGTTCCACTGATCTATGTGTCGGTTTCTGGGCCAATACCAACCATGCTGTCTTGAGAATCACAGCTTTGTAATATAGCTTGAAGTCAGGAGCCAACCCTTTTTAAATGGAATACCACATTTCTTTTTTCTTTCTTTCTTTCTCTTTTTATTTTTTTGAAACAGGACAGAAAACTGTCGTTCTTCAGACTTTGGTGTCTGGCAGAGTTTCTAGAAAATGAACGAAGTGAGCCTGTTGCTACATGGCAAATAAGGAACAGTATTTATTGCCAAAGGAAACACGCAAGCCTTCTAATGAAAATTAGATTTTGGAAAACACAAATCCTCCCGTCACTTAATGACTTTTCTCATGAAATGGGTAGTGATATTCACATATGTGTTTTTCTGATATGAAGAAATATATCAACCTTTGTAAAAGTCATGTAAGCCAATAATATATTCCAAATAGCTAATGTTAAAGAATATTTTCATGAGTAAAAGATCCAAAGTGTAAGACAGACAAGGAGATTTTGATGTACAAAGAATGAGAAGTTTACATTCCATATAGCAGCTAACTTTTGAGAAACTCTCCTTCTTCAAGTTTTGGTGTGGTATCAAAGGAGAGTATCTACAGTTTTGGAAAGATTATTAAAATACTATTCCAGCTAAATATTTGTGGAGTTCTTTTTTCCTTCGTACGCTTGTCATGTTGGAGTGCATTGAAATCAGAAGCAGGGATGAGAATCCAGATGTCATCTATCAAGCAAAATGTACGACAATGCTACTCTTCCACTAAATAAACTTTGTTTTATAAAATAGAATTTTCTGAATTCTGTTTATGTTAACATGTAAATGGGTTTATTATTGTTAAGTTAAAATGAATTAAGGAAGAAATATTTAAATTGTTTTCATTTCCACTTCTAACATGGTAAGTATCCCTAGCTATAACCCACACAAACAAAAGCTCTTTGGGGTCCTCAGTAAATTTTAGAGTAAAAGAGTCCTGAAATCAAAATTTGACAAGCACTGGTCTAGGCTGGTCTCCTTTGGGGCATACTTTATTGTCTTACACATTGTACGCCTATTTAACCGGGAGGTTTTTCTTTCTTTAACATTTCTGAAGTTGGGATGACTGTTGTTTCAATCTGTCTTCATAACTGACATAATATTTCTTTAACTCTCCAAAACCAAATGTTGCTATTCGTAAAAATCAGTATATTTCTCAGTGTATATAATTCTACTTAGAAAACAACAAACATTTTTCCTTTTACAAAATCGAGACTCACCTTTCTATCTCCAAGTAGCTAGAAATGGAATTTGTTTTCCAATGAATTGCTGATTACTAGAACTAATTTCATGATTTGGGTAGTGAGTCAGCACTGACCCAGGTGCCAGGAAGTCGTCCTGACATCTGTCATCTCGCTGAGCCTCTGCTTACTCATCTGTGAAGTGAGTCACATGTTCCTCTGTTGTGATTAATGTAGAGACTCGCTAAAAAAAAAAAAAAAGACTCAGAACATTCCAAGTTAAATCAGTGGTTCTGATCCAAGGTTACCTAGGTGTGTGTATAAACTGGATAAAAATGCCTTATAGTTTTCATGCAACCGTAAAACCATGAAGAAATTATAAACCAATGCAAGTGCCAGTGTCACAGCATCAGTGTGTCTGAGTCTGAGTCACAGGCACCCTGAATGTAGGCCATTGCCGTGTGGCCCGGAGCTTTGCCTTTGGACCTAGTGATCTGCTAGTGGGCACCAGGATTCAGTTCTTTCAGCGCATTGAACTGCAAGAAAACCTTGATTTCAAGATCACTATGATATCATTTGGCATTCTTTTACGAAGAACACATTTTTTACTTTTTAAATTGAGTTCTGTTCTTTTCTCATTAGCCCGGGACTCAAATCACCTTCCTGAATGTGCCCGTGGACAGAAATGTCAATAGGGGGCCTTGAAATTGCATCAGGGTACTTGATTACTAGGTAGTACAAGTGGAAGATCCAGACTATATTATTTCCTTTTATGGACGTCACTGAAATGAAAACAGAATGAAATGAAAACAAAGTGTAATGTGCGAAGCACTGACAGGAAGGGCCGGCTGATAGCACCTCTCGTGGAACATCCCTCACGGCAGGAGTCCTGTACACACTGCCCAGTGCAATGCCCCACATCTACCCAGAAGGCTCCGCCCCCGGGTCCGCAGTCCTCGCTGCACCGTATCTCCTTTCTAACCCTCCCTTCCCCTCACATCTGCAGCTTCACGAGTTGCAGATACAAGAGGTAAAAGGCTAATTATTTTTGTCTGTTTCAGACTAACAGATTAACACGGTGATCATGTCCCATCAGAAGATGCATCCTGTATGCAATTTATTCTTCTGGGAAAAATTTTCAGAAGCAAGCATACAAAGCTGTTTCTTTTGTTTAAGCAAATTCAATGAAATTATATAGTTCGTGAATTTATTTTGGGGTCGAAATGTACTTTTATGTGATTGTTTTATTGTGGTCGTTACTTCTGTACCACTTCTTAAAGTCTGTCTCTTGTGAGTAGTGCTTCTTTTAGATTTACACACAGGTGCTCCCATGCATGTGCACGCACACGTGCACACATATGCACATATTCTCTCTCTCTCTCACACACACACACACACACACACACACACACACACACAAATGGAGTGTGCAGAGTTCCTTAACAACTAAATAATTCATAGCCCAATAATTGGAAAGCAACAGAAGTCATATCCAAGAAGTGGTATTTATAATTGGCCAGACTATTTTTTTCTTCCCATTCCCTTTTTGCTTTCCTGCTAACATTTTTGATTTGATGAATCTGGGAGCAGTTTTGTTATACGGGAGGGAAGTCTTTGTTATAGTAGAGCAGTGTAGTATTAACACACATAGATTCTTAGATGTATATTTTTGTGAATTTGTTGTGAGAGTGACCACATAGTTCTTGGTGTTTTATTTTTGGTTGCTATGTATAAGCAGTAAGTGCCATCACAAGTTTTTACTTACATTTGGAAATTATTCTTCTCTATAATTTTCATGTATGTGTTTCTCCCAGCAAATTAAGATAACCACTAACAATATTAAATTAAATGTTCAGCATATTTTTTTCCTGTAATATTACTCAGGCTTTCTTATTATCAAATCCTTATGATATAGTAGCACATGTTAAAAGCAGTATTATATTCATATGCTTCTGTTTCCTTTGATCATTTCTAATTTGCTTTAACATTTTTGAGACTATTGGATCGACAGTGATTTAAATATCACCTTCGTATAGCCATACCATTAATCAGTGCATCAGTGTTCCAGAAATATTTTTCATAGAGTAAATGATGAATGTATTCCACCATTAAAGCTGTTTTGTTAGAGACTATTTATTTATTTATTAGAGAGTAAGAGAGGTGGGGGAGGGGCAGAGGGAGAGGGAGAGAGACCCTTAAGCAGGCTCCACGCCCAGGATGGAGCCCCACGTGGGGCTTAGTCTCATGACCCTGAGATCATGACCTGAGCCAAAATTAAGAGTTGGACGCTTAACTGACTGAGCCACCCAGGCACTCCTGTTAGAGACTTTTTATAAAAATTTACCTTGCATTCTAGTTTTTTGAAAACAGATTAGCATAATTTTTTGTCTTATATTTATTATCTTTTTGAATGATTTTCCTTAGTTGATGAGTGGAGTTTTTGTTTTGATTCCCAGTGTTATAGACTCCTGTGCTTTTGCTCTTCTCTCTGGTTTTATAGCTGTTTCTTCTCTGCTATACCAACGATTGTATCTGCTAAGATGTTCTCAGTACTATAGATACAAATATTAACCTGAGTTTGTTAATGATTGTGTTATAGCGATTGCTGTATTGTAATATTGTTAATATTACATATTAACCTGAGTTTGTTAGTGATTGCGTTCTAGCAGTTGCAGACAGAGCCCTCTTTTATGTGAGTACAGTTGCTGAAACACTGTCTTTCATGTAACTGTGTATGTGAGTATATGTCAGCCTGCATAGTAGCATATTAGCATATTACTTTCAAGATTTTCATTACCTTAAGGATAGGAAATGTGTTTGTGTTTTACATTTTCTGATAGTACTTCTTTGAACAAAATAATTATCTTATTTAACAGAATTCCTTTATCGAGGAGCCAAACAGTTTAGATTGTGTATTTTTAATCCTGATACGGTTAAAAGTTAGGTAAATTTTTTCCATGGTCACATCATTATTGATATTTTAGAATATGTATGATATATATATTTTTAAAGATTTATTTATTTGGGAAAGAGTGCACACACCCTAGGGGCAGAGGGAGAGAGAATCTCAAGCTGACTCCCCGCTCAGTGGAGTGGGGCTTGATCTCACAACCCTGAGATCACGACCTGAGCTGAAACTGAAAGTCCGACGCTGGATCAGCTGTGCCACCCAGGCACCCCATGTGACATTTTATTTAAAAATATTGGAATAATAGCAGCGGTAATGGTTATTATTGTTACTCCGTATTGAGTATACACTGAGTGTCAGGTACTGTTTTAAGCACTTCATCTCGTTTAGTTCTCAAGATACCCTATGGAAGAAGGACTGGTTATTGCCTTTAGTGTAGGAAGAGACTAGAAGCAGAGTCTAGTTAGGCATCTTGCCCAGAACCACACAGATAATAAGTTGGTGAAGCACGAATATGAGCCTGGGCGGTCTGACTCCGGAGCAGCTTCTCCCACACATACTACGTTTCTTTCCCCATGAAGTGTTTTAAAAGGAACTAATGGAATTTCTATTCAGAATGATGACCCACTGTCACCTTAAAAGTGTTACTCTATTCTTTAATCTTTTGGATTTCACTACCTTGTGTCCTAACATGTAGTCTTCAGACAGTAGTTACTTTTTGAAAAATGTAATTTTTTTTGTATTTGTAGATATGCCTCTTCATGTCCGACGAAGCAGTGACCCAGCTTTAATTGGCCTTTCAACTTCCATTAGTGATAATAATTTTTCTTCTGAAGAGCCTTCACGGAAAAACCCCACACGCTGGTCAACAACAGCTGGCTTCCTTAAGCAAAACACTGCTGGTAGCCCTAAAACCTGTGACAGGAAGGTAACCATTTCTATTTTGTGTCTTCTTAGTATCAGTGATGAGTGTCAGCTGCTGACTGAGTTCTTCGCCTCTGGCGCGTCTCACTGTGTGTGTGTGTGTGTGTGTGTACCAACTTCTAGGGCAAAGTTGAGACGGCTTCCTGTTTTATGTTGCCCTTGCATTTTATGATAAAATTCATGCTATTTATTTATGTCTCCATTTTTTTGAATAGATAATATATTTATGATTAAAAATGAAAACTTCTGACATGAAATATGTACATGTAAAGTCCCTTTTCTATTTTGTCTCCTAGTCACCCTGTTTCTCTTCAGGGGCGGTCCCCTTATTAGCCTTTTGCATGTCCCTGCAAAGGTATTTTACACATGTATAAGCAGATATTCATACTGGGTCATGAGGTACATTAGAGAAATTATAGCAGTATGGATTTTTAAGGAGGAAAGTAGAATCCATAGTCTAATTACTCTATTGATATTTTTCTTCCTAGAGAAAGGAAGTGTACTGCCTAGTCTTAATAACATTTTCTTCTTTGAGCTAATTTACATCAGTCCATGACCTAATTTATTTAGTCTAAAAAAATAAACTTTATTCTGTTTTTTCAGTTTGTTTCTTAATGCTCTTTGTTATATATTCCTGTAGAGGCCTTTTCATCCCATGCTGTTACACCTCTAATCTTTTACTCAGTGAGCTGTAAGCCGCGTTTGTCATTTTCACTGCCGAGTCTATAGAATCTGAGTAAACGTCTACTGAATGAATTAATATTTGTTTCAATGCAGACATTAATTGAGCGGCATGTGTATGCCGAACTATGCTAATTACATCTTAATATTAAAGGGAATATAGCTTGATATTTGCTTGATTTATCCTTTGCATTTATGTGAAAGTACCTGTTTTAAAATTTTTTTACTTGTATTTCTAACACTCATCTATGGTAGTTCATTTAAGGAAAAAAAACCACACAGAGCATCTAGATACCGTAGCTGAGAAGAATCCTCCAGGAGAAAACAGTGCGCTGTAGTCTCTGATTTTTTTGGATTAGGAGTTTAACTGTTAGGCTCACTTTTCGGAACTATTTCATTATGTATTTGAGGAGGAATCAAGCTGGACTATCTTCTCGTTGAGATTAGCTTGAAATGTTAGAGTGCGTGATCTTGAAGTAAACCATCCAGAGAAGCAGAATCCAATTTATGAATAAGCCTCATGACATTTAATTTGTGTTCAGAATAGATTTGATTCACATGGATATTTAGAAGTGTATAAACAAGTCAAGTTGGCAGGTTTAAAAAAGATGCATTATTACGAAGGTTTTCACATGGTTTAAGAGTAGTGGGTCAGAGGTCATTGAGGTAATCAGGGTTTTCTTTTTAATTCCTTCAACATCCTGGGGATGTGAGTCAGCTTCAGTTGCACGGAACAGAGCCACAGTGGCTATTTTCAACATAAGAGGACTTAATGCTGTGAGTTGGAGTCTCAGAAAAATCACTGGAAGAGCTTGAAGAGCAGGCTGTAGGCCGGACCTCCTCAAGGACTTTCTGGACGTGCAGTACTGCACAGTTGCCCGGGAAAGAAGTCACCTGGGACCCTTCCCCTGCATCTGCCCAGCTGTTGGTAGCTGATGGTAGCACCCTGTCTCTTGTCACCTGTGAAGCTGGGACCTGACCCCAGAAATGCCTCAGAAAACTCCATCCTCTCCATTGCCAGGCTTGCCCCTAACAACAGCCCAGGACAATTCCCTCTTCCACAACCGTCATCAAAATGTCAGGCTCTTGATCCAGATGTGCAGAATGCTGCTTGCCTCCAGATCCTGACCTGTAGGGGAGGTTTCGGAAATGGACGTAGCCTTGTAGCTGCAGCAGAGGGAGGCACACTGCCAGAGGCCCGTGATGGGCACTGCCAATTAATCACCTCATTGACTCTTTGTTCTAAATAGCATACATCTATCATTCTAAAACATTTGGGAAACTAGTACAATACAAAATTAAATTATTTATAATGCTAAAATTCAGCAACACCTGGTATTAAGACAATAAGGAATAGGCACACATACGCACATACACATACTGTCACCCCCCCCCCCCCCACCCACACAGAGTTGGAGTCATACCATGTCAACGTATTTGCATGCTTATTATTTCTACCTTTTTTCATATCCTAGGGATTTCCCCTGGTGTGAATTTTATTGGACTATATATATATGTAGTCCAATAAATACATATATATAGTCCAATACATATATATGTATGAAGAAAAGTATAAAAATATAAAAAATATATATATTTAGCACGGTGGGGGGGGGACAGAAGGAGAGCGAGAGGGGATCTAAAATAGGCTCTGGGCCCAGTGTGGAGCCTGACTTGGGGCTCAGTCTCACAACCCTGAGATCGTGATCTGAACCAAAATCAAGAGTCAGATGCTTAACTGACTGAGCCACCCAGGCACCCCCCTGAAAAATATTTTTAATGGATGCAGAATATCTCACTGTAGAATATACTTTATCATTCTCTTATTGTTGGACATTTATAGTATTTTCATTTTTTTCACCTTATAAATCTAAGTGTTGTGAGACAAATTTGAATGAAGTTTTGTTTTAGAAATGGTTATCCATTCAATAAGCTTTTTCCTGTGTGGAACAGTATTTAATGTAGCCAAATGCCCACTTTCTCATAGGAAAGATCTTGATTTACATACGTATCGTTAGATGATATCATGTTCACATACAGTGCACATAAAGGGTAATGTGTAATGAATTTGTCCTTTGAATTATCTTCGGCTTTACTTTTCAAGTACCTATTTCCGAACCTTGCTGTCAAAATTTTAATCTGTTTGTGTTAATATCTGAGAGATTTTCTTTTTTCTATGTGTATATCCGACTAAATGCTACCTTATTTTCATTTATAAAACGACTTCCTGTATTTTCGGTATTCAGAACGGGTGCTTGGAGGAAAGTATACTTGCTGATCAGTATTGACTTGATTTCCTTCTTTTGAGGCCATGAGAGCTTGCCTATGCTGGGCAATTTCAAGATGTTCTACATTTTTATGAGTATTAGTGGTTTAGGTTTTCTGTATAATGCATGGAAATAAAGGAGTTTAGGATTCATAGTCTTGTGATGCATTGATCTCTAATAGTTAAAATTAAGTTGACATTCTTGTATCACTCATCAACATAGTTAAGTGTATAACTCATCAGCATAGTTAAGTGAACTCTGTTCTTCTAAGTTGATAAGTTAAACAGTTTTGGAATAATGTCACCAATCAGTTGAAATCTCTTATTTCTGAACGAGGCAGTTCCATTCAGGTATGTTAGAACACTACCAGGCTGAACGCGCTCCTGTGGCTCACAACCAAGATGAGAGGTAGGGTCTTCCTAGTTAATGTAGTCAGGCCACTATTAAGTTTAGAGGGCAGTAGAGACAGATTTTGGTGCAACTAAACCAGGTGAGAGCTTGGAGAGACCAAGGGGTCTGTGGGCTTCTGGATTTCGTACAGTTCTTCATTCTTTAATTTGGAAGTGAGATGTAGAATAGAAGAGAGTCGTGGCTTTTTAAAAAGTTCTTTGGAACATTGACTCACTCCCGTTGCCCAGCATTTTGTGGCTGACTGCCTTTTTCAACTCTCTTAGAGAACATTTTGCTCACACTTAGTATGGAAAGTATATTGCTAGAAAATGTATTTTCATTTGAGATTTTACACGTGCTTAATATTTCATCTTGGGAAAGAGTATTTCAATCAGTGTGAACACTTAAATCATTTTGCCACCTCTTTGGTCATCCTTATTAAGTCATTGTCCCTGCAAATAAAGTCTAACTAGTATGTGGAGAGCATTTGATTCATTCCATCAAGAACAATGTAATGAGGCACTTATCAGAATCAGCCAAGCATGAAGTCTCAAGGATAAAGTCTGTGCATTATTTCATTGTGCATTGCTTGTAAGCCATTATTCCTTTCCCCCAAAGACCAGGAGCTGTTGCTTTTCTAAGCTGTCTGCCCCTTTCACTGCTGCCTTCCCCCACGCCACCAAATAAAATTTACATGGGTAGATAAGAACAAAGGTAGCTTTAAGAACATATCTTAACCCGTTACGGTAAGGGGAAGAAAGGGTTAAGAGAACATATTATATTAGCATCAGTATCTTGTAAATTCTTATTATTTTTAAAAGTTCTTAAAAAGAGACCTTAAACTATTTCTGACACTCTGGATTTATTATTTCTCTTTGATTTAGTTGTTTGACATGTTTGGTATCTTTCCAATACTCCTCATATATACAAGCTCCTGGAAGAGTTGCTGTCTTAATTATGTCTTTGTCATCTCTCTTCTGTTCATTATTAGAGTTATGAGATCTTTCTTCTAACTTCAGAAAAATATTTATATCAACATTTCTGTAGTATATTTTAAGATTCCCCAAATAGTCTTTTTCTTATAATACTATTTGCTCTTTGCATTTATAAAGTAATGAAAAGTATAAGGAAGCAAGTCGGTAATTTGGAATTGTGTAGATGAGGAATATTGACAGTTGGGTGTATTAACTTGGGACTCTGGAGCATAGCTCTGTATAGCTGGTGGCCGTCCTTATTACCAGTGGGGAATCATCCAATGAGTATAGTTTAATTTCCTGACTTTTCCCCTAATTTTGTCTTATATTGAGAGCATTTTCCCATGTCTCATAAATATAGATAGCTTGCCTAATGTTCGTTTATGTACTGATTTTTTTTGTCGTTGGTTTATTCATTTTATTTGGTGATTTTCCTGTTGCTTGACATTTATACTTTGCCAATTGTTTTGCTCTAATAAGTAACCTTTAGAAGTACCCTTCAGAAAAGATCCTTATATATTAATTTATGTTGACATCTCTGATTATTTTCTTAGAACAGATTCCTGAAGTAGACTTATCTGACCAAGGAAATGGATATTTTTTAAAGCTACTGATAATTGTTTCTCGTGAGTTCATGACTAATAAAGTGTAAAGTACTTATGTTGTATAAAGCACTGTAAGAAGTCCCAGATGGAGTGAGCAGTGGGATGAGGGGGAGGATAAAGAAAACAAAGAAGCAAGCGGTACTGTTCCAGTGTTCTGGAACTTACTGTCTTACTGTATAGTTTAATGGCTCCCATTTGGCTCTGCATCAGAGTCACCTGTGAACTTTTAAAAGACGATATACACTTGTAACAATGGATTCATTTACCCACTTCGGGAGATTTGTGTGTTTATTTAAAGCTGCTTTACTGATTTCAGGGCACAGTCTTTTTTTTGAGAACTGAAGTCCAGCTGAAAAGGAAAAGTGTGTTTGTTTGCCTGTTAAGGGAGGGTATATAAGACTATTATGGTTATTTTGAGATGTCTTCTTTTTAGGCTAATTTTTCTATCATAGCAGAATAAAATCTGGAACGTTTACCATATTTGGTTTTGTAATGTTTCACTTCTCACACTTAAATTTCTCAAATTTATCATTTTTTAAAAAAGATTTTATTTATTTATTTGAGAGAGACAGAGAGGGGGAACATAAGCAGGGGGAGTGGGAGAGAGAGAGGCAGGCTTCCCGCTGAGCAAGGAGCCCAGTGCGGGACTCGCAGGATCCTGGGATCATGACCTGAGCTGAAGGCAGATGCTTAATGACTGAGCCACCCAGACGCCCCTCAAATTTATCTGTTTCAACTGAAAGTCAGTTAAAATGAGTTTTTTTGGGTTTTAAATAAGTGTAGTATAACAGCCTGCTGAGATAGTGGATCCTATCCTGCCAATGTCCAACTAGAATAGGACGTATCTTTTCTAAACAGAAGCTATGATACAAATAATGTGCCTGCATATTGTTCCTTGGCATATCGTCCTCCACCCCCAATCCTTGTTTAGAGTGCATTTGAATACATCGGGTCAAGACACCATATTCCCATTATCATGTGTGAAGTCACCAGTGCTAATTCAGACACACGAACTTCCAGAAAATGCCTACTCCTTGTTTTATTCAGTCAGAAAACTTTGGCGGTTGCTATGCTGGCAGTATATTAGCAGTTAACACTGGCTCCTACTTCATGGTACTCTAAAAGAGCCGATTTCTTGCTCATTCATTCATTCATTCATTCATTTTTTATAGAGTTGCAGTCTGCGTTTATTTATTTGTTTGCTTCCTTATCCCCTACACAGGCATTTGGTTTCTGAGGCTCTGCTTCTCTTTATGCTTCCTAATGGATAAGGCCAGTATACTGGTTAATTTGAGTATGCTGTTTTATTTTTAAGCTAGTACGTTTGACCAGTTGGCTGTTGAAAAACCTTGTCTATCTTTTGTTATTTATGAGCCAATCATAGATGTTAGCTAGTTACAGTAATCGTCTAAAAACCTCAAAGGATGAGCTGAGATCATTCCCTAAATCCACATGTTTCCTCTGTGAGAGACCTATAGCTGTGTTTAATTTTCTGGGGCATTAGCTTCAAGGGAGATCCAGCTGAGACTTAGATGTTAGACTATTCTGCTGCAACATTTGTATTTCCCCTTAAAGGCCTCTGAAACTATAAATTTCACCCTTCTGTTTTGCATATTAAAAGATCTTCATTTGATTGCAGTATAGTCGTGTGCTTTTAGTAAGTGATGGTTATGATCATTTCTACAATAGGCCAGCTTCAACTGCCAGGCTCACCTAGTCGGGTTAATAACCTAGTCTCATCTATTTCTGTGTCACATGTAGGGAGATAATCTGTCTTCACTTGCTTTGAATATTATAATTTGTGTTCAAAGTTATAAAATCCTAAGGTGCTATTGAGAAAATTTTTGAGCCTGGATGTGGTATTTTTAGCATTCACAAACCATTCCAGAAATACAAACCAGAGTAATGTCAAAATCTTTATTGGGCACCCTCAAAGTTCCATAGAGTAGAGAGGGAAATGGGTATGCTACACCTGTTTTTCTTGACTTGGGGGGAGAGCCCCGGGAAAGGACAGTGATTAAATTATATTGAACAAACATTTGCATGGTTTTTATACACTTAAAAATATTTTGGCCCAGGGGGCGCCTGAGTGGCTCAGTCATTAAGCACCTGCCTTCAGCTCAGGGTGATCCTGGCGTTCTGGGATCGAGCCCCGCATCGGGCTCCTCCGCTGGGAGCCTGCTTCTTCCTCTCCCACTCTCCCTGCTTGTGTTCCCTCTCTCACTGGCTGTCTCTCTCTGTCAAATAAATAAAATCTTTAAAAAAATTTTTTTTGGCTTCATTTTATTTTTTTAACTTGGTTTTTGTTCTTAATTTTTGATACTTTAGGTTATTATAAACCTACTTCCTTCAAGTCACAAAGTCAGATGTAGTCAACTTATGTCCTGTTGTTAGCAAGAAAAGTTGAAGATGGCACTGCTCAGGACCAGAGCCACCTGCTGCTTGCATTCTCGCTGCTCTGGCAGCCTGGGTTTTAATTTGCAGGGATTCCAGGTGCCCTTGTGTTCCTGTCTGCCTTTGGAGAAGTGCATTTCAGTTAAGGTTTTTTACAGTCTGGGGGTAGAAGTGGTTTCCATCTATCTCATCTCTAAACTATCTGTTTTTGAGGTTTTTGGTATTTTCACGTAATCGTAGCCAAGTTGTTTTGAGGACTCCTTGCCACATGCTGTGCTTGGTGTGTTACATGTTCTCTCTCATTTCATCCCCCTCTACTGTTTAAGTATGGTTGGTGTTCCCATTTTATTGATGAAGAGGTAAAACTTCAGGAGTAGATAGATCACCTCACAGTTAAACCAGCTGTTAAGGAGTAAAGTCGTGATGTGAGTCTACATTTTGCAGTTTCAAATTCTGTGCTTTTGACAAGTATCCTACCCACATCCCAAAATGCTTACAGACTTTATAAATTGCCCAATTGTTTAAAAAATTTTTATTTTTTAAAGATTTTGTTTATTTATTTACAGAGAGAGCATATGTGCCTTCATGCCTGTGTGAGCAGGGGGAGGGGCAGAGAGAGAGGGGAGGAGAGAATCCCAAGCAGACTCTGTGTTGAGCACAGAGCTGACGCGTGGCTGATCCACGACCCTGACATCATGACCTGAGCCAAAATCAAGAGTCGGACACAACTGACTGAGCCACCCAGGGCCCCCTGCCTAGTGTTCATTTAGTTGAATGATTTAAACTGTAAAATATTTCACAATAACCTTTTCATTTTTATCTCCTCTTAATCTTTCTATTATGCAGTTAAGACATGAATATAAGAATAATGAGCATGTGTTTATTATTAGAACTGGCATATTTTTTAAAAACCTCACCAAGTTCTTAACATCTTAGTCTTAAGTAAACATATGCTGGCGTCATGAATATCTGTACTAATAATCTGATTTGTTAACTGATCTCCATTTCTGTCCCTTTTTTGAAGAATTTTTTGTGTTCGTCTATTTTCTCTAATCCTTGTGATTGATATTATTTTTGTTGAGAACTTGTATATTTGGCCCTCTTCTTGATATTTTGTGTGCATTAATGACAGCAAAATAAGTAATGATACAGTTGGATTATAATCCAAAGACCAAAATAAATACCCATAAGACTATAGTGATGCTAATAAATGATTAAATAAAAGGTAAATGGGAGAAAAGGGACACATTTTCTTACAGAAGAATTCTGCATAGTATAAGTAATAAGTCCCCCTCTTCAGAAGGTGGGGAGCTTAACTCCCCTCCTCTTGAGAATTGGCTGTATTTAATATTTGTTTCCAAAGAAGAGAGGAGGGAATGTGAAAAATACTAACTTTACGGTGGAGAAGTGACAGACTCCCCGTAACCGAGTGATGGAGATGCATATCACTGATGATAAGTCATGGCGACGGCGAATCCTTGAGATGGCGCGATGGGATGGGTATTTCACTTCAGCAGAGTTTTCCCCGAAACTCATAACTTTAGTTTAATCGTGAGGAATCTCAAGACAAACGAAAACTGAGGGACATTCTATGAGGTACCTCACCAGTATGCTTCAAGAATATCGTGATCATAAAAAACTAGGAAAGACTGAAAAACTGTCCCAGGTCAAAGGTGATTAAGGGCATGTGAGGATTTAATACAATTTGGGATCCTGGCATGAAACAAGGACATTAGTGGGGGGTGGGGGGAACGGATGGATTGCAAATACATCTGTTAGTGTGGTTAATAGTGTTGTGTCTGTGTTGATTTCTTAGTTTGGACAACTATACCAAGGTTACGTAAGATGTTAACATTGAAGGAAGCTGAGTGAAGAATGGGTAGGAGCTCTGTGTATTATCTTTGCAACTTTTCAGTTAATCTAAATTTTTTCCATCACAAGAAGTTTTTTAAAACCCAGCTTTACAAGCCACATTGTGTCACCCACATTTTGTGCTGAGAATCAGAGATAGCAGTTCGTGCACACGTGCCTGGAGTGTGTGGAACCAGGACTCAGCCGCAGGTGTCTGTGAGCCCTCGGGCATACCTGGTCATTCCCTGAGATGTATTTTTCTCTTTGGAAATGAGTTATAAGGAAAGCTTTTCAACTGATTTTATTAAAAACTGATTGATGGTTGGTGCCCTTCCCTATGACAAGACTGAATTTGAGAAGTGCTTACCAGTTTTAAACCTGCTGCATTCTCATGGCTGGGTACTCCCACTTGTGTCTTTAAATTTCGTTGAGACATCATGGTGCAACAGCTGTTTTGTTGTCACTTTATTCAGATTGTTAAGGTTTTTTGGGGGGGACAGAGGAGGGGGCTTTCAACAGGAATTACTCCAAATTTTCTGGAATGATGTTTTCTAAAGTTAACGATTTTCAGTTATAATTTGGGGACAAAAATAGAAAAATTATTATTAAAAAATAGATTCCTTGGAAATTAATATCCAGCTTAGAGGACATGCTTTTTCTGCTGATGGGGTTGGAGAGAAGGACTTAATTCTTTAGAAGTTTGAGCTATCAATTTCTTTATGGTAAATGCTTTTCGTGTGGAGATGGAATTCTCCAGAAAAGTCATTATGATTGTATGAGAAGCATAACTAGGATGGGATTATGATAAGTGAAAATAATTTTTCTACATTTTCAAAAATCTGTGGAGATGATTTACCTGGGGAGGCAATTTCACAATTAAGGGGAAAACTTTAAGAAAAGTCAAATTGTCTGCTGTGCCTAGGGACTTGTGCAGAAATTACTCAGTTGTTTTGCCGATCTACCCAGTTCATTGAAGTTATGATTGTGGACTGAAAAATAGAAGAAGGAAGTGCTAATATTTACATTGGCAGGCTAGTTATATATGGTGCAAGTATCTTGATTTTCAAATTTTAGTGATTTCTTTGAATATATATATATATATATTGCTTTTAAATTAAGGTGAAAAACATTTAGGCAAATATAAAAGATTTATGTTGCACATTTAGATAATGTGTAAGACTGTAGGTATTTTGGATTCAGGCAACTAATGTAAGTATTTTACTTTTTCTCTTTCATTCCCTGGCATCCGTTTCCTTCTTCTCTTGGTGTTGTACGAATTGCTCCTGATGCAAAATGCTATTGTTATTTATAATTTTAGTTTGGAGATACAAGCGTTTAGAGTTACATGTTTTTTGAAAGAAAATGAAATGTGGATAGGTATTTCTTTCTGTCAAAATAAGAAATATGTAGCACTTTCTAAAATGTTTTAAAATTGTTTCAGATTTAAATTTGTTTTTCAGAGTCAAGCAGCATTAGACAAATGTTGCTCTTCATTTTTATTGTAGTTTTGGAAAACGAGCCACGCTCTTCAAAATGTAACTTGATCTGAAATATTTATATTTTATTTTTTTCTCATACACTTGCCTTTGTTGAAAGAGCAGGGTAAAAAATGGTGGTCCCTTTTCTCTACTCCTTATACTTGCTGATTGTGGAATGCTTATGGCCATGTGGCAATTGGGTGGCCTTTTTTTTTTTTTTTTTTAAAGAGAGAGAGAGAGAATGTGAATCCTAAGCAGGCTTCATGCCCAGTGTAGAGCTGGGTGGGGGCTCGATCCCACAACCCTGAGGTCATGAGTCGAAGTCTAGTCTGACACTTAACTGACTGAGCCACCCAGGTGCCCCGGTCATGTTGGTTTTTATAAAGTACTGTCCAAGAAATAAAATGGGAGCTCCTGTTATTACTGCTTCCCTTTTAGTTCTTTTCTTTAGTTCCTCAGAATCCAGATGGAGATAATGTTTTTGTAATTTGGAAAATATTAAACTATCCTCCCAGGCTACCTTCTCCCTGTGCTCTTACGGATGTTTTCATAGGATAAAGGAGATAATCCCAGTTATACCTGGAAAGAGACTGTTTTAATTTAAAACCATTTAAAAAGTGTTTTTTAAAAGATTTATGTATTTATGTATTTATGTATTTTTTTATTTATTTATGTATTTATGTATTTATGTATGTATGTATGTATGTATTTATTTATTTATTTTAGAGAGGGAGTGTGCACACCTGAGCATGCAGGGGCAGGGGCGCAGAGGGAGAGAAGCCTTAGCAGACTCCCTGCTGAGCATGGAGCCTGGCATGCGCTCTATTTTAAGACCTATGAGATCGCAACCTGAGCTGAAACCAATAGTCAGTCGCTTAAGGGACTGAGCCACCCAGGCGCCCCCATTTAAAACCATTTTAAAGCAAACATTTTACTCCTTTTTTTTTTTTTTTAAGATTTTATTTATTTATTTGACAGAGAGAGAGAGACAGCCAACGAGAGAGGGAACATAAGCAGGGGGAGTGGGAGAGGAAGAAGCAGGCCCCTAGCAGAGGAGCCTGATGTGGGGCTTGATCCCAGGGATCCAGGATCATGCCCTGAGCCGAAGGCAGACGCTTAACGACTGAGCCACCCAGGCGCCCCAAACATTTTACTCCTAATTATTCCTGAGACTATGCACTGCTTATCAATGAGCCAACCATCTCTCATGTAAATATAATTTGTGATTCAAGATTATATAATGGCCTCACCCTAATTTATATACAAGAACTCAGGAGATACTTTTCTGTTGGGAGGGGGTCATTGTGTAGGACTGGCTGGCTATCAGAAATTATCATCATGACCAGGTAAACCACGGTTCCTGGTTAGACCAAGACTGAGGGTTAGAATTCTCAAGATTCAGACACTGGGCATTGAAATGGGTGGATATGACCATGGGAACTGGTTAGTTGTCCTCATCTCCACAGAGCGTTTGTTCTAACTTCTCTCAACCTCTGTTTCTTTTTTTTTTAAGTAGTAAGAGGTTAAGCTGGATGTTCTCTCACTTTCTCCTTCCAGATTTAAAAAATTCTGTATCTAACGTTTTTCATGGCATTCTGAAATGTTGAGATGGATTAAAAAAAAAAAAACAGAAGAAGTTGGCTCAAAGAAATAACCTGAATGAGGCTGAGTTTTGCTGATCTTTTTCCTCTTAGGTTCCCTTGTGTGCTCCATGACCAGATCTGGTGGCTTCAGAGAAATCTGTGCTGTCATGGTCACCTCTGGAAATGTCACAGCCTTTATAAGTTGACCTGCATCTCTGTGAGATATTTGGCCCCCCCATTTTTTTTTTTTTTTAAGATTTTATTTATTTATTTATTTGACAGAGATAGAGACAGCCAGTGAGAGAGGGAACACAGGCAGGGGGAGTGGGAGAGGAAGAAGCAGGCTCATAGCAGAGGAGCCTGATGTGGGGCTCGATCCCAGAACGCTGGGATCATACCCTGAGCTGAAGGCAGACGCTTAACCGCTATGCCATCCAGGCGCCCCTGTGCCACCCAGGCGCCCCTGGCCAGCCTGTTTTTTATATCAGATCCCTTTAAGTTCAGGCTGGTGCAGATCCATGCCCTGGGGGTTATTTTTCTTATCTGATATTACAACAGTTACTGAGGTATTGGCCAGTTGCAGGTTATGGGGTAAAACTAAAATATTGTACTTCTGGTTTTGTCAGCATATCAACCGGAAGGATTTGCTATGTGACAAGAAACTTATTTGCAAATTAATCATAATTTTCAAGTTTGTACTTTCTGTAGAGAGTTCCAAACAGTTTTTTTCCCCTGGCATATTCAGCATTCTTGAGTGTCCCACTGATCTAAATGTAATTCTGTGATCTAGAAGTTACTGAATACATGTTGTAAAGACTGGAGAAGACATGAGTTATTGTTCAGATTTTTCAGGTCAGCATGAGTTTTAAGAACTATGTACCTTTAATGTTTCGAAGTAAAAAACTAATAAAATTTGAGGGACATTATAGGAGATTGGCTTTTGTACATTAGTAAAAATAAAATCTGCTTGGATAAATTATTTTCAGTTTTTGCTACTAATTCCTGTTCAAAATTTAAACTCAGTTTAGGATGAAAATTAAAATAGAGATTTAAAAATAAAATATGTATTAATGAAATTTGAGCTACAGAGATGCGCTAATAACTGGCATTCAGAATCTCTGCATTTTGATTTTTTATTTTTAAATTTTTAAAAAGTTACAATGTCCGTATAATCGCTGTCTCATCACAAATTGTACCACACTTCAGTAGACCATCACTAATATGCAGTCTACTAGGAGAATTTTGACAGAAATGTATGGCTGTTAGAATTTCCTCTTTGTCTTGTCATAGTTCTGTTCAGAAGTAAGAACAAATTTGGGGCGCCTGCGTGGCGCAGTCGTTAAGCGTCTGCCTTCGGCTCAGGGCGTGATCCTGGCGTTATGGGATCGAGCCCCACATCAGGCTCCTCTGCTATGAGCCTGCTTCTTCCTCTCCCACTCCCCCTGCTTGTGTTCCCTCTCTCACTGGCTGTCTCTATCTCTGTCAAATAAATAAATAAAATCTTTAAAAAAAATAAGTAAGAACAAATTTATAAATACAAGCTCTTTTATCTCTTTTAGCCCTCTCATTAATAATTAAGAATGTGGAAGAAAGCAATTACCCGAAAGGAAAGTAGGGGAGATATATATATATATATATATATATATATATATATATATATATATATATATATATATAAAATGGTATTTAAATAGGCAGGAATTATAGATAATATGGGCTTAGCTAATGGGATGAATTTGCTTGACCTCAGA
Organism: Ursus arctos; assembly: GCF_023065955.2. Taxonomy (NCBI): domain Eukaryota; kingdom Metazoa; phylum Chordata; class Mammalia; order Carnivora; family Ursidae; genus Ursus; species Ursus arctos. The sequence continues at coordinate 5,073,734 of NW_026622986.1, forward strand.
TCAGCAACATTGGGGCATTCCATGTAGGATATTGATCACCATGGATGTCAAATAAAGCCTTTTCAGTTCATTACACTTCAAAATAGCCGTGTGTCTGGGGTAAGTGACGATAATACTGTGTTTGGAATAAAATCCTGTTTCTTTATTTAAAAACATGCATTAATAGGCATGCAGTTGGTCTCAATGCACAGGGACTGCCAAACCTGCTGCCTGCATCTGTAGGTTGGTTATTGAATCTGTAATTTTTTGTGTGAGTCAGTTTATTCCCAATCCCATGTCTCTCTCTCTTTTCTCTTTCTCATTTATTAACTAGAGGACGATTTAAAGGTCAGAAAAGTGCCATCGACAAAAATCCTATTTGCAGGCCATGTATGGTTGTTATCTTCTGCGACGCTTTAGCCTTGGCGTTGCTTCCAAGGTCATGCTGTGGGGTAGCCATCAGGAGGCACACAAGGTGAACTCTCGCCACAGAGCCCGGAGTGTGTCTGTTACATCGAATCAACAATATGATTACTGATGATTTTAGCAAGCTTCATGTAATTAAAAAGAATTCTAAGCCATAATTACTAATTTCACTTCAGTCTTATAATTTCAGGTTAGACATCCTGAAAATAGTTTCTTTTGTGTCTGCTTTATCATTTCTTGGGGAAATGATAAAGCAGACAATTGAGTTCTCTTTGACTAGAATTGCAGAGTTGAAAAACAATTGTAAACTTAAAATCAGAAAACTGCATGGGAATATTTGAAACCATAGGATGCATAGAGGGTGCAAAAGTTAAATTTATATGCTTTGAACATTCAGGATGTCAAAATACGACACAGTTCCTAGTGGTTTTTAAAAAGGTGTTTGGAATTTTTGCGTTGAAAAAGAGTAGAACTATAGTTGGGTTTCTTATGCTAACAGAAATATCTGGTACTTCTGTTATGTTCATGAACTATTCCTATATTTCTGCAATGTAGGGATGTAGGCTTGCCAAGGAATCTGACCATCAGCTAAGTAGCTGTTTCTGAGAGATAAAGCCTTGGAGTTGCAGCTTAGTATGCCAGGAATAAGCTTCTATCCCAAGGCATTGGGTGGGTTCTGTGTGGTTTCCTTTTATTGAATTGTAATTGGCTTGGGGAGGGGCGATGGGGGAGAGAGGACAGTTACTTTCCCTATCCTGGAAGAGATTTACTGCATAACCAGGGTACTGCTACCAGGGAGCAGCAAATTAATATGCATTTCTCAGCCTGGGTGGCTTTTTGACACCTGATGATATGGCAGTACATTTAGATGATAAGGAAAATCCCTGATCACAGCAGGAACATCTGTTTTTTTCTGGCAAGAGGGAAAGCAAAGCTGAATGGCTGTTTGGGACAGCCTCATGAGTGAAGGATTAAAATTGTAATTAAAAAAAAAAAGGAGAGCAATTCCTTATGGTATTTTTCTTATAAAAATTGTTAGATAAAGTAGTAGTGGCTTTACTATAATGGATTATTTCTTGTCATTAGCAAATTTAATAATCATTAGGATTTTGCATATGGTACTACTGACAGATTTTTCTAAGTCTAAAGGAAAAGATTTCTGGTTTTACTTTGAAGTTTACCAGTATACAGAATGGAGGCATTAATTTGATCATAGAATGAAATAGATTTAAAGTCATATTCTCCAATTCTTTTAAAACAAATACAGCTCTAACTTGTTACAGAAATACTAATGGCAAAGATTTTTGTTGGCTTGGTTTTTTCTTTAGGTTAGAAAATACAGGTTTTGCAAATACATTTAACGTAAAGATTGACTTTTTTTTTTGTAGCTGACAATAGTCTGATTCATTAAAAATGTAAATAATCTTGCGTAGGCGTAGTAAGACCACCATGTGTATTTTGTTGTTGTTCTTGTTGCTGTTAAGTCATCTAAGGACTTTATTAGTTACAAACACTTCTTTCCTTCAGAAACAAATGACAGCATTATGCATAACATTCCATGCCTTTATACCTTGTTTTTAAAATTTTTTTAAGTTTTATTTTTTATTTAAAAAATGGGAACATAAGAATGCAAACTCACAAATGAGCTAAGAGAAAGTTCTTTTCAAAAATCAATTACTTTAACATATATAATTTGGAAGAAAAAAAGCAATATGTTTATCAATATGCACTATCAAGCCTTCCACTCAAAGTTCATGTAGGTAATAAGTTTAGATTCATTGCTAATCAGATCGGTGAATTTGGGAATGTTTTGAGAAATGCTCATCAGATTTTTTTGCATTCAGATATTTCAGTGTCAATGCAGTGTTAATGAGAACTTTTTTTTTGAAGGATTCTTTTTTTGTGTTTATGGTCTCTCATTAGCTTCTCATTCATCTATTAAGTACGTTAAATATTTGCTGGACACCTACTTCGTGAAAGGCTCTGTGCTGGGCATCATAGGGATAGGAAAATGGTCCTTTCTCCAAAGCTTACAATGTAGTGGGGTTTGCTAGAGAATATGGCATTTATTATTTTTTTTTAAGATTTTTTCATTTAAATTCAATTAATTAACATATGATGTATTATTGGTTTCAGAGGTAGAAGTCGGTGAGTATCAGTCTTATATAATACCCAGTGCTCATCACATCACATGCCCTCCTTAATGTCTGTCACCCAGTTACCCCATACCCTCCCTCCCTCACCTCCAGCAACCCTCAGTTTGTTTCCTATGATTAAGAGTCTCTTATGGTTTGTGTCCCTCTCTGATTTCATCTTGTTGTATTTTTTCCTCTCTTCCCCGATGATCCTCTGTTTTGTTTCTTGAATTCCACGTATGAGTGAGAGCATATGATAATTGTCTTTCTCTGATTGACTTATTTCTCTTGGCATAATACCCTCCAGTTCCATCCACATCATTGCAAATGGCAAGATTTCATTTTTTGATGGCTTAGTAGTGTCCCATTATACACACACACACACACACACACACACACCACATTCTTTATCCATTCATCTGTTGATGGACATCTGGGCTCTTTTCCATAGTTTGGCTATTGTGGACACTGCTGCTATAAACACTGGGGTGCAGATGCCCTTTCGGATCACTACATTTAAGATATGTTTTTAAAATCATTTACACTGAAATAAATATTTTTAAGCTGAAAATATTATGTTACTATATACATTTCAATTGGAAATCATGAATATCCCAGCATATATTGTGAAGGAGAAATTATATTGAGTGTTATGGTGTTTGTTGATATACTCACATTATAAATACAGAATCACAACTTTGTAGGACTACAGTCTTTGTATGAACTTTGGATCAAGCCAGCATTGAGGAAGAACATGAGTGAAATGCTAGTAGGACCTGCATGGTGCTATCAACAAAGTAAAGTATATACTGCAGAGTGATTAATAATATATTTTAGAAATTCATTTTCTTGATAATGACTAAGGTTACTTCAGCTGGGCTTCTCATACATTATAAATTAATGTATGAATTCATTATTGACATTACAATAACAATACTGAATTAGCAAAACTTTTTTGCTATGAGGGGTTCATATCAATTTTATTTTTCTTATCTATTAACTACTCAAAGTTGATTCTACAAATATAAAATTGAATTTTTCGGGTGGAGTTCAGAAGGACAGATTTTTTTCTTTTATCTCGAGCCCTTATCTCCTTTAATATGATTACTTTGTGATGGCCTGCAACGTGAATTACATGTCATAATTGATGTAAATGGAGAAATGTCGCACTGCTTTTTAGATGCAATTGGAAGTAATCACATTATCCACAGACACTGTATATTGTAGGTGTGACATTAAATTGAAATAGGCATGTAACAGAGTTATGCATCTTGGAGTATAAATCTAAACGTGCAATCATTATATTTCAGTGAAAATGCATTTCACTGATGTTTTTCGTGATGCCTTTTGAAAGCATTCCCTTATTAATTTTTAAAACAACTTGTAGAAGTGTTCTTTGAAAATTCTGGGATTCTGAACCATGTGAAAATAGGAGATACAACACATATTGAAGAAAAAGCCCTCCATGTTGGTATAGGCCACTAAGCTGAGTGCTTGAGTTTCAAGGTGAGTGGTGGTCTTCTGCCTCGGTTTCACTGTAATAGTGGAAATAGCAATTGTAAAAATTAACTAAATTATAAGTTAGAACTATAATTAGAAGTAAAATTAGAATATAGTGGTAACAAAAAGCATGACATTCTGGTGTCTATTGAAAGTCCGGGAATCCTTCTCAGAGAAAGTAGCAATTGCTTCGGGTGTTGAAACATGGTAAGCTTCTTCTTACAGAAGACGTGTTCTTGGAGTCTAGGCTCCGAAAGAGCATAAGCGAAGGTGAAGAGGCACGTAGCACAGCAAGGGTGGTCGTGCGTGGGCTCCATGCAGTGTCTGTCCCGGGGGTCGTGTGCTCCAACGCACATGGTAGAGCAGTCCTCTGTGGGAAGTGGTGGCGAACGTCGTTGGAGAGGTTAAGGCTGGAGCCAGCCTCCAGTTCGAAGGCTGCTGTACTGGTTTCGGCTGAGAGATGTGTTGAAAGAGGGAAGAGCATCATGAATATTTTTCAGAAGGGTGCCAGAATTGCTAGAGAACGTGCGTTTCATTTTGGATCTGTTGATTTGGAGGTACCTTTGGCTTGGCTGATTGGAAATTGAGATGGTGAATTCAGGAAAAGTTTAGTGTCGGTGACTCATGCCTAGAAGTTGTCGGGAGGGAGGCTTTGAAATGATAACACTTTTTGAGGTTGGCTAGGGAGACAGGAGTGAGCAGGCCATAGATAAAGCTAATGAGGGCCATTTCAAGAAAGAAGAATAATGGTGGCGGTTCAGAAGGAATCAGAAGAAAGTACCAGTCGCCTCCTGGATCCCAGACACCAAGGAGAGTGAGCGCTTCGTGTCATCTGGTCCCTTCATTGTCAAGATCTGTTTTCCCTTTGCAAGTGGTATTTTGTCACTGCAGACATCCAGCTCACTGTCATCTCTTCAGCTAGCAATGATAGTGTCCGTTGATTATCTTTGCCTGAATGAGTTATTTCAGTAGGAGCTGAATGTGGTGATTCTTCTAAATCTATTCATTATTCTGTTTGCGTTACTTGGCATTCTTCTGAAAAGACCAGCTTCCCCTCATCGACTGGCACTGTTGGTTTCCCTGAAATACAGTTCCTACTGAAAAGGCAAAATAGATTTTTAATACTTTGTGTTTAATTATTCATGTTCAAAGTAAAGAGTTGGTGTAGTCCTCACCTCTAATGGTGGAAGATGAATCGAGAAGCTAGGTCCTTAGCCAATGGTAGCAGCTCCAAGATCCTTGATAGAAAAATTGTGCTTGTGTTTCTCCACACTCCCAATCCTTCCTCCCTTCGTGGACATATAAGATTCTGTCATTAATACATTCGTCTGCCCTTTATGACTTATTTGAATTTCTTGGCTGTAAGTCAGCTAATTTTGCTTTGTTCTCAAATTACCATGTGCAAGTTTTAAGGCAGAGCTCCTAGTATTTTGAGCTACAGTGAGCTTTGGTTTCTTCAGTTGCTTTATTCTTTTCCTTGGACTCTGTCAGTGTCCTTTGCTTACTTGAGCATTTCCGTGTTCCTGCAAGCAGGGTCAGTCCCTAGTTCCTGGGTGTGGACTCGCCATCTTCAGGGTTTCCCTCGTGCTTGCAGTTACGTGCTCTGTGACAGCTTTCTTGAGCCGCAGGAACCGGACAGGTGCAGAGGCTTCTAGTGAGAACTACTTGCTGCTAGTGTTTAATTCTGTCGAGGTTTTAGTTTATTCTCTGTAGGTATATTAAAAAGAACATGAATAAAGTTTCATACTGAAGTTCATACTGGTAAATATTTATAGATTTAAAAAGATTTTTCATACCACAATATTGGCATAAGTTCAGGACCATCAATTCATTGTGAAGCTTTTCTCTCTGATGGAATTCATGACGGGGCAGAAAACAGTATCTTGGTCTATTGCTAAGGTCTATACAGTGCAAACCATTACATTACACTTTTTTGTTTCTATGTATTTGCTGCTCATATGGCTTAAGAAACGAACAATAAGAAGCAGTGATGTCTATAATGTGTACAGCCAGGTTGTCCTTAACACAGTTAGTAAGGAGAATATTTTGGTACTTTACTTAAAGTGGGGCACTGATGTAAGTGGGTCGGAGTGAGGTTAACATTTTAAATTTGTTCTTGTAGGAGATATTTAGATTTACATGTTGAACTAAAATCTTTGACTTCTCTGCCTTATCCTAGCTTTCTCATTTCTTTTAGGACATTGAAATTAGGTTTTGCCACCCAAAAGCCAAAGCAGATTGTTATAAGTTAATATTTCAAAGAAATATCCAGTAGCATGTGGTTGCTTTGGGACTTATTTTATTTAAAGATTTTATTTATTTAAAAGAGAGAGAGAGAGAGAGAGAGAGATTGAGAGAATAAGTGGGTGGAGGACCAGAGGGAGAAGCAGGCTCCCCACTGAGCAGGGAGCCCGATGCGGGACTAGATCCCAAGACCCCAGGATCATGACCTGAGCCGAAGGCAGACACTTAATAAGTGTCACCAAGCCACCCAGGCATGTGCTTTGGGATATGTTAAATAAATATTTATCAACTAACTAGGTTTTTGTGTAAAGACTTCACTTGCCATAAGCATGTTGGGATGAGCAGTTATGTATCTGTTATGTACCATGTATTGGGATAAATTAATTTTTTCCTTTATTTGATATTTGAATTAATACTTACAGCTAGCTCATGAAGCAGCTAACGGAACAGTCCAGAGACTCTTAAGTCTCCTGCCCAAAGTCACACAACTACAAAGATCTGAATAAAGAGCAAATTCATTCATCTGTCTTACTTTAAACATTTTTGGTGAATTAGAGAAAGTATCTCACAGTATTATTTTAAGACCAGAAAGATGAAAAGAGGAAATTCCACGCTTGAGCGATACCAACAGTCTTGCAGAGAAATACTTTTCATTTTCTGGTGCATGTAATTGGCCTGGGGAGATTGATTTGGGAGGGAGTGCAGGGAAAATGGTTTCGTCTCCTGTATGTGTGTGGCTACCTTCTCTGCTCTAGTCGTTACACTCTCTTACCCTAGTTGGATGACTGCATTCATGAGGTCTAATCTGGGTGAAGTATCCTCAATTAGCTATTTTGTATAGGTTTGGGAAAAATATTTTAAGTATGCAGAATCATTTTTCTGCTACTTTTGAAAGACCAAGTGCATCATTAATTTGCAAGGTCTGTTTTTTTACAAGACACCTTTTTGTTTCTTTTTGAATAGAAAGATGAAAACTATAGAAGCCTTCCACGGGATGCTAGTAACTGGTCTCACCAGTTTCAGAGAGACAATGCTCGCTCATCTCTGAGTGCCAGTCACCCAATGGTGGACAGGTGGCTGGAGAAGCAAGAACAGGTAACATAAATTAATCCTTCTACACGTGTCATTGGTGTAACTTCTTAGCCCGTGCCCTGAAAGATGTTTCCCTCAATCACAGTGATGGTTAAAGGTAAATTACTCTAACAAACTTCAGGTAAGTACCAGGCTCTCTGTCAGAGTTTGTCTGATAGAATTATGGACCATTTCTGTGGCGGTCCCGGATCACAGATTTCTCATAAGCAGTTAGGAATATTTGCTCTGGATTCTGGAGTATCATGACTTCAGAGCTTGCTACGTCGCTGAGGCACAGACATCTGGCAGTGAACAGTGCAGTTTATGAGTAGACTTTCAAGACCCCTTACAGGTTCTTCTCTTTATTGATAGGCAATAAGTCAAAGCACCCGAAGACTCAAATTAAAATGTTCTGTCTTACCTGACTTCACTCTATAGGAGAAATACACGCTGTAGTGTTATTTCACAATTTAGATGATTTTGTCGGGTTTGGGGACTTTCCCTTTCATAAATGTCAAGGAACTGTTTGAGGTTTGTACGTTTTGAGAGGTGCTCAGTTTACTCTGCAGGGTTGGCCACCTACCATTCATGAAATCAGAATTGTTTACCACTCAATGTAAGTAACTGGTTCGTGTCCTGGGAAAAACAACCGTTTGCAAACTTGTGACGTTACTGGTAGAGAAGCCTTCACTGCATGAAGACTAAGAATTTATCCGGTAAGTTTTGATATGTAAAAAACAGGTTCTTCCAGTGTTGTCGTTTAAAGTCTGAATTGTTTATTGTTAGTCACAGTGTTTTGTAGTGGAAATTCTAGGGTTTTCTTTGTAGTTTTAAATAGTTTTTGTATTAAAAACATACTTACCTCCTTTGTCAATTATTTTCTTAAAAAGGTTCATTTAAAATGGAAGACTAGTGAGTACTCAGAGAATGTTTTATTTTCTGTTTCAGTAATTTCCAAAATTATTATTAATTCTGTTGCCTAGATATTGGAATAGTTGTTTTTCAATTTAGACGAATGATACCAGTGGAAAGAAATCCTAAATGTTTTACTTAATTCATCTAAGTCTGTGTTTTTATAGCACTAGCCTCCCAAAATGATTTTGTGTGTGTGGGGGGGTGTTGGAATATGAAACAATAAAAAAGGACAGTTTGTCTTTGATACCGTGGGTGGTATCACAGACGTACTGATTTTTATCTTATCGTAAATGTTAGAATACATTAGAAGCATTGTGGGATGGAAATAATGTAAAATAATTAAAAAACCATGGAAGTCCTACTGAGGAGAAGCATTATTTTCTCAAAGTAACACAGACTTTTAAACTCATTGGTGTTGTTATTTCATTTCCATTTTGAAGTAAATATTTTAAGGAATTAGTTTGACACGGGCCTGTAGTCAGACAGGCTGGTTACCAGCTATCCGCGATAAGTGACACTTGGGCATGGGGCTGCCTTGTCCATGCTTCAGTTTACTTGTTTATCAATTGGTGTAATCATAGAATCTCTCCTACAGTTGCCGCGTCCAGTGATGGAATACCTGCCAAGGGGTTATTAAAATCATGCCCGGTACCCAGGAAAATGGTGTGTCTTAATATATTTGTTAGAAAAAAAATCGACTGCCACAAACAAAATCTAGATTGCTTGAGAAGAAGATGCTTCTTATCCATTTAACAAGAAATCTGGAGGAAGGGACGATCGTGGGCATAGTTCACAGCCCAGCCGACCGCACTGAGGATCCAGATTCTCCATTTGCTGGGAGTCCGACCCAGGGCCTCCGTGGCTGTGTGCTCCAGCTTGTCAGAGCCTCGGACACCACATCCTTGCACAGAAGGAGAGGAGCAGTGCCTTTGTCTTCTGCAGGGCCCTTTCCGAAAGCCGATAAACGTTTCCCACAAGCCCCTTACCCCACCCCAGACAGGGGCCCTTCATGTTGTGTTTCCTAGAGTTGTACGACTCACCTGCCGGTTTCTAACTCACGGGGAGGTGTTGGTTTAGCCTAGTTGAGCTTGATCTCCTGGAGCGGGGGGTGTGGATGTGGCGGTCTGTCCTCCCTGAAACACAGCAGCTCAACACTGAGCACAATCAGCTTCCGTTAAAGCAAGAAGGGAGGTACGGTTAGCGAACTATGCTAAATGGGATTATTGTTATTACAAGATTAGGGGAAAATCGGCAGTCCAGAGTTTCTAAACTATGATATATTAAATTGTATTCTAAAAATATCACGTTTTTCTTACTGTTGTGGTTGTAGATGTGTTTTTAAGGAGATAGTGTAGTTTTTCTTTGTAATTTTGGTATAAAAGTTTCTTTTTATACAAAAGGAATTGCATTGAGAAGCCACATACTTTTGCTTTCTTTCCAAAAGACTCAGCCTCGATTTGCTTCTGTTGAAGTTATCTGAAGCATTTGTTCCATGATAAGCAGGTTTTTAAAACAATAAGTACTTCCTTAGTCTTTAGTCTAATGTAAATGGCATTAGGTAGTTGATTCCTGAGCCTGAAAACATCTTCCTTGGCTTAAGTTTAAAAGAATGATGATCCATTCACTAAATTTGATGATTTCACATCAGCAGGATAATTAACCAAACTGAAATCTATTTAAACAAAAACAGCAAAATCCATATTAAAATTTTGCCTAGAAGTAGGCACAGTTGTTTGGGGCAGAAGAGGATGAAGAGGTTATGCTGGATATACTGTAAATCTAGTCCAGATAGTCTCATTTAATTGTGCATTTATTCTTTTAACCGTTTCCCGTGAGTCATCTGACTTTAATGGCCTGATGTCTCTTCTGTGGCTTTTTTTCTCCTTAGTTTTTGCCATTAAAAATGTAATAACAGACAAGCATCACGTAGGTAAAAATAGTGTTTTATATGGTGAAAAACAAAAATCCCCCCCCCCCTGCCTTTACAATTTGGGGTCACCAGGATAGAACTGTCTTCCATGAGTTATGCCATCTGGCCCGAAGAGGTCAACAGAGTTCTAGATTTTATGTGCCTTCAGTGGTTTTGTTTTTGCTCTATTTCCTACTAGACTGCTCGTCTCATTATCTCTGTTTTTTGAAGGCGATTATGACCACATCAGTTTTGCCAGTGGGAATAAACAGTAGGAAGGAAAAGCACAAGAGAGCGTGTTCAAGTGCTGAGCTAGTAAGCTCCCCTGGAAGCTCAAGGTGGCTTTCGCTTTTTGTGGGGGGTATTGAATCTTGCCCTCTTTTAGGATATTCGTAAGGTACACATTCATATACTCAAAGGTAGGGGATGGATCTTATTAGAACTTTGTACCGGGCAGCACTTGGGCTCAAGCTCAACGTGATTTCCAGAAATAGAAGTCCTGCTGTTCAATGACTGGTTCTTGCTCAGAATAGCCTGTCACCGAGTCCTACATCAGGGTCCGCTCAGAAGGTAGAGGCCTGCGTATCTTTCAAAGAGCATCCGTTTCTTGTGACTTCCTTTTTCTGAGCTCTCAGAGGAAGCACAAAGAATTTCTATACTAAATGGGTTGTTGTCGTATTGCCTTGAAAAAGTTTTCATGCTTCTGAAATTTTGACTCTGAGACCCAAGAAACAACAACAAAGAAATCAACAAAGGCTTAGTTTTGATGTGTAGCAATGCTTTGAGAAATCTGAATTCCTTTTAACCATTTCCCTGACTCTGTGTAGACTATAATTTAATATTGGCAGATAATAGATCATAAGCTGACTTTGTTCTTATGTCCCTACAGTTTATTGCAACTAATAAATTCCACAAAAGAGGAGGCAGGCACTTTACAGTACGTTATTGGAGGAATTTAAGGCCTGGAAGTAGAGGGACCTTCAGGGAAATTTAAGCTAATTGGGAGCCTGCCATTTTCACTACCTTGACTTGGTGAACAGGCCTGAAGCCAATTAACAGAAATAGCCAGGAGGTGCAAGGCATTCCAGCCGCCACTTAAGCTCTGTTATAGGGGAATGACTGCCCTGACCTTTAGAGAAAAGTCCATGTTTTAGGATTTTTTTCCATCAAGCAAAAACTTTGTCTAATTGGCAGATTATACCGGGGGAGGCAAACTGTGAGGAAAACTACCTTAAATGTTTGGTGATGGCACAGTTCAAGTGAGACAATGGGTGTGCACTGTCCTCACCTTTGTCCCCTGGCTTCTGGTCCCCAGCATTCAGTGTTGTCTCGAGCCATGAGTTTAAGGAACAATGATAGTGCCTTTTCTTCTTACTTTATGAACTTTTGTCACTGTCTACAGTCATGATGCTTCTGCTTCAGATTTTTCCATGCGGAGCAGAACATTCCTGACTTTTGATACTTACTCCTTCTGAAATGAAGATGGCTAATACAGGGACAGTGTCTGTTTTTACATTAGCCCGAGTCAAGTCCTAGATCTTAGAAGTAGAAAATAGCTTGAATGTTAAATAGAAAGCATATTTTTTCCTATTTTTAAGTTTCAATTAATTAATTAATTATTAAATACGCTCTATACTCGGTGTGGGGCTTGAACTCGCAACCCTGAGGTCAAGAGTGGCCTTCCTCGCGGACTGAGCCAGCCAGGTGCTTCTTAATAGAAATCACATAGAAATAAAATGATGCTTGAGAATAAATTCCTTTCATTTGTCCTATTCTTAAAAAAGGATTCTGCAACACTGATGGCTTATTCTGGTACTTTTTAAACTTTTGAAAATATTTATGCTTTATAACTATTCACATGATACACAATGAGTACATTTGACATGTCATGGGAAAGGTAAGATTCTAGGACAGGGTTTCATTTTTGCTTTTCATTATAATTCGGTTAAGCCCAAATCTTTGAAGATCTGGGGCAACAATAAATTTTTAAAATTAGAGCCTATTTTGGATGTGTTAAACATACTGTAGTGAAGAAAGAGTTTTAAGCTTATCCACATTTTATGTGGGAATGGTTTTAAAAAGAATGAGTAGGCCAGGCGATAAGTAATTGTGGTATTGGGGGTGGCCTGTTTTACCTTGGAGTGACAGGACGATGGGTGTCTGGGTCGATCAGGTTGTGGGTCCTGCTTCCGTACCTCTCACTGAAATTGGTTTTTCCTCTGACCTGCCTGCATGTGGGGAGAGCCTTTTCCTTTCCCAAGTGTTTGATAGCCTTTTCTAAGTGGAAAAACAAAACCCAAGCCAAAAAACCCCACCTCATTTCACTGACACCTAGAGCCATCCAGATGGCATAAGTTGTCGGTTTCCGAATATGAAATGATCAGACTTTTTAAATTACAAAGTTAGGAGATGGCCGGCTTAGCAATCTGATGACAGCAGCTGCAGACCAGTCAGTGAACTGACTACGGGGTCATCTTGCTAAAACATGGAAGGGCTGTAGAAATTCTGATGTGGGCACAGGCAGGGCCTCATGGCATCTGCCTCATTAATAGTACATAAGGTTAGGTTCTGGTGCTGCCAAGTGGTACCTGGTGTGTTTGTTTCTGCTTTAATTCTTTAGCCCATAAACGCTGAGAAACCAAATGACTGCTAGGGTTATCTGGATAAAAATAATCAAAGCCCTCTGCCTCCAAATTCTAAAATTCTAGTTTTCTATTAAAAGGAAGAGGATTTATTTATATTATTTCCTAATTGGCAAACTTCTGCAGAACTCGGGCAGAAGCAAACATCGTTGTGTTTACCTCAGCAACAGCAAAAATAGAAACTAAGAACATCAAGATTGTTTTAAAATTAAATTTCATTTTCATTATAAAATGCCAGAGATTTTCTTTAAGCAGAAACCTTTTATATTCACAAGAGTGTTAAAAATAAAACCAAAACAACCTTTGAAAAGATTTTTCCCATCTCCTGGATATATTAATGCCAATAGATTCTGTTGTGCTTTAATGACAATATGATTATTGCAATACATGTCTTAAAATTCTTGTGTTTTCAGACACAACGGAGGAATCCTGTATGTATTTGCCATATTACTTTCCATCAGCCCTACACATTTTCTACTTTCATTATCAAAAAACTGTGGACGGGAAGCATCAGGCAGAAGAAGGGGACTAGGGCATAGGGACCCTGGTAGACATTCTTCTGAGAAGGACACTTAATTTCCTGAGGAGCCTTGCCAGTCACAAGCAGGGCCACCTTGGAGACTCTTCTTGTCAGAGCGACAAGCAGCATTTTATCCTTCTTTGTATTTAGTGGCAAGAAGACACCATGAGCCTACAGAGTAGGCCTGGAAACATGCCCTTCCCATGAGGGGGTCCTTTTGTCTGACCCGTTACTCACCAGTGGTGTGGCCTTATCTAGGTGGTATGAACTCCGCAGACTTCATTTTCGCTGTGTACAAAATGGGAGAAATAATACCCATCTGGCAGATACTAACTTTGTGTGTGAGGATTAAGGGAGCTAGAACACGTAAAACACAGATCCAGTTTCTGGTGTATTGGAGACACTTGTTAGATGCTACTTTCTCCCCATCTTTATTTTAGGTAAGAATAGACTTACTGGTGACACCTCAACAACTCCCTTGTAGTATGGAGGACCTATTTTATTTTCTGACATATTATCTTTGCCTTGCATTGGAAGTGCCATTTGGCATGTGGGCTGGTTCATTTCCATCCCTGGTATACTTCTAATGCCCTCATCGTCCTTCCAGAATTTGATTCTTGCTTCTGTGGCATCTTATCAGAATTAGAATAAAATTTAATCTTTTTAAATCATCTCTGGTTCTTTTCTGAAGAACATAATCTGACACAAAAATGACATTAGCGTTAATCTCTGTGTCTGTGGCCATTTTTTATGTTCCCTTTTGTTTTTGGCAAGCACGCATGGCTTAAATGCAATTAAATCTAAGAATACATTTGAGAATGCTAAGTGTCGTACAAGGGCTTCTGCTTGGCCACTGGCTAAGCATCTGGGTGATGTGAATGGAGTCAGGGAGGCACCATTTGACTCACCCATTTTTGGAGCAGGTTGTGCAATTTCGGGGGTCCTCGTCGATTCTCCTGGCCCTTTATGACTGGCCCTATTTATTGCTTGTTTGGCCTATGGAGCTAAAAGCCCACAAGCAGCAGGGAACTGAGACAGAAATTCTACCGGGTGAAAAATCTTTGGTGGTATGTGGATTAACCTTCACGGGGAATCTGTTAGTAGCTGATGATTTTCTTGCCTGTGAATGCAGCTGCTAGAACCAGACGTTTAGAGCATGCACCGTGGATAAAGATACATTTTCATTTTTAGCTGTGACCCTCAGGTGCCTTTTCATATTTTCATCGCAGGTAGTTTTAAAGATTTTTGTTGTGAGCTGTGCGATTAACTATGACGATGAAAAGAATGCATGCTTTACCTCTCTTTATTCCCACCAATCTGTATGTCGTTTGCTTTTGAAAATTTGTTCTTTATTTCTGTGTTCGGTGAACAGTGGAACTGCTATTCTTTAAAAAATACTGGTTAAGAAATTACATGAACATTTTCAGCTTACAGTATGTTGTTTTTACTACCCATTTCCTAAAGCCCACCTGTACAAATGGAATCACTCAAAAGCCATTTTTAATTTTGGAATGTTATCTAGGTAGGTATGTCTTTTTTTTTTTTTTTTTTAAATCAGTCCTACACAGGCTTTTTCCAGTTACCTTCAGCATGGATCTGAAATGGTCCTGAAAAATGGGCTGTTTTAAGTGCTCAGCCATTTTGCCGAATGGTTTTATGTTTTTCTTCCCCCCACTGAGGTCTGTGCCCCATGGTATTTTCACTGGGTCTGTTGTAAATCTGTGATCCATTTTTTTTCTCTGCTCATGTGCCTGAAAAAAGGCTGTTGTGAGCTTTCTTTAATATTCGACAAATTCTAAAGAAATTAAAGTACTGAAAAGAAACATGTAGCTTCCATAACATAGCTCTGATGTTATGGGAGGGGGGTTAGGATAGGCTTTTGGGTTTCATTTCATGTTTTGTGTTATTTATACTCTTCCATAGTAAACACATACAACTTTTGAAATATTTTTATTTTTGGTAAATCAGACTTCATAAAATTGGAAAACTGAACATTTTTTTCTCTTTTTCTGCAAATACCGTACTTCCCAAATTATAAGATAAAATTGCAATGTCGGTATCAGTTGGAATCAGGGTAGACCCTTTGAGAAGCATGTCTCTTCATACCTTTGGTAATCCCTTGAATTCTCTCAAGTAATCCATTAACTGGCTGTGATTTAACATCACAGGCCCCTGAGAAAATAGAACCAGGATTAGTAGTATCCTTGTATCTCCACCACCCTTTACAAACCTCCCTCCCCGGACCTGGGAGAAGCTTCCCAGGCCTCTCAAAGGCTGACCGTTGTCACTTCTCCTCTGTCTGCCATCCCTTCTCAGTCTTAGGACTTCGCTCTTTCATTCAACTCCTCTTTGCACAGTCCTGACTGTGTGTGTGTCTCTCTGTGCTAGATCTTTCTATCAGTTCACCCTCCCCCCTCCCCACAGGCTTCTGTCTTGCTGTCATCTCTGCCTGGCTTGCTGTCCCTCCCGATTCACAGATTTGGTTCCTTCTTACCTTTCATGTATCCAGTCCTATCCTCTCCCTCGGGAGACCTTTCCTCGGCCCCGTTTTTGAAAGAGCGTGATGTCCCTGCTGCCTTGATTGCCCCCTCCTCTCTCACCACTCTTTATACCATTTACGTCTGTCTCCAGGCACTGAAATAAAACAGGCATTGTTTTGTTTGCTTTTGTTTGGGGCTCTTAGTAAGCCCCCATGAATTTTTGGATGAATAAGTGTGATAATAAATTGACAGGGGAAAGCGTATAATGTCCTCACTTTTTCGGATTTCCTATATTATGGGTAGATTCTTTGTTAGGTGGACTAGATCTTATGATGCCATTTGATGTGATCTTGTGATTTTCATTAATTGTGAGCTAGAAATTGTAGATTATAAGTAAACCGGAGAAAACCTGTTAAATATTAAGACACATATCTATGGAAACCTGAGAAACAGTCATACTTTTGAGTCACTGCTGTTGGATTCATCGTTTGTCTCTGAGCATCTGCACATGGCAGAAAGACTGGAAGATTGTTTCAGACTAAAGGTCCAACGAAGGGGGGGCAAATCAAGGTAAAGCAGTGTTCCTACTTGAACTTGATGATATGATGGAGAGTGCGGCCTTCCTGAGGCCCAGGTTTCTCTGAGAATGTCTTGTAATTGAACATGGATTTAAGTGTTAGAAGGTGAACACTATCAGTCTGTTACCAACAGGCTGTCTGTGTCCTAATGATTTCTGCTGAACTACAGTTGCTCACAGCAGCCCAGGGAAGCCCCCTGAGTGTGTAAAAGCTTTACAGAGGAGGTGATGGTATCGAGGCTAAGAGCTGCCTTGACTTCAGTGAGCCTTAGTGAGACACAGGGAAGAATAGGCCTCCCAGAACGTTGTTATGGGCCCAGCATAGCCATCAGTTCTGTTATAGTTCCAGAACTATTTAATTATCAGAAATAGTAAATTTGTTCATGACTGAAGTGACAGATGAATTTTCCACTTAATTGGAAAAAAACAATATTTGAACAAACCGTTTGATTATATTTAATAGTTTATAAGCAATTGAGTTGAAAGTAATATGGTTAATATTCTCTTCTAAGTATCTTTATTTCATTTGAGAGCTTTTTTTTTGCTGTTTTAGATTTTTTTTCAGAGAGTTCGGAGGGTTTTCATTTTCATTAGAATGAATATGAATTATATCATTACTCTGGGACCTCAAGCTGGCAAAATTTTTATTTTCCTTTGGAGGTGAATTTTCTTTTTCTAGGAAAAAGGGAGTTTTGGTACTCATGTGTTCAATATGTAAAATATGGGTATGATGAATTCTGATTTACCATTAGCATATTGTACCTAGTTTGTAGCCTTTTCATATTATTTTCTTCATTCAGTTCTCTGAGTATAGCTTCTCGGTTTATGAAATGAATATTTGATAGAACTATATATTTGAAATGATGAAATCGAGTTAGAAATTATTTTCAAAGAGAGAAGAAATATCATTTGTTTCTGCTGGAATTGTACAAAAGGTCTTTTAGTTAAAGGAATTGATTCTGATAAGAAGGTGACACCACACAAGCTTGTAGAGAATTTAAATTTTGTCAAGTTAATGGGGAGAGGTGTCCCTGTTCATTCCTTCCTATCCTCAGGGCTCATTAGGCATCTAAAGGAGACGAGTGCTTCGAATTAGAGGGTCTTCCCTGTTACGTTGGAAGACAGTATGGCTCATGGGTATAAAGGGATGAAATTGATAACATGAGTTTTTTACTTTTACTTTTTAGAAAATGTAATTTATTTGATTTTTGCAAAGATCACATACTCAGTTCCAAAATCGCATATTTCACATGGACCCACAAAATGCTGCGTTCCAGTCCCTAGCTCTCCTCCCCACATGTAACCCCTGGTGCACGTGGATCCTCTCAAATACTACCATTCTTTTATGAGAAAATGTGAAAATTTATCTTCTTTTCACGTATTTACGTAAATACTATCTACCATATTCTGTGGTTTGATTTTGTGTTTTTCTTCGTATGGCTTGGCAGGCTTCCCATAGCAGAACATAAAGCGTGTCTGTCTTTGAAACTGTTCGGTCATTTTCCTTTGTGGAGGCGGTTGTCTGCTGACCAGTACTTGGATTGCTCACTGTCTTTGCTACTACAGACAGTATCGCAGTGAATAACCTTCGTTCATAGCCATGTTGCACTCAGTACCACTTGGTTATACACCTAAAGATGAAAGAGTCCATTTGTGGATTTTTACAATAGTGTATAGATTTGTAACTTTGATGGATATTTCCAAAGTGACCTCAAGTAGATGTTGGGCCAAGTTATACTCCCACCGGTAATGAGGGATTGTTGACAACTTAAATCCTCTTATTCTTTTATCACTTATGAGGACGAGGCATTTTTCCTTCCTTTCTTTCACTGTTCCACCGTTTAATGGCTTAGATGAGTGTTCGAGGGGTCCTGGTTGATTAGAACTGTCTCTGTTTCTGGATGTACTGATTAGTTTACTCTGCAAAGCCGCTGGTTTAGATTATTCTTGCTGTTTCCAAACTTCTCTCTCTCTGGTGTTCAGAAAGTTAACACGGTCAGGTGTTGGCATCTGCCGTTAAGTGAAAATATCAGCGATCGCTGTAAATGCAGTGATTCCCTTCTCAACTTCTTTAGCCGTAACCTCAATATGTAGATTAGAAATGTATATACACACAGTAAAAATATCATAATAATTATAGATGCCAAATGTGAGATTGGTGAAATTACATTTAAGTGTTTAGAAAGATGGAATGCATGTCCCTATTCAGAAGTCCTTTCGCCATTTGTGATGCTTGGTTTGGGATACTTTATGTCCGTTTTTCTGTCTTTTACACATAAAGTTGTGATTTATTAAATGCCATAGTTGACGTAAATGAGTACAGAATCTAACGTTCTCCAGGAAAGCCTGTGTCAGCATGAGTACGTGCTGCTCTATGAATGTGGTGGTTATTACTGAGGCTCTTTTCCCTAAAGAGAAAACACAGCCTGGGGTCCTGTTGCTTGCATCGTTGACCAGCCTGTGACATTTTGAGTATTATTCCTCACTTTTGCTATTTCTTTTCACTGTACCTCCTGTCCTGGAGATTCTCTTTCTTTTTTATTTTATTTTATTTTATTTTTTTAAGATTTTATTTATTTATTTGACAGAGATAGAGACAGCCAGCGAGAGAGGGAACACAAGCAGGGGGAGTGGGAGAGGAAGAAGCAGGCTCATAGCGGAGGAGCCTGATGTGGGGCTCGATCCCACAACGCCAGGATCACGCCCTGAGCCGAAGGCAGACGCCCAACCGCTGTGCCACCCAGGCGCCCCTGGAGATTCTCTTTCTAAATGTCTCTCAGACCCCTACTCATTCCTCTCCATCCCCGTTCTCCTTCCAAGTTCAGGCTGCCATCCACTCCTTCCTCGGTCCCTGCAACAGCAATCGCAGTCATCCCGCCGTCACCCGTCTCCACTGAGGTCAAGGCGATGTGACATGAAGAGTCGTGCTTAACACCCTTCAGGGTTTTGATCACCCTCGGCATCAGTGAGGGACGAAGTGGTTGTTAACAGCTAGCTGCTTGAAGTCAGAGTGACCTGGGTTGGAATTTCATAGCGTGTGTTATGCTGAGCAAATTCCTGACGTTTCTAAGCCTCAGATCAGGTTTCATAAGTTTCTAAGATGTATTTCAGAGGATCAGGAGGATTAGATGAGACAATTCCTGTAAAACTTTTACAACAGCACCTAACACACCATAAACACTCAGTAAACGTTAGTTTTGGAGCTGGTGTTCTTCTGGTGACGAGGTCTTCCTGACGTTACTCTGTTGACCTGTGCAGCTCCTGCTCCGGTGTGCTCCCAGGTTTTGCCAGCTCTCTGGAACTCATTCTGGCTTCCAGACTCCTCCTGTGTGTGCATCTCCGGCCCCCTGGACAAGCCGGCCTGCTCTTCCCCTTTCTCCTGCCAAGTCCTGTTCCTCTGCTCCCTGCTTGGGCATCTCCTGGCTCAGGAGATTCTCCTGACACCTGCTTCCCGCAGCCATTACCTTGTCCATACGCCTGCCTCCGCCAAAACCAAAGTGAAGTGTGTATAGTGGTTTCTCACTCCTTTTCCGTCGTAGCACTTCCACGGTTCGTTATGATCACGTGTTTTTCTTTCTCTCTTAATGAGAGCATGGCCCATATCTGTGTCTCAGGGTTTCCTTTGTGTCTTTCTCTTAGTGGCAGCGTGACTAAACCGCGGGTGGCGTTCGATCCCTTTCACGACGTTGCCATCTGCGCGTACCATACTTTCACTGCCTGTGTTTGTAATTGTAAGGGGCTATCTGCCTGTAATTTGTGTATCTAAAACTGTACTTGTCCTAAAACATTTTTATAGCAAGCATTTGGATAAAGAATATCTTATTCCATTGATAGTGTATCTTTCCTCACATTCTGAATGTTTTACTTTTCAAGAGTCTCTTCCAGATTAAGTTGGAGAACGTTTGAGGGGAAGGCAGAGAATGTCACATTATATCAGCAGAAATCTAGGCTTTTGGACTTACTCATATTTTAAGTCCCTGGAGGGACTAATTTTCCTGAGAACTTTGTATTTTAATCATAAACAGACCCGATTCACTAATACTTTTATAAACCTTTGGCTGAGACTTTGGCATTAATGTTCTGAACTCTTAGAAAGAGAAACATACTTTTGTAGGTTGGCCAAGAAAAATAGGCCTCAATTCAAATAAAAATAATGTGTTTGTTATTTTAAAGGGATTTTTCCATTGAACTGTGTTTTAAACTTTTTTGCTAATTTAGTTGTCTAATGTTGAACATGGCTTAGGCGGGGATTTGAGGTATTTTGTGTGCCTCAATATAATAACTATTTGAATTTTTAAAATTTCACTTTTGACTAGAGAGTAATGTATTATGTACATTATTCTTTAACTTAATTTTGTTGTGGATTATGAAGAGATACACCCTTGGTCTCATTTTCTTAAGTATATGGGAAATGGTAAAATATACAGGGGATTTTTACTGATGGTGAAAACCTTTTTTCCAGGTACATGCGCAGTTTTTCTCCTGCTGTTAATAAGTGGCTAAACTAGCACTTTGAATCTATTGTATCCTTGGAAGACTTGCCCTTGGCTCCTCTGACATTCTGTTTCTGAGCTCACTGGGATTATTTACAGAAAAATGTCTGTCTTTTGCTCTGCGTGTGTGCATGCAGGTCATTTCTCTAGATGAGATTTTATATGCTCTTTCTTGGTGTGATCATTCAGTTTCTGTTCCTCTCCCTCTAGCCTGTGCTTCCCTACAAACACTAGCTGATTCCTTCTCTCCTGGACGTCTTTGAACTATCTTTACGCTTTTTCCCAAGCAGAGGGGAGGCGGTCCCTAGTCTAAAGGACAATGGGACTTGAAACTCCTTATTCTGGAGCTGACTCTGCATCTAGCTGCGCAGTTCATCACAGCCTCTGCGAGCCAGAATGACCTCCACCCCCTGTGAAATTGCATGTTGCTAATTTCCAAATATTTCCAAAACCTAGAAAATTCTGTAATTGTCTGTGACCTTCTCATTTCTTGTAATTTTGCCATTAGTCTCCCACATTTCAAACTTACTTTGTTCTTCTCCTTCATGTTTTACCTGTTGCCAGGTATGACATATTATACCTTTACTCTTGCATATATATGTATATTTGCATATATATATGTATATATATCTTTCTACTTTCTTAGCACCTCTTCTCATCCCAGCCATATTCCTCTAGACCGGACTGATGTAATGTTTATCTCCCTCTCCCATCTGTTTCTTCTTTAGTCGATTCTGCATATTCCTATTTGCATTATCTTTCAAACCACCGCTTACATTGCATCACCCCCAAGTTTAAAAGCACGAAGAAAGTCCCTACTGCACTCTGATTTAAAATTAAACTCATTAGCTTGGTATTGTATGTACTCTGCAATCCAAAATCCAATTTAACTTTCTTAGGCCTCGTCTCCTACCATGATCTCATGCATATTCTGTACTCTATTGGACTACTCGTCCTTCCTTTTAAATAAATATTCGATTCCTCTTGCTCAGATGTCCCCCCACCTTTTGAATCAATATTGTGTCATTAATTAATTTAATCTCTGGTCATGTGTGCACTGGATGCTTGCTGTAAGACATTGCCGTGCTTGAAAATGGAGCGGTTGGGCCAGGAATATTAGTCAAGGAGACAAAATTGGATCCAAGTTCATACTTCTTAAATGGAAAAGTGAATAAGCCTCTTAATTTTCAGTGTCTTGGAGTAGCAGAACCTGGATTGAAATGGTCATTTATTGAAAAGTAATATTCTAAAAGTATCTCTGGGAAAATGTGGTCAAATTTTGAGGAAATCCAAATCATTTATTTCAGTTAATAATCTTTCCACAAAATACCAATCAGTTATCACATGACTTAGATATTATTTTCATTACTTCTGAGTAAAAGATGTTGTGGTGCTCCCTCTGTGGCTGGAACCCTATGAGCAAGTGGTGTTGTGTTCCCCCAGTCAGAAAGCTTAGAACTGATTCCCTCTTTGACGGATTTACTAGTCTGACCTCTCTGAGCTGCCATTCCCTTATGTGGGCATTTGGGGAACTTCCCTCTTTCTTACTAGTACAGTTGTCTAGAAGCTTTAATGACCGTGCCGTAGTGGTTAACGGCTTATGCTCTTGACCCAGAAAACATCAGATTTCTGTTGCCCTTAGCTGTGTGACGTTGGGCATGTCGATTTGATTCTTTCCTGTTTTAATTCTCTTGTTTGTAAAACAGCAGACAGTAGAGACCTCTCTGGTGGACGTGAGTAAAATCATGTAGCTCAACGTGCAGTGGGTGTTATTTTAATTACATAACTTGCTAATCAAAACCTAATATAAAATTTATTGTTATTCTCTGCCACTCGCCCTGTCCTAGTGATTGCTATGAAATTTCAATAGTCATGTTCTGTCATTAGGAATTCACCTTGCTTCTTATCTTTAAATATAAGGTCTTGTTAGATAGAATAATAAGAAAATTACATACAACAGTCTATTCTGTAAAAAATTTTAGACTATGCTTTTTTGTATTTGAAACATTTCTGAAGTATATAATCAGTATTCTTTGTATTTTCCACATGTATTAGGTGGTTATGCTTTTCATATAATTATATATATGGTTAAAATCCTTTGACAATAAAAAAAATGTAGCCAAGATATACATCAGCATGTTTTTCTGATTGTAGTAGAACTGGAAACAGTTAAATAAGGTGTTTCTCAGTATCTTACGAAGAAGTACAAGCGTTACGGCTAAGCTGCACTTCCGTAGGCAGAGCGGATTTTTATTTACTTGGAAGTACTTATATAGACTTGCAGCTATAATGCTTCTCATGCAGGTTGATCTTTTATTTAAATTCAAAGAGGTTGAGGGAAACACAACTAGAACGACAATTCAGGAATATATTCCCGTTACTTTGATTTGTGGATATTTTGTCCAGTACTTAGGCTATAGAAGAGTTTGGTCTCCCAGCTTCTGGGATTTGGCTACATATTTTTTTCTTCCTCATTCAAATTAATCGTCTTTTTAGGTTCTACGCTATAAGTACTTTTGGCTCTAAAATATAAAGGCATTATTTTTTTATGATATTTTCTGTGTCAAATGTATTTAGAACTTTTACAAATTAAGCTGCATTTTTTAAGCATTTTACTCTGATTCTAGAAACTGAGACTATAACTTCTAAAATAAAATTTCCATATATACCCTTTGATTTCTAAGGAAGTAATGTACCGTGTGTTCTTTTCCTTAATCACTTTTAGCCTGGGCTACCATTTTTTTCTTTCTTTAGTACAACATTTTACGTTGCTAACAAATTTTCTTTGATTTTTCCATAGTTACTTAGAGTGTGTGTGTGCTTGTGTGTTTAGAAGGAACTAGCTTTTGTTCTTTCTGCCCCCACGCTCCCCACCTACCTTTGTGGTTTGAATCAGAGAGCCTCTGGCTCTGTATCCTTGCTTGATTCTTTTGTCCGTTGGCTGGGCTCTGACCTTTCTGCCTGTCTATATGACAGCGTCCTTTTCCTAGCCCAAACAGTGAAGGGCCACACCAGTTTCATCTTTATTTTGAATAATTCTTTTGTGCATTTCTGTCTTTCAGTTCCAGACTAAACTGTTAGAAATAAAAGCAACTTGTAGAATTTTATGTATTTTTAACAATAAAACAATCATAGGTATTTGTGAGTGGACAAGGAGATTGGTGACTTTGGGCTCTTTGCGTTGTCTCTAATCTTACTAGGCCAGTTCATAACAACGATCCCGTAAGTCACACTGACTTAATAATTTCATGATAACTGGGGTCAGGGGAGCTGGGAGAGGTTCTTCTTCAATTAGGCTTCCTCTGGGGAAGGTTGGAGCAGCCATGGAGGTACGCTAGTGGATAGTTTTATTGCCTACAGCCATGTTTTTGACAGTTGCCCACCTTGCAGGACCCTGGTCTCCCTGTCCTCTCTCTC
The DNA here is from genome assembly GCF_023065955.2 of Ursus arctos. NCBI lineage: Eukaryota > Metazoa > Chordata > Mammalia > Carnivora > Ursidae > Ursus > Ursus arctos. Next base: position 5,098,042 of record NW_026622986.1, read on the forward strand.
ATAGCTAGCCCTGTTTGCCACAGCATATTCCGAGTCTTTATCCAGTTCTCCCTCACTTCCACATGCCGATAGGGGGTATTTGACTGTTTCTTCCTTCCTATGCCATACAGCTACCAACTCTTCCCCCACTGCCTCTTCCTAGCCTCTGTATGGCTTGGCTCACTCTCATTCTCTTCCCCGTCATGGTGTGACTAGTCCTCTAACTAGAACTTGATCACAGCCTTCTACAGTTCTTCATTTTGTGAGTCAGGTTCATTCGCAAAGAAGAGCATTCATTTGAACATGAATATTTACCATTAGATTTTGGTTTCAAAGCCAGTCTATTCTACATTTGAAAAAACAATACTAATTTTCCCTTTTGTTTTTGTTTAAATATTTCTGTAGTATTGATTATAGGCATTGGTGCTCAGCATGGACTAAAATAATCCAGCCCTGCTCTCAGATACCTTATAATCTCTAAGGTCAAAAGGGGACTGGAATCACTGTGCCTGTGGTGAAGTAACAGAAGAGGGGTGAATGGCGTCATGTGAACATTTCAGGGGGATGTGACATTTGGGCAGGTATTTAGGGACTCTGCTCCAAAACACTGGGACTGCTTTGGATAAATGGTATTCACTTTGGGTGTTGAAGGAGCATAGCGGGAACCTGGTAGAACAAGGTTACGGAAACATGAAAATTGAGGTAATATTTATTGGTGAGTAATTGCGTTGAGGGTTTAGTGTTCCTTTGTAGACAGTTGGATATTAGAATTTAAGTCCAGATTGTGAAAGTATCTATATGTATAATTGGAGAGGACAAAATTGGTCATGAAGAAAAGGGGTTGAGTCTGTTACATTGATTTAGAATACTGGTTTCTTTAACATTGAAGCCACTGATTTGGGAAGAGAGAGCCCATTAGGATAAGAAATAATGTCCTAAACTCAGGCTGTTGCAGTAGAAGTAGAAAGAATAAATCTGATAGATACTAGGAGGTAGAATCAGTTGGTCTTGGTAATAAACAAGACGTGATTTCCAATGGTTAAGACATTAAATGGCTCTTGACAATTTTTGGAGAGTGAACGGACATGCACCAGATTTCTAGGAGGTCGAGGAAGAAATAGGAGGTGTAAAACATGGAACGCTAAGAGAAACAGGAGTGATATGTTTTGTTTTGTTTTGTCTGGTTTGTTTTTAAATGATAGGAGGGATTGTTGCCTAGTTGCCTGATGATGGGAAGAAGCCATTGCTTGTTTGATAGGGCTGTTTGCTCAAAATGTAGAGTTAAAGAGAATCTTGATTACCTTGCATTAATAAGCCAGATTTCATCATGTTTCATATTTGATTAGTTCCTTCTGGAGTCTTTCAAAGGCCCTTCTGGTTTCTACTGACCTAAATGGTTTTGTGTTACTGGAATATATCTTATTGTCTATTTCTTCCAGCAGATATGCTATAAATATATTAAATAACATTGGGCTTGATTTTTTTCCCAAGGGATTCTGACTATTAAAATCCCCGTTCATGCTAAGGAACTTTTTAATGTTTGTTTGTTAGAAAATATGCAATGACTCATGATTTTATTTTGTACCTTATGCATGCATTGCTCCTTGTAATGGGATGATCGGACTATTTAGCATCCGGCTTTTGCTTTTTCGTCTCTTGTTTTTCCACTATTAAGTAACATGTTAACGTGTAAAGCATTGTATCTTATGGTATATAACACTTGAAAATATAGAAATATATGAGCTTTCAAAATAAAAGAGAATTTAAAGGTTAATCTTCACTCCTTGGTGAGCTGCTTTTTGCTAGATTAATATTGCTTAGGGACTTCCTATAAATAAGAAGATAAAAATTGGACCAGTTTCATAGGTACTTTTCAGTTTCCCATGTGATTGTAAATTTACCAGGTTCTTAATATTTGAACTGTAATAACAATTCTGTGAATTAAAAAAAAATCCTTGTGATTTTTTTTAAGGTGGTCTGGAATACCTCAGTATTTGTTACATAGCTTTAACTTCTTGATTCTTCAGTTCTCATAGAAACAATTTTAATAATAAAAACATGTGTTGGCTTTCTTTTTTTTAAAACCCCAAGAGTGTGTGTGTGTGTGTGTGTATTATATTGGGATAATTTTTTGGTTAATAGTAATTACAAGATCTACAGTATCTTGAATTTTATTCTGTCAACTTTTTTTAAAGTAGGAGCTTGTTTTTTTTAAAATTTTTATCGAGATATAATTGACATATAACACTGTGTAAGCTTAAGAAGTACAAAGTATTAATATGATACATTTGTATTTTGCAGTATGATTACCACCATAGTTTTAATGAATAACTCTTCCATGTCACATAATTAATCATTTCTTTTTTTGTGGTGGGAACAATTAAGATCTAATTTCTTAGCAGCTTTGAACTTGGGAATGCCGTGATGTTCGCTGTGATCACTGTGTTGTGTGTTAGATCCCCAGTCCTAAGCTCTTCGTATGCTTTGTCCTTGTGCGGAGCCTATGAGGTAGAGTTTCACATTATTATCCCCATTTTTCTGGATGAGACACATGAGTCTTAAAAGTCCTATAACTTGCTAAAGGTCAGAAAACAAGGGCAACAATTTGCATCCAAATGTAGGTTTCTCTGGCTCTAAAACCCATGCCATTGTCTAGTTTACTGTAACTGCATAGGCAAAGATAGATTCCGCATAAACTGACATTCCCAGGGTTGGGGCGGGGGTGTCCCTGGATGTGCTTTGTGAAGTCTGTGAGGTCTGTTCCTTGAATGCATATGCTCTGTTAGGGTCTTTGCTCTGGTCCTCTACCTGGAATGCTCTTTCCCTAGACACTCCCTCCTTAACTCTGCCCGGTCCTGTGAATCTTTGCTAGATTCCCATCCTCTCACGGAGTGCTTTCCTCACCTCTGTGTACAGCTTTAGCTGCTGCATCGCTTTTTCCACCTTGTCCGTTCCCATCTCCCCTCTCCTTACTCTGTCTTTTATAACACATTCTCACATGCACATAAGTTATTTATTTATTACACTTTTTGTATATTTTTTTGCCCTATTAAAATAATTTCCAGGAGGAAAGAAATATTGTCTGTTTTACTCACTCGTGTCTCAAATGCCTACCACAGTGCCTGGCACGTCATAGGCGTTCAGTTGTTGAATTGGTAAATAAGTGGTTAGATGGATTTCAGAACTCCTTGAATTCATGAGGAGAGTATCTTGTCTGATGAGGTTATTCCTAGGAAAAGCGTTCATTGCTTTTATCAAGTTCTCAGTTTATCAGACTGAGCCAAATGTCTACCCCACCCATGGAAATGAAAACAGTAATTTGAAAAGATAATCTGTACTCCCATATTCATTGCAGCATTATTTACAATAGCCAAGATGTGGAGGCAACCTAAGTATGCATCACTGGATGAATGGATAAATAAGATGTGGAGTGTGTGTGTGTATGTGTGTGTGCACAATGGAATATTATTCAGCCATAAGAAAAATAAGCACATCTTTCCCTTTGTGGCAACATGCATGGACCTTGATGACATTATGCTAAGTGAAGTCCAGCCTAGAAAGACAAATACCATATGTGATCACACATACACGTGGAAACTAAAAGAAAAACAAAAACCAAATTGCTAGATACAGAGTGATGGTTACCAGAGGCAGGGAGTTGGGGGTTGGGCAAATGAGTGAAGGTGGTCAAAGGTACATATTTGCAGTTACAAGTACACCTGGGGATGCAATGTATAGCGTGGTGAGTATAGTTAATAATACTGTAAAGTATATTTGAAAGTTGCTAAGAGTAGATCTTAAAAGTTCTCATAAGGAAAAAAATATCTGTAACTATGTGTTATGATGGATGTTAACTAGACTTATCGTGGTGATCATTGTACAATATATATAAATACTAAGTCATTATGTTGTGCTCCTTAAACTAATATAATGCTCTATGTCTGCTGTATCTCATCTGAAAAAAAAAAGATGGATTCCAGGTTTTCAGCTGTATATGGTCCATAGAAATCAATAGTATAGAGAACTAGTACATACTAGTTCAGTTTAAACTTTTCCTTGGGATCACTTTGAAAAGATAAATTGTGTTTTGTGTTTTAAAATTACAGATTGAAGAGTGACAAAATTCATGTCCAATGTTAACATCGTTCTAACGTTATTGTATATATTTTTGAGTGTCACCGTGTGAGTCAGCAGGCCAAATAGTGGGAGTTAATACTAAATTAAATGTTGTACATACACATTTTATTTTTTTTATTTTTTATTTTTTTTAAAGATTTATTTATTTATTTATTCAACAGAGATAGAGACAGCCAGCGAGAGAGGGAACACAAGCAGGGGGAGTGGGAGAGGAAGAAGCAGCTCATAGCGGAGGAGCCTGATGTGGGGCTCGATCCCATAATGCCAGGATCACGCCCTGAGCCGAAGGCAGACGCTTAACCGCTGTGCCACTCAGGCGCCCCTGTACATACACATTTTAAATGACCAGTTGTAATCTAATATCTTCTTTCTGTGAACGTGCACATATGATATGTCTCGATTCAATTGCACAAGAATTATTGTGCGTGTACAATATGTTATGAACTATGCTAGGCACGGACCGTCTCCTGGTCAAAGAGAAGAGTCATGTTCTCAGTCATGTAAATGGCTGTGATGCCGCGTAACAAACAACAGGAGCGTGCATGCAGATGTTCGTATAGCTCAGGCTCCTGAGTCCTGGGCTCGTGATCGTGAGCCAGTGGATCTTCTGTGTCATTCTCTTGACAACCACACACTCTTGTGTTGCCCATCTGTGACCTGGTTGTTAAAACTTTGAGTGCTGTTGATCAGAGTACATCATTTAATAAAATGAGTAGGAATAAAAATTCCTCTTCACTTTAGTGTATTGGCTTAATTAAGCCTTTTTAAAGTAGTTGTCTTCTTATAAATAGATGCTCATCTTCACTAGGAATCATCAGAATGCAAATTAAGATATTGATTTTTTTGGCTGTAGTTTAGCAAATATTAAAAATACTTGTCATATCGGGGCGCCTGAATGGTGCAGTTGGTTAAGCATCTGACTCTTGGTTTTGGCTCAGGTTTGATCTCAGGTTGTGATCTCAGGGTTGTGAGATGGAGCCCATTGTCCGGCTTCGCGCTCGGCATAGTGTTTGCTTAAGTGTCTCTGCTTCTCCCTCTGCCCCTGTCCACTGTGTGTGCTCTCTCGCTCTTTCTCTCTCTCAAATAAATAAATAAATCTTTAAAAACTACTTTCCATATCAAGTATCTGCAACGATATGGCTCCGCAGCTGCACTCATGGACTACAGGTTGCTATGTAATTAATGAAGCCTTTCTGAAATCACTTTCAATCAATCAATATATGCCTTTGATTTCAAAATTTTACTAATGGGGATATTACCCACAGAAATGTTTGCTCATGGATAAGTATGATATTGTAAAGTGATGGAAACAAGTTATTGTCGCCCATTAATGGAGAAGTGGCTATATTAATTATTTTATATTTGTACTATAGAATACAGCCATTGAAACAATTGAGGTAAAAATACCTGTGTAGATAAGATTTCTAAGACATGCTGTTAAGTGAAAAGAATAAGTTTTACAGAGTATATATAGTATGTTTCATTTCATATAAAGATTATACCTAAGTATATGGACCTATTATGTATATAAAAAGGAAATTAAAGGGATTTTTTCCCCCCAAGTTGCAACCATGATTCATTCTAAAGAAGCAACCTGGAATAGAATTATATGGGTGAAGTGGGATTTCTGTATTTTATTCTGTATGCTTTAGTTGATTGTTTTGTTAGATGACTTAATGATGGGGAAACACTCTTTATAACATTAAAAAAAAAATTGCCAAAGAGATAAATACACTTCAAAGCTGGGTTTGGGTTGGGTTGATTTCCTTTGCTTTAAATAATGTTTCTTTGCATTACTTCTCTACCATTCTTCCTTCAACATCCAATATCTTCTTTAAAATTTACTTGATTAATTTAAAATTAATATTTTAATATTTTAAATTAATTTATTTTTTGTATTTTTATAAATTCATAGTGTCTTTTATTAAAAAGTTGAATGTACTCTTGGGACAAGCTTGGAATCACTTGCTTTTAGAAAATGGAATAAGACCAGATAAACATCTTTGTGTGAAGTGCCATGATTTGAGGGTAGTAACTCAGTAAAGACTAGTAAATTAAAGATTTCTAAAGCAGAGTGAAGAAGTTTTCTAAGGAACAGTAATGATAGATATTAAATGAACCTTCAATTTATTTGCTCCCATTTATAAGACAAACGATTAAGTCTGGTAGAATAACAGTTATTTCACATTCCTCTTAGGCATGTGGATAATGTCCAAAGTAAAGCACATATAATAAGCACCGTCCATGGTACTTTACTGTCTTGAAAAGTTTCATGATAAACCTCTAAAAATTTACTTAGTAAATCTCAAAGTTCGTTATCTAGTGATCTAGCACATAGAATAAATATTTTTTTCAGAATCAGTACATCCAAGTATTTGAAAATATACAATTAGGAAATAGATTTATTTTTATAGACTTAAGAAAAACTTCAATAAGTATGCTTTTAGTAAACAAAAGTTATATATTTAAAATTTGTTTTCAGGGACACCTGGGTGGCTCAGTCTGTTAAGCATCTGCCTTCAGCTCTGGTCATAATCCCAGAGTCCCGGGATTGAGCCCCACATTGGGCTCCCTGCTCAGCGGGGAGTCTGTCTCTCCCCTGGCCCTCATCCCACTAATGCTTGCTTGCTCTCTTTCTCTCTCTCTCTCTCAGATAAACAAAATCTTAAAAATAAATCAGTAAAATTTGTTTTTAGACTTGCCTTGCTACTTTTCACATGCTCTGAAATCCGAATCTTATCCTTTCTAGGTTGGTCATTCATCATTTCTCCATGTGGAAACTTTTATAAAATCACATTGTAATCTGTTAAACCAAGGGTATTTTATTTGTACTATACTGAAACGTACCTGTGGAATCTCCAGTCCTAAATTTCTAGTCCTTTGCAGTTTAAACTTAATTTCTCTCCTTTTTGTTTTTCTTTTGTGAAACATTAGAAAAGCTAAACAAAATAAATGGAGTTGGTAACGAAAGCCATTAAGACATACGCCTATCCGTTCCTTACAAAAATTTCTCCAAATTAAAAATAAATTGACGACTGGATTCTGTTTTCTATTTTTGAAAATAATTCATTATCTTCAAGCACCTTTAAGAATATCTAAATCTCAATAGTTCAAAAATGAAGCCTATATGGGAGAGAAGACAAATATTAGTAATTAGTGAATTTAGATGCAATTCAGTTTTCTGTAGGTTTGAAATTTTCCAAAAAAACATTTTTTAGGAAAAGCAAATTATATATAATGCAGGTTCTTAACGTTTTCTTTAAAACGGCAAAGTGAATTTACTCTTACCTGAGTATGGTCATTTCAGCATGTGAAGTAAAAAATAGTTCACAGTCCCCAATTATGATCTCTTTTTAAGAAACAAAAGGTCGCAGAACTCAGGGCAATTTCATCTGCAGCTGCTTCTCCGTGTATATAGTCTCCCACATTCTGTCTCCGACACGTGGATGTTGATGTTAATACCTGCCGAGTTCCGGCTGTGTTTTCAAATTCATGTTGCTCGAGGTTGTTACGGTTAGTGATCCAGTGCCTTCCAGGAGAACCAAGCTTCAAGTTTAGAACACTGGAATCTGGACCGGAGTTAGATGTTGAGAGCACAAAGGTGCCTGAGGAAGACCTCACTGTGGATTCGTGCTGTAACTAATTGCCGAGTTTGCTGTCTGGAAGAACTTCCCATCTGTGCCGGCTGCCGCCTTCTGACCTGGCCTCATTTTGTCTGGGAAGCTCTTACTGTTCATTATTCGCTATGTTCTCTATTGCTTCTTTCCCAGCCCTCCTTTAGAATGTGTGAAGAAGCATGGGAATGGGACTGACCCCTGTGCCCCTTTTAGCAGAGCACCTTCCCCACCTCTGCTCAGAGCGTAGCCCTCCGTGAAATGAGAGAGCTGGGCGATCGTGGGGTCTCCTTCCCTGCTGGCGAGAGCTTCACCAGCAAACTGCATTTTGCATTTACGCCTTGTGGTGGTGCTGGTAATGTGTGTGTGAGTATTCTTCACAGGTCACCTGCCCCGCTCTCAAGACGCTGTCCCTCGACTATGGTAGATTCGTATGTGCACACTTGATTTAGCGGCTTGGTAGCTGTGTGACAAAGGATGGGTTACTGAACCAGTCTGTGCTGCAACTCCAGTCGTAGAACAGCAACAGCATCTATACGTAGTCCCTGCCACATTCATGAAGCCGTTTAATGTTATTACCGCTCTCGATAAATGTTTTCTCTCTTCCCATCTTCATCCTGTGATGTCATTGCTCCATATAAACTATTTTTCAGTATTTATTTTTTTTTTAAAGATTTTATTTATTTATTCGACAGAGATAGAGACAGACAGCGAGAGAGTGAACACAAGCAGGGGGAGTGGGAGAGGAAGAAGCAGGCTCATAGCAGAGGAGCCTGATCTGGGGCTCGATCCCAGAACGCTGGGATCATGCCATGAGCCGAAGGCAGACGCTTAACCGCTGTGCCACCCAGGTGCCCCTCAGTATTTAACTAAAATATCCGTAAGATAAAATAAAATGCGTTGTTCAGAATATATGCACTTGACACGTGTAAATTTTAAACACTAAAAATAAATGTTACACCTGAGGCCCTCACATTTAGGTAGGTGCCTTGCTGAAGGGGATAGTTGCTATGAACCTTCCAAGGGGACCCCTTTCTTTAGTCTTATCGAGGTGCCGCAGAGCTGATCAGAGGCACTGCAGTGTCTGATCCCCTTCTCACTGGCCTTTTATGCAAGTCATGTTTGATTTTAGATAAGAATGGTCCTTTTGCTGTTAGAGTGGTTTGTTGTTGTTATAAATTCATTGGTTGATAGTAATTCATTTGTTGGTTGGTTCAAATAAGATTTAAGCATCTGATCTGTGAATATCCCTGTTAGGATGTAAAATGAAACGAAGCTGTAAACTGGCCAAGTATGATTAAGTGTAGGAGTGTTGATACTTTGTATCATTGATTGTCTTTATTAATCTTCTAAGAACTCTCCTTTCTTTCTAGTAGTACTCACGACGACTTTAGTAATTGCTCCCAGAGCTGGCTCCTACCTGGTGGTGCCGATGTCTTCCCAGCTCTGTTCGATGACACCATGTCAGTAGCTTGCAGTCGGCTGGTGGGTGGGGTATTTGTATCACAGGTGTTGGCAAATGCTACAAATTAGGTCTTTTTTTTGTTTTTTTTCCCTTTGAGAGCCAATTGTTAGACATGCATCAGTGCACTCCTGGTTCTGTCACATCTTCAAATGCTGGAAGCTTTTGGCTATCCCTCCAAGTCAGTGCTTTGGCAGTCCTTCATTGCATCGATTTTTGTCTTTAACCTGAGTGGTCAAACTTCTGATGATCCCAAGTGGATTTCTGCATGTATGTATCTACTGCTTTTACCAGCCTACCCACTCCTCTCTCCATGAGCCCCTGGAAGATTGCCAGAAGGGTGCTGGGTCAGGTTACAATTTCCCAGTGCTTTCTTAGTGGCATTGCTTTGATAGAAACCTCAGGATTTTGTCCGAGGTTGTGATTTAAAACGACCCTTTTAAACTTTCCAGTCCTTTTGGAGAAGCAAGGCAGGGCTGGGTGTTCTTCGGGGTGTTTTATTAATGGTATCATAGAATTTTAAGTGCATTGGGAAGACACCTGTACCATAGCAAGCCTCTCCTTAGGCTTGTGGAGTACAGTATATGTGCTCCGATTTTAACAATATGATTTGGATATTAATAGTATTTCTTTAAACTGTCAGAAGAAAGGAGGTCTGTAAGTGCATGTCTCTTTGACCTAGTCAAATATGTTTGACTCAACTGCTCTGACCTTGGCAACATTGCTACTGGTGTCACAAATTTTCTCATGGTTTAATGATTCTTTTAAGAAGATGCAATTGTATTAATATCTGACTTCCTACCCTCAAGAATATTTGTAGCCCCCCCCCCACCAAGTCCCCTGCAATTCAATTTTTACAAAGAATTCTCATCTGTAAAGGTGATTTTCACAGTAATCCAGAACAGAGACAAAGGGGTGTGGTCAGATGAGGCGTGGGTTTCACGTTTTAGGTCTAAGAGATGGCCAGAGCCTGAGAAACGCAACCTGCTGATACAGATCCCTGAATCAGGCAACTGGGGATTACAGAGAGAAGGAAGAATCAGGATGAAAGAGCAGTGAGACTTATTTTAGAAATTGCCTAATGACAGATTCAGGGTTTTGAATAGGAAATAGTATTTGGTATTCAAAAGATTTCTCAAATAAGGGGGAAAAAAAGGTAGCTCTGGCCCTTGAAAAGCTAATCTGAATAACAAAGGCTGAGCTGACTTTACCGGAGAAGTGTGAAAGGCTTCTGAATGCACTTCCCTCTTCTTTGTCTTTATCAGAAGACGCTGCTGCATTGTTCACGCGCATAAACACGTCCACCCCCTGGAGTCCTGGGATTAAATGGACAGGAATTGTGGCTTTTAACAACATACTTACTGTCAAATGTTTTAAAATTTAATCTGTTTGTTAGTTACAAAGTCTGTTTCCTACTAATGGAAACTGATAAACTTTTTTTGAGAGGGAAAATTCCTATTGCAAGTAGCCCAAATCAACCTGGTCTGTTACTTGGAGAACAAGTAAGAGGACAACTTGATCCTCTTTTACGGGAATATTTCAAGAGTAAAACAGTTTCTGTCCCTGAGTATGACCTAAATAAATATTTCAAACCTTTTATTTTTGTAACTGAAAGCAACTAGTGTCTGTCGTGTTTTACATTTTTTTACTTGTCCTGTATATCATTTATTCAATCATTTTATACTAAAAATTGTAATGAGGCTCTTTTTTCTGAAAGCATCTCTTTCTGGTAAATATTGATAAGACAGTCTTTCATATAAAATGAGCTGAAGTTTTTTAGTCCATTTGCAAATCATGAATTTCGGATTTAATTATATCCCTAGGGAACAACCTGAGTAAACCGAAAGTACTGACATAATTGGATCAAATTGTGTAATCAAAAGCAAATGATATGGTTATTAAATCTAATGAAATGATCTCCCAGCATTTAATTCATTTCTCTGATTCAAGAAATTTTAGTAATAATGTGTTGAATGTGTTGAAATGGACATTCTAATCAGTCACCGCTCCTAAACAGATCTTTCCTCTAGACCGTTTTTGGTTGGACATATTTCTAAAGGTTACACCTTAAAGCAGAGAGTTGATATCTTTTGGGATATGGGTGAAAGGAAAGGTGACAGGAAGTGAATCTGGGTCCTTATCAAAGGCAGAAGGAAAGCAGTGAAAGGAGAAAATTGCTTTTATAAAGTACTGTTTCTTTGTATCACCACCTTCATTTCACACCAAATGAACGTGGACCACAAATGGTAATCTATGACATCTAAAGGAGTAATATTACTAGTCTATAAAGATTTCGTTAAAATCTTGGAAAAGATAAGCTCCTGATAAATAAATGATTGAAATGAATAGAAAATCTACGGAGAGCATATGTGACCATTTCACAAACATGGTGGTACATTCAGTCTCACTGGTAATATTGAATTCAAACTAGAATGACAAGGCTTCTTGTTGATCAGATTAACTAAGGGTGTGTGTGTGTGTGTGTGTGTGTGTGTGTGTGTGTGTGTGTATCAGAGTAGCCAGTCAAGAACTGAGCAGGGTCTAAAATTTTATCCTGTTAAAAGCTAACTAGTTAGCCTGCTACAGTTGCGTGGATGGTGATGGAGGAGGAGACTCCTGGGTCAGAGATGAAGGGTTTTATTACCGTCAGCTCAGCCAGCGGCATGAGCGTCAGTGTATTTGATTCAGTTCTTCTTACCCCCAAACCCATGGAAGTGTCACCAGTGGCCCAGATACAAGGCTTGCATGCTCTGTGGGTTGTATTACAGAAGTTATGGTACCTCCCTTGGGAGGGAGTTACTACCTGTCTTCTCAAGACTTGCAAATATGCCAGAGGCTGATGGAGAATTGTCTTCCAGTACAGACCATAAAAGCTGTGAAACGGACAGTTTACTATGAGTCTGGTAGAAACACCAATTGATTTGGTCCTTTCAGAAAATAAATACGCACTAAGCTCTTTAAAATGATCATGTCATTTGAAGCATTCTGTTTTAGACTCCTTTCAAAGAACATAATCCTAAACATTGAGATGTTTTTATTTAGAAATCTGTGATGACTGGAGTTGAAAAGTATCCTATGATAAGTGAATTGATGAAATATTAAAGCGTTTAAGAATGTTTTCTGTACAATTTGAAATAAAATACAACAATTATAACATTTATATTTTATTGCTATTCCTGTGTAAGCAAAGAAGACCTATATGATTTCAAAACAGTAGAAGGAAATCCCAAATGTAATGTGAGCAAGCTAGGGCTCCTCTTGGTCAGGACTTTGTTTTCTTGGAGACCATGACATACTTGAATCATTATAACCAAACTTTTGTATAAGACACAAGACAGACATTTTTAGAACCAAACGATATTTTGTAAATCAAGATTTAGTTTTACTTATGTACAAGGAGGTCTTAGTACTTAATCATTGTAAGTCAGTGTTCTAAGTGTTTGACATTAATTAACTCCTGTGATTCTCATAGAAGGTCAGTAGACAGTACTCTTCCCAGTCTATAAATAAGTAAACCAAAGCACAGAGAAGTTCCATAATTTGTCAGAATCATGCAGAATCCATGTTATTAACCACCAGCTAAAGTGTTATACCAAATATAACACGTCTAATACTTTAGTGTATTTCTTTAATATGTTAATTTTATTTGGCATTTTTATCACATTCTGGGTATTAGAGACAATGCAGTAATGCACAGCTAATTAGTTTTATTAATGTTGATCTCTAATGTTATTATAAACTATTGAACCATGATCTAAAATTGAGCATTCAAACTAATCGTCATTGCAATGTACCTTGTGTCAAACATATAATTGGTTTCATTTTGTTTAAGAGAATACATTCTTTCGATCCCCAGGAAATCTACCAACTAGTTTTTGCTTCATTGAATTCAGCTAGAAAATGGAGTGAAAACATTTTTTTTTAAGCTCCTTACCTTATCCAAGCTATTTACTGGTTTCAAGTAAGTTACTGACTACATTTCATTTGTGAAATTATAATATTGCATTGGGAAGTCATAAACCAGTACCCATTCTAATAGATGTTTACATGTGTGGATTTTGTTACAGGACCCATGTGTTACTCTTTACTTGCTTATTAACAATATAAAATAAGGTAGATCTTTGGGGACTGCTGTATGTTTTCTTAATAAGCCCTTCAAAATTATTAATGGTGAAATATGTATTTATCATGTAGGAAAACAGGATAAAAAATACATGTCTTGGTCCCTATTGAAAGTCCTCTTAGGTATTTGTGGACCGCAGGGCCCAATGATGAACTTGTCTTGGGGTGACTCTTTTCCACTCATCTCCATTCTTTCTTTGGTTCTGTTTAATTGAAATTTCTTCTGGTTATCTAATTTATTTTATATGGCATCTTAAGAAGTCTTTTTCTCATCTTAATTTTTTCTCCCATTTTTAAAAAATCTCTGCTCGATTTCTAAGACTGACTAAATATGATACATATCAATACCAATGAGTAGTCCCATCTTTGTCATTCCTTATAATTTTTTTTTAAAGATTTTATTTATTTATTTGACAGAGATAGAGACAGCCACCGAGAGAGGGAACACAAGCAGGGGGAGTGGGAGAGGAAGAAGCAGGCTCATAGCAGAGGAGCCTGATGTGGGGCTCGATCCCACAACGCCGGGATCACACCCTGAGCCGAAGGCAGACGCTTAACCGCTGTGCCACCCAGGCGCCCTGTATAATGTTTTGTTTTATTTTTAAGCCCTTGATTCTTTGCAAAATCACTTTTCAGAAAAATTATAATGTAGTGATATCATGTAATAAAAAGTCGTTTGTAAAAGTATGGTAAAGTTTAAAAAATCAATAAAATAGGCTTTATTTTGAGAAGATTTTATGCTTATGGTAAAAATACTAAATTCTATAAAGACACAATAAAAATCACTTGTAATCTTGCCACTCAAATATAACCACTGGTAAAATTTCCTGATGTTCATTCTTCCTATGTTTCTCTTAAAATGACACCCCCCCAATTTTAATAGTAATTCTCACTTCTTACGAAAGTTAATTTATTATATGTTCAGAATTTAATGTTTTGTGGGTGTTCTTTTTAACAACATAAATTTTATTATATTTTCTCTTCTCACAGATCGTGGCCCTGACACTAACTAGTTGGCTAGGATCACATGCATTAGTTACTAGCTCTGGTCACTCTCCCTTGAGGAAAATGGAGTGAAAAAACATGGCAGAACTCGAACCATAGGCCTTTTGTTGCCATTTTCAAAATCCCAGCTCAGCTACTGCAGGGAAAGGTGAAATCTTTTCTAGGCCTGATTTCTCATAATGAGAATTCCTACTTTGTTGTGAGAATTAAATGAAAGAGTGTATATGCAGTTTGTGTTGTCTTTTAAATGCTTAGTAAAATTGGTTCTTTCTCTTTTCTCTGAAAATTTTATTTTATATGTAATAAGGTGCTTTGCACATAGTGATATCCTGAGTCCGTCACAGCTTCCAAGACAGATCGAGTTATTGCCTTTATTCCGATTAGGAATGTAGGGCGTGGTGACATGAATGAGGACGCGGCTGAGGTGGGTCTCGTGCCCAGCTCCGTCGTTCATTGCACCACTGCACGTGTTGGGCATGCCCAGTGCATTTCTAGACATAATCTCACATACAGTGTTTAGTAAAACCTTATTAACAAATACTTTGCATGTCAGCAACACAGCTCTGTTATCCAGATTGCGTTGTGCATAGATCACTGGAAACTTGTCATGTGGTTGTGTTGCTAACTTACGTTTGGAAAAAAGTTTCACATATAATTCTTTAAAAAGCCCATATATTTTGGGGTACCTCGGTGTCTCAGTTGGTTAAGCAGCTGACTCTTGAGTTTGGTTCAGGTCATGATCTCAGGGTCCTGGGATCAAGCCCAGCGTGGGGGCTCTGCTTGAGATTCTCTCTGTTTCTCCTGCTACCCCTCCCCCCGCTTGCACGCTTATGCACTCTCTTGAAAATAAAATAAATCTTTAAAATCAAATCCCATTGTTTTATTAAAATATGCTTAAGGTTTGTCCTGAGTATTAAACTGAGGTTGTATTGAAGAGTAAAGAAGTCGATTCTCTACTAAATGGCACATTGTACGTCCTCAGTATTATTATTATTATTTTAAAGATTTTATTTATTTATTCGACAGAGATAGAGACAGTCAGCGAGAGAGGGAACACAAGCAGGGGGAGTGGGAGAGGAAGAAGCAGGCTCATAGCGGAAGAGCCTGATGTGGGGCTCGATCCTGTAATGCCGGGATCACGCCCTGAGCCGAAGGCAGACGCTTAACCGCTGTGCCACGAAGGCGCCCCCGTCCTCAATATTATATTAGTAATTATCATTTTTATTTTTTGTTATACATTATAAAATCTGTAAGTTTCTTGCCTCTTTAAGAAGTGATTTGCACTGATCACTAGCAAGAAATATTTGTTTCAATTTTTTGTTTGGTGATTTAAATAGAAGTTCATTTTAAAATTATTTTAGTTCCTATCAAATATTAATTTTGAAATCATTTTTAAGCCAAGGAGAAAATGTTTTTTGAATGAAAATAGTTATATATATATATATATATATATATATATATATATATATATATATATTTAAACATATGGTATTTTAATATACTACCGAGTAAGATAAGTCTTTTTTATTTACCCAGGTATTACTTACTTCACCCCCAAAATAAAACATTTTAAAATGTCACCTCAGTAAGGTTTAGAATGTTATTAGAGAGGCAAGATGTTTCATTTGATGAAATCCATACATTGCAACAATCCATAAATTAGAGTAGATTTTTTAGGAATATTCAAAAGAAAACAGTTGGGTGTTGTTTGGTACGCAAGCCCCGTATGAAACCAGATTGATAATGCCGATTAAAGTCATATCACCTAATGGGTGGCTGCTTGGCCATTGGTGTGTGGTGGGGGGACTAGAAATAGTACTGAGGCACTTCCTGCAAAGCAGGTGGCTTCAGTATTGCTGACGTGGTGATAGATATTTCGAGTGGTCCTCTGTTTGGCATCTATACGGATAGGAGTGAGGCACATAATGCCAGGTGGGATGCTGGGGTTGGTTATTGAATTCAGTGATTCTTAGTAAGGATTACTATGTAAAGCTGCTTTTGTGTATCATGGGGGCACAGGAAAAAATGGAAGAATTAAGTGAAGGAAGAGATTCCAGCGTATGATTGGCTGTTGGACCAGATGTCTTCCAGTACGATTCCTCCAAGCCCTGAAATTCTAATAATCTAGGAGAAGCAGACTTAACATTTTGGAACTTAATTTTGAGATTCCACTCTGCATGTAACAGGTGCAAAGATATATCCTTCTTGTTGTTCTCGGTCGTGAGATAGCTTTCATCAATCAGCACCATCTGTTCTTCTTTTAAAGACTCTTCTCTTGCCTTCGGTTGTGTGGAGTCCTGTTGTGTATGTTCCAAGAGAGGAAATGTTTCATTTCTGTGGTGACTGAAAATTTCACGGGCTGTGGTAAATACTGTGCTTGCTATTCCATTTGATCAGTATTAGCCTGAGATGAGAATGTTTGGAATCCCTTTGAGGGGATGAAGCGCACATTCAACATCACAAGTACTGAGTCATTCCTAATATAAGCCACAGTTATTTGGGGTTGAGCTCTGGGTTCTGTGGTGTACAGTTTATGTGATAATGAACTGCCCTGCATTTACAGATATAATGGTTATTAATGTCCCAAACAGTACAAGAAACTATTTTTAAAAGGTCCTATTATCTAGTATTGTCTATCCTTAAAGGATTTGAATTAGGTTTTTTCGTAAATGTTTTTACTCAAGTGGAATATCAGGACCATGAAGTAAAATTGTATCACACATTTCCTGATTTTGTTTGTTTAGAAGGTTGCTATAGATTTACCATTCTCAGCTGAAAAGTCCCCCTCCCCTAGATGTTTTCAATTGTTTTCCGCATGTGATGGGAAATTACTTTTCCCTGGTGATTTAACCAATTAATCAAGTTGTGGCAACATTAACACAAAAGCCTTCTGGAATCCTATTTGTGATACTTAGGGAATGTCCCCCAAAAGCGATTTAATTCATGCTGTGAACATCCAAATAAATATTTTTGGGGGGGAGATGCTGTAGCTCATTAGTAGTTAACGTGTCTCTCATTAAGTTTGGAAAGTCTTGGAGGCATTCTGAAAAGTGTGAAAAAGACTGTTTACTTAAGCGCTTTTGTCGCAATATAATTGAACCCATTAAATTATTTTATTGTTAAGAATAATAAAAACACTTGAAAAATATTGTAAATTTGTTTAACAAGATACCATCAGAACTTTCATTTCCTTTTTGTGTTTCCTAAGCATAAAGATCAAAGATAGGTGTGCAGGAAATTTAAGGAGGCAAATAACTAGTTTTTTATAAAATGTTTCTAAAATGATAAATCATTTCTTAAAATGGTAGGCATTTTTTTTCAAGTAATAACTCTTCACAATATTTAATTCCTTGGAACTAAGAGTTTAAATACAGATATACAGGTGGTTGGTTTCTAGATAAAGTTTTATTGTGTTCCTGTGAAGCAGAACGTGTGCTTTTCATTTCCCTGCTTTATAAGCAAACGGTTACAGATTTGTCCTCTTCTTTCTTATGGTGATCTATGGAGGCAGTATTCAGTTTTTAAGTGTTCTAATTACAGATCCTTTCCTTCTTTGCAATGACATCTACTTATGTTTTTGGAGATATATATAGATATATATATCTATATGTATCTATATATATATATCCAAATATATATAGATATATATATATATCCATAAAATCTATGATTATGGAGAAGATATTTAGTACTCAAACAGGAAAAAAATACAACTAGATAATTTTTGAAGTGAAAAACGTAATTAGGAGTTTAGGCAAATTTAGTTTTCTTAAACACATAGTTCATGTGAGAGTTTGTGATTTTAGAGTGTATCATCCCTTGGTTCTGTTAGGGCTTTTCAAGTTGAGGGTTAGCCTTGGTATTATTCATATTATGGAAGAGAATAAAATAATTTTTCCTACAAGCAGAGAACAAATAATTTCATATGTCTTTATCCCCACTGGTCTAATACACATTTCTAACCTGATCTAAAACTCATCTTCCTCACCCAAGCTTATCAAATACTCATTTTCTCTTATTCTTTCCTCTCCTTTGACTAGAACTCATCCATCTTTTTTAAACATTTGTTTAGATCCATATAATATATATGGTAGGCAAAGGGTTGACAAAATCTTCCCCTCTTCTGCACAAGAATTTAAACTTTGGTTATTTTTTTGCTCTGTTTCTCTAAAAACCTGATAAAGGCTTCCATCCACGGTCCTTATATGGTAAAAGTGACCTCTGATTAGTAAATAGCGTATGGACTCAGAAGACGATAAATCCGTGACAAGCAGCTCTGCCTCTGGTGGTGTTTTGAGGTCCTGACTTCCATGAGGCATGAGGCTTTGAAGCCAGAGTAGCACTTGCAGCCTGCTGATGTGGGTCTTTTCTTGCACCTGAGCTGGGAAGGAGTAGCTCCGGGACAGGTATGCGGACTGCTCCTTCCAAGGATGCCGCCTTGCTGGCAGGTTGGGTTTCCAGCCTTAGGTCCTTCGGGCATCTCAAATATGTAGTCAGAATAAAAATATAAAAATAATACTAGGAGGCTTTTAAAGAAAAAATGAGCACTCTGTTCTGCTCCTCCCAGTTCTCCCAGCCCCTCTCCCTGGAGGGACTATTTATGCGGATATGTATTCTGCTATTTACTTGCATGTTTCTAAATAAAATATTTAGGTTGCACTTTCCTGGTTACCAGTTACTGACATCTGTTGACTTGCATCTGTGGAAGATGAAGGTGTTTCCTTTTCTGCCACTTCTACTTGCCTTGTTCCTGTATCTTCGCTAGTGTTACATCAGAAGCCTAAGTGAAATCAGTAGCCAGTGTCACATTAGAAGGCAGTTTATGGCTCATTGCATGACCAAGTAGGTACTCTGATGAGTTTTTTTTTCCTCCCCTACACATCTTCCTTTGTTGTTTCTGGAGTCAATTGCTTTGACCTTTTAAAAATCGATTTTGTTTTATCTGTATATTTCTGACCTCCCCCCCCCCCCCCCGCATTCTCTAACAGGTCTGTCAAACAGTATTTCCCAAATGTTCAAAAATATCAGAGCAATTATTAATTTCTTTTTTTCCCAGGGAGTCAGACTTTCCAGACTTCTCTATCCTGTTGCTCTAATCTAACTTGGCTTCTTCTTCTCTGAGCTGTCTTCTTACCTTATTCTTGGACTTTCCTTGGATTCTGTCCATTACTTTATTGAATTTCTTGGATTTTGCTGGAGCACATCCAAAAATAGCTTAATATGAAAGCGTCCATGGGAAGTAAAGACTTTGCATATCTGAAGATTTTTTTCAACTTTCATACCTGATTCTTGTTTGGTTGGTTGAACATAGAAATCCTCACTGAAAAATTTGTTTTAATATAGAAGGTATGACTCTGTTATCTGGTGGAATTTAATGTTACTTTAAAAGGCCTTGTTATGATAGAGCATTTTTTTTACTGATATTCCTAGTTTTAGTTTGCTAGCAATCACACAGGTCATACATTTGGCAGTGCTTAGATTAGGCTCTGTTGTTGGAAGATAATTCTCCGTCGTTCTCTTCCATTTTTGTATGCCTTGAGAGCAGAGGCCTTTGTTGTGGACTGTCCCTGCAAGGATTTATGTACAGCAAACAGCCTTGGAAGACGGATCCGGTGTCTCCCTCCATAGCAGCGGGCAGACATGCTGCCGCCTGCGTAAGGTATTTGGGTTCCCTAAGCTCAGGTTTATTCTGTGTGCACCAGCGTTCGTGGTTCTCTGCACATCACTTCGTAAGAATTTGAGCTGGAGAAAAGTGCATAACAGGGTGATACTTTGGCTCCTGCTGTAATAAACTGTCCTTTGTCTCTGACCCAGGGGTCTCATTTTTTCTGCTAGCATCCACGAAGCTATGCAAGCTAAGTTAGGAGCCTTCGAGTGGGATAAAAATCATAGACTCTTCATGGTTCTTTTTTTTTTTTTTTCTTAAAGATTTTATTTATTCATTTGTCAGAGAGAGAGTGCATGCACACACAAGCAGAGAGGGTGATAGGCAGAGGGAGAAGCAGGGTCCCCGCTGAGCAAGGAGCCCAATGCTGGACTCTGTCCCAGGATCTTGGGATCATAACCTGAGCTGAAGGCAGACGCTTAACCTGCTGAGCCACCCAGGCATCCCTCTTCATAGTTCTTGACCTTCGTTTTTCCTCTGAAAATTTCCTCACCCAGCAACCCATAGTGTTTTCCTCCTTGTGCCATTTATTTCATTGTATACGGCATTTAGTTGTTTATATTTTTAAATGTGTGTTCTCATTTCAAAGACATTTTACAATGAAGGTACTTTGTATATAGCAAAATGCAACAAATCAGGTTTTATGAATGTTTCCAAATGTAGATTTTGTATTTAATCGAGTAGATAATATATTTAATATTAAGTTGCCTTGTAAGGCATAAAGTATGAACGGATGAATATATACTCTTAAAATATAATTGTGTAACATTACCTTAAATCGTTTATCTGCAGTATGTTTTATATGTCATGCATTATTTATTTCTCTTTTCAGTACCAGCTACCGTTTACTGGGCAATGACTCTTTGTTGGACACCATGTTATGCTTGTGATACGGATTATCTTCTCCCTCTCAGTAGTCCTAGGAAGATAGTTTTATTGTTTGTATTTTGCAGAGGAAGGGATAGAAATATAGAAGGCATATATAACTTGCCTAAGGATATAAAATTGGCAAATGGTAGAGTTGGTGCTCACACCCAAGTCTGTTTAATTCTTGAACCTGAGCTCTGCTATAAAATGGAGAGAAAGGAAAAGATAAAAAGTGTATTTTCTCACCTGGAAGTTTTTAACATTGTGTAGTTTAAATTAATATTTTAGGCCTTCAGTATTGATATGACATAAATAAAAGCCAAGTTTCATTTTCTGTGTCTATAATGGAATTCAGTATCTAACTTGTGCTGAAAGTAGCTATGTTCAGTCACAGCGTGTTAAAAGTACAAGACAACAAAATAAAGCAACACCGGAGCTGGTACTTACCCGTCCAGAAGTTGGGGAATTTTAAGTTGTGGTTCCCACAACAATGGTAGCTCAGCCCCGGGGCAGCGAATGTCGCGATCTGAGCCGAACACCATATGCAGCTGCATGAAATAGCCCTCTGCCCGATCTTGGGGCCTGATAATGGCCGCTGGGGGAGCAGCGAATGTGTAAATTATCAGTGGCTGTTGTATCACTGTCGCTTGGGGCATTTCCTTTATGTGGCCGTTTCCTAGTACAACTTAGGTGTTTTGCTGGTTATGCATCATGGTGGCATTTCAGTGGTGCTTAAATTATTAATGAATCCTGAAATGAAATGCTTTTAACTTGAAAGATTATTTTTATGTTTTCCATCTGATTTATAAACAATCACTTTGCTCTCCCTCCTACCCCCCTGCCCATGGAAAAGCTTTAATTCAGGAGCTCTTGTTTACATTTAAAGTGTGGTCCTTAGGCAGGTTCAAGATGCTGGTTAACCTTTGAAATGTATTGTGTGCTTGTGCTTAAAAGAGACAGATGACTAAGAGGTGCATGTCAGAGCCTCTTAAATCATAGGATCATCAGTCTTCAAGTCCCTTCACTTCATGCAGTGCACTGCCATTGAGGACACATGGAACCTGTTTGCAACTCATAGAAAAACTTGGTGCATTCACCTTCTTATTTCGGTGGCTTCTCAGGGGAATTGCCAATTGGGTGTTATCAACTGCTCTGTGTTGCCTTAATATTGCTTGAAGATTTTAAAATATTGCTTAACACTGTGTTGAACCTACGACCTTTGTTTATCATTTTGTTGACCGATGTCTTTGTTGATGTCATATACATTTCTACTATGAGTCTCTCATACGTGATTAAAAATATAAAATTTTTCTCTAACGGTAGACTTCTATATAGGTGGTTCAGTAAATTCACATAGAAAATCACTGTTACCAAATTTATATAGTAGAAAGGATAGACCTCACGAATTATATGTTTATATGAGTTATACATACATACTTCCAAGAAACAGATTAAATAAATTTTATTTATGTGTATTTGGAAACTTATTATCCCAAAGAGTTCTAGGGAAGATCTTGTTTTTATTAGCAAAATTATTATAGAGGATCTACTGGGTACTAGACACTGCGGATCCGAGGTGAAGCCCACCGAGCCTCTTAGCGAGTCTCATTGGAGGTTCCAGGTCTTTTCTAAATATTCTCATTTGGTTAAAAAGACCTTTGGTATCAGTCAGTCATGTTTATTATTCAAATTATCCTGAGAAGCCAACTTCCCTGTGAACTCCGTAATGAAAAGACGGCGGCCAGGGTTATAACGTAAGGCATGGTCTTGAGTGGCATTTCATTTCTGTTTAGGAACCATCACATTTATTCCATCTGCAGTGTTCGTAGTGCCAGCACACTTACCCAGTTTCTACAACATGTTGGAACATAATGTTTTACAAAATACTGCCTTCATGAAAGGAGGGCTACAAAGTGGGGCTTGATTATTTTGCTGTTTGTGCCTCTGCCTATGCTTGGTCCTTCATAATAGGAGTAAACAGAAGCGGTTCTTTATGGCGAAGATCTTAATGCCTTCATAGGTACCTGTCAATAACCAGTCAGCTGGCTTAGGGTAACTTTGTGTGAAATCTCAGAGGATGATGGATTTGAGTCTAGGATGGTACTTACCGCAAGCTCAGTCTGACAAGCTGATTTAGTAGGAACTGAGGAACATTGAAGATTTTGCTGGTTGTTAAGGTTTTTAATGGCCTCAACTGTTTGGGTTAGTAAAAATTTTAAACGTGTATCACCTGTACCCTGTACGTTTGTTTATCAACATAACATTGTGGTAGTGTATAATTATTCCTGAAAACATACATCAAAAAGTGAAATACAAATGACAAGAAAGTTCACATAAGTAGAAGTTCTTTCCTTATCGCCATGGTGTCTCGTCCCCCTCCTGGGGTACGCCAACTCAGGAGACTGTGGCCTGAAAATACAGCTTGGCACATACACATACCCATCTTACCATGAAAGCTGATCCCCCTAGAGGAAGGACCTAGTTCACGTGGTCAGAATGCCTACTAAACTCCAGTTTTATCCAATTTCCTTTCACATTACGGAAGTAAACCTAACACAGAGTATACTTCTCTTCTTTGTGCATGTGTCTCTAGGATGAGGATGGGACCGAAGAAGACAATAGTCGTGTTGAACCTGTTGGACATGCCGACACTGGTTTGGAGAACATACCCAGCTTTACTCTGGAGTAAGTTACTGATGGCTTTAACTAAATTTGTAATATACGTGTAGCATCACTGATAGCAGCAAGAATTCCAAAAGCATATGGCATGCGGAATGTTTGTGCTTAGTTAAAAACATGCCTTGCGTTGGCTTGTTTCCCAAAGAGCATCTTTCATCTATTGAGTTAACTACCTAATGTAAGAAGTATAGCATGGAAATTCACACGTATCTGTCCTGGTTTCATGCCTTGGCAAATACTATTAAATGATAATATAAAATAGTATTTGATTGAAAATGTGTGTCATGTTACCAGCACTGTAACTTTCACATTGCTTTCTATGTCAGTGTTTTGGTCCTTTGTTTGTTTTTCAACTTTGCTAAATTTAAAAAAAGTGTAGATATACTTTGCTTGAAAAACCAGTTGGGTCATGTAAGCATTAGACATTTTAGTATATATATTTTTTGATTTGAAGAAATGGACTCTCTGAAGATATTTGTTGAAAAATTAGAGTCAGGGGTTAGGGCCCTTAAACATGAGTTTACGTATAAAAGGACAAAGAAAACTTCACTATATTATCACAACTTTACAATTATCTTAAGTATTGGCATGTTTAAGTGGAAGGTGTTCTCAGAACTTCTTCCCTTGGTCGTTTAGACTTGGAGGGCAATCATTCTGAAGTTTTGTTTGACTTTGGGTCAAAGTGGAGGGGGCCTACATCTTAGCATCTAAACTCTTCATTCTGTCTTTTCTTTGTCTTCCAAGGGAAGTCTCTCAGAACTTTCTCAGTGAGACTAAACAGAGTCTAGAATCGAGTTATGTTTAGATAGACAGCAACCAACACTCTCTATCACAGTTAAGAATTACTTGCTATGTCCTAGTTCTTTTTAGAAAGAAGGTGGATTAAAATACATTTATTAAAGTCACCATACTGTTTTCAGTTGACAAACTAATCATTAAATGGATGCTGAAATGATATGTAACAGTATCTAAAATAAGAAGTTGTGAAATTCTATGAAAATATAAAAAAATAATTCATTTAAATAGCATTACTTCAGTAAATATTTTGGCAGTTTGGCAGAATTTTAATTTTTTCCTAGTTAGCATATGTGATTACATCTATGCACATATTCTTAATTTTGTTTTGATTTGTTTGATATCACTGTCTTTAATTTTCTTTTAGTCTTTGTATTACATAACGAGGACATTAATAGTATCTAGGGTAACTAGGTTTTCATTTAAGAAATATCGTGGAATAACTGGCATTTCCATTATATAAAAACTAAACTGCGATCTTTGTCAAATCCATTGGTAATCTTTATAGTTGCTTCAACTAGATACTTAATTGAAATACTATTTTTAAAAATTGATTGTCAGGTAAGACCTGTTTAGATTTCTTTTTTTTTTTTTTTAAAGATTTTATTTATTTATTCGACAGAGATAGAGACAGCCAGCGAGAGAGGGAACACAAGCAGGGGGAGTGGGAGAGGAAGAAGCAGGCTCATAGCGGAGGAGCCTGATGTGGGGCTCGATCCCAGAACGCTGGGATCACGCCCTGAGCCGAAGGCAGACGCTTAACCGCTGTGCCACCCAGGCGCCCCATGACCTGTTTAGACTTCTGTGCACTACGCACACACACACACACACACACACACACGGAAAAAATCTATAAAGAAAATGAAATCTCATTTAAAAGATTTATAAAATTTACATTCTCCAAATTACACCAGTTTTCATTAAACTCAGACTTATTAATAGTAAAGTACTTTCATTATGTAATAGAAGTAACTTCGTGTTACTTATATCTCTCTTCATGACTAAATTTAAGGTTCAGTTACAAACACTTACAGAAATTAGTTGATTTTTAGCAGGTGTCTATTGGCTTTGAGGAATGAGTTTCTTTCCCGGCATTGTGGTACACTTACCGAAGTTTAGGACTTTGAATTGTTGTGGAACAATGTGGGAGGTAAAGACAGCTGGATCACACCTGGCCTGTCACCTACAGAGGCAAAACAGAAGCTTTGACCTCATTGGATTATTGGAAGGATGGACAATGTGACCTACGCAGGAGCACTTTGTAAATTTTAAAGTACTCTGCAGCCAAAACACCTTTCTTCATTTAATCTTCGTTGTCCTTGAAATAAGTACTGGAATGGAAATTTTTCAGTGGAAGTCTAGAGATTTGACTTACAAAACGTGTACTTGTATTACACATAAAAGAGTATGGTCCGAGAAAAATGGTTCTGTGTCATTTTAATGTAGTTATTTCCGATGATTGCTCTCTCTCCATGCCATCAGACTAGTGTTCAGGTATGTAGTGTTTACTGTTGCTCTCATCACCACGCTTATCCTCCAAGAATGTGTATGTGGACGCGTGTGTGCTTGGTGAGATTTTCGTTTTGTTCTCTTTTGTTGTTTATGGCGTGTCTGTGTTGTAGCAGTTTTTTTTGTTCTGTTTTGTTTCGGTTTTGGTTTGTTTACAGTACCTGTTCACGCTCCCTCATTCATCATTGTCTCACAGTGATATGGTAAAGCTCGTACGCGTCCCCAACGATGGAGGGCCTCTGGGAATCCATGTAGTGCCTTTCAGTGCTCGAGGCGGCAGGTAACGTATCCTGGAGGTTTTTAATTGAATCATAATGTTGAGTGTTTTATCTTCATTTATGCTCAGATACAGAGTGGTGTTGATTTAGCATATGCTTAATAGGAACGTTTTCGTTTGGGGCCAACTGCTCCTTCGTTCATACGTATACATCATAATCACAGAAAGCACTTACGCTGATGAAGAAATCAAGCATTTAAATGATTCTAATAATGTTATTGGTCACCACACGTCCCTGCAAACACTTTACTTGCCGTATATTGATGAAACATTTTAGAGTCAGAACTCCAGCTGAATTTGCAAAATTAAGGGAGAGCTTAAAGCACTTTTCTGGAAAAATTTATCCAGTAAAAATGATCTGGATAATTAGGTAATGATCATTTTAAATTCGTTTTTAGGTTTATTTAGTTCTTAAATTTTTGTAAGATTTTTATGATTATGTTTGAAAGTTTTAGAAGTTAAATAAGCTATCGACTTATTTCCTGCCATGTCGTCTGTGGTTCCTTCTCTTCAATCTCTACACACTCAGATGTCAGAATTTTGTACCATTAATGACTTCATTACTTTCTAGAATGTGTATCTTTAAAAACTTCAAATGTTATATGAGTTTCTTTTATTCTGCTGCTGCTTTCTGTGAAAAAACTATTGGGTTTATTAAAAATTTTGTTTTTATATCTTTAAATACTGTGAATTGATTTTGTTCAACTAATGGTTGAAGCATCTCTGACAGTAGCCAGTGAAACGCTCGCATCCTTGTCCTGGAGGAGTGAGCTGTTAAGTGGCTGAAGTTTGTGTCCTCTCTTCAATCCCCATCCAGTAATTACCCAGTGAAATATACTTATGAACTACTCGGCTTCTTATTTTGAACTTCTTCTTTCTTTTATTGTTATTATTATTATTATTATTATTTTTACTTCCTTTACACTGGGAGAAGAAAGGGGAAAGCGGCCTTAGACCACTGACTGAGAATGTAAGACATAGTTTACACTCTTGCCCACGAATTACAAACATCTAGTATATTGTAAGAAACAGATGGGCTGTCAGTGATTAAGTGTGTGATTAAATTATTTAATTTTGTTCGTGGAGTGTTTGAGCAATTGTGCTGCCTTCCCTGGTGAATGCTCCTAATGGTGGTGACTCCAGGTTTTACCTCTTTGGTAAAGCACATACTTTATGGAATGTCTGGAAGCTGAAACTTTGATTTACCTAGAACTCTGCTGGAGTAAGAGGCTTTGACAGTTAGTGTTACATAACAAGCTGTGAAATTCACCTTGAATTTTGAGGTGGTGTTATAGTCACAGGGCTGTGACTGCTTTCCCTTTTTTCCTCCTTCTCTTTGTTTATTTTTAAACTCCAGAGAAGCTTTGAAATTTCTTCAAGGTACTTTCATTTAAACACGCTTAGTTCTTTTTCAGAATGGCCTTTGCTTTATTTCCTTTAAGGAATACAATTTTAAATGATCTCAAAAGTTACATCTTTTTTCATATGTTTCATGAGTAGAAAAAAACGATAAGGTAAAGTGCATGGATTATAGCTTCCAAATATTAGTGTACCTTTATCTCCCTTTGCGATACAACTTTTCACAAATGAGATTTAATTGTGTATGCACCAGCTCTGAACCGGTATTTCATTTTTTGTTATTACTGAAGTATAATTGATGTACAATATTACGTTAGTTTCAGATGTTCAACATGGTGATTTGACGTTTGTATATATTGTGAAATGATCACCATAGTAAGTCTAGTTACCATGTGTCACCAAAGTTAATAATATTATTATCTGTACTCCCTGTGTTGCACATTACATCCCCATGACTTATTTATTTTATAACTGGAATTTTGTTCCTCTTGATCCCCTTCACCCATTTGAACCCCTGCCCCCCAAACTCCCTCTCCTACGGCAACTACCAGTCTGTTTTCTATGAGTCTGGTTTTGCTTTGTTTTGTTTGTTCATCTGTTTTGTGTTTTAGATTCAACATATAAGTGAAATCATGTGGTATTTGTCTTTCCCTGTTTGACGTATTTCACTTACCTTAATAACTTCAAGGTCCACCCATGTCGTCACAAATGGCAAGATTTTATTCTTTTCTGTGGCTGAGTGGTGTCCATTGTAGATCTGTGCCACGTATTTATCCAGTCATCTATGGATGGACACTTGGATTGCTTCCATAGCTTGGCTATTGTAAATAGCTGAAATTAAGAGTCGGATACTCAACTGACTGTGTCACCCAGGCACCCCCTCCCCCGCCATTTGTTTATTTTTACTTTTGTTGTTCTTGCCTGTAGAGTCAGATAAAGTGTGTGTGTGTATTTGTGTCTATATACACACACACACACACACACAGACATCACTAAGACCGATATCAAGGAGCTTACCACCTGTGTTTTCTTCTTGGATTTTTATGGCTTCAGGTCTTACATTCAACTCTTTAATCCATTTTTAGTTAAATTTTGCATATGCTTTAAGACAGTGGTCTAGTTTCATTCTTTTCATTCTTTTGCATGTAGCTGTCCAGTTTTCCCAACACCATTTGTTGACAAGACTGTCTTTTCCCCTTAACCAACTGTGCCACCCGGGCTCCCCTAGCTTTAACTCTTGACGTTTATTTACGACATGTCTTGGTGTTGATCTTTCTGGGTCATCTCATTTGGGACTTTCTGTGCTTCCTGGACCTTGATATCTTTTTCCTTCTCCAGGTTAGGGAAGTTTTCAGCCATTATTTCTTCAGATAAGTTTTCTGCCCCCTTCTTTCTTTCTTCTCCTTCTGGGATTTGTATAATATGAGTGTAGTATGTTTGATATTTTCCCACAGATCCTTAAATCCATCCCCATTGAAATTATTTGTTGATCTTTTTCGGTTCTGTTTGGGTGATTCCCACTACCCTTTCAGGTCACGGATCGTTTTTCTGTGTCATCTAGCCTTGTGTTGGTTCCATCCAGTGTATTTTTCACAGCAGTTATTGTATTCTTCTGCTCTGTGACTTGCATTTGGTACTTTCTTACATTTTTCTGTCTCCTTGTTGACGTTCTCGGTGTGTTCACCCACTTTCTTCTGACTTTAGGTAGCATCTTCATGACCATCGCTTTGAAGTTTTTCTCAGATAAATTATCTCTGTTTCATTGAGGATTTTTTCTGGGAATTTATTTTGTGCTTTCAGTTGGAACCTGTTCCTCTGTTTCCTCATTTTACTTGACTCTCTGTTTGTTTCTGTGCGTTATGTGAAACAGCTATATCTCCCTGTCTTGGGGAGTGGCTCTGTGTAGGAGATGAACCTTAACATTTAACCTTAGCCTTGTACTTCGTTGTCTCTTGAGCTGTCGCTGCAATTCTTTCAGTTCTGTGGAGTCCAGAATTCTAATCCTCCCCACCCCACCTGAGGCTGGTGCTCAGGAACCATCCCCTGTGTGCACTATACCTGCCTGTTCAACCATGGCAGGGTTGCACGAGCAGCTAAGGGTGCAAGGCATGGGCCTGCTCACCTGCTGCACCTGGAGGTGCTGGCAGTGGGAGAAGGGGCTACTTTCCCGTAGCTGTTAGTTGGCTAGAGTGAGGTACAAAAAATGGTGCCCGCAATACTATCACTGGCAAAGTAGAAGTAACCTGTAAAAATGGCATCTGCCAGCATTCTGACCCTGGAGAGAAGACCAGCAGACTTCTACCCCTCTGGTAGATGCTTTAAGTTTAGCAAGTGAAATTCCTTCACCTATGGTCTAGACATTTTTCATACTGCTGCTTTTTGAGCCGGGTCCTGTGTGTGAGCCCCTTGAGAGGGAAATATTTGTTCTTGATAGCTCTGTGGTCCTCCTTAATGTAATTCCCGTTAGCTTTCAAAGCCAGACATTTTGGGGGTTCCTTGCTCTCGTGCAGGCCCGGAGGGTTGTGGTAGCTCGCGTGGAGTACAAACCCCTTGCTCCTCAGGGAGAAGCTGTGTGTATGTATTGATTCATGTATGTATATCTTGATTTATATTTGTGTCGTGTTTTAAGATTTTTCCCAATTGTGGATCACTTTGCTGGGGGGTTTTGGCAAGAGCACATCTCTGTGTGGTCTTTTCATCCTTTCCTGTGGGATAGCTATTCAGCTGGTTCTCAAGTGCTTTTCTGATGGAACGGTTCCATATGTAGCTGACTGCGTGTTGTGTCTTTGGGAGGACATGAGTTCGGGATCTTCCTACACTGCCCTCTTGAACCACTTTCTGCCCTCCCATTTAAATGAGACTTAACCAGTGTCTCAATTACAAGCATGTCATTTTCTGTCATTTATTACACATTTCCTCCCTCGATGTGAGAGGATATTAGGATAAAACAAATAGATGAAAAGCCTGGAGCAAAAGGAGAATAAGATAGAAAAGTAAATGTGGTATGGATTAATTCAATGGAAGCAATTTCACAGAATCCAGCAGGCACTGGTTACCATGGTGTTTAGAGATACAGAACACATTGGAGTAGACAAGTATCCCTTTGCAGAACTCCGAGTTGTTTTATAACTGAATCATTTTTAAATCGCTGTTGATTTGGCATTTAAAGAAGAAAATCTTGTGTAGCTTTCTTATATAAGGGACAAAGAGATTAAGAAAAGCAGGTTCTTTAGTCAACTCTTTTCAGGCATTACCAGTTTTCATATTGGGAAAGAACAGAAATATTTGGTTTTTTCCCTCAGTATTTGTATTGCATTTTTAAACTTCTGCATGGACTTGATAGTAATGGTTCTTCAGAGTTAGGTTGTTCTTGGGAGAGAAAAAACAGGTAGCTGTTCCGAAACATAGAAATCCGTCTTGAGGAGGCAGACACACCCATGGTCCTTGTTCTCAGAAATGCTTACAGGTAGATTCTTCTCATTCAGGCAGAAACCTTCCCAAGCGTTTACCGTCTGATGATTCCTGTGTTAGGTGCTAGGAAACAAAGATGAACAGGACATAGTCTTTCTCTAGAGATTTGCAGTAAAGATGGAGTGATGGCCAAGAAATCACACAATTGTAATTACGTGATAAATGTTGATATGTAATAGGTACTCTGTGAGTTGATAGAGGAAGAATTGTCTGAATTATGTAACTGAAGCTGGCTTGTTGCAGAAGATGATTTTGAATGTGATGACAGCTTATAAAGGGAGCTACCCCAGCTCCGTGGTGGCTGCAAGGGCGAATTAAGCCATGGAGTATAGCAGAAAGGAAGAAATTAAGTGGAACTCGTGAAGAAATTGCATATATATCTAGTGGGAATAAAAGAATACATATTCATGGGATGTAGGTTGAAATTTCCAAGAATAACTTCTCTTGTACAAAATTCCAATCATACTTGGGCCTTCTCAATTTTGGAGATAGGACTAATTGAATAACACTTACTGAATACTTATTTTTGTAAAAGTGACCCATATATGTCAGTGTTGCTTTCTGATTTGGACTTCAAAGTCAAAAATTCTAAGGAACAGTGTGGGATGTGAATTATATATCATAAAGAGAAGACACACAATGCAGGATGTCTCGAATACAAATATAATTCTGGAAAATAGGAAGAAACGTGAAGTCAATGTTAGAGAAATTCTTAAAGCCACTTAAGTATTATTATGGCCTGAGGGATAATGAAATTTGTTGAATAAGGATCTTGCTGGGCCTACTTAAAAAGACTATTTTCTGGAGTAAAGTCGGATGGTCTTTTTGATTGGAGGCATCAATGACAGTTGGCATATGGTTGCTCATCCCCCAACCAGTGCCTCAGTACCTAGACGTAGAGACAAACAGATGCCTAGAAAAGACAATGTTATCTTCCCCTTGATGCTATCTTTCTTTTTTTCTAAGTTTTTGTTTTTAAATTCCAGTTAGTTACAGTATAATATTAGTTTTAGGTATATAATATAGTGATTCAGCACTTCCATATATCACCTGGTGCCCTCCTTCATCCCCATCAGCTATTTGACCCGTTCCCTACCCATCTATTCTCTGGGAACCATCAGTTTGTTCTCTGTAGTTAAGAGTCTGTTTCCTGGTTTCCTTCTCTCTCTTCTTCTTCTTTTTTTTTCTCTTTGCACATTTTTTTTCTCTCCTAAATTCCACATATGAGTGACATCATATGGCATGTCTTTCTCTGACTGACTTACTTTGCTTAACATTATGTGCTCTAACTCCATCCGTGTCATTGCAAATGACAAGATTTCATTCCTTTTTATGGCTGAGTAATAGTCCAGTGTGTGTGTGTGTGTGTGTGTGTATTTATAAACCACATCTTTATCCATTCATCAGTCTATGGACACTTGGGCAGTTTCCACAATTTGGCTATTGTAGATAATGCTGCTGTAAATATTGGGATGCATGTATCTCTTTGAATTAGTATTCTTGTATTCTTTGGGTAAATAACTACCAGTGTAATTGTTGGATCGTAGGGTAGTTCTATTTTTAACCTTCTGAGAAACCTTCAGACTGTTTTCCAGAGTGGCTGCACCAGTTTGCTTTCCCACCAATGAATCCAGGAAGGTTCCCTTTTCTTCACATCCTTGCCAACACCTGTTGTTTCTTGTGTTGTTGATTTTAGCCATTCTGACAGGGGTGAGGTGATATCTCATTATAGTTTTGATCAGTTTTTCCCTGATGATGAGTGATGTTGAACATATTTTCATGTGTCTGTTGGCCATCTGGATGTCTTCTTTGGAAAAATGTCTATTCATGTCTTCTGCCCATTTTTAATTGCATTATTCTTTTTTTGGGTGTTGAATTTTGTAAGGTCTTTATATATTTTGGATGCTAATCCTTTATCAGATATGTCATTTGCAAATATCTTCTCTCATTCCATAGGTTGCCTTGTAGTTTGGTTGATTGTTTCCTTTGCTGTGATGCTGTTTTACTTTAGTCATCATCTTGTGTGTATTTCAGAAATGAAGTTAACTGATTCCCATCCAGAACTCTTTATTCAGTTTCATCACCTTGAAATCAGTTTTCACCTCACACATATAATTTGATTTCCTTCTGATGTAAATGTCAAACATAGCCTTCTTATTTAAATCACAAATGCTACTACTTTCAGGAAGGTTATTCCAAAAAATTGTCATTTCCTTTGGTAGAGAAACTGTGTTTTGTATTTTTTATATTTCTAGGACTTAGCCCATAGGTATTGGTCAGTAAAGCTTACTCAGTAAAAGTGTGAATGAACGTATGACTATCCACATGAGCTATGGCATTACTATGTTAAATTTAGATAAATACATATCCTGGTTTGATAGTTGATAATGAGTTTTTCTGAGGCTTTATAATTATGTAATGTAATGTTAGGTATTTAAAAAGCAAGATAAAAATGTATACTGTAGGCATTGGGTTTATGAAATTATAAGATGTAAATTTGGTTTTAAGAGACTTTAAAAGTCCAGTTGAAAAATGTGTATATAAAAAAATCCATGCCATGTGTCGAAAGAACTGCATGCACGAGTGCCATAGGGACTTAGCAGAAGTATGGAATATTGTGTGCTGTCGTGTACCCTCAGTGGAGCAATAGAGCTTGATCTATTCTTTAAGGAAATATAGGAGTTACACAAGTGACATTCTGGAATGATATTCTTTCCCAGGAAGAGACTCTATGAAAGGAAGATGCCACATACCCATGTGCATGATTTGGTAAGAAATAATGAGTCAAGGATTTGGAATAGAATTTATTATAAGATAGAGCTGGAGAGATTGTTACAAAGCACTTTATCAGTGACCGATGAGATTTCATTCAGTAAATAATGGAGAAATTGTTAAAGATTTTTAAGAAATATGACTGTATTTTTAAAAAAATAATAGTTACTCTTTTACCTGGACTCCACAGTATAACTTACAGTGGATATTATATCTCTGTTCCCCTGTGGAAACCAGTATGGATAAAACATCTTTTTCTTCTTCTTCTTCTTCTTCTTCTTCTTCTTCTTCTTCTTCTTCTTCTTCTTCTTTTTTTAAGATTTTATTTATTTATTTGAGAGAGAGAGAGATAGTGACAGCACAAGCAGGGAGGAGAAGAAGAAGTGGGCTCCCAGCCGAGCGGGGAGCCTGATGCGGGACTCAATCCCAGGACCCTGAGATCATGACCTGAGCCAAAGGCAGACACTTCACCGACTGAGCCACCCAGGCATCCCAAAGCATATTATTCTTAATAAAGTGCAGTCTGTTTCTCTGCGTCTTTTCTGTAATGGACATTTCCCATTTATATACATTCTTCTTTATTCTTAGATCTATGGTCTTTGGAGTGTTCTTTCACAGTACTTTTCCTTATGCAAATAGTAGTTATAGGCTTGTGTTTCTTTTATCCAGCAAGTTTTTTGTTTGTTTTTATTTTTTTTTAAAGATCTTGTATCTACCAGGCAGTATTCTTGTTTCTGTGCATATAGCAGATCAGGGCTTGGCAAACCCTTTACGGGGTCAGATATTCGATATTGTTGCCTTGTGGGTCACCGAGCGTCACCGAGCTTCTATTGCAAGTACGCAGTTCTGTCATTGTAGCATGAAAGCAAGCAACTGTAAGCAATGTATAGCGAAGTGAGTGTGGCTGTGTTCCAGCGAAGCTGCATTTATAAAAATAGGTGGCAGGCTGAATGTTGGCTCGTGGGCTGTAATTTGCCAGCCTTGCTCTAGAGAACCAAACATAAAAATGTCTGTCATCATGGAGTTTCTAGTCTAGTACTTTTGGTATCTAAAATCCCTTCTTCTCTGTTTCCTATTCATAATATTTGTGGGGATGGGGCGAGTCGAAAATTTCATTGTCACTTGTAAGAAAGTCCTTCTGTTGTAATTGTATATTTTTTCCTACCAACACGTATCCCTAAATCTCAGGAGTTCCCAAAAGAAGGCAAATTAGAAAAACAAACTCATTTAACATCCTCCGATTGATAGTAAGTATTCACAGAACTCTTCTTCCTATATCTGATTGTCAATCATGAGAACTTAGGAAAAATCCTAAGTCTTTAATTGGGAAAGCAAGCCCTGGAAAGGGAGGGTCTGGGTGTGTGTGTGTGTTTCTAGCTTTCTGCTAATGGCTCATGCTGGCTGTGCCTTATTAATCCCATCTCAGCTCACTTTCTGTAGATGAAGATGTTTATCTTCAACTTAATATTTAGAGTATCCGGTGCAGAGTCAACACTACAGTTTGTCAGTTGCCATAAAAAAGTTTCTTTTCATGACTTCTTCCCCTTGACTTTTTGCCTTATAATACATTAAAAAGTTAATTATCTTTCCAGAATTTTTTGTTACAAAGGTCGTGTTACCTTTCTGTCAGTCATTGACTAACTGGACTATGTTATCTTCATGTTATTGGCAGAGTAGTTGTTCAGAACAGTTCAAGTTTAAGACCAGGGATCTCTGGGACAGAACCCAGTTCTGTCTTTTGGTAGCGTGTAGCCTGAGCAACTTAGCTCTACTTAGCCTCAGTCTTCCCATCCAGGGGATGGGCACTCCTATGGCTTTGTATGGCCCAAATAGGAAAATACATGTGATTACAACGTAGCAACATTTAACAAAGTACTTGGCAGTGACAGCTAATAAGAATTGTATTTTATCTTCCATTTATCTTCCTGTTATGTACCTTATAATTCCCTCCATGTTGCTTGTTGTTCTGGTTGTTAGATAGGTGCTGATTAGTCTATATAAGAGTGGAAATGATTATTTTTTTCTTCTGTTTTGACTCTGAGATGAGAATTTATCACTGTCATAAATTCAGGATTCGCAAAAACAGCTGACCCTGGGACAACATGGGTTTGAACTGTGTGGGTCCACTTGTAAATGGATTTTTCTCCTATAATACAGTAAAGTACTATAAATGTTTTTTGTCTTTCTTACGATTTTCTTGTTGACATTCTCTTTTCCTCAGCTTACTTTAAGAATACAGTATACAGTACACAGAAATGCAAAGTATGTGTTAATTGACGTATGTTATCGGCAACGGTAGGCTATTAGTAGTTAAATTTTTGGAAAGTCAAAAAGTTATATGCAGATTTTTTACTGCACTGGGGTCAGCAGCCCTAACTGCATTGTTCAAGGGTCAGCTGTATATACTGGTTTAGTTAGTTGAGTGTATATATTGAGGAAGGATTATAGCCAGTTTGAATTTCATGGAGCTAGTTCATTTCAGATCATTGCAGAGCTTTGAAGTTATCATTTTTAAGAATAAATATGCTCTTTGAGTATTCAATTTTAATTTACTTCTGAGAAAACACAATTTAACTCTATCAACTGATCTGTAGCCTTTTGTCTGAAAGTTTTCAGTTGTGCATTCTTAGCTGTAGACTGTTTTAATAAAGGACTATATAAATACATTTGCTTTAGACAGAAAAATGTAGCTTACATTGAGATAAATCTTGATTCTTTCAATGTAGAAGTATGATGCCTGTCATTTCTGCCTTAAGGTGAAGGACTTCTCAATTTTTATTTACCTTTCTTTTGTTCTTTATCTCATCTATTAAAGATTTTAAAAACTTAAGATTTTTTTTTTTTTTAAACCTGGGACTTGTTTGAGCTTTCTTTTGTTTGTGTCTGCTCTAATGGTGACTGTGGTTCTCAGGATCACGTGTGGGTAATTGCTGGCCCCTCGTGTTTAGTGTTCTGTGAAGTGAGAGGGCCTTGCTGATGGGATCCCATTCTGCCCACTTCTTCGCTGCCTTCACGGCAGTGGGGGTGTTTATACTGTGTCAGCTTTTATTAAGATGAATTATGATCATTTCCATACAGCTGGGTGGCAGTTGTGGGAGTTTACGTTATCAAAGCAAAACTCAGACTTGCTTAGCCAATTTAGATGTCAATAAAACATTTGTTACTTATTTTCAGTTTTATCATTGGTTGTAATTTATACTTAGAATTGAAAATGTTAACATGTATGACTGAGTTTGTTTTAATTAAGTGTATAATTAGGCTAATGAACCTTGTAAAAATGTAGTGGTGCAGTCCTTAATATAATCTAAGCAGTTAAATTTCTAATTATACATCCAAAATCATGTACAAAGATGCAGCATTTCAATGGCTTGCTTTCTGTGACTGTATTCTTCTTCTTTGTCCCTCCTCCCCTTTTTGGTAAGGAACATTGCTCAAAGCCATGAGAGAGGGCTTAAAGAAATATGTGTAGATTTGCATATTTTTATTGTAGGAAAATATTCAGAAGTGAGAATTGTACATATATAGTATTTTTTCTCTAAATTTTGAAAAAATATAGGAAGTAGTAGAAATGGGGTAGGCTTGGGGATGTTTCAGATTTAACAGAGAAAAAATCTGTGTGCTCTAAAAGTGTATGTGCCAAGAAGGTTCTGTTTTTACACTCCCAGACCCTCCAGACATATCTTCATATATCTGCCCCGCCACATTAATAAATGCACCGATGTCCTTTGTCCTGTGTCTGTCAGCACAGCTCATTCGGGGAGTTCTGCTCCTGGACTGTTCCACTCGCAGAGCTCACCCCACTACCTCTTTTCCCTCTTCCTCTTCATAGTTTCTGCAAAGTGACTCCTTCTTCTTATGGAAAATGGTTGCCCCTGATAAGGAATTCTGGTACTAACTTCCTAGAAGAAAAACTAGTCTCTATCCCAGCACACAGACATGCCAAAATGTTTGGGACTTCATTATCTTCAATTATGTCTCTAATAAGTGTTCTAGGGACCACAACACCATAGGCGGTCAGATCTTTATTACTCCAGAACAAGTACTAGTTGCTGGTTGAATTTGCTAAATACATACCTAAAATTTATTTTTAGTTATACTGTCTGAGATGGCTTTAAATTGCATGTGGTAGGTTTCTATGTGGAGTGTGGGAATCTGTCTGCTTGCACTCACCTTTTTCAGGAAGATGAAAGTGTTATAACTTCCCGTTGATTTCCCTTCAGAGGGTACTTTTCATTCTCAGCCTCGCTGTTATGTTATCAGTTCAATTTTCTTGTGAAGTTTTTTTGATAGTTCATTCCCATTCCTTTTGTAATCATTTTCACCTAGTGAAGCAAATGAGATAATTTTGCAGATTGTACCACTTTACTTTTAAATTAATCCATTCTTTTTGAGAGAATGATTCTAATAGTGTGGTCAAGTACTTAGAAATCAGCAGGCTACTAACTTATCCTTAATTCAGTCTGTTCCCTTGATTCCCTGATCACTTGCTGTGTTACTCAGGGTGAAATTCTTCCACCCCACCCCCGCCCCCAATCAGTTCTCTAGTCCCCAGCACTGAGAAAAAGGACTCCAAGATTTTTGCATCTATTTTAACAACTTTGGATTCTAAAAGCCTCATTTAATAAACTTCTGTTTATGCTGCATGTAAATGCGATGGTGTATTTATTTATGATTTGTAACATTTTTCACTGGGTATTAGGATTACTGATGAATTAGGCAATATAGGAGGACTTATTCAGAAAGACAAGCCATTGAATAAATGGAGCATGCCATGCCTTTTTACTTTGGATTATTATTCTAGAATGATTCCTGGGGGTGGGGGTGGGGAGTGGATTATAAAAGAAAAATGGTTATCTAGATGAATATAAATCCATAGACCTATTCATCTGAAAAATATTGATGCTGCTTGTAGAATTAAATTACATATTTCCAAGTTGTGTTATTTCAAACAGTGATAAATGCCGAAAGGATCTATCTGGGGTAAATTTGTAAATTCAAACAAATTTTCAGTACTAGTTAAGTGCTCAGTAATTTTCATTAAAATAGTTTGTCTCTGACTCCCTCTCTCTCTCTATATATATGTATGTATATCTATCTCTCTAGAAGTATTCTGTGGGCTATTTTAGAATACATAAAATATTTCAGAATACATAAAAGCATAATCATTATTCATCACTTTAGATTGCCGGGTATTGTAACCTTCCTGAGAAACCGCTCATGATTTCACCAGTTTCAAACTAATTACTTAACTGGAGTGACTCTTGGTGAGGCTTCCTTTTCCTGCACAGGGAATGCGTGCTCTCTGAGAAAGTGCTCTCGGTCCGTAGATATAGCTTGTAGCAACAGGTGTGGCACCACGTGTATGCTTGCTTCTGAGTGTGCGTGGGTGGCCGAGTCATCGTTTCCTTTAACATGGTTCTTTTACATGGTTGCTTCGATGGTGAAGTGGCCAAATGCCTTCTAGTTCTGATCCTGTCAATCACTGTGATTTAATTTGCCTTCTCAAATTATTTCCCCGCATTCAACAGAATCCTAGATGTATCTTAATAATTTGATTCCTCTCATGGCACATAGAAACACACTTACCCAATAGGGAAGAGCAGGGAGACAGATCGTGGCATGATGACATTTTAACAGTAACTTAATTATCGGTGGCGTATTGTGTATGATCGATCGCTTTCTTCCAAACAGGACTCAGACGGTTAGGTTGCTCATGCGCTCTGTTGGTGTATTTTGCTCTTACCTTTGAGCTG
Organism: Ursus arctos; assembly: GCF_023065955.2. Classification (NCBI taxonomy): domain Eukaryota; kingdom Metazoa; phylum Chordata; class Mammalia; order Carnivora; family Ursidae; genus Ursus; species Ursus arctos. The sequence continues at coordinate 5,137,508 of NW_026622986.1, forward strand.
AGAGGATTTTTATATTTGTTGAATTCCAGTAACTGGTAGTGAGTAACCAAAAATTACCTACGTGATAATGTTTTTGTCAGTCACTAAGATTTTTAGACTCATACTAGTAGGTACTAATCCTCAAACGGTGTAATTACAAAAGGTGATTTAAATACTATCTCCTCTGATTATTTTTGCAACTTGATGGACCTGACCTTAGTAAAACGTGCTGTACTATACTTAATGGTAAAAATTAAAATGAAGTTAAAGAATGACTCTATTCATGAAAGAAACAAATTTGAGCTGCAAAACAACAAGTGGGAAAGGACCCTTGCTTTCAAGTCAGTTTATTCCAGTTCAGTCATATATTTGGTATAAATAACATCTTCATGAGAAAAAGGATCCGAATCTAGATTTCCTTTCGCTCATATTCTATTTTGCAAAAAGTTTGTTAGAAACATGAGACTTGTTCGCCTCGGCTAAACGCGCTCCAGTTTTCATTCGTCAAGACCTTGCTACTAGTTAGGAGCTCGATCGTGCATTGCCGAATCCCAGCTTCTCTATCTCTCAGGAGTTTACAGTGCACTAGGGGAGGGAAGATGTGTATCTAAGTACCAGTTACAGGGGAGCGGGATAAATGGCCACAGAGCAAATACCAATTACTGTAAGCGTTTAAAAGAGGAAGCTGTCTATTTGGGTATCTTTTTATTGGAAAGCCTATATAGGGCATGGCAAATTCTATTGGAAGATAGAGATCTCTATCTCTATCTGGGCTATTGGAAATATCTTTAATTTTGACAGGATTCTAAATTTGAGTATCTATATGGATATTGTCTCTAAATATTAGGATTATGAAAGAAAATCGAAGCTTTGGACAGGCCCAAAATCGGTTCATAAAAATTTTTAACGTGATCATCATATAGAATTTATGTTAGTAGCCATAAGGTCAGTCACAGCACCAGAACTAGGTAAACATTCCTGTTTCTTGTACTGTGGTCCCATAATGTTTGCCACTTGTCCCAGGGTATCTAGAATGTTCTTTCTCTCATTCATACCATTAGTATTCGAGTACTAGTAAAGTACGCTGGTTATTTTTGCTTTTTTATCTCCTTATCGGTCTCTAAAAGTTCATTCGGGCTCTTCTTTCAACCTGCAGTTTGAGCCACACATTGATGAGGTTTGAACCATTGACATTTGACCCTGTCACTGGCTTTCTCCTATTTGTCTTCACATGGGAATAATGGCAACAAATTTTTTACTTTTGGGAGACCTGACAAGTTTTGAAATTCAGAATATTAGGCACCATCAAATGCAGATGCCGAGAACGGCAACGTTCCTATTTTTCTTCGCCAATGCATAGTGCGCGAGGTTAACCTTTCCTGGTTACCGGCACTCTCGCGGGGGGACGGGGTTCCGGCAGCCGTGTTCCAGCTGGCTTAAAACAGAACACCGAGAGCTATCCACAAATACACGCTCAGCTGTGCTCCACACCGCGGTATCCACTGAACCATCATCGGGCGAGCTCTGTGTGAAGCAGTTCTGAGCAGAGAAGTACACGGCGTGTTTCAAAAACATGATCCTGACACCCAGAAACAACTTCTATTATTGAAAGGCTCCATTTCTGTACTTCACTTGTACTGTTGTGCTTTTTGTGTTGGTGTTATTTTCAAATGTATTAATAACGATTTAATGCACTCCTTTATCAGGAAGTCTTTGTAAATATAATACCAGCATTAAAGCAGGAGGGCATTGTGCATGGTAGAAATATTACATGTGTAATGATTTGCATTCTTAATGTTCCAGAACCCTGGGGTTATTAGTAAAACGATTGGAGAAAGGTGGTAAAGCTGAACAAGAAAACCTTTTTCATGAGAATGATTGCATTGTCAGGATTAATGATGGCGACCTTCGAAATAGAAGATTTGAACAGTAAGTGGGAGTCGGCTTTCGGCATGAGAGAGTGCGGTCCATTGAAATGCTTCAAACAACGTGTCTGTCTCTGTCTTTATAGTAGAGAGGAGTATTTTCTGTCATTATCTAGCTTTTAAAAATTTAATCAAACTCCAGGTAATTACTACCATTAGACTATATTTCAAAATGCCCTCCGACTGACAGAGCACTTCTTAAAATATTATGGGCCCAATTTAGACTTCACAATTTTGCTACTTCCTCACCTTTTGGAAAATTTGCCAGCGTGCTAGGTTTTATTACACTTTAACCCACATTTCCAACTTTGTTGTGTGTGATGACTCCCCGTATAAATAAGCAGAGAAAAGCTCCTTTGAACCACAGTGTGGTCTACTCTCATTTTCTTTGTCCTGTTTCAAGTCCTTATTCAATTGCAAAGATAAGAGTTGTCCAATGCCTATCAAACAAGGCAAGAGTGAGCAGAAATCAAAAGGACTTTGTGTAGGATCTGAGTCGGGAACCAGCATGAGGGGGAGCAGTTTCTCGGGTTGGTCCTGGGGTAGCACTGGGACCAACACTCTTCACATTTTGAGTCCCTGAGGCCACCTTGGTGTTCTTGAGAATTTTGCATTCATGTTGCTGATAATGGGTAGTTGATTTCTATAGTTTTTGAAGTGTATTTATTTCTTCAAAAACTCAAGTGGTCCCATGTAATAAAATGTACTTTTTAAACATATTGGATAATGTTGTGGAGAGAAGATTGTTTGCAATTATAATACCTCTGTCGTGCTTAGAACTATTATTTAATAATTTGTGATTGAGAGCACAGGATCTTATCTGTAGTTATAGATAATGTTGTCATTTTTAGTAAGAGAATGAGAAATTTATATTTGGAGAAACAGCGATGCTTCTACCTAGAGCTCGCGAACTTGATTGATAAATGGGATATTAGAATTTTGTTTTTCAGTTTCAACAAAGTCTGTCAGTTCTTGTTGCTTAATTAGTATACTTAATTAAGCTCATAATATCTTCTAGTCTGCCAGTCTTAATTTGCTAATTTTCCATTCCTTCTCAAACCCAGAGCACAGCATATGTTTCGCCAAGCCATGCGTACACCCACCATTTGGTTCCATGTGGTTCCGGCAGCAAATAAAGAGCAGTACGAACAACTATCCCAAAGTGAGAAGAACAGTTACTATCCAAGCCGCTTCAGTCCGGACAGCCAGTATATCGATAACAGGGGTGGGAATAGTGCAGGACTTTCGGCACTGCCGCGAGCCCCCAGATCGAACCACCCGCCCGAGCAGATAGACTCGCACCCCCGACTACTACCTCAGAGCACACACCCCTCCGGAAAACCGCCGTCAGCTCTGGCCCCGGCACCACAAAATGTATTTAGTACAAATGTAAGCAGTGGTTATAACACCAAAAAAATAGGCAAGAGGCTTAATATCCAGCTGAAGAAAGGTATGACCCACCTTGTTTTGTTTTATGGAATGTATTTTATTTTATTTTATTTTTGTTTTATTTTATTTTAAAGATTTTATATATTTGAGAGAGAAAGAGCACAGAGGGGGAGTAGGGGAGGGAGAAGCAGACTCCCCACGGAGCAGGGAGCCTGATGCGGGGCTGGATCCCAGGACTCCGGGATCTCGACCTGAGCTGAAGGCAGACCCTTAACTGACTGAGCCACCCAGGCGCCCCTATGGAATTTATTTTAAAAATCAAATCGATCATTCCATTATTACAGGAAAGAACTTATATAGTGACTTTAAAAAGTACTTAAAATTGTAGTTTGTATGCTTTACAGATTCATTTTGCTATATTAGAATTAAAATGTGAAGTTCAGAGAAAATTAGGCTCTAAAAATAACTTTCTGTGAACACGGTAGGACTTACTACTGTGGTAAAACTTTCTGGTAAGGGAGGAAATTGGTTTCAGGCTATACTATTAAGCCCAAAATAATAGTGAGGACTTGAATGTTTTGATCACCCCACTCAAAGAGGACGTCAGAGCTCCTCCATTTTAACCCCATCATTTTGGTAAGGGCAAGTGATTGATTGATTGAAAGGTGTTAGTGGTTCATAGTAGAAAGTAGGTTCACCCAGCAGATGGCTCCTTGTCTGCTACTTTTCCAGAATATTATACTGCTTTCCTTCCTTAAGATGACTAGGGAAATTCTAATGGACCTTGCTAACTCTTTATTACGTATGCCTTTTATCAGTTTACTTATTTACGTGTGCTTTCCATAGACTGTGCATCCTTGTGTATTAGGAAGCATGCTTTTCCGTTTTGTTCTTGACGACTCAGAGCAGGCTGCTGGGCGTGATTTTCTGATTTCCAAACACTGTCCCCTCTAGGCACTGAGTTACACTTTTGCTGTTAATCACCCGTTTTGGCTGAGCGTTCTGATAAATTTTAAAATCATCTCTTTCAAAATGGTGTCATAAAGAATATTTCTGTTTTTTTTTTTTTTTTTTTTAAAGATTTTATTTATTTGACAGAGATAGAGACAGCCAGCGAGAGAGGGAACACAAGCAGGGGGAGTGGGAGAGGAAGAAGCAGGCTCATAGCGGAGGAGCCTGATGTGGGGCTCGATCCCATAACGCCGGGATCACGCCCTGAGCCGAAGGCAGACGCCCAACCGCTGTGCCACCCAGGCGCCCCAGAATATTTCTGTTTTTATGAGCTCAGCCAACTCCTACAGTTAGGTGAAAATGAATCCAAGAGAGGTTGAGTGATTTCCTTAAGTCACATGGCTGTTGGCAGCAGAATCTTACTAGAACATTTTCCATATCCTGACATTTAGACCATTCTTTCCATTTGGGGTAAGGTTTACAAGGTTGTAAACTCTGAGATTCCTATTTCCTTTCTAATCATATTCTTTCATTGAACTTTATGTGAACCACAAACTCCTTATTTCTGGTTACTGACTTTTAAGCTCCAAATACTTGGTTGACATGATCAGGAATTGACAGCTTTACTCCATTTTTGAAACCTCTTACAAATGCAGAGTTATGTCAGCATAAACCCCTTTTACCTTTGTTAATTCCTAAATGAGATAAGTATCAGATCCTGTCTTCCTCTTTCTCTACTCAAATGACAGGCCCTTGTTTTTAAGCAAAAACACGGTAAGAACCACAAACGGAATTGTATAAAAAATAAAATTCTGCTTGGAATCGCTCAACAGGAAAAATATTTTACTTGGCCGTTGTCAAAGATATTAGTTCATAAATATCTTTGCCCTCTTACACTAACAGGCATATTTATTTAGTTAATTATGGTTTTTCACACAATTATATTTTAACAACTTATGATACAATATGAACTTTTAAGTGAAATGAAATTTTACTTGCCATTAAAAGAGGCATTCTTTTGAAGACAGAAATTAACAGTTTTATTTTAATAGCATTTCAAAGATATGATTACATTGACACTGCTAATTGAGAAAGACTGCGCTCAATCATCAAGATCAGGAAAATGGAAACAGTGGTTTTCTTTTAAACGTTTTTCTGACTTTGAGTATTCTAAATGATGTAGAGCCTCATAGCTCTATCCTGATTTTTATTTACTGTGAGAACGTGTGACAAAAGGCGGAAACCAACTGTGCATTCTGTCAATACTTACAAATATTTTATATGAAAAATTAAGTTTATGTTAAATAAGAGTGAAGAATGCTGATTCTCTTTGATCAGTACTGAATACAGATATTTTAATAATAATGATTGTATGACAATGAACAAGCTTTCACTGTAGCTTACAGATAAGACTTTTACCAATTACGATCGTTAAATTTAACATTTTTAATGACGTACATCAAAAACATAGGGTGTGTCTGTGTTACACTTTAAATTCAGTTCAAAGTGAAGTGACATGCTTTGAATGACAGTTCTTTCATAAACTGAGACCAGTTCTATGTGCTAAGTGGAGAAGCCTTTGTGATAATGATTCTTAGGCATAATTTAGGAACCATGTCATATAAACATGACAAAGTAGAATAGCCCTTATGTACTTGCTTCCATAATTATGATTTCTTAATATTTATTGCCATTTTGCCATTCTCAGATACCCTGCTCTTTTGTAGAAATTAGCTTTTTAATAAAGTCAGAGGAGAAGGTCAGTAATCTGTTTCAGTCAGTGCAAAATGTTTTGTTGGCTTTGCTAAATGAAAATTGATATCTATTTATCTTTCTTTTAAAGGTCACTGCCTGAACTTTTAGCTTACAGATTTAGGGGTTATTGCTGATATTTTAATAGTATTGAGGTTCATATAACAGTCTTTGTAGTTCATACAAATTAATATTGCAAAAGGAGAATAATTTAGAATTCTTTCTTAATAAATGTTATTGCAAGTCATTAGAGTTTCATGAAAGCACAGAGACATATGGAAAAGTCCCAGCAGAATAATTAGGAAAATTTCATATAGACGAGATGCCATTCAAGTCTTCAACCCAGAAGACTCAAGAAATTAACAGTCCAGGCACATTAAGGTGACTGTAGACTTGAACTAAATGAACGTTTTGTTTGTACTTGAGAATGTAGATGGTAGGTTTTGTTACAGGTATAACTATGGGGTATTTTCTTCATATCAACTTTATGTTTCTTCTTTAACCCACGTTTTCATTCATAGTTACTTGCCCATATTTATTTACTTACAAATTTGTACCCGTGCTTCTAGTTTTGTACTGAGTGCTGCATCAAATTAATGCCTCCTTCCACAGATTTTGCACCTTAATGTAGCTCTTTATTCTTCCCACATGAGCATTTGTCCTAGTATCATTTTGACTGAAGTGGAGCCTAATATTGCTAAATAAGTAATTTTTTGAAAACCTCCAGTAGAAATTAATCATTATTAGAAGTGTCATAAAAATTGTGTGATTCATTAGAAATGTGTTTAGTCTTGACATTTTTTCTTGGCTCATTTTGGCTTGTTGCATGTTAGTTCTAGTAACATGTGACCCCTTTTCTATATTGTATTGCATTTATGAGTGCCTGTCAGGGCAGCTGCTGAAGCCCCTACAATTGAAATTATACAGCCCAGCACAGTGATCTGCAAATGCCTTATTAATTTCAGTGCCTTTAAACATAATATGATGGTCCTTAGACTTGGTAGCTATGATCTGAGTTGAGGTCTTCCCTAGGTAATTTGCCTTTGTTTTTTATTTTTAAAATTTTATTTATTTTGTTTTAATTATAGTGTTGGGAGGTTCCTTATCTAGAAAAATTTGTTTTCACTCTTTCTTTTCTGTCTTCCTAATCATTGTCTCTTTCCTTGCTCCTCCTCCTCCCTTTAAATCTAGATACCATGATTGCACCATATTAATTGATATTTGAGGTACTATGGGTTTTAACAGATTTTTTTTTCCCACACGGAGAAATTAAGTTTATTTCACATCAGACATTTCGACCAATTTAAAAATAAAAACTTTTAGCAGTCATATTTGTGTGTTACCTGTCATCTGTCTTGGACTAGATTCCCATTTCCTCTTCGAGGATTTTGATACATATAAGCCATTTAAACCTTTCCTAATTTAGTTTGTTTTGAAAAAGCTATTCAAACTTTTAAAGTATTAAAAGCGATGTAGGCCACTGTGAAAGTTACAAAATGTCACGCTGAGGTAGAGAATAACGAAATCTTTCTGTGCCAGACACCTGTGAAATTCAAGGTATCCCTGTATTTGCTTTTCTTGTTGTCATTACGTATCTAGGTTCAGAAGGCCTGGGATTCAGCATCACTTCCCGAGATGTAACAATAGGTGGCTCAGCTCCAATTTATGTGAAGAACATCCTCCCAAGAGGGGCTGCCATCCAGGATGGCCGACTTAAGGCCGGAGATAGACTTATAGAGGTGAGTGACTTCCAAGTCCAAAGTTCCATCATTCTTAAAAAGTTCCGTTTTCAGGGGTCAGTTCTTTTTCACGAAATCTTCATAAATATAAAATTAAATTATATATTTTAGCAGAAGCATGCATCATAAAGCAGCGTATTTCTGCTTTACTTCAACGTGTTTCCATGTTATTTGATGAGAAATATCTTTTCATTGAGTGTACTCATAAATTTTGAGTTACTCAGACATTTGGTTTATGAGATAACGTAACATTTGTCATTATGTAAGTACAGTGTCTGTTAGGTTCTATCTAGATGGCTTTAAATTTGTGTCTGGCAATGTAGAAATGATATCTACTTTGTAATCAGAACAGAGACAAACGAAGTAAATGAAAACAGTGTGTCCTGATGAGAGGAAATTTTGAAATGGCAGTGTGGAGAATGAATTGAGACATAAAAATCAAATGTCAGAAAAAAAAATAGTTTTTCACAATTTTCTTTCTGTACCTCATGAGTTTCGGTTCATTGGTCTTTGAGGCCATCTTAGACATACATAAGCATACATAGATGTTTCTGTGTGTGTGATTGCCTGTGTATGTAGAAATAAAAGGAAGAAAGATGGAGAAAAACAGTCGCTTTTCTTAGTGTTTCCTTCAGACAACGTAATCTGTATTCCCAGCAGCAGATACCACCTTTCCTAATTGTTAACTGGCATTCAGACACTAATGTTAAGGTACGTTTTTGTGGCGTTACCCTCTCTTCTTTACTCGTAGCTTCATATGTAGTTTTGAATTCTCCAGATCAAGCTCTCCTAAAGATCTCTTGAGAAGTAATGGAGCAAAGGATTGCCTTCCAGATTTTTCTACGGCTACATTTTGGGCCTAGAGTTCTTAAATCTTACTCCTTTCCTTTGTTTCTTGTTCTTGTGACACCATTTTTAAAAGGGGTCCTGGTAGAGGCTAAATAGAAGGAAAGGTTCGAGTATAAATTATATTTAGAGTGTTGTTTCCAGAAAGGGCCACTTGTCCTTGGGGCACAAATTGAGTAGCACTGGTCCAAGTTTTCGGCGGTAGCTTGTTTTATGTAGTAGGAGGCTCAGCTGGGACTTGAATGGAGTCGTCTTTGCCTCTGAGTCCAAAACATGTCTGTCCTCCTCTCTCTGGCACGAGCCCCATCTTCCTTCTTTCTCATTGAGTCTCTTTCCTCCCATAATTGCCTACTTTCAACACATCACAAAGGCTTTTGTTTTTCTTTTTGAGCAGTGAGAAGAGCCTGCGGCCTCTGTTTCTTCAGAGTTAGGCTTTATTTTCTGTAGATATCAGCTTTATTTGAAACTACATTTTCACACATCTTAAACCCAACTTTCTAGTATCTGTAGTCGTATCTACACAGTGTTAACAGTTTGTGGGCAGGTTTTCTGAGCATCTGGATATTTGGAAGCATCAAGTCACTCTTTCTTTTTATTATCTAGAAATTTTTCCTTTCTATGAACCTGTTACTACTTACCTGTTTCGTCCAGTCACTTAAATAGTAGTACATTGAGCAGTAGAAGATGGTTTTTAATGGAGAGGGAAAGCTTCCAGAACATATTTTAACTACAGGGTAATTTTGATATTACAGTTTAAATAATGTACTTTATTGCCACGGACAGAATGTTATTTTTCTCTAAAGTGAATACTGTCGAATAGTTTTTAAAATAAATTTTCACTCTTACTTCTTTTAAATATATATAGTGCTTTCCGATAATGTTGTTATACTTCCTAAAGGTAAAAATAATGAGATTCCCCAGAAATTGGTTATTTCAAATCTCTCTTTCTTTTTCTTTTTTTGGGGGGGAGGATTCTCTTAAAACATTGAAAAATATTGAGGTATTGCTACCTCAAAATATTGTTACCCCTCTATAAAGATTATTATTAGTTTGTATTCTTTAATGTGTGTCTTTTAGGGGAAAAAAAGCTATCTTTATAAGTTTCAGTGAAATTTCATTGAAAGTTTTACCAAAATATTTTGATGTGTTTTTACTACTCCCTTTAACTTTTTTGTTTTGGTATAAGATAATCTATGGTACATAAGGCCATCAAAGATATCTCAGTCCAAAGCCGTTAAGTTTTGTATTAACACGATTAATTTGGATATATTTGTTGGTTACTTGTTACTTGTTAATGCTCTGGTGGCTGTGACTTTTGGCTTATTCGTGAACGCTGGAAGATTTACTAGTCCTGTCTCACTTCTAGATACCTAGGCTATGTTTCATTATTAGCTACAGCAGCCTGGTGGTTACCCGATCGTGGCAGAATTTACCACAGAATGAACTGTGCTCCATAGGACACATGATACATTCTAGGATGTGTGTCTTTTCTTCTGTCGTATGTTTGCACAGCATTGCAGCTGAAAACTTTTTATTTGTTTTAGGTAAATGGAGTAGATTTAGCAGGCAAATCCCAAGAGGAAGTTGTTTCCCTGTTGAGAAGCACCAAGATGGAAGGGACCGTGAGCCTTCTGGTCTTTCGCCAAGAAGATGCCTTCCACCCAAGGGAACTGGTGTGTAAATTTAGAGCAGATGAAAGATTTCTGATGCACAAGAGCCAGGGATCTGGGCTAGCCACCTGATGGCCAATGTTTATCAAGACATTTTTCCAAATAGTTTCTATATTTTATATATCTTTCAGCCTTAACTTAGAATAAGCATTCTTTTGTTATATTCGTTCAGTTTCGAAGATAGATATCCACAATATTGAGTGTAGGGGTATTTAAAAATCAAATTGAAAGGGTATTTTCTAGGACAGCAAATGTTTATTAGTGAATGCTTTCAGATGGACTGATTGAATACAGAGACGTTGATTATTTCATAACTGTCACTTCAAAGGCTGTTGTTGAAAACTTGCCATCTTCTCCACTACATATGACAAATGTTCATATTTCAGATTTTCATAGTACATCTAGCTAAGCCAAGTAAACCTTCTTGCTTACTGTTATATGAAAAGGAGTACCTTAATTAGAGTGTTACCATTGAAAGTAAGGAGACCTGAGTGGTAATAAGCCCCATGGCCATTAATTACTAATATTGACATTATTTGGAATGACATAGATGAAATAAAAAGGCATTTGTTTGCAATTCATTTCATTTTTCAAATGTGTATCAATATGTCTAAATATAAGAGGTATTTACATAGTATTGGTGTGAATGAAATATGTATACTAAGTTGACATAGTTTGAATGTTTTTCTGCAAGAAGTGCCAGGTTTCATTTATTATGTAAAAACAACATAATTGGAGGAATCACTTTTATCTTTTGATGTGCTAAGAAAAATGTTTTATTCCCAGTACAAGTGGCATTTTAAATATTTCAAAATAGATTTTAGTTGGGAGATTTTAGAGCATTTGACATTTCTTTCAGTCAGTTTCCAGCTTTAAGCAACAATTAATTCATATATACTGGAGTGGCAAGGTTTTAGGGGCACAGTTCCCAAATTTGTCCCGTAGCCCTAAATGTCTTAGGCTCATATTTCAGGTACGGGTGTGTCATGGTTAATAAAATTTTCCTTTTATTCTGAGCCAGATAGGTTTCAGTGTAGGAATACCCCACCCCCTGGTTACACAAATTTACTGTGATTTCATGGAATTTCTGATTGTGATAGGCCCGAAAGCCGAACGCTTGTGTTTTAAGTAGATTTTGAAAATTATAAAAAGTCTTTATTTCTATTTTAAAATGTTGAATGCATTATTTCCCAATTTAAATTCTGTTTTCCATCTTCCCCCCACTGTTATCCAATTTTGTGCTTAAAATGCCACCTGATCCTAAATCTGGAGATGTCTCTATTAAATTGTAAATGAGCCCTTAAAAAAAAAAAAAATCCTAAGCTTTCGATGTGATTTGCTGAAGCCTTCCGTCTTCGTCAGTCTATCTTAGCCTGGGTAATAGTTAGCATTATCAGATTGCCAAAGCTTAAGCCCTGCTCTCGGGCAGCCCTTCTCCGACTCAGTGCCAACATCTAGCCAGCGTAAGGTTATTCGGGTTCTTCTTGTCCAATTTTGATCTTCCAGGCTTCTGTTTTCCCCTTCTGCTGCCTAGTTTTTTTTCTTGGTTATTTAATTTATTGCTTGTGAGCTTTTCATTAAGGAGTGAGCCAGTAGGCCGTCAGTCTATTATTCATGTTGCAGCTGCTTTTTAAGATTTCAAAGAATAAAATTCTGAAAACTTCAAGGGGAGGGGGGTGCATGTAAAATGATCTTTGAATCCAATTAACAAAACTCTTTTCCGCTGTTTGGGGTGTCTGTGTTTAAATTCTGTGTCTAAAACAAAACACTGTTATCAATATGTGCCTTTTTTAAATAAATCAACCTTCTAAATATCTATGCAATTAAAGCAACTCTATAATATGTGAAAAAAATCACATTTATAATCTGTGTAATATTTTAAAGTATCATACTTGTGGTTCAGACTGCGGTTAAGACTGATAGTATCTGGTGTAGCTGTCAAATTATAATATACCTTATAACTTAGATGTAGTTGGGGAAATTTAAAACTACAACAACAGCAACAAAAACCCACCCAGAATTAAAAACAGTGCCATGAATAGAGAGCCAGTCTGGTGAGATTTGTCTTCCTCCAAATACTAAAGCCATGATATACTGTGAGTGAGCAAGGAAAAATTTACAGAAAATCAGAAAGATTTCTTAAAACACACAGCCACACACACAGAAGATAATACAACCACATCAGTGAAAGTTTGGAAGACAGAGTCATACGTCATCCATAATATAATCACCCTCTATGTATTTCGTGGGTTTTAAGAACCAACAAAATTTCCTTTAAAGTCAAGCTTTGTGTCCCTGTGTGTTGAAGATGGCTTTGGTCAGTCTGTATTTATATTTTTCTTCAATTCTTCTAGAATGCAGAGCCAAGCCAGATGCAGATCCCAAAAGAAACGGTAAGAGCTTTGTCTTTTGCAGGGCGCAGATATGTTGGAGAGAGAAATGGAACTAACTTCTGACTAATTAAATATGAAGTTACTTGTCCTCCCTTTTCCTGGCTCATAATAGATACTACATAGGTTCATTAAATTCCAAAGTGGTCTCATCTTAAGCTGACTTATTGGTACTACCGCAGATGGAGAATATTTCGGGATTACTTTTGGGTAGACAGGGATAGAGCAGAGAGAGACATTAGAGTAGTTTCTTGTCACCTTCACAGTCAGAGGGACCAAAAGTTGGTAAGTGTAGTAGTTTGACATAAATATAAAAGACTTTATGAGTTATGAAATGTTATATTTTAAGTGGCTACTAGGGGGAAAAAAGTAAAAAAGAAAACTTGATTCAGACACAGAATAATAGGGAAGGCTAAAAGCACAATAAAAGTGTATCATATGCAGGAAGACTAAAGTGATATGTCAGTAATTAGGCACAACATATTAGTTGTCATAATAACTTACAGTTATTTTAAGTATTTTAAGTTATTATAGCATATTAAAATGGGTAATTTCTCTTCATAAAAGTAACTGCTCACAGCTTTGATTAAAATGCAAACCTAGTTGTGTCCTGTTAAAGAGACAAATCCTAATACAGACGAGAAATAAAGGAGTAAGTTGAGTTCTAACAGGCAATGCTAATGTAATGAAAATAAGAATTCCTGTATCAGTGTATCAGTCTCTGAAAGTATGGTTTTAGTGTGGATGTACAGCGTGGGGTGAAAAAAGTGTTTTATATTGACATAAAATATCCAGTACAAATTCTAATAGTCATGATCTTTTATACATCAAACAGCATGTTATAAAAACATATCCCAAACTCTTATAAGTAGCGAGAAAATTTAACAAAACCATATCTACAGTGGGTGATACTAGTATATATTTCTCTAAAAATTTTCATTTTAGGTAGACAATTAGAATTTGATGAGTTTGAATAACGTAGTTAACAGTTTTGGTTTCTCTTTACACATTCATGAACAGACAGCTTTGAACCTACTAAACAAAGTGTTATTTTAAAACTATTCCATAATTATAAACATGGGTGACAAATCAGACCTCAGGAAAATCGGTGAACAATCTTGAGAATATTATGAATGTATAACATTCATAAGTATGGGTTGTAGAAAATTTATGGTCTTAATTTTTATTCATAAAATCAATTGGTCTATGATAACTAATAAAATTAGTTGTGTATGGTGGGTAGGTTGAAAGGGAAGGGGAATTTAGATTGATTTTTAAAGAATTTAAACTGGACACCAGTGTGATTCATAGTGTTTTATAGGTCATAATAATAGCAAAATGTACTGTAAAGCCAAAATATTTAAGATAGCATGATGTTGTTACGCGAATAGACGAAGAGAACGCTTGAACACATTAGCAAGGATAGACCTGATGTATATATGCATGTACATTAAAGGTGGCATTTCCAAATAGTGGAAACCATCCAAAGGATGGTTTATTTCATGTTTAAAATAATTAGCCATTCAGTTTAAAAAGTTAGATTTCTTTTTCTCACCATACACCAAAATAAATCTCAATTGGTTATGAAATTAAACCTTAAAAAGTACAAAATGTATTAAGAAAAAAGTGTGCAAAAAATAAAATGAACAAAAATATAAATAAATATATGCGAAAAATCTCTGTTGACTTTGGATAGTGAATGCCTGTCCAAGCACGGCAAAACCAAAATGTCATTAGATAAATAAATTTAGATTTGTCTATAGAAAACTTTGGTATAGCAATAACCATACCATGAAATGGTGAAAAGATAAATGCTAAATGGGGGAAGTATTTTGCACTGTGATCCTTGGTGAATAACTACCCCTTTATTGTTGGAATCTCATCATAGAGCTTTTAGGAAAACAGAATGATTTCACACATAAAGTAGAGTTGACCTTGAACGAGGGTTTGAACTACACGGATGATCCACTTATATGTGGATTTTTTTTTAAAATAAAACACAGTACCATGTTGTAAATGTATTTTCTCCTGTGATTTTCTTAATAATGTTTTTTCTCTAGCTTACTTTATTATAAGAATACAGCATATAATACATATAACAGAGAAAATATGTGTTAATCAACTGTTTGTGTTATCGGTAAGGCTATTAGTAAAGTTTATGGGGAGTCAAAAGTTATATGAGGATTTTCTACTGTGTGTGAGGGGTCAGTGCCCATAATCAGCACCTGTTGAAGTTCCGGACAACGTGAGATAGAATATCATGCTATAAACTGTAAAGACAGGCATGTTCTTTCAAAACATTTAGGCAGTCCTGGTGAGGAAATTGATGATTAGCCCTGAGCTTTTCAATCACTGAGGGGAAGAAGTGGTATTGGCTTTAATGCCATATTCCACTGAGAATTCCATGGTCCGTTTCAGCCCACTACTTACCCAGTACCCTCACGCGTTCATGTGAAAATTTGCCCAGCAAATGACAATTCAGCCACCTTAACAAAAGAAGATATATACATATGTATGTGTGTCTGATTTCTGATTACAAATGGAAATGTTTTCTGATGAGAGGTTTTCCAAGCTGAGTCAGAAATCAGTTTGTCTTTTTCTAAATATTTTCTTTTTGGGTTCTTTGTTGTTGTTGTTTACTTGTTTTTAATAGGTCCTCTCACATCTGTGCCTCGGTTTCTGCTCTTGCTATGTATATAATAGAATACCATTTTGGGTTGTTAAAGGCTTCATGTTACATTTATAACTTAAAAAAAAAAAAATGACTCCCCAGGTCTCTCTGCCTCTCTTTGTACCTTTTGAGGGCAAGTCATTAAATTCATTCAAGTCTTGAAATTCTCTGTTATTTAAACTTTTAGGTAATTGTAAGCACCTTGAGAATAGATATGTCGTAACAGTCAATTAATTTGTTTGTTGGTTGATTATTACAATGACCCATAACTGATTTCATTTGAGAAATTGAGAACACATCATTAAGGTGTATGAATAAGTTCAGTGACTAGTAGACCTCTTGAATTTATAAGATGGAAGTTTCCTGTACATCTTCTAAATATCATCTTAATTAATGAGAGTGGGAGATTGTAGCTGGGGCACAAGGTTACCAGAGTACCTAGCTCTTGGGGTCCAGACAGACCAGTTTCAGTTCCTTGCTGCTGAGAGGATCCAGAGGCAAAGAGACAAGTGGTAGGGAAACAAGAAAGGCATTTGTTTCAGTGAGGCGAACACTGGGAAGACCGTGGACTCAGATCTCAAAGATTGTCTCCGGAGTGCTGAAAATACTTCCAAGTTTATATAAAGAGAATGTAGAGCAAAGGTTGGTACGTACATGTATTGCCAGGTGAACTGGGGAGACGTGGGTCCTGAGGCTTCAGCCCAGCCTGTCCCAATGATGTCACCCAAGTCTTTTGGTCTCGTTATGAGAAAGAATTACAGGACAGATGCAACACAGCAGACTAGAGACAGAAGCTGGAATGTTTATTAAAGTGAGAGTACACTCTCAAGAGGTGAGAAGGCCAGTGAGTGAGCTGATTACCCTGGAGGTTGGATCTCTGTCTCTTATTGACAGTTGTGGAATATTCACTACTTGGGTGGGGATTTCGTGGAAGCTGGTTTTGAGCCTTTTCTTCCTTATTTGGGCAGGGGTTTCCAGCTTACTTTGTCAGCCATCTTGGGCCTGTCTAGTTTGACCTAGGTTCTTGTGGTTTTGTTCTGGAGTGTTACCAGGACAGGCCTCTGACTTTCTCCATAGCTGGCCATGACTTTCTTTTTCTTGGCCTCGAGGCTTCCTGTTAGAACCTCACTGAATGCCTCTAACGCATCCAGGTGGGCAGTGAAAGTCAGGTTGATCGTCGTCTTGGGTCTTCCAGGCTCAGGGCAGTCCTTATTGCCTTGGGGGGGGGGGTAGTTTTGGCTCCCATCAGGGCACGCTTCGTCTGCAGGGTCCTTTGCCCGAGTTAAGAGATAAACTGAAAAGAAGCACTCAATCTATTAGAAAGTACAGATTGAGGTCAAAATGGAAAGAGTTGAAGTCATCTTTTAAGATTAGAAAGTCTGGTTTCAAATTACCCATTCAAAATTGGACAGAAAGCTGACTTATGTAGCAGAGGCTCACCACCACTTGCTCTGTGTCCTGAACACACTCCTTTGCTTTGAGAAGTTTATTCCCTTAATATAAGGCATCTCATGTGGATATCCTGGTAGGACCAGACAATACATGGGGTACTAGTCAGGGTTCTCCAGAGGAACAGAGTAGGATGTGTGTATATATAGTAAGAGATTTAGTGTAATAGTTTGGCTCGCGTGATTGTTGAGGCCATCGAGTCCACATCTGCAGTGTGGGCCAGCAGGCTGTAGACCCCCGAGAGCCAGTGTTGCAGAGGCAGCCTGAAGTCACTTGGCTGGAGAATCTCCTCTTCCTCAGGGAGGCTGTTTTTCTGTTTTGTTTGGCCTTTAACTGATTGAATGAGGCCAGCCCGTATTGTAGAGGGCAATCTGTTTTATTCAGAGTTTGTCAATTTAAATATGAATCTCATTCAAAAACACCCTGTGAGTTGACATATAAAATTAACAGCACAGTGAGGTGTAGTGAATTTACCTGCTGGCTCTAAGGCCTTGACTTACGAAAGTGCCAGTTTCTTCCTTGGCTTCAAATAGGACTAACGCAAACCTGCTTAGGGAGGCCCCCCCCCCCCCCCCCCCGAACTCTTGAGTAGTTTCCATGTCGAAATACAGTTTTGTGTTAAACAGACTCAGGGCTATGAGATAAAAGTAGGCCTTTAGAAAATAACATGGTGTAGAGATGATACTGGAGCACAGAGATAAGATATGCTTAAGTGTCATGAATTCAAAATGCTTTCCAAAGAGTTAGTGGATTCTCCCTATGGAAAATGCAGGGATACATTGGGGAGTCTTTGAGAACCTCCTGGAACATCAGGAGGCATCTTGATAGGCTAACTTCAGAAGATTTAGTCTTGATTTAGATATTTAATGAGCTACATAATAACATTGTCATTAATGGGTTCATTTAACTAATGGTGCTAGGAGGTCAAGTAGATGCTACCATAATGACCCCACTGTAAAATGAGGAAACCGTAGAAGAAATTAAGAGAACAATCCCATTTGCAGCAGCATCAAAAAGAATAAAATACCTACAAATAAATTTAACCAGGGAGGTGAAAGATCTGAACACTGAAAACTGTAAGACCTTGGTGGAAGAAGTTGAAGGTGACACAAATAAATGGAAGGATACTCTGTGCTCAAGATTTAAAGAATTAATATTATTAAAATGTCCATAGTGCCCAAAGTGATCTACAGATTTAATGCAATCCCGATCAAAATTCCAGTGACATTTTTCACAGACGTAGAAAAGCAAGACTAAAATTCACATTGAACTACCAAAGACCCTGGCAGCTAAAGCAGTATGAAGAAAGAACAACTAAGCTGGAGTCATCACACTTGCTGATTTCAAACTCCATTACAAAGCTACAGTGATCAAAATAACATGGCATTGGCATAAAAACAGACACATAGGTCGATGGAACAGCACAAAGAGCCCAGAAATGAACCCATCTATATATGGTCAATTAATTTATGAAAGAGGACCCAGACTCTACAATGGGGAAAGGATAGTTGTGTTGAGAAAACTTGATACTCACATGCAAAAGAAACTAAATTCATATTTTACACCATACACAAAAATCAACATAAAATGGATTAGAGATTTAAATGGATTTATGAAACCATAGAACTCCAAGAAGAAAACATGCTCTTCGATGTTGGACTTGCTGATGATTTTTTAGATTTGACACCGAAAGCAAAGGGAACAAAAGCAAAAATACACAGTGGCAACTACATCAAATTAAAAAGCTTCTGCACAGCAAAGGAAATCAATAAAATGAAAAGACAACCTAGAGAATGGGAGGAGCATGTTGACAAATCATACATCTGATAAAGGGTCAATATACAAAGCACATGAAGAACTCATACAACTCAACAGCGAAAGAACCAACAATCCGATTCACAAATAGGTAGAGGAACTGAATAGAAGTTTTTCCAGAGACCTACAAATGGCCAGGATGTATATGAAAAAGTGCTGAATATCAGTTAATCACCAGGGAAATGCAAATGAAAACCATAAGAGTCACCTCCCAACTGTTAAAGAGTGACTACCATCAAAATGACAGGAGATAACAAGTGTTGCGTTGAAAGGGGAACCCTTGTACACTGTTGGTGGGGACATAAATTGGTGCAGCCACAATGAACGGTAGTATGAAGTTTCCTCATAAAATTAAAAATAGAGCTACCATGTGATCTAGCAATCCCGCTTTTGAGTATATACATCCAGAGGATTGAAATCAGGATCTCAAAGAGATAACTGCACTCCCCTGTTCATTGCAGCAGTAGTCACAGAAGCCAAGATTGAAACAACCTAAGTGTTCATCAGTAGATTAATAGGTAGAGAAGATGTGGTGTCTGTATACGATGGAATATTATTCAGTCATGAGAAAGAAGAACATCCTGCCATTTGCAACAACATGGGTGAAACTGGAGGGCATTATGCTACATGAAAGAAGTCAGAGAAAGACAAATACTGTATGCTATCACTTACATGTGGAATCTAAAAAAGCCAGACTCATAGAAACAGACTAGAATGGTGTTACCAGGGCATGGGGGATGGGAGGAAAGAGGAGATGTTGGTTAAAGAGTAGAAGCTTCCAATTATAAGATGAATAAGGTTTGGGGATCCAGTGTATAGAATAGTGATTATAATTAATAATATTGTATCATATACTTGAAAGTTACTAAGAGAATAGAACCTTAACTGTTCTTACCACAGAAAGAATATATAATTATGTGATGGAGGTGTTAGCTAATACTACAGTGGTAACCATTTTTCCGTCTGTCAGTGTATCAAATCAACCCATTGCACACAAACTTACACAATGTTATATATTAATTATATCTCAAAAAAAGCCGGAAAGAAAAAAAAAAAACCCAGTCAAGTCAGACAAAGCAAATAGGGAGCTTAATGAGGGAGTGAATTTTGAATCATTACATTTCTATCAATGTCTTTGTACAAATTCTTTGGGTTAAATTCATAATGAAACACTTCTGTAGGCCCTATAATGTAAATTCATGTTGCTACCATAGAGAACACACATTAATGTGTTTTTTGAGTTTTTGATGAAGAGTTATACCATCAGACACAATCATATTTAGCTTTAGTATTTTTGAGCAGCAAATATTGCTATTGTCATAAAACATTTTATAATCAGACTTATTTTAAACTTATAATTTAATTAAGTTTGAATTCAGATGATTCAAACTTATTTTACTTTTTTTAAAGTTTATTTATTTCTTTTATTTTTTTTTAAAGATTTTATTTATTTATTTGACAGAGATAGAGACAGCCAGCGAGAGAGGGAACACAAGCAGGGGGAGTGGGAGAGGAAGAAGCAGGCCCATAGCGGAGGAGCCTGATGTGGGGCTCGATCCCATAATGCCGGGATCACGCCCTGAGCCGAAGGTAGACGCTTAACCGCTGTGCCACCCAAGCGCCCCTATTTATTTCTTTTAGTAATCTCTATACTCAACATGGGGCTTGAACTTAAAATCCTGAGACCAGGAGTCACATGCTTTTCTGACTGAGCTAGCCAAGGCACCCCGTATCAAACTTACGTTAAAATGATCTTTTTTCAACATTAGGATAGAATACTATTTTCAGGGGCGCCTGGGTGGCTCAGTCGTTAAGCGTCTGCCTTTGGCTCAGGGCGTGATCCCGGCGTTGTGGGATCGAGCCCCGCATCAGGCTCCTCCGCTATGAGCCTGCTTCTTCCTCTCCCACTCCCCCTGCTTGTGTTCCCTCTCTCACTGGCTGTCTCTCTGTCAAAAAAATAAAATCTTTAAAAAAATACTATTTTCATGGTATTACAAAAATAGTAATGATTTTACGTAGACAATCTGTGTCAACTTTAAGGAATTCACTTGAAGTTGCTTACTATTACTATGGTAAGATAAGGATTTCTTAGTGTTGGTGTGCTTTGCCTTGAGAAATATATTTTAGTAATTTTTTTATCGTCCTCCCTTTGTAGATAGTAATAAAATTAATATTTTTAAAATTTATGGTATGGTTTTTTTTTTGCTATTGAGCTCTTAGGTTATTTTTTATGTTGGTAGAAATAACCTGTTTTAAAATGAAAACTGTTTTAGATATAGCAGAACTATTCTGGATTATTTGCTATGTACAATTTTTATTCTGAAATGTCAGACTTTTAGGCAAGTTTCAAACACAGTGCAGAAAACTCCAGTATGCCCTTCATCACATTCCCTAATTATTAATATTTTACTACATTTGATACATAATTAATTTTCATCCTCCACTCTCCCTCCACTTTTTCCTCCTTTCCTTCCCACTATATATTTTTTTTCTGAATTGAGAATAAATTGCAGATGTGATTCCCCTTTATCTGTAAATATTTCAGTGTGTCTGTCCTAACAAGGACATTTCCTTATGTGACCACAGTATAGTTGCCAAAGACATGAAATTAATATTGATTTGAAAATGTTGTACTACTACCTGCCCCAATTAATGGTCTTTATAGCATGCAGAGATGAATGAATGAATGAATGAATGAATGAATGAATGAATGAATTACATACATACATACATACATAAGAATCAAATCCTGGTCTGGTTTCCAGTTTGGGACCATGCGTGGCATTTAGTTGTCATGTCTCTTGGGTCTAATGTAATCTGGAATGTTTCTTCAGTTTATTTTTCATTTTTGAAGAACAAGTTACTTTGAGAATGTGCCTCAATTTGGGTTTGTGTGGTATTTTTTAATTTGATAAGGATTTTTTTCTAACTTAACATTACAGATTAATAACTGTATAAAGCATTTTATTATCAGTATTTGTATTATCAAGCAAAGAAATTCTTTAAATTTTATTTACTCTACATCTACCACTTGATTTAGAATAGAGCACAATAAAGCCAGATGTGACATTTTGACTTTGCTAATAAGAATAATTAACCTTAACGTATCAGCACAGATAATGTGTATAAACATTCATCTCACATATGGGATAAATTAAAATATATAACTTAAAGAAACTTTGACTGGAGGGTCATTCTTTTGTGCAAAAAAATGAAAAAACCAAGATCTCTATTTAAAAAATCCTCCTCATAATTAAAAACATGAGTAGTTGTTCCTTTTTGTGATAACTGCATATTATTTAATCTCTTTGTGTTGAATGAATGTAATCTCCCTTTAACTTCTGTAAACCGTTTGTTAGCTTGAGAATATGATGTTCTGTCACCATGGCGTAATGGTTTTGTAGGAAATGCAGTATCCCTTCTGAGCACCAGCCCCTGCCCAACATTTATAACCAGCTCCTAGCCCTTCTTTCCCGCAGTGGGTTTTTGAAGAGGAAGAAGAATTAAAGAAATGGCATGCAATGGGATTTTTATGTTACAAAACAGTAGTGTATAATGGATGTTACAAAAATCAGTCAAGTATAGAAGAAAAAAAATCACCTGCAATTCTGTGACTTCAGTGCCACCATTTTGACATGTGTTTTTTAATGATTTTCTTCTTTACCTGTGGAGCTAATATATAAATATAACGTCCCAGGCACGTATCATGTAGCTAATAAATGGCATGTCCGAAGCAGAAGGACAGACTGATACGTCCCTTCCTCCGAAAGCTTTTACTGATATGAGAAGGCAGACATTAAACAATTTATCAACATAGGATATCAAGGCTTATGATGGGTGAAGTATTGGAAGTTAAGAAAGCTTACAGGATAAAACCCAATTTCTTAGTCATAAATGTTTTTCGGTCTCACCAAATGGGATACTTTTTAAAGACACTTTAATAGCCGAATAGTATTACATCGTAGAAGGATATCTTAATCTACCTACTATCATAGCTGTGGGTTTTTCTTATTGTTTAGCTGTCGTATTAAAGCAGTGAACATCCTAACAGTTAAATCTTTGTTCTTGATCACAGTTTTAGGACATATTACCGAAGTACTATTTTTTGGTTAAACAGCAAGCAACATGTAGAGGCTCTTGGTAGGCATTGCCAAAATCGACTTCTGTAAGTGTTGGACCTTCTTACATTACGCCAGCCGTGCAGGAGAGTGCCCATTGCACCATCCTTTCTGCGTTCTTGGGTATCATTACTTAAAGTAATTTTCTTTGTTAGCTTGATAACTTTTATTGATTGTGTGTCTTTCGTTGCAAGTAGATTATTTTACTTAGTTTTTTGGTCCGCTCATCTTTCTTTAATGAATTGCTCATTCATATCTCTTTCTTATTTGTTGTGGAAGTATTCATCTTTTTTTGTTCTTAATTTATCGCGTTTGTTCAATAATGAAATTAACTCAATGGAAAAGGGAGTGAGAGAGAAGTCAATAAATTATAGTGGAGCAGTGAGCAGCAAAAAAACTTTGCTATTATTTCTCTCCTCACACTCACAACACTTCTGACACCAAATGTGAGTTTTCCAGACCATGTACTTCTGATACTTTCTGGAGTTAGTGTGGACCCCACAAGTTATGAGCTTAGTCCCACAAGACTGCCTCCACTCAGCAGCCATAAGGAAGTCGTGGGTCCCCAGGGTACACAACTTCTGTCCGACTTGGCCACAAATCAGAGGTTCATATGGCTGTCTCCTTGGGTTTGAGAATCTGTTGGAGCAACTCACAGAACCCAGGAGCACAGTTTGCTTACTATTGCCAATTTTTTGCAAAGGATATTTTACTTTTTTAAGGATTTTTAAATTTATTTGAGAGAGAGGGAGTGAGCAAAAGAGAAAGCACAAGCAGGGGGAGAGGGAAAGCAGAGGGAGAGTGAGAAGCAGACTCCCTACTGAGCAGGGAGCCCAATGGAGGGCTTGAAACCAGGACCCTGAGATCATGACTTGAGCTGAAGGCAGATGCTTAACTGACTGAGCCACTCAGGCGCCCCTACAAAGGATATTTTAAAGGGCACAAACAGAAAACCGTATGAAGAAACATTTAGAGGAAAATCTACAAGTTCCCAGGTTCAGGAGCTGCTGTCCCTCTGGAGTTGGGGTGTGCCCCATTGTGGTACATGGATATGTTTATCAACCTCGAAGTTCTCTGAACCCCATCCTTCTGCGATTTTTATGGGGACCTCATTGTATTGGTATGATCAATTATTAACTCTGTTTTCAGCCCCTCTCCCCTCCTTGGAGAATGGGCTTGGCCTAAATTTCTAAACTTTTAATCAGAGCTTGCTCTTTTTGTGACCAGACCCCATCCAGGAGCCACCGAGGCATCCACCAATTGTCACCTCATTAGAACAAAAGATGCCCCTAACATCCAGAAAATCCCAAGGGATTTAGGTAGCGCTGTGTCAGACATTCTTATTAGGAAATTACAAGGGTTTTAGGAACTCTGTGTCAGGAATTGGCGTGAAATATATTAGCAGGCATTGAAGGCAGATTTTATATATTTATATTTATTTCCTCTTACTTCACAAATGGCAGAATGTTGGTGGAGTCATTTCTTTCTTTGCAGAGCCTGAAATCGGCTCTTGGACTCACATCTGTGATGTTAGGGCCTCCTATGACATGGATACATATCACATCTTTTCACAATATTTTGTGCACTCTTATTTAAGTCTTAATGTATTGAGGCTCAGAGATGGCTCTGCTCATGATTAGTTTTCATCTACTTAAGATAATCAACTGTTTTTCCCTCTCTCATTTGGATCTATCCATTTTTCCAGTTGAGCAGGCTCAGAGGGACCTGCGGGCCTGCCACAGCTGATGGGACCACTGTCTGGGGAAAGAGGACGCCTGGCTGGGCCCTCGTGTTGCACACCTGTGGTTATGGTTCTGTCTCACTGCAGATAGACGCGTGCATCTTGTCTGCTGTTCTGAGGATAGTGGGAAAACAGATAGCTTTCCTACTGCCCATTCTGCAGGTTTCCTCGTTCTGGGATGCTTAGCAAAAATGCCAGTGGAGTAGTGGGCAAAGTAAAAAATGACAGGTTGCTTCAATGCAAAAAATACATCTGTGTGCATGAGGGACGTGATATGAACTTGAGTGACAGGGTCATGTACAAATGGCTTGAGAGGCAAATGAAATACATTTGTTGTGTTTTTGTAGAAAGCATTGGACTCAGACAGTTGTAAATTACGGAATCTGGATGGAAACCGTCAATGTGATAGAAAATTAGCTTCTCCTTCGTATCAGAATGAAGAGATCTCCATACTAGAAGACTCCGTAAAAAGTTCTCTATAATGTGGCATTTAAAATGGTTTTTGAAGAGCAAATTTTTTAAAACATTTTGCTGCCAGAAAATTAAGTTCTAAAAGCTGGCATTAATTTCAGTCTTATGTCAAGAGCCAAATGGATTAATAATGAAATATCAAAGGAAAGTACAATCTCTCACTTAAATGTTTTTAATGATAATAATGACTTAAGACTTGATAAGAAAGCTGAAAAAGAATATCATTCCCATCCTGCAGTTTTCATAATAAATGAAACTTTCCTGTGGAGAAAATAGTCTCCTTTAAGACAGGTTCAGAGTAGGGCATGTCAGGAAATGATTCCAACTTGATTAAAATTTTTCTTCATATATTCAGTCAGCTCCTTATCTTGATTTTTCAAGTAGAAAAATAAATGAGAATTTTAAGCCTTGGTAAAACATTATGGAAATGTGAAAATCAGTAAACATTAAAAAGCCAAACTGAAAAGATCTAAATCAGTAAGTGACAATTAAGAACCTTCCAGACTTGAGGCAAACAAATGTACTCAATGATCAGACCCGAATGTGCCCAGCTAAGGACTGTCTTTGGTTTTTATACCTGTTTAAATGCAGCTTTTCCAGGAATTTAAATGCTGAACCTGATTCACAAAGTACGTTTTACCGTCAGTTGCTTCTGAATTTGAAATAATTCTGAAGGACACTCTGGTGTGTTTTGATAATGTTTTGTAGTTCAGACATCAAAATTTACTTATACATTATGTTTTTATAACAGATTTTGTATTGAGATAGCTGTATTAATTCATCAAGTCATTACTTAGTACTTTTTAGTTGTTTTGAACTGTCCGAATAAAAAGTTTATAGAATATAACACATATATTACTATTAGCATGGTAAATATGTGCTATAGCAGTATTTTGATAGGAGTATTTGGTATTTATTTCTCTCCAATACATTGGTTTTATTTGAGCTATATTATTCTCTGGGGATATTTTCAATATTAACATTTTTATAATAAGCAGGCTTAGGCTTGATTTTGACTTTGACACTGAAATGTACTTGCTTTGTATGGTAACATAGCTATCGCCCTGTATCTTTTCAGGTTGTTCTTATTTTGCATTCTTTATTAAATAAGGTTTTCCTGCTTTTAATGTATTAGTGATTTTATTTTATTTTTTCCAAACATACTTTGTCCTGATAAATATGAGGTTGTCTTTTGCAAAGATGGCACAAAGAATATCCTACCATAAAATGTTAACAGTGGATATTAGTAAGTTAGAAACATCACTGCGAATCACATTATTATGGATTTGGGGATTTAAAAAAACACATCTTTTGCAGTAAAAAATAATCTTTTATCTATACATGCTATACTTCCAAAAATTATTTCATCTGGTTGTGACGTTAAATCCCTAAATTTGCTTAAAAAGTTATTTCATCATTATGTTTTTATTGTTATTAGAATAATTTAAACATTTGTTGGGACACAGAGAAGAAAGTTGAAGTCTGCCCACATTGCTCTGCGATGGCCTCCTTTCATGTGTGCTGTTGAACTGTCTTTACAAGTACACTTTAGAGGATGCATTGTAGTCTAGCCTAATTATGTACCATTAGACATTTTGCCTTTTTTCAATTATAATTTGATAATTCCAGCTTGAGTGGCTAGGTGGATGCTGGAGAAATATTCCAAAATTGGAAAAAGAGTAGGAACATGTGGTAGAACCAGGCGAGCATTTGGCTGTGATTTGAAGTTTGTGCCACCTCGCTGTTATGTGGTTGGAAATGCTAACTTTGGAAAAGAAATCTGTCCTTACCTATGTGGAGATGCCCTGGGTAGAGATGTGAGCAGTTCAAGTCCTGGTGGTGGGCGGGATTGTTGAAGAGAAGGCGGAGGCGGGCAGACTGCCTGGTCCCCAGCGTCCAGCGTTGTAGTGACAGCAGTGCTCTGACCGTGGTTCGGCAGGCTCTACTTTCAGCTTCCCGCTCTTCTCGCTGTTCTCAGGGGCCTGGGCAGGAGTCCGTGCGTCTTAAATGTGTTGCGTTCTGAAACAGTCTTCTTATGCAGTGATGACTACAGTTAGGAAATCAAAGCTTGCAGACCACGCTGATTAATGAAGCCGTATTGCGTGGAGACGATCCCCCAGCTGGCGGAGCGTGCTCCGGTGTTGAGGAAAGGTGTCCTCTGACGTTTCTGTCTCATGGATGTTGAAGGTTAAAGCTCTCTAGTGGCTCTCTGAAAATGAATACCTGTTTCCTCTGGCTTTGTCGTCACAACTTATTATTAATTGCGAAGAAAATGATATACCATTAGTGACATTAAACTCTTAATAACATCAGAAATTCCAAATGAGTTATATTTATTTTGATTCCTGCTGTGACTTTTTCTCCTGTGGTTTAGGATATATAAACAGACCAGAAAAAAAAAAAAAATCCCAAACTCTAGGAGTCCACATGTCTTCAGTCTTCAGCTGTATTTTTCCCTACGTTTCTCAGAATCTGGTTTGAGTTTGTTTCAATATTGAAACAAGTGCCACATAAAAATATTAACAGCTGGTTCCAGGAATCATCTGGAGGGGGTGCAGATACACCGTTATCATGGAGCTTGTCACGGAACTTTGGTGGAAATACTGTGCCTATTAGGATTAAAGACTGCTCATTAGCAGTCTTTAAAAATAGCTGTGAGAAAGGAACATTGGAATATAACGTGCCATGCAATTTTGTTTCCTATTAGAAAGCAGAAGATGAGGATATTGTTCTCACACCTGATGGCACCAGGGAATTTCTGACATTTGAAGTTCCACTTAATGATTCAGGATCAGCTGGTCTTGGTGTCAGTGTCAAAGGTAACCGGTCAAAAGAGAACCATGCAGATTTGGGAATCTTCGTCAAGTCCATTATTAATGGAGGCGCAGCGTCTAAAGTAAGCACATGTTAACTTTCCTCAGCTTATGCCCATTAACAAAAATATTTCATTACAACCCTATTCCTGTCTTGGGAACGTATACACACTGTGTGTGGGGGTGCTTTCCTCCACCCTCCTATGTTCTGTTTCTATGGCCTGTGAATTAAACTTGCAGAAGACATGAACAGAGCATGTTTATAGATTTTATTGATGTTAATATTTAAAATTTTCCACATACAGGAGCTGTACAGAAAAGAAAGAAAATCTAAAGACATGGTTAGACTCAGAAGCTTAGATACCATTTTAGCAAAGGGCAATAAATTGTGGAGCAGTGATTAGACCCCCCCCCCCAGAAAAAAGGAGGTTTGGGCTTCTCAGAGAGGTCAGTTGTGGGATGATATGGCGGAAACTAGTGGTAGATAAGGTTTCTTCTGTGCAGCCTGTTTTGTCATCTGACTAATGTCGTGCCATCGCTGTCTCTGGTGATGAGGGTCGTTTTCTTTCTGGTTAGGGACAGGAGAGGGGTCGTCTTTGGAAGAGGAACTCTATGCCCTGTATTCAGCCAGCAAGGGGGAGGACAGAGAGCTCCTCTTGCATCTGCCAGCTCTCAGTTGCCTTCAGCTCAAAAGAGTCCTTGTGCCCGAATGGCGTGTTCTGGAGTGACATGTTCGGATACCCTGTAACACTTAACGCTGTAACACCTTTTGTTTTCTTCATAACACCCCATTCGTGATCAAGCTAATAGAAATCTCCATGATCTCTCATTTTAGGATGGAATCCATAGCTTCAAGTCCCCGTTTCTTGTCACACAGAATTGACAAGCCATAGTCATTGTAGTTGAAAGAAGATAATCCCTGCAAAGACTCAGTTTAGGTTCTGGGCACAGAGCTGCCCTACCGGAAGGCGCATCTTTCCCCTCTCCCCTGCCTGTGGGTCACTTAGCCTGTTTGCCAGCGGAGAACAAGTTTCCTGCCTGTTTGTCAAGGGGGCACTTCTCTGCAATTGTGTAACAGCCTTGAGCTTTTTCTTGTCTTGAGTTGTAAATAACCTCTATGGGTGTCTCTGGAAGCAAGAAAGTAATCACTTTGTGTCCTTTGAATTAGTATGCTATTTTGGTAAACAGATTATGATAATGACTTGATTTACAAATGTATAAATGATTGAAATAGACACAGGCTGCAGTGGCTGCTTAGACATTATTGTGCTCATGTTCAATTGGGCATAATCCATTAGGATTAAAGCCTCCTTTCTTTCCCCTTGTTTTTATTTTTATTTTTTTTTTTAACTAAAGAGAAAGCAAATTCTTTTATAACGGACTATTTAATAGCACTTATTTCTACCTGTTTTCTTCCCAGGATGGAAGGCTTCGGGTGAATGATCAACTGATAGCAGTGAATGGAGAATCCCTGTTGGGCAAGACAAACCAAGACGCCATGGAAACCCTCAGAAGGTCTATGTCCACTGAAGGGAACAAGCGAGGAATGATCCAACTCATTGTCGCGAGGCGAATAAGCAAGTGCAATGAGGTAAAGCATAGGAAATAAAAAGAAGACACTAGCATTTGAAATTGTAATAAGTCTAAGTCTTTTCCTAATATTGGACAAAGAATGGCCAGTCCTGGGACTTTCCTTCAAAATATTATAAAATTATCTTTGGTCTTTTTATTGTATTGATTGTGGACTGTGATTTGTTCTCTTAATTCTATGATCAGAGTATTCTTAAGCGTGCATTAGTATTTCTGCTGCCAGCTCAACAAATAACTCTGGGATCTTAAAGGCACCTTTCGCTGGGTTCTCTTCTTACAAACAGGGCCATACCTTCCTGCTGGGAGCCAGCAGTTTCTCTTCTGTTCAGTAGTGTTGTACCTGGGAGAGAGAACAGTGAAACAACAATGGCTTGTTCATTTGCTTATCTAAAATGGGAGGGCTCTTTTCAAAGTCCCTGACAGGGGAGAGTCTGTTTCTCTTGTGACATTGGCAAAAGTGTAAGTCTCCCGTTCTGTTACCTGTGTCCCCTTTCTCCTTCACTATACGGTTGAGTATTTCCCCTTGATTGCATGCTTTTTGAGTGATAACTGTTGTACAGTGCCATGGCTGGCTCTGGTGTATGCAGCAGTGCGTAATTAGGAGTGAGTAGGAAGAGTAGCCTCTCCTGAAGATTGTGATCATCTGTTTTCCCAAATAGTAAAAAAAAAAAAAAAAGTAAGTGGAAACATACTTTCTGGCACAGTGGGGTATTTGAAAATTTAAAAGGAATTCTGTATTGATTTGATAATATTAGAACTTGAAAAAAACCAGGTCCATAGATCTGTTATAAATTATGTACCATCTATAGGAAATAGGTGGGAGCTGAGAATTTGTAGAGCAAAGCTCGTTAAAAATGTACAGTTTGTTTTTAATCAATGCTCAGCTCCGCACATTTTTAAATCAACTAAAAGGAAATGACTAGGAAATCATACAAACTGAAAATTAAATCTAAATTGTTTGAAGTGTTTTTCTTAATTTAAAAATCTATGTTCCATATAGAAAGCGAGCTGTTCAGGTTGTGTTGATCACTTGTGCCATCCTGTAGCACCTTTGTATTTTGCAATGACAGTTAGGTAGTCAATGGACAGGTGACCAGTTTGGGGAAGGTTATTGACTATTGACTTATTTCTTCATTGTTTTTATTTTTCAAATGGCGAATTTGTTAACAGTAATTAACACATTAATTTCCATAGCGACAAGAGAACAATGTAACCTTAACTAAAAATCTCAGAATAGAGAACGGTGGGACATAAAAAAATTCACTTTCATGAGATAAATATAAATGCTAATCCCTCAGAGTAGGCTACTGGAATGGTTTTCTTGAATAATAGAGTTTTTATTAGTTGCCAGAAATTATTAACTGACCTTTCTAAGGTAAGTCCTGTAAAGTGCTAGTTGAAAAATTCTCCACAGTAAGTTCACAAGCACATTGTTCTTATTAGGCCTTTTTCTAAAACTGGATAATTTCCCATTCACAGGACAGTCTTTGTTTGGCAGATGTTTACTGAGCATCTACTATATTCAAGAAATGTGTTAGATCCCTGGGATATGTCAGTGAGTAAAAACACATGGGGCTCCTTCTCTCACAGAACTTACATTCTACTGGAGAATATTTCATATTCTCAGTCTCTTTAAAAATAAATTAAAATTTGTAAACACCTCCTCCAAGTTTTCTTTCACAGAAAAGCATTGGACGTTCTGGGGGCACTTAAAACATTAACAAAGGTACTGCAGACCAGCATCCTGAATGCGGACATGCTTTCCCCTGATTCAGATGAGTCCCTGATACTCCCCAAACAGCAGCGAAACAAACCTGTACCAGCCTGAAAATGTTTTGACAAAAGCACTGGTTTTATTCCCTGTTGTCCTGTAAAACACATGAAGTTGGAGTCCCACTGAGCTATCTCTGTGTCTCATTTACTTCTGCATATGAATTTATGTGAATGAAATGATTAAGGGAACAGCTGCAGTAGACAGTAATGGACTTTAATATTCAATATTCCTTATGGTATCGTTTTCATACATTGCTGGTTATTACTATTTCTTAGGAGAGTATAAGCTTATAAAACAATTATATCAAAAACGAAATCTTATCACGAGTGCTGTGCTTTCTTTGTAATACTACCGAGAAGCCTTTGGTACCGACAGGGTTTAACTAAAGAATTATATGAAGACAGAAAAGCTCAGTTCAGCTTCCCATAAGGCCTAAGACATGATTTTGCTGCTGTTGTACTTATATTATATATTACCTTTGGAAAAACATCTCCCTGAATTACGAGAGAGTACGTGTAAATTATGTTACAGTAAATATTGATAGAAGCATACAGCGTTTTGTCATGAATGAACCTCAAGCCAAAATAATGTGCTTGAGTTCCCTCCTTCTGGGTCTCTTAGTCAGCCAGAGTCCGGTCTTTGACAATCTCACAAAACTATATTTTACTAACTCCTCTTTAAATCAAGGGTTTACATATGTTAATTTCAAGCCAGAGGCGATGAGAATTTGCAAAAAGAAAATGGTTTGTACTTTGTCACATCTTTCCATGCCCTTTTCTTGTACGTAGGAAATGCTGTATATTATCTTAATTTTTTTCTTTACAAAAATTATTTGTTGACTGTTCACAGTAGATACGGTCACCTTACCCTACAATTCACTCTACAGCACATTTGAGACGTTCTCTGGAAGATGTTCCTCAGTCTCTTTGCTTGGCTCTTCAGGAATCTTGGAATGCCACCAATCTTGAATCTCTTCTTACCTGCTCTCATTTTTCTCCTGCTTCACTCTGGCTCTTCTCTCCCCCTCGAGGCTCCTTTATTTCTGCCTGCTCTGTTATCCTGAGTGTGTCTCGGAGCTCTCCCTGGGCCGTATCCTCTACATCGGGCGTGCTCCCTGGGAGAGCTTCAGGTACCACTGATGTTACAGCGAATCCCACAAACCCGTTTCCAGCTCAGAATTCTATTCTAGTTCCAGATACGCACTGGTCTGTCGCTCAAGCACCTCATTCACAAGTGCCCAAGACTTTATTTGTGCTTTTCCTTCAAAACCAGTTCCTCCTTGAGTACTTCATCCCCCCGGTCTTGCCCCCCACCCCTACCCCTGCCACACTGCGGTCGTAGAAGCTGGAGATGCAGGTTCACTCTTGACCTATCTCGGTAGCCTCTGCCTCCAGAATCTCTCTCTCCTTGAGCCACTTTTCTCCAGCCCCTCTGCTGTCACCCCACCTCAGGCCCCATTGTCCCACGGGGCTCGCTGCTGCAGTCCGCTCTCCACAGTGCAGACAGGCAGGTTTGTCCACAGAACACATTGCTCATGTCACTCCTGGCTGAAATCCCTGCAGGAGGTTTCTGTCCTCTCCAGGACAGGTGTCAATCTCCATCCCTTCGCCCCCTGGGACATGCAGAAACTGGCGTCTGCGCCCCTCCAGCCTGTCCCTGCGTCGCCCGTGTGAGCTCCTCCGCGCTGCTTGCACTTTCTCAGGTGATACTCTGTCGCCTCTGGGTTTGTCCCATGAGCCCATTCTGCTCCTTGTCCTCACAAAGACAGCTTTTAGATTTTAGTTTCTCTCATCAGAGTATTCCGTAGTCAGAGTACTTACCTTCATCTAGCAGCAAGTGCCCTGTCGTGGTTTCCTTTTTGGTTTTCTTTCGTGGGAACTGTAAATTCTGAGATGGCTGGGACCTTTGTCCATCTGCCATGTCCCTACCTCTCCATCACTTGTTGTCCAGCCCAGAGCTGACACCTGAGCAGGGATGGAATGACAAGAGAAATAATCCTGGGAAGGCTCGCATTTTTAGAAGAAAAGATAACTTAGTTACTATTAGAAATTGAAGTTCTAAAAAAAGAAAAAACAAAACCGATGGTGACCACATTAATATTTTGGCAGTGATCCTGGTTTTCCTTTGCTTCCCTTACATGTAATGTTCTTCCTTAAGTACATTTAAAAACATCTCATAGGGGCGCCTGGGTGGCACAGCAGTTAAGCGTCTGCCTTCGGCTCAGGGCGTGATCCCGGCGTTATGGGATCGAGCCCCACATCAGGCTCCTCCGCTATGAGCCTGCTTCTTCCTCTCCCACTCCTCCTGCTTGTGTTCCCTCTCTTGCTGGCTGTCTCTATCTCTGTCAAATAAATAAATGAAATCTTAAAAAAAAATAAAAGTAAATAAAAACATCTCATAAACAATAATTGTTTCTTTAGGGGAAAAAAAAGAGAGACATGGCTTCCCCTTGTTTTGTGCTCCTGATTGATTAACTTTTTTGGAGAAAAACTTCTTCAGTCCTTCTTAAGTCTTTTCCATTGGACAGAATACATAAAGCAAGAGACAGAAACATTGGTTATCATCACAAAGGACGCCTTTGTTGAGGACTTTGAAGGAGAGTAGAGGGAAACAGGAGTAAATACTTGACATCATTCCTTGAGGATTGAATATAACCTGTGTATGACGATTATGCTGATTGTAGATGTTCCAAGGAGATTAATATTTGTAGAAATTACTGCAGTTTAACATAGCTTGCAGTCATCTCATTGTATATGTTAGACGTGATTTCATGTAAAGCCTAGTCTTAGTACCGGTAGAGAATGTGACCAGGTGAGCCTTGCCTTAGACCCCATTCTGAAGGACTTAATCATCAGGGACTACTTTAAGATGAGTTCTCTCTGTAGGTTTAATCCTCTTAGAATTAGAAAGCTATATTAGAATAGGAAGGGGCCTAA
This sequence comes from Ursus arctos, assembly GCF_023065955.2. NCBI lineage: Eukaryota > Metazoa > Chordata > Mammalia > Carnivora > Ursidae > Ursus > Ursus arctos. The sequence continues at coordinate 5,171,527 of NW_026622986.1, forward strand.
GGTATCATTTATGATTCTCTTCAGTCTATGTATTAAGAAATAAATGCAGAGAGGTCAAATGATTTGCTTAATGGCTGCAAGGCCAAGGTAGTGGCAAAGTAATTTAGAAGCAAGGTGCCCATTCCTCTTACACATGTGAGTGGGCTTAATTGACTGACTGTGTTGTTCAGGCCATTCATATTCTGGTTGCCGTAGGAGGTAGCATACAATAAAAGCAGGGGTTTTAGCATCAGTCAGTCAGTTACATTTTGGGTCTGCCACTTAAGGTAGAATGACTTAGGGAGGCTCTGTTTGTCTCTGATTCTTGCTGTAGCCCCCAGGGGGTAAGGGGCTGGGGTGTGGAGGTGGGGGGGTGAGGGAGGATGCGAAGGAGATATAGTGTTGTCCTGCAGGACAACAGAGCCTGAAACTGGACCCTAGAGCTATGGCCACTCTTCTCCAAAACTCAAGCTTGTCTTTTTATTCTTTGTTCTGTGTTCACCTGTCCTTTGGATGTTAGTACCTTCCACAGTACTGTGCGCTCAGCGTTAGGCCTGCTTCCATGTGGCCGGGTATGCGTACGATTTCCAAACCATTCTGAGGAAAATCTGAGTCATTCACTTGGAAATTAATTTATTCATCCATTTATTCACTTAGTACCTGCTCTGTTCCAGGCATTGGGGATAAAACAGAATAAGCCCATAAATACGGAAATGTTGAATAATAAGATTGTGCCAGTTACTAACTGCAACCCAGTCTTTAACTTGCTGCAGAGATCAGGGCTGTGTCTATGCCAGGTTTTCAGTGCTTATAGTCGAGATGTTGGGGTACATTTTCTCCATGTGAAGGACATCATTTGACCCACTCATGCTTACCTACAACATGAGAATTTGCTAAACCCTGCAGAAAATATATTAGTTTTTTAAAAGAAGCCAAATTTTAACTTTTTCTAAGGAAAGTAGTCCAAGTATATAATGGAAAGCATGTTCATTGGACAGTATCCAGTTCCTTTGTTATTACATATCATTTGTTATTTTCTGATTATAAAAAAGCAACATATGATCATTTGACTATCTTTTCTAAGTGTGGACTACATTTACATTGTTTTTCAGTATTGGGGTAATTCCCAATTTTATACCTTTGTAAATAATGTTATGATAAATATTGATTCATGTGAATCTTTATATGCATAGCTTATGATTTTATGAGGGCAATGACCACAGAGTGAAATAAATGGCCCACTCAAGGAGTGTAAGATGTTTTTGGACCTGTGATATACATTTCTAGATTACTTTAGAAAAGACCGCTACCCAGTAGGAGTTATCTTGCCGCAACTGAGAGCTAATTTTTCTCTAATAGGTGGAAGGGCTTTCCCGTTTTTCAAGAGGTGGAGCTGAGGGGGCCGAGCACAACTGCTACCTGGGACTGAATTAAGTTAGATTGAAGAACATTTTCGCACCTGAAACAACAAGCCACAAAGTGAAAATTGTAGTACTTTTATTTTGGTTTCTTCTTCTAATTAAGTTTAACTTGGAGAAGGTTTTTATGTAAGGGGACTTGCAGGGCCTGGGGCTAGCCTAGGGTGCAGACCACCCCGGGACTCTCTTCCAGGACCCCTCGCTCTGCCTCTTGGCTGCACCGCCTTAGTGCCCTCATAGTGTGTCTCTCCTTAAACTCCTTTTCTTGCAACAGCAACAACAAAATCATCAAGAAATTTAAAACAAAACTGTGCACCCCAATCAGGTTTTTTTTTTTTTAAAGAAATTAAAAGGCATTGTATCTTCTGTTAAATATTTATGTAGTAGGCTACTGATGTCTTCATTTAAATCTGTCTTTTGAGATGTAAATTAGACATGGTTAGGGAGGTAGGGGAGGTGTAGACTCTTTCCCTGAAAATGTTCAAGTGTGAGGTTCTTTCTGAACAGGCACCTTACTGTTCTTTCTCTACAAAGCCTGCATGTGCTTTTTTTTTTTTTTTAATGGAATTTTTATTTCATTTTCTAAAATTCTAAAGTAGCCTCATAGATTATTTAGGGATTTCTCATGAATAGCGTTTTAAGGATTTTATCATCTAGAAAACTGCAGTTATCTAGTTCAATTAAATGTATCTGTTAAGCAAATGTGAGGATATGTTGTTTGTCTTATAAAATAACTTGTACAGCGAGAAGGTCTCGTATAGAGATTTGGATTGCAAGTCTCCTCAGTGTATGTGCTCATTTAAAATTTTCAGACATACTTGTTCCTATGGCATAGGGTATTGCTTTTATTTGTTTTTGTTTTTACCTCCCCAAAGTACTTTGGAAGTGAGGTATAGTATTCTTTCAGAAAGTGTTCTTTTATTTTTTTTACACCAAAGACCTTGAATATTTAATTTACTTTTCTGTGAAGCTGTCAGTTGTAATCTGCAATTAAAAAAAAAAAACTAATAAAACAAATCCTCATTTCACAATTTAAACCTTATTGAGTCTAATTCACTAGCGCTGTGAGTTTATTATTCTCCTGCAGTTTGACGTGCCTCCAATTGTAATTGTGTTGACCCTTCAATGCATTAAATCTCCCCAGTGCTTATCAAACTGGGAGAGATAAGTCTACAATTCGGAACTTCATTAAATATCTCATTTATATTAAACAGATGATAGCTTCTAACAGAAATAATAATTTGTTCCAATGAAGGAACTGCAACCGTTGTGGTTTCCTCTGTTTGGGATGTGCGGTCCTCTCTTCCACTTGGCGGTGCTGCACCCCCTTCAGTGCGTCCCCCCCCCCCCCCCACCCGACACCAGCCCTCTCCCCTCCAGCCCTCCGCGCCAAGCCCTCTTTGTCTCTGGCTGCAAGCCAGCACCAGAGAGTCATAAGATATTAGTCCATGGGGTTAACCTCAGAGCCCACATTTGGAGGATTGCTGTTAAGTGTGCTTTGTTCCTCTTTGAAGCAGATTTGTTTCAAGGCCTTATGAACATAGGTTCCTTATTCACATTATTTTTGTAAAGAATCTGACTTATGAGGCACAGCTGTTTTAAAGAATGCCACATACTGTTTTAATTCATGGTGATGGAAATTGACCTATATTCTTTGCTTATTTATTCAGTCATATATGTTTGTGACATACACAGCTTTGCTTCATTAGAATATTTGGTCCTTCTCTGTGGTTTGTATTCTATTAATGTGGTTTTTCAGGTACTCGCTATCTTTTATTTAAGATTACAGTAAGAGAATAGAATGAATTGTTTTTACTAATTTCTAGCAGAAGAAATGTAGGCTCAGTGAATCGTTCAAGACTCCTGAGCTCGCGAGCGGTCTTTAGGTCTTGTAGAGCACGTAGTAATCTCGCGAGCACACACAGAGATGAGCGCTAATTGTTCGGTGTATGTACCTGTGATGGACACAGAAGATACAGCTTAGTTGCAGCTTCTGTTCTTGCAGAGTGACATCTCCTCAGGAATTCTGAATTAAACCATAACTTAAATTGACTTCAACAGATACTAACAGTTGAATTGAAAAAATAAGCAGCAAAATAAGTTTAAAAAAAAAAAAAGCTTTTAATATACATATTTTTCCTCCAATGGTTGCAATCTGACAGAACTTCATGGGAGGCACAGTGTAAAGTGGCAGAGAAAGTTGGTCATTAGGCAGAGCTGTCATCACAAATTATTTTGGTACAGGGTGAAAAGTTCTAGTTCATTTGGTACCCAGTTGGATGCAGGCCTTGGGCAAGTTGTTATAATTCCCCCATGCTGCTAATGGGCCTCCAATACTGATTTTCCCTTGCCCCCTTTTCTCTGTAGCTGAAGTCACCTGGGAGCCCCTCTGGACCTGAGCTGCCCATTGAAACGGTGTTGGATGATCGAGAACGAAGAATCTCCCATTCCCTCTACAGTGGGATTGAGGGGCTTGATGAATCCCCCACGAGAAACGCTGCCCTCAGCAGGATAATGGGTGAGTCAGGTAAAGCTCTGTTTTTCACATCTTTATTTTTTATGCTTTCCCGGTTCACTGGGAGGTTATTGATGTAATATTAATGTAAGGGAGGCCCGTGTTTTCAGGAGGAAAAAGAGCAGGCTCGTGATGATCATCCAGGAAGTGTTAATAGTGAAGAGACTAAATCAATACATTGATTTTGTTAAGTGAATTCTAGATCCTGTAACATGTGGGGAGGGGGGAAGAAAAGGAAGGGCTCACGTGCAGATATTTTCAGTGATCAAGATGTGTTTAGCTTGTTTGAGAGTAGAAGTGAAGCCATGTTTTAGGACAGTCAAAATTTAGTGGTTTATGACAAGGAGGATTCAAAGTCTGTCTCTTTCACAGCAGCGCTGTTTACAGGGAGAGAAACGAACGCATCTACACACGTTTGCATGTAGATGAAATAGTCCCATTTATTTGGCTTGTACTCAATAGGATGTCACCATTTTTAAGTTGCATCTCTACTTTTTCAAAGCCCTCGTTTTAAAATCCGGAAGCTAGTGTTTTGCATCCTTTGTTTGGATTCAGCACCATACTGTCTGCTCGGCCCCCGGTGGGTAATGAGGTTATTAGCACGTGCTCGGCCGCAGTTGGGCTCTCTCCTCACAGACCCAGTTAATAAAGACTTGCTTTGCCACAGGAGTGCTTGGATTTCCTGAGTTGCTCATCTTGGGATTAACTTGTGAGAGTTTTCAAATTTAACACATAAGAAGCTGTTTTGATTAAAACCGCACCTGACATAAAACACTTTTATTGCTGGTGTGTTTTGCAAGGCTCGAAAGTAAAACCCTAAATTTAACGCCATTTTGAAACATTTAATGAAGATTTAATACAATTCAAGTTTCCATTATGAAGCTTCATTGGAACAAGAATTTATTTCACTCGTCAGTGGACGTTTATGGAAAGCCTGCTATTGACAAGACGTTTGTGTACGCACTCTTGCCGTAGATACAAAAATGAGTGAGATACGATTTCTGCCTACAAAGAACTCTCTCCTGGGCATGACAGGAAAAACATGTAAACATGACTAGTAGAATTTTCTGGCCTTCCTTTGGTCCTTCTAGCTTTCTAGTTTGGAAAAGTTGCTAAATTCTCAATTCCTTATTTTGTTGCACGTAGGACTTAGACCTGCCAGCCCTCTGGTTTTACTTCGTCAGTAGTTTTCTTTTTGCCTGCTTGGCATAAAAGGAAGCAGGGGAAGGATGCTAAAACCGTTGTGCACCCGTTAGGTGACACGCAGTGCACAGAGATCACCGCACTGGTCTTTGCTTCTTAATGATCGTTCTCTTTCCTGCCGTTGCATTTTCCATACTTTCTTGGTTTTGGTGTAAAGCTATATCTTTGTTAAATACTTTTTTCATTAATGAAAATTCAGACCCCTTGAGAGAGAAAGAGCATGCATGTGTCCCTGGATCTGTGTGGATACAAAGTGATACGCTGTAATTTCCCCTTTATTATAGGAACATAGGACTTGCCATACTGAATCAGACCATTGGTCCACCAGTTCCTGTAACCTGCGTCCTGCCTCCAATCCCTGATGCTTCAGAGGAAGGCTGAAAAACTAAAACTAAAAAAACCAAAAAACCCCCAAATTCACCTAGTGACCTTTTGAAGTGCTGTATATAATGGGTTGAGGATTCCTTCATTTTCTTCCTAGTCTGTTGCCCTGATTTTGTTAGCTGTGGCTTCGTCAGTCCACTTCCATTTGCATTATTGTTGTTTTCCCTTCCCTCCTCTAGAGATGTAATGGACTTTTAAGACTACAGATGCTTTCCCCTGGGCAGCAACTTCCCTCCCAACTCTGTACTTTGTGATGTACTGTGCGTGCCCTTGGGGGGGGGCGCGGTGAAAGACTCTCTACCCTTTGTCAGTAGGCCAAGTTAATGTTGAACGATTTGGATATTTTCTCAACAGAGTTTTTTACATATTCTACTGGAAACTAGGGATCCTTTATAGTTTTGCCCTGAGAAATGGATATGCTTAACCCGATCTCTCTTGAATTTTACAAATTCGAGAACTCAGGTCTTCATCAGTCCCTATTCCATTATCAGTGGCCCTAAGAAACAAACAGTTTGCTAAGTCAGTTCCTACCTAAAGTCCTGCAAAGGGTCTTAGCTTACAACAAAATACCAAAACAGGGTACCGAATATAAGATAATAGAGCACTGAATTTCCGTTAGCAGAAATCTATCGCACTAGTATTTGTTGATTTGCACAGTATCTAGGTACATGGGAATCTCTCAGGTAGATCTTGTTTGCTTGCTGGTTGTCTTCTGTACATTTAGAGTAACTCTTACGTAGACACTAGTGGAGGGGATGGTATTTACTTTTGATCTGCTCTGTTTCAGACAGACCTTTGTATTGAAATTCCAGCTGATTACTTTAAGAAATGACTCACTGTATGCAAACAGGGTGAATTTTCACCTAGAAAAACCCTCCTGTGAGACTCTAGGCCAGAAGGAGCTTGGAGGCTTTCTAACTCATTTCTATGGGAACGTATCTCAGGAGAAAAGCTTCTAAAAAATAAATCAAAAAAGGAAGAGATGTAAGACTTGGCAGGATGTCAGGGGTCATCAGCCGCGCTCTTCCACTTAACAGATAAAGGAACATTGTCACAAGATCCCGTGGCGATTTTTTTGTTTTGTGTTGTTTTTGGTTATTTCCTGTTTCTAAAAGTAGCCCTCTCTAGGGAATACTGAGACCACACAATAAGTATTAGTGACATCCATTCTTCATTAACGTCGGTTTATCCATATCTTTAAGCAGAAGGCATTAGACCGTCTCCAGAATCTGTTGTGTTCTGGCAGCCACTGTGTTCTAAAAATCAAAAAAGCTCATCTTTGAAAACAGCCTTAGAGATCATTTACTCCAGCTGAATTGTCTTCTGTTCAGAGGAATTAGGGACCAGAGAAGTTCAGTGATGAGTCTGAAGCCATAAGGTTTCTGTGTTCCTGAACCACTTGGGATGTATATTTTCCTGAGTCATGAGTCCCACATTACTTCAACCTGGATCGGTCTCCCTAGGTTTTGGTCGGGTCAGCGAGAGTTATGACCAAGGCAAGATTTCTGTATGGGCCTACTTGCCACTAATCATGGGTTTTAATCCTGAATAGTCATCAAAAAGAAATCTCTAGAGAGCCTACCTAGGATTTCTTCATGGTAAAAGACTTAAAAAAATGTTATCTCCTAAATTGCTGAACCGTCTTAACTAATATTCATAAAACAATAACAGGCATGGTTAATTTAACCAACATGTTCACTAAAATACATCACAAGTTGACATTTTGGAACATGGGACCTTAATTTTTTTTCCCCCAAATTTTCATCTGAAGAAATTTTCTGTTTAAGGCAAAACCAGAATCTGGTGTATTCGTTTTAGAGTTTAACCTCAGTAGTTTTTATAGTCAGACATTTGTGGTGAGTTAAAAAATAATTATGCTCAGCATATTTTTATCTTGTTAGAAATTCAACATTGAGAACTAGAACATTAATGTTATTTTTATTGTGAGTCAAATCACTGGGAAAGTTTTCATCTGTTTCTAGTGTCATGCATGGTATTGCCTTCTATGTAAATGTACCAATGAATAAATGTTTAGTAAAACAATCATTTCGTATCTCATTGTTTCACTCCTCTGTGAGATATTGACTGGTTTAAATTTTAGTTTGTAGTTTGTCAGTTAACTAGTTGAGGAAGGAGGAATATTTATCCATCAAAAAACAGATCAAAGACTTCTCAGGTGGCCATTGGCAGGTTTCATGTTTACGATGTGCCGGGTACCGCACACATCATTAAGAGGTATTGTCTAGGTGGAGTTTGGTAGAACATAGAGTGAGATAATTTAGTTGTCCGTTACTCCCAATATATCCCTGCATCCAGATTCGAAAACTGTAAGTTGGGAAGCTGATGAAAAATGTGAATTCTCAAATCTTTTGAAATATTAGCCCCTAGAATCATTTGTGAGAGGAAAAACCAATTGTTTTCTTACTATTAGGATAATTTCTTACCATTTATATATAAAATTTTGCATCACTTAAGGTACAATATTTCTACTCAACACAGTATATTACAAAAAAAGGATTGTCATATGAAGAACGATTCAATGTTCCATATTGCTTATTAGGCCGTCTCTCAGAATATATTGTGGAAACCCAAGAGTTTTCGTTTTTGTGTTTAAAAGCGAGTGCACTATAATTATATTGTAATTTTTCCTTCCAGTAAATTTTGCCTTTGTGAGGACTTGGCATTTAATGCTGTGACACGTGCCTTGTCAGTGGCGAGCTGTCAGGGCTAACTCTGGTTTTGTCATTCTGTACACTTTTTGGGCAAAAAAGTATGACTTGAGAAGGAAATATTTCTTTTGGTGATAGTTCTAGGATGTCCAGCCTTATTTACGAATGATAATTTTTTAGACAGATTTCTGTCTTTCTGTACTGAAGTCCTCACACTCAAGTTGTAGTAAACAAATAATTTGAATTCAGGAGAGGGAAACAAGCTAAATTTGATTTGCTTTATAATCATGAGCATTCATAAAAAGTTGCTAGTTTTCACAGTTTGTCAAAATGAATGCATTTCAAATCAAAATAGAGTGTTTTTCTTGATAAAATGCTGTGTTGATGTTTCAGTGAACATATAGTATTTCCATAATAGAGTAGTTGGTGCTAAATAATGAACGTATTCGAAACGTCTAGCACGTCTTCTTTTGTGGGTTGTCCTCAAAAGATACATATCAACTTAATTTTTGTTCTTTTGTTGAATGTCTAGAATAATATGTATTTTAGAAGTCCTTCTAGCCTATATATGCCATCCCATAATTGTCAAAATGGTGTTAAAACAAAAAGTCATCACTTGCACATTCTTATGAATGTTTATTTTAAAAATTAGATCTTAAGCCTGATGTTAAAATGTTAAAAACTCTCCACATGTTGCTGTGGTGCTATTTTAAAAAGTGGTTTATAATAAAGGGAAAGAGCACCCTGTGTAAAGTGTAAAATGGTTCTAGTGTAGGGAAAGGACAGCAATCCGTTTTATTTGGGTAGGAGCCAGTGGAGCTGGCTTACCAGATTTGAATATTGGACTTAAAATGAGACTTTTCCCATCCTGCTGTAAGGTGATGGGGAAATTGTCGATTCTGGCTCTCTCAGGAGAGCCAGGCCAGTGGGTCTACATCATACCCTGATGTGTGTTTCTGTGAGCATGGACTCTCTTGATGTATCCACTTGGACCAAAGCCTTGTCCAGTGAGGTCTTACTCAGAAGTATGGCACAAAATTTGAGGAGGAAGCCAGAAGAAGTATGGATGTTTTGGGGAGGAACATGGCATCGTTTGGACCCCAGCTTTATCTTTAAGGATTCAGGGCCTGAATGATGATTTTCTCCCAAGAAATACAAACGTCTGTCATGCTGATCCATGCACCTGAGCAGATTTCCCCGAAAGAAGCTCATCGGTATAGACAGTTGTGAGTCTCTCCTTACCAAGAGCGTTATATCCGAATTGAATAAGTGAAAATGTACAGCCCCCACTGCCTTGGCCTGAAAACCTTTGCTCAGTTAGACCCTGCCTTTTCAAGATCACTTCCGCCACCTGCCTGCGAGGTCTCGATTCTGCAGGTACTCATCTTTGAAGTGTCACCTGAACGTACCAGGAGCTTTTCTCCATCACGAATTTATTGATGTTGTTGCCAATGTGTAAAATCAATGTCATCATTTCTCCTACCAGAAAAGATCATATTCATCATTCAAAGCCCAGCCGTGAGGTTAACTTTTGTAAGGATCCCCAGCGTCCTCTGCCTCCAGCCACCCAGGCAATTACCAGCCCCAGTGAAGGCCACAGTCCTTTTAGCACGTCCTTCACACCACCAATCAGTGATCACTGTTTGTATGTCTGTCTCTTTCCCTAGGGTGTGAGCTATTTGGGGGCAGAGATTTAAGTCTGTCTTACATCCTTGATACACAGTATGTGCCCAGCAAAGAGTGGGTGAATCATTGATGCAAGTCTGCAGGACTTCTCTATAAATTTCCTGGTAACATTTTTCAAAGGACCTTCACAACTTAGATTCTGTGTAGCATTTTCACGTTAGAGGACGTTCTGGAGATCATCTGTGGCTTTAGGAAACCTGAATCCAGTGAAATTGAACACTATGCCAAGAGCTACAGAGCTGCCGTGTCAGAGAAGGAAACACACTCGAGCCTCCACTGGCCATTTTTTTTGTGAAAAATGAATTTCCTTCATTCTATTTTGTTCCACCAGATTGAGCAGATGTTTGGAAATTTAGACTTTTTCTACTGCTGTAAAGTATTACGATTCATACGCATAGATATCTTAGATCTACATCTAGCATTTCTCTACCTTTTTTTTCCACCGGGCAGGTAAATACCAGCTGTCCCCTACGGTGAACATGCCCCAAGATGACACTGTCATTATAGAAGATGACAGGCTGCCAGTGCTTCCTCCACATCTGTCTGACCAGTCATCCGCCAGCTCCCATGATGACGTGGGCTTCATGACAACGGACGCTGGCACGTGGGCGAAGTCTGCAATCAGTGATTCAGCAGACTGGTAAGATCGCACTCCGGGCTTGGAACACATTTCCTTAATTGCCATCACCTTCATTTTATTTTTAAACGGTCTGTCATTAAGCACAGTTAATCACATTTGTTTTATGGCCGTGTTCTGTTTTCATGGTCTTAATACTCTTAATTATCACTCTTTTAATAAAAGATTCCCCTCCACCCCATAAACTTGCCCCGTTGTTTTAGCGTGTCCAGGGCTGTACTTCCCAACTCAGCCAAATCTACGACAGAACTACCATTCACCAGAAAGACCTACTCATTCGTAAAGCTCCGCTGTTATTTTAGATGTTTTAATTTGATGAATTTTTTTTTTTTTTATTAAGTCAGTGCTAAGCCAATCTCTGAGGTGACTGAAAGTTTATAACAGATGACTTTGGTCAAATGCATAGCTGCTATGTTCTTGGAGTGGGAGGAGGCTTTTTAAAGGTTGGTTGGTTCGTTCAGAGTGCTGTACTCCTGCCATTTAAAATGCTTCCCACTTGCTTCTAACATTGTGACTTTTGGGGCAGCCTATTGCTGTTTCTTTCCCCCAAATCTTCCAAAACAGAAAAAAGCATTTGATATAATTGAGCCAGTGCGTGGCCCCTGAGTGTGGATGTGTGCTGTAATTTGCATGCCTCGTAATTACACACATCCATAAGCCAAAAGGCAAGTCCCTCCCAGGGATGACCTTGTGAAGTTGTAGTGATAATTAACATAAGCCACGTGAAGCATTATACCAGAATTTTCTTATTGCCCTTTCTCTGGGGGTGTTCCGTGAATACATCAGCGAAATGATATTTAAATGTTACAGCATTGTTCCTTCACCACTTACCCGTTCTCTTTTCTACTCTTACCCAGACTTGTGTCAACATTCGGTATTAGAGCGGAGGAGTCTGGGGGCCCATTGTTGATTTGTGTTAACATTTTAGTGGTCATTTTAGCAGAGTCACCTCTCCCCAGCCCTCTTCCCCCACTCCTTACAAAACCACACAAACATCCAGCACGTGTACCTAGGAGTTCTGCAGATGTTTTCTTGGAATAGTCTTACCTGTTATTTGGATCCTTGAAAAGTCCATCTCTGTCTTGCCTTTTCTTTCCTTCTTTTTCTTTTTTAAAAAATTCTCTTATTGAAAACACAGGATTTAAAAAAGAGCTACACTCCAGCCTGCATGATAATAGCGTATCCGTGAATGAGGTTTTTGGCTCAACATACGGGGGGAAAGTACAATATAAAGTAAAATCCCATTTGAAATCCGCAGATGCTGTTCCATTCACTGCTGCAGTTTGTATCTCTTTCTGAGAGAGAAAGCAACAACAGGGAAAGTAAGGCTTAGATATTGGCAGTATTCAACTCGGGGACAAAAGCCTTTGAATCTCCACCGTGATGGGGATTGTGAAGGTGGCCATAGGAATAGATCTGTTCAGGGCCTTCTAAAGTACTGTATTGGTGAAAATAAGTAAGTAACTAGCAGGAATAGATTGTGGCATTAATTTCCCTGAGGGCATTGATACAGTGGGGAGGACTTGCGTGATTTTGCTGTGGGGAATGTGGAGCAAGGAAAAGAATATGAATGAAGGGGTTATCCAAACAAGAATGGCAGCTGTTCCGAATCACAGCAGAAAATGTAAGCTTTTCCAGCCTGACAATATCTCCCTAATCCTTGATGAAAATGTTATGAAAACAAAAGGGCAATAAGACAGGATTAATAACTGGAATTTTAATAACATTGGGGGTCAGGGTATGGTTACATTCTTTAAAGAATCAGCTGTCAGTTTTGCAATCGAACTTGTTAAGTATTCAGTATACTGTTTATTGTGTCTGAAATTAGTTTAATGGGTATATTGATAGGGAAGAATTAATTATGTCATGGTTTAAGAATATTTAGTTATTTTAAGACTTATTAACTTACAAACTCATTTGACATTTTAAATTGTGTACGTTTACAGTTCACTACACAGTTGTGGGAGGTAAATATGTCAAATGGCTAAACTTCTGTTAACGAATAGAGTATACTTTTTTCAATCCATTAATTGATTTAGGGAACGTTAGCAATGTTTTTAAGGAGAAACAAGGTAAAACAGCAGATTCTAATCTTAGTGGCAACATAATCCCAAGGATATGATATTAGCTTAAAAAATATGCCAGTATGTGGTTTTCGGATAACATTGGCACCAACAATTTATATTTCTTTGAAAAGGCTCTTACCAATCATTTCTATTAAAAGTATATTTCATGAGCAGAGTGACTGAAGAGATCAGCTTTCAACAGATGAAAGAATTATTCTTATTGAAAATATGTAATTTAGAGTTTGCTGTTGCAAAATTGGGTCATAGTTCTTATCATACGGGTTTTTAGTTTTCTTATCATACGGGTTTTTAGTTTTCACTTCTGGGACTGTAGTTTTCAACTGGGGTGTATGTGGAAGTTACAAGCTTAATATTAAGTATAGTCGTATCTGAACACTACTACATAAACATAATATGCAAGCATATACAAATTTAAGAAATATGCATAAGCAGTATGTAATTGTGTGTACAACACAGGCTGTAGCTGTAAATACATGGATGCACACATTCATATGTACACAGCATGCAAGCTTAGCAGTATGTGAAGGGGCCCGAAGATTTCAAAAATGAATTCAAAGTTTTACAGAAAAAACACGGTGTGTTAAAAATGAAACGACTGACTATAGAATGCAGAGAAAAGACCGTTTATTAGGCATAACGTAGAGTTTTACCACATAAAGTTGTTCTGGCTCTGGGCTGAGTTCCCAGTGCCCGTGGGATACAGCCTCTCTCTTCTCAGCACCTGGACCAGGACAAGGGGGAGGCAAGCCAGGTGCCCAGGATGCAAAATATAAGGAGGAAGTCACTCTTAGGTGTGGACCCTGAACTTGCATGACCGTGAGAGTGAGTGCTTCCTTAAATGTGGAGTCGTGGGCACCTACCTTGTCTCATTCCAGGGGCCCTGCTCCGTACTTGGCGGGAAAGATCGGGAAGGAGTGTTCAGTTCCCCTGTGTGGTTTTTGTTTTTTTTTTGCTTTTTAAAGATTTTATTTATTTATTTATTTGGCAGAGAGAGAGAGAGACAGCGAGAGAGGGAACACAAGCGGGGGGAGTGGGAGAGGAAGAAGCAGGCCCCCAGTGGAGGAGCCTGATGCGGGGCTCGATCCCAGAACGCCAGGATCACGCCCTGAGCCGAAGGCAGACGCTTAATGACTGCGCCATCGAGGCACCCCCCCCCGTATGGTTTTTGAGGACCCTATTTCTGTTATCGTAATTTGTATTACGTTGATTATTTGCAATAGACAGTCTTTGTGGGTAATAGTAACTTACTTTGTATGGTGGTTTGCAGTGTACAAAGGGCTTTCACATTATGTCCTTGAATTCTCTTACTGGCCTTGTCAGATGGGTGAGGCCGCTATTCTGTTAATCGAGCATATTAATACACGTGGGCCCGACACATTTCAGGTCACTTAACCTGAGGGCGAAGCATTTCGCTTGATGTCTTTCTTTTTACAATTTTTGCTTTAGCTCTTCTCTCAGAGCCAGCTATCATTTCACGCACAGTAAACTGCAGCTACATTTTTGATGGATATCCAGACCAGATCACTCTCCTTTACCAGTATGGATGGTAATTGTCTACGGCCATACAGGGTAGAGAAGCTTGCTTCCATCAGAAGCATGAGGAAGGCTATCATCAACCCAGCTGACATGGCGGAAGCAGCCCCTCACCTTCTAGTATGTTTAGCTTGCTGTGGAGGCATTTTCTGCTACGTGGCCGGGTGGGGAAGGTGGCTGGGTGCTGACCCAGGAGAGCTATGTATTTACTCAGTGTGCCCAGCACACAGACAACCTTACTGTATGAACTGTGCTCAGAGCACGTAGCAGTACTCTTCAAAGTGTTCACAGATTTTTACAGATAGGAGTGACTCTGTGTCATCCCTTGCCACGTCCACTGGGAAAACTCTTCCAGCTGTATCCTGTTACCGAGGATTTGCCATGGGCTTCTTCTCTGCTTGAATGACTGTGTCGGTGTCACCAAAATCAAATGTCTTCTGGGCTTAGTCGTGCTTTTTCTGCCTCCCTTCAGTACTGATCGTTCTCCCATCTCTGCATCCACAGCATCGGCTTGGTGCTCTTGGTGTAGTATTTTTCGTTAGGCACTTATAGAGAACAGAGATCGTTTTGTTTTTATTTTTTTAACTTTGGTCCCCAGCACAACACGTTAATCAGAATAGGTTCTAATAAAGATGTGTTGAGTTGGTTTCTTCTCAGTTGAATAAATATTGCGGAGAAACCACAGCCTCGTGAACCTACATGCCACAACGGTGTTTTTCTCTTTTCTGAAACACAGGATAGAGGATACATACAAAGACCAGACAAATTCTTTTTGAAACTTCTATTTGATTGCAATTCATACAGTCCCTTGTTTGCTGCCAATATTTGTATTCGTATACGAAAGTTTTCCTCAAATATTCAATCCTCCCAGTGTCTAAAACACATCAGCCTTATCTTTTTAAAAAAAGATCAGATTTTATTTATTTATTTTAGGACAAGCCCATGTGAGTGGGGACGGGGAGTAGTGCAGAGGGAGAAGGACAGGCAAACTCC
The DNA here is from genome assembly GCF_023065955.2 of Ursus arctos. NCBI lineage: Eukaryota > Metazoa > Chordata > Mammalia > Carnivora > Ursidae > Ursus > Ursus arctos. The sequence goes on from NW_026622986.1 coordinate 5,186,631, forward strand.
CTGCTGAGCACAGAGCCCAATGCAGGACTTGATCTCAGGACCCTGAGAGTCAGAAGCCTAACCGCCTGAGCCACCCCAGCACCAGCATCAGCGTTATCGTTGATAATCACTTAGAAATAATAACGGATAGGAGAACAGAGTGAAGAAGCTGAAGGAAAGAGAGCAGGAGAGAACTCACATGGAGAAAGAGTTACTCTAAATATAAATTAATTTTGTATTTTCCTATCACTTCCTATTCAGCCACAGTTGTTTTTTTTTTTTTTAATGGACTGTATTTATGTTAGTTGAAGCATTTCTAGGCATACACATATGCATACCTTCATACACACAGGTATATATGATCTTTCCTGAAGTTGGATGTCCTCTATTTTTAGTAAATGTTTTTATGTTTATCTTTCTCTTCACACCAGCTCTTTGAGTCCAGATGTTGATCCAGTTCTTGCTTTTCAACGAGAAGGATTTGGACGCCAGAGTATGTCAGAAAAACGCACAAAGCAATTTTCAGATGCCAGTCAATTGGATTTCGTTAAAACGCGAAAATCAAAAAGCATGGATTTAGGTAGTGAGTACAATCTCCATGAATCTTTATCTAAATAAGGTTTAGATGCTTTCAGATTAAAATTAATAGTCCCAAACACATGTCTGTTTACTTTAAGCAATAGAGAAAATAAATGTGAAATGTGGCAATTTGGCAAAAATTAGTTTTTCTCTGAGTTTGCGATAACCATATTTCTCGTAAGTGGCATGTTTACATATGTGCAATATGTTAATATATATGTTTCCTGATGATAAAAGAAACAAACACATGCATATCATGCTATATTCCTGCATCTTTATTTGAAAAGATGAAATGTTTTAACATTTTGGCTGTTAAAAACCAATTTTTTGAAATAGTATTTGGTTGGCTATGGGATTCTTGAACTAGAAGAAGTAGTTTTGGAGAGAAACCATTATCTCAATCCATGTGTAGAATTTGGTTACTTCATGATATCTTTGTTTCACTGCTATTCTTTAAGGTTTACTTAACAGAAACTCTTATGTGTTGATAATTAAGGCATGTAATTGAAGTAATAATTTGAGAGAATATTTGTTGTAGAAAGTATTTGGAAGCAAATGGGAGGAAAAAATAACCATAGTTGTTCAATCAAACACCAATCAGGTAGTGTCTCTTTTTAAATCAAAATCCACCAAAAAAGCAAACAAAAAAGTAAAATAATTAATTATATCTATAAACTGATCAAATGATTTACAAATCCTTTGTTAATCAGCTGTAACTTATTTATGCTGTTCTCTGGTGGCTGTGTACTTCAAGACTAAAAGCATTAATTTATCACATGCATAAAAGAAAAATTTGGCGATGCGTTGCCTTGGCTAATTATGATATGCTAACTTATAAATAACACACGTGTCTGTGAAATGAAATGACTGGCATTTTGCATGGAGACACTGCTTTCCCCCCCCTTTTTTGATTATGAATGTTTGCTTGATGTTTCATATTATTTGCATGAAATAGTACCTAAGAATGATCACCTAACTGAAAAGATCCGGAAATGGTTGAAGCACGTTGGGCTGTGGGGACTAACTGCGCTAACCAGTATACATTTACCTTTTAACAGTAGCTGACGAGACTAAACTCAGTACAGTGGATGACCTGAAAGCAGGTAAGAATGGACAGTTAGGCCGTTGCCATAGAAACTGTGGTCCAAGGAGCTGATCATAATTATAGAGCTGCCAATCATATTGCATGTAAACCTAAATAGTCCAGTCTTGCATGGGTGTTTTTATTGTAGGAAATCAAACTGTACAAGAGAAGAAAGATTTTCTGTTAGAAGGAATTTACCAGTGTAGCGCATACTAAGTGCAAATATAATTCAGTGTTTCAAAGATGTTAAAACAACCTGGAGTTTAATAGTATTTGTGTAGAGGTGTTTTGTCACAACTAAATACAAATGCAAATCCTGAAAACAGGATCCTCCTAGTAGACTGTTAAGCGTCTCAGTCGTTTGTTAGATGCCTAGCTTGACGTCCAAACAGTGATCCTCAAAGTGGTGATTTTGATTTGAAGGATAATAGCATAAACATAAGTCGTTTTCACTGAAGGACAGTGTCCAATGTTGCTATCTTTATTTGCTCGGAAAACCTTAGTTCTTCTTCAGATGCAAGAATTAGCTCATAGTTGTCTGACGTTGAGTTAGACTATATAATGCACACAGCTCCTTGTCTTGACGCTGCGAACCTATTTTAAAGTTTTTTGGTTGTTTTTTTTTTAACTCATTAGGGCTTGCTTCTGAAATGCTGCCTAGATCATTATGTGGCATCAATAGATTATATTGAACTGGGTTTTTCATTGTATTAGAATTTACGTTTTATGTTATTTTATAAAAATAATCACAGAAAAGTCTTCATGTGTAATTAAAATAATGTGCTTTGTACAATGGCACATTTATGATTTATTATTATAAGTTTGGAATAGTGTTTTAATTATTCTAGATCCAATATGATGTAGTCACATCACTTAGCACTAATTAGCTTCAATTCACCTTTTTAACCTGCAGTAGTAATTAGTTTTAGCCTGCTTGAGAAATGTGTATCTATATACATATGTAAAGATTAGTGTGGACGTGGTTGGAGTTTTCACATTCTGTAGAGTAAAAGATAGATTGTAAAAATTATATCCAATAAATCATAAGATTAACTGTAGTGGAAGGCAATTAACTATAGCTTCAGCCATTATTATGTAGTTATTTCTCTGATCAAACGTGAAATTCACTGAAATTCTGTAAAAGGGCTAAAGGAAAACTATTCGATAGTTCATAAATGTAAATTACTAATAAGTTCTGGAGTTAATAGCATTCAGTACTTTTAAAGAAGTGAGCCCTGTCCAAGTTAATGTTCACAAAAGCCAACTCGAACTTCTTAGGTTAAAGAACATGACTTCATAAACTATGCCAGTCAGGTAAAGTCAGGAAAATATTTAATTTGACCAACTCACTTTTACTAAAAGGAAAAGAGCATTAGTGCAATTAAAAAGTAATAATGATGATATCCAGAGTTTAATTGAACACATAAAATAACTTTCGTGGAGAGAAGACAGATTTTATTATCTAATTCCATCTTTTGTTTTTATTGTGTTTTAAAATGTTGGGTCTAGGTAAAAAAAAAAAAAAGCTTTTCCTGTTCTCTTTTATTTCCCCCACTATGTGCCATCGATCCTACCAGAGTAAGCTAGAAGACCTTGGGACACAAAATCATTACATAGACACCACAGTACCTTTTTTTTTTTTTTTTTTTGGTCTATTGGTTTAAAATCTACATGAATAAAATGGCTAAACTAGATCTTTTCCACGTTGAAATAACGGACAGTGAACAGATTTTCAGTTATTTTTCTTTCTTGAGTTCACTTGAATTGCTAAGATGATCATGATTTTACAGGTCAGTCCAAAGGTTTTTGGTAGAACCACAGAGGCACTCAGCACAGATCATCTGTCTAGCCATAAGCCTTTCATAATGAAAATTGAATTCCATTTCCCTTTGCCCTTGCAAAAGACATCCTCTACTTTTTTTCGGCAAGAGAGGTATTAGTAGGTAGTAGAAAAATAGGCCTAGGGAAAATAGTATGATTACGATTTTCCCCTTTATTTCTGGATTTAAGGGTCTTTTTTGACATTTGGGGGGTAAATTTTCTTTGTGAAAGAAAAGAGAGGATAAGAAGAGAATTGGGTTTCTGGATTGGGTTTCTAACAGTTTAATCTTTGAATATAAAAAATAAGCAAAGTATCCTAATGACCTGATTTATAAAGAGCTTTAGAATATTATTTTAAAATTAAAAGACGTTGATTTGTGTGTGTGTGTGTAACTAAGACTAATTTTTGCCCATACTTTGTATAGAGAAAGGCATTTTTAATTTTCATCCCTAGTAAATGCTAAGCTTATCATGTCAGGGTTCTCAGTAACCCTCATTCAAGAATCTTAACGTATTACTTAACAAAATCTTTGTTAAAGTTTCTTTGACAAACATCATACTGCAATGTATCATGTCCATGTTACAAATTAGAAGTCTCTTTCTGTAAAGGACCAGATAGTAAACAACGTAGGCCTTGCAGACCGAACAGTCCCTGTAACAATTACTTCATTCTGATGTAGCATGAAAGCAGCCACCGAATATATATGAACAAATGGACATTCCAGGTTAGGCCTGTGGTTGACTGATCCCTCTTATAGATTCACAAATTATAAATTTTGACTTTTTGTATAACATTTTACTCTGAGGATTTTCAACCATCCATAAATATAGAGGCAGTAATTCATCGATTTCCTATATACACAGTACACATGATGGCCAAAATGTTATACTACAGTGTTATAATTTCAGAGAGAAGAGTAGATAGTCTTAAATTATGCTTACAAAGTATCTATTGCTTATTTATATTTTCATCATTGTTTTTTCACCAGATTTGCCTGTATGTGTCTTAATACATACATACATATATATATATTTATGTATATGTATATAAATATTTATATGCATGTATATATAGACATACACTTATTTTAATAAATACTTATGCTATTTCTGGATTTCATTATTAAAATGTTTAGTGCTATGAGTATATTAAGTCAAATCTCAGCTAACTTTTCATAAAGAAAAACAATATACCTAAGTGATGTTTTTATGAAAATCTTTACTGGAAGCATGAAATCTTTATTGGAGAAATATAGATAGATATGAATAGACACACATGCATATATACATACACATGTCCTTTATGCTCCCAAAAAAGTGCCAAATATTTGCCCGATAAGTGTTTATAGATGCAAATGCAACTGGTAGGTTATGAAAATTGATATGCATAAGTTATTTGGAAAAAGACCTTCCCTGTGCTAATTCTAGGAAATATAAAGTAAATGTCCCTGCCTACGAGTGATCTTTTCCTGTTCTCTTTGACTCCTTGATTTCTTACTTTTTGTTTAGTTCTGGAACAAACTTCATTTCCCTTCCTGTGACATGACTTTTATGGGTATTTAGAACATGAACTTGTCAAAAATTGTAGTGCTATCAAGAGAAAAAGTAAGATTGATCATCCTAGAAAGAAACATTTCATGGGAATTTTTTGTCATAAAACAATCAAATATATACAGTCCTGCACTGAGAAAGTTCAATAAATCATCTTTTTCTCCCAAGCACGATAATTGATGGAATATTATTTCTTCATTAGAATCACCTGTCTGCCTTTCTGCCTGTGTTACATTTTTGACATATTTATTCTAACAAAAACTGCTACCCCATTGTGAAAATTAGGTGAAAGATGTAATGTAAGTGGATCTTAAAAAGATAATTCTTGTTGACTCTCAGTTTAGTAACTTTTATTGTTTTCTACCCCGAGCCATGCAAAGCCCATGCCATAATTATTTGCCTTCTAGGTGATAACATATCAAGGCTGTGCCTTAATTATTGATTAACATGTGGGCTGACGACCCCACGTACAGATACACGACCTGCTCTCCCCTACTTTCCCTTTTTTTTGTACCTGTCTTTTTAACAGTGTCAGTGACAAGCTAGTTCTAAAGCTGGGTTGCCCTGGTGGTGGTACAAAGCTGGCATTTCGGTCATCGAGGGGCAGACTTCATCTGTCTCTGAGGGCCGGGTTGGGCGGTGACGGATGAGGCTGTCTTCCTTGCTTGAAGAAATCCGTTTTGATTGCCTTCTGAAGCTTGGTACTACTTGTGCTCTCTCAGGCCTCCGTGCCCCATATCCTCCAGAAACAGCCAAATTGTTCCTTCCCTCAATTCTCCCCGGCCATCCTACTGAAATTTCCTTCGTTAATTGTGAAGTGTTCTTTCCTCCGCTCATCACTTCTTCCTCAAGCAGCTATTACTCCTGAGCCTGGAGATACACGTCCTCATGTTCAGCTCTCGAGTCTCTCCTCCTTGACTGCTCCCTAGTGAGAGACCTTATGTAATTTGTTTCTATTCGGATCGTGCATTGGCCTTTCCAGAGAACGTTAATATTTCCCAGAATCCGGTTTCTGCCTGGTGCCGGGGTGCCCTGATTGTCTTAGTGACTAGTGGTCTTTTGTGCTCGTTTTACCTACTGAGTTGTGTGAACCCGCAGTGTAACGAGGAGGAGAATTCCTGGAGCTCGTTGAGGTGAAAGTTTAGTTTCTGCCGTAAATGATTTCAGTTAAGTTACAAGGCTTATCTTGGTCGCTTATCTAAGCCTTCTCATCATCCCTACTTCTCAAGTGAGCTTCTGGGCTATTCTGGTTCTTCTAGATTATTTACATACTTGGAGCAAATGATTTGACCAAAATGTTATCTCTTGAGCTAAAAATAGAGACTAATAACTTAGAGTTTTTCCTAATGAAAATAGAAAACATAGACTAAATTTAATATATACTTGGGAAAAATTAAAATTAGTTACTATTACTTTATTTCTATAACATTTGCATCCACACTTTAGAACTCAGCAAATAATTAACGCCCCTGATGTTTCCCACAATCCGAGATATTCGGTATATAATTCTCACCACTAATTCTAACTAACATTTCACTTTTGTAAATCTCCAAGGTTCCCCCAGCAGAGATGTAGGACCTTCCCTGGGTCTGAAGAAGTCGAGCTCATTAGAGAGTCTGCAGACGGCAGTAGCTGAGGTGACTCTGAATGGGGATATTCCTTTCCACCGCCCACGGCCGCGGATAATCAGAGGAAGGGGCTGCAATGAGAGCTTCAGAGCTGCCATCGATAAGTCTTATGATAAACCTGCGGGAGATGATGATGATGAAGGCATGGAGACGTGTAAGTTTACAATGTCTGAAAGCATAGCAATTACAGACAGCTCTGGGGAGCAGCAGTTCTTAAAGTGTGCTCCAGGGAGCCCTAGGGATCCCCATTATCCTTCAGAGGGATCAATGAGGTCTGAACTTTTCATAATAATAAGATGTCATTTGTCTTTGTACCTTTGTTCTCTCACAAGGATACAGTTGGGTTTTCTAGAGACAAGTCATCTGATATTGCAGTCGAATGAGTGCAGAACAGATAGAAGAACCTGTCTTTCCGGCCGGATAGTAAAGAGATTTGCTAAATTATGAAACAGTGCGGTTGTTTGCACTCATTGTTTTTGGCCGGTACAATTATCGTTTTATGAAAACAATTTCTGTTAACATAAATTTTGTTTTTTTATAAAGTAATTTATATTTTTAGATCTTCTCAGTTTTAATTCAGTAAATACTAATAGAGATAATCCACATAAAAATTATTTTGAGTCCTTCGTAATTTTTAGGAATTTAAAGTTATCCTGAGACCAAAATGTTTGAAAATCACTGCTATAATGTGATATCTTCAGTGACTATATGTAATGATCTATGCTTTTGAAAACGTATTTTTGTTTTATTTTTATGAATTACTCTTGCGTCCCTTGATCTGAACTAGCATATTTGTATATGTGTACATTTCAAAATTGCAGAATATTTTAAGCTAAGATTATTGAAAGTCAAAGGTTATTATGAGTGAGCAATATGTTTTCCATAGAATATTGAGAAAAAAGTAATATTTATAAATATGTTCATGTTATGGGGAGCTGTCTGTATAGTTAAACATTCGTGGCATAAAAGTAACTATTCCGTTGGTTTTAAAAATCAGAGAAAATCTTCAGTATATTTACTTAGAAAAGGCTTAAGAGCCCTAATAGTAAAAGCTGTTGTTCAGAATTATTACTTTGTACTTTAGTTTTTAACTTCAAACATGACTCTGTGTACCTAACTGTTGTTAGGACGGTTAGAGACACTGCTGCTCACGGTTCAGGCAGAGACCAGAGAGCATTTACGTGGGTTGTAATTCACTTGCAGTTTAACTTTTGGGTCAGCTGCTCCTGTCATAAATACCTAAGGAAGACTGTGGTGGGGAAGAAAAGTTTTAGATAAAAATCATACTCTGAAGAGACTGAAAGCGAAATTACGTAGTTTTCGCCTGTTGCACATATAATGTGTTTGGGAAGACGAAAACTGCCACAATGGAGCGTGCAAAGCAAAACTTGGGGAGAGCTCTGCTCTACTTCCCCTCCCCCCGCCTTTCCGGCGCTTTACCTCATTCTCCATCTAGAGCTGGATGGAGCTTTTTCACTTTATCCAGCCAGTGATTTCAAATGTATGCAACCTATTCTTGCCAGATGAAGAACATATTTCGTATTTTTGCTGCCAAGTCTGGGCTCCAAGATCCTGAGTCATACGCGCTTTCAGCCCTCTTGAGTTTCTTCCCACTTTATCAGTGGTTCCCCTGCAGCCTCACCAGTATGCCTTGTGCAGCCCTACTATGGTAGCGTCTTGCTTCTGTCTGTCCTGGGTGTGTATTTGCTAAGACATATTAGTACCTTGGCCCCTCACTATTAGTTCTTTTTTAAGCTTCTACAGTTTATGATGCTTTTGAATTTTTTTCTTGTTCTGGTTAAAATGTTATTTAAATTCACTCGTAAAATGTAATTTTCTCACATGTAACACTCATTTCCAATGTATCGGGATGGAATAAATATCAACACAAGGCACGTTTTTAATTCTGATAGGAACAGGCTTCAGAGTTTCTCACCAGTGTGGAGAGACAACTAAATTTGTCCCTATACAAACTTAGTTTCTTTTTATAATTCGAAATAACTGGTTTAAATACATTATGTTAAAACTTTTTCATTCAGCTGCCATTGAGACAAAAACAAGCAAATAGACAAATTACGTTTTGTAAACCAAAGAGGAAGTTCTGGACAGGAGAAGGGAAAGACTTGTGCGTCTACGACCACAGAGTGCTGTGTTTTCCAAAAAAGTCCTGAATTTTCTTTCTCCAGATCAGTCTCTTGAACTCAGGATACAAAAAAACAAAAAACAAAAAACAAAAAAAACAGACAGACAGACAGCTGTTGTACATCTCAGACTTTCGCGGTCTGAGTTGTGGAGCTCGCATCAGTGGAGCGGGGTGGGCACTCGCTGGGATTCAGGCGACTCGCATCCTAGTCCTTATTCTTCTCGTGAATTTGGGATTCTGGTCAAGCTACCTCAAACCATTGGGCTTTAAGTTCCTCGTTGTGAAACTGAAGATTTGAACAACTGGGTTGTTGATTCTCAAAGTTGTGTGTTTTGACCTCTGGTCAGGAGGGGCGCCTCAGTGGCTTCGGGGGAGTCCAGAAGTCAGGGCGAGGCTGAGCAGCTGGGACTCTGCAAAGCCACCAGCTTTACCCTTCACCCTACTGTCACCCCTCTGTTGCCTTGGCACTTGTGGGGTTTTTTTTAAAGTTACTTTAATACATTGTAGTTGTCTGTAAATTTTAATTTTAACGGAGGGTAGTTTGCAGTTTTTTAGAAAATTCTTGAAAAGCTCTGGTTTAGATGATGTCGAAGGTTTCTGAGGTCCTTTCTAGTTCCTCATTCTGTGATTCTGTGCACCTGTTCACTTATCTGCCTAAATCCTGCCTGCTAAGCTCTCTCGCCTTCTGTGGGGCCCACAAAAGAAGGCACCACCGTGTCTGTGTTAGTCCCGCATAACCAGCACAGGGCCTGGCAAACCATAGGATTCAGTGAACGCTCATTACGTCAGTAAGTGAGCTCCTGCTTACCGAGCACCATTGTGTCTCTGAGAGAGAGAAGCAGCGGAGAGACCTTCACTCTGCAGGAGGAGGGGGTGGTGGTGTCACTTTGCCATCCCTGTTTCTGTGCCACGCTAAACCTGCATATGTGCTAGACCTTTGGTGCCTAAGTGACGTCTAAAAAAGTCCCTCCGGCCTGGTGTTACTGCTGGTGATCATTAAACTGTCATCTTGACATCTGACTAGATACAAAAAGGTGTTCTGTGGCTCCAGTTATGAGAAAGGCCAGCTCATTCTCCTCTTCCTTTGGTTTCCTAAACAGCCTCCTTTTCCGAGTCTGGCTTCTGGATTCTCGTGGCCTGGTCCACTTCCTGTCACCTGTCACCACTTCCTTCCCAGCATCCGCGTCCTTGTTTCTGGTTGTACTCTGCATCCCCACCTTCCGGGGTGCTGGCCCTTGTGGCGTGCGAGCCTCTGTCCTGCCATTGTCTGTGCTCTGTGGGCCTCTGGCAGGGGGTGCTTTCCTGTGCTGTGGTCTGACGCCCTCACAGCCACTGGTGGCAGTGAAAATGCCCTTTCACTATTGAACGTGGTTCCGGAAAGAGGACCACTGTCCTAGCAGACAGCCCTTTTGTTCCCCCAGCCATTGCGCCCCAGACGTGTGGGGATGGAGGGTGGGCTGTTGCGGGAAGGCTGGGAGGCTGGGAGCCGAGGCCGAGGATCGGGGCAGACGGTCCCCGGAACTGCTCCAACTCCTGTTTTCTCCTCCCGCCTTAGCCCTTCAGGCAAGATGCTGAGGCATAGGCATGCTTGATTGCTCCTGTCAGTTGGGTCGAGCATCTCCCTGGTGACTATATTTCATGGCTCCGAACAGGCTTGCCTCTTCTCAGCGGTGTCGAAATCGTGGCATGGGCACAACAACGGGGGCCAAGAGACTGGGGCGGGCTCCATGTGGTATCTGGTATCTGTCATCTTCTGTAACACTTACGTTCTTCCTGTGGAGATGGCAGAAGCCAGCGTTTTTGTCTCTCATTTAATCCATCTGGCCTCTCCATGTTGTGTGTGTCTGTCTGGATCAAGATGGAGCTTTGTATTCTGGGACCCATTATCTCCGAGGCCCTACCTGTGCTCGACAGGTCAGGGCATCCACAATCTGCTCCCTCTTCTATGCAAATTACATACCCTGCCTGGCTCCCAGCAGGTGGCTTCTGCATCTCCCATAATAAATCAGTTTCTGTTGCTACCAAGAAAATACATGCAATAACATTGCTTTGTTTTCTTCTTGAAAAATATAGGGTCCCTTTTTTTTTTTCTGTTAAAAGTTGCCAAGTTATAAGTCTTCCTATCAATACAGAAACCACTTTTGTTGGGGTCCGGAGATAAAACATCATGAAACCATGTACTCTCTTATTAATTGTACCTATTGGTTTTAAGATAGATCTAGTTTATAATTTTGAATGTGAAAACCGTATGCCTTGAAAACAGACAACTTTGCCCCCTTTTTGTAGTTTTTTTATCAGGATATAAGAAAAGACATGGCTCTAAAATGTACATACTTAGGTTCACCATACGAGATTTGAAGAAGGTAAATTTATGTTAGTAAATCAGCTAATATGGGTAAATTTTTTTGTTTATTAGTTATGAAACAGCATATTGGAGTTTTCTGCAGATATCTCAGATTTTCTATGGTCTGCCTTCTGCACACTGCTAGGCACTTTTCAGTACTATGGATTTGAGTGAAATACGTAAACTAGGTCTAATTTTATCTTGGCAAAACCCATTGGATCATAGAAAATGTACTGTGACAGAATTCAGGATATGGGTTTCAACGTCAAAATACTTTGTAAAAAGTTACTTATTTGTTTAATATAGATAATTGGATGTTCACCTGTAAAAAACTCTGTTCTGAAATGCTAGGAGTAGCCTGTCCTATCCTTTTAAGCCAACTTGTATACTTCAGTATCACCTGCCGTTTAAGAAAAGGAGCTTTGATTAATTTTTGGAAGTTTCTCAATACAGTATGGGTGTAAGCATGTGAAGCAGCCAAAGCTATTCCTCCCACTTCTTTTTGTAGGTGAATATTAACTTAAGCTGCAGGTATGATGAAAAGTCACATCTGAAGTGTTCGAATTATAGAATCCTCATTTTAAGCACTTTTTGATAAGGAAAGAGTATTTAAATAGTTGACCAAGAGCATACTTGGGAAACTGAATCATACTTCATGAATGCATACTTTCTGATTCATAGTCCTGTGATTTTTCTAGAATACTCAACTTCCAAATGGGAAAACCTCTACACTAAAACTACTTAAAAGTATTTAAGTGTGTATTTATGAGTTGTGGCACCTAAAATCTGATATTTAGGCTGTAAGTTCCTGGGGGCCATGGGGTGGTTCAACCCAGCGGATAAACCCATACTTAAGAAGTAATGTGGTTAAGGGCCATCGTAGTGCATATGTTACCATGGCACTGAAGGTTGGGGTACCCACGTAGCCTATGTGTACTTAGAGCAGAAAGGGAGGTAGTGGGGAGAAGGCTTCCCAGAAGAGGTATTAATGGAGGTGAGTGCCATTGCTTGAGCGGTCTTCACCTGGGCATGTAGCGAGCATGCGGAACATAAAGAGTGGGGACCTTCTCTGCATTGCCATTGTTTGATTAAGGTTGATGTGTAGAGTACAGGTGACAGCATAATGAAGAATGAGGTTTAAGATGAAAACAGAAGACAAATCACAGACAACTTTGTTTAAATTGTTTGTATTTTATACAAAGAATCTTAAAGAACCTTTGAAGAACTTCAAGTAAGCGTATGATTGCTGGGGTTGTAGGATAGGGGATGGTTATCAGGGACAGCATGGTGAGTGAGCAGTACCAGTGGCAGGAAACTCAGTTATATGTCGGTAATGCAGTAATCCAGGTGAGTAATGATGCTTGGCAGTGCCAAAGAAAAGGAAGAAACTGCTTTTACACGCTTAGCATCTCACACATAAAGATGGATGATGATGATGTGATTTTTCTCATTAGCACTTCCAGGCTCTGAAACTTAGAATCATCATCGTACTGTGTAATCACTCCATTACCAAGCTTTCTTAAATTTTCCCCATGAAGTCTACTAATTTCACTCCTTCTGTTCAACCTAGCCCAAATCCTCATTATTTAATATCTGAAGTTATTGTTAGGCTCTCCTGACTGGTCCTGCTGTCTCTAGATTTGCTGAGTAAGCCTGTAATCACATGCTTATTCTCAGAGTCCTTCAAGCCTCCCAGCTCATTCTTGCCCAGGCCATGTAATCTCCAGGAGGTGTATCTTCTTCCTCCCCCTGCCTGTGCCCCTACACTCTCATGGGTACATTAGACTGTCTTCTTCAGGAAACTTCTTCCCAAGCAATCTAGTCTTCCCTTGACTTTCTAAAGCCCCGATTATGTAGAATGTGTCTGAGACTTTTTAGTATAAAGCATTTTTTTTTTTTTTTAACCTCAAGAAGTTTTGGTGGATTCCCGAGTAGGGACTGGCCTGATAGTTTAGAACACTGGCTTTTGGGGGACAGTGATTTTGATTTCTCAATATATAGCAAAATAGAGCATGACTAGCCATTCACTATTTTATCACATTTGCACATGTTGTTCTTTATTTTTGTTTTTGTATTTTTTCACTTAAAAGAGTCAGAACAGTGACCTGGAATCTCTTAACCTTGACACAGTAAGTAATATACTCTGTGGTGTTAAAACATTCAACGCCAAGCTCACTCCTTGATTAAAAGTGACATTTTTTAGTGGAAGTTCCAACAGTAGAGTGATGGGTGCTGCCATTTTGGTTGTGTAACCAATGCATCCAGGCTGTCAGAAGGAACACCTTCAACTTCACTCTACATTGTCTCCATGGACAGGAAGCAGTATCCATTGTGGACCATCATTTGAATATAAAAATCAATTAGATGCTGAAAGTTAATGTGCAAGGGTTCAGAAAATTGGGGGTATGACCCGCATTGTACTTGTTCTGAGCATTCTCTTGGGAATGGAAGGATAATGGAGGTAACATTCTACCAGCATCTTCAGGAGTATTTTATCTGTTTAATTTGGAGGGATGCATTAAAGAGAAGTTTAGAATATAAAGTAGAAGGGAAAAATGGTTTCTGATAATAAGTCTTCAGTTCTTTGGAAGAGTGATCTTAATTGTTTTTGCCCTTCTACCCAACTCTTCAACATAAACAGTTATTGTTTTTCTTTAATGAACTAAATATACTTTTAGAATAGAGTGTTTTTGGAATCATCTGTTCGACCTGTCCCCCAGTTGCTGAAACCACTTCTGTGATAGCGCATGGCAAATATCATGTGAGTTCTTCGTATCTTTCTCTCCTTTCATAATCAGACTCTTGGTTCTTCATCCTACCGGTTACTCCCAACCCACATTTTAGGGTAAAAGCTTCTTAATTCTTCATGTTTCATGTTTCGTGGCAGCTTTGTATTTTTTTTTTTTAACATTTTGAAAAAGCTGAGTTTTCCATTGCCAAGAGCTCATCATTCTAATGTTAAAAGTCAGAGTCCAGAAAAGCAGATCCTGTTATTCGACACCATCTGTATCACTAGCTGTTCATTTTCCACATCTTTCTTCTTTTCCAAAGTCAAAATATTCAACTAAAATAAGAAACAAAAATAATATTTATATCCCCAAAGTTCTTGAATCCTGCTTAGGACTTTGCAGTGTCCGGGAGTCCAGTCTTCATTAATTTTTATCACTTTTTTTTTTTTTAACCTAATATTAGTCAGTGGAAATTGGTAGGGGCCAGTGGATTTGCTAAGTCTAGTGAAATTTTCCAATTACTAATGTCTCATTTGAACTTACTAATTTTAAGTTTTAAGAAGATAAATTCCAAAGAGTTAGTCATCCTGTATACAATTACTCCATTTAATTCTTTGTGTTCCAAAATAAATTGTAAATTACTCAAGAATAGGTAGTTCAATCATTAGGTATTTCTGATACCTTAGGGTAGTGCTTCATAAGTAGGGAACAAAAAAGGATAGTTCTCCATATGATTGACTGTTCAATCATTCTGTCATTCACTCAACAAATATTTAATGATGCTTCTTTGAGCTGTGTCCTCAGAGGAAAGGACTTGTTTACTGGTGATTAAGAAGTAATATTATCGTTTTCTTTTTGGTTTCCCTGTTTATACCTATTGAACCATTCATTTAACTCTAGTATCAGGTCTGAACAAATCATTTAATTCTAGCAAGGTTGTCACAGCTACCAGAATTACATTAACTGCTAACTCTTACACTTGTGATAGACTGTAGACCTTCCACAGCTGCTCTACTGTTTGATTTACACAGTGTACCTATTAGGATGCTTTCAGCTACATTTAATGGAAAATCCAACTCAGACCGGCTGTAACCGTGAGGAGATGCACTGTCTTACATAGCTGAGCTCTGGAGTTGCGCAGCCTCAGGGACCATTGATTCCATAGACCAGCGGTGTTACCAAAGATCCACCATCTTCCTGCCCCTTTCGCTGCACTAGCCACAATTCAGCTTACCCGGAGGGTAATCGCAGAGCTCAGAGGCCTTTTGCTTTCTTGTCCATATGCAACAGAACAGAGTGAGCTATCTCCCCAAGCATGGAGCCTGTCTATGCAGGCTGGGGTGGGGGCATTCTCGGACTAGTAACACTGGACTATTAAATCAAGGGGCAGGCTCTCGTAGTTTGGTCTAATGCTGAATTCACCTGTTGGAGCTAGATTGCGTTCTGAACACGGTCAGAGTTCCATTAGGAAGAAAGGGGGAAACGGACTGTGGATGAGCAACCAACAGAAATCATTAACAATATCAACAGCAGCAATGGGGGAGAAAATGCTCTCAGGACCATGTGGTTTAGAGTCAAGTTTTGACCGGAAAATGTTTGTGGTAACTAGATAGAAGTATTTATTTATGGCAGGAGCTGCAGAACTTTGAGTTTCAATTGAAACCGAACGTCATTTCCTCCATAATCATTAACATATAGGTGCCCAATCTTTTCCAAACTTCTTGGTGACCCAGCCCTAACATGATACCTTGCAGAATTAAGTAGCTTAATTTGTAACATGGACTAGAATTTTAATTGAGCTGCATTTGCATCTGTTGAAAACATGGTAATTAGGTATGTTTTAATTGCAGAATGACGGCGCTGCACTAAAGAGAAATGCGCAGCTTCACGTTAAGCCTCCCGAAAGAGAAGCTGAAACGTGTCTGCCGTCCTAGGTAACCATGTGGGAAAGTTCCGTGCATAGAGCAGGCTAAAATAGGCAGAAGTGTTAGTCAAAAATAGAAATTTCTTTTTGTTTGGAAGGAGGTAATCATCTTTCTTTGTGTAGGTGATCTGCAAGAGGAAATCAAATAATCTGTAAAGATGAGCAAAATTAAAGAGAAAAAAATGTAAAACATAGCATGTAAATGGATCAACCTAAAAGTAAGTTTATGATTAGTTCTTGCATTGTAATTTATGGCGGGAACACAATCGATCAAGCCATTTACTGCTAATATGTTGCCAGATTTTTTTTTTGTATTTTCTTTCAGTTTGAGGAATAAAAGTATTTTATGTACCTTGTTATAAAGGTGGTATTAATGTACAAAGACTGGTTGTAAAACTTTAAAAAATAATTCACCAGTATTATCAGTGACCTTGACTATACGTATTTAAAACAGTTACACCTGTGTAGCCAATTTATTTAAGCTTCTGATAAGCACCATAATTCTGCATGGGGACAGGGTCAAGTGAGAGATTCTGACTTTTTTCTATCAAATAATCTTAGAGTTCAAAGTATATATCCTATGATACTCTAAAAGAACATCTTATGTTTGTACATATGAAGCCACATATTGCTAAATATTTTTAATTAGTTGGCATTCCAAGGGATTAGTTAAATCAGTACACCCCCAGAAGAGTTTCTGTGATAATGTATTATCTAAATTAGAATGTCCCGAATAAGCATAAAGAATTCTCAAACGTGCAAGTATCATTTTAAAACAGTCCACTTGCTTGGGGCAGGAGACGGAGCTAGGATTTTTGATTCTATAAAATGAGGTTACAAAACCCGAAGTTAATAAATAATTTAATACTAATTTTCTCTGTTTCACCCAATTTAGGAAATAAGTTGTATTACATACACCAGAAAATTATTGTGAATATGAAAAGAATTGGCAACAAATCTGACTTCAGCATATAGTCAGTTGTGAAGGCCCTGCCTTTATTCTGTTACCGAGCCAGGAGCAGACATATGCCCCTTGTACTTCTGCCAAAACTATTAGGCGGAAAACTAGCAGAACTGCTACTGATACTTCCATTCATGATTTATGATAATGGTTGCTGTGGAAGACTAAGTCATTTACATTTATTGAGCTCATTTTTTTGTTTATAGTTTCAGATATTGTAGAGGGTTCTAAAATCCATCAGACAACACGTATTGCACTAACAATAATCGCATAAAAAGATACCAGAAACTGATTAGAGCAAAACTAAGTACAGTGAGCCTTCCTGATGTTGTTGTAGTTGGGGTGTGGCTAGTTTTGTCAGGCTCGATTAGAGGACAGTAGATACTGTTCTGAAACTCGAGGAACAGTGATACTCAGAGACTGGAGAAGAATTTGGTTGGTTGGGATAAAGTCATGAGTCAGGTTTACCGGTAGTCTTTCATCTGCTGTCTGCGTCTGCCTGGCAGTCCTCATTTTAGAAATTTAGAGAATGGGAGGCAGACATGTCATCATTTCGTATGGGGAGTGCAGTAATTAAAGTTTGTACCAGGAGTTATGGAAGTATAGGTAAAAGGAGGTTTGCATGTTGGGAATTTTAGAAAATTCACTAGCATCCATTTATCTATCTTGAGCATACCAATAGACCCAGGTTTTATAGTTCCCGAGAACTTCTGAGAATTGCTTTATAATGATTCGGATGGTGATCTCAAAGATCAGGCCACACCTGTTTCCCAAAGGGTTGAAACAGCAGTTCGCTATCAGGTGGAGCACAGCCACGTTTACGGGTGTCGGGCAAGGTGCTTCAGCCCTGCGAAAGCTGTATTTGTATTCTCTCATGTGACTCACGTGTGAAAAGGCTACAGATAATTAGCATGTCTTTGGGCTAGTTGACCAGGATACTCTTTCACTGCTCTGCGTAGACCACAAAACAGTATAGCCTTAACTCAGCGTGTATTTGTAAGGCTAGTGATTTTCACTAGCAAAGCCCATCTGCAAGTTGTAACAGGCTTTCTTTGTCAAATCTGTATCATTCCTATTTGTATGTTAACTAACCGAGAAGAAAAAAAGCAAGTTTTTACAAATCTACCGCGTCCTTTGGAGCAGGAGTGGTTCACCATTAGATAACCCAGTGCAGAGGGAGGCAGACCTTTTTAAAGTCATTTCTGTGTTGCTAGCCGTTCCTAGAGTTTTGTGTACATTTGCTCTAGCTTCTTGAGCGATTTCATCAATATATGAGCCACAAGTCACGGCATTAAATGAATACATAGGATTGACAATAGCTTTCTGAAATACACTGCTGACCGCTGAAATTATCTTCTGGGCAAATTGCGTGGTGACTAGGTGATAGATTACCTCGATGTGTGTTGTGTGAAGCATGGAATTGAGCAATCACAGAGTTGATGAAAGAAGTGCATGAAGGTCTTGCTGAAGTACAACTGTATGGGACATAATACTAGAAAGAGCCCTGGACTGGGAGTATGCTGGCCCCAAACCTTTCTGTTTCCTCAGCGAGAAATGGAAGATGTCGGTCTAAGTGACCTCTGAAGTACCTTCCTGATTTAGGCATGGTGATGCCTTTATTCCTGAGCTGTGCGAAGGCATGACCTGCTGGCCTGAGAAATATGTTGGCTCATGTTTTTAACCAAGTGTGTCAACAAACAGAATTGTACACTTTATTTCGGCATTACGCTAAGTAGATGCTTTTTTTTTTTTTTTGAACTGTATTACTTTGAAGTGGTCATGCCATTACTGATAATCTTTTTCTCAGATTCGTGAGGGTTTAATAGCAGAACACTAAGATACTGAGATTGTTTTAACTGGTCTTATTATACTTTGATATTGTGTATTACTAACTCAAGTGTCCCTTGGTGGTGGAGAGGCAAGACTGAATTTCACTTGAAGATATGTTAACTTGACTTGGAGGTCAGTTCTTTGTGAAATGTTGGGAAAAGGCTCAACTGTTCTATTTGGTTCTTTGTTAGAAGAAGCTCAAAAACATTGATTCATGCTTTATTTGTTGATGCAGGAGACTAAAATGACCCCAGCAGTCAAGGGATAATCTGAAGCCCTGATCATTCTTATTCTATTTGGAAGAAAATCTTGGGCAACCAATCTCAGAAAAGATTTATGAGAGTGGCTGTTAATATGTACATTTATTGTTTCTTACTTAATATAGAAATTCTTAAAATTCTCTTGGTAGGTGGAAACCCACCCTAGTTACTTGTCATTCTTTCGAATCAAAAAGTTTGGGCTATTGAAGTGCCCTTGGACCATTTGCTTGCTGAGTGTTGGTTCAAAGAATAGAATATTGTTATCACTAAGTAGATCTTTTATCTGCAAACTTCAGGGGAGTGTGAGGTCATTGATTTACACATTTTCATGGTTTTATCCATCCTTGTTTCCTTGTCATTATGTAGATGAGTTATTTCGGATTGGAAGATACAGTAGCATTTGCTTATGATGTTGGCTTTATGTAATGACAGTATGAGGGAAAGTTACAGAGACTATAAAGTTCCAGTCCTCTGCGTGCAGAAATCACAAATGGACATATGTGGGAGCCTGAAGAAAGAGGTCCTTGTGCTGGTATTGGTGTGCTTACCAGTGAGTGGTGTAGTCGCACAAGTTTCTGAGGGGCTGGAGTAGATCTCCATGGTCCTGACCCACGAGGAAAGGAAGCACTTGAGGAGGGCCTGCTTGTTTTCTTTGCAGGTCCGTGCTGTGTGATAACGGCCTACTGGTCCCACCGGCAGTGCATGGCTGTATCAAGGAGGATGTTACCCCTAGTGAGTGAATCGACATCTGGCCAGGAAGCTGCTTCTCTCTACTGTTGACACATGATCCTCACATAGGAATACCCGTGTGCTTAGTAGTCATCATCACACATTCAATTCTAATTCTCCTTGAAAGTCAATAGCACAGGGGCTCCTCCCTGGCTCTGTCAGAAGAGCATGTGACTCTTGATCTCAGGGTCATGAGTTCAAGCCCCACATTAGATGTAGAGATTACTTAAATAAATAAAAACTTAAAAAAAAAAAAGTAAATAGCATTGCAATCCATGTTGCTAGCAGGACCAAACAACAGTAGAAAATGCGGGAAAGCAAAATCCGCACATATATTTTAGCCTCCTTTACTTTGTTCTTTCGGTTCACTGTATTCCTTATCCATTTATGTTTGCTTGTTTGTTTCCCTTCCAAGTGGAAGAAGACACAGAAGAAAGTTCAAGATCAGGGAGAGAGTCTGTATCCACAGCCAGTGATCAGCCTTCACATTCTCTGGAGAGGCACATGAATGGAAACCAAGAGAAAGGCGATAAGATGGATAGGAGAAAGGATAAAGCTGGCAAAGAGAAGAAGAAAGACCGAGACAAGGAGAAAGACAAAATGAAAGCCAAGAAGGGCATGCTGAAGGGCTTGGGAGACATGTTCAGGTAAGTCTTTACCAACCCAGAGCACATCATCCGTAGACACGTGAGTGTGAGGTTTACGTAGAATTCTACGAGCACAGACTTGAAAACGCTATCTTTGAGGTCAGCCAAAATGTTTTCTAATCTTCGGTCTCTGCTGTTGTACTTGTAATTTCTCAAGGATTTCACTGTAGTTCTTTCAGACGATTGGGGCAGCCTTAAAGATGCTATCTTGCCAGCCCCGTAAATAACCGTGAGAGGAAGGGAAGGACAAGTCTTCATGTTAGCTACGCATAGGAGTAAAAGCCCCATGGAGACAAAGGGCTATTAAAGCAGTGTTTGTTCTTTTGTGTGTGTGAACAATGGCTCATTATTTAAATTTAACATAGAGCTCAAGTTAGTAGTAGCATTTAAAGGTTCATTAATAACAAGTCTAATAAAAAATGTTACAAATAGAGCTTCAATTAAGCTGTGTTGATTAATTTAATACTTATTACTTCAGTCTGTAAAGATTTCATTAAACGTAGTCTCTGGCTGTTTCCTGACAGTTGTTTTTGTGTCCTTAAATTATACTCTGGGATTACTTAGCATATCGTTTTTACAAATCATGGCTCCACAGTAAAAGTGACAAGTTGTTCAGAAGTTGCACTGAAACTCTCCCATAAATGTTCATCTAAGGTGATTTGTAATATTCAGGCATTTAATGTTAAATATAAAGATTGCTCGATTGTTCCCTAAATTAAACCCCTAAACATATCAAGATGATGGTTTCAAATTGAAAACATACAGCATAGCCACTTGACTCTTCAGAAAGTAGTTACCCTGTGTTAGGAATCCCTTGCTTTTAACTTTTTTTTAATTGCAAAATGTGAACGGGAGTTTTTATTTTCATGGAATTTCTTGATTTATGATCCTGAGGTTGACCTCAATAACTCAGGGAGTTAAAGATACGTCAGGACTGCAAAGTTGAGGGCTCGGGGCCCAGCCTGCAGGCCACACAACACAACAGCTGTGCTCTGTACGCGTCTGACTCTGTCGAGTCCATGCCAGAAGTAGACTAGGGACCCAGATAACACAAAGCCTGGTCTATCAGCGGTGTTAGCTTTCATTGAACTGCGGTGGGATTTCCACCTCTGATGCTTCAGAGCATTGGGATTTTCATAGTTTTGCATTCGAGTTTTTCTTGTTCGTGTACTACTCCTGAATGCTTTCTCAGCCAGATCGTCTTTCTTCATCATATGCCGTGTCCAAGAACACCTAAGGGATGAAATCGCTCTCATGGCCACTTTATTTCAGTTTCTGTGTTAGCCAGCGGGCTTTTCTTTCTGTGCAAGCTGGCACCTGCGTAACACACGACGTAAGGCCCTTGGCCATCAGTGAAAAGTTAAGGACTGTGTACGCTGTCTTCTTTAAATTAGAGGTTACGAGATGGGAGGATACCTTCCCAAGAGTTACGTATTCAACAAGCAGTGTGGTGTTGTTTCCAGGTGCCCTCCTGAAGTCGCACTGAAAGCCAGTGGCCTGTTAGTGTTCCTCCTTCATCAGCCAACATTTATCTGACAGATAGAGTGCTCTGTTCTTCTCATGGAATAAAAAAATAAGCAAATTTTCTGGTGTGTCTTTATAAAGTATGT
The DNA here is from genome assembly GCF_023065955.2 of Ursus arctos. Taxonomy (NCBI): domain Eukaryota; kingdom Metazoa; phylum Chordata; class Mammalia; order Carnivora; family Ursidae; genus Ursus; species Ursus arctos. The sequence goes on from NW_026622986.1 coordinate 5,208,450, forward strand.
TATAAATTATTTTCATTATAAGTTGTTTTTTTCTGTAATTTACAACTCCAGAGGCTTTATGGTAGAGTTCTTCCTTTTTCCTTTCGGGGGCCAGAGGTGTGGACAGTGTGGGGGACGTGTATGTTTCAGAGGGATCCTGAATTGTAACCCAACAACCACCTTGTTGCTCAGAGTTCTGTAAAATACTGTATGATGTTTTCTCTAGACCAAATTCTATAGATTATACCTGCACCCTGTAGTGAAAGCCAGCTTTGTAATAATTGTAATTGTAATTTCAAAGGCCTGAGTGTTTTTGAAAACTAACTTCTATGTTTAGATGCAGGGGCTAAAGGGTTTCTTTGTTTTTTCCCCCCTAAAAAAATTAGCTTGTATTCTCCCAGTGTTTAAGAGTAGCTATTAAAGAAAATCACTGACGTTCATACTTTTTTGGGAATATAGTATCAGTGGTTCGCTAGAATCAGCCCACTTTGGCTTTTGAGAGCCAGTTGCTCAATGTTTAGAAATTTTGCTAAACGGTTGTTAAACACAGCCATTACAAAAATTAAATAAGTTTTATAAAAATCAAAAGCAGTACTCAAAATTTACCAGTTCCTAATTATTTTATCACATTTTACCACGATCTCTGCTTTTGAGGTTATTTCCCCTCTTGCACTGGCACGGTGCTAACACTTTACGTGGGTGCACAAACACAGCTCTCGCCAGCTCTGCCTTTAAGACACAATGCTGCTGGTTGAATGTGAGCCATGTTGGAAGACCTTCCACCATGGAAGTGTATGAGTTCCACAAAACAGAGCCCCTTCTCCTAGGAGAACAACACGCCACCAAGTGAAGAATGTAAATCTATCGTAAGCAGAGTCTTAGTAACTTGTCTAGTTTTCTAGACAAGAAACTGTCATGGCTGACTTCCATCTGGTTGCAAACCACTGCCTCAGTCCTTTGGGAAATGGTTGAAGCTTGCCAAACACTTCTCCTTGAAAATGATCTGAGAATAATTTATTAAACATAAAATAAGCTTTTTGTCTGATTGACTCTTGGCTCTTAATCCTTCACACCATTATTTTATGTTCTTCGTATTGGAGAAGACTCTTAAAGTGTCGGTGGATTTTTCAAAACATTTTGTAACTACCTCTCATACTTACTGAGTCTCACTGTTTGAGACTAATACACTCTCAGGTTGATTCTTTTATGTTTTCTTTTTTTTTTTAGTAACATAGGGGAATATAGTCCGATTTAAAATTAGTCTCTTCCTTTCTTTTTATTCTCTTACGGAGAATAGCATGTGATTTCCTTAGCGGTGTAGCTTAGTCAAAATGTGTACGTACATATACATTCCTTAGAAGAGTTCGTAAGGAGGTTCGAGTGCGCTGCCCAGTGTGGGCCTGCAGTACAAAGCAGGGACGTGCGTGTCTGTGTGTGAACGTGTGCGTTTGTGCAGGTGTTGTTACGATCTTCTTTCTGTGTTCTGGTTCAGATAACAGAAAGGAAAAGCTAAGGGTCAGGGACATTAGATATTGGGAGTCTTAGCTTCCTGGGCATATGAGCTTTTTCTCTTTAGTCATTTGAGGAGGTAATAATATGTTTTCCTTTAAAAATAGGCTCATGGGCTCTCCTCCCCACCATCTCCCTTCACAGCGTCCCCCTCCCTTCCCCCGGAAACACACACAGTCTCTTCCTACCCCGATAGATTTGTCTGTGATTTGGGGTTCAATTCGAAGACGGCCAAATATATGGACCCTGTTTTTGAAAGGGCACCAGAGGAAAACCATGGCGCCTTGTGTCATAAATATACCTAAATAAATAAATAAATAAAATAAAAATACCTATTTTTATTTATTGGTATATACAGATGACATGGTTTTCTATTTCACACATTGAATGGTAGTCACAAAGATGATTTAATTATTGATAAACAGCTCTAGGAAAGAATGTTTTGAGTCATACGAATCACTCTTCTGCTTATAAATTACGGGGTGTATGAAGTACAGAAGCTGTCTTAGCAAGTTTTAAATCACAAATTCAAATCCATAAGAAATCAAATAACAAATGTAAAGTGTTTCATGTGTGTATGAATTTCTCGTTGTATATACTAGGTCTTCTTTTGCACATAAGGAACTCCTATTGCCTTAATTAAAATGGCTTTGTAGCTAAGAAACCAGTGTGCTTACTAAATAGGTAAACATGACTTATAAATGTAACCATTCTTTGTGCAAAGTGCAGAACAGAGGGAGGGTCTAGAATTTTGAGTCTTTGTTTATATTTGATTCTCAGATGCTTGGCTGTTCAAATTTAATACTATAAAATATTTTTTAGAATTCTGCAGCTGTATGAAATTGTCACTAAAGAGGGAAGGAACTAAATCTTTAGAAGGAGAGAGATCTATTATTTAACGTTTCAAATGTGTTCATGTTTGAAGGAAAGCCACAGCATTATTCAGCAACATGCTTTTGCCTGGTTTCCATCTTCAAATTGAAATTATCGATACGATAATAAATCCCTGTACTGGGACAATAGTCCCCGATAGTAAGGGTTAAAAATTATGTGTTGCCCTTTTTTCCAGCCCTGGAGTAAGTACAATTTGATATTGCTTTGCCTAAGAGATTAGAATGGTTCTCTTTTGAATGTTGTAGAATTGTATCCACTCTCAAAGCAAAGGCTTCTTAGAAGTGACCTCACTGTGCACATCACAGGTTCATTCTGTGCTTTTGTCCATATGTGACAGCCGAGAACCTATCGCCATGGAAAGCTAAAGCAAATGTAATGTTGCAATATTACCATTAAAATTGAATCCTCCAATTACATTTAAAATGATTCCCTGGGTCCCTGCAGCATTGTTTTATTTAGTTCTGTAAGAGGAAATCGGTAATTTCGTTTGAAACCTCGTTTGGTTGAAATCAGATACACTGCTCTCTTTTCCCTTCTAGAATATGATAGTTTTCAGAACACAGTGAACATGATCAGATTTTAAGACTTAATGTTGTAGCTTGGATTACACTCTTTAGGCTTTGAGAGAGTAACCAACAGGAATGATTGTTGCTTCCCTTACCTGTACTTACTAACTCTGTGTCTGTACCGTGTTTCTCATTTAGCCTTGCCAAACTGAAGCCTGAGAAGAGATGAACAACAAACCAGATTCAGAAAGGTCTCGAGAAGCACATATTGCACAGTTGATTTTTAAAACAAACAATAAATTTACTTTTAATGAATTCTTAGTGGCTGTTGACGAATTTTGTTTACGACATCAGCAGTTTCGATGGTTTGGTAATTTCCATATTAATCAATTTGGAACTTTTTCATCTTGATTTCGAGCTTGGGGGTTTAAATTACTGCTTGAAAAGGCAGAGAAGTGGTTTTTCCTATCATTTTTATTAGCCCCTTTTTTATAGTGGAAAACCATAGTCTAGCTGCTGGCGTATTCAGAAATCATCAGCACACACCAGTCCGATGTTAGAATCTGCTTTCGAGACGATGTAACGTACCAGTTTGGTTTGTGTGACACGGTGGTCAGGACACAGGCAGGTGGCAGAGGAGTAGTCCCAGGGCAGGGAGGCCTGTGGGTTGGGACTGTCACCCACCAGTTGATAAACAAATTGGCCAGTTTGCAAGGTACTTTTGAGCAAAGTTTAGTCCCTTCGTAGGTTACAGGGTTTAGACGAAAGATGGGGGTTAGGAGAAGAGATGTGTGTGCTTGGGGGTGGCTGACCCAGCAAGTCCTTCCTGGGAAAAAAGTAGAGATGCTCCAGCAAATAGTAATTCTGAGGTTTGCTGAGACCATGGGTATTTAAGAGCACAGACCCTTTCATAACAGTGTTTCTGCAAAGAGTCTGCCTGACCACAAGTGTTGTCATCACAGCTCTCTGAATGTGCGGGTGGGTCTCAGCCTATCCTTCCTTTAGGAGGAAGCCTTCTGCTTATAAGAAGCCTTAATTCACCACCTCTCCACTCTTCATGTCTTCAGAATTGCAGACAGGACTCTATCTCGTGAGCTTTATTCCTTTAGAATGTTGGAATCGTATCGTACTTGCAAATAAATGTGATGCTGGGACAGACGACCGTTGCATAAAGGGCGTTGTGGAGCTGGGTTGTGTGCCCGTGAGGATGGGACTCTGGCCAGCTCCGCCAGGCCACAGCCCTCACCTGTGTCTCAGGAAGGAGGCGCCCATACCCTGTTCATTTGTTGAAATAGCGGGGCTGGGAGATTTTTATGGCTCAGGCCTGATCGCCCTGTGGATGAACGTGACCGGTCTCACCTGGTGACATTTAGGGGCACTCGGTCTCAGCTGCTGCAGGTTCAGGGCGTGCCGTCAGCATACACCCGTGGCACAGTCTGCCCGTCTGTGTGAGAGACAAGCACAGTACTCTGTAATAGGAGAGAGAGAACTTGAAAGGAGAGACTGGGCATCATTTTCTTGGTGTCTGGTCTGTGAGCTGGACAGAGACCAGCCCTGTTGTGTGAGCACGCACCCGAGGAGGGTCCCTTGGAATAAGTTTCAAGTGTGTCAGCCCCGAGGACTTAATTCATGCTGCTTCTAATTCGAATGGAAACAGAAGTTTCTGTTTTTAACACAGGAAAATAAGCGTCAGACTGACCTGTTAGCAAAGGCAGGTTCGAGGGTAGCTGATATCATATTCTTCTCGAATTCTTTTTCTTGTTAGCAGTTTTAAATAGAGAGCCCCTGACATCCGCAGCTCGGAAGCTGACTGCGAGGAGGCCGGAGGAGCACGGAGCATGACGGCGAGGCCTTTCTAAGACCTTTCCCGACGCTCTGTACGCTGCCTTTCCACAGACCCGCGGCATGAATCCAGAATGCCGGTGTCAAGGATGACACCTGCTTCATAGCCTCTGTAAAGCAAACCTTTTCGTAAAAGAAATTTTTGACAGTTCTGAGATGCTAAGTCAATTTCAATTCCAGACGGTGTAGAAAATGGAATCTTTTTTCTGCAATTGATGTGAAAATTGAAGGCTAGTGACTATTCACTCTCTAATAACACAGGGTAAATAAATACGGTCACACCATTGAAAAATGTACTGGAAGACAGGCCCGGCTAATGACATTTAGCACAACATATACGGGGAATATTCTTTCTGAATGTTTTTATTGGCTACCATTAGAGATTCTGTATCTTTCACGTTAAATATAATGGATCCAAGGACCTGGTATTCCTAAATAGGTTTTTATCAAGCCACAAATTATTATATAAAGGTAAACGTTTGATCTTTCCAATAGTCTTTTAAAGAATTCCCTGGTGAAGTGACCTCTTACATAATTGAATGTTGGATGGTTTTCTTCTGACCTGTTTAATAATAGCCAATTTAGAAACAAAAGACTAAAATTGGATTAAATTTCATATTCTAGTGAAATGACCATGTCTCCCATTAACCTTTCTACTTATGTGTTTTTAGGATGGATGAGCGTTAAGGTAAGGCCAAGACCCCTAGATGCGTTCTCTCTTCTCTGGTCCATTCTGGCCCATGGCTCCAGCAGCCCTGTCGCTCCCCAGCATCAGGAGCGATTCCCTTCTGCATTGGATCATTCACTTTGTCCTACGCTCTGTTGTTACTTCCTCCAGCTTAGGAGGGACTTCTGTCCTAACCTCCTTGCCCTCTCAACTACTACCTCATTTTCTCTCCTACGCACCCTAACAGACTCTTTGATAAATTTGTTTATTTGTCGTCTCCATTTTCCTGTTGTCTCTGAAACCCCCTTTGGTGAAGCCTCATCCCCCTGGGCTCCACAGCCTGTTCCTGTGAGGTCACCAGGGACCCCTTCATGGGGGAATCTTCCCTGTGCACCCTCACCTCGCCTTGGTCTGCTCATAGCACTTGGCATGAGCTCACCCTCACCGGGCTCTCTGCTTCCTTTCTGGCCGCGGCAGTTCCATGTCCTTCGCCAACTCTGTGCCGTGCTCCGTCCTTCCAAGTATTGGAGCCCCGCCCCCAACTCAGTCCTTCGTGCTCTTCTCTTCTCCCCTTCTCAGTAACAGAGTTTTTATATTCTTAGGAAACAGCCTCTGGATTCCAAATATAGTCTATGGGCAGATGACTCCCAAATTCACGTCTCTCGTTGCCTGGGCGTCTTCTTTGAACTCTCGATTTGTCGGGCCTGCGTCATCTTTGCGTGCTCAGTTGAATATCGACACTTAGCGTGCTTCCAACTCAATTCTCAATATTGCTTCCCTTTTTTTAAAAAAAGATTTTATTTATTTGAGAGAGAGAGTGTGTGTGTGTGTGTGTGTGCGCGTGTGTGTGTGCGTGCGTATGAGCTAGGAAGGAGACAGGGAGAAGCAGACTCCCTGCTGAGTAGGGAGCCAGATGCGGGGCTCAATCTCAGGACTCCAGGATCATGACCTGAGCCATCCCGGTGCCCTTATTTCTTCCCTTCTTAGATAATAGCAGCTCCGTTCTTTTTTCAGTTGGTCAGGTCCAAAACCTTCAAGTAATCCTTGACTCTTACGTTTTCCTTACATTCCACATCCAGCTTATTGATGTACAAAAGCAAAGCTGCATTTGGTTTATAATTCCTACGAAGCCCAGGTACTTTGCACCCCCATCCTCCATCTCCTGGATTTCGGCAGTAATCCTCCAACCAGTCTTCCTGCGTCCCCCTTGCTTCCGTGCGGTACGTTCTCAACACTGCAGCTGGAAGTCACGTCATTTCCCTCCTCTGCTCAACCCCCAGCAGCCTTCCAAGTCATTCCGAGGAAAGGTCAAAACCCTTGAGTCACCTATGGGACTTGCCTCCTACCCCCACCCCTCTGACCTCATTCCTTCTCCTCCTGCCTTCGTGAACTCACTCCGGCTGCATTGGCCTCTCCTCCCTCACCTGCCAGGCCCACTAGAGCCTTTGTCTTTGCTCAGCTCTCCACCTGGAATCATCTGTTCTCAGATACCCACAGGTTCATGAGTGTCAGCTTTTTGGGGTGACTCCAGCCTCATCAAATAGCGTTCCCTCCCACCAGGACACCTCCCACCCCACTTTTTGGCATTACTTTTCTCCTCTGCACTTACCACTGCCTAACATATGATGTATCACACTTGGTTTAATGATGGGTTGACAGTGGCAGGGATCCTTAACCTTGGCTCCTGCCTGGTGCGTTGTCAGGGCCCAGTAAGTGTAACAGAGGTCTGGACGCCCGTATGCCTTCAGCACATCCTCCAGCTTCCAGCGGCCAGTCTCTGCCTCTGTGCCTGAGACCTCTCAGGCTGTGGAAGGAAACTCTGTTCTCTATGTAGGACTGCCACCAGTGCCTCGCCGTAACACGTCCTCAGAGCAGTTGGCAACCAAGGACTCCAGAAAGTCACTGTAAAAGTACTCCCGTCCCTGCGGCCCAGAGGGTTCTAATGCTCAGGTGTTAAGTCTACGCCCTTTGTCCTGAAAGTTGGTCCTCAGACCTGGAGCACAGCAGGACCTGGGAGCCTGTCAGATGTGCAGAATCCTAGGCCCTACCCCAGACCTACTAACATCAGAACCCGAAGCTTAGGAGCCCTAGAGATTCCTGTGCACCCCCCGGGGGGAGAGGCTGTGCAGCCCCTCCTTCCCTGCTCCCAGAGTTTGCCTGCGGGAGTGAGCTCCCCTTGGCCACAGTGGCAATGGGCTTGAGAACACTCCTTTTGGGCTGCCTTTCCACCCCTCACCCCCATCATGTCTGCACTCCCCTATCATTCCATTAAACCACTGCCCGAATCCTTGTCTCAGGATCTGCTGCTGCTGAAATCCAGACTCAGATGTGTTTGTTGAATGAATGAATAAATAAATCAAGTGCCCAGAGTAAGTGGTGACGTGTAGGTGAGGCATTTGTACCTGGAGTAATTTTGTAATTTATGACAAGCTATCCCACCCGGGCAGTGCTAGTGTTTGCTCCCATCTTTGGAAGATGATGTCACTTCCAAAGCCTGTCTGTGACTGAACAGGACAGTCCCCAGAGAACGGGCTTTTTCACGCTCCATAGGTCTACATCACGTCCTTTGGTTTATTGTTCAAGTTACCGTTTTCCCTGCTCTTAGTAGCCATAAATGATTTAAGTATTCTCCATTACATCAGACTTTTTAAAAAAGATACAATTTCCAAATTAAATCCTTCATGCCAAGCAGTCCCCAGCCTTCAGGCTTTGGGTTGTATCATGGAGTGGTCACAGGTTCAAGCAAGGAGTAAATATTGAAATTGCCCTAGTGATGCCTTCCTGAGCCTTAAAATGTTGGGTCAAGAGATGGTGTCAGATTCTGTCCCTAAAAGTCAGAAACCTGGTTTTCCTCTTCACAAGCTTCCTGAGCGGCAGAGAATGAGCTGCTGAAACGCCCCCTCCCTTCTGAAGACCACACCCACAGCCCTTTACAGCCTGGTCCTCTCCAGGTGCCACCAGCCACAGATGGCGCGCTGGCTTTTCTCCTTTCCCCACCACCCGGAGGGGAGGACACTTAGCTGAGCACCTGCGGCCCAGCCTCCTGAGGCCTGGGGTATTCCTGATTCTGCAATGAGACGTAACTTGGGGCTGGAGACAACCGCACCTCCTTAGTTTCTCCTTCATAACCATATTTAATATTTATGTATTATATAATACTATAACTTACATCTCTTCTGTGTTAAAAAGACTGTCTCTTTCTGGTTTATGTAACAATTTCAGTCCTTAAAAAAAAGAGAATAAAAGAGCAAGTTTACCTTCTCTGTCCAAACACAGGAACAGGGACTTTGAAATGAACTGAACTGACACTAACTGCGTAATATCCCTACTCTCTGTATTAAGGGCTCTCTGGTTCTACTCTCCCAGTAACTTAGCTCATTATCTGTTATCACCTATTGGCACCCGTTTCTGATGTCGTTGGGTAACATGCTGGTCACGAGGACTTCCCTAAAGAGAGAAAGCATCCTTCATGGATCGTACTTCTACCAGTACTCTGGCAAGCACTTAGCATTCGTTGAGTGGTGATGTTGGTGGACAGTCCACTAAGAACATTATTTCAATGACCCATTTAATCTTCATAACCCTGTAGGGTAGGTGCTCTTTTTAATCACTTGTTAAAGATAAAGTGAACGCAAAGGTTCAGGGGATACTGATGGCCAAGGTCACGCGGGGTCCAGTGGGAGAGCCACACTGAATTTGAATACTGGTCCACCCCTAAGGCCATGTTCCTACCCATTCTGCTGGACCAACTGAACCTTCTTAGCCTCTTCCAATGCGTTGTGCTGCCCTGACACCTGTGTGGGAGCCAAGATGGCTAGCGGTCAATCACATGAAGTAGCAATGCAATTGTATGCTGTGAAAAATGAGAGCTCCCCATTGCTAGCTGGGACGTACGGAAGTTAGTATCTTTTGAACCAGACTTTCCAGTTTTGTTCCTATTGGATTTCTTAGCATCCTCTGTCTGGGGTCCTTTCTCTCCCAAAATAATTGTTAAGGACTCAGGAATTTTATTGTTAATTTAAAAATTACTAATTGCCAACTGAGGGTTGCTGGAGTGGAGGGGGGTGGGAGGGATGGAGAGGCTGGATGATGGACATTGGGGAGGGTATGTGTTGTGGTGAGCGCTGGGTGTTGTGTAAGACTGATGAATCACAGACCTGTACCCCTGAAACAAATAATACATTATATGTTAATAGGAAAAAATTACTAATTGCCATGTCCCTTCCCCCACACCTGACCCTCAGATCTGTCTATACACTACCCTGAATGCTGGTGATGATTTAAAAAAAGAAAAAAAAGGTTAGCTTTATGTCTGCTCTCTTCTTTCAAGACGGCCATATAGTCCTATAAATGCTTTAAGTCCTTTCCTGTTTTTATACCTTTTTTTCCCCTTACTGTGTACCTTCTTGTATCTCAGATCTTGCTCGACTACAGTGCTTGCTTTTTCCACTGTTAAAACGGTCCTGAGGCCATGTGTGTTCGCGGTCTTTATTTCCTCTGTGAATCTTCTGATGTTCCCTGTCTTCCTGTAGTTTTCAGCCATGCCCTGTCAGTGCCACGGGGATCAGCAGTCCTGCCGATCCCTGGGTGTGCCACAGAGACCGCGGCTCCGCCTTTAGGGCTCTGCCTTGGGAAGACTAGTGGGGCTCGGGGCTGCCTGCCTCTCTGGCGTCTCTGCTCATCGTGTCTGTCTGGATCCTCGTACCTGGCCTCAGCAAATTGCCACTGCTGCTTGCAGGGAAATAATCTTTTATCTAATTCCTGCTTTTATAGCTGCTTTAGTCATTAGGAACGCATCCCAAGTTTACCTCAGAATTCCTAGAATTTCAGGTTTCTTTTTTATTTTATCTTTTTAGGGCATAGTGTTAAAACATTTTTTTAATTGAGGAAATGATAGCATCAATTGAATCATGGTACATGCTGATTCTGGAAGTTTTAAGAAAGTAAACTTTGGACCCACTGTAAGATAGGTATTCCAACAGGATGGACATTTTTCCTGGATGAACTTTCTAGATCATAGCAACATCCAGATGCTTAGAGCACAGTGGCAAAGCATTGATGATCATTTATGCAGGACGTTGTCTGCTACACCCCTGAGTTGTCCTAGCCACACTGGGGGAAGGGCGATTGCCCTCAAATGAATTTGGCTTGTGGCGTCTCAACATTCAGGTATGTATATTTGCAAACGAGCAGTAAGTCTCCTGATGGACAATCATACTTCAGCACTTAATGATAAGTATCCTATTAAAGATTAACTTTCACTGCTCCTTTGCAAATTGGCTGGTGAGAGCCGCAGCTCTAGAGCCAAGGAAGTCTGCAGCCTGTGAAGTGTAGCCTGATGCTTTGCATTTCCTTGATGGGTACTTCTGGCAGGAAGGGCCATGTTCCTGGTGGGGGCCAGGTGTGGGCTCCTGGCCCGGATCACTGCTCCAGGGAACGGCTTCATTTCTGACCGTATCCACTCCTGTCTCACCCCGCCAGCTGGAGCTGCATGGACTCTGAGGCAGGCACAGAAAAACAGGCATCCACATGCCTTGTGCAAAGAATAACTGGGCAGGGCAGTGACTTCTGAGCATGGTACTACTCACCTGGCAAAAACAGTTTCTAATGGTGAAGCGAGTGGAGTTTTCCCAAGGCTGGTTATGGGGTGTGTAGAATTTCTTAGTAATTTTGAGGTCAAACCATTAATGTATACATTCACCGTGTTTGCCAGGGGCCTGCTGTCTGCTGGGCACTGGACCCGGGGCCAGGGATTTGGGTATCACTGCGAGAAGACAGGCCCCGCCCCAGTGGCCCTTTGGAGGGGCTGGAGAACTTAGAGCAGGTGCACGTGGCCCACACTAGGCGTCAGAGTCACCTCCCTCCAGAAGAAGACATTAAAACAGAGATCCAAAAGATGTTTTCTCTTTTTCAAGGGGCTTTTGGGGGGAAAGGAGTATTTTGCGTGAGTGGCATTCAGACTCTGGATAGTGGTCCTCAGTAGGAAATACATGGCTCCTGGCAAGCCGGTGGACCTACCCACACAAGTCCCTGAAACAAACATTGCACAGCGTGCTGCTTGCCCCTCCTCCACGCACCACGCTCCGATGTCCTTGCTGAGAGGTGGCCGAGTCGAGTGGGCTCTGCGGTGAGGTCACCTGGGTCCAAGTCCCGCTGTACACGCACCAGCCTTGTGTTCGGAGCAAGTTAATGAACCTCTTTGTGCTTTACTTTTCTCCCTTGTGAAGTATGGATTATAATGCTACCTGCTTCACCCCATTGTGTGGAAGCTAAAATGAGTACGTGTGTACCAGGCAGCTGAGAACCCCTCCGGGTACAAAGAAAGAAAGCACTATGTAAATGTGAGCTGCTCTTGATGTTCCTATTATTATGCTGTAACTCACTTTTTTGAAAACACTAGGTGAGTCCTACCAAGTCGATTTTACATCTTTAACGGGTTGTAACACACAATTGAAAAATACTGTTTAGGTGGTGGAAATCCTGTAGGTTTGGTGGGGTTGGGGAATGAGCCATTAGGGAGGCAGGTGGCCTCTCATAAAGGACTCATGATATAGTTTGCACCTGATGCTAAGAAGAAGGGGAAGCCGTTCAAGAGAATGGCTTGATACATTTGCATTTTTTAGAAAATTCAAGGAGCACTGTAGCTGCGGTGTGTGGAGTGAACTAGGGAGCTGGCCCAGAGCGCGTGCCAGGAATTCTGGGCGGCTGTTGTAAAAATTGTGGCCAGCCATGGGGGTGGGACAGAGATAGGATACGTATTTTTCAGGAGACATCTAGGGGACTTGGTGATTCGATTGATGTAAAAAATGAGAGAAAAAAGAGTAAGAAGTAATTTCTACGGTTTTGGCCTGAGGACTAGATCACAGTGGTGACGCTGAGGCGGAAACCCTGGAGGAACGTCCTATCTGTTGAATCTGACTGGTGCTTGTCTGTGACACACCCCGTGGAGGTCGCCAGGGAGAAGATGAGAAGGAGAGGCTTGTAGAGATTTGGACGTCAAAGACAGAAAAGGGGACATTTGGAACCATTCGTGGAGCGGTTGTCTGGGACACGTGTGTGCAGGGGAGGAGGAGCGGGTAAAGGCCAGAGTTCTGGGGACCCTTCAAATATTGGGGGGCAGCTTAGGGTGGGGAGTGGGGTGGTGGAAGGTTTTGGTGACTGAGGAGAGGCTGCTACAGGTGGAAAACCAGAAGATTATGATCATTAAAGCCAAGGCAAGAGTGTGTCTTTTATTAATTAGAAGGATGTGGTCAGCCGCGTTTCTGCCGAGCAGTCAAATGGACTCGCAGCCCTGGCTGCAGGGAATTACTAGCATCAGTAGAGCAGCACGTGTCACTCACCAGTTTGGAGTGGTTCCCCATTTTACGCATCTACCTCACTGTTTCTGTAGGGTGCCAGTACAGACAGAAGCTCTTGAGGCTAATGCTTGTTCCAAGTTAAGGATACGATGTATTAATTCCTGTTGTAAGAAGGAAAACTCTTTTTTTTCCAGCACTCTCTACATAAACCCAGAAACCTGTGCCAGATTTCTATATTTTTGAGCAATAGAAATTTTAAGTGACGTATTAATCCCAGTTGCAGATTTTCACAAAGAATTACAGAAATTAGAATATGAGGGATTAATTTTTTTTGGGTAAATTGTTGCCAAAATATAAGTGGGAAGAGAAGCAGCTTTAATGATTGGTTTTGTTGACGACGGGATCAGTGAGAGAATTTCTCATTCCCACTCTCTGTTTTGTCTTTCCTCCCGTGTGTTGGCAGGTGTGTTACTGCTGAGCATGTGACCAGAGTGAATGTGGATCCTGATGACATCAGCTGCTCTAAATTATAATAGGACCTTGGTTCCAATTTTCTCTCATGTTTACAAAACAATAAAAGTACTTAGGTCAGATAAATAGCTTCCTTCCTCAAAGTGCCAACTTTAAAATTACCTTTTTTGAAAGCCCCCCCTTTTTTTTTAATTGTGACATTTAACCATTGTAAGACATAAGCAGGAGCCCTCACTCTATACTTGCGTATATTCTCAGACTCTGTTTCTCAGGACCTATTTTCTCCGGATTCATGAGTACTCCCATTCCCGTGGCTTCTTTAAAAAAGAAAGAAAGAAAGAAAGAAAGAAACTGATTTACCATTTACAGATATCTTTGTGTTTCAAGGCAACAGTGTTCATCTTTTATGTTCTATCCAAGGGGATATAAAGTTTGGGATATATCCAAGCTATTAGTGCTTTATATAAACTATTGAAATTGGTATATTAAGCGTGTGCCCATTATTTTTAGTTTGTTGCCCTTTCTGAAGGGTTCCTGGCTGTGCTCTGCCTATCTGCATCATTTTAAAAAAACTTTTTATTATTTTTTACAGGCATTTTTAATATCATGAATCATTCTGTATATTATGCACTTTATAGTCATTGTTGCATTCAAAAACATTTCAACTAGATTTCTTCCTGGGAATATATTTCCCATGAAAGTATAGAATTATGTGTATTTCCTGCTGTGACACGATTTTGATTTCCTTTATATTTTTAATAATAAAATATTATAAACTAAGTATTACTTTTTTAAAAAGTAGAAAATGTAACTGGTTAGCCGTTGTTTGGTCATAGATACCATTACAGTCTTTAAATAGTTTACTACTAAGATTTTAGATTTGCCTTCTCAATTTTCATGAACAAATAGAAAAAATGTGTATAACATTTTCCCTATGGAATTCTTGTTTGGAAAGGTCCATATTTAGATATAGTTTTATCCATACGGGTCTTATTATCTTTACTGTCAAAATTCTGTGCTTTTACTCTTAGAGTAGACCCTATCTGTGGAGTCTGGCAAAATTCCTTTCAATGTTATTTTTCTTGCGAGATGGAAGTTAGGTGATTCAGTAAAGCAGAATTTTTATACTATTTCCAGGTGGTCTGGTCAGCCATGGGAAAACCCCTTTTCCTTCAGAAGTGTCCTCTATCTGTGTATACGTGCGGCTGACGGGCAGCCATCTAAGTGAGAGGGAAACACTTAGGAGCAGCCAAGGTAATAGAAAGCGTGTGACGGAGTCTCTAGTCACCAACCATAGAATATCCAAATAGCATCAGGACAATGAGGAGAAAATGAAAATCATTTCTGACTCATGGAATGTTGCTTTCTTCTTGGTTTTGTGCTGAAAGTCTTTCAGCTGGAACAGCAGTGTTGGCCTAACACAATGAGGCTTCGCGTGGGCGGCTTTCTTCAGTTGTCTCCATTAATTTTGCTCTTACGCTCTTGGAAGGCTGCTGGCTCCCTCCCGCCCCCTGTTGGCCACCCTGGGTTGACCATGAGGGTGACATCTTGAAGAGCAAATTAGTTGCTGGGAACTGTGGGGCTCAATTGTGGGGTATTGATGGGAGGGTGGGATCATTTACGAAGATGCTGCAAAGGATGTATTTTCCTTTTCTGTTTGGAAAGCCGAATACATGAAAGGAACTCTCCTTCTTGCTTTCTTATCTCCTCTTGCTTTATTGGTTTGGTTGCAGCACAGACCCAAGGAACTGTCCTTTAAACGAGACAAGGCTTATTTGTCTCTAATTTAAAAGAAGTCTGCGGATTGGCACTCCAAGGCTTGTATGCTGGACCCAGAGTGTCAGCAGTGTCACCCCCTCCTGTTTATTCAGCCACCCATACTACATTTTTCTTTATTTTTTTTAATTGTGGTAAAGTAGCCATAATGTTTAGCATCTTAACCATTTTTAAGTGCTCAGGGGCATTAACATTCACATTGCCGTGTGACCATCACTGCCATTTGCCCCCAGAACTCTCTTCATCTCACACAACTGAAGCTCTGTCCTTTAAACACCAAACCCATTTACCCCGCCCCCGCCTGTAACAGCCACCATTCTATTTTCTGTCTCTCTGAATTTGACTATTCTAGATACTTCATATAAGTGGAATCATACAGTATTTATGGTATTTATCTTTTTGTCCCTGGTGTATTTCACTTAGCATAGTGTCCTCCAGATCCACCCATGTTGTAGCACATGACAGGATTTCCTTCCTTTTTAAGGCTGAATAATATTCCACTGTAAATATATCACAGATTTTGTTTATCCATTCATCCATCGACAGACACTTAGTTGGCACCCACCTTTTAGCTTGTGCGAATTAATGTCACGATGAACACGAGTGTCTTAAACATGTATTTCTACCCTGGTGGTTACTTCATGGTTACAGCTCTAGCCATCTTGTCAGAATTCTAGGCAAGAGGAAGCAGGAAGGGGGAAAGAGGATCAGTGGCATCGACCCCCTTTCCACAGATCATTCCCAGAAGTTCCATACCAATTTCTGTGAGCCAGAATTTAACAGTAACAGTAATGATAAACTAGTTAATATTTATCGAGAGCTTATTTGTGTCAGTCAGTGCAGAGTGCATGTGTAATTCATTTCATTCTCAATATAAACCCGTGAGGGGGGTTGCATTTTACTAAAGAGGAAGTCGAGGCTCAGAGAGGTTAAGTAAGTTGTCCAAGCAGAGTATGAGTCTTGTGGCCGTGTGTCACATGGCTAGTAAGGCAAAGCTGGGATTTTGACCCAGAAATGTGGCTCCAGGGTTTACACCCTTAACTGTCTCCTACTGTCTTCTGTTCCTGTCCTCAAAGGAGCCTGGGGAAAGTAATTTTATCTCAAGTAGGCACATTTCCTGTCCTACCAAATTGGGGTTCCATTTCTAAGGAGGACAAGGAGAGTGGATACTGGCAGCAGCCAGCAGCACCTGCTAGGGAATGTCTGCTCCTGGGAGCGACCTTTCTGAGTCACTGTTTCTGAAGGCAGGTGGCCTCAGGCCTCTGAAATCGCAGCTGCTTTATAGCACTGGGCTGTTGTTCACCCTCGTCTACTGTGCTGGCCAAGACCAGCCATGACTGGCCAGATCCTTTTGGCTTAACCGGAAAGACAGGGAGTGGGCCACAAAGACTGGAAAACCTTGCTGTATCTACCATTTGAAATGGTCATGGTCTTCCTGACTTATCCTACAGGAGCTATGTCGACATGGAGGAAGGAACGAATATATAGATATTTTTGTTAGAAAATCATGTATATTATTTATTGAGTGGTGATTTCTGCCCACAGGGTGTTACATGCTTTAAAACATGATTGCATTTAATCTTTGCTACTATTTGTTTATGGATAGTATTTTTATTATTTAATAGTGCCAATTGTCGTACACCAAATAACTTACGTCTTTCTGATTTTGGAATACAAGCTCTTAATCAGTGCCCTAATGTTGATTATACTGACCCTGGTGCCTTTTTAACCTAACTGGTTTTATGGGTACATCCCGCAAGTGTATTATGGGGTTACAGCGTGCTAGATCTTGCTTTCTGGGACTTAGAGGGTCACCCTCATTCAATCTTAACCGTCTCAGGAGAAGGAGGCTTCCTTCTTTAGTGTTTAGGAAGTGGTCCTGAAATAAATGGGGCATTGTGGGGTGAGGACAGACCTTTTACTATCCTGTGAGCCTCTTCTTGTTTTTTGTAAATAATGAAGATATCGCATTGAACTCAGTTGCTCATCTGAAACCCTAGCCCAGTGGTCCTCAGCCCCAGGGTTTTGCCCCTTAGACTTCTAGCGGTGTCTGATGACTTGTTTGGTCGTCACCTGCGGGGAGGGGTGCTGGCGGCAGGTACAGTTAGAGGCTACAGACGCTGTTGAACATCCTAGCATGCACGAGACAGCCCCCTCCGCGCCCACCCCTGCACAGGATTGTCTGGGCCAAAATTTCAAGAGTGCCAAGGTTGGAAAAACATTGTCCCTGGCCAGTCGCAACTGCTATGTGACATGTACTTGGGTTGTTGATCTTCAGACAAGCTACCAGCGCTTCCGTGTCTTGTGTCAGGCTGTCCTTGGACTCCGTGAGTGGCTTATTTCAGTTACTAGCCCGCGCGGAGGAGCCCTGCCCCGTGCGTTTTGGCGGATGCTTAAGAGTTAGAATTACGCTGAAAATGGTCAGGTATGTTGCAGTCTATCTGGGAGGCTTACGTGGCGATCTTTCAGTTTATTTTTAATACGATTTCAGTGTCGTACATAGACATTTTACTTCTTGAGCTGCCAGCATATAAAATAGCATGAGGAACCTGAGAGGCGTTCAGAGAGGCTGAGGTCAATCTCGGGGAGAAGAGGATTCGGTGGTAGGAAGAACTGGGGACGCGGATTTGAAGCTCTGTCTTCCCAACCCAGCCCCGCCACCCCTGCCACTTCACCCGTCAGCCTCCGGTTCCCGTTCACACATCTCCTTCTCATGCTCTTCTAAGAACTAAGTGAAAGAATGTGTATGGAAAGCTGTTTGGAACTGTAAGGTGTCGTGCATCTGTCGGCTCGTGTTATTCAAGTTCTTTTCTCACGGGCTTTTCTTCCCTTAGATTACTTATGCCTGCATTCGTTTATGAGTTTCTAGATAAGTCTTCTGAGTGCCTTTGCTAGAAAGGATGTAGGGGTTATTTCTATCTTTTGGGGTACAAGTGTATCTATTTCTGTTATATACTGTCCTCGGTAAAGTGATGTTCGCTAATACCCCGTGATTATACACACTGGTTTCGGCCAGACAGTTTCAAACTTCGGCCAAGGAAAAGGAGCATAATGATCTCCCGTAACAGCAACCGTAACTGGGGAGACTTGAGAATTTAAACTGATATCCGTGGCATTGGCTCTGGTTCCAGGACGGTCTCTTGGACAAACAGGGCGCACTCTCGCAGAGCTCCTCTTTTTGGCTTGCGCCTGCCGGGGAGTCGGTGGGGCCTCAGACCACACAGCAGGCAGTGCAGACGAGACTGTGGCGAGGAGATGGAAATAAGCTGGGACGAGAGGAATTCCAGGCCCGTGCACAGATCAACAAGCTCTATATTTAAGCACTTGTTGAACTATTTCGTCAAATAAGGGAAAACGTGGTGGTTTGCCGTTTGTCACATTTCATGTTCCCTGTTCCGTGGGGGCTGTGCTGATTGGAGATGAGACGGTAAACATGCCTCCTGGTTCTGAGGCCTTGTCACTCGAGCGCCGAAGCCACCCCAAGATTTCAGGTCCTACTTACCCAGCTGCGTTCTGAGCCACGCTTGAGTCACAGCTAAGAGGCAGTGCTGTGCGTGCCGGTGGAGTGAATCAGAGCGCAGAAGAGGAAAGGAGCTTTTCTGGAGAAAGGCCATGGCCATTTCCCGTGTCACCCGGTCCTCTTCTGTGTGTGTGAAACTCACCAGGACCGAGGCCTGCTGCGGGAACACTGACTTTCCCCAAGGATGTGACTGTGAGGCTTTTGTTCCTTGAGAGGATGGTGCGACTCAGGGAGGCCCCAGGTGTGAGCAGGGAGGCCTGGGCAGCCCACAGCCTCTGCAGGACTCTGCTTGCCCTTCTCTGCGGCAAGAATTAGGTGTGGCCTCCAGCTCCCGCCCCGCAGAGCCTTCTGTTGGGCTTTATCAAATGTGTCAGCTCCCTACTATTAAATCTGAATATGCAAAAGATAAAAAATGAAAGTCGGTGCCTCTTAATTTACTCTGTAGAGAGCATTCTGTAAGAAATGTGAATCAACAGAAATTGCTCTCATCAACAGAAAAAAGTGCTGACTGACACCTTAACTTTACAGATAATGAGATCTTTGGGGAAGTTTTAATCTTTCAAAGTTTCCAGGAGCTATACAAAAGGTCTCTTCCCCTCCCCTCCCCCAGTCATCAATGCTCATATTTTCTTTCTTCGTCACTTCCCTTTGCTCTGTAAACAGAAGTACAGTACATGTTTGAGAGCCTTTCCGCTGTCCCCATAACTAAATATCTCCTCTCAGTAGTTAAAACTTGAAATTTGATTTGCAGCGCGTATTTAATGGAGGGTGAATTTTTCCAACTCAAAAAAGATATTCCTAAACTGTGCATGTGTTTACAGTGCCGCAGACGCATTTACAACCTGGATGCCAATTTGAGTATCAGGCAGATGGCACCAGAAATTACTGGGATTATCTCCTGTACTAAATACTCCTGATTCTTTGTCCTAATAGAAAAAAAAGGTATAGAGTAAAGCATCTTTCTACCTTTTACTTCTCTTTTTCAAGTGCCCTTTTGAATAGATGTGTTTTTTGACTTAGGTCTTATTAGCATTTCTTATGGGGACTGCCTTTGGGGCAGTACCACTTACTAAATTGTTCTGATGCTTTAGGAAAAGGAAAACCATGGTAACCAGATGTAGGGTATGATTATTTGCCTCTGACCTGGCAAAGTGTTGGATTTAACAAAAGAAGCTTAATAGAAATGTTCAAATTGACCCTTCTCATCACTTGGCCTGCTTAAAGCTCAATCAATCTCTCATTATTATCAGAGTTATTCGAGCAAAGGCAGCAGTGATACTATTTTTCATAATCACTTCTTGAGCCAAATGTAATTTGCAATTTGGAGTATTGTATTATGAAACAATAATGCATTAAAATGAACAGTGCAAGAATTAGGAGTATAGTAGTAAAGAAAGGATCCGTAGAAGTAGTTGTGTGAAAGGCACTCTCAAAATCATCATCAGTGGACATGCCTGATTTCAGTGCCAAATTAAGCATTTAGAAAAAATCAGAATTATGTGTTGTTTTTATTATGTTTAGGTGTGTGTGTGTTTATTTTATGTATTATATATATACGTGTACATATACACGTATATATATAATGTATTATAAAGTCAGTATAGTTAAAGGGGAAACAAAAAAATATACTTTGCATGTTATTTGCATCTGCATGTCCGGTGTTACGGGGTTTGTGTGGTTTGAGTACCTGTGTGGGTATATGTTGGAAAAAAATAAGGTGTATCAAGCCTTATAAAAGTCTTGTATAGAGCAGTAATTACGAATTGACCCCATTTTACAAAGGGAATTTATTTGCTACAGAGAATATGTCATGTAGTCCACGAACTAGCTGATGCCTGAAAAGCTTTAACATCATAATTAAGATACACTTCTACTCATCTTCTGTCATTTTCCTTGAATGGCTCTAAATACAGATTATAAATATTATTTCAGAGTTATTTATGTATTTATCTTGTGTTTTGAAGGATTACTGTGTTTGCTTGTTTTTGTTTTTTTTCCCTTAAGTCTCTCTATCTAGATCCCATGGTCGGTCTTGTGTGTGTATGTTTGGAGGGGGGGTGTTTGGTTTTTGGTTTTGTTTTTGTTTTTTTAAGATATTTGGGATTTACAGTGATTCTTATAAAATTAAAATTGATAATGTGCTGGGTTCAATTTCTTCATGGTTGTTGTAATATTTCTTTGTTCCGTATCCTTCCAGGACTCCTGAAGTGTCAGGTTACCAGGGTATCAGTGCATCCGTGATTAGATAACGCAGGCTTCGCCAGGGGAAGAGTGCACTTACAGGGACACTTAATGGGAGTCCTGAAAAGGGTGTGTTGTCCATTAAGGGTACATACACCGCATGTTTAAAGGCTGTTCTGGCTTGGTTAAGTAGAAGCTATATTTTCTTAAAAAGTTCTTTTTTTTCTGGATGTCAGGCAACGCAAATTTAGTTTATTAAATCTAATCAGACTAGCACTGATGAAAACTGTACACAATCAAATAATGGTTCTCAAGTTTGTGAATTTCCTTTTAAAGAGAACTCCTGCTACACTCCGCCAAGTTAAAACTGCATCCCATTTTGTAAAAGCACTATCAAGTTGTCATGTACCCTTTCTAAGCCTCCGTTCTCATCATTGTTGATTACCAAGATTTTTTTTTTTGCCTAAATAGGGGCTTTCTGCTTTTCATAATCAGCCTTCTCTTCCCTGATTCATCCAGCATTGCCACAATCTACTGCTGAGCAAATCAGTGCGCTATCACGGTAGCGATTTCTTAAAACGTCACTAAAATATGTAAGATCCTGTATGGGAAGGACATGTTAGAAGTGACTTGTCTTTTTCTTATTTGTAAAATGGAGGCTGAGGCACCAAAAAAAAAAAAAAAATCTATATACAGGGCCAGAAACTATGAGTGCGTTATTATAAAAGATGAATGCATGTGGTGAATTCTTGCTGCTTTACCCTCTGATGGGGTTTGGACAGTTCGACATGCTTCTGCTGCTGGGCAGCAGTATTTGCATATGTCAGAACAGACAGTTTTGACTTGCGGAGTATCATTGTATTTAGAAATATTGGCAGTGTCCTAGCAGTGGGTATGCGGGTAGTTTTTATGATCCTTTCCAAAGGATAAGTTCTTGACCTTGGGGATAAGTTCTTGACCTTGCGTTGGAGATAAGTTCTTGACCTTGCGTCCACAGTCGTGGCCTTCATAGACAAGTTCCATTTGGGAACACTGTCCTTTGGACCTCATTGCTGCAGGAAATGCAAGCTTTATCTCATTTATTTCCACAAAGATGGTTTAACCAGCTGCCCTGAGTATAAAAGCATAAGAGTGACCGATCGTCTTTGGTTCCTCCAGTTTTTGAGGGGCTAGGTGTGGTAGGAAGAGTCTTGGGTCCAAAGTCTGGCTTTGCACTTACTTGTTACTGGCTACATGGCCCGTGAAATCATTGGATTCCCCTGAGGTTCCCCCTAAAGAGGAGGATGATAACCGCTACCTCACATGCTGGTTGTGGAAATCAGTGAGATAAAGTACATAATAAAAATGCAATAAATTCTAGTTAAATGTAATTAAGTAATCAAAAGAGCATTCAACAGGTGTTCAATGATATGTCTCACTTAGGATTTACACAAAATGAACTTCTTGGGTCTGGGAATTTCACTTTCTCTAGAAGTATCCAAGTTCAGACCCAGTGAGATCGCTTAAACTAGCTATGAGGTGACCTGAACTCTATTCCTACCTTGCAGTGTGACTTCGGGCAGCTCTGTATACCCCCTTGGGCCTCCGTTTCTTTGTCAAATATAGACATTGAACGGGGTGACCGATCTTTAGACTTTGATTTTCAGAATATACCTTCAGTGCATATGGGTAAGAGTACAGCGGAACAATCTACAAAGATATATAGCTAGAATGTTCTTTCAACTAAAATTTAGAACAATTTAAGGCTTTAAGACAAAAATAAGTTCATAGGGACGCCTGGGTGACCCAGTCGGTTAAGTGTCTGCCTTCCGCTCAGGTCATGATCCCAGGTTCCTGGGATTGAGTCCCACATGGAGCTCCTTGCTCAGCGGGAAGTCTGCTTCTCCCTCTGCCTGCCGCTCCCCCTGCTTGTGCTCTCTCTCTCTCTGACAAATAAATAAATAAAATCTTAAAAAAATAAGTTCATAATTGTGTAAGAGACCAGAGTGATGGATTGAGAGAACTCAATGCTGACACCAAGAATGTGAGAAAAGATTGAGCCATAATCAGTTGAAAAGATTTTTCTAGAGAAAGTTGGATCAAAACCGTTTAGGACAAGTACGACACAAAAGGACAATAGAGGAATAGTGTTGAAAACTCATGATTTTGCTTTGATTTGAGTGAACAGTGTGTTCCCGAGGCATTTCAGAGAGTTTGATTGGAACATAGGAATAACACAGGGCAGGGTATTCACGTTTTCTGTACAGAATCTTGAATCCAGCTCAGTGCACAGTTGGTATCGCTCAAGATCTTGAGGGTAAATGACAGCATTCTAACAGCAGGCAGTGGTCAAACACAGGTTAGCACAAGGGCTGTACTAACTGTGTCTACGAGAAACACCTAGAAGGTTCCAGAAAGAGATGAGTTCCCAAAGAAAGGAAGTGGTTATATCATGTGATGGTGCAAATATATAGAAATGAGGGGCAAAATACAGGGCAGGGTATTGGGTTAAATGACCATGTCGGCCATTCCAATGGAGAAGTTGGGTGTTGGGGGAGGATGGGTGGCTTCTAGTCACTGACACTCTATTTGTATTTGAGCCATTTCAGTTCTCTCCCCCAGGCAAGCAGTATCGCTTAACCTACACATTCGTTAGGATAAATAGTAAGGCAAGTATTATAGCAAAGCCCTCCTTAGAAATGAAGACCTTGGTAATTAGCAGTGAGAAATACCAACTTTCTAGGTGACATTTCAGTGATTTTCTTTTTTGAAGAAAATCTTATTTCAAAAATTGTTCCTCAGAGCTTATAAGATAATTGGTGCTGGGTGTTCTGTTCATCTATTTTTAAGTATGGCAGAAGATTTTTAAGACTTCTACTAAATCACGTTTTCAAATATGATACTAGGAAAAGCCATTCATTATAAATCCAATTATATTTTTATTTTATTTATAGTCGAATGCTGTGCGTTATATCACTCAGCATAATTTTTTCTGAAGGTCTCTAATTTTAGTAGCAATACAATAGTAAGCTATTTCAATGTTATTTACACTGCAGAGAGAAGTAGGTTAATTTACTAAAAGCTGAAATGATGGTTCAATAGCACGAAACTCTCACCAGTAAATTTGTAATGAGAGTTCTTTCTGTATGAAAACAACAGAATTTTGTTGCACTCTTTTGTTATTCTTTTTTTTTCCTCTTTCTCTTTTCATCAACAAGTGCATGTTTTGCCCATTATTCTTTGCTATAGTAATAAATATGGCCGCTCTGGCAGCCGGCAATGATCTCATTTGTAACGCGTCATAGTGAAACCCATTTAGCAGATTACTTGGAGATTACTTTAGCTGAATGAAAACATCGCTGCATTCTTTATGAAGAAAGCCGTATGTTTAAGAAATGTTACAATCAATTCTACTCTGAGAAGACGTGGCCCGTCCGGCTGTATCTTGCTGTGAAGGAATCTTCAGGGACTTGGTGGCATTTTTTTCACTGCGCCTTCTTCATGTAGCAGTACCTCTGAAATTTTTCTGTATCAGCTTTTTCTCAAGCTTTCTGTTTTTCTTTTTGTCTCCGTGTCTTTTTTGTTTCATTTTGTTTTTTAAGAGAGAGAGCGAGCACACGAGCAGGGGGAGGGCAAGCAGACTCCCTGCTGAGTGCAGAGTCCCTCTTGGGGCTCCATCCCAGGACCCTGAGATCATGACCTGAGCTGAACTCAAGAGTCTGCCACTTAACCAGCTGAGCCACCCCAGTGCCCCCATGTCCATGTTTTTAAAAAGTCATTCCCTTACGTTAATATATCCTGAGGTATTACTAGCAGAATCTTCCTGAGGTGGTAGGGTCCATGGCCGTGTTCTATCCTAGCGTCACACCCGTTGGATGGTCGAGTTTTCCGTTTGAACATGTTGGGGGGGGGGAGGTTAGTCAGAAGGCAGTTCCAAAACTGATTCTTTGCGGAAAATGGGTTTGCTTCCTAGACATACCATTAGTACATGATTTTTTCAGCCTTGCCATTTTTTGGAACGTGACCCATTTGAAATTCATCTGTGGCTTTTAAAAGATAATAAAATAAATGTGGTTGATATCTTCCAAGTTTTAAGCAGTTTTCTATTAAGTGATTATCTTCATAGGTTGATCACTGATTTCAACCGTGAAACTGACTTTGAAAGTACATGTGTAGCCGAAATTTTTCAGGGACATCCCGCCTCTTTGCAGGTAAAATTAAACAACTAGAGATTAAGAGAGCACTACAATATATTGGCAATGAGAGGGAATGAGGGCATAGCTACGTTCTTTTTCTTTTTACACTCTAGAAGGCTTGGTATATTTTTTTCACCTACAGTCTTTATTTCTGTCAAAAAATCACAACTAAGGGATTCATTTTTACCCCAATTATAAAGGAATATGCTGTGCTTTTATGGTATGCCTTAAAGAAATCACATAATTTATTAACTAAAGCAGGCATTAAGGGAAATGTCCAAATGCTAACCTATAAACATTTTATCTGTGCCTTCTTTGCTTTTTAATATATCAATCTTGAATTTGTAATTTCAAAAAGAAAGTATACTGTAACAGTTTGATAATAAATTTACAAATAATAAAACAGTATATTCTGGTAATTCAGGGACAGCCTAGGACACTAATATTTTAATATCAAATAAATGAGAAAAAATTCAGTTCTTAAATCTGAGTCAGGATTCACTCTTCTTTATTCTTTTTAAATCACGTATACTTAAGATGAAAGTTGAAAGTTAATAGACCGAGATCTAAAACTGAAACTTTTTCCACAAAGTAGGGCCAAGATCATTAAAAGATAAGATCTAACATAGCTGATTAAACTCAATGTTAGGTTTGGGACCAAAAATATCTAAACTGTTTTAAAACATGGAAAAGTCAACCACTCTCAATTTTCTCTCATATTATTAGTTCAAAGTCATGACGTACATGATCTTCTTGTAAGATTAAACTATACCTTTTGGTACAGAGAGATACCCAGTTGACTCTTGAGCAAAACAGGGATCGGGGTGCCAACCCCCTGTGCAGTTGAAATCCATGCGTAACTTTTCACTTCCTTTAAACTGAACTATTAATAGCCAACTATTGACCTTGCTGATAACGTAAATAGTCGACTAACACATACTTTGCGTGTGTTATATACTGTATTCTTACAATAAAGTAAGCTGGAGAAAAGAGAATGTCATTAAGAAAAACATAAGAGAGAGGAAGTACATTTACAGTACTGTCCTCTAGCAAAAGAAAATCTGGGTACAAGTGGATCGGTGTTGTTCAAGGGTCAACTGTGTATCTTGTGTCGTGGCATAGTGTTTCTTAAATAGGATACGGGTTCGAATGTGTGTAATCTAGAATGTGAACCAGCACACATCTTTAAAAGCAAAACAAAACAACATGCCAACGTTGTATCATTTGAGGGATATTTAAGAACTGAAAAACGAAATGCTTAGAATGATTTTCCTTTAGGAAGCCCCCTTTTAAGTAAATATCATGGATAAGATTTGAACTTACGCTTTTCTTGATTAGAATTTAATACGTCTTGTATTTCCAGATGCCTCCGTGCTACAGAATTTTCAGGATGGGAATTCACGGGGGCTTTCAATATCATCTACATGCTGGTGGTGCTTAGATTAATTTGTCCAGCTCTGTCCTCTCCCCTGAACCCCCGTAGGTGCTTACTAAATGCTTGTCAAATGAATGAACATTATGTTTTAGATGTTGGCTCCTACTGAGATGTGTCAGTTTTTTATGTTTGCTCTTTCATTTATTTATTAATTCATTCTATAAAGTCAGTCATTATGCCTGACTCTTAGGCGTTATTGATAATATTGACAAAAATAAAGGAAAGAGAAAGTTTTTATTTTTAATGCTTTCTATTTGTTTTAAAAGCATAGTGCATATTTTATCCCTTATGAGAAGTGGTCAGATTCTGGGCTTAAGTTCTTAGGGACTTTTTCCTCTTTTTCTTTTTTTGCTTTTTGGCAATTGCAATGATCTTCCAATTTCTAAATACTGTTACAATTTAAGGATAGATTTACTTTATAGAAGTTAATTTTATAGGCAGTTTTAAATGCTCTCTCATAATATACATAGTTTTTAAAGGATGAGTAGTGGTAGTATTTTAACTTTTTTCTATTCTAACATTGTTAGAATGCTCTCCCTTCCTCATTTATAACCCCCTTTGCAAACAGTGTTAACTTTAGTAAATGTGTAAGATACTCCAATGTATGCTTTATGTCTAAACCAGTGTTTGAAATCAGATTTACGTTAATAGAAGAAAGACCTATGCTACCAACCAGGCCATTAATTAAAACACCTTTTTTCTCTTTTATATTAGTTTTGGACTACCTTTTTTTTTTCTTTACTCTTCTCCTCTTCAATATGATTAATTGTTCAGCATAAGCTAGATCCCTACTTTGTCCTCTGAAAGAAATACTCGATATATTTTATGTATTTATGAATGCTTAGTTGAGTAGCTGTCTATAAAAGATTTCTTTTTTGAAATATCTGGTGACTAAGTCAGTAAGATGAATATTATTCGAGGGTATGTAATGCATGCATTCCAGGCAAACGGTCGTTTTTAGAAGAAAGCAACAGAGCGGGACAAAGAATTGATAGCAAAGCGAGGCTCTGGAGGTATTTTGGACGCCAGAATGGAGTATTAGTGTTTTCGCAGAGAGCTTCCAGCTCCGTGGCCATCTGTGAAAGTTTGTGTGGACTGGTTTTGAATCATGTGTCTGTTCCTCATATTTGTTTTTGATCAGATACAGATTTCGAAGGCAAAGATGCCACATTCAGCTATTGCTGGGAATGCCTTAACGCTTTCGACTTAATAAGCTCAAAGTGTTATAGCAATGCAAATTATCCTTTGTGCTTTAAACCTTGCAAACATAGCCTTGTTTGTCCGTTTTTAAACTATGATGAATGTTTCCAATAACCTGACTGCGAAAATAAAGAAGAATAGTTGTTTATGGAGAGATTAGTAAGTAGATGATTGTGGATTACCATTCTCTAGTCATAAGAGCAACCGATTGTAATGCAGACTTTTGGCCTCTCGCACTTGAAGTATTCAGCATTCAGCCCTATACATTTATTAATTGTTCAGTAAGGATGAACTGCAAAGTTGTTTATTTTTGTTTTGCCAAAGGAAAAATGGGGATTGAGGCCATTTTCAAAAGGGTTGTCTCTGGAAAGTTCTAATTAAAAATGAATCCCATGATCTGATTGAAAATATTCATATTGGGCAAAAACTGGACAATTGCAGGAGACCTTTTGGCCCTCATTTTGAGGAAGGTCGCATTTCATTGAGAATATATGTCTTTGTCACAAAGAATGAAAACTCATTTTGTATATATTGACAAGTTAGAATTTTTTGTTGTCAACAGGTTTGGCAAACATCGAAAAGATGACAAGATTGAGAAAACGGGTAAAATAAAAATACAGGACCCCCTTACGTCAGAAGAGGAGAGGCTACGAATGAAGCAGGAGCAGGAGAGGTAGATTTCAGTCGTTTGATTAAATCTCGCCAGATAGAGCTTTGTGTCCTTTCTACTCTTTTTTCTTTTTTCTTGCTTTTTTTTTAATATGAAGAATTTATACTCAATGAGTTTTTAGTTTTTCTGTGTCAGTCCAAACACTGATGGTTGTGGGATAAATACAATGTAAAGAAAGATTCAAAGAAAAACCGTATATTTATTTGAGGCATTAAAGTGAATTTTAATGGGTGAGTTAAGGTTTTTGCCTAGAAGATAGTAGGGCATATTAGATGAATTAAATAAGCATCAAGACTGAACGTATGATCACTTTTAAAATCACAAAGAAATAGTTACAATTCCATTTCATTCATTTGTGAGTATATAATATTTTATGATAATTTTTGAGTCTATTTCCCTGGAAATAAAACTTTGAATTTTTATATCTCATTTAAAATACTTTGATTTATAATAAGAATTGAGAAGCCTTTCTTGCTATGTTGTTTTCCTCTCGAACCTGACATTTCTTTCTTTTTTTTCCTCTATTTCCCTATCCTATTTTGTGACATTTCCCACTTAAATTTGATTGCATCTCTTCCAGAAAGATTGTTATCATATGTTGTTGAGTCATTCCGTGGTAAGAACCCAAAGCCCAGTGAAATGAATGAAAAGTTACTTTAGGCAGATAATTGATTAGAATTTCTCTTGCTGTCATTCCCAGGGGATGAGAAAGCCGCCTGGCACTTCTGTTACCCGAGTTTACAGGCTCACAGCCAGCTCCTCTGGGTCCGTCCTTTGCAGTTTCAGAGCCCCCACAGCGAGAGACACTGTGCGTGTTGTGCTGTGAATAATCTGGGGAATGGGAGTGCCTTGATTAAGGCTAAAAGACTGAATATTGTCCGTAACTAAGATTAGAGCCCAGCATCTTCAACTCCACATCCTAGAGTCGGGGCACGGTAGCGTCACACAAGTCTGACTGGTAATGAAGGGAAGAACTAGAAAGAATATTCTACCGTGGTTTTCTTTAGAAGAAATTAATGTTTGGATAGTTTCCACTCCTCTTTCACCTACGTCTGAGGGTTTAGGCTAGTCTAGTTACTCTGATTCTTTGTTTGTAGCTTTTCAGAGTATTAAATGTATACGTGGGAAAAACAGGCACTTTTAATTTGTGATGCAAGTCTGGGTTTATTCTTCTGATTCTTCCCCAGTTTTTTTTTCAATCCTTCCATTTTCTTGCTTTCTAAGACTCTTTCTAATCCTCGCCAATTTTGCGATCCCCAAACTCTATTACTAATAAGCTCACTATGGCCAGGCCTGGGCACACAATAGTCCTTAGTGTGTACAGTATAGCGTCTAATTGCTCAGTACTATACACTTTGATCCTAAGAGAGTATAGAAGAGAGTGTATACCAGCTAAATGTATGTCCTCAGATTTATCCACAGGCAAATAATGTGATTTTGCTAGAGAACAATCCGAGCGATAGGAACATTGTACTTCTCCCCTATCTTGATGCCAACCGTAGGGGATAGCTTTATGAATTCCGTACCATTGTTCATATTTGCAATATTCTTTTCTTGCAGTTTAAGATGATTCCTGTGTTTCAATGCAGAATTCTATCAACGTTTTCCAAGATACTTATTATAATGCATAGTCAAGTTTTTGCAGCCAAACAATGGTTTTTACATAATGGTTTCACTTGTATTATTAATTTGCCTACGGCACAGTTCACTTTCAGTTTTGCTTTTAATCTCCATCTCTGTACCTCTAATGATGCAATACTTCTGGGAACTAGGTTGGTCATAATGAATTTACAATGTACAGGAGGCCTAGAATAAAAATCTCTTAGGGTCAAGGAACAAGTGAATGGTCCATTAAAAAAAATCAATTAGCTTCATAATTTAAGAAAACTATTATACTCTGACTTTGTATTTCAGTAACAGTTTTTACAAGTATGTTTAATTTGAACTCGTGGATCTTGTAATAGAGCGAGTGAATCATGGGACTTACTGAATTACATAAGTGGGGCTTGTGTAGTGTTTGTTATTTGAACAGGGCAAGCCTTCTTTCCTCCTTTCCGTTCTGTCTGTTGGCATTGATGATGCTTTGTTTGAGAATGGAAATTGCAACTTCTTTGGGAAGAATTTGGGTGGAGGAATAAGTAAAAATAAAGTGCTGCTTATATTCTCCTCATAGCTTTTGCCTCACTGCAGAGTAGTAGCAGAGGCCCTCGTTTAACATTATTTACCGTTGTAGCTATTTGAGTTCCCAAAATTATTTTGGTTGATTTCATAGAAAAATAGAAAACTTGACATCCCCTGGTTATTAATTATGACATGTCCATATACAAAAATATTTTTTGTCCACATACATCCATGAAGCCTGAGTATGACTCAAGATATAAATATGGAACAAGTGAAAGGACAATGAATAGAACTGAAAATGTGTTTTCCTACCAGGTTAAGATCTATTTTGATAGCAAACGTGAATTAGATTCTTCTGAGCATGGATCTGAGATTAAATTTGACTTCATCCTTGCTAATTTCTCCCCATCTCCTTCCACTTGCTGCCACCCCTGGGAGTTGGGGTCTTGAATAAATGCTGTCCTCCTAGGAGAAATGGATGAGGAAGACCCCAGCGTGGATCTGTCCTCTGACTCTACTAGTCCTGCCCTGCCAACAACCTGAGACTGCACGCCTAGTCTCTCTTCCTGAGAAGTGGGGAGAATGGGGAGAACACCATGGGTAACATTAGCTGGTCCTGTGATGTGCTATTTTGACTTCTAGTTCCAGGCTCCAAACCGAGGCACCTTATTAGCCTTTTAGAGATGCTTTTGGCCACTTTTGGGCTAGGTGGGGAAACAAAGCAGGGTGTGGGTATTTGGAGCTGAAGGACGAATTCAGTGCTCACTGCTCTTGCTGGTTTGTCTTTTAAGCAAGCCTAGGGACAAAGCCGCTGTTGGCTGTTCTCCACCACACAGAAGGATTGGGCTCCAAACCCAGAATAGAAATATTTAATTCATTGACCTGTGTCACTTCAGGCCCACTTAGCTACCATTATGTTGACCAAGTGTCCAGAGTAACTTTCGGCTTTCTGTTGTGTTTTTGCTCCAGTGGAATCTCTGCTTAGGCTCTGCGGGTTGGTACGTAAGCTGTGTGGTGTGGGAGTTTCCCAAACGCTGGCAAAGGGTTCCACATGCAAATATGTTTGAGGAACATCTGGCTAAACCAATTTATGCATATTTCTTTACTCCATTATTTCTCAAAACCCTACATTGGTTAATGTACCTTGTGAGTCACCAATGTATGAATAGAGATTCATCATTTCCCAACTTGTTTATTCACAGAACATCCCCCTTCGTTTGTTTTCTGTGAATTACCAACATGTCTCAGAATTCAGTCACTGGGGAAATACTGGTGGCAAGCAAAGGCCGTTGGCTCCTGGGTCAGCCAAATCCAGCTCCCTCACCTGACTGGCTGTGGAACTCCGGGTTGATTGTTTCATGGTATCGTGAGCAAGTGTGGAGCTGGTGCCTGTGACCTGCCTCTACATTATGGCTTCCATTTTGTGTAGTTCTTGACTCTTATTCCTGAACTTTCATTTTCCATTTTCTCTTTCCCACGTGTTTCTCACCTGTTTAAAACATATACCTTTTTAAGGTCTAATTCTCATGTATTCTAATTCTATAGCTATAGAAAATTTGAAAAAAAAAAACCCATAAATTTAAAATTGGAAAATAAAAATTTATCCATCATAATACCACTGTTAACATACTGGTCTATGCCTTTCTAATTTATTTCCTATAAGATATGTATTTCCACACATGCATACTTTTAAAAAGCCAAATCTGTTTTCATTTTTTTTAAGATTTATCCACTTATTTGAAAGAGAGAGAGAGCACAAGCAAGGGGAAGGGCAGAGGGTGAGGGAGAGAGAGAATCTCAAGCAGACTCCCCGCTGAGCATGGAGCCTTACTTGGGGCTGGATCTCACGACCCTGAGATCATGACCTGAGCCAAAATCAAGAGTCGGACGCTTAACTGACTGAGCCACTCAGGCGCCCCACATCTATTTTGCATTTTTATACATTCTTAGAAAACCATGTTAAACTTTTTCTGAAACAAGGCCAAGTCTGTATGAACAGACAGACGGATGGGAAGGAAGGACAGAAAGAAGGAAAGAGGACTGAAAGATGATGGCCAGTATCTGGCCAGATTCCCCAACTCTCAAAATTTACCTCGTATGTTATTCGTCCTGGTCAATGAGACTTAGACATAATGTAACTGGCTTGTGTTTTGTAGTTACTCAGCAAGGGTACCTAGTCTGATATTCTTATCTGTTATCTATGCAGTAAGTTGTCCCTGGAAGTATTTTCAAGGGGACCGAATGCTTCTAGTGGAGACATGAAACAGGTAAATGAATGCCTTATGAAATTCTCCCAGTATGTGAAGGATATTTGTAAAGATGCTAAGGAAATGTACGGCTTAAAACGTTCCATTATTCAAAGTGATAATCACTCTTGAAAGGTTTGTGTTTTCAATACTAGGCCATTGAAGTGTTTGTGCCCACAAGTGGTACTCCCCCTTCTTGGGGCCTCATTTGCAACTCCGTGTGGCATTTCTGTATGTGGTTCCCATTCACTGGCATTTCTTTTTTTGGTTTTACCAATTGTTTCCAGTATCTGCTTTACGTAATAACTTGAAATCTTGATAAAAACTTTTTTGTGGTGTTTCTTAGTTGGTAAGATCCTTTCCAAAATTTAATATATGTTTATTAGTTTTTGCAGAAATTAACATTTTAAAATATCATAATGCCATAGTAAAGTATGTTTAAAATGCATGAATAGAAAGTTCGTGAAATTATAGGAGGAACAATCAAGAAAGCTGTAATAGGTGTATTCCCTGTGCATCTGAAAGAAAAAACAAATTTTCACTCATTTTGGCTTGAAACTTAGTGCTCATGCTCCCTGAATTCTGACAGTAGAACCCAGATAACCTGGATGATCTTTGCATTTAGATCACATATTGTCATTTGAACAAAGCTTGACTTTTAAAAATTAACCTTTTAGTGGGAAATATACATTATTCTATAGCAGAATTTTTCATATTTTCTCTGACCTCTTGAATCCTTCAGAAAAGTCAACTCTAATCACTAAGATTAGTTCCATCAGGCATTTTTAAGAAAAATTTACTGTTGCAGGTGAACAGAAATTTTAAAGAATCTATTAACTATGTGGAAGTTCACTACTTAGACCAATATTTGGGCAAATTAAGCCTTGGGGTGTGTGTGTGTGTATTTGAATAATTTTGTTGATAGACTGTAACTGGAGTAGGAAAAGGCAACTTTATGTTTGATGAGAGCTGTCTTAGATGTATTTGGCATGGCAACATCTCTTTGAGCTGGAAGTAACTGTAGGTGGCTTGATACTCGTCAAAGTCAGAACAGAATGTGAGTGAATGAATATGTGTGAGAGTGTGTGTGTGTCTGTGTGTGTTGGTTTGTGAAATATTATTCTAGTGTTCCGTTAGTATAAAAGAGAAGTTTTTGTTGTTTCACAATATGACGGTAGAAATTTTGTATTATGCTATTGTACCCTCTCTCAGGGATCCCTTGCCTTTGTTCAGAGGGAGAAAAGATTTAAGCCTGTTGACATTAGAAAATTGATATAAAGCAATATAATCAGTGTGAAAATAGGTAACTGCAGAGCTTTGGGAGGGGTCTGGATTGACAGGCTGGAGTTAATAATGAACACTCCACGGAGATGGTCATTCTAGTTCCCAAGAACTTATGTATTTAGCACAGTGGACAAATTCGACACCCATGCTCACGGGGAGGAGGCATTCTTCTAACTCCTTGGATTCGTTAAAAACTGTGGTTGTAGGAGTCATTAGTAGTATCTCTATGAATACTTTGATCTCTTTTTCAACTTCTAGCCATTTTATGTTTTAAAACTGATATCATCTCACTTGAGCATTAAGGGCTGAAGCTTCACTTTTCCCCACCTATCACATGATTCCTCTGTGGATCTCTAAGTTGCCTTCTTCCCTTGAATGGGAAACGTGCCTTCAAAACAGTTGGCGCTCCTCATGAGAAAGTTTTTTCAGCACCCATTTAGAATATGGAAGTTTTTTCTTCTCAATCAGCTTTTACCTCAGTATTACAAAGAGGTTAAAATCCCACTTAAAATGGCGACTGTCTTCAAAGTAAGAAATGTACTGGAATGTTGTCCCCCTTCTGGGAATTCAGCGTAGACGCCACATTGGAAGCATGCGTATCGGAGGTGGCAGTCAGATTTACGCAGCAGGGTAAGCTGAAGAATTGATGCGTTGAGCCACGCTATTTCCAAAGTCCGCCATCTGCTGAGGTGTTTCGAGGGGCAAATACAGCATTCGTTCGGTTGACACAAACTCTATTACATTGAACCATTCCTTCTAGTTAGCCTGTAGTTTAAATTTCATTCTGCCATACCTTTAGGTTTTATTTGATGAATGTCTGTAATACGGATTTTTAGAGAGAGGAAATACTGTGGGGGAAAAGGTCCAGGAACTTTGTTCCTAGAATGAGGCTTCTGGATGGCAGTGCGATCACTTGGGGGTAAAATGTTTCCCAAAAGAGTTGATTGCAAGGTTTTAAACATTGTTTTGAAGATTCTTAACAACTATCTAATATGTAGCCATCCAAAATTCATTTTAATTTTTTCTGGTAAACTGATATTAGTATATGTTATCTTCTGTAGACGTTTACAGCATTTTTTTTTTTAAATTAACATCGCTAAAGGTCAATTTTGGTTTCTTGGAGTGTTCTGAAAAATGCATCATGGATGTTTCACGTATTCAAGTTTCGTAACTTTGGAGGCGAAGTGTTCGGGATATAACTAACTTAAGTGCGCCATCGATTTCCATCCTGAGGAGTGGGTCACTCAGTAGTGATCCTCATGCTGTACCTTTTCTGGCTGTATAAAGAGCACCCTTCATAACCATAAAACAGTTATTTTCCTCTTACTCTGCTGCAATTAGTGCTAAAAGCCATTTATTGTAAAAGCAAAAATCCTAATGAACAGAAATGTTACAAGAACAGAAGTCTTGTGTGTTTTATCTTCATCACGCATCATCCATTTTAATTAGAGAAAAGGATGGTGAACACTGTGACAAGAGTCTAGAATTAAAATCATTAATTGATGTCAAGCTGAAGAGAGACTGTTAGCATGAATTTAGTGACAGCGGGAAAGAAATTAACCTTATTACTGTATTTAGTATATTACATTATTTTGTGTATTGTTGTCTGTGCAGGTTCAAGGCAATTTCATTATCATAATGGAAAATACCTTTTTTTTTTAACCGAAAGAAAAGGTGCA
Organism: Ursus arctos; assembly: GCF_023065955.2. Classification (NCBI taxonomy): domain Eukaryota; kingdom Metazoa; phylum Chordata; class Mammalia; order Carnivora; family Ursidae; genus Ursus; species Ursus arctos. The sequence continues at coordinate 5,243,903 of NW_026622986.1, forward strand.
GATATTTATGTTTGAACATAACAAATTGACATGATAAATTCTTCACTTGTTGAAAGTCTTCAAAGTTTTTAAAGTTTTCATTTTTTTTTCTTTTTTATGTTTCAAGAATAGGGAAATCGTTCATGATGGTGTTGCCCCTCAGCCCCTGTCACTACAGCTGTCTGCCATCATCTAGACCCCAGAATAGTGCTCTTGTTTATAACTACGAAGGACTGTCTGAAATGCTTAAAGCAATAGACATTTATTTCTTTGGCTAAGTTTTGGGCTAATCAGTTACTTCTGTCGTTGCTGAGGTTTGGCCCAAGATAAATTGAATGGATAATGCTAAACAACAACCTGACTGTTAAGAAAAACGAATGGCTCTTACATCTTAGAGATAATTTGTGACCTCAGGGTCACGATAAAAGAATAGAGGGGGTGTCCTTTTATAGCATTGGCCATCTGGAACTATTAAAGGCTAAACTGCAGTGTACTCACTGTCTTTTTTAAAGTTTCCCTAAGAAACTGTACTGTTTTTATTAAGACACCAAAAATATTTTCTCCCGAGTCAAATATTTCTTTTCTAATTAAAGCTCTCCAGAGAGAATGAAAATATATTACATGTATATATAACTTGGCTGTGTTCCAAAGTCCCTTTATGCATTTCAGGCTACATAAGACATACAAGCATAAAAGTATCTCATAAAGAAAATCCTTTGTGTCTTTTTGTTAATTTGACTGTGAATTGTCACGAAAATTCACAAAAACCATAGTGCATTCCTGGTTTTAAGTATCTACTCTTCAGTGCCATTTTCACGACACAAGCTCAGTAGCAATAATTCCTAGAATGCACTTTAAAACGCACATTGCGGCAAGCTGGTAGCCAGATTCGTTCACCTGTTGCAACTCTAGCCCCACTCCCCGGGCCACAGCCATGCTGGAGTTCCGTTCTGAGGTTTTTAGCACAAGGTGAGCCGCCAGGGAGGGATGCAAACAGCTTTCATGGCTTTGGGGATAAATTCACTGGTGATGACAAGATAACCGATAAAAAATATAAGTTCTTACATTATTGGAGCTGAGAAAAAAATTAATGCTTTTAGAAGGTGCTATAGATATGACTGTAATGTTTATTGGATTCAATGATTAGTGATAATTAGTGTACAAATTTGGGTAAAAGAAAGCAGATAAGAGCTGGGCTTTGTGAATAGTAGTTCGTGCTGCCAAGCACTTCTTCTGAGCAATTGACTTGTTAGAAATTGACTCCCAAAATGAAGATTAGTTTCTGTGTAATTTGGAACAAAAGAACATTCAATTCCAGGACCCATCAATAAAACGTTGAAACTATTGTGCGAGAAGTTTGGGGAGATTATTTAGGTTTCATGCTTCCCTTGAGAAGAGAAATGTTCATATTCTTTTTTTCTGGTGGCTTCCTTTCTGAACGGGGCTGCATTTTCCAACGTAAGTAAGCTGGATTTTCTTCACTTTTAGTGAATTGAGATTCAAGTACCATGGGGCTCACTCATTTATAAACCAATCTGTTACTCCCTTTGATTTCAGGGGGGGGGTCTCCAAATTCAGAGATTTTGGCTTTATTTCTGTTGTAGCCCTTCAAATTTCTACAGGTTCCCAAACTTCAAGACTTCTGTGAATGCCCAGCCACCCTGTAGGTAGGTGGTTCTCTGATGGTGACCAAATACGGTAGTTAAGCGGATTGTCAGATGAGTGATCATAATTGAGCTTCAAATGAATATCCCATTGAGTTGAAGAAAGAAGTCATTTCTCTCTTCTGTAGTTTTTCTGGCTGAATACAGAGTCAAAAAGACAGTATGATGCAAAGAGTAAAATGATCTCTGAGCTTATATGAACTTTTTCATCACGAATATCCAGTATTTAGTGGTAATCAGCTTTTATAATAGCATCCTTGACTGTCATAATCGCTCCTAAGTGAATAAATTGACTATAATAAGAAATCGAGTATAAATTTAGCTAAATTTGACATTAGAATTTGACTTGCTGTTTCTCTTATAGGTATTCTCGTTGTGGGGCTTATTAGAATCTAGGACTCTCCCTGATAAAAATTTCTAACTTCTCAGTAGTTTGTTATGAAGTAAGAAAATTACTGGTTCTCATCTCAGGAAATAAGGTCCTTCTCAGGAGGTTTTGGGAATGTGTGAAGCATTTTTGCTTGCCCACATGGTTGGGCACACCGCTTGGTGACATGTGGCTGAAAGCAGCCATGCAGGAAGTTTTGCAACAATAACAAATTACCCTTTCTCAAATGTCGTTGGACCCCTGTTGGGGAACACTGAGCTGGGTGAATTTAGGTACTTCCATTTTATAGTTGGGAAATAAACGAAATTAGAAAAAATTGACCTGGCGGGTCCAAAATTTAGATAAACAAGACTGGCCTCATGATGGTAAGTTTGATATAAGAAGAAACAAGGGAGAAAAATGCACATTTTGCTTGCAATGCTATGTGACACTTTTCCAGCTTTTTAAAACCTTTTTATGTTAAAAGAATTTTAGATTTACAGGAAGTTGCAGAGATGGTGCAGGGAAGCCTTGTGTACCATTCGTCCAGTTTCCCCAAGCTGCTAAGATGTACATGGCTACAGTACGATATCAAAACCAGGAAACTGGCGTCACTACCATGTGTGTTTGTAGTTCTGCGTCATCTGATCACGTGTGTGCTTCACGTAGCCACCACTGCAGTCAAGAAGCAGAACTATTCCTTGGCAAAGATCTTCCTCGCGATACTCCTTGATTTGTCACACCTGCCCCTCTGCTCCCACTGTTGCCAAATCCCAGCAACCACTATCTCCTCACCTTGTCTTTAATTTTGTCATTTTGAGGATGCTGTATAAATGAAATCTTATTTCATTTCAAAAGTAGGTGACCTTTTGAGATTGACTTTTTCCCCCACATAGCAAACTGCCCCTGAGATCGATTCCAGTTGCTGTGTGTATCAGTGATCTGTTTGTATTACTGAGTAGTAATCTGTGATAAGGACGTACTTTGGTCTGTTTGACCATTTACCTGTTGTCGCATAGTTTGGTTATTTCCAATTTTTGAATATTAGAAATAAAGAGTCTTTGAACAATTGCATACGGGTCTTTGCATGGACTTAAGTTTCTATTCCTTTGGGATAAAGGTCTAGAAGTGCAATTGCTGAGTGGTATGGTAAGTGTATGTCTGTTTTTGTGAGGAACTGCCAGACTGTTTTCCATGGTGGTTGTACCATTTTACATTTCCAACAGTATTGTATGACAGGTGCAGTTTCCTTGCCTCCTGGCGAGCATTTGATGTTATCACCTTTTTAGCTGATCTAATAGGTGTGTAGTAATAGCTCATTGTAATCCTAATTTGCATTTCCCTAATGGCTGGTGATGTCGAACATCTTTCATGTGTTTATTTGTTATCAGGATATACTTTTCAAAGAAATACTGCTTCATGTCTTTTGCTTTTCTAATTGGATTGTTTTTCTCATTATCGAACTTTAAGTGTTCCTTACATATTCTGGACATGAATTCTTTGTCAGATACGTGGTTTGCAAATATTTTCTCTAGGTCTGTACTTATCTTTTCATTCTCTCAGTAGAGTCTTTCAGAGAGGAAATGCTTTTAGTTTTGATGATGTTCAGTTTATCTGCCCTTTCTTTATGGATGATGCTCTTCGTATCATTTCTAGATATTATTCCACAAGTATTAGGTCCTAAGGATTTTCTTCTAATGTATTATAGTATTACATTTTTACATTTAAATCTGTAATTCATTTTGGATTCATTTTGTATAAAGTTTGACACGTAAATTCAGGGTGCTTTGTTTTGGTTTGGTTTTTGCTAGGGACATTTCGTTGTTCCAGCACCATTTGTTGAAAAGAAGGCTTTATTTCATTGAAGTGCTTTTGCATAATTAAGAGAAATCAGTGGACCTTACTTGGCTATTTCTGTGTTCTTCTGTTCTATTGATCTGTGTGTGTTCCACACAGTCTTGATTATCCTGGCTACATTCCAGGTCTCGGAATCAGGAAGTGTGGTTTTTCCCACTTTATTACTCTTTTTTACAATTGTTTAGCTACTCCATCCTTTGCCTTTCCATATAAATTTAAAGATAATCTTGTCTACATCTATAGAAATCTTCCTGGGATTTTTATAGGAATCATATTAAACCTGGATATCAACTTGGGGAGAACTGACTTCTTTAATATGTTGAGTCTTTGATTCATGATCACTGTAAATCTCTCCATTTTTTAGATCTTCTGTGATTTTTCATCAGCATTGTATAGTTTTTAGCATATGAGTCTTGTACATGTTTTGTTAGATTGGTATCTCTATATGTTTATACATATCTCTAAACCAACCTTTAGTTTATATCTGTGTATCTATATATTCCATTTTCTTAGTGTTTGTAAATGGCATTGTATTCCTAATTTCAGCATCCATGTTCATTGACAGTATATAGAAATACAATGAATTTTTGGTTTTTTGATGCTGTATGTTGTTACTTTGCTGAACTTGATCTTTAGTTCTAGGAGACTTTTGTAGATTCCTTGGGGTTTTCTATGAAGGTAGAACTGCAATGATATCATTATGTCATCTGCAAATAAGAATGGTTTTATTTCTCCCCCCCCCATCTGTTCTGTACACCACCCATTTCTTTTGGCTCATTGCACTGTCTAGAATTCCCAGCCCTCTGGGGGAGCAGACATCCCTAGCCTTTTCCTAATCTTAAGTTTCAGCCATTCTCCATGATGTATGATGTATGATGTTACTAGCAGGTTTTTTGTAGATGTTTTTTATCAAGTTTAGGAAGTTAGTTATGCCCTATTACTAGTTTTTTTGAGAGCTTCTTGCCATGATGGCTGTTGAATTTGGTCAGATGCTTTTTTCTGCATCAATTAATATGGTCATGTAATTTTCTTCTTTAACCTGCTAATTTGTTGGATAACACGGATTGATTTTTTAATATTGAACCAGCTTTGAATTCCTGCAATAAACATCACTTGGTTATGGTGTATAATCTTGTTATATAGTGCTAAATTCTATTTGGTAATATTTTGTTAAGGATTTTTGTTTCTATATTCATGAAGGTTATTGACTCATTGCTTTTTAATTTTGTAAAATATCTGCATCTGACTTTTGCATCTTTTCTGTATTCTTTTCAATATATACTTACATGTCATTTATGCTACCAGTGGTTTACCTCAAATATGAAAAAAGCAAATAACTTTGCAATAAAATGTTAAACTCAGTCTAACATATTGCTTTATATACGTAACACTTCACTTTTAAGTACACAGCTAAATTTGTAAGTGTATAATGGAAATGCTTTTCCCAACAAAAATCATTAAAATTTGATTGAGGGTTGTTTAATCATTTTTAGGTAGCTAAGATCAACTTAGGATATGAATTGTATCAATATATTACAGGTTGAAAGGCTTTTCTACCAAGTAGCTCAATAAAATCTTAGGAAATATTTAAACAACCTTCAGTAAAGAGGTTATTTAAGATCTGTTGCTTAGTTATAACACAGACAAGTTTTATTTCAGAATTTGATTGGATGCATGCCTTCTTGTGCTTAGTCTCAGGACTTGCCAGTTCTGTATACATCACATAAAATCAAAGCTGGTGTCATGAAACTGAGATCTTCTTTTGCCATTAGTAGAGAATTATGGTGTGGATTCATGTTTAGGTTTCATACTATGTTGTATGTGTATGACGTATTTATAACGAGTAAGATGTATACATTATGTACCCACACGTAAGTCTATACATATAGTGTGTGTGTGTGTGTGTGTGTGTGTGTGTGTGTAACGTAAAAAAAAAATCACTTCTTGCCTTAAAAAAATTCATGAGTAAGACTCAGGTTGATGACTAAAGCTATCTGTTCCTGGTGAATTTCTAAAACTAATTAATAAGTGGCGATTTAAATTAAGATATAGGTCATAACTATATCTTACTGACCTGAACAGAAGCTATCTGAAGTTATTATTATCTTGGGGCATCCATGACATTACCTTGGCAATCTGAAATGATGATAACATTGTTTATACCACAGTCTTCTTATAGCTGCATGAAATAAAATGTATTTCACGACATATTTTGATGAATGTTTCTATATGCAGTTCTTAGAAAAGGCATCCTTTCTCTGGTTCCAACTTTGTTCTAATTTTACAGGATTCAAGCCAAAACTCGTGAATTTAGAGAGCGACAAGCTCGAGAGCGTGACTATGCTGAAATCCAAGATTTTCATCGGACATTGGGTTGTAACGATGAGTTGCTGTATGGGGGAATGTCTTCCTACGAAGGTTCTGTGGCTCTCAACGCCAGACCCCAGAGCCCAAGAGAAGGACATATGATGGATGCTTTGTATGCCCAAGTGAAGAAGCCGCGGAATTCCAAACCTTCATGTGTAGACAGGTAGGCTCCAGGAGCAATCAAGGTATTGCTTCCAAATCAACTTTTATATAGTTTTTGACAAGGGAGTAGATTGTTCATCAATTCTCATACCAGGACTGCCTTTTATTAATGGCCTTTAGAAAGCCGTTGTGTCTAAAAGTATTGAGTTTACACAAATCGAAGCTTAATGGAAAGAGGAGCAGAGGTTTTGATAGCTTTTCTAATGATTCCAACATATTTCATCTTGTCCTTAAAATGGTTTTAGACTGGAGAACTAACCTTTAGTTTGTGACTCAAATAAAAAGCAAACTTGAAATTATGGCTCTTCTACTTAAGCTGTTTTTCCTTTTGTTGCTAACAGAGCCTCTAGTTACAGTAATTAAATAGGTGGAGAGCAGCCTGATTTGTTTGAATTATGGTTTACTTAAAGGGCCTCATTTTTTTGGTGACATGATTTTCTATTATGAAAGAATTAGTGAATGAGATGTATAATACAGCCAGTCTCCAAATTGCTTGTTAATAACCACAGACCATAGGTGTGATTATGTACATTAGTACAGCACAAAGGAGTGAAAGGTTGCTTCTGTACTAATGACCGCATATTTATTTCAAAATTTTACTGATTCTATGACTATATATTTTTTAGTAGCTATATATTTATTTCAAATTCTGAAACATTTTAAAAACATATTTTTGCACCTATTCATTTATGTGTTCAAAAACCTTTAAAGTTTAGTTCACAAGGAAAATAATTCTCATTTATTTTTATCTGAAACATATGCATGTTATTATCATAAACAATATACTGATCTCATCATACATTATAATGGTTTCTTATAATCATTACTCTCTAGGGGAGTGAGGCTTTGAACATTCAAAATAGGTTTCACTTAAAAGGTGTGGTTCTCAAGCTTTGGCTTGCATCAGAATCACCTGGAGGGTTTCTTCAAACACAGATTGCTTAACCCTTCGCCAGAATTTTGATTCAGCAAGCCTAGAATGGAGTGGAGCCCAGAATTTGCATTTCTAACAAGTTTTCTGGTCTGAGGCTGGTGCTGCTGGCCTCCGGTACTGCACTTTACTAACCCCTGCAAGACTAGAGATGAGATGGAATTAGTTTCTCTCTAGCACCCATGTGTGATTTGGCTGCTGTATTCTGCAAGCAGTCTATGTTTTAGTTATTTACTTCCAGCTTTAATAGAGGTTTGCAAATGTAACAGGTAACCCTCAGGCAAAACCAGAAGGAAGCATTTTAGCGTAGCAAAAGGAGAAGCAGGCCTTAAGGTAAAACTCTAGTCAGATTATTTTTCTTTTCTTTTCTTTCCTTCCTTTGTCTTAGGTTTTCTTTATTGTTTTATGAAAATCTATTTGACGTTGACTGTAATGAGTCATGTGTGTTAACACAGAAGGGTTATGGTTTATTTAAACTCCTTCAGTGTGATCACCTAGAAAGTTCAAAGTGCTTGCTAACCAACATTGATGTGTCAGGACTCAAAGAATAAGGTCATTATCAGTAACAGTGACATTTTCATAAGAAACTTCTTACTTGGTTTTTGCTCTACTTGTGAAAGCTGCTTGTAGAAGGTCAAATAGCCCTTGAAGGCCATGAGTGTCCCATTGAAAGTGGGTTTTTTTTTTGGGGGGGGGGAGGACAGTAGAGACATTGGCATTGCCTGTTAGTAACTTTTGGAAGAACTAAAAGAAATTGATCATTGATAAAAATATTAATCATTCCCAGCACGTCCCACATCTAGTTTGGAAATGTGGTAAGTAGTGGATGTGCTTGTAGGGGCTTTGAAGTCCCACCTGACATGAGAGATCAGAGTCCAGAGGGATCTTTCCAGCCCCTGAAGGCTAGAAGTGGTTGTTTAAACTCCAGTTGAAAACCCGGTGCCCCGCAAGAGTCTAAATCTCCTGAGACAATTTCTGCAGATTTTCAAAAGGACTGAAGTGCTCAGAGCACCATCTGCTACTGGGCTCCAGCATCCCTGCCTGCGGTCTCAGCTCTGCACTGTGCTGACCCCACACTGAAACTCAGCCTCCTAAACTAATTTCTCTCAAAACCCACTCGGCAAGACATTTCCGAGGAGACTTTTGTCTTGGGGATGAGTCATACCAGGCAGTGAACAGCTCAAAAATCACATCAGAGACATTGCTATACTCAGAAGCCCCCCTCAGTCTCCCTCAAGCATGGCCTAGACAGCTGTGTACCACTGGGGACCTCAAGTGCCCCCAAAGGGTGATTGGACTAGAGGATTTCTAAGGCACTGCCAACTCAAGAGAGAGAGACTTTATTTTTTTCTTGAAAAACAATCACAGGAACTTTTTTGTTTTCTGTAATTCTTATTTTTACAGAGAATAAGATGCCCACCAAACAATGACGTTAGTAATACAAAAAGTTGGGAGTTATCACACCTATAAGTACTTCTTTACCAACCTATCATCGAGTATGGATCTGGCTTGGAAATGACAGTGTCACCTCCATTGTCTTTTTCTGTCAGAGAGAAAGTGGTGGGGAAGTGGCTCTCAGACTTGAATAGTAATAGAAACTCTTTTTTTAAAGGATAATCTCTCGATCCTGCAGTACAGAATTAAATAGTTTTGATTATAATGTTACTTAAATATGTATAAAAATAAAATAGGGCTAAACTCCTTCTGTTTACAGCCATTATACAACTATAAAACCAAACATCTTTACAAATTAAATACAAACAAAACAGCAAAACCATTACATTCAAATGAACAACATTAATTTAATGTGGCCAATAATGTGTTTTAAAATCTAAACTCTTGCACAAATCATTAATACGGTGTGGCTGCTCCGTGGCTGGTTCATTTGAGTGTACGTGCCTGCCGCCACAAGCCCAGGGCGACTCCGTCCCCCATCCCTTTCCTCTGTGAGAGTTCTGCCGTTCTTTCGCGTGCCCGTGGCCTTTGGCCTGTCTGCCGCGGCAGGGCGTCGTTTACACGTGAAGTTCAACTTGCTTCGATTATCAGTGACCTGAGACAGCGAAAATGCCATTTCTTGGTGCCTTTGTGTTTGTAGACTTAAATTCAGACAGGGAAATAACACACTTAGAAGATGACCTAGAAATGCTGATATTAAGAAATAATCATTCAGATGAAAACAAACAAAAAAAAACCCTTAACACTCCTCAGAATGTATTTCCCATATGAAGAATGTACCAAATAAAGAAACTCTCATCAGTTAATTAAATTTCACCAAAATTTGCAATTGGTGAACTGGTGCAACTTTACTCTTCAAATTTTTGGACTTCATGGGAGTATAGTCAGTTGACAGTCTGAAGCGTGGCCTGCGTCTGTTTCTGGGCTTTTCATTGTTCGGTGAGAAAGCAGCATTCCGAATTTCACTGCTTAATCAGTTTGATTGATCCTGTAGTCAGAAATGTGCATCTGTTAGCCCTGCATGGAAATAGCCAGGATTAACTCTTTAAGTGCTATGAATTTGATGTGAAAATAGGATACTTTCTCAGTTTCCACAGATTTTTTATAAAATGCTTTATTTATGGGGTACGTTCATACTATGCCTAGAAATGTTTCCATGCCGGTTTAATTCGACTGACACATGAACTGTTATCTGACGGTATGTGTTGGTCACGGTGTCATTGTTACTACTTTTCATTAATGCCCTTGGTAACATTTTCACTTTTCATATTGGCTAAAGAGAAGCCAACCCTACCCTTCTGTTTTATGTGAATAACAAGGTTTAAACTCACAAAAATATTGGTGTACTTATATTTTGTCCTGATTATAACCAGAGACCTCAAAGATTCAGCTATGTAAATGATTCGTAATCCCTATATTTCTTTGGCAAGATTGTGTTTCCTGCTTGATTATTGTATCTTCAGCCGGCTGGATACTTGGGAGTCTGATACAGTGCTCTCTGATGTATTTCTTCCCCACCATCGAAGACAACCCAGCTGCCCACCCAATACCTATTCCCTCCTTCCTCCTTACTTAATAGAATCCCAATTTTGTTCGGGCTGGCAATGTGCCCAGATAAAAATTCAATTTCCCAGGCTCCTTTGCAGTGAAAGGTGATTATGTGACATCATTCTGACTAATGAGTTAGAAGCGGATCTGGATGGAACTTTTTCTGCAAAGCTCGTTTTTTTCTGATTGGAAAAAATGGAGCCAACTCAGCTTTTTCCCTTTGCCATTTCCCTTTCTTCCTGCCTAGCAGTTGGGTGGGTGCTCCAAGGTGGGGTTTATCTAACAATCTTGAAGATGAAGGCCACGGGGAGGAAGAGGGAAGCAGTCCCTTCCCTTGAACAAGGGTTCCATTCCCAGCATGCCCAGCCTGTTTGTGACTCGTGCAGCAGAGCCTCTACTTATCTAAGCCACCCTCCATCATTCTGTTCTATGGAGCCAAATAGCAGTATGCACACAAGAGCCCAAAGCGAATAATCATCCTTAGATCAGGACTGTCTGGAGAACGATCCCCTGGTCAAATCGTCTGCACAGTATTCTGTGAAATTAAGTAGTGGGCAAAATTTTCTAGTCTTGCTCAAGTAGCTCTTCCACTTTTCACTTTATCTAGCCTGTACTTAAATACATGGTACCAGTCAGATCTCTGCCGGCATGCATCCTTCTTCAGTCTGATACAGCACCACCTCCTGGCAACTCCTACCTCTCCCAACCCTCCTGCTGTAATGTACTGTAATGTACTGTAATGAAGTGTAATGTACAAGGGCCTGAGCTATGGAGCACACTGCCTGAGTTTGGTTCTGGGTTCCTCCACCACCAGCTGCGTAAACTCTCTGCTTCATGCTCCTCATCTGTAAGATAGGGATAATAATGGCACTTACTTTATCAGGCTCAGAGAGGCCTAAGTCTGTTAATACATATAAAGCACTGGGGCACCTGGGTGACTTGGTTGGTTCAGCATCTGACTCTTGATTTCTGCTCAGGTCATGATCTCAGGGCCATGGGATCAAGCCCCACATGGGTGGGGGGCGGGTGGTCCATGCTCAGCGGGGAGTCTGCTGCTCTCCCTCTCCGTTTTACCTTTCCCTGCTCCCACGTGTGTGCTCTCTCTTGCTATATATATATATACGTGTGTGTGTGTGTGTGTAATATTATACATTTAATTATATATATAATAATAATTAAAAATACATAAAAAGCACTTAGCACTGTCCCTGGTCCACAATAAACCCTATTTAAGTGTATGATGTTGCTATTGTTTGTTAGGAAATGGTGTTTTCCCTCAGGAAGGCGCAGCATCCCCAGATGGATGCAGAAACAAGCAAGGAGTGGAACTGAAATGAATTAAGATAGGTTTTATTCCTTACACATAGCACACATGTGGAAGTGTGGGCCTGTAGCTCTGCTGATACAACTTGAGTCATTGAATAGCTTGGTCTCTACGTATTCTCCATAAATCACATCACGTCATGAATGTTTCTCTTTAAATTAGGATGTACTGGGTTCAGGATGAGGCCTCGTGGAGTACTTTTTCAGTGTAAGTACTTGTAAGTGCTGGGTACCGTAAAGTGGCTTATTTGAGAGAGTAAGTAGGGGGGATACTTGGGTAAGAATGTAACCTCTCAATTGATATCAGTCCTTTGACAATTTGAAGGTCTTCGTATTGTACTTTCATGAAATTCTTGCTGATTCCAAGCTTGCCAAGCTCCATGGAGATACAGAGACCTGAACTTCTTAAACCTTGTCTAAAATTTTGACATTTCTATTTACATCAGGTTATCTCCAGGCAGGGCAGACGGGCAGGAATCATGATCTTAAGAACTGCCACAGACTGTGTTCTAGAATGGTGATTTTTCAAATTTTAGCATGTATACGAGGAACCTGGAATGCTTCTCACGAATGCAGGTTTGTTGACCGCCCCTCATATTCTGATGCAGGAGGTCTGGTCAGGGACTAAGAACCCACATTTTCAACAAATTATAGTTGACTATAATGGAACTGGTCCATTCACCCTTTGGAAAGCACTACTCTTGGGTTAATGAAAACAAACACGATGAAATGGGACTCTAATATGAGTTTATTAAGGTCTATTAACAGTGAAGCTATGAAATAATTTATAGTTTGTATATCAGGCATAGCTTTGTCTTGGCATTCATATGTGTCTGTTGTTCACCTGTGGTTAAATAATCATTTCGTTTAAAAGGTCAACGACAGGTGGGGTATTCATAAACTTTATTCAGTGTTTCTTGACACTTGCCAAAAGTTTCTTTTCATGTAAGTTATACAACTCCAATTTAAAAGCTTCGTATGCTTTGAATTCTAACAAAGAAATGATGGAATGCCGGTCAATCATATTTCTATTTACTTGAGGACACCGAGCAATTCAGATTTTTATATCCAGATACCAGAATCTGTAGTTAAAAACTCTACAGAAAAACAGCTCTAATGGACATTTGCTGACTGTCACCATGCAATCATTCGCCACCAAGAGTGCATTGTCCTCAAATATAATTGAAATCAAATAGGTACTGTGCTGCTATAAATCTAAAGAGCAGGAAAATAGTAGGCTAGACTCCCCCAGCTTGTTCAGGACACCTTAATGGAAACATAAATACCATAATCATATGCTTTTTGCATGCATCTTACCACTAAAAAGAAAACGTGGATTTTAAAAGAAAAGACCTTTGTGAACTTATTCCCCCCCCATTAAAACCGAAATCCAGTTGTGTCAAAAGGAAGTGTGACAAACATAGAACAAAACTAATTTTCTTAGATACAGGTAGTTATTAAACAAGTGCTCTTCTTAAAACGTTGGGTCACATAACAAAGTTATATTTGCTATTCAGAAAGTCAAATAGCACTTTATTTACTTCCATTTACTTGGTGTTAGTCATCTCTGCTTTTCTTGGAATGTGAGAAAGTCATTCTCAAAGGTAGTAAATCTGTTGTCATGACGAGTTTTGCAAGTCGCCGTTTCCAGTTCGTGTGCTGCACCCCGTCCCTTTTCAGGGCCCTTAGCTGTCCTTTTCTGACCTTGGCCAGCTCCATTCACCTTGTTGTTCCCTGCAACATGCCTCTCGTGTTCAGACCTGCCACCCGCCTCCCTCTGCGGCCCGGCTCCTTCCCTCTCCCTACTTGCTGCGGGTCAGCTCTCCTTCTTCCAGGCCAGTTCTCTGCGCACTCTGCCAACCCCACCCTGCAAGGAGCCCGCTCCCTCAGTCCTCCTTCAGCCTGTGCCTCTCTGCTCGCTGTTCCACAGAGCGGGTGACCATGCAGATGTCTTTCTCATGCTGTTAAAACAAACAAAAAAAAAAAAGAAAGAAAGAAAAAGAAAGAAAGAAAGAAAGAAAGAGAAAGAAAGAAAGAGAAAATCCTTTTTAGCCCTCTAGCTATTTTCTGCCCTATTTTTCCTTTTCACTTCCAATCCAGACTTCTTCAAAGATTAATCTAGATTTGATATAACCTGCTGTATCATCTTTCCCACATCGCATTCCTTCCATGTGGTAGGCGCAGTAATGCCCCCCACCCCCATCCAAGATGCTCATGTCCTAATCCCCGGAACCTCTGAATATGTCACTCTGTCTATACAGCAGAAAGGACATTGCAGATCAGATTGAGTTAAGGGTCTTAAAATGGGGAGATGTTCACAGATTATCCATCCCAAGGGGCTCAGTGGAATCACAAGAGTTGTCGTAAGTGAAAAATGGGGACAGGAGAGTCAGAGTCAGAGAGAGATCTGAAGATGCTGGTCTGCTGGCTTTGAAGACAGGAAGGGACCACAAGACAAGGAATGCAAGTGGTTTCTAGGAGCTGGAAAAGGCAAGGAAACAGTCTCCCCTAGAGCCTCTAGAAGGAACATAACACTGTTGACACGTTGATTTTAGCCCAGTGAAACCCATTCTGGACTTCTGACGTCCAAAACTACAATGTAATTGTAGTTTCCTATTGGTTTCCTGCATTTCTGATCCAGTCAACCCTTGGGTTCTTCCCATTCTGGGTCACTCTGTGGCACTCCTGGAACTCTTCTCCGCGTTTCTGTGTAAGGTACTACTGTCTCTTGCTTCCTACTTCCTACAGGACTGTTTCTTAACTGTCCCCTTAAAGATTCTCTTCTTGCCTGCTAAGTTCGAATTCTTTAGGGAACTAGCTCTGGACTACTGCTATTCCCTATGTGGTTTTTTGGCTTAAATTTTAACTACCGTGTGGCACTGGTGATGGCTAACCTGCACTAGCCCCGTCTTCTCCTCTAAGTCCCAGACCCTTGGAGTGAAGTACCAGCTGGGAGTGCATGCTTCCTGTGTCTGCCAGGCACCTAAACCCAGCTTATCCAAAACCAAAGTCATCACTTTCATTCTAAGCCTCTTCTAGTTTCATGGGCCTAATCTCCAAGAATACTGTCCCCGGATTTACTCAAGACATAAACCTCTCTTTGGAAGCCAGCTTCCCTTCTTCCACCTCATTCAGTGACAGAGGCCTACAAGTTTTACATTTTAAATAATTCCAAATCTTTTCTCTCCTTCTGCACCATGACACGTGGAGACTGGCAGGAGTCTGCTAACTCATCTCCCGGATGCGCTCCAGTCTTGTTCTCCTCAAATCCCTACTTTTCCCAATACCTGGGGTTTTCTATGCAAAATAAAGATCTGACATCTCATTCCCTTGGTTAAAACTATTCTGTGGCTGTTCATTGTCTCCACGATGCAGTCCGAGCCCTCAGCATGGCATCTGTGGGCCTCCAAGACCTCCCGTTTAGCCTCAGTCCTGATTATATCAAACTGTGTCACATTGGTTCACATCCTACTTTCCTAACAGAAGGTCTTCTGGAAGTATAAACCCAGCTTCATGAAATACATGGATAAATTAAGTGGTTCTCTGGTCGTTACATGTTGTGCGAGTGTTAAATTTTGGTGGGTAAAAACAAGCAATCACCGTTCATTAAGCTCTTCTAATATAGTTAGCGATGCAGCAATTAACTTAAAGGCTGAGGTGACAGAAACCACCCAACAAATGAAACCGTGAAAGTAATGAAGCCATAAATAAGGTCATGGCTAATTTTAAAGACTTCTTTTTTAATTCTTTTTGTTGATTAACATTGCCTGAAACCACAATTTGTTTGTAGAAGTGATGTGTAATGGGGGGTGCTTGTTTATATATTTATTTTAGCCTTAGAGAAGGTTTAAATATTCCACAGAAATATGAGGATAAGGGAAAACTATCTTAGACCTTGGTAGTCATCAGGCAAATAATTTTCCAGCACAGCGTGTTCGCTTTCTTTTAACGTCTTTCCCTCTGCAGGGCACTGACCTTTTGGGGCTTTGGTGATGAGCTAGCCACGCCGTGGTTGAAGTCTGCTTGAGCTGTTTGGTATTTCATCTGAGTTTAGCCTTCTAACAGAAGCTCCAAGATCCTGCTTTAAATGCAACTTGGCACGATAACTCATCTTTTTATTCTGTCCCAACCACCTGGCCCTCCTGTCCTGTGGACGGTCCGAACCCATGGACTCAAGTACCAATCTTATTGGTATATCGTGGTCTTAGATTGGTATTATTTTCTTTCTTGCTCCTGAACAAAGCTGGAATATCAGTCCGCTGTTAATATAAATTCATGAGGATTATGTGGAGCCCTGTTGTGAGATGCATTTTCAACTTTTGGGGAGACTTTAGACCTGAATCCAAAATCCATTTTTAAATTAACTTCCCAGACGTTCTAGAGCTTTTCCTCAGGCACCCCCAGCCCTCGGTGTGGATAACTGTCTGATTAGTCTGTTTGCTGCTTCATTCCTTTTCTTTCCTCAGTTCTCATTGGTTGACTGTGTGTAACTTAAGGAGAAGCAGTAGTTGATTGAAAAACATTGTTGTATTTTCCAATCAAGGAAGTGTTTGGGAAATCCTTCCTGTCTTCCACCAAAATAGAGGAGTATATAGAGATGTGGAAATTCTAAGCTTTCTGTATTGTTACAGAACAGAAAATAACTAGATAATTCATATATTCTGTGAATATGTAATAATTACTTGACTATATATTTGAAATTGCATAAAAGGCACTCAGATGTTCAGAGAATGAATGAATCAATGAATAAATGTATATTAGTGTATATATACATTTCTGTAAAACTCACAAATATTTTTAAAACTGAATTTTCTGTCCCAGTTTTTGTCTTTTATGATTAGTTCTACCTAATAGGCTACAGAAGTTATAGGATTGAATCCTTAGGAATACAGACTTTTAAAAATGTTTGTTCTCAAAAGAAAATACTTTGGGGCCAGGTTAAGTATCTCATAGGTGATTCCTTTTGGTGAGGCGTCAGGATAGGTGGGTGGCTCTTCCAGGTTAACTTTTTATAAAAATGTATTATAATTTTAGAAGTTGAACAGATATTGGGCAAGAAACAAACCTTAACCTGCATCTGTGCTTTTTTAGTACCCTGTTTAACTGAAGTTCTTGGTTACCTCCAAGAGAGGCCCGCCTGGCCCAGCCCCACGTGCTGTTAACCTTCCTGGCGGAGGGGTGGGGGTGGGAGGGGCGACTTCACCTGGAGCAAAGGAAAGACCAACAGGCCACTGAACCCAGTTCACAGCAGAACTCAGATTATTATGCAAGTGAGCTGAAGAATGCTACCTTCAGGAGTCTGGAGGATTTGCTGGGTGTACATGAAATCAGTCTAAAATCTTCTGACTTAGCACTGACTGATAATGTCGGTCTGAATAGAGGAAATAGTATAAAGTCTGAATTAAAGTATATGTTCAGAGATACCATACTCTGAACTTTAAAGCACATCCAGCAACTCCGATGAAGGACTAACAGTTTCAGTTAGAGAATCTTTATTTTGTGAACTTTACCATGGATTTTGTTTATTCTAATTTAGACGTAAATCAAATTTGCCTAAATTTTGTTTAGATGAGACTCATTTGCTGATTTGAATACAATCAGATTAGAAAATTATTATTCTAAATTCTCTTCTAATAAGTCCCCCTGCTATAAATTTATAAAGAAAAAAATTTTGATAGTGAAAAGATAAATTCCTTTATAGATTTCAAAGGTTATAACTAGTGGTATCTAAAATAATTGTAAATTACCCACCTACAAAAAATACTGCTATAGTTTCATGGTGACCTCATGTAATTCTGAAATTGTGAAAATATACTTTAAAAAATAAAGGGTATATTGTTGTCTTCGTGAAGAAAAAATGTGATTTAAAAGAAAAAGTTTGCCATATCAGAACTTAGTGATTATCATGACCGGAACAGAATTCCCTCCAAATAAATCCACATAACAACCAAATAGCAAGTATCTTTTTCCTCTCTTTCCTGGTCTCTG
Source organism: Ursus arctos (assembly GCF_023065955.2). Taxonomy (NCBI): domain Eukaryota; kingdom Metazoa; phylum Chordata; class Mammalia; order Carnivora; family Ursidae; genus Ursus; species Ursus arctos. The sequence goes on from NW_026622986.1 coordinate 5,261,544, forward strand.
CTTTGCTACTTAATAGGTCATTTAATGGCAGGTACAAAGTTTGAACAGCCGTAGCTGCTTAGTCTTTTGAAGGTTATATAATAAATTGGACCTGCATCAGGCACTTCGGCAGAGAAACAGTAAAGTAAAATTTTAACTCCAAATCTATTATAAATTCTAATGTCACTTAGAATTCCTGGGAGCTCCTGGGTGGCTCAGTCAGTGTCCAACTCTGGATCTCAGCTCAGGTCTTGATCTCAGCGTTGTGAGTTCAAGCCCCGCGGTATTTTCTTTTGTTGTTATTGTTGTTTGTTTTAAATAATGCTTTAAAAAGATTGGGGGGAATGGAGAGAATGCAGATGGAACCAGGGAGCGTTGGGGGACATAGGTGAAGGAATTAGGCACTATGCAATCCCTAGGAGTACCCTAAAACTAGTCATTGTGGTTGTGGACAATTCTGGTGATTTTCTGGCAGTTGGCAGTCAGTGACAGGAGGCATGAGGATTTTCTCTAAATTTCACAAAGTCACCATGTGGCCTGTGGGGGAAAGGAGGAAGACTTAGAAAAATGACCGAAATAATGTGTAATTATAATTCCGATACAGAAGAGTTTTTGGTTTTGGGTTTGCAAGCTGCATTCGCATAACCTTAAAAAATCACCCCCCTTTGTAACAGAGACTAAGGCTGAGGAGAAATACTTATTTCTAATTATTCTCTTTTTGTCTCCATTTCCTTTTTTCCTTTAGTCTGTATGTTTAAGCTTTTAAAGTTTTTGAATAAGCCCGAGGTTTTTGTATATATCCATCTTACAGCCTCTGTGGCCGTTCATCCCCCTCCCCAGCAGTTATTCTGGGGGCTACTGGGTGCTGAAAATTGTGGCAACGTCTGGGATACAGAAATGAGCAAGACCTCATTTACCTCCCAAGTTCCTCTCACTTGGTGTCACCTGACAGACTGTACACAATATATTGCACCCAGAGTGATATGAATTAAATAGGATGCTAAGGAGATTGACTCGGGTTGGGGAAGGAGGGGCTTCTAAGACACGGTATGCTCGAGCCGCAACCTAAGTGGGTCGGAGCTTTTATGTATATATCTATGTCAATATATAGAATATATATTATTATATGCATATTGTATGTATAATATAGTATATATAAATATATACTATATTATATATAATCTATATAAATAAAAATAAAACTTTATAAGATGTTGATAAATAAAAATCTTTACATATTAATCTAGTTTTGACAGCGCAGTCTAGTTAAGGTGCTGGATTTATATATACACTCCTGGTAAATGTTAAATATGGTCAACACTTTGCTATGTAAATTCTTTAATACCTCCTGCCCCTAAAAGCCACTGGCAGTACTGTTGTGGCTTTTCTCTCTGAGTGGCCTGGTTTTTTGGAAGGGTTTATGGATTTCGGCAAGTGAGGCTTGCCTAGCCTTTAGGGCCCTTGGTATCGTCACGTTTCAGTTAGGCGGGGCCTTGAGGCCTGCAGGATAATGAAGGAGAGCCTGGACAGGCAGAGATGCTTGCCCCTAGCAGGGAGGTGGTTTCTCTGACAGTGGGTCCAGGATTCAGGGGCCGTCAGTGGGAGCTGTGGTTGGTGACATTGACCTTATGGATCCAAATAGGTCTGTGAGAATATTTATGTTTTTCGTATAGTATGGCTTTAAACATTAGAAGAATCTAAAATTCTTGTTTTGGCTCTTCTTGGCAGTGAATGGCATGAGGTTTGCAATAGCCCCAGGCCTCTAGGCTTCGCGGGACCATCGAGGGACACGGACTCCATTAGTTAGTTGCCGTGTCTGTTGAACACCTGCTAGACACACACAGATTCCCTTGCCAGGCCAGTTTAGAAACATTGGCAGATCTCATTTTCCCTCTGATATTATTTTTAAGGAATTTTATTTGCATCTGGGAGAGTCCCATAATCCATCTTTGTGATAGAAGAATCCAAAATGTGCTACTCTGGTTTCTTTTAAAGATCAGGACATCTTTTTTTTTTTTTTTTTTTTAATATTTTTAAAAAGAGAGAGAGAGTGCAGGGGGGAGGAGCAGAGGGAGAGGGTCAAGCCGACTCTGCTCTGAGCATGGATCGATCTCACAACCTTGAGAGCATGACCTGAGCTGAAATCAAGAGTTGGACGCTTAACCAACTGAGCCACCCAGGCACCCCACGATCAGCACATCTTTGAATTGTCTTGGATTTTCTATTTCTAGCTTTTATATAAGATTGGGGCAAACTGGATATAGGTATAGTGTTCCCCCTGCTGACTGAGGGGCTCATGATGTTCCACAATCCCATCTGACTTAAAACTGAAACAGTGTGCTGGTTGAGTTTTTGAAGGGCAGGTGCTCTGGGTTTCCTGGGACATCCTTCACAGCTATTGCACGAGAGCATGACTTTCCCACTTTTACGTCTAGAACGTTATTGAAAACATTTGCGAGCCAGATCCCTGTGCCAAGGCCGCACACATACACGTACGCAGGGCTGGATGAGATTGTGCTCCTAGCGAGATGAAAAATCTGGTGATAAACTCCACTGTCTTGGGAGAACCCAGGCCTGAGGCAGACACAAGCAAGGGCCTCGGCCTTTTCCCCGTCGATACAGCGCCAGCCATCGGCCCTCCTCAGGGGCTGATATCATTCCTGAGCGCTCTCGGGCTCTCCCCAGGCTTGCACCGGCCGTCAGGGCGAGTCTTCCCACGTGGCCTTCTGGCTTGAACCTTCGTTGCCAACGGTGGGAAGGAGGGCAGCAGGGAAGATGGCGAGTCAGGGCAAGGAAGACAGGCCAGTTGACCACAACTTGGTGTACCGTTCGGGGGCATCCTGGGTGCCACAGCGCTGCAGCCCTGAGGAGGGAGTGAGTCACAGGTGCTTCTGTGCGGAAGGCCACACTCTCAGGAACTCTCACCTGCAAAGGCCTCAGCTGCCTGTGAGGGGTCCTGGCTCTGTCCCCACAGCAGCTGGGGCTCGGGGCTGGGAACAGGTAGAGCCGCCAGCGGTGACTGAAGGTGGTTAATGTGAGGAAATGCAAATAATTTAAAATTGCAATGCCCCCCTCCTTCCCTGCACTCCCTAATTACCTTCCCTGCTTTGTTTTTCTTACCAGTGCTTGTGATGTTATGATAGGGCCTAGTCCTACTTTACAAATGCTGGTTCTCATCCATCTCCAACAATTAGAATCAAGTTCCACTTTCAGGTAGGAGTCTTTGTCTGTTTTGTTCATGGCTGTATTCCAAGGCCTGGCATATGGGCATTCGAATATGTTAAATGAATGAATAAACCAAACTCTTCATCAGCACAGAAAAGGCAGTTTGTGGGGCGCTGGTGTCTGATAAGGAAAACTGTGAGCTCTACGCAAGTAGAGAGGGCCTGCTTTAGAAAAGAAACGTGGAATTTCTATCTGCAAAAGGAAGTTAAGCATTTGAATTGTTAAAATCACTTTTGCTCCTGCTAGATCCATAGTTCTTCCAGGTCTCCTAGAGCATATGTAACTCTGAGAGAGAGGTGATAGGATACAGTGTTATGCAGTGTGCTACACTGAGGTAGGTATGATACAGATATGTTTAAGGGCACAGTCTGAGTTCTCACGCCAGCTCTGCCAGTTACCGTTTTTGCACCTGTAAAATGGGGATATCGACATTACTGACCTCATTGGGACTTTTTATGTATGTATGTGAGGATTAAATGAATAACTGCACATGAGGCACTTTGAATACCACCTGGCACATAGAAGATTCCAGTAAGTGTTAGCTGCTATCATCGTTACCGTCATCAACATCATCGTTGTTATTATGCTACCACCACCGTCATCCTGTGTATTCTTGAATTCTTGGGAGTATTTATTGATTTATTTATCTGAGAGAGAGAGGGAGAGAGCGAGCAGGATGGGGGGAGAGGCAATCTCAAGCAGACTCCGTGCTGAGCACAGCCCGACACGGGGCTCGATTCATGACTCTGAGACCATGACCTGAACTGAAATTAAGAGTCAGACGTTTAACCAACTGAACCACCCAGGCGCCGTGCATTCTTGCATTCTAAGGACATTTAGAAGCTAAAGAGTTTGTTGCATGAATTGTTTAGTGTGAGCCTGATATATAATGATTCTGTATCTTTTTAGCATTTTTGTGGGTAGAAATTTATTGTAGGTTTCTCAACTTTTTATTTTGATGCCACAATTGGCGTCTGCAGCTTTTTACATTGTGCGCTGGTACTAAAATGTGCATTGCTGTGGACATTTGATGGATTTCTGTAATTAGGAAGCAACTTAATCTGTAGTAATTTGGTGTAGTATTGAACTTGAATAGCCACAGATTCGTTTCCAAATGAGGAGACTAAAGTTAAATGAGGGTTATGATATTTGAGGACATGAATGAAGAAGGCACAGGCCTGGGGCTGGGGTTAGATTCTCCCACAGCACGTGATGCACCCCAGGGGTGATTCCCCCGCTTCGGGAAGGCTACTTACCGTTTTCCTCCTGGAATGTGGGGTGGAATAATAGGTCCATTTTAAATAGCTCTGTAATATATTTAAATAAAAACTACCGTGTAATTGCATAATATTAGTATTATAAATGCCTTGTATTCATTATATGATAATTAATTAAAATGAGGCTCAGTGTTAATAAATATGTAGTAGAGAATATTATTGATGTTTTATTTATGGTAAACAGGAAATGTCCCTTGTGATTTTTTTTTTTTTTATTCCCAGCTCGGAAACGATAAATCAGATATGAGAAGGGGCTAGATTGTTTTCTTTTATGATGTGCCTTTTTCTGGCACATTTTGTCCACTTACCTGGGATTAGCTGCGTGCATACCTCACAAAACGAGGTCTCATTATACCCGAGGATAGCTAAATGCCCATCAAGGAATAAATGAATGCGTTTGAGTTGTTTTAATTAGCTAGGTGTGATTTAAAGGTTGCTGAAATCAAAAAGGCTTATTCATTTTTCATCAATAATCACTTACCTTAATATTTCATTAGAACCCGCTGATTTGCAGACCTCCTTCTGGGCTTTGATTCATTATGACTGCAGACATAATTTGACTTTCCCTCTTTTTCTCATTCTGTATTATACTCTTTCATCTCTGAGACACTGTTAAGATGTTTCCGACATTCTTCACAGGGCTGCTAATTGATCCAACTTTTTTTTTTTTTAACTGTACTTAAAGCTAAGGGTTCTAGGCTGTGGAAAGCTGTATGTGTGCGCGCATGCGTCCACGTGGGCGAGCGCGCACGTGTTGAGGCAGTTTTCTTTCATCATTTGAACCGCTGATAATAACGTGCAAATTTTCTGTTTCAAATGTTCTGAGACAAGGGCTGATTTATCACATGCAAAAGTCAAGAAGTAAATAGCTTGGACACATTCTTAGACTATGCCATCAGTTGGAAAGAACAAAGCATCTTGTGTGTGGCATACTGGGCGGATGGGATCCCTATCTGCACATACCTTGTTTTCAGAACACGGCTTCGCCTGCTTTCGATGCACACTTGCACTTACCCACAGATGCTCAGTGTGCCTGTGTGTCCCCGGGGAGTGGCCCTGTCCCAGGCTTCTGTGCTGCCACCTAGGGAGCGCTGCTCTGACGCAGTGAAGCCAGGAGTCGGGCCGTCCTGTTAATATGCTGCACGTGCAGGAAAGAGCCATTCTTTCTTCTTAGATTGTTCACGGACAGCATGTGACTGATCGCAGCTAGACACAGCCACTCAGGGCATGGGAATCGGATTGGAACTTCTTAAAGCTCCAAATCCCAAGTAGCCCTCCTTAAATGCATACATAGGCTCTAGGTTTTTTTTGGAACTAACTAACCTAAAACATGGAAACATGCCTAGCACAAACAGATTCTGACAAGCTGATGGTAGCACTGAAATAAAAAAATAAGTAGATGGATAGGTATTTTCATTTTTTTCGAGATTGATTATGAAATAGTATATGTCTGTTTTCCACAGCCATGTTAAGCAAATTTTTGTAAAGTATGTATTATTAACTTTCACTAGCTGTAACAGTTTTCATGCTGAGCAAAAATTGCTGAACGTTAAGAAATAAAAACTTGTGCACTTAAAAATTTGGTAAATGTATATGTGTACAGAATTATAAATATTTTCACTGGATTGAAACCATTCTCCCCTTTTTAATACTTCCCAGAAAATTTAATGCTGACTTTCCTCACATCCCAGATTTATTTTTTCCAGAAATATGTCTAAAAAATTAATGGGCCACCAATAGATGTATAAATATCTACTAATGGAGAATTAAAAGAATGCTTATGTGTTAGGAGATATTATTCACCATTAAAAATTATTAATCCTTTTTTACCCAGAGCTATTCCTTACATTTTTCCTACCTTTGGAATGTTTGTTGATAACTCTTTTCTTTAAATACTTTATTGTTACATATTAGCATTAACATGACTTGCTTGGTGTGAGTATTCGTATTTCAATAATTCTAGTCCTTGCATGGGATACTCTTCAAGATTCCGGGAGGAAGCTTAACATAGATTTACTGGACTTTATCTTTATGATCCTCTCAACCTGCCTGTCCTGCTTTTCAGCCTTCGATTGACGTGTGAACGCAGGCATGAGCAAGTGTAGCTGGGCGATGTCGTAGACCAGGGTGGCTTTAGATTCGCATCTTGGCTCTGCCACTTACTTGGGTGTTTGGCAAGTTATTTAACCTCTGTGAGCCTCGTTAAATTCATCTGTATTTTAAATTTGTTGTCCCATTGTTAGACCATATGTCAGCTGTGTCCCGGTTTTTATATTTAGAAAATATGTTCTTCATAACCATGCATCATGGTCTGTGTTAGAAGCTATTGGGGCTAAAAGAGAAATACAGATCCAGTCTCTGATGGTAATGCTCTTCTAGTCTTTTGGGAGAATAACAGACGGATTTAAATAACACAACCAGTTTTATTGACCATGCTGTTTATTTTAATAGCTAGACCAGAATGGTTTGATTGACTTTTTAAAAATCTGGTATGTTTTTTACCATATGGACAAGGCCATATCTAGAGTGCCAAGCTAATAAGCCTTCTTTTCTCTGCCAGTGAACCATGAAAGTTGTTAGCAAAATGTTTTATTTTGAATTGATCCATTTTCCAAGCTCTTGGTGATATAAACACCCTTCTTAAAAGATAGAGTACAGATTACCGCTCATCAGTCACTGGAAATTTGTTGCATCAAAGAACTGTAGGCAACGAGTATGTGAAATGATCTAGAAAAGAATGTATACTGTTTGATTGGGCATGCCTAAAAGTGTTATAAAACTACCCTAAATTGATTGTGTGTACATGGTTCCAGGTTTTGAATGGTGTAACACGAAGAACATCAAACATGGGAGTTGGGTAATACTTAGCAGTAATGTATTGTTTTAAATAGTCAAGGTTTAAAGTAGTATGATTTTGTGCTTTTCTCATTTGTATAAAGGGCTCAAGGTGCAAATCATTCTGAGTCATGATACCACTTATTTCTTTGGACAGCAGTGAAATGACAGTATTAGATTGTCTTCTCCCCTAATCAATGCTTAAGTACTCATTGCATCCCTCGCTTCCTTGGTACCATCAAAATATTTGTATCTTTCATTTCTCTCCTCATCAGGTTTGTGTTTTCCTTTGTGTCCTTTACCATACACACTGTCTTTAAATTAGTTTCTAAAAAGCCCTTGTTCCTCCAATTCCACCATCACTGTATTTTCTGGATCTGTTTCTATGGCCAGATTTTGAGACCATAGCATAGTCTTTCTCCTCCTTGTTCTTTCTAAAATATTTAGTGTTGATGACCGCTCTTCCACACCATCTTGAAAAGGCATTCACATTGGATTTACAGGACACTCTTTTTCCTTCGTCTCTTATGCTCTAATTTATGTCTTTGTTGTTGACCACCGCTTTTTGGGGGGGGGTGGGGTTGTTCTTTTGTCCTCTACATGTTGCAATTCTCAAGTACCTACTTTCTGATCCAGTTTTCTTCTTAGCGTGCCTTCAACTGTCACTTATATGTAGCAGATTCCTGAGGTCATTACAGAGCTTATCTATTTCTGAGTAGTAGCCCTGCTTCCCACATATCTCTCTGGATATACCAACAGCAGCACGAACTCAACAGTAACAAGTCTACTGTCTTCTGTATTATCAAAACCATAGCCACTATGGTGCCCCCCCACCCCGTCTCCTGTTTTTGCCACCGTCCTCCCTATCTCCTGTGCTCTTCCTGCATCCCCTTCCTTCATCCTTATATCTAGTGATGAGGTTTTATTGATTGGTTCTGTACTGTTTGTCTAACCAATTCTTCCCCACCTATTTCCTTGTCCGGACTCAGGGATATATTATCCCTTATCTGGTGTAGTGAGTAGCAGCACTCACATTTCTACACCTCTCTCGATGATCTGTGATCCATTGTACACAGTCCTGTCAACCTCACCCTTCTAAAATCTAGTTTGGATGGCATTGCTCCTGCTCAGAAAAACTCACTGCAGAGTCAAGTCCAAACTTTCTCGAGTGTGGTGTTCTCCTCCTGGTGAACCACCACAGTCTTAATCCTCTGTGTTTGCCCTTGTCAAAACTCTAGGCTATTTCCTATCCCAGAATATGGCAAGCATTTTCCTACCATAGTCCCCATCACATAAGCTTTTTTTTTTTAATCAGTCTGAAACTGACACATAAGGCTCTCTTTATCCCCATTGTTAAAATCCTAATTTTCCAGATGCCATCTCTGCAAATGTAGTCCATCTAGTTGGAATGAGTCTCTCCTTTTTCTTGGATTCAAAACATTTTGTCTGCCTACTAAGGATTTCCGTAAATGTTTGTGTAGGATAGTTAGAAGCTATGTGTATCCCTTCCACTTTTTGTGTGATTTGCATGTTTTCTCATTTCGTTCTGGATATCTTCTTTAGTGATGTTGGGAAATCGTTAGGGCATTCCCTGAAAATTGCTTTTAGGACTCACACTGCAGATAGAAGGCAGTCTCATGCACGGGGTTGTGATCACTGTGTATGTGGCTGACTTCTCTTATAAGGAGATAAGGAGCAGGGCCATGCCTTCTTCATTCTTACACCTTCCAGATGCTTTTGCACATTTTTGGAGAATCTAAAGGTGGGTATGTGGATGAATAAATGAAAAAAAATTGTCTTAAAAGTGTTGAATGATTTGATTGACTTGAGATTATGCAGCATGTGACTTCAGCATCTCTAAGGATGATTCAGTTTATACAAATTAGTGATATATAACTTGGCAGTAACATATCAGTGACATGGAACAGAATAAGTCACTTTACAAATCCATTATTACACTGTAATTTTTTTTTTCTTTTTGGCTAGGACAAAATAACTCGAATTCACTATTGATAAAGGGGTGTGTGTGTGGGTGTGCGTGTGTGTATTTATATATATATGCAGATTTTTTCCCCTGATACCTTTCTTAAGCCAGTGACCATGATATATCCTTCTGCTGATAATGCTGGATTCAAGGCTAGGCATCCCAAGGAAACAAAGAATACAGGTTATTTTGGGACCCTTCAATATCTCTACTCTTGTCTGTGTTTCTTCCTGTGTAGATAGCTATTCAGGCACTATGGGCCACTACATTTAACTCGGCACAACATTTTGCTGATTTCCTTTAAATGTTTCCTGAGTAAGAAACATATTATCCCTTAATCAGCTTCTTTTGAGATGTCTGTTTATACTAAACAAAGTCCTATTCCAATTAGTTTCAAATTCTAAGCAAGAGGCTGGTAATTAAACAGTGTCTGAAGGAGCATCCTGCTACCGTATTGCAATAGTGAAGTCCAGGTGCAGGAGAAACAATGTTAAGCTTGTTAGCACGTTTATCAATTTAATTGGTCAACCACAAAGAAGGACCATATACTGACGAAAGTTTGAAACTTAAACACTGTAAATTTGGGAAACTACCTCTATTCCCTCATCCGTACAATGAAATAACTGTATACAAATAAATAATAATGATCACTATCTTGTAGAGTTGTGTAGGAGAAGTGAGATAACAGAGATAAAAAAATTTGGCATAAAGCCTGCTTGCAGTATTACAAATGTATTTAATTGTGGTGCGGGTCAACAATCTGACAAAAATATACTATGATAAAGCAACCCTTTTAATAATAAGTAGACCTTGAAAATTCAATGAGAGGTATAATTACTTGAAGAAGCATTTAGTTTTAGTACATTATAAAATCTTAGACTTAATTTTAAATGGAATTTAATCTATATAAACTACTGGCCAAACTATGGAGTAAATAAAATGAGATAATCCCTGAACGTGACGTATTGGGCAACGCACTTAATATATGTTGCATACGCATAATAACAATTTTGTATCCAGTGTTTTCTGAGTAATGTGTTGAGAATGTGGGCATCAGCTGGGATGAGAGCATTTCAAACTTGGACTGTCAGTAGATGAACCACTGTAACGTTAATTGGCGATAGAATTTATTTCATAATGTGTGATCTGTTGCAGTGGTAAAATAGATTATTTTTAGATTCCCATATAAAATTGTTTTCTCACTAGATAATTATAATTGGCTCTGTGTGTAACACAAATTTTAAATATTTTATGTTATTAGTAACACCAGCGTAACACGGGAATTAACAAGATAGAAATGCAAATACATTTTCCTGTTTCTTAAACTGTGGCTGCAAACAGAATTGGTTCTGTAAATTATTTTTAATGTGCACACTTTTTAACAAGGTCCTTAAAGTGGTAATCATTTCTCAGTTTCCAACGTCGAGGGGTAGTAATGGTTTGACAGCTGTAATGTTGCTTTTGTTGGTGATGAAATACTGGTTCTCATTAAATTTTATGTTAAAATATACTTATTTAGAGTTGTAGGTCTCTACTGTTGTAGAGCTGGGAGGACCCGATTTTTTTTCAAGTTTTTATTTATTTATATATTTGAGAGAGAGAGAGATCGAGTGGGGGCAGGGAGGAGCAGAGGGAGAGGGACAAGCAGACTCCACGCTGAGCGCAGAGCCTTACACGGGGCTGGACGCAGGGCTGGACACAGGGCTGGACATGGGGCTCGATCCCACAACCCTGAGCTGACATCAGGAGTCCGAAGTTCCACCAGCCAAGCCACGCGGGTGCCGCTGGGAGCACCTGCTTCAACAGCCCCTTACTTTACGGAAATGGGAACTGAGGGGTGCAGGTGTCAGCAAGGGTGGTTGCTGGGCATCATTATCTTTCCTTTAAAGGTGGGGGTGCTGTGGTGAAAACAGCTGATGTGCAGTCAGGAAACCTGTGGGCTTGTGGGACCACCGCCCTCAAATAGGCGTGCTGCCTTGTGAGTCACCTGATGATAAGTAGTCTTCTACAGACTTATAAAACAGATAGAATCAGACGTGGTCTGCCAGTTACAACAAGGAAGTGTATGTAAAGATAGTATATATGTGAAAGTGGTAGTATATATGAAATCAAGTATATATGTGAAAGTGTACTTAAAAACATAAAGGTCTACCCGTGCATATCACACTGTTAAATTACCCCTGCCTGGTGACTTCTCCCGTGACCTCTAGGATTATGTTGAGTCATGCATTAATTCAGAGATGTAGATGCAGCAGCTTTGAAAAGTAGAGGACACCCTACCATACTAGTGGTTTATTGGAATATTCCTGGACTTAGATATTTCTGTTATAAGCAATACCCAGGTAAGGATCTAATTGGACTTCAAGTGAGAAAAAAAATGTTCCTTAAAGAGCTCAATATGTACAATGTAGTTATAATGCGTTGACCATAGTTAAATTAAGCAGATACAACTATCTGTGAGTGGACGATGGCAGCATGATTCCAATGTGGACTATCCTGTCTTACTTAGAGCTTGAGAAGGATGCTCTCCCCTGCACATATCGGTCCATTTCCTCTGAATTCCTTCTCACCCCTACTGGCCCCGGTGGTGGTGGCTCCCTGAGCTGCGTGTCTGTGGCTATTCTTCAGTTCGTTGCAGAGTCTTGTTAAACATCGTGGTGTCCCCTCATTGCAGTTATGACTGAGACACGTTGACCGTGCTCTGCATTAAGCACTCACTCTGTTTTCTTGCTTCCTTCATCAAGGCTGCTTTGCACCCTTTTCTTTTGGTTTCCTCTTTATTTCTCCTGCTGTGGATCCAGCCTCGCCTTTTCACCTCCGTGCACTCTGGATGCTCAGCTCTCCTTCTCCTGTGGCCCGCCTGGCAGAGCCTGCCGTGGCCGGGGTCCCTGTGCCCACAGCTACTGCTCCCTAGCACCCCCTTTACCCAGCTACAGCGGCCGGCGAGAGTGTTCCCATGCTCACGCCCCTGCACTGGGCATTTCGTCTGCTGGGTGCCCTGCCCTGGATCTTGACGTGACTGAATTCTTCTTGTCATCCAGGCTCAGTCTTCAGAGTGGTCTTTTCCGATGCGCCGTCCAAGTTCCACAACCCTCTCTAGCCCGTTACCCTTCTTCAATGTTTGCACACGTATCCCTATCTCAGCCTGCCCTGTTCATTCGTGTGTTTTATTGTTTCTAATTCTGCCCTCTTGAATATAGCTCTTTAAGAGCACAGACCCCATGTGTCCTGTCTGTCTGTCTGCAAACTCTTGTGTGCTGGCTGACAAGCAGTCGATGCTAGCTGATCCTTGCTTTATGCATGTATACATGTGTGTATTTGGCATGTAGGTTTTATGTATGTGTCTTTATATGAATGCGTGGCTATATGTATGTTTGTGTGGGGGTGTGGGCTTCCTTCCCCTTGCTTGGGAAGCACTCTTACCTACTCTCAGAAAATCCTGCTGGGTGGCAGGTGCTGACCACTGGGTACACCGTGAAGGTGGTCCCCATCAGGAGCAAAAAACAAGTCCTCCCTTTATGGTGCTTTCCGTTTCAGGTTTTTAAAGCACCTCCTTTTCACCAAACTCAAAAATCCTGCCTTGTCTCAGCTGTATTGAAAAACTGATTTATCAGAGATTTTACTTTTAACCCTTCTTGCATACCTTCTAAAAAATTCTTCTTTGAGAATATAGAGTGAAGAACTTCTGGAAACTGTTATCATTGGATTAACATACAGTAATAGTATGATTCATTTCACTACACCTTAAAATTATTTTAATATTAAAGTAATACTTTTTTGTATAAAACTTAGAAAATAGAGAAAAGGAAAAGATGATCTCACCCCAAAAAAATAATGATTAACATTTTAGAGTACATTCTTAGCCACACACACATAAGCAGATCGGTATTTACAAACGTATACTTTTTCAAAACTAAAAATAGGATTATACTACACATAACTCTTTAGTGACCCTTTTACTTACTGTATCACAAACATCTTTCCATGCCAGTCAGTGTTCTCCTACAAAAGTATTTTTTAAATGGTTACAGTATTTCATTTTATGGGTTTATCTTGGTTAAACGAATTTGAGCTTAACAGCCTAAACTTCAGTGTTCTCTTCTGTAAAAGAATGATAATATTGCCTTAAGTAGCGTAAAGGAATTAAATGAGATAATTCACGTAAAGCACCAAGACCAGCGTCTGCCTCATAGTAAATACTTGACGATCATTAGCTGCTGTTTATATTTATCCATTTCCTACTATCTTTTAACAACTGAAAATGCATTCTGATCCATACTGCTACTCTTTCTTACAAATTCAAGTACGTACTTGTATTTTATTGATTAACACATATTTAAACTTTAAAAATCCCCATTTTCTCTATTTTCAAATAATATAATCGGAAGACAGTAGGGCATTTCTAGTTAAGGCAAATCCCAAAGGAAGAACACTTTGGTTTGATAAAAGAGGTTGCTTCAGGAGTTTCCACCTGAAAGTAAAAGTTGGTTCCGCCGGCCTTTGTCTGTCTCATCCTTGGCCTCTGCCACCTCTTCGATCTGACCTTCTGCTCAAGTTTGATGTTCCACCCGGCTGTCTCCGAAAGAAGGCCGGGAGCGTAGTGCCCCTCCAATGTGGTCAGCCTTGCTCTTCCAGATTCTCTCATTTTTTATCCACTTTCAGGGCTCATTGGGCAGCTAGCCTCAGGGTGGTATGAGACTAAAGAAATTGTTCTCAGAGTTGAGTAGCTCACCAATATACTTTAAGAAGGCATGTAGCCTTCAATAAAAGTTGTTCGATTTAATTTAAAGTAAACTTTTCTTATTTTGAGTCCTTTTTTCCCATTCAGTTAAGCATTTAAGTAAACACATATAGAAATGTGGAACTGAAAGGGGGGTAGTCAGAAGGGGGAATGAAACATGAGAGACTATGGACTCTGAGAAACAAACTGAGGGCTTCAGAGGGGAGGGGGGGTGGGGGAATGGGATAGACTGGTGATGGGTAGTAAGGAGGGCACGTATTGCATGGTGCACTGGGTGTTATACACAACTAATGAATCATCGAACTTTACATCAGAAACCAGGGATGTACTGTATGGTGACTAATGTGATATAATAAAAAAACATTTAAAAAATGTGGAACTGTTTCTGTTATTTTGGATTAAAAAAAATACCCATCTCTCTTTCTAATGAAGGTCTATTCCCCTTTTAAAATATCAGAGCTAAGTGTCTGTTCTGAATTATGTATATGAAAAACCTACATTTATTCATGGTTGTATCATGCATTTATTAAGAGCTGGAAAGGAAATGTTATTTAGGCTTTACGTTGACCCAGTGTATCTATTGCTTTTTTTTCCCTTTTACGAGTTCGTCTTTCTTACAGGGGAGCAGGTAGGTTAGAAGGGAATATACCCCTTCAAGGTGGAGTCCATTTCAGAGGGGGCATCTCCTCCCTTGACCACTGTTTCTCAGAGATCGAAAGTGTTCTGCCTTGCATAGTTGAAATGTTTTCTTTGATTTTGAAAATATTTTCTTCTGTTTTTTTTTAAATGCTATATCCTCTTTCTTTCCGTATTTCTCTTTCTTAGTAGAACACTATTATTGGCTGCCAGCTTCTTCATCCTGGGCCCATATGTGGGGGAGATATTGGAGACTGAAGGAGTTTGTTCACCCTACTGACATTTGTATTGTCTAAGTAGAACTGCCTATTGAAAAATGCTAACACAAAACCTCAGCCTTTCCTTTATTAATGCACTAAAGATCCCGACCAAATTTAAAAACCAGGAGAGCCTTGTTGAGCCTGAATCTGTTAGGCTATGAAATGCACCCTGGGTTTTGAGGAAGAAGTGAGCACATTTATAGCTTTAATTACTCATTTGGGATACTGCAGTCTGTTGCCAAAGCCAGTTATCATCAGCTTTGATTAGAAATCAGGAAAGACAGCTGCTGAAATGCAGAGTGAAAAGAATTGTATTGGATTAGAAAGGCGTTCTTTTGAATCTGAAAGAGAAAGAAGGCATCTTTGGGAAACATCTGAATATGCATTTATTTTAATAATTGAATGGCTAGAGGTATAGTACAGTACATTGTACATTGGAGTGGATTTCATTATTAAATTAAGTGCCTTTGTTCAATTCATCTAGATTTTCCCATTGGCTGCTGTATTCTTTTTCCTCTTTTAGCTCCATTTTGATGCAGTGTTACATCCCCATTTGTGGGTTGAAATGTGTCAGTATTCATAAACTAAATTCATGAACCATCTTCCCAATCATTTGGGCTGATGAAACACCATTTACCAGTGTGAAGCCAAACCAGAGGAGGCATATAAAATAATGTATTCAAATGCTAAGCTTAGAAAGACAGTGTTCTTTATTCCTAATCCCACATTCATGGAGAAGTAGTACTTTGAGCCGTATTGTTTTAGTAATGTAACTTCAGATTATAATGTATATCAGAATGGTGTCATATGCAAATGCCCAGAAGTATCAAAATTTCAGAGTTAAATTCACATGCATGTGTTCATAGTTTGTAAAATCAAAAGACTTGTCAGGAAGATTTACTTTTTACCTTTTGAAAGCTGTTAGATCTTGTATGGCAACTTCAATAAGGCAATGGCCTCCTATCTTTAAACTCTGCAAACAGCAGCTTTTCTCCTTTCTGCCAAAGATGATCACAGTTGCTTAAAAAAAATACATAAATCGACAATGTGTATAGAAGCGTGCCCATCCCTTAAGTAACTGAGGATAGTTGTATTTACATTCATATTTGCAGGAGAGTAAACATTTATGCAAATATGCTAAGAAAAATTACGAAACACTTTGTTCGCATGTGCTCTGGCTTCAAAGTAAAGCTGAGAATTGTCACCCAGTTATTTAACTCTAGGTAGTGTAATGCTTAAACAAAACAAAGATAACATTCTGTACCTACACAATGGATCAAAACAGCTTCCTTCATCCTCACTTTGGACCATCTGTTTAAAAGAAACGAAAAACCCTCAGGAAGCAAGCCTCTAATCTGTGGTTAAGAGTTTAAAGACACATGCTCGTCTGACAACCAACGCTGTGTACTGAGCGCTGTAATAGGTTTTGCATTAGCTGTAAAAGGCTGCGTGGCTTGACCTCAGCATCTGTCAGCTACAGCTTCTCTTTTCTTAGTAGGAATTCAAAAATTCTTTTCGTAGAACATCTAATTCTAAGTTATTTTAACATCGACTATGATAAAGTATTGGCAATACTGTTTTCCGGGAGCTCAATTATTGTTAAAGTTTCCAAATGCTTTAAGGATCATAATTCTCAGCCTGCCCCTATCCCCCCCCCCCCACCTCGCTTGCTGAAAGGAGCCGCAGACATGTGCCAATAACATGTTCGCATAATGGAGATCATTCAGACTTGATCGGGGCTAAGAGAATTGTGAAGGTCTATCCCACGTTATTTCTTCTTGAATCCCACAAAAACTTTTGAATATTTGGTCGTGGTTCAGAAATGTTGGCATTTGTTAACAGTTTTAGGCTTTGAGCAGCACCACAGGTCTAGAGCCATTTTTTCCCGTGAGCTAGTGTTGCAAGACAGTCACGGCTCAAGACAGTTTTTACATAATGCTAAACAGAAAAAAACACCACCGCAACAAAAAGGCTTCTATTTTACTAGAGGTGAGAGACTATTTTTTTATAATTAAGCTTTTAATTGTCATATACTCGTTATAAGAAAGTGTCATTATTTTTAGTCTTTATTTGACACAGTTAAATAAATTACCAGACTCTAGTAAAAGTGATACTAAAACTAAAATGATCAGGTGGCCCTGGACACTGAAGAGGGGTAGGGAGTCAAAGTGAGTGCTAAAATAAATACAGTATCTATTACTTGATACAGTTTTCTTTGATTGATACTGTGTCACTGGACAGTGCATTGTTCGATTGTGGAACTTAGTCATTAACCTTCCAGTCCCTGTTCTCTCACCCTGTTTCCCTCCATCATAAGCCTTAGATTAGTCCTATGATGGCCATCACACACCCTAAAACTGGCCTCGTACTTCAGTAGGTGGTTGGATTGGGCGTAATCTCCAGAATTATCTTCTAATGCTGATTCTAGCATTTACTATTTCATCAACTATGGAATAGGTGACACTGTCCTACTAGCAACCTTTAGTTGTGCAGGATTTTCTTGGTATCTTCTGTCTCCATTAATACAAGCACCTGTGAAAGTGTGTGAATGTTTTTACATGGTTGGATACTTTTAGAGGGGAAATATTGTGTTTGGAAGCATTTCAGCTAGGAAATGGATGGAAGTGGATATTGTCAGACATTTTCTTAGAACAGATCAAAATCACTTAATACTATGTAAAATATGCAGGCCATGCTAGTGCAAAAGCAGTGATTGTAACCTTCACTCTTGTAAATATGCGCCATTGATTCGGAATGAGACCAAGATCACAAGTGAATATCATTAGTCAGAACGCGGCAAGATCTGATTTCATGCCAGTCACATTCACACACACACACATTTGTTTGTTTATGTCAGTCATTAGAACTCAGTAACTAAACAGCAGTGGTAGTTAATGTGGCATTTTATAAACACATAGATGAATTAGAAAAAAGCAAATTATCCACGAATAGTGACCAATTGTAAATAATACTATGTAAATATCCAATATGTAAATATCCATCACAAAAATGTCCATGAGTAGGAGAGAACATGACAAAGGCAAACAGTTTGAATGAGGTTATACCAAAAGTCAAAGTGGGAGGCTCTGGAGGAATGCCTGGAATCTTCCCAGCCCTTGAGCTGATTCTGACCCAAGTCGTCTTCATGCTTAGTGTAGCATTGAGCAGACTTTGTGGCTCTCTTGTCTGCTTCTGCTCTGTCGCACCAAACAGTAGACTTGATATTATTAGGAAAATCTGTGATATTCCAACCAATGGGATTAAAAGAATTTTTATACTTCTGTAACATAACAATCTTTAAAAAAAAATGAATGCAGAAAATGCAGCAAAACTCACTAAATTCATGTTAGGTAAGAGGAAGACCGAACTGAATCAGTGGTCTAAATTATAGACTCTTAAAAAAATTAATAGTAATTTAATTGCTTTCAGATTCATGGAGTTCCTTGGAGAAATTGCTTTGGTAAATAGATAAGAAAAAATTACAAATTGTATATCAGTGGGTAAATAAAGCAATGTTTCTAAAGAATCCACCGTGGACTAGTATGTTTTAAGTGGTTTTCTCCCTGAAGTGCATATATGTTATTAATTTGCCTTGCAAATCATCCTTTGTAAGCAATAGAGATATTTCTGATTTTTGAATTATTTGTGGTATTGGAAGTTATTCATTTACAGAAACATAGTAAGAATGGTAGTCTTTCATTTACTTTTTCATTCATGCATTTATTCATTGAACAGATATATATTGAGGTCATGGTGCTGTTCAACAAAGTCCCTGCCTTTTATGTCATGGGGATTGGAGTTAAATGAAAAAAAAAAAATCGATGAATACATATTTAATTACAGATTATGATAGGGACTTAATCCGGTCGCTGAAATACTTCAGGAGGAAGGAGATTTCTTTGAGAAGATGCCTTTGAGCTGAATCCTGAAGAACACGAGGAAGGCAGGCATGGAGGAAAGAAGAGTCCGGGCAGAAGGAGCTACATGAACCAAGTGAAAGGCAGGGAAAAGTTCAGCCTGTTCCAGAAACTGTAAGGAAGCTAATGTGGCATGGGATGAAATCAAAGCGGTATATGGAAATCAAACCTCTAGGCAAAGCTTACAAGATAAGTTTTATTCAAGGTGCTGTAGGGGAGCCATTATAGCGCTTTTGAGCTTGTGAGCATAGTCTGACTTCTAATTTTAAATTATGCTATGTGGAAAATAGATTATAAGGTGGGTATGTCACCCAGGAACACAGAAACTGTACTAGGGATTCAAGCAGGTGGGATTTAGTAAAGGGGCTTGGTTACACAGGGGTTATAAGAGGAAAAAGATAATGAAATATCCAGAAATAATAGGTGCAGAAAGCAGCTCTCACAACACAGAGTGGAGGATAAAAGGTGGCTTCGGAGCAGAGACAGCAGAGAACACCTGGCACCGTGGGTGGTAGCAGGCACAGGAAAACTGTTGCGCTGGCCTGGAGATGAAACGAACGGTGTAGGATAGGTGGTAGGATGGCAAATGAATGGATTTGAGAGAGACTTTGGAGGCGGAACCAACAGGACCCGCCGTTGGCTGGTTTCACTGAACAGGAAGTCAAGATTCACTCCCAAGCTTCTGACTTGAACAACTACGTGTGTGGTGACACCGCTTCTCGAGGTGGGGAGAACCAGAGGGACAGGTGCAGGGCGAAATCTAAGTGTTGAGTTCAGAACATGGTCGGGGTGGGATAGACGAGTATGCGGATCAGAGGAGACGCAGATGTGGGAATCATCAACTTTCAGATGATATTCAAAACTGTGGAAATGAATGGTACCAGCTAGGGCGAGGATAAAGAGAAAGAAGGGCTAGCTCTGGGCCCTGGGCATCTCCAGTATTGAGAGACCAGTGCAGGAGCGGGAGAGAGCAAAGGAAACTGATACAGGATAGAAGGAATACTAGAAGGGAAGTCGAGAGAGTGTGGTGGTGGAGAAACCAAGACGGGAAGGAGGCAGTGGTCAGTTGTGTGGAAAGTAAGTTGTAGACAGAGTAAGATGTGGATAGAGTCATGACTGTAGATTTAGCCACCTGAAGGCATTTGGCCATGTGCCTGATGGGGTAGAAGCCAGAAGAGTCTACAGAAGGCAGGCATGCTCTGTTGTGACACAGAGTCTCCTGAGGGGATGGAAAGGCCAAATTATTTCCTCAGCTCAGCGCCCAGTGCCGAGCTGGGCAAGAAATGCATGTTTGAATTCAGAGATTGTTCCTAGCCTTTATTTTATGCTCGCCACAAGACAAAGATCACAACCACTCTTCCACATTGCTCTCCCTACATGATCATTGGAGGACCAAGTAGCAGTTTACACGGCCCGGCATCCGTTACTCAATACTTTTCTGACCGGCTTCCTCCCGTCGTACTGCTCAGTAAGCGAGGGAGAGTCTACGCACGCGCCTGAAAGTCATCTTGTTTGGAAAAAGAGTCTCAGAAAATGTTTGTTCTTTTGGGAGCTAATGAGAGGCTTGCCTTTCCAGAGGGCCAGAAAGCGAGGCCCACAGTGCTGTGTTTCCGCGGTGTCCAAAGCCCCGTGGGTCTCCTGTCTGACACCAGAGCTCAGCAGTGTTACTCTGACCTTTTCCAGCTGCCCTCCCTGGCTGTCACGTCCAGGGCAAGCCACCTTCACAGAGTAGCTGGGGCGATAAAACCACAGTTGATGGGAGTCGCTGGAAACCACATTTTGTCCACTTTATCTGTCCGCAAATAGGCCATCTAGACTAAAATCTTAATTTAGATGTTGCTTTGTCTACGTATAAGACGTTTTCTCAAGTAACATTGTCTCAGGAGCAGTAACAGCTGCCTCTGCTCCTGGGCCAGGGTCGGAAAAGGGAACGTTTCCTGAGTGATTGATTAATATTGGGACCGTCATTAAATTCTGTAAAATGTCTAACATAGCCCTGAGAACTTCAGATGATTATCTCTCCTTACGTAAGTTATCTTTCAGTTTGCTTTGCTACCATAATTAGAGAGACAAGAGCAGAAACCCTATTTCTTGGTCAAAGTGCTATTTTTATAGCAAGACAAAACATGCATTGTTTTACTTGACTTACCAACAGGCCACACTGCTGTTCACGAAGGTTGTGTTTAATAAGTATGTTCTCTTGGGCCAAAATGTCAAATATATCCCTAATGAGTTCAGTGACATCACTCAGCATGCTTATGTTCCTTGCCAATAGTCAGCATTGTTCGAGCACATCGCATTAGCTGTCGTTGGCGCACAGATGCCAAGGTCAGGGCATTAACAAGCAAGAGAGCCTCGGAAAAAAGATGAAGATTTAAAGCAAAGTCTGTCCATGTCCGAGAACAATGGGCGGCTGTTTGGGGAGAGCGGTGGAGACTTTCCAGAGGAGGCATTTGATGCAGACAAGTTTTCTGTGCATCTCTGCCCTGTGAACATTGTGAAAGTCAGTGATAGACCTGAAAGATGATCAACTTTAAGCCACAACTGCCACTTTGAATGGTGAGTTCTGGAATATGCCGCAGACAGCGCTGACATTCTAAAATTGATTGAAATTTTATGACCTTCAGAGGTAACTCATACATTTCCAGCTAGTATGACTTCTGGAAATAATAAAGTTCAGCAACCAAAAGTTGGTTCTTCGTAACAAATGCTTCCTGAATAATTTTTTTTTTGTCTTTTAGGAGCATAATACTAAAGCACGTGTCATCAAATAAAAGGGAAAAACATCTCATACAGTATATATATTTTTTCGTGTAAGAGGAAATATAATTTCACTTCAGGAAATGTTGGGGGGTGTGTGTGCGTGTGTCTATGTTTGTGTATATGTGGATTTCTACACCAAGTTTGGCACACTTTGGCAGATCTTCATGGCTGGGACGAGTGTCTCCTTTTGGATACAGAAGAGCAATCTTAGAGAAATTGGTGTGCATTTTTTTTTTTTAAGTTATTGCTTGTGGACTTTCCCCTCTGCTTTCTAAACTTGTCATTTTAAGGAGAATAGAAGAAAAGGGTTCTTGTTTTCCAGCTGGCTGGTTTGCTTTAAAAAGTAAAAGGCCAAAATAGGGCAGGACGTCTCCAGTATGAAACTGACTAAAAGAAGTGTAATTTGGAGGAGATACAGATGTTCCAGGTCTATATTCAAGTGTCCAGAGGGAGTTGCTAGACAGGGAAAGCTTCCAATCTGTTCTTCCCTAAGTAAACACCTTGATATTGGCTGTATTATGTTTTTGGACAAACGTAAACAGAAGGCTCAGCTTCACCGATGCATCTTCTAAAGAAATCCGTCTTCATGGTGCAAGTCTGGGGTAGAGGCACAGGCCGAGACGGAGCAGGTGTGCAGCCTCTCTGGCCCCAGCCGATGTTGTGGTCTGCACCGGACCGTGCCTCGTGCATTTCTCTCTGCTCAGGAAACGGCCAGGTTGAGGCCTTCCTGGTCTCTGTGGCTGAGTTGGTTTATGTTCTTTTGTGTGTGTGTTTCCTTATTGGTTGCAGTCTTTGATTTGTGGTTGCTCAATGTATTAAATAGAGCCAAAAGGCCAAATTGTTTCCCCAGCTCAGGGCCTACCCGGAGCCGGGCAAAGAAAGGTTATTCATATTTCACGGTAATGCGCTTGCGTTTTCTGTCTCTCCCCATAGCTGGCCAAATGCATAAATAAGAACAGAAGTTATGGGCTCCTCAAACTGCCCGAGTGTGAGTGGGAATTAATATGAGAGCCACATGATAAGCAAGGGTAGTGGAGGAGTAGTTCTCGCTTCGCTTTTTGTAGGTAAGCGAAGGTGTTCAAATGGGCAAATTGGATAAAACATTTAAAATGAAAGAAATGTTTCCTTGTCGTATCGGCACCTCATTCCTTCCTACCTGTGGTCACTTGTTTATTGCCCGACAACAAAAATAACACAAAGACGGGCTAGGTGTTCTGAAAGCGTGAGAAATACGGGGCAGGATGTGGTGTGTGACCTGGAGTTTTTCATCTGGTTGCAGACACCCATGCGCGCACACCGTCCTCCCCCAGCTAGAGAAGAATAACCAAGGGACATATGAATAAGAGCCGAACAGTGCCGTTAAAGAGGTTTATCTTTAGGCTTACTCGCTGCAGGATGTGTTTAAGAAGAGCGTGAAGCTGCATTTGAAGAACAGACATAACGCGCTCCTGCAAGAAGGGGAAGCATCCCACGTAGAGGGTCCTGAGGCTGGGTGTGGGGTGCCCACTCCCCAGGAACAGAGTAGCTGCTTCGGGGGGGTGAGGCACTGGAGGTTTCGAGCCTGAGAAAGATGGTCAGGAAACACGGCTGGTAGACCCCGTCATCTTACCTGGTTCAAGAGAAACAGAGACCAGGGGACTGGGGTAATTTGGATGTAAAAGGAAGATCGAGCAATCACAGGCAGGGTAAGGTGAGTATAGAAATGAAAAGCAGAAAGAAGAGAGAATTCAAAAAAAAAATCCCTCTAGCCACAAAAGCCCGCATGGGTAACCCAGGAACATGGGAAGAGAGGTTCACGTGGTGGGAGTATTTATCAGCGTGCCGCAGGGCTGTGACGGTCGTTCAGTCTCTCATTTTGTGTTCATTTATTCACAAATGTTAGTCACACACCAGACTATTCAGCTGTTATGCTCCCTAAAAATCTTTGTCTTTTTCTCCGATTTTCATCCTAACCAGTAATTTTTAACCGTTAACTGAGAGATAACTTACACCCCATAAAATTCACTTGTTTTAAGTGTATAATTCAATTCTTTTTCATAAATTTATAGAGTTGTGCAGCCATCACTCTAATCCAGTTTTAGAATATTCCTATCATCCCCGGAAGATCCCTTGTGCCTGCTGGAGGTTATTCCCTATTCTTACCCCAACCCCAGCAACCACTTACCTGTTTTCTGTCTTTTTAAATTTGTTTCGGTTTTTTTTTTTTTTTGGACATTTCAAATTTCATGTAAGTAGAACTATAAAATATACATATATTTTGCATTTGATTTCGCATAATGTTCTTGGGTTCATCCGTATCGTAGCATATATCTATAGTTCCTCCTCTTTATTGCTCCGTAAGATTTCACTGGGTGGATAGACCACATTTTTTTTTTTTTCATTCACCAGCAAATGGGTATTTGGATCTTTCCAGTGTGGGGCTATAATGAATAATGCTGTTATGAACTTTTCCATACACGTTTTCGTGTGGACACATGTCATTTCTCTTGGGCACACACCCAGGAGTGGGGTTGTTTGGTTGGTAGTGAGTTTGTGTTTACCTTGTTAAGGGACTATCACACTGTAGTGTCATTTGCAAATATCTTCTCCCATTCCGTGGGCTGCCTCTTAGTTTTCTTGACTGTTTCCTTGGCTGTGCAGAAGCTTTTTATCTTGATGAAGTCCCACAAGTTCATTTTTTCTTTTGTTTCTCTTGCCTTTGGAGATGTGTCATGAAAAAGGTTGCTGTGGCCGATGTCGTAGAGGTTGCTGCCTATGCTCTCCTCTAGGATTTTGATGGATTCCTGTCTCACATCGAGGTCTTTCATCCATTTGGAGTTTATCTTTGTGTATGGTGTGAGAGAGTGGTCAAGTTTCATTCTTTTACATGTAGCTGTCCAATTTTCCCAGCACCATTTATTGAAGAGACTGTCTTTTTTCCACTGGGTGTTTTTTCCTGCTTTGTCAAAGATTAGTTGCCCAGAGCGCCGAGGGTCCATTTCTCGGTTCTCTATTCTGTTCCATTGGTCTGTGTGTCTTTTTGTGCCAGTACCATGCTGTCTTTGTGATCACAGCTTTGTAGTACAGCTCGAAATCCGGCATTGTGATGCCCCCAGCTTTGTTTTTCCTTTTCAACAATTCCTTGGTGATTCTGGGCCTTTTCTGGTTCCACACAAATTTAAGGGCTGTTTGTTCCAGTTCTTTGAAAAATGTCATTGGTATTTTGATCGGGATGGCATTGAAAGTGTAGATTGCTCTGGGTAGCATGGACATTTTAACTATGTTTATTCTTCCGATCCATAAGCATGGAATATTTTTCCATCTTTTTGTGTCTTCTTCAATGTCTTTCAAGAGTGATCTGTAGTTTCTAGAATATAGATCCTGGTTAAGTTAATTCCGAGATAATGTATGATTTTTGGTGCTATTGTAAATGGAATGGATTCCCTAATTTCTCTTTCTTCAGTATAGAAATGCAACTGATTTCTGAGCATTGATTTTTGTATCCCACCACATTACTGAATTGCTCTATAAGTTCTAGTAGTTTGATACTCTATATATTTCCATATAGAGTATCATGTCATCTGCGAAGAGAGACAGTTGACTTCTTCTTTGCCGATTTGGATACCTTTTATCCATAAAAGAGTAGTATCCAAGATCTACAAAGGACTTCTCAAACTCAATACACGAGAAACAAATAATCAAATCAAAAAATGGGCAGAAGATATGAACAGACACTTTTCCAATGAAGACATACAAATGGCTAACAGACACATGAAAAAATGTTCAAAGTCGTTAGCCATCAGGGAAATTCAAATCAAAACTACATTGAGATACCACCTTATGCCAGTTAGAATGGCAAAAATTGACAAGGCAGGAAACAACAAATGTTGGAGGGGATGTGGGGAAAGGGGATCCCTCTCACACTGTTGGTGGGAATGCAAGTTGGTACAGCCGTTTGGAGAACAGCATGGAGGTCCCTTAAAAAGTTAAAAATTGAGCTACCCTATGATCCAGCAATTGCACTACTGGGTATTTACCCCAAAGATACAGATGTAGTGAAGAGAAGGGCTATATGCACCCCAGTGTTCATAGCAGCATTGTCCACAACAGCAAAATTGTGGAAGGAGCCGAGATGCCCTTCAACAGATGACTGGATTAGGAAGATGTGGTCCATATATACAATGGAATATTACTCAGCCATCAGAAAGAACGACTACACAACATTTGCAGCAACATGGATGGGACTGGAGGAGATTATGCTAAGTGAAATAAGTCAAGCAGAGAAAGAGAATTATCATATGGTTTCACTCATTTATGGAACATAAGAAATAGGAAGATCAGTAGGAGAAGGAAGGGAAGAATGAAGGGTGGGTAAACAGAAGGGGGAATGAACCATGAGAGACTGTGGACTCTGGGAAACAAACAGAGGGCTTCAGAGGGGAAGGGGGTGGGGGAATGGGATAGGCTGGTGATGGGTATTAAGGAGGGCACATATTGCATGGTGCACTGGGTGTTATATGCAAATATTGAATCATGGAACACTACATTAGAAACTAAGGATATACTGTATGGTGACTAACATAATATAATAAAAAATTATTGTTAAAAAAGAAAAAGAAACTGTCACACTGGTTTTCAAAGTGATGGTACCATTTCACGTTCCCACACCAGTAGAGGGAAGTTTTGATTTATTCATATCCTTGTCAACACTTTTTATTGTCTGTTTTTTTTTTTATTATAGCCATCCTAATGGGTGTGAAGTGGTATCTTATGATTTTAATTATTTGCATTTTCCTAATGACTAATGATGTTGAATGTCTTTGCTTGTTAGCCATTTGTATACCTTTTCTTTGGTAAACTATTCATATTTTTTACTCTGTTTTAATAAGATTGGCTGAATTGGCTTCTTATTATCAAGTAGTTAAGAGTCCTTTATGTATTCTTGATATAAATCATTTAGCAGAGATGTGACTTACCAATGTTTTTCCCATTCTGTGGCTTGTCAGGTTTTTTTTTTAATACCCTACAGTCCACAATTAACGTTTTTTAAAAAATTTGGGACATAATTGGCATATAACATTATATTAGTTTCAGGTGTACAAGATAACGATTTTATGTATGTGTATATTGCAAAATGATCACCACAACATGTCTACTAACATCCATCACTTCACAGTTACAATTTTTTTTCCTGTGATGAGAATTTCTAAGATCTACTCTTTTAGCAAATTTCAAGTGTATCACAGTCTTATATAGTCATCGTGCTGTACATCATATCCCCATGACTTATTTTTATCTGGAAGTTTCTACCTTTTGACCACCTTCACTCATTTTGCCAACCCCCAGCCCCCACCTCTGGCAACCATGGGTCTGTTCTTTGTATCTAGGAATTCAGGGTTTTGTTTGCTTGTTTGTTTTTTAGAGTCCATAGAAAAGCGAGAGCATAGGTATTTGTCTTTCTCTGTCTGACTTATTTCACTTAGCATAATGCCCTCAAGGGCCATCCGTGTAGTCACAAATGGCAGGATTTCCTTCTTTTTTGTGACTGAATAAATTCAATTGTATCTGTGTGTGTATGTGTGTGTGTATGTAAATTTTCTTTACCATTCATCCATTGATGGACACTTGTCCGTTTCCTTAATGATGTCTTTTGAAGTACAAAAGTCCTTAATTTTGATAAATCCAAATTTTTAGTTTTTCTTTATAGGTTTCTGCTTATGGTGTCATATCTGAGAACTTTTGCCCCCAGCCAAGGCCATGAAGATTTCCTCTTGTGTTTCCTTCAGAAGTTTCATGGTTTTAGCTCTTACATTCAGGTCTGTGGTCCATTTTGAGATGATTTTTGTGTATGGTGTGAGGAGTAAGGAGCTGAAGTCATCTCATACACATGTGGATATCCTAGCCAATAATTAAGTTCAAATAGACAACAGTCTGTGTGACAAAAGCCCGTCCATCCTATGGAACTCACTGTCTTGGATATCTAAGTTTTTTGTGATGTTTTCCATGTCCTCTCTTCGCTACTCTGATAAAATTTGTTCCTTCCCTATCTCTTTGTACATTTGTCTGATGTTGAGTGTGGGACCCTGTATTGTCACAGTGTGTTTATGTCTGTCTCCCTCACCAGAATATGAGCCTCTCTATCACTCTTTCCTCGGTGCTGGAAACGTAGTAGAACCTGAAATATTTTTGGTTGAATTTAATTAAATATCTGCCTCTGTGAACCTTGAAAATCTCCCCCCCACCGTGTGTGTGTGTGTGCGTGTGTGTGTGTGTCTTTCAGAATTTAAAACCCGCTAGCATTTGAAACAACAACAACCATGAAAATAGTCCAGGGAACCAGCTTGATCAGGAAAAGGAATAAATCATTCTAGCTGACAGTACCCAGATTTCTGCAGAGCTGCTTTGTAGCTTTTGGAGATAGACATATGAAAAAGGACAGTGATTTGATGGGACTTGAACAGGGTGATGGATAATGGCTACAGCCCTAATGAAATAGCATATCTAAGAAAACCTGGAAACCCTCAGACGACAGCAGACATACAGCCGGTCCCATCTCTATTATTTACGTGCAGTCACTCTGTGCTCTGGTTTGCTGAGGGCTTTCGTTGTCCCTGTTGACTGCAGGGACGCACCCTTTTCCATCTCCCTGTCCTGTACGCTTCCCGCTGCGGCACCTGAGGCATGGTTTTCCTATGCGCAAGGTGAGGCGGTAACCACTGCCTCGGGGATTTATTCTCAATTTTCTGCAATAAAAGGTTGTTTGTATTTCTTTATAATCAGGTGAGAGAGATTCTAGTTTACTTTCTCCACAGATATTTACTGAGGGTTTAGTATGTATTAAGCTCTGTGCCCTATGTCCTGCGGAGACACATACACGCACACACACACACGCGCGCACACACACACACGAATGGCCCTTCCCCCAAGGAGGGGTTTCAATATGTTTAAAACATTGATGGAAGGAGAAGAAATACTGATAATATTGCTCCAATTCCCCATGTACCTCTGCAAAATCTTGTGAGATTTTCCCAAATCCAGCTGAGAAATAATCTTTCCATATTGTCAACTTAAGCAGGATTCGGTGAGCAATGTATTTGGACATTGATCTTCTTAACTATGTCCTACAGAAAGCTTTTAAGTCAATCTCTTCAGGTTTGTTGTCTCGAGACAGGAATATAAGGGCAGTAATGACGCTCGGATTTGGCAAAGGCTCTCAGACTGAGACTTCTCCCTCCTGAGGCTGACCTACTCAGAGGTTTGATCGTATCAAACTGTGGGGATCAAGTACATCCTCGAGGTTTCAGAACAAGTTCTTTAATATCCACCTTTATTTCCTCACCTTTCATCTACTTTAAAATATGCCGTGTGGAACAATGATTAGGCTGGGATTTGGAGCCACAAAGACGTGGCTTGGAATCTTGGACTGTGTGTCCCTGAGCATATTACGTGATATCGCTGAGCCCCTTTCCTGTTTTGTAAAATGGGGTTCATATCGGTCTCAGAGAAGTTATAAAGGCTAACTAAAGAATATAAAGAAGGTGTGTAGACCTAAGGTGTGTAATAAGCTAATTAATGGCTGTCATTGTTAATGTTTTTAACTACTTCTGTGCTGACGTGAACTTGATCATGTCGAGCCTGCAGGATCCCTCCACAGCATTCTGTGCCTCATACAGTGTCCTTTGCTTTGATGTGTGTGTGTGTGTGTGTACGCACGTGCTTTACATTTCTTATTAGAGACATCACATTACATATATGGTCAGCTGCGACTCCCATTGCATTCACCTTTCCCCCTTAAGACATCTCCTGAAGTTGGTCTTTGTTCTCTAGTCCATTTTTCAAAACTAACCCCCAGTAAATTAATATCGATTTGATAGTATCCAATATATAATCCACATTCAAGTTCCCCCAATTGGTATAGTTTGTTTTTGATCCAAGATCCAATTAAGTTTTATGCATATCATTGCAATGTCTTTTTCAGTTTCTTCTCATCTAGAATGTTCTTTCTGTCCCCACTCCCTTTTTAAATGTTTTTGGACAGTACCGCTTGTGCAGAGCCCGGGCCAGTTGCTTCACGATGTTCTGTACTGCGGATGTGCCCCGGTGTTTCCTCGTGACCCGGGAGCACTGTGATGTGTGGGGAGCGTGGTCTGCAGATGGTGCAGTTGCTGCTCTGCCCCTTGCTTCTCTTTGACCTGACATGCACTACTCCATCTCCTGGAACCTGCTTCTCATCTAAAATAGGGGAGCTCTAATAGACACCACAGGGGATGGTTAGGAGTTCCCAGTGAGATGATGGAGATAAATCATGTGCCTAGAATAGTAGGCACGTGGTAGACCTCCAGAAAGGCTTTCAGCAGCCAAAGAGCAGAGGGCTCTTGGTCAGATAGGGGAGAGGGGAGCCTGGTGGGCCAGCATAGAATGGGAGGAGGGGGCATCCTAAATGAGAGCTGTCCAGGGTAGCACACGCTCTGGGGGGGTTGGGTGTCTTGTTTCCCTTTCTTGGTCTTACCCTGTGTGACTTGGAGTCCAGAAGGAGAGGTACGGCTGAGACACTGGAGCGGCAGGATTCTGAATGGCCACACAAGCAGGAAAGCTCTCTTTCAGGGTAGAAGTTAGTAAGGGCATTGCTGGTGGCTTCTGTTCCCAGAGCTCGAATGCTGGTCCATCCTGGGCCTCTGGCAAGCCCCCTGTGGACCCTGCAGATGCTCGCAGACCTGGGATAGCCTTCAGGAAGGTAAGAAGCAACTCTCTCCCTTCACCACCACCAGATGGATCTCTCCCTCTCTCAATGCGTTATGATCCTGGTTATGCCAGAAAGCTGCTGCTGTGACTGTTGCTTCTGTTCTCACATTTATTGCCAGAGCAGTCGAGTAGATAGAGGGTTCTATGTCTTTACGGTGACTCCCCTGTTGGAGCCTGACATTGTCAGTCCCCAGGAGGAGGGGCCCGGTGCTCTTATTTCTGCTGCTTTCGGCAAGAAGGGCAGCTCCTGGTCCTTCCTGGGCCAGCTTCAGTTTTCCTAGGTCATGCCAAGGACAAAGACTTCCACTCAGGTAACCGGCTCATGGTCAGTGTGAGCTACGAACTTTGTGAGGCCCAGCGCAAAATGAAAACTCGGGGTCCTTTGTTTAAAAGGCAAGAAAAATGTGCCGTTAAAGGCATGAAAATAGAAAGCTTGTTCCTTTCTTTTATAGTTTCTTTTCCGGCTTGTCATGATGTTTTTAATATGCTATTGAATGTTGTTCTAAGTAAAGAAATATTGAAATTTTAAATTATTAGCATGGACTTTACCGTTCATCTTGATAGCATTGTAATGCCATTCTTTTTGTTGTGGTAAAACCCACGTAACATCAAATTCACCATCTTAACCATTTTTAAGCTCAGTAGTGCTAAGCACATTCACACTGTTGGGATCGATGCCAGTTTTAAATACAAATACAAGAGCATTTCTCTTGCATGCGGAATCACTGAAATTACATAATTCGAGTTTCACAGCTCATACACGCATACATATTGCGTTGTCAACCAACTGGGGAAACTGAACAAATCTAACTCAGCTGTTGATATCTCTCTTCTCTATAAGCCCACACCCTACTCACACTCCCTCCTTCTGACTTACTGATGAGTAAGGAAGGACTGAAAGGATCTGTGCGTCGCTCCGTCTTCCCCTTTCCTTCTGCGTCATCCTTTACAGTGTGTTTGGCTAATTACCTAAATTAACATGAGTGGGAAAGGACAGGATAGGGCTCCTTGGTCGTTTCTGTTTCTCAGAACACCACTGCCTGCCTTCTGCATCCAAAGCAAGTTCTAGTCTGAATGGGAAGAGCAGCCTCTCGGGCGGTAGCACCTCTGCTGAGCTCCCACCTTTGAGGGTCCACCCAGATCCCGGGCTCGGGACCATCGGGATGGTCTGCGCTCACAGGGCGAATAGGAACCACGCAGCACATGCGCAGTGCAGGATCTCCGCTCCTCACGCGCTCTGTCGTCCCATCCGACATCACTTACACAAGTTCGGATAAATTAGGAAGGGCTTCACAACAGCAGCAGCAGAACCCTTCAGTCCAGGACGCACAGCCCACGAGCCTCGTGGTAGCTGTTCTACCCAGCGTGTCAGGAAGGGGGGATATGGGGGACTGTGCTGCTTTTGAAAGCCCCGCCAATCCCACCCCGTGGAGTCATGCATTCTGCACCCCCCCGCCCCGCGTCTGGCCCACCTGCCACTCTGCTTCATTCCTCCCTTCTCGGAGCTTCCTCTGGGAATCCCAGATGTAATGTGCTGGGGCTCCAGGCAGGACTGGACTTGCTTTATTAATCAGAATACACTTAACGAATTCAAACGGTTTTGTGAAGCATAGAACCCTCCTTTTAGAAGATGTGTAAAGCATGAGTTACCCAATGAATATTTTATTGAGGGTATGCTCAGGGGTGTAAATAATATTCACAACTAGGACCTAAGAAGAAAGCGTCATCAGCCCATCTGACAGCTGAGGAGATGGGGGCTCCATGGAGGTAGGGTGGAACGTGGCATTCCTCAGTTACATTGCAGCCCCCCCCCCCCCAATTCTGATTTCAGACCTTTGTCAGTCATCCCGAATCAGAGGGTGGAGAAAAGCCCATCCTCTGCCACCAGTCACCAGCCCCCTTTGAAGCAGTTCGTGTTTGAGCATCAAACCGTACAGGTGAAAAGCACTCTGGTGTGAGGTACCAGGTGCAATGCAAGTGGAAGAAAGTACTCATTATTTTGAAGGTTGCAAATGGATTTCAAAAGCGGGACTGTCCCTTTTGCTCACTTCTGGAGATGAAAGTGTACAGTTTTCACAACATATTTCTTCAAAAGCTATCAGAAGCTTCATCTTTAAAAAGAAGTGCGGTGTGTCCCTCCCCATCATCTCTGTAGTTCCTCTATGGTTGAACATTTTAATCAGCTATTTTTGTGCTTTAAAGATTTTTCATTTGATTTACAACTTGTAGGAGTGGAGTTGCAGTGAGTAATCAGGGAGAACGCCATAAAGAGGACAAAAGGAAGGTGAAACACAGCGTTAATAATTTAGTTTCAATAACCTTAAAAGGTTTACTGTTCACTTTTAACCTTGTATCCCAAAAAGCAAGCTACTGCAGTGAATCATAAAAATGTTTCTTTTAATTTGCAAGTCATTTATTTAAGTATGCTTATAGGGACTGATGTATTCCTTAAACAAAAAGGTCAAGAAGCGACAGCAGCAGCTCGAGTTGGTTCTGCCTATTTGAGGTTGCTTTGCCTTTGATGGGACAAGATCATAGCGTTTAAACTCTATAGAGGCTTGTTTTCAAAATTTATGGATTATTATAGCATCAAATTATTAATTCAATAACATTTTAGATAGTATTGGGCAAAGCAAAAGAAACTCACATTGGCAGAGAGGGAAGAGGAGAGTAGAAGTGATTTTTGATGAGGATAAATGGACCAAGAGATTCACAGGTGATATTTAAAACCTAATGTCAAAACTAGGGGGCAGGCTGGGGTCATGCTTGGTGAGGAACTTTAAAACACCTGCAAACTAGAATTTTAACATCTCAGGAGGACTGCTAAATTAACAGAGAGATTTTCCACCCAGATCTCATTACCAGCCCTATTAAAACAATCCCCGTTGTACATTACATTACACCATGGCACAGAAAATCACCAGGTGCATAAAGGTGCGCTTTGTTTCATAATTAGGGGGGACGCATATTCCAGCTAAAGTGAAAGAGCTAATGGCATATTTCTTCAGGGTTCTTCCTCCTCTTTAATTAAGATTATGTACCATAAATAAATGGAACCAGTTTCTTCTAGAATTCTTTCTGGTAGTAGGATTTGTCATTATTTTGTTTCTCGGTTTCTCAGGAAGTAGTTGTACAACGCTGCCTCCTGCCTTGTCCTCCCCGCAGTTGGGAGATAAGCCTCCTAGGATTGCCTTGTGTGATTAACCTTGAAGAACAAGAGAGGCTGAGATTATCTAGAAATCCAGAAGAAAGGTTACTAGATCCTTTCATTGTGACCTGTTTTAAATGAGCAGACCCAGCTGAGAAGGGGAACTAATAATTCCTAAACCTTCAATGGGTTCTGATTTGTAAGGTGGACATTTAAAGTGGATTCTTCTCCTCTGGGTCTGTGAATGCTACAGCTACTATTTTTGGCCTATCCCTGACATGTCCTACAGCGGGGACTTGAACTGCTTATTCAGTGTTAGTTGCGGACCTGGGAGCACACGCTCTGGAGAGCGGAACTGGAGCGAGAACTTGGGCAGACAGCCAAAGCTTCCCGGTGTGTTACCTGGTCCAGTTCT
Organism: Ursus arctos; assembly: GCF_023065955.2. NCBI lineage: Eukaryota > Metazoa > Chordata > Mammalia > Carnivora > Ursidae > Ursus > Ursus arctos. The sequence goes on from NW_026622986.1 coordinate 5,295,445, forward strand.
GCTCTTTCACCTCCTGAACTGGGTACACCACTAGTTAGGGCTTCCAGGAGCCACTTTTGTACCTGTTGCCTAGAAAAGGCACCCCTTCCTCCAGATTCATTGTCTCCTCTCTCTGTGGCATTTTATTAAAATAGGGTACTTACTGTTACCTGCCATAAAGTTGTCACCACAGTTACACATTGACATTGTCTGTGATGCGAATGGTACCCACTTAATATGGCACATTTATGCAGTGTGCAGCATGGGCAGCTGTATGAGAAAAGGCTAAAGGAATTCCGAGAAAGACTTCAGAATGAAAATCCTGGCTCTGCTGAGAACAGCACTTCCCTGCCAGGTAGGTATGAGTGCCACACACACGCACCCAGTGACGTTAGCTTCTGCTTCTCTGTTGTCAGAGTTTTCAGTACTCACCGCATGAAAAAGAGAATTTTGATATTTGCGTTACGAGTTTTCCTACTAGGGTACTCTTGAGTGGAGACTCATCTCCAGCTTGTGATGGGCTCCACTGAAAATGACTGTTTATTATATCTTTGCTGTTGATATTGTCTGGTTTGGGGGTGTTACTCTGAGTGCTTACCAAGGCAGGAAAATTTGTTGTTGTTCACCCTAGCTTGCTATCATTCTCTTTTACAATAATAAAAATGAGGTTTAACCCATGGAATTTTGATAAATATCCATCTTAAAGTGCTGAAATCCAGGCACCCATCAGTGAAGCAAACTCCTCTTTTGTCCCCTGGAGGGGTGGCCTTGTGTGGTAGCTTCAGCTCAGGAATAAGGTCGCTGGAAACTAGAAGTTGGGAAGCAGCTTGTCCACCCTGGCTTCCCTGCAGAAGGCTTTCCACAGTCGGGTCCTCAGTGTGTTATGACAGACTCTCCCTGGCCTCGCTAATCCTTACTTTTCAGGGCTCTTTCTGCTGGGCACCAGCATGGACTTGATTTCTTCCAGTTGGACTCTCTTTCAGTTGGACATTTCTTGAATGCTTCACCATTTCTGTGAGCGTCCCTTTCAGCCCATATTTGGCACGGCGTCCTCACTGTCTGGCCTTAGAAAATGTGGGGCTAGTTTAAGTATAGGAGCCCTCAATTAACTTCCAAAAACAGAGAACTGATCTTAAAATATCTTTGTGATCTGTCATTCTCAGATGCCACTGAGAACAAATCTGTTTTTTCCCATCCCGCCCTCTTTCTCCTTCTGCATCCCGATCCTCAATGCCCTCTTCACTCATCTCTGTACTCCACGCCTTCTGCCTCCCTCATCCTCATCCTCCATGCCCTCCTCCCTCATCTCCATCCTCCATGCCCTCCTCCCTCATCTCCATCCTCCATGCACTCCTCCCTCATCCCCATCCTCCATGTCCTCCTCCCTCATCCCCATCCTCCATGCCCTCCTCCCTCATCCCCATCCTCCATGCCCTCCTCCCTCATCCCCATCCTCCATGGCCTCCTCCTTCCTCCCCATCCTCCATGCCCTCCTCCCTCATCTCCATCCTCCATGCACTCCTCCCCTCATCTCCGTCCTCCATGCCCTCCTCCCTCCTCCCCATCCTCCATGCCCTCTGCCCTCCTCTCCATCCTCCATGCCCTCCTTCTCCAGTCCCATCCTCCATGCCCTCTCCATTCATAAGGTGGGCTCACATCACCCATTACACCTCTGTTAAAGGTCATGTTAAGGATGACAGTGATAACAGATTGTTATTTCCAAAGGTTTACGAAAGTACTGAGTCTGGTACAGAATGTGGAAAATGACTGATAATTCGAGGACGACGTGAACCAGTGCTACAGACAGTACAGGTACTTACCACTCACTGTCTTCCAAGTGGTGATGGTGGTGTCTAGCTCTGCGTTCCTGGAGAGAGCCGCTGGCTTTCCGGGGACAGGATGGCAGTGAGGTGGCTTTCCCCAGCCCGAGAGGGGGTGTCTGGAGGAGGGCCAGAATTCATGGATTTCAGACTCTGAGCTTCATGCCTGAAATAGTTCCTGATCACCTATTCTGAGGGATAAGAACAGTGCTTTGATGGGTAATCATTTGAGGTTTCATAATGAAAGAAGCCATTTGTCCAAAATGCAGTTAAAGAAGAAACAAATACTTATTTAAAACAAATAGTTTATTTTTCTCAGAAGAATGCCAGTGGTTGAGGTGGATTAGAGTTTAAAGAAGACATTAGATCAGAACATGTGAACCAAAGCCATTTCCTCTAAAGTGTAATTGGCTGTAGTGTTAATCTCTATGTCCATAGTCAAGGAAATCACCATTATAGTTTTCACATGCGAGGGAAGTCAGACGTGCCTTGTTTACATTACTGCCATTTATAAAACATTTAAAACAGCTATTCTGCTGAATAAACATTCAAGAGTCTAAAGGATAAGCATATCACTTAAACTTCTTAAGACTAAACTTTCCAAACCATTTCCTGCCAGAGGGACCCAACGGTAAAACTGCAAACTCTGTGCCCCAAGATGAGATAGGCTGAATTAGATTAAGCAGCTTACTGTTGACATGTCTATTGATCTGGGTTCAGTGCAGTTTCCTGTCTCTGCCAGCAGTCAGATTGCCGTATACAATAACACAGTGGCCTGGTTTATGTGAAATTGGGGACTCCAAGCATCAATTACTCCAGGAAGGCAGTGGCACTGGGAGATAAGGTTAAGCTGCTTGCAGTGTTTAAGACTGCGAAAATCCAGGCAACATATTTGCTGTCTAAAATGTTACTTATAAATTTGACAGTGTTCCATTTATAAAATTTCCAAAGAGATCATCCAGTGTTATTCTCTGCAGGTAGTAGTACAAATAGCATTATGAATGCTTATTGTTAAAGCAGTGTAACCCACTTGCTCAATGTCATGCATGTTTCTTAAATATCTGCATAAAGATACTGGATTGGGTGGCAGGAGGTCAAGAATGGTGTGGAGCCATCTTAGACCGTCAGCTGGGCCCAAGTGAGAGAATGTAATTAATGTAAGAAATAAATGTCAGCCATTTGACTTGGATATCTTTTTTTTTTTTTCTGGGACCAATTGAATAGATTTAGTCAACTAACTTCCTATATTTCTAATGCCCACTCACATGTTTTTAGAGAGCACTTACTTTCCTAATACTAAATACTACGTCTTTAATGCAAAAAGCATGGAGAATACAGAAAGACACAATGAAAAACACAGATGTCATTACCCAATGACAATGATTTTGGTTTTGGATACATGTATTAAAGGTATTATTTTAAACTATGTGTCTCAGAGCGCCTGGGTAGCGTGGTTGTTTGGGCATCTGACAGTTTCTACTCTGGTGGTGGTCTCAGGGTGGTGAGATCGGCCCCACATTGGGCTCAGCACACGCTCAGCTCGGAGTCTGCTTGACATTCTCTCTCCCTGTCCCCCTCCCCCTCATGCTCTCTCTCTCACTTTCTGAAATAAATAAATATTTAAAAAAATATTCCCCTCCCCCCACTGTACACGCACATGCATACATTACTGAGCATTGTCTAGTTGTGAATATAATTTATTTTTACTTTCTCTCTTTATTCTTCTTGGTTAAAGGAAGTATCACTTTCCTTAGAGGATTCTTACCTCTTACCTTGCTTCAAACATTATAGAAAGGACGGAAGATGAGCCTATGTTTACATACTTCTGTAGAGAGTAACAGAAAAGCATTTTTTTCATCCCTGGAGGTGGGAATCTTGAAAAATTCTTGATAGGTCAGCTCTTTAGGTCTGTTCATACAAGTTGTTCAGTTTCATACCTAACATGCAACTCCATATTCCTATAAGAGATGATCAGAGAGAAAATTCCATGCTTTCTGGTGAGACATATGTGCTATGAATTGAATAAAAGGATAAATTTTTGAAAGTGACATTTCAGCTTGCCTATCAGGACATTTTATGTATTTTTCAGTACACATTTATCTCAGAAATATTTCCCTTACTTTATTACAGGTAGAAACAGAGTTTCTTATAAAACATAGGAAATCCCTTCAATACAGTACTGATGAAAACCAGACTTGGAAATTTGACAGTTCAGGGCACATTTGACTAATTTAATTGTATTTTCCAGGTTGACCTCCTGAGATTGGCACTGTCCTCATTGGCTTTGCAACATTTACACCATTCTTTTCCATTTTATATCTTCCAAGAGTGATACAAAATGAATGTGTTTAAAATGTATTTAGCATTTATTGGCATAGTTTTAGGTCTTATCTTTTAATGAGATTTTAATTGGCTTTATTGCAGGATTTATGCAAGGTGCCTGGAATGCCAATAGGTGAGAGGGACCTAATAAGTAAAATGGGCCATTACAATTAACGCTAATATGACATCTGTTAGCAAAGCTAGAGGGTTAACTTCTTGACTGGGTCTGATACGTAAAGGAAACTAGGCCTGATCATTTTAGGTTTTTAAGTCGCCTAGACTCTTGGAAATGCTGAAAACTCATGGCATAGCCTTCCTTTATTGAAAAGTCCTGATTTTGTAAAGGTTTTCATTATCTTCAAAATACCACTTTCTGATATTAGACTTCTCCTGAGAAAGAGTTGTGAAAGGCCCCTCCATAGAGGACACTTTCAGGCATTCATTATCTGATAGACAGTATAAACAACCTCACTTTGGCCCCCATTCATATAGTGGTGGTAGCAACTAGAAGGAAGGGCAAATGGGAGGCCCATGAGTTGCTCTCTCCTGTGTGCAGAAAAGGCATCCCCAACCCATATTGCGTGAGACTGCGAATGTCTCTGTGGCCAATGTCCCTTGTCACTGATGATGTGGAAGGAAGAATTACCAATTTTTTTCATAAGAATTGCATGTATAGCCACGTTAATAATGGCAATCACCTTATTATGGTTCTCTGAAATCACAAACACCCACCCGCTCCCAATTTGTGGACCCCGAAGAGCTGTAAATTACGGCACACCACTTAATCAAAAGAGTCTATATAAAAAATTCTGCATGAAAAGCTACCCTGTAAAAAAATCAAAATAAGCTGGAAAATGTGTATCAGAAAAAGTCAGTGGTTTGTCATCACCAAATGAAACAGCCCTAAAATGTGGGGTTACACTGGCTGCTTCACCTCTTGCCCTTTGAGCTATCAGCGTGCTCGTACCTTGCCCTCATCCCCACTGTTTACATAACCGTCTTATCTCGTCTCCAGGATGCTGAATTCTTGGAGGACCTCTGTACATCTCCCACAGAACCAAACCAAACAGGAGGCCATACACTTAGAATCCTCAGTAAACAAGTACATAATCATTGACTTGAAGTAAGTTAGGCCAAGAGGTTTCCTTGGTTTGGGTAAAATGTGGGAAGTGAGGACAGAATAAAGGTCGGCTTCATCTCACTGAAGACCCAGGGATTGTAAAGACCTAAAGTAGGGTGACGAGCGTAAGAGAAGCCATTGAAGTTTGAGGTTGATTTAATGAAGGGTGGAAGAGAAGAGGTAAGATGCTGGAGATGAAAGGGCTTTCATGATTCTTGTGAACCTGAGGGTTAGTGGAAGTATTGTTGACGATAAGACATCTCCCTGGACTCTTTTAAGAGCTTCCTAATGGTTTTAGTCATGAGTTTCTCCTCTCTCCTATCCATCCTCTGTATGGTCACACTGCTGATTCATGAACAGCCTTTCTTAGCCTGTTAACTAAAGGATTGTGTCCAGACATCGTAAACTCTGACAGTGAACACGGTGCCCTCACCCCACACTGCAGCCTCGCCCCCAGCACCCCTGCATACTCTCCCACCGATGTCCCACCGTTCCCTATTCCATGAGGGGCTAAAGGACAGACAAGGCATGTCTTGGTCTTGTCTGCGTTCTGTTTGTAACATTTTAGGGTTTTACATTGGGAGTTATTTCCCTGTCCAAGTGAGGTTTGTTTCGGAATATCTTTGTAGTCCTCACAGCCTAGCAGAGTATTCTCACTTCTAAAGCATGGCAACAAAGCTGGAAAAAAGAAAGCAGAAAACAAAATCATGATGCTAATTTGGGCTAAAAGAGATTGCCACCAGGGATCAGGCTAGAACAGGATAAAAGATGGAAGGCTGCTTGGGGAGGTGTTGACAGCCACAAGATCCAGAAGAATGGGCCGTGATAACAGGACGTCAAAGTCTGGCGTGAGTTTATTGAGATATTTTTAAAATGTATATTGCTGAAGTTGTAGGAATGTCGGAAAATAAAAGTATGGGAGACAAATAATAATTATGAGTGTCAGATTTCCTAGTATAGCTCAACGGATAGTATCATAAATTCAGCTAGGATGATAGTGATTTGAGCACACTTAAGTAGTCCTAAGAATGGGAGGAATGGGCAGAAATATATCTGGGAGCAAAATATGGAACAAAAATACATGGGAGCCAAAAAGAAAGACAGTCTAAAGCACTGTCAGATTCTAAATAAATAACATGCTGCACGATATGCCTCAAAGTGGCCTTTCCCCTTGATGGAAAGGAGGAAGTGCAGGGTTCTCTGCTCTTTTTTATTTCTGCCTCCTTTTTTTTTTTTTTTCTTTTTTTGCTTTGCCATTGTCTTCCCTCCTGTCTGCTTAACATTCCCTCCCCAGATTCTGAGCATTTCTGAATGTACAGTCATTTCCCAATATCATGACTCTGAACTTCGGGAGGAAACGCACACTCTGCAGGAGATGTCTGGGCAGGGAGGAAAGGGCCTGCCCACACTTTGGGGTCAGATGGGCCAGACTGGGCCTAAATCTTTACTTAGCTACTTCCTGTCTTTAGGACCCTAGACATATTTCCATGTCTATCGGTTGGGGGCAATTACACTGACCTCACAGATATATAAGAATTAAGGGTCAAGGGAAGAGGAGGAACGTTTATCGGTATTTATAATGTGCTGGTCATAGGCCAAAAGGCCGCAGGGCTGTGTATGCATTCTCGATTCTCATGACAACCCAGTGAAGTAGGCCTGAGTAAATGAGATAACACACATAAAGACCTTGGTACAGCGAGTAGGAAACAATGCACTGTCACCTTCTCCTAGAATTGAGGGGAACGGGATCACAGCAGGGTAAGGCACCATACCCCTTACCACCACACTATGTTGAAAAATTAAGTCAAAAAGAAATTGTTTCTGAGTGGCATTGTGGGGTGAGTTGGAGCTTTCTTAGGAATCTGATGGTTGAGATCATTCCAGACCACCGCATGTCCTGGGAAGTAAGTCCGGGCTGTGGCCGTAATGGCAATGAGGTAAGGGCACAGAGGTGATGTCACTCCTATGTCACAGTAACGGCATCTTCTCAGGTAGCAAATTTGTCGTCACTTGTATCTATTTTGTCAGTCAAGAGAGAATGGTAAATTATTTCCATTTCGTACCACTGGGTATATCTTTCCTCCTTGAACATACAACTTGAGCTCTTCCAGATGCTGTAGAAACCACAGGCTTCAATGTAGAGGTGGTATCCTACAAGAAATCTTTCCATCGCCACTGGTGTCATCAAATGTCTCATCCAACACGTACATGCAAAATATGTGGGGCGTTTGACCCATGAAAGAACAGTTTTGATTTATGTTAACATGTCACTGAGGAATTAAACCACAACCTTGATGAACAGAAGAAAGAAATAAAACTCCAATACAGATGACCCTTGAACATCACGTTTGAACTATATAGGTCCACTTATACATGAATATTTTTGGATACACTATTATAAATGTATTTTCCTTATGATGTTATTAATAACATTTTATGTTCTCTAGCTTTCTTTATTGTAAGAATACAGTGTATCATACATATAACATACAAAATATGTGTTAATTGACTGTTTATGTTATCAGTAAGGCTTCTAGTCAATAGTAGGCTACTAGTCGTTAAAATTTGGGGGTTCTCAAAAGTTATATGTGGATTTTCAACCACATATGGTCGCACCCCTAACCCCGCATTGTTTAAGGGTCAACTCTACTGGTGTTCCTCCAATCTCTCTTCTCTCTCCCACCCACACACACACACACATACACACACACATGCACACACAACATGCACATGCATGTGCACCACATGGGCACGTGCACACAACCTGTATTTACACTTAATGCGGGAACATAGGAAATATGGAAGGTGTTTCTTATATGTTGGGAAATCCTTAGTCCTGGCCTTGCATTGAGCACATATCACATGCAGATGCTCACAACTGGACAAATTCTAAAAAAATCTTCCTGTCCTTGCAATATGTGAATAATTTTAGAAAGATATATGTTAAAAATTCAGTGAATCTAATCTCCACTAAGTAGGATTTTTGGCAACTGAAGGCGAAGGTTATTCACTCATGATAAACTGGGTGCCTGTCTGGGATTTCTGGCCATAAATATCTTACCTGATACAGTTCTATCATTACAACTTTGTGATAAAAATTACCATGGTAATGGTAACTAATAATAGCTAACATTTTTGTTAAGTGCTTTCTCTTGCAAGAATTTGCATACATTTCCTCCTTTAGTTTCCACAGCATCCCCGTGAAGTGGGCACTTTTTTGGGAAACCACTTGACAGTACACAGAGTGTACAGAGATGGAGAAGTGACTCAGCCGAGCTCCTGGAGCTACTGTTAGCATTTGAACCCGTGTCTCTGTTCGTGGTTAAGAAAACTGAGCTGAGAAGTATTTTCCCTCTTTATAAAAGATGTTAAATTTTGACTCCCAGGGGAGTTCCTCCTCAATTAGTATTTAACATTCATCTTAATATTATTTCACAAAGAACAGAATCAGTGGTGCTTGGCTTCTCAGAAACTTCCTTGCCCAAACTCTGACACTGGTAATGCTTCCGTGTGATTTCTACCCCTCTTTCATTTCTAGAATATTTAATAAGCATGATATTAAGAGAGGTAATACCGAATCTTCTGGGCTCCTGACAACAATAATCGTCCAGCTAAGTATTCTGCTAGACTTCTTGATGAGAAGATGTTTCCTATGAAATGAAGTTTGTTTCTCATTAAAACAAGCAGAGCATTCATCTATTGTTCATCTCTTGACCTGAGAAATGGAGTTTAAAGCAATCAGGGATTTTTAGGTTACTGAAGTGGAAAGAAAATCTGGTCATTTTTCCTCCCCTCTAGTTAATTTTAAGTGACAGGATTAAGGTTTGTTTTGTTTTACTCTTTGTTTTTGTTTTTGATCCAAATATGGGAAAATTTAGTGTCTTAAAGTGATGGTTATCCTCATATAATACTACTTTTCTCCTTTAGCCAAAATATATAGATATATCAGGCAAGTACATTTATGAGAGTTTAAGGAACGAGATATTTAAGTTCTTGAAGAAGTTCTAACAGGTCTGTTTTTTAAAGGGGTTTCAAACATTCAGTATTCGCTGAAAAATTGTGGAATCCCTTTACAGTTTTCAAGATATTAAAACCCACGACTGTCACCATTTGAAAGGCGCTCAGGGAGCGTGTCCTGTGCCGCGTCGGTAGTTACGGAGCAGCCCGGGGTGCTGCCGGCCGTCGGCTCCTGGGGGTCTGTGTGCGAAGGTCCGGCGTGGCCGCTGATGAAGCACCGCGTCGGTCAGGGCCTGACGCCTGGGCGCGCAGCTCCTGCTCGCTGCTCTGTTGCCCCGGGAGAGGAGGACTAGAGAAGCAGCGCGCCATGCATCACTCATTCCTGTCGCCCCTTTGCCGCGACTCTTCCCTGCCTTTCCCGTTACCGGTAACCCCGTGCACCACGAGACCCCCAAGAAGTCGGCTGTAGACGCGATTAGTAAACAGCCTCGTTAAAAATGTACTTACGGGCCTTGGCGTCCCCCAGTGGTGGTGTTGGCAAGGTTTCTGAAGATAGAAGACAGAGGGATGTCATTAGTAATATTAGATGAGAACTCACTAATACTGCCGCTCTCATCTTGAGCAACTGAATAAATCGTCCTGCAACACCTCTGTGATTCGGTCCAGCCTCCCACACTGGGGCCACCTGCAGGCAGTCTTCACTTACCCGTCCTCCTTATTGTCAGTTACTTTTCTTTGCTAAAATGCTTCTTTAATGAATGCTAGTATCTGCACTTTAGAGAATGGCTCATTATTCCTGATTTGACTTGTGTCCATGACACAGATTGAATTTTTTAAAAAATGATACGTATAAGAAAAAAAAAAGTAAATCTTATGTTCATGGCTGTGTGTCTCTAAAAAATGCAATTCTGCTGACTTATAGCTAAAAGCTGCTCATTAATTAGCAAAAGTACTTACAATTGTTTCACACCACAGAGAATATTTAAGCATCGAAAAATTGGAGAAGTATGTTCTTTGCATGAGAATCCCAGGCATATTTTGTCCAGACAGAGCTCATTACTTTCTTCTCTCTTATGAAAAGTTAGGTCATTGCCTCTTTTAACATAAAATCCCTACTTTCCGAAAAAAGACGGGAGACACACACTTTTTTTTTTAATCAGCCATTCAGACTTTTCTTATAAAGCTTCAGTGTCCACTCTAAAGGGAAATTAAATCACCTTAAGAACTAGAATTATACTGGTTATTTTTATTTCAAGTTGGGATTGAGAAATTTAAAATGAAACCCTCTTGATAAATATCAATTGAGAATTCCCATGAGGTTTACTGTGTGTCTTTATTAGTGTGTGTTTTGGGGGATTTGAAAAAAAAGGGGGGGAGGGATCATCTTTTCTTGGTAAAAGAAAGGTGGGATGTGCATTTAACCCTTCAGTGACCGTAGGCCTTATTTGTGTAACTAGCTTTGTGCCCAGTAAGTGAAACTCAAGCCGTGGTGTCCCAGCAGCAGTGACTTCTGACACTGCCTCTGAGGGGCGGGGCGTCAGTTTTTCTCTGCCCACTTTGGAAATGCTTTTACCAGGGACCCCCAGGGCTGGATTTCACTTTTGCTCCCCGCTGATTTGTTTACATTAAATCGGCCTGCAGGATGTCAGCCACTCCCAGCAGCTAGTGTAAGGTTGCTCACTAAAAACCACTTGCTTCTGTGCGTAATTTTATTTACTACTTTTTGTTTTAACCCAGGAGTTGCAAAACAACCATTTGAATGGGAGATAATCAGAAGACTGAATCTTAATGAATCATGAGTCTCTCTATAAGATGAAGAGGGAATTATTTTAGGAGCAAATTGCAGGTATAGGATTAATGAATCTTGTTTTTCCAATTAAACTGTAAACGGGGAGGCCTCCTCTGCCCCAGACTCACCAAATACCCAGACTAGCATACCTGCAGGCAGGCACACTCCATGACAGATGGTGGCTTAGTGCTGGGCACAAAGGGAGTGACATCTAGATGCCTGCTGGTTAATGAAACTCGTGGAGTCCAGTATTGAGCCTTTTGAATTCTAGGACGGTACCACTATTTTTTCTGACTATAATTCAAGAGAACTTCGTCCAGAAACATACAAATGGGACACGGCCTGGATCCTGTAAGAGCTTGACAAATCTCAATAGCACAAGGAGGGGCATGAAGGGCCTTAGGGGCTCCCTCAAGGCAAAGGTCATCTATTTCCTGTGTACTGACAGTGCTGGGTTTGCTGGAACACTGTCATGGTAGCCCTGACGGTGAGATCTTTAATTCTCGTTTCATACCCCAGCACACTGCAGATGTGCGACTCGTAGCCAGTGGGGATGGGGCTGCTGCCCAGCCAGCTCGCTGCTTTTTCACTTGCTGTCTCTGCGCCAGAGCACACTGCTTCCTCCTCGTCACCCAGCAGCCTGCTCTCACACCTGGTGTTGGACCCTCCACCCCTCCTTCTCTGTCACACGAGAATGGAGTCGGAGTCCAGTGAGGTATACATGTGATTGACTGTCATCGTACACCTGAACAAGGGTTTCCACCTCCATTCCGCCCCGCCCACCTCCCCCATCCTCGCATTGGTCCTCAGCCATGACCCACTGGGGTTTGGTGACGGCAGCCCTCAGATGCCCAGGCCAGGGGGTGGGGGGACTCTCTCCAAAGCACACACTACAGTGTGCTGGCTTCTCCCACTCGAGATGCCCACAGCAGACACAAGTCAGACAATCCTCAGGATCTGTTGCGTTTCCTGGGCCCCAGGTGAGGTTGAGAAAGTGAGGAGCCCGAGGAACAGCATCAGGAGGTGAGTCCTTGCATTTCTTCAAGACCTGGTCTCCGTTTCCTTCCTTGCCCCCACTTTTACCTTCGCTCTCACCGTGCCCTCTTTTCCTGCCCTCTGGCCCCACTTCCTGGGGGCTTGGCAGCCTTCTCCCAAGTCCCCAAGTCCAAGCCTGTCTGCCTGTCTTTGTGTCTGACGCCTCACCAGAATCATATGTGACTACAGTTCATGGATTTACTTTTAAAAACTGATCAAGAGAATGGAGTGGAAAGAGTATATTTTTTTAAAAAATTTTAAACACTCCAAAAGGATTTGAATACTTTATTTATTTCTTTTCTAATATATTGAAAAGTTTTTTCCTCATTACACCTGGCCAGTGTAGCATTTTAAGAGAGTTTAGGTCAGCATAGGAGTATTTTTAGATTGAGTTCAGATATCAGTATAACGGACTAAATATAGTCAGATTAGGCAAGTTCAGCAAACAGGTGTTAAAGATCTCAGCTCCTGCTGATTCTCACCTGAAAGTTCCAGTGACTCCAGCATCATATGTCTCCTCGTTAAGAAATACACTATCCCAGGACCCAGAGATCATGACCTGAGCCAAAGGCAGACGCTTAACCAATTGAGCCACACAGCGCCCCTAAATAAAATCTTCTTAAAAAAAAAAAAAAGAAAAAAAACCCAGGACGCCTGGGTGGCTTAGTCAGTTGGACATCTGCCTTTGTCTCAGGTAGTGTTCCCAAGATCCTGGGATAGAGCCCTGAGTCGGGCTTCCTGCTCCTTCTGCCTGCCTCTCCCCGTTTATGCTCTCGCTCTGTCAAATAAATTGATAAAATCTTTAAAAAATAAATAAAAACACATGAATAGTGAAAACAACCTTGAGAAAGAAGCATGGGGGATTGCCTTACCTATAGTATGACCTAATGCAAAGCCGTAATAGTAAGAACCATGTAGCATGGGTAGAAGGACCAGCAGATGATGGTACCCCAAAATGAGCACTCAGAAGGACCATGGAAACTCAGGTTGTGATTAAGGAGGCCCCATGAATCAATAGGAAAGATAAATTGTTTTGCAGATGGTGTTTGGAAAAAAAATTGGCTCACCATATAGATGAAATGAAAACAGTCTCCTGTGCAACACTACATATAAATATAAACTTGGGATGAATTAAAGACCAAAATTCACAAAATAAAACGGCAAATTTATAAAAAAAAAAAAAGAAATACAAAATCAAAGATTTTTCCATTGTTAAATATATAACACAGCTAATTGATTTCAGTGGAGCCCTGAGGCTGCTGTTGACGAAATGTGCTTATGATGCAAACGTTTAGGGGTGTTGTTTTTCTTTTTTCTTTCTTTCTTTTTTTTTTTTTTTTTTGAGATTATTGTCCCCAGACTCAAATTATGCCTTACATTTGTCATAATGATGCTGGTACAGTTGTTTTGCCTACTTACGGTTGACTGTCTAAAGCTACCTTTCCCTTGAGTCACTGAAGGTTTTATTGGAGTTCTTTATTATGATTATAAAAATTAATATGCTTGTAATTAGATACAAGAGAAGTAAATCCAAAGTTTGCTAAACAGTTGTACGTATGAGGAAAAATCTTGTGCTGGCTAATGTCCACATCAAAAAAGGTAATTGGAAAATTAATTCAGATTCTCTTCTAACGTTCACTGAAGAGATAACATGTTCCCATCATTGAAATCAATACTATCAGTAAATGTTGATATATTTTGCTTTCCACTTAACCTTCCATTTTCTAGGTGAGATCTAGGCTTAGTCAATACATTCGCTATTCAGAAACCTCTAATCAAAGGATGGGATAGCACTTCAATTCATGAGTATTCTAACTATAATCAAGCTGCCACTGGTTTTGATAGGACATGAGAGGCATCTTTAACTCATTCAAAACGTTCTTCAAAATAGATCAGGCATCTCCCAAACTTCTCTTGCATATGAACACGACACTTTCACACTGTCACTATTTAATAACTTGGTTATATTTTCTCCTGTAGCAAACCCAGCCATTGATCTATAGCAAAACTCAAGTGTGTGGACGGTGGGCAGTGATTTCTCGGACTCTGGGAACACTTGCTTCACACTGAAGTGTTTCACTGTTCTATCTCTTGGTAGAGGCAGCAAAAACAGAGCTCTCTCTTGCATTATACCCACCCCAAAAATGACCTTCGAAATTAAACTGTCATGATGTGCTGTCACAGGCAGAGGGAGAGACTGGAAATGTGTACATTGGAGCTCACACTGGCAGCAGGGGTGGGTGGTGGAGAAGGTGACACTAGCAAAAGGTGGCCATGCCCACTGGGTTGTATTCAAACGCAGACCTCAGTGGATTCAAGCTCTGGACCCTCAGAATGCCAGATGTGCCCAACTACTGCCAGCTCAGATGGCCATCGTCACTGAGCGGATTTACTAATTTTATTGTTTCTGGATCTAAGCCACTTGTCTTTCATGTGTGAATAACAATAAGAGAGATAGATCCATGTATTGTTTCTTAAATATTGCTGGGAAAGTGACCTATTAAACACATATTTAGACCTATTTTCCTTTTTTCCTCTGCTATGAAATTGAGGATAGACGCAAAAGAAGAATGGATTCTACAATGTGATTTGATTGTATCAGTACATATAAGGAATGCCACAGTATGCAAAAACATCACTTGAAATAAAAGGAACAGGAGGTTTGTCTTACTGAGTTTTCAGATAGAGTGGGAAGTATTTTGGTCACTGGCCCTGGCCCTGGTTCTGGAGCTGCTGTGTGAAGTCCTTTAGCTTCTCTGTACCTCTGCTCTATGCTTCATTGATACAATGCGATGTCTGAACAAGAAGTGATGCTTTCTTCTTCCAAAGAGTGGATCTCAATCTTAGTAAGTTCTTCACACCTCTCATCTGTAAGATGGAGAAAGGATATAATGAATATGCCTGAATAGTCTAAAATATTTTAGAAGATCTATGATCCTTCTTTCCAAACACGGCAATGTTCTGGGGCAGGGATCGTGTCCTGTAGCTTTGTCTCCCTAGTACTCAGCCACACTTACCAGCATTAAGTAAGCACTCAGCACTCAGTTGCTGAATGAAACCCCAGTTCTCCCCCTTTGGTTTTTAGGGTGGTGAAAGTTCTGTATTCTGACTGTGGGATACTTACATGAGTCTCTTAATATAGTAAATTTCATTCTTTAGAAATTAATTCATTTTGTTTTTTTTTTCAAGTAAGCTCCACACCCAGTGTGGAGCCCAACATAGGGCTTGAACTCACAACCCTGAGATTAAGACCTGAGCTGAGATCGAGAGTCAGACACTTAACTGACTGAGCTACCCAGGCGCCCCTAATTCATTATTCATTTTATTTTTAAATCCATTTTTTGATGTATTAAAATGCATTTTATTTTTAAAATTAGTGTTTAAATTAATTCATTTGATTTTTAAATTATTTTTAAGATTTATCTTATTTTTATTTTTAATTCATTTCATTTTTGAATTTTATTTTTGCTTACTCTTGGTATATTAAAATTCATTTTATTTTTTAATGATAGAATTGACATTTTTTTGGTGGTGCTTTATGGATTTTAGCATTCAGAGCCTACAAAAACTCAGTTTTACTCTATGTTGATTTAAATTTAAAAAAAAATTCTCCTTTTGAAAGGGTCACTGTCAGCACTCTGAAGAGATGAGCCAGCAGCTGGAATTTTTCTCTCCAAAATATCTTAGCCCTCTTAATAGAAGTGACTTCTCATTTCTTTCTAATCTTTAATTATCTTTCTCTTTGGTCTTCTAATAATTTATTTAAATAAACTTTTACACATTCCGAGATAAGGATCTTCCTCTGTCATAAAATATTGTTTTTAAGTAATGCGAGAAGACCTGTTTTCTTCCTAGAAGGTTCTCACAGTGAAAATAAGATTTATCAGCATTTCCTGAGAAGCAGCTACTAACGTGCAAGCACTGCTGGCTGCTAGCACGGGGCACTTTACTCCATCCTTCAAACTCCCTCGGTGTGCGTGAGTGGGTATCCTTCTTTGACATGAGAAATGAGAGAACTTGGGGCAGTCGTGTAGTGCTTAGGACAGAGGCGGGGCTCTGTGTCCGAATCCGACACCGTTCCCACTCCAGGCTCCCTCCCTGGGAGCAGATACCATTCATAAAGATGATGTGGCAGGTGTATGTGTGTGTCTGTATGCACACACGGGCACGCGCACACGAACCAGAGGGAGAGAAAGGGGAGATCTGCCAAGAGTTTGTTCCACGTCGACCCTGTTTCTGAAACAGCAGAGGCTGGTGCAGGGACAGCCGCCCGCATCGGATGCCTGTTGACCACGGCAGCCGCTGAAAACACCTGCGATCGTAGCCCCGGTGTCCGCACGTGAGCTTTTGTGTGACGCAGCAGTAGCCTCGTGTGGGAAGAGCCAGTGGCCAAGTGCCTGGTGCTTTGTCCCCTCCTTCCTGTCGTCACGACTTGGCATCTCTGATGCTCAGTCCCAGCTGGCCCTGGTCCTTTCTCGTACGTCGAGCCGAGAACTTGCACCGGCACCGATGCGCTACCGATACCGTCTCAGGATTCGGTGACTACCAAGGCATGTGCTGCATGGGCCCGAGGGCTGCGAGCAGTGTCCCGTCTCTGATACAGACTAAGACCCCTCGACTAGAGATGAACACGTAGGCGCTCGATCCCGTGTGTTGCCCTCAGTGCACTTCCTGACATTTCTTCTCTGCTGTGAGGTTGTAACTCCTCGGTGTCTGGCAGAAGTTCCACACCGGCAGCCGGCAGCCGTGTGCCCCCAACCTCCTCTCCCCGCCGGCAGATAGCCCCCGCCCTGCAGAAACTGCGGGCAGTGTGTGCTTTCCTTTGCTGTCGCCAGGAGGACTCGGAAGTCCGGGCCCGCGGGGTCACGCGAGGCCAGTTCCTTGACCTCTCTAAGCTGTGCTTCTGTGAAGGAAGGGTCACGGTGCTCCCTGTCTCGTGGGCTTGGGGGGCTAAGTGACATGAGGAACGTAAGCTGAAGGTCAAGAAGCGACCCTTACCGTCACTGTTTATAGTGAAGGTCTACACGACCAGAGCCTCGAGGAGAGGTCATCTACAAAATTCTGCTTTTTTGAGCAGGTCTTTACCTACTGATCCCATCCCATGCCTGTCTTGGTTATTTCTCTGCCTCAGCAAAATTCAGGATACACACGTAATCTCCTGGGACCACTGGACCATTTTTCATGGCTATAAATATTTTACTTTCTGTTGGGCCGTACAGTTGCTACTCACATTTGAAGAATAATCTTCGGTAAGGGACCTAGGAGGATGTCAGGTAGAACTAGGCTGTGCCTCAGAGCTCACACCTTTCTTTGGGCCCAGCCGATTCTGCTGTTCTGGTTAGTCGCTCAGAAGAGAAAGGTTGCGTCTTCTATTCTCGAAAGTAGGAGTGACGTGCTGTGGCTCTCTACCTCTGGTAAGGAAGGCGAATTTTTCGTACACCGATCGCTTTCTTCTACTCATGCTGTTTGCTATTCAGGTTTCCTCAACACGACAGGCCAGCATTTGCTGACAGGTACCTGGAGTTAGCGGTGGCCTCAGTGGCTGTGAAGCAGAGCAAAGCTCGCTGGTCACCCACAGAAACCATGACTTTGGCCTCATTACCTCGGCTCTGGCTGTGCCAACCAGCCACCGGGGATTGTCAGCTTAGAGCACCTGTTCTTGCCTCTTGGTCCTCGCAGCAGTGCTTTCTCTCCAGCTTTGCGTGTGGCTTCTCTGTGTCCTCTCCCGGCTGAGGCCAGTCTTCATGAAAACAGCCCCCCAACACATAGAGCAGGTGACAGGCAAATTGGGCTGAGTTCATAGCTATCAAAGTCACTGCCCAGGTAAATCCAAAGCCTGGGATTTAATCTGGCACTTTGCCTTTCCCCTTGTATTTGCCTATTTTATGACACCTTTTGAGGGAATTAACTGCTTTTGACAATTTTGTAGTCTATAAAGGAAAATCGGGGTGCATTTGTCATTTGGTTGACTGTCATAAAGCAAAATAATAGCCAGGGAAAAGGTTCTACCAAAATAAAATAATTCTGTTTTTTTAAATAATAAAAGGAATAGTGTTCATTATAAAAATTCAAAATGCAGAAAAACATAAAGAAAAAAAATAAAGATGATGCCATATTCCAGATCCTTCTAGGGTAGCCCTTCCAGATATCCCTGTACATGCCAACCAGTGATTTCAAATGGGCATTCTTCTAGATTTTAAATTAATTTTAGTTAAAAATCAGTATCTGGGTGGAATTTATTGAAATATGATAAAGCTTTTGCTGATTGTTGATTATAACAAAAAAAGACCAAAACATTAAAAGCATAATTGTTAGGATTACCAGTGATTTTTATCTTCTTCTGTTTATTATCTGAATTTATTAGGGTTCTTGATAATAAAAAAAATAAAGTGATCTTAAAATTTAATTTGGCCAGAAATTATGCTTATAGAATGTTTTCATAATTTTAATTACTGCATCATCTTCTAAAAACTTGCTGCTCTCGTTATTAATGTGAAGAGCTCTAATGTCGACGCCAAGGTCTAAGAGCATTTCTCAGCATTTCTCTCTATCTCATTACATAATAACAGATTCACATTCTTTTTTTTTTTTTTTTTTTTGAGGGAGAGAGAGCACACATGAACGAGCAGGGATGGGGGTAGGGGTGGGGAGGAAGGACAGAGGGAAAGAAAGAGAGAGACGCTCAAGCAGACTCCCTGCCCAGTGCAGAGCCCATCGCGGGGCTTGAACTCATGACCCTGAGATCATGACCTAAACTGAAATCAAGAGTTGGATGTTTAACCAGCTGCGCCACCCAGGTGCCCCCAGATTCACATTCTTCTGTAGTAGGAGCTAAGGTTACACAGTAAACTATGGGGGAGTATTCAAGCAAATAACTAGATAATTTATGTTAAAAATAAAATGCTTTGATGTGTTAACCTGGAGTCCTCAGTTTGCTATTCACTCAGTAAGCACCGGGTCTAAGTAAGAGGGAAGGCTAGAGCAACTTTGACGTCCTAACGTAATCAAACCCAAACTGGTGATGCTTGCATTGTTGAAGGTTTGACAAAGGAGCATGTATATACTGGGAACCTGGAGGTTGGTTTTGTTATTATTGTGTTGTTTTTATTTGTTTGGTGGGGGTGGACAGGTGGTCTATGTTTTTTCTTAGAGGAAAACAATGGATTGTCCTAAGAGTTCAGTCTGAACTGAGTGCCAGTGGGACACAAACCAGGAGGCTGAGGTTTCATTCCAGTCCTGGGCCAATCAGTCCCTCAGACTGAGTAATTAAAACACTCAGACCATCTGTGAATACTCAGAAGCCAACTGAATCTTAAAAACAAGCGAGTGTTTTTCCTAAGAATACATACATAGTATTTGGTGACTGAAATACATTGTTCAGGGTTATGAGCTGTATGTCTGTCTGTGTGTGTGTGTGTGTGTGTGTACGCACACACACTTTAAATTTTGAATAGAAGACATTGTTTCAAGATACTGCACTATTCAAATTAATTTAACTTAGTTTGGAGCAGAATATTTTCTCATCTAGTGAGTGAAGATGGGAAAGCACAGGGTCATAAAATGTAATGTCTACCTGCTTCCAGGCACGACCGGCCATCTCCTAAGATGGACGTACAAAGCAGACATCGCGTGGTCACATCGAAAAAGGGGCCGAGGGAGGCAGCTCCTAGGATGTTACGCGGATACTGGTTTTGGCTCTGGGCTTCCTCTTAATTTCATTAGTAATCAGAACAGGAAGAGTACAAAGTATTTAACTTAAGTATTACAAAGTATTAACTTAAAAGAAAGTAAGGAGATGCCAGGACCATGACATTCTATGTGACAGAATGAGTTCAAAGCTTCCCTGGGGAGCCTGTGTTTATTTCACACAGTGGTCAGCATAAGATGGGAGGTAGGACCATCCCTGTATTGTATCAAAAGTTGTCATAGACACCAGAACTAGTACACAATATAAGGAGCTTCAGAGATTTTAAGAGTAAAGATGATTTGAAAGAGTGACTCTCAAATGATAGGGCTCCTAATTAGATCTGATAGGGTAGAAACTAGCACAGTTCGGTGTGTTCCATAAAAGCATTATGTCACGGAGCCGAGATGCAGTCATTGCATAGTCTGTAACCCCGGGGAGCACCGCAACACTAAACTCCGTCTGGGTCACTTATTTCTAGAAAGTGTAGACAAGGGGGCTCCCAGGCCAGCAAGACTGATTAAAGGGATGGGAAAAGTCATTATGAGAACAAATTAAATGACATAGGAATGAATAATTGGGCTAAGAGGGGGTGAGGTAAGTTTAATGTAAGTCAGTTCTGTTATAGCTCGCATTTCTTGAAAGCATAGTGTGTGCACCGAGCTCCGCGTAAGCGCTTTGCGTGCAGTTGGTTTTTACAACATTTCTCTTTCACAGGGAATGACTACTGTTATCCACATTTAAGAGATCAGGAAACTAGGGTTTAAAGAGGTGGTTAATGAGTTTGCCCAAGGTTTTGTAGCCGATGAGTGCAAGCTTTCTGCTTGGGAGTGATGCAAGTATGTATTCAATTCTGTGCATACATAGAGCCCTCCCCCAACCCCGTCCCATTCCATTTGCCGACATCACACACCTCTTCTGAAAATTCCGTTTGGGATGTTTGTGCCCATCCACATGACTCTAAATACATGTTTAAATGTTGCTTCTTACGGTACCTTCTGTCCCTTCTCATCTTTTATGTAACATATGATGCCTTATATTCTTAGTGATATAAATACATCCTGTCTCCTAACTGGAGCTAATTTCTTGAGGACGGTAAATGTGTCTCCTGCCCCAACACATAAACACACTATCAATGTTTGCTTTTGATGTCTATACTTATCATTTGTCTGTTTTAAAGAATTTTGCTCTGACAAGCCCCTAGCATGTTGCTGTGTATTGTCAGTTAATATTCACTTTGTATCTTATGTGTATGTGTGTGTATTCATAGCAGACAGTCTATGAATGTGCTTATTATACATTATATTCACAGAGGGCCTGTTCCAAGTGCCAGACACTGCTTAACAGAAAAGAAAAGAGCAGGCACCTTGCTCAGTGTGTTGAAGAAAGTCCGCTGTAGTGTTGAGGGTCTTAACTATTTGTCGAAGACTACAAATGGGCACATTAAAAAAAAAAAAATCAAGTCTGTCTTAACATTGGTATTAAACAAGATCAAAACGTGAGGTAGAACCCACAAACATTGGGTCCATCGTGTTCGAGTTTTTCGCAACTCTTCTACTGGGTATGCTTTTCCTTAAGAGACGCTGTTCGGAATACTATTTGTAAAAGCAATTCGGAGTCTCCTATTAACTTAGCATAGAGAACTCGGGCACATCTTGAGGTATTTGAAGACAGTTTAGGATGTTACAAAATCAGGAGTGAGCATTATCTAATTATTCAATTATTCTGCTAGAGCAAAAATAGCAAATTTGTTGTATAAATAAGCATATGTTGAATTTTAGCTTAATAGATAAGTTCACCAAATTTCACTTTCTCTATATATGTAATCACACCTGCTGTAAAATTTAAGTTTATAACAACAAAGTTTTCTTAATCACTTAGGTAAAAACGGTGTTTCTTTTTTCTTTCACTACAGTTCCACTGGTACTCTTCAGGGACTGTGGGTGATAATTTAGATATGTTTCATCCGTGACCCACAGTGCATCTTCCATCAACCACCTAACAGTGCCTTGAGAATGGAGGGAGAAAAATGTTTGCTAAAAAAAAAAAAAAATAGCTTTGGCATGTTACAGGATATTCATAGTGATTTCTTGAATTATTTTAGGAAACTCGGTTCTCACTGATTTCCAGAGACCACAGTTGATGTATAAATTCCCTAATTTGTTTACTTTAGAGAGATCATCTCAAGTGCAGCATCTGTTTTTGCTTTTTCTGCAAGATCTTGGTTTTACATCAGGATGACTGAGGCCCGGGGAAGTCACGTGACCAGCCTGAGCCCACCCAGGAAGCTGCTGGAGCTGGCTGTGTCAGGAACATCAGTCACCAAACTGAATTGCCCCTGCCTCCCCTCCAGCTCTGGAGAGGCAACTTCCGGGCCTAGCCTTTCCACTGTTTTTCAAGGATAAACTCCATCTGCCAGATAACATTATTTTACAACTAGAAGAATGTCAAAACTCTAATTTTTGCCTAGGCATGCCTTATTTTGGACAGGCAGCTTTCTTTTATGAAGCTCAGATCAGTAACCGAAAATTGCTTTCAATATGTAGAGGGGAGAGCCTTCTGGAAGTGCAGTCGTTATTTATGAAGCTTGGGTGGGGGCGCTCCCTGACATGTTCCAAAGAAATTAGGGAGATGAAATTTTAATGTCGAAAGCACTTATATTTTAAGTGTTTTCTACCATTTTGCTCCCTCTACAGTCCTTGCAGAAATGGCTGCTGTAGGAGATCTATTCCCAGAGCCCTATCTGAGCCCATGCTGAGGGTCACAAGGAGAGGAGCCCCCCATATTTTGTGATATTAGTAGAAATACAAGGCATTGCAAACCAGGAAAGTATCAACAACTTCCATCTCTGAAAAATAACCAACTGAATTTTCTGACATAAAGAGTGGCCCAAACTGGTCCTCCAGCTTCGGTTAGCATTTTTGTAAGGAAGGCGGAATTATTATGAATATAAATTCAAGCTCAAGAGAGGAGAAGGATGTGGAGAAAATCCAATTAACTCGAGTGAAAGTCATACAGAATAAACTACCCATTGCTAAAAGAAATAGTTTTAATTGGATGAATCTTTAGAGTAGAATTGATAAAATATGTCCTTATTGTATGAGAAGATGCACTTTGCAAATAATATTTTTCAGGAGGCGTCATCTGCTTGAGAATGTTTCATGTTCTTATTAAGAAGACGATTAGAAGTTTGGAGCCTTTTTCATCATTGTTATTAACTTGCAGGGGGAAGTCTTCCTATTCCAGCATTCATTAAACGGATCTCTTTGTGTGTACAAATATTAAAAGTAGTCTTGAAAGTACTATAGGTAAGCAAGGAAAAAATGCACTGTTTGTTTCCTCATAGAATTGACATTTTTATTTAGGGAAAAAAATCCATGAATTTACAATCTCTCCCTTTCTAGGTTTTTCAACATTTCTTGCAAATTGTATGTAAATGAATGCAAATAAGCAATCCTCACTAGCAAGCTGCTTAGAAGTGTAAAATGCATAAAATTAAGATGCTGAGAGACACGTGCATCTAATTAAGGTAGCATGTAAAGAAATGTTTAAATTCAAATTAGATACTTCAGTGGAAAGAATTACTTGTTTAATTCAAAAGGTGTTTTGTATAATTCAGGGAAGACTTGTCCTTAGCGGTGTTCCCATTTCCTTCAAGATCAATTTTAGGGGCTCACACTGGCTCAGTTATATTTTAAAACCGAGTTTAACCTAAAAGAATGCTATAAAAAAACGTGTTCTCGTTTTAATGCCTTTACCTCTGACACAGATGGAGAGGCAGGAGTGATCCTTTTACAGTGAGGCTGGTGGGTGTGGGGATCACTGTTTCTGTCCCATTCCCATGGAGCCCCCACAGTACTTTGATGTCATGGCTTCACAGAAAGCCTTGAGACACATAGAGAAGAGCCAGCTAGTTACTCCTGGATCCTAAGGTTTTCCATGCAAGCTGTAAGGGATGCAGGCTCATGCCATCAACCACCCCCCTCACGCTGCCCCCCTCCCCCCGGGAGACACAGTCTTGATCCTCTCGGGCAGCCGTCAGGCATCACCCAGTCCCACCCAGGACAGAAGAGGCAAGGAATTAGATCTCCAGTCTGAAGCCTTTGGTTTAAAAAATGGAAGGACTTTTTGCAAAGCAGAAAGCAACAAGGAAATTATTGAAAAGTTGAAGATCTGTGTTGAGAAGATAGAAACCATCTTATGAAAGTAGCACTGTTCCTGTCCCAGACACAACAACCTAAAGGGCAGACAGAAAAACAGACAGGAAAGTAGTTCAGGCTAGGTTCTGAATGCTTGATTTTGAAGCATTCTTCTAAGTCCACTTCACATGGTAAGAGCTCTTACTTTCCACCAGACTGTGTGCTTAGGCCGAGTCCTTGGATTTCAAACAAGTCCATGTTTTAGCCCAGAGTATCTGCTTCCTGGCTTTGGAGATAAAATTAGTTCATTGTTATGAAACATTTTTGATCACATGTAAGATACAAAACTCGCTCAGTCTTGGGTTCCCTCATCCAAAATTCCTCTGTCTGTGTCTGACATGGGAACCAGGAGGCGACGCTGGTGCTGTCGCTGTTCATTTGGAAGGCTGGCTCTCTCTTTGAAGCAGGGACAGAAATCCTTCTGAATCAACACCAATCTGCTTTTGCCCTTCCCTCGCCTTGTGCCTCAGTCCCCACCCTCACCCCCACCACTGAGGCTGAAGCACAGCGCTGAGCCCCAGGATCGTGAATTGGGAAGCATCTTCTGGCTCGTCACATCGTTTTTGAATATCCAGCAAGTTGGCTCAAGTTCAGTAACCTGAGAGTCCCAGCGGTATCTTCCTTGGGGCAGGGAATGTTTCCTCTGTGGACCTTGGACTGTACCTTCCTATCTCCTGGAGCCCTTCTCCCTCTCCCTCTTGGATTCCGTGGTACTTTGAGTGATGGAGTCTCAGCCACGGATTGGTTTGGTGATCGCTGTATTCACCGCACCGAGTCCATCTAGCTGCCTACCCTGTGTCTTTCCCAGAGGTCCCCCATTCAGCACAGTCAGCACACCCCAGTTCACCTTGAAGACTTTCCTCCGACAGGCTCGTTCCCGATTCCAGGTCTCTCCTGGGTGACGATGCCTTAACCTGCCCCCATCTGCTGCCAAATCACCGGTGCCTGAATTTAGGCTTACTTTTCACCTGAACTTATTACAGTAGCTTCCTTCCTCTCCCCTACCTCTCTTCATCACGTGCCTCTTCACTCCTTTTTCACACTGTTGACACAGCTTTTCTGCTTTAAGCCCAAATCTTCTGTCACATCCCTGATTAAAGGCTTTCTGGTGGCCCATCATCAACTTTTCTGGTCTGGAATGCCCTGGGCTCTAGCTGCCCCGCCAGCCATCTCCCTCTCTCTCCCACATTCTCTGCTCAGTGTGCTCACACTGCAGGACTCATGATGAGCCAGTCTCTGTCTGTGCCTTTGCCTCTGCCGTTTCTCTGCCGGAAATGCTCCTTCCCCACTGGCATCTTCCATGTCTGCCTGGGAGCCTCGTCCTCCTCCTGCTCCTCTGGGCGGGGGGGGGGGGGGGGGGGGGGGGTGAGGGAGGGGGGGGATGTCTCTCCTTCTCCCTCCTCTGGGGCTGAATTTGTCATGCTCTCTTGCATTCCGGGCCTCTGGCTACAGCATTCATCACACAGCATTCGAAATTGTTGTTTGCTGGCATGTGTCCCTATCAGGCTGCGTCTCCTGAGGGCAGGAAGTGCGCTGGGGAGAAGGTGCCCAGGGCGAAGACCGGAGCTGTGGTTCTCAAGCTCTTGGGGCTCAGGATCCCTTTACACTCTGAAGAATTACTGAGGGCCTCCAAGAGGTTTTTGTTTATTTTGTGGGTAAATATCCATTGACATCTACCACATTGGACATTTAAACTGAGAAATTTAAAAATTACTTATTAATTCCTTTAAAATGGACACACATAAACGCATTACCTGCTACTATAAATGATACAATTTTATATAAAATAACTCTTCTTCAAAATTAAAACAGTGTAATGAGAAGGCCATCATTGCTTTACATTTTTAGAAAGCTCTTTAACGTCTGGCTCATTACGAGAAGACAGCTGGATTCTCATAACCACTTCTACATTCGATCCAGTTCAGTGGGTGGTTTTGTTTGAAGTCTATGCAGACAGTCCACCTTGACTGTGGGTAGCTTTCTACACCAAAACTTGACAAGGCATAGTTTCTCACATGCCGTCATAGTGTGAAAACGAAAACTTACGGGGCACACTTTTTGTTCTGTTATATTCAGAATGCCTGTTAAGTCCCGAAGTCTGAATCACAGGTTTTTGTCAGTTGTTCTTTTAAGGAAAGACGGTGCTCTGCAAGAAGACACGACTAGTGCCCCTTGCAACTCAGTCACTGTGTGTCTTCCGCGAGACCAACCGCGTACGACAGGTGCGACGCGAGAGTTTTATGTGTGCTTGGTTTCCCGTGACAGACCGTGAGATAGATGCGAACTCAGGTCAAGAGGTACCAAGACGAATACTTACTGCTTCATCAGGGTGTGCCAGAGTGACCCTGGTACTCACCGTCCTACCTGGAGGGGAAGAGCACAGGGCCCACCAGGATCACGGGCGCTGCCGCCTTGATGCCACCAGGCCAGCGGCTGTTCCGCTCACCCCTTGCGCACTGTCTGTGCACGGTCTGTGCAGATGTTAGTGCAGCGAAGAAGACAGATAATGTCTCATCGTCATTATACAAGAGCCTTCGGAAGGCTGTTGGAGACTCCCGGGAGTCCACAGGGCACACGTCAAGCACCATGGCACTAGAGAGCCAGGCCGAGGCCCCTGCATGGGGGCTGCAGAGTTAGTGCTGGGCCGGCAAGGGCTGGAGGGGACGAGTGACAGGGTCACGTGGGGATGTTGGAGCCCCTGTGGTGGCCGCAGAATGGAGCGCCCTCGGGGGGGTCAGGGAGTCAGAACCGGACACGAATGCCAAAAACGGGCTATGTATTTTTGAGTTGCCAGTGAATGTGTCAGATTGAGTAAGCCCCAAAGCTGTAAACACTTTGGGAGTGTGTTGTTCCTCAAACCACATTCGGTTGCATGGATGTACTAGGTTGAAGGTGCTGCTCGGTGCTCTTATTTCTACTCTGTAGGTGTTGTTCGGGAAACAAGCCGCGGGCATACACGCGCGCGGATCTGATAGGTACGACCCAGATGTGTGCGCGTCCCTGGCTCGCTGGCCTCCCCGATCGTTACTTCCCGGCCAGTGCGTCTTTGTGTTTTATCAGCAGCAGCACATTTCTTGGACTGTACGCTTCCATCCTGCCTCATATGTGGAAAACATTTGTTTACCATGGAGACCTCCCACTCAGTGGAAGCGTGGGAGACTCATTACTCAGTTAAGAGGTCTAGGTCAATATGATATTCAGAATAATCACAAATCATTCTAACCAGGCTAGCAGTGTTTGCTTAGGACTCCATTCAGGAGCCCTGCCTCTCTGTTGATCTCTTTAAAAATACGTAGCAGAAGACAATGAATCTTCAAACTCAGCTGATTCCATTGTGATTGATCTGAGCCAATTTTTAAGGTAATTGATGACATTGCCTTAGTTGAGTCTGTTAGTGCAAATAATTATTAATCAATATGCTCTCAGCTCTTACTTCAGAAGATAATTCTAACACATGATTTATTCTGAACATTTCAGTTGAGCTACCTTTACGAGAGGAAAATCAATTGGGGAGTGGTCTAAAGCACTTTAATTATCTGCAGCTCTGTATTCCTTCCTTTGCCGTGTTTATCCAGGTAACTGGCTGTCCCATTCTGGCAAGGGTGACGGGAAGTTTTTCACTGCCATGGTACAAAGATAATCTATGGCTCATCTCTGATTGGCTAAGTTGATTGGAAGTGATTTCGTTAAATGCCTTAAAAACAAAGCATGTGGCTTTACTTTGGAGAGTATAGTTAGCCTTGCCCTGGAAAAAGAAGGAACATACTGTTGAGTTCCATTCAGTCGGAAGGCAGTTTACTGTTACAGATAGTGAATGTCGTCCAAGTCAGTTGCCCCCGCAAACATGAGGAGACTGCAATCGCTGAGAGGACGTCAGGGTGGGAAGCATTTCCGGGGCTCGGCTTTCTACTCCCCAAATTGCTGCGGTTCTTGGTGATGCTTTGCGGCTCCCTTACGCTCAGGCTTTCCAACCTGGGATCTGTTGTTTTGCCCTTTCAGGCACCGTGCTCGTGAATGTTGTGGTTTGATATTTTTTTTCTCCGAGAAGAGATGCAGAAGAAAATAATCAGCCCCAGGAATGAGCTTGCCTTTGTTCCCCAGTGGACCTTCCAAGCATCTGTTTTTGTTGTACTTGTGGAGGGTACAGGAATGTGTGGGCCTTGGCCTGGGACTTTCAGACATGATTGTAACAGATGGGAATTTTAAACGACAGTTCCCTGAATTGTCATTGTAGAAGCCCTTCGACTAAGAGTGAGAGGCTGTGTTCCACTCCTTGCCCGACGCTGTGCCCTAGCTGTGTGGCGGCCTGTCCACGTGGCCGAATGGGAAGGTGCTCAGCAGCTTTCAGGGCTAGCCCTTTAACTACCTCCACTCACAGGACACCCAGAGCCTGCACCAGGACCTCACATACCTGTAAACAGAAACCCCGCCTCATTGTTAACAGCCGGCCCAGGGTCCTGTCTCCAGAAGATAATGTTCTTAAGCACGGGATAGAGCTCATACTGTCAGTTAATCAGTGGGAGAGAGGAAAGATGACTTTGAAAAGGACATGGGGTATTTTCAGGAGCTAGTTCCACAGACGTTCTTGGAATGTCTGGCTTGGAATTAGCACTACGGGAGAGACCAAGAAAAATGAGGTCCTGCCTCTGTCCACAGGCAGTCCCAGCCCCATCAGGAAGGGATGGAGTGGAGACGAGAGACATCAGATAGTAGGAACATGGGAGGGAAGGGGCTGGCCCCAGAGGGGCTGAGGGGGAGAGGGAGGGTGGTGAGGTCCTTGACGTCCAGCGAAGAGGAAGGAGAGGCTGAGGGGTCACTTCAGATCAGCACCGAGGACTGACCAATCTACAAGGACCCTTGAGGTATTCTCTGTTTATACCCCCTCCAGCTGCTTCCCTCAGTGCTCTCTGGAAGCACTGGCTCCCTCTAGGCTGAGAAGAGGGAAACTGAGGCATTGGGGTCAGCCATGGTCTCTGTGATGACTTCTTTCAGAATGACTCTCAGAGTAGCTGATGGAGTCCGGGGGTCTTACGCTAGTGAGGTGTGACTGAGAGAACAGTTATGGGACAGTTCATAGTCCACTCGGACATGCTAGTCAGTGCATGGAGACCTTTCTGACTGGGGCACTTTGCAAGCTGGCCAGTTTCTAAGAAAGTTGTGTTGCCCATACTTTGAACCTTTGTCCCGTCCACTTCTGAATTTCTTCTCTCACTTGTCTCCCAGCCTGCCCATCCTTGGTTAATGTGTGCGGGCTGCCCCTTCTCCCTGGGCTCAAGGTCAGAATGTGCACCGTGACTGGCTGTGCAGTCAATCTTGGACAGGCCCTCGGCCTGGGGCACAGTTTTCCTGACTGTAAAAGGGGTGTAATACTTCACTCATGGGGTTGTTGTGAGCATTAAATGAGACAGCTATTAACGCACTTTCTGAAGCGCAAAGCTCTACAGTAGTGAACATATATGTACACGTGTGCGTATATGTAAGAACATATAAGGTGCCATTTTACCTGTCAGTTTTCTGATTCCTGAGCTGCTCCTTGCTCAGGCCTTGCCCTGTGACTAACTGTTCTAGTTCTCGGATGAAGCCCTGAAGACAAGTTGTAGTCATTGCCCACCTATCTTCTTCCTACCAAAGTTATTTACATGTCCTAGAGCAGAAGTGTGAGAGGTAAAAATATCCTAAAAATCAATGCCAAGTCTGTTTTGCTCATACTGGCTCAATAAGCATCCAGAAAATGAAAGAATTAGTTGAAATGATTGGTTCTTTCTTCTCGTCCTTTTGTGTTTTGTTTTTGTTTTTAATATACAGGAAGTCTAATTTAAAGCCATTTCTCCTTCCTCTAAGTGTGTTTGGAGATCTTTTTGACAGCTTTGCTCCCAATATTGTGTAATACTAATGACGTGATATGAAAGACCATGTTCTTTAGTACAAAGGAATGGAATTCTCAAAGACCAATAAAAGTTGCCAAAGATATTTGTGGATCAGGACCCAGGGTAATGCTTACATAACCTCCAACTGTTTTCCCAGGTTTCAAGTGAAAATAACAGAGATAAAGGCAGAAACTACATGTGTAAACATGATATATTAAAAGCTCATCTGATCTACATAACAAAATAAACCAGCATCCTAGGCCCTAAAAGTGATAGCCAGGGTGTCAAATGTCCTGTTGCCCTTTATTCTTGAGGATGGGGCTGTGACAGGTGAAACACAGCATTTGTTTAAACAGAACTGAGGGAAGCCTACAAAACATTCAAGGGCAGGAAGTGGCAATAAATACTACACACAGTCGGAGCAGCGGGAGACCTTGAGGTGAACAGAACGTAATCACTCAATGTGGTATTCCCACCGAGGGACACGGTGAACTTTCTAAAAAGTCAGGACCTCTGTCTTATCCCCTTCCAAAGATGAGAAAGTGAGATGTGAAACTCCTTTCTGGAGGTGAGATTTGTTTTAATGATAGGTTCTGATCTATTTTGCAGGCTTTGAGCAGAAGAACCGAGGGTCCAAAAATAGCTCCTTGAGAGGGGGGAAAAAAACAACCCAAGGCCTGGAATACAGGCTGGTGTGCAGGCATGGTGATCTGAGGTTGTAAATCTACAGTCCCTTTAACTCAGGAAGACCTAGTTAAGGAGACTCTGGTTTTCTTCTAAGGCATGAGTAAGTGCTCTGGGCAGTCTGCCCCATTGGAGAACAGAATAATGCTAATAATTTGCATTTATATAATACCCCTTGGCTTGCGGATCTACCGGCACTTTGCAAACATTAATTAATTCTCTAAGCCCCCCGTGAGCCAGGGGGTGCCGTCAGTAACTAACCATGAAGGAGGGCCAGTGATTCTTGCCAGAGTGGATATGCAAGTTCGAGAACACTGCGGGCTTGGGAGCCGAGGAGGTTGAGTGGAATTTTTATGAGAAGGAACAACAAAGGTAGAATGTTGATCAGCCTGTGTGGGAAATAAACCTGGATGTTATGACTGTGGATGAAGGTCTGTCAACAACACTTTGGTTTCTCTCCTGTGATTCCAGGCAGGCTCTGTGACCACTTTGCCTCTTGCTGTATCCTCTTCGTTTTCAGAGCTCTGCTTGAACTTGGTTTGAAAGCCCAGAGGAACGATCAGGCAGGGCTCAGTTCCCCAGCAGACGAGGACACGCAGCAATTGAGCCATATTGGAAATCAATATTTCTGTAGCTATCATAATAGTCAATTCAAATTTTCATCGATTGAGTGATTGATCGATTGATTCACTCCATCACTACTTTATCTGAAAACAGTTTTTTGAATGTTTGCTCCCTGTTAGGCATTGGGATTATCCCCAAGGACTTGTAGAGAAGAGCAGTGCCCTGCTCATGGTCTAGTGGCTCAATGCTATATTCTTTATTCTCTCCACGTCATGTAAATATTTTCATTTCCCCAGTTTGCTTATCTGACATAGATGTTAGGATCATTGGAATGTTTCTGCAATTTGGATGTAATTTACCAATAAACATTATGTACTTGAATTTCTTATGAGAAAGACACACTATGCATAGAAGATAGTAACGATGTGGCATAAAAGAACCATTTATGTGTATAGTTAAATCTCACTCAGTGTGACCTCTTAGATAGAAGGCTTGTTGGAAATTGTGAAAAGTTCAAATTTTAACCTTTTTAAAAGAGGAAATGTAGTGGTTTGCTTTTCCATTTTTTTTTTTTCTTTAAAGAAATGTAGTTCGGGGGCGTCTGGGTGGCTCAGATGGTTAAGCATCTGCCTTCTGCTCAGGTCATGATCTCCAGGTCCCGGGATCGAGCCCCGCATCTGGCTCCCTGCTCAGTGGGGAGCCTGCTTCTCCCTCTCCCCCTCCCCTTGTCTGTGCGCTCTCTTTCTCTCTCTCTCTCTGAAATGAATAAATAAAATAAAATCAAGTAAAATGTACTTTGAAGCTAGCTGACAAAGTGCTGCTTGTTGGTGATACTTAAGGAGCTTGCTTGTCCCGAGTATATACAATGTGTTTGTGAGCTTCTGGCCTCTATCAGCTGGGACAGACGGGTGCTTTTGAAGTGCTGGAGAACTGCTGTAGCACTCGATTCCTATAACAGATTCCCATCGTATGAGATTTTCAGAAAATTCGAGTAATTTGTACCACAGCCCTTTCTGTATCAGTACAAACGCCATCTTCAATCCAGCTCTTGCCAACTTGCACGAGGTAGTAGTAGGTGGCTTGTTGCGAAGGGTTTTATGTTCACACACATGCGTCTCTGCTAAGGTGTCAGATGAAACGGTTAAGTCACTTTAAGGAGAATAGTATTTGGGGTAAAAATGCATATTATTTTTTTTTCCAAGTCGTTTTGAACTCGAGGAAAAAGAATGAGATCATGCTGTTGCTTCCAAAGCCCTCGCGAGAGCCGGCTGTCGGGACCGCAACACAGGGGTGGGCTCAGGAAGGGAGAACTCTGCGTGGTGTGTGTGAAAGATCAAACGCTCCGGGGCTGGGACTTCTCCCAGCGAGACACGCTCTTTCTTTCAGGCTGTTGCCGGCTGGGTTTGCTGTGCGGTAGTGTTAGGCTGTACAGATTGAAAACATCTGGCTTTTCATCAGAAGGAGAGCAGTGTTCGCTGAATTCACCAAATTCTTATCTGACACGTTTAGTTGACCCTAATGTGATAAGTTGGGGCGATTTCTGAGGACGAGTCTTGTTTCCAACTGTGCAGCCCCTCTCTCCTTACCCTGCCTTGGGAGGGATCCTGGTTTTGAAATTTGGAACCTGTACCTTCACTCGGGTTTTTCAAATGCAATATCAGTAGTGATTTCTGAAAGCACCCAGAGTCATTTGCATAGAGGTCAAACACAATGTTTCCTGCAGGAACTTCCTGAATTATGAAGTTTTAGAGCAATCGCATGTCACCAGATGTCAGCAGAAAGATCACTTCTTACCTGGGGCTGTTGAGAGCCGTAGATGTCCGGTGTTAACTAGTCGCTGAGGCAATAAAGAAAAGAAAATCTGTAAACAGTGGAAGAGTCTGTTTTTATCTGCTACATATGTACTAAAAACAAGTACGAATGGAGGTGATGGGTCTCTGGTGGTATTTACCTTCTGGAAGCACCCTTTGGTGGTTTCATAGCTCATTTCTTCGGCAGCACTTTATGGAAGTGGGGGGCGGGGATTGTGAGACTGATGCCCGATCGGAATCTGTCTCTGAATTTTAGCAGACAAATGTTTTTTAACTTATTAAATGGACATTACACCGATTTGGATTTTTGAACAGCAATATACAAACCCAACGTTTGTTAATTGGATCATGGCTTCCCGCTGAGTTAAGGCTTCCAAGCTGACTGATCAGTGTTTATAATTGGTCTGCTGTTGTCATTGGTCTTACTGCTTTAGCTTGAAGTGTCTCAAGAAGTTAATGACCTGTTAAGACAAAATCCACTAGAAAAAGTTCTTAAAGGAGACTGGTAAAAGCCAGAAATATTTATATTGTGTCAGGAGTAATTTTGTACACCAGTTATGTGCCAGGTATATAAATCTATATATATCAGCACAATAATCCGATCAAGATGGTAGTGATTACCTCATTTGACTGGAGGCTCAGAGAGGTGAAGTCGCTGGCCCAGGTCACACAGCTAGTAAGTTCCTGTGCTGGCTGCCTCCCCGGTGACCACAAATATGTTAGAGCCTAAGTAATAATCTTGGATAATTTGGTCTAGCCCCTTCTTCAATTTTAAAGAGCTCAGAAGATGAAAGGAAGCTAATAACCTTGAGTCTACAGAGTGGAATACCAAGCACTGAGATGAACAGTCTTTCCTTTGCTAATGATGCTTCTGCCACAGAGGCTTTTCTTCTTTTCCACAAGCACATTTTTTGTTGCCCCAGGGCCTTTGCATTTGCTGTTTCTTGTGTCTACAATTCTGTTTCCCCAAATCACCATATAACATAGATGTACATTTTATCATTTAGAACTCAACTTCCTCCTCTTGTGAGAGCCCACACTGACCACACTGCCTCGGCAAAATTGCATCTCAGGCCACTCAGGAGAGACTCTACTCCCTATAGATGTTGAGAACTAGGCTTTCCCGTTTCTCTACCCATCTGTTACTGGCATTCTGTATTAGGAAGGAGTTTGAAGCTCGGTCCGACTTAAACAGGCCTGCTCCCCTGCACGCGAGTCCGTTCTCTTTTACACATTCCTAAAGGAAGCAGTTGAGAAACAGGCCTTATTAAAAAATATAAAGTGGTTCTGTTTGAGGGGTATTGTGATTATTTTCATGGCTTTTTGCCTTGGACTTAGTCTTCCCCTTTCATAAACTTTTGTGTAGGTTTGCTGGGTTCCAATTATATACCAACTACAGGGGATGCCTGGGTGGCTCAGTCGGTTAAGCATCTGCCTTTGGCTCAGGTTGTGGTCCTGGGGTCTTGGGTTCAAGCCCTGCATCGGGTTCCCTGCTCAGCGGGAGCCTGCTTCTTCTCCCTCTTCTCCTGGCTCTTGCTCTCTCTTGCTTTCTCTGTGTCTCTCTCTCAAATAAATAAAATCTTAAAAAAAAAATAAAAAGATAGCAACTACAAGATACTTTCATTCAGGACTGATGTAGCCAAGCATATGGTATTTGGTAGGAGCTAGCAAAGAAAGTCCAGCGATGTTATGAACAAATGAGTTCTGAGTTTCGTTTCAGTCTGGGGACATTTATTTATCTTGGAT
This sequence comes from Ursus arctos, assembly GCF_023065955.2. Lineage (NCBI taxonomy): Eukaryota > Metazoa > Chordata > Mammalia > Carnivora > Ursidae > Ursus > Ursus arctos. Next base: position 5,330,022 of record NW_026622986.1, read on the forward strand.
TGTTACAGAGATTTTCTGGATTGTTTTTCTATAATTACCTTGATTAATATTTAAGTGGTATGTTTACATTTTGAGTTGATTTATATGAAGCTTTGCGTTTCCTCCACTAAAACACTCTGGTTTCTCATGTTACCACAATGATAGAAACCATTCTCTCGGCTCCATGCTTCCCGCGTTCCGAGGCTTTCCCAAGTTGAAGAATGGCAGTGTGTCCACACATATTTTGCGAAATGGCAGTAGTCACATAGCCAGAATGTTCCACCAGAGGGCTATCCTTCCAGATCTCCGTGCTATTTATAGATACCTCTACTTAGGGCCTCTCTGACCTGCCGTAAATTTAAAAATACAGTCCCTAAACTGTGTGTGTGTGTGTGTGTGTGTGTGTGTGTGCGTGCATGCTTGCTGTAAATGAATTTCCTATGTGTTATTTCTGTTAGAAGGGCAGGGAGATATATCAACATCTTTTCTCCTTGTCTTGGTGTTTTTCCTTGCTTTTTCTCTCCTTCAGTTCCTGGGGGAGGTGAGGCCTTGCGGGCAGGGTCAGTGTGTTTGCCTGGCTGTCTGGGTAAACTTGGCAGAGGCCACGGGCCATTGCCCGGCTTCTCGAACCTGGCAGCACGTCCTGACTGCAGCACCGCTTTCCTATCACTTCCTAATCAAATTGTTTGTCCTCTTTGAACCTCAGTGCCATCATCAGTAAAATAGTTGTAATCATATAATAAGTTCTTGTTAAAATTTCAAAAGCACTGTATTAACTGACCACTGTGCGAATCGTGAGAAGTTAAAATTATATTCATTATCACCAAACTATTTTTCCCCTTCATTCCACCACCAAGTGTTCTGTTTTGGAGTTTGGCAAATGTTCATCTCTGTAAACCCCGACCCCTACGACTCAAGGTTCAGCATTTCCTGACGAGGATAGATGGAGCAGGGCCAGTCCAGTCTACACGGTGATTGCAGATAATTCAGTAAAAGCAGCTTAGTAAGGAGGATCCATGAGGTGGGGTTTTCTTTTGTTTTGTTTTTCTCATTCCTGTTTTTCCTTAGGAGACATCCTCACAGTAAAGGTCTGTTTGTGAAGCATGCTATCTCTTATGCATTATTTTTTTTTTTCACAGAGAGATTCAAATTCATTATCTCGTTAAAAAGAAAAAAAAAATGTTGGCACTCATGTGTTTGTGGTCTGGTGGAAAGTGGGCTGTGGTCTGTTGACTGAGCTGACTTGTTCCCTGGAATGCCTTCACTGAGATTAATCTCCCCTTTTGCTACTGAATTCTTAGGATTTCCATTTGCTTGGATTTATGAATAAAAGAAACCAACTTTCCTGTAGGTAATTATGTTAGAGGAAAGTGTATTGGTGTCCCTGTCATTTTATAAGAGAAGGCTCGGCTTCTTCGCGATGCTGCTTTTCTCTCCTTGTCTCTGTAAATGCACAATTTACAGAGATTTACAGCCAAAAAAATATATTGTTCTAATTAGATCGCTTTGTCAAACATAAAAATTTTATTGATGTTATTTTTTATAGCAAAGTCAGGAGAAAATACTTTTGCGGTCATTGATATGTATACTTTAGGTTATGTTTTATAATTAGTGTACCTCCCCAGGACCGGTGATAGTAATTTGTGTAAATAAGTTGAGACGGTCGGAAGCGCTTGAAGAAAGTGGAATGGCTGAAGGCTAGAAATTCCCACCAGGGAAGATCTGCGTGCAGCGGTTTGAGGGGCGAGGGCCAAGGAAGCGAGGACTCCCTCTCCCTGGTGTCTCTCTGTTAACTGCGAGGGCGGATGTCGCAGGATCTTTAAAGAGGCTGTGATGTTGCCGAGTCTGGAGTCTGGTGCGGGCTTCCCGCCCTTTCAAGGGCACTCCTTGATCATGCATTCGACTCAATCCAGGCGGCTGGAAAGCGGTTCTTGGGTCCTAATTGCCCAGTGGGCGGAGGTCTGGGGACAATAAGTGGGTATCAGGGGAGGGTCAGGCTTGAAAGCTGGCAACCCGGGGAGCAGACCGAACTGGAAAGGATGAAGGATGGCTTCTTTTTTAAAAAATTATTTTGTCTAAGATAGAGGTTTTCTTTCTGAAACATTTTGAAATCTGGTTGATGGATACTTGCCAAATTGATTTGCGGTATTTGTCTTCTCTTTTTTCTTATTCCATCGGATCATGAGTCAAAATCGCGGCTCCAAAAGAGGTGGAGACCAAGTATGCTCCCACAGGGAGAGTAACCGCGCCGAGCTGCATGGGGGAGGAGGGGGCAGTGGACAAGGCACAGGGGCAGGGCAGCCCGCGTCGCTGGTGGCATCACCTTCAACCTCTGCTCTGCTCGAGTGCGATTCTAAATATTCGCTATGTTTTTTAGATACTACAAGTCCTTCTGCTACTTTCTTGCCTTCAGCACGCCTATATATACTAACCTTGGATTTTAAGATCAAGACCTTTATAATAAAAGCAAATAGTGGCATAGGTTCCTTCAGTGCCACTCCTCCTAGGACGGATTCTGAAATAGAAAAACAACCTTGATTGTGCACAATTGCAAATCACTTCCCACTGACAATCTTGTAACCAAGGAAAGCCTGAGAATTTAGTTCCTTTGTCATTTAGGGTTTGATGATTGGCTGACGTTCATCCCTATATCAGGGCTTCCCCCTTTGCAAGCTCATTTTTTTTAATTGCAGTCATTTTCGGATCTGATTGCACCAGCCTCTGCAACACCTAAGTCCCTTACCCCAGAAGTCTAGGCTCCTTCCAAGGCTCCTTATGGTGTTAGAGAGAGTGATTGGCAAGCCCGAGATGGAGGTGGGGGTGGGGGTTGCAGTGACGGGTACAGGTGGCAGGAGCTGCCCCAGAGACAAAACACAACACCACTGGGCCCATTATTTTGGTTGGAAATACGTAAGAAAACCTTCCCTCAAAGTGGAAACAATAAACAAATTATCCACTTCCACAATCAGCTAATTGAGGCTGTCTCTCAATAAACAAGTGGATTTCCTGCTAACAAGCCCTTTTACGAATTTAATCTCCAGTGCTCTTCTGCCCTTCCCCCATGTTATTTATACTCACTAAAATTTTTCTTAATAACATTACATACTAGTAATACTTAATGTCCCTATTTTTGCATCCTCTTGGCATAAAAGTCTGTGGCTGTCATCTGATTGCCTGGCACATTTTTTTAATTGGAATTAAAATTAAATCGATCCAACTCTTTTTATTTTCCTGGCTCTACTAAATCAAAGTAGGGAAGTGGGAGCCACAGAAGTCCATATGCATACAAGACCTTGTCATTTTCGGGGCGTGGGAATAGCCTTATATAATAACACCTTATTTTAAAGCCACGTCCAATAGATCACTTTTGTCCACAGATATGAAATAAGGTTTTACAGAAACATATTTGTTAAATATTTGCATTACATACTATTTATGCGTGGCTTGCTTTCAATCAGTGTACGAAGGATGCTCATTAACTGAAGTCCCTATTTGAAAATTATCTTAATGCAGTGAGAGGAAAAGAATAATGTAAGTATGAAGAACAGAGTATAAGAACTTCAACACCTGTTTTCTGTTTAACAATATAAGGGGATTTAAATGAATTGACACATGGGGATTTGACACTTAAATTGTTAATATAATTTTACTTTAAAATTCTCAATCATCCCATAAAATTGATTGTTTTAAATTCCTTTTCTTATATCTCCTATATTATTCACTCTCTATTACCTCCTAATACAAGGGAAAGTAGTAGCTTTATTAGGCTTTTTAAAATCCAGAACATTCATTTATTATAAATTGATACTTGAATGTCTAAATAAAATATCCCATTTCTTGCCTGAGGAATATTTTTCCCCAAGTGAAAATATATTTTATTTTATGTGATTGTGCTGATAAAATTGCTTAGTACACTTTTCGAATCAAAAATTCATGTAGACAATTTAAATGTGCAAGTTTATGATCAAGTCTCTGGGGCCCCTGCACTGGCATATGGAAGCATATTTACGTTTGTTTTTAATTTCCTTTACGGCCTGCGTGGTTTCTTTTGATTCAGACACATGCACGCGTGCGTGCGCACACATATACCCCCGCTGGCAGAAAGCGTCAACAGGGCTTTTCCAAGTTATGAGGGCAATTTTCTGAATGAGCTGCAAAACTGAAATTAATATCTTTCTTTGGAGTCATCAAGGACCAAAGCCCATCATCTGCTAGCCCTGTCTGATGCTTCGCTCTCCATGAAGTTAATGTGGATTTTGTATATACAAGGATGCACGACTGGGGGAAGCAAGCAATTCTTTTTGACCATGTGCTGTTAAATCCCATAATGGTGCGTGCTCTGATCTCTTAGTCCTCATCAGCTAATGTGATGCAGCCAGATTGATATTTTTAATAATGATGTCGATAATAACATTACCATTAGGGATACTTGGAACTCCAAGTGTCAGATTAAGCATTTGTATTATTTTTTAAATACAATGAATTTTAAATTAATTTCTAACTGAATTTGCATTATAAATAAAATAAAATGCTTTCAATTAACTAGTGCCATTCTTTTCCGTGATAACTCAAAAAGTAGCTCACGATTATCAAGGTCATTTTTTTTTCCTCAATAAAACTGTACGCAGAATTTTAGTATGTAAAACCAATCAAGACAATTTTATTTTTTGGCGTAAATTTAGTTTTAAGGTCAAAAGCGTTACATTTATTTGTTCTTAAAATCAACTATTGCGAATATTGAGTCATGTCTGTAGAATCTTAGGATTCTGAGGAACATTGCCTAGAAAAGATCCACCTACTGAATGGTATCCAGACTTGTTGATTTGATAATTTTTTTTCCTTTAACCATAACCTAAATTTCTACCTGATGGTGTCCATTTTGCACCAGCCAGGTGGGTTGGCTCCCTGTGTCCTGAGCAGCAGAGTTTCATAACTGTACGTCCCCGATCTAGACTCCTCGTCCTCCCCTCTTTCTTTACACATTGTTCTTGGCCATCAGGACACAGCTCAATCACTTCTCTCTTGTAATTAATACCATTTCATGACATGTCTTGCATTCGTGTTCTTGGCTCTGTGAAGCTGCTTAACTGCTTCTATGTGTATGTCTTGCCCTCCCATCACGACTGCAAATTTTCTTTGGGTAAAAAATAAGAAAAACCCTGAGCGTTCTCCCTACACTTAACGTAGCGTAGTGCTGGGCATGTAGTTGCTGTTCGGCTAATATGGGAAGGAGGGATTTATGACGGTCCTACCTTTCAAAACATCCATTTTGAGCTGTCCTCCATGAATAGATAGCATTTCAGTTTATTTCGATTTGGGCATATGTAAGCTGACCTTCATTTTCCTAGGGACTTCTGTTATGCTTGGTGGCAGACCTGATACAGAGATCTAATGGTCCACCCACCCCACCAATGTCTCTTATGACGTTGCTTCTGGAACCAGCCACCCGTAATGTGCGGAGGGGAGGAAATGCTTCCTGTCCTGGCCAGAGAGGGTCAGCGGAACCTGTGCTGCTCCTTTCACGGTGCGGGCTTGTGGCTTCGGGGCTTTGGCTGTGGAAGAACTCAGGGCAGGGATGAGAGCTGGGATTCCCCGGGCCACACGTCCTCTGCTGTGAGAGAAGACCTTCCTCTGTTCGGAGCCCAGGTGCTCTCATGTGGACAATGAAGGGCAGTGACTGACAGGCCCCTTCCGTGGCAGGGGGTGCGAGTGGGTTTTCCAGAACCTGGGAATGACCTTGCTCTTAGAGAGGCAGTTCAATATATGCCTTCCTGCCGGGAGAGTGAGAATAATGGTTTGAAAGTTGGAGGGTTTGATAAACACTTCTCTTAGCTTTGCCATTGTGGTGGTGTGTGTGTGGTATACGTAACAGTAAGCTGCTTCTCTGCTGAGTTTGCCCAAGAGGAAAATGATAACATTCTTCATCTTAACAAGTTTCCTGTAAAGCTGCATATATGAAAAATGGGTCCATTCAACCCCTGGGGGAGGAAAGAAGTTACAAATTTTTCATCAAGCTTTGTGAATCACTATTGAACGTTTTCTCAAACATGGAATGTTTCCTTACCCACCCCCAGCATCTGTCCCCTGCCTTCGACCCCCACCTCCAGTCGACAAATAGAACTGGATTTATTACACCCTGAGCAGTGTGAATTCTACCATTGTGGAGATGGGTATGGCCAGTGGCCTTGAAAAATTGTACGCCGAGGTTTGCCACTACTCTAGATGGTTATAAAGGACGTGGGGCTTATTTCATCAACCGAGGAAGCACGTGGAGGGACTCTGGGGTATTCAGAAGGGGAAAAGACAGGCCACACCCTCACAGAGATGAAGCTCTCTTTGTGAAAATAAGGCATCCGTATGTGCAAGATGAGTGCGTGCGGAAGGGCTAGATGGTTCTTTCCTAATTAGTCACGTGGTGAACAACAACGTGCTCGAATTCCAGACAGGCCGTATCTCCCGTGTCGGAAGTGATCTGGAAGATTTTATGAAAGGATTCCCAGTTGGAATAGGATGTGAAGTAGTAGCAGAGCCGGTAATGATGAATATTTACTGTTTCTTATTTGTTTTCTCATTGTTCATGTGTAATAATGAATACATTACTCATTACTTCTAATCAGTGGATATTGTTATGTAAATTTCACAGCAATTATCTATACCTTTTTAGCAGGGTATTTTAATTCCCATTTATGTAATTTTGCTTGAATATGTATTTATTTATTTATTTATCGCCAAACGAATAGGCATCTCTGGAAGCTCAGAGATACGTCGGGTAGTATGAAGTGACTTGTGTGGTGAGTGGTGACGTGCTGCATGGGTGACCCAAGTCCTTGCTACTCAGATGTGTGCCATGTACCTGCAGCACTGGCGTCACCTGGGAGTTGTTCGAAGTGCAGGGTTTCGGGCCCCACGTTGGACCTGCTGAACCAGAATGTGCATTTTCACAAGATCCCCAAATGATACACACGCCCACTGAACGGTGGGAATCACTTTTCTCAGTTATTCTCATTGAGCGCTCCGTGTCCCATTCTGATCTGATTCTGTTGGAGCTCATTACAGAATTGTGAAGGTGGGTGTTTAATCACTCCATATGTAATTTTCTCTGAGCGTGACACATTATTTAATAGAACAAAGTTTTGTAGTATTATGGATGAATGATCCTGGCCATTGCTAAAAGTTAAGTGAATACCTAAACTATTTTCCCAGTGCTTGGAGTCTTTCAAAACTCAAAGCATGTTTTGAAAAGCACCATTTTCCCTTTTATATGTAAGTCCATATGAATTCAATTTTGTGGGAAATTTAAGCCACATGTTTCTGATTCATTTACACTTAACCCTTGAGAAGGTTGTGTTACAACAGCAATTGCCTGTCCAAAAAGATCTCGGTCTTTTAGTAAATCCTTCCTAGGGGTCGAGAGATGGGGAAAAGAGACATGGGGAGAAGTCACTGGAAAGAACCCAGAGAAGCTGGGGTTGGGGTCCAGCACTCGGAGGCTGGAGGCAGATGCGTGCAGAGTCCCTGTGTGGGCAGCTTCTGGGCTACACATCTTCGGCAGGGGCAGGGAGGGATGGCTGGACAGTCCCATGTGCTGGAAAGAAACGGGGGCATGTACATATCATGTAGCGGAGACAGAATCCATGTTTTTTACCACCCACACATTAACATGTCTCCCTTTCTTCTACCAACTGTATCTGTAAAACTGTGAGATGGCTGTGTGGTGACCCCCGTTAACCAACCTCTTCGTGACATGGACAAAGCATGAGGGGGGACAGAGTGCTTCCCCGCAGTCACCGGGAAAGCCTCCGTGCATGACAGGATGAAAGAAGCAACTTTGATGATCTCCACTTTGAGTATTAATTATAGTTTGAGCTGGGGTATAACCAGAGAATCTTAAAAATTCATTAAGCTTTTTTCGCCTCTTGGTGAAGCTTGCGTTCTCCCTCGTGGAATCCTATATTCACTGTGACAGCTTTTTTCTGATTGATGGATAGTATGTATAAATGCATGGGTACACACGAGAATATATGTCATGAATAAAGAGTGAGTGTTTATGGTGGGAGAAAACAATGATCAAATGAATCATGTTTTCTATTTAGACCTCTGTCCCTATGTTTAGTGAGTTTGTTTAGATAAGAGGACTTGGCTTGATTACAGTTCTTAGTAGCCATTGATAAACGAAAGGGCATTTGAATTCCATGTCTAACACATTATTCCAGGGAACCAGTAAATACATATTCATATGACAGATGCTCTAATCAAGGCTGAAGGTCTTACTTAAATATTTTAAAAAGCAACCTTGGCGCTAGGAGGCAAAGCAAATGCGAGCCAAGATTGTGATTTTGCCAGTTTCCCCCTCGCTGTAGGCACTCACATGGTCGTCTTTTGTTGTGGCATGTAATGCCCTCAAACATGCCATGCCCTTTTTCTCGAAAGAAAGCTTTTCTCCTCTGTCATCAGCTGCCTGACTCTTTCCTTCCAGGATCCCCCGATGTCAGTCTGTGAGCCTTCCCTTGCCCTCTGTCTCGGGGCAGCACCCACCATCTGTGCTTCCCACATACCCGGGGCTTACCTCTCTTCTAGCGTTTGTGATTCTGGTGTATAATTAACTGTTTCTGTGCCTGTCTTCCCCAGGGCAGGGACTCCGCCTCTGTACCTCTATGCCCACCACCGAATGCAAAGTAATTAGTCAAGTTGTTGAATGAATAAATCTGTGACTTAAGCAGTATCCTAAACTAGCTCTTCAAAGCCAACCACCTGCTAGGGATGCCCGACTTAAAGTCTGAGCTCGTGGATTGGATTTGTTAAGCATTCTACAGATGAATCTAGTGGTGTCGGTTCATGTTCCCTGGAAGCCCAGCCTTGCTTCTCTGAGCAGAGTCTGGGCTCCTCTCCGCTAGGCACCTTGCCGACACCCACGGTGGGTCGAGGTGGCTCGACCTCGATGGTGGCTCACTGTCCATCATGACTAGAAAAAGAACCCCAAGCAGATGTACCCGGAGGGGCTTTGTTCAGCCGTTGGGAGGTAGTGCTGTGTGGTTTCCATTAGGCCGGCATGCCCCATACCTCACTTGCTCCATTCTTTAGGTTGTTGAAAACATGTCCCAGTTTTAAAGACTTTCACAGATGACATTTTCACAGTTTCCTTCTGTAACCTATTCCATTATTTGTTTAATAAGTCTCGCTGTCAGAAATGTATTCTTTTGCTCTAATCTAAATCCCCAAATGGCCATTTTCCTCCATTTGGTCCCCAGTAGAGAGGGGAACAGCTGGCCACCTCAGAGTGTCCTCTCTCCATCCCGTGGATCACGTGTCATCTCCTTAGGGTCTCCGAAAGTTTCTCATTATATTTGTGAGTAAAAATAAAACTTGAACTTTCAACTCCCGAGTTTATCACCAGAGTATCCAGCTTCCTTTGTCGCCTCCCGCTCTCCTATGGGTCTTCTCTCACGCTGTTTTCTGTGTCCTTTTGTTACCGTCATGGGAAACCGAGCTTACTCCTGCACTCTGTCCTGCATTTGCTCTTCCTCTGCAACTGTAAGCTTCTTGAAAGCAGAGATTGCGTGACTCTTCTTTGCATTGTCTGTGATGCCTACTCCCTAGAAACTGAATTTTCAGCAGCTGCTCTTTACGTTGACATACCTTAGCCCTGTTTGTCTGAAATTGGATCAGAAAATGAGGCTGGTAAACTTCATTCCGATTCATAGGGAAAAGTCTGTATGTAGCAGAGGCATTTTAGAAAGAAGCTCGGCACCGACATTTACTGTGAAAAGCACAGCGCGGAACCGAGAAGATTCTGCAATGTGTATACGTTTCAGAGTTCCTTATTCGTCAACAAGGCAGCGGACATTTCTAGGTTGCATTAAAGCATGTTCCATTACATGCATTTCCATGGTGCAATCCCATATAGAAACTGGATTTGTTGGTATTACAGATACTTAGGATAACAGTAACACCAGTAATTGCTGTGAAGGGATTTTTGTACGGCATCATGAAGTCCCTCAAACTATTTAGGAATTCTTGCATGAAAGAAGATACAGGAGCAAGAGTTTTGGTGTTGAAAAGACAAAAGCAAACTGTGTTTGAAATCGGTTACCAAACGTCATGTTTTATGAGCACAGAGTGGCAAAACATCAGGACCCAGCTGTTGACTTTAGAAGCTCTTTTCTGAGCCAAGGAGCCCTGTGCAAGGCAGAGCCTGTCAGGATAATCAGAGAGAAGCGCGTCACCCTTGCGATGCCTTACCAAATCGTATGCCCGTCCTGGAGATTTCCCCTCATGTCCTAGGAAGTGTTTGGCTAAGTGGAACCACAGAGCTATGTGTGGGCTTGAATATTTAACATCAGAACCAGGCTTTGCCAAGATACGCTGGCATAGCCCTAAAACATACTCTCAGTTCTCTGGATTAAAGGAAAAAAGAAACCCAAATCAGAAACCCATGTTAAAATTAGAGTTTACTATGACATGTTTTATACTAATATAATTTTGCCAGAAAAAAAAAAAAACTCCATTTTAAATCGTTGTACACAGCAGTTACCTACTAAACTCCCATGATAAACACAAAGATATTACTAAATAACTATTTATGAAATTTAGCATATCATGTTATTATTAACATTTCTGTTGGGAGAGACATCTTTTATTAAACATTTTAGCTGCACATCTCAACTCTATTTTTGGCAATTGATATCAAAGCTATAAAATGAAGGTAGCTTACATGTTATAGTTCTGTCAAATACTTAGCCTTTTCATTAAGGAAACGAGAAGAAAAGAAAAACCCCACATCAAGCCATTACTAGTGGCATGACCTTTGCTCAAAAGATCCATGTTTCAACATAACACTCTTGCACCCCTGGGAACAGTAAAGGCCAAAGGGCAGCCCTTTCTGTTAATGGTGGTACATGATTCTAGGACACAGGGTCAGTGGGTATTTCAATTAGTACCAAGAGTCTATTATTGTACCAAAGGACACAAATAAGTAGCTATAAAAATAATCAAATTAGAAAACAAATTAGAAATTAATAAGTCTCATGAAACTGCCTTCCATGACTAGAGACATGTTTAAGTCTATGCAGGCTATTCTGTTTGAAGTTGGTAGAATAAGTTCAGAATATATCAAAGAAAAATGACCCTTAAGACATTTTCCTAGTTTACTCAGTTCTGCTTGCTATGTGCTTTCTAATTTTTTTTCATTTCAGAAGATGTGCTTCTTTGCATTTACCTGAATATGACTTTTTTTCCATTTTTTGCAAACTGTAGGAGTCGTTTCTCGAATTGTTGGTTTTTTGGTTTTTTGTTTTTTAAATATTCCTTTAGAGAATGAAAATGTCTTGTCACTTATGGAGCACCTTTTCATGAAAACGCCTCAGTAGTGTTTCTAGTGTAGACGGTCATAATGAAAGGCAGTCCTGGGAGCCTAATTGCGTGTGGCACAGCACGCGTTGTAACCCGTCACCCACCAAGATGCGCACGCTGGCAGAGGCAAGCAATGATGGTGGGTGTTCACATGCCCCTGGGGTGTTCGGTGTGACTTTGGGTGAACGATACTTTATTATAGTCAGGCATTTTGGAAGTAGGATAGATGAACACTTATTAGTGAACAATATTTAACTGGCCATAATGCATAAGTGGGAGATTACTGCAGCCAAGCCCACCTGCCCCCGACAGGTCATTGTCTCAGACAGACACACAGACATGGGCCCGCTGGCAACAGGTTTAAAGACAGTGGAAAAACTGCACCAGCACTGCAGTGGGTATAAATCTTCAGTGGGACACCAGGTTTACATCGTCACTGCCCAGACAAATTGGTCATGCCTTTTTTCTCACAAATCACTCTCTTAATTATCGTGATAGCTTTGTGTTGCAAATAGTGACCCGGACAGAGTGTTTCATTTCAGACGGAACGTGCAGGACGTTGATACTGAGTTATACCAGCCGCCCTCCCTTGACCGAGATGCAGAAAAACACAGGTTACCAAGATCTTTAAGGTTTACTTTTACTTTGTGTTTCTAAAAGAGAAGTATTTAAGGAGAATTAGAGATTGGGTATTGTGGGGGTGTTTGTAGAGTATTTTCTGAGTGGCCTCTCTTCTGTCCCAGCCATGGGCTTAAAGTCCTTGAGGCTTTCTGAGCTCTTTTTAATGCAAGTGAAATTTCTGGTGTTTCCATCTGCCAGGTTTAAAATGGAATTTAATCTTGAGACTCAGGGAAAGAATTAACATTCATCAGTACTTCTTAAGAAAGAGCACAGTCCATGCTTTGGCACACACCAAGCTTTATTACTAAATTTAATTTTGTTTTCCAATTAATTTTATCCAATAGAACAACTGTTTTCAAAGCTAGTATTTTATCAGCAATAAAGTAAAATCCCTTATTCCTACTTCATATCTTTGAGTCCAGTCATTGACTTTAAGGGAAGGATTGCAGAAAGAAATGGAAAACTGGCTGATTTTTCAAGACAAAGTGAGAACATTAACCAGTGTAGGGATAAGAGAAGTAGGGAAGGCTTGGGGAGAAAGATTTCATTTTTACATATAACAGGTCCAAATTGTTGTCAGCATATCCAGGTGAGATACCCAGCAGGCAATTAGGTTAATGGACATGGTTTTTAAAAGAGAGGTCAGAGCTGGAGAGGTAGAGTCCCTGCATGAAAATGATTATTGATGTCACGGGATGGACCAGACTATGGAGGCTACAGAGATAAAAAATGAGTCATAATTTGGAGTTTTCCCCACAAAGTATGGAAAATTCACATTTTAGCCAAGAGAAAGAGAATTGGTGGAGTCGATTTTTACAAGAAAATGAAGACCAAAAAGAAGCCACTGACAGCATTGAACTTCTAGAAAATCATTTGAGATTGCAGTGGGAGCCACTGAAGCCAAATTGCTGGATGTTGTGAAGACGGTGTGAAGTGGGAGTGGAATGTCAGTGACCCTTGTGCAATGTTGGGTAGAAAAGGGTAGAAATGGAACTTGGTATTTATGACTCAATTGAATGGGAAGGTCAAGGAAAGGTCATGAAGCTGAGATAAATCAACCAGCAACGAAGGAGGCATTGATGATATAAGAGGAAAGTAACTCGGGCAGTGAAGTCCTAATTACTCATCCAGAATGAGCAGAGGTAGAGAGGGAAGTGTGCTGGCAGGTGGGTAGAGGGGACCGTGAAATTATAGACACAGAGTTTCCAGCCAGAACAGTTTTGCCTCTTGGGCCGTGATGAAGTTTGTCTCCATACAGCACCTTATAAAATATGAGATATTCAGATTTCAATGAACACATGAGTCTGGCTTTTAAAATTTCTGATTTTGCTGATTTAAATAGAAGCATGTTCTAGCATGCTGGAGGTATAAAGGAAGGCCAAAGCAAAATGTGATGTCTGCATAGCAAAAGGGAATTGGAAGAGCTGGCAAGCTTAACAGGGATGGGAGGGAGGCTCCATGTAAAAGTGACCAAACTGAGATTTACCTAGCTGTTCAAAGAGAAGACTGGGTGGGGACCTCGTTCTTATTCTCAGAAACACAGAGTCCTATGAGGATGAGTCTGGCCAGTTTCCTCCTACTCTTATGGAGGCCAAAATAAGGGGAAGTAAGTTCAAATTAAAGGTGATTCTTTTGTCTGTCTTAGAAAGAACTTGAAGAAATGTTAGGATGGGATTCTAACAGGCTATGGAGAATCTTTAAGGGAAAAAAAAAAAGACTGTTATCTGTTTTAAGTAGTGTACATTCAGTTGGCTGAAGTCAAGGATTAAAGGAGGGTGATTTCTTGAAAACTTTCCAGTTAGTGACTTGATAGCTTCAGTGGGTGAATTCAGGCTGTTTGTTTGAGAAATGCTACTATTTGCTTTTTTTAGCCCATACAAAAACTATGAAAATAAAGCACTGTGTGTGTGCGTGTGTCTGTGATGTCTCTGTCCAACTAGGAGGGACATTAAAGTAGTACTTTATGAATTTGGAAAAAAAGAACGACTACTTTTATATGTTAGTTTTAGATTGTTTGCAGGCAGTGAAAATACAGGTCTTCTTTAGCAGTGGCTATAAAACATGTCTGCAAAAGTCGTCATTGGAATTTGCTTAAATGTTTCTGGAAGGAAGGAAGGAAGGAAGGAAGGAAGGAAGGAAGGAAGGAAGGAAGGAAAAAGAAAAGAAAGAAAAAGAAAGAAAGAAAGAAAGAGAGAAGAAAGAAAGAAAGAAAGAAAAGAAAGAAAGAAAGAAAGAAAGAAAGAAAGAAAGAAAGAAAGAAAGAAAGAAAGAAAGAAAGACATGGTCTCTAGTTCATTCAGACCTCTGGTTCTGACCCTGATTCTTTCATCTTGCATTGTCTTATTTTCTAGTCGGAGTAATTCAACAGGTGCTATTCCTCATTAAAGCTTTAGGATGTTTCGATAGATTACAGACTATGTTTGTTACAAGTGCATTCTGATGACAGTGAATGACCTGAAATTATCCATTTTGTGTTAGTTCCTGGTGATTACAAGAATTATGGCAGTCGTAGGCAGGAGTTGTATGCACTTGCCCATCACAAAAGTAAACTGTGGTCATGCTTCGATGTTCTTAATAATGTTAACAATTCAGTGAAAAGGGTCCGCGTTGGAGATAAACAGGAACTTTTCCACTAATCTCTCACAGGTTAGTTAGAAACCGAAGGAATGTTTTTTATGGCCATCCCTTCGTTTTTCTTCATTATGTCGTTGCTCTTTGAGTACAAAGCTGTTTATGTCTCTGCTTCAGGCAAAGGCTCTGCTGAGTGAGTGATTTGCTCTTCACTGCCTTCCACAAGTTGACCAAGGTCTGTGGTGCTTTAATCAATCAATCCTCGGTCCATGTTCACTCTTTCACGTATTAAAAAATTAATATTTATATAAAGTAACAAAATAATACTACAGTTTAATTACTTTGCTTTATTATTACTGCTTTCCCTCGGGTATTTATTGTTTTGGGAACCTTTTGGTATGAGAGTAACAAGAAGCCATTACAGAGTGTTAATGTGACTCCCTGGACCCCTCTCCGGGGAGGCGGAAGGGGGAGGGTCCTTACTGCTGCGCATGCCTGGTTCCCGGTCCCGCAGCAGCACATGCGCAGGTCCCAGCTCTCCGAAGTCCTCTGACACAGGGGGCTGCAGAGTGTGGCCCGCACACCAAATGATCTCCCTCCGCCCCCCATCTGTTTAGGCTTTGCCTGTGGCTGTTCTTTTGCTGCAAAAGTAGAGTTGAATACTTGAAACAGACTATTCGGCCCATAAAGCTGAAAATATTTATTTGGCCATTTATAGAAAAAGTTTGCTAGTGGTTCTCTATCCCACTGTAAATTATTTGGGCCCTGTGTCTTTCTAGTTTTATCTCCCACTCTTGTCTCTTCTTCAGTTGGGCATCATCTGTCCCAGCCAAACTGACATTACTTTTTTTTTTAATGTAACCACAACATCGTGCCTGTGTTTTCATCTCATGCCCTTTCCTGACCTCTGCAAATTCTTCTTCCCTTTTAAGATCCAGCACACATGCTTTCTCACCCAAGGAGTCTTATCTGATTCCACCCGCATGGATTACTGTACTTGTAATCTGAGTGTCTGTCCTGCATTTTGTGACTTCTTCCTATCCCAGGCTGTAGCGTGTCCATGAGCACAGGCCTGTCCCCAGACTTAACTTCCAGGATAATAAGGGCTCAGCCTCCAGCTGTGGCTGCCCTGAGTCCCAGCACAGGCTGTTGGGCTTCAATCCCCATCATCATCAGCCTAGGGAATGACACATGACTTGTTCTTGATGTCAGAGAATACCACATGAAATCACCTGATAATCACAAAAGCATTTAAATTCATCTGTGCTAATGGAGTCCCTAGATGGTTCTAGCTTTCTGTACCCTGCGTTTCCTTAGACCTCTACCTGTCAGTTTGGGCAACTGTTTCCAGCTCTGAAATGATGGGGTTTCAGGTTCCCATGTGGTCGCGGCCTTTTTTTGAGTAGTTCGCCCCAGAGTTGGGGGGATGAGTCTGAATTCTCCCAGTGCTGTCAGTAGTCTGTGGCCAGCCGATGGCTTCCAACACTCATCAGAGGGCACTTTCATTGCTTGCAGGATCCTTCCAGCCCATTAGGTCAACTTTTAGTGGGGTTTCCTTACTAGTCCCTTCAACTTATCTCGTGAAGTCAGAATTCAGGTTAGTGTTGCAAGTTTAACTCAACCCAGACAGACCTCATTCTTCACCTTCCTAGCACATAACACAATTCCAGTTAATGTTTACTATCAGCACATGTATGTGTATGTAGACACACACACACATACATAAGTTCTCCTATCTTTCCCACTCTAGTGGCTGTGTCTTATTCATCTTTTTATCCCCTATAGGGTAACATACTGCCTTTTACTCACTGTACACTGTAGAAATATTTGAATGAATCCATTCCTTACCCTCTTGGCATTGAACTTCAATTGAGGACTTCCCCTCAACTCATGCTAACGCTATTCTCTCTTTTATGATGCTTCTCCCTAGTTTGCACTGGCCTAAAAATGAACCTCACCTGGGATGATTAAGTCTTCTTCCACACGCTCCCTCAGTTGGGCCTGTGTACTAGAAACAGCTCCCAAAGGCACTTTACTCCTTTTCTGACGGGTTTTGCAGTAAGTTAATGGCTATATTGTCCTTTCATCTAGCTGGTCAATAACGGCACACTGTGAGCGGTCAGAGTTTACATGTCCGTAAGATGTCTGGGGGTATGCACCATTGTTCTCTCGTGTTCTTTTACCATTGGAAAGCAATTGCTTTGAACACCAAAAAACGATTACAGAAGATTATACCTTTTAAAGGCAATCTCTGCATCTTGTTCAGTGTGAGAACACAGTCTGCAAAATGTAGTGTGACTTGCACAGCAATTACTCACCTTGTTAGATCTAATTTCAGAATGCCTCAATTGCCCATTATTTTAGCACATTTTTTTAATGTACCCAACAGCAGTGTTGAAACTTCAGTTCTCTTAAAGACTGTTGTGCTGGTGCCTACTGATTGCACCAAGCTGTACACACTTTTTTAAATTCAAGCACTTAGTGGACACTGAGATCAATTTCTTTGTTTACTCAAGTGTCAATTTCACATAACTGTGTCATGTGTTGAATATGGTGACTCTTCCGAATAACCAAAGCTTGCTATGTTTAGGAACCAATTTTTTTTTCTACGTTATCTTTAGTATTTAATAGGAATTTTTTAGAAGATTTTTTGTTTGAGAGAGAACAAGAACACAAAAGCAGGGGGCAGAGGCAGAAGGGGAGAGGGAGAAGCAGACTTCCCACTGAGCAGGGAGCCCAACATGGGGCTCAATCCCAGGACCCCAGAATCGTGACCTGAGCCGAAGGCAGATGCTTAACCGACTGAGCCACCCAGGCGCCCCTATAGGAATTCTTCTAACGTATATTGAATGATTCCCTATCTTCTTCGGCGGTGTACTCAAATGATAATTAAACTTTACCTGATGGTTCTAGGTCATCTATTTGCATTGATTATTTCACTGGGTTATTAAGATATAAAGAACTGATTGCTCTTATAGTAAATAACAGATTTAACAGATTGTTAAAATATTTTAGTCTGTTTTTATAAGACTTCATCTGTAGTCATCTATGATTTTTCACTTCTGATCTTGTGTCCTTGATGCTGTTAATATACTGTCTTACGTTACATCCAAGTTCCAGCGTGAATATGTTACGATGACTGACTGTTGTCCGTACAGAAGCCACTCCTCATGTGAAGACAGTACCGTATAGTGATTACAGGTGTTCCCTCTGTTTCAATCCCAGCTCTGCCACCTGCTAGCTATTGATCTGCAGCAAGTTACTTAATCTTTGCATTTCTCTCCTCATTTACCTCGTCTATTAAAGGGGCATAGTAGTACTCACTTTCTAGAACTCTGAGAATTAGGTACATAGGACAGTGTCTAGTGTATGGAAAGAGCTAAATAGCTGTGTTAGCTGTTTTTGTTGTGAATAACTAATGGATAAGGTACCTCAGAGACCTTTGGATTTTGGCCAGTCGTTTTCTAGGTCTGAGGATTACTAATAGTGGAGATTGATTTTCCTGTCTTCCACTCTTTTTAGATTACCCTACCCTTTTCTAGAAGTCACACAGATGTAGAAGTAGAGTCAGCCTACGTAACTTAATTGGTAGTTAGCCTAAACTAGAGTAAGAGTTACGTGCATGTCTGCCTATGGGTACGTGCTGTTGAGTACTGTGAATCACCACCCACCCCGAACCATAGCACTGAGTGCTTCCCTTACACCAAATCATGACAACTCAGAACAGCCCATCACTAGCTGTGGAGACTAAAAAGAACATTTATAACTTGTTCCAGGTCCTAGAGCCAGTAAGTGACAGCAGAATCTAAACTTGGGCCTTTCTAAAATCATACAATGAACTAGATTCTTGCCTCCCCTACCGCTCGAAAACACGGAACCGTTTGTACAACACCTGTCACCATGGGTCTAGTTGGAAGGGATTGCTTAGCACCCATGACAAAATCCCACACTTGAAACTCTATGGTTGTTTAGTTACACACACTGCATTTCTCTTCAAGATTTGAGAATACTAAATGCCACAATTCCGTCCTTACTTTTGGAAATATCAGATGGAATGATACAATCAGGATCAGCATCTCCAGGTTCTTACCTGCCCTTGAGCCTTCTAACCTCAACACTCTACCCATCTTTAGTAGGTTCAGGGGCTACCCTGTCCAATATATAAGCCACCAGCCACAATTGGCTCTTTAAATTTCAATTAATTATAATTAAATGAAATTAAAAATCCAAATCTTCTGTTGAATTAGCCAAGTCAAGTGCTCAGTAGACACATGGAGCAGTGGTGACCGTACTGCACCCACTTCCATCATGGCAGAATGTTCTTTTGGACAGTGTTGTAGAGGGATATTCACAGGGACATGTGGTACTTACACTGTATTATGAGCTAAGGTTTGGGACCTGGTTTCCTTGTTAGTCCACTGTGGTACACATGACATTATCTCTGGGAAGCTTCAAGGCTTCCTCTTGCCTTTCAGAATGAAACCTGGGCTGACCAGAGTCAGGCCTGAGTAGAGGCTACTTTTATGTTTCCTGGACCCCACCTGTGTCTTGCCTGTTCTTAACCATGCAGACAGTTTGAAATGGAAGAGAAAGGAAGCTGTCCAAGAGAACCACAGGAGCAGAGATGCCAAAGAGAGAAGAAACGTAAGAGAGATTTCTCTAGAAGTTTCTAGGGTCTCTAACTTCTTCTGTGAAAGTGATTATCTACTTTTGGGGTCTTGATGATTCTATTTTGCCTTTGAATCATACCAAAACTTCTTTCTTGAAAGGAAATAAGAGATGGACAACTTTTAGGTTTACAACCATGAGTCACCCCCCATTGTTGGGTTATGAAATCATCTTAGTAGGTTGGCGTCAGCCATTTTTACAGAGAGTGAGGTAGAATCAAATAGATAATATCAGAGTATACTAAATATAGAAATTTTTTCATGATCTCGACTTTGGATATATATATTATATATTTATGTACATTCGTATTGGTTGCTATGTAAAATATTGTGGGCTGTGGTCAAAGTCTGAATAATACTGGATTAGAATTATAGTTAACACAATAAATAGAATTCTTTTTCTAATTTTCTAGTGCCTGTTTCCGTAATAGTGTTACACATGCCTTGTCATATGTTTTATGTCATGCTTTTATGGGTATCAGAACCATAAAAAATCCTATATAGAAAGCAGATGATGGTCCCAAATCCTTGAGTATGAGCCACAAGTTTGGAAATCTTGGCAATACATGATGGAAAGAGTTCCGTTCTGAAGTTTGCAGAGTTGAGCGGAAGGAATCCTTTCTGGTTGGTTTTGCAGGAGGTGTTGTTTATGTGCTCGTGATGTTCTGTGTTGGGAGGTGCACACGCAGAATACAACTACTTGTAAACGATAATTAAGGAAAATGGAGGTAAAGAGGAGCATATCCCTGAAAGCAGATCAGAGGTTCCCATTCATTCAGCAAGTTCATGGAGCACTTACTTCACTGGAATCAGGGCTAAAGACACAGAGATGAGTATGATGAGGTCCCTCCCTTCAAAAAGCTCGTTGTCTAATTCCAGAAAGACAAGTCCAGTAAACACACCCCTGCAATGCACACAAGTATAAGACAGCACAGGGGGCTGGTGGGTGTAGGTGTGTCTGACTCAGCCGAAAGCGGAGTATTTTCATCCTTGAGACCTTGCCTTGCCCAAACCAGAATTTTCTGCCCCGAGTCCCCCTCATCTTCCCCACCAAGTTGAAAACCTCTGTCCTGGATGGTGTATGTTCTTGGGTAAAGTTCAATGAGATCAATGCAGAGCCATTCACAGGATTTATAAGTGGCTATAAAATGAGATTTTAAAATTCGGTTTGAGTCTTTTCATAGAATAATCATGTTCATGATTCAGCACAGGTTTTTTTCATGTTACATTCATACTCAAGGGCTGCTTTTTTCCCCACTGAAAGAATGCTAACAGGAATAAATTGAGTGGGATGAGACTTCATTGTCACCTTTTTTCTTCACCTAAGTATTTATAGTAAGAAGATTAAATGTGCAGAAGCTGTTCTTCCCATTCATGTAAACCAAAGATACAGGGAATTTAGTAAGTGCCTGGGCGGGGGTTTGGCCTAATGAGAAGAGCATCGAAATGGCAGCCAGGCAAGTTGGAGCCCAGTGGAGTTTGCGGGAGGCTCAGAACTGGAAGCGACCAGCTCCAGCAGCCTGGCTTCTGCTGGGGACCTGGGTGGGGGCTGGTGGGGGGCTCGGAGCAGGACCTCTTCACATGGAACCTTGACTGGCAACTCTCACCCATCGCTTCTCAGTTTTCTTGAGGGAGGACTTACAGTGAAGCCCTTTCCTTTTAACCCCTTACCTCCTGTTGACCATTAGTTCCCATTTACACATTAGGACATGTGGCTTGACCGTGAGCAGTCTGTTTATGGACATAGAGTATCGCGAGTTGTTGCTCGGTAAAGACATGAAGTGTAATCTTTCAGTTGAACGCCTGTCCCCTGCGTCTCGTCCTGGGCCTTGCACAGTTATCAGAGTGGGAAGCCGGTCAGAGGTGTGAGCCGCAACCCTTTTGGACTGCGCTGAACAGCTGTGTTGTGCTGTCGTGCTTTAGGAAAGCGATAGCGGTGGGTGGTCAGTGTTGCGTCTGCCTCCTGCTTCTGCGTAGGACGGTCAGCACAGACGGTGCCAGCGTGGAGACAGACGCTCAGCTCCCAGAGGACCTTTCTGTCCCCCAGTGGCCACCACTACTCCACTGGGCTCCTTCCACGGGCTCTCTGCTGCTGCCACGGAGGTCAGAAACACAGCTATAAATACACACACATATGTATACCCACACATATTTTTAAAGGGCTGTGGTTTTTGAGAATGGTGAAAGGGAAAACTGTGCAAAGCAAAAACGCCCAAAGGAGAGTGTGTCCTGGCGGCCACCCATCTTCAGAGCTTCCTGCTGCCTCTGCTCCCAAGTCTTTTTGGGAAACTGCAGATCCAGCACTTTGACTCCAAGCGTCTCCCCCTGACCTGGACTTAGCTTTCTGTCCTTTCCGGCATGCTGTCTCACTCACCTTCCAGCTCCTAAAATCTCATCTCCTTTATTTTTTTTAAAGATTTATTTATTTATTTATTTGAGAGAGAGAGAGTGCACATGAGTGGGGGGAGGGGCAGAGGGAGAGGGAGAATGAGAATCTCAAGCAGACTCCCCGCTGAGTTTGGAGCCTGACTTGGGGCTCAATCCCATGACCCTGAGATCATGACCGGAACTGAAATCAAGAGTTGGACTCTCAACTGACAGGCAGCCAGGCGCCCCCTCATCTCATTTATTGTGGTGTCCCCTGTTGTCACTCTCTTTCTCCCTGTGGTTGTAAGACTTTTTGTTTCTTTGTTGTCATTTTAGTGGGGTTTTAGAAGAGATCTGGCCTCATGTGTGAGTTCAATCTGTTGTGTTTGGGTGTCTCAGAAACCTCTTTTTATGAAGAATTCCATCCAGGCAGGGACCCCAAACCACTTGCCGCCTCTTACACCTGCCTCACCTTCATGTGGTCTGGTATCTCAGCCTGGCCCACACCAGTTCCTCACTCCA
Organism: Ursus arctos; assembly: GCF_023065955.2. Lineage (NCBI taxonomy): Eukaryota > Metazoa > Chordata > Mammalia > Carnivora > Ursidae > Ursus > Ursus arctos. Next base: position 5,352,098 of record NW_026622986.1, read on the forward strand.
AGCCCATCCTATGTGCAGGGAGTCTGAAATGCATCTGGCCCAGGCCTCACCTTTCCCTTAAGTATTGCCCCCCCCCTTATTTTCACAAAAAAGTATACATTTACTTTCATATACGACTTCATCTATTTTTTTTTCAGATTTATTAATTTGAGAGAGAGAGCGCACCCGTGCTCACAAAGAATGGGGAGGCAGAGAGAGAAGGAAGCACAGAAGGAGGGAGAAGCAGACTCCCCGCTGAGCAGGGAGCCCAACACAGGGCTCCATCCCAGGACCCCATGATCATGACCTGAGCTGAAGGCAGACGCTTAACTGACTGAGCCACCCAGGCGCCCCAGGACCTTATCTATTATTATATTAACTGACTGTTAGTTTAGGAACCATTTTGCACATCTGTGTATTCTCAATAATTTGCATATTACCCGGCATTTAACAAGTGCTTAATACATAAAAATGGTAATTGTCACTACAAATTATGGAAATATGTTACAGCAGTTTTAAGTCTTAACTAACCCATGTGAACTGGGAAGACACATTCTCAGCCCAAACCAATGAGGACCCACAGGGGTCGGGGGGGTGGGGGTGTGGCTGCTACACCAGCAGGCCTGGTGTCCCGTGTGGTGGGGTGCAGGGAGGATGTCCCCACGGCCTCTGCCACCCTGTCTCTCACACATTGAAACTAAAAGGTGGTATGGAATATTACTCAGCTATCAGAAAGAACGAGTTCTCAACATTTGCAGCAACATGGACGGCACTGGAGGAGATAATGCTAAGTGAAATAAGTCAAGCAGAGAAAGACAACTATCATATGATTTCTCTCATCTATGGAACATAAGAACTAGGATGATCGGTAGGGGAAGAAAGGGATAAAGAAAGGGGGGTAATCAGAAGGGGGAATGAAGCATGAGAGACTATGGACTCTGAGAAACAAACTGAGGGCTTCAGAGGGGAGGCGGGTGGGGGAATGGGATAGACCAGTGATGGGTAGTAAGGAGGGCACATATTGCATGGTGCACTGGGTGTTATACGCAAATAATGAATCATCGAACTTTACATCAAAAACCGGGGATGTGCTGTATGGTGACTAACATAATAAAAAAACATAAAAAAACAAGGTGGTATGTGAAAGATGGGGACGCTGTCTGGCGTGAAGCAGACTCTTGAGCAAATGTGCTTTAGTGTCTTACAAGTGTGGCGCAGACTATTAGAATAGCACTTCGAAATGACCTTAACCGCCCCCCTGGCCACGGTGGTGCCTTCCCGATGCGGCGATGCCGTCGGGGGGGCGTCTGTTCCGTCCGTGGCTCGGAACCCAGGCGGTCTCCCTTCCAGGCATCCCTGCGTGAGTCCACTGCCGGGAAAGCTGCCGTGTGTGGGCGCGGAGGGCGTTCGCCAGGGCCGTAGAGTTTGTAGCTTTTCTTTTCATTCGCACTGACCGAGAAGAGAGTGTCGGTCGAGTTTGCCCGGTGCGCACTCTTACTGCACGTTTCTGCAGAGACGTCCTTACCGCCGTCTCCCGTGGTGGCTTCCGTCTCGCAGACCGTCCGCGCCGCGGTGCACACCGTCATTTCTGTGGCAAGTCTGTTTGTCAGAAAACTCTAATTGCTTTATGTGTGAGAACATTAAACTGCAATAAATTTATGTACGCAGCTGCTCCATTACTAGAGAACAAGTTTTATCTCCTAATAAATTGATGTTTCTTTTTAGTGTCAACTAAAACCAAAATTTACATCCGAGGAAGTGAACCTTAACATTAAATAATTGCTTCAGTGCCACCAGTGGTAAAAAGGGGGACTCACCACCCAACTCTAAAAAGGCTGGAGCGAGGGAAATGGTTTTTTTCCTCTGTTAATTGTTTCTTGAAAGCATAATTGCACGATGGCTTTAATTGAAATAGGAATAGAAGCTATGCCCTTTTAAAGCAGATACTGTAAATAGTGTCATCATTTGGTATGAGTTATACCATCAGGGAAAAGACTAAAAAGCTTATTTATGTTGAAGGATAAGGGGGAAAAAGAGATTTGCTTTGGTGGTTTGTCTGCTGTTGCATTTAAGATAATGGAACAGACACTTAAAATTCTCTGGACTTTGATTAATATTTAATTGATCTTCTCTATAAGACTTTGAGCTGAACTGATTACTAAAAAAAGACACAACTTGGACAAAGAATTTATATGAATTTGACTTACTTTTAGAAGGTCTGAATTAAATCGGCCAAAGGCTGGTTTTCTTATTTCTATGTTTATTATACTGCAAATGTGGTAGTCTTTTAGAAATGGTATACATTAAACACTTCCAGTGGCTGATACCTTGTGGAATAAATAGGAAAAAGTATGGTGTAGCTTTGTATTCATATTATGAACTGAAAGTTTTTTATATATACGTGTGCATGAGAAAGAGAGGGAAGGAGAGGGGGAGAGATCTCTTAATTCAAGTATGGCACGGATCAGAAAGCTTTCCCCCAATTTCTCTGCATCAGGCAGATTTGAGCAATAAAACGTCGACACAGGAGCCATCCTGGAGTAGCACTGGGCAAAGAATCCACATATCTGCCTTGCCCTAGGCCTATCATATCCTAGCTTGTTACCCTCAGCCTGTCATTTTCTCTCTCTGGGCCTCAGTTCCCTCATCCATAAAGTGAAGGGATTGGGCTCAATGAATTCAAAGCTACTTTATAACTTGCATGTTCTTTTATTCTAAAAGCAATGACTTTATGATCACAGAGTGTGGTTTATAGCATAAAATTTTGAGGGGCCAGTCATTCCTTCCATACCATGTAAGTAACACTTAAATTTTCCTTTTCTTTGCCTTAATCTTCCATTCAGTGCTTTTCACAGCCACGTCTGAACTAGAGGACAGGAAGGCAACTAGTCCAAGTACAGATTGCATATTGTTCTATGCCAGTTCTATCAGTTTTCTGGGAAAGGATTAAATATTCCTTTTTTTTTTAAGCCAGGTTTTTTTTTTTATGGCATTTGAATAAAATATTAAATGCCATGATAGAGACCAACACCCCCCCAAGCACTAGTTAAACAATCTGTGGTGCCCTGGCTCTAGCATTTTGGAATAGTTCTCAAGTTGATGGGATGATTTTTTTGGAAAGTCTCTGCTAGCTACAGGGAAATTTTTTCAAAATAAAAGGAAAATCCTGTGAAAAATCTAGTGAAAATCATGTTGGGTCTCCAGGGTAAAATTAAAGGGTTTAACTAGAAGATGGCTCTCTTCCTCTTCAAAAATATCTGGCCTTCGTCTTCCATAAAGTGATTTTAAGTTAAAAAGAAAAAAAAGCCAAAGTATTATGATCTTTAGTTGGCATGTTCATTTCGTGGCAATTTCTAAAAATTTCATAGTCCTATATATACTAAGACTCTTGTGTAAGTTACATGTAGACTATATTTAAAACTCCTTATAGTACTTGCAGTCTACTTTTACTATCATCATTACTATAAAGATTTAGTGTTGTTATGTCTTTGTTTATGGGATCCATTGTTGCTATATCATGGGGTTATCCGGAGCCAACTCCTTGGTCAGAAGCATAACCTCCAATTATAACATTGCTCCTATGGGAAAATGTGATCCTCTTTATGGTGCGGTTTCACATTGTGGTGAAAAGTAGAGAATGCCTGCATTTTTTAAAGTTTAAGCTTTTCAACTCATTATACCATCAGTTATGACTTGGCAAGATGTGAACAGTGCGTCTTAGTTTGAAGTTTGCTCGTGGATTGGATTTGAGTAGGATTTCAGCCCCTCACCCAAGTGCATACAGAAAGGATAGTAAATGTGTAAGTCAAACTTAAGCCTTAATTGGAAAATTTGCTACACATTTATACACTCATGTTTTTGGAATGAGAATTTAATTTAAAATGTTATAAGATAAAAAGATCTCTCTTCTGTGCAATGCCAAACATCTTGATATTCCCAACGTAGACTGCAGTTTTAGTCACTGATAAATCCTGCCTCTTCTCTTAAAAATTCAAAAGCTTGTTGTCCTTTTGTGCTCCTTTTTGTCATTAATCAGACTTACATTATTGGTGACATTTTTAAGGGAATATTTTAATAACTACTAAGATCCTGCCAACAATCATGGTTCTAAGTTACAAGAACAAAAAACAAAGCTTCTCAAGGTTTTTTGGTTGTTATTAAATAATTGAAGATGTCCAGCCAGCTTTTTTAAAAGATAATATCTCTTTCATAATAATATCCATTGGGACTTAGAAACTACATAAGCCAAATAGCTCATCTACCAAAAACCGGTGAGACTACAGAGAACAGTAGTTTTGGTCAAGAGAGGGATACACCCTGTACTGTGGCTTCTATTCTTTTCATGAGAAAAGTTAGCCAAACTGTAGGTGGGATAAGGAACATATTCGGTAACAATATTAATCTAACATCAGGAAAATGGGAAGAATAATCCTTGAGGGTTGGACTTAGAAAGGGTAATCAGCGGGTGCCTGGGTGGCACAGCGGTTAAGCGTTTGCCTTCGGCTCAGGGCGTGATCCCGGCGTTATGGGATCGAGCCCCACATCAGGCTCCTCCACTATGAGCCTGCTTCTTCCTCTCCCACTCCCCCTGCTTGTGTTCCCTCTCTCGCTGGCTGTCTCTATCTCTGTCAAATAAATAAATAAAATCTTAAAAAAAAAAAAAAGAAAGGGTAATCAGGATAGCAGAACATCACAGCCGTCATATCTAGTTAATTTAAATTTTCAGTTTTCTGTAAAGTTTTCTCAATTAGTGAAACCTTAGCGCTCATGAAAGGAATTAGATCAACGGCCCCCAAGGAGACTCACCAGCAAAGCAGGTGCACTTGCCAGCAGCCCAGGTATCGCAGGCCTGAGGGCCCAGCCTGGAGGGAGCAGAGAAGTTTGAGTTGGGATCTCGAGGGGATTCCCTGCAGTGAGCCTTTAGCAGCAGAGGCCAGCAAGTCACAGGAGGTGCAGCTCTTTCTCCAACAGCACATTGTTAGAGCCCATGGGTCCCCACTTCATAAGCAACCCCGTCTTCCTTTTGGCTTCTCTATCGCTGTTACATAGTCACTGTGAAAAGTAAGAGCGGTTCTTTTGTAGGGGTATTGGTTGGAGTTATCATATGTGCTCATCTCTCTTCTATATCCTTACTGCATGTGATCCGATCCACTCCTCCCACTTAAATTATACCCCTGTATCTGTTGGTGACCCCTGAAGCTATATCTGCAGCTTGACTTCTCTCCTGAGCTGCAGGCCTGGATTTATAACAACCTATTCTGTGTCTCTATTGAGATGTCGTTTTAGTTCATGTAGTCAGAGTTGATGAAGTGCCTATTCTGTGCTCAGCACTGGGTTAGAGGCGTTCTTATGCCCCATCTCATACTATTGCATACACATGAGACAGATATTATTATTTCTGCTAGAAGAATCAGAAGAAATCACTGCTCAAAATAGAAAGAGAAATTCTAGGCTTTATACTCCATACTCAGGAGAGTGGTTACTGTGACCCTCTAAGACATAAGGTTTATTCAGGTAGGAGTTATGCCCATCTGATTTCCAAAAATTTTTGAAGTAGTTTGTAAAAATAGCTGTCAAAACAAAGTTTAAAAGGACACAAAAAGATAGAAGATACACCAGGAAATTGGTGTAAGTAATTATACTTGAACATTATCTCAGGGATTCCTGGTAGCCAAGGCAAAAAGGACAACATAAAATCCTTACTCTGTAACTAAAGGAAATACCTGTTCAGCCAAGAAATGCTTTCACTAGCACTAACTTCCAGGTCATTTTTAACATACGTATTTGTAATAGGGAAATTGTGTAACAAAATGACGATTTTCAAATGAAGGATTGTATAAGATCTATGAGTGTTCTTATTATGATCAATTTTTCATGTGGTAGATGGAAATATATGAGAGCATCTGTAGAAATACCTTCTCTGGCATTTTATGTTAGGAGTAATTTTTTACATACATACTTTCCAAATAGATATTGTTTAACAAATTGAATAATGTTTGCAAATACAGGTTGCTGAAAGCACAGAAATGTTCATATCTATAATCATCTGACCAAAGTTGAAGATTTACATGAGTAAAAATATTTCCCTGGGAATTTAATATAACCTAGAAGTATTTAGTTTTCTGATCAATGTTCTTGACCTTAGTATAATAGGGAAATGTTCATAAACAGTTTTGTAAATGCGGGGTGCTTGGGTGACTTACTCGGTTAAGCTTCTGCCTTCAGCTCAGGTCATGATCTCAGGGTCCTAAAATCGAGCCCCATGCTTCTCCCTGTCACTCTGCCTGCCACTCCCCCTACTTGTGCGCTCTCTCTCTGTCAAATAAATAAATAAAACCTTAAAAAAAGAAAAAAAAAGATTTTTGTAAATGCCCAAACGAAAGAGAAGACCGCCAGGAAAGGAAAAATTCTGTTGCAGATTTCTCTCAGGAAATTCACCAACAACTTCTATCTAAAACTACAAAACCAGTTCAGCGTCCATGTTTTTATCATGGTTTTTAAGAATATTCAAACTATCATCAATTATTTTTATCGCTATCTTGGTAAATTGATTTTATCAAATGCCATAATACCACCATTTTTTAATCAATTATAAGAGTCACAATTTTTCCCAATTTTAAATCTCTAATATCAAGATATTTCTTCCAATCAGTGCCAGTTCGATTGTCAGCATTTTCTTCCTTTCTTAGAGATTTGTCAAATGTGTCACGATCAATGATTTCTTAAATTCAATGAAATAGTTATGATTGTTCACTTCATACATATTTCTTACATTTTAGTTGTTTGCAACACACACACACACACATGCACACACCTACATCCAAACCATATTAATTAAAAAAACAAAAACAAAAAACTTGATTCTGGCCACAAAAGGGTACAGGGTATCTTCGCTGAAAGCATTGATGTAAAAAGGAGCTGTATGGCTTCGTATTATCGGAAAGGTGGAAAATCAACACCTTAACCGAATCCATGTTATGAGAAACTTTAGGGACTTTACGGAAACAATTTAGCAAATTTATATTGTTTCATGTAAATTTGTGTGTATCCAAAACATTTTCAAGTTTATTAGATGTTCTGCATTTTATCCATCTAGTCCATGGACTCCATACCTCTTCATAAAGTTCTCTAGATAATGTCATGCCAAGACCGTGGAGATGACATTTTGATGTCAAAACAAAATAATGTAGCGGGAACCTATAGAAACAATGTTTCAGTGACAAAATGAAATGTCAGTGGAGGTCTATTGTAGCATAATGTCAAAACAAAATGTCAGCCAAAATCCATGGAGACACTATTATGATATCAAAATGAAACAATATCAGAGGCAGTCTGTAGAGACATTACAATATGAGGAAAGACAAAACAAAATGAGATCTACAGAGGCCTGAGAGGCCTGTGACTTCTGAGTTTCAGTGAAGCCTCATGTCAGATAATGGGCTCGTGACAAACACGGGTAGTATTTCAGTACAGATCTTGCTTTACTTACAGTGGGGTTATGTCCCGATAAACCCGTTGTAAGTTCAGAATATCCTAAGTCGAACATGTACTGAATACGCCTAACCTACCGAACCTCATAGCTTCAGCTAGCCTCCCTTAAATGTGCTCAGAGCATTTACGTCAGCCTGCGGTCGGGCAAAATCATCCAACACAAAGCCTATTTGAAAACAAAGCGCTGAATATCTCGTGCAATTTACTGAGTACTGTACTGAAGGTGAAGAACGGAATGGTGGGAGAGCTGCATGATCGTTCATCAGTTGTTTGTCCTCGCGAGATCCTGCGTCTGGCTGGTAGCGGTGGCCCCGCCCCGGCCTGGCTTTACGAGGGAGGATCACACTGCGTGCGGTTAGCCTGGGAAAAGATGTACATTCAAAACTGGAAGTACAGTTTCTACTGAACGCTGATCACTGTCACACCATCGTAAAGTAAAAAAAAAAAAAAAAAAAAATCATTAAGTCAAACTATCATAAGTTGGGGACTGTCTGTATATATTTTCTAAATCTTTTTTTTGCAACTCAGGAAAATATCCAAAACTGACTCTTTAGTATAAATGTCTGTGTTCGTGCTGATATTTATGTCTACATCTCTGCCTGTGTCTAGATCTAAATCAAGGTCTATGTCTATCTCTGTCTGTATTCCTTCTGGGCTTCTGGTGCTACTGCACACATAATTATTAGTTCTATTTGGTCTTGGCTTAGCTTCCCTGCACACTAGTGTTTGGACATCAGTTGAACGTAAAAATACAGGGAAGGCAGTGTTGCAATCTGCTTATAAAGGGTCATACTGAGTTTTAACAGATGCCTTGCTCCGTTCCTTTCTCCTCTGTCCTCAGGTATCAGCTGGCACTACCTCTGCCTTGGTGAGTCTTCAGGCATCAAGGCTGGTTTGGCAATGTACACCTGCATTCCTGTGACCTCTGCCCCTTCTGCTCACGATTCAGTAGCGCCCTGGCCGAGTAGTTACTCTGCCTGTTTCCTGGCACTTTTGATAATCACTGAAAGATCAAAAATTCTATATTTATTGCAGAAAAAACAAATCTTTGTTGCAATCTGTAATCATGTTGAGTTATTTTCCCCAAAATAAAGTAATTTAAGTTAGTAAAGTGTCCTTCCAATCCATGAGCATGGAATGTCTTTCCATTTCTTTGTGTCGTCCTCAGTTTCTTTCATCAGTATTTTATGGTTTTCAGAGTACAGGTCTTTCACCTCTTTGGTTAGGTTTAGTCCTAGGTAGGTATCTTACTATTTTTGGTGCAATTGTGAATGGAACTGATTCCTTCATTTCTCTTTCTGCTGCTTCATTATTGGTGTATAGAAATGTAACAGATTTCTGTACATCGATTTCATATCCAGCAACTTTACTGAATTCATGTATCAGTTCTAGCAGGTTTTTTTGTGGAGCCTTTTGCATTTTCTATATATAGTATCATGTCCTCTGCAAGGTGTGAAAGTTTGTCTTCTTCCTTACTGATTTAGATGCCTTTTATTTCTTTTTGTTGTCTGATGTCTATAGCTAGGACTCCCAGAACTATGCTGAATAAAAGTGGCGGGAGTGGGCATCCCTGTCTTGTTCTTGACCACAGAGGAAAAGCTCTCAGTTTTTCCGTATTGAGGATGAAATTAAATGTGAGTTTTTCCTGTATGGCCTCTATTATGTTAAGGTATATTCCCCCTAAACCTACATTGTTGAGGGTTTTTATCATGAATGGATGTTGTAATTTATCAAATGCTTTTTCTGCATCTATTGAAATGATCGTATGGTTCTTATTCTTTCTCTTGTTAATGTGATACATCATGCTGATTGATTTACGAATATTTGAACCACCCTGGCAACCCAGGAATAAATCCCACTCAATTGTGGTGAATAGTTTTTTTAATGTATTGTTGGATTTGGTTTGCTAGTATTTTGTTGAAGATTTTTGCATCTGTGTTCATCAGAGATACTGGCCTGCAGTTCTCTATTTTCGTGGTGTCTTTATCTGGTTTTGGTATCAGGGTAATGCTGGCCTCATAGAATGAATTCAGAAGTTTTCCTTCCTCTTCCATGTCTTGGAATATTTTGAGAAGAATAGGTATTATTTCTTCTTTAAATGTTTGGTAGAATCTGCCTGTGAAGCCATCTGGCCCTGAACTTTTGTTTGTTGGGAGTTTTCTGATTATAGATTCAATTTCTTTGCTGGTTATCAGTTTATTCAAGTTTTCTATTTCTTCCCGTTTCAGTTTTGGTAGTTTATATATTTCTAGGAATTTATGCTTTCTTCCAGGTTGTCCAATTTGTTGGCATATAGTTTTTCATAATGATCTCTTACAATTGTTTGTATTTCTATGGTGTTGGTTGTTACTTCTCCTCTCTCAGTTGTGATTTTATTTATTTGGGTCCTTTCTCTTCTTTTTGATTAAGTCTTGCTAGAGGTTTATCAATTTTATTAATTTTTTCAAAGAACCAGCTTCTAGTTTCATTGGTCTGTTCTATTGGTTTTTTTGTTTTGTTTTGTTTTGTTTTTAGTTTCTGTATCATTCATTTCTGCTCTAATCTTTATTATTTCCTTCCTTCCTTCTAGCTTTAGGCTTTGTTGTTCTAACAAATATTGTTAAAATGTCTATACTATCCAAGACAATCTGCATATTTAGTGCAATCACTATCAAAATATCAACAACATTTTTCACAGAACAAGAACAAATAATTTTAAAATTTGTATGGAACCACAACAGTGCCCAAATAGCCAAAGCCATCCTGAAAAAGAAAAGCAAAGCTGAAGGCATCACAATTCCAGACTTTAAGTTCTATTACAAAGCTGTTGTGATCAAGACAGTGTGGTATTGGTATAAAAATAGACACACAGATCAATGGAACTGAATAGAACATCCAAAGTGAACCCACAACTCCATCATCAATTAATCTTTGGCAAATCAGGAAAGAGTATCCAATGGGAAAACAACAGTCTCTTCAACAAATGGTGTTGGGTAAACTGGACAGCCACATGCATACACAAAATAAACTCAGAATGGATTAAACACCTAAATGTGAGACCTGAGACCATAAAAGTCCTTGAAGAAAGCACAGGCAGTGATTTCTCTGACATCAGCTGTAGCACCTTGAATCTAGATAGGTTTCCTGAGGCAAGGGAAATGAAAGCAAAAATAAACTATTGGGACTACATGAAAATAAAAAGCTTCACAAGGAAGGAAACAGTTAACAAAACTACAAAGCAACCTATGGAATGGGAGAAGATTTTTGCAAGTGACATAGCTGATAAAGGGTTAGTATCCAAAATATATAAAGAACTTATAAAATTCAACACCTAAAAAGTGAATAATCTCATTAAAAAATGGGCAGAAGACATGAACAGACATTTCTCCAAAGAAGACACCTAGATGGCCAACAGACACATGAAAAGATATTCATCACTTATCATCAGGGAAATACAAGTCAAAACTACAATGAGATATCATCTCACATCTGTCAGAATGGCTAAAATGAACACAAGAAACAACAGGTGTTGCCAAGGATGTGGTGAAAAGAGAACCCTCTTGCACTGTTGGTGGGAATGTAAAGTGGTGCAGCCACTGTGGAAAATAGTATGAAATTTCCTCAAAAAATTAAAAATATAACTGCCCTATGATCCAGCAATCACAGTACTAGGTATTTACCCAAAGAATACAAAAACACTAATTCAAAGAGATATATGCATCCCCGTGTTTATTACAGCATTATTTACAAAAGCCAAATTATGGAAGCAGGCCAGTGTCCATTGATAGATGAATGGATAAAGAAGATATGAGATAGATAGATAGATAGATAGATAGATAGATAGATAGATAATGGAATATTATTCGGCCATAAAAAAGAATGCAGTCTTGCCATTTGCAATGACATGGATGGAGCTAGAGAGTATAATGCTAAGAGAAGTCAGTCAAAGAAAGACAAATACCATATGATTTTACTTTTATGTGGAATTTAAGAAACAAAACAAATAAGCAAACGAAAAAAGAAAGAAAGAGGCAAACCACCAAACACTCTTCACTGTAGAGAACAAACTGATGGTTACTAGAGGGGAGGTGGATGGGGGAATGGGTGAAATAGGTGATGGCGATTAAGGAGTGCACTTGTCATGACGAGCACTGGGTGATGTATGAAAGTGTTGAATCACTATATTGTATACCTCAAACTAATATTACACTGCATATTAACTAACTTGAATTAATATACAACCTTAAAAACTTAAATTAAAAAAGAGAAAGCATTAAACTTGAAGCTTCTTATATTGTACACCTGAAACTAACATGGCATGTTAATTATACTTGAAAAAAAAGTTAAAATAAATTTTTTAAAAAGTTATTAAGGTGTCAAAGTCTTTGAACCACATTTTAGACAGAAGTGAAAATTTGACTACATGAATTAACTTATAAAGGTCCAAGAGTTTTTTATCCACATTTTAAACATTTTATGTCTGGAAGTCATTATTATTGATTTTTTTCTTTAGAAATTTGCAAATGCCTGAAATAGAGAAAAAGTCAAACTAGAGAAGGGAACCTATTACCACGAAATAAGTAAAGATTTTCTCATTTGTTTCAGCTACAGTATAATTTTAAAGTCATGTGTAAATAATATGATACAATGAAGTCTCAATGAACTAAAAATCAACCAAGCAAACCCACAATCAGTCAATATGTTTGCAAAAGTTGACTTTTAGAAGAAAGAAGTAGATGTCTACAAAAGTGCTGCTGTTGGGAGTTTGTCCAAAAAAATCAGTGAGAAAGCAAAACAGCTTTCAGGTATTATCCTGTAGTTGATGGAATAAGATTCAGCTCAAGTACTTCTTTTTCCTACTCAAATACTCAGTAATGAGAACTAAAGGTCATGAGAATCTTAAAAACTTTTTAAAAAACTTAAATGATATCCATTATTCCTTCTTTCCAAGATGGAAGAGACTTTAGGGCTTTCTAGAAAGATTTTCACACTCAGGGATTGTAACAAACTTACAAAGAGGACTTTTGCTAAGCTCTTAGTTAATCAGAGTATCAATTGATTCTTCTAAGACTGTGATTATTCAGGATCTTATGCCAGGTTCACTTTGCTTATATTAATTCACATGCACTAGCTACAGAACTAAATCTCTTAGAAAATGGCATCAGCTTTGTGTGTGGTGAGGATGTGCTGGAAGCTCGGACTGTATTCTCAAAGCATGCCTCGGTAGCTATAGTTAGGATTGCACTGTGGGAAAAGTCATGAAACCTTCCACCGTGAACACCAATGGGATAATTTTAAGAGATCCAAGTGGGAGCTGGTCACTATTTGGCAGGAGAATTAAGAGTGGAGGCCAGCAAATATTGAAACAGAGGATTAAAAATTACAGATCATAATCACCACGTTGAGCAGTGGGAGTCAACTTGTGTAATAAACATCTACAGCCAAACTGTGAATTTCATTACATGTCAAAGAAAAAACTATTTGGAGTATAATGCCAAAATGTATATTTGTGGAAGAAAAGTTTGGAAGACTTGGCTAAATCATAAAACTAAGATTTGCTTGTATTTGGAGCTTTGTAGGTTACAAATTGAATGCTTTAAAAATTTAGTCTCTGAGTCAATATATATGAAAATATTTTTTAAGTATATATACATACATATTCATATATATTTACATATATATTAACATATATAAATATATAAACATATAGCATGTGTAAATTATAAATATTCTAAAAAGTAATTTATATGCATAAGACATATATAATATTAAAGAAGAATTTAGAAATAATTCTAAAGCTTGCTGAGGAACATGAAACATAAGACAAAGATCAATATAGTGGGAAAGAAAGAGAGGAAAAAAATCAGAAGTTCATTCTGGGAGGTTCACCATATAACTAATATGTTTTCTAGAAAGAGAGAACAGAGATAATGATGGAGAGATTATTAGAGAAATAACACAAGAAATCTTTCCAGAAATGGAGAACTTAAGATTCTAAATTGAAGAACTAACTAGTGCCCCAAAAAGTCGATTTTAAAAGGAAACAGGATTGTAAAGTTTCAGAATAACAGAAACTAAGAGATGATTCTTTAAAAATACATACAATAAAGAGTTGGGGATCAGAATGTTAGATTTCTCAGCAGCAACACTGGAAGCTAGACGACCATGGAACCACACCTTCAAATATTGAAGAGTAGTGTTTCCTAACCTGTGTCAGTAAGTGGTGATGTAAAGATGCAAGCTTTTGTTTTGTTTTTTTACTTCTAATACTTCCCCTTTTAGGAAGCTACACAATGTATACTCTGACAAATTCCAGGATGATGATAGAGGGAGGTGCAAGGACTTCCACTGTGCAGACTGGAGCATGTGGAAAGAACACTTGAGTTGGAGGGCTCCAAGAAAAAAACCAGAATTGATAGGCTATGATAGATTGGACCATGTGGAAATGATCCTATAAAGGAACGAGGAATATAAACAGGGAGAAGATATTTGGCTATGAAGGCTATAAAGAGGAGAAGAGATTTGCAAAAGACCTATCTGATAAAAGACTGTTATCCCAAATATGCAAAGAACTCAAAACTCAACAATAAGAAAACCAACAGCCCAATTTTATTTTTTTTGAAGATTTTATTTATTTATTTTAGATAGAGTGTGAGTGGGAGGAGGAGCAGAGGGAGAGGAAGTGGGAGGGGCAAAGAATCTCAAGCGGACTGTGCTGAGTGCAGAGCCTGACGTGGGGCTCGATCTCACATTCCTGAGATCATGACCTGAGCTGAAGCCAAGAGGCACATGCCTAACTGACAGAGCTACCCAGGGCCCCTCAACAATCCAATTTTAAAAAAGGATCAACGACTTCAAGACTTTAACAGTCACCTCACCAGAAAAGATACACAGATGGCAGATACGCATGTGAAAAGATGTTTCACATCACATGTCATCAAGGAAATGCAAATTAAAGCACCAGTGAGATACCACTACGTATCATTTAGAATGGCCAAAATCTGACAGCACCAAATGCTGGTGAGGGTGTGGAGCAGCGGGAACTCAGTCATTGCTGTTGGGAGTGCAAAAATGGTACAGGTACTTTGGAAGACCAAAGTTTGGAGATTTCTTATACAACTAAACATACCTTACAAATCCAGCAGTTGTGCTCCATGGTGTTTACCCTAAGGAGCTGAAAGTTTATGTCCACACAAAAACCTGCACATGAGTGTTTATAGCAGTTTTATTTGTAACTGCCAAAATTTGGAAGCCATCAAAATTTCCTTCAGTAGGTGAATGGATATAAACTGTGATATATCCAGACAGTGGAATATTATTTAGAGCTAAAAAGAAATGAGTTATCAAGCCATGAAAAGTCAGGGAGGAAACTTAAATCATATTGTTATTAAGTGAAAGGAACTAATCTGAAAAGGTTACATAATATGTGATTCCAACTATGTGACATTCTTGGAAAAGGCAAAACATGGAGACATTAAAAAGATCAGTAGTTTCCAGGGAAGGTGGGAGAGGAACAGATGAGTAAGTAGAGCACAGAGGATTTTAGGGCAGAGAAAACACTCCGTATGATACTCTAATGATAAATGTCATTATCTTATTTGCCCAAACCCATAGAATACACAACCCCAAGAACAGACCCTAATGTGAGCTATGGACTTTGACTAATAATGTTGTGACAATGTCGGTTCTTGAGTTGTAACCTGTATACCACTCTGGTGGGGGGTGTTCATAACGGGGGGAGGCTACACACATGTGGGGAGGAGGTCTATAGGAAATCTCTGTACCTTCCTCTCAGTTTTGCTGTGAACTTAAAAAGGCTCTAAAAAGTAAAAGTCTTAAAAAAAAAAAGACTACAGAGGGTGGAAAAAATTAGAGACGGGTTCTAAGAACACTAAGCAAAAGAAAAACCAAGAAGAAAGGAGATGTCTTAGAAGAAAGGAAATGTAATCGCAGTGCTCCATTTGAGTTAGTAATGAACAATATTTACCTAAATAATATAAATACTAAAAAAATCATTTAAAATTTCTGCTATAACTGGATCGGGAGGACGTGGGGCATGAAAATAGGGAGTGGAAGTTGGGGTTGCGGTGTGTAAGAGGGCTAGTGCTTGCTTCCTCTGCCGTCACAGGAAATCAACAGATAATGTTTAAAATTGTTCGGGAAAGTGTAGTGAAAGGCCAGGGGTATCTGGTTAGTTGTGGATTATTGTTAAATCCCTAGTTTTTGTTTTATGTGATAAATCATATTGATAACTTACTTTTAGTAATTTTGGCTACAGTATTAAAAATCGTTAACTATATGGAAGAAAGTGAACCAAGAATCATCGACGAGAGTGTATCACGAACCAGGAATTTTGATTGATCTGTTCTGAGTATCTGAGGTTGAATTAAAAAGAAGTATTGTAGAAAACAGTGAAAAGTCTTTAGAGTGTTTATCTTGGGACCGGGTAGTCAGAGGGACACAAGGCGATGAAACAGAAGATACTTTAAGACTTTTAGTTAGCATTTCAAAGTATCAACCCTACCTATGCAAGTTTTGCTTTGAAAAAATATAATTTATGAAAGAATGATACAGGCCATTTTCAAAATCTATCAATAATTCCAAACCAAAATGGTCACACTTTTTGTGTTTCTCATAATTTAAGAACATGAAATGAGAAGTTAAACTGATTGATGTTTCTATCTCATTTATTTTCTCTATTTAGATAAATTATTTTTAAGTTGAGACATGGCCAAATTACAAATTGAAGGAAAGCCTAAAATATTATTAGCTAGTAATTATGAAGTTAATTAAGACATAAACATTAAAAAATCTATCAGTCAATAGAAGTATTCCAATGATCTTTAAAATGTTTAAAAATCAATAATATGTACAATAATAATATGTTTAAAAGCCAATAATATCTTCATTTGGGCACATCCAATGTTCTGTTTTCTTAGAAGACTAATAAATGTATGTTTCTGCTTTTATTCTAGTTCTCAGAAACCTTTCAGAGTTAGCCAGTCGTGAAATCACAGGCACTACATCTCCTGTTACATTATTTTCCATTTTAAATCATTTCAGAAAGCCATATAGAATTTATCCATAATTTAGAATTGATATGAGCATTAAGCACTGTATTGCATTGGAATTTTTATCTTAAAAAAAACCATAGCTTAGTTTTATATAGTATTTTGCAATTATGCTGTCATTAAAGAGAGAGAATGCAAAAAAACAAAAAGAATGTTAGCCTTGAATTCTATGTAATCATTTCATGATTAAAGAATTAAAATAATGGTTCTATAATTAGTTTCTGTGCTTGTATGATAAAACCTCTCTAATATGAAAAGGAACATGATAATCGTTTTATTTTGTCATCAAAACCTATCAGGTTTTATAATTTAATTTCCATTGCTTTCTTATTTCAAATTTTCCTAACGTACTCCTGATTTTCACTCTTTTTTTCGTTCTCCAGAATTTTCACCTATACTCCTGGATTCCTTTGCTCTTTATTCAGACACTCAAATGTATATTTTAGTTTGAAGCACAGACTAACTGTGGGTCGCAACTGGCTAACCTTCATATCCCCAGTGGTTTTATTGAATGAATAGCATAATCCATAAACTTTCTTCAACTCTCTGACCTAATAGAATACCTTATATGTCCTTGCCGTTTATTAGATGGTTTATGAAAATCATACTCTCTATGAAAAGAAAGTGCACTTGGGGCATTATCTCCAAATTAGAACTGCATCTTGCATTATGCAAAGAGAAATGACATATGTGGTTTCTTAGAGGCAGTAACATTGTATTTTCAAGAATGCATTTAAATTCATAGGTATACCTGGAAAACATTTTCTCTCTCATCATTTATTTGTTTAAAGCCCCACAGAGTGGCCTACTAGGGAGTGAGGAAGACTCGAGGCACACTGCTTCTCTCCCTCTGCCCCCTTGCCCATTTTCTTCTAGAGGCCTGGGGAGGTTCATTCTGGCTTCTCGCACCTTCTCTGGGGACTTAGGCTCCGGCACTCCGTCTCACAATATTCAAAGCTCACTTGTTGGAAAGTTTTATGAGAACATGATTTCTGAAATGAAAACTTTGATAAATCGTTTTTCATTGATGGTCTCTTAAAGCTTGCTAAATAATGTTATTTTGTGCTAAGTTTTAAGCAAATGCCTCATCGGAAGTGTGACTACAATAGACTTAGCAGTCTTTCTGGGTAGAAAACAACTTGGATTATTTCTCTGAAATTTACTAGTCAGGAAAAGCGGCCTCAGGCTCACAATAGAATGTCTTTTCTTGTGTATTTATTGTCGGGTCCTGAAATTATATATGTCTGTGCACGTGTGTGTTCTTTGTAGCTGGAGGAATTCCCCTCGAAAAAGTAAAGCTAAATTTTCCTCGCTCCTGCCTGAGACCAGTGACAGGCTAATAAGGAAGAGTGATGATAGTAATAAAATGGGGTGAGGGGTACATTCCTGAGATTTTGCTGCTTATAAAATGATAGCCCTGTTATTGAATGACCACACAGGGACCCAGAGAGTAAGATCCAGTCCCCAGTCTTTCTGGTGGAGAGAGGTGACCCTCCCTGTGACTCATCACATCAGAAGCAAATGCAGTATTAACAGCTTTGGTGACTACCTTTTTAACCCAGAAAACACAGCTGTATGTTTTTAATTTGTTATGATTTATTACACTGAAATTGGTGTGAAATGGACAACAAATCATGGATGTCAAAAATCTGAAAATGAATTTTATCAGCTGAGGAAAGTGAGTGCCTTTGGGATTTGCATAAGTTTCTCATAATTCTTTTCGTATTACAAGGGATGAGCAAAACTGTGAAAATAAACTGCAAATGACATGATCTTTCCTAAGTAGCTAATTTCACATGTACATATAGACACTTATAAATATAGCCATTTAGCCTCACTTTAGGCTTTCTCTGTAATTTAGAGTGATCTGTACATACCCACAGCAACATTTGTCGAAAAACCTTAAATATTAAGACCATTGTCACATCTCACAAAGGTTTGAGATTGTCTATAGAAAAATTATACATTATAACAAAGTATTTACCAACTTTACTTTTTCAGACTGGGAAGACAGAATTTATATGTACACACCAACATAAAATTGTGAAGACTGAAGAAAGATCTAGCCCCAAATTTCGGATGTTATAAATACCCTTCAGCATTGGGAAAAAAACCAAAAAACAAAAAACCTCCCCGTGTTAGAAACTAACTTGCATGCATAATTAATTGAAGCAGCATATTCTTACTTCACAACCAGAAGAGAAATTGAATTCAGGTGTTTGGTGAACATATGGGGGATTTACTGTGAATTTATGACCTGTGGTTTGAGTGTAAAACCCCAAGATACTTGCTGATAAAACTTAATGAAGCTTGTGCAGAGGAGCTATTTTTATTTGTAGTTTGGTAATTGATACATTTCTTGGTTTAACCCTCCCAGCCTTTCCCCCATTTCTCATAAATCTTCCAGCCTGAGAGAGAGAGCCAGAATGGGAAGCCCTAGTCTTCTTATCCAGAAGACTGGTGCTTACCTCGTATGGAAATTCAGGTATGCTTTTCCACAGCATTTCAGGCTGTTCCTTCCTCCCTTCCCTTTCAATCTAGCAGTTGATGCTTTTTCACCTGCACAGGTAACAGGCAAACCCAAGTGCCGTGGGAGGCAGCACTCTAGGTTCCTTTAAGAGAAGCAAAAGCCTCCAAAGAGGGGTGACACCACTTGACTCCGTCTTAAGAAAGCAAAGATGGAGGCACAACGTAGCTCATCATTAAAATGTTGGCCACAAACGCATTGCCGTTTAAAGGTTTTTAGCCCGGGAATCAGTACTACCTCCAGGGACAGGAGCCTGCCGCACACCCTAGCGATCTCGCTCTGCTTCTCTGTTCCTAGGGTTTTACCAAGAATGCTCCTGATTGGAGTGCCAAGAAAGAAAACACATGACAAGCGCTCCATTTTAACATACGGGGTGTAATGGGTTTAATGAGAAACCTGTGTTTGCTCACTCATTTGCAGCAATTAAGAACTCAGTTCTGACATCTGTAGATTATAACTATTTGTCTGGCGATTACAAGATCAGGAATAGTTTATGGAATTGCTAATCAGTGTAGAGAAACAGCTCGGTGAGAAGCCTTCGTGTACCTGAGTCTCTCAATGGCCTCAGCCCCTTAGTAGTTGTGCCGGCAACGTTTTTAGTTCAGTGACATTTCTCCCCCCAACACTGTAGTCATCACTGTTCAAGAACTTGTTTGTATCCACTTTATCATGCTGACAATCTGTCTGTTTTGAAAGGATTACAACTCTGTACATCCGTGCATGACATCACAGTAAGACATTGCTTAATGATCTGAGACGCTTGTGGTCATTGCTGGCTGCCTGTTTCTAAAGCTGTGTGACAGGTCTGCCCTACGTTATGTTTCCTCCAGTGTCACTTTTTTGCCTTCTCCAGTCCTGGTGACTGTTTTAAGTGACATCCATGGAATGGATGCAGGAAGAATTAATAATTGGACAAGGAAGGGAAAGGTGCTTTAATTTTTCTCTAGTGAAAATATTTTGAAAAGTAATAGTACCCGGGAAGGATGGGTTGTTGACATAATGTACAGGACCTCTAGTCTTTTCATTTGTGTGTAACTACCAAGGAAGTAAAAAAGAGATACATTCCCCTGAAGTAAGTAGACCAAAGCACAGGGGCCTCCTCTGAAGGGCGAGTTATCTACAGACAGCGTCGAGGCTGGGAATAGCCAGAGTTCAGGAAAACAGGGTCTCTGAGTGTCATGAGTGGTGTCCTGGAAACGTTAACTTACTCTCTTCGCCTTTGTCAGTGTGCTGGGATGCAGACCATAGTGCTGTTTCAGAAGCCTTGACGGCAAGATCCCAGAAGTCTGGGAGACGGTAGGACTTTGAAGCACCGTCGGGTGGAGAAGAAAGAGTTCCTTAAGGGGAGAAGTTGGCAGTCAGCAGAGCTCTAGGGGGCCCCCCTCTGGTGTTGCAGGGGACCCCTGGGGGAGTGCTAGGAATACGTCAATAGGAGTACGCTTTGACTGTGGAGGTGCATGATATCCAAGATCTCAGATAGAATTTGGAAATTGACTTTTGTGCTTTTTTTTAATTGGGAAAAGAATAATGTCATTTTGCATTTCCAGTAATTGGATGCCAAGTGCAGGTGTGAAATCCAGTAGCCTTGGAATACAATTTTGTAATTAGGCCAAAAAGTAAGGGTTGCTAGGGTTGAAGACTGTGTAGCAAAAATGGAAAGGCTGAGGATATAAGCTGATGTGGTTAACAAAATCTTACTGCGCACACCTGTTCTTTTGTAAGTTAGGGATCTGAAGGACATATGTTAAGTCCCGAACTCTGGACAAACTAAGTAAAACCAGTTTTACCCAGGAATATCTCTTCGAGAGTTTATGTCGGATCCTAGCAGGTCACCCATCTCTACCAGGAAGAGAAACTAGGAGTGAGCCCTTGAGTTCAAGTTTACTGAATGAGCTGGTTGCAGGTCTGTATTCACCACACTCTGAGAAGACACCCTCATGGCTGCTTTGGTCTCATGAGGACTGATGTTCAGAGATCACAGAGCCAGAGTGGGTATCTTGGGTAAAGTGATGAGGAAAGTGACGGAAGGAGTCATCCTGAGCAATTGGGTAGATTTCCATGGAGTGTTCTTGGCGATATACTGGTGCTCAGTGGAAAGCACATTTGATTGGTGTCTTGTGTTAAGATCTGGCAGTAACCATCTTTCAGGGACATCTTCTGCAATAGTATTTACTTTGTGCAATTTTTCTCAGAGACTGGAACTTTGGAGTGACTAACCATATAAATGATAGTGGTAAAACTCATTCATAAAATATGATTCCTCTCTTGTATTCTGCTCTTCTAACCAGCACGCTTTTGCAACAGGCAATATGTTTGGTTGCAGCTGTGGGCAGGGCTTAGGCCTTGGTGCGTCTAGGCCACTTTATTTCATTTAATAAGTATGTGCAGCCTCCACCCCACCCTGTCAACACTATCTAAGGTGACGTGGTGGTGGTGTGTGTGTGTGTGTGTCTGTGTGTAGGTGTGTGTTTACGTGAAGGAGGTTTGGAGTGTCTATTTGTTATCTTCTGTTTGTTATCTTTTCTTGCAATGGAGCACAAGATAGCAAACCCACTGGGCAATCCCATTTCAAACCCCTATTTGCATCACATCCACAAACATCCTGTGGGCCACGTCAAGACACACGGCCAAGGCCAGCATCACCGGGTATTAGTTCTGTCGCTGCGTAACAAATTAACACAGTCTTAACAGCTTCTGTCAGTTTCTAGGGATCTGGGGTCCAGCAATGGCTCAGCCAAATCCTCTGTCTAGGGTCTCATGCAGGTGCAGTCAAAGGGCCAGCCAGGCTGGGGTCTCACTGGGAGGTTCCACTAGAGAAACATGTGATTGCCTGCTCCTGGACTTGCTGACAGCATTCTGTTCTCTGCAGCTGTAGGATTCGGGGCAGCTCTCTTCAGAGCCAGAAGAGAGAGACACGGGCTTGCAAGATGGACACTGCGTTCTTATATACTCACGCAAATGTAATCAGATCCATTCCTTCACCTTTGCCCCGCTTCATTGGTAGAAGCAAGTCTCAGGCCCTGCCCACACTCAGAGGTGGGGAGTTGTACAAAGCTGTGAACACTTGGAAGCGGGGATCACGGGGCCATTCTGAAGTCTGTCCATTATGGGTATTCGCGTAACAGTTTACCCTGCCACAGGGACATGACTTACGGAAAATATATATATATTAAATGATTGTGATGAAATTGTGAGCTTAAGAAAGAGAAACACATGCACGTGTAAGTGATAAACACTGTAAAACAATGTTCACTGGTAGAATCAGAAGATGGAAAGGAAAGGAGAGGATATTGCAGAAAGATACAAGTGAACTTACCTTCGTCTCTTGTCTTGTGCTAGAAGTTATAATCATCTCTCCGTTCTGGGCATCGTGGAAAGCCTGCCACAGTTTCTTCTCTCCCTTCTTTTATCTTCCCCTCCCCTTTCATGGTTTTCTTCCTTCTATGGGAAAACTAGTATGTACCAAGGTGGTACTTCTTGTTCAAAAAAATGAGTGGTCATTATCCCTTCCATTGAATTCTGGATCTTAAAGCTATGCCCTCTATTCCAGCTTTCCAGATTTCTTTTGCATAATTAAAAATGCAAATGTTAAGGTATTTTTAGTCCATAAAGAATTAGTCAGTCACATCACAAACTCCTCTCTCCCAGCATATATTGGTCTGAAAAGACAGGTCACAACTCAAGCCTGCAGGGCAGTATACCCAGGTTAGATTAGAAGGAGCAGACAGTTTTGAAGAGGCAAGACAAGATGGCCAATGCCTAGTTGTCTTTTAAAAAAATATTTTTGTTTCTTGGGCCTGTTACTAGGGGATCGCTGGCCTTATCTTGGTGCAGTGGAAGTAAATAGCCTAGAAAAACAACATATAAAGCAGGCAGCATCCGCAGAATACAAAGTAGAGGTTGCAAGCTAGCTGCCCACAGACCTATTTGGTTTTGGGTTTTTGTTTTGTCTCACCTAGGCTCGAAAAAAGAAAGTAAGCCAACATTTAAAATTCAGGGAATAGGGGAGAAAACTATAGTTCTGACTTCTCTTTTTTTAGAAGGCAATCCCAGGCTCCCATCCCTGCAGGACAATCTACTGGAACCAAGTAAGGGCCTCCCTTTCCAGGCCAAGCATATTACTGCCATTTGTCAGAGAACGTACACGGGCGCTCCCAAGGCCGTGGGGTTTCCTTCCGTCCTTAGTGAATTGCCCCACAGGCATTGGAATTTGCCCCAATGATGACGTGTGCAGGCTGACTTTCTTTCCTTTTTTTTAAGATATAAAATACTATATTTCCCAATTTAAATATCTCGATTTTTTTCTGATTATAGAAATAACACATACTAACTTTCTAAGTGTTGCCCATGTGGCACCTGCAGGGCTTTCACATGCATACGGATTCCCGGGACCCGCCCACGACTGACTGAATCAGAATCTCTCTGCATGAGTCTAAGTCAGGCAGCGTTTTTTAAGCAAGTGCCCTGCATGGTTCGCATGTACGCAGGAGAGCGGCTGTTGATGTTTCTTTTCTCACTCGCTGGACCTAAGGAGATGGTCGGATAGCGTACCTGTGGGGCCCAGGTGCAGGACAGGGTCAGCGCTCACCTGCCCACCGGACCGTTGCTCCAGTTAGCGGGAATTGCTATGCTCAGCTGCGTTTGCAAAGCACGTTGCAGCGTCCATTCCGAAGGCTATAAAGCCAGCACGCTAATCTACCTCCGCCAGGGAGGTACAAACCCCATGGTAGTTATGGATGGGAAAGATCTGAGTTCCATATAATTCAGGGTTACACTGTACGTGCCGGACTAAGAATCTCTGTGGTGCGTGATTCAATGTATCCTTGTTTTAATGCTGTCAGAAAGACTTCCAGATCATTACTGAACCAAAACCAACCGCCTTCGTTTAGCTTAGAATTTATATATAAATACACACACAACACACACACACGTATAAAAGTATAAAAGAAAGTTCCAATTGGACTAAAACTAAAAAAAAAAATGTATAAAGGAAGGCTGCATTAATGTTAGACTTAAATTGTCTTAAGTCTGTGTGGATTCTTTATGAAAAACTATTTCTGGGATGCCTGGGGGGTGGCTCAGTTGGTTAAGCATCTGCCTTCCGCTCAGGTTGTGATCCCAGGGTCCTGGAATAGAGTCTTGCATCGGGCTCCCTGCTCAGTGGGGAGTCTGCTTCTCCCTCTGCCCGCTGCTCCCCTGCTTGTGCTCTCTCTCTCTCTCTCTCTGGCAGATAAGTAAATAAATAAAATCTTTAAAAAAAGAAAAGACCATCGCTATAATTGCCCTCTTCGTCCCTCCTTTCTGTAGAAATTATGATTTATTGGCTTCTCATTAAGGGTTGTATTGTCTCTCTCACCATCTGATTGACTCATGTGGTATCTTTGTTATATTCTTCACACACACACACACACACACACACAATAATGAGCAACTTTAAACTGGCAATGAACCTAAATATAAGTTGATTGGGATGTGTAGGGATTAGCCACTAATGCTAATGAATATTTAAAATTTCCTTTGGCTTTCTTGGCACAAGAGCTACCCAAGAACTTTAGAAGTCCACATGTGAATTATTGGCCCATTATAGACTGGCCTGAGAAACAGAATGAGCAGTTGCAAGGGTTGCATTCTTGAAGCCAGGATTTCACCTTCAGACTGCCAACCGTTGTCCCCCAAGGATGCTTGATGGTCTTCCAGTCTTTGGAAGTCCTCATCAATCATGAAAACCATTGCAGCCTGTTTTTCAATTTCAATCCTTAGAGCGGCTTCGCTAGTCTTAGGCAAGTGGGTTGCCATTCTCTAGAGCAGAGGAAGAAAGGAAGCAAAGGAAAAGATAGTGAAACAGTATCTCACCAGCTGCTGAGATTTGAAATGAGGGCAGAAGTGACTTCCAGAACTTGGCTGTTCCTGTGAAAAACATTGAGGTCACCAGAATTTAAAATTAAGGACACCGGGTCAACTTCCTGTGCTGGGCGATCTGCACTTTCAATTAACCGCAAATAGTAGGAGATCAATCTTCAGCAATGGTTTGGACTTCATGAACCTAATAATTATAGGGTTAAAACTGTCTATGCTGCATGAAAATAATAGGGATGTATTTCTAGTTAGACCTGTAAAATACTTTGTCAGTCAAGCCTCCTACAATCCTCTTATTAAAAGCTATGAAGAAGTATTCCAGGAACAAAAAAGTCACAGTTGGAGAAACAGCAGTGAGATTAATGAATGCCCGCTTCCTGTCTCGGGAACTATCTTCATGCCTACCTTGCCAAAGCTTCACATGGAGACCAGGAGTTCCGGGGCTTGGGTATTACGTTGGGAAGCCATTAGTGAAAATGTATGTGCCCCAAAATATAAGGTGCTGTCTATGTTTCTTAAAAACCAGTGGGAATAACAACCTCGTCAGCTCAAGAGTATGGAGGGGAAGTTTTAAGCAGTCTCCGAATGTGGGCTGAAGCCTTGTCAAGTAGCACATTTTACAGACCCATTAACCTTTAATGTTCTCAGGGCGATCCGTTCAAAATATTTGTCAGAAGAAAAAAGGGAAGACGGGCTTTTATTGACTGGAAAAATAATCAAACTGAGAGTATTGACAGAATGTTCCAGAAGCTCTAATGAAATTAATAGCAACATAAAGGTGGTAGGGATCTACCCAGTATATTAAATGATGAAAGACTATCCCATTTTTGTGGAAGACATTAATATTGTCCTATATGTGAATATTTTCAATTTGAGATTTTTAAACCTTTGAAATTCTTCAAAACACGTGGAATTATATGAAGATATATATTAGAGAATTTTATATACTCTACTATGGCAGACTTTCTGTTTCTAAGCTACCTCTGACAAATTATATGACCCAGGGGGGTGTCAGCCAGAAGAACTCAGAATCACACTGAGTAACCAGGGTAACATGTTTTCGGTGAAGAGACCCAGTCTTCTAGTAGCTTACAGCTCCCCTTTCTACTAGCAGCTGGGAGGGTCTAGATGATAAATACAAGGCTCAATTCTTGTCCTCAAGGAGTCTGATGTTTTGTTGGGGAGACAGCATGTACCTAATGTGCTTGAATAGCTCTCCTGTTAGGACGCGCCTTCGTCCTCAGGGGATGACATAGACCAAAAGTGCCAAGGGATTTAAGATTATTTTAAATCTTGGCCATCTCTGCAACTCTTGCAAAATGCTGTTTTTAAAATCTGTATGATTTTATAAAGCAGGGGCTTTAGAGTCCGACACGTGTTTTACTGACACAACATGGCACAGTGAAATCAGGGCTGGACTGGACACCAGAAGAGTCTGAACTCCAGCTTTACCTCCCCATTGACCAGCTGGGAGACTGCAAACAAGTCACTTATCTTCTTCGAGTGTCAGTTTCTACATTTGTGTGTATGCGTGTGTGTGTGTGAGAGAGAGAGAGAGAGAGAGAGAGAGAGAGAGAAATACTACCATCTGTACCTATCTTAAAAGCTTTTTGTGAGAATTAAAATTTAATCCTATAAAAAAAGAAGGCAACATTATTATCAGCTGACTGGTAAAATGAAACTACCACCCAAAGTTATTTTTCAAATGCTTGTCGTTTATGCTGTGAGAACTGCATTTTGTGTATAAGACCTCTGCTAACCCTAAATAGGAACTTTATGTGATAGCATTATGAAAACAATACTGCCCGTTTGTGAGGCTGTATTGTATGGTATTACCTCACTTGACTGTTGCAACTATGATATTGAGAGCAAAAAATGATTATCATGTCCACTTCATATGTATAAACCCCGCCCCCCCAACTCAGAGGTATTGAGTGCCTTAGTCTAAGAAGGTGGAGGAATGAGGACAGGACCCTGGTATTTCTGATTTTTAATGCGATGTCCTTTCCAAAAAAATGTTGCTGCCAACACCTTGCCAGATTACAGAAAGGAAATGAGGCTTGTAAAGTACTGCGTACAACAGGAACGTCTAAGCATACTGCTTGCCCTCTGAATATCTGAAATAACTTCAATAAGTCTTAATCATATGAACAAAATGAAAGCATTTTAAATGCCCAGATATTGTTCTATAAACTCTCTGCCTCTTAAACAGTGTCATTCCACAGCAAGCTGCCATTTTCCTCCCCTAGCAACTGCAATTCACAGATTGTATCTCTGAAGGGTGTTCATTGTTGCCCCTTCTGTCTTTTAGCAACAGATCAACTCCTAGCAACCATGATCGGATACAACGTCTACGGCAAGAATTTCAGCAAGCGAAGCAGGATGAGGATGTGGAAGATCGGCGACGTACCTATAGCTTTGAACAGCCCTGGGTGAGTATCTGGTTCTGCAGCACAGCAAATAGTCTGACAGCTTGCCTGCGGTAAGAGCCACTACGCTCTGACCTTCGTCCTTTATGAAACAAGACAAGATGGAGCCAAATTCCTTTGACCTTTAACATATTGACCTTTTCCTCATTTCCATCTGGGTTTCATCATTGCTAATTTCATTTTATATCTTGTTGCACCATCTGTCCATTGCATAATCAGTTTCATTTGCCTTATGACAAGACATAGCAAAAGGATTCTTGCTCTCAACTATGCACTTTTTTTTAACTTTAGTAAATATTTTTCTATATACATTTTTCTCAGAATCGGAGCCAGAATAAATTAGTTCAACACATGCCTATCGTGTATCTACTACACGTGAAGTATCATATTTAGCAATTCTTGATTCTTTATTCTCCCTCATCTCCTTTGTGTATTTGTTGAATCCCTCTGGTTTATCTGCCCATATTCCTGTTCCAGCGTATCCGGCTCACAGCCATCACAGTAGATTTTTCTTTTCTTTAAAGATTTTATTTATTTATTTGGCAGAGAGAGAGCACAAGCAGGCAGAGCTGCAGGGAGAGGGAGAGGGAGAAGCAGGCTCCCCCCAGAACAGGGAGCCTGACCTGGGGCTCAATCCCAAGACCCTGGGATCATGACCTGAGCCGAAGCAGACGCTTAACGACTGAGCCACCCAGGCGCCCCACAGTGATTTTTGTAAAGCAAAACTTAAATGCCTTCTCAGGGCCCATGAGAGAGAGTCCAAATTCTACAGTGTGGTGCACTGATCCCCCTCAGTCCAGTCCTGGACTTGTGCTCTGTTCTTGTCTTTAGCCTTGGAGATGATAGCATTTCTGGGATTGGGAGGCATTGCGGTAGATTGGGGGGTGGGGGTGTTCAAGATGACAGGAATTTTGAAGAATCTCTTTGGAAACTTGAGCGAGAATCAAATAGAGATGAACATACAAGCTGCTTGAGGTAGGAAGTTCTAGCTGAGAGTATTAGTAAATCTAGTCAACATGGTACTGTGACCATAGCCAACAATGCTTAGGTCTGGGAATAGAAAAACAATTTTTTTATTAATTCCGTGGTGGGGATTGGCAAGACAGACATGACGGAAAGTCAGAGAAGTCACTCTGGAGGCCTGGGGAAGATGCTGGTGGAGCATTGCACACGCTGGACAGGGTGGTGAGTGTAGCTCAAGGACAGGGCGGTGAGCGTGGCTCAAGGACGGGGCGGTGAGCATGGCTCAAGGACGGGGCGGTGAGCGTGGCTCAAGGACGGGGCGGTGAGTGTGGCTCAAGGAAGCATTGCCCCAATTGCCTGGGAGGTTGCAAGAAAGGTTGGTGGTCTAGGGGTTAGAAAGCCTAGGGGGCTGTGGTCAAAACTATATATATTTTGGAGTCCAGGATCTTGGAGGTGGGACAGCTCTGGACAATTTGAGGTCAAAAGTATGCCATCCATTTGAGTTCCTGAAGTAGACAAGAGATTAAGGTCCGAAAAGTTAATGAGTTCAGTTCAAAGTGCTGGGATGATAATTACACTAGATAATTTGAGAAAGTAGGGCTAGAAGGAATAGTAGTGTTGAAAAAGGTTTAAAGTGAAAAAAAGAGTTCCACCTGACCCAGAACTGAGACGTTGGTTATTTTGTAGGGAAGCAGAGATAAAGGTAGAACGTAGTTGGAGGCTTCAAAGCTAGATTGGAAGTTTGAAGAAAGATGGTATCAGGACGGAGCAGAGGCCCACTGGCCAAGTGCCCTGGCTCTTCAGGCCCATCTTCTTGTGTTGGAAACAAGAGAGTTAGGGTAGGTGGTTGAGTGTCAGTCATTAAACCCTTGGTTAAAATGAAAACTTAAGAGGAAGCTGAGTGCGTAAGGCAAAGCAGATACAAGTAAGTCTTCTCCAAGTGTGGTCCACAGACCAGCACCTTGAACCGTCACTTGGAAGCGTGTTATAATTGCACATTCTTGGGCACTGCCTCAGACCTTCTGGATCTAAACCTCTCTGGGTGGGGTCCAGGCATCTGTATTTTAACAAGCCCTGGAGGGGTCATTCTGGAGCCTACTGAGCTTAGAGAAGTGCTGCAATAGAGCGAAGTCATCTCTGAGGTCCTTCGTGGCCCTAAAATCTAACACCGTCAATATACTCGACACAAGGCCAGACACCTATGAACGGTTTGATCGTGGAGTTTAGTGATCAAACTGGAGTCAGTGGAAGATAATTTTGAAAAAGTGAAGGAAAAATGGGAGAAGCGGTGCTCGTTTGAAGGGCTTTACCTCGGTTCAAGAGAGGAAGGTGGAGCCTTGGAGCAGACACTCGGCAATGTGAGACCAACATCCGAGAGTAAAAACTCCTTGTGAAATCAATCCTAGCCTAACTTTGGGAGGTTGTAAAACCAGCTTAGCAGATATAATGTCTAAGAATATCTCTAATTGTGTTTCCGCAGCAATATTACTATTAATGGTATTGTTTTTCTAAAACATTTATTTTTTAGATGATCGAGTAAATTGAGTCATTCCCAGGTAGCAACGGGACAGAATTATGTTAGTCTGTTTACATTGGTTGGCATAATTGACTCAATCTCTTCCTACCAGGTTTCTTAAAGCAGGGTTCTTTTTTTTTTTTTTTTAAGTCTTTAATTTTAATTCCAGTCTAGTTCACACAGTGTTGTGTTAATTTTAGGTGCACAATGTAGTGATTCAGCACTTCCATATAACACCAGGTGCTCATCACAACAGGTGCCCCCTTTAATCCCCATCACCTATCTCACCCGTTCCCCGCCCACCTCCTCTCTGATAACCATCAGTTTGTTCTCTATAGTTAAGAGTCTGTTTCTTGGTTTGTCTCTCTCTCACTTTTTTCCTTTGCTCATTTGTTTTGTTTCTTAAATTCCACATGGGAGTGAAATCATATGGTATTTATCTTTATCTGACTGACTTATTTCGCTTAGCGTTATACTCTCTAGCTCCATGTCATTGCAGATGGCAAGATTTCATTCCTTTTTATGGCTGAGTAATATTCCATTGTGTGTATCTCACAACTTCTTTATCCATTCATCTATCAACAGACCCCTGGGCTGCTTCCATAACTGGGCTATTGTAAATAATGCTGCAGTAAACATTGGGCATAAACATTGTATCCCTTTGAATTAGTCTTTTTGTATTCTTTGGGTAAATATCCAGTAATGTGATTACTGGATCATAGGGTAGTTCTAGTTGTAACTTTTTGGGGGATCTCCATACTGTTTTCCACAGTGGCTGCAATTCCCTCCAACAGTGCATGAGGGTTCCTTTTCCCCACATCCTCACCAACACTTGTTTCTTGTATTGTTGATTTTAGCCGTTCTGACAGGTATGAGGTGATATCACATTGTAGTTTTGATTTGCATTTCCCTGGTGATAAGTGATGTTGAGCATCTTTTCATGTGTCTGTTGGCCATCTGGATGTCTTCTTTGGAGAAATGTCTGTTCATGTCTTCTGCCCATCTTTTAATTGGGTTAGTTATTGTTTGAGTGTTGAGTTGTATCAGTTCTTTATATATTTTGGATACTAACTCTTTATCAGATACGTCATTTGCAAATAATTTGGTAGGTTACCTTGTAGTTTTGTTGATTGTTTCCTTTGCTGTGCAGAAGCCTTTTATTTTGATAAAATAGTTTTTGTAGTCCCAATACTTTATTTTTGCTTTTATTTCACTTGCCCCAGGAGACATATCTAGAAATATGTTGCTACAGCCAAAGTCAGGGAAATTACTGCCTGTGCTCTCTTTTAGGATTTTTATAGTTTCAGGTCTCACATTTGGGTCTCTAATCCATTTTGAGTTTATTTTTGTGTATGGTGAAAGAAAGTGGTCCAGATTCATTCTTTTTTAAAAAATTTTATTAATTTATTTGAGAGAGAGAGAAAGAGAAAGTGAGCATGAGCAGGGGGAGGGGCAGAGGGAGAGGGAGGTGGACTCTCCACTGAGCAGGGAGCCTGACACGGGGCTCCATCCCAGGACCCTAAGATCATGACCTGAGCCAAAGGCAGATGCTTAACTGACTGAGCTACCCAGGCACCCCTCCAGTTTCATTCTTTTGCATGTGGCTGTCCAGTTTAACCAACACCATTTGTTGAAGAGACAGTCTTTTCCCCACTGGGTACTCTTTCCTGCTTCAATGAAGATTAATTGACCACATAATAGTGACTTCGTTTCTGGGTTTTCTATTCTGTTCCATTATCTGTGTGTCTATTTTTGTGCCAATACCATTCTGCCTTGATCTCTACAGCTTTGTAATATAAGTTGATGTCTGGAATTTTGATACCTTCACTTCTGCTTTTCTTTTTCAGGGTTGCTTTGGCTATGTAGGGTCTTTTGTGATTCCATACAAATTTTAGGACTGTTTGTTCTAGTTCTGTGAAAAAAAATGCTGGTGGTATTTTGGTAGGGATTGCACTAAATGTGTAGATTGCTTTGGGTAGTATAGACATTTTAACAATATTTGTTCTTCCAATCCATGAGCATGAAATGTCTTTACATTTCTTTGTGTCTTCTTTAATTTCTTTCATCAACATTTTATAGTTTTAGAGTATAGATCTTTCACCTCTTTGGTTAATTAAGCTTATTCCTGAATATTTTATTGTTTTTGGTGCAATTGTAAATGCGATTGCTCTCTTATTTTCTCTTTCTGCTGCTTTATTATTAGTGTATTATTAGTGCAACCGATTTCTGTACACTGATTTTGTATCCTGTGACTTTTACTGAATTCATTTATCAATTCTCGTAGTTTTTTGGTGGAGTCCTTTGGGTTTTCTACATATAGTGTCATGTCACCATGACTTCTTCCTCACCAATTGGGATGCCTTTTATGTCTTTTTGTTGTCTGATTGCTGTGGCTAGGACTTCCAGGACTATGCTGAACAAAACTGGTGAGAGTGGACATCCCTGCCGTGTTCCTGACCTTAGGGGGAAAGCTCTCCGTTTTACCCCATTGAGGATGACATTCTCTGTGGGTTTTTCATAGATGGCCTTTAGCATGTTGAGGTTTGTTCCCTCTCGGCCCACTTTGTTGAGCGTTTTTATCATGAATGGATGTGTACTTTGTCAGATGCTTTTTCTGCATCTATTGAAATGAGCATACGGTTCTTATCCTTTCTTTTATTGATGCGATGTATCATGTTGATTGATTTGAAGCAGGCTTCTTTTTTGAGGTGTGGTAAACATCCTTAGCTATGTATATTTGCACAGAAAGGCTGAAAAGAGGAAAGAATACAGTGGCCACCTGAAGGGGAAAACCAACCCTATATGAAAAAGTTCTAAACACAGAGTTGAAACCTGCAGGAGCCTGCCTGGGTTTCTCAGTCCCCATACCACACCGTGAAGAGCGGCGGAATGTCGCCTGACTTTACTTGGCAGTGTGATTTCAAACCAGCATATTTGCAACATTACTGTTTGATTAATTATTTAATTGATCAAATGTATTGAGTGCTTATTACTGTGTTCCAGTCAGTGTGTTTGGTGCTGGAGAGCAAAGATGGGAAGGAAAGACTACTGTTAGAACTCTACAGTCGAGCTGATCCAAAGGAAAAGAATATTTTGTACAGTTTATGATACAGGTGTGCATGGAGTGTTAAGCACTGAGGAATGATGGCCAAATCAGTGTGGGCGGTTAGGAAAGGCTTGGAAGAAGACCTCAGTGTTCGCCTCGGTGGCACGTGTACTGAGATTGGAACGATACCGAGAAGAGGAGCACGGCCCCTGCGCAAGGATGGCGTGCAAAAGCAGGAATATTCCACATTTAAAAAAAAGAAAAGGAAAATAAAGAACACCTCATTGAAGTTGAAATATATTTTAAATATATAACTCTGAGAAAGAGAGAAACATGTATTTGGGAACTAAGATTGATTGGACTTTTTCTGGTTGGTGACATTATATCCACATGCGAGATGTCCAAGTTTGTTTGAGGCTAACTGAGCATTTCCTATTTCTTAGCTGTAGATGTTTTTCATTGGGAGATGTGGAGATGATTTGATACCCATTTTGGTTCATTTATAAGGATTTTTTTTTCTTAATGGAGGTAGGGAATATGTTAGTATAGATTTCTGTTATCTACTTAATTCAGTCATGTTAGGAAAAATGTATGAGAAGATCTTATACGTCCAGGAACTCACCTACTGAAGGTCATAGGCCAAATTATTGTATAGCAAAATGCCGTAGTGACGTTAGAGCAACCACTTGGCTTGTATTATCATTTCCTGTAATGAGTGAGCAGGGAATTATTTGGATGACAAGCTGATTACTCTAGGAA
This sequence comes from Ursus arctos, assembly GCF_023065955.2. Classification (NCBI taxonomy): domain Eukaryota; kingdom Metazoa; phylum Chordata; class Mammalia; order Carnivora; family Ursidae; genus Ursus; species Ursus arctos. Next base: position 5,385,714 of record NW_026622986.1, read on the forward strand.
TAGAATAATTTCCTAAATTGTGGGTCAGAAGTTGACCTTTTCTTTTTTCTTTTTTTTTACATTTTCGAACAATTGGGATCTTGCTGTGTACTCTCCTTTCTACTGATCATATGAATGAGCCTAAAGTGACTGTAATTCTACTTAGTGTATTAATTTTCATACCAATTCTCATTGTTGCCTTAGTAAGAGCTGCTCAGTTGTTCAAAACGTCCCTGGGTCTATGGTTTTTATTGTGTGTTTTACAAAATGAGCTTTGAGTGTCTTAGAGTCTTTTTTTCATTTCCTGTATGTACTCTGACCTTGAAAGGTCACTGTGTTTGGAAAGGATGAGACCATGATCTCAGTCATTGGAATGGTTTGTAATCATTTTAGTTTTAAGGAACCACAAACTCATCTTCAAACTGTGTGTCCATCTTAGTCCATAGTAGTTGAAATTGCCATGCTTGTTGGGAATGCCACACGCAAAGTGCAACCAGATGTATCATATAGAAAAAGATCCAAGCCAATTACTTTACATACAGAGAGCGATGCTGCAGGAAATTCATCCAAGTAGCCCTTTTCAATTCATCCATTTTCAAAATGTTCTCCCTAAACTCTAGTAGTATGGAATGCACCTGTTCCTGGGCTTTTGTTCAAAATAATGTTTGGGCCTGAGGGAGCTGATTTGTGGCACAAAAGGTCTTTAGATGAGCAGAGGCCCAGAAAATTTCCTTAGCTCCATAATTAAAGTGAATTCTCTCCCAACTCGGGTAAGAGAAGAAGGAGAAGGAGAAGGAGAAGGAGAAGGAGAAGGAGAAGGAGAAGGAGAAGGAGAAGGAGAAGAAAAAGCAACTTCTGCACCGATGTAGTGCCAGGTGCAACATAAATAAAGCAGCAGGTTGTTTGAAGTCTTTCTTAAGATAATGGAACAATAGCTGAGGTTAGGGTTATTATCACAGAGCTCAGAGATGGGCAGGACTTAGTGTTGCTTTTAAAAGAATTAAACGGCAGGCTGCAGACATAACTACAGTATGCTGTTAAAACTTTGCAGATACCTGAGTGTTGCCCACAAGGAGACTTGCGGGCCGAGGCAGTTGATAGATGGGATAATGGAGACTTTAATAGCTATATTGCTAAATCCTTTCCATCCCAGGTTGGTAGTGACTGAAAGTAGTTTAGTCCTTCAGATGGAAAATTGATCCTCTGTGATGTGAATACCCTCTTCTCCCCCAAGCTTTCTTCCTGGCTGTCTTTAAACAAAAACAAAACCAAACCAAAAAATCTGTCCTTTTCTCTATTTTTCTGTCTTGGACTTTTAATGGCTCCTCTTCCCTTTTTAGGGTTTTGTCTGCTTTAATTAGCGAGCCAGTCTGCAGTACACAGCCACCCCGCACCCCTAGATTGCCTTCCCTGTACTTGGGGAATTTGGGAAGATGATGCTGTTGTTTTTGTTTTCATCTTTCTGAAGACTTCAGGGTATCTGCTGTGATTTCCTTATAATGGGGCTCCATGCCTTGACTCGACAAATCCTTCTCGGTTGATAGCCTTGCAGTTCACATTGGGTGGAAATCACCTCCCTTGGAAGTCAACCTGGAGAAAGCCATTCCTGCAGGAAAGGGAGGCCCTTTACTCATGGCCGAAGCCTCTGTGCTACTGCAAAGTAGACCCCTTTCTTGTAGCCCCAGGACCCGTCCCCCCAGCCAAAGGCTCCATGACCGGTGCACCCACAGAGGTGTCAGGTAGTAGAAATGAGTGAAGCTGCTTTGGGTCGTCATTCACATGTGACACTAGAGAGCTGTCTTGTTTTGTAGAGCCCCCCCCCCCTCTATTTTCATCCTACCTGCTGTTTAAGGAGGGGGGAAATAGGTCCAGACACTGTTTGGGAAAGAGGAGATAGAGACAAACGGTGTGTAGAAATCAAAATGTATTTATAAGAACTTTATGAGGGAAACTGGTATGCTCTGCGGATTTTTCAAGCATTACTCACATCATTAGTAGCAATTAAGCTTTTCAACATTCAGAACCCACAAGAGTTCGATCGATAGTTGTAAAAGTATCTTGGGTGATGGGGTAGAGGTGGAAGGCTGTAAAGGCGGGATCGATAGACAAAAGTTAACTTTGTCTTGATTTAAAGTTTTCGATGGGTCTGCTACAGAAAATAATTACCGAGATTAGCAGTCGCCACTTTTAAACAGAGCAAACGTTTTAAACTCTTTACATGATTCAGTGGCATAGCCGTTCTTCCTACCCTCTACCAAATGTGTAAATTACCATTTTTATCAGCACGTGGGATTTATATTAGGGTTGCAGCACATTTGAATTGCTGAAATGGAGACTCCAGATCTCAGGTGGGCGTGTGTTCTTTTCGTGATCGTGGCCGTCGTCTTCACCACAGCTTTTCCTACGAGGCAGACAAACTTCTTGTAGCTTTTTTTTGTATTCAGTACGTGCCCTTTGAATGTATGGGAAAATTTGGAAATTTTTATCATTCATGATTTAAATAGAAAAGGCACCCAAAACTATCATTTATAGGGGTGCCTCGAGGCTCAGTCAGTTAAGCATCCGACTCTTGATTTTGGCTCAGGTCATGTTCTCAGGGTTGTGAGATTGAAGCTCTGTGCTAGGTGTGGAGCCTGCTTACGATTCTCTCTCTTCCTCTCCTTGTGCCTGTCTCACCCCCCTCTCTCCCTCTCTCTCTTTCTAAAAAAAGTATCATTTATAAGAATAGCACATCCATGTGTGTATATGTGAATATATACAGACATACGCACACGTAGGTGCTACTTTATGCGAAGAAAAATTAGGTGTTTAAAAATTATTTTCTATAAATGTTAATAAAACAGTAATGAATTTTCTTTCCTGTGTAACCCATGCACTTGTACATTAAGCTCTAAAAGTCTTACGAAATTGCCTAGTTCAAATTGGCACTGAAAGGTTGTATGGTGCCTGTTTATTTTTGTTCTTTCTTTAGCCTATTAACTGTTAACAGTTTTGGTTTTGTGTTTTTATTTTTTGTATTGTTTATTTTTACTTTGGAAAAAGAAGAATGATTTTGTTTAACTGAGAAAAATGCTTAATGACTTAATGTAATGAAAGCACTCTATAGAAGATATTTTTAATATTTTGCTTTACACTGGTAAATGGTAGCCAAATTGTGTAGCTTTTCCAAACTTTATATAGTTGTTCGTACAGTATAAATAGTATCTCTATATAATCATGATAAAGACCAGCACTTTGCAACTCACTCACGAAGTAACATAGCTTTCACTGTGGGTTGAAACATGAGCCATGAGGAGAGTCACATATCATGGCCTTCCAGCGTCCCGTGTCGTAGATAGCCACGTATTTATTTCCATTTACAATCTCTGCATTATTATGGCCTTGGCAACCTTGGCTATTTTTTTACTTGAAAGGTCATTGCTTGTCACAAATTTCATCACAAACGAGGCCAGGTTATTTGTAATTTGCACTCTTGAAAACAGAGCTATCGCCTTACTGTCTGGCGAATCTCCAGAATTATTACAACCATAATTTACCTGTGTGTTTCCCTGTATACGTGTTACTTCGTTGTTGTGGTTGTTGATACTGTTTTATTCGAAAACCTGCACTTCTCTCTGGGGTTACAAATTACCTTTCTTCATTTCTTTATTTTTGTGATTTTAGACTCCAGATAAAGTATTCTATTTCTGCAAGAGAGATGGAAACCACAGTATTTAAAAGTCAGGATTGTCCATTGTAATACTGCTCCCGCAATTTACATTTTTATGCGCTGGTCGTTGAAATCATGAGTCAAGTTATTTTTGATTCAGGCCAAGTATGAAACGTGCCAGGATGAACTGACCTAGTTGTTGCCCTGGGCTGCTCACGTATACAATTTTCCTGGAAATCCGTGACTCAGTAACATTTCATCTTAAAGATTAAGGTGCTTCTTTTTAAGAACCTACCCGTTTGCATGCTTTGAAAAGAGAAATGGAATAAAATATTCATGGTGAGGCTAATAAGGTTTATATTTCATTGTGGTGGGCAGACTAGTACGACAGACGTCAGTTTGCCGACACCAAACTCACTCATGTTTTCAGATCGTGTGTGATGATAATTTTATAATTGGAGTTCATCAAGATCCAGCTAGATGCTCACCGCTGATGAGGTTTGAGGTGAACAGTGTCAGAAACCACACACTGGAGGAAGCAAAAGCCCTTCAACAACTTCTCTTTCCTCTTCTTCTTCTTTTTTTTTTTCCTGTCAGAATCAAATTTTCAGGCCTCTGGGAGAAACAACTTAAAAATACACCTGAAATTTCTACAAGACCTTGCATTTTCTTTTCACATCTCCACAAGCGGTGTGTCACAGAACAGCATGAGCTTAAAAAGCTGGTTACTAAATCCTACTGCAGAATGCCAGATCTTTCGAGGCTGCCTGACACATGTATGTAGCTTACACTGAGTGAAAAGGAAAGGGAAACGTGGTTCTTTTTTGAGGGTGTAAAAGCAATTGTGTAGTATTTTCTCGCTTTGCTTTCCCTCTGTCCAGTGGCTTCTCTCAAGCTTCCCATGCCTCACCATGAACAATAGAACCGCTCAGTTCTCTTTTTGGCCGGGCTCATCAAGTGTAATGGAAGAAAATGTCTGTCTTCTTTCATGTAGTTGATGAACAATTGGTTGATGCTTTGTTTGCATAAGCAGAACTCACTCAGCAAAGTGTTTTCCTTGCTGAAGGCACCGCTGATGTGTATTTGAACGGTGTTGTGGAGCGGGTCTCAGAACACACGTTTGTTCCAGTGAGTGTGGTTATAAACATCCACTAGTGGAGACTGGGGTATTGTAAAGCCTAATCTCTTCACGCATTATTTTTGTATCGGGATATTTTTAATGTGCTCACTGACTATGCCCATATGCTTTGAAATTTTTGTCCCGTATATTGCCTTATTATTGCTTAACCAACAAATGAGATAACGCTGGCCAGGCAGAAAGAGAACAATAGGTGACGCTTGCTTTCTGATCACACAAGAGCCAACCACAGGAGCCAGTCCTTAGGTAGCAAGCCCGCATGTCTGACGTTCTCCGAATGCAGGCGAACACTCTGTTCTTCTAGGAAGTGAGTATCGAGTCAAAGTCTGCCATTGGTGTTCAGCTCTCAACCAAAGAAAATCGATGGCTTGTTTTTGAGAGACATTCCACAGTCAGAACATGCCTATCGCACAATGTTGTGTAACGCAAAGAGGAACAGAGGTCTGCAAGTGCCAAAATGGATTATTTAGTGAACGCCACGGATGCTAAGATAAACCATCGCTGTCAGGTTAGAGGCATCGTTGTCTATTTCGAGCAGAGCTGCTTTTGTTTTAGAAGGGCGGATCTAGACGGGAAGGTAAGCTGAAAACTGTCCGTGAGAAGCCGGAGATCCACAGGGGCTCGCTCTGTGCAGCACACCATGCACAGGCGATATCGGATTTTGCCGAGAGGCAGCAGTCAGTAGATGGCCTGCTGACCGATGTACTTAGCCAGAAGGAGTGCAAGTGTCTCCGTAGAACATAATTAACCCAGGTAAAAAAAAATGCCATTTCCTAATAAGTAAGGCAAATGTATTGTCTCATAACCCATTCAAGCAGCGATTAGCTTTTGGGTTTGTTCTTTCGATGAGTGTTTCTGTTCCCACGTGGCTGCCATGTGTGGGTTGGAGGAGACCTGTCCATGGCTAGCAGTGCCTAGTGTCAACCAATCTCAGTGCAAAATTTAACTGTCACCCTTTACTAAAAGGGGAATCAGCTATATGGTAGCGTATTGCTAAACTAAAAGATGTAACTGCTGGAGAAATTCACCAGCACAGCCAACTTTCAAGGACTTTCCCACTTTTGTGAATGATTGTAGCAGATTTTTATTGACTTACTTATTTTGGGCATTGGCTCCTTCTGGTCTTCTGAGCAGCCTTGCTCCCCTGTTCGCTGGAGAGACAAGGGGTACAAAGCAGTATCTAATGTTGGTGTTTACCACACCTCATTTGACTAGAAAAGTTGACCTTTCGATTTCAGACCATCCTAAAGCCATGGTCCAAATGTATGATGCTTCAGGATTTGGGGCTCAGAAGAGCAAATAGAGAGATACCTCTTTTCTCACACTCGAGAAAATGGCAATCGACTTTTTACAAAATTCACAGAATCCCTACGTGTTTCCAAGTCGCTCCTTAAGAATTGAAATCGGGTCCACCCGCCACGTGCCGGCCGTCCTTCCCTTCTTGCTAACCGTGTTGCTTTCCCGCCCTTCAGCCCAGCTCCAGAGCGGCGGCGCAGAGCGGCAGGCACTCGGTGTCCGTGGAGGTGCAGATGCAGCGGCAGCGGCAGGAGGAGCGCGAAGGCTTCCAGCAGGCGCAGCGCCAGTACAGCTCCCTGCCCCGGTACGGAGCGCCCGCAGCCTCCCCTCCTGCAGCAGGGCCCCGGCCTCTCCCGCTCGCACACCCCAGCACACCCCACCGTAGGCCTGCGGGAAGCAGCCTGCACGGCCGTCTCCCTGTGTGGCAAGACGACTGGCCGGGAAGGTGTTGCAGGAGATGCCGGTATTTTCACCCCAAAGCTCCCAGCTGAAAGCAAGATGATCTGACATAGGAGGACCGGGCTGAGGGGTCCCACCTGGGATCCCGTACTGGTTCTGCTACTTCCCGGGGGGCCGTGGACCAGACGGTGTCTTCCTCTGAAAAATGGAAAGCTAACTCTTACTTCGCGCGGCCGGTAGGCTCCCCAGCGTATCTGGTAGTGTGCAGATCTAGGGCTCTGTGAAAGGGTGGCGGTGAATGCTGCACGGTGTGCTGGGGGGGGGAGTCTCTCTTACTCTCCTGTGGTCCTTGCTTTCGCTCCGTGCTGAGCCGCGGGGTCCCAGGGATGCCCACCGCGCTAGCTGATAAGCGGGAGGTCTGTCTGCGGGCTCCTCGCATGGATTCTCCGCCAGAGGCCTGGAGAGCACTCAGGTGACCAAGCCCTACCACTGACACGGTAGCCATTTTTCCATTTCCTCCGTGCACGGTAAAGAATAAAAATATTCAAGAGCATTCATCTTCCCAAACTTCCCACGAGCCACTCTTATAATCACAATTCTTACAGGCATTTGTTCTATTTCAAAACCAGGTGACAGAAACATTTTGGGTGGGAAAAAAATACATGTACCATGTTTGTGTCAGGTGGACCTCTTGGAAGGTGAGCAGAGCAGTGTGGGGGGGCGTCAAGTACCTACCAGTGTAAAAGTGGCCTTGATTTGCTTCTAATTTTTAATAATGATGAGTCCTTTTAAATGTTAAATAATCACTATAATAACCATGAGGGACTTGGCTACATTGTTGTAGATCAGACAAGGGAATGAGGATATGATGAAAATCTGTACCAGGCTGAGTACTGTTCTGTAGTAATCGTAATGGTAGTATTACTAGTACTGTAGTATTGTTCACTCAGTTGTTCTTTTTTAATCTATAAAGCTGTATCTCCTTAGAAAACGAAATTATTATTTTTTTTAAATAGGAGAATTACCTTTTCTCTTACATAGGAGAATGTTTCTTTAGCCCGCTCTGGGTAAGAGGCATTGAAGTTGGGTCCGCACAGGACCTTGGAAATCACTTTGCCCTACAAGGAAGCAGCTCAGTGAAATTAAGCAACTTGCCCCAGGGTGACACAGCTAGTGTGTAATTCTGCCAACATTCAAACCGAAACCTGCCCGTGCCCTCAACCCTAATTTTATAAGGCTCATTGCTACCAAAGGTTTTGGTTCCCAAGTCTGGAATTGTTACGTGTGTAGGTGTAAAGTTTCTCTCTGTGCTCCGCTGCCCTTAGCATTTGGAAGAAGGCCACTGTATGAATCAGCTCAATGCATCAAATGCGAAACAGCTCAAGGACTCTACATCAAGGTTCTTCTGTGTCAAAGCCCTCCACCGCGCCTGTGTGGCTTGCTTTCCGTCAGAAAGATGAGAGCGACGTTGTGGATCAGTTGACCTACCTGGTGGTCAGCAGCCCATCGCGGCCCATAGGAACGGCATTGCCTGTGCAGGGGCTGGGATCTGATTTTATTGGCAAATTGATTGGCTCCATAAATGTTTGTTGTGTTCGAGAAGATAGACGATGAAGGAGAAATATCAGAAAGCGTAGGTAAGGGGCGGAGTGAGTTGGGAAATGCATGGGGCTAAGGATGGGAAGTGGGAGAGATGGAGGCCGAGGGCTCGGGAGCACACACGCCTGGTGGAAGAAGAGCCCGTCGGGGCCCCGTCCTGGGCAAGAGGACAAAGACAGTTGGGGTGCTTCTCCCAACTTTATCCTGGCCGTGTTCCCAGGTAGCCCAGAATTCCAGGCTGAGCCTCTGCTCTCTTCCCCATCTCCTCCTGCTCTGAGCTGCCCTTCCTTGCTGTCCCTGTCGGTTCGGAAGCACCAGCGGAAGGATCTGATTCATGGCGACGGCTGCTGCTGGTACCGGGGCCTGCTGTTGACGAAAACTCGTTCTGGGTTCGCAAAGCCCCCTTATGACCAGGCACTGTATTGTGTGTCCGAAGGAGAAAAGCAGAAATTCCAAAAAGAAAGAGTTGTAGTTGCAGACAGGAGGGCTGGTAGGCCTCTTACAGCCTGTTCTCTTCCTCTCGACGGGAGTGGCTGTGGTGAGGAAGATTCAGGAATGTGGAACCTTGCCCCCAGCTTGGTTCCCTGTAGAGCGGCGCCACTTGACAAAAGGCTGTGTGCAGAGATCTGGAGGAAGGTAACGAAACCAGACGGGAGCTCAGAGGGAGACTGCCACAGCCTCCACGGGCTTGAATCAAACCCACGTCTGTGACATGTGATATTCTTCAAAGACACTTGACCTCTGCCCTCCGGATGTTGGCACTTAGCGGAGTTTCGTCTAAACAAGTCGGCGTGGCATGTGATACCAGAAGGACTTCACGCACAGCAGAAGCTCTCTCGCAAAGTGGAGCATAGAATAAAGCAAATGGTCATTCTTTGTATCAGTAGCACTAGCTAAGGTGGTTTGAATTAGACGAATGTACACAAGCTGGAGTGCTTTGTAAATTCTAACTGTAGTGAACAAACCTCTAGACAGTATTCGAGTTAGACTTTGAAATATCGGTAGGAAACGCTAGTCAGGTAGTAACCCTCGTCCGGAAGGAGAGACCTGAGCGGACCCACACTTAATTCTCAACCAGACTAGGATTTCTTTTTTAATTTTTTTTAATTCCTAAATTAGTTACCTTTTTTTTTTCTTTTTTCACTTTCTTTTTTTAATCCTTTTAACATTTCTAGGTTAGTTTCTTAGTGTTCAAAAGGCAACTCCAAAACTGAGCAGAAGTCTGTTCACTTATAGTCACGGGTAGGAAGCCTTATTTAAGGTCCTTTATTAAATATATATTTTTTCTTTTCCTGCTGCCTGTCCATTTCGTCTTCATCTTTCCTTCTCCTGTGGCTTCACGTCTGTTAGTGGCGGGCTTTCCTGCTCCGCACACCTCACTTCCCCTCTGTCCTCTGCACCCGGACATGGTGTCCCGGCCAGGCCCATTCATTATGTCTCTAAGCTGCTTGTCAATGTGTCAGCCTTGGTCTTTGTATCTTTCTTCACCCTTCTGTGTCCTCCTTACCTCAGTGTGACTGCAGTGACTAAATGGCGTTCTGAGGCATTGGGTCTTTGATGTAGGCCCCCAACTTGATGGTGGTTGTAATCATTAAGTGATAGTTACTGCCAAACCCAGGAATTTGCTTTGAGTGGATTCAGAGAACTCTAGTGGGCTCATTCCAGGACCAAACAAGCGTGCGTGTTGGTTATAAAGGAATTGGCTGAAAGGAGATTGATATTTGCTGCTGTTGTTCATCTGTGGCTTTTGACTAAGCAATCGTGGGATAGTCAAAAGCTTCTTTCCAGTCTCTGGGGAGGTGGGGTCGCCTTCACTCAGTGAAGCTTCCTCAGTTATTTGGTGCCTCTCCCTGCTTCTTGATCTCAGCCCAGTCTTTCTGACAAAGGATGGAAAGCTAATATTTTTGCTTTTTTTTGTTGATCACAAAAATGCTCCCCAAAACCCTCTTTGAGGGCAAAGTGACTTGGCCCTCAAACTACACTTCCAACACCCATTAGTCAACCATTCACCGTGTGCCATGCTTTTCTAAGCGTTTGACATGTCCTCTTTCCTTGATTTCTCCCCATATCCTATGAGGTTAGGTATCTAGCCTGCGTCACAGATGAGACAGTTTGGGCCCAAACAGCATAACCCTCCCAGGGTCACAGCGTCGGTGAGTGGCAGGCAGGATTGGAAACTCTGTCTACTTGATCCTGAGTCTAGTGTAGAAAACTCGCATTGTCTGCCTTTTCCTCGAGTTTCTTTATGAGCTGCTCATTTCTCGTCCTCTTTTTAATCAAGGGCTTATTGATACTGCTGGCTTCCTTACCAAGAAAGCGCGCGTGTGCGTGTATCTAAGTGTATGTACTTTCCCCACACATCTCGCTTCATACCTCAGGCAGATCCGCTTTCTTCCCTCTGGCCTGCTTCATTTGAAGGAAATTTTAGCTACAAGAAATTCTTTCTCTCACATCATCATAATTTCTATCCCTAACAGACCTTTAGTGACTTCTCGATGTGTTTAAATAAAAAAGACGCTGTCTTGCTGAAATGATTCAGAATTCAGCTTTGGGTGCGTGGGTGCCATCGAGTGAAGCCTCGGGCTTTATAGAGTTGGCGGTTGGGGGATGGAGAGGGTTAGTGGATCTCGGTAGGCTAAGGATGAAACAAAGGTGAATTTCAGCAGCCTATTTCTGGTTATCTTTAAATTGATCACTAACCCATGAAGGAACTCCACTTTTGTTGCTGGAACATCAGTAACAAGTTCGTTGTTTTAATTAAAGTTTCATGATTAATGTCAAATCCCTGGTTTCATGCTGGCACTTTCCATCATTCATGTCCCTGGGCAGATTAATTTATGACTTTTTAAGTGAAGATAATCAGTCCTTTAGGCAAATAAACTATTCCATCAAATCTAAGGATTCTTGCCTGGGCTGATGGTACAAATGGTCCGAGTCCCATTAAAAGAGAACCAGATAGAGATACTGGGGACGGCTCAGTTAATCTTAGTCATATCCAGAGATGATGCTGGACATTAGTTCATTTTCCTTATTGAATATATCCCTGGCTGCATTTTAGGCCATGTGGAAAATGGGCAGATTTCATCCCAAACCATATTGATGGCACTTCTGAATGTTCAAAAATGCAAATTGCTCCATCCCTGTGGGAGCCCCATGGCTGCCTAGACCTTATTTTCCCTTCACACGAGTCTTCCTGAACATTCCGTCATGTCGTGTGTGTTGATGTGAAAGGCTGAGCAATACATACTGTCGGCAAATGATTTTCTTATTGATAAATGGGGCAATATATTTTGTTTTATTACTCAATTCTCTCTTCCTCTCTTCCATTTTTAAGGCGAAAAATTAGGACATGTCTTCCTTTCTGGCACAAAATTGTTTTACTTTATCACAGCCAATCTTATTGTAAATTCATAAAAGCATCTAGAGACTTGATAGTAAATTAAAGATGTTTCAAAACAATAATGTTTCCTGAGAATGACGTGCAACTTTATTGCAGAAGCGATAAAACTTTGAAATTTCTCTATGACTCTGATTTATTTCCCTATCCTGGGGTGACAGGAAGTGAGTTACGTAGGTGATCCCAGCCCTTGGTGAGGGTACGGTGTGCAGGAAAATAGTGCTTATTCTACAGCCTTCCAGGTTTTACCGGCTTGATGAGCGTGGAATCTGAAGGGTGTCGGTTGCTGACATATACATCTCGAAAGCCAAGGCTTTAAGGGACTGCCTGTTGCATTTTTAATCATATAGGAGTCTAGACTTAAATCTTTCATAACTGAACTCATACTGTAATCCATTACAGGCACTTCATAGTAGCGCGAGTCTCAGGCATTATGGTGGCAGCTGTGTAAAATATTTGTTTTGCTTGTTTAGGATTGAATTGTAACGTTCTAAAACGAGCAATTACGGCTGGGGTAGAAGCTGCCAGATCTCTAATACTCCCATACAGCGTCCTGCCAATGCGTCTAAATGGTAGGAGAGACTGTTACACGCTCAGCACAACAGGCAGTGCCTACCCGCACAGTCAGTCGGAGGACCCTTTTTCTGGATCACCGCTGAATCCCTCAGCTCCCTTCCGCTTCACCATTGTTTGTTGAGGACAGTCCTGTTTTAACCCCCTGGGTCTTAACCCCCCGCTTCCCCCACCTCTCCGCCCCCCACCCCCACAGCCCTCTCCCTCCTTTCTTCCTTTCTCTCTCTCCCCTTCTCCCAACCCTCATATACTAACCTTTGGGATTTGCTTTCTAGGCAAAGCAGGAAAAACGCCAGCTCTGTGTCCCAGGATTCCTGGGAGCAGAACTACTCCCCCGGCGAAGGCTTCCAGAGCGCCAAGGAGAACCCCAGGTACTCCAGCTACCAAGGCTCCAGGAACGGCTACCTGGGCGGGCACGGCTTCAACGCCAGGGTGATGCTGGAGACCCAGGAGCTCCTTCGCCAGGAGCAGAGGCGGAAGGAGCAGCAGATGAAGAAGCAGCCTCCTCCGGAGGGGCTCAACAACTATGACTCATACAAGAAAGGCCAGGACCCCAGTTACACCCCTCCCAAGGGGCCCTTCCGGCAGGATGTGCCCCCCTCCCCTTCTCAGGTCGCTAGGCTGAACAGACTCCAGACTCCTGAGAAAGGGAAACCCTTCTATTCCTGAGCAGGAGAAGAGCGGAGGCTTCATGTCATGCAATAAAGGACATTTTCTTATGAAGACTTGTATTTTGGGAGTTTTTTTAAAACCTCGATGGTACTATGGAATATTTCTGTTGTTGGTATCAGTGCCTTTAAGCAGTACGGGCAAAGAAACGGAAGGCCTTAATGTCTTTGCCACTATGTCTCAAGTATCTATTTCATGGAAGGATTTCCCGCCCTCCGACAATCATGTGTTCAAGGCATTCGTGTGCTCGGCGTCTGTCTGCAGTACCAGGACGGGGCCCCCCCACCGTGAGATGTCCGTGGCTTTGTGTGACAGCCCCTGACAACTTGCGGTGACAAATTACCTTGAAGTTGAGGGGGATAGCGATCCCTCTTTTTCCCCTTTCAGTTTTCTTTGATGTGAGGTGACGTCCCAATCTCTGGAGGATCCAAGGGGGTGACCACACCAGAAATCGGGGCCTTATGGTACTCACAACAGTCATTTACAGTACTTCGTAACCAGCGTGGTTTTCCCTGCTCTCTCCCAGCTCCTCGCCGTGGGAGAGTTCCTTCATCCTAGGAAAGAAGCTAAGCCATATCCAGTACCGTCTGGTTATCACGGGGGTCCTTTTGCAGCTGCCTTATAACTCGACCAGTGAGGTGATCATTCTAGTCCGTGTTTATAAATACACTTGTTCAGTCATGCTCCTGACACGTGTGTTGAGTCAGCGCCGCTCTGCGTGGGGGACGTGGGAGAGGGAGTGACTCCCGGCCGGGGAGCGAGGGAGCCTGCCCACCGGCCCTGTGTGTATCGTCATGTGGGAGGTGGCAGCTAAGAAAAGAACTCTCCCAGGATGAGCTTCTGGCCCACGACATCCCAGTAATTATTTTAATTAGTTTTCGTTTGGCAGGTTGGCAGGGAGGGCAGAGGGTGGGACAAAGATAAATCAGACAGTCGTTTTGGGATTCTCAAAACTCATCTGCTCTCCACAGTTTTGAAAGTCAGTTGGAGATGACATTTGTCTCGTGTATCTACATGCTTGTATCTCGGCCTGGTGATGCCATCCATGCTCCTAAATAATTCTGCCCTGAAACAAAGAAGACAAATAAGGGAAAAGCTGTTCTGCCACACAGCGAACATTCTGGTGTTCCCAAAAGGTCGCTCTCGCGTCCATATTGTAAGCTATGTGTGGGTCACGAGGACCTCGGTTGCTCCCATGTTTTCAGCTGTCGGTCTGAACGTCGCGTATTGTAAACCATGGCTGGGTTGCTAAAGTGCCTGCAAATCCCGATGTGAAAAAAGCTTGAGATGAAAGCTCAGCATACCATGTATTAACAAAAAAGAAAAGAAAACAAAAAAAAAAGACATGTACTGATATGCCTATTTTTTTTTTTACTGGCACATTGTATTTTTGTGTCCACTTGTTTTTAGAAAATATGTGAAGTGTCCACACGTACCTATTGTCTCTTTTGCATTTCTGTGTAACGGTTCTGTGTTCCTAATGTGTGGGGATATTCAGTGATGTTACCAGTGTCAGCACGGTGACCTTGGATGACAGTGGCTCTTTCTCACAGCCTTCCCTGAGCTGTGAGAAACAGCTTTCCCTGTACATATGAGACTTCTAATAAAAGGCATATTTCTTCCTGTTCTTTGTGGTGTCTGTAGTGTTCCTGTGGAAACTCCCAGTTGGGTTTTTTTTTTTAAGTATATTAGCAGATGTGATTTTTTTTCATATTTAGAAAAAGTTGAAAGCTTCCTCTCTCTGTCTGTGGGCAGACGTGGACATAGGTGATTGCTTACCTGACACCTGAGGAGAGAGGGGGCAGGGAAGAAAGAGGAACCTTCTTAATGAGTTTACTGGAAGACCCAGGCTGCCGAAAGAGCCCGGGGAGTTCAGAATTGAAGGAGCCAATACTCTAGAGCTACATAAAAGAAAACTTATACAGAGAACCACATCATATTCCCATTATTGTCCTTTGCTCCCTCTGGATCACTTCAGCGAGCCAAGCATTTTGAGGGAGTCTCACCCTTGCATACTGTGAACCCGGAGAAATGTCCAGATTCTTTTCCATTTCCAATACCAACCAGTTCTTATTTCCCGAAGTACAAAATAAGGCTTTGCTATTTCTTTTAGGTTAAGTAATATGTGTATGGTGCCCTGCAGGCGTAAAGGGCACTAGGTCCCTAGGTATGTCTCGTGCACAAATGCCCATGTGGCCCCCACCCAGAGGGCAAGCATTGCACAGACCTGTTGAAAATGCCCTCCGTGTGGAGCTGCTGCATCAGCTGGTTGTCATAGCAGCCTTCAGCCTGTCACTAAATCCAATTCTGTCACCTCAGGATTAGTAACGAGAGGTGTATAGCAAGCCAAGAAAATAACACATCTTGGGTTCTTATATGCATGCAAGGTGTGGGAAAGTAGCAAAGAGAAGATGGACAGATTTGTTAATTTTCTCACTGACCAGGAGGCCCATTGCAAATGCCAAAACTTGCAGGTTGTTTGTCTCAACTGACAGTGAGAAGTGGAGCAGGAGAGGTGATATTGAATGTTGTGGGGACCCAAATCACAAAGGGATTTGTAGATGAAAACTGACAATTTGAGCGACACTGAGAGGAGAAGTAGGACTGGATACGAGTCAGCCCAGAAGTGGGAATATGCTCTACCAGCAGTCTTGTCTAAATGACTGCCCTCTGGCTCCAGGGCACTTTCCCAGGACTCAATGGGATCACAGGAAGACTGGATCCATAGCAAGAGCCTGGCCGGGTGTGGTCAGCGCGTGCACTGGACTCCACCCCCTGGGAGGAGTCCCAATCCATACAGCGGGGTGGGCGGCCCCACCAAGACCCACGCTCAGGTGAGGATGGAAGGGAGTGAGTCCACTGTCCCTCAGGAAAGATGGTCCCATGGTTGCATTATTACCACTCTCCATCCATGAAGACAATAGAAGTCTTATAAATACTTATAAAATAATGTTATACAAGGTATCTGTATCATATGTACATTAAACACCACCACCATCTCTTCTCCCTGTGGCTGGTTAGACCAAAGACAGCTCAGAAGTCAAAACATCCCACAGTTGACAGGGCTGTCACCCTGATCGTAAGGAAAGGGGAACCCTGGCTTCTCACTTCTTCCACCAAAGGAGTCAAACATACCAAATCAGAGACCGTAAACCAAAGGAATTTTCTGTTCCCTTGAGTGGAAGCAATTGATACAACTGCAAACCCATGTTGAGGAAGGGCAGCAAATAAGCAAATAGAGCTGACCACTTGGCCAGCAGCATGCTTCGTGATCATGTGCCCACGTGAGTCTGAGAACAAGGCCAGAGCTAAGAGACCAGGCTCCTCTGTCCACATCATTGCTCATGATTTGCCCAAATATGGCCCCCATCTTCCAGACTGCTCCCCTTTATCCAATAACATTTCTTAGAAAGTACACACGTTTGCATATATGTGGAACCGGCATACGTCCACGATGCACATGTAATTCTGTATTTGTCTCTGTTATTCTGGTTACTTTAATGTGTTTCTTATTTCATCCTTTGAGTCCTTGAAGTGCACGCAGTTTTTGCCCCAGTTGAAATCAACCCAAGATGAAGCAGAGAGTACTTTGTTTCTGATTTTGTTTTCTAGTCTTGGAAGAATAAGTCACTAAGGTTCAACTAACTACCTCTGAGTATATCCCATCATGGAGGGCTTACCTGGGTAACACAGTGTGCCAGGAATTTCAATGTCTACGTAACTCAGTTCTTTCTCCTCCTCCTCCTCCTCCTCCTCCTCCTCCTCCTCCTCCTCCTCCTTCTTTTTTTTTTGCAAAGATTACTCCACTGATGACATGTCAGGTAAGGAGATAATCTTCCTTTCTTCAGAGACAGGATATCATCTTAATAAGGCAGCTAATAAGAATGTTCACAGGTCAGAAGTGCGAGTGACAGAGGTGCTTTAACGGGAAACCCCCTTCAGCTCTGAGTAATGACGAGATCGCAGAGCTGGTTGCGTTAAATTGACTTTTTTTTAAATGTGTGGAGGATGAGGGTTGTAATTTTGAGCATAAGCTTTTCTTTCCTTTTTTTTTTTTTTTAAACAAGAAACTGGTATTTTACATTAGATCTCATGGGGAAGAGGAAAGAGTGTCCTTGCACTCCACATAGAAGGGACTTATTTCCCATTAGATGGGTTCTTTTCTCCAAATTCGGCATCTTCCCAGCCAGCACTCATCTCCCCTGCTCTTCCTCTTCCTCCAGGTTTCACATCCCGTGCAGCCAAGTAGAAAATATATGGGTATCCTTTGTCCATACATGTTTCTTTAGGTTAAACCCCACAGTATAGAATTTCATTTTTAAAGGATTCCATTATGAGTCCTATAAGATCATGCATCCTTTGCTAAAGACCGTTTTCTTTTTCCTTTCTGAATTTAGACTTAAATGATCGGTTTTCGTTTCCTGATTTTGAATTTTTTAAAGCAAATCCTATGCACCCTGGCCCGTCACTGCCCACATAGGTCTGTTCCGTACTGGATGCAGGAGAAAAGTACAAGAAACAAGGGCGAAGCTCTCCCACTCATCTTTCATCCCAGTGCTTATTTGCTCACAGGATCAATTAAATGTGTGAAAAACACGTTTTTCTGAATTGCTCAACTAACTGCTGAGTCACCTCACACTGTTGTTGGCTTAGAAAAGCCATTTGGAGTTTGTTCCCAGACAGTGCGGATGTCTCACGATGATCCGACGCTCTTCCCCGGGGTGTCATCAGCCTCAGCGCATCAATGGCAGGAAGGGGGTACTGGTGGCAGGAGCCCTTCTCCTGTCTCCGAAGGCAAGTTTGCCACTTGCTAGAAGGCTCCTCCTGAAGCTGAAGCTTGGCTTCCACGAGGGATTTTATGATGCAAATATTTTAAGTACAACTTTGAAGATTTTGCCATTAAAAACAGTCTCCATGGCTCAGGGCCCAGCCGACTGCAAACTACAAGGGGGAAAAGTGCCATATATTGCTGGCAAGTGACAGGAAGGAAAACAACACAAATTTCTAAACCAATCGTGACCTTGGCTAATGATCTGGTTTCAGGGTTCAGTTCATATCTGACTTGCTTTTATCCAGCTCTAGCTGTCGGTGGCAACATACTATCACAGTTGTTTATGTCGGGACAAAATGGGTGGAAACATTAACCTAAGGACCCAGAGACAGGTCAGATTAGGGCTCGCCAATGAATGTGGAGTATTTTGGAATAATGCGAACCTTTGAACTTGCCTTGTGAAGCCTCAAAGTGAATTTGTCCTACACATGCCCCAATCTTCAACTCCGTGTCCAAACTTTCCTTCCTTTTATCTGCTTGGCTTGACTCCCATCTGAGCTCAAGGAGCCTCTGCTCTGGTCCAGGCAACCCAAGCATGGCTACAAAATCTGAACCTGCAATCAGAGTACACAAGCTGCCCCTGGCTCCCACTCTGTTTGCTTGATTTATTCATGTAGCACTTTACAATGTGCACAACATTCTCATCTTTTCTCTTTGAGCCTCCAAACCCCATGAAGCAGGTTAGAGAAGTGATGGTCCGATTTTACACATGAGGAAATCGAGCCTCCCCGAGTTCGTGGCTCGCGGGTGGTGAGCAGCTCCATCAGAACACAAAACCCATTGTCTGGGCTGCAGCCCGACTTGGCGGTGTTAACTTTTTATCAGAAGAGAAGCTTTTGTTTTTAACAATGTTAAGTTCCTTACTTGATGAGAACTCATTGATTGGGTAAAGAAGCACGATAACTCTAAGGAGTTATGAAGTTAGCAATGCCTTAAAAATAAATTTTATTGGGGCGCCTGGGTAGTGCAGTCATTAAGCGTCTGCCTTCGGCTCAGGGCGTGATCCTGGCGTTCTGGGATCGAGTCCCACATCGGGCTCCTCGGCTGGGAGCCTGCTTCTTCCTCTCCCTCTCCCCTGCTGTGTTCCCTCTCTCACTGGCTGTCTCTCTGTCACATAAATAAATAAAATCTTTAAAAATAAATAAATTTTATTAATCACGATACCATTTATGTACACTTGAAAATTATAAATGCATATATTACCTATTGTAAATAGATACATTATATGATTTAAATATAATGGCTTATTCACACTTCAGGCCCAGTGTTTATAAATTTCAAATGCCTCTTGACATAGACAATGCCAGGTTCCCATGTGGATTTGCAGACCCCACCGTGTCCTTGTTGGTAACCACTGTTCCATGCTCTGGATCCTTTGCTTCGCTATTTAAATCTCTTTGACCAGAAGGTATTCATTTCTAAGCCAGATTTTCACGTTCAGAAAAGAGTCACATGAGATTGAAGACAGTGAAAATTAAAAAAAAAATAATATGAGTAGGATCTGAAACATGAGGAAAATAGGAGGCAGTAGAACACAGAGTGGCCACAACAAAAAGCCAATCCTAGAGGCCGGATTTCTGAAGCAGATGCAGAAGAGATCTCAAATCCTGGAACAAAATAGAGAAGATGGCTGGGAGATCGAGAAACAATCACAATTTGCATGAAATCATCAGCTGTTTTCAGCACAGATGGGAAAAGCCTGTTACGAAACGTCGTAAGATGTTTGCAGCGGGTTTCAAGCTGGACATGCATTAAACACATTCTTAAGATTTTCGCATTGGGAATAAAAATGTAAATCATTTTAGTGATGATTTTTTTCTTTACATATCATTATTCTTCGTATTTTATTTTATTTTTGGTAAGGAGATGACATCACGATAGCCAAGGGGAAATGATCCATTTATAGACTTGGATAGATAAAATTTATCTTCAAAGAGGTAGAATATTAATTATGCATAGAAAGAAACTTTTAGCCCTGAAACATTCCCAGTGAAACGAGGGGCTTATTTCACTCAAAATCCTAATCAAACACAGTTCAATATCTCAGAGAGAAACGCGGGCAGTTCCTGCATGTTTCAGAGCAGCGGGCCGAATTTGGGCAGCTTCCCAGTACCAGCCCCCCTCGGGATGCTCCCTGGGGTTCCGCCACGACAGTCACGTCTACCCTCGCTTCCTTGCTCCTTTAAATGAACTGCGGGGTTGTGAGGCCGGAGCCAGTAGCTGATGCTCTCCTCTGATCCCGTGTCCCTAGAGGAGAGACATAGACAGCCACAGACTCAGTGTCTGGAAGAACTGGCTGGCCCAAGGAAACGAGTTTCCAATAACTAATCCAGCTGAACGAGGCACTTCCCTTGGCTCCCGCTCTCCTTCCCGTAAGCCAGGAAATGTTCTCTCCATTCAGTAGGGGATGGCTCATCAGGGACTTCTAATCTCTGATTGGTTCCTTTATACACGATGCTAGTATCTTCTCCTGCCTATCTTCGGTCCTTTTAGGTGTTCCCTCTGGATTAATTGAAAATCATGGATATCCTGTTTGTATGATTTGTTCAAGGTAATTGTAAGGCCATGAAGAGGCCAATATTGATTTTTAAGGAAGATGCCACTTTATATGGCCTGAAATGTACAATGTAGAATGCGGAGCCCGTTTAGGAAAGATAATTGTCTCATATTCATTCATTCATTCATTTATAGCTCCTGCTGTATGCCAAGTGCCGTGCTAGGTGCTGAGAATACACCGGAGAATGTTACATCATATTCTAGCGGGGAAGAGCTCTATAGTCAGGCGGTGATGCTTGGCAGGAAGAAAATCAAGGAGGATTATGGGGTAGAAAATGAAAAGGAGCGAGTAGACAGAGATCTCAGTTGAGCGGGAATCTGAGGACGTGAGGGAGCCATGTGGCTACTGGCAGGAAGAGCATGCCCAGGAGCAACCGCCAGCGCCAACGCCTGAGGCAGCAGCGTGCCCAGCACGCTCACAGCATGGTACGGGGGTGGGCTTCGACTTCTCTCAGGGGAGGGCGGCCGAGGAAGAGAGGAGCTGGACGGTTCTTACGGTAATGATCAGAGCTGGACAGGGAGAAAAGTCAGGACAAGGACCAGGTGAAGACACAAAACAACATTGGTCAATGGATTCTGGGCAAGGGATGGTTGGAGTGGGGGAATATGAGTCATCAGTGAGTGGACACTTTGAGTAGAGATTAGGGAGGGAATACGGATAGGTGTGACCATGAGGCAGAACACGAGATCAACGGAGGTGAGGCAGTCAAGCAACAGAGAGACCAGTATGCTAGGAGGATCTTCTGTGCAGCTGTTGAAATCAACAACAACAAATACGGTTGTGAGACAGCGATTCGGGTGCTAAAATCCTCACAGAATGGAGATCGATAGAAGACCACCACCAAAAGTGAAGTAAAACATACTGTACCTAGCTAACAGCTTCAAAGGAGTGTGGAGGTGGGAGTGGGGTGGGTGGTTACAGAGAAAGGAGGACTCGTGACCAGGAAGTGTCAATAAGGAGTTACAGAGACACCTATCCCATTTCCGAGCCCCAAATATGTGCCGTGCGAGCAAAAACCAGCCACCTGTGGAAAGACTGGGGCTGTTGATTAGGGCGAGAAGCAGGTGAGGGATGGGCAAAGCCCTTAAGAGATATCAGACCGAGTAACAAGGGTCCCCTCGGGGTCTTGGGCTGCTTCTGAGGTCTGAGATAAAAGGGACGCAGAGCAAGGTCAAGTTCCATGGTCTCTGAGGGGTGGTAGGAGTTCAGTTCTAATCATTGCCTACTTCTCAGGTGCTGAGAGCCAGGAGTCTTGCAAGGACCATAGGTGCCCCTTGCATTGGGACAGAGTGCTGTAACTCTCCAAATGCCCAAACCTGCTTTATGCCATGTGTGTCTGTGTCTTGACGATGGATGTATTTATGCATTCATTCACTTGTTCAGGGGCTAATGGATACCAGACAATGTGTGTCACTGCTCATTCACTGGTGAACTAAAGAGACATTGATGTTCTCATGAAAACTGCAGTTCAAAGGCAGAAGCCAACATTAATTAAATCAACACACAAATAAATGTATGTTACACTGTGACAAGGTCTCTTAAAACAAAGTTCCTGTGAATAAGGAGCAGGAGGAGGGGACATAATCAGGCTGAGGATGGTGAAAGGTTGGGAGGAAGGATGTGTAAGGTGAGACTTGAAGGATTCTGGAAACCCAACAAGAAGATGACAATATATCAAGAACCTGGAAACCTAATCCCTTTTGACACTGAGGGTTCATTTTCTGGAATCTAGCTAATGACACAACCCAAAAAGTGAACAAAGATTTCTACCCAAAGCTGTTAAAAGAACAAAAACATAGTTTATAAAAGGAAAATTGGAACCTAAACATGCAAAAATAGGGAAATAGCTATGTAAATTGTGGTATAAAATGTAGCACTAGGTTATCAGTTGTTATCAATGCTGATAAATACATTTCACTGACACAGAAATAAAATGACAATATAATGTTCAATTAAAAAATTATGGCAGCAATGTCCACAGATGCCAAATTATGGAAAGAGCCCAGATGTCCATCAACAGATGAATGGATAAAGAAAATGTGGTGTATATATGCAATGGAATATTACTCAGCCATCAAAAAGAATGAACTCATGCCATTTGCAATGACATGTTTGAAACTAGAGGGTATTATGTTATGCGAAATAAGTCAGTCAGAGAAAGGCAGATACTATGTGATTTCACTCATATGTGGAATTTAAAAAACAAAACAGATGAGCATAGGGGTAGGGAAGGAAAAATAAGATAAAAAAGAGAGGGAGGCAAACCACAAGAGATGCTGAACTCTAGGAAACAAACAGGGTTGCTGGAGCGGAGGGGGTTGGAGGGAAGGGGTCACTGGGTAATGGGCATTACGGAGGGTACTTGATATAATGAGCACTGGGTGTTACATGCAATGGATGAAACACCAAATTCTACCCCAGAAACTAATAATACAGTATATGTTAACTACATAGAATTTAAATAAAAAATGTTTTAAAAAGGGGACATCAGATTGTGCCCCAGCATGCCTGAATGCACAGGGCTGCATGTACGTATACACACGTGTGTGCATGTGTGTACACATGAAGAAAGGGAACAAATACCCCTGATATTAACAAGTTTTCACTGTTTGCACTAGGATTTGTATTTACTTCTTTCCCTGTGTTTCCATTACAATAAAGACAGTCACTTCATTTAACAATTTTTCTTAAATTAGAAGAAAATTAAACTTTGTAGTTACCTTTTGTCTTTTCACTCCCTCCTTGGCTTTGGAGCTGGTCACACGGGATGGCAGTATTCCGTCAGCGAGGGTTTCCTGAACACCCAGGGTGCCGGGCCTGCTGGCTGCTGTGGAAGAACGTCTGAGGTCAGAACAGGGAAGCTCATCCGGCTTGAGGTGATCCAGGGTGACTTGGGGAGGAGCTGGGTTGTGGGCTTTTGCCTTCATGAAGCGGTGGCACTGGGGAGGGGAGAAGTGGGAGGAGCCCTCCTGTGAGGAAAACCACCATGTGCAACTTGCAGAAGTGGGGCTTAACAACCCGTGTGAGTGTGAGCAGCTGTGTGGAGACAGGTGTGGGCGCCTGGGCTGGGCTAGCAGGGGGAGCCAGCAGCAGAGGCACTTGGCCACGAGAGGCCCACGGGGGGAGGAAATGACAGGCTCTTGAGCATTCGCTTACTCATTAATTCACCTCATTCTTGTTGAGTGTGTCAGGCACTGTCTGAGGAGCGGGGGGTGTATTAGTGAACAGATCAGATAAAAATCCCTGCCCTCATCTGGCTATTTGAGTGTGCACTGGGGAAGTGGGGTGGGCATTGGGGGGAGGCCGACTATAAGCAACCAACTCAATAAGTAAATGTCACAGCGTAGGAAGAGTGCTGCATAGTCGGGAAGAAGCGGGCAGGCACATTTGTGGAGGGCGGGGCTGGTTGCAGTACTGAATGGGGGTCACAGCCAGCCTCATGAGGCCTCACTCAGGCAAAGGCTGGAAAACAGGGTTTCTGAGACAGAGGGAGGCCGGGTTGAAGTTGTTGGTAGTGATGAGTCCTAGAGTGAGTGGCTGAGGTACGTGAATGATAACTGGAAGGCTGCCGCGTAAGGGACAGTTCTTGTCATTGCGAATACCTACATCACCACAAAGGATGGCAGGAGCCGCACCAGTGAAAGTGGCTGTGAGGCGGGACACAATGGGACCCATGTAGGGTGATTGGGGTGGGGTGGAGTCCAATGATATGAGATTCAAAGATGAGGAGAGTTTTGAGGAGAGAAGGTAGGTTTGGAGCTGTAATGGGGGTAAAGGAAGAGGCCTACTTGCACTCCAGGCCCAGGATTGCAAGGTACAAGAGGCCAACTGCTCCCCTTTACGTACGGAACCCAGGCCTCAGACAGCTGGGGTTCAGAGAAGAGGTTGAGAATGCAGACTTTGCATTCAGTGGATTCCTGAAGCACTGGGGATGGTGTCTGAAATGAAAATGGCAGGATTGAGAACAAAATAGCAGATGTACAGAGCTTTCTAAGGTTTAGAATGTGAGGGAAGGGGGTACCCTGGGAATCTGGGGCTTCTTGTGATGACTGTCATAAACAGCAAAAATGGGCTTCTTGGTGGCAGGGCCGTGACTAGGGGAGCCAGTGATGAAATCCGGTGAAGCTATGACACACGTTGAGCCTAGGCCTCCTCTTGACCCCACTGAAGTCTTCACACCAGGCACCAAGCTCACTTTTGACTTATAGGGAGTGCCGCGGGCTCCCTCATGCCCCCAGTGAACTGATTTGAGGCTATCTGGGGAAGCCATTCTCAGGAAAAAGCAAGGGACAGATAGGATAAGAGCTACGTTTCAGGAAAATTAACTGCACAACACATGCAGATAGATGGATAGAAAGATTAGCTAAAAGATGGAAGGCCATACAATTATCAGTAATTGCAGAAACCAAAAGAAATGCAACTGAATTTCTTGGAGGGCAACTTGGTTTATCTCGAGATTTAATGAGTGACCCATTCAAGATATTTGGTGGTGGTGATGTTTATGGACTTTGTCTTGGGCATATTGACATGACCCTCTTTCAGTGGAGTAGTGTGTGCCTTAGTCTGGGTCTCTGAGGAGCAGTCACCAAGATGAGTTTGGATGTATGATAGATGAATTGGGGGGAATGCTGGTGAAGGGTGACAGGGAGGAACACGGAGGAACCTGGGAGAGCCATCTGACCATGATATAATTCCAAGTGCTGTGAAGAAGACAGGGGAGGAAGAAAAGCCATAGACTATGGTGCAGTTCTAGAAAGTTTGATAAGGCCTATGAGGAGTACTTGCGCCAAAGTCACCTGTCAGAGGAGAGCCAGAACAAGTCAGCCTTAGTATCTGTGCTACACTGTTGGCTGGGAGAAGCTCACAGAAAGCATGGCCTCGATACAAAGACATGGCTGGATTTCAAGGGGACTGGAGCAAGGACCCTCAGTCAACTCCATTGGGGGCCTCGTAGAGAATCCCAGAGGCTCACCTTCATGGTCGCCCGGTCCATGGGGGTAACTCTCCATTCATGATGATTTCCTGAATCATCCGCATTCCGTCTATCATCCAATAGAGTTCATGTTGATCTAAGCCTCTCTTGCCTGGGATACGTTCCCACTCGTCACATTTCTTAGAACGTAGTTGAGACCAAATGGCAGGACAGAGGGTGCTGTCTTACCACAGGTGACCTCAGTTTATCTTCTTTTCCTCAAAATAGCTCAACAATAGTTACTTTTATCATAAATGTTACAGTGCAACAATACCTCAACAATATAATAAATGTACCTTGTGTATAGGAGGTTAATTTTTCCTCAATAAAACACCCCATGCAGCTCATGAACATTCTAAGAAGTGAAGCTCTTTTCTCTGATACACTGAAATATATTGCTTACTATTAAGAGTGACAACTGAAGTTGGAAATGTTGTCCATGTAGAATGATAAAAAGTGCAACATTTCAACCAGTCTCTCTTCATGAGTCTTATTGTGTCATCGTATGTTACAAGATGCCTCAGAGAAAGTAGGTGCGCTCTAATACCATTTCCAACTGACAAAACGTGGCGTGTCCTAACCTACAGATGGGAATAGCAAATAGTCTACTCTGTATCTGAAACAGATGCTCCTCCCCACCCCCAGGTTATTGCCAACTTAAAGCCCTTTAATGTTTAGATTGGCTCCTGTCTAGTTATAACTCTCTTCTTAGCTGGTAACCATTCCATGTTCTGTGGGTAAGCATAACTGACCAAAAGGAGTTTGGCTGCTCTCCAAACCCAATTGCTCAGCGGGGATTTGTTGGTATTGACCAGTGACCTGGACTGTGGGAGCAATAAACTACCTGTCATTTAGCATGTGTGGGAGAGCACTTTTTTTTTTTTTTAAGTGCTAAATAGAGGAGCCCTGGAGGGTTTCTAACCACCCTCAGGCTGGTTCAGGAACAAAGTCTTACATTCTGTTCTCCCCTTTTCTTGATCATGGATTCAGTAGCCAGAACGAGTGAAAGTTCTCTTGCAATGACGAACTCTTGGCTTGATCTTTTCTGAGTGGCCTTTATTGAAAGATTTTAAAGTTTAATCAGAAAAAAAGAACTGTTTAAAGGTTCAGCTTTTGCAAATATCAGAAATAAGAGCTCTCACTTAGCTGCTGGGTGATTTCCAGGACAGAAAGTCACACTCTAGTGGAGGAGGAACTTGGAGCTTCCTGTGCGATATGGAGGTTCTCCACAGGGCAAAGATCACCCCAGGATCTCTCTCCTCCCATTTATGGCCCAAATCACAACCTTTCCAGAATGCTTCCACACAAAGACTACTTTTCACGAGAGCTCAAGTGGAGAGTGAGCCAGAGATACAGAGAACTCATGTAACACAATGGGCATTTGGGATAGAAGTTTCCCAGCTCATCCCTGGGAGACTAGGGCGATGGGACAAGGAACGGGCACGTGGCACTTAGAATCCCGTGATAACAAGAAGGCGCGGAGTCTCGAGCCACATGATTACTATTTAATAATGTTGACCATTAGGAGACTGTCAAAGATTCATGTTCTGGTTGGGAGTGCCAACTTGCCTCTCAAGTCTTGGAGAGACTGGCGAAAATGCTGGCTTTGGCAGATGGCCTCTTGGCACAGGTGGGAGTATTGATCATCCTTGAATGGTAGGAAATGTGACTCCCTGTCTGATTAAAAGTTTCTTACAAGGGAGAACAAAGGCCTAAGGTTGTTGGAATGCTTAATAGTCTACATTAAAGATATCTCTACATTAAGGAGTATCTGTTGCCAGAACCTACATTCCGATTGTTGTCACAGCGTTTAATGGATCCATTATTGTTCTTTTTTCATTTCAGATGCTGTATTCCCTTTTTTTTTTTAGAGAGGGAGAGAGCAAGCGAGCCCGGGATGGGGGCAGAGGGAGAGGGAGAGAAAGAATCTTAAGCTCCACGACCAGCGTGGAGTCCAACGTGGGCTTGATCTCACAACCCTGAGGTCATGACCTGCACCAAAATCAAGAGTCGGACACTTAACTGACTGAGCCACCCAGGCACCCTCAGATGATTTAGTCTGACTCAATCATCACGCATCTTCTCTTTGCCCATTCTTTTAAAATAAATTTTTCTTTACTAAGATTTGTGGTTTTTCCTGTGAAAATGGGACCATCAGCTGGGAAAACAAAACAAAACAAAACATGAAAACTAGGAATTTTAGGGACCCACGTGTTAAATCCCATTTTGGTGAATCTGAAGGTAAAATTCCCAAAGACGTGTAGCAACATATTATGAAGTGATTCATCCACATGCCACAGGACTCAGGTCCAACTAAATGCTGATATCTTGGGCCATTGTTTTAAAAAATAGTTGGGGCCTTTTGATACCCCATTAGTTCATCCTGTGTTCTTGATCTCAGGCTGGCTCTAAGTCATGGTTCTGATGCCTTGATCTCCATATTGTTCTTTTCACCCAGTTAACCTCAGGCTTTGTTTAATCCTAGTCTGTGTTCTAGGCTTATTTGTGGCTTGGGGTTTACTTCTATCCTGAGCAGGTCCTTCTTTGGTGACCCATGTTCTGCTATATTTGGTTTGACCAAACGGTTCAGACTCACTCTAAATGTACCCCAGTCTTGGATGACACTCTGCTGTCCTCAGATGGGACCCAAGGGCACTACATCCATCACTTTTGATAGGTTGACTTTGGGAAATTAATTGACCGTGAAATTAACCTGGCTGCTCCTGGCTTTTTTCTCATAGTAGGCACTCAATAAATGTTTGTCAAGTGAATGCTTTGTATGAAACTTACTTAAAGAAATTTAAAAAATGTTTTTCCTGTAGTGTCTTTCTAATTTTCCTTTTTGCAGTTAAAATGATCGTGCGGTGTTTCTGTAAACAGTAATAGAGAAGAAGAAGTTATAATAAAAGAGATAATTGGTGTGACTCTAAAGAGAAACTTAAAAAGACAAATGCTCCTAGACTTGAGTGACTGTATTTGGGAGCTATCCCTAACGAAATTCAATGTGTTTTCATAAAATTGGGTTGAGGGAATTTTGACCTCCTCCTTCTCAGTTTTGATTTTGAGCTCCCTTTGTTCATCGCTGGTATATTGGTCCTCCTCTGGCATCTGTCCAGGGCCCTCTACTCTTCTCTCATTCTGTCCCCTACCTGCACAGTCTCTTCTTCTTCCATCTCATGTCAAGGGCTCCCAGCCCCAGTGTCTCTGGGACCCTCAGCTCTCTCGGGATCTTCACTTAGCCTGCCTTTCTCCTGCCTGCAGCCCAGGGAGACACTGCCTCTGCTGCTGGGACCTTTTTGAATTCACCACTGCCTATGCCTGAGGCCTGCTATCATGGAGCCCTCAATGCCCCACTGGGGCTCACTGTTCCCCTCTGATTGCCCTGTTGTGGGTGAAATTGTCCTTAGCTTGTTCGTGGCACAATTTACTGCAATGTCAAGGAGCACAGACTTGAGTCAGCTGACCTGGATTTGAATCCCCGCTTTGTCACTTACTCACTAGATGATCTTCAATTTTAACCCCTCCAAGCCTCAGTATCCTCATCTGTGAAATGGGGACAGTAATAGTACTTACTTCACAGGGTTGTTTAAAGGATTAATTGGTAAGACAACAGCTTAGTTCCATGCTTAGAACATAATAAGTGCCCCCCTGAATGTTTGCTTTGATTCTTTGCAGATTATTCCTTTGTGAAAGCATCTCCTTATGTTTTTCCTATGGTGGGCCCCTTCTGTCCAAGAGGCTCAGAAGGAATTTTACAGGGATGCCCAGAAAACTATATCCTGAGCAGACAATCCCTCTGCTCTCCATTCCCCATCCACTGGTCCCTCCTTCCTGTTCCCTCCTCTCCTCCAGCAGACTTTGACATAAATGGACTGCTAGAAGCTTTGGGTCTCCAATTCATCATGCACTCAGAGTGCCTGCACCCAGGCTGGGACCCGGTTTCCAATCATCTTTCCAGGACTAAGGATTTGACTTTTACTCCATGAGCAGAAACCACCACTCTCGTTCCCAGAAGAGCTTGCTCGTCTTGCCAGGCCTGCTGATGACTGATAGCAATGTTGCTTTCTGAGGATTAGGTGAATGCATTCAGGATATTTACTCTGACTCCTTTTTGGGTTTGTTATGCTTCTGAGGGAATTTCCCCACATGTTTATATGATGGTTGCATAAATAACTACAAAACTGTAATTTGTTTTTTGAAGCTTATTATTCTCCTTAAGTTTCTTAAATTATTAAGATTATCTGGCTTCTTGGGAAATAGCTGTGTTTCAGAGTAATTTAATTCCATACTGTGGGGAACAATTGGGTACTGTCTGGGGGGACACACTAAAAAAAACCTATTAAGTCTACTCATTCTTTAATTTTCCTGATTCTGCAGCTCAGTGAGGATATGGTCTCAGGTAAGAGAATATTTGTCCATTACCCAGCTTGCACAGATGTTGCAAGAATTCTCAAAGGACTCGTTCTTGCTTTTGTTTTTGTTTTGTTTCTTTTGCAACAAGAAGGGCTCCCTGCATGAAAACAGGCCAGCATATAGCAGTGATGCCCAACTGTGAGCAAGCAGTGTCCAGCTTAGGTGGACACACAAGCACTGAGGAACACAAGCATTCTGACCCCAAATAGTCCCTGGTGGTCAGGGCGAGGCTGACCAAGAGGTGACTTTCTAGACTATTCAATGTCAGCTACACTTGGAGTTTCCCGTTTGGGCTATACCTTGAAGCCAGACCATCCTTCCTCAGAGCCAATACTATCAAGCCATTCTGTGGCTCAAGAAGTTCAAACATCCTGATGGTCTATGACAAGATGTCTAGATTCTTTAGCCTGGCTTTGAGGCTGTGACCCAGACTTACCTTTCCAGACTTTTCTCCCATTACATCCCATCTCTAAACTAGCCCTCCTATCAGATCACAACCTGCATTTCTGATTCTTGGGTCTATGACATCACTCTGAACCTGAAGATCTCCCACCCCACACCTCACCATCAGCCATTCTCCTTCCTGAACCCTATTCACCCCTCAAAGTCCAACTCTGTTTCTACCTCATCCTATAAAACTCCCTCTGCCTGCTCCAGCCACATGATTTCTCTCCACACAGAGTTCTTTGATTACATAGTCTACCCACTGAGCACTCCTTATGCTTGGTTCTTCATTCTTGTTAATGCTTTTGTGTGCTTGCATCTTACTGGTCTCATTGGTCTATTGGCTTCTTGGAGGAGAAGACTGTATTTTTGTGTTTCTGTTTTCCCCATGGTGCTTTCCTTGTGGTGGCTTTCCTGAAGTGGTCTTGATTTATTGATTGATTTAAAGCAAGGTGATGGGTAGTGAGGAGGGCACATGTTGCGTGGTGCACTGGGTGTTATACGCAACTAATGAAGCATCGAGCTTTGCATCGGAAACTAGGGATGTACTGTATGGTGACTAACATAATATAATAAAAAAAAATTAAAAAAAATAAAGCAAGTCCAGACTCTTTGGGGGACCTGTCAGCTTGTCAATCCCATAATTCCCTGCCAACTATCAGTGCAGAAAGTCAACATGATGGGATCAATTCCATTCTGATTGAGGGATAAGATCTAGTTCAAGTCAGTTCAGCAACTGGGCTGGTACCATGGACTGTGCCAAATATTAACCAAGAAAATACCTTGGGCACAGCCCCTACCTTCAAACAGCTAACTGTTTAGGAAGAGACGTCATTTCCAACAGGACAAAATTAAGAAATATTATTAGCCAAAAATAAAACACTATATTCCATTAAAGTGCTAATTGATTGAACTCCAAAGTTGAGATGTATCGAATAGGTGGAAAGTAGTGTGGGTTCCAAGGTGAAGGGAGATCAGGGAGGGAGGTACAGGGAAAAGCCTCAGGGGGCTCTAGGGACCCAGAAAAGCTTTAGGGACGAGGACAGGAGGAAGAATGTTTTCCATCAGAGGGAAAAGAAATGCCTCAAAAATTGATTGGATACTAGTCACTGATCAGGCATTATGTAGATGCCAACTTCTTTATTCCTCATGGTTTTTGCAAAGCACCGCTTATCTTCCTATCACAGAGGAAGATTCACTAAGAGAGGTTAAGTGATTTGCCCACAGATGGTTCCCAGCCCAACCCAAGCTCCATCCATCTGTCACCAGGCTGGCCAGTGCACTGAGGCAGAGAAAGCCTTCACTGGAGCAGCCCCCAGGCATCCAGGGACCACTTTTCCCCTCTCTCAAGAAGCAGTTTGTCTTAGCCTGGCTCAACCGATGAAGCATCCGACTATCATGATCTTGCTGTCATGGGATCGAGCCCCATGTCTGGCTCTGAGCTTAGCAGGGAGCCTGCTTCAGATTCTCTCTCCCTCCCCCTCCTGCTCACTCTCTCTCTCTCTCTCAAATATATAAATAAAATCTTTAAAAAAAAAAGAGAGAAGGGAAGAAGGGTTCAACTTAAAAAAGAGAGCTGTTCTAGGCAACTTCTACAGTGGCTTCCCACAATCCCCACCTACCTGTTTCCAGTGAATAAATTACAGCAAAAGTGATGGGTTGTCTATTCCACGATGGAGTTATCACAGCCTGTGACTTCCATCATGCTGGCACTCTCTCTCTGGCTGTCCTTGCATGCTCCCTCTGAGAAGAAGACCTACCATAAGGAGAGGTGCATCCAGTAAGGAACCAAGAGCCTCCGCTGTCCAGCATGTGAGGAGCTGAGTGCTGCTAGCAACCAGGTGGGGGAGAGGTCTTCCCCAGGTGAGCTTTCAGATGATATCCCAGCTCAGCTGGCATCGTGACTGCAGCCTTGAAAGAGCCGGAGACAGAGAGGCCAGCTGTCTTCCCTAGATTCCTGACTCACAGAAGGTCTGAGACAACAAATACTGTTTGGGGAGTAATTTGTTTTGGAGCACTATTTAAAGAATGTAAGACCCCTTTCAAATGTGTTCTCTCCTATGGCTGAAATCTGACCTGTCATTAGATGCCTCAAGCATTATTCACTTCAAGTGAATTAGACAATTTAAAAAACATCACCCGACTAATTGGCCAATCTCTATTTGTAGTACCCCCTCATCATGCCTGGTCCCCAGCAGGTGCTTAAGTTCGGGAGGGTGAAATTCTAAGGCTATTCTGAACCATCAGAAATTCTGGAAAATAGCTAGAGAGTCTGCATTTCTAAAAGCACATCACATGCCACAATGTTCTAATTTGGTCTGGATGGTAGTCTCTTCATGAAAATGTATTAAGCTGTGTAGTTATCATTTTTGTGCTTTTCTATAGGCACATTATGTTTCAATAAAAAATTTACTTAAAAAAGTGTTGCCAGTTGACGCGAAGGTATACCACATTTGAGATATATCAGTCTGCGTAATTGTCTTTTAAAGGAATAGATAATAATAATACCTTATATTTATTATTGCACTGTCGTAAGTGCTTTAGGCACATGAATGCACAACAACCCCAAGAGGTAGATGCTATTATAGTACCCAACTTACAGATGGGAAAGGTTTATTATTTGTCCAAGTTTACACAGCTCATGAGTGCTGGAGCCAAGATTCAGACCTAGGCAGTGTGGCTTTATAGAAAGTCAATGCTCTCCAACATGACAGAATTAGGTAGTGAGCAAGGACAGTCTGACAGGTAGCTCCGTGAAGTGGCTGGTGTGGTCTAATCACTGGCTCTGGTTGCTAAAATTCCCTCTCACATGGCCTTTCCACTGGGCCCTTCTCCCTCCCTTTTGGTCTTAGCCTTGGACACAGGACAGAGCAATCCTTAAAGAGTTGCACAGTTGCAGCAGGAGGGAACCAAAATACTTTTCCTCAAGTTCCTCTGGCCCTTTGGTTCTACCAAAGTTCTCTGCTGTCCTGCTGCCTCCATGCAGCTCTCTGAATGGGAGGGTCACAGCTTTTCTCAGGCCCGTGCCTGTTGGCAGCACACACACTATCTGTTCCCTGTTTCTAGTGGAGGAGGGCTGGACAGGCCACCTCCAGCCAGTTTAATATTCCTTGTCTGGGACCAGGCCCAGACACCAGTGCTCTGCCCACTCACTCCCCATCACTCAACATCGGTGAAGAAAAACAGCCCGTCTCTTGCTGTGGTTGTTTCCCCAGCCATGGGTCACAGACTCATAAACAGTTTCTCCCTCTTTTGCAGGTATGTTTCGTGGACAGAATCAGATTCACAGGAGAGCTCACGAAGCTTAAGTTCAGGGGCCACTCCCTAGCAAGACCTTATGCCCAACGGGATATTCATAGCTTTCTTTTTTTTTTTTTTAACATCTTTTTTTTTTTTAAAGATTTTATTTATTTATTTGACAGAGAGAGAGACAGCCAGCGAGAGAGGGAACACAAGCAGGGGGAGTGGGAGAGGAAGAAGCAGGCTCATAGCGGAGGAGCCTGATGTGGGGCTTGAGCCCATAACGCCGGGATCACGCCCTGAGCCGAAGGCAGACGCTTAACCGCTGTGCCACCCAGGCGCCCCTATTCATAGCTTTCTATTCCTTTTATAAAGAGAACTCCACTAATTGTAGGAGTTTCATAATCCTGGAAACCTAGATGTGCCCCTGCTCAAGTGACCCTTCTAGACATTGTCTCCAAAAATGAAACCTCTCATCTTCCTCCTTAGCATGGCACTTGGGGTCTCTGTGACGGGCCTTTAAGTACTATTCTCTCTGCCTTGGTTTTGTTCTCCTCACTGGGACTGCAGGCTTTGTACTAAATTCCCAAGTCCACTTTTCCTGTGGTGAGAGAGAGACCCAGGTATCAAATTTCATTTACTTCTGGCCTCGAACCAGAGGTAAGGCCTGCCTAGTCCTGGTTCCTCAAACCAGAGCTATTCCCAGTCAGGTCCATTTGCTGAAGCAAGGAAGCCAGGCAGCCAGAGACCGCCTCCCCCATAGCCCTCCCCACTCTGTGTCCCCTACCCTTAGCCTTGCAGGGACCACAAGCTAATGTTTCTAGCTGATATCCCATGCTTTCAGATGCAAAAGGCATACTCTATTTACCTGCAGCCGATTTAGGTTCCCAGGTTATAGGCAAACTGTAGGGAGCTGTGGAGGAAGGGAACACACTGACATTATCTAGAACATGAATTGCACTGGAATCTTGTGATAAAGGTACGAAGAAAATAATTTTTTTCCCTGCCCTGGACTTTGGTCAGAAGTACAGAGAAATTCTTTTGTGAATAACCATTCACAAATTTCAACAATTGTTCACTCTTGATTCTAAAAGTCTCTTTGCATGAATGATTTTCTCATCTTTATGCAGAATTCCACATTTTTGTTGACTAAAATATTACTAATCTAATTTCCTATTAAAAAACTCATTTCCAGCATTGCAGAGCTGAAAGGTGCTACCAACCATTTAGTCTTCAATTTACATACAACAAATCCTGTAATCTGATGGGGGCTTTTACACAAGGGTGGCTGCAAGCAATTACATGGGCAAGGAAATATTCTGGTCCAGAGCTGTGTGCTGTGTTAATTTCATCTGTTGAACTCCCATTGAGATTTCTCCTATTGTTAAATTGCCTATTGAGGTGGATTTAGAGAGGAAACTCCACCAAATGCAGCAATTCAATGTTATAATTCTGTTTGTGCTCTAATATTTTCCTTTTAATTATAATTTGGGAAATTGGGGTTTATTAGAAAGAAAAGAAGGCATCAGACTGGAATAATTTATTCCATTTTCCCCTTTCTCAGCACCATCACAAGGTAGAACATTCTCTGGGTGAAATATTGATTTGGAAAAGCCTGGAAAAAAGTCTTGATGTCACAAGAGAGATTGAACCAAGGCTCTGGGGGGGACTAGATCTACTGAAGCTTGAAATGGATGGAGGAAGCAGGGAATCTGGGCTGCTGGCCTGGAGGGACTGTGTCTACTGAGAGGGTTTCAAGGGGACATTTCAGAAGCTAACTCCAGGTGATGGGGGAAGATAGCCTCAGATGGTAAGGGCTCAGGGGTCATCAGGCTAGTACATGATCCATCCATCCATCCATCCATCCATCCATCCATCCATCCATCCTTCCATCCATCCATCCTTCCATCCATCCATCCTTCCATCCTTCCTTCCATCCATCCATCCATCCATCCATCCAT
Source organism: Ursus arctos (assembly GCF_023065955.2). NCBI lineage: Eukaryota > Metazoa > Chordata > Mammalia > Carnivora > Ursidae > Ursus > Ursus arctos. The sequence continues at coordinate 5,420,831 of NW_026622986.1, forward strand.
CCATCCATCCATCCTTCCTTCCATCCATCCATCCTTCCATCCATCCATCCATCCATCCATCCATCCATCCATCCTTCCTTCCATCCATCCTTCCTTTCATCCATCCATCCATCCATCCATCCTTCCATCCATCCATCCTTCCATCCATCCATCATCCATCCATCCATCCATCCATCCATCCATCCTTCCTTCCTTCCATCCATCCATCCATCCTTCCATCCATCCATCCATCCATCCATCCATCCTTCCATCCATCCATCCATCCTTCCTTCCATCCATCCATCCATCCTTCCTTCCATCCATCCTTCCATCTGTTCTTTATTGAATGCTAAGTGTGTAATATGTCCCCACTTTGATAATTAGTGTTTTAGAAGACGCAAAGTAAATATTTCAAATCTTTTATTTATTCATAATTCAACACTCACTGAATATCTATGTGCCTGATATTGTGGTAGGTGCCAAGGATAGAAATGTGAAAGATGGAACCCTGACATTTAGTACCACACCAACCAATCGATCCTTATTAAAAATACCGTAATGAGTGTTACTACAGAGGGACAGGGAGCACAGGGTAGACCTCAACAGAGTGTGTGTGGGGAAGAGAGAAGGGGCAGTGGCCAAGAAACCTTGCTGAGGAGCTGATGGCTGCTTAAGATAGACACAAAATGGTTACAGATAAGTGTAAAAGACATACATGTTTTTAAAATAACTTTATTGAGGGGCGCCTGGGTGGCACAGCGGTTAAACGTCTGCCTTCGGCTCAGGGCGTGATCCCGACGTTGTGGGATTGAGCCCCACATCAGGCTCCTCCGCTATGAGCCTGCTTCTTCCTCTCCCACTCCCCCTGCTTGTGTTCCCTCTCTCGCTGGCTGTCTCTATCTCTGTCGAATAAATAAATAAAATCTTTAAAAAAAAAAAAATAAAATAAAATAACTTTATTGAGGCATACTTGATGTATGATAAATTGCATATATTAAAAGGATATGATTGATAAGTTTTGTCATGTGTATACATCTGTGAAATCACTTTCACAATAAAGATCATGAATACCCCCATCACCCCAAAAGTTTCCTCCCACACTTTGGTCACAACTTCCTACCATCCATTCCATCCCCAGGCAACCACTGACATACTTTCTGTCAATATAGATTAGTTTGCATTTTCTAAAATTTATGTAAGTGGAATTATGCAGCATGCCTTCTTTTTTGGTCTGGCTTCTTTTACTCAGCATCACCATTTTGAGATTCATCCCTATTGTTGTATGTATGCATGGGTCATTCTTTTTTTGGCTGAGTACTATTCCATTGTATGGATCTACCGTTTGTTTATTCCCGTTGGTGGAAATGTCGGATGTTTCCAGGTTTTGGCTATTATAAATAGAACTGCTGTGAACATTCATGTACAAGTCTTGGCATGGAAGTAACTTTCTTCTTCTCTTGGGTAAATATCTGGAAGTGGAGCGGCTGGATGTTATGGTAAGTGGGTGTTTAACTTTTTAAGAAACTGCCTACTGCTTCCAGAGTGATCACACCATTTTATGTCCCTACCAGCAGTGGAGGAGAGTTCCAGTTCTTCTACATCCTCATAAAAGGTATATATTTTTTGTCTGCCATTGAGTGTAAGGGATCCCAAAGTTTTGAGAGCTGAGTGACTGGAGCAGTCACAGGAGCCTCCGACTGCCACGTCTTCCCCACCACCAGGCCATCAGCTCAGCATGGGCATGTTTTGAGTGAGAGCAGCCTTGATGGCTCGGCTGGGAAGCTTCGCTGGCCCACTAGCAGCCATGTCACGTGGAGGCCAGGCTGGTTCTTTTGTTAAACAGCTCTTCCTGGAAAAGCAACTCAGCTGTAGACACTACTCCTTTAGCATTTTTTCTCATGAGAGGTTTCAATTCTATCTACCTTACAAGACCAAATCCTTCCCAAATGTATGCATCTGTCAGTGAGGAGGATTACAGAAAATAGCTCACATGTTGTCCCAAAGCCTGCCTTGCATACATTTTCCCCTTCAAGCTGGCCAGCCACCCAGCATGTTTTGTCTTGAATCCGACTGCAGAATCACTCTCCAGTGGCCCGTCAGAGCAGACAGGCAAATAAAGAACTCCTGCTATTTCTCTTTGACCAGCCTTTACTTCTGAGACCTTTTTCACCTCATTTTTCCTGACATTTTCTAGAGGCATTTGAAAATGTGGTGATTGAGAGAGCAAACGTGTGCCCCACAACATGCCTCCATAACAGGGGAGATTGTCAGTTCTAATCTCCACCCTCAGCCTTGGCTGAATGACAGGACCAGCCAACACTGAAGAAGATTAGGAAGAAAACACTAGCATACCAGATGAGTCTGTCCAGAAAATGCTGGGATCTGATTTGCCAAGGCACGAGTTTTCCAAGCACTGAACCAGGAGCAGTATTCTGCTTTCTCCTTACACAACCACCCAGAGCAACCCCAATTAGTTTCTTTGTTTTTCTCTCCACAGTTCCCTGGCTTCCTTCTTCTGGAGAATTTTGGTTCAATTTGTGTTTTTGTATTTGTACTCATGGGATTAGGTTTATGGGAAATATGCTAACAGAGGAAATCAGAAAATTGAAAGTTGATGTTTGCAATCACACATTCCCGTGGTGAGGTGTCCTTTTGAAATGTGGTATGTTACCCCATAGCCCATGTTGGAGATGTTAAGGACAGTAACTCCAATCATCCCTTGTCCGGAAGAAAATCAGGGACATGAGAGAAGGATGGCCTGTGAAGCTGGATCAAGACCAGAAGCTCAGGGGTGGGGAAGCTGAGGAAGAAAACAGTCTGGCTGATATTGGTGGGAGTAGCTGTGATTTCTAAATTTTATATTTTTCATCAAATTTCCCAGTATCTGCTTTTTAAAGAATCACATCCTCCTGGAAGGTTTTCCTGTATTTTTTCATATCTAGGAAGAGGGAGGAAGAGGGAGGAAGGGGGAAGAAGAGGGAGGAAGAGAAAGCACTGATGAAAATCATGGTGACAGATGTTAGTACTTGAATGGACCTTGGTGATCTATGGTCCACACTCCTGATCTTCAGATCTAAAAACTGAAGCCCAGGGACAGGCTCAATCATTTTCTCTAGCTTGTTAATTCATGAATGATATGCACAAGACTTGGCCATGCTTAACTCTGGGGTAAAGGCAAATCTATCATCAAGAGAAAAACATGACATATTTGGGGCTACCCAAAAGAACATACTGCCCTAAAGAAAGACCCTGAAGGTTTCCAGCAACAGTGTAAGCCACAGCAACATTTTTGTCACAACTGATTTTGAGCTGACTTTGGAATGGGACCACCATGTTGTCCACCCACTCTGAACATTTTGGTTCCTGCTTCTTCAGAACTAGGCTTGCCATGAGCCCAACTCTACCTCCCAGCTCCTTTCACCCTTCCAATGAATATGTAGAGCTCCCCCCTGTCCTGGGAGCATTCTCTTTGGTTTTGCTGTTAATTTGATTCAGCTTCACAGTTTAGATTTCTCACTCAAAAAATCTGATTATTACATCCCATATTTTTTTGAGGTAGACATCATTGACCAGGAGAGACATTGGCTTGGCTGTGGATTGGTTGTCTACTGATACTCCCTATAGTGGGGCTGTGAAGAAAGGATCTGTTACTTAAAAGGTGGCTGCTTATGGACTTCCTTTCAGTGGGTGCTGTTGGTGAGGTAGGCTCTGGGGTAGATAAGTCCAGCACTGATGTATGTGGTGATAGCAGGACAATATATCTGCTGTCTTCCCCCAAATTTACAAAATTCCCAACCTGTTTGCAAAGATACTGTATAGTCATCTCTGGGCAGAGGGACAAACCAAATTCTGGATATAGTCATTGCTGAGGAATAAAATGGAATGTTTCATTCTGTTGGTTGGCTTTGGTTGGTTCTGTTTGGTTCCCAAATATTGCTCAGATTTTCATTCAATTATCTGTTTTTCTCATTAAACAAAGTTTCTTAAAGAAACCAGGAATCTTTATTCAACTATTGAGTACCAACTATGTTCAAGACTCTGTAAACTGCCCAGATGATAAACAGATGACAAAGAACATTTTGCAGTGTGATCTCAAAGGACAGATGTTGAGGGATTCTTCTTTTGGAAAGTCTGCATCTTTCTTTACAATAGATTTGATTGCAAAGGTAAATAATGGTTGGTTGCTATACAAATCAAATAGACCTGTATTCCTTAAGAACGTAAAAGGGAAACACGATCAGCCATCATAAGTAATACTATGGTCTATTTCCCACATTTGGGGTCTGTCTATTCTGCTCTATCCTAGGTAAAAGTGGTAAAGGACAGAGAAGCAGAGAGAGAATTGTTCTTCCTGGGGCTGGGCAGTGACCCTGGGGGTTTATGTCCCTGCATCCATTCATCTTGTCAGATTGTCCAGGAAGGAGTCTGAGACTTGATTCTGGCCAATGAGACATGAAGCAAAATCTGTTGGGGGTAGAAGACCCAGGAAGAGAAAGTGTGCCCTTTGCGTTTCTGGATGTAGCCCTGTGTATTGGTTTGCTAGGGCAGCCACAACAAAGTACCAGACTGAGTGGCCTAAATGACAGAAATTTATTGTCTCACAATTCTGGAGTCCAGAAGTCCAAGATCAAGGCGTCAGCAGGTTTTTGTTTTTGTTTTTTCCTGAGGCCTCTCTCCATGACTTGTCACTGGTCATGTTCTCTTCGTATCGTCACATGGTCTCCTTCCTGTGTCTTTGTCCTAGTCTCATCTTCTTACATGGACACTAGTCTGGTTAGGGCCACCTGTAATGACCTTGTTTTGCCTTAAGTACCTCTTTAAAGACCTATTGCTAAATATGGTCACATTCTGAGGTACTAGGAGTAAGGACTTCAACATTTGAATGTGGGGGACACAATTCAGCCCCACAAACCCTGTCTGACAGGAAGTGGGCAACTGCACCAGCCATCTTGCAGCAACCCAAAGATGAGCCCAAGACTGAGCAGGAAAAGAGCAGAGCCACAGAGCCAGAGGCCAGAGGTACCTGCACTGTTCTACCCCCTGCCAAGTGGAATGGCAAATTTCCTCATTTGTTAATTCAGTCTGAGTCGGGGTTTTCAAAAGAACCCCGTGGAGAAAGACATAAAATGTCAGAAGTGAAAATTTAACCAATCAGTGTTTATAGGGCTTCTCTGGAGGAAAGAAAGGGACATACTTTGTTTCCCCCTTTTTTGGAGACTTTGTTTCCTTTCACCAACTTGTGAGTACCTGCAAATAACTCAGTGTCTCTGCCAACCCCTTTCCTCCTTGGCCTTGGTATCCCTGGCCCCCCATGGTGGGTACCTGAGTCCTCACCTCTGTACTCAGGCACAACCAGCTTTCTCCTAAATTGCAAGCTCTTAGAGGGCAAGGACACCAGTGTGTCCCTCTCAACACAGCTTTACTGTGCTGTGTGTGACATGAATTCTATTTCCTTCTTTTCTTTCTTTCTTTCTTTCTTCTTTCTTTTTCTCTTTCATCTTTCTCTTTCTTTCTTTCTTCTTTCTTTCTTTCTTCTTTCTTTCTTTTTCTTTCTTCTTTTCTTTCTTTCTTTTTTATTTTTTCTTTTTCCTGCTGGGCATTGATTGTATTACACAGAGGGGATAGGCAGTGATTAAGACAAGTTCACATTCTCATAAAGCAGAAATTCTGGGCATTTTCAATACACAGAGATGCAGTTGGTGCTACCACAGTAAGAAATAACAAATACAAGCACAGGTTGTTCTGCAAACATATGGCGGGGGCATCTCACCAAACCTGCGGTTCAGGGAAGGATCTGGGAGTGCCTTTGTGCTATTTTGCCCCCCTCCCTTGAGTCTAGAGTGGCAGATGGAAGGAGGGCTATGAGGACTACTTTCCATCCTTTCCCTATGCCCGTAGCCCACTCAGAGCCTCCACGGGGCCTCATGCAGAAGAATTCCAGTGGGTCAAATCCCTCCTCCCAGACAGATTCATTCCCAATTCAGTTCCAGCAAATTTCCCTTGGGATAAGCGCAGCTGCCAGCTCCCCGGGGGAGGGATTCAAGCTGTGGAAAGAGCAGAGATCTGAGGACATCATGTTACACCCACCAAAATGGTGTCAAGAAACACAGGAGGGAGGTGGCTCCAGAAATAGAAAGTACAAAGAGGCCTAGGATTGTGCTGGGACAATCTGGACCTTGCAGGTTGCTCTGCAACAGTGAGTGTACTGGAGGTCCTCCTGGGACAGTGACTTCTGGGCCATCTCCTCTACCACCCTTGCCATCTGGTCACTTATGAGTCTTGGGCTCTTTTCCAGCATTGGTAACTGGTGCTCCACCTGCATCCACCCACTGTGGAATGCCAGCCATGCTGTGGCCAGGGAAGAAAGACCTGTGTGGAATGTTGGAGAACCCTTCTCATCAAGGGTAGAACCCATGTTTGGTGGGAAGGGAAGTCCTGATTCAGAACTCGAAATCTGGATTTTCTGCTAATCTGATGCTTTTCCTCTGGCTGCACAATAATATTGTTTTGGTTGCTAGGAAACCCTTTTTTAATTGAACATTGGATTGAGCGTCTCTAGTATGATAATAGACCATGCAGATGTCGGGAGGAGAGCACAGTGCCCTAGTGACAATCAGACCATTTCTCACAATAAGACTGTCATAATACACAAGTGTCTCTCCAGATTTTCCTCACAAGGTGCTGAGGCATTGATTTGTGATTGCAAATGCCAGATTCCCTCCTCGTAGCTGGGACATGGCCCTGCTGCATCTGTGCCCATAACCAACCTTGGCTTTGTTTGATAGACTGATATTTTGTGGGCTATTAGTCTGAATGAGCCACTATCCTAATGATCAGATCATTATAATGGTGCATTACTTTGATGCAGGGTAATGAAAAATTGTTACCTCAACAGGGCTGGCAGTCTATTGTGGACCTTATCTCATAATCCCTGCTTAACAGAGGCATCCTTGGTTCTTTCGTAGTAGAACGAGCGCCTGATTGAAGAGCTCTTTGGAGAAAGGACTTTAATGTCATTTAAAAAGCTAAGATTAAATTTTAATATTCCTAACAGTAATTGTTCCCTCTTTTGTTTTTCACAACTGAGAGGCATTGTTTGGCCAAATCTCTAAGGGGAGGGGAGAGAAGCAGGCAAATAATCCTGGCTCTGAATGCCCTGATAAAATCAATGTGTTCTTTTACTTTAGAGACAGAGGAGGTTCATGCATTGTTTGCCAGGCAATTTTCTAGCACACGGGTATTGTGGGCTGCAAGATTGGGCACATATCTTTTTGCTAAGAAATCAGATATAAGCACAGTCAAGTTGAGGATGTCGATTAGTACAAGACCTTAAGTAGATGCTTTCTCACCTTGATGGGTTGGTTTTAGTGTTAAACGTGTGGCCTGAATCACATGAAAGTAGTTCAAAAGTTGGCTTTTAAAAATCTTTTAGTGGCTAGAACTAGAGTTGTTTTTTTTAAAAAAATGAGAGTTATATCCCCTCTCTGTTCCCCTGCTAGCAGGTGGTATTCCATCTGTGTCAGTCAAGGTCCTTTACTGCAAGCAACAGCACCTCTGCTGACGTTAACCTGAAAAGGAGTTTACTAAAATGATATTGAGTGATGCTTCTATCTTAAAAAAATGTCTGGACAACCAAGGATCCAGAAGAACATGTGCTAAGGTACCTAAAAGACACCAAAATCTGAATATAGTAACTTTGACCATTTGCCCAATTTTTATTATTTGTTTGAGATTCAAACATTAAGAGAGAGTAGTTTGTTCAATTGTTATAAGGTGGCAGCTCCAGAATTTCTCTGTAGGAGAGACTTATGGGGGTGATATGGTCCAGACGTACTACAGCAAGCACATTTTGGGGGCCATTTTGTGGCAGGGGGATGCGAGGGGGCTGATGGAAGATTTTTTGAGTGACTTTGTAACACCTCAAGTCACTTCCAAGTGCCAAGACTACATGCCCGCCCCTTGGCTAATGATAGTGGAATGCACCTTGATTGAGGATTCCTTCAAGACTGGGAAAAGGAAAACATCAGATACTTTCTATCCCACCTTTTAAAAACATATTGGTAAATTCTTATGACTTAGGTCTCTGAACAGTTTCTTAGGCCTCAAATTACAGCTGTTCCTTTTTTCTAGAACAGTGCCTACTCTTCTCATGGGAATACCATTGCTTATCTACTCAATATTCATTTCCAACCCCTCCTTTGCTGGCAGAAGCCACTTCTCACAAAAGGCTCAAAAAATACCAAATATTTATTTTGGCATTGTCTCCTAAGCCAGGTCATATGACCTAATTCTAGCCAATTAGATACAAGGGGTAGTCTGAGAAAGGCTCTAATACAAATATGATGCTACAAACTGTGGCAGCTGTTTTGGGGCCATGGGGACAAGGCTGAGGTGCAGAGTCACTGAGTTGGGCATGAAGGACTTCAGTCCTTGGTGACTTACTGCCCTGATGAATTAACCAAACCTGAAATGAATGATCTCTGGCCCTTACTATGAGTGAAGCCACTTGTCATCTGTCCTCACACTGACTCTGGACCAGTCCTGACTCCAGACAGGAGGGGTTTAAGAATTTGGCATCAAGTGCCTTTTGCTACTCATGCAGCTTTCACCACGGGCCACATCTGGTCCTGATAACTGTGCTTGTATTTGTTCCGGGAACTCAGTTCTGGTTGTGTATACAAATTCTGGAAACTGGATGTTGTTTAGCCCCTTAGATTAAGTTGCATCTGGCTTCCATGACCAGCAGCCCAGTTCCTTGCGAGCCTGAGGAGAGAGCCCCTCATCGCACAGAGGGTGGTGGCTAAAGCCCTGCTTCTTACTGATCTTCTTCTCCGCCATTTGCAACTGCTGCCTTGCTTGAGCTTCTGAATTGCTCTTGTCTTTCTGTTTCTTTTTGTCCACAGTATGATTCAATCTTCACGAGTGCTGGGCTAACAGAGACCTAAATACATGACATAAGAAAATTAAGGGCTCGTTCACACACCTAAAACAAACAAACAAAAAAACAACAAACCAGCTAGGAGGTAAGCAGTCCAAGACTCCTATGTTGGGTTCCAAGTCATCGAAGACTCAAGCTCCCTGAATCTTTCTGTGTGGCTTACTTTAAGATGACTCTGAAATCTTCAGCTTTAATAGATGGCTGCAGAACTCCAGCCATTATGTCCATATTCTAAACAAGAAAGGAAAGGGCAAACAGCTATAGAGGGGCTCTCCCAGAAATCCAGCAGTCTCCATTTACATCTCCTTTGCCCACATCTAACTGCAAGAGTGGTGAGACTGTATAGACACTCATCTGGATGCATGACTGCACTGATTAGGGCAGCCATGCTTGTACCAGGGAAGTAGGGAGCTGGGTGCCGATTCAGCACCCAGCACTCTCTGCAGCATCCTACTCTTCTCACCTGTTGAGACTGAGGCTGATCACTGGCTGGAGAACTCCATATGCTCCTTGCTTTAACCTTATGGGCCCTGTGCCAGTCTGCTTTCCTTTTTCCTCCATACTTCCAGCTGATAATGTGGCCCCTGGAGCCCGCCACAGTACAGTGGGAAGAACTAGTTCCAGGGTCCAGTTCCTCCTAAAGGACCCTTCCAATAACAGCTCCTTGGGCTACCCCCAGCCGTTTGACCAAGACAGAGCCCTGAGCATCCTAGGCTTTAATAGCACTGACAGTGCGAACAGTGGCAGAAACTATTTCTGGGTGTATTCCCAAGAGTGACATTTGGCTTTATTCAAGGAGGGTCTTGAGACCTGACCTCACTAGAAACAGCAAGTGGGTCTTAATTACCTAGCTAGGTTCATGGAGAGAATTGCGCAAAAAGTCTGAAATGACAATAAGCGTTCATGTGAATCAAGCTGGAAAAATAAGAAACCATCTTTGCAATGGAAGCTTCCATGTAATGGACACCCTCCATGTGTTCCACTCTGATCTGGTGTCAATAAATGCAAGAGAAGCACTAGCTACACTCCCTATTCTCACATAGTTGCTGATACTCCTTTTTCATAATCATCAAAGGTTAATAATATTTTAGGTTCCTTTTTGAGGGAAATAAGATGTTTTCAAGAAGCAGATTTTTTGACTTACCTTCTATGACCAAGAATCCTATCTGAGATTGTTTTCACAAGTTCCCCAAAATGTGTATTACACATTGGGCTGGGAAAAGTGGACCTACCTCAAAAAAAAAAGAATAAATTTTCTAACCACCTGTTGTGAACATTTAGTTTCTGGTGATTTAGAGTCCCAACTGTGCAAAGTTTGGTGGGTTAGAACCTCACCTGGAACTAGGAGAGTTTCAGGGGCCACTTATTCCTGATAAATGGGGGTGTAGGTAGAAGACCCAGGCCTGGGAATCAGATTCTCTTGCAGGGATCCTGAACTTTGAGGAAGTGAGTCAAAAACAGGGCAGACAGTTGAAAAATTATCTATGGCAGCAGGAGTCCAATGGCACCAGTCTCACTTGGGACCCAGCAATGGTGCCCAGTACCTACCAGTGGCGGTGACATGGTGGTGATGGTGGCATCCAATGAGATGACTTCTTGGTCAGTCTTAGCTCTGTTCCCCACTCTGCCTTCCAGTTCATTTGTCAAACCATGTTCTCTAGTTTTGAACATAGATTCCAAGAGCTACTTGATAACCTTATATCTACTTTTTTTATAGCTTGAGTTAATTTAAGTTGGAGTCTGTTACTTGCAGCAAAGAGCAATCATGGGCACATACTACATTAGGCTTCTTAAATTTGGGCAATTTTTTTCTGGCTGCTTTTCTCCATGGATTTTTTTTCCTCCCTCAGCGTGTGTCTCTAACACTTCACGGGGGAAATGGAAGTTGCCCTGAGTCTTGGAGGAGAGAGAAAAAAAGGTGTCAGGAGAAACAAGCAGTGTGAACAAAGCTGTGATGGCGGGAACAAGCAAAGTGCGCATGTGACACAGGAAAGAGAGCGCCCGAGTCTAGCAGCAGGTATGCACAGGGTTGGTGTGAGAGCGAGGGAGTGTGTGTAAGGGACCGGGATTGAAATGGCACTACAGAACATCAGAAACAGAGGAGCAGAGGAAGAGTTCTGAATGGGGAAATGATGTGAGGGAAATAAAGCTAATAAAGATAGATCAGGCAGTAGGTCTTTAAAAACCCAATTCCTAAGTCTCAGCCTGGGCAACTAGATGGCAGAATGATGACCTGGTTAGATATTCACTGTTACGGTGCTGTAATGGGTCCTGGTACAGAGTCAGTAAGATGGGCAGCTTTTAGGCTGGCATGTTAGCCCAGGAGAAGGAAGAAACCTCTCGTGGATTTGACTGTCACCATGGAATTGACCTCCTTACAAAGCAGAAATTCATACTACTCAGAATGTTTGAGCCTGGCTGGACATCCATCCCGTCTGTCATATGGATAATATAAAGGCAAGGGCATCCTGGGAGGAAGGATGGATTTGACCTCAAAGGTCGACTTAACTTTTGTGGACCCGTGAGTCAGGAAAATAAGGAGCCATTCAGATTTTTAAAATAAATAATGCAACCCTATTTGCATATAATAAAAATACCAGTGCACAAAAAATATGCATTTTGTAAGACAATGTATTTTATAAAATTATATACACATTAAACACAATTGAATGGCTTTCAGTGGGGAGTAGTAGGGAAGTAGGCATGGTATATGAGGATAAAAGAGAATAAATTAATAAATTAGTTGAGACAGGGAAAAGAAAAAGATGAGATCCAAATATATATTTTTCAGTACTCTTATATAAAAGACATGAAATAGTGGAATGCCAGTTTCTGATTTGGTTGGTAGAATGAACTACTCATTAGTCAACAGTAGGAATCTTATTTTTTAAACTCTCATTATTTTGAAGTATACTAGACTTGGATTATAAATGTTTCTTTTACATGTCAACATTATTATTTCTTAAAGCAATCAAAATAGAAGCCTTTCTCCTGATCCAGGCATGTCCCAACTGGATCCCTACCTGAAGACTCCATAGCTTACTGCACCATAGCCACAGTTTAATTGAGCTTGCTATTCATGACAATATGAGAGAAAATATAGTTGATTTTAAAATTTGTTTTAGCAGGTTTTTCTGGAGTGATTTTCTCAAGTGGTTTTTCAATTACCCATATCATCAGGGAAATGTAATAATCCTTAAAAGACTGTGCATCATTATATCGTGTATTTGATTTTAAAAAGAAGAAAATCTCCCCACCCCTTTCTCTTTGCAGTGAGACTTGCTCTTTCTTGCCATATAGGGAAAGAAGGGTTGGAAACTGCTTTCACAAGCCACCTCAGATAGCTCGGCTTCGTTTAACTTAAAAGGAGATGTAAAATCATTCCCATGTAAAACTTGACATTCAGATTTCTTACGAATGTGTCCTCAACAAGATCAGTCACTTTCTTGGCTCTTTATTCTTTCTTGTATCTCAGACAACCCATATGGGAACATTTTCTTTCTGCCTACAGCTCATTCTTTAAAACTGTACTGCTGAAAGTGTGGTCCACAGGATGGTTGCCAGTCTGCAAACTGTTAGTTACCAGTCCACTGCAAGACAAGTACAGAAAGTGAGAATCTAAAATTTGTATAGCAATTTGACATTGCTGCAATATCCAAGTGCATGATCAGTGTCCTGGACTTTTTGAACAAGGTCAAAACCAAAGGTCCAAGTCCATGACAGATTAGAAATTTAAAAAGATACAAAATCAAAAACTTGGTCCTTTACCACAGAAAACTTGAGAAGTACTGCTTTAAGATGTCCTTTAATGAAGGTGTGCTGGCGACAAGATCTTCAGTTTTATTTTACGCGCATATTTGGGGGATTGTTGTACTGGCTACAGAATTCTACATTGACAGCAATTTCCTTGGGTATATGAACATATTTTCCATTGGCTTTCTGGTTTTAGTGTTACTTTTGAGAAGTCAGCTGTCAATCTAATGGTCTCCTTTTCATTTTTGAATTGTTTTCAGATTTCTCTTTGCCTTTAATTTTCTGAAGTTTTACTGTAATGTTTTCAGATGTGAGTCTTTTTATTTACTCTAGTTGGGATCTATTGTTCTTCTTAAATCTGTGATTTGGTATATTTTATTATTCTGGAAACTTTTTGGTAATTTTTTCCTCCTGATATTGCTTCTTCCCCCTTCTTTTGCTTTTACTCTTCTGAAATATCAAATAAAATATATATTAGATATTATCAGCCTGTTTTCTATGCCTCTTAACCTTACTTCTGTTTTTTCCCCATCTTTTTGTTTCCCATGCTGCAATCTTGATAATGTTTTCTGATTTTTAATATTAATGCTGTTTTCATCATTATGATCTGATGATTCCAATATCTGAAGTGTCTCACTTCTATTGGTTTCTGTTCATGGCGTCTTGCTTCCACTGGTTATGTTTGACAGAGTGCTAGTCATTGTGAAAATTATTTTTGGAATCATTTGAGGTTTAATATGAAGGTATCTTCCTCCACAAAGAGTTTATGTTTGCTTCTGCAAAGTGCTCTGGGGAATTACCAGTTTGATGTTTAAACCAAGGGTAAAACTTGGAGTGCTATGAACCTGGATACAAATCTTTAGGTTTTGTTTACTTCTGGTACATGCTTACGCTAAGATCATACCTCTTTTGGCCACCACCATTTGGGGGCCGCCACACCTTTTCTAAACTTGGAACTATGATTTGTGTTCTCCTCTATCACAAACTTACCAAAATAAAAACAATCTGCCCAGATTGACAAATGCTTTCCAGGAAAAAGTGCTTCTGTGTTTATTCACCTCTTTGGGCATATTTCTTTCTATCTTAACTATTAAGAAGACAGTTTCTTTATTTTAGTAAATTTTAGCAAATTTTGGTTAGTTTCAACAGAATGATTGACCCAAATAGCCTGCCTTACCATTCCTTGAAATAGGAATGCACCTCTATTTTCATAGTTTGGAGCAGAGAAATGACTAATGTAAGAAGCGCTCCGGGAATGGTTGCAGGAGAGACAGACCATTGCAGTATGACCAGAGGCAATCATGTGAAAGAGGGATTTTTCTTACACTTTGTTGCTCTGTGACACAAAACAAATCCCATGTTTTGAATCTTTGAGTCACTTGGGCATGCATAATGCCACAAATGTAATATGAGGTTGGGTAAAATTCAATCCATTAGGTATGGTCTATCTGGTAAAATTTGTGGACATTTTTCAGTCTGTTCTAGAAAGTATTTTAAAAGATAATTTAGAATTTCTATGCCAATTAAAACAAAACCTTCATTTTCTTTAGAAGAATCTATCTGAAAGGGGGCATCTGGGTCTTATTTCCCACACTGGAGATTGTGGGCTGGAATTGGAAGCTATGTGGCCAGTTCATTTGCAATTTCAGAATTGCTTCCTTGAGCAAACAAATTTGCCTCACATGAGAGTTGCCCAAATGTTTTTTTTTTAAAGATTATTTATTTAGAGAGGTGGGGGCAGAGGGAGAAGGAGAGAGAGAGAATTTCTAGCAGACTCCCCACTGAGTGAGGAGCCTGATGTGGGGTTTGATCCCACCACCCTGAGATCGTGACCTGAGCCAAAATCAAGAGTCAGATACTTAACTAACTGAGCCACCCAGGTGCCCCAGGAAATGTTATATTACGTAGCATGGGAACTCCACAGCACTGTTTCTCAAAGACTAATGCATTTACCAATCACATGGAGAACTTGTTAACATGAAGGTTCTGATTCAGTAGGTGTGGGGTGAGGCCAGAGATTTTTATTGTTTATCAAGCTCCCTGATTACCTCAGTGCCGCTGGTCCGCAAACTACATTTTGAGTACAAGGTCTATAGCTCAGAACATTTCACAGTGAACATGGATCAGCATTCTTTGTCCAAATCAGGCTTTCTCACACATGGAAAAGTTTTTTTAATATAATAAGAACTGAACTATCGAGAGAGGAACCATCTCAACTGGCAATGACATTAAGTGTTTATAGCTGCACAGCAGGCCCATGTCCTCGCAACTGGTATTATCTCCTTGGCACCCAGAAATGTGAGTAAAACAAAAGGCATCATGATCCCCTATGGAAGCAGAACCCCAAACCAAAATCAGGCAGCAGTTTTGCATTTCACTTTCATTGAACACGACTAATGAATGGTGGTTTTTCTTTTCTTTTCTTTTTTTTTCCAAGATCAATCTTTTTTTTTTTTTTTTTGCTTTAATCAACCTCCCTTATCTTAATCCTTGCCCCCTTTAAGAAGACACATTTATTTGAAAAGCTTCATCTTTTAGTTAGGTAAATTGTTAGATAGGGACAAGAATCAGGGGTGCGGATGAGAAGCAATCCCTTCTTGTATAAAGTCAGATCTGCCATTTACGGGCTTACCCAAGCAACAACCTGCAGGTCAGTGACATGTGGGGAACAGAAAAGACACTGGAAATCTTCAAACCAGAGATACTAACAGCCTCAAGTCTTAGGTGAGGACTCTTCATATAGGCCCTGCTAAATAGAACAGGCGGGGTCCCTTCCTCAAAGCAGATCAGTTCAATGAAGAGTAAGGCAAGTCAGTCAGTTTGTACTAGTGGGGAAAATCCCCAAAGTAAGACTCTAAATAGTAAAGCTAAGCCACCCATGGGATCCCCTATCCTCTAGCAGCATAGGTTTGAGCAACCCTGGACAGGTGGGGGAAAAGATGTTGGAAGCGGTACTGCTGGGGGGCAGGTGACATGTTGTTGGTGGACCTCTCTCATAAGAGGTTGGGAGAAGCCATACATAGGCTACGTGCTCCAGGAACCAGAGTACATTCTTCTTTCAGTCTGCTCAGTCTAATCACTCTGCTCTTACTGCATCTTCCCTCTTACTTGTCTAGGGGCCCCTTCTGAGTGAAGTGGTACCAAATTTTCACACTAATATCATTACCTAGAACCTTGTTACTCCATGGACCAGCAGCATCAGCATAATTTGGGGCTTTTTATGACTGTAGGTTTTCAGGCTTCATCCCAGGCCTCCTGAATCAAAATGTGAAATTTAACAGGATCCTCTAGTAATTCAGATACACATTAATGTTTGAGAAATGCTGACCAAGAAAGCAGAAAAGTTGTTCTAACTGAAGATGCCCTTCCTTGGCCAAGTTGGGAAAAATGACCCTGTGGCCTGTCCGGGAAGTGGACAGGGGTCCTTGGTAAATTCGTTCCTAAGATAGAAGGACCTCTCAAGGAAACACAAAGCTCTGGATCAACAGTGATTATATGAATTCATTCTCATACTCCAACTTGTGAATTTGGAGTTGCCTGAATTTTTACTTTGATATAATGAGATAAATATATGGTGTTGGATTCTCTTACTCTCTCTTCACTAGACCGTTCCAGAAATAGTCATCCATAAGCCTAAGGGGAGTTGAAATGAAAACTTTTGGAACATGAAATTTTGGTCCAAATGGGATTTTTGCTGGTGTTACTAATTAAGATTCTCTTCGAAACTAGGCCAAACCCATGCTATCCAGTTGGCAGTATGTTTAGAATCCCTCTGTAAACACGCAGTAGCTTGTACAAATAGGGAGGCTTTACTTTCCCATCATAAAGAAGGTCTGAAATAAATCCCAGACAACTCTAGAAGTTTGTCTTTGCCATAAAAATAGTGGAATTCATTGAGAGCTGCCTCGCTGCATTCAGACAGGATACAGGCTGGCCAGTTAATTGGCCATGGGAACCAGCTGGTGGTGGGTTTCACTCTATTCAAACTGCAGAAGGGAGTCCAATCTTAGCTTTGCTTACCAGAGCGTTAAAAGCTTTACATTTGGGTGATGCTAGTATCCATATAGAGTAAACGAGACTGCCTAATTTTCCTAAGTGACCCTGTACAACGCCTCTGTAGTTGCTCTTCATGAAAGAAATCCTCGAAAGCTTTGCTTGACTGTGGCATCTGGTATCACCATGCTTCTCTTCGAGTTAGAAATCAAGATTTTCAACTCCTGACTTCTGTATTATTGCTTCTGTATTGGTACCATATCGCACAGGAAGAGGTGATCACTGGTGGCCAACACAGCCTATAAGGCTAAATAACTGGGGAGCCAGAAGTAAGCAAGCTGCCTTAGCCCAGAGCTTGGAATATTGTAGGAGCAAATAACCATTTGTTGAGTGAATGACTGAACAATTGATTCCCCATAAGATCGAGATTTGCTTTGTCATGTTCATCTCTAGATACACAGAAGTAAGACCAGTGCCTGATATGTAGCAGATTCTGGATTCATATTTGTCGAATATATAAATTGGACTATTCAGCCCCCCCCCCCCGGGAGGTAACTGCTGAAACTGAATCCATTTTGCATCACTTAAACTTTTTCACTTCCTCCCATTTCACATTGCCTACAAAGTCCCGATACTTCTTCCCCGTGTTACTTGATGGGGGAAAGCAGATCCAAGAACTGCTTTCTTAAGGGAAATTGCTTGTTTATCAAATCAGGTTGAGCATATGGGCTGAAATCCAGTTTACAGACTTCTTGTGAATAACAGCTATTGCGATTTTCTTTGGAAATTTGCTGACAGGTAATGTAAGTCTATCTCATAGAACTGCAAACGATTTAACCTAGCTAGTCAGCGCTGCTCAGGAGCTGTAGAAAGACCTGATGTGTTACGGCTTTAGAATTGCTTGGGTAAAGAAGCCCTATGAGAGTAAGGTCCTCAAAGTCTGTCCAGTCACGTTTACTCTGAAGCCGAGCAGTGACTGCAGCTGATGGTGGGAGTTAGAGGGAAGGTAGAATGAATCCACAACGGGCAGTGGGGACAAGTGTGTCTCTTCCTATTGCACACAGGCTGGGAAGCAGACAGATCTCAGGTTCCCACCCAGTGCTGTGCTGTGATTCCATTAACAGGGAAGGGAAGAACTATACCTTCAGTCCCTTTCCCAGGTTGGGCAGCAACAATGTGTCTTGACACTGAAGTGACTTTACTCAATTCAGAGGTGCTCTGATGGGAGAAAGGATTCCAATTTGACCCTTGGGACACTGAGAATCCCTCTATGTTTTTTCTCTAGGTCTTTCCTACCAAAGGAGTGAGGCTTGTCCAACTGATAAAGGGTATCTGAGAGGGAGGGCAATCTGGCTGCCAACCAGGGTCAAGAAGAGAATGTACTAAAGACATTCCTAGCTGTGTGATATTGAGCAAGAGCCTCAGCTTCATTGAGCCTCAAGTGGACAGGTTATTCTCACGTAGGGAGTAATTATATTTCCCTTAATATATGCCTTGCTGCATTGTGCAGAGTTGGAACAACAGCCTCTGGCATACAGTAAAGGTTATTGTTGTCATTTATTAAACACCTGCTATTTGCTTACCTAAACTTTGAGAATTAACCATGTGGATTACAGAAGAAGTTATCATTCTTATGTGCTAATCTGGGTACCATATCAATAAGAATATATAGTCATTGCTTTTCTCCACTGACCCAAAAGCTCTTTTGAACCCTTTATTTGTGTTAAAATAATAGGAACACACACCACAGGCCAGTTCTTTGGTTCAGTATCAATGTCTCACTCAGCTAGGATCAGCGGCTAAATTTGAATGATTCTGTGGGTGTGTGTGCTTGTGTATATTTGTGTATGTTTTGAAAAATTCCTTAGATAATTCTGTTATGCTTGTTGGCTTAGAATTACTATTCAGAAATCCCCAGCGCTGTATTAATTGAGGCAAAAATCTTTGTAGAACTTATTTTTCCTACAAGATTCTTTAAAAACATTTTTTTTTAAAGAATCTCAAACAGGGAAATTTGCAAATGCAGATTTTTTTTCCCCCTGGAACTATTTGAGATTGAGTTGCCAACTTAATACTCTATCATTTCTAAAATTTTAGTGTGTGTTTCCTAAGAAGAAGGACATTCTTCTATATAATCACAATATAATAATTAAAATTAGCATATTAACAATAACACATTTCTACAATCTAATCCTCTGACCTCAGTCCAGTTTCATCAATTGTCCCAATAATGCCCTGTGTAGCAAGAGAATCCAACCCAAAATTATGTGCTGCATTTAGTTGTCATGCCACATTAATCTCTCGGTCTCAAATAGTTTCTCAGTCTTTGCTTGACATTCAGGATCTTGACATTTTTGAAGATGATGGCCTAGCATAATGTAGAATGCCCCTCAATCTGGGTTTGTCTGATGTGTCCTCATAATTAGATTTTGGTCACGCATTTTCGACAGAAATATCAGAGGTGATGCTGTGTTCTTCTCAATGAGTCCTACCAGGAGGTACACAACATCCATTTGTCCCCTTAATGATACGATTCACTTAGATAATTGATTATGGTGTCTGCCAATCTTCTCCACACCAAACTTGCTCCTTTACTCTTTACAATTAATAAGTATTGTGAAGGGAGCAATTTGAAACTATGTAAATACCTTGGTATTCTATCAACTTCCAGTTTATGCCCATTTGTATCAATATGAACTCATGTTTTCCTTTGCTATTTATTGGGATATGATCCTTTACTGACATTATTTACTTCGATTCTCTAATTATCCTGGATTTGGCTGGGAGATGTCCTTTCAGACTAATTTCTATTACACTTTGATGTGTTCCCAATCATCATTTGAATACTTCCTTCTTTTTTGGCACAATTAGGTGTTCCTGACTTATTATTACTTTTCCTTGCCTGGCCGTGGAATCATTTGTTTCTCCAAGAAGCTCTGGTTCCTTTTAGTGGAGAAGGGTATTTAGAAGCCAACATCTGGGTTCTCGATGTACTCATTGCTCCTGGAATATTGCTTTCCCAGTGGACAGAGATAGAGTACATATGTCTGTAGGAAATGTATATATGCACACACACCACACACACATATAAAAATACATATATTATGTACAGACACTTTTACCTCTATAACTACATCTATGTCTTTACATGTATTTATCTATCCATATGTTTAGAAAATCCCAAGGAATAATATCAACACCTCCAATTTCAAACCAATACTGTGGGGTTCATTCTAGTTTCCTCTCTTTCCTTGTTTGTAATTGCCTTCTCAGACAGTCAAAAACCTGAATCCTATTGTCCTTAGCACATTTGCTTATTTGATCAATCTCTTTGTATGTATCCAGTCTCCACTGATGCCATCCCCACATGGATACCCCTTACCCCACTAGAGCTCTAATCCCCTAAGCTGGACCAAGGTTGCCTCCCCCTCCCCCAACCCCATATGGATGACCACTTTGCCCCGTTTGAACTCCAACATCCCTTGCAGGTGACTCTTATATGCAAATATGCCCCTTGTCCTTTTTGGCTTCCTCACCCCACGCTGGGCCACTGTGTTTCCTTCTTTTCATCTTTTGCTCTGCCTCATCTATTAGTTCTAGGACTGGATAGTTCAGGAAAAGGAAGGACTAGGAAGAACCGTACCAGATTTTTGTGATTTGGAATACAAATATTTCTTTAGTTTGAAAGATTGTCTCAGTTAGTTTGAATAAACCCCAACTGTTAGCTGGCTTCAACCCCATCCCTAGGATGAGACAGGAGCCCCAGAGAAACACTAGGATGTTCTTGCTTTGGTAGCAGTGGATGAACACCCTCGGCTTCTTTCTCTGCATTGACCATCAGTGGCAAAAATTTCCTTCCCCAGCTTCATCGTTCATCAGTTCCATTGTTACTGCTTGTTGCTGTTCTCTGGTCTTTGCTTACACTTCCCAAATCCAACAAACAAATAAAACTTTCACAACCTTCAATGCCTCCTGCTGATGCAGTGGGGGAGGATTATAACACTACAGTTTTTGATGAGAAAAACAAAGCAAGAACAAAAGTCTAAGTGCTACCCAAAAGACTACCATTTCATTCACTCTCATTTTCACCTCTATTGTTTTCTGTGTCTTACTACAACCATCCCATTCTTGAGGGAACTTTCAGACCCTATTGCTACTTAAAAGCTTTACATACTTTTCAGGTGGGTTGTATAATCATCCAGGCTTGCCCCACATTATATATTAGCGTGAGGATGGCCTCCTACAGAAATCACTTGCCCAGGTCCCATTTGTGCTTCCCTGTGTACCAGCCTCTTGTTCCACGTCAGAACAGGATTTCCACTTAAAAGTACAGTCATGGCTACTTGTGTTTGGAAGTGTGAAATCAAAGTAGTTGTTTGGTAAAAGCTTCCTGAAATAATAGGAACTTTTGACTGTTGTTTTTGCATAATTCCTTTCAAAAGCATTCCTGATGTATGGTAAGTGTTGATGTAGGCCGCTTGAAGTGGGAGGAAGGGTATTTACAAAATCCTCTTAGTTGTTGACGTTAGCTTCCTGGATTTTTTTTTTCTTTGATGCAAATCTTAATGGAACAAATGATATGACAAAATACTCTGAAAGCATCTGAAACACAAGATCCACCTACACACGCCTCCAGAATCTCATCTCAACAAGGCTGAATGCTTGTTTTCGGTGGGTGGCTCCAGAGCTGACTCACTGCTCCACGCTCTGAGCTCAGGGTCTCTGTGCTCATTCCCCACACACTCTTTTCTCTTTTCTTGTTGCAATCGGAAAAGGCAAAGCAAGAGCCTTCTCAACTGTCCTGAACCCCTGGAACTTCTCTCCAATGAGCTTGGCTTTTGAATGATGCCTGGAGGGAAGAATTTCCCAGCACTAGATTTGCATTATTTTCCTGCTGTGCTTCAGATATCATTTTTAAAATTCTATTCACACTATGAGAGGAAATAGTTTCAAGAAAATAAAGGGGTTGAAAACCTATCTCCTCTGCACACCCGTAATTCCCACTTTGCCCCGCTGTCAACAAATCAAAGAAACGGGCCAGCAGATGTTAGCTACAATGACCTTCTCCAGAGGTGTCAAAGATGATTTAAAAAAAAAAAACAGTAGGAAGGGGATATGGCTCCTTCAAATTGCTTCATTCCTTTCCCTCTGTAGACAGGGAAGTTGCTTCTCAGAGTTGAATAGAATGCGTTGGTGTTGGGTACGTGGTCTCAGGCTACTGCTTGTCAAGAAGAGAAATCTGGGTGGCAAGACAGCATGGCTGAGTAAGGTGACAGCAATGCAGGTTCACCTCTAAAAGGAGGGGCAGACTTACCCAAATCCTTCCTTGAGCTGAGGAAATTCAAGACATCAGGAACATCAGCACTCAAAGCTCCTTAGGGAAGCTGGGTCCTTAATGTCATAATTTTCACCAAGCTAAGTTGATAGAATCTGTAGATAGCCAAGTGCTTAAATTAAATCCAGCTCAGTCAAGTGTGTCTAGAGAATCACTTGAAGAGATGCTTAGAGAAGTGATCAATATGGTCTGATCATGATTCTTAACAGGGCCGATTTTTGGATAGGCGTGGAGAGCAAACTCCTAGTTTCGAAAATGGACAGCTCATGATAAAGTGCTCCTTCTTCGTGTGTAAACCCTGTTGGCGGACAGGGTCAGTGGGCCAAGCTGCCCTAGAGAGCTGGTGCAGAAGGAAAGATTTGTGCTTGGCCATGTGACATAGCCACATTGCTAGACTGATAGACAGAAGGTCTGGGGATATTTTCTTATTGCTATTGCCTACCTACTTGATGCACCTCCCAGAGCCTTATCATTCCCAACTGTGATGGAAAAATAGTGTAATGGGAAGACATACGAAAAATCAATTTAATATTCCCTCTATTGCTTAAGAATAAACACAAGACTCCACCAGGCAGTTGATGGTCATCTACCATCATGATTGGGGTTTTTTAAATATTTCTTGCACTGCCAGCTTTCAATACACTACATTTCTATCATTCAGCAATTTTTTTATTGTCAAGATATTAACGGTGTTAAAATGCAACCTGGATCTTTTTTAATACTGTAAAGCCAGCCAAGGCAACAAGAGGCAGGTATTCTTTGGTCTGGGGAAAGGAAAGTAGGGCTTATAACTGGGTCACAGGAGGCCAACCCTCCAAGGCAGGTGTTCTGAAGTATCACCGTCTTCCAAACAGTTGGCTTTCTACTTGCTTGCATGCACCTGGGAACTGCACATAGAGTCCCCTTCCGAGGTCACATTGTGGAGCAGACAGGCCAAAGTTTCCTGGAGTTTTTCTGCTTCCCTGTCTTCTGCCCCATCCATCTCTCTGAGCGATTCTTGGCTTGGAGTATGTGTGCATATTAGTAAAAGATAGAGTATATCATGAGAGTGCTCAGAACTGTACATGAACTTGAGATTTCTAATCCTGAGCAGAGAATGAGAGCCGAATAGAGGCATGAAAGCTCCTTTGGAAGGGGAAAACATTACCACAGTCATTTTAGACCTGCCAAGCTTGATGCCTTTCTCCAACGTGTATGACAGGACTTGATAATCGTGTGTGACTCTGTGCTCAGGCCCAACTCCCAAAGGAAAGTCTGTTGTGGATCTTAGAGTAAGAGTTTGGTAAAATCTTGCCCTTGGAGGATTGTGTAAAGAGAAAAATCATGTCAAGTCTTCTCTAGCTTTGACTTCTGTGATTCTATGGAAACAAGGCAGCAGTGCTGAGAATCCAGTGAAGGAGAACAGCTAAAACGGTGAAGCTTTGAGGTGGGGGAGGGAGGGAGAGCAAGAGGAGGCATAACAGGATTTATTTGGGACTGTACTTGGCTCTTCACTTTTGTCTCTGAGATCTGAAGTAGGGACTTTTTTCAATGGGCTGTTGATTTGGATCTGAGAGGGAGAGTTAGTAGTTGTGTTTAGAGAACAGCTTTGGATGAGACAGGGAAAGGGTATCTGGATGTCCTATTGTCTGGGCATTTTCAACCTTGTCTTGTTAATAACACTTGGCACTTCCCTGCCCTGCTCAGAACAATGGAACAGTAAGACAACATTTCATTTGAATTGTGCTCTCTGTTTATTGTAATAGTGTGATGGGAAAACCTCAAAGGCTCAGAAATTCAGCTCTGGGCTTGTCTGCATGCTTGAGACAGGGGTAGAGATGCCCGCTGCTTACCTCATCTCCATCTGTGACCCTGACTGTAGAGTTGAGACATACACTGAATTGGTGGCAGATGGCCAGACTGCTCTCAGAGTTCAGAGCGAGTATGTCGATATTTACATATACACAGACATGCCCAGAGCAGCTGTTTGTCCTTGTGTCTCCCTGGCAAAATGGGGAGACAGGGCCCCCTAGGTCAGCAGCCCCAGGCCATGGTCACTCTTTCCCCTGCAGTTCCTTGTGACAGCAACGTTCAAGGTAGAAGTCCCACAAGAACCTGCCTTGAAGGGCCCAGGAAGCCATCCTTCACTCTGTGATCACACTAAGTGGTGCAGTTGGGGAGACAGATTGAAGATAAGAAGGGCTAGTGAGAAAGTATAGTTATTGATCTGGGTGAATTTGAGACTGCGAGGAAGGTGACCAGATGCTCCATCCAACACCCTGTTTTGAACTTCAGAAGACCAACTGAAATTAGCCCAGTCTCCCTTGTATTCATCTGCTTTCTTCCACACCAGTGTAGTTAGATGTTAAATTATCTGATTAAAAAATAATATGTGACAGGAAGCTGTGGAGAAAAGGGACCTTTATCTGGATTGAATATAAATGAGACAAATGACAAGGATTTTACTTATGAATTTAATATCATCTACATGGAACCTGTTCGAGGAAAGACTTTTAAGATGTTTAACAAGCACTGGCTCATCAGTGTCCTCATCAGAAAGCATCCCAGCACCTGGATGGCTGACACCCTCCATGCTGAACATGCCTGCTTAAAGCCAGGGTCCCTGCTAGGCATCTAACACATGAAAGTGATGACACTGATGCAGGTCTGCACGTAAATAGCGGCGCACCGAAATCTGTGCACCAAACTGAACACCTGTGGGAATGGCAGAACCCTTCTGACCAACCAGTGCGATGTCATCAACACTCTCGGCTTTTCCTAACTAACTCAGCACAGCTTCTTCCCAGCTCAGAAGGAAGTAGTTTCCACCCAGAATAGTCCTGCCCTGTCTGGTGGATGCTTCTTTTCGGTTGAGGGGGAGGGTGGCCTCTCCCGCATGGATCCCTGATTGTGCCTCAGGGCATATTCCATATTGATTGGGCTCTAAGATCACTTCAAGAGTTCCTGGTGATGCCTTCTTCCAGACACACATCTCTTGAGGATCTTCCTCCTGCTAGTGGGCACCTGCTGGCTCTACACTTGTTAAAGAGAAGCAGACAAAGTTGTTCCTCCCCGGAGAGTGAAAATCAGCCCCGAATTTACCTGTTGGCTATACCTAGAGAAAGCGAAGGAGCTGGGCGTTTGTTTAAGCACTCTGCTCTTCTCTGTGCCCCGCATTGACCATAAA
Organism: Ursus arctos; assembly: GCF_023065955.2. Taxonomy (NCBI): domain Eukaryota; kingdom Metazoa; phylum Chordata; class Mammalia; order Carnivora; family Ursidae; genus Ursus; species Ursus arctos. The sequence continues at coordinate 5,445,995 of NW_026622986.1, forward strand.
GAATAAAGCAGAACTCTCCTGACTGAGGAATGGCGTTTGCATTTGGAGTGCAGTGGGTATAAGCATGTCTACTGTCCCTAAATGCCACCCATGGCAGACTGCTTGCCATTGTCTAAGCGGGCCCCAGATGTTCCCACCCCTTCCTGGTCCCTCTACCATCTGTCACAGTCCTGCCAGTTCCAGGGCCCACGTAAATCACAGCCCTCCTGAAGCCTTTCATCTGCCCTGGAACCGATCATGGTACCTCGCTCTGTCCCTCTTCTGGCTCTCTGCTCCCTCTACAACATAAATGTCATTTCTGTGCTTGTCTGGACACTCTAAAATAGAATTTCCTTAAGGAAGGAGCATTGTTTGGCTCATCCAAGTGCCTCTGTCCCTTGGCCCAGCCTGGATTGTCCTGCTGTGTCACACAGCTGGTGCTGTGCGAACGCTGCCTCAGTGAACTGTCCTGGCAGCGGCCTTTGGTGGCCAGCAAAACTGACGGAAGGCAGTGTGCACAGTTTCTCCAAGGGAGTCCAAGGCAACCCGAGACTGCTGAAATGGTGTCGTGTTCAGTGAGCCAGAGTGCCATTGTCTAGGGACACGGGGGCCAGTCCTTCTCCTGGCGTCACGCTCTGTGTGAGCACGGGCAAGTCATTTCCTGTTATGAATAACAACACTCTGAACAGCTACCATGCTAGCGCCTTGACTTCCATAACCTGACTTCATCCGCACAAGAAAGCTAGTCAGTACGAAGTATTGTAATTTCTGATTTTCAGATAAAAGAGAAGCGCAGAATTTATAGCTGGTCTCTGTGGAGCTAGTATTCAACTGTACGTGTGGCTGTTCCATTTCTAGTACATGGACTGTCTCTCACTGGTCTGTTTGGGGCCCTGTTGTTACACGACCCTAAGGTCCCCTCCCCGCCCCCACCCAGTTCCAGGATCCCATGACGTCCTGATCAGTGTGGTCAGATGGGAGCCGGAAAAGGAAGTGGGCTCAGCTGTCAGGAGGGGGACCCCTACAGGAGAGAGCTCTGATAGATCCCTTGCCTCCCGCTGCTGCTGCTGCTGGTGGGGTCTGTGCGCCCTGACTGCCACAGTGCGTAGGGCCGACACCCTCCAGCTATCTCTCTGTAATCTCTACCAATCCTTGATAGAATTTCTTAATGCCAAATTTTATGAAGATCCAGAAAGTGGGAGCTAATGAGAAATACTGAGCCTACGCTGTGAAGTGAGAGTTGCGGTTTGCTGTTTAGCGGCCTTAAGCATTCCCACATACAATAAGCATCTGTATGATTGATATATTAGCTTCCTGAGGCCACTGTAACAGATTAACCACAAATTTAGTGACAGCACAAATTTAGTCTCTTACAGTTTTGGAGGTCAGAAATCGAAGATCAAGTTATGAGCGGGGTTGCTTCCTTCTGGAGGCTCCGGCGGGGGCGGGGGGGGGGGGATTCTGTTCCTTGTCACTTCCAGCTTCTTCTAGAGGCTGCCGGCATTCCTTGGCCTGGGCTTCGGGCTGCAACACTCCGACCTCTGCTACCATCGTCACGGGGGCCTTCTCTCTCTTTTGATCTTCTTGCCTTTCTCTTAGAAGGACCCTTGTGATCACATTTCGGGCCCACCAAGATAATCCAGGATAATCCTCCCATCTCAAATCCTTGATGTTTAACATCTTCAAAGTCTCTTCACCTGTGAAAAGTAATAATCACAGATTCTGGGATATCTTGGGGGGGCCAATTTTTCACACCACCACAGCTGGTTTCAGGTATTTATTTCTAAACTCTTCCTCACTAGAGTCACAAAATGCCCCCAGTGGGGTGGTCCAGGGCAGCGTCTGCTGTCCTAGGGGAAGTGTCTCCTTCAGGTTTTGTGTTTCATCTTAATTCTTGCTCCCTGGCCTCTCGTGGGGGCTCCTAGCCCCCCTGCCCCTAGCCCAACTCCTCCTATGAGGTTCTCCTTTGAGGTGTTGCTTTCTGGGATCACACACATAATCAGAGTGCATTTAACCACAGTGACATTTATCACGGTATTGCTAACGAGGCCTGGCTTCACTCCAACAAACTCCACAAAACTCGAGCTGCCTGTTTAATATAATACCCCACAATGGCCGCTGGATGCAGCATCTCGCTTTTCTCTTGATTCTGAGGGCTCTGGGCCTCTTGTCCCTGAGATCTCTCCAGGGCTGCAGTTGACAGATGTGAGTGACAAGCCGCTGCCTAGCACACCGTGAAAGCACCCCTCTCATCATTCAAGGGTGGTTGTACTTAGTCATATCATGCTAAGGATTTCCTGAGCTAATTGAGGACTGAGAAAGTACTAGAGAATGGTGGTTGGAGGAGAAGGGATTTCAGTGACGAGTAGGTTTGGTAGTAAATGGAAGATATTTGTTCTTGAGAATTCTCATGGCCCATCCAGACCAGAGATACCAATGTGCCCTCTGCACATGCACCTAAAAATGCAATCAGGCCCAATAGGATCCTGGACTATGTGCAGGATTTTATTTCTCCAGGCCCTTAGGACCTTTATATACTCTGGAGTTTTTCAGTTAGCTAGTAGTTGGAGACTAAGTGATAAGCAGACCCGTGCTTTGGTAGGTGGAGAATTTTATACATTGGAATTTTTTTTTAAAGATTTTATTTATTTATTTGACAGAGAGAGAGACAGCCAGCTAGAGAGGGAACACAAGCAGGGGGAGTGGGAGAGGAAGAAACAGGCTCCCAGTGGAGGAGCCTGATGTGGGGTTCGATCCCAGAACACCAGGATCACGCCCTGAGCCGAAGGCAGACGCTTAACGACTGAGTCACCCAGGCGCCCCTACACTGGAATTTCTTGGGAAGAACATTAGAGCGAGAGAAGACAAATACCTTCGGGTTGCTTCCATAGCTTGCAGGGGAAGCCTGGAAGGTATGGGGCTTGTAATTCAGTGTGGCCAGGGAAGTGGTTGTCACATCCTGGTGGAAGGTGGGCAGCACGTGATGGGATGTTGGAGGTGGGACAAAGCAGCAAAACAAATAGGAGATTCGTTTATCCCCAACTTTTTATTTAAAAAAAAATTACATCTACAAAATAGTTAGAAGATAATATAATTACCCTAGATTAGCCCAATCATTATCATTTAGCTATATGTGCTTTCACTCACACACGTGTGCACACACGCACACGTATGTATACGCGTGTGTGTATATATGTATATATGTGTATATACACACAAATACAGATATTTATATTTTTCTTTTCTGAACCATTTGAATGTAAGTGCCGATGCCATGGTACCTCAGCCCTAAATACATCTGAGACTACAGACATCACTTACACAACCAGACTATTTCCACACCTAACTAAACTAACAATTCTATAACAACTAATATGAACTACGTAGAGCTCATATTTGTATTTCTTCAACTATCCAGAGGTTTCTTTTGTAGCTTTAGTTTTTCAATGCATAAAAGAGAAAGATTTTTAGTGGATATATATATATTTTTTGAGAGTAGAAAAATTGGAGGAAATGGAGATGCCTAAAGAAGGTAGTTGGGAATGTTTCTAGTGTAAATTATTCTGTGAGACTCACACCTTGCCATTATCATGATATCTGTTTAAAATATTTTTGTGGATTCTGGTATCAGACTATTTTTTTGAATGCAAGTCCACATGAAGACTATGTCTTGGGGCGCCTGGGTGGCACAGTGGTTAAGCGTCTGCCTTCGGCTCAGGGCGCGATCCCGGCGTTATGGGATTGAGCCCCACATCAGGCTCTTCTGCTGTGAGCCTGCTTCTTTCTCTCCCACTCCCCCTGCTTGTGTTCCCTCTCTCGCTGGCTGTCTCTATCTCTGTCGAATAAATAAATAAATAAATCTTTTTTAAAAAAAAAAAGAAGACTATGTCTTGGGAGACCCCAAGGTTGGTTGTTTTTTGTTTGTTTGTTTGTTTTTGTTTTGTGGAGAGATTAGATAGGCTAGGGTAAGAATAACTACTCTTTTTTTTTCAAATTTAAAATCAGTTAATTAACATATAGTGTATTATTAGTTTCAGGGGTAGAATTTAGTGATTCATCAGTTGCATGTAACACCCAGTGCTCATTACGTCGTGTCCTCCTTAACGCCCATCACCCAGTTACCCCATTTCCCCCCACATCCCCTCCAGCAACCCTCAGTTTGTTTCCTAGATTTAAGAGTCTCTTATAGTTTGTCTCCCTCTCTGATTTCATTTTATTTTTCCTTCCCTTCCCCTATGTTCATCTGTTTTGTTTCTTAAATTCCACATATGAGTGAGATCTTTCTCTGACTGACTTACTTTGCTTAGCATAACACCCTCTAGTTCCATCCATGTTGTTGCAAATGGGAAGATTCCTTGTTTTTGATGACTGAGTAATAGTTCATTGTGTATATACACCACATTTTCTTTATCCATTCATTTGTCTATGGACATCTGGGTTATTTCCATATTTTGGCTATTGCGGACATTGCTGCTATGAACATTGGGGTGCATGTGCCCTTTTGAATCACATTGTTTGTATCCTTTGGATAAATCCCTAGTAGTGCAATTGCTGGGTCATAGGGTAGCTCTGTTTTTAACTTTCTGAGGAGCCTCCATACAGTTCTCCAGAGTGGCTGCACCAACCTGCATTCCCACTGGCAGTGTAAGACGGTTCCCCCTTCTCTGCATCCTCGCCAATATCTAGTTGTTTCCTAAGTTGTTAGTTTTAGCCATGGAATAACTATTCTTAATATTTAATCTAGTGATTCTCAGACTATAGGGTTCTTAAAAATACTTAGAGTTTTTGTTAAAAGCACAGATCCTTGGCCTCTTCCACCAGAGCCTCTGCTTTTATAGGCCTGGGTAGGGCCCCAAAGCTGTAGGGGTTTTTTTTGTTTGCTTGTTTGTTTGTTTTCCAAAAGCTATAATTTTAAAGAACATTCCAAGGGATTCTGATACTTGAAGACAGAATGACTTAATCACTTAGGCTTATTAGAGGTATACTTTAAAAATTTTTCTTTCACAGTTGAGAATATACATTTTTTAATTCCAAGTGAGTGATTCATTAATGATGGGCTTTTAAGCAAAAAATTGTTCACACACACACACACACACACACACACACACATACACACACAGGCACTTACTCACTTGTGCATAAATAATGTTTTGAAGTGATTACGGGCTTTCTTACCTGTCACCATACCATGTGAATAACTACTCCATTTACATATCATTTTGGAAAGACCACCGTAAGATGAAAATCAAGCATACTAAAAAATAGCAAGAGATATAGCATTCTTTAATTTCAGTTAATGGAAAGAGACCAAGGCAAGGGCGTCTTTCTCAGACTATTTTCTCCTGATCACCAGAAAAAAAGCCTGGGTTGGACAACCAGGCAGAAGGATAAGTTTTCAAAAATATATGTATTAGTTCTAGAAAAATAAAGCCAGGGCAAGAATCTTCAATGGATTACTTCACTGGCTCCCATTTACTCCTGGAAAAGTTTCTTCTGAACCTGGAAAGGATCCAAAGTCTATCTAAAAATGATCTATCTAAAGACGAAAAATACCCACCTCTGTCACGCTGTGAATGCATTTGTGTCACTGTGGGGGTGTGGGTTCCTCGGTGGACCACACTTAGGGTGATCCTGTTCAAACATTTTGGACCATGTCATTTAGCAGAACAGAAATAAAACCTTCTGGCACTTTTTCAGGGGGTGAAATATGGTGCGAGAACAGTATTATGGCATCCCAGAGACTTTACCAACAGATTTGGCTCCTCAGGGATGTGGTTTCCAGTGGTGGGGCCTTCAGAGTTGGTAGGAGTCCAGGGTAGGAATCATGGGACCAGGTATTATGCCAGGAGAAACATTTTTCAGAACTGAGCAATTTTTTGAAAGAAGAGATTAGAAAGCTTAAGGGGCCTACGGAGACTATTTAAAAGAGATGTGAATATACTTAGACTGGATTAGGATTTACAGATGAGGGATGAAGTGAATTATCTCTGTATCTTGAGATCTTTCTTTTTTAATGACTTGCTAAGATCTTTTCTATGCACAATTACTCAGAGTAGTGATGATGCTGAGGAGGAACGAGCCAGCCGGTTGAATGATTATAGTAAGCACTCTGAAGTTTTGTCTGTGTGAAAATATAACTGTATTAATTACGATTCACGTGGATTTACTAGCATCTACTGGTCTATAAATACCTATGTTCCAGTAACTTGGGTAAATTTATAAGCCTATAGGATGGTATTTGATGCATTTCAAGAATTTTGCATTTCATGCATATAATAAATATATTAATAAAAACTAAGAACATTAAAAGAGTCCCTTTGCTGTAGGATAATATTTTTGAGATCTGAAACAATGAAACAATTTTTCTCCAGTCTTTCCTGTTTCTACTTTGTCTTGTCCCCCATCCAGGTTGTTGGACTATTCTGTGACCATTGTCTCTTGAAGGGTTAAAATAAAAGTAGAAAACAGAGGGTGGCTGGGTGGCTCAGCCAGTTAAGCATCTGCCTTCTGCTCAGGTCATGATCCCAGGGTCCTGGGATCCCAGGGGGTCTACTCAGTGGGGAGTCTGCTTCTCCCTCTCCCTCTGCCCTTCACCCCTGAGCTCTCTCTCCTTCGTGCACACGTGTGCAAAAATAAAGAAAGTCTTTTTTTTAAAAAAAAGTAGAAAGCAGAGAAAAAGATGGCTCTTTCCTGACTTTTTCTTTTAATGGACAAAGCCAGGAAGTGGCCGAGACAAGATAGTGCGAGAACCTCATGAGTAAGAGCAAGTTCCCCCCCCTCAACCTCCCTCTCCCTCAGCCTCCTGCACCAGGACAGATGTCCAGGCCCAGAGCGGGGATGGATGGATGAAGGGCTGGAGGGCCCACGAGGAGCAGGAGAGAGAAGGCAGGTAGCAGTGAAAGCAGCGCACACATGGCCCAGCATCCTCTGGGACAAACCCCAGCCAGTTGCCCTCCACAGCTGTTTGGCTGATAGTGGGCTAACTTGTGCCCTCACCAGTGCCTTCCAGGTTGATTAACCCCATGCAGAGTGCTTCCCTAAGATGTCCCTGAACATGTTGAAGAGAAAGATGTGGGGCTCTGGACATTCAGCTGAACAATAAAAGGGACAAGGTCACTCCTTAAACCCATACTTGGCGGGGGGCATCCCCGAGCTAAGGCAGTGTAAAACACACCCCCTTACATAGGCACACTGATGGCACCTTAATTGTCCTTATCACGATGCCATGTGTGTGCCCATACTTTGGTATTGGAGGTGAGAGTAGATAATCTCTTGTAGTTCATTAATAGGGGAAATCAACCCCTCTGCTAGGATTAGCTTTTCTGTAACACAGATGTAATTAGGTCATTTCCAATGTAAAATCATTTAGGGGCCTCTAGGATGTCTTCCAAGTGCAGAGTGCAGTGCCTTTTACTGTCCAACCCACTGCATCTCTTGTGTTCTTTTAGCCTCTCCCCACTGTCCACACACCCTCCACTGAGGGCATGTTAGAGTAGCCACTGCTCCCCAACAGTCCATGTGTCTCCACCCTCCATGCCTTTGCTCGTGGTGTTCCTCTGCCAGGAGCACTTGTTCTTTCTTCCTCTCACTTACGCTACTCAGCCCCCACCAACCTCCACCCCAATACCCCTAGCCATACCATGCATACATCTGAGGGTTGGGAAGATCTTAGCCCTCACTCGAGCCCAGGGAAACATCACTTTTTAAATAACTTTTCCCTGCCTCCATCCACCACCCCCACGTCCATGGAGAATGATGGCAGTGGGCATTATAGTAATTGGGTCTCAACACATCTTTCTAAAAGAGTTGTGCTCTGTGAGGTCAAACACTGTGTCCTTCTCATTCCGGTGTTACACCTGGCACAGGGGTTTGTATGTAGTGGTCCCCCCTTGCTGTTTGCTGAGTTTAATTGAAATAATAGGACAATAATTCTTATTCTTTGATGATTACTGACTTATATAGATATCTGTCCCATAAAAGATACTTACTGTAGTCTTTCTCATGGTTCAAGAGTAATCTAATTAACAAGATTCCTGGAGGTATCCTGTAAGGAAGGTACTTCCCTAACAGTCTTTCAGTGATGCTTGAAAATCCCTCACAGTTTGTGTTTTTGGGCCAAATTCTTCACTAACCATTTGTGTGCTAGGTGCTGCTCACGATTACCCTCGGTTCTATTTTCTCTGTGCCCAAGAAGGGAATGTGGGGGGCTTAGAGACTTTGAATCCTTCCTTTTGTTACCCCTATCCTGTTCCCAATGCCCAATATACTCCAAGGGGAGAGGAAGTTTGGGATGCTCTCCAGGGAAAGAGAGGAGACACCATGGTGCAGAAATCTGTGACTATTGGCAAAGCTGAGCCCAAAGTGAGCTAGTGCCTTTGTGCTTCTGAAAGGAAGGTCATCTGAGAGTGGAAAGGAGATTTATGTTGTATAGAATAAGGAGTGGGCAGCAAGAATAAGAAGTGAGCTTTTACATCCTGTGCTTGGCATGAGGCCCCTAGAAGTGACAGACGTTCCAGGTCTTTTGCTTAAGACCGGATTGAGTCATTTTTGGCCAGAGAGAAGCTCTGCAGCAGGGAAAATTATGGCAAACTTTCATGCTCCTTTGCACAGATGGAAGTCATATTTCCACACATAGAGGACAGTTAGGATGGGAAACTAGGCCTGAAAAGAAAATCTAAGTTCATGTGTCCACCTTCAAACGCCTATTCCAACACACAGCTGCTACCCTGCTCACCATCCTTTGTACAGAGAGTCAACATGACTAGGACATGGTCCTTTTTTTTTATTATTATTATATTATGTTAGTCACCATACAGTACATCCCTGGTTTCTGATGTAAAGTTTGATGATTCGTTAGTTGCGCTTAACACCCAGTGCACCATGCGATACGTGCCCTCCTTACTATCCATCACCAGTCTATCCCATTCCCCCACCCCCCTCCCCTCTGAGGCCCTCAGTTTGTTTCTCATAGTCCATAGTCTCTCATGTTTCATTCCCCTTTCTGATTACCCCCCTTTCTTTATCCCTTTCTTCCCCTACCGATCTTCCTAGTTCTTATGTTCCATAGATGAGAGAAATCATATAATTGTCTTTCTCTGCTTGACTTATTTCACTTAGCATTATCTCCTCCAGTGCCGTCCATGTTGCAGCAAGTGTCGAGAACTCGTTCTGATAGCTGAGCAATATTCCATTGTATATATGGACCACAACTTCTTTTTTTTTAAAAAAGATTTTATTTATTTATTCGACAGAGATAGAGACAGCCAGCGAGAGAGGGAACACAAGCAGGGGGAGTGGAAGAGGAAGAAGCAGGCTCATAGCGGAGGAGCCTGATGCGGGGCTCGATCCCATAACGCCAGGATCATGCCCTGAGCCGAAGGCAGACCTTTAACTGCTGTGCCACCCAGGTGCCCCTGGACCACAACTTCTTAATCCAGTCATCTGTCGAAGGGCATCTCGGTTCCTTCCATGACTTAGCTATTGTGGACAATGCTGCTATGAACATTGGGGTGCATATGGCCCTTCTTTTCACTACGTCTGTATCTTTGGGGTAAATACCCAGTAGTGCAATGGCTGGGTCATAGGGTAGCTCAATTTTTAACTTTTTAAGGGACCTCCACACTGTTTTCCAGAGTGGCTGTACCAACTTGCATTCCCACCAACAATGTAGGAGGGATCCCCTTTCTCCACAACCTCTCCAGCAATTGTTGTTTCTTGCCTTGTCAATTGTTGCCATTCTAACTGGCGTAAGGTGGTATCTTAGTGTGGTTTTGATTTGAATTTCCCTGATGGCTAATGATTTTGAACATTTTTTCATGTGTCTGTTAGCCATTTGTATGTCTTCATTGGAAAAGTGTTCATATCTTCTGCCCATTTTATGATTTGTTTATTTGTTTCTCATGTATTGAGTTTGAGAAGTTCTTTGTAGATCTTGGATACCAGTCTTTTATCTGTAGTATCATTTGCAAATATCTTCTCCCATTCCGTGGGCTGCCTCTTAGTTTTTTTGACTGTTTCCTTGGCTGTGCAGAAGCTTTTGATCTTGATGAAGTCCCACAAGTTCATTTTTTCTTTTGTTTCTCTTGCCTTTGGAGATGTGTCATGAAAAAGGTTGCTGTGGCTGATGTCGTAGAGGTTGCTGCCTATGTTCTCCTCTAGGATTTTGATGGATTCCTGTCTCACATGGAGGTCTTTCATCCATTTGGAGTTTATCTTTGTGTATGGTGTGAGAGAGTGGTCAAGTTTTGTTCTTTTGCATGTAGCTGTCCAATTTTCCCAGCACCATTTATTGAAGAGACTGTCATTTTTCCACTGGATGTTTTTTCCTGCTTTGTCAAAGATTAGTTGCCCAAAGAGCCGAGGGTCCATTTCTGGGTTCTCTATTCTGTTCCATCGGTCTATGTGTCTGTTTTTGTGCCAGTACCATGCTGTCTTTGTGATCACAGCTTTGTAGTACAGCTCGAAATCCAGCATTGTGATGCCCCCAGCTTTGTTTTTCCTTTTCAACAGTTCCTTGGTGATTCGGGGCCTTTTCTGGTTCCATACAAATTTAAGGACTATTTGCTCCAGTTCTTTGAAAAATGTCCTTGGTATTTTGATCGGGATAGCATTGAAAGTGTAGATTGTTCTGGGTAGCATGGACATTTTAACTATGTTAATTCTTCCGATCCATGAGCCTGGAATATCTTTCCATCTTTTTATGTCTTCCTCAATGTCTTTCAAGAGTGATTTATAGTTTCTGGAATATAAGTCCTTTACGTCTCTGGTTAAGTTAATTCCAAGGTAACGTATGGTTTTTGGTGCTATTGTAAATGGGATGGATTCCCTAATTTCTCTTTCTTCAGTCTCATTATTCGTGTATAGAAATGCAACTGATTTCTGAGCATTGATTTTGTATCCCGCCACATTACTGAATTGCTCTGTAACTTCTAATAGTTTGGGAGTGGATTCTTTTGGGTTTTCCATATAGAGTATCATGTCATCTGCGAAGAGAGACAGTTTGACTTCTTCTTTGCCGATTTGGATACGTTTTATCCCTTTTTGTTGTCTGATTGTTGTTGCAAGGACTTCTAGTACTATGTTGAATAATAGTGGTGAGAGTGGGCATCCTTGTCGTGTTCCTGATCTTAAGGGAAAGGCTTCCAGCTTTTCCCCATTGAGAATGATATTTGCTGTAGGCTTTTCATAGATGGTTTTTATGAGATTGAGGAATGTACACTTTATCCCTATACTCTGAAGGGTTTTAATCAGGAAAGGATGCTGTATTTTGTCAAATGCTTTTTCTGCATCTATTGAGAGAATCATATGATTTTTGGCTTATTCCTTCTGGATAAAATCTAAGACACCAATTGATTTGCGAATGTGGAACCACCCTTGCATCCCAGGGATGAATCCCACTTGGTCATGATGGATAATCCTTTTAATGTACTGTTGGATTCTATTAGTCAGGATCTTGTTGAGGATTTTGGCGTCCATATTCATTAGGGAAATTGGTCTGAAATTCTCCTTTTTGGTGGGGTCTTTGCCTGGTTCGGGGATCAAGGTAATATTGGCCTCATAGAATGAGTTTGGTAGCTTTCCTCTGTTTCTATTTTTTTGAAATAGCTTTAGGAGAATAGGTATTATTTCTTCTTTGAATGTTCAGTAGAATTCCCCAGGAAAACCGTCCAGGCCTAGAGTTTTGTTTTTTGAAAGGTTTTAAATCATTGCTTCAATCTCTTCATATTTAATTGGTCTGTTTAAAAAATCGATTTCTTCCTGTTTCAGTCTTGGTAGTTTATAGATTTCCAGGAAGGCCTCCATCTCTTCCAGATTGCTTAATTTATTGGCATAAAGCTGTTGATAAAAGTTTCTAATAATCTTTCCAATTTCATTGGTGTTGGTTATGACCTCTCCTTTTTCATTAATAATTTTATTAATTTGGGTCCTTTCTCTATTCTTTTGGATAAGTCTTGCCAGTGGTCTGTCAATTTTATTAACTCTTTCAAAGAACCAGCTTCTAGTTCTGTTGATCTGCTCTACTGTACTCCTGGTTTCTAATTCATTGATTTCTGCTCTAATCTTGGTCAACTGCTTCCTCGTGTGTGGATTAGGCCGGTCCCTCTGTTGCTATTCCAGCTTCTTGAGGTGAGAATATAAAAACTACATTTTAGATTTTTCTATTCTTTTGAGTGAGGCTTGGATGGCTATGTATTTTCCCCTTAGGACTGCCTTTGCAGTATCCCATAGGTTTTGGACCATTGTGTTTTCATTCTTGTTAGTCTCCATAAATTGTTTAAATTGATTTTTGATTTCCTCGTTTATCAAATCATTCCTGAGCAGGATGGTTCTTAGTCTCCAAGTGTTTGAGTTTCTTCCAAATTTTTCCTTGTGGTTGAGTTCCAATTTCAAAGCGTTGTGGTCTGAGAATATGCAGGGAATAATTTCAGTCTTTTGGTATCGGTTGAGACCTGTTTTGTGACCCAGAACATGGTCTATTCTTGAGAATGTTCCATGGGCATTAGAATAGAATGAGTATCTTTGGTTCTGGGGTGTAGTGTTCTATATATATCTATGAGGTCCAACTAGTCAAGTATGGCATTCAGAGCTCTTGTTTCTATGTTGGTTTTCTGCTCCAGTGCTCTGTCTATTGCTGATAGTGGAGTGTTGAGATCCCCTACTATTAACGTATTTTTATCTATACGTCTCTTTATTCTGGTTAAGAGTTGGCTTGTGTTTCTTGCTGCTCCCCTGTTGGGGGCATAGATATTTATAATTGTCATATCCACTTGTTGGATACATCCTTTAAGAATAATATAGTGCCCTTCTGTCTCTAACTATAGTCTTTAGTTTAAAATCCAATCTGTCTGATATGAGAATTGCTACCCCAGCTTTCTTTTGAGGTCCATTGTCATGAAAGATGGTATTCCAGCCCTTTACTTTCAGTCTGAACGTATCCTTAGGTTCAAAATGAGTCTCTTGTAGACATTAAATGGATGGGTCATGCTTTTTATCCAATCTGCAACCCTGTGTCATTTATGGGAGCATTTAGGCCATTTACGTTGAGACTGATTATTGAGAGAGATGATTTTAATGATGCCATGTTGCCAGTAAAGTCTTTGTTTCTATAGATTGTGACTTTCTGTTCTGTATCCCTCTTGGGGCCTTTTTACTTTTATAGAACCCCCCTTAATATCTCTTGTAGGGCTGGTTTCATGGTTACGAAATTGGTCAATGACTGGCCATTCTGGAAGGTCTTTATTTCTCCATCAATTCTGAATGACAGCCTTGCTGGATAAAGGATCCTTGGCTGCATGTTTTTCTCTGAAAGAGCTTTAAAAATGCCCCCCCCCCCAACCTTTTCTCTCATTCCAGGTCTGTGTAGACAGGTCTGACGTAATTCTGATACCTTTGCCTTGGTACGTGAGAAATTTCTTTGCCCTGGCCGCTTTCAATACTGTATCCTTGGATCTAATATTTGTGAATTGCACTATGAGGTGACGTGGCGTAGGTTTGTCGTGGTTGAGCTTGGGAGGGGTCCTCTCTGCCTCTTGGACACGGATGTTTGTTTCCTTTGCTAGATTAGGGAAGTTTTCAGCTACAATTTGTTCAAATATCTCTTCTAGACCTCTGTTTTTCTCCACCCCCTTGGGGACGCCGATGATTCTGGCATTGGAATGTTTCATTGAGTCAGTAATCTCCCATAACCTACATTCTTGAAAATGGATTTTTTTTAGCCCAAATTCTATTTTAGCTTTCTCTTCTACTAACCCATCCTCCAATTCGCTGATATGTTCTTCTGCCTCATTCACCCTGGCCATTAGAGCCTCTAGTTTTGACTGCATTTGGCTCATAGAATTTTTAATTTCTGCCAGATTTGCTCTCATTTCCGCCCTTAGAGATTCTATATTCTCATTAACATTTTCGTTAATACTTTTTTCAAGTCTACACGTCATCTTGACCATTGTTACTCTGAATTCCATTTCTGATAATTTGGTTATATCCATATCCATTTAGTTCTGTGGCAGAGGCCACAGACTCATTGTCTTTTCTTTGCTGGGGGGGATTTCTCCTTCTCATCATTCTGATGAGGAGAGGTTGCAGGGTTGTCCAGAGCCCAAATTATTGACCGGGACGCAGGCATTGTGTACTTGTTTTATAGGGATCTTAGGGATGTGGGCTTCTTGATTTTTCAGCCTGCCTTCTGGGGGAGGGGCCTCCCGTGCCGATACTCAGGCAACCCTGTTTGGGTAGAATCTCCGTGTCCCCTGGGAGGTGGGTTGGTGAGGGGACACTGTGAGCCGGTATTTCCAGGCTTTTGTTCTCTGGCAGCTTTCCCTGGCGGTTTGCTGTGCCTCTTCTGAGAGTCAGAGCAGCAGTGGCGGAATCTCAGCCTCTGTCTCAGAACAGAGGGATCACGGACTGTTCTCCACTGATGATCTGGCCACTTTAACTCTGTTACTGTTGATGCTGCTCAACCCTGCAGCGTCCCGGGATGTGCACCCCACACCCGGCGTCCCAGCCCTCACTTCCAGGGCCCGCGCTTCTCTGTCCTTTGTGTTCCTAACGCCGCCAGCCGCCCCCGCGTGCTTCCGGAGCTCCTGGTCTCAGTCTGGTTCCAGTGAGCGCACCGGAGCTCCGTTTCAGTCTGGTGGCACGCGTTCCCCAGCTCACGGTCTCAGTCTGCTCTCTCGCGGGTGCCAGTCCCTGCGTCCACCTGCTCCCCCGTGCAGGTGGCTACCGCTTCCTGGTGCTCAAACGCGGTGGCTCCCTCCCCCTTCCGTTTATCTTCCGATATCTGTGCTCGGTTTCACAGCTCCCCGCTTCATACCTCATAACTCAGCGCTGGAGATGTTCATTTGTAGAGATCCAGATGTATCTTCATGCGTCTCAGGCTGATTCCATGGATGTTCAGGATGATCTGGTACCTATCCAGCTCGACTCAGGGGACCGGCTGAAAAAGGGGTCCCCTACTCCTCTGCCATCTTAACTCCTCCCCTAGGACATGGTCCTTATCCTCAAAGAGTCTATTTAACTGATGCAGAGAAAAAGGCTACTATGCAACAGCAATTAATCAATTATTGCAATCAATAAAGTGAAGTGCCAGAATGCATGGCTGTCCCTTCTGTTTTATCACTCAGTTGGCTGAAAGAATATACTGAAATGCAGATCTGGGCCCAAGGTGGACAGAGCCCAAGGGAAGCCTTAATTCCTTAGGTACCACTAATCTCCTATCTGTCCACCAGACATACTTGCCCTCTAGACCAGATTGGAGGGCCACGTCACTGGACATGGTCTGTGAAACATGGCACTGCCTGGAGCCAACCCAGTGGCTGGAGGCTGTGTGAGCAGGAAGAGGGGAGAGAGCATCCACAGGGAAAGTCTGAACTAGCAACTACAGGTCTGTTAGGGTTAGAGCCTCTCCATGAACACTGCTTGTGCTTGTAGCCACGGAGGAGGAAAATCATTGTGAAATATTTTGATAGCATCTCTGACTTTTCCATGATGGATTCAGACTCAGTTCAGTTGTCTGTAGGTCTACAGGTAGATGGATTCTTGCAACCATAAGACCAACAGGATCCCTTGGCCTGTGGTTTCCTGATTATATAAAAGCATCAGCTGGTTCTTTCAGGATTAATTCTTCCATTTCTTCCATTTATCCCAATCTTTACTCTTCTCTCATCAAATCACTTTCTTTTCCCTTGTTACTTCAGCCCTTCCTAACTTATTTTTGTTCCCACTTCTTTCTAAAATGATGGACATATTTTTTAGAACTTGACAAGAATGGAGAACAAAGGGACAGAGATGGTTTTTATCTATGCATACAGATCCTCAAGGCAAGGTTGAGATAATCATTGGAGCAAAGCCAAATAAACATTTTTCTTTGTTCTAAATGCTAGGGCTGTGCTGAGGGGTGAGGTTCTGAGGTGATGGAAGGGGAACCTGTCTCAGTTCATGGAATGAGTGGCGTATTTGTAAGTCCAAAAGCAGGGAAGTTTTCCCCTTCTGACATTTTCTCAGTTTTATCACTACCAGGGGCCTGCACTGTTCCCAGGGCAGGAGCAGCTGCTCCTGGATTTTGTGCCAGAGCCTGGAAATTCCTTCCTTGCAGGGGAACTCATGGTGGCACTCACATCCTTGTTACCTCCTTCTTCCCTGCTGATTGGCCCCTGGGTGGGGCGGGCCTCCATGAGCGCGTGCAGTGAGGCAGTCCCTCTGTAGGAGAGGGAGCACAGATTGCTCTCACTGACTCATGTCTACCACAGAGGTCACCAGAGCGTAAGAGTTAGGTTAATCCCAAGAACTTAGAAGCAGAGAGGAACGCCCTTTGTGGTGGTTCTCTTCCTGTGAGTTCTAGGATGTTGGTGGGAGTGTGGAGAGTGAAGAGATGATATGTCAACTGACTCATCCTGTCCTTCCTGACAATGACACTGAGGGACAAAGGACGGTGAACACCTTGGGAGAAGCCACCATGCTTATCAGATTTGTGCACTCCCCACAGCAGTTGGAACAGGTTTTTGCTTACAGTAGATAGTTCATTCATATTTAGAAAACAGTAGGTATAAGCACCATATTTAATTCATGTGCTCACTCATTCACTGATTCCATGAACATGTACTGAAGGCCTACCATGAGCAAGGTCATCATGCTTTGGGTGGGATTGAGCACATTCCCCTGGGGATTGGCAACACTATCAGGTAGGATAGAGACAGAATCCAGTACCAGACGGATCAAGGAGAATATTTCACCTGTGGAGGCTGACCACTGAGAGACAGCTTGATGGCTGAAGAGTAATAGCCAGGGGGCTGGTGAGCTCAGCTATGATGGCACACGGATCAGTTACCATTTCTTGACGACTTACTATATATCATTCAACTCTTTTTTTTAAAGATTTATTTATTTATTTGAGAGAGAGAAAGAAAGAGAGAGAGAGTGAGCATGGGAGCAGGGGGAGCAGCAGAAGGGGAGGGAAAAAGAATCTCAAGCAGACTTCCCACTGAATGCAGAGCCCAACATGGGGCTCAATCTCAGAACCCTGAGATCATGACCTGAGCTGAAACCAAGAGTCGGTGACTTAACTGACTGAGCCACCCAGGCACCCCCATTCAATTCTTAATTACAAGCTTATGAAGTAGGCATTATACTTTTCCTTTTGTTTATTTATTTATTTAAATTTTTAAAAAGATTTATTTATTTCAGAAAGGGCGTGGGTAGGGGCAGAGGGAGAGAGAGGATTCTGCAGCAGACTCCCCGCTGAACATCCAAGGATGCTGACATCATGACCTGAGCTGAAATCAAGAGCCAGCAGCCCAACCAACTGAGCAACGCAGGTGACCCTATTTATTTATTTTTTGAGAGAGAGAGTGTGTGCCCATGCATGAACGGGGGTGGGGGGAGGGGCAGGGGGAGAGGGAGAGAGAGAATCCCAAGCAGGCTCCACGTTCAGAGTGGAGCTAACACAGAGTTTGCTCTCACGACCCTGAGATTATGACCTGAGCCAAAATCAAGAGAGGCTTAACTGACTGAGCCACCCAGGTGCCCCTCTACTTTTTACTTTGAAGATAAAACTACTGAAGTTTAGAAAGATAAATTTTCCCAAGATCACATGCATCACTTTAAGTGTTGGAACGAGGATTTGAGCCCAGGTCTCTTGATTTCAAGGCTTTCAACTACAATCTACACAACACTCCCACGTGTGATAAGGTACGTGTCTGTGAAGGGGCTCTCGTACGGAGCTACACATGGCCATAGGAGTCAAAGTGGCAGGCAGGGAAGCGGCATTACGAGACTCTTCCGTTTCATGGCAGGACCCTACTGTACCCAAAGAGGAAGGGAATTTGCAAGAATGTGGCAGAATATCAGGACATAGGTTTGAAGACAGAGCTCTAGTTCCAATGGGAATAAGGAATACAGGCAGGGGAACTAAGTGGACACCCAGTTATGGAAACTCCTTTGAATGGCCTGATCATGCAGGTGGATGGAAAAGTAGAGCCTGGTACACACAGGCAAGGATGATTCAAAGTATTTAATTATTCATATCTGGGGTCCAATAAATCAGAATAGACACTAGATTTAGCCTTGAAGCAACGTCCTGGTAAGCCTTGCTAACCAGGTGAATCAGATGTTAATCCTTTAGCTGTATAATGGGGTTACAGGGTAAGATGGGGGGTATAGGGGCATGAGGATCAAGGACTCCCCAGGCTCACTCTCACCACAGTGGCACAGAGGCCCTATCATTTTGCTATGTCCCAGCAGCCATATTTGTGTCCTTAGTAATCCGACTCTATGGGAGAAAGCTCACTTCAAATTTTGCCTGGCCTCAGTGAGACCAACACAGCCAGTACATTCCATGCCCTGAAAGAGTGAGGGGGATCCTGGGCAGGGGCTGCTTTCAAGAAGAAGGCAAGCACATGGCTGCCCCGAGGAACTGGGGAAGGAGGGCCAGACAAAAGCATCGTTACCCATCTTAATCATCTTAAATTCTTGTCTCCAGGATATATCACAGTTTCACATTCACATGGGAAATCAAGTGGCCCTAGTCCTTGACTTCTAGGAACTTTAATTTGAAATGAGTACCTACTTGGATTTGCATTTACATAGGACTTGTGATGTTAGGAAATAACATCTAGCTGCCCTCATAGAGACCAATGTAAAGTGACTTAAACCAGACAGAAGTATTTCTCTCTCCTATGTAACCGTCCAGGGCTGATACGTACTGGGGGCCCAGGATCGTCCTGTCTAGTTGCTCACCCTCCCTAAGGGATTGGTCGCATCTGCACTGTCCAAGATGGTTTAGCATCCAGTTGGCATATGAGCTATCAGGAGGAGGGTAAGAGGGAGAGGGGGCGTGCTTCTTCCTTTCGGAGCATGATCCGTAGATGAACACGACACTTCTGCTGTATCCCATTAACCAGAACTTGGTCACATGACCAATCTAGCTGCATGGAGCCTAAGATACGAATTCTTTATTCTGCAATGGTCTATCCAGCTAAAAGCTGGGGATTCTATTAAAAAGGAGATATTTGGGAACAATTAGCAGTCTCTGTCAACATACCCATTTTGGCCACTCAAATATGCATATGCATTCTTCGTCTCTCATCCCTTCATCCCAAACCACACCCAGCCCTTGCCCAGGAAAGACCATCCTAATGTCCCGTTCAGTCCCTGCATTCAGCTCAAAGTCTTGGATCTCTGGGGAACTGTCGTCATCTCTGTCATATCCAGATGAGGCTCCTCCCCATAGTAAAAACAAGTCATCCGTTTCTTCCTTGCACTCAGCATGCAGTGATAGTGCAGGATTAGATTAATGACAGTAAAAACTCCCATTCACAAGAGGGAAGAACAGGAAACATGCATGGTCATTGGTCCCTAACTATGATCAAATCCCGTCCGGTAGAAAGAGCAACGAATCCCCGCCCTGGCTGGCCAGTCATTTCCTTGGTCAGCACCCCGGGAGAGAAAGCCTGGGCCGCTGCCGAATTCACAGAGCAGACTGGCAGGCCAGCTTTGAAGTTTTACCTGTGAGTAAGAAACTGTTATTTCAGGTCCTTCTGACAGAAGAGAGACCGACATCCCCAGTCATACAGTGCTTTTAAAGTTTTTCAAAGACACCGAGGTCCCGAGAGATTAATTCATGGCATTCTTGTCCATCAGGCTTTTTTTATTTCGAGTGAGAGAAACCCACATCAAGTGGCTCAGGTGTGAGGGCAATGGAGGGGCTCACGGAGTCCAACTACGGGAAGGGCGACACCGCATCAGGTGTCAGAACGATGGCGCTGGAGCCGGACGGCTGCCGGATGTGAGAATCTTGTCTCTGCGGCTCTTGCTGCATCAGCCGCCCATTGCCCGCTACAGAACTGCTGCTTCGGCGGGGAGGAAACAGGCCCCTGCGGCTCCCAGACCCCGCTGAGAGCGCGGACAGCCGACGTCTCTTAGTGCAAAGCAAGAAATCCGAGGGCAGAGCTCTGGTGGCCCGTGCCACGTGCAGTGAGCATCTGCCCCGCAGCCCCACTGGAAGCACTTGGTGGGGTGGGAGAGGGCGCTTTCCCGGCAGGAACGGGGGTGGGGGCTGGGCCACCACCATGGAGTTGCGTCTGCAGACCTGGCCGTGGCCGCCGAGACCGAGTGCAAGTTTTCTGATTCCGGATCCGGTACATTCTCCAAGTTCCATCGTGTCTCGTGTTGTTTGGTTCCGTCGATTTTTATTTCCACGTCCGCGACATCTGACGTAGTTAATTTTGGTTGGATTTGAGCTGTCGCATTCTAAATTCAGTAAGGAGACACAAGTGTCAGGTAATAATCCTTCTCAGTGTCGTGAACCAGTTAACACTGCTAACAGGCAGAACCATTAACATGCTGACTTTCCTAACATCATAATCCTCTGGCAGCCTGAGCTTTGCTGATTGATACTCGACCTAATAAAGCTGATCTGGATAAGCTTCCCTGGTCTCCAAGGACATTATTCTAACTGTGGGGATTTCAAAAAAAATTTTTTTTGTTGTTAAAGTGAGTTTAATATCTTTACAGAAATATACTTTCTAACCACCTTGCGGGGCCTGACTAATAGGAGTATCCTCTGTTCCAGATTATGGAAATGCAATCCGAAGCCGGAGGACTCTCAGTAGGCTGGAGGGCAAAGGGCTGTTGGCCCTGTCCACTGGTGTGGAAAGATTCAGTGGGTTAATTCAAGCATCAAGGGGGCTAACAAGGAAAGCAAGCAATAAAACTCCGGACAGAAGAAAGGAAGCTAGCAAACAATAAAAATGGCAGGAAGGTTCCCAACCCATCTGTAAGCCATTAGAATGTTGTGAACCATTTTCCAGGATATTTTTCTGATGTCGTTTTCAGCTTCTGTGCTTGTTAGGAAGAGCACTTGGGAACAAAGACCGTGCAGTTGAGTTAAATGAAGCTCTTTTAGGCACAACGGTCCCTGGGAGTTTCTTTGAAGGGTCTTGCTGTTCTGGTAGTAAAATTAGAGATAAGGGCAACCAACTAATGTGTATGTGCCCTTCAAGCAACTTCCACAAAACAGATTTTCTAAAGATGCAGTGTGCTTAAAATTAGAAATGGAGCTTTCAGATCAACGAGTGAAATACATTTATTTTTTCGTGTGAAGCTTTCTAGTTCTTGTCCTGTTGATATGCCAAAAGTGCTAAATAATCTACATTTTAGTTAATGGCATGGGGAAGATGTCTTTTACATTTTTTTCTTGTGCAGAAGTAACTTCTATTTTGACCGGTAGATCCCACAATTCCTAGACCCCAATCAGGGGATTAAATTTGCTAGCTGGGAATATTTCTGTAAAATACTCCCAAGTCCCTTAACTATTATAGAATTCAGCTAGAATAACTAGGAAATATTGGTTCAAAAATTTGGATCTAATAACTTATAAATAATTTTGTCTAAAATCTTAAAAGATGGATGTATTATTCTTTTGAAGTTAAAAAAAAAGTTTTCCATTTTGAAAAATGTTAAATTCTGAGAAAGGATTATTAAGCAAGCTGTCCTTAAGGGGAACGGGAAGGAACTACTTTATATTCCTGTTCAAAAATTGTGTTTCCAATTAAATTTGTTTTAAGATATATCTTTTGGGAGGAAAAGAGATGTGGATGGTCATTTTAAAAATAAAAAGAAGATTTGGAAAGACCTTTGAAACTTGTAAAGTTTGATATGAAAAGTGTGTGTATGGGGAGAGGGGGCTTCCAGTGAGGAGACAGAAGGCTCTTACGGGTTCTGTTGCCCTCTCACCCTGCGCGCCAGCCTCTACTATCTGGTTCAGAAGAATACTGTCATACGTGGCAGTTGAGCGGGCATAGGCCGTGGAATCTGACATTCTAGTCACACTTTGGGACATTCTTCTATAGGACTGTATGCTCCTATTTACAATGGTTGAGTCACTGAACCATTGAGGACCACTGGATCCTCACCTGGAAAATGGGGAAACCCCAGCATTGTTGGGGGGGACAAAACAAAGACACGTGTGCCAAGTGTTTGGCCATAATGAGATTTCAGTATATGTTGCTGCTATAATTACCAGGACTATTCTCGGAGTCAGGATTTCATCTGGATCCAGGACTCTCCTGCCCGCAGGGAGCTGGCCACAGGTGTGTATATGTCGTTTCTCACCTGGGAACGTCTGCTTCTCTCCCACCAAGGTCCGGCTCAGCAGCCACTTCCCACTGCATGCGGAGATTTTGAAGGGACGGCATCGAGTTTGTTTTTCATCTTAGCTATTTCCATCCAACTCGGTTTGATTGGGAACAGGCTCTTCTCTTGCCACCTGTCAGGGGAATGGCTTTGCCAGAGAGGAGGGTCTGCTCCCTGCTCCCTCACGCACTAGCCCGTCAGCTGTTTCCCATTTTTCTCACCTGTAGGGCTTTAGGGCCGACTTACTGAGGATTGGTGTGACCAAGGTGAGAAGAGAATAAAAGCATCTGGTCTCAGGGGCAGTCTGTTGTCTTGGCATCAGAGTTATGTCTCTCCCTTGTGCTGTGTGTCCGGTTTCCAGCTAACCTTGCCCTTGCTCACCCTTGTAGGGATGTGGGCTGCTGACATTTTCCTTGCCATGTTTCTCCATGACTGACCCTGCTCAGCAATCCCTGACAATCTTTGTTTGGATTCTGGATTTCTCGTCTTGACTTGAATTTCCTAACTACCATCTTGAACATTGTTTGCTTGTTCAGTCCTAGACACATTGCTGCCTGATTTTCTTTTCCCTTCTCATTCTCTTTTCCTAGCCTTTTCCCCATTCAGAGAGAGCAAGTTCGAGTGAACTGGTTGAAGGCAATGGGTATTGCATGGAAAGAGCATGAACTCTGCAAACATGCAGACCTGGAATTGAATCCTAGTTTAGCCACTTCCTTGCCCTGGGACACTAGATAAGTTACTTTCCCCCAGTTCTGAGCCCCAGTTCTTCCATAGGTAAAGTCACAAAAACCCTAGCCCCGTCACAGTGCTCACAGATACATTTTACATGTAGTGAGCAACACATGACCATGCCTTTCCATTAGGGGACTGGATCAGTAATTGGTAAAATGTCATTACAGGCCTGAATCTATGAACCAACAGTGAAAAGATAACTGTGATGTCATTCACATTACATCAAGATTTGTATAATAGCCATTTATTGTTTGGATGGAAAATGCTACCATTTCCTAAATGTCCCATTTAGGGAAAGGGTCAGTCTCGGTGTCTACAAAGCCAGCTCGGATGATGACCTAGGAGTTTGGACTGAACAGCATGGTGACTGTAAGTGTGGTTAGGCCTACATCCATCAACCAAAGAGCACAGTGGAAGCAGACACTGATGCCAAACATCAGGAAGGGTGTTGGACATGCCTGGCCTTTCTTTTTCTTTTTAGTTCTTTCTTTAAAATTGTATCTTGTTTTCTGTATCTTCCTTATAGGTTGTGGTAAGCCAATGAATCTCAGTTGAACATTTTGGTCCATGAGATTACTTCTATAAGTTAAGTTAACTGTGGTATACCAAAATCTGCATTGCTTTAGAAGACACTCAGAAAAAAAATCAAGATTTCCAGCTTCTAAACCTGAGTCCTCTGTCACCTCATTGCAATTTCCCAAATTGACAGAGCTTCATTAGATTCTAGGGCTCTAGAGTCATGCCGAGCTAATCCAACCAGATTATTAACAGCTGACCTCATGTCCCTTCCTTATACAGTGTATGGATTGTTTGGGACTCCTTTTTTTTTTTTCCTCTGTATTCCTAGAAAAGGGATTTAGATTATACACTATAGCTGATTAGAAAGAACCCATTCAGTCAAGCATTTAATATTGAGTTATTACTCAAGCCTGACTCTTAGAAATAGACATTGATCCTGCCCCTGAACGTGGCACTGGAAGAAACAGTGGCATTTTCTGCTCAGAGAAGAGCAGACAACGTTTTCCAATCCTCTGTGCTGCGGTGGCACAGAGGTGGCATCCTCATTAAGCTTCAGGCTACGCTCCTAGAGAGCTAACCACCCAGTCCTAAGAAATGAAAGGTGACGTCTCAAAACATACTTCTCATGATAATCTCTTTCAAAATTAACACAGATAAAGGTCTCCAAAAGCTATCAAGGCAACTTATGACAGAGATGAATGTAGGCAATACCCTGTTAAGTATATCCATTAATCACTATTTTTAAAATTTTCTACAAGCAAAATTTTTTCTTTTATTTTTTAGTTATAGTTTGCCTTTGAACAAAGCCATTTGGTTAACTATTCAAGTGAGAGTAGATGCCATTAACCCATTCTCTCCCATGGATTAAACTTAAAGTGCTAAAGGCATTCAGCACATCTTAGAATACAGACCAGAAGACTTACTACCTCTGCACTGATTGTATGATCCTTGGTATCTCACCAGGATCATTAAAAGGCATTAATAGACAACCGCTTGCATATGGTTCTTTGTCGGACATGGCCACATAGGAAGCAGACAAGTGTTTGCTTTCTGGGAATGTGTGTTTCTTACCACTATTGAAAATCTAGCAGAAGGTGAGGCTTACATTCCACTGGAAAGGTAGACTGGAGTAAGATTAGTATTGCCAGATCATGATAGGTGGGAATATTCTATTTCTAATGTCCCCTATTTGTGTTTCTGTCAAGCTATGTAGTTGAGCCATATTTTGGTTTAGAGTACCAGCCAGCAAAAATGTGTGTGTGTGTGTGTGTCTATCTGTGTGCATGCAGGTGTGTGGGGACCCATGTGAACATGTGCATATACACCAGTCATGATGTATTTACTATATCTCAGCTTTGGAAACGTAATCGCTATTTTCCAAAGTAACTTCTAGAGACCTTAGACAACATATTATATGACCAGGAATCTGCAAAGAAGGTCCTGAAACTGAAGGATGATTTCCATTATGATGGGTCAGAATTACTCTAGAGGCATCACATTCTTTCTTTTTTTGAAAGACATATTCTCTTACTGCTCCCTTTAAACTCTGGGCTACAATTGTTGTGGATTTGGCTTCTGACCTCGCAGGAAGCACACCCAAAGCTCCTGGCTGACTCAGAACTTTGCTTCCATACACAGATCAGTGTTGGTTCCTCAGGATGACTGTCAGGTCTGTCTGCCATACCTTATTTTAGAAAACTCTGTACTCTTGGCCATCCCCTCACTCCATTCCCAATGTTAATAGAAAGGCAATAATATACCATTAAGGTTTCCTTCTTTGCTGACTGCTGTGCTTCTCTGAAACTTCTTTTTTATAGTCCCCTGATTATGCTCCTTTTGGACTACAGTTAGTTATCTTGTTTTTGTGAAGTGTCTTTTACTGGACCTTACTGTGTGGCATGTGCCATTATTTAGTGTCTGATTTCTTGGAGTCCCCTTTTAGGCTGCAGGTGCTCCATGAGTGATAGTCTGTCTAAAGCCCTTCTGAGACTTCCTAGGCCCCAGCTTCATCATTTATATACCATAATGTACCTTGGCTGTGAGGAAGGACCAAACAGTACAAGGATAGTGTATGACTGCCACGGGCAACTGAAACAACATATTTTTAATGGAATAATTCTATTCCTCTAAGATATTAAAATGACTTCAGGACCATGGTTTCTAAAACATGCCTATAGGTTCTGGTTCAAGATGGAGACAGGAGGCTTCTGAACTCCCTTCTTCCCATGAACACACCAAATCTATGGTCATACATGGAAGAATTTTCTCTGAAAGAAATCCAGAAACTAGGTAAGTGACTCTTACACATCAGCTGAGTGAGAAAAAAAAAAAAACAGACATTGAAATTAATAGAAAAAGCTGAAACACAACTCTCACCATAAACTCCACCCAAGACATAGTGACATTATAGCTTGAAGCAAACTCACAACTCCCAGCTTCTCCCTAAAGAATGAAAGGTTTGGACCCAACATCTAGGACCTGTTTAGGCATTAGTTTTAAGACTTCCACCTGAAGGATAGACCCCTAATGCACCTAGATGTGAAAGACTCGCCTCCAAGAAATCCACAGACTATAGCAAACAAAGAACTAGTTCTTGATAGGCTTGCAAGTTCTCGTCATGGCTGTCTTTTTAGGACAGTCAGTGCAGAGGGAGCAGAAAGAAATGCCCATCTCACAGTCTTTCCTGAATGAGGCCTGTTTGTATACCCAAAAACCTGTGACCTGAAGGTCAGGCTCCTATTTTCAGTACACATCTAGGGGCCAACTGTGAAGAAGGCCAGTGAGAGCCACCTCCATGCTTTCCCTTTTCTCTGCTCCAGGTAGCTGGTATCTCTGCAAGAAGCTTGTGTACACATTTGGTGGCTTTTGTGGCTGTCATCCAAGGGACACAGCCCTTCATTACATGGTTCTCGTGACCAGTGGGACTTGTATTCATGGGTCCCACAGGACTGTAGCAAACAAAGAACGAGTTCTTAACTGGCTAATGCCACCCCCAATCAGGACTTAACGCAGAGGAAGCAGACAGAACACCAGTCTCCCAGTCTGAAAGAGGTATAATTGCATATTTTAAATGCTGTTGCATGAGTGTCTGTTTTCTAATCAGCCTACAGCCAAGTGCCAACTGAGAGTCTTCCCTTTGGGACACTGCCCTGTTTTGGCATACCCTTAACTACTGGGAACCACAAAGAAGGCAACTTGGACAATCACAAATGTGTAGAGACAACTAAGAGCTAGGGCTGGGCTGAACAATAGATTCATCTCAGGAGATGAGTCAAGACTAGGAGAGGTGAATGCCCAAAAACCAACACAGAGAGTTAAGGAAAAGGAAGAAAAAGAGGAATATGTTCCAAACAAAAAAACAAGATTAAACTCCAGAAATAGATTTTAATAAAATGGAGACAGTTGATTTACCTGATAAAGAGTTCAAAATAATGGTCACAAAGATGCTCACTGAAGTCAGGAAAACAATGCATGAACAAAGTGAGAATTTCAATAAAGACATAGAAAATCTAAGAAAGTATCAAACAGAAATCACAGCGTTGAAGAATATAATAATTGAAATGAAAAATTCAATGGAGCAGATATATAGCAGACTAGCTCAAATGGAAGAAAGGATCAATGAACTTGAAGACAGGGCCATGGAATTTCTCCAATCAGAGGGGAGGAAAGAAAGAAGAAAGAAAGAAAGAAAGAAAGAAAGAAAGAAAGAAAGAAAGAAAGAAGAAAGAAAGAAAGAAAGAAAGAAAGAAAGAAAGAAAGAAAGAAAGAAAGAAAGAAGAATGAAAAAGAGTGAAGACAGCCTGAGGAACTTATAGGGCACTAGCAAGTCAATCAATATTTACATTACAGGGGTCCAGAAGGAGAAGAGAGAGAGAAAGGGACAGAAAAAGAATGAGATCTTGGCATTTGCAACAACATGGATGGACCTAGAAAGTATAATACTGAGTGAAGTAAGTCACTCAGAGAATGACAAATACCATATGTGTTTGCTCATAAGTGGAATTTAAGAAACAAAACAAACAAAGAAAAAAAGAAACAAACAAACAGAAGATTAAATACAGAGAACAAACTGGTGGTTGCCAGAGGGGAGGTGAGTGGGGAGGGCATGGGTGAAATAGATTAAGTGGATTAAGAGTACACTTATATTGATGAACACCAAACAATGTATAGAATTGTTGAATCATTTTATTGTACACCTGAAAGTCATATAACACTGTTAATTTTACTTCAAAAAATAATTTAAAAAAGATGAATCCAGAGACCAAAATTGAGACACAATATAACTACTTTGTCAAAAGTTTAAGACAAGGAGAGAATCTCAAAAGCAGCAAAAGAAAAACAACTTGTTAAGTACAATGGAACTGTATATAACAGACTCACTTCAGATGCAAGAATATACACAGAAAGTGTAGGTATCAAAAGGATATTCCATGCAAACAGAAACTGAAAGAAAACGGAGGTTGCTATACTTTATCGGATATAATAGACTTTAAGGCAAAGACTGTACTAAGAGAGAAGTCCAGGTCATTGTAATGATAAAGCAGTCATAACATTTGTAAATATTTAAGCACCCAACACAGGACCACCTAAACACATGAAGTAAGTATAAGCAGACCTGAAGGGAGAACTAGATAACAATGCACTAACAGTAGGGGACTTCTACACACTAGTTTCTTCAATAGATCATCCAGACGGAAGATAAATAAGGAAGCACTGGACTTAAAATGGATTTAACAGACATTTACAGAACATTTTATCCAACTGCAGCAGAATACACATTCTTCTGAAGTACATGTGAACATTCTCCAGAATAGGTCCTATGCTAGGTCACAAAACAATTCTCAATATAAGAAGATTGAAATCATATCAGGCATCTTTCTGACTACAAAGGTATAAAGTTAGAAATAAATTAGAAGAAAAAACTGGAAAAATTAACAATTATATAGAGAATAAACAGCACGCTTCTGGAAAAATGAGAATCAAAAGAGAAATAAAAAAATAAGACAAATGAAGACAAATGAAGATGAAAATCCAACATGCTGAAACTTACGGGATGCAGCAAGAGCAGTTCTAAAAGGGAAGTTCATAGTGGTAAGTACCTACATAAGTAAAAGAAAGAGCTCAAATGAACAACTTTCTACCTCGAAGAACTAGAAAAAAGAGAAACAAAGTAAGCCCAAAGTTAGTACAGGGAAGGAAATGACCAAGATCACAGAGGAAATAAATCAAATACAGACCAAAAAGATAACAGAAAAGATCAATGAAACTAAGAGCTGATTTTTTGAAAAGCTAAACAAAATATACAAATCTTTAAGTAGACTTGCCAAGCAAAAAGTGAGAGGACTCAAATAATATAATTAGAAATGAAAGAGAAGACATTATAACTAATACCACACATATACAAAAGATCATAAGAAATTACTATAAACAACTACATGCCAAAAATTGGAACCTAGAAGAAATGGATAATGTCTAGAAACATACAACCTACCAAGACCAAATCATAACGAAAAAGAAAATCTGAACAGACCAATTACTGGTAAGGAGATTGAATCAGTAATTAAGAATCTCCCAATAAAGAAAAGTTCAGGACCAGATATTAAACATTTAAGGAATTAATACCAATTTTTCTCAGGCTCTTCCAAAGAATAGAAAAGGAGAACACTTCCAAATGCATTTTTACAAGGCCAGCGTTACTCTCATACCAGACCCAGACAAGAAAACTACAAGGAAAGAAAATTGCAGACCAATATCTTCATGAACACAGATGAAAAATTCTCAGTAAAATATTAGAAACTGAATTGAGTGATACATTAAAAAGATTGTACACAATCAAGTGGGATTTATTTGAAGGATACGAGGATGGTGCAACATCCACAAATCAGTGTGATACAACCCACCAACAAAATGAAGAAGAAAATCTTATGACCATTTTAATATGTGCAGAAAAAGCATTTGACAAGATTCAACATCCATTCGTTTTAAAAACTCTCAACAAACTGGCTATAAAGGGAAGATACCTCAACATAATAAAGGCCACATATGACAAGTCTACAACTAATATACTCATTACTAAAAAGCTGAAAGCTTTTTTTTTTCCTCAAACCAGAAACATTCTCACCAATTATATTTAACATAGAACTGAAAGTCCTAGTCAGAGCAATTAGACAAGAAAATGAAATAAATGGCGTCCAAGTTGAATTAGAAGAAGTAAAACAGTCTCCATTTGCAGGTGACAAAGCATTATATATAGAAAACCCTAAAGTTTCTACCCAAAAAACTGTTAGAACTAATAAACAAAGTTAATTAAGTTGCAGGTTACAAGATCAGCATACAAAGATCAGTTGATTTTTATACACTAAAAATGAACTATCAGAAAGGGAAATTAAGAAAACAATCCAATTTATAATTCACCAAAAATAATAAAATAACTGGCTCCATCAGTTAAGTGTCCAACTCTTGATTTCAGCTCAGGTCATGATCTCAGGGTCATGAGATTGAGTCTTGTATCAGGCTCTACACTGGGCATAGGGCCTGCTCGGGACTCTTTCTCTCCCTCTCCCTCTGCCCCTCTCCTCCTGCTTGCTCTCTCTCTCTCTCATTCTCCCTCTCTCTTAAAAAAAATGTAATAACTGGGAATAAATTTAATCCAGGAGGTGAAAGATCTGTACCCTGGGACGCATAAGCTATTGATGGAAGAAACTGAAGAAAACATAAATAAATGGAAAGATATTTTGTACTCATGGATTGTAAGAATTAAAACTGTAAAAATGTCCATACTGCCCAAGGTGATGTATGGTTTCCAAGCAACCTTATCAACATTCCAAGGGCATTTTTTCACAGATATAGTAAAGAACAATTCCAAATTTTTCTGTACTGTAAAAGACCTGAAACAACCAAAGCATTCTTGAAGAAGAAGAAAGCTGGAGGCATCACACTTCTTGGTTTCGAACTATATTACAAAGTTATGGTAATCAAAACAGTATTGTATTGGCATAAAAACAGACACATAGATCAATGGAACAGAATAGAGACCACAGAAGGAAACCCATGTATGTATGGTTGATTATCTTATGACAAAGGAGCCAAGAATATGCAATGGGGAAATGATAGTCTCTTTAATAAATGGTATTAGGGAAACCAGCAGTCACATGCAAAAAAAAAAGAAAAAAAAGAAAAAGAAAAAGAATCTGGGCCCTTATCTCACACCATACACAAAAGTCAGCTCAAAATGGACATAATACTTGTACGTAAGACCTGAAACCATAAAAATTCTAGAAGAAAACACAGAAGAAAGAAATATGTATATAAAAAAATAGGAATATTGTTCAGCCACAAAAGGAAGGAAATCCTGTCATTTGTGAGAGCATGGGTG
This sequence comes from Ursus arctos, assembly GCF_023065955.2. NCBI lineage: Eukaryota > Metazoa > Chordata > Mammalia > Carnivora > Ursidae > Ursus > Ursus arctos. The sequence continues at coordinate 5,476,725 of NW_026622986.1, forward strand.
GACCCTGGGGCATTATGCTAAGTGAAATAAGTCTGAAAAAGACAAGTACTGTATGATCTCACTAATATGTGGCATCTTTAAAAAACCCCAACAAACTCCTAGAAACAGAGAACAGATTGCTGGTTGCCCGAGGTGTGGGGTGGGGGAGGGGAAATGGGTAATGATGGTTAAAAGCTACACAATACTAATTGTACGATAAGTAAGTTCTGGGGATGTAAAGTATAGCGTGGTGACTCTAGTTAACGATACTGTATTGCATGTTTGAAGGTCGCTAAGAGAGTAGATCTTAAAAGTTCTCCTCACAAGAAAAAAAGTTTTAACTACCTAGATGGATGTCAAGTAATTGAGGTAATCCTTTTGCAATATATATGTGTATCATTATGCTGCGTAAAACAATGTTGTATGTCAGTTACACCTCAATAAAAGGTCAACCGGATCAAATTGTAGTAAAACAAACAACTCTGCCGGCTCACTGGTGCTTCTGGTGACGTGGTCTTTTCTCGTCCTCTGGCTGAGCTCTTTTCAGATCCAGGCCTGTCCATCTGGGGAGAAGCCTGGAAATACAATGGGGGAAATGATAGTCTCTTCAATAACTGGTATTGGGAAAACCAGCAGTCACATGCAATAAATAAATAAATAAAGAATCTGGAGCCACATCTTGCACCATGTACGTTACAAGTTAGAGAGTCCCGATCTTGCTTCTCTGTCTGCAGGCCCCACTCTCTGTAATAACCATCTGTTAGCAGACTCACTCCAGCCTGCATGGCCTGTCTAGTTTGTGGGTTCACTTCTCTGAACCCCAGGTGCCACAAAGGTAGAGCAGAGCTCCCAAGGTGGGTAATTTAGTGACACATAACTCAGGAGATTGCGATTAGTGGCCTGATAATTGTGAGTTCTTTGGAAGGCAAATATCCCTGAACATTTTATAGTTTTGTTGGCAGGATGGAGCTTATGTCTAGTATGCAAGACATAAGACAGAATGCTATGAGCTATGATATGGGGACTAGGGAAAACTTACTCTGTACTATAAAGGAGCAGAAATTGTCCTGCTGTGGCATGTCATGTTGCTCAAATTCACCACATTATACATTCCTTTGCTCTGAGGCATTGATGTTCTCCATTAAAATGCAAATATATTATCTGAGAAGGCTTATAGTATACGGATGAAAGCGTGCCAGACCAAGAATCAGCAAATTTGGCTTCAGCCCTTCCTAGCTAAGTGACCTTTACATGGAAGCCCAGAATACTAGCAATGAAAGGAATCTTAGAGGCTTGTAACCAGTGTATGAAATTTTCCTAAAACCTTGAATATTTCTAATAGCTAGGATCACAAAGCATGCAACATTATTCATTTAAATGTTCTTCCTTTCTTGATTCCAGGTCAGCTTTCTCGTACCCTTTTTACGATTACTGCCCCTTCTCTCTTCTGAGACACCCTCAATCCCTTCAACGTTTCTTCTCACACCCTGCAGTCTGTCACTGACATTTATTTCCACGAAATGGAAGCAAGCAGGATGTTTACAGTGCTCATCATAGGTGCCCTGAGAAGCATGGAGAAGGCAGGCACTTCACTACACTTGATATATGAGTGTCCAAATTTGCATGAAATTTTGGGGAGCCACATCATAATTTTATTCTTTTTGAGTTAAAATCAACTAAAGGCTCTAAATCTTTTCCTGGTAAGATGATGTCATTCTCCTCCTTTCCTGCAGGGGAGCTGGTTTTGAAAAATCCTCTTAGGGCAGGATTTTAAATTTATCTCAAATACCTTTATCTCACTTCATGTTGAACAAGCAACAGATTTCTTGGAATCAGGTTTTTTTTTTTAATCTCCAAAATGAAAATGATGATACCTCTTCCGTCCACCACGCACTCCCACAGTGCAAGTCAAGCTGTGATATATGGGAAGGATGCAGGGTGCCTGTTTTAGTGCAAGCTCCAAGCCATTGGTGGCAGCTTCCTGAAGTGCAGCACTGACATAATTTCTGAGAGCCTGTCTGGAATAGCTGGAAAGAGAACTGTGATTTGTGATGTCTGCCATGGGGTGTGTGTGCGCGCGCGTGTGTATGTGTGTGTGTGTGTGTGTGTGTACTATATCTTTCTTGACACAGATTTGTCATACTTATATTATACTCATGCAGGAAATATCATTATTAATTCATTAACATTGGAACACATATTAATCATCCATCTTGCATTAGAAAGCAGGTACATCGTGATGAGAAAGGAGCATAACACATTCTACAGAAGTGTTTTCCAGCTGGACACCTGAGGGCATTGTAGGGTATAGATGAGGGTGAGAGCTGTCACAGCAAGGAAAACGAATGCCATGCTTCTATTCATTTACCCCTCAAATCTGAATCCAGAAACAGTCCTCACCTAGAAACATGGGTCAACATAGGCTCTACGGATTGCCCTTGCAAGGACTTTAGACCAGGAGTTGTAGTCTCTAATGTCTACACTGGACACATTGGTAACATCAATGAGGAGGTTGGACGAGGGAGGGCTGGGGAAGTGAAACGAAGTGAGCAGTATACACTCTGTCTACAGGGAGCAAGCAGGCCCCTGTTTCAGTTGCTTACTGTCAGAAGTGAATATGGGTCCACTATTGCCAGAACAGTCTACTTTCAGAGAAGCTGAAAATCTGGCATTTTATGTAAAATATTCCACTTAAAAATGTTGACTCAATTAAAAAAATAACTGTAGAGTCCACAAAACACATCTGTAGGCCAGATTCAGCCTCCAGCTGCCAATTTGGGACCTCTGTTTTAGATGCCACTAGAAAAGGAAAAATTAACTCTTATTAACAAATGCTTACACATATGCAATTCAATCCCATTAATTACTGCCAAGAGACAGTCACTGGCCACCCAAAGCCCCAGGTTAGTAGACGTGGATTTGACCTATAAGAATTTTGAATTGAGTAGAGGGTGATAATTTCAAGACACAAATGATTTTAATTAAGAGAAATTGTGGGTGCCATAAAAAATGTACAATAAACATGCTGTGAGGAATTTTTTTTTTTGGTGGGGGAAGTTTTTTGGAGTGTTGTAAGGGGGTTCATGGTGGATGGGGATAGCATTGGAGATGGGCCTCATGGAATGGAAGGATCTCTAGGGAGGAACAGAATGGACAGAAGCCAGGTGAAAAATGGGGGTTTAATTTGTTGAAGGGTGAGTAGGTTCATGGCTTGGGACTTACAGAGCAGGTAGCAGAACAGTAAATGGAGAGGTGGGATATAAAATATCAAGTGATGGAGGTCTCTGAAGGCACATGAGAGAAGTGTGTACTTAATTCAACAGGCAATGGGGAGGCATTAAGCTTCTAAGCAGGATAAACGTGATTGGAGCTGGACTTCAGGCTAAAATGTACAGCATATTCAAGAGGCAGAATGTAAAAAGACTGAATTGAAATCTGTTTTAGTATTGGAAAGGGTAAGAATGGCCTGAACTAGCATGGTAGACGAGAGACAGAAGGAGGGAAAGATGTGAGAAAAATTGGGAAGATAAGATAGATGTGATTTCTCAATAGATTAGATGCAGGGACCAAAAAGTAAGTTGAAAATGATTCCCCTGTTTTGAAATAGGGAAAGTTGAGAATATAGGAACTGGGAGGTGGGGAGAAGGAGGCCAGTGAAGAGTTCAGTTGGGTTATCTTGAGTTTCAGATGCTTTCAGTTGATGAAGGTATGGACGCAAAGTACACAGGTAGCTGTGATTGTGGTGTGAGTCACAGAGGTTGCGTCAGAGACAGAGGGGGAAGGAAAGGAAGGGAAGGAAGGGAGGAAGAGAGACCCAGAGGCTTGGAAGGCAGCTATAGGAGATAAAATTTGGCCATGGAAACCACGGAGGTATGAAGATGCCCTTCCTGACTAAGGTTGAAGAAAGGAGAGGAGGGTGGGGGAAAGGAGAAGAGCAGCCTGGTGCTAGACAGACTTTGGAGGGTGCTCGTGCTCGGTGGATGGGAGCAGAAGCAAAAGGATGGAAGAAATGATCCATGTGGGGTGGAGGAAAGAAGCCAGCAGAATGTCAGAACCCAGATACCAATGGAATTCAGTACCAATCAGCTAGCTCTTAGAGGTCTGGAAGGTGAATGCTACATCTTGACCTTTAATTATCATTCTACTAAATTGTTCTCAAGCAGGCTGCCCGTGATCTCTTTGTCCTGAAACCCAATGGTCATGTTTTAATCTTCATCTATCAGTAACACTCGGCACTATCAATAGTTTTCTCCTTCTTGAAACACTCTTTGCTCTTATGGGACCATACTCACTTGGTTTTCCTTCTATTTCTCAAGCTCTTCCCACTCAGTCCTCTTTCTGACTTCCTCTTCCTCCAATCATTACTAAATATTATTGTTAATTAGGTTTTTGATTCTGTTCTCTTCTCCTCTTAGTTTCCTGTTTCTGTCCTCCAATGACTTATACTGCCATTGATAAATTAATGAATCCCAGATCCTTTCTCCAAGTCAGAGCTCTTCTCTGATCTGCACACACACATGGTCAATTGCTGAACATCTCCAAATGGTTGTTCCACGAGTATATGAAACTCAACAACAGGAAACTCAATTTATTATCTCCCTGTCTTCTCTACTCATCCTCTTCAGGCTCCTACAAAACTACCACCTCCCTTCTTCTCATGTAGCGACTGATGCTATTTACCCAGTTACCCAAGGCAGAACCCTGGACAACATGCTCAACTTCTCCACCCGTGCACTCCCTATTCAAGCAATCACTGATGCCTGCAGTTGTTTCTTCAATGTTTGGGATGTCTGACCATTTCTCTATTTTCCTAACTGTTCTGGCCCAGATCACCATCTTTTCATGCTCTAATTTCTCTCCTGATGCCAAGTCTTGACTGTCTCCATTTATTCTCCACACTATGGCTTTATAACATTTGATCATTTTACTTTAGTGAGTTTTCCCATTACCCAGAAGATACAGTATTAGCCTCTTAATATAGCCTACAAGATCTTGGCATGGTCTCACAACTGCACATCTCTCTGGTTCATTTGTTTCTTTTTTCCCTTTCACGTCTCCCCTTTCTCTCCCCTCGTACTCCAGGTTGGCTTAAAACTTAAAACTTTTCCTCTAAGAACATACTTTTTCTGAACTCTTCACTTCTTTATGACCAGTTTCTTCTGCCTAGAAAGTATGCCTTGACAAAACTATCACTTCTTGCTAGATGCTACTACTCTTTCTGATTTCAGCTGGGATAGCTTTTCTCTCTCTCCTTTTTAGAAGATTTTATTTATTCATTTGTCAGAGAGAGAGAGAGCACAAGCAGGGGGAGCAGCACGCAGAGCAGGCAGAAGGAGAGAAGCAGGCTCCCCGCTGAGCCAAGAACCCGATGTGGCACCCAATCCCAGGACCCTGGGATCATGACCTGAGCCAAAGGCAGATGCTTAACTGACTGAGCCACCCAGGTATCCCTGGGATAACTTCTCTTTTGGGAAATTTTCCTGAGGCCAGGAAAGCATTCTGCCCCTCTCTATCTTGTGGCCACAAGTCATAGTTGTTTATATAATTCTGCCTAACTCTCTTGAATTGTTATCTAGATACTAATTTTTTCTCAAATCTAGTGTGTTTTGTATTGCCTGAAAGATAATAGCCTCTTAGTTATTATTTATTAAATTGGTTATCAATGAACTATTATATTTTACAGATACAAAATTATGACTTCAATAGCCAGTTCAATGGGGTGGCTTGGACATTTCCCCCTGGAGTATTTTTAAAAGGTTGTGGGTCTTGGGGAAATGAATCAGTGACTGAAGCTTGACTTTGGCACTAATTAGGTGGCGTGCAATCCATTTCGGGAATCAAGACACAGGATCACAGATTATATTCTTTAAAAATATTGTTTTATTGTTTTAAAGCATCATAACTTTCACTTAATTATTTTCTGAGTGTTGTTTCTTAGATTCTATTAGTTTGTCAGCAAACACTGTTTTCTTATAGACTGTGCAAAGATAAACCTTAGTATAATGTTCGATTGCAAATTAATGAATAAGAATCATAGACTGTCAAAGCTCAAAAGGAATTTAAAGATCACCTAATTTAAATACCTGACTTTGTTAGTTGAGTAATGAAGTTCTGCCTCTTTAACGAAATGCCTTACTTACATCTACTTAATAAATAGATATTTATTGATTCCTTACTACAGGAGGTATTGTGCTAGGTGGAGTCGGGGGGGTGACATTAATCACTTGTGTTATCTCATTTTAATGGTTCCTGTGTCAACTAGTTTATTGTCCACACTGAAAGAACGATACGTTTACATAAGCAGACAACTAAGTCTACTGGTTAGGGTAAGTACAAGTGAATGTTAGAGATAAGAGCTGGTAGGAAGGAAGGAAGAGAGCAGGGACTTTGGGCTGGGCTGGTCAGGAACAGGCTTGAAGATTATTGGGAGACTTCATTGTGTAGGATGCCAACCCCAGAATCAACCGCTCTGCTCCTTATCTCTCTTCCCAGAGCATCAAGTCGATAATCACACGTTCTTTGGAGGGGCTGGAGTTAAGGTTGAGGCAGAAGTCAGATGGCGGGGACACAATGAGTCAGAAAAAGGTCTTGATGGACAAGGTGGGTCAAAGTGCATGGAGTAAGATTTCCCGGGGTTGAGTCATTCGTAGGGAGCCTCACTCTGTCCAGCTCTGTAGCAGGCGGTCAGTAAGATGCAGAGAGAGTAAATTGTTCTGTTTACAATAAAACAGAAAAAGCTTAATTACCTTTCTCATTTTCCTTATTAAGCTCAGGCTTTTTTAAGTTGATTATTTGGAACCTCTGACATGTCAGCACTATCTTTTTGGCTGTTGACCTTTTCTCTCCTCATCAGTTAGAGCTAGAAATATGTTCTCAAGGAAAGCAATTTGAAGAATATTCATCGAATCGTAGTTCTGATATATAAGGTTACGTCTCTGGATTTCTCTGTTGGTTTTGCTTTCTGGGAGCCTGTCCTAAAGGTCTGCAGGATTTGGAAGTAGTGTTCCCCTCACTTGTTTCTGATGGTGAAGCCGTGAAATGGCCCAGGATTGAGAGAAGGGCTTGTGTTGTTTCCCATAGTCATACATCTTGATCATAAAGGCTATGCCAGATAGCAGAGAGTTTATTTGTAGGTCTGAAGACGGGGGTAATCCTGTAGGGAAAAAGAGATTTGAATTATTGACTTTTTCACAGACATACGCAACAGCTTTCTCATGCTTAGCTATCGAGTCTCAGTCCTGTGCCTTTATAACCACCACTTGTGTTCTAATATTCCCACCAGTTGTATGTTACATTTTCAAGAATGGCTTTCTGCTCATAAATGTTGTCTTGGACGAATGCTAGTGCTCAGGATCCAACTTAACTTTTTTTAATGACTCGCCAGCCAATGCGTCCCTTTCCATCTTCTCATTTTTTAAATGGAATTGAGGATTGTTTTTGGCACCTCCAGCAGCCTGGCAGGAAGGCAGGGTCTAAACATATTTATAGAAAAGGGTTGAATTCTGAACTGGCGGTGATTCTTATCTGTCAGCTCTTTGATGTTGCCGCTGTTGGAATAATTTGTTTTCCAGGAGCTGACTCACCAAACTTCTATTTAGAAGTGGTAGTTAATCTTTAATTAGCAACGATGCAAAAACAAAACTGGAAAAGAGGATAAGTAAGTTACTTTAGAATGTAGTATGTATTCATAAATGTTCAGTCGTTGTTGAATTGCAGTTGTGCTTTAAACTTAGAATGCGTCATAGCCAAAAGGAAACAGCCATGTCTCTCAAAATTGTTTCACCTGCAAAGTGGTGGTGCGATTCAGTGGCGGAGCGGGGAGACTGTGCTGAGATTGTGGGATTGCGGGATGGGCCCCTTACAATGAGCATTTCACTGAATGTCCGGAACTGCTGTGAGCAGCTTTCTTTGGAGCAAACTGTGTGGCCACGTTGGCCTTTTAAAATTGTCCTTCTTGTTCTCCTTTTTGGGATCATTTGGGATCATTCTATCAGATTTTTATTTTTGAGAGACCCTTTTCCTAAAGGTAAAATCATATTATTGCCCTGTCCTTTTATATTCTTGTTGACAAGATTCTATCATGACCTGTGTCTTCCTTTGAGAGACCATACTTACCGGGCATAATTAGGTAGAGAGACACTGTACTTCGAACTACTTGCTTTTCTAGTAGTACTGATGGGTTTTGGTGAAATCTTGGGGTTGGGTCCCCATTTGACCAGAGACATTGGCTCCTGAAGCCACCCTGGCCATGGAACATCATTTCTCCTTCTCCAAAGACAATGAGCCCATATGGGGTTTGACCCTGCAACCCTGACATCATTAGCATTGTTTTTGAAACATCTAAGCTAACCCAGTCACAGCATTCGTGATTTTGTTATGCTAGTTCAACTGCCCCAGAGAGGAAATAATTTCCGCTCAATTGCTTGTGAATTGCTATTCCTCTGTCCAGCAAAAGGGATCCTGGTGTCTTTCGGGGTCATTGACCTGCCTTCTAGGTCATCTGTAACATTACAACTTTTTGGCTGGTTTTGCACCTGGTCAACAAGCACTCGACCGGTAAGATCAGGACGTTTTCTGAGCTGTATCACTTCATCTGCATTTGATCAATTGATTTATTCATTATCACTATCGAATTCCTTTTAGAGATTGAGTTTATGCCTTTTGATTAATCAGAGAATGCTCTTTATGTCTTAACATCAGACATGAGAATGTGCTTCTTGTTATATTTGGTGGAATTTAAGTCCTTTGTGTAACAGTCTTTCTTAACCCGACAACTCACATGATTTCATTTAAAAACTATATTTGATAATACTGTTGGAAATTTGTAAAGCAGTTGAATGTTTGAATGCTTGTTTGAGAAAGCAAGCTGCATAGTTACCCCTCTTATCAACCATGGAAAGCTTTGTACACGAGACACCAATGCTCCATTTCAAAATGAAAACCAGACACGGGGCTGGGAAGAGGGAGCGATTGAGCTATATCAAGGACACCGGAAAGGCCTCCATCCTTCTAGGATTTTCTATATGATTTACAAACTGTTAAGGAGCACAAACAGTTTCTGTTTCAATGTCATGGTGGGAAGAGGCCGCATGATCCTTGAGAGGCTCGCGCTCTGTAGTTCGGCTCAATTCAAATGCTCTGGTCCGCATAAAATACGGCAGTCGGAGAGGAACAGTTTCACGCCGAGGCTCACTCACCTCTCAAGGACAATGGGTGGCACCCACTTGGCTGCTGTCAGAAGCCACTTCTCCAGAGGACTTTGACCATTCCGACCTTGTACTGCTTGGTCCTCTTTTGAGGAGGGTCTTGGGGCTCAGCGATGCATCGTTCCCGGCCACATTACGGATGATCCTGACACTTCAGCCAAGCCCAGCGGATTTTTCCGGCTGGCCACATTCTCTTTATCTTGCCTGCTGATCAGAGTGGCAGCAATGTTCCCATTTTATCATATACTGTTCTGGGCTGTCATTTAGAAATACTCACAGGCTCACCCAGTGAATATTGATAAGATACCTTTGGAATGAGATAAAATGCGGTAAAGGAAGCATATCTTTCCAATGTGATAAAGAACTTAGAATATGTGATAAAATGTGATAAAAGCATGCTGCAAGGCCATTATTGAGAAGAGCTGTCCCTGTGCCCTGCATTCGTGTTGTGGGGGGGGGGGGACGACAAGGGAGGATGCTTATTGCTTGGATCTTCTCTTTCAAAGGTTTGGGGGCCTTTCATTTGTGCTTCTAAGGGAAAAGCTCTTTGAAGGTCATGTTTGAATTAAAAGCTGTATTTATTATCTGTTTTTCCGTGTTATCTATATTACAATTGCACACCGAGTTTGGGAGCCGGGATCTCCTGAAGGTAGCTGTTTTCTAATCCGCTTTCATCCCACCCTCTGGTGTAGTATTTGTCAGCGCGGGTTTGCATCTGCTGGGGCTGATAAGGTGGGAACCGCTACCTGACTACATTATTATAGTTCTCTCGCTCTCCCTCTCCTGGCTACTTTGAAATGATTATCGCCTCTGGACTCCAGTCATCTGCTAAAAGATAGCACAACTGCCAGCTAGCGCACTTTCCTCCTCACTTTGAAGTCATGGTGGCTCTAGCTATCGCCCGCCGGTGGGACATTCTTGTTACAGGGCGAGCAGGAAAGGAAAGGATCTGTGGGGAGGAGTCAGAGTGGTATGAAAAGGAACAGGGTGAGTACTGTTTTTTTTTTTTTAAAGATTTATTTGTTTTAGAGAGAGCATGAGTGGGAGGGGCAGAGGGAGGGGGAGAGAGAATTTCAACCAGACTCCACACTGAGCCCATGTAGGGCTCTATCTCATGACCCTGAGATAACGACCTGAGCAGAAACCAAGAGTCGGTGGCTTAATTGACTGAGCCACCCTGGTGCCCCTGTTTTTATAACCAAAAGCCAGGGTTCACTCCTTGTTCAGATTTCAGAGAAGACAACTGATCTCTCACTTGAAAGTGGCGCTAACCTGGCCATTCTACCATAGGGCTTGTGCTGTGGCAGGTCCAGGAAGGGGGAGCTTAGGGCCAGGAGCAGCATCCTTGAAGTCACCCCATTAGGACAATACTTTTTAAGTCTGTCTAACTTTTTTAATTTAGGAGAAAAGGAATAATATTAATAAACAGCAGCTGATATTTATTGAAAGCCCACTATTTGCCAAGCATTAGCGTTTACATTACTCTTTGAAAAAGCCAATGAAGGAGATCCTGCGAAAATCACCGTTTCATAGTTGATGAAGCAGAGGCTTGCTTAAAAAAATTAAGTGATGTGCCCAAGGCTACAGAGATGTAAAAGAGACATGAGCTGAATGCCTGCAGTCCTCAAGCTTTTCTCAGTGAGTTTCTCTTTGGGTACCTTCCCTGTCCAGAAGAGATAATGTCACTCCTAGCCACAGCCTTCCATAGGCGTTAGAGGAACCTGGAGGAATGACCGGTAGGGTTCCTCCCCTTCCCAGCTTTATTGAGATATAATTGACATACAACATTGTGTAGGTGTAAGGTATGCATTAATACACTTGTATGTGCACAATAATTACCACCGTAGCATTATCTAACACCCTCACATCACATAATTGCCATTTCTTTTGGGTGGTGAGAAGTTTAAGATCTATTCAATTTTCAAGTGTACAATACACTATTTTGTTGTTGTTGAAGTCTCTTCAACACAAAATGTTACATTAGTTTCAGGTGTACAACACAGCAATTGGACAAGTCGCCGCTATGCTCGGCACAGATGCAGCCACCATCTGTCGTTGTACGACACCATCACAGTACCACTGACTATATTCTCGATGCTGTGCCTTTCGTCCCCATGACTTGTTCATTCCATAACTGGAAGTCTGGACCTCCCACTCTCTTTACTCATTTTGTCCATCCTCCCACCCCCTTCCATCAGCTTGTTCTCTGTATTTATGGGTCCATTCCTGCTTTGTTTGTTCATTTTTGCTTTTTAGATCCCACATAAAAGTGAAATCATATGGTATTTATCTTTCTCTGTCTGACTTATAGTATTATTATTAACTGAAGTCACTATGCTGTACATCAGATCCCCAGATCCTCATCTTATAACTAGAAGTTTGTGCTCTTTGACTGATATCTCCCCACTCCCCCCACCATTCCCCCAATCCCTGGTAATCACCAGTTGACTCTCTGTTTCTGTGAGTTTGGCTTTTTTAGATTCTATGTATAAGTTATATCATACAGTATTTAACTTTGTTTGTTTGACTTAATTCACTTTGCATAATGCCCTCAAGGTCCATCCATGTTGTTGCAAATGGCAGGATTTCCTTCTTTAATCACTGAATAGTATTCCATTATATGGTGTGTGTGTGTCTGTGTGTGTGTAGGGAGATATATATATATATATATATATGTATATATATATATATATATCTCCCTATCTATATATCTATATCTATATCTATCTTCTTTGTTTATTCATCTGTTGGTAGACTCTTAGGTTATTTCCATATCTTGGCTATGAGAAATAATATTGCAATGAACATGGGGGGTGCAGATATCTCTTTGAGATCCTGTTTTCATTCTCTTTGGATATATACCCGGAAGTGGGATTGCTGGAGTATATGTTAGTTCTATTTTTAATTTTTGGAAGAACATCCATACCACTTTCCATATGGCTGTACCAATTTGCATTCCCACCAACAGTGCACAAGGTTCCTTTTTCTCCACATCCTTACCAACACTTGTTATCTCTTATCTTTTTTGGACAGCCATTCTAGCATGTGTGAAGTGATCTCTCATTGTGGTTTTGATTTTCCTTTTCCTGATGGTTAATAATGTTAAGCACCTTTCCATGCACCTGCTGACTGTGTGTCTTTGGAAAAATGTTTATTCAGTTCCTCTGCCATTTTTAATTGGATTTTCTCTTCTTTCTTTCTTTCTTTCTTTCTTTCTTTCTTTCTTTCTTCTTTCTTTTTCTTTCTTTCTTTCTTTCTTTCTTTCTTTCTTTCTTTCTTTCTTTCTTTTCTATTTTGGGAATTGAATTGTATGAGTTCTTTATACATTTTGGATATTAACCCTTTATCAGATATATGATTTGCAAATATTTTCTCCCATTCTGTAGATTGCCTTTTCCCTTTGTTGATTGTTTCAAGACTCATAAGTTTTTGAGAATCTGGGGGAATTCATAATGAGGTCAAGAAAGCATTTGAACCTATGCCTGTTATCATGCCCCCTTTTACTTGATACTGCAGTAGGATGATTATATCTGGTTCCCTTTTGAGCTGAGGTATATCAACTGTTCATTATAAAATTTGAATTTGTTGTGAACTAAAAACTGTTTCTAAGGCTTGCCTCTTTATTACTAATATGTCCCCCCTTTCTCCAATTTTCTTTTTTCTTTCTTTTTTAGATTAAGTTTTAAATTTTAATTCCAGTATAGTTAACATATTAGTGTTCCCCATTTTTCTTAATGATCACTGGCTGGGATTGATAATTAATATAGAACAGTTGCAGACTACTGACTATGTGTCAGGCCACATTATCTAATTTAATTTCCATTTTACAGATGAGGAACTTGAAGCCTAGAGAAGGAAGTGACTTTCCCAAGCTCGCATGTGAGAAATCTGACCCTCGAGGCTGAATCAGGGGCTGACAGAGCCTCTCAGGGGCAGCTCTAGCCTGGTAGGCTGAGGCTGTGCTTTATGGTGGTGACTGAACATGTGCCATATATGGTGGGAATGCTCAGAAGTCAGCATTTACTTTTGTTTTGAGAACTGTTTTCTTTAGCATTTTTCCCCCTTCAAAGTGTAGATACCCAGAAGAAAAGATAAAATTTCTACCATCTTGAATAAGAGTTTGAGATTTAAAAAAAAACCAGATTCCTGTTTTGTTTTGTTTTTTTAAATTAACTTGGGATTAAGATTTTTCCAGAATTTCTACTTTATGGGAAAAAGTACAGCTACAGTTTATTCTGGGAGTAAAGGTACGCCGTGGCACGTGTAGAGGATATGCCACCAGAAGACTGGGTTAAAATAGAGCTACCACCTGGCACAGCCAATCAATGCTGTAGTTTCCAGATCTGCTGTCCATTTTCAGATGAGCTTGGCATGGATTTAAGTCACTCATGGGAGGTTTCCACAGGACTCATAGCTAGACTGGAGAGATTTTAGTGCCTGCCTTCCCATTCTGTCTTTGCCCCCCACTCAGAAACACCATAGCAGGAGGAAGACTGACACAGAGCAAAAAAGGAGTATGATCCTTCCAAAATACACACACATTACCATCTTGGCCCCAACACACCAAGCCTATCTTACTCTGAGATCCAAGGGAGCTGGTGGGGTATAGAAGACCCACTGAGAGAAAAATATCTTCAAAGAAAACTCACTTCTCAGAAGAATGTTAAAGTTTGAAGAGAGCAGCAGAAAAAAAAAACTCCTTGAATTTTGTTTTCCTTTTTGATTCTATTTCCCTTTGCTAAAGGTTGGAGGGAATGCTATCTTTTTTCGCCTTTCTTCCTATGTATTATAAATATTTGTTCATTTGCCTTTGATCCTTAGGGTTTCTAGATATAAGGTATTTTAGAAATGCAAACTGTTTGTTATTAATGTGTATCATTGCTTGTTTTTTTGATTTTTCAGAAGTATTCATCTTGTTTATATATTTCCTTCTGTTAGCTCAGTTCTGCTTTAATGGCAATTTTATTTTATAATTTACATTATTTCCTCTGATCCTTATTACTGAATGGGTTACTTTAATGAAAAATGGAAATAATTACTGATTCTACTGAAGGAAATGTCTTTATTTCACTCAGAGCTGTCACTTTTACTTGTAAGATAAGATTATTTTAAATGAAATGAAATTCTGTAAAGCTGACTGTAGTAAGAAATACTGACATGCAGTGATAGAGGAAACTTGTGTTTCTGATTGAAGTCAAAACATTGAGTATATATTTTACTGGCCTTATAAATAATTTCCAAAAATTACACCACAAAACTGCCCATACAAGTCTTATTCTCTTCTCTCCTCACTAGAACTTATTTAGTCATTTAAACTGATAACATTTATAACACCAAAACAGTTCGTAGAGAATATTAACAGAATGCTATCTTATTCTCCCAGTAATTCAAAGAATAACAAATGTCATCAAGGATCGGAAGGATCTGTTGTGATAATCTAGGCAGACAGAGGTTGTTAACTGAAACAGTAACTGTTTAAAGGTTTGATTAGTCCATTCTTGCTCACATGGTTTAGAGGTAGGTCCTCGGCTAGTAGATGTAAGGGAAGGACCTATAAAACACAATGTATAGAGTTTTCAGTTGTGGAGAAAACTCATTCAAAATGTTTGTAATGAGAATTAGAAAATGTGTTAGGGTGTGTTAATGGTCCAATGAGTGATTCAAACACACTTTTAAGCAGTGTTACTCTGATCAACTTATTATAAGGCGAGAAGGAACGGGAAATACACCTTTGTGATGAAATAGTTACCTTGAGAGCTAAAGCCAGCCATTTAAAAGATCCTATTAAAGAGTATAGTAATGATATTTATTTTATAGAGAAATATAAAGTTTTATTGGCTATTTTAACATTGGGTGGGGAGATACACCAATGATTTCCTACATCTTTTGGATGTTTTATAGTTTAATTTGGTGTGCTTCATACCTTTAATTGTAACAATAATTTAGGAAGATAACCTTTAGTTACACACACTTGTTTCCTCTGGTCATCTCTCTTCCACACACCCTGCATTCCCTCCCACTTTTGTTCTTGCCTGACCCAACCATTTGGGACACATCCTCTCCCAATGGAAAGAGGAACTGCAGTAAATTGGAAGACAGCACGTCCATCCTCTGTTCCTTGGTGCTCCCTCAGCCTTCGCCTGAGCCCAGCTTTCCCTACTTCTCTCCCTGGTCTGCCCTATACTCAGTAGACTTTGGAGTGTAGGAGAGATTTTGCTCCCAGGAAGAAATTTTGCCTCCCAGAAGTACTACACAGCTAATTTCTTCTTAACATTCTCCTGCTTTTCATTTCTATTAAGATCAGAGGATGACCAAGAAAGTTTTTAAGAGTGTATTTGCAGTTACTGTTATTCATGAATCTATAGCAGTATTCCTTCACTGATGAACACGAACATTAAAATGACTCCTTCGTTCAGAGAATAAAATGAGAAAAAGAGAAAGAAAACCACTTCTACTATGATATATACCTGTAGGTGAGAATATTATAAACTTACCTGACTCTAGTCTAGACATTCAAGCTTTTGCAATCATTATTTATTCTTTTCTCAGACGGAGTGACTAATGGAAAAGTTGAATAAGTAGTAAAAATGATAGGATGAAAATGGAATAACCATTATTATAATGAAAATTATTATTGATTTTAATACGTTCATTAGGAGCTTTATTTTTAATAAACATTTATGAAACACTATATATAATGGGGCACTAAGTGGCAAATACCAAGAGTAATGTAATGTGGTTTCGGCCCTTGGAGTTTGCAGAAATAACACTCAACAAAACAGAGTGTTATCAAATATTATCAGAAAGGTAGGTACAAGATATGATGGGATTTTAGAGGAGAAAGAAATTATTTTCAATGTTGATGAATTGAATTATACATTAAGGAAGTGCAATTTGAGCTGTGTCTTTTTTTATTGAGGTGTAATTGACATATAACATTATATTAGTTTCAGGTGTACAACATAATGATTTGATACATGCATATATTGCAAAATAATCACCATAATAAGTCTAGTTAATATCCATCACTGTACATAGTTGGATTTTTTTTCCTTGTGTGTGAGCTGGGTCAGGGCAGATAATCTAGTGGACATTTATTTTTTTCCCTCCCAGCATCCATTTCCTTTTCTTCTTGTAACAGCTCAAAATTCTTGGGGAATCCAGCCTTTTTCTATTCTTGGTCCTTATGGTCTCGGTGGCCTTCTGCCTCCTGTTCCACAGATGGAACATGAAATCTCAGCTAGAGCCATTCAGTACTTTGCTTCCTCTTAGCTATTATTGGCTCCAGGATAACATGTCACCTATGATAATCCAATCAGAATGAATCCAAGAGTTCTTCAGGAACTTTGGGAAAAGACCTTCTACCTTCTCACTAGTCAGAGTATTGCAAAGTCATAGGGCTGGAATTGTTACAGAACTTGGGGCTGGAGAGACCAAACTGGGTACTAAGGGTATTGTATGAGTCTCTACATCAAGCCTCACCCAAAGCCTGAAATCCTCCTGGATTTTTAAAATTATCTGAGCCAATAAGTTATGTTATCATTTTGCCAGTCCGGGATGGATTCCATGTCTCTTGCAACCAAAAAATATTCCAGCTAGGGGCGCCTGGGTGGCACAGCGGTTAAGCGCCTGCCTTCGGCTCAGGGCGTGAACCCGGCGTTCTGGGATCGAGCCCCACATCAGGCTCTTCTGCTATGAGCCTGCTTCTTCCTCTCCCACTCCCCCTGCTTGTGTTCCCTCTCTCGCTGGCTGTCTCTATCTCTGTCGAATAAATAAATAAAATCTTTAAAAAAAAATATTCCAGCTAATCTATTCAGTTAGGGTTTAGACAGGCAGCAAAGGGATGAGGGCAATCTAATCTACGGGAACAGAATGAAAACAAAGTGCCAACTCTAGAAAATGCAGGCATTGTTGAGGACAGGTGGATGGAATTTAGTGGGATTTTAGGACACCTGAAGGAGACTAGAAAATATAGATCTTCTTGTTGGGATTTAGTCACGGAAAGTTTTGAATTCTTGATAAAAAATTTTATTTGGGAGGCAATAGACAAAAGTGAAATATTGCCAGTGAGAAGAAAATGTATCTGAGCTTTATGGGGAATGTTGGAGGGATTTAATGGGGCAATACTTGGGGGTGGGCAGAGTAAATACACATTTGTAATAAGACATAGAAAGTTAAGGGGCGCCTGGGTGGTGCAGTTGTTAAGCGCCTGCCTTCGGCTCAGGGCGTGATCCCGGCGTTATGGGATCGAGCCCCACATCGGGCTCCTCCGCTGTGAGCCTGCTTCTTCCTCTCCCACTCCCCCTGCTTGTGTTCCCTCTCTCGCTGGCTGTCTCTCTATGTCAAGTTAATAAATAAAAAAAAATCTTTAAAAAAAAGACATAGAAAGTTAATAAAGTAAATGCGACCACTCTGCAGAACCGGGATGGACCTTCACCCAAAATTTGGTTTTGATGTCAAGACTGTTGCTGACACACACACACACACACACACACACACACACCAAGAAGTATGAAATGTCATTACTCACATAATGAGGCTTTATGAGGGAGAGCAGGGCAGCTCTAAAGGACATGTGAACCTGGCCTGAAGTTTTTATGGTGATTAAGGGGTAGGAAAATGAAAAGAATTTCTGTGTGGGTTTGAACTTCTCACTGGTACCAAAGAAGAAACATCTGGGCTTTCTTATCAGCTTTCCCAAACAAATAAATATATGAATAAAGCTGTTGGATTTGTTGTGAATAAGGTTTGGGGACAACCCTGTGGATATGCTTTATGGTCAGGAGCTTGGGTTTGGGCTTGCCCTCAAAGATGTGGCTGAAATAGATAAAATGGCCAAAGGAGAGAAATAAGAGAGATAAGAGGAACAAGAATAAAATTTTGGGAGACTGCCAAAAAAAAAAAAAAAAAGATATCACCTAAGTGAGGGCAGAGAAAAATGTGGAGAAAAAAGAAGCACTGTGGAAGCAAGGGGTGGAGAATGTTTCATGGAGGAAGGATATGTATTTTCAAATGTTGCAGAGAAATCAAGGCAAGGGGAATTGGAAATTGGAGAACTCGTGGCTCATTGATTATTTGGAGACAGAAGATGATTTAGGAATGCTAGGTGTAGGCAGTTTTAGAAAGAGTAGAAGAATGAGTGATTGGTAGATGTTGATGATGGTAGATAAATAAAGTAGTCAAATGAGATAACTTTTCAAACTTTTGAAAAGCTGTGTAACAGGCAGATTTGATCATATTTTGCAAAAAGTAAGGAAACTGATTCTGACGAGAGAAAAAAATTATAGAAAAGGGAAAGAAAATAATGAATTTAGAGAGACTCAGCAACAAACAGAAAGGATTGGTTAGGGTCATGAGAGATGGGGTTGGTTTTGCAAAGAAGAAATACTTCTTTTGAAATAAGAAGCATTAAAGAAATGTGTGTATTTGTGCACGTGCACGTGTGTGTGTGTGTGTGTGTGTGCGTGCATGAGTGTTAAGGAGAGGCCTAAGTATTCCTATAAATGTCAGGACCAGAGTGGGGTTTGAGGACAACAGAAGGGTTGTGAATGGGAACTTTGGGAAAGGTGATAAGAAATAAATTATAGATAAGTAAAAACATTGCCAAACAAAGCAGAGTACCAAATAAAGGGAAATCGTATGCATTTTCAGTGCTTCACTCAGTAGATTCCCCTGATCTGAAAAGAAAAAAACAGGGTTATGGGGGGTCTATCTAAACTTAGGAATTCGCAATATGAGAAGATAGAAGGACAAGTAAACAAGTGAGTTGAAGATTCATTGAAATGATGGGAGAGGGAAGAGAAGAAGGAAGTAAAGGAGGATAGAAGGAGCAGATGGCCAGGAAGAAAAGGGAGAAATCTAGATACTAGTATTCATGAGTAAAAGTCGATTTAGTGTAACTAAAGGAATGAGGTATATGGAAGGACTGGAAGATATAGGAATTCCATAATTGGAGACCTGAAGAAATGGGAGGGGTTCAAAGTATTGATGCTGTCCTAATCTTGATAGTGGAGTGTGAACAAATATTTCTAGGGTTAAGAATGTTGAAGATCTGAAGAATTGTCCTTGGCTGTGTTGGAGAAGCAGAGGGGAGGAGTGTGAGCCAGAAGGTCAAATGTAGAAGCAGATCCCAGGGCTCAGCCAATATGGAGGGAGTGAGTCGGCCAGGGATTAAAGCTGAGCGTGATTAGGATTTAAGCACAAAAGGAGTTCACGTCAGAGTAGGGTTTAAATCTAGGGCATTGATGGCCATGGACCACAGAAATGAGATCAGCTGAGAAATGTTAGTTTTATGGGATGAGTATAAAGTGGGGCTCAGGTGAATCTAGTTGGAGGAACATATACAATTAAGGTCCAAATGGAAGAGACAAGGGCTTGGACAACCAAGTTCTAATCACTTGCAGATGAAGTAGTAGGGGCGAGGATGGGGCGTTGGAGAGATAGCAGGGACAGACCAGGGGAGTAGCAGACCTCTGAAAACTTGTTTTCAAAGTTCACTTGATCAACATTTATTGAGTATCTACTTACTATGTACTACTAGTAGTAGAGGTAGTAGCAGCAGTAATATGACATTTATGATGTTGCTTTCTGGAAGCCGGACATCGTGTTGTACATTACCTTCTTTAAGTCTCCTACAATCCTAAGAGGAAGAACTGTTACTGTTCCATCTGATATAACAAGGAACTAAGGTTTAGATAAAAGAGGCCACCTGCCCAAGACCACACAGCCAGGACCAAACCAATTCTATGTGGCTCCGAGCCCATGCTCTTTCATCGGATGTTTTTGCTTTGCAAATGTTAAGTAGCGAGGGGAAAATGATGAAAATGACAATTTCTGTTTTAAAGAAAGTTCTATCTAAGTGGTTGAGGGTTGGCTCTCTTCACATTAATCACCCATTTCAGAATGTTTAGGAATATTTTGAGCAATATTTGCCTCGATATTATTAGCCTTTTAAAAAATTGTATTCCTTAACTAATGGCATTCTAAAATATCCTTCGGTTTGAAAATCCAATTGACTCCATAGACTGACTATAAACGCAAATAAGAGCATTGATTTCCTCATTTCATCACCTCTAGAGAACAATTCATAAAGCACGGAAGTTCTAACTAGTCAATCAATAGTCACTACTTAAATCAGAGACTCAAAGAGTAGTCTATTATTAAAAAGTGTTCATCTGAAGATGATGTTAAATGAAAATAAAGGAACCAATCTGGCCTATGATCTGTATTCGGCTTCAGGAAATAGTCTGGAGGAAAGGGTCTTGTTAACTGTATTTAGAGCTTTTCCTGTTTCTGGTTCCTGCCCAAGAAGAAGTGGGGAAAATCCAATTTCTCAAAAACCACTTAAGTGTTATTAAGCAATTTATGGAAACAAGGCTAAGCAGTGCTGTTGGCAGGGCTTTCCCCCCACTCTGATGTACAAACCCAAATTGGCATTCAGCTGTCTCATTTTGGCCTATATTTGACTACAGAATAAATACAGATCTGTATGAAATGTTCACTGCATAGACGAAGACAACCAGACTCATTAATTATTGGAAATGCTATTATCTGACCCATTCCGTAATCCTATTTCTGAGTTAGTTACGTAATTTTACCCGACACAGAAGAGGAAACTTTGACCTGAATTACATTTAAAATGAGCCTTTCACAAAACCAGGAAGAAAGATTTTTTTTCCTTCTTAATGAATCATAATTGGAGGGCTGTATTAGGTGCAAGTGTGAATATGTGGAAGAGGAGATAAGAATGCCATTCATTATTTCAAGTAATTCAAATACTTAAAGTCATACTTTGCAATTCCAAGTTGGGGTTTCAAATGGATTCTTATTCATGTTTGTCTATTACTGTGTTCTTAAATTCCAGATGCCTTCCAGTGCTGTCAGGAATTTTTGAAATCTAGCCCTTCATCCAGAAGAGAATCTAAAGGCCAGGAAGATGTGATTTGCTCAAGATCTCACGGTGGTGGTTCCATGACTTGAACCTGGAACTCTCCTTCTCAGTCCAAACTTATGCCATTCTACTGCCTTCTTCCTCCAGGAATGCTTCTGGAAGTGGAAAGTTGACTTGGCAAGCAGGCGTGTGGAAATTGTACTGGTCTTTCTCATCAAGAAGGTATATGTAGGTAAGGTAAGTAAGAGACCAGTGAGATGTTTGTAGTCTACAGTTTTTCTCTTCCTTAGTTCATGGAAATTTCCTTCAAGATGAACAAAGAACAAAATGTGGTAAGTGTTTTGTTTTCTGTATTTTGAAAAAACATAAAGAACAGGAATGTACATTCATAACCAGAGCATGTAACATTTTAAAAAATATTTATTTATTTATTAGAGAGAAAGTGAGAGAGCGTGAGCGAGGGGAGAGGGAGAGAGAGAATCCTCAAGCAGACTCTGCGCTGAGTGTGGAGCCCAACGTGGTGTTCCATCCCACAACCCTGAGATCATGACCTGAGCCAAAATCAAGAGTTAGAGGCTTAGTCGACTGAACCATCCAGGTGCCCCCAGATTGCATAACATTTGGCAAAGTGCTATTCTACAACGTTGAGCTGAAATCATATAACATATAACCATAAGTAATAGCTAGATTTATGCTTAAAATTGAGGGCTTTGCTATTTTTACTAGCGTCAGCCTCCATATTGACAGGAAAGCATGGTGGACAATGAAAGGTGCTCCAAGGAGCTCTTTTATTTTTATTTATTTATTTATTTTTTAATGATTTTTTATTATATTATGTTAGTCACCATACAGTACATCCCCGGTTTTCGATGTAAGGTTCGATGATTCATTAGTTGCGTATAACACCCAGTGCACCATGCAATACGTGCCCTCCTTACTACCCATCACCAGTCTATCCCATTCCCCCCCCCCCCCCCCTCTGAGGCCCTCAGTTTGTTTCTCATAGTCCATAGTCTCTCATGTTTCATTCCCCCTTCTGATTACCCCCCTTTCTTTATCCCTTTCTTCCCCTACCGATCATCCTAGTTCTTATGTTCCATAGATGAGAGAAATCATATGATAGTTGTCTTTCTCTGCCAAGGAGCTCTTTTAGACCAAATACGTCTCCTCTCGCCAGCGATTAGGACTTATCATCTCAAACTTACAGTCACTTTTTTTTCCCCTGGAATGTTAAAAATCCCTTATTAGTGTGCAAATATTCCCAGAAGAGGTAATCCTGAATATTTTGCTGCATTAGCTATAAACACCTTAGTAAGTATGGGTCCAGCTTTCTTCACCAGGGGAAATTTCTACTGAAGAGGAAGGCACCAAAGATAAGTTTTGCCTACTTAACAATTTTGCCTGGAGCCGAACCTGAGTATTACTATGAATAATAAGTGAAAATAGCTTAAATTCCATTAGTAACATGATTCTAGCCAGTAGATTCTACACCAGGAGGGGATGCTATTATAAATCATTATTATTTTATGTTCAGAAAATGAATACAGCGATGTTTACAGCAAGGGAAAGTGCAAGCCAGCTTTCACCTTTCCTCCTGAGGAAAGTGATGAACTGGTATGCATTTAGAAAATGCTGAATGTCTTCTGAGTCTAACCAACTCCATCCCCTCCTAAAATGTCCATATGTGAATTAGGCACTTTGCAGATTTTTTTTTAACTCAGCATTTACTGATCTTAAAAAGAATCGCTCGTGTAAAAATATACCTTACCTTTGAAAGAAACCTGTTACAAGAAAAGGTGTGAACAAAATGCATTATGTTTGTCTGACATATTGGAGGTAGCTTATTTCATTCAAAGGTGTTTATTTCGGTTGCAGGGAGTTTTACCATAAGCATCTGGGCCACAAGAATTTTGCCGCAGACGTTCTTGCTGCATTACTAATTGGCCGTACGGCAATTTTGCTGTAAAAGGTAAAATCATGGAAAATGAAAGAGGGACATTCATTAAAAAGGACATAATGAAATGTGAAAAATGAAGACTTTGCTACGACAAGACTTTGCTGTGAAGTGTTTGAAGATATTGAAAATGTATAATGTCGATTTGTGGCAATACTGGGCGGATGACTGGTTTCATTTTGTAGATCGTACATAAGCTCTTGCTTTCAGTCTGTCAATGTAGTATTATACTTTTCTTTTTTGCTTGTTGATTTGTCCCTCATTCGCCATGGTACTTTTTCTTTTTTTGCTAAAATTTTCTTCATGAAGGGAGGTATCAGTGCTTTGCATCGTGTTGTGAACCCTTTCAGACAGTGTACTGTCTGCTCTTGGCATATCATGGCATGTTTGTTGATTGACGTTCCAAAGTTCTATGGGAAATGTGGGCTCAAACCTCTGAGTCACTGTATAGACAGACCATTGTGAGGGCTAGGGTTTATATAGTATAAAAATGGGAGTACTGCATCAATGGGCAAATGGAACCAAAGTGTCAAAGGGTTTGATGAAACCAAACTATAAAACCGAACTGACGAGTTATTTTTTTATCTTTCCCTGATTGGCAAAATGGCCAATTAGTTATGCAGTGAAAATGTAGCAAAGATGTCTACAGCAAAGATGCTTACAGCAAAAATACCGGACATGTTTTCCTTCTCTCTTTTTTCCCTCCCTCCCTCCCTTCTTTCCTTCCCTCCTGCCTTCCTTTCTTCTTCTTTTTTTTTTTTTAAGTTCACGTGCAATGCAATTTAATAGGCAGGTAGCCAAATATTGTCCCTGGCAGTGCCCATTTTTTATGTATGACTTCTTCCTCAACATTTCCTTTCCTCAAAAGACCCAGCAGTAGCTAACTAGAGAATGGAAATGGTGTAGATAAGGGTTTTCTGTGATCCATTTGCCAAAACGTACAAAACTTGAAGACCACAAAGTAATTGTCTCTAGGTTTGTTTACCCATTTGGATGGGAGGAAAGTGGTGAGCTGCTTTGCTCTTTACTCAGTTAATCAACTTTACTGGGTAAAATTAGGACAGAAATTGGGATACAAAGGAACATTTTACGAGGTATTTTTTACATCCTAAACATTTAGGTACATACCACTTTTCTCTCCTAAATAACATTTACAATTTATCTTTGTGTCATTGAGACCCTTCCCAAGTTGCATGCGATTGATGAATAATGTATGGTGTCATGCCTCAGTGATTCACACAGTGAAACTCAGATAAATATTTGATGCAAAATTTTGATTTTTTGTTTTTTAACATGTTATGGTCTAAGTGGGAAGAAGATTCTTAAGATGGGTGTTTGGGAAGACAGTTTTAGCTAAGACACAAGTGCATGGATTGCCTTAGAGCAGTAAGAATTAAAAGACAACTTTGTTTCATCTTCTATGTTGAAGGCAGGATATTAACATGGGGATGCCCAAGGTGACAGTGTCGGTAAAGTAACAGGCCAGGTAATCGGACTGGGAGGGAGGGCCAACTGGGAGAGCTGTTGGTTCTAGAGGCAAATAGTTGATGAAGTCAACTAATTTTGTATACGCTACTTGTACGCAGGGGCCAGATCCTCTTCTCCTTATAAATAATCATTATAATGTATCAGATATCAGAACATTTCATACTTCAGGGGTGCCTGGGTGGCACAGTGGTTAAGCGTCTGCCTTCTGCTCAGGGCGTGATCCCGGCGTTGTGGGATCGAGCCCCACATCAGGCTCCTCCGCTATGAGCCTGCTTCTTCCTCTCCCACTCCCCCTGCCTGTGTTCCCTCTCTCGCTGGCTGTCTCTATCTCTGTCAAATAAATAAATAAAATCTTAAAAAAAAAAAAAGAAATACAATTGGCTTAAAAAAAAAAAAAGAACATTTCATACTTCAGAGACCCAAAACACATGATTGGAGAAGGATAACATACTTTTACTAACATTTTTCTGTCATTTTTATGTTAGGGTTTTAAATGGAGCCAAGAACAGAGAATGCATTCCTTAAAAGGGATTCAATTCTGAAGTGAACCCAACTCATGGTTAGGAATGGGAAGGCAGAAGTTTCTTATCAGGGAAATATTTATTCAACTGATGTCAGCTAAGATGGTTTGGACACTGCCCATCATTTTAAGCGAGTTGGTAGGAAATGGCCATGCTTTTTATTCTACCAAAGCCCACACAAAAGTGAAGTGGAGTAAAACTGTTGTAGCCTCAGGGCACCGTTGAACACAAAGACCAAATATTGACCCAATTGAAATGTGGCAACTCCTTTTCCCCAGAGTAGCTTCTCTGGGTCATAGATTAGGTGCTGTGGCTTCTTTCTGCGTGGTCCCGGGAGTCTGTTGGAGGCAGCATTGGGCTGTAGCCTCTAGGGCTGGTAATCTGTCACTCTCCAGGATAACTCTATTTCAGAGGGATTGTCGAGTGGCCAGGGAGGCAGCAGGGCCACCCGCTGTGGCCTGATGTCTGAGCCTGACGAGACTCCTCCCTCCTGGCCAGGCATTGACCCTAAAGTCCTGTGCTCGCGGCAGTCTTTCAAGAGAGCCAGAATGATCTGCATTTTGATTTGCTCTGTTTCATATTGCAGTTGTCCTCCGCTAAGTGCGAGGTGACTGTGTGAGAACTGGGCATTGTGTGGATAGAGTGGCATTTTCTTTAAAAAGTAAAAGACAAATTTTTGCCCATTGTTGAGTCCAGTCTTTCCCAAATTTTAAGAAAGTTTCTAGTATTCTTTGGCTTCTTGATGCTTTTCACCACTCTTTTATTGGCAGGTGCTTTGTGAAACCTATAGTTGTACACACAGACACACGGACACACATAAACTAAAATTAATGTGTCCTGAGAGATTTGAGATGATTACAAAATTTGAGCAGAGCCAGTGATGTTTTCATTTAGTTCAAGCATCATCAAGTAGTTACTGTTGTTTGATTGATTTTAAGGAATATTTTCTAAACACAAAGTAAATGTCAATAGATGGGGTTTTCTCCTTTATGGGGATTTTAATGCCAAATCTGCTTTGATTGGTTCCCTTTAACTCACAGACTTGTATTCCATAGTGAATTTTTATCTGTGGGATCTCCCTGATATCCATGAATTTTGCCGACAGTGAGGTGTTTGGAGGAGCTGACAGTGGGTCCTGCAGTAGATGGGAAAGAGAAAAGCAGCCCCATAACCACTGGGACTGTACTGCATTCTTTTCTGGGACATAGGATATAAGGACTTAGTTGAGATATCGAAGTGCCAACATTAGCTTTTAAATAAAAACACCATCTTCCAGTGAGAACAGGGAAACGGGCTAATTTTTCAGAGTTGAATCAAATTAAAAGGTTTTTAGGAAAGAGTCTTTTCGACTGGAAAAGATAAAAAGGCATTTATTTTACCATAAAAACACAAATTTCATTCCTTTGTTGAGTTCATTACAGGCGCTATCCTTTATTAAAATGGACTAGACTACGGTGCGAACAGCAGAGCAAGCTGCATTTCTGTCACCGGTGTGGCAAGGAGGGCCTGGATAACAAATTGCACACCAGCATAGTGTGAAACTTGTCTTCCCACGACTTAAGATTGGTTGATTCCACTGCTCTTCATCAGATATCAGGAACCAGGAATAAACATAAAAATAAGATTTCCAGGAAAGACGTATCTGCCAATTACACTCGGCGAGGTGAAAATTGTCATCATTTAAAGCCGTCTTCATTCAAGTAGGTATCACATTTCTCAAATGGTACTTAAATGATCATTCCTGTTTAATACAAGCCTCCAAAGACTACTTTGAACCAGATTTTAATCATTGGGTCTTACCTCCAATCTTCTTCATTTGCTTAGACTGCCTTTTGAAACTGGTTGAGCTAATACACGTGTGCTCATTCTGGTCCTTACTGCATCCTGGGTACAGCTGCCCCCCGAACTGCTTCCTTGCTATCTTACATACACATCTTTCCCAACTGTTCTCACATATATTCAGCTAGCCAATGCTTTTTAACTAAAGTGTCTTTAGAACATTTCTTGTACTCAGCAGATGGAATACAACTGTTGCCTTTAGCTTTCTCTGACAACCTCCATGGCTGGTGAGGGGGGATGCATTGCTGAAGGAGCAGGGGTACAGTGAGGGGGAGAAGTTTCTAGAATCCTCAGCAACAGTGTTGAGATTTTTGGATGCAGGAGGAGGGGAGAAGGAGGTAAAATGTGAACCAAAGTGGTTGGGTTACTACATATTTAATTAGGCATTTTCTATTTTAAGCAACAGACTCACTCTGGATGGATGTCAGCTTGTATCAAAGCTATGGAAATAGAGATAGATCAGGTGGTCTCTTGAGGTAGGCACCATATTTTGGTCACGATGTGTCTCCTTCCTGTTCTACTCTACTATCCATACCAATTGAACATTTCCTATATGTCCAGCCCAAATCCCCCAAGCCAGGGCGGTTACCTATTTACCATAGACCCAGGGCTATTCATGACACCAAGCTGAGCTCTGGGTGGACTGTCTGTGGGATGCCTCCATCTGTCCTATCAGGGGACATCTCTGGATAAAGAGCAGCCCAAGTGCTGTGCTGCGGTGCAGTAGCAGAGGGCGGGGCAGTTGGTTGCAGGTGCAACACAGTCTTGATTGGCTTTATCAATAGCTCAGCCCTGTTCAATTCAGTGTGGATGTTCAATGTATCACACAAGCCAAAGGATGGAGAGAATGCAGGCCTTGAGGTATTTTTGTCAAAAGAGCAAACACTGGAAGTTTTGGCGATGAGAGAGGTGAGGAATTCTATTGAGGCATATTCTGGAAGAGGTAAAGATAGCTGGAATGGGTGAATCACATTTTAGATTAGGGAAAGGGAATTCAGACCATGCTGGGGGAAGGGATTTGAGGGATGTTTTAGAGGCCAAGAAAAGAGAGGCACTTAGAGAAAGAAGGAGGCTTGGAGATCTGGAGCAAAGGAGGATGCCAACTCCTCTTAGAATTTGGTCTATACCGAATTCCCTGCCATGAGTGCCTACAAGGGCAGGTGATTTCTTGCCTTGTAACACTCTTCCACAGAAATATTGGAGAGAATATTTTCCCTTCTAAGAAAATCGAGGCCTTGCAGCTGTATTCTATAAAGGAGATTGGGCAAGAGGCAGGAGAGATTTTATGAGGGGACCATTTTTACCATTTTCCTTTCTGTGGGGGATTGAGTCATTCCACGACCTTTCACCCGTTGGGCCCTTCTCTAGGTTGGGGCTGCGATTCACATGAACTATCCTGACTTTCTCTTAAATGAGGGCACATCTTCCATAATTAAGGAGTACAAGAGCTTTAACCAACCCATCACAGGTAACTAGAGACATAACTGCTCACATAGTCATTCTATTAAATGTAAAGCCCTGCGATCTTAATAGAAGAGTGCAATTTGAGCTGAAAAAAAAAAATGGATACGTCTGAATAGGATATGCCTTTTTGCCCCTTCAGGATATTCTGGGAATAATATTTTGGTAGGGAAAAGTAAAATATTTCATTAAAAATTTAGTTTGCCTATGAAAACTAAATTCCATGTGAACAAAATATGATAATGCCTGGTATGTTGTTTGCAGGCACTGACATTTCAGTTGCCTCAGACACAGGTGAGCTTGGCTCAGCGCTCCAGACAGCCATACCGTGCAGGTGGGTTCTTAATAGGTGTTCTTAGGTGAGGAACTCTTGCTAAATGTGTAACCTTGTGCACTGACTGGGTTTCTTCATATTCAGATGCAGGGTTGTAATGTAGGTAATCTTACTCCTTCTAAAAAAACAGTAGGTTTAATATGCTTCATATGGTCACATGTGTAATAATTTTCTGGGCACCGTCGAATGATTGGTGCGCAGTCTGGATCAAACCGGATACATGCAGGGCAGAATGTGGGGGAAGAACAGGCACCCTTGAATAGTTGTGCTCAGATTATTTTATTTTTCTAATTTTGCATTTTTAAAATTCAGTGCAACTGTTATAAGACCTATTTTTGTCTTATATGAAGCCAATTAAATTTTAAGCTGGACCAATTCAATAAAAATGAATTTTGAAAATATAATCAGCTCAGAAAAAGGAAGCTAAGTGTTCATTCAGTCAAAAAAATTACACATTTTCTTGCTCTGCTGAGAGGCTATTGGGGTGGGATATTCTTGGCATTTGTTCATTTAAAGATAAGGATAGCTCCCTTCACACAGCCCTGCAAGCAGGATGCAATGAGAATTTCATCAAAGGCTGTGTAATTCTGTAAACATGTTCTTGGGAGTTATAGAAATTCTTACCCATCTTCCCATAATTTTGCATGCAACCTTCATGGACGAGTCTTCTAATTTGTGTTGGGTGAATGATGTCTTTTTCTAATTAGGCAGATGCTTTCGTTTTAGCGGAGGACCAGAAGACAATGTCTAATTGAGCTTTTTTTTGGTTGTTTTTGTTTTGGACAGTGGTAGAATTAGCCTTAGAATTTAGTCTCCTGATTGACTCGTGTCCTAATTAAAGCCCAGTTTGATTGATTCGGCTTGTGCCTTTCCATAGGAAACACAGAACAACTTCCCACATTTGCAACATGTTGGATTTGCTGACTGTTCCTGATCCCTTTGATACGTTCTGACATTCGCAACCCTCCGCACAGAAGCCCAGTCTGCAGTGAAGTGTGTATTTTCTTTAGCTGCAACACTGACAGATCATCCCACCTTACCTTTTATTATATTCCTTTGTTATAATATGTATTCAAATACTATTACAAGACAGGATCTTATGGAGTAAATACAGTGATATTGATAGTTTCCATTACCTTAATAGTTCACATAAGAGAGAAAAATCGCTTCCAGAATCTGAGCAAGCCTCAGATGGTCTTTTTTCCTCTTCTTGTCTTTAGCTTTGAAGGCTTGGAAAGTCCTATTATCCTAAAAATTAAACTGGCTTAGCTGAATGCATACAGATGGTGATGCCTTGTGCTAGGTACAGCTTCCTCAAAAGAGAAAAGGGGAAAGTATCGTCAGCTCACCTGCAGCATATAGCTTATGTTAGAAAGGTGAGCACAATGCAGATAGGAAGGAAGTCTGTCCCACATAATGCATCTGCATAAAATAAGATCTCCTTTTCTTTTTTGGAAAAGTGACTTTTCAGTTATTCCAAACATACTTTCAATTTTAGGGGAAAAAACATATTTGTAACTCTGCTACAGATGCTATCATTTGAAAGCTTTCATGTTTCAATAAGGAAGGCATGATGTTCATAGAGTCCCCTGGTTAGGTGATCTTTCCAACTTTTTACATTAAATACACAGAGAGTCCATCTAGCCTCTGGCCCAGGATAGAATCAATCTCTTTTCTGAGGCTGCATCCATTTGTCTTAGAGCATGTCTGGCCCTCCATTTTACCCAAGTTTATATCTTTTTACCAAAGTGTAAGGTCCTTACCTTGTCTCCTTAGTGTTTGTTAAGTGTTTATTGAATAAATGCATGGACTTTTATAAGTAGATAAAGCATTTCAACAACATCTTCAAATAATGGATATGCTATATACTGTTTCATTTAACATGTCTACGCTTGAAGACATCCAGACTGGGTCTAGGTTTCTGTGGCAAAGGTCTAATAAATCCATAGCTTCAAATATAGTCCAATGTTGTGTGTGTTTCATTAGATAATGCAAATGAGGTGAACAGAGAAATGATCACACTTCAGCTTATGGAAGGGGGAGATGCTCACTTCACAAGCACCTCCACCAGCAGATTGCTGAACATTCTCTGAGTTTATTTTATAGTCTGCGTAGGCCCACTTTGCTGGAGGAAGGCAACTGAAACAGGCTTTGCCAGAAATCTGGAATACGGCTTATTTCAGTGCCATAGAGGCAAGCTTTCTTTCAGGGCATCGTGTGGATCTGTTTTGGCTCGTTTTCAAGCCTGCATCTATGCCTCGGTCACTAACAGGAAAAAAAATCTGTTATTAATTACTATAATTTGAAAGGAAGTTAAAATTGACCTCCAGCAATCTGACTTGGCAGCATCAAGACTTTAACCACTCAAAATTTTGGAACTTGCCTCAGCACAAATATTATCTGTTGACCATAGTGGGAAGTTTGTCTATGGAGATATAGTCATCTCCATGTAATCACTATGTTCTCGGAAAGGTGGTGTAAAATCTTTTTTTTTCTTTTGTAAATGGAATCTTATTCTAGAATGTTTAAGAACTGTTCCTCTGCAAAGGAGTCAGTCCTATGGTATAGTAATAATTCACCCGAGTGTAAACTTGGATTTCCAAATATCAATTTTACCTGAAATGACATGCTTCTGTACTTGAAGATAAATAACAGTTTGGTTACAGACAGCGGAATTAAGTAATTTCAGGAAATGAATTACCATATTGACCTTGTGTAGACCTGGGATGACAGCTTGCCAAGATGGGGCCGCTGCCAAGTTCCCGTCTCGTCTATGTAATTTGGACTGCACCTATTCTCCTGATTTATGATCAACTTGCTTTGATAAAACAGATTGTTTGAGTTATATTTAATTGAATGCTTATTTCTTCTACTTCTCCTTTAAGTGTGAGTAACTTCAAAAATCTAAGGATCTACTGGAAGGTGGAGCTGAGAGGACACTTGTCCTTGAGCACTGACCTAGGCTCAGAGATTGAACAAACAAATAATGATGCACCGAGGGGCAGTTTGGAATAGATGGTCCCCAGCTTCTTTTCCTGCCCTATAGTGCTGATCTCCTCTATTCTAGAAGAACTAGAAAACCCACCCCTCACCAGAAATGGGAAGCCCATCCACCCCCAGGCCTTGCACATTCACAGGAGCCCAGCATTCAAATCACTCCTAAAGCTGCCATCTTCCCATCAGCGTGGGCAGGGAGGCGAACACGCTTTGTGGGTGTACAGATATTCAAATCTGTTAGTGAAACTGCTCCAGCCTAAGTTGCCAGACAGGCAGGCATGAGCAGAAACCTCCTTATGATAACGTGATGTTCTCCATGTAATCTGTCTCACACTAAGTTACCCCAGTATTTTGTTCGGCCCTCGGTCACAGCATTTCTCACTAACTGCCATGAATTAGAGCTGTCTGTGTCAATGTCGAGCCGTCTCACAACTGCACTTTCACAGGGCAGGAGCCGGCTCTCACTCATGTGTTTATTCCTTACAAACTCTAGGGTGGTTCGCCTAGACTAGGGGCTCGATAAATGCCTACCAGATT
The DNA here is from genome assembly GCF_023065955.2 of Ursus arctos. Taxonomy (NCBI): domain Eukaryota; kingdom Metazoa; phylum Chordata; class Mammalia; order Carnivora; family Ursidae; genus Ursus; species Ursus arctos. Next base: position 5,508,931 of record NW_026622986.1, read on the forward strand.
TTAGTTCACTAATATTTCCTTGTTTTTTCTTCAACTTTCTTAAAAAGTTATTTGAAATCTGCTGTCATTATAATTAAAAATTTTAAAAATTTTAAGACAACATGCGAAGAACACAAGCAGATTTAATTTTGCTGAATATAAATCTATTCCCTATTTTAACTGCACAATAGGCTATGGCAGCCGAGACTCTGCTTCTCTTGTTTTTATATTCTCCAGCCCAATGCACAGTTTGTGGCACGTGGCGGCTACTCAAGATGTTAGTTAAGCAAACAAAGGGACGTAGACATCGTGCTAGATGCCAGACATCGTGCTAGGGCTGCAGATATACATGAAGTGGATCCTGCACTAAAGGAATTCAGACTTGGCAGATAGTGACCGGGGCATCAATAGATGAGGTTTGTGCGGTGCCTTACTTCGTAGCTGCACAGTGCTTTTCATAAGAGCTGCTTTCGATGACATGGTTTCATTTGATCTCATAATCTAGTGAGGTTGTCGGTATAGTAACTTAATTTTTTGTTTGTTTGCTTGTCAAAAGTTTAAGCTCCTTTCTCTCTTTCCCTTAAATACAGATGTTTTCCTATTATTTCCATATATCTTTATTATAGAAAACAAGGAATAGAAACTAAGGAAAGATATATATAATACACACACACACACACACACACACACACACATTCTATATTTTACTTTCAGGACTCTGTCCTGATGCCATCTTTGTTTTTTTAACAGAAAAATGGATCAATACCCACAGACTTCCAGGTGTTGTCAGAAGTTTTGGTATCTATAAAGTCAAATAAGAAAGTTTCTGTTTCAAACTTACAGCAAGGAAGGGAGTCCAAATTGAATCGATAATTATAACACAGACTTCTGGAGAAGAAAGAAAACTTTTTACAGAAGCAATGAATTCAGCAATGTGAGATAGGGTGGAAACTAGGGGAGAGCTAATGTTGAAAGCCAAGAGCAAAGAAAGTTCAAGACTGAGAGTGTCAAGATCAACTCCTACCTCACACCATATATAAAAATTAACTCAAAATTAGATACATTGGACTTTGTCAAGATTAGACACTTTTGTCCTTAAAATGACATAATGAAAACAGTGAAAACAGAACCCACAGAAAAGGACAGAAAAATTGCAAATGATATATTTGATAAGAGATTTGGTTCTAGAATGCATAAAGAATCTTAAAGCTCAATAATAAAAAGATATACCAAAAAAGGTACTCAGCATCATTAGTCATTAGGGAAACGCAAACTAAAACCACAATGACATACCACTTCAACCCCACTAGGATGGCTGTAATAAAAAGATAATAATGAGTGTTGGTGAGAATGTGGAGAAACTGGAATCTTATATGCTCCTAGCTAAAATGTAAAATGGTGCAGCCACTTTGGAAAAGAGTCTGTCAGCTCCTCCAAAGGTTGAACATAGAGTTACCATATGACTCAGCAACTACACTCCTAGGTATATACCTGACATAAAAGAAAACATAAGTCCACACAAAAAGTTGTACACAAGTGTTCACAGCAGCATTATTCATGATAGTTGAAAAGTGAGAACAACCCAGATGTATATCAACTGATGAATGGAGAAATAGAATCCACATTCCATCCAAGAATGTGGTATATTCATGCAATGAAATATTACTTGGCCATTAAAAAGCAAAGAAATACTGGTTCATACTACCACATGGATGAATATAGGAAACCTTGGGCTAATGAAAGTAGCTAGTTACAAAAAAATACACATTGTATGGTTAACTGTTTCATGTACGGGCAGTGTCCAGAAAAGGCAAATCTATAGAGATGGAAAGTGGATTAATGGTTGTCTTGGGCTAAGGAGGATGGAGGAAGAGGAAAGGGGTGACAGTCACAGGATCTGGACCTTCTTTTAGGGGTGATGAAAATGTCCCCAAATTGATTGTGATGATGGAGTACACAACTCAGAGTAAACAAAAAACCATTGAATTATACACTTTAAATGGGCAAATTATAAGATATGTGAATTATATCTCAATAAAGCTGTTACCAAAAGAAACAAAAACAAAACAAGAAAACAACCAACCAAAAAAATAATCAATGTCTACATTGTAGTCAATAAAATGAGAATTATTCCATCGAGCACCAAGGTGGTCACTTAGTCATCTTGGAAAGAGCAGTTTTGGGAGGGGAGAAAAGCAGACTTGAGATGTTGATAATCGAAAAAAGGGTAAAAACTGGGGCCAAATACTGATCATTCTTTTAAAAAGCTTGGCTCTGAAAGGAAGCAAAGGATGGCAGCTGCAATGGACATGAACTATGAAACATCTTGGTTGAATGGAAGAGACTAAGTAGTTTTGATGCTGACAAAAAAGGCGAAGCTGCAAAGATGGGTAGAAATTAATGGAGACGTGTCCCATGGAGTGGGACAAGATGGCTCAAAGGAGGGAGGGATGAGCTTGAGACAGAGGAATGACTCTGCTTCCAATGAAGCCAGCAAGGGAGGGGGAAAAAGAGCACCAATAACGTGGGAGTTTTTTTTCTTTTTCCCTGAGGAAGTTAGAAGTAGAAGCATTTTAGAATCAACAGGGAGCACTGGGTTCAGGGGAGGTTGGAAACCGCGAGTCAATGCAAGTCTGTATGACTGGGCAGATCTCTCCAGAAGTGCTTCACAACCCAGGGGTAGAATCAAAGGACTCTGATGTTTGGCTTAGTCCAAAGCTGTAGTTTCATAGGAGAGGAGGTATGGTGGTCAAGGGATCAGAAACCTGAAGGATCGCTGGAGAATAATGGGTATGGTAACCGGAGAGAGAAAAGAGAGGACAGAAAAGAATTGATCAGGGGCTAAAATGGAGTGGTTAGGGGACCAGAGGAGAAGTCATTTTAAAGAATAGATGTGTGGGTAGTAAGAATATAAGAAAATCATAATAATAGGAGACTTTAGTCGATAAATGAGATATCATATTTAGAAAATGAAAAAATTCTTGTAAATATGATCCGGAGTGATGATGAAAGTAGGTTGCTAAGTAGGACAGAGGGTCATTGGAATTCTGGAAATCAAAGTACCCTAGACCAGAGTAGTGGATGTATGTTATCCTAGGACAATCATGTCATCCAGGAAGATGGAGTAGAATGCAGGGTGCCAACATGCTCCATGAATGTGTGAGACTAACTGAAAAATCTGCAGATAACAGTGATGAGGATGGACAAAACAGTCATGTTGCTTATGTCATCCGTGTGTTTCATTTTCTCCTATTATTACAAACGTTATCCTTGTTATCTATTCTATAAACATAACTTTTATAACTGGTGGTGATATCTATGGCTACAACATAATTTATTTATCCCTTGCTGTATTTAAATTGTTTCCAATTTTTCACTACTAAAACTAATGCTATGGTAAATATAATTTAGTACTTTTTCTAATTGCACACACATTCGCAAACAAATTTGAAGTGTCTTTGAATTCAAACAACTGTTTTGCTTTTTGTTTAACAACTGGTCAAATTTGGTCAAATCACTTTGTTGACTGGTTAAATTAATTTAATTTCAACCATTCAAGAACTAAGCCCCGCCCAGGTTATAGTTTCAGATCCCCAGCCCACTAAGAGAAAATTGTAGATAGATAGGTAGATGGATCCTTAGGACTTCAAAAGGCACAATTAGTTATTTTTCTGGCTTCCAAATTGAGGAGAAAATTTTCTGACTTTCTTCTGACCAGGGAATCTGTCAGATCTGATCTGTGGAGTAACCCAACTATAAATTAGAACTTCAGGCACAAATATATCTAAGTATGTGATAGCTTTTTGGAGCAATGTATGATTAATGATTATGTTTTGATGAGAAATATTAAGTAAATTTTTGAGTTGCTTGCTGAAAAATCAGAATTGGTTCTGTATTTCTGAGAGGCAAGTGAGTCCAGAAATCCCAGTAAATCAATGGAAAGCTAGGCTTTAAGGAGGGGATCAGAAAGTGGTGAGAGAGAGATTAATTTATGTCAAAAGCTAGACTGTTGAGATTACCAGGGAGAAATTCTCAACTGGAAGTCAGAGGAGGAGGTCCTTCGGTAGTTTCACGTGGTGAGGGGAGAGGGAAAAGGAGAGAGGGTCTGCAGAAGGTTAGCATGCTCCAGGCACAGAAACTGGATATTACTATATAAAAAAGGGCCTAACCTTTACTGAGAGCCTGCTATATGTCAGGCATATTAATAAATTACTTTGTTTTAATCTTATAGGGACTATGTAATAGAGGTCCTCTCATCAGTTAGCGTTAGGCTTGGCTGCCTATATGAGAAATCTCAAAACAATGCTGACTTAACCAAACAGGGCTTATTCTCTCAGTTCAGGCATGTGAATGAGTCAGTCCAGGGCAGGTGTAACAACTCCTTGATATCACAAGTAATCAGGCACCAGCTTTTCTTCTCTCATATTTTTGGAGTGTGGCTTCATTTTTAAGATTCTAGGATGACTGTTGGAGTTCCAGCCACACATCTGAGTTCCAAGCATCAGAATGAAGGAATGCAAAAGAGGTTTTCTCCCAGTATCCCTGCTTTTAAGAAGTCTTCCCCAAATGCAATTTGGTACAGCCACTGTGGAAAACTGTATGGAGTTTCCTTAAAAAATTAAAAGTGGAACTAACAATCCCACCTCTGGATATACAGACGAAGGAAATGAAACCACCATCTCAAAGAAGTATCCGGGAGGTGGGTGAAGGGAGTCAAAAGGTACAAACTTCCAGTTATAAAATATATAAGTCATGAGGATATGATGTATAGCATGGTAACTATAGTTAATGATAATATTGTGTTACCAATCTGAAAGTTGCTAAGAGAGTAGATCTTCACAGTTCTCAACACAAGAAAAAAAATTCTGTATGGTGACAGATGTTAACTAGACTTATTGTGGTGATCGTTTTATAATATACACAAATACTGAATCATTTGGCGGTACACCTGAAACTAATATAAAGTTGTATGTCGATTACACCTCAACCAAAAAAATGAAAGAGAGAGAGAGAGAGGTGTGCATTCTCGTGTTCATTGCATTATTCATGACAGCCACAACACAGGAGCAGTCTAAGTGTACATCCATGGATGAATGGATAAAAAAATTATATATATACATATACACGTATATACACATATATACACATATGTATATATAATTTATACAAATGTCACATTTGTGTGTACACACGCACACACACATACACACACGGAAAGGAGTATCGTTCAGCCATTAAAAAACACTGCAGCATTATTCACAATAGCCAAGACATGGAAACAGTCTAAGCATACATCCACACATGAATGGATAAGAAAAAGGAAGTCCTATGATGTACAACGTCATGGGTGAAACCTGAAGGCAATATTTTAAGTAAAATAAGGTAGATATAGAATGATAAATATGTATGATATCCCTTATATGTGGAATCTAGAAACTCCAAACTCGTTGAGATAGAGAACATATTGGGGGTTGCCGGAGGTGGGGAGTAGAGGTTGAGGGGGGAAGGGATGTTGACCAAAAGGCACAAACTCCTGGTTATCAGATGAACAAGTTCAGGGGGTGGCAAAGAAATCATGGTGACTATAGTTAACAATACTGTATCGTAGAGTCGAAAGTCGCTAAGGAGGAGATCTTAATTGTTCTTACCACAAATTCGAAGAAAGGTAAGCGATGAACTTGTTAACTATCTTATTGTGGTAATTATTTTACAATAGATACCTGTATCAAATCATCAGGCTGTACACCTTAAACTTACACGTTATAGGACAATTATATATCAATAAAGCTGGGGAAAAGAAGTCTCAGGAGTCCCCAAACAATTTTCCCTCACATCTTATGATTAAGCACTAATAGAAAGCCACCCCCAGCTGCAAGGGAAATTTGTCGTAAATTTACTAATGTACAATACCTTCCCAAATAAAAAATAGGGCTCTGACAGAAGAATGAAGGAGGAAAGCAAATATTGGGTAGTTAACTAGCAGTCTTTGAGACTTCATTCTCAGTGCATTGGCCAAAGTCATGTGGCTAACAAATGGAGATACCAGGATTAGGACAGAGGCCTGGCTGGCTTCAGGGCCAAGTCTCTTTTGGTGATGTGGTAACAACTCTCAATAGAAGACAGTTTTCTCATAAAGTGGAAGACGGTAGGTCCACGAACCAAAATGTCAGGGTTCAAAGGGGTCATGCCATGAGGCCAAAAGGTTGTTACCTGGTCCTCATCTCCTTAAATGGATGAAGTTAGGTTCTGGCCTGTATATCATTTTTCATCTTCAAAATAGTCTTGCTTTTTGTCTTTGACTGAACAATTTCACTTGCAGAAATTTCACGTATGGAAATAATTAAAATGGATGCAAAGATTTATGTACTAGGATGTTCACCGGAGCTTTATTTATAATAGTGGAAAATTAAAAACAACCAAAATGCCTAACAAAGGAAATTGGTTAAATTACAGAATACTGGAACATCCATATGGTAGAACACATGGCAAACGTTAGAAATCACGCTCTTCAAGAATATTTAAGGACACGCATGATAAACCTCATAAGTTATGTTAAAGAGATTAACAATAGTAATCCCTATGATCTCAGTTTGGTAATACATGTGTATAGAGGCATAATATTAAGAAACCTGGAAGAATAAGCATCAAAATGTGAACACTGGTTCTTTTGTAGATGATGGGATTATTAATTATTTTACTTTTTATTTACGCTTTTCTGAATTTTCCAAATTTCTATAATGAATATGTATTACTTTTATAATCAGAAAAAAAAAACAACCTCACAAGTGTCATTTGAAAATATGCTTCCTCCGTAGGAAAACAGTTTTGTTATTCTCAAGATGATCGGCTTAGATGTTTAGCACTGCCAAAGTGCTAGCATGAAGAAGGTTATGGCAGACTGACTTCAATAAATATTTATTGAGCGCCAGCCTTGTGGAAGCCACTGTTGTGGGAATTGGGGGAGTGGCCCAGGGGGAGGGTATGAGCTGCAAAGATGAACGAGCCATGGTCTCTGCCCCCGGAGAGGTCTCTTTCTGAGAACTGTGCTTGGCATGTAGTGGTCATAGCAGAGGGCGTCGGGCCCTTGTGGGGTGACAGCGGATGCAGAAAGGCCATGATCTAAGACTGTGCTTAAAAATGCAATAAACATGTAATGTAGTTATTAAAAATGCACATTTCCCATTTGTCTACATGTCAGGGGTAGCGCATGCAGACTAAAGTCAGCCTGGGCCATTCATCAGCAGAGCTAGCCACCGGGTCTCCCCACTGGGGCCACAGACTCTGTTGTGAGAGCCGGCCCTCCCATGTGAGACAGCCACCTTGACTCCAGACAGCAATAGCAGCAACAACTGACGGCGGAACCCTAATAATGAGCATCCTGTGCAGTTGCTGTATCACTAGTCAAGTGTCATTACACAAAGAACAGATTGGTCTGTGTTCCAATCCTGATACTACCATTCATCAGGACTCCCCCCACCCCGTACGATTTCTTCCTAGCTTGAATCAATGGGAATACTGAGCCTAGTTTGGGTATGAGAACAAGTTCTGTTAGAATCCAACCCATATTTCTCCTGTTTGAACACCGCACCCCCCCGCCCCAGGTTTTCTGTGGGTTTCTCACAATTCTGCTTTTGGCCCTGAGATGCATGCTTCGTATAACAGGGTCCTTAGAACCAGCCAGAGGAAATCCTCATCCTTTGCCTCTGCTCTTGCTCCAAGTTCACCTTAAGGACCAGATCTTTAACAAACATGCTCTCAAGGGGGCTCTGCTTTCCCCATCCACTCTCCATACCCCTGCCATCAGTGATTATGGCCTGGGAACTTCTTTCTCTATTTTCTCCATCCTGCAGCTTGCTCTTTCCCTCTGAGTATTCTCTCGGTTTTTGCCCACAGCTTTTGTGTTTGTATGTTAAGCTTTGGTAATGGGAAGGGTTTGAAAGCTCATACCTTCGGGTGAATGGGAGAAGTGCTCTTCATCTTGCAGACCTCTGTCCTACCTCCTGCCTGGGTTTAGCAGCGAGGGATGGGGGAGGGTAAGAAACAGGAGGTGGTGAGGCGAACGGTTAACCTTATTGCTTCCAATGTCAAGGGAATGACACATAGACATGCATTTCCTTTTTAAGAATTTTTTTTTTTTTAGATGTGATCTGCTTTCCGGAAACATCGCACCTGGTCCAGCACACCTGTCTTTTAAAATTACTCTTTAAAACAATTTGGCCAACTCACTACCCTGTTCAATACATTTTTCCTCTAAAAATAAATTGAGAACCCTTTGAACCTTTTGCTTCCATTCCTTCTTCTAGGGAATTAGACCATATGTTTTCTTGGCTCGGACTAGCTATCCTTGAGTTCTCTTTCGCAACAGATGAGCAGCTTCTAACTTCGCTTGAAGTGCAGGAAAGGTCCAGGCATTTGCAGGAGGCCGAGGGGCAGGGAGGCAATATGGTGAGAATTGACGTGCAAATGTCACGCGTGCTCCTGTGAGCGCTCAGTATACGGCCCGGCTTACTGCGTCTCAGGGCTCTGCGATCTACAGGCATGCGCTGCAGGAGCGGGGCACCACCTTTGTAGGATGCTCGTTTGCAGCGAACGTTACCAAGCTACAGGGCATTCCAGTGGGTGTCCCGGTTCTCATCAGACAGTGTTTTCATCGATTACATGGGGAAAGTACCTTATGGGGATGTCGCGATGGTCCGCGGAATGGCACTGCTGTAGTGAAACAAAGGCTTTGTCCAATCAGGTTGAAGGCAAAGGGGTTTTGGTTTTTAAAATAAAACTCTCCTTTTAAACTATTAAATATTGCAAAATTGACATCCCATGATATCAATGCTTTATTGTTTTGTGATTAAAATATACTGTTTTCTTATGTTCAAATGAAACCTACCATGAGCAGCCCTCAGGATTCCCAGTGGTGGGGTCGACACAGTTGGGGCTTCCGGGTCGGTTAGGCCTCAGTGTTAGGCTTTCTTCCACCTCTTGGGAGCTCTGAGACCTCAGACAAGCTAAATCAACTTCACATCTCAGTTTCTTCCTCTGTAAAATGTGTTTTCATCATTCCATCTTTTTTCCCCATGGGCCGGGGCTGTGCTGTACCAAACTGTGTTTCCAGTAAGAAGTATCCCCAGGCTTCCTGCCTCGGCAGCCCCGGGCAGCCCAAGCATTCATACTGAGGACTGTATCCCCACACCCAGGGCTCCAGGCAGCCACCAGGGCTATCTGCCCTCAGGTGGGCACATTAACTTTATACTGATTATGGCTGGTAGCTGGGTGGGTCTTTATTTGAACAGGTAAAATGTAGTCTTGATAGCTCAGGGATTCAAAATAAGCCAGCTTTTTATATTTGATCGTTATCATTTTGCATTGTCCTTTATGCTTGGGTAAAGGATAAAGAACATTCAAGTTTCTTGGAATGTGTTCTGAATCAGAGGGGGAAGGAAATGGGAAAGGGGGGCCCTCAGGAGGAAATGTTCCAAGTTAATTTGGGTGGAAAAGGCAGCACATGGCATCCCAGAGTACCATGTGGCTCCAATCAGAGCATGGTGGCTGTTAGCACTTTGTTTTTTTAAGCTGAGTTGCCTTTCTGTTTGTGTGGGTAACGTTTGGCATGACACTGTTCCAAAGCATTTGTTTGAGACATTTCAAACATAGCAATTTAATGAGTGGCAATAAAAATATCTTTATTCAAGCAACGTCTTTGGTTATTCATATAGTATATATATGTATTCATATTTTGTGGCTTTCTGGATGCGAAACAATTTGAGTTTCGAGTGTAATTGCAGGAACATGCACCATGGGGAAGTCGCTAGGAGCTGGGAAAAAAAGACCAGGGCTGCCGTTGGAACACTGCTACAGATGGTTAATGTCTTAAAAAGCACACCCCTTTGTAGATGAAGGTTGCAGTTTTGAAGCACTGTGGTGCCAGTCTGGACCACTCACCTGTAGGTTTCCTCATCAGGCAGTGGCGGAGGTGTGTATTTTTCTCCTAACGCATCCATTCAACTTGTGTTACATTTGGTGTTGTGAATGGATTGCTTTGATAGGAGATTTTTTAAATGCCATGTTAACTGAAGGATGATAATGTGTTTCAGTTTAATTCTAAAAGAGCAAATTGAATTTTTGGAAAACTGTCATATGTGGACAAGGACTACACTAGAATTGTGCCATCACTAAAAAGACTAATATTTATTATGCCCACTTACGCAATTGTCACTCAGCCCGAAACACGTATCAAGTGGTTAGATAATGCTAGACGCATAGATCACTGGATGAAATGGAGGGCAAATTACTTAATCCTTAGATTTTAAGTGTGTCTAATGGTTTGGAGGTATCCAGGGGCATATCTAGGTAATCCATTGGGCATTTTTCTAGACATCTCTTGAGTAACCCTCATACGTCCATGATGGGAGGACAGAACACTGATGATTTGCCTGGTGGCCTGACTTCATAGAGTTTGGAGACTGAGGATTGATCCTTCTCAATCTCAAGATGGGCCCTAGGGGGCAGGAGTATAAGACCTGTCCTAGGCCTGGGGGTGAAGTGAATCCCTGGCCTTAGTTGGGCCAGTAGATGGCCCCATCCCAGGAATTTAGAACCAAGACTGGGAAAAAGGACTACTTTGAGCAGTCTAGAAAAAAGTTGTGGTAAAATATTTGGGCAGCATTTTTCAAATCTGTGTCCCACAAACTATGAGGCCTGAGGGATACTAAAAAGGGGAGAAAAGGAGTGGGGGTACTAGTGTCTAAATAAATTTGGGAACTGCTGTATACTAGGTAATTTTTTTGATCTTCAAAAAGAACATTAACATAAGAAAGCTTCTGGGAAATCAAATACAATCAAGGAATCAGTTTTCTTTTGCTCAAGATGTTATTTTTCAAGCTTATTTGACCCTGGAATCCTTTATTTGTGTAACCATATATTAGAATCCTATGGGATGTTCTTTGGAAAGGACTGCACTTTGTATTTCAATTAACTCCAGAAATAAGACAAGAATATTTGCTATCATCTCTAGAACTTCTTCCCTACGCAGTAAGTTGGAGAAGGAGTTTGGCAAAGGAGGTATAGCCACTAGAAAGGAGAAATTAAGTAATCATTATCTGTAGAAATCCGAAGATAATCAACTGGAAAAAAATTAGATGTAATCGTGGAAACTATTGTAAGGTGGTGAGTTACAAAGTAATCACCAAAGTCGAAATCTTCCTTGTGTACCAAAGTGACAATCAGGTAAAAAAAAAAAATTGAAAAAAGATTCCAGTTCTTAACAGCAATAAAAAACCCCAACTTCTAAAAGTTAGCCTTGCCAGAAATACGTGTGATTTACATGAAGGAGACAACAAATATTGCCAAGGGAACAGAAAGAAAGGTGTGAATCAATGAAAAAAACAAACCATGTTCCTGGTTAGAGAGAGTTAAATATCGTATAAAATATCACCTGTCCACAAATCTACTTAGTGATCGTACTCAATTTGGATTCTGAATTGATCTGGGAAAATTCCATAAGTTATCAAATCCAATTGATTTGCTTACCTAAATATTTTCTGACTCTCTCCAAATCACGTCATCTCTTCAGACACCAGGGCAACTGCTATTTCATGGATTTCCTCCTAAATGGTCCGTGTTTCGACTACTGCCTACCACAGCCTCCATTCCTTATTCTTTCTTAAGCAATAACAAGAGAAATATCTGATCTTGTAATTCTACTGCTTATGATTCTTCCATAGCTTCTTATTACTATTAAAACAGAAGCCCTATCCTCAGGGGGCTGGAACAAACCCCCTCTGTCTGACCTCACCAGTCACATCTCGGCTCCTTTCCCCTACATAGTCCATGCTCTAGGGATGGTGATTTTAGTTTACTGAATGGTAGTGTGTTTGCACCGCAAGGTCTTTGCTATTCCTTCTGCTTGAATCTCTCTTTCTCTTCCTCTTCCCTTGGTTCTGTCTTCCTTCCCCTCTAAGAACCAGTTTAACATCATGTATTTCAAGGAAAAATTCAATACACTCCTATTGTTTAATTTTATGGCCACGTACTTCTTTTTGAAATGTATCAAAAATCTAGTTAGTAGTTTGGTGTAATTAACCATTTAGTGACATCCTGCCAGAATGAAGCCTCAAGTGTGCAGACAGTCTTGTCTTACCTGTATGTTGTTTTGCTTATCACCATTCCTTACACTAGCAGTACTCTAGTTTGGGGGAATATTGAATGACAATAGGGGAAAAATTATTAAAGAGTAGCAGAGGACCTGCAGTAACAGGTAAACACAGCAAAACTGGAAAGATTACAACTATCATGCTTGTATCGGAATGGAAAGAAAGATCATTGAAACAGAATATGAACCACAGAAACCCTAGGAGAGGGTAAATTTGGTGTGTGATTGAGTTAACATACTACTAGGTAAAGTTAAATTTATTTAATATGTGATGCTAGAACAATTGCTTACCTCTTTGGATTAAAAATGTAGAACTCTGGGGCGCCTGGGTGGCACAGCAGTTACGTGTCTGCCTTCGGCTCAGCGCGTGATCCCGGCGTTCTGGGATCGAGCCCCACATCAGACTCCTCCGCTATGAGCCTGCTTCTTCCTCTCCCACTCCCCCTGCTTGTGTTCCCTCTCTCGCTGGCTGTCTCTATCTCTGTCAAATAAATAAATAAATTCTTTTAAAAAAACGTAGGACTCTACATTCTGGATAACAAAGTAAATTCCAAGTAAGAGAAGACAGCATTTTCTAGGTGTGTTCAAAGAAACACTCACCTGTGGGCTGTTAATATGGTTAACATGAAAAAAATAGTTCTCTGGCTACATAAGTTTGGGAAGTGTCAAATTAAATGAAATTAAACTGGTTTCTTTACTGCAAAAATTCTTAAAATGATGCTAATGTGCGTTGTGAATTCACAAGCTGTATTATAATGCAACATTTGGCATAATTATGTAGAACTATTTTTATTTTCAAATAAAGCACTGATTTGGGAAATTTGGATTAAAAATTCTCCAAAAACTGGAATACAATTTCAAGAAACATTTTTATAACTTCAGTGGTAGGACTGTCTTTCTGAACATTATATCAAAGGTAGAACTTTGAAATGTATCTTTAAGGGTCCTTTGATTGTAAACAACAGGAAACCTCTCTGATTAACTGAGTAGAGCCGGCTCTAATTTTGTTTCCAAGTATTTTCTATCTCTCCTTGGGGAAAGTCTGTACTTCTTTGCCTCCGTAACATCTGGCTTGGCCGTGGGACTTGCTTCGACCAATGAAAATTAAGAAAAAGTTATGGCGTGCCACGTCTGTGCAGAATATTTCCTAGGGATGTAAGCAACTATTTTCCCTTCCCTGGAAGTATGGATGAATATTTAAGTTCTGTCAGCCGGGGTCCTAAGTGGCTCTGAGCAACAGAACTTTCTTGCCAGCATAGAACATGAGTGAGAAATGAACTGGGGGAGGTTTGTCGGCCTCTTTGTTACCTTGGCATAGCTCTGCTTAGGCTGACTGGTTTATTAAGGAAAAAGATAGTCATTGAATTAATATCAGGAGCTCACAAGAGTGGATGTTTGGAAATAGGCTGGCTTGGTGGATAGTGGTTACCGAAAGAACTTTGGAGACTAGGAAATCAATATTACAGGAATGATTTTGTAGCAGGAAGCAGTATGGTCAGGGCACTGGCATTGGGTGGACTCTAACCTTTTTTGGTTTCTTTGTTTCTCAGCTAAAAATTTAAGTTTTAATTCACATACTTAAATTTTAATTTAAATCACATATCTACTGTCTGGCTAAGAGAGGTGAGACTTCTAGAGAGAAGAAAGGCAATTGGAGTGCTGCCAAGCAAGGAAATGGATGCTGGGAAGTCAAGATAAAAATATTTGCTAATCTAAAAACCAAAACATCAGAAAACACCTTTTCATATAATTAAAGAGAAAATAAAAATTATTTTGGACAGGTGTGAGAGCAAAAGGCTGATACCCTGAAAATATAAATATACAAATGAAAAGTAAAAGGAGACTATCAGTAGAAAAAGAAACATACCAAAGCAAAATATAGAAACAAGAATTTCCAAAATATGAGTGTGCCCGGGTGGCTCAGTCAGTTAAGCATCTGACTCTTGATTTCACCTCAGGTCAAGATCTCAGGGTTCTGAGATCCAGCCCCACCAGAGCCCACCCTGGGCTACAGGGTGGGTGTGGAGTCTGCTTAGGATTTTTTCTCTCACTCTTCCGCTGCCCTCCCCCCACACACATGTGCTCGTCCTCTCTCAAAAAAATTTTTCCAAAATATGAACGGTTAACAGCCAGAAAATTGGAAAAAAAAATGAAACTCACCAGCATTCAAAGAAATGTGAATTCAAATAATGAGGTATTTTTTAGCTGTCAAATTTTTCAAAATTAATACTGTTCTGGTTTTTTAAAAGAGGAAATTTTTCTGACTATAATCAGATTACAGAGAAAACAATATTTTTTCTCACACTCTGTGGTGAGTGTAAATTACTCAATCTCTCTATAGAACCATTTGGCAGTATATATATATTCAGTATATACAGATACGTAATGATGCTTAGACTCTTTATTCCACTGTGATAATTTAACCTAAGGAAATAGCCTTAGATTTGGGCAATTTATTCATAGAAAGGTTTATTTCAGCATCATTGATAATAATGAAAAATTGGAAATAATGTTAGTGACCAATGATAGAAAATTTGTAGAATAAATCATGGTTTATCTATATACTGATGCAGCCATTAGAAATGGTGTTTTTAGGAAACTATTTAATGACATGGAAGACCATTCAAGTCGTATTATTAATTATGTCCAAAAACTATTTTATAAAAGAGATACTAAAAAATCCCATCTAGAAAACAATTATTTATTCTGATGATATAATAAAATGATAATGAATTTACTTTGGGATATGGATTTTGGATAATTATATAAAATTTCTTCTTTGTGTTTTTCCATATTTCTCAACTGTTCTGTAGCGAATTGTAAGTTTTGCCAACAAAGCAAAGCCTAATAACTGTTAATAAAATGTATCACTTTTAGTACATTTTAAGGAGCTATTGATTAACACAGTAATTTTTACTGTACAGTTTATTAATACAAATAGCACTGGTCACAGTTTTGCTTTAACAGGCACTCTCCAGTGCATTAGGAATTGCAATCCATAAAAAATATTTGTTATCACTAGATTTCTATGTGAAAATTTAACAAGGATATTTCAAGTGCTTTTATGTGCCTGATACCATGATGTAAGATAGTACAGAATTCCCTGGAGAAACCCACAGCAGAGTGATAAGATCTACTATGCAGAGGAAGATCAACCTCATGGAAAAGAAGAGTTGATACAAGTTTTACCTCCAGTGGTATACCAATGAAAACCTATAGGGTGCCAGCTGGTAGTATGGGATTATATTTAACCTTTCAGTGTTGGCATACATGGGCAGCCAACTTCTCTATGCAAGGTTTACAATGAAAGATCTATAGTTCTGGCAATTTTATTTCCTGGTTCTCTCTTCCCCAGGAAACATTTTTTGACCAATTTTTAGAAGAAAGATAGTCTTTCAAAAAATGATCTGATAATAGCTTTGGGAATTTCCCTTCTCCTCCTTTGAAGAATGCGTATAGACTTGACATTTGTTTCTGTGAATCCAGGAGACTTATCTCTCCATGGACTCATGCTTGTATTTATTTTCTACCTCTGATTATATAACTACATGACAATGGATGTTTCTCCAGAAATTTCCTGGTTTTGCTTATTTTTAGCTTCAGTCATCATCACTAAAGCAGATATACAGGCAAACGTGACCCATATTCCCCACTTATTTATAATAATATGGTCATTGATATGTGTGCACACACTTATATATGTTACACAACAATGGAATAAACAATACAAGGTTTCAGTTGATAAAGTGTGAAATAAATGATATATATGATAGTGACTGTTAGCATCCTGAGAAGATGGAGAGTAATCAAAAGGGACTTTGAAGACTACTGTTTCATAATATAGAAAGATAATTCAGATTTCTGTTATAAGCAGAGCATAAGCTATATAGTAAATCTATATTTAAAAGTCTATTCTCAAAAATCACTGTTCCATGGCTGGTTCCAGAAGTGAGCTATATTGTCTAGGAGTAATTTACTTCGGGCAATAGATGCATTCCTAAAAAGTCAGGTGAAAGTGTTATTTGCTGAATTAAATTATTTCCATAACATCAGCAATTTAGAATACCTTCAGGGCTATTCTGGTAGTCAGATGTGAACGTAAGAAAGAAGCCAATCTATTGTTGTCATTAGAGAAGAATGAAAATATAGAACCACATGATTAAACTTGCCCATTTCTCTTTCGTCTTCATGGCTGAAGATTATGGAGGAAGTGTTCCTGATCTTTAGCTAAAGCCAACTTCTCCACTTGTCCCCTAGATCTTATCCTCTCTCAAACTAGGAAATTATTCTAAGAATTTTTCGTTCTCTCCTACATCATCATTTTCTCCTGTCCAGTGGATTATTCTTATCAGCATACAAATATGTGATTATTTCTCTCTTTTTAGAAAAAGCAAAGCAAAACAAACAAACAGCCTTTCTCTAGAGATCACTTCCTCTATCGGACCACTTTGTTTCTCTCCTTTTCTTTAAAAAAGAAACCAAGAGTTTCCCATATACATTCCAATTTCCCTCCACTCATTCTCTCTTGTACCCTCTTCATAAGGCTTTTGTTCGTACCACTTTACTAAGGCTTCCATTATTAAGGTCACCAAGGACCTCCACGTTGCTAATCCCAATGGTCACTTCCTGGTCATCATTTTACCTGACCAACAAGCAGCATTTGACACTGTTGTCTATACTCTTTTCCTTGATGTTTTTTGTGACTAGATTTTCGGGTTCCATCCTTTACTGGTTTTCCTCCTTCCTTACTAGCCAATTCTTCATGGACTCTTTTGCTGGTTTCTTTTTAGGTACAAACATTGCTAGGTGTAAATGTTCAAGTATTCCCAGGCTCAGATCCCAGATCATTCTTTTTTCTACCTGTGTACATTGCCTTTATAATCTCATTCAGTTCCATAACTTTAAGCATCATCTATTCACTGATCATTCCCAACTTATATCTTTGGCTGTAACCTCCACCCTGAACTCCAGACTCTCTATCTGGCTCTCTATGTAGCACTCTACTTAGATGTCTGCTGTGTACATAAAACTAAGCAAGTGAAACACAGAGTTCTCACTATTTCCTTTCAAACCTATTCTCCTCACAGTCTTTTTTTTTTTTTTAAGATTTATTTATTTATTTATTTGACATAGAGACAGCCAGCGAGAGAGGGAACACAGCAGGGGAGTGGGAGAGGAAGAAGCAGGCTCATAGCGGAGGAGCCTGATGTGGGACTCGATCCCAGAATGCTGGGATCATGCCCTGAGCCGAAAGCAGACGCTTAACCGCTGTGCCACCCAGGTGCCCCTCTCCTCATAGTCTTAACATCCCAACCCATAGACACTGTTTCCTTCCAGTTGTTCCTCGTTAATTCTTCTCTTCCTCTTACTCCAAAATTTATCTGTAAGAAAGTCTTTGAAAAATTTTTTTACTTAAATTTTATTTGAATAACATACAGCGCAATGTTGGTTTCAGGAGTAGAATTCACTGATTCATCACTTACATACAACACCCAGTGCTCATCACAAAAAGTGCCCTCCTTAATACCCATCACCTATCTAGTGCATCCCCCAAACACTCTCCTCCATCAACCCTCAGTTTGTTTTCTATCTTTAAGAGTCTCTCATGGTTTGTTTCCCTCTTTCCTCCCCCCACTCTTTCGCATATGTTCTTCTGTTTTGTTTCCTAAATTCCACATATGAATGAAATCATATGGTATTTGTCTTTCTCTGATTGACTTACTTTTTTTGACATAATACATTCTAGCTTCATCCATGTCATTGCAAATGGCAAGATTTCATTCCTTTCAATGGCTAGGTAATATTCCACGATATATGCCACATCTTCTTTGTCCATTCGTCAGTTGATGGTCATTGGGCTCTCTCCATAGTTTGGCTATTGTTGATAATGCTGGTATAAACATCAAGGTACATGTACTCCTTCGAATCTTTATTTTTGTATCCTTTGGATAAATACCTAGTAGTGCAATTGCTGGATTGTAGGGTAGCTCTATTTTTAGCTTTTTGAGGAACCTCCATACCGTTCTCCAGAGTGGCTGCACCAATTCTGCAAGAAAATCTTACAGTTCTACTTTCACCATTGATCCTGGATGTGACTAGTTTTCATCAGTTCTACTGTGATGGTCCAAGCCACCATCATCTCTTTTCTAGCTTAGAAGCTGTACCTTCCTAACTGATACCCTTTATATTGTCTTCTACGTGCACACACCAACTACACTCAACATAGCAGCCAAAATAATCAACAAATCCACTCACATCACCTCTCTGCTCAAGCTCCCCAATCTTTTCTGTTCATGCAGAGTAAAAGCCCAAGTGCTTGAAAGGCCCTGGAAGACCACATGCCCTGCCCGTCCTCCCCATTATCTCTTTGACTTTATCTCTTGCCTCTCTCCCTGCTGCTTTCTTCATTTCACCCACACCAGTTTTTTCTCACTCCTTAAACACACTGATCAGACTCCTGGATCACAGCCTTTGCACCTGCTTTCCCTCTGTAAAGTTCTTCCCTCAGACATCAAAGTGGGTCACTCCCTTGCATTCTTTTCTTTACTCATATATCATATCCTCGTTTAGGCTTTCTTGGGCCATTCTAGCTAAACTTACAAATTTCAGCCCAAGGTGGGTTTTTTTTGTTTTTTGTTTTTGTTTTGTTTTTTTTATTATTTTTTTTATTTAACCTCGTCCACATCTTTCTTTAAGCGTCTATATTTGACTATATGCTCCACAAAGATAGAGCTGTTAGACTGCTAGTTCTTTTCATCAAATCATTCATTCATTTACTTATTGGTTTTAAATCACTCAATGAGGTGAACACAGGATTTCAAAGATGAATAAGACACAATCCCTGCTTCCAGAAACTTTACAGTCTACTGGAAAAGAGTAACAAATAAATACGGAGACACATGATCTCAATTCCCACACACTACCCCTACTATCAGATCTTTACCTCAGATAAGATTTCTAAAATAGAGGTTAATAGTATTATGAATAACTTGATATTATTTAAATCATTTGGATCTTTTGTGAGGAATTGTCTTGTAAGGTATAATCATTCTTAGAGTCTTATAGTCTGATACCATCTCAGATATAGTCTCATACAGTCATCTTATAGATCTGAGGAATTTGCTGCCCAGAAATAATGTCTTAATTACAACAATGGGGGTGTCTGGGTGGCTTTGTCTGTTAAGAGACCTACTCTTGGTTTTGGCTCAGGTCATGATCTCAGGGTCCTGGGATCAAGGCCAGCGTCAGGCTCTGTGCTCAGTAAGGAGTCTACTTGAGGATTCTCTCTCTCCCTTGCCCTCTGCTCCTCGCCCCACTCACACTCTCTCTAAAATAAATAAATACATCTTTAAGATAATAATGACAAAATAATGATGATGATACTGACTTTTTAGGGGTATTACTGTCTACTAGATGCCACGCTAACCATGTTGCACGCATTATTGCATGTAATATTTACCACCGCCTCATGAGTGGCTAGGAGACACTATTATTGTCTCTCTTTTATAGATGAAGGTACACTGAGGGGGTAATTTTCTCAAGGTTACACAGGTCTAAGTGGTGGAGTCTCTGGTCAAACTCAGGCCTGTCTTATTTATTAAGCCCAGGCTCTTGAAAACTGAACATGCTATTCTTGCCCATAGAGTTTTGTAAGTAAGTGACAGATTGGGATCTGAGACCGTTTTGCTGATTTTCAGTCCAAAGTTTTTCCACAGAAAATTAGCACTTTAGTTTCCAAAATCTGTTCCATTGTGATTTTATTTTATTTTTGTATATTGACATTTACAGATTTAATAAGTCCTACATGAAAACAACCATGCTAGTAGGTATACCATGGTCATCCTTTCTCATCCGTTTTTTAATGATTTAAGAATAAGAAAGCATAATGAATCATCGAACTTTACATCAAAAACCAGGGATGTACTGTATGTGACTAACATAATATAATAAAAAATACTATTATAAAAACAAAGAATAAGAGAGCAAATTGAGACTGAGTCACCTCTTTATAACAATGTCAATAGCCTCTTTTGTTTATGTGCCATTAAACCAACATTCTGCATGACAGGAAGACATCTTCAACAGTTCGATAGTAAAAGAGCAATGAGGTAGTTCGACCACATCGATGTATACTGCACACGACTGTTTACATGCAAACACATACTGTATGCGTGCAACGGTTTGCTATAGCCAGAGAAAATTGGCCTAGAAGTTTTCCTTTCCTTGCATCACTCAAAAAACCGTTTACTCTTCTTAATGACAGAACAATCTGTGTATTTTTGCAATCGCAGTAAGTAGCTCTAGAAAGCATTGTGATAACATCACTAGAAGCACAGTATGGTAATGTAAAATTAATGAGCGAGATGGCAATCTCCTTTGTAGGCAAATCGTACTTTCTAACGCAGCACACTCTCTCAATGAGCCTGTTCTCAGGAACCAGAGAATGTGGGTATTGTGGTGAAGCATCGGAAGGGGTGGAAGTCGCTAGGGAAGATGGTTGTGATTGATAGACCGTGTGCCACGGCCGCACTGGAGAGGCAAAGAACTGTACACTGGGGGGAATAGGCAGTGACTCTTTTTCGAATTTATTTGTTGACTGTCTCCTAATGGTCAGCAGCATGGCTGAAGCTTAACCGACTTGTATTTGGTAATATAAATATCTAACTAAAGTAAGTAAACAAATATGTAAATGCTCTCCCCCCAAGTGGTTCTGCTTTCCAAAAGGGGTGTGTATTCAATGAGTAGTCAAACGAGCAAGATGCATAAAGATCTAGCCTTGCTTACCATAGTAATTATCACTTTCATCACTGAGGCTAAGATTCTGATTTCCCTGCCACGTGTCGAGATCCAGATCTCTTAATAAATACTGAACTGGAATTTCAAGGGGAAGGGCCGTGGCGTGCTTTCAGACTCACTGTTCCAGAGGAGTTGATTTGCAGGAAATCAAAGGCGATTGGGAGGAATCTTCAGAATGCAGACGCTTGATAAACTGTGTAGGAATTGTGTGTTGCCTCCAAGTAATCCGGCAGGTATGATCTGATTGAAGCACACAGAGTTGTGTGATGTGATATTCCATTCGGGTTTGGTGTGGTTCCCAACAAAACACTGCTCTGTAAGACTTATCTTAATTGCCCTTTTCTTCTTTCATTTATGGCCTGTGGACCGATAAAGAAAGATGTTGAAAACTATTAGTGAATGTAGTCAAGTAGCTTTAAAATATTTATTGTTTTTAAAATTTTTATATGCCAGCTGTAGGAAATGGGGGGAAAAAGTACATGTGTAAATACAATAGAAAATTATTTGTAATATTACTGCCCAGAGAAAAACACTCTTGATATTTTGGTATAGAAATCTCCTATTAATTTCACAAGGCAATTGCATGCCAGACAGTGAAGGGTTTTCTTCCTTCTTCACCTACTCAATCCTATATGGGCCAGTGCCCATATAGGTTATAAGTTACATGCAAGAAGAGATCTTTCATAAGGCTGAGAAAAATAAGACAGTGACCCTTAGCCCATTGGAGTTATGGTAAAAGATGGTCCACTTCATAATAAAAGGTCTTTTTGTTGTTTGTTTTTTACCTTGTAAAAATATTTGCCTCTCAGGCTTGATTGGAATGGGAAAACCCAAGTGGAAGGAAGAACCTGGGGAGTGGTGCTGTGTTTCAGTGACTCCCCAGGGGAGTCAGGGGTGTGTGGTGGGGAAGAGAGGGAACCACGGATTGTGCTCACACTCCCTGCCCCTAGAGTTCTTTGTAGGGACTTGTAGGTGGTGAGGGAACGAAAAAAATCCTGTGTGCATCGTTCTTGGAACTCTACTGTGTGCTTGTGAATCTAATAATCAGAGCTATCTCTTAGTGGGTTGTACCTTTAATTCATCCACATGTTAAATGCTTAGTAAGGGAACACATATGTGCTGCTTACAGAGTTAATTTATTCATCAAAAATACTCATGCAGTGCTTCCTCCTCACGAGTCACTTGTCACTGACACACAGAGCAGACCCTACGGTGTAGAGCTGGGTGTGGAGTGAGAAGGGAGAGATAGCAAAGCCAGCAGGAGCCATCGCTGGCCAATTGAGATCACTCTCTGCACCCACAGTTGCAGGCTTCTTATTTCTTCATTCAGCATAGTATCATTAGCATTTTCTCTCGTCTTAAGCTTTTCCCAGACACCCCTTTAAAATAAGGCTTATTTTCTAGATGTTGCAGAATTTATACAGTCCTAACCCAACTGTCGAACCATAGGGTTTCTCCTAATTGTTTTTATATTGTTTTGTTATAATAAATAATTCCTCATTAATAATCTTTTTGTTGATATCTTAGTCCACGAGAATCATTTTGAACATGGAAATTGAATTGTTGGGTCAAAGGAAATGAACCCCTCTTTTTGGGTTTCTGATACACGTTGCCAGATTTCTTTCCTGAGAGGTTGGACCAACGTGTATTCTTTGCAGCTGTATTCAGAGTGACTAATGCTGCAACGGGTGCTCTCCCCAGGCTCAGACACAGCCAGGGTTCTCCCCATAAACTAAGCACAGCCTCCTGGCATCTCCACTGACAGAGCCCCTTCAGTTAACTCACACATAGTGCCTCTGCCCTGGGGGTATATGGACACTGGCTCATGTCTTCCCCAGCAACCTTATGATTGCTCTAGGTATGAATAAGTCAAGGTTACGCTAGTGACTTGCCAGGTCATAGTGAATCTGTCTTCACAGAAAACTGCTAGGGCTTTCTTGTTAAAACAACAATGAAAACAACAACAACAAAACAATAAATTAAACAAACAACAAAACAACAAATTAAAAAAAAAGCCAATCTCTTTATCTGGGAATACTACTATTGAAAAATTCTACGTAACTAAAATACAATTCATTCGATGTTAACAGTATACGAAACATGATTTAACTTTGGATGATTTAGAAAGTACAGACTAAAGCATTTTTTTGTTCTCCATGCCTTAGACATGTTAGTCACTTGACCTGTAACAGCTCCTTTTCATTGCACAAAATCCTACTCGTTTTTCACAACCCAACTCTGTGCTCCCTCTTAAGTGAAGCAGTCTGTAACTTCCTCTCCCTTCTTCATCTCTTTCTCTCTTTCCCTGCTACCCTGGCAGAGTTTGGGGTTACCTCCTTTGTGCCTTCCTGTCACACCTGGAGCAGGCCTCCGCTAAGTACCTCCCTCATGTTAACAGCTAGTGTAGACGTCTATCTCTCAGCCTAGGATGAGAGTTGCCTTAGGGCCATGTCTTGTCCATGTTTTTATTCTTACAACTGCACTATCGGGCAGTTGTCAACTGCTTGGACAAATCACTGGTATCCTAGCATAGGCACTGGAAGTCTACCTGCTTGGCTGAATCGCTGCTAGAATGTTCCAAAAACTCAGGCGATATCATTGGTCTGTATGTCATTTGGGTCTTAAATGTATAGAATCTTTTCGGCATTTTGAACATACCAGCTTTGATTCCGGATAGATTGTTCTTTACTCATCAATCACAAGCAGGATCGAATAAAATCTTTTTTCATATTGATATTATCACAGTGGATAAACTTCCATGTCTTTGAGACAGGAGACTATTGCTCAGCCAGCAGCTACCTCCTTTATCAGTATGCCAGAGCAAAAAACCAAAAATGGTAAATCTTTTGAGAGTGGTGTGAAACTTACATGAGCATTTGTTAGAGTTGATTGTGGAGATCTTGTCTCATTTATATTTTGCGTTTTCTCATGTGTCTTGTTTTGCCTAGACTTAAGCTGACATTTTAAACTTAGTGGTACTATAATAATTTTGTTGCAGAGACGCTTGCTAATTGCATCTAGAAATGATAGGATAGGAGTATACACATATAGCTACCCTGGTAACTCCAGATAATTGTGAATTAATTTACCTAAGGAAAACCTTGCTTTCACCCACTCTACGTAAGTACTACACTTAAAAAACCAAGAACTGTACACTTACCATTGATACTAATATTAATTATAATTATAATTAATTACCACATCTCAACTCTATTTGTTTATGTATAGAAGCCTTTTGAAACCAAAATACTTGCCTCCCTCTAGGAATATTGAGAGAACAAAATTTGCAGCTATTTAGGAAAGAAGTCTATTATTAGCAAGAGTTGTTGCCAGGGAAGATTTATTCATTCATTAATTTAATTCACCAATGCAACTTTTAAATGCCGACTGTGTGTGAGATACTATTTAATACTGTGATGTACATAAAGAAATACTAGTTAGAGCTGCAGGAAGTAAACTACTGGAAAAGCTAAGAGAGGTGCAAAAATCACACAAATCTGGTAATTATAGTACTGTGGGCAGGTACTGGGGGCGTGAAACACCATCACATACTTGATATAACAATCTTAGGAGATAAACAAAGAGGAAGGGACTATTTTTGATTGAAACTGCCTAAGAAGCTTAGAAGACAAGGATATATTTGGTTGGGTCTTTAGGAATGCACAGAATCTTGGTAAATGGAGGTAGCAGCAGGCCTTCAATTCCTTGAGATGGATGGTGGCCAAGTTAGAGTGAGTGAAACATCATGGTAGTCAGGGACCATGAAAGAAACTTCACTAGGCAGAGAGTTTGTTGGAGAAAAGCAGTGGAAGGTATTTTGGAGGGCTTTAACTAGGAAGCTTAAGATTTTGGACTCTGTGATGAGAAGATGGAAGTCATTCACTGAGCATTTCTGAGTTGAAAATAAGCACAAACAAATAAATATTTTATGAAAATTAATCTGGTATCAGTGTACACAACGGCTAGGAATTCCGGAGACTGGAAGGCAGCTGCAATATCCTGAGACTGAGATGAACAGTCTGGTGGGATAATGAGAGAAAACGGAATGTGATGTGGGGTCTCATGCGAGGCTCCCAGGGACAATGAAAAGATCATCCCTTCCTTCTGGTGAGAATGGAAACTGGGTCTGGTTACGTATGTGGGAAGTTTTGGGGAGAGCGAGGGAGAGTTGAAGAGTTTAGTTTTCTTAGGGAGCAAACTTACCAAAGGAGACACTCTGAGCCCGGGGCAGTTGGGGGGGGGGGTGGCTCTGGAGACTCAATGTCAGGAGAGAGTCTAGTCCCTTATTCTGAAGACAGAGCAGCTAGCTGGGGACCGAGGAGAGGCTGCCAGTCCACCTACCCCCTCGCTTTCCTTCTCCATCTTTTCTCCTCCTTTTTAATGTTAATTTTATCCAAACTCACTCTGAGAGTCTTTACCAGCTAGTAAAAAAAAATTGCTACAGAGCTTCTGGCTCCAGGGTCCTCCCAGATTCAGCTCAAAGGCGTCAGCTGCATCAGCCTAATTTTGCTGCTATATGAAGTTGGTGTTGAGGGGAATGGAGAGTAGGGGAGATCCAGGTTGTGTAGGAGAATCAATAGAACTTGCCAACTAATTCTACATGGGAAGAAAAGAAAAATAAGGCACAATGGTGATCCCATAATGTTGCGTATGGGAGACCAGAAAAAAAAATTCAAGAGGAGAAACTGGTTTGGAGAAAAAAGTAATATCGGGGTGCCTGGGTGGCTCAGTCCATTAAGCATCTGCCTTTGGCTCGGGTCATGATCTCAGGGTCCTGCATCAGACTCCCTGCTTAACAGGGAGTCTGCTTCTCCTTCTCCCTCTGCCCCGCCCCCCCAACTCATGCTCTCTCTCAAATAAATAAATAAAATCTGAAAAAAAAGGTAATAAATTATAGAATCTCATTGTTAATGGGACCTTAACTAAAGCTTATTTAGTCCAACCTTACTTCTAGTGTTCAGGTCCACTCCACATCATCTTGCCAAAAGGACATTCACATGAGGATGGACATCTTCAATAGGGAACATTCTAGCTCCTAAACAGTGTATTCTATCTTTGGAGTTTGGCTTCAGATTTCCTGAGTTCCTGGTGAAGACAGACTGTTCAGATTATTGGAAATGTAGGATTTTAAATCAGTAGAGATTAGAGTTGGAAACAAAGGTTTGGAGCCAAGGAGATGAGGTAACATTGTGACAAGTAGCTAGTTCATGGTGGAGAGGGAGCAGAGGTGGGGAGAGACCCATGGCGGACCTTTGGAGGAGGGAAGGATGGAAAAGGAACTGCAAAGGAGAAAGAGACAAAGGGAAGAAAAACGTAATTACTGTATATAAAGTACAGTGCCATGGAAGCCAGGAAAAAAGAGTTTCAGAAGAAAGCAAATAATGGCAAACCCTACAATGGATGAGTAAAAAGAACATGACCAGAAACTCCTCCTGGATTCCTCTGGATCAGATCTTCAGAGTTACGACTTGGTAGGGGGCGACTGGGTAGCTCAGTTGGTTAAGCGACTGCCTTTGGCTCAGGTTCATGATCCTGGAGTTCCAGGATCGAGTCCTGCGGAGCAAGTCCCGCATCAGGATCCCTGCTCAGTGGGGAGTCTGCTTCTCCCTCTGACCCTACCCCCTCTTGTGCACTTTCTCTGTCTCTCACTCTCTCTCAAATAAATAAAATCTTAAAAAAAAAAAAAAAGTCATTTCCTAGAATACACCAGACAGCCATGTTTAAATTTAAGGATTAGATTATATTCCCAATCCAAATATAAACCTGAATTCCCAATCCAAATGATAAATAAATAGCTTATTCTTTTAAATGATTGGAAATTTGTGATGTATCAGATTCAAGACACAGTACAGCTTCTTTCTTGTCCAAGATGAACATTTGAATATTAAAATCAGGAAACCTTGGAATAAAAGGATGTTGTATCCAATAAGGACAATATTGAGGGCTTGAGGATACTATGCATGTGTTTATATGAACGTTTTCTCAAGTAGTTTTACAGTTTTAGTGGACTCCATGGTGAAGTGGTTTCAGTTATGAATGTACTTTTTGGGAGAGATGGTTCAAGTCTGTCATAGGTCATCAGTGTAAGGCCTTTGATGATTTCATTTTAATCTATATTGAACATTTCTCTATATCACAGAATCACTGACCGTGAAATTTGCCAGAAATGGCAATTGTGTTCCCTGCAGGGCTAGTATTAACAGGAGACAGGATATTACAGATCAGATGTAAAGTGTTTTATCGCCGCTGCCTGGAAAAGCTCTGTGGTACCTGAGGTTACTTTCTACAACCTGTTGCCTCACCTCTAAACCTGACAATCATGGCTAAATCATTTATCTTGTATTATATGGATAAAAATGCTGTTGACTACAGAACACTATGGCTAGGAGATATAATTCCAAGGATTCATAAAATGATCCTTCGGGGGTAAAAAAGTGCACTTCATTGACCTAGCTGTAAAGCCTTGAAATTCACACATTATTCACGTTTTTAGAGGGGTCAAGTTAAGGGATTGATTCATGAATGTGTTAATATGATAGTTAACTTGGCAGACAATATTTCCTTCCATGAGTGGGATGTGGGATTGTGATATTTGGATGGAAAGAAAGTTTGTGAATGGTCCAGGGTTTGGGACGTTGTCCAGAAGGGCATGCTGTGAGCACCAAGGGAAGGGTGTGGGGGAACTGGAAGACCGAGAGGGCACCGGGCTCCTGGGGAGAAGGTGAATGCCCTAAGACAGGAGTATGCCGGCAAGGGATTAGGGCAGCCCTGCCGTGCTATGTCAATCAACATATTTATCGACTCATTAGCTTTCCTCCTTCACTCTTTTGAATAGGTTTGTCTTTAGTGCTAAGAAGGGTCCCTAAGAATGGGCTTTCCTGAGCCTACAGAAGACAACAGTGGGGAAAAGCTGTGGGAGAAGCCAGAACAGGCTTCAAATACAATCACTATCACCTTCAAGTTGCAAACTTTGGGAATGTGGCCAATGTTCTTTGGGTTCTTCTATCTGTTAAATTGCTTTCTCTTCCTCAGAATGTTGTTACAGAGTTAAATACAACAGTAGGACTAATGCTGATAATGTTCTTCTCCTTCCATTTCGGCCGCAAATAGCCTTCCCTACTAACAAAGAGGAGCGCGTGAGGAGGCTGAGGGAGAGCAGCTGCTCACTTTTCTCACTTCTGTTCCCACCAAAGAGCCTCTCCTTGGCTGCCTTGTCTGTGAGTTTCGTGAGGTCCCAGCCCCATATGATGGGGGCTTCCTCTGCCAGAGGCAAGGATGCACTTCACAGGTGCGTGACCTGAGCAGTCACCCTGGGCCCCGTGCGGACAGGAGCCCTGGGCTGGGTTTCATGCGCCACTGTTGTCGCCTGAAAATTCTTAAGAATTTTTGAAATCAGGACCTAGTGTTTTATGTCAGCTTGCTGCCAGCGCCCCAGCCACAGTACGTTCTGGCCAGAGAAAATGCCCTCGGTGCCAGAGTGCTGTCCTCTATACCTGTGTGAGCACTTTCTGCCTTCGATTTCCAAAGACACAAGCCACTCAGAGGTGAAACTAGGCTAGCTGCCTGTTGTGGTGAAAATGAGAGAAGAGGATGAGAAAGACTCTTGGGAAATCCTTTTTCTGGTGTGTAAGAATTAAAAAAAAACAAATGAAAGAAACATGCTTTCTATTAAGATTTACTTGGTCAGTGAAAGCATTGTGAGAAGTCAGGATGCATATTTAGGTATATTCCTTCTCTACTTTGTATTCCGTATTTGTAGCCTCAAAATTACATATTCACATATCCTTAAACGCAAACCAAATAATACAGCTGCCAAAGGATGTAGATATTTTAGGACACATTTGTTTCTCTTACATTTTGTTGATGTCTAAACACAGTCCTTCGAAAAGAAAATTCCCTCATCTAATTTAATTTATTCACATTTTTACATTGACTATTTGAGTGGTTTTTATGACGGGTGATGCTGAAGTTGTTTCCAATTTCTAAAAGCAAAGACCAAGGCTCTGTAGAGTATTTTTCCTGAAGAGACAAGACACGAGCGATTTCACTACACTTGGCCACTTCTTTTGCCTTACCTGGGCCAACCTTGTAGAAAAGCATTTCCTGACTCATCTAACAAACCCTGAAAAACCACAGTGCTTTTGAAGTCCTAACACTAGCCCCTGAGTTAGGAGCTGACGTGGAAGCCAATGGGAAGTGAGTGCCGCTGCGGAGACGGGCCAGAGTCAAAAGTAAACTCGTGGACCTGCAAGGGCAGCTGACGTGGTAGTGGCACTGAAAAGAGTTGTGCTGCAAAATATTGAGTGATGCTTTGTCAGTCTCATTACTTTCTGTCTGGAGAAAATTTCAAAGACCTTGACTAGCCAGAAAAAGTCATCAAGATAAGTGTGAGCACGGGAGCCTCCTCAGCTGGGCAGCTCCCCCTGCAGCTCCTGACATCACTTCCCTGCAAAGACACTGAGGGGGTGGGGCTGGAAGGAGAGAGAGAACTGGGGGTCTTCTGAGCCCCTTCTGAGACCCTTCACAGGGTCTTCTCACCTGTGAAAGGGAGCCGTGCATGGGAGGGGAAAAACGGAACAGGAGAAAGATCTGATTTTGCTTTTCCTCTAGATTTTTGACCAGACTGTGGATTGAGAAAACCAGAATTACCATGTGAAAGCCTAGTCACTAGATACTGTCTCCTCATTTAAAGCAAAACAACAAAAGACAGCACCACAAACCTCTTGATCATAGTTCGAAAGATTCTGAGCCTGTTGTCATAAGCCAAAGAAGTTTGGATAAGCATCTAATATTTTACTTAAATGAATTGGTGGACATGAAAGGACTTGCAGAGCATAAAGTGCCATTTAATTGCCTGGTGTGATTATTATTAATTAAAATCAATTAAACTTCTATTTGAGCCTTGTGTCCTTTCATGGGAAATATGCAAATTGTTCTTAGATATAGTCCTTAATTGAAGAATAAGTAGTTCCTATCAGGGAGGGATAACAAATTGGAACCTACTGAGAACCAGGAAATCGGGATAACTGTGAAATTCAGAAACAAGTCGTGATGGTGCAAGTCAATTCCCTGAAAACTAAACAGCTAAACATTCCTTCCTAATTTTAAAAAGGAGGGGAAAGTTTTACACTGGAAGGCTGACAAACCAACAGGAGGCTATCAACTGGTTTGGAAAATGGAAAACAAAGTTAGTTCCATGTTGCTAGGCAACAGACTTCTGAGCTGAGTTCTTCTCACTTCTTAAAGGAGCGGTGCACTGTTTTGGTTTGACAAATACTAGCTATTTATTTACTTATTCATTGTGAATTAGAATGACTGCTCTCAGAATAAGACTGGCTAAGGCAGGAAGAAGGCAGGCAATTCGAGAGTGATGAGGGAGCCGAACGTTGGGCATACAATAAGGCATTCGCTGTGTAGGTGGGATCATGGCTACCTAATGCTATTCAGACAGAGAAAGCTTTATGTGACCAAGATGATTCCTCATTAGAGCTTCAAGTCTGAGAGAATTATAGATGACCAATAAAAATTTATCACAAAAGATAAAATGACTCACTGAAGACAAATGTCAGAGAGGCTGACAGCCAAGAGGGTGGAGGGCTGCCATTTGGTAAAAGACCCCGGATGTGTGTTCAAGGGTCATGTCCCACAGGAGGCTGTCCCTCGTAGGTCATCACCTCACAGACACACAAGGCTGGTCGCTGCCCGTTCCCAGGTGCTGGTTCCGACCCCACAGCAGAGGGGCTGGAAGGCGGCGGATTGAGCCTGACGTTCAGCAAGCGGGTCTGACTGAGGACATGGAATCTGTGGTCTTTGAGATGAAAGCCCCTCTGGGTCTCCCTCACAACAGAGCCACTTCATCAACTTTCCTAATGTGGAATCAGACTTAAAGCTGGAGGGAGGGAAGAAAAACACTTTTGGCGCTTGAGAAAAGGGGAGGATTTGATTAATGTACAGCGAGGGAGTAAACCAGTTCTCAGGGAAAAGAATCTTTGATCAATGGTATGAAGAAGAATCTTTCAAACCCCCCAGATTCCAGTCACTTTAAAAGGAACAAAAAGAAGCTGATTCAGAGCGCAGCTGTTGTTATTAAAAACAAAACCAGAACAACAAGGCAAGGAAAAACTCTGCAAAATATCCTCTCCAATGGCTTATCTGGAACAGCGGCAAGTGAACAATGCTTCTTCCTCAGAACTCGCTCCTTCTCAAAACCGGAGGGGCAATCCTTGGGCCCCTGTGTTGGGGTAAATACCTACGGCTCTTCTGGGAGAGCTGAGCGAGCTGTGGTTATTGGTCACGTTGGTTCCCCTGTGGAACAGAGCCTGCGGGGGCTGGGCGACGTACTCTGAAATAAGCAAGCTGACCTAGCCGGTATCAGGAAGGCAACGACCTTGGGTCACTTGCCTACTGTGTGCAGGCCACTCTCCGACGGATTATCTAATTTCAACAGCATTTCTCCCCCCGAGAGTTTATATCGAATGAAATTGCTAAGAGAAGTGCGGCGTGCGTGTGCTCACAGTAACAAGTGTGCCGAGCCGCGCTCGAGAGGTGTGTGCGCATTTCATCTCAGTGCCCGATGTCCGAGTCTGTCCAAATGGATCCTTTTGAATTCAAATGTCGGCTTTTCATGTCCGCTCTTCCTGGAGACATGTTTCGCCCCCGAATTATTTTCTTTCCGTGTAACAGCCCAGTATTAATTTAAAGCTTTGGGATGTTCGACTTACCCGTTCCGATCCTCGCTATGAAGTATTACGCATACGTGGAGATTTTTAAAAACCATTTGTGGCTTCTCTTCAGAAGATACGAAAGTCTAAGTCCAGGGACTCGGATTCCTTCAGTCTCTGGCCCCGAGTGGGTCACCCATGTCGGGCTGCTAAATTGTAACTGCCGGCTCCTTTCTCTCTCTTGTCTTTCCTAGTGCTTGCCAGATACCTGGCTCATTGGCTCTCCCTCCTCTCAAAATGTGTGAAGGGCTCTAAATTCTGCAGCAAAACGGCACCGTATTTGTAAAGCCTGTTCTCTTCTCCGTTCAGAAGAAGGAAGGGCTTCTGCATTATTCCACACCTGTCTGCTGAGATAAAGCCTTGTCTTCACCAGCAGAATTCTCACACTGGAGCGCTGCCTGTGATCAGGACTCCGCCATCGAGAATTCTCTGTTGTCACTTCTCCTGCGAGGGGCTGGATCTGCAGGCTCTCTTAGGCTGAGCCCAAAGCCTTGAGAGGAGGGAGCTGCAGTGACTCTTCGGATCACAGCTGCCAGGCCAAGCAAGCTGGAGGGTGTAAGAGGCGCAAGGACAGCAGCGTCCTTGATGAGCACCTGCGCGATTCCCCCGCGGGAGCGAGACCCTGAGCCTGAGTCGCGAGAAGCGAGAAGCTGTGGTTCACAAGAGCGGTTGGACAGGTGGAGGGCGCATGTGCACAGGGAGCGCCAGGCCCTGCAGCGGGCGGGGGTGGGGGGTGGTGAGGGAGGGAGGGGAGTTCTGTGGGTTTTTAGGGGCGCTCCGCGGTCTGTGCTGGTCAGCATTTCCCCAAGGACCCGTCAGCTGCCTTCATATGGTTTTCTACTCTGTTTCCTAGGGCATCGCTTGTCAGTGTCCTGCTGAGAGAGCATAAATCAGCCACGGCTCTGGCTCTCAGTCCTTTATCTCCAGCGAGGATCTCGGGCTGCGCAAGGGCCTCTGGTTCATAACCAAATGTATTGATCAGGGCCTGCTGGAGTCTGCGCTTAATGCATATGCTGAGATGGAGTTTGCCATTAAGTGTGGAGCTAAATAGTTCATTTTCTTCTGCGGGATGGAATAAAATCACTCAAAGAAGCGGTTGGGATGGAAGGTCACAAGAGCTGAAAAGCTATGGAAGAAAAAAGAATTAAGTTTTTCAGAACTGATTGCAATACTTCTGAAGATATTATCTTTCCACAAAATCAAACTTTACCGTAGCTTTTAGTGAAACCTATTTTTACGTTTCTTTTTGATTAATGGGAGGGAGTCGTTTTATTTTTCTTCACCATAATAAAAATCAAGCTGTCTCGTGGTGCCCTTCAAAATAGAAATCAAGAAATGATTTGAACAGAATATTAATATTGTTCCTTTAAACTTCGGGTTTTTTTTTTTTTTACCTTGTTTTAATAAACTAAATTTCAAGCTGATCTCTTCAGAAGGCAATGTACGTTTTCCGAAAATAGGCAACAGGCACAAATTCACAACAGAACTTGATCACAACCTTCCGTACGTTCTTTCTTACTTACCGAGAGCAGAGAGAAGTAAGGCTTTGACTCATTCTTTTGTGTAGTGTGTGTGCTTGACTAGACCCGACCGAATGTGTGATTAGATGAATTTGGGCATCTCAGTCATTTTATTGTAGCTACTGTTATAGTTTAGAATTCATGGGGCATCATTTTTAATTCAAGAACACAGAGTGGATTTCTCTCTTTTAAAAAATGATCTCTCCGCTTCCAGCGATAAGACCGTTCAAGGCCTTGATCTAACCGAGAACACAACGGAGTACACTTCACTATGCGTTGATTTAATTTAACCCCATCCTGTGGCTAATCTGGAAACTTTTGCCAATTATGATGTCTTCCAGAAGCTCCGAGGCCTTCCAGGATCTTTAGTGGGCATCAGTATTATTCTAATGGCTCTGCCTTAACATCCCTTTTTCTGAGTATCCTGAGCTTTTCTGCCACCAAGTTAGCATCAGCTTAGTTCACTGAAACCGTGTGTTTCTCAACCTTTTCCTCATTAATAGCCTCTCTTCCCTCCCTCGAGCCTTTTTAGACATATTTTTCTTAATTGTGCCCTTTCTTATGAAATTGTAATACCTCAAATATACTGTATATCTGTTTTTATCCTGTGGCCCTCCATCTGATGGAAAACCACTGTAATAACTAAGATGGTTTTGCCTCCTAAGACCCAATTTTTATCACCTTGGGGCAATATCACCCCCCCAACATGTACGAGAATATACACCACCATGTAAATATTACATTTTGTTTCCTTAAGGTGCTGCATGTGAGTGAAATAATGAGCTACTAATTGAAATGTGCTTTTTATACTTAATGTGTATTTGCATTAAAAGATGACACGCACTGAGTGTGGGCCTCCTCCTGGTAATGTTGGCGCGGTCGCTGCTGGGCTGTTAGGGGCAGTGAGGATATGGCTGGACTCAGGCCGGACATCAGAAAATTGCTCTTGGCCTAAGGTGTACCATCAAAATTTAGCTCAACCCACCGTGGGAGTGCAAGTGCCTCCAGCTAATCCTAGTCTGCACACTGCCCTCCATTGTGTGGGGTTTCCCCCACGACTCAAGGTGATTTTCCACCTGCAAGATTTTCTCCCCGGCAATCCTCTTCCTAATGTTTCTAACTCGATCTTGACACCTTCAACCATAAAGATGCAATCTCCCTTTCCACTGCTCTGATGTTGAGTTTTGATGTCAAAGAGGGCAAAGCTGAAGGTTAGGAATACCGGAGGAGAGAGTAGAGCAGGAGAAATAGGAGGAGACATTAGGAATGCCATAGTAAAGTGATAAGAGGTAAATGGGAAAAAGGAAAAGTTTGGGTATTATTCTAAAAACCTTATAGACCCAAAATCTTCCCAATAAACCTTGCTTATCACCCTCATTTTACGGAGGGGTGGGTATAGATTATGAGGAAGGTACTGATAGGGAGGTTAAGTCATATGCCCAAAGTTACACAGCCAGTAACCTTGAGCAGGATTTAAGCCCAAACTGGTCCTGGAGGCCACGTTCATCATGGGCCTTCTGTCTTAACAGCAAGAACCTGCCCAGATTCTCCAGATAGCTCTCTTTCCCTAGACCCCTGTTCTTTGAATTCTCTAGGAGTTGGTATTACTGCCTGGCACAGTGTTGTTCAAATTGTTCTTAGCAGAGCTTTGGGTGATGTCACTCAACTTTTAGTATTTCAAAGAATTCCCCAAGGATCCCATTTAAAATGCAGATTCTCATGTTCTATACCTGAAGAGGAAGATCCAGAGGTTCTAAGTGGAGCCAAGAAATCTATCATTTGAATAAGCACTTCTTCTCTACATCCTTGCCCTGGTGTTTGATCCTACTTTACTCAAAACAACTCCATGTTTCGTCTTTTTCATTATTGGGTTTCTGCCTAAGATTTCTTTTAAGGAAAGGATTCTTCAGCCATGACAAGTCAGAATACCACTGGTCTCACTGGTTACACACCTGTCATAGTGTTCTTTTATGGAACATGATGACGAATTGTTCTTGATTAATAAATCATCAATAATTTTAAGTACAACAATATGAGTATAATGTGTATATTTTATTTGTATTATTTTATTTGTATCCTGCCATACCGGGCTAATGATCAAAACCCGTACAATACAATAATATTTTAAATGTGAGGAACACAATATAAAGGGAAAAATGGGATAGAAAAATAAGATAAAGGTGGGATGTATTTACACAAAATATATGCTATGTGATCCAATATGCTTGCTCAGATTGGTCTGTGAAATTTCTAACACCTAAAGAGGAAAATTTATCAGCATTATGATTCGTTTTGATAAGTCATTTGTCCTTGGAAAGACTAGTGTCACTTCTGTGATCAGAACCCCAGACAAATTGTGTCCACTGTCACAGGACACTGTACAATGCTCTGGATGACATCTTCTCAGTAAATCCAGTCGTGAAGTTCATCGGCTGTTTCTTACACTTTCCTTTGTGTCGTTTCACGGAGCTTCAGCGAAGCCAATTCAGTAAATGTCATCCATGGAAGGGCCAAAATGCGGACGTCACGTACCCCATTCGCCATCGGTGAAGAATGCATTTTAAACCAGCTGGACTTTAGGATGGGGTTGGCAAACTATGGCTGGTGGGTCAAATGTGAATTTTTTTGGCATTTAAAAGTGATTGAAAAAGACTGTTTCATGACATGTGAAAGTCACATAAAATTTGAATTTCAATGTCCATAAATGTGATTTTATTGGAACATATCTCATTTTTTTTTAAAGATTTTATTTATTTATTCGACAGAGATAGAGACAGCCAGCGAGAGAGGGAACACAAGCAGGGGGAGTGGGAGAGGAAGAAGCAGGCTCATAGCGGAGGAGCCTGATGTGGGGCTCGATCCCATAACGCCGGGATCACGCCCTGAGCCGAAGGCAGAAGCTTAACCGCTGTGCCACCCAGGTGCCCCCGGAACATATCTCATTTATTCACATACAGTATGTTCTATGCCCGCTTTTGTGCTACAACAGCTGAGGGCCATTGTTGTGACAGAGACTATATGTCCCACAAAGCCTAAAATATTCACTAGCTGGTCCTTTACAGATAGAGTTTGCCCCTGCTTTAGATTCTTGAGAAAGGAATGGACTACATATCCTTCAGTCTTGTTTTCCTCAAGTGAGTTCTGCTCACCTCAGAGAGGCAATGAGTTCAAAGTTCAAGTCCTTGCCCCGTATGCAGAGTGTGTGTATGCGATTTTTCTTCCTATTAAGGGAGACATATATTTTAAACAGTGGAACTGTGGGCAGGGACATCTTGTGATGTCACCTCTCTTGCGAAAGTCGCAAGGCTTCATAGGAACATGTTGTACATTTGTGAAATAGAGCCACAGCCATGTGCACCTGGGAAATGTAAGTGTTGAACCAGCAGGGTCAGCCATTACCGAGTTTCCCTCTGTCTGTTCGCTCTTTGTTCATCCATTTTGTCAGCTGCCGATGTTTTCTTAACGGACAGGTGGGGAGCAAGCACCAAAGGTTTCAGAAAAATAAGCGTGAGAAAACCTGACTATCATTAACCTGACAATCATTCCCTACAACGTTTTTCTAGGGGTTGTTTGGGTCAGACATTATTGGGTATTACTTGTGGGATATTTACCCCAGCTGATGGAGCACTACTATTTTATGCAAACAGCTTGAGAATGACTAGTCTGAAATGGAAGGAGATGCTAACTCCTTTATTACCAGACTGGTGTCTGAAATTTTACAGGGCGAGAAGAGTCGAGAAGCAACTCTGCCATCAACAAACAACTACATAATTTTATCACGATGAGGCATTTTATACAGTCTGGGTGCCTGGCTATGTATGTTCCTGCAAGTGCAAAATGTAAACATCACTAACAAGCCTGTTTCGGGTTCATTAGAGTAAGCATATACCAGTCTTCTGAGCATGTGAGTCAGCGTGACAACAAAATTTATAAGAAGCTCTTTTT
Source organism: Ursus arctos (assembly GCF_023065955.2). Lineage (NCBI taxonomy): Eukaryota > Metazoa > Chordata > Mammalia > Carnivora > Ursidae > Ursus > Ursus arctos. The sequence continues at coordinate 5,546,037 of NW_026622986.1, forward strand.
TTATATAGTAGATTAGAAAAGTTGGGTAGGGTATTTGCTCCCTAATCATGTTCCGGAGGTGTAGAGAAGACTGTCCTGGCTTCAGCTGTCAATCTGTGTTTAGAAATGCCACCAATAATTTGTAGCCTGGAAGTGCTTGACTTGTGGACCCCTGGTGCTAATTGGATCCACTGATTTCTGTAAAATCCCCACCTGTCATCAGCTCGGCAGTAGGTATGATATTGAAGCTCTAATGAACCCAGGGAAAACTTTAAATAGCCGGTCTGATTCCTTTTGATTTTATTACTGGGCCAAAAGTTTAGATTTCTAGGGAGGGAACTTTATTTTTATAGTCTCTCATAAGCTTTCATTAGGATCCACGCTGTTTAAGAAGGAGGTCAGGTTTTATCCTGCAGGACACCCCATTCCTGGAAAACATTGTTAGAATTTAAGAACTCCATCCAGTGGAGCTTGGTTAGAACCCACTACAAGGAAAGTGAATCCGGAATTGTTGTTAACTAGCAACTGACTTGTTTCACAACAGCAGCAGAAAAATCCATTCTGGGGAGTGGGGAGCAGGTGACCTAGGGCTCAGGGCTGCTGTCTGTGTGTTTTTGCTTTGGTACCTATTTTCTTTGGTGCTTCAGTTTCAAAGCAGAATTCACTTGCAGACCTGTTTTATGGCGCTGTGGGAGTTCCCTGTCTCCAGAAGCAGACACCGTCCTGTCATAGAATACTGTCCTCTGGGGGAAACAGGCATAAGTTTGGATTCGCTCCAGCATGCATCACTGTTCTTTGATACCATGAATGAAGCTACCAGTGTCCTTCCGTAGCGGGGCACTCAGGAGCTGTTCTCAGTGGAGGGGACTCGGCTGCTCGGGCCACGGACGGTCACCACCCCCAGTTGCACTGAGCTGTGGTCCTTGTCAGAATAGCTTCCTTTTGTTATCTAGCTCGGAAAAACGCTGCTTACTAAGTTTAGCCAGATGGGTCGGATATAAAATGCTTTCCTTCCCCAAACACACCCCTCACCCACCTGAACATCCCACAAGGACCCAAGTGTTCTACAAAATTTGTGTTGGTTATGAGGACGCCGTTTGCTTTTCCGGCAGTGAAGAACTCGAGTGCCCGCAGACAAAATACACTCACATCTGACCACACTGTTTGCCCAAACTAGCAATTGGTTACCCCAGCCCCATAAACCAAGGTCCGATCTCTAGCAACTGAAATGATTTCACTGTCGCGGTTCTTGTTCTGGGAGCTCGAGGGCCCTCGCAGCGGCTTGAATCTATGCACCAAAAAAGACAAACAAGGACGGACTTGTTGAGTCACGCAGCCTGGTCACCCGACCCCGGGGATATTCCCTCTGGTGTGTCTTTCTGAGGCCCTGACTCGCCGGCATTTGAATAATGCCAGCACCAGGACGTCAGTGTCTTCCCTGGGGAGCCGGTAATATATTCTCTTCTTGATTTCGGCATTTCCTCCCCATTTCTTGATTTTTTTCGATCATTCTTGGGAATGCCTGAGCTGTCCCCGTGCTTAGCGCACCCTCACTCATTCTCTTGGTAGTTTCTGAGATTTACAGAGCAGGTAGGTGTGGGACGTCTATTTCTACTTCATAGCCACGCTTTTGCTAAACGCTGTCTGCTTTGGATTCCTTTGTGACAGGAGCTCTCCTTCCCCCTCATTATTTCATTGCTGCATGTCCGTAAATAATCTTTATTTTTTTTCCTGGGTTCCTTCACTCATCGTGCTATTGAGATGTCAACGTGAACAAGAAGCAACACGGGAGGAAAGACGGAGTGTGGCCTCGGAGAGCCTCCCGCTCAGGGCACAGGGGCGAATGGTGGGCCTCAGGGCTGCTTTGGAGTCAGAGACGCCAACATGGAGAAAAGACTAGAGCTGCTGGCTTTCCAAGATCTGCGATGGGAACGGCGAAGCTGAAAACCGGGCTCCTGCAATCGTACCACCTGCTATTTATTTGTCTCACATTGCTGGCCTGCGTTTTTAGCTCGAACGAGTTTCCTTTCTGGCCACTGCCTCTTATCTTTGTTCTCTCTTCTCCCCATGGCTGTTTCTCTCCTCTAACCACAGAACAGAATATTAGGATGGGGGTGGGGGTTGAGATCATCCTGGGCAACCCCCTTAAATTGGATCTGAAGAACCAGGCCCCAGAGAAGGGACGTCTTCTTCAAGGTCACACAGCAAGCTGCTAGAGGAGCCGAGACTAGAAGCCTCTTCCCCGAATCGCAGGGCCAAAGCTGTCTTCTCTAATGGATAGCTGCTGCAATCCGTGGGACTCAGCACAAGCCCGCTTGCGCTGAAACAGCTGCTCCAAGGGCGCTCGGGAAGTGGCGGCGTGCGTCGGTTTGCCAGAGAGAAATGGCAAGGGAAAGAACGCACAGCACTGAGAGAAGACACGTCAGATAAACCTTCAATTAGCCTTATTCTTCCGCAGGAAAACTGAAATTAGCTTAGCACATAACACCGAATTAAGTGATTTGACTTGGAAGCTAGTCATTAACATCTTCTGGGTTCTCTCCCCTTCATAATTGAAGATATTTTTTCCTCTTAAATCGTAAAAAGTAAAATTTTAAGACAGGTGTTCTAGGTGTTTTTCATCATCCCAAGTTTTTTTTTGCTGATAATCCCTGAGCCAGGTGATAAATAATTGGCTAATTATACTGTGGAATTTGGAATAAAGTCCTTGAAGGGGACCCTCCAGTAGGCAGCAACATGTATGACTAATGATGAGGTGACAGCCCCTGGTTATAAATTCCTACACCTCTGTTACTGTCTATGATAGGCCCTTGAGCTGTCCTGGGGTATGTTCCCCAGTCTGTGCTCTGTTTCACTGACCCGTGCATGTGAACCCCTGCAGATATGTGGGGTTCCATACACTGAGACTCCTCTCAACCACAGAAGTGCTTTCCTAGGGTGTTAATTATACAATTTACTGATTTTTAACCCTAAAGTACTATCTGCTAATGGCAGGGTCAAAATAGAAGTGAGGAAAGGTGCCTATCTTCTATTTTGGTCCCGAGTACTTGAAACGACGAACACAATCTCGTTCTCATGGTATAAAATATAAAAAGGAAGAAGAGAAAGCAACGAGCAATTCTACCCGGAGATCTATGTGGCTTCATACTCTAGCCTTGTTCTCTGCAATGTTGTAATAATACTTCTAAAGTAACTGGAGAACGTCAAGGTCCTCTGCCCGAGAAACCAGAGAACTATAATGCAGAATGAATCAAGCATCCAGACAAAAAAGGTTTCAAAATTATGGTGGGGTGGTGAAGAGGTTATAGGATAGCATGATGGCTTCACCTGAGGTGAGGAAGTTTATCTGGAACTTTCTAGAGACTTCACATGGCTGGATATCAGTAGATACCTGTGTGTTGTTTCTGACCTGCATGTGTCTACGTGCCTAAACCACCATCTGTGTACTCATGGTTTTGGTTACAGCCTTCCTGGAGAAGCCATCTGTAGTTGGAATCAGATCCTTGTCACTGAGCATGACCTCTTTACGTACTTGTCGTGGACAGTGCCTGTTACCCCTCCAGGGCACGTACTGTGTGCATTCTCCTGAACGCAGTGGGACAGAGCTTTATTAAACAAAGATGTGAGTCATGATAAATCAGCGGATTGGGTATGGAAACTCATAACCTTGATGAGCAGTCTTGGTCTTTTCAAAGTCTATCTCCCTCAGGCTTTCTGATCATTGAGGGCTTTCCTGCTTTGGCTCTATTTTGCCAAGTGCGGTGTTTGGGTTTTAGGTACCCACATTGGGTGGAGAGCGGCTCAGCCCTTGCAAGACCGCCCTTGCTCACACACGCAGGCCCACAGATGCTGAACCCCTCCAGTGGACATTTTGTACCATCTTACACTGTGGCTGTCCCTGAGATCCTTTTTAACACCCCCACTTCACCCCTGTAAGGCAAAGCACCATGCTGCTACTTTCCTGTCTTTCCTGCCAATCCCATTTTTTGATAACTACTCCGATTCCCATCCTAGGTATTCCACGCACAGCTGTCTGAGGAATGCCTCTTGGCACATAGTGGTCAAACCACCCTCACCTGCGAGCAGCTCTCATGAGAAGCCCCAATACTCAGGCCAGGCCCCATTCACAGGTAGGCCTAGACAGCTGACTCACATCCTTGGTCTAGGCACATCCTTATGGTGAGATATGTTCAGCTGATTCTTTGAACATAGCCTCTAAAAACATTCATTCTTACACTTTCTCGCCTGCTCGTGGCTCTCACCTCTCCGTTCTGAGAATCCCTATCCAGCTTACTGCCCAGAGTTCTCCAACATGAGAACTTGACTTGCAGTTCCTCTGTGGCAAACCCATGAATATTCTCAGGACCACCTTGATTACCTAAAAGAAGGTTTTTTGTTTTTTGTTTTTTAGAGCATTAGATGTATTAAAATTAACAGAACCATAAGCATGTGCTTACAGATCCTGAAATAACAATTCGGTACTTTAGAACACTTTCCCAGCAATGAGTGGGCTCCGAAGTCGGTCAGATCAGCATGAGGCACCCAGCTTTGCTGTGGACGTGACCTTAGACAAGCACTCAGCATTTCCACACCTCGCTTACCTCATCAGTAAAATGAGAATGACAATCGATAGAACTTACCACGTGGGGCTGAGAAGAGTAAATGAGACGATTCGTGTGAGTACTAGCACAATGCTCCATAAATATAATATGTCATTATACCTTTACTGTTACCAAGTCCCGAAGCACAAAATACAGCAGCAGGCTGTGCTGCTCCCTCACGGAGCCTGTCGTTGAAGAGAGGAACACACTGGAATGGCAGAGGCAGAAAGGCGTAACAAAACCCCGTAATAGTAATATTCATTAAATTGCTTTCATCCCCCCCCCCCAAGGTATGAAACGTATGCCTCCTGTCAAGAAGGACCACCATTCTTGGGTTTCTTGTGCTCTCAGACCTCTTATCCTGGGCATACGACTCAGTGTCTCCTTACCTGGGCCAGTTCTCAGGGTTGCGTTTGGGGCTGACAACCTTAGTCCTAAGGTCGCGTCTATGACCAGACAGTGAGCGGGCTGGCTTACTGTTTAAAAGCAGTGGGTTCTCCAAACCCAGTGTTCCTCTGCTGTGATACCTGCCGTGTGCACAGTAGCCCCCGGGGTCCAGGAGACTGAGGGGGCAAGGGAACCAGTGAAAACACACAGCACTAATGCCGCTTACTGGGCTGGGAGTAATAAGGGCTGATGCCTCTGACCCCGAAAAGTGCTTTCTGTGAACATCCATGTAATAAGCTAATTGACTGGTTTGCTAGTAAGGTAAGATCCCCCCAACACCCCTCCTTTCGCGAGGTGTTCGGATTATATCAAGAATATGTCTGCACTCAGTACCGACCCATATAATCTGATCCTCATTCTTTTGAGCTTCCTTCTGGAAAGGTTCCATCAAAGAAGGATGTGGCAGCACAGTCATGCTCAAAGTCTGTCTATCCAGGTGCTGTCACACAAGCTCTCGAGGACTGAAGCAGGAATAGGCACTGTGCGACGTTCAACGCTTAGGAAAAAGATGATGCGTGTTGCTATGTCTGTTTCTGCAGATAATTCTTTTAACTTCACGTTGCCTGTAGAAGAAACTACGAATTCTTTCCAAGAGATACGTAAGTCTCTTTCTGACCTTCCTATTACAAAACCTCATCCTTTAACACTCCCCACTCCCTGACTCTGTGTTACAGGTGTATAGAACAATTACGTGATTCATCAGACATTTATTCATTTGATAAGTGTCCATCGATGGCACAGAGTATGGCAGACTTTGTGTTAAAGGTGGGGCAAAGCAGTGGACAAACTGGTTCATTGCTCTGTTCTCTCTAGAATGGGCACGGTCCTTCTGATTGCTCTGCTAGCCGCTCTCCCTTCTCTGAGGAAGACTCGCACACATCCTACATGATTTCTCTGGAGACCCACCTGCTCCTAGAGATCTTCCCTGCCCCTGAGTCTTGGGTTTCCTTCCACAGAGCTAGTCCACCTCTGCAGGCATAGCTCTGCCACGGCAACAGTCTCCCTTACTTTGCGGAGTTGACGATTTTCTCTACCCTTCAGTTCCATTCAGCACTCCACTCATGTTCAATGTCCTCTGCAATTTCAATGCAGGATCCATTTTTCATTCACATTTTTATCTGTAGGGCCATGTACAGCATCCGACATACAGTAAACATTCAGTAAGTATGTTGTAGAATCAATGAATGATTAATTTCCTAAGGCTCCACTCTGACTTTTGGTCCCACAACAGACAGAGTCAGAGACGTATGCAGCTGGAGGACTGAGAGCGTTTTGCAAGACCACTTCTAACTGCCCATGTCACGGATGAGGCATTTCCTAGTTAAATCACAGGAAGGAACACAAATACCAGATAGCCACTATTTGGAGCTGCAGAAAGTCTGTGAACAGAAATAATAATGACTAGAGTAAGGCAAGAGACTTCCGTTCAGCAGTGTGTCTAAGTGCCAGTTAGTAGAACAGGTAGGACCTTTGTGTAAAGATGATTGTGTTGAAGCCTGTTCTGCTTAATTGAGCTCAAGCCTCAGAGTTAAGAGCTGCAAAACATTTGTTCGGTTGTGAGCTTGATGACGAGTCATGTATTACTCATCTTCCATCTTACAAGCCGCATGTATGGAGATGTTCCATAAATGGCTACCAGGTGGGGTGAGAAGAATTTCTCAAGATCAGGGTAGAATGCCCGAGACACAGTCAAATGGGGAGCGAAGTGGCGAAGAGTGGTTTTAATTAGGCGACTGGAAGGGGGACTGGAGTCTGTGGTCGGTCTGCAGTGGGGCTGTCCTGGTCGGGGCTGGGAGGCAGACAGGAAGGAAAGGACTGGGTTCCTCCAGAGGACGTGAACAATTTTTATCGTCTGAGGTATGCTCTCTTTTCATTATTTCTTGCTTTTCCTTCTCTTTTCTCCTTGTGTTCCTCCCACGGAAACTGCTGTTTGTCTTTGGCACCCGTTCCGTTCTTGCAGATGCAGCCACCTGTGAGTGTTAGGGAGCAGATGCTTTTAAACTTCTCACAAGTTGCATTTAGAGTGAGTGAAGTTCTACCAGAGTGGAATCTGCCCAAGAAAACAGCCAACAACTTGTGGAATATGATCAGACTTCGATGAAGACGATTGTTGAACTGAGAAGTGACTTGTCTCCCTGACAGTTCAGGAGCAGGCCAATTTGATGTTTGAAACATGTCCTTGACCTGGTGATTTGCTTCTTTAACTGATGGTTACTCTCCTCAGGCCTTTTAGCCCATCACCCCATAATTGTTAAAACTGGCCAAAAAGGGAAAACAAAACACCATTTTTGGGGTCTAATTTAAAAAAAACAACAACAAACGTTCCCTTGATACATTAAGACCTTGAACCAGGGCCATTAAAAAAAACAAAACAAAACACTTTCTGAGATAGAAAGTGACATGTTAGAAGAGCTTCTAATATTTATAAAGGCAAAACAAGTTTAGATTTTATATCTTCAAATAAAATTTATAAACAAGTACTCGTTTGTGTTCCTCTCCTTGGCTACAAAGTTCTGTCTGCTGCTTAGGGGGTGACTACTGCCACAGCCTATTTTATGGCAAACACTCGTAGCCTTTGTTCCTCCACAAACTTACAGGTAATGCAATGAAGGTCATTTTTGTACAGAGATATTTACAGTTTGCTCCATAGAATTCGGCATCCTAGTTTTATTCTAGTATTTTTATTCCAGTAAAGCATTTTTTTTAAAGGTTTTATTTGTTTATTCAACAGAGATAGAGACAGCCAGCGAGAGAGGGAACACAAGCAGGGGGAGTGGGAGAGGAAGAAGCAGGCTCGTAGCGGAGGAGCCTGATGTGGGGCTCGATCCCATAACGCTGGGATCACGCCCTGAGCCGGAGGCAGACGCTTAACCGCTGTGCCACCCAGGCGCCCCCCAGTAAAACATTTTATCCCAGTAAACGTGTTCCTGTGTTCATGCACAATTTCATTTCCAATGGTTTCTTTTCTCATTTTCCTGATTCTCCTTCCCTTGTTGTTGGGCCAACATGTTTATTGATAAAAGCCCACTGAATGCTGGGTAGCCACAGGGTCTGAGCTACCCGAGAGAGGAAACGTGACTTTCAGGTTTGTCTTTCCTTGTCAGGAAGCTGTCAAGATTTTTCTCTCAGAATTTGAAGCTAATGTGCCCGGCAAGGAAAATATCCTAACTCCTTTGTTTCTATATTTCCGACTTCTTTTTAATGATCATTAGTTTCATCAGAAACCTCTAATTTCCTTTAAATATGTAATTTTAACAGGATTTGGCACATTCTTAAGTATCTCTACTCCATCTTCTACCAAGTATTTTTTTCCTGAAGCTATGTCACAATTTATAATGGAGCTTGATATAATTTTAAATATTTGATGGATTTTTAATTTTTAATTTTTTAATAGTTTATATATTAGGTAGTAAAATATTCAAAGCATATAAAGGATATACGGATATACATGAAAAATAAACCTTTCCCTATCCTTGGCCCTCAGTTTCCAGTTCTCCTGTCCATGGACAACCAAGATTCCTCATTCATTCTGTATCCTTGCAGATAAACATACACGTATATTTGCATAGTATTGACGCTTGCTTCTCCCCTTCTCACAAATAGTGGTATATTACACACCGCTCTCTGTTTGGTTTTCCTCGCATATCTATATATCTCAGAAGATGTTCCAAATCATTATATAAAGAAGTACAGTCTCATTATTATGGCTGCACTTTATTTCATTGAAATACCATAATTTATCCAACCAATTCCCTGCTGATGAACATTGAGGTTGTTTCTAATATTTTGCTATCGTCCTCCATTCTGCAATGACTATCTTTGTTCATATGTATTTGTGCACACATGTGAAATTATCTCTAGGATAAAGTCTCAGATTCAAATCGCTTGGTCAAAAGAAATAAAAGCACCTTTCAGTTTTGATAGGTGTTGCCAAATGGCCCTCCAAAGACGTTTCCCCAAGTTATACCCACAGAAACGTGAATCGAGAATGTGGGTTTCTTTTTAAAATGTGCCCCGTCTAGAAAGAGAGGTAAACTGCTCAATATTTGTCACTATGTCTTGCAATCAGCAGCTAAATGAATCTACCAGACACTAAATATAATTACGAGCCCATTACAGTTACTACTGAAATTAGTCAGTATAATGCTTCTTCTCACCTTCTCCAGCTGATTAAATGTATACTTAATATCCATGCCTCAACTTGCAATCTTGAAAGTGTTTCGTGGCTGCACACAGAGCATTTGACAGCTATGCTCATCAACAGGAGAGAGAGTGTTCTAGGTGTTTTAGACAAATAAAGGTCAATGTCTTAAGCCCGGTGTTTTGTGAGACAAGTATTTAAACTGTGATCTTATATCTCAAAATTCAGCACAGTATTAAACGTGATGGTGAGTTCAGCAGGTGTTTGCTATTCCTGCCTAGAACTGTCTACACTTTTGATGTTGGCTCATAATCAGATCATTTAGACGCAGCCTGAAACAATTCTGTCTGCTTTTAACATGTCAATAAAAAAGAAAAATGGTTTCAACTTCTGATTTTAGGATTAAGAATGTTAGTTTTGCTATTATTATTAACAGAGTAAATATTTTATAATGAATTCTTTATACATAATTATTTTTTACCTATTTGGAAATTCTCACTTTATACCATAAGGTTCCTTTTTTTCTCTTTGATGTGTTATAAGCAACCCCACCATCTTCTCTGAGTGCTGAGGTGAATTCTTGTACCTCGCTTTGTCAATCTGGCTCAGTGCTTTCCCCTCTCTGGACATCAGTCTGCCATCTACATTTGAAGTCAGTGTTTTCTTGATAGAATGTAGCACCTTATAACACAAAAACCTGAGGGTGTGAATCAAGAATTTTCACTTATGTAGAAGTAGCAACATGCAAAGAATTCATTATGAAATATCTCCACCAATAAAAATCTTTAACATTCTTAATTTTAAAACCAGAAGTTGGAGCCATTTTAATTTATTTTTTTGGCATATTAGAAGTACTCAGTATTGTCAGTGAAATTTCTATGGTTCTAAGTGTCAAATAAGTGGCCCTTAGGAGTGAGTAGAAATGATCCATAAAATCCCATAGAAAGGCATTATAATGATTCTTTTCTTCTTCTATTTCTATCCTTTATAATCTGGTTTCTTTCTTACTATTTCTTCTCCTAGCCTTATAAATTAATTAGTCTCTCCTCACTTTCTAAACACTCTGGCCATCACAATGAAGTTGGACACCTCCCAAATTGATCTTGTCTCACCCCAACCAACATCCCCTCCAGAGTTCCCTACATCAGTGAGTAGTGTCACCACACATCCAGTGACACCTGGGAACACTTTCTTTTCCCTCCTCTGCCCTTTCTGCACAGCCCATCAGTCACCAGATATCGAAGTTCTACTTCCTAAATATCTCTCAAATCTATCCACTTCTTTCCATCTTTATTGCATCATCCGAGTCTTACTGGACATAACCTCCTAAATGTTATCCCACCTTTACTCTTGTTACTTTCTAGCTACTTTTCTACATAAAGAATATATGAAATAAACGTTCATGAGGAACTGGACATCATACCACCAGACAATAAAAGATAGAGACAATTGAGACACAGGAATGACCTAGCTTATTAGCATGATGCAAGGAGGGGAAGCCACGTGGAGCTCTGTAGTCTTTCTGAGTTAAGTAAAGGGGAGCTGGGAGCACAGAAAGATCGAGCGGGTTGGATTTCATATGACACTGTCAGAGAAGAGAGAGCTGCAGACAGAGAAAGCTCTGGAGAGTTGCTGGGGGTCCTCCCCAAGTATTCAGCTGTATAGTGATGAGTGTATGTCTGCAAGGAAACTACCCATGCTTGGGGAAGATCTAGTCAAAAGAATGAGAATGAAAAACACCCAGGGTTCAATTAGGACCTGCAATAATGTCCATTCCCTGCAGGCAGTGTGGAAAACCTCATAATTTATGCTTCACTGAATAGAGTACCAGAAGGGTATTGTCTAAGTAGTGAGGAAAATTCTCCCTAGGCATAATGCTCCTATGGTTCTGGTTTTGTAAGAACTGGTTCTGCCTAAAAATGCTTAAAAGCAAGACCCAAGAGAATCAAACTGTTTCTGAATAATTTGATCACATCCCAGAAAACAAACAAACAAACAAGAAAATGTACAGGATTTTATAGAAAAATTCAGCAGCCATTACGGTAAGAATCACAATGTCTGGTATCCAATCACAAATTGCCAGGCATTAGGAAAACAACAACAATAACAACACTGAACAGGGGAGTATAAAACATAATGAGTATAAAAATCAAAACTGACTTAGAATTGACACTAATGATAGAATTAGTAGACAAGGATATTAAAATAGTTATAACTCTATTTTATGTGATTAAAAAGCTAGAAAATGAACGTGTTATGTAGGGATACAGAAATATTTTTAAAAAGAACCAAATCAAACTTCTAGAGATGAAGCCTACAATGTCTGAGATGAAAAATACACAGGATGTGGCTAACAGCGGATTAGACATTGCATAATAAAAGATTAGTGAACTTGGAAACATAGCAGTAGGAACTATTTGAAATGAAACAAAGAGAAAACAGTGAAAGGAAAAAAAATGAGAGCATCAGTGAGCTCTGGAACAATTTTAGTAGGTCTAATATTGTGTAATTGGTGTAGAATAAAAAAGTTATTTGTAGAAATAATGGCCAAAATATTTCCAAATATGATGAAAAATATAAACAAATGGATCCAAGCAACTTTAAAAACAAGAAACATGAAGAGAACTACATCGAGCCTCATCATAACCAAATTGTTTAAAACCAGTGAAAAAGAGAATGTATAAAAAACAGCCAGAGTAAAGGGCCGCATTAAATGCAAGGAACAAAGGAAAGCAGTTTTCTCCCCAGAAACAAAACAAGTGAGAAGACAGAGGGGCAACATTCTTAAAACTTCAAAGACAAAAACTCAACATGGAGGTGTTTTTTTTTTTCCAAAGATTTTATTTATTTATTCGACAGAGATAGAGACAGCCAGCGAGAGAGGGAACACAAGCAGGGGGAGTGGGAGAGGAAGAAGCAGGCTCCCAGCGGAGGAGCCTGATGTGGGGCTCGATTCCATAACGCCGGGATCACGCCCTGAGCCGAAGGCAGACGCTTAACGACTGCGCTACCCAGACGCCCCTCAACATGAAGTTTTTACCAGTGAAAACACCATCTTTGAAAGATAAAGGCACATAAAAACTTATTCAGACAGTTAAAGCTAAAAACATTTATTAGCAACACACCTACGCTGGAAGAAATGGTAAAGGAAGTTCTTTAAGCAGCGGAAAGTGACTCCACATGGAGATCTGTATCCACACAAAGAAATGGCAACTCCGTGGATACTATAAAGAGTTTTTTCTTCTGATTTAAATCTTTTGAAAAGATAATCAACTGCTTAAAGCAATAACACTGTTTTGTGGAGTGTATGTAATATATAGGAATAGAATGTACGATGACAATAGCATGAAGGCTGGGAGAGAGAAATGGGAGTATATTGTTGTAAGGTTCTTATACTACATGGGAAGGGTAGATTAGATTCTGATAAGGTAATGATGTATGATGTATACTATACTATGAACCCTAAAACAATTACAAAAATAATGCCAGAGAGAGTTACAGCCAATAAGAAAACACAGGGGGTAAATAGAATCAATAAAAATATCCAATCCAGGGACTTCTGGTCTGGGCAAATTGGTACAGACTCATTTGTCCCTGTTAGGTACAACTCTAAACCCTGGAGATAAGGCAAGAGGCAACCAAAGGAGAACTCTGAATGGTAGAAAAAGGAAAGCAACTGATTAAAGACCTCAGAACTACAGGAAAAACAGCATCAGGTTATCTTATATTCTCCCTGCCTAACAGAAGATGGTGACTCAAGCTTGACATTTTCCGACCTCCAACTTCAGGTAGGTAGCTCTAGGTAGGATTATTTGTCTCCTGGATCGAATGAGAGTTGTGCCAGCAACAACAGGCAAGCTCAGCAACACCAGCATAGGGGACTGACTGAGAGCCCTGCTAATGATAAGTGTTCAGGGGAAGTGTTCACCCACTCCTCAGTGGGGACCCAAGACTCCTTTCTCTAACCAAGGAGACTGGGGGACACTAGCAAGGGGGATCCCACTGCAAAAAATGGCTGGCCCAAGAAGCACTCTCATTCCCCTCTAGACCTGAGACTCCCTCCCACCTTTCACCAAAGACACTGACTGGCTGGGTGGCACTAAGAAAGGAGACACAGCACAATGAGGACCTGGTTTAGGAAGTCTCCTTGTCCTCCTGGACAGGTAATCCCTTTCCTCACCCAGAAACACTAGATACCCTGACTTGGGTAAACTATACCCCATCACCCTAAGCAATACCAGCAGAAAGAATGCAGCAGACAAAATAGCACTCCATGGCTCTGAAAATTACATTGTCATTGGAACCATAGCTTAAAAAATCAGACCAGGACCTGTGTGCTAAACCTCAATGTGGTGACGGCCTGCTGTCATAAAAGATCTAAATAAGGCCCCGAGTCCACTAACGATAAAGCCAAAGTGTCCAAGATATAACAAAAAATCACCTGCATACCAAGAGCCAGGAATTTTAAGACAGTCATCATAAAAATGCTTCACCAAGGTATTATAAATTCTCTTGAAACAAGTGAAAAAATAGGAAAATCTAAGCAAAAAAAAAAAAGTGATTAAAAAAAAAGAACCAAGTGAAACATGTAGAGCTACATAATGCAAAAAGAGAAATCAAAGTGAGCTGGATGAGCTCACTAGTAAAGTGGGTATGACAGAGCAGAGTCCGCGAAGAGTGGGGACAGGTCAATAGAACTTAGCAAATTTGAACAACAGAGGGAAAACAGACTAACGAAAAATGAATAGAACTTCATAAGGGACTTATGGGACAATAACAGAAGATCTAACATCCGTGTGGGTGCAATTCCAGAAGGAGAAGAAAAAGTGAGTGTGACTAAAAGAGTACTGGAGAAAATAATGGCTAAAAGTTTTGGCAAAAGAAACAAACCTACAGGTTCAAGAAGCTGAGCAAACCGTAAATAGTAGAAACTAAAAACAAAACAAAATCCACGTCAGACATATCATTATTAAATTTCTGAAAACTAAAGACAAAGAAAAAATTTTGAAAACAGCCCGAAAGAAAAAACACATTACCTACAGGGAAATGCTGATTTGAATGAAAATAGATTTGTAGTCTTTAAGCCATGGAGGCCCAAAAGAAGCAGCCTAACATTTTTTCAAGTGCCGAAAGAAGAGAACGTCAACCATGAATACTTTGTGGGTGAAACTATCCTTCAGGAATGAAGGGGCAATAAACATATTCTTAGATGAAGAAAAACTAAAAGAATTTGTCTCTAGCAGACCTACCCTTAAGGAATGACTAAAGGAAGCTCTAGAAACAGAAAGGAAATGATGGAAGAGCAGAAACAGATGGACGTACAATAGGCCATCTGTCTGTTCATGAGTTTTATAATCAAATTTAATGACTTAAAAATTGTAACATTACCTGATACTTAAGATAATGACACTTAAAAGCCAGGAAGGTCAAGGGACCTAAATTTCACTGGAAGTGGATAAAAATGTTGACAGGAATAGAGGAGTATAAGGTAGATATATCATATACACTCAGAGCAACTAACAGGAAAACTATACAGAAAGCGCTGAAAACACTAGAAACAGGGGTGGCACCTGGGTGGCTCAGTTGGTTAAGCATCTGCCTTCAGCTCAGGTCATGATCTCGGGGTCCTGGAATGGAGCTCCCATATCGGGTTCCCTTTCAAACGGGGAGTCTGCTTCTCTCTCTGCCTTCCTCCCACCACCCCCACTCGTGCTCGCTCTCTCTCTCCCTAATGAATAGACAAAAATCTTAAAAAAAAAAAAACCCACTATAAACAAATCAACAAGGAATCCTAAAGTTAATTTGGGTAAGAATCCAAAAGAACCTTCCATGATATAGCTGCTATTTGAAAACATATGCCCAATTCAGACATTCAGAAATTTTATGGTTGGAAGATCATTTAGTTCACTGTTTCCCAATCACTAACAAGTATTTTATTTATTTATTTATTTATTTATTTATTTATTTATTTATTTATCTATTTAAAAGATTTTATGTATGTATTTATTTATTTATTTGAGAGAGAGAGCACAAAGCAGGGGGAGCAGCAGACAGGGGGAGAATCAAGCTTCCACTGAGAAAGGAGCCTGATGTGGGACTTGATGCCAGGACCCTGGGATCATGACCTGAGCCAAAGGCAGACACTCAACCAACTGAGCCACCCAGGCATGCCATTAACATGTATTTCAACCACTTGGTGATCTTGTTGCAATGTAAATTCTGATTAATTAGGTCTTAAGTAGGACCTACAATTCTGTGTTCCAAAAAGCTACTGATCCAAGGACCAAGTTTTCAATAGCAAGAATTTGTTTCAGTCCCTTTTTCTAATAGATGAGGAATAGATGGCCCTTCTCCTGGCTTTTTAGAGCATTGCAACGACTCTAGAAGGCCAGAAGCTTTTGGATCTGAGTTCTATTGATAACAATCCCTCAAACATTTATCACAGAGATCTCTGGTCTAGCCTTTGTTGCTGCCTTTCCCATGTCATTGTTTTTAATATTCCTTCAATTCTGAGATTGTACTTAAAAATCGCTTTCAATTAATTCATTTTTGCTGTAGCTATCCAAAGTCAGTTTCTGTTGCACATGATCAAAAGAATCTTCACTAAGAGAGAATGTGTGTTGAGTGCAATGAAACATACCATATTTGCAACACAAGACTATGAATTCCCTGCCCCTCCTGCCCTGGAATATAGCAATTGAGATATTTTCTTAAAAGTTTACACAAGCCCACTGGTGACTTGGAAAAATTCCTCTCCAGCATGACCTCTCCCCTCCTCTTCCAGGCTCCTATCCAACTTCCTACTTGATCTCTCCGTCTGAATATCTAATAAACATCTCAAACTTAATATGTCCAAAACAAAACCTAATCTGCAGCAAATGGCACCAGCTTTCATGTAGCTGCTCAGATGAAACTTTAGAAAACATGCCTGATTTCTCTTCTTCCTTTCCCAAATCCAATTGCTCAGTAAGTTCTGTCAGTTCTGCCTTAAAAACATAGCCAGAATCCAACCACTCACCATCTGAACCACTTTACCCTCCTCAAAACCACCCTTCTCTCTCCCTTAGAAAACTGCAATGGCCTCCTAATCACACTTTCTGCTTCTACTCTAGCTCTGCCACGTGGCAGCCAGAGGGATTATCTTAGAATGTAAACCAGACCACGTTAGTGCCATGCTCAAATCCTGTCAGTAGCTTCTCATCACACCGAAAAATAAAATCCAAACACCCTACTGTGGTCTACAAGGCCCAGTGTGATCTGACCCTTGACTGAAACTTTCACTTCAGTTTTGTCCACTCTCCTCCCTACACATCTTGTCCAGCCATGCTGGTCAACTTGTTATCTCTCCACCTGGACAAGGGGCCTCTGAGGGCAGGGATTTCTCTGTTTTGCTCACTGCTGTATTTTCAGAGCCTAGCATAATCCTGACACAAAGTAGGTGTCAATTAATTGCTCTTAAACAAATGAGTACATTTGAAAAATACTGACTCCAAAGGAAAGCAGAGAAAAAGGGACAAGGTAAGAGGAAATGGATGGGACAAATAAAAATAATGAGATGGTAGATATAATTTAACCATATCTATAATTACATTAAATCACAATGGACTAACACTCCAATTAAAAGGCAGACATTGTTGGATGGAAAAACAAACAAACAAAAAAATAAGAATCACTACATGCTGTGTGCAAGAAATGCAATTTAACTATTAAGTTACAATTAGGTTAAAAGTAAAAAATATAAGGGTGCCTGGATGGCACAGAGGTTGAGTGTCTGCCTTCGGCTCAGGGAGTGATCCTGGTGTCATGGGATCGAGCCCCACATCAGGCTCCTCCGCTATGAGCCTGCTTCTTCCTCTCCCACTCCCCCTGCTTGTGTTCCCTCTCTCGCTGGCTGTCTCTATCTCTGTCGAATAAATAAGTAAAATCTTTTAAAAAAAAAAAAGTAAAAAATATGGAAAAATATATATCATGCTAACACTAATCATAAGAAAGTTTCAATGGCTATATTAATATCAGGCCAAGCAGTTTTAGAGCAAAGGATATTAGCAGTGATAGAGAAGTAATGATAACAGGGCCAATTTATTATAGAACACAACCATTGTAAGTGCTAATCCATTTAATAACAGAACTTCAAAATATAGGGAGCAAAAACTAATGGACAACAAGGATAAATAGATACATTTTGAAGTGTCCATAAACAGACCCACACATATATGGTCAATGAAGTTTTGACAAGGTTGCAAAGGCAATGTAGTGAAAAAAAAGGGATAGTCTTTCTAAACAATTTTACTAGAACAATTGGATAACCACATGGGCAAAAATGAATTATGAGTTCACATCTTGCATCATGTACAAAAGTCAACTCTAAATGCATCATATAACCTAAATATAAAACTATAAAACTTATAGAAGAAAATCTTTGTGATATTTGATTAGGCAAAGATTTCTTGGGGCAGCTGGGTGGCTCAGTCAGTTAAGTATCCCACTCTTGGTTTTGGCTCAGGTTATGATCTTAGGGTTGTGAGATCAAGCTCCATGTTGGGCTCTGTGCTGGGCTCCGTGTTGGAGGGGAGCCTGCTTAAGATTCTCTCTCTCCCCCTCCCTCTGTCCTGACCCCCTTCCTCTCCCTCTCAAAGAAAAAAAAATTTCTTACATATAACATCAAAAATATAATCCATAGAAGAAAGTAGTTGGATAAATTAGATTTCATTAATTTAAGAATTCTGCTTTTTAAAAGAACTGCAAAGAGAATGAAAAGGCCATTGATGGGGGGAAAATATCTGTAAATCACTTATCAGCCTGGAGGCTTCTATTGGAATATAAAAAGAAGTTTCAAGATTCAATGATAAGAAGATAAAGAGCCAAAAACAAAATGAAGAAAAGATGTGAATAGACATTTCAACAAAGGAGATATATGGGTGGTATATAAGCTCATGGAAATACACTGAGCACAGGGAAATGCAAATTAAAACCACAGTGACATATCACTTCACACTGATTAGAATGTCCAAAATGAGAAAGACTGATGATACCAACGCTGGCCCAACGTTGGAACTCTCACATTCTGCAGGTGAGAATGTAGGTGCATATCCCTTTAGAAAAAATTGTCAATTTCATAGGGCACCTGGGTGGCACAGTGGTTGTGCATCTGCCTTCGGCTCAGGGCGTGATCCCGGCATTATGGGATCAAGCCCCACGTCAGGCTTCTCCGCTGGGAGCCTGCTTCTTCCTCTCCCACTCCCCCTGCTTGTGTTCCCTCTCTCGCTGGCTGTCTCTCTCTCTGTCGAATAAATAAATAAAATCTTTTAAAAAAATTGTCAATTTCTTAAAAAGTTAAAGATATACTTACTATATGATCCAGCCATTCTTCTAGAAATGAAAATATGTCAGACGTTGATTTATACACAAATGTTCCTGGCAACTTTATTTGTAATAATCTCACACTGGAACAACTGCAATGTTCCTCAACAGGTGAATAAGTAAATAAAAACTGATATCTCCATTCAATAGAATACTGCTCAGCAATAAAAAAAATAGTTTATCAATATATGTGAGAACATGGATAAATCTCAGTATAATTTTGCTGAAATACTTATATTGGACAAAATAGACTTTAAAACAAAGACTATAACAGGAGACAAAGAAGGCACTATATAATAATAAAGGAGACAAACCAAGAAAAAGATATAACAATTGTAAATACTTATGCACCCAACATGGAAGCACCCAAATACATGAAACAGTTAATAACAAACATAAAAGAACTAATAGACAGTAATACAATAATAGCAGGGGACTTTTAAAACGCCATTTATATTGATGGGCAGATCATCCAAACAGAAAATCAAGAAGGTAACACTGAGTGACACACTGGACCAGATGGATTTAACATATATTCAGAACATTCCATCCTAAAACAG
The DNA here is from genome assembly GCF_023065955.2 of Ursus arctos. Taxonomy (NCBI): domain Eukaryota; kingdom Metazoa; phylum Chordata; class Mammalia; order Carnivora; family Ursidae; genus Ursus; species Ursus arctos. The sequence goes on from NW_026622986.1 coordinate 5,565,125, forward strand.
CAGATTACACATTCTTTTCTAGTGCACATGGAACATTCTCCAGAATAGATCACATGTTAGTCTCAACAAATTAAAAAAAGATCAGTCATACCATGCATCTTTTCTGACAACAACACTATGAAACTAAAAATCAACCACAAGAAAAAATCTGGAAAAAGCACAAATACCTGAATGTTAAATAACATGCTACTAAACAATGAATGGGTCAACAAAGAAATCAAAGAAGAAATAAAAAATTGCATGTAAACAAATGAAAATGAAAACACAATGATCCAAAATCTTTGGGATGCAGCAAAAGCTGTTCTAAGAGGGAAGTTTATAGCAACACAGGCCTACCTCAAGAAGCAAGAAAAATCTCAAATAAACAACCTAACTTTACACCTAAAGGAGCTAGAAAAAGAAGAACAAAGAAAATCCCAGACCAGCAGAAGGAAAAAAATAATAAAGATTAGAGCAGAAATAAATGATATAGAAACTAAAAAACAAAACAAAAACAAAACAAAAAAACAAACAAAAGGAAAACCAGAAAACAGATCAATGAAACCAGGGGCTGGTTCTTTGAAAAGATCAATAAAATTGATAAGCCTCTAGCTAGACTCATCAAGAAAAAAAAAGACAGGACCCAAATAAATAAAATCACAGGGGAGCCTGCATGGCTCAGTTGGTTGGGCATCTGCCTTTAGCTCAGGTCATGATCCTGGGTCCTGGGATCAAGTCCTGAGCTGGGCTCCTTGTCAGTAAGGAGTCTGCTTCTCCCTCTGCCCCTCCTCCCCACTCATGCTCTCTCATTTTCTCTCTCTCTCAAATAAATAAATAAAATTTAAAAAAAGATAAAATGACAAAAGAGAGAGGAGAAATAACAACAAACACCACAGAAATATAAACACTTGTAAGAATATTATGAAAAATTATGTTAATAATTGGACAACCTAAAAGAAATGGATAAATTCCTAGAAATAAATAGCCTATCAAAACTGAAGGAGGAGGAACTAGAACATTTGAACAGACTGATAACCAGCAAAGAAATTGAATCAGTATCAAAAGCTCCCAACAAATAAAAGTCCAGGGCCAGATGGCTATACAGGCAAATTCTACCAAACATTTAAAGAAGAGTTACTACCTATTCTCAAACGATTCCAAAAAAAAAAAGAAGAAGGAAAACTTCCAAATTCACTCTATGAGGCCAGCATTACACTGATACCAAAACCAGATGAAGACACCACAAAAAAAGAGAACTACAGGCCAATATCTCTGATGAACATAGGTGTAGAAATCCTCGACAAAATACTAGCAAACTGGGGCACCTGGGTGGCTCAGTTGGTTAAGCGTCTGCCTTAGGCTCAGGGCAGAATCCCAGACCCTGGAATGAAGCTCTGCATTGGGTTCCCTGCTCAGCGGGGAGCCTGCTTCTCCCTCTCCCTCTGCTACTGCCCCTGCTTGTGCTCTCTCTCTCTGTCAAATAAATAAATAAATAAAATCTAAAAAAAAAATACTAGCAAACTGAATCCAACAATACATTAAGAAAAATCATTCACCATGATCAAGTGGGATTTATTCTTGAGATGCAAGGGTAATTCAATATTTGCAAATTGGTCAAGGTGATGCATCACATCAATAAGAGAAAGTATAAAAACCATGTGATCATTTCAATAGGTGCAGAAAAAGCATTTGACAAAGTACAATATATATTCATGATAAAACCCCTCAACAAAATAGGTTTTGAGGGAACATACCTTAACATAATAAAGACCTTACATGAAAAACCCACAGCAAACATCATACAAGGAACAAGACGAGGATATCCACTCTTACCACTTTTATTCAACATAGTACTGTAAGTCCTAGCCACAGCAATCAGACAAGAAAAAGAAAAAAAAAAGGCATCCAAATTAGTAAAGAAGAAGTAAAACTTTCACTACTTGTAGACAACATGATACTGTTTATATAAAAGCCCTAAAGACTCCACCAAAAATCTACTAGAACTGATGAAATGAATTTAATAAAGTCACAGGATACAAAATCAATGTATAGAAATTTGTTGCATTTCAATGTACTAATAATGAAGCAGCAGAAATAGAAATTAAGAATCCAATCCCATTTACAACTGCACCATTAAAATAAAAATAAAAAATTGGAATGAACTTAACCAAAGATGTGAAAGAACTGTACTGTGAAAACTATGAAACATTGATGAAAGAAATTGAAGATGACACAAAGAAATGGAAAAACATTCCATGCTCATGGATTGGAAGAACAAATGTTGTTAAAATGTCTATAGTACCCAAGGCACTCTACAGATTTAATACAATCCCTACCAAAATATCAACATAATTTTTCACAGAAGTGGAACAAACAATCCTAAAATTTGTATGAAACCACAAAAGACCCCAAATAGCCAAAGTAATCCTGAAAAAGAAAAACAAAACTGGAGGTATCACAATTCAGACCTTAAGTTATACTACAAAGCTGTAGTAATCAAAATAGTGTGATACTGGCACAAAAATAGACATAGAGATCAATAGAGCAGAATAGAAAATCCAGAAATAAACTCACAATTATTTTGTCAATTAATTTTAAACAAAACAGGAAAGAATATCCAAAGGGGTAAAGATAGTCTCTTCAAAAAATGGTGGTGGTAAAACTGGACAGCTACATGCAAAAGAAGGACGCTGAACCACTTTATTACATCGTGCACAAAAATAAATTCAAATGGATTAAAGACCTAAATGTGAGACCTGCAGTGATAAAAATCCTAGGAGAGAGCATAAGCAGTAACTTCTTTGACACTGGCAGTAGCAAGATTTTCCTAGATAGGTCTCCTAAGGCAAGGGAAATTAAAGCAAAAATAAACTATTTGGGCTACATCAAAATAAAAAGCTTCTACACAGTGAAGGAAACAATCAACAACCCTAAAAGGAAACTTACTGAATGAGAGAAGATATTTGCAAACGACATATCCAATAAAGGGTTAGTATCCAAAATCTACAAAGAACTGATATAACTCAACACCCCAAAAACCAAATAATCCAATTAAGAAATGTGCAAAGACATGCACCAGCATTTCTCCAAAGAAGACATAGAGACGGCCAACAGATATGAAGAGATGCTCAACATCACTCATCATCACAGAAATGCAAATCAAAACTACAATGAGATACCACGTCACACTTGTCAGAATGGGTAAAATCAAAAACACACGAAATGACAAGCAGCAGCGAGGATACGGAGAAAAATGAACCCTCATGCACTGTTGGTAGGAATGCAAGCTGGTGCAGCCACTGTGGAAAACAGTAAGGAGGTTCCTCAAAAAGTTAAATTAGAAATACCCTATGATCCAGTAATCGCAGTACCAGGTATTTACCTAAAAAATACAAAACACTAATTCAAAGAGATATATGCACACCCATGTTGATTATAGCATTATTTACAAAAGCTAAATTATGGAAGTAGCCCGTGTCCATTGATAGATGAATGGATATTTATATATACAATGGAATATCATTCAGCCATACAAAAGAATGAAATCTTGCCATTTGCAACAACATGCGTGGAGCTGGAACGTACAATGAAAGAAGTCAGTGAGAGAAAGACAAATACCATATGACTCATTCGTGGAATTTAAGAAACAAAACAAATGTGCAAGGGTAAAAAAAAAAAGAGAGAGAGAGAGACAAACCAAGAAACAGACACTTAACTATAGAAAACAAACTGATGGTTGCCAGAGGGGAGGTGGGGGATGGGTGAAACAGGTGATGGGGATTAAGGACACTTACCATGATGAGCACGAGTAACGTATAGAACTGTTGGATCAGTATATTGTACACCCGAAACACTGTATGTTAACTGTACTGGGATTAAACTAAAAAACTTAATTAAAAAAACAAATAAACAGCTGCCGTTACTTGCTAAGTAAAATGAACACTATCGCATTAGACACAGAACTAGAAATCCAAGATTCCTTACCTTCCGGAATTGAGGTCTTCTCACTTCATAATATGGTTCTTTATTAAACTTCAGACAATTTTGATTTTACGTTTCTCAAAATCAACAAGAAAATACATTGTTAATTACCAATAAAGGTATGTTTCAGATGTCTTAAGACAGCTCCATATTCGTCTTTAGGGATTCAAATACAACATTTCTAGTAAAGGAGTTTCTCTCAGAAATAGAAAATTATGCTGAGTGAAAATTTTTTGACAAAAAAAGAATCCATATTATATAATTGTATTTAGATAAAATTCTAGAAAATACAATCTAATCTCTAGTGAAATAAAGCAGATCAGTGTTTGCCTGGGGATAGGAATGGGATTGGGGGAAGGGAGGGGACGGAAGAAGAAATTACAAAGGAACATGAGGAATTGATCGAGGGTCACGGGTATGTTCATTATCTTGATTGTGATGATGGGTATTACATGAGTCAAAACTTATCAAATTGTGCACTTTAATTATACACAGCTTATTACATGTCAATTATACCTCAATATATGTTTTAAAGAAAAGAGAATAGGATTTGACTTATTTGAATGTTTCATGTGCTGCCATCCGACCTGCAAAATACAAAACTTTTCATTTGCCTAAGGCTGTGTGTCTTTGACTACAATACAATTGTATATTCCTGAAAGTATCAGTGAGCCAAATTCATAATCTTATAAAATTTCCAATCAAAGAGACCTTAGGAATTCTGTAACAATTTTTTTAAATTTTTTTAGGTGAAGAAACAAGACTGGATGGGTAATGGGTGTCTAAACTAGCTCACAAAATGAAAGTTTGGATTTCCAGCCACCCATGAAGCTACGTCACAGTGACATTTTAATAAACGGTCAAAATGTTGCATTCATGTGGTCTCGAACTTGACCGGCTAATAGTAAATCCGCTGGTTGAAAAATGTCAACAATTTCTCATCATTGTTGAGTATAGCACAAAATAATCAATAGTTTCATCTGCCCATAAATCTCAATCAAAATATTTTCGTGCATTCTGTAGCCCGTATTGATGGCTTTAAATGGAATGCGTTTAAAGTGTTTAGTATTTGCTTCTGTGTAAATTAGAAAAAGGCACACTTTCCTCAGGATTCTTTACTTTCTACTTGAAGAAAATTGTCACAATAAGCTGTTTTTGGTTTGTTTAAGATCAAAAGACTTTAATTCCATCTGCTGGAGAATGGTCAGAAATACTATGACTTGTTCAACGTGAATGCACCCTACAGAGTTTTGCAATGATCGAGGTCCAGATGTACATTTATCACAAAAGAGAATTTACCACTAAGTTATTAGAGGTATAACTACTATAATTTCAAACACGTTTCTGTATTATTAGCTTTGAAATTTTAATCTTGCTCAACTGGTAAACAGAAGCGTATTCTCCTGCGGGTGTGTAAGTAACTTTTAAACTCATTTTATTTACATTGAATTCTTTTGGACGTTTGGGATTTAGAGACAACTTCTCTTCATCTTAGGAAAAAGTCGAGTATGTAAATAAACAGGCTCAATTATATTTTAGAAAAAATTTTTTGCAGTACTACTCTTTCTAGTTTAAGATGACTAAGGATGAGGTAATCGTGGCTCAGCGACATGTTTTAGTTAAGACAGCACTCAAGAGAATTTCATTTGCTTTCCAGCCCCACAGTTGGGCCAAGAAAAGTAATTACAGTGATTAATAATAATATTTGATTTTCAAGTCCCTGAGCCCACTCCTCAGAGCTGGTATTATCTGGGGGCAGAGAAACAAATTGCAGGAAGGAAATGAGAAGTATGTCCTACCATTTGAATTCTTAAGCATTACACAGTCCCAGAGCTGCCACTGCAAACCCTGCTCGTGTCACCCCATGATTTTTTACACAGGATTTTCAGCATCTTGTTTTCCTGGTCACCCTAGAATTTAGGGCATTACAGAGGTGATGTTTTCACTCTTTAGGGAAACATTTTAATTAATACCTCTTTAAGGAGCCCCTCCTCCTGTTTGGAAGTGCTGTTAAGAAATTTGCAAGTGGTGATGGAGAGCAGATTTAAAAGAATCAGGGCCCCTGCTTTGAAAACCAGAAAAATGAAACAAAACAAAAATAACACATCTTTTGTCCTTAAAAGGATCTCATATTCTTGTTTCTGGCAGGATTCTGATGGCCAACACAAGGAGACTTCTAAGATACCCAAGGTTTAATATAAACAAATAAATGAAAAGAGAGAGAGAAAAGAAGAAGAAGAAGAAGGAAAAAAAAAAACCTGCCCAGGGCAGGGCTGGGTTTCAAGACTCCAGTAGCCTTCAGCTCAGCCAGTACCAGGAGAAGTTGCTATGGGAACCATCGCAAAAGATTAAATATATCAAGAGTACATGATTGTGAGAAATGGGTGGGAAAGGGAATTATATTAATGTTGAAATGATGGTTCTTCTATTTGTGGGGTTTTCACATTTTTCCCCCTAAATCACAAACAGAACTCATTAACAAATAAGTCTTTGCTGCATACTAAACATAGAGAACATGGAGTGTTCATATTTCACAGTGAAATTAAAGGGCTATGATTTTTTGCAGTGCTTGCTTGTTTTCTAAGCCCAGCATCGCTTTTGGACTAAACTCTACCATTTTGCCTGGCCTGGTAAGGTCATCGTACAGGGGTGTGTTTGCAGAGGGGTCTGGAGCAGATCAACATGGGGGTCCTTATTCTTTCCCTCTCATCTCGTTGTACATCACATGTACCATATTCACTTTGTCTCTAGGATGTGGAAAAATTTTTTTAACGCTTTTGCTTATTATAATTCTCCTTAGAAAAAATTACCAGGAGAGTCAAAGCTAGGAAGGTAAATCCCTTAAGCAAGTTCCTTAAAACAGCACAAATGTGATTTGAATTCAGTATTCACAAAAATTCAGAATCTTTCAAAAGAAGCTTTCTTCTTCTTCTTCTTCTTGTGAATTTTTTTCAGTCCATGAGAAGTCAGTTGTTGAATCTTACCTTGTCAAAGATTAGAAAGTTTCAGTAACTGATCCTGGAGTCCTGGGCACCCGGAGACAGAACTGAAACTCGGCATGGACATGGCCAGATCACTGTTTGTCCTTAACCATATTGCCCCTGTCCCCTATTGGAAAAATTTAAAGAAGTGGGATTGAAATGAGAAAAAAAAAAAACCATTGTTTCTTAATTTTAAATCAACTGTTCAGATGAGCTAGGTTTCTAAAGAACTACGGGGAAGTATTTCCCTCTTTTGCAATTATTATAGGTCATGTTTCAAAGCAAATCTCTGCCAGGAACATATTGCACTTTTTGGTTGACTCTGCCTTTTCCCAGAGCACAGAACTTCACCCTTTATTATTATTGTCACAGTTGGCTGAAGAAGAGCTGTATGTCCAATAAGACGATGCTCTCCAAAGATTTATTCTACACAAAAACATTCGGTTTTAGAGAAATAGTCTAACAAAGAGAAATTCATTTTTATTTTTACTTTTTTAAGAAAGTTATTTTTAAACACTGTCATAGCTATCACATATAGATGTATCTAACTTGAGGTTTTTAAAATTAAGGAGTAGGCTATGCATTCACGCTTTTTAAAATATGGCCTCACTTTATTTCAAGTCCATAAATTTCTTACTTTAAAAAAGATTAACAATCAGGAGAAGGAAGAAGGAACATGGTAGGCAGGAGGGAGCAGTGGGCCCTCCCCTTCCTTGTGGCAGCCCCTCAAGGTTCGGTCTCTGGAATAGATTGGACCCCCACGGCAACCTAAGGAGCCTAAAGGCCTTCCTTAGCCCAATGCTGCTCTTCGGTTATTTTAGAAATATGGTAGTGGTGGCGGCGGGCATCGACGACTGGAATTTAGGGGCGCCTGAGTGGCTCACTCGGCTAAGTGTTCCACTTGATCTCACAGTCGTGAGTTCAAGCCCCACATTGGGCTCCAGGCTGGCCATGGAGTCTACTTAGGAAAAAAAAAAAATACTGGAATTTAAAAGGCTGGAGATGATCCCCTTGGTGGGAGATGAGGTATAGTATCTTTGGAAGATTTTCACGGAAAACATGAATTAAGATATTTTTGCTGGAAAGAAAAGATCACCAAGTTTTCTCCTATTAATCAGTAAATAACAGCAAGCAATACCAAACGTCCTGTGGAGGAAAGGCCACTAGTTGCTATTTGCTTCTCAGACAAAAGCATGTTGACCATCTTCTTTTGAAGCCACTCAAGCGTGTAGACTTTCATCTGAATAAAGGCTATTTGTATTTACAGACCGCGTAGCTCACTAGCTAAGGGGCGCTGCCAACAAACGCCTCCATCTTACCTCAGTTTGGGAGGTGGCAGAACCGAAGTGAACGTTGGGTAACTGGTAGACCCTTTATGTAATAGCTGAGGACCTTTGAGGGCTCTGGCTGCACCAGCAGTGTTCTCCGAGTCAGGAGTCACCAGCCGTGCTCCCCTGGCTCCCTTTTTACGAAGCACTTTTGTCTTTTCCAGCACCAGAAACATGCCCATACTCATTTTAAGAGGATGAGAATTTGGTAATTAAAGTAATCCTACCACCACCCTTTGCTGTAGGGCTTTGACAAGAGCCTATTAAACGTACACACCTTGTTCCTTTTATAGATTTGTTCTGAATGATCTCACTGTGGAAGGAAATCAAATGGAAAGTCATATTTTAATGCATTTAAGACTGGAGGTTTACATTCAACAAGCTTCTGTTTCATTTGTGGGTATTTTCCTCCTGAAGTGCTGTCAATTGCCACTTCGTTTGATTCTTTTCAAATGCAGCTTGGCAGTAATGCTGACCACATCAATTTCATATTCTCTTTTGTCTGACTCAAGGATATCAGACTCTGCTTCATCTTAATGAGGTCTAGTTCTACTCCTATTACTGGGCTATTTTCCTCTGATAAATCACAGTGTCCTGCGGCGTCATTGCACCTGTAATAGCAGGCAGGTGAAGAGGGGATGATGCTCCTGATCCCCCATGCCTCTTTCTCACTGAGCTATTGCTCTTACGCCGAAGCTGCCTGGTCTCGAGATCCGGAGCAAATTCCTATCCTGTGGATTTCCCTGTGTCATGACTAGGCTTGCCCCTGCAGATGCTCTGATTCGTGGTGCGAAACAAGGGCTCCATCAGAGAATACAATGTGAAAGGTTTTCTGCTTCCTGTGAAGGGTCACATATGAAAGCTTTTTTCTTTGTTTATTAAGGAATAACAAAGCAGACCAAAAAAAGTCTGTTTTCCGCTGAAAGGATTGAGTTAAACAAATGGAAAATAATGGGGGAAAAAATCGTACTTTCCTGCATAATGGAGCCAAGAGAAGATACTGAGATGAACATTTATCCATTCATTTGTTCACTCATTCCTTCAATATTACTTCATCTCCAACTTTGGGAAAGACATTGCTCTAATCGAGGTGAGGAATACACAGTTGACTGGCCTTGAACTCGAGGTGGGATTAGGGCTGCATCGCGGGTGGGATCCGAGAGAGGTTTCCCCGGAGGAAACAGTGTGAGCACTGACAAAGCTACAGGAAAGTGCAGAATTTGCGAGGGACAGGGATGTTTGAGAAAGCAGACTGAGATCCAAAGATGTCATAATTTATTCCGGTAGGTAAAAGAGAGCAAGACTTTTAAAGTCAGAGGTGTGCTTTAGGAATATAAATCTTAATTCTATCTAAACTATTCCAACTTGTCCTGAGATGTCTTCCCAAGGTATTCCCAGACTGAAGAAGATAGGGAAGCAATGATGACCTGGCTGAGGGTAGCGGCAGGGAGAAGCTTCCTGAAGACTGAGATAGGGGATTAAGGTTTCAGAAATATCATTAAGAGGACTGCATTTTTAGAGAGCTCCCCAGGAGGTATGGAGGAGGAGGACTGTGTGACATCGTTTCACGTTTTTCGAAGGTTTGTTTTTGAGATAATAGTATCTAGGAAGGACTGCCTGAAGGACAAGCAGTCCATTCATTTTGCTAGATACACAAAATTTCCTTCTTAGATAAAGCCAGACGAGGGTACCCTGATTTTCTGGAAGACATTTTTCTACTACCTCGTGCCGTTCGCTACTGAGCTCTTCTCTCGGGTGCAGCCACTGACCTACACTGAGGAATGTATAAAACGCAAGTTTTTCAAAGTCATTAATATATCACGTAGGAAAGCTATTGAGAAAATTATAGAGTATTTTCCTTATATTGACCTATGTAAAAATTTTTCACTCAGATCCTACTAGTACCAATCCCGGGACCAACTATACTTTTCCCGAGCAATTGCTTTTTTAAAAATCTTTCAGAGAGTGTTTCTTTCTCTGGGTTGGCTGCTAGAAAATGCAGTGTCCAATATGCAGCAGACTTCCAGTGAAGTGCACTTTTTTTTGGCAATTATTTTTTCCTTTTCCTCATTTTCTTGGCTTCATTTTAAAAGCATTATATGTACTTATGTAAGTCACATCAAATCATTGTAGGGGTAAGAAGTGACATAAATAATACCTAAAATAGGAATTACAGAAAACACTTAGTCTTTCAAAAGATTCTAGGTTAAGTGTTGAATTGTCTCCCCTTTTTTCCCCCAAGGGTTGAAGCTCTGAGTCATAGCATCATTGATTTACTGGAATATCCAGCAGGAAAACAATATTTAAGAAAACTTCTAGACTTGTAGAGAGCCAGATATGTTCCCAGTTCATATTGTCTCTTGGCATTGTCTTATGTGACCAGTTTCCAGATAGTTATTTAAAGAAAGTTCCCAAACATAAATATCAACCAGGGAAGAAAGGATTTGGCAACTTTGGAACTTAGGAATTCCAAACAAGAATGAGGATAGAACATTATGTTCTTAAATTTTCTGATGAAGCATTTCTGATATCAAGAGCTATAAAATAATACAAATTTGAAAAAAAGATGAGTCTCTTTTCTCACATATGCACAGAGAGACACACTACATACAGGAGAATAGGTCCACGATATATATAATTAAACTAATTTTCCTCTTGCAGGCAAATTTGGTCAAAACTTTGCATACACAATTTCTCCTGGAAAATATAGGCATTAATCCCAGAGTCAGATACATCTGTAAATAGTTGAAAATCAAACAGTTCATGCCCCTTACACTGCCAAAGTGACACCCCATTTAAATTTTTCATAAATGTTTTCCAGATTTGCAAATCCTCTTTGATGTTTTACATTTAATGAGCAAGTGCTGAAATGGTTTTACAGTGGAAGTGAGGCTTTTCAACCAATAACTAAAGTGGCTGTTCCGCTCAGATCACCTGGGGACACAATCTTTCGATGGCCAAACAGTATGTCCCTGTCTGGGAGTCATTGACTTTTTCAGTTGAAAGTATTGTGTATATCCCTGCAATTTCTCTTTGAGAACGCCTGATCCCATCCCCACCAAATCAAGTTTAACACCAAACAAAGCCAATGTGTTGAACAATCTCAGCTCTCTTTCCGGAGCTAATGTGATTCTTGGTTCTCTTTACAGGTGAACAAAAGTCTCCAAGGACTTTTAATAGGCCTAGCTATAAACCATGGCTTACCAAGAAGGGGAGACAAAAATTTCTGGTATTTATATGCAGGGATATCTTGATTTGTCTTAAAGGCTGAGAACATGAAGAAGTGGAATAACAGAATAACATGGGTTTCCATTAATTTAGGGAAGTGTTCAAAAAGCTGTGTATATATTTGAACCAAACTTTTCCCAACAGGACCCTTATGACGGAAATGGATCTATCACAGAGCGCCAACACCTGGCAGTTAGCCCTCTCCGCTAATTCCTGGGAGCATGGGCTCCACTGGACAGACCGATGCTTCTCACCTGTGAGCAAGTCAACATTATTTTCTAGCACATGGCCTAACAGAATATGCCATTGCACTGCCTGGTAAAGGGACATGGAGGCTGAGTTTCCTGTAATATTTCCGTCTTGAATATCAACCAGCCCTGGCAGCTTTAGCAGCACCTCGGAGTTTGTTAGACATGCAAACTTATTGGCCCCAGCCCAGACCTACTAAATCAGTCTCTGGGGCTTGAGGCCCTCCTTCACCCCCACTGCCCCATGCATGACGACAGGTGGTTCTGAAGGATGTTGAATACTGACCAGAAGCTGCCTTTTACTCCCTGGGCTCTTTAAACCTTTGGTTTGGTCTCTGCCAGTGCCTTGGCTCCAGTTGTTTTCAACAGGGAGCCCTGCTTCACAGACCGCCCCTGGTGACGTCATTCAGCTCTTTGCTCCCACTGGCCGACTTCTCCCACCCTACCGACAGCGCAATGCTTCCTCCACTGCCTCTCCCTAGCATTGGGGCCACTTTATGCTTCCATTTTTCCTACTGAGGGCAAAGAAGAACCCTTGACTGTTTTCTTTTTATTTCTCAAACTGTGGGTGCCACGCACTTTAATGGTCTTTTGTCATTTATTCTGTTCCTAGTCACAGATTTGGATACCTCATCTCCCCAGAGGTGAAGGCGGGGTCATTATCCAGTTTAAAAACAGCATGAGAAGAATCTTCTACACTGAGCGCAGTTGTGCTGGTAACTCTTGACAGAGACCGGCATCATTCTTCCTCTGGCAGCCCCAGCTTTGGCCCAGGTGAGAGTGGGGAAGGGGGAATGGCCGAGTACATCTGTTTTCCATTCTGAGAGGCAAGCCGCTGGCCTGTTTTCCACCACTGCTCACTGTGGTGGAACTAGTTTTCCTGCTCCTGCCAAAACTCCTGGTGGCTTTAGGGTATGTGTGTGTGTGCCTGCAAGTATAAGTGCGGGGTCACAAAATGGAGAAAGAAATAGAAAACCCAACAATATCATCAGGAAGCCTTCCTTACGTACACGCTGAGGCTAGCAGTTGAGTCTTCAAAAGCGAACTCGGGGGGTTGTGTAGGATGTGGCTGGACATTTGGAAGTGAAGGCTGTTTCCTGGACCTTTCATGAGGACCTCAAATTCGTCCTGGTTATATAGAGTGCTTCCAAACAGTTTCTGGAGGATCTTAAAGAATTTACCCCCTAAAAGAAAGTTTGGAGTAAGGTCAAAGGGCTAACTGCATTCCCCCTTTTGAATATACAAATTTTAGAATTTATTTCCCAAGAGCTGGCTTTAATTATTAGTCATATGGGAGATTTGGGATCCTAACTCGGGAATCAGGATATTACGTCGTCTTTCTATCAGACTGTTTTGAGCCTTAACAGACTGATCCAATTAATTGCTTCTTCCCACTTATTGCTGCCTTTTGAGAGCCATCATTCTGCCTCTTTTGAACTCCACTTCCTGCTCACCACTCAGCCTTCACAGTCGCACACAGATATTCTTTTTTTCCCCGTCCCCTTTATCTTGAACTCTTTTGGTTTAAATATCTTTCCAAACTCTTGAAGAAACACTTGAATTGCATAAGGATGTCACCTGTGTGCTGTGTTTCCCAGAAAAAAATGTGTCATTCATTGCAACCCTGGCGCTAACTTTCTCTGACCATAATTAGCTCATCCACCAAGTGCAATTAAAACTGTCATCTTACCGGAGTCACAGAGCAGCTCGGTGGCTGATCCTACCCACCTCTGCCTGCGAGCTTGGCAACAGGCTCAGCCCTGTTTATCTTTTTCAGTACAATGTTCCTATCCAGCCTGGAAGACAAGAAAGTGCTTGGAGGTATCTCCCAACCAATCGGCTTTGTCTTGACACCGCTCCCTGTGAGCATGGGAGCCATCTTAAAGCTGATACCACAGATGATATGCTACTTATTGTCATGAGTAGAGTATGATAAAGAGGAAGGTTTATTGGTTTAGGGCTGTTGTCTTAGCCTGTTCAGACTGTTACAGTAAAATACCGTAGACTGCATTGCTTCTAAACAACAGAATTTTATTTCTCACAGTTGTGGAGGCTGGAAAGTCCAAGATCAAGGTGTTGACAGATTTGGTGACTGGTGAAGCCTGCTTCCTGGTTCATAGATGCCTGCTTTCTTGGTGCCTCACATGGCAGAAGGGGCAAGAGAGCTGCTCCCTGAGGCCTTTTTAATAAGGCAACTAATCCCATTCATTATGACTCCATCCTCGGACCCAACTCCTCAGCTCAGAGACCCCACCCCCTAGTACCATCACACTGGGGCTAGGTTTTAGCATGAATTTTGGAGAGGCACAAATATTGCATCTATAGCACTTGTGTGTCAACATGTGAATTATAGAGAATTAATGGATGCCTTAAGTGTAACTTTTGAGGTAGAAATGTGTTTAAATATTTGAGAAAACCATGAACAAAACTAAGGAGAAAACGGAAAAGATGTTTGTAACTCACCCTCAGAAGCTTCTTGATGGTAAAATGGAGGGGGGACCCAAGCCACACACGTAACCACGGCTATGCCAAGTGTGACCTTCATGATCCTTCTTTCTCCTTCCGGTGTATTGCCATGGCCATTCCACTCAAATATGACTTCCTTGGTCCCCTCAAAGCCCCTCCCCATGCTGTCTACTTCAGATAGTCATCAGTGGCTAAGGCCTCAGTGACTGTATGCCTACCCCCTTTCACAGATTTTTGCATTTTAAGAAGAGAGTTGTGTCTGGAGGCTTCATGAATACAAGGAGCTTGGATCCATAGGGGGTGTTCATAAATACGTGTTGACTGATTGTTGCAGTTGTGAATGCTTACTCTCCAGGTCTCATGATGGGCTACCAGGAGAGTTAGTGTGATGTGGGGGTGCAGTAGGGAAGACCAAGGATCTTTGGGAGGTATTTTAGCTCATACCCAAAATGAAGAAACTGGTTCTGTGTGTCAATGAGTGGTAAGCTGCCTGCAGTGTGCATTATCCTGGGGAAGGGGAGTTAGCTTTGGGAATCAGGTGAAGCAGTGAGGAAGGGGGAGGGACGTCCTATAAAATTCATGCTTGGCTTCCTCCCTTCTGCACTTCTGCATTTTGTCATTCTATTCAGTGATGGTTTGGAAATAGAGAGGGGATCCACACTGGGGTTGGGGTGAGGAGTTCCAGAAATGGAAATATGTTTCTTTCTGAAGTTTTGCCTCCAAGCTGGTTAGTCTCCAAATCTCATGGGCTTGCAATTCACAGCTTGACCTCACTGCCACCTTTGCAGCTTCTTTAGCCCACACTGGCCGGGCTGTTGACGAGCTGCAGAGAAGGCCCACAGAAAGCAAAAGGCCAGGAGAACCCCGGGTCTGGAAGAGCCACTACTCTGCTGCCGACAAGAGAGCACCCACCAGGGCTTTAAGAGGTGAGACAAGGCTCCCCTGCTGCTAGAACGCGAGGAGGGTCTTTATGAGTGGCTGTCACATGATGTTTCTTTGTACTGAAGGCTACTCGTTTTGCTCCTGGGTTTTGTACTTCATGGGCCCATGACTGATTGGCTGGGATTGTCTTGTGCTTTGTGCGTGATGTATCAAATTTTAACCCCGCAGGGTTTCCATATGTGTTTTCATTAGACACAGAAGCAACAATATATGGACTGAAATATTTATGTGCATTTTAGAGTGTTGTGTGAGGATTATTATAATTATGAAGTACCTCTTTACATAGATCTCCAAAGACTAAGCCTGTTGAAAAGATAAGCTGTTTTCTTTTCTAACTCATTTCAGTTCAGGCCTTACTGTCTCTAGGAAGTCTTTATGTTCTTTCTTTGGTGTATAATGAAGAATGTTGTCCTGGTTCTTTAATGTGTGGGAGAATAAATTGTCTTGCATAATTATGGCTTAAATTTTTTATTGTGGCCGATTTTTTATATCAATAGTTAAGCTGCTGCGTGAACTTCACATCTCAAAGTGATCCTTAGCCATTGTTTGAATGTTGGTTCAGAGCAGTGCTGTCCAAAAGAAATTTCTGCAAAGATGGAAATGTTCTTTGTTGTCCAAGGTGGCAAGCCCTTGAAATATGGCTAAAGTGATTAAAAATCTAAATTTTGAATTTCACTTAATTTTAATTAATTTAAATACAAACAGCCATGGTGGCTACCGGGTACCATAAAAATAGTACGGGATAGTGCAGGCTCAGAGGTTGAACGATGGATGTGCTGGAGTGAATGGAATGATTTTCCAAGGATCAGGAAGGGCTCTCTATAACATTGCTGCCCCACGACCAGCTCACAATTCGTGAAATGGCTTCAGTGGCAACAAAGCTGCTTACGGACCGAATGTTTGTATCCTCTTCAAATTCATATGTTGAAATCCTAACCCTCATGTCATGTACTGGAAGGCGGGGTCTTTGGGAGGTCAGCAGGTCATGAGGGTAGAGCCCTCATGCAATGGATTAGTGTCCTCATAAGAAGAGACACGCGAGAGCTTCCTTCCTCTCCTGCTGTCCACCAGAGGAGGACACAGCAAGAAAATGGTTGATGTGCAAAGCAGGAAGAGGGCCCTCACCAGAACCTGACCATGCTGGCACGTTGATCTCAGATGTCTCAGCCTTCAGAACTGCGAGAAATCAATGTTGCTTAAATAACTCAGTGTGGTGCTTTGTTACAGCAGCCCGAGCTGACTAAGACAAAAGTCTTGACTGCAATCATCCCTGGGACTTAAGTTCTTGCCAAGGTTGGAGGCGGTAGTCGCTCTAAAGTAATGGAGGACCTGGCTTTCCGTAAGTCACGCAAGAAAATCAGCCTCCTTACTTTAGTGACTACCCCTTGTTACAGATGCATTGCTGGGGGCTAATCACAAGAGAAATGCATGGCAGTTCTTGCTGACCGATTGACTTCAGACCCTCTCCTGAGAGATAGAGGGAGGCATGAGCTAGATGCCAGTGTTTCTGACATGGCTGGGGCAGAGACAGCAAGCAGCATTGGAAAGAGAGAAAGGAATGAGGCCAAGATGGACTGAATAATTCATACTTCTGCCCTGTCACTTCACCTAGACTGAGAAGAAGCTACAGTAAGAGGATTACAATAGCCCAGGCAGCCCTGAGCAGAGTCCCTTGGCCCACTATTTCCAATGATGGCAACAAATGGGCAGTTTCCCTCGTTCCTCCCTTGAGCTAGTCTTCTGAGGGGAGGAGTTCCGTTTTACTCATTTTTGAATCCCTCACAAAACTAGCTCTCCATGAATATCTGAGGACTACATGGAAAGGTGTCTGAGCTGGGCTTTTTCACTTTTGCTAACTCCTTTGTCAAAATAGGGACTAATCCTGTCTCTGCTACCATCTGCCTGTGGGGAAATCCCTCAGTAGACCAGGAAGGCAGAATGGTTAGTCCCCCATCTCCTCCTTCCTTTGAAGGTTTATGGCAGTGAGGTGACAGGGGCTGAGAGGTGTTTTAAATGCCTTAGCTGCCAACTTGCTTGAGAACCACACAAAAGAATGTTGAAATTGAAAGACGTTCATGCTTTAACAAATCATTTATGAACTCCATTAGTTGGAACACATTTTACCCTATCCTTGGCAGCTGGCTTGAGAAAAGATGAGGAGTAACTCAGAAATTTCTGGACGCCACTGACAGAATTGGAGTGCCCTTTTTCTTTCTTTCTTTCTTTTTGTTTGTTTGTTTGTTTATAGCTAAGAGCTAAATTTTGCATAGGGCAACGCAACTCCCATCTCTGCTTACCCAGCTCACTCCCTCCTTTGTACCTCCATCCCCCACTATCACTCCCGTAGCAAAATTATTTTCTTCGAAAATGAAAGACCATGATTCTTCAAATTATTAATCCTGTTTAGTTCTGCAGCCAAAGGAGCTTTGGTGGAAATCATTTCAGATGATGTATTCACTCTGGAGGTTTAGAAAGAACTGACCAAAGAGGGCTCAGGTTTAAAAGTTGACACCCTAGTAATACTCATTATTGGTAGTGTACAGAAAGTTTTATTGACCCAGCTAAAAAATCTGTAACATGACTACCATATTTTCCATGTACACTGGTATAATGAAATAGTTCTAAGACCATTCTCAGCTCTTCCAAGTAGGGATGCTATATAAATACAAATTGGTAATAGTATCGCCATCCCCCACTTCTTTCCTGCTACCGACAATTTTTTGGACAAGTACACACACTTATCTTCCACCAGCAGCCAACCTCTTAAGAAATGAGAGGGAAAAAAATCAAGTGCTTGGAGAAATAACCACTGTCTCCAACTTAGCTGCTCTAACATGCTGCTAGTTTAGGAGGAAAACAAAACAAAACAAAACTATTTACAACGGTTGATGAACAGAAGCATCGTTCTCAATGAGAGATTCAAACTATTGGACTTCCTGTGTCATGAGCCACTTTTGGCAGCAGGGTGCCCGGATTCTCAGATTCAGAAATCCCGCTGCTTTAGAAGGGTGCCATAGGTTCATTTTGATTACATAATTTATCGAGCAAAGCAGTACTCTTGGTACTTAAAAAATATTCTTGGATTTTGTGAGTGGTTGCATGGTTCATTAATGCAAGGTATTCTCTGTGATACAATTACATCATGGTATGTCTATTTTATTAAGTAAATTCTAGATGGCAGAAATGCTCTCAATTTAAGCTTTTTAGAGCACTTGCTTCCTCAGGTCTTTCATACTTTTCAACCTTTATCTGTATCTGCACTTCATTGAGTTCAATCTTTGCTACAAGTGGGGCTTATAAATATATATTGATATATTTCTCCTCTTCTCTACTCTCATTCATTTAATTAATTGATACCTATTAATTGATACTGAGTAAGTGAGCAACACTATGTTAGTTGTCTTGGGGTCTCACCTTATTGCAGACCCCCACCCCATCACCATTTCTGCCTCTTAGCTCCTTTTCCTCCAGCAGTCCTTCATTTTCAATGCTGGACTTAGATGCCTGGATGTTTCTTTAAGTGAAATATATCTCAGACAAGTTCTTGTGAACATCCTTAGTGACAGAGCCATCCTGGCCACGTGGGCTTGCAACCTCTGCGTGACCTTGTAGTTGGCTCCTTCTTCCTCCATCAGGGCCAGCTCATGTCCAGGTCTTTGTGACCCATCCTTTGTTCTGTTTCTCCTGTCTGTCCCCCACTTCCATCCCTACTGTCACCATGACTCAGACCCTCACCTCACTTGAGGATTACTGCACCAGCTGCCTAGCTGTTGTCTGCTCTGTGTCCTTCCTTCCTCTCTCCAACCCAATCCACTTACATGGCCAGATTCATTTTTCTGAGAATGAATCTGACAATGTCCTGCTCAGAAACCATCACGGACTCTCCTTTGGCTACAGAATAGTCTACCTACCTGGGCGTGGAAGTCAGACCAACCAAGGTAGGGCCTTCAAGCTGCTTTTCCAGCTTCTCTCCTCCCCTCCTCGCTACACCAATTCCTGTTTCTGCCTCTGCCTTTGCTGCTACTGTTCCTTCTGTTCCACATGAGTTCCTTCCCACACCCCTTTGTGAGCAGCTCACATCTAGCCTCATCTTCAAAATCTTGCTCATGTGCTACCTTCTTCATACAGTCACCCCAACGTTCTAGTCAGGAGTCATCTTTTCTCTCTGGGTTCCTATAACACCTAATATTGAAGAAGTTAAATTTATTTGAATTGAAACATTATTATTTGATGGAGACTTCAGCCTTCACAACACTGCATTGTTTCTCAAACTGCCCCCCCCCCCAGCTTTGTCTAAAACCCCAGCTCACTTTATATTTATCTCCAAGGTCTATGGGCAGGTGAATTTTGACAAGGATATGTGTCATTCCTCAGTTTCCCCATGGCACCACAGAGACGATTTCCACTTTGCCCCGATTAACCCCTATATTATGGCTACACACTTTCACCATGTTATGAAGTAGTGGTGAGGCAGCCATTCTCGGGCGTGCTGCTGGCTGAGCCTTGGCCATGTGCAGAGCAGACGGCGGGTCTTGGGCTGCGGGGGATGAGAAGCAGGGAGAGGAAACCAGCTTGGGAGGAAGTCATGCTTGCAAGCCTGCAGCAGAAGTTGAGAGGGGTAGCTAGCCAAGGACAATGCAAGTCAGGTGCCCCAGAAAGCGTTTCTTCTGGGCAGATGGCTTCATTGCCAGGTTTACTGAAACAAGGTCCCCTCTTAATGGGCTGAATCAGATCTTCCCTTTTTGTTCCATCCAGGGCCTTTGAGACCATATCTAGAAAAAGGAGACTCTTAGCCCTTTCATGACAAATATATTTGACCTGTGCATGTTTTCATCTATCCATTAACAATGAGTGATGGCGTAAAATATGTCTCGAAAGGACGATGACTCCAGTGCACTGAACGATGCAGTGGTAATCAGGGAAAGTGATGGTCTCCTGCAAGCCATCTGCGTGAGGAATCATGCAGAGTGCCTGGGACTACCTAGTATACAGAAGGATAGATAGAAAAAAAAAACCTAGAAATATGGATTTAATTTTATCAACTATAAGTAAAAATAAAATGGTAAGGTATTCTTTTATTTATGAAGAGTAACTCGAACTAGGTTAATTTGCCAAAGAAAGTCATGGCTGCTGTGTTTCTGAAAGGGCCCCCTTGTGTTGTTTATGGATTGTTTATTTCTATAAAACTTCTTCTTCTTCTTTTTTTTAAATGAGCCCTCCTCAAATTAAAGCCTTTAGTAACTTCTACAGATACTAAGAGTGTGTACTTCGGCTGTTTGCCAGGTTAGAATATTCTCTTCCTAGCCTCTCTGCATGCATCCCACGAGCGACTAATTTTACTGCAGAAATTTTTTGTCACTTTTATATTTTGGTTCTAAAGCAAACTTTTTTTTTAAAAAAAGAAGTTTTTGGTGAAGAAACCATGTACTTAATAGTCTACTTTTTGAGTGCAATAGGGCTAAGTTCTCTTTAAAAGGAAAAAAAAGGAGTAAGCATTTGGGCACTTCAAACCTCATCAACTACATTTGATCCCAGATATTATCTAGGCTTATCTTGAATAGGAAAATGCCAAAGGCTCAAGTACTGCAAGACTCCGAGAGCATTTTCACTCATCGGGAGGCTGATTAAGCTTATTATTTGCTGTCCAAAAACCTTCAGGTGCTTATTGACCTGGACTAAACCTGAAAACAGTAAAGGCAGAAAAGGAATGTGCTCCTAATTGAAAGCCGCAAGGAGACCGGGTCAACAAAGTAGAGATGGACACTTCTGCATGCATGTTAGGCAGTTGAGCTTCCTGCCAAGAGTCTGTGGCCTGGGAAGGCTCATTTCCCATCATCCCTTGAGACGAGGGATACCCAACACCGCATTTACAGAAGCTCAGCCATGTTTTCACACCTGGTTAAGTGTCCCTATTTCCTTGCATCCAAACAAGACATGAGTTTTACACATATTTTTTTTACTCAAATATTTGAACTCTCAGGAGAACCATCCAGCAGTCTGGTTCTAGAGTTGCTCAGCTTCGAGACTCAGGTTTATTCAGTACCCACAAAGGATCCCGACGTTTGCCAAGAAAAACAGCACAGCAGCTGCATCTTTGCGAGGGTGGTGCAAGTTTTAAAATAGCCTACAATCACCACTTACGGAAAGATATAGAACCTTCAGCCATGTTGATATTTTTAGCGAGGGCTAGTCAGTTATATACCCTCCCCCCAAATTGTTCCTTTTTTGTTTCATTGATAATGATTTCCCCCAACTTACTAAACCTCTCACATTTTCTTTTATATAAATCACTTCAATTTTCCTACAGAAATTACAAAGGTCCTGTATTTACTGGAAAAAAAAGTGTGAATGAATTATTTGAAAGTCAGTTCTGTGATAAACTACTCTGTTATTTAACAATTGGGTATTGATGGTGGAAATTACCATTAACTCAGTATTGTGATTGGGCAAAAGAGGATGTTCGATTAAAAAAAAATGGGTCATATCCTGAATGGTCCGAAGCTGGTATAAATTCCCATCGTTCAGTATCACTAGAGCCTGTTTGGGGGGACATTAAAGTTGGGGAAAGCAACAGATGGTGAGGAGACATTTAAGAAACATGCAAGTCTTCACTCGTTCTATGAAGTATCCGGTAAATCAAAACATATTTTCTTTATTTTATTCCAAAGGGCAATTTCTCTTATCTCATCTGTGAGTTGAGCGTTTTTCAACCCAAGAGAAGGTAAGGGATGACATGTGGAATTTTAGCAGCCAAGAAAAACAACCTTCCGTGAAACCAAAATATTTTGTGGCACTGGCAAACCTCCTCAGCTTACTGGGAGGTTTGCTAAGGGACGGTGGGAATGGAGAGGTCAATCAACCAGGGGTTTCTGACTTGAGACTTTGCCAGTGTTTCTTTTGTACTAAACAATTGCCATTCAGAGGTTTTCAGCCAACTATAGCATCTTTACCTAACTTATTCCATTATTCAACCTTATTCACATGCTGGATGATTAACTGTATAATTTCCCTAGCTTGGTCTGACAGTATATTGTTTCTTGGTAGAAAGGAAGTTCCCAAAGAATTACCCCTTTGCACATGTCACCTCAAGGCCCTGCGCTTTTGCTTTGTGGAAGTGCATAGCCTTTTTAGTGCATAGCCTTCTTTTTAGTGCATAGCCTTCTTTTTCAGGGCACGTCATCTCTGTAGTACGTACACAAAGAAGCTGAAGAATCCTAAGTCAAGGGAAACATTCTGCAGAGCAGAGATCTCATTTGCAGTCAGAATTCCAGTTCTTTCTGCAAGATGTTATGCACTACTTAGAGAGAAAGACAGAAAGAAACAGGAATAGAAAGTAAGGATTTCTTCAGGAATTTGAATCCCTGTATCCACAGGTCTATGGGGAAAAGGCCAGTAATTCATATTCCAGGCAAAGAAAGGATTTTGGTTTGTCCCACTGAACAACTCCAAGTTAAGAAGTGGAGAGGTCATCCTTCCTCCTCCCCATTCATACAATCCAGACACGAGGTCCCCACTGAGCTCCCTAAGACCCCAGTGAGGGACTTTGTCTACAACCTCAGGTCTTAGAACACTGGGTTCTTACCCCTCCAGGGTTAACATGCCAATTTTTCCTTCACTGTTTGCGTGTAGAATTATTGGAAATGTTTTGAAAGGCAGTAGTTTGTTCTTACTTCTTTTCTTATTTCACTCCCACATGGAGGCTTTTCTCTGGGGAGCACGGGAACACATGCCATAATTAAAGGACTTAATTTGAAGTTCAATTCTGCCCTGCTGGGTCAGTGATCGGTGAGCCGAATTATCGAGACCTGCCAATGACCTGCCAAGGGGAAAGTGAACCAGAGCACGTGGAAACAGTAAGACGTGAAGGAAATGTGGAAATGCTAAGATGGGTTTGTGAGAGAAGGACTTACAAGGAGCCAGAGGGCCATCAGAAGGTCAAAATGTAGTCAGGGGCCCTACTGAAAAGTTACCATAGGAAGGGAACACAGAAAGCTTGGGGAAAGCCACAAAAGAGGTACAATTTAGTTGAGAGCAAGGAGAAAGAATTTTCCATTGCTGAGCTATTCAGAGCCAGGCTGAGATACACAAAACATGCTCATGTTTTTACTTTTCCCCAATAGTACGTCCCTATTTTAACTTCTTTGTATTCATGGTGACCAGAGAATGTGAGCAATGGTTGCTATAATAGCAATGATAGTTAATATTATTATGTATTAAGGACAGTGATAGTAAAATATGTAACATTATTAAATGCCATGGTAGACTACACGTGGCTGCCTGTTTTCCCTCCCAAGTCTTTCAAAGCTTACCCTAAGTAATTTTAAAAGGCTTAAGACCAAAGGACCAGCAGAGTAAGAGAGGACAAAGAGTGGACTACAAGTACCAGTGAAGTTCCAGAATATGGGAAGCAGAGAGGGACTCAGAAAGAGACTTATCAGAGAGGAATGACAATGAGGAGTCCCTTTATTATTGCATAGAATCTGGGACAGGCTCAAGAGTTGGCAGGAAAGATATTTCAGCAGGCTGGAAATTCTGTTTATGGAGCAGTTAGAACCCTGTCTCCCCTTTCTCACACCCAGCTGGGTGACTATTCCTGGCAACGTGAGCAGGATGCAGGCATAATCTCTGTAGAAACCGGAGCAGAGAACCTGGATTCTTGCTCACCAACGGCAGCTAAACGTGCATGCGGTATGTTGTTGTAGCGCCAGGAGAGCGTTTGGTGAGTATGTCTTACTTCCCTGAAGAGGTCCGCAACATCCTGGCAGTAACTGGACATCGGAAGATCTCTCTCTGGAGAAACTGGCCCATGAAAAAAAGACCTGTTGATATTGGTATTTGGGGCCATCCAGTGAAAAGACTGGTCCCTGTTTGGCACTTGAATGCAAAGCTCATAAACCTAGCTGAGGTACACTGAGGTTAAAATTAGCACTCTAGTTCCTCTCCCTTAAATATGAGTGACAGCTAAGCATCACCAGTTCCTTAGGAGAGACTCCAACAGGAAAGGTAAAACAAACCCAAAGAAAGAAAAAAAAAAAAAGGAAAAGATTTCAAAAACAAGCGAGAAGAAGGAAGGAAACTCAAACTAAAGCAAAACAAATGCCTCGATAAGTATTACCCTCAGCGAGAGAAGGAAGATACTGCATTTACCAAATAAGAGTAATCTGCAACAGGAGAAAGCTGTGGGAAATTAAACACAGCAAAATTAAATTCGGATATTTAATAGAGAGGCAAAAAGATAAGGTTAAAAACTATTCAGAATGTGCAAGAAAGAAACAAAGACAACTTTTATTCTCATAAAAGGAGAAGATAAGAAAAGTAGAAGCTCAATCCAATGAGTAAAATATTGAATTAATAAGAATTCTAGAGAGATAGAGACAAAAGAAGAAAATTATCAAAGATATAATTCAAGAAAACGTTTCAAAGCTGAAGGACATGAGTTTCTACACCGAGATTCCAAAGTAATAAATTACAAACACAAACAAACAACAAAACACCCAAGACTCATTATTATGAAATTTCAGAGCAAGAGGAATAAAGAGAAAACCTCAGAAGCTTCTACAGATTAAAAAATAAACCAAATTAGGGGCGCCTGGGTGGCACAGCGGTTAATCGTCTGCCTTCAGCTCAGGGCGTGATCCCGGCATTACAGGATAGAGTCCCACATCAGGCTCTTCCGCTGTGAGCCTGCTTCTTCCTCTCCCACTCCCCCTGCTTGTGTTCCCTCTCTCGCTGGCTGTCTTTCTCTGTCGAATAAATAAATAAAATCTTAAAAAAAAATAATAAATAAAAAAATAAAAAATAAACCAAATTAAACACCCCCCCCATGAACACACGACTGAGTTTTAGAAGTGAACTAGAATTCTTAGTTATAGCAGAGAAAGCTGGAAAAAAAAATATAACAATGTCTTTAAAATTCTGAAGGAATGTTTTCCAACCTGAAATTCTTTATCAAGTCAAATGAGCAAATAAGAGTGAGGACTTTTTTTTTTTTTTTTTTTTTACAGAGAGTGCATGCACTGTGGGGGGGAGGGGCAGAGGAGAAGGAGAGAGAGAATCTCCCATCCAAGTAC
The DNA here is from genome assembly GCF_023065955.2 of Ursus arctos. NCBI lineage: Eukaryota > Metazoa > Chordata > Mammalia > Carnivora > Ursidae > Ursus > Ursus arctos. Next base: position 5,590,348 of record NW_026622986.1, read on the forward strand.
TAACCAGGCCTGACCCTGCTTAGCTTCCGAGATCAGACAAGATTGGGTACGTTCAGGGGGGTATGGCCATAGACAGAGAGAGAGAATCTCAAGCAGATTCCCTGGTGAGCAGGGAGCCCAACTTGGGGCTTGATCTCAAGACCCTGAGATCATGACCTGAGCCAAAATCAAAAGTCGGATACTTAACTGACTGAGCCACCAAAAGTGAGGATGTTTAAAGACATATTAAAGTCTCAAAACATGCATCTTTTCTATAAAAGTTACTGAAGGATTGGTCTAGCAAGACAAAGGGGTAACTAAAGAAAAAGGAGATCAGGAAACTCTTCATCTGGTACAGAAAAAGAGAAAAAAAAAAGTTCCCAGGTTGAGGAAGAGAAGGCACAAACTGCAGTTGTGCATAGAGTAAAACTGAAACCAATAGCGTGCAAGAGAGAGGGCTTCAGGAGAGATGACTCAACAATGTTAGTACTCTTGATAGAAGTGGATGTATTGGAAGCTCCCCTCCAATCCCCTCAAAGAACAATTTAGTGATAAGGCATAGAAAACAAATCAAGCCAGCCGACCAACGAACTCAGCTGAGGCAATCATATATATACACGTATATCTGAAGAAGGAAATGTCAAGCTCACTCAGTGTTTCAGCTGGGAACAATAAGTTGTTATATAACGTCTGAGCCTGGGGGGAACAGAGAGGTAGAGATCACGTGTGTGTGGTATGTGTGTATACTGGTATAACAGAGTTAAAGCCTCACCTATTTTAATAAGGCATTGACATATCAGATCTGAATTTAGTCATAGTGTTTGGAAGGTTGGGAGCAAGTATCAACAGATTCGGCTAAGAATCGCCTCTCCGAGCAGGACTCAGGGAGGGGAGGAGGCAAGGTCATTACTCATGACCAACTTCCTGGTACCACTTGGCTTATAGGAACAACTAGGATTTCATGAAAACAGACCATCTAGCACTATACCATGCCTTAGGGAAAACTTTACGTGAATGATTGCTTTTAATGTCACGTGGTTATTGCGTGAGGTCGATACCTTGCTCTCCTCATTGAAAGTCATAAGACATCTTAGAAAGCTTCAGTCACAGAGAGGTTTCGAAACTTGCTCAAGGTCACACGGCCGGTGGGGGCCGTAGATGGGCTATGATCTCAGGCAGTTGACTCCAGAGGCTAGGCTTGTACACACTACACCAGTCTCCTTCTCGGGCTCTGTCTATGCAATGATTAGAGAGCTTGAAATGGTATACTTTAGCATATCGATGTTTCATAAAAGCGAAATTCTCGCAAACACAATATAAATGATTCAGCTGCATTTACTTAATTTGCCTGTGGAGTTAGAAGAGTGAAGATTATTGCATGGATGGTACAGAATGTCTGCTCTAAGAGAGCGTGGAGGGCCAGGCCACACATACCTGTCCCGCCTGTGATTTGTACTGAGCTCAGCAAAGCCCCCACAGCGCTGAGGTGTTGGAGCCTGGGGAATGACCGCGTGCCTTCCTCTCTCTCCAGCTTTTCTTATATTTTTTTAAAAGATTATTTATTTATTTATTTATTTATTTGACAGAGAGAGAGACAGCCAGTGAGAGAGGGAACACAGGCAGGGGGAGTGGGAGAGGAAGAAGCAGGCTCCCAGCAGAGAAGCCTGATGCGGGGCTCGATCCCAGAACTCTGGGATCACGCCCTGAGCCGAAGGCAGACGCTTAACGACTGAGCCACCCAGGCGCCCCTCTCCAGCTTTTCTTGTGCCCTGGCTTCTCTCTTTAGGACCAGCCCTGATTTTGATATTGAATGATTCAGGCTTAAAGCCTAAGTAATTACTCGTATAAACTTTTTAACCCCTGGGCCCTGAGCAGGTCTAGACTTGCTCCCCTCCTTCGGTGACTTCCATTCTGCATTCTCAGCACGATGGAAATTTAAACAGCAAGGATCATGTAGTTCACATCAGATTATAAAACTTTATATACTGGCGGTGCCTTTGACTGTATAAAAATTGGTTTTCATGCCTTGCTTGGATTTGGCACCAGACTAGAAAGGGCTGAACTCTCGCTCCTCAGGAGCCCTCTTGACTTCTCAACCACAAACTCATGTCAACTGAAATCTTAGAAGTGGCCACGAGCAGTCTGGTTTTGATACCTGCCAACATTTTCCTCAAGCTAGCCCTTAACCACTTTCATAATTCACTTTTAAAACTACCCAGTCCTCATAGCTCAATGAGACTAAACAGTGTCAGCTGCTGGCTTCGAGTTGTTCCTCTGATGGCTGTATTAATATTTCTATGTTCTCACCTCCTACCCCTGGAGGCATCAGCTTGCATGACTGGAGCTGTTAGTTCCACCCAAGATTTCAGTCTAAGGCAAGCCATAGACAGATGATGTGGAAGACAGATGTTTCTGAATCCATATTCACAAGCTTTAGACTATATCAAACACCCAAGTAAAGAGTTATTATTCTATCTCACTTATACACTCAGGATTCGGATTCAGTTGAAGTGTGAGACATAGACAAGCTATCTGCCCATGGATAACAAAATATTCTGACTTCCTACTCTCTCCTGTATTTCTCTGTTTCTGTTTATTGCTCCATTTTTCTTTCCATCTCCTGGGAAGAATAGCGTGAAACTGTGATGCTTTTGTTATGTGTTAGGTTTTCTCTTTTTTTAGAGAGTTCAGTCAGGAGCTCATCTTTTCGATTTGTATTTTGAATTGCTTTGCTTTTAATCTGGATCAGGCTTCATTCAACAAATTAGACTACACCCATAGAACAGTAACTCAATTCACACTGAAGGATTTTTTTTTTTCCCTAAAACAAGATTCTAATGCAAAGACACTTCTACATACCCCTTGGGATCATTTGTTGTATGAAAGCTTTCTTTCACCAAAATATATTTCTAGATTTTAATAATGACCTTTATGAAACATTTTCAACCTGTGAACACTTTCCAACATACTGACATGGCTTTAAGAGAAAATACTTCTGGGTAGAGAAGACTGACGTTCTGAGACTCTCTTTTCATTTGGGGTTCAAATTGGGTTAGAGTAGAAAACAAAGTTTTGGGTCAGTCATCTTTGATCACTCTCCTCTTCATTGTGGGTCTCCAACTCTCTGTGGAGAAATGTGCGTAGGCTTATTAAAATCGTGAACACCAGAAAGAGCTACAAGAATTCGTGTGGACAATGAGGTGACCTGCCAGCCAATGTCCATAGGCATGTTTAGGTTGAGATTCTCTACACCGAATAATTCTTTCATCAAGGGTCCTGCCTAAAAACCTGCTGGACGGAGGGAAATGCCTTCACGCGGTCCCCCCAGCGCAGTTTGGCTTACATGAGGTGACTGCTACAGACAATAACCTGTCATCCAGAGGTTGGTTTTCTCGCACTTACTTCTTCTGCTTAGGGAAACCTCACTTCTTATTAGCACAAGTGTATTTACTTAAACAGAGGCTTGGGGAGAAATTTGTGGTTTTCAAAGATCTATCTCTTGACCTGTTACCGCTAAATGTTCTTATTAAATCTTCCCACTGACGTCGGTTCCTGACTGCCCGTTTCGCTCGTTGGGCTAGCATCGTGAACCTTAGCGGGGAGGTGAGGCTGGCTGGAACGTGAAGACCAAAGACCCTACCTTTCCTCTCTTGTAGGACAGTCCTTCACTGTTGTGTGCCCTCAAATTGTTACCTTTCCACTCTCTAAAAAAGCCACGGAGATTTGCAGCCTGAGGATACGGTCATACAACAAGAGAGGACAGTAGCGTGTTTTAGGGCCATGGGAACCACCATTGTCAGAGGGAAAGGGCTCAAACAAACCGTAGTATTTACTTACAAGGGCCAGCATCTACAGCAGCCTTAGGAAGAGCAAGGAGTCCTACAGGGCAGCCTGGGAGAGGCCCAGTGGGAGGAGTTCAGGGCTGCATCGCTTTCCTCTTTGGTAAAGCTTCGTCAGTTTCTGTTTGTGCAGGTGAAAAAGTGGGAGTGTCCCCGCTGATCCTCAACCATACGCATGTTAACGCCTCATCTCTTTCCCCTAGCGGTGAACGGAGGGAGTGGGGGCACAGATAAAAGGGAAAGAGGGTGGGGGAGATTTAAAAAATGCAACAGGGGCCACGGAACTGGTTCTGGGCTGTTGACAACCCCCGAGAGGCGCGAGGGCTCCAGACACCTCCCCTGCTGTGTTCCCACAGCTCCTGGGGCTCCTTCCTTTTCCTGCCACCGCAGCGACCTTGTGGGGGGAAGGCGGCCCCCGCGGCGGAACGCACAGCGCCCCCGCTGGTTGGGCTGCTTCCTCCCCTCCCTCCCTCTGTGCCAGTCACTGGCCGCTGCGGTTCGGGCTCCTCCAACCTTGTGCTCCTCTCACCTCCCCGCTGCGCTGCGGGCTGGGCAGCCCTCCTCCTGCCAGAGCCCGGGGATGGGGGGCCCGCCGCTGGCTGCGCTCTCACCCGAGGGGAAACTTGTGAACATACAGTCCTCTCTTAGAGATTCCAGTTCACCGGGTCCAGGGAGCGACCTTGGAATTGGGAGTTTCCGAGGCTCCCCTGGAAATCCCGCAGGGCAGCGCAGTTTGGGAACCCCGCGGAGGCATCCCTTCTAGGGGAAGCATCCCTGACCTGCCCCTCGGACTCTGAGTCCTTCCCGTGTCAACTGAACTGCAGGGTCTTTAATTGTACGTCTCCCCAGGAAACGTCCACTTCGTGAGGGCAGGACTCTGGCTGGCTTTGAAGTGGTTCACAAGATACTCATTTGATTGAACTCAATTGAAACCTTTGTCCTGTCCTGCTCTTGCTAAAGCAAAAGCAAACTTCTTTTTGGCTCGTTTTTGTTTGTTTTTAAGGAAGGAAGATTTAAAACAAATAAGACACTAGGAAAAATTACAAAACTGCAAAAAAAAATTTCTTACAAAAATCTGGTAATATTGTTCCTTGGTTGTGGAATGATGCCAGACCCACACTTGCTGGATTTTTTTTTTTTTTTTTTTTTTTTTGGTAAAGATTTACTCCAGTGAAATCTCTGCTTCTCATTTTATCAGTCTTTTATACCATGATGTGGAAGGCATCAAGTTTTTTCAGGAAGAAGACTCACATGCCTAGTTTCTTTCCCTGTCTCCCTCAATATCATGTCTCCGCTCTCTCTCTCTCTCTCTCTCTCTCTCACACACACACACACACACACACACACACACACTTTTCTGATAGATTCTGCTAGGACTGAGAAACCAAAGCTGATCATTGTGGATAAGATTCTGCAAGTTTCCATAATCAAGTCTGCAAGATTTCATAATTTTCCTTTGCTCCCCCACTGTCTGATTTTCAGCATTCCTTGCTTCTAAAAGTCTCCTAAGGTAAAGTCATTGCATGGATCCCGAGAAAACCAATGCCTGATGCTGACTCCTGCTTCTCAGCAAGTATAGAAGACGCACTTTTAGGCTATTAACTGTTATTTGTGTTGATACAGATGCTATTATCAGATTAATCATCAAAGGGCTGATTTTATTTTGCTTTTGCCCTGGAGGAGAAAGAAAGAAAGAAAGAAAGAAAGAAAGAAAGAAAGAAAGAAAGAAAGAAAGAAAGAAAGAAAGAAAGAAAGAAAGAAGAAAGAAGGAGAGAGAGGGAAAAAAGAAAGAAAGAAAGAAAGAAAGAAAGAAAGAAAGAAAGAAAGAGGAAGGAAGGAAGAAAAAGAAAACCATTTTGAAAATAAAAGCATCTAATAATTAAATATACTTTCCCAGAGAGCTGAAGAACAGATGTTCCGTCTCTTTCATGGAGTGGGAGGGTGTGGATACTTAGGGGAGTTGTACCCAGAGCACATTTCATAATCTTAAAAAGTCAAGGGGTTTGAGGAAAGTCCCTAAACATGGGAGGTCTGGTTGGGGTAAATTCATACTTGTACAGCAACACAAAAGGGAATTTACCATGCTTTTTGGCAATCATGTTTTTTTCAATTTCTTCTCCAAACTCTCAAGATGTGAAAGATTGTTATCACCACAAATTAGTAGAGTTTTTGAAATTGAGGGGAAAAAAAACAAACCAAAAAACCTTTTAACTTGGCTAAGACAGTTTTATTGAGTAAATTTTTACTGTGATTTCCATAACAGCCCACCATGCAGAAGTTAGGCCATGAGAAAAGTGAAGCCAAATTTGGAGGAAAAATCATTAGCAATAATAGATGGAAAAGAATGAGAACGATTTTTACTCTAGTTCCTATGACCCGAGTCTGAAACTGGTAAGATGATTAGGGTCACCTGAGGAGACTTTTCAAACACCCTCCTGCCCCATCACCACTCCCAACCATTTGCCTCCCATCCTTCTCTTCCAAGGGATTGGGCACATGTCATTTGAAAAGACTCCTGAGTTAAATCCAGCTCGTTCTCTCCACCCCATTCTGGCCCCCTCTTCCTCAATTCTAGAACCAGGGTCCTACTATATAAACTCTTGAAGAAATGACAGATTCTACTGTCATTTAGAGGGAGAGTGTGCCTCGCTTTCTCTGACACACCATCCCCTGGCAACCCTCTGAAATTGAACTGCTGGGACAGATCGCCTCTGAAGGTGAAGACACCACTCCTTCCTCCCTCAGACCCTTGCTTCAGAGACTCAGCTGCTCATTTTGTGCACTGTATCCATGATTAAATTCCCTCCGTATCATTTATAACGTTATTCTTTTCTGATCTCTCTTTCAATGACCTTGAAATATCGGTGTATCTGAAATCTTCTGGGACTGAAATAAATCCTCAACGTTACACAATTTTTAGAGTTGGAAGGAGCATGAGAGATTGTCTCCCACAATTTTACAGGAATTCATTTTATAGTATTCTAGACAGTTGCTGCTCGTATATTTTAAAAAATTAGGCATCCATTACCTTATGTGGAAGCACACTTTATTTTTGGAGAATGCACAGTTGAGCCAAATGAAATGCATTTGTCTTCCTAAGGTCTTCCAGTTACAGGAATCTTAGAGATAGATGGCGTGTCTTCTCTCAGTGACTTCTCGTGAGCCTCAAGTCAAGCTGCCAGTTTGCTTAGGAGTGGAACACATTCACATTTAATAATCACAGACTTTACACCCTCTGCTGAATTTGATTTCTCAGCAGATCCACGACTCCCCTGATAATTGAACAGTCTTCGCGGTGCTGGTCACATGACCCTTCCATGGCAGTCAGGGCAGGGAAGGGAAAAAGTGAGCCTTCTGCCGTCCTCAGCAGGGTCCAGGTAGAACTTCAGAGTCTGGCTTGCACTAAAGGTCATCCTGTGGGACAGCCAGAAGGCATGGCGACAACCCTAATTTCTTATACATTCTGCATGACACCGTGTCAAACTATTAGTTCCGTGGAAAAACAGTAACAACAACACATGAGAGTTGCACATTTGGTATCATACAGAGCAAATATCTGTTCACTCAATTTTTACACTATCATCTGGTGGTTTGGCATTATTGGGATGCAGTTTTAGTTTTTTGGTTTTTTTTTTTTTTGTATAGAGAATAGCCACTTGCTGACTGAGCTTCCAGGGTCATTTCTCACATTTCTCCTCCAGAAATGTGTGCACTTGGTAAATAGAGTTTTACTGCTAAGATGAAACTTGCTTGTTTTTCTGTTAAGAATTTGGACCCATCACTTTTCTAAAATCCTAGCCTTCTTAAAAATACTAGTTTCCTTACTACTGTTTACAGTTTTCTGTCACCTAATACTTCTTCATATTCTGTTTATCCTTCCCTGATACTTAATAAAGATTTCACAGACTTTCTCTATCTACTGCAGTCCTTCCAAAATTCCATGTGTATGAGGTTGATGGGCTTCTTGATAAAAAGATGCAACACAGAGGCCCCTTTGCCTGTGCCCTGGGAGACACCTTGTGACCAAGCCAGAAGGATTAGGTAATTCTTTTTCTTTTTTAAGATTTTATTTATTTATTATATTTTAGAGAGGGGGGAGGGAGCAGAGGGAGGAGAGAATTGCCAGCAGACTCTGTGCTGAGTGTGGAGCCCAATGTGGGGCTCCATAGCATGACCCTGAAGTTATAACCTGAGCGGAAACCAAGAGTCAGACGCCTAACTGCCTGTGCAACCCAGGCGCCCCGGGACTAGTTAATTCCTAAAGTGGCGCCCACATGCTCTACGTGAATAAACTCATCAAAACTTTGGGGTTGAACTGTCTTCCTCAAATAGAGATTTGAAGTACTACCCCCAGTATCTGTTAATGTAACCTTATTGGAAATAGATATATTTACAAATGTGGTCACGTTAAGATGAGGTCAGTCTGGCCATATTGTTTTATGACATGGGCCCTAATTTAATGACTGCTGTCCTTACAAGAAGAAGGGAAGAGACACAGACATACACAGGGGAGAAGTCCACATGAAGATGGAGGCGGAGATTGGGGTGACGCAGATCCAGCCAGAGGACATTAAGGATGCTGGCACCACCAAAAGCTAGAAAAGTTGGGAAAGCTTCTTCCTCAGAGCCTTCCGAGGGAGCATGGAACGGTGGACACCTGGATTTTGGACCTCTAGCCTCCAGACTGTGGGAGAATAATCTCTTGCAAGAAACCATCAAGTTGTGGGGCTTTGTTATGCGGCCGGCCTAGGAACCGAATACAGTGCTCACAAAGGATCTTCAGCCTCCTTGGACTAAAGAGGTAGTAACTTGGAACACCTGTTCTCCTGCCTTTCATATTAGAGGCAGAGCCTGGAGGGAAGACTCAAAATATCTGGGTCTTGTGGCTCTGAGCAATGGCTTATTCTGTGGGCCTCAGGTTTGTTCCCTCCCTCACTTGCTCATGGACTCCTCACCCAGCAAGTGTTCCGCTGAGTATGCCCAAGTCCTGGCCCTTAAGGAGCTTTCATTCTAGGAGGGGAAGACTGACAAGTAAACAGGGAAATGGGTAAACAAAAAAAAAAAATGATGTCGTTGCATTCAGTGTCAGAGAGAAAATAAGGTCCCTGGTTCCTGGTGTAGCTTCTAAAATCGTTGGGCTCTTCAGAGTAAGAGTACCTCTTGTATACTCATGAGATGACCAGTGGCTGAGAAGCCCTGGAGAACTTTAGGATGGGGACTGATCCCCAAAGACCAAGGAGTGATTAGAAGGTTGGAACTTTCAGCTCCAATCCCTCACTGGGGAGGGGAGAGGGTTGGTGATTAAGTTAATCACCAATGGCCAATGATTTAATCAATCATGACTACATAATAACCCCTCCCCCACCCCATAGAACTCCCTATAGGCTGGTGAACACACTGAGGTCGCCGGAGGGTAATGCACCTGAAAAGAGGGTTGCGGGAACCCCCAGACTTTGTCGGCAAGTTGGGCAAGACGTGTGGGTGACCTGGGGACACAAGACTTGCACATTGCACCTAAAGGTAGGGCAGTCTTGTAGAACTAAGCCTGTCGACCTGTGGGGTCTGCGGCTGAACGCTGGGTCATTAGTGTCGGAACTGAATCGAGTTGTATGTAGGACACCCAGTTGGTGGACAGAGAATTGGAGGATTGGCTGATATGAGGGAAACCCCCACACATCTGGAGTCATGAGTATTGTGAGTGAAAGCAGACCAGGACGGGGATCGAGAGTGAGAGTGAGAGAGATCGGCTGATTTGGAAACGCCTCCCTGAGGAAGCAAGGATAATGCAGGGAAGGAGTGAGCCAGGCAAAGTTCTAGTGGAAGTGTGTGCTAGGCAGAGGAAACATGTTTTCAAGGCCTTGGGCGGGGAACGTGGTTAGTGTGAGCCAAGAGTAGGAAAAAGTCTGGGAAGCTGGAATGGAAGGAGCTGGAATAGAATGAGCAACTGGGGGTGGGATAGCGGGAGGGGAGGGGGGACAGAGGATGGGTTCGGAGAGTGAGCCCTAAAGGTGATGGGAAGTCTTTGATAAGTGATTAGGATGTGTATTTGTGATTCTAATCTGTCAAATGCAGAATTAAATGTTTGCATTATACGTATATATATATTTTCCCCCAAAGATAAAGAAATGGTGCTTCTCACTGTGACTACTATAGGCCTTTAAGATGATGAGCAGATAGGCTGTTCTCTTGACTTTCCCCTAAATGGTGGTGAGAAGCCTGAGCCAAGGGGCAGCTTTCTCCCCATTCCTGACATCTTCCCTTTGGGGAGAAGAGCTCAGTGAAGGGAGTCTGTCCTGGTAGCAGGAGAGGCTGAGATGCTCAAAAGGGATATCCTGAAGAAGCCCTGAACGTTCAGTATTCATTGAGTATCCTCCGTGTCAGGCACGGTGTTCGCAGCCAAGGGCACAACAATGAAATCCTATGGGGCCCCTCCCGGAAGGAACGTGCAGGCTGATGAGGGTGTCAGACTGGCCCCATGCCACGTGAGCAGCATACCAGAGACGCATGCACGTAGTGAGTATTTACTTGCCAGAAAGCATAAAGAAGCATAAAAAGGGGGCCTAACCAGAAGGGAGGTGTGACTTTTCCTGAACAGAAATGTCTTCAGAACAAGGTGGCATAAGTCTGTTTTACAGATTGTCTCAGCAGAGAGGGCCCTGACATGAGATGAAAAGCTCAGGTATTTAGGTCAGAAATGTACACCAGTTATTAAGGGCGGGTTCTGGTATCTTTTGTTGCCTTTGTTTTGGAAATGAGCAAAAAATTTCCATCAATCTTTTGAACCTTGGGATTTAATCTAAATAGGATTCGCTTTTGCTGTGCAAAGGATTTTCCTGCTCTGTAATCATTTACAGGTAGAATGGTTAAAAAATGTAATCTATTCCCCCATTATCATGCAAATCCCATATTTAAATATTTCCATGTCACTGTATTTTTTTGCCCTTAAGTTTCTTTTCTTTCTGCCTGTGGGAGAGGGTAGGTTCTGATATCATCAATTGGATTTTGTTTTTTTTTAAACTTTAGGCTAATAAATCTAAAGTTTGCAGGAAGCTGCCTTTGGAGATGCTAGCCTTATTATTTGTGAGCTGATGGAAGGCGAGAATCCTAAGCCGAAGCTGATGCTGTGGACAGAGCGGCCCCAGCAGAGGGGCTCGTGGACAAACTGAGCAGCAGTGCACATTCTCCGAGCCCGTCCACTCCCTGAGTGGGTTTGTGTTATGAGCTGAGAGATGGCTCAGCCAAGGAGGATTGGGGGATGGAGAATGAATAACTGCTGTTCTCAACAGAAATAACTCCTGGAAGTGGGGGCAGAGGAAGAGTTAGGTGGAGAAATGGATGACTAAGTGTGTGTTTCCTAACATGGAGAGGCTGCCTTCTGTCTTTATTCATGTCCGATGGGCTAGTTATCTTGTTTGAATTTATGAGGCAGTACGTTCAGGTAGGAAAGGGGTAAAGAGCAAGATCTGGTTTCAAGAAAACAAAAGGCATGGACTTTTAAAGTGACCTGTTTTCTTTGCAGAAGTGCGCAGCCTAGGTCAAAAGCTTTGGGCAGCTTTTGCAAAGCAATATGCTGGTATGGGAACCAGCGGAAGTTCGTGCTGCCTCTAGCATGGCAGGGTACTGCCGTCCATGCTGTTCGAAGAGAGAGAGAAGAGATAAAGTGTTGGTCTCTGGGAGTCTGTTCCAAGATAGGCTGTGTAAACGTGAGAATTTCTTAGAAGTCCATGGGATTTTTGAGGTTTGTATATCAGCCATAGAGGCGAGGTTAAACTATGGCGAAAGGTGACCCCTCAATCTCAGTAGTGTAGAAAAACAAGGTGTCTTTCCTGTCCGTGCTCTTGTCCACCTTCCCTTCTGCATTGTCCTAGCTCCAGGGAACCCTGTCTGATAGAAAAACCACCAGCTAAAACATATCTGGTCAGGGAAAAAAAGAGGATGGCAGTTCCCACACTGGCTTTTAAAGCTTGTCTCTGGAAGAAACGCACAGCACTCCTGTTCTCATAACTGGCCACGGAGGGCAAGGGATTGCAACCCTACCTTATGCTCTGAAGAAAATCCAGGAAGATAGGCTAGGTAGCACCAGTGACTTTCACAGACATAAATATTGCATATAAGCAAGCAATTGAGGAGACGGCGAAACTCCAGATAGCCTTTTCTAATTTCTTGTGTGTGTGTGTGTGTGTGTGTGTGTGTGTGTGTGTGTGTGTGCATGTGAAAGTGAGGCTAAGGCTGAATATAGACGACTCTAAGGAAAGATAAAACCCTACACCCTCCCCACCCCAGCACCCCAATAAAGCGCTTATGCACCCAGGGGCTCACGTACAATAGAACTGTTTAATTCATGTTCTACGAACCCCTGTCTGCTGGGTTGAGAACAAGCCGGGGCAGCTACTGGACATGATTGAAGAGATTTCTGAGCCAGAAAGAAGGAGAGAGGAATCGAACTGTCTTATTCAGGAGGCAGGAAGGCGGCTGTCTGCTCAGGACACCAGCGGGAAGCACAGTGGCTTGGAGAGAAATGGAAAGACTTTTCTTGTAAAGAAGCAATTCCCACCCTCTGGGTTTTTAATCTTGTCTAATGATTTTATCTGGCACAGAAGGAATTGGGGGAAATGAGCGTGTTTTCTTCACTCTTCACCCAGAGGGTAATCCTTAAGAAGAGAGCGATCATGTGTGATACCTCTTCTCAGATCTACCGATCTTTTGCACGATTATTGCTTTATTGAGATTGCAAACTGTTCTTGAATCAGGGCTGACACCTCAGCCACTGCCTCCCATGCAGCCGGGAAGAAATTGACAGTTTGCACATCCTCGGGTTAGCTTCACATTAATTAAAGCTTCACACAGCTCTGTCTGCTTCCTTTTGTTATTCACATGGGTTTTTGTGGATCATGCTGTTTACAAATAAGGCTAAATCCAAATGCCACGCTTGCATCTGAATGTCCAGATCCAGGCCTCTTCGTAATTGCTGGATGCACGAGAGAGTAGGCAGACTTGGTGAGGATAATGAGATGGAAGAGCTATACAATTCAGTTTCCTGTCAAATGACTTCAAGAGATAGATACACTTCCCTTTACTAGCTGAAGTTTCTGGAAGCCAAACGTCTGAAATATATTAAGTAGAAGTTTGCCTGTGTCCATAGTCATTTCCTCAAATTTAAGATTTCACTTCCACAGTATCAACATAAGCAGCTTATCTTGTGTAAATTCTGAGATTCATTACTTGGGTGGATGAACATGGGGGGGGGGGGGGAATAAAGAAACAACCTAAAACTAAAAAAAAAAAAAAATCTAAACATTAGGCAGATAGAATCTTTTAAATCTGTCAATCAGATGTTGTTAGGTCCAAAGAGCAAAGCTACTCTATTGTGTTACATTTTATCCATACAATTCCTTTGTAAAAAATGAAATAGATTTGTGAAGTCTACTTATATCAAATTTTAATGATTGTTCATTAAACATGTTTGAATGAGATTAATGTCAATTTCAAATATGCATGAATCAACCCCATATGATCCCCCGCTCATTAGAAAAATGTTTCAGAGTTTCTGGCTACAACCTGCGTTGTTCAGACTGATGAAAACTTCAAGACAATTTTATAAGGTTACATTCAGAAATTGGTCAGCAAATGTGTACTGTGTTGTTTGCCGGACTGAGGTACTAAGCAGAAGAAGCTGCTCCAAGCCGGCCTTTAGTCCCATGGTGGTGAGGTATGGGGAGGCGAAGCAATCCTAGAGGCTATGATTAGGTCTTGTCTTACAGTGACCCTGTGCCTCTGGACTGTGACCTTCACAGGGGCTTCTCACTCTCCACCCCCGCGCCTTAGATGGGATAGGCTGGGAGTGGGCGGAGTTGGTGGGGCTCTGCTAAAGGCCCAGCAGGCAGGCTCTGGTAAACCCCTTTCTCTGGAGAGCAGGCCTTGTTAACAGAGCACGGTGCTCTGGCATATTTCAAAATGGTTCTTTCTCCCCTCCTGTGGTGAAAGCACAAGGGGACTTGACTCTGCCACTCGCTGTGAGAACCCGGTAGAGGTTCTCACAAAAGTGGGGAGGCGCCTCTCTGACCAGGCCTCCCTGGAGGTTGTAACTCAGTCAGCCTCCAGCAATTCAATTCAGTGCCGGTCAATTACAGCTCCGATTCTCCTAAGCAGGCACTGGTCCCCGTGGGGGTGGCTGATGGTGGCTTTCGACGCCTGTGCCTTGTGGTTCTCTGTATTTGCCCGTCAGCAACTCCAGTCTGGGGGAAAGGGCTCTGTCCTGGGAGCTCACTCTTCTAATGGACCTAAGAAGAGTTGTTGATTTTTCATTTGGTCAGCTTTTTACTTGTTGCTAGGATGGGGTGGTGACTTTCAAGCTTGTTACCTGCCGGACTAAAAACGGAGTTTGTCAGTGCATTTGAAATTGCATTTATGCACTGGCTGTCCTGCATGGCGACTCATGTAACAATCCCAGTCTATAAATGGTCACAGCTCTGGTTGACCTTTTTACCATTATAACCCTAGTCCTTAGCCCTCTGTCTGGTGCAGAACAGTTGTTCGGTAAAAATGGGTTGACTGACTAGCTAGCAGATCTGAAAGGATGCTTTCCAACCATCAGGAAGAGATTCTGAATGCTCCTGGGTCTCAGGGCAGCAGAGCAGATATCTTCAGGAATAACCATCCAGCAGCTGATGAGTCTAGGACAGAAGGAAAAACAGAATGGGGGGGAACAAAGACCATGACAGACAAAATAGAAGAAGAAAGAAAGAAAGGAGAGAAAGGAATGGAAAGAACCCAGGATCGTGGAGCCTAGCAGAGTGCCCTTCTGCACAGCCTCCCATGGTGTTGGGGGTCGCACTGTCAAGCACTGCCTGCCCAGACTAACCTTGGACTCAGAGCCCAGGCCCCCACGGCTCTGAACCCGCGATGGGTACATCAGTGTCCTCCACATCCCCTCTTCCATTCTCATTCATTGACTTGCCAGAACGAAGATCGATTCCAACATCAGCATTGCTCAGAGTGTGGTCGTGGAGTTCATCAGCTAACAGGGTCAGTTCTGAGAGTGTAAAGCGATGCCCTTGATAATTACTGTGGGACCACAGGTGCAACGGTGCTGTCCCAGGAATACTGGGGGACGGGATTACCCTGCTGACAGCCCATTCCGCCTGCAGGTGGTTTCCTACTTCTGGCTTGAAGTATAGGTAATACCAATAGGGCTAATAAATGGATTGTATCACATACTTTCAGAAAAATTGGATGGTCAACTTTTTAAGTTTTAACTTACAGTATTTGAGAACGTGTATTCATAATATAACTGTTCTTAACACCCTGGGGTTTGAAACACTCTCTCCCTTCTCTGTACTTTCTCTCTTTTTTCCTCCCACTTTGTATTAGAGTTCTAGCTATACCCATCTTTCCTCCTTACTACATCTTATATTGTTTGAGGCAAAACCCACAATTCTTAAAAAAATTTTAAATCAATTACAGGTATTAATGAGAATGTACTTTTGATAAACACGAAAAGCAAAAAGACAAGTCTAAGGAAATAATGATTTGGGAGTAAGAAATCTTATTTACAATGCCTTAAGGAAGAAAAAAGACATTTTGAAATGCTTTCTTTTCTGATGAATCTTTGAAAGCCAGTTTTTGTTAAATGAGTTTACATCTAAATTTTAACTCTGTTGACAGTTAACTCAAGGGTCTTTTATCTATGCTTAATGTCACTAGCTATATCCTGCCATCGATCTCAGGGAAAAACTCCCTATTGAAATCAATGAGTAGTTCTATGTAAAAATCAATGACAGGATATGGCCTGTAAGAATAGTGGTTACTATAAGCCTTTGGCTCGGAGGCCACCACAAATGGTACTTCAGGATAACCCTTTCAACCACGTTCAGAAACAACAATGGGAAAACCTGCTATTCTTTAGAAGGGGGGAGAATGGCAGGAAGGAAACAGCACATGTTCGCTCAGGATAACCTGCGTGTTCCCACAGTTTAGCAGTGGCTTTCTATTGTTTCTTCGAGATTCTCAGAGAAAAATCCGTGGAAAAAGACTCATGCTTTAAAAAGTCTGTATTCTTTGAATGGGAAAGAAATGTGCATCCCCATACATGATAACACTCATCAGCCTGGCTGAGTGGAACCGACTGCTCCCTCCTCGTTCACCCAGTAGCCCCCCTCTCGCAAGGCCAGCACATCAAGGAGGAGAGAAAGAAGGAAGAAAAGCTGTGAGGAAAAGCTCACTCTCAATATGAAAGACCTGGGTCTTCCAGGCAGTAAAAATATCCGAATAGTTTAAGAAGACTTACGGGCCATAGACAGTGAGGCATTACCGACTCGCCACTTCTGTCTGGTGATTTGGTAAAAATGCCTCTCTGGATGCTTTTGTACAAATGGAGTCGAATAACTGGTGCCTAGCTTCAATGAGACACGGCACCTTCACCAACAGGGGATCCCCCTCCCCCCCCCCATATCATGTTCTCACAGCCCTTTTGGAGATAAAGGAGATGGGAGGGCGAGGACTGTGGCTGCGTGCGGTCCCATCAGTCTCGGGGGACAGTCGGCATCCCTGTCGTATCTGTCGCCAGCTCAGCAGATGCTGGATCCTGATAGCGCGAGGCTTCAGAAGACTCTGGGAGATGAGCCCCTGTATTCACACACTTGGATTCAGTTGTCCAAGTCCCACACAGGTCCTCTGCCCCCCACTCGTTATAAACAACGCTCTCGATTAGCTTTTCACACTTAATACATAATTATATTCTATTGGGTAGGCGAGAAAAGAGAATTTCCTCCTCTCTTTAGGCGGCATGTCCATTCCTGTGTGTAAGGCCTAAAATGAAGGCCCAATATTATGTATATCTTGTCATCTGCGGAAACCCGGAGAGCATCAAATCGCCTAATGTCAGAGTCCTTTCCTCGCTCTGCTTCTGGGGATAAGGTCCCCTAGCCAAACAAATCTCCTCATCACGGGGTCAGGCAAGGTCCTGCTATCCTTGAATAGTGAGTTTCAGTTCCCTGGCAGCCTGAGGAAATATTCCAGCCAGCCAATCACACCTTCTGGTAGGAACCAGGGGTCACCTCATCCTCTTGATATTTCAAGGCCTGTCTCCCACAGCCCCCTGGTGGTTCACTGGGTTCCCAAGCACAACCTCTGTGTGTTTCCGGGGGGCCGTGTGGTGTTCTCTTCCTCGGGGCTGTGAGGATATATGACTGATAAGTTGCTGTTAATCTCATCTGTCCCACGTCTGGTGTCGTGGGTTTGGTCATCCCCATGACCCTGGGGTGCGAACCCCACCCTCCCCAATGGAATGAAGAGATGATTCAAACAATTTCCTTAAAAGGAGACTGACTTTAGACGTGGTCTCCTCCACCCTTCGACATAATTATCTTACATAAAATGTAAATAGGAGAGCATGAACCTTTTAAAGGAAATAGTCAATATCACCGTGAGTCATGTTTTGAAAGGAGCCATGCATTTTGAAGACCGAAAAGACATGATGCACAGGAACACGGTGTTTGCTATTCCAGGGCCTGGGAGGGAAAACGATCGAAAGGCAGAGGGATTAAAAGAATTACAAGTGCAAGCAAGGTACAGGTGTGGTATGAGGTGGAGAAGTTCCAGAAGGAGAGCAGGGTGAGAGGAGAGAAGCTGAGGAACCATGCTTGCAGGATGGTCAAGGCTATGGAGGGGTTTTGTCAGTAGCCCAGACACCTCCAGAACCCAGGGGAAGGAGAGGCAACCAGCATCAGGAGGTCGGTGGCTTAGTTACTTCAAACCTGAAATTAACACACTGAATACATGAAACCATGTTGGTTTCTCTCAACCGTATACGGTTTGTCTGCCTCCCCCATCTAATATTTTTGAGTTTAGTAGTGTTTCGGTGGTCAGTGTGGGACACACAACAAACTACTGTAGACGGCAAGGAGAGATTGGGTGAGACCCTGGGTGAATGTGGGCCTTTTCTGTTTCTTGCCCGAGAACAGAAGCTAAAACCCCAAAGTTAGCTGGCAGTGGACAGAAAGTCACCAGAACCAATTTTCCCCCATTTTAGTCCATTCTTTCTTCTAATTCTACCTCGCCCAGCCACTCTGTCACAATCTGAAGGTTAACGATGTTCCAGACACCACAGCAGACACTGGGACTGCAGCTCAGAAAGGTCACCGCTTCCTCAAAGGATCCACCGCCTCACTTAACCAGGCCAAAGTCATCCTTTGTGAAATAAGGACCAAGAAGAGCCGCCTAAGGCAGCCTTTGCAAGAAGGCTTCCAGGGAAGAGTTCCCAGACGAGTGGGTACTTCAGGGGAAATTTTGCAGGCAAACAGGACTTGGTCGGATATAGAAGTGCCATATTAAGGAAGTACTTATGGGATGGAATTAGCAGGATGTGGTGACAAAGGGGTGAAAGTAAAGGAGAGGGGGAGAGTCTAAGATAATTCAGACAAAAACCTCGAACAATGCTTCAAGGACGTGGAAAAGCATGATGTGTCTAAGGAATTGTAAGTACAGTGGTCCCCCTTTTTCACGGGGATCGTTCCAAGACCCCCAATGGGTGCCTGAAACCTCAGACAGTACCAAACCCTGTATATACTAGATTTTTCCCTATACATGCATACCTATAATAAGGTTTAACTTATAAATTAGGCACAGTAAGAGATTAACAGCAACTGATAATAAAATGGAACAATTATAACCATATACTA
Organism: Ursus arctos; assembly: GCF_023065955.2. Classification (NCBI taxonomy): domain Eukaryota; kingdom Metazoa; phylum Chordata; class Mammalia; order Carnivora; family Ursidae; genus Ursus; species Ursus arctos. The sequence goes on from NW_026622986.1 coordinate 5,608,844, forward strand.
TAAGAAAAGTTATGTGAATATTGTCGTTAGCTCTCTCAAAATATCAATTGTCCTTATCCTTCTTCTTCTTGCAATAATGTGAGATGACCACATGCCACTGCGAAGAGAAGTGAGGTGAGTGACATAGCTTTAGGCTACTGACCTGACAATACGTCAGTAAGAGGATTTTCTTTCTTTTTTTTTTTTTATTTTAACGATTTTTTATTATATTATGTTAGTCACCATACAGTACATCCCCGGTTTCCGATGTAAGGCTCGATGATTCATTAGTTGTGTATAACACCCAGCGCACCATGCAATACGTGCCCTCCTTACTACCCATCACCGGTCTATCCCATTCCCCCACCCCCCTCCCCTCTGAGGTCCTCAGTTTGTTTCTCATAGTCCGTAGTCTCTCATGTTTCATTCCCCCTTCTGATTACCCCCCCTTTCTTTATCCCTTTCTTCCCCTACCGATCATCCTAGTAGTAAGAGGATTTTCTGCTTCCTGTCAGGATTGGCTGCAGTAACCGAAATTGTGGAATGTGAAACCACGGGTAAGAGGGGACCACTGTATTTTTGGGGTTTCTGGAACATAGCTTTTAGAAACGGAAGTGGTGAGAAAGAAGGCCAGGTCAAACGAAAGACCTTGAATGAAAATTAGGCAGCCTTGAAGCCTTGGAAATAGATGGGACTCTAGGGATAGAAAGCCTTGAATACCAACGCAAAAACAATGGGGATCACTGAAATACGTTAAGAAGAGTCACATGATTTACTTCATGTTATTTCTTTGAAGACAAAGGGGGCAGTTTCAAGAGCTGTTCAAGAAAAATCTCTGGAAAGGGATGAATTTAACCAAACATTATAGTTGATTCAGTGGGAGGTTGTGAAAGGAAGGACCTTGAGGGGCTGGCTTCTGGCTTGGGTAACTGGGATGGGGCATCATGACCGTGGAAGCAGGAGAGTGGGCCAGCCCGGAGCTCCATGGAGGTGCCCCACAGAGGAAGAGTACACACTGTGGCAAATGTATTCTCAGGGGGTAAGAAGTGTGGGGATCTGTGTCTTGTGGCCTCTCTTTTCTGGCATTGGGGGTGCTGAGCCAAGTGCCAAGGGTGAGGGGACAGATGGGGGTATAGATGCTCTGGGTGTGGGGGCACAGGTCCCCTCGGTGTTGCTGCTGGCACACGGGATGGAAAGGGCAGGAGGCAGATAGCTGGGCTGACTCAGCTTGTTGGAGAGTTTGGAAGGGGCCACACCGACTTTCTCAGAAAGGCACCCCCTCACTGCGCCACACCCCTCCCGCCACACCCGATTCATTCCTTATCAGATCACGATGGATATTTTTCTCGCCTTTTTCCCCACCAGGTGGTGTGGCCCCTGGAGGCGGACACAGTCCTTTTTCCTCTCTGTACCCTCCCTCCCTAGCACGGGGCCCAGCACTGGCAGCTCCTTGAAGTTCTGCTGAATGATTGACTGTATTAATACAGAGGAATGTGGAGAGATAGCAGGAACATCAGGAGGCAGTTTGACACTGAAGCAGTTCTGTGTGATTATTAAAAAAGACGGAGTGTGGTGATGAGAATGGGCTTCTGAAGTATAATAGAGGTTAAATTCAAGTGACTCTGGGGCTTCTATCTGTTGTCATTTGCTCCCCCTTTCATGAGGCACTGAGCTGGCTTGTGAGGAAGAGGGAGGCTATGAACGAGATTCTCACAGTCCTGATGCAATCAGGTGAGAGGCAGTTCAGCTTATATTTATTAAACATTTCACATAATGATATACACCTACTGTCTCAAAGCACAGGGATATGCCGCGCGGTTTAGCATCTGTTGGAAGAATTACAGTGTAAGGTACTGTCTTTATTCTCCATTAACTGACTATCTCTCGGAAGCATAATGGGGCCCACCTGTGAATGAAAGGGGGTCCTCACATTCTGGCCACCAAAAACCGGCATGGCGTTGTCAGGTGCTTTCCCGGAGTCTTTCGTGGAGTGACTAGATTGGCCTCCCTGAGTGTGGTCAGACCCGCAGGCGTGCATACCAGAGAGTTGAACATCGGGCCCAAGATTTTAGTGGTTTTATTTTATTTACAAGACAAATGATGAAAACGATAAAATCTGGCCATGAGTTTTACTTCATTACATACTCTTGGTATTGGGCATAAGAAGCCACGTGAGGGAATAACAGGAATGAAGGATAAGAGCGCTATGGTGGGCCAGTGGCGTGAGCATGAGCATGAGCATGGCGCCTGGGGCCCAGCGGACAAGACTTGGCTCTCCTCTCGGAGCCGCAGCTTCTTCGGCGTCAAGGCAAGCACACTCGCTACGTCTCCCTCGCAGGCTTGTGGTAAGGACCAGAAGCGCTCCTCCTGTGCCCGGTGTGTGGTGAGAAGCGCTCTGGACAGGAGCTGGAGGTCACGTGAGCGGGAGAGTGCCGCAATGGCGGCCGGGCGGCCCGCGCACCCCCCACGCTCCGACGAGGGGTAATGTCTGTCGGCCGAGAGAACGCCTTCTTGGCGACGTGCTGCTTACACTGCCGGCTGGGATTTAATGCGCGCATCATTTGCAACCTCACCCACCCCCTTGTTTTTAATGGATTATTAATACAAGATAATAAGGACAATGAAAATCAGGTGATACGAAGCCCCAGACCCAAACTCAGAGGCAGACCCTCCTTTGGTGCCACTAGAGTCTGTATTTATTTATTTGTTTAAGATTTTACTTATTTATTAGAGAGAGACGGAGGGAGAGCACAGAGGAGAGGGAGAGGGAGAAGCAGACTTCCCGCGGGGTAGGGAGCCAGACTTGGGGCTCAACCCCAGGACCCTGAGATCATAGCCCCAGTGGAAGGCAGACGCTTAGCCAACTGAGCCACCCAGGCGCCCCATACAGTCCGTGTGTCCTAGGGACCGGGCGGGAAATGGTTGCTGTCGCTGTTGTGGCTGCTGTTTCTGATTCGCTGATTTCCTTCCATGGCTGTCTATATGAACGACGCGAAGACTAGTTCTGGTGTGGCATAAAATGTGTTCTCTCTTTTCCTACTAAAGGCCCACTGAGTTTTTGTTCTGGCCAAATCTGACCTAGTGTGGCAATAACCTGAGTTTTAGGAAGCTTGGTTTGGAGATTGGGTTGGTGGCAAACATGGAGAATCATGCAAATAGGCTTGCAGATTAATTTTATTATAATGAAGAGTGTTCTCATCTGGTTAAAATTATTGTTTTTATGCTGGTACTTTAAGATACAATTGCAGATTCAATTTTATGCCTAATATATTGTTTATTATTTTGGTTTACTACTTAAATTAATGCCGCTATGTTTACATAAGCCCATAACTCCTCCTCTGTAAACCCTGTTTTCGTAAGGCTTTGTGCTGGAGGTTTTTTAGAGCAAATTATAACCTAAGGCTGTCTTTATGATGCTGCCATCTCGAACCCTTTGGGGAAGTAGGTAGGGCATACATAAATAAATAAGTACATGCTGTCACACATCCAAATAAAAATGTGAAATATTCAATTTAAAAATGAGTATTTTATCTCTATGGTGCCAAAACACCCAGATTTTTGGCTGTCTTTGAATATGGGTGGGCGTTGAGAGTCAAATAGATAGAGCCTGAGCTGGCTTAGTATCTTTCCCTTTTATCTGGATTTGGAAAAGGATCCAGAGCTGTGTTCTGCAAGCAGCACCTTGAATATGGACTTAAGTGCACCCTGTTGGCTCTTGTGCCCAGTGATTTTTCTCTACTCCAAGGCTTCCAGTAATTTCTCTCTCCGGAAACTTGCTCGCTGGCCTACAAAGACTGGGAGGGTGTCCTGGAGGCACAGAGATTCTTACTTGTCTCTTTTGGCTGGGTTGGTGGGAGGCGAAGGCCCTGGTCATTTTTCTCTCACAGTGAATATAGGCAAATGTCCCTTGCATCTCAAATTAAAATACTTAAACACATAAGACTGATTCAGCATCTCTGATATCTTTAAGAATGGGAACAGTTTGGGTAGCAGTTATGAAATCAAAAGATGGCCTCGAATGTTCAGGATGGCAGGCACAGTAACAGCTACCATCTAGTGAGGGCTTTCTAGGATTTGCTTTTTCCACACATTGTGTTTTCTAGCATTTTCCCTCTGAGATAATGAAGCCTAATTAATCCTAGTTTAACATGATAAAACTGAGTCTCAGAGAGGTTAAATTATTCGTCCAAGATCACACAGCTGAAGAATGGTAGGGTCAAAGATCTGTCTGATTGCAAGTCTGCTTTCTTTCCTATTTTTTATTACTATGTTCTGATAGACTATTGACATGTTTGCAAATATGAGTTCCAGTCCCACTGGAGGTTAATTTACCCATGATAGTTTACGGAGTGTTTCTTCTATAAGCCATTCTCCAGTTCACTAAAAAAAAAAAAAAAAAAAAAAAATGCTGTCTTTTTCTCCTGTGAGGGTTTCCCATATGTTCCCTGAAGGAGTACATCCCACCTGTCTGAGAATCACCTCTATCCATCAGCCTCGGGGAAAATTTTGTCAACCTTTGCTCTCTTCACATTATGTTACCAAAAATAACTTTTCCCAAATACAAAAAGCTATATATTTTATAGCTTTTTGAAATCACACATAATTCCCCATTCTACATAGAATTTTGATAAACCTCTCCTGCCTACTCACAATTCATATTAATTGTGACCTATAAAGTATATTATTGATACCGGAAGGGAACAGATAACATAGGATGAAGAGATCCTTCTCCCTCGTATGAGCATTGCATACAGAAGATTTTGGTTCTGAGCCCTAAAACCCAGCCAGTTATCTTTCAAAGTGACAAAGGGAGTGGAAATCAGTGCATTTGCATCCAACGTCACTAGTAGAAAAGCAAAGCATGTGTTCTTTTTATGGTGAATTCAAGGCTACGTGGTGGCATTTATACCATGTCACTGGAGGGACCACCAACAGGTTGCCCGGGATAGAGTCTCTGGGCATCTCTGCGGGGGACCACTCAGTTTATGTTGTGCGGGGCAGAATGTCTACACCTGTATAGAGCGGTCCTGCTTGCATTTACCTGAGCTCCAGCTCAGGGCTGGGAGAGCTTCTGTCCCTATGATGAGAGCATTGTGGGTGTTTGTTTTCATATATGTGAGATAATAGAAAATATATATATTGCCCTCTGCCCCTGATTCCTGGCCCAGAGCTCTAAACCCCTGTCATTTCCTAAGTGAGATGAGCACAAGGAACACCTTCTGTTCTTTGCTCTTTGACGCTAATTCCTGACACAGAGCCCCTAAATCCGTCGGCATTTCCTGGGGGATAGGACAGTCTTTGTTCTAATGAGGCAACACTGGGTGGACTCCTGGATGGCTCCTGGGTGGGGGCTGGTCACCAGAGAGGCCAGCCATGATTAGAAGCTTGGAATTTTCTTACCCGTTCTCCAGAGAGGGAGAAAGGGGTTAGTCATTGATGATACCGACTTGATGAAGCCTCCGTTCAGAAGCATCTGAACGGTATGGGGTTTTAGGAGTTTCCAGGTTGGCGAACACATGCATGTACAGGAGGGTGGTGCCCAACTCCACAGGGACAGAAGCCCCCGCATTTCGCCTGCCCCGCAGACCCTGCCCTATGTATCTCTTCATCTGGCTGTTCATCTGTAATCTTTCGCGTGCCTTTTAATAAACTGGTGAACTGAAGTGAGTGTTTCCCTGAGTTCTGTCAGGTTCTCTAGTAAATTACTGGAACTCAAGGAGGGGGTTCTGGGAATCGCTGATTTGTAGCCAAGTGGACAGAATTGCAGGGAATCTGGGATCCTACTGCTTGCGATTGTCACCTGAAGTGGGTCTGAGCCCTTAACCTGTGGGATCTGGCCCTGTCTCCAGGCATTTAGGGTCAGAACGGAGTTAAACTGTAGAACACCCAGCCGCTGTCCCAGAGTTGCTGGGCGACGTGCCCCAGACATGTGGTCAAGTATATGGTAGTTGTGTGAGAGTAAAGGAGAAACACAGGAGGGAAAACGGGCTTTTCCCCCCCAACACAGTCTGAATGTGTTCTCTCGGAGGGACAGCCCATTAACTTGTTAGTAACTGTTACCCTGGAACACAATCCTGAGTCATGAAGCTGGGCACAAGTTAACTTTGCTTCTGAAGGGGGTGCAATCAAGCTGAGAAGTCTGGCCCCAGGTTGAAAGAGCTTGAGGAGACAAGGGACCACACAGATCAAGCTAGCAGCTGGGAGAAGTCAGAGGAGGGAGAAGGACATACTTCGGATTGCTAGAATCAGGCTTCCTTCTTTCAGAATTTGGCCTGGGTCCTGTGAGCCAGCCACGTCCAGCCTGTTCTCCTTTACTCTTTCCAGAGGACTGTACCTCATTAGAGTTCTTCTGATAGAATGTTGATATGCTTAGCAGTTTTATAAACTGGAGAGGGAAAGGTTCTTGGGCTTTAGAAATACACAGAATGGAAATTATTAAAATATTTCTGGGGTACCCACCATGTGACAGGCCCAGGAGACATAACGGACAGTGACAGAGTCCCAGATCAGTGAGACCGCACACGTTGAGGTATTTTTATATTTTATGTGCTGGATCTTGATAAAATCATTAAAACTTGGTGTAAAAAGTAGCTTAAGTGGTCTGATGTCAGAACATTTCCAAAGCAGAATAGAGGGATGAAAGGTCAACCTTTTCAACGTATAAATGGAATTATTATCAGAAGCAATTAATACTGATTAAAAGGTTTTTGCCAAAGGCAGGCAGATACAAAGGCTATACCAGCTGGCATGCAAGCCAAAGAACTAGCCGGAGTCCATTATGCCAACTGGTGAGAACAGAACCCACGACTCCCATGCAGCCTACAGTCCACATTAGCACGCGCTTACTAGTTCACTGTATTCATTAGCATAACTTCACTATTCTGGGAGACTCTTTTGCAGGCACATGATACATTTGTTTGCTATATTGAAACAATTTACAGGACTTGTCAGTTCTTCTACAGAAAGCATAGTTTTCATACCAAGTTTGAACCCTTCGCCTAAAACTCCTCTCCTCGTCTTACCCACTAACTCAAAACATCATGAGCCTTAGGCAATCACCATCCCACGTCCGCTTTTGCTGCTCCCTCTGAGAAAGACTTATCTTAAACCTGATGGGATCAAGAATATACCACTGTAGAGAGTTTTGTCTTGTTTTTTTCTGAATCCTCCTTATCTGTCTAAAAGCAGAGCCTCCCCAAATAATTCACCTGTCATAAATCCCTTCCCTGGGAGTTTTGCAACTAAGAGATTGACTCTTATCACTGGACACAAGAAGTCAGAAATCGGTGCTAGTATAAGAAATCACCGAGATAGATAGTCACAAAACTATCATATCTCACATCTATTCTCCTAAGGGCTCATTTGTCTTTCCTAATAGGTATTTGTTTTCCTGTAAGCACCTTTTCTCTCCTTCCGTGTCCCCTATTAAGATAGTATATAAGCCCCAAATTCTAACCACCTTTTGAAGTCCAAATTTTTTTGAACTCTTACATACTTATGTGAATAAAAATCTTTTTACTTGCTAATCTATCTTTTATCTGTTTAATTTGCATACCTCCATTTCTAAACTGAAGAGCATAGAGGAGAAGTTTCTCCTCCCTGACAAAACCAAGCTCAAAAATCTCAGTGAGATCCAACCTTGTCTGTCCCACTCCAAGATGCTGTCAGAGTTCTGTGGAGGTGGTGTTCTCTCTCCCCAGCAATAAACTCAGCCTTTTCCTTTTAACATGGTATTGGTGATATTTGGAGAATTAGTGCTTGACTCTCCATTTCGGAAAGTGGTGAGAAACCTCTTCTTATATAATAGAAAGACTTCTATTCAGTTGGAATATTACTCTTCCACTGAAAATCACAGAAACATTTCTTTTTGTCAGAAGACAAATCTGGAAAATATTTGAAACAGATTTGTTCCAGAAATAAAAAAGGTTAATTTGTGATATGTGAAAACTGTTGGAAGTTGAGTGCACTGGCAGAAAGGGATAGAATTTTTCATTAAATCCCAAATAGAGATGGAGTGCCGTGATTTGATTTGCAAGGCACTGAATGTCCCACAAGTTATTAATTCTGCACTTAAACAATTAGTTTGAAGACTGAGTATAGCTTATCCCTCACAGACTCAGATCACAACAGATTGCCTGAATTGAATTCATAAAACACTAGTGGCTCCAGCAGAGTTCATTCAACAATTTGCCGCAGCTCAAAAAAGGGCACTGAATTGGCTCCCCTGACTGCTGATATGGTGGTGGGTTCGAGAGGCAGCTCCTGCATAATGTGAGGGTCCTGTCCCGTCCCCTCCAAGGGGCTCCTAAGCGCTCAGCAAAAGTTAAAGGAGAAGAAGTCTTCAGAAACAGACGTGCATCTTGGTTTCCTGGAACCTAGTCACGAGGCAGTGCAATCTTCTTCCATTCTGTGACAATAATCTATAGCACATTTTTCTGCCTTTTAGATTGAGTTAAAAGGAGAGTCCAGATTCTGTTGTTCTCTGTAATAATGGGACTGTTATTTCAACAGGCAGCCAAGAAGGTCAGACCACTTCCAGAGCCACTGATTGGTGATTCCATCAGAGGAATAGTACAATTAAAATAATTAGTATTTTTCCATTATAATGAAAATTGGTTATCTAGAAGAAAACAGAGACTGATTTTTCAACTCTGAGGACTCTTTCACAGGGTTCGTGTAGAAAATATGGTAAGAACGTGGTTGTTGGTAGTCTTAGATTTACAGAAATGTATAGAGCAAGTAACACATTCGATCACAAGACAAACTAATTAATAAGAAACATGTAAAGAATTAATATTATGCTTTGTAACGGCATGAGTACAGTATCATTTGGAAGAGCCAAGTCAACTCCACTAGGCGTGCTAAAATTATTTTACAAAAATGATTTTGAAATCTTCCAAGAATTTTAAATGGCATAAGTTTTATTAACTTCACTCACAGATATAATGAAGACAATACAAACAATGTTAAGAGCAGTTATGTGGCAAGAAATGATATAATACAGATAAGGAAAATGAAATTATGGCCTTGTAAGATTTGATCTCACATACCTGGGAGAATTGGCACCAGGACTGGTTATCAGGCCTAAGAAACGATGAAATTGCTCTTAAGGGGTTGTACTTGCATGGAAACCAAAATGACATCAAGCTTCAATAATTCAATTATAGGGAAGGCTGAATATGATGGGTTTGTTTCCAATAGAGCACAAGAGAGTTCTGCTTGGTGTCTTAATTGCTGTTTTAAAATAATGAAAAGAACAAAAAAAAAAAAATTCAAACAGCCTCTTCATATTTGTCCAAAAAGCAAAGTCAAATGTAAGTATTTGACAGTTGACACAAAGGATGCTTTGTTTGGGAAAACATCAAAAGGTAGCCTATTAAGCGCTGGAATAATACCAAGGAGCCTCAAAAAAAGAAAGAGAAAGCATGAGAAATAAATAGGCAGACATGAACAGGGACCAGATAGCACCAAGGTGTGCTGGACACAATAGCTCTTTTCTTCGCCCAGGACATTTGAGATTCTAATGAGGGGAACAACTCCATCCTGCTCGCACCGCAGTCCAGTCAAGGATGTGACTTTCAAGGAGAATGTGCAATGACAGGAAATCTTTTGCAAATAAGTCTAATGGGCAGTCAATTCTACTCTTGCCGAAATTCCCAAGATTCCACCGTGAGGCCCGTTTCTGGGCAGGACAACCTGAGTCTTCTGTACTCGGTGTTAACTTTAACGCCCCTCCCCCCAACTCCCAGCTATTTTAGTCGACTGAAAGAAGGAAAACAAGTCCTGAAGGCATGTTTCCCAAAGCCATATTGTTAGAAGGCTTAGGCATTGTCTCCCCAATTAAAGACATCTGGACTGATTCGATTTTAGATTGAATTTGACTAAATTGTTTAAATGTCAAGCAGATACAGCTCCACCGTGTCCTTGGAAACACGGTATCTTCTAAGCTGCGGCTCTACCCTCTGTCTGTGAATAAAGCGGGGTAGGGGAGGGTGAGGGGAGCCCATTCTGTTCAACAGCTCCTCCTTGAGTTCACACCATGTGTTTCATTCCGTGGCACAGACCATTATAGAAGCATGATGCCTATTTTCGAGAAGTTTATTAACAGGGTAGAATTAGCACTGCTTGACTCCTCCGAGACACCTGTTGTCGGGCAAGGGGTTGGGTGGTTCATTTCAGGAATTTACCAACAAGATCTATTACCCCTTCAATGGAAGTATGGACAGTTCGTGCCATAAAATCCTTTGAGTCCTTGATGCTAAAGTGTTCATTTCACTGTTTTCCCTAATTCCGGACTGTTGTGTTGTGGTCTTTCCCACTTCTTACCAAGGACCAGCTTTGAAAAACTCTCCCTAAACCGAACTTCAGATTCTCAGTAACATCCAGCCTTGCCCTTTTCCTTCCAAAACCCTATCAGAGCCCTTCAGAGGCGATGCTCTTCCTCGCCACAATAAGCAATGAACTCCGCTTTGTCTCATCAAGAAGTGCGTTAGCAGCAGGAGACAGACGCACAGATAAATGGCGGATCAGTGGTGGAACTGGAATTCCACACCAGCTCTATCTGACGGTAATGCCTACTCTCTGAACAGCCGCGGAGACTGCTTCTCCCGAGTGGTGTTGGGACCAAGACTTCTGGTTGAGATTTGAACTAAAGTAAAACTTTGTGACCAGAAAGCAAACTCAAAACCCCTGGAGTCAACCAACACCTGAAAGTTATTCCACACAGGCAATTTTCTGTTGCATTAGACACAAGTCTATGTGATTATGTAACAGAAAATCGACTCTGCGAAATAACTGTAATTGTACCATCTGACAAGTAAACTACATGAGAGAATTAAATGAATACCTTGTAAAGGAATAGAGGAAAGAACTAGATACATATAGGTCCCACTTCTAGTTTTTGCTGACAAATACCCTTTGTCAATATTCTCTTACCAGCTATTCATTTTAAAAAGGCGTCACTGTTCTTTTTGTTTGTATCCTGTTTGCTGTCTGGTACAATTACAGAGTAAATTAAGCTGGGTACCACAGTACGCATTATGTTATTCACGTTAGTATAAGCTGTAGTTAGGTTTGTATGAAATTTCTATTGTAACCCCAAGTCTCACTCCATTGAAACTTTCCAAAACATTATCCTTTGGGGTTAAAATTTTCCTTGCTTCTTTTGAGCCAATTTTTTTTTTTTTTTCCTTTTCAGAACATAAGAAGATTGCCTGCAGCTGCTTCTGAGTTATTGGTGAATTAAATCAAAAGGCTATTTCCATTGTAAAATACTTTACTTTATAATCTCTGCAAAGCTCAACAAATAAAAGTTATCCCAAGAAACCCTCATAACACTTAACATTATGTAAAAGGCAAATTCCTTACTATTTTCTGATTATTTTAGTTTCCAGGTAAAACAACACAGAACCACTCTACCACATTAAGATAACAAAGCAAATGACTAAATGAGTAAATTCAAACACTTAGCCTATGTAAACGGTAACTTTCTGCACTTATTGACAAATATTGACTAAATGCCTACTTTGTGCCAAATGCTATGCATTCCTCACATTTAATCTCTCCAGTAAACTCGTGGACTAGACACTGTTTTGCAGATGAAAATATCAAAGCATAGAGTGAGACACATTAGAAAAACAGCTAGGTACAGTGAACATTTTTGGTACATTAATGTAAACTAATTTTATTTTTTCAATGAACATTCATTGAGCACCTACGATGCCACTGGGACTCCAAAGGGGAGGAAGACAGACATGGTTTTTGCCCTCATAGACTTTATAAGTATTTCATCTGTAGGGGTCCAAGTATCTATAAGCTGAAAAAAATATATGATGTATCTAATTCTATGCTTGGGTCTATGAAAGATAAAATCTTATTGGGGCAGGTCGGGGGACAGGACACCTGACATGATACCACGAAAGAACAACTTACATTGTGTAGGGAATGGTAATTATAATCTGTGCAAAAATCCATCTTCCAAATATCTTGAAATAGCAGACTTGGAAAACCACGATTGTAAAAGTGCCGTAGCAGACCTAGGAATCAAAGCATTAATTTTAGAGCTAGAAGCAATTGTAGAGGCAGGTAGTCTAGAGCTGTGATTTTCCAACTCTACTTGTGGACGTCCATGCATGCCTGAGAGGTGTCCCACGTGACGAGGGAGGAAGCACAGATGAGGGAAAGAAAGCAGGGACCAATGGAGGAAAGATCGGTTCTCCATTTTTCTTTTTTTTCTTTTAAATATTTTATTTAATTATTTGAGAGAGAAAGAGAGAGCATGAGCAGGAAGGAGGGGCAGAGAGAGAGGGAGAAGCAGGCTTCCTTCTGAGCGGGGAGCCTGACATGGGTTCCATCCCAGGACCCCAGGATCGTGACCTGAGCCAAAGGCAGACACTAACCAACTGAGCCACCCAGGTGACCCTCTGTTCTCCATTTCAATAAGAACAATTCTGTTATGTGTTTTATATACCAATTTTTAATATTATTGGAAGAAAGAATTATACTGCTAAAAAAAAAAGAACATCATTTCAAAAATCATTTATCTGGTCTAAATACCTTCTGTGCAAATCTTTGTATCTATCTTATTTCCTTCTGTTTTAGGTTGAATACAAAAATGGGAATAATTAGACTTAGTGAATGGTCAAGACAAGAATTTCAGATATGATCATAATTAATGCAAATTGTCATCCTAGAGATCTTACTCAAGAATTAATTTCAATATTGAAGTAGACAAGAAGATCATACAGCTCAGGAGCCATGGCTTTATTCATTTCATTCACAAGGAATTTCAAATTAGAGATGGAACTACAAGATAAAACTTCATTCAGGGAAGACATTGGAAGAAACTCCTCACTACAAAGGAAAGCTTCCCACACATGTGAATCACCGGACCCAGGATAATCATCTATCTTGTCCAAAAGCATCAAAGGAAACCAAGCAGATCACCTTTCTTCATTTTCCAGAGAAAATCATCCACCGTGTGAATAGAAGCCATTCTGGATCAGAAGCCCTTCTATGTCAGATAAAAAGATGCTATCAAACCCATGTATAGAATAAGCAGGACCAAGGAGCAATTTATCAAGATTAGGGAAGTTCTTTAATCATCTAAGCCCAGATGTTTGGAAGAAACTGCACTCTTCAAGAGAGACTGGCCCTTCTTGCAATAGGAGTACTGTTCCTTCCAATAGCACTTTGCAGCTCTGGAAATGACCACTAACCCTCGATCCATTTACACATCTAAACCCAAACCCGCGTCGATGACTCATGGGGACCTATAATGCTAGTTATGTGTAACAGGCTCTCGGTCAGATTTTGACCATCCAAGTTGGTCAGAAATAAGAGATAAGAACTCAGGGCAGAACCAAGTCCTCATCATTGCCTGGATCCCTGGTGCGAAGTACTTAGTAGAAAATAAATATTCATTGGATGAATTCATGGACATACAAGAGCATTACAGTCCCAGCAAGTACACAAGAAGGTTGTGGGGGATAGCGGGGCAGAACAGACAATCAAGGAACAGAAGCTCATACAATGCGGTAAACGAGACCAAGCACATCTCCTACGGGAAGTCTCTCATACACTCTACTGTGAAGGGAAAAGCTGTAAATGGCTTCCTGCTCATAGCCTATCCAGGTCAGAGAATTACAAAGCTATTGCAGGGCGGCAAATCCCGGCATTACCAAACTGATCCCCAAAATGCAATAATTCCCTGTTTGGGGCAACTTGGGTAACATAAACTCCCACCCTATTCTAGTGGTAATTGATAAAGTTGTTTCTATCCAAGGATATGACCCAGGTCACATATGGCTTAACAGCCTGTACTTGGATTTGGTAAAGCAATATGAAAATAGGCTGAGTAACCCTTGTAAGAAATCGGGCCCCACAGCTGGGTAGTTAGGCTCTCATTTATATGAGGGGAGCACAGGGGTACTTAGAGAACCCCTTTATAAAAAACGTCTCCCCCATCTTCTGTCATGTATATTCTGAAAGTTCATCATGGAGCAGTGTAGTGAAGTAGAATGAACTTTAGATTTGGCATCAAACCTAAGTCCAAATCCCAGATTTGGCACTTATGAGCTGTGTGACCTTGGACACACCCATCTAAACCTTAACCTGGAACATTTGAGAATAATTCCTATTTAGTATTGTAGGGGCCCAGGGCCAGCTGCCCCAAGATGGACTACTTTGGCATAAAGATTATTTTGAGCTAAAAGTAACCCAAGCCAAGTGCATGCAGGAAAAGCTCTCTGCTTACCCCTCAACTGCTTAAATTTACTTTGGAAAGGAGAGCCTGTACCAGGAAAAGAGCTATTCATAGAGATGCCCCTTACCTAAGAAACTTGTCTGCACAATAGGGCAAGCTCTGTTTTTCAAACATCTCCTTTCGCCTTCCTGCTAATGGCCTTCGTCCCCCGTGTATCCTCAGACCCTACCTCTCTCCTTAGCTCCCATGCCTCATTGTCTTCGGAATCTTGTCCGTGTGGACTCCCCATATGAATATCTGCATATTAAAGGTGATTTTCTTCTATTAATCTGTCTCGTGTCATTTTGATTCTAAGTCCAGCTAGACAGAGGAAGGTCTTCTTCCCTGACAGTAGGGTTCTAAAGAAACGCAAGGGAGACAGGCTGTGAAGTTTCTGACCTATGGCGGCTGCTCTCCACGCATTGTTATTGTTATTAATTTATTGCCTTGAGCTCTGATGACCATTTGGTCCACAAAGGTCATATTAAAAGGTTGAGAGAGGTCACTGTTTGAGCCTTGGTTAGCACCTTAGCCAGGAGTAGTCGTTACTAACTGACCAGCCGTGGGGACTAGGAGGAGCCCAAAAAGTACTTCTATTCTCTGATTATGGATTTCCCCTCTCATTTGCCTCAACTTTTCTGAAGCCAGTCCCCTCTCTGGGCAAATTTGCCTCCCCCCAGGCAGCGAGGACGTGTACGGATTACAGGAGAAGCCACTGCCAATGGCTCTCAGGCTGCCCTTTCTTCTGCTCAGCGTGTTCCTGTGAAAACACGGCCATTAGGTTAGCTCGCATCTCCTGGGCTGTTCTAGCTCGGGAGGATGCTTTAACTGTGCGTGGACCCCCAGGCCCGACACTCCACTTCCACTCCAGGATTTATAAAACCTAATGGAAATTCTTATCAATCTCACTGTGTTTCTAGGGGAATTCGAGTACACAAAGCCTTTAAAAGTCCCTGTTAATAACATGGAATAAATAAAAATAGTCCTATGCTTCCATTCCACTAATCACAGGAAAAGCCTGTTTTGCTCTTTATTCCTCTAATATCAAAGTCTTATCAAGACTTCCTCTTCCGTAAGATTGGGCCATAAACTCTCGAAGCCACCTCAGGAGCCATGCCAGCTCTTTAAGGCTAGAAGCATGTTCCAAGAACACATTGCCCAATGACATTGCTCTGTGGACGCCATAGTTGATAGGACTCCTGAAAATGTCGGTCAGAATGCTTCTACGTTTTCATGCGCTGTATCTGGCAACTTGGATGCCAACTCAGGAATCTTCTACTAAGAGTTAAAAATGAAATAGAGTCAAGGCCACACAACAGTGATTTTGCTTACATGTTCTACATCAGATAAAACAGTTCTGTAATGAAATAAATACCACTTTTCATGCATGGACTCTGTCCAAAACATTTTGGTTCTATTTTGAGAAATGTTTCAAGTATGGTCCAATCATTATACGTAAGGAGAAGGTAAAATCTTTTCTTATCTTAGTGTCTTAAATATAATTTGTAGCCTTACGTTATGTACAAATAATGTAAAATAGGTAATCTTGAAATGTTTTGAATAGCTGTTAGGGAACGGGATATGAGGAAATGTGTCTAAATAATATCCCAGGCACAAGCCATAGCTTTTCTTATTTTTCAAGTCGATAAAAGCAAATGACATTTACGGAATTCCTTAAAAATAATATATAAAAAATAAACGGCCTACCCTTTAACAGAACTTTGAAAACGTGGCAAATGAAGAGTATTTTAATAAGGCAATTCTCTAGAAAATTTTCAGCTGCTGGTTTGATTTTTGCATGTGCACTTTTATTACTCATTGTGCACCATATGAGAATATGAATAAATTTATGAATATCTTCATTTTAATGGTTTTTATATCTGTTTTTATTTTCACCTGAAAATTGCTTTATTAAGAATGATTGTGATTAATTGAGACTGGAAGTAAAAATGACCACGTGGTTATCTATATTCTGTTTCATCATCATATTATATAAATATTCATTATTTCATTATAGACATATCAAGAGTAATAATACATCATTTTATCATGTGGCTTTTTTTTTAAACTTAGATTTGATTTCAGATATGATCTTTTCTACAAGGCTATTCTTTGAGCAGGCGTTTATTTAAGTGGGCTTCATTTTTGTTTTTTGTTTTTTTGTGGGTTTTTTTGCTTAAAATTAAACTGCCAAAGCAACAGATTCTAAAAATGTTTGGCCTCAACATCTTAACTATTTTAATTATACCTTTTAAGTAGGTTTAAATACAGTTAATTCACATTTAACCAAAACAAATCTTAGAAGAATAGACATTAACCCAAACTACAAATGTCCCCCACCAATTGCTACTGGAAGTTGAAATCCTCTCAAAACACGAATATGGTATAAACATGTGAATAAAGAAACAACACTTCCCATTATTTGTGTGTGTGTGTGTGTGTGTGTGTGTGTGTGTGTGTGTGTGTGTGTTTGCCTTACCAGTAATGCTTAGCCATAATCTCTTTCTCTGGATAGTTTACCAACCTTGATATTTTCCTAAATTTATTTTAAAAGGATTTTTACAAAGATTCTTTGTTTTGGTCTCTGAGTCAAAATTACATATTCACATAGCCTAACCATAGCGTATCTTTTTTTTTTTTTTTAAGATTTTATTTATTTATTCGACAGAGAGAGACAGCCAGCGAGAGAGGGAACACAAGCAGGGGGAGTGGGAGAGGAAGAAGCAGGCTCATAGCGGAAGAGCCTGATGTGGGGCTCGATCCCGTAACGCCGGGATCACGCCCTGAGCCGAAGGCAGACGATTAACCGCTGTGCCACCCAGGCGCCCCCATAGCGTATCTTGAACCATGTCAGAATGATGTCTTTACAACATTCCCAGTAAAACAAGAAATTCAAAATGTTTGATTAATCCTTGTGGGTTTTCATAATCCATTTTCTCTCCTGTGTGTGCTCCTGGAGTCTGCAAATCCTTTGACTAATCCATTCATTAGACTTGCCTATAAATATGAAACTTGGGTCTCAGAGAGGTCTGATGATTCTGGAAGGTAATTGGTATTTGCCTCTTGACCTGAGAAATAAACTTAATTTTTGCAGTGGATGACCTATACCTCCTTAATCTCAGGCTAGATGCGTCCTAAGAATTTGCTTGGCCTGTTTTTGAGAAACGATTCCACTTTAAAGCTGATCTGTATCTCAAACTGGAAGAGAACCAAAGGGTCAATCGCAACACCATTTGTCACGTTATGCAAACACTCCTGAATCTCAACAATGAACTTGAAGAGCCAACAGGCAGCCACTAGTCATCTGGAGCCTGATACCAGGCCCTTCGAGGCTGCTCTGGAGGAAGGCTTTGCCATTGGTATAGAAATAAGAGAAGGAGAATCAGGCCCCTTATAAACCACAATGTCATAAAAGTTGTACAAACAAGTACATCTCCTATGTGCTGAGAAAGAAACTCCAAGTACACACTTTGTGTGCGTTCAGTCTAGGAATTTGTAGTTCATGTGAAAAAAGAATATGCAAGGGGCTATTGTTAGCTTGTAGGAAGGAAGTTTCAGGAATATCTCGCTTGTTGCTGCTTATTTTGATTCTCATTGTTTTCAGGCAGGTGCCTGGCCCCTTCTTGCCAGGCAGCCTGGCATTTTGTCTTATTTTTTACTGGGAAACACATTTTAACATCTGCAAGTCATTTGTAACTCAGCGATCAGCATCAGGTTCTCATGTATCTTCTGCCATTATTTAACCCATGACAAAGACATTGATTTACCGTGACAAACTTCCACAAAGTTTCTCCCTTTGGCAGTGAGATACAACAAGCTCTACGAACAAAATGCATTCTTCCTGCTCTCAGCTTACGCGGGTGGAAAAGCCGTTCTCCGTTCTGCTGTCTCATGTAATACTGTTAAAGCTGGGATCCAAAGGGTATTTAACAGGAATAGCCACTACCAATTTGCTTAATTAGAGAAATCATTTTTTAATGATCTTTAATTTAAGGTTTATTATCTTTCACTATCCTGTTAAAAAACAAACATGAAACTTTGGGTTTTTAAAATTGTAATAATTTATAAAATTTCTCTCTGGGGTGTGTCTAATCAACTTTGTGGTTTTGGACTCAGACGAAACTAAGCAAGTGAGGGAAATGGTAGAAAGGGGATGCCTCTTTCAAGCCAGCCCATTGGAAAGAGTAAACCTGGAGGCCTAACCCCTGACCAAAGCAATTTCTTCTATGCATCTCTCTTCGTACAACCTGCACCCAAATGCATCATGGTTTTCGATATAGTTATAGAGCTAAAAGTCACAACAGATGAGAAAAAGGGAAATGGGGGGGGGGGCGCCTGGGTAGCGTAGTCGTTACGCATCTGCCTTGGGCTCAGGGCGTGATCCCGGCATTATGGGATCGAGCCCCACATCAGGCTCCTCCGCTGGGAGCCTGCTTCTTCCTCTCCCACTCCCCCTGCTTGTGTTCCCTCTCTCGCTGGCTGTCTCTCTGTCAAATAAATAAATAAAATCTTTAAAAAAAAAAAAAGAAAAAGAAAAAGGGAAATGGAAAATAGTGTCAGAGGAGGACAACACTGACATGTAAGTAATGATAGTTGAAGGAAAGCCAAAAAGGCAAGAAAAGCACTGTGAGGCTTTCAGGGGAATAAACTAAGAAGGTGCAAGTACAGATGACCCAAAAATAATGTGGGTTTGAACTGCGTGGGCTCACTTAGACCCAGATTTATTTTCTTTCTTCCTTTCTTCCTCCCTCCTCTCTTTTCTTTCTTTCTTTCTTTCTTTCTTTCTTTCTTTCTTTCTTTCTTTCTTTCTCTTTCTTTCTTTCTTTCTTTCTTTCTTTCTTTCTTTCTTTCTTTCCCTCTTTCTCTCAGATAAATACAGTACAGTACTGTAAATGTTTTCTTTTCCTTATGATTTTCTTAATAACATTTTCTTTTTTCTTACTTTATTATAAAAATACAATATATAATGCATAAAACATACAGACTCTGTGCTAGTCAATTGCTTATGTTCTCGGTAAGGCTTCCGGCCAACAGTAGGCTCTTAGTGGTTAGGATTTTGGGGAGTTGAAAGTTATACGGCGGATTTTTGACTGTGGGGTGGTCAGCACCCTAAACCCCTGCACTGCTCAACTATATTAGAGGTGATATGTCTTTTCCTACCGGGTTTTGAGAAGGTCAAACAGGGGCGCCTGGGTGGCTCAGTCAGTTAAGTGTCTGCCTTCGGCTCAGGTCATGATCTCGGGGTCCTGGGATTAAGCCCCACATGGGGCTCCCTGCTCAGTGGGGCGCCTGCTTCTCCTTCTGCCGCTCCCCCTGCTTGTGCTCTCTCATTCTCTCTGTCAAATAAATAAATAAAATCTTAAAAAAAAGTTTGAAAAGGTCAAACATTAAGAGGTAAGAAAAACAAACAACAAGGTTTAGAGAAAACACTTAAATCAGACATGAAAGGTGGTCAGAATAAATCAACAGGTAATGTCTAGAGTAAGAAGCAAGGCGCGTGAGAGTATTCATGTGAGGAGGGAGGGGCCAGCGCTGGCGGGATGGCAGGCCATCCGAACTGGGACAAGGGACCCATGCGCTTCAAGGCTGGAGGCAACAGGATGCTGGTAATCCACATGGGCATTTCTTGGGTGAAGACATAAGCCCAGAAGCACTAGTGCTTACTTAGTTCGATCTATATGTTTAAGTAGCACCTCTGGTGTGCCCCCGAAGACTTTATTTTTTGCTGAATGATTTCCTTCATTGATTTCAGGGCCTCTCACCTGGGTCAGTGTGCTCAACTTCCTTCATCTCCCTTTTCTTTTGGCTTTAGAAGGAGAAAGGGAAAGAAAGGACTGTAAAAAGGGGGTTTCAACCCAGTTGAACACACATACTTAATATCCTTTGAAGACTCCCGTGAAAAAGAGTATATTTAGGCCTACAACTAGCCAGCATAATCTCTCGAACGCTCGACTACGCTGTAACAGAATTTACTGTGCGTCGAAGTGTATGATTGTATGATTAATATCTCACCTCGATTTTCCTGGTCATCTTAACTACAAGTAAACACAGTCACACTGCTGATATTAACTTCAGCGGTCTTTCTTGGAGAGTTGTAAGTATACAATTTCCAAGTGTTCTGAACTAAATTGGAACTTCGTGACATTTATGATGAGAAATTATCTTATTTATTTATTTATTCAATTTATTTATTTTTAAAGATTGTATTTATGTATTTGAGAGAGTGAGCCTGAGCAGGGGGAGGGGCAGAGGGAGAAGGAGAAGCAGACTCCCCGCTGAGCAGGGGATCCCATGCAGGACTCAATCCCAGGACCCTGGGATCATGACCTGAGCCGAACGCAGACACTTAACTGATTGAGCCATCCAGGCACCTCGAGAAATTGTCTTTTTTAATTGCTCAAAGCATATAATGACAAAATGCACAATAATGTGCATGTGAAGCCTTTTTGGGGTTAAATTATAAAACTCTCCTTCTTTTCTATCTCTCTCTGTCTCTCTCCCTTCCTCCCTCCCTCAGTACCTGGGTATCTGTATCCATATCTCTATCTATCTACTATCATCTATCTATCTATCTATCTATCTATCTATCTATCTATCTATCATCTATCTATCTATCTGTCATCTATCTATCATCTATCATTAAACCAAAGTGCTTTTTTTTTTAAGATTTTGTTTATTTATTTGACAGAGATAGAGACAGCCAGTGAGAGAGGGAACACAAGCAGGAGGAGTGGGAGAGGAAGAAGCAGGCTTCCAATGGAGGAGCCTGACATGGGGCTCGATCCCAGAATGCCGGGATCATTCCCTGAGCCAAAGGCAGACGCTTAATGACTGAGCCACCCAGGCGCCCCCAAAGTGCTTTTTTTTCACCTAGTCAATTGAACAAGACCAATAGTATTATAAAAAATTCTGGCCAAGAAATAGTCACAGCATTGTTGTTAATAATGCCAAATGTTCTTGCCCAAGGGAAGGAAGAATGCTTTCCAGACGTAAATCTTCCTGCAGTATAGTGAAGCTGAAATTGTTCCTTTTGTGTCATGATAGTACCAAATGTCAGGAGTCTGATTTCATCCATCTTGACAAAATAAAAGTACTACTTCTCCTTCTTTTATATTTTTTGAAGTCATCTATTTCAGTTGGTCAGCGTTCTCTCAATGGGTGTGGAAAAACCATATAGAGGTGCCATGATTTCTAAAGATCACACCTACTATTAAACAATATGTGGACCCTCAAGCTCTTAGAACAGGATGGACGAGGGCTCTTTTGATATGTCACAGTCATTTATTGCTTCTCTGTAGTTTCTCAAAGACAGGAAGGATGAGGTTTAGGGCGGATTTGTAAACCATATATAATGGGAACCCATTTGGTGTCTCCTATTTAAACTTGATATAACTAATGTAACATTTTTCAATGGATCAGCTTTTAGTAGCATTAAAACTTGTACGTCAAGAATTATTCTGACCATCTCTGACTTCTCAGTTCATTTCCAGTGTCTCTATTTTGTTATAAGGAAAGATAGCAGATGGTGTTCATTTTTAGGATGTGAAAATTTCTGCAAGCAAACCAGTCAAGAATCTTCTTCTGTTGATTCCATCAAAAGGTCATTAACCAAATTTCATTCTTACCTGAGCCAGGATTCCCTTATCTTTGCTTATGATTCTAGCCAAACCAATGCCTGGATTGTATTGCTCAGGCTAATAGGAGGTCAAAGCTAAATTCTAATTCTTGCCCACTGATTGCTGAATGAATAATTAGGCATGAATTTACTTTGCCAAGGCACTGGGGGACAGAGAGGAAAGAAGAGCGTAAGAGGAAAAATAGAAGAGGAAATGATTATGAAACTTTCTTTCAACTTTAAGTCATCAACAACCAATACTGAAAGAAATATGGAGGAAATGACATAAACATTCCTTTGTAGTAAAAGGTAGTGGTAGGGTTTGTTAGGGCTGCCCAGCACTGGGGGAGACCAGATGTCTTGGGATAGCTTTTCATCTTCTTCTCTATCAATTCCTTTCATCTCAAAACTCAGCAGGACCTCAGACTCATGTGCTCCTACAACACTTTTGTATCATTTTTAGTGTTTCAATTCTTACCACGTGTAAACAGCTGAATAAGAGAGGGTCTATCTGCTCTATAAAATCATCTAGTAAGAAACATACTTTGTTCAATGCTGTGTTTCCTGCAGTGCAAAGTACAGGATTCTAAATGCAAACCAATAAAAAAGAAAAAAAAAAATTCCCCATTCAGTGAGAATGGCAAATACAGAGATTCAAGCTAAGAAAAGTTAAAAAAAAAAAAGCCTTAAAAATGAAGATAATAAATGATAATATCTTTTCATCAAGATATCCAAAGTTACAATAAAGAACAGTTACCAAAATCATAGCATTTCTGTCTGCACTTCTTTTAGGCCAGTTATGTATTTTCTCTGCAACATTACATGTTTCTTCCCTTTTCATACATGGCTTTTTAAAAAATATATACTTTGATATACTTTTAAGCTTAATGAAATGTTATGAATATGATCCAAAGAACTTGTGTATACCCTATTCCAAGAATCTCACAATTGCTCACATTTTACCCCTTTTGCCTTATCATTCACCATACCTCCCTTCTATTTCTCAAGGAGAATCATTTAAGAGAGGTATAGATGCAGCATGGTGACTCTTAAATACATCAGTTTATGTTTCATAAGAACGAGAAAATTCTCTTATGTGTGTACATCTCAGTGTGCAATACAATAAGCAAAACCAGGAAATGTAACACTGGCATAATAATATTATTTGATTCACCATCCGTACACAAATTGCATCAATTGACCTGATAATGTCACAGGACTACTTTTTCTTTAGTTGTCTTGTCTCTCCAGTCTCCGTTTTCTGGAAGCATTTCTCAGTCTGTCTTTGTTTTTCGTGACCTTGACATTATTGAGGAGCACAGGCCAATTATTCGGTGAAACATCCCTCAGTGTGTGTTTATCTGATGTTTCCTCATGAATGGATTCGAGTTACGAATTTGGGGTAGTAATACTACGGAAGTGATGTCATACCCTTCTCAGTGCATCCTATAATGCGGCACGTGGTGTCTGTTGTCCCGGTAGTAGTGATGGTAACTTGGATGACTTGGTTCTGCTGATGCCTGCCAGGTTTCTTCTCATATGTACATTTTTTAGGGATCTTAATTACATAATGTAAATTTTGAAGATAGAGCTGAGGGAGTCAATAATTATGAAGGACGGCTTGGAAGAGAAGTCCTTTCACCCTTGTAGATGCTCTAAAATTGACATGTCTTAAACCAGACCATAAGAAAACCATATACCTGGACCAAGATAGACTATCTATGTATAGAGTTGCTTTAATTGAGGGGCACCTGGGTGGCACCGTCAGTTAAGTGTCCAGCTCGTGGTTTTAGCTCAGGTCATGGTCTCAGGGTAGTGGGATTGAGCCCTGAGTTAGGCTCCACACTCAGCACAGTCTTCTTGGGACTCTCTCTCCTCTCCCTTTGTCCCTCCCCCTTGCTCTTTCTCTCTCAAATAGATAAATAATAAATATTAAAAAAAAAAAAAAGAATTGTTTTACTTGGCTGTATTTGGTTTTGTGCTGTTGGGCTCTTGTATAATAAAGAATTTGTTTGGTCTTTTTCTGTGGATCCTGACAAAGAACATCTAAAACTCTTGGAATTTCCCAGCAGAAAGGAGTATCTTTGTTATTCATGACTCCCTTGGATCACACCAAGGGGGCTTATGTTAATGAGATGGCTCAGGATGAGGGCTGGTCACCAGAAAGACCATCCATGTCATTAGAGGCTTGGGGCTTTGAGGCATCCTGACCGCCAGGGAGGGAAGAGAGCCAGGAGATGGAGTTATCAGTCACACCTATGTAAAAAACCCTCAAACACAAACTTTGGACACTGAAGCTCAGTAGAGCTTCCTGGTTGGTGACTACGTTAATGCTAGAATGGTAACACTCCCAAATTCCACAGGGAAAGGACATGGACGTTCTGCATTCAAGACCCTCCCAGACCTTTCCCTGTGTGATTCTTCGTCTGGCTGGTCCTGATTTGTGTCCTTTATAATAAAACTGTTAATTGCAAATGCCGTGCTTTTCTGAGTTCTGTGAATTGTTCTAGTAACTTACCATACCTGAGGGGGTTATGGGACCCCCCCCTAGATTTGTAGTTAGTTGGACAAAAGAGAAGGTGGCCAAGGGATACCACTTGTGGCTGGCATCTGAAGAGAAGGAAATCTTATATACTCTGTCCTTTAAGACCAGATTGTTAGTGCCAGAATTGAATTGTAATGTAGCAGTTGGTATCAGAATAGACTCATAGACAGATGCGACATACAGTTTATAATGACAGTTTAATCTCATAACAAATTTCAATTATGAATGTTTACATTTGTACATATAAAATGAATTATTTGTATTATATGTACAGATATGAATCATATATATGTGTGTACTACAAATATAATCCATCAATGAAGCTTTAAACAGAAAAAAATAAAGTTGTTACATAATAGTTTCATTTCTTTTTAGTTCCTGAGTGCAAATACTGATCCAAGGTTAGAGTAGAAATATTGAATCTTCCATGTTTACTTTTTAATGAATTGCCATTTACTTAAGTAAAACTTACAGTTGGTCTTGGCATTTTATTTGAGGAAAATGATGAGTGGTTGGTAGGAATTATTTTAAGGAGTTCAATGGAAAATTTGTTTAACAATGGTTTCCTTTGGCCAAACTGTATTCATGCATGCTAGATAATAATCTGGGCCCTACCGAATGAGAAAGCTTTCCAGTGGAGGAATGAAGTAGGCCCTTCTACATATTTTTTTTCCCTCCCTTTTAGGTCAATATGTGAGCATTTAAAAAAGTTGTCCAAAGATTTCTAGGGATGGAAAGAACGCAAAAGGTCGGAAGTTTGTTGCCATATCTTTGAAAGGGATTATACTCAAACCATCTCAGGAAGATGTCAGTTTATAGTTCACGTAAAAAGTACAGTGAAATCTGGAATTCTCCAATATCCTTGTCTTGCTCAGCTTTTTTGCTGACCACGTAAACCGGAACTGCATTCTTTCTTCAGAGTTTCCCCGGAACATGAGGCGGTGAAGGCAGGAGCGGCCATGGGCAGGGACACTGAGTGGGGCTGAGCTGTGAGCGCTCACTCTTCAGGGAGGGAGGCTTCTCTTGAACACACCCTTCCTACAGGGAGGAATTTGCTAAGACCATTTAGGGGGGTTCCAGAGCTAAGGATGGAGCACTATCAGATCTTGTAATCTGAGTTCAGACTCTCCTCGGGGGCATCTTGGGTCTTGCTTGCTGACCCGGATAATTTTGGTGGACCAGTAGAGTAATGAATTGAACAAAACTTCTATCAAATCTTCTTGATGGTATGGAATAGAGAGAATTGTCTCCAGCTCTTCTATGGAGAAAAAGGGAGAAAATATGGAATAGTTACTCTGTGCTGGGAACAGTCACCCCATTTAATACTTACCCCAAGCTCATGAAGTGGATTTCTTCCATTCCTTTGTTTACTCATTTATTACGCAAATATTTAGTGACCACATACCGAGCACTGTGCAAAGTGCTGGAACGCGGTGGTCCTCGCCTTCTCAGATCTTATAGTCTTGTGTATTTCATCATTCGTATGACTTTAATCCAATTTTAATTAATTTGGAGCTTTAAAGTACTTCTGTAATAAAGTTAATATATAAGAAGATAATAAATAAAATATGTAGAAGATAGAGTGGAAGGAACAAAAGCAAATGATCTGCCTTCATCACATTGCCACGTCAAGGAGAGGGAATGTGGAAAAAAGAACAAAAACCAACTTCTCTGATTTTTTTCACCACTTATATTGGGCTTTGGGGTCACCTCTGTTACCTGATAATACTTGGCCTCTGAGTCTTCCCCTTAATCATACTCCAGTGAACTTTATTTCAAGATCAGCCTGTCTATTTCATGGGACTGATCTCCTTCCAGACTTCAGATGGGAAATGTCAGCCCTCTTGTCAACGTCCCTAACATTTAAATTCTTGGGATACCAGAGATACTCTAAGAGAAGAGCCAGAAATGAACTGCGTGTACACGTTATT
This sequence comes from Ursus arctos, assembly GCF_023065955.2. NCBI lineage: Eukaryota > Metazoa > Chordata > Mammalia > Carnivora > Ursidae > Ursus > Ursus arctos. The sequence continues at coordinate 5,635,156 of NW_026622986.1, forward strand.
CTCCTAAATGCTAATGGGCAGAGGCAAGAAGCCTTCTCAACCATTTTTTAATAGCAGAATAGGCCAATACCAAGGTGATACAAAGAAATCATTCCCTTGCTAAAGAGTTTGGTGGACATAGATAAAATAGAAGGAAATAAGAGTGTAATATTTATAGAAAAATTCAATTGATTGTGTTTCAATCCAAGAGCTTGAGAAAGAAATTCCTGTAGTAACAGGTGGCAGGGACTGACCAGGCATTCTGGGCTTTGGCAATGCTGGGCTTCTTTATCAAAAGGACATCACATTTACTAACATGACGAAGGCCACATTTGTCCAATCGAAAGTGTTTAGGGATGTCCTAAATATGAAACTCTCTGAAAAGGCATTTCTGCAGAAGTCTGTCCTTCAGCCCTGCCCAAGCTGGCAGCCAAAGTACGAGCATGACTTTCATGTTAAATGATCCTCCCGAGTCATTATGTTTGGATGTGTGAACTTGCCCTATGATTTCACATGCCTGAGTGCTCCTTAGCTGACTCGTAAGAACTTTTCGAGGTTGTTTGCTATGTCAAGAAGAATCATCCCAAGTCTGGCCAGCATGCAGGGGTGAATATCTTAATATGATTAGCAGGACTTACTGTAATTTGTGAAGCACTAAAATTAAGCTTGGCGACAGCCTGTGGGGGCAGAAGGATTTGTCTGACTGATGGAGAGGCTGCCCAGAGACACACAGGCAGGAAACAGGTGAAAGATGCCATTTCTAAACTGATATGAAAGACATCCAGGATGAGCTGTGGAGGGATTGAAAGGGGATAGTGGTGATCTTAGCATGCAATCTGGAGAGAGGGGGCTGTTTTCTCAGGAGATTGAGACCTGAAGAGACTGCTGAAGAGCCACTGTCTTCATCACTGTGAGAAGAATCTGTCTGTTGGATTTGGACTCTAGTGGCAGGGTTGAAAATGAAGTTCTGTGAAAGACCTATCAGAATCAATAGGCAGGAGCTTGGCTGTGGCAGGACACATGAAACAACCAAATTGAGACAATTTGCTGAGGAAAGTGAAATTGCCAATAATTGCCTCAGACTGAGTGTGTGCCTGTGTGGGGAAAGTGAGGTGCTTAGCAGAAAGAAGCATGAGCTCAGGCCTCCCCGTGTTAGCTTTGGGCAGCTGGTGAAGCCTCCTGGTGAGAAGGCCCAGGAGACAGTTGGATAGATTACTGCCCAGAAAGGCACAATGACTCTTTCGGATTTGCATGGCCATTGGCACGTGGGTTCGAATTTTCTTTTATAACTTAACATGGCTCAATGTAACCTACCGAGTGTGATGAAGACTGAGCCATGGGTGAGAAAGTCTGTAAGAGATTTGCATTTGATGACACGTTTCAGCAGAGTTCCGTTTGCTGAAAACAGAGTTCAAACCACGGTTTACCTGAGGCTAGCTTGTGTGTGGCTCCTGAATTTCTATTTATCAGCAGGCTGTGACTCAGTGCGCGTGGAACAAATTGGACCCACTATTATTTGCATGCAGGCCCGAGAATGCCCATCTCACACAGGGCCATTGGTAAGTGCTGGATCTTGATAATACCGGTAATTCTTACATTTCCAAGGCAAGGGTACAGAAAAGCTCCAAAAGCCTATGCAGTGCTCTGATGAGGTAGGAAGGGGGCAAGAACTATTTCCCTACATTATCTCGAAGGGTGAAGACATAGGGTAAGTGAATTGTCCGAGATCAAACCAGAATGCCAACTTGACCCCTTCTTACCTATCTTAAAAACGGGATTTTCTCAGCCCTGATCTTATTTTCTGTATGAATAATGTGCATCAAAACCTGTATTCTGAGACCACCTGCTCAATCTAATCTTAGGGAGCTTCTAACAAGCATGAATGGGAATAAAGCCTCTTTCGGGGGCCAGAGAGATCACTTCTTAGAGGAAAATAAATCCTTAATAGGAAACATACCCTGAGGCTACTGGAAGCCTGGGGAATACAAGGTCTCTGGGTGATGCTTGAATTAGTTGATACACACACACACACACACACACACACATACACGAGTGTGTGCACGTACATACACACATCTTTTCCAAAGCTGTTTAAAAATTCATACACAGCTGTAAGAGACGGAGGTCACATGTAGAGCCCCAGGATCTCATTTCATAAGCCACCTTAAAGATCATTTGAGAGTCAATTAAAAAAAGCTTGCCATAGGACAAGGCACATCAGTGTGGAGCAAGGAGAAGAAAATAGGAAAGCCCATCACCAGACAGACATGTGAACGTGGAGTTTGAGAGAGAAAATATGGCAAAGGGCCAGTACTTAAAAGAACAAATGATGCCTGGGGCAGCGTTAATGGTTTATGGAAAGGCCACTATGCCAGTAAGGGCTATTGTCAAAATTGGATTCAATTTAGCAGTAACACAGTAACTAAATGTTATGGTCGTTTTTGAGCACAAACTTTACATAGAGTCAAAGACAAGATCATTATTCCAAAACCTCTTTAGAAAATGGTACTGCCCGATTAGAAAAGAAGATAGCATTTTTATTATTTTAAATTAGTCTTCAGATACAGTTTAGGCTTCTCATCTTTCCGAACTCATACTCTATCTACAATACTACATGAATAACGTACTTTGAGATCTGTATTAAGTGACTACCTGCTTGGCCCATCTTAGAAAGCCTGTCGTGGACATTCAGGGTCAATGCTACTTCTTCAGGTGACAGTAGCTCACTTTTACAGGAACATAGATCCTTAGTAAAACCAAACCTCTCCCAAGACAGCTGGTACTTCTAGCACTCACCTGATCTCCGGAGAGAAGGAGGAAGATCTCTTGTCGTAAAGATATGCCAGAGATAACAGAAATCTTGCATATATATTAAAGTTCCATTCCTGAAGATAAACCTTAAAACCATTCATTAGTTTTTATCTTTATGTTTTGTCCCTTTTTGTTGCACTGTAGGCCATTTATGACAAAAGGGCTTCCAACATCTATAAGCCCAGTACTTAAGAGTCCTGTGCTATAAGATGATAAACGAATGGAAGAAAAGTGAAAAATTCGATCTTCCAGAGGTTTTCAATGTCGTTATTTGACATGTAACAACACAGATTCAGGCCGTTTGCATTATCTTCTAATTTTATACCTCTGCTCCCACCCCTGCTGGAACAGATGTTCTGTGGAATAGCAGAGCTGCCAGACCCCGAAGAGACGGCAGCCAGATTGGCCACGTGTCACTCCGACCTCACGAAGCTAAAGAGCAGCTGCCCGAGTTTGAATTTCGGTTCTATCTCTGACTCGCTGTGTGAGTGTGGACGTCTGATGTCCTCTTGCTTCATCCGTACAACAGGGATGATACAGGTGCCTCTCCCCTTGGGTTGTTGGGACCGTTGAACGAGTTAGCAAGTGCGTGGCACTCGCGTGGCTGAGTTCGTTGCAGTCTCGGCCATAATTTTAAATATCAGTGGTGTCTCATTTGACTACCGATTTATATCCACGGCATCTCTTCAGTAATTTCCTGGAGCTCTGGAGTAGCTTTCTGGCCTATGGCTTACTTTATTTTCCTTGGGAGTGTGTGTTGTGCAGAATGTAAGTATGGCTGTTGAAATTAAATGCACCACAAGGCCCACGAAGGGCCGCTCTTTTGTAGTATTCACTATTCCAATAAATAGTTGGTTGAAAGTCCGCTGCCAGGGCCAACTTTGGCTCTTCATATCATTAATAAGAATTTCACCGATAAAAGATGGCTAAGGCGGATGTTGGATATTTGTGCAAACACACTCAGCCCCACTCACATGTTGGAGATGGCTCCTGAGAGCTGGAAGAGCGTCTGAGTAAACTCTCTCAAGCAGTTGGGTCACAAGCCACCAAGAGTGCACCTGCGTCTTCCTGCCACTGCCCTCACGTAGGTGCTGCTGTGACCACGTTTCTTTCTTTCTTGGCAAAGAACCAGCTGTCTGCAGAATGGATTATAAAAGCCCAACTCTTGAAGGCGCAGTCTGTCAGGTCACAGCGTAGGTGACCAGGGCTTCCGCAGAGGCAGCTCCGGGAGGGCTGGGAAGCAGGAGGATTTGCTCTCTCCGTCAGGACTTCCAGCTCCAGCTCCCGCCATTCTCATTCTCGGCTGCTTGGTGGCCCTCACCCTGATGTCGCCACAGGAAGGGCCCAGGCTGCTGCTTCTCTTCTGATCTTATTTTCCATCAAAACCAGCTTGCTTTCTTGCCTGCCCCGTTATGACTCTGCACTCATTAAAAATAATCCAATCAACTAAATCTAGTTCCATGGACTGCGTGTTTGTGCATGTGTTCACGTGTGTACGCGTGTGTGTGTGTGTGCGTGTGTGTGTGTGTGTAGAAGCACAAGTGAGGAGGTCGCAACGGATGTGAATGGTTGACCTCGTTAAGCTCCCAGATTGAATTTACGTCTTAGCAAATGTCAGTGATACCTTAATCCAAAAAAGAAAATCATGTGGAGCTGCACAGTGTCCGGACGACTAGGCAAAACTTGTACAAGAAGTTGTTTCTCCTGTCTCTCAGTCCAGCCACACCGCTGTGAGTGTTGGCTTTGGAAATAACATTAGAGATCCAATGGTACATATCCCAAGTCCAGAGGTCCTGAACGACCTAAACTTCCTGACTATAGATTAAAACGTTATAAATGTTTTATTGTTGGAAGAGACCTCAAAGATGGTGGGGAGACACATAGTGTCAGAGGTTTGAAGTGCTCCCTGTCTTCTTTGTACAGTGACGTCACTGAGGAATGTTCCTCGCAGCAATGGTGGCCGTGCTGTCCTGCCTTCCGTGTCTCTTCCCCCCAGGCATCCAGGCCAGGGAAGTAGTCTGAAGACATTGTAGGCCTCCTTCTAGCTCTCTATCCCTGGTTAAGGATCATTGACGTAGACCAACTGGCTTTGAGCCCCAGTTAAGCCACTCACCGGCTGCAGGAGTTCGGATAGGTTTAATCTCTCTTAGGCTTCTGAATCTGTGAAACAGGGATAATAATATCTAGCCTGCAATGTCATTAGGCCGAGACGATGCCCGTGGGGGAATTGCGGGTGCGCTGTACACACGCACACTCTGGCCATGTCACTTTCATCGCCCACATAGTCAATTTCTTCATGGCAGGGAGGAGTTTCTGGGAGGCTAAGTGACTGACTCCACATCAACACAAAGATATTTCTATGTATCAGTTGATAGCGTTTTACAAATTATGGCTCATTGACAAAGTTGATTCTCAACAAAGTCCGTTTGCCGTCCGTGCTCCTTCCAGAGAGACAGAAAGCTTGACTTGCTCTACGACGCGTTCTTCTCAGGTCCTGGGGTAGAAGTGAGCTTTCAGGCCGTCAACTTCTAACAAATTATGTCCAACACAAGTATGGTAATTTTGTGACAATTGTTATACTCTGCTGGAAGTTGAGATGAGACAACCAAATATATAATTTTCCTGTTTCAACTTTTCTGCACCACATTATTATCTTTAAATAGAAAATAATGTACAAACAAAATGGTTAGGTACTCTTTTTTCCCCCCACTCTTTTCCTGTGAGGTCCCTTCAAACCTCTCAGTCTTCAAGCTGTCTACAAAGTGCTGCTTTCAAATATTAAGGGCCAAAGATTCAATTGGCCTTCTTTTTCCATCCTTCTGTTATTTACAGGTGCTGATTCTAAATGCAAAAATTCCAATTTACTAGTGTAATTACCCAATTTATATGCACAAAGGTGGGCTGCCACTCACAAAAATTAATGCAGCCCCAAATACCGCAGGTGAGGCCAGTTCAAATGTGATCCTCACTGAACACATTCAGACCTGGCCAGGAATTCTGCCGGCTAAATTATTTCAGTTGTGCCATATCTGTTAATTTTACATCAGTGCCATGACGGGGTTCTCTTCTGAGTGTCCACGGAGGAATCTAGATTTGATCTTGGAGGCAATGGAGAACTTTGGTGGATCCCTCGGTAGGGTGACACGATGGAATCGGGAGTTTTGCACGATGACTCTGCTAGGGGCTAGGCAGGATGACTGGTGGATTCTGAGGTCTGGAGACAAGTGAGGAGGCCATTGTCATTGAAGCAGTGAGTGTGTGGGCTGAGAATGATGGCCTGGAGATCTGGAAGGAAAACCCAGCTAGGGGGTGGAGGGGGGAAAAGAAGGCTGGTGATGGCTTAATATGCCAGTAAGATGACTGGGAGAGTCTCAGATGTCCTAAGAAAATAACGCAGGTGGTCTTTAACTGGAGCAAGAGGGGATTTCGGGATTCCTGCTGGCGAATACACAGTAAGTTTGGTAAGGACGTGGTCTGTGATGGCAGGGAGCGTATGTCACCCATCCTTGTGTGCCCTGTCGTGTCCTATACAGTGTTTTGACCTGAGTGCATGGATGTTCAATAAAAAAGTTTGGTGGGCAATTGACTGAGTGGCAGAAGAACCTTTGAACAATATAATCATAAGGCAAAGCAGGCCCAGGGTGGCTGGTTCAGGATTTTGCTATTAAAGATTCACACAACTGACAATGTTAATTATGTAAGATGGCCAGATACTAGAAGATAGGCAAAACAGCATGTTCCAAGGAACGTTTTTCACAGATAGACTTCTCTTTCTCTGGCTTCCTCGATCTGCTTGTCTGTATGCATACGGGTGGCTGGCTTTCCCTCACGCCACTGTCTAGGCTAACAGCAAGAAAATGCAGAGCACGGTGTCTCTAAGCCTGGCCTGGTATGGCTGTGTTAGGAGGCCAGAGAGAAACCCTTTCACCTGGGAACCACATGGATTGAAAATTGTGAAGTCACACTCATGAAGACCCATTAAAGCAGAACCACCGTCTCCCCTGCACCCCCTTCCGCATCTGGACGGCACTCGCTGCTGCCCAGTGATGACAGGGAAGCCTGGCAGCTCATCAGATGACAACCAAGTGGATACTGTGGGCCCTGACGTTATGCAACGCTCACGATCTCCCCTGAGCTGACATCTATTAAAAGCTGCTTGATACCAGAGTAAGTGCTATCTTTGGGCCTGGCAAGCTCTTTTAAGCTCTTCAAACGACTTGCCATTTAGGTAGGCAAGAGTCCAAAGATTGAGGCTTGAAATAGCCAGGACTACTGGATTTGCTTTTTGAGTGGCCTGAGAAGAGGACGTTTCTCCTTTTCTTCTCTTTCCTTCGCCTCATCTCTCTCTCTCTCTTTTTCCCTTTTAATTTCCTGCCATGTGGGCCTTGTGTCTCTCATTTACTCAACAATCTGTATAAATTTAACATCAAATGATTAATGATTTCTCTGCCAAGTTTAAGGAGACAATTGCAATAAAACCCCTCTGATATCAATAGCATATTTAAAAGTCTAATTTAACAGGAAAATGCTGGGCTTTTTGATTCCTTTTGATTTGCCTTATCTTTGTTCATCAATTTAGGAGATTTTTCAGCTAGCCTTTTCTGATTCGTTTCTGACTCTCAGTGTATGTGGGCATCCCGGGCTCCTTCACAGGGGAAGCACGGTGAGGACAGAGGGTAATGTACAGAAGGAGGAATGTGCCCTTTCCACTCCGGAGAGCCAGGACTGTGAGCATGACTGGTGGTGCTAAAAGCAAGCTCCCAAACTGGTCTGTTTATCTTCACGGGTGGAGCCCGAGGAATTTTCTCTATCCCACTTTCTGATAGGGAAAGTGAATTCCAAACCCGAGGCCAACACTTTGAAGGTTATGGGAAAAATAAATACTTTAGTGTCTGCAAATAATCCTTTCTTGCTACAAGCAAAAGATATCTATTTATAAAATAAAAATTGTTGTGCAAATATTTTTTTAAAGGGAGGCAATAAAAATGACAAGGTGCTTTATATGAAGGCCTTCAGCCTGTTGTAAATGTTTGGAGTCGCTACAAATGCTGCGTTAACCCCAGAGGAACCTGCTTGTTGGACCTGGCTCCTCAGGCGTGGGCTCCGGGCAGCGTCTGTGCTGGGGAGGTCCCAGCTCGTATCAAAGACAATGCGAGGCCCTGTCCTCTCAGTGTGTTTGCTTCAGGCCTCACTCCTTTGCTTCCAAAGGGTCTGAGGAAAGAAGGGGATGGAATGAAATGAGTCTTGTTGTCATCTAGAGTGTGAATAAAATTCAGGGTCCTTTGGAACTGTGTCCTCTTTCTAGGCTCTAACCAGCCAGAAAGCTGATTTTTTAAATCTATAAATGGGAAGTTAGATGTCAAATATCCACTCTTTACTTTCTTTTCCTTGCTTCCTCTAACTCCCACACTCCCGTCCCTTCTCATCTATTTGCCTTGTGGACCGAAAGCCCTGTCTAGGTATGGAAGATTCTCGGAGGCCCAAAGCCTGGTTCGGACTAAGACCATCTGGCCCATGAGGCAGGGCGGAAAGGTGGCCAGGTCAGGGGCTGGGGGCAGAGCCATAAGATGACAACCCCAGGTCGAGGCAGAATGGGACAATTAAATAAATTATGCAGGAAGACAAAGCTGTGGGTGTTCAGAAGAGAACAAGGCCACATTCTGTGGAATTTAAAAAAGATGGTGACAGAAAATTAGGTAGTGGCCTCAAGCGAGCAACAACCTAGGTTTAGTTAGCAGTGGCAGATTTTGGGCAAAAGAGGAAAAAGAATCACAATACTTTTCTCGTTTTTATTTTCATTCTTTTGTGTAGGCCTTTGCCTTACAAGGTAATAGATAGGCATGCTTTTTATTTTATTAATAGATAATGTTTTCTTGTAGCAAGAAAGTTTTATTTGCAAACATAAAAATATTTTTCTCATAACTTTCAAAGCAGTGACCTGGGGTTTAGAATTCACTTTCTCTGTAGGCATAGAGAAAATTCCTTTTTTTTCCTTTCGTAATTGCAAGTATGAAATAACCATAATTAGTTGGCATCATCATGACACTAGCAATTCTGAGCACTGATGTACACACCAGGCCCTGAGCAAGGGCCTTTGGTACAGAATTCTGCTTCATCTTCCCATTTTACAGATGAGGAAACAGAGGCTCAAATGGTTTAATTTATTCAGGGTTCCCAGTAGTCAAACCAGGGCTCTGGGCATGAGAGCCCAAGCACTGTCGCCCTCATCATTCCTCCTGGAGTCACCCCAGGGCTGCCCTCATGAGACGGTGTGGTGTTAAGACAGCCATTGCCTCCCCTTCCCTCCTGACTCTCTTATCCTTCCCCCACCCCTCAAAACTGTCTCCTGCTCATCCGTTGATTCTTGAATTTAACTCTCCCTCCATCGTACTTACAGTGAATTTGTTTCAGGGTTTTGTTTGTTTGCTTTGGTTTTTCTGAAAGCAGAGTTTTGATACAGTTTTGAGGGAAGAAATGGTAAAAGCCAGAAGTTTGAATGAAGCAGGGCCAGAGGGACCAATGGGAGGGAAGGAGGCCTAGAATCAGGAACTCGAAACGGAAAGTGTTTGGCCTTTCCCCATTCTGTCCAGGGCAGCTTTGTTCCTAACCAAGTGATAATTCCTCTGGGATCCACTATTGAACTTATCACTGATCTTGGAGAGGTAAAAACAAGAAGAGGGGAAGAAAAAAAAACAAAACCAGAGAACATTTGGGTAATAAATTTGGTAACTGTCTTTTCCTTCAGAAATGACAAGTTGTTTTTTTTTTTTAACTATTTTCTGAGTTGGCCTGCAATTTACATATTATTAGTTAACTAATTAATTAATATTGTACATCACAGAGGCAGTTTTAAAATATGCATTAATTTATTAAATTGAACAGCAACTAATCGTTGCAAATATAGTCAATGGCCCGTGGGTATGTTTGCAAAAGTCTGCAGATGAATTTCCCCCAATTTTGTGTAACTTTAAAGCAACTCCTCCTGTTTAAAGATTTTCCTCTTGTTCGCTTTGCAGGTATTTTTATGAAGAATACAAGTAAGTGAACATAAGTAAAACATTTGAGAACTGTGACTCATTGAGATTACTACTTTTATTCTCTGAACTTGAGGGAACCAGATTGTTTCCATTTGCTGGCCTTCTAGGTAGGGGGATATTTGGAACTGCTAAATGTTTTAAAGGTAGTATTATGGGATTAATTAAATAAAATTTAAAATATGGTAGATCTTGAAGTATCTTTATGATAGACTCATGAAAGCTAGTTTGCGACCATTGAGGTTTGCACTTTTTAAAGATTTTTTTTTTTTTTTTTTTAATTTATGTGACAGAGAGACAGCCAGCGAGAGAGGGAACACAAGCAGGGGGAGTGGGAGAGGAAGAAGCAGGCTCCCAGCCGAGGAGCCCGATGTGGGACTCGATCCCGGAACGCCAGGATCACGCCCTGAGCCGAAGGCAGACGCCTAACGACTGCGCCACCCAGGCGCCCCTGCACTTTTTAAAATAATACAGTTAGGAGTTGAGTAAATGTCTTCAGGGGATGCCAAGTGATAAAAGCAAATTTTCATCTATAAAACTGAAATCTCTTAAAAGACATATTTATTTTCTACCTATAATATATGTTCATTGTAAAAATGGGAAAATATAGAAGAGTATAAAGAAGAACATTTTGATAGAATTCTTGTAATCCTACCACCTTTAAATATTTGGGACAGTTGGCAGAGAAATACGCATCCATGTAAACAAAGTACGTTAGCATCGTATGAAATCTACAATTATATGCCCACCTCCTTCCACTTCGTTTCTACCTTGACCATTTACCATATATTAACTATATATAAAGAAACATGATTTTTGGGGACTGAGCAAATTATTATTCTTATGGATATCCCAAAATTAATGTTATTAATACTCCATTATATGACACTTAGGGTTTCCCTATTTTTAGTTAGTATAAAATAGCCCTTAATGAACAATCTTATTATATTTATTTATCTTTACATTGGTATAGGTTTTTGCGTGTAGATAAATAGAGCATTTTCTTGGAATATTGTGTAGTAGCAGGATTACTAGGTCAAAGATTACAAGCATTTTTACAATCCAAGTTTGGATCCTAGGTCAGTTTTTCAAAGTCATCCATGCCAGGAGCTGCTGATTTGTGGCCAGTTTCCTTTGGCGAGGGTGGACCCTCCTAACGGGCAATTCCAATTTATGATGGGTATCGTCCCAATTGGCACATATAAGCCTCTGTGAGTTTGGCAGCAACGGGTTCCATCCAGGGCTTATTCTACCTCCACCTGCCCAGAGTTCATTATGGACCCTGGAGAAAGGCCCATTCATCCACAATGAGCAAAGAAGCAATGGTGGCAGCTGAGATGCTGCCTGGATATGTCAACTTGAGGCAGACAGCCGTGTCTCTCATTCAGTTCCCCAGCTGCCCCTGGAGATCCCGTGAACTGCTTGCTCTCCCCTCAAATGTCCTTCTTATCTGGATGGGGGGAGAAGGATAATGAATGTCTACTAGACGAAGCAATTAATCTTTACAAAAATAAGAACTAACCCGGGAACAGTGTTGGTAGAAGATGCTGTATTCTATTTTTGGCGAAACGTGAACATCTATAGATAAATTGCTCTGTCTACAGTACATCCAGATTTTACCACCTGTGAATTTAATTGAGTCAGCACCTAAGTACCAATTTAAGTAATATGCTCGCTTATGAAGTTGGTGTCTGTGATTTATCCGCACAACAAGAGATAGTGGTTTTCTTCTGATTTTCAAAGTTTAAACAGTGGATTTCTTAGTCTAGGCTAGTTTAAAGCTTAAAGGAGGGCAGTGACCTGGGGTCGTTGGTCACTTTGTGCATACATCTATTTTCCTCTGGGTCACAAAGACACATAGCTTCTCTGTTTTCAATTATTCCATTATTCTCGGGGCTGGAGGGAGCCTCTGCTCCAACAGCTGCTAGTTCCCAGGCCACCCTCAAACAGCAGGTCTGAGAAGGTGGCTGATGTGGAATCCAGGGATACTTGACAACACAGACGAGGAAGAGGATGTGTCTGGGGGTGAAGCAGTTGGCAATGTCAGTGATGAGAAACTATTAGGCATTTAATAATACGGTCGCACTCAGAACTTGCAGGGGAGGCATCTGTACAAACGGCACTGTTTCTCCTCGGCAAGACGGACTCCACCGTGTCTCTCTCCGTGGCTTATGTTGGAAGTAATGGATTCTGACTGTGCAACGGGACCACCAATGTCTCCACTCTCTCTCTCCGTCCCTGGAGCCCAGCAATTGGCCACGCCGCACGGTGACCAGGGATCCATGGGAAAGAGCCTTAAAAGAACAGGCATTTCCCATGGCACCCAGATTTGTGCTAGAAAAAAATCTGGAGAGCGGTGACTTCCCCAATTAATTTTGAAGCGGGACGCGGATCCCTCAAGCCAATTTTGCTCCCTCTAGTGAGTGTAGGTATCAAAATTAAAGTAAGAATATAGTTTCTAAAAATATGCCCATCCCGTGTGATCTTCCTGTAAAACATCACATAGAATGTTCTTACTCTTTGTCATCGACTCAGAATCGCGTGGATGTGGAGAGATCTTTCTTTCTTTTTTAAAATATTTTATTTATTTATCTGGGGGGGGGGGAGTGAGAGAGAGCACAGGTGGGAGGGAGGAGCAGGCTCCCTGCTGAGCGGGGCACCCAACGAGGGCTCGATCCCAGGACCCTGGGATCATGACCTGAGCCGAAGGCAGACGCTTAACCGACTGAGCCCCCCAGACGTCCCCGGAGAGATCTTTTCTGTCCTTCTGCCTTTCAGTAAGTGAATGACCAAATCACCCAGCTCCGATGAGACGGACTAGTTTGTTCTTAAAGGGCCCTGTGACAGTATCAAGTATTGGCAAGTGTGGAGGAAACGGGCCTCTAATGTGCTGCAGCTGTAAGTCGGCGCTTTCGGCATTGCTTGTGATAGGAAAAGTTAGAAACAGCCTAAAATCTACAATAAAGGAATACTTGAATACACTATTGAGATCCACATTATGGAATACTTTGCAATAGGCAGATCAATATATACTGACATGGAAAGATAGGTGAGACGTATATTTTTGGAATGAAAAATTGTGAGTACAGAATAATAGGTATAGTAGGATAGCGTCTGTCATATATAAATAGAATGCTACCCGCCAGATGTATGCACTGGCAGTGTGTGTGTGTGTGTGTGTGTGTGTGTGTGTAGGAAATTTCTGGAAAAATACAGAGAAAACTGACTGGTGTGTTGCACACTTTTTTGAAACAAATTAGGTGTAGTGGGGGAAGATGGGTCTAGGGGAACTTTAGCTTTATTTGTGATGTTTATAATTTGGATAACTAATATTTATTTATTACTTACATATTTTATTTATGTATGTGTTACTTTTAATTTTAGTACTTTTAATTTTTATTACTTTTTGATATCACTTTATTACTTCATTATGTAATTTATTTATTTATTATTTATATATTTTAAAAATGCAAAGAAAAGCTCTCCAGAGCAAGGCTGACAACAAGTGACCAGTATATGTTGTGAAAGATCTTGTTGAGGCCAGGTGCCTGGGTGGCTCAGTCGGTTGACTGTCCCACTTTTGATTTCGGCTCAGGTCATGATCTCGGTGTCGTGGGATCGAGGTTCAGGTCGGGCTCCACTCAGCAGGGAGTCTGCTGGAGATTCTCTCTCTCCCTCTGACCCTTGCCCCCCTCCCATGCTCTCTCTCCTCTCAAATAAATAAATAAAATCTTTACCAAAAAAAGAGATATTCTTAAATGGGTGAGAGGTGCTTTTCAGGGCACCATTTAGTTTGCTCGATCCTGTATCCCAGACCTCTGTCCTTTTGTCAAGCTGAAGTTTTTTTTCCCCATTTTTAGCTTAGCATATGCTTATTTTTTTCTGGTTTTGCCCTCCCATTGGGCATTTTGAAAACTCAGAGTATGGTGAGTTTCCTCCCTGCTGCCAGCCCACCAACAGGCCTCCTTTCCCTTCCGGGAGCTTCTACTTCTCCCACGGTGGGGAGAAAGTTCTGTGTCCGGATCTCACTGCTATTGGATCATGGTTGTGCTCTCTGGGGAACGGGAGCATTGACCCCTGCTCGGTCTCAGCATGAGCCCTCATGGACAGGGTCTGTCCACATCTCATCAACAGAGCACAGGCATGGTCCCTGTTGGCTGAAAGGAAAAAAAAAAAAAGATTTATTTTTCTTTTTGAAGGTGATTGACCCAGGGGGAAGAGTGTCCTACTGCAAGTGAGGTGCCAAACTATTCTGAGGACAATGAGTTCTCTGCAGCTCACTGCATATCAATACATATGTGCAAATTTAGAGATTTAACAACTCAAGCCAAACATATTTATCTACCCACAGTGGGGAAAAATGTTCACAGTGCATTAAGTGTCGATCCAAGTTCTTTTTAACACATAAAAACAGCTGTCTTACTTCTCACAAGTCAGCAGCCTGCAGAATTTTATTACCTGAGTCAAATTTAACACAATTAAAACGAAAACAATGTGCTTTATGACGAGGGACAAACAGAAGATTCCATCTCTATTGGTGGCAAGAGGGCCCTGGGGAGCAGGACGAATCTACGGGAAAGTAATCATGCGAAGGCAAGGGGCCTTGGTTTTTAATTCCGCTATTTGGCCTTGTTGGGTGCCTCACATCAAATAATGTTAGTCTCAGCCCTGTCCCTGCCAACTGAACTGCAGCATGATGTTCAAATGAGAGCCGGCACCCACAAGTTCTAGCTTTCCCTTCTTGGGTAATTTCCTAACTTCTAAAAAATGTCTTTCTTAGGTGGCTTCCACCCACACAAATTAATGAAAAGCACACGCTAAACGGAATGCAGTACCAGAGAATACCAGAGGAGACAGGGGTTCTTGTGACTAAAACATTCCGTCGTCTGGCCCTTCACCCTGGACGGGCAGCCCCTGGGCCTCTCGACAAGCTGCACCTTCGAGAGTCTCCTGTGGAAACTCCGCCCCCCGAGGATCCCAGCTGGATACTGTTCTCTAGTTCCTGCTGAGAGCAAAGGCCACCACCAGACTGGGACGGGCCAGATGGGGTCCCCTTCCTCACTCCCCAGGTCAGGGTCATGGGAGCTCGGAAGGGTCCCTTCGCCTTGAGTTTTCCAAGGTCCCAAAGTTACTAACGAGTCAGCTTCCTCCCGCTATTAGTTGGGAATATTACTGTTATTCTGTCTGTGCCTTTTAAGATGCTGCGTTGTAAACATGTAGCCAATTGTTCAACGTGTCCAGTGATCTTATGAAACTATACATCTGAGAGGAGAATTAAGGACACCCCAGCTTTACACTTTGGAAGTGGGATGAGCAGACCGTTACATCCAAATTATCAACAGTGGCTCCGTGTGGAATGTCCTGTCTACAGAATGGGCAAACACGTGGATCCTGGCTGGAACAGCCACTCCTCCACCCCTCATGGTGGGCCCCTGCTTCAACCACACCTCCTCTGTTGGACTGCCTCCGTGGCCTCTTTCTAGGTTTCTGGGCTTCTCTTCTCTTGTTATCTGGCCCATGTCTTTCCCCAGTTCTCTTGTGTTGCCTACTCAATAGTACTAAAATGGTACTGAATACTAGTAACCAGAGATCCTTTACTATAGCCTGCCTTACCACCTGCTGTAGGACGAGCTGTGTCCTCCAAAAAGATTCAAGTAATATTTCTGATACCTGTGAGTAAGATCTTATTTGGAAGTAGGGTCCTTGAAGAAGTGATTAGTTGAGATCAAGTCATACCAGACAGTAGGGCCGGCCCCTAACCCTAATTCAACATGACCGTTAGTCTTGTGTTAGGAAGAGTCACAGAGACACTCACTCAGAGGGAGGAAGGCCATGTGATGACAGAGACAGAGATTGGTATGATGCAGCTTCAAATGAAGGGACACTTGAGATTGCCAGGAGCCCCCAGCGGCCACCGGAAACTAGGAGACAACATGGAGCAGATTCTTTCTCAGAGCCTCCAGAAGGAATGAACCCTGTGGCCACTTTGATTTTGGACTTCTGACTTCCGGAACTGTGAGGAAGTACATTTCTGTGGTGTTAAATTACCCAGTTCGTGGTAATTTGTTATAGGAAACTAATACTGCCCCCAGGCCCCACCTCCACCTCATTCCCCATCCTGAACCCATCAGGAGGCTCCACTGTCCTCTACACACACCAGCCTCTCATCGGTGACCTGTGTCTCAATGGGAGTTTTTGTATGTTCGTGATCTAACACTGGAGACCACAGAGAATGTACGCTCAGAAAAAAAGGCAGTCGGATTCTCTTAGACCATAATGACCTCTGACTAATGAGGCATTTACTTCCTGGGTGGAGAAACTTAGCTGGTCAGATAAAAAATCCAGAATAGAAAATAGATAAGTGCAGATTATCTAACATGACATCCATAGAGTCTTTCCACATAGGATTTAAGTGTCTGTGGTCAATATTGAATGCAGACACAATCAGAGGGTGTGAGTATAATAAAGTTGGGTGCCCCAGAGGAAAGGTGACCTCAGAGGAAGACTGTCTCTGGTCAGGTTATCTAGGAGTGGATCCACCAACATCCAGGCCACAGGAAGCACTCGTGTTGGGTGACTGCTCTCTGTTCTACCATGGACTATGACCACGTCCATGGTCAAACATTAGGGCTTCAACTTGCAAGGTCAGTTCTTTCTAGCTGTCATGAAACTACAGCAAATTGGAATACATTTCCATTTCTGCTTTTACTTTCTTTTTTTTTCTCTCTTTGACTATCCATAGGCAGGACTTTCCCTGACTTCAGTTCAAGAAAATCATGTAAAATGTCTTAAATCTCCCCATCCCCTTATTTGTAGTGCTGGTGGCACTTAGGAGGCACCTGTAGATACATACACAGGGGAAGAAAGGACAGTTGACTGCGTGAGGAAATGAAGTCTTTATTTGTTTAAAAGATTTTATTTACTTATTTGACAGAGAGAGCAAGAGAGTACAGCAGGGGGAGCAGCTGAGGGAAAAGCAGGCTCCCTGCTGAGCAGGGACCCCCCCCCACCTCCTCCCCATCCCCGCTCCCCTGCCCCCCCCAACCCCAGCATGTCGGGCTCAATCCCCGGACCCTGGGATCATGACCTGAGCTGAGGGCAGCCGCTCAACTGACTGAGCCATCCAGGTGCCCCGAGCGAACGAAGTCTTTAAAACCTGAATTACTCTGCTGAGACGTGTCCACCTGACCTACTTCCCGGGGCACCCGTGACGGTGCTCCCGTGGGAGTAGGCAGCCTCCCCAGGATCTGAGGACAGCAACTTTTCCTCACTTGGTAAGAACAGCTGGTTCTTCTTTCACTGTTTGGTTAGGAAGAAATTCTTTCCAGAAATCATGAAGGATTTTTGTCTTCATTAAGTTATAGATCTTTTTTACATTTGCATATTTCTAGGTTTTTTTTTTTTTTTTTAACTCTAGGCCATATCCATGGGATTTGTGGAACTAATTGGAAACAAAATTCTGATATTCAATCCAGTCAAGCCTTTCCCCACATGCTTGCTTTGTCAGAGGGATTAGAGCTTTCTCCAGCTTGTGGGCAGTACAAAGTACAACTTCACTTCCAAATCAGAAGGAAACACTGGGTTTCAGGAAAGCCCGGCAGCCCTGGGCAGCCCGGGGCGCACTGGCTGTCTGTCCGTATCTAGTTCTGAGCTCTGGGGAACCACTCGTGTACCAACACACGTGCACACACACACACAGGCACGTACAGACACGGACGCTTATATCCTGCAGGGAAAATGACAAGTAACTGGAGGGGAGGTACAGGTTATCATTTGATTCACTTCATCGGACTCGACTTCTCTGTGTGCCATTGGCTCTACCTGGAAGCCGTCTGATGGCCGGGGAGCGAGCCCTGTCTCAGCACAAGGCAGTAGGCAAAGCTGCACAATCGAGCAGCCAGAAGTATTTAGTGCTGCATTTGTTGTTGATTTTGAAAACAAACAAATGTGTATTGACGTAAAGCAATCTAAAAATTCAATTCAGGCATACTGACTTTTTCACACTTAGGCATCAGAGAGTAGCTGAGAAATGAAAGATTCAACCAATGATGGATATGTGCCAGCCCTGGTTGTAATGCACATTTGAAGGCTTCTCGTCTCCAGTGTCTCCCGCAGCGTGGAGCACGAAGAGAGCGGGCGGGTTGGTGCTTTGTTTTAAGGGGACTGGATACAGGCAAATGCTTCTGTTTCAGTGCAGTGCTCTTCTCCTCCCGCCCCTTCGTTCTATCGGGATGCATACGGAGGGATCGCTCTGTGAAATCCATCCCGGCCACCTCTGGACTTCGCCAGACACCTGGCAGAGACAGTTGAACTACATTCCATAACCCCGGGCAGCCTGTATCTCTGCGTAAATCAGCAATGATGGGGAATTTGAGAGGCCACGGTTTGTGCCGACCTCCCAAATAAAGTTGCTACTTTTTGATAGACGTCTCATCCCGGGGATTCCCAATCTTGTGGGAATGGCCGCATTTCATCATCAGGACTGTGCTAGCATCAGCTCTCCTGTTTTCTGAGAGCTCATATTGTAGACCCACGAGCTAGAATGCTAAGTGAGTTAAACATTATTGTTATCTCTCGAGGTAGTTTATTACCAAAGTGGGGGTTTTCTGTGTCCCCATCCCCGGAATCCTCGCATCCTGGGACCGCACCAAGGTGGCGAAGTGCTGCCCTGTGCTCTGCGTGTCGTGCAGGAAAAGCTGCCATTCCCTGAGACGGGGTATTGTTTAACACAGGTGCTTCTTTGTACATACACCAAACAGTACGGTCCCCAAATAACAGGCGCTGTTATTTAATGCACTGAGCTAAACAGAGTAATTATAGGTTCTGAGGAGACAGGCCGCTGTGGATTGAAGCTGCCTCAGTTTGGGCTTTCTTTTTGTGGAAGTGTTTTAATTATATCCTTGATGGCCTGGAATTCACAAGAAACTGAAAAAGCAATACATAGATATTCTTTCTGGGGGGGGGGTATCGGTTATTGTATTTGTTTCATAAAGCAATGCAAGGAAATGTTGAAAAGGCTATAAAATCCTTCCGAAGACTTGCTTATCTCCAGGTTTTTAACCTCAGGATGAACCCGGAAGTGTAAGACTTTAGGTTGTTTTGGTGGCAGTGTGTGTGTGAGGGGGTACGTAGCCCCCTTTTTTCCATTTTCAAGGTCTGAAGGACGGCTGGCTTGCTTATGTTGGTGTTCTAGCAAATATTGACTGCATTCACCTCGGGTAGCTTCAGTAACTCTAAGTTATAAAATAAAACAGGAAGGCTTCTACTGTTGGCATTTTCATAATGGGATGTAGTGGAAAAGCTTTGTCTTTCTTCCAGATTCGAACTCGTTTTTATAAGTTTAGGGGAAATTTTTTTATAAGTTTAGAAGAATATCATATTCATTGAAAGATTATAAACATGCTTCCTCTTTCTTGAGCCATATGGAATGTATGATTAAATGAACTGAGAAAACATATAACAGTGCCTACAAAATTATTTATATTGTATTTGATGCATTTAAAAAAGCAAGAGGATATTTTTAAATTGAGACTGGTGATGACTTCCTTCTGGAATCTATTGTTGGTGTGTGTTTATCACATGCCAACCAACCAAGGAAATCTATGAATCAGTCATTTAGCAGGGGGGAAAAAAAGTGGGCCAAACCAATTGCTTGGCCTTATATAGCTAAAATGATTGGTTGAATGACCCATTTTTTTTGCTGGCCAATATGTTGCCATGATGTAGCTATCGTCCAAGTTAGTTTTGGGTGGGGAGTAGACAAAGGATTGAAGACCGTCTGACTCTTTCCTTGTTTTTTTCTGTGTTCAGTATCATGTTACTTGCTTTTCTCTCTGTGGAGGACAATGTGATTCCAAGGGAACATTCCTCCTGACACTTTTCTGTAATCTCATCTACAACAAGATGAGAATAGAGAAAAAGTGAAATCATCCCACTTTATAGATCCACGAATTCTGTTTGCACTTTCAAGATGATCATCTAAACACCTGCTCAATTATCTCATTGGATACTTAGCATTGGCTTAGATAACACTGGAATTTAAAAGACCGTAGAATTATTACTCTGTTCAACTATTAAAGCTGGGACGTGGGGCCCCAGCTTGGCAAAAGGGCCTTTGCTGTGCCTCTGCTAAGGCACCGTAGTGCCTTGTGGGTACCTTCAGTTAGAAGCATTTCTGTTAACCACTGCAGTCTTTGGTACCAGGTCAGAAGCGTCACAGTGTCAGCGGTGTCTCTAGATGCCCGTGGAAGGATCAGTCCTCCTGCACCACTGTGGCATTGGCAACTTTTTCATCTAGAGCAAGTGGTGGCATGTCCGCAAACAGCCAGAATAAAGGACAATGGCAGATACTACACAGTACCCGGGAGGGCTCGACATCTGGGAAGTAGCCTCCAGACTCCCCTAGTAGGGAACTCTGCGTGTTTGTGGGGGCAGGCCAGTCTGTAGCTGTGGGCAGTCAGAGGAGAGCAGAGACAGAGCAATACCATTTTGTTACGATTAGTGACCCTATTGTTCCTGGGCTGGTGTGGTGTTGCTGAACATGGACCGGGTTTCAAAGGCTTAGACCAAGTTGCTCTGAAAGGCTGTGAATTTCTTGTATCCCAACCTGTTGGCAAGAATTGGCTCTTGGAAAATACGAAGAGAAACTCTTTCAGTGCAGAGATGCTGTCGAAACTGTGTTATCTTGTCAACCAGGGTGTCAATTACACTGGGCTTGAAGAAGCATGTTTGTAGCTCCCCGTCATGTATGGTTTCTGGAATTTCAGACAGCAATCCTCTCCATACAGTGCACACAGCATTTCTGTCATAATGTGAGAATGGGAATCATATGCTCTCCCTTCCTGAGGGGGAGAAAACTATTCTCTAATGTTTTCCAGAAATGACACTGTTTTTCATTATCTGGTGCATTTCATGTCTTGTTGTTCAGCTCAATGCGTTGGAATCACATCACCGTGGTTGTCTCCACAGGCTCCGGTGGGGTACCGGTGTTTTCCTCTGCTGTGACTTTGGAAAGTACGTATCCATTTCTCTTGAGAAAAGAAAACAAGACTAAATTCTTCCCTGTCTTTCCACCTTACCCTTTGCCACCTCATTTACAGTATGACAAGTGTGTTAGTTCGGTCTTGAAAACATATCCCCAGAAATACAAAAATTGCCATTGAAATAACGGACATAGCTAAGGTGTCATAAGCATTTTCATTGCCATAATTTACTGTTTAGAAATCCACTTGGTTCTTGAAGGGATTTTGCAAAATATAATCTCACAGTACATTTCAAGACAGAAGGGGGCCATATGGTCTATCCAAACCCATCCACCTGTCTGTCTAATGTTTGTATCATGGAATTTTTTTCTTCCTTGTCTGGCTTTTCTTTGAATATACTCACAGTTGCATGTTTCATTGTTGCCTTTGGTGGACCATTTCACACATTAATTATTCTCTGCATAAAGAAGTTGGGTACTTTTTTTTCTTCTTCCTAAAGGCTGAAGGGGAAAAGGCTGACTATGACTAACTTGAATCTTATAATAGCAGGTGGGCAGTTAATTGGGAAATGAAAGCAACCTAACACTAATTTGCAGAAGCGTTCAGATTTCATGAGTAATTGCCATGTAAAAGGTAACTTGGCGGCGGGCTCAGTGAAGCTGAACGACAGACAACGTCTAAATATGGCTATGGCATTTGTGACATATGTTCTTCGCCTAGAGGTGTACAAAAGAAAAGGGGTGTTCTTGGATGTAAACTTTGAATCAGAAGATACAGGACATTTTTTTCAAAGGAAAGGAAAAGCAAATGGGGCTGCATGCTTTCCATGGAGTCCGATATTGTCTCCCATCTGAAGTGCATTTTCTCATCACGGGGCTGGGGCGGCTGTTGCGGTGTCTGGGTGAGTGCAGATACACGCCTGAGGCTGACTTTCTCTCTGCTGAGCCGGGAGAAGGCCTGTGCCCTGCAATCTTGAGGAATGAGTCTGCATTTTGTGCTCTCCTCAGCATTCGCAAGACCTAGGAGAGTACCTGGCACGTAACCGGTTCTCAATAAACAGAAAGTTGTCTGATGGCAATTTGGCAGGTGTGGGCTTCAAGGCCATCCTGGAGGGCCTGTTCAGACTGAAGCTGGGAGGGGCTTATTGTTCTAACCCAGCACCAGCTCCAATGATGAAAAGCGAAGAATAGGTTCACTTTTGATTTCTTTCTCCTGTATGTCTCTAGCCTCCTGCCCAAATTTTAATCCTGGACATTTAAGTGGCCTCACCGAAAAATGAAACTGTGTAATTAACTCATGTCCCTGAGTTAAACCGGGAAATAGAAAGAGCTTTACTGGGTTCTGTGCCAAAGGCTGCCTCCTGTGCAAGAAAGCCTACAAAATTAGCCTGAGGTTCTGGGATTACAGACCAGGGATGGGAATCCTTTGGATGGGGTATCTTCTTGAAAGCACTTTTGGACGAGAAGTCCCACAGCTTTGGGGCCCATATTGTCAGATGGCCCAGAGACCTATTTTATATCCATAGACATCTCCCTGAGGGCGAAGAGAAAGAAACCATAACTGACTGTGCCCTATAAACAACTGTTGTGTTTGGCTGGCAATACAGCCCCGATTTCTGCCATATGGTGCCAGAGGCTCCTGACCAAGTCATGGCTAAGAGAGGACACGGCAGCCTCAAGAAAAGCTTCCCTTTAGTGAGGCAGGGAGGTGGTCACTAAGACCCAGAGAATGTGTGTGCACTGAGGAAATTGACTTTAATGAGGGTATTTAAGGCATATGGGAAAGCATTTGGAAGAATCACAATTTTAATGCTGGCTCCCAAGTCCCTAAGAAACAATTCAGAAAAGGTCCCCTTACCATTTGTGAATTGTGAAATAAACACATCTCCAGGGGGGCGCGTGGGTGTGTGTATATATTAATATTCCAGGGGTGTGGGCAATATTGACACTGACGATTTTTTAAGTATTTGCAATTCCTACCCGACTCTGACTCATCTGAAATTGGCGTGCTGCAAATCCTTCAAGGCTGCCAGATTCCTTTTGAAAGGAAATGTTTCTTCCCATTACCTTTCAAAGTCAGCTCTCCCGGGTTTAGCCAAGTGCTGTATTTCAATGTGTTGATATCACTAAAGGAGAGGAAGAGGAAGTTTTCCTCTCTGAGTGGGGGATAGAGGAGGCCAGGAGAGTAACTGCAGCCACATTAGAGAGGAAATGTGCCTGATGACTTAGCTGGGGCTTTTGTCCTCACCATTTACCAACAATTTACTAAATGCCTTTGCTAAACTGCATCTTTTTCTGCTCCCATTGTTCTACGCCACTGAAACAAACCAGCACAGCATTGTCATCTATGTCAATAACGGTCACAAAATTGCCTTTTCTCCTTCTGCAGCAGACTGCCTGCGAAACATAAAGGAGTGTAGTGAGGCACCCAAGCAAATTACTCTCCCAAACTCATTTAAATAACGTTTTCCCCTCATATATGCAAAATTCAGATGAATATTTACGACATCCAGGAATAGGTAGCACAGGAAGAAAAAAAAGATGACACACGACCAACCCACCCCACCCCTGCAAGTGCAATCATTCTCAAAATGCTCCCCAAACAAATCGTTCTGGCTGCTGTTGCCCGGCAACAGCCCCGCTGTAGTATTCTGCCCAGGCACATGGAAAGTGGGGCCGTCTTTTCTGCTCCGAGTCTGCTCGAGCCTAATAACTGCAGAGATGGAGAGCAAGAGGGAAGGAGGTTAAGAGTCAGGGTCAGAAGTGCAGGTTTTTGGGACCCTAAAATCAATTTCAAGCACTCAGTGTGATGTTTGTTCTGTGTTCCATCACTTGATGTTAGTCTTGCAATGAACCACCTAATCAGACTTTGGGGACCAGGGGACCTTGGGTTTCCAGTGGTGTCATGTCAATTTCCACCCACCAGTGCACGGTCACCTCTGAGGCCGACCATTGTCTAGACTCTCGAGAATCTCAAAACCGTGATGCTCTGAGCCGAGAGAGGACGGAGCTGCTGGGGCTCCCGAGCCATCCCCCCACCCCGGCCTTGAAGGTGCTCACCCTGTGGCTTTGGCTAGACCACGTGCAACGGGCCCACGCAGTGGCAACCGCCTTACAGAAAGCCTGCCCCGAGCGATGGGCATTTCTCCCAAGGCATTCTTCCTCAGACGCAGGAATCGTTCTTTTTTCATCTCTCTGACTCATGTATATGTAAAGAAGAAAAAGAGGAAAAGGAAGCAATCGCATAAAATAATGCATGTCCGCATGGCACTAATCATTGGTCTTAACAGAATTACGGGAGTATGGATGGATGGGCCGTGGCGTACTCAGGCCATACCAGGGCTGGACCTAAGTCCTGGGTGGTTCCAAATATCATTGGATCTATCGTTCTATTTCCAGATATTTTTAAGATGGTATGATGGACCTAAGTGAGAGATGACTTAATTCATAATTGTGATTCTACTTATTTATTGGTTATTAATTTCTGATATGCTTGAGTTTAATTCAACAAAACACGATTATTTTTTTCTTAAAGATTTGATTTATTTATTTGATGGAGAGAGGGAACACAAGCAGGGGGAGTGGGAAAGGGAGGCTTCCCGCTGAGCAGGGAGCCTGATGCGGGGCTTGATCCCAGGACCCTGGGATCATGGCCTGGGCCAAAGGCAGACGCTTAACGACCGAGCCACCCAGGCGCCCCAACAAAACAGCATTATATAGGAAAGCAGTTAGTTCATAATTGCCTAAGCTGTGACTGGGAAGGGCAGAATGTGGACTGTAGACCTAAGCACGCCCACATAAAATTTCCCCCAATACCTTTCTAGTGATGAAGGCTCTCCTGCTCAGAACTCTTTAGTGAGTCCCATTCCTCAGAATAAAATGTGAGCTTCCTCTTCAGCGTCTTTCCAGCGTAGCCTCAAGTTCGCATTCTAAGTCTTGTGTCCCCTCAGTGAGGCCTGGGCTCAATCAAACCAGAGATGCAGCCTGAGGAGGGGAAACACACAGCAAGGGTTGGGACTCCTGCATTCTGGGCTCAGCTCTCTCCTAATCAGCTGTGTAATTTGGGGCAAGTGCCTTAACTTCTCTGAGTCTTTGTTTCCTCCTAAGTGCACATGATTTCTGAGATACCATTCACTGAGACTCGGGCTTCTCCATAGGGTTCTTTTTATTTTTTTTAATGTTTTTTTTTTATTATATTATGTTAGTCACCATACAGTACATCCCCGGTTTTCGATGTGAAGTTCGATGATTCATTAGTTGTGTATAACACCCAGTGCACCATGCAATACGTGCCCTCCTTAGTACCCATCACCAGCCTATCCCATTCCCCCAACCCCCTCCTCTCTGAGGTCCTCAGTTTGTTTCTCAGAGTCCATAGTCTCTCATGCTTCATTCCCCCTTCTGATTACCCCCCTTTCTTTTTCCCTTTCTTCCCCTACCGATCATCCTATTTCTTATGTTTCATAGATGAGAGAAATCATATGATAATTGTCTTTCTCTGCTTGACTTATTTCACTTAGCATTATCTTCTCCAGTGCCGTCCATGTTGCAGCAAATGTTGAGATATCGTTCTTTCTGATAGCTGAGTAATATTCCATTGTGTATATGGACCACAGCTTCTTAATCCAGTCATCTGTTGAAGGGCATCTCGGTTCCTTCCACGATTTAGCTATTGTGGACAATGCTTCTATGAACATTGGGGTGCATATGGCCCTTCTCTTCACTACGTCTGTATCTTTGGGGTAAATACCCAGTAGTGCAATCTCCATAGGGTTCTATGCTGTTGACTACACTCTCACTTTAGGTACTTTCTTCTCTTGGCTTTCATGATGTGGCTCCCGCCTGGTTTTCTCTCTGTTACTCTGATGTTTTCTTTTTGTCTCTTTCTCATGTAATGCTTCCTCTATTCCACCCTTCAGAGTCAATGGAAGTGTCCCCAGCATCCCCCTCCCTCGGTTTCCTGAACGAGCTCCACCCTGACCGTGACTCTTTGGTCTCTTCTCCAGCCCCAGCGTGAACACCCTGGTACAGGCCATTGTCACGTCTCCCACCCAGTCTCCTTGCCTTGAGGGAGGCTGTCCGCCTCTATGTCCTTCCTTCCCGCTGCCAGCGCCATCTCTGCAAGATGAAATGTCATCAAGGCCCCTTCTTTCCACAATTTTCCCGTTTCATCAGAGCCTACTAGATCAGTTCTCATGTCCTTAGCTTGACATACAAGACCCTTTGTGATTGAAACTGTCTCATTTCTTCCAGTCTGCCCATTGCTCAGGGAAGATGGAATTACCTTTGCATTGTGGCTCCCTCTGCCTGAAATAGCTTCACTCTTCCCCTGCTCTGTGCTCCCCTAAAGCCCTAGCCGTGCTTCTGTTATATCTGCGTCTTCTACATTACTTAGTAAATTCCTGCGCATGTGTGTTTCTCACCATAAACTGGGGGCTACTTGAGGCTTAGGACTGTCCTCATTATTGTTTGCTTAGCTCAATACCGGCACGAGGCTGGCATTTATGTAAATATTTATTGAATGAACAACTGAATCCATATGGTTTATTCACTCTCTACTAAACGGGCCTTGCACTTTTCTTCAGTGTCCCCTCCATGTCCCCCTGACTTCGCACATAATCTTCAAATTTGAAGACCTATTTCTTCCCTTCCCTAATCCTTTTCCAATTATCTCAACCTAAAGAATAAAGTCCATTTTCAGAAACTATTACATGTTTTTTTTTTAATTTCATAGCTAATGCTCCCATGTTCTTAGCTCTTACTCCCCAGGTGACTTAGCAGAAGAGCGTATTTTGTGTTACTCACACAATGATTTGCCGAACATCGGTCTTCAGAAATAATTTCTTTTGTATTGATTACTAATAATAATCCTCTTTTATTAATGCCAGATTTGTCTTTTCTATTTAGTGCTATTTTTTATCCCATCTGAGAGAGGTGAGAGATTTTCAGCCTACCAGTCCTTTATCTTAGTGATAAGAAATGTAGCTGGTATGATTTCTTTTTTTTTTTTTTCACTAAAAGCCTACTTCCTTTATTTATTTTTTTATATTTAAAGAGGAAAAGCAAGATGTCATAATGACATGATAGAAAATGTTATCCTGACAAGCATTTATATTAAAGAAATTCTAGTCTTGTCTGTGCTCCCACAGCATGTCCATTTTAATTAATCTTACCAGAGGAGCTCAGACGCATTTTGTTTCTCAGAGCAACAATTATAAAAGACAGGCTCCAAATGCCTTGGAATGGTTTGGGAAAGCTGATGGGAGGAAGATGTGTTATGAAGATGAACTTGTTGCTTAGAAGCTATTATTATTCATGGTCCTGCTTCAGATGCCTCATATTTTCTTCAGAGGCTTAGGCAAAGATTATTGCTACATTTCTGTGGTCAATGGAAAAGCCCAGCGTGAAACTTGAGACTAGGAATAAATGAATCTTTTTAAAAAAATAAGACTTAGGTTGGGATAAATAAGTACACAGTACACTGGAAATCTCAAGGAATGTATTGAACCTTCTCTCAAGAGACTTTCAAAGCTTCCTGCTAGCTTGCAAATGCCAAGACAAGAGACTTTCCGGGGTTACTTCTGTGCTCCACCTCTGATTCCGACAAAAGCAAAAGCAAAGAAACAACTCCCCCCCTCCAAGTAAAGATTTGTGTACATGAAAACGTGTTAATCAAATTCCCTTGGGCCAGAACGGAGCCTGGACTGGAGTTTAGGGTATATGATTTATTTAGCACTTACATTTATAGAACAAAACTCTAGTCCTTGGCAAAAATTATGCTCATGGAAAACCAATGAAAGGAAAACAATTGCTCATCATTTGAAGAAAAGTTATTCACCATTTCTTGTATTGCTTTTAACATAGTGAGCAATATTCTATATCGACCGCAACTTTAAATTGCCTGAGATACAACTGGTCAAATGTACTCAACTATCAATCTCAAAATTCCCTTCTGTCCTCCTGAGATTGAGAAAGTTTCCTAGCAGAGTTCAAAGGACATATTGGAAGGCTTTATCGAATAGAAGATACGCTAGGAGCAGATAGGATAAACGAGCCACGCTATACTCCGATTTCTTGGGCTTGTGATATGTACTAACTTGGTTCGTGAAAAACGGGCCTTGGAACGAAATTTGTCTTATGTGAAATAGATCTAACTTTGCTTCCACAAGGTTTAATAGGTAAAAGTAACAAAATCCTCATACTCCTCTCAGCTCTCTAGAGATAGCTGAACCCAAAATCTTCAGGGGTGGATAGAGACCTCAAGAAGCATCCGTTGCCCCCACGTGCGCCACTCCCTCACCCTGACGCCGAAATGGGCTAGACTGACCCATCACTCAGGCTCACAAATGCTCGGTCTGCCCCTTTCAAAAGAAAACTGAATATCAAGCCATTCCGCCGTGTTGCTGGTGTATGGCTCAAGGGGACCTCTCTTGCCTGGGAGGTGTCGGCTCTGAGCATGAGTGCCCATCTAGCCCTTGACCAGTTCCAGGCCCTCGGAAGATCTGGAGGTCCTGGGCCGTGGCATGGAAGACCTTGTCAGAACACCAAGCTGACCCAGGCTGCAGGTGGATTTCAGCTGCCCAGGGACAACCCCCAGGGCCACTCATCCCTCAAGTCTAGTGAATTTAAAGCTGTGTTCAAGACTTTCCTCATTAAATATCCCTCCACATAGCAAAACTAGCAATATTCTGAGGTATCAAACTATAGGATAAAGTTGCCATGGTCTCTACCTGTAGAAATAAAATGTTACCTCATAAAGCCCCAAAAACAAACAAACAAAAACACCGAAAACACAAAAACAAACAACAATAGCAGCAACAAAATCCAATTTAACCTAAATATCTTGCCAGCCTCCTCCATCACTGTTACCTTCTCTCGAGTATTGGCATGGATGCCACGGTCCTCCTGGCAAGGGAGCTCTCTCTGCTTCTTACTCCCAGGTGACTCTGTGCTATAATGTCCGTGCCACTCGGTCCACCGTAGCTTGCTTTCCTGAATCTATGGTACTTCAAAAATGTTCCTTCTTATGCCCAACTTTGCATATTGTTTTCTTTCCAGTGGCAACTAACTCAGTCCTGGCCACTCCAATCCTTATAGCCGTCTATCTGTACTTCTGAATCATTACACTTCTTTTGCAAGTCACAGAAACTACCTCTGCGTAGCTCAAGTGAAAGAAGAAATGCATTGGAAAGATGATGGGATTTATCATAGAATTCCAGGAAGAACAGAACAGTAATACTTCAGAAGGGAAGAAAGAAGAGCAGCTCTAGTGACTTCAAAGACAAGACAACATACGTGTCCTCACTAGAGGGCCACCAATGTTATTGAGCTGCAAGGACCCACATCCCATCAGAGACTTGATTGAAAGTTCTCATTTCCCACAGAGAAGCATCTGGCTGGCCCCATTTGGCTTTGGTCACCCACCTGCTGGGTCCTGCATGAAGTACTTACAGCCGAGAGGACAGGGCTCCTCTGTTTTCTCTAGAGAAGGGTCTGGGTATCAGACATATTTCTGTGAGAAAGAGGAATCATTATCAGCTGAGAAGATACTCCCAGCATAAGTTCTTTATACAGCTAGACCTCAGTCACACTTTTTTGTTTTTCTTGCTTTTTGTAGTATACATTAAAAAAAAAATGTGTCCTTCCTGGGCTAGAATGTTAAGCTCTTCCATGGTGAAATAGGTCTGTGTGTCCTTGCTTCTCGTCCTGCTGAACTTGTGAGCTTCCAGTAGAGGCATGATGAGCCAAGCCAACAAAAAGCATGCCAACTCTCAGATGGTAAGTTTTACTTGGCTAATAGTCCTTCCTTAAACCTAATACTTAATAAACACCCAATATACACCAAGATGCATGAGAGGCATTGAGTAAAGATAAATTGGACATGACCGCTGTTCTTAAGACATACACTCTAGTAGATCTTCTTTCATTCTTCTTTTTCTTAAAGATTTTTTAAAAATTTTATTTATTTGAGAGAAAGAGAGAGAGAGCACGAGCAGGGGGAAGGGCAGAGGCAGAGGGACAAGCTGACTTCCCACTGAGCAGGGAGCCCGATGTGGGGCTCGATCCCAGGACCCTGAGATCATGACCTGAGCTGAAGGCAGACGCTTAACCGGCTGAGCCCCCCTCTAGCAGATTTTCTACATGATTTAAATAAGCAAATACTGTAAACAGATCATTATCAGGCCCACTTTGAGGGTTCTCAGAAGCTGGGCTGCTTCTATCTGGTTTATCATGTGGATTCCACTTTAGGCAAGCATTCACAGAATCACCATAAAGTTCAGGTTTCTGATGGACTGTCTTCCCCAGCTTCTATCCTTAAAATAGTGTGTTTGGTTATCATCCACCAAACCTGCCATTTGGAGCTAAAAGAAATATACAAAAAAACCCACAAAACAACAACCCACGTTATTTTTTTCCCTCTCACCATCCAAGATAACGTTGGAAAATCATGTCTATTTCTCCGCTTTGTTATCCACATTTCCACATTGTGCTCATAGGTGTGAGTCTAGAGTTGTTATGCTGTTCTGGTACTATGTAGATTAGCGGTTTTCTATGACTCCGAGATCTTACTGAGTTTACGTGAAAACTGTTACAATAGAAAGAGACTCTGGAGTAAGCCAGACTTAGGTTTAAAGCTTGGTTTTATAGCTCAACTAGCTTTATGACTTCAGGCAACTTATTTTCTGAGCCTTGGTCTCTTTATCTGCAAAATGGGGTATAATGCCTACTTGACATAATTGTTGTGGGAAATAAATGAGATCCTATATGTGAAAGAGCTTGACAAACAGACCGAGGGGTGTCCATTTCCATGCCTCCCACGAGGTAAAACCATGAGCCCTCTTCCCTGGGCCAGCTCCTTACTGTAGCTGTTGTCTTTTGTCTCCTAGTCTGCAGTAACAGGGGCCGGGCGTGGGGGCTCCTATTACTTCCGAGATCCCCTCTTGATGCTCTCCAGTGCCTCCTGAGGGTGTATGGCCGGGGGGATAGTCCCACTCTATCCTAACCATAAGCTACAACTACGAACAATGTCCCTGCAGCCTCGGGCACAGCTTTGTACATTCTTCAGAGGCTTACCTGTATTGTGCTTCAATATGCAGGTAAAGATGCTTAATGTGAGGAACTGCCACCAGTTTATCAATCAGTGGCTCCACTAGTGGTTTTTCTTTCTTTAAACAAGTGGATGAATGAACAAATTTGGCCTTGGGATGCCATTCAGCTCAAAGTCGGTGGCAATCGCAAATGGCTTTAATAAATGAAAGAGATATTTTGGCATAGTCCATCGAGGCAAATGAAAACTAATGCCCTTGCCAGCATCATACAGTATATTAGATACTTTACTTTAATTGCTCCTTGTGAATGAAGGGAATACAGGAAATGGAATTTTAATTTGTACATCTAAGCTATGCTATTGAAGGCGAAGGTCTTTGTGACCTTATTGATTTGGAAAAAAAAAAAAACTTTATAGGGCATAGCTGAAATTGGCATAAAAGTTATGTCCCATGGCTGACATTGCTGCTGTTTGATGCTTGCTGTCAAATTGTAGAAAAGCAAGACATGAATCCCTGAGTGCTTTCTTGTGCGTGCATTTGCCAACAAATAAGGCTCAGTCTAGCTGGAACCGTGTTGTGTTCAGAAGCAATAGAAGCATAGTCTGTTTGTGTTCTGTCCCCC
Organism: Ursus arctos; assembly: GCF_023065955.2. NCBI lineage: Eukaryota > Metazoa > Chordata > Mammalia > Carnivora > Ursidae > Ursus > Ursus arctos. Next base: position 5,666,632 of record NW_026622986.1, read on the forward strand.
GTTGTGAGTTCTAGAGTCGGTCGGTAGCTTTAACTGTTTATACATCTCTTGCTTGATAATCAGACACAGACAATGTGTTCTGTAGACATACTGACATATTCTGTCAAGCCTTGGGAGCTTCCAACATGAACTAAGAAGAAAGCTTCACACTGGTATTGGCATTTCATTTTCAGAAAAGCAAGGAGAGGGCAAAACAACAAACAAACAAAAAACCATAATTGGGATGCATGCTGGAGTAACCTTTTTTTTTTTTTTTTAAGATTTTATTTTTAAGTAAACTCTATGCCCAATGTGGGGCTCGAACTTCCAACCCCATCATCAAGAGTCACATGCTCTACCGACTGAGCCAGCCAGGCACCCCTGGAATAACTTCTTCACTTCAGCTCTGTTACCATCTGCCACAGCACTATGCTGACACTCCCACAGCTGCCGCTTTTGGTGGTAGAACTCCGTCTTCAATTCTGGGTCGCCAGGACATATTCTAAGGATGCCCTCAGTTCACCGTGCTTTCTGAACCGTAGCTGGGGTGCAGTGACATCTCTGCCTCTGCTCCTACAATTCTCAGACCATCTTGGTGACCTGGAGATAAGCAGCTTGATATGTGTATCAAGCAATCTAATCTCTGTTTTCATCCCTAATTCCCCAAAATGAGTTCATTCCTCACAGTATCTAAATAGATATTTGATATACATCTGACATATCATATGCCTGAAAAATCTGATACATACACACAGCATACGAGGAGCCACATGGTACAGTGAAAAAGAAATTAGACAAAAGAAGAAAAAAAACGAAAAGATGTCGGACTTTGCTTCTAACTAATTGTGCGATCTTGCATAAATAAATAATGTGTCCTCTTTGGACCACTCATTTCTCACCACTAAAATCCATACACAAAATATTATTATATTATTATTATAAATATTATAAAAATCAAAGGAGGTAAAAGCTATTTGAAAGCTATTAAGACCTGTATAAATGGGAGGCAAGATTTTAGGACGTGCTTTGACCTGAGCACACGGATGGTCATTATGAAAGATGAAGAAACGGAAGACACGGTACCTGCCTTCGCAGGATTTATAAGCCGCACAGGAAGATCACACGTGCACGCATGTAAGGTAATTAGTCATTCATGTCATTAGAAACTGACGCATGGGATGCAGGCAGATGGCATTCGTCATGATAATAACTCAAAACAATTGAAATCTTATAACCATTAGATTTACTAATAAGATGTCATTATTAATGATAAGTGGTATCATCATTTACCCCTCCCCCGTCATATAGATTATTTTAGGCATTATTTCTGTCCTTCTTTATGTCCTAGATTAGGTTCCAGATAAGTCTACATTTGGACCGGAATGAAAGATCCTTCATTTTTTTAGGTCCTATATATGTCTTGTTTATCGCTACATCCCAACACCTAAAGCAATGTCTCAATAAATACCATTGAATGAATGGATGAATCAGTGACTCAGTCCATGAAAAAAGAAGCAGCTTTTCATCTGGGTCCACACATGTATTTTCTAATTCTGGAGAAAAAAATAAAAACAGTGCAAGGAGCACCAGCATACACACCCACACGGATGAGTTAGCCTGATCATACGGAAACCTATCAGAATTGATGAGGGCAAGGAAGAAGACTGGAGGGCAGACTTTGAAAGGTTATCCAGAAAACTCTGTGAATCTCTTGGATCTGGTGAGAACCACTGATCTAACATTTAACGGCTCTACCTCTCTAACACGGTGTGCTAACTGAAAGGGCACCTTTCATGGACAGTCTTCTGCCTTCTGATTTTTCCTGATTCCCTCTAGCTCCCTAGAACCCTGGGCTATTAACACGGTTACTTAAGGCTAGCCTGTGCATTTAGGTCTGATTAGATAATCAATTCTTTTAACCTGGATATTGTTGTGAAAGTAGCCGGAGGTATGTAAAGCAAACTCTTACCCCATTGATGTTTACCTATTGCTGGGAGTGCTCAGTCCGGATGGAGTTGTTTTCTGTGGAGATCGACTGCACTAAACAGGCTCAATGTAATAGTTAACCCCTGAGGCCGGAGCATATGGTTGTCATTGTGCAGCTGTGCTGGTAGAATAGTCCGGACTGTCTGAATGTTTGTCCCATTTTTATGTACTTGCTGACCATCCATTATCTGTAAAGGACAATCCATTTTTTTCTTTCCTTCTTAGTTTCTAAAGAACAAAAGCTGCCCCGGTTCCTTTTTGCAAACAGTTTGAGAAAAAGCAAAAGGTGAAGAACGAGTGCCTTGCATTGTCTCATGCCGACCCTGGTGCCGGAGCAGCAGCTGTTCTCCTCCCCTGACTGTTTTCAAATATTTCTGCAAAAAAAAAGGCATTTAAAACACACACACACACACACACACACACACACACACACACAAAACCAAGACGTTGCACGTAGAACTTAAATCACAATGTTCAAGGATAAGGCATTGCAAAATGGCTTATATCCCAAAATGAGAATAGATATGGTTGGGGATTAAAACAATCTTTTTCCTTTTAGATGGAAATACTGGCAGATGTCATAAGAAACATATGGAGCTAGCCACAGACAAATAGCACTTTTTGCGTATGCAGTTAGGGCAGAGGGGATGTCCACCCTGGGCTGTCCGGGACAACAAAGAATCAGCACGCGCCGGGATTTCAGTGAGGAGTTTCTGGAGTCCAGCATCTTGCCCCTGTGAAACAGTATTAACGTCGTGACTCAGTAATTTAAATAGTTCTTGTCAGGCAGCTTCAGGACACAATCCATAATTATATTTATTTCACTATAGATTGATCCCAGACATCTTTTAAATGTGCTTGCCACTGAATGTGTGCATTGTTACATGTTCCCTCTCTCAGAGTGAAACAAAATAGACAGGCAGAAGAAATGGGATATGGACATGTTGTCCACAAGGCATTTCCCACTCCAGAGGTCTCCCAGCCCTGTGCTAGCTTGTTAATTTATTGTTGTAGCTTGTCTGTCAGACCAGGAAGACATTATTCGACAGCCTAGATATTTTTCTAACACAATATTTTTATACTTTTTCCTGATTTCCAAAAATACGACCCATGTTATTCTGGTAGAGGTATTTTCTCTCCCTGAAAATGGCAGTAATAGAGTAAAGGTTCTGTTGCCATGTGCCACATGGAATAATGCTATCACAAGATATAGGAAGGCGATCATGACCCGTCTTTCCTGAAGTGATATTTATTCCCAAATAGTTCAGTGGGGGCTGGGACAGGAATACAATACTTTCTATCTACAAAAGTATTGTTTCTAAGGATGACAAAGCCCTGAAACCCTGACTGACATTCAAGTTCGAGGTACTGTGAATATGTGGAAAAATGGGATTTTACACAGTGACAACACCAATAAGAGTCCAGAAAGGCACGCTTGCAATGAAAGAGTTCCATTTGGAACAGCCCAGATTGTGGCGAAAATGGTCTCCATGTGGCAGAGCGTATTTGTGAATGAAATGCCTTTCAATGAGGAGAAATCAATTTTAACAGCTCATTTATTGATGAAACCAAGTCTAGTCTCAGCAGTTAGAGTGCTTTCTTGGAACGGGGACTAGAGGATTCATCTGTCTCACCTTAACGGATGAAAGAAAAGCTTCTCATGAAAAATGTTTATGGCTCCTCTGCTACTGGAGCTTGGATGAGCTAATATTTGATAATTAGTTAACAGAGGATTTGGGAAACTTAGAATGCCTACTAACACTTCCCACGCCTGGGGCGTCCAGTGGCATTACGATTATTCAAATATGCCTAAAAATGAATCCTGTAGTAGCTGAATCATGAATCCTATTACCGTCTTAACTCCACTAAGCTTCCTTAACTTACCTTCGGCTTGAGCTACGTTGGTTTATTTACCGTGCCAACCTCGTGCCTGGCTTTTTCCCACCTAAAGGCTGAACTTACACACAGTCCATGTGACTGGCGCCCCCTGGAGGTGCGCAGTGCATAACTGGATGCAGTGACCTCTATGAGCCCTCCCTCCTCTCCTGTGCCAGGCACCTGTTCTCCATCTTCCTCAGTTGAAGTCTTGTTCATCCTCTGGTTTCAGCTCTTCTGCAAAACCTCTCCAGACAAAGCTAGCCATAACTCCTCTCTTGAGTCTGTGGTTACCTCAGTCGCGGCTTTGGTACAGATTATGCTCTGCTGGTTGTTGACATGTGTCTTTTGACAGTCACAGATTGATCAGAAGCAACAAGGCAGAGTCAGAATACCCTTTCCCCTTCCCAGTAACGCACAAGTTTTCTCCATCTTAGTTACCAGCACCAAGTCAATAATCTAGACACCATTCTAGACTGTTCTTTGTTACCTATTTATATCCAACGAGTTAATCCATGCAGCTCTTTGACCAAAATACGTTTCCAGTCTTACCTCTTTCTACCATCTGATTGCCTTTTGTGTCCCTAGACCAAGCCACTATTCTCTCTCACTGAGACAGCTGCCATATTCCCCTATCTGGTTTCCTGGTTTTGTTCATTTCCCTCAATGATCCACCCTCCACAGAGTATATATACTCTCCCTCCACTACTATTTAAAAAAACACCCCCATAGCTTTTCTTTATGATTAGAACAAAATTAAAAAGTTGCAAAGTCTATATTTGACTTTTTTTTTTTTAAAGCTGCCTAGAATCTGAATCCGCTTTCTACTTGGCTGAGAAGTCATCACTGTAGGAAACTTAGTGAGAGATGGGACGATGCCTCTTCTAGTGAGTTAACTTGAGACCCAGTAGCAGCTTAGTTGCTTTCTCAGTTAGATGACTGAACCCACTTTCAACTATGTTAAATGGGGTTGAGATGGTATATTCTTGGGTAAAATAAAAAGTAAGGAATTCAAATTCTTCAGAATTAGAAATGCTGGAGTGAATTTATTATTGTAACTTGTCCTACTTTTTTCCTTTGAGAAGGCCTAGAAGACATTATTCATGAAGACTTTGAAAAACGCATTGGTGAAAACCTACCATCATCTTTGGAAAACACGTTAGTGCCCTTTTTCTGTGAGCGCTACAGAGATAACCTCATTTTAACATGGCCAGAGGATTCTGGGTGACAGAGATTAAGCAATAGTGAATAACAGCTGGAGGCAACGTGGGAAAGGTAACCCTCATAGGCTGCAGGTCCTCGCGGGTAAGCAGAGTGGTTTGACCAACAAAGAAACGGAATAATAACTAATTGGTGGTGGATCCTAAGAGTGAGAGAGATAGGCATTCCTTTAAGGTCCTACTTTATATTAAAGACCCTATTTATATTAAGTAGAAAACAAAACTCTGGGACTCATGAAGGCCCTGAATTGAGCCACACTGAGGGAGTAAAAATCCTTCATCTGATTCCCAGAGCTTTGCTAGTGCTAGAGCCCTTTAAGTGAAGGGAAAAGACAGAATTCTCCAGACTGTGCAGTGAAATCACAAGTAGGGACAATGAAATATCCTCCTAGTTTTTGTCAGAGAAGCATGAGCGTATTAACCAGGGTAACTGTGTACTGAGGGAGAGGAAATATCCAACCATTCCAAGGGGTCATTTGATCTTGGACTGAACTAACATTAATTTCTGGAGCCCAAAGCAACGCTACGGTCTACCAGGCAAAGTAAGGAAGTGCAGGTGGTCAGTAATTCAGTCAACAAATATTTATTGAACACTTACTATGTGATCAGCACTCTTCTATGCAGGAAATATAATGGTGAGAAAGATAGAGTCCTCAAGAAGCTTACATTATAGTGGAGGAAAGAAGTAATAAATAAAGAAGTTAATTTTTAGAATTGATAGATGCTCCGAAAAGGATAAAAGGTGGAAGATACTAAAGAGTGATGTGTGGGTAATTACTAAGGAGTGATAATTTTTTAAAAAGATTTACTTATTTATTTTAGAGAGAGAGGGAACAATAGTGCCTGAGTGGGGGGAGGGGCGGAGGGAGAGAATCTTCAAGCAGACTCCCTACTGAGCATAGAGCCCCACACAGGGCTTCATCTCACAACCCTGAGATCATGACCTGAGCTGATACCAAGAGTCTGACACTTAACTGACTGAGCCACCCAGGCACCCCGTGGAGTGATATTCGAATTGTATCCTGAATTACGAAGAAAACGCCGTCATGGAATAGAGTTCCAAATAAAGAAAACAGATGCTCAAGAATCCTGAGATAGAACAAGTCTGTCATAGCCTCCAGGGAGAGAAAGAAGGTTAGAGTAGATTGCAACAAAGTGAAGATGGGGGAGAATGGGTAAAGGTGACGTGAGAGGTTGAGGTAGGAGCCAGAAGACACGTGTAGGCTATGGTGTGTTTGGATCTGGAAGCCATTTGAGAATTTTAGGCATTGCAGTGACATGACTTGATTTGTGTTTAGAAAAATTAGCCTGGATTATGGCAGGTAGAGTGTGGACTGTAGATAGACAAGGGTGGCAATTATAAAAACTGCTTCAGAGTCCATTACCTTAATCAGAGGCGGGATGATAGCGGTAGAGACAAATGTAGCAGCAGTGACTGTGGAATGTGATCAGATTTGGGGTCCATTTGTAGGAAGAACTGATGGACGCATTGAATGTGGAGATGACAGTGAAATAAAAAAATAGTATCAAGATTTTTAGTGTGGGAACTAGGTAGATGGTGGAAGCAATTGCTTGGGAAAGACCAACTTTGCCTGGTGGGGAGCAGAAATCAACTAATCTTTTACTAATTTAAGATGCTTATCAATACCTAAATGGAGCCAGACAGTAGGAGAATATATGAGTTCAACGAAGAAGTTGAAGCATATATGTTTATGTGCGAAAGTATGTGTATAGACACATATATAAACACACATGTATATGTGTGTAGTATTTAGACTCATGGAGTGGGTAAGGTCACTTAAGGAGAAAGCATATGTTGAAATGGGAAGAGAGATAAGCACCAAACAGAGTGCTGGAACTCTCCACACGCTGATGATTAGAGAAAAAAAGGAGGATAAAAATGTTTTCTTTACAGAAACAAATGATTGCACCTCTGGCATATGTTATACAGTCTTAAGTTAAGGAATATTTTTTCTCAGGCTCATTAAAGAAAGAACACCAGAATTAATTTGCTTTCATCTGGCAGAGATTATAATACATCTTCACAAATTTGCCTCAGTGTTACACTTTAACTCTGGCTCTGGGCCACATTTGGTCCAAAGACATATGGATCTTCTCTCCATCCTACCCAGTATCACACTGGTCCATTAATTTATAGTATTTTGCTGCTGGGACCTAGAGAACTGAAAGTAGCAGATCTGGATGCATCAATAAGATACGTGCAAATCTGAGGATTTCAGATAAATGCCATGAAAATACAGGCACGACCACCTTGGCAACATTTTGGGAACGGCTGACTTTCCGGTGCTCTTGACAAAGCTGCGTACCTTATGCTTCATATCGCTAAGAGGTGGCCACCTTGGATTTTGGAGGTGATATGTACAATGTTTGTGTGGACCACTCTAATGCGTTTACAAGGTGAACTAAAAGACTTGAGTGGAAGCTAGCAAGATGTTGATCTCTGATCAGCTGCAGCTTGGGGACGCGGGGATAAACAGTTCACCTATTCAGTCCTCACCACCCACTAGGAAAATAGGAACACCACACAGACTACTGGCAACACCTGATGGGAAATCACCTAAGTTTTGGAGCAAAACCATGCCTTCTTTAGAAAATATTACTCTCTTTTTGGAGGAAAAAAAAAAGCTTTTTTATAGACTGGATCCCTGACCACAATCACCAAGTGACCATGTGATCCACATTGCCTATGAGGGACTAAGGATTTTCTGATCCCGTCGCCGCAAACTCAGGCATGCCCAGCATGTCTTCATCACATGAAAGTAGTCTTTGAAATAGGGACTAAGCAGGCTGTGAAACCATAAGTCAATTACATAAATATGCGGCTCACGTTTCCAGTGTACCCACTGCCGCCTCGCTGCCGCGCCCACATGCCCAGTGTACCCACTGCCACCTCACTGCCGTGCCCATGTGCCCAGTGTACCCACTGCCGCCTCACTGCCACGCCCACGTGCCCAGTGTACCCACTGCCGCCTCGCTGCCGCGCCCACATGCCCAGTGTACCCACTGCCACCTCACTGCCGTGCCCATGTGCCCAGTGTACCCACTGCCGCCTCGCTGCCACGCCCACGTGCCCAGTGTACCCACTGCCGCCTCACTGCCTCGCCCACGTGCCCAGTGTACCCACTGCCGCCTCGCTGCCGCGCCCACGTGCCCAGTGTACCCACTGCCGCCTCGCTGCCGCGCCCACGTGCCCAGTGTACCCACTGCCGCCTCGCTGCCGCGCCCACGTGCCCAGTGTACCCACTGCCGCCTCGCTGCCGCGCCCACGTGCCCAGTGTACCCACTGCCGCCTCGCTGCCGCGCCCACGTGCCCAGTGTACCCACTCCTGCCTCACTGCCACGCCCACATTCTCAGTGTACCCACTGCCGCCTCACTGCCGCGCCCACGTGCCCAGTGTACCCACGGCCTCACTATCACACTCTCTTAATCTGCCTTAAGACGTCATCTGGGGCCCCTGTGTAAATGGTTACAGAGGAGTAATTTTTAGGCCTGGTTTCCAGATGGCTACGCTAAGTGTGGGTGTGTAAGTCTCACTGGACCCGGACCGCTGTGTTATTACAGCTGCATTTATCACAGGTGGTCCTGTGGGGGACTGGAAAGAGGACATCTTTCCAGCACAAATACCTGAGTAACAGATCTCACTGTCAGAGAGGAGAAGGAACCTGAGGTTAGAGTGTGTCTGCTCGTGCTTAGTGGTTGGTTGATGGCGTGGCTCTCTCGCTGGGTACTTGGAAGGGGAAATATTGGGGGATAGGGATAGTGAGGTTTGGATGGTGGCGTGTGGACCTACTGGAGTAAGTTCAGAGTGAGACACTCATTTCTCATGTAAGTGTTCCCGAAAAGGATTCCACAACGGAAATATGCCTCAGCTGTTAGGGGCCAAGACGAGCTTCCTTGTAGGTATTAGTTAACCTTATTGCCCAGCTGTTTCAGGCTCCTTGCGGGTCTTAAAATGACCATGGTGGCAGGGAGGGAGGCAGAGCGTAACTTCAACAACTGGGACTTTTGTCAGAAAGTTTATCTGGATACTGTCATCCCTAAAAGCTTAATTAGCATTAGTAAGCAATCTTGAATCCCCGAAGGGTGGGTGTAGGCAGACAGTTGTAATCTGGTGGCAGGCTTTCCATCTTGGAGAACAAAGTGTCCTCGTAGTCTGAAGCATTGCTTCCGATTCAGGAAGTCACTTCTAGACAAAAAAACAAAAACGAACACCAGCCTGAGGTCCTTGGAGTCACCAGTTCTACATGTACCTGGATGTCCTGCAAGCACCTGGCTTTACAGGATGACAAAATGCCTACCAGCTCACATGTCGTCTCCTTAGAAAGGCTTTTCGTGACCACCCAAGTTAACTATCCTATCACCCTTTTATTTTGGTCCTGCCATGTGTCTTTTGTTTTAACGCATTTAAAAAGAATTTTAATTTAAAAGAAGTGAGTTTCCCCATCGGAATGTAAACCAGATGAAACTGAACCACTCATTCATCCCCGTATCTATAATACCTAGAACAGTCCTAGGAACAAAGTACATGTTTAATAAATATTTGCTTAATGAGTAAATGAATTAATTATGAATTAGAATGGGTAGTTAGGACCCAATACAGATTTCATTAACCACTGGAAACTTAGGGCCCGAATCACTGAACAAATGAGTGAGAACACAGTGTCCTCTTTTGATTGTCTGATTGGATTCCTGGTCAGGAAACAATCATTTTAATACCTGGGAGCAAATTTTAAAATAAATCAAATCTGCATTCATTCTATTAGAACCCATTGCTTGTGCAGCACTATGCTAGACAGTAGGGAATATACTGACGAATGTCACATGACTCTGTACTCAAGGAATTTATAATTGAGAAGAGAAACAAATAGAAAATAATAAATGACAGAGATAAGACGCTTGAGGAATTATGTGTGTGTGTGCGTGTGTGTGTGCAAATAAGAAGTAGATACTTATTCAGCTGAGGTGGAGAAATCAGAAAGGTTTTATGTTAAGAGGCAATGTATGAGCTGGGCCTTGAACAGACAAATCTGGAGAATGAGATGGAGGCAGAGGTCAGACATGGAATCGTGTGTGTGGAGAAGGAGGGGACCAGAAAGCACAGAGAGAGTGGTTGGGGGTTTTGGTCAGATTATTCAAGACTTTGGATGTCACACTCAGGTGATTGACTTCATTGCGTAGGTGGTGAGAAGAGCAAAGATTTGTGAGAAAGGGCCTAACACCATCAGATCTATGTTTTAGGCTGTGCAGTGAGAGACAGATTAGTGAGGGAAGAGACTGGAGACAAGGAAGCCAATTAGGAGATTAATCTGATAGTCCAGGGGTGAGATGAAGCCAGTGGACTTGAAATAGACCCATGCCAGAGGGAATAAAGTGAAGGGGATGGATGCATAGCTATTAAGAGAGATTTTAGAACAGGATTTGACCATGTATTATATGTTGATGGACTGAGAGAAAGCGCCATGTAGAGTAACTCTTGTAGGTCCGTCTGGGTGATTGGGAGGATGGTGGTGATGTTACGTGATGGGAACGCCGAAGAAAATCATGGATCTTGTGGAAGATAAACTTCATTTGGCTATATTGAAGATCGATATGTTTGAAGATCAGTAGGGCATCTATATGTGCCAAGCAGGCTGGTGAATGTTTGGAACGAAAGCATAGGATGGAAGTCCAGTCTGGTGATGACAGTGATATTTAAATACTGAAATGAAGTTAAAGAGGAGAATGTCGACGCTTAACAGGACACGGTCTGTTACGAGAACGAACAGGTCTGCCCTAACCGAAATGGCCAAGTAGAAACCTGTGTCATGGATGTTCTCAGTTCTGCTCTTCTGTTGTTTCCCCCATGGTTCTTCCTTGTTCCTCATCAGGTTTCATTTATAGCTGTCTTATCTTTCTTATGGGGAGAAAAGAAGCAACACACCCACTTGAGCCTACAACTTGGATTATGGCAGTTTCCTACTGAAAAACCATTAATGATTCATGATTGTCTACACACCAAAGTTCTGACCCTTTCTGTTTCATTCGGAGTTCTCCCAGATATGGCCGCCATCTCACCTCCTATCCCACCACACCCGCTCTCTTCCATTCACACACCCCCGCGCTCCATGCCGAGCTTCCTACTTTGCTGCAGTTGTTCCCTCTGCTTGGTATCCGCTTCCTTTCCTTACCCAACCATTGGTGGTCTACACACACTTCAAAGTTTTGAAGTCTTCCCAGTCCCTTTCCACTCAAAATTCCCTCTCTTGACTGACTCTTCTAGAATCTGGTGTGTATGCTTATCATAGTATTTGATTCAGTGTTCTTTGCTGTTTATATGCCTTTGACCCTCAGTAGACTGTAGCTTTAGAGGACTGAAACTTATTCCCCTTTGTGCTTTTACTGGCTTTCTTGAGACTCTGAGCACAGCAGTGATTAGCTGGATGCTTTTGAGATGAGAAAGCAAAAGAGAACGGTAATTGCAGCATGGCACATTCTGGCCATGTGTATTTCCTTGCTTAGCCTGACTGATCTGATATGAGGACAGGAAACATCATTGAACTCCCATAAACAGGTGTAAAGGTCTCTGGTGCTGCTTCATTCTTTTGGCCAATTACTTTCAGAAAAAAATGCAAAAGAAAGAAAGAAAGAAGCCCACATAATGTATTAGGGTCTAGGACTGGAGGGAACTTCATTATTTTTAATGTCTCAGTAAAAGATCTTTTTTTCTCTCTACATTTACCAGACTAATCCCAATAATGTCTTTTAAACAATTAATTCTAGTTTCAAAAGCATTCTACTCTGCAGTTTGTCCAGAATTAAGTGACCATTAGAAGGCATTAGCTTAGAAATGAGTGCCCTAATTACTTCTGAAAGTTAGCAATAAAAGAAGGGAAAAAAAGTCCGAATTTCAGAGATCTCAGCATCCTTGCAGTCCTGGCTGCTTTTTGCATACTTCCCTGTCTTCCAACCACGCAAACCGTCAGTCAGAGGAAAGCACTGGGATGTTTTGATACCTGCCGACTTAATTTTGTATGGGGCAAAGATTGCTTAATCTTGCCCCAACTCTGGAAAATAAAGACTATGAAAAGACATTGAAATGTGGACCATTACTCTAGACCAACGTCAGGGAAAGCCAGAAACCTGAAGGTGTGGGTGGGCTACACATGGTGCCTGTCTGGTTGTGAGACCAGGCAGTTCTATGACTTTTTAGAAAGACCGTCGTGGGCACAGTCCTCCTCTGTGGGAAGCATGCGCCTTTCACCAGCAAGCCCATGGCACTTTGTGGTCTGAGTTCAGATTGCACAGCTGTTTGTGTAGGCCTGGCGGATATTCTGTTCCTAAGTCTAGGTGCAGTGCCTAAGTTTCTAGCATCCTCTTTCAAGGCGGGGGTAGTTTTTGCCATTAACCCGGCTCAGGGGAGAAGATGTGCTGGGCTGCACTTGCATGGCTGATGGAACAGATTTCTCTCAATGGAATCGTTCCATGCATCCTATGTGTAACCTATTTGCACATGTTAGATGGAAGTGTTGGCAGGGCTCTCAGCCTTAATGTCTACTTTATAGGCAATTACTTACAGTTTCCATGTCCGCCTGTGGAAACGCAGGTGTTCTCAAAAAAGGTTCTTGCACTGTGGGGGTGAAAGCTTCTCATTTTTACTGCTTCCCCCTTCCCCTCTATGGAGTATAAGATCTTGGTTGTTGTAACCCTTAGGGGAATAATAGGGGGTTATGAATGCTTTTTGGGGGGTAGGGCAGGGCTTGGGCTCATTTAGGCTGCTTTGTGATGATTTCGAGATTTAGGAGCAGAAAGAAGAAGGGAATCAGTGGTTTTTTTGTTTTGTTTTGTTTTGTTTTGGGTTTTTTTGCCCCCTTTGGCTTCCACTCCAGGCCAAAGAAGCTATCATTGCTTAGGTTAATGTCACTTTTCTGGGAGTCCTTACTGATGGGGGGGCCTTTGAGGCCATCAACTTGAATGGATTCACTGGCCAGTCTGCTCTGAGATTCCTCCCTCCCCACCCCGCCACCCCCCGAGTGGACAGTAAGAAGCAGTCTAGCTGAGCGGGCCTCCACGGTCTCATGCTGCTGTGGAAGGCCCTGGCTATGCCCCTGCCTTGCTGTGGGACATTAGACACCTTCCTTATCTCCCAGTTGCAATGTTGATATGAATGAAGATTCAATGAGATAACATGTCTGAAGGGTCTGGTGCAGGGCCGGAAACATACTTAATAAATGTTGGCCATTAGCAGCGATAATGACAACAGAGTCTTGTTGTCCAGTTATCTAAAGCTTTGAGAGAGACGTATCCAAAGGAGGAAACACAGAGAGACAGCATCTCCGTCTCCATGTTGCTGTTTTGTTAGGAGTCCAGACTTTAATCAAGTGAAAGCATATTAACTTGAGAGCCCCATTGCAGTTGGCCGCTCGGCGCTCTACCTGACGGCCTGATGAAGTCTTTGATGTGGTTCGCCCAGGTTGCATATGTACCTACCTTTAATCATGGGAAGCCAATGACAGACAGTAACTCACCGGACTCGCTTTCATCTCAAAGTATTCTTATAGCAGGATTTTAGAAGTAAATACCTAGGCATATTATTTTTGCCTTTATACCAAATTAGAAGCAGGTGAAAGGATGCTATTTTGTGGCCTTTGCCACGAGAAGATGAGTTGCCCAGAGAAAAGAAATATGTATTCTTCCTTAAAAATTTATGTATTTCTCTGAACTCCGGTGGTTTGTGAATGAGCTCAGGGCTAGGAAACTTAAAAGTTTTGGAAACTGTAGATATTATACTCTGGAAACTGGTTTCCACTCCTTCAAGAAAGGTTGTCCAATGCAAGACTGTTATGAATTCATCAGACATTAATCATTTAGCCCCACCAGGGAATTTTCTGTTCCTCGCCTTATCCGTCATTGAAAAAAAAATTCACAAGACTTACATTATTCCATTTATTCTATGGTTATAAATAATCAAATACAATTTGCAACTCTGTGGTTTGTAATGCATTCAGATTGACTTAGAACATGATGGGAAAGAACAAGCTTGGTTCGTACTTGAGGTTTGCTAAGGACTAGAATCCCCCAGGCAGTTCTCTCGCATTATGCAGGGCACAGTTCTGTTGCAGAGACCTCTCCGGAAGCCCAGGGGAAGGCCTCCGCTCATTGGGCACGTCCCAGTGAGCACCAGCGATGGCAGCGTGTGATGTACCACGGATCTGGAGGCTGGGAGAAGAATGATCAAGATTTCAAAAATGGAAATGTTTTGAGTCATCTTGGCTAGAGATTTTTTTTTTTTTTAATCTCCAAATCCTTCAATGCAAAAAAGAAATAGAGGGCGATAATTCCAAACTGAAGATTGTTGCTGTGAATTGGTAGTGACAACAATATGGTCAAGGTCTGTTTTTCACAGTTCGGTTCACACTTATTTCAGGGCTGGGGGAAAATGTGTTCTTGAAATAAATCTGAACTCATTCAGAGATTGTGCGCGTGAGATCTTAATGGAGATTCTTTTCTTTTCAGATTATGAGCGTCATTCGGGGTCCAGCCTCCCTGCCTGTCCGCCTACGGTCCCCCAGCAAACTGGAGGTGGCTGCTTATTCTCTTCGGCTCTTCCCACCTGCCCTGTTGGCTGCAGTACCGGGTTCTAATTAAGTCCTCGCACATTCAGGCTGTCTCCTTTGGTGACAGAGCCATGCCTAGGGAGACTGCTGAGCCTATGACACAGTCGTATTCCCGAGGCCCCGTCTCTGGCACATAGGCTGCTCTGTTCCTGGCGCTCGTCCCCTACAGTGAGTCTATGGGCTTTCTTCAGATGGTGTTCACATGAACAGGTGAGTGATCCAAGGTAATCATCGCCCTTGTGAAAGCATTACTAAATACTAAGAGTATCCCTGTACCATGCTCTCTATCTGGGGGATGGGTACGGCAGCAAATTCCTTGATAGAGCAAATAATAACAACCCTGGTCAGATTAAAAAGGCCGAGATGAGAACAGCGGTTCTGACTCTGCTGACTTGGTTCAAAGAGATAAGAGAGAGAGAGGCAGAGCGCACCCTTGGACCCTGGATCTTTATTTGGCTACAACTCTTGGACTGGCTGATTCCCTTAGCACCTTGCATCTTGATTAAGCTCTTCAGGGTGTCCTGTCCTAGCAGATGTGGAGCCAGTGGAATCTGCTTCAAACCTATCTCTATTGTACCCACAAGATTAATCTTTTTTTTTTTTTAAGATTTTATTTATTTATTCGACAGAGAGAGAGACAGCCAGCGAGAGAGGGAACACAAGCAGGGGGAGTGGGAGAGGAAGAAGCAGGCTCATAGCGGAGGAGCCTGATGTGGGGCTCGATCCCATAACGCTGGGAACACGCCCTGAGCCGAAGGCAGATGCTTAACCGCTGTGCCACCCAGGCGTCCCCCCACAAGATTAATCTTACCTACATGGGGCATAATCGTCAGTCACCTTTAGAAATTCCTCCCCTCCGCTTTTTCCTCATCTCCTTCCTCAGGCTGTGTCCTGAGATCTAGAAGCGTGAGCGTTTAACCCAAATGCCCCAGGCCTCACCAGCTTAGGGAGATTTGATGTATTGATAGATTGGTAAATAAATACTGATATTTAAATAGTCTTGCTTTTGCCCCTGTAAAGCCTATCATTGTTCCATCTCCTGCCACTTGTGCCTTGAAGTCTGGGATAGTCACATATGCAAGTAAACAGTCACCACTCTACGCCTGCCCTATTCAGGTAACTCTTTATGCCGTCTGGTTGTGAACCTGCTTGAGGGGGCCTCCGTGCTGAGAAGTCGTGTGTGCCAGGAGTGCTGATGTTCAAGGATGCCCACACTCCTTTTTTTTTTTTTTAAGATTTTATTTATTTATTCAGCAGAGATAGAAATAGCCAGTGAGAGAGGGGACACAAGCAGGGAGAGTGGGAGAGGAAGAAGCAGCCTCATAGCGGAGGAGCCTGATGTGGGGCTCGATCCCAGAACGCCGGGATCACGCCCTGAGCCGAAGGCAGACGCTTAACCACTGTGCCAGCCAGGCGCCCCAAGGATGCCCACACTTCTGATCTAGGAAGTACCAGAAGGGATGGGGACTAAGCCCTCCTACAACGCATGCCTTTAACTGTTCCCTACATAGGACAAAAACCAACCATGAAGTTTAGCTTGGGGCAGATGCATTCTACCTTGTTCTCAGACCGTCCTGTGCAGATCAAATAAAACAACAACATTAACAAAACCTCCTCTTTCCATCTAAAGGCAAGACGCGCTCCTACATATCAATTTATGTTAATAGATACCAAAGAGGTCACCAGTTCCCGAGTTCTAGACACAGTCAAAATAGAATCCCACCAGGGGCTTGGCTAGGACACTCTGTTCTAGATAACTGCCCACTGTACAGGGCAGAAATTGTCTGACTTAATAAGACTTGAATGGACTCAACAAGTTTGATCCTTTCTCTGGATGTTTGTTATAAACTGAATTGGGTCCCTTACAATTCATATGTTGAAGCCCTTACCCCTAACGTTACTGTATTTGAAGATAGAGCAATTAAGGAACTAATTAAGCTAAACAAGGTTGTAGAATGGGGCTTTAATCTGAGAGGATGGGTGTTCTTATCAGAGGTAGAGACCTCAGAGATCTCTCTCTCTCTCTCTCTCCCTCCTTGCTCCCACACAGATGAAAGCCACGTAAGGACACACCAAGAAGGCAGCCGACTACAGGCCAGGAGGAGAGGGCTCCCCAGACACAAGTCGGTTGACACATTGATCTTGGACTTCCACACTGTGAGAAAATACGTTTGTGCTGTGTCAGTCACTCAGTCACCTAGTCCGAGCGGTCTTGTTACGGCCGCCTGAGCTGACCAATTGCGGTTCAATCCTTAGTCGTTTGTGTGTGGTACTGGGTGGAAGGGGCAGAGCTGGGGTGCTCGTTGCAGGCAGGAGGATTTCCTCACACCAGTGTTGTAGTCACAGGCGTAAAGGAATAAAAACCTTCGGCCCTTGTGCAGTGGTTTGTCCCTTTCAAATGGCTTTCCTGCATGATACTCCGTTTCGTTCTCATAGCACCTTTATGACCCTTTGCAGGAGGCAGGGCGTTTTATTGCCATTCGACAGCTGATAAAACTGAGGTGCTGCAAGGCTCTGTAATGTATGTAATTTGTCTGAAATCCCCCGGAGCTACTCCAGGACTACTGAAATACTAACCCAGTGTTCTTGTCGCTCTGCAAGAGTTTCTAAGCGGATTCGGCCAAAGGACCTATATCGGGATGGAAAACTTGAAGTGTTTTCTTGGTGTGTGTGTTTCAGCATCTGTATGTTGGCGACGTGCCCCAATTCACATTCACAGAATAGCTGTCGAGAAGCTTTGGAAGGGCTCAGTGGGGTCATTTTATGCAGCGGAGGACAAGACGATAACTACAGGAAATGGTGACACGGATGCCAAAAAAGTAAGCCTGGAGCAACCAAATGGAGGGCAAACCCGCAAGATGAGGAAGGCTAAGCCTCTGGCTCGAGCCTCCAGGACATCTTCCAGCACGCCCTCCCGACTGTGTTATAGACTGTTCTGGAAGCTGTCTGCATCGCAGCTCTCTGCAATGACCCGCTTTGGCTTTTCATTCTGTGATCCTCTGTAAGAGGGAACGGGGTGCACCGTCCTCTAAAGCCTATAGTCTATTGGAAAGTGCCTTTTCTTTTCACCCTCCCCTTGGGGCCCCCCTCCCCCTTACAGGAAGGACTCCCCCTCCCCCCTCCTCAGGTGCAGGACCACCCGTTAGTCTCTCAGCCTCACCAGATCCTTTGTAGGACTAGTCTGTTTCCCTCCCCATCGTCCTTGTGGCAGTGGAACCCCTCTGGGAGGACCCCATTTTCAAAACAGCTTGTGCATAGATGGCCAGAGTCGCAAAGAATAGCCCTTCAAATTCACTCTGGCATCTTCTACATTTTGAGAAGAATGCCTCCCAGGTGTGCTTTATTTTCCCCCTACTGATCGTGCTCTTTCGGGGCTTCTGTCCTAACACAGCAGTTGAAATCAGAGACTCGGGAGCCCAACGGCTCTGCCACTCACTGGCGGCTTACTGGTGTGCCCTGAGCAAGTTACTTAACCTCCCTCCCCCGGAATTTCCCTCGTCTTCAAATAAGGATCAAGTAGCACCTCTTCTCAGGCTTGATGTGATGGTTACGTGGGCTAATCCGTAAAGTGTCTAGCACAGGACTTGGGATGTGGAAGTGCTATGTGCCGACTACTACTATTATCACCATCAGTATTGTTTATCCAGTAGTTACCCTGAGTGGGATCCTGCTAGAGATATGCAGAACGCTTTCTTAAATGACTAATTTTCCTCAATATATGAGTCAACGACATGCGTCAGGATTATTTTCAAGTTTACGCTCTTACCGTTTGTCCTTCCGGTTTTAATTTTGCTACCTTCCTTCTTAGCCACGCCCCAATTTATATAGTTAAAAAAATGACATCTTTCACATTTTTTTCTCCTGAATTATTTTCAAAATACAGAGTTGACAAGATTTATTTCAGTGACAAGCTCATTATTTCTAGTCCTCTTTGGAACTTCTGTTGGCAATTCACATCCGTCACAAATACGTCATCACCCAACGACACTGACGTTCTCAGAGCCGAGCTTTACATCTTATGCCTTTTGTGAGTCCTGGGCAGTGCTTTGCATGCAGTAAATGTTCAGAAATTAAATGGGGGATTGATTTGTTCTCATTCTATTTGCCCATTACATCTCACGTCTAGAACGTTTCACGCTCACAATTAGCAAGTCAACTCTACAATACTTAATATATTTCATATATTCCTCCTGATACTAAATTCACCCATAGAGAGGCACATGCGTCACATTACTTTATTTTTTGAGGCTGATTGCCTCTATAGCTAAGCTCCTCTCTTTTCTTCTAAGTTGAACCACCAGCCTTCCCATCCCTCAACTAGAAGGTAAGTTTCTTGAGAGCCAGAGGATCTTGGGAGACTCGTGTGTTGATATGTCTCCAGGACTTAGAATAGGGGTAGACATTGTTAGCTGCCAATCTATCAGCCACCATCCTTGCTTCTTTACCAACACAAGCCTGATTGTGTCTGGTATCTTGTAACCATGTGTTCAGAAAAGGCTAGGCCCTTCCTCTGGCCCAGAGAGTACATCATAATCATTCTAAGTCAATCCCAGGTTTTCCTATTCTTGTTGCTGGTTATTGTTTTAGGAATGAGCATATTCTATGCTCTTGCGACAATCGTCTTTGCTCCCAGGAGAGAGCAATGTGATGCCTGAATTTACAGCAGCCATCTTGGCATCACGGGGAGAGTTAGCTCAAGGCCACAAACTAACACCCCAGGGATGGCGGAGAGAGACTCGGGGGCCTCGACGACGTTGTTGAGCTCCACTGATTAGCCAAACTTGGAACCTCCCCATCTGCAAGACATTTTATGTGAGATAATCCATTTGCATAGCTGTTTAAGCCACTTTTAATTGGGTCTTAATTCTCTATAACTGAAAGCGTCTTGATCCAGGAGGCATGCCAAAAATATTTGTTGACTTACTGACCGATGAAACCTGCTATAATTCACGCTGTATTGGTGAACTAAAGCTCTACGTGTTGACTAGGAAAGGTAGCAAATTCCAGTGGATAAAAACAACATTATTTAAGCAATCAGGAAAACTGAATGTTTTTTTAAATGTTGTTTTAGCTCTTAACTTTGGTGGTGAAGCTGATGGGGGAGGAGATTCTGAACCTTGGAAAGTCACATTAGAAGAAAATTTCTAAAAAGTGTTCCTTGTCACTTTGTAGTTGAATTATAGATTTAAATTGGCCAGTGTTCAAAATACTGCACTTACTGAGGGGGCCCTTGAGGGCAAGCTTTTGCTCCAGCCAGTGCCATGGCAGGATGGGGAGCCCTGTGCCTGAACTGCGGGAGGGCTGCAGAGGCCTTTGGTCACCTCCAGGGCTGCCCCCAGTGGAATTATGTGGCAGGTACCATTAGTGAGATAGTATCCCATCATTTGCCTTGGGGACCATTTGCAGTCCAGCTTAGCAGTTCATTTCTCTTTCCACAGTATCAGGTGTTGTGTACCTGCTATGTAACCTGCATGAATGTGGAGAACCTCAGCACTGTCCCATGAGAGAGAGAGCAGGGCCTGTCACAAAGCAGGGCATTGGCTTCAGTCTCTTCTGGTTTGGTCAACAGAAGGACTTTTGGGGGTTGGTCGGTTGCAGCTTTGCTTCCCCACCTGGAGGATTGCGGTAGGCTTATATCCACTCACCTCCCTAGTTTTGCCCCATTCCAGTCTGTACGCTACATTGGGACACAGAGCTGACTACGTCACTTCCCAGCCTGTAGTCCTTTAAGGGCTCCTCATTATCTATGGATACACATAAGCTCCTTAGGCTGTCACGTGAGCCCTGGCACCATCTGGGCTCTGCCTTCCTCTCTGGTCTCTTTTCCCCTCCTCATCCCCATAGACAAAAGCCTACCCACATCAAATATTCTGTAGCTTCTGGAACACCAAACACCATACGTTCCCAATATAGCATCAGTGCCTTCCTGCAGCTCTCTTCTCTGGCATGCACTCTCCATCCTGCCCTCCCTACAACTTCACCGCCTTTTGTGAGATGCGTCTCTGATGGACTCTGGGAAGCCTTCCCTGACCCCCTCATGCAGACGGAGAAGCCACCTTTCCCCCGCTCCTCTTCCCCCTAATCACTAAATAGAACGAATCACCTTGTTGTATGATGGTTTCTCTGTTTCCTCCCTGCCTCTTCTGAGCATCCAGTGGTCAGGATTGGGTCTTTTTTCTCTCAGTCACCTGTGTCCTGCATGGTGCATGCCAGTCCATTTTTGGTTTGAAATGAAATAAATCAAATTGAACACAGAGTAGGAATTTCTGTAGCAATTTCTGATGCTGACAGGTTTGTGGTAGGCTTCTCTTTGTCAGGATACTGGGAGCCCAGAAAATGAACCAACCTTCAATTCCTTTGCAGGTTAGTGCCTCAGAGGACATGTTGAACAGAGAAAGAGGACGGGAAGATGAGGCAGCAGGAATCCACGAGTGCAACTGGCTGACCCCAGAAGAATCTAATGACCGGCATTCCCTTTGTCCTACCATCCAGACCATCCAAATATTTTCTCAAGCTGATAAGAACACATTACAACTTAAATAGGCTATTTTCATTTCCTCTTCTTTTTACTTCGAAATTTAGAGACAGGCAATGAAATTGCACATTTCCTAAGATTTCGAAATCCTTGACTGACTGTAAGACCAGAACATTTGTTATTCTTTTGCCAAGGGTTTCCTCCATCCTCATTTGGGAATTTACCACCTGCTTCTGAGATATCTCCCCAGCTTCCTTTGTGAAGTAAAGGGCAAAGTTTTAACTCAATAATTTTAGCAATACCGACCTCATCTGTTGATAAGTCAATCTCCCTCTGCTTTATTCTGGGGATTCCCTATCTCCTTCGGTCACTCATCATTCAGTACGCTCTCCTGTCTTCTCAGGAATGTCATTTGGGTTTACCTTGGACAGACAGGTGCACCTGGATTCTGGAAAAGTAGCTTCCCAAGGATCATGTCGATCAAATTCTTCCCCGGTACTTTTTCCAGTGGATAAACAGGATCTTCCCCACTCCTGAATTGCCCCTGTTAGAGGACCCGTGGCCATTCCTGTGCGGGGAAGGGAAAACACAGTTACTGAGAAATTTGAATGAGATTGCTTTGTGTTCCTCTTTTCACGGCAACCACTCACGCTCACTTCGGCAGTGTCCGTGTGCTTGATAAGTCTAGGTGCCTTAGAGGAGCTTTGTTTTGCTAGTCGATAGATTTTTAGAAAAATATACATTCCTTTTTGCTTGGTTACCATGAGTGAACTCAGAGAGTGCAATTAGAAAAGTACCATTTTATACAGAAACATTGGTGTCCGTGCTAATGAAAGAATGCTACAGAAGAATAGAGAAGTGGCAGGTAATTAATGGTTTTGCTTTAGCTGCATGGGATGGCAGTCTAACCCTGAGAGGACTGTGCACTTACAGAGCGTGGCTGGTGTGGGTACCATTAAAAAGGTCTACAGAATGCCCAGGAACTGTGTGTCCTTAGCCGTTTGACATCTGTAGGAAGGCTACGCCCACACACTTCACTTTCTTTAATGTTTTACCAAAGAGTTTTACTAGTTTCCTTTGGTGAATTGGTTTCCAGATAGTAGGAAAAAAAGAGAAAGAAAAAGATGGGAATGACAAACGGTTGTCATGGGCTTTAGCTCCCAAGCATGAAATTGGGGCTCAGGCCAAAGGAGTGAGTTTTCTTTGGGCCCAAGCCAGCAAAATGAAACCCCAAGAACCCAGTCTTTGGATATGTCATTATCTAACAAGCCAAAGGAAATGGATGACATGATGCTGAGTAAATGAGATGAATTTTGGTCTATAATTTATGTGAACATCAACTAACACTTAAAATACCGATTAAGATCAGCTTCACATTGTCCGATCGTGCAGACGAGAAGAGACGCAATGCACGCAGATCTTGTGCTGTAATGAGTTGGGTCTAGATACCCTGGCAATGATCATTAATTTTGCTATGTTTTGATTTAGTGTTTGTGTTAATGTATTCTAGTATGTCTGAGAATATGAAAGTAACACCTGGTGTGCTCTGCAAATGCTTCTCCGCTTCAGGAGGAAAGCCAAAGGGGACACACAGCTGAACCTGAAACATCATTCTAAATAGGCTCCAGGGAATAAACTCTTCAGATTTCTGAGAATAAAACAAAGTTGGAGAAAATATACAAATATATGAGCCTTTCTTGCATGCAAGACATACCTTAAAGGTAATATTATGCTGAGAAGTTTGTTTGGGGGCAGTTTGTAAACCAAGCCAGGTTCTCACTGCATAGCTTTGTTTGCATGCAAATGCCCTTAAAACACACACACACACACACACACACACACACACACACACACTTTGCAAGCAAGAGGCAATGAGGCCAATTAAAAAAAATGCTCATGTTCAGAGGTTTAATTTTGCTGATTTCTTAAGACTGTCAGAAGGCGGATCGTCCTTCTAGAATAATGCCTGCGAGAGCCGGGCGTACCATACAGTGTGTGCTAGGTAAGTGCCCTCATGAAGGCAAAGCTGTTGACTTCATATTCCTTGAAGCAATTGCTTCTGCTCCCAGTGCCTCTGAGATCAGCATTCCCTTCTTTTTGTGTAATTGAGAGCTGGCAACGCACACATTTCGCTTATTAAAGAGCCTCTAAGAAGAACAGGCAAGGCAAGAAGCAGCCCTTTCCTCAGAAACCTAAAACCGCAGCACCCTTACGGTGAGAAAAGCCGTTAGATTACTTAAAATTTATGATATTTCCTAAATCTCCATCAAATCTAATAAAGGAAGATAAATTGACTTTTTGGATTTTCCTGTACAAAAATATCCAAAATCCATTTCATCCTTTTATTCCATTTTTACTTTTTTTTTTTTTTGAAACTTTAGCAGCTCAGTTTCCTTCAAGCCTGGCTTGCCCCTGCCATCTCTGTGAAAATCCATCAGCAATGACAAGATAACTAATCACCCCGTACCAGTTTCATTGCCATACTCATCTTACAAACCTATTGGCGATTCTGGCGGACATTTCTAAGATGTAATATGAGTCGGAGAGAATTCGTCATGTTTTCTCCTGATGTCCAGAGGGGCAAAACGGTTCCCTGTCTGTCCCACTCCCAGGGCTAGGAGGTCCTGCTGGCTATCCACACCGTCACCTGGAAAGGAGAGTGCTAATACGTAATCCGTGGATTCAGGATACATTGAACACACATTCCTGGCTCGACAGGAGTGCTGAGTATTCAACTGGGTTCTCAGGTGTGGTAGGAAAATGCAGTGGTCTGTTGAGCTTACATTCTGGCTGATTAATACACTGCTAAATGCTCTTGGAGCTCTGCCAGGAGAAATATACACAGCAAAAGAACTTATTCTATACGTATCTGTCTTATTGCCAGATCGTACAAGGAAAACGTGTTTAAGAAAAAAAAAAAATGATAGGAGGATGTGTTTCTATTACATGTATGCTCATCAGATCCCAGCTCTGTAAAACCCATTAAAAATGACATGAAGTATTTAAAATCAGAGGCAATCACCTTGGTTGGTTACTGATTTACAAGATTAAAAACATTCTGAACTGGAGACGAAGGTGCATTAATAAACACGGGCTCCTGGAAGAATCCTTGGTGATTACTTGCCGGTCTGTTTGGTGGGGGCTCAGCCTCTCAGGGGAAGATGTCAGCACGTAAGTGAGGAGGCGGCGCTGATACTCCACGCTGTCCCTAGGAAATTCGGAGCGTAGTTCCATGGTCAGTGCAGACCCCTCAGAACCATCAGTATTTGTTTTAAACTCTCTGGCAGCCTCTGGTCCAGTAGCAGGACAAGGCTTCAAGTTGGCGAGGCATCAGGAGGGACTTCTCGACGTTAGGGAAAACATCCCCTTTATTCCATGCCTGTTTTTGCTTTCATAACTCCTAGCTCCCGGGACGCAGGCAAGCCTTTGCACCAAATGGAGTGGGATCACCATTAGCAACCCCACAGCCAGTCCTCTAGGCCGTGCTCCCTCCTGAGTGTTTATGGACACAGAAACTTTGATCGCCCCCAGACTCATCAGTAGATACTGTCATTGTCCCCATTGCACAGAGGCAGAAACTGAGGCCCGGAGAGGTTTGGTAACTTGTGGAAGAAGTTCTCACAGCCAGCCCATGGTGGAGATGGGACATACATCCCGCTGGCTGGCTCTCAACACCAGAACCAGCATCCTGAGAGCCGGGGGCCAGGCACCGCATGCTGTTTCAACATACCCAGGTCTTACCCTTTGGGCAGTTCAACATGAAATAATCTGCTGTCATTCGTCCTCTTCCAAAATGTCTAATGTCGGAGGGAAAAAAAATTAAAACTGATAGAAGCTTTATCTGTACCATAAGTGAAATAAATATGGCAGCTATGAAACAAATACACGTAAAAATGGAACAGAGGAAAATGCAGGAGGGCAGGTTGTGGTCAGCGTTAAAGAACAGAGGCCTGAGAGTATACGTGTTTATGTGTGTGAAGTTCACCAAGGGGTCGGGGTCAGCTGATGTCCAAATGTTCCATTCGGGGATGTGACTGGAGGGTAGGTAAGGTCAGGGAACCACGAAGTCAGGACTATAACTGATGAAGGCCACATTTGCCTCCATTTTTATGCCCCGAGTGCCTGCAGGACAAGGTGCCTCCCTGCCAGGGAGAGTCTCATGGCCACTGCAAACCTCCACTGTGCACAGCGGTGGGGAAAGTCTATTTGCTAAAACTTCCACAGACTTAGATGCCTCTTGCTTCTGAAGAAACCCTGGGTTTTTAAGTGTCACTCTTTATAATGCTTCAAGGCCACTGCAGGTCAGGTGTGCCTGCCCTGGCCCCAAGTGAGAAGGTCACAGAATTTTCTGTGAGGAGGAGCTGAAGAGGACACGCTTGAATTGATGTTGCCCTCACATTCCAGATGTTACCTGAACACTTGCGAGTGAATTTTATGAGAGAACATTAGACTTTCTTTTGTGCTTTTGTTTTCAGTTTGGCTTTCTAAGTAGGTAGGTTTCCAAGTCTAGCTGAGAGAAAGACAAATTGCCAGGCAGAGAAAGACTCTTTATAAAGCAAGGCCCTCTGTCTCTGAGGCAGCAGGTGTCTTGCAACCCCATGCTAAGCACTCCATAAAACCTCCTTGCTGCCGTGTTCCAATGGCTCTGGAGGCCCTTTCAGAAGCCACTTCCTGTCCCCATTACAGCCTTTCACTTGTGCTTTGGGTCTGCTTTGTGTCCCGTAGCTTTGCACCTGGACCTGCCTCCAGCAGCCACTTCAGAATGATGCTTCTTCTGGACAGTTCAGTTGGCTTTTAGTCACCGCTTTGGCCTGGATGCTGCCTCTGGATCAACCTTTTTAAATTTTTTTAACTTTTTAAACTTATTTTTATTTAATTTTTTAAAGTCTATTTTTAAGTAATCTCTACACCCAGAGTGGGGCTCGAACTCATGACCAGGAGATCAAGACTCGCATTCTCTTCTGACTAAGCCAGACAGACGCCCCACCCCCCATGGGTGGATCAGTGTTGATGCCCCTTCCAAGCCATTCTACACACCGAGAGAGAGTCAGGCCTTGAGATCCTAGCCCAGCAATCGCTGCTCTGGGGGGGGAGGGAAGTTGGGAAAATGTATATCAAGGTCGGGTTTTATTTTCTTTGCATGAACCAAGATGCCAGTGTTTATCAACAGGAAGAAGCTGCTGGAAATCATCCTGGAAACATTGATAAAAGCTCAGGGTATTGTTATAAAATTAGGTCTTGACTTCTTATGGCCTCTGCCCTTCACTCATGAGCCCACTGGACACCCCCTGTTGCTGGGTTTTTTCTTAATGTTCCCCCTCTTCTGGTGCCCCAGTCATACTTCTCATTCAGCCAGACGTCTGAGTTCTCCTCTCTGCACAGAGCAGCAAGAACAGAGAACAACCGAACCATCTTGTGGCAGTCCTCCCCAAATCCAAACCAATACTTTCAACTCAAGGAGAAGAACTTTTCTAGAACTGAGTGGTCGGTAAAAAATTCTGTTATAGAAACTGCTTACATTTCAAATTTTAGCTTCAGAGAAGTTCAGCCAAACATATATGACAATATCGTGGAGCATGGGGACCAATCCTGGTGTCACTGTGGTAAGGTCAGACCTAGGTCATCTACTGGGTGGTGATTTGGGTAGCACAGGGAGGGAGCAACTGAACAGGAGAGAAGCTACTTCTAGTATTAGTGAGTGAGGTCAGTGACCACATTTACCCAGGGTGACGACTCAGATGTTTATAACTGACAAGCCTAGGAACTGGTCATGTGATTCAGTGAAAGGCTACTTTGGGGGATTCTAAGCTTGGTATGCACCCAACCTTGAAGTTTCATGTTAATGAAATGAGCTATAGCGATGAGCCTAAACTCTATGCCAAGGATGGATGGGGATGACTTCATTTAATCCTCACGCCAACCCAGAGATGGGCACTATTTGTCAGCCCCAACTACAGAGGAAGAACTTGGGATCAGCCCAGTGAAAGGATTTATTGATGGAGACATGGCTGATTTGTTGGTAGAGACATGGCTGATTTGTTGGTAGAGACATGGCTGATACCAGCAGGGCTGGCAGACTAACCGTTCTCTCGTATGCCTTGGGTGTCAATCACCGAAGCTAGTATTCCCTCCTTAGGAAGTAGAGTAGATGTTGTTTCAGCTCATGTTTTGAGGTTTTTTTGGGCAGTTCAACACTCAACCACCCTGCCTGTTCAGAGGAAGACCTCCCTTGCGTGCACTTTTGGTGGGGCATAGTGCTGCCTCCTGTCAGAGAGGGTTGAGAGCAGGTGGCAGAACTTCTCTCTTTCTGAAGGCTGAGTCGTACACGTGCACGTGGTGTTGGTCTGGTCAATTGGAGTTTCTTGAAATAAAGCTACTGTTACATGACGAAGGGTGGATGGGGCTGTCAAAGCAACAAGTGGCTGGGGCAGCCTGTTAGGCAGTTTCTGTTGAGAGGCGCCCCAGATGCCCCCTGCTTTGTGGACTTCCCAAGCTGCCCGAGTTCCTGTCCCCCATGTTGGTTCCTTCGGCTGCCCCCTGCTCCAGGAGCCTCACATTCTGCCAGTGAATTCCCTTCCCGGCTTTTTTTTTTTTTCTTTTTCTTTTTTTCCTTTTTCTTAAGAGCCACTTTTTCTGTTGCTGAACCAAGAACCAGCCATCTTCTGTATCCGGGCATCTTCCACATCACCCATGAGGCAATCACTCCTCAACTCCCGGAGCTTAGATCCCCAGGTGGCTGGGTTTGAATGTAGCTGAAGATCCAGGTTTTAAAGTACAATATGTTTTCATAGACTCAATATGGCCTTTTAGGCTTGATTTTGTCCAAATAGAAAAATTATAACAAAATGGAAAATGTTTGCTTTTGACATTCTCAAGTGACAAAATGACATTCAAAATTTATAAAAATCACCCTGTACAGCATTTGAATAAAAAGTCAAAGTACGTATGACAAGGCTTTGGTAAACCCAAGCCTCCCTATTTCGCCTCAATTTCAATGTTCTGGCATCGCCTGAAGTTCCTTTTTACCCTCAGATAGCAAATTTCAAGAAATGGCTCTTTTTACTTCTTTTGCGAGTTAACTCACATCAGGAAAAATGTGATTCGATGGGTTATTTTTCTACCGAATATCTAGCTCTCTCCTCATAGTTTGAAAGAGCCTGTCACAATTCCCAAAATGTTAATGCTAAACCAGCCGTGAAGGGAAGCACACGCCCAGGGCTAGAGCAAGCAAGCTAAACTAATGAGAACCAAGAACACGGCTAGAAAGGGATTATACACACGTATACATACGTACGCACATGTATGCAGACGGTACGCATGCGCGTGTGTACATACGTGTGCATCTATAACAGGCACACGTCACCAAGTAGTTCCGTGCTTTTCTGAGGAGTTTTAGTGCAACTTAAGATGGGAGCGAGCTGATACAATGTCCGCATTAAGCAAATAAAATGTCTTAAATGTTTAAAAACTCCCGAAGGCACTCTTGCTCCTTAAATTTGAAGCAGCAGCTGCCTGCTCCTGGAAGCCCCTGGACTGGACGCAAAGAAGCCGAGTCCCTCGCCGGGTTCTCTGAAAACTCTTAGCTCAACGACCTGACAGAACGGGCCTGGTTTCCTCACATGGGGACTGAGGGATTGGGGTCTCTTCACAAGCTTTCTAGCTCTAGAAGCGATGAGTCCAAGGTTTACGCAAAAGCACTGGATGTGAATTCTGCTGCCGCCGTGGGGTGCCGCCGACTGGCGCTTTCCTGGACGGTGGAGGGGCCGTGCGCACCACGGAGCCTTTCCCCCACGTGGGACAGGGACAGGCGGGAAGGCACAGGGCTGCGGGTGGCGCCAGCAGCGTCTGAACCAGGCAACCCAGCATCCACGCCTCCCATGCCACTGAAGTGTTTCAGCCACGGAAGGTCCTTCACTCCCCACTTGAAACGCTAACATTCCATACATCGACATGGAAAATCCCCGACACTAAGAGCCAAAACAAAGTGTTTCATTCAGGATACCAAAAGGAACAGATGGCTCATTCAAATTAGGACATTTCAAGGAAGGTTTATTTCCAAAGGGACTCTGTGAAAATGTGGGGAAGGACAAGGAGTAGTGCAGTAAGCTGGGGTTAATAGCAGCGGAGCAGGGGCGCCTGGGTGGCACAGCGGTTAAGCGTCTGCCTTCGGCTCAGGGCGTGATCCCGGCGTTCTGGGATCGAGCCCCACATCAGGCTCTTCCGCTGGGAGCCTGCTTCTTCCTCTCCCACTCCCCTGCTTGTGTTCCCTCTCTCGCTGGCTGTCTCTATCTCTGTCGAATAAATAAATAAAATATTAAAAAAAAAATAGCGACGGAGCAGCTACCATGACTAGGGCTGAGGAGACAAGGGGAGGGAGTGGTGTCCGGGATTCTGAAGAAGACTCTTGGAGGGGAACCTTCTGGAGGAGAGAGGTGGCATTTGCTTAGCAAAAGAAATAGCTCAAGCAGTATCTCAGAAAGGGAGCTGAGGAGAATAACTAACCTGAGCCCACTCTCCTCCCTCCCTTTTAGCTAAACCCAACTGGAAACCAAGAATAGGGGAGTCCATTGATGAGCCATATGCATCAGCCTTCTGAGGCAGGAAGAGGGTGGAGAAGGATGGAGGGTAGATGTGGGGAGTCGAAGAGCACACACCCAGCACACAAAGCAAACAGACGCAACTCAGAAGCAAACTGGTTTCAAATTCTTTCATTAGTAACGACAACAGAAAATACCAGTTACGTAGGAACGATAACGTATTTGGTTACCCTGTGGTCATAATGGACTCAGGAATTAGTCCCTGAGAACCACGAGGGAAAAGAGATTACCCGATGAGCATCACAAAGTGACATCAACATCTAATGGATGAGGGTGGGGAGAAGTGAAAGGGACCTTCCGGGTCATCGGGACCTTCCGGGTCATCGGGACCAGAGCAATATAAATGGGCATTTGTGTCTCTGCGGAAGCATTATGCTGGGCAGCACTCATCGGTGTGGAGTTCTAGAAACGTAGAAGAGGGACGGAGTCTCAGAGGCATGATTTTGGTCGTGCTTATGTGAACACTGAATGGGAGGGGGAGAATTCAGGCCCAAGGAAAGAACCAGTTTGATCACCTGCTTGGCATCCTGCTGCACAGGGACACACTGGGGTCACCCCCTGCTCCAATAAAACCCCACTGTCTCGAGTACACGATCTTCAAGCAGGTCTCAGTCTGATTAGGCTTTATTCGCTGTGTGGGAGCAAAGCGAGAATGTCCTGCGATGACCTCTCTTGTCTGAGAGGGTGTTTATATTTACAATGACAAATGAGCAAAGTGGCTTTCTGCTTGTGCTCTCTAGTCTCGGGAACTTGACTGCAGTCGGTTGGCCCCCTGTGATGGATCTGCTCTCACGCGCTGACCACTCGGATTTCTGAGGCTGCCGATCTGGGGGCCAGAGTGTGGACCTTGATACCCTGACACCCCTGAGGCTCTTGGAAAGCTGGGTCCCATTTCCCTGGGGATATGAAGACTATTTCTCTTTACCCTGGGAAGTTACTTCTACTTCCTGTCTGATGTCATTTTCCTAAATGCTTTTTCATTTGATCTTCACGCCCGTACTCTGAGAATGACGACTGGATTCTTATTTTTCAATAGATACGAACTCAGAGTCAGAGGAGGGACTTAAGAGAGACCAAAGTTGCTAAACTAGTGGGTTGCAGAGGAGGGTATGGAAGCCAGGACTTTGGACTAAAAATTTAATATTACTGGCGGCGTAGCTTAAATGTATTAAGAAGTATGTACTAGGCATTTTTCTTTTTTTTTAAATAATAATATTTTTTATTATATTATGTTAGTCACCATACAGTACATCCCTGGTTTCTGATGTAAAGTTCGATGATTCATTAGTTGCGTATAACACCCAGTGCACCATGCGATACGTGCCCTCTTTACTACCCATCACCAGCCTATCCCATTCCCCACCCCCCTCCCCTCTGAAGCCCGCAGTTTGTTTCTCAGAGGCATTTTTCTAAGCCTTTTATAGGCATTAACTCATCTAGTTCTCAAACAGCTCTACGGATGAGGCTGTCGTTAGTCCTGTTTAGCACGAGAGCAAAATGCACCCAGGGAACTAAGTCCCTTCCCTGAGGTCACAGGGTTACTGGGGAAAGGAGTTTTCCACTCCGGGCCTTCTGAGGTCAGAGGCCCTGCTTCACCCACTTCTGCACCGTGTCCTTGGTTCAGACTGAGGGGAGGGAAGACACAGGGAGGGGAACAGAGGAGTGGGGACAAATCAGTTAAGGCCAAGGCAACTGTGAGGGGCTTGATGAGCTCAGATGTTAATTGCAGATTTTAATAAATCCCCTACTTTTGAACTCTCCGCATTAAATGCTGCTTACCTCGTCTTTCAGATTATCTGAGAATTTAATGTTACCCGTTCGAATGAAAGCTACAGGAGGTTCAAAAGGTTAAGTTACTAAAAACAAAGCCGTGGCGTTTTGCTTTGTTTGGTTTTGGGGATCCCGCATGTCTATTCTAGCGTTTATGGAACCAGGAATTGCTAATGTAACAGGAATGTGGTGGTCAGAGTAATTTGATACAAAAGAAATCAGGAAGACCTGGGAACTGTTGATAAAAGGTGGTTGTTGCAACATTTTTACTTGACTTTTTCCCCCAGTCCAATTGAAGTGTTGGTTTGTGAGAGGTTTTTGTCAATGACAAAACTAGGGGAGCAGTTTTTCCCGGGCGGTGGCTGCCCTGCAGCTTGTGTTGCAGTCATGGACTGGATTTTGCTGCCCCATCTTTCTGACACATATTCCACAAAAGAGCACTTTTTTTTTTTCTCATTACGGAGAACAGAGTTTGACATGAGTGACCGTATAAGAGAACTCGTAGCAGAATAAGTCTTACGTGGCGCGTCTTTGCGGTCCAATACATTGGTCACTGGGCACATGTAACTATTTACATTTAAACCACTTCAGTGACATGCAGTCAGAATTCAGTTCCGCAGTTGTACCAGCCACATCTGAAGTGCTCAACAGCCTGCGGTGGCTGGCATTGATTAGTGGCCGCTGCATGGACCGGGCGGATTCAGGACGTTTCCATCGTCCCAGAAAGCCCTGCTGAAGACTCACAGGTACAGCCTGGTCTCAACTGGGAGGAAGAGGCAAAGTTGAAGGGGGGCTTCCCTGGAAACGGCCTCTTTCCTATACACACAGCTGGACTGGCAAGGTATTCATAAATCTCAGGGACCAAGCTAGCTCTGGGAGACTCTGAAGATGGTACTTCGGAAGCCAGAATATTTATATCCCGTGCACTCGCTGTGCTCCTGTCCTCATTCTGTGTATTATTACTAATGCCTTTGGGAAGTGAGAGCCTCTATCAGCCACACAGACAGGAACCAAGGAAAGGGGCTTGCGCCACAGCTGGATTTGAGTATCTAGTAATGATCGTAGGTGTCCAAGAAAGCACGCCCCAGGGGGAGGTGAAACTTCGGGGAAAAGAAGGAGGACTCTTGGTCTGCCTGCATTTCCCCTTACCTGGCAGTCCCCTGCAGGGGTGGAACCTGGGGATTCTGGATCTCACCCCTTTGTCGGATTCTGTGTTCTCTTTGTAAGAAGCCACATCGCCTTCACCTCTGAAGCTCCCTGCCTCTCTTAGGTCAAATTGGGCTCAGGGAAATTGCTATGGAGCAATGATTCTCTCAACTTTGACTGTACATTAGAACCTTCTGGAATGTTTCAAAGCCGCCGATACTCAGACTGCACCTAACTGAATACAAATCTCTGGGGCGAGCGCTGGGCACCGGTGTTAGACTCCCCAGGCGATGCTAAAGTGCAGCTAAGGTTGAGAAACCTTGCTCCTCTGGAGAATCTCTTTTATTTGCAGAACAGAGTGATCTAAACATGCATTCCACAACCTTTTCCTTCCCTAGGCTTGACAATAATAGGATGGCCTTTAATTTATAGTAAGCAGATCTGTCTTGACAGGAAAGTGGAAAGAACTCTGAGTCAGGATCCAGGACTTCAAAGTTTAGTCTAAACTCTTCGCCAAGGAGCTCTTACTTTATGCGGCCACCTTGCCTCTCTGCACCGGCATTTCCTCACCTGGAACCTGGAGGATTTGGACTTGAAGACCTGTACCTTCCCTTGCGTTGTACGCTGAATGCCTAAGACTGTCCTAAATGCCCAGTTCTATGGACGCGATGACGTCCCTTGGATGGGGTAGCTGTGTCCCCACTAAGCATTTGGGAATAAGGAGACCTTTTCTCTTTGATGCTTCACGGTGACCAGTGCAATGCCTCTGTACATCCTGGGCACTTAATACCGCGAGCCAGAGGACTGTGTGCTTTAAATTACTCTTCCTGCAGGTGTCGATGAGTCAATTTTACAGACAGAAGGAGCGGGCTGATTAAAGTCAGGGCGGTCAGCTCCAGTGCTTCTCCAGGCCGCGGGCCAGCCCCCTCTCCTCCACCTCTGTCCCATGTGACTAGAACAGTCGGAGTGGCCGTGTGGCATACAGAACAAAGCTTGGGAACTGGACTCAGCACACTGCACCTCAGATGAACTTGGCCATGATGTGGGTTGGGGCTCCTGATACGCTGCCTTCCCTCATCAGACTGGCTCAAAAACTAGGAACAACTGAGCCTACGGGTTAAAGGCAGCAGAACCCACAGCAGCTTCAGGAATGACCCAGGTCATTTACCTGCTGCTAACTAGCTGTATGACCTTGGACGCAAAAGATCTCTTTGTACATCAATTTTCTAATCTTTAAAATTAGCTGCTCAGGTCACGTGATTCTAAGATCCTTTCCAAATCTAAAACGGTATGAGAAAACGTTTTCTTTGGAAAGCTATCCTTGTTATTTCTCAGTGCCCTGTTTTTTTCAAGGTGCTTGACAATAGATTTTGTGATTATTTCCTCTGTCTTTTCCCCTTAGCTTCCTATGCAGAGAAGTTAAACTTAGAAGTCCAGGGTTTTTCAGGGTCATTCCTTTTTCCATTTAGAAAAAGAAACTAAGTTGTTCCATTCCTGCTTTGGTCAAATCGTTTACCCTTCAAAAAATCTTTAAAACGATAGTTGATGATCCTGAAATCACTCTAGACATGTTCTTAAGTATTTGTAGTTCAAGCTGTCAGGGCCTAGAATGGATTTTAACTGTTTCTCTTACTTTTGCCTCATTTTCCTCCCTTCTATCACAGGGCTTCATGGCGGGTAGACTAAAATAGAGCATACTGACTGAGTGGTGTCATCCGCCAGCCGTTTTCACCATCCCTTCATGTAGAGATCCTCAGAGTGTGGTCCCCTGACCAGCAGCAGCATGGCAGCATTATCTGGGAACTTGTTAGAAATGCAAATTATCAGTCCCAGACCACAGAAGAATCAGTGTGTGTTTTAAAAAGCCATGAGGAGGGGTGCCTGGGTAGTGTAGTCGTTAAGCGTCTGCCTTCGGCTCAGGGCGTGATCCCAGGGTCCTGGGGTCGAGCCCCGCATCAGGCTCCTCCACTGGGAGCCTGCTTCTTCCTTTCCCACTCCCCCTGCTGTGTTCCCTCTCTCACTGGCTGTCTCTCTGTCACATAAATAAATAAAATCTTTTAAAAAAAATAAATAAATAAAAAGCCTTGAGGAGATTCTGATGTGTGCTAAATTTGAGAATTTGAGAACTACCGTTCTAATAAAAGACAACATTTTCTCTTGCCCCTCCCATTCTTCCCTATTTCCTTATGTAATACATTAAAAGACTGTGAGGTTGTTTCTCTTTAAACCTTTCGAAAATGGATTTCTATTTTCTGCATTGACTTCTTATTCTGGCCCTGAAAGACCTATTAATTTCCCTTCTTTTTTATTGAAGAGCTTAGTTTTCTCTTTCTCGGGCTTTCTCGCAGAATACGTTTATCACCTGGCATGAATTAAATGAAATGCAACCTAATAGGTGGCTGATGAATATTTTTATAAAACTCCAGAGTCCTTCGACTTCACATGGGGCCCTGGCTCCGCAGCGTCAGCATCAGCGTCCCTGGGAGCTGGCTGGTTCTGCAAAATCCGTCTCCATCCCAGCTCCACAGAATTAGAATCTGCATCCTGACACAATCTCTAGGTGATTAATGCACAAATTAAAGTCCGAGATGCACTGTTCTTAGAAGAATATCTCAGCCCTTAAATGGAATGAATGTTTTAGAAGTTGGACTAATGTTATTGGAAAATTTTAACCAAGGAGTCAGATTTTTTCCTCCAAGATTATCATCATACTTAGTAACGTGAGTTTTGATGATGACAAAGAAGGAAAAGTATACTTTATCTTGAAATAAACAAATGACACACATAGTAATCAAGACAAAAGGCTCATGCTTCTATAAAGAACTATGCTAACCAAAGGCTGGAATCAGAGAGAAGAACATCTAGGTGTAGGAAAAGGAAAGAGAATTAGAAAGAATTTGCTGGGATTATGATGCAGACCACTCAGCCAGGAAAATGACATACATACTGTCACTATGAGGAGAAGACAGAGTAGTTTGGCTGATATGGTTTCATGGAGGTACACTGTAGGGATAATACTAGTCACAGCAGTGTGTTTACTGAGGGCATACTGAACGTCAGGCCCTCTGCTCTGCCCTTACCAGCAGCATCTCACGTGACACCCACAGCAACCCTGTGAGGTGGATGCTGCTATCATCCCTACTTCACGGAGGGGAGAACCTGAGTGCTGGAGGTTAAGTAACTAAACATGGATATTCATTCCAGAGAGTTCTAATTGCTCTTTCTGCTTTAATTAGGGTAACATTGGTGACAGTGGCAGATAAAATCTCAAATCTCAATGGCTTATGAAAAATTCATTCTTACTTATGTTAAGTTCAAAAGGGTGTTCCTAATTAATGGTAGGCTCTTTGTCAAGCACAACTTCAGTAACCTAACTTCCTCATTCTCATAGCTCTGCCATATTCCACATTTGGCTTCCAGGAGCATCTGCATCACACCAGTCGAAGAAGAAAGAGCATGGGAGATTAGACAAGGGGGGGATTTTTTAATGGGTCCACCTGAAACAGAATGCATTGCTTCCATGCACAGTCCACGGCTTGAACTTGCACCATCAGGAGGTTTTTAGAATTAAATTACCTAATCATTATTATTACTGCAATGGAGGGGTCTGATAAAGTCTAGATTTTTCCTAGCTGGTAATTCCCTGGTTCAGAAGATACAGTTTATTCAAGAAATATATTAAGTGAAGGTATCATGAAGAAGTCCAGAGGAGCAAGGAAATTAAATATTCAACATTTAGACATAGTCATTGGATTTTAGGAAAGTAGATTTCAAAGACTTCAAGAAAACACGTCATATATAAAGAACTATAAAATTTAACACCAAAAAACCAAATAATCCAATTAAAGAATGGTTGGAAGACATGAATAGACATTTCTCCAAAGAAGACATGTAGATGGCCAACATGAAAAGATGGTCAACGTCTCTGATCATCAGGGAAATACAAATCAAAACTACAATGAGTTATCACCTCACACCTGTCAGATGGCTAAAATCAAAAACTCAAGAAACAACAAGCGTTGGCAAGGGTGTGGAGAAAAAGGAACCCTCGTGCACTGTTGATGGGACTGTAAACCAGGACAGGCACTGTGGAAAACAGTACGGAGGGTCCTCAAAAAATTAAGAACAGAACTGCCCTATAATCCAGTAATCATACTACTGGGTATTTACCCAAAGAATATGAAAACGGTAATTCAAAGGGATATATGTACCTCTGTGTTTATTGCAGCATTATTTGCAATGGCCAAACTATGGAAGGGTCCCAAGTGTCCATTAATAGATGAATGGATAAGGAAGATGTGATACACACACACACACACACACACACACACACACACACATGAACAGTAGTCAGCCATGAAAAAAAGAATGAAATCTTGCCATTTGCAATGACATGAATGGAGCTAGAGAGTATTATGCTAAGTAAAACAAGTCAGTCAGAGAGAGACAAATACCACATGATTTCACTTATATGTAGAGTTTAAGAAACAGAACAAATGAACAAAGGAAAAGAAAGGGACACACTAAGAAACAGACTCTTAGGAGAAACTGGTGGTTACCATAAGGTAGGAGGGTGGGAGGACGGGTGAACTAGGTGATGGGGACTAAGAGTACACTTATCTGGATGGGCACCGGGTGACGCATGGAAGGGTTGAATCGCTATACTGTACACCTGAAACTAATACACCACTGTATGTTGACTACACTGAAATTAAGATTTTAAAAAAAGAACATATGTGATGGCCTTCTGGTTACAGACTATAAATGTATTTATGGCTGATTATGAGGGCAGGGTCTAAAAGAAAACCAAATTTGAAGAACAAAGTCAGAAACGATTACATTGAGAAAGAAAAGGAAGGAGTCAGTGTCCAAAGAAATCCTTGCCGCTGTTCACAGTGTTCTCTAATAACAGGACATGTACAAAATACGGGAGCCAGGATATACCCAATAAAATTATCAAAGAGCATCATGTGTCAGGAAAAGCTGAAACCAAAGGCATCAGAAACAACTTTTCCTTCTGTTCATAGGAGAGGCAGAAAGGAAGCAGGCCCCGTGATTGAAGCAGATGGGGTGAAGTTAGCAGCTGTCGGAGGGAACAGAGCCTCCCAGCCCCATTCACCTCCATGTTCTCCTTCAAGAACTGAGGAAGATGAAAAGGTAGTTTGGCAAGGAGATCACATAACCTTTCCAATGGGTCCCGAGCCCTAGGCTTAGGTGAATCACATCACAGAGTTCATGAGAACTTACAGATTGAGAGTCAGGAGGCTAGAGATGGGCAAACACCCTGAGAAGGGGTGGTAATGGCAAGCCGTTTGGTCAGCTCATGGGCTCCACGGGCATCTCAGGGGAGAAGGCTTTCCATGGGGGCTTGTGAGTACTTTGAGAAGTGGGCTGCCTGCAGAGTAGTGTGGTTTCCCTCACAGCAGACCCAGCTCACTTCCCTTGGAGGGGGAAAATGCCATGGCCTTGATGTAAGTTAGTTTCACCAAAGACTTTGACAAAGTGTCCTGGCCACAGAATCAGTACTCAGTTAATATTGGTTAATGTGTAATTAAAAATATTAGGAAGAAGATAGAATATTAATGACTTAGACAATAAAATTAGGTGGATTTATGCCACCTGAACAATGGGTCTATGCCTACAGGGAGGAAGGTATTTACCTGTACATCTGCCTAGGCCCCCGTAGGGACCTAGTCGTGGCCTTAAGTAGGCACAGGATGGAGACATAGAAGATAAATATGTCACAGCTAGGAAGGATGGGCCCCATGGAAGGAGGTCGCAGCTGCCCCATTCCCTGACGAGGTTAAACTCAGCTGCGATATTTGCCGAAGTCCGGAAACCACCTGCAGAGGCACGTGAGCCATGAGGAAGTGCTCGAGTGGGCAATGGGGAGAACGAGAAGATGGAAATCAGGCCGTGCAAGAGATGATAAAAGAGACGAGGGGTGTTCAGCCTCAATGGAGAAGACCGGAGGTGGGGGAGTGGACAAACAAGCTACTTCCCATATGTTCTCAAGACTGCGGAGGGCAGGGCTCTCACTGACTCCTGAGCTGTTATGGAAAACTTATTCAATATACAGAGAACTCGTTCACCGAAAGAGTTCCGCGTCTCCCAAAATGAGTGATCTCCCTGTGGTCCGCATGGCCACCTTTCAGCAACGCTTAATAGCTGATTCCAGCTGTGGATGAGGAGTGGAACCACTAACATCTCTGAACCCAGAGCTAAGATGGCCCCAGAATCCTCCCTGCCACTCTTTGTTCTCCCTTCCGATGAAGAGCTGGGGTGCTCCGTGTGCAGCAGCTGGCTGCCCTGGAAAGCCCAGGCCGCTGACTGGCAGTTCTGCCCGCCTTGGCTGCCGGCGCTACGAAGAGCAGCAGGTAGGTGTTGCTTCCATCATGCCCGCTGCCTCCAGGGGAGAGGAACCTCTGACAACTGGCCAGGGGAGAGCCCTGATGTCAGGGGTCAAAGCGCCCAGGAGTCTGCACTTGGGAGTGGGGAAAAGGTGGTTTCGCTGCAGCAACAAGACAGCAGACAATATGTTCAAAACTAAACTAACCTTAAGTAAGTTTCTTAAATTTACATGATCCTGAAAGTTCTCGTGGCAAACCGAGATCATTATCATTAAGGTGATGGTTACAGTTAATGGCACATGGTTACAGTTAATGGCACATGGTTAGCGTGGTAATAAATGTTGTCATCTTTGTGTTTGGTTTGAACGCCCCGGAGGCTGCCCTACTTTTTGATTCACGTCTCCTTACGCACACAGTAAATAACCCTTCCAATTCATTACTACCTCCTGTTGCTAAGGTCTCCTGTACTAGGGATCAGAGTCAGAAAATTTGGGAATTGGGGAACTCAGAGCAAGTGCTTCTAAAACAAAATGTCTACACAGATTTCATCTATTTCTCACACAGAGCCCGAACACTGAGCCTGAAGCTGATGCAAGGAAGGCAGTGGCGTGAGATTCATACTTGTGTAATCTATCAGCGTCTATCTCAGCGTACCATTAAAACGCAGCAGTGAAAAATTTCGGTATCGTTATTTTGCATCCTACATGTGACCAAAAGCAGTTCTTTTCGACTTTTAACTTCCATATTTGTCTCAAGCCATTCATCATACCAGGGGATTTCGGAGGGTGGGGTTGAGATTTTAGTCATTCTTCCATGTCCTACATGGCCCAACCCCAGTAGCTGGCTCATCGGCATCTAACCATTGTTGAGTAAGCGGACAAGTGAGTGAATAAATGAAGTTTCGTTCAAACGAGTTACATGATTGTCAAAAGAATCCAAGAACCTCAATAATTAAATGACTATTAAAATTATTTGATTCTTTAATCCCCTCTCTACCATCTCTGCCAAGAACACATTTTTATTTTGAGGTAGTCACCACCGTTCTTGGGACCTAGTTCCAGCTTTGGGTGACTTTGACTATGTCAATTTCTTCTTTATGTTGATACAGTGAAGCTTCCTGAAGCTTCCTACTTTCCACCCAGAATGTTCCTGGTCTTACCCTTGGGGCAGCACAGAAGGATCCTCATCCTCTGCCACTTTACTTACCCCCGTAAAATTGAAGCTAGTCATTAGGAAACCCATGTACCTTCTCTTTCCCAAGCACATACCCCAGATTCTTCATCCATTCCCCTTGAGTCATGTTTCCACAAGTACCCTCTACACCGTGGTCCATGCTATAGTCGGTCTTGAAGAGAAATGGCCAGAATGAACTCCCAGATTCCAGAAAGCAGAGGAGGACCATCTGGTGCCCCATCTAATTATTTATACTGGCTCCTCCCTTCCTATCAGTGTGGCCTCATACCACTTTATTTTTCAAGGCAACTTCTTGCGGTCTTGGCTCATACAAAGCTTATTCTCAACGTACAAACCTTTTATCTTTTTGCTGGTACTAAGTGACATCTTCCTCATACCACATTGTTCAGGTTATTTATTTTTTAACAGAGATGGGAAATTTTACATTTATCTCTGTTATATTTCATCTTGTGAGATTTGGTTTATCATATCGGTCTGTCAAGATCTTATTGAGCTGGTTCCGTAATCCTGCATTTTTCTATCCTGCTAAACCTGTGTGAGCTGCAGAGCAAATAAAGCCACCGTCTATGTCTTCACCTCAGTCACTGAATCTACCACCCAGGGTATGACAATGGAAGTTGAATCTTTTCCCCCTTTCAAATCATTTGGCTGGAACATATTAAGCCATTTTGTTGTTGTTGTTGTTGCTGTTGATATGTACTCATCTTCCTGGTCCTCTGTTATTTCCTATGCTCCAGTTGTCTGTACAAATAGTGACCCCAAACAATAATTATTTTATTGATGTTCACTGATGAGGGCTCAGGAATTTGGACAGGGCACAGCAGGGTGGCTTGTTTCTGCTCTGCCGCGTTTGGGGCCTCAGCTGGGAAGATGCGAATGGCTGCCGGTGACTCAGAAAGCTGGGGGCTGAAATCATCTGGAGGCTTCCTCACTCACACGTCAGACACGTGGGCTCAGCTGGGGCAATCCCCAAAGCACTGACATGTGGCATCTCTGTGTAGCTCTGGCTTCGCACAGCATGGGGCTTGGTCCAAGATAAAGCATCCAGGGAGAGAAAGTTCCAAGAGAGCCAGGAGGGAAGCTGCATGGCCTTTTCCAACCTGGCCCCAGAAGTCACAATGCATCACTCCACTCTGTTGATTGAAACAGTTGCCAGCCTGCCCAGATTCCAGGGAAGAGGATCTACAGCCCCCCTCTCAACGGAAGTATGTCAAAGAAGTTGGGGTCATTTTAACAAAAGATCATATCTGACTGGCATCTGGAAGACAACTTTCCATTCTTTCTCTTCTGTCTTATAATATGAAAATATATTTTTGTGAAGGTTTTCTTCAGAGAGGGAAAGCAAGAATGAGCACACATAAGAGTTATGTATTTGTAATGCTCAGTCCATATGGAGTTTTTGTTTGTTGTAGCATGTCAGCGTGGGAGGCGTATTTAAAAATCAGTAGAATATTTAAACGCATTGTCTTTGATGGGCTGAGTATATTATAGTCGCTTGTGATAGTCGAGGCTCTAATGAGCCATGCATGTGATTACTGTACTTCTTTAATACCTTCTTTAAAAAGTGGTGTGGTTTTCAGCCCTGAACATTGCCACTCATGCTGAGTTGCAGGTGAAGCCAGAAGCTGCAGCTAACAGGAAGATTACAGGTGGGGGAAGTGCACTACTCCGTCCCAGGAGAGAGCCCAGGGTTCATGGCACGGAGGCCTCTCTGAAATGCTCACACGCCCTCCGGATAAATTCTGTGGGAAGGAAGACAGCAAGAACAACAGCTGGCTTTTCCACTCCACGAGTGGCTCATGATAAGTCAACCAGGAACGGAAAATACAGGGAAAAAAACTGAGCATTAAGGAGAAGATTTCCATATGATACTTAGAGGAAACAGTAACATTGGTAAAACAAAGATGTTTCGAAAAAATCTTAAATCTAAATTTTTATCTAAATAGTCTAAGCCAGATTTCATGCTTTTTATCATCACCTGACATTGCTATTCAGGACCTTTTGTTCTCAAAGGAGACAGAACACCACCGCCATATCCAACAGCAGCTCAGTGATGGTGTGACAGTTTTAGAAGATGAGCTCCAAGAGGCCATGGGATCTGTCCGTTGTACAGTGAACAGACGCATCGTTCTTAGCCTGACCTCTTCTTTGAGATCGGATGGGGGATATAATGGGTTGTGGGTCAGCCAGCTCAGACTGGCCGAACCTCAGGAATTTGCCTGATTAATTGCCTGGATGTAAAAATCACTGAAGAGTTTGTTATGTTTCGGTCCTCAGTGCACCTAGTAGCTTCTAGACAAACATTCCCCTTGGAACATATGTTTGAGGGGGAAGGCGTATGTTCCTTGGGAGTTCTGTGATGAAAACGCAGTTTGGGATTCCAAACTCTCCCTTTAAGAGATTCAAGCTTTAGCAGACCATTTTAATTAAAGTTCTCTAGACAGGAGGCAGAAAAACAAGATTGACTGGAATGAATATAACCTGCATGGAGCAGTGAAAAAAAAAACCCACGTGGGGATGCAGAGTTATACCACACGTTTTCAGGAAACAGGTCAATATGTAGTCCGCAAACAAAGCACGGGCTGCCGAAAGATAAAGTTAAAAATATCACATCAAGCGGCTTGAGGCTAGGTTTATTTGAAAAATACATCTTTATTGCCTTACAAATTCACTTTAATAAGAGATTCGTTTTTCCACTGAAGGACATGCTGATTATTGTCCTGTGGTTTTCAATTAATAAGTTCACAGTTAACAGTTTTTAAGTACACTGAATCATGTAAATTTCCATATCCCAGCAGCTAATTTATTTGTTTATTGTGGTATAGCAGGCACCACATGAGTCTGGTTTTGAAATCGATTCCAAGTAAAGCAGATGATTTTTGCAGGGGAGACAATACGTAATGAAGGCCCTCGAACCTCTCCCCGTGCATCAAGAGTGGGTTTCATGCTGCCAAGCAAGCCAAAAGGGGAAAGAACCCATGTTAATATCTGCACTGATAGATTGGGAGAATTGAGTCCTGTTTCTGTGTGACTGCCCATGAGTCACTGCTATCTTTTATTTGTGATTACACAATTTTTTCTTTGAGAGCTCTTAATGTATTCACAGACACACAAACACAAGGATCATTAAGTTACAAGCTGGGTTTATTTACCGTTTGCAGCTAGCTCAGATGGTATGGCGCTACTGAACGGCATTTGAATTTTAAGATTATATACCAACGTTTCCTCTTTTCCTGCACCCTGTCCCAGACCCAGGCATGCACAGAGAATTTTGCTCACTTTGAGAAGCTGATTCTCCATCGAACGCTTTAGGATTAAGGAGGGATCCTCCAGATGTTGAGCAAGTTTCCCGTAGAAGTAATAGGCAAGGGCCAGGAGGGGAAGAGTGTGGAGATAAAGGGAATGAAGGGTTATGAAGAGGCAAAGGACATGGACAGAAGAAACAGAAAGGAATATTAGAAAGTTCTGACACAATTCTTCCCCCCCCCCAAAATCATAATGATGATCTGTTCCTTTGAAATGGATAAATGAATAAGCGTTTGAGCATTTCAATCAGTAAAATGCGCAGACCTTGAAGAAAAAGTGACACAAAGGCATTGGGAGATAAAATTGAGTAAAATGTCCCCAGTTAATTTGAAAATTTCAATACACTCTCGAAATTACTGGCAACCGAAAGAAACCTCACAGCTGTGCAAATTGGAATTTTCTTTTCCTGTGTGTTCATGCGGATGGTGTAATTGCATATCTGAATGTATATGCTAGTATTTATACTGGCCTCAAATATGTTGATCTTGGACACTTTTCTTATGTAACCTATTAATGTTAACATTTTCTCCCAATGCAATATGAGCTACCATAAGTGTTTGAGTCCTAAAGCAGCTTGATTTCTTCATATTTAGTGTTCCATGAACATAATGAGGAGAGCCCATTTTTGTCCTTCCCCAG
Organism: Ursus arctos; assembly: GCF_023065955.2. Classification (NCBI taxonomy): domain Eukaryota; kingdom Metazoa; phylum Chordata; class Mammalia; order Carnivora; family Ursidae; genus Ursus; species Ursus arctos. The sequence goes on from NW_026622986.1 coordinate 5,710,784, forward strand.
AGCTGTCATTTAAAGCGGCCCCCACCTTCCACATGTTTGCCCCATCTGTCTCCCTTCAAGTCTGCCTTTGTTCTGCAGCGGAGAAAATGGACAAAGTGGAGATGAAAAACACGGAAACCACCATAGATTAAAAATATTTGAATAATGCCCTTAAAAGTGGTTTAATTGTGAATTCTTGAAAAAATAAAAGTCAGATGTAAATAAGCTAAGCATGAGTGGATCTTGTTGGGAGACAGGGACTAGTTTTTCCAGAAAGCTGGGCACTCTTCATGTCACTCTTCACCCTCAAGGTCTGGGATGAGGTTGAGTCAATGCCTCTTAGAAAATGATGCCTGGGTGGTTGGCCCTTCTTCTTGCAGGTCACATGGCTTTAGGACACCAAGTTGGCTGTGCTGATTTGCATATTTGTGGACTCCACCGTGATTTCCAAGTACAGAATATAATATCTGCAATAGGACTTCATATTTCTTCAATTAAATGCGCCCAAACCAACATAAAATAGGTTATAACATTCTTTAGTTACCTCTGCAAGTTCCAGCAGTCCAGTAGAAAAAGGAGCAGATACTGAATAGATCGATGTGGTTCAGTGGACCAGTATTGGCGAGGAATTTGGGAGTAAAAGGAATGCCTATCAGAGTTTTTAAATTCAGCACTCGAGAAATGGAAGTTCACTGCCAGTGTGGGTTGTGGCCATTCTTGATTCACTCAGCCGAGGTGCAGAGCCGACACGTGATACCTGACACAATAGCCTCTTTAGTGTCGACCTGCAAAAGAAGGTGTATAGTTCGTGCTCGTGGAGGTTTGTTCTCTGCATTCCACTTCGAGAATTCCCGCGATGGTACCCACTGTGGAGGTAGGGGGCTGCTCATGCCAACAGCCAGTTAGTCTTTTAACACAGGTTACCTGCTCCTGTTACAGAAGCCAAGACCCAGCTGCCTACGGGCAGAGTGTTTGCAGGTAAAAGCCCACCTGGATCACATTAAACTCAACGATCTAGAACTGCCAGCTCCACCTGTATCAGGAAATGCACAGATCTGTTCTAAGCAAACATTTTTGGTGTGAAATTTCAAATTCTTTGTTCTTATGTTATTTAATAGGCTCCTTAAAAATCTGGAAGAGATTCTGAGTCTAGAGTTTGAGTACTTCCATGCAGTATACTTTTCAATGCCAGCATTTGCTCTCTGTTTGGTGGCTAGATTATCACTGACCCTCTTAAGGTAGAGACTGATGGAGTAGAGTATGAACTTCCCAGAACTCAGTAGTGATGTCTGGGTAGAACAAAAGAGGGTGCTTATATGGGTACACAAAGTTGTTTTTAATTCAAAACAATCTGGAGGAACCATGAGCTCATTCGTTAGAATAAAGCGGTGGTTTCTGATGCACGCTGGGGGAGATTAATGGAAATAAATAAGTTTAATGTTTTTGCATGGACAAAAAGGATTCTCAGAATCTTGTGGTCTTTGGGATGCAGGACTAGGTGTCACTTGGCAGTTGAGGAGATGAAGATGGGGCAGGCATTCCAAGAGATAAAGAATCCAAGATATAAGAGATAAGTTTTAGGAAGTTAGAAAAAGTGGAACTCAGACAGGCCTATTCTTGGAATAGCATGGACAGCCAAATTCATGACTCAGTCTAGCCTGGTTAGTCTCTAAATAGCTCTCCCTCCTGAGAGTCTAGGATTACAAAATAGTAAACAAAAGAGGGATAAAAAATACCTAGAGAAAATAATTATGGAAAAGTGTCATGAAGATTGAATTTGATGATGACTGTAAAGTGCATGGCACATATTAAGTGTGAACTATTGCTATTATTAGATAACTATTATTAATAAGCTGTGTTAATTATCTTAGTATTATTGCTTATAACAATAATCTTTTAACAAGGAGAAACAGTAAAGGGTTTGGAGGTCCTGGGAGCATTTCTGACTAAGTGATGGTCTTAAGAAATAATGGTCACGACCGGTGATGGGTAGTAAGGAGGGCACGTATTGCATGGTGCACTGGGTGTTATACGCAACTAATGAATCATCGAGCCTTACATCGGAAACCGGGGATGTACTGTATGGTGACTAACATAATATAATAAAAAATCATTAAAAAAAAAAAGAAATAATGGTCATGAGAAAGACTCTGGTTCTCTTCTAGCTAGAAGCACCTACTTTAACTTGACTGTTTTCCACCCTGGTGAGATTTTGCTCTCAGGCACTCAAGTGGATTAGAAAGGAGAATGGGCCAAACAAGGCTTTTGGACATGTAGTTTGAGAGCCTCAGGGAACCAGACTCATACTATCTATGGCAAGATGCCTGGCCTGCGGACATTTCCAGGTTGTTTGGAAGCTCCAGTGTGGGAAAAGAGTCCTCTCCTCTTCCCACAGTATTTAAAACTCTTTTCTTCTCCCAGCTGTGCCTCAAGTTATAGTCCCTGGAATCCCAACCAAATATATCAGCTGGCTGCATCCACCTCTTCAAGGGTTTCTTTCCCCGACCCTAGTGGGGTTGAGTGAAGCCTATGGGTGGGCCCTAGAGCAAGCCCTCAGTATCCAAGCTGAGTAGGGAGCTGAGAATGGGGTTGGCACAGGGACTGGATAGCAGGATAACAGGATGGCCATAATTCCTGCCTCCAGTAAAATTTTAGTTTACATATCTGTAGTGCTCCCCAAAAACCCTTAAAAATTTTTTTTAACCGCAGTTATTTCTGCGATTTTAGGTGCTAAGTTGGCATATTCTTTTGGATTTACTTGAACTTTAAAGTCTCCATTTCAAATCTAAATGCACCTCATGCCCTAATTAGTTACTTTCCTGGAGTGAATCACCTGTCTTGTCATTGCCAGGCTGGGAACCTCAAGGAACTTTGATTCCTCTTTCTCTTTCCCCCTAAGATCAGATAGCTGCCAAGTCAGGTGGGTTCTTCATCTGGAGGGTCTGACTACTATTAATACCCTGTCTTCTATTTCCAGCTCCATTCTGCTGGTTCTTTTATCCCAAACGGTTCTCCCCATCTTCCATTTCTAATCACTGCAATACCACCTACTTCCAAGGGCTAGATTCATCTTTCTAAGGATTTATCTAAATATGTTCAGAACAGAGAAGCCATCCTGCTAAAATTGAGCAGTCAGTCTACTGAGATGAAAAACAGGCTTTTGTAAATTTGGCTACTGCAAATCAACTCACCAGTGCTTTGTCACCCTTGGAGGAACGGCAATAGCTGACTTTCTGAAGGCTCGATGTGTGAAATAAATGGTGATCCCATTGAGGTGCAATAGTCATGTGAGCCTCAGTCTGGGATAACAGTCCCCTGAAACTGTCATGCTACAATAATATGCGTTCTGATCACAGAACTAAAAATGCAAACATTTAGCAAAGACTATGGTCTGGGGAGCCTGCCGGTATCAATTCAAAACTCCGGTTACTCTACTTACAAATTTTAGGCCTTGGGCAAGTCATTTTGCCTTGCTAAGCTCGAGCAATTGTTTCTGGGTTGGTGTGTTCATTTTCATCTGTAAAAGGGAAATATTCATACCTACTTAATGGATATGGTAGAATACTTAGTACACAGTGGCTGCTTTATTAATAATAATTTTTATAAATAGTATTACTATTATTAAGATCCCTTTGCTGTTTGTATCTTAATCCTGAAACTACTGTTAACTGCGCCTCTCCCGAAATGTAATTCCTCTCATGTCAGTTTTAAATGCCAACTTCCCTTTTGCCCATAATCCCAAAATAAGAGGAACTGTAAAATCTCAGACTAGTGGAGGAGGGGGCTGTCAGTTGCTGACCTTGGAACCACTTCGGAACTTTCTTTTCACTGGAGCAAATAAGGGGAAATACTGAGCCGGTTTCCTGCAAGACATGTATGGACTTGCTTCTGTATCATTTCTTTCTTCCCACTAATAATCACCCTTTTCCCCTCTAGAGAAATCGTTTTCTCTCAGTGCTTGAAAAAAACATTAGGAAAAAAAAAAATCTAGTTCTCTTCTTTTGAGCAACGGGCACCAGCCCCTCCCTGAAAACCTAGGTCTGTACAAGAGCAACAGGAGAGGCATTCCTTTCCCCAAGGGAACGAGCCATCTGACGCCATTTTGTATTCCAGTGAGTTCTTCTCATGATGAGCCCCACTAAATGTACTCAATAGGTGGAAATGAATATTAAATCACAGAGGAGCAGCTTTCCTGCCAGAGAAACTTCGATGCTAGTGGGAAAGGAGAGCTTGAGCCACAGGCTCTCTAGCCCCTGATCTTTTAGGGTTGGAGAAGCCCTGGGGCTGGGAGATGTGCCTCAGCAGTGAAAGACATGCCTTCAAGTTAGAAAGGACCTTCATCCCCTTCTGGGGAATTAGGACTTTCCTTGGTTTGGCTTCCTTTCAGTCCACTGATGTCAGTGCCTCCTTGTCTTCTGTCCAAAATCTGTTCCTGCCCTGCCATCCCACTGACTCACTCTAATTTAAGAGCCTGTGGGGGTGGAGGGATGGCTGAGCCAGGAAGCAGGAGGCCGGCATTCTGGTTTCTGCCCCACAGCTGACCTTCCAGGGAACCTTGAGCAGATTGCTTAGCCCAGGCCTTCCCTGTCTCCTCATCTGCTTCAGTGGAGGTAATAGCAAGGGACTCACCCAGCAAGTAGGGTCTACAAGAAAGCCGGATGAGGCAATGCAAGAGTGAGTGCAGAGTATGGTGCAAATAGGAGCCCTTTTTATGACGTCCTTTCACTTAACTGCCAGTTTCCTTTTCTCTCAGATGGGACTAATAATGTGAACACACTTCAGGGGGTGTGCTTCAACTAATAAACACATGATTCACCCCGTAACGAACAGAATAGGAAATGTGTGGGGCAATCAGATCCAAGCAAGCACAGCTGCTCATTTAGTGGCCACTGTTTAGAAAACAACAACTTGAATCTAGACACTGCAGACCTCTTTAATAAATATCTTCTTCATTGTCTGAGCAACTGAAAACCTCAGGCAGGAAGAAGCAGCCTGCGGATCAATGTTCAGTGGGAGAGGATGGTCAGGCAGCTGGGCTTCTGAAGGCACATTTATACTCAGCATCTTGTTCTCATGGCTGGATTATAAACACCCGGAGCTCATGCTAAGAAGTATGAGAGCTGATATTAGAAGCAGGGGTGGGGGAACCTAACTTCATCATGCACAGGCCAGTGCCAACACGGAAGGGGCAATGAGCCAGGAGCAGGGCAAGAACATCCCTAGGCCTGAACTTGAGGAATTTCTTCAAAGGGCAGGAAAGGCTAGAAAAGCCCAAAAAAGGGATGTTGAGGTCAGTTTAGGGAAGGATCTTTCTCACATAGAGAACACTTGATTTTAAGGCTGTGAGCTTCTTTCAAATTTCCTTTTGAAAATTCCCTTTGAAAGATATGATCTGTTAGGGTAATTCTGAGGGGAAAGACTGGGTCAAGGTCAAGCAAGGAGGAGCAAGTGGTCCATGGTGACAAGATGGTATGAGGAGCAACTGTTCTAGAAGAAATAACCTGGGGAAGGAGAGTGGTGAGCTGGTGTGCGGCTCAAGTGTGTGAGACAACTTTTGGAGCAAGGGAGTTGAGGTGCTAACAACTGCACCTTCTCATTGACTCAAGTCCTCTTTGCTTTTACACTGGAATAATCTGATAGTCAAGCAACAGGGAGACAGGTGTGGTAGCCTGATAGGCATTCCCAGGTGAGCCCTGCTCTGCTTCATCTTCACCAAGAAGCCCTCTCCAAAGAGAATACAGTGATAATGATGGAAAAGTTATAGGGAGTAGTTATTTCAGCTAGCCCCTAAAATATTCTTTTTTTTTTTTTAAAGATTTATTTATTTATTTTACTAACAGAGAGAGGATTCTCTCCCCCTCTGCTCCTCTCCCTGTTTGTGTTTGTTCTCTTTCTAAAATAAATAAACAAATCTTTAAGAAAAAAGATGGGCAAATATTTGAACAAACACTTCACAAAAGAAGCTATATAAAGTCAAATAAACATATGAAAATGTGTTCAATATTAGGAATCATCATGGGAAGGCAAATTAGATCCACAAGAAGATACCAGAACCCACGTATTGGAATGTCTAAAATGGAAAAAAAAAAACCAAACCAAAACAAAAAACACTGACAACCCTGAATATTGGTGAGGCTATGGAGCTCCCAGAACTCTCTACATTGCTGGCAGGTGTGTAAAATGCTATGCCTACTTTGGAAAATTGTTGATAGTCTCTCAAAAAAATTAATCATACATCTATTTATGACCCTGAAATTCTACTCCTGAATTTTATCCAAGCAAGCAAAAACAGATGTAAAGTAAAAAAAGAGCCTTATGGAAAATTCTTATGGAAGAATGTCATAGCAATTTATTCAAATAACATTATCAGCAGAAAACCTAGAAAGAGCACAGGTGTCCATCAGCATGAGAATGGGTGAACAGGCTGTAGTACAGTGTTATAATGAAATATTACTCAGCAAGAAAGAGGAATGAACTACTGATCCAAGTAACAACATGAATGAGTGTCGGAAACATGCTGACAATTATACTGCTGGGTATTTACCCCAAAGATACAAACGTAGTGATCCAAAGGCACCTGCACCCTAATGTTCACAGCAGCAGTGTCCACAATAGCCAAACTATGGAAAAAGCCCAGATGTCCATCGACAGATGAATGGGTAAAGAAGTTGTAGTACATATACGCAATGGGATATTACTCAGCCATCAAAAAGAAAAAGGAGAAGGAAGGAGGGAAGGAAGGAAGGAAGGAAGGAAGGAAGGAAGGAAGGAAGGAAGGAAGGAAGGAAAGAAGAAAGAAAGAAAGAAAGAAAGAAAGAAAGAAAGAAAGAAAGAAAGAAAAAGAAATCTTGCCATTTGCAACGATGTGGATGGAACTAAAAGGTATTATGCTAAGTGAAATAAGTCAATCAGAGAAAGGCAATTGTCATATGATTTCACTCATGTGGAATTTAAGAAACAAAACCGAGTATCATAGGGGAAGGGAGGGAAAAATAAAATAAGATGAAATCAGAGAGGGAGACAAACTATAAGAGACTCTTAATCATAGGAACAAACTGAGCGTTGCTGGAGGGGAGGGGGTTAGGGGATGGGGTAGCTGGGTGATGGACATTAAGGAGGGCACATGATGTAATGAGCACTGGGTATTATATAAGACTGATGAATCACTGACTCTACCTCTGAAACCAATAATACATGATATGTTAATTAATTGAATTTAAATTTAAAAAATGTTAGAATTAAAAAAAAAAAAGAAACATGCTGAGTGAAAAATTTCAGAGACAAAAAAGTACTTACTGCTTAGTCCCCTTTACATGAAGTTCTAGGGCAGGTGAAACAAATGTATGGTGACAGAAGTCAGAAAAGTGGTTACTTCTGGGGAGAGAGAAGTAACTGAGAAGGATCACGAAGGAATATTGTGGAGTATTAGAAATGTACAATAGAGAGATAGGACGGTGAGTTACATGAATATATACATTCATCAAAACTGTCTTAGTTTGGGCTGCTGTAACAAACTACCATAGGATGGATAGCTTACACAACAGAAATTTATTTGTCCAGGTTCTGGAGGCTGGGAAGCCCAAGATGAAGCTGCCAACAGATTCAGTTCTGCTGAGAGCCTGCTTTTTTTTTTTTTTTAAGGTTTTATTTATTTATTCGACAGAGAGAGAGACAGACAGCGAGAGAGGGAACACAAGCAGGGGGAGTGGGAGAGGAAGAAGCAGGCTCATAGCGGAGGAGCCTGATGTGGGGCTCGATCCCAGAATGCCGGGATCACGCCCTGGGCCAAAGGCAGATGCTTAACAACAGAGCCACCCTGGGGCCCCATGAGAGTCTGCTTTTTGATTTGCAGTTGGTCATCTTGTTGCTGTGTCCTCACCTGGCAGAGAGGAAGCAAGCCCTCTCGTATCTCTTCTCATAGGAGCACTAATCCCATTTATGTGGGCACCACCCTCACGACTTAATTACTTTCTGAAGACCCCACCTTCTTTTTTTTTTTTTTTAAAGATTTTATTTATTTATTCAACAGAGATAGAGACAGCCAGCGAGAGAGGGAACACAAGCAGGGGGAGTGGGAGAGGAAGAAGCAGGTTCATAGCGGAGGAGCCTGATGTGAGGCTTGATCCCACAACGCCGGGATCACGCCCTGAGCCGAAGGCAGACGCTTAACCGCTGTGCCACCCAGGCGCCCCAGAAGACCCCACTTTCTAATACCATCACAATAGAAGTCAGGATTTCAACATATGAATTTTTGGTGGACACAAATATTTAGTTCATAACAGTGATCAAACTGTTCAGTGAAGATCTGTGCTTTTTGTTGTAGCTCAATTCGAAAATGAAGGGAGATAATGAACTCCTGGAGCTACTCTTCTTCCCCTAAAATATAAGATTTCTCTTCTGTCGGGAACTATTTTTTAACATTTTAATAAAAACTCCAGCTAATGCTAGAGTCATCTTGGAAGTGTGGAAGCAAACCAATCTGTACCATGCCGAATGGTAATGCAATATCCTTAAATGGCCACAGACACTGCAAGATGAAACTAGCTTTTTGATAAGAATGGATCTACCACTTGACTTTAGGTTAGGAGACTGACGGGTTGCAGGTCTGCAAATAGGTCACTGGGAAACTTTAGGCAGGTCACTTAACTCCTTTACTTTCTCTAGGCTTTATATTCTCAGTTATTAAGTAAGAGGTCTGGTCGAAGGTTCGCTAGACTTTTCTAGTTCTACTAGAATCCCAGAATCACTGAATGATAGAGTTGAGATGAATATACAGCCGAACCTTGAACAACATGGAGGTCTGGGATGCTGAACCCCTGTGCAGTCAAAAATCCACGTATAATTTTTGACTCCCCCAAAACTTAACTTCTAATAGCCTACAGTTGGCAAGAGGCCTTACATAACATAAACAGTTGATTAACACATATTTTGCAGTATTATAGCATATTTATATTTAAAAAAAATCTGTGTTTAAGTGTATCTGCGCAGTTCAAACCTGCATTGTTTAAGGGTCAACTGTATTCATAACCGCTTCCTTTCTTCTTGTAGGATTCAATTTCTATATTATCTCCTCCAAGAGGAATATCCTGATGACCTAATTTGATATAGGTTCCCTACTTATTCTTTGCCACTATAGTCTGTTTGATTATGCTATTTTACTATAAAAATTCTAATAATATATTTGCTGTTTTAGCAAGTTGGATATAGCAAAATATAAAAATCATTGTATATTATGATCAGTTATAATTTATGTTAGGAATGAAAAGCTGTCCTGCCATTCAAAAAGATAATTGATTGGTTAAAAGAAAAAAAAAAGGCAAAGAAATAGGGTTTCTAATGTATGTGGAAGTAAAATGTATATATTATTATCTCAAGGTAGAGTGAGAATAAAGTCCTATGAAGGAATTACAAAAAATAAAAAAAATATATAAAACAGTCAGAAAGCCAATAGTGGAGATGTAATGAAATGCTAAAAATACTCAATTCAAAAAAAGGCAGGAAAAGAGGAAAGGGACAATAAAACAAATACAATACATAGAAAATAGGTAGCCATATGGTATATTTAAACCAGGCTAGGTCTATGTTATATTAAATATAAATGGTACAAAGTATTCAAATTATAAGGCAAAGAGTGTCAGCCTAGATTAAAAAGCAAAATCCAACTCTACGCTGTCAATAAGAAATATGTTTCACAATTGGGTAAATGTAAAATGACAGAAAATGGAAGACAACTCAAACAATAATCATAATACTGGAATGGATATATTAACGTTAGGTAAAATGAACTTCAAAAGAAAGAATATTACCAAGGATAAAGAGTGACATTTCATAACAATAAAAAATTCTTTAAGAAAATATATTCATTAGGGCAACACTCTCAAGTTCCCTCCCTCTTTGGGAGCTCTGTACTATCATCCGATAAACTTTAAAAAAAAAAGAAAATGTAATCATTATAGTTGTGTATTTACCTAATGACAGAGCTTTGAATAGATACAACAAATTTTCACTAAAAGGAATAACAGACAAATTAATAAATACAGTTGGGGATTTTGCTCTGCTCGTTATATAACAAGTACACAAAAAATCTGTAAGGATATGGAAGAGATGAACAACAATGCCAATTAACTTGACCTATTTTATAATTTTAGCACACTCTACCCATGTACAGCAGAATATACATTTTTTTTAAGGGCATGTGGAACATTTCCCAGTGGTTGACCAAATGCTGGGCCAAAATTTCTCAATAAATTTAAAGGATTGGGATCATACAGAGAATGTTCTTGACCACATTGGAATTAAATTGGAACTCTATATTAGAAAGACATCTAAAATATTCTCGAAATATTTGAGAATTAAATAACAAACTTTGAAATAACTCATGAATCAAAGAAAAAATTACAAAAAGAGATAGAAAATATTTTTAATTAAATTGAGATTAAAAAATGTAGACTGCAACTAAATCAGTGTTTAGAAGAAGACTTAAAGGTTTAAATGCTGATATCAAACAAGACAAAACCAATGATTGAAACTTTCACCTTACTATGCTGGAAAAAGAAGAACAAGTTAAACCCAGGGCAAATAGAAGGAATCAATGACATAATAAAGATAAGAGCAGATTCCAGTGAAATAAAAAATAAAAACAGAAAAAGATCAATGAAATCAATGAGCTCCAAAGATAGTTTTTTGTAAAAAACAAGCAAAAAAAAAAAAATCAATGAAATTGATTGACTAGCTTGACTATTTAAAATAAAATAATTACCTATATTATAAATAAAGAGGGGATATCATTCCAGATACTACAGAGATTAAGAGAATAATGAGGGAATATTACATAAAACTCTTGCTAAAATTTGAAATGTGTTGGCAAACTACAGGAATATGCCAAATCTGGCCTACTACTAAATAAAGTTTTACTGGAACCCATACCCATTTGTATATGCATTGTCTATGGTTACTTTTGTGCTACAGTGGCAGAGTTGATTTATTGTGACAGACTGTATGGCCCACAAAGCCTAAAATATTTATTATCTGTCTCTTTACAGAAAAAGTTTGCTTGTTCCTGACCAAGATGTAATGGAAAAATCCCTTGAAAAATATGAATTAATAAAACTGATTTTAAAAAAGATAGAAACATCTGAATGTCCTTATATCTATTAAATAAATTAACTTCATATTTATAAATTTTCCACAAGATAAACTCTAGGGAGATGGTTTAACAGATGGAATCTATGCAACATTTAAGGGAGAAATAATAACCATCCTACACAAAAATCATTCAGAAAATAGGAGAGGAGAAAATCTGTCAAAACTCATTTTATGAACTCAGAATTATCCTAATACCTAAAATAGAATGTATTACAAGAAAAGGAAACTATAGATCACTATCCCTCATACATAAATGCAAACATCCTTTGGAAATATTAGTAACTGGATTCTAGCACAATTTAAAAAGAATAATGTCCTATGACTATGTGGGATTTACTCCATGAATGCAAGACTGATTTAACATTTGGAAATCAATTGATATAATTTATCAAGTTGAAAGATTTTAAAACATATTATCATCTTAATAGATATACAAGATTGATCTAACAAAGCAATTCATGATTAAAAAGAATCAAATCTTTCAGCAAACTAGGAATAGTGACATACATCAAGACCTGGTAAGTGGCATGTATGAAAAATCTAGAGTTAACATAATGCTTCATGGAAATAACTGAATGTCTTCCACCTAGGATCAAGAATAAGATAAGAATGTCCACTCACCACTTCTTTTCAACACTGCATAGTAAAAATCCTAGCCAGAGGTATAAGGCAAGAGAAAAAAAAAAGTTGACAAGGTAAAAAGGAAGAAGTAAATTTTTAATTTATAGAAAGTATGACTGTGTATGTGAAATATCCTTATGAATCTACAAAAAAACTAATAGAATTAAAAATGAGAATTTAGTATGTTCACAGAAAATAAGATCAACATAAAAAGAACAAATTTATTTCTATATCAGAAGCAATTGGATTGAACAACTCGAAATTGAAATAAGAAAATACATTATAATAGTGTCCAAAATATGAAATACTTAGAGACAAATTTAGGAAATATGCTTAAGACCTATAGGTTAAATACTATTAAACAAACCTGAGAGAAAGTAAACAAAATCGAAACAAATGGAGTAATATACCATGTTCATGAATTGGAAGATTTAAGATTGTCTAAATGACAATTCTCTCTATATTTTTCAATAGATTCAGTGCAATCTCAATCAAAATACCTGCAGGCAAGCTGGTCCTAATATTATATAAAGTATTATAAAAGCAAAGTAAGTATAAAGGCCAAAGTAGTTTAAAAAAAGAAAAAAGTTGAAGAATATATACTACCAGATTTCAAGGGTTACTGTAAAGCTACAGTCATTAAGACAGTGGGGTAATGACAAATAATAGACATGTGTTTTGGAGCAGAATAGAAATTCCAGAAATACATCCACCCTTCTGCGCTTAACTGATTTTGAAAGAGGTGTCAGTGTCGTTCAATGGGGAAAGGAGTCTGTTATAAAAACATATTAATTGTGTATTCATTCATTTTAAAATTTATTTTCTAGCTTTATTGAGGTATAACTGAGAAAATTGTATATATTTAAAGTGTACAGCATTATGATTTGATATGCATAGTTTGTGAAATGATTGCCATGATCAAGTAAACACATCTGTTACTTCACATAGTTTACCACTGGTGTGTGGGGGAGAGGGCATGAGAATGCTTAAGGTTTACTCTTTTAGCAAATTTCAAGTACACAATACAGTATTATTAACTGTACTCACCATGCTGCATGTTAGAACCCCAGAGCTTATTCATCTTATAACTGAAAGTTTGTACCTTTTGATCAACCTCTCCCCATTTCCCTTACATCCCCACCCCCGGAAACCACCCTTACACTTGGTTTCTATAAGAGTTTGAGTTGTGTTTTTGTTTTTGTTTTAGATTACACACACACACACACACACACACACACACACACACACACACAAAGTGACATCATACAGAATTTGTCTTTGTCTGGCTAATTTCACTTACCATACTGTCCTCTAGGTTCATCGATGTTGTTGCAAGTGTCAAGATTTTGTCTTTCTCATCACTGAAAATCCGTACCACATTTTCTTTATTCATTCATCCATTGACAGACACTTAGGTTGTTTCCGTATATTGGCTATTGTGACTAATGCTGCAATAAATACGGGAGTGCAGATATCTCTTTGAAATAATGATTTTGTTTCCTTCAGATATATACCCAGAAGTGGGATCGCTGGATCATATGGTAGCTCTATTTTTAATTTTTTGAGGTCCTCCACGCTGGTTTCATAATGGCTGTTTCAATTTACTTTCTACCAACAAGGCACAAGGGGTCCCTTTCCTCCACATTTTCACCAAAACATTGTCTCTTGTCTTTTTGATAAAAGACATACTAACAGGCATGAGGTGATATCTCGTTACCACTTTGATTTGCTTTTCCATGATGATTAGTGATGTTGAGCATCTTTCATGTACCTATTGGTCATTCATATGTCTTCTGTGAAAAATGTCTGTTCAAGTCCTTTGCCCATTTTTAAATCAGGTTGTTTGTTTTTTTTACTATAGAGTTATAAAAGTTTCTTATATATTTTGGATATTAACCCTTTATCGATATATGGTTTGCAAATATTTTCTCCCATTCTGTAGGTTTCCTTTTCATTTTGTCAATTGTTTCCTTTGCTGTGCAGAAGCATTTTGGTTTGATGTAGTCCTACTTTATTTTCACTTTTGTTGCTTCTGCTTCAGTGTCATATCCAAGAAAATCATTGTCAAGACGAAGGTCAAGGAGCTTTTTCTTTACATTTTCTTCTAGGAGTTTTGTGATTTTAGGTCTTACATTTAAGTCTTTAATCCATTTTGAGTTATTTTTTTGTGATTAGCTGTGATGAGAAAACAGCTATTTTGAGTTGCTGCCAAGGCATTTTACAATATGAAAACCCGACTCACTCTCAGAGGCCAAACATTTAGATAAAGACACGAGCTTAGAGTTCCTGCCCTAAGTTCTCACTTTGATTTTCCCAGGTTACCTTTTATTTTTATTTTATTTTTTTTTAAGGTTTTATTTATTTATTCGACAGAGATAGAGACAGTCAGCAAGAGAGGGAACACAAGCAGGGGGAGTGGGAGAGGAAGAAGCAGGCTCTTAGCGGAGGAGCCTGACGTGGGGCTCGATCCCATAACGCCGGGATCACGCCCTGAGCCAAAGGCAGACGCTTAACCGCTGTGCCACCCAGGCGCCTCCCCAGGTTACCTTTTAAAATAACCACTTAAAGCTGAGCCCATGAAAAATTAGTGACCTTTGCCCCAACCACCTCATAAGAAATAGGTATGTACTACCCTGCTCTCTCCTGCTTACTGGTAACATGGGATGGAAGATTGCCCTTTCCCTGGTTCACTGTGCCCGCCCAATCCCTCCACCCCGTTTCTGGAATCTGTACGTAAAAAATCTTGTGACTTTACTTCCTTTGTGTGAGTGTACTGAAACTATACCTTCAATCAAAACCATTCTAGGGTTCTCACTTCCCCAAACAAAGTAAGAGCTCAGATGCTGAGGGAGCTACCTGTTGACCCCATGTGGGTAGCTTGTGCCTCCTCATTTAGGAGGTCATAATCTGCATATTCTTAATTTAATATACCAACTACAGCCCTTCTCCAACACAATGATGTAAAATAGGGGCCCAGTTTCATTGTTTTGCTTGTGACTATTCAGTTTTCTCAATAGCATTTAGGGAAGAGACTATCCTTTCCCCATTGTGTATTCTTGGCACTCTCATCAAAGATTAGTTGGCTGTGTATATAGGGGTTTATATTTGGATTTTATTCTGTTCCATTGGTCTTTGTGTCTTTTTTAAAATGTCAGTACTATAATATTTCGATTACTGTAAATTTGTAGTGTAATTTGAAATCAGAAACTATGATGCTTCCTGCCTTGTTCTTTGTCAAAATTGTTTTGGTTATTTAGGGTCTTGTGTGGATAAGACTTTTAGGATTTTTTTTTTCTATTTTTGTGAAAAGTGCCAATGGAATTCTGATAGAGATTGCATTGATTCTATAGACCACTTTGGATAGTGTAGACAGTTTGACAATATTAGTTCTTCCAATTTGTAGTCATGGGATATCTTTCCATTTATTTCTGTCTTCCTCAATTACTTTCATGAGTGTTTTATAGGTTTCAATGTACAGGTCTTTCACCTCCTTGGTTAAATTTGTTCCTAAGTATTTTATTGTGTTTGATGGTTTTGTAAATGGGATTGTTTTTTTTCTTTATTTATCCTTCAAATAGTTCATGTCTATGTATAGAAATGCAAATGATTTTTGTGTATTGATTTTGCATATTTGATTTCTGTCTGTTAGTTCTATTTTGTCTATTAGTCCTATATTGTCTATTAGTTCTGTTTATTAGTCCACTTTTTTGGTGGAGTCTTTAGGGTTTTCTGTATATACGATCATCATCTGCAGACAATTTTACTTTTTCCTTTCCTATTTGGAGATCTTTTACTTCCTTTCCTTTCCTAATTGTTCTAGCTAGAACTTCTAGTACTGTGTTAAATAGAGGTGGCGAGAATGGACATCCTTGTCTTGTTCCTGATCTTAGAAAAAAAAGCTTTCAGCTTTTCATCATTGAATATGATGCTAGGTGTGGGCTTGTCATATATGACCTTTAAAATGTTACAGAAGGTTCCTTCTATACCTAATTGTTGAGAATTTTTATCATGAAAGAATGTTGAATTTTGTCAAATGTTTTTTCTGCATATATTGCGATAATGATATTATTTTTATTCTTGATTCTGTTAAGGCAATGTATCACATTTTTTGATTTGCATATGCTGAACCATCCTTGCATCCAAGAGATAATCCATCTTGATCATGATTTATGATTCTTTTAATGGAAAGAAAAGTCTTTTGAACAAATGCTGCTGGAATGTCTGGCTATATGTATGGTAAAATGTAAAAAAAAAAAAAAATTCTCAATCCTTGACTCACATCATACTCCAAAATTAATTGGAAGTGGATCATGGACCTAAATATAAAAGGAAAATCTACAAAACTCCTAAAATAGGGGTTGGCAAACTGTAGCCAACTGGCCAAATCTGCCCAGGCCCATTTGTTAGATCTAGTGAATGGATGTTTTCGTGGTACAAGGCAGAACTGAGGAGTTGTAATAGCAACCATTTGTTTCTTAAAGCCCAAAATATTTTTCCCACCATCTGCAGAAAAATTTTCCTGTCTGCTGACCCAAAAGAACATGTAAGTATTTTTGTGAATTTGGACTAAGAAAAGATTTTTTAAGATAGGATACAAAGAGACACTAAGTATTAAAAAATAAACAATTGGGATTCATTAAAATAAAAAAATATATATGCTTCAAAAGACACTACTAAGCAAATGAAAAAGAAAAGAGACTGGGAGAAAATGTCTGCAATACCTATATTTCTTAAACGAGTTGCATTCAAAATATGTAATGTACTTGTACAACACAGTAATTTACAACGTAAGTGATCAAACTTAAAAAGGGGCAAAGACTTGAACAGACACGTCAAAAATAAGATAAATAAGCGGTCAACTATATGAAAGATGTTTAACATTTGCTAGTCATCGGTAAACAAAAATTAAAACACAATGAGATACCACTGCATACCCACAAGAATGGCTAACATTAAAAAGATTGGCAGTACTAAATATGAGTGAGAATGTGGAGCATATGAAATGTTCATATATTGATAGTAGAGATAGACCTAAATGGTCTAACCACTTTGAAAAACAGATTGAGAGTTGCAAATATACTTCCCAAACACCCAGCAGTTGTATCCTAGGTATTTATCCAAGACAAATGAAACAAAGACTCGAACACATATGCTCATCACAGCTTTATTCCTAATAGACAAAAACTAAACCACTCAAATGCTCGTCAATTGTGAACAGATAAACACAATGTGGTACATTCATGCAATGGTATAACATTCAGCTATTAAAAAGCACAGACTACTGATACATATGAAAATACGGGTAATTCTCAGAAACATTGTGTTGAGTGAAAGAAGCCTTGCACAAAAAAGTGTGTATGTATGATTCAATTCATATGAAATTCTAGAAAAAAGCAGACTAATCTATAGAGACAGAAAGCACATCAGTTGGTGCTTGCAGCTGGAGGTAAAGGGCAAGTTGGAGTTGACAGCAAAAGAACAGAGATCTTTGAGCACTTCAAAAATGTTCTCTATCTTAATTGGGGTATTGGATACCTGAATGGTTACTTTTGTCCAAACTTACTGAACTTACTGAACTGACTTTAAATGGGTACATTTTATTATACATCCATTTCATTGTAAAGCAACCTCAATTATGTGGCTTTATAAAAAAAAACCCAACAACTTTTTTCTGTTGCATTTATTTGCTAAACATTTATTTTAATGTCCCCTTTAAACTTCCAAGCTATGATTTAGGTAGGTTTCTATCAACAGAGTTAGGGAATAGCCTCCCATCTCCCCTAGCAACTTTCAGTTAATATGCCGTTAGTCCCCAGCATGCTGCGGAACACAGCATTCCTATTTGCACCATCCACAGCTGCAGAAGTCCTTTGCATATAGCCTGGACCTGCTTGGATTTATGGCAAACTCCTTTAGTTTAGTATTCTGCGGACTTTAAAAATGGTTCCGTTTCCTTTAAATAAAAGCTTATTGGCTTGAGGACCATTGAGATCATTTTTCTGAGGTCAAGTGAAACAGTGTTTACTAAGTCCCTGTGCCCAGTATTCTGGGTACTCTGCAGCCTTGAGAGCTGGGACTCACTGTCCCCGAGCATGGAAAGACGATCCTCTTGGAGAGGGGAGAGACAAGGTTCTGGGCCAACAGCAAAAGAAAAAAGTGCTTAGGGATATAAGCTAAAAATCAGAATATGCAATATATTCTAAAGGTTTTAGGAATTCAGAGAACTGGAAAAGCATCCTCAGTTGGGTAGTCAGATAAATTTTTATGAAGGAGATGAAATTTAAGTAAGCTTGGAGCAACCTCAATCCCTTTAAACGTTCTTCCTGGGACCATTAGTCTATCCCTTGGGTCATTTCAGGCTCTCTTCTCTGGAACCCACAGGAAAAATAGGGTCATTTCATAACAAAGCTGGTGGTGCTAGGGTACACCTGAGGGAATTTACTGAAGAAATATGCAAAATGGGCATCTCTCTGGATCGCAGCTGGGTGATTTTGCAGGGATCTAGAGAATAGAGTTTTCTACTTTGCAGTGTGTTTTTGTCATCTTAATTTCCATTTGCTTGCTCTGCAGCTCAGGACGCCACAGGAATATTAAGATCTAGGAGTTAGAAAAACAAGCTCTTAGGAGGTAAACTTTTTTGCTAGATCTGGTTGAAGGTAAGAGTCATGTGTACCAGGAATGATGGCAAGATTTATAAGTAGGCATCATTAGTAGAGAATATGCTAGGAACACAGCATGTTATGTCAGTCTTCTACCCCTTGGGTTCGTTAGGCTTTTGTCTGTAATAATTAAGATGAAACAGCTCTCACAGTGAAACTGGGAAAATATACTCTGCCTGTCAGTATCTACTTCCCAGTATTATCAAAGCTTCTAAAGGGCTAATATTTTTCTTCCCCTAATCATTATTACATCTGATATTGGTTGCCCTATGTTGAAACAGGTGTTTAGAGCCATGTAGACATATCTTCCATTAATTTATTGTGGGCTTAAACATACGTCATCTTCACTTAGTTGTGGGGGACCTAGCATAATTGAAAATAATCACTGTTTCACCTTGGGCAAAATAATTCCAAATTTCTAAAGAATATGGGCTGTTATCGATTACATTTTCCAAAAGACCTACTTCAGCATTCTTACAACTGCACCCCCCCCAAATTTCATTAGTGAATTAAAGAGATGTTTCTAGGACCTGAAATTAGCTCAAATTTCAGGTCTTCTAGGTAATACTACCTAGAGGAGGACAAGGTATTAATCTTCTCTTGAATTCATCAGAGTAGCTTATTTTGTCTGATGGAGAGAAAGGACATGAGAAAAGGGGAGGGGTGCCAACCCTAACCCTGCATCTTCACATACACATAACCCACCCACAGACCAGGTCACCAGGAGCCAGAACATATGAGCCCCATGTACTAAAATTCACTTTGAGAAAATTACTTAGGGCCCTTACTCCATGGTCATAGCAGTGATGGTATGGTTGCGTTCTTCTCCTCCTCTTCTTCCTGTTGTTGTTGTTGTTGTTGTTGTTGTTCTTCTTCTTCTTCTTCTTCTTCTTCTTCTTCTTCTTCTTCTTCTTCTTCTTCTTCTTCTTCTTCTTCTTCTTCCTCTTCTTCTTCTTCCTCTTCTCCTCCTCCTCCTCCTCACTGTTGCTCTTTGCTAATTCCTATACTGCTAACTTTTCACTCTTTGGCTCTGATTTTAATTCTCTAACATCACCTTTATCCCTTGGGATTAACAAATTATTAGTTTCCTTGAATTTCTGAATTTCTTCCTTTTAACTTTTTAAAGGATGGGATTATATTCATTTCTGACTCTCTCTATCTTGAGTAGTTAGGACATGAATTTTAAGCTATTAAAACTCTGGCTCCGTGTGCCAAACCCAAAGGCCACTTACATTTCTGAACTCTTTTTAGTTGGGAGAGAGGGACTAGAAACACAGGAGAGGTAAAATTAGAGGGTTTAGAGGACACTGGAGTGATCAAGATAGATATATCCGTGCAGAAGCAAGAACACCATGCCTAACAGAAGCTGCGAGGCAGTCTTTGTCTGGTACACCACATGGTTTAAAGTGCTGGTTAGGGGCGCCTGGGTGGCCCAGCGGTTAAGCATCTGCCTTCGGCTCAGGGCGTGATCCCGGCGTTATGGGATCGAGCCCCACATCAGGCTCCTCTGCTATGAGCCTGCTTCTTCCTCTCCTACTCCCCCTGCTTGTGTTCCCTCTCTCGCTGGCTGTCTCTATCTCTGTCAAATAAATAAATAAAATCTTTAAAAAAAAAAGTGCTAGTTAGGTACCCAGGATTTATCACTCAGGAAAGAAAGAATTGATTTTTTTGCCTTTCAGGTTTCCCTAATGGTGCAACAGGTAGACTTCAAGAGTGAAAATCTAATCGGAAGGAGATATAGCAATGAAATTATAAAAACAGAAGTGCTTTGTAAACAGAAAAGTATTCCTTAGATGCAGGGGATTATGATTAACCTTACTCTCTCAGTTTACCTGTCTGTGAGTTGGGTCTCAGAATAACTGCATAACTTACTTTATAGGATAACAGAGAAAATCTTGTGAAAGAATAAATATTAATGTGTTTCATAATACATTTAAAAAGTCTTCAGTTTTCGAGTTGGCAGGAGAAATGTAAAATGTAGACTCCCTCTTCTCACACCAAATTCATGGAAATAAATGCATATGCATTATCTTCCTTGGAAAAAAGAGACTATCAGGGAACCAGAAACGGTGACAAATCCTAAAAGAATACGAATGGAAAAGAGCAGAGGGCCCATCAGCCAGAAAGAGAGGCTGGAGGCCAGGACAAGCACAGGACAAAGCTGCAATGTGCAAGTTCCCTGCCTGGAGGTGGTAGAAGCTGGGCATAGAGTGTAACTCACAGCTCCGGGGTGAGGAGTCAGTTCAAGACATCAGGAGGAGGGGCCAGGTGGGCTTATGCCTGCACTTTGCTCCTCTACTCCACAAGTAGTAACAGATGTATTGACACAGAAATGAGAAGTGACTGTAAGATCTTAGGAAAGAGATAATTTGCAGAGCCTCAGCTGACTTGCAACTCCCAGAAAGTGCAGGCTTTCACCTTATGGAAGATTTAATACTGAGGTGCCCCTGCTAGAGCAGGCCTTCCTGATCCCCAAATTGCCCTGGAAGCTCAAGTCAAGCAGCAGCACAACCAATAGACTAACCAGGGATCTCGATACAGGAATAGGCACTCAAGTGAGAATCCCCCGATATTTGACATAGTCAACATTATGAAAGAGAAGTACTAATATCAACAAATGGAAGAATTTAGAAAAGACTACAGAGTCAACAGAACAATTAGAAGAGAACTTAAAGGAAAAGACCAACATTCGATTTCCCATCTACAAATACTAGATAAAAGAAAAACATGGAGCAATATCTTATACGGAAAGGAAATAATTGTGAATCCGTGTGGCAAACACTGCTGGTTTTCTGCATGGTCTCTGTTAACTTCTTGCTGGCTAACAGAACTCCAATATTACTTAAGACTATCAGTGTACCCACTTAAAACACTTCCCCAAATTCCCCAACTAGGATTGGCCATGAGACACAGAAATATAAACAGAAAATTATTTAGGTGGTAGTCCCTGGAAGTCTACTGTGTCCCTAGTAAAAAAGGGACAGCTATAGCTGGCTTGTACATGTTGTCCTTGTCGTTATCCTATCCCCTTCTTCCTACGTCGAACGTAGACTTAATGACTATAGATAAATGAACCATTTGTGACAATGAAAACTAAAACCGCATGGCGAGCATGGCAGACTAGTAAAGCAGAAGGAATTTTTGATGACTTTCCTGAGCAACTGCAATAACCTAAGACTTCAATCTCCAGCTTCTTACTGCATGAAAAACAAAACAAAACAAAAAACCAAAAAAGAGATATTTGGGAGGCTTGCCTCCCGTGTCAGCCTTTAGACCAAATTGCTATTCATGTAGCCCAGTGCAGTTCCTTACTTATGAAAGCTGGAATTCTATACCTAGCTAAACTGTCATTCAAGAGGTGGAACAAAAACATATTTTCAGGAAAAAAAAATGTGAGAAGTTTAATCATTCATCGACCTCTGAAAAAATTACAAGGAGATAATCTCCAGCCAGAGAGAAAGGGAATGCAAAAAACAGTGGAGAATGCAGTTAAATATTACTTGCATAATGTTAGAAAGTTAAAATAACATAAAAAGATATTAAATGCAAGGTCATTCATACTCTTATTTGTCAGAAGTGGTCACTAACACAATAATATACACCATGAAAGTGAAAATTAATCACTAAGATGTGTGATTTCAAATAGTCGTATATCGGTTCAAAATATTCGGTACACTGTATCCTCCCAGAAAATAAGTTTGGTTAGAGAAAGACATCACTGTGGGTCTGCGGAACCCCAGATTCATTCTACTTACTCGTCAAAGGCCCTAGAGATATTTGATTGACTATAATAGGATTTAATATTCATTCATTCATTCATTCATTCATTCATTCATTCATTCTTGGTAATAAAACTTGGAACACAAAATGTGACCTAGCAGCCAGATTGCTGGTTGGAGATGATGATAAAGATACTAAGGAGGAAGGGCAAGAGGAAGAGGAGAAGGACAGAAATGATGACAAGAATGGCCACAGGAGCAGTGAACATATACTGAGTGCTTACTATGGGCGAGGCCCTGTGCTCAGTGCTTTATAATCATTATCTTATTTATCTGTTTGGAGCCTCTCTGTGTGCTCTGCAGTTGAGGATGTGGGTCATTCTTAGGTCAGTGAAGGTGACAGGTGAATTCAGCAACTAAGCAGCAGGGTCAAGAAGAGGTGAGAATCTCTGCAACTATTCTTTTGTTGGGGAAAGTTGCAACACGTGGAGACCCACAGCTGCTGAGGTCATGCATTTGAGCCTTTTACTCCTCCGCTTCCCAGTTGCTTTTAAGGTGTATGATAAATGGACCTCTTTAAAGCTCTGCCTCACATAGATCTTTAACATCCAGATTCTGTTTACTTTGGCTGCCTAGGGAGGAAGAACAAGAGGGAAAATGTACTATAGAAGAAAAATGGGTAAACTTGACTTCCAACATCTGGTTAGAGGTATATTGCTCTCCAAATATTCCCCCCAAACTTACCTGCCAAATTAACTTGCCATACATTCCCTGCTCTTGCCTTGCTTAAATGGCTCTTGGGCAGGCCATCACCTGACCAACACTGTTGTCACCACAGAGCTTCACAAAGGTCCCATTGTCCTTCCATTCCTTTATAGACCTCAAATGGAAAAAAAAGCAAAGGACTACAGAGAGGAGAAAGCAGAGAACAGAGTCAATGGAGTAAGAAAACATTTGTTCACTCTTCTTTGCTATTTCTATAGCAAAATACGGACTTGCTGTGCCTTCTGGAAGATTATTTACAACTTTATCAGAGTTTTTTTCTTCTCTCTTCACCTACATTGTCACCATCTACCTTTGGGTGGGGACTTCTCTATGTCATGTTCTCGCACTTCTAGGTCGCTGGTCATGAACGATATGCATGTTTTCATGTCTGGGGTTTGTGGACCTCCTCGACTAACAGGGGAGCAATTGAGCGGAGTTAGCAGAAGAGGCTTGCAATGTAAGGGTAGGCAACATGGTTACAGACTCAGCTTTCCCCAGTGTAAAATTTAAGTTGGAATTAGTGATTTCATATCCTGAATAATTCTTTTTTTTCAAGTTCTCAAGTACTACTCCACATTAGCCTAGCTCCTTCTCTGCTAAACTATTTCAGTTGATCTTACCTCCTGGTTGCTTCCATTTTCACTTCTCTTTCCAGTTAAGGTCCTCTTTCCTTTCCCTCCCGGCTTTAAGCCTAACTTCCTAACTACCTATCTGCCCAAGTGTCATGACTTTTTGAGCCCTGAAGGAGGATTTGAACTTGAGATACTCCTCTCTATCCACGGGGAACTCTCCTTAGACTTTCATTTCTTTTTAATTCCTATAAAATTAACCTGGTAGTGCTAGGGAAAACACTGGGTTTTGAGGTTTGAAACACAGTTCTGCCACACATTAGGCATATGAGTTTGAAGTCACTTCCCCAGTCTGGGCAAATCCTTCTCTGATGAATGACGGAGTTGGCCTAGCAGGTGATATTAAAGGCACCTTGAAGCTGCAATATCCCAGGGTAAGTGTGACTAGGCTTTAACTTGCATTAGATCGGAGTCTCCCACGTGAAGAGGTTATGCAATTAACATTGTTACAGAAATGATGCATCTTCAAATGCAATTTCATTTTAGCAGAGTGTATATAAATAGATACATAAACATATAGATAATTTGGAAATCTTCCTTGAAAAAAAATGCAATTTCTTTATAATTTGGCATGTTGTTAAAGATATGGAAAAATACGGGAAAATCATGCCTTTTCTTTTCCAAATTGAATGGCTTAGTCAAGAAGAGACTTTTTATAACCTGGCCTGGGACATGGGCATTATTTCTGCCCCCAACACCCACTGCACCTTGGATTCTGTTTCATCTTCTTGTTCTCTGGTCTATCCACAACAGATGTTTTGTTGGTGTTTTTATGTTAAAAGCAGAGAGAAAGAATGGGATCTTTGTGACTCGCTGGTGACAGTAGTGTTGGCCAATTGATGGTAGGCCCAAAAGCCACTTAAGCAAGTGCCAGGGTCCGCATCTGATGGATGGACTCGCTGTGGGAGCCGTGCCCCCCACAGCTGATGCTTGGACACAGGTCCCTCTGGGGTCACAGGCAGTCATTCTGCCCGAGAGAACTTTGCCCCGGCTGAGGGACCACTGCCGAGCCTGTCTCAGCAAGGAGTCTTGCTTATCACCATTTTTATTGGTCTGGTAACTCATGTTGACACCGTGTTATTTTTCAGGACGTGCTATTTCTTTCTGGACAGCATCTGTGTGACAGTGGGCACTGCAGTCGTGACAGCCACACGAATGTAATGGAAGGGGCAGCAGGCTCTTCAGGCATAATGAAGGTGGATCTGGGTGAGGTTGCAAGATCTGGGAGAGTGGGCCCAGATGACTTGTCAGTGGCCATTAGCTCTCCCCCGCCCCCTGCACTTCCCTTTCCATTAGGTCTCAGAGCTTTGTTTCAGACAAGTTGCCTGTGGCAGTGGGTTGGGGAGATGCCTCTGCAGGGGCTGAAGCCCACACAGGGACATGTGTGACAAATTATCCTGACAGGGCTGCCACTACAATATTAGCAGCTCGTTAGAGGAGATGGGCGAAATTCATCTCGGCTTTGATCAATTTTCTGCTAGCACTTCAGGGCTTTAAAAGAATCCTATCTCCCCCACTCCCTCCCACCCCCACCACTCATTTCTCCTAATTTTTTGTTGTTGAGGCTGCACTTGGCAGGGCTTCCCAAGGATTCAGAGTATCTGGCAACAGACCGAGCAAGTCTTATAAGAGTTTATGCCCAGTAGGAAAAAAAAGGGAACGTGAGCCTGGGTTTTTACATTTGTACTTGAGGATAGAGAAACAAAGAGTTTGGATGATATAATTTCAAAGTTTCTATCCAACTCTCACACTCCATGATTCTATGAGGAGAGCTAGAAGACGGGGTGGGGAGAGGGGAAAGCTTTGCTCACACCATGTGCCGGCCTGGGGAAGCTTGGAGCTAGAAAGGCCCACCGAGCAAGGCCAGTCCAACCATGTAGTCAGTGAAATCCCTGATCAGATGAAACAAAGATCTGGACCTTCTGATTTGCAATCAGTGTCCCTCCCACTTGATGACATCACTGCAAGAGAGAAAAATGATCAGTTAGGCTTCTCCAGAGAAACAGAACTAATAAGAGATATTTTAAAAAATTTATTTTAAGAAATCATGTGACTGGGAGGACTGGCAAGTCCAAAATCATAGGGCAAGCTTACAGGCTGGAACCTCAGACAGGAGTTGATGCTGCCATCTTGAAACAGAATTTCTTCCCCAGGAAACCTCAGCATTTGCTTTTAGGGCCTTCAACTGATTGGACAAGGCCCCCCCACATTTTGAGGGTCATCTCTTTTACTTGAAGTCAACTAATTGCAGATGTCATTCACATCTGCAAAACACCTCCCCAGCAACATTCAGGTTGGTGTTTCATTAAATACCTAGGTACCGTAACCTAGCCAAGTTAACATATAAAATTAACCATCACAGCAATCACACCTGTACCCACCTTGTATAAAACACCTTGTTTAATAGAAGCAAACATGTATGTAGGGCTTTTCGTGTACCAGAAACTATTCTAAGATTTTAAATTAGAAAGTCGATCCTCATTATTTGTGGATTCTGTCTGTACAAATTCACCTACTTGCTAAAGTTTGTTCGTAACCCCAAGATCAATAACTGTGATGCTTTGGTGATCATTTGAAGACACAGATAAGAATTTGAGTGGCCTGTCTGCATGTTCTCAGCTAAGGCTGAGCAAGCTGACACTCTGCCTTCCTGTTTCAGCTCTCATACTGTAAACAAGTGTCCTTCTTGCTGCCTCTTCAGTGCCAGGCTTTTTTGTAATTTTATGCTTTCTGTGGGCGGTTTTTGCTGTTTGAAATGCCCCCATGCCCACCCCCAGAGCATAGTGTTGAGTGCTGCCTCGTGTTCCTGAGCGCAAGATGACTGTGTCGTGCCTTACGGGGAAAATACGTGTGGCAGACAGGCTTAGTGCAGACATGAGTTACAGTGCTGTTGGCATAAGCTCAATTTTAATGAGTCAACAATATGTATGAAATAAGGTGTCCTTAAATAGAAGCACACGTAAAACAAAGTTACGTATTGACCAATTGTTGAAAATGTGTGACCAGAGTCTCACAGGAAACTAACCCTGTGTCTCCTAGGAGCCATGGCCCAGTATTTGCTAATTCAGAGCTCTGGGCAACTTTATAGCACATAAATACTGCAGATAACTGCAGATGACAAGAAGCAACTGTGTATGTGAAAGCATTCAATCCTAGAACAACCCTATTATTACCATTTTCGAGGCAAGAACTCTGAGGCCCAGAGAACTGACGCGTCAGGGGGTCGGGTACACCAGCCGCTGCTCTGTACTGAGTCCCTGCAAAGGCTCTGCTTATATTAAGTTTCTACTGGTGCCTTTGATTTTCACTTACTCCTTTATACGTTATGTCTTTTTTTAAAAAAAGATGTTATTTATTTGAGAGAGAGAGAGCACGTGCACAGGCGTACGAGTGGGGGGAGGGGCAAAGGGAGAGGGAGAGGCAGGCTTCCTGCTGAGCAGGAACCCCCCCCCATGAGGATGAGGGGCTCCATTCCAGGACCCTGGGACCATGACCTGAGCCGAAGGCAGACACTTAACCAACTGAGCCACCCAGGCGCCCTCTTACATGAATTTTAGTGTTCTGTGGGTCTTCTTTTATGGTTTTTGTTTTTTTGTTTTTTGTTTTGTTTTGTTTTGGTGCTGTAATGCACTTAAAATGTGAATATGTAGAAGGAAGATGAAACCAAAAGAGATATGGGGACTCGCTATTGAGGCTCTAGAATTTCCTAAGAGTTCTGGGCCTTGATGACAAGCTAGCATAAAGACAATGAGGAGAGACAAACTCTGATTGGATTGGGAATGCTAAATCAGAAGCAAGAAGAGACAGGTTAAAATGGGTTTGGGTAGATTCCCACAAGGCATTTTTAATTATATGTCACTAAACGTTTAATCTTTAATCTCTCCCTTTCTTCATGAGTTGTATTTCTGGAAAATGTAAACTGGGCAAAACATAGCAAAATGGCATATGCTTTCCAAAGATTTTTGTTTATCTGTGCTGTGAGGCATGGTGCAGAGTTCCTGTCGGTGAGAATTTCATTGTGTTTGAGGAAGTAGACTAAAGCAATAATTGTAATGCAACAGTGGAGGTATTTCAGGCGGAGGGAGCCTTGTAGACAAAGATACAGAGGCAGGAAAGTTGTTGCAGAAAAGGTAAGTAATCCCCTGTGATTAGAACAGGAAGGTGTGAGGGTCAAGGCCATCATTCTGCATGATGCCAAAAGGCAACATTTCATTGTCTTCCAGGTGAACAGAATCTTCTGGAGTGGTCTGAGCTGAGCAAAGACGCCCTGGCTAAGTTTGGGAAGGCGCATCCATGCTAGTTTTCTCTTTTTATGTTATATAGGAAAAGAAGGGGGAACTGACATCAGATTTGCTTATTATTTAAAGGGCAGAAGCTGTATATCTTTCTGTATCACTGAAACTGTCAGCGAGAAACAATGTGTTTGTAACTAATCCCCAGGGTACCGCGTGAAACATTACTATTGGTGGCAAAGTGAAAATGCCTAGTCATGTGGTCTCCATGAGGGATAAAGGCTCTGACGTAAGGTTGAGAACCAAGCGAGAAAAACAACCTTTCAAATATTTAAATGCCTAGGCCCTCGGAATATGCTCTGTGAGAGCTGGAAGAGCTTTCAGAGAAATCCCAGCGTACTTTACAGATGAGGCAAAATCACTTTGCAGATTCCACCTTCGGCAGCAAGAGTAAACTAGCCACGACTCAGGTCTCCAGCTTTTAATACAGCGTCCTTCCCCCTCCTCGGACCTGTCGCTAAAGTCAACAACAATAGTACACTTTGCCGCGTTTTTAGCAGGGATCAACCTGCCGGGCCAATCTTCTCCTCGACAGTTTTTCGTTTCTATTTTCCATTGCCTCAACTTGATCTCAGGTTTGTACTGGAATGGAGTCCAAACAGGATAAAATACCATGAGAAGCTTTGTTCAGATTGCAGCAGCCAGGCCAGAGACAGGAAATTCTAGAAACCATGAGAGAGTGCCTGTTCTGACGAGAATTCCAGCAGAGTTTGGTTCAATTCAAGCAAGTTCCAAAACAAAAGAAAAATCCTTACATGATCCGCCAATATTTCTAGGGTACTCCTCCAAAACAAACAGAAATTTACATCTTTAGAGAGTCCCTCACGCCTGGAGCCCATCCACTGCCCGAGCTCCCCTGGCAGCCCCTCTCTCTGTATCAGAAGAAGGCTCGTGATGGGAAGTCCCAGTTGTGTGGACCTTTTGTGAAGCTGCTGCTTGTCACGAGCCTTGTGGATAACTCTGACAGCGAACGCTTTCCTGAGGCTTTAACGTAGAAAGCTATTGAGTTTCATTTTTCTTGTGCTGGGTAATATGCCAACATTAATTGATATGATGCTGTCATTCTCTCACCCTGTAAAAGAAAATCACTACAAGTTCATGGCTTAATCTTTGCTCATAGGAGACGTAATAAAAGCTATAACTCCGAAAAAAGAGAGGTGAGCATTGTTAATCACTCTGTCAGTGCAAAAAGAATGCTTTCTGCGGCACAGTTGTTCACTGACCTAAGATAAATTTGAAGAAGAGGTCCAATTCTCATCTATGCTCCAGAGGCCATATTGTTTTGCAGACGGTGGAATAAATAAAATCTTTCCTGAAGAGTGGACACGTGCAGGAAAGAGCAGAGTGTGAGGATATGCTGCAGTAAGACAGGCTAGCCAGATGTTAGTGCTGACCTCCACTCGCTGGAATCTGATTGACATCGGGCTTGGATTTCTCCAGCTGTTTGGAAGAGCTACATGGGAAGTCGACTCTTTCCCAAGACTAAAGGGGGCCACCTGCAAAATATCCCCTTCGTTGCCATTGGGATTTCCATTGTGTGTATTTCTGAGATCCTGGATCCCTATTTTTCAATGTATAGAAATGTTATAAAAAGGATTACAGATTTATCAGGAACCAGAACTCTTAAAGAGAGCTCTGCGTTATTTCCACCATGATATGTGCTTAGAGTGTCGGCAGGACCCTACTGAATCCATATTTAATATTTAGTTTCAGGATAATTTGAAATGCGGATGGCACACACTGAAGCCAACAAACTAACAAAAAGCACACACACACACACACACACACACACGTGTGTGTGTGTGTTTACGAAAGTGGGATTGTCTATTGTGAACAAGTTCCCGCAAATGAAAACCATCTATAAAACTGTCCACTGGAGCCAATGGAACACTCACTAATTAGAATCATTTCTGGAAACTATTGTTTCAAGAAAATGGTAGTTCCAGGAAGCCTTGTAGGTTTTATTTATTTATGTATTTATTTATGTAGATTTTTATCACTGCAGCCTTGGCTAAAATTAGCATGGTGAAGCAAGGACAGCAAAATTGCATATTTTAAATATGCCTTAAAACTGAGCATTAGTCATGATAAAACACCAGATACCCCAGGATTCAAACCCAGCAACTCTGTAAAAACCACAGAAATTTGGATCTCATGTATAGATCCGTTAGCTGAAATTTACCTCTGCATTACCTACAAAATAAGGGGTTTGGGAGTAAATTGAGAATGCAAATTAAATTGCAGGCCAAGGTTTAAAGGGAACAAACTGGCTTCAAACAGACCCTTAAGCATTTCAGAAGCAGCTATTTACATATAAGCAATTAATGCCTGAATTACAAATCATTCTTATCTGTTCATTAAAACAAGCTCCCCAGGACCTCTATTAGACTTTTAAAAAATCTAGATATATAAATTGTATACATCTGAAAGTAGGAACACATTCCACTGTTCACCCTTCACTAATTCAGATTGTTCTTTTTGACAGTCTGGGTGAGAAAGGTTTTTGTTTGCTCTTGGAGCAAAAACAGCTCTTAGCGATCACACCGACATCGATCCCTGGTGTCTTGGGGATTTAGAAATGACCTCCTCAGAGTGGCAAAGCAGGTCACAGAGGAGAGAGCCACTTAGGTGGGTTCAGGGGTTCAACTTGCCCCAAATAGCGCCCCACTCGTGTTTCCAGCATTTCACACGTTTGTGATCGGACTCATTCTGGATGAAGGCAAATAGCTCTTCCAAGGGGCCCTTGTTGAAACGAACATACATGCTCCTCTGAGAGAGGAGACAGTCCGGGAGCGTGGACGGGTCGGGGACAGCAGGGGGCCGAGGTGCACGAGAATGGACAACGCGGTTGGGGAGGACGGGTCTGAGTCTCGGGACCTTTATTTTTTATTCTCATAGCTAGGAAGAGAGCACGTGTAAATATTGCTAGCTTCATGGTGTCAGGTGAACAAAGAAGATGAAGAAAAGAAGTGCTAAGTACAAGTTCTGTCTACTCCGTAATCGCGCTAACGGCCCGTCTTGGTTCGAACTCGCTGGATGAGCTCCAGCATTCCCGGCAGGTTGTATCCAAGAGTGGGGGACAATTTCGAACCTCTTAGCCTCTGCTTTTTCGAGGCTGAAGCCCCTTGTGCTGCCTCATGCCAGTCCACCTGGTGTGGCTCCTTCTAGCTCCTGGTAAGCCCTCTAAAATACTGAGAGCCTGACTGTAAATACCCACATGATTTCTATCACCCTGATCACGCATGGCCCTCACGTCTGCATAAATGTCTGGACTACTGTAGGAAAAGTTTTCAAAATTAAAAGTCAAGCCCAAGCGAAGTATTTCTAGGGTATTGTGAAATATGGTTGGCAACAAACTTTCACATGCTGAGAAGTCAAATAAAGTCAAATACATAAAAAAGCCCATGCCTTTCTGTGACCTACCGAACATGTACACATTGTCCAATGTGTAACATTGTAAATGTTATTTTAGCCTCAGGTGATGTATCTGTTAAAAACCATATCATATTACAACCAAGTAGATGTTTTAAAACATAATTGCCTATTGACCAGTTATCTTTTCTACTTAAAAAAAGCTGGAACATCATTTTTTGAAAAATTTTTTTGAATTTTAATTTCAGTGTAGTTAGCACACACTCTTGTATTAGTTTCAGGTGTACAAAGTAGTGATGCAAAAGTTCCATGGGCTCATCCCGATATGTGTACTCTTAATCCCCTTCACCTATTTCACCCATCCCCTCTACTCCCTCCCCCCTGGTAACCACCAGTTTGTTCTCTGTAGTTCAGAGTCTGTTTTTTGGTTTGTTTTCTTTTATCCTTTGTTCGTTTGTTTTGTTTCTTAAATTCCACATATGAATGAAAGCACATGGTATTTGTCTTTCTCTGACTTAATTTGCTTAGCATAATACTCTCTGGCTCCAACCATGTCATTGCAAATGGCAAGAGTTCATTCTTTTTTACAGCTGAGTAATATTCCATTGTTTGTGTATATATTATATATATATATCATATATATATATCATGAGCACACTATGAAAGTGCACACGTGAGTTATGTCTTTCTACAATGTCACCTTTAGTCGATCATAAAGCAAAGTTAATCACAATTATATAGCAGGGTCAGGATTCCAAACTCAATGACATTTCACCATGTGATTAAACTTGGCTTCTTATACGGCACACAGAGCAGAACATAAGACAAACCACACAATAAACAAGACAACAGAAATGTGTAGGAACTTCACAAACCAAACACGAAGTCAGTCTGCGGGTGCGCGGCGGAGATAAGGCCTCTGTGCCGTCCCAGTCAGCTCTGGGCACTGACTGCTTCTTAGGTTCAAGCAGGGAAGGCTCTCTGCTTCTGCTTGTTATCAGTCTTGGGTGTTGGCTGATGCTGTATTGTACATAATTCTGCTACAAATATTGGGGTGCATGTATCCCTTTGAATTAGTATTTTTGTATACTTTGGGTAAATATTTGCAATTGTTGCATGGTAAGGTAGTTCTATTTTTAACCTTCTGAGGAACCTTCAAATGGTTTTCAAGAGTGGCTGCACCAGTTTGAATTCCCACCAATGAATGAACCTTCCCTTTTCTCCACATCCTTGACAGCACCGGGTGTTTCTTGTGTTGTTGATTTTAGCCATTCCATCAGGTGTGAGGTGGTATCTCATTGTGGGTTTGATGTGCATTTCCCTGATGATGAGTGATGTTGAGCATCTTTTCATGTGTCTGTTGGCCGTCTGGATGTCTTCTTTGGAGAAATATCTGTTCATGTCTTCTCCCCATTTTTAATTGGATTATTTATTTTTGGGGTGTTGAGTTTGATAAGTTCTTTATGTATTTGAGTTTGATAAGTTCATTATGTATTTTGGATACTAACCCTTTATTGGATATGTCATTTGCAAATATCTTCTCCCAGTCTGTAGGTGGCCTTTTAGTTTTGTTGATTATTTTCTTCACTGTGCAGAAATTTTTATTTTGATAAAGTCCCGATAGTTTATTTTTGCCTTTATTTCCCTTTTCTCAGAAGACATGTCTAGAAAGAAATTGCTACAGCTGATGTCAAAGAGGTTACCGCCTGTGTTCTTCTCTAGGATTTTGATGATTTCCTGTTTCACATTGAGGTATTTCATCCACTTTGAATTTATTTTTGTGTATGATGTAAGAAAGTGGTCCAGCTTCATTCTCTGCATGTTGCTGTCCAATATTCCCAACACCATTTGTTGAATAGACTTTCTTTTTTCCTTTGGATATTCTTTCCTGCTTTGTCAAAGATTAGTTGACCATATAGTTATGGGTCCATTTATGGGTTTTCTATTCAGTTCCATTGATCTACATGTTTATTTTTGTGCCAGTACCATACTGTTTTGATCACTACAGCTTTGTAATATAACTTAAGTCCAGAATTGTGATGCCTCCAGCTTTGCTTTTCTCTTTCAAGGTTATTTTGGCTATTCAGGGTCTTTTGTGATTCCATATAAATTTCAGAACTGTTTGTTCTATCTCTGTGAAAAATGCTGTTGGTATTTTGATAGGGATTGCACTAAATGTGTAGATTGCTTCCGGTAGCATAGACATTTTAACACTTGTCCTTCCAATCCATGAACATGGAATGTTTTTCCATTTCTTTGTTTTCTCTTCAATTTCTTTCATCAGTGTTTCCTAGTTTTCAGAGTACAGGTCTTTCATCTCCTTGGTTAAATTTACTGCTAGGTATTTTATTGTTTTTGATGCAATTGTGAATGGGATTGTTTTCAAAATTTCTCTTGTTGCTGTTTCATTATTATTGTATAGAAATGCAACAGATTTCTGTACTTTGATTTTGTATCCTGCAACTTTATTAAATTCATTTATCAGTTCTAATAGTTTTTTGGTGGTCTTTAGGGCTTTATATAAAAAGTATCACGTTTCTTCAAATAGTGAAAGTTTTATTCCTTCATTACCAATTTGGATGTGTTTTATGTCTTTTTGTTGTCTGATTGCTGTGGCTAGGGCTTCCAGTACTATGTTGAATAAAAGTGGTGAGAGTGGACATCTTTATCTTATTCCTGACCTTAGGGTAAAAACACACAGGTTAGATGAGATCGGACGTGCTCAAGGTGGTATGGCTGTAGGCAATGGAATACTACTCAGCCATCAAAACAATGAAATCTTGCCATTTGCAATGACGTGGATGAAACTAGAGGGTATTATGCTAAGCGAAATAACTCAATCAGAGAAAGACAATTATATGATTTCACTAATATGTGGAATTTAAGAAACAAAGCAGAGGATCATAGGGGAAGAGAGGAAAAAATAAAACAAGACTAAATCAAAGAGGGAGACAAACCATAAGAGACTCTTGTCATAGGAAACAAGCTGAGGGTTGTTGGACGGGAGGAGGGTGAGGGGATACAGTGACTGGGTGCTACATTAAGGAGGGCATGTGATGTAATGAGCTTCAGCTATTATATAAGACTGAAATCTTTGACCTCTACCTCTGAAACCAAGAATACATTATATGTTAATTAATTGAATTTAAATAAAAAACACTCAGGTTTTCCCTGTTGGGTATGATGTTACCCGTGAGTTTTTCATATAAGGTCTTTGTTATGTTGAGGTATGTTCCCTCTAAACCTACTTTGTTGAGGGCTTTCATCATGAATTGTATTTTGTCAAATGGTTGTTCTACATCAACTGAAATGATCATGTGGTTTTTACCTTTTCTCTTATTGATGTGATGTATCACCTTGATCGATTTGCAAATATTGAATCACCCTTGCATCTTGGGACTAAATCCCACTTGATGGTCATGAATAATTTTTTTAATGTATTGTCAGATTTGGTTTGCTAACTTTGGTTGAAGACTTTGAATCTAGGTTCATCAGAGATATTGGCCTGTAGTTCTCTTTTATTGTGGTGTCTTTATCTGGTTTTGCTATCAGGGTAATGCTGGCCTCATAAAATGAGTTTGTAAGTTTTCCTTCCTCTTCTATTTTATGGAATATTTTGAGAAGAATAGGTATTAACTTGTCATTAAATGTTTGGCAGAATTTGTCTGCGAAACTGGTCCTGGAGTTTTCTTTTTTGGGAGTTTTATGATACTGTTTCAATTTCATTGCCAGTAATCAGTCTGTTCAAATATTCTATTTCTTCCTTCTTTAGTTTTGGGAGGTTTTATGTTTCTAGGAATTTATACATTTCTTCTAGGTTGTCTAGTTTGTGGGCATGTAATTTGTTATAATTCTTACAGTCCTTTGTATTTCTGTGGTATCTGCTGTTTTTTTCTCCTCTTTCATTTCTGATTTTGTTTATTTGAGTTCTCTCTCTCTCTCTCTCTCTCTCTCTCTGAGTCTGGCTAAAGGTTTATCAATTTTGTTGATCTTTTCAAAGAACCAGCTGCTGGTTTCATTGATCTCTTGTTCTTTTAGTTTCTATATCATTTATTTCCGCTCTAATCTTTATTATTTTCTTCCTTCTGCTGGTCTGGGGTTTTGTTTGTTGTTCTTTTTCTAGCTCCTTTAGGTGTAAATTTGGGTTGTTTATTTGGCATTTTTCTTGCTTCATGAGGTAGGCCTCTATTGCTATAAACTTCCCTCTCAGAACACCTTTCGCTGCATCCCAAAGATTTTGGACAATTGTGTTTTCATTTTCGTTTCTCTCCATTTAATTTTTGATTTCTTCTTTGATTTCTTGGTTGACCCATTCATTGTCTAATAGCATGTTGTTTCACCTCCATGTATTTTGGTCTTTCCAGATTTTTTTCTTGTGGTTAATTTCTAGTTTCATAGCTTTGTGGTTAGAAAAGATGCATGAATGACTTTGATCTTTTTTAATTTGTTGAGACGTGTTTTTTGGACCAGTATGTGATTATTCTGGATAATGTTCCATGTGTACTTGAAAAGAATGTGTATTCTTCTGTTTTAGGATGGAATGTTCTGAGTATATCTGTTAAAACCATCTGGTCCAGTGTGTCATTCAAAGCCACTATTTCTTTGTCAATTTTCTGTTTGTATGATCTGTCTATCAACATAAATGATGTGTTAAAATCTCCTAGTGTTATTGTATTACTATTGATCAGTTCCTTTATGTTTGCCATTAACTGCTCTATGTATTTGGGTGCTCCCATGTTGGGTGCATAAATATTTACAATTGTTGTATCTTCTTGATGGATTGTTCCCTTTATGATTATATACTGTCTTCCTTTGCCTCTTGTTACAGTCTTTGTTTTAAAGTCTATTTTGTTCTCTTAGCATAATACCCTCTAGCTCCATCCATGTTGTTGCAAATGGCAATATTTTGTTCTTTTTGATGGCTGAGTAATGTTCCATTGTGAGTATGTATAGCTATCTCTATCTATATATGTATATAGATAGATATAAATACACCACATCTTCTTTATCCTTTCATCAGTCGATGGACATTTGGGCTCTCTCCATAGTCTGGCTATTGTTGATAATGCTGCTGTAAACATTGGAGTGTATGTACCCCTTTGAATCTGTATTTTTGTGTCATTTGGGTAAATGCCTAGTAGTGCAATTGCTGGATCATAGGGTATTTCTATTTTTAACTTTTTGAGGAACTTCCACACTGTTCTCCAGAGTGGCTACAAAAGAGAAAAAAAAAAGAGAGAGAGAGAGGCAAACAGGTCATAAGTGACTCTGAATGATAGAGAAAAAAACTGAGGATTGATGGAGGGAGGTGGCTGGGGGATGGGCTAGGTGGCTGATGGGTATTAAAGAAGGCACTTGTGATGAGCACTGGGTGTCACATGTAAGTGATGAATCACTGAACTCTACTCCTGAAATCACTATTGCACTGTATATTAATTAACAAAATTTAAATAGAAAAATAAAGTCTATTTTGTTTGATATAAGTATTGTTAACCCGGCTTTCTTTTGATATCCTTTTGCATTTTAAATATTTCTCCATTCCCTCACTTTCCATCTGCAGGTGTCTTCAGGTCTGAAATGTGTCTCTTGTAGGCGGCACATAGATGGGTCTTGTTTTTGTATCACCCTATGTCTTTTGACTGGAGCATTTAGTCCATTAACATTCAAAGTAATTTATAGATATGTATTTATTTTCATTCTGTCACTTGTTTTGTGGTTGTTTTTGTAGTTTTTCTCTGGTCCTTTCTTCTCTCACTCTCTTTCATTGTTGGTTGGCTTTCTTTAGTGATATATGTGGATTCCTTTTTCTTTATTCTTTGCATATCTATTATTGGATTTTCATTTACAGTTACCAGTTTGTATATAACATCTCTACAGGTAGCTGTCTCTATTAGGTCAAGTAAGTCTGAACCCATTCTTTAAAGTTGGAACATCTTTTAAAGGAAATCCTAGTTTTTCTTAGAGAAGGTAAATGACAATCCTGTCTTACTTCCATTGCAGATGATATTATCCAATCTTAGAAACATCCTCTTCCTCTCAGGCAGCTGAGTGTCAAGCAAATGACAGGCCACTCATGTTGCCTTCTTTCCTAACTGGGCAATTTTTTTTGAATGACCAATCCTTATAAATTTTTCACTATTTATATAACTAGAGCATTTGTTTTCCATTTCCTTTTCTATAAAATGGAGCTGTTGGGTTTTATTCCTGGGAGAGTTCTACTGGCTGTTTTGAGATGTGAAATGGTTTTGAGGGTCATGTTAGATATACAGATAAGGGGAGGTCACCTGTACTCAAGAACTCGAGCACACCAAGGCAGATTCTCTGTGCATAAAATATCTGTGCTCCCACCATCCCAGAGAGAAATGGTGAAAGGAATTTTGAGATGTCTCAGGCCCTTGGGACACTCAGTTAAGACTCCTAAGATGCTTGAACAAAAAGAGAAGCATGAAATGGTTCAACTAAATGGGTGTGAGGAAGATGAATCAGATTATCTCTAGAAGGCCAAAAACTTGCCATATGGTAGAGACTTTTGAAGAGCATACATCCCTCTCCAAGATATTAGCATGTGGTGAGAGGGAATGCTGTTGGTGTGATTCAATGTGATTCCAGTCTTTCTGTCCTCAGAACAAATGCTGAGTGCCGAGTGTGCAGGTGCACCTGCTGGGATGAGTAGTGATATGGTGACAACAACCCTGGAGGACAAAGCAGCCCAGGTCACAGGGTCCTCTCAGTAGAGGGAGTAAGAATTCAGTAACAAAGTGGGGTGGGGTTTCAGCACCAAAACCACTGTGATTGTCACCCAAGCGCTAGATAATTCCCAGACTGATGGAGCCTGAGAAACCAAGAATTAAGTATTATACAATGTTGTCTAAATCCAACCATAAATATGACACAAATATGCACATTATCCCAGATCTCACCACCTGTTATTCTTGATCCCCTAAGTCAGGGATACGTAGAGCGGCAGGGGAAGATAAAATTCTGTTGTCCCTGAACAGAACTCTGTTTTTCACTGTCCACTTGAAACTTTAAAGTGGGCTAAATGTTTTATTACTTAACCCACTCATAGCTCTCAGTACTAATAAACTGCTAATCTGATTTGAGTCCTAATGGGAAGGTGCTGAAGATGAGAATGTCAAGAGCAAGTCAGCTGGTTGGTGTGAAATATGCCTATACAAACATATGGAGCTTTATCTCTAAAATTATTTTCCTCTTTGGCATTTTGAACCAAAGCAGTGTGAATACTGAAATTCAATCTGGAATGGTTATGGCCCTGAGGCTCAAAAGCAGTAACTAAACACACCCCCCGCCACACACATCACCCGCTCTCCGTGGCCCCCGCTCTGGACAGTGTCTGACTCTTAAACTCTGAACAGGACTCACTACTGATGATGTAAAAATGCCCAGTCGGAACAACTGATCCATCAACTTTAGAGGGAAATTCAACATTAAGATCAAGAACTTTGTTTACTTTTTCCAAAGTTGCTAGATTTTTCAACCCACTCCCACAATATCTACCAAAAAGAAAAACAAAATAATGACAACCAGAAAGAAAAACAAAATGGCCAATTTTACCTCAGACTTTACTTCTCTTCCTTGTCTGTCTCCATCTTTTCCCAAGAGGTTGTTGATCTTAAATTTGAGGTCATTTGACTGTTCATGATAAGGTTTTGCACTAGAAATGATCAGAGGTTTTGTTAGAAGAGTGTCTCCATCTGATTTTGAAAAAGTCTGGACATAATCATAAAGAAAATCTCTTGACTTCAAGCCATTTCTGCCAGATTCCTCAGAAATTTTGCTAGCTAGTAATTAAGGCGGCCTGATCACAAACGTCAAATTAGCCAGGGCTCCCTGAATCAGGTACGGAAGAGAAAGAGCATGATTGTGAGTTCCATATAGAGAACACTTAGGGAAGGAAATCAGAATTGTACACATGTCAGCATCTAACCAGGAACCAGATTTGCCTCACATGATGCTGTGCAAAAGTTTTTAAACCCAATGTCTTTGACCAAAATGCCTGGCCTTGGTTGTCAGTGGACCACATGTAAATACCAGATGAAAGAGCGGGACCCACAGCCTGGCTCTGGTCCCATGAGGTGTTGGAAGAACTGTTAATCTGAGAGCAAAATCATTTGGCTGCAGCATAAAATAGTATGTTTCTTGGTCAGTGTGGTCATGTTTTTATTGAGGAAATAGATTATCGAGAAATGTGTACTGTTTATAGTTTTGTCAGATGCAAGGGTTGTTTCTAGGTCACATAATTCTTCGTTGTCAAATACGCAGCTCCAGCAGTTTTCCTCAAAAAGGCAGCCCAGGTTCTGAATCTCAGGATCTCAATTCATTCATTCATTCATTCATTCATTCATTTGCCAATGACTGAGAGCCAGTGATGTGAGAAGACATATTAAATTTGATTATATAAACAGAAAATCAAACAAATGACCTGGCTGAGGAGATAGCCACAGAAACAGATAATTATTCATTTGAACCCCCACATGAAATTACCATTTTTATGTCAAAAATGTTTAATATTGGCAATTTCATGTGGTACAATCTTTTTAATGCAATTCGTTAAGCTCAGTGACAGAAATATGCAGAGTTTTCCTTGCTGTTTGCTTGTTTGTGGGTAGCATAAGAAAAGGAAACTTGAGCTGGAGACTGTGGATTGGAGAGTGGGCACGTCTGGGTGGGTTTGCTGGAGGACACCTGGTTACAATAGATGAAGAAGCTGTGGATTATGCATTTGAGAGAACCTTCTGGAACAGATTGCCTTTAGAAAATTATCCCAAAGTGGCCTTAGTTATTTAATCAGGGAAGCTGTTCAAAAAGAGAAGAATATCAGGACAGAAGTGCTGATTCCTAAGGCACTGACACAGAAGCCTACAAGTAGTTAATTGACCCCTTGATTTCTTTGCTTTTACTGACCTAGAGTGTTCCACACCCTCTATTCACCTACCTGCCGCCTTAATTCCTGGAGCTGGTTCCCTGATCAAAAATCCCTGCAGAAAGTGGTAAAGACCTTGAGCATATTAGAGCTCATGGTCTTATGTGAGGAGCTCTACTGCTTCCTGAACATGGCATCATCAGCCGTAGACTTTGACTCTTGCTTTCCAAAATAGTCCTTATACCTAGCGTCTGGATTCTAAGCCCTGATTTGTTGATTCAGGGTTGATGACTCGAAGCCTGTAAACGCTGACCTTGGCTGGATTTAGTCTTGGCCTCACCCTTGCAAAATCTTTTGGTTTTCATTTCCTGACTTTCAAAACCTCCGCTCTTAATTCAGCTGGTTCCTGCCATGGAGTAAGCAGGCCCCATATTCAGGTTCTGCTTTCTGTTCTGAGCAAGCAGTCCCAAGTCCTGAAGAAAGTCATTTTGAACATCTAACACAAGAGCACAGGGGACTAAAGCATATTGAGTTAGACTCCAGTAAACTCTTGCTGCAACTCCGAGTTCTCTAAAAAGTTCAATG
The DNA here is from genome assembly GCF_023065955.2 of Ursus arctos. Lineage (NCBI taxonomy): Eukaryota > Metazoa > Chordata > Mammalia > Carnivora > Ursidae > Ursus > Ursus arctos. The sequence continues at coordinate 5,751,434 of NW_026622986.1, forward strand.
AAAGTGAACACATCATTCTCTGGGAAGCCCTTGATGGTTGAGGCTGCCAATGGTTTCACTTTACACTCTGTGGCTTACCACACAGACAGTTATGGGGGAAAAGAACAAGCTTGCAGCCTAATAATTCATTAGAACTAGAAAACGCATCGCTCATGAAGATAAAAGGTTGTATACATAGACATATTTCTGGATATGCATTGCCACAAATGATGAGAAAGAAAACATAACCGTTAAGAGGAATTGTATCCTTCAGGGACCCTCTAGAAGACTTTCTGCATCACAGAGAGGTTGGGCTTATTGGACTTAATGCCTCTTAAGGTTTCATCCGATTCTATGATCGTGTGACTTGCAAAAGCTTATTTATTTATTTATTTATTTATTTATTTATCCAACTATGAGATAGTATCCTTCGTTACCTAGCATCACGAAGGTCATATTACTATATGTTCTATGAAGCGTGTACTGCATTTCTGGGGACATTTTAGTCCATATACTACCCCAGGCTTTTAATCATCCCAGGAAAGGCCTGTGACCCATTGACAAGAGCAGAGTGTGTTTGTGGAAGGTGGTCTAGAGCCCTGCATGAGGACGCACTTCGAGACACAGTTGGAGATGTCATTTGTGGCCACCCCACTTGTATTTTCCCTGCTATCAAGGAATAATCACTTTCTGCGTGGGCAAACACATTTTGATGCTCCATTCTTACCTTTTAGGCAGGTCTACCAGTAACTTGTTTTCTATGATGACAAGATGCATCCCAAATTACTCTAAAGATGATATTGATTTTCCTACAAATAATAAGTCCAGCCGCAGGAGAACCATAAAACTTCAAGTTGTTGCTTCAGTGAGTGTTACCGTGTAATGTCAGTAGCTTTGGTTTTTATTTAATTTTGTGATTAAAGTTTTTATTGATTTCCCTGCAGGGTAGAATATATCAATACCTTTGGTTTCAAAGGAGCATTCAGTAACAAGAAAACATAAAAGGACTCAAGTACAGAAAACCGGTGCTATATTTTAAAATTTAAGAAACTGCCACTATGAATCCCCAAGGTGTATCTTTGGAACTAATTTTGGTTGGGGCCACTCAGCCTTGTGTGTTAGCTAGTCCCTCCAGTAGCAGCTGGTTCATAGGCCTATGAAGTTTAGTCGAGAAATGCTTAGCTAGTAGTTATGAGAGTTAATACTATTTTGCCAGAAGCTGATGCACCAGCAAGTGAATCATGCTCCACGTTATCATAAATCATGTGTGTTCCTCTCTCTTCACCGCAGAAGGAGTAGCTTGATGTTGGCCAGTCTACCGAGGCCCTGGGGGAAGCCCTATGCGTATGAGAAAGATTGCTCTTCTCAGAGGCATTGCATCACTGAGAAACGCGGTCAAAGCTGAGACTGAATCTGACTCAGAATGGACCCCGCGATGATTCTAGAGCATCTATGAAACTATACAGGAAACGTGTGGTTTCCTTTAACATTAGAAATGGTCCTGCTACTCTCAAAGTAACCCCATTCAGGGTGCTATCTTCTCTTCCCCTGCCAACTGGGGGAGCCCGGCAGGGTGCCTTCCCTTTTGTGGGATGCATGGGGGACATTCTCTAAAGTCTGAACTACTTCCTATGACACAGATGGACTGGTGACATTTCCCAACTCTTACAGTTGAAACTAGTGTTTCACAAGTGACATTTTACCTGACCCCCCTGCTGGCTCCAGGGCGGCAGGATTTTCCCATCCTTACTCCGCTCACTAGGAAACGAAGCCTCGGGGGGATGCTAAAGGTGTGTTTCCTGACCTGCAGGTAGCAGATGGCAGAGTTAAAAATTAAACCTAGGTCTCTACTCTACTGACCCTTCCACCCACTCGACCACGAATCAACCAGCCTTCTTCACTTATTGGCCTTGGCAGGTTAGTTTGTCTGGATTTTGTTTTTCTGTGTGAGTCAACGGCTCGTCCTGATGTGGGAGAACCGTGGGGGGGGGGTGGAGGGCTGGTCACCTGCTGGCCTGCCTTGCACGCCTGTCCACATGGAGCCTTCTGTCTTGCTAGTAGCTGGGGGAGCCCGTCCTCAGAGCAGAGGCTTCTCTGGCAGAGAGGCAGGGCACCCTTCCATGCTGGAGAAAAGGAAATATGGACAAAGATATCAACCAGGCAGATTTCGCAAGCGCACCAGTCATCCGTCTACCATCAGAAAGATACAGCAGTTTTGTTTCTCTTCTCCCTCCTCCTTAAAAACACATTCCCTTTTGTTTGAAATCCCAGTCAGTTTTTAAAAGAAGAAGGCAGGACGATCTCTGTCGCACACAATCCTGAAAATATAAGTGAGTGTCCTGCAGCTGGGGAGAGAGCCAGGAAATGGAGTTAGATGGCTCTTCATCAACAAAAACAGTTTTAGAAAGGCGTCCCTGTGCTCTGGCCTCCCCAGAGTTCCCTCGCCTCTGTTCCTTCATCCTGTTTGAGAAAAACAAAGAGAAACGAAAACCTCGGTTTAAGTCGAAGACTGAGGAGGACACTCATGCTTGCTTCTCACTACTAGATCTGAAATCCATACTCTCATTGGATCTTCCAACTGTTCATTGGAAGGTGCACGTTAGCAGGAAAAGGTCCGCGGTCTCCAGGAACGCAGCCTGCCAAGTGCAGCAGCCTCAGGCCTGGGACGGCAGTGCCGGGCTGGTCAAGACTCAGAAGACAGAGGCCGAAAGATAAAGAGAAGCGAGGTGACCCAAGCACACTCCCCCACTCTGCGGGACTGAAGGATCCCTACGAATGACTTTTTGGTTAAGATACTGCTGACGCTACAGTCAAGTGTGACCTGCTGGGACTACTGCCCGAGGTTACGGTGCGTCAGCTCTGAATGAATGCTTGTTGAATTAACTCATCCCACTTTTTACCCCCCCAAAGACCCCATGGAATTATACTTACGGGAGGTGAAGGAGAAATGGTCTATAGCCTCTGCCTTCGGTCGGGGGGCCTTCGCTGTCTGAAGTAAGGGGAATGTGGGGAGGAAGTTGCCGAAAAGGAGCAAGGCAAGGGGGTAGAGGAACATGACGGGAAGCATTCGCAATTTATCTGCCTGCGAAGCCTTAGTTGGGTAAACTCGGGTTTTCCTAACCGGGCCTCGCTGGTCCTGTTTCTTGTCGCTGTTGTGAAAATCAGCCCTGCGAGAACCCTTGGGCTTTTTTCAAAATACCCTGAGAATAGGCCAAAGAAAAGGGCAGAGAGTGGTGTTGCTGGGACAACGCCAAGACAAAGAAACTTTTAGATTTCTGGGGACAAGAGGCCATGTGAAAGGAATTTTCCCTTTCACACACACACACACACACACACACTCACACACACTCTCTCTCTCTCTCTCTCACACACACACACACACACACTCACTCACACACATATATGTCCACATACACTAAAATTTAACAGAGGATGTATCTGGGCATGTGGCTGGCAAAAGTTTGATTAATTAGCCAGCAGCATCAGCTTTGAATTAAAATAATTTCAAATGCAGAAGGAGAAAACATGGAATGGGATGCATTTTTCTTTTTTTTGAATGGGACACAATCTTAAAATGAGCACATGAACAGTAAATGGGGAATTAGAGGCAGAGCCATTTCGAAAAGTGAATCCAGACCATCTGGAGCCGGGGACTAGAGGAGTCCACGAAGCTACAAGCAGATGGGCTGCTAAGTTTCCTCTTGCGGATGGGGGCACGTGGGGTGTGGTGGGAGGCAAGAGCAAGGGGTGGAAGCCAACCCATCAACAGGTCTGGCAGCGGGGCCAGATGGCCTCCTACCCGAGGGCTTGGTTCTCGTGACAGTGCGTGGGGTGCGAGGGGAGCAGAAAAGCCCCACGGTCTCCCCGAAGACAATAAGGAGAAACAGACCCTGGGGCTGCAGGCTCCCGGGCCTGCTTCTGGCCTACAGATCGGATGCCAAGCCTCCCCGGACAGGAAATGAGTGAGGCTCCGAGGAGAGCAGTTCAGGGATTCGAGAGGAAGCCATCGACCCTGGCAACAGTAGGAAGAAGAGAGGGCGGGGGTAGAGGAAAGAGTTTGCTTCATGTCGATCTGTTAAAGGTCAGTGATAGATGTCTGTGAGCCCCCTGGCTGCACACTAGGACTTCAGAGGACTGTGGGGATCGGGTTCCCTGTGCACAGGCCCAGGGGATCTGGGATTGTTTCGAGCTGAAAAGAGCAGCCCTGATCCCTGCCGCTGGAGCATGGCCCTGCCTCTCCCCTGGTCCTTGAGCCTCCCCCAGGTAAGACCAAATTCTTGGCCTGGTTTGGTCGAGTCAGGCAGTTGATTGCTTCCAGCGCAGTTCGGGCGAGAGAACTTGACGCGCTCTTCCTCACGACTGATGGAATGACGCTTTGCGCAAGTCACCCCAGTGCCTGCATCTGTAAATTGAATAGGGCTAGTTTGTAGAGTATTTTAAAAACGTAGCCTTTTACCCAACACCTAATCACTTCTGAAGTGGTAGCCATTCTAAATTATTAGTATTCCTCTTCACCCAATCATTTCCATTTTGCACAGTTACAAATAACTCTTGAATAAATATCTTCATGTGTAAATCTTTGTCTGAATCTCTGATTACTTCTCTAGGGGAAATTTCGGAAAGTGGGTACACTGAATCAAAAAACGGAAACCTTTTGCAGGTGTGGGATAACACTGCCAGGTGCTTTCCCACCGTGACCCTGCTGACATCGCTGCCCACGCAGGATAGCAGGACAGCCGTGGCGATCGTGGGTGGGGCCACTTAAATTCATTCCACTGGCACGTGTTTACTGTGGGCTAGGTGCTGTTCTGGGCGCTTGACAGACAGCCACGGACAACAACAAAAAGAATTTCCTGTCCTCAAGACACTCAGCTACTGTGGGAGGACAGAGAAAATAAATAAATATATAGTAGACTGTTATGCAGGAATAAATTCTATAAATAAAGTAAACTGGGCGAGGGAGGGGCTGACGGGGTGATGCTGTTCCAAGAAAGGTGCTATCTAACTAGCTGAGGTAGGAAACACCTGAGCCCAGGACAGAGCAAAAGGAAGCCTTGTAAGGATCCAAGGACAGCCAGGAGAGCAAGTACAAGGGTCCTGGGGTTGGCAGGGCTCTGCGGTTTCAAGGGCTGCCCAGGAGGCTACTAGAGGTATGACAAGAGGGGGAAGGAGCTGAGTAGGTGCTTGGAAGGGCAGCCAGTGGGCAGGAGGTGGTGAAGGGTTGTTCCTAGTGGGAAACCGAGCCCGAGAAGCTTCTAACCAGAGGACAGACCCTGTGCTTTTCAAATCTTATCAGCAGTACTAGGGCGGCTGTATGCATCTTAACTGAGACTGTAGGGTGTCAAGTATGGAAGCAAAACCAGTTAGCAGTCCTGTACTGGTTGCCAATTTGATAGACAAAAAATGTATTTCTCCTTTTCCTCTGTGTTCTTGATTACTTGTGAGGCCACCGTTTCCACAGACTTACTGAGCATTTGCACGAAGTCTTCTGTGAGCCACGAACCGATTTTAGCCCTCTCCCTGGACCACCCCCACTCTGCCTCCAGTGGGATGGAGACCTTTCAGCTCCTGAGGTAGAGAGGGACTTCAAAGGCAACACCTAGAAAGTTCTGTCCAGTTTTTAGTCTATGTGGTCTCCATCTTGGAGGCATTTGGGGGAGTTCTGTGGTTCTGTTTCTGGTTTCTCTCACTGATTTCTAACAGCCTGCATTTAAAATATGCCCTTTATTAAGCTGTGATTGCGCAAATTGGGGGATGGGATGACTTTGGATGTATTAAAGCTGAAAATTCAGGCTGGATAAATATTACATTGGATTTACTCTTTTATTATGCTTTTAATCATTCTGTGAATGCTTTTTCAAGAACTGCTGGCATCTCAGGAATGGAGAATCACTCAGCATCATGCTCTTTAAATGCAAAAACTACTAGATAAACTGGATCTTTAAAATAACTAAACCAAGTGTGCATTTGTTATGCACCATCACACAATTGTTCCATTGGCACACCTTCCTAATGGCTTCTTTATGCAAACGTTATCGCCTTTGTGCCATTCTCCACTTCTGCTGTTTCCAGTACATTTATTTCAATGAAGACTGCTGAAAACCTTGAAAGGAGTTGAGGAGTCTGGCCCTTCTCTTCCGGCGCCTTCGTCAGGGCGCGTGTTTGCGTGAAGAACTTGCCGAAACTACCAGAGGTGAAACCGCAAGGAGGCACCCTCCCTGCTTAAAGTCGGCGATCTGTATATGCCTGCAGAAATGCCGAGCACAGGCAATCCATTCCGGTATTTCAAATACTTTACAAAGAGAGTTAATTCAATGCACGGAACCAGGGCTTACACTGAATCTGGTCTTGGGAGGAGCTTAATTTCAGGCCGCAGTTATAGATATAGGAAATTTGTAGGGAGTAAGAACGTTCGACTGGTGGAAGAGGAACACCCTTCCCAGTCCAGACGTGGTTTTCTGTTTCCGTTGTGACGCAGAGCTTTACAAAGGCATGTTGCCTCGATTAGAGGTGTCCTTCCAGGATGCCTCATCTTTTTCCGCCCCATTTCCGTTTGTTCGGAGTTCACTCGGTGCTGCCTACCAAAGCCTTGTATGTTACAGACCTTTGGTTTTATCCACGTGTTTTCGTCTCTTCGCTGATGTCTGACGCAGGCAAAGCCGGTAGCCTTTGGGAGGTTGAGCGTGTGGATTGGCAGTTCTAACGTGTCCTTTGTTCCCAGCCTACAGTAAGATGTGGCCACTGGGAACGCCTGGAGGGAAAAGAGGAGCCACTGGGCCTGAAGGTGATTTGGGTCTGAGCCTCGGCTACGAAACCCAAGCACGGAGAAGTCCACCCATGATCACCGATGCACCGGAGCTAATGGCTTTAAGGCAGAGCTTCGAAAACTCCCCTTCTCTCCCTCTCTCCCCCTCTCTCTCTCTATCTCTAAAGTGAATAAATAAAAGCTTTAAAAAAATAAATAAAATAAATAAATTTTTGTGTAATGACCTGAACTAGCCTGGGACTTAGTTCAGGAACTAACCATATGTGATCTGAGGAACCATACTGAGAAGGCTTGTTTGATATTAATTTAGGCAGATTCAAGATACTGGGCATTCTGGAACATCCAGAGTCTTATGCGGAAGAGGAATACATTGGGATAGACTGTACAAGGAGCTGGAAAGTTAGTCAAGATGCAGTCTGGGTCCTCTGGGGAAGCCAGTTAATCTCACGCTGACTGAACACAGGCCCTTTCCAGTGGGTCAGTACATAGGGATCTGGAAGGGAGGAGAACCAGCTTTCTCGAAAGGGGACTCCAGTCAGCAGCAGGTTTGAAGGAGTAGAGAACTCTACCTTTTGAGAGAGGATGTGGATAAGTATCAGACCAAAGTGAAACAAAGAATTCTGAAACTCCAAACTCAGGACAGAGAAGGCCATCAGTGTGGTGGCCGAGTAGGGGAAAGAGGGAAAAGTTTTGGTTTGCAAGTCACCTTAGTGTCAGGAACTGGACAGCAGCAAAGCCAACTCCAAATCCCATCCGGTGGTGAGCGGAGGCAGCTGACATGTTCCTGCTTTGATCAGAGTGGTCAGAGTTGTCTTGCCTGAGAGGCTGGAGGAGAAAGCTCTTCCCTCAACTACACTTCCCTCGATGGCCGAGCTTCAGGTGGATAGTTCCAAATTTTTAATTTTTTTTTATCAGAAACATTTGAATATTTCTGAGAGCTTCCCAATAAAAGATAAGTCGTCTGGGAGATAACACATTAAGCCATTAATAGCCATTCTTGTTTTAACGTGAATTTACTTCATTGGGTTATCTGCTTCCACCATGACATCCCTGAGGAAATGAAATAGAGAACAGGGAGTTTATAAAATACGAAAGACAAACTTCACCTATTTGCATGCTGTGACTAGTCCTTGTAAGAAAGGCTGCCAGGAACAGACGTGTGGGTTGTGCACTACACAAGCCTTCAGTAGGTAGTAAGTCTTCCTACCGGCCAACGTGCCGAGAAAGGTGCTTCCCAGAGCCATGGCTAATTGCAGCTCCCCAGCCTGGACGACACATCTTTTTCTAAGCCCCACAAAGACATCCTAAATACTTGGAAACATCAGGGAAGCACAGGCCCAACAGTTCAGGTCCACTGCTTTCCAGACTGCGAGGTCAGAAGAATGTGGAGGAATTCTGCTTCTTACAGAGTTGGGGTCCCTTTGCGGTGAGCTAGAAGGTAAAAGAAGGGTACTTTCTCCTTTGCTGCCTGGAGTTCAAGAGGAAAGGCAGTCCAGGGTGTCAGAAGGTCAGAGCAGTCAAGAAGCAGCCGACCACCTTCAAAGACTGTCTTATTTTCAGTGAAAGTTTCCAAGTGATAATAACGTCTCTCAGTATTGAGACTTTGAGAATGAATTTGCAGCTCCCCAGTGGTAGATAAAACACCATCAGAAAGTGTGAGAGTCCCCTGCACATCTGACTCAGTCAGAAGGAAATGGATCACACTCACGGAAAAGAACAATTACAAAGCAGGCATCCCAGAACATATTGCAATCATAACCCAGGAAAACCCTCCACCAAATTTCTCTGATCTACAAACAATATGCCTGGCTAATTTTCTGCTGACAGACAGTGTGCCTGTACTAAGCGGGCTTCATTAACTCAATTGGAAAAAATGATTTTGCAATTTGCATGGGGCTTAAGAGTGTAATTAATACAATTCATAAAAGGCCAATGCCACTTTGCAGACATTAGTCCCATAGGGGATTATGAAGTCGTTTTCTTTGAAGAGAGTTCTTATGTCTGCAATTCCAATAGCCAACACTGTCCTGCCTTCTTGGCGAGCCGTTCACATCTTTATCAACAATAAAACTAGACCTGCGTTGGTTTTTTCTTTGAGGTATCCCCCCAGTTCGGTCTCCCCAGTCTTCCTGCCTTTCAGGGGCAGGTGCTGTCATTTGAATGAAAAGAAAAGAACACTTTCAGGCTAGAGTTCAGGGAAGGAGTCAGGAAGAAACCATGTCACCAGGCAGCTCACTTCCCATCCAGTTTTCTTGTTGTCTGTCCATGTCCTAAGGCGTTAGCTGAATGCTGAAGGCCTATGTTTTTCTTGCCCACAAAGAACAGTTAAGAGGCCTGACCCTTTCAAAAAATTTAGGTGCAAACAGGGACGACTTGGACTTGGGGGAAGGAGCAGTTAGATGGAGACTTCAGTCTTTGAGAATTAAGGGGGAGAGAGGCGGCCCCACAGTGGTTGTCTGTAGTGAGGACAGGGGCAGTTCGTGGAGGTGGTTACTGAGAAGTCTCACCTGGGTGGAAGGAGAATATAAATCTGTCTCTGTCTCCCTTTTTTTTTCCAGTATATTGACTTCAACCATATTCTGTCAAAAATCTCTTTTCTTAAATTTAGGGCAGATACCATCATTTCCATACATTTTCAGATATTTAAAACCCATCCAGTTGCTCACCCCTAGCTATTAGGGAATCGAAACCACAGTGAGCTACCATTCCGCACCCATTGTTATAGAAAAAACTGTTCTGACACTGTTACGATGAGAAGGAAGAATTTATTCAGGACTATTGCCATAGGCATCCAGACTATTGCAACAGGGGAGAGAGATCTGCTCCATTTCAAATATAGAAAGACAGCTGGGGACACTAAGCCATCAAGCAGAGTTGGGGGAGGGGGATGATCAATGGATGGGAAATCACTAGGAGGGGACACCAAGGGCAGGGGATTCTTGCTTACAACTGGACCAGGCATTCCAGGCCAAACAAGACCCAAGCATGAGGCCCAGTTGAAAAGAGGGCTCAGAGGAATCTGACTGAAATTAGGTCAAAGAGAGAGTCTTTGTCACCATTAGGATGACTATTATTCCAAAACGGAAGATGAGAGGTGTTGGGGAAGATGGCGAAGAAATTGGAACACTGGTGCATTTGGGAATGTAAGGTGGTGAAACCACTGTTGGCAACTGTTTGGCAGTTCCTCAGAAAGTTAAGCATAGAATTATCATAGGAGTTAGCAATGCTACTTCTAGGCATTACCCAGAATAATTGAAAGCAGGACCTCGAACACATACTTATACACCAATATTCGGAGCAGCGTTATTTACCAAAACATGCAAGTAACCCAAATGTCCACCAAAAGATGAATGGGCAAACAAAACGTAGCGTATGCATATGATTTATTCAGCCTTGAAAAGGAATCAAGTTCTGATACATGTTCCAAAATGCATGAGCCTTGAAAACATTATGCTAACTGAGACAAGCCAGACACAAAGACAAAAATATTGTACGATTTCACTTACATGAAGGGCCTAGAAGAGGCAAATTCAGAGAGACAAAAAGTAGAACAGAGGTTCCTAGGGGCAGCGGGGGAGGAAGGAATAGGAAGTCATTGTTTAATGGGGACAGAGTTTCAGTTTGGGATGAGGAAAATGTTTTGGTGATGGTCGCCCAGCAATGTGACGTATTTAATGCCACAGAACTGTACTCTTTCATTAAAATGATATATTTTATGTTATGTACAGCTTATTACAATTAAAAATATGTAATAAAAAAAAGGTCTATTCAGCTTAATGTGCCAACCTCAAACTCAATTTAAATCCCACACCCCCCTCCCCTAAGGTAGGTTTGGCAGGAGGCTGGGGGCACGTGGAGTGAGGAACAGCTTCATCTGCTCTTTCCTTCCTCCTCCCCCTCCAGCACGTTACCCTGAGATATAGACCCATATCTCCTTTCTGCCCTCTTGAAAAGTTGAAGGTGGAGGGGAAGAGGGACAGTAGAGGGACAGAGTGCCATCTTATATCACTGCTTGCACAGTGGTGGGGAGAAAATGTCTGCGTCCTCTCTGGTTTATTGGCTTCCATTTCTGCTGAAAGGGAGGTCTCCATGGTGGCAACTCAGTTTTATTCTCTGTGCTGAAGACCCCTGTCAGGAGGGGTGGCTGCGTTCCTCTCTACCTGGCCTCTTCACCAGCACACTAACCAGTTCTCACTTCCAGCTTAGTCTTCTCTTCTTGCCACGATACTTCCTGTGGAGCTATAGAACCCCTAAGGTCTTCTTTTTTCCAAAGGCCTTGGAGAACTGAAGGCCCATCACCCTATTATTCCTTCTCAAACCATTTTCTCAGTGTATCCCAGCAAGCCTACTGCCTTTGGAAATCTCCAGACGTTCTGGAGATCTCTCTGTGTTCACCTGCATGTCTAAATGCCTGAGGACACATGTCAAGCTTTCTCAAGAAATCCCCTAACTAACTCCTCTCCAGTCCCTGGGCAGCAGCAGCGTGGGTTCCAAGTTTAATAGCTCGGCAAGCATCTAGGAGAGAAAGAAGGTCCCTGTCTCTCTTTCTTGCAGGCAATCTCATTCTCTAACAAGTCACAAATACGGTTGGGTTTTTTAAGACCGTGGAGCACTTAATATTTCTTGACACTTACTGGTGGGTTTTATTCTCCAATATCTGTGCAACAGAAAAAAAAAAAATCCCACTCAGACGACTGCTGCATGAAGACTCCATTTGCTTGCAGCTCCCAAAGGTGTTCTGTGTGAGAACCAGGAAGAAATGGCCATCACCGCCAAGAAAAATGTCCCTTTGGCAAAGCCTGTAGTCAGTAGAGGGGACCAAAACATCTTGTGTATTTTAAGTATCTTGGAGAAGTTCCTCTTTGTTAAGCAACCATGTTTTCATTCAAAACTCACAGTAACCCTAGGAGTGTATTGCTCCATTTGATAGAAGAGGAGACTGGGGCTTAAATAAATGTACTGAAGACGACATTGCTGGATTACTGTGGGGCTAGATGCAAATCCAGTTCTGAGGGATTTCCCAGACCGCTGGCTTAACCACCACGCTACTCTGTGTCTCACGGAGCTAGAAGCTACAGGGACTACAGGATGCGGCTGAGGGTGTTTGCACTCTCTAGATCAGGACGCTGGGGAGTCCTGACTCTGTGTCCCAAATCAGGAGCATACATCCTCTGGGCCCTGACAATATGAGGGAGAATTCTTAAAGATGTCACAGATTCAGGACCCTGCAGCTGGTGATCTCCACCAATAAAGTGACAAGACACGGTTGGTTGCTTAGTTGAGATGTGGAAAGGAGGAAGAGAGTCTTGGAATAAACACTTGAACCCAAGGCTGAAATCATGCTTTTTTCCAACGAGTGCCTATGGAGACTGAAGAGAGTTTGAATTTTGTCTGCTGGCGAGGCTTGGGAAGTGAGGTGAGGTACCTGGGAAATTTTGAGAGAGGGTATGTGTCAGATGCCGTGAGTGAGGCCAGGAATGACAAGCATGGTAGTACCTCTATGGAGTCCCTCCTCTCGAAGCCAAGGAAGGAGGAGGCCACCATTGGTCCCAATGGGAAGGCAAATGGGACCACTTTGACATCACAGGTGACCTGGACTCTTTCACATGATGGTCTTTAGAGGGATGCAGACTCCTTTGGAGAGGTTCTTCAGGAGAAGAAATAAGTTGGGCTAGGCCCATGAGAAATAAAGGCCCTTCCCTGCTCCTACTGGTTGTTCAGGAGGGACCATCTGCTAGAGCAGAATTTCCCTGAACTAGAGAGGAAATTTTCTTCACCTTCTGCCCTGGGAAGAATCTGTTGGGAAAGCAGATACTTGGGGGTGTCTTGAGGGTAGGGTTGGAGGCTGACCATGCAGAGAATCAATTTTTGGGGGGTCTGCCGAAGTTACATATTTAGTGCACTTGACCTCCTAAAGAGATTTGAGCAGCTCTCTTCAAATGGAGATCAGAGACAAACATGGCTGACAGGTCGAATAGAGTGGCAACTAATTTAATAAGCACGAATTAGAAGGCACAATGACTGGTCCATTGGAGTTGTACTGAGGTGGTAGTTTGAAAATGTCCCCTCCCCAATACATCCACATCAAATCCCTGGACCTGGTGAGGGTTCCCTTATTTGGAAAACGCCATCTTTGCATACATGATTCAGTTAAGGATCTTGAGGTGAGGAGATAATCCTGGCTTGTACAGGTGGGGTCTAAATGCCATGAAAAGTATTCTTGTAAGAGAGGAGAAGTCAGACCTACAGAGGAGAAGGCAATATGAAAGTGGGGCACAGAGATGAGTCAGAAGCTGAGCGAAGCTGCTGGAGGCAAGGAGCAGACTCTCCCCTAGCGCCTCTAGAGGGAGCGCAGCCATGCCGACACTTCAGTTTGGGGCTTTTAGCCCCTGGAACTGTGATGGAATACACTGCTGTTGTCTTGAGCCCCAGTTAGTGGTGATTTGTTACAGAGGCCATAGACTAACACAACAGGGCAGCTGGCGTATGCAGTAGGCTGCCTGGACCAAATCCGAGTGGATGAGGGTCAGGAAAAGCTTCCAGACTTCAGAATAAGCTTTGAGCATATTTAAGAGGAGGGGAAGGAAAAGAGAAAGGCTATGGAGGAGTAAAAGTCTGTGTGAAATCCAGAGCCCAGAGAGAGCATGGTGTGGTCTCCAGAGTAGGGAGAGGGTGGCAGGAGCTCATCCTGACAGGTGGCAGTGTCCTGTGGAAGGGAATGAGGGCTTGGAGGGCAGTGAGGGGAAACAGTGAGCCTCAGCAGATGGTGTCCAGGTCAGGCAGGAGTTCCATGAGGCCCTCTCTGGAAGCCTAAATTAGAGCAGTGGAAAGAGAAAGAAATGCACAACCCAGCAAGGTGAATAGGCAGGAAAACCAGCAGGATTTGGATGTTGAAAAGTTAGGAAAAGGCATGCGTGAACACTGATGTCCATGCTTCTGGATTCAGAACCGAGCTGGTGATGATACTCATTCCTGAGGTCAGGAAAAAAGGAGGAGAAGCCTCCCAGTAGAACGGGCATTTCGGAGCAAAATTATTGGCCCAGGTAAACCTTATTTCCTGGATGGGCATTTGGAGCAAAAAAATCTTTCATGACCTCCAAGATCTCCCTCTTTGGCCCTGACAGTTCTAGCAATTTCCGTAGTATTACTTATTTGGGATCACAATACCGAAGTTCATGTTAAAATAGAAACATGACCTTGGAAGGAGACCTGATTTGCCATGACCAGCCTTAAATGTTTGAGTTTGAAAGAAGTTATCAGCTTAGCCCTCTGGCCAGGGGAGCCCTTGAGGGTGGAAAGAAGGCTGTTACAATTTGATAAGGGAGCACTAGAGTTCCGCACTGGCCCCTACCAGTGAAGACAGGTGAGAGCACAGTGGGAGTTCAACCGGGTATCATGAAGGCATGACTGGGGGAGATCTGAAAAGAAGTGGTGGGGGGGAGGATGAGCTTGAAGGAACACATCTCACGAAAAGTTAATGCTATATTCCTTTTCTACTCTGAGCATGTGCAAATGGACAGGGTCCTGGGTTTGGCATTATCCGTCCCGGGATTAGAACAATGGTCACAGGCAAAGTTTAAGGTATTCTCTGGCAAATTGCCCAAACTTGTGATAAGAGGTAAGACAAGTAACAATGCATGGAGAGTGGGCTTTCCCTATGAAGGGGATCAGAATATCTCCCCAAAATCTGCTACATTAGCATACGGATTATTTTGAGCTGAAGGCAATTAAGAAACAGCAAACTCAAAAAGAGCTCTCTGCTCTCCCCATCTGCCTGTTAGAGTTAGGGTTAGTAAAGGTGGGACATGAATTTCCCTTTGTGATGGTTTTCTCCCTCTCCTCTCCCACACCAGAAGGAGAAAAAGCAACCACAGACCATTTACAACCCTTTACATCACTGGAGCTGTAAAGTCAACACTGAGATGGGTCTACACAGACAAACCTTACCAAAATCATCTTTATCTTCTGTTATTTTCCCTATAGCTTTATCTTCCCACAATTCACTGCTCCCAGAAGCCCAAACCCCTTTACCTTTCTTTTATCACGTCTCCACAAATGTGTCACCCTTTGTTAAAACGGTATAGAAGCCCCTAGGTAACACCACCCCTTTGGATCTTCATCTTTTTTTTTATAATGAAGGCTTCCATGCATGTAAAATTAAAATATTACCATCAAATAAGATCTGTATGCCTTTTCTCCTGTGAATCTGTCTTTTGTCAGCTTAATTTGCAAGCCCCAGGCACAAATATAAGATAGAGGAAAAGTTTTCTTCCATACACCTATACGATTGTTGTTCAATGTTATAGGGCTTTTCAGCAGGGGAAGTAGTTACCCTATTTCCTTAATGTTTCTACATGGCGTCTTACTTTTAAAAAACATTCTCTTTTTTATTTTAAATTTAATAACTGCTATGAGTTGAAAGAAAAAGAAAAATAACTTTTATTGTAATAATCTATTACTACTGCTGTGATTTATCATAGAATTATAAAGCGCCTGGAGCTTGAAGGAAACACAGACTTCAGCCTGATTGCATTTTTGCGGCTGGGTATGTATTAATTAATCACACAACTAAATCATGATTGCTTCGTCATCTTCCTGTCCCTAACACTTTTCTAACACCTTCTAGAACTTTCCTAGAACAAATCAGTGTGCTAGAGTGCTCCTAGAGCTTCTGGTCCCATGACTCACATCCTTATAATCTCATCTCTGACTTAAGCCACCTCTGGGTAGATAGTTCACTGTGGCTCTCACTCACTTTCCACCATGAACTTTTGCCTCAATATAGACTTCCTTCTTCATTTCTATTCCCTGCGGTCCACCACATCTGTGAGGGATCTCTCTTTCTGGTGCACGTGTGCTGGAATTAACACCCCTTAGGGCCACTCTCAACCCCAGGAGAGTGGGCACTGATGGGTGAATGCCCCTGCCTCGTATCCCTAGGGTGGACGATTCTGGGAGGGGAGCTGTCAGTGATGCATCCTCACTCCACTGCCTGTACAAAGTCCTTGCCTCAGGCTCTGATCTTAAGCAACACCAAACTAAAGTATTCCATGAGAATGTGTAGCACTCATATCACACACAAATCACTTATTCAAACTGACTCTCTGTTTCCACTTACGTAAAATGAAGGCATTAGATTGACCTCTTCGGTTCTTATTCTTTCAAATATTCACTCATTCTCTCATTTTTTATTCACTCTTTTTTCATTTACTTATTTTCATTCTTCATTTAGCCACTACACTTTCTGTCATTTATTCTTTTTTTTTTTTTTTTGGCAGAGAGAGAGAGAGAGCACGCACATGCATGAGCAGGGGGGCAGGGAGACGGAGAGAGAGAATCTCAAGCAGGCCCCAAGCTAGGCATGGAGCCCTATGTGAGGCTTGATCAAGGACCTTGAGATCATGACCTGAACTGAAGACAAGAGTTGGATGCTTAACCAACTGAGCCACCCAGGCGCCCCTGTTTTATTTATTCACCCACCCATCCATTCTTTCATTCATTTACTTCTATTCCTCTTGTATGTTTTCTTTCTTCATTTATTCATTTATCCACTGATTTTAAAGCAGACAATAATTCTTTTATTCATCTATTCATTTTTCATCTATCAGTAACTTTTTTATTCATTTTTTTCTTTCATTCTTTAGTGTTTCATGCATTCATTCTTTATGCTATAATTTTCATACAGTTCTTCTTGTACTCTTCCTCCCCTTCTTTCTTTTCTTCCTTTGTATTTCTTTCTTCCCCTCTCTCCTTTCTTCCTTCAAATGGTTGCTGAGAATCTGCTAAAGGACCAACCTTTAGCAACCATTCTACTACTAGTTGAAATAACACTGCTTTGTGAGTAATTGCTTCTGTGAATCAGAGACACGCTACAAGAGATAGGTGAGGGTAAGAATCGTGTGTTCCCCACATACTATAAATGGGGGAAATGGGGGCATCTGGGTGACTCGGTTGGTTAAGCATCCACTCAGGTCATGATTCCAGGGTCCTGGGATGGACCTCCAAATCGGGCTCCCCCCTGAGTGGAGAGTCTGCTTCTCCCTCTGCCTTCCACTCACCCCCCTCACTCATGCTCTCTCTCTCTCATTCTATCTCAAATAAATAAAAAGAATCTTTAAAAATAAATAAACTAACAAATAAATAAGGAAAATATATGTTCCAAATTTAGGTAACATTTTGTTTTCCTTCCTTCCTTCCTTCCTTCCTTCCTTCCTTCCTTCCTTCCTTCCTTCTTGCCTTCTTCTTTCATTCTTTCGTTCTTTCTTTTTTCTTTTAGAGAGAGAGATAGAGCACATGCACATGGGGAGAGGGGAGGGGCAGAGGGAGAGAGAGAATCTTAAGCAGGCTCCATCTCACGACCTTGAGATCATGACCTGAACAGAAACCACGAGTCTAACGCTTAACTCACTGAGCAACCCAGGCACCCCCAGCATTGTGTATTTCTGATAGATGTCCACTCTCTTCAATCATTTTTATTGTTTCTGTTATTTACAAAGACTACAAGAAGTCTTATTTTAGCCACTGAGGAAATAAAATTATTTCTGCTGGTTCCTAACCATATAAAAGTTATTCAACAGCTTTATGGGAGATTATACTCATATCATCTAAATGTTTATAAACTAAAAAACCAGATGACTACCCAACTGAAAATGCAAACTAGAATGTAATTGGACACATGCTTTCTCCCAGGAGAAAGTCTCATTATCAAAACTACCTATTTATTAACCTGAATATAAAAAAAGTATGAATCCTTAAATATTTTTATGGGCACATATCTACAATTAAAGGTATGTCGAAATATATAATATGGTGCTAAAACAATTTTTTTTCAAAGAAGAGTGTTACAATCAAGAGGTTCACATCATAAAGGTTATTCCTTATTGAATTGGTAAATGAGCAATTGAGGATGTAAACTAACATGCCAACATGCAATCTCCATATTGTATTTACACTTCCATAGATATAATCCACAAACTTTAAAGAATGAGGTACAATGTGTGTATGTGTGTGTATGTGTGTGTGTCATTTTCTAAGTTTTTAAAATTAAATTGCAAAAATCTTATTTATTTTCATATTTTATAATGCAGTCTTAAATAGAAAATTACATGAAACATACATGTACATTTTATTCAATTATTATTGAACCAACACCCTTGTAATTTTCACCCCGTTCAGAAAAAGAGACCATTACCAACCCCTCAAAACCTTCTGGTTCTTCTTCTCAGCCACAGGTTCCTCCTGCTTTGAGCTGACTTTGGTGGTAATTAGCTCCTTGCCTTTCTTAATGCTGTTTGCCTGTTTTTAAATTTGATATAAATGGAATCATACAATATTTATTACTTTCTGTCTGGCTCTTGCAATCAACATTATGTTTGTGAGATTTACCTGGCTTTTATGTGTACTTGTACATTGTTCATTTCAATTCTGACATAATAATCTATTGAATGAACTTTCCACAATTTATCCGTCCATCCTTCTGTCCATAGACATTTGAGGTTTTCCCGGTAGCTGGTTATTATGAAGAGTGTTCCTGTGAATGTTCCTGTATATGTAATCTGGAGGACAAATACACAGATTTCTCTAGGACAGTCTTTAAGGTAGAACTGAATGGTCGTAGGGTAGAAGTATCATCAACTTTAGTAAAAGTACCAGACTATTTTCCAAAGTAGTTTGACACACCCATCAGCAGTGCATGACAGTTCTCTCTTGCTTCACATCCTTGGCAACATTTGCTATTGTCAATCTTTCTAATTTTAGCAACTTGGGGGCAGGGGTGTCATTTTAATTTACCTTCTCCTGGTGATAATGAGATTGAGGGCCTTCTGTGATATTATTCGCCCTTTGGGTAGCCTCTCTTGTAAGGACTCCTTGAGGTCTTGACTACTGGACTTTTTGTCTCTTTGATTTTGGTTTGAGTTTTTAAAAGAAATACATTCTGAATACATAACATATATTTTGCTGTATATACATGTTTCTTGTACAACAGTATTAAAAATTATCTATGAAAAATTATCTATCAAAAAACGTGCAGTACCTCTTTGTAGGAAACCATGACACACAATTGAAAAGAATTAGAGAAAACCTACGTGAATAGAGGGATACAAAATATTCATGTCTTGGAAGAATAACATTGCAAAGACTTACATTCTCTCCTGAATTGTTCCACAGATGCAAGGTAATTCCAGAGAGAATATTTTCCCCTTCTTTTGTGGATTTTGGCAAACTTATAATAAAATTTATATGGGAAAATAAAAAGCAAAGATAAATAGCCAAGATGTTTCTGAAGAAGAAGAAGAAAGAGGAAGAGGACTTTCTCTATCAGATACTGACGCTCGTGGGAAACCACAGCAGATACGGCAGTGTGGTATTGGGGCAAGGATAGGCAGATAAATCGGAGGAAGAGTGGATTTATATCTGGAATATAAAATCCAGAGACAGACCCACCTACGGAGGGAGACTCATGTACAGCAAAGGTGAGCCCGCAGAGTCACAGAGAAAGGACTAAACAGTGCTGGCACAAATGAACATCCACACTGGAAGAATCAGTTGCAAGGTGATTCTTGACCTAAATGTAAAAGTCAAAAGAGCAGAGCTTTTAGAAGGTAATGTAAGAGGATATATTCATGACCTTAGGTATGGAAATATTTTTAAAGCAGAGAGAAAAGCTCTAACTAAAAAGAAAACAGGTTAACAAATTATTCATCAAAGGGCAACTCAAAGAGTGTAAAAAGCAAGTCACAAAGTTGAAAAATGCTGCAACTATTGTGATTGTGAATCTTTCTAAAAACCATGATGCTTTTCCTTTCCTTTTCTTTTTTTTTTGAATAAAATATTTTAGCCCTGTATGAAAGTAAGACTCATTGGGTAATTCATTTACTTCTCAGAGGCAGAAAGTACCTGGAAGGTGTTTTTTGGAAGAGCTCCCCTCCTTGGAAGATTCCAGAAGCAGCAAGTCATATCTCAATCCATATTTCCTTCCTTTCTTGGATGTATCTTTTCATCCTTTCCTACAGAGTAGAACTTGAATAAGACTTTCAAGTCGTTCGGTGGACGTGAACCTCCTTAGGGAGACCCCGACATGCACACCGCCTTTGGAATTCAACAAAGAATCTGCCAAACTTGTGTTTCTTTCCCTTCTCATCAAGGTTGCAAGGTCTGGGTTCGGTTAGTCAGAAGTGGGGAAATTTACTGACTCTTCCTTTGATGACGTGATTTTTAGGAAGGCTAGTACGCCTGAGAGCTCATCAGACACCGAGATCCCTGTGTTAGCAAATTGTTGATTGGGTGAGACACCTTCACTCTAATTTTGTTTTTATAAAATCAGGCTGCAAAGCCACCATCTTTTCTTCCTGCACATCTGCACGTGATAAATTATTTCTATTCCCTTTAATCCATTTTTTATTATTCTTCAAAAATATCTCATGCTTTTTGTCCCTGGTGTTGTTGGAAATAAATCCCTGCCAAGACTCAGCTCTATTGTCAAGAGGTCAGCATCACGCAGGATGGCCGTTTCCTCGAGTTAATGAATTAGTAAATTAGCAAGTGGTGAGTTGAAATTAGATAATTGCCTTACCTTGAAATCTATGTAGTCATGAAGCCCATTAACTGAAAAAAAAATATTTATTGTCACTGACATCTTCACGCACTCGGTGTTTCTGGGCTTCAGTGCTGACCTTTTAAGGAGAAACAGGAGAGGGGTTTGAGTGACTGGTTTTCCGCTGGTGCCAGCCATTAGTATATCAGCAACAGACCCGTTTAGGGCTTCAGATAACCTTCCACCTGGAGTAATATATTCTTATTTCATTTCCATGCTGGTGGTTATTATAGCAGAGACTGCAGTAATTCCCTGCTCTCCTATAGCCAGCTTTTTACTCTCAAGTACCCTGAGGAATTAAATGGATGTTTGTAATTTTTCCCCATTATGGAGAAAGTTCTAAATTGTATTGCAAATAAATAATAATATTGAATGCTGATACAGAGCCGTCTCCAGGCACTCTCCGAGCCTTAATTAATTAAGCCTCTCAAACACCCTGTCACCTTGGTAAATGCATCACCATATTTTTGAATGTCAAGCCTGGTAACCGGTAATTACTGAAAAGTTGAGGAAAGATCATTCGGATGGAAGGAGATTAACCACGTGGTGTATTTTCAAAATGGTCAGAGGAGCAAAAATGTTCAGCTTTGTGACGTGAGAGACTGGACGGTGACTCTCTGGGAGAACTGAGAACTTCTCTGAGGACCACTGCTGATGTGGCTGGTGGGTGACACCTGAGAAAGCAGCATGGTTGACAGGTTCGTGCGTGCCGTGACGTGGGAAGGGCACCCCCATTTCCAGTGACGTGGACTACCGGGGTTTCTGCAGACAGGGATGCCATTTTCTGTAAAGAATGGGTCTGTCCTTATGTCTAGAACAACATTCTTTGGATGCTGTGAAGTAGTGATCCCCAAACTTTAGTGACAAAATAAACCTCCTGGAAAATTTCCCAGCAGTGCAGATTCTAGGGCCCCACCACCAGAGGGTCTGTTTGGGACAGTCTAGGTTTGACCTTAGAATTTTGACTTTTTTTTTTTTTTCCCAATCAACACCAGGCAACTCTAATACAAATGATCCCAGAGAGGTTGCCCAGCCTAGCAAACACAGCTTGGGAAGATTTGAGGCAGGTATCCCCAGTTTTCCGGCTTTCGGATAAAGAGCTTCATCCTGTGGTCTATCGATTTGGATCAGCACGGCCCACCAGTAGGCCTGCTCAGCTGAGTTAACTATGAAATGTTCTCTCATGTCCGCTCGGCAAATTGATCTGCTAGATGAAGTTGTTTAGAGTTTTGGGAAGTCCGCTATAAACACCAATGAAATGATATCAGGTTTTCCTTTGTCTTCAGTTCACCACCGTAATGTTTGAGGCTTTAGACCTGATCAAAAGTCAGCTAGCCACCTGGTGACTGTCATGGGCGTGGGGTGTTCCAAGACCTGATCCAGATACCATGCTCAGAGCTCCCAGTGTAGTTGGTGACACGGAAGACGCACATTTGAAAATGACGAAAGGGACATTTAAAAAATGGAAATGCAAAAAAGTGCTCCGCTCGTGAAATCTGGAGGCGTTGGTCTTAAGTGTTTTTCTGACTCTTCCTTAGCAGAGACTCACAAAGGAAGCCATAGTGAAACAAAATGGCAACTCAGATAGTTGCCATCCATGGCTCTCCTATGAAATGCTCGACTGTGGTATAGACTCAAGACTCAATGTTTCAAGTGCAATTGGGTATGAAAACACCCAGAGCAGTGCTAATATGTGGTTGTATCACTAAATGTGTGTGCATGTGTGCCGGGGACAGGGACTTCAGCGCTCTTTCTGTGCATGATACGTGAACAGAGCTTTGCTTGATTCAGGCTCGATCCAGGTTCGTTATTGCTGTTTTTTCTATACATTGGGATGGAGTGATAAACCTTGCGTGTTTTGTCAGTTTAGGTAGCATTATTAGTCTTAAAGGGAGATCAGTGAGTATAAAAATAGACTAATGAATATGTGTGTGTGTGTATATATATATATAGTATGTATATTCTCTCTCACAGAGATCTATGACATTTATACAGTTTTGTTTATTCTTCTGTGTACATTTATTGATATCCTTTATTTCAATATTTAAAAAATATTTTCTATATTTCTTCTTAAAGAGCAATCAACCCCTAATTTTGTAAAAATCTTCATATTGCTTTGGTAAATAAACTCTATTTTGCCAAATGAAGTTGTTAGCTCAATATCAATTGTTTTGAAACTATAGGCTTTTTATTTCAGCAATTTCTCAAAATGTTCCAGTCATTAAACTGTAGAATCACTTTAAATAATAATCTCAGAAAAAATCTTATCTATCAGGTCCTCCATATTTCTTTATAAATCTATTTTAGTTTTTTAAAAAAGCTTTAAGAAAGTAGGCTTGAATTATGTCATGAGTAAAGGCATCCCTGCTATTGCAGCAGAAAGGAACTGTCACTGAACACGGGTCACCTCCTTCCACCCACACCCACCACCCAATATCATCAAACAAAGGATCCTCCCGTCTCCCACTTCTCCAGGCCTCTTCTACCCACTCTGGACCCATCTATTTGCTGAACAGATGTTTACCTTTCTGCAGGCATGCCAGGCTGTTTCTCCACACATCTATGCCATGGGTCCCACAATTCCCTTCGCCTAAAATGTCTTTCCCTTTACTCACCCCACATGTCTACTTGTCATTGAAATTCAGTGCATAAGCCATGAACTTGATGAAGCATTTTCTGAAACTTTCCTGGCCTTCCCATGGTCTCTTGCCTCTTGGATCCCACTGTGTCTAGGCTCTCCCAGCACCTGTAACAATTTGGGCGGAGGTGTGCCTATGCTTTTGCATCCCCCCTTATGATCAGCTCCCTTAAAGGGAGACTCTATCTTATTCATGCTTGTATTGCCAGCACCAAGACTTTCCTGCTCTGCAGATGAGGAATATGCATTTGATGAATGCATGAAAGACTGAACCAAAGGTATAGGCAAGGAGGCCAACATGCATATCTTCTTTAGAAGAGCACCTGTGCACCAGGCTGTAGAGCTCTACCTTCAGATACATTGTAAACCGGCTAACTGAATTCTACAGCAAGCCCATAGAAAAGGTAGATAAAGTGGGAAGGTAGGAGAATATCTAATTACTAGCCACCTTTTTTTCACAGACATAAAACTTAAGTGACACACAAGACTTCCTTGAGTTTTTCTAGATTTTGAATTCCTGTGCTTTTGTGTCTTGCACATAGTAAATGGTTAGTCCGTATTTGTTGTTGTAGGAGGAAGGGAGGAAGGGAGGAAGGGAGGAAGGAAGGAAGGAAGGAAGGAAGGAAGGAAGGAAGGAAGGGAGGGAGGAAGGGAGACTCTGATGTTGTTAGGCATCTCTTAGGAAGAAATGGATTCCATTTTCCAACATGGGCATTTGTATTACAGTAATAGCATTTGAATTAAATTAAGATTCCTCATTTATTTGTATCTTTCATAGGATCTGCTCAATGTATAATCTTCAGGTTTTTTAGTAGGCCGGGGAGGCTGGTTATAGGAGGGTTTCTTCTGTTGGATCGCCCTGAATACGTCTTCACGTTTACCACTTGCATGCCCCTGGGAATAATGGGATAGTGAAAGCTGTATTTTTTTTCTTTTTACTTTTCATGTTCTTAGGCAGAAAGCAGAGATGTGAGTTTAATAGTACATTATTTATTCCTGCCTCTCAGGGGGAGGAGGCTAAAAGAGGATGGCGATGTGTTTGTGAATGTAATATAGTGTGGATTAAGGCATGAGAAGCTGTTTATCATGGAGAGTCTCGTTACAGATGTTGCCAGCACCTGTTGAGGATGAACCGCATTAGAGAAATGTCTCCTCATCCCGCCTCATTTGGGGTTTCTCTTTGCATTACTATTCTAAACCCCGACTCTCAAGGGCTTCTGCTTCCGAGCTAAGCTTTGCTCTTTGTTGAAAGTTGGCAAACAAAATCTCAGCTTGGGAACAGTCTCTTCCCTCTGCATCATGCTCATCTCCACCACGCCTGTTTATTAATTTCTTCCCAGAACTGCCCAACTGCATTTAATTGGGTACACATTTTGCTTAAAAAAATAATAATAATATATATATATATATAGCAATTAAATCTTGATCCCCCTTCTTTATTTTAGGCTTCTTCTAATTAAAGAAATGTTTTGATTACTTTCCCCACTAACCCCTCAAACGAAAGAGAAACTTTAAAATAAGTGGTGACATCTCAAATACTCTGGGATAAATTCTTTGCAGGTTTGGAGTTGAGACATGGTCCAATTCTACCCTATGTGAATGAAGAAGTCTATTTTTTTTTTCCCCAGAGAATGAAAATCCAGATTGGAGTTGTTGCTCAGCATCCGGGAACGCTCGGGCCCAGCTTCCAAGTGCAATCCTCCCGCTCAGAGCCAGCACCCCACGCGCAGAAGTGAGGCCCTGAGCCAGCCCCGGCCCTGGCATGCCTGACCCTCTCCGCATCTGCTCCTCGGGAGCTCGTGCGTGGTGCCGTGCTGCCTTCCCTGCGGGCACGCTCCCCGTGGGCTGCCCTAAGCGCACAGCCTCTGGCCCAAACCCCATCGTCTGAAAGTTTATCAGCAGAACTAGTGTGTCCCAAACACTGGCCACGCGCCTGCGCCCCCCGCCGTCCTATCTGTCCCTCCTCTGGCTCTGCCCGCAAGGCCGGCGGTGGCCCCTGCTCTCAGCCCCCAGGAGACTCTCCGCGCTCCCAGCTGGGGCATCGCTAAGCCTCGCGGGCCCAGTGCCATCTCCAGATCGCAGTGCCCGGAGAAGACCACGCTGTGCCTTCCTCCCCGTCCCCACCTCACTCCTCAGTTGGCTGACAGTCTTCTCTCCGTGTTCATCTACAGCACTGATAAGCTGTGGAAAAGAGACTGAAATAAACATGACGATTCACTCACAGCCACACCTAAGAAGTTATCATCACTTCAGATTGCAGATGCTAGCATCCCACTTTCTAATGATGGCCTTCTGTCCTTCCACCTCTCTCCGTCTCAACAATACTCCGGTCAAATGCAAGCTTGGATCCCCTCAAGTTTACCAGGTCCCCTTAGCTGTTTTCTCTAATCAGCCTCTGGTTTTTTCTTTCCCCATTCAGGCTAGAATCCAGGATCTATCCTTTATGCTACTTCTCACCAACGCCCTCAATTCTTTTTCCCTCATTCTGCTGTCCCAGCCTGAGAAAATGCCAAACCAACTGTCTGCCTTCGCCTCTCCTACATCCAGGCCCACGAGATTCCCTGGAGGAAAAACAGAGCAGTAAATCCATGTTTCTGCAATTCTATCTGCTCCTACCTGAGCCAGGTAATCCTTCTGTTTGATCGTGATTAAGTCCTTCTCCTGTTTCTTGTAAGGTTCCCTCAAGCACTACCCTGCACTCATGTGCTTTCCATAATGCCTTTGCCATCCATCCCAGGGGATGACCTGATTTCCAGGCTCATACAGGAAAATCACTAATGTCAACAGTACCTAGCTCCTGTACCCCCGGAGAACACATCTAGCTGCCTCCATAGAAACCCTTTTCTCTTTCCCTTCTTCCTTCTACTTCACAAGATCAGGTGTGCTGACCACAGCTCCTTCAGCTTCCCAAGGACCTTGCCCATCCTCTGTATTCCAACCCTCACTTTTCTCCTCTTTCCCTCTATTACCCTTTCCCCCCAATTTCTCTCCCTTTCCCTGCACAGCCACTGGGTCTTGAAAACAGTCTCTGTTTACTGCCTGTACTGTGTCCCTTTCCGTGGACTGCTTAGCTCACGGCCTGTGGGCTTCTCCAGCATCCCTTGTCTCCACTGAATAATGTTCTCAACAAAGGTACGAGCAGTGTTTGAGTGGCTAAACCCAGTAGCAAACTTTTGATCCCAATTTTGCTTAATTTTTCTGGGTTTCTGGGTCACTGCTGGATATCATCCAGGCACGCCTTTAACTCTCCTCTCCTGCTTCTGCGGCCTGTTGTGTATGCTGGGAAGCTGAACTGTACCAGTGGCTTCGATGGATTTCCTTGTCCTGCGGCTCCCAGTTGGGTTTGGCTGGTGGGAAGCCCCAGCAGCCAATGGGAGGGGGAGAGGGGTCACGGCCAGGGGTATATATCCCACTTCTTTCTAATGGACATGCAAGGGGAGACTGCTGCCCTTGACAGAAGCTCTTAGGAGATCTTCTCCATATAGCGTGCGCGCTCTCTCTTTCCCTCTCTCTCTCCCCCTTTCTCTCATGCTCCCTTTTGCTCTCTGCTTTTCTCAGGCTCCCAGAATCTACTCTCTCTTCTCAGCTGTCTAGGCCTAGAAGTGCCGACCCTACTCTCTGCTGTTACCTGCCCCTGGCTATTCCATTAGTACTTTTGGGTTCCCTACACCTGCCCACAACTTTGTAAATAGTCCCTTTGTTAAATTTCCCTTAAATGTCCCAATTTCAGGGGTATCCTTTCTTTCCCACCAGGACCTGTATCAGTAATGTAACACTACCAAGCCCTCAGTCCCTCCTGGGCTTCATGAAAGTGTCTCTTGCTCTTCTGCTAACCCTTCAGCTCTGCCTAGTGGTCCCCTTTGGACAGCAGCTGAGGGGGATGCTGAAGGAGATGGGCTCCAGAGCCAGACCGCCCGCACGGCTGGGCCACCGAGAGCAGTGTAACCTCGGAAAATTCCCCAAACCTCTAGTCTCCGTCTTCTCATCTCTAAATGGTGGATATGATGCCCCCCTACCCTAAAGCGTTATGGAGATGAAATGGCTTAAAACATGTGAAGCACTTAGAATCATGCCTGGAGCCCAGTAAACAAAGCATAGAATGCTGGTCGTTGTGTCCCAGTTATTCTCGTCCCTCTTCTTCCACCTGCCCCCTAATGGTTGGTGTTCCCCAGCAGTATTTCTGTAGCCACCTTTCTGGTCACTATTTTAAAATACCCCGGGGATGATCTAAGACAATTATGATAATAGCTAACATGTATCACACCCTTCCGATGTATGTACTTCCTACCATGTGCCGTCAAATTTGTACAAAATCCTCTGTGTTGGGCAACTGAGTTGCCTCTCCGAGCCTCAGTTTCCTCCTTTGTGACATGGGCATAATATTAGTACCTATCTCATAAAGGCTTTTTGTATGAATCTGATGACTTAATACAGAAAAAGCCTTTATCAGACTGGTGCTAGGATTATCCTCAAGGTATAGAAGAAGCAATGAGGCAGAGGGAGGTAAAATCATATCCCAAGGTTGAGGAATGGAATAATGCGCTTACTCGAATCCAACCAGGCTGAATCCAGGCTCCTATTGGCAGCAAGGAATAACTCGGGTGGAGTCCAGTTTCCCGAGGCAGGGAAAAAAACCGCGAAGTGGCAAATAGATGAGCTTTTGAAACCAGCCCCATGATTTCCTAGAATGCTAATAAAAACATTTTCATTCCCCTAACTGCTGAGCGCCTAGGTAGCACACAGGCTGTCCGCTCTGTTTCCACAGACAGGAAATCAACCTGGGCAGCACTTGACTGACAGCAAGACTGTTCCATCATTTTCCAAACCCAGCGAAATGAGAAAAAGAAACCAGTAGGTTAGATATTCCTGGAGGATATAGCTCCCCTTTGGGCGTCAGGTTCACACTGACTTCAAAGGGAGGAACTGCTGAACTGGAGAGGAGGGAAACTGGGCCCAGAAGAATTGGGCTTGAAGAGTATAAAGAGTGACAAGGAACAGAGTCTGGGAAATTGGCTTGAATACTCGGCAGTGCGTTCTAGCAATATACATGATTAAGTTTTCCATGTATAGTGTGATTTTCTTTTATCTCACAAGTGTCTTCTTAAACAATGTTTTTAATTAGGACCCTTGTTTTCCTTTACTTCTTTATTAGGGAAGCTTCACACTTAGCCTGACATTAGAATGTTCTTCAAAATAAACAGTTTCCATAAAGGCAAAATTTCTCCATAAGATCATTACTATTATGTTGTGTGGGAAATGGAATAGCACCTCTGGGAATTTAATGCTGTCAAGAGTCTATTTCAGTAATATGTGACGTTCTCCAGGAGATCTGCGCTATCTCCATTTGCTCCTACTTCGCAGGAAACGAGAGGGGAGAACCAAACCCGTGCCGCTGATTACAATCAAGGGCATTTTCTTGCATGAATAGATAAATTATCTTTTAAAAAGGGAGCCCTTCGTGAACGTTAGAATCCCCTGGTGCCTGTTGGTTGAACTCTGTGGTAAAAATCTGCCAACATGGCGGAGTGAGGGGAATCACTGCAAAATGAAAATGCTCCCACGCTTGAAGATACGATTCCAGCTTTTCTTTTTCTTTTTGCTTTCGTTTAAGGATTTGGAAGAGCGAGGAGAGAATCTGTCAGGATGAGACACCCTTCTGCACAGAATTTCAAATTTTTGTGGTATTGTGTAGAATTTCTCAGTTCACAGGTTTCCTGAGGATAGACTCCACCAACTGCCCATGACTTTAGCCTGAAGATGGCTGGGGCTCATTCTGGGCCTCGGGCAGACCCCCCCCCCCCACCGCACCCCTTCCCCCGACCTCGATCAATGACTCGTGTAATATAACATCTGAGTGTGAATGTAAGCATTTTAATATGAAAAGGATTGATTTTTGCCACTGACATGGGATTCTAATGATTGGAAACAATATATTGATTTTTTTTTTTTAATTAAAGCCATCTTCCCACTCATAATGGAAGGTCCTGCCCTTTGTGAAATTTATATCCATAGTCCTTGGTGATGTCTGCAATTACAACTCCCAGTGGCTAGCACCACATTTGGGAAGGAGAAAGGACTAATAGGAGAGAAATTATTCTCACTCCCTTCTTGGTAACAAGCTTTTAGTGTTGGTCAAAGGTGGCTGATGGAAGGCTGGATGCATGTTGAAATGTCTCCACCCTGCAGCACAGCCCAGACGGACAAATTCCCCAGGGCTTCCAGGCTGCTCCTAACTCACATTCTCAGAATTCCCTTTATCCTTGTCCTGCTCCTTGAAGCATCTGGAAGGTGAATAAAGACACTTCACTTTGAGAAAATGGATTAAGTTTAGTCCCCATTTGGTGAAAGTGTCACTTCCTATCACCAGGTCATTCAAGTACTGTCACTGGGCTCTCGTCCCTAGATCCCACAGACCAGAGGCTAGGCCCACCCAGGCTGGCTGGAAATACACTATGAAATGAGTAACTGGGAAGATCTATTTGGGGCCCATGTTAGCTCTACACCACTCTTAGCACCCACCTTCCTCATGCTCATATCATATGTGCACATGTGCCAGGGTCACAACTACTGTGACCTCCCAGGGCGTTAGAGATGATCCTAGAGAAGGCTTTGTTTTACACTGGAGTACACTGAGGTCAGCGTGGTCAATCACATGCCCAGGCCTGTCTGTCACAGAGCCAGGCCAATGCGATCCCTCTTATCCCTAGTCTAGTATCCTCTGCCCTATACCACATTCCTTTAAGCCCAAACATACAGGTTTTCTCCAAAATCTCTTGGTGACTGTGGCTCCTAACATCGGCCATGACTCCTTCCCTAATCTCTGTGAGCTCCCCTTTCCTCCCTGCTCTCCCACCTCCTGCAGATTCAGGACCCAGGATTCATTCTTCCTTCACCCAGCACTTCCTCAATGTCGCATCTGATCTGTCTCCCCCACAGACCCTCTAGCTCCTTTCTAGGTCCTTCCACATTCATCTACACTTAGCTGCCCATAACATATGTGGAAAGGGCATCCAGAGTCAGGAGCCCCAGGTCTAGCCAATTCTGGCTGCTGCATATTTACTTTATTACTCTTACATATTTGATTTCTCATCAGCAAGGAGAAATCGTATTTGTTTATCTCCTGGGTTGTTGTGAAGATCAGCTAAAATAATGAGTAAGAAAATGTAGGTAAACTAAGAAATACCCCCAAACGTTAGAAATTCTGATGGGTTTTCTCCCCTCGGCTTTGCCAGCTAATGTGAGAACCTAAGATGAGCAAGAATAGATAATGGTTGTAAGTGGATTGGTGCTTATGCCTCCTGACTGACATATTTGCCCCTGGTGGTGTCTTCTGAGGGCATAGTAACTGCCCAGTGGGCAACTCTAGTGGGAGTATGGCAGCACCAATGCAGGACTTGGAGGAGATTATTTTGTATGCAGCAGTTCTTTCTTTTCTTTTTTTAAAAAAGATATAATTAATTTATTTTTTTGAGGGAGAGAGTAAGAGAAAGAGAGCATGGTGGGGGGGATCAGAGGAAGAGGAGAAGCAGACCTCTGCAAAGCAGAGAGCCTGACACAGGGCTCAATCCCTGGAGTCTGGGATCATGATCTGAGCAGAAGGCAGATGCTTAACCTACTGAGCCACCCAAGCATCCCTGCATGCAACAGTTCTAGGCTTTAGGAAGTCCCACCTTTGAGCTCCCTTTTTCTACCATGATTAAGGCAGGCATTTGCCTTACGAGGGGAAAAAAAAAAAAAAAAAAGCTGGAGAAAGACAGTAGCTTGAAGATTCACATCCCAGAAAAGGGGAAAGCATTCTTAAAATAAAAGGGTAGCCATTGTAAAGCCCCACGGCAGGGCCATCATCAGTCATATGACCCAGCAGGTCTGGGACCAGGCATCTTCTTCATCTCCAGGCTTAGCAATTGCAGGTAACTGAAAATACAATTGATCAAACCGGTTTGTTGCCTCAAACACAGAACCCACGCTAGCCAAGAATGTGAACAGCATGCTAAGAGATCCTTATGATGTCAGAAACACATTTGAGAATTAAATCACTTGTCAGGCATTTATTCTCTGGCTTGCCTGGGTTTATTATTTCATTTCTTACTCTGTTTGGTATGAGAGATGGGTTGAGGGAAAGGTAGGTCTTTTGGTTCAAAAATCAAGAGTGAAAGTTTGTACCGCTGAATCCCCTTCACCTTTTTCTCCCATCACCACCCCTGACTCCCCTCCCCTCTGGCAACCACCAGCTTTTTCTCTGTGTTTATGAGTCTGCTTCTGTTTTCTGGTTTGTTTGTTCATTGTCTTGTGTTTTAGATTGCACATGTAAGTGAATCATATGGTATTTGTTTTTTTCTGTCTGATTTATTTCACTTCGCCTAATACCCTCTAGGCCATCTGTGTTGTCATGACTGGCAAGATTTCATTCTCTTTTCTGGTTGAGTAATATCCCATTGTATTATCTACCACATCTTCTTTATCCATTCCTTTATTGATGGACATTTAGATTGTTTCCGTATCTTGGCTATTGTAAATAATGCTGTAATAAACGTAGAGGTGCATATATCTTCTTAAATTAGTGTTTTCATTTTCTTTGGGTAAATACCAAGAAGTAGAATTAATGGATTACATGGTCTTTCTTTCTTTCTTTCTTTCTTTCTTTCTTTCTTTCTTTTCTTCTTTCTTTTTTTTTTTTTTAAGATTTTTATTTATTTATTTGACACAGAGAGAGAGACAGCCAGCGAGAGAGGGAACATAAGCAGGGGGAGTGGGAGAGGAAGAAGCAGGCTCCCAACAGAGCAGGGAGTCTGATGTGGGGCTTGATCCCAGGACGCTGGGATCATGACCTGAGCTGAAGGCAGACACAACGACTGAGCCACCCAGGTGCCCCACATGGTATTTCTATTTTTAATTTTTTAAGGAAATTCCACAGTCTTTTCCATAGTGGCTGCACCAAGTACGTTTCCACCATTGGTGCATGGTCCCTGTTCTCCCCATCCTCGCCAACACTTGTTATTTCTACAGATGATAACTATACTTAATGTAGTAACCATTTCATAATGTACAAAATTGTTGAATCACTGTATTGTTCAACTGAAACTAATATAATATTGTATGTCAACTATACTTCAATTAAAACAAACAAACAAACAACCAAGAATGAACCGCGTCACTGGTGTCCTCTCATGTAAGGCAATCCAAGCCTCTAGATGAAGGAAGAGGGATGAAAAACAGTAGCCAGGGAGCAGCCTGCCTCCTCTGACTCTTCAGCAACTCAAACCAACCCTGGAAGCTTCCTGAACATGAGCTTTGCTGTCCCTCACTCAGAAGACCTGTTAGGCAGACAGTTGAGCCAATGAGAGTCTGCAAAGACTTGGTTTATTTATGGTGGTGGCAAACATGCCCTCAAGGACCACTAGCAAGGTAACAGGCCACAATGCTTTCTGGCATGAAGACTGAGTATGTCCCTCTGGTCTACTGCTCATATTTGCCTCCAGTGATTTCATTTCATGCCTGCTATACAAATTTTCTACCAAACCCAACTCTAGTTCCTCTTTGCAAAGACGTCAAAACTTCATGGTTCCTTCCTCTTTACTATTCCTGAGACTCCAAGTGTCTTGCTGACTGAGGCATGTATTTTTTTGCTGACAAAACTGTGTTTGCCAATTTCACTTATTCAATAAATTCTTTTTCTACTAGCAAAGCATAAGAAACATAGGATCACATACAGAACCTCTTCAAAGGCCCAGTTTTCGTAACCTAGTGATATTTTCCTCCCTTGGAAAATTCTTCCTCAGATCCATCCCATCCATTCCAGCTCCATTTACCGTACTGCACACGCCTTTACACATTCCATATCTCCTCACGGAAAGGCTCACTTCCACGCTTCCCCCTCTTTAATAGTTACCTGTCACGTACGTGCAATTCACATTCTGACCCAGCGCGATATCGCCTATGACCTAACTTGTATCAGTGGCTGATCTCCTAAAATGCTAAGAAATCATCTCTGGACTCCTAGACTCAGTACAATCTGAGGTATTGTTTAGAATGGCCAACAGGGCATTTAACTAAGGTGTGAAATGTGTGTGTCCCCTATCTTATCTATCTGCTGCAGGTAATCTTGGGAACAGGAGAGGCCAAAGGAAAAAGGAGACAGCTGTCAAACTGACAGGCACCTAATAATGGGGAAGAAACCCTTCTCTTCCCTTTATCTTCCCCAATTATACGCAAGATCCACAAAAGCCATTGTGGATGAGCCGTGTGACTGAGATACCGGCAAGTCTGTTTTAAAGGCAATCATGTAGTAAGAGTGGCTCTATTTCAGAACGTAGTGAATTTGGATTTGTTTTCAAGGAAGAATCTTTAGATTATTCTGGGTTAAACTGACAGGCAAATCCCCACAAGTAGAAACCTAAAGTTCCCTCGAACCATGGCCAGATCTCACACAAGACAGAGAGTGGTAATGGACTCACAGGAAGCCATGGCTAATGTTTCTGAGAAGTGTTAAAAAGCAACTCACAGAATCACCGTCTCTCAGTGCACCATGGTGCCCTATGAAGCCCTTGGGTCCCACTCATCTACTCATGACTTTCCATAGACTCAAGTTCTGATGTACTAATTATAGACAAATTTGGGAAAACTGGACACTCATTCCAGAATTGAAAGTAACAGCTTTACTTGACCACCGTCACAAAAATTGTATGTAACAAGAAATTTGGATTCTGATCCAATAGCCTCATAAAAAAATGTGTTCGTGCAAAGTTTTCTAAGTGTTAAAATTGAAGTGTGATTTAAGTACTATAGAAGCCCAGTGGAAGAAGAAGGTCAGTAATCATGTGAGAAGAGCCTTTTTTTATACCTTCTGATCACGGTGACCTCTACAGAAAGTTAGTCACTCTGAAGAGTAACAAAGGCCATCTGTTAGTGTCTACGGTATTCCTGCTAAAGGCTGACAGGGACTAAATGATCTTTTGATGTTTAATGCAAGCCTTTGGCGGTGAGTATTCTCTGCTTATCTGAAAATGGTATTTGGTAGTGGTTTAAAAGAGCTAGACAGGTGGGCGACTTCACTCACAGGAGTGACAGACATACGGGGCTACAGGGAAGCATCTCAGAGGAGAGAACTTTGAAGGGGAAATCCCTTTGATTAAGTTTTCAAATTATTGAAGTAACGTGTTGGTGAAATTCATGACTCTTCCTAGTAGAATCCTGAGTTTATGAATTGAAATAGTGCTGCTGGGAGTCAGGTTTTGTTCATCCGTGATTATGGGGACAAGTTGCTTCTGGGTGAATGGACTAGGACAGGTGAACAAGATACACAGTTTATGAGGTGGATGGCTCTGTTTCTGAGTGTTTTCTGAGGCTTTCAGAATAAGTGGAAACATGTCATAGGATTTCTGCCATGGCTTTCTCCTAAGGCAGAGCCTAGTACTCAAAGGAGATTCCAAAGACTAAAGCATTGATGTTCTGAAGACCTGGATTCCAATTCTCTCGTTAGATATGAGAATCTGAGTTTCCTAGTCAGAAAAGTGGCAAACTTGGATTAGATCATCGCAGTTGGACATCTTTTTTCTATCAGTAATGAGAATTAAGGAGGCATGATTTGGAACTTGCTAGATCTTTCCAGACTCTCAAATCCATGATGCTACAATCAAAAGCATTCTGAGTAGCAAAGACCTATTGGCTTAGAAATAGTGAAGGAGATTGGCTGCTGTGATGTTCTTTTGATTAAGAGACAAGGGTTGAAAAAGAATACTATTTATGTAAAGAACAAAATAATGGGATCTGAGGTTCTTCTTCTGAACTGAATATTTTTGTATTATAGTCATTCTAAAACTAGATTTCTTCCAAAAGGTGGGAGAAGGCATCTGATTTGAATATAGGATGACACTGAGTAATAATTTAGTGGTCAAAATTTAGCAGTGGTTGCCCTTCAGCTTCCAGTGGGCTGATATTCAAGGGAGCACCCCCCCTCCCCTGCCTCCGCAATCTGCTGTGCTGAGGAGTAGAAACACAGGCAAGAAATGAGGAAAAACCTCCCCAACTTAGGCAAAACCAATCTGGGCTCACCTACTCTTTACACCACTAGAAAAAACTAACTAGAGGGTCTTAAAAAGAGGAAGAATGATAACTTTCTGTGCCATTTCGACTGGCATCACTTCTACAGAAATATCCTAAGAATCTTAAAGAGCAATGGACTTGGAAGCTCCATTTCCTCATTCTTCATTTCGGTGTGATCAGCAAATCCACATCTGTAAAAATGACAATTGCTTGGAGGACAGCTGTGCTAATGCAACCAGGGCAACCCAGGCCACTGCTGTCCCCAGCTCAGAACCAGACATATTTCCGCCCTGGAGATCTACAATCTAAATCGACAAGCTAGAATACTGGAAATATGTAAGAAAATAGTCTTTGAGGTGATTGGAGGAAGCCTTCATTTAAACTGGGATTAATGAATTAGGCATTAGGTGAACTAGCAAGATGATTCTTTTCTCTTGCCTTCTCTCTGGTGCCTGGCACCACACTCATAGTCCAGCTTCATTTCTATTATTTTTGCAATTCTTTTCTGCAGTTGGACTTTCTGCTTTCCAATTTTTGACCGTTTATGTTAATGCCCAGTCTTAACTTCCAGGCTGGACTACAGGGTCTTGTGGAAAATTGCTGTCTTACCCTTGTCTCGCTCCTGAAGTCCCAAGAGGCAGGGCTAGCACGCACACTCAGTACACTCTTAATGACTACTCATCAGCAAACCCTGTCTTACCCTGTTATCTTTCTCTAGCCCCGTGGCTCCGAGATGTCAGTCACCTGACTAGGGCCATTCTAACGGAGGTTTCCATCGATCTTCAGTGAAATGAGAAAAATGAAGGCAATGTAGACAGCTTTTCCTAAAACCTAATTTCCTCTATTCAGAGAACTAGAGTATTCTAAAATTATGTCTTGCTCCTACTTTGGTATTGAAGTGTCCTTTCTTTTATCAAAATAATGGTGAGAGTAGACGGTAATTACCTGTTTGTTATTTAATATTCTTAGTCAACAAAATAAAAATCTCAGTAAAACATAGGTTTTCCCTTCCTATTTTTTCTTAAATATTGTTATTCCACAGAATTCAAAACGTGAAAGCCCTGCTTTAGAAGGCAGAACTTTTAATTTTTGTGTTTTTTTGTTTAAAACCTTATATATTAGTATGTACCTTGAGTTGATTTTCTAGTAAAGGTCCCTATTGCTGCTGCCAGATTCTTCCCTTCGGAGCATTATGTCAGTTTAATGAGTAGACACACACAAGTATCTAGATCTTTGGGAGACCCCTCTGACCATGAGTTGAACTGGGCTGTGATTTGCTTGAGCCAATGAGTCAGCAGCAAATCTGACACGAGCAGACATTTGAAAAGAGTTTTTTTTCCACATTGGGAAAAATAGCCCTCTAGCTATTCTTGGAACCCTGCCTCGGCCACACTAAAGAGCCAAACCTACCCTGATCGATGGTGAGAGGCACGTGGCCCAGTCACCCCCGTTGCCCCAGTCAACATCCTGCCAACTGCCAACCATGTGAGTAAGACCATTGGTCCTAGCCAGCTTCCTGCCAGCTTACCAAGTGAGGACAGACACATGAGCAAGCCCAGCAGAGACCATTGGGGTCCGTATAAGAACTGCTCGCAGAATAATGAGCCAACTAAGTGGTTGTTGTTTTAAGGTCCTATGTTTTGATGTGGTTGCTATGTGGCAATAGATAGGCGATACAGTGACACAGTGCCAGGTCTTCAAAACACTGTGAGGAATCTCTGAGATTTTCTCTCAGACATATAAGGATAGGACAACATCCATTGACTAAAGTGAATTTGGACTTTCAAGCCTGTCTTCTCTTTGAAACTTGCAGGCCTGTCTTTCTCTTTATAAGATCTTCTCCAGGGAAGGAACCTAGGACAATGCCTGGTTTTCAGGAGTCACTTGATCAACACCTTTTGAACAAATCCAGTAACTGTGATCAGGGCTGGTCCCGTGTCAGGAATGACCCACTGAATGTGATTTGAAGGTTGTAGAAAAGGCTTCCTCTCTCCACACATCTCCTGGATTAACAGTTGAAATTTCAGCATCAGCAATTTGCTCTCTGCGCTCAAATTGTGCCCTCCATGAGGCTGTTAAAAAACGCAAACATTCCTGGCCGCGTTAGCATACTGTCATTTGCTTCCTGTGAATGCACTTATCAGATATCTCGGTCACCAAGGGGTCAAAGTTGGGGTGAGAGTAAACAGCAAAAATGAGGAGAAATGCTGAGGGGTGACAAGGTCCCAGTTGCCAAACAGGGGGCTGAACACCCTTCCCACTGTGGCTGAGTCCGCTCTGCTTCCCGAGGAGAGCCCCAGCTCTGAGTTGAATTGCCCCCTCCAAGGAGAGGAGGAATGGAATCCGCCTGGCTCTGGACTCTTGCCCTAGGGGCGGGGAGGGTTAGACGTGGGGAAAGATTCATCACCTCCCAGTACCAGCATTTCCCTTGCAAGGCCTCATCTGCTTTTTTGTACCCCTAAAGCAACATGTTGTGAATACCTTTGTAGGGTGCACATTAGCCCTCTATTCTTGGCTACACTTTCCACTGTCACACTCTGGATGTCTCTGCTTTTTCTTGGACTCTCTGGATGTGAATTGGTTTTGCCAACATGCCGAACCACAGTGATGAAAGCCACAGAGGGGTCAGGCCGGTGGGATGCATGGCTTGCTGCTGCCAGATTCCTTCTTTCTGAGCATTATCCAAGTTTAATGAGTTGAAACACCCAAGTGTAATTAGCATGAGGCTTAAGATACTACTCTCTGTACCTACTTGAATTTAATTTACAGCTTGAATAATTGCATTTACATGTTCAACCAAATGTTTGTCTTTGTTGGTTCTAAAAGTCTTCATCCATATTTATCTAGGAAAACTTAGCAAGGCCAAGATCACTTGTAAAGAGCTAGGGTGTTCCCACATCTCTTCACTTGAGTTGGAAAGTGAGTTTGTAAACGCAGTCCTTGGAAATTACCTATAAGACTTTGGGCTCTCAGATGTGAGACACTTACCAGCTTTCTAAATGTATAGCCTTAAGCCTCAGAAGAATGCTGTTCTGTTGCTTAATATGCAACCTTAAGCCTCCTGGGGTGAAAAGTACTTAGCATAATTAAACTGCTGACTGTTCTTGAAGAGAGAAGGTGGGTTTTGTTTTAAGATTACAAGTGGCATTTCCAGGCACTTTGAGTTGAGGCCATCTTGATAGTATAGGGTATCTTGCATTCTGCCATCCTTGAATTGCAGGCATAGCAAACGAAAAGTGCTTGTAAGAGACAGTGTAATTCCATACGCATGTTCCCTAGGGTACCCCCAGACATAGATGAAAGTATCTCTTCCCTCCCTCCCCCACCCTCTTCTTTAGCAAGCTAAAGCAGTGCATGAACAAGACAATGTTTGCAAAGCGGAGCTCTTCTTTCCCAGGCATTTGGAGCAAAGATTCTAAAGACCTATGACCTCGTCTTCAAGCCTCGCAGGCGACTGTAGGGCAACTGCAAGGTTTGGCGTAGCAGGATCACCGCCACTGAGCTTCAGCTGAGACTTCTGTGCAGTTGGGCTTTCTTTATACCACTGTTTTGCAAAATAGAATAGTGTGTAGATAGACCCTCTTTCCAGAAAAATAATCCACATGCCAGTGTTGAATTACAGTGTACTTCAATATGTACGAACGCTAGTATACATATGGCCTAAAAAAAAAAAGAAGAAAATCTGCAAATAAAATAGAAACAAATCTATAAAACTAATGACATTCAAACGAACATCATTAATTAATTAGTTAATTAATTTATTTCTTTTTCAAAAATATTTTATTTATTTATGTGTCAGAGAGAGAGAGAGCACAATCAGGGGACAGAGGCAGAGGGACAAGCAGACTTCCTGTTGAGCAGAGAGCCCGATGAAGGCCTCGATCCCAGGACCCCGGGAAGGCAAACCCTTAACCGACTGAGCCACCCAGGCATCCTGAACATCATTAATTTAAAGAGATGTCCAATCTGGTTTTGAAGAGACCACATCACCTATGGTGAATTGGTCAAGATCACGGCTACCGTGTTCTGGACAGTTTGCCCCATTGAAGTTCTCAGGGGGAGCAACGGATGACTCAGTCTTTGCCTCATTTTCCTGCGTCAGGATCAAAGTGAATTTTTGACACTGACAATGCCGTGAGTCATTGGTCTTCCATGATGTGAATGTCCATCTATATATGAAGTGTGTCTGTTCTTCTGCACTAGCCTGTGACAATTAATGTCATGATGTTTTAGCAGAGAATGAGAACAGCAGGTGGGAGAAGCCATTGGTTGTCCAGACCAGGGGACCACTCCTCTGAATGCAGCCTTGTCTGAATGAACAAGCTCCGGGCTCCAGGATCTGGGGGCTCCTTGCAATCTTCAGAGGGGGTGAGGGCTTTGGAGAGGGATTGATGGCAGAAGGGTGAGTTGTCACAAGCACACATCTGAAACAGCCTACTGTCTCAGCAAAGGCCCATCTATATCCCGTGAGAGCAGAGGGCAGACAACAGTACCAGCAAGAACTTCTCTTTGTGGCAAATACACCTGGTTTATCCGTGAAATTCCTATCATCTGTGGTACCTGTAAAAAGATGGTGCTCAATGGCCCTCACTCCATGGGCCACGGTCTTAGAAGATGGAGTCCTCCTTCCTTCTGGAGGCCCAATGCCTTGTCCCACACCATGCTAGGGCTCTCCCCTGCTCTGGGAAAGTAAGTGCTTGTCTCACCTATGCCGGTGTTCATCTGTTCTTTCTGCTGCTGAAGTTATCCCCTCCCTTCGCAGGAAGGATCCCAATGATATACTTGGGAATCTGGTCCCAGGTCTTTCTCAACACTCTAATCCTATCAGCATTTTATATGATTTCACTAGTACTGCTAGTTTAGCAACCAAACCTCAAAGTTCTGAGTCTGTCAGCATCAAGGGCCTTTTCCCACCCCTTCACGCAGCCCTCTACTCAGGTGATTGCTGTGTGTATCCTGCAGTCACGCAGAGCTTTCCAATTCTGAAAGCTTCACTTCCCACGTCTTACTCACAGTACCTCAGATCTTTGACCTCACCCAAGCACCTATGATTGCTCTAACTTATTCCATTCAACCACTTTATCTCGATGTTACATCCTTCTGGCCTGGACTTCTTGGACCATTGTTTCAATGCCTCACTTGCCAACATTCTTGGTTCCTTTGCTCTATTGTTCTTCTGTTACACATGCCCCATAAAACTCCAACCCCAAATCAACTTAACTGTTTGACTTCTATGTTTTCCTATATCACAAACCTCTCAGACTGCTAATGCTGATTTATAACCTCAATTAGACTTAAAGCTCCCCAGCAAGCTTTCTCTCTCCTTCTCTCTCATTCCCCACAGTGGTTATTTCAAACCTCATCTACCCTCAAATATTCTACCCTGGCATAACTCCTTATACTTTTAGCAAGGAACTAAGCTCCTATTTCTTGAAGAAAATGGAATCCACTTTACAGAAATTCCCTCCATTTTCTGCTACCCTGCCTAAAACTCAGCTGCAGGGGGATCTCTTCTTTACGTGCTGCTTCTTGATTGAAGAGAAGAGGAGAATTAACCCACTTCCTCATCACTCTCATCATGCTAATCCTAGCCTGGGGCTAATTTCTTCACCTCTGCTCTGGATCAGATCTCTCATTGCTTTTCAAGAGGCTTTGTTGTTCATCAATTATCCCTTCTGTCTCCTATACTTCAACCACTTTCTATTGGCATCTTTCCACTAGCATTTGGACACACTCAAGTTTATCCTACTTTTATTTATTTATTTTTACTTTTTTAAATAATTTTTTATTATGTTATGTTAGTCACCATAGAGTATATCCTTAGTTTTTGATATAATGTTCCATGATTCATTATTTGCGTATGACACCCAGTGCACCAGGCAATATGTGCCCTCCCTATATCCTACTTTTAAATATAAATTCAACTCCCACTTAATCTCATCCATTTCCTCCTATCACCCTGTCTCCTTATCTTCACGACAAGATCCACTGAAAGAGTTGCCCACTCACATTGTTTTCACTTAATCAATCACCTCCTTTTCACTCCTTATCCATGGCCTTCAGGCTGCTATACCCTCCTTGCACCAAAACACCTCCTTCCACTTTTCTTCCTGGTAGGTCCAATGCAGGATTTCATTTCTTATCTTGCCACCCTCTCTGTGACACTGTAGACCACTCTCACCTGGTCAACACTCAGCCTTAGCTTCTGTGACACTGTACTCTTCTGGTCTTCTTCCTATCTCTCTGGTTGTTGTTTCTCACTCTAACCTTTATCTCTGTTCCCTTAATTTTGGAAGTTCTTATAATTCTCTCTTAGACCTTCTTCTCTACTTACTTTATATATTTTTACTACGCAGTCTCAGGCCATGGCTTCAAGTTGTTGAAGAACTATGGATGCAGCAAAGATGGACCTGAATTCCAGCCAAGGGGATGCCATTCAGAGGTGAGTGAAGATCCCTCATAATCTCATCTCTGCGATCATTTTCAGTCTTGGGGTCCAGACTGAGGGTTACACTTGAAGTAACTCACTCAGGGGCACTCTCCTAAAGGAAATAGACACTACTAAGACTTCTGATGTTTGTGAAATATTGAAATACCATATTAGAAATTTAAGAGATCCAAAAGTGTGACCTTTCTTCCTTACAGGATACTTATTAGTTTATGGGATGGCATGAGCATGACGAACTAAAGATGGCCACAATTTCTTAGACATTGAGAGTTGGGATCTGTGTCCCCCACCGTTGAGTCTGGGCAAGCTATGTGCTTGCTTTGACAAATAAAATACTACGGAAGTGATGTTATAACAAATTCCAAGCCAGACTTTGAGAAATTTGCAGCTCCTTTTCCTGCCTCTCAGAACCCAGACACCATGCTGTGAGAATACCCAAACAGATCCATGGAAAAGCCTATGTGGAGAGGAATCTGTCAATAGACCCAGCTAAACTCCTGGTCAACAGAGAGCACAAACTTGTCAGACATGTGAGTAAGCCATCATTGAACTAGGTCCTTCCAAACCTAGTTGGGGCACCCTCACTTGATGCTCCATGGGACAGAGAAGAGGCAATTCCATCAAGCCCTTCCCAAATTATAGATTCATGATCAAGATAATTATTGTTGCTGTTTTAAGCAATTAACTTTTGGGGCTGGTTGTTAGGTCCCAACAGATAACTGGAATAGCATGTAGAAGACTTGAAAACAATGTCAAATTCTTCTCAAAGACTCAGTAAAATTTTCCATAATCTTGGGAGGTTTAAGGGAGAAAGTTCTGCTGGGGGAAATGGGTTATCTCCACTTCAAGATATTTACTAATGTCGTAGATTTCCTAGCTATTAGAGAGAGTTGGAGGGAAATTAGGGTATTGGGGAGGGAAGCAAGAGACAAAAGAGCTAAGGCCACAACTTTTGAAGTGAAGAACTGAATTCCTTGCAATATTCCAGGGCTGAGGAGGCAAAAATCTGTCAGGCTCTTAATGAAAACCTCAGAAGAGCCATTGACCTCTCCCTCTCTAAAAAACGGTTGGATAGAAAATGAAGTTAGTCTTGCTAAGACTACTAAGCAGCCCTGTGTGAGCTCAGTCTATGAATGTATCAAGGTGATTATCCCATTATCTTATCTACCTAGCAGGAAAACAGGAGGATATACTTCCTGGTTGAAGATGACATCTGGAGCTTTTGTGACTTTTGAAATAGATATTGTCCAGCATATTACCAAAACTGACTAGACTACTGAAGCTATAAGAGTATGCAACCCATACTCAATAGAGTAATAAAAGACAATAGGAGACTCATAGAAAACCAGACATGGATATTGAAGACAAGGGCTTTAAAAATCATTATGATTACTGTGTTAAAGAAAGTATAGAAACAGATGTACAAAAATAGATGAAAATGAAGAATTTCAACAGAGGATTGTAATTCATAAAAAAAGAATCAAATGGAGGGCCTAGAAATGTAAAACGCAGCATTCAAATTTAAGATCTTCTTGGATGGGTTTACATTAAGACCAGAGACAGTAAAATACAAGATTAATGAACTCAAAGATTAATCAATAAAAAGCAAGTTGAAACACAATTTCAGCAGGGTGGAGATGGGAAGAATGGATGGAGAAAACAGATAAAGCACAGGAGAAATATGGGGCTCAGTCATAGGTCTAGAATATGTGTGAGTAGACTTCCAGGAGGAGATAGAGAATGAACAGGTTCAAAGAAATATTTGAAGTGATAATTGCTGAGGTTTTCAAAAGGATTGAAGACACAAACCAATAGATTTCAAAAGCTTAGTGAGTCTTTAGTAGAATATATATAAAGAAGCTACCCTTAGACACATTGTGGTCAAACTTCTAAAAACCAAAAACAAAGAAGAAATCTTTAGAGTAGCCTGAGAAGAAAAGATATTACATTCAAATGACGGACAATGAAATTTATTGCTGACAGTCCAACGGGAATCATGGAACCTGGAAGACAACGGAATGACACCTAAATAGTACTAAAGTTAAAAAAAATTAATAAATAAATAAAATTCTATGGGAAAATGGAAGTGAAATGGAGATCAAAATTGAAAACAAGAACAAATTCATTTTCAGACAGGAAAAAGATGAGAAATTTTTTTCCCAGACAACTGAAACTATAAGAAATATCAAAGAAATTTCTTCTAATCAAAGAAAAATGATTCCAGATGGAAGCACAGAACTGGAGGAAGATTAAGAACACTAAAAATGGGAATATAGGAGTACATATAAAATATCAATGATTTATAGTCAAATTAAAAATAATATCTGTGGGTTAATGACATATAGAAGTAAATAATACTACATAAATGATAGGGAGGTAAATGGAGATACATGATTGCAAAGTTCTTGAAATTTGGGGAAGTAGTAACAATACTAACTTAAAGTGAACTGTAATAAGGTTACAGATGTAAGGCTACAATGATGTAAAACTGAACAATTAATAAAGGAAAAACATTAAAATATAATTAACCTGAAAGAAAAACAGAAGGGAGTGATAAAGGAGTAGAAAAAACAGAAAGTACTAATTATAAAGAAATAGAATTGAGTCACCCCCAGAAAAATCACGCTTAGACTATTAAATCAAATCATTTAATTAAACCATTGGACACCTGTCAGAATGAATGTGAAAACTGTTAGATGATCACCTGAATTTACCACGTGGAGACTAATAA
Organism: Ursus arctos; assembly: GCF_023065955.2. NCBI lineage: Eukaryota > Metazoa > Chordata > Mammalia > Carnivora > Ursidae > Ursus > Ursus arctos. Next base: position 5,795,632 of record NW_026622986.1, read on the forward strand.
ATGCAACTTGCATTCACTTCTGCTGTATCTTCATAAAGTGCAGGCACCCAGGCATGCTCATATGAATCTCCCCAGACTGGAACAGGCTACGTGAAAATTAGACATCCCCTAGCATCATTCAAAAATCCCTTTCTTGGGCTCTTGACCTAGACTGTGTGCTCTCTCTCCTCCTCAGGCAGTCTTCACAAATCACTTCTGCTGTGCCCTTGTTCTTTACCCAAGGATTCTCCTTGCTTTATATATACTTGACTGAGTCATAGATATTTAAATTATTGTGACTGCTGTCATGTGTATAGTAAGTATTGACATTCAACACCTTAAAAACGGGAGAGAACAAAATGCCTGGCATCAGTCAAGAATGGCATGGTAACACAAACAAACAAAAAAACAAGATGGTAAACTTAAATCCAATTATGTCAGTAATTACGATAAGTAAAGATTATCAGACAGGATGAGAAAAGCAACTATAAACTCTTCACAATACAACACTTGAAATATAAGGTCATAGAAAGGTTGAAAAAAGTTATATCCATAAAAACTACATCATACAGTTACCAACCAAAAGAAAATTAATGTACCTATATTGATATGTAAAGAAGGCATAAAACATTTTACTAGAGGTGGTGATTAAAAACTCAGCTCAAGAGTAAGATATTACAATTCTACTTTGTTTCCCCAATAACAAAGTTCAAAGCACATAAGGCAACAGAATATATCACACAATATCAACAGAATTTTAAAAAAGAAATGGACACATTCTCAGTCATAGAATATTTTAACACTCTTCTCTCTATAACTGATTGAACCCAGTAGACAAAAATATCATAAGGATATAGAGAGATTTGAGCAACATGATTACTTAAGAGAGAAAAAAGATGAAGATTACATGTAACAACAGCAAAATCCTTCTTTTCTATGATGCATGAAACACTGACCACAATGGACCACGTGCTTGGCCACAAGGAAAGTTCTTCAAAACACAAAAGAACACAAAACGCATAAATCGTATAGAGTAGTCTTGGACTACGTAATGGTGATTTAAATAGAAATAACAAAAAGATAATTAGAAAATCACCAAACGTTTGAAAATTAACACATTTCTAAACAAATCGTGGATAATGAAAAGCTCACAGTGGAAATGACACAGTGTATCAGCTGAATGGTAGCAAAACTATGAGAACTTGTGGGTACACTTAAAGAAGTACTCAGAAGAAGTTTTCTAGCTCTAAATTCACATTTTATTTTATTATTTTATTTTATTTTATTTTAAGATTTTACTTATTTATTTGAGAGAGAGAGAGCACACGCAGGGCAGAGAGGCAGAGGGAGAGGAAGAAGCAGACTCCCCACTGAGCAGGGAGCCCAATGCAGGACTCAATCCCAGGACTCTGGGATCATGACCTGAGCCGAAGGCAGACGCTTAACTGACTGAGCCACCCAAGCACCCTAAATTCACATTTTAGAAATAAAGTTGGAAACCTAAGTTTCTATACCAACTAGGAAAAAGACGGGTATATTATAACCATAAAAGAAAAAAAAAACACAAAAAAAACCACAAGAAACGAAACCCACAAATGGCAGCAGATTTTTTTTTAATGGTTCTTCATAAAGTTTAATAAAACTGACAAACCCCTGGGAAGATTGATTTCAAAAATTACAGACAAAAAGCACTAATTAATAATACTAGGACTCAAAAGAGGGACAAAAATACAGATTCTACAGATGTTAAAAAGTAGTATGTAACTATTAGAAAAAAATTTTAATTTTTAAAATTAGATAAAATACACAAATTCCTACAAAAACACAACTTATCAAAAGCGACACAAGAAAATTTAAAAACTAAATAGTTCTGTATCTAGTGGATCTGTAATTAAAAACTTCACACAAAGAAAACTCTAGATCCCAGTTGTTTTACTCACAAATATTTCCAAATAATGAAGAAGAAACAATTCTGTAAAAAAAGAACCATCTTTTTGAATAGGAAGGTCAGTTGGATATCCACACAGGAGGAAAACTGAACTCTGATCCTGTCCCTTTACCATACACATCAATAAATTAGAAGTGGATTATAGACTTACTACACAAAAGATTAAATCATGAATCTTCTGGAAGAAAACATATGCTAATATCTTCATTTTCAAGTAGGCAAAGATTTCTTCAATAGAAAACAATTTAACAAATGGAAATTGGTGAATTGTACTTTATTAAAAACAAAAGCCTTTATTCAGAAAATGGTGCCATTAGGAAGTAAAGAAGCAAACCACTGAGTGAACAAGGATATCCAACAAAAGACATGTGTCTATCATATGTATATAACTTCCACTGATTAATAAGATATAGGTTGGCAACTAAATTGAAAAATAAGCACAATATTCTGGACATGCCCTTCATAAAAGAGAATACCCAAATTAAAAAGATGAAAAGGTATTTACTCAGAAAAATACAAATTAAAACTTCAGTAAAATACCATGATGCTCATATCAAAGTGGTTTACATTAAAAGACTGACAATCCCAAGTGTTGGAAAGAATGTGGAGTAACTGGCGCTCTCATACATTTAGCTGGTACAAGTGTAAATTAATGCAATTACTTTGGAGAAATTGTTCGACAGCCCCTAGTAAGGATATCTATCTATCTATCATCTATCTATCTATCTATCTATCTATCTATCTATCTATCTATCTATTCTATCTATCTATCTAATCTATCTATCTATTCTATCTATCTATCTATTCTATCTTTCTATCTATCTATCTAATCTATCTATCATCTATCTATCTATCTATCTATCTTTCTATCTATTCTATCTATCTATCTATCATCATCATCTATCTATCTATCTTTCTATCATCTATCTATTCTATCTATCTATCTATCATCATCATCTATCTATCTATCTTTCTATCATCTATCTATTCTATCTATCTATCTATCTATCTATCTATCTATCTATCTATCTTTCTTTCTATCTATCTAATCTATCATCTATCTATCTTTCTATCTATCTATCTATCTATCATCATCTATCTATCTATTCTATCTATCTATCATCTATCTATCTATCTATCTATCTATTCTATCTATCATCTATCTATCTATCTATCTATCTATCTATCTATCTATCTATCTATCATCTATCTATATCTATCTCCCTACTGTCTATCATCTATCCTTTTACCTAGGAATCTAGTTACCCAATTACACTCCTGGATGTATATCCAACAGCAATGCTTACTTGTGCCCACCAAATACACGTACTGGAATCTTTATAACAGTGATGCTTTTAATCACGAAAAACTGGAAGCAAAACACCCATCACACTTGAATGGATAAAAAATTGTGATATATTAAATTCAGTGGAATACAATGAAAGACGAGAAAGAACAACTTACTTCTACAAGGAACAAAATGGATAAACCTCTCTGATATAATGTAGACTGAAAGAACATAGACACAAAAGATTAGACACTGTAGAATTCCATTTGTATAAAGCTCCAAAGCCATGCACAGCTAATTTGTGGTGACAGAGCTAAACATAGCAGTTCCTGCTGGATATGCAGTATCAGCCAGGAGCTGGAAGTCTCCCATGCCATGACCTGCAGAGTGGGTGCAGGAGTACACGTATGGAAAAAATCACCACCCTATACTTCTAAGATTTGTGCACTTTATCATATTTGAGTTATGCATCAGAAACAAAAATCCTAACAGACTGATATCTTCCAAATCTATTCACCCTTGTGTCTTGGTTTTGTCAAAAGGCAATGGGAAAGCCAAGCCCTCACTGATGGAACCAATAAAGATACAATGAGCTACTTTTAGAGGGAGACAGTTTATTACAGAAAAAGAAAGAGCAGCCAAAGGTGCTAGCTTCCTGTAATCCTTGTCCAACACACCGAGCAGGCCAACACTGAAACAAAAGAGGCTGACGCCAACACCATGAGTCATGGGCTACTCCGTTGCTGAGGAGCCAACCGTAGACTCCGGCTGAGTAGGTTTGTATTCTGGGGCTCTATTCTGAGGGGGCAAGACAGGAAGACTCCTACCTCGACAGAAGCTTGGAGGTAATGAGAGACTATCTCATGACAGTCTCCGAGAGAAGAGAGGGAGGTGAGTGGGGGACGGGAACAAGAGATGGACTCAGAGCAGCCCCCCACCCCGTCTTGTTCTCGGAGAATTATCAGGCTTCCTGCCAAGATTCAGCTTAGCTCTGGCTTTGCCTGTGTGCCTTTGTCTGTGTGGCCTATATGGACATGTGCGAGGTTGTCAAGGTGCCATAGAGAAGCCATTTCCCTGCAGGTTTCAGACCTGTGTATTGGGTTTTTCCCTGAAATAGCTTATAGGTATAGGTGAGCTCTATAGGCCCCTCAAATAGTGTTTTCAGGACTATGTTGGTCTCCAACATTCCAAAGCCAAACCTCCTCCAGTATTTCCCACCTCATCTGCCAAACCCAGAATGTGAGGTATGAAGCTTAACACCTACATCTCCATCCAACCCACTCTTCTTCCAGTGTTTGTTATCTGTGCGAATGGCACCCGCACCCTCCCAGTTGTGACAGTGAGGAACTTGAGTCATCCTTTTCATCTGTGTATTTAGCCCAAACCACCAAGTTCTGTGGAATTTTACCTCTTAAACATCTCTGTATGCATCCAATTCTCTTTGCTTCCATCCCCACGTTGGCTCCCTGCCTACTACGTTCCTACCTAACGGGACTCTGCACAAGCGATCTCTTCTAACTGGAACAACCTTCCCAGTTAGACATGACTCTGTCAGATTCTCTGCCCGGTCGCTTCCTCAAGGAAGTCTTTCTGTGATCTGCTAATAAAACATAAAACAATAACAACAAAGAAAATACATTAAAGAAAAAAAAACAGAGATCCATATATAATTAGATCTTAAAGCCTATTCTCCAACATTAAGTAGACATGGAAAATGGGGCTGCCTTCCCCACATTCCCCTCAAACTCTCTCTCTAATCAATGTCTGTTTTAACCTTTCTCTACTCATTCCCCTTTATTTTTCTCTTTCAGGTTAGTTTCCGTGGTCAGGTTAGGTTCCCAATGTATGGGGGGGGGGCACAGTTCCTCCTGTCCCACAATTCCTCCTCCCATCTGGACTGACCCTACTGCTGGATGGGGAAAGGGGCTGCCTGAAAGTTGTGTAACTGGAAGGCAGAATGAAGAGATCTCTGCCTTTCCCAGATGTATCCCTTCTTGACTTTGCCACAGGGCCTACATGGTGAACTTACTCAACTTTGGACTGAAGTACTAAATGCCCTGGTAAAGTGCAAGTGGGCCCCTGCCAGAGCCACGTCTCAACCTAAACCTACTGCCTGAACTACCTTTTTACCTTTTCCACAATTTCCAGAGTCTTGTCATTTATGTTTATTCATTCATTCAGCACAGATATATTGAGGATTGTTTGCTTAGCACTCTGCCTGAGGACGCATTGGTGAAAAAGACTGGTGTTTCTCGCTCTTTGTAGAGAAGGTAGACGTTATGCAGCTTGATTACACAAGATTGCAATTACTATTCATTTACACATTTGATAATTAATCATCAAAGATGTACTCTGTACTAAGTACGGTGCTCAGTGCTGGGAATGCAATAGGTGACCAACACATCACATTCTGGACCTTCATGAAACTTGCAGTCTAATCAAATATAACCCAAGAGTCCATAAAATTGAAGGTGAGGTAAGAGCTATGAAGGGTATACAATTGTATGACAGTACATAATTAAATATATATATATGTGACTTCGTAATTAGAAAAACCGGCTTCATCTGGGAGATGGCAGATGATTTTTGATGATTTTTGAGGGATTGTGTATGAAACAAGATGGACGCCTCAGTGTGGAGGCTGGTCTTGTAAATTCTCTTTCAATCCTGTTGATTAATCAACGAGAGATTCTCATTTTTGTTCTGGAGAGTCTTAGCACCTCTGTAACCCAAGTTAATCTCTCACTGAAACAAAGAAGCCTGTCTTAGTCTCAGGGCAGACTACAGTATTATCAATATTCTTTCATTTTTCATATTAATTATTGTTGTTCGCATGTATTAGTGGCCAGTGGTACTAGTTTTTCACTTACCCAGTTTGTCACAGTAGGATATCTATTTTGTGCCATGTATGCCATTCTCAGGCATTTCATTTTTTTCCTGAAGATATTGGGGAAAGACTGTGGGATTTTATACCGAGGAATAATGTGACCAGATGTCCTTTTGAAAAATGACTCTAACTGTTTCTCTTTGAACTTTTCATTAAAAAAAGCCCCAAATCTATCAAAGTATTTCAAAATTTGCAAGAGCCAAAAACCCAAAAATCTCTTCTTGCCACCCTTCTGCTGCTCTTCGATAAAGCACGATTTTCTATCTTCTCTTTCTGCTCCTAGAGAGTGTGCCAAGAAAGACTGTCCAAACTTAATGTAAAATCCTAGTTGCTTGAGTAGCACTTCAGGCTACCTTAGTGTGCTCCATCTTTATTCACCCTCGGCAAAGCCGACTCAGAGTCTCTGCGTCATTGGCTGGTTGGCATCATCCTCTTTGATGGCTGGGGCTGGGCTAACTCTTCTCATTCTATAAATGAGGTGGTGGAGACTGGACTCCACCCGATATGTCCTGATTGGGGTCGCTCTTCCACTACTCCATGGCGCCATTAAAGAGAAACACACTATCATCCACCTGGGACTCTAAGCCACGTGGCTTTCCTTCTTCATGGTAGGTCTTCCATGGTGTCACGTGCCGGTATCTCACACCTTTTTGGAGACTTTCTCTATTAGCGTCCCTGAATGGCGGCCCTTTACCCTTCTACTCTTCTTCTGCATTTAAGAACAATCGTTAAAAGATGACTTTCGTTTCACTTTCATACTTCAAGTGATTTTTGACAGTGATTCTTCCTCCCCTCTCCAGTAGGGCTCAGTGATAATGTCGAAACGCGGTTATAATAGATGTGCCTTGCGGGGTGGGGGGGGTGCTTTTCTCTCAGTGTCTGTAGATTTCATTACAGACCTGGCATTGTAGGGTGGATGTTCCTTGCTAATTTTTTCCCCTTTATTTTCCTTCCTCTGAGAAGCACATTATTACTATACTAAATGCCTTGAGCAAAACTTAATTCATTCCACGGATTCACATCTGTAAAACAAGCACTGATGGGGAGAGCTGTTTGAAATGAAATAAGAGCTGAAGCTTACAAAGTTAAAAAAAAAAAAAAAAAAAAACCAAAAGAAGAAAAAGAAATGGGCTGACATCCCCTCTCAGTGTGAAAGGATTAAGATGGTTTTAATTATCTCACCTGGCTTTGGTTATTTCATTTATTCTCGCTCCCCATTGTTTCCTTTACATAGCTAATATGATAGCATAAGGTCTGGTGTTATCATCTGGATTCCTCCCTCTAGGAAAGTTGAAGAGCCCCAGGTTAAAAAGTAAAAATCACAGTTCAAAATGTGCATAAATGTGTGATGACAAGAGCAGAGGCTTCAGTTCCTATGCTCAGTCATGCACGAATGCCAATAATAACTTAGGACTCAAGACCGAATATCTCACACTTCTTTTGAATAAAGTAAATGGGTTTCTAATGTGATCTGGATGTGAAAAGAAGATGTGATTATTGAAGGTATTGGTGCGATCTCTTGGAATGTAATCTCAGATCTTGCCTCCACTTCGGGCCAGTTGTACCCACACAAAGGCAGGGAGTTTGGGGCGTGGCAGTTTCTTTTGTTGACTAAAATATATACCTGCACCAACACAAAGAAATTATCGCTTCTTGGTCTTTATTTGAAGATGATGGCTGGCATCAGTTTAATATTTCCTGTTTTCTCCTATCAAGAACTCTGTTTGACCTGACTGGGAGCAGGGAAAGGAATTTTCCATGAGTCTCTTTTTTCTCTTAACACCTGAAAATTCTCCTGTGATAAAGACTTGACAGCAGCCTTGAGCATGGACTATATTAAGGGAAAACTTCAAGGAGAAGAGAGTGAATAATATATTGCAAAGTAGAGCCAATCCAGGGAACCAGAAATTATTACTATTCCAAACTCTGTGGGTGGAGGAATAGGGTGACATGAGGGGAATGGGGACACCTTGCGTGGGCCCTGAGGGCTGGGCCCGGCAGGCAAGGAGAGCAGCCTTTCTCCTGCTGTGAGGAAGTGAGAACGTGGCCAGCATGGAGCCATGCAGAACAGCCCAGGTGGGAGCGCAGGATGGATGGGCCATACTGTCCTGCTCTCAGTCACTTTGCTGAGTAGGCATCTCTTGGCTGCTGCTGCTTTATTTATTTATTTATTTATTTATTTATTTATTTATTTTAATTTTTTTTATTATATTATGTTAGTCACCATACAGTACATCCCTGGTTTCTGATGTAAAGTTCGATGATTCATTAGTTGCGTATAACACCCAGTGCACCATGCTGTACGTGCCCTCCTTACTACCCATCAGGATCCATAAGCACCAAGAAAAGGTAATGAGCAGAAAGCGATAGGTCTATCAGCCTCTGATAGGAGTGAACTAGGTGGGCAGTGATGGGCATCTAACCCTTAATCCCGGCTCCAGAGATCCAAGACCAGCCTGAAAACAGGATGACTTTCTGGAGGGGTAAGTCACATGACTCATGGCCGAGACACATTTTTAAAAGACTTGGGCATGCAGACCCTCTTGGCTGGTCTATCAAGGGATCGGGGGTCAAAAATAAGACACCCCCACCCCAGCTGTCCCAGGGGTCCCCTTGTCCATCAGAGAGCACTCAGAGGGATGCAGACAATCTCTCCTCCCTTTGGAAACATCAAAGGAAAATCAAGGACATTATTTTCAATTTGATTCTTATAACTGAATGCCCCACTGATTGGGATAAGCGAGGGACAAACACATTAGTGCCCATATAAAATGGCTTTTGGAAACGTAAGATCTGATCCACTGAGCCGAATGACCATTACAAGCTGTAATCAGTAAAACCAAATTTCACAGCAAATGGGACACTTGCTGTCCTCACATGGCTCAGGGGAACTCTGTGTGGACATGGTGTGGAAGGAAGAAAAAACATTCTACCCTGCAGAAGTGTTCCGTGTTTTTCTGTGCAGCCTCGAGGACAGTTGGATTCTGTTTTTTCAGGCATTGTTCATACCGGTGATCCTATTAGTCAGAATGAGCCAATTGAACCTGTTTGTGGAAACTGGGCCGTCACTGTGGCTTCCAGCCCAAGTCAGGGCCGTGCAGCTTCGGCTGGCTGCTGAGAGCAGGTCTGGGTTTGTCCCTTCTATGAAGGTGAACACAGGTAAGCACTGTCAACAATAAAAGGCAGAGCAGGGGAGTGATCGTGATCAGATTACCCTCCGTCAATCTATAGCAATTTCAGTGCTACTCAGTTCCAATGCTGAGCATCTAAAGAACGCCATGGGCTTTGTCCAGAAGAAAGAAATCAGAGGTGGTTAGTAAGCTGTTGGAGGCAAGAAAGGAACTTCTCTTTCCAAGACTATGCTACACAATTTAAGGACTCTCAGTGTGGGCTTCTTAAAGACATAGCATTATTTCTAAGTCTTTTATAAATAACAAAACTTTTCAACTGGAGTGAAAGGAACCTCCCTGTGTTCCAACAGAAGCCCCTTGCCTTTGACTTCTAAAGGTTGACATCTGGGATAAAAATTAGAGCATTCGTAGTGCCATGGCCAGCAGAGCAAGCTTGCCACATCCCGGGCAAGCAGGGCTGGCTGCCCAATCTTGCCCTAACAAGAAAGCAAACCTTTGTAAACACCATAGGTGATAGGGCACTCCACCTCGGAGTGTGCCTTTCAGGCAGAAAGCTCCCACCACTGCCTACAGTGGCCATCAACCCATCTTTGACAGCACTAGTCATTAGAAAGTTTTTCTTTTTGTTAAGCCCTCATCAGCTTTATTATGCCTCCCACCTCTTCACAAAGGAGACATGAATTTTAAAATGTCTTTGCCCTGGAGCAAAAAGCACTCAGATATAAATACTGTATTTGCCAAATTCAGATAAAAAGTCGATGTGTATTCTTGAACGGCAATCGAAGCAAACGTGTCCCATCTATGCATGCTCACGTGAGCGTGGCTTGAGTCCATTTCAGCATTATTCTAAGTTGACCCATATGAAATTGTTCATTGTGTAGACCACAGATGATTGACAACTGGCCACTTTACGTGGTTCAACCTGTAATATAATGGTTGGGAATGCGGATTTTGGAGCTCCTTCTCCCATTTAGTAGCTGTGATCTTCGGCAAGTTACTGACAACTCTGTACCTTAATTTCCTCATCTCAGTAATATTATTTCATAATTATAATCTCATTTTCACATCACTTATGGAAAAAAGAATGGGCTAATACTTGTAAAGCATCTAGAAGAGTTCTTTGCATTTAGAGAAAATTATTCATGCCCTTTCCATAGGATTTTGCTCTTCATAATTCAATATCTTATTCTAGAAGGACAGAAACTATGTGGGGTGGGGTAGATGGCTGCAAGAGGGACATTTGTCTAGGACTTCCTGTTCAAAGTGGGCTTCATTGTAAATTTCTGACGTTATCTCCAAATGAAAGTAAACATACAGTCACACAGACAAGATTTACAAACTGTTAATTCATGATAACTTATTAATTATGAACACTTAAATTTATCACCATATTTAGAGACTTGTTTTGGCATATCTTCATTTTTCGACGTATTTGAATCTCATAAAGACATAAAATTGACTCAATCTTCTCAGTCTCTGCAGAGAAGGTAGTAGCTAAAAGCCACTAACTCCTGCATATTTCTTACGTGAAATACAGAAGAAAAGTATTGCTTAAGGTATTAAAAGTCCTTCTCTTTTAGAGCCATTGGGTCCCACAAAGAGGTTACCTCTACTTCTAGCTCAGTGCCATGTTCAAGTGCTGGGTGGGAGACTGTGGTCACCGGCTCCGCTGAGTAGCTCACATCACTGCCCGTGACAAGAGATGCAACCTTGAGCTCATTGCCAGTGTTTTAAAAATGTCCTATTGAAAAAAAAAAAAATTAGGAAAAGATAATCAGAAGTCACACAGGTACTCCATAAACTTGGATCTAAAATCTTACCATGAATTAAGACAACTCAGTCAAGAACTGTTTATTTACATGGCTGGTCCTACAAATTGCTTTCCTAGATTGCCTGTGTAATGGATCAATATGGGAGAGAGTTCAGTCCAGCCTCTCCATTTATTCTACTGCAATAATATTGTTTTGATTCCAAATGGTGTCCACATTATGCATAGAGGAAAATTCCTATTTGGTCTTGGAACCAAGAGCAGTAAATTTTGTAAATGACTGAATTTCCATTTTCAAGATAGCAGTTAGAAACCTTAGAACCAAATTTATGCTCCGTTAAACAAGTCAGTTCTTATTCTTAATTCTAGGGTCCATTTTTTTTGTCCCTGCTGTTATTTTATTTTCTTTTACTTTTTAAAATCGGCCTTATTTAGGTATTATTTATATACAACAAAACTGGCCAATTTTAAGTGCAAAATTCAGTGGGTTTTCACAAATACGTGGAGCTGTGTAACTACCACCCTGATGGCATATAGAACATTAAAAAGTTCCCTGGTTCTCATTTCCCACCAATCTCCTTCCCCTGGCATTAGAAACCACTGGTCCTCTACTGTAGTTTTGCCTGTTCTAGAATTTCATCTAGATAGAACCATACAGTGTTTTGTATCTGGCCTCTTTCACTTAGCATAATCTTTTTGAAATTTATCTATGCCGTTGAGTATATCAGCAGGTCATTGCTTTCTATCGCTAAGTAGTACTTCCATTGTGTGAAGATACAGATATGCTAAAATATAAATTGATTCCAGTTTGGGGCCATTCTAAATGAAGCTGCTATGCACATTACTTTATGTCTTTGTGTGAACATATATTTTCCGTTATCTTATTAAATACATAAGAGTGGGATTATTGGACCACATGTTCAGTGCATGTTTAACTTTATAAAAATGACCAAGTTGTTTTCCCATTTGGTTGCATCTTTCTGCATTTTACCAGCAATATATGAGTATTCCAGTGGTTTTGTACCCTTGGCGACGTGTGGTATCATCAGTCTTTTCATTTTAGGTATTCTAGTGTGTGTGTATCATTATACTATTGTGGTTTTCATTTGTATTTTTTTCAATGGTTTTATGATTTAAGCATATTTTCATGCTATTTGTCATCTACATGTCTTTTTACTGTGAAATGTCCAGTCGAAACTTTGACACCCTCCCCCCTTCTAAAACTGAAATCTTGCCTTCTTATCATTGAGTTGTAAGAGCTCTTCATATGTTCCAGATATATGTTTTGCAAATATTTTTTCCCAACCTGTTTCTTGCCTCTTCATTTTCTTAACAATGTGTTTTCAAATGTAATAGTTGTTTTGATGAAGTCTAATTTATTAAATTTATATTTTGTACTTTATGATTTTTATATCCTCAGAAATCTTTGTCTAGCCCAATCTTTATAAGATTGTCTCAGATTCCCTTCTAGAAATTTTATATTTTTTTGATCTTACATTTAGATCCATGATCCATTTTGAGTTAATTTTGGTCTATGGTTTGAGTTAAGAGTCCAAGTTTATTTTTTGCATATCAATATCCAATTGTTTCAGCATCATTTATTAAAAGGAACATCATTTCCTCTTTATCTTTGTACCTTCAAAAAAATAATAAACCATACATTTACTTCTGGACGATATACCATTTCACTGACTTATATGCGTACGTGGTTGTCGTAGCTTTATAGTAAGTCTTGAAATTAGGTTGTGTGTGTCCTCCAGCTTTGTAGCCCCTCTTCAAATTCTTTTAGGTATTCTAAGTCTTTTACAGTTCCACGTATATTTTAGAATCAGCTCATCAATTTGTACACAAAAAAATTCCTCCTAAGATTTTAATTGAACTTATATTAAATCTATGTGGTAAATGGGAAAATGTGCCTTATGGATCTCCTGCTACTGGGGGAATAATTGACCCAAGGCCCCAGATGCTGTCCTTTGGAATCCATTGTTTCATTTGGGCCAGACATTGCCTCCCACAGGCAGCTCCCCCCGTCAAGGACTCAGAGTGGTAGAGATACTGCAGGAGACTCATTTCTGGGAGACGGGGAACTCCTCTTTTGGCCATTTTAAAGTCAAGGAATCCTTGTCATCTTTGTTGAGCTTTCTTAGACTGCACAGCCCCCTAGAACGATCCACCCAATCTTTTCTTTCTTCTTCACTTATGTTCACACTTGCCTCAGCGTCTGACGTCTCTCCTAGACTTTTCTGGCTGTCTCCTTAATCCTTTTCTCACAAGCTTCTTCCTTAATAAAATCCTTGCATTCTTAACCCTTTTTAAATGTCTGTTTGTCGGAGGGTCTGGACCAACACAAGTTGTACTAAGAGTGGTCAGAGAAAACAGCAAGATGAAGGCAGCGAATTAGCTCCGCTATTCCCTGGCAAGAAGGGGGCACAAGTCTGCTCCCTGGCATAAGGTTCAGCTCAGTCGCTAAATATTTCACTGATGGTGACCCTTGAAAATGTCCCTATGGAGGCAAATGCTACGTTAGGTATAATGATACAGCATTTGGAAATAGGAGAACAGTGCCTACAAAGACAGCCCGATTGGCTGGGTTGATATACCAGGTGTATCGACTCCCTGCAAAGGAGACTGAGAGCTGTTAACATGCATTTAATGGCCAAGTGTGAGAACCATAAAGCTTCCAGTGGTAATGGTGGTAGCTAATGCGGTCCTTATCACCTGTAGCTGAGGGGAAGGCGCACATAACCAAAAGGCAAGGTTAAGACTTAATTTTGAGAATGGCAGAGCTCCAAAGACGGTCAATACTTCTTTAAGGCAAAGAAACCTAGATGGACATCCTTGATGGTGTTGACTCTACAACAGCCCCACCCCCTCCCTCTGGGCATGCACAGGGGGCCTACCTTTCTTTCCCCAGAGGCGGTTAACACTTAAGCCAGGCTGAAAGACGCTGCAGAATCCTCCCCATAAGACACGAGTGCTCCCCACCCCCTAGGAGCTGTTTCCATCTTCTCTCTTGCTGCCAGACAGATAATTAGGGTTAAATGCCAGAATAATCCAGCTGTGGTCAGGGTAGGGCCTGATAAGGCAAGAAAGAGACTATACACCTAAGGAATTAAGGCAGCTATCCACCAGTACCGTCAAGAGCCAGGAAAGTGCTCCCAGGATTAGGTTTTGAGGTTATTTGATCAAGGAGGATAGAATGTAAAGCTGGATAAGCAATTATTTATTGATTTAGGGACATTTTCTCAGGATGTGGGATTTATCACCCTAGTAAAGACTCAAGGGATGGAACAAACTTATTGCTGGGGTGGATTTTAAAAGCCTTCAAGAAATGGTGGCCAATGCTTAACAAAGTAGAAATGCCTGAGCTTCCCCGGGACAAATGGTAGGGGAAAGAATAAAAAGCCTAAAATGACTATGTTCCAATAAAACTTTATTTACAAAAACAGGTGCGAGTCCAGGAGTAGATTTGGCTATAGTTTTCCTAGCATTGCCTTAGACAGCAGTCAACCAAAGCATTGCTTAAAATCTATAATTTCAAAAGAAGAAAAAAGTAAGCATGAAGGGGTAAAAGTCTTAGTGCAGTTACTCCAATAAAAATCACTATTCAGTGCTCAGTCCCCACATCTGAGCCCATTTTCAGATCTGGAGCCCTTTGACCTAAGAAGTAGCCGGGTCCTATACGTGACTAGTCTATTCTGTGACAGTCCCCTAGTTCTTCCCCAAAGGGACCTATAGCCATTTATTCAGTTGATCATACACTGCTTAATCAATTTGCAGCCCCATTGCAGCTGCTATACCAATTATGGTATTACTAAGGCAGATTAATAAGGCTTCAGACACATGGGATATAGCCATTGGCTTGGAATATGTATTCTTTCCATTCTGATTAGGAAAAAGGATCAGAAATATTTTATGTTTGTGTGAGAAGGGCAATATTCACTTACAGTTTTCATTCAGGGCTAAATTAACCCACCTGTCACCCACCTTTGCAGCTCCAGCGTACCTACTGCATAGGACCAGCTCAAGGAGTCAGAGAAAGTTCGAGGTTGGTTTGCAGATAATTGGCTCAGTATGCAGGTGCAAACCAAAAATGAACAAGGGCTGCATTGCAGCCACATTCCTGGGTGACTAAAAGCAGTAGAAAGGGAACAATTTTCCAATGGGTGGAGCACTGAACGGTGAACCTGACATTGCCTGAGATGAGAATACACATAAGTTACCGGGCAGTTGCCTAGAAGGGAAAGGACTGGGTGACTGGATCAAGTTGTTCTGGGAGAGGGGCATGTGGCTGGACAAATCAGAGTAGGCACAGAGGGTGGAGATGTTTGTATCACACATGCATGCCCACCAGAAAGCACCAGCCCACCCCAGAAAAGGCGTCAAATAACTAAGCAGACAAAAATGACTTGGCCAGTTGGCCAGCTTTGTCATCAGCCACCCAGAACTTGCATGACAGGCCCATGAAGAGTGGCTACGATGGCACAGACAGACTACAGATGGGTCCAGTAGTTTGAACTCCCACTTCCCCAGGCCCGTTTCACTTCTACGGACTCTGAGTGTCCAGCTTGTCAGCAACAGACCCCAACGCTGAGCCCCTGGCATGGTACAGAGGGACTGACAGCTCCTGGAGAGCCCAGCTAACTATATGAGGCCCTTCCCATCTGGGGCGGGCAGAGGTTTGTCCTCATGGGGATGGTTACTTGCTCTCGATATGGACTGGTCTCTCCTTCCCTTGGAGCCTCTGCTGTTTAAGCAGCTCTCAAAGGCTCACTCTGGCCATTGTGTGGAAGATAGACTGGGCTGAGCAAGGCTGAGGTGAGGAGACCATTTGGGGGGGGTGCTGCAGTGGGGCAGAGAAGAGGTGGTAAGAGCGATGGTGGTGTGTTTAGTGGAAGTAGTGAGATGATGGGATTCCAGTTTAGATAAAGAAATAAAAGATGGACTGTATTAAGAGAAAAGCTAACTTTCTTCTGAAGAATCTCAGGCTCACCTTGCTACGTTTTAACAGCCAATATGTTCTCCCTGATTATCCTCTGACTCAATGAATCCTTTGATAAAATTGCAAATAATGTTTCAGGGTTCCGTAGTCACAAAGAAAGCAGGGCAAATATCTAGTGGCTATGTGCCCGGAAAGGGTGTTACTTTTGGCAAAATGAACCAGAGCAATTTCCAAAGCAGTAGTTATTCTTTTTCACATTATGCACACAACAAGCGTCTGGGTGAACTGACTTCTCTAACCCATGCACTAATGTGTAGGTAGGCTTATAATTCGGAGCCCTCACTCAGGAAATCCTGAAATTATGGTTCTTTCAGAAATGTTGACTCATCTCCTCAGCACTTTCTGTATATATCCATTTAACACACCAATTAGTATTTCTAAATTACATTCTCAATTCTGCAGGTGATTTTCTGATGAAATGTTGCTTTGCTAATTCTAGTGGGTGTTGTTTAGAGTTTGGTTTTGCACTGAAAATAGCTTTGCTTTTGATTTTGATAAAAATGGAAAGTATTAGAAAAGGTCCAACCGACTGAATAGTTCCTGGATACACCACTGAGAATCCAGCAGGCTGGTGTATGAGGTTTGTATTCAAATATGGCATTCATGCGTGTACACCCTTCGTATGTGTAGACAGCAAGTCCCTGCCACAGAGAGTTTGTGGGAAAAAACCCACAACTTTGCTTTTAACCATCTCTGTATAATTCCCAAGACACACGTGTAAGATGTGCTATGGAGTACACTGCACATACCACCCAGTTCATATGGATTTATGTCACTGTTTAGTATCTTCCCAGATTAATTTTCTCCCGTGAATGCCTACGACTTAATGTAAAACATTAATTCTAATTTAAAAGTAGTGATTTCAAATCTTAAACAAAAGCAAGTACTTCTCGCCGAGAGTCAGGTATATGGTAGATTCTGAACTGATTTCTTACATCGAATGCATGTGGAAATCTTCCATTCTGAAGCAGTTTTCTACCAAGTTGAGAAAAGGGAAACAAAGGTAAAGATAACAATTCAGCTTCCTCTTCGTCATTTGCGTGTTATCATGGCTCGGAAGCTAGGGATAAACATTTATGATGGAAAGGGAGGGTGGGTGGTGAGGGAAAGAAGGGTGATGGCATTGGCGGAAGGCCCTTTAAAGAGTTTGCTGTCTTAGACAGCACTAGCCTCCATGGCTTGGCCAATGGGGTATTTACTCTTCAACTAACTATAAGTTAAAGTTGCTTAAAAACAAAAATATTTACAGCCCCTAAATGTACTGAGTATAGCTCATTCACTGCGTACGCACACTCGTTTAGCGTTCTGTACTGTTGAAGCTATAAGAGAACATGGGTCCTCAAATCTCATGGAAAAATCGGGCTCGGACTGGGGTAGGGAAAGGAGGCAGTTGATGGAAATGGCCAAATTATAGACTCTCAAAGGACCAAATGTCTTATCACGATTGCATGAATGTATCCAGTTTGCATGTGAAGTTTCCCCACCATGATTCCTCCATTTGGCAGGTGTGAAATTCAACTTTGGCATAAGGTTATATGGATTTTAAGGTCAATTCCAAGTCTCCAGTTCTATGAAGGCATAAAAATGTGGCATATGGTCAAATTTTTATTAAACTCTTTGCTGCCATGTCCTTTTAGACCACCCTCACCTCTTCAAAGAAAAAACACAAAGTTTTATCAAACTTACATGGTTTTATTTTCTCCGTTATCATTTGTTACATGAAGTTAGTTCACATGGAAGAGTTTGGAGCTCCTCAGCCAGGACTTTATTTTCCAAACCTAAAGGATCAAGCTATGTGTTCCGAACAGTGGTATCAATTAGATAGCACATTTGAAATTTCATTAGCCAATATATGGCTAATAAATCTCTCAACTCTCTCCCTTTTTCCTAAATCTTTCCTTTTCTGGCTGTTCTTGTCACTTCCTTCATCTATTTCTATTTTGACAGTCCTCTTCCAATTTCTTCTGATCCCACCATCACACACACACACACACACACACACACACACACACACACACTTTCATCAGTTTTTTTTTCCTTTAGCATTTTCCTTATTTCTCTACCCTTCCTCCATTTCTTCTTCTGTTCTTCATTTGAAGACCGAGGTATTAGAGGAGAGCTTCGTGGACTCATTAAGGATGGGAAGGAGCTCAGCTTTTGATCCTCCGAACTGGAGAACATTTCTAATGTTCTAATGTCAACAATATTAGTAATTTTTTTAGTTTCCAGGAATTAAATTAAAAGCTAATTCTTGGTATTTAAGACCTTAGGGATTGGACTCAGGACATAGCTCCAGTGGACACAGACTTCAATTTCCAGTCACTCTCAATAAATTTATTTATTAGTAAATTTCACTCACAGTCACTGTTCTGCATAGTATAGCAGGAAGAAAGCTTATTATTTTTAAGTAAAAATTTTGAACATTCATACAGAAGAGAGCATGGATCATAAATGTATAGTATGTTGAATTTTCAGAGTTAATGATCTTTATCACCAGGTCAAGAAAATAGGACATTACCAGGCCCCTAGACTCCCCAAACTTGCCCCTTCACAGTCAAGTCCTACCAAAAGTAACAGTTCTCTAAAATTTCCTCAGCATAGGTTAGTTTGGCAAGGTTCTCAGTTTTATATAAATAAAATTGCACAGTACATATAATTTCTTTATTATTTCTGTTGCCTAAATTTATTTCATGTGGTTCATTTGTATTGTTAAGGCATAGCAGTAGGTTATCCCCTTCTCATTATTTTATCATAATCAATTGTATGAATATATCACAACTTATAGTATCCATTCTATTGACAGGTATTTGGGTGGTTTCCAGTTTCCAGGTTATTATAAATAAAGCTGCTATGAATATTCTTATACATGTCTTTTGGTATACACATATATACAATTTTCTTTGGCATTTAACTAGGAATGGAGATGCTGGGTCATAGCGTATGTAAAGTTTAGGGTTTATTTTTTTTTCCCTAAGATTTTATTTATTTATTTGACAGTGAAAGAGAAACAGCCAGTGAGAGAGGGAACACAAGCAGGGGAGTGGGAGAAGAAGCAGGCTCCCAGTGGAGGAGCCTGATGCGGGGCTCGACCCCAGGACCCTAGGATCACGCCCTGAGCCAAAGGCAGACGCTTAACGACTGAGCCACCCAGGCGCCCCTAAAGTTTAGGGTTTTTTAAAAAAGATTTTATTTATTTATTTGGCAGAGAGAGAGAAAGAGAGTGAACACAAGCAGGGGAAGTGGCAGAGGGAGAGGGAGAAGCAGGCTCCCCGCTGAGCAGGGAGCCCAATGCAGGGCTCTAACCCAGGACCCTGGGATCAAGACCTGAGCCGAAGGCAGACGCTCAACCAGTTGAGTCACCCAGACACCCTGTATAGTTCAGTTTTAATAAATATTGCCAAACAGTGTTTTAAGGTAGTTGTAGAGATTGACACTCCCACCGGAAGTATATGAGAATTCCAATTGTTTCACATGCGTGTGGAAGCTTGGTATATATTTTTCTATCACTAGCTATGCTGATGGTTGAATGGAAGTATTTCATCTTGGTTTTAATTTTATTTCTCTCATGACCGATGAGCACATTTTCCTATGTTTATTGACAACTTGGATACTTTAGTGTGTAAAATGTTTAGTTCTGTGCCCATTTCTCTATCACCCTGTCTCCTTCTTCTTACTGATTTGTAAGAGTTGGTAGACAGCCTCTAAAATGGCCTCCAATGAGCCTCACCTCTGGATTCATGTCCTTGTGTGTCTCTCCCGTGGGTGTGGACTGAACCTAATGACTGGCTTCTAATGAATAGGATATGGCAAAAGTTATGAGATGTCACTTCTAAAAAGTTATAAAAAGATGGTGATTTCTGTCTTGCTGGATCTCTCCCTCTCTTTCTCTGTCTCTCTCTCTGCCTCAGAGCCTTGTTTAGGGGAAGCCAGCTGCCATGTTGTGAGTTACTGAAAGCCACCCTGATGTGTACAGGTGATAGCCAGAAAGCACCCGATGCCTGCAATGGCCACGTGAGTGAGTGAGGAAACGTTCTCCCTCAGTCAAACCTTGAGAGGACAACAGCCCCAGCTGACAGCTCCACTGTGGTCTCATGAGAGACCCTGCGTCAGAGGCTCCCAGCTAAACCATGCATGGATTCCTGACCCATAGGAGCTGTGAGATAGTAAATGTTTGTGTTTTGGCCCACTAGTTTTGGGGTGATGCAGCAGTAGATAAATAATATAAGAAGTTCTTTCTAAGTTCTAGATTTGAGTCAATAGTCTAGTCTTTGTCATGTATATATATTGTAAAATCTCCCACTCTTGGCTTCCCTTCTCATTATTGATTCTTTTGATAAGCATAGGTTCTTCATGTTTTATGTATTTCAATGTATTGTACTTTTATTTTATGATGAGGGTTCATACGTTCAACTTAAGAAATTTTAAGGGGTGCCTGGGCGGTGCAGTTGTTCAGCGTCTGCCTTCGGCTCAGGGTGTGATCCCGGCGTTCTGGATCACGGGTGAACCTTTTGTAGTCATGTGGACTTGGACAACTCATTTCACCTCTTTGAGTGTGTTTTGGGGTTTCAGAAGCAGACATTTTTCCTTTCTTGAGCACCCAACATTTTGCCTTTTAAATGGTGCTCTGATTTTCCCTGGGGAGTTACCTCCTTTCCTTGGGCTCAGCTTTGGTGGCTCAGAGCAGGAACACTGCCCTCCTGCTGGGGAGACGACGCTGGCCCTAGAGACACCTCCCCACCACAGCACAGCCAAGGAATAGGCACAGACCCTTGGCTCGACCTATCAAAAAACTCACTCAGGGGCTGCAAGGGGTGATGCAAAACTGAAAATTAACTGGTTTCAGTTCATTCATTCCAGGGAACTTGACGGACGGTCAAGCAGTTCCTGGCCTCTTTCCACCTCTGCCTCTCCACCTTCTGCCTCTTTCCTCTCCACCTCTGTAGTACTTTGTGAGGATTGAATTATCCTGAAGCAGCTAGCTCAGTGCCTTTCCCTCAGTAATTGTTCAATAAATGTGATGCATTGCATTGTGATTATTAGGAAACATATTCTATTCTGGTTAATGAGTTTTTCTTTTGAAAATACAACAATAAGACAAATTGTGTAGTTCAATTTTTATCCACATAATATTTGTATTTGGCAAACCAGGTCAGCTCCTTTGGGTGTCTGATTCATGCTTCAATTCAAGTTCTTCATTATAGCTAAAGGCCTTGTCTCTCTACATAACCAAGTGAATGTAGGAAAACTTACCGTAACTAGAAACGGCTGTTGAGAAAGTGACATCGTGCACTTTCAAGCATATAGACCGTATGGGTCTCCTTGTAGACTATAGTATCTAGTGCCTGTGAACAATTTGATACGTATATGTCTAATTATTGAATGTTCTCATTCTGAATGTCCTGTTGGGTCT
Organism: Ursus arctos; assembly: GCF_023065955.2. Taxonomy (NCBI): domain Eukaryota; kingdom Metazoa; phylum Chordata; class Mammalia; order Carnivora; family Ursidae; genus Ursus; species Ursus arctos. The sequence continues at coordinate 5,817,045 of NW_026622986.1, forward strand.
TAGGGGTTAACCTCTTTGACTTAAATCTTTATATTCTTTCAATGGAGCATTTCGAGGTCAGGTCAATGACAGAACCTATTTATATGTATGTTTCTATATAAATATGTTTTTCCCCAAATTCTCTCAGAGCAATTGTCTTTAACCTCACCTTTCTTTGCCACAAGTATTTTTTGGGGGGTGGGGGAAGTTGGTGAAGAAGATAAAGGGCTCTTGAGAGAGGATGGTGAGCAGAAATAGGACTGGGGCAAAAAGAAAGCCCCCCACAGGGGCCTATGACAGTCCCATGACATGCTTTCCATGTCCTACTCCCTCAAGGATGCTTCGTAAGGCCAGGACTGCTCATACGGTGTAGAAGAGTCTGGTCCTGCCAGCTGGCTAGGATTAGTTGACACCCTCTGGGGAAGGAGTAGGGACGATCTGCAGTGGGGCAGAGGAAGAGGGGGAGCCATGGGCCGTGGTGGGGTGAGTGTTGGGAACAGGCTGATGCAAGATAGAGAGTGCTTCTGAATTAAAGGCTGTCCCTAAACATTTAGGAAATAAAATACCAAAAACAACAGAACAAAAAGCAATCCTTTGCCGGAGCGATGACTCTTGTCACTTACCCTCTGGAATGAAGTGTGGTGATAAAATCCCAAGCGGCAGCTCAGATCTCCACAGAAAACACCTCGTGTGTAAGCACCAATACCAAGTTCATTGTGGGACTCCAAGCTTGGACTCAGGCCCAAGCTGAAGGAAACCCCAGGCTTTTCTTGCAGCAAAGCAGCTTATCTTTAGCAACAGGGGGTCCATGTGAAAGGCCCCTCTGGGCACGGCGGGAGCCCCAGTCCTAGCTGCTGCCAGAGGCTGGCTTAGAATTTTCCTGATTGTCCACCCCCAGGAGCCCCTGCTACCCCCACTGGGCTGTAGCTCCCCCAGACCTGACCCCTGCTACTCTCTATAGCTATTTATATCTCGAACATATCTCTTTCCTGTTCAAAGCGAAAGTTCATACACGTTTTTTAGAAGATAAGAAAGGACAAGGTTGGGACTTTTCCTGAAGAACCTGGTGAAGACTCTGAAGCACATAAAACAAAGCTTTGCCAAAGAGAACTGCGAATGTGTAGAGATCAAGGTTCTGTGTGTCAGGTTAATTACGATCTGATGGCACATTGATTCCACAGGAATACCCCCCCCCCTTCTCAGGCTTGAAGGCTGAACTCAGACACCTGCAGTCCAGACTCATGTGGATGAAATTGTTCTGGTGGACTTTCATCTCCTCTTAGAGCCTTCTTCCTGATCTCCTCTCTGGATACATCTCCTGGTTATCCCCTCTGGTTCTTCGCTGTGCCGTGTATTTGTGTCGTGACCGCCCTGGTCGCAGAGAGTCCAGCTCTGATTCTCAACTCCTGAATCAGGTCCAGGAACACTGTTTTCTTGGTTTTAAGTCGTCTGCATGGATCTTGAAGCCATCTGTGTATTACAGGTTTGTAAGGACCCACACACCTATAAGCGCTACTCTTGGCTGACTAAATTCTTCCTAGCTTGGCTAATTAGCCTAAATCAGAATCTCCTGGAGGGCTTGTTAAAACCCACAGATTTCTGAGCCCCTCCGCCAGAGCTTCTGACTCAGTAACTCTGAATGGGGGCTGAGTCTATATTTTTCGCAAGTTCCCAGGAGCTGCTGAGCTGCTGGTGAGAGACCGCACTGCACAACCCACTGATCTGTAGCTCCCATCCTCCTAGTGACGCTTTAGACCAGTTACATAGGAACAACATGGGAGATTTTGAGATTTGTAGAATCTGGGATCCCTGAATGTTTTTTCAAGATTTATTTATTTATTTATTTATTTGAGGGTGAAAGAGAAAGAGAGAGCGCGAGCAGGGGGAGAGGCAGAGGGAGAGGGAGACACAGGCTCCCCGTTGAGCTGGGAGCCCGACATGGGGCTCGATCCCAGGACCCTGGGATCATGACCTGAGCCAAAGGCAGACACTCAATCTACTGAGCCACCCAGGTGCCCCAGAACCAGCATTTTAATAAGGTTTCCAAGTGCTTTGTACAGATCAAAATTATATCCTCCCCTTCATACTTACTAAATTGAGGCACTTATATACCAGTAACGTGCCAGGGATACACAAGTGGCGGTTGGAAACATTATTTTTATATTAAAACGAACATGGGTATGTTATGGGGTAGAACGTGCAATTCACAAAGCTTTTTAAAGTGAAAACAAGAAACTATGAAGAAATTTCTGGCTTATAGCAGGTGATTTCAAACTATACCGCAAGGATCTTGGGCATGTGCAGTTATTATCATCCTCCCTTATGAGTAATTACATTAGATTTGAGAAGCTGGATTTCTTTATCTGTTTTGAAAGTTTGCATCTGGGCCTGATTCTATTAATCAAGATACGTTTTTTTAAAAAACAAAAAATGATGATGTGGTTTTAATAGTGGCTGTACCTTCCCCAAGGGAGAACACATCAAATTTTCTTGTCATAAAGTAGCAGAAGACTTCGTTTTCAGTTGGAAACCTAATAGTCTTGTCGGCCTACACTCTATTCCCCATTTCAAGCCTGCTTCCAGTGATGATGTCTGCAGTAAGTTCTGATGAGATGTTTCTCTCTCCTCCCCTCTCCCGCTCCCCTCCCGCCGGAGAATTGACTTTTTTCAAAATCCTACTTCACTCCGAATTATAATTTTAAGCATTTTTATGCATGCACTAATAATAATAGACAACACTATGACAAAGATCATCCTCTGTTCTCAAACAATTACTCTGACATGTTTCCTTGGAGAACTTGATTGATCCTGCTTTGTTGAACATCTAAAGAGATATAGCGACTAGAAAAGAGGCCTTAGAGATTAAACTAAAAATGAGAGGCTTATCAATTCTTTAGAAAACAATAAAAGATGCAGAGAGCAAATTGCAGACTTGCATACTGGAGAAAGAGGTAAATGCATCGGAGCACATTTGATGGTGAAATCCTACCCAATCAACTCTCTTGCCAACAAGCACTGTTGCTTTTGAACTTCTCACTCCACAAGTTGGGAGGGAGTAGAAAGACTCCAGTTATTATTCTAGAATTCCAGTACACTCCTAAGACCCCAGTCTTAAGGGGAAAAAAAAGCTCATTATTGTTACTTTTCTTATAGGTTAAGAATCCTATTTAGAACTGTATAGGAAATTCTTTCTGAATATAGGTGATGAAATATAGGGTCATAGAAGGAAAGAATCATAAGGGACTCTGGTTGAAAACACATGGACCTGTTCATGGTTTTCTTTTTTTTTTTTGGTCTTGATACAAATAGCTTAAGTGGTGAAAGCTCTTCCCAGTGACCGAGGATTCATAGCTGTGGACAAATAGTCGCGAATTTGGGAAGGAAATATTTTGCCAAGAGCAAAGCTTCATAGGATGCTCTGGATTATGGCTGTCTTAGGGCTAACTTAGTCACCTGGGCTCTGTAAGAGGCTCTTACACACCAGTCTAAGCCACGGTGCATAGAAAAGGCCAGAACACCAGAATTTCCTTCCCTCGTTATGGTACCTGCCCTCTTCCTGCCTACATTATGGCCCCTAAAAACTCCCAGTCCTTTTATTCTGATGTGTGTAAATTAAATTGGAATTTTATCATAGTGTGTAAAGTAATTTACATTTAAAAAATCGTTAAAGAAACAGATGCTGGTAATTGATAAAGAACAGAGTGGAAATATATAATGACGGCATTTTCTCTACTCTAGAGCTAAGGAAATGGACATTAGCCTGAAAAGAACAATGATTTTCCAAGCTTTGGATTTTTTAGCATAAGAGGAACTTTGTCTAGCGAGGTTTCAGAGACTCGGTGTTGCTCAGAAAACGTGGTCCTGGTTTTGCTGCAAATGGCAGGTTTGGGACAGCCTTTCCCTTCATGGATTCTTGATGCAATTTTGAAGCTGCATTCCCGGTACCCCTCCTCCAAGTGGGGTATAATTCCACAGGAAGAATCATGCCCAGGCCTAATAATAGATGCAGAAAATCTGACATCCTTGGGATTTTCACATGATTGTCAGAAGGCAAAATATAGAAGATGATGTAAGTTGAGCAGTTAGGAATTTTTAGTCTAATTTCAATGTCCTCATTAATACATCAAATGTGATAACTTCATTAGATCCCGTGCCCATTATTGAGTAACAAGCAGAGTAACGCTCTTGGAAGAACTGTTCTTTTGCACTAATGAGCTTTAGCTCAAAGAAGCAACATTGTTTCCTCTCTGCCCCTGGGTGTTTTGAGGGGAGGAAGCAAGCTGCGGGAGGGGTAGGTAGCTGTACGACATTCACCTGGGTGCGGAAGTCACCTGCGGTCCTGAAGGCGGGGTGACAGGAGGTGGAGGACGGATGGGGGACGGGGGGTGGGGGGTGTTCCAGGGACAACCCTCCTTCTGTGGAGGAAAGGTTTCATAGCATGCAATCAAAGGGCTTTGGTAGCCTCTCACTATTAAAACAGTGACACCAGGGTCCCCATGTGTCCTGTAGAAAGCAGAGTGTTCACACCAGGGGGTCCTCCTGAGGAAATCGGGGCCATATAAAATCGGAGGCTCTCTGCCTTTGCTGCATGGACGGTTTGTGCCGTGTCGTTCTTCTCAGGAAGTCTCGGGATCCAAAGTGTTGGTCATGAACAAAAGGGTGGCCCAGCTTCCTGGCCCCTTTCAGTTCTTTTGTCTTTTTCACTTGAATGAAAAAATGGAGGATTTTTTTGCGCATGAGTGAGCTTAGGTGAAGGACCCTGACAGCTTCCTTTTCAACCGCCCAGGAAATAATCTGGAAGTCTTATAAAGAGTCACATTCATATCATAAAACATAAAATAAAGTAACGAAATCATATTAAATTAAATAAACTGGGCTGAATGTATCCCAGAGATTATGAACACAATAGTATTTGAGTGAGAAATAGATGAAAAAGAATATGTTTCATGTGAAACCCAGACCACACTCAACCCTTTTGATCTAATTAAAAACCTTTCAGTCTGGCTTTGTTGGTTCGGCTTTTCCATGCCTTCTATAGAGTATTTCCACCAGAATGCTGGAGTTCTGGGAAGCCCGGGGCTATGTCCGATGTGCTGAGTGATACGGACCTGGCTAATGTGGTTCCTGGAAGAAGCAATGACTTTTCTCGATGTGCTATTTCCATTCTGACACACCTCAAACCACTCAGCATACTCATTATAGATCTTGGTTAAAAGCCATTTCCCAGCCCCTGAAGTGCAGCTATCACTCACTCACGTGACGCCTTATTTTTGAGATGCAGGAGACCATGCCCGACCATGTTCTATCTGTTGGAGACTTTAGGTTGCAATGTGAATGCATTGTCATTAAAAATGAGATGTAACAAGGTTACACATATTGGGAAATATCCGAATTATGTCATCTCAGGGCAATTGCTACCATTTTTGCTTACGTGGTGGTAATCACAGCAACATTTCTAACTCCGTCTTTTCGCTTAATCCTGCTTCCTCCCATTTTTCACCGTTTTCTTAGCTGTTTCTCTCTGTGACTGCATGCGAATTCATTGTGCAATGTACCCATCTTGTCCTGATGTTAGACATTCAGATAGTGTCCCTTTTGTTTGCCTTCATGTTGAGAATGTTACAGAAAATTCTCTTCCCTCATAGAGCTTTTGTTTCTCCTGAATTCTTTTCATAGGATCAAGTCTTAGGAATGAAACTACTAGATCAAAATTTATGACCCTTTTTGTTGCTCCGTCTATTCTTTATCATCCTGCTTTCCCTCAAAAAAGGTTATACCAATTTACGATGCCAGCAGTAATAGCTCGGTAAATGTATAAAACATTTTAAAGTAAATTTCTGATACAATTGTTTTGCTAATTCAGATGACAGAAGTTCTTCCGGTTTGCTTTAGTATGCGCTTTTTTTGTTATACTTGTGAAAATATAAATTACTTCCCTGTGTTTATTTGTATTTCCTCTGTACCAATTATCAGAGTGACATAGTTTATGATTTCTCCTGTGTGCAGGACCCGTCAATTTTATAATGGGGTTTCGAAAGCTTGAGCAGCTGATTAGCTCTCCATAATCTACCTGATTCTTCCATTACCTTAAGAAATGGTTCCATAAGGATATTTTTGACTTGAAGACAGGATGCAACAAATATTCAGGCCAACAGTCCGTTGGACTCTATGCTTCCCTCTGTCCATCCAACCGCAGAGAAGTTTGTCAGTAGCAGTAGCCTCAAGCCAGTTATTCTAAGTGGAATAAACACGGTTTTACTGGTAGGTAGTGCTTTGGAAGCATTCAGGGTTTCAGGTGCACACCTTCGAAGCAGAGCCCAGCCTTCCTGGCATGGGATGTAATCTTATTTGAAGGCTGCTCTGTAATAGTGGTAGGTCGGGACAGCCACTGCCCTGCATCACTTCTCACAACTTCCCTCCGGTACCCTGAGTGCCGTGCCCAATTCTTAGCAGGTAGCTGGTGTTTAATAACTAGTTGTTGAATAAATAAACGCGGGAATGAGAGTGTGAGCCCCAAACCACTCTTACTACAACTGGGATGTGTAAAGAAGGTAGAGATTCTTTATCAGATCTAATGCCGACCTTCTCTTTCTTATGAGCTCGGAGCCCATCTGCTAGGTAGTAGGGAGGAGTGCTTCCGTTCAGTTTAAGTCTTGGACAGCGACAATAATCGACACTCTCCTTGGAGGTTTCACCTCGTCTTTTTGGTAGCAGTGCACAGTCCTTCAGATGGCTCCCCTGTCTCCGGCTCATCTGTGAGAGGCTGTTCAGGGCACAGGATGCGCTTGCCCTGAGCTGGTCACTGGAGGAATAAGCGAGTCCCCGACCTGGAGCTGATTCTGCTCCGGCTGGCGGTGCAGATCCAGGTTCAAGTGACATTCCTGGTCACCATGATGATGAACTTGTGACCTGTTCCTGCTTAGCTTGCAATTTGGCCTTTTGTCAACAACCGACGGTGCTACAGATACTGGGAGTGCCTGACACATCTTCCATGTCCCCTGGCCCAGCCCGCATGTCTTCCAGCCCCCTCAGCCGACTAGCTCCACTGGGCAACCCTGCCGAACCAGGATGCTTCTGCTTCTTCCCTGGGCCCAGGCTGCCTCAAGCTGAAATGCAAAAGAGAAAAGTAAGCTAGCTAGCATTTCCCCAAACAGTACCTTTGTTAAATGAAAGAACGATTTTGGGAGAGACTTAACAAAGAAGTCTACCACACAACTCTACACATGGAGAAACTTCCAAATTAATCTGGGAGCTTGGAGGCACGTGGCTTTCTCACCTCAGTGCCCCAGGCAACCAATAACACTGAGATTCAAACATGTTTGCCTTGGTCTTGGTTGTTCGGTGCTTGTTTCTGGAGGAACGAGTGAAGGGGTCGAAAGAGAAAGGCCGAGAGTCTGGTGCTAATGAAGTCCTTCCTTCTGGAAGGCTTGGGGATCATCAGGAACAGGCTCTGTGCTTTCCCACGGAGGTCTTGGACATCATTTGTCTCACGTGGGGCTGGACAGAGACGCCAGGGACAGATGGGCTGGCAGTGTGTGTCTTTCGTCAGGGTTGGTCCCAAGCTCTTTCATTTCTTTCTTAGTGATACTTTCTCCTTATGTCAGTCCAACGTCCCACCGAAAGGAGCAAGAAAGCTCGAAGAAATCTACCCAGTCCTTTCTCTCTTTAGATCTCCGTGCTTCCACTGCTGCACCTGAGAACCAACCCATCTCATCAGCTAAACAGGGAGCCTTCCAAACCAAGGACTACCTTAAAAAACAAGTACAGTATTACTTTCATAGGATGTTTGACTTCAAATTCTCATCACCTAAATAGGGCGCCTTCCAAACCAAGGACTACCTTAAAAAACAAGTACAGTATTACTTTCATGAGATGTTTGACTTCAAATTCCCATTTTATATTTGTTACTTTGCATCGATGTTCTTTTTAGCCCCCGAAGATACTTTTGTAATTATCTTTATTGACATTAGGTGCTATTAAGCTTGTTTTGAATGTCCCCAGTCTGGGCAAGTGAGGCAGTGGGGAACCACTAGCAGTGATCCAGAAAGTGGAAGAAGGAGTTGCCCAGAATCCGCCACCTTTGAGAGTAAACCCTCCTACGGAAAGTTGGGAGTTTTGCTGGTTGCTGGTGAAGAAGGCAACCAAATTCTCTGTTTGACTCTCAGACAGGCACACGCCCTTTGGACTTTAGAAATAGCCTCTGGCTTCAGAGTGAAACAGGTTCAGGAAAGTGCTCCTGGATAAACTTTCACCTGGTGAAATGTGAGAAGTTGGGACGGCATAAACCTGTATGGTTTCCAAGGGGGGCAAATATCAACCAGAGTGGCCGTGTGAAGCTCCCCTGGCCAGGAGCACTCAAGGAAAGGGGCCTTGGTGCTGCTGCCTGCTCCTGGCCGACCTAGGACAAGGGGAGTAGTTTCCTGGGGTCTGAGGTGGGAGACCACAGAGGCTGCCACTTTACTTCCTGGGAGCAACACCTCTTCTTATTACATAATTTCCCCCGTGCCTGCGCGATAGGCAAAGCGTGCAGTAAAGAGGCTCTCCTTAGCCAAAATATAATTTTCGTCACACCATGAGTAGCAAAGATTCTTCTGCACGCCAAGAGTCTGTGATTGGCCTTGATTACTCAACGATAGGAGGTCAGGGATAGGGTACTCGGTATCCTGTCTCATCCTCTCCCTCTTCTCCCATCAAGGGATAATCACCATGATTCTCAAATTCTAAATTCACTGAGGGCTGATTTGCCACACTTGCCACTTATCCAACCAATTTAGCAACAAGGCACTCTTGGGGCCTAATTTCTGGTTCGAACTGTGTTCATCCACATCGTAGAAGAAACGGAAACTGATCTGATGGAAATGCAGGGTTATTTGTTGTGTGGCTGATTAAGTCACAGCTGAGGGATGGATGTGGTGGTGGTAGGGAGGGACACTGAAGCATCACGGCATTCGTGACCCTCCATCGCCTGCATCCCTCTGACGTGTCTGCCAGCCTTTCGAGGTAAACACTGAGAGTGTGGCGGTGCCAGGACAAGCCGTGGAGAGAGAGTTGCAGAATGCCATGGCCTATACCCCTTCCTTTGTAGAAGATGGAGGAAGCTAGGGCCCGGGGAATTGATTATTTTGTAGACATTCCAAGGGTCAGTGGCTCAGGGCCCACCACCACTCTCACCCTTGTTTTAGCCCCCTCTCCCCTGTCTCAGCTTCTCTCCCTTGAGTATTCGGTGCGATATCATCCACCCACTACCCAAGCTATTCACGAATGTTTCCTGAAGTATACTAGGGAACAAGAGAATCATTACCATTTTTCCTTACAAATTCTGTTCCTCCTCTATTTACTTGTCTTCACTCGAAGTTTCCCCCTGGGCATTATTTTGCTTGGACTGACCTTTCCCAGGCATGGAGCTCCTCTGTCTTGATTTTTTCCTGAATTCCACTTTTACACTGAAAACTACCTTTCCTGTATCTCACTCCTTCAACTTTTTCCCAGATAACTGGATATCTGGTTCGATGTAATCAAGTTTAATATTTACAGACAATAGAGGCGACTGAGTGGTGCAGTGGGGCACCTGGGTAGCGCAGTCGTTAAGCGTCTGCCTTCGGCTCAGGGCGTGATCCCAGCGTTCTGGGATCGAGCCCCACATCAGGCTCCTCCACTATGAGCCTGCTTCCTCCTCTCCCACTCCCCCTGCTTGTGTTCCCTTTCTCTCTGGCTGTCTCTATCTCTGTCAAATAAATAAATAAAATCTTAAAAAAAATATTTACAGACAATAGAAGATATTGTGTATCTGTCTTCACTGGTGATATGATACTTTAATCCAAAGAAGTGAGTCTGATGCCAGAAATTTCAGACTTCTCAGGCAGAACAGGGGGTGGATGGGACAGAATACATCAGGTCAGTCTTCAGTGGCCCTTACCGTCCGTCTTCTACCTCAGTGCTGCTGGCTCTGATGACTCTTCAGGTCACTGAGTCGTCCTTCACACACTCTTGTCCCAAACTTACATGAGGGGCAACTCTGGAGAGTGACCATATTTTCCAACCAGAAGTTAAGCCACGTGCTCTAAAAAAAGGGACTTCTAAGTTATGAATTTATTGATAGAATGAAGAGAAATCTATAAAAACGCATTATTCTTGCTAAACATGTAAAAATCGCAGGGAACTGGAAGTTTCTCAGGTAGTGACCCTGCATGGCTGTGTATGGTTGCCGCGTCAGGTTACAATGCGTCAGTGCTACGGTAGAACCAGAGCCCGGGGTCCAGGGACCTGTGTTTGCATCACGGCAGTGCCGCTACCATGATGTGTGACTGAGAACAGGTCTGTTAGCACCTGGGGACATCCTTCCGCTTATCCTCCAAACAAGAGAGAAAGTGCGGAGCAAGCATGCACGGTGTGGTCTTCGCTGCCAGACAGACCTCAGTTTCCATCCTGGCTCTGCCATGTAGCCCGCTGTGTGACCTCAGGCAGGCGACTTACCCCACCTCTGAGCTGCAGCTTCCTCATCCGCAGGGATGATGATAGCACTCAGTTCGCTGTGCTGCTCATATTATGACGTAAGAAGTGCTCAGTAAGTGGTAACCATGCTTATAAAGGTAATAGAATATTATGGGTAAGCTAACTGAATTCAAAGTTCCTTTCTATCTCAATCTATTGGGAGAGAAGGCAGAGGAAATAAAGGGAAAAGTTTGTAAGTTACGATCACACCCTTGTTTTTTCCTCCATTTTTCTCAAGCGATCTGGAGGCAGCCTAATACAACTCGCAGGCCAGGATGACTCAGCCTGTCGCCTTCCACGCCACCCCACGCCACCTGAGAACATTTCTGGGGAACAGGTAGGCTGCACATTTTAAATACAATTCCTCAGTTTCATTTCCCAAATGAGTTCTGTCAGGATCCAGAATCTACTTCTCTCATAATGACCTTCCCCAGTGAAAATTAAAGACTCATTAATCTATAGACGGCCAAATGTAAAATTGTGCTTGTAAAATAACACCAGCTAAATCATCATCCTTCAACTCTGTGGCAAATAGGAAGCTTTTAACCTCAGAACACTTAAGAAATTTGGGTTTTTAGAAACCATAACCCAAAGGTAATACATGACTCTTTGCAAAGAAGCTTCCTGCCACGCTCTTTGGCTGCGGCTTTTTTCCCCACCCACCTAAACCTCATGAAAGTAAAAATAATGATCAATCATGCAAAGTGGGGCTTGTCTAAAGTAACTGAAATATGATAGAAGATGAGTGTTAGGAATGCAGAGCTGCAGACAGTGGTTACCCAGCCAGGAGATCACTCATTGATATTGGGCGCTGGGTGACAGAGGGTCGTAGCCAGCGCCTCTGCACTGTGTCCAACAGCCCCGTGTCCACCTAGGCCCTTCGGCAGCCACATCAACCTGAGGGGCCTGATTGTCAGTGTGAGCCACCGGCTTCAGTTAGCAAAGACAGGGGTCACAAGTCTGTGCTCATGGTCCCGAAGAACCAGGGTAGTGAGCATTAGCAAACTAGTTAGCTCATTCTTCTGTGATCATTTCATTTTTTTCCCTTAAGTAAGAACTTTATAAAAAAACTCTCAGGGCGCCTGGGTGGCTCCATCAGTTAAGCGTCTGACTCTTGATTTTGGCTGGGGTCATGATCTCAGGGTGGTGAGATCGATCCCCTCGTCGGGCTTCACAGTTGGCATGGCGTCTGCTTGGGATTCTCTCTCTCCCTCCCTCTCCCTCTGCCCTCCCTGTGCATGCGCCCTCTCTCTCTCTCTCTAAACACAAAACACCCACAAAAAAACACAAAAAGCTCCTGTCTACCCTCCCAAACCCCTTTAAAAATAGGCTTTCAAGCTGATTAGTTGAGGAACGATGGTTTTGTAGTGTAAAGATAGTATGAAGCTGGGATCACCTGGAGAGTGAGGCATGAATTCTAACCACTTTGATTCTGGCAAATACAGGAATCTGAGTGGATTCCGATGACTACTGGCATCATGTGCAAGCCAGGAAGATGTTCAATTCTACTTCCATTCCTCTCTCCCCTGCCTTAATTCATTCAACTTACTTGTTCTAAAATTATGTATTCACTATGTGCTAGGTGTCTGAAATAGAAAGCTGAAGAGATCACTGCTGTTGCCTTCAGGAAGCTCATAGTCTCCTGGGGGAGATCACAGGGCAAACGGGTGGGGTGACCCCCGGGGGCCATGAGAGACTTGGAGAACCCCACAAAGACTCCTGGAAAAAGTGACACGGGACCTCTAAAGGAATAGTGACTGCAGGGTGCAGGAGCTGACATTAATGAAGGCGTAGAATTCCAGATTGGAAACTGAGTCTAAAGCTCAAGTGACGGCTGGAAAAATCCGGTTACTTTTGAAAGTTTTACCTCTGAGGTCAGAGATGAAGAGACACTGCTTGTGCCTCCTCACAACCTCCTGTGTGCGAATCACTGGGCCAATGCTCCAGGGAAGAAGACATAGCCTTTTGCTGGCTCTCCAGACTGATCCTGGAAGTGGATTTTCACACCATGTCGTGGGCTATGGGCACCGCTGACCGCTGGGTCCTCACTGTGGACCACAGCGAGCCCGGCAGCTGGGTGGTGGGGAGACCACGCGGGAGTAGAAGGAATCCCACTGGACCCATTCCCACCCTCTCTAGGGGAGGCTCGGACAGGGGGTTGTGGCTGCCAGCAGACAGGGCCGAGTCCCACTCTTCCTCCACAGACCCTAACGCAGCTCCGTGGTCTGCCCAGGATGCTGGGGCTGGGGATGCCCTGCAGTAGGCCGGGGAGAAGCCCTTGGGCCGCTGGCGAGATTCCAGCCACTCCTTGCTCTCACCCTTCCTCAGAGAACCAGACACGGGGACACTCCTTATCATCACTCCTGACATTTACACCGTCAGTGAGCTCAGGGCTTTGCTTCTCATACTGTTTAGTGGTCTCGACCCACATCGATGCACCATAGCTCAGATTACCCACCCCACAGGATCGTTGTGAGGATCAAATGGAAAGTGCTTTCTTTATAAACTGTGAAGTGCCATTTAAACCTAGATTATTTATGTTATTTTATTGCCATCAATCTGCCCAGGAAATCCCATGAGGCAGGTAAGACAGGCATTATTAACTCCCTTTTTCGAGTTGAAGGAACACAGAGGACAGGGAAGAAAATGCAAGGTGTGGACCAAGAAAAGCTATGGATGGCTCTCTTTCTGGAAGAATGGGAATAAAACAGTAGATTTTACAAACTTTCTACTAATCCAAGAATTTCAAGTTTAAATAATATGGTTTGACTTAAATTTACTTTTTCTAAGTCTAAGGCTTTCTCCTTCTTCACCTTATAAACAGTAGATTTAGTATGGCTATCAGTGGGAACAACGAAGACTAAATCAAATGGCAGATTTTCTTTTTCTTTTTCTTTTTCTTTTTTTTTTCCCCAGTGAAGACCGGGAGAGGCAGGTGGGCAGGAATGGAAACTTCTATGAACAAAATGTTCTGTCACCTTTCCCTGGAGGGCAGAGCAGTTTCTGACCACCAGAGCGTCTTTGTTCCTGCCTGCTCTCAAGTGGCTCTGCTCTAACCTGACATCGATCCCCTCTGTAAAGTGTCTTTGTCACTTGCAGCTGTAAGTGCTGCCACGGCTGTAGGCTGACGGAAAGGGGATGGTGTGTTGGGGCGGCCAGGAGCGCTACTGTGGCTAGAATTCCCCACTGAAGGGGCCTTATCTTGATGAAAGGAGCCAGTGGCTAGACACTATGACTGCTTTCGCCCTTTGCATTAGCTGCAGGACACTGTAGCACTTAGAACCTGCTGGTCTGTCAGCTAGCCAACGTAGCTAGGCTTTCTTAGGTGGGGTCCCAGGGAGAAGGTTGGAGAGTGGATGGATTTTAATAGGATCCACTGGAGCCCAGGAAGGGGAGGTCATACTGAAAGTAGCTCTCATTCAAAAAGGGAACCACTCCTAAAAGCACCGGGCAAGACCCATGCTGAAAGAGTAGGACACGGTTTTACTGAGGCTGACCTAAGTCTGGGACTGTCCCCTCTGTGCCTTTGTCCTCGTAAGATTATAAGAAGAGCTCCATCCCACTCTCCAGGGTGTCACTCAGATTTTGCACATGACACTGTGCTTAAGATGTTACAATGTCCTGACACAGACTGCGGGTGATACAATCCTGGCCACGTTTACTGAGCACCTATTATGTGCCAGGCATAATTTTACATGCATTGAACTTGCTTTAATCTCTAAATCAGCCCTACTGGGCAGGGGTCATCCTTCCCATTACACAGCTGAGGAAACCGAGACAGAGTGGTTCTATCACTTGCCTAGAGCCACCCAGTAAGGAAGTGGCTAAGCTCTGCTTCACTCCCATGCCCAGGTCCTCACCACAAGCCATAGCCATGGCTGGTTCCTGCGAGTCCCTATGACACACCCGAACGGCTGTCTGTGGCCTACTGGCTGCTCATAAGAGGGCTCCTCACGAATGGCAGACTCAGGAATTCATTGTCATTCTCACCTTGCTGGCTGACTTTCCCAGGAAAGAACAGTTTCTCCGGGCTCCCAGGCATATGATGATGTGTAAGGCCTTCCCATCTAGTTTGGAAAGGGGATACACTGACCAGAAGTAACTGGCCTTCGACAGCGGTATGCTGGGCTGCAAACCAAAGTGCAAACCCCTCTGACGTAGAGGGGTACAGTGTTCTAAGGGACACCTTCTATCTATATATTTATATTTCCCACAATGACATAGATACCCATGTGCGACAAAGTGTAAGTTCTTAACAATGTCAGAAAATGGAAAAAAGAACTAACTCCTTGGGTGGCCCATTTATTTGGAATTCTAGGCAACTGCGACATAAGCAGGTCTTTAGCCACATTGGAGAAGGAGATTGGGAGAGCCTATCATGCCTTGGTGCCAGGAATGCTTTGGATAAGGCATTGACCTTAGCATCGGACCTCAGTGGGGATGTTCATTGCCACAGGGATTGGCTAGGGAGTACTTTTGCCAGCATCAGAAGAACCTTTGCTTGGAGGATCTCGAGTTGTGCCCCCTTGGGTCCTCTGTGAGGTCGTGGCTCTTCGCACTTCAGGCTTGTAGGTGTGACTTTGCATCTGCCACATAGGGGTTCCTGCCACTTTGCAGCTACACTTCCCCTCCTGAAGTTTAGCTACAAGAACACTCACGGAGGAGAGTGACCAAAGTGGTCGCCCTGGTGGACTTGCTGGCCACACACCTCTTTGTCATCTCCCATCATTCTGAGAGCTTTGCCATGTAAGTACAGCATTTCCTGGGTCTCCGCGGTGGAGCCCAGCCTCCTGCAGAGCTGGCTGCAGCTTTGGAACAGAGATCCGAGTGGTGTCTTAGAGGAAATCAGTGAGTTCCCAAATGGCGGCAACGGGCCACAGAGTGTTTGAGACGCTTCTGCTTTCTCATTTGAGGGGTAGGCTGAGGATGGGAGTTTAGTATGAAAAGCCACACACCTTTGGGTTGCTCTTTTTTTTTTTCTTTTATTACTACCGTTTAAGGAAAGAGGAATATTCATCTCCCACAACACAAAGGTCTTTTATTTTTTTAACATTGCCTGAAAGAAATGTTTTATACAAAAAATTTTTGTAAGGATACAACTGTGGACATAATTAAAACATCCTTTTAATGACGGAAGTGGTTAAAATAATGACCGGCTGAGAAAGAAAACAACTCCCCTCCCTTAGTATCAAGACGGTGGATTTACTTAACCTGTTGCTGCTAAAAAATCTATCCTGACTCTTTTAAGGTCCTTTTCAAGAGCCTGATCTTTCGACTCTATTCCAAACTCCCCAGATGGTAGGCCCTCTTCTTTCATAATCGTTTCACCTGCCGTCAGCAGTGTGGATGGTATTTTAAATCTCCTAAGGTGTCTCTATAAAATTTCCTTCATATTGCTCGGGCTCGATTTGTGTGTCTTTTCCCTCCTGAGTCTCTGAATCGGGGCAGGCACGGTGCGGTCCTCACAGGCATCTTTTGTATTTCTGACTCAAGCGAGATCTTTTGGATACCTTGATTGTGGGACAATTAGATTCGATAAAACAAGGAAACAAAGGAAGGCCCATTTATTCCTCCTCTTCTGGCTTCTCAAGAAGGTCTGGGACTCTGATTCTTTATCCAATCTCTGCTTCTTTATTTCCGCATTACGAGATTTAAAGGCCTATCTGAAACCACAACAAAACCTGTACCTACATTAGCAATTAACATCAACTCCCTTCTACAATCATTCCATTTTCCCTCCTGCTGTTCTAGGAAAACCTGAATTAAAAAGCCTGGTGCTGCTCAAGGGCAATTAATAGCACTGAGATGACAAAAGATCTT
Organism: Ursus arctos; assembly: GCF_023065955.2. Classification (NCBI taxonomy): domain Eukaryota; kingdom Metazoa; phylum Chordata; class Mammalia; order Carnivora; family Ursidae; genus Ursus; species Ursus arctos. Next base: position 5,833,335 of record NW_026622986.1, read on the forward strand.
AGAGCAGCTGACAAAGTGGCCCTGGGAGGGAACTGGGCCCAGGCTCAAAGTCACGGTGGGAAGCGTGTGCCCCGTGCAGCCTTCGCTTTATGCATGAAGAATGAAAAGATTTTCATCACCCAGGATAATGCAATTAAAAAGTACACCACCAGAACCCACCCCATGCCAACTTGTTCAAAATCGGGCCTCAGACCCAGGGGCCGAATTGAAATTCGAAGCTTCAACATCTCGAATCGGCAGGGAGGGAGACGTTGGGGGTTGATCTGCCCCCTTGTGCAGACAGGTGCCTGTTAGCCGAACGGAGGACATATGTTCATCGCCCATGGTAAGAAATGATTACAGGACCTAGGATGGGTGGGCCGGGGGAGACACAAGCAATGTCAGAGGAGAAGCTAGTTAAAAGCAGGATCTCGGGTCTCTTTGTCCTCTGCACTCAGCGTTTCTGCCCTATGCTGTACACACACAATTTAACATGCACAGAGAAAGGAGAGCAACCATCTCTAATTGCCCGAAAATGACATAGTGTTTGTTGTCCCGAAGGCCGCTTTGCCCAGGTGGAAATTGTTTCCCCGATTAGAGCGCTCCGCGGAGGTCCAGCGTGAGCTCGGGAATTTTTTTTCTAATCTTACTGAGATGAGCACCGTTCGGGCTGCTGATTACTGACACAACAGAGTCATCATTCTAGATGATTGCTATGACCCTGGGTTGGCAAGAGCACTGACGTAAGAGAAAGGGCCCCCTTCACTAACCAGAGCCCCAGGAGCGGAAACGAGGTGAGGCGCCGTAGGCATGGCCTGCTTTCTGCTGCAAGGTTGGGGCTGTAGGGCCCCAGCAGAGATCTGGAAGCTCTCCTCCTTGCGCTGCGGGATGTTCACTCTACAGTAGTTACACAGATTCTGACTCTGACTCCCTTCCCCAAGGTCACTCCTCAGGGCACATTCCACTAGCAGGTCGGACTTACCAAGTGGAGCTTAAATCAGCAGGCATTGTGCTACAGTTGGCTGTGAAGGACTCCTGTAGGCTTGTTCCCATGAAGGTCTCAAGACAAAGGGACAATTTCAAAGCGCTCTTTTGCCCAATGGCAAATTTTCTGTCTGCAATATGTAGTGGGAAAGAGTAGAGGGGCATGAAGAACTGTGCTCACCCACACAACAGCTAAGGCAGCCAAAGAGGTTGTGGCTACAGAGATTCAGTATAAATTCACCCAGGGCCACCTCTGTGCCAGGTGCTATGCTAAGCCCTCACGAGCATGCTCTTTTTTAAAGTTCACGATAAGCCTGGAAAGGAAGTCCTTTTATAGTGTCCATTTTATGGCTTTACAAGATTAAAGACACATGGCAAGGAAATGGCACGACCAGTATTCAAACTGGTCAGTCTGTCTTTGCACTAGAGCCCAGCTCCTAACCAAGACCCCCAGGCTGTATGTACGATGTGTACAGAGAGGACAAAGATTCTCGATGATAGGCCCATTTCTAGTCAACAAAATCAGATGAAAAATGGCAACTTCTTACAATTTGTTATCAATGAGTTACGTAGCCAAAGCAAATAACGGACACTCCTAACCAGCCACCATTTCCGCCTGCACCTGCCTCCGTGATGACCTCATACAGAGCAGCAGCCTTGGGGTGGACAGTGGTTCACATTGGGAGTATTCTGGAAAAGACACAGTTAGAGCCTGAAACCTAGAGCACCAGCAGGTAACTGTTCCCAGGATGCACAACTCAAAGTATGCTTGGGAAGGCAGACAAGGCAGGGAGGAGATGGAAGAAGGAAGGTAGAATTGTTTTTTAAAAGGTGCGATTCCTTTAGGGAAAGTTTTCATATCTGTATAAATGGTATCAGGTATAGAAAGAAGGGGCACTCTAAAAGCTAAAACCTCACTCTCTTTAGAATGAATAGTCTTCTGGTTTATACTCTATTGGCAATTAATGATACACCATCACATAACATTTTCATTACTACTGTCTTGTATTATTGTCTTCAACCTTTATTGTTTAATTCCTCATGTATTATTGACCCGTCTTCCTAACTATATGGTAAGTTATTTGAGAGGAGAAAATGAAGTTTTTCAATTGCGTTTAACCTCTATAGTAGCTAATAGAAAACCTAGTCCATATCTATTGGTTGATGAAAGAAGATGCTTGTGCTCATTTTTCTCCTAGCTTGAAGTACCAAAAGGAATTAGCCTGAAACACATCAGAGGGGCTCAGAGGAGACTAGTAGAAAGAGCTTTGTCACTACAACTCCAGCTACTTCATTCATGCATGCATCCATCCGTCTGTCGATCGTTTTAGGAATATGCCAGCAAAAAGTCTACAAAGAAGTACATGGTCATGTCCTTTAGGATCTCACAGCACCATAGCAAGGAGGAGAGGATCGTGCCTGCTAACATTCAAGGGAAAAGTGAAAATGCTTGAGGGTCTCCGTTGGCTGTTAACCACATCGTCACTTGCTTGTCTGTTGACTCATTTGTTCATCCAATGAATATTTGTTGAATATGTATTGGAAACTGGGATACATTAGTGAACAAAATAGATAAGGCCCTATACTCGTGAAGCCTGTAATCTAGTGACTAAAACAGACATTTACAAAATAATGCCAATGATTATTTAATTATAAGTGCAGTGAAAAAGAAACACAAGTTTATGTGGGATTCTACAATGGAAGGAGAGTTTCTAACCTAGATTTGGCCAAGAGGATGGTGGCTAGACAAGTATTTCCTGTAGAAGTTTCATTGATACTGAAGCTTAGAGGCTGAGTTGGGGGGGATGGGTAGCCAAAGGAGAAGGTAGAAAATGGAGAATTGCAGGTGTAGCAGTTGGGTGGACTTAAAGTGGAAAAGAATTTGGCACAAAAGAAGAAATGAAAAAACACGAGTGAGTAGGGTATGGGGGTGGGTGTGGGTGCTGGTGGAGCCAGATGAGGCTGATGAGTGGGGTATGGTCAGATCATGCAGGAGGTCATGGGTATGGGTTTGGGTTGTTTTTGTTTTAGTTTTACCATCTGGCTTTCAACTTTTCTTTCTATTTGTGGGCATCTCCCACTGTGCATGACATCTGAGGGACCCACAGCTCTAGTCACCTGTTATGGAGAATGAAGGGGGGAGATCCTCCTTTTCCCATTGTCTGGCATCTGAGGCATGATCACGGAAACTATGTTTGTCCAATTACTCATCTCGGATCACCCTGAGTCTTGGAATCTGAAGCAAGAAATACAAAGTCAAAGGAAAAGTACAGAATTCACTCATAGCACTGGCATCCTGTGGCATCACACAGTGGCAGTAGCACTATCTGGTGCCCTGTCCTTCTAGACTGTTCCTTCCATCCGGCCTCCAGAGCCCCCTCTGTTCTTATTTCCTAAGCCACCCAGACAGTCTATGAGCCTGCTATCATCTTCCGAACTCCCTCTGTCTGTCTAAGTTCATTAGAGCTAATTCCAGTTGCTTGTAACCCAGATTCTCGACTGGTAAACAATGATAAGGACGTTGAAGGGTTCTATCCAAGGTGTATTAAGAATGAATTTTAATGGGAACATCCCTAAAAGCCCCTTAGAGTTTTCAAATGACTTGTACATGACTCCCTTGGTTTTTATAGCAACCAAAGAGGTAGGCACTATCATCTCCCCTTTATTCAACAAAAAGAGAATGGAGTTGGAAGAGTCCAAGTGATTTCTTTGCAGGGTGAAATGTTTAATTAAAAGCAGAACAAGTAGCCGAGACCAGGTCTCCTGGTTTCTTGTGGCTCGTTCCTCCTTGTTACCTCTTGCAGTGGGGACAAGACCTGGGTTGTGGGAAGTGAAAGCAGGTGTCATGACTTCTGTGTCAGCAGCGGCGGCACATTGTCTCACCTCCACACATGAACTCACCCACGGACATTCTTATAAACTCTCTAATCATGCCCATCACTATTTCCATTGGATAGTAGATCCACGTAAGGAAGAAGGTAGCATCCCCAGATCATAGTCTGTCTGGAAGGACTTCTAAAGCACAGAGCTGCAGTTAGGAATGTGCAGGATCAGAAATGTGTGTAGCTGCAGAGACGAGCATTCTCATTAGGGAAAAGTTTGAAGCTTGAAATCGTAAGACACAAAACCCAAAAAAAGGTATATTGGTAAAAAGTATTATGTAGCGGCTGGGAAGCAGCCAAGATCAAGAGTCAAACACAAGCTTTGATCTGAGTGAGACCCAGAGACAATACTCTTCTCGTAGGACTCATAAGGATTAAACAAGGTAGCACACAGAAAGTTTTTTGCACAAAGCCCATTACAGGGCAGATATCTATTAGATGTTCGTTCCCTTGCTTTGTTTCCGGAGGCATTAGAAAGCAAGTGGAGATTTGTCCCTCAGATTGTTAGAGGTCAGAGAGGATCTTTAGCATAGAGAACCATGGTTCCAACTCAAATCTGTCAGGCAGGGGTTGTGGAGAGAGGCTAGGGGCACCCAGAGGGACAGGGAGAAGGCAGCGTCAGTCTCTTCCCTCATTCTCAAGACCAATCACATTGCTGAGATTGTCTTTCTAGTAATGTGTCTGGAACTTAGATGACCCATTCAACCTTCAGGGGTGTGAGCTGAGAGAAATTGGTGTGTTACTTGAAATAAAACATACAGAAATTCTTCCAACTTTTTAAAAATGTTTAGATGTTTTTTTCTGAAAACCAATTGATATGAAAATATTTTTTTTCTTTTTCAGGGAAAGAAACAAAGGGTTTTTTTTTTAATCAATAAGGAGTATTTTCTTTTCTATGAAAACCAAATATTTTTCTAAAAGCAAATTTTATTTTCCCAAATATTTGACAAGAGCAAGCTGTAAAATTCTGAAGGAGTTTAGTCAGCTGTGCAGATTGACTTTTGAAGTGTAAAATAAACCTTTACTTAACAGATGTCAGGACTGTGACTTTGAGAGATAATGACAGTTTTTATAGTAGGTTGGTGACAGAATTTCTAAGAAGAATGAATAAAGTTTTGGTGCCAAGTTTGGGGGAAAAAATGACAACATGATTATTAAAAATTGACTGAGTTGAGGAAAGCAAAAATCAGTGTTTTAATTTGTTTGATTAGACAGCATAAGTTGTTCCATAAATATCAGCAAAATGCATATAACAAAAGGACAGGCTGTACCATCAGGTAAGAATGAGAGTAACTCAAAGGTCTTCCCTCCCTCCCAAACCACCATGAATGAAGGTGACTTAAAATCATTTCGAAGGTCTCAGAGAAGGGATCCAACAGCCATGGAAGACTTTGTAATAACTATGTTCCGATGCTACCCCTCTAACAGCAAATAGGGACGAGTCTGCAATACTGACAAACACATTCTAACTGGATGATGTAGGGTCAGCCATCACTGCCATATTTAGGCAAAATCAAATACCTCCCCCGCCCCAGGGCCCCATTCCATGATCTCCCAGTCCTCCCCTCAGGGCAACCTGCCTGCATGCATGCAATCATCGAATGCATCTCAAGTCCCGCCTCTGTGCAAAGGCTTCTTGACTCCTCTGTTCTCCAGGCAGCCCCCTCTTTCCTGGTTGTAGAGGACCTTGGAACAGTCTGCAATGCTGACTATTTAGTATTGGCCAGTGGCCATCTTGTTGAGCCAGAATCCCCCAACCTTGAATTCTACTGGAGGCAACTTCTACTATACCATGTGAGGCCTCCTGGAGATGATGCTCGGAGGGAAACCAGCTTTTCATAGGGATCCTGTGCTTTTCCGGAGAGGAGAGTTTCAGGAATAAAAAAGCTAACTCCAGAATATTTTACCTAAAGGCCAAAGCCAGAATCAGGAGCTGAATATCCAGCTCCTCCTCCTTTCCACATTTAGTGGCTCTTGAAATGGTTGGGTGAAAACCAAACACCTTGATATCTGATTTCTATTTGTTCTTGATTTCTTTTCTTTTTCTGCCTTTTGTAGGTTTAATTAAGGTGTGTAGGTTTAATTAAGCAATTATAATTCAATTTCATCTCCTCTATTGAATTATTTAACTTCTTTAAAATAATTATTAGTGGTTGTCTTAGGATTTACAATATACTTTTTAAATAATTTGAGTCTGACTTCAAATAAATTACCCTGCTTCACGTGGAGGCTAAGCCCCTTTAGAATAGTCTATTTCCAATCCCTCCCTCCCACCCTCCCCCAGGTTGTCATTAATTTTACTTTTACACAGGCTGTAAATATGCAATGCATTGTTATTACTTTTTGCTTTAAATAGTAATCTTTTAGATGGGTGCCTGGGCAGCCCAGTTGGTTAAGCATCTGACTTCAGCCCATGATCTCAGGGTTCTGGGATGGAGCCCAGTGTCAGGCTCCCTGCTCAGCAGGGAGTCTGCTTCTCCCTCTCCCTCTGTTCCTCACCCCTGCTTGTGCTCTCTCTCTCTCTCAAATCAAATAAAATAAAATCTTTTTAAAAAGTTATCTTTTAGAGAAATTAATAAAAAATTATATTTTACTCCCCTTTTATTCTTCCTCCGTTCTCTTCATTTCTTTGTGTGGATCCAAGTTTCTGAGCACTTTCATGGCCCTTTTGCCTGAAGAAGCTCCTTTAACACTTCTTATGAAGTAGGTCTGCTATCAATGCATTCATTCTTTCAGCTTTGATCTGTTTGAGAAAGTCTTTGTTTCAAGTTCGTTTCTGAAGGCTATTTTTTGTGGATATAGACTTCTGGGTTGACAGTTTCCTTCAGCATTTCAAACATGCCACACCATTGTCTTCTTACTGCATGTTCTCTGGTGAGAACATGCTGGAACTCTTATCCTTGTTCCTCTGTAGATAATGTTTATTTGTTTTTTTTAATTGTAGCTGCCTTCAAGATTTTTCTTATTTTCTTGGTTTTCAGCAGTTGGAAAAAGATACGCCTAGATGGTTTTGTGTGTGTATTTTTGTATTTATCCCACTTGGTATTCTCTGAGTTTCTTGAATTTGTGGTTTGGTGTTTATTCCTCATTTTGGAAAATGCTCTGCTATCATTTCTTCAAATATTTCTTTAGCTCCATTCTCTTTCTCTTCTGGGATTTCAATTATGCATATTTTAGATCATTTAATATCATCTGAAACTGTTGGCTGCTATATTCTGATCCACACCCCTCCCACACATTCTTTTTTCTTTTGCATTTCTTTTGGGGAATTTCTATTGACCTATATTCAAGTTCACTGATTCCTTCCTTGTCTGTATTAAGCCTACTGATGAGCCCATGAAAGACAATCTTCATCTCTATTATTGTGGTTTTGTTTTCCAGCATTTCCATTTTACTCTTTTTATTCAAGTATAGTTGACATGCAATGTTTCATTAGTTTCAGGTGTATAGCATAGTGATTCAACAAGGCTGGATGTTATGCTGTGCTCACCACAAGGGTGGCTACCATCTGTCACCACACAATGCTGTTATAATACCATTGACTGGATTCCCTATGACCTACCTTTGATCCCCATGACTTATTGATACTCTAACTGAAAGCCTGTTATCTCCCACTCCATTTAATTCTTTCTCATAATTTTCTTCTCTCTGCCGACATTACCTATTTGATCTTGTATTTTGTCTATCTTTTCTATTAAATCATTTAACATATTAATAAGTTATTTTAAATTCCACATCTGTGTCATGTCTTAGTCTGATTGTGATGGTTGCTTTGTCTCTTCAGACTTTGTGTTTTCTTGCTTTTTCTTAACCTGATCATGTTTGGTTGTTGTTGAAACCTGAGCATGTTGTAAAAGGTAGTGAATACTGAGGTCAATACATTTTATGCTTGGAGATAAGCACCTCATTTCTGTTGCTAGTCTTCCCCCTGCTTAATTTAAATAAAATTGACACATAGCATCGTATATGTTTAAGGTAAATGTGATGATTTCATATATATACGTATTATAAAGCGATTACCAACATAAGGTTGGTTAACATGTATACCACCTCACATAATTCCATTTTGTTCTTTGTGGTGAGAACATTAAAGATCTATTCAAGTATATAACACAGTATTATTAACTATAGTCATCATGCTAAACATTAGATCCCCATTACTTGTGCATCTTACAACTGGAAGTTTGTACTCTTTAACCAGTATCTCTCTGCTTTCCCAGCCCCTGGCAATTCTACTACGTTTATGTGAGCTTAACTTTTATTTATTTATTTTTTAGATTCACATATAAGTGAGATCATACAGTATTTGCTTTCTCTGGCTGACTTATTTCACTTACCAGAATGCCCTCAAGGTCCACCCATGTCATCACAAATGTCAGGATTTCTTTCTTTCTCATGGCTGAAAAACATTCTGGTGTGTACAGTTACCCACATTTCAAAAGTCTGTCTCTGTGAATGGACACTTAGGTTGTTTCTGTATCTTGACTATTGTGAATAATACTGCAATAAAATGGGAGCATAGATATCTCTTTGAGGTGATTACATTTACTTTGGATATATGCCCAGATGGGATTGCTGGACCAGATAGTAGTTGTACTTTTAATTTTTTGAGGAGCCTCCATAGTATTTCCATAGTATTGTTGAATTTGATAGTAATTCAACAATTAGATCTAACAGTATTTTGGTGGGGAGTTTAGTGTTTTCTGTATATAAGGTCATGTTACTTACAAACAGACAATTTTACTTCTTCCTTTTTGCTTTGGATGTCTTTTATTTCTTTTTCTTGCTTAACTGCTCTGGCTAAGACTATTGGTACTATGTTGAATCGGAGTGGTGAGTGTAGGCACCCTTGTCTTGCTCTTAGTCTCAAAGGAAAAGTGCTTAGCCATTCACCATTGAGTACGATGTTAACTGTGAGTTTGTCCTATATGGCCTTTATTACGTTGATGTGTGTTCCTTCTATACCCAATTTATTGAGAGTTTTTATCTTGAACGAGTGTTGAATTTTGTCAGATGCTTTTTCTGCATTTATTGATTGGATCATATGATTTCTTCCTTCATTCTATTAATGTGACATATCGCATTTATTGATTTGCTTATTTTGAAACACCTTTACATTCCAGGGATGAATCTCACTTGAACATGGTATATGATCCTGTTAATGTGCTGTTGAACTCAGTTTCTTAGAATTTTGGTGAGCATTTTTGCATCTATATTCCTCAGGGATATTGGACTGTAGTTCTCTTTTCCGATGTCCCAATTTAGCTTTGGTATCAGGGTAATGCTGGTCTCATACAACGAGTTTGGGAGCATTCCTTCATCTGTAATTTTTTATAAGAGTTTGAGAAAATTTGGCATTAATTCTTCTTTAAATGTTCACTAGTAAAAATTCACTAGCGAAACCACCTGGTGTTGGATTTTCTCTCTCAGGAGGTTTTGATTACTGAGTCAATCTCCTTACTTATTATTGGTCAGTTCAGATTTTCTATTTGTTCATGATTCAGTCTTGATAGGTTGTAAGTTTCTAAGAATTTATCCATTTCTTCTAGGTTATCTAATTTGCTGGAGTATAGTTGTTCATGCTAGGCCTTCCATAGCTTAAACGTAGGGTTTCGTTTTAATATTGTCAGGAGTTTGGGCTGGGTTTGAAGGCTGTTGCTGTTATAATCATCTCCAGTGCACCATGGTCTCAAATTCCTTTAGTAATACCTGTGTTAGAAAATGAGCTAATTTTCCAGGACTTTTTTTTTATGTCTATTTTCCACTTGACTTTGGGTTTTCCTTCTCTCTGTTCACCCGAGAGAATCCATCTCATTGGAGTGATATCAGATATATGTTACTTTTACTCCGCACTTGTTACCATGGTGGTGGAGACTGGAGGAGGGGGCATTCTCTGTTGCTCATTAAGCCTTGGTATGAGGCAAGGATTGTGGATTTGAATCTTGAGAGTGTGGCATTTACAAGTACCCTGCCACTCTACCAGCTGTAGTCCTAGACCTAGCATTGACTTCTGGCACTCTCCCAGGGTAGAGTTTTACTTACTTAGTTTTCTCTTCTCCTCCTTCAGCTACTGTGGATTTTCTCCAGTGCCCTTAATAGGCTATTTTTACTATTCTTCTTCCTGCAGGTTAGAGATTTGTTCCATAGAAGAGATACTGGAGACGAATCTGGGCAGTTTTCAGCAGTGGCTACTATTCCCTTCCCCCAGTCAGCACAATGAGAAACTTTTTGAAGAGTCTCTTCTACCTGAGTTCCTGGGGTACATAGAGGAAGAGATTATTAGAGGTTAAAAATCCTTCAATGTCTACTACCCAGAGACTTCACTCCCATATGTGGCCTTGAGTAATTCATTAAAATTTTTCAGCTCAATTTTTTTTTCTGACTTATATGGCATGCAGGAGCATTTGGTCTTGGTAAGCAAGTGCATGAATTCTGTTTCTTCTTGTAGGCACTGCTGTCTCCCTGGATTTGAGGTTATTCCTTTGCCCTGCCATGCCAGTTCTCCAATGGGCTCAAGAAGTTATTAATTTTGTTTGGTCATTGGTTTATTATTTTTTCCCCTTAATTATAAGGGTGGAAGCAAAGCTCTATCCAGTTTTCTAACTCTCTTAGCTGAAACCAGACAGCCCACATATTAATTTTTAACGTTGAACCAAACTTGATTTCTGGGAATAACTCCATTTTGTCACAATGTTCATTTTGTGTGTGTGTGTGTGTGTGTGTGTGTGTGTGTGTGTATGAATTCATTTTTGATCTCTGCTCTAATCTTGATCGACTGCTTTCTCGTGCGTGGATTAGGCCTGTTCTTCTGTTACTGTTCCAGCTTCTTGAGGTGAGAATATAAAAACTGCATTTTAGTTTTTTCTATTCTTTTGAGTGAGGCTTGGATGGCTATGTATTTTCCCCTTAGGACTGCCTTTGCAGTGTCCCATAGGTTTTGGACCGTTGTGTTTTCATTCTCGTTGGTCTCCATAAATTGTAAAGAAAGAAATTTACAAAACAATATCAGTCATGAACATAAATGTAAAAAGGTCCTTTGCAAATTTTAGCAAAGTGAATTCAAATATATATATTTTAGTTTCAACCTTGACTGTATCTTTATATCTCATATAGTAGTATATAGTAGGGTCTTGCATTTTCCAAATTCATTTTGACAATCTCAACCTTTTTATTTGAGCAGTTAGATAATTTGCATTTAATGTAATTATGATTATGATTGGGTTTTATTACTTTTAAATGATTAGTAAGGGATTACGATATATCCCAAACCTATCAAAGTCCATTTGAATCAATATTATACCACTTCACACTTAATACCTCACACTTCCACTTCACACTTCACATCAAATTCTTCACATTTCACAGTGTACAAATATAATAGACCTGCCCCAGTATAATTCCATTTATTCCCCAATCTTTGTGTTAATGTTGTCATACTTTTATTTCTACATGATGAATAAACCCTACCTTACAAAATTATTATATTCACTTTAAACGATCAACTGTCATTTAGGAAATTATAAAAGGAAGAGGAAGCATAGCCTTTTATATTTATTTATTCATTCATTTACCATTTTTGGTGGTCTTCATTCTTTCTGTAGACCCAAATTTCCATGTGGTATCACTTCCCTTCAACCTTAAAAATATCCATAATTATTTTTTGTAACTCAGGTCTATCAGAATACATTCTTCCAGTTTTCACTTATTTGAAAATGTCTTTGTTTATGTTAATTTTGAAGGATATATTTTCTAGAATTTATTTTAGAATTCTGAATTTTTTTATTATATTTCATTTTGTTTTTAACATTTGAAAAATCTTGTTCCATTGTGTTCTGGATTTCATTGTTTCAGATAAGAAATAAGGCTCTATTTGTGTTGTTATTTCCCTTGTGTATAATTGTTTTTAATTTTACTTATTTCTGTATATTTGGCTTTTAGAAGTTTGGCTATAAAGATCTTAATGTAGTTTACTTTGCATTTATCTTGCTTATGGTTCACTGAGCTTCTTGAATGTGTAAGTTGACATTTTCCATCAAATTTAGGAACATTTGAGTCATCCTTTTTTTTTTTAAAAAGAATTTTTTATTACTATTTTTTTAAAGGTTTATTTATTTACTTTAGAGAGAGAACACGTGCATGGGCAGGGCGAAGGGCAGAGAGAGAGGATAGAGAATCTCAAGCAGACTCCCTGCTGAGTGCAGAGGCCGACTTGAGGGTCAATCCCATGACCATGAGTATCATGACCTGAGCAGAACTCAAGAGTCAGATGCTTAACCAACTGAGCCACCCAGGAACCCCTTTTTATTACTTTTATATACAGAAAATTCAACAGTGTGCACTTAGCCCAGTTTGGTGGCCAGTTCTTTAGGCTTTGCCTTTTGCAACTTGGCAATGTGAACTACCTACTTTGGACCCAGAACACTGCCTCCTCACTGACGGTGGATCTTATCATATCTGTCATTATAATTGGTCCTGACAGCTTCTACCAGCTTAGCCAAAGCTCCTTTGTCTTCCAAGTTAACCCATATGAATGCAAGAGTGGTATAAGCCTTCCTGTGGACCAGATGCCCCAGTCTGGCCTTCCTCCTGATAATGCAGTAGGGAACCCCCATCTTACAACACAGGACAGGCAGAAAGACAACCAGCTCAATGGGGTCCACATCATGTGCAATCATTACCAGCTGAAACTTCTTGTTTTCCACCAATGTGATGACAGTATTAACCCCAGCTCAAAGGACAGATGGCCTCTTAGTGGGGACATCCTCTTTGCCAGCAGCTTTCTTCTCAGCCCAGACTGACAATCTCTGCTTCTTCTCTTGCTTTGTCTCTGGTCTATATTTGTGGGCCAGCTTAAGTAGTTGAGTAGCTGGTGGTTCAAGCCTGGGGTGAACTGGTTGATCACCGGAGGCACTTTTAGACATTTATAGAGAATTGCCCTTTGCCCCTGCAGCCAGATTTAGCAGGACCATCTGCCAAAGGCGGTGAAGTCCTTTTTGGGCTGATGTCTTGTCTGATGCCAAAATTCTTGGGCCTTTTCTCTACAGAGGAATGACCACATTCTTGTCCTCTTGCGTCTTCATGAAAGCAGGGGTGGGGGCCACCTTCTTCTTCTTAGTGTGCTTTCCTTTTGGCATCTTGGATAGCTGAAGGAGAGAGCTCTTTATTTCTTAAAATATTATCATTCACTTCTTCTGGGATTCCAGTTCCAATAGAAATCAGAAATTATATATTGTGCCACAGATTTCCGAGGCTCTTCACTTTTCTTCCACCTGTTTCTTTTTCCATTTTTCAGATTGGATTATTTTTATTAATCTGTCTTCTTGTTACTGACTCTTATTTTATTTTCAGTCTACCATTAATTCTTTCTGATGAATTTTAAAAATCCTAAGCCATTGTAGTCTTTTGTTCAAGAATTCCATTTCCTTTTTTTTTTTCTTTTTCTGCTTCCATCTCTCTGCTGGGATTCTCTAAAAATGCACAATGAAGACAATATTTTCTTTAAATACTTGGACATATTTATTATATCTGTTTTAACATTAGTGTCCTAACTCCAAAATCTGCTTCACCTTGAAATACATTATCTGCTTATCTCTTGACTATTGGTCACATTTTTCTGTTTTTTTTTTTTCATGTCTAGTAATTGTTCTTGCATTCTCAACAGCATAAATGATACATCTTAGAGTCTTAAGAGTCTGTTATCTTTTTCCTGGAAAGTGTTGATTTTTATTCTGGTAGACTGTCCAATTAGTAACTAATCAAGTTGAACTTGTGTAGAGATGGTTTCATTTTAGACTTTTTAAGGTTATATCTGGGATATGGTTCTTATTCCTAAAGCAAGTGGGTTTCTGCTATATTAAATGGATGCCAAAGTGTTAGCAAGGTCTTTCCGCTCCTACTGGACTAGAACTCCAACATCTTCCAGCACTGCTCATATTCTGGTAACTCAATTATATTTTCTACTCTATTGCTACTCTCCAGTAAGCCATTCACTGCTCACCTTGCGCATACTCAGCTAAACCCTCAGCCAAGAACTTGTGGAGAGACCACGTGGAGACTTCTGGGATCTACTCCACTGCACGGCTGTCCTTCCCAGCACCCTGCATCACAGAGTCTGGTGACTTTAAATACCTTATACTTGATTTCTATTTTCTCCACTCAGAAAGATCATCATGCTTTGCTTGGGCTCCAGCTCCCTGTGCCACAGTCAGGACATATTCCCTAGGCAGAGAGTTGGCATGATTTAAGTCTATCTTCTCTCAGGGATAGCAGGCTGGCACTAACTGTTTTTCAATTCCTGGAACAATTGCCTCATATATTTTGTCTAGTTTTATAGTTATTCTCAATAGGAGAGTTAGTTTTGCATCATTTACTGAATCATGGACAGAATCAGACTTTCCCGGCTGAGGATTCTTAAGCGTAATCTGACTACTTACCGAAATGTATACTTCTTTGATGTTTCTCTAATTACCAGGCTACCTATATTACCTTGTCAATTCCTTGCAGCTGACCACTCCTCCAACCACAGCTTTTTCTCTCAAAAGTCTCCTCTTCCTTTCCCCCTTTCTTACTCACTGCCTGAAAAATCATGAGATAATTTTGTGTAGAGTGGACATATATGACTTTAAGGCCTGAAAATGGCATATGTTAGTGGCAAAAAATGAACTCAACTTTAACATACCTTTAAAGTGTCTACAGTACATCATGAGTACTTGGTTTTTCATCTCCATGTATCACATCATTTACATTAATAATCCCTTGGATTCTTCTTAGGTCTATACCAGGTACAGAATACGTTTTTGGGGCGTAAAAGAGAAAACCATGTCCTAAGAAGTTTGCTTACTTTGAAGATGGTAATAAGGTTACTTCTAAATTGTCATTTCCTTTCAAAGTAATTCATGTAAATATCAGCATCCATCAACTTTCTTTCTTTCCTTTCCCTTTTCACTCCTTTATCTTTCCCTTTCTTCTATTTCTCCTTCAACCAATATTTACAAACAGCCTTCTAGGTGCTTGGAAGCCTAAAATAACAATATCTTTTGGGATATTCCATAGTTTCTTAAACTCTCAGCATTATCTTAAATTTCATGGCAGGACTGAAATATCCCCAGAATTTTGCCATCTTTCTAGGAGCAAAAGCAATGACGATGATATTGGATGTCTTCTGGTCTCTGGCCTAACTGATCAAAAGGAGGTATTTTGGCATCTTACTGAGGAATCCCTGTGAACAATCAGATAAACGATTCACATCAATAAAAGGTACTCCCGGGAGGTCTATCCAAGAGGAACAATGAATTCAGAACTTTGCTGTTTAATCAGGGACATCTTCTTTGTTCAGATATGCTCTGCATTTGTATTTATTTATTTTTCTATAGCAGAGATTTCCAGTTGTTATTTGAAAACAACCCAAGATAGATCTAGTTGTCTAAGGAATAATGAAAAATTCTCAAGACAGTATTAATTTGTAGGACTTGGTGAAAACATGTGATTGTGTTCTTTTTCTTTATTCTACTTCTGTATTTTTTCATACTATTAATTCGAAGTAATGTATAGTGATAAAGGTAAAGGTGTATAAATACCATGGTATTCTCTCATGTAAGGGATTATGTTATTCCTTTTAATAGTGCTTCTTATTATAGTAATTATACTTTAATATAGGCTTACTATTCAAAAACACACACTCCGTAATCAGAGTAAAGCATTTCCTTTAATTTCTTCTCTCATTTCGAATGGATTCCTTTTACTCTATATGTATTTGATTTGAGTCCAGTTTAAATTTTTAAAATGTGTTGAAAAGCACCTCTAGGTATGTGAGAAACATCTAAAAATTAAATTACAATGAGGCTTGTAATTCCCAAGAACTTGGAGATCCCTGCCCTATACTCTCGAAGCTTGATCCCTTTCTGATTCTCATTATATGGTGTCATCTTGACATTTAGGAAAATGACCTATAGCAGTCATCTAAGCCACAATTAAACTTTTTTTTGTTCATAAAATATTTGACTTGCCAGATCTTCTGATCCTGAGTTCAGTGCTATTACTTTATACCAAGACAACTCACTTTCACTTTTGCGCTTCTTTCAAGGTCTCTAACATCCTTAAAATTCAATAATCACTGACCGATGGAATACAAGCACCAGTTAGTTTTTTAGAAACACAAACTCTATTATTTTCTCTCCATTTTTTGTTTTGTTTTCATCACCTTAGAAATCTGTAGCAATTTGAGACAATTTATTGTCCACACACTAAGATAAGTAAAGGATGGATCAATGATTTCTTTACCCATTTACTCCACTCTGTGAGCAAGAGATTGTGCTGAGGGCATGCTTGTGGCACACAGCGTAATATTTCCGGCTGTGCCCCCAAATATGATGCGTGAAAAGGAAAGCAGATACATCGGTATTTGGGAATTAATTCATAGCTACATAGGAATGCAAGGTAGAGGGAATCCACATCCCTATCCCTGCAGTTATTAAATCTGTGTGCAGATGAAAGAGAGGGCCACACTCTAAGGCCACACCCAAAAAGCTGTTTCTGACTGTTGCCAGCCTAATCCCTTTTCAGTTTCACAATCATGAAGGGTTTTGCAATTATTCTGTCTATAACATTTCTCTCTTCTTCAGGAACGCGCTGTGTGAAAGGGGAAGGGACTTGCCTTGCAGGGGAACGGTAGTGTCTTTGGTAAATTGGTCTCCACTAGCTACAGAGCTAAGGCCTTCAAGACCATTTAAGTAATAGCAGATCAAGTTCTACTCAAATTCAGATTCTATACATAATCCTTTCACTGGATTCAGAGTCCAGGTTACGAGTAGACACGGTGGGTTTGTCATTGATGAAACATTCCTCTAAAAGGAAATACATCATTAGAGCTCAGGCGTGTGTAGTTTATTACTAGTTTTACTCTCTTGACTGACAATGTTGTTAATAACTCATGACCTCATTTGCATTATTTTGTGGGTATAAGAAGAGAATCAAAATGAGGAGAGTGAGAATTTGCCCTCTGCAGTACTGTTTCTTGAACAATATAAAACTGTTGGGGAGACACGTGACTCTTAGTCACGCTTCTACAAACGGAGCCAAGAGCAGCCCACCACAAATATTTAAACTCAATCAGACCAGTTATTAGATGTCATGTAAATAATGAAAGGAAAAAGATGAGCTGGTTTAAATCATAAATAACGAAAGGAAAAATATCAGCTGACTTAAATTCTTTTTCTTAAATGGTCTGTGTAATTAGAAACAGACATTGTGTCTCTCTCTCTCTCTCTTTCTCTCTCTATCAACTTTTTAAAAAGTCAGAATGCCGTGTCTTCTATAGCTTCTCATTTTTTAAATTTGGGGGGCATATAAAAATCTATGCAATCTCAACTTTTTATTGGTCAAATAAAGACCAGAAAACTAATTTAAACTAAATGCTCATATTGATTAGGACGCCTGGGTGGCTCAGTTGGTTAAGTGTCTGTCTTCAGCTCTGGTCATGATCCCAGGGTCCTGGGATCGAGCCCTGCATTGGGCTTCCTGCTCAGTGCGAGTCTGCTTCTCTCTCTTCCTTTGCCCCTGCCTCCACTCTTGAGTGCTCTCTGTCTCTCTCAAATAAATAAAGTCTTAAATAAATAAATGAATGTTCATATCGATTAAAATATGAAGTTAAGGATTAACTCCAACTTTATAATTGTAAGTAATCTACCCCTTTGTCAGGGATATTTGCTTTACCATCTTTATTTCAGAAATATTTCATAAGATCTGTGAAGAATGTATTTACTACATTAAATATATGGTTATTCCTACAACTCCTTAAGATTTTTTTTTTACTTAGAGAAATATAAGCACATGTGAGAAAAAAGAAAACCCAAATAAGAATAAAATAAAATACAGAAATAAAAACAAAAGTAGGAATAAGAAACCACATTTTAAATACTATACAAATAAAAAAGATATCAGGGTGATGACAGGAAAAAAAACTACTAAGTAACATTAGAATTACACTTTCATGCCATTTTTACAGTTAACAACAACAACAGAAAAGGTTTTGGGGATGATAATTTTGTCAAGTTGGAGGTTAAATTTTACTCAGAAATAAACGTAAAATGACAGTAGTTTCAAAATGTTCCATGCCGTCTAGTTCTGGCACGCTAACCTGATAGAGAAGCATTACCTTAGCAATACTTGCCATTGCTGCTAGCCCTGCAAATGGTTAAAAATGTTGCTGTAGGAAAACCACCCAGCAGGCCCAACAGGTTCCTCAGCCTGCGGCTCTGTGCTTCCACAGCGTGACCTGCGCACTTCCTAGCATCTCACCTCCACAAATGAGCACC
Source organism: Ursus arctos (assembly GCF_023065955.2). NCBI lineage: Eukaryota > Metazoa > Chordata > Mammalia > Carnivora > Ursidae > Ursus > Ursus arctos. The sequence goes on from NW_026622986.1 coordinate 5,851,492, forward strand.
GCCATTCTTCAGCCCCCAGTACATGTGTTGTACAAACTTCAGATCAGAGCATGGAAATGGGGACAAATGCCACCCACTCCCGTGCACTTGCTGCTCCACCACCTGTTAGCAATTGCAGGGCATGTTTTCTACTTTCTCAGTCTCTCGGTTCCTGTGTTTCTGGAAGGTAGCTGACAGGTAAAGAGTATGATTTTACTGCCAAAATCCCCCCCGCAGTGCAAGAAGCCATTTGCCATTCTCTAGAAATAAACAGAGAACATAAAGAAAAATTTGGAACTAGGAGACGTGTCGTATAAGGCTGAAAATGAACTAGAGAGCCCGTTTCATCCATTCAGACAGATAGGTCAGCCATTCATTCATTTATTCATTCACCAGATATATGAGTAGATTGTGCATGGAACTGATCTTTAAATGCATAAGTAATGGGGCGCCTGGGTGGCTCAGTCCGTTAAGTGTCTGCCTTTGGCTCAGGTCATGATCCCAGGGTCCCAGGATACACCCACATCAGGCTTCCTGCTTGGTGGGGAGTCTGCTGTTCTCTCTGCCCCTCCCCTCCATGCCTGCTCTCTCTCTCTCTTTTGCTCACTCTCTCTCTAATAAATAAATAAAATCTTTAAAAATTGATAAGTATCGATAAAAATAATGAACAGGAAGGTACAATGGAATAGGCAACAATAAGTGACGTTTCATTTTATTACATTATGTTAGAGAGCCTATATCATATAAGTTGTTTTTACACATTTCGTATTTTCGTGTTGGTCCCAGCAATGAGTAGTTCAGCATGAATATGAAAGAATGACTAGTCATATGACTACCTTGTGACACGTAGGCAAAGATGTGGAGATAAGGACAAAAGGTCACCTTTTTTAAAGGCAGGATTAAGTGCAGCATTGGGTGGACTGAGGTGAGGGGGAAATCATTGGCAGAAGGGAAGAGAGGCGTGGGAGAAAGCAGATCTGCCCCCACCCTTACACACGATCAATTACAAAAAAAAGTCTCTCTTAGGGAGAAGTCAAGATAGGAGCAAGCCCATGGGGAAGCACTGGAGATTCCCACTCATTTGTGGTTAGTGATCACGTACGTCTCAGTGGCCACTGCCTATCTGTACGTGAGTTGACTTTGGGACTCAACTGCATTCAAGTAGCAGAAATGGAAGAGAACTTACACCTCTCAGATAAGAAATCTGTTTATTTAACACAGGAGTCCCAGGGAAACGGAATGACCTGTCCATGGTCCCACAGCAGGTGCTGATATTTAGAATGTAGATTTCCTGAAGTCTGGCCTTTTTCTAAAGGGATCTTCAGAGGGGTCTTCTGAAAAAGTGCCCCAACACTTTCTTCCCATTTGGAATGAAGGTGTGTAAAATGCCAAAGACATGGCAGCCCATTCTTCTCTGGATTTGTTAGCTCCAGTCTCGTCCAGCAGTGTGCGGAGCTGTGGGTTCTGGCTCACTAGAGCCCGTTGTTGAATTTCTAGCACTTGTGCAACAATTCAAACGACATCACTTTGGTAGCTTGTATCAGTCGACACCACAAAAAGCAGGCTGGAAAGCCAGTTATTAAACATTGCGATCAGTTGCTAAATTTATGATTGAATCAAATATTCACTGCATCCATTTGAACGCATCCATTGCATCCACTCTTTCAATGGACCAACTCTGTCCAGCAATAGCATGGTCTGAATACAATAACCACACTTAATAAATATTAAATCGTACGAGCAGTGATTTTCTTTTCTCTCCGCAAGTCACTTCAAACATCCTGTGAACCACCCACCTGAGTAATAAAAAACTTGAAGTCAGCACTATCTGGAGGAGTTGGTCTTGGAAAGCTTGAATGCGTACTCCATATTCGAACGCTGTAAACAACTAGAACTGGAATAGTTGGGACCCTAAATGTTTACCTCAATGCTAGTCCTTTGCCTTCTCTCTCATCTGAACCTACAGACCATTCCAGGATTGGGACAATTTCCTTACAGCCAGAAAGACCATGTGCTTCCTCCCACACCTAGCTTAGTACAGTGAATAATACACCACTCCAGAAAGCTCAAGTCTTGTTCACACAGAAGACTTCTAATCTTACCTGCTTTCTTGAAATTGAAATTTAATGGAATTTTTGGTGTATAATTATATATGCTAAGTGAACTCGAGTCACTATATCTGCTATTATCAGATGATCTGGTCATTTTCTTCTTCATAGAAGGAACAAGCAATTTGAATTTGCCATGAAATAGAAGCCTCACTGGCAAATAGTAGTTAGTGGTGGGTGGCTTTTTAAGTCTAAATGGTTTTTCCTATTTGATTTACTTAATTGAGCTAATGGGTTCTATGATCGGCTGAATAGTCCGGTAGCTAAAGTCATCATTAGCTATTTTCTTGGCTAACACAATAATGACCCTTAAATTGTCTCCAGTATTTCCAATTACCTTTGAAAACATGTGGAATGTCAGAAGCCCTAATAGGAAACATATATGATATGATGTTTATGGGAAATCTTTTTTTCATAACTAGTAGCTTTCACAAAGTCCTTTTAAGTGTCAAGAGAAAATACTGAAACAAATCACGGAGCTAAACAGTGAAGGATCTAAAGAGAGGATTTTGTCTCGAGAAAGATACTAGCATCAACAGAAACTGGAATGATTTAAAAATTCTCTAGCTCAATCATTTCATTTTATGGTTGAGAAAACCGAGGCTGGAGATGATAATTACCTTATAAAGATAACATAGCTAACAGGTGGCAGCCAAAATTAGAGCTCATTTTTTGCCATTGAAAAGTGTATTCCTTGAATTAGTCTATTAAAAACATGCTTTACTTAAGAGGCACTTAAAGAAACTCCAAATCCCAAGTGGTTTAAGCCCCTCCTCTCTCCCTCTCTCTCTGTCCCTCCCTTCCCCCCACCTCTCTTTCTTACTGTCTCTCTCCCCCCCTTCTCTCCGTTCCTCCCCTCTTTCTCACAAACATGAATTACAGTTCATTCACAGTTTTATTATAAAAACACCGAACTAGCTGCGGAGGATGGGAGAAGCCACAGAGTAAGAGCGTGAGTGAAACAGCCTGGTGAGGATGCCGTGTTGTATTACAGGTGATAGAAAGCGGTAAAGGAGAGAGTTCAGGGTTGGAGTAAAATTGCTGAGTGTGGGTTGAGGATAAAAGCAGCCAGCCCCTAGATTTTACGGTTTTTCATTAGTGGTATGATATGGGCTGGAATTTCACAGATGGGCCATTCCATGCTGGAGTCATCCAGTTTGGGGTCCCACCCTGAGGTTTCAGCATTTTTTTTCTCAGTGTAGTAAAATTCAGGGATAATGATTTTTGTTAAGCAAACTCACAAAAGAATGACTGTACCTAAGCTTATCTTGTTAAATCACAATGTGGAAAATCATTGCCACGGGGCCTGGAATACCTGTCAGCTGGTGCTCCCATTCTCTCCCCTGCAGCAAAGTCTATGTGCTGCTCGAAGCAGGGGATATGCGTTATTTATTATTGTATGCCCAGCCCCCAGGGTAATGTTTGTCACCTTGAAGGTGTTTGAGAAATGTATAGTGAAGAATGAGTAAAGGAACGGATTACCAGAAGGCTGCTGGTTGAGCATGAATCTGGCGAAGGGAGTTAGATGATTCTAAGAGTGTCAACTCACAATTCTAAGCGTGTACAGAGGCTGTGAAGGACCTTCACTACATTCTCTGCACCCAGTGAACCCGGAAGCAACGACCAGATCAAATCCTTTGACTCCAAAATTGTGAGGGTCATACTCTGTACTGAGGTGGACTCATTAAGATAATACACTCTTGTGAGGACACTTGGAAGCTTGGCAGCAGGTCCTCCTTGGCCACTCCCTACCCGTATCACCTACCTCAACCCGAGAGCGTCCCAGCCTCTGTCACCCGAGGCAGCCCTCTCTGCTCTAGGAATCCATATCCCACGCCAGCGGAATCCGCACGCTAGCCGCACAGGACAGCTTCCTCTTTCGCCAGCTGGTAGGGTGATTGTTTCCAGCAAGTAACCGGGTCATCGTCAAAATCCAAAATGACTGAACTCTTGTTGGTGGATGTTACCCTTCAAACTACCCAAAGCAACCTGACAGCAAAGTAAATTGCACTTACAGCAGCCCAGCCTCGGTCAGTGGTGCGTTTGGATTTTCTCTTTCCATTTGGAAGGTAAATCTATTCTTAAGTAAATCATAGATGATTTTTTTCGTTTATTTTAATTTTAAAATTACATACCGTAAACTTGACTCTTTGTGTACAGTGCCAGGAATTGTGACCTTCAGCACGATCAGGAAACAGAGTGGTTTCATTAGTCTGCCCAACCCCCTCATGCCAGCGTTTTACAATCACACCACTCCCACTTCCCAACCTCCGGCAACACTGATACAGATTCTGTCCCTAAAATTTGTCTTTTCAGGAATGTTACCTAAATGGAATAGTATAGTATGTAACCTTCGAGACTGGCTTCTTTGTCTCAGATAATGCCTTTCTAATATTCGTGAGAATTGTTGGGTGTATCAGTAGTTCATTCCTTTGAACGCTGGGTAATGCAACATTGCATTGGGTGTACCACGGCTTACATGTCCAACTCACCTGTTGAAGGAAATTGGAGTTGTTTCCAGCCGATGGCAATTATAAACAGAAATGCTGTAAAATTTGTGTACGGGTTTTGTGTGAACGTATTTTTCTCTCTCCTAGATAAAATACTTAGAAGTGGCTTGCTGGATTATGTGGTAAGTGTAGGTATACTTTGTAAGAAATTGTCGAAGTATGCTTTCCAGAGTGGCTGGGTCAGCTGCCCACCAACTGTGTCTGGAGAGTTCCTCTAGCTCAGTTATCCTTGCCAGGACTTGCTACTATATTAGACACTCTAATAGGTATGTAGTGCTAGCTTATTGTGGTTTTAATTTGCATTTGCTTAATGATTGCTCAATGATTTGCTTAATGATGATCACCTTTCATGCATATGCATGTTTGCCTTGCCTATATCCTCCTTTGTGAAGTGTCTAAGTATTCTGTCCATTCTTAAAATTAGGTTGTGTTCTTAGTTGGTGTTTTGCAGAGAACAAATAGTTTTAATTTTGACAAAGTCCAATTATAGAATTTCTATTTGATGGATCAGCTTTTGCTGTCATGACTAAAAACTCTTTGCCTAGCACCAGACCTTGAAGATTTTCTGCTGTGTTTTCTTCTAAATGTTTTCTAGTTTTACATTGTACGTTTAGATCTATGATGCATTTGGGGGTTAAGCTTTTTATACAGTCTAGGGGTTAGGTCAAATTTTATTTTAATTTTTGGCAAATGAATGTAATTGTTCCAAACATTTGTTGAAAAGATTATCCTTTTCCCATTAAAATGCCTTTGCAGGTCTGTCAAAATCAGTAGGCTATATTTGTGTCTATTTCTAGACACTCAGTTCTGTTCCACTGGTCAATGTGTCCATCTTTTCCTCAATACCCCACTGTCTTGATTATTGTGACTTCATAAAATCAGTCTTGAAATCAGGTAGTATGATTCTTTCAACTTTGATATTCTTTTTAAATACTGTTTTGACTATTTTAGTTCCTTTCTATTTCCATATAAATTTTATTTTTATTTTTAATATTTCAAGATTTATTTAAATTTTAGTTAACCTATAGTGTAATATTGGTTTTAGGAGTAGAATCTGTTGATTCATCACTTACATGCAAACACCCCATGCTCATCAGAACTAGTGCCCTCCTTAATGCCCGTCACCCATTTACTCCATCCCCCCACCCACCTCCCCTCCAGCAACCCTCAGTTTGTTCTCTATGTTAAGAGTCTAAATTTTAGAATCAGCTTGTCCATGTTTATAAAATACCTTGCTGGGATTTTGATAAGAATTGCAATAAATCTGTACAATAATTTATCATTATTACATTGAGCCTTCTAATATACGACCATGATAATATCCCTCTATTATTTAGGTCTTTGATTTCTTTCCCTGACATTTTATGTTTTCTGCATCCAGATTCTATACATGCTTTATTAGATTTATACCTAGTATTTCTCTTTTTTAGAGCTATTTAAGTGATATATTTTATTTAAGTTTTCAATTATTTGTTGCTTTTATGTAGAATACAACTAATTTTTGTGTGTTGACCTTATATCCAGAAATCTTGCCAAACTTATTTGTCTAGGAATATTTTTTTTGTAAATCCCTTGGATTATCTCTAAAGAAAATCATATCATCTGTGAACAGACACAGTTTTATTTCGTCCTTTCTAATCTGGGCTCCAAGGTCTTTGATGAGAAATCTCCAGTCATTTGCATTGACTTTCCCCTGTAAGTAATTTATGGCTTTTCTCTGGTTGCCTTCCTGTTTGTTTTCTTTGGCTTTAGTCCTCAGTTTGAATATGATGTATCTGGGTGTGTAATTCTTTTCCTGTATTTTATTTGAGGCTCACTCACTTTCTCGAATCTATATGTTTGTGTCTTTCATCAAATTTTGGAAGTCTTTTGCCATTACTTTTTCAAATATTTCCTTCTCAATCTCACTTTTCTCCTTCTGGAATTCTGATGACATGCATTTAGACCTCCCCCCCCCCCCCCGATTTAGATCTTTTGGTAGTTTTTCATGGCCCTTGACCCTTTTTCATCATTTTAATCTTTTTCTCTATCTGTTGTTCAGATTGGATAATATCTTTTTATTGTCAAGTGCACTGAAGCTATTTGTCATATCTATCCTGCCATTGAGCCCATTTAGTGAATTTTTTATTTTGTTTATTGTATTTGGCAGTCGTAAAATTCCCATGTTGTCTCCTATACCTTGTTTTTCCTTGATGATACTTTATATATTTTTTTAAAGATTTTATTTATTTATGTGACAGAGAGACAGCCAGAGAGAGAGGGAACACAGCAGGGGGAGTGGGAGAGGAAGAAGCAGGCTCCCAGCAGAGGAGCCCGATGTGGGACTTGATCCCGGAACGCCAGGATCACGCCCTGAGCCGAAGGCAGATGCTTAACGACTGCACTACCCGGGCGCCCCGATGATACTTTATATTTTAACTGTGTTTCAAGAATGTTTGCAATTGCTTGCTCAAGCATTTTTATAGTAACGGCTTTAAAGACTGGTCAGAGAATCCAACATCTGTGCCATCTCATTGTTGGCATCTATTAATGATCTTTTTCCACATGATTTAATATTTCTTGGTTCTTTCTATGTCATATAATTTTGAATTTTGTCATGAACATTATGAGTAATATATTATGGGGCCCTGGATCTTGATTAAATGCTATTGAGAATTTTGATATTTTTGTTTTAGCAAACAGTCTGATTTGGTTCAATCATGACCATCCTTATTTGGGTTATCATTCCAATGTCAGTTTGGATTTCAAAACCTCTGTAGTGCTTGCCACTCAGACCAGTCCCACATATATACCACCTGGAGACCAGTCTGGGACATGGGTGATGGTCTATCCCTTAGTTTAGCTTTCAAGGTAGAGATCCAGACATGAGCAGCTCAACGGGGGGCCCAGGAATTCACTTTAAAAGGTTTTTTGCCTAAGCTTCTCGCTCTCCATGGCCATTCCAGGACTCTCCAGTTTCCAGGGCTCCCACTTAAGTCCTCAAGCCAGCAAGTGGGGGCTTAAATTTCCCCCATGTACTTCCTATGACTATGACTAATCCTGGGCCAAGCAGTAGGAAGATAGACATTAAAAATGCCATCAGGATTGCCGTGTACTCTTGGGATCACATTTCTCTCTCTCAGAGTTTTAGATTCTTGCACAACTCCATTGTTACAGCCACTGGTGCCAACATACAATGACCTTGGGACTAGGGTACAAGGGAACAGAGAAAAAATAAAAACAAAAAAGATAAAAAGAATAACAGGATTCTCCCCACCCTTTCTGAGATTTAAGAGTTCCCCTACATGCTTCTAGAGCCAGAACTGGAGGTCACCTTCTGGAGCTTTCTATGGCTGTCTCCTGAGGCCCCCTCCCAGGTTACAGGCTGTATTGAGTTCCGGCCAGGGGGTACACCAAAGGAGAACCTCAATGGTGAACTTGCCACCAGTTCAGTGGTACTTCCAATTTAGGTATATCCCCCAACCTGTCAGCTACTATTTACTTTTTAGGGATCTCAAACAGCTGTCCCCTGTATTCTACCAAGTGACCAACCCAGGCAGAGAGTGCTTCTTCCTCTGTCTCAGAGGAGAGGGAAGCTTACTGGTGGATTTTTAAGTCTTATTCTTGAAGAAGAAGCTGATAATTATAACCCCAAATCTGATAGGTTCAACGCTGGGGGCACTTTTTTTGGAAATTTTTATTATGTTGTATTTTCAAGCTTCCAGAAAAGTTGAAAGAATAGTACAAGAAATTCCCTTATGCTTTTTACCCAGACTTACTCACATTGCATTTTGTCCCATCTGCTGTACCATTCTCTTTTTCATCTCTAGATAGATAGATAGATAGATAGATAGATGATAGATAGATAGATAGATAGATAGATAGATAGATGATAGATAGATAGATGATAGATAGATAGATAGATAGATAGATGATAGATAGATAGATAGATAGATAGATAGATAGATAGATGATAGATAGATAGATCGATAGATAGATAGATGATAGATAGATAGATAGATAGATAGATGATAGATAGATGATAGATAGATAGATAGATAGATGATAGATAGATGATAGATAGATAGATAGATGATAGATAGATAGATAGATAGATAGATAGATAGATAGATAGATAGATGATAGATAGATGATAGATAGATAGATAGATAGATGATAGATAGATAGATAGATAGATAGATAGATAGATAGATAGATGATAGATAGATAGATAGATAGATAGATGATAGATAGATGATAGATAGATGATAGATAGATAGATAGATGATAGATAGATAGATAGATAGATAGATAGATAGATAGATAGATGATAGATAGATAGATAGATAGATAGATGATAGATAGATGATAGATAGATAGATAGATAGATCGATCTATGCAGATAGATAATTTGTCTTCCTGAATCATTGAAAACTAAGTCAGAGACATCATGTCCATTCTGTAACCACTTCATTGTGTGTTTCCTCAGAACAGAGAACATTCTCCTACATAATCACCGTACAATGATCATAGTCAAATAATTTAATATTGATATAATGTCATTATCTCATCCACAGTCCATATTCAGATTACAAAATCACACATTTCATTTCGTTTCATGTCTCTTTAGTATCCTTATCAGGAACAGTTTCTTAGCCCTTTCTTTCCTAACCTTGACCTTTTAAAGAATGCAAGTCCATTATTTTGTAGAATATCCTTCAAATGAGGTTTGATGATATTTCCTCATGCCTGGACTCTGGTTATGAATTTTTGGCGGGAAACCCACAAAAGCGATGCTGTGTCCTTTTCAGTGAATCATGTTAGTAGTCTCTTGATATCAATTTGTCTAAACATCGGGTCATACAATTTGGTTAAGGTGGCATCCACCAGGCTACCCCATCAAAAACCAACAGTTTCTGCCCAGGAACTAGTTTAGGGGAATCAGTAGCTGCTTGCTTTTAGGAAACTTCTTTCTCTTCCTTTGTTAGGTTGTTTCGATCTAACATCTAGAGAATGCATTCTTTGCGTTCTGCCTGGAATCAAAACAAGTCCTGGTCATTCTTTATCGCTGCTGGCTTACTCTTCCCAGCTGAGAGCGTGTCAATGCCTGGGTGGCAGTGGGCCTCTCCCGGCCACTGCCTGGCCAACCACCCGCTACTCTGCATGCCTGTGGTGCCCCAGGGAATGGAGACTGAGCAGCTTTGTGGGTGGGAAGGAAGCGATCTGCAGGACGGCAAGGCCCTCATTTTCATGGGAAAAAGTCTATCCTAAACCTTACTTTGGTTCTTGAAATAGTCTAGTGAGAAAACACTCTTTGAAAATGAAATTCAGCCAAAGAGCCCTTCAAGAGAGTTTTGTTCCTGAAAGTGCTCGCATCCCCCACCCCCTCAGTGCCTGCTGCTCTGTGGTATGTGATCTTGCACCAGTTGTGGATGAGTTGAGACAAGTAATCAATATTTCATTTCTATATTTATAACTCCCCTGTAATGCAAGTCTGACAACGCAAATGTCCATTAAGGAAACAGAAAAAAAAAAAAATAGAAAGAAGGGAATTTGCACCAGGGTGGTTCATGTGGCTTCCTGCTTGTATTCGCACTAACGAACTGAAGCCACATCCTCAAAGAGTTCATTATATTCTGGTCGGTCCCGGGCGAATGTGGTTCCATCTCAGTGCGGACTCGGCCATTAGCAGCCAAACTTCCAAAGTGACTGAAGGCAGATGAGGAAAGAGAGAGAGCCCTGAGCCCAGGCCAGGTGAGGAACGGTTGGCTCAGCTTTCGTTTCCCCAGCAGTTTAAAACATTTAAAGGATAAATTATGGATTAGTCCTTTGTTTTGATTTACTAGTCTTAATATTTTGATATACCCTTTTAGAAGCTTTAGTGCTCCAGCTCGGCACAGGGATGGCAAGAGCCTGGAGTAGCTGGTATTCTTGGATTTTTCTAGGTTTCCCTCTCAAGAGAATCTAGACATTTCAGAGAGGAAGACATATCTGTAGGTGGCAAGTGGAGTGGAGAATGACCCAAGCCTATATAGTAATTTCTCCAATTCTTGTTGCTTGAGTGCTCAGAAGTTCCAGAACACACATATACAGAGTCTATGCAAACACACGAACTTTTTTTTTTTTTTTCAGATTAAGAAACATGATATGTTCTGGACAAGGCGATGGGGAGCATTTCCCTACTCGAAGTGGAGCATTTTGTCACCTATTTGTTCACATTACCACACTTTACCTCTGGCTTTCTCTTCTGATTTTACTCACTTTTTCCATGAACAAATTGGTAATTTTGACACGTTTATAAAAGTTTATAGACGTTTCTTTTTTGTTGTTTTACACTTTGTCTGGTATTTCTGAGATGCTTTCTTTTCTATGCCCTTCTTCTTCTTACATGCTCAAGATTCACGCTTCCCTCTCCATTTCACACCTTTCTTTCCTCAATATGTCTCTCATTAGAATTTCTTATTCTTTCCAGTCATCTGCTGAGGAGATGAAAATATGCTTGAAACAGGGCCCCAGTGACTTCTGGCCATCTCTGTTTTGGAAAGGCCAGTCAGTTCCAGCCAGTTCTGGGAAGCTGTGAGGTAGAGGTTGGAAGCAGCCCCGGGCAGGAAAAGGTCTGCCTTCTGAACAATCCCAAGTAACTGACCCAAATCATTTCTGGATTGACCTGTATGGTTGATGGGGACAGTCACATTCAAGGTCACTGTCTCAAGATCACTGTGACTGATCCGGACTTCTGAAACCCTGCTAAGAGAAAAGGGCACAGAAGGTGGCAAAGAAGAGGGTCTGAGTTGTCTTATGCAGTGTCAGAATTCCTCACCAACATTATCTTCCAGATCTTCATGTAGCAATCCAGCTTCCCATGTCTTCCTGAAGTATCTTTTCTGTGTGTTTTTTCTTCTGTTTATTTAAAATGATTGACTCACTGTACTTTGAGACTAAAATGGAACTTGGAGCTTATCTGGTCTGGTCCCCCATGTTGATAGATACTGAAACTGCCCTCAAGGAAGATACAGGAACATGGAAGAGAGTAATAGAAATCACATAGGGTCTGAAGTCAGAAGCTCGGGGCTTTACTTCTGGCTCCACTTAATGCCTCTGAGCCTTATTGTCTCATCTGTGAAATGGGAACAATGATAATGGTCTTTATAAACTTTCTGAAGATTAAACAATTGAATGAGATAACATGTATAGAATGCCTAGCACAGTGACTGGTATTCAGTAGGTGCTTAATAACTATTCATCTTCTTTCTCTTTTCTCAGTACCTTCTCCAACATTGTCTTTGTGTCCCTCCTTATTCTCTACCCAATGCTATTCTCTCGAATGGCTCTCACAAGAAACATTTTGCTTATTCTATTGCTTTCTACCTACTTCTGTCCCTCTCCTTGTTTCTGTTTCTGGTGAATCTACCACAGTCCTACTTAAAGCTCCCTGCAGGCTTTGCTTTTCATCCATCTACCAGAATTTCTTTCTGAAAGGCAATTTCTGGAAGCACTTCTTCTTCTTCTTCTTTTTTTAAAGATTTTATTTATTTATTTTGGAGAGAGAGAGAGAGAGAGCGGGGGGAGGGGCAGACGGTGAGAAACTCCAGCAGACTCCATGCTGAGCACAGAACCTGACGTGGGGCTCGATCCCATGATCCTGAGATTATGACCTGAGCTGAAAACAAAAGTCAAATGCTCAACCAACTGAAACATCCAGGTGTCCCTGTAAGCACTTGATTCCCACCAGCCCTCAGGCTCTTTACCCCTTTGAGTTTCCATCCAACTTTCTGTCTCTAGCACTCACATTGTCTTGCCATACTCTGCCTGGTATCATTGGTTCTACCTGTATGTATGCATCTTACCTCCTGAGCTAGATTGGAAGATTCTCTTGTTGTTGTTGTTGTTGTTTAATACAGGTATAATTGACATACAGCATATTAGTTTCAGATGTACAACATGGTGATTTGGTGTTTGCATATTTGCAAAATGATCACTACAATAATCTAGTTAACATCTGTCACAATATGTAGCTACAGAATTTTTTTCTTATGATGAGAACTTTCACGATTTACTCTCTTAGCAACTTTCAAATATGCAATATGCTATTAACTACAGTCCCCATGCTGTACATTACATCCCTGTGACTTATTTATTTTTTACTGGAAGTTTGTACCTTTGACTCCTCCACCCATTTTGCTCACATCCACTCCTCACCTCTGGCAACCATCAAACTGTTCTCTTGTCTATGAGCTTTATATGTATATGTATATATATATATATATACACACACACACACATACATATTTCATATGTAACTGAAATTATCCAGTAATTGTCTTTCTCTATCTGATTTATTTCACTTAGCATGATACCTTCTAGCTCCATCCATGTTGTCATAAATGACAAGATTTCATTCTTTTTAATGGCCAAATAATATTCCTGTGTGTCTGTGTGTGTGTGTGTGTGTGTTACATTTTAGTTAGTTTTTTAAGTTTTTATTTATTTTTAAAATTCCAGTGTGGTTCACATACAGTGTTATATTGGTTTCGGGTGTAAAATACAGTGATTCAGTCCTTACATACATCACCTGGTGCTCATCACAAGGGCCCTCCTTCATCCTCATCTCCTATTTCACCCATCCCCCCAACCACCTCCCCTCTAGTAACCATCAGTGTGTTCTCTATACTGAAGAGTCTTGTTTGTTTGATGTTAATTTTTGGTTATGGTGTAAGAAGATGGTCCAGTTTCATTCTTCTGCATGTGGCTGTCCAGTTTTCCAAACACCATTCACTGAAGAGATTGTCCTTTCCCCATTGTATATTCTTGGCTCCTTTGTCTTAAATTAATTGACCATATATGCATGGGGTTTATTTCTGGGCTCTCTATTCTCTTTCACTGATTCATGTGCCTGTTTTTGTGCCAATATGATACTGCTTTTATGACTATGGCTTTGTAATATAGTTTGAAATTGGGGAGCGTGATACCACTGGTTTCATTCTTTTTTCTCAAGATTGCTTTAGCTATTGAGGGTCTTTTGTGGATCCATACACATTTTTAGGATTGTTTGTTCTGCTTTTGTGAAAAATTAGGAGACTCTTGAGAGCTGAAACCACACTATATATTACTCAGTTTTATTCCCCACCAGATCTCATAGTAATCTATCTCACATGGTGGATACACAATTGATATTCATTGGTAGATTAATGGATTTCTTTTGCCTTTTTCCCAAGACACCTGTTCCTGCAGCTTTTTTTTTTTTTTTTTAGAGAGTGAGAGTGCATAAGAGTGGCTGGGGAGGGGCAGAGAGATAGAGAGAGAGAAAGAGAGAGAGAGAGAACCTTAAGCGGGCTCCATACCCAGCGTGGAGCCCACCAGAGCTTAATCTCACAACCCTGACATCATGACCTGAGCCAAAATCAAGAGTCAGACGCTTAACCGACTGAGCCACGCAGGTGGCCCTCCTGCAGCTTCTTTGCAAGAGGAGACAGATGATCATGAGTTGAATATTCGCTTACAATTTTATAGCTAATGGTATGTTTCTGGGTAATGGCCACTCAGTAAATGGTGCCCCCCTTGCCTTCGGTAGCCGGCACTCTCACCCCGCCACACATAGTTTTGGAGACACTCTTGCCTCTGCACGCTAGCTTTGCTGTGTTTGCATCAGGGAAGTGCACGAGCCCGTATCTGTGGTAATGAACTCCCCCTTTCCCTGTTAGAGCCCAAACCATTTCATGTGTACCCGTGCGCCATCTCAAAGATGCAGCCGTCTGTGCTGCAGAGGCCCCATGAAGTCACGCGGGCTGTCCTGTGGAGGCGCTGTGTGCTCCCCACCATGCATTTTCCAGCCCTTCATCCCTTGCACTTGAAGCCCTTCAGACGGAATTTACAAATGGGCTTTAAACTGGATCACCTCAAGATGAATTTCTGTGCTCAGTCAGATGTTAGCAATGTATTATTTGGGTTGTGTAAAATGGGAGTTTAGTGAGGTTAATTTCTCCCTCCTTCCCACCTTAGGCTAATTATTGAAGAAACTGTTTGCAGACCTGGAACTTCTCATAATTCATCCTGCCTTCTGTTTCTTTAGAGCCGAGGCTCATAAATCTCTGTTTGTGATGACATAATCGGTTACTAGAGGAATGTGGTGGGACTGCCAGCCGAGAAGTACAGCTCCAAACTCCAAGAGAACCGAAAAGGCTCATTCAAAGAGATACCCCTGTCCTTTCCTTCCTTGACTTGTCAGAGGTGATGTGTCCAAACGCTCTCGTGGGTAAGAGCAGCCACAACACATCAAACGAAGAGAAGCTGATGCTTATTTCAGAACACAAACTCCCCCAAATTCATGAAAGAAACAGAAAATGAACATACCCCAAGAGGAACCAGTCACTTCAGGATTTATTGTCTATTAGAAAGTACAACATTAAAAAATATCGAATCAACATTTTTCTCTTTAGGGATTACTTAGTTTTGAAATATAATGTAATCTTCCATTTTTAATTCCTGCTTCTTTCCTCTCTTTAGAGTGTCTGTGAATTTGCATTTCTATGACATATGTATCTATTATGCATTTGCAAAAATTATATAAAGAAAGTGAGAATCGTGGCACATTAGAACTCTAAGAACATTTAAGAGATTTAGTCCAGCCCCTAATTTTAGAGATGAAGACACTGAGGTCCAAAAGCATGTCTGAGATCCTTTTACTGAAAGAGGGGTTGGTGTCACAGAAGGGGTGGGACCCAGGCTCCTCGCTTCGGCCTGGCATC
Organism: Ursus arctos; assembly: GCF_023065955.2. Lineage (NCBI taxonomy): Eukaryota > Metazoa > Chordata > Mammalia > Carnivora > Ursidae > Ursus > Ursus arctos. Next base: position 5,866,813 of record NW_026622986.1, read on the forward strand.
CCTCATGCCATACTGCCAGTGTAGAAATTAGCTAGACGTCAGACGGACAGACCCATTCATCTTGGCACACTCCCATTAATGGTTATGAGAATTCTATTATTAGAAAAAAGCTAGTGTAAGTATTCTCATTTTAAACTCAGGAAATGGAAATGAAATTGAAAAGTACTTAAGTTCACTAAATAGAACACTGACATGGTGTTACTGTCACTGTCATTTTTAAAACGAAGGAGTTACCTAGATGATCTTTGAGACTTCTTCTCAAATCAAAATATCCTAGAATTCTAAATCTTGCTGAATATTCTCTGTGAGATTTGCCGTATTCCTCTACTGAAATATTACCCCTTAACAATCCTGAACCTTCCATTTCTCCAAATGCAAAATAGAACTAATTGTGTTCTCCAGAGCTGTGGTGACAGTAAATAAGATGATGCATATAAAACACATGGAATTTCTTGAATGAAAAGCAACATGAGAATGAGCAGTAAACCACTTACAGCAGCTTTAAAAAAAGCAGTAACAGTAGAATATAATCATCTCTCAATTTAGCATTTATGGGTTATTATTTGGTGGATTATTTCTTGCACATTTTTAATTCCAGGCTGACTCCCCCGCCACTCAGAATGCATCAGGATTAGTCAGAGTGAACTCAAGGAAACGCTGGCTACTTTTAATATTTAATAAAACCTTCTATTATTAGTAAGGTAATTTGCTGTTGCTTTCAAAATGTAAATTCCAGTGTACTCCAGAACTATGGTTTAATGGCATTTTGCTTGCTGTTTGGGATTATTTATATACCAGTTTTCTCCATTAGCAGAGATAAGTGACAGCCAATTATAATACATTTTATAAAATTTAGAAAATGCTTTTCATGTATTTTATTTTTTTCTTTCTCATCTTCCTTGGAAGTCTATCTCTAAAGTTATTTAAAATTAGTTCACATTCTTAAGCGACCGTGCTGTGGTCCGATCTTGGTATCTATTACGTAGATACGTTAGTTGCCATCCTGGATGTGGCTTAAGCCCAGTGATCTCAGTCTGACTCAGTGTATCCCCACAGTCAGCTGGTTATTTGTTTCAAATTTATAAATCCTTCTGCAGAGTACATCTAGCCAATGGCAAAGAGGAAAAGCCTTGTTTCGGACAGAACTCTCACCGTTAGTCCACTGGGGTGCTTTTGACTCGTGTAGGGGACTGCGTTTAAGGCATACAGGGGAAAGTGTGTGCAAGAGTTTTTACCTGTGTGGGCAAACCCAGCCTGGGGATAAGAGTACCCCAACATTACTTCTCTTGCCTATCAATCCTCGTTCCCCTTGGGAGAGTTAACGTGATATTGTGTAAAGATTGGAGGTTTAAGAAAAAGACTCCATGAATAAATTAAAATGTTATTGAAGTATTATGTTCAATTCTGCATTTGAATCTTTAAAGGGGATATAAACAAATGAACACTTTTTTGAAGTGGGGCAACCAGACTTGAAAGCAAGCAAGTTGTCTGAGGAATAGTTAAAGAAATGGAGATGTTGTGCCTCAAGATGACAGACTCCGTGGGGATACGTTAGGTGTCTTCAAATATCTGAAGCGTTGTCATGTGGAAGAATGACTCTAATTATTCTGTTTGGCTCCTAGGAATGTGGAAGGACAGATTTTTACTTACTGGAAGAAAATGTTTTCTAAGAACTACAAAGGTGGGGAGATTTGGTGGAACCTGAGCCCTCCCCCCCACCCCCCATCATCGTGGAGGAGTTTGGGCCCAGTGCGGGTGAACGCAGCTTAGGGAGGCTAAGGCTGGTTAGACGAGATGAGCCTCAAGGGTGCTCCCAGCTCAGAGATGCTATGATTTTAACAGCTAAATTACTGTTTAGGTCCCTGTTTTCTCATTTCAATAATGAAAGATTTAGACTAATTCAGCAATTGTCAACTGTTTTTTTCAGAATGGTAATCACCACTCCCCGGCCCCCACCCACCCAATGGAATCTTATGTTGAACTTCCGTGCAAAGAAAAAGTAGAGGGAAGCTTCCATCTCTGGAAAGGGAATTGAGAGTCTGGAGCTCTGCATGCTTGGCCTTCCTACCTCCAGTCTACCTCCACTTCCCCTTGGACAGCCTCTGAGTACCTCTGGGGAATCTGAGAACTCAGGCTGACAACCACAAGACTGGAGGCTTTCTAATATTCCTAGCAGAGCTTCAATGTTACGATTATCATATAATTCTACAACTACTCTCCAACCAGATTCATAAACATGCAAAAGAATTTTTTCCACCTGTTTGAGGCTTGAGACTTACAGAAGAGAAACACTATGACAGTGTCGTAAGAACATGAACTTCGGAACCAGAAGAACTTTGGCTCAAATCTCAGTCCTGGGTCTTATTAGTTCTGTGACACTGAGAGATGTGCTCGGTGCCTGTAAGGCGCAGGTGAGAAATGCAGAACAAGTGCCCACCTCGTGGAATTCAGGGAAAGAGTCAAAAGATCATTTATTGAAAAGCTCATACTATATTTGAAATGGAAAGAAGGACTCAACTAGGTAGCTGCTTTATTAATAAAGAGACCAAATCAAACTGGAGAACTCAGTTTCTTCCACATAGAAATGACTTTTTACCGCTGGTAGTGAAGCCAAGCTTCTCTAATGATCTTCCAAAGCTAGGGATGCTAAGACAGGTCTATCTGGAAGAGGACCTCAGAAGGCCTCCAGCATCCCTCCTGACCCTTCTGTATGACCTTAAACAAAGTCCTCAGCGAATTGGGACTCCTCTTCATTAATAAAACGAAACTGCAAAGTACAGAGATGCCTTTAAGAAGGACTGAGGTTTGATTTATCCAAGAGAGCCTCGCTTTGGGGACAACTTTTCCCAAACCCAAAAGCTGTCTTGGTAAAATCCCAGAGCCATCTTTTCTAATCCTGACAAACGTTCTTACTAGTCCTTCCTTTTTTCTGCCTGAGGATCGCTTATTCTTTTTGCCTAAAGTGGAAGTGTATTTGTTCAGCAAATGTTTCCGGCACACTGACTCTTTGGAGAGCTTTAGAAGAAAACAAGGAAACACAATAAATCATGCCTTTCCACAGTTTACAGTTTCGCTCGGAGAGTTGCAACCACGCATTACAGGATCCTCTAAGATGATTTGCCATGGCCTTTTCTGTCCCTGCCACGCATCCTCCCTGCCTACTTACTCACCTTTATTTCCTCCTTCGCTAGGTCCCGTCTAACCTCAGCACCCTCCTGCTTCAGATGCTTCGTGCTCCCCAGCTACCCATCTGGTTTTCCTCCATAGCCCTAGTCAGGACTTCCCTCCCTCAGATCTGACCCTTCATTGTTTAGAGGAAACGCTCTAAAAGGTGAATAAGGGGGCGCCTGGGTGGCTCAGTGGGTTAAGTGGCTGCCTTCCGCTCAGGCCATGATCCCTGCATCCTGGGATCCAGCTGCATCCAGCTCCCTGCTCAGCGGGGCGTCTGCATCTTCCCCTGCCTGCTGTTGTGTTCTCACTTGCTCGCTCTCTCTCTGACTCTCAAATAAATAAATAAAATCTTTAAAAATGATAGAATAAAATAAAAGATGAATAAGTTTAATAGGCTTAATTCTCCCCTTTCCTACTTCTCATTTAGGGAGAATTTATGCTTTTAATAATCTTAATAAATTGAAATGAACTAATCTGAAGCAAGTTTCAGTGGATAGGATGTATAAGAAGGATACTTTTCCTGCAACATTCTAGTCTCAAGGTTTGCTGACCTTTGCTCTGCATTACGGAACCCTATATTGATATGAACTGGTTTAATGTTATGTAGAGCAACTGTAAGCAAAAAATAACATATATTAAAAACTGCTTCATCACATTTGAGAGCAAGCAAAACACAGAAAAACAAATTAAGGACAGGGGTTTGTTGGGAAAGACTCCCCTGTGTAGGGATGTCTTCATTTGAATTTTGAAGAAGGTAATAATAGACATATGTAAACTGACCCCATTTTTTTTTCTCTCCTCTTGGAAGTTCAGAAAGAAGGATGAGGGTACAGATATAGATTAGGATAGTCTGTCTAAAGATAATACCAAAGGTAAGTGTGCTTTGGGTTTTAAAATACTTGCTGGAAGCTATTTACTGACTGGTTACTAGGAGACAGCATGACTCATTGCTTACTTCCCCTCCGTGGCCAACTTTCAGTCATTTATCACCTAGCACATTGGATCAAGACTGATAGAATCTTTAGAAAAAATTATGGAGTGCTCTATTCTAGTAAGGAGGCCCTAAACTGTGGAAATAAAATGATCCCTGAAGATGAGGTCTACTGAGAAAGCATCCCTTACACGTGTACTGTATGCACTAATAGTCCAGGGATTTGCTGTGGAGGAGAGCTATACCCAAGATAAAATATAAACAATATATTTTTTAAAAAACCACACATGGCAGTAATGAAACCAATGTGGACAGTCAATATCATATCTTCCCTAGAGGGTACCCCCCCCCACTTTCTGGTTAAATATATTTACATTGTAACTCAGTGTTCCTTATTTCCATGAAATGAGACACTTAAATATTCCTTTAATAATCTTTCTAAAGATTCTAATAACTGGAATAAATTAGCATGAATTCCAAAGCATCAGATCTTCCCCGATAATTCATAAATTAAAAGGTACATTGTGAGGTATATTAAAAAGTGGTGTGAGTATGAAGTGACATGTAGGAAAAAGTCAATCAGGTCCCCTGCACACCACACACCACCTCATGGGCCTCAGGTGCAATGTACAATTTGTTGGGAATTTTAATAAAGGAACATTCGATGTATTTCCACAATGACATCAGTACTGTCAAAGACAGAGCCTAGACAATATATGCTTTACTTGCTAGAAGAAAAATAGTAAATATGAAAAGAATGAACAGTTATGGAGACATGGTATGGATGTATGTGTGCGTGAGTGTGAGCACTCGGTTGAGCAGTGGGAGTATGTCCATCACTGACGAGAGAAGAAGCAAAGGGAGACATGGCACAGGCATATTTTGCAATATTTACTGAAGTTTTCACTCTGTATTCTGCCTCTATCTTCACTTGTTCAAGTAGCTATCGAGATCTGTACCTGCTGGGGATTTGCAGCAGGGGAGAAAGGAAAAGCTGTCAAAATTTTAAGACCGTTGAGAAGAGCGGTGACCCAAGCAAGAGTGCTGAGTGCATCTCTCTCTCGGGAAGAAAAAGAAAGAGGGAGGCACGGAGGAAAGGAGGAAGATAGGTCTCCCTCAAAGCAACTCAGACTTTCCTAGTTCAGGAGAGCTGGGTCCTGCTCCCTGCTCTTGGTGACATCCTGAGGTTGAGGGGCTCAGGGGAGGTGGGCATGGGATGCTCTGGGGAAACACCAGGCTTGGCACAGAAGCCACAGAGCAGAGATTGTCAGGTGGCCCGGGGCCATGTGCCTCTTGGCAGCAACTGGACAGGCAGAGAAACTGAGGCCTACCCTATCTTGACATGGTCATCAGATTCCCAAACCTCACCTGAATCTCCTGAAGGGGATGATGAGGAAGCCCCAAGAATGTTTGAGCTTTTACTTCCTCTAGCCCAGGGGGAAAAGGACTCAGAGATGATATTAAGTTGATTTATGGACAGTAAACCACCTGAGTTTTTAGACGAAGATTTATACCTGCTACAAAAGTATAAATCCTGTTATTCTGTGTATCCCAGAGAGCACATGTCCTGAGACAGATTGCTGGGTTCTGGCCCCAGCTCCGCCACTAACTAGCCATGGGTGACCTTGACAAGTCTCTTAACCTCACTGACCCTGGCTTCTTCACCGGGATTAACAATAGTACCAATCCCACATGGCTGTTGCAAGGATGAAGCAAGATCATCTGTATCTTTGGCACGGAGCAGAGACTCACTAATTATCAACTATTACAATCATCATTACTATTATTTAGTTCTCTTCTATAACTGCTCCACTTGTTACCTAAATGTAAAGGAGAGAGCTCGCCCTACAAATATGTTTCGATTGATAGCCCTAGTTATTCATGGGTTTTCTTTCACCATACCTTAGAAAATAAACAGATAAGCAAAATTGTTTCTTTTTCTTTGCCCCCCACCCCCACCCCAGGAGACTACTTAATTGCATGTGAAACAGCACCTTCAGGGGAAGTGTTCCTGGGGAAAGGGATTTTTCTAAGACCCTAAATTAAGCTAATTGCACACTTCCCCACCTCCGTTCACATGCATTATATCTACCCAGTAAAGTCATGGTCACCAGGCGCAGAGCCTATGAGGTCCCTATGAGCCGGACTGTGGTGCCCTGAGGGATGTTACAGTCTCCTTGGTTCCATTCAGGCAGTTCTCTAGACAAATTGCCTGATTATTTCATTCATAACCATTACCTACTGTCATAGCAATTCAAGGATACAGGCTTATTTTATACCTAGTGCTCCAAAAGTTCATAGACTTCTGCCCCAAACTAAACCCTGAATTCCCACAGAATTAAAGATGGCTAACCTTATAAAAGTCTTACATATGCCATTTATAAGCAAGAGTTCTCGTTCTTCTCTCCCCTATCTGTCATGTGTTCCAAGACCCTGAAGAGTCCATTAGATTTTTGGGTATCTTTGATCTGACTCATTCCCACTTGATGGGAGAATAGAGTGGCTGGACTTCCTACACATTTGGCATTCTTACCTGGCAGCTGGGAGGCACTGCCCTTATCAAGGCATCTCGGAGGATAAAAAGGTTCTTTCTCTACAGGGGTTACACCCTCCCCAGGGAGATGGCTGCATGGCCATATGTCTCTGTGGCAAAAGTACAGAAGGATTAAAATAGATGTAGGTTATCTGGGAGAGGAGGAGACTCCTTGTAAGAGCCTTAAGGAAGACTCTCTGAAAGAAGTGGTCCTGGAAAGGAAAGTAGAATTTTGTGGGGGTCAGGGTGTAACAAGGATGAGGAAAGACATGGGCTTATAAAAGGAGTATTTGGGAGGTTTGAATCTGTGTCTTAGATTCCCTCCAAAAGCTATAGCAGGGGACATAGCATCTAGGGCAGTTTCTTCTTTGGGATTCTTTGAAAACAGAGTATTATATAGAAATAAATCCGTAATGTAACCTTGAAGAATAGTTATAGAAGAGGTAGGGCCCAAGACACTGGAAGCCCCAAGCCTACAGGGACTTGGATTTGTTTCCCATAGCAGCTATAACAAATTACCGCAAAAGGGAGGCTTCAAACAACAATGTTTTTTCTCTCTCTCACAGTTCTGGAGGCCTGATGTCTAAATCAATATCTCTGGGTCAAAACTGGGGGACCGATGGGGCCATGATCACTCCTAAGTTTCTAGAAGAGAGTGGGTCCCTTGCCTCCTCTATCTTCCAGAAGCTGTAGGCACTCCTTGGCTTGTGGCTGCATCCCTCCAAGCTCTGCCTCCCGGTCACATCACCTTCATCTCTGTGTGTCTGTGTATCGAATCTCCCTCTGCCCGAGGAAATGTGTGATTGTATTTAGGACCTACCTGGACAATCCAGGATAATCTCTCCATCTCAAGATCCCTAACTTAATCACATCTGCAAACATTTTTTTAATTTTTTTTTAAGATTTTATGTATTTATTTGAAAGAGAGTGAGAGAGAGAGAGAGAGAGAAAGAAAAAGAGCACACGAGCAGGGGCAGAAGGAGAGAGAGAAGCAGGCTTCCCTCTGAGCAGGGAGCCCAATGCGGGGCTCGGTCCCAGGACTGTGGGATCATGACCTGGGCCAAATGCAAACACTTAACCAACTGAGCCACCCAGGTACCCCATTTTTTTTTAATTTTTAGTTTTCTTTATTTTCTTTTATTTCTTTCTTTATTTTTACCATATAAGGTAACATTCGCAGGTTCCAGAGATTTGACCATGGAAATCTTTCGAAGGGTCATTTTTTCAACCTACTACAGAGTTTAACTTCATATAGATACTCTTGAATTTCTCAGCAGTTACTCAGTAGTTCTTTACTGACCCAAAGAGGTTCTGTCCCTTGCCAAGTGCCTCTGTCCCATTCAGACCTCTGGCCTAAGTCTAGAAACGAATGCAGACCCCCACTGGACATTGGCCTTGGCAGAGTCCCCTGCTCAAATGAACATATCGAGTCTTACCAACTTCATTAAAAAATGTAGAGGAACTGGTCAGAAGCTCTTTGGGGACAATAGGTCTCTGATTTTGCATGAGAAAGCAGCAAAGCTATGTAAAGGGATAACCATTCTGAAATGTCTTTAGAAATCCAAATACAAAGACTTAAGATTGTTTGACATTGATTTCATACCCCTCTCTACCCACTGTCACTATGTCTGTGTTCCTTGTTTTCTTTATTTTAATGTATTTCATTGTACAATTGCAATAAGGTGCCCAAGCTGTGCATTTCAGGGTCATTATTGCACTTCTTAGGAAGTTAAAGCCCCCATCTTTGACCTTATGCTTTTTAATACAAACGTAAGGTGTGCTGTAATTGCCCACAAATGCACAGTCTGTCAGGTCTTATTGCTCAAATGAAACCCACTTCCTCAGTAGGACAAGAAGAGAGGGGGGTAGATCTCCTGCTATTTGTATCAGCACTTGTCCTCAGGAAATGCTGAATCTTGGCACTGAAAGAAAGTGTAAAAATGATAAATTTGTCACCTAATATGGACCACTGCATTCACAAGACTGCAACTCCTTACATTAATGGAGATTAGGATATAACTTTTTTAATTTGGAGCCTCATTACACAGTATAAATAAAAATAGAGCCCCAACTATATCATCTTTAATTGCCTCTAGACAGAATGCTGATTATCTACTGAGGTCTTGGCCATGTGTTTCTAGGGAGCCAGCAGAGTTTGTTCCCTGCTTTGAAAGCAAAGTCAGAAAAGATATGTGGGTATCTTTAAGAGAGAGCAGAGATGGATGCCTGCACTCCTTCCAGCTACGATTGCAGTTGAACAAAATGTGTGAGCAAAATGTGACGGCATTGTCGGAGTGATGACTTCCTGTGCATGAAGCCCGAGGAACGATATGCATCCTCCCGTCTAAATGTAAGGAGCCATCCGCCCACTTCTACTTAATGTTCTTCTTACCAAGAGTTTGAAAATAGCCACAGTTTTCACTCTTAGCCTGGCAGAGACCCAGAGAGAGATGCTGATACTCAAAGCTGTGATTGCCGAGTCTTTTAGCATCCCTTGGTACAACTGATTAAAGCAATTGATCAATACTAAACTTCGAGAAAAACTAGTGTGGGCATGTTACAGACGACATCCCATGAATAAATAACTCAGATAATGGCATTTGTCTTACTATCAAGCTCATCTATAATTTAGCAAGAATAATACCCATTAAAAGAACACCTAGCGTGATTGCTGCCAAAATAAAGAGTTAATTGGTTTTTATCTTCTGGGAAGTCTCGCAAACAAGATAGGGGAGGAAAAGTGGCTACCTACTGTAATAATAAATGTAAAGTAGCTCCTAAGTCCTACCGCTCTCTGCTTCAATAGCATGTCAGATAGCATCTTTTAGACCCAACTTCTACAACTCGATAGAGGCTTTTAGGAAGGTCTTTTTACTTTTCCATGGAGGGATCAAATCTGTATCATGGAAAAATATCATTCATTGCTTTAAATAAATTAATTCACTGAGCACTAAGTATAGAGAGTCTAAATAAATTCCTCCTGGGACTGAAGTGTTTCTGTAATATAAATAAAGCCTCCTATTCACAAGGCATTCCTCTTCATTCTGGCTGGCACAGGCTTCAGTTATCAATGGCTAATGGTATCTCATTCACGTGGCTCTTAGACTTTCGGGTAGTCAAATGGGCAAGAGAAATCAGGACCCAGTCCGGGGTGGGAAGAGTGATAAAACCACAGTCCCAAAGGCATAGGAATGGGTGTGATCGAGGTCCAGACTAGCCACTGGAGCAGGTGTTCCTGCTTTACCACTGAAGAAACGAGGCACAAGGAAATCAAAGAGATTTGAGCATGATTCATGTTGTGAGTCCAGCCAGCAAGTTTGCACCTAGGTGACTTGGTAGTTTTAATGGGATAATGCTAGTCATAGGCCAAGCATTTGAGGCTGGGAGGCAAGGTTTTTACGGATTAAAAAAAAAACAAAGGCATCCCTGTCAGAGTATCGGTTGGCATCAGCTTTTGCCTCACTGGTTGGTCTGTCACTGGATTTCTTTGAGCACTTTAGAGTCACATGGCCAAAGTTGGAGTGTGTGAAAATCACTGTTGAGCATTATCATTTCCAAGACTTATTGGGGGAAAAATAATATTTTTCAAGTAATGTCCATGCTTATGCTGGATCAGTAATTGCTGTATAAAATAAACTTGAGTGTGTTCCTAATGTCCTCTAGAGATGTTGTAAGTACCATTTGCTAGTATTTATGGTCTGCAATCAAACAGGAGTCAAGGCCATAAATCATTACCCTGAATATAATATTTTTGTTTCATGAAAGTCTGAGCTTTCAACCCCAAAGCAACAAATCAGTCCACTCCTTATTGAGCCTGTCACAGCCCCATCCTTGAGTACGACCACATTTATTACCATTGTCAACTGCCTCGTGTGAAAGAACAGGAAGGAGGGTAGGAAGATATAAATATAAATTGAAAAGCAGTGCTTTGGGGGGGTTGGCCTGGCTGAGCGGAGAGGTAACATAACATGGAGACTTTCACCTCAGGGTCACACATTTGATGGCCCATGTACTGATGTGGTGATCAAGTTTCCACGTCACCTAGAATCTGGCTGTTAACTATCACCATAGCTGAGAGGCTCGACATAGGGCAAAGTGCTCAGAGGAGCTGAAGGCTGAACTTTCAGCCTTTCCACTGACCCCGAAAGCACTTTGGGCTTCTCTGAGGACAAGCCTGCTGCTCAAGAAACTGCATTATATTCTCTGCCGAGGGAAGTTGGAGACGCCAGAGATGGTTGATATTTGCTTGTTTGTGGAGGAAGGTTTTCACCTCTAGGGCTTTGTCTTTGACAGATTCGATGAAACCCTAAAAAAACTTCTTATAAAATAAGAAACCGCTGCTTTCACTCTCATAGGGAAAGCACCAGGCAGGCATGGCCCACCAGGGATCAGTGCCACTGAAGGAGAGAGAAAGCTACGTTTCCAAAAGCAAAAGGTAGGTCTGTAACTGGGACAACAGCCTGGATGCTGGTGAGCCATACTTATAAATACTCCTCGCCAGAGACACAGAAGAGAGCCAATCAAAATGGAGAGCTTCTCTTTGATGTTTAAATGAAATCAGCATCTCTTCGGGGGACTTCTTCCTACTTAGGAAACCAACAGGACTGGGAAAGAGCCAAGGCCTCTGATGATATCTTAGATGTAGATAAAATATCTCTTATTTTCATATTCCTCATTCAAAAGCAAACTCTAATACGAACGATTTTGCTAGGTAAATTATCATGTAAGTGGACATTATATATCAACAGAGAAAATAGTGGAACCAAAAGGTAGACATGACCTGCCATTAAGTAATTGCATGCAGACAGATACCTCCAGAATCCTATGCACTGCTCATCTTTTGGTCCTCTGTATTCAACCTTCGTCATCCTTAATATAACATGAAGAAGGGATTAATTTTCTTTAATCTATTTTAAGTTGTTTTGTTGATATTAGTTTAAAAGTCTCCAGCGAACCAGAAAACAGTCCTCACCAAAAACTTGAACTGAGTAGTTTTGCTTGCAAATTGCATTTGTACTTGGTTTTTACTTCAATGTGGTTCTAATCATTCCACTTACAGCACACTGCCCAGGGCTGATGTACTCTTAGCTATGTAAAAACTCAAACACTATTTATGCACTTATAAAACAAAAACCCAACATCTTACTCAATTTTAACTTCACAAGACCATGTTGTTGTTGTTGTTTCCTCAAGAGAACAAACAGAGATGGAGTATTGGTATTTAATGAAATTGAGACTGGGGAAAGGGAAGTTAATCGCTGCTGGGTCTGTGTGACGTGGGCACAAGACGTTTATCTTCTGCGTACCTCAGCCTACCCATGGAGAGGCGAGGGTGCACGGCCTCCCCGCCTGTGCTGGGGACTAGAGCACAGGTGGATGGCAGGCAAGTAACATGTGCTGATCCTTCTCATGCCTCAACTTCACACAGGACTTCATCAGGGAGCTATGTTTTGCAGGGAGCCGAAGAGCTCAAATGAATTATGGAGAATCTGATGATTCAGAAAGGACAGAGAAGATGACTCAATGATTGCAAGTGAGCTCCACGGGAAGGTTAAAGGGAGTGGGAGTCTCTGGGTGATGGCAAGAGGACTGTGCAGGCTAAGGCAAACTCTGGTAGTAAGTCGCATTCATACACAGTATAACGTCATACCTGGAAATTCAAAACACAAAGCTGCTCACTTAGAAATTTACCTTCAGAAACTGTCAGGTGATGTTTAGTACCTGATTATGGTTGAACAGAGACTTAGAGAGATTTAAGTAACTTTTCCGTGTTCACGCTGCTAGGTAAATGGCACAGCTGAGATATGGATGCAAGTTCTGTCTGACCCCCAAAGCCCTGCCCTGTGTATGAAAAGTCACTAGGTAGTGTGGGTGAGATGAGGTACAATACGGGCAGCACTCGCATAGTTAGGGCTCGGTAAGTGACAGTTACTGCAATTATGTCTTAGAATGCCACCATTCCTTATTCTTTTAGTTCAAGCTAGATTTCAAAAATGCTAGAGTTCTGTCCACTTCACCACCCTTAAATGACACTAGTAGGTATAAAGGCCAACAGATTAGAAACAGGAACTGAATGGACAAAGACAGTTATTGCAGAGTGTTGGGGAGACAGCGTGTTGCAAGATTTTTCGAGCTAGTGTGTTCTGTTCAGCTAAGCTGTTGTCACCATCCCCCAACAGCTAAGCTGTTGTCACCATTTAAAAGTTACTTAAATCTCTGTAAGTCTCTGTTCAGCCATAATCAGGTACTAAACATCACCTGACAGTTTCTGAAGGTAAATTTCTAAGTGAGCAGCTTTGTGTTTTGAATTTCTAGGTATGACATTATACTGTGTATGAATGCGACTTACTATCACTTGCAATCATTGAGTCATCTTCTCTGTCCTTTCTGAATCATCAGATTCACCCCAGTTCCATTACTTCATAGAGTCATTGTGCCAAATACAGTAGTTTTCTGTGTATTTTGACAACTTACTGTGAATGTCACTGTATTATAAGGCAATTTGCACTTTTTATTTATATAGGTAATTTTTAAAAGGTGTTTTGTGTGTGTGTATGTGTATACATACATATACACGTATATGTGTATTTGACAGTTCCTGGAATATTCCTCAGGAAACATGTCAATTAGAGTACTCTAATTGCAAATTACAGAAACAAACAAGCACAAACCCTACGTGAACAAAATAGAGGATCTTCAAAGGGCCAGGGTCCCTGTACCTTCTCCAGGTTCTATCACTAGGATCGAGTTAACACTGGATGAGATTTTAATGATTCAGCAGAAAAAAATCAGACAGCAAGAGTTATTGTTCTCAACTTTAAGGTGATTGAGTAAGTTACTTAGTAAGTGCAGAGAAGACAGTTTCTTCATTAACCAAGATCCAGACAACTAAGAGTCTTCCAGATTCAAATTGCAATCTCCCATAAGCCTGAGCGCCAAAGAGAAGATGCTGAAAGATCATACGACAGTCTGTTATTCTAAGACTGCCAGCAATAAAGAAATGGAGCCAAAGAAGTCTAGAGGAGCTTGTCAGTGGAGGAATGCATGTGCTTTTCCCTTGAATTCAACACTTCCACAACTCCATTTTAAGTCCACTTTAGTAATCTCATTCCTTTGAGAACTGCCAATACCTAAAAATATACCAGCAACAAATATGAAGAATTGCAAAGAGAAGAACAACACTCAACTACTTTAGATACTCTCCTTTTTCCTGTCACATCTTCCCCAGAGCTAATCCCCACTTCCACATCTCCGCAGAGGGTAGGTGACAACACAATAGGTCCATTTGTTCAATCAACTTAGTCAAGAAACTTGTAAGTTCAGTGGAAACTGACACATTGATTGAATTCACCTGTAAATTAAGTCAAACTGTTCAAACGTGTATATGCCTTCTGTTGAGACTCTGAGTCTTAATAGACTAGTGTCAAGGCTCGATTCCAATTTTAGTTTGTGTCTAAATGAAGGTTGGTGCTCTTTGAAAATTAAGTGATAATAATTATTGAGATTGCTGTAATTATGATTTGCACAGTTTAAAAGTTATGAGAGTATCATTTTATTTGCTAAATAGTGTTGTTTTATTCTGCATGTTTATGTTTACCAAGCAAATACAGAGAGCTTTGAAGGTATCTGATATCTCTTGGGACCCCCATGGAATATGAGGTGCTGTGTCTCTTAAGACAGTCTTGGCAAATGTGATATGTAAACCAAAAAAAAAAAAAAATCCATATGGTGCACAACATCTCTCAAATGAAAAATAAGGCTTCCCAAGGAAGGAGCCTTGGGGGATTCTGAACTCAAATTGCAAGGAACAAATGTGCTATTTTAATTTTGGCCTTAAAACTTCCTTTCCTGGAATGGTCTCAATATCACAATCTCTGCTCAACAGCACACACTAAACCAGAAACTCTCCTTGTTTTCTGGTTTGCTTTTCTTCAGAAAAAATCATCAGAGCTCTGGATGAGATTTGCAACCCCTCCTACACCAAACTTAGGAGCCCAAGAAAATTCTACAACTTAATTCCCAAGCAGGCCACAAATGGATGGAATTCTTCATGAAAGAGTGTTTCTTTTCTTTCATTCCTCCTCCTTCGTTTTAATTTCAGATCCTTTTAATTTCAGAGGTGTTCCCTGGACTTCCCCTGCTCAGACAGGTTACGCTCCCTCCCCAGCCCTGCTTTCCCTCCAATGAGACACTTGCTTCCATGAGGGGGCCTTGGTCCAGCAGCTTAAAGTGGACCTTAGGAGTCTTCCCTCCACCTGGAGAAAGTACGTCTGCTTCCTGATGCTTGGTGTGGCTAAGGCCACAAGGGGAGTATATTGTAAGTCTACATCCAGCTACGACAATTCGTCAGTCTTCATTATCGCAAGCTGTGTGGCTGCACCACCAGAGGGAAGGGTCAGTGTGGCTTCCAATTAAAACTCCCTATTGAAGATGGATTTATGTTTGGTCTATTTCAAAACACATTGTGCTGCAACTTATCATTTAAGTTGTCAAGCTGGAAGCACTTTCCTTTTTTAGTGCAAAGGGTTTAAAAGCCATTAATTCATTTTGTTTAAGATGTAAAGACATAAACAAATGAGGGTTTTTATTTTTATTTATTTAATTATTTTTTTTTTTAATTTAAGGTTGGAAAAGACTTTGGTCCAGATGTTTGCTGGATACACCGAAACATTTAGAATGTGAAACAAATTTGCATGCTCTTTGTCCCATATATTGATCATTTCTGCTCTAATGTGTTTACTATGAGAATGTTATGGTGAAAGAAAAGACAAGACTCTTCAAATGATCCTCAAAATCATAAGCTGAGAATTTCTAGTAGAGCCCAACTCTTTCAGGGGTGAGTTCCTTTTCTGAAAGAGACACGTGATTTCCTGTTTTTAAGGATAAGAAATATGTATTTTTAATAATGTTGGACATGAAGTCAAATTCTTGTTGTGACATTTAATGATGTCAGCACAAATAAATCAGTCACCTTCAGGAATAAAATGTCTATTGCATACCTGCGGTTTAAAGAAAGAGAAGAACCAGAGAGGGGCAAAATGTTTTAGGGGAGTATCCTAGCAAAACAGACCATCTCTGGATATAATAAATGAGAGCCGTAAAGAGGAAGGAGACAACAGCAAGATGAGAGTGTGTCTCTTGCCAAGAAAGACCCAAACATTTCAAATAGACTACGTCTTAGAGCTCATTTATCTTTGATAAGATCTATCCTTTGGCCTTCCTCTAATCTTGTTTTGTTGCTTTTTGAGAGGGGGTCCTAGCTGAGGTCTTGTTTACTGAGCAATGAAATCTTCTAGTTTCTTATCTCTTTTTGATAGCCTAAAGCTTACTCTTCTCTGAGAACTCATTCTTGCCTCCCTCCGACCCCCATCCCCACCCATAACTTGGGTAAAATCAATTAAGCTCACTTACTCCGTCTACTTAGCTATATCCATTAACTGTGAAACATAGCATCCTGACATTCACAATCCCCATCGGACAACCTTGGGACAGACACAGGAGGACACGGCTAATGTAGCTGCCGACGTCATCATCTGGCACCACTTTGCAGCCTGGGGAACCCTCAGTAGGTCAAGGATCCCTGCAACACTAGCTAGAGGGGGTGGAGAGCCTGCTCCCTCATATCACCACAACACTCTTTTTTTTTTTTTAAAGATTTTATTTATTTATTTGACAGAGATAGAGACAGCCAGAGAGAGAGGGAACACAAGCAGGGGGAGTGGGAGAGGAAGAAGCAGGCACCCAGTGGAGCATGGAGCTTGATGTGGGGCCTGATCCCAGAATCCTGGGATCACGCCCTGAGCCGAAGGCAGACGCTTAACGACTGAGCCACCCAGGTGCCCCTCTTGACACTGCCCATCCCAACACTCTTGACACCACCCGGGCAGATTCTGATATAATAAAGAACCCCAGTTTTTACCCTCTAACTACATTGGTATTGGGAGGGTATAAAAAGGATCTCCTTCATGTTAGGAAAAGTAGGAGATCTTCCCAAATTTCAGAAAAACAAACTTAAGTCATTATGTGAATTAAGAAGTTTGACTTGACCACTCTTTCACACCATACACAAAGATAAACTCCAAATGGTTGAAAGACCTCGATGTGAGACAGGAATCCATCAAAATCCTAGAGGAGAACATAGGCAGCAACCTCTTTGACATTGGCCAGAGCAACTTTTTTCATGACACATCTCCAAAGGCAAGAGAAACCAAAGAAAAAATGAACTTGTGGGACTTCATCAAGATAAAAAGCTTCTGCACAGCCAAGGAAACAGTCAAAAAAACTAAGAGGCAGCCCACGGAATGGGAGAAGATATTTGCAAATGACACTACAGATAAAAGACTGGTATCCAAGACCTACAAAGAACTTCTCAAACTTAATACACAAGAAACAAATAAACAAATAAAAAAATGGGCAGAAGATATGAACAGATACTTTTCCAATGAAGACATACAAATGGCTAACAGACACATGAAGAAATGTTCAAAATCATTAGCCATCAGGGAAATTCAAATCAAAACCACATTGAGATACTACCTTACGCCAGTTAGAATGGCAAAAATTGACAAGGCAGGAAACAACAAATGTTGGAGAGGATATGGAGAAAGGGGATCCCTCCTACATTGTTGGTGGGAATGCAAGTTGGTACAGCCACTTTGGAAAACAATGTGGAGGTCCCTTAAAAAGTTAAAAATTGAGCTACCCTATGATCCAGCCATTGCACTACTGGGTATTTACCCCAAAGATACAGACGTAGTGAAGAGAAGGGCCATATGCACCCCAATGTTCATAGCAGCATTGTCCACAATAGCCAAATTGTGGAAGGAGACGAGATGCCCTTCAACAGATGACTGGATTAAGAAGATGTGGTCCATATATACAATGGAATATTACTCAGCCATCAGAAAGAACAATTTCTCAACATTTGCTGCAACATGGACGGGACTGGAGGAGATAATGCTAAGTGAAATAAGTCAAGCAGAGAAAGACAATTATCATATGGTTTCACTCATTTATGGAACATAAGAAGTAGGAAGATCGGTAGGAGAAGAAAGGGAAAAAGAAAGGGGGGTAAACAGAAGGGGGAATGAACCATGAGAGACTGTGGACTCTGGGAAACAAACTGAGGGCTTCAGAGGGGAGGGGGGTGGGGGAATGGGATAGGCTGCTGATGGGTATTAAGGAGGGCACATATTGCATGGTGCACTGGGTGTTATACGCAAGTAATCAATCACGGAACTTTACATCAAAAACTAGGGATGTACTGTATGGTGACTAACATAATATAATAAAAAATATTATAAAAAATATATCGTATAAAAATGAAAAAATAAAAAAGAAAAGAAAAAAAGGAAAAGAAGTTTCCTTTGTAAAATCTGATTTAGTTCAGGAAATGCCACTGAATTTTGCAGCATCCTTTCAAGATTAAATAAATACTAATGAAATGATAATATTAGCTAATTTTTATTGAATCATACTTACCCCTCACTACACACAGGAGCTAAGCACTCAGACTTGATCTCACCTAATCCTCACAGCAGGGACTATTTTATAATTATTTTTTAAATGAAGTAACTGAGATTTTGAGAGGTCAAGGAATTTGCCCACCGATACAAAATAGTGAAGCTGGGATTTGAATGCTGGAATCTGATTCGGGAATCTTCAGGTTTAATTGTTATTCCCTAAGTGTATCACATAGAATGCCTGCTCATTCCAAATGTGGCCATGGAGTTACAATTCGGCCAACCCAGAGGCAAGCTCTGGTTGGATTTTACCTGTCCCCGAGGAATGTCCTTTACTCTGACTCAAATAAAAACAATTTTTTTCTTTTCTTTTTTCTTTTAGAGAGAGAGAGAGAGTCAACAAGTGTGAAGGGCAAAGGGAGAGGGAGAGGGAGAGAGAATCTTAAGCAGCCTCCACACCCAGCCTGGAGCCCATTGGGACTTGATCTCACAACCCTGAGATCATAACCTGAGCTGAAATCAAGAGTCAGGAACTTAACTGACTGAGCCACCCAAATAAAAACAATTTGTTTTCAGTTCTTAAAGGAAAGAACAGTTTGTGTGGGCAACTGGCATGTAAGCTTGTAAGGTTGGGTGTCCATTTAGAAGGGAGAAAAATCCATTCAAAATGGTACTTTGGAGCAATGTCATGTCACTATTAAGCCAAATGTATGAATTCATGGCCAAAGAAGTATTAGTGGTCAAGTGCGCCACATGTGCCCAGGGCAAACTGGTAATGGGGCAATTGGATGACTCAGTTAAAAACAGCATCATCTCTAAGACGAGGCACAGGATTGGGTAGATCCAGATTGCTTTGTTTTGTTTTTCCTATGGAATTCTGCTTTGCCAAGTGTGTAAATATTAACAAGCAAAGGCTGTTAATAAACACTGGTGAAAATTAAATTAGGTCTGAATATGCTCTGTCACTGATCCAACGCTGTGGACTTTCCCCTGGGCTCTATCTGTGCCTGCAGAGTCATAGGGCAGGGACAGATGCGGGAGAACTTGGCCAAGCATTGTTTTTGTTTGTGTTCATTCTCAAGTAATTTTCTTTTTTCACATATAAGACATTGGATTAACCACATCAGTGAAATGAAACTCGAACTGTGCATACAGTCAATGGTGAAACAACTCCATCTGAGAATTGGTTTTTGGGCTTGTCAAGAAAGCTTCTCAAAATCTGGAGAACTGCCCAATTCATTGGTCATGAATGGTGAAGGCTTTGTCCAGGCAGTCTTCATTTCTCCTCAGTGTAGAGGAAATGAGTCAGACCATCAGAGGTGCTGAAATGTAATGTGTGTCCAAGTTACCCTGGAAGATACATAGGTGCAGGATAATGATTGTGTTTCTGCCTTATCAGCACTAGAGGTGCTCATCTGTCTCGTGAATCCGATGGAGAAAATGCAGGGTCAGCATTGGTAACAAGGCAGGAACTCCTGGCTAACCTGGCTAATCATTCCTCCCCTCTCCACTCTGGCCAAAGGAGTCAGGGACACCAGTCCTTTTGATAATGAAGCATCAAGGAAAGGCTGGAAATAGGCTTTTCCAGGGGCACGAGCTTAGTTCACATTAGCATCGTCCCATGATTCAAAACCTGCTTGTGATGGCTGTTACCTGAGAGTGTTCCTCAGAAGGTAAACAGTCCCTTTGTCAACGGCAGTATGATTTTAAATGTCTTTAAGTGGTCCATGGGAACAGCTGGGGTTTCCCATCTAAGACACTAAAAGACAATTCCCATCTGTGGTCTGTGTTTATATCCCCAAAAAATGTTGTTTAGACTGATGGGGTGCAATCTCTGACTGCTGGAGGCTCAATCTGAATGGGAGAGGTTCTTCTTCATCATCCAAATCCTTTGGCCAAGCTTCTCCCATCCAGCGATCAGGCTGGAAGCTTTGCAGGATTCTGTGGGAAGAGCTGTTTAAAATAGTTTTAAATCATTCCTTATTTTAATCAAGCTAAAAATACCCAAATACAGCCTTTCAGTATTCTGCCATTGGTCTCTGTCTCCTCTGTCAGCACAAACACATCAACAATAAGGAAGAATTAATATCCCTCTAAATATCTGGCCTCTTCCATATATATCATGGCCTGGAGTTGGGTTGGCTCCAGTTTTGCAGAAAGATCCAGATTAATGATTCAGTTTCTTTGATCCAAACCAGATTTCCCAAGTTGGAATTTGATTTTCTAAGATTTATATTTTACCAGGGAGAATCTAGAGACATTTATTTATTTTTTTTTATCCTTAGCTGGAAGAACATGCTTCAGGAGATCACAAAGCAGTAAAAGAGCAAGGAGAGGCAGTGTTATCAAACATAAGGACGTGATCTCAACATAGCACTGAACGTTAGGGTTTAATGAACATCTTGCCTGCGAATTGACTACTGTTTAGGTTTCTAAACTACATGGAATCCCTTTTCCCAGCAACATTGACTCAAGCAAATCTTTCTATTAATAAAATAAAATATAATTCCAATTATATCTGAAATCAGTGGGTAAGAAAGGTGTTTGCTTTGCTTTTTTTTTTTTTAATAAGGCAGTTATGCCTAAGCCTAGATGCACATTTGGGAATTTTATTTTAGTTTTTGAAAAGATTTTATTTATTTATTAGAGAGAGTGAGAGAGGTAGGCGGAGAGTGAGCATGCACACAAGCAGGGGGAGTGGGAGAGAGAGAAGCAAGCTCCCCACTGAGCACGGAAGCCAATGAGGAGCTTGATCCCAGGACCCTGGGATCATGACCTGAGCCGAAGGCAGATGCTTAACGGACTGAGCTGCCCAGGTGCCCCTAGCTGGGGAATTTTAAAAACTGTTGATAGATAGGCCCCTTCCCAATAAATTCTGATATAAATTGGTCTGGTGTGAGTTGTTTATGTAGTGAAAAGAGAAGGAACTCAGGAGTTAGAACTGCAACATCACTTATCATCAGGGAAATGTAAATCAAAACTACAACGTGTTATCATCTCACACTGTCAGAATAGCTAAAATCAACATCACGAGAAACAACAGGTGTTGGTGAGGATGTGGAGAAAGAGGAACCCTCCTGCACTGTTGGTGGGAATGCAAACTGGTGCAGCCACTGTGGAAAACAGGATAGAGTTTCCTCAAAAAGTTAAAAATAGAACAACCCTATGATCCAGCAATTGTACTCGTAGGTATCTGCCCAAAGAATACAAAAATATTAATTCAAAGGGATACAGGCACCCCAGTATTTATAGCAGCCTTATCTACAATAGCCAAATTATGGATACAGCCAAAGTTCCATTGACTAATGAATGGATAAAGAAAATGTGGTACACATACACAATGGAATATTACTCAGCCATCAAAAAGAATGAAAGCTTGCCATTTGCAACAATGTGAATGGATATGTATATTATGCTAGGCAAAGTAAGTCTGTCAGAGAAAGACAAATACCATATGATATCACTCACATGTGGAACTTAAGAAACAAAACAGATGAACATAGGGGAAAGGGAAAAAAGAGAGAGAGGGGGAAACAAGCCATAAGAGACTCCTAACTATAGAGAACAACCGAGGGTTGATGGAAGGAGGTGGATGGGGGATGGGCTAAATGGATGATGAGCATTAAGGAGGGCACTTGTTGAGATGAGCACTCGGTGTTATTCTAAGTGATGAATCACTAAATTCTATACCTGAAACCAATTTTACTATATATGTTAACTAATTCGAATTTAAATAAAAACTAGAAGGAAAAAAAAAGGGAGTTAGACAGAGCTGGGTTCAAATACCAGATCTGCCCCTTACTAGCATATGACCTTGGCCAAAGTATTCAACTTCCTAGCACCAGCTCCCTTGTCTGTAAAATGACCATGTAACAGTCCTTACTTTATAAGATTGCCATGGACATGGATTTCAAAGATCTTAGAAGAGTGTCACAAACATCAAGTACTCAATAAATACTTCTGAAATGACAGAAGACCTCAAAACACCTGAGTACTCTTCGTATTTAGTTACTAAACCAGATAGCTCTTCAGCACCATTTCAGAACTTGTTCTTCTCTGTCTCTTGTTCCAGACATCCATGGAGCCTCATCCTTTCCTGCACAGTTTTGGGCTATTTTGCAAAACCTGATCTCCCCTTCCCTCATTCCCATGCTGCGTGCCTCACCTTCCACCAAAAGGCTTCCTCGTTGATACTGTCCAGAGGCCACATATATAAAACCTAAAGAGTGAGAGAGTTAATGTGCCCTGGGCCAAAACTTTAATTAGTGGGAGGTGGTGGACCAAAAGTCTCCCCTTCTTCCCCAGGTGAACCATCCTGAAATATAGTTCATGTAACTTCTTGAGGGGTGGGCCCAGCAGTCAGTCATACTTAGTAAAGACCAACTTTATGATGCATCATATATTCACCCCCTTTCTCTGCTTCTGTCCCTTTTCCCACCCCTCTGCAACATGGTATTGCATCTCCTAACGAGGAAATCGGGCTCTGATGACTGACACATTCAGGCTAAGCCGTGAGCCTCGGGACAAAACTGCAGACCTCAGTTGCATAGGGCTGAACGCTGTAATATGTTTATTATCTTGCTTCCTCAATATCCACTTCTTGACCTGCTCTAAATTAGAGTTAATTATAGAATATGAGAGCTGATAGTTAAAGTTATGAAAGAATGTGTCCCACCAAAAATCATGTTGAAACTCTACCCCCAATGTGATGGTTTTAGGAGGTGGGTCCTTTGGGAGGTAATTAGGATTTGATGAGGTCATGAAGGTGGAGCCCTCATGAATGGGATTAGTACCCCGATAGGGATGATGAGAGAGTTTGCCTCCTCTCTCTGCTCTCTGCCGTGTTGAGGATACAACAAGAAGTTGGCAGTCTGCCACCCAGAAAAGAGTTTTCATCAGAATTCAACTGTGCTGGCACCCTGATCTCAGACTTCCAGCCTCCAGAACTGTGAAAAATAAATTTCTGTTGTTTGTAAGCTGCCCAGTCTATGCTACTTGGTGATAGCAGCCCGAGCTGACTCAAACAGTTAGCTTAGAGATGTTCGTATCCAAGTCCGCCTCCTTCACAGTCTTCTCCTCTCCCAGCAGCCTTTGAGATTGTTTGTTCCCAAGAGCATCTCCTTGGTGCTCCTGTTTTCTAGCTCTGCATTTTGCTCCAGGCAGTCTCGTCTACTCATGAGGCTGCAGCTTTTATCCAGATGTTGATGACTTCCACATCATCACCCGCCCAGGTCTTTGCCTTCAGCTTGGGCTTTATTTTATAGGGACCACTGGTGTCTGGAACCCAAAAGGTCCAAAACTTTTTTCTATTCCCACTGTTTCTGCCTTACTGTCTTATATTAATAATGATAATTTCTTGACTAGTCTTCTATTTCCAGTCTTGCTAGCCTGTGAGCCATCCACACTGTTGTCAGGGTGAGTATTTAGAAACTGAAAATTGACTGTATCAGGTCCTCATTGCCTACAGAACAAAGTCTATCTTGATGTGTCATGCACTTCTCTTATTTTTTTAATTTTTAATTAATTCAATTTAATAATTTAATTTAATTTTTAGAGAGAATGTGCAGGGGGGAGGGGGAAAAGCAGAGAGAGAGAGAGAGAGAGAGAATCCCAAGCAGGCTCCATGCTCAGCGTGGAGCCCGATGTGGGTCTCGTGCTCATGACCCTGAGATCATGACCTAAGCTGATATCAAGAGTTGGACACTTAAGCAAATGAGCCACCCAGGCACCCCATGCACTTCTCTTCTTGATATGGTCTTTGCCGGCCTCTTCAGCCTGGACCTGTGCTCTCTCCACACAAGCAGCTCTACAACCACTGGGCACCCGTTACATCTCAAGGTGTTTGTCTGCTTTTCTTTAAGCCCTACTTACATCTTTGATTAAGTGTCTAATAAGCATCTCAAACTTAAGATGTCAAAACAGAACTTTCTTTCTCTCCCTTTATGTTCTACTTTCAGCCTCCTCTGTCTTACGGAAAGGCACCACCATTTCTTTGGGCCAGAAATCTATGAGTAATCTTTTTTTCTTTCTTTCTTTCTTTTTCTCATTCCCTACATCCAAGTCAATCCAGTTGAGTCCATGGAAAACAGTATTTTAAATAGTTTAACCATGTCTCACTATCTGCATATTGATATCCTAGTTAAAGTCACGGTCATTTCTTACTTGAACTATTGAGAAGGCATTGTCATAATTGATTTCATTCTTACCCCATCTTCTGAACCTAGTCTACCATCTATGAGTGATCTTTTAAGCATATTAATCATGTCCCGTCGTTCATCCTCTTAAACGCTCCATTGGCTGCCTCTACATTTGCCTCTACATTTAGAATAAAGGTAAGGCTCCTTAGTAAGTTTACAGGACCCCATAAGATGTGGTCCCCACCTAAATTTCTGGCTTCACATCCACCTAATAATCCCTTCATACAGCATTCTCTTTCTACAGCCATCTTAGCGTCTTCACATGTGCTGATATCCCTCTTCCTGGAACTCCCCCAGAGCTTTTCACGGTGGGCTCTTTTTTGTCCCGGATCAAATGTTACTTTCTCACAGAAGTCCTCATTATCCACCTTTACCTTCATTATCTATTATCATACCTTGCTTTATTTTTCTTGTAACACTTATTTGACATTTTACTATTATATCATATTATTTCACAATTATACCTTTTATTTATTTTATTATCTTTCTCTCCCACTTGATTTTATACTTTGAGGGCAAAGACATTGCCTGTCTTATTTATTGTCATATTAAACTGTCTAGAACAGTATTAGATAATAATACTAAAATTAATATAACTAATAAATAAGAACTAATGAGTAATTAATCATAAATTCTCCCTAATTAGTTGAAACAATGGATGGAGGAATGAATTCTTCAGGGCCTTGATAAATGCTGTTTCCTTTGCCCTCTGCCAGAAATATTCTGCTCACCATCTCTATTTGCCTTGTGAATTTGTACTCCTTGGTCAAGGCCCAACTCAAATATTTGTGAAGCTGCTCTGGTGTGTCTCCCAGAAAGACTTGGCCTCTCTGTGTTCATGACACCCCTCTACTTGTTCATAATCTATTATAACACCCAACAGCTCACAGACAATGATGTCCTTCCTACTAGACTCTGATGATAAAGCATCTTGTCCTTTAGGGTTAAAAACTAGTCAGCAAAATTTACAGACTTGCTCAAAATTCTAACACTAAAACTGAAACCCAGGCCTTAGTCTGGTGGTATTTACATTTTCGTAGGTACTTCCCGAAGTACTGTGGTATAGAAGGACCATCTACCTAAATCTGCCTAGATCCTTCTCTAGATGTCTCAGAATCTCCAGAAACTTTCTTGCTTTCTCAATGTGAAGAAGGCTAGAGGTCACATTTTTCTCATTGAATCCTTTGGTATCTGGTTGTCTATGCAGTGCCTGTACACTGAAAACACTCAATAAATGTTTGAATAAGTATATGCGCGTTTTATTGTCTCTTAAAATTTTTTCTTTAATGTTATTAAAACTCTAATTCTTTCCCCGTCACCACCTACTTCTTGTTTTTGAGCCCCAGCTTCCCTCCCTTCTCTCCCAGCTCCCTCCTTTAAACAGAAGTGATTGTTATGATCCTGGTCATTGCCAGGGAAAGCTCTAGAGTGGGACAAGCCACTTTTTTTTTTTTCCATATAAAAGGTATTGGAAATGGCCTGCTCCTTAAAGTTCAGAAGGAGCTGCACTTTATGTGTTGATATGGATGATATGCCTTAAGATTAGATATCTTATATCTAAAGTTTTCAGATGGCCTTGAAGATCACTGAAAGTTGGAAACCCTGCGGTAATGTTTTCTGAGCATTCAAAATGTATATGTATATTAAATCATCATGTTGCACGCTCTAAATATATACAACTTCTATTTCTCAATTATACAGCAATAAAGCTGGAAAAGATAAATAAACAAGGGCGTCTATATTAGGTAATAGAGATTATGACAAATACACCTGCCCAATAAAGTCATTTTAATATTCCCTAATATCCCCATCAGCCTCTACTTTCAGACCCTGAACGGGATGCAAATTGAGAATGACTCCTGTCCCCAGGAAAAACTAGATAAGGGTTTTGTTTGTTTGTTTGGGGGGGGGGTTCTTTTTTCTTTTTCTTTTTCTTTTTCTTTTTTTTTTTTTTTTGCAGAGACAGAGTTGCAAATCTTGTCCCATGTGCCTCACAAATAGAGTTCTATGTGTCCATAGATTTCTTCCCCTCTGTTTTGCTTTGACCTCAGAACCTGGGTGTTGGACTCCTGAATCCTTTTTTGGCTGCTGAGCCTCTGTCTTTTTTTTTTTTTTAAGGTTTTATTTATTTATTTGACAGAGAGAGACAGCAAGAGAGGGAACACAAGCAAAGGGAGTGTGAGAGGGAGAAGAAGTCCTCCCGCCAAGCAGGGAGCCCGATGCTGGGCTCAATCCCAAGACCCTGGGATCATGACCCGAGCCAAAGGCAGATGCGTAAAAGCTGAGCCACCCAGGTGCCCCTGCTGAGCCTCTGTCTTATTGCACCCTGATACCCTTGCTTTCCAACTCCTGACTTCTCACCTGTTAGGATTCCACAGCTCTCTAAAGGCCTGGATTCTGTGGGTTTGGGGATCTAACTTCCTACCTGGCCTGTGACACATACCATTATCCAAAGTTCACAGCAACAACGAAAAAGAATTGCACCCAGCTGCCCAGGAGCCAGAGCGTTTTCCCCTACTGTAGTCTTCACTGGAAAAGAATAAATGGGTACTTTCTTTTTCCTGGAGTTGAAACTGCTTTTTCTATTATTTTTGTTGTATTTTTTTTACCTTCTCAAGGAGGATCACCTTCGTGTTGTTCTTATCTAAGACTTAGTAAATTTTCTTTTGTTGTTTTGGGGTCTTTTGTTGTTGTTGTTGTTTTGCTTTGTTTTTTTCCTCCACTTCCTAAGTTAGCCAGACCCTGAGAAAATGAGGGTCATAAAACAAGATACAGTATTTCCAGGAAACGC
Organism: Ursus arctos; assembly: GCF_023065955.2. Taxonomy (NCBI): domain Eukaryota; kingdom Metazoa; phylum Chordata; class Mammalia; order Carnivora; family Ursidae; genus Ursus; species Ursus arctos. The sequence goes on from NW_026622986.1 coordinate 5,893,898, forward strand.
AAGCCATTTCTCAATCTATTCCCCAAACTGTCACCCATAGGTTGCAATTTGGGAGATTCTTGAAGACTTTACAGAACTATTATATAGCTGGAATGAGAATCCCAAGGAGATTAATCAAAAGGAATAGGACTGACAATACGTCTTAGAAAAAAAGATAAGCATAGTTAAGGCTATTTAAACTGGAAAACAGGAGACCTCCAACAGGTAGAGAATTGTTTCCTGAGGGAAATGATGTAATGTGCTCCTAGAAATTTCATTATCCCGGGCAGAGAGTCTTAGAGGATACTCAACCTTTCCACATATATGTTTATACCAAATCTCGAAATGCCAACATCATTGGTAAAAATCACTGAATGAGCAGATAAATGCCGTGAGAAACAAAGTATAGATATTTACCAGGCTGCACTGACTGAAACAAGAAAAAATTCTTTGAAGTAACAATAACTTAATAAGCAAATAGGATTGCCATGGTGACCTTGAATTATGGCGTTGATTTTTTTTCTTCTAGTAAAAATACCAATTGCGTTCCTACCTTGATTGTTTGTACTTTGATAATAATTTTTAGTGACCACCCTGAGCTCCGTGACCCTCGTCTGGTTTTAGAGAAATGATCTATCTTCTTTGAAAAGAAATATGACATTGAATGTTTCCTGAGCAGAGACAGGAGAACAGTATCACAAATAAATCTATAAAAATAAGCTGGTCCTTGGGACAGGAACTGTTGCTTAGAAGCAGGAGTGTTGATTCTTGCTTTGGCCTTCATGCTTACACCAGGACCCCAGTGAGTCCTTTCTAAAGCACTCTGACACTCATGTCTTTAAACTCAGATTCTCTAGATCACATTGTAAAATGTATGCTTTAGGGCACAAGGCTAGAATGGTCCATGTTGCACGTGGCTGGACTTGCCAATGGTCCAGGATTAAGTTACTGCTCATCCTAAAATTCTTCTACAACTGGATCCTGGACAATACTTTACTGATCGGTGTCTTGCAAATTCCAGGTTTTTGTTTTTGTGGGGGGGGGGGAGGGTTTGACCCTCCCAGCTGAAACTTCAGCAGCCATGGCACAGACAGGCCCTATGCTCATGCTGATGTAATGCTCTTTGAGAAGGGCTCTGTGTCAATTACCCTGACGGCTCTTAGAGTGGTTGCACGCTCTTTCTCTAATGAAAATATATGGGCCACTGTTTTCCCTGAATCTTGTCCTTCCCTGGGAGTCTAAATGACACAGCTGCCTGTGACACAAGCCGAAGGATGTGACCACCTCTCCCTCTCCTGAAGCCACGACTACTTGAGTCTAATGTAGAGTGGTGGGGTTGGAAATGAGGAGTGTCTTCCAGTGGCTATCATTCCCGCTCCCCTCCAAATTCTGTAGCCTCTAGACTTCAATAAACATGTCTAGCAAACCATTTTATAATAGAGGGTCTTGGGCTTGCACTGCAGCAGCAGCTAATTCTCATTCAAATTAAACAACGAGAATGAGTCTGTTGGCAGCTTTGTTAGAAGTAGAATCACTCAGGCATGGCATTAAGCTTGGGTCCAAAATGAGCTGTCTCAAACGGAGTGCCTCACTTTAGCACGGTAAACAATGACCACCTGCTATTCTCTCAAATGCATCCAGAGGATAAGGAGCACTTTATTATTTTAACTAGCATGCAGCCTCTGGAGGCTATCCTACTAGACATCAATCACCAATTTACAGCTTGTAATGATATCTGGAAGGATATGAGTATGCAATGTCTTTAAGCGTCCCTTTCACAAAATATGAAGTCAAATTGAACTTTAATCTTTAGAGCAAAGAAAACAGATCCTTTTCCCTGGGGAATTAAAAAAATGTGAGCAAATTGTAAGTGACTTTTAAAGTATACAATAAGACTGCCAGCCCTATTCATGGGGAAAAAAATAATTGGCACTTTATATCAGTATTTTCCATGAATTATTTGAAAAACAGATAAAACGTGTCATTTATAGGAACCATGTCCCACTGTTCTTCAAAGCTCCTCTTTACTGAATAAGTAATCACCTTTCACTGGTGATTGGCACATGTGTATAACTCCAACTTGGGCAAAATATGTCAGAAAAGCCATGGATTGGTTTTATATGTAATACACCCAGAGTCCTTAGGGGAAAGACAAGAATTGGGAAGAAGAAGAAGAAGAAGAAGGAGGAGGAGGAGGAGGAGGAGGAGGAGGAGGAGGAGGAGAAGAAGAAGAAGAAGAAGAAGAAGAAGAAGAAGAAGAAGAAGAAGAAGAAGAAGAAGAAGAAGAAGAAGAAGAAAAAGCAGCTCTAGTCTGTCACCTCAGAGTTATGAATGGAGGTGTCTACTCTTCCTCTGAGCACAGATTCCTGGGGACTGGAGAACTCTGTGCAGATAAAAGCCCCGCCCCCACCAGAGTCACAAAGGACAGTTTTTGTATATGTTTGGAATTTTAGTTCCTTAGTTCCCATAGAGGGAAACACTGCTCTGACATTTACCTTTAAATTAGAAAAAAAAAAAATTGTCTCAAGACAAGCTCACTCGTTGGAGAATGGTGTGTGTTCTTGGTGTTTTGTATCTTTGTGAGAAAAGCTGAAAACTGAAACAGAAGGACTTCCATCCTCCCTAGAAGAGAAGGGGTGTTGCATAATGCTTGCCAATGTAGTGTGCTGAAGATTGTGGATGGCAGAGAGGTTAACTCTCTTCGAGACAAATATTTTGTTACTTCTTGGCAGAAGCATTAGGAGTGGGCGTTTGAAGTCAAAACTCCGAGTCCAGCTTCTAAACATTTCCATGTCCTTCTTCAAGCAACCATGTGATATTAAAATCTTCGGCAAATTAGGCAAATGAGTAAAACATGTACTACATTGAGATGTAGACAAGCTTCATGTATTAGTCTTTCCATGCATGAAAAATATACCAAGGTAATATATGGGAGCAACTCTTGAAATTATTTCATGAGATCTTTTCTTAGAAAATTTTTATACACCCCAAGACTAAGTATGTTGAAAATGTTAGCTTAGAAGATGTAGACCAATTGTGTTTGTTCATGTTCAGAGAACACATATTTTCAACATATCTCCCTTAATTTTGGCTCAGGCATTACATGTTACTGGAGCTGGATAGTTCTCTCCTGCCACAGATCACTCACCTTGTTAGGAAGGGTTAAGAGAGAGCAGGAAGCCCTGGGATGTCCTCTCCCCACATATATTGGTTGGAGCAGAAAGCCATAACAGGAAGTTTTAATGGCCTATTTGGTTCTCTCCCAGCAGAGACCACATGCCCAGAACTCCATGGACTCCTGCGGGCTCTACTGGACACCCTCCCCCAGCCCCGACTCAGAAAACAATCCTGAACTGGTCAGGAGTGTCTCAAAGGCCTAGCTAGGCAGCTTATGGGACTAACCAACTCAGTAGTCTTGCTGCTCCCTTCCCTGACCTTAAGCTGAAGGCAAAGAGCTGTGCTTCAGTCTTGTTTGTTATTTCAAGGCCACCTTCCTGGTCCTCAGTCATCCTTGCCCACAAGATCTGGAGCCTCAGTGAGAAGTTAGGTTACAGAGGCCTGTGACACAAGCCAAAGGATGTGACCCTATCCTCCTCCCTCTCCCTGTGTAATACCACCATCCCATTAGAGTTGTTGGGTCCCACCCAAATTAGACCAATCCTAGTCTTCTCCCATGGAATTTGGAAGAGCACGTATGGATTTAAAGGGAACAACAGAGACAGAGATGACTGATGACCAACCATCCCATTTCTAGTCCCTCCCTCCAACCCAGCTGCACTGCTCCTCTAGGTCTGTGAGATAATTCTCATCATCATTATTATTTTGCTTGATCTCATTCTTACTCATGTTGAGTTCTTTCTTTTGAGAACAGAACCGTCCTAACTCATGCCGTTCTCCAGAGAGCTAAGTGTCTGATAACTTCCTGTAGGAAAACTGCTGTGGATCTAGGAGCAGGGCCTGCTGGGTGGGTGGGGAGACTCTTCTCCATCCCCTCTGCCTTCATCCCAAGTGGGTCTATTCTGTATGTTTTATACTTTGGGATTTCACACACTATTTTACTTAAAATATGTTCTGTTGACTTCTCTTGCTAAAAAAATGAAAACTACTCCCTATGGACCTGGGGTCTCCCTGATATCCCACACATTTCTACAGTTGAGGCAACTGGATTCCTCAGTTTCTGGCCTCATCTCATCTCTGACTAAGAGAATTGTCTGGTCCATGTAACTCCCGAGATCACTCCAAATGTTTAGACGCTGTGATTGAGCCCAAATCCAAATGTTCTCATTTTTTGTCTCTTTCTTCTGCCTCAGATCTGCAGTACACCTGTGCCATTTCAAGGGTCTGGAACCAAGTATCAGGTCTCGGAGTCCAGTGTCTTTTTATGATTGCTCAGACTTCCTAAAGCAAATATTACATGATGGCCATTACCATTTGTCTCATAATTCTGCAGTTTGACAAGCGCAGTGATAAAAGGCAGTGCACATGATGAATTCTCTTATAATAACCTATAAAGCCTTGTTGGCATTATTTTTGTAATGATTTTTGTTTCACCACTTGAGATTTTAAAAAGGTAGAATCAGTGGCCTGTTCTAGAAAGGGATATATGTATATATACACATATATATATATGATTTCCTTTTAATGGAAGCTGTTGCTAAAAAATTATTGGGCATGTTAAGAAATAGCCTCAAATGTTCTGGAAGATGAGAAAGATCCCTGATTTTGTTTACCTGATATTATCTTTACAAAAGTCTAGGACTAAATTGACATTCACAGAGTGCTGCTTGAATCCAGCAATCTCATTTACAGCATTTGGAGCGTACCCATTAGCCTCGGAATTTGGAAAAGTTCATTATAATTGGGGTTGGAGGGTTAGTTCATGCACTTCATTAACTCCTGTGCCAAAAATCTCTTCACATTAATGATATCTCCACCCAAGTTATTACATTTTTCTCTGAAAATTATTGGGCAATAAATGTTTGAACATAACTCACGTGATACAATAATGGAATTAATGTAAGTAGAGATGTAATGGCTTCTTTGATTAATGGGTTCTTGGACAACACAGCCGACTGAGAATATAATACCTTTTAATTAGAAGTGAGGACAATTTTCTCTTTCAAATATTGGTACTGCTTACATGGTTTATACCTAAGCACAGGTGAGAATTATTTACAATCTAACTGAAAGTGCTTATCTGGCAAACTGAAAGCTGGGTTTTGATCCATTCCCCTGATTCGCGGCATAATTGGTTCGCTTTTTCTTGTCTCATTTAAAGAAAAGCTTCCCCCCAAGTGCCTTGGCTGTCTGTACTAAACAGGGCAAAGTCCACCTCTGACTTTTTAGTTGCCCCACTGCCCCCACTCTTTTAATATTGTGCTCACATTTTGTTATCACCACCGTGCTTATCCCGATTGAATCAATTTTTACAGAAACTCCTCATGGAATTTGACTAATTTTAAACTCACTAATGTTCTTTTCTGAACTTAAAAATAGATATTTGTAAATGCTTTCAGATTTTTATCTTTCTTATTTTCCAGACCATTTCATTGAAGAAAATTGGCATTTTGATCTCAGTTTTACGGATGTGGAATCAGAGGAACATAGAAGTAATAATCTTATCCAAGGAACACAGGGCTCAATTGCAAAGAATTAATTAAAACTATCATGTCTTTTCTTTAGTCATTCAGCTGTGAATGTGTTTAATGACCTGGTGTCTGCCATTGGCCACAGTCCTGGAAACACGTTAAGAGAACAGGAATATCCTCACTGTCAGGCTCTGAGACAGTGTTTGGGGAAACCAGGAGGCAGTGCTGTGTGGCGGTAGATTGAGAATAGCCAGCACTGGGAACTGTTAAAGTCACCGCGCGTGAGATTTGTTTCTGGGCAAGAAGTTTGGTGAAGCTCAAAGTCTAACTACTGTGCACAATGAATTGAACCCTGCAGTAGAAGCAAAACCCCTGGTTGTGAACTCAATAGCCGACATGCCCACATGGATGGCAGAAGACCATTTCGGCCCATTCATCCGGGTCCAGTGATGATTTGGCTCGGTTACCCCCACGTGCTCCATAGACCTCCTCTGCTATGAGACGGAGGGACTGGGATTAACCCGGCCTACCGTACCTAAGAGCATTCAGTGAGTTCCCACAGGATAGTCTTAGACTCTGGTTTAGTGGTCTTGCTCACTGGTTATAATTCACTGGAATTAAAATCCACAGCTCTCAGTATTAGTAGTTGTAATAGTCATTGCAACTTCTCTGTTGCTTTTATAATTTCACTGATGGTGATGGCGCAGCATTTGGGGAGGGTGCCCAACACTTCAAGGCACGTGGCTCCCCTGCATTGAGGCCTTTTCAAGGACAGTGGCCTTGGATTCTCCTGGATTTTAGGTAAGTTAAGGAAATTCAGTACTCAAATCGGAGCCAATTGAAATAAAAAAGCCATTTTCCATGCCAGCTGAGGTCCTTTCATGGATACATGAAAAAATAGGGAAAGCAAGGGCTGGGAGATAATCAATATTCAACTTAAATAAACTGGAATATTAGAGCTCAGTTTCATTCTGCCCTTCATTTTTCTCTGAACCAGGTCACCCCTTCCTAATTATGACTGAAAACTACTCAGGCATAGAATTATCATAGCATTTAAAGACTGCTGTGTTTGGGGGCTGCCATTGTCCTTTAAAAATCTGCATGTAGACTTGAGCTCTAAGCCAAGGATATTTGACCTCTGCTGTACTAAGGTCTCCATTTGTAACCTCCCAGAAGCCCAGTGGCTGTGCCTGATTTGCATGCATATTTACATAAATTTACATATGCATGGTTTGCAGGTTTGGTCCATGAGTTGGTTGGTTATGCCTTGTTTGCTCTACAAGTTTAGAACTGAAAGTAAGGGTGAAGGTTATAGCTATCCAAGAGAAAAACATTTGTTGTCCAGAAAATTTCTTTTAAGAGTCTCTTTTAATGTCTCGTGCAAATGAGGATGTGACTAAAACTCAAGTTCTTTGAGAACTGAAAAGCCTTTTAAAATGAATCGTGGTCAGTCTTCTGCCTTCCATTTCCATAGGGCCATAATGAAACTTCTCATCATAGAGAAGTGAGAATCTATCAATTAAATGTTGAGTATTCTTAAATACATATTATTATTATAGACTAAGTTCTCACCCTGAAAGTGAGAATTTATAACTAGATGCATGCCACACATTAAATGATTAGAGAAAAATATAAGGGAAACCTTTGGTTTCAGGCCATCACTATTACTGGAACAGCCAAGTCTGGGCTCCATTCTAACTGAGGTTCCACGTCAGGATTCTTACCTCTTACCGCACCCCACCTTGCCTCTGTTATTAGGTAGCCAGTTTTAGGACTCCTTTTATGAGGGGGAGTTACATGGGCTTCATTCTTTAATACAAGAGAATTCCTATTCCTTTTTTACCATTGTGTAGAAGTCATAGATCATGAGGATTAAGAATAGGAGCCCTGATAGAACATAATTCTGATCCTGCCACTTACATTCAGTGTTACTCTTGGGTAGGTTGCTTTAATTTTTTCTTTTTTTTTTTCTTTAAAGATTTTTTTATTTATTTATTTGACAGAGAGAGACAGCCAGCGAGAGAGGGAAACACAAGCAGGGGGAGCTGGAGAGGAAGAAGCAGGCTCCCAGCGGAGGAGCCTGATGTGGGGCTCCATCCCAGAACGCCGGGATCACGCCCTGAGCTGAAGGCAGACGCTTAACACAACTGAGTCACCCAGGCGCCCCGGGTTGCTTTAATTTTCTATGCCTCAGTTTCCTGCTCAGTAAAATGACTTAGTAATGCCTACCTCAAACAGCAGTTATATAAGAATTAGATGAGTCAATATGCAAATGTTGATCATAGAAAGAACTCAATCAATGATGCATATTATCATTATTATCTTTATTTTTGCTATTTTGTCTTTTAGTCAACTCAGTATTTTGCAGAATGGGTCAGTTTTCTCCCCATTCTGAGGATCCCATCTCTCACTACTGGTCATATCTCTTGGAACTTCTACCTTACCAACAATTGCAACACTTATGTGGACTCTGAACAGTACTCCTAGTTTGATATTGTTAGAGATCATTTTAAAGGACTTAGGCTAAATTTTCATAGAGCTGGACAATGGAAATTTCTATGGCATGATTCCTACTTCTACTTTAGCTTCCCTGCTATTTCCCCAGGACTGAGAGTGGAACCTATTCCCACTGGCTCTCTATGGGAGCAGAGCCAGAATCCTTCATACTGCAGTATCAGGACACTTTCAATATACCTTCTTCATACTGTAGTTTTGGTAGAATTATTGGGCTCACTATTGCACACTGAACTCCAAACTCTCCAAAACATTTTTCCCCAGAATTTTTTTTTTAAAGGTTTTATTTATTTATTCATTCGACAGAGATAGAGACAGCCAGCGAGAGAGGGAACACAAGCAGGGGGAGTGGGAGAAGAAGAAGCAGGCTCATAGCAGAGGAGCCTGATGTGGGGCTCGATCCCACAACGCCGGGATCACGCCCTGAGCCGAAGGCAGACGCTTAACCGCTGTGCCACCCAGGCGCCCCATCCCCAGAATTTTTTAATTAAACTAAACAGGAACTTTGAAAATGAAGTTTAAATCCACTTCTTATTGGCTGGAATGCTTTTATATGTAAACCAAAGAATAAGAGGCATGCCATCCTGTTCCAGAATTCCTAAGGAGGAGTATTCATATTAGACCTTTTCTGGACCCTGGCTTACATTATGTGATACAGACTTTAGGTACAATAGATCCTTCAGATTTGCCAGAGATATAAGCTGAGAAACTTGAAGATTCCATATTTGATGTTCAGAGGTTACTGTGTGCACAAAAGAAAGGTAGAGAACAACAAAAGTTCACTAAGTTGTAGATGGTCAACAGTGGACTAGTTTTCTTCACTAATCAGCGATTTCCTCCTGCACATCATGATTCCAGTCCATGCCTAATGAAAGTAATAAGAATCAAAATCTCTTGCAACAGTCAAAACTATGAATAGTATATCTATAAATTCTCAAGTTCTGCTTTATTGCAGAGGTTCACAAAAGGAGAAAATCATTGAGTTCCAATATGGTCTGATTTGAGCTATGACTTGAAATATGTCAGGGCTTGGAAACCTAAGAAAGGGAAAGAGTGCATGGGGCAATACCTCCAATGATAGAAAGAAAGAAAGGTCAGGGACAGAGAATAGTGCTGAAATGGGCCACAGAGGAACAGTTTACTTGATAAAGCTCTCATTTGGTATAAACCATTCTAGTGTTCAACAATTGTTTTACTTCCCAGAAGTTTTCGTTGTAATGAACCGGAAATTCTCATCATGAAGTTTAACCCATTCTTGTGTTCTTCACGAAGCTAGATCAGAATACTCACACCAGAGATGAGAAAACATCCAATTATATGACAGTGGTAGAAATTGGTCACCAACCTCTGTGTAAATTGTTATGTTTGTAGATTGCTGTGGAATTATCTTTCATCCTCTGTCCTTCAGAATTAAGCATTTCAATATGTTTTAATCTTTTCCCCTGAGTTTCATTCTCTACCTCTTATTTGCCTCCCTACTGAATTACATGAACAGTGGATCTTCAAATGGCTAGAAGTACAAAAAATATGATAAAACTATACTGCTTCTAAGAGATGAATGATTTGTGTGCATGTGTGTGTGTCTATTTGTGAGACTTATATGCTGCTTCAAAACTTCTTTTTCTTTTAGCAAATAAACATTTTTATTTTCCTTTTGTTCCACTTTCTCTGCCAAGGAAACTCATTCCTCTGCTAAGTGGAACAATGTGGAAAAATGACAGCATACAATGACTTGCAGCCACTTCTTAGATGACCAGACTCCATAGTAGCTTTAGTAGGGGATGAGAAAATGCATCTGGAGTTTCAAGGATTGATCTGGTCACTATGGAATTGAGAGCAATTCTGCTCCCTTCTCTGTGTTTCCCTTTCCTATAAAATAGAGATAAAAATCTCTTCTCTCATTTCACTAAGATTATATCTGGTAGACTGAAATGGTACGAATATGTCTATTTTTAAGGAGGAGAACTATATGGTTCAGATGTCTGTATATACCCAATTTTCTTCAGTGGACCCAAATTAAACAACATTGTTCCTTTATCTATATAAATCCATGAACATTTCCTGGCAATTCCAATATTTCAATGTTCAAGTTACATTTCTTGCACAGCCAAACACACACAGAAATGCTACAGAAATCCTTTCTTTGGCCATACTCTCTAGATTTTTGGTGTTGAAAATGTAATAAATCACTATAGAGTTCAATGGGATATTTCATTTTTTGTGTGTTTTTGTTTGGTTTGGTTTTGTTTTTTTGCTCAGGCATCTATATCTTTACTGGGAGTGTTCAGGATTGGTTGGTGTGTCCAAATCCCCACATCACTGTCTTTCCTTCTAGCCCACAATTATCTTTCTCTGTTGGAACAACAACCCCCTTCTGTTATCAAGTGTCTTCATTTGTGTGACATAATTTGCTTCATTTTTTTCTTTCGTTTCAAGAGGTTACATAAACATCCTTATCATCTAACTAAGCTTAGTGAGAAAGGAAAAATGACTTTCACACCCAACTGTATGAAACATGATTACAGAATGCTTTTATTGGGATTCTTACTTCTGAGATTGAGATAGTACAACTCTGGGACAGAATTTATGAGGGAATATCCATGCGAGTCAACTCAAATGAAGAGATTTCTAATGCAATTCCTTGGTGATATTTTGCTATTTTCACCACAATTTTCTCCTTGCCTGGGCTATGGGAAAAGCTTCCTTGCAAGCTCCCTGCCACCAGTCTTTCCCATAAAATAGCCAAAGTGGTCTTCTACAATAGAAATCAGATTGTACATCACTCCCTGTCAAAGTCTTCAATGCCTTGTCATCACACTTAGGATAAAATTCAATTTGGCTTAAAAGACCCACCTCATTGGGGCCCAGCCCTTGTCATCCGCCATCTATACCACCCACCTCCTTCCTAGCCTTTGAGCAACTTCAGATCTCACAGCACCATAGGGCCTTCATTTCTTATGTTTCTCCTTATGGCCCTCAGGCTCCTCCATTGGAATGTTGCCCTTTCAGACAAATGCACGTACTCACCCTCTCTTTCTCTTACCTTTCTTTTTCTTCATAACATCATTTGAAATTACATTAAATTATTGGTTTCTCTGTTTTTAAAATGCGTCTTTTTTGACAACAAGGTCGGTTTTGATATTATTCACTTCTGTCTCCACAGAAACCAAAACCATGTCTGGGGCATAATAAGTGTCTAATAAACACTTGTCAGGTAAATGAATAAATTCTTAAACACACACTATATCTGTTTCTTATAGCGTGGTGTTATTATTCTTTAGAGGGGAAAATAAACGTTGTCCTCATTTTCATGAGTAAACTCTTTTTAGAAAATAAAATGATTGAGTCATTTATTTATAGAAAAGCTGTTAATTCACTTTGTAGGAAGAGTCTCTTCATTATTTTTTTGGTCTCACTCCAATGAGGCTGAGGATCCTCAAGCCTGAAAATGAAAGTGTTCATCCATCTACCCAACCACTCTTCACTAACTTTTTACCTGACAAAGAGAAACTAAGATATAGGTAATGACTGCTGAGTCCTAGAGTACACAGGAACCAGAAGGGAAAAGACAAGGCAGTGGTAGCATATAAACAGATCACCTTTGTCCCTCCTCTGTCTGGCCCTAGAAGAAATGTCAAGGCGCTGGCAGAATTGCTAGTAATTGAATCCAGAATTGCCAAAGCTATGATTGGACATATTGAGGGGGAAAGAAGTAGCTTTCCTTTGATTCCATGTTTATTTCTTGCAAAGTACATTTGGCCACAATATCTTTCACTCCACAAGAGATTATTGAAAGACATTGAGAGAAAAATCTGAACTTAAACTTCCTTAGAAATGACCCTGGGGAAGGGGGGCTCTACAGCTCTAATAAATTATTCTAGGAAGAACCAAAGGGGAAAATGCTGTTCTCGTTTTCAGTGAACCTAACAGAACATTTTCCTCCAGACATCGTTTTGCTGGCATTTGATGAGAATTTGTCATACCGGGAATTCACAAAGCTTCAAGTCTGCCAGGACCAATGTGAATTGGTAGAGAGGATGTTCTCAGATTTTCTATGGAATTTATAATTATCCCATAGGGTAATGCTAGAGAGCCAGTCTCTGAATGGCACCCACTAACCCAAACTTAAAGTATTTTACAGAGGATCAAAATGAATCACAGACACATTTGCAAACTCCATATATTCACATGTTGTTGAGATCTACAAATTCTTGATTCTTCCATTGTTTAACTAATTTAATAACTTTATTCAGTGAACATCTAGTAAGCATCTACCAGTGCCAGGGTTCATATCAGGTCAGAGGATAGAGCGATATTTTCATTTTCTCATGTCATTTAGAGTCTAGTTTATTTTGAGCTTTGCTATCATGTGGCAGAAAGTCTGTCTGGGAAAAAAATATGAATCTTCCTCAAGGAGAGAAAGCAATACATATAGAACTCCTGGTGGAAATTAGTAGAAAATGGCAGTTAAAATAGAGAGAAGGAGATTTCCTAGAGTTAATTTTGATCTCATAGCAGTATGGATTCAATAAGACTAAACGATGGACCTAAACTTTAAATCAACCAGTTAGCTTTTCTTTTCTCCCAAGGCTACATACTTCATTGCTGAATTCAGGCCACCATTTTTCCAAATGTTTACCTATGCAGGACATAAGAGATGTGCAAGTGGGTCGTTCTACCACATATTGAATTATTATTAGAAAACACACAGTAAAGGCACAGGAAGCTCTTCTCTTTAATTTGGTAAATTGTTAACTTCATAATATTGTTAAGTGTTGGGTACATTTATTAGATTTCTTGAGTCCCAGCCTCCCTTCAGTGGAAAACTATATTTTGTTTTTCCTATTGCAAAGGAAGAAGGCATAGATTCCTATAGTTAGAGTGAAAAGGTCTGGGATTACCACGGCAACTACCCGGGCATCCAGAGTTACAGAATTTCTGACTTGCAAACTCCTAAGGGTAATTGCTGATTCTTTCAGAGGTGACCAATGTATCTGGATTTTTGTCATTTTATAGAACAGAGTTGAGAAATTGTTGCCATGCACACTGCTTGAACTTTTTATACAATTACATAATTTATTAATGGAATTTTCATGAATGAGTCTCTTTTTGTTTATGCAATCTTCAATCACCAAATGTCCAGAAGAAAAACTGTCTTTGCCCTTGAGAGATATGTGCACACACACCCAAAGTTGAGTTTTCTTTTTTTGCAGGTGTTCCATTTTGCTCGCTTTTACAACCTAGAATCTTCAAACTGGAAGGATTTTTAAGAGATGATTTAATCCAATCTCTCTAAATGCCCAGTGAATTAGCAGCAGGGTTGAGACTAGAACACAGAGCACTTGGGTCCCAAACCATTGCTTACTTTTGGATGAGGCCTGGATAAGATGCTTCAAGAGCCTTCCTAAATACCCATGGAATAGCCCTATGTCGTAGACCCAAGGAATCCACATACAGTCTTTACTTTTTGCAGCTCATCTGAGGCCTCGGAGATTTTCATTACCTTGAGTCATGGTGGAATCTCAATACTTTAATTTGCTTAAACCCCATGAGGTTCAAAGGTTATAAGTGGAAGAGGAGATGAAGGGTTAGAGAAGGCTCTTGTCTTAATCCTGTTCAGTAGGTAAAGTTTACATAGGGAAGACACACAGTGGTCTTCAATGGCACCAAGCTGCCACTCATCAACTCTGATGCTTTCTAAGGAATCCCTGTGCCAGGATAAAGCAAGAATGAAGACTTCTTTTCCAAGTGAGATAAATCGTTACATTTGCAATAGACTGAGATAGAAGGTTCTCTTTCTCTAGGCTTCCAACAAAAATTTATGTTCTCCAAGAACAAACAGGTATTTTGCATTTGAAAGTTTCTTTAATAACAAGACGGAGAACATGTGTCTCTCATAGGTCTCCGTGAAACCAGGGAGAATGGTTTTCAGTTATTTGGGATTCTGATATGTATTTTATGGCTGCTTTTCCAGTTTTTGTTGTTGTTGTTCTTGAGAACTATGGCTGGGGTTTCTGAAGAGAAATCATGGCTCCTGATATTTGATTTCATAAAGTAGACTTCATAGGTATGGAGAGGCCTTGAGTCCATTTGGGATAGGGCTCATGCTAAGTAATAAAGCAGGTTGAGTTTAAACATGTGTATCTAGGAGAGAATGACATTAAGAATTGTTCTCAGGGGGCACCTGGGTGGCACAGCGGTTAAGCGTCTGCCTTCGGCTCTGGGCATGATCCTGGCGTTATGGGATCGAGCCCCACATCAGGCTCCTCCGCTATGAGCCTGCTTCTTCCTCTCCCACTCCCCCTGCTTGTGTTCCCTCTCTCACTGGCTGTCTCTATCTCTGTCGAATAAATAAATAAAATCTTTAAAAATAAAAGAATTGTTCTCAGAATTCCTAATTCACATGAGAAAGGACTAAGTCTGGAAGACTTTTTTTCCCCCTACACTTCCAATACATCTCCTCCTTCATCCCTTTCCTTGTCATTCCTGACTCAGACAGAGAGATATTCGTCTTTGTGTCCGAGGTCAACTCACTCTCCTGGCAATCTTGATTTGATCCTTCCTATGACACCCAGTCATATCAATTAATCCTCTTCTCACATCAATATTCCCCCATCTCATGAATCCCTTCTTTTCTGCTGTCATTCATGTTTAAGCCTGATTTAAAAGGTAGTGTGGTGCTATAGTCAGAGATTTCGGTCTGAATCCTCTCTGTCATTTGACAACTGTATGTCCTTGAACAAATTATTAACCTCTTTAAATCTTCGTTTCCTCATTGTAAAATGAGAATAATAATAGAATCTACATTTTAGGAATTTTTTTAAAGATAAATGATAATGTATACATAGTGCCTGGCATGTGGTAAGGACTTAACAGTAACATTGTTATTTCTTTGCTACAATTATTTTATATGTTTAAGGTAATAGTGCAGTATTATTACTCTTGTGTTATTAGATCTTATCTCCTGCTAGACACAAATTTCCTTCACTATAGAGGAATATTTCTCCTTCATTATTTGAGAATGTCTGTCATAGTATTGTGATATGATATATTTTCACTAAATGTTTATTGAGTAAATGTGGCCAATGATTTGCCACAGTGATTTAAAAAGTATAAAGGTTTTGTTTAGATCTCCAAGGCTTTCACTATTTGTCCTTTTTGTGCTTTTTGAAATTTGTTGCATAATTAAGTAAGGTTTGACCTAATAGTGATAATTTACTCGTGTCTCAAAAATCTTAATAACTTAGGAAGTTGGGGTCCATTGGGTATGCTTGAAATTTATGACTTTTGGTATTGATGAAAACTGAAAGTGTGGGAATATTAAGATATTATTAGGAAGAATAACAGAAGTTTAATGTATACATAGAATTCTCGGTTTTGTCCTCAAAAGAATGAGACTCGGCTTTTCATTGTCTTCCCTTGAATTGCATAAGACAACAGAAACGGGGTCTGGAGTACACCCTGAAGATCATCTAGCCAGCATTTCTCAAAGTGTGTTCCAAGTATGTTAAAAACAGAGGACGTGGCCTGTGGCCAAATCACTTTGGGGAGTTTTGACATAAAACTAAGCAAATTCCTTTATGGAGGATTCTAAATATCCTATAGAGGGAAAAATGTACAGTGATTTCCACATTCATTTGCCCAAAAAACACTTTTGTAGAACATACCTCAGGATTTTTTTCAGGAATGATATACTTCTAGCATCTTATTTTATGGATGTCAGAATCAAGTTCTAGAAAATTGAATAATTTGCCAAAGATTGCTTAGTGGAAGAGCAAAAAGAATCTAGATGTCTTTATTCTTATCTGAAATAAGAGTTTCTGTTTATTTTTGCTTTCTTGGAGAGATAATAAAATTCACATAATTACATCATTTTGCCTGTATTTTCCAAACAAACTTACACTAAAAATATCACAACTAACTTTTGAGAATTCAACACATTAATAATAATGAAATGATTCTTCCATGAAATTTGGATTATAATTACCTTTAAAGTTCTATTACGAAAATTAGTAACTTCTTTTTAACTGGAATTCCCCAAGCAAATTTCTTTGATGTTTTACTCGTTATTTTTATAATTAGGCATACAATGATTCGTACTTTATTCATAACTTAACAGATCCTTTTGGTTATTTCCCAATAAGATATGGTATTTCTGCATATTATAGGTAAGCAGTCAGTCATAAATGACATAACGTTCTTCTTAAAAATAATTAGGTTTACAATGTGATGTTCAGAATTTCTGTCTACAGAAAGGAATAATCAAAAACTCATGAGAAATGTAACAATAGGCTGTCACCGTGATGAACGAAAGGAGTATAAAGGTGAAATCATAGTATCTCAGTCACTAAAAGACTACTTCTCAAACTGCAGGGTTTCAAACTTTAACTGAGAATGCCTAATGTCTACTTACCTTCTTGTTAGGTTTAAAAAAAAAATTAGGATCTCAGTCCAAGATTATATTTCCTCCTCAATTTTTTAAACTTTTTAATGGACTTTATTTTAGAGCGTTTTCAGGTTTACAGAAAAACGTTGAGGTCTAGAAAATCTGCATATATTCCTTCTTCCTTTCACACAGTATCTTACACTAGCATGCTATCTGCGCTATAATTGGTGAACAAATACTAATATAGTATGAACCAAGTCCTGTCGTTGACGTGAGTGTTTCATTTTTATGTTGTACTGTCCTATGGGTTTTTGACAAATGCATAATGTCATCACTGGAGTATCATACAGAACAGTTTCACTGCCCTAAAAATGCCTCATGCTCCACCTATCCATCCCTCTACCTCCTAAACCCTGGCAACCACTGATCTTTTCACCAACTTTACAGTTTTTACTTTTCTTGAATGTGGTACAGTTGGAATTATATGGTGGTGTAGTTTTTTCCCAGACTGGTTTCTTTCATTTAGAAAAATTGCATTTAAGTTCCCTCCATGTCTTTTTGCGATTCGATAGCTTGTTTCTTCTTATTGCTAAATAATATTCCATTATAAGGATTTACCACAATTTGTTTATTTTCCTAGTCAAGGGCATTTTGGTTGCTTCCAATTGGGGTAAATATAAATAAAGCTGATATAAACACTCATGTACAGGTTATCACGTGAAAATAATTTTCAGCTCATTTGGGTTAATACCTAGGACATAATTACTAGATTGTGTGGTAAGACTACCAGCAATGAAAGAGAGTTCCTGTTGCTCCACATCCTTGTCAGCATTTGGTATTATCAGTATTTTGGATTTTAGTCATTCTAATAGGTGTGTAATAATATCGCATTTGGGGGGGGTATAATTGACATACATTATATTAGTTTCAAGTATACAACGTAATGATTTTGTATTTGTATATATTGCAAAATGATCATATAATAAGTCTAGTTTACATTCATCACCATGCATACTTACGGAATTTTTTTTCTTGTGATGAGAATTTTTAAGATCTACTGCGTTAGCAACTTTCTCATATGAATATAGTATCATTAACTATACTCACCATGCTCTAAATTAGATCCCCATAACTCATTTATTTTATAACTGGAACTTTGCTCCTTTTAACTCTCTTCACCAATTTTGCCAACCCCCACCCCCACCTCAGGCACGCATGAGTCTCTTCTCTGTATCTATGAGTTTGTTTCTGTTTTTGTTTCCACATGTAACTGAGATCATACAAGTATTTGTCCTTCTCTGTATGACTCATTTCACTTAACATAATACCCTCATGTCCACATGTGTTGCACAAATAGCAAGATTTCATTCTTTTTTATGGTTGAATAGTATTCCACTATATATATGATATTTATTTATATAAAAATATATAAAAAGTACATATACTATATATATATATAAAATTCAGTTTTTCACTACTGAGTATGATGTTAGCTGTGGGCTTGTCATATACAGTCTTTCTTATTTTGAATTATGTTCCCCTTATACCTACTTTGTTGAGAGTCTTTATTATAAATGGATGTTGAATTTCGTCAAATGCTTTTTCTGCATCTGTTGAAATGATCATGTAATTTTTATCTTTCATTTTGTTAATTTGCCATATCACATTGATTGATTTGTGGATGTTAAACCATCCTGGGCTAAATCGCACTTGGTCATGGTGTATGATCCTTTTAATGTATTGTTGACAGTGGTTTGCCAATATTTTGTTGAGGACTTTTCTATCTATGTTTATCAAAAGTATTTCCCTGTAATTTTCTTTTCTTATGGTATCCTTGTTTCATTTTGGTAGCAGGACAGTACTGGCCTTATAAAATGAGTTTAGAAATGTTCCCTCCTCTTTTACTTTTTGGAAGAGTTTGAGGAGGCTTGGTATTAGTTTTCCTTTGAATGTTTGCTGGAATTCATCAGGGAAGCTCTCTGATCCTGGACTTTTGTTTGTTAGGAAATTTTTGATTACTTATTCAATCTCCTTACTAGTAATTGGTCTGTTCAAATTTTCTATTTCTTCATGATTCAGTCTTGGAAGATTGTATGTTTCTATGAATTTATCCATTTCTCCTAGGTTTTCCAACTTGTAGGTATATAATTGTTCTAGTAGTTTCTTATGATTCTTTGTATTTCCAAGGTATTAGTTATAGTGTTTCCTCTTTCATTTCTGATTTCATTTATTTTAATCCTCTTTTTCTCTTGGTGAGTCTCGCCAAAGATTTGTCAATATTCAAGATCATCTTTAAAAAAAATCACTGTATGTTATTATTATTGATTATCGAAATGCATTGACCACAGGGCACTGAAACAGATGATAAGTATTTTCACATGGGCAGTCTTCTGCACACATAACAACTGACTAGAAAATCATAAACTGAATAGTCAAGTGATAAAGGGTACTTATGCATCCATTACTGCAACAGGAAGTAAACTTTCATTACCTTTTTCTATTTTTTTATGGGAGACAATCTTCATCCATATAGTAGAAGAGTGTAGGTCACCTGTCCAACGAATTTGATGCTAAGGCCACAGCATAGAGGGGCATGGGGCTATCCTTTGACACTGTGTAGTTGATAGGGACACGCATTTATTCCAGGAAGTCCTTTATCTTCCCTAAGAAGTTGTACTGTTACTAGTATGTGAAGAGTAACCAGTTAACCAAGCTAAAGAACATCTCAAGTTTTAAAACAAACATATGACGTAAGAGGGAAGTATTTATCTGTGTGCTACTGGCTACAAAAAATTACTTAGACAATGATGGGTTTCCAAGGGTGTTTAAGGTTGATATTTGTTTAGAGACTTTTTGAAGTGAATGTGCCAGAAAATGAGTCTCTATAAACAGAACTTGAGATTTGAGATGTGAGAAGATTATGACCTTGTAATTCAATACAAGGACCACAGACTTCAACCATTTACTTCTTCTATCTGTAAGTCACCTTCCAAATGTGCAACCAAATGGGCCACGTGGATTATTTTGATGTAGAAGCCCGTTTGGCGGCTGTTTCTAAATTTCCAAATGAACTAAAGACAGATACCCAACCTAAGTTTGGCCCTTCTCAACATCTGTACTTACTAGGGCATCAGGTATCTTGTGCATTCTCCATGAAGGCTTATTCATTGGCTGATTGATAAGCTTCTAACTTTGCCCTTTAGCCTCAGTAGCTAAATTTCTCTCTTCATTCTCAAGGATCTCTCTCAACTCTATATATTCTTCATACTTAGCATTCATCTGGTGTCCCTTCAAGCCATTCTGTTATTTCAGATACTGCCTTAGCAAGAATTTCTAAGTGCCAAAAACAATCTTTTTTTTTTTTTTTCTTAACAACTTAGAAGGGAGATTGAGAATCATAAGTATGCTGCCAGCCCTGGAACATTTGCCTAGTGACCTAATTTCATGGGAATTTGCCAGGCCTGCTCTGTGGAAGAAATCCAGTCCTATTTCTTCAGTCCACATGGGTTATTTAGCTAACACTCTACACAGCCAGCCTCTTCACATTGTTGTGACCTTCAAGAGACTCTCCCTTTAATACTGCTCTATTCCAATTTTGCTATATAAAATAAATGATAAGAAATAAAGCTGTAATCATTTATATGGCTTAGACAAATTCATACAACGCAAAGATCTTAACTCAAACACAATTTCTTATACTAAATTATGGCATGCACTTGTTTCTCATTACTCTAGACTTCTATCACATGCATTTTAAGTAATTTCAGAAGTTTATTAGTATAACATATCCAAAATGTTATCAAGAATTTTTCCATTAGAGATAAATTACTTGTTGTCCAACATGGACCTTCATGTCACTACTTTACCTTTTTTCCCCACTAGCTCCTCTTAAAGCCAGATCTGAAGTTATTTTAGACATCACAGTCAATTTGACATGGTGGTGTATTGATCTGACATTCTCTTCAGAAAACTAATACCAAAGTATTGTGTTTTGGTTTACTCAGAATTGTACTCTAATTCTGTCCTGTCTACAAGCTTATAACCTTTTCTGAAGAACACTTTGTACCTGTTTTATCCCTCCATCTAAAAGTATTGCAATGGCCTTTGGCCAAAAGCAATGAAATTGTGACTTTCTAACTTCTATATAGCTCACCCAGGGACATTAATGAGAGAAAAGTAAACTTACTCTATTATCCTGAATGGCTTTTTAAATAATTAGGAGATTTTAATAATAGTGGCTGGCTGGTGCTTTCAGGTTCCCCACAGGCATTCCAACATTTCCAGGGTGAGTAAGATGGCACTGATGCTTCAGGAGAGAAGACCTCATTCTCACCACAAATGACCTTCAGTTCATACAAATGCTGAAAACAGCACTGGGCATCTCATTATTGAAATGGATTGTTTGGCATCGATGCTTGCAGTTTGGGAGTTTGACTTAATTTTGTGACACTATCTTGAAGAATAGAAGTGATTCAAATTTTTTAAAGAGGTAGAATTTGTTTTAAATGTTAGATTTTTGACATTTTGATTTTTTCCAAGGTCACTCCAAAATTTGGTGAGTCACCTCTGACTTTTTTTTCTGTATAGAAAGTGATGGAAATATATGCCAAGACCCTAGGGATCTTCAGAGGAGTAAAGGATGGTGTTAAAGTGGACTCAAAATGAATATGTATCATAAGCCTTACAAAGTACAAACTCTTATAACTTGCTCCTCCACTACTAAAAGGTTATCCTCAGTAAGTATCATCAATAATGCATACACATATCTATATAAGGATAATCACCACAGTGTCCTTCATAATACTGAAATTTTGGAAACAAATATTCAGCAATAGGAAAATGGTTAAACAATAGAATACACTGCAGCTACAAAACATTATGTTATAAAAGTATGTTTATTGACCTTCACAATATTTCACTTAAAATAAAAAAGCAGGTTAATAAAACAGCATCTATAATGAGATTCTGGTTTTTTTTAAGAATTAACATATTAGCACAGTTGTTGTATCAATGATGGTATTTTAAAATTTTTGTCTACATTTTCTAATTATTCTACAGGAAATATGTAGCATTTTTATAATAAAAAGGAGGTATTAAGGGTCATATCAAAATATTTTCTTTTTATTTTAAAGAAGACTTTAGAGGGGAGTGGAGTACCGTTGTTGCAAAGGTGGATAAGAACATCCTGATCAGTCCCTTGTGCCCTATCATGGAGTAAAGAACGAGGTGTTCCTTTGAGAAGAAAAATGAGATGAGAAAGTAATCTCTGGAGTTCACAAGGGGGGAAGAACACTTCTGTGAGCCTGTTCATGCCCACACACAGAGGTGGAACAGTGCCTGGATGGATGTATAATGGGAAAGAGCTAATAAGTTCCAAACACCATCAGGAGAGAAAATTTTTGAGATGTTGTCTTCTAGGAGATTTTTCCAGAAGGAATATGTCTCTTATCCTCTCAAGAAGACATGCATATGCACATGAGAGCACATACACGCACGTGCACACAGAAAGAATTTCAACTCCTCCTTCATAAATAAAGACCATGAGATGAGAATTTTCTCAACTTGCTTCCTCACCTGGTTTTTTTTGTTTTTTTTTTTTTTTTTTGTCCTTTTCTCTTGTACAAAGAAAGAAGAAATTCATTTTCAGGGCTAGTCCTTTACTTCCATTCTTCATTGTGCCCCTCGTCCTTCCTTAGGGACCTTGTTCTTTAGACCATTTCAGCCATTAAGCAATACAGGTAAACTGCCTGGAACTTGTGAACTATTCAAGTGCCTACAGTGCTGTTTGGATCCAAAAAACAAAATTATGGAATTCAAATTATGAATAATGAAAGTCAAACGTAATAAATAACAGAATGTATATAAAATATAATATTATGTCAGCATTGTAAAACTAGTATTTGTAAACTTTTCACTACATTTGGAAACAATTTGTGAGTTGGAGTCTCTCCATTTTCCAAAATTCCTGAGTATGCACATAGATTGTTGATAAATCATGAATTATAAACTGAGTAATCTACAGACAACTAACTTTGAAAGCAAATTATAAAAATCCTTGAAATGTTTGTATTGTAAAAATGTACTTCAATCAGGAAAGATGGCAGAGTAAGAAGATCCTAAGTTCACCTCCTCCCACGGGCACACCTAGATAACAGCTGTATCAGTGCAACTAACTCAGAAAAATACCTGAAGACAGGCAGAAGAGACTTTCAGGGTAGGAAGGAACTAAATTCCCAACAAGACTAACCACAAATAGGAGGTGCACCACAAGCATGGAGAAGGGAGAGGAGTAGAAACCACACCTAGCACCCCCAGCATAGGGAATCTGCACAAGGAAGATGAGTCCCCATAACATTTGTCTTTGAAAACCAGTGAGTCTTAACTTTTTGAGATTTTACAGTCAGCAGGGCTTAACTTCAGTTACTTTAAAAATCAGTGGTCTACATTATGGGAGGGCCAGAAGGAATAGGAAACTGAACCACTTCCCTTAAAGAGCCAGAATAACAAACCACCCCACTGAGATACAGCATAGAAGGAGAAGTTTGAAAAGTGCCTGAGGTATGTGAAGAAGATTTATTTGCTAATCTCAGAATGTGTGATGGAAAGGCAGGGATTTTTAGGAGACTTCTCCACGAACAAAAAAGTTGGCTAGTGGATGTCGTTTCTCTCCCCTCTACACACTAGCCTGGATAGCCAGACACTTGTGAGAACCAAAGTGTATAAGCTCCACTTATCTTGCTAACACCATGCACCCTGTCCCTTTGTTCTCCTATGGATCTGCTCATCCAATCTGGTCCACTGGGCATGCATGCCTCCAAAGCAGCTCCCACCTAGACATACTCTGCAAACAAGGAAGGGACCACTGCCACACCAGAGTGGAATTCCCCTGGACTGAGGGGAATATAACCATAAAAAGCATTGTGACTGACTACAGCCCCAGCAGACAGGTTGGGGCAGGCATCTGGTCTGACTGCTGGCTCCACGCACCACCAAAACCACTCAGGGGACAATGCAGGGAAAGCAACCTGAAGTTCTGTGTGACACAACCCCAACAAATGGGCTAAAGGGAGGCATCTGGTCTGACTATTGATAACACTCAACTACAAGCCCACAGTGTTCCCAAACTGCCCCTTAAGGCACAGGGACCAAGTCCTGACCAAAGTGCCCACAGCAGGCAAAGTGGGCCATTATAGCCAACTGGACTGAGGGCAAATATGGTTCAGACACAAGAGTAGGGTGCATGGAACTTGCATAGAGAACACCCTTGAAGTGCCTGGTTCTGGTGAGCAAGAGACATTGGGCCACAAGGTGTTGCGAGATGCCCTGTCCACACGGGAACTGCATTCAAGATCAGGAGACATATCCGACTTTCTTAAAATGCAGAAACAAACACGGAGAGTTAGACAAAATGAGGGGACAAAAGAATATGTCCCAAATGAAAGAGCATAGCAAAACCACAGCAAAAGAGCTAAATGAAACAGATAAGCACTATGCCTGATAAAAAAATTCAAAGTAATCATCATAAAGATACTTACTGGAGTTATAGGATCTCAGTGAGACCTTCAACAAAGAGATAAAAAATATATAAAAAAGAACAAACAAGAGATAAAGAACTCAATAAGTAAAATTTAAAAAGTGACTAGAAGGAATCATCACATTAGAGGAGGCAAAGGAATGACTCAGTGAGCTACAACACAGGGTAATGGGAAGCAATCCAGCTAAACAACAACAATAACAAATACAGAAAAGAACACTAATAAATCAGAATAGATTAAGGAAACTCAGCAACCATCACAGATAATAATGTCCACATTATGGGATCCCAGAAAGAGAAGAGAGAAAGAAGGGGGCAGACAATTTATTTGAAGACATGACCCTCCCTAATCTGGAAAGGAAACAGAAATCCAGATCCAGGAGGCACAGAGAGTCCTCAACAAAATTAACCCCAGGAGGTCCACAAAAAGATACATAATTAAAATGGCAAAAAGTAGTGATAAAGAGAGAATTTTAAAACCAGAAGAGAAAAGAAACAGTTATATACAAGGGAAACACCATAAGGCTGTCAGTAGATTTTTCAGCAGAAACTTTCTGAGCCAGAAAGGAGTGGCATGATTTATGCAAAGTACTGAAAAGAAAAAGTTTGCAAATAAGAATACTCTATCCAGCAAGGCTATCATTCACCATAGAAGGAGATATAATAGTTTCCTGGACAAAAAAAAATTAAAGGAATTCATCACCACTATGCCAGCCTTAAGAAACAGTGGGAATTCATTGAGTAGAAAGAAAAGACCACAATAGGGAGTAAGAAAATTAGGAAAGGAAAAAGTTTCACAAGTAAATGCAAATATAATAAAAGTAGTGGGTTATTCACCTATAGAACCAGTACAGAGGTTAAAGCACAAAATGAGTAAAACAATTATATCTATAAAAATCAGTCAAGGCGTTCACAAAATCAAAGGATGTAAAGTATGACAGCATACACATAAAACATGGCAAGAAGAGAGTAAAAATTTAGTGCTTTTAGATTGTATTCAAACTTAAGCGACCATGAAATTAGTATAGACTGCTATATGCATAAGATGTTATATATGAACCTAATGGTAACCACAAATCAAAAACTTGGTATATATACACAAAAAAATAAAGAGAAAGCAATAAAAAAATCACTAAAGAAAGTCATCAAACCACAAGTTTAAGAGAGCAAGAGAAGAAAGGAACAAAGAAGAACTACAAAAAAACCATAAAACAAGTAACAAAATGACAATAAGTATATATCTATCAATAATTACTTTGAACATAAAAGTACTAAATGCTCCAATCAAAAGATATAGGGTGACCGAATGCATAATAAAGCAAGACCCATCTATATGCTGCCTACAGACTCATGTCAGATCTAAAGACACATGCAGATTGAAAGCAAAGGGATGGACAAGTATTTACCATGCAAATGGAAGTGAAAAGAAAGCTGGGGTAGCAATACTTATGTTGGACAAAATATTTTAAAACAAAGTCTGTGACAAGAGACAAAGAAGAACATTACATAATGATAAAGAGAACAATCCAACCAGGGGATGTAACAACTGTAAATACATATACACTCAACATGGGAGCACCTAAATACATAAATCAACTATTAACAAACATAATGAAAGAAATTGACAGTAACAAAATAATAGTAGTGGACTTTAATACCCCACTTACACCAAAGGACAGATCATCCAGGCAGAAAAATCAACAAGGAAATATGGCTTTGAATGACACAGGGAACCAGATAGATCTAACAGATATATTCAGAACATTCCATCCAAAAACAGTGGAATACATATTCTTTAAAGTGCACATGGAATGTTCTCCAGAATAGATCACATGTTAGGCCACAAAAAAGTCTCAATAAATTCAAAAAGATTAAAATCATATCATGCATCTTTTCCAACCACAACTGCATGAAACTAGAAATTAATTGCAATAAAAACGTTGGAAAGAAGACAAATACATGGAGGCTAAATAATTTGCTATTAAACAACTAATGGGTCAACCAAGAAATCAGTGAAGAAATAAGAAAAATATGTGGAGACAATTGAAAATGAATACACAATGGTCCAAAATCTTTGAGATGCAGTAAAAGCTGTTTTAAGATGGAAGATCTTAGGCAGGTAGGCAATACAAACCTACCACAAGAAACACGAAAAATCTCAAATAAAAAACCTAAGCTAAAGGAGCTTTAAAAAATGAAGAAGAACAACAACAACAATAACAACAACAACAACAAAGTCCAAAGCCAGTAGGACAAAATAATAGACATTAAAGCAAAAATAAATGAAATAGAGACCCCCCAAAAAGAATAGAACAATAACACCAGAAACTAGTTCTTTCAAAAGACAAACAAAATTGACAGACCTTTAGCCAGACTTATCAGAGAAAGAGAAAAGACTCAAATAAAATCAGAACTGAAAAAGAAATAACAACTGACATGATAAAAATATAAATAAAAAATATGCCAACAGATTGGACAACCTAGAAGAAATACATACCTTCCTAGAAACATTTAACTTCCCAAAATTGAATCAGGAAGGAATTGAAATTTTAAATAGATAAATTACTAGTAATGAAATTCAGTCAGTAATCAAAACACTCCCAACAAACAAAATTCCAGGATCAGAAGGGTTCACAGGACAATTCTACCAAACATTTAAAGAAGGGTTAATACCTACTTTTTTCAAACTATTAAAAAAAAATAGAAGGGGAAGGAAAGCCTCTAAATTTATTCTAAAAGGTCAGCATTACCCTGACACCAAAACCATAGAAAGACACTACAAAAGAGAAAAGAACTACCACCAATAACTCTCATGAACATAGATGCAAAAATCCTCACCAAAATATTAGCAAGCCAAATACAACAGTAGGTTAAAAAAAATTATTCACTACAATCAAGTGGGACTTACTCCAGGGATGCAAGGTTGGTTCAATATTCACAAATCAATCATGATACATCACATCAACAAGAGAAAAGAAAACAACTATATAATCATCTCAATAAATGCAGAAAAAGCATTTGACAAAGTACAACCCCCATTCATGACAAAAACTTTCAACAAGGTAGGTTTAGAGAAAACATAACTCAACATAATAAGGGCCATATATGAAAAAGCCACAGCCGACATCATACTCAATTGTGAAAAGTGAGAGCTTTTTCTCTAAGATCAGGAATAAGACAAGGATGTCCATTATCAATACTTTTTATTATCAACATAGTACTGGAAGTCCTACAACAACAACAAGATAAGAAAAACAAATAAAAGGCAACCAAATTGATAAGGAAGAAGTGTAACTGTCACTATTTGCAGATGACATGATACTATAAATAGAAAACCCTAAGGACTCCAGCAAAAAACTATTAGAACTAAAAAATGAATTCAGTAGTCTCACGATACAAAATTAACATACAGAAATCTGTCGCAGTTCCATATACTAACAATGAAGTAGCAGAAAGAGAAATTAAGAAAACAATTCCATTTATGATTACCCCAAAAAGGATAAAATATCTAGGAATAAAGTTAACCAAAGAGGTGAAAGACCCATAGTCTGAAAACTAAACACTGATGAAAGAAACTGAAGATGACATAAACAAATAGAAAGATATTCCATGCTCTTGAAGTCAAAGAACAATTTTGTTAAAATGTCCATACTACCAAAGCAATCTATAGATTTATTTTTTTAAAGATTTATTTATTTATTTATTTATTTACTTGAGAGACAGAGAGAGAGCACACAGAGGGAGAGGGAGAGGGAGAGGGAAAAGCAGACTCCCCTCTAAGCAGGAAGCTTGACATGGGGCTCAATCCCAGGACCCTGGAATCATGACCTGAGCCAAAGGCAGACACTTAATCCACTAAGCTACCCAGGTGCCCCTAGATTAATACAATTTCTATCAAAATATTAACGAACTTTTTTCACAAATAGGACAAATAATACTAAAATTTGTATGGAACTACAAAATATCCCAATAGCCAAAGCAATCTTGAGAAAGATCAAAGCTGGAGGTATCACAATTTCAGATTTCAAGATGTACTACAAAGCTGTAGTAATCCAAACACTATGGTACTGACACAAAAATTACACCCGTGGACCAACAGAACAGAATAGAGAGTCCAGATATAATCCCACACTTATATGGTAAACTGATCTACAACAAAGGAGACAAAAATATACAATGGGGAAAAGACTTCAACAAATGGTGCTGGGAAAACTGGACAACCACATGCAAATGAATGAAACTGGATCACTTCTTACACCACACACAAACTCAAAATGGATTAAAGACTTAAATGTGAGACCTGAAATCATAAAACTCCTAGAAGAAAACAACTTTTCAGTAATTTCATTGACATTGGCTATAGAAACATTGCTCTAAATGTATTTCTTGAGGCAAGGGAAACAAAAGAAAAACGAAACTATTGGGACTACACCAAAATAAAAAGCATTTGCTCAGTGAGGGAAACCACCAACAAATGGACAAGACAACAAAAGAAGCAGGAAGATGATGGCAGAGTAGGAGGACCCTAGGCTTGACTCATTCCACAGAACACAACTAGATAACTATCAAATCATCCTAAATACCTCAGAAATCGATCTGAAAATTGACAGAACAAAGTCCATAACTAAAGGGACGGAAGAGTCTACGTGAAGGAAGGCAGGACTTGTGGAGATATGCTTTAGGGAAGAAATAGATCACAGCTGCAGAGGGGATGGAGCCATGGTTGTAGAGAAAGATGAGAGAGAGAGAGAGAGAGAGAGAGAGAGAGAGAGAGAGAAAGAGAAGCACACAGGGGAATACACAAGGAGAAAGTTTCCCTGAAGCCAATCACTTAGAAAATAAGAGGGCCTGAATTTCATGAATTCTTATAACCAGTGGTGCTTAACAGCTGGAGTTTTAAGGGTCAGCAGACTTCGCTGGAATAGAGCCTAGAAGGCACTTCCCTACTCCTGGAGAGAAGGCAGGTGAAGAACACTGGGGCAAACAGCCTGGAAACAGTAATCTGAAGAGTGCCTGGGGCACAGAGTGGGGAGATTATTTGCTCTTCTCAGAGCATATCCCTGAGAGGCAGCACTCACAAAGACACCTCTCTGGGAACAAAGGAACTGGCCAGTGCTATTTCTCTCCTCTGCCCCTCAGCATAAACACAGAGCCATCTTCAGGAAGCAGCACAATACTAACACTGGCTGCCTAATTTGCTTACACCAAACACCACACCCTTGTGCTCCAATGGAACTGCCCTTCTCAGTAATGCTTGCCTCAATTGAGCACAGTGGACCACTCCTCCAGAAGACCAGCACAAACCCCTGCCAACGCCACATCTCCCAGAGTTTTGCAGGGTGTCAATTCCAGTGGAGGTGGTGACAGGTCTCATTTCACAAGCAGACCAGAGTACACACAATTAAAACTCACCACATGCAGCCAGGGACCAAATACTGCCTACGAGAGGCAAGGGAAGACTCTGCAGACAACTGGCCTGTAGGATAGAGCAGCCATAACACAATAGCAGAGCTCACAGAGCTCACACCACACACTCCCTGAAGCATCAGTTCCTGTGCACTACATGGCCTCTTCTTTATAAGATCATTACCTTCAGGACCAGGAAACATAACTGGCTTTTCTAACACAGAGAAGAAGGCAGAGACTTAGACAAAATGTGAAGATGGAAGAATTTATACCAAATAAAAGAACAAGATCCAGGCCATGGCCAGGGATCTAAGCAGAATAGATAAAAGTAACATGCTTGATGATGAATTTAAAGTAACAATCATAAGGATAGTAACTGGGCTTGAGAAAAGAATTGAAGATATCTGACATCAGTAGACCTTTATTACAGAGACAAAAAGATTAAAAATTAATTACTCAGAGATGAACAGTGCAATAAATGATATTAGAAATCTGTTCAATGTATTGAATAACAGGCTGGAAGAAGTAGAGGAATGAATGATTGACATAGAAGACAAATGAAAAGCAATGGAGCTGAACAAAAAGAGAAAGAAGAATTATGCAAAATGAGAAAAGACTTAGGGAACTCAGTGATTCCATCAAACTTAATAACATTGGTAATATAGGAGTCCCAGAAGAAGAAGAAAAAAGGAAAAGGGGCAGAAAATTTATTTGAAGAAATCATAGCCAAAAACTTCCCTAATCTGGGGAGGGAAACAGACATTTAGACCCAAGATGCAGAGAGAGGTCCCATCAAAATCAACAAAAGCAGGCCAATAACAGGACATATTATAAATAAATTTGCAAAAAATATAGGAATAAAGAAAAAACTCTTAAAAGCAACAAGACAAAAGAAGTCATTAACTTACAAGGGAAATCCATAAGGTTAGCTGAAGATTTCTCCCCAGAAACTTGGAAAACCAGAAGGGAGTGGCATGATATATTCAAAACGCTGAATAGGGAAAATCTGCAGCCAAGAATACTCTACCCAGCAAGGCTATCATTCAGATTAGAAGGAAAGATAAAGAGTTTCCTAGACAAACAAAAACTAAAGGAGTTCATGACCACTAAACCAGTCCTGCAAGAAATATTAAAGGGAACTCTTTGAGGGGAAACGAGAGACCAAAAGTGACAGTATAAAGGCCGAAAGCACAAAAGCAGTAAAAATGAATATTTCTGTAAAAATCTGTCAAGAAACTCACACAAAAAAAGATATAAAATATAATAACATTTACCTAAAACATGGGAAGGAGATGAGAAAAGAATGTGTTCAAATCTGAACTACCATCAACCTAATATAGATTGTTATATGCAGAAGAAGTTATTTTTTTTTTAAGATTTTATTTATTTATTTGACAGAGACAGCCAGCCAGAGAGGGAACACAAGCAGGGGGAGTGGGAGAGGAAGAAGCAGGCTCCTAGTGGAAGAGCCTGATGTGGGGCTCAATCCCAGAACACTGGGATCACGCCCTGAGCTGAAGGCAGACGCTTAATGACTGTACCACCCAGGCGCCCCTATGCAGAAGAAGTTATATACAAAACTAATGGTAACCATATATCAAAAACCACTAATCATGCAAAGAATAAAAAGAAAGAAATCAAATGTATCACTAAACAAAATCAGCAAAACATGAAAGAAAGATAAGAAAGAATTGGAAAATCTCTAGAAACAACCACAAATTGAGTAATGAAATGGCAATAGATACATACCTATCAATAATTACTTTGAATGTAAAGGGATTAAATGCTCCAATCAAAAGGCACAGGGGTTTGGACTGGAGGAGAAAAAAAAGACCTATCAATATGCTGTCTGCAAGAGACTCATTTGAGACCTAAAGACACCTGCAGATTGAAAGTGAGGGATGGAGAAACATGTATCACATAAATGAATGTCAAAAGAAAGTCAGAAGAGCAATGCTTATCCCAGATAAACTAGACTTTAAAACAAAAACTATAACAAGAGACAAAGAAGGCAACTATATCATCATAAAGGAGACAATCCACAAGAAGAAATAACAGTTGTAAGTATTTATGCACCCAACATGGGAGCACCCAACTATATAAAACAATTAATAACAAATATAAAAGAACTAATTAATAATAATACAATAATAGCAGGGGATTTTAGCACTCCACTTCTACAGACAGATTATCTAAACAGAAAATAACCAAGGAAACAATGGCTTTGAATGACACCTTAGACCAGATGGACTTAATAGATATATTCAGAACATTCCATCCTAAAGCAGCAGAGTACCCATTCTTTTGGAACATGGAAGAGTCTCCATTGGGGCACATATTAGGTCACAAAACAGGCCTCAACAAATACAAAAAGACTGAAGTAATACTATGCAGCATAACGCTATGAAATTAGAAATTAGCCACAAGAAAATATCTGAAAGGACCACAAATACATGGAAGTTAAACAGCATGCTACTAAAGAATGAATGGGTCAACCAGGAAATCAAAGAAGAAATTTAAAACAAATACATGGAAACAAATGAAAATGAAAACACAATGGCCCCCAAACTTTGGGATGCAGCAAAAGCAATTCTAAGAGGTAAGTATATAGCAATAAGGGCCTACCTCAAGAAGCAAGAAAAATCTCAAATAAACAACCTAACCTTACACTTAAAGGAGCTAGAAAAAGAACAAAAAAAATGAAGCCTAAAGTGAGCAGAAAGAATAAAATAATAAAGATTAGAGCAGAAATAAATGATATTGAAACGAAAAAAAATAAAATAAAACAGATCAATGAAACCAGGACATGTTTCTCTGAAAAAAATTAACAAAATTGATAAATGCCTAGCCAGACTTATCGAAAAGAAAGTAAAAAGGACCCAAATAAATAAAATCATGAATGAAAGAGGAGAGATCACAACTAACACCACAGAAATACAAACAATTATAAGAAAATATTATGAAAAACTATATGGCAACAAATTGGACAACCTGAAAGAAATGGATAACTTCCTAGAAATGTATAAATTACCAAAACTGAAATAGGAAGAAATAGAAAACTTGAACAGACCAATAAGCAGCAAAGAAATTGAATCAGTCATCAAAAAACTCCCAACAAAGAAAATTTCAGAGCCAGATGGTTTCCCAGGGGAATTCTACCAAATAATTTAAGAAGAATTAATACCTAATCTTGTCAAACTATTTCCAAAAAGTTGAAAAGGAAGGAAAAATTCCTTCTTTATTTATTCTATGAGGCCATCACTACTCTGATACCAAAAACAGACAGACGCTACAAAAAAAGACAACTGTAGGCCAATATCCCTGATGAAAATAAATGCAAAAAATTCTGAATGAAATATTAACACACTGAATCCAACAATACATTAAAAAAGTCGTTCACCACAATCAAGTGGGATTTTTTCCTGGGTTGCAAGCGTTGGTTCAATATTTGCAAATCAGTCAATGTGATACATCACATTAAAAAAGAAAGGATAAGAGCAATGTGATCATTTCAATAGATGCAGAAAAAACATTTGACAAAGAACAACATCCACCATAATAAAAACCCTCAACAAAGTAGGTTTAGAAGGAAGATAACTCACCATCATAAAGGCCATGTATGAAAAACTCACAGCTAATATCATTCTCAATGGGAAAAAACCTGAAAGCTTTTCCTCTATGATCAGGATCAAGACAGGAATGTCCACTCTCACCATAGTACTGGAAGCCCTGGCCACAGCAATCAGACAACAAAAAGACATAAAAGGCATCCAAATCAGCAAGGGAGAAGGAAAACTTTCACTATTTGAAGATGAGATGATACTATACATAGAAAACTTGAGGGGCGCCTGGGTAGCGCAGTCGTTAAGCGTCTGCCTTC
Organism: Ursus arctos; assembly: GCF_023065955.2. NCBI lineage: Eukaryota > Metazoa > Chordata > Mammalia > Carnivora > Ursidae > Ursus > Ursus arctos. The sequence goes on from NW_026622986.1 coordinate 5,927,185, forward strand.
GGCTCAGGGCGTGATCCTGGCGTCCCGGGATCGAGTCCCACATCGGGCTCCTCCGCTGGGAGCCTGCTTCTTCCTCTCCCACTCCCCCTGCTCTGTTCCCTCTCTCACTGGCTGTCTCTCTGTCACATAAATAAATAAAATCTTTAAAAAAAAAAAAAGAAAACTTGAAAGATTCCCCACAAACACACACACACAAACACACACACAAAACTGTTAGAACTAATAAATGAAATCAGTAAAGTCACAGGATATAAAATCAATGTACAGAATTCTGTTGCACTGCTATACACTAATAATGAAGCAAAACAAAGAGAAATTAAGAAAACAATCTTATTTATAATAGTTGCACCAAAAATAATAAAATACCTACGAATAAATTTAACCAAGGAGATGAAAGATCTGTATTCTGAGGAGATAATGCTAAGCGAAATAAGTAAGCAGAGAAAGACAATTATCATATGGTTTCACTCATTTATGGAACATAAGAAGTAGGAAGATCGGTAGGAGAAGAAAGGGAAGAAGAAAGGGGGGTAAACAGAAGGGGCAATGAACCATGAGAGACTCTGGGCAACAAACTGAGATCTTCAGAGGGGAGGGGGATGGGGGAATGGGATAGGCTGGTGATGGGTAGTAAGGAGGGCATGTATTGCATGGTGCACTGGGTGTTATACGCAAGTAATGAATCATGGAACTTTACATCAAAACTAGGGATGTACTGTATGGTGACTAACATAATAAAAAAATTATTTAAAAACAAACAAACAAAAAACTATGAAACACTGGTGAAAGAAATTGAAGATGACACAAAGAAATGGAAAAACATTCAATGTTCATGGATTCAGAAGAAGAAATTTTGTTAAAATGTCTATACTACTCAAAGCACTCTACACATGTAATGTCACCTCTGTCAAAATATCACCAGCATTTTTCACAGAGCTGGAACAAATAATCCTAAAATTTGTACAGAACCACAAAAGACCCCAAATAGCCAAAGAAACCTTGAAAAAGATAGACAAAGCTGGAGGCATCACAATTCTGGCCTTCAAGTTATATTACAAAGCTGTAGTGATCAAAACAGTATGGTACCGTCACAAAAACAGATAAATAGATCAATGGAACTGAACACAAAACCCAGAAATGAACCTACAACTATATGGTCAATTAATTTTCCACAAAGAAGGAAATAATATGCAATGGGAAAAAGAATGTCTCTTCAACAAATCGTGTTTGGGAAACCAGACAGCAACATGCCAAAGAATGAAACTGGACCACTTTCTTACACCATACACAAAAATAATCAAAATGTGAGACCTGAAACTGTAAAAATCCTAGAAGAAAACCCAGGCAATAACCTCTTTGACATTGGCTGCAGCAACTTCTTTCTAGGTATGTCTCCTGAGGTAAGGGAAACACAGGCAAAAATAGATGATTGACACAACATCAAAATAAAAAGATTCTGCACAGAGAAGAAAAAAACCAACAGAACTAAAAGGCAGCCTACAGAATGGGAGCAGATACTGCAAATGACATATCTGATAAAGGTTAGTACCCCCAAAATATAACAAACTTATAAAACTCAACACTTGAATAATCCAATTAAAAAATGGGCAGAAGACATGAATAGCCTCAACAGATATATGAAAAATATTCTGCACCACTGATCATCAGGGAAATACAAATCAAAACCACAATGAGATACCACCTCACACTGTCAGAATAGCTAAAATCAACAACACAGGAAACAACAGGTTTTGGTGAGGATGTGGAAAAAGAGGAACCCTCTTGCACTGTTGGTGGGAATGCAAACTGGTGCAGCCACTGTGGAAAACAGGATTGAGTTTCCTCAAAAAGTTGAAAATAGAACAACCTTATGATCCAGCAATTGCACTACTAGGTATTTACCCAAAGAACACAAAAATATTAATTCAAAGGGATACATGCACCCCAATATTTATAGCAGCCTTATCTACAATAGCCAAATTATGGATACAGCCCAAGTTCCATTGACTGATGAATGGATAAAGAAGATGTGCTATATATACATATATATATATATATATATATATATGTAAAATTGTATGATATATAATGTATAATATAATTTTATAATATATCATATATACTATATATTACATATTTATATATTTATATTATATTAAATATATATAATTACACATTATTACATATTAATTCTATAATTATAATACATAATATAATTATATAATATATATATAATTGAATATTATTCAGCCATATAAAAGAATGAAATTTTACCATTTGCAACAACATGGAAGGAGCTAAAGAGTATTACACTAAGTGAAATAAGTCAGTCAGAGAGAAACAAATACCATGTGATTTCTTTCATATGTGGAATTTAAGAAACAAAGCAAATGAGCATAGGGGAAAAAAGAGAGAGAGGCAAACCAAGAAATAGATTCTTAACTATAGAGAACAAACTGATGGTTACTAGAGGGGAGGTGAAGGGGGGATGGATTAAATAGGTGATGGGGTTTAAGGAGGGCACATGTTGTGATGAGCACCAAGTGATGTATGGAAGTGTTCAATCATTATATTGTACACCTGACACTAATATAACACTGTATGTTAGCTAACTGGAATTTGAATATTTTTTTAAATGATAAGGCAATCTACTGAATGGGAGAAGATATTTGCAACTGGTATATCCAAGAAGTGGTTAATATCCAAAATATATAAAAAATCTTCTATAGCTCATCACCAAATACCACAAATAATCCAATTAAAAATGGGCAGAGGAGCTGATGGACATTTTTCCAAAATAGACATACAGATGGCGACCAGACACATGAAGAGATGCTCAACATCGCTAATCACCAGGGAAATGCAAAATCAGAGTACCCTGAGGTATCACTTTTCACCTGTCAGATAGCTAAATTAAAAAACACAAAAAATAAGTGTTGGCAAGGATGTGGAGAAAAAGGAACCCTCAAGCATTGTTGGTGGGAATGTAAATTGGTTTAGTCACTGTGAAAAACAGTATGGAGTTTCCACAGAAAGTTAAAAATAGAAATACCCATATAATCCAGTAATTGCACTACTAGGTATTTACCCAAAAAAACCCCAAAGCACTAAATCGAAAAGATACATTCACTCCTATGTTTCTTGCAGCATTATTTACAATAGCCAAGATATGGAAGGAACCCACATGTCCATTCATAGATAAAGAAGTGGTGGGGTTCCTCGGTGGCTCAGTCGGTTAAGCATCTGACTCTTGATTTCTGCTCAGGTCATGATCTCAGTTTCGTGGGATTGAGCCCTGCATCCAATTCCGTGTTGAGCATGGAGCCTGCTTGGGATTCCCTCTCTCCTTCTATCTCTACTCCCCCAACCCCCCACTCACACTCTCTCTTTAAAAAATAAATAATTAAATAAGTTTAAAAAGTAGTATATTATGAAATGGAATATTACTCAACTGTGGAAAAGAATGAAATCTTGCCATTTGCAACATGAAAGGACCTAGAGAGTATAATGCTAAGTGAAATAAGTCAGTCAGAGAAAGATAAATAGCATGATTACACTCACAGGCAGAATTTAAGAAAACAAGTGAACAAAGAAAAGAAGAGACAAACAATAGAACAGAAGTATAGAGTACAAACTGATGGTTGCCAGAGGGGAGGCAGGTGGGGAATGGGTTAAATAGGGAAAAGGGATTAGGAGTACATTTATCTTGATGAACACTGAGAAATGTATACAAGTGTTGAATCACTATATTGCACACCTGAATCTAATATAACACTGTATGTTAATTAAACTTCAATGGGAAAAAAATGTACTTAATGGGAGCTGTGGGTGCATTTTTATGTTGAGCTGAGGTTGGGAAAGGCCTCTGAAATTAAGTCCTGCTTACTCCATAAACCACATGCTCTCATCCTGCACCTTTTTTCTCCCTTTCTCCTGGCTCCTTTCTCGAAGCAATTAAATACGCATTAAGTCTTTCACATTGTAAAATTGTTATCTACCCATCCCTTCTCAAGTTTCAGACACTACCCTATTCTTCTCCTCTTCTCAATTCCTCAAATGTGCTCTACACATATTGTCCATATTTTTTCACCTTCTATTCACTCTTCATCTTGCAGAAACAAGATTTCTATTATAACCATTCCACTGAAATGGAATGTCTTCACCAAAGACACAAACAACTCTGTTCTCAAATCACATACATTTCAGTTCCTTCTTTACCCACTTTCTCTTCCTTCTTCTGGAAACACAGTTGCCTTAGCTTCTGTGATATTTTTTCTGTCTTAGTTTCCTTTGTACTTCTCTGGCCACTTCTTGGTCTTCATTCAAGACCTCTTTGTCCTTTGGGTGACAGTGTTCTTTGTGTTCTTTGGGGTTTTTATCCAAGGCTCTCCTTTCTCCCTCCACATACTCTCCCCAGGCAATCCCCTTGGTTCATCTACCATCTTTGTAGTAATGATTCTCAAATTTGCATCAGCAGTTTAGATCTTTCTCCTAGAGTTCAGACCAATATCGCCAGGTGCTACTGGTCATCTCAAATAGACTTAAGGCCATGGTGCTGAATGACATTTCCATTTTTCATCCTCATCCCCACTCCCATCAACTCTTCCTTGTACTCCTCCTAATATCAACAAATGGTGCCCACATCAAGGCAGCTAGAATCTGGGAGCCAGTTTGACTCCTCAGCTTCCTTTATTTGCCCTTTTCAACAATCCTGAAGTCCTAACTCTGTATTTTCTATAAATCCATCTTTTTTCCCCATCCGCAAGGCTCCTTTCCTAATCTAGGCCATGATCATTACATGTCCAGATTCCTCTAGCAGCCTCCTAAATGGCCTCTGCCTCTTATCTCACCAATCATTTCTCCACTCTGAACTCCAACTGGTATTTTTAAAAATACTAGACCAATCATGATATGCTATTGTTTACATTGTTCACTGTTTCCCCCAGTACTCTCAGTAAAAAGTCCAAAGTCCTTAAAAGAGTTTACAAAATCCGAAAAACCTCGTTCCAACATATCTATAGACTTCTCTCTTTCTTCCTTGCTATTTTGTTAGAGTGAAAATCTCCTACCTCCCCAGTCATTCCACACTCTTGTTTGCTCCCAGGCTTTCATGTACACTGTCTCCCCTGTCTCTGCCTCTAGCTGATCCCCAACTTCATTCTATAGGTGCCCTATTCTTTATTCTAATGGGGCTTTTAAGTTGTTCAGAATTGCTTGGCTAGTCTCATTTTCTCACTAAGCTGTAAACTCTAGGAGGGCAGGGATTATGTCTGTACTGTATAATATAATCGCATAATAAATACTTGATAAATATGTGTTGAATATGTAAATGAATAAGCACCAGGCACACATCTGATTGGCTGCTAATTATTTTGACTTCAATAGATTTGCTGAGTTAGATTTCCCATCTAACAACTTTGTTCTTAACCAATGTTCTGATGCCTTCCAAAGCCATTGAAAAAGTTCTGTAATATTTACTGACAATTCTGAAATAGTGAGATAAATACTCCTAGTGAAGGTGGCCTATTTTAAATAAGACCCTGGGTCTAGCTTCACAGCAGAAAATGGGCTGCCTTTACTGCAGTGATGTCATTAACGGTCATTTGTTGCAAGCACTGAAATTTACTGCTAGAGGGGAAGGAAGTCACCAAGTACATTCAAGGCCAGCTTCAGACAAATGCGTGCTGCTGTTTGCATGAATCAGTGGCTCCCTCTGTTCCACATGCTTTATTCTCAATAATGGGCACAACTATTGCCACGCTTGGAAAAGTAAGCAAATTAATACGAGAAGTTACCAGATTTCCTTCCCAGTTACAAGCTCATGATTGCACTGGTTAGAAAATACTCTTTGTTGAGAGTTAAGCAGCATTTTTAATGAAATTGTACACAAAGGCAGTAGCAATACTAGCTTTTCACTTGTGATTGCCAGGTTTATTCATAAAGGATGCAGCAAAAGTAAAAGACATTCCAGATTGTTAGGGTGAGTTAATTTGAAGGCAAGGGAATATTAAATTTAGGCTTAACAAAAAAAGGGACTTTTGGCAGAGTTGGATCAGGCATTCAGATAACCTCTATTTCTTATTGTGCAATGGTCTGAGTCCAAAGGGAAGGGAAAGGCTTGCAGCTAAACATTTGCAGGCACCGTAATTTAATGTGCTTCTTGTCACTGACACAATAGTGACTATGCATACGTATTCTTGTTTTGGCATGAGCACCAGGAGAAGTCTCTTTAAAATACAAGGTTAATACCACATAAATGTGACTCAAGATCTGGAGGATAATTCTTTAGGTAGAGGGCATATTCAATGCAGGAAAAGAAATCCTATCACTTTAAAGCAACAGCATTTATAACACACATTCCTTGCAAAAGAAAATCACTTAGGTTCATGATTTCTGTGAAGTCCTCTGGGGAAGGGATGTCACCCAAACCCACACGACTGGAATGGGTTTTAGTTTTAATTCCCCCAGACTCTTGCTTCAACCTAATAAACTTTAACCTTCATTTTCCCCCATTACTTCTCATTTTTGAAAAGGGGCGGTGATATCTTTCTAGAGGACCGGAAGGCTAATTAGTTGGTGTTTGCAGAGCACTATGAAGATGAAGGGGCCTATATTAAGTCCAGAATTATCACTATTATTGTCGCAAAATTTAAATTAGCTCAGAAATTTAGGAGTGATGACTCAGGAGCCCACATTCAGGATTCTAGTTAGATTATGTCTGAAAACAGTCAAACCAATTCCCACAATGATTCAGATTCTAAGGATTTATGGGTTCAGCATGACTGTATCCCAAATCATGCATGGCAATAAAAATCAAACTGCATTCCTACTGATAATTTAGAAAACAACTGATAAAAGGAATCCCAAAAAGCTTTGTCTCTGTTGCCTCAAAGGCCAAATCCCAGTACAGTTCGCCCCGGTAGAGCCAGCCAAGAAGAGGGCGGTGCCGACTGCAGGCTGTAGAGGCAGAATGGCAGCCCCAAGTGCCAATTACACCAGAGAAAGCATCTCGTAAATTACAACGCTAGACACTAAAAAATTTAGTAGGGACAAAACCAAGTCAGGCAAATATCTTCAGCCCTGCTTCCTCCAAGACCCTTTCCTGTGCACCATGGTTCACACTGATCTCTCATTAATTTTTTAAATATAGAAGAAAGATATTAACTATAGCTTCTCATAAGTGCCTTTTATCAGGTTGAGAAAGTTCCCTTCTGGTCTTAGTTTGCTGAGAGTGTGTGGGGTTTTTGTATTTGTTTGTTTGTTTGTTTGTTGTTTGCTTTAATCAGGATTGGATGTTGGATTTTTGTCAAGTGCTTTTATTGTGTCCATTGAAATGATTAATTGTTTTTGTTTCTTTTGGGGTCTTTGTTTCCTTACATTATAAACATGATGAATCACACTGATTTTTTAATGTTAAGTTAGCATTCCTGAGATAAACCCCTCTTGGTCATTATTTTTTTATATATTATATATATTATGTATAAACACATATTTATATATAATTTTATATAAAATTACTTCTATATATGGTTGTATCTGATTTGCTAAAATTCTGTTGAGAATTTCACATGTATGTTCTTTAAGGATATTTTATAGCTTTTCTTAGAATGTCTTTCTTTGCTTTTGGTGTCAGGGTAATGCTGGTCTCATAAGTTGGAAATATTTTCTCCTTCTCTGAAAGATTTTGTGTAGAATTAGTATTATTTCTTTCTTAAGTATTTGGTAGAATTCACAAATAAAACCATCTGAACCTAGAGCTTTCTTTGAAAAAAGGTTTTCAACAACACTTTCAATTTATTTAATAGATATATTTAGTTTCCGATGATCGTACTACTTTCCAATTATCCTTTTATTAATGGTTTATAATTTTTTTAAACATTAGAGAGCATACTTTATGTTACTTGGATCATTTTAAATGTTTTGAGCCCCTTTTATGAGAGAATATAATTTATCTTGGTAAATACACCATGTGCACTTGAAAAGATGAAGTTGTTGGCTGAAGTGTTCTGTAGATGTCAATTAGATCAAGTGGTAGTAAGGTTTTTCAAATGTTCTATATCCTAACTAATTTTCTGTCTACTTGTTCTACCAATTATTAAGAGAAGATCATAAAAATCTCTGATTGTAAATGTAGGCTTATCTATTTCTCTTGTACCTCTGTCAGTTTTTGCTTCATGAATATTGAAGCTCTTCTATTATATGCATAAATATTTAAGATTATTATGTCCTCTGGATTAAATCATCCCTTTATTATTACGAAAGGATCTTTTTGCTATCTGTTAATGCCCTTTGCCTTGAAATATGCTTTGTCAGATATTAGCATAGCTACTCTTACTCTTCGAAAATTCATTTTTGCACAACATACTTTTGTGGGGTTTTTTTGCTTTTAAACTATCTGTGCCTTTATATTTATTTATTTTTTCTTTTTTTAATTTAAATTCAATTAATTAACATATAGTGTATTATTCCTTTCAGAGGTAGAGTTCACTGATTCATCAGTCTTACATAATACCCAGTGCTCATTATATCACGTGTCTTCCTTAATGTCCATCACCCAGTTACCCCATCCCCACACGCTCTCCCTTCCAGCAACCCTCAGTTTATTTCCAATGATTAAGAGTCTCTTATGGTTTGTCTACCTCTCTGAGTTAGTCTTGTCTTATTTTTTCCTCTCTTCCCCTAGGATCCTCTGTTTTCTTTCTTAAATTCCACGTATGAGTGAGATCATATAATGGTCTTTCTTTGATTAACTTATTTCACTTAGCATAATACCCTCTAATTTCATCCACATTGCAAATGGCAAGATTTCTTTTTTTCTTTTTTTTTTCTTTTCTTTTTTTTTTCTTTTCTTTTTTTTTTTTTTTTTTTTTGATGGCTGAGTAGTATTCTGTTGTGTTTATCCAGTTTTCTTTATCCATTAATCTGTTGATGGACATCTGGGCTCTTTCCATTGTTTGGCTATTGTGGACATTGCTGCTATAAACATCGGGGTGAGGTGCCCCTTCAGATCACTACATTTGTATCTTCAGGGTAAATCCGTAGTAGTTGCTGGGTTGTAAGGTAGCTCTATTTTCAACTTTTTGAGGAACCTCCATACTGTTTTCCAGAGTGGCTGTACCAGCTTGCATTCCTACCAACAGTGTGAGAGGGTTCCCCTTTCTCCACATCCTCGCCAACATCTGTCATTTCCTGACCGGTTAATTTTAGCCATTCTGACTGGTGTGAGGTGGTATCTCATGATGGTTTTGATTTATATTTCCCTGATACTGAGTATTTTTGAGCATTTTTTCATGTGTCTGTTGGACATTTGTATATCTTCTTTGGAGAAATGTCTGTTCATGTCTTCTGCCCATTTCTTGATTAGATTATTAGTTGAATAAGTTCTTTATAGATTTTGGATACTAGCCCTTTATCTGATAAGACATTTGCAAATATCATCTCCCATTCTGTTGGTTGTCTTTTGGTTTTGTCGGCTGTTTCCTTTGCTGTGCAAAAGCTTTTAATCTTCATATTTAAAATGTGTTTCTGATAAGCAACATTTAGTTGAGTATTACTCTTTTAGTAATATAATGGCCTCCGCCCTTTAACTAGGATATTTAAACTATTTACATTCGAAGTATATATCAATATGGATAAATGTAGACCTATTATCTTGCTATTTTTTTTTTATTTGCCCCATCCGTTCTTTGTTCCCTTTTTTTCCTATTTGTCCCATCTGTTCTTTGTTTCCTTTTCCCTCTTTTTATGCTATGTTTTGGGTGAACTGCATTTTTTTTTTATAATTCCATTGCATACCTTCTAATCATTCCAGGCGTTCTCCCCTCCTCTTCCCCCGCTTCAGGCAACTTCCTTATATGCATAATCTGGGCAAAACTCAGATATATACTAAAGGGAGATCCTCTGCATGCCTCTAGAATTCTCTCTCTCTTAGTCTCTTTCCCTCTCTCTCCTGCTCTTTCCTAACAGTATGGTGTCCTGTGAATTCTAACTGCCTTGATCTCCCTGGACTCTTAGCTCCAATTCCTCAATAAAGTGAGACTACCAGACTCTGCCGGAGTTCCCCCTTCCCTACACAGTGGTTTATAAGCAATCTGGGGCAGTAGCTGGGGCAATCCCAGGGCTTACCTCATTTATCTGCCATCCGTCAGCGATCACTATCCTTTGTTGTCTGATGTCCAATGTCTTGAAAACTTTTGTTTCATATGCTTTCTCTATTTTTATTTTTGCTTTTGTTTTTTTGGTTGTTTCAGGCAGGTGGGTAAATTCAGTTCCTTTTGTGCTGTCTTGGCCAGAAATAATTCTGGGCGGAAGGTGATATTATTGCCAATCATGAGTTATTCTGATGTTAATTGGACATGTTTTAAAACATGAATTTGAAGATTTTCTGAAACTTTTCATAAAATATCCTAATATATTTAAGGAAACTGGCTGGAACATTTTCTTATGTTAATTAGGTCCAAAATTTATAGCACCATTAAAATATTAAAGCAAAATAACCCAGAAACAAATAGCTAATTCTTCCTCCAGTTTAACAATCACTGCAAACATTAATGTAACCTTTCTCTCAAGGGCTTAGTTAAAAGGAATGCCTGTTAGATTTATTTCATTTTCAGGAATGAGAGAGGTCATTATGGCCTAACAATTACCCAAGTCCCTCCTTGATTTAATCTTAGTCTGTAAACACAGGTCTGTGTTTTGGAGACTATTATCCTGAATGAAACAAACTTATTATTGATATTGGTGGCTGAATGTATACCCCAATGCCTAGAAGACACATCCACAAAGGTAATTTCCCTCCATGAGTTACCATCTGAAAATAGATGTCTTCCACATAGTGTAGCTTAAAAATATCCCTTTAGTACTCAGACTAATGGTTTTTAAAGAAAAGGTGAAGAAAAGAAAATGTGAATTCTTGTACATTTTCCATATATCAGTTTTTAAAGGGCAGCTTTTTTTCCCCTTGGTTGTATTTCTTTCTGATTTTATGAGATTTTTAGCATATACCAGTCATTTTTCCTTACTTTTTCCAAACCCTTCAGTTTTCAAGAGCATCTGATATGGACAATGCCAGTGCCCTAGACCTCTGTTAATGGCAATGTCTGAACATTCTCTGGAGCAATTGCATAATGACCATCCAGCTTGGTTTTTTTTTCTGGAAAATCAGTCCTTGCTTTTGAATCATCACATTTTCCTTTATTAAGCTCCCAAATTCTTCAAATCTAATATTTACATAAGTATATATTAGATTTAAGAATATATATGTACATATACAAATGCAGGTATATACGTTTGTGTGTGTGTATGTGTCTGTATACTTTTTTGTCTGGAAGTAATTTCCTTGATTTTAGAAGATATTAAAAATAAATAATTTATAAGTAATAAATTATTAATAAATAATAGTTTGGGAAAACAACTGTTCTTACTTCCTAGGAGGAAGGGAAACACACAGACTTGTCAGAGGTAGAATTCTTTCTGTGTCCCATCTCTTTGAAGCCAAAGAGTCACCCTCAAAGTGACAAACAGGAAGGCCTTCATAAGTCACTGGCTCTCTCCACACTCTTCTTTCTGGAAACCTGAACAGAACCTAGTCCCCCAATTTAGTCCTTCATGCTTCAATTTACAAAACCCTAACTGACTTCAGGAATCTCACAGTGCCTCTCTGGTTCAGGTTTGGCCATCCCTGGTCTCTGAACTGGCCCCTCTCAAGCTGTGTATCCTTTGTGTCCCTCAACCTGCACTTGGCATGGCTCACTGTGTCTATTTTCTGCTTCCAAACACTGACATTAGCTGCTGCCTTGATTTTCACTTTAACCTTCCAGTGTGTGTTGACGCTAAGAGGGCCAACCGCCATCATGATAATTTGTCCCTTAGTTTCCCGAATTTCTTCACCAAACCTGTTTTCAACTTCCCATTTCTTATTCTGACTATGCAGCACTGGTCTACTGAGTGTGCCCATTTTTCCTCTTTGGGAGACGTATGAATGTAAGCAAGCGTCCAAGGAGGTAGAGAAAACTGAGAGAAGAAAAACACTGGGATACATCCAGATAGAAGCTACCATCATGCCTTGACTGTGACCTTATGCCACCAAATGGGATGAGAGAGGGATGTGAGCGTAGGGAAAATGGTGTGGAAATTGAACCGGGGTAGGAATTATGGGAAGCAAAAGAGTAGATTCTGAACATCTTACAGAGAAATAACAGAAAATTGAAAGTTGAGTCAATTGAAGGGGAGGAGATTGAGGAATTGGTGAAAAAAAATGAAAGAAGATACATCATCAAGGGAGTTAGAGACGTAGATATGACAGGATTTTTTTCACAGAAAATCATGTTTTGCTGGGACCAGATTTTGTCCACATTAGGTATATTTCAGCACTTGGTTCTGTGAAACGTCTGGTGGTACGTTTTTGTTTCTTTTTCCATACAAGTGTTTCGGTAGATGCGTGGGTTTGCTATCTGCTGCTTTCAACATGCACAGGATTTTTCCTATGAAACTTTCCAAGGTACCACGTTTCAAAACTCTATGGGTGCAAAACATGGTAAACATGAGGACATTGTTAGAAGCTACTTTAACTGGGCAGAGAAAAGAAAGCTGAAGCAGGTGCTAGAAGTGAGGCATAGACAGTGCACACATTTTATGCAAGGCAGAGTCTAAATGTAACATTTTTCACAGAGTGCTGCATGCCAAGGAAAGGAAGATTCATGTACTGATTGTTGTAAGAAATCTCACACATATCAAGTTGGATCTTGCAGTCCATATGTATGCACAACACTGATCAAAATGGTGGGAGACTGCTTTTGTAGATATGGCAATGTCATCCACGATGGTATTTATTTATCTCTGTGGCTGCTGCGTGAACAGGGTGCATTATAAAGTCAGTTGTGGCTTCTTGTAGCATTCTCCCTGACTTTCTAGTTTTAAATCTTCTCCTACTGTCTCCTCTGCTTTGCCAGCCCATTTATGAGAAAATGGTTGGGCTATGCTTACGTCACTAAGGATAATTATTTATATGCTTTCTTCAGGGATCATTCAGCTAAATCACCACAGTACTTAGAAGTTCATGCCATCTATCTATATTAATTTCAAGCTCCTTTGTAAAGAAGAAGATACATCTCCTATTTCTCTACCTCTACCAGGACAACAATGGAGCTACCTACCAGTTTACTTTCTCAAAAATAACAAACAGGGCCTTTTCTGCCAGAATGAAGGAAGTAAACCAGAAAGGAGAGCATTTGCTGGCCATTACCAAGGCCGTATGTTGGTTAGTTAAATCCTAAAGAAAGTTCTATTGGCCTGTGATTACCTATTTCTATGTTATAGATACAACAGGAAAAAATGGTAAATATAGTCAGGACCAGTTCTGCCACTTAGAGTCTTAAATCTTTTCTCCTTTTTCATCATCCACCATCATTGACCTAGAGCTGACCTCATATGTGTAGGAGAAAAACCAGGGTCAGAGACAGGAGGACTCGGTGGGAAGGAGAATCAGAAAAAGCAGTTCAGTCTTTCTGGGTTTAAAAGGCCAGGCGGAGGATGGGGAAGCATACATGTGGTTAGCTATACTAATTGATTGCCGTTCTTGAAAGTACTTTAATTGAGGGTCTCTTGAATGTTGTTTCTTTCTCTCTCTCATTCTCTCTCTGTACATGTACATATGTTTCACAAGTACGTTAAAGGAAAGATGAAGACTTTCAGTATCTTTCTCAAAAGTGTTTTAAAATGATTTTCAAAACTCTTTTCAAAAGCTAGTCAGAATGTCTTCTAAAGTTGGTTCAGTAATTTAGGGTAGGCTATTAGACACTTAGCTCCCAATTTCAGAGCGTGGTTAAAATGTCATAGATACCCTCCTGGTGGCATGTAGGCCACCACATGCATGCACACACATTTCCCATTGGCAGAAGAGTGAATTAAAATAACATTTTAATAAACATCAGGAAACATGAATACAAGGCCTGACTTTGACATCAGCAGGTGGCCTGGGGCCGCTCACTCACTTCCCTAGACCTTGGCATTGCTGGACTGTAAAATGGTGGCAGAGAGAAAGACCCAGCCAAGGAGGGGAGTTAGTAATGTTGGACTGAAAAAGACCCTTCCCTTCAAGGTCCTTTGTGGGAAAATTGCTTTTCAATTGTTCCCATCACCTCTCACACTGCAAGCATTCCATGAGAAGAAAGGGGAATCTCCAGGAAAATTACTCGGTTTTTATTTTTGCTTGTCTTCCCATGAAATGTTTGTCCAGTTCCCAAACATAACCTGTCTCCAATCAGACTTAAAATAATGCCTATCTAGCTACAATATATAACTCCTGAAAAAAAGAGGGCTTGCAGAAAAAAAATAATTTCTGAATTTCATAAAATATTGTTTTCTGAGACATTCTCTCTCAAGTGGGAGATAAATATTTTTGAAAATTGACAGGAAGAATTCAAGTCTGTTTACTTTTACTTCGTCTTGATCTTTCTGCCTCTGTCTTGAGTCTGAATGCAAATTAATTTGCAAACAAATTCAGAATACTGAAACTGTCCACACATTAAAAAACAAACCAAACAAAAAAACATATCTAGAGAACATCGACTCTTACCTGGAATATTGTTGTTGACATATTGTCTCTCATTTTTCTCTTTCCATAGTGGTAGTGTCTTCAGTAGAGTTTGTATTTATCTCTGTATGAAGCTGGATTTCACTTTACTTTCTCTTTATGGTCTTATCACATCGTTTACAAACACTTTATCTCTGTTACAGAAAATAAATGAAATTCCAGCCTTTCGATGAAATGTCATGCTGAAATGGATGGTCCAAAAATCTATATTTAGATGACTGACTCCTGTTTGAGGAAGACATGATAAATGTTTCATGCATATAAACTGAAGGATGATGGATTTAATGATCATACCCTAACTGGGGAATGCTATTTTGGAATAATTAAATGTTCCATCATTTGCAAGTCTAAATAGTCCATTGTTAGTTCCTGTTTTTGTCTGTCAACAGATCCTTCCATTTTCTAAAGGAAATTTATCATTAAAACAATTGAACTGATAGCAACATCCCACCAGTGTGTTAGCAATAGCACATTTCATGGGACTCTAATTCATAGCTACAGTTTAGGAAAACTTAATTTATGTATGAGTCTGCTTCATAAATGACAAACATGACAAGCATTGTTTAAAGGCTAGTGGTAGATATTTATCTTCAGGTATTGAGAGAAGAGGTGGCTGAGCCTTTCGTCAGATGAAAAATCTCATAGAATAAAAAAGCTTCCAAAAATTATTTAATAACAGAATAATAATAATTTCACATTTTCTAGCTGATCCTTATATTTTAGAGGTTTTTATATGCTACATTTCTTTTTAAATCTTCGTTATTGTCAAGCATTTCAAAATAAAAATTTATCTAATTATCTAATTACATTTATGTATATATACTTTGATGCAAATTTTATTATTTGACTTCTCTAGGTCTTCGTCTGTTGGGTTGCAAAATGGTAGTGAGAAGAGGGAGTGGGGCTGGGGAGTATAATATTTTTGAGATATACATATATATACATAGAATTATATATATATATTTGAATAAACATTGCTTCTTTTCATGATAACTCTTACTCTTATTTATAAAACAAAAAAATTTTCCCCAAACTTTAACAAAATATTTGCCTCATGTTAAAGATCTTTATATACCTTCCCCTCTCTCCTTCTTTAGGTAGATAGATGAGAGACAATGGATAGACAGATAAATAATAGGTAGGTAGATAGATGTACATAAATAGAAATATCTCAAATGGGAAAGGCATAATCAATGCATTAGCAACACATATGAACAACAAATCACTTAATTGTTGATTTACTGGCTCCTCACCCCTATCACTGGCACGGTTAGGTTTGTATGGATTATTTCCATAGAGCTGTGACATATAAATATTTCTGAGAACCTAGTCAAAACCTTACTCTTTCTATGACAAAGTCCTAGAAATCAAAATACCTAGACCAATTATCAGGAAAGCCTGGTTACATTGCTGACCGAATTGAATCATTGCATTATTGATCCAGATGCTATCCAATTAATAATTAAGATGGCTGAAAATACCAGACGGAGCCTCCCACGACTAACAGATTTTGATTACTTTGTATGTGCTGTGCAGTCCATATGTGGAAGCCTGAACATTTGTAGATAGGTAGGACTGACTGGCCATGGCCAGATGGGCTTTGCCCAAGTTAGGAAAATCATTGCAGACCATCCAGAACTTTCTATGTATCAATGCAGTGGCCCAGACGTGTTGGTGAAGCAAGGACCAAATTGCTTCCAACTTGATTCAAGCATTACTAGTTGTGGAGCAAGTTGTTTGTTGGAAGGATAGTCTGCTTTTTAGAACTCCGTATTAAAGATTTTCAAGCTCTACTTAGGGTTTCTTGCAATCCTTGTTGATTATTTTACTTAATTCAAGTATAACGAGTCATCTTATTGATTTTGAATGGCCTAGAGCAGTTCCCCACATCTGAGCAAGGCCATTTGAAGATGTGTAAGTTTCTGCACGTAGGCTGTAATGAAACACAGCGATCCAAACCCATCAAATCTGACAGAGTCAATTTGATATTTTCAGGCCCTTCAATGACCAAATGTGCTACAATCTTCAAAACTATTCTTGGACATTTTAAACCTAATTTATATGTGATTTCTGTCATTAAAGATGTACTGAAGCTAAATCATCTGTAATTTAGATGTTATGAAAAGGAATATTAGTGGTTCAACAGTTTGCCCCCCCAAAAGGTAAGGTCTTAGACTAAAAACAGCTTGTATCAGTGGACATAAAGGGATTTTTTTGAGTTTCCTTGAAAGAAAAAAAAAATTAAGAAATGTTTCAGTAAATATTTTGAAATGTAATTTGAAGAAAAGAAAAGAAAGGACTCAATCATTGGAGATGAGAACGGTAAAGCATTGTATAAACCATGACAAAGTGGAATGTTGATTGGTTGTAAGCAATACTTTAAATGCTTTTCAAAATTTTTTATTAATCAGGGTGGTACTATAAGCATTAAACATTGGAGTGGATATGAATATCAAAATCATGTCCTGACTTGAAATACTATAAAGAAAAGTCAGTCTAATTTTAACATCAGTGAGTGACATGGATTTATTGCAGTACTTGTTTGATTAAACAGAAGTTAGTTACTAAAGAAGTAATAAAAATAAAATGTACCCTCAAAATTTTTGATTTAGTGAACCAGTATAGATACAGTTTTATCAGAGACTAACTGCACTTTAATCATAATCCTAACAATAAATGAACATTAACCCATAATTCAAAATTATGGGATGTTCACAGAGAAAGTTGATTTAAGGGCAACTAGAAAGACCTGGCTTACCTTCACGCAGCAGGGCTCTGTTTGGATTGCAGGAAATATCATGCAAGGTCACGTACTCTCCAAGAGAAGAGAAAACATGTCTTCCTCATCTCTTGATTCTCTTACAGTACACTCCTCAACATCTTCGTACAGTTTTGTAACTGTTGAAACACTGTACAGGAAAAACAGAAAAGAAAGGAAAGCCCACTAACCAACTGTAAAAAAAAAAATGTGTCTTATTGCTGATTCTGTCCCTGGCTTGTTGTTTACTGTTATTGTTGTTAAGTCATTTAATGTCTTACTTCTGTGTAAAATTAAGAGCAGGTCTTCTCTGCCTGCTTCTCAAGATCATTAGACCAATCAAACAAAAGACGCATATGCAGTACTTTGAATATGGTAAGATCCTAAAAGAATGATCGTCTTCAAAGAAAAGAAGATTTCGTTATCTGTATCTGTAATTCAAAGTGGATAAGTTTGATTGGATATCAGAAAGGTATGTTAGCAGGTTAAACGTTGACATTGGCCACCCAGGAGCCTGTGGTTGGAATCATCATTTCAGCTGTATTTTATGGGAATTAAAGAGGTGTGATGAGCACAGGGTGATATATGGGAGTGTTGAACAACTGCACTGTACACCTGATGCTAATATTACACTGTATGTTAACCAGAATTTCAATAAAAATGCACAAGAAAGAAAACAAATACAATAGAGATCTCTTGCTGTAGGATGGTATAGTTTGAGAGAGGAACAACTGAGTAAAACATATAAGGTGACAAAATAACGTTTCTGTCAATAGTACCTGTTCAAGAATCTTACTCTTATTTTTAATAGAAAATAAAGGATTTTAAAAATTAAGCGAGTGTCTGGGAATGTTAATTTAAAAAGAAAACAAACAAATACAACTTGTAAAAAGTGGGGGATTACTATGGACTAAATTTTGTCCCCCCATAAAATTCATGTGTTGAGGCCCTAATCCCTACTATGACTGTATAGGTCCTTTCCAGAAGGAATCTAGGTTAAAGGAGGTCATGGGGTAGAGCCCTTATCAGATAGGATTAGTGTCCTTATAAGGAAAAGAGAAACCAGATCTTGTGCTCTCCCCTTGTGCATGCACTTGAGGCCCTGTGAGCACACAGGGGGAAGGCAGCTGTCTACAGGGCAAGAAGAGGGATCTCGCTAGACACCAACCATGCCGACACCTTGGTTCCTGACTTCCAGCCTCCAGAACTATGAGAAAATAAATTTCTGTTGTCTAAGCCACCCAGACAATGATATTTTGTCACGGCTACCTGACCAGACTTATACAGGAATTACAAAAATACAAAACCTGGATAATTAGTTTTGAAAGCTTAAACTGAACTTGTAAAGATCACATTAAGAATGCATATTTTAAAAAAAGGATGCATTTTTTTCAAACATTGTGATTTTTGGCAATTAAGTACTCGGGCTTATCCTTGCCTTTTGTTTTGTTTTGTTTCGTTTCCTCTCCTTTCCAAAAACTTAAGGAGTAACAAAGATATCTGTTCATTTCTGTTCCTTCCCCGCCCTTCCTGAACAACACAGCTCCATTAGTAGGTGAGCAAAAACATTGTCTAAGGACTCTTTGGAGTCTGTGGCAAAGAAATTGAAGGGGGGAGCAGATGGCTCTCTCCTTGAATGTCCAGGAAATAATAATCCTTGCAATCACTGCAACTTTTCATTAAGCACCTACTAAGCAAAAGACACTGTCATAAAAATTGACATGTAAATGTCATTTCTACTGAGAAAATGGTGTAAACTAGATATTTTTCTATCTAGTCTTTTTTCCCTCCTTCTTTTCATTTAATCTAATTTCTAGAATATTGACATCATTTTTTATAGAAGTGAAAAAAATTGCTAATTTGAGAAATTATAGATAAGGAATAAGAAGAGAGAAAAAACATTCCCATTCTACTACCCAGAACCAGCCTCATCAATGCCGTTCTAGACACGCGTGTTTACAGATAGATAGCTAGACAGATATATACGCATACACGCATGTGTACATCTTTACATATATGCCAACAGAAAATGCGTAATTATACAAATAATGAAACCAACTTGACTAAAATTTAATAAAGAAAAATGAGTTGAAATAAAACTGAAGAAATTGGTGAACTTCAGATAATATTTCTTCACCAAAAAGGCATCTTAGTTCTTAAATGTTCCACATAAAGTTACGTTAAAGTAAAAATATTTTTAAAACATTAATAATAAGAAGTCACATTTATTATTACTGATTTCCCCCTTTAAAAATGGAGAAACTAGCATACTCATCCCTTTCCTCCCTCCTTCTCCTTGAAGGTCTTCAGATACCATTACAACATTTACATTCTGGCCTACATTCTTAATTCTCATAGTTGCCCAGATATAGTTCTATATTTAAGTAGAGTATTTTGGATTTTGTTTTGTTTTGTTTTGGTTGGGTTTGGTTATTTTTACTACAGTTTCTCTATTCCCTAGTTCCCTGTTTGGCACATCTCTTTCTTGGCTAGAGTCCATCTTTTCATAGATTTTTCAAGAAGGGTTCATAAGAGGTATATTCCCTAAATCTTATATTTTTGAAGATGTATCTCTTTTGCCTTTAAACTTGAAGGACAATTTTCCTGGGTATAATTGTTGGGTTTTTTTGTTTTGTTTTGTTTTGTTTTTTACTTTCTTGGGTTACATTTTCTTTTCTCCAGATCTCTTGTTTTATATTGCTCCACCATCTTAAACTAAGTATCACTGTGGTCACATGTAACCCAAATAATTTGCCTACCTCAAATATGACCTATTTTCTCTTCTATTACGTTCTTGTTCCCTTAATGCGTTCTTTGCTTAAAAGCTGAAGTGAGCTTTTGAAGATGTAAATCAAACGTGTTATCCCCTGCTTAAAGTTCTCCTGTTAATTCCCATTGAATTTAAAAGAGATTCCAAACCCTCCCAGTGGTCTTCAAAGACCCTCATGATTCCATCAGTCTCACCCATTTCTCAAGCCCCCATTTTCCATCCATTACCCACCCTGACCTGCTCTTCTGTTTCTTATGCCTCAACACACCTACCTGTCCCTATCTTGGCATCTTAGCCATCTGCCAGTTCCTAAGGTCTCTGGTGGCTCATCACCATGTTCCAGCATACATATCACCTGAAAGTGGCCTTCCTGACCACTCTGTCTCTCCCACCCACCCCCCACCAGGCTTACTCGTATTTTCCTATTACCCAGTTTCCTTTGCTTTATTGTCCACCCTGCACTGCCTGCCAATGCCCAACTCAGGACGGAACACACACAATCAATCATGAGTTCGTGATCATCTACCATCATTAGTTCATGCATAGGCTGTTTTTTATTTTGTCGTATTTTCTGCCTTCTTTCTTACCCCCAATTCCTTCAAAGGCATCCATCCATGTGGTATATTATGCTGCATATTCTGCATCTTGCTTTTTTTTCTTTTTATTTAACATATGCTTTGGGGACTTTACATGGAGATACATATGGATCTGCTTCATTCATTTTAACCGCTACATAGTATTTCATTAGTTGCATGTCTCACATATTTATGCATTCTATTATTCATAACCAATGAAGTTTTATTCCAGAACTGTAATCCCAAACAGCATTGTGACCATCCTCATATATGGCTTTTTGTGAATCTCTTTGAGGGCTTTATGGAGATAGATACTTAGGAGTAGAATCACTAGGTACGCCTTCAAATTTGTAAAACTCTGAAATTGCTCTCCAAAACGCTACACCAGTTTATGTTCCTACCAGCAAGTGGGCCGAGGTTCATCTCTGTCTTAATTCTCTTTATCTTCTGTTGACACTGGATATCATCCAGTTTATACATTTTTACTAATTTAATGCTTATTGAGTAGATCTTACTGTTGCTTTAATTTGCCTTTCACTGCCCATAGTGAGATTGAGTTTCTCATAAGCCATTTATTTGACTTTCTACTTCTATTGGGTTATATATTTTTTTGACTTACAGAATTTTACGTGTATCTTATATATTAATCCTTTAGTAGTAATGTAAATTGGAAACGTCTTTACTCAGTCTTCTCCTATCACATTCGTTGAATAGAAATCTTTTATGTTTATTCAATAAATTCCATCAATGTCCCTTTATGATTTGTGATTTTTGCATTTTTTAAAGATTTTATTTATTTGAGAGAAAGCACAAGTGGGGAGAAGGGCAGAGGGAGAGGGACAAGCAGACTCCCCACTAAGCATGGAGCCCAACATGGGTCTCGATCCCAGGACCCTGAGATCATGACACGAGCTGAAGGCAGACACCTAATCGACTGAGCCACACAGGCGCCCAATTTTTGCATGTTTTTAGAGAAACAATGCCCCAAAACAATGTCACAAAAATAGCCTCCTACTTTGTTTTCTAATATATGAGTATTTTGTTTTTTATACTTAAAACCGAAAACCATCGGGGATGTATTTTTGTATGAGATAGGGATATTTTTGTACATATGATGAACTAATTTCCTCAGAACAATTTATTTAAATATTGAGATTTCCCAATGGTTTTAAATTTCTCTACTGTCATATATTAGGTTTCCATATATATGAATCTGATTCTTTTTAAGAATATTCTTAGCTATTTTTTGGTCTTTTTTTTAATCTACATAAATTTTAATCAGTTGGTCTAATTCCACTAAAGCTCCTGCTGGGATACTAATGGGAATAATATTGAGTATATACATTAATTTAGGGAAAATTAACATCTGTAAAATGTTGTCTTCCCACCTTAAAACATGTGACATTTTTCCATTTATTTATTGTTTAATATTCTTCAATAGACTTTAAATTTTTTTCTATAAATATCTTGTATATTTTTTGTTTGTTCGTTAGCACCAGAACTCTACTCTCCCCTTGCCGGTCAATTTAGTCTCCTTAATGTTTTGGGTTCATGCTTACAGGATATACAATATTCTTTATAGGTATTATTCACTCAGTCAAATTTTGTACTTACCTAGTTTCCAATATTTCATTGCTTTCTCCTTGATTAATTTCTCTCCTTCCTCATTTAATTCCTCTAAAGTTCTTTCAGAATGTGATTCAACAGTTAGTGTTGTAAAATGTCTAAAAAATTTCTTATTTTAACCTTGTATTAAATAACAGCTTAGGTAGACTGAAAAAATAAATCTAGATTCAAATTCTTTTTCTTTATACTGTGAAACTTTTACTCCATTACCTTCTTCCTTTTCATGTGGCTGCTGAAATATCTGGTGCCTTTATCATTCTTGCCTATTTCTTGGGAACCCTCTTTTTATTTCGAAAGCTTAGATGTTCTGTTTGAGTGTTCTTAAGTTATTCTGTGCTGTGTCTTAAGTACGTGATATTTTTCTCTCATTTGTCTTATACAGCACATTATACAATTTTTAAAATATTAATTCTGATTTTTTTCTTTAAATTTGAGAATCTTTTTACCATTATTCTTTTTTAATTGCTAGACTTTGTTCATTAATTACATTTATCATCATTATTTCAAAGAGTTTGAACTCCATAGTTGTTTTGGATACACTTTGTGGCCATCTTCCTTAGCTTGGGGTTGTTTATGATATTTGCTCAATGGCAACCTGGTTTGTAATCCTCCTGTTGAGTTTGCAGAAGGGTTGGGATGTGCCTTGTACATTTTCATTGTGAAGAAGTCATCTTAGTCGTTCATTCCTTTGCTTATTTATTTTATCCATCCTCATTATACTATAAACCTCCTGAAAACAGGGGCTTTGCCTACCCCAGCTATATTCATTGTTCTAAAGATAACATCCCACATATACTACATGCCCAAGAAATATGTATTTTATGAATGAATATGGAAATGATTTCCTGTACCAGCTAAAACAGGACAAGCTATGCTATAGAAATAAACAACCTCACAATCTTGGTAGATTATAACATGTTTATCATGGAGTGCCCCGGGGCTCTGATCCCCTCCATTCTCACTCACGTACACAGACTGGTGATGACCCCTCCACCAGGAATTTTGATACACAGAGTAGAGAAAAGTGGTGCAAGAGAAATTCAGAAAGGTTAACATGGACCAGATCAGGTGTTCTTTAAAGGCCAAGGTACAGATTTTGGATTTTATTTCCAGTGTGAGGGACTCATATGGAGAATTTTTTTTTTCCAATAGAGAATTTTATAAAGAGGAATAAGATCACATGATTTACCAGGTTACTCTGACTGCTGTGTAGGGAATGGAGTGAAGGCAGGGGACAAGAGTAGAATCAAGAAGACCACTAAAGAGGCTCCAGCAGCATTTCACGTGAGGGACTATGATGGCTTAGAGAGACACGTGGCAGTAAGAGGTAAATGGAAGTAGATGGGTTGGCGTATGTTGTGGATGTTGAGCTGACAGAAGTCTTGTAAGGGATTGAAAATGGGAGAATAAAAGAAGTCAAGGATGACACCAAGGTTCTTGGCTTGAGCAACTAGTAGATGCTGGGGTATTTTGCTGGTAAGTGCAGGCTCACAATATGTTTGTGGTAAGAAATTAAGAATTCTGTTTCAAACAGCAAGTGGCGAGCCTGTGAGTCATTTAGAAATCAAATAACCAGAGATCAGGACAGAAGTAATAGATTTGAGTTCATTACCATATAGATGATAGCTATAGCAATGGGGCTTGCTAAGATTACCTAGGGAAGAGAAGGAGCCTGGAATTATGACTTGGATATTAAACAGAGGAAGAGGAGCTGGGGAAGGAGACTAATTAGAAGTAACTATTGAAGTGGGGGAAGAGTATGGTGTCAAGGAAACCAAGTGCAGACACTGTTCTACAAAGTAGGGAATATTCATGTGTTTTGAAATATGGTAAATAGTCAAGTAAGAAAAGGAAAAAAGAAATGATCATTGGTGACCAAAAAGGGCAATTTTAGAGGATGATTGGAATAGAAACCTGACTAGAGATGGTTGAGTCCTGAAATGATGTGGGAAGTGGAGTTTTACTATAGAACATTCTTTCAAGAAATATTGCTAGGAAGGGGCTTTGAGGAATTAAACAAATCATGCAGAATGCCCCCCTTTGTTTTCTCCTTTTATTGGGGGGAAATTTATCAGGAGTTTGGCTCATGTGAAAGAATGAGGAAAAGAAAAATATTAATACATAGTGAGATTTTCACAAAATCAAACAGAAGTAATAAAATAGTTGGTTGTCTTAGAAATTTTTAGGTATAAATTAGTGGTTCATCGCAGAAAGAGTTTTTATTTGTTTTCCAAAAGAGCTAAGAAGCTATGTGACCAATCAAATTTGAACATTTGTTCATTTTTTTATATTGTTATTGAAATGCTATAGGTAATTTTCAGCTATATGTAAAACACTAGTGAGATATCTATATTCTTATAATTTGAGAATTATCACATGCCAATAAAACTATTAAATTACAATTTTAGGCCATGAAAATGAATAAATTCAGGCTATGAGGATAGCTTTCACTTTAATAAGTCCATAGTCAAACTTTGCAATTTATTACAGATACTCCAGCTAATTTGCCATAATTAATGTGGATGAAAAATATTTCATTGCCTAAATATTCTGTTTATGTATTCCTTTCTAATGATGAAACAAAAGGACTAATTTGTTAAAGATGTTCTTTAATTGATTCCAAAGGGAATACTTAGAATATAATTTGCTGACTGGTTTTGTGCAATTCCTGATTTCCTGCTACTCAGTGACGTACATAATTTTACAATGACAAAACAGGATAATCATATAGTAATGTGATTCCCAAGCACCAGAGCTCCCAGTGGATTTTCACCACCAACTGTGCGGTTTAATAAAAGAACACTGGAGTTAAGATTTCTAATGGTCGGGGCGCCTGGGTGGCACAGCGGTTAAGCGTCTGCCTTCGGCTCAGGGCGTGATCCCGGCGTTGTGGGATCGAGCCCCACATCAGGCTCTTCTGCTGTGAGCCTGCTTCTTCCTCTCCCACTGCCCCTGCTTGTGTTCCCTCTCTCGCTGGCTGTTTCTGTCAAATAAATAAATAAAATCTTTAAAAAAAAAAAGATTTCTAATGGTCGAGATAAAAACAGGTACTTCTGGCAAAGTAGAACCTTGCCACCAAGAATACAGACGTGGGAGAAGGTAGGCAGATGGGATGGAAGATAGATGATAGATAGATGATAGATAGATAGATAGATAGATAGATAGATAGATAGATGATAGATAGATGATAGATAGATAGATAGATAGATAGATAGATGATAGATAGATGATAGATGGACGGAGTGATTGATTTACAGCAAGATGCATTAACATTTACTGCCAAATATTTGCCCAGTTGGGGAAAAGGAAATTCCCCTACTTTAAGAGAGAGTAGGCTTACAGATCTCTTCTCTCAATACCAAGTATAATACACATTATTAGGTATTAAGGGGACGGGATTCCACCACCTACGAGGTGGATGATGGTTTTATCTGCTGAGGAAAAAGATAGCAATTCTGTTATGCACCTTCTTTTATGATGGTCCCTGAGTCTTCTCATGACCCTCACTGAGAGTGTCCAGGCACTTGCTGGCTGTGCTACGTGTATGTGCAAGAAAACAACACAGCAATCCCTTGGGTCATAAACTCATAATTCAATGTAGGCAAATTGGGCCTAAATTTTACTACTATCCTACAGCTAAATTGCATTTTATTATTAGTGATTTAGGGCTTATATGTTTTACCAATTTAGGGGGGAATTTGGAGGTAAAGCATTTATTTGAAGAGGCAAGTCCCATAAGGGTTTGTTTGGTTTTTATTAGATTCTTAGGAGTTCACCATTCACAATTTACTTACATAAATAAATTACCATATCTAAACCTTAATTGGTTAGTGGAAAAACGACGATAGAATTAGGAACCTTGTTCGACATCCCCAGCAGGATGTTTGTGAGACCTTCAATGACAATGCCTACGAAGGTTCTTAGCTAAGTTCATACCACTTTACCAACAGGAAGCAGCTTTAAGCCTGCTTCATTTCCAGTATTCAAACATTAAAATTCTAATCACAATGGATATTTGTTACAATATAACCCATTTGAAGGGTAATAACTCCTACATTTTATGACCCCGAAGAAAAGTTTAGTGAGCTGTTCATAGAGCCAAAACTTATCTTAGCTCTGAAATCATGATGGGCAGAACAAATGTGGGCCCATGACATGGCCCTGACATTAGGAAGTAAACATCACATGATGTCATATGCATGGAATATGAAATGTGAAAGCCAAGCCATTCTTTAACCCTACCTGTCATATGTTAGGCCCTGTATTAATGTGCTCTGCCAAGATGGGGTCTTTACTACTAAAGAGACATGAGAAGTTTGGACTAGGTCCAGAGGAGAACGTGACAATTATTAATGACTTGGTAAAAAGACCTATGAAGAAAGGTCAAAGAAACTCAGAACTTTTCAGAGAAGACTTAAGTATCTTCACAATTTCAAAGTGGGCAATTAACCAGTAGGAAACACAAAATCAAGAAGAGTAGTCTGGTTGTCAAGGTTGTCAGACAGAAGAAGTTTCCAAGGGGCAATGTGGAATCTTGTCTGGAGGTGATTTGGGGTTTGATGGTCCTTGGCTTGGATAGTTTCAATTTCATGTTATCTCATCTCCTAGGCTTAGGTTTGTGGACCTTTTGAGGTCATTTATAAAGGGGGTGCCCAGGCTTATCTGAAGGGTGATGTTTATTACCCATGTCAGTGTAGACTTGGAACCAAGAGGATTGAAATTGAGACTGCTCTTTCATTCTGGTAACTAAATTGTCATTCCCTCAATATAATTTGTTGAAAGAAAAATCCACCCAGTACATACAAAAATCATCTGAATGTTCAGTTTCGGTTTTAGTTCTTTCTTTGAGGTACCCTATTTAATGTCCCACACATACTTGTTGAACACACCCTGAATTCACCGCATACTTCCTTATATCTGAACCTTTTCTTATGTTCACTTCTCCCCCAGGAATGTCTTTGTTCACCCTTTCCATCTGTTAAAATGCTACTATTTTATTTCCTATTCCTCAAGGCCAATTCAATTGGCATTTCCTCCAAGTAAACTTCCTTAGTTTTCTCCTTCCATTCTGTTGGGACTAATCTCTCCCATATGCACATATGGAAGTATAGCTTCTGTAGCACTTTGTACTTTATTTTGCTTCTGCTTTTGAAAATAGATGCTCAATTATTTATTTGCTTCTCTTCTAGAGATAAAGTTCCTTGAGGACAAGAACTAATTCCTTCTTCTACTCCCCATAGTGTCATGCATATAATTAATAAGAATATTTCTCAGGGGCGCCTGGGTGGCTCAGTCGGTTAAATGTCTGCCTTCAGCTCAGGTCATGACCCCAGGGTCCTGGGACCGCGCCCCAGATCAGGCTTCCTGCTCAGTGGGGAGTCTGCTTCCCTTTCTCTCTCTCTCTCTCCCTCCCTCTGCCCCTCCCCATTGTTCGTTTTCTCTCTCTCTCTCTTTCTCAAATGAATAAATAAAATCTTCAAAAAAAAAAAAAGAATACTTCTCAGGAGATATTCTCTGCAGTGATGGGCATTACATGCCCTTGAACATTCTTTCCTATGTAACTGGAATATGCTGTCTTATCCTAAGAAAAGTAATCTGTTTTTCTCCTTCAAAAGTCTGCAAAGAATTTATATCTTCTATTATAATTTTTTAGACTAGTTGGTTTTGGTTCACGTTATTATAGACTCTAGACCAATATCCATATTAGTTACCTATTGCTGCATAATAAATTACCCCCAAAAGCTAGTGGCTCGAAACTCTTATTATCTCACAGATTTTGTGGGTCAGGAATTGAGGTACAGTTTGGCTGGTCCTCTGCTTAGTGTTCTCTCACAGGTTACAGTCAGTGTCCATCCAGGGTCTGCAGCTGCATCTGAAGTATCAACTGGGGAAGGATTCCCCACAGGGTTGTTGGCAAGATTCAGTCTCGGCTTGAGGTTCTTTGCTGGCTTTTGGGAGAAGCGTCTCTCAGTGCCTTGCTGCACTGCCCTCTCCAAAATGGCAGCTTGCTTCATCAAAGCTGGTAAGAGAGAAAATCTCTACAACGTAAAGCTTCCACCTTCTCATTCCCAGCTTATTTACTGGTTTTCAAGCCACCTTAGATTACCAGAAAAAAAAAAGAAAGAAAAAGAAAGAAAGAAAGAAAGAAAGAAAGAAAGAAAGAAAGATCAATTCTTCTCCCTCTATAAGTCCTGTGCAACAAAGCATGTTTGACTAAAGATGTTCCTTGATGAAATTCAAGTAAGTTCGAGAAATGTAGCAAACTACATAACCCTAGAGAAGGGTCACAAAATGAATAATATGTGAAAAGATCTGTAATATATTGCATTTCCATGGTAAAGAAGACTGTGTAATTTTGTTTTTCCAGGGTTTCCCAAATTTGTTTGGCAAGGGACCCCTCTAGCAACCTACGAAACGACTGCTTTGCAGAATGTGCTTCTATAAATATGGTATTAATAAACCAAGAAGTCATCACTTCTGAGAATGCACCCAAAACGCAGAGACACTGAAAGCACTTGAGAGGCATTTTATTTCATGTAAGCGACCCAGGAGAGCGGGGCAGAAGCAGGTACCCTTGGGCAAATTCCGGGAAGGAGTTTGATAAGCAGTGTACTTACTGGGTGAGCTCCGCACACGGGTGTATGTAGGGGGTACATATCCATCCAAGAAGCCAAATTACGGGTCTTGCTTGTGCAACCTACTTCAGATAGGTAAATTATTAACCTCCTTCTTGCAAAACCAGGGCATAGCCCCATCAGTCTTTCTCCCTTTCTGCCCCCTGCTCCCCAGAGGACGGTGCTTCTCTGATATCAACAATGCCGAGCTAGGACGGGGGTGCAGCGGGGGGAACAGCGAAGTTAGGCACTTCTAGCAGGGGACCAAAAGGTGTTTCAGACAGCTCTGAAATGTGCTGAGCCATGACCAACTGCCCACGAGCCGCCGATTTTATCCTCCAGTGAGACTTCTTCCCTTATTCCTCCAAAGCACGGTCTTAATAAATTGTTCTGGAAAACATCAAAGTTATTTGAAAAGGTCCATTATGGCATATTATTTCTTTATGCAAAATGGCTGTTTAACAAGATTGCCTCCTTGAACTTTTCACATGAATAAGAAAGCCAATTTCATTTGCTAATGGAGGCTTTACAGCAGATCCTTTCGCTGCCCTTGTCTCTCTTTACCATTATTTTATGGATAATAATTTACAATTTGTGTAAGCTATGGGGAAAATACCCTAGAGCATAGGGTGACATTCTCCGTGCTGCCATATGGTGTGAACATCCCTGAGGCACATTTTAAAGAAACCAGCCCTGGCCCCGTTGGCAGTTTGACAGGAAGTGGAGAAGGGCAGGTGATCCTCGCCACTGAGGTGAGGCCAGGGCTAACTTCATCAGCTCCCAGCCTTTGCTCACAAATTCCATTCATAAGATGCTGTTTGCATCAGTTATCGTTAAGAAGGCAGTGGATTCGTAAGGAAGGAATCGTGCCGTGCTTACCCCTGTTTTGAGCACAGAGTGGATGATGTGGATAATTAGGCTTCTGCTGCTGCCAGTGATTACTCAAGTGAATGAGGGGACAGACAAGAGTGAGCAGTAGAAATATCTTCACAAGACAAAGCGCGCTGAATGGGGAACTTGCACAGCACTCAGATCCTTAGCAGACACCACCTGAGTGTGGCACCATCTACAGAAACCGCTTCCTTGACATGGTGGGAGATGTTTCATATTCTCTATTTGGGGAATTCCTATGTAATTTTATGTTAAATGGATGAATTTCCTCTGAGCAGCAAGCAAAGATGTTTTCAATTGCTTTTCAAAAGGGAAAAAAAGAGGAGGTTGTGGAAGACAGCCCCAGTTCCCGGATAGGAAGAGAATAAAAAGAGAGAGAATGGAATTAACCACACAGGGTATAATAAGACAGAAAAGGAAAAGGAAGTTATAAGGAGTTATGGAATTTAATTTTTTCAAAGGTGATGTTGTGAGGATTTGAATGATCTCTGGGATGTAATTTTGGGTCAAGTGTAACAGTGTGAAAGTTAAGTAATTTAGCTTTTATTTTAGTGTGGTTCTTCTAGCTCCAAGTACAGAGTAATTGAAAATAATATGATGGGTAGTAAGGAGGGCACGTATTGCATGGTGCACTGGGTGTTATACACAACTAATGAAGCATCGAACTTTACATCGGAAACCAGGGATGTACTGTATGGTGACTAACATAATATAATAAAAAAAAACATTAAAAAAATGAAAATAATATTTTGGGAGAAAGGTAAGGGTTGCAAAATTGCCAGTACATCAAGATTTTCATTAGGGTAAGAATGATTATTTCTGTTGTAAAACTTATTTTTATTCAGGAATAAGCAGAAAGCTACTGGAAAAAAAAGAAGTCTATTGACTCTGACTTTGCACACTTTATAACAATTCTTTTTTTTTTAATGATTTTTTATTATGTTATGTTAGTCACCATACAGTACATCCCCGGTGTCCGATGTAAACTCGATGATTCATTAGTTGCGTATAACACCCAGTGCACCATGCAATACGTGCCCTCCTTACTACCCATCACCAGTCTATCCCATTCACTTTATAACAATTCTTATTTAATCTCTCTGGTTGTCAGTTTATTTGACGCTGTGTAAAATGGACCAGACTTTTCAGTAGAGGTCACCTTAATCATGGAAAGAATTTCAGAACATCGGATACTATGGGCCTTGGGTAGGGGCCAAAGAGCAGGGAGATGTTTCTTTCCTGAAATTTCTTTTGGAGAATTTGATACTTCTTCAAGATTAGCATGATATAAGAATGCCAAATCAAAACATCAGAAAAGCAAAATATGCCTTTCCTTCTTCAGTCAACCTTCATCCTGTGTAGAACCACTTCAATTAAGAGTCATAACTAATTCAATAAAATAATAATTATAAAAAGAAAGCATACCAATTAAAAGTAGTTAAAATTGAAAATGAACAGTCTTGAGAAATTTTCAGTGGTAGGTGTCTGTGTGTGCATGGCCAAAAGACCTTCTCCAGCTGACAGAAAAAATGGTATCAGGAGATATACCCTTAGAACTCTAGAGATAAAGAGACACATGCCAAAAGCCCCATCGGAATGCCTGTGGATAGCAGGTGCCATCAGGCCATGATCAAGCTGATTGTCCATCAGCAGGAAAAAAAGCTACCCACCATGTAACTCATCAGGTAGGTGACTATTGCTGTGATTTATTCAACAAAACAGTGAAACCACTTAGCAAAAAGTCCATCATTTAATATTTTGCTTTGTATTTATTATTATAATCAAAAAGTACCAATTACCCCTCATATTGGTCAATATGGTGGTCCATGTTAATTCAAATATTTATTGAGTACCCCCTATGTGGAGGACTTAGTACTAAACACTGTAGAGGACCCACACACACACACAGACACACACAGACACACACACACACACACACACACACACACACACTGAATGAAACATAAATCCTGCTTCTGGCTTCTTAAAATGTATGAATACTTTTATCAGATGACAACTTGAAAGTATTATTCCCATGGCGGGAGTACTTTGAATTACATAATTTACGTAATCCTGAAGCGTTTGTATGTAAATAGTCACAAACGGGATTATATTTTATTTTATTTTTATTTTTTTTTTAAAGATTTTATTTATTTATTCGACAGAGACAGAGACAGAGACAGCCAGCGAGAGAGGGTACACAAGCAGGGGGAGTGGGAGAGGAAGAAGCAGGCTCATAGTAGAAGAGCCTGATGTGGGGCTCGATCCTATAATGCCGGGATCACGCCCTGAGCCGAAGGCAGACGCCTAACCGCTGTGCCACCCAGGCGCCCCACAAACAGGATTATATTTTAAATCCTCAAGGAGAGTTTTCTAATTTAAGAATCAGAATCATAAATTGTCTTACATAAAGCAAGGAAAAAGAAGGGCAGAGAAAGAAAGAAAAAGGAAAGAAAAGCTAGTTTTAGTAGTCCACAGTACTTGTAATTTCTGAATTTTATACTTACGTAAAAGAGCACACCTGTTATCTTGTAGTGAAATTCCAGTTTGTAAACAAACAGCAAAATACATCCAACCTTTAAAAAATAAAGTGTAACATAAACATCGTCTTTTCACAAATGCCAAAAATGTTCCCCTAACCGTATTTACCACAAAGCCACCTCATAAAGAGCAAAAAAGTTTCCTTTCACATGAGAGATAATTTCCAGTATGTGGTGTGGCAAAGAAAATGTTTCCTACTTACCCATTTAAAGAAAATGTCTTTTGTTCACTATGTTGGGTTATACTTTTATCCTGTATTATTAAAAAGATAAAAGCAAAAGAGTACATGTACACTCCTGTTTTAAGAAAGAATGTTTATTTAAAAAACATTTTTTTCCTCTCTTAAATGAATGTGGAAACATGAAAAATGTAATTTAAATGACCTTTCTTGCGGTAACCAAACGTATGTATTTCCCGACATAATGCTAAGTCATACTACGATAGGGTTTTAAAAAAGCCACAAAAGCAACAAGGAAACATTTGCTGCTTGCAGTTGATATATTTAGGTAGTATACAGATACGAAGGCTTGTGTTAAAGTTTTAACGTGAAAAAACATTAGAATGCTTTCTTTTCATTTATTCTGATGGCTGCGAAGGTCAAAGAGAGATCAATCCACAGAGGCCAGTAAAGTTAGACATAATTTAATTAGGGTTGTCTAGATCTGAAATATCATCTAATCCACTTATTGCTGGTGGGGAAATATGTGTATCTATATTTGTCAAAAGTGATTATGTACTTTTATAACCTGCGAAGAATTATACCACAAACCCCATGAAGAAGACAGCCCCACAGGAAAAAAAAAATATATTAAACTGGCAATATTTAATGAGATGCTCGATATTTTTTTTAATACAACGGCATTTTTTTCTTTCTATATAAAAACTGCATCATAGGAACCACAAGGGGTCAGTTAAGAAGTGGTACGCGCACACAGCCCCTTGCCGTCTAAAGGAAGCCAACTTGTCACACTGACAAGGATGACATCACGTGGACTTTGGTCCCTCCCAGCAGGTTACATTTCAATGTCGTGTTAGTTGCTAGTGTCCTGGAACCTACAGTGTTGGAGAGAGGCCAGCATGATCCATCGTCACCACGCACCCTGACCAGGGTAGTTCAAGAGGTGGGACTTTCAGGTAAAATAGGATATAGAGGCTGTGAGGTGGGATGCAGACATTGGGGTTCCAGAAGAGCTTCTTGGGGGGCTGGAGCTCTCATTCACCATTTCCACAGGACAACATGTGAGTGGCCGCTCCAAAGGGCTGTGCCATTCCCCTGGGGGGCCCACGCAGGAGGTGACGTGCGTGCACGGTGGACAGAGGCATCTGTTCTGTTATTCCGTCGGCTATTCCTAAATGCTCCCGCCAACAGGGCCCTGTTAACTACGGGAACGTCTGTTTTACAGAAACCTCGTCATTTTCTCTACTCCGTCTTTCTTTGTAGGCACCAAATCCACAGAGAAGCTGATAAGAGAAATTATAATTAACAATAAATAAGTCTCCTCAGCAGGAAAGTCCCTTATTCCCAAAGGCTCCTAGATGCATTTAGTGACTAATTGCATAAGCAATTCTGTCACCTGTGACCTTGCATCGAGACCTCTCATTATAAAAAAAGGCTTCACAAAGTTAGTGACTGTGTTCCAGGAAAATGGAGTTGATGTAGAATTTCAGTCCTGCCTGTAAGAGTTTTCGAAGTGCAGACGTATGTTGCCTAGAGCTCAGCTCCAGTGAGGTTTGAGGCTTTTATTAAATTATCCCCATTTCACCGAGCATTTTCCTGAGTCCTGCAAACCTCTAAGTGAGTATAACGTTAGCCTTACCTTTTCTCACAGGACTGTGTGGGGCCGAGGGAGAGAGGGGGACGAGAGAATGAGCTTTGAGTTTATCGGACCACAACCGTCGGAATGGGCCTCACTGTGGACAGGGATGGTAAAATGGTCTAACTTCTTCAGATCTGCATTTCTTTTGCAGTCCTGAATCTAAAGAGCCAAGGTTTGTAAAAGTTTAGAACTCTTTTTTTTTCTTTCTTTCTTTCTTTCTTTTTTTTTTTTTTTTTTAATGAAACAAGAAGACAGTATTTAAATGTCAACGAAGAAGGGAAGCTGTTACCCCTTCCCATGATTGGCTTCCAATGGAGCAACCCGAGCGGAACAGGACTTGAGGGTTTCATTCTGAGTTCCAGATTGCCATATGGGTTCAGATGAAAGTTAAAGTCAATGAGTTGGCTACTTTTCAAATCAGATACATGAAGATTTGGTAGGAACACAGGGGTGGGTCTAAAAAATGTACTTTAATTAAAGATCGCAACATGTTTTCCACAGCTTTTTCTGTGTTTAGGATTGGCAAGCCTGTGATGAGTCCACGCTAATGACCACAGACAGAAAGAAAACTACTTGTGTCTCGTGTTTTTGTAACAGTGTTTATAGACTTCTCTTATGGTGCTTATAAATTTATGGTAAAAAGTCTTGATATGTAGCACCAGACAGACCGGGTTTTGAATCCCAGGCACACTACTCACTGTGTGACGTTGGACAAGTTGCTTACCTTTTTTTTTTTTTTAAGACTTATTTATTTCTTTGAGAGAGAAAGAGACAGCATGAGTGGGGGAGGGGCAGGAGGGAGAGAGAGAAAGAGAGAGAAATCCTCAAGCTGACTCCCCAGTGAGCAGAGCCCAATTTGGAGCTCAATCTCATGACCCTGAGATCATGACCTGAGCTGAAACCAAGAGTTAGCCACTTAACTGACTGAGCCACCCAAGCGCCCCAAGTTGCTTAACTTCTAAGTTTCCCTAGTGTTTTGGCTATCTATTGCAGTTTGGCAAAGCACCCCAGAACTTGGGGATAAGGCAACAGCCACTTCATTATGCTCGTGGATTCTGTGGATCAGGAATTCAGTCAAGCCACAGCAGGGACGGAAGAGGGAAGATGGAATCTACAGACAAATGGAATCACCTGGAAGTTTTATTCGGTACGTGAGTTGGGATAAATTGAAGGCTGGCTCAGCTAGGACTGGCACCCAGAGCGCCTAGCCATGCCCTGGGCTTCCTCGCAGCATGGTGGCCTCATGGTATACTTCTGACATGATTGTTCTGGGCTCTACCAGCAGGTGTTCTAGAAGCCCAGACAAAGAATGCATGGTCTTTCACGACATTTTGTCACTTATGCTGTACTCTACTAGGCAAAGCAGTCACAAGCCTGCCCAGATTCAAGGGGAGAGGATGGACCCCACCTCCCAAAGAGGGTATCAAAGAATGTGTGGCTATGTTTTAAACTCACCAATACAACCTTATAGGAACTGTGAGGATTACATGAGAAAATATAGTATCATAGTACCAGGGAATTAACAGGTGCTTCAGAGATGAAGTTCTGTTTAGTATTCTATTATGGTTACCACAGAACAAATCTTACCCTCCCAGCTGGGAGGTCCCACAAGACAAGGTCAGGCGGGATTTCATGGGGTTGCCCTACACCCACGCAGTGCCCAGACACACGCTCCATACACCTAGCTAAACATTTGCTGGTCTGTTTTTGGTTACAGGCCTGAGACTGTGAATGAATTACTGTTATTTTTGGAATCTTGTAGGAAGCAATGATACCCAAGATAGTTTATTAAGAAATACTGTTCATAGCCCAAAGCACTTAAAGTGGTGCTTTAGAATTACTGACAAATTACCATTTGGACATTGATATCGACACAATGTGCCAAGGCAATGATTTAATTTCATGAATATATAACTGCGTAATTCTTTTTGAAAGTACCGGGATCCCTCATTGTCACTTATCTATACCATTTAGTTCGTCTTAGGAACACAACTTTTCCTTAAGTTGCTGTTGTTGTGGTTTTAATCCACACTGTCTGAGATTGTGCAAACCAATGAAAGGAGAGGTTAGACAGGAGAGTTTTCTGGCCAAAATGAGTTTGCACAGCTGTGAGCAGTAAAATACAGCAGCCATGGCAACCCTCTCCAGTGTCCCGATAACACGTCTGAAATGAGGTTATTAGAATTATTAATTCACATTAGTGGCTATTAAAATTACTACCTGCAGATTTGCTGCCTGAAAATCTTTTTTGTGTGTGTCAGACGAAGGCCTTGTTTCCAAAGGGATCTAGATACTTAAATAGATGCAATCTATTGTGTGTAAGGCGTTCGAGGAAGACCAGTGGATAATAAAGCTCGCAGTGAAATTGGGATAGCCGCCTTGCAAGACAAGGAAAGCAGGTGTAAAGCTTTGTTCTTCTGATCATGGCAAAGGACCAACCCGGCTCTGAGGACAGGAACGATCACTGAAGCCTCCCGAATTCCCAAGAAGGTATTACTTAAAATCCAACCCAGTGTGGGCTGTTTCATGAAATTCTGAGTGGCATATAAAATATTCTACCCCGGCGAGGCAAAAACAAAATCAAGAAAAATCAGCTGAAAAGTAAGCCATTTGTAAGGGGGTTATGGGGATTCTCGGAGAGCCTACGGAGACTTGGCTAACTCCCTTCCATCCCCCATTAACTCAACTCAAAAAGCAGATGCCTGCTGTTTTAAGCAAAAGAAGAAACACCATTACAGAGAGGCCTCGGTAGGAATTAATCAGGGGAAGCAGCTATATGGCTGAGAAAGAACATTTTATTTATGGAAATGAGCAGGAAAACACACACACACAAGGGAAAGAAAATATACAGGTATAGGGCAGAGACCACCGCGGTGAGACCCGAGCTGCCTTCCCGCAGCTCGCACCTGCCGTGCAAGCAGCGCGTGCGGAACCGGACATCCGCGGATGACAACGGGGCCTCCCAGTCCCTGGAGCAGGAAAAAACCCCTCCAGTCATGCGGGGGGTCAAAGAAATAGGGCGCTGCGAGAAGAGGTCCTGCGTCCCTCCCGAACTGTGTTCTCGTGAGTGAAAGAGGTACTCCATGCTTTGGCCTTTTTCATCCAGCTCTGCTGGGTTCTCCACCTGTGCAAAAGCCGTCTGCCCAGGCTCAGGGATGGTTGTCAGCCAGACGCCACACTGCCAGAAGAGGGGGTCTTCTTTTCCTTTTAACTGAAGTTTAATTGGGGCTCCTGGGTGGCTCAGTCGTGAAGCGTCTGCCTTCAGCTCAGGTCATGATCCCAGGGTCCTGAGATCGAGTCTGGTATGGGTCTCCCTGCTCTGTGGGGAGCCTGCTTCTCCCTCTGCCTCCGCCTCTCTCATGAATAAATAAATAAAATCTTTTAAAAATAAAAAAATAAAAAAAATCTATTAATTGAAGTGTAATTAACATATAGTGTTATTTTAGTTTCAGGCGTACAATATAATGACTCCACAATTCTATACATTTCCCAGTGCTCATCAAGGTAGGTCTTCACCTATCTCACCCAACCCCCATGACCTACCTCCCCTCTGGCAGCCACCAGCCTTTCCTCTGTATTTAAGAGTCTGTTTTTTTGTTTGTCTCTTTTTTTCTTTCTTTGTTCATTTGTTTTATTTCTTAAATTCCATGTACGGGGGAAATCATATGGTATTTGTCTTTCTCTGTCTGACTTATTGCATTTAACATTATACCCTCTAGGTCCATCCACGTTGGCGCTGATGGCAAGATGTCATTCCGAAAGAGGGAGCCTTTTATAACCTCTGCATAAGGCACCAGTAGAAATCGCAAGGTTCTACCTCGCCCTGCTCTGAGTCTGCAGAAGCGGGTGTGGGAGCCAGGAGACCGAGGTGATATTCTGTAAGTAACTCCAGCTGCCACACTGTCCAATCAGAACTTCAGACACATGATCCGCAGAGGCTTGGGTGTTGCTCCCGGATTCTCGGAGCAGAGTGAGTCATAGACAGTTCAGAGGTCAGAAATGCTGAAATTGCTGGGACATTCCTATGGTTTGTGGGATGATTTGATAATATGTTTGAAATAGAATCTGGCCTGGAAAACCCGAAGGTATGTTTGCTCAAAGAGGTCACACACGGAGACCTTCCTAAATAGGAATTTGTCATAGAGACTGACCTCAAAGAATCATTAACTTCCACCCAAGGAGAGGAGCTTCCATGAGATTTTCTAGTGGCAGAGACCAGATCTTACCTCTCTCGTGTGTATACCTGCAAAACAACTCTATTCACAATCCCACTCCATCTAACAAATAACTATTGAGTACTTTGAAAATATATGGCAATTGTTCTTAGTATTTTGAAATCACATTGCCTTAAAGTTCTTACCTGCTGGCAACAATGCTACACCTCTTTTGTGGAACTATATGAAAAAAGATTTTTTAAAGGATTAACTGCTTTACACACTTGGGCATTAAGATGGCTCAAGCCTCCATTGGCTTGATTTCCAGTTAGCTGGCTTTCTTAGTCACAGAAAATAAATATCCATTTTTCTGATTACAAAGTAATTCAAATGTAACAGCGTGCAAAAGCACAAAAGTAGAATATGAAAACTATTCAAGAAATCACCGCTGACAGTAACCACCTCTAATTGTTTTCCTGGTGTGTGTGTGTGTGTGTGTGTGTGTGTGTGTGTGTGTGTGTCTTGGTGTTCTTCAGAACTTGCCTCTTTGTCTCTCCATCAGTGCCGGCTGCATCCACTTCAATTCCAGATCCCCCCAGGCCTCCCTGTGAGTCCCACAGCGTTCTTTTCTTTTCTTTTTTTTTTTTTTTTTTTAATGTTTTTTTATTATATTATGTTAGTCACCATACAGTACATCCCCGGTTTCCGATGTAAAGTTTGATGATTCATTAGTTGCGTATAACACCCAGTGCACCATGCAATACGTGCCCTCCTTACTACCCATCACCAGCCTATCCCATTCCCCACCCCTCTCCCCTCTGAGGCCTTCAGTTTGTTTCTCATAGATCTTTTCTTAAATCTCAAAAATTCTGATGCGGGCTCAGCCATAACTTTGTACATCTCTGACTCTTAAAGTCATGCATTGTGTTCACTTCTCGGGTATTGATCACTTCTTTGTCAGTTCCCTGCCTGTCTTACCCTTTAGCCCAGTGCACAAGTCAGTATCAGAAACTTCCCATCTTGTGGAATCTTCACCCGCTAATTCTGCCTTTAACTGCTGAGAAAAAGGGATGGGTGGGGGTGCTTTTGTTTCTCTAGGAAAAGGACAGGTGGCCCTGGCCATCTGGGTGTCATTTATCCCAGACATTTGCCTCTGATTTCGCAGCCATTTTCCCCAATTTCTTCCAGAACACTTGTCCCTTTCCTCTGTCCCTCACCACCCACTCTCCTGTTCCTTCTCAGCCTGTCCTCTGTCACTGTTTTTGCCACATCCTCTGTACTTTCAAAATCAGTCTTGTGTTTGTCTTGTCAAAATCTTATCCGCCTTCCTTCTAGCTATTTATAAAGTTTTATTCACGTTGCTACATAAAAATTCTGACTTTTATCCTTCCCGTTATCCAAGAGTTTTCCCATCCCCTCTCTGTCCTCTCTTTATTGTAATCACCCAAAGATCCATTCTTTGCAACTACAAAAAAAGCAGATACCACAACCTCTGTGATTCAGACAAATGCACTGGGAGGTACACAGATGTCGGTGCACAGAAAACAGTAAAATCCGGACAATGAAGCCATCTCATAAACTCT
The DNA here is from genome assembly GCF_023065955.2 of Ursus arctos. Classification (NCBI taxonomy): domain Eukaryota; kingdom Metazoa; phylum Chordata; class Mammalia; order Carnivora; family Ursidae; genus Ursus; species Ursus arctos. The sequence goes on from NW_026622986.1 coordinate 5,967,107, forward strand.
CAGCCAATCACGCTCATGTTCTTCGTGTTTTCGCCTCTTGCTAAATTTGACCCTGAAGACATTTCTTCTCCATTTGTGGAGTGAGTCATGCCCTGGGTGTTGCAATCCCCTCTGCCCCCTGTTTCCTAGACACGTCCTCTCTCTGGTCTTGACTCTGAAATGTTTCTCCTCATACATCAAATAACCAACCTAAAAATGAACCCTGTTTGTTTCCTTTGTAAGACACCTTCTCTCCCTTCTTGACTGTCAATAACACCTCCCCGCTTCCCACACTCGGGGCTTGTAATCATGTATTTATTCCTCCATTTCCTCCTCCAGCCACATTTCAATCCCATGGGACCGTCGCTCCGCTTCCTGAACAGAAATCTTACAAAGTGAGCGCTTTCATTCTCACTTCCACTCGGACTTCAGTTTAGGCTGAAATAATTTCCTGCTCAACCTGTGTGCAACCCCGACTTCCTACCTTCCTAACTCTCTTGCTTCTTCTCATTCCTAGGAAGCTAACATTTTGCTACCAAGATATTTTATTTTCTCAGCCCGCTTCCATAGATGTACTCTATTCGTGTGTCTGTCCTCTTAGATTTCCAGACCGATTTTTTTTTTCACTTTTCACATACAGTTCAGTATTTCACAATGTTTGTGTGGTCCTCCCTTTTACCTCACCCTCGGCCACATTTCGTTCCCACCCTGCATTAGCGACTGGCTCTCATAAGCACTCGGGTACGGCATCTTTTAACTTGTAGATTTATGTCATTTTAACACATGTGACTTAAAGCTTGAGCACTACATTATACCTATTTTACATACCGTATCCCCTTCTAGAACAGTTTGCTTGCAAATAACAAGGATGCACTAGACTTTGTTCCTATATAACAAATGATTTCTTTTTTTTAATTTAAATTCAAGTTAATTAACATATGGTGTAGTATGGGTTTCAGGAGTAAAATTTAGTGATTCACCACTTATATACAACACCCAGTGCTCATCCCAACAAGCGCCCTCCTTAATGCCCATCACCTATTTTGCCCATCCCCCCACCCACCTCCCCTCCAGCAACCGTGTTTGTTCCCTTAACTATAGAGTCTCTTATGGTTTGCCTGCCTCTCTGTTTTTATCTTATTTTATTTTTACTTCCCTCTAAACACTTGTTGTTTTGAATCACAACAAGCAATGCCACAAGGCATCATTGTTATTATTACTTTAAGAACACTCCGAGACCTTGTACAGGAAGTAGGAAGTGGGACAGCCCTAGAATAGCCTCGAGGAAATGTTGTGTTGTGGAAACTACTATGGGGATTGTATGGGACATTTCCTAAGACCCAGGTAAAAGCAGAAGCAAGAGAAAGATCATCTCAGCTGCTTCCCAGGGAGTTTTCATGCACTGAAAACCACAAGAATGTCTCCGTGGCTCACTTAACGGAGAAGGTACTCGAGACCTTGGGACTGATGTGTCTGACTTTGGTGGAGTTGGATTGGTGCCTAATGGAAGCACGAGGATGGTGGGACCAACAGCCTGCTTTCTGAAATCTTCCCCTTGGTTCCAGACACCTCCTTTTCCGTGTTTACACTAACTCTTCAGCTGGAAAATCCTTTTGACTCCTATAGCAATGAAGTCCTACATTTCCTCCAGTCCATCTTAAACCTGTTCGTCCATCACGTAATAATCAACACCATGCATTCACTTTCTCCCTTGACTTTCAACTCTTAGGTATCACCTTCAGCACAGAGAGGCATTGAAATGGCCGATGCTGTACACCTGTCATTACTGAGCGCTCAGTGTAAATGTTACTTCCTAGAAGAGTCAGGGATTGTCTTAATGTTGCCCCAAGCTGCGCCCTTTGGACCACTCCCGGGGACTCCGTCACAGTTGCTGGCGCTGTTTCACCTCTTAGATTTTAATACATATTAGCAAAATCTAAATGAGATTTTTCATTGGGGTAATTTCAATTTCTTCCCCAAGACAGGCAGGGAAAGCAGCAGGACACTTTTCCAGCTGTAGCTTTAGCGCTTTGAGGGAAGGATGCAAACTCACTCTTTATCTCTTTATGGATCACAAAGGCCTGAACTAATTAGTACTTATTAGAAAGCCAATTAGAAATACATTTTATTTCTCCATGTGGTGTAAATGGAATATAGCAAGGTTGATTGTGGACTGAGACATGCTCTCTAGCGCTAATGCAAGAACGCGAGCGCAGCGTCTGGAGAGCAGTGTGCGGAGAGTGGGGGAGTTCCCCCGGTAGGTCGGGGGGCACGAGCTTCTCCTTCTCACGCGTGGACTGGACCCAGCTCTGGGCAAATGTTGGGGCTGGGGCTAGTACCCATAGGCTTTGGGCGATAAATATCCTTTCTCAACTTTGACCTAACATCCCTAGCATTCCAACAGGTTCCACTTCCACTGTGTTTCTTTTCATTCGCACGTTCTTCATTCTCAAACCGACACAGCCAGGATTTTATATAACTGACTTTAGACACCAAGAGCTTACACATATGCATCGTCTGTTTTTGAGAACCTTCCATCTTCTTCCCTGACAACCATCTTACTGAGTTATCCCAAGGTGCACAATCAGGGTTGATATATTCCTCCCTCCCCCTTTAACCACTCTATCTTGTACTGACCTTACGTGTGCTCCTGATTTTCCTCCTAGGGATGCCTTGCAAATTAGCTAGGTGATGAATCCAAAGGATTCAGAGCCATAATCCTCTATAAATTTCCCATTCACTCAATTGATATTAGAATGCTAATGACTATTTATCAAATATAAAATTCATTATATGTCTATGTATGTCTCTCTCCATTTGACCACCCATCGATCTACCCATATCTCTATCTATACAACCTCTCTCTCTCTCTTTCTCGTATATATACACTTTAATAGCAACAGATAGAGCTTGGGAGGTTGGGAGGGAGATGCCTTTTCCTGTCCTATGCCTCCTTTCGACTCAGGCTCTGTAAGTACACCATTTCCGGCCCTCCACCCACAACCTGGGTCTGTATGTGATTATGTTAGTGTCACTCTTCCCTCATTAGACGCAGTATTTCTTACTAGCCAGTGCTGTGTCCGGATCACAGTGGATATCATAAGCTCAGCAACCTCCATGTGGACAAAAATTATTTGCTAATTATCAGAAGTACTTGCTCAGGAACTTGGTTGTGCCCCACTGTTTCTGCTGAGCTGACTAAGCCATCTGCCAGCCTGCTTTCTTTTACTGTACAGTTTGGGGCCTCCCGTGTGTCATTCTGAAAGCTGCCACTGCTACTCCCTAAATTACTTTCCACTGCTCATATTCTTTATTGCCTTTGTCTTATTTTAGAATCTTAGATTGTTCTCATTCTTCACCTGCCTTTGAGTTTAAACAAAATTGGCCCAGTTGTATGGGTCACCCTTTATGGTTACTCACAACTAAATGAAAGCCTCAGAACAGAAAGGTCTAATAAAGACATTTGCTTATTTTATCCTGTAATATCAATGCTTTTTGGGGGGTGGGGGGGGGAGAGACAGATTTTCAGGGTTTGTAACTCTAAACTCAAATGCCCAAGAAATTCCATTACCCATAAAGTACAGAATAAATACACATCCACAGAAAGACAGCATTCCTTATGCCCCTAATATTGCCTTCCCTGTGCTGGCTACCTGGCTGACATTTACACTGGCATTTTCTTCTAGTTCTTCCATGAGATTTGCTTCCTCCTCTCTTCTAGGCATCTCCCTGGCATCAATTTGTTTTAAGTAGAAATCGGTCACATGTTTCTTTTTATTCCAGGTGCCAAATAACACGTGGAACCCCATAGGTCCCTCAGATCAACTCTTCCTTTTCATTCCAACATGTTATGCTCACTTTTGTATCCCCTCTCACAGATCTTCATTTTAGACAATCAAGGGTTTGCACCCAACTTGTGTTAATGAATGATTCTTGGAAGAAAAATCTGAGACTAGATTTTTGAGTCATTCCCGACCCAGAGAGGCTTCTAGCATTCCTGTGTCCTCAAAGCCCTATCTAATACAAAGAACATTCCAACAGAATCTGAGCTTGTTGGCCACAAATTAAAAGTGTAATTCTTTCTCTTTTCAGAGACTCTGGGGCATTTGAGCACTGGAATGCTCAACAATGAGCTCCCCGGCTCTACAATAAATTTCACATCATCCTTCTGTGTTACATATTATTCATTGTTTTTATATCATTCCCAGCCAAGTTCTTAGTTATTATATAGTTTGCTGATGCTGCATTTTTATACGTTTCTCCAGCACCATCCTCGGCTTCTCTCTGATGGGTTAAGCTCCTGCCTGTCTCTTTGAGTCCTGTTCTAGTCATTTCAGCGCATCATGATTGACTGTTTTTCCTACCCTTCAGGCTTCCAGAAAGATCTGTAAGTGCAATGTCAGTTGTCTCCCCACTTTTCTCTGTTGAAAGATTGGATGATTATTCCAAAACCTGTTGCCCAGCTCCCCACGGGTCCTGCTGGGGACTCCCAGATCCAAGCGGCTTCTGCTCTAGGGATCAGAGTGAAGTCCCAGGGTAAATGAGGTTTTGCAGCTGCAGTTTTTCTAGTGCAGGGTGGCTCATCAGAGGCTTGTGTGGTCCCCTGGGTACTAGGACTGCGGGCATATCAACACTTTGTGAGTAACTAAAAGTGCGTTTTGTTGTTTATCAGATGCGTTGGATCGGATTTCAACTTCCTCAGTGATGGCTTTCATCTCTAGAAATTACATGTCCTTTTTTATTACCTCTGATGGATGTACGCTTTTTCAAATTTGACAACCCCAAGGAAGTGAGATTATGCCTCAGGAAGATGACTTCTAGCTATTTCTTCTATCTTTAGTTCCTTTCTTAGAGACCTGGTCTTCTTGGACTCTGGGCAACAGAAGTAAATACAGTTTTTCCTGCCACATGAGGTCACAAAGCACCACTTCACCTGGGGTACCCCTGGGCCAGGTGCTCCCTCTTGGGCTTCGTGAGTCTGAGCAAATCATTAATAATAAAGTGTTCTCTGAATACGCACAGTGTATGTGCGGCCAGGCGACCTGCTCGTAGCTATTTCCCGCCTCCTTCCCAGAAAGTGATTTCAGAACATTTATTCCAGCTTTCCCTTTGTTACCCATACCCCACATCACTTCAGGGATCTACAGCAATGCCTTCCTTCTCTCCATCCAACTCAGTCGCCACTAGTAATCGTGACCCTTCAGTGATATGCCAACAGCTTTTATCCTGGCCTAAGCATCAGTAAGGCTGCCAAGCCAGGGCTCATCTTGTCCTCCAGAAGCAGTCGGAAACCGCTGCACGGCTAAAGCTGCCTCGGAGCTCTCAAGTCTGGAATCTGAATCACAACTACGATGTGTGTGAGTCAGGGCCAGAGTCTCAATAATGAAAGTTCCCAGGGCTGGTGTGCCAGTGTGGGCAGACACTGACTTCTTCTTCAACCCTTGTCCTGATGATGACTCAGCTTTCAGCTCTCGTGATTTTCCTGCTCTTCCCTCCGTCGGCCGGTTTCTCCCTCTGAAACTTGAGAGGAATTAACTGATTAATTCTACCCATGCCAGAAAATTCAACTCCTTCAGCCAAATGTTTCCCCATCCTTGCTATTTTTCCCTCTGCCTTCTTTTTCCTTCAAGCAGCAATGACCCTCAGGAGGTCGCTTGTACAGCTCTCCCCTGGCTTTTGCCAGCGGCTCCTGCTCAAAGAAGCACCTCGACTTCTGAGGAAGTCTGAAGTCTTCCATGACATTCTGCACAAGCCCTGATTTCTCTGTGGCTCTCACAGCTTCTCTTACCTCCCGCCCCATCACCCTCCATGGTCATTATAGGAGCTGCCCCTCTCCCTCCCTCCTCCTTGCAGAGCAGCCCTCGGGTTTAGCTTATACGTGGCTCAGATTTTCGGGAACTTTCTCAGAGTATATAAAAAAAAAAACTCAATCGCATGACTGGACTCTTAGGGAAACGGTATTTCCCATTCATCCCAAACTGTCACTTCTAGAATGGACAGGGAAACTAAAAAATGGTAAACGTAGGTGACAAAAGTATTCAGAACAAACCAAAATAAAAAAAAAAACCTATAATCAAGACTTTAAATTATAACAGCAGAGTAGCAGTGAACAGAAAGCTATGAACCATCTTTCTTCGGGCGGATGGGCCAAAAAAGCATGTGGTCATCTTCCTTCCTTCACCCTCACAGATACTAGAATTTTCTCAATTCAAAGCCATCGGCTATTGGGATTTTTTTCTAACCCCCTTTCTTTCCTAAGCACTCTTGGGACCACTACTGCTGTAAGTGAGGGTAGGTAGGAGTCCTTTTGTTAGGTGTATGAAGTGCATGATTGCTCTGCTGCCCTTTTTCTTTTAAGCATTATGTAATGTCCTCTTTTTGCCCCTATTAATGTCCTGCCTTCAATTCTAATTTGTCTTATTAGTACTACCAACCTAGATCTCTTTTGGTAACTACTTGCATGGGGGTTGTTTTCTTTTGTTTACTTCTCTCCATCTGTAATCTCTCTGTGTGGTTTTAAACTGTCTCTTTTAAGCAATATATACACCTAGGTGTGTATGATATTATCACATCGAATGATCTCTCTTTCAATAGATATTTAGTTCATTTACTTTTATTGAGAGTAACCGTATATTTGGACTAATTTTCCCCATCTTAGTTACCATGTTTTTTTCCTTGACATTTTTTCACCTTTGCCTTTCCTTGTGATAAAATGTTTCTACATTTTTGTTTGTATGTTTGTTTTCCTCCACTGTTTTGGTAATGATAGCGTGTGATGCCATGCTTTTAGTGCCGACCCTTAAGTTTTTTAACGTATATATTGTGTCCTTTGATCCTTATATCCTTCTCTTGACCATGACAACCATATACTATGATTTCACACCCACTGAACAATGACCGCCTCTCCTTACCTTATGGTTATTGGTTAGATTGTCTTTTGTACTTTGTAGTTATTTTATGGTAAACATAACTAAATAAATGTAATGTCTTTTCATCAAATTCTGTTATAATTGTTTTTAACTTACCCAGCGCATTTAGTTTTTAATGTGCTTTTAAATGTTTTTATTTTGATCTCGCTCTTGAGATAGTTTAACTGGTTTTTAAAGCATGCTGACAATTATTTTTCTCCAGCTGTTTATTTATCTGCCATTATGTTCTGGGTAATCTGTCATTTCTGTGTTGTGGACTTTAAAATTTGCTCTTTCTCTCTGATATCTCCAAGTTTATTATGAAGTGAATAGGTATTCGTTTGTTTTTATTTCATTGTCTGGATACACAGAATATACTTTCAATCTGAATATTCATGACAGTCCTTTCTTCCCACCTTTCTCCTCCATTCTCTTCTCCTGGAGCTCCTACTAGATGCATACTGGAGCTCTTAAACCCATCTCCCTGTCTCTCAAAGGCTGCTCATGCATATTTTCAAGTCCATCTCTCTCTTCACCCCGCTCCCGTTTGCTGTATGCTGAGTATGCTGTATCTTCGCAATGCCTTCCAAATCTGTGATACGCTCTTCCACTGTATTGAGCTTATCCTGTATTTTGAAATTTTATTTTTATTTAATTACTATATTCCTCAATCCCAAAATTTTAAAATTGATTCCTGTCCATATCTCCCCATTCTAGTTTGATTTCTGCATTTTGTTTCTTAGTTATATTTTATGTCTGTATGGTTTCATTTATCTCTTTAAGCATCCCAAATGTAGGTCTTTTTTTTTTTTTTTTAAGATTTTTTTAATTTATTTGACAGAGAGAGAGACAATTAAACAGGGAACACAAGCAGGGGGAGTGGGAGAGGAAGAAGCAGGCTTCCCGCTGAGCAGGGAGCCTGATGTGGGGCTCCATCCCAGGACCCTGGGATCATGACCTGAGCTGAAGGCAGATGCTTAACGACTGAGCCACCCAGCATCCCCCCAAATGTACGTCTTTGTCCAGACTTCACTGACACTGATTTCTCTTCTGGATTTTTTTTTTTTTTTTTTTTTTTTTTTTTGCTTGTTACTGCCTTTCTTACCATTAGGTTTCTCCATGGGGTTTAGAATTTTGGTTTGCTGGTTCACCCTGTTTGATTGGTTTCTTTCTCTCTTGCTTCCCCTTACATCCTCACCTTTCCTAGCCCAACCAGTTTGCCTCTGCTTCCATCGGGTCCCTGGGTCCCAAGGGCAGAACCGGACTTTATGACGGTCATTTGGGGCCGTAGAACTTTGGACAGAAGAGAGACATCACAGATGGAGTTCCTACTCCTGAGACTGCCTTTACCTCCTACCTTCCTGCATTTCCAATTGCCATCACCTCTAGCCCCTAGGCAGCAGTTGGTAACACTTTTTCCATATCCTTTTGAGGGCGTGGAGAGCCCCACCTCAGCCCCTGGCTCTGGTCCCCATCTCCTGAAATTTGTTTTTGTTTTTTTTTAATCTCCTTTACCCTGTAAGAACTTAACTCCCATTGCCTGCTACCTGACCTGGACTCCATCCCGCCCATGGCTTTGACCCTGCTTGCCACTTGGTATTTTTGTTTCACTTTTGGTCCATGGAAATGCTTAATAGTACTTCAGCTTTGCTATTGTAATTTTCCCATTTAATACTTAATCATTTCTTGGTATTTGAAACGATGGGAGGTGTGCCAACAGCCTGACTACCTGTGCTAGCTTGTCCGCAGTCCAACATTACTTCCAACTATTCAACAAAATAAGAAGTTTGATTCAGTTAGGAAGCCAAACGCCTCTGCCCATGCCGTATCCAATAGCCTTCGCAAGTCTTTAGAGCCTTTTCCCAACTCCCTGGTCCTTGGCAAAGGTTTGACCAATGCTCCAACCCTCGCACCTTCACTTCTTTGAATTTCCCAAGCACTGTATATCTCAGGCAAATGGAAATGTCACATTCATAGCTTAGTGATTTTCTCAACTGTTTAGAAGGCCCACACTTAACAATAACTTGTGAAGTGGTTGAGGCATAACTAAACTAGTTAGTAAAACCAGATAATCCCCGGTAATGCTAATCTTATTGTGCTTTATTTATTAGTTAGTTATTACCAAAAAGTAACCAAACACTTCTCTCTTTCAGATTTTGAGAAGTTCCTAAGTATTGCTATATGCATCTATTTCTATACACATAATATAGTCAAAAGTCCATTTTAATTGTAAGATTAATTTTAATAATGTAGTATAGTGTTTAATTCTACACCTACACAGTTTTACGTTTTGAATGGGACCACTGTATTTTTCAATTATATTTGATTGAAGTCTAGAAAGGAGAAGAAATGAATTTTATAAAGAGTATTTCCAAGTCTGGAGGATTTACAAACATCTAGAGACGTCTTCCAGCGATGTTAAACGTCTACTCATAAATTGTTCCATTTGGTACCCCTAGCTTAGCCTCTAAATTCACTTAATAGTTTCACTCCTATTTTCTACCTTTCCAGCTGGATTATAATCCCCTTGGTGGCAGAGAATGTCCTATAGGGCCTTGAAGAGAGGGACTCAGCTGTTTGTTCACGCAAACGCAGGGCTTGGCACGAGGTTTTACACAGAAGAAGCTCAATAAATGGTTTGTTGTTTGGTGGTTTGTTTTGCTCCAGTGCTCGGATCAGTTCATTTTTGTCTTCTTCAATCTCATCTGTAGTAGATGAATAAAGACTGGCCAACAAACGCCTGTTCTTTGTGAATGGCTTTGTTCAAGGTGATGCATAAACTACAACCAGGGGTAGATTCTTAGGACATGGAGACCACGATGGTATTATGAGCCACTATTATTTGGGTTGTTTGAGGGAGCTTTTCATGTATCTTAAAGTTCCTCAGGGACAGGGCTTTGTCTTCTACTTATTTTTACATCTCCCTTAACGCCTAACAAAGGAACGTATACCCACTGAATACTCAACAAGCTCCTGTTGCGTGAATGTCTCTTTCAGAGACTCCTGTATGGTGAATTTGAGAGCTCGAAAAGCTCCCTGGAGAAGTCAACCTAAAACAGGGTTGAGGAGACTGGCATCAGCGTAAGGTGATCCTTTATTATCGGGTGTTGGACTCAGAGACATCTACTTTGCAGGTGGATCAGCAGTGTAGCAAGCCCATCTCCAGTGTTAATATTAAATTCTCTATCTCTTTGTGTACCCTTCCCCAGGTCCCCTAAGTCCGATGGCTTGACACTTTTAGATAATGCAAAACAATGGTAGTGCCTGGTCTTTGTCTGACTTGTGATTAGTTTTTCTTGGTTATTTTCGTACTTTAGCATTTCATCTGCCTCTTGAGACTTTGATGTTAGGCACATATTCTATTTATCTGAATTTTAAAACGCTACCATCCTTTGTGAGAAAAGATAAGTAAAAGTGCTTTTTGGTCCCCCTGTGGAACTGTTCTTTGTTTTATCAGTAATGCATGTGCCAGAGAACAACTTTAATGGGATCTGTTCTGAGTGTCTGAAGGACATATGCAGATTGGAATTCATTCCTCAGTGATTTTTCCTCAGTGTGAGAAGACTGCGCCATCCTAGTTATACCCATGCTTTCACCTTTGTGTGCTGTGGTAGGCTGCGTAACAGCCACTGCCCCCACACCCCCAACATGTCCCAACTCCTAGAACCCGTGAAATTTACCTTATGTGATAAAAGGGTCTTTGTAGTTATGATCCAATTAAGGATCCTGAGATGGGGAGATTACCCGGGATTGCCCAGGTGGGCCCAATGTAATCACAAGTGTCCTTAGAAGAGGGTAAGTAGAGAGAGATTTGATGACAGAAGAGGATGAGCTGATGTGACAATAAAAGCAGAGAGTGGAGGGGCACCTGGGTGACTTAATAGTTGGCTCAGTTAAGCATCTGACCCTTGATTTCTGCTCAGGTCATGATCTCAGGGTTGTGAGATCAAGCCCCCTGTTGGGATCTGTGCTCAGCAGGGAGTCTGCTTGGGATTCTCTCTCTCCCTCTCCCTCTGCTCCTCCCTTGCTCAAATAAATAAATCTTTTTTAAAAATCAGAGAGTGGAGTGACACCTTTAAAGATGGAAGAAACCACAAGCCAGAGAATACAAAAGTGAAAAGGCAAGGAAACAGATTCTCTTCTCAGAGCCACCAGAAGGAGCCAGCCCTGCCGACACTTTGACTTTAGCCCCTTAAATGCACTCTGACTCCAAGAACCGTAAGAGAAAACACTTGTGTGTTTTAAACCACTGAGTCTGTGGCAATTTGTTACAGCAGCAACAGGAAACTACTACATACCCCATAAGTGTCAGCACCCAGCTTGCTTACAGAGTGACACAGAGCCCTAGAAGCTCTCATTTAAGTAGGGCTCTAACAGCTCCCTAGTCCAGCAGCCCAAGTGCATTTTGAATTCCTGTTATGTTATCCATGGCAGTGATCACTGGATGGAGAGGGACACGTCCACCTGGCATGTAGTCCAGTTTACCTCTGATTGCTCCATTCAGGGGGAGATAATGCATAGTATTTCCCCCAAGAGAACCTTGATGCAATGGAGAGTCAGATAGCTGGGTTTAAATCTCGAACGCTCCTGAGACTCCTCATCGGCATAATGAGGATAAAAACATATACCTTACAGGGTTGTTGAAAGGATCAGAGGTCCTAGCAGAATCCCTGGCGTGTATGAGTCACTCACCAAATGACAGACACCATAATTTTTGTTGTGCCACCAAATCGATTTTTCCTATAGCTTCACCCAATTGGACAATCCATACTTTACCGCTACACAGGAAAAGTCTAATCCTTCCTCTTACGTGGAGAACCTTTCCAATACTAAAAATAGCAACATCTCTTGTGAGACTTTCTGTACCCCAGCAAAACCTTTCCAGATTCTTCAGCTACAGCTCCTATGTCCTGGTTTAAGTCTCCTTCATTATTTTCCAATCTCAAACTCTATCCCACCCTTAGTATAGAAATAAGGAATGTGGTTGAGGATCCATCTGAGAGGTTCACAGCACCTTTGCATGAGGAAGACAAGATATAAGCCATGAAGTCTACCACCCAGCTGCTGTGGGTCAGTGCGCAGGATGGACCTACAGGTGATAAGCTGCCAGATGATAACTTCTGTCTTTAAACTGACATTTGAGGGAAGGTCTCTTTGTAACCCAGTGCCCAGTGTCCAGAGCATAGGCTAGACTCAGGAAGAACAATTTGATGGTTATATATATCTAAATGTAATAAATGTTGTAGGTATATATGTGTGTGTGTGTGTGTGTGTATATATATAGAACCTCTAAAACACAGTGCAGTGGCCTCCGTGATTTCAGCTTCTCGGGATGGCAAGCAAATGGTCTCAACATGCAACAAAGCGTTCCCCTAGTTCTGTCTTTCTCATCATGTCATTGGCCTGCATCAAGCTCACTGATAACTGTCTTACTGGGCTCTTGTCTCCCTCTGCAGCCCTAACCTCCCGCTGCCTCGCATACATCCCCATATCCCCACCGTAGCAAACTTCCGGCAGCTTGGCAAAGTACCACTTGCCCTCTCCTATGAGTCACCCTACCTGGCACAATCGTCTCCCCCACCTCTATTTCACCTCCTATTTCACCTTCAAGATCCATCTCAGTCTTCACTTCATGCAGGACCTCCTTCTTTACCCATCCCACCCCATCACCACCACAGGGCTGGATCAGAGCTCCTCTGTATGTGGGCAATACCATGAACTTGCTGCCATCACAACACTTATTTATATCTTATTGTATTTGATGATCATGTGTCTCTCTCCCATGTGAGGCTTTTTTTTTTTAAAAAGATTTTATTTATTTATTTGACAGAGAGAGACAGCGAGAGAGGAAACACAAGCAAGGGGAGTGTGAGAGGGAGAAGCAGACTTCCCGCCGAGCAGGGAGCCCAATGCGGGGCTCGATCCCAGGACCCTGGGATCATGACCTGAGCTGAAGGCAGATGCTTAACGGCTGAGCCACCCAGGTGCCCATCTCATGTGGGTTTTTGAATTTTGCGAAGGCTGGGATTTTCCATTTCTATACTGCATGTACTTAGCACAGAGCTAGACTTTGGAAAGGGTCCAATGAACACGTGCTGAATGCAAAGATAAGTGCTCCTGGGTTCTCTGGTACACCTTGACCCTCTTTGTCTGGTTTTCTGTCATTATGCCACCAACAGAGGTTGTCACACATCTGTGCCACCTGGTAGTCTGGATGCCAGATCTATTCCAGTACAACTATTCCAGAAAGCAAATGCTCAGATAGACCCAGCAAACCCGTAACTTTAAAAACTGGAAATGGTTTACCCAGGAAAAACAACATGGGAACAATCCTTTGAGCTCTCTAAACCAGTTGGCATCTGACAAGCTAGAATGTGGTTTCTGATTGATGTTGCGTGCTTGAATTACTTAACCCTGTCTTCCCTTTCATCAATTAATCATTTATAAAAAAGGCAAAATAATATAAATGATTATTTATTTATTGCTTTGATTCCCTTCTTTAAGCACTCTCTAGACTAGTCCATATTTCAGTGCGTGTCAGCTCTCTTCAATCATTTTTTCTTGACACACGCTGATTTCAGAATTTGGTATTTATTGCAACCTATTTAATATACCGCTGTGTGGGGTATTTTTTTCTGACAGCACTTAAAAATATGTGTTTACACTTCCAAAGGAATTGTTACTAATTTTTAATGCATATATATTTGATAATTTTTGCTTCAAAAAGAAATGGCACAGTCTTACGTAATTCCTTTGGTTGTATCCTATGCTGCGAGAAACTCTATACAAAAGGCTATCACTGTAAGTTCATGTGAAGAAAGTGGAGAAAATCTTCTCCTGCACTTTCTAGCATGTCTTTAGTAATTCGTATTCCCCCCAATTCACTAACCACTGAAGCTTGATCTTCTTTCGGTCTAGGAAGTTGTATCAGTGCTGATTCAGCAGTTATGACTCATTTAAAAGAGGTAAAATTTATGTCTGTTTCTTGAACCCATTGGATAAAAAAACCCACAAATAGTAAATCTAGGACACATTTCACACAAGACACCAGAGGAGGTGAAGAGTTTCAGATGCAGAGCGATGGTCTTTTCTGAGGGAGAAAATTCTGTCAGTTTCCAATCAAACACAGGCAGCTATAATAGTTATTCTCTGCTTCCTACCCGCCATGCACCTAACTGCTTAGTCAACAGTCTCCTTTAGAGATGCACAAATAATAAGTTTTCATTGGGCCTAAAACCAGACTTTTTTTTTTTCCCCTTAAGGACAAGCCCCATAGAGCCAGCCTAAGTAATTATTTGCTCTTGGGCACCTGTGTATAACACAAGGGACTGGGAAGCAGCCAGTGGCTTTGAAGGAAAACTAGGATGCAGGACAAGTCCTATTTGTTTGTACAATAAAATGGCTCATGCATAGTAAAAGTAAGCCATCTAAATGGAATGTGTTGGAAGTTTACTAAGACTTTTGATTCTCTTCCATGGGAAAATCTCCTTAGTGAAAACACAAGATAAAATTTAGACCATTTTCTGATTAGATGAATGCACAAGAGGCTAGGAGTAAAAACATGCTAGAATATAACAATCAAATTAGAAAATGGGCAAAAGACATAAACAACCCTTCACTGAAGAGGATATACAGATGGCAAATAAGCACATGAAAAGATATTCCACTCAGTGGCCATTAGGGAAATGCAAATTAAAACCACAATGAGATAGCACTACACACCCATCGGAATGGCTAAAATAAAAAATAACAAATGCTTGCAAAGATGTTGAGAAACTGGATCTTTCAGGCATTGCTAGTGGGAATATAAAATGGTACAGCCACTCCGGAAAAAAGCATGGTTGCTTCTTACGGAACTAAACACACGCCTACCATAAGAGCCAGAAATTGTACTACTAGCTGTTTGCAACAGAGAAATCAAAACTCATGTTCACACAGTGAACATTCACATGAATGTTTGTGGCAGCTTAATTCCTAATAGCTAAAGCCTGGAAACAACCCAGAGGTTCTTCTATGGGTGACTAGTTAAACGAACTGTGGGCCATCTGCACCGTGGACTACTACTCAGCAAGAAAAAGGAACTTTGAACTATCGATACACAGAACAATTTGGATGGATCTCAAGGGAATTATTCAAATTTAAAAGGTTATATACCGCGTGCTTCTATTTATATAACATTCTTGAAATAACCTAATTATAGAAATGAAGAACATATTGGTAGTTACCGGGGGCCAGAGAACAGGAAATGGAAGCCGCTACTGGTATAAAGGGCAGCCCAGGGTATCCTTGTGATGGAACTGCTCTATATCTTGACTGTGGTGGTGGTCACACAAATCCGCACGTGGATAAAATTGCAAAGAACTAAATACGTGCACACATAAGTAAATGCATGTAAAACCGGTGAATTCTGAATATAGTTGATCAGTGTAGCAGGGTCAATTTCTTGCTTGTGAAATTGCAGTATGGTTAGTTACTGTGACGGGGAAACGCGATGAAAAGTGCACAGGATCTTCGTGTTATTTCTTACAACTGCCTCTGAATCTACAATTATCCCAAAATGAAAAGTTTAAAAATTTTAATGTTGAAGAATACTTGTAGGTTACTGCTTGATAGGATTAAGGTTTCAGGTTGATAAATTTGCTCTTCTGAAAAAATGGTCACTTTAGGGACAAAGGGCAGATGAGTGCAAGGTTTAAACATAATGCGGGTACTAGGCAATGGATGACAGAGCTGGACGTCACCCTCAATTTTTCCTCGTCTTCATCTTCTCCCACACTGACTCATCAGGTTCTACTTCCTATACGTTCCTTATATATCACGTCCTCCCTTGTCTCCACCGCATTGTCTTGGTATGGATCATCATCATTCCTTGGAGATTATGCCAATAGCCTCTGGACTAGCCACTAAGCCTTTGCTCTCTTCTTCCTTGCAGTCCATTAACAAAAGTGTGATAGTCTAGTCATCTTTCTGAAAAGAAAACTTGCTGGGACACCTAGATGGCTCAGTCGGTTAAGCGTCTGCCTTTGGCTCAGGTCATGATCCCAGGGTCCTAGGATCAAGTCCTGCATTGGGGAGATTTTCTCTGCCTCTCCCCCGTGCTTGTGCTCTCTCTTGCTCTCTTGCTGGCTCTCAAATAAATAAATAAAATCTAAAAAAAAAATCAAAAAACCTTGCCTTTCATCTGTTTCACTGGCTCCCAATTAACCCCGTACAACAAATAATTCTTGTGTATTAGAGAGAAGCCCCAGCACGCTGGCACCATCACCTCAGTATCTACCTTTATTACCCATCTTCTGCTTCTTCCCTCCCAGCACTTGATACTTCAAGGATCTTAAACTACTTGGAATTTCTATTCACACCACAAGTACTTATGCTTCCATACTTTCGTCCAACTCTTTTCTCTCCTTTGAGTGATCCATTCTACCCTTGCAGGCAATTTTCTAGTCTCCTGCAAAGACCCAACTTTGATATCATCTTCTCTATCAAACCTCCCTTGAAGCCCTCAGTAGAATTTATCACTTCCTTTTCTATCTTAAACATACTGTTGAATTTGTAATATTGTCTCGTATTTGTTGGTTTGCATGTCTATTTGCCTTCTCAGACTATGAACACCTTGAGGGCAGTTTATCTTCCTAGGATTGCATACGGTGTTTATCGAACAATAGGCACTTGATAAATGTTTGCTGAATTGAATTAGGGAAAAACTATGGAACTCCAGCAGTCTGACTGAATTAGCTGTGGCTATTTGGTATCAGTAATGAGAATTACAGCTGTGATGAATTGCAACGATGGCCCCAGTTAATAACCTCCCATTGCAATGTGCCTTTGCAATTCCTCCCTTCAGGAAGGTAGTCTATTTCCTCACACCTTGATTCTGAGCTGGCCGTGTGATTTGCTTTTGCAAACTGAACATGACAGAAGCATCAGTATGCCAGTTCTGAGCCTAGGCCTTGAGAGACCTTGAGTGATTCTGCTCTCTCTCTCTTGGAACCCTGCCCAGCCACTATGTGAATGAGCCAGGCTGGCCTGCTAGAGGACAAGAGACCACATGAAGGAGAGCCCAGTCGTCCCAACCAGACCATGCCAGACAAGTCTAAAGCGAGCCAGCCCCTGAAACAGGCCAACAGAACTATCTCCATGACCTGAAGATGACAAGATATATATAAGCGAGCCAGTCAAGACTAAGAGGGCCGTCCAAATGACCTATAGATTAATGAACAAAGCTAAGTGCTTATTAATGCATGCCACTGACTTTTGGTTATTTCTGATGTCACATTAGCTTGGTAACCAATCACACTGTGGAAATTAGCGCCAGAAGTGGAATGTTGATGTAACCAACATCTAAAGTGTGTGGCATTGGTTTTGGAACCAATGAGTGAATGGAAGATGGGAAAGCAGTAAGCACAGTGTTAGCAGAGGCTGAAGAGATGGTGTAAAAATTGTTTGCAAAGCTAGAAAAATGGTGATCTGTGTTATGAAGCAGCAAAACTACTTGGAAAATGGTCCCCCCCCGAATGTTACATGAAGTGAAAGAAGCAATCACAAAAAGGCACATATTCTATAACTCCATTTGCATAAATGGCCAGAATAAGCCAATCGATAGAAATAGAAATTAGATCAATTGTTTGCCAGGGGCTGGGGGAAGGGCATAATGAGGAATGACTGTTGTTGGTTACAGGGTTTCTTTCTGGAATGACAAAAATGTCCTACAATTAGCTAGCAGTGAGGTGGTATGACCGCTAAATTGTACAATTTAAAAGAATGAATTTTAGAGTATGTTAATTATTTCTCAGTAATGCTGTTATTGAAAAAGCTATCACTGCAGCAAAATAAAATATACTTTATCAATCAATGGATAGATTGATTAATTATTAGGTGAAGTATCATATGATATGATAAAAACCTAACAAATGCTTGGTTTTGGCTAAGTGGATTCCACAGGCAGAATGTTGAAAGTGTTAGCGGGTTGCCTCTTGCTGCATGTGGTAGGATACATAAGGGGATGAGGTAAAGATAGAACTGGACAATTTACAAGCAGGATGACTTGATGGATTGAAAAATAAAACAGTTACTTATATCCAGTCTCTCCAGATAGCAGAAGATTCTTAATGTAAAATACTGCCTGAGGACACAGATCAAATCAAGGGTATCACCGTGTGACCACTAGTTAAAACCTCTGAAATAATTAAGGGACACATTGAGACAAATGACTCAATTGCCACTGAACCAAAGGACTTCTAAAATATTAATGGTATAATCTCTCAAAAACCAAATCCCAAAGTAGCAGTCAGTAAATCTGGAGAGACCCACCAACTGAGCAATCTTGGGTATTGGCTTTGTCCTATGAAGTGAATAAAATAATCAGATTAATTAAATGCCCACCACATTTTTAATGCAGTTATATAGGCAAAAGCACTGCTATTCTAGACTAAAGATGATTGAGATTGTCCAAAATGTTCAAAAGACACTGAGCATCCTACTGTCTATAGGCAGAAGCAGGTTGAGAAAGCCATTCATCTGCCAACATAGGCTATTTCTTCAGAGGTAGCCAAGAAGGATGATGGAAAAGAAAAATATCTCAGAGTCTAGGAGCAGGAGTTCAGACGATTGAGTAAGAACTTAAAAAAAAAAAATCAATCAAGGAACCAGTCACAAGAATCGGAACCAAAGTCTAATCAGGAAACACTCCCAACTCCAGAGTCAGGGGACCTGACAACATTTACCTGGTGATATTTCAGAATTGCCATGGGTCAGTCACTGCTAGTGTCTCCTATCCTTTCTCTTTTATTCAAAAGGAGTATTTATTGCAGTTGCCTTGGCCCTCTGCTGTCATTATTTTTTTAAAAGATTTTATTTATTTATTCCACAGAGATAGAGACAGCCAGCGAGAGAGGGAACACAAGCAGGGGGAGTGGGAGAGGAAGAAGCAGGCTCATAGCGGAGGAGCCTGATGTGGGGCTCGATCCCATAACACCGGGATCACGCCCTGAGCTGAAGGCAGATGCTTAACCGCTGTGCCACCCAGGCGCCCCCTCTGCTGTCATTATATGTTGGGTCTCTGGGGGCAAGTAACTTGTCTCTACATTTCATAGACCTCCAGACCAAGAGGAGCTACATTCAAAGAGCCACATGCAGAACTGCTATTGAGTTTAATGCCATGATCAGATGATGTTTTGTCAGTCTTAGGAGAGTGTGACTATATTTTGCATGTAGGAGGAATGTGAATTATTGAGACAAGAGACAGACTGCTGTAAATTGATTGCACAGATAACCCCAACTAACTGCATCCCTGTATCCACACTCCACAATGTGACTTTTCTGCTGTTCCCATTAAGAAATGGAAGCTAGATTCCTAGCCCTTGGATTTCCTAAATTTTCTATTTGCTTTGACTCGAAGAATATGGTGAGACCAATGTTATGCCAGTTCTGTGCCTAGGTCTTGAGACCTTTTACGCTTTCACTTTCTTTTAGAATCTTGCTTCTGCCATGAGAACAAGCTCAAATGCCACTGTTACTTCCTACCCAGCAACTATAGAAATTAACCAACTTCCAGAAGCAGAGCCACCTGGCCAACCTGCAGCCAACTGCAGATGCATAAAGAGGCATAACAACAACAACGACAACCGAGGAAGAAGAAGAAGAAGAAGAGGAAGAAGAAGAAGAAGAAGAATGCCAAGATGAACCACACACTGAACCCAGTCTAAATTGCCAGCCCAAAGAATTATAAACTAAATTAGTGTTTGTGGTTTTAAGCTACCAAGCTTGGGGTGGTTTGTTACGTCTCAGTAGTTGACTGATACAACAGCTAACACAAACTGAGCACTTACTCAATGTCAGGCATTGCTTTATGTACTTCGTAGGTATTAGTTCATTTATTCCGTACAAGAACTCTGAAGTACGTGCTTTTATTATCTCTGTTTTATAGAGAATGAAACTGAATTAAAGAGAGGTGAAATAATTTGCCGAGGTTACCAGCTTGAAGGTAGTAGAAACTGGATTCAAACTCAGAAAATCTGGAGCTAGAGTCCACGCTTTTAAGCAGTATACTATATGATGACTCATCGAGCAAGCGACTTAGGATAAGGACCTTGATTCATTTACCTTTGTTTTCCCAATGCTTGGTATCAAATAAGGGCTCTATAAATAATGAATTTTTCATTTGTATCAAAATATATCAGCCCATTCTTAAATTCTGCATAATAAAGTTAAAATCCTTTAACATCTATCTACAAGGTAGCCTAAAGTATAACTTTTTCTACTACTTCCCCTCTGTGTATACACTATTCCTTGGAAGGTCTCCATGAGTATACTACTTAGGTGTTCGTAAGTGTTCAGTAAACACTGAGTACATATTGGTATGGTAAGGACTGCACCTCTTGCTTTTTATGCATTAGGGAGGACTCAATTCTCACAACTCTATGAAGTATTTTATCCTAATTTATAAATGTGCACAAGTATACTATTTTTTAGAATACAAGCACAATTGTAATAACAGAACAAAAATATCAGTGATTTAAGCAATAAGGGAATTTATTTCTCTCTTGTTTAACAGTCTAAAAATAAACTGTCCAGGGAAGGTTGGAAACCCCACAAGGTAACAGATTCAGAAATTTCCATTTTGCTGGTACATTATCCTCAACTCACAATTTTTACCATATGGCCCAAGATAGGTGCATCAGTTCCAGTCATCACATCTGGATTCCCATCATCAAGGAGAAAAATAAAGGCGAATAAGAATGCATATTCCTTCCTTTCAAGGAAATGACCCAGAACATACCCAAATTTTTTTTCCATGTTCCATAGGCCAGAACTGTATTATATGTTCACATCTAATACCACGGGAGGCTGAGAACTATGTGTCATGTGAGAATGAGAAAATAGGTACTTGGGGGAACTTGCCACTGTTGTCGCATCCACTGTGTCACATCCAGGACAAGAGAGCTAGAGAGCGACGGAACCGGGATCTAATAAATGCTGGCCCTCCTCTGACACCTGCACTGGGTGTGCTGGGCCGCGGCTCTGCCCTCCTCTTTCTTGCTCTCTTAGCAAGTTGTTTGTGCTTTTATTGCAGCACGTGTACTGTCGTTGTTATAGTCATTTCTGTGCCTATTTGTCTCAACCATGAGACTTCAGGACTCCCTGAGGTCACAGAGCTACTTTAGCCCTCATTCTTGCTCCTAAGCCTTCAATATAATCCCAAGGATAATCGTGTGCCAGGCAGTGTGCCAGACCCTTTGCATTCATTCATTCCCCGCATGAAGAATACCAGACTGATACACACATTTCAGAGGCCAGGGAACTGACACTTCAAGAGATTAGGTAACTTGCCTGAGATCACGCAACCAGGAAGTGTCCAAATGGAGCTTTGAATCTGCACTGCTTGCTTCCAAAGCCTCTTTTACACTGTCCCTCCCAGGCCAAGCTCAGCCACAGAAAGTCATGATTTGCATACAGCCCTCCCATTCATGCAGTAGGCCACTTAATGATGCCACTGAAAGTATTCCCTTGGGAATTATAAAGAAGAATTATTTTTGTCCTTGTTCTCCAAGATTTGCTGGGTTGACTCCATTGATCTTCTGAGAATTTACTCCTTTCTTACTTAGCCTTATACTGGGGTTTCCTGTCTGTTGATCTTATTCTTTCCCCGGGAGCTTCTTTCTCTTTCCTTTAAGGGCAGGTATCCCATAAGTACCTTCTCTGAGGTCGGCTTGCCCCTCCCCATCCTCTCTCTGGAAGGTATCATCAGGAGCACTCCCTGAGAAGCTCTGCTCTGGTAAAATTCCTCATGAGTCTTCATCTCAGCCCCTCCCTGTCTCCCCACCTCTCCCGGTTCATACCCATCTGCCTGTAGACACCTCCTCCTAGTAACGATGCTAGCCACCCAAAGTTGCCATGTCCAAAATGGAACAGCCAGCCTTTGCTCCTCCTCCAACTCCACCCCAAAACTAAAATTAAAACATAAATGAACTGACTCTTGCTTATTTTCCTTTCTGTATCAGGGTGTCATTCTTTTCTGCATTACCCAAGCTTTCAATGCCATAATTGCCTCTGACTTATTTTTCTTTGTCCAGTCCCTCCCCCTATGCCATAAAAGTATGGTTCCTTCTTTTGTCACTGTTCTCACTCTATTGTTACCCCTGTGTCAGACCCCAGCCACCTGTGACAGGGCATTGACCTCTCACAGGCCTCTCTGCTGCCCCCACATCAGGCCTCACAGTGTGCAACCAGTGTGCCTTGGAACTTGCAGCCTATCTCCCTGTGGCCTTCTGTCTCCCTGCTGGGTTCCCAGAGAGCCACACCCCAGCTCCCTGGGTCCAGCCGGCCTCCTCTCCCTGGCTTCTGCCCAGCAATCACGGGTACCCTCCGCTCCCAGAAGGAGCTAGGCAAAGGTTTAGGGAATGTCACAGCTGGACACATGTGCCTTGCAGGATCTCAGGCTGGAGCGTGGATCAGGCTGTTCCTGACCCAGGAACCTAGCACATCTAGGTGCAATGCCCTGAGGTCCCCCATCTGACAGGGGTTGGGGCAGCAGGCCATGGAAGGGAAGATGCATGGTTTGACTTCCTCACCACAAGCCAGGGCAAAGCACGCTGGTACAGCAGCTGCTGGGAGAACCCAGCAGCTGCATGATGGGCTCTTGCCAAGTTGTGGAATGGGGCCCCCAGACACCATGGAGCATGAACTTCCCCTGAGAGTATCCTGTCCCCAGGGTGGCGCTGGACCCCATATATTATTCCTAAAACAGCCCTTCACTCTAGTGTCTCCTCACTTTCTGGACAACCTAGCAGACAGTGTGTAAGTTGCTCCTTGCTCTGGACACGTGAACATCACCAGCATCCTCTCTGCCTATCTCTTTCCTTCCTCCTGCTGGCTTACCTTTGCTCGTGCTGAAATCCTAGGGGAAATGCCAGTCCATGCTTCAGCCCCATTGGATTGGACCTACCTGAATCCTGCTTGTCGTTCAGGGCTAGGTAAATGCCCACTCCATGAAGTCTCCACGATTCCCGAGGGATGAGCTCTCGCCTCTGAATTCCTATATCACTCCTGTACATTGGGCTATTTTATTGCCTTATGTTTCTATCTGTTACACATGTATTTCTTTTCATTCTCAGGGGATTTTTAAACCCTTTGAGGGAAGTACCTGGGTCTTAAAGATCTTTGACTACCATCAATCTCCAGCACGGTGCTTGCACACGGTGAGTAGCTGTTGATTGTTAGAACGTGGACAAGGCGTGTGCAGCTCAGGCAGTCCAAGAAGGGGGGAAGGGTATCTGCAAGGGCGTGGAGGTGCAAAGATGTGTAAGGGAGAGAAGGGGGGTGCAAGGAAGGCGGTGGAAGCTCAGGGAGGAGACTTCTTGACAAGGTCTGGGGTGTCCAGCGGGGAAGTGGAAAATTTTAAGAAGTCCCATGTCACCGTATCTTAATGACCATGTTGGAACTGTTCTCGAATCCTCAGCACAATTCTGTGTTCCAACTCCAGTAGCCCTCAGGTGCTGTTTTCGTACACTGATCTCCCTAATTGCATCTCACTGTTCGTTTGAAATGTGATTTGCAAATCCAGCCCACCGCCTCAGAGCCCAGGTCCTGGCACCTGCCTGGGATGGACTCAGGGGAGGCTGTGTGAGGACATCCTCCTCCCCCCACCTTGCACAGGCTTGCCCAAGTCCTGTCTCTCAGAAAGGGCTTCTGTGCCACCATTTGACAATAATATTTTGGGTAAAATGTTCAGTTTCTTCTTTGTGATTCCAGTCAGATGGAGAAGATCTGAGCTCAGTGTGCAGGAAACGGCACAAGATCTGTAATTTTCCTTAAAATGGTTCTTGGCCAGAGCCCTTGTCTAATTTGTATGATGCATTGCTTGACAATGTTACGTAACACCATGCTGGCCTACGAGGCTAATTTATGGAAATTACAAACATGCACGGATTGGGTTCTTTTTTATATCATAAAATGGTTTGACGTTTTGAATTTTTGTTGGCTTTTTAGTCACGAGGGATGAGTGAGCCCAGAAACTTCCTGACGTTCTCATACATCAGAATCTTGCTAATCTTTTGGTGGTCTGTGAGTCCAAAGGCAGCAAAGCCTTTGAAAATGCCTCCTGCATTCTGTTCCACATTGCATTTCAAAGTTTCTTTTTGATGATTTTATTTTTGGAGGACCTTCAGAATCCTGTTTGTGAGCTGGCTATTTTGTGCACCTCGCTTGATATTTCACTAATATCTCAATAGCCAGTACTTTGAGCCAAAAGTACCCTGGACTCATACATCAAAGAAATCCTTAATGAAAGGATATTAAAATCAGCCTTCAGGGTCTGACTTAAATCACTAGAAACACATTTACACAGTAAAAAATTTAATTGAAAGGATTTTCTTTTTTTCAAAAATATATGTAGTCATCTGATCCTAAGTATATTCCAAATCCAAGGTCATCTTTATAATAAAGCAAATAGCTACTGATTTGCTGAGCTTTGATGATAAATTCCACTTTTTTTCCTAGGTACAATATAAACCACCAAGGATTTGTCTATTAGGTAATGAGGATGGTGCACTGGGTTTTGTAATTCCTACCTGAGATAATGTTTAAATGGGTCCTAGATATGCCTTTCATACCAAGAGAAGTAAACTATCACCTGTTTTTGTCTAAGTGAACAAGGTTTCTAAATAATAAAAATACATTTTTGCCTCTTTAATCAATCCCTTCTTCCATCCTAGAGACCATAAAAACAAAAGCAGAAACATTTCTTAAGGTCTTATATTACTCTCTCATTTTCTCCTTAAAAACTTCAATCAATTTATTCCTGAAATCTTCCTTATAATTAAAGTATGGAATATCTTACCTTTTATTCATTCATTCATTCATTCATACCACAGACATTTTCCCTAAGAATTCTCATTTCTCCATTCCAATTTTGGCTTTGCAAGCAAGCATGCTATTTATTTCTGGTACTGTGCGATGTCTCTCAATTTAATCCTCAAATAATTATATTCAAACACCCAAAGAGCACAAATGTAGCAGCCTAACTATTTAACTCAAATTCTAAATCACTAGTTATTCATGTTAATGGTTATAATGAGTTTTTAAAGCATATATTATCATTATTTAACATGCCAGAAAAGGAGTTCAGTGTTTCTTTTCCTCATGAAATTTCAAAAATCACTAGGTTTAAAATCGTGCCAGTCATTTTTGGCTGACCTGTGGGTGTCACGGGGCAGCGGTCTTTGCTTCCCATGACTTCTC
Organism: Ursus arctos; assembly: GCF_023065955.2. Classification (NCBI taxonomy): domain Eukaryota; kingdom Metazoa; phylum Chordata; class Mammalia; order Carnivora; family Ursidae; genus Ursus; species Ursus arctos. Next base: position 5,992,231 of record NW_026622986.1, read on the forward strand.
ACCCTCTTTCTCATTCAGTGTTCTCTTAGGTAGAGAAGAAACAGCAGGAGAGGATCAAATAACTGTATCTTTTCCATTTTTTCCCTATTTTGTCCACACATTCACACAGGTCTAATTGGCAAGATAATAAGTATGATGATCGTTTTTCTGAAAAGAGAGCTTGTAACATCCTGGGTATTCTCCATGCCTTTACGGACACACACACACACACACACACACACACACACACACACACTGTTACTTCTCCCTGGCCTCACACCCTTGTGAAATTGCCCCAGCTGTCTATGCTGGGAAAACTGGGGATACCTAGGTCCTCACTCTCATATCAGTTCATTCAGACAATGAAAGCCTGGAAGTTAGGACTTGGCATTTGGCTTCGTTCTTCTCCCCAGAAGAATGCAGATACCAGTGCTGTGACCAGGCTCGGTACCCTCCTCACCACTTCCTCCCACTGCTGTGACCAGGCTCGGTACCCTCCTCACCACTTCCTCCCACTTACTCTGCCTCATCTAGGTCGCTGCCAAACCCAAGCCTGAACAGAGGAGAAGAGCCACAAACACCAGGGGCTCAGACCATAGTGGAGCAACAGGTGCAGAGGACTCGGTCATGATCCCAAAAGGATTCCATGTCCTAACACTGACTGCTTTTGTTATTGGACTGGACTGGGACCCAGCTACAGTGGAAATGAGACTGCACCCAAAATTTAAAGGTATAGGCAAGGCTTCATTGGGGGCAGCAGATGCCGCCAAAGGGAGACACAGTCATAACAAAGGTGTCAGCCTGGTTCCCTGAACAACAGCCAGGGGAAGGTTTAAAGGGCCGAGGTGGGAAAAGAATGACGCTCAAGCATTTGGGGAGGGGAAGCCCAGGGAAGTGGGTGCGCAGGAGCAATTAACAGAACATGGTCTGGGTATGTTTTATAGCATTAAAATGAGGAGGAAAGTCAGTGAAAGGTCAAATTTGGCGACCTTCCTGTTTCTGGTCAGTTTGAACCAGTCTGGGCTGGCTCCTTGGCCCTGCTCCTCTCTGGAAGGAAAGTGGTAAGAGCCAGAAGGGAGTGCCCTAGGTGCATAGGGGCTGGTTGTCAAGGTCCTTTCCTTTGTCTCTCCTGGGTCAGCCAGGGTTCCCACCTACTGACCTCTAGGGCCAAACTCTGGATTTTCTTTAACCTCTCTTTACCTGCCGTCTATCCCTATCCACTGCTTCAAGAATTTCTCCCACTTCCTTTCCAGAAGGTCCAAGATGGATGACTGGAGTCCACTCTGCAGATTCACCCCAACTCTGCCTCCTCTCCTAAATTGCTGGTCTGCAGGTGGTAACTAGACCTGTGATTCTGGAAAGAATCTCCTTGCTGGGCGTCTCCTCACTTCTCAGTTGTAAACCACAGTTAGTGGAAGGCTGTTTGGTGCATGGGCCTTTGTGAGGGTCATCTAGCTATGGTCCCTCGCAATGCTATCTGGCCACTTCTAAAACATATTATCTAAGCCAAACACTGTAACCGAAATTTCTGCTCATTCAGAATAAGCTGCCCCGCCTGCCTTTCTGAGCACCAGTGACTCAGTGGGAACTTCTCTCTATCAATGTCAGAAGGTCTTTGGGATGTTCTTTTGGCTGTTTCCAATGTCATTCCGAAAAGCATTCCTTCAGTGTTGTAATAGAGGCCAGATTTGGTATTCAACAGCACAAAGGCTTCTCTTTCCTTCCTGCCAACTTGAGACATCCTTATAGCTGTGAAGGACAAGAATATTCAGTAACTGCCAAGACTGAATGAATCAGCCCCGAAAAGCCATAGTAAAAATTATTTAGGCAATAACTGGCCAAGAAAACCCAGTACAAAACAATGGTCATTTTAAGTGTAAATTTCATGGCCTTTATGTTACAAAAGAAGCAAACAAATTAGTAGAGACCTTAGCCTCAAGGAAATTAGCTTGGAATTTAGAAAGTGTGACAAACAAATTTAAAGATTTTAACAAAAATCGACATTTTTTTAGCCAAAGCACAAGCCTTGTATTTCATCAACCTTCTCCTTAGATCATAAAATGCTCCATTATGAATGTAGTGGAAACATGATGAACTATTGTTTTTGGCTTGTTTGCAAGAAAGCAATAAAGTTGGCTTTTTCTTGGCTGTCATCTAGTTTGTTGTCATTATCCATGACATCGTGTGAACCTGTATTATCTTTAATTTTGTTTTTGCAAACTAATAGTCATAAGAAAATCTCCTTTTTTTCCACATAGTGAGTTAGTTTATTTTCAGTCCCTTTTTTGGCATGATCTCAGCTCCAAGGGAAAAGGAGTTGAGGAACTCATAGGAGACTGACAAGAGCAAGGGATTGCAGTTGGCAGGTAGAGAGCCATGACAAAGCCCTGGTCAATCTATAAAATTTTGGTTTAAATATCTTAAGTACCATTATTGTTCAAAATCTGCCCCAATAAAATGATGGTAAAGAAAGACTTCCAAAATGGTGGCTAGCTGAGCGGCCATTGCCCTTCCTGTGGTGACCCAGCACTGTAGGACAACTACACTCAGGAAGCTGGACGATGACGTCTGATGGATGTGTGAATGGTCAGTCTGGCATATGAGGAGAAGGGTTTGGGCCAACGTGGCTAAATTGGTTCTCACTAAGACAGCAACATAGATTCTGAGACAAACCCTTTAGTGTCTTCTTCTTCACTGTAGAGTCCCAAGGCCAGCCACTCTCAAGTCTTATCTCATTGCCTACAGCTCGGGGGATGTTATCCACAGAACAAGGTGTGGGCCTATGATGGCCGCGGAAAGAGAAAACGATTATTAAAGACATTTCAAGGACCCCAATCCCTTGCAAGTTCAGAATATGAAGCAAGCAAAAGGAGGAAGCTTCAGGTTTGTCAAACAAAAAAGCATCCTAATGGAGAAGAAACATGGAAAGCTTAACACCAAGTTAAGGCAAAAAACAACCAGGGCTGGTAGTGTTGCTGATCCAGGAAGGAGACGGGGAAATGTGGGCGAACGCCGCTAGCATGTAGAGAGTGACCTGGCTAATCCAGGACGTTCCAGGTGGAGCAGCAGAGCTTTCCCAGGCCCTGACTTCCCTCTGTCTGCTGGGAGCCACTTTATTTTAACAGCTCAGTTTGTTAAAACTTTAAGACACCTACAGTAAAACTGAGAGTCTCACAGGGAAAAAGGTACACCTGTAAATAAGACCCTGGCCTTTCAAGGTCCTGGAGGTTGATAAGAGAGTAGTGTAAGAGGCTAGAAATAGATAGTACTATAAGCACTGCGAGGGGGTCATTGAAATGGACCTTGGGGTGAGGGTGAGATGATTACAGAAATCATGCAATTGGCTCTGATCTCATAAATGAGGAAGGCAAGAGATTTGTCCAGGGTCACACAGTTACCAGGAGAACCCGAGTCTTCTGCTTCCTCTATTAAGTAGCACTACCTCTCCAGGACACAAATTTCTGAGGAATAATGGGGCTAATGGAATTAGATAACTCATAACCCAATTTCTCGTTTCTCAGTGAGATCAGGAAGGGAAATATGAAGTCAGGATGTGTGTGACAACAAGATAGGGCAGTTCAAAGGAGACCAAGCGTAGATGGGGGCTTGTGCTGATATCTATCAGAGAGGTGACTTATGTCAGGGTCTGGGAAATCTGCAGAGGTGTGCTGAGAAGTACAGCAGGTGTGCAGGGAACAGCCACAAAAGTCAGCAAAGCAGGCCAGACCAACCTGTTCAGATATGGTGCTGAGAAATAGAATATTTACTCAACCCAGGTCAAAGGCTCTTTGTCTCCCAGTTTTACGCTGTTAGAAACACAAAAGACTATCCCGGAGAGAGGCATGCTTTACAGGTCCTGATAAATGCTACTCACAGAAAATACTGGGTATAGGTTTCTAAGAATGAGGATTTAAAGAAGCGAGCAAACTTCCCCAAATAACCAATTAAATGAGAATTAATTATTGAGAAGAATGTATGTATATATTTATCTGGGTCTCTGGAAATAAATAACAAAACTAATTAGGGCTACTTTTCATCCAAAAAAGAGGGAAAACAAGGGAATTTACTGGCAGTATACAAGCCACCCTATGGAACCCAAGGTCAAGAAAGCCTCAGGATTCAGCAAGGGACTGGGAGTTGCCAGAACTCTCCATTTGTCCTGCCTGCTTTGCTCTGTGGATTACTTCAGTCTTCCCTCTCTGCATTCTGACTGCCACTGTCTGCTACCCACGCTGGGCAGGAGGCGGCCACCCCTAAAGCTCCCAAATCCACAGGTCACCGCACAGCCACAACCAGACTGTGATTGGCAGGACTGCAGGTCTAATGCCAAATCCCTGGGAAAGAGAATATGTTCCTTTCAGCTCAATTCCAGAGTCCATCCCTGGCCTAAATGGCTTTATCCAGGAAAAGTGCTCCTGCAGAGTGAGATGGCGCTGGGGGCTGAGCAGATGGTTTCCAGAAAAAGAAGTGGTGGTAGGGCTCTGAGGCATCTACCGTGTGCTCATTTCTGGAATTTAAAACTGGGGACCTCCAAGAGCTTCCAGGCCAAAACAGCCATTTTGTAAATAAAGAATGTGAGGCTCCAAGAAGTGAAATGCTTACCCAAATTTACGAAACACGTATATTGTAAAGCCAGAATTAATCTGAAGTCCTCCTAGTCCCTCATTCATTCATTCATTCATTCATTCAACTCATGTTGACCTACGGCTTCTCAGCTTACTACATGTCAGGCCCTCGGCCAAGGACTAGAAATAAGGCTGCGTTACACACCAGACAGGATCTTCTCCTTCCTGGAGTGTACAGACATGTGGGGGAACAAATACACAAATAAATTAAAGTATTACTCTAATCAGTGTTAAAAAACAAAAACAAAAACAGGCCGTGCCAATTCTCATTTTGCTGTTAGATGTCATCAGCCGGGTCAAAAGAGTAGGTCCCAGCATCAGCACTCAGAAGAGAAGTTTCATCTAAAATAAACTCTGACAGGTGTGACATCACCAAGATGGCAAAATGGAGGGTCTCTGACTGGCCTTCCTCCTATGGACACACTGAGTGTACAGCTACCCACAGATCAGTTGCCTCTGAGAGAAATCTAGAACTAGTTGAATGACTGCTGCACATTGGATGACACAGAAAATACCCACATCAAACCAGGTAGAAAAGGCTGAGACCCACTCTTGCCATAAACTGCACCCAGGGCACAGTGACATGCCATCAGGAGGGAACCTCCAACTCTCAGCTTCTCTTTGAGGACCAAAGAGTTTGGACCATATATATGGTATCCTAACTTTTAAGGCTGCCACTCAAGGGACAGCCTCCCAACCAAGGGACAGACTCCCAAATCACCTAGCTCTGAAAGTCAGTGAGGCTGGTATTTACCAGTCCCACAGCTCTACAGCAAACAAAGAAGCAGTTGTTAAATGGGCAAGTGAACACTCCCCTTGGCTACATCCCCAGCTCAGTGCAGAGGGAGCAGGCAAAAACACCCATCCCCCAGTTTCTTCCTGGAAGGGGTTTGACTGCACACTTTCCAAGCTGCTGCCCATAGGTCCAACTTCTAATCAGCCTCTTCTTAGGTGCTGACTGGGACCTTCCCCAGAGCCCAAAAGAGCTGGTGGGCACTTTCCTTGCTTTCTCCCTGTGGCTCACTCCAACAATAAAACCAAGTCTCCAGCTTCTCCCTGGAATGAGCTTGTCCACCCATGTAGTGTCCCAACTTCCCAACATTTGTGGTGGCTGCCCATCCCTTTGGGGAATGGGCCCTCAAATTACCTAGCTATGATAGCCAATGGGGCTCAGCATTCACAGGACCAGATCAAACAAACAAAACCAATTTCAATGGATGTGCAAGTATTTCCTGCAGCTTTCCCCCACCCTGGGCTCAGCACAAATACCAAATGGAAATAAAGAAAACAATCCCATTTACAATAGCATCAGAAGTATTCCTAAAATACTTAGGAATAAATTTAACCAAGGAAATGAAAGATCTATGCACTGAAAATGATAAGACATTGTTTATAGAAATAGAGGAAGACACAAAAAGATATTCTGTGCTCATGAATGGAAGAATTCACATTGTTAAAAAATCCATACTACCCTAAGTGATCTACAGATTCAATGCGATTCCTACCAAAATTCCGATGGCATTTTTCACAGAAATAGAAAAAAACAACCTTAAAATTCTTATGGAACTACAAAAGACCCTGAATAGCCAAAGCAATCTTGAGAAAGAACAAAGCTGGAGACATCACACTTCCTGATTTGAAACTGCACAAATCTATCGTAATCAAAACAAAGTGTAGTATTGGCATAAAAACAGACACATAGGTCCATGGAGCAGAATAGAAAGATCAGAAATAAACCCATGCATGTGAGTCTCTTAATTTTTGACAGAGATTCCAAGAACACACAGAGGGAAAGGACAGTCTCTTCCATAAATGGTGCTGGGAAAACTGGATATTCACACGCAAAAGAATGAAACGGGTCCCCTAGTTTTTTTCTTATACCATAAATAAAAATCAACTCAAAATGCATTAAAGACTTGAATATAAGGCCTGAAACTGTAAAACTTCTAGAAGGAAACACAGATGGTACGCTCCATTACATTGGTATTGACAATGATTTTCTTTGGCTTTACACTAAAAGCAAAGGCAACAAAGACAAAAATACATCAAACTTACATCAAACTTAAAAGCTTCTACGCAGAGGCACCTGGGTGGCTCAGTTGGTTAAGCGTCTGCCTTTGGCTCAGGTCATGATCCCAGGGTCCTGGGATCGAGCCCCACGTGGGGTTCCCTGCTCAGTGGGGAGTCCGATTCTCCCTCTCCAGCTCACCTTGCTTGTGTTCTCTCTCTTTCTGTCAAATAAATTAAATCTTTAAAAAAAAAAAAGCTTCTACACAGCAAAAGAAACCACTGACAAAATGAAAAGACAACCCATGGAATGGGAGAAAATATTTGCAAACCACATATCCAATAAGGGATAAATATCCAAAATATATCAAAAAAAAAAACTGATACAACTCAACAGCAAAATAAATAAATAAATAAATAAAAATTGAAAAGTAAAAAATAAATTTTAAAAATGGACAAAGGACCTGAATAGACATTTTTCCATTTTTCCAAAGAAGACACACATATGACCAACGGGTACATGAAAAGGTGCTCAGTGTCACTAATCATCAGGAAAATGCAAATCAAAACCACAATGAGATGTCATCTCCTACCTGTTAGGCTGTCTATGATCAAAAAGATAAGAGGGGCGCCTGGGTGGCACAGCGGTTAAGCGTCTGCCTTCGGCTCAGGGCGTGATCCCGGCGTTACGGGATCGAGCCCCACATCAGGCTCCTCCGTTATGAGCCTGCTTCTTCCTCTCCCACTCCCCCTGCTTGTGTTCCCTCTCTCGCTGGCTGTCTCTATCTCTGTCAAATAAATAAATAAAATCTTTAAAAAAAAAAAGATAAGAGATAGTGGTGAGGATGTGGAGAAGAGTCCACCTTGTCCACCATTGGTGGGAATGGAAACTGGTACAGCCAACATGGAAAACAGTATGAAGCTTCCTCAAGAAATTAAAAATAGAACTACCATAGGATCCAGCGATCTCACTTCTGGAGATACAGCCAAAGGAAACAAAATCATTATCTTGAAAAGGTATTTGCATTCCCATGTTTGTTACAGCATTATTCACAATACCCAAGATACAGAAACAACCCAAGTTACTGTCAATGGGTGAATAAATAAATAAAATGTGATAGATGCACATATATACACCATGAAATATTATTCAGCCTTAGAAAAGAAGCAAATCCTGCCTTCTGTGAGAATATGGATGGACCTAGAGAACATTATGCTAAGTGAAATAAGTCAGAGAAAGACAAATAATGCATGCTTCCTTTGTATATGGAATTTTATTTTTAAAAAATAGCCCTACTCACAAAAAAAAGAGAGAAAAAAGTGGTTGCCAGGGGCTGAGGAGTAGGAGAAATGGGGAGACGTTGGTAAAAGAGTACAAACTTTCAGTCATAAGCTGAATAAAGTCTGAGGATCTAATACAGAACATGGCGACTATAGTTGGTAATACCGCGTTGCGTAGCTACAATTTGCTAGGAAAGTAGAACTGAGGAGTTCTCTCACACACGCACATGCAAGGTGAACATGTGAGGGGATGGATGTGTTAATTAACTCAGTTGTTGGCCTCCTTTAACAAGGTATACGTGTATCAAATCACCACATCGTATACTTCGTGCTGCAATTGTACTGATAATAAAATAAACTTAGGCACTTTATACTCCTGTCAGTATAGCAATATGAGGACACGTTACGCTCTTATGGAATCTTGAGAAGTGGCTTCAAAGCCCCTGTCACTATGGCACGGTCCTCAACCTGTGATTGTTTACTGGCAAACAGCATTGTATCAATAGGCAATTATTTTGCTTAATTGGCATTGGCTGAACATTCAGAAGCAATGAAAATACTCTGTCAATTCCAAATATAGTCCTTCTCAAAGATTCTTATAGTACAAGCATCCTAGCTATTTCTTTTTCAGATACTTGTGACTCCTTAACTGAGACGATGTCATCAAAAATGTAAAAGCCTATGAAAAATTAAAATGACTTTGGTTTGGCTGAGACCCTGAGCTGGAAGGATATCACCACATGTCTTCACTTCTCCTATATGTATGGAATTATACTTGGGAGTTTTTTCTTTTCTTTTCTTCTTTTTGACTAAAACCAAGTCAGTTTCAATGTAGCCAGCTGCCGTCCTTCTTAAGAAAGTACTCTTGATTTTTGCGTGTCCTTGTTCTCTCCTCTACAAAGCAGCGGGTTTCTTCTCTAAACAAGTGGCATTCCTAATCTTTCCTTCCATTCCGTGCGACACAAACGGAGCTGGAAAAAAATAACTCCAAAATAGCATCCTTCTATTTTTGCAGTTTTATATGATTATAACATGCTAGAAATGTCACTATAATTATAGCAACAAATTATTTCAACAATCCTCACAAGTGACGCTATTTATAGACAATTGGAGAAGTATAGAGAGGACGAACCCACCCTGGCAGAAAACCTGAAGAATGGCTGTGTGGGAGCCTCAGGCTGGGACCACCTGGCACAGGTGATTAGATGTGTCCCGTGAAAACAAGAGGTTCCATGAGTCTGCATTCAAACGCAGAGCATAAGAAATGGAATAAATAAAAGAGGACATTTAACTGATTATAGCTTGGCATTCACTCTGCATTCCTTGTGTGTTAGGTACAATTTAAAAAATCACAATCGCTTCACTCTCTTTCAAGACTTAAACCTGATTGTTCTATCAGAGAGACCTCGGGTTCAGAAGAGGTAAATGGCAAGAGAGAAATGTTTAGGTCAGGATAAAGAATGAGATATCCACCGGTCTCTTATCTGTGATCACTTACAGATTATGAAAGCTGGAGAGAATACGAACAGTTTCTATGGGCCATGCTTACTTTCTTCGTGTCAGGTTAAGCGGGGGAAGAGAGTTGGCTGGAAGTGCTTGTTTGTTATTGGGCTTTCCCTTTTTGTCCTTAGCTTTTTTCCTTTTATGGCTTTTATATAGTTTTGCTTAACAAAGCTGTAAATTCAGGGACGAAGTAAATTTCACAGCGGCTCTTTAACCTCTACTTCTGGATGCTTTTGCAGAAACTTCACTTTGGCTCGGGCATCGGCTTAGGATGAGGTTTAGAGAAGAGGGAAAATCCTTTAACCCAAAGCAATCTCTCAGTAAATCACAATAGGCTCCAAATTATCTGCGTTTTTGCATATTGGCTGATGAAGCTCTCCCCCTGGCTCACTGAGTAGAGTTGACAGTGCTGTCATTTGGAGGGTGATGGGTAAGTAACTTCCCTTTTCTTCTCCAAAACCTGACCATGCCTCTCTGGGATGCATCCCAGGGAAGTGCCCGCACCAGCGGAAGCAGTTGATAATGGCAATCCTATGTTTGATTTTTCTTTTCTAGCAAACAAAAAAGATGTCCCTAATTTTCCTAATCTCATCGTGAGTGTCCACCTCTGTGTCATTACATGTTCATCTAGAGTATTTTAGACTCAGTCAAAGATTGCTTCTCTCCTATCTGTATTTCTCTGGTGTGCGTTATTGCCCGAGTACGGAAGGTAAATTTGCCATTAGTTGGCTGTCGTTACGTTGTGGGAGTGTACGTACCCTGTGAAGCTTAATGCAGGGCACAGAGTTAAACTTCGATGACCGTTGCATGGTGCCAAGAAAGTGATCTGGGGACACACCTTACGGATAAATGACAAGCGTGGAAAGGTGCCTCCAAGGCAGAAGACAAAGATTTCCGGAATGAATTGCTAGTAGCTTCTTCTGATCCATGTGAAGGGCCAACCTAGGTAGGGAAAATAATAACAATAATAACAACAACACAAAACCAAACGCAATGACATGTGTACATCAGGGACTGCAGCCGCAGGTCCATTTGGAGTGAATAAACATGTGTTAATCATTAGAGTTTGAAACCGATCCCAGAGTATGTTGCATTATAGCTAGAGACGTGAAAAATGAATCTTTGCACAGACAATAACTATGAATGTTTAGATGACAACAAAGCCACGCCTAATAGTGTGGAGCTCAGGGTGGTCTGGGGAGGACAATGTGATGTCACGGGTCACATTTAAGGAAGAAGGAGATGAATTTTCTTCAGAAGCAGCAGGATGTTCACTGGCACAAAACCTACCAGCTTTGTAAGAGAGCTCCAGATGGATGCTGAGAATAAGATACTAAACACGGCAACACCATGCTCGTTGGACAGCTACCTGCCAGCATTGGAAGAAGCCTGCCGAAAGGGTCCCTTCATTAAGCTAATAATACACCGGCTTATGTGGTTAACTGAAGCCAAGGGCTGGGGATAATTTTACAAAAAGGAAAAAATTTAGCTGCCATGGTAACCTAGACAACGACAGATCTTCTGGATGTGACAAGATTCCAGTCTGAATTACACAAAGTCACCATAAGCCCAGAAAGCAAAATGGATTTAATTAGTTGGTTAAGCCTGCAGCGCAGGAAAAATGGCAACATTTGTCCTTTATTCTCTTTCCAGACTAACAACGTTTCACTAGTATGAGCGTTCCTAGAAAAGGAGCATTTTTAGCTAAGCACGTGATGGCAAAATGATGCTTCACATGGGAAATCCCCAAATTTAAATTCCCTCAAAACTCCGGATCCAAATTAGCCATGACTACTTGAAGGATGCCCAGAGAACAGTCTTCATTACGTGTCATTTCTAAACACGGAGCCTTCAAATGTCCCTCCCCCCAGCCACAGATGCCAAGATTCCCACCTCCTAATTTTAAGTCTATGGAGATAACTATAGCACAGGAACCTTCATCTTATTAATCAAAATATATTTGGTAAGTACATATGGCATTGTATTGAATATTAAATAAAGCAACGCTCAACAGAGCAGATTCCCATAAACTAAGATTTACTATCCAAAATAACACCCGTGTTCTCGTAGCCGGATCTGGGCACTGAAATCTCTTCCAAAATGGGAGAACTAAGGGGGCTGTTGCACATGTATTTTGCCTTCCTATTATCCTCATTTCCTCGCTGTCCTAGCTGTGTTTTATAGACTATTACTATTACATTATTATTACTACTATTAATAATAATTATTACTATTACTATTACATCTGCTTTTTGAACTCTTCTCCTTTGGTTTTCCTAACCCCCATCCTTGAGTACTCTCGGTCCCATCCATAGCTCTTCACAGAGTCCCATTCTCTCTTGCTCTAACGTCAGTGTAGGCCCCTCATCTCCCCTTTCTCCAAATGACCATTCAATATTTACATGTTTTCCAGAGATCCTCACATATCTAAAGGTGAATTCTTTTCCCCTTTTCCTTTATTTCCCTAGCTTTCTATCAATGCTGCCATCGCTCTTCCAAGGTCCAGTCAGAACTTCAGAATTGGTCACCTTCACATCTCACAGCTAGTTGTTCATCTTCACGTCTCATAGCTAATCGGTCCACCAAGTCTTCCTTCAGAGTCTCACTCAAACCTGCCCGTGTATTTTACACCTGGCAATGTCAAGCAAACGACATTACTGTACACAGACCATGGTCGCTCACGTCTGCGTGCCTTGGAGTATATTCTTTCCTCAAGTATCATTAGGTAATTAGCAATAGAAACTCAACATAGTTCTCAATAAAGGGATATTGATTGTAAAGCTTCAGAGAGATCTCATGGAACTTGAGGTGGGAAGCCAAGTCCAGCTGGCAGGCCTGGAGCTGAGAATGGGAAAAGTGCCAGGAACCAAAGGGGTGTTTCTCTTTATTCAAGAGGTGCTTCATTCCCTCAGTTTGCTGGAAGGCCAATTCTGTTTATTCATCAACATGCAAATGACCCCCAGGCATCAAGACCTACCAACTCTACTTTCTGTCACCACTTGGCAACATGCCTGGGGCTCTTAGTTCAAAGTTCAAGGGAAGGAATAGACTGGACCAACTTACCTGTTTAACCAAGACCACACATGTGTTTGGTTGCTGGACCATCAGTAGACTGTCCTTGTCTCAGGGAGCCTGTGCCTACCCCTTAAGCAATCAGCCCCGACTCAAGAAGTGGGAGACGTAAACACCAATGCTGTTTTGAGAGAGACTGTGGGTGGAGGACAGTCTTTAGAAGGGGCCGTGGGACAGGCAAAGAAACAATTCTTGTCAAAAGTGCTGTTTCCTAGAATACTCTCTCCCCACCCATCCACTCAGACCACTCCTCCTACTCATTCTTTGAAACCCAGAAAGGGTCACTCTTTTGTTCCCCTATTTCACTCATTTTGCTCAGAGCCCCAAGCAGAAAAAATCACACCCAGCTCTGCGCTGGTGCTCTTTCTTGAACTCATATCTATTACTGCATATAAATCACTAAACTGTAATTATTTATTTGCATGATTGAGTTCCCCACTGGACCAGACATCTCTTAAGGACAGTTTTGAATTTTATTCATCGAAGTATTCCCAACATTGAACACAGTGTCTGGTAGTAAGTACTCAACAAATGTTTTGTTGACTGAGTTGCTTTTAATATGCTAATTAATTAATTAATATTTATGAATGTTGTCTCCCAAGTCTGCCCCTTGCTTTAGGGAATTAATTGTATGTAATTGGAAGGGCAGGAGTTGCAGTTAGAAGCAATGAATTAGAAGCATCTCTAGAAATATGGACAAATCTTAAAAATATAATCCTTAGTGAAAAACAGAAAGGACGGGAAGATATATAATCAATATCATTTGCATGAATGAAAAATAAATATGCACAAAACGTAATAATATTTAAGAACACATACAAAAAGCAAATACACAAGAAATACACTGAAGGTTTTTACTATGGAAAGAGAGTAATGGAAACAAGGCATAAGAATTTTTAAAAGGGATAAAAATAAATAAATAAAACAAGAAAAAGGTCTTGCACAGATCAAACATAGTAATGTGCCTTGATCCGAGGAGAATGATTGACTCAATCATCTGCTTTGACTTCAAAATAAAGAATAACAAATGGGATGAACTTTAACATTATAAAAGTTTAGGTTTCTATCATAGCTCATGTTTGTTGATGAATTGATACTGGGAAAGTTACTTACATCTCCTTGCACCTTAGTCTCCCTATTTATAAAATTGGGATATTATTATCAACTTCATAGTGTTGCCTTAAAATTAAGTTAGGAAATGCATATAGAACACATGTCACATAGTGACTCAAGAAACGTTCATATAAATGGATTCTCACACAGTCTCCCTGCCTGCGTTTGCCTTTGGGTTCTTCCAGTTCAAATTTATCCACTACCATATCGATCTTTTGAAGACAAAGAGATCATGCCCCTACTCAAAAGTTTTATATGATTTCCTGCTTCCTATATTACCTATTTCCCAATTTATTGGAAATTGGGTGGTTGGTGGTAGCAAGGAAGAGGTGTGAGAAAGGATATTTGAAATCTTAACTGTGAGTTTAACACAGCAGGGGAAGAAATGACTGAGGGAGACATAGGTCAGGGAAGGATTGCCAGAGTCATACCATGGAGTTGGCCCCTGGAACACAAATCCCACACCTGTAACAGGAGTGGAGTGCCATGCAGTGATCCACTAACTACGCTTAGCAACTCAAGGCCATTCGTACCAACTTCCCTTCATAAACCTTGAGCTCCGGGTAAACTGGTTTTGTTATCATTCTCTCTGTAGGAGCATTGACATTTCCTGGTCTGTGACTTCACTGAAGATATTCCGCACTTGTCTTGTCTTTTGTTCCCCTGTTTCAATATTATCCATTCTTCAGGGACCCGCTAAAACTCCAGCTTCTGCAGACAACTTGCGTGGATCCCTTCAATTTTGGGGTAAGCTCCCTTCCAAGATGGTCACACCGATGTGGCATTTTATACCCCACCTCCTCATAGATGTGAGTCCTCTGTTCAATCCGGATTATATTTATATTGGTTGTATAGACTTTTATTCTTATGGTATCTTTGTACCTAAACAGTGATTCGTACATAGTAAGCCCTGAGAAATATTGTTTTACAAAAAGTCATTTCAATAGCTTAAAATTACATCGTTTTCAGGTGGGTTAATCGAAGACAAAAATCTCAAACGAGTCAATCGGTGAGGAGACAGCGGGCAGAGGAAATAATCACGTCTATGAGTCAATGAAGACATTTGCTCCTTTAAATTTTGAGTTTCTCTGTCTTTTTCCTAATCCATAGAAGTTTATGGGGATATCACCTTGGGATAAGACACAACCACAATGGGCCTTAGTTTCACCATTTGTAAAATGAAAGTGTTTGAATAGAACTTTCTTCGATCAAAATCTTACAGAGAAACCCAATCAACAACATACACACACACGCACACATGTACACACACACACACGCACACATGTACACACACACACACACGCACGCACAAATGCATAGTTGCTGTGATTGAAGTTGGGGAGGAGCTGAGATGCCCATCTTCTTGTCCTTGCTCTATTCATCAGCTTCTTGGAAGTGGAGTTTGAAACCCCCAGAATGGAACCATCCCAAAGGCTCTCAGACACTTCTTAGTTGCTGACTCCATAACTGTGAAAATGAACGCTCTCTTGCTTCTTTCATACCACCTTTCCTGTTGGCTTGCTTTCAGAGTGGTACAAATTACTTAATAGGCCATTTAAAGTACTAGGAGCTTCACTGCCTTCCCAAGGTTCTATGAAGATCAAGTGAAATAACATGGGTTGAAGTGTTTGCCAATAATAAGTCTTAGCATAAAGACATAGTGGTATTAATCACACTTAGGTGGTGATTGTTGTTGTTTTTACTATTTTTATTACTAATTTGCAATGCTACTTAGAGATACTAGTTTTACTTAAAGATGAGGAAACGGGGGCTTAAAGAGGTTAACTAACCTCCAATCAGGCAAATTATAAATAATAGAACAGTGATTCTAATCGCAGGCTTTTCTTATCCAAAATCCATATTTTCACAACAGCATGCTGCCTCAAGCTGAATTTAAAAGGGCTGCCTGAAAGAAAAGATAGTGTTTGAAAAATATGTTTAAAGAACACAACTTATAATGTCTTCCATGACAAGAACCCTAACTAATATCTCTGAAGAGCTTGGAGTCAATCTTGTTTGATCCTTGGGGCCACCCTGAGACATGGGACATGTTGGGGGTGATGGAGTAACAGCTTTTCGTGGGCTTGGGCTGCAAAAAAAGATGTCAGAGGGAAACAAAGCCTGGCTGGTAGAATTTACCAGGAGCCAGAGACGAGTGCTTCTGGCATGGGTGAAACACTATTCTCTGGGCTAGTTCTCTGGCTCCTGTTTATCATCTCCTCCTCTTGGTAATGGCTGGACATATTTCTATGCTTGGCTTCTAGGCACTCTCAAACACATCCTAATAAACTTAATCTTGGCTTCCCACAGATCTGACTAATACCTCTCATTGATAAGACCTGCACACATCCACATACGTACATACTGCTTTGTGGTGTCAAACTTTCTTACTTGTTTTTCACTCTGACAACTCAAGACCCATCAAGCATGAGAGGTGAGACATTGCCTACATTACTCAGATGAAGTGACTTGCCCAAGATCATGGGAACAGAGAGACAAATTCAATGTCCGGACCCCAAATACGGCTGTTGTCTCTACCACACAGATTTTGGGTGAAGCACTAAAAACTGGCCTGCATATGACTACATTGTCGTCTGATCCCATTAGTGACACATGGGCTATGGGAAATGACAGTGTTTTCTTCTTTGGGAAGCCATGTTATTCTCATACAGTCAAACACTGAAAATGTTTTATTTCATGCCCTTGCAATCGACATGGACGGTGATGGATGTGCAGCTTGTTTGGTTTTAAGAAATCCCTACATGAGGGGTGAAAGGTAACAGGTAGTGCTGAATATTCATTTATTTGACTTCAGTTCATTTTCTTTTGCAAACCCTTTTAAAAATAATTAACTGGGCTCAATGAATGGGCCTTTCTTTTCTCCTTCCAGCTCTCTCGTCCTTCCATAGCCCCCTCTGGGATCCCAAAGACATCTATTCAGAAAAGAGAGCCTGAGAAGCATAGAGGGGACCATGCGCTGGCGAAAGACTTCAACACCTGCCCCCTCATAAGGCTCAGTTATGTTTCAACAACCTTACTTCCAGGAAACACTGGCTTGAGCAATCAGACCCAGGACAGCGAGTCCAAAACCTCTACTTACAACCTCTGCCCTACTATCTCCAGAGAATCTAACTCTTCCCTCTAAGGTTTCTTTTTTGGCCTCAATACCTCGAAAAAGGACATATTTTCAATATAATTCACAAAAGCCAGTTATATTTCATAAATTATTAGTAAAAACTAAATAACTAAGCTTCAGTTCAACAAAATGTGAACCTAATGTCTTTAGGTGACTTCCATGTAGAATTTCTATCAACTACCTTGAGTCAAAAACTAATACAAAGCTCTTTCCATTCACCAAATTTTAAATTTTGCATTTCAATTTAGGAGGAGAAACAGGAAATGAAGAAAGAAAGAAATTTATTACAGTTCCAAATCTCTAAAAATGTTTAACTTTAGTTTTTTTTTTAACTTGGTTTTCATTTTATTCAAATTAGTGTAGGCACTGCAAATAAAATTTTAGAATGCAGACAGAAGGTCTGTGAAGCATAAATTATAGGTGTTTTCCCAACTGGTTTGTAGAAAGGATTTGCTAGATCATAAAAGTTTAATTCACTAAAACTCAATTCTTTTGAAAAATAAACTAACTTGGTTTAAAGAATCACATTCACTCACTTTAAGGAATTTATGCGGGGCGCCTAGGATGTGCCAAGCATTGTGCTTAGTACCATGGGAGACACAGATATACATATTTCTGACACTAATAGGTACACAAGCTAGAAGTTTGGTTAGAGTTATTTTAAAAAGAGGAGGAGAAGGACATAAAGATGTGTCTATAATACTGGAAATGCTGGGGAATTTAGTTTTTGGAAACATGATATATGTTGAATTTTATTCTACTGCAATTTGGTTGCATATACGTTATTTATAAAACAAATATTTGACTAGTTTTTAAGCACTAGTGAAGACACAATAATGAATAATCCATAAGACCTGCTCTCAAGGAGTTTACAATCTTGTAATCAATTTGATAACTAGGTGATTTTCAAGAGAAAGGAGAAAGCTCTCTGTTCTCCCAAAGTAAGGATGGAGAAGTCTGAATAGAAGAATTAGGGAAACAAAAGAACCAGGCAATCGATATCTGGTTGGATTTTGTCGAATGTAGATGATGTTCAACAACATCAGTTGAACATCAACATCATCAACAGACCAACCATTGACTTAGGAGAGACAAGCTCAACATAGAAGAAAATTAGACTGGGGGGAGCCAATTTCAATTCCTGGGCCAAGAATTGACTATGGCTTGGATGGATGATCCACTCTAAGAGGAATCTGTAAGAATGACCTCTTTATCTTCACAAGGCTAGATACTTTATCCTCGGTGCCTACATGCTCTTATCATAACGAATTGGTACCCATTTCTGGTTATAGTGAGTGATGACTCCTGTCCCCCAGAAGAAGCTCAGAGATCCAAGACGCAAGAATTGCAGAATACACACTTATCCAGCTTCTCCGCCTCAAGCAGAGTGCACAGCACCAGTCGTCCTTCTCAGCATCAAGAGACAAAGGTAGACCACTGAAGGGACTACATTATGTCCACACTAATGGCAACAACCAGGTTAGATCCTTAATGGCCATCATCCTGCACTTTCTCCTTATGCAGAAATAGATGAAATAACAAGCACATCAGAGATGAGGTAAGTAAGAAATTGAAATCATAAACTTGGACTTTAAGACTATAACCTAGTGTAACATTTAAAATTTTAGTGTTAGAGATTGTCTATCTACTCATAATACAAAAATAAGACCTGGTAAGCCTTTTAAAAATCTGGGTCAAAAACTTTTTCATGAATTGACAGATTTGAAATAGAATCTATGACAATGTACTCTCCTGAAAACTCATGAATCGCTTAGAAAAGAATTCCAGAGAACCACAGAAACTTAAGGCATTTTGTTACCTTAGGAGATAACATTCATAATTGATTATGGGATTCTCCTAGAAATTCTCTACTGGGAGTACCCACAGTATTGGGGATTCTGTACTAGAGGCTAAGGGTTACCTATCTTTCAATATTCCCCCAGCATCATCCTTGACGATAACTGCCTGGGTAAGAATCTGTGTTACTCAACTTTCCTTAAAGTGATTTGTAAATGGGATTCTCTGTTTGCCTCCAAGAGTTGGAACAGGGTAATTTTAACAACAACAAAATTTAATTTGATCTGGGAAACACATGAGGGAATTTACCATTCAAAGCAGAAAAAAAGAAGATAATAAGAAAGGAAGCTTTTCTTTTCCCTCACTCTCCTCAAAAAATTGAACTTCTGGCATGACCTTGTTCATCCTTTCACTTCTCAAACCCCCCATTCTCAGTTCTGAGTTTTTCATCTTTTTCTTTAATACCCTATTCTCCTTATTTAAAGCCAAATGTGGAATTATTAAAAAGTCATGTTTTTTAAAAGAAATAAAATTTGTAGAATACATACCAAAAAAACCCTACATTTTATAAATTATAAATCTGAGGCATAAGGAATTTAGTGACTTGCTTGAAGTCATATAGGGAACACATCAAAAAACTAGGAACCCTGCTTCTAGGAAGATTATAGTCAGATACACAGAATAATAATGAGATAATGCTTGGAGATTAGCTCCAAACCTGGCATATACGAAATACCTAATAAAAATCATTGTCATAAATTTCTGTCCTCAAAGATGTCAGGATGATAAGTGCTACAGAGAAAATAAAAAAAATAGGGGGAGGAGAGTGGGGAGTAAGGAGGGCTGCTAACTTGATGGAGGGGATCCTGTATCAGTTCATGATAACTCTGCCTGCTGCCCCCTGACATAGCCCCCTTTTATCCTGGCTCTTTGCTTTAACACCATTTTGCCTCATATCTCTTGCTTCATCTACTTTGAATACTAAATGTTGAATACCCACTAAGATAAAAAATACCAGGTCTACACTCAATAAAGAGAGGTGAGTGACATGGATACAAAAATTTCTTCAACAGACTGTGTAGAACTTAGCTTAATGTTTATCAAATGTAAAAAAAAATCATTTCAAGCTTTAAAAAGAAAATCCAAAATACATTTTAAAAACCCCACTTAATTTTGTTGAAGGCCCATTAGGCTCTGTTCATTTGTCTCAGGATATTTGCAGAAAGGTGAGATCCATTCAAACAAGCATTGGTCTCTAAAACAATATTTTCAAAGAATCATCTCCTCCCCCAAACTCCTTTGCCACTGTCTCATTGACCTACTCTTATTTTTTGAGTATCCATCAAATATAATCCCCCACACACTGAATTGAAAAAAGAGTTAGAGTATTCAAGTAACTTAGAATTTCTATAGCAGTTGACATCTATTATTAAACTAATTTTCACCTGTGGGATAAAACTGAAGTGTTTTATGGGCATCTACCATCTTAAAAACATTTATTTTCTTTTTAAAATAACTGAATACAAGTTTTGATAATCTCTCTTTCAGACTACTCTTCTATGAGGAGAGTAGATTCACAACGTCCTTGGACTCTCAACCAGGAGAGTACACTGAGGGACACAAATCTTTAAGAGCAATTTTAATGCCATTCAGAAGTGATCTCGTCAAACCTAAGATGGCGGCATGAAGTAATGAGAAAGTCTTTGCCCTGAGACTCTGGTAGGGTTGGGAGGGAAGACAAGCCAAGGTTTCTAGTACCAAGTGTGCTGGAATTTCCTATATAGTATTTGAAAAGAAACTTCTTTATTTTTCCAGGTCCCAGTTTTCTCACCTATAAAATGATAGGGTTATGTCAGCTGCCTCTAAGTTCAGCTTTAGGATTCTTGAGACTTTTATAGTTGGTTTCACTACTGAAATATCTTCCCTGTCTTGCTTTCTATCCAAATCTGACCAATGCCATCTGTCTTGTAATGGGAAACACCACTCACTCAAGGAGTCACACCTGTCACCTTGAAGATGCCTTCCATGCCTTTCTTTCTCTCACAACCCAAATTAAATCCATGAATAAATGATTTCTGGACATATACTGAATGTAGGTCTTTCTCTCTGCTATAATTGCATTCCAAGCCATCTCCCTTTCACTTCTCTCCTAACTTATTTTTCTGTTCCCACTTTCGCTCTGGTAAGGTTTATTCTCTACAGAGCAGCCAGAGTAATCCTTTTAAAACATAAATCAAACCCTGTCCCTTCCCAGAATGAGCTCATCCACAGGTTTCCCTTCAATCTCAGAATAGCTTGGGAAATCCCTACCATCTTCTGTGAAGGCCCACATGGATCAGTCCTGGGTATCCCACCAACAACGTCTATATTCTTCTTCTGCCTACTGGCCTCCAACCACTCTGACCCTCTTGCTCTTCCCACTCATGGCCTTTGCACATGTAGCTCCACTGGCTGGAAACCTCTCCACCCACACCCTCACAGCCCCCTATTCTACTGCACAGGTGTCTGTCTTATTGTCACCTCCTCAGAGAGATTTGTACTGACCTCCATATCAGAAATAACTGCCCTATCACTCTCTATGAATCCCCTCCCCCTTGCTTTATTTTCCTTAGTACCCCTTATCACCCATGTGTTAGATCGTTTCCATAGTGGTCCACAATAAATCATGGCTCCTGTGTCCCTGCCCATATGTAGCTCCCTCTGAGCCTGTGGGACATGAGCAAATATGATGCACTTGATAAATGCTTGTTCTTTGGTGCTTATTTCCATAGAACCCAAGGACCACCCAAGGACAAAAGATCACATGGACGGAGGAGCCCAGCCAGCCCAGCTCTGCCAGCTGACCAGCTGACCTTCCAGTTCAAAGCAGTCAAGTGAGTGAGCCCAAGTGAGGCCAGCAGGAGAACCGCAGCTCACCCACAGAATTGTGGCAAGTAGTAAACCATTGTTTAAGCTGCTCAGTTTGGGGTGTTTTTTCATACACCAAAATAAAACCAATACAGCTCCAATGGCATACTATTGTTCTTTATTGTTGTCTTCCCATTGGAATGTGTAATCCATATACATGTAGGGATTTGGTGACAGAGAAAGTTGTGATGGCAAAGTGCCAGTGAGGATAGGAAAGGTATTTGAGAAGGTAATCCCAGCCAGAATGAGTGCAGGGCAATCAGAAATATCTTACAACATTTCAGTTCATTCACACAGTCCGTGCCCATGACCAAAACCCCTGCTGTGCCCATCCTGTCTTCCTGCTAAATCAGAGTCCCCTCGAACTGAAACCTTAGCTCACTGTATTATTGATTTCTAAACATTCCCATCACTGAGCTTTTAGACCCATGGACAAAGAACAATGTACCTTTTAAGTAACAGTTAGTTCCTATAGGGTATAATTATAGTTATAAACCTGCCATTCCTCCCACCACACACTCACAGCCTCGGGCCCTGATGAGTAAAGAAAGCCATGTTCATGGAAGGGCTGTCATGATGATGGGGAATATGGATTGAGAGGCCAGACCTAATACCCTGTCCCCTGCACAGCGGGCTGGTCGAGCACAACTGGGGGAACCAACGACAGAAACAGGCACCGAAGCTTTAAATAGAGCCTTAAATTGAGCCCAAAAGTGAGCTGAATAGGAGCAGACAGTGGACAGCAGATACCATTTGCTTTCCATGGCCACTGCCCTTGGGGACAGCCCGGTGGAAGAGGCAGATCTGTGAACTAGGGACTTGCTTGCTTGGAAGATGCTCTTGAATAGTCCCACAGGCTGTGTGGCCTGGGGCAAGTTCATTCAGCTCTCTGGCTTGTAGTTTTCTTATCTGCAAGATGAGGAAATTGTCCTAGATGAGATCTAAGGCCCTTTAAAGCTTAGAATGTTTGGGACCTAAACCAGTAATATCAGAAAGATACTGTTTATCCCCCACCCAAGAGATGAAAGATGAAGTCATCATTTTTAACAATTGTTAAGCACCAATTAATAGCCCTACGAAGCAAACAGTTTTTATGCATCTGCTTCCTAGATGTTGCGTTTGCATCCAAAGCAAACATCACGAATTGACTCATCTGGCATGTGTGTACTGACCGTCACGGCATGTCGGAGTCTGCAAGCACCCAGCCAGGCGAGAGGCATGGAACACAGCCCACTGTGGAAGGCTGCGGTCAGTGAATAAAGGCTCTTGGGTCCCTAAGGGCTTTAAATAAAGGAGAGAATTACTTGTGAGCGTGGTTCAGAGGAGGCTCATTCTGGTGTCAGGGCTGCTGGAAGGGGAAGAAGTAGGTGGTGGGGAAGCCAGTAAGAAGGCTGCTGCAGTAGTGTGAGTGATAGACGAAGCATTAAGGTCTTCATCTGTTATGCAGGTGAACTGTTGTAATGAAGAGACCCAAGCATGCCACAGCCCAAAGCAAGAGGCATTTTCTGGGCAGTGGGTCAACCCTAGAGGTAGTTCCTCCACATGGGCTCTGCCATCGGCAGCTCCCCCACCCCACGGGGCCTCATCATGGGCAACGTTCAACCAGCAGAAGATGAAAGAGCATGGAAGCCCTTGTCCAGCACATTCTTAGTGACCACACCTGAAAGGAACACATGCCATTTCTGTTCTGTGTCCATTGGCATGGGCTGGATGACACAGTAGACCCTAGAAAAAGCCTGTACTCCCTGACATCCCCGGGAAGACAAAGAGAATGGATTTTGGAGAATTATTGGAAGTTTCTGCTTACAAAATGTAAGCTGACAAAGTAGCAAAGAGGATAAGATGAAGGAAGGATGGAATGAGGAGACATTTCTGAGATTTAATCACAAGATGTGGTAACACTTTGGAAGGAGCCTAGGGAGTGAAAGGGAGACATTTGGTGACGACCCTGAAATTTCTAGCTCAGAAAACTGAAATTAAAAGTATTGCCAGCAAGATAGAATTTTTGGAGGACAACTTAGTGTTACTCATTAAAACTTCAAATAGAGCATACCTTTCATACACACATTCTTCTCTAGGAACTTATCCTACAGAAAAATTGACTCTCTCTCTCTCTCTCTCCCACTGTCTCATACACACACACACACACACACACACACACACACACACATTTACTGCAGCATAGCTTGCATTAATTAAAAAAAAAAAGGAAAACTAACTAAATGTTCATCAAGAGGATACAATATAATGAATTATAATATAGCCACGTAAGTGACAACCATTAAAAATTGCAAGGGTAATCTATAGGTACTGACAAGAAAAGATATCTAAATTGTACATTTAAGAAGTTGCAGAATGGTATATACAACTTTTTTTTTGGAATAAAAATATATGTATGCATATTCATTGAAGAAAAACTCTAAAAGAATATACTGAAAACCATTAAGTCACTACTTTGAGACTTATATATTATTTAAATGTATTTTTATAGAGTTTCTGTCTTCACTTGGGTAATCAGGAAAATATATGATTAGGAGTTTATTTATTTATTTATTTACCTATCTATCTACCTCTCTATTTTATGTCTTAGAATCTATAAGGCCCTGCCTGTTCCGATTTAGGGGAAGGGTCAGAACATGAGCATATATTTGTGCATGTGTGGATATGTGTTATTTTTGCTGTTCCTCCAAAACACTTTGTAACATCAGCAACTTTCCCATTTTGGAAAAGAGAAAGAGGCTCAGAGAAGCTAATGTGCTTCCCCAAAATCACAAGCATCTATCTGAAAGGTCTTTCCTTGGGCTTCATGGGCAATATGAAGGCCTTCCTTTGCCACCCTTCTCTGCACAAGCCCTCCACAGTCAGACATTAGCAGTGGTCTGGTGGGACAGGAGGGTGGGTGGAGCGGGCAGGGAGAGGAAGGCGATGAGCCAAATAAAGATGGCTATGTCTTCTTTCTGAAGAACATGAGGAATATCAGCTAAAACAACCCCCCCCCCCCGTTTTCACTTTTCCTAGTTCTTATTTCCCTTTTCTCTTCTTGCTCCTTCTCTCTGACTCTCCCACATTTTTTTTCCCTCTGCCTCTCAACAAAAGAAATAAGAAGATGATAAAGAAAAGAGATGTAAAAGCCAACAAATCTTTCAGTAGTTTTCTATATTTTATAAATGTTGCCTTAGGATTTTTGTTTGTTTGTTTTGTTTTTGTTTTTGTTTTTGTTTCTAATCACAAGGCCTGGAGAGATACAGGCCATGTAATTTTGAAATTTTATACCCTGTGTCCTATAGGGATATAGTCATGCCCATAAAACTCTATTATTAAGCTCTTGATCACAGGTGCCATCTATGAAATAAATGGCAATTGTTGAGTTTTTTAGATATATATTGATGCTACCATTCAATTTTTGTTTTTCTCTTCTTTCTTCTCAACCCAGTCATCTTTCTCAAATGCATTGAGTAAAATAAATAACAAGGGTGTACATTTTGTTTTATTGACTTATTTTTGATGAATCATAAAAAGATCCATATGAAAAATATAAAAGGCATTTCACATGCAAAACATTTCACAAAGAATGAAACTAAGACATAAAATATCACATATATTTGTATCAGCTCACAGAAGCCTATCATTTCCACGTAATAAGACATTTCATAAGCTACATGTGAAATCTGTTTCTTAGCTTTATAGTCACTACACACACACACACACACACACACACTGGAAGGGTGGGGATACTGATTTGGCTTAGCAAATATACTAATAGCCAGTATTATTGCAAATTCATCCTTACTGCTTTATTTATAAAAATAAAGTATATATTTAAGAGGATGCTTTTGCATTTAACGTAACAATAAGTTTGTTACAAAAATAATCATTAGAATACAGATGGTGAGACTTTGTTTCTAAATAAAGTTAGCAACAATTACTGAAAATGGTTTATTAGGTTCTTTTTTAAATAAGTGAAAATGATAAGCCTCAATGTGTGTAGGATAATCTGTATCATGCAGGTTTACTTGGAGTCTAAGAATGTATAACTGTTTCAAAGTTATTGCAGTGTATTCAGATGAGAAGAAAGAAGGTACAATATTTTACTTTGTAATGAAATTCCATGTAATATGCTTTTCAAAAAATATTATTGTGTGAATATCTTAAATGGCTATCATTTCTAGGAATCTTCTTTAGCTTTCTCTGCCCTCAAGAAAATCAAATAAATTACACTAGACCAAGCATTAATTGGTTGCCAAGATTCATTTTTGTAAAAATCATTTTGGAGCTATAGACGTTCATAAAAAGACTAATTGCAAAGTGGTTTAAATTATTGTTATTATGATTTAATTGTTCAAAACAATTTTCCCTTAGGAGTATTTTTTCCAAGTCATTTATTTCACTTTACCAAATGACCTTTTAAGAAGTTCTATAATCAGCATACTTTGTCAAGCCAAAATAGGAAATATGCAGAAATACTGTGGCACTGTTCGCTCTCTTTTCTTTTCTGTATCTCTCTCTCTTTCTTTCTGTCTCTAGGAAAGCCATGCTTCTTATTATTAAAGTAATTCACAAAGGTAGACCCCAATAAAATTAAAAATAAAAGTTCCACCTTAATTCTGTTAGGCTCATTTAGCTTTATATAAAATAAAAACAGTATTTTAAAGTAGGTTACTGAGTATTTAATATGAAAACCATTTAACATGGTTTAAATATATTGTATATAATGTTAATATATAATCTAAAATATAAAATGCAATACATCAATATAGAATGTGAATATATTTATCTTTATGTTTCTTTCACACAAATCTTAATTTTCAAGGGAGTGTAGTATTTTGTATTTGAAGTCTTCCTTATTGGGAAGCTTTGAAAGGCCCGAAATTTTTTCCTTTCCACAGAGTACCCAAGCATTTCAATATTCAAAATATGTACAGAAAAAGAAATTCAGCTCAGTATATTTGCATCTGCCTACTGTGAAAAATTGTATTGTTTGTCATCTGAGTTCCCAAAGCAGAGGTGAGGACTGGAACCTGAGAGTCCAGCTTGTGGCTCTTTCTCTCCATACATTGAGCGCAGGGTCCATGGGGTAAATATGAAGATGTGGGCCACCTGACCTTCCAATCTTATGAAGAACCTGAGTAAAATAATAAAGATGGGAAACAGAATGGGGTTTATCTACAGATAATCAAAATCAACATTGTTTCACAGCTTAAAGCTGAATGCATTTAAAATAGAATTTATTCTCAACAGTAGTTTGAGAGTTTCATCTGTATGATATTAAATAAGAAAAACACAGATTTATCAGATTCTCCTTTATTTTTCCTCTTTTAAATAGAGTCTTGGTCTCTGGTGTTCATGTGGTATAAGAGGGTGGTGACCAGTGTCACATAGGCACAGAAGGTGTCTCCTACCAAGGAAATAGAAATAAAAGCATCCGCAGGTGTAGTACGCATTAACTGCTCTTTAGCGGTTGCCATGGCAGGAATATGGAGGAAAAACAGGACGTGCAAATGTATGCGGATGAAAGGATTTTGTTGTGGATTGAATTGTGCTCCTTTCCCCAAATTCATATGTTGAAGCCTTACTTCCAATGTGACTACATTTGAATATAAGACATTTACAGAGTAATTAAGACTAAAAAAGGGTCATATGGGTGGGGTCCTACTCCAACAGTGATGATGTCCTCATAAGAACAGAAAGAGACAGCAGATTGTTCCTTCCACTAGTGCACAGAGGAATTCCATGCAAAAACACCATGAGAAGATGGCCAGGTGCAAACCAGGAAAAGAGGTCTCATTGGAAACCAGCCCTAACAGCACCTTCATCTTGAACTTCCAGCCTTCAGAACTGTGAGAAAATTAGTGTTCTGTTGTTTAAGCCACGCAGCCTGTGGTATTCTGTTGTGGCAGCCCAGAAAGACTAATACAGGTTTAAAACATGTTTCCATTCATTAGCTAATGGAAAGTGAATGAAAAGTAAAAGATGGGAGACACAGGACAGGAGCCATAACAGACTGAGCAAGTCCCAGAGGAGACCAGAGATGATGGAGCCCCAAACACAGATCAGAGAACACAGAGCACAGGTGGCTTTCATTGAATAAAGTTTCCAGAACCTTTTAGACCTTAGAGTGATTTAATGAGCATTCTAACTTTTGGCAGGTACAGTATTTTTGAAAATGCTTCAAAGTTGTACCCTTTCTCCTTTATCTCTGAAGAAGGAGCTCCTGTTCCAAAACTAAACTTTCCACTTATGCTTAGGATTTCAAAACTTCCCACCCCCTGAAGACCTCTTAGACTTTCTTTTCGCTATATTCCTGGCCGGGCCTCTCCTTCTGTCTCCAACCAGCACCCAGACCCACATACCCTGTGCCTTAGTCCTGAATTTTCCAGCCTCTTATGACTTGTGAACCCTTTTCGTAATGATCTAACAAATCACCTTCTTTAAAATTTCTTCATGGTATAAAATGAAGAAATTTTAAGTCAACATTTAAAAAAATTTTCCATCAGTGTGTTGTTAAAAATCATATTGCAAAATTCATTTAATATACTCTTCTATAATATGTATTCTATGTATAAAAATGTTTAGCTTTTTTCCATTTGTTATATGACATATATTGTTCGATTTACTTTAATTATGTAAGAAAAAAGGATGGCTTAGTAACAAATCTCAAAACGACACTGTGTGCAATTTGGAGACTGATGTATATTAAAATGTAGATTAAAATTTAATTACATGTTACATCATCAGGATTTGACTACTTTAGTAGCTGATATTTAGAATCCCTACATTTTGCAGTTTCAGAATCAGCTGGTTCATTTATATAATTGTTAAGTTCTAATGATGATATGAGAGGAGGTTTCAGGCTGTTATTTGCAAGCACTTTCCAAATAACATATTTTTATTAGATGAAAAGCTAAACTAGATATGTTAACTACTGTATTTTTCTCTCTTTTTCTGTTTTTTTAAGCATCTGAGACATCCTGATGAGCTTTTTAAGAATTTTGATATATGACTTGTAGATATGGTAAAGATCACACTGGGGCAAATTTGCAAAATATTATCATGTGCTTCTCAATAACTTCTAACTTCAACATTCCTTACTTTATACCATAAACCTGAGGCCCCTTTGTCAGCCCCAGTATGAGACTGAAAAGAATCAATTAAAATCTATCTGACGATTGAAGCCAGTGGTGGTCAGCCACGTGATAACTGTGCTAATTATTCTAGTCTCCACTTCCCTCCATGCTTGCCTATCAGGTGCGTATAGGACTCTGGCATCGCACTGCCCTTGCTACCACATGAATTCCTTGGGACGCCTTTGTGAATCTCTGGGTGTCCTTAGATCACAAGTCAGAATACACGGCTCTAGCCCCTTCTGTCTCAAATTCGAAGTTCTCAAACTTAAGCGAGCATCAGAATCAAATGAGCAAATTGTTAAAGCACAGACTGCTGGGCCCCAGAAAATCTGAGCTTTCTGATTCAGTAAATCTGGGGGCACCCAACAATTTGCATCTCTCACAAGTTCTCAGATGATGCCCATGCTGCCAGTTCCAGAAGCACTGCTCGGTCATTCGAGGCTATTTGTGTTCGCCATTTGCATTCCCAGCTCCACGCCTAGCAATTTCCCTCCCGGAATGCCTCCTGCTGCTCTTGTCACTCCCCACCCTGTCCTCTGAGCTCTACCTGATGACACCTCATCTGTTCAAGGCAAAATTTACTGCTGCTCCCTCTAGCCAGCTTTCTGTTCTTCCCAGAGTTCCCCAGGTTCCCCTTTGTGCAACGGCTGGGCGCATGCTTGCCCAGCATGCACACATTGAGGACAAACTATGGGTTAGGCTTCACGGAAAATGTCCAGAGCACAAAAGATGTGTAAACTGCAGATATTTCCTTTGAGGAGACCCCATTTATGGATCTCACTCTCACTGGCTGAGTCGGAAAACTCCTGGATTGTGAAAACTATGTCTTATTAATCTTTATACCCCCTAAAGAGCCTCATGAATGTTTAGGCATTTAATAAGGTTACTTCTACTTTTAATTGACTCATGAAAAATATTATTTACTTATTCAACAAATACATATTGGATGTGCCATGATGAATGAGGCAGACCTAATCCCAGCCTTTATAATAATAAAGACAGTCATAATGATTTATTGAGTGCTTATTATCTGCCAGACACTATACTAAGTGCTTTATATTTATTAACTCATTTAAACCTCAAAACAAGTCTATGTGATGGGTACTGTAATTACTTTAATTTTACTTCGAGAAAGTCTAGGTAATCTGCTCAAGGTCACACAGCTAGGAAGAAAAGGAACCAGGCTTTAGCAGCCAGGCAATCTGGCCCCAGAGCTCATGCCATTTACCATGACACTACAGCTGAAGAAACCTATTTTAACAAGGAAGGTGGACAGTAATGATGAATGAATTAAATACGATCTGAATATGAACTATGAATAAGAAATACGAGATGCTGTGACAGTATATGACGGGAGGCGCAAACCCGGTGTTTGGAGATGGTCAGGAAAAGCTTTCTTGAGAAAATAATTTCTAAGCTAAAACATAAAGTACAAACAGGAGTGAAGAAAGCAAAAGGGAGAGAAAGTCAAGTGGTGTTACAAGTCAAAGAAAAGCCATGTGCTTGGTTCAAAAGGAACTGAATGCTTATGTATGAAAAGAGGCCGCTGAAGAGAACACCGGGGGCAGATCATTCAGACTCAGACATCCTGTTGAGGATTCTGAAAGTCACCCTGGGAACAATGGGAAGCCACTGAAGTTGTCTATATAAAGCAGTTGTATGATGGGATGAAAAGCAACAAATACAAATATAGATAACGGCTGATAGGCTACTGCTATAGACCAGACGAGAGAGGAAGACGGCTTATATTATGGTGTTGGCAGTGAAAAAAGTGAGAAATGAGTGGACTTCAGCAAGATCGAAGAGAGAAGGTAAAACTCATTGCTTAACTGAATTTGAGGGCTGAGGGAGAAGTGGCAACAAGGATGCTGATTTCTGTTATGCAGAGGGAGGTGACAGAGAGTGACTGAAGGGTGACTTTTAAGTTGAAACCTGAGTGATAAAGAAGAACCAGAAATGTAGAGATCTAGGCAGGGAGATTGCAGGCAGAGGTGAAAGCAAGTTTCAAAGCCCTGATGTGGGAATGAGCTTAATGTGCGTGGGGAAAAGGAAGATGGCAGTGTGGCTGGGGGCAGTGGGAGAGGGAGAGTGTGGAGGAGAGTAGAAAAGGAGCCTAGACTTGGATCATCACAGCCTTGAGAGCCAAGGAAGAGAGTTCAGAATTATTCTGAGTGAAATGGGAGCCACAGAGGAGTTTTAGACAGGACAGGGACATACACACACATGTTTAAAAAATTGTTTTAGCTTCTTTGTAGAGAATTGTTTATAGAGAAGCCAGAGTACACATAGGAAGACTTGCAAGAATCTATGGTTATAGACCAGGTGAGAGATACTGGTGGCTTAAACAAGGAAAATGGAGAGAAGACAATGGAATCCAGATATATTTTAGATGTGAACATGGTAGAAGTTGTTCTACTTAGCAGGTAGAAAAAACATGGGTGTTAGATTTTGGCTGAACAACCCATGGATGGTGGTATTTGCTATTTATTAATATGGGGTGTGTTGGGGAAGAGCGGCTCACATGGGGAAATATCAAGGGTTCTGTGTCTGATGCGTTGTTTAAGGGGTCCGAAGACTTTCCAATGGAGTTACACTGACAAGTAGATAGGTGGGTCCAGGACTCAATACCGGGGCTACTAAGAATGCACTTGGAGTTTTATCTAAAGCCATGGGATTGAATAAGATCACTGAGTGCAACAGGGAAGGAGATCACTGAGCTCTGGGTCATCTCAACTTGCAGATGTTGGGCAGACAGCAAAGAGTATGAGAAGACATAACGAGGAAGGTCAAGGGAAAATCAGTGGACTGTGCTGTCACAGAAGCCAAGAAAAGGAAAGAAAGATCCAACATGGAACCACTGAACAGTTAAGATGAGACTGGAGAGGTGCCACTGCTTATGGCCACCTGTAAGTCATTGTGACCTTGACCAGAGTGATGCCAGTAGTATGGTGGCAGTGACGGCGCTATGGAATTTTAGTGAGGAGAAAAAGCAGAGGGAGTGATGCTGATTACTTCCGTTCTAAATTGTGTTATGACAAAACCCAGGGGAGTGGCATGGTAGCTGGAGGGGATGTGGGAAATATGACAGCTTATTTGGGTGCCAATGAGCAAGAGTCAGTGAATAAATTGATGATGTGACAGTAACTGGGTAGAAAGAGAGAGAGAGAGAATAACTACAGGACTAAGTCCTTGAGAAGGCCAAAGGAGGTGACAGACGTAGAGGAGATGCCTTTAGACAGAAACATGGACAGCTCATCAACTGAAACAGGAGAAGGAATACTCTATGGGTACAGATTGTTAGGTTGGTACAGATACAGATAGCAGTTGGGTGGGTAGATAAGGTGGAGGGAAGATGAATTAATTTGTTTTCACTCTCTGCTTATATTTTTCAATGAAGTATGAGTTGAGGTCATCAGCTGAGCAGGAAGGGTAATTGAATATAGATTCTTAAAGCAGATTAAAAGGTGTGACACAGTCATAGAAGCAAGTGGGAAAAGAAATACCGGGGAAATAAACAGGGCATGCAACAATGTCCAGTACAGATTATGGTTATGAATTTAAGTGAGACCAGTCAGCACCGTCTTGTGATTCTTTTTTCTCCCAACACTTTTCAGCTGTTTTGAACGTGGACAGAGAGCTAATTGGTTGAAACAAGGGTGAGAAGTGCAAGGCAGGTGCAATGAAAGAAGAGAGGGGCAACGAAATGAAGGAAGTGGTTTTCATGATGGGCTGTGAAAAGTAAGAAGGTGAGGATGGAAGGAAGAGAGGCCACTAGATTTGAGATCTTGATAACATTTAAGAATCTCTGGTGGGAGGTACTAGAGCATGTGAGTTAGAAGGATAGGTTGTGGTGTCTCAAGAGGGTGAGGTTTAAAACCAAGATAGCTTTTCTGGCATTACAGCTCATAATCACTTATTCAAAGCTCCTCTGGCCAGATGTATTCACTGTTCAGAATTTTTCAAATTTCCCAAATCATATGTGTATATGTGTCATATCCCAACGGGATACAGGAACACCCTCCAATCAAACACATTAATATTTCTGTAGCAAAACCATGAATTTTCACACAAGGTAGGATAAACAAAGACTATCAATAGCCTAGGAACAAGTCAGATCAGGATATCTTACCAAGTGACTTGTCAGATCTGGTCAGATTTGCCCTCCAAATGAGTAGCAAATAAATAAACGAGTAATAAACAAATAAAGGTGTCAGAGCTATTTGATTTGGGGATTTCAGATAAGAGATTGTGAATACAACAGCCCTCTGTGCCCCCAAGTCATTTGATTTTTAATTTTCTCTTGTTTTCTTTTTCTCCAAGGAACTTCATGTACTCCCTGACTAAGAGCCATAACACTCAAACAATAGGCGTAATTTTAAATGTGCAATTTCTCTGAAGGTCGCACATGTTTACCATTGCTCGTCCAGAGAAATAAAGTCTTACACACAACCCATGAAAAACTTAACATCCTATAAAACTATGTGAACAAAAGTAGACTTGCTTCCATCTGGGGGGGAGGGTAATTATCCCAGAGTGCACCAGCTCTGGAGCTGCTCTGGGGTCACCTCAACCCTCTGGTTTATATTCGTGGGGAGGATCCACCCAACAGCTGTGCTTCCATCATCTATAGAGACACTGTCTCCCATCTCCTACCCCAAGTTAGTGAATTGTAACAAAAACCAGAGTTGAATGTGCTGGTAAATACACATTATGTTCCATTGTGTAACTGTGTAATTACTGTGCTATATACATGTATACCAGAAAATGACTGAAAACTGAAGAATTAAACAAAGTTATGGCTACGCCTGGACCAAATCCAGCAGGCAGATGAACAGGACAATTCTGATATTTTTCCAAGGCCACAGCTACAGATAACTAGGACTGTTGAGCTAGGTATGGGGTAAGTGAAAAGAATTAGTTGAGTGAAAGTTCAGATTAGGAGGTTGATGAATGTGATAAGTTTATCCACAATGATCTCTTAGGATGGGTTGTTAAACAAACAAAGAAAACCACATGGAATAGTAATATTATTTGACCAACCAATAACAAAGTTATATAACCTTAAGTTTTAATAATCTTTCTACGTATCAAGAAATGCTTCTATTCCAACATTTAGCTAAGTTTCATCGTGCTGTTGAAAGCATCAACTTTCTTCTTTTTTTCTTTTGTAGTTTACTGAGGTAAAGCTGTTTTCTTTTAGGATAATCTTTCTAGCCCAACATTCCTGACCTGCCAGGGTTCTCAAGAGTGGCCCATTAAGAATTTCATTTTTCCAAAAGCTGAAGAAAACCATGTATTTAATTATGATAAGGCTAAGAAGCTAATTAACCTTACAAGTTATGTTCCTAAGAAAGAGTAAGTGAAAGCAGAAAGGTAGAAAGATGTGTATGTCCAGGGAGTTCATTCCAGCAGGACAGAGTGTGTAGGTAGAATTAATGAAAGTGGAGAGCAGAAATGAATGTCACCAGCCAGTTTCGAGGCTCTTAAATGCTAGCTTGACAAATTGGAATTTAGTTAGTTTGTTTGCAAAGATAACACGAAGGTTTTTTAATAAGACAATGGCATTATCATATTTATATAGCTTTTTCCATAGAATTCAAACCACTTCACATTCTTCTGAGTCATTAAATATGTCTGTGGCTTTAGGGTAACATCAAGTTAATTTGAGTCCTTGTCCTAGTTTTTACTGACTTCCAAGACCTGGAATCTATAAATTAAGTCTGCGAGTGACTCAAACTCTCTGAACTTCATTTTACTTCTATGTAAGTGGGGATAATAATACTAATTTTATAAAGCCCCTGTGAGGATCAAATGAGAGAATATGTAAACCACATTGTGTAGTATATTGTACAAAGTCAATGCTCATTATAAGTCAGTTCTCCTCCCAGGCCTTCCATGTCTTCTAATAATTAGAAATGATAACATCAGAAAGAAAATATCCCCCATGTAAGCCTTTTCATTATTTCTTCATTCAAGTTGAGAGACTTTTATATGGCAACTTGCTAGACCCTAGGACACAAAGATGAATAAAATAAGGCTCTTTCTCTCAAGAATTCCATAGCCTATGAAGGAGGCAGAAACCGCATCAATA
The DNA here is from genome assembly GCF_023065955.2 of Ursus arctos. Lineage (NCBI taxonomy): Eukaryota > Metazoa > Chordata > Mammalia > Carnivora > Ursidae > Ursus > Ursus arctos. The sequence continues at coordinate 6,026,866 of NW_026622986.1, forward strand.
AGCAAAACACCAAGTAAAGAGAATTAATAAAATACAGGGGGCTTTGAGGGTGGGAGCTAATCCTAGTCAGTGGATCTGAGATTTCACAAGAGAGCTGATAGTTTAGCCAGGCTTTGAAGAAAGAGAAGGTAGATGTGTGAGCAAATCACAGAGGCATAAAGGGGGAGTTCCTAAAGCAAGAAGGCCAATAGGGTGCACGAATCCAATATGACTCTAGAAGGAATATGAAACCAGGTTATTAAGGACTGTATTTATCCTACTGCGAGTATGAGTTTTATCCTGTACACAAGAAGAAACCACAAAAGGTGTTCAAGTAGATTTGATATTTTAGACAATAGTGCAATAGATGGACTAGAACACCAGAGCAGGAATGCCTCCCAAATCCACAGAGACCTTCATGTTTCCAGTGCTGGTATCACGACAGAAATTGCAACCAAGATGAAGGGTTCAAGAAGAAGAAAAGTAGGGAGAAGTGGGTTGAGGAGTGAAATGCAATTATTTGGGTCCCCTTAGACTTGAACTGGCCGTGGCCCAACCAAATCTGAGTTTGAAGTTTAGTAGAAAGGTCACTATGTATTCAAGGAATCACAGATTATAGGTGAGGGCTGAAGCCAAGCATGTGATCAGGTTCAACCATGAAAATTTGGAGTGTGAAGGAAAGAGGACCAAGGGTAGAATGATGGGGCTCACAGTGTAAAACATTGTGTGAAAAAAAGAAAGGATTGATATCAATAATACAGGGGCACCTGGCTGGCTCAGTCTGTAGAGCACACAACTCTTGATCTCAGGGTTGTCAGTTCAAGCCCCACGTTGGGTGTAGAGGTTACTTAAAAAAAATAACAAAAAAATGAAAATAAAATAAATAATACAAATGGAAAAGAACCAGGACAAAGAATGTCTAGGAAGTCAACAGAGAAAGCCAGAAAAGACCAACTGCTTTTTAAGCAGAAAAGAAGGTCAAAACATATTTAGAGGCAATATATATATATCTTTTTCCTTTATTTATTTAAATATGAATATAATAAAAATATAATATACGATAACTATATAAAAATAACTAATGTACATAATATACACATGCTACCTAAAAATATATTTTTAGTAACCATTTAAAAAACAAGGTAGAATGTTTATCTGATTTTTTCCATGTCTTATGTAATGGCTCCAAATAGAAAAATTTCCTGAAGAGAATATTAGTTTTTCTCATTCTTAGGTGATCTCAAAGGCACCATTTAGTCTTCCTGCGTCCACTCTCTTTATAATATAATCAGTCCCATTTAGTGACACAAGATACATTTTCTTGAGACTACCAAAGTGCTACTTTCCTATTCAAAGAACTTTGAGTTATTCCTAATTGCTTACAGGATAAAGAACAAATCCTTTTCTTTGTCATTAACGACCCTTCATATGCAAGCAACAACCTCATGTCCTGTTGACTCTATTATATGAATCTTCTCTCTCTGGTTTGTTCATTGTTCTCAAACGAATCTTATGCATCATGCCTCTAATAGTTTTTTAATACTTTAATTCCCTCTACACCACACTTAGAAACAAACAGAAATGCTGCTGTGGAGTTCCAGTGCATCCTTGAAGGCTCAGATCAAGTCTCATTCCTACTACAATCCACTCTGCTTCTAGACCTTTGAAAGTTTTTGTTCGGTATTTGTCAAGCCAGAGGTCAGAGGATCTGAGCTGGGCCCCTAAAAGACTCTCTAACCTTTGGAAATATCTCTGGCCCTCAGTTTTCTCATCTGTAAAATGAAACAATTTTCAAGATTCTCAAGCTCCAAAATCATTTTGTGAAAGTAAGCACTAGGCTCTAACCTAGAGACCAACAAAGAGGAAGTCATGGCCACTGTCAGTCAGAGGCCCTCCTTGGCAGAACTCCACAAGAAGTCAGATCGAACCAGACAGACCCAAGATGGTGGATGTCATGACAGGGAACTTCTGACCAAATTAGGAGGAAAAAGCATGAAACCCTTCTTCCCACCCCAAGTAATGAATATTCGACCCCCTAGTTAACAACTATCAATACAAGATAGAACCCCAACCCCCAGGGCACGAAGCCGGCTCTCCCTCTCTCTCGGTCACCTACTCTCATATCTCTAGACTGAACTTTTTCTTCAATAAACTTTCCTGCTTACATTGCTCATCTGCTGTGTTGTACCTTGGTCCTCGAACTCTTTCTTGGAAAAGGACCAAGAACGTTGGGCGCCTCCTTCAGGATGGGCTGGGTCTAGGCCCCAGGTCTCTGGGTCTCCAGGGTTCACCCAGCGACAATTTGACCCTATATGCTGCAGTGCACATTGAGCTAAAGAGATAGGAACAAAACAAAACAAAACCATGTTACTGGGTGTGTGCGCACACACAATATTCCAGCAAGGAACGAAATGGAGTATCTTCTAAAGAAATGAATGTGCTGATACTAGGACTTTGCCAATGAACTTGGGTGTGGGAAAGAACATACATACAGAATAGAATGACAGTAGAGTCATGAATCAATTCAAGCATTTCACAAAACTGGAAGCTAAAGGCCTTGAACAAACTTAAGCTTTCAAAGACATTATCAATAAGATGAATTTAGGGTCCCTGTTACTTGACTTTGATGACCTCTTGACACTCATCTTGTATCCCCCTCTCAGGCACACTGTCCCATTCTGAGGTGGAACCTCCCTTCAAGTCCCTCGGAGTATACTAGTCATAGTTTCCATGTTCTTTCTTAAGTTCTTTTTTCCTCCCTGAATTATCTCTCTTTCCTTTGTGTCTATTTTTCTTTTCTGATGTTTTGCTTTCATGCTGCAGGATTTTCTCGAATGCTTGGTGATCCATTGTTGGCCCTTCAGACTTAAGATGAGGGAACAAAAAAAGTTGTTTATGTATCTGCTCTTCTTACTGAACAGGAAGGTCTTTGAGGGAAAGGATTATGTTTTGTTACTTTTTTTTTTTTTGCTAAAACACTTTTGCAAACTTAGTATGCAATATTAGAATTATAATACCTAGAACATAGTAACTGACCACTCTTTTCTATTCATTCCATATTTGGAGTAAGGGTAACATTAATAACCAATAAGGAAGAGTGAATCAGTTACACAATCTCTTCTATAATCAAAAGTTGAATAAATGGAGAGGTTTCACCTGGAAAAGAGGAGGCAGAAGGAAGTAAGGGAAACGGGACATTAGAGGCAAATCACCTGAATGAGTATGCATGACTGTGGTACAAATACCATTTACTATGATTGGCACTTACCTTATATCAGGCACTATCCTGAAAATTAAATGTGTAACTTCCAATCCTATGAAGTAGGTCTTATTTTTTGCCCCATTTTACAGATGTGAGATCAAAAGGCAAAAATATTAAGTACTTTGCCCAAAGCCACACTGTTCATAATTGGCAAAGCTAAAATTTGTACCCAGGCTATTCCTAAAATAGTCATTTAATCTCTGTAGACCTAATTATCATACATTAAGGGCTTTAAAATTTAGAAGTGAGTGAAATTTATTAGAATTTAGAATTTCAATTAGAAATTCAATTCAATTAGAATTTCCCAGTGATGAACAAATAGAATCAAATGGCAGGGATGTCAAGAGGGCACATTAGCAATGGTCGAGAAGTTAAGACTTCAAGATCCACACGCAATCCAAGAGTCTCTGATGGCGGTTATATGCACATATATGTAATTATCATCTCCAAATACAATGTAAGATTCAGGGGGTATGGATAACTTCTTTTCTTTTTCCATGTTCCATGTTCTTCTCTCTATGCCTTCTCTACACAGAGTAAGCACAAATATTTGTTGTTTAATTTTGAAATACTTTCCACTGACAAGCCTTTTAGAACGGGGTCGATTATCTCTTCTCTGTGATGTTTAGCATGAAGGCAACAGAACAGATTGATGACTTCTAAAGCTCCCTTCCAGTGCTATGATTTGGTAAGGGACAAAAATAGACAGGAAAAAGCACCAACATCCTTATGTCCTTCTGTGGCACAGTTGGAGAGTGTTATGCCAGGGTTTCTGATTTTAAAGGTTGTTTTAAAAAAGAGAGAGGGAGAGATAAAATGGAGTTCTGAACAAGTCTCAAAATGGCTTATTGATCATGTCATGCAGGTCTCGTAAACTCCATCCTGGATATATACAAGGTATCAAATACATGTTGGGAAAAGGAGCTAACCTTTCCGATGGCCTCAAGGATATGTCAGACATAACAGCAAGCTATTTAAATATTTCTAGACTGCAATGTTCAAGACAAGAGGAACAATCACGAACGTTTTACAAAACAATTGTCAGCAATAAGAACGTATCTGACAAATTATAGCAGGATTGGGGGTAATATTTCTCCAATGCCTCTCGGGGTTGTTTAAATCCATTTGAAATCATCATTTTGCCTCCAAACAATGACAATTTGATATTACAAGTAGCACATTATGGTGATTTTTAAGGCAAAAGTTAGTGGGGTCACCTTGCAACTGACACCGTGCTTGAACATAACTTGTGTTATGTGTTTAAAGCCTAAATGAAAGTGCAAAAATTATTATTGAGTCAAGAAAGGGAGAGTATAGGATAATAATAACCCTTTAAACCTGGTCTTGAAAATTTTAAAATAGTACATTGTATATAACTATTTTCATCCAATAGCAAAAGCATAAAGACATGACTTGAGCAAAGAGAACCAGATGTTCTTGTGTTGAGAGAAAAGTGGAAGAGCATACCTCAAAAGTCTTTGAAAGCATCAAAAGAGCCTATAATAGTGAGATATGGTTGCTTTTAAAGTTATAATTATACCCACCTTGACTAAAACAGCTCCTAACCTCCAGATAAGATGTTTACAAATAAGAAGCAATTTCTGCTTACCTGTGCCACCCCCACCCCCGCCCCTCCCCAAACCACAAAGCCATCCCTGGCCTCACTGATGACAGCTGTTCCCTCTGACCCTCTTCCTCAAGTGAATGTCTCCAGCTTTTAGGGCTCTTCCTTCCAGGAATAGGCGTACTGTTAGGACTTCAACCAAGCCACTACTTTTGAGTCCCACTATCTAAAAAACTCCCCCTCTCGATCCAAGAGAGGAACCCAGCTGCCAAAGCCTGGCTTTTGTGAGCCTTTCCCTATTATTACCCTATAGACTTAGTGTCCTCATCCTCCTTAAAAATAACCAGGTCTCTCTTAAAAATAACCAGGCTTAGGATCATAGGAGGCCTCACAGCTCAGGGTTACCAATAATGAAAGTTCTGCTATGGGTGAGTTTAAAATGTCTTAGTGAACGGGCCTGTGGTCTATCTTTTATAACATTGTCTCTGTGGGGAACCATGTACAACTCTAATCAACTAATTTTGAAACAACTATCTGTACCATAACCTATTCCCAGGCTAGGGACCACCCATAATAATAATCACCCAAAATCAGCAGCAGGAGCTGAATTACAGAACTGAAAATATTCCACCAGGGAAAGAAGAAGAACTAAGATATTGGGAATGTATATTTAATAGTTGTAGCTATAGAAAGAGAAAATAAATTGGCAAAAAAAAAAAAAAGCAAATTAAGAAACTACTAGCTAATAATGCTGTCATGGGAACCCTGATAAAATGCTTACGTTGCAGTCTAACAGATCCCAGAATCCTCTGATGGTCTAGGAAATCAAGTTATCGAAAGCAGTGTCTTTTGTATTTACAATGTCTTCTCTGCTTTAGGCTAAAAAATGTGCCAACACTAGATGTTAACAATAACCAAAAGGAAAAGAAAGCAAACAAACAAACAAAAATCACTCTCTTTTTTCTTCTTTTCAAATGAAAGCACCAGAAGAAATAGAAGAATAACAAGGCCCTGGTAGTCATCTAGTTGGAGTTGAAAGGGACGTAATAAAGGTCACAATAGTGTAGAGTGCATGAACTCAACACCGAGAGGATTTGGAAGTCATTTGGCTTTGACTTAATACCGTAAAAGCCTTTGTGCTTAATTAGGGAAGCCCTTGGGGGCTCTTCCTTTTCCCCTTCAAATGTGGGGAGTTATCAGGAATGGAAATTACCTGGTTGTGAGATTAAGAAAGACAATGTACTGGTCGCCAACGAGGGGCCAACATGGTTCTGACAAATTACAACCAAGTCTCTCTTTTCGGGCAGCAGGATATCACTCTGGGGGATTTTTCCATCAGCCAAAGTACACCTACCTGGATCTTTGTAGATGTGATCTTCAATTAAGGCAACGATTTCCTCATTACCCATTTTCCACAGGCTTATTTTACAGAGAAACTCCCAGCGAGCATGAAATAGGAAAACTCAGAGGGAACAAGAAAAGGGATTTTAAAATCAGGATAGTCATTACAGCCTCAGGGGAAAAGCAGGAATGTTTTGGGAGCCTTTATAAAACTTTATTTTATTTATATTGTTTTCCAAGGACAGCTTTTACTAAGGGATGTGGCTGTTAAAGTCACAGCAAAGGTATGCTTTGTCAGACGGATGAAGCCGCTCTACTCTGATCCCCTCATGTCCGGGACCAGGATGATACTGAGGCATATTTTTATGTTAGCAACAAAACCTACCTCCTGGATTTAATAATATTGGGAGTATCTGCTAGAGCCAACCACAGTTTAATCAGTATGAGCCCATCTAATATCACTGTGAAGAACCAAAATTCGCCCCAGAAAATGCTCGTCTGTCAAAAGCATGGTACTGCATGGGCAGACCTTTCAACCTCATGAGGAAGACTGTAGTTAAGCTCAAGATTGGTCTGAAAAATAACATACCCTTGATGTAGAAGCTACAGGTACCATAAAAGGAAACCCACAAACCAAATGTGCTATCATTTGTCTTCAGCTTGACCTACCACCTGCAAGACTCCACGGGTGCTCTCCTGAAGGGAAGAGGGAACAAAGGGGCAGAACCCCAGTCTGGTGCATATTCTGCTTCCATTGATGAGGGTGTCCAGAAAGGCAGAGCATTTCCAGTAGCTCCTGATCAGAGAAATGTAAAGACCAACAGCCATGCTTTAACCCCTATTTTCTCAATAAACCTTTTCTTAAATTTTTAATCTAGTTGACTCACGAGGATCCTTCACGAAGTAAGTACTCCTTTTCCCAGCTGAATAGGAATACTGACTTGCCCTATCCTTACAAGAAATCAGGCAGAGAAGAGTTTTGGTGAGGGGTATGTTGTGGTTTCTTTATTTTGCTTTCTCTTGTGGTTTTGGTCATTCTCTGCCATTGCTCCAATAATACTGTTTTATTTTATTTTATTTTACTTTTTATTTTATTTTATTCTATTATTTTATTTTATTTTATTTTATTTTATTCTATTCTGTTCTTACTGAGAGCGGACAGTAAGTACAGGTAGACACAGAACAGATCTCCAAGTGCATTTCAGAGCTTCATGGTCCATGTTAGGAACACAATTCCAGAAAGAAAATACACTGAGAAGGTTTTAAATATCAGATAAGCAAAGGAGTCAGGCAGTGTGAGCTATTCCATGAGATGTCCTGGTATAGCACCCATACATTCAAGGTCTCACAGAATATTGGATGATGATACGCCCACTCTAACTTTAAAAAAAGACACACACACACACTCACAAAACTGCTCTCAAAAAAGCAGTATTATCCAATGTTGCAACTGATAGCCCCTGAAAGATTACTGAATCCAATGACTGTCTTTTACAGATGAAAACATTGGCAGCTCAGCAGGACAAGGCAATGTGTTCAGAACCGCACAGAGTTGTGGTAAAATGGTAGCCTGGACCTTCTGGGTCTGGACTCTCAGCACAGTGCTCTGAAATTAAATTGTGCTTTCTGTTATATGCTTTCTCATAGGTGAGAGTCTCTCTGACACTGTTCCCATCTCCATTTAAGCGTGTATTTTTTAAAAATTTTAAAGGGTAACATTTTGGAGAAAAACAAAAAACAATCTGGCATTATAAATGTGTGTGGGCTTATTCCAAATATATCTCAATATAGTCAAGTAATTCTTTTGTTCCATGAGGCTTAACATACCTTAAGACAACATACCACATAAGATCGGCTGAAGAACACACTGTTCCAAGTTCCTTTTATGATGTGATTGCTGTTTATTGCAAACTTGATACCGGAGTCTACCGATCATGTTACCCTAAAAATCTTTCATTTCTTGAAGAAAACAAATTATTTTATAAGTGATTCTTAGGCCATGTCTTCACAGCTATCTCTCCAAAGTAAATATGTCCTCATTTCCCCCTCCAAGGCAGCTTAACATTTTGGAACCCCAGTGGTGTATTCTGACACCAGTGTGCACAGATTCCTTATTCATAACCTTATAAGGGTATCCTGGAAGGTTCCTTGCCTCTAAAACCTTCCCCACTTGGATAACATGGCCCCTGAAATCTCACCATTCTATGCGTTAAGTCTTGTGTTCTTGCAGGGATATCTATTTCTCCAAAGGCCTTTGTGAAGGAGCAGGGAGAAGAGAAATAAAATACAGGAAACTCACTGAAAAGAAGGTGTAGTTAAAAAATGAACTCCTTCACCTGCTTTATTGTTTTCCTGACACTAACCCCAAATGAAGTTTGAAATAAAAACTGTGGATTCATGCTATCTGCCATAGTTGGATATTGGATAAAAATCTAAAAACAAAGAAAAACAAAACAAACACAACACACTGTCATCAACCATGATAAAAGCGGAGAGCTAAAAGCTTCATACACTGTCACTCGAAAACAACAAGCAGTAACAAAAAGAGTGGTCTGCTGAATAGTGGACACCTGTGGCTTCTAGTGACCTGGGACTCACAAAAACCAGAGACCCTCTCCTTTTTCTCGTGGAGACTGCCTCCCTGCATTCCGTCTATCTCGCGCCCTCGTTCCCACAGTCCTGGTAGGCAAGTGACCCAGGCTGACTAACAAGAGGAACCCATCTCCCTTGACAACTGACTGCTCCAGGGATGGGCACATAATCCGAGTGCGGCCATCTGGATTTCATGGAAGATAATTACAAACGTTGGGAGAGAAACTACCCTCTCTCTGAACCCTTCTCTAGAATCACAATCTAGAAGGAAGGAAGCTTTAAGCATGGAGCAGCCATTACCCCTGACACTGCCTGGAGAGTGCCTGCTGGAGACTGAAGATGAAAACACAGGTATCCTGCTGACTGGCCCCAACGGAACCAGTCCCAGCTATGCCTGTACCTAGGTCCACATCTTGATTTCCCAATTATGACCATTAAATCACCTGTTTGTTTAAGCTAATCCGGACTGACAACTGACAACCCTGGTTACCCCTCATGGTGTATCCTGGAATTTATGAGATGCTTCCTTTTATACGTGATAAGAATGTTGCTCTCTGCTATCTACATAATAAAAGGTATTCACCTGATGATTAGGACTAATATCAACTATATAGATATCAGAGTTACTGATATCTATATCAGAGATATAGCTATCAGTAGTTTTAAGCTACCTGCTTAAAAACACAAGGCAGACAATTTCAAACCAAGGTCCAAAGAATCTTAAAAATCAATGAATCAGGAGTTTGTTCGGTGGACAACATTAAATTTGAGTATGCTTGAGTAAGTCTGATTATAAGTTAAATTAGGGTATGTTTGACTACATCCAGTCCTTGTCTCAACATAATTCCAAAGTCTGAGATATCACAAAGGAATTTAAAAATCCAGAAAAAGAGCTACAATGGAGAAATATGCCTTTGCATACCAAACTAGAGACAATAACAGAGTATGAATTTAAGAAGCCATTTGGCTGCATAAGATACAACCTAATGGATATTACTGTGAATTTTCAAAAGAATAAACCAATGGTATTAACCTTATTTTATAGCTTTATTTCTATCTTCTTTAAGACACAAACATAAATTCAAAACATGAGTTTCCCACAGATTATCCCATCGCAGAATTGATGCATAATTTTGCCAAATTTGAACTCTCAGTGTATCTTGGTTCTTCTACCTGTGGCATAAGAGGGAGAAATCATGTGTGAGACCCAGGTCCAAGCTGAAACTCTGAATGAAAATTATAAGTAGAAAGTTCTGATGGACACTTGCCTTTTTTTGGCTTTACATTTACATTTTGGCAAGCCCATATATTTTGTTTCCTCACCTATCACTTAACAACTTTGCAACCTCAACTTTTACATTTCTATTATTTTCAGTTTCTATGACTAAAAGTTACACTGAAGGAATTGAGAAGAGAAAGTGCAGGAGTGTCTCTTACCAAATATTTTTCCTTCCTGTCTACATTGCTATTTATCGTCCCTGCTGAGGTGTTTATAGCATTTGTGCAGGAAGAGAATGTGCCTGCAAAAGGTAACTTATGAATAGTCTGAAGGCTTTTTACAATACACGAGTTCCAAAAGGCCTGCCTTGTTTTGCATGACTTCCTCAGGTCATACAAATGTTGATGTGGCATTAGGACAAGGCCATCATGGCAGTGAATTTTGTAGCTGAAAATCAATCAGCAAGTATTAATTTATCACTTCCTACATAGGACGCAAGGCACTTTGACAATCTGATGGTTTAGCATAATAAACCGAAGGAAGAAGGCTTTGTTGAAAATGATGTCTGCTGACAAGTAGCCTACCCAATACGTTTGACTGAACTTGATAGGTGGGGAACTGTAGAACAACTCAAAGCAAGCAAAACAATCACCTATGTATCTGTGAAGAGTGTGTGCAATATTGTTGTTGAATCTTGACTTTCCAAATAAGCAAGTCTGTGGGTGTCTGGTATAGGGGATGAAGGATGTTTAAATTTCTTCTTGGGTCATCTCTAGAAGGACAAAGGACAAAGAAGAGATTGGGTGGGAGTGGAAGACACTACTGGCAAAGAGATATTTGGAGTGACACTTTCCTGTACATTAATAGACACATTCATTAATTCGTTATAAATAATAGTTAGAAAAATTCCTTTTTCTTCAAGCATTATTGAGCACCTATGCTGAGTCACTAAAACTGAAATAATACCATTAATATTCTCTTACCACCTCAGGAGGAGTTAAGGAAACTTCTTTGTTCCATGAAATACTAGCCAATTTTTCTAGGAAAATGTGTTCCTAGCCCAACTTTGCAGCCTACAAAATTATCGAAATAATAGCAACAGCAACTGGTCAGTCTGCTCTTCATTTCAATTACACTCCTCTCCAGAGACTTTCAATATCTCGCCCTGCCACTCTTACCACACGAGACAGGAGATAATGGAAGACAGTAGGGAGAAACCGCCCCCCTCCCAGAAGGGCAAACTTCCTTGCAGTTATGCCCATCAGCTCCCCTTTCCCTACACAGTTATGACAGAGGAGCTGTCCCTCTTCCAACCTAGGGTAAGTCTGCCCTTCTGGCCTCTATCCTATAACCCCTCCTGCCTTCTCAGGCAATTTACATTCTGATTAACTTTTCTGTTACTTATTTTCAATATCTTCCCCAATACTAGATTCTACCCGTTGGCATTCAAGAACGTTCAAGGGCACCCATCTTAAAAGCAAAAAAAAAAAAAAAAAAAAAAAAGATACACACCTCTTCCTTCCAGATCTATTGTCTGTCTCCCCCACCTTCAGTAGAAAGTTTCAGAGAGAATTATCTTTGCTCATTGTCCCTATTCGCTTTACCTTCCACTCACTCACTAGCCCACTGCACTCCGGCCTCTAGCCCTCTGCCTCCATGACTCCACTGAAAAGGCTCTTGTTAAAGTCCCCCTCAGTAACCATCTGCCATGATATCCAATTGCATTTCAGTCCTCATCCAACTAGGATTCTCAACAGTATTCAACTCGTTTGTCTAGCACTTCCTTTTAGAAATCTCCCTTCTACTCGACTTCTATGACAATATATTCTCCTGGTTTTCCTCCTACCTCTCCAGCTGCTCATTCTCAATATCTTTTGTTGAGTCATCCTGACAATCCAGCCTTTAAACGTTCTTCATAGTTCTGTCTTGGCCTCCTTTTCCAATTCCCTTAGCGATTTCATCCATTCCTTCCACTTTGATTACTAAATTACGACAATTACTGTACAGTGATATCATGATATATTACTACATATCGGCAACTCACAAATTTATATCTTCAATCCAAACTGCTCCTCTGTATTCCTACCTCACTTGATTGCCTCAAAGACAGTAAACACTAAACCTAGATCAGATCAAACTCAAGATCTTCCTTCCACACTAGTCTTCTAGTGTCCCTTGCCTATTTGAAGACTATCACCACCACCCATCCGGTTCTGAAAGCGGGAAACTTAGGGGCTGTCCTTGACCACACCCTCTCCTTCACTGACATATCCATCTCACCATCTGCCCTGTTGATTATACCTTCTAAATACATCAGAAATACATCCTTTCTCAACCTCCACTGCTAAGATCCTTGCTCATGTTCATATTTAGATCTATCATAGTTACTTCCTAACCGGTATCTTCACTTCTTCCCTTATTCTACTCATAACCCATTCTCCATATAGCAGCTGGAGTCATCTGACAAGAATACAAAATAAAATTAAATTCTGTTAGGATAAATTAGACAATTCTTAACTGTGGGTTTGTGTTGTTTTGTTGGTTGTTTTGCTGTTATTTTGGTCTTTGTTTTAAATTTTAAAATTATTTTTTACTCATTTTTTCCAAAATTCCTGAAAATTTTGGTTCTCTTTATAAAATTATAATTAAATGTCAAGAGAGAGCTACTTCCCTGTTTGATTATTCAAATTATATTTTATAGATTCTCCTACTTAGAAACAGTCCATTGGAAATTTTGAATATGTTCTAATGATATTTTTATTGGTCTAGTGAGTGTTTCTATTTGTTATTATTTTCTTAATTTTCCTAATTAAAAAGTAACTAAATGAAGGCAGAATAATCTAAGACTGTTCTTTCAGACAAATAAAAATACACAGTTTTCAAATTCTAGCCCTAACCTCTAACACCGAAGAGATTTTGAATTCACTAACACTATTCAAATTTTAGCGTTGTCTTCCTGCATCTTGTTATTGCACGTGCTTTAATACAAAAACTCTACATGATAACTTTGTTTTAAAACTTTACATGGTAGTATTTTCTCCAGTACTTGAAGAATTTTTTTTGAGATTTATTTATTTATTTTAGAGAGAGAATGTGGGGAGGGGCAGAGAGAGAGGGAGAGTCTCAAGCTGACTCATGCTGAGCAGGGAGCCCTATCTGGGACTCCATCTCCGGACCCTGAGATCAGGACCTAAGCCCAAACCAAGAGTCAGAGACTTAACCAACTGTGCCACCAAGGCGCCCCAGCAGAAGTGTCATTTTTAATAGAATTTTTAAAAATAATAGTAGGGGCTGCTGCCTGGCTCAGTCAGAAGAGGAAGCAACTCTTGATCTGGGGGTTGTGAGATCAAGCCCCATATTGTGTGTAGAGATTGCTAAAAATAAACGTAAAAAATGAAATAATAGTAAATTAATTTAAATTTCAATTTTTAATCTTTTCCCAGTTTTGCTTCTTCCATTCTTCCATTTCAAATGTAGGTTAGCTCCTACGAAAATATGTTGTTTTATTGCTTTTCTGAAATATGTGGGTTTGATGCTTTAAAAAAACTTGACTAGACTTGATATAGTTTTGAAATACCAACCTCAATCTCCATATTGCATCAACCTGAAATACTTTGAGGAAGTTAGTGGCTCAAATGGCCCTCTGGGAGCAATGGATCTCCTCTTATTTCTGACAAATTGATGAGAGCTTGATGAAAAGAACCTAACATTTACCACCCAGTCTATTCTTAATGGTGGGCAACGATTTCAGCCCTTCTCAGGAGGTCTGAGTGCCTTATTCCTGCAGCAGCTCCTGCATGGGAGTCTATGGGGCTGGGTATTGCCCACCCAAGGCCAGGGCCTGGCATTCTGGAAGTGTGCTCCATGAATCTTCCCTTCAGTGGAACTGGGTCCTATCTAGTTTGGGGATTTTTGATGTCAGGAAGAGTGATGTGTTCGTAAGATCAAAATAAAATCAACCTAGGAACACTGCCAAATTCTTCCTCTGTCTATCACTTATTCTCATATAAAGGTCGGTCTGTCTCCCTTGCTGGAGAATTGCAGAAATCTAAAACTGACCCTTTTCGGCACTTAACGGAATCTAACAGCAGAGGAAAGAGGTTGTTAGCAAGGACAATTTGCTCTGTACTAACCCACTAGCTGGCAATTATCAGTGTCGTAGGGCTCCATTACCCAGCGCTGTGGAGAAACTAAGGAGTCTAGAAAAGCCTCAGATCAGGTAAGACCAGAAAAATCAGGGGCAAAACTTAAATTTGTTATTTCCCCCACAGTACACAGTGCATGTCTTACTAGTTGGTTGGAGGAAGCCTGGCAAAAGTGCTCCGGACGGTGAGCAAGAACAGACAGGGGTTTTCTGCGTGTTGACATACTGGGGGAGCCCTTCCCCGCGAAGGGCTGAAAGGGAGCCAGAGGGAGCGGGGTTGCGGAGTGGGGGCAGTCCCTCTCTGAGTGCATGATCCGGTGGCTTTATTTGTTAGCGTGGTGGGTCCAGGCTGGGAAATGCACACTCAGCAGGGAAAAGGGAAAGAGAGATTGGCGGCAGTTTTATAAAAACAATACAGCTCAAGTCTCCCGCGTGTGCCCCCTCGCTCACCCCGCCAAGGCACAGTCCGGTCAGAAAGGGCTCCCTGGAGCGAGTGCGGCCTCCTAGTTCCCACTAGGAAGAAGTCGGGTATTTGTGACTCTGAGGACGCCTTGACCGCTGCACACACCCCCACTGCCTGTCAACCCGCCAGTTCTGAGAGGCGCCTCTCTCTCTCTGAGCCTTGGACTGGGGTCGCTCGGGGTCACCCCAAATCTGATGATGCCGCTCACCCCGCGCAGCTGGGGACTGGGACTGGCGGGGGTGCGCCAGAGGCAGAGAGGACACGGGGAGGAGGCGACGTGCGCCCGTCGTCGCCCAACGCCGGGGCTTTCCTCTGCAGCGCTTGCTCCCCCGGGTCCGCGCTGGGCGGGGCTGGCGCCCGGGTCTCGCCTCCCGCCCGCCCGCCCGCCGCCGGGGCCCGGACGCTGGGCTGCCCGCGGCCCCGCCACTGTCCCTTCCGCTCGACCCAAGCATTTGATTCCCGGCCTCGAAGTGCCACCTCCCCACCCAGCGCCTCCTGGGGGTCCGAGAGCCAAGACCTGGGAAACGGGTGAGGGAAAAGAGGCGCCCGGGGGCAGGGCCCGCTCTCGGCGCCAGAGGGCCGGGTCTCCAGCTTGGAGGCGGGGGCTCCCCGCGCGCGGGCGGGCGAAGGAAAAGCTGGACCCGGAGAGAGAGCGCAGCGAGCGCGGGCGCCGCGGGTGCCCCTCCGCCCGGCGCGGGGCCCGCCGGCACCCCCAAGGGGAGCGCGTCTTTGCGCCCAGCCGGGCCCGCGCGCCTTCGGCTGCCCTTCTCCTGTCCCGCCCCTAGTTCTTCCGCCAAAACCCTTGACCAGAGTGTCCTTGCCAACATTCTTAAATGTCTTGTGCCAGCTCTTTGCGCCAGGTAGGAATAAGGCTCTGCTTTCAGGGTGTGTACATAAACGCCAATTCCCAGAAGGTGTAGTGACCTTTTCACCTTCCCCCACGAACTCCTTGGGAGGGGGTACGCGGACCTTTACCCTCTCAAGGGCCAGATTGGTGGCCGAAACCTGTTTGTTCCCTGAAATGGCTTTGCTATTCATATCCTCAGAGGCCTTCTGCAGCAGTTCCCGGAAAGCCCTTGGGGGTGGAACTGGGGGGCATCCAGCCCACGGTGAGGACGCGCCGCCGTGGAAGGTGGGGGTGGACAGGAGCTAGAGGACTGGCGTGACAATTGTCTGTGGCCTGGGGTGGGTACCGTGCGAGCCCTGCCAAGAGCCCTCCTCCCCCGCCACTGTTCTCCCTCTCCCGAGAGGCACCGAAACAGGGGCCACTGGACCCCTAATTGCCAACCCCCCGGAACACCTGGGCTCCACAGAGACATGAGGCTGGGCGGGGTCGGGCGACGGCTGCCCCCTAGCTGGAAGGAGCATCACCTCCCACCCTCCGGCGTTCCCTCTGTCCCAGGGCAGAGGGCACCAAATCTCGCTTAACAATGGAGCCCCCGGTGTGCGGAGGGCACCCCGACAAGACTGGCTCCCGGCAGCGCGCCCTGCTAGCGGGCAGAGAGGCCGAGTGCGGCCGCAGCCCAGCCTCGCCCGACCGAGTGGTCTGACTCCGCTTTACGCGGCAGCGACACTGTGGACCCTCGCCCGGCTCTGTGGTGCGTCTCCCACTCCAGCCTAGCTTTCCCGGGTCTCCCCAGATCCGGCCCGGAGCGTCAGGGGCGCCCTGCTGCTCTCTGCCCCAGGTCTCGGGCGGGCACAGAGGAGTGACGCGGCTCGCCCCGCGCTCCTCGCCTCCGCGGGCCGGGGATTCGGAGTTGTGAGAAGCAGCAGCCACCTCCCGGGCGCGCCGCACTCCTCGGCGACTGGATCCCGGGGATCCTCCGCGACTGGATCCCGGGGATCCTCCGCGAGCTGCCCGTCTCTCCCCCAGGGGTCCTGAGCGAGCACGCAGAGGTAGGCTAGCCCGACCCAGTCGCTGGCACCGACCTCGCAGCCTCCTCTCCAAACACACACTCACACCCACACGCCCTGGCTCAGACCCCCAACGCCTCCCTTTCCGCGGAGATCCTTCAGGGCCTCCGGGAGAGAGGGACAGACGGACGGGGGAAGCACACGGAGGGAAACTTGTTCCTCCCAGTCTCCTGTCAGGCAATTACTGGCGAGCCTGTGCCGGCAGAGGGGAGGGAGGAAGCGAGGGAAGGGCTCCAGAAGGGGAGGAGGAGGACGGAGGAGGTGGGGGAGGCGGGGGTGCAGTTGGTGAAACTCCTCTGTCTCCCGCTCATCTTTTCATTGCTTGCTCCTCTCCTTCCGCAGACACCCCGGACCTCCCCAGGGCGCCAGCTCCTCGGCTCCAACGGGTCCAGAAACAAGCCGGATTTTTTTTTTTTTTTTCTTTCTGGAAACTGGCTTTGCTGTGATTCCCTACCTCCCTCCTCCCCCGGCTAGCCCCCCCTCCCTTTTTTTTTTTTTTTTTTTTTTGAGACATGGCCCGGGCAGTGGCTCCTGGAAGAGGAACAAGTGTGGGAAAAGAGAGAGGAAACCGGAGCTAAATGACAGGATGCAGGCGACTTGAGACACAAAAAGAGAAGCATTTCTCTCGGATCAAGGCATTGCCTCGCTGCTCTCTTTTCTCCAAGACGGACTGAGGATTTTACAGCTCTAGGCGGAGTTGAAGCTCTTCAGATTGTTTAGATTCCCCCTTTGCTCTATTTTCCCCGCACGTTCTCGTTCTCCCGCGCCTGCCTGGGGATCCGGCGAAGGGAGAATGGAGAGGGGGCTGCCGCTCCTCTGCGCCGCGCTCGCCGTCGCCCTCGCCCTGGCCAGCGCTTTTCGCAACGGTAAGTGACAGGCGGAGACGCGTGTGACAGCGCGGCGCCCGGGCTCCCCGGTTGCCCGCGTCCGGCCGGGGTTCGGCTTCCCGCCGCAGCCGCGAGACTCACGCAGAGCTGTCGGGGTGAACCGGCAATAGCCACCTCCTGGGCGAAGGAAACTTTCGTCCAGGAGGAGAAATAAAGACATAAGATCAGGCGGTTTAAGGCAGGAAGATTTCAAGTCCACTGCCTCCCTTCTGAAGTTGATTGTTTGGTTATGGGGGTTTTCCTACCTCTGTTACACGGCAGAGCTGCCTACCTTCTAGGATCAGCACACCAATTATCTTAATAATGTTTCCTCCCAAAGGCAATTAGATGAGACTCCCTTTCAAAAATTTGATGGCTGTTGAAAGTTAATGCACACTTTACCAGGAGAACTTCCTGGTTCTTTTGCAGCTCTTCGAAACCGTTTCCTCTGGTGGGTGCCTGCAAGAGATAGCGGTTTTTTGGTTGATGGAACTCTCTCCTCCGCCTTTGCAAATCACCCCTAATCTGTCTGAAGTATGAATGAAAGTTACGTAGTGTCAATAAAGGAATCTGATATATACAGTGTAAAACACCGGGATATCTGAAAATCCCTAACCTAGTTGCAGCTTCCCCTTAGCTTTTAAAACCACTCACTGTTAAGTAAATGAAAGACGGCTGGGTTATAAACAGTATCCCCTAATCTAAATAATGTGTTTAAAAATGTGATCTGGTTGTAGGCGTGTTTAACTTACACTTTAAAGTAGGTGAAGGCAAGGGTATGAGATTATCTTTACAGTAAGTCTTCAGCAATTATTATTAACTAATTATCAAATATTTACTTTTGTCTGGCTTAGATTTCAATCAAAGTAATTAGAAGAAAAGCACACCCACTACTTACTGTGGTATATTGTTTTAATAAGAGACCACAAGTGGAGGGGTTCATACCAGGAGGAATTTAAATCACATCTTTATGATGGAAGTTAATCTCTCTAATATGCTTTTTGGAGGTTTTGTGATTGAAGCAATAGATTTCCCCCCAACACCTACCAAGCAGTGTTCTACATGATATGCTTAGAGGCAACACACACACACACACACACACACACACACACACACACACACACCCATGAATGTGGAGTTCAATTTATTAATGAATCCGAGTTGGTGGCATCTTTCTATAATCTGGCAAAGGATGAAATAACATTCTCCTCCAATTGAAAGAGGTCAAGTGGTTAGACTTTAGAAATTACAGTAACCCAGCCTCTGCTCTCTACAACTCCTGAGATTAAATCCGGAGTCAAGATGTTCACAGGATGGATTTGAAACCTAATGCAAATAGCTTCCAGACTTTAGGTTGTGGTCTCCACGTATACGTGTGTATATGAATGTATACACGCACGTGTATATATGTATATATAATATATTTTCAAATTTTCTTAGCAGAAATCTGGGGAATGCTGAGAACCTGAGCTTCAGTCTGTGAGCTTGACTGGTTAAAGCCATGTTGCTAGGCTTGCAGTGACCAGAGCCAGTAAATGCCTCCGTAACACAGCAGACCTCTTAAAGCCATGTCCACCTCCTCGGAGTACCAGTGTCTGCTAAATTAATTCATTAACCTTATTTAGGTCTAATGGTCCAGAGTCATTAGAAATTGCTCTTTCTTAATCAACTGTTAGAGAGATTTAACAGAGCCAGGGAGTCTAGCAGTCCACATTATCTTATTACACTGTCACTTTCTCAGAAGTCACAGATTAAAGAGCTCTGGTGTGGTACCGAGTCTACCTAAATGTCTTCTGAAGTGACTCTGTGGAGTGACTAGAAGCAGTGCTGTTTTATTTCACTCCTCTAACAGATGCCAGACACTGCCATGATGTTTGTATAGAGCTGGAGGGGACTTAATGAGATGGGGTCACTCTCCAAGTTTTCTGCACACTGAAAATAATGGAAGAGCCTCACTAGAATCACATAACAGAGTCCAATATGATCATTAGTTGAGATTCCGAACTCCAGTTGCAACATTTCTTCTTGGCAAACCTTAAGTTTTTAAAAGCCAAGGCAAAGGAAACCAGTATAAGGGTACCCCCAGTCTACAATACATGGTCAGAAACATCTAGCAATTGAGAAAAACAATATGATTTATATTGTCTTCTTTTTAATTTATGGGAAATGATTTCTGCAATGCATGTAGCTTTATGCATTTTTGATGTGCACTTCATCTTTCATTTCCATTTGACCTGGTTTTCCTGTAATAAAATTCTGTAGATTTATAAATTCATGCTGAGAGCAAAGAATGCCATTCTCTTTCCACAGGGAATCTATTAGATGCAATATTAAAATCTATATATACCATTACTGAAAATTTGTGATTGATAGGCTTATATATTTCACTGCTTTCATACCTATTCCTCTAACATAGTTTATGCACCAAATTTTTATTGCTTAAAATTAAGCATCAATAAATGTGGCAGCATTTCAGGCTGAGACTCTCCAGCATGAAATCCATCATAAAAAGTGACAATGAGAATCTACACTGAACAATAAAGCAGCCCAGTGACTGGTTTATTTGGCTCTCAGTGAATCACTTCCGCATTCGGGTTTTTTGAAATGAAGGCTCAAAACTAGTTAGCTCACCTTTCCCAGAATGTGAGACCATGGTTTACCATATGTGACACCCAGAACTCAGTGTGGTGGGTTTTTTTCCCCCAACATCTAGGTAATTAGAATTAATGCTGTGTGGCTATTTATTTTTCTTTCTGCCCAGTTGCTTTGATCTGGTCTCGAAGACTGAACAACTTTACCTGGAGCAGTAGAGCAGAATTATTTCTGCTTCACCAAATACACTTTGTTCTCTGCTGCTCTGGATCTCCCGAGCAGAGATAACTCAAAATCACTTAGATTTATGGGCAGATAAAACAACAACACAAAAGGTTTGGCTTTAAGCCAATCAAAGTCTTGGATGACAGTCCCCACTGATCAATGACATAGACCAGACTTATCATCAAAAAGCCACACAAGGGGTCGAATAGCTTCTTTTAGTCACCTTCCACTCAGAACTTGCTACTTAATGCGATTACACTTCTTGGGGGATAATTAAGTCTAGCAGAAGCTCCCTGGGGACCATGTTAACATCCATTGAGAGGATTTAATGTTTTTAACGCTAGAAGACCTTTTTCTTGGGAAGGAACTTCGTAGGGGGTAAGGGTGGAGTCCTGTCAGATCTCAGTCTACTTTTCTCCTGAGCTAACCTTCCTGGGATCAAAGAGTGTTCCTTCGCAGCCGGGTTGTATGAAGGCCACCTGAAGGACCCACGGGGAGGTCCCCCTAAAAAGTTATGGAATAATAACCAGTAATTTATATGTAAAGCCAGAATACTTAAGGGGTTGTCAGGGAAAGATTTACCAAAATGTTATTTTTATTACAGATAAGTGTGGCGATACGATAAAAATTGAAAGCCCCGGGTACCTTACGTCTCCTGGTTATCCTCATTCTTATCATCCAAGTGAAAAATGTGAATGGCTGATTCGGGCTCCCGACCCGTACCAGAGGATTATGATCAACTTCAACCCTCACTTTGATTTGGAGGACAGAGACTGCAAGTAAGTGGGAAAGTATTTGAACAGGGCACCACACCACCATCTAGTGGTCATGGATGTCTAAGGGGGGAAAGCCTGTGTGTACAGTACCGGATGTAAACGGATCCAGGAGGGATTCTAATCTAGGCCAGATCCTGTGTCAATGGTATGGAAATTAAATTATGTTAAGCGATTTCTGAGTTCCCCAAACTAGGAATATTATGTTGAAAAGCATAATCTCTCATATTCTTTTTCCTGTTAACACTTTTGGTTTCAGAACTCTTTCGTTAAGAAATGTGTCTATGTGCTTCTTTTTCTCCCCTGAAAAGGGGAAGAACTAGAAATCCCAACTTTCACTTGGGTTTTTATTAAATATTGTGGATTACTAGTATATATAGCATCAACAGATGACGAGGCTGGATATTTTTTAACAAATCTGTGACACATTTTGTGAGTTAAGGACAGTCTATATTTCCTCACTTTATGTGAAAGAACTAGTTGTGCAGGTTTTTCTTTGCACAGTATGGAAAATGTGTTTTAACTTTGCAAGCGCAAGCAGTCCACTCAGGTGCAGGTTTGCTCTTCTCTGAACACCCAGCAGACCGCTTGTCTCTGTCTTGCCCACATTACCCCATTCTGCCAACCTGCACAGGGTATATTCTCCAGATACTTGAACCTGCATATCTCTCTTCAGTGAAGTTAGGATATAGAAATAGTTTTAGCAAAGGAAAACAATCTACTTAAATGTCAAATCTAAAGTGTTTCTCAGGGACTGATACGTTTTCCGAACTTTTAAAATGGGCCAGTTTGATATAATTGTATACAATGCAAATAGGCTACAATTTCCATTGGATATAAACATTATTGTGCAGGCACATTCATTATTAAAAAATGTTCTATTTGCAAACACATAGCCCTTTTAGGGAAGAGCAGAATGATATGAAAAGTTTCCCACTTGTAGGTGGTCCTTAACCATCTGTTGAGTTGGTGGGGTAAAACTAGTGTTTCATGGGCAGGGAAATGAGCTCATCTGGTTAATTCAACTTTCTGGTGCCTAGAGAATTAGCATACATTCATCGATCAATTTCCAAATAATCAGCATACACTACAGTGTAATAGAATTATGACGATTCCAATTGAATCCTTGTTCTGTGCTTCAGGGCTTTATGTGGACTTCTTAATCTTGTATGAAAGTTGCCATTAACAGTGTTCCAGTGACTGCTAGGAAACAGGGAGTTTGTTGTTACTGTTGACTTTATTCTGTATGGCGATTTTACAATGTCAATCACTTAGACAACCTGGAGATTTGTTTCTCTTTCATTTTGTTTTAGTTTGCTGTGTTTTATTTTTTTGCTTTTTGACAATACTTAAGCTACTCTAAAAGATATTTTTAAGAAACGCAACATAAAACATAAAACACACTCAAGTAATAACATTATTCCCAAAGACAGGGTGCCATTACATTTTAGTAAACTCATATCTGCTAAATCCTGATCTGAGAGTTGTGACCATGTCTGTGTATAATATAATAGTTAAAAAATTCAGAATAATCAGGAGCCGCTAGTGGTGGTATGCTGGTCAATGTCGAATGACCGGATCATGGAAGGGGGTGGGTCAAGTCCTCATTGGTAATATTTACCAATTTCTGTAGTGTAAATATTCCCACCGTGACCAGTTTCAAACTATCCATGTGAGGTCACTGTACACAGACTTGTGTACCTGTGTACTCCTAAAGAGACGTGTGCGATGGGTCCTTGTGAGCTGGTGCAAACCAGTTCCAGCACATAACTGGGGAAGCCAGTCAAGTGAGTTAATACATGTTAAGTGCTTATAACAGTGTCTGACACACAGTAGATCTTCAAAAACTATTTGCCATACCATGATGTGAGGTGGAGTATGGTGGAATTGGGACCTTCTCAGTCTCTTCCTTCCTTCCTTCCTTTTTCTTTCTTTTTCTTTCTTTCTTTCTTTTTTTCTTTCTTTGTTTCTTTCTTTGTTTCTTTCTTTCTTTCTTTCTTTCTTTCTTTCTTTCTTTCTGCATTTTGAGGCCTTTTTTTTTAACTTTATTTATTTTGAGATACAGAGAAGGAATGTGCACACATGAGTGGGGACAGGGGTGCAGGGAGCAGAGGCAGAAGCAGAGAATCCCAAGGTGATTCCACGCTGAGCATGGCACCCGAGGTGGGGCTTAATCCCAGGTCCTTGAGATCATGACCAGAGCTGAAATCAAGAGTCTGATGCTTAACCAGCTGAGCCACCCAGGCACCCCTCAGTTTCCTTTTTGAAAAATGACAAGAAAATGGATAATTACTATTTTTAGGAAGGGACAATTTTAGTGACATCAGCATGGTATTCAAGAAACTGACGTGGGTAAGAAGATTGTTTCTGTCATTTTGCTGATGAGACTTTTTTTAAGGCTCCAGAGTGAAATGCTTTTTAATGGTAGCAACTGAGGGTTTGTTCTCTCTGAAGGTGCCATCTCCTGGCCAGCCTTGAAAGACTGATATATTTAGCCTGATGAAGTCAATGGAGATTATGGCATAGAAAATATCTTTCACCCACATTTGGAAGTGCTGCTACCTGGTTGTTTTATCAATGAAAATTCCAAGAATGATAGAGGAAGAGCAACTGAAGTCATTGCTGTCACTATCTGTCCAGGCTGGTCCACATGACTCCTGGTCACAGTTGAAGGTTGCAGTTAAGATTCTACAAATGGGGCACAATTCTTACAGTCTTTTGTGAAGGCTGCAAGAAGAATCCACAGCTTTAAAGTTAAAATTCCCTACAAAAGTAGAAAATACCAATAACCCTTGGAAGAACAAATTCATAGACTTCAAAGTTTTACGTTGAATGTGCAAAAGCATAGTTTTGTTTTTGTTTTTTATTACAGTGGTGTGGGTTTTTGTTTTTGTTTTGAAATTCATACTAGGGTACTTCCATAAAAGGAATTTGAGAGCATACACAATTAGGTACACCAAACCACATTCAACCACCTAGCAAGCTTGTAGTTACCATTCCTGTTGAGATCAAGCTAATTGTCTTATTTGAGATATTTAATATTTCTCCCTGTTTCAGCTATATTATACGTCTAATAGCAATAACAAGTACTTGCTTTAACAATGTCGTTGGGTTATTGGCAAGATAAAATGGGGTAGTAGATACAAAAGCCCTTTGAAAAGTTGAAAGCTTCTCTCAAAAGAAGTTATCGTCACTCTTATGATATCTCATACAACTTGGTGAGGGTTAGAACATTTGGAAATATGAAACTTAAGCATATGTCAAACTAAATATCTAGATCCAGTAATGGAATGATCTGCATAAAATACACCCGGCAACTGCCCTTCAAACCATCTAGTATTTGTACAGTCAACTTCCACCATGTGAAAGCTTAAGAAATCGATTCCTTAGCACATTTTCTTGTTGAGAAACTTCCTTAAAAGCCAAGTAAATAATTTTCTTTGTTGAGTGTAGGGATGGATAAGTAACTAAATAGATGAATTCTGGGAGGGAAATTATTCTTATTTACATTTGTATTGTTTTATTTATAATTAAATTAAAAACTATTTCATAGTTTTAACCACACAGCAACATGTAGACAGTTACAACTTTTCATGTGAAGAGCACGGAGACTGACCCAAAGCATAAACAAACGATGAACCTAACCTTACAAAGAGTTTTTAGAGTGAATATCAAGGGGCGTTATTTCCTTAGGAAAAATGAATGTTTGGGTTGTGCCTGATAGTTTTAAAAAGCAATAATCTATGTTTCAGGTTCCGTTATGAGTCAGGTTTCATGACAAATAAGCATCAAAAACATAATATTATAACTCCCTGAATTCTTTTATTGAACAAAGTGTGGTATCAATCAATCAATCCATGGAGCAGGAGAACATCTGTCTGTGGGCTAACATTGTGCGAGATGTGTCACAACACTGTCTCATTTTATTGTTATGTTGATTAAAGGTGGCTTGAGAATGTTCTGAAGGAGAAGGTGTGGAGGGAATGCACTAGCAAAATCCTCTATGCTTGTGAACTGTCAAGGCAAAGTTACAAGCAGAAAAGAAAGAAAAAAGCAACCTGCTGAGTGTTCTTTGGAAAGCAATGTTCATTGTGCACTGTAAATGGTTTTCTACATTTACATTGAGCTAGTTAGATCTTACTCAACGATAATTTTCTTCGGTGGTAACGCAGACATCTTGAATCTCATAAAACTTTATATCTGCATAATAAACAAGAATGTCATTGATACAGTAGTTAGAATTTATGGAACTTTTCCGGTTTCCCAGCAATGCAAACTATCAGCATGATAATTTATAATGGGTTGTGACAAATACTGCTGAGCAAAGAGGTGTGTGATTACATTCAGATCAGATGTCCTCATCTGGGGAGCAATAAAAATTTCACAGACGTTGGGTTAAAAACATTAAGAAAATGAATGTGGAGCTCCAGAAAGAGTCTAAAAAGGTGGTAGTATTGGAGGGAGAAAGCTCAGTAGTGGCCTTTTTACTCACTGGTTCCTGACTTCAGTGCCTGATTTGTTGGTGCTGCTTTGTAGGATTTCACTGAGACACAGGCTAAGCTGGTATAGATGCTTTTCTGTCTATAACTTAGATGTGTAATCCCTTCTTAGTGGAACCAAAAATAGGTGGTTTTTTTTTTCCCTGATTCAATGCAATCAAAGGGAGATTTCACTTTTGTAACTTCATATGAAGTTTAACTACAAGAAAATTTTAACTAAATCGAGATGATATTCAAGTTTTCAAATTTTGTTGGAATAAATCACACATCGCTTCTTTAATGCTACTTTTAAAACTACCTAAGTTGTTACAAACTTCGAAACACTGGTCTTTTCATTTATTTTCATGGACTATAAATTCACTGAATGAAAATTAATCTCCCATTAGTTTCTCAGATCTGATCGTTTCCACAAATTTAATTATACAGTGGTCGCTTTGTCATTTATTGGCAATTGGGGAATATAAGTTCCATTTCTGGTTTCCTTGAGTACTAGTTTTTGTTTCGATCCTTTCTTTTTTTACTTTGTTCAGCATGGGTTTTTTCATTCATTTTGATTTTTTAAAATGCTGCACTAAAATATTATTTACCTTGATTGGGGAGTTTTTAGCTTTCTGTATTTGAGGTGAGTGTCTTACTCTAGTCCCAGTCTTGTGTTTTAGAGTATCACTTAGACCAAAACGAAGTCTTGGTTTTATGGAAAACAGTGAGTATTTTAAGCCAAAATATTTCTCCATTTTCTGTATTAAATATAGAGGTATATGTACTTTTAATTTAATTAAAGGACAATATGTATGTAGAAAAAGACATGCAGTGTAAAGTTTGAAAACATTTTACAAGGGGAGCACAACCATATAACCAATCCAGAGTAAACATTTCCAGCCTCCTACGAAGAATTTCCCCTTATGTCCAACTAGCCTTTGGCTTCAAGGACGACTATGTCCTAACTTGTGTGATTGCAGTTTTATAAATTTCAAAATGAGACAAAACTAAACTATAGTCTTAGAAATCTGTAGGCACTATCCTTTGAATGTGGTAAAACTCTTTGGAAGAGAGATGGAACAATGCATACTCTTCCCTTTCTAATAAAAAAAGAAAAACAGAGTCATACTGAAGTGTATTCTAATGTTTTTCAGTGATTGAAATATCCTGTATGCGTTACATATACTCTAGGTATGGTAAAATACACACAGAATTTTCCATCTAGGGCTTAATTTAGATGCAAGGCAAATACAGAAAAATCTTCCCTTGCTTTATATTTCAGTTTTTCATGGTCGGTTTTCATCTCAAGTAACTTCCCAACATGAGCTGTGTGGGAGGCACCAGCACCAAGCTCAATTCAATTAAACAATCTTTGAGTGGATACAATGAACCCTTCTCAGAACAGCCGCTGGACAATGCTGTTGCTACCACCTGCAGCCTCCCTGGTTACTGCTCAGGCAGATAATTATCTACTTTCTTCTTTTTGATTTTTTTTCCCTACTAGCGCTGATTTAATTTGAGCAAAACCCCATGTGTTTAATAAAATTAATGTTCTTTATTATTTTTTACTATAAGCAATCACATTTGATCATAATGAATTTTGAGTATTACAAGGTTGTTGGGCATTAGCATCTCTGTAATTTGAAAGAAACAACCTTTATGAGAAGCTAAAAGAGAAGGTTAGTTGAAATCTTACCAAGTTGAATCAACATGTGCATGGCATTTCCAACCAGATTTCACTTGGGGAGCAGACACTTAAAAATCGATCCAAGTGAGACATATGCCTTCAGCCGGCATGCATATTCTCAGCTCCTTTTTTTCCAGCACAAAACTTGATACTTGCATGCATGCTGACATACTCCGGCAGAAGCACACACACAAACACATATGTGCATGTGTGTGTGCGCTTGTAAAGGAGGCTACAAAATAAACTTAACTAATTGCCGTTGTAGTATTCATCAAGGCTGATCATTAAGCCCAAAGAAGAACAAGAGACAAGATTAGTGTTCAGATCAGGTTCCAAATGCCTCCTAATTGGGTGTTTGTAATCAATCCTGATTGTAGGAGTCAGTGACTTGGCAGAACATAGCACCTCAAAAAAAGATTTTTCCTGCTATTCTGTGGTTGATGGAACTGTGTCTAGTATCTAGGTCAGTTAGGGATGGCATGAGGTCAGGATGACTCTCAGATTGGCTGTGAAGCATGCCAAACACATTATGCTGGCTTATGGCTGAAATCACTTAGTCTTTGCCGTAGTTTAGCAACTGAACTTCCTTCATTGAGAACTCTACGAAATTCTGCAGAAGAGCAGAGAGGAAAAATCATCTTTTGGCTTCTCTCCACTCAATTGCCTTTTAACTGAGTTTTTCTCCTGCTCGAGCCTAGGTCTATATTGTACACATCTTATATCTTATTCAGTCACCATGTTTGTTTGTTATTTTTTTTTCCTTTAATTTAAATAATCAGTGGAGTGTTTAGGAAGGAATGGCCGTGGCTGGTTCTTCCTGTTGGGTCCTCACTCTATACCCACCATGACACCCACTAAGCAATCTGTGCACACAGTATCACTCAATCTTCCTGTCATCCCCATTTTACAGATGGCAGCACTGAGGTTTAGAAAAGTTAGATTAACAGAGCCCGAATGTTCAGCGGCTGCCCCAACTACCTTTCCACCTTTGTGACTGATGGAGCTTGGGACGTGCCTTTTGAAGGGGGAACCTCTTATGAAGAGTTGCGAGCTCATGTGGTATTCTAACAGCTGTTTTCTTCTCTGAAATACCTCACAAAACTTTGAATACAAACCAACTCATTCTGAGGAAGGACTTCATTTTTAAACTCTCCCTTCAGATTAGGTAAAAACTGCTAAAAACTGTGCACAGAAACTTCCAACCAATTGCTGATTTTCCACTCAGGAAAAACTTGCCTGAACCTGGGGATGAAATCCTGGTGGAAAATATCTAAATTCCAGTCCCTTTGGTTGGTGGAGGTTGAAAGCACAAAGCACATACAAACACAATATTTACTTAAAGCCTGATAACCAGGCAGCACAAGGGTTTGGTTTATACAGTTGGTTCAAAGGGACTTGTGAGATCCCAGCTGCCTGCAGCGCTTCCTCACAGACCCGGAAGTCAGAAGGCTGCCTTGTCTTCCAAGCACCGCTCATTTACTTCATCTCAGGCAAATGTCAGGAAAGTTTTGCTCTCCCACATCTCCCCTATTTACAAAATTTCAGTACTTGTATTTGCCATGGCGACTCTGTAAGGGTTAAGAGGGAGAATGCTTGCCGAGGCACTGGATTCCTATGAGAAACAGAAGAGTGTTTTTTGAGAAGAAACAGATGCTTCAGAGTATTTTGTTTTTATCTGGTCAGATACTTGTATAATCAGCCGGCCAGGTTGGAGGTGATGGCTTGTTGCTTCTGTGAGTGAGTGGCATGTCACGGAGAGAGCAGCCAGTCCCGGTCTGAAAGAGGATGCTAAATGTCTCCTTATTCGAGCTCTTAAATTTCTTTAGAACAGCCAGAGGTGGCAAAGGCCAGTCAATATATTCCCGATTCCAACTCCTTGCCTGACTCTCCAACCCACAGATGCTACGGGCCGGGAAGCTCTTGTGTGTAATAGAAACAGTCACTGAAATGGCATGGAAAAAAATAAAATGCGGTCGAAATCTTAGTCCTTCAGAGATAATTTTTTAAAAAATTAAAAGCACTAAATTCCCAAATTTAAGGAAAAAAAGAACATGGTCTTGAGTCGAAGAAAATAAAGGAAGCCCCACAAGCTTGGTAGCTTGACTTCCTCTCACTTGAGGTGATGTTGTTTTAGATGGAGCGACACCTGACAAATGAGGCTGCGGTTTGACCTTTTCTCTCGGTTCAGACCTGCCTGTCTGTTCTTGAAAAACTTGGGAAAGTGGGCATTTATTTGTAACACAGTTGGCCACAAAAAAAGATGATTAGAATGTATGGAAATTTTAATTTCTGGATCAATCCGCTCTTGGAAAAAATGGCAGCCACCAGAAAAGACAAATCCTCACGAATTTGACAGTGAGACTGTATTACACAGGCGCTCTCACCTACCACCCATCTGTCCGGGTTCTTCATTCTGACTGGATAGGTAAGGATTTGCTGCCCCATTAGGTGGTGAGCTCTTTGAAGGCAGACACCATGTCTAACTTGAATCTCTACCCTCTATGTCCCCACAATGCTTTGCACATAGCAGTTTAGTGGAACGCCACAGCTGACAGTTTTATCAAAACTGAGGTCTGGAAGCAAACAGTGTTGCCCCGAGTCGAGTCTGTGGTTCACCGTAGGCAGTCTGGAGGAGAGAATAGCAAAGTTCACTGAAGGGAGAGCAAAAGGGGCAATTTTGATAACTACTCAAGTGGGTGGTCAGTTGGTCTGAGAGCCGGTCTTTCGAAAAGACTTGGCAGCAGCCACTTCCTGGGTATAGGTGGTAGCCGCATTTTTGCGTTCTCGAGATCTGTCCAGGTTCCTCTTCCTCCATCCCACCCACCCAGTCAGAGACATCAGAACTGGGACTTGGGGCCACAGTGCGCAGCCACACAGGCAAGGCCTGCAGGTGGTCTGGAGAGCGACGGAGTTGGAGCGGCGGGCCCCCCGCGTGCGCAGCCAGCTGCTCTTCCACTGTCTGTTTGAGACGCCTTTTAGCTCTGGCTCTGTTGAGCCAAAACATCACCCAAACTGCCTTAACGGCCTCTTCACTTCTGCAAGAGGTAGCCCATAACTTTACTTTTCATTGAAGATTCTTGACCCTGGGCAGAGGGAAGGGTGGTGTTTTTAGCACTGATTGGATTTTTCTTTCTTTCTTTTTCTTTTTTTTTTTTAAAGATTTTATTTATTTGAGAGAGAGAGAGAGAGTGCGAGTAGGAGGGGTGGGCAGAGGGAGAGGAAGAAGCAGATTCCCTGCTGAGCAGAAAGCCTGACACAGGGCTGGATCCCAGGATCCTGGGATCATGACCTGAGCCAAAGGCAGACGCTTAACCGACTGAGCCACCCAGGCCCCCCCTCCCTTTTTTTAAGGAAAAATTTTACGTTTTCCTTATCCTTTATTCCACTGCCAATTTCTTTGTCCCTGAGTAACTGTTAGGTGATCGTGGTTCAGTCCTTTAAGACACATCCTCGTTTCCTTCTTTAGCTCATCTAGCCTCACACCATGTGTGCGTTAGTTCATTAACTCAAGCTGGGGATTTCTGATTGTCAGGGGACTCTGTTAGCAGCTCCTGCAAAAAGTGTTCTGGCGAGGATCAGAGGCATTTGGATCATAATTGCACGTCTGCCCTTCATCCCCATGTGTGAGGCAGGATTCGGGGCGGGAGGGCTGGCTCCCAGTCTGTGCTCGGCTTGGCTATGGCGCTGTGAACACCGTGGCTTTGACGGTGTCAGCCAGTGCAGCTCAGGGAGATGTAGCATTAGGCTCCGATGGACCCCCACAGCCCAGACACGGCCTCGGTTCATCTTTTTCCTTCTCTTTCCTTCCCCTACCTATGTCAGCGACACAGTGTTGATGACATAATGAAGGTGGAAGTGTCTTATGATACAAGAGAAATATGTTAAATAAAGCCTAGGTCGGACTATAACAGGAAGTGCATCCGGAGGTTTTGTTCCTTAAAATAAGTTCAGACTGTAAACAATAACGTCCGCATCCTCACGAGGAGGCACTTGTAAATATTTCAAAAGCACTGCACATGTCCGCGGCAGAGATGGTATCTCATGTTCAGCATGCATTCAGCAAACAAGAGTTCCTGAATGTTCTTAGAATAAGTTGGCTGGATAAGTGGGTTATAATGGCCGTCTTCTAAAACTCCTGATGGGTGGAGTTTCTGGAAAAATCCCACAGAAGATGCTATCTCAATCTCACAAACTTGATAATAGCATTAATGGCTTTTTCTCACGTGTTCCTGAGAACTTATAAATATATTTGGCACATCCAGATGATAAAGCAGTCCATACTTTATGTAAGGTGGAAGCCAGGATCATGGTGACTCCGACAGACGGGATGTCAGTCGTCACCAAGCAGTTAACGAAAAGCCATTATATTCGTGTGTAAGGAAGAGGAAATTAGGTGGATTTTGTATTATAAATTCATAGAGAAAAGCAACTGGGAAAATACATGTTTTTAAATTAATGGTCCATCCCATTCTTGTCCCTGTCCCTCTACTTCTGGTGGCCCCAGGTCCTTTAACTTTGCCATCTCCTTCCTCCATTTCTGGTTGTGACAGATTTCCCAATAGTGAGGAAGGTCCCCGTGACTATGATGAAAAGCCACTTCATCTAGCAGAAGGGGTTTGCTTTCCTTCTTGTGGGATGATTGTGGGCCTCCTCAGGTCAAATAGATTCTGTAGGACTTCCTTACTCATGAGTAAAAAAGAAGTCCTCCCGGGAACTTGTTACCCTTCAAACCTTCATCCTCTGCCTTCCCTATTACTGCCACCGGTACTGAAAGGACCATCTACACTCTACCGCTCTACCTTCTCACTTAACTCTTTTCAACATCATTCCTATCCCCTCCAGTGGACTGAAACCACTTGCTTAACTGTTCCATTCCAATGGAACATCCCAAATTACTCTTCTAACCCCCAGATCATTGGCTTTGCCTTGACCCTGATTTCCACTCCCTTTGTACAACATTATACGCAATGGGCTACTCTCTGTACATTGGAGCTTTCTTCTTC
The DNA here is from genome assembly GCF_023065955.2 of Ursus arctos. Taxonomy (NCBI): domain Eukaryota; kingdom Metazoa; phylum Chordata; class Mammalia; order Carnivora; family Ursidae; genus Ursus; species Ursus arctos. Next base: position 6,058,968 of record NW_026622986.1, read on the forward strand.
CCTGCATCTTGTCATACTGCACCATCTTGGATTCCTCCCTACCTCTCTTTTTGGATTTTCTCTTTCTCCTCTAAAGCTAAAGACAGACATTGGCCAAGGTTTTGCCTTTGCCCTGAATGTCTTCTCCCTGAATAGCTTTATTGATCTTAGCTACTCAGCTCAGATAATACCCAAATTTCTATCCAGCCCTACATTTGACCTAAGCATTGGACTCAAACCTCCAAATCCATTCCAGACAATGTTGACTGCCTGAGTGGTAGACCATAGCCACAAATGAAAAAATCAGACTTTGCACCACCCCTGCTTTTTCTTTCTCTTATTGACTCCTTCCTTTCTTGTGTATCCAAACTTGACATTCTGGAATGTCTCCCAATTTCTATTTGTCAGTTGTACAGTCAGTTTAAGGCCTCTAAATTACAAATCTACAATACCCTTCATGTCTATCTTTTCTGTTCCATTTCTACTACTACTGCTCAAATCCTAACACTTTTTAACTCATTCTCGGTGCTATTAGCATTAGCCTCATTAAGGGGCTTTTCTCAATTCTTCCTCTTTGCTTAGAAACCTTAAGCTTCCCATTCCCTGCCCTACTTCTGTCTGTGCTTCTCAGTCTTCTACAACATAACTTCGTCCTGTGCCTCTGGTCTATCTCCTGTGGCTCCCTGATATATTCTTCCCAAAATATTTTGTAGTTCTTTAGACACCCCTGCTTTCTCACCCCATGTCTATTCATTGGATGTTTTCTTCACATACCTTGTGTCCCTGTCAAAAATGTTGTACATCATTCTAGTTCCATCTGAAATCCTTCCTTTGTAAAGCCATTTCTGATAACCAACTACAATTTAAATGTGGTCTCTCTTTCTCTGTCATCCAACACCCACAAGAATTGTGTTTCTACATCTTTCATGCTCTTTAAAATATTCTGTACTGTCATATGTCATAATCATTAATATTCTGCTACTCTTCACCCAACTAGTTCATAAGGTGCTCAAGAACAGAGAAGGATATTGTTTTCCACCACTCGCAGAGCCAAGCATAGTGTTTCACCTGTAATAGGTGCTTAATTAATATTTCCGAATCAAATGGACCAACTGACGTCCAACTGAGTCTTCTCCAGGGTGTTCATCTAGCAAGGAAGAACCAAGTCAGCTTTTTAGGAAAAGCTCTCACTTAATCAGACCATTAAAATGCACACTTACACTTCTCATTTACATGGTAAACCCTTCCTTTTCCTGGGTAGTGGAGTCAACCTTACATTTTTCCTGTAAAAATCTCTATTCTTAAAAAACCGAGATTTCTACATGTGAATAGCTTTAGCTAAATCTCAACAAATATGCAGAGGTCGTGCTTGACTGAAAGCTTTGCTTTCTGTCTCACACTCATCTCCATAATCTGTTTTGGAGTTAGAGACATCACATGTATTGACAGTATAGGCATATGTCCTGAGTGCTGAGTGTTTTCTGACATCCCCACAACTCTCGGGACTTTGTGTCACTACGCTGGAAACTTTGTCCATTGCATGTTCATATCTGGGCTCATGGCCAAACCACCTTTATATAAATTTAGCACAAATAATTTGGAGGCTTCTTCCATTCCAGCTGGCAACCCCAATACGTGCACGTTAACTTCACAGCAGGCTTGCTGGGAAAGTTGTATAAAGTGAGGCTCTCTGGGACAGAAGTCAACACCGGATGCGTCCTGTGCAGAATGGTGTAAATATGTTAGTCCATATTGCCAGATAAATACCAAGCCCCAACTCTTGGTGCAACTGCATGAAGATACCACTCTGGGGAGGTGCTAGACTGAGCTATAGCCCAGAGGTTGCTGCAGTGGGGCGATTTCTGAAACGGACAAGAAGGGGTTTCAGCTTCTCCCCTGGCTCACACCATCCCAATGTTTCCTAAGTGTTTCTTAAAAGCTGTGTGTCACAATGAACTGGTGTTAACCCAAGAGGAAGAGACAGAGAAATGGCAGGTGCACGACTCCACCTACAATAGCAAGTCACCCCAGCCACCACAGCTTGTTTGTATATTTCTTACTACTTTATGCTGAGTTCTCTGGGATACTTCCAATTGTTTCTGTTCTTTGTCTAGTCTAGAAACCCATAGCCCAGCCCCATCCTCCCATCTCTAGGTTATCTGCAACCAGAGAATAGAATGACTTCGATGATAAACTCTTGCATTTCCATGGGGGTAAAAGATGAGCTGGGGCAGAGGCATGCCCTCGCTTTATTCTCCTTTTGTGCCAGTCCGTGATGACCAAGTTCATCATTCCCTCGGGAGACTTGCTTAGCTAACAGTATGGTCTTCATGTGTGATGCCTATAGGATCCCGTTGGGATCCTGAATTCTAGAAGTGACTCAGCCTTTGCATATCTGTGGGCTCCAATATTTCATCTTTCTGGGCTTGCATTTCCTCATCTGTGAAACAAGAGAGATGGATTCTGTGCTTTCAGCCCCTTTGCTTCTAATCTATTAGAGGGATTCTGTGTGTGCAGGGGAGCATATTCCAAAGATGTCTTTTCTGATAATTTAGCCTGGCACTGATCCTTGGTCCTTCCTTTGTCTTTGACAAGACCCCCCACACCTTTTGTCTCTCTGAGCTCTAAGCTACCCCAGCTCAGTCCAGACCCTCCCAGCCTTTTGCAAAACAACCCCTCCCCTTTCCTTACTCTTTCTTTTCCTCTGAGTCACTCTTTTATGTCAGTTTTCTACCCCTAAATTTTATCAGACATTTTAGATTCTATTTCGGCAACATTTATTCCAGGGAATTGCCTATTTCTCCACCTCGACCTTAATCTTCTCCATTAACAGGGGGTTATTTTAACTAATCGGTTATTTGGAAGAACTGGGAATGGGGTCCTCAGAAGTGTTCATTTCTTGTTCTGCTGTCACTGAATATGATATTTGCAGGCAATGGAAATTCTGTGTAGGAGTGAGGTGCTTATTCTTGAAACTAGATGGGCCACAGGCCAAGTTCAAGGTGTAATTTTACTGCAATTGATAACCTAAGTGTTAATCGAAACTCGGATTGGATCCGAGCTACACAGAAGTAGCTCTACCTTACCTTTCTGTTCAGCATAGCTTATTAAAATTAGATTGTAAAAAATAGAAATTACATTGGAAAAAATACAAAGGAATGACAACAGCGATTTTGTTAATGAATCCCACCTCACTCTTTATGTCTCAAAGGCAGCGTAAACTATGTAATAAGCTATGCATCTATTTGTAAAACAGTCTCGAATTAAGGAGCTTATTCAGATGCCATTATAAAAATAATTTTCTGAAATTGTGGTCTATCAACAGGAGATAAGATGGCACTTTGTTGTCGCCTGCTGAGGCCCATTATGAATATTCTATTTCAGAGGCAAATCACACTGTAAATACAATGTTCAGATTCATTTATTTCCACAATAGCATTTTTGCAAAGGTGCAATTTCATAATTTGACTTAGCATTGATAGCACATCATCATTTCAAAGCTCTTTATAACCACTGGTAATTCACACATCCTTGGGAAATTGTTTATTTGTATCAGATCCATTTTAAAGTGAAACAACATATAAAGATAAAGAAGCTTGCCAAAGGCTAACAGGGTACAGAGATGTGATTAAAATGTGCTGTCCTTCTACCTGTGTCCTTTCCTTAGCACATGAGACTAGGTACTTCTGAACATGCATGTGTTCCCAATAAAAACGAAGGGTTCTATTAATGATTCTATTAAAGGCAGGAAACTTGGTTTAAAACAATAAATCCAAGTTGTTTGAGATGCAAATGCAAGCAGGACCTGAAATGAAAGAACATATTAATTGTGCTTTTCTCCTCTGTTGGGTCCTCCTGAGCCATATTTTTATAAAAGCAAATGGTCAATGGTGGACTAAGGCTGAAGTTGTTTAGCTAATTCCCAGCATTAACTGGAAAATGGCTAATATTTCTAAACGCCTCAATAATAAAAGAACTTGAATTGTCAACCCCCATTATTTTTGTCATTACATCTTTCCTGGGACCGGCCTTGAGATTTAAGCTATTCATGTTTCTTTTCCGTGTTGTTTTAGGGTTTGGTGTAGATATTGACTATACAGGCCCTGAGATTGATGATGAAATGAGTTCACTGTTTAACATCCATCACAAGGTATACTTAAAAAAAAATACATAGGAATAAATTCAGAACTTATAAACTTGTAAGTTGAGGTAAATTCAGGCACTTTCCCAAACAGTTTATTTGGATACCAAAACTCCTCCTCCGAACACCTTAACTGTCACCTGCTATTTCCTTCATTCGTTCATTCATTCAGCAAGTGTTTTTTGACCACAGAGTACGTGCCAATTACTGTTTACTGATAGAGCCGTGAACATAACAGACGTCATCCTCTGCCTTCATGGTACTTACATTCTAGAAAGACGATGATAAAGGAGAGCTGTTTGTCCTTTGTGCTCGCCCTGTGCCCTTCCAGCTTGATCCTGATTATCCTCGGCGGCAGTTCCAAGACAGGCCCAGTCTCTCTGGGACCTGACTCTCACTTCAAACAAGATGTATATAAAAATACCTGGCTGAGGCAATTGTTGGTTGAGCGTCACGTTTGTTCCTGGTTACCGATGCTCTCTACTTGTAACCTCTGCTGGGGGTTCCACACCAGCTATGAGTCAACCCTCAGCCACTACTCTTGCTTCCCAAGTTCACTGAGTCTCCAGCCCTAGACACTTGACCAGTGCATGCCAGCTCTCCACACCCGGCCCTGGTGGGCAAGGTCTTGCTTCAGGCCTTGGCTCCTTTGCCTATAATTATGGATCCCAGTCCATCCTCTTTTACTCTCCAGCAGGCCCTGGGTGACAGGCTTCAGGAAGCAGTGGACATGGACAGAGTGAACATGTGGCTTCCGAAGCTTCAGGATGATTTGGGGTTGCTTTACAATACATGTTTGCCAGAGTTGGCTTAGCGGGGCTGCTGGGGATATGGCCTCTGGGTGATTCATATATAGGAATCTCTCAGTGGGGACCAAGCACAGTCAGCTCTCATGTTTTGGAGTTGGTTTACAGTCCTGGCAACCATTTTACTGGCTCTTCAAGTGGCACGAACTAAATAGAAGACAGAGGAAACTACGGGAAATGTCTCCTGCTTCATATCCCTAGTATAAAAATAATAATTCTTTAACAAAATATTAATGACTAAATAAATAAGCAGAATGCTTTATTTTATCATTCCATCTTCACCTCGTTCCACGAAAGGACCCCATCCACTTCCTGAATACAGCTGGTGGTGATAGAAACAGAAAAGAAGAGATATCCTTAAGGAGACGTGGACAGAACATGCCCAATGATCGGATTTGAGGGGAGACAGAGGCTGGGCGTTAGTGACTCTCAGTGTCCCTATCTTCAGACCTGAAAAAACAATAGTATCAGCAACATAACTAGTAAAAAGGCAAGACGGTGCGTCCTACTGTGGACATTTTGAGATGCTTTTGAAATATACACACAACATTCTATTGCTTTCAAAGTAAGGTGATCACATTCAAGGGTGATAAAAATGGATTTGACCACTTCATCTTAAGGGAAGAAAGAAAACTAGTATTAACTTACCAAACCTGTGACGTAGCCCTGTGTAGGATGACAAATATGGTTAGTATGGATTACCGGTGGCCTTCAGTAGTACATTTGAGAAAATCGCTTGGCAAGGGAGCACAGTACACTTCAGTGCCCCCCACAGGCTTGAAAAGACATGGTAGTAATCTCCATCTTTGATTCCTGTGCAGAAGGGCCTCTTCCGGAAACAGGCTAACCACAGAATGGTAGAGAAGAGTTTTATTTAGACCAAACATTTTGGTTGATTAAATCAAAAGGCATGAGACTTATTTTTCTTGAGCACAGAATGATCAGAAATAAAGTTTTACGTTTAATTGTTACCAGCCCAACGACAATTTTTGGATTAATTCCTTTGCTTTAAAAAAAGTCTCATGTATGTATTCTACAGAACCAATTTTAAAAACTCAAGATTCACAGATACTGTAAAATACATATTATCATTCTTATAGTTCTAAATAAAGATTTGCTCTGTGGTTTGGCAAACCCTATGTTCTGTTTTACACAATAGGCCTTTTATGGAGACATGTACACCACACTGAGGTTGCCTGTGTCTGATGGAATTGTGCCGCATATTTTTCCTTTGAATAAATATTTGAAAAAAAAGACACAAGAAAATAAGCACCCTTAATCCTACCACTCAAAGATAACACTAGCTTCGTCTTGTATAACTTTTTTTTTTAGCTTTCTCTCTTTGCATCTAGGAATATGCCTATGTTAAAAAAATTGAGATGATTCTCTATAGATACTTTTGATCCTACCATTTTCTTTTAAAATTACATTTTCAGTATTATATTGGGCCCTTAAATAGCTTTTAAAAATGCCTTTTCTAAATCACATTATCTTTGCAAAATAATTATTTTTATTAAACTGCTTAGGACATTTATTTTCACTTACTCAAAATTATAAATAATAACAATACTGGTGAGATGATATCTCTGCATATCTTTATGTATCTTTGAGAATTTCTTTAGAAGAGATTTCTAGAAGTATGATTTCTGAACTGAACAATAACGACAGTATTAAGACTCTTGATACAAATTACTAGCTTATGTGAGGGTAATTCTCAGGGATAGGGGAAGTTGGTGACATTTACTTTAAAACCACATCTGCATTTCAAAGAAGTTGATATTTGTCTGACATAAATTCCTATTTTAAATCAGGAATTGGCACACTTTCTGAGAAGGATCAGATAGTAAATATTTTAGGCTTTCCTGACAAGATAGTCTCAATCTGAACTTCTCAACTCCTCCTTTATAGTGTGAAAGCCCTAGACAAGTAAATGAATGAGCATGGCTGTGTTTCAATAAAACTTTATTTATGAAAACAGGCAGTCAGACAGATTTGTTGTGCAGACCAGAGTTTGCCAACCCCTGTCTTCATTCAGAATTCTGCCATGCTGTGAAAACATCTAAATTTGTTGTCGCCAGCAAGATTTGGGAGCCAGTGTTCCCTTTATAAAAATCTGAGCTTGTAGGATTGTGAATTCCAACTATGGTCTAGAAAAGGGAGTAAATTTGCTTTTGTTGCAAGGCAATTTGGAAACCAAGCAAGGAAGCTATGAATCAGCCTGTTGTTTTAACATATGTAGAGTATGGAGAAGTCCATACAGTTAGGCTTCTGTTCGTCTCTGTTAGGCAACTATAGCTCTGCCCTATAATTTTTCTCAGTGTGAGAATTCACTCTGACTCCCACAGAAGTAGTCACATCTATGTATACAAACTATTGTCACTCAATATTGATTCAATCAAGGGCTCCGTCACTCATTAATACAAGCATTACTGCACAATTCCTAGGAAAACAAAGCTGATGCTGGAAGAAAAAAAATCTTATGAGAAATAACTTTGTTCTCATGAAACCTACCAAATGGAATATTCTTCCCAGATGTTAAGCATGCAACTGTTTTTCCTTAGGTGACCCTTTATGGAGCAGCTAAAAGACTACCTTTAACAAAGGTGTAAAACAAAGGAAATAAACCAAGTGTAATCTAAATAATGCTACTGTGTCATAGATAATTAGCAATTATCTGTCAAGGAAATTAGTAAGCTGGCCAAGGGGATAATATATGTTTTATCAGTCTTTATGGCAAAATAGAGGATGAAGGGGGCGCCTGGGTGGCACAGCGGTTAAGCGTCTGCCTTCGGCTCAGGGCGTGATCCCGGCGTTACGGGATCGAGCCCCACATCAGGCTCCTCTGCTATGAGCCTGCTTCTTCCTCTCCCACTCCCCCTGCTTGCGTTTCCTCTCTCTCTGGCTGTCTCTATCTCTGTCAAATAAATAAATAAAATCTTTAAAAAAAAATAGAGGATGAAGGAAATTGCTTTCAGGGACTATCGGATCTTAGGTAGACGTGTGCGTGTGTGTGCACACACGCACATACCCTTCTGACCTCAAGAATGCAAAAGCAGCTGCTTTGGTAAACACCACATCGGAGTCCAGCAGTAGTTTTATGCTCATTGTTTCTGTCTCTTTTATTTATGCTAGAGAAACAATGTGAGCTGGATGCAGACAGCTCTCTGCCAATAATAGAAGTGTGTTTGCCGGCGAGCCCAAGCAAATAACAAAAGAACTGGGGAAAAAAATGGATTTGACCTTAGCAAATTAATATAAACAATAACTTCCCTGAACACATGCACACACACTCATACACCCATACACACACATACACACCATATATGTATAACAGCTGTAGTTACAATGTCGGTTAGAAATACTTTTTTTTTTTTTACTAGAAGACCCCAAATTGTGTTCCCATCATAAGCTTTTAGGCCTAACCCACAGTTTATGAAATGTGTAGACGTTATAAAAACATATACTGCTTGGCAGCTAGCTAAGAAGGTAACCCCAGATTTATATTCCAACCCTTCTGTTTGATGAATGAAGAAACGGGAGTTTTGACAGTGAGTAACTTGCCCGGAGAGTGGGTCTGTGATACAGACTTGTTTCTCCAGATTCCCAGAACAACGATCTCCTCACCCATTCATGCTTCCTCGTCAGCTATGTTGCTTTTCCGATTCGTTGTCTGGTCTAGGTAGTGCGTCCTCATGATTTGTTGTTTGGGCGGTACGTGCGCTCCTTTTGCAGCTAGTCCTTCAAGGGTGGAGAACTGACCCTGCATCTTGAAGGGGAGAACTGGGACCCGTGAATAGAAATTCTAGTCCTAATACACCATAGCAAACCTTCTAAGTTTCATAAAATATGACTTCCTAGGAACATAGGTTCCATCTTGAGCTAGTTTAACTTAAAAGGTTTACACATTAAAAAAATGATTTTAGTACATTATATATGTTCGTACAAATGCAACTCAGTACCTCCTGATAGTTGTTACATGACAGCAAGTCCTCTGGTGGAGTTATCATCGAGGCCACCCTAAAGCATTGATTCCACTAGCACTGTGAGCCGTGGATTAGTCCGTGGTAATGCCACAGACAGCCCACATGTAGCCTGCCAGAACCCACATCACAATGCACAGTTTTGTAACAAATCTCTCTTCAATGACAGAATTGATTCGATTCTTTGCATTACTTTAAATCAATCTGGTCATGTGAATGCTTTTGCTTTTTTGGCTTTCATTGTTTTGACTGAAAGTATCTGGTTTTCTACTCCATTTCAACTCCAGTGAGGGACTGTCTTATACAGCAGTGAGCCCCCATTACCCCAGAATCTTTCAAGCCCTGTCTCGATGCCATCTGTGAGGAGTGCCTTGTGTTTCTGTAAAGATTCAGACCTAGACTGAATTGGGTCCATAGATAAATGGAGGTGAGTAGATTGAGTGCCAACCCCACAGCCACTGGTTTACATGGAGTCATTTTCATTTCATTCCCTAGAGCACATAATGAAAGACACAGCTCATCTCAGAGCTAAGTTTGAATTGGATAATGGCATCACAACGGCTGCTAGGGGACAATCATCGTGTTCTAGAGTCCTGTGCCTCTGGGTATTGAGGAGCAAAGGACCAGTGAGGCAGTATTGCTTAGAAATAAGTAAGTAAATAAAGGGCATCCCAGCCAGGTGGGGTCTTGCAGAGCAGGACAGACACAGCTGACAGAGGACCTCATAGAAGACAAAATGCTAGCAAGTTTCTCCTATGGTGGCATTTGTTTCCTTCCCCATTCTTCTCTTAGCTCTCTCTGTTTTTCACAGTGATGATTTAGTACTTCTGGGGGTTGGGGTTCGATTCAAATAAAGAAAAGTAAATCAGTGAAAGAAAAGGAAACAGAAGCCAGAAATAGAAAGTATTGCAGTGAAAACATGTCTCGGGTCAACTCCTCAACTAATGAGTATAATGTATTTCAGTCATTTTCAACTGTGAAATCTCTGTTCACGTGTTCACCAAATTACCTTTTGTTATTTCCCAAGAACAGCTAAGCATCACACAGGGAGTACTTGTTCCTTCACACGATTTAGTTGAATCCCCCGTTTATATCTTGATGGAAAAACAGACTCCCAAAATTTGGGGAAAAAAATCAGGATCTTCCTCTCTTCTTTCTCCTCACCATGCCAATAATATGTGATCATAGTCACAACAACAACAAAGGCAGGGGTGTGTATCTTATGTCAGTACCACTGTCAGCCTTGGGCGTGGGAAAATGAATCATGCCTCGTTCACCACCCTAGAAGGGGTTACAGCAGATGGGGGAGACGGGACTGGTAAACGGATATTTTACAGTTTCAGATGGCAAATGCTGTCATGGATGCGTAAACAAGATGGTTTCTAAGTTGCTACCCAGTTTGGTTGTGTGGGCAAAGCTTCCCTTATTTCTCCTGCTGCTTCCGCCACATTTGACATTACCAACCTCTCGTTTAGAGAGGAAACTGCATATCCATTCCCAGGCCCCCTCGCTTCATTTCCCTATTATCATGAAAGAAGGCCCCGGACATTGTCAACTGCAGACGAAATGAGGTGGAGTTGAAACGTGAAATTATTACTGATCTGTAGTATCTAGGAAGCCTGGAAGGCAGAGACAAAGAATTGCACCCTGGGAGTCATCCCTCGGGATTTACAAGTTTGTCATCCCTTTCCGAAGACGGAGTTTATCCCGGTAATGAGATAGCAAAGGAAACAAGGCCGTTGGTAAGTTAAGTGCCAGCCGAGTGTTACATAGGAATGTGCGATAAGAATTCAAAGCGCTGGTTTTTCTTGTCAGGTAATTAAAAAGAAGAATGAGTTCTACAGATAAGACCAATACAAGAAAGAAGATCTCCTAAAAATGTTTGTTTGTTTGGGTACCCTTTGATCTATTTGCCCAATTTAGAAAGAAGATAACGGATGGCTCCTCTCACTTCACTCTTACATAATGAGGTTCTCACACAGGTGTGATTAACTAGAAAGGAATGCAACATCTCACCGCTGTGGAGGGACCGATTTTGTCTGAAATTGGCAGATTATAATGAAATTATAGAAGGACCATTAGTTAATCACCTCGGACACAGAGGTGCTCAACTGTGGAAATGGGAGCTGTGACTATAAAGTAATGAAGTTTCCTCGACAAACAAACATAACGGGAATTTTTGCGTGGAATGATGTCGCCAACTTTAAAGTCATTGACTGTGATCCCATTTCTCAAAAACACTTTTGAAGTGGCCTGGGAGCACTTACTAACCACAGGGATAAAAGTGATCTTTGTGTTTCATTATTATTCTTACTTCTACCCTTTGGGGTCCCCGCGGTTGCCAGAGCACCTCATACAGCTCTCCTGTCCCCCTTTGTACTGTGAACAGGTCTGAACCAGGAGGGGGCTCCAAGCCTGGGCCCTGGCTCAGAGGAAATCTTCGCTTTTCCCCCGGCCCCACCTCCTCATTAACAGACAGAGCAGCTGCAAATTACCCTTCCTGCAATTTCTGTGGGGCCCTTGTGCTCCTGGCTAGATGCCGGCACCTCTACCATGGAGAGTAGTAAGGTCCCCTCCAAGAGAACGTCTGATCTGCAAAGTGTTAATGGCTAAAAACTGGGGGGAAGTCCTTATCCAAAAGCCATCTTTTGATCAAGGAGGGGCCCTCCACCTCAGAGGAAATGTTTCCTGTTTACAGACTTCTGGGGCCTTTGAAAAGCCTTGGCAGGTTATGGGCCAGGCTCCTTAGCTTTTACGCAAAGGGGAAAACAGGATGAGACCAGGATGGAAACTACATATCATAGGAACCCAGAAGGGCAGGAAGTAGCAACAGAAGAGGGAACTCTTGATTAAAAGTATAATTGGAAAGGTTCATGTAACGTAGGAAGGGGATAATGGCATTAAAACATGTCTGTAGGTTTCGTACGTGTTTGAAATAATACAGCCATTAGCCTACCTTTCCTTGAGTGGTTCTCCACTTTGGAGAATTCTGAATTTTTGACCCCCTGCATGGAGATTCTGTGCTAAGTCTATTTGGAGAAAAGACAATCAAACTACATTCTTTTTATTATTATTAATTTCTATGTGACATGGAACTTGGGAAAGACCTTGTTATCCTTCGTAGAACTAATTATGCTAGAATAAATAACTAGGAGATTGAAAATAAAAGATGTGAAGAATGAGGTTGCTATTTTCTATGCTTTTTCTACATTCTGTTCTCCAAGAATGACATAGATGTTTGTGATATTTTTTTTTAAATGCTCAAAATGTAGACATTATGAAAGGAACAATTTTTTTTGCTTCAAGAACTCTGTGTGTGTGGTGGTGGTGGCGGTGGTGACCACTGAAATCCCGCTTGTGAGAGGGGATGTCCACCAAACGCCCCACTAATTTTATAATCCCTTTGCTGGCTCCACCCAGCCCGCATGTGACCATGAGCCACACCCACACCCACTCAGCTCCACACCCCACACTACAGGGTGAGCCACGATCATCTGTTTCCAGACAGAAGTCAGTAGTAACATGTTTTATAATTGTAGTCCTATGCCAACTAGAGAATAAATTGTCATTACCAGATGGCTCCGTGGTGCAGAAAATGTGCTCGTACAGAATTCTGCATCAGCCTCCTTGACTTGCACCCAGCAGGTGATATTTATGGACTGTTTACAAGTTGCTCACATATGGCATTCTAAAGAGGTTTGTAACTTTTATATGCTGTCATCCAGTTTATTTATTTTATGAAAATCCCACTCCAAAGGTCAACCTCCCTCTGTCTACCTCCCTAACTTCAGACTGGAGGAAAAATCCTGAATGTAATCTCAGGACAGAATTGCTAAACAAAGAGGCTTTCAAGCCATCCAAATGTCATGTTCCCCACACACATGTCCCTGATAGGCTGCTCTTCCTGACTGCAGGCGGAACCCCAGTGAGAATGGGAGTAACGTCTCTTATTTATTCAAATGCTACAACATTCATGTTCTGTTGTGTGGAAATGTCTGCCAGCTTGGTTCAGCTCACGTGGAGGAGAGAATGGGGCAGCCACCCGGCAGAAAGGGGTGTGGTCAGTGGCATGGGAGGCATGCGAGCCACGGGCACTCAGGCCGCGCTGCCTGCGGCACCTTCCTGCTGCACACCACTGCCTCGGTGGGCCCAGGCCAGCAGGCAGGAGCCCTTCTGAAATCCTCTCCCGGCCACCGTCCGAAGTGGAGCCTCAGAGCTCCCACCCGAGGCAGGGACAGATCTGCACCTGAAAATAGTTCTTCCCGACACAGACGGGCATTGCTCTGGACATGGGCATGCCTGACTCCATCATCCTTAGGCCGGGTAGCCACTCATTGTCAATGACAATAGGAAGGTGTTTTCTTGTCCTTGTGAAAGCTAATCCAAAGAAGTGACATTATTTGGTCACTGGGAAGATTTCAGTACTGAGAGGAACACAGGGTGTCCGCATGGTGGTGGAAAGGGGAGGGGGGGCAGGCTGTGCGGGAGCCCCGGGGACTGTGGGGATTGCAGACACCTTGAAAGTCACGTCAAGTTCTTCAGCTTCATTTGGTAGGAAGTAGGAGACAGCAGGAAAGGTTTTAGAGCATGAACTTTCTCAAGCGACTTTTCCAAGTCACAGAGGTAATCTATTCCTTTTCACGAATTTCTTTAGGTAATTAGAGAACATTTAATAACACAGAGTTCAGATGGGGAAAGCGGAGAGGCTAGTGACTCCACAGTCCTCTAGGTGCTGTCGAGCCAACCAGGATCCATTTGTGATGTGCAACCAAACACACTCCCCCAAAACAGTTGCCTGCAGCAATTTTTTTTAAAAATGCCTAAAACTAGGCCCTGCCTCAGATATACTGAACCAAGAGACTGGGATTGGCGCTCAAGCAAGGATGGGAGACAATCCCGGTGAACAGCACAGACAGAGACTTTCTCAGCTCCTAGGCCTCTGACCCGCAGGCCTGTACGCTGTGCCTGGCCTTCAGGGCAGATGGACCCCCCACCTGAAACAGCCAGTGGATGGGAGGAAGGATGGTTCTGGGGGGTGGGGGTCAAGGCTTCTGTGGTGGGGGATGGGGCCGGTTCGGCTCAGCCTCTAGAAAGTTATGGCACGGTTTACCCAGGGTCAGCCGCTTAGTCTGTGACTTCGGGCAAAGTGACCTCATTAAGTCTCATTTCTCTCAAGGACAACGTGGACCTAAAATTAGTACGTTGTGGGGTTATTGCAGTATGAAATGAGGTTATAGAGGGCAAGTGCCTACAAAAGTTCCTGGCACGAGTAAATGCTCGTGAATAGTAGTGATGGTGGTGGTAGGAGTCCTTTGATTAGTGGGAAGAATATGGAGTGTACATTCTGGCACCATTCCAGCCTCGGCCTGTAACAAAAACAGCTACAGGTCATGTGGTGTCTCCCGTGTGCCTGATGGTGGGTGTATATCTTTAATCCGCACAAGCACACTGCAAGATATTGTCATCCCCATTTCACAAAAGAGAAATGAAACATGAAAAAGGTAAAAGCTCAGACTAAGAATACAGAACTTGAGGGGGCGCCTGGGTAGCGCAGTCGTTAAGCGTCTGCCTTCGGCTCAGGGCGTGATCCCGGCGTTCCGGGATCGAGTCCCACATCGGGCTCCTCCGCTGGGAGCCTGCTTCTTCCTCTCCCACTCCCCAGCTTGTGTTCCCTCTCTCGCTGGCTGTCTCTCTGTCACATAAATAAATAAATAAATCTTAAAAAAAAAAAAAAAAAAAAAAAGAATACAGAACTTGAAGTGGCAGAACAGGGCTTTGAAGCCAGGTCCTCCTGATGCCAACCCACCATACGGTCTGCGATACCCGACCAGATACTGAATTATGGGACCTTGTGTTCCCTTCCAGCTGACCGGAGGAGATCTCTGAGCCTCCAACTGCATGACTGGTACTAATGTGCTTATTTCCTGCACAGTAACTGAAAAGCATTTGGGATCTTGGGAATTAGGCATGACATAAGATTAGGACATTAAGTGAGCCTTCAACTACGAGGTTGAAAATTCATCAGGCTTTTCTCGGGTTGCAAGGACGGCTGTGAAGTATGGACAGAGGCTGCGTAGAAGGGTGGGAGCTGCCGGCACAGCTCCCTCAGATCCCCCAGGCCCCCTCCAGCCTGGGCAGCATGCCGCAGTGAAGCAGAGACTGCAGGAGGCCCTCCTGTGTCTCTGGTGGTCCAGCCAGTAAGTCCCGGGTCAGCCAGGGGAGAAATAAGTTTAATGTGACATTCACATGCCGCTCCCGGGACCAGGGCTGAAAAGAGGTTCTCTTGCAGTTCCCTTTCACCAACTGAAAAAATATGTCCAAGGGATCCCAAGATCTTGAAAACCTCCTTGGCTCCAGAAAAACAAGTATACTTTAACGCCTGCCAAAATGAGCAAGATTAATAGGATAACTGAATTTCCAGTGTGAACTGAAGTTGGTAAGTATATTATTAATAGGAAAATGTAGTACTCATTTTCAGAGAATAATGTAATTCCAATGAATTTTTTCTTAGAGCAGTGTCCAAGAGTGTAATTTTCTGGAGCCTTGAAACCAAACTCCATCTGACTATCCCAGTAGCTCACCGAGCCCGCAGCCCTCTGTTTCACCCTCCCCTCCCTCTGCCCTCAGGCTTGCACAGTTTAAGGCAGTCAACCTACCTTGAAACCCAAAGTGTTTGAAGGAAAAGTAGCCTTGCTGGAATAAGGCATACTTTGACTACGTAAGATGTAAGATGGGAAGCAAAACTGCGGAGGCCCCAGAAATATTTCAGAATCCATATTTATATGCAATCGAAATCTAAAGAAACTGAGAAATTCATAGCAAGTGGCTTCTAGGAACATCCTTGGAGAAAACTGTTAATTCACAGACGATAGATGAAATAGTCACCCCTTGAAAGTGCTGCTTCTTAAAATAAGACACACAGCCTGCGGCTGTAACTAAATTTGCCGTAAGTTACCCGGCATCACCACAGATAGCAGGTTTTAGTGTTTGGTTTGTGTTACGGATCGTGTGGGCTTCCAATCTGTAATTTATAATCAATTTGTAGAGTATTTAAAGTTGCACTGAATGAAAGATTTTTCCTTGTCTAAATTGGATTATTAGGACTGAAATGTTAATCCTATCTGGGCTCTGGTGGCCCCAGTAGACGCCTTCCAGGGAACTCCCTGACTTGCCTAAACCAAAATTGGTGTGTAGCCTTGGAGCGCTCAGCTTCCAAATCGCCTTTTCCTATCCTACCCCTCAAGCTCTCGAGTAAGAACAGATTCTGTGGGCCACCGCCCGGGCAGTTACTGCTGCAGATCAACCTTCCTGACTCTCCTGTCTGCATCCAGGCCAACCCCGACAGTCCAGAAACTTCTTGTCCTTCTCATCAGAGAGCAAGCCGGTTTCCAGATGGCTCTGGCTTGGCTTGGGTATACAAAGCAGGATTAAGATGAAAAGAATCATTTTTCATAGGTCCACTTGAAGTAACTAAACGGAAAAAGGAGACTCCAGAGAGTTCCAGAACAATCAGACTAACTAGAGAGGTCAGTGGACCAGGGGGCAGCCTGCTTTCAAACAGACCTTCCTGTCTGGCCGTCGGTTCCTGTTGTCACTGAAAAGCCTGTGCATACAACTCAAAGAAAAGTATTTCCCAAACTTAAGGAGTATACTGACCACCCTTTCAAGGAAAGCGCTCCCACCAACCTTTAGTGTTGAAAATTATATTGCTTATTACATATGTACAAAAAATGTATTCATACCTTGTTTATGTTTAGCATTCCCACAGAATAAATAAAATAATGCAAGTTTACACATTAATCCCAACATAACAACAAAACCAAAACACTCAGCTAACAACATCGATTTGACGTGATGAATCATGGCATTTGGCAGAAACAAAATCCCCGTCATTGGATAACGTAATAATAGTATGATGTGTTTGCAATTTTATGCTTTACTTAGTATTAACTTAATTTCCTTGAGTTTCAGCATGATGGACAACCCTTTTAGCTATTACCATGGTCTTTGCTGGTTTTTAAAATTTTTTTACTGTTTAATTTGTTGTAGTCACTGATGGTGGTTTAAAGTAATAGTGTGTTAACAATGGATTAATTTAATGGTGTAGCCCAAAATATTATGTTGGACAAAAAATACAAGTTCTTTACTGCCTGTTGATGTCTAGAGTTGCTCCTTGTGAACTACCGCTCGTGAGTTTCCCAGTGATTAGACCATGGTGCCAATGGCCAGGATGCCCGTGCTTCAGAGTTCAGTTGTATGTTACTCCCGTGTTCCCAGGTGATGGATGACTCACCCGTCCCAACCACCTATATCTATTTGAATGAATGGGAAGCTTCTGTCCACACAGAGAGCCATGCCTTCATGTGGTCCACACTTCACACCCATGTAATCCCAAACAAATGCACACGTGACCACGAAATGTCATGGCAATGTTTCTTATATGGTGGTTATCTAAGCAATCTAGGACATGTTCGCAGTGCAGTTTTTAAAGGATAGTCATCAGAAGGAAAACCTAAAGTTTTAAAATTCTTTAATAATTGTTCAACCCTTGAAGAATGGCCATAGGGTCCAACTGCCCATATCTGACATAGTTGAGGTGGTTTCCAGGCAAGTCACAGGCTCTAGACCTTGATCAGAGCTGTCATAAAACCAGAGCCAGCCAACATGACTATTTTTGAATCTCAGCGTATTGTTAATGGAAAGGGCTTTTGAGAGCTTCTAGGGCAATCCCTTTAGGTTGCAGATGAGGAAACAAAGGTCCAGACAGGTCAAGTGACTTGCCCAGCATCACCCCACTGTTTAATGGCAGAGTCCAATTTGGAACTCTGCCCTCCTGACTTTTTGACCGAGGCATTCTCATCACAGCAGTGGCAGTAGCTGGGTAGTCGATGGCGGCTCAGCAGCTTGGTAGCGATGGTGCTGAGGAAATGCGACTTGTTTAATGTGATGGGTTTGCTCAGATATGAAACGGATGCAGGTTCTCTCTCGGGTTCACATAGATAGGGTGAACACTTCAGGATTTCACCAGAGTGGCATACTGCTATTCTTCCTCATTAACTTTCCAATGCTTACTCCTCTGGCCCCTTGTATCTCTCAGCACAGTTACTAGAAATGAGTTCTGCTGAAGCTTTATTCTGTAAAAAGATCAAGCCCCAGAGTGAGGACCGATACACATTAGCAAGAAGTCAGAATTCACTTTAGACTTTGTTACAATTCTCACATTCTTACCAGAAGCAATTGAGAAATGTAGGAATCTCACCACTACATAAAACGTCACATATACATAAAAATCGGGAAGTGATCAACATTATATTGAAAGAAATACACCGATTTTAACTTGAGGTGGCAAACCATCCTCTGATTGTATATAAAGTTCTACTTAGTTGAATTTGCTCTCAGTGGTAGTGGTCAGTGCTAACACGAAGTAAAGAATGTATTTACTTGGTATTAGTGACCTCTTGGTTTCCCTGAAGAAAACATTACCCGCACTATAACTGCGAAGGATAAAAGACTCTACAGATTGGTAATGGATGAGTGAAATGCGTTCCTTCCCATGGTAATGCAAAAACTGATAAATCCCCAGTACGGTAATAGTGCCACATCCCTATTATACAAATTGGCTATGTTTTAAGGGATTTTTGTGGATTTTGAGTGCACGCGTGCATGTGTGCGTGTGTGCGTGTGTGTGTGTGCTCACTGTTAGCAGATGCCAAGCATTCTTCCTTCAAAGATAACAAATATGTTTTCTGTCTTCCTCTTGCTGAATGCGAAGTGAGTGTGTTTTAATAGAAGTGCTGGATTTAGGAGACAGAATCTAGAGTCCAGTACAAATTCTGCTGCTGTCTGGGGGTCGTAGGACCTGGAGCGGTCCATAGGGGCTCTTATCTGTTTCCTTATCTGTAACATTAAGAGGCAGAGAAGATGCTCTTCAAATTCCCTTCTGTAATTCTTGTTCATGAGTTTTCTTTGTTTCTAGCACCATGAAACAAATCGTGTGTGATTAAATATGCCATCATGGTTATAAAGGTGTGATAGTCCACACAGGTTGTAAAATTCTAAGGAAGCACGCTGTTTCTGTTTTCCTCCGCACTAGAAGCCAAGATATCTACTAAAGATGTTAGAATCAAAATTGTCTGGGCCAAAAACATTCCAGGGAAGGAAAAGCCTGGAAAAGTCCCTGTCCAGATTACTGTGGTAAAGTTTGTATTTCACACATGTCTCTTATCTTGTCTGAAAAGAAATAGAGAATCTAAGTATTCTGGGATAAAAATAGATTGTGTTATTTAAGTGTATGTGCATGTGTACGTTTAAATAAATTGGAAAAAAGAAGAAATGTTCTGAAACTGAAACGAAACAGATTGGAACTGTCTTCAAAAATTTTCTTCAAAGTAGAGGTTACAGAATGCAGGAATAAGTTACTAGGGACACTGTGGAATTTCTTTGATGGGTTTTTAGAGTAGGACAGACATGGGGCACCTGGGTGGTTCAGTTGGTTAAGCATCCGACCCTTGATTTCAGCTCAGGTCATGATCTCAGGGTCCTGAGATCCAGCCCCGCATTGGGCTCTGTGCTCAGCAGGGAGCCTGCTGGAGATTCTTTCCCTCTGCCCCTCCCCCTGCTCACTTTCTCTCTCTCTCTGTCTCAAATAATAAATAAATAAGTCTTTAAATAATAAATAAAGCAGGACAGACACAAATCTGCTCATCTGCCTGAACTGGATTAGGTTTTACAAATGAACACAAGACTTTCGATATCGATTCCCACGAAGATGCTCGGATGTCTTTCTCTGCCCACTGAGGTTCAGGGTCAAAGTCAGCACAGTGGCACATGCATAAAAAACTTAATTTTCTCTCTACCTTTATTTGTAATTAAATATTAACTGAACCCATAAGAATGCTTGAAAACATTTATTTATTGAGTGGAGATTTTAAAAATCACCTGGCTTACTGTTCAAAAATATGCTAGAGATATAAGAGAGCCCACAACTGCAGAATTCTGTTCTTCGAGAAAAACCAGGACAGAAATAAATTTGTAGGAAAGTTCACATTCTTAAACCGTACAAGTGGGAAGCGTATTTGGGAGCTCTGTGGAAAAGCAGTGGACAGAGACTAAGGAGACCTGAGCCTTTAGACATTAAAACTAACTCTGTAATCTTGGCTAGTACACCTCTCTGTCTCAGTTTCCATATTCAAAAATAAGGAGATTAAACCAGCCAATTTTACAAGTCATTTCAACTTGAAAATAGACATATATAATCTTCTCTCCCTCCCTCTCTCTTTCTCTTTACACACACACACACGACTATATATATATATATATATATATATATATATATATATATATATATAACAATATATAGGTCATATGTGTGTGTGTAGATTTATAGAAAATTCTTCTAAATTTTGCCCCCATTTAATTCATTCTCTGCTTCCAGGAAACACTCTATGACCTATGTTTTAAATGTTTATTATAAAGGAGTTTGCAAGCTCTCTGAGTCTTCTCCAGAATTCACGCCAACACTCTTGAAGATTCTATTTGCATCTACTCTATGCGACCCCACTCATGTCTTACTGCACTCCACGTCTCCACAACACAGCTCTGTTTAGTGGCGCGCTATGGTTGCTGTTGTTCGTAGTTCTCTGGAAAAGTCTTGTCTCCAAATTACAGTGGCTTTCTTTTCTCTTGCCCTGAAGCAACAAATGATGGGAGAAATATGTGTGTTTCTGTCCTTCAGAGTCAAAGCTGCCTCGAGCATAGAATTCTTAACCCTCTAGTTTATTCCAAATGCAATGAATCACTAAGTAAATGAGAACCATGGGCTGCATATCAGGGCAATTGTGTAAGTTAAATTAATTTTTAGAACCAGATTGCATTTGTTATGCTGGGGCTCTTAATGTGTGCCGACAAAAATGTCCAATCAACCTACCAAGGTGCCTGAGACGTATTGCCCAGATAATAGCTGAAATTTTGAACCTGGCAGTTTTATGGATTGGTTTGTATCTAAAAAGCAGGCAGCTTTTAAAAGCCCTGAATAAACATTACTTTCTGTGGACACCTATGGCGTGACTATTTATAAAAGTACCCAATCATTTTTCCCCTCCTAAAAGTGCTATTGGCAGAAGAGGGCTTGGTATTTAATCCATAACCTGCAATGCACTGCACCCTACAGTGGCAAAGAACACACAGAGCCAGAAGAAAGAGATGAAGAAAGCATTAAAAATGTCAGGCCACAAGACCATGTTTAAATTATTAGGTGAGATGCTGTCCTGCACTTAACAATGGCCCGGCACACCTCGAGGCCCAACTTCCTCTCCACTTGCTCTGTTTTGATGGCTTATTGCAGTCTGTTCCGAAATTGAATTTCACTTTGTTTCAATAGCATTTTGCAGTAAATAAGGGTGACTCTGGTATCTTGTTTGTGAATCTTGATGTAATAATCAGGGGTAATTGAAGCATGCACAAGCCACGGAGACTTATGACATATTTTTAAACAAGTATTGACTGATCTGAAACGAATTTAACAAAAACTGGAAATCAGACTCCTCTAAGAAGGCGTGCACAGAATACGGGGTCTGTTGCAGTGGCATGAGTTGGCCTCTAAAAAAATGGCTTGTTCAGGTTTCCTTACCTTTCCTGAAGGAGTTTAGGTGCAAGTTACTGGCAGGCAGGGTTGTGACCCCACGAACAGGGCTAATCATCAGACGACCGGAATTAATCATTTGTCAGTCCTGTGGTTTGGATTAACTGGTGTCGGTCATACCCTACTGCCTCGGTGGCTCCTATGGATAAGAAAACCTCTTGGGGGCGCCTGGGTAGCGCAGTCGTTAAAGCGTCTGCCTTCGGCTCAGGGCGTGATCCCGGCGTGTCAGGATCGAGTCCCACATCGGGCCCCTCCGCTGGGGGCCTGCTTCTTCCTCTCTCACTCGCCTGCTGTGTTCCCTCTCTCGCTGGCTGTCTCTATGTCACATAAATAAATAAAATCTTTAAAAAAAAAAAAAAGAAAAGAAAAAAAAAAAAGAAAACCTCTTGGTGTCAGAGGCACACAAAATCAACTCCAAATGGCAACATTTTGTGTAAAGCAGCCCAGCTTTGGAATCTTTTTATTTTGTAAATTAATTTTCCTTAGATAAGATTGCACTCTTTGGTAATTATGCTCATACTTACACGGTTATATGTACATTACATGGACATATCCCATAGAAGCACTATATACATTCTCACTTGCAAAGTGCCTGCTGGACTTATATTCCATTTTAATGCTAGTTAGATACTAAAACGGAGAAATAAAAGAACAAAACCTGTAATTTACATCTCTAAGCCTTAGTACAGACAAAGATTATTAGAACAGGTCGTGCTATTCTCCTTAGGCTCTGGATTTAAAGCGGGTGAAAAGCATTTGAGGATCAGAATTTGAAATTCAAATGATGAAAAAAAAATAGTCTAAAATGTTGGCTTTCACAGATACTGACCTTAAGTACAAATGGTGGTGAATTTTTTTTGTTCATGCACTGAAGAGAAGAGAATGGACTGTGTGTAGTGCGCTCAGAAGATTGGTGATAAAGTCTCTGAACCTTTGGCTGGTTGTCCCCTAATCGAAGGAAGCAGAAGAGACTGATAATGCAGGGAGGGAACATAACGGGAAGAAAATAATTAGCAGCTTCATTAGGCAAATTTTACCATTTGAGTGTGTTTCTAGCACACACTAATGTCAGTTGCATTGAGACTATGCAGAGCAAATATCCTTGAAAGACAATGAATTACAACATACAATTGGAAATGCATCAGTGCCACCCTTATCAGTAACACTGCCAGAGATCCCGGAGAAGTTGAGGTCTAAACAGTTTATTTTTCTAAATAGAAATCTTGAAGACATGGCCCTCATTAGAACTATCATTCCACCTGTGGAAACCGAAACAGGATTGACAGAGTGACTAGGGATTTATAGACGTAATACTTATTATCGCTAATAGGAGTGAGGTACCCAAATCCCAGGATGATAGGTGCGACTATGCCCTTAAGTATTTGGTATACTCCTCTGCAGCGGTGTTGTTGTCATGATGGCTATTTTAATAAGGTTTCGTGTAATTGGAACAAAAGCAGAACCACCCAGTGTCTTGGCGTTTTCCCCAAAGTGATTTATATCATTTGTAGAAAAAATTTCTGAAGGGTAAGATGTTTTCCTTCAGAACCATTTAGCAAACAAGTCAGAGGATTCAGTTTCGATGTTTTAAAATCAATATAAAAGAGTTGGACTACCTGAGTTATGCGATGTTTGTTCTGGTTTTTCTTGTTTACTCATTTTCTCCATAAGCGTGAACTTTTTTCCAGGGAACAGTTTTTTTTTTCTGATTCTCATAAAAGCCCAAGATAAATAGTCATATTTTCTACCTGCAAAAAGGATGATTGGGGGACCTGGGTGGCTCAGTTGTTTAAGCATCAGACTCTTGATTTCGGCTCCGGTCGTGATCTCAGGATGGTGAGATCGAGCCCTACATCAGGGTCCATGCTCAGCGCAGAGTCTGCAGGAGATTCTCTCTCTCCCTCCATCCACCCTCCGCCCCGCCCCATTCCCACATGCCGGCTATAAATAAATTAAATAAATAAATAAATACAATCCTTTAAAAAAAAAAAAAGAAAGAAAGAAGTATGATCTTATCAGAGAAAGACTACGGCATGGCAACACCTAAACAATAATTCCAGTGCAATACTGGGCGAACATAATTACCTGGTCCATACTGGCTAACTTAGGGCTCCCTAAACGAAAGTGGAGGAAACATTTACAGGTGACTGAGTATAAGAAAAGCCTCACAGAACAGGTGGACCTTGAGTTGGGCTTTGAAAGAATGGAATTTGGTTCTGCAAAAATTAGAAAAGAGAAACTTCTAGGAAACACGATGTCAGAACAGTTCTGTGCAGTTATTCTTAGGTGAGGGGCATCAGGACAGCTGTCTCTGATCTTTGGAAGAGCTGGTACCGTCCCAGGGGTGGTGACTGGGCAGATGCTCAGAGCAGAGACCCACAGGACTCACCGGGGGAAGCCTCCTTCAGTTTGTGCCTTAAAACGAAAACCCTGCAGCTAATACCTGGACATGCATTTGACTTGAAGTCATCCTTTCTGTTTTCCTTTTTACCCTGCCATTTCTCTACTAGGATTCATGTTTTATCTTTTTTCCTTTTTTAAGGTCATTATCAAAATTTGTTTGATCTACATTTAAATATTGTTTTTCTTTCTTTTTGTTAACATTTTATTTATTTATTTGAGAAAGAGAGTGAGAGTCAGAGGGAGAAGCAGACTCCCCACTGAGCGGGGAGCCAATGTGGGGCTCGATCTCAGGACTCCAGGATCGTGACTTGACCTTACTGACTGGGCCACCCAGGCACCCCTAAACACTGTTTTTCAAAAGAGAGAAATGCTCTGTGTTGTTTGCAGCCCTGGGAGAACTTAGCCTAATGCTACCTTGAGCTCTGAAGTTTGAGCAGAGTGTGTTTGGGAGGCAGGAGAAAACACACTGCTAAGGAATTGCTCTTGAATTATCTTCAGCTGGCATGACTTTTATTTCTTTTACTTCCTCTCTAGCATCCATGCTATTGGTTCACTTCCGGGTCACTGGCAGTGAGGTCCAGAGCCAAGGATGAGGAGTCGGCTCTGTCTATACCACCACTCATCTCCTTGACTCTATTCCAGGCACTTCTGCGTGACTCTAGGTGAACAATTCAGGAGTTAATGCAACTGATTCATTAGTCAATTCCGTAAGGAGTCACCTGTGACACCAGTGGTTTAACAAAATCGACGAGCTCTTCTAGTCGTGATGTGGACACAGCTGCAGTAAAGACACGCTCACATGTCACAGGATACCACCTGTTCACTCTTTCCTTTCAAGCCTATATAGCAATGCCAAGTCTGAAAGCACTTTCAGCTTTTCAGAAAAGAGAGCTACATAAATATAAACTATTACTTTTTCACCAAAAATTGTATAGACATGTACGTGTACCACACATACTGAGAATACTTTCCTCCTTAATTGCAAAGTATAATGGGAGTAAAAATCAAAGCTTTTGCTAATGGTCTACCATTTATACAGAAAATTTCCATTGAACAGATCAATATTATTACTGTTCAAACATTTACACAGTCTGTGTTTAACACGTCTGTCATCCATTAAGGGGAAAGTATTTTTGAAGACATTGGATTTTAAAGAAGAAAAATTAGAAAAAAATAGAATTGAAGTTATTACTTTTAATGACTGCCAAACCCAACATTATTTCTGCTTTGATAGTATTTGAACTGTTAACCTATGTTTCTGGAGTGTATATTCATCAGTGAATAATTAGGGAAGAATTTGGTAGTAAGTAGCCGATATAAAGGTCATTTGACTTATAAATTTACAAAAGCCTATTTTAAGGTTAAAAAAATCATGACGGCTATGTGTGTGCTTAAGTAGTGAAAATGGGTATTTGGCCTGTGTCTGGCAAGGAGAATTATTACAACCTGTCATTTGGAAAGGTATCCTGAATCAATGACATTTTTACCATACAGCCATAATCTTACTATATTACACACACACACACACACACACACACACACACACACACGTTAAAGGGACTATCAGTTGGCATGAAATTACATAGTATTATGAGGAGGGAGGGAGGAAGAGAAAATTCAATATAGAAATTTAACAGTTACAAAAATAGGAACATTCTTAGTCCAGAATTTAGAGTTCTTGGCTGGTGTGCCCAGTTTGTAAAAGAAAAATCAGCAGAATAAGTTAAATTCTTTCTCTGGCATCAGAAAGCCAACCCTCAGAGTGGTTGTGGAAAATGCTTGTGTTAAATTGTCACCCGGGCATCTCCATGCCCCCCTGGCTCCTCCATGGGGAAACCGAGATCAGCCCTTCCTTTTCCCTACTCCTCTCTCCATTACCTGGGCCCTTGCCCCACAGAGCTGATTTGCCATTCCCATGGCAAGACTCTGCATCAAGACTGCTTAGTCCCAAATCAGTAAGAAGGGCAGAGGTTGGAGAGTGTGGGAATGGAGGGAGAAGGAAAGCACAGTGGGGTGTGGAACAGAGGAGAAACAAGTCTAGCCACCCACCGTGCCTTTTGTGGCACAGACACTACTCCCAAGCTCCCACAACAGTTACGGAGCCTTTGAAATACATAACGCGCTTTTCAAAGTGCTCGCCAACCTTGTATTTGCTAAAAGAAGGTTGTCCCCTTTGAGCAATTAGAGAAATGGTCACCTTACTTATCTATGGTTTTGCCTGTTTCTTAAAAAGTGTCAGTCTCATTTATGGGTTCTTTAATGTTTCTCTTCTTACAATACAAAATCTTTGAAACGTTAGGGTCGTGATGCTTATCCGCACATACCTGAAGGGCTCTCGTGTGGAGGAGTAATTAAATGTGGTCTTAGGGTAATGGATGAAAGCTACACTAAATGCTGAAGAAATTTTTATTGAGGGAACAGAGCCAAGGCCAAGTAATGAACACACAGTAATCATCAGGGCGCCAAGGACAGAACGAGCTCCCTGTCTGGACTCACGCTTCTCCTCTTTCCTATAGTTTTTGGAGCAAGGCTGAGCATTCCCCTAGTAGGAATCTCAAATCAGAAGCAAACCCTGATGGACATAAAGACCTTTTCTCATTATCTCCTCACAAATGAGATATAGTCGTTTGTTTTTCATAGAATGTACTGGTTCTTCTGCTAACTGGATTTGAAATATTGTCCTAGTCCCCTTAAGTGTTCTGGGCTTTAGCTTTCTCAAATATAGACTGCAGTATTGGCCTACTGTCCTTTAGATCTCTTCCCACTGTAAAAGTTTGCTAGTTCTATTCATGGTGGTCACCAAACTACATCGTTTTTACTACATAGTAAAAACCAGGACATTCCTGATTGCCTGCTCTCAGAGAAGCAAACTGGAGTCGTCTATGCCAAGTGCAACTGTCAGGCACAGTCCAGCCTACTTTACCAAGTATAGGCAGTCTTCAGTATCAGCATTGTACTTGTTTAGTTAGAAACAGTTGCTAAAACAGTTCTCCAAGCACTGATTAAAATTAAATTCCTGACATCTAAGGCAGAAAAGAAGAAGGAATTAGATTGCCAAATTTATCACCGTCTTCTCAAATTTATGTCATCACTTACAAAATTGATTCCCTTCATGAATGTTTTATTACTGCTGACCTATGGCTAGTACAAAGTCGGTGACTTTCCAAAACAGGACATTGAAAATACTTTCTGATGAACACTGGTTCCACAGGTATTATGTAATAAAAGAGTCTTAGGATCGATGAGATTGGCATATGTTGGGTTAAACCAAGTTAAATCCAGGTTTCATACCTGTGGGACTTCTCAGAGCCTTTGATATACTGACATAAATTGTGAAGATTCACAAAAGGACCATTATGACATGCAGCATTCCCAAGTGATTTGGGGGAAAAACCCTATTTTTTCCATGAAGCGTTTCATAAGATGAGTAATCTGGGGAACACGTTTTAGGACCAATTCTCTACTATTTCTGCTTCCTACTAACAAAATAAAGGAGGGGGCGCCTGGGTGACTCAGTTGGTAAAGCATCCAACTCTTGATTTTAGTTCAGGTCATGATCTCAGGGTTGTGAGATCAAGCCCTGCATCAGGCTCTGTGCTGGGTGTGGAGCCTGCTTGAGATTCTCTCTCTACCTCTCCCTCTGCCCTCCACCCCCCACTTGTACACGTGCGCACTCTCTCTCTCTCTAAAAAAAAAAAAGAAAAAAGGCAAACACAACAGATTGGGAAGTGATGAAAATAATAATATGATCTATGTAATTTGCCAGTGCTAGAGAAAAAAACAATCAGAATTAATGAAATACCTGAAATGGGTATGTTTAATGTAATATGACAATTTCAAGAACCTACAATGTTTTAAATAAGTTTTCCCTGGAAGGAATCTCCAAGGGCCTGTTTCATTGTACATTTGTAAGCAAGCACTTGTTTGTCCCTCAAAAATTCAAGAACTAAAGTGCTGAAAAGCTACCTTGCTATGTCTCTCTGTGACTTTACACCATCAACTCTCTGAATAAACTTTTATGTATAGATAAAGTGCAGTAAACTTAAGCCTTCTACATTAAAAGAAGAAATTCATTTCAACGAAATTAGGCTGTTAAAATATAGTGAAATGTTATATCATTTTATGTATTCTGGTTTGTAATGCAAAAAAAAATCACTTTTCCTTATGGAATAGTCAAAGCAAGCAAGGGTAAATCACGACCTTCTCTCTCCTTTGCTTACCTGTCTTGTTTTTACAGCTGAGGCTTTAGTGTTATCAAGAGGAAATTTTTTATGCCTTTCTCTAGCTTATGTTGTGCTAAAGAGAAGAGTGTATTTGGAAATCCTCCCTTTATGCTCCCTTTTATTTTAGCGAACTTGACCATATTCCCCTTTCCTTTCTGGTAAGCTTGCCATAAAGATACTTTGGGGTCGGGGAATACTTTAGATGGGAGGTTGGAGGTTGTGTGATCTCCTGGTTGAGTTCAATCCATGTTCCAACCACAGAGCCATTTCAGCAAGCTGATTCTCCTTGTGCTCATATGGTTAAACTTAGGGAGAGCTCCTGCTCTTAGGCTACTGGCAATGTTTATGGCCACTGCTTTCTTTTCTTCTAAACACACAATTACTCCTTAAGGTCTGTATAAATCATGAGGCCCCCTAGGTCATTAAAATCCTTTCTTTCCTCCATGAGCTCGCTCCTAACACCGTTGGGATAGTTCACGTCTTGCTCCTATACCAATTAATTACTGAGTCTGTCATGCAAGTCAGTGATAGGAAAAAAACATATAAACTCATGTATAGGCCTGTAACCAAGGAGTCTCTGAATATTTTGTCTTTTAACTGAGTTGCGTGTTGTAGTATCGAAAAAATTTTATGTCCACAGATATATTTCTCATTATATATATTTTTCTCTGTATTGCAAACTGACTTGGGGTTTCAGAATACATGCATGCTAGGTAGTAAAACTAGCAGTGGCCCAGCTGTGTGCAGCTGGTACACCTGCTTTTTGAGTTAATAGAATTTTAAATAATGAAAATAAGTAGAACAAATACTGTAAGCATGGATGCCTCGGACTCTAAAGACGACTTATCGCAAACAGTTTGCTGCTTTCAATAAACAGTAGGGATTAAGGAAAAAGGCAGATCTCCCTGTGACATGATCTATTTTTCTCATGCACATTTCAGTCTAGTATTATGAATGCATGAGGCCTATCTCTAAAAGATCCATGTTCCTTGGTTATGGCTAACTTAGTGGTTTGTACCCTGAGTAAGCTTTAGGGTCTATTGAACAGAATAGCAGAATTCCAACCTCGGTCAGTGTCCCCTGCCCATCTTAAAATTCAACTCAAGGTTGCTTTCACTCCTGGTGTCACTAAAAGGAAAAGAAATCTACTCTGTGTCACTAGACCCATTTTTCTTCAGCATTTTTTTCTTTTCACTTTTTCAGAAAAGATGGGTAGTCATTTTAAGATAAGGGACTTCTGCATTCCAGAATGAATAATCTCACCCACCTGACACCAAAAAGGATCTACTGTAGTTAGACCTCCCCCCAAAAAAGAAAAACCTTTAAAAAAAATAAGTATTTGCCAACTTTAGTTCCTGCAGC
This sequence comes from Ursus arctos, assembly GCF_023065955.2. Classification (NCBI taxonomy): domain Eukaryota; kingdom Metazoa; phylum Chordata; class Mammalia; order Carnivora; family Ursidae; genus Ursus; species Ursus arctos. The sequence continues at coordinate 6,088,502 of NW_026622986.1, forward strand.
TTTGATTTGCAAACTACCTCGATCCCCACTGAATAATTACTAATTAATCAGGAGGCTATTTTAAAATTCTTTAAATTAGCACATTAGATCCTATAGTTTAAAACAGAGTTATTGCTTTATTTATTTTTCCAAAGGATGAAAAAGGAAACTTGAGGTTTCTGGTGTTGTGACGCCATCAGCCAGAGTCCCTGGTTTCTAGAATGGGCACTTGCACCCTGGGTGCTTCTACCAACCTAATAATTAAGGGGGCTTCTCGAGCACATTCAGCACTGCATGCTAATAGCAGTAATCCACGTGCGGATCATTAAATCAGTTGGGTACATCAGTAAAAACACTTAACAGATTTAGCGATTTAAGAAAACATATCGTGGTTATATATAAGTTGATTTCCTTAATTCCATTATTGACAGCAGCTTTACGTGATCGATTTTGGGTGGTAGCACTGGGGCAGGGCCTACTGTCATCCCAGATAGTACTTTTTTAGAACAGCAGGTTACGGTCATATGCTGAGAGTTAGCCACCTGACTGCCGGTTCCCCTGGGAGCTGACAGTAGCTGCATTTCCTGCACTACCTGACTACCGTCTATTTTGAACTAGGTAATATACCTTTTGGAAAACAGAACTGTGCTCCGTTTACTTTCTATGTGTCCCTTTCCTTCTCCTGCATTCCAACCTCACTCGGGAAGGGACATCAAGCCCTGCAAGGCCAGTATATACATTATGTCATCTAATCCTCCCTATCAGCCTGTAGGTTAATTACTATGTTGTCCATTTCACAGCGGAGCAATTGAGGCTCACAGAGGTTGGTTAGTGACCTGCCCGAGACACTCAGCTGGTTAGGGGCAGAGTGTGAGGACTTGTATCTTAGTCATCCCACTTTGGCTAAATCGCCTGCCTGATGGTCAGGCAGGTGGCACTTCCTTGCCTCACCGGCCCCTTTGACACTTTGTGGAAGGTCAAATATAGTGACACGACACTTCCTGATAGATCAGAGGCGCTGGCGTGGCTCCTGACATTCAGAGCCTGGATCAGAACCCAGTCCTTCCTGCCCCAGCTCTCTCCACTGGACCATGTTAAAAGAGGCTCAGTTAACTTAAAAAAAAACACACGAAATTATTCCCTGTGGACAGCTGAGAGGAGAGGAGCAGAGAGAATACTCTTTATAGAAAAAAAAAAAAACTTAAAGATATAAGGATTTAAAATAAGTAAGCAGGAAGTAAATGTGTCCAAAAAGCCCCCTCTGTCACTTCCTGATGGCTTGACTTGCTATATAAACCCATCTTGAGACAATCCATACCAGTAATTCCTTTTTTTTTTCCCTGAGAACAGTGGAAAGTTGGCAAGAAGTAAAAATTTTCTATGAAATAGGGAGGCGAACAAGTTGTAAATGATGTTAATATCTTCCAGATGGCACAGTTTTACTTGGGAACTGAATTTATTGTAATTAAAGGCATGTGAATTTTTCTATAAATACTGAACTTTGCAAGTTTGACACGGGAAGACTCCATCACTTCTGGAGCATAGTTGTTCTAAGGGAGGAGTTCTTTCTCTTCCATTTAAAATGCATCGTTGGATTTCATAATCTGAGTTAAATCATAGAAACATTTTCCCATGAGAAGGACTTTTTTTTTTATCTTCCATGCCAATAAATCTTAATTACGAAGTGAGATTCCTCAGAAATGAGAAATTTAAACTCTAAACATTTTATATTAAAATTATATATTTTGACCATTATTTTACACCACATGTCTTGAATTCCTTTATATCTTTATTTTTAAATTAAGCTATTATCACTTCTCTGTCTCCAGACATATGTGTTGGGCAATCTTGGAAGTTCTGTTTTTGCTTCAATCGGGAGAGTCTGGCTCACTCCAGAACCTTGCTTTCCTTTACACCGCAAGCAATGCTTACAGGCTCAGGGCTCCCAAACCAGCAGCCAGCATGACATGAGAACATTAAAATTACTTCCACGATTACTTCCATTTCCTAATCCTGCCCTTAGTCTTACCCTGGATCTACTAGTCTCTGATCTGTCAGGTGATGCCAGTGGATGGTCCCTCTTGGCTTTTGGTTTCTACTGCAGCTTCCAAGCTCCAGGTGTCCTACCAGAGCTTGGTCGGTGTCATAGGCAGAATTCAAAAAAGGGCCTCCTGGATCTTCAACCCCTGGGATGCACACAGCTCCTCCCAGTTATTCATTAATACAGATGCTGCTACAAAGGGATTTTGCAGGTTTAATTAAGTTACCAAACCAGCTGACCTCATGAAAAGGAGACTATTTTGGATGAGCCTGACCTAATCAGGTGAACCCCTAGAAGGGACTGAGCTTTTCCTGAAGAGCATGAGGCATGAAAAGAATTCATTATGAGGCAGATGTTCTGCTGTTGGCTTTGAAACTGGAGAGGGCCACATGACGACAAACGCAGGTGGACCGTAGGATCAGTCCCCAGCTGACAGCCAGCAAGAAAGTGGGGAGTACAGTCTTGCAACTGCAAGAGACTGAATTCTGCCCTAACGGTGTGGGCTTTGACAAGGACACCAAGAGAAGGGCATCAAGAGAAGAACGCACACCCGCCCACAGCTTGATTTAGGTCTTGGGGTACCCCGAGCAAGGAACCCCAGCTATGCCATGCCTGACTTTTGCACTATGGAACTGGGACCTAAGAAACGTGTGTCGTTTTCAGCCCCTCCACTTGTGGTGATTTATTATGCAGCAGTAGGAAACTATTACCTGCTGGACATTTATTGCCTCAGTTTCTCTCCTGTGCTGGTCTTGATTGGCCATGACCCATGGCAGCCCTCGGAATCAATTGTCATCCCTTTGCACCGCTCCAGGGACAGCCATTTAATATCTCTTTTAATTTTACCCAGTAAAACTTTTTTTCTTTAACATTTTTTTTCTTCACTTTCGTAATGCCTCATTTCCTGGGACTGTTAACTCTCGTACATATTATTATGTTACTATCTAGCCTATTAATCATCAGTTTTCTATAGCTACAATAAAGTTATGGATATTCATTATTATGGCCCTGAGGCATCACAAAAGCTCAAAGATGAAAATTTTAATGTGTGAGATTAGCTTTATAGTTTTACTATACTCTGATTATTGAGAACGAGTTATCAACTACCTATGTATAGAAACTCTTACTATACTGAATCAGCAGAGCCACCTTCTGGAAAAGATGCTGGGGAGACTATTGTGTTGGGATTTGCTGGAGGCTAATTATCTGGAAGCCTGTGGACAAGTGCAAGATTAACACTGTGTGGGCCTTTGAGGAGGACAATGATAAGACAAAAGACAGAAGTGTTTGCAACAGTTTTTTTGTTCCGAGAGAGGTGAGGGGGTTGGCATCCCATTTACAATCAGTGGAGTTGGTTACAGGAGAGATGGTTTGGCTTCTGTATATCCAGCAGCCACTGAGCAAAGCTACGTGTTCTCTTTAGCACCAAGTACTTCCCAGCTCTGTGGCACGGGCCCAGCCAGCCAGGGCATCCTCCTTGCACTCTGGGAACTTGTGCTCTTGGCTGAGGAACTCCAGGGTGGGGAAATGGAAATGCTGGTAAAATGCTACTCTCCTACAATGAATGGGGTCACCAACACGGCAGGTAGCTACCCCAACTGAAAAACGCCACCTCATGCCCTGACAGTGTCAAGAGCATATTACTTAGTGCAAATAGGCATAAACACATAATAAGTATACATATAGTAAGACTATGGACTAAAAGTTAAGGGTTCATCTAGAGGATAACTAGAGTTGGGATGTATCAAAAGGATTGCCAGAGTAGAGGTAAGGGAGACTGAATTTTAGGAAGGGTCAATACAGGTGAAAAGGAGTGCTAGTTCAAAGACTAACGTCCTACAATCCTGCTTATAATAATACACAGTGTGCGTACAGAAAGAAAAAATATATATACATATATGAAAAAATATGTACCTTTAAGAAAAGGCATTTAACGTAATTTTAATGAGAAAAAAATTACTTTCTAAACTTAGAAGCAAACCTTAAAGGGGGATATGACAAAATAATGAACAAAGCCGTAGTCTGTCTATAGGACAAATTTTAAAATGTTGCCAGATTCAGAATGGCTTTCATAGAAATTGGCATTTGGTAGAACTGGCCAGGTCACAGCGCAGCCTCTCTGTTCCTCTGAAAACGTGGAAGGCTCTCTGGCCAGGCGTTCTCCCTGCTCTGAGTTTGGGGCGTTGCCATCTCCTCCAGGAGCGGGACTGGCCCAGGCCGACTGCAGCCCTGGCGGCCGTCAGAGGGGCCTGCCCTTCCCACTGAGCCATCCTGGGGAGCACGGACGGGCCTGCCTAACCCAGGCTCTGCCCCCACCCCATCCTCGCTGTAGCCATCTGTGCTCAGGCCCAGCATGCCGGCACTAGGAAGAAACCCGAATTCCGGCTGCCTTTCGGCTCCCCCTCCTCGGCTTCATGTCTATGTCTCTACTGCCCAGGCCGGGCTGGGCTTCTCGTCACGTGGTCTCGGAACATCCCGCTGAGCAGGAGGACCATGACCAGGACTAGGATAGCTCTAGAAGGAGCCACCATCAATTCCTCAGACACTTTCAACTCACGTGACTCCCTGAAGGCCAAGGGCTCTTTCTGTCTCCGTCTTTGTCTCTGTCCCTGTCTCTGTCTCCCACATACACACACGCACGTAGACCTCTGCACACACCAAGATGTCTGTGTATACAGCTCTAATACACTGTTAAGAAAAATCAATGAAATACTAGATGGTGTGGCGTGTTTCTAGCAACAATGACCAGTTGCAAAATGAATTACGACTTGTGAATGTGTAATTCTAAATTAATAAGATCATACCCATTTCCACCTCCCCAAAAATATGTCTGAAAGAGAGTAACAGGAGCAGAAATTGGAATCAAATTTGCCCAAAAGTAGGCAATGTCAAAAGGATACAAATTACTTCCTCTTTGTCTGCCCCCCTAGTGCCTCCCCAAGGCTGTGCTCCCTCTGGACTGGCGCCACCTGATAAACGCCTGTCCGGGATCACGGTGTAGACCGTGGTAGAGAGTACATCTGACAGCACTTTGTAGCATGGAAATTACTGTACAAACGACAAGTGTTATTGCCAGCATTTCAGACAGTATAAGATCAAATCTGGTTCATTTTAACTTTCTGGTACAAAAAATAATAATAATAAAATTTTAAAAAAGCACACAGAGACTTTCTTTGATCCAGTTGTTTAAAAAAAAAAAAGAAGGTAAAGCCTTTGATTTACTTCCAAAAAAAATCACAAAAAATAGTGTCTTCTGACCAAGAAATAAAAAATTGTTAGTCAGGCAATAAGGAATTGATTTACTACTTTATGCAAAGGTAATTAATGCTTCTTAAATTAGTTCTATTTGCTTAAAAAGGGACCCTTACCTGGGTTGCCTGGGTGGCTCATCATCTGACTCTTGATCTCAGCTCAGGCCTTGATCTCAGGGTTGTAAGTTCAAGTCCCACATTGGGCTCCACCCTTAAACAATAAATATAAATAAATAAAATAACACTTATCCATTGTAAAAATTTTGAAAAATACAGAAATAACTAAGGAACATCATCTCACTACCCAGAGATATTCACTTCTTCACAGCTTGGCATACTTCCAGCTCTTTTTCTGCACATGACAAAGAACTGAGAATATACTGTAGATAGGGTTTGGTTTTTTTTTTTTAAGATTTTATTTATTTATTCGACAGAGAGAGAGACAGCCATCCAGAGAGGGAACACAAGCAGGGGGAGTGGGAGAGGAAGAAGCAGGCTCCCAGTGGAGGAGCCCAATGCGGGGCTCGATCCCAGGACCCTGGAATCACACCCTGAGCCGAAGGCAGACACTTAACGACTGAGCCACCCAGGCGCCCCTGTAGATAGGGGTTTTATTCTGATTTTTCACTTATGATATCATTAACATTTGTCCTACGCTATAAAAAAAATCCTTTATTGAATAGGCTTTTTAATGGCTGAATAATATTCCATGACAGGATTGTATATAAATTCCTTCTTATTTCCTTCCTGCCTGCCTTCTGTCCATTTCCCCCCATTATTCTAAATAAAGCTTCGGTCAATGGTTTTGCATAAATATTTGACATTATTCCAGGTGATTTCCTTTGGATGGATTTCTAAAAATTGCTTTTACTAAATAAGAGGCTATGAACCTTGGAAGCCTCTTCATCTATCTTGATTAGGACATGGCAAACTAGCCAAAACCTAGGGGTGAATCCCATGTAAAATCGCTCAGACACGCAGAGGCAAACTAATTGGCCCCTCCTAGCTCCATCATTGTATATTTTTATTTCCAAATCCTCTCTCTAATGCTCTGAGAGTAAGGTCTGTTCTCTTTTGGGGAATACGTACGGTAATTCTTGGATGGCGGTGCAGTCATCGTTTACAGATTGCTCAGTAGGGACAGCTATTAATGCCTGATGCAAAATAAACCAAAGATCCAAAGAAACACATTTTTGCAGGTGAAAATTATGCTAGCCAACATCATTTCTCACTCTGGTTGATGATGTTGAGTATCAAATTTCTCCATTATTAATGTACAGATGCACATGGGGGTCGATCCTCTTGGAAGGAGATTAAAAAGCCGCCACCACCTATAACCCCTCTTTCTAATCATGCAAGCACGTCCCGGAGCCGGGAGGGGTTGGTACAGTAGCTCCCCCATACAGACAACACCCGGCCACGGATTAGCCTTCTTTCCCTGCGCGGGGCTCCACCATGGAGAGTCAGGGGTCATTTGTACTCTCAAGAGAAAACCCGGCTTGAGTAAAATGTGCTCTCCGTCTATTCAGCACCGCTTACCTATAAAGTCTCTGAAACCGCTCTTTACTGACTGAGCGCATTTCTCATTTTCCCATCCCTTGTCCCCCTACTTGGCTATTTTCCTAAAACTGTAATTCAAACTTTACAAAAGAAAAAATAATCTCTGGGTAATCCTTTCAAGAATTCTTAGAAGGAAATCTTTATTCTTTTATCAGTCTTAGGGGAAACCTAACTCGTGATTAGTGTTAGGATTCAGAATGTTTTCACCACGTGCCTATACACCCAGGTAGGGTGAGAGCCAGGGAGCAGGGGAGCAAAAAGTCCTTTAGCTAAGGGAGCTTGCACTCTCAAGCCTGGGACACTCCGGAGAAGAGCCACCAGCGTACTATACCCTAAAACGGGAACCATGGGAAAGTGTCCTTTAATCGTAAAAGAGTTAGTTCCTAGTAAATACAGGCTGCTTCACCATTATGAGCACAGAAAGGGAAAGCATTTAGGCAGGAGATTTAAGAAAAGAAATGGCAGGATGCCTAAAGGGGGAGGAGAGGTTGGTTGTCCTCTGAAATATTCAAAAAATCCACATGACATTTCCATTCCTGTGATGATAAGTGGGCAGGATGAGGTTTGAGGAAGGGCTTTCCTGGCCGGGACCCAGTTCTGCTCTCTCCCGGGCCAGGCAGAAGGGTGGTGCACTTTGGACTCAGACACCGGCTCCCTTGGCCCCTAGAGCCGCGGACAGACGCGTCAACTTGCTGAGCCCTTCTCTAGCTTTTGTGCTCCAGGTTCCCGAGACGCAATTCCCAGCTCTCCTCCGGCAGCTATAGCGTGTCGGTTCAGAATGAGAGGCACACATGTGCCCCTGTTGTCACCTGTGTAGGTCTCGCTGTCACGACCGGGGATCTTGACATTCCAAGAAATGCAGTGTTTGCCACCCTGAAGCAGTAACAGAGCAATGTGCAGCAGGCTGGGGGAGCGAAATTTGCAAACTCAGGATCCTGGGCCTCAGGCCAATGCAGGCTGGGTGCGTTGCTGTGGTGACACATTTAGTCTCTAGGGAGGGATGCTGGCACACCGGCTGCATTCCTGGCACCACGTTTGCCAGCAAGAAACTTATGGAGTGGAACTGGTATCAACTCCAGAGGGAGATGCAAGCTGCTTTCTTAACTTCCTTGGCAGTACTAGCCTTTGCAACTTGTGCACATAAACCCTCCTGAATATTTACATGAACTGCTGTTTGTGACACTCTTTGGGGCCCTGTTGGATGGTGCTTTGAAGGGAAGTGCTAAAATGATAGCAGCATTCCAGTTTATAAATGAAACTATTGTATCCCTGAATAATTCAATTTCCTAAAATTGGCATTTAACGGTGCAATGACTTATCTCTTGCTGGGAGGATATTCTAATCCTTCTCTTCCTTTTAAAAATAGCTTTTCCTGTTGCCAAGAGAAGAGCCTGGTATTTACTATTAGAAGATCTGTGAATTAAAATACCAGTTCCTTTCCCTGTCACAACTCACTAGCACTGTAAGTTGAGCTCTCTCCTACCTGGGAGAGAAGGCTCCTCCCAGAAGTGCCCTTAGGTCTTAGGAAAGCCTGACCCACCTCTCTTACTCGTGCCTGGAAAGCAAAATGCACTCAGAGTTGGCCACTTAGTATTCAGGCCATGTCAAGATTCAAGTAAAAAGCCTATATTGCATCGTCACCAGGCCCAACACAGCCAACAGTTCAAATCACAGTTAAATTATAAGCAAGCGTGGGGCGAAGCATGCATACCTGTCTAGTCAATGAAACAGTGCAGATAAAAGGAATTACTACATAAATGCCAACATGGAGGCCTTAATGAATACAGAGATGGTGTTCTTTCCAGCTGCCCCCAGTTGATCGTAAAAGGCTCATAAGGATTTTGAACTTAATACTTTCTTCCTCCTCCTCCTCCTCCACTTTTTCTTCTCCTCCTCCTGCTTCATCTTCTTTTAACAAGCAAAGCATTTCCCAAAGTATTGAGAACGGAACAATTCCTCTGTGTATGTCCATAGTTTTGCAAAGACACAGTGATGCTAGCAGGCCAGTGATTACTACTGGAAGCATCAGATGCGGTAAAGGAAATGCAGTTAATACAATAATTCACGTATGTTAATGCTTAGTTCCATCAATGTCAGCTTTCTTTTCTTCTTGATATACACAACGCTGGCACACAATTTTAACTGATGAGGTAATGTCATTTTTAATTTAGAGAGCCTTAAGCTGTCCACTCTAACTAGTGATATCATCTCTGCAGTTCCCTCGTGAGACTTTATGTAAACATACATCATGTGTCCTGGACAGTTTGAAAAGGGATTGTTAAAGATGACACTGGTCGTCATGAAGATTTCCCCCACTTTGATCTCCTTTAAATTGCCAGATACAGTTTATATTACCGCCATATTTTAACCCTTCCTGAGATTAATATATCCCCGGGCTTTTGAACCAAGTTAAACACAGAAATAAAACGAAGGTTTGAAATGAACGGATTGTAATGTTTTCGTGTCAGTTCTGGAAGAAAAACGGAAGACAGCTCAGGTTATCTGGCTCCTAGGTGACTTGGTAAATACCGAGAGAGGAAAGGGAAAGACACCAAAAAATGGATAACACCAAACAAACGAAATTCTTCCTATTTTCCAGGAGGATGCTCGCCTGTTGGAGAGGGCTCCCCTTTTGGAGATAAAGAAACATATGTGTTAACTCAGTGCAATATTTAGAATAATATTGTATCGCGACTCCCTTTACCATTTGTCTCCTCAGTGTATTATTATTCAGCCTGAATATTTTTTTTTTTTTATCACATCGCTTTGGTGACTTCAAGTGTGTCACATTTCCTTTTCAAACAGCAGTGTTCCTTTAAAGATTCGGGCTGGTGTGTGTAAGCAAAGTAACTTTCCATTTTTAAGTAAACATTTTTCTTCAGAGAGCTTATGTGCTGCACTTCCGGATAGTTTGGGGAAGATGATCTGTGTTTCAACCACTGTGGATACCGAGAGAGGTTTGGGGTTTTTTTGTATTTTTTTTTTTCCTAAGAAGTCTGGAGTTTGGTAGAATTGAGTTAAATAGTAAAGAATCTGTTTATTATTCTGTGGCCATATGTTTAGAGGGTCGCTCACAGAAATCAAAGTATTGTTCATGGAGAGCTCCAGCCAAGCAGACATTTTGAATTCATAAAAGAACTTCACAGTTTGAAAAGAACGCATAGCATTATGTATTGACACCCCACCACCATAGACAAAGGAACACAATTTAATAATAGAGAATTGTGCTCACGAGATTTTCCTTTTTCTTGTTAATTGGTTACTTTAAGTGACATTGTCTGCAAGTATAATGGACACCATTATTCTTAATAGTTCTGTGTTGCCCGATGATGTATACAGACGTGATGCAGTCCATTTTAATTATTTCATTTTGCTGAATTTTTCTCCCTCCATGAAATAGAGTGGTGAATGCAGATAGCACTGTTTTCCTGACATTTCTCGCTAACCTGTTATTTTCTTCCTTATTTATGTGCTAGGTATGACTACGTGGAAGTCATCGATGGGGAAAATGAAAATGGACGCTTATGGGGGAAGTTCTGTGGGAAGATCGCCCCTTCTCCTGTAGTGTCTTCAGGGCCATTTCTCTTTATCAAATTTGTCTCTGACTATGAGACACATGGAGCTGGATTTTCCATACGTTATGAAATTTTCAAGAGAGGTGAGTAACTTCCAGTAGAACGAGTGTGGCTTAGTGTTTTTTCACATTGTTTGAGTCCATCAAAGACAAAGCAAAACGAAGACAAGATGTAATGCTTTTATCTTTTTGTAAAAAATCATGTATTCCCACTATGAAACTGTTGGAAAACACTTTACACAAAGGAAAATTACCTGATGTATGGAGGAAATTATGTTTAAATTTTTTTAAAGTATTTCAGGACTCAAAATTGCATCATTCTAATATGCTGACCAGTGTTTATAAGGCATGTCTTCTGTAAAACTCTTTTAAGAGCCTTTATTCTTAGCTTGCTTCTTCAAAAATAAGTCTGATCTGCTGTCGAAGTTTGATTTCCTTCATTAAAAATGCGTGAGTCCCTTTTACCTTAAAGCCCTGAACATCCTGTTCCCTTTGTTTTATTACAAAATTCAAAATTGGTATTTCCCAGGAAAAGCAAAGCAGTCCACTAGCCTTAGAGTTTCTAAAGCTATCGAAGGAAGAAGAGCTTTTCTGTTAATGTCTGTTAAGAAGAGGAATAGTTGGGGAAAGAGCCGTTTCTTGGAACAGAAACGGCTTGCAATTGTATTTCCCTTAGGAAATAAAGACCCTTCTCCCCCTCCAATATAATCACTTAGTAATCCATTCCAATGATATATATTGAGATGGATAGAATCTGACAATCCATAGTCTCCCAGCCTTGAGGAATTGAATGCACTTATCAGTCAATTGATAAACAATGTATCTTTATTTGGATGTCACTGTTGTTCACAAGAGCTGGTAGGTTCCTTAAATGTGTTAAATTCAGCCTTCCCTTTTAAGTTGACGGTAATGGGGAGGGTGGCAGGCCAATCCAGGACCTAAGGTCCAAGATTTGAGTGTGTTGTCCTAGAATATAGAAGAAAGCTCTTTTTTAATAGAAAAATAAATCTGGCCATGCCAATTACAGATTCTCAGCAGCAACTGAGAATGAAAAAAGGAGTCATTAAGAGTTTCTGGGAACATTGATACAACTTCTTAAACTTTCAAAGAAATCTGACACTGTCCTCATATAAGTATGGATAGATGGAGACAACTTTCTTCAAAAATTTATGTAAGCGCCTACTTAGAAAACCTATGGCATAAATAATAGTATATATACAACATCGTATGTACAGATGATTACATAGGTACGTACTTTCTTGTGTTTAAAGCTGCTTGACCTGTTATATAAGTCATATTGTACATGTATGCATATGTACACACACACACATATACACACATCTACATTTCCTCGCTTACCTGCCTATGGCACTATCAAAGAAAACAAGGAGTCAGAAAAGAGTTGAGGAGTAGTCTTTCATTCGCAGTGTTTCTCGAAGATCAGAAGATGGTTGAAAAAGAGAGAGCTCTGTAACTAAGTCATTGAGAATTCTTCATCTTCCTTCCAAATGAACTCGGCTCCCTACAAGCCCATTGCCTCAGAAGTACTGTCCTTTCCCTGTCCTGATCTCCAGTACCACCCTTGAGACTTGAAGCCTTAGTTTTTCTTTCTTTTCTTGCCCCCCTACATCCAATGTGGCTTCTAGATCTTTTTAATTTATGTCCACAAGTCTCCAAAAGTCATGCTGCCTTTCCTTGTCCATGACCATTAACTGAATATCAGGCCCAATTTGGGTTCTCCCTATGTTTTCTCATCCTACACACAACTTCTTGAATGGTCATCAAGCCACTGTCCCTGAGATGCCTATGGCAAGTGTCCATCACCTATTGGGTCAAGCCTCAATGTTCCATTGGGTCAAGCTCAAGGCTTGACATCAAGGGCTCCCAACCTTCTCCAGCCTCACCTCGCACAGATCCACACTCAGCTTCCTGCCTAAGGAGAGTGTGCTGGGTAAAGTCCAACAGACCAAACGTGAAGTTCATTCTGCCTCTGACTGTCTTCTTGAATGTTCTGAGCCTTGGATTCCTCATCCGATAAATGGACAATAGTGTCTAGCACAGGCTTGTGGTAAAGATCGGTTGAAATGAAAACATGAGAAACCTGGAGCCAGTGCCTGTCCCCACAAATGTCTTCAGTAAACATGAGCCGTTACAACGCTTATGGATACAGCTGGTGCCAGCAGATTTCAGAGCCCTCGCTCCCTACCGGTTTATGTCCCTTAACCTCCACAGAAACCTGGCTCTAAACTTATTCTTCTCAGGAAGTTTGCCTAATTCTTCTACTTTTTTTTCCTACATGTATACCCAACTTGTTCCCTACACACACGCACAACACACACATATAATACACACATATGCATACTACACACACACACACACACACACACACAGATGTGTTTCACTAGCCGTTATGTTTCTCCTTAATATTTTCAAATTCATTCATGCATTCATAGTTCCTTTTCCAACCAAATTGGTAGCACCTGAAAAATGCAAAGAAAATATCCTCCCCCACCCCACTGTACATACTACATTCTTACAGATGCTCCGTAGAAAGACATTAACTAATACGAACACACTTGTGCATACAGATATGGGTTCATGGACGTTTTTTTCCTCAAAAGCCATTTAATGATATTATAGAATCCATGAATCTCCTTCAAAAAAAAAAAAATACCACTTCTTCCAGAGTGCAGCCATTTCAAGTTTCCTCAAAACACATAAATTTTACTAATCATAGTTGAACCAATAAAGGAGTCTTTCACCTGTTGACCGTGAGGTTTTCTGGCAGTAGATTATAGTTCTAAGGAAAATTTAGGCCATTCCTGCATCCCTAAGGCTGAGTTTCTAGAAGACCACCTTCACCTGACAGTCAGCAAAGCCAGTCCCCACCTCTTCCCATGCCTCCTGGAGCCACCCTGGACACCTTAATTTTCTCCCCAGGTCCCCCACTTTCTCCTTCTCCATGTCTTTCCCAAGATGCTGAAAGCTTGGGCTACTGCCCTACAATTATTCTCACTCACCTTAAAAAATTTCCCCAGGAAACCCATGCTTCCCTACCTATCACTCTTTCCCTGTCCTTGCCTTGACCTGAGTCATCCAGACCCAACTGCTAGAAGAAACTGGAGACATTTTCTATGGGTTTCTATGTGGGGAGGGCATATTTATTGAGAGCAAGATTGGTCACTCATATATTATTTGGTTGAGTTGCATATTTAATAATAATTCCAAAGAGAGTATCTTAGCTATTATTATTATGTATCGTAATGTCATTAACAATGAGGCATGGCCTTCTTACAGCTGCACAAGGTCCCCTAAGTCTTACAAATAACATCAAAAGCACAGTGCTCACTGGCTGCCGATGCCAGGTGTGCACCTCTCACACTAGTAGTTCGCTCACTCATAGGTGCGTGGGGCTGCTGGCCCTCCCTCCTGTTTAGTGCTGTGTGCTCTCTGCAGAATTCCATAACCCACGCCATTGTCTTGCTCCTTTTTGGAAAAGGCTCGCTCAACTGTGGCAAGCCTATACAACAGTGAACAAGAAAAATATTAACACAAATCTTGATGTTTACTGGGGAAGCAAGAAATTATAGAATCTTTAAGTTTGAAGGGCTCTTTTTTCCAAATCCCAAAGCCCTCCTCTCATTTGTAATATACAGAATCTGAGGACCAGGAAGGTTAGGAGGCCACCTAAGGTTACACAGCAGGTTAGCAGTAAAGGTGGGACTGGAACTCATCCCTGGTGCTCAATCCAGTTCTCTTCCATTACCCCATGGAATTTCTCCAACTTTTGTCACATACCTGGGCCAGCTTCAGTGAAAGCATCGAAATTTCTTTGATTTTGAAAGTATGCCCTTGGGCACCTGAGTGGCTCAGTAGGTTGAGCATCTGCCTCTGCTCCGGCCATGATCCCAGGGTCCTGGGATCTAGCCCCACATCGGGCTCCCTGCTCAGCGGGGAGCCTGTTTCACCCTCTCCTTCTGCCTCCCGCTCCCCCTGCTTGTGCGCTCACGTGCTCTCTCTCTGTCAAACAAATAAATAAAATCTTTAAAAAAAAGTATGCCCTTAATTCCTATCATTTTTTCTCTCATTAAATCTTGATCTCACCTAGGCAATTTTATCTTTTTAAGAAGGAGGAAATATTAGTACCCGAATTGAACCCTGCTGTCCGCTTTGCCTTACAAGGACCTAGCCAAAGCATTATTTTTCCCCAGGGAGGAAGCTGGAGATCTCCAGGGTTATTGTTCCTACATCCTAAAAATTTTCAAAAAGGGCTTCCAGTACCATATATACATTATTTGTAAATTAATGGTTTACATTAGCACAGTCACTGTCATCTTAGAAGCAACCCATTAACTTGGGAACAGATTATAAACAATACAGCATATTTCATAATCTTCTCACCTGTAACTGACCTGGTAAAATGCCACATGTTAGTAACTTTCACTAGAATCAAATATACAAGTATCTGACGCCATCATGGTGAAGGGTGAGCCACATCTGAGAAGGCTTTGGGAGGCCTTTGAAGCAAGTCAGACCGCTACAGGCCAGGTTTATTGTGCACAGTGAATAAGTTTTATTCTTCTGCGTCTCCAGTGCCATAGACATCCAATGTGTACATGGGGAGCAAGCAATTGATCTGTTTGTTCAAAAGGCTGCCAGATGCACCGAAGTGGAGATTCAACGTACCAACCCTAGACCCTAAAAGTAGAGATCTGCTCGTTAAATTTAATCTGTATTGACGACTACCCTGTTGCCTCTAGTACTTGGCTCTGTGGGAGAATATTTAGTTAAGAACACTCTCAACAAACCTCCTTATTTAGAGTTGAACCCATGCATGCCCATCAGTGAGCCAACGGCCCAGGAAAAGAATTGTTGAATTGAACATTCCCCCAGTTTGGATGTTGAGGTTCAAAAGGGTCAAGTCATCTCTGATACCAGGAGAGTCTTAAGATCTCTTTGGAAATCATGGCAGTGGTGGCGGTGGTAAGAGGCCAAGTTGATGTGCTCACGTTCTTGTAGATGGGCCATTTTCAATGGTGGTGAATACCACCCTATTTGGTCCTGGATGCCGTGAATTGAAATTCTGGTCATCCGTACGGTCAAAAAGGTCAATTTGCAATAGATGTGTGTATGTGCTTGACCAATTTAAACTACAAATTACCATCGTTTGTAAAGTATTGGTAACACTGGCTAGTCATTAAAATTATACACATTACACACCCACACATATATATTAAAAATACTGTTAGAATGGCACTGTATCTGATACTTTGGGCAAGGCAACGATGTCAACATTGATATCAAGTGACTTCTAGCAACACGGCTTGTAATCACAGTTTATCATGCCCTCACTAACAGCCACACTTTGCCGGCACACCTGTGTCAACACCACTCAGAATGAGTCACTCACCCTGGGTACATGTACGAATTACCTTTCACATTTCGTTTGTCAAAGAGGCATAGGTCACATCTGGCAGAGTTACTGAGCCACTGGTGTAGGAATCTGAAACCCAAACTCCCTCCGCTGAGTTCTCTCCCTCGCCTTTGTAAATGTTCTATTTCACCAATAAAGGGCTGTCAGCCTCAAGATTTAAAGATTTAAGCTTGAAGGGGCTATAATTATTTCTCTAGGGCTCTGTCGAGATTTCTGTAGCTTACTCATTCATTGTTCCCACATGATTTTATATTTGTCATTTTTTTTCTCTGCAACAGCAGAAGTTTTTAAATTGCTTCACACAAATGGAAAACTAAGGGGAACACAATAAATCTGAGCTTGACTTTCCATACCTATCACTCCTGTGAAAAGGCTGAGTAATGAGTGATTAGGACAGTGATTATAATGGTGAGCTCTTATTAGAAAGATATGCCTGCCTTTGCTCAGGTTATTTCTTGGTGGAGTGGTGTGAGTGGGATTTTCACTTTGCTCCTTCTCTTCTTTTACTCACAGGTCCTGAATGTTCCCAGAATTACACAGCACCTAGTGGAGTGATAAAGTCCCCCGGATTCCCTGAAAAATATCCCAACAGCCTTGAATGCACTTATATTATCTTTGCACCAAAGATGTCAGAGATTATCCTGGAATTTGAAAGCTTTGACCTGGAGCTCGACTCAAATCCTCCGGGGGGGATGTTCTGTCGCTATGACCGGCTAGAAATCTGGGATGGATTCCCTGATGGTAAGAAGGGCAGGAAGCATCCCAAAAAGGGAAGAATCTGGGGGAAGGGCACTCGGATCCTTTTACAAGTGTCATGATACATGCATCATTTTTTTAAAAAAATAGCTCGAAAGGAGGAGGGAAAACAAACTAAAACAGTAACTCTCTTTATGCAGAGCAGCGATGAAATATTTGAGCTTAAAAGACAGTAATTATCTTGTCCAATTTCTTCAATTTATTGATAAAGAAACTGAGGCCATGAAAGATTATCCATGGTCTCATAGCTATTTCTTTTTCTTTCTTTCTTTCTTTCTTTCTTTCTTTCTTTCTTTCTTTCTTTCTTTCTTTTTTTTTTTTGGTGGTAGAATTGGGACCAACACATGGTTTTCCTGACTAAAGCATTTTGCTCATTTCATTGACCTGCCTACTGGTCATTGATTCATGGACCCTAAAAGAGCAATTAAGTCAAACCATTCACTTTAGAAATGCAGAGACTAAGGACCAGAGAGGTTAAGTAGTTTATACAATTTTAAGGGTGAAATGTACATCCATTATGCAGTTACCAAAAATTTAGAAATTTAGAAAAGGAATGAGAATGTTTGGACATTCCTAATTTGTGGGGGGGGGGAGCATTGCTAATTTAGGCAGATTCCTTTTCTGCTCCTAGGGAATTTTTATTTTTGTCAATCTGAATCTCTCAAAACATCCTCTATCTACATTGCTCTTATCATCTAAATTCATCCTACATTTAAAAAATATTGACTGAACACCTCCCACGTACCAGGCACTGGTCTAGCCACTTGGTAAATAGAACAATCAAAGATGGCTGCCCTCTCAGAGTTTCAGTCCTGCCAGGGGGAATGGGACAATAAACAATACACATTATAGGTGAATGAATTACATGAGTGGAATGTCAGAAGATGAGAAGTTCTATAAACAACAAAAAAAAAAAAAAAGGAAAGAAAGAAAAAGTAGAGGAGAGCAAAAGCATGAAAAGTGCTAGGGTTAGGAAGAGGGATGTGTAGGTTGAAATTTTAAATAAGGTGGTCAGCTTCAGCCTTATTACAAAAATGACATTTTAGCAAAGATTTGAAGGGGGGGTGGGTAGCCATGTGGACAGCTAAATGAAAGTTTTCCATTTCAATCCTTGTGAATTAGGAGGTGAATGGCAAAAATACACACCCAAATCCTGAAGAGAGGGAGATAATATCAAATAATTTGTTGCAGCTGCATTGCTTGTCTTGTGTTTAGTCTGGTTTAATATTAAGATTTCTCTAGAGAACACACTCTATACAGATCAGAAAGGGCAGCTTGGAAGTTCTTACAAATCATGCAGTTAGAGATGTATAACCATCTATAAAATAAAGTCAGATATTATGATCAGGCTGGAGGAAGGAATATTTAAATAAATATTAAATTGTGAATGAAGGGCAAGTATCACATGAATGAGATTGCCTTGCTCTGAAATGACTTTAAAATTATCAATGTAATTCAATTTAGCTATGTTCCTCAATAGTAAACAGCAATGGAGATAAACTAGGTTTAGACAAAGCTTATATTGTCATTGGAGTTAATGGGTGAGCTATCATTGGTTTAGTTTCTTCTTTGGTCTTTTACTATATAAATAGGGTTATGATGATCTTATCGAAACTCCTTCATTAAGTAATGAGATTTGCCCAAACAGAGTGCTGATTGATTTCCAAGTATTCAATCCGATAATTAGGAAAACAATATTATAATAGTATTGTAATAATAGTTGGAACGTTTAATAATGGGTTTATTTGTTCACAACCCAAATTTGCAGCCTTCCTTTCCAGAACTTACATTTAAATTGACATCTGAAAAGGAGGTCCAATCAACCAACTTATTTAGAATACTTTCAGAAAGAAGCACATTGTTATTAGTGTCAAGGGTTTTTCAAAGTAGTAATTTTCTGGCTCTAGAAAATGACTGAGTTGAAGCGAAGAACAATTAACAATAAGAGTTATCAACCTTGCAATTCACTCATGTTTTAAACTATGGTGCACTTGACTTATTCCCAGAGAAAACTGGCCTTGGAATGTGAAAACTGTGTTTGTGTATTTGTTAAAACTTACCTGGCTTTGTCCAGCCTATGCCAGCACAAGAGCTCTCTCCTTTTTAGGCAAAATGGCAGACTGCCCCTCCTGGGTTTCTCGTCAGTGGCACTAGAAACATTTTGGTCATACTAGTTCAACACATGCGGTTCCTTGCCAGCAAAACTGTTTTTACTCTTTGATACCCCTTCCAAAAACGACAACCAGAAGGTGATGAAGGCTTAAACCATCAAGGGATTTTAGGTTGCATTTTATCATACACACTGAGTAAGATGACTGAGGAATTGAAAGCTACCCATTGATTGGGATTGACTTTGAAGGAAAGCAATTTACTCCAGAACTCAAAATCCGAGGCATGCACGGGGTGAATCACACATCCCCACGTATCACTCTCTGGAGCTCCGTGGAGTCACAAGTAGCGACTCTGAAGTAATTGGTGGAAGTTGACATATGGTTTGTGAGCCGTGAGCTGAGCGTGCCACCGTGGTGGGTGTCGCAAATGTCTGTGCTGAGTTATGGAGCCAAACACGAATGCTTGGCTCACATGGCGTGGGCACGCCTGAAGTCAGCTCTCTGTCTAGGCTGGGCCAAGGAGCTGGAAATGCAGGTGTTCTCTGCATTCCAAAAATTATCAACTATTTGAGGAATGGGTTTCATAAAAATTAGATTGAGTTCTGTTTGGTTTTTTTTTTTTTTACTTACTACTTCCATTAAAATTAACTTTCTGAGATAGAAATATAAGATAAAAATGATATAAACATAAAATATACACATTCCAAAATATAGATGACACAGATGTGCAAATTTTTTTCTGGGGAAGAGTTGCAAAGTCTAGATATTCTCCAACAAACAGTTTACTATTGTAAGAGAAGAGTACATGGTCTCTTTTGTACCTTTTCGAAATGATTCCCTTTTCTGTTTCATTCTTCAGAATGCCTCGCTTTAAAAGTACGTCTTCATAGTAGATTGCTGCCCCTTTTCTTCCACGTAGAAAGGGGGCAGAAAGCCAAGTCGTCTGATTCTGAGGTGAGGTTATAATTACTGAAAGGTTGATGGAAAAATACAGAGACCAGGGTACTGCCGTTCAGGGTTGCAGGTGTATCTTTTAAACAACACAAATACCGTATCGCCTTCACACCTGAAAAGATATGATCACGGTGGACCTACTGTCCCCATAAGAGATTGCTTAGCACACGTCGCTTGCTTAAATTCTCCAATAATGCAATTTTTGAGTTCTACTGCTGTTTTTGTGACAGTTTCCATTCATCTCCTTGGCCTTTGGGTAAGTAGTAGCGGAAGCAAGGAATCCAAGAGCTGTGTTCATGTAAATACAGAAATGAGCGCACACAGGGACGGATAAGAATACGGCATCCACTCTTGTTCAGATCAATATTGCATTAGCTTGCTCGGCCGAGGTCTTGCTGTTGTTCAGGAAAATTCAATACTTCTTTGTCTTATGGTCGAAAAAGCCTTTTCACTCTCATATCTCGAGGGCTCCTAAAGAGAGTTGCGCACTGCTGTCCGGGGGCAATGTTCTAAAGGACAGAAGGCAGATTTACCCAGCATGTCTTACCCATTATGAACCAGTGAGTCATGGAGACTCTCTAAATTACGAGTCTGCATTAGACAAGTTCTCTTCTGTTTGCTCTCTCAAAGACACTCCCCTCCCCCCCTTCCCCAGAGGAATGGGGTGGTAGCAGAGGGGAAGAATCTGCAGCCACAGCTTAAGGGAGTGAGTGCAGCTTCCCTTGTGCACTTGTATTCTTGGAGAGGTCAGTGGCTGCGGCGACCGGAGAATGGCTCCAAGGAGCAGGCTGTAAAAGTTTGCCCGCAAACTATAGAGAAAGTTATGAAGCCACAATAATGGAATTCAAACGAGGGAAAAGAGTGAGAGCACATGAATGGACTCCAGGCCTCTCATTAAGATTGCAGATCAGAAATGGGATTCTTTTTGAGAAAAGGAGAGACCTGAGTTCATGGCTCTAGCACGATATTTTCATGCATGTGTCACGGGCAACTTTGCGTTCCATAGGGAAGAAGAAAGGTGTTGAATTCGTTCAGAATGAAGAAAATCTAGCAAACAACTAACCCTTGGAGAAGAAGCTGGGGCTCAGATTAAAGCTGAAGAGAAACAAAGCAGAGTTCCCTCTCCTGAGATGCTTTCTTCAGCCAACTGGGAAGTCTGATGTAACAACATTTTCTTCCCGTGATGCAGAGCCACTGTTCATGAGCACGTGGGGCCCTGGTATCGATGCCCCTAACGGGATAGTGTCCTTGTTTTCTTCCTGATAAAGTAGTCAACACACACACAATGTCTGGTGGCTGGAGAGTGAGGGGTTACAGTAGAGAAAACTCTTTGAATTCAATCAAATCAATTCCTGTGAATGCCTGGAGAAGTTACCAGATATTCAACGTAACCATTTCACACTAACTCAAGTGTGGAAACAACCTATTTTGTTTTCTGGGCGTTTTGTTTTTTTTTTTTGGTTTTGGTTTTGTTTTGTTTTAAGTGGGTTGGCCAAGAGCTGAAAACCTGTTAGCCAAGGATCTGAGTACTCTAAACAGCTCAGACTAGCCAGCTGCCTACCAGGAACTCAGTGGGTACGTGTGGCTCCAGGGAGATCAGCTCTTGTGAGGCTTAGTTTTTCAATCACATTTGAAGCTTCTCCTAGTCCCCATCCGCTGCCTTCTGCATCCAAGTTACACACACGGGCCTTGGCACACCACGTCCCTGCTATAGGCTCATCCCTCCAGAAAGGGGTCCACCCACTGTGCTTCCTTGAACAAAGCAATAACTCTTAGTTGAAATGCAGAGAACCATGGATTTCTTGGAGGGGAAAATGGTCCACACCAGATTGTCCTTCTAAGCCCAAACCATCTGGTACGTTTTTACCATATGTGCAATAAAAAATAAAAAAAACTAGAGAAAGGGGGATTTTTTTTTTCTTCTTTGCCTTGCTGATGATCTGGACAGGGAATTGGAAAGATTCTCCAAGCCTAGAGGGCTTGTGCACTGTCTATAAGGCAACTTAAAATTACTAATTGTCAACGTTTATCTAAAATATCTTCAATAAAGTGGTGGCCAATTTAAGCCAAACAGCAGTTTAAGTTATCAAAATTAATCAGTGTTCCCAATCTTTCACTACCTTGGGTCCTTCCTTTTTTCCCTAGTATGCATAGTCAAATGGCTGCGTTGGGCCGTCTTTTGGCCACAGGACACGAGTGCAGTGAAGTCAACTCTCCTACTTTGGGGAAGAAGAAACTGGAAGAAAAGTCAGATGCATTTTCTTTTCATTTTGTTTACAACTTATTATCATGTGCAAATTATTGGTATCTATAGCTTCTATTTTTTTAATTGTTACAATTATTAATTAGCCTATAGATAGAGCCCTGAGTAGGACATGGTACATTGTTCTTTGTCCAAGTCTATGACTTTCCTCATAATAAGTCTCCAGGACTAGAAGATGGAATGAGGAAAGACATCGGGGTTACTCGGTGCTGGATCAGATTCCTGGTACTGGTCTGGTTCCATCCAGGTTCTCCTCCTAGGGTGGGAGAAGTGAGTAAGGCAACTTCAGGAGCCCTCAGTGATCACAGCCTCGCTGGAATCTCAGCCCTGGGCATTGTGTGCAGTTTGGTCCTGGAGATGAATGTCAAGGTGCCCCTTGATGGCCCAAATCTCATTCTTTGCAGCTGAAGCAAGCATTTCGATTCTGTTCCTAAAAGCAGTACTGCTCAGTGGGGAATGTAGTTATGTTTGTGATTGCCCTTCTGAGCACACTTTAAATCCTCTCCACAAACCTGATCCAATATGTTCATTGCAAACCAATTAACCAGGGAAGACTTGTTTTGGGTAAGAAAACACTTCTGGGTTCTGCCGGGACCCATGTTTGAAGTGGTTATTCTTGCATCTGCTGTGGAACAAAAGATATTTTAATGTTCTTTGCATTTCTCCCTTTCTAGTTGGCCCTCACATCGGGCGTTACTGTGGACAGAAGACACCAGGTCGAATCCGTTCCTCATCAGGCATTCTCTCCATGGTTTTTTATACCGACAGTGCAATTGCAAAAGAAGGCTTCTCAGCAAACTACAGCGTCTTGCAGAGCAGTGTCTCAGAAGGTCAGTATTTATTCATCTTGCAGACCGCTGTGGTAAACGCTCCCTGTTATTCCTCCTCACACACCTGTGGCCACAGGAAACACTGAAGAAATGTTTTGTGAATTGGAGTGCCAAGTATTTTTTTTTTCTCTTTTAAATGCTTTTTATGAACATCAATAGGAAGAACTCTTTGGTGTGCCTTCTTAAGAAAATTGTGGATGAGAAGGCTGCTTGTAAGCCTCTGAAGTTATGGGAGAAAGTGGGAAATGGCAAAACAGGGCCCTGAGAAAATGAACTATAGGCAGACCACATGTCTGGCACTCTTGAATGTGTATTGGGCTGAGAATCATAAAAGGACAGGCATCGATCAGAAGTGATAGGAACAAATTGTGTTGGTTTATTGACAGGGCAGTCTGACAGGATAGATGCTGACACATGAAGGTTTGGATCAGGAAGACCCAGACGGAAGCCATTTTGTTTTTCTTTCTTATGTGAATAGAAGTGGATATTCGTATAAAAGAAGCATGTTTCAATTTCTGTTCTAACTTTCCACAAGAGAAAGAGAAAGTAATATGTTTCACATCTTATTAAAATATGCAGCTCAACTAACTTAACCCTTCCTCAAAGTTTATGTGGTGTCCGGCTTTTTCAAGGGCCCAAGGAAAACATCAGAAAGAACAATGAATAAATTGTGTGTTTCAACATATCTAGCTGCCAGTTTGTAAAGCAACCTAGGGAAGAGGACGGGGGATGTTTGGAGACCTGTCCTACAGACTAGTCTCTTTTTTACCAGATCTTACTGGAAAATAAAAAGGCCAATTAAATTATGATCTGTTTTGTGCTTAATTTGATTAATTAATTTATGTATTTTGTGTCTATAAATATTTTTATATTACAAATAACAAGCATAAGCTTAAAAGTATGAAACAGGTGAAAGAAACCTTTTTTGCAATAAAACTCATCTATTACAATAGAAAATTCAGAAAGTGTGGAAGATTGGTTCCTTGAGCTTTTTCTTGATTGTTGAGAATCTTTAATCTCTAAAGCTTTTTTTCACTTCAGTACTTTAGATTCACGTTTCCTAAAGTTGATTATTCGTCTCCCTTTGTCATATTTCATATCAATGTCGTATTCCATTGTTTCACAGAGTATGTGAGGCCTAACGGAATGCATGATTCGTGATTCACAGTCATTATTGTGAGCGTTATGATTTTATGTTGTAAAGCGCTGGTCCTCCTTGGGACCATATGATACTGCAGTTTACTTCTGGTGGATACTCCCGTGTTTCAATAATATAAACTAACGACGTGAATAATTGCGACCAGGCCAGGGGCAGGAGGCATGAGAATGAAGGGAGTCAAGGAGAGGTGACCCAGGTGCCAAATACAAGGAATCTGAAAAACAGAGAGTTAAGGTCTGCTGTCCACCAAATATGGATTCTTTTTCACTTTTATTAGTTATTGAAGGAAATAGTAAAATTTTATTTAACTATAGCTTCTATATTAAATTTTGAAAGTAAATAAAAATTCCCATCATTTCCTAATAAATTTCTCATAGTATTTTTGTCAACCTAGGTCCAGTGAGGAAAATAATTAATCACTACGAGACCTTCATAGCCTTGCTTTTAAAAATTATTACCGTTATTAGAATCATTGTTACCAAATAAATAAATAAAATCTTTAAAAAATTAAAAAAAAAAAAAAAAAGGGGGCGCCTGGGTGGCGCAGTCGTTAAGCGTCTGCCTTCGGCTCAGGACGTGATCCCGGCGTTGTGGGATCGAGCCCCACGTCAGGCTCCTCTGCTATGAGCCTGCTTCTTCCTCTCCCACTCCCCCTGCTTGTGTTCCCTCTCTCGCTGGCTGTCTCTCTGTCTCTGTCAAATAAATAAATAAAATCTTAAAAAAATTAAAAAAAAAAAAAAAGAATCATTGTTGCATATCAGTGCCCCGTCGCAGTAAGTCCCTCTTTGCCATCTTCTGTACGATATTGTGTGAGCATGTAAATGAACGTTTGAGTCTGCCTGGGTATAAAAAGAAATACGCATCTTGGGTCCCTTTTGTTTTGATGACTTTCGGCCCTTTTTTTCCCCCTTCAGATTTCAAATGTATGGAAGCTCTGGGCATGGAATCGGGGGAGATTCATTCCGACCAAATCACAGCTTCCTCCCAGTATAGCACCAACTGGTCTGCAGAGCGCTCTCGCCTGAACTACCCCGAGAACGGGTGGACTCCTGGCGAGGATTCCTACAGGGAGTGGATACAGGTATGTAGCAGGAGACTCAGCACATACACCGTTGAAGATTTGTAGTCCTCCAGAAGGGTTGCTGAAACAATGCAGCGCCATTCCAAATGCCTTCAAAAGCGAAGAGAGGAACAACGGGTACCGAGGTAATCACTCTGCAGCAGCAGCATGTCACCACAGTCTAAGAAAAACGGGGCCCGCTGATGTCCCTGAAAATGCATTTATTTTCTCAGATACTTCTATACAGCTCTTCAGAGAATTTGAGCACAGATGTCTCACTTTGGTAACAACTAAAAGATCTGATTTTTCCCCACGACTACACATTTTCTATTCGTACACTTCCTCCTTCAACAGATTTTTATTTCCTTGATGAAATACGTTAGCTCTAGCAGACTTGCAGGAAATGGTTGTATCTGAGTATAAGGCTTCTTATTTGTTTGTTCTGAGTAGAAGACGGGAAGAAAGGGGTTGAGGTTTACTTGTCCTGCAGGTATACATAGCCCACGCCAAGGAAAGCAGTCGGACTGAGGGCTCCTGTCTCTGTGGATTACGTGTACACTCATATAGGTATGAAATGCACACATTTGTATCCTTATTATGATGTTGCTTCTGCTTTGCTCCCTGTGCCCCGGCACTCCCTTCCCTGCCCTTGTCTGGCCTTCCCCAGAGACTCTCCTTCTGTGCGCCGCGACTCCCCTGCCCCGTCTCATCGCTGGCACCACTCCTAACGCCTTGGCTTATCCAACCTTGATGTCTGGACACTCCCACCCAAGGCCTGACGCTCATGTTCTTGACTTTTTCACCCACTGTCAAGTGAAGCATCCATATCTGGCTGTGTGGGTTAAACTGTGGGCAAATTATACAGAGTTATTTGCTGAAGGATCCGGGCTTCCTTTTCAGAGAGCAGGCAAAGCTTGTCTTACATTCATTGCTAGATATATAAAAATGACTAATTCCCAGAGAGAGTTTCTAAGCAAGAAAAAAACCACGATGATTAATCCCCTACTTTCTACATCTATTGCTGCTTCAGTCTTTTGAGCACAAATACCAGATTTTGTTTTACTTTGAAAAGGTCAATATTAGTTTAACATACACTTATAGTGAAATGGCCTATTACGGGAGACTGAACTCCTGCTAACCTCTAAATGATAACACTGAGAAATGCGTCGAGGGTGAGACTTACCTGAGGACCGCTGAGTCCAGCTCTAGATTACGTCAGAAATTAAATGAATTTGCCTCTGTCAAACTAGCTCTTGGTAACGTGTTTTTCCACGTCCCCAAACCAACGAACAGTTCAGTATGATTGACAGACGCGCCTCTAGACGAAAGCTTGTATTTTGCAGCGCTAAGCATCTTTGCATGGTAACGTCGTCGTCCTATTCTTGGTAATGTGGAGAGTGCTGGATAATTTAGAGACGGTGGTCTTGCAACAGTTCTAAAATTGCAACTGTAGCAATTCTTCTGTGCAGGGCAATTCTATGTCAGGAGAAACATGGAGACAAAATGGACTCTCACAAAGCATTTGTCAACAGGACAGGATTCACATCATTCTCGGGAATTAGGCAGAGGGAAAGAATCTGAAATGGCCCAACTCTCTCCACCAAAGCGTACAAAGCAATGGTTAGGAGAAGCTAGGTAACCAAAACCCCTCAAAACAAGGTTGACTTCAAGCTCAAGCTTCTTGCCTTCTTCATCTCTAGTCGGCTGGGGGTCTGCTCAACACCTCACACCAGGACCTAGACAGAGGGAGTGGCCATCACCTCAAACATCCTTGTCACCAAGCAGAGGGAAAAAGAGAGTGCGGCCACACGCTAGCTCTTAAATTCCCCTCGAAGAGCACTGCCACCATTTTCATTGCCAAAGCACATCCCACGGCCACACTTAGCTTCTGAGGGGCAGCAACTCAACCCGTGCTGGAGGGAGGAGAGCTAGAAATTTGGGGAACAGCATGAATGACAATTATGCCATTCATAGAAGAGTTACCATTTATTGAGTGTTTACTATGGAGCCCGACTTCTGCTGAGTACTTGACATATTTGCATCTAATCCTCCCAGCAATCCTGTGACGGAGGAGCAATTACCCTCATTTTAAAAATGAGGACACTGAGGTTCAGAGAAATTAGTAAATGCCCAGGGTCACAGTGAATGACCGGGCTTGGAAGCAGGGTCCATCAGACTCCCAACACCGGCTTCTTTACACTTCGGTCTGCTCTGTCTTTATCATGCATTACCTTTCATATAAACTCAGGCGTATCTTGTGACACGACTCCCTTTATGCTTCTCCTTGGGAGAAGACACACCAAGATGAGTTGGGCTCTTACTGTTTCTAAACCTAGAATTCAGTGCCTTTATGCCTCCTACATCCCTATGGAAGATGAATGTCAGAGAAGCTTAGCATCAGTGCACCTTGAGGTAAAATTATCTTTTGCTCCTTCTGGAGCTCAGCGGGCTCATTTCCATGCTTGTTGTGTCTGCGTACATGGTGGGGGGTTCTTATCATTCACCCATCACCTAATTATGAATAATTTCATGTTTCCAGCCTTTCTGAAACTCCTTGGAAGTGGTTGGCTTGTTGTTTTCTCTGGATAGATGTTTTAAATTAACCAAGAAGCAAAGCATAATTGAGGCTGAGGGCAAGAGGCACATACCTCCAATCACAGGAACATTCGCGCACATGCATTTCTATTTATATGCACATCAGTATGCGGGTAGTATTTGTTTTCTTTTTCCACTTTTTCACATTTTGCATGAGATATACCCCACAAAACATGTTGCTGTAGCAACAAGGACAAACACTTGCATGTGTTAAATTAATAAGGCGGTATTGGAAGCTGACTTTCCTTCAAGACAGGAACAGTCTTTGGTTGCCATTGTTTTCTCTAGGAAATTACTGAGTGACATAAAAAAACAATGCATCGTTAACCGTGGGTATGAACGTCCACAGCGGGGCTTCCTGTGAGATCTGTTGTCTGCCAGAAAGCTTAAAAACAAGTCAAGAGGCAATTTAGTGGGAAGGGGCATAAGGGAAGTCCCGGCTCGGAGCTTTGCACATGGTCATATCCTGCTCGAAAGGCCACTTCATATCCTGAGCAGCTAAAACCTCTTAATTGTCCACGGCAGAGTTAATCACACTGTGAAATTTGCCCATGTTTTTCAGAGTATTCCACTCTGTCCTGTGTCCTAGGTGTGTTTATCTTATTGTTAATTTAATCTTTTTCTTCCTTTTGTTTCTGGCTAAACAATCAAGGATTCAAAGTACAGGCTCCGTCTATCAGTGGTGCTATAACAATTCTTCATTTTCAAGCACATCATTAGAGCCCAAGCCATTAACCTCATTGAAGCTGAGTTTCTTGCCCCGTAAAAATAAAGGTAGTGTAGGCTTCTCCATTCAAGCTCTAGCAGTTCGCGATACTGTGAGTCTCAGAGAAATGCAATCTCGGTTTTTCTTCTCTTCTCTGCATACTAAGTGCATAGCGTGCTGTCTGTTTGGGAAACATGTTCTCATAGATCCTAAGTGTAGCCATTCACACACAAAGCAGAATTTAATTCGTTAATTATTTCAATGTTTTATTAATGATAGTGTTCAACACACTGTAAACAGATTTATCCTTCTCACTTTAATTAAAGCTCTTGGGAGCGCTTTCCTCAAAACAACTGTGACTTTTCCCTGATTAAAATGCCAGGAGACAAGGGAAAAAAAAAAAAGACAAGAGATATAATGCCTGGATGGGATACGAACTTTGTTGATCCAAAGACATAAAAATGGCACTAGGCACTAATCGATTACCACCCCACCCCCACCCCAGTGACTTAGAAATAGAATTACTTGATAAACTAACTCAGGCTGGAACTCCACTCTTCTCCAAATTTGGGGGCATTGTCTTTTGTGGGAAAATTTGGGGTACTAGATTATTTATGCCCTCACTTATTCCAGAGAAGCAGAAAGTGCAAGTGGTTGGCTCCTAAACCCTATCCTGTCTGGTTTGGTAAGACGGCCTAATGACACAGAAGAAGGAAGCCTCATGGAGACACCCTGTAGCTCTAAGACGACATCAGCAAGCCCCCCGAGCAAAAGTGCCTGCTCTCTCTACTGCATTGCCTAGTACAGAGAGATGTTCATTCTGAGGTATGAAGAGGAGGAAGGTTCCAGAAGAGAGGAGCTAGTGCTAACTTTATGAGGAAGCTTGTTTCTGTGTTTTCCTTTTGCCTTGTATGTATTTCTCTTGGGTAATGTTCTACATTTTCTAACTGAAGGAACTTTGAAAGCAGACATGAGCAAAAAAAGGCCTTAGTGTGTGGAAAGGAGGTAGTCTGAACTGAGTCAGAACACACCCACGAGAGCACACACACATTCCGTCACGTTCACTCACTGGCAACCGTAGCGTCCAAGATGGTAGGTGCCCTTGTTCATGCTCAGTGTGAGAAACTGGCCAAATCCAGGAGGCGTGTAGGTTGCTTCGTGGATTTTAAATTCATTGTAAGACATGTTCTAACTACAAAACCTCATTTTTTTTTTTTAAGATTTTATTTATTTATTCGACAGAGAGAGAGACAGCCAGAGAGAGAGGGAACACAAGCAGGGGAGTGGGAGAGGATGAAGCAGGCTCATAGCGGAGGAGCCTGATGTGGGGCTCGATCCCATAATGCCGGGATCACGCCCTGAGCCGAAGGCAGACGCTTAACCGCTGTGCCACCCAGGCGCCCCAGCACTTTTCCTTTCTTAAAGCACCTTTTGGACACATCCCATTTTAGTCTTCAAAGGTACAGTAAGTAGACCAAAGATCCACATCCCCATCTTCATGTGAGAGAACAGAGGCTCAGAGAGGTTCACTGGTTCATGAATCCCAACATGGGGAAAAGATGTGGCTTGTGGGAAAGCTCAGGCTTACACAATGGAAGTGGACTTCCTTCCTCAGACTTGGGAACGGAGTCATTGGGCACAGAGAGATCTGGAAGGCAGACTGCGGCTGAATCACTGCTTGTGGTCAGGCCTGACACAGACCCAGCATGCAATGGCCTTTATGTAGTTCTCTGGCCATTTGAATTGTGAGTCTTCTCACCTTTTGCCTCAAATGAGGTAAGTGGGCCAATTCTCCCACTCGACCTCTACAAAGAAAACTATAGAGCCTTTGCAGTTGTGGGGCCTCCCAGGTCCCAAAGGGGATTGTCATTCAAATAGCCGGGTTCCTAGAACACCCAGCCCCAGGGGCTTTCCTCCACACCGGAGGTTCACTGCCTAGGGCTTCCCCAACATCCTTCTGGGGCTGTGAGTTGTATCTTCCAGTAACGTCCGAGTGGCTCTGTCATCATTCAAACATGGAATTAACAGTTACAACTTAACTGAGAACAGAAACAAAAGGTAATTTAAAGGCATGGGTTTGATTTCAGGAGCTAAGAAAGGGCCAACTGGATGCCCTGTAAGTAACAAATGGAATGAAATAACTCACGAAATCTTGGAAATATTCCCTCTGACACGTGGAATTATTACACATTTTTAGCAAATCGTAGGTGGGGAAAGTGAGTGCTGCTTATTCAGTGAAAAGAATTTGTTATTTGGAATCCTGGTTTTTATCTTTAAAGTTAGTTGTCTTCCAAAATTAGAAGTAGAAACTGGAGTCATTTATCTTAAAGCTTTAGAATGTCATTTTTTTAAATAATTTTTATTTTGTTATATTAATCACCATACAGTAAGTACATCCCCTAGAATGTCATTTATTTTAACAAGTTTCATATATAATTTTCTTTCCTTTAAAACTTTCTGGGAACATCTTTTGTTCTTATAACAATGTGTTGACTATGGAACTGGTATCTCCGATGAAAAAGTTTTTGACTTTTCATTCAATTGCTAGTTTTTAGCAGCTTTATAATCTGAAAGGTTGTATTCGAAATTGGTTCCATTTGCTAAGTTGACTAATCCAGAACATATATCGAGCCAGGTTATCCTGATTGTTCTGGATTAGTCAATTTAGCAAATGGAACTAGAGAACTGATAAAAATAGCTCACTGGGTTACCCAAATGTGGAATGACACACATGTAAAATATAATGTTGGCAAATTTAGGGAAAATACAGCGTTCAACTGAATGTTTATTCCCCAGGTGTGCTCTGTGTGTGTGTGTGTGTTGTAATTAATAGTAATATGCTATTTTAGCTTAAACATTGATCTGGAAGGGAGACAATTTGCTTTTTAAAAAAATCCCCCAGGTAAGCCTTTCGTTGTCTTACCCTGATTCTGTAGTAACCTCTTCTTCCTACCTAAAATGAATGCTTTCCGTCCTATCCTGAGTGCATCCTAGGTCTGTTTTCGGTGACTCGGTTCCACCCAGGAAGTCTCTGTTCCAAAAATTCCTCTCTCGAGGAACTTTTCCTAATGCTTTCTCTGCTACCTTGGTTTCTCATGTCATAGGAAGTCATTCGAAGGAAATACATATATGAAATGCGTATAGGGATGGATTAAATTCAGAGTTTTTTTGCTGCTTTAAAGGAGGATATGATTTGGGGAACACAGAATAAGCAAATGACATAATTATTTAGACATTTTTAGCTGTCTGTTTTGTCATATAGAAAATACCAGGACGATTTTAACCATTTTCATTAAGTCAACCACCTAATTCAGTTTTAAAAATCAGTCAAATGATTTTACTAATTAGTATTTCTTGTCAACACACCCAAAAGAAAATGTACTACATTTAAAGAAACCTCTTAGATTTTTTTGATGAAGCATCGCTGGAAAGACAATATTGAAAGAACCACAACTGTTCAGCTAGAATTACACTTAAAATAGATTAATTTGCATACCACACACACATTCCATTTTGCTTACAGTTTTGGTTTCTTATTATTTTATGCTAGTGTCTATTTGGAACCGGTATTCGTAGGTATATTCTAGAGAAGAATTGTTGTCTTTCCAGGATAGCTCAACTTTAAGTGTAAGACTAAAAGCAGATGCAAATGTCATCTTGTCTGAATTCCTTATTTTGTGTATGTTCAGAGGTTAAGTGATTTGCAAGACCACATAGCAAGTTAATGACAGAACCTGAACTAGAATCTTAGTAGCCTTGCTGCCCCTGCTTTGTTGCTGCTCAATTGTAATAATATGCAAAAATGGATTTGGATACTTTTTGAAGATGGTATCCTGAAGACCATTTGTATCCCAGAATATGCCTGCTCTGTTACTGATTGGTAAAGGATGTCTATCAAATTGAACAGTCACTGCAGAAGCTTTAACTTAAACCAATGATTGGATTTGTGTCTAGAGCAGGGTTTCTTGGTCTGGACAATACTGACATTTTAGAGTAGGTAATTCTTTGTTATGGAGCCTATCCTGGGCATTGGAGATATTTAGCAGTATCCCTGGCCTTCAACCACTACAAGTCAGTAACACACACACACACACACACACACACACACACACACCACTCGATCATGAGGACCAAAAATATCTCCAGACATTGTCAACTGTCCTATTGGGAGAAAAAATCACCCTCAATTGAAAACCACTGGTGTGAAAGACACCCCAAGTCCTAATCAAGTCATTTTTAAATAATAAAGCTGATCACTATTTTGAAAGAAAAAATAAACTGGTTGCTGGGCTGTTTTTTTGTCATTGAACTGCGTATCATAGATATCATTTGAACAGAATCGCAGTTCTTTTGTTTTCCAAAAATACCGATGCATCTGTTTACCGTATGCAGGAAAATAGCATCATAAACCTCCTTGCTTATTTATCTTAAGCTTCACTATTTTTAGCTTTTAAAAGTGAACTGTTTTTAGCTAAATATATACAGATGCGATTTTACAAGACTGCAGCCTGGGCTTCCAAATGCGCTGATAAGGATTGGATTAAGGAACGGAAACATAAGGATAAAATCACAAGTCATCGTTGACAAGATTTAGGAAAAATAAGACTGAAATGAGTTCCTCCACACCTGGACATTGTGTGCCACTGACCTTTGCCCACGTGTTTTAATTTTTTTGCCGTATGTAAATCAAACGTGTGTGTGTGTGTTTTCACTTCCAAGGTAACGGAGAGTAAGGAACTGTGTTTGAAAAGCTTGTCTATTGCTTATTACCTTATCTTTTCATGGGAAAAATACTATTAAGTTTCCAATTTTGTAACCTAAACAACAACACATTAAAAGCTATCAATTACCAACCAGTTTCATATCTGTGGACCAATAAGAAGGCAAGGTTGATGGTTTCACATCTGTTTTGGGTGAAAGGCTGTTCCTGTCTGTGGTATTTAAAATTTAAAGAACTTCTGTTATTATACAATTGGGAATCCTCAGGGAGTAAAATGTTAATGAAATCCATAACATGCACAGATTTTATGATAGCAGTTTTAAGAAATTCCTTTGGTGGGGTTTGTTGATTTCTGTCCCGGCGGTAATAATTGTACCTTTTACAGAGTGCATTAATGTTCACATTTAAGAGCAATGGCTACGTTTATGCAGCGTGTAATGTAACACACCAACTCCTAAGCTTCAAATAACTTTCATATCGTAATTTGAAAGCCCCAGAGCAAAAAATGTGTGTTCTTCAGAACTGGCACAACCCACAGTTTAAAACTTGTCTGGCACATTCGAAGCAACCTCCTGCAAAGGTGAAAAAGGTACACCCTGGAAATTCCAAAGCCGGGATGTGGATGGGTCTTCCATGCCCTCATATATTTCTCATTTAATGCACCATTTGAAAGCTCCACATCAAAGTGGTAATTTGGGATGCTGACCTGCAACAGGGACCAGAAATGCATACTTATTTCTTTCCTCCACTCCCACCCCACCCCCAGCTTTCAAATTTCATTCAATTCTACGTTCAGATAAAGAGAGGAAAGTAGATTAAATCAAAAATGCTCTATACATCCCAATAGTAATACAATGCAACATGCTTTTACATTTCCAGCTATTGAACAGAGTAAGGATTTGAGAGTTATCGTACATGTTATGACTCAAAATAATCACATACGTACTTGTGCAAGTGATGTGACGATTTGTTTTGGTGTTTTTTGTGGGTTTTTTGGTGTGTGTGTGTGTGTGTGTGTGTGTGTGTGTGTTTCAGCTCTCTTAGCCTTAAGGGGTTAAAAAGCCCATTTATGACATTCTTCTATTTGCCTTTCTTCAGAAGAACAAAGTGTTAATTTTGCCAAAGTTTTATTTTCTTATAATTCTAATGCTTTAGATTTCTAACTCCGTTTTCTGGATTTAGAAGAAAAATAAATAAGCGCCTTTATTCTTTCAGCAGGGCTGAGAAGGGCTATAGATAAAATTCTTCAGGCGATGGGTGATTGGACCAGACAGCTTCTGAAGTCTTTTCAGGCATTTAAGATTCTGTGATTGTATTAAAAATAAATGTGCTTTATCAGCTGGTGCCCTGGGCTTGTCTAAATGAAAACATAAATATATGAAGCATAACTGGAATTCGTTTTAAATACTACCGATTATCGTGTGAGGCAGCACAAAGCAGAAATTTACTTTTAATTAAAAAGATTTTCTATCCTTTGATCAAGTAATTGTTTAGGCTGGCTTCACCATGAAGCTTCTCTGAGGATTTCACATAGAAACTCTACTAGTGGGGCCTGTTTTCCTTGATTCTTTTTTATTAGCTCCCAGGGATACGCAGCCCACTGGGGGGGATAAGATGAAGCCCAGAGAGTTCATCTTTTGTGTCTTTCCAATCTTTGAAGGAACTATCCGTAAGGCATAGGCTCACCGACCATGACAGACTGTTTACACCTTCAAGTCCCGCCAATACCCGGTCTTTCTTTCTTTCTTTAAGAAGTCAAATACCACATGCAATTCCAAGGATGTTGATAGGCCATCATACTAGCCCAGAAAAGTGACAGGAGAAAAAAAAAAAAAGGAGCCCCAGGGATCCTGGATGAGGCTGTATGAAGAAGGACATTACAGTCGTCTTAAGCTTCTAAGACTTGATGTACTTACTCTGGGCTAAAGCTGCTGCAGAGAGATCCTTCTCAGAAGAGAGAAAGATCAAGACCCAGGTAGACATACAGTCTTAGGGCTATAGGTACAAGAAATTGGCCAGAGCCGTCCGTTTGAGAATCTAGAAATGAAACATAGAATTTGCAGTGGGAAGTACTCATGATAATAAAAAGAAGCTAGAGCATCATGAAATGTGAAATACTGAGGAAAATGTTTTTGATATTTTAGGAGGTACACCAAGCTCATGTGGAGAAGGGAAAATATTTTTTAAGTTCCCAATCTTAAAAAATGAAGATAACAGCATGCAGGATTTTCCTGGCCTAATTATTTAAACGTTATTTTAAAAATCCAGACTGCTCTCAATCAGCAACATTCTATCACACACATATTACACTATTTCTGTAGTTTTAACTTCCATTTCCAAATATTGCATTCATTTATAAGGATGCTCTTATTTATTCAAAAAGCTCCAGTGCCAAGATGGCAAGAATTCATTTATTTAACAAGTCAATTTCCATGTAAAGAAAAACCAATCAATACATTTGCGCATTTAACACGATATTTCCACTCCATCAGCCACTAGGAAATACATGAATCTCATTTATTGCAATAAATATGGGAGGCGTCTGAGATGATGTCCAATTGCACATCCCTGTGTCTTCGGGTGGTTGGACAAAAAGGAGAAGGAGGCAGGAGTAGGTAATTTGGGGTTCCTGTATCTGCTAAAATTAACTGTGATTATCAACTTCTGTAATACAATAATCCAGCCCCTTACTCTAAGAATTTTGCTGCTTTTAAGAAGAATTTACGTATCTGTTTATCTACTTACCTTCTTTGAAGTGTCTAGATTTATAATATCCGTGTGTGTCATATACAATTCATCTGAATTAAAATCATTTTATAAAAAGTAATTCAAACAAACAGATTACGAACAAGTTCATTCAATTTCTTTTAAAATACTGGCTGTTTTAGTAAAACCGTGCAAAGTGATGTGTTCTTATCCTCAACTTTGCATCTAAGAGTATAGTAACAATGGGACAGGATTCTTACTGTTCTGAAAACCTGCAAGGTTATCTGAATGGAATGCTTTCTTAGCATTTCCAAATATGAGCCTCAGCTCCCTGTTTTTCTGTCAAGAAGCACCCTTTCCACGTGCACACACACACAACATGTGGCCATGTTCACCAAGAAAGCATTTCACCTCTTGTCACCTCCAAGTATGTGGCTGAAATAGATGTATCCAACCACGTGTTAAGAATGGTTCCAGTGGATAAATGCAAGTCACAGCTTCCATTATGTTAAGGACTTTAGGCACTGCTAGAGGACAAATAACACGATATGCTTAGTGTAACATCTGTGCTCATTCTCCTGTGGTTTGAAAGTAGTCGCACAGATGCATTTTTCTCATTGTGTGACCCAGGCTGAAATGCATGAAATTAATATAGATAGATTTTTTTTTCACATGACATTTGGATAGCAAAGCAGCGTATCTTCAGAGCACGGAATGATGCCATGCTTTGTCCCTTTCTTCGAAGAGGAGCCTGGAAATCACTAATCATTATAGAACAGTTCTCCTTTCCTTGTTTCCATTTTCCACCTCCCACACAGAGTCGGTCAGTCCAAAATTGCAGAACGTCGACTGTGAATTGCAATTGCAAACGATTAAGTGGGTTGGGTTTTTTTTGAAAATTCAGTATTTCAAGGCTTTTCCTACCCCCTTATAAAGAATCAGTATACACTTCCTGGCCAAATGGTCAGCTTCCAACAGGGAAAACGCCGTTGACCAAATAGTAAATCGTCAAGTTCATTTCATCTGCTCTCAGGAATGACTGGCATCCCTTCTAAGACGGAATGTTTACATGCTCACTTTCTGACAGCCAGCTGTACCTAGGCGGCCTGCTCTTTCTCTCCTCTCCTGTCTCCGGGGCGGCATTCGTTAACAACCTTAGGCGGGCGACCAACTTTAATCTCAATAATCCCATCAGCTCCTCGCAGGATTGTTAATGCCAAAGAGAGGAGTTTTCTTGGACACCTGCGCTTGCCGATTCTTCATCAGCACATGAAATTCTCATTAACATGACAGGCCCACCTAGATCCCTGAAGAAATACATGGAAAATCGGTGTAAAAGGATGCCGTCAGAGTTTATAGGCCAAGAGGCTGATTTAGACCATCACCCCCATCTGCAAGTCTTTAGTTTCCAGAAATTCATCCTTGTGTTTGTTTTTGAAACCAAGCTTTTAGGAGGAGGGAGAAAAATTAAAGGCTTGACTTACTGGAAAACTAATAATAAACAAGTCATTTTGTTTGTGCTGGAGTAGACAGACGCTGTTTGAGTACAAATGTGTGTTTATCTGGAGCCATTTAGGGATCTCCCCACTCGTGCAGATGAAACTTTACGGGTAACGTGGAACCACAGCTTCTGAAACAGAAATACACTTTACCTATACAGGACATTTAATATTTTTATAGTCTTTTAGATTTGAAAATCTCTTTAACCTGCTGATAAATTGGAAAGATGTATGTGTCCATAACTGAAGTCACTGCTCACTGCTCCTAGGAAGGCATCATGCAGCCTTACCTGGGGGCGGAGCCAGCTCCAGGATCTCTCCCATGAGGCCCGCTCATGAGGACCCTAAGACAGAGAAACACGAAGATCACAAAAGGGCCAAAATCTGCATTCGTTTCCCAGCCACACACAGCTATCATTGCAACATCTTTTATTTTTTTTTTAGATTTTATTTATTTATTTGAGAGAGACAGAGAGCATGAGAGAGGGGAGGGTCAGAGGGGGAAGCAGACTTCCAGCTGAGCAGGGAGCCTGATGCGGGGCTTGATGCCGGGACTCCAGGATCACAACCTGAGCCGAAGGCAGACACTTAACCAATTGAGCCACCCAGGCGCCCTATAATTGCAACATCTCATAAAGACCACACATTACTTAGGTAAAACGATAGAGACCTACAGTTATGCAGTGAAATTTTGATGTCGTTCCCTTTTAAAAAACACAGGGTGGGTATGGGAAAAGTCTAAGATACCAGATACGTAAACATTCCGTGCGCATCACGCTTGCAAATAACTTAGCTCTAAAGTAAGTTATTACGTGAGGTTGGGAGCATGACAGATATTGTGAAAAAAAAAAAAACATTTACGTCCTACTGTCCTCTGGGGTGACTTCTGGGAGGAAGGACACATACTAAGCTACTGAGAGGTCATTTGAGAAATAAGTAACAAAGAATACTTCACACAGCATGAGTCTAGCCAATGAAACTCGTGCAGCGGTCTCCAGCATCGAGTAGTGGACTTTTCAAAGGACTGGAAATTTTATGAGTAGTTATAATATTTGCAGTTATAAATACCAAGATAAGTATAATCACATTCCTAGCTTACGTGTACAAGTTAGCTGCTCAAACACTGACTTTGACTTTCATGACAGGTAGTTGGCGTGTGTTTGGAAGAAAGGAGTTTCAGACCTTGCCAGCAAGGCTGGACTGACACAGCATTGAATTTAAATTCAGCAGAATATATTGAGCATCTGCTAAGGAT
Source organism: Ursus arctos (assembly GCF_023065955.2). Classification (NCBI taxonomy): domain Eukaryota; kingdom Metazoa; phylum Chordata; class Mammalia; order Carnivora; family Ursidae; genus Ursus; species Ursus arctos. The sequence goes on from NW_026622986.1 coordinate 6,126,955, forward strand.
GAGACACTGTAGGTAAGGGCCAGGTGAATTTAAAATGAAAGATTCTGCCCCTCGTTCAAAAGAGTTATAATCTGGGTACCACAGGCAAACCACACACACACACACACACACACACACACACACCAATTACCCAAGTGACTAAGAAAAAAAGTATTAGGGTCACATTCTTATGGTTAATGTGTGTATGAATGCTTCATAATGATCCTCATAATAACTGTGCATGGCCACTAAATGGAGTAAGCCTTGGTATTTTTGTTGGCAAGAGGAGAAGACTAAGGCTTAGGATGGCTGATTAACTTGAATAACATTGTCCAGGTCACTTTTTAATGTCAAAGTTACAGAGGCACTTTTGGGACATGTACTTTATGCCATCACATGCTGCCTGCACCCCCCCCCCATTTTTTCCCCTGTAGTCCAGGATGTATTGAGCATTTTTAATGCAGTCTACCCACTCTGATTGAGATTTATCGTTTCCTTGACTTTGTCCCTCACTGACTAAAGGGCAGGAATCTGGGAACCTTCCCTCTCTTTCACCCAAATATCCAGCACTTACTTGTGTGATAAATGAGTAATTGCCAATCACCAACTTCCCTCCGCAGAAACAAAAATACCCACCATTATACGCTCATGATCTGAGCTCACTGCCTGCTCCTTTAATGTTTGAGGAGTCAGTGGCATGATTTCAACAGCAGTGCGAATCCCTGAATAAACATAACTTTTTATGCCACTTTGCTGAAATGTTTTCTCTTAAATGTAGATATAAACATAGGGCAGGACCGGACCGCGGAGTGTGCCATTTGGGCTCCAGAGAGAAGTCCCTGACTCATGCAGAGTGAGGCTGAGGGGTGGCCCCAGGAACGCTGGGATTCCCAGAGGCAGTGAAGGCGTGCACTGCGCAGTTCCCCCGGCAGAGAGTGCACGCTCGTGAGCTGAAAGCTCCTTCCAGGCAGGATTTCATTGTCTCTCTGTCACTTGCCAAGCTCTTCCTGGCCTGGATTTGTGGACCACATGAAGGCCCACGCAAAGGGTGATGTGTGTTGGGAGGAGGGGGTGCATTGGACCCTTAACTAGCCCTCTAAAATCAGCTCTGCCAGGAGATATTAGATAGAAGGAAAATATTCATCATATCAGATATTTTGAAACACAGGCAGCTGGGTGGGATATTTTTCCAGCTGATTCTGCCTTGAGTTCATCAATCTTGGCCCCCTCCCGGGCCAAAGTCTTACGCTATCTTACGAGATCCGGTTTGAATGACTCAACTGACCCCTTTTCCAGAAAGCCCATTCCTTCTCTTTCTGTAAGGAGTCTTTCTTCTATGGAAGGCCATAATGCCTCGTCTGTCAGTATGGTGGCACTTTTTACTTTGTGTTGTATTATCGTTATTTCCACACAGGCCTACTTGCTTCCAGAGCCTGGCAAACAATAAATGCATGTTGAGTTTAATGGACACTCAGCATCCTTCAGTTTAATTTCACACTTTGAGTTCAAGCATCCATGATATGTGAAGCACTATGATTGAGCTGTAGGACACATCTATGTGAGCATGCCCCATGGCTCCGTTCATTAGCTTAGAGTCTGCCCCCAAATATTTTAGTAAGAAGAAGAACAATAATTGATGTTTATTTATATAGTACAGTCCTATCTGTACAAAGGAATTATGTGCAGAGATAATAAATTGTGCTAAAATGTAAAATGGTTGTAATCCATACCATCCTTTATCCATTCTTCCATACTCTACCCTTTTGGTTTGGGCAGAGACAGATATCAGGAGCCGGAGATCTGTATACACAATCTACTTGATCTTATGGGATGTCTGGTGTTGCCTCCCTGTGGTCAGCTAGTACCACTGGACCCACCCGCTTTCCTGTGCCTACCTCCCCCATGCAAGTCCTACACTTCAGGTCTTCTCCCAGGAGAACACTTTGCGAGTTTTCGTGGGTCTTACACATAAACAATTAACAGGTGGAACCCAGAGGTATGGAAGGAGAGCACCATGTCAGCACATAACCTCCATGGAGTAGGCACTCACTGAATCTTTGCTGGGAACCCATCTAGCAAGAGCACATGCTACGACTCGCCTGTGATGCTTTTCACTAGGAGATCTACATGGTGTTTATATATATTTGAAACTGGTTGCAATTATTTCAAACCTGAAGCATACTTCCTTTTCTCTCTTAAGAAATTCCAATTAAGCAGTTTTTACTGTAACATTTTTAAGTTCCATTCTTAACCAAGTTTCTAGAAATTGCATTTGGTCTGTTCTGAATACTTGTCCTCTTCCCACATCAAAGGATTAGGCTAAGGTTTTAAATTTAATGTAACTTACAAACACACATTCAAAAAATGTTAATTGAAAGTAGTAAGTCCCTGAGTCCTTTACTGCTCAGCAAGAATCTCTGGAAATCTTAGTCAGAAAAGGGGCCATTGAAGTATCATCTTCCTGACTGAGCTATTGAAGGTTTCAGAGGTACCCATGTGCAAGGTGACATGGTATTGAAGCAAAGAAGCTTCTTCATTTTAAAGAAGAAAGGAGTTCACAGACCAGTGTACATCTTAAAAATATTCATCTTTTCTCAAGATCTAGGCATGGAGATTTAGCCAGCCTTTCTCTTCAACTCGACAGGAGAGTTTCAACTTGTCTTAGATGCAGTTTACTTATATCCCAGAGTCTACGGAAACCCCAACACATTTCATTTTCTCCTCTTTTTTTGTCAGAATAGATTGTGTCCCGATGTCCAGATTTTATAGGTGTCTCACGTAAGAAAGGAATTCAAATGGAATATCTGTCTGATTTTTTCTGAACACAATCATATCTGTCCAAGAAAATATGGAAGAAAAAAAAACACCTCAGGTTTTGCATAGTATGTGAAGACTTTTTGCCCGTACATGTCTTGAATGTGTTTCATAAACTAAGCTGAGCATTTTTTGGTGAGTGTCACAGTTCCATGTACTTCTGTCAAACCAAAGGTCTTCAAAGCCTAATGCTGTGTCCATCACACTGAGGAAATGTATACCAGTGGTGGTGCCTCCATTCTAGAACATTCCATCATTATGGTTTCCATATTGGAGTGGTTTGAGTAGCAGGATTCTGGAAATGTCTCTAGTTGAAATGCAAAAGTATGAACCTGCTGCACGGGGTCCCTTTTGTTTCTTTGGTGCCTATGCCACTTGCCAATGTTAACAACTACAGCAGATTTTACTATTTAAACAGAACCAGATGGAACTCTGGTTCAAAGAACATATCAGAATTAAATATTTCTTTTTTAATTAGTTGCTTCTGATTTATGCAAAAAAAAAAAGTAACATGAGATCGAAAGAATGTGCAATGAATTCAGACACAAAGGAACCCACGTAAGTATGATCTCTCTTTATCAGCCAGAAGAGACCAAGGTCAGACCTTGTTTGGGGAGTTAGTTTTTCTTGCCCCTTTTCTTGTTCTTGTGCTATAAGTTCAGTGGCAAGTCAAAGAAACCAGCCTTTCTACTGTATTTGTGCTGTGACTGCCTTATCTAATGTTATTCTAAGTGGCTGGCTCTCGGCTTCCGATAGAACTCCTCTTTCATTCACGTAGGATTGTTTTACTACCAGAGTTTTGTTACAAATTCTTTCCTTTAATTTAGCTATGAAGAAAGAGAGAGAGAGAAAGAGATTAATTCAGGCAATTAAGACCAGAAAGGAAAATTGGCGAGGCTCTGTCTGCATTACACTTTTCACAAACTTGTATATTTTTACTCTTTACCAGAATTTTTAAAACATTTCCTCATTATCTTTTGCTAACAAAGATCCCTCTCTACTGTCTTGTTTTTCAACAGCATAACTGAATCACTCGCAAAGGTTTGCTTTCTGATAGCCAGTGTAAATGTTAAACTCATGGTCCAAGTAATCATAAATGGCTTCAAATTCTCTATAATTATACAAAAATATATTTTTTAAAAAAGAAGAATCAGATTTCATTATTGTTGAGGAAGCAATCCTCAACTATCTTTCAGTAATTACCATGTTTTACAATACGAATGGGGCAACAGCATGGAGGTAGTGTTCGCACATGGGCCACGGATCTGATCTGGGTAAGTCCTGGCTCAGTCACTGGTGAGTTGTGTGACTCTGGGCAGGGTCCACATATCACTTTGTTCCTCAGTTGCTTTGTCCATAAAGCCCTCCATGCGTGACTGTTGTGAGAATTGAAAGAGGTAATGATTGTAAATTTAGCCCTTAATAAAATGCCTGACACAGAGGGAGTGCCCTATGATTTTTCTATTAATATAGTAACTTGAGCCATCAGTATTTTCTTATGTGATACAGTAATAGTGAAAAAATACATAAAGAGATAGAGAACTATGTCACTGGCTATAAAGTGATTATATTCCTGTTGGTAACTATACAAAGTCCAAGATGTTAAGTTAAGGAATGCAATGATCGGATGCTTGAATTAAGCCCACGGATCCTAGAACAGCATTAATGTTCAAATGCTCAGGCCTTATCAGAAAACATGTGTGTTATCTAAGGAAATGAGACAATTGCTTAAAAATATTTTCTTTAGCTTGTAGTGTCTAGTGATGAATTAAACAGCTCTTTGAGTCATCAGAGATGCTCTAAAAAAAAATCCGACATGCTCCCCCTGCTTCAAAATATTTTTCCTGTTTTTAATCAGACTTCAGTCCTTTGTCCTGTATTTTTTCAGGCTCTTGTATTGACCTGCTTTGGGAATGTTAAAAGCTGGTAAACGCTCCCTGGCCAATGCTAGCTCAATGGGCAGTATTTTATTGAGCAAGACAGATTTTCATTTTAGAAATGAGGCTTTCCACATTATGACATTACCAATAGCTGGTTATGTATTATTACAGAAAGCAAGGATATTCATTTCATGGCTCGGAGGCTGCATGCTGGTGTTTAACCAGCAGTTCGCAGAGGTTTGCTACGTGAATTACTACACAATGCTGAAACGTGCGCTTTGTCCTCAAATGATTCCCAGTAAAAAGTGTGCCTCTCCTGGCTTCTCTTTATCTGGGGAATGTGTTTCCTGTCATTACTAGGACAATGCCATGGCCATAAAGTACATGTGGATTATACATGTAGACATCTTCCAACAATGAGCGAGTCAGAATCATGGTCAGGATCCATGCCATGGGGAACCCTCACCCCACGGGAGCGTCTAGAACCCCATCCCGGCCCCCCAGAACTGGATGAGGACAGCTGTTTTCTTCTACTAGTGAGCCTCTCCCCAAACCCAAAATGAAAACTGGGCTTTCCTCTTCTGTATCTGCTGTCTAGCCATATCGTCTCCTTGGGGGTGGAACACAGTGAAAGTAAGATGTGGGTAGACAGTCTACCAGCAGTGTTAGAATTTTATATTTATATTGGAAACAGGATATTGGGTCATTTCTGCTGACGGGGCTATATAAGCTAACTCAGAGAGTGGCCGCCAGAACTCAAAAGGAGTGCGCTAGACTTCTGTAAAATAGTCTACATACTACCAGATAAGTACCAGATGTTTATGTTCGTCACACACACAGAGTGAAACATTCAACAATTGTAGTGAATCCGTTGATGTGCGGCTCCGTGCATGCCCCCCTCCCATCCTCACACCCCCCGTCACCCTCAGAAGTGCATCAAACTCAGATGTGAAATCACATCCATCTTCCAATTAAAAATAAAGCAGCTGTGAAATAATGATATTCTTTCAAAATGAGAAGATAGTGATTGGAACAGAGCTGATTGGATTTAGGGAAAGCAGGTTACTTAATTATGGTTATTGTGTGTCTGAGTTTTTACGGGAAGAAAGGAAGGATTGTTCAGAACGGTGAACGCTCCAAAACACAGAGGGGTGGCATTATGTAAAACTGTTCTGGGGTTGTAGCTTTGTCTTTCCAGCTGCCTGTCTTGGGTCGCCAATCTAGTCTATTATGATGTGAGGTTGGTGAGAACTCATCATAATTCAAAAAGCTAAACCACCAAGAGGATGGCCAGTGGCTGATTTAGAAGAGTTTTCATGAAAACTAATTATTTTGGCTTGAAAGTGACCAAAGCACAATACTCTTAAAAGAGCAATGCGCTTCTTAAAAAAAAAAAAAAAAAAGAGCAATACACTTCTTGACAAAAAAGGGCTATCGTGGTGAGGGAACCACAGTAAGTTGTTTAAAGGTCCGTTTATTTCGTTCATTCATTTCCTCCTGCTTACCTCTACACTTCCTTCTCCTCCTTCTCACCAGAACATTCTTTCCCTTTTGTGCCATTTGCCAGCTTCTACTGTGTATCCTCCAACACCTGTCTTAGACATCAGAGTCCGCTGTGAATTGTCTGCGGTGCCCCGACTCCAAGTGTCTGGGTAAAACGTTGATTCCTTCCTTCCTCTGTGCAGCACTCCATTCTGTCATCGTGTGTGTGTGTTTCCTACACTCTTACTTCTCTTTATGTCCTCACCGCTTACCATAGAACTTAGGGGAGAAGTGGTATGAAGTGTCCGCTGAGTGAATGTCAATTAAGTTGAATAAAAATGTTCGCAGGTAGTGGACCAATTAAATAGATTATGCTACAGCCTCACTGTGGAATACTACGCGAAGCCATTGAAAAATACTTTAGGCATGAACTGTATCCATCAAACTAAACAAAAAGCAAGTTATCAAACGTAGAGGTAATATGCTCTCATTTTCATAATGACAAAACATACATATATCAGCCACATATATTTTGCGTAGAAAAAAATATTCCGGAAGGAATATTATCGGTGGCTATTTCCTAATGTTGGTCTTATGGAGATTTTATTTTCTTCTTTAATCTTTTCTGCATCTTATAAATTTTCACGTGGCAGCTATTACTTTTCTCTATAGAAAAGCAGATACTCCCTAGAAGAAATCATAAAAGTCTGGATGGAGCAAAACACAACATGATGAGTTCCACCGTGGAGACATGAGCTCTGCACCAAACATCGTGGGGGGAAGAAGGGACTTCATTCTGCCTACCAGACCAGAAAGAGAAAAGAGTCATTTGTAGTCAGAAAAGAGGAAAAGGTTATTTTAGGTCAAGAGAACTTCGTGTGACAAGGCAGGAAAACAGAAGGGCTTATCTTGTGTGAGGAATAACAAATAATTTAATGTAGCTGGAAGGTACGGTTGCAGAGGCATAGATGCAGCAGGTGGGTCTAAAAAGGTCGACGGAGGCCAATGTCGTTATTAGCAGAGCCGGCTTCACTGGTGGGGAAGTGTAAACACCCAGGCTTTAGGCAGTAAGGCCCTGTGGGTCTCCTACACAGCCGCACGGGAAGTGTGAGCAGTAGGGCTTCTGGGGCTGAGGGTAACGCACCTCTCCCAAACCCAAATGCTGTGAGGGCATTCCTCGATGACACCTAGGGTGAAAAGACTTGAAAGAACTTCCCCGGTGTTGCCATGAGAGCTCCCACAGTGCTAGGGAGGCTGTGTCTTGTTAGAGTTCTGGGTACCATCCGGTTTTAATTGCAAAGGTTCAGGCCCCAGCCCTAATCATTTTGTGAGGTTGTCATTCATCCTTACGAAACCCAGTGGCAGTAATGTGAGGAAGAAAAATGAAATGAAATTTCAAGTATCCCAGTGTGGGATAAATAAGAGAATCTGCAGAATTTTAAAGCACAGCAGGAAATTTTATGCAATTACAAGGGGAGGGGGCTAATACATTTCATTGCTATTGAGAAAAGAAAATATTTTTTTTTTCTTTTTTACAAGGGATTCATGCATATGTTTTGGGGGCCTTTCTACCTGGGACTTTGGACATTTCCCGTGTTAGATACCCAGTTAATTGCGGTCAGTTATTCCTTCCTTTAAAGTCAATTGTTCTAATGCCTAGGATTTTTCTAGTTGACAACCAAGTAACTTCTTTCCGACCTGGTAACCAAATTTTACCCTAAAAACGAAATTTAAAAATTAGGAAAAGGGACAGCCAGGGAACGAAGTTCTAGAGTTATTTCAAATCAGCCTGAGCTGAATATGCACTCTTGGGGATTTAATCATTTCCAAACTGAAGAGCCATTTGTAAGTTTGACAGGAAGAGTTTATTTAAATAGCTCTGCTTCATGCTCCCTTGGACATCAAGATTTTAAGGGCCCTTCAGCTTGAAAGTGGATATGGCATTGGGTATGACTCAATGGATAGTCAGTAAAGCACTAAGTGTTCTGAGAGCATTTGAAAACAGTTGAAACTGTTGAGTGCAACCATGTCCAGAGTACCCATTAACTTTCAGATTGCAGAGTTAGGAAATCTAGAGAGTTTTTGAGGCAACTTAAAATCCCTTGGTTATTTGTCTGGAATACAGTTAGATTTAAGGCTGTCAGATAACATACAGAACAGCCAGTTAAAGTTGAATTTCAAGTAAACCATGGACCAGCTGTTAGGACGCCCCAATATCGCAGAGGACATACATGTCCCAAAAATATTTGTTGTTTCTCTGAAATTCAAATTTAACTGAACAGCCTCTCTTTTTATTTGCTAAATCTGGCAAACATGGATTGCCTCCCTTTTTTGAAATCTGTGCACAAATTCATACGAAGTCTTATGATTCACTTGTGAAAAAAAGTCAAATTCTGGTTATTGAGTAGACGTACTTGGAAAAAATGTGTTGGGTAAATATTTATTTGTTAAATTAAGATTAAAACATTTACCATTATTATCCTAAACTATTAATTTCTATTAAAGTCTTGCTCTTTTTTCCTCTTAGATCTGGCGACAGCAACCAGAGCATAAATTTTATATCTGTAAAATCAAGTAAATGAAAGAAGGACAGTCTTACATTGGATGGTGCTCCCTTCCTTTCTAGATGAAATCTCCTGTTGCTGAATTGTGTAACTTCAAGTTGGCTTTTATGGGCTAGTGATATAGCTGTTTTTCCTGGATGTAACTTTTTGTTCAGTTTTTGAAGTGAATTGGCAACATGTTGATTTAACTGCTCCAAGGACCTTCAGGAAAAAGCAATTCATGAAAGACAATAGTCATTCTTCATGAGGCTGACTGTACATTAAATGGAAATTCGTTACGTGTTCATGGCCTATAGGACTGGAGGGTTAATTGAAATTTTGTTTTCTGAAAATTGTCTTGCAGTAGGTGGAAAGCGGGATGCAGAAGTGGTAGTGGTGGGTAGGGGGTATGTTTCTGGCTTTTTGTTTTTGTTTTTTTGGCGTTTGTTGCTATTCTCATTGGAAAATGGCATTCTCTTACCTCTTAATAATGAACGTGCTGTTGAAACATTGTGTTAATGTGAAGCAGTTGTAATGTGCAGTCACTTTCTGTGTCCTTTAAAAAGTATTTGCCATATACTTGTGTATCATTTCTCTAAAGGATCTGCATTATGCACAAATAAAATAGGTAGAGGGTATAATAAATGGAGGGAAACTATTTTAAGCAAATAATCGAATGTATCCCAAAAAAGAAATTGAAAATATTTCTAACATACAGAAACTAGTAACGATTTTTGTTTAAAGATTATTCTTGGTTACTAATGATGGAAATAAGAAAAGTATAAGAAAAAAAACCTGTGGTTGACCCTTGAACGACCTGGGTTTGAGCTGTGAGGGTATGCTAATAAGTGGGTTTTTTTTTTTATAGTATGGTCCTGTAAGTGGATTTCCTTAATAACATTTTTTCTTCTATGGCTTACTTTATTGTAAGAATATAGTATATAATACATATATAAAATATGTGTCAATCGATTAATTATGTTATCTGTGAGGTTTCTGGTCAACAGTAGACTATTAGTTGAGTTTTGGGGGAGTCAAAACTTACACACTGATTTTCGACTATGCGGCAGATTGGCACCCCTAACTCCCCACATTGTTCAAGGGTCAACTATAGTTTACTTTACTGGAAACATGGAATCATCGGAAGTCAGAGCTGAAAGGGGCCTTCCGGGTTATCTAGTCCAACTCCTTTATTTAGCAAATGAAGACAGTAAAACTAAAGATGAAGTGACTTGTCCAAGGCCCCGCAGCTAGCAAGTGGCAGAACCAATCCTAGACCCTTGAACACCTGATGCCTAGATCTTTGCCCTGCCCACTCATGTCATATGGTCACAGGAACAACCCAAGCCACTGCAGACCTCTGGGAGGAAATCATGGACGTTGAGGCTTTGGTCACCCCCTGTCAACACTGCTGTGTTGCCCTCCAAGCAGCCCAACCTTCATGGGTATGAGACAAAGACCAGGCTCTGGTATTGAGGAACTCTCCACTGGAAACTTAACAGTCGGAGCTTACGAACCCTAGACATTGTCACATGGAGGCCTCAGTCCTTCCCAGATGGTGCCTTGGAATCCACCTGCCTCTCGAGCCAAACTGCAAGAAAGGCTGTGGGAAGACAGGGGGAAGGAAGGAATTTAAAGATGAAACAAAAATCCTTACTTTACCTTCCTTGTCTCCCTTCCATTCCGGATTATAAATCTCTGGCCCATTCTCCAAACCACAACACTCACAGTGCTTTCAGAGTCATATTGTTTCTGTCTGCGTTCTGTTTGGGAGGGGGCAGATGCTGACAAGCGTAATAGGATCCCATCAGACCCGAGTTCTAGTCCAAGCCTCTTGAAAGTCCAATGTACGAATTATTCTTGTCTTGATTTTCTGATAAATGTAAAATGACGTACACTGATGTGTTGTTTGGAAAGTATTTTTATTTATTTTTTGAAGATTTTATTTATTTATTTGAGAGAGAGAGAGAAGAGAGCACGAGCAGGGGGGAGAGGGAGAAGCAGGCTCCCTGCTGAGCAGAGAGCTTGACTTGGGGATCGATCCCAGACCCTGGGATCATGACCTGAGCCGAAGGCAGACGCTTAACCGACTGAGCCACCCAGGTGCCCCATACCTGTGCCTTCCTTTAGAAAGAAGTTAGGGGTTGTTGTTGCCAGATGGAATTAGGGCCTGTTGCTCTGAGGTGGGTGAAAACTGGAACCCACAGAAAAAGAGGTTTCAGGTAATGGTGGTGCAGGGTGAGTGACTGACCTCGCTTGTATTGTTTTGCAGGTAGACTTGGGTCTTCTGCGCTTTGTCACTGCTGTTGGGACACAGGGAGCTATTTCAAAGGAAACCAAGAAGAAATATTACGTCAAGACTTACAGAATAGACATCAGCTCCAACGGGGAAGACTGGATCACCATAAAAGAGGGAAATAAACCTGTCGTAAGTGTGGCCGCCACCTCCCCCCCCCCCCCCACCCAATTCAGTCTTTGAAATGGATGATCAATTTTTACTTGTTTATTTGGGCGCTTTCTGTCTGGCCTGGTTTAGTTTTGGATTGATTTAAAATGAAAAGTGCAATTAGAGGTTTATATCTGACCAAGGGGGTCTCATGTTCCCTGATCCAGAAGTCAGGAGGAAATTATACAGATGTTTCCAAGAAAAGTCAATACCAGCCAAATTAAGTGTCAGACTCAAGAATCACTTTAAGCCTCCCGCGGGGAGGCGGACTGTACACAGGAGAAGCCCTGTCCTCTTAGAACCTCAGGCGTGTTGTTTTGTTTGGTTTCCCTGTGTTTCTTCATTCTCTCTCGTAGATTCCTTCTTTCTTCCTCTCAGTAATGCGCTGCTTTTAGAAAACTCCTTTTCATCTACCCTCTGTGGCTCACAAACTAATTTACAAGTGTGTTTGGCTGCTTCTGTGAGAACGAATCGACCCAGAGGCAGTTCACAGTGTTCCCCCAGATCACACAGCCGTCGGACGCGACCACCTCACCACTCTTAACCGAAGAGGCCGCACCAGCCAGGCCCCGCCCTGGGCGCCCTGCACCAAATCATTTGGAACTGAGATGTTCTCAGTCTGCCTGTTTATTTGAAGTTCCGCTTGCTCTGATTTACTAATCAAAAGATGTCTGAGAAGTCATATTCGCCGTTTCCCCCAAATTAAAAGCTGGCCCTGAAGCCGAGTAGAAAGGCATGGAATTGATAAGGATAGTAGCAAAGATCTAGGTAACTTGAAATTCTGAGTTTGGGAAGAGGCCAATTAACAGGTCTTTGTCTCTCTTCTGCGCATACGTGGCCTGGTTTTCTCCTCCTGGGTCTGGAACTAAGAAAAGCCTCCTGAGTGTGAAGTGAGAGAACAGTTAATTCCCTTTGATTACTGAGGGCGGACAAGATGAAAGTAGATATGTGGAGAGCTGCTCTGTGGGAGGAAACTCCTATGGACAGCAAGTTCAAAGCCACTGTCTAGCCCTGGCGGACACAGAACCAGTCCTCCATCTGGGGAAGAGAAACCCTCACAGCCAACACTTGTGAAGCTTTAGCAAGTACGTTTTGATGCTAAGTTTCATGACTTACTCTTGAAGTATTTTTTGGAAGACATGCCTTGGTTTCAAACAAACAAACAAAACCCTGATGCCAAGGACAGGCCAACGAACAAAAGAATCCAGAGAGAGCAAGGAGAGCTGACCTCAGGCCTTCAGGCCGTTTCTTTAAAACATGAGTGGGGCTTCCCCGACACATCCTCGTCAGCTGCTGGCCATTGGTCATCCGCGTGGCCCAGAGGGGGGGGTCAGGGAGCACTCCCAGGTTCTGAGGGGTGTCTGACAATGCACACGGCTAGGCCCGTATCTGGAGCATCCTGGCAACAGAAGGGCTTCCAGGGTGAGGCAGACAGAATAAAGAAGGATTCAGCAAAGATGGAGGTGTGGCGTCTGAGCACATCCGTCGAAGCTAAATGCGGTCTGAACACCCACCTGAAGTCTCGATATTGTTGCGCACCCTCCTTTCCCTGTACTTTGGGGTCTCTCCGACACTGCCCTCTACCCTCTTCCCTGCTTTCTTCAGGGAGAGCTGGCAGGAGCTTCTCAAGACAACTCCAGCCGTCCTCTTTGCGTGGAATGGAACGTGTGCACTGCCGAGGTTTTCAGCAGACGTGAGGTTCCCTCGGTGTGAGCCAGAGTTCACCCCCAGCCTCTGCTGGAGCACGCAGCCCCCTAAACTGGCGGCCGGTCTCTCCCTGAAGTGGACTTGGTGACCCTTCAAGCGTTACGGTTTGGGACTCTACTCCCGCCGGCAGCTACCCATTACTCTTTGTCACACAAAAATGCTCCCACACAGACTGTTTCCCAGAGAGATTTGCTGAAGTAGGACAGAAATCTAAAGGCCATCACAGGCTAGGATAAATTATGATATTAAACCGTCTCTGGAGAGGGATCAGGCTAACAGCCAACTTTGTAACGCATTTGACCACCTTCCGTCGTGCAGGCCACTTAAGCCAAATGAAGCAAAAACATCACCCTGACTTTTAGAAGTCTTTTCTCCCAGGGGAAGGATGAGCCCTGGGAAACTGTGGTCCTCCTCTGAGAACTTACTTGGAAAGGTGGGGAGGAATCTCCAGGCCTCTGACGGGCCCAGTCACACCCCAGGGACACGACCTAACAGGAATATGGCGCAGCTAGGCTGGGTGAGAAGCAGAGCGCCCGTGGCTTTTACTTCTATGTGGGGTCTCCCCAGAGCAGAGCTGAAGGAAAAGCCAGAGGAATGGAGGCTTTCGGCTCCTCCGGAGGCAGTTCTAGCGCCAGAGTGTTCCAGCATGGCCAACAGTCTCCACTCCTCAGAGATCTTGCTGGAGAGCAGGGCTGTGGCGTCATGCCCAGGCAGCGTGGCCCGGCAGATCCTTGTGGGAAACTCGTTCGTGACTGGCACATAACTACAGTTGCAGTTACGTGCCTCATCTTTCTTAGAATAAAATGACTCATGTTTAAAACTAGAGGCAGGAGCCCTGGAAAAGCTGATTTCCAGCTGCGTAGCATTTATAATTCGGTTTTGATTTTGACCACTAACACATGATTTTTACCAACAACCCAAAAAAAGATGGAAGTTATTAATTAACGTCAGGGATACGATTTTCCATCAAGAAATGGAGTTAAAAGGGGGGAAGCTGCTTGCCCCAGTGCTGTAGCTGGGAATAGAACCTAGAATTTTCAAAAAGCCAGACCCTACACTGAACTCCAAAATTACTCCTTCTGGGGATTCCTGGGAAAGTAGTGTGGGTTCCCGTGAAATGTCTGTAGTATTCTGTAGGTCCTTATGATGAAGTTAATGATTTCCAACCTTTTTAGATAGTAGCATGTAGCCTTTAACAAATGTTGCCTTTCTAATAGTGTTTTTGGAGGTTCTAGGCTCAGAGAAAATTGAATAGATGATTAGGACAACATTCTGTATTACACGTGATTTTTTCTGATTGCTCTCATTTGAAAAAATAACATGACAAGGTTTTAATGCCGCCTCAACCTTGATAGACAATGCTGAAGTTGTAAATAATTTTATAGGCATTTGTGAAAACATAATTTTGCATTCGTCTTAAATCTAAAGAGTCTGTTGTTAAAAGGCATTTTCTTTTTCTACATAGATCTTTCAGGGAAACACCAACCCCACAGATGTTGTGTTTGGAGTTTTCCCTAAACCACTCATAACTCGATTTGTCCGAATCAAACCTGTGACTTGGGAAACTGGCATATCTATGAGGTTTGAAGTATACGGTTGCAAGATCACAGGTAAGCTCCAGCTTGAACATTGCCTCATTTTGACTTATGTAAACTTTTAAATATGGGCAGAGTTATTTTATACAAATGTGGTCATTTTCATTTGGTGGCTAATAGTATGTCCTTTGGATTTAGACAGATCTGACTTTAAGTCCTGTTGGTACCCCCTCACTAGCTTATTTGGGGAGGGAATTGACTATCTTTCAAAGCCTTAGCTATCTCACCTAGGAAACAGTCATGACAGTGGACTCCATGCAGGGTTGTTGGGATAGTGGATTGGCTCGAGGGTCTAAAGCCCTCAGCACAGCCCGGCGTGTGGCCGGTGTTTGTTAAAGTGACGCCTTCCCACTAGACCGCAAGCTCCATGTAGGCGAGCACCGAGCTTCTGTCCCCATTTCCTGGGCGCACGGCCCACCGACAAGGTGCTCAGTAGTTTTACAATTAAAAATTATTACATGACGTGCTCTCCATCACTTTATCTTTTTAATTTTGAAGGCTACAGGTGGCTGTGTCAGCCAAGATCAAGGAGGAGTTTAACGGCTTTACTCACTAACTCCCCTGACAACTCTGTGTCTCAGTATCTATCCATCCTCCGTGGAAAGCATATACTAACACTAGAAATCAATCTGTTCACGCTTCTAGTTTTTTGTGTGTTTCTTCTGACATGAATAGGACTTTCGAGGTTTCTGTTAAACTGATGTAAGTGGAGGGATTCTACTCATTTGAGAGATGAAGAAGGTGCACTAGGGAGGCATTAAGTGACTAAAAAGGTAGGCCAGGCAGGGCAGAGCTAGAAGTAAAAAAAACGGTCATGACTGTTATTCTCGCTGTAGTCCTGCGGCAATCAATGCAGCTATGACTTGTCCACTGACCTTCCCGTGAACCCTGCTGTATTCTGAAGTATTCGAAGAGCAGTCGCACCAGAATTCCTTTCCATTTAAGTAAATACATTGCAAAAGTTTCATTTAAAAAAAAAAAAGCAATACAACGTAACCTTCAAAGTAAGTTTAAAAGTTAAACAGAATCAGTAACTGATTCACTGAAACGTCATTAGAAGTGAATAAATTTTAAAAGTCTCTGAACTATCTTTTAATATTATGTTAGTGTACATAGTTAGGGCGTTTAATCTCTTCTTCCATGAATGCCATCACTATTGCTTTTATTTTTATCCTCTTTAGTATAATTATGTCTAGAGAAGAAAAACACTGATTTTGGAGGTGGGGAAAAACACCCACCTGGGCAGTTTTCAACAAAATTGCAAGCCATTTGGAGAAAAGCAGCATGAGAAAAAACGAAAAAGAAAAAAAAACTATACTAGTTTATAGGAGAGTCCATGTTGGAAAGTAAAAACTGACATCTGATTCTTAGATCTCAAGACTTAGAAAGTTCAAGGTCTTGGAGGCAGGAATTGGGTGGAGAGAGGTTTGGAGGAAGAAGGAACATTGAAAAGTTAGATATAACCTCGGCTTTATTTGTGATCAGCACTTACGTGAGGAAAAGTTCTAGGTAATTTTCAGAGCGTTACAAATTTGAGAAGCTACCCATAAATTCATAGAAACAAGGCCATTTGAGGTCAGGGTCAAAATTTCTGGCTCATTTCTAATTTCATGTCACTGTACCAAAAGAAGAAGAAGAAGAAGAAGAAGAAGAAGAAGAAGAAGAAGAAGAAGAAGAAGAAGAAGAAGGGGAGGAGGAAGAGGAAGAAGTAATTTCGTGACTCCAAACGTGTTGATCTGAACTCGGACTCCTGAGGGGCTCCTTTTAGTTAAATAAAACATTCACTTGAACTGCCCCTTTCCATTTTCACAAGGATATCCCTGAGAGTTCATTCTAGGCATAGGAGTCTTCACATGTGAAGAAGATGAATAGTGTATTGGATTTTTAAAATAAAAATGTTACATGACTTAATGTTACATATTAAAGGACTAGTTAAATGACCTATGTATTTAAACATTGATGTCTAAAACAGCATATTCTTATATTCACACATATTTTATTTTACAATCGTTTTAAGGAGTTATTTGTTCCCCCCAAAAGATACTGCTTTTAGGCTCAGAGTGCTAATGCTAGTCTCTTTATCATGACCCCTGATATATTTTAGATACTCCTCTCTAGTACAGTGGCTACAGTCTCCAAATAATTGACCAAGTCAGGTTTTTGGAGAAGGCAGTATGTTATAATGATAGTCACGTGGACAGAAGGGGTGCACACATCTACCCAGGCCTCACTCTGGACCGGCCACTTGGTGAATGTGTGACCGTGGACAAGACATTTCGTCCCTCTGACCTCCATTTCCTGGTCAGTAAGATTGACCTTAATTCAGCTGTAGTGAAGATTAAATTGAACGAATATAACACACTCGGCTTAGAGTAAATGCTCACTAAAAGGTACCCAGCAAATGACAGAGGGCGTGGGTGGTGTTCAATGAAGGGAGACTAGAACAAGTCCTAGCAAGCAGAGCCTCTGAGGAGACAATGGTATCCATGTTTTCTTCTTGGTTGCCAGAAGCAGATGCAAGAGAAACAAGGCTTCAGCGTCCCTGCTGAGCTGGAAGACCCGTGAAAGCAGGGGCCATGTTTGCCTTATTTTCTATTGTGTCCTGTATGCTTGGACCATAACACGTGCTCAACACACTTATTGAATGAATGAATGAGTGAATGAGTGAATGAATGAATGAATTGCAGTTCTATCCACAAACAATGACTGAATTTCAAAATATCACCCTCTCCTCTTGGGTTGTCAAGTCCTAACTCAAACTAGATTAAAACAAACAAAAACTATTGAATTTAAAAGTTACCCTGTGAATGCATCACTTGACTTCCAAAGTCTCCAGAGCCCTTAAGTTTTCACCTAATTTTTGTATTCAGAAATTATTTTTTTTGAAAATACAATAATCCTAGAAAATCCAGAGTCTAGAGTAGGTGTCACCATAGAAAGATATTTAAAAAATAAGATTGGGACAAACCATTCTGCTTTATAGGTGATTAACAAAGGAGCATTATCATTATTTTGACAAAACAGGCTTCATCGTTTTGGCAAATATGGATATTGAGGAAAATAACCCTGGAGAGTTACTGCTTGATGTATGAGAACATACTGCAAACTCTGTTAACTTGTGTTTGTTCACCAGAAGTCTCTTAACGGCCGCTTCTGCACATATCAGTGTGCTCCTATGTTAGCCAAAGTTTGCAAGGGTGACCTCAGGCACTGCAATACCCTGAGTCATCATGGGAAGATTAAATTATGCTCATTCCGTTTCACCCATCAAATGCAGCTATCTCCTTCTCATTCTTGGAAACTAAGTATTTCATTTACCAGTATATCTCAGTTTTCCTGTTAAAACTGAGTACAGAGATTTTACTATAAAATATTTTCAATGAAAAGAACTACCTTAATTCCCTACCACAGAACTCAACTCTCCTTTCTATCTAGGATTTCTTTTAAGCTATCCAAACAGAATTGCTAAGTAAAATACAGAATGTCCAGTTAAATTTGATTCAGATGAGTGACAAATCATTTTTAGTACAAGTATATCTCATGCAGTATTTGGGACATACTTATACTAAAAAAATTATTCCTTGTTTTAAATTCTAATTTAGTTTGCCACCCTGCTTCTTGCTTTGTTGTTTTTCTTTGATTGTTTGTTTGCTAAATTTGGCAACACTACTTCCAAAGGATTTGACATGGAGCCAGGCACATCTGAGCCAGCCTGCTATGGAAGAATAGAACCAGATCCTAGCATCTCATTCAGACCTTGAAATGCTAATATAAGTTTTTTCCTAATCATTGCTAAAAGTGAGTCACATAATTTTTCATCAAAGGCAAATCAAGGTGCCTCTTCATTGTTCTTTTTGGATGAGGCAGGCTTATAGAAGGGATGAGTATCTAACTGTGCTGTGGATATGTTGGCTGAATGGGGGCTGGGCATCACATGGTTTCTGGATGTGTAAACTGTGCCCTAGCCAAGTCTGCATTAGAGTAAGGACGTTAATCTGGTAAAGGTTGTGCTCTCCTTACAATATTCAGGTTAATTGTGTTTTTCTCCAGATGGTAACATCTGGTACTTATTACCAGCTAAACATTTTCCTTATAAAGGCTGATTTTGAATCAGTCAGGTGTGACCACAGTGACCAAAAATGTGACTTCTATTTTTAGAACTGTAATTTCATAGACCCTCAGTAAAATACTTTTTATAATTTTTTTTTTTATCCCCATTGAGTTTATTCTTGGTTTCCAGATCCCAGCCTGGAGCAAATAGTGACTGAATTACAGGAAGGGGTGCTTGACAAAAAATGACAGCTGCCTTTATTGTGTTAATAAGTTGATTCATTCAACAAATATTTGTTAAGCAAATACCATAGAGAAAGCAGGGCTCAAGGAGTCATAGTAAATTTTTAGATATGACTCGGTTCATGTCCTCAAAGAATTTAAAATCTGGGGAGGCAAATAACAGCAATTCAAGGAACGGAATATGGTCATCACTCTAGGAGAAATGCAGATCAAGTGCTAATAAAAAGTCTCAGAAAAGGAAAACCACACCTAGTTGGAAAGATGGGGGAAATTTTAGCATTTGAAAACAGCTCAAGATTTTTAGTGGTTTAGATAGTGGGAAGGGCAAGATAATGGGGACTTTCTCATGGAGAGAAGAGAATGAGAGAAAGCCTCCCTCCATCTCACCACAAGGAAGTGCTTTATTCTACTTGCCTCTGGCAAAAGGGGTAAATGAGGAGAGGCTTTGCAAAGCCCTGATCTGGAAGGCCTGGCAGGCTTGGTCGCCAGCACAAGCATAATTCCTAGATAAGCCAGGACTGAATGCTTGACTAAAGAAACGACAGGACCTGAAATGCACAACTCATGTAGAAAGTCTCTGAGTAATTCACTCTTAAGGGCAGCCGATAACATGGACACAGTTTAATGGCATTACATACATGCCTCTCGCTTGGGATGGTTATATTTTTAAACTAAATTTTGATTATATTATGCAGAATTGAGTTATTTCAAAGAAAAATAGCTTATCGTTCCTATGCATGTCCTTGATTGAGGTGCACAGTTTTGAAAGGAGAATGATTGAACAGTTTGTTATTAAGTCGCCAAGCAATTAATCAATGATCGATACTCTTCTTATGCTCAGAAGTTACTTGGGCTGCTGTAGAAGATATGGAAAGATCTGATGCTGTTCCTTGCCTTTGAGGAATTTATAATCTAACTGTGGATACAAGATGACCAGTCTTAAAAACAAGGAGAGAACCGTTTAACGCGATACTCTGTGCTACTTTTCGCACGTGTAATCATATTTCTGAGAAGGGAGACTTTAGAATAAAGGCTAGCGTGGTTTGAGAAGTTTCCATGAAGAGTCTGAGGTTGGGTTCTAAGGTTTTAGCAGACCTTGCTTCTGTCCACAGGAGGGTAAGGAGCAGCAGGAACATTTTGAACAAAGCCATGATGAGGATTAGAGAAGAATGGATTAGCTGGAATATACTGTCAGTAAGAGGAAATAAAATTAGATAAACAGTGTGAAACCAAAATGAAGGTCTCAAAAGCTGGATAGAGACTTTTTATATGGTCCTATAAATAATGGAGAGCCATCGAGATTTTCTAAATTTCTAAAAGCTCTGTCTTTTATTATTGTGGTAAATACGCATTACGTAAAATTTACCGTTTTAACCATTTTAAGGGTACGATTGAGTTGTATTATGTACAATCACATTACTGTGCAACCATCACCACTGTCCATCTCCAGAGCTTTTCATTATCCCAAACGGAAACCCTGTACCCGTTCAATTCCATCCCCCCATTCTTGCCTCCCGCCAGCTGCTGGCAAACACCACTCTACTTCCTCTCTTTATGTATTTGACAATTTCAGGTGCCTCATCTCAATGGAATCATACAGCATTTGTCCTTTTGTGTCTGGCTTATTTTACTTAGCAAGGGAAGATTTTTGAGCCTAAGAATGATACTGCAGAAAATGTTTAGGAACAGTGAATGGGTGGTGTAGAATCACCTAGGGTCTGACAAGCCAGCCGAGCATTTAGCACCCTGGCCAGCGGGGCGCAGACCAGGATGATGCTAAAGGAGAGGGGGACCACAAGGCAGGGCCAACACACTTCTTCGTTGTTGTCGTTGTTAACGAAAACATGACAGGTTTTAGTAGCAGAACAGGAATGCGGAAATGTAAAATAGGGATAAATAAAAGAACTAGGCATTAACTAGCTGGTGGGTGGTTCCACCAGTTAAAGCATAGAGTTTGATAAAGGGATTCAGTGTCAAGGGAAAAGGACCATTTGGGTTTGGACAGCGTACATTTGAGATGACAATGGAGATTTGTGTGGAAAGCTCCTAATGCGGTTAGAAGGAGGGGTGGGCAGGACAGCATCCTGCTGTTGAAACTGCTGTTTCACATCTCCCACCCATCATAAACTGAACCTCTGTTGGGCGGGCCCGTACTGGATCTGGGGATAGGTTCTGGGTACCAAAGGGACAAAGCATCAGTGCTTTGACATTAAATTTGGAAGAACTCAGAAAGGGGGAAGTGTGCGCCCTTATAGAACATTTTCTTTATTAGAAGTGGGTCTGGGAGGGGAGTTCTGAAAGTTTAGGAGAAAGGTTTGAGGGAGGAAAAGCTCTGGCTTAATGTCAAAAGATCCAGAGACTTAAAAATGTATGTGAACGGGTACAGACAATGTGCCTGTTCAATCTGTGGTACTCTCTTTCTAAGCACGGACACTTGAAGAAAATCATCTCACGTCATCTATTTCATTTCACCCTTTAGATTACCCTTGCTCTGGCATGTTGGGTATGGTGTCTGGACTTATCTCTGACTCCCAGATAACAGCATCAAACCAAGGGGAGAGAAACTGGATGCCTGAAAATATTCGTCTGGTAACCAGTCGTTCCGGCTGGGCACTGCCACCCGCACCCCACCCATACATAAACGAGTGGCTCCAGGTGGACCTGGGGGAAGAGAAGATTGTGAGGGGCATCATCATTCAGGGAGGGAAGCACCGGGAGAACAAAGTGTTCATGAGGAAATTCAAGATCGGATACAGCAACAATGGCTCAGACTGGAAAATGATCATGGATGACAGCAAGCGCAAGGCTAAGGTGAGGTCCGGGGACGGGAGTGGCTGCTGGGGAGGAGGTCCTTTCTTGCGTCGTTGACTTAGATCAAGGACCGCCAGCATTTTCCTGAAGAAGTACGACTTTGTATTTCTTTTAAGCAGTGACATCAGTGGAGGTGTTCGATGGTGTCCATAAGACCCCCGTCCTAGGGAAGCCAGGAATGAGGTGCTGAACGTGATATCTGAGAGCAACGCAGAATAGCATTGCTGCTCACCTTTCCTTCCTCAGGGAACAGTGGAAAGCTCAACACTCAGGAGACACGGTGGCCCAGAGGCTGGGGGGCTGGGGGCTGACAGGGCCACCCAGTAGAAACTCAGGAGCTCTCTGCAGATTCTAATCTGTTAGCACCCCCCGCAATCCCTTTCCCCTTCTCTCACCCTTCCGTCTTTTAAATTTTTTTTGTTTATTTGGTTTTTGTTTGTTTGGGGTTTGTTTTTTACATTTCAATTGTGGTGAAATACACATAACGTAAAATTTACCATCTTAACCTTTTCAGGTGTACAGTTCAATGGTGTTAAGTACACTCATATTGCTGTGCAACCGATCTCCAGAACTTCATCATCTCGCAAAACTCAAACTCTAGACCCACCAAGCGATAACTCCCATCCCCCTGACCCCCAGCTCCTGGCGACCACCATTTCACTTTCTGTCTCTGTGAATCTGACTTCTCCAGGAGCCACACATAAGTGGGATCATACAACATTTGAACTTTTCTGACCGGCTCATTTTACTTGACACAATGTCCTCAAGTTGTAGCACGTGGCAGGATTCCATTTCTTTTTAAAGCCGAATGACATTCTCTTGTATGTGTGTACCACACTTAGTGTATCCATTTATCCACCGAGGGACCCTGTCATTGCTTCTGCTTTATGAATCATGCTTCAGTATGTTTTTTTTTTTAAGATTTTATTTATTTATTCGACAGAGATAGAGACAGCCAGCGAGAGAGGGAACACAAGCAGGGGGAGTGGGAGAGGAAGAAGCAGGCTCCCAGCGGAGGAGCCTGATGTGGGGCTCAATCCCATAACGCCGGGATCACGCCCTGAGCCGAAGGCAGACGCTTAATGACTGTGCCACCCAGGCGCCCCTTCAGTATGTTTTGTATACATTGGAACCCTTTAAAATACAGTTGGTTCTTTACCCAGTGAAAAGGGAGATATTCCAACATTCACCACAACACGTGGTATCATTTTTTTTGTGAACCAAGCAGATCTTCTTTAGTGATTATGTTTTAGTTAGACTGATGGTCAAACTTATTTGCATTTCCTGAGCACACAACACCAACCAGGAGAGACACCCAAGACTATGTTGGGTGGCTGATAGCTGGTTTGAGGATGAAGTAATTAACAACCCACAGACCGTCTGTTCTGTCTGCACTGTGGGAATGGTATCCAGCCGATGGTACTTCTCACGCCCAACACAATTGGTTTTCCATCCCTGCTTTGCCCAGGACCTACTCCTTTTGTGAAAAGATCTTAGCCCGTTGGCAGGAATGTTATCCTTGCTCCCACTCTAAGTGAGTGTGGGAATGTGGCTTGCTATAAGTGACTCAGGCCAAGGGCATGGCAGGCAGGAAACAACAGCCCGCCGGCACCACCATCTCCCCTTCGGTCCAGATGTGGGGCTCTGCAGAGACCGTCTGTCCCCCATGGGCTGTGGTCAGCACCAGTGTGGTGAGCCACTGAGAGCCACGATGCTGTCGGAAATGTAAGAATTTCTCTCCCATCTCACCCCTGCTTCATTTGTGGTTTCCAAAACATTTCCAGTGTTGTTTTTTTTTTTTTCATCTACATGCAGCTACTCTCTTTCTGGTGTTCATTTCATTTCCCCCTTCTATGTCTGCCCCTCTTGTTTGGATAAAAGAAAAAGTAAAATAAACATCAGACACTGGAGTGCCCTAAGAGCCAGTCTTTTCTGAGGAGTAGTGAGCCTTCTGACTTGATCACCAAGTGAGAATATGCCACACGTCAGCAGCATCCTGGAGCTGATGCTGTTGTGACATGTTTGTTCCCCAACACAAGGGTTCTACGAGAGAAAGAAAACAAATTACCGTAGGCTTTGGAGAAGATGCCTCATCCCGTCTGCAATTAAGTCTAAAGCTAAAGCTATCACTCTATTGTAGTATATTGCATGGAGAACTCCCCTGGAAGCCAGCACACAGTTTTCAATTTCAACAAAAAAACTCCATTCATGACTATGTGAGATTTTTCTCCTAAAATATTATTTTATACATCATTATCATCTTCCTATGATATTTAAAACCACAAAACGTCTAAATAATTTACATAGAGCCTAATCTGTGATTCCTAACATGTGCTTCTCCTGCAATAAAATCCTTAAGATGCAAAAGGACATGGGTAAAACCTTCAGTTTAGGAGCCGTCCATACTACTGAATTGTACAATGATATTTAACACACACTATATTTAAACTTACAAATGAAGGTTACCGGCTTCGAATGCCAAGTACCTTTTTATGTAATACTAGGATGAAGACTGGGTTTTATGAATAAAACAGCACTTTGATGGATTGAAAATCCTCTATACCTTGCTCCTCACTTCCTACCCTCAAGTGGTACGTGATGGACCAGGTATATCAGAGTCTCTGAGTTCACCAGACTTCTCAGGAGCAGGTAGGAGATCTGAAGCCTCAAAGCCCTCTTCTTCTAAAACATGATTCGTAAAAGGACACAAAGATATCTCATAAACAGCCTTATGTTAACAAAGTTAGCCCAGCTCCATATGGCTCTTCACCACTAATATTCTTCCCAGCTCATCCCCGACAGCTTTTATAATGTTTTTACATTGTGCTAATTCTTTACTCAAGTTAAAATGAGAAGAAGAGCCCAGATTCCGTAACTATAAACGCTTTCCTCCTATGATTGTTGGAGCTGTGCTAACATCAACAGAACAGGCATGTGTCGTAATGTTGTTTTCATCATAATTATACCTCGCTGACGACACTTAATTGGGCCTAACAATAACATATGTCAGATTCTCAATGACTGAAAGCAACTGTGTTCTATCAAGAGTGCAGAACCCCAATCGTGAATTTACTCTTGTAAATAATAGAAGGAAACTTTAAGGGGGAGCAGCAGGTCTATGTCAACCATGTCCTTTTTGATTCCTGGAGGCTTTTCTGAATTGGAAAAGGCCGATTCATTTCCTTCTAGAACTCAGAGAACCTCTGGCCATGTTGCAGCCGACCCAACCTGTCTATCTTCTCTTATATGTGTGCCCCTTTTAGCCCTGGTATTTCTACCACTGAATGAGCACATCTTTTGCTGGTTTAGGACATCTTGACGCAGCAGTTGGGTATGGTCCCCACTCCTGACTGACATGACTTGGGGCTGGCCATCCACTCAATCTGATCTACCAGGTTTGGTAGCCCAAACTGCAATATATTTAAAGAAACATTAAGGAAACTAAATATGTGGCCTTGGTTATAAACCTCAGTTTCCTGGATTTAATGAGATTAGACTAGATCATTTCTAAGGGCAGAGACCTCAGAGCAGTGTGGTGAAGGGTACCAGTTAAGACTGCCTAGGTTTGAACCCTGGCTCTGACACTTACTGTACATATGGCCACGGCACATTACGCGACCTCCCTGCGCCTCATCTGAAAGCTGAGGGTAATGATAGAACCTCCCTCATGGAGTTCTCTTGAGGATTAAATGAATTTGTATATTTCCAGCACTTAGAACAAAGCCTTGCACCCGTAAATATCGTGCAATGTTTGGTGTATAAGACACTCCTAATGATAAGGCAATTTTCTAATCCCCCTTCCCCACCTCCCATCCTGAACAGGATTAAGAATGATGTTGAGAGAAGAGGATATAAGAAGGCTTATCTATTTCTTGCAAAAGTTATTGTTCCATTTTCTTATGATTCCACTCAAGGATTTTGACCTTCCTGTCAGTGTAAAAAGGGAACTAAAATAATCAAGTCGCCGCACCGGCAATGGGTGGCCTGACTCCGGAAGAATGCCACAGTGTCTTCAAGTTAGGAATGTATTTCAAAAAGAGGAGCCCATTCACACTGCAATTCAGCCCAGCGTCAGGACCTCACTCAACAGTCAGGACCCTTGTTACCTTCCTGAGATGAGAAGGTCTTTTATCTACAAATGCCTCCCACTGGTGGAACTTCTTCAGTAAATAGCAATTTTAGAGGGTTGAAATAACCCCAGTTCCTGACTAAATAGTACTTGCACGACATTAAATTTAATATCTCCTACTTCAGGAGTTTAATTCCTCCCCCTTCTACGGGTCTTAGCAAAACTAGGACCCGCTCCTTCAAGAGAATGTAACCGGCGTCGTTGTTGAAAATGTGGTGTCTATTATAGCTCTGAAAAATGGCAGCTTCTCTTCCTGAGTTATCTTCCTCCACCTCAAGGAAGTGGTGGAAGTGTCACTTCTCCCAGACACATCAGCCTATCATTGGAAACATGTCTCATTAAATCCTCAGCGTCTGGGATAGCCTCAGTGTGTGCTCCGAAGTTTCTGAGAAATGACATCTGTCACTTCTTGGAGAAGCTTTAGTTTTTTTTTTCCTTTCTCATTTATGGAGGAGGTGTCACGCATTTACAAAGTGGTGGGATGGGGTCTATTTCTCTGCCCTATCAAGAGTCCTGATGGAGGGACTCTTCTGCCAAAAGGGAGGTTTTATCAGTAACGGTGTTTCTCATACTTCACAGTCTTTTGAAGGCAACAACAACTATGACACGCCTGAGCTACGGACTTTTCCACCTCTTTCCACACGATTCATCAGGATCTACCCTGAAAGAGCCACTCATGGAGGACTGGGGCTGAGGATGGAACTGCTGGGCTGTGAAGTGGAAGGTAATTACAGTTTCCAGAGTCCCTTCTAGTCTCCCACTTCTTAAATCTCTTTCTTCATGCATTTATGCACCTCATGGTGCTGCTGCAAATTGCTAGCTTTTTCCCCTGGGTGATCCTGCCTCTGTGTCTGCCAGTCCGTGAGGCTCAGCATTCCAGCACACTCCATGCAACGGTGCCTTGTATTGGTTGTTTGCAGAACTCTCCTCAGATTCTGTGGGTTGCCTCCTTTGACTTTTTAAAAAAATAATTTATTGAGGTGAAATTTGCATATTATGAAATTGACTATTTTTAAGTGAACAATTCAGTGGCATTTAGTACAGTCACAATTATTTATGCAACCACCACTTCTATCTAGTTCCAAAACATTTCCTTCACTTCAAAGTAAAACCCTCTACCCATTAAGGGGTTTGCCCTTGACCCCTGAAAACCACCACCAGTTCCTTTGACCTTTTTTAGTATTGCTTAGCCGTCTATGTCCGTTTCAAGGTTCTGTCTGCAGTGGTTAACTACCATCACATACTAGTGGGAAGGAGCGTTGGACAGACCGAAATACCAGCATTACCTTGAATGAATTTCTCAGGCTGCTGCAGAGAAACAAAACTTTACATGAGGTAGTATGTCTGAATGTGCGGTGAGATCCGTTGAAGGATATTACTGCATAAACTTATCATATGAAAGTCATACCAAGGACAAATTCATTTCACACACTGACCTTGGAGCTGCACACAGCTCTGCCTTTTTATCACATAATAAATAAGAGAATGTTTGAAAAAACCAATGCGGTGTTTGTTTATTGTACCATCTAAGGCTTTTGTGCAATAGAATTCCCATCTGCCTTAGATTTGGGCATCAATGAGTAACCAACTTTTCCATCCCCATAAAGGTCTTTCTTCAGGTTAGCTCAAAGGATGGCTATTGTTGGTACCCAGATGTTAATCAATCGAGCATATGCTCATGGTCGTTCTGAAGAATGCTTTTTAATATCACCTTCTTGTGGTTTCAAAATTATTTGTGTTTTGAGCTACCCAAATATAATTACATTCTTGAGCACATTAAACATCATAAAACTTTTCTTAGGCACTAGAGAATCTTAAGCTATAAATCACCATACTACTGAATGATTCATAGCTACTCTTGTATGTATTTATTTTAAAGCAGGCCATGATCTCCCATTCTTTATTGTGTAGTTGGTTCTGTATCTGGAGTCATGTCTCAGACCTCTGAATTATCCAGTCGCTATCAACACAGACTAAGAATGACTATGTGCCAGGACTTAGGCAAAGATACCGAGAAAAAGAAGGGACAGGCAGACCAAACCAACTGCAGACATGTTCATTCCATTGGCGGAGAAATGTGGTCATCTGGTAAGGGGGTCTGCTGCTATGATGCAGGTCGTTAGCCTGGGTCCTGGAAAGCAACACTGGTGGGAGTGAATGGTTGGTTGAAAAGACTGAGGCTGGGGGCAGTTTGCCAGTGTCAACTCCGTTAGTGCGGTAGAAATGGTTGGTGAAGAGATTCGCTGCAGATGTCTCCAAGCGCTCACAAAAGTGAGGAAGTTGCCCCGAGCCGTAAGAGAAGCCGACATCAGGGGAAAGTAATGTCAAAGCTTTTTGACACAATTGGTGAAAGGGAGTGATTTTTTTGTGGGGGTTTTTTTGTTGTTTTTTTCTTCTTCCTTAAAACGATTAACAGGCCTTTAGTAAATATCTGCTCTGTGCCTCGTGTTCCGGAAGATACCTAGAGGGTTACAGAAGGCCGGTGAGCTACAACTCAGCCTTGCACACGTGTCCATCCTACTTTGGGCTAGCGTTTACCAGAAACAATTAGAGAATCACAGAAGAGAAAATATATCCAAGTAGTAAAACTGGGAAATAAAAATTATTCCCTTCCTAGTTTTTCCATTTAAACCAGGTCCTACCCTGGGCTTCTACCAATGAGGAACTCCTCCTCGATTAATACCATAAGGAATGCAGATGAAAAGAGAGTTTTAAATACTTAAAAGTGGCACAGAACTTAGTGAAGACAGCATCTGGATTGCCAGGGAGGGTTCTCTTGATTTGGTGATAGCGACAAGTGGAGCCCAGAATGTGTGCGTAGGATCTTACAAAGTCTACATCGTACGCCTAGATGGTGCACACATTCTCCCTGGTTATTACTGATGATTTCTTAGTTATTACTGGTGTGTGTTCTGGGCAGTTGGGGAAGTTGAAACTAGCTATGTTTCTATACTTGTCATAACTCTGCTCAGTAATTAAGCACAATAACAAAGAGTATCAAATTTTTATTGAGAAAGAAGCAGTTACCAATACATTCCTACTGGCCAGAAGCTCTCAGAGAACAGAGCCCCCGCTCCCAGTATCTTGTCTGGTTCTCAGACATCAAGAGAGCTGTACGTTACCTCAAGTCTTGTAAAGTGAAATGTAATGCCGAAAACTGTAAAATATTAAACAGATTGCAAGAATGAGTAACAGGCTGAAAAATAATAGACCAAACTAAATGTAAAGAACTTCAAAAGCAGTCTTTGATTAATGTTGGCTATCCTTCAACTACAAACTCACAGATACAGGAATACCTGCTGGGGGTGGAATGCAATCCCCCAGGGGGTTCAGGGAAAATGACCCCAGGATATCTAAGACAACTCCTCTCAAACACCTGCCTGGGACAGGGGATCCCAAGTTGAGAAACTTACTTAAAGGGAAATGGAGTCACTCAAAACAATTTAAAAAAAAAAAGAAGAAGAACAATATTGTACTAAAAGAGAATCTTGAGAGTCCCTTTTGGGGAAACATTATAATGCCAACTTAGCAAACCTAGCAAATACTCAGAGCATAAAAGAATTCATGACAAGCGAGTTCTGTAGCACATTGAAAACGAAAGGAGCAACCGTCGAAGCAGGATCTCTGTCATCAAAGTTCTCAATTCCAGGGTCATGAATAAATAACCAGTGAGAGAATTCAAGCACTTTTCAGAAAAAGGATGTTTATGTAGATAACAATGTATAAAATGTGAGGGCTGCCAACTCTCCTGGCAGATACGGATTAAATACCAAAACAAAGCAGTCCCCAGTGCATTCTGCCAAATCCAAGGATATTTAGCTCCCGTAAGAGAGGCAAGCCGTGCTTCTCACCACGGATTAGAGGTTTCTGCAAAGGCGTCGGCGGATTCCCTGGCCAGAGCGCGGTGAGCCCGTGCCCAGGTGAGCGATGCTAATCCTCGGATCTTGTTGCAGCACCTACAGCTGGACCGACCACTCCCAACGGGAACCTGGTGGACGAATGTGATGACGACCAGGCCAACTGCCACAGCGGAACAGGTGATGACTTCCAGCTCACAGGTGCAGAAACACCTTCATCCCATTGCTGTGCCATTTCAGTCACGTTGGGCTTGAGGCCGGCTAGTTCATGTCTGTGTGTGCTTGTGGCCGCGGGTTGGGGTGGTGGCAGCGCCGCGGAGGCGTCGTCCTTCCCTCGTGCTGTCCTGCCACCACCGAGCCATTTTCAGAGCCAGGGGCTAGGATGCTCTTTATAAGAATGTCTCCACCACGGCTACATGTGCTCACCTCATCCTCATCTCAAACACCGCCCCCATAACACACGCACGACCCATGCATAACCACACACTTCGGAATATTTGTTTTCATTTTCTAACAAGGATAAAATGCGCTGAGCGGGACGTTTACCCAACTAATTGATGAAATTGGGCTTAGATTTGAAATGCAGCTTTTAAGTGAGGATTTTGTAAATCCTGTTACATTAAAATGTACAAAGGCAGAATTAGTTGTTATTTTACGTTAGGGACAACTAGCAAATGTATCAGGGATGGTGTGTGCCAAATACCTCCCTAATTCATTTAGAGTATTACTCCATAACATTCTAAAACCCTAAGGGCTAGAAAGTGACCTTCTCTTCTCCTTGGAATGGCAGAGGAAATATTACACGAGTGGGAAAATGGGATTGTACCACTTGGAAATGGGCCATGGCTGTAGGATTTTCACCCTATTGTGGCCAAAGGCACTGTGGGACCCTTACTGCCACCTGGGTCAAAATGCAGTTCATCCGGCATCTGACTCTCATTTCAGATTAAACATGAGCCCTTGGCTGCAGGTCTGTATTTTTACCCCAAAGGGACTCAGAGAGCCCACATAATTCATTTCCATGGGCAAAACTGAAGGCGTTACCATGTAACTTCGTAACAGTGCCATGCTATTGGCTAATGCATTAATATAAAATCTGCAAGAAAATGTCCCACAGTACATTTCCAATTACTTCAAAAGCTCTCCTCTGAAGGAGCAAGAGAGCTCGGCACTCAGATTGAATAAGGGGTCAGATCTGGCTCAGAAATTTAGTACCATGAGCTGGGTTTCCATTTAAATCCCAGCTCCTAAGGCTGTCTCCCTCCAAATTTTCAGATAATCGCGTACCGTCATAGGGCCAATAAATGTTACCATGGGCTTTTGAAAACAAATCTTGTATGTAAGTAGCCACAAGCCACAAAAATTAATTAACGCAGAGGCATTTTCTTTGTGAGATGTCAAGTTCAAGCTGAAAACCCTACAGCTGGTGTTAAGAACAGAGTACCATTCTGTGAACCAGGTCCTGTGGAACCTTCCCAGGATTGCTTGTAAACACCCTGCCACAGACCCCAGGCCTTTTGTGGACCCTGTCACACATCCGTACTGAAATTCCTCATAAAAAGGAAAGACTATAGTCATCACAGTATACCCTTTCAATTGCCCTCTTGTGGAGAGGATTCTTTTCTTTATAAACCCTAAAGTGGTCAGTTAATATTGATTAGAAACAAAGCCTCAGATTTACTCCTCATATCAGAACAACCAACCTTCTCATTTTTGCATCAGTTCATGACTGAATCAATTGAAACTAAAGCCTTTGAATGAAACCGGGCAAGTATGTTAGCCTGGAGCAAATTATGTATGGCAACAAGTAACACAGCACAGAAAATGGGTCATTTATAGTGGAAACACTGACAGTCCTCTCAAAGGACAAGGCTGTAGTTTATCTACAGCATTCAAAATCATTTATTGGTTACATAGAAAAAGTTCTAATTTTTTAATTTACATATTACCGTGGCAAAAAAAAAAACAGTCATTTTCTCAAGCCAGCCTATTTGTCTCAATATTTCTATAAATACATACATATATTAAGAACTTCCAGAGGTCTTGTTAATGCCCGCTCCACACCCCCATCAAGAAGGGGTGATTTCAGAAGGAATATCATGTTTCTTTCTTTTTTTTTTTTTTTAAGATTTTATTTATTTATGTGACAGAGAGACAGCCAGCGAGAGAGGGAACACAAGCAGGGGGAGTGGGAGAGGAAGAAGCAGGCTCCCAGCGGAGGAGCCTGATGTGGGACTCGATCCCAGAACGTCGGGATCACGCCCTGAGCCGAAGGCAGACGCTTAACGACTGCGCCACCCAGGCGCCCCAGAAATATCATGTTTCAACTTCATTTATTGCATTACTGGCCAACTTGGGTTTTGTTTTTGTTTTTTTGTTTTGTTTTTTTCTTTTTACTTATTTTGTTTTATGGCGCTGTGGGTTATCCTTCTCTGAGAAAGGGTGTGCTCCTATGTAAACGTTTTTGTGACGGGCAAAAGCCTCCCGTCACCGAGGTGTCCTCTCGCGTGGGAAGAGCTCACACAGCCCCGCACCTTCTTCGCTCCCTCTGTCCCAGGCTTCACCGTCAGAGCCCCAAACTCGGCACGTTGAGGGTAATGGAACCAAAGTGAAAGCATCTTCACTCTAACCCTGAGAGGAGGGAAGGTGGAAATTAGGATGAATTCTCTCCCGCGCAGTGTTTGGTTCCTTCACGCAGATGGTGTCCCTTTAACCTCTCCTCCTGGGGTGACCGCTTTGAATAGAGTGGTAAATAAGTATTTTAGCAAAATGCTCATTACTTCCAAACAACACTGAATTCCAGGTGAACTGTACCGAACGCATGGAAATGAGGAGAGATTCCGCTCTCCTGTACTTGCTTGCCAAGGTGAAAATTCACCCCTGAAGTTACTCATTTGCAAATGCCTTTGAAGTCATTAGATAATACAATTGGTTTCAAAGGCACCAGGAGGCCAAATTTCACATTGGATCTGTGTGTACCCAACAGCAGAATTTGGCTCGCGACCTATAACAAAACTGATAATGCATATCGGTTTTAAAAAGTGAATTTTCACCTTGAGTCTTTCTCCCGTAAGACCACTGGGAACAGAACACTAATGTATTCTGGCCTCCCTCCAATTCTGCCATTATAGATTCACCTTCTTAACCCATAATATATATGATTCCTTCTTCCTCGCTCCTGCCTCACGGAGGCCACGCACACGTGTGACCGCTCACCCAGCATATTTACTGGGAGAGCGAGGGTAATATGACTTGATGCTGCAGTCGATTAGCTCCAAAATCTTCATCCCATCCCAAGAGCACGATTTCACGGCTCTCTGATTCACGACCTGGATGATTTCTGATCTGTGCAAGCTGCAGGGTAAAACGAGGGCCTGGCCA
This sequence comes from Ursus arctos, assembly GCF_023065955.2. Classification (NCBI taxonomy): domain Eukaryota; kingdom Metazoa; phylum Chordata; class Mammalia; order Carnivora; family Ursidae; genus Ursus; species Ursus arctos. The sequence continues at coordinate 6,159,872 of NW_026622986.1, forward strand.
GAATAGAGATGATCACAGATCTTGACTGAACAATACTAATGTAAGGTGTACAGTGGCACCTTAGAACCGCCTGCAAAGCTTTCCGTGATACTCATGAGCCCACCCCGTGCCCCGCCCCCAAGTCTGCTCAGGGCTTTCTGTCTTGGGGCAACAGATGATCTCTGACCATAACAGATACACATAAGGAGGAAGGGCTTTCTCAAACACTGAAGTCATCAAGAGCAAACCAGTGTTTCCCACACTTGGCGGGTTCTAAGACTCACCTGAGAAGCTTTCCAGAGTTCCGATTTCAAGGCCTACCCCTGGGGGTTCTGGTTCAGTGAGGTCAGAGGACGATAAGTGGGTTGGCTACAGGTTCAACAGGCACCCAGGTGATTTTTATGGTTGGCAAGTTCAAGAACACTACTTTAAAACGGAGGTTTAGGGGCGCCTGGGTGGCACAGTCGGTTAAGCGTCTGCCTGTGGCTCAGGTCATGATCCCGGGGTCAAGTCCTGCATTGGGCTTTCTGCTTGGTGGGGAGCCTGCTTCTCCCCTCTGCCTCTGCTGCTCCCCCTGCTTGTGCTCTCTCGCTCTGTCAAATAAATAAATAAAATCTTAAAAAAAACAAACAAAAAAACCCCAGAGGTTTAACGAGGAGGAGCAGAAAATGGAAGTGCCAAGATGCAGAACAAAAGCGGGTGAAGCTAACTTGTCACGTGGCTCCCTCACCAGGAGGCCCCAAGTCAACCCCAGCTGATGGGAAGCTGGCAGTGCTCAGGGGGTTACTCGTGCCATCTTCCAGTGCTCTGGGCCTGTGAGGCAGCGGTTCTGCTCTCGCCTTTTTCTGCAGCTTCCCCGGATCACATGCTGGGCAGAATATTTGTCCTTGGGAAAAACAAACAAGTACAGCAGCCCAAGAAAGGAGGAACGGCTGCCACCCACTTAAACCTTCAGTTTTTAAAATAGATCGTGGGGAGCAGCCCTGGGCCTCCCCTGAAGGCACACATCTGAGACCTTGGGAAACTATGTGAAGCTCAGGGGCCCAGGTCGAGTTTAATTCCCAAGTCACTGAGGACATGTGGAGGCTTTTGCTTTTCACGGTTCCAGTTGTGTAGTACTGTAATCAGGGAATCAGGCAATGCCCTTGGAAGGAAGTCTCACACTCCCCATACCGCCTGGATGCCTTAGGAATACAGGCGTTGAGTAAAAAAGTGTGGTTTATTGGCACTTGATCTTGTGTGGGCAAAATCTAAGTAAAACGATTACCACAGGGGAAATTAGAGGAGGGATTTTCTATGGAGAACTTTCTCCAGCAAGTGTAGCCCAGCATACAGCATTTCTTGACTGTGTACTATCCACAATGCTTCCTTTTTCTGATTTTTGTATGGTACTATTTTTTTTGTTTTTCAGGCGGTACCACTGTGCTGACCACAGAAAAACCAACCATAATAGACAGCACCATACAATCAGGTATCCAAAAGAAAAAAAACAGAAAATGGGGTAGATTTCCCGTGCGCCTCTGCCCCCACTCCCCCCACCCCCAAGTCACGCATCGCCTCGCTTCTCGGTTTCAGTTTCTCTCAAAGTCCTAGAAGAGAGATGCCACGCAGCATGTGGTCTCCAAGCGTGAGCCATAAATATTGCTTTCCTTTCATCTGCATGTATATGCAGCAGGGAGTGGTTTCCTTCCCCATCAGTAATTGCCAAATGGTGACAATCCCAGCTCTCGACGGAAGGAACTGGGTAACATACTTTGTTTAACACAGCACATCTAGGACATGGACTGTGTTTGCAAACTCCAGGAGAAGGAAAACTCACAGGCAGCAGCCTGACTATTTATTTTCATCACAATTCTGCAAAACCGAGACAGGCAAAGTTTGTCAGTTTTGCCTGCCACGGAGTTGGCAGTTTGACAACAGCGTTTCCAGTGGGCGTGCCACGAAATGGGGTGCCGGAAACCACAGCTGTGATTGTGCGCGGGGACAGCGGCGCCCTGCGGAGCAGCACCTCCTCACCCTTTTATGAATAGAAAAGCCTAATGACTTTTCAAACCCGTGGCTTGCTGTTTACCAGGGGCCAGGCGGGCAGCAGTTAAATGGCAGCCTTCTCCCCCCTTTGTATTTTGTTGGTATTCTGTAAAAGTCTTCCTCACAGACACACACCAAGGGAAATAGTGCAAGCAATCAGAGGTTTTAAATACTTTAAAGTTAATCATTAGAGTAAGGTGAACAGGTCAGTTTTCCAGCTTCTCCCATTTCCTTTATCCAAGCTCACTGAGCCTTGGCCTCCACAGTCATTTATTAATGGGGCGTGTGGTGTATATCAATGTTTCCTCAACAGTATGACACTACCCAGCGAGGCAGAAAGTAGAAAGGGCTCCTCTAATTAATATGCTTCCTTAAAGGATGCTGTCACTGTTGACCCGATTAAACTGCAAAACAAGGTTCTCTTCTGTTGAACTTAACCCCGAGTTTCCCTGTGGTGTGCTCAGGTTGACAGAATTCCTGTGACCCCACAGCTCAAACACCCCCAGCTACTGAAAGGTGAAACAGAAGAGTATCTGTTCCCCTAAATTCAGAAAAACACTGTAGTCCAAAGGACACCTTGCCGAGGTATAAGCTATGGCCTTTAGGGGTTGGGCCGCCACCCAGGATGGACCCTCGGGAGTCCGGCCTCTCACGTGCTTCCTGCCTTCCCTGAGGGTCCTGGGCCTTCTCAGGTGGTTCTCTGCGGAGTACCCACCGGCCGGCTCTCTGGGACCCCCTGTAATAGGGAAGAGGGCTGAGGTGACAAAACGAAGTTCTAGTAACCTAACAAACATGTTAACTGCCCTGTTAGTTTTTTCTCTCGCCAGAGACTTAATTAAAACCCCTCTGAAGTTGCCAGCAAACTTGTCTCATCTCTTCTCTCTTCTTGCCTATCAAAGAGCTAGGGATCATTGAAAAACCGAAAGTTGAGCAACAGCTCTGGAGACAATGGAAAGGTACACTCCAGATTCCAAAGTGGGATAATTTCCCCTGGACATGGTAGGTCAGGAATGACTGCGTGAACACATGTGGTTTGTGCATGAGATCAAGGGCCAGCCATCCCATGGGGTGTACTGTGGTCAGAGCACAGATGAACAAATCCCGAAGCAGGAAGACCATTGGCCACCGCCATCTAAACCAGTTCATGTCAAACAACAGGGCTTCCTGATAGAGGGGGTCTGCTCCTGTTTTGAGTTCTACCATCAGCCCAGAGTCCTTTACAAATCACCTTGGTTTCTGGTTTTTCCATTGCCTGAGTCATGAATCTGTCTCCCAGTCTTTGTGGATAATGGACTGTCTGACCTTCTCTGAGGAGTTCTGTTCATTGTCACCTTCTGGCTAAGCCAGTGTTCAGAACAGTTCACGAGGCCCTGCGTGTGCATCAAGTCCGAGGCCAAGTCTAACCTTGAGCTGTTCACCCAGTGGTCGGACCCACCTCTCTGATAATCTGATCCACGCTGTTCTGCAGGTTTCAGATTCTTTGGGCATATTTACAAGCAGCAAATTGGACCCCTAAACTTTCATCTAATCTGATTTTGCTGAAGCCATTATAGATTCAAGCAGAGTCTTAAGATTTCATTTCTGAGGATTCTTATCAATAGCATAAACTCGGTGGGCATATAATACTCATACACTGCCTGGGTTGTGATCAGAGGCATCGGAGCCTGTTAATGCTCTGCCAGAAAATGATGAGAAATCCTGCGTGTTCCAGCCAGCTCCCCCTGCTGAAACCTCTCACGCTCTGAGGCTCTTCAAACACTCCCAGAGCATCTCAGGGTCGACTGGTGACCTATGATTGCATGGGCCTAAGCACCTCCACTCTCCTGGCCTGAAAGACCCGTCCGAGAGTAAGCTAGTTAACATCCTCGAAAGAAGTTTTGAATACTGGATTCCAAAATTAAATCCTTGTGCATATACGGTGCTAATGATTAGAATGCGGCAAGATAGGTTCCACGAGCGCAGCTGGGGCCGGCACACAGCAGCTATAAATTTGTTTTAAGTTCAGAATATTGTTTCCTGCTATTTTTAAGAGTCAAGAAGGGATTTAGCCAGATTACTCCCAATGAATTTAATGAGAATTGTGCAGCCACAGGGCTTGGGTAATATTTTGAAGACTGAAAGGTCACTAGTCCTATATACTTACTTCGTTCGTCAGTTTGCTTTTTTCTATTTCTTTCTCTCTTTTCTCTTTTCTCTTCTATTCCTCTCTTTCTTTCTTCTTTTCTTTCTTTCTTTCTTTCTTTCTATCTTTCTTTCTTTCTTTCTCCTCCCTCTAAATGTATGTGTGTGTGTTTTACGTGTCTCGTAGCCTTTCTGGCCAGCCCTGAACTGTCAACGTCTTCTCACTCCACACCCCACCCCCACCATATGCATGGATTAAGAAAAAAAAGAATATTTCTTTTAAATTAACAAGATTGTCATAGATTATATGATCGGGACAAGAAGATGAAAGGACAGTAAAATACAAAAGGTTAGAGCCGATCACCTTGTTTAAGTCATAGGATCAGAGAAAACATGAGAAGATCAACATAGCCCATCGCTCAGGGCAGCCGCAGAAATGCTCGAGACTTCCTTTCAAACAAGGTCATCCTATGTCCTGGTCATTAGCAACACATCCAAACTCATAGATTTTATGATATCACCAGAATATTAAGAGCCAAAATAATGCATGGTGTGGTTTCTATACTATACGATAAATTTAATGTATTCGCCAGAAATGCAACCAGAAATGTGTGCGCTCTAATAGCTTGCTGCCTCCTGCATGTGCACGTCTTATAACTTACACGTAAGGAGGAAACCCAAAACCACACACATATTAACATTTTCCAATAGTAACATTTTCTAACAGGAGATTATGCAACAGTACATTCCAGGTTCTTGGGTGTTGACATCCAAGGTTGCTCAACCACCCAGTCACTGTTCAGTTGACTGTAGTTCATCTGCATAATTCAATCTTGCTGCTCAAAAGTGTGGTAAATTTTGGAGGAGTTTTCTCATGCTTTAAGAAGCCCTATGTCGTGGTTATGATAGACGAGACATGACATATATCTCTCCAGTGACACCATAACTGTGAAATACAGCCCTTTTGCACTCACCGAAAGTGCGCGCCTTAGACTGGTCATGTGGCTGGCTCGCTAGAGCGGGTTTTCCCCAACTAGCTCTGCGCACCCACCCTTTGGGAGGTCTCATTGTCCTTGAAAGGGAGAATCCATCCTGCTCCGTTTTGACAATGCATAGGGTGAATTACTTCCAAAATTCTACATTAGCATTTGCAAAGGGTTCCTTGGAAACAAAAAATGCAAAGTAAATCATCTTATCTATTCAATAAATCTTCCCATAAAAAAATCCCTCCCGCCATTGTTAAAGTGGGAGAGCAGACAATGGAGGCCAAGCTGCCTGAAGGAAGCACGCAGGCCCTGTCGTGTTAAACACAAAGTTAAAGAAGAGATCAAAACAAGATCTGATCTCAGCCTGACTCTAATACAGCCTACGTGACTATACTTCCCTTCTTGTACATACGAATGGTTTTGAGACCTGTTCAAGATCAACTGGCAAAATGCCCTAGGCACCTTTCTCTCCGTTTCAATGCTGCCATCTTGTGGATTACCTAAGCTCAAGGAGAAGCAGTGACCTCCCTTCATTAGAGAAAACAGCTGCTTTGGGTGTTTAATTTTATGTGGGGGGAGGAGTAGGACTGACCAAAGCACGAGAATTTTATCTTTAGGATTATTTGAATTAAGAGCTTCAGTCTACTGAAAACAAATTCCAAGCCACAGTGGTTTCATCTCTTTCATACTTAAAAAGTTAAGCTACTTCTAAAAAAAAAAAAAGGTTGGGGGGGGGGTAAAAACTAAAGCTATAGAGGCTTAAAAAAACCACGACAGTCAAATAGCACCCTGTAGAACACACAGGACAAATCATTCCTGAGAATACATTCATACTTTCTTTTCAAATTCCAAAGGAAACATTTTTGGTTTTGAACATTAAAAATTTTTTAAGTGGACAGCTCTTTAAAACTGCTTTGGCTCTACGTGGACTTGCATGAGGGTTTTAGTTTACATGCAAATTTCAAAATTCACTAAAAAAGCAGGAACTTACACTTAAAATTAATTGACCTGACACAAAGCACAGGAGACTAAATAACCTTAAGAAACACTTGAGAGATTTGACATAAAGTCCTGAGGCATTTCCCAGTGTGGTGAGAATACAGATAGCCTCCAGAATCCAGCCAAGTCACATTTCTAGACTTTTGAGGTTCACGGGTCAATCTGTACTTAAGATTCTTCTCATTGGTGGATATCAATGTATAGGATTCATCCTCAAGAACAGAGTATCTTTCATATTAAATATCGGGGGCAGAGGGAGAATGTTAGAGATGTAATACATCTGCCTTGGAAAGGAACCTTCCCGGCAATTTTATGTAAAACCAATTTGACAGGCAGTCCATAATCTTTTTAAAGCTGGATAAAAAAAAAAAAATCCAAAACGTGATTTTGCAAACATTTTGACATCTCCATGCATCTTTTGAGTTTCCTGGTAATCCTGGGTTTTGTGGCTTTCCCAGAATTTTCAAACAGACATTAAGTTATATAAATTGTGCCTTTCGTGAGCAAGTTAAGGGCCTTTCTGACCTAAATGATTAAATTTGTCTTTCTCTGCTTGTCTCTATTTTTCCTTTCCACCCACTGAAGAGTTTCCAACATATGGTTTTAACTGTGAGTTTGGCTGGGGTTCTCACAAGACGTTCTGTCACTGGGAACACGACAATCACGTGCAGCTCAAGTGGAGTGTGTTGACCAGCAAAACCGGACCCATTCAGGATCACACAGGTAACGGAGGGTTCACTGCGACCTCGTTCCTTTGAATTAGAGAAGGTGTTACTGTGGAGAGTTTCTGGGGTCTGTGAGATTCGGGGTGTTAGAAAACACCCCCAAGCATTCACGCGTGCTTTCATTTCCTGGAATTACCAAGATCTCCTTTCCTAGAAGAGATGCTCCTATGCCTGGTAGCAGAGAAGGCTGATTAAATCTGGCGACTGATGGCCTCGCGGAAAAATAGCAAACTGGGCAAAGTTGTGCGAAAAAGTACCTGTTTTATACTTTTCCTCAACCATTTTCGTCGAAATTTCAAATGTGATCAAAAGCAGAAAAGGCTTAGTGACCTGAACCCTGTATGCTTCAACAAGCACCACCTCCCAGGACCCTTATTTTACCGCTAGCACCCCGACTCCGGATTATTTTGAAGCAAATCCAGATAAATGTCCTCTCATTTGTTTTGCAGCTAAGAAACAATAAGTGAGCCCATACTCACTCACTCTTGACCCTCGAAGTAGAAGTGGAACAAGGTGGGGTGGGATTCTTATTCTTTTGAGGAGATTGTAAATCTGGCCCGTTTTTTCTGAGCAGGTGGAAACTTCACCGCTCTCCACCCCACCTCCTGTCTTAATTTCCTGCTAAGATTAATTAGTGGCAGAGGGATGGGTCGGGGGTCACTAGGGGCTGACAGCCACTCCAGTGAACTCTTCATTCACCGCCAACCTGCTTTCCTCTGAGTCCTTTTGTCATCCAACTCGAGGTGCTGCGTAAAGATCGGCGGTTGTCCTCACAACGCCCACACATACACACGCTCCCACGCACTCACCACAAACACTCAACCGAGGAACTTCTCCCCAACTCAGTGAAACTTACAGGACGGTTCGCTCAAGAGGTGGTTTCCCAAGTGATACCCTAGAGGGCCATTTGCTGATGCTGAGAAATCTCATTAAGCAAAAGTCCCCCATGCTGGGACTTTGGATGAGTGGGTCAGTGGGCCAATGGATGGGCAGAGGGCACTTCATGCCTTTCCCATTTTGTCGTTCCCTTTTTTCCCCCCAGTGAATATAACCATTAAGTAGGTTGAATTGGCCTCCTTCCACCACAGCTACCTCTTTGCCTAATGAGAATGACAAGGAAATTGGATAAAATTGGACTCCTTCAATTCTGAGACACTTTCAATTGAATCTTAAGACAAGCAGTTTTAGAAAACTTAAAATACTTTGACTGTAAATGGCACTGTACATATAAATGGCATCAAATTAACCAAATGCAATTAGCTGAAATGAAGGCAGTAATGGTGGAAAAATTGATGCAAAGTGAAGCAAAATGGCTCAGTAGGATCTGACATTCAAAGGAGGTTAAAAGCTATGTTAGCCAGAGACAAAAGCTAAAAGGCTTGCAGAAGTAAAGTGCTAATTGAGAAAATGAAGACAGAGTTCCTGACCCAGAACTGTGATAAAACCCCTGCAAGGAAAAATACCAACGCTTTATGCATTGGAGTATCAGAAAAGGAGGGCTTGTCCTAGAGTAACAGCTGAAGAGTGTGATTCCTTCCGAAGGATTTGTCTCTTTTGTTCTCCCAGACGCCCAGATTTCCTTGGCTGTGGTGTGAGGTCTGCTCTGAGGAGAAAAAGCCTCCTACAGCACTAGAAACACAAGCATTTGCTGAGAGAGAGGGGTGAGCCCGACATCTGAAAGGCAGGAACTTGTTAACATTAAAAAAAAACTAGATGAAAGGAGTCGTGCGTGCAGCTCACATGGGCACAGACGGACATTAGACAGTATTCCGCAGTTTGCAAATCAGACACGGAGATTTCTTTAAATTAACACGATCTAGGTAAAATATCCTGCTGTTCATTTTGAATTTATTGGAAGGAATCCCACTTGGTTTTCTGCATTTGACTTCTAAGAGGGAAGCTATGTACCTCCTTCCAGAGGATTCCTGAAACCCAGCATCTTCCCGGTTGGTTGAACAAGTGGTATTTGAGGAGCCCTGTTACTTGGTAGATGCCGCACCGGGCACAGGAGATGCGGGAATAAAGGGGGGGCCCTGCCCTGAGGAGCTCAGGGTCTAGTTGCAGGCGGGAAATGATTACGGTGCAGGGGGAGAGGGGCCCCAGGCAGGGGTGAGCGGCGATGGGAAAGATGACATGGGGGCTCAGAGAGAGCAGTTCTGTCCCAGAGAGTCTGGGCTAGGACTGGCATGCGCGGATGCAGAAGAGGGATTGCAGGGCGTGTGTGAAGCAGTTAGCGGCATGGCAGGGGTGTGCCCCCGCGGGGGCCGCGTGAAGAAGTGTGGCCAGGCTAACGGTAGTGGTGCCTCTGACAAGCTTCGAGCAGATGAGCGCCAGGAGCATGTTTTTAAAAGACCACAGCGGTGTCTGGACAGAGGTCAGGCAAGATTTCTCAAGCGGTCTTCCTCCCTCTGCCCAGGTCCAGTTTTCTCCCCCTTTCTCCCACCTGTCCTCTGACCAGCCAGAATAAGCCTCATGGGCTCCAGCAATGTGCTTCCTCTCTACAGCAACTCCAACTTCAGTATTTCCCCCTAAGTACGGGGATACTGGGCACAGAGGCCAGATGGGTGCCTTTTTTACCTGTCCCTCTCGGGGGACCAAGACCCTACTCCCGTCAGTGAGATGGTGCTGTCACGCAGATAGGGACCCACCATCTGGTAAAAGAGTGGGAGAAAGCAAACCCCGAGGGCCACTGGGTCCACGTGACCACAGGGGGCGCTCCGTGAAGACCGCATCGCGCAGGCCGCTGGAGCTGTGAATTTCATTTCCACCCCCCTTTTATTATCCCACCCATTGGTTTTCTTGCGAGGGTTTTGGTGCAATCACATGTAAGCAGCCAGGTGAGGGAAGCAAGCTGCCGGCTAACACCTCTCCTTCCACCTGGACCCTGTGGACACAGGCAAGAAGATACAAGGACGTGCCCACATGTGCGCGGGGGAAAAGTACCGCACAAACACGCAAACCCCTTGGGCAGCCAACAAAACATCCTGCTGCCCACTGAGGCCCGAGCATCAGATTCACACTTACATCAGGTGAGGCATTAGAGTAGGTATTTCTATTTGCAGAGCAAACAGTGGAACATGAGTTGTGTGTGTAGACCAGGTGGTGGCAGGAGGAAATGTTCCCACTGGGGGTAATTAAAAGCAAAGCCAAGAGTAAGTCCTTGCAGGTCGGCAAGTCTCTACGTTGCCAAAATGGCACGTTCTAATAAGCCTGAAAAACGCAACCTTGCCTCTCCTTGAACCAGAAGCCCACATCAAACAGGACTGGGACTTGCAGCTGAGATTCAGACTCGCAGGAGCACGTAAGGAATTGATAGGTCATTAAAATAAACTGGGGAAAAACCATCTGAATTTGGAGGAAAAAGATCACTAGATTATTTGGGAAAACTGCAAGTGTATTATTATCAAGCAGTGATAGTAACCAAAGTATCATCAGCCAGCTCAAATGGTAAATAAGAAAACATCTACATTATTCCATGTCATGTCGGTATTCATATCCGTGCTGCTGAAACTGTTTTAAAGTTGCGTGAAAATAGGTCTGCCCTCTGCTTTCAATGTGCTTGCAACGATGCAAAGGCCAACGGGGGTCGTCAGCCATGGCCATGTGACAATGCCTTCCAAATCCAGAGTGCCCGAATTAGTGCTGTTTCACAGCCTTCTCCCCATCAAACACCCACTCACAGAGGCTTGGAGCTCAGCCTTAGGTGCCAAAGAGGTTCCCCAACAACCGCACACCCTTCCCTTTCCACTGCATATCTAGGTTCTTGATGCTCAGCCCAGGAGAGAAGGTTCGAGTCATGGCGCTTGAAAGAAGCAATGAAGGGGTCGTAAATGTGGCCACTCTCCCTAACCTGGTTTTTTGTCACAGCAGGTGATGGCAACTTCATCTATTCCCAAGCGGATGAAAACCAGAAGGGCAAAGTGGCTCGTCTGGTGAGCCCCGTGGTGTATTCCCAGAACTCCGCCCACTGCATGACCTTCTGGTATCACATGTCTGGTGCGCACGTGGGCACGCTGAGGGTCAAGCTGCACTACCAGAAGCCAGAGGAGTATGATCAGTTGGTCTGGATGGCCATTGGACACCAAGGAGACCACTGGAAGGAAGGGCGGGTCCTGCTCCACAAGTCTCTGAAACTTTATCAGGTGTGCGGTCTTCCCCAGGCGGGAGGGCAGCTCCTTCAGGGAGACGGGAGATGGGGATGATATTTTGGAAATTATGTAAATGAGATGTGGGAATTATTCCAATTATTATTTCAGGTGTTTCCCAAACCTGGGATTTTGCTGCAGTGATGATACCCTCAGTAGCATATTTCAGGAATAGAACCAATTTGCTGCAAAAGAGGGGAGAATACTAGTACTTTATAATCTTATTTCTGGGCTGTCACAATGAACATTCCTTTTATTCGCCGCTCTCCCCAGTTTTGAATTTTGAATTATAAAAAGAGAGTGTTAGGAGAAGTTTTATGCCATCACCAGGCAGTTAATATAGATTGATGAGCAAAGCGCGTGCTTAGGTGAAATCTCATGAATTTAATTTACGTGCCATAGATTGAACTGAACAAGCATTTGTAAACACTGCTACTCGGGACTGAACATTTCAATACTGTGAAAATGATCTCATTTTGTTAGGTGATTTTTGAAGGCGAAATCGGAAAAGGAAATCTTGGTGGGATTGCAGTGGATGACATTAGTATTAACAACCACATTTCCCAAGAGGACTGTGCAAGTGAGTATGAACTGCTGTACAAGACACGCTTGCCCGGGGCATGAAGATTTTCACGCAAGGGTCTTTGTCTTGCTCCTTTAGACCTAGAATTTCAATGTGGGCTGTAAGGACATCATGTGAAATGCATATTTTGGTACAACAGGGCATAAAACGAGGTCGGTTTACCTTTAGCTACCCCATTCCCTAACCTCGTTCATTTAGTGTCTGCTTGGAACCTGCAAAACCACGTAAATAATGTGAAATCCAAAAACCATAGCTAAAAAGAAAGAGTCACCAAAAAAAAAAAAAAAAAGATAAAAAAGAAAGACTCACAGCTTACAGGCTAAATATACCATGCCAAAACATTTTGATGAAAAGTGGAAAACTCAGACGTCTGGATAATTCCGAATATCTAGGTGTATAAACAAAACAGCAGGTCTTTGAAAATTTTGAGCACAGTGAACTTAATTAAGATTACATTGTTGATGAATCATAGAGGCCATAATTCTTTGCTTTATTACAAATAAGTAGATGTTTCTGACTCTAAAAATAGTTGAAAGAACTCAAAAGAATAAATGAAATTTTGAGACCTTGCTTAGTACTACCGAGTGTACGGTATGTGTTGGTCTGGTATATGGATGAAAGTTGACGTCGGAAACCAACTTGTATTCCACGGTTCTTGATGTATAATTATAAATAGTGTCACTAATGGCAATGTAATAGCACAGTAATTAGTCTTAAGCTCCATTTGCTACACTTCAACTTTTACTATATATCATATAATAGGATGTTAATTATAACAAAATGGAATAAGCCTATTGGGCAAATTTAAGACAAAGGAGGTCTGTTGGCAGTAATGGGTTTTTGGTCATTTCAGCAATTTACAAAGCTTTTATTATACAATATATCGAATATATGTAACCCTAAAGTGGCAATAATTTGATACAGTCAATTAAAGAAATTAGGGGAAAAGAGCAGTGAATGAAGATCTGCCTCTTTGTACCATGTAAGGGAATGTACCTAATGTCACACTACTCAGCCGGTCTTCGCAGGAAATGATAAGACCTAAGATGTCAGTTGACATTACGCTCCAGGTTGCCCATGCCCAAGTCTACACTGTTGTTAAAATATGCATTTCATGTAGTTACACAGTGTGCGTGCAATGCCACTGCTTTCCTATTCCAAAATGAAAATGAGGTGTTTGGAATGTGAGCGCGAACTCCATAAATGAAAACAAAGAAATAAAATTGAATTCCATTCGACAAGTTTTAACGGACTGCATACTGTACGCAAAGCAGCACCCAAGTGCTCCAGTGAATATATGAGGGATAAGACGATTCAATGAGCCTTTTTCTTTTCATGGAACTGGTCCACATGGCTGTAGTTGTTGCTGGGCATCGTGCTCAGAAAGTCACAACTAAAGCACCAGCAAAATACGCTATGTTGCTGTCCCAGTAAAAAGATGTCTAAGGTGATTGTATAATGAGTCATCACATATGTATCCTTGAATACTTGGCTATGGACGCTAGGAGACTATCAACTATTTATCAGTTATCCACACATTTATGCAACAAATATTTATTGAGGCACCTTTTCAGTTCTGGACACTGTTATAAATGTTGGGAATATGGCAGTCAGTAAAGTACCTGAAACTTTCTGCCCTCGCCTCAAGACCACTGGGCTGCTGGGACTCTACTTCTTCCAGAGATTTTATTTATTTTACTTTATTATTATAATTATAATATTATTATTATTATTATTATTATTATTATTATTTTGGGGGACACAGTGTCTTGCCTCAAAGAGCTTGTAATACTATTTGGGAAAACTAACTAGCCCTCCCAAATTTAGGAAGAAGTTCTCTACAAAAAGCACAAGATGGTAGCCTAAGGCACAACCCCACTACTCTTTTCTGTTTCCATCACCTTTCCCCCACATTCCAGATGCCAGAACGATTACACTCCACTCTTCTCCTGAAACAATACACTCTGCTAACAGCAGTGTTTGCTGGATTTCGATGTGACACCAATTTCCTAGTCCTTTGACACCGCCTCTCCATTATTCTGCAGTTAGGGGGTGGGGTTGGATTGCACTACAAATTCCCAAGGAAATCTAGCAGAACCATTAGTCTGAGTGTGTGTGTGTGTGTGTGTGTGTGTGTGTAAGGGTTTATGTGGTTTGTGTGTATTGGATTTTCTTGGCAGTTCAAATATCTCTTTCAATTTTGTTTGACTTGTCAGAACCAGCAGACCTGGATAAAAGGAACCCAGAAAACAAAATTGATGAAACAGGTAAGTTTATCTTGCTGACCAATTTAAAAAAAAACTTGCCCTGGCTTTCATTATATTTATGAAGCAACTTTCTGGAGCTCTAGGCACTGGTAGATCAAAGCAGGTCAACTAAAATAAATGTCTCTGCCCATGGTGCTGTGCACTGGGCTGTTGCCATGGAGGGCTCTCTTCTTAGCCACCCGGAGATCTAGGGGAGCAGCGGGGCAGGTCCCGCTCCTGTGAGTGGCTGAGCCCCGGGGGAGCGTGCCCGCCCCGGCCCCGCCCTGTCGGAGCTAGAGGATGTCGTAGAGGATAAACAGGTGAAACACTCTCCCTTTACAGCGATGGAAACAGGAAACCAGGGGAGTCCATGACCTACCCAAAGACCGACACTGATTTTCACGCAGTAGTTTGAAACCCAACCTAAATTCTTGTCTGGTTGATATCCTGATATGATCTTTGAGGACCAGAGCCCAATTTTTGTGATAAGCTTCTGTGCTTGATCCTTCTGTTCCCTCGTCCTCGACATGGGCACCCTAACTTCATGATAATGAAGACAGTGATGACGATGGTGGGGAGGATTTCTTGAGGAGCTAGTATGCCCCAAGTACTTTTCAGGTCTTATCTCGTATGTTGTCTGAGGCTTGTGGATCTCCATTCGCAGATGAGGAGGCTGAAAACTTAGAGCAGTGATTGGCTTTCAGTAGCCCAGTTAACTGGGCTGAAATCTGAAATCTGAAAATGTGTGTTTTCCTTGACTACTTTGTGATCAAATCCAGGACACTTGACCAGAGTTGGGCCCTGCCTGATGTTATTTTATTTCTAGAAGCTTCCACCACCACTCCCAGAGAGCAGTTGCGGGTTGTTGGACACTGGCCCCAGCCTCACTCACAGCTGCTGCCAGCAGCTCTGTGTCCTGCCCGTCAGCATCAGTCCCTGTGGCCGGTAGAAATGTGGACCCAGCATAGTCAGTCTGGGACTTGATAGAGACATATAAGGGGGCGCCGTACGAAGCTGTTAATAACATTGACATGCGGCTCATTGGGCTTAGTTGCGCAGCCCATACTGAGATGTCAACTTTATTAGAGGTTGTTTCAAAACAATGTTTCAAGGGAGAGAATATGAATATGCCCCAAGGCTTGTTTTCCTCTGTTTAGGGACTTGCGTCTCCTATTTTTAGTTTTCCTTGATTGGAATCTTTGTTGATCAGAACACCATTAAGTAAACACTATGCATGTTGTGCATTAACATTTTGGTCTCATTTCTAGTACCACGTAATTAGGCTCAAAGCTCCCATGTTAATAATTTCTCATGTTCCACTCTAAAGAAAACATTTCCCCAGTGACGGAACTGCAGAGCAGCGTGACTGTCTCCAGTGAAAGCACCAGTCTGCAAAGATGCTGATTATTAAATGTGTTCTATTCAGCACAACACAGACACGCTCTCTAGCTTTGAGCCATAACCCGCTTTAAATGTCAGCAGCAAGCATCCGCTTTGTTCTGAAAGATCTGTCCTTCTTGAGTGAAACCACAGTGGACTCGGAGGGGGGGAATCTGTTTGACTGGAAGATTTTACATGTGGGGGAGCAAACACGCGTGTGACCCGTGCCTGGACACACTGGAAACGGTGCGACATGCAGGGAGCTTGGAAGGTTTCCTTGGGCCCGGGGTGGGGAGCAGGCAAAGGCACGGGGCATGGTGAAATCCCCCCGCTAACCGAACGTGTGACCAAGCATTTTGCAAAGCTTTAACGACCAGGGACTACAAACACAGATTCCAGTCTAGTGCAGATGGCGGCTGTGCGGAACCTGAATTAGATTAGAACCCTGTTTGCCCAGAATCCGTGGTCTCCGGGTGCTCACCGTTGTGTCAGAATCACGGCACCTCCCATACCTCAGTTCCCAGCGAGTCAGACATAAATGTGGGTGTTTCCTGGCGATGGGGAGCCCAACCCCACTCCAGATCCCCCGCAGGCCCTTGAGGGAGTTCAGACCAACGTGGAGCATGTGATTTGCTTTTTCTCTCCTTTTTCCCTGTTCTTCTGTCTGCTTTCATCTGGTATGTTGGCGGTGCTCACAGGGCCCACTTTGCTTGTCCCCCAGGGAGCACCCCCGGCTACGAAGGCCCAGGAGAAGGCGATGAGAACATCTCCAGGAAGCCGGGCAATGTGCTGAAGACCCTGGATCCCATCCTCATCACCATCATAGCCATGAGCGCCCTGGGGGTCCTCCTGGGCGCCGTGTGCGGGGTGGTGCTCTACTGCGCCTGCTGGCACAACGGCATGTCAGAGAGGAACTTGTCTGCCCTGGAGAACTACAACTTCGAACTCGTGGACGGCGTGAAGTTGAAAAAAGACAAACTGAACACACAGACTACTTACTCGGAGGCATGAAGGCGGGCAGGGGCACAGACAGTCGGAGAACTGCCGTGGAAGGTCAGAACTTGAGCGTGCTGGGAAACTGCTGATCTCTCTCGCTGTCCAGGCTGGGAAGTGCGTTGATGACGCTGAGCCAGGCTTTTCTCAGGAGCTTCGATGAGTATGGCCGACGACAGGAACGAGTTCGCTGTGTTCACAATCGGAATCATGTACAGTCAGCTTTTTTCTGCTGGTTTCATTTGAAGAATCGAATCCAATGCTGGTGTTGAGACCAAGTATGAATGACTTAATAATTCATTTCGACTCTCCCTCCCCTTCTCTCTCCTCCTCCTTTGATGGATTCTTTTCGGAAACTGTGCAAAATCCAAGATGCGGGCACCAAGTGTATTCAGTGGGGCCCTTTTGACGGACATGCTACCTGTAGCCCAGTGCCCAGAATAGAGTAGAAAGCCCGCCCTTCAGTGGACTCCTGAAGCCGTACTTGTGCATAATTGCCCGCGTCGTGCATAGGCAGAGAAGGATTAGGACGTTTTACGTGAACGTATCGCCTCAGTACCGGTATCGTGTGTCAGCTCTGTTTACAAAGCAATACCGTCAGATTTTCTTGATGTTTTCCAGTGTTGTATAAACCTCGTGCTTGTGAACTCCATACAGGAAACTGTGCCATCACCAAACACTGCTGGCAACCGCAATGAAAACTCCTTGGCACTGGCTAGTCTATGTCCTCTCAAGTGCCTTTTTGTTTGTACTGGTTCGCATTGTGTTACATTAACGACCCGCTCCGTTTCTCGCTGGTGAAAGCCCTACTCTTTAATCAAACCCTGGTGGCCCACTGACTAAGAAGAAAGTATATTTTAGTGTGAGATGTCAGCCCCCCGGGATGGCAAGGGCTCCGAAGATTTGGCAATGTGGCTTAATTGCTCTGCTTTTTCCGTAGTTCAATTTCATGTCTCTTGACCCTTTTGTATAAAGCTGCAATATTCTCTCTTATTGGTCTTTCATATGGAATGTATTTTCAAATGTAAACTCTTTCTCTCCTCTCTCTCTCTCTCTCTCTGTCTTTTTTCTCTCTTAGAACTTAAGCATTTGCCATTGTCCAGAAAAGAAACTTGCAGCTTTAACCGGCTGGTAATGGCAAACAATTTTGCTAGACTTTATGTTTAAAAATAAATAAATAAATGAATAAATAAGGGAAATTCCTAACTTTGCCCTCCAAAGTCTAACTTTGGTTTTCTTGTTAACTGGTTAAAGTGACAGTATCTTTTTTCCTTAAGCCCTTTGTCTGTCTGCTCCAATCAAAATGACCTGTGATAGAAGCATTGGTGTTTAAGGAAAGAGTGATAAGCTGAGGGAAGAGGTAATACTAATTGGCTTTCAAGTGAGTCCCAAAGGAAGGACTGAATACAATTCTCCAAATATCCAAAAATATGAGATTTTTACATCCAAACCTACAAACTGACCCTTGAGATCCTTCTTGTTTTGCTATTGAATCAGACAAGGGAAGTGGAAGAAAGAACAGTTAATTTAGGAAAGTGACTATAAATCTGAGTGCCTGGGGTGAAGTATTTTAAGATAAGACGGAGAAAGAAAACGAGTAGAGTCAAAACAAATCTTTAAAAACATCCATTTAGGAGCAGCCCTGAAAAAACAGAGACTTGAATGAATGCATCTAGAAACTTCCAGGGGCTCACAAAGAAAAAAGCGTGCGGGGGCGGGGGGGGTGATAAGACGGAAGCCTCCAACAACAGCACAGAGAGGTAAATATCTTATCAGGCAGCATGTGAATTAATCCAAAGAAGGTGTGGTTGTTTTCAGAAGGTTCCTATCAGGCCATGGTATACAGAAGAACTTTTAGATTTTCCTCCCTTCTTACACTGCTGTGGGGTCCCATTCAGATACATTGGTGGGAGTCACATTTGCATCACGGATGGGTCAGTCCATTCATCTTGGTTTAATTGGATTAAGGATGCCTTTTGTTTCCAGGAAAGTATCGATCACTATGAGAAAAGAATAGATTTTTATCCCCAGAGGCATTCATTCACTTGTTAGAATCGTACTGGGATGAAAGCACTAAGTAAGACCTGATTTTTTTTTTAAGGCAACAGACTTAAAGTTGTCCTTAGCCAAGGAAAAATGATACTGCAACTTTAAATTTTAAAGTATCTTGCACTGATAAATATATTTAAAAATTATATGTTTATAAAGTTATTAATTTGTAAAGGCAGTGTTACAAAATGTTCAGTTTATATTGTTTTAGATTGTTTCGTAATTTTTAAAGGTGTAAAATAACGTATTTTTTCTTTATTGAAATCTATAAGACTTTCTGTAGTAAAATGTTTTCATTTTACTGGTATATGATTGCTTCATGTTTTGTACCATCATAAAATTTTGTGCAAATTTTTTTTACAGAAATTTTTATTTTCTATGACAATGTGACACTTGTAAATTGTTGTTTCAAAATGAACAGCGAAGCCTTAACTTTAAATGACATTTGTATTCTCAGACACTGAGTAGCATAAAAACACATAGAATCGAACTGTAACTTCAATCCCAAACTATGACTACTACATTCCAAAGAGACAGTTGAATTAAACATTTTCATAAAATACCCACACCTGATGGCTTTTATTCTATTAGCTTTGTGATTGTTAAAGAAATTGGTATTATTCCAGCATCAGATAACTTTCAAGATTTTTTAAAGTTGTTTTTGAAAAAGTATATCCTAATAAGGAGAGAAGATTAAAAAGACATACCCTGAAAGTAGACAATCAACCCAAATCGGGCGCTATCAGGATAAGGAATAGAGAGTCTAGCCTTATACTTGGAAAGTTTTCAACCCTAAATCTTGTGTCAGAAGCTCTATCACTAATCCACTTGGTAAAGATTTTTTTTTTTAGTTAAAATTCACAAATACTGTTTGGTGAGTTTTGTTCTCGTAGAAAACGAGTAATAAACTGATAACGGTTATGTGCGTGCCTATGCTACACGTAGGCTTAAGGCAGAGTGGAGCCTGGCATTGCCACTGGCTGTTGCTAATTCTTGGGAAAATTCCAATTCCATCTGGGACCAAAATAATGGTAATAGTAATAATAATAACAACAACAACAGCAGTAACAACAAAGCAACAGATGGGTTAAGCCAAAGCGTGCTGAGTAGGACCCTTTACAAAACTGGCTCCAACAAAATTGGCCTATACTAAACTCTACTCTCCACAGACCCATAGTTCTTTCTTTACCATCTTCAGATTGTAGGGAAATTTGAAAGCATAAGAACTTCTTGAAAAGTGGGTCGCTAGGCACAGCTCTTGCAGTGAATCAGTATTCCTGCTTCTCTCTGGACATTTTTGCCTTTTGCATCTTCCCAGATTTACCCCAGAATAGGCTATTTTCCCTATTACGGGGATGTTTAGGACTCTGCTTAGAGAGGAGTCAGAGAGAGACAGAGCTGGGTAATCACTTCACTGAAGTTTTAAAGTCTACCTACCTTCAAGGATGTTTCCAGAAAGCATGATGACTTGCAAGGAGTCTATCAGAATTAATCTAGAGATGCTTCTTGAAAATTGCCAAGGGCCCTTGAGTAACACGATTTCCATTTCATTGTTTGAGAAAGCCTTAAACATACACGCTTTTCACCCCTGGCTAGCTGCTAGGCTAGGTTCTTCTTACTCGGTTAAATGGACTACATCACTGCACAATACTTCCTAAAGTCAGGAATTAAATGTGTCATGAGGGTTGAAACATTTAACTTAAAGCATAAAAATTATTTATTGTTCCATCTCCTGTCTTCCCTAATACCTTATTAATTGCCACACGGGCTGAATCACACTGGGTCCTTTTGCAAATCAAATGGATTTTGTAACATTCCATCATGTTTCTGCTTCCCAATGGTAATTATAGCTGTTGTGTGGCATTACAAAGCAGTTCTGCTAAGAATTAGCTCTATTTCCCTAAACTATATCCACTAAGGGATCTTCACCAGCTTTTCAGCTTGGGGGTTGAGAAAGGGAGTGAAGGGAGCCTCAAAGTAAGTAGAACCGAGCACCCAAAGCAGGCAAGACCAGACTAAATAACCTTTTCAAAAAACTGTTCCAAAGAAACATTGGAAGATGATACAAATGTGAGCATCGTATTACCACATGCGTGTAACATGTTAGCAATACCAGTCCAGTGAACCGATCCTAACATTTTAGGAGAAGAGCAGTAAATTCCACTTCACGAGAATCTTCTATGGCCACGTCATTGTACTTCTTTTTATTGAGAGCATTCGCTATCCTCACAGCAGCTCTGTGAGGAAGCCAAAGTTTAGGGAGGTTGTCACGTGATGAGTTCAGTATGTATCTCATCTCATTTCCCTTTCCATTGCTTCTACCACCTCCCAGCCCTGCATTATCTTGCAAGGTGCTCACATAGGGCCTTGCTGCTCAAAGCTGGCCCAAGAATCGGCGTCAATGGCGGCATCACCTGGACACCTGTTGGAACTACAGAATCTCAGGCCATACCCCAGACGCACCGAGTCATTTTAACAATAACCCCCGATGACCTGTATTTCCACCCATTTGGGTTCGAGAAGGGCCAACATTGTCTGCAGTTACGCTGAACCAGGAGTGTGAGAGTGTGCCTTGCTTCCAATGGTTATTTTGAGACCCTCAACGTTGGGGAAACTATCCCTGCAAATTTCACAAAGCACTTTCCAGAAGAGTCCGAGCATGATGCAGCCTGGAAAACAGACAGTAAAATTAGTAAATGGGAAATCCCACTCAGAGCACTTTGTGGCCATTCTGCCTGATTGCTTGGGAGGGATCTACACAGGGGCTTTTCTGAGGGTGGAGAGATAGTGCTGATCAAGTATTTTGCTGGGCGAACATTTGAAAGTGCTGCAGAGCTCAGTGCTCTGTTACTCATCAGAGCGTGGTCAGGGAGAAAAAGGAGGACCAGTTTGTGAAGAGCCAAAGCTTCCTCTCCGAATGAAGTTGCCTTATTCATTCAACACACACAGTTTACTCCTTTACAAAGATGTTGAAATCCTGAACGGTCAAACTACACTGAATCCCATTTAATCCTTCTGTGATGATTTCTAATCTTGTTCCTTAAGGTCCTTGTTACAGGTCATAGAGCTTTGTCGTCAAACAGTGACTCCTGAAGAGGGTTTTCCTCTACAGAAAGATGGTCTCTCTTCTGTAAAGGACGGCATCTGTACAGCTGAATGGAATGGTGCCTGTTACGATACAGGAGTTCAAGAAATGTGTACCGTTTACAGCCGATGCCTACGTGTGTCACTGTCCTGTTCGTGGAGCTGGAAAGCCAGCTTGCTCCAGCAGAGTGCTGCGTTGGGAATGAGCCTGCTGTCCCGTGAGGAGTGCCGAGTCTTGCCCTGGTGCTGTGTGAACAAGACGATTTGCCCACATGGAAAGCAGGCCCTGGTCCCCTGCAATGCTCCTTTCAGTGATGCGGACGTCTCCCCCACCCCGTCATTTCTGACCTGCGCTAATGCCACACCCGTCTTCAGGGCCCCATCATCATCTCGCAGAGTGTAGTGCTGGCAGGGCTGATGATCTTGATGTAATCCTGTCGGGAAGCAGTGCCCTTGTTAATTAGGGCTACCATTTCCCTAAGTTTGTCCAACTTCTGAAAAATCATCAATGTTGATTAAATTGCTTCTTGGCTTTGAATATGTGGTATCTTTAAAGAAGATTCAACTATTATCCTCAGATCTTTCTTGTAATTCTTGTGCTGTGATTCAAGCCTTCCATCTAAAAGGATCTTATTTTTGGAGTCAAACATAATTTTTGTTGGGTCAACTTGTAACCCTCTATGTATTTAAGTCACCTAAATTGTGATTAGTTGTAAGAAGAAATACTCTTTCTGGTATCCAAATAACAAATTAGCCCTTTGATTTAGTATCACCTATGGATTAGGAAGTTTGGGTGGGTGGAGAGGTCCAGGAAGTAACACAGTTCCATCTTTTCCCTGGTCCGTAAGTGTCAGAGCTATGACATCCGATATGTTTGCTATGACTAATGAGCAAGCACATGACTGCAGCTACTTTGCATAAATTTCTCAACTTCTTATCACCGTAACCACTACAGTTTCCTGAATGTTCACTGTGTACCAAACTTTACTAGATGCTTCGATCCACCCTTAAAACAGTGTTATGATTTAAGGCTACACAACTGAAGTCCAGAGACGCTGAGAAATATAATTAATGTCACACAACTAGTTAGTAAGTGACATTTCCAAGATTCAAACCCGGATCGAACATTCTAAAGGCTCCTCTAAACCACCTCCCTAGCTGAAGGAAAGGTCTTGTTACCAATGTCAATTGTAAAAGGAATGCTCTGGAATGTATAGAACTGTGATCTTACTTTACTATCGGACCAGGTGTTAGCTTAGGCAAGGCTACGCAGTGGCAAGCAATCAACTCCCATGTATTACTGGCTCAGCACATGAAGGTATCTGTTTTACTTACACGAAGGCTACTGGGAATGGGGTAACTCTGCGGGACACTTGTATTCCAAGCAGTGCCTCAAAAATCTGGGCTGTTTGCCTCCTTCTGCAATACCAACCAGAGCATGTAGCTTCTAGTCTCCGTGCAAGAGAGGACTAGAAATTTGTTCACTGTCTCTTACATGCTACAGCCTGGCATTGACACATGGCCCTAATTTTAAGGGCTCTGACAAAAGTGGGGGAGCACACGTGTGCTCAAGAAGAGGAAGTGTCGCTGCCACAACTTGCAAGGGCAAAGCCACTCTCCTACTGTGGAAGGGAGCTGAGATTAGTCACTATGACTGTCTCCTAGGGAAGTGAGGTCTCTCAGACTGGAAACCTTGGGGAGAGGAATAAGCAAGGGTGAGCAGTCACATGAGATGAGATGTCTCCTATCGAAGACGAGACTCCTGAACGTTGGAGTAGGAGGGGGCATCCTCCATGTGGAGGCAGGCCCGGAGACAGGAAGTGAGGAAACTGGGCTAAGGGCTTATGGAATTATTTCAAACCTTTGGGTCCAAAGAATAGGAACCTTAGGAGACCATACGTGAGAGGTCTCTGTGAGTTTGGGGAGCCCACATTGTATTTTTCATGTGTTTTGTGTATTTCTATTTGATTTTCCTGTAATATTTACTCATTTAGTCATTTTAGTACTATTTAATAATCTTTAAAGTTCCTATGCATCTCATATCCATATAGGAGACAGGGCAAGGTTTTTGTCCATATGTAGCCAAAACAAAAGAAAAGAAGGCAAACCATACCCAGAGCTCTACCTATCCTTCTCCATTGCAGTTCTCATCTCCACTCCTATTATATTTCTTTCCATAGAATTTATCACCTTTTAGCATAGTATATACTTTATTTATGTATGCTATTATCCGTCCACACTAAGAATACAAATTCCATGAGGGCAGTAATAAGTATTTGTTGAATAAAGTAGCTGTGGTGAGCAGCTGACATAAGAGAATTTTGATAGAAATGAGACATAAAGACACAAAGTTAGGGACAGGCTTGCCCTATCAGGAGATTCTTCTGGAGCAAGAACTTGGAGGGTTGGTATACCATAGTTTTTTCTTAAAAGAAATTTCTTTCACACCCTTTTTGTTACAGACTTCCTCTATAACAGGATGGCATCTCCCCTAATATTTATCTCCTGCATAGAGACAAGCAATCCTCCTGCCTAAATTTCTCTTTTTCCTATTCCTACCCAATGGCAACATGGTCAGAAGGTAAGATTTGTCTCATACCCACCCATCTCCTAATAACCGTGGGAAGATGAACTTCCTAGATATCCTGTTGACGATGGCATATCAGTTTTGCTCTGTGGGGTGCCAACACTGGAGATGAATTTTGGGAACGCAACTGGGCCACCCGCAGGATCAGTGAGGGAAGCAGACATAATCCTGAGTGATACTGCTTGAGGATTCCTGAAAGGTCTCCGGAAACCTAGCTTTGACCCTGCTTCTGATTCCAGAAGAGAGAGGAAGGAAGCATAAGCTAGAATTTTCTCTTCTCCCAAGATTTCACTTTATATGTAAAGATGATACTTTCCAAATAATAAAACTGTGGTATGGCTAGAAAACAAGTACAGAATGGAAAAGTTGAGGAAATCCAGGAAGATGAAAAACAAGCAAGATGGACTCTCGGTCTTCTGAGTTAAAATAGCGAATAGTTTTAACGGCCTCACATACGTGCAGGGGAGAGCATTAAGCAAAGAGCAAGACAGAGAACACTGGGAGGGGAGTTTAAATAGTAAAAGAGAAAATAAAGAAAAACTATAATTAAAAAACCCTGTATCACAAAATTTTCCCTCTCTTGATAACTATGAAAATGAGATTAAAAATAACAAAAACCAACAAAAATAATCATGAAAAGCAAATAAAACTGGTAATGACTTAAATCTACTTCAATAAACTTCAAAACCTGGAAGGAAACAAACAGAAAAACTCTAGAGTGGCCGGGAGAAGCAGAGGGGTGAACACAGCCTGGCCTCTCACTTGATTCTACCCCAGACGGACATCCGGGTGAGTAGAAGACACACCAAGGACTTTCACTAACAGTGCCAAAAATTGAGTTAAACAAACTCAACGGATGCACTCATCTTT
Source organism: Ursus arctos (assembly GCF_023065955.2). Taxonomy (NCBI): domain Eukaryota; kingdom Metazoa; phylum Chordata; class Mammalia; order Carnivora; family Ursidae; genus Ursus; species Ursus arctos. Next base: position 6,184,647 of record NW_026622986.1, read on the forward strand.
TTTCCTTTTTCAACTGAGAAGTGGAAACGACTTTGGAAACAACATAAAGGGAACACTGGTGGGCTGGGAAGAGGAGGGTACCACGAATCTCTCTGAATTGGGGAAGTCATCTGAAACCCAAGAATACACCCACCTTGCGAATGAGCTACACTCCACCACTAGGTGAAGGGAAACTTGGTGAGGCAGAGTCTGCTGCTTCTCCAGTTTCTTCCTTTAATAACAGAATTCCCATGGGGCGCCTGGGTGGCTCAGGCGTTAAGCGTCTGCCTTCGGCTCAGGGCGTGATCCCAGAGTCCTGGGATCGAGCCCCGCATCAGGCTCCTCCGCTGAGAGCCTGCTTCTTCCTCTCCACTTCCCCTGCCTGTGTTCCCTCTCTAGCTGGCTGTCTGTCTCTCTGTCAAATAAATAAATAAAATCTTAAAAAAAAAATAATAGAATTCCCAAATTTCACCTGTACACAGGACTGCCCAGAAGAAAGACTACATTTCCCAGCCCTGCCTTGCAGCTAAGTGTGGCCATGTGACTATGTTCTAGCCAATCATAAGGAAGAAGTGATGCTAGGTGCCACAAGCATGCCCTTTGCGTCCTCTTTCTCCCTTTGCACTGGTTGGGTGCGGGTGTGCTGTAAGAGCTGAGCGCCACCGTAACGCATAGAAAGTCTGACAGACAACTAGATAGGAAATTCCCAAATCCCTCACACTGCAGAGCAGCTGCTGCCTCTGTACCACCAACCTGGACCGCTTACATTCAAGTACTCAAGTCAGAGAAATACAGCACACGTTTCCATGTTACGTAAATCACTGTTGTTTTGACCTTCGTAGCTGTTTCAGTATCACATCTAACACCGGATTAGATACGTAATTTAGAACTTTTTACAAAATCTTAGAAGAGAGAACTGAGCCCAGATATTGATCAACAGTGCACACCAATGGAGAAGACCTTGCTTCCTTTCTCATTTCACTTTCCTTCTGTTTTTTAAGATTTTAGTTATTTATTTGAGAGAGAGAGAGAAAACATGAGTAGGGGGAGGGGCAGAGGGAGAGGGAGAAGCAGGCTCCCCACTGAGCAGAGAGCCCAATGCAGGGCTCCATCCCAGGACCCTGAGATCAGGACCTGAGCCGAAGTCAGACGCTTAACCAACTGAGCCACCTAGGCATCCCTCCCTTCTCATTTTCTCATGCTATGGGTCGAATATAGCGGAGAGAAAGTCAAGAATGGCCCACTCTATATCAGAGCAAAGAGAAGGCCCAGGCCAAATGGTCTGGGCATAAATAAGATAAAAAGAAACATCCTGATACCAGGCAAACAAATAATAGAAAACATGAAAACATCATGAAAAAAACAAGTAATTTAATCTAGAAGAAAACAGAAATCAAAAACCAAAAGAGATTTACTCACAATTACTTGGTCTTGTATAGAGAACATGAACATAATAAACAAAAATATGAAATGACAGAAATGTGCCTTTCAACCTTAAGACACACTGAGGAGCAAAATAGCATTATTTCAGGTTTAATAAATAACTTAAGAAAAATCAAAATACTATTGAAAATAGAATTACTGACATAGAAAGGCAAGGTTTGAAATAATTATGATAACTGCGATGAAAAAAAATACGTTAAAGAAATCTTAACACTATTATAAACAGAAAATAAAAAGCAATCCAGCTAAAGACACTTTGTGTCCCTAAATAAGGGAATCCACCTAAGGAAAAGAAGATTTATTGGGAGAGAATATGAGAAAATGACCTTGAAATAAAGAGGATACTGAATCTGCTTATTGAAAAGAATACTGTGTTTCAGGAGAATGTGATGCAGAGTGTTGACAACTAGATCCTATTTGGGCTGCTGGACTACAGGAATAGTAACGAATGTTTCAGATAGCCAAGCAATAAAGGCAAATTACTAAGAAATAAGGGGAAACGTCAGTTTGGCCTCGGTCTTCTTTAGAATAACATACAAGACTCCATTCAAAACAATGGAGTGAAGCTTACACAGTACCAAGGAGAAGAGAATGTACCACCAAGAAACTCTGCCCATCTAGAATGTTATTCAAAAGCAAAGCAAAGAGACATTCTTAAAAACAAACCAAAAAATGACAAGAACACAGTACCTATGAGCTGCTGTTGAAAGAACTACCAAACACTCAAATTCATAAAGGTCACAGGTGCCTGGTGGCTCAGTCAGTTACGCGTCTGACTCTTGATTTTGGCTCAGATCATGATCTCGGGGTCATAATACCCAGCCCCGAGTCAAGGCTCCATGATGGACATAGAGCCTGCTTAAGATTTTCTCTCTCTCCTTTCCCCTCTGCTCTTCCCCACCTGCTTGCATGAGCTCTCTCTCTCTCTTTCTCTAAAAAATTAAAAAAAAAAAACAAGTAGTATACTTATTTAAAAAAAACAATTCATATAAGTCAGAGATTAATTGAAAATAAGAAAGCCAAGAAGAGAGAAAATGGTAAAAGGTAAAAGCTACTTGGGAATTAAAGTCGCACTACAGAATGTAAATGTTATATGTCTAAATAACGTAGAACTAATGATACAGCTAGAATACATATGTCAGGATGTAGGGAGAGTGAGTAGAGAGAATGCGAGAGATTGCTGATGCCCTCTTCTCTCCGAGCTAGGATTCAGAACGTGTCGCTTTAGATTACAACACCTGTTCTTTCTTTCTCACAACTCTGACTTCCCCAAACTCCTTTGCTGAACATAAACTGATCTTTTAGTCACTAATATTACTGGTAGGAAAGAATCCTTTTTTGAAGTTCCATATTTCCTTCGTTTTCCTTTCATTTTTTCCTGTTGAGTAAAACTGAATTTGAGTAAACTAAAATTTAATTTTCATTAAATTTGCATCTACAATATAATCCTATTTATATAAAATAATTCTATCAATCCATTTATCAATCTGTATTATACCTTCACTGTCCTAAAAGTAGGAATACTAATGAGTGTTATTTTTTTAACCTGTATTTTTCTGTACTTAAAAAACAAATTTACAGGGTGGGGCGCCTGGGTGGCTCAGTAGGCTAAGCATCTGCCCGCTGCTCAGGTCATGATCTCAGGGTCCTGGGATGGAGCCCCGCATCAGGCTCCCCGCTCCTTGAGGTATCTGCTTCTATTTCTCCCTCTCCCTCTGCCCCTTCCCCTGCTCCCGCCCCACCGGCTCATTCTCTCTCTCTCTGTATCAAATAAATAAATAAAATCTCTTTCAAAAAAATTTACAGGATGTTTGGGTGGCTCCATCAGTTAAGCAGCCGACTCTTGATCTCAACTCAGGTCTTCATTTCAGGGTCGTGAGTTCAAGCCGCACATTGGGCTCCATACTGGGCATGGAGCCTACTTACATAAGAAAATACACACATACACACATACTCAAATGAAAAGAAAGAAAGGAAGGAAGGAAGGGAGGAAGGAAGGAAGGGAGGAAGGAAGGAAGAAAAGCAGAAAGAAAGAAAAGCTGGTATCTGACTGATGAAAACACTCAGTGTGCCATGGCAATTTATTGACTCATACTATGTGCTTGTCTTACTATCTATTTTTCCTTTTCCCCTCACTGCAAGCAGAGAACTGTGTTAATTCCTCGCCTCCAGCATCTTTGCTAGATGACAAGCAGCTGATGTCAAATCTGCAAAAACATTAATCCAGTAAAAATTAACATTAAGAAACTTACAGTGAGAGAGAAGAGGGAAAAGATTTTGGGGGGCAAGGAATGACGGTATTGAGGTTCACCCAGTTTGGAAATGGAAGAAAAGTCTCTCAGGTCTAGACACCCCACAGCAGCATCTAAGAAGGGAGGGGAGATCCTCCTGGCCTACAATTTCTCACAGCCTGAGGGTGAGAACAATGAAGAAATTTTCAAACAAAATTGAAATGAATATTTACTACCTTGTAAATAAGAAATAAAGTGTATTGTAAAAATAACTGAAAGCATCACTCTAAGTTTGAAGTCCCCATGTCGGTTCTTTTCTTAAGGCATTTGCATTTCTAAGAAGATGATGTATTCTCTGGTGGAAACCTTGCTAGGACTTGGTTTATCTCATAACACTAGTTTTACCCACTATCACTGAAGGAAAGTGTGATTCTTAGAAGATGACACATCAGGTCAAGAAGACCTTCTGGGGAGGAAAGAAACCAGGAGCATCATGTGTTTTCCAAGGCAGCAGAGGACACAGCTCTGGAGGGGAACCTGGATACCTGGACAAAATACCAAGAAGGGAAAGAAGATTCCGCGAAGGGGAAGGAAGCATAAAAACCAAACACGAATTGTTTATATTCTCATTTCTCAAACAGGTCCCAGTGGGAAGATGAGTTGTTTGTTTGCTTGTTTTCCCAAACCCATAGATTGTCAGCCCACACTGGGATCACATAGCGAGTCGAAGTGTTGGACCAGCCTGGCACAAAGTAGGAGCTCAGTGAATTAAGAGGTAAATGGGAAACTTTATAAATAAGTTAATAAACAATTGGAAAATTCCATAACCCATAGAATATAAGGTCCCATGAAGTGGGGTCTAGATGGTTATATCTGACTGGTCAGTGATTTGACAAGTGTAAATCACAAGAAAGAAACAACAGGTCATAATAAAGCATTTAAATGGTACTGGCCTCAAGAGCATCTTTGTTTTAGAAACCACCCTGGGGGGCGCCCGGGGGGCTCAGTCAGTTAAGTGGCTGCCTTCGCCTTACTCAGATCAGGATCTCAGGCTCCTGGGATAGAGCCCTGAGTCGGGCACCCTGCTGAGTGGGGAGTTCGCTTCTCCCTCTGCCCACCGCCCACCCCACCCCCCGCGCCTGCCCCCAGCTTGCTCTCTCTCAAATAAATAAACTTGAAAGAAAGAAAAAGAAAGAAAGAAAGAAAGAAAGAAAGAAAGAAAGAAAGAAAGAAAGAAAGAAAGAAAGAAAGAAAGAAGAAAGAAAAGCACCCTGGGAGTAACTTACTCTAGATAAGAGACACTATGACAGCAGGTCAGAGTTGAGGGGACCACCCCCATCAATCTCACTCCATTGTCACACTTCATTGTCAAATCCTTGGCAACAGCTTGGCCTTTGAAGGTCACCTTGAAAGTGGGATTCTTTGTTCCTTCACCTGCCAGTGTTACCCCACCAAATCATTCAAGCTGCTAAGTCCTTGCTGTAAGTTCCTGCATCTCCCCTCTTCTTAGCTTATGCAAGTCTATCATAGGTAAAGCACTTTGCAGGTAAGCACCTTAGAAAAGGAGCTTTTCAAAAGGAAATGTTATTATTAGGTCCAATTTTCCCACCATGCTCAGAATTCCTTTTGAATTCCGTGAAAGCTCTCTGTGGAGTAGTCCAGGCACAGAGGTGTGCCTGCTTAACTTGGGAGCCATTCCTCAGTCCTGGGGGGATGGGACAGGGAGATGGAGTGCATGTTTACAAAATACAGGTCCACAGAGAGACACTTGCAAGTGCGAAGTATTCTTATTATGAAATCACGAGGTAAAGAGCACCTCCTAGCTCAGACTAGCCTGTTTGTCACACCGGGCGGCAGCCACTTAGGCTGTTACTCCGAGCTCCGGAGAACATGTTCCACAAAGCATATGTCAAATGCTACCATTAAGCCGCTCTAACCCATTCTTGTTAGTACGCTGGGCAGAAACCGTAAGTGAAAAAAGTTACAAACACAATGATCTATTATTTAAATCAACTAGAGTGCTGTAGATCTTAAAGGAACTCTAAATGATTCCATTTCGCTTCTCAAATAAATAAAGGATTATTAGATGAAGGGAAACAAAGCAAAGGTTAATGTTTATATAGTGACATTTCAATCCATTCTCACACCTAGTTGGCAATAGGTATCTTGAATGATCTGCATTGTACAAATCTTATTTCTAAATTCACACACTGCCATTTAAGCAATGGAGATAAATTTCTTTGTTAAACTTAGCATTAACTCTTCATAACTCATGCTAACTTGCAAGCCAACACATGCTACTTTAAATCAATATATTCATATTTCCTCACATAAAAGGAAGATGGAAACCAGAAATTTATCAAGATAATTCAACGTAGTCTTATACCTTACATTTGTTCTGACCAGTAATACTAAAGGTAGCGTTTAGTATAGTGGAGGGGACAATGGTCCTCAGGAGACCCGAGTATTTATCTAATTCCTCTCTCTTCCCTCCCTCCCTCCTTCCTTTCTCCCTCTTTCCCTCCCTTCATCCCTCCTTCCCTCCTTCCTTTCTTCCTCCTTCCCTCCCCTCCTTTCTCCATAAATATTCACTAAACACCTACCTACACAAGGTGTTATGCGATATAAAAAGATATATAAGATCTAGCTTGTGGCCTCAAGTGATCTGTGGATTTGTACGGGAAATAGGAGCGACAGGATAAAGACATCACATAGGTTTGAATTTAACAGTTTAGATGAAAATGCAAATGTAATTGTGCACGGACTGTGTGACTTCATTCCCGTTACTTAACTTGGCGGAACCTCAGTTTACTCATCAAAATGAAGTTTATTTATAAAACTGCAGGTGATTCTGACTCAGAGACCGCCTGCGGAGAGTAACCCGGCAATGTGTCTAAAATACCCATAAAACTGTCCAGTAAGCTCTTTTCTTCTTTTTTTTTAAAGATTTTATTTATTTGACAGAGAGAGAGACAGCCAGAGAGAGAGGGAACACAAGCAGGGGGAGTGGGAGAGGAAGAAGCAGGCTCCCAGCAGAGGAGCCTGATGTGGGGCTCGATCCCATAACGCCGGGATCACGCCCTGAGCCGAAGGTAGACGCTTAACGACTGAGCCACCCAGGTGCCCCCAGTAAGTTCTTTTCTTAAAAACATTCTAGACTTGGAGTCAGAAGAGCTGGATACAAATTCCGACTCTGCCATAGGAATAATGAGGTTCTGTAACCTCTCCAGATCCCGAAATCTCCCTCAGTGCAAGAATAGTATTGAATTCACTGATGCTCAACACGTCCTCCATTTCTAAAAGTGCCTTTTATCTCGTCCAGTGGAGAGACACTGGGATATTTGGCAGAAGAATTACTTCGGTTGGTTAGAAAGGTTTAATTGGGTAGCAGTCGATGGAGCAGGGGGTGTGAGTAGAGTAAGGACAAAAAGACAAGGACACCTGTTAGGAAAAATCTCCTTTCTCCACGTCACAAAACAGCCACTTAAAGAAGCAGCACCCACTTTTGTTGTGTTTTTATTTCCCCAAAGAGCCATGCACATAGGCTATTACTTATAACAGAGTTTTATTTAACATTTGGGAGTCAAGTGTGTGTGTGTACGTGTGTGTGTGTTGGGGGTGGGGTAGTAGGAAGTGGGCACGGGAGCCACATCATGTCAAATGATTTAAAACAGAATTATACAAAAAAAAAAAAAAAAACCAGAATTGCACATGACCCCTTAAAAGTCCCAAAGAACCCATTCCCAACACTGGGACTTCTCCATTGGCCTCTCTCCTCAGAACACCCCGGGCCCCGCGCGCCACCCCATGCTGTCCCTCCACTGCTAAGACTCACGGGTACATTTTCTCTTCCTCCTGGCATTGTTCCTGCTTCCCTCCTCCCCAGCCCAACCCTAGAGACAGCTGATATTTAGTGTTGACAATATTACCGATGCATAAGAGCTCACTGCGTACCTGGCGCTATTTTAAGCATGTATTATTTAATCCTTAAAACAATTCTGTGAGTTGGGTACCATTATGATCATCACCGTCCTCATTTACAAAGTCTGAAACTTAGGCACAAGGAGGCTTAGGAACATGACAAAGGTGACCCCGGTGAAGACGTGGAGGCAGAATTCAGAGATAAGCAAGCTGGAGTTCAAGGTCGTGTGGCATGCCTTCCTAACCCGCCATGTGTCTCCTTACCAGAGACCCTTAGAGACCCTTAGTCTCTCTTTTACTGAGCTTCCAGGCCCCAAACTAAAAACTCTTTCCATTTTTTGGTGCCCAGAAATGTCAGCTTTCTTCTCGTGTCCTCGCCCAATCCCATGGCCTTGACTAAAGCAAGGCCTGGTCTCAGCCACTGACTGATATCCTTCACTGACCATACTCCCTATTTATCTTCCCAGGATGAACCTGTTTTTAGCTGATTCCTGCTCTCCCTGGGCAGGATGGGCTCCCTCCCAGGGCTCCCTGGCTTCTGCTCCAAAGCCACAGTCAACAAATAACGATCAAGACACAAGGGAAAAGTGCAGGTGCCTTGGTGTCCCCTCACCCATAACGCTCATCTCATTCTGAATATAAATAACCTGATTAAAGGTGACTCACAGCCAGGTCATTCATTAATTTCCATCTGAAAATGCGCCATCCCCTAGAGTTTATTATAAAAGGATTGTATCTCTACCACTATCCTTCAACATCAAGAAAGAAATCAGTGTACTAACCTTGAAATAAGAAAAAATTTTAAGACCCTAAAATTTTAAAGACTGTTTCTGGCAGTCACCTTCTGACTCTTTTATGGACTTCTACTTTTGTGGCTTTTGTTTACTTTTCAAACTCATTTCCTAATAGCCTCATGTTGGTGCTAAAATCCCTTTTTGACAGAGAAAGCCCAAAGGTAGTAGCCACCTGACCAAGTGCATCCAGATCCCCAGTGGCCAAGGTAGAAATGAAGCACAGCTCCTTCTAGAGAAACCTGACCTCTGAAGCCCACCACCATTTGTCTTAACCTCCATTTGCACTAAACCCTGTCTCAAGGACAAATCTCGCCTGTCTCAGCACAGCTCCTGAAGGAACTGGTAGCGAAACACATTGGAGTGAGAACAACAAATTTCAGAGGGAACAGGAGGAAAATTTGGGGATCTTGTCATATTAAATCATGGAGAGGTGATCAAATAAATTCTTGGAATCTTCGAGGTTCACATTTCATTAGCTCTTAGAGGAATAGCATCAGAATATGGCACAGTTCCAATGGGACTGAAACTTGTCAGTTCCTGCTGAGAACACTGATTTTTATTTATTGGGTGCCAACGTGTCGGCATGCTGTTCTGACATGAAAGATAAGGTACATTGGTGGAACCACTGCTGTAAAGAAGACTTGGGATAACATATGGGAAGGTGGGATCTCTAGATGCTGCCACAGGACATTTTCACTTCCCTGGTGCAAAGATCCTCCAAAAATCAGCTCATGGCTGTCTCACTCCAAACATGAGAAAAAGGCGGACAAAACACCACTGTGTTGTAGAGGGAACAACATAACTGAAATTAGTGGGCTGAGTGAAGAAGACAAACAAGAGAGAAAGGCTCCTAACCAAAAGTCTCCAAAGGAAACTTGGTTATTTGAGATACTTCTGTAAAAAGGATTCTGTGGACTAACGTTTTTGAGAAACACTACACCAACAACATCCTTCCCGAAGAACCAATCACAGCTGCTTTGATATTTAATGTACACTTTAATCTTTAATTCAGAATTTCCCACACTTATATAGCCATGGAAAAATGTTGTGTGTGCAATACTTTGATAACATCGCCGTTCTGAGAAATGGTTAGATAGGAATAGACTAAAAGATATATTTAGTTGCATGAACAAAAGGCAGAAACATCAGGGCACGTCATAGTTGGAAACATTGCCTCAAAATGAAGTGGTCCTTCAGATCTTTTTGTCTGACTGAGCAGATAAAGGACCAAAAGATGCCAAGAGAATTATTGATGATGGGGCCCAGATGTTTAGGAATTTTAGGCAAGAACTTACAGAATTTACAACTCGTTCCCTATTCCCTCCCTTCAACAGATTGTTTATGCTAATGAGCCTGGCATTATCGCTCATCATCGTCACCTTGCTTAATCGCCCTTGATTGCCTCTGTTGTGCGTTCATAACCTCAGGTTCAACAACACAGACAAGCCTTTCCTCTTCCCTGACTATGACAATGTATCATAATTGAGCCATTTCTGCCTCTCTGGTCACCCTCATAGTCTCCCAAGTGCATCCTCTGTACATTAATCTGCTAGTTAAATATTGATAGCAAGCGGCTCCCTTAATATTTACTTTGTTGCTCCATTATTGCTACATACAGGGTGATTATTTGTTTCTGTCTTCCCAGACTGTTTAATCAGAGCTGAGTCAACTTTCCTCTGTTTAACCTTCTTGTCCAATCGGCGTCGGAGAGCGTGAGGAGTCGTTCTGACATCAGCTCTGAAATGGTCCTCTCCGCCTGGTGCATGCGCCATCACAGCCAGCAGGGGTCAGGAGGGCATTTCTCTCTGGGGTCAAGTGGCTGGTGGTGAGAAAGGGAAACCCTGGAGGCTCGTCTGGAGTTGAACATCTCTCTTTGAGCCTTGTCTCCTCAATGTAGCCCAAGAGAGAATCAAAGCCATCTTGGCAGCTCGTGCCTTTTTTATGGAATGTTGGCCCGGGGGGGTTCCTGGTAAGGTGGGAGCAAGAACGCCCTCCCTACCAGGACTACGGACTGGTGGAAAGTGCCCCTCCCATGAACAAACCTACATGCAACCCCCAGTCTTGATGAGAGTCTATCGGGGTCTCCGGGGCAAATAGCTGAACTGTCTCCATTTGCCTCTCGTGGCAAGTGGGAACATCAGGTGCTAAGTGAACAGGAAGCATCTTGAAAACAGACCCTTCTCTGCTGCTAAAGCATAGAAATGTAAACATCCTCCCCAAAGGCAAGCAAACTAATGATGGGGGGAGAGGCACCTGGCGGCCGACTCTTGGTTTCAGCTCAGGTCCTGCTCTCAGGGTCCTGGGATCGAGCCCCACCCCACGACAGGCTCTTTGCTCAGCGGGGAGTCTGCTTGAGATTCTCTCTCCCTCTCTCTCTCTGCCCCTCCCCCTGATCCCTCTCTCTCTCCCTCAAATAATAAATAAATAAATCTTACAAAAAAAAAAAAGAACGCTGAGGCAGCAGTCTTCAAATCTTGTTTCTCCAACTGGAAGCCTCGACACCTGCCCCAGCAGAAAGACCACTGTTGGCCTGTGTAGGTGTGTGTGTGGTGGGCAGGAGGCGAGGATTGAATTGGAGACACATCTGTCTTACTATCAAAAGAAAAAGGTTAAACAGTTGTGCTCTGGACTGTTTCTAAGCCCTGGGTCTGGCTCGTTTATCAGTGACTTGGGAAGTGTTTCTCTGCCTTTCTACCCCACAGCAGACCGGAGGCAAGCAAAAAGTGAATCCTCCAGAAGGTTACTATCTGATTTTCAACAGGAGTCCCTTGTGGGGTAGAGATTTTAAGTAACATACGAATCATCTGCAGGTACAGTGGTTGCTGATACAGCAAATAGTCCTTTTATTCACAGAGCGAGTGGAAGGACACAGCGCTAACTTTTCTGCGTGATTCCTCCCATCCTCTGAGCCCTGGGAATTTTAAGGCTTCTGTGGCAGTAGTGACATCTGCAGTCAGAGAAACTGGGATCTAAAGAGTATCCTCTGAGTAGTCTCCTTGTTTTGTGCCTGACTCACCCTTCAGTCGGTTTTCATTACAGGAATTTCCTCTGAACTCCATATTCTATCACATTGCCATGCCTTTTGCAAATGATGGGAATCTCTCTCCTCTCCTGCTTACTCTTCCCCAGTTGATGGTCTTCCTACTCATTCTTGGAGCTGCAATTCAAATTTCCCATTTGGGAGACGCCTTCGTAGTCCCCACAAGTGAGAGAGAGTTGCCATCGAGGTCCGCGCAGCGCCTCGCATCGCCTCCGTTTACGGCAGAGTCACGTTAACGGTACGCCTGACTATGTGTTTAGTCCCTGTACCGGTCAGCCCACAGACAAGAACATAAACTCACTCCAGATAGCTCGATAGGAGGAATTCAGTGCAGTAAACGTGTTACAGAGGTGTTGAAAGAGTTAAGAAGCCACAGCAGGAAGAACGACAATGTGGATTTTAGCGACCCCAAGTTACCAGGGCCGGATTAACAGAGGTAAAGGAGTTTATCAGAGCCCAGAAGCCAAGGCCAGATCTGGTCCATGAGAGCTGGCGCCAATAGGACATCACCCAAAGCAGAAAGAGACGGGGACAGATATGCTGGCATCTCCCTGCTGCCCATCCTCCAATCTCCCACCAGGGCTCCTACTGCCTTAAACAGTCCAGAGCCAGTTGCTGAGGGGCCTGGAGAAGGCAGCTCTCAGGAAAAGGTCTGAGATGGGATCTGAGAGCCAAGAGGCCAGGGACTGGCTTGCCTCGGTTTTCTCCCTCAGGAGACTAGAAGCTTCATCTTGGTACCCCCAGCACAAGGACACTACCTGACTCTGCTGAGTAAAGTACTGAAAAAGTGAGATCCATTTTCCTTGTGTTCTTGTCAAAGGGGCTTACACCTTTTCAGAAAAATAATATCAAGCTTCGTGGCCTACCTTAAACCACTTTCTTTTTCTTGATCAAACTGAAAAGTACGCTTTTTTTCTTTAAACGACTGTATTTCCATCTTCATCTGTTGGCTTTTTACATTCCTGCATTCCCAGAGTTCCAAGAGAATGATAAGAAGCCTCTGGTAATCTTGTTTGAAATTTGCATTGCCTTCAGTCGTCTGTTCCCTAGGGCCCTGCTCTGTAGGCGGGCCAGGCTAAGGAACGAGCTGCTTTGCTATCAGACACTTTTTAAGTCTTTTCATTACCAATTCACCAGTACGGCACATAATGAGCTCTTGCAGCCGCAGATAGGGAGTTCATTCCTCAGCCAAGTGGCTGAACTTGTAGCTGCCACGTCGTGGACCATTATCTATAATTACTTCGTGGGTATTCCACTAAAATAATTTTCTTTGTAGGATAAAAAAGGCAGGTCTTGAGGCAGGTTTTGTAGATTAAGCCCAGGGCAGAGCAAGATGAGCTGGTGTTGATATCTAAGTGGGGGTGTTTCTTTGTTCCAGGACAAAAGCATTTGGCCTCTGCCTTTGCCAGAAGCCACCCACCATCAGGGAGGCAACCCCCAGGGCAGTTAGCCCGGTGCATAATTAGCAGGCTCCACAGCTCGGCTTCTTGCTCTTTGCCAATTGTTATATGCAAATTCTCTATCCATGAGCTTCTATTTCAGTCATAACATTCCTCAGAACTTGCTTATACATCAGCAAGGTGCCAGATGCCTCGCACCAGTTCGGGGCAAGAAAAGGACATAGGCTACTCCACGGAGAAACAAATTCTGGAGAACTCAATGAAAGCTAAAAAAAGTCCCTCCTTGAGGAAGGCGGGTGAGGAGGTGGCCGTGGTGGGCCGGTACCCACTTACTCGGGCTTCCCAAACACGGACTGCGCTCGGCTCTTCCCACCCCCGTGTTCGGCGAAGCCACAGCGGTAGCTTGAAATGGATCCGAGTGGGCGTACGACACCACACACATTGGCAAGTGCTACACTTCGGGGCTTTCTCCTTCTCCTTTCCTACCAGAGATCTAGTTGTGAAACATTTACCAGTGCATCACCGTGAGGCGAAGAATCCCACGTTTGCCAATGTCTGCCCTTTGGTAAAGCCCACCAGGAACACACCTGCAGCCATAACAAATTCACGTTCATGAACTTGCTGCACCGAGGGTGATGGGACACCATGGGCGCTGTGGAGCATCTCATTAAGTCAGAGTTGCATCACTCGGCATCAGGGAAGTACAGACCAAAACCACAATGAGATGCCAGCTCACACCGGTCAGAATGGCTAAAATGAACAACTCAGCAAACAACAGATGTTGGCAAGGATGTGGAGAAAAGGGAACCCTCTTGCACTGTTGGTGGGAATGCAAACTGCTGCAGCCACTCTGGAAAACAGTATGGAGTTTCCTCAAAAAGTTAAAAATAGAACTATGACCCAGCAATTGCACTATTAGGTATTTACCCAAAGGATACAAACATACTGACCTGAAGGGGCACCTGTGCCCCAGTGTTCATAGCAGCAATGTCCACAATAGCTGAAATACAGAAAAAGCCCAGATGTCTTTTGACAGATGAATGGATAAAGATATGGTGTGTGTGTGTGTGTGTGTGTGTGTGTGTGTGTGTGTGTAATGGAATATTACTCAACCGTCAAAAAGAATGAATCCTGCCATTTGCAATGACATGGATAGAACTAGAGGGTATTATGTTGAGTGAAATAAGTCGGTCAGAAAAGACAAATACCATATGATCTCACTGATATGTGGAATTTAAGAAACAAAACAGATGAACACAGGGGAAGGGAAGGAAAAATAAAATAAGACAAAAACAGAGAGGGAGCAGACCCTAAGAGACCCTTAACTATAGGGAACAAACTGAGGGTTGCTGGTGGGGAGGTGAGGGGGGGATGGGATTAACTGGGTGATGGGCATTAAGGAGGACACTTGATGTGATGAGCACTGGGTATTATATGCAACTAATGAACTACTGAATTCTACCGCTGAAACTAATGTTAATTAGTTAATTAACTAATGTTAATTAGATCGAATTTAAATAAAAATTTTTTTAAAAAGAGGGAGTTGGGAGGGACCCATTGCGGGCTTTGGGTTCGTGTAGAATGATTTTTAAGAGGGACTGGGGAAGGGGGGACAATGCTACATCGGAGGCTGCCATGAAGCTGAGGCAGGATCAGAACGGGGTGTGTGGCAGTCGTCCGTTTTTCAGGAGGCAGCATGAAGCGGGGCTGAGGAAGCCACTGGAAGAGAAGCTGACCTTAGTTAGGAAAGCAGGGACCGTTCAAAAGGAGAGAGGTTGCCCCATGGTTTTGCAGCTGTGCTATTGCCTTGGAGATACCCTGTCTATGTGGCCTTGGCCACATCCCATCAGAAACTTCTTTTTTTAGGTTCTATTAGGAACATCACAGTCTAATTAGCGGCAGTGCTAAGACATGAACTCGGGATCCTGTTTTCTTGGAAACCACCAAGTTAAGATAACTGTAGAATGCTGTGTCCACACCCGCTATTGCCTGGTGTGGAATCCAAGGCTGCGTCTCTGTGTCAAAGTGACCCACAGGCTCAGAGCCTCGAGGCAAGAGTGGGGCATTCATTCCTACTGAAGTGAACCAAAAACAAAGCTTCTCACAGCCTAGGATGTGAGAAAACACAGTTTCTCAGCATAATTTCATGCTTTCAATGAACAAAAGCAGTTTTCCCTGGTTCACACCTTCTACCAACTTCTTCCTGCTCACCACCACGAGCTTCAGGCTCACTGGTGTGGCCCCTGGCTTCCCAGGGAACATGGCTGCAATTTTACCCAAAGTGTAGTCACAGTGAAAGTTTTTAAGAGCCTGTCTTAAACACCTTTAGTCTCCGGCACCTGGCACAAAGTCAGTGCCTAGTAAATGCTAGTGGACCAAAATGCTCCGGGCTGGGGGTACTGGGAACAGAAATGGGACTTGGGGCACTTCTCAGACCACACTGTTTGGACACTTGCGCGCTCTGCACATTTAGAGGTTGTTTGTTACCATCCCTGCCAACTTCCTTTTTCTGTAGAGGGGGCCACTCCAATACCACCCGGATAGGAAGGAAAGTGTGGTATTATTTGCAGCTGTGCCCTCTAGGTGTGGCCCTCGCTACAAGTAAACATACAGCCTGATTGTTTTCTAGACTTCAAATCCATACGACCACACATGATCAGAACCTTTCGGCAGGGTTTCCCTTAATGTGGTCCACCAGCCACCTGCACCAGGATCCCATGAGATGCTTGTTTACGAAGCGCAGATTCCCGTCTTCAGCCCACGTCGGCTGCATTGGAACCTCCAGCCCGGAGCCCGGGGTCTGCGGTCTCCACAAACTCCCCTGTGTGCACAAGGGTTTGAGAACAGATCATCCAGACGGTGTGATATTTTTTTCCTGTAAGTTCTGCTCATCTAATAAAGCAACGGGAATCTATTGATTGACTTGTCCATTGAACCAACGTTCTCTGAGTGCAAGGTACAGAGGTAACTGCAGTGAAAAAGACAGTCGGGGAGCTTCCAGTCTTCCAGGAGCTCCTCTGTCAAGACTGCTGGCCATGATGTGAGAGAGATGTTGTTTTCCTTTATTAGACCAAAAAGAAAAAACATGGCGTCACGCTTCCTGACCAATGATCAGAATTGCTAATGGTCCCAAGCTAAGCTGTTCACAGCGGTTACTTCTCAGAGGGTGGGATTGCTTGGCAGTAGGAAGAGAAATGGACTTCACGGCACCGCCCCAGGTCTGACGGCATCCTCCACTCCCGTCCACTCTCCACAGCCTGACTCTGCTGACAGCTCAGGGCTGAGTCTGGCACCCAGGCCACTGGCTTATCCCCTCCCACTGCCAGCTGCCTCAGTCTCTCCCAGTTCTGTAGCGCTGGCCGTGGCGGTCGCTGAGGCAGGAACTGGCGCTCCCGTGCCTTGGCCCCACCTGCCCAGACTCCCTGGAAAGTCTGCTTCTCTCCTCACCTCCAGGCTTTGAGGATGCTCCCTGTGTGTGCGGGATCTCCCTTGGTCAAAGACTAGCAGGGGCAGGTAGTATCCCACATAAGGCAAACTTTGACTAATAAGGGACAAGACAAGCAAGAGCCGTCAGAGGAATATCTAGCCACCCCACCTCCGACACGCACACCCATAGACTGTTCCAGGCCAGGTGCTTCCTAAAGTCTGTCGGAAGATGCCTGTCCCTTTCCTTTTTCCATTATTGCTGCCCTGGGAGAGCACCCCTAGGTACTAACGTATAAGCTCTGCCTCAGGCTTTGTTGTCCAAGGAAACCAGGCTAAGAGAGCATCTCCATTTAAAACTTCATTTCTTCCTATTTACTCAAATATTTAAAGCATCTAACTGTGGCATTATGGTCGAGTGTCCATCTCTCTCTTGAAGTCACAGGTGGTGCCTGGCTCATATTTGCTTTTCCAGCCCCAAATTCCTGCCTTCAACATAGTAGGAAGTCAGTAAGCGTGCATTTGATTCAATAATGCAAAATCTCTGCCGTCGAGAGGCTTGCGATCAGATCAGAGGCGTCAGGCACCTGGAGCCATCCTTGAAATGGGCTTGATCCCCTCAACCAGTCAGAGCCTGCCCAGTGGGCTAGAGCCACCCTACGTGATCACGCAACGACAGGAGTCAAAAATGGGTGGGAGCACAGCGAGAAAATAACAGGTTACAGATGATAACTCTCCAGGTGCCAAAATGAACTGCTAAGGGGCCTGTGATTTTCCCAGGCTAGACGGGCACCTGTGCACCACAGATCGGCTGAATCACCTCCACACCAGGGGTCGTCGGGGAAAGTCATTGGGAGGCTCATCCCATAGACAAGTGAACCTCCAGATTTTAATGTGCAAATTACCCACAACCTTATCTTCCAAAGAACTTTCTATTTTGTAAATTTTCATACATTGAGAATACTCTTTTTGGTTATTTATATTTTTGTCAAACACAGATTTTGCATCCTACATGGTTTTGAAAAAATCAAATTGTTTTAAAAGGCAGTCTCCTGCCCCTGCAGTCTCAATGATGTAGGCTCTGTCCCCAGAGCTAACTACAATCAGCTCTCTTGGCTGGGCCCTCAAGTATTTACGGTCATGTTTCTAAACAATAGATCGTTATTTCTAATTCTCGATTGTCCACTTTAGACATTAACTATTAACATCCCACTGTGGTATGTTAGACTGACCTCTCACTCCCCATATCCCTGCTGCCTTCCCCTACCCTTTGGACCAGACTTCTCACAGTGTTTAGCTGTATCAATAGTCAATTGCATATGCTTATACAATTATCACTCACCACCAAGCCCCTTAGCACACAGGTCAATATGTCTTTCCTACAAATTCTTGTCCTGTGGTTAGTAATTACTCCCATTTAATTCATTTGCCTGATTTTCTTTGTGTATATCCTTGTTTCCCTCCAGGCACTCCAATAATTCTGTCAGGTGTCTATAAATTTTCCTCTGCCATACACTTACAAATATGTCCCCATCCACAGTTCTCCATCCTGTTTGGACAGTGGCCTGGGGTCCTCCTAAGCTTGCCTAACCATGCAGCTGTCACCCTCGGACTCTACTTTTGGGTCTTCTGTTTCTTAGATTATTTCCTGTCCAATAAATTTAAGGGTAGAGTAAAGGCATCTGCTGACAGGTAGGGACTCAAATTATCCATTTCCCTAGGAAACTATTGGAGGATGTGCTCCTGCCAAATGAGAGAGTAAACCAAGAAACAGGAAGTCGCAGACCCTAGTCACAGGGCTTTGAGAACAGGAGGATGGCTAAAGGAAGCTGAGTCACTTCTCTGCTGGGACAAGACCTCTTTAACACTATCCCAAAGAGCAGATGACCACAATGTATCCATGATCAAGTCACAAGGATGTACACTTGAAATATCTTAGCAATTTTGTATGTCAGTTATAACTCAATAAAACTGAAATAATTAAAAAAAACGAACCGAAAATGTTTTTTAAAAAGTGTTTGATAGCAAAGACTCTTTCTTAGTCTGACTGGCTCAGAGCAGAGCGGTGGGAATAAATAATCTTACAAGAATTCAGGGTAGACCTCAATATGACTACCAGCATATTCTATTGGTCGGCTGAGCAGAGAATTAGAGGTTGGAAATCATTTTCCCCGGTGAACACTGAAGGCCTCGATCCATCATCTCCTGGCTTATTGTGGAGAAGTCCAGTGCTGTTCCCATTTCCAAACCTTTGTATGTGACCTGTTTCTGGAATCTTTTAGGGTGACTTTATTACTCCAAACTCCATGATGCCACACCTCGAGGTGGGCCTTTCTTTAGTCCTCAGAGTACCGTTGTGAGCACACCGTGGGCCCTTTCCATCTAGACACTCATGCCCTTTGGTTCTGGGAAATTGTCTTGAATTAATCCCTCTTGTAATTCTGTGCACTTCTTTTGCCTTGCTTTCTGTTTCTGGAACTCTCGTCAGTCAGCTGTTCGACCTCCTGACTTAGTCTGTAAATTCCTAGTTCTTCACTTCTTTACGTCCATTCGTCCTTCTATCCTTTCTTTTCCAGGAGGTTTCCTTCTCTTCTCTCCTAGTCTTCCTAATAAAATCTTGGAAGGAGGAGTCTCCTAGTTTTAATTCCCATGATCTCTTTCCTATTTTCTGATTATTGCCTTTTCGACCTTTTCTTAACATTACGGTCAAATACACGTAGCATAAACATTTTCCACTTTAACCATTTTTAAATGCTCAATTCTGTTGCATTAAGTACACTCACAATGTTGTGCAAGCACGCCGCTATTCATTTCCAGAACTTTCTCGTGATCTCAGACTGAGACTCTGTACCCATTAAACGACTCCCCAGGCAGCCCCCTGCCCTGTCCCCAACAACCCCCAACCACCACCATGCTACTTTCTGTCTCTGTGAGCTTGCTACTCTCGGTACCTCATTTAATTGATTTCATACAGTATTCATCCCCTCGTGTCTGGCTATGTCACCCAGCATGATGTTCTCCAGGTTCATCCACACTGTAGCATGCATAAAAATTTCATGCGTTTTCAAGGCTGAATAATATTCCATTGCATGTACCCACATTTTTGGATCCATTCTTCCATTATGAAACATGGGGGCTGCTTCCGCCTTTTGGCAATGGTGACTAATGCTGCTGTGAACACTAGTGTACAGTTAACTTTGTGCAAAATTGTGGACAAATATGTTCGAGTTCCTGCTTTTGAGCTTGGGGAGTGTATAACCCCAAAGTGGAATTGCTGGATCACAGGGCAGTTCTGTTTGATTTGGAGCAGGAGGGGGGTGGAGTGAGGGGAATCACACTGTTTTCCACAGCAGCTCTACCACTTAACATTTCTAGATAGGTAAGTGTTCCACTTTCTCCACATCCTATTCAACACTTGCTATTTTCTGATTTTTTTTTTATAATAACAATCCTAACAGGTATGAAATATTACCTCATTATGGTTTTGGTTCACATTTCCCAGGCTGCTGATGTTAGGTAACTTCTTGTGTGCTCCTTGGCCGTATGTATATTTTCTTTGGAGAAATGCCTAGTGAAGTAGTTTGTCCATTTTTAAACTGGGTTGTTTTTGTTGTTGAGTTGTAAGTGTTCTTTATATATTCTGATTATTAATCCTTAACAGATATACAATATGCAAATATATTTCCCATTCTGTGGGTTGTCTTCCCACTCTCCGAATAGTGTCCTTTGATGCAGAAACCTTTTGATGAGTCCACCTTATCTATTTCCCCCGTTTGCACCTCTACTTTTGGTGTATGTCTAATTTCCTTTTTAATAGTAATGCAGTCTAGTTTTGTGGCTGCAATAACATCTCTCATCTTACAAGTGTGTTAGTTGCAGATTTGCTTTTATGATTTTTACATCTTCTTCTTTCTGTTCCCTAAATTACCTGTTTTCTTCAGCGTCACTGTTCCTGGTTCTTTTGTTTGTTTGTTTTGTTTGTTTGGTTGGTTTTTGGGTTTGGGTTTGGGTTTGGGTTTGGGTTTTGTCTTTCATAGTGGAGTTTTTCCTTAAACACTTGCTAAGCCTTAGCAGTTATTCAGATTTTAAGGTGAGATATTAAAAGCCTGATGGGGACTCACCGGGCATGAATGACAATGAACAGAACAAAATAATGGGCTTTACTCTAAGATGATAAAATGGCAATTCAGCCTTTTTAAGGGACAAATCACTAAATGTTAATACATGCATTTCTCTGGGGTCTCCAAATTCTTCTATAGAAGAATCTTGTATCATCTGACCTCCTGATTTGGGGAGTATTATGGAAGCAGGGTGGGGGTGGGGGAAAGGGCCCATCATCCATTATAGATACATTTACTTAATATTCTTGTTTTCATGTGTATCCTTCTCTATTCCTCATCCTCTATATCTTTGTCTGATGTCCTAGAATTCAGGATTCAATTGCCCCCCAAAAGAATGAACTTCTAGTTCTTGATGAAAAAGGACATGAGAAAAGGAAATGTACCCAAGAACCCAACACTTCTTCATGTAGAATTGCTACTGGCTTCCATATTACAGCACCTAAGTCAACTTAGGCTGCTAAAACAGAATACCGTAGATGAGATGGCTAATAAACAACAGAAATTTGTTTCTCACAGTTTAGGAGGCTTGAAGTCCAAGATCAGGGTGCCCGGATGCCTGGGTTCTGGTGAGGACCTTGTCCAGATTGCAGACTGCTGGCTTCGCATAGCTTCGCATGGTAGAGAGCAGATATGGGAGGCAAACTCTCTGGTGACTCTTATAAGGGCACTAATCCCATCTATGAAGGCTCCACATTCATGATCTCATCTAGTCCTTATAGTTACCTCCCCAAAGTCCCTACCTCCTCATAACCAGTGTTTAGGGGTTCAGGTTTCAACATAGGAATTTGGTGGTGGTGGTGGTTGGGGAGGAGGCACAAACATTCACTCCATAACAGAATCTCATTTAACAAACTATGTTTTAAAGCAATATCTTGTGCCTCCTAATCTTGAGCCTCCTTGGGTGCTGGGGGCAAATCAGCTCACCTCCCTACACTATCTCCTCCTGAAATCTAGGTTTCAGCTCCCTCCACTTTCCTAAGTCATTATCACCTCCATGGGCTTTGCATTTCCCAGGAAGTTATTCGGATCCTTTGCCTACTGTTGTCTTTTACTGCCTTTGAGAGTTTATATCTTTTTTTTTTTATTATTATTATTCCTTTGCTGGCACATTGGGAGAGGAAAAGATACATAAGGTCAATTTACCTTGTCTTACCAGAAGTTTCTACTACCTTCCTGAGTTCCTGCATGTCCTTTTCTTTGTGATTGCTATAGCTCACCATTTCCCATAGGACATTTTGAGGAACAGTGGTTACATGGGCTGTTAATAAAGATATAGCAAAAGGATCTCGTGGCCAAATAAGCATGGGAAACATTAGACAACAGACACCTTCCAGCAATGCCAATATCTATCGAACAAGTTGAGTGGCACTCTTCAAGAAATGCCCCCAGAGCCAGCTTAAAATCCACGTAAGAAAATGATTCTCATTGCATATGGCACACCTCTTTTGTGATCACACACACACACACACACACACCCCATATTAGACTCAGCTTGCACATCTATCTTAGTTCCCAGATTTGACTCTAAATTACTTTAGATCTAAAATATTCAAAAGAATGTGCTTTAGTCTCTGAAGAAGAACTCCAAGCATGTTTTGAGTGATGACATACTCAACTTAAGTCTCGAGCCACCGAATTTAAGTACTTTGAAAGGGACAGCATGCCATTGAATGCACAAGCCCTGCTTATGAATATTTTGTAAGTCTTTTGATTTTATAGCTACATGTTAGACTCAAATGAGGCACATCCTGTACGGGAGCTTCCAACTTCCTGAGAAAACAAGGATTAATCTCTTCCAATGACCAATGAAGTCTTCTCTTCTGACAGGCATCAGAATCAGCAAGGGTTTAGCCTCTGTTTTCTTTATTCTTTCTGTTAAGCTCTTCCTATGAAGTTGTCCCACATTTGATGTGTTCTTTGTTAAATACCACTCATTCTCTGCCAATTTCGAAAAACACTCTAGTTCTACTGCTACAGCTGAAAGGGAGGAGAAAAAAGGGTCTGGGATTTTTTTTTCAAGAGTGGGTGGGGAGAAGCATTTCCAAAGGCACCCAGTGATTTTCTCCATTCCCAATTTTGACATTTCTTTCATGGTTTGTCTCTTTCCTGAGGAAAAGACGCTTCTTGTATGCCAAAATGCCACTTGTTACAAATGCAGTCAGCGTCCCTGAAACACTCATAGGGTAACTTCATGATCCGCTGAAGTGTCTGGCTGACACACAGAGCAGCTCAGCTGCCAGGACCCCAAATGAATGCCGATTACAATTAAATGCAAATTAGCTGCAACAGTACATACATAATTTCTTCAGCTGCCTCCATATTCCAAGGCACAAATGCCATTCCAGACTGTTAAAATTAATTACTCCCAGATAAGTGTACAGTAAGGATATCCCTATCATTTCATCTTTCATCATCGACTTACACGTCTGACACGGGGAGCATGTCGTTTGCCAGTTAGGCGGTTTAATTAGGTTAATTGACACAGCCACCAGTATGCTGTGGAAGTCACTAGACTCGTTGCTACCCACCCAGCTTGTTTTCTTGCAGCGCTGCACGTTCATGCCGGACGGCAACTGACGCCGGGCACCAATCCGGCAGTGGGCAACCTTGTTCTCCGTCAGCCTCATGCCCAGTGTTTCTCCGGGGCTCGGAATGGTGCCTGGTGCATCGTAGGTGCTTATTAAATTTGTTAAATAAATGGATGAATGGGTGTTCTAGAGGCTTCCTTTCCTCACCGCAAGGGCTGACTTCCATGGGAAATCAGAGAAGCTCTATGAACGAAGGGGCCAGAGGGTATGCAGAGAGAATAGCTGGTGAAGACAGAACGTGTGACTGAGCGTCCAGTCTTGCCACACTTCTGCAGCCACCAAGCCGAGCCTAAGGTCTGCCTAGCCCAGGGATTCTACTGGAATGTGTTAAAGGTGGAGAGTGTCAGAATGCCATCTGGGCACCACATGGTCGCACTTTCCCGTTAAGCAGAACCTCAAGTGCTCACAGCAGGATGCTGCTTTCTCTGCCAACACCCTACAAAGTGTCTTTGCAGATGTCTCCATTTGACCAGTGAAGCATTACAATGGGCCCATTCATGAAATGAAAAAGCTCCTTACTGCATGTGGCAGAGGTTCCTAGTACACCCAGAATATGGGCTTTCCTGCCATCCTTGTCCCTTTCAAGTGGCTGCCCAAGGGCTATATTATCTAAGCTGGTCTTGCATCTAGATGGCTTCAGTCGACTATTTCTCACCAATAGAATTCTGGCAGATCATATTATTAAAGTCATCCATGCCAATAGGTCTCATTTCACACAGTCTTATAATGTAATGTTGTCCTCCTGCATCAAGCGGTGGGCTCTATGTTCTCGCCCTTTCATCTGGGTGAGCTTGTGAAGTTTATCAGGCCAAATCATAAAAGGTGACACAGCTTCTGCCAGTCCTTTTGAGACAAGGGTTCCAAGGGTGACCTTGGAACCCAGGCTGTGTGGTCCCACACACCATGGCCCCGTGGACACACGGAAAGTCCAAGTGTAGATGTTCTGGCTGCAGCCACAGCTGACGTACCAGCAGACACCAGCCTATAGGAGAAGGAGGTGAGTTGGCCAAGAGACTCTAGCCCTCAGACTTTGAGCCATGCCAGGAGACACCAAATGGAAAAATAAGCTGTCTCCACCAAGCCCTGTCCAAATCACAAATTCATGAGCAAAACAAAGGTCCTTGTTGTAAGCCACTAAGTTTGGAGTGGTTTGTTTTGCATCAATAAAGAACCAGGACAGGAATGCAAGTGACAACGATGTGTGTCACTTCTAAGACGAAGCATTGAAGAACTCGGGTGTCTTCTCTATAGTCACTCTTCCCCAGGGCCCTAGGGCTCGTGGACGGCAAGAGGGAGTGACCCAAGTGTCTTGATGGCCACACTGCAGCAAGCTTTCCATTGTTCAAGAATGCCTGCATCTAACTGTTCCAGAGATAGAAATAAATGTCTGTTGTGTTAAGACATTAAAACTCAACAACTAATGAATCATCGAGCCTTACATCGGAAACCGGGGATGTACTGTATGGTGACTAACATAATAAAATAAAAAATCATTATAAATAAAAAAAAGACATTAAAACTCAAGAGTTTATATTTTTACAGCATCTAGGGTTATCCTACCTAATTCAATACATTTTTTTCTAACCTCCCCCAGTATCTTCCTCTCCTTTAGTCCCCCAGTTGTCTGCATAATACTAACGGTTGTCACTTGGGCTTCTGTTCAGTTATCCTCACACTAATAGATGAACCCTGTGTATTACCAGGAGGACAATACTTAAAAACTTCAAATCTCCTAGAAGATATTGAGGCAGAGGGCAAAGGGAGGTAGGAACTCACCCCTCTTATCCCTCTTCAACACCTCACTGAAGAGGGCAACACTGGCCCAGGACATAAGAGGGAGGGAACCTCTATGCTCCATAGAAGTAAGCCAACACGGGTCAGTGGATGGCTCTCCAAGCTCCCTTGAGGAGGCAGCCTTGTAGACTGAGGCCGAAACTGTCACATACAGGCTATTAGGAGTAGACTGTGTTGATGTCCTTGTCACATTACATAACCAGTTCACAGGGAGTGGATAGATCTTTGGTTCCCATGGGCTTTGGTGCCAGACAGAGGGCTAAGAAAATTCAAGGCCCAGAGCAGCATCTGCACCCCCAGTGTCTAGCGCCTGGTCCACAGGTCTCAGGGATCTGGGTCTAATGTTCATTCCCTCAGCTCTCCCTTGACAAGACTCTTCCTCCCTCCCTATTTCTGAAGGACCACAGGCCACCCGACCCTCCCAAATCATGACAATGCAATGTCCTATAGCATCATTTCTGACACAAAAGCAGAGAATGCTGGCTCATTTTTCAATATTAACGTGAGACGGTGCTACAGGAGGTGACGATGAGCCTCAGTGGGTCTCCGTCAGCAATTCTGAATTCTGAGAGATCCCCAAAGGTCTTGCCCTCTACCTAACATTAACATTCACGCCCTAACCTGAAACGCGTTTGAAAAAGCGGGAGAAATTCTGCTGGGGAGCTCAGATGGTGTCCCTGACACTTGGGAGGAGAATCTTGGTGTGAACCATGCTGTTCCAGGAAGTGGCTTTTTGAAGGTTCAGCATAAAATATCAGTGCCTGACCTGATACCTGCCCCGGGCATCCTCCTAGCACCAGGGGACCTGCCCCACATCCACCGGCAGCTTCCTTCCTGATGATGCCACTCACCTCTATTACTTATAGCTACCTAAAGCCTTCTCTGCTTAATTTTTATTTTTCTTTTCAACACTGAATGGCAGCTGCCCAGAGAGCACTTGGGATCCAATCCAAGATGAAAAAGCTTCACCACTAAATGGAAAAGTACAATAAAAATACCCTTTGTTCATGTTTACTTTTTGAATTACTTCATCAGTGCGTTCCAAACCCTCTAAACTCATAGCTGCCTTGCATTTTGGGGTACAATCATAAGCAAGGGCCTGTGGGTTTTGCTCTGTGTTGCCAGCCCTTGAATAGTATGAGACGAGATCACATGCCATTTCCTCAAATGGCCTGTGGGAGAATTTTTTGGTTTTTATGCTTCAACAGAGACCCCAGAGTGGAATCCAGCTTTTCACAGTTCATTCCTAAGTTGAACAAACCCCTTTTCTATGGGGACTTCAAGAATGTTAGAGATTCCCTCATCTTCCCATGGTTCCAAGCGTGGTCTAATCCCTTATCTCTGCATGAGCTGCTTGGCTCATGCTGTTTTGATTTCACCGGAACGGCTGAGCCTCTGAGATCCCCAGCTCTGGCCTCCTCTCTTCAATGGGTCCCTCTGGGCCTCTGGGCTTAATGTCTTCAATGGAGATCTTGTGGGATAATGTTTCCAAATTTGTTTTCCAGAGCCTCAGCCCCTGGGAGCAGACTTGCCTGGGTTTTGTCAGTCCCTGGCCGGCCCCTCCCCATCAATCTCTCCTGGCCCGCCTTCTCCTCCATCAGCAGCTCCCTCCCTGTTGGCTCCATCATTCACTGCCGACCTTGGAGAAGCGATAAAGGCTTTGGTGGCTGTGCTCAGCCGGGTAGAGGCAGAGGTGCCAAAAGCCAATTTCTAGTTTTAGCCGCTTCTATCTTTCACTAGCTCCTAACAGATTTGAGGGTTTTAAAGGCTTTGTCAATCCAGGAAACCTCTTGCCACCCATCCCTGCCCTTGAAGCTCCTCGCTAAAGGACCAGGCCCTGTTGATAAGACTCTGTGTCTTCTCAGGCCTGATCTGTTTTTGTGTGCCCCATGCTGCCTCACTGAACCCCCAGGACTAGGTCAAGCCGTTACCCCATTTCCGATGTTCTAGCGGGCCTGAAAACTATGTGGCGGCTGGGAGGGTCTGCCTAGGTAGCCGGCCCACCAGGGCTGCCCTCTCCCTTCCTCCAGACCCAGGTCCTGTCTGCACTCCAGGTTTGCTGGGCAATAAGAGTATCTGCCTAAAGCAAAGAAGCCGAGACCCTTGACGAGTCCGGATTCTCTAGCAAATCAGATGCAGAGGAATGTAAATCAGGGATGGAGCTCATTATGCCTCAGACCCCGTGTCACTCAGGTCACAGGTTCCAAGCTGTGTGACTCTTTTTTGCCTTCAAGTTACAATCAGGTTTCCACACTGACCCTCCACACCCCAACCAACTAGCACGCTTCACCAGCAGAAGCGGTTAGTCTGAGAGTCGCAAGGAGGTGAAGGACGGACCGCTCTCACAGTGCGTTTCCCAGATGCGGCCGCTCACGCCTGAGGGGATGGCTTCATCAAATCACCGTAGAGTCATCTGAGCACTCAGTTTAGGAGCTCTTATGAAACAGCGTCTTGCCCACGGGGGACAGACACAGTCCCTGGCTCCAAGAAAGCCTCAGCCTATCTGGAAACCCAGGCTTCTCCCATGCCCCGCCCCCAGCACACACCTCCCTGAGAATCTCTGCAGCTGAGCCTCAGGATAAACCTTTTTTAACACTACCTGATGTTCACGTGGGGTTGGGAAGTTCTGGAAGTACACACGGAATGTGCTGGCAGGAGGAAGGAGAA
The DNA here is from genome assembly GCF_023065955.2 of Ursus arctos. Classification (NCBI taxonomy): domain Eukaryota; kingdom Metazoa; phylum Chordata; class Mammalia; order Carnivora; family Ursidae; genus Ursus; species Ursus arctos. The sequence continues at coordinate 6,212,048 of NW_026622986.1, forward strand.
GCAGCTCACCCGTCTAAAGGGAAGGTGGGAAGAGTGCACAGGACCAGGGCAGGTAAGTCGAGAAGTCATTCATTCCTTCATTCAAGAATACAAGAATTAGGGGCGCCTGGGTGGCGCAGTCATTAAGGGTCTGCCTTCGGCTCAGGGCGTGATCCCGGCGTTATGGGATCGAGCCCCACATCAGGCTCCTCCGCTGTGAGCCTGCTTCTTCCTCTCCCACTCCCCCTGCTTGTGTTCCCTCTCTCGCTGGCTGTCTCTCTCTCTGTCAAATAAATAAATAAAATCTTAAAAAAAAAAAAGAATACAAGAATTCATTTATTGAGAGCTGCTGACGTGCCAGCCAGTCTTCTGAATGCTGGGACTATGTTGGTACATGAAAAAGATGGTAAAAAACCCTTGTTCTCACGGAGATGACGGACTTTGGTCTCCCTGAAGAGGGTCCAGCTCGGGGAGAGGTGAGAGAGGAAGAGGGGATTCTACTTTCAGGGTGAAATTGAGGAAACCCAGGGTTTGACACTTACAAAGTGGCAGATGGAAGGTGTAAACGCAGGCCTCCCCCCACACACACCCCACTACGCGCTGCTACATAAAAGCATCTGTTATAATGGGGGTCACAGAGCCCTGGCATTTCATGTGGTTGGGAGTTTGGTCCTTCAGTTATTTTTCCCTTCTGAACGGAACTTTCTGGGGACACAAGGGTTACAAGCACATCCATCTTTTGCTCAGTGCTTTTAACATTAGCTTCCAGGCCTCTCGGGTACGGATATTCATCTACGCAAATAACACAATCCCCTTAAGGAATTCAAGACATTTTAGAAACTGCCATCAAATTTGTAAGATAAGGTAAAGCAAAGCATAACAGAAAACCAACAAAAAAGTTATGTAACCATTTTTTTGTTCTGCAAAACTATAATTAAGAACAAAAATTAGATCTACACGGAAAGAGCGTGGAGTTTATCAGTGTATTATTTTTGGGACAAACTATGAGAGCAAACCTGCATATGCAGAGAATTTCTTGTGTGTGATTCCCACAGAAAGAAAGAAGTTCCTGTTTTAACAAAAAATTACCTTCCTCCACTAGAGAAGTAAAGCATGGAATGCATCGGGACTTTCCAGCCATTTCTTTCTTTCTATTCTAAACTGGTTACAGGAAAGGATATACTTTGTTATGAAAATGCAGCACCAGCTTCGTTTTAAGAGGGAAACTGAGATACATGCATACCTACCCATGGTTACTTCCGCTTGAAGAGAAAGAAAACAAACCCCAAAGGCTTGAAGTGATAACCAACGGTTAGTTTTACTTCACAAGTGATGACAATTTGTCCTTTCATAAGCAGAAGATGCAAAAACAGGACTGCGTGTTACTTCTTTTTCAGTGGATGGGCAGGTCCGTGGACTTGCCTTCTCTGACAGCGGCTCTCGCCTCTCTGCCCGGCCATCACTCAGCTCCTACCAATTTACTCCACCTCCATGTCGCTTCCCGTGGGCACAACCTAGACCTTGTCATCGTCTGCGACACCTTCTGTGCCCCCATCTCCCTGTCCTGTTCTTCCTCTTCCCCCCAGTGTTCCTGCTCTGCAGCTAAACAGAAGCCCTGTCTCTAGGCTCCTTTCCCGCCCGAACACCCCTGCGGCCATCCCTACTCGGTGGAGCTGTTCCTCATCTATTGCTCGCACTTCTCCCATCTTGCTCTACTGCTCTCTGTCCTTAGAATCCCCTCTCCTTCTTTTGTCTCTCCAGCAACCTGGACCCTATTCAACGAGATCAAGGCCCACCATCTCCATGGGGATGAGAGCAGGGATGGTTTTTTTTAATCTGTTTTGTTCACCGCCATAGTCCCAACACCTAGAAGACTGGCTGGCACATGATCAGCTCTCAATAAATAGCCACCGAATGAATGAATGAATGCATGCATGAATGAATGAATGCATGCATGCATGAATGAACAACTTCACTACTTAACTCCCTGGTCCTCTGCACCATCTCTCTTTCCCTTTGGATGGGTCACCTGCTCCCTCCTTTGTTTTCCCATCATGTTCTGTGTTCACTTCCAGGATTTCTCAACCCTGAGCAGAGTCTGGTGCATAGCAAACACTTGCCCTGAGTAGCTGTGTGAATATATAATCCTAACGTCCACAGGTCTTCTCCCCATCCCCAGTGGCCCATGAGTCTGGCAATCAACCCCAAAGCCCCCTTCAAAGCTTCTCCCAGACAGTGGAATCTCAAATTGTGGAGGAACGAACATTCTGACCATAAAGCCTAGAGCCCCTGAGGCAATATAGTAGCATGCACATGGGGTCCCAAATAATCCTAGAAAAATCTTGTTCTTTTGATGTGTATGATTTTCCAAAGGGAGATAGTATATTTCAGAGGGAAGAAGAGCATTGAGTTTAGAGACCTGGGACTGGGGTTTGAGATCTATCTCCTTGTTTTCCTAGTTTTCTCATGTAGAGTGACTCACTTAGCTTCTCTCAATTGTCCTCCTGGGCAAAAGAGGATATTAGCGTCTCCGGGGTTTTTGTTAGAATTACATATAAATGTAAAAATTAAATATAAACTTTGACCAAAAAAGGGGGATAAATCAGAATCTAGGTAAGGATCGCTTTATGGTTGCTAATTAATTCCTGCATCCCTTCCTTTTCCTGTCACCTTCCCACCTGCCACCCACATACCCAACGCCTTGATCATTTCACAGCATCTCCCAACAGAAAGGATGTATAAGAAACATGCATTCTTAGTTTTAAATCCCAATAAATTACTTAATGGGAGATAAAGGAGGTTATGTCTGTTTGGGTTGAACAGAGTTTTACGAGCGAATTGCAGACGGCTTGGTTAGCCATGCCCGCCCCCAGTTTCCATGGAGAGAGGTTGCACTTGGAGCGTACACCTGTCTCCTGTCATGTCGTATCCGAGTCAGCGCTTCATTTTACATCAGCAGGCTTTCTCTTCAAAACACTCCCATTTTGCTACTACACGACCCCCTCTTGTTCCGGGGGGTTCGCCACGCACCGCTCATCAACACGGGTCTGTGCTCATAATTGCATCTTCTCCATGGCTTGGCACATCTATGCAAATAGCTTTGATTAGTTTCAGTCTCTTTTTAACAGTAACAGTTGTGTCTGCCAGGGGAGGCTAGACTTGGGCTTAGCCTGAACCAATTAGCAGCAAGACCCCCACTCCCCCTGCCTTTCTGCTCTGCTCCTGCATCAGTGCCGGAATTGGCAGCATGAGCAATCTCCACAGCGGCTGTGCCAGGTTCTAAGCCAGGACCGTCAAACCCTCGCCTGGCCTCCGTCACCTCTGGACACAACCTTTGAGAGCCCTGGCCGGCCTTGGGTTGGGCCTCGCTGTCTCTGCCATGAGCTACCTTTTCTGTAAGGTGTTCTTCTGATGGTTTCTGCAGCTCATATCACAGTTGAATGCTGGCCTCTACTTAGCTTCACCCAGTAGAGCAAAGTGGCATGGTTGTTTTAAATGGGATTCCAGTTATATAATATTCTTTAAACCCTGAAGCCTCTTGAATAGGTCAAAGCCCCAGTTTTAGGTCAGTGCCAGGAGCTGCACTGGTGAGAGAGGAGCCACGGCGTATGTGTGAGCTGGCAGAGAAGCTGGAAGTGAAAGTGGCTGCCTTGCCACCTCCGGTCCCTTTGAGCTGGCTGAGCCTCAGAGCTGAGCTCCCAACAGAATTTCGAGATGACTGGTCATCTCCTGTTTATTGATGATCGTTGACTGGAAAGTATTACCAAGTGTTGAACTGGCACAAGCTTTCCTTGAAATGACTAAGCTTGCACGAGTAGGATGAGTCATAGGCACTGCCAACTTTCAGGCGCAGGCCCCAGGCCTGGGTTTTTATTACCAGGTTGAGGGTTCTGGCCTCATGCAATTGGGCCTCAAGGGCTGCCTATCCCTTCCTCCTCCATTATGAAGGACGTGACAAAGTTGGGTGCAGCACGGGGTGGATGACAATTTTTAACCCCTAGGAAAAGTGAGATTTCTGCCCCCAGCTCATCATTTCTGTTGAAGATCTGGCAAGTCTCTGGGTGGCTTCCCCCTTGCTCACAGCCAGACCCGACTCCTGGCTGAGAGTTGGAGAATGCATTCCTTTCCTTATTTGGGCACTAGATCCTGACTCTGAAACCTCAGGAGATTTACCTTCAATGGCCAGCGTGTCATCTTTCTCCTTCCTGCGTATTTTATTTCCAAGGGGGCAGGGTCGTGGTGGTGGTGTGCGTTTTTATTTAATTAGCTAAAAGGGTCTGTGTCTACCTCCACTGCCCATAAATTAATGCCCATTGTAAAAGCCATGTATAGAAACCGTCAAGGTTAGGATTAGCATGTCAAGAGCGGGAGCTCGATCTTCATCATTAGTCCCTGTCTTGTCCAAAGGAAACAAGTGACTGACAGACCAAGGACAAGGATCTGTGAGTCATGTAATATCACATGAGCGGAGCCAAGTAGGAAACATACTGTCCCCAGCTAAGATGGGCTGCTGCTGGAATGAAGGTGCCACCCGCTCTGCTAGTGGTAAATTTGGGGTGCTGTGGGCACCAGGGAGACACCTTCCACCCCGGCTGCTGGAGTAAACGCTGGAGGCCTTTCCTGCATTAGCCCCCAAGGTTCAATAAGAATTGGCAATGTGAAGGTGTGAGCTTTCCAGGCAGAAGGATCAGCAAAGCTGACAGCTCAGAGGAGCGAGGAAGTGTGAGAGGTCCAGCCTAGCTGCAGGGGTGGAGAGGGCTGAATGAGGGCTCTAAAGAGAAAAGCAGGGCTGGATCGAGAAGGGCCTGTGTGATTTGCAGGCAGGATTTGAAGCAGGGGAGCCATAGGACCAGAAGAGCAGTTGAACGAGCCTACTCTGGGGGAGGAGCGAAGGAGGCAGGAGTGGAAGCAGAGCCGTCAGGAGGGAAGTCAGGAAAGAAACGTGGGTGACTTGGAATCCAAGCCATGCTGGTAACAAGGAAAGGAAATGGAGCAGAGGACCGGTGAGATGCTCCATTGACGTGTGGGGTTTGGTGAAGGGTGAGGGTGCACCTGGTCCCCCAGGCTTCCAGCTGGAGCATCTGGAAGAACATCAGAGCCACTTGCTGAGACTAGGCACAGAGCAAGGGGAGAAGGTGAGCAGAAGCAGGACAGGGAAGGAGGAAGCAGTGATGACGAGTTCCATTTGAGAAGGTTAATGTGTTAAGCTGGAAGGTCCCGGGCTCCTGGATTTCTGGGCCAATGCAGCAGGCATGCACGTGGTCTAGCTGCACAGGTGTGGGCAGTTGTAGACCCTCCATGCCCCATGGAACCCTCACCCCCCACTCCCAGTGGGGACACAGCAAGATGAACTGTGGGTAAGTGTCGTGGGGGACTGGGAAACGGGTCAGCTGCTTGTACTCTCTGAATCACATAAACACAAAGGGAACTGGATTAGTGCGCACCATCGGAATGCCATGCAGTTCATGAGATCAAACAGGCAACGGTGTTTTCAATCCTAATATAAAAGACTACAATCATTTTAGTCACATGAAGCAAAAACTATAGCTCCATTACAAATTCCAGAAGAGCTGGCTGGTACTATTCGATGTTGCGACATCAGTAAAAGCCTCAAGATTCAGGTAGCCAACCAGTAAATAATTAATAGCGCCTATTATGTGAAAAGTCACCTAGGAGATGCAAAGATGTGGTGATGGCCCACATCCTCGAAGAATTTGTAATTTTAAAGGCATTTGTGAATACAAATAGGTATAAATAAAGGTAATATTTCATAAATATCGAGAGCCAACTATCAGCAAAACCCCAGGGTGGGAGAGATTACTTCTGATTGGGGTGATGGGAAATCATGAAGGGCTTCACAGGCCTGGGGTCCCTGGGCTGATGATACTTTTATGAATCAGACTGGACCTTTGAGCCAGAGTAGGAGTTCATTCTAAATGCCACATGGGGCCTTTCTGCCACCACGAAGTGAAAAGATCACAGTCAAGTCTCGAGTGCACACACTAGGTCAAATCATATGAAACTGCCTTTTTTTTTTTGAGGCAAAAATGGTTGAAAATCAACAATCTCATGAAATTCAACTGCATCATCCTATCTGGTCTGAGGCCTCGGTTCAAAGAAGCCCCCACAGGTGCTATGGCTCCCCCAGCCTGCTGAAGAGGCATGGCCGCTGCTGACTACCAGCATCTTCACAAGGATTGCTTCCAAGGGAGCGGCTGTCCAGGAGCCCACTCCTTCCTCTGGAACAAATTCATCTGGTTGGAAACCTCTGGACAGTTTGGAAAATTCCCTGGTGACATCTGCGTCATCCCCCAGATTCCCAGTCTCGTGGACAGTAAAGGAAAATCCATTTGAGTGGGTCACATTCTTGATGGTGAATGCTCCTGACAGGCCTTGCCTCTGAAATTCTCACTAAAACAAAGTCTTTTAAGCCTCGGCAGCTTCTGGGAAATCCATGTGAACTTCTGGCTTAATCCTTGGTGGAGGAGATTAATCACAATCCTACCACCACCGTCTCACCCCTGCTTTGCTAGAACTTGCCTGGTGTGGGACAAACTCAGTTTGAACCCAGACCTGCATCCCACACGAGAGTCCTATAAAGGCCGGGGCTGAGTCAGGCTTTTTGAAGCTGACTGATTACTGATGCTGTCAACTGATGAGGACGTAATCATTCCCTGAAGCTGAGGTCGTGAACCGAGAGCTTATTTTTAAAACTGTAATATTAGAGAGCCATTTCAATATCCATGCAGGGATGAGGAAAAAAAAATTTTTTTTAAATAAATAATTTAAATGGTTCTATCTTGGCCCTGCCCAGGATTGTGGATTCAACCACAGCTTGTCGATGGGATTATTGTTCACAACGTATTTAAATTCACCCCACAAATGGCCTTGTTTCTTTTTTAAAGGGACAGTCTCATTCTAGAACTAGAAAGAAAAAGGCTTCGGAAACGCAACGACCTCTCAGACGTTTTCAGACATTACTTCGTTGGCCCCCGCAGCACCTTTTTTAGCTCCTGTTTGGCTCCGTTTGGATGCTGAGGCGAAGTGCGGAGCTGGGCCAAGGTCAGCCCCCTGCACCCCTGCACGGGCAGGGCTGTGCCTGGCAGAGGACAGCATGCGCTGTGACAGCCAGAGAAAACGCTGCCTCAGCAGCTCGGCGAGATAGTAACTGCTTTCCTTCCGTCCCCGTGGCACCAGACGTGGACAGGAGAGAAGAAAAATACTGCTGGAGCTGACTTCACGGGTAGAATGAGTTGGTGATCTGGAGCCTGGGAGCTCCTCAGAGCCCCTCTGACAGACACCCCCGGTGGGCTGGCTGGGGGCGGGGGGGACAGTCTGGCAAAGCCTCGGGGCCGTTGGCCATCCCTTCAGCAAGCTCGGCCCTCACTCCATGTCCCCAAGCTGTAATCCCACCTCCTGCGTCGGCGGGAGGGAAGTGAGGCTCAAGGGCGCGAAGGATCTCTTTTTTCTTTTTATAATAATATTTTTTATTATATTATGTTAGTCACCATACAGTACATCCCTGGTTTTTGATATAAAGTTGCATGATTCATTAGTTGCGTATAACACCCAGTGCACCATGCAATACGTGCCCTCCTTACTACCCATTACCGGTGTATCCCATTCCCCCACTCCCCTTCTAAACACGCAAGGAGATGGTGGCAAGCCAGATCTCTTGGTTCAAAAACAAAAACAAAACAAAACAACAACAACAACAACAACAAAACTGGGCGGGGACGCAAATTTGGGCAAAGCAGGGGGAGCCCAAGAGAGCAAAGCGGGAAATGCGGGAAGACAGAAGAAAAAGCACAGAAGGAGGGAATGAAGTGTTGGAAGTGTGAGAGGCTCGTGTGTCCCTGACGGTGTCTGCGGCCTGCTGACCGCCCTGCGCGTGGCCTGCGCGTGGCCTGCGTGTGGCCCCGCCGACGTCCTGGGGACCCTGCCGCCGGGGGAGTGGCCCCTGGCCTTGCGGGAACGGGGAGCCCGGAGCTGAGCGGCTCCCCTGTCCCGGGCACTCCGCGCACGGAGCCTCCTTCCACAGGACGCAGCGCATCTTCCAAGTGAGCGGACTGGGCCCCGGTCGGGGTGGAGGCCCGGCCCCGCTCCACCGCCCGGCGTCCTGCTTGCACGCCCGCCGCCCGCGAGCTCCCGGCCCGCGCGCCCCTGGCCCCGGGCGCAGGGCGGCAGGTGCAAGGCAGCGATGGGACAGAGCAAAGGAGACGCCTTGCTCCCTTTCTTTCTGTGATCCCACACAAGGATCGTCCATGTCGTGAAAAAAAGACAAAAAGACAGAAAAAAGAAAGATTGATTTCCTGGGCCCACGTGTGTGTGTCGAGGGACGAGGACACCTTGTTTCGGGTTTCCAGGGTGGAGGGCGAAGCTTTTCTGGACTGACCGGACTTGCGGGAAGGGCAACGCTGTCCTAAGCCTTGGGCCGCACTGAGTGCTGTGGGGACCCCTCCACAGGGGCCAGTGTGACCGCGGGGGCCTGCGGGTGAGGTGGCGGAGGGCCGTGGGGGCCGGCGCTCCAGAAGCAGCCGAGGCCCTGCTGTGACGCCCCTCTGGGGTCACCCCTGGGGTCCCAGACAGCGCTTCTCCCACAGCTGAGAGGGACATGTGATCAGAAACACGTGACTGGAAAAGAGAAAGGCCTTGTGTCTCTGGCCCATGGCCGGTGTGACAAGGGACTCTTGCAGGGGCGAGGATCATGGTTGAGAGCCACCCTGAAACCAAACGTCTAGCTTGCTTCGCTCGCTGTTTTTCCTCCGAGACTCCCCAGCTAGGCTACACTCTCCCTGAGGTCAAGAGTCTTCCAGTTGATGGTCCTCCTTTCTGGAGCTGCAAAGGGCAGTCCCCGAGAGGCCAGCTGTCCCCGGGGTGAGCGGGCACACAGCGGACACGGGGGCATGGGCTAGACCTCTGAGGGAGGAGGCCAAGTGGGAAAGCTTCCCCATCCGTGGTGTTGGCAGGCCGGCAACGCGAGCTGATCTTCTATTCTTGCTATGGCCTAGGGCAGGACCGACGCCCAGGATGTGACCCACATAGATCTGCGGATAGTTTTGGGAAGAAGGGCAAGCAGTATGGCGGTGTTTCTGCGGGTCTGTCTTCTGCCCAGGGAAAGCCCCAGAACGGCGGCCTCCACCCCACTCTCTTTTCACAAAGGACAGGCTGATCCACCTCCTGGCCTGACGATAAATTCTGAACTGACTTCCTAAGAATATGTCAGGTCTCAAAAAGAGAAAAGGGCACTGCCTGAGGAAGTCCTGCAACATGCCGCAATCTTCTTTCATAGAAATGGGCAGGAAGGAGAGGCGAGGACACGGTTTGTGGAAATAGGTCAAGCAAAGGGGATGCCTTGGAAAATCACCTTCCATTTGCCTTTGGAGGCTATTAAACACGAAAGGAAATTCCCAAAGGAAGAGGGAGGTATCTGTCCCAGTCAGTTTCTACAAATAGTCTACATACTCAGCATTCTGGAATGATTCAAGGCGTCCCGGTCCTGGCTGAGGGCAAGGGAAGGATGTGTCCCACCCACAGGACTGCACACTAAAGCTCTGGTTTTGTGGCCCCAGCCCAAACTCACAAGACACATACTCTGAGCACTATTATTCATATTGTATAAGTACCGCTGGCCTTTGAACAACAGGGGTTTAAACTGTGTGGGTCCACTTAGACACAGATTTTTAAAATAAATACAGCACAGTCCTGTAACTGTATTTTCTCATCCTTATGATATTAATTACATTTTCTTTTCTCTATCTTACTTTATCACAAGAACAAGGTATAGTGTATATATAACATACAAAATACGTGTTAACTAACCCGCCATTTATGTTATCAGTAAGCCTCCCAGCAGCAGTAGGCTATTCATCGTTAAGTCTGGGGGGAGTGAAAAGTTACAGGTGGATTTTTTTCTGCACAGGGGGTTGGAAGCCCAACCCGTGTGTTTGTTCGGGGTCAACTGTAACCTAATAAGCATCACCTGAATCTTCTGGTGCTTTGAAAATAATGCCCCCACTAGCCACGCTGTCTAGGAGTGTATGAAGGAAGACGTTTCTGCAGACCAGCCTACCTCGTGGCCTTCAGGGTTTATGCCTAAACCCCCCGCTCCAGTCTGGGATGTTCTAGCTCTACTTTTATGCTTCAAATCTTGGCTATTCGTTTTGCTTTGTTCTCCAAGCTCTGATGACTGGGCAGTGCACCTATTAATCTTGAATGGAATGAAGTCTCCGCCACTTCCATTTGAAAAAGAAATAGCTTTGCCTTTTCCATTTGATTCAACAGTATAAAATATTTATGAATCAGCTGGCACCTCCAAGCCCCCTCTCTCCCATCGATTCTCTCAGTCAGCACTAAGTGCTTACTTTGAGGAAAGTACTTCCCGTCCATCAGGGACAAGCCCAGGATGACAACATGCCGCGAGCCCAGCTGCCCCAAGTCCACTGGGTCACCAACAAAGCGCCTGCTGCTCCCATCGGGGGCTTTTGTGGGTTTCCAAGCCACTCAGCAGAAGACTGCTGCACTCGGGGGTACTAGGGGCCTGCTTTTCCTTAATTTCTTCCACCTGGAAGAAATTCCTTAATTTCTTCCTCCTGCTACACACAAATGGAAGTGCCATCTCTGAGTGTCCTGTGACTTCAGGGACTAAGTCAGGACCCCTGGGAATGAGTCCCATCTGGGAAGCCCCCTGCAGATCGCAGAGGACCAGGGTGTCCACTCACTCTGGCTGAGCCAAGTGGGTGGTTATGTCTTCCAGAAGGGAAAACACCCATATCACTGTTCTTGAGACTGACAAGAGGTTTTCCTCTTGCCTCTCAGGACTGACTCCTGCTCTCCCCTTGCTGGTCCCTGTACAGTACTCCTGACTTCACTGCACCAGTAATTCCTCCAAACCCACTCACTACCACAGGGGCAGAAAACAGTGCAGGAGGTGGCGTGAGACGCCGATCCCAACTGACCCAAAGAAAGATACAAAGCTTTCTAAGCCCCTAAACCTTTCTGTGCCTCAACTCCTGGGGATTATAATGGCAATCGCCATCCTGAGTGATGAGGAGGGTTACATGCACTAAATGTAAACAGCTCACAGCTGCCTGGCACTTAGTAAGTGCTCAGTAAATATGAGCTACTGTTGCTGTAGTTGTTGTCAGTTTTATTTGACAAGCCATCATCAGTCCCAGCCATCGATGACAAGGATGTGTCTCTGGCAGATGGCAGGGAAACACAGTGGGCTAAAAGCCAGGGAATAAGGAGAACGTAACATGGGGCTGCCTGGAAGCCCCTGGACACTTCCTGCCGTTAGCCCAGAGCCAGAGAGTAGGAGCAGATGAAGTGTGCTGGGCTGTGGGGCGCCTAGGCTAACCGCACACCCCTGCACCTGATATCATTCTCTATACATAGGGGGTGTTCAATAAATCCCAAATGTGTAGACCTATGTCCAGCATCCTCCCACGTCCTATTTTTGCATCTTTTTAGGTCCTGAGTGCTCTCCCTAAAGAAGAATACTGTGCTTTTTCTCTCCCCCAGCCCTCACAATCAAAGCATGCCTGTCAGGTATCCCAAACTCCCAGGGTCCTGGGTTTGCCAACAGCACAACCGTCCAGTTACACAGTATTGTAAACCGTAAACAAGAGTTTTAGAGTAAGGCAGACTTGGGTTCAAATCCCGGCTCTGATAACTTACCCGCAGTGCTAGGGCAAGCTATTTAACCTCCAGAAGACCTAGTTTCCTTATCTAGGAAATGAATAATAATAGTGATAGAACCACAAAGCTGTCACTCATAGAGTCTGGATTTCATGAGACTGCAAGAAAAGAGATTAGCAAAATACCTGGCACATTCTACGTGCTCAGTAAATGTGGATTATTACGGCCACTATTGCTTGAGTTAACACACTTAACCAGAGGACATTTGACTTTTCCTGAACTTTCTAGAGGTGATGATGCCACAAGACTATCAGAGTGGCAATCGGTGGTGGACATTTTGTCCAGGCCAGAGGGAGACATTTTTGGAGAAGTGATTTTCTGGGCAGGCATCCCTTCACTGCCAGCGATAGAGGGTTACATCCTCTGGCCCTGACCAAGGAAAGCAAAGCAAAGCAAACCATGCTACTGGTCTGGAAGGTGGACTGAGCTCATGCAATCTTCCTGTGTCAACGAGGAAGGATAGGAAGAGACTGAACGAATAGAAAACTGGTTCTGAGTCAAGTGTGGTCAACCTGGCAATGGGGTCAATTTCAGTCATGAAGTTATTTTAAGTGGTGGCAGTAGGAGGCTGATTTGAGGTTGCTTAAGTGTACTGCAAAAAATTCAGAGGCTGGAGAATACGAAAGAAATGATGAAAAGTTGCTGGGGCTAACATAGTATATTCCCCTGACAGCTCAGACACAGGCTGTTACTCAAATGTCTCCTGCACTGAAATGGCGCCCCCCAGTCCCTCCCAGGTGGACCCTGAGAGAGGCATTGGCTGTGCGCCCCCCTGATGTGCAGCTCTGGAGCCCTCCTGGAAAGGGCTGAGCAAACACAGTTGTTTCATGCAGCTACATTCGCCCAACCAGTGTCAGCGTGTTACTGCATCAGAGTCCACCGTGCCCGGCCAGGCTGGCACCTTCTCCATCTCTTTACATTTAGAATGGGACTCGTTGCCAAAGACTAGGAATCCCAGTGCCCGCAATCCAGAAAGCACAAGCCAAAGAAATAAAACAAACTGAAAAACTCCTTGTAGCTTGGTTGAATTCAGAAGGACTGGGAATTTTTTCCCTAGAGCATTCAGTCCTAGAAAATGAATGGACCTTAGTGGCAGAAAATCTAAATGGGCTTCTCAGGGTTCCTCTCCACGTGTGTCACCTTGACTCGAGGCTATCTTTGCCATCATGACCAGACCCTGAACTCCTCGAGGCAGGCAGGGACACGCCGAATTCGTTTTAGTTTTCCCAACCTAGAGGCTGGAATCTGTGCTTAACAAATGCTGGTTAGTTGACTAAATAGATGAACTGCAGTCAGTTCTTTGTGTTGGTTTCAAACGTGGCTGCAAAGTCTTTGACACCCTTCCAGTGAAAACGAACGTCTGCATTCCCTCCCCTTGAATCCGGATTGGATTCTGAGTACTCTGCCCGTCCTAGTTGAGCAGAAGTGGCATTTATATGGTTCCGCAGCTAAGTGATAAAGACCGTGCGGCTTTTGCACTTGCTCTGGGAGCTTAGAGTCATGTGTAAGATTTCAACCACCCTGACCCACGTGCGGTAGTGACATGGAGAGGTCTCGATACTACATCAGCAGAGACGCGCAGCATGACCCCAGGCATCTGACCTGTGAGGAAAGAAACATAAAGACATCGCCATCCCAACCGTGTAAGCTACTCCCGGCTTTTTTCATCTTTCAACTGAGTCCCCAGTCACTGTGGAGCAGACACGAACCATTCTCACTGTGCCTGGCCCACAGATTCCGTGAGCACTGTAAAATGGTGCTTTCTTGGGTTACACCACGAAGTTTCGGGGTGGTTCGTACATGATCTTAGATAAACGTTGTATTCGTCAAGACTCAAGGCAGAAGAACTTGTGCTATTTTGGCCCCTTCTAGTCGGTAAAAATTGCCATGGTCAGGAAGTTGATCTTTAAAAAACTTATTTTTCTTTAGCTGAGCTCATAAATTCTGTATTTGATCTACGCAGAGATGGGCAACGGCTGGTTCCCACTCTCACCTTATCACAGGCCTTCACAGACTTGAGAAGCAGAGTTTCAGATTTTTCTTCTTTGGGTCAAATACTCTGAAATCTTTGCAGATCTTTTGATTTTTCTTCATATTACTTTGTATTTGCCATCCTCTAAAAACAGATGTCAACAGCTTTTGGAGAGATGGAGAACCGTCATGAAATGAGAGACTTCCATCAAAATAACAATCCTTTTGGCATCTAAGGCACTTTATAACATGTAAATCATTTTCACCTGTATTATCCCCAGATGTCCATGACTACCCAGTGCGCGAATGAGCTGGACATTTATTCCCACTTATTAAAGGGAAGCTCCTGGGACGCCTGGGTGGCTCAGTCAGTTAAGCGTCTGCCTTCGGCTCAGGGCGTGATCCCGGCGTTGTGGGATCGAGCCCCACATCAGGCTCCTCCGCTATGAGCCTGCTTCTTCCTCTCCCATTCCCCTGCTTGTGTTCCCTCTCTCGCTGGCTGTCTCTATCTCTGTCGAATAAATAAATAAAATCTTTAAAAAAAAAAAAGTGTCTGCTTTCGGCTCAGGTCATGCTCCCAGGGTCCTGGGATCAAGCCCCACGTTGGGCTCCCTGCTCAGCGGGGAGTCTGCTTCTCCCTCTGCCTCTGTCCCTCCCCCTGCTTGTGCTCACTCTCTCTCTCTCTCTCAAATAAATAAAATCTTTAAAAAAATAAAAAAAGTTAAGCTCTTTTCTCAGAATCACATTTGCTAATAGCCGAGCTGAGATGGGAAAACACACCTCCTTGAATTGCAAGTATAGCTGTGTAGGACAGAAAGGAAATTAAAAAGAATAAAATCAGCTGATGTATTTGAATAGTGTATTATTTTCTCTTCAATTTTTCTTGATTACAATTTCGTCCTTTCAATAAACAAAATCAGGACATTTTTAAAAAAGAAATATAGGTTTTTATAAAGTGTTTGGACAGTATTGAAATATTTTGAAGTATGTAATTTTAAACATAAATAACTCAAATTGTAGGCACAACAGAAACTACTTAGTGAATTATGTTCTCATTGCTGTCATTGACTTTAATTTTTCTAGTTCTAGAGAAAATGGTAGGAAATTTGTTGTGGTCAGAATTAGAAATAACAACACACTGAGCCACACTGGGTTGGCGTAGATGTATGTATCTATACTTAAATGCCAATTACAAATGTGTTCTATTCTATTACCTGACCAATGTAAGTGTTAGACTGTAAGAAGCACCAGGGTTATTTTTTAAAGATCTTATTTATTTGTCAGAGAGAGAGAGAGCACAAGCAGGGGAAAAAGCAGACAAAGGGAGAAGCAGGCTCCCCACAGAGCAGAGAGTCTGATGTGACACTCGATCCCAGGACCCTAGGATCATGACCTGAGCCGAAGACAGACTCTTAACTGACTGAGCCACCCAGGCATCCCAAGAAACATTAGGTTTTATGGATACCACGTAACATCTTCACCAATAAGCCCATGAATGAAAGTCCCAGCTTTGTCTCGTCCTGTCCTAGTGACAGAGAGTACTAAGTTAAGACATACTGGCCTCTGCTCTGTAATGTAGGCATGGGTTCACACTTCCCCTCAATGTCAGACCTTCCACAGGCACGATAAGGCAACCAGCTAGATGGGATGTGTATTTCTGTGTCCTTAATAGAGCCAAGGGAGCAGAGAACTGATGATCCAGAAGAGAGAGTAATGGAGATGGGGCGTAAGGAGGATAAGGCTCATCAGTATTCCTACTCAGCAAAGGAAGCTACACTCTCAGGGTCATATCTGTCAATGGCTGAGCTGAGACTTTTCTAGTCTTCACAGAGTGAAGAGACACCTGCCTGTGGCCGTTCCACCACAACAGCAAGACCCACCCTTGTCTCCACCGTGTTCCACAAAGAATGGCCCATGGGACCTGATCCCAATCTCTGCTGGAGTATAGGGAGAGAGTCCAGAGTCTGCATTTTTAACAAATATTCCAGGTAATTCTGAGGCACACCAAAACTTGTGTTCTCATTCATGTCATCTTCTCAATAAGTCAAAAGGTAGCAAAGAGTAATGCAGGACTCAGAGAGGTTCTGGGGCGCCTGGGTGGCTCAGTCGGTTAAGCATCCAACTTTCGGTTTCAGCTCAGGTCACGATCTCGGGGTTCAGAGATGGAGCCCTGAGACAGGCTCACTGTCCATACAGAGTCTGCTCGAGATTCTCTCTCCTTCTCTCTCCCCCTCTTCCTCCCCCTCTCCCTCCCCTTCTATCTTTCCCCGCATGCACCCACACACATTCTCTCTCTTTCTAAAATAAATAAATAAAATCTTAAAAAAAAAAAAAGACTCAGGTTCTGTTGAGCAGTGACTGGAGGAACCAAACTTGAACCCTTCAGAGTTTAGAAGCAGACTCTATACCGCACATCGTCACAACCTGGGGACAAGTCATGACACTTCTGCGGTTCAGTGTCCTTGTGCACAAGGTGAGAAGTTGGACTACGTTAGCTGTAAGAGTTCTCTGGCGGATGACATTTGAGATGAGACAGCGGCTGTATCCAAGGCACAAGGTGCCATTTTGGATCCGAGACACTTGTACAAACATTGGGCCCGGTGTTTTTCCAGTGCTCTCTGAATCCCTCGGACGGATTTACAATATGTGCAAGAAGAATAAGCTCATGGCGCGTTTATATCAAGATCCAGTTCTAATTGGCACCGCGTCCGCCTGATCCTGCAGAGACGATTGCCACCAGCAACCCAGCTGCAGCGGAAAGGATGTGGGCACAAACTCTTCAGACTTGGGTGTGTCCCTTTAGACCAGGCCTGGGCCATCAAAGCACTGAGCTCCCCTCCACCCTTTCCGACTGCCCCAAGACTGGCACAGTGCTTACTAAGAGCGAAAGTAACACTTGCCTATCTGGGGGCCAACAGTCTTTTGTAGGTGGTTGAACGAGGTGCCAGACAGAGCTGCCACCCGAGAGGTGAATTTTTCACAGCCTCAAACCAGATACTTCTGCTACCTGACGTGCCACACAGGCCCTGACCCTTATGCTCTACCAGGCCCCACTGCCACAAGGGACAAGTGCACGTTTACTGTCAGGATTTGCGTGCAAATTCTCGTCCCTTTAATTGGTCATTCCAGAATATATAACGGCACCTACTTAGGTCATGAAGTCTTCTTTCGCCTAACGGCGTCTTAGAGAGAACTCGGCGATGAGAGGATACAGCACTGTTACGGGCTGTTTGTCAGCTGATTCCATTTATCAATTTATCAACGCCATTTTGCAAGAAACGGTCTCCACTTTAGAGATGACACTTCATACGTAACGGGGAGGGTTTGAGTCTCACTCGACTGCCAGCACATTACATGATAGAACGCGTCACTGGGCCTCAGATGAAGCAGTAAGGCTGTGTGTGTACGTGACACCAAAGCCAATATGCGATTAGCCAAAAAAATGATTCCATGCCTTCAGAATGCGGGATGCAAAAAGAGGCTGTGTAGGAGTAAAGGGGTCAGTGGCAGTGGAGTGCAAGAGGAAGATCTGACAGCTCCCCAGCGCTGGCCGATCTCCTCTCAGTTAGCTAATAGTAGGGAGGAGACACGGAGGGGTGAAGCGCTAAATACTCCTGGGTGCTTGAATCAGTCTCACTGTTTGGCCTGGTTTTACGTGTCCGTTTCCCATCCCTCCCTGACTCCTTCTTTGGGCTGCAGAAGAGGCCTAATTAGGCGGTTTGGTCATCAGTTAGCAACTTGAAAGGAGATAAACGGCCGTTAGGGGCTGGTGGGGAAAGAACCCATCTGTGAAGTCCCAGTGAACTGCCAAGCCAGACGACCATCCTAATTCATCAAGAGTAAATGAAAGCTGTCGACGGTTTTCATTCAAAGGCAGCACGGGGCCATTTTGAGAACTCCCCAGCATGGACTGCAACAACCCCGTGTTTTCTCTCTAGCCCTGTCTGGTTCTGGACTCAGTGACTCCAGCCAGCCAGTTCACCTCCCCGGGTCTGTCTTCTGCACTGTGAGGCTAATGCATGTGGCCTTCTGCAGGAAAGGACTGGGGAGGAACGACTGAAAATTATTAGGCAGCCCCTTGCAACATAAAAGTGGCGATGAAGCAATAACGAGCTTTGACCAGAAGTCCGGGTTTGCGTGGGCCAGCTGCTTTGATTGCTCGTGTTTGCTGTTAGACTGGTGCGGGAGTGAGGAGGGAGGCCGCAGGTGAAGCGCTTTGGTGGTCTCCTTAGGTTGCCCGAGTGTGGCTTTTGCAGATATGCAACACTGCCCTCTGTCGGCACCCAGCATATCCATACGCCACTGAAGCTCAGCAGGCTTCTTCCTCAGCCCCGAGTCTGTGGCCCTCACCGCGGAGGCCCCGAGAGCTGGTGTGCAAGGGCCTGTGACCAGACCACGCAGGGGACGGCTTTTGCTTCACAGAGTGCGGTGCGTGTCCATTAGAAAGCTGCTGAGTGGAAATCTTATTCCCTGGGATTTTAAACAGCCACATTTTCTGGTATTTGACATCAATGGGACATTTAACAAATGGAGTGCCAGATGGAGCTCCTGGCTCTATTTTCTGTAAGACACTTGAGAGTCGAAAACCTCCGGATGTTTGCATTTGATAGGCTTGCTCACTGTAGGGCTGGCAACGGCTCAGTGGACGTGGGGCACTCTGTGGGCTGTGAGTTGAGGGAAGAGTGGGGACGCATGGGACAGTAAGTGGCAGCTCTGCCTACAGGGCTACACATGGAAGCCTCCCTGGTAATTCACTTTAACACTCAGACACTCACTTCTCTACCATTATCGGACTTTCTGAAAGGCACAGGCAAGGATGCAGATACTGCTTTCACAAGCCTCGGGAGGAAGGTAGGGCCGACCTTGGTGGCGCCATTCGACAGATCAGAAAACTGGACCCAGAATGGTGAGGGCTGGCCCACAGTTCTACACTTGACACAAGGCCACATACATACAGGAAAACAAGGAAATCTTAGGTCTTCTCTAGTGGCTAAGCAGCCCCCCACGTCTTTTTATAAGACCCCACGTACATATATAAATCATTTTGGTATTTAATGTTACTAAGTCCCATTCCCGTGAACCACAGCCCAAGGTTATAGTCCCTTGAAATTGCTTTATTAATCATTGTGTTTATGGGGGCGCCTGGGTGGCACAGCTGTTAAGCATCTGCCTTCGGCTCAGGGCGTGACCCCGGCGTTATGGGATCGAGCCCCACATCAGGCTCCTCTGCTGGGAGCCTGCTTCTTCCTCTCCCACTCCCCCTGCTTGTGTTCCCTCTCTCGCTGGCTGTCTCTATCTCTGTCAAATAAATAAATAAAATCTTAAAAAAAAAAATCATTGTGTTTATGAAGCCTTGGAGAAAATCTCCATGGTGATACTCTGAGTCTTTGATATGCTCCAAATTGTCTTGTAATTATGCTGAGGTTGGCTGACAGTGATCAAGTCAATGAACTAATGATTGTCTGAGAAAGAACATTTGGATCTTTTCTTCTCATCCAGTTGCCAGTGTCTTTGGTGTTCAGGCAAGTAGATGTCACATGGCTTTCTTAAATTGGCCTGATATCGAATGGCTGTTGTTCTCTGACATATGCAGAGATCATCAAAAATTCTAGAGCTCTGATTTATCCCTGAGGAATTTTTACTCCTTGTACAATAACCAGAAAGTGTTTAGGACTCAAACTGTTAAATGGGCATGGCCCCATCTTTCGGAAGTTTGCACGGTGCTATTTTTATAGATGTTCTCCCCAGTTCCCACCTTAATTCAGATCTAGGAAATGAAACTGTATTTCCTCCATTTCCCTCCTCCCTGCACGGTTGACTTGAACTGTGAGCCCACAGATATGCTCTACCAGTCGACGCATGAGTTGTTTATCACCCCAACCAGGAGATGTGATGATTACCTGTTTTTGCTGGCTGTAGATAATCATCAGTGTATGGGGAGATGGTCCGTAGATCGGGCACATCTTACCGTTGCCTTGAATCACCCAGTGGGGCCTACTTCCTTCAGGAAAGGCCGCACCCGTCTCATGCAGCCCCCACAGAAGCAGCTGCAACATGCGTCATGATACAAGTTGATTTCCCACACACCAGACAAACAGCACTGCTCTGCTCTTGCTCCAAAACTAAAACCCTTAGCCCATATGACTGTCCCGACTGAAACAAAACCAATGAAGCGGGGCGCCTGGGTGGCACAGTCGGTTAAGCATCTGCCTTTGGCTCAGGTCATGGTCCCAGGATCCTGGGATTGAGCCCTGCGCTAGGCTCCCTGCTCAACGGTGAGCCTGCTTCTACCTCTCCCCGATGCTTGTCCTCACTCTCTCTCACTCTCTCTCTCAAATAAATTAATAAAGTCTTAAAAAAGAATGAAGAACGCTGCTACAGTTTCAGGTAAAACCAATAATAGTAATAACAACAAAACAAAAACCTTCCACTTACATTAATCAAGCTTCCCTTGGCTCACCTATGTTGAACTGTTGGTGCCGTTTCAGCAAATCTGAATTTCGGAAGAATTTTAGCAAGTGCCTATTCCCATCTTCCAGTTAGCACGGAAGCACCCTCCCTTTCTACATACATCCACTGGCAGAGAGTCCATTTCTGAAAAGCTCCAAAGGAGGATAATCAAAAGGAAAATCCTTTCTCTCCCTGGACCTTATAAGTGTTCCTTTCAGATACATTCAGAAGTAAAAGGAGAGTGAACTACAGGACTCAAGAAGGGGCCATTTCTGCGCAATGACAACACGGCAGACAAAAGTTGATACATGTGATCAATCTTATCAATTGTGAAGAGCGAAGTCCTACAGAAGCAGACTTGGCAAACCCCCACACTGACCCTTTCACGTGCTCGGTGAGCATCTGGATGCAGTTGTGGAACGTGGCATTTCGGTCTAACGCAAGCACCAAGAACACAGAGCATACACCCACATTAAGTGAACCGCTAGGGAACAGGTCCTGAAAGTCTACAAAAACCAACCACAGGACCGTAATGAAAGAAAGTGATGACAGACAAGTTATAACATACAGCCAGCCAATTTCTGAACACAGTATTTTGGCTGACTAGTCTGAGACATGGGAAGAATTATGTTGCTCAATTTACAACTTATTAAAGAGGGAGAGAAGCCGTCGATACAGATGGCTGGTTCTATATCAAAGAAGACAAGGGAGGTGAGATTACAGAGCTTCTATTGAGCAGACTGTCAAGCAGTCCTTAACTCACTTTTTTCCATACCTAATCATTAGAAAAGAATGAATTTTCAAAAGGTGAAAAACCCTGCAGTATTCTTAGTAAGCCCTGGCTTTGCTCCCTTGTTATCTGCAGAAGCCTAGGCTTGCTGATAGAATCAGCTTCATTCCTTAGGCAAGGCAGTAATTACTTTTTCACATGGTGCGTGTTCCTTGGAAGCAGTTGCCGACAACGTGCAAAATGGAATGCCTTTGGGGTGGGGGGGGGATTGGAAGTTTATGATAGTGTTTTATGCTAGTAGATGAGACCTGCCCCCACATATAACATAAAAACTACTTTTGATTTACCAAAAGAAACCTATGGTACCTTACGGACAGTCTATGAACACTTTTAACAGTAAGCCCCCAAATAGACACCAGAAGTGTCGAGTATATGAAGAAAAGAGCCCTCCTGGCCTAAATGGACTTTGAATTTGCTTTATGACTCCATAAATGAAAGTGTGTTCCCTCTTGCCTTCAGTTGATGTCACGGAAGAGCCAGAAGTCTCATGTTATAGGCATGAGTTAAGCATGCGTGCCTGATGTGGGATAATCTCACGGAGGCCTAATTTGCCTTTATCGATAGAAAGGAGAGAACTGGCTTAAAGGCTCTCCAAAATTCATTCAGTCTTTATATTCTGTGATTTTATCTTCTTGGATGAGTAACTTTACCCCCTAGCGGCGGGAAACAAAAGACATCAGAAAGCTCTCACGTGCCTTTGGTCCATCGGCGGGCTTCTGGGTAATATATTTCAGAAAAGGAGTAGGATGTTAGTCCCCTCACTTCTGTGTGGGTGTGAATTCATCATCCCACCACTATCATTTGTGACCTCAGAGAGACTCTGAAACTCCTTTTGCTTTTATTCGTTTGTAAGTGGTGATAAACTGCCTACCCGACCAGATCCCATTTCTAAAAATTAATGAGATAACATCTTACCTTGTTTATGCCATGAAAGTAAATGTTCTAAAAATGTAACTACTATTTATTTTTTAAAACAACAACATGTAAGCAACCTTTATAAGTTAAACCTTCAAAAATAATATTTTGAGTGTACTCTTGACTCATCAGTCAGTTGCCACTTTTATGTACAACCATGATCTTCCTGATTTTTTTCCCCAGAATTTACAAGCTGTTTATCAAAATAAGTCACCAGCTTGGGCCATATTTCCTTTTCTCTGCAAAAAGGATTTCACGTGGTGAGCTGGAATTTCCTTAATTTAAGATGCTTGGAAAATCTGGAATGGTCTCACTGGTTCATTTCTAGAGTGGGGGTAGACAACCAAGAGCCAAAACTTGACATTATGCCTAAAAGGTCTATTTGACATGGCAGTGATTTATATTTCAAACATGAGAAGTTAATGCCAAGCAGTTGTTCAGCACATGCAGAACCAAATTTCATAGAATATGAACTCCAGAGCTGGGAATGGCCAGATCTATTTCAGAACTGGATAAAGGGCCCAGCACATCTCCAGAATAGCTCTGTAAACAGTGGATAACCATTGGGCTTTCACCGCCATCAAAAAGTACGAAGAGTTCCATGGACATTCGCAAGACTCATTAGCAATTATTTGGTTTCTTTCCTTCTGTTTGACTGGACTCCTCAATCTATATGGGGACCCATTTACGTCAAATTCTAATATTTCAGGATAATAGATTATGTTTCTCATATTAATATCACCAAAACAAGATGAGAAGCTAGTGATGATTTTTTTTTTTTTAATCTGAAGTTAACTCTACCATAACTGTTCCTCACCTTCAAACACCGAGCCACAATTTAGACCAGCAAATGGATTCAGGCCTTCCGTGTGTATCACCTTCTGGGGGGGAATGTGCGGTTAATTTCCCACGGGTACACAAAATTGAGAAATACTTTTAGCCAGCATTATTTGTAGGAGCTAGTCAAAAAATCTCATGGCGACCCTGAGTGAACTGAGCTATTTCTGGAGCTGAAATAGAAACCTGAGACTCCCAGCATGGGGGAGCCCAGGGAGGGCTCTCCTTCAGGAGAGAGAGAACACCACGGGGCAGGGGGCCAAGCCCAAAACACCGCTGAGAACGCAGGACCCAAAAGGACACGTGAAAGGAAGAAATGTGCCATGTTGGGTCTGGCAAAGGGAAGTGATTGGCTCTGAGTCAAGTTTGTTGACACTGGGGCCATGGTGGGGATGTGCGCCCCCTCCCTGAGGACGCATCAGGAGAAGGGGGCCCCAGAGGGCAGCCGGGGCTTGCATAGGGCCCGGGAAGGGTTTCCTGACAGGCAGGGCTGTACCAGGCCGGCTCCACTCTGGGCAGGCTTAGAAAAGAGATGGAGTCCTATCCGCCCGAATGCAAGCCACGGGAGAGGACTGAAGGCCCTCGAGGGACCCCTCGCGAGCCCAGAATCTCCCCATGCTGCGGTTGGAGGAGGAGAGTAGATAATGTGAAAAAAACGCAGCGAGCTCTCAACCGACTGTTCATACCTTTCTTTTTTCTGTCAAAACGAGAACTTTTTTTTTTTCCTGTGCTGAGAGGATGTGTATCCTGAGGAAATTATTATTTTCTATTTGCTCTTGATAAAAATAGTGCTAACCACTTCTGGGGTTTTAGCAGAAGCCCTGGTGGGGATGATGGAAGGCTTTGTGAGAGGCGGCCACAGCTCGATTGTGAGTCCTCCAAGGAGTGTTTCATGAAGGGAGGCATGAGGCGCGGGGCCGCTCCAGGCCAGTTTGCAAAGCCCCTTAGGATGTGTACCTGTGTGCTTCTGGAAAAGGAAAGGAAAAGGGAAAGGAAAGAAGAGGAGAGGAGAGGAGAGGAGAGGGGAGGGGAGGGGAGGGGAGGGGAGGGGAGGGGAGAGGAGAGGAGAGGAGAGGAGAGGAGAGGAGAGGAGAGGAGAGGAAGAGAGAAAATAAAAGAAAAAAGAAAAAAGAAAAAGAAAAAGAAAGAAAGAAAAGAAAAGAAAAAAGAAAAGAGGAAATTTGACTTTTCACCTGGCGGGTACTGGAGGGATTGGGTCGCTGCTGGTCCACAGCACTCTGAGGTCTGAGCAAATGCAAAAGAAGACTCTTCAGGCTGCCCTCGCTCTCAGTGGGGGTGCTTCTAAGAAAGTTGCACGTGTTTCTTATAAGCTTCCAGAAAAGAATTGTGTAGAGTTGTATTGCATCAAAACATGTGGTTTTCACACATACTGCTGTAGACATCACAGGATTTGGGCACTTTGCAGGAACATCTTGGGAGAAAGACCAAGAAAGAAATTTGAATCCCTCCACAGACTTTTCTTCCCATTAAGATTAATCTTCGCCCAGATGTGATCTGCCCCAATCTCGCTATTCCCATGCCTTAGACCAGTTGTGCTATCATTTGTTAAATAAAAATGGAGACCCGCCTGTGAAACTCACTACGGCCATTCCAATAAGTAAGGACAGGAATCCATTTTGTCTCTTTTAAAATGTAGAGTTAATAGTAACTTCAAGATTGTTTCTACAGCCTTTTTGAGGGAAGCTGAAGCAAGTGTCCTTAGGGAGTGATTATCTCGTCTCTCTTGGTTGTTCTTTAGGGTACAATATGTAGTTTTCCCCTGGCAGCTGGAAAATTATGTCGTGGCAGGAAGGACATCATTCTGCCTGTCTTGAAAGGCTTTTCCCAAGGGATCTCAAGCTGAGGCTGTGTTGATAAAATATACATAGAGAAGAGATCGATCTTTCTTTCTTACTTCCTTTCTTTCTTTCTTTTAACTTTTTGGTTACACATCTTTGGAAGGAAACTAAAGATAGAAATGAAATGGAGAAGAAAACTAAATACCTAATTTGACTTAGACAGCCTCTGCCCACGTAATGAATGGACTAAATCATGGCAATGTCTACATAACTCTTTCAACTTCAAATGGAAATTGGTCCATTTGTAGATTGGGGCATCCGTTGGCAAATAAACCAGTTGAACTTCTTCAAAAGTATATATGAACATACATCTGAAACCTATAGTTGGGAGCGGATTGATGAAACCCCCAAGGAAACTAAGTTGTCCTGCCTTCATAGGCCTTCCTGACTCTCCGAAGCTGTGTTTCAGAAGCTCTTTCATCCCTCCCTACTAGCGAGCTTCACTGTTGTACTTATTGTGTTTACTGACAACCACAAACCACTTCAAGGTCCCATCCCTACAGTCACTTACATTGCAGGTGGTTTTGAAGAGTCGTTCTAATCACTCTCCATGAAGGAGGATAGCACCCAGTTAACTATGACTAGAGCCCTCTGTGAACAGACCAGGCTTTAGAAAGGAGCTCAACAAAACAAATTCTTAGCACTTTTTGGACAAGTGAATTCCTCTGGCATAAACTATTCCCTTTCCAACCTCTGAGATCCTGGAATAAGTAAAGAAAAGTGTATAGACATTGTTCTCCAGTACATTTGTGCCTGAACTTCAACCTACCATGTCTGAGCTGTATGACTTAAAACAAATTGTTTACTTTCTTTGAGCCTCAGATTCCTCATCTGTAAAATGAGTATTCTAGTCTTTTCCTTACACGGGCACTGCGAAGATCAATTGAGATGATATACTTGAGGCACGTGGTGCAAAGTAGGCATGTAGTGCTGTTGTTGTTGTCCTTTGGTCCGTTAGTAAGGACATGCCCCAACCCTAAACTTATACAAAGACTCTTAGAAGAAAATTGGAAAGACTCACAAGAATACAAAGGGAGGATAGATCCAAACAGTAACACACTAGACTGCACAACCTCCAAAGAGTTAGTCCATCTTTCCATCTATCTTCTTGACCTCTTTCTCTTACCTCCCGGATCGTCTACATGGGTTCCCAGATGCAGAAACTAGTTTAAATTCTGAAACTTACAACCCTCATCAAATGATTCAAATGTTCTGTTCTCTCTTTCCGGAAGAGTTCAGAGTGGCAGTGACCACAGGCTCTCCTAACCAGTTCCCACATTACTGCCTTTCTCATTCTCTTAAAAAGAAAAAAAATTGACCCTTTGGCCTGATCCAACTGGAAGGCTATTGAAACTTCCTGGGCCAGGGTCGCCTGGGGTCAGGTACATTTATAGCCATTCCCTCCTCTGAAGCTTCCTGGGAATTTTAGAAACCTCCCTGATCCATGGTAATGAGCCTAACTTCCCATTTCCTAAAGGACCATGGAATTTGAGCTTTACCCAATATCCAGCAAGTCTGCATTATTCTCCCTGCACTTTTCCTTTCGACTCTATCAATTTATCATTTGATAAATTGACATCACCATTTGATAATCTGAGAATTTGTTAAATCCTCCATTTCTACAAAATATTTCCCATTGATTAAATCTGCTCATTAAAACCAAGTCCTTTTTCAGGAAGGGCTCTACTAAGAATTTATTGATAAGTCTTCAAAGTAGTTTAAGTCTCTAAAGTATATTTATTGAACACATACTTCATAGCAGACATGGTTCTAAGAGCATCACCTCAATTTCTCTTCCTAGCACTCCTATGAAACAAGTACTCTTGATGCAGATGAGGGAAACTGAGATCTGGAAGGTCACAAAGGTACCTAAACTCCACCACCTGATATCAGAGCCTGAACTCCCTCTGCTATCCTCCCCTGCAGGTACTAACCCAAGCTGTGTCTTCTGCTGCTTGAGTGAGCTCCACATTGGTATTTCAGAGAAACTAAAGTCAACCATGAATAATACTGACACAAAACTGAAGAAAATTCTAGAACTGTCAGGAAAAAAAAAAAAAGGCTGTCTTTCTGTTTGAGCCAAATCACCATAATGTCTGTTTCCAAAATCCAATAGGTCTTCCACAAAGTTGAATGGGTCCTATAGGAATTTAAAACCATGATTAGGAGCAAACCACTAAAGCCATTTCCCTTTGCTGTGGCAGCTATTTAATTATGGAGCACAGATTTTGTCTTGAACTACAAGGGACAACTTGGGAGAAAACTAGCATGGGAATCATAGAGAGGAAATCTTAAGTTTCTATTGAGCGCAAGAAGCAGTTTCAAAAACATCTCCTGAACTCTTAGTCTTCACAGACCTCCTCTATTTCTTGCTGGCTGGCCAGCTGTGGTCTGAGTGCCCTCCTCTTCAGCTACATATACTTTCTAGCAAAGTGCCAGTGCAGGTGCCTGGAATCTTGTGACAATGACCAGCACAACCAGAGCATCAAGGACATTTCTGATGTGCTGAATGTCACCTATGCCAGAAGACATTGCTTGATTTTCATAAATAATGGATGTTTATTTTAAACAAACTGCTCATTTGCAATGTTGAACTTGAGTTTAAAACAGTGCTAGCTATCAGTTTGCCTCCAGCTAATTAGAAATCCACTCCCAAATGTCCTCATACCTTCAAGGACAATGCTAGTAGGACTAAGTTTGAGGTCTGCCATATGTGTGCAGTTTAAGAGTATGAGGTTTTTCCCTTCTCATTCTACAATTAATGTACATTCATTGTAGGAAATTTGTAAAGTAGCAAACATACCAGTCATAAATTCCATCATCCATATTGTACACATGTGTTGGTGAAACTAAGCCCAGTGTTTTTCATATATATCTCGGACTACATAGTACAAGTTATTTAGTAACAATCCAATCTGCTATTAACAAATTAGAGCATGTTGTGAATATTTTCCCATGTTATTAAATAGTCTTCTACTTTGTCATTTCCATGACTGACCTATATCCTACCACAAGGGCATACCATAACTTTACCCCACAAGCTCATGATTAATGTATGTATTGTTGTATTACAAATTATCTAAAACTTTGTGGCTTAAAGGAGCAAGTATTTATTGCCTCACCATTGCTTTGGGTCAGAAATCTGGGCACAGCTTCACTGGGTTTTCTGACTTAGGGTCTGTCACAAGGCTACAGTCCAGGTCTTGGCTGGGGCTGTAGTCATCTCAAGGCTCAAACGGAATGCTCTCCTTCCACGCTTATTCACCTGGCTATTGGCAGGCTTCAAGTCCTCACTTACCTTTTTTTTTTTTTTATGATTTATTTTCACTGTTTTTATTTAAAAGTCCTCACTAACTTTTGACTGACAACATAGATTCCTTGCGATGTGGCCTCTCCATAAGATGTGTCACAATGTAGTAACTGGCTTCTAGGGCCAAGGTTCCAAGAGGAAGAATGTGAGAGAGGACACCCACATGGATGTCACAGTCTTTTTGTACCCTAATCTAGGAAGTTCTATACCATCACTTTAACCAGACTCTATATGTCAGAAGTTAGTTACTGCATCTAGCCCACACTCAAGTGGACAGAATCACAAAACGGCACGAATTCATAAGACAGGGATCATTTAGGAGCATCTTAGAATGACTATCCCAGTGGACATTCAGGAACACATGCATACACACAGTTCAAATATTAATAGAGAAATATTTGTAAAATATCCTAGAGAAAATGATCAGTTGAAATTTTCAAGACTCGATGTTTCAATCATTGAGTAAAAGCAAGCAAAGTTTGTCTTGGCAAATTTTTCATGTCAGCTCTGAATGTGCACCAGAAAAATCACCTCTGAAATAGGTAATTTGTGAACATTTTGCCAGTGTGGTGTTGGATTTAAAGAAGCAAGGTCTACATCAATTCACTTTCATCTTCTTCCTAAACAAAGCATTCATCACCCCAGTCCCCAGCTCGTCTTCATCAGGCCGTCATAGTGACGGGAGAAGAGCCAAACTCCTCAGCCAGCAGTTCCTCATCCACAGCCCAAACACTGGCAGTTTTCCAGTCTCCTCACTGCGCAGTCTCTCTGGTCTGCCCACAATCTTAAAGAGTGCTTTTGTATTCCCTTCTTTTCCACCTCTCTGAATCCTATCCATCCTTCTAAGTTCAGCCCAAATTAAGACAAACCTCCTTCCTCCCTCTCTGTGACAGTCCCCACCATTGTCCTGGCAATCACTTGAGTCTCTGCTATGGTTAGAGGGATCCAGAATTGAAAAGAATGAGAGAGTAAGATTCAAGACAGGGAATGGAGCCGCATAAAGAGAAACCATAACATCTACACCAACAATTGCCACAAATGCAGCAATGGCAGCAGGCCCAGAGACACTTTGAAGGCGCACTGAGGTAATGAAGGGCTTGAGAGGGCCTCATATCAAATATTAGGGAACATTGAGTAAGACTCAAGAATTAGGAAAGCAAAAATCTAAGAACACAATATTCAGAGCTAAGGCCAAGATGTCAACCTGGAGTGAATGGTGATCAGTGAGGGACAGCTAACCCCAGTCATAATGAAGAAGAACTGCTAGTTTCAAAAACAAACAAACAAACAAACAAAAAAAAAAAACCAAAACATTCTTTTGAATGTCTTTTGGACATCACATATGTAAGCAGCCAGGCATTGCTATAGAGTCCAGCCACATAGATGTTTGGCTGTTCTCATACACTTTTTTTAAAAATTGCTAGGTGAAAAATCCCCATTGAATCCAAAACAGTGAGTATGGCCCAGGAGTCTGGGTGCAGAGACATGGGTTGCATAACCAGCCTCCAAGCCCCCCATCCCCCGTTCCTCTAGCAGTGGGACTCCATTAATATTGAGGCACAACTGACCGTACTAGGCAATTAGAAGGAAGTAAACGAGGCAGCTTCTCAGTCTCTCTATCACTTGGAAAGACAGCAACCACTCAAGTGCTGCTTTGGTGCAAAAATGGGAAGCAGATTGACTGCTCTTCAGTCCCTGGACATGCAAGAACACTGGGATTAATCCTAGGACTGCAGAATTACTAGAGATGGCCCCCACATCTCAATGGTCTTTATCCTGAAGACCTTTTAGAAACTGCAACAGCTAGGGGGCAGAGTTCTCCATCCTGCATGTATCTCTTGCCTGCTCTCTATGCTTATAGCAATTGATGGGGGGCCGTGAGAAAAGCAAGGAGAAGATAGTCCTTGTCCTCACAGTGCTTTCAATCTGGCCGGTGAAAAGAAACACGCTCACCTTAAAAAAGAAGTGGCATATGCTGCAGTGTATGATTAAGTACCAAATGAGGAGGTGATCAATCAACAGCGTGTCAGACTATGAATCTGCACGCTGGCCTGCCCGCTACAGCCCAGTGCACAATGACATGAGTCAGGATGCAGGGGGACTGCGGGTAAAAATGACTCAAGGCACTTAGATGTATATAACCAACCCAGAAAAGCAGCTATATCAGGGAAGGGGGACAATGCAGGAGGGGGAGCCCCCGGTTCCTTTCTGCCTCCTGCCTAGACTTCCCCTCCCTGCCGCCCTTTATGAAGAAGGATCCTTGCATCTCTTCCCATCCCCCCACCTCATTATAGGGAAGAGGTGTATTTGGGTTCTTTTTCACTTTTTCTCAGCACATTTCAGTTCTGCTTTTTGGCTTGTTCTATCTCAAGCTCATTAAACATGATTTAAAATATTTTACCTTACTTCTTTATTCATTTAGTTCTTTAAAGTTTCCCTTCCCCACTTGTGTTTTATTATCACCTCTGCATTCTAATCATGTTCCCAGCTGCAAATATCCTCACACAACCTTGTTTTAGCAATAGATTTCTTTTTCTTTTATCTTCTAATTGGAATTTACCTTCAAAACCTTCCAAGGCTCCTTCCTGCAGACTCCCCATTTTATTATCAGCCTTCCCTATAATTCACACCCTCTCATGTCCAAACTCCCTCCCTTCAGGAAGCCAAACACTAGTGTTTTCGTTAGGTTTCTCTCTATTCAGTTACTCATTTCTTAGAAAGACCTGTATAAGAACCTGAAATTCACCATAAAATGCTCAGCTTAAGTTGTAATGGAAACCAGCTAATTTCTATAGAATGAACTAAGAGTTCACCTTGATTCTACCATATAACAGCCATCTACAAAGGAGGGTTGAAGGCAGAAAGAACAGAGAAAAAGAAACTATACTTGATTATAATGGTGCCTTATGTGGTTTTTTCCCCCTAAATAAGAAACTAAAAATAGAAAATTTGTTCCATAATTTGCTAGTGAGCAGTGTCCAGATGGCAAGGAACAATTGACTATTTAACTCTGTACAAAAAGAAAGCCAAGTGTGAGCATGTCAGTCCATGACTCGAGAAAAGGCCACAGATGACTGTCCCCGGCTACAGGCTATCCAAAAAACAAGGAGGAACTTGTCCCTGCCAGGACCAGCCAAGTGCCTTCCAGGAGCAGTGATTGCCAAGACAGGCTGTAAAGGCAACAAAGAGGGAGTTGATCCTTCTCAGTTATTTTTTTCAAATTTTCCCACCCCTGAGAAAATGGGCCAAGGATCTATCCTGAAGAGGCAACTGCTGCATTTAAAATTGATATTCTAGAATTAATATTCAGTAGGGTGGAGGTGGGAGGAACAAGCCTATGCAGTAACTTCTGAGAAATTTGTGGACGTGGGGAATGGATGGACCTAAGTACTAACTAAATCTGCAGTTAAGCTTAACCAGAACTGAGATAGAGTCTCATCATTTGAGATTCCATAGTCTATAATCAGGACTCAAGGCAATTTGACACAAAATAATCAGCAGCTTGATATTCTTTAACCATTATAAACAATCTCCCTTTAATAATTATGTGAATTCAGAAAGCAAATAGAGCATTGAAATGTGTAAAGGTCATAGAAAGAAATCCATTTGTATTCTCAGTGGAGGAGCAAAAAGCCCCAGATTCGTGGTAAACAGCTCAGTTGAATGGTGATGTCATCCATCTTGGAAAGTCTTGGAAAGTCTCCTGAACTAAACTGTAGGGCCACCATATCTAAGAGGAGCACTTACATTTTTATAACCACCCTCACCTAGCCTCTGTCAATGTCATGGAATTAGCATATGGCGTCAGTCTTCCAGAAATCTGTAGTCAGCTGTTTAGAACCCCTTTCGTGACCATTAGAGTCATAGAGAAGGCCCTTACATATAGTGGCTGTTTAATAAACAAGCATGAATGACTAGATTCTTCACCAATGTCATGAACTAGTCAATATTTGGTTTTGTCCCTATGTAGCTATATTTTGCTTGAATGTGCTAAGGGTTCTAATGAATGCAATTACTCCACCAAAGTCTACAATTCTGTGAGCAATTACTCCACCAGAGTCTACAATTCTGTGAGCTAAAAACACATCTTATGGTTGGACAGTAAGGGGACCAAACACAGAATCAGAAGAATGACCACTGCAAGGACTGAGAGGAAGTCCAGTCTAAGAAGCAGAGCTTGTGTACTAAAGGCAATGAGCAAGGAGCACTGTCTACACAGGCAGTTGGCAATGAGATCCAAGACAAAGAAGGGGGTGTCCTGAGATTTAAAAAACTCAGGGTGATAATTCCTATGCCTGACCATCATGAAAATAAAAAGCATGTTGTAGACTGGGAGAAAATCATTCGCAAAACATATTCGATATAAAACTTGTAGCTGGACTTTAGAAAAACTCTTATAATTCAATAATAAGTCAAACAACCCAATTTGAACAAGCAAAACAAAGATATACAGATGGCATTGAGGTACATGAAGAGATACTCATTAGTCATCAGGGAAATGCAAATTAAAACCACAAGGAGATACCGCTGGGTACCAGTAGGTACTCAAACGGCTAAAATTAAAGACTGACCCGCAAAGTGTTGGCAAAAATGTGGAGAAACTGAAACTGTCACATACTGCTGGCAGGAATGTAAAATGGTAAAACCACTTTGGAAAACCGTTTAAGCAGTTTCTTACATAGTTAAACATACACCTACCCAACCGTTTAACCTAGCCATCCACCTCCTAGGTTGAGAACTATAATCATATAATCACACAAAGACTTGTAGACCAATGTTCATAGTAGCTTTCTTTGTGATAACCCAAACCAGAAACGTCAAATGTCCATCAATAGCTCAATGCATAAACAATCGGAGTACATTCCTGAAGTGGTAAACTATACCACAAGAAGGAACAGATTACTGACATATGTCCTGAGTATAGGGTAATATTGTATGATTCACTTATAGAAAATTCTAGAAACGACAAACTTATCTGTAGTGATATAAAGCAGATCAGTGGTTGCTTAAAGGTGGGGAAATGGTCGCTTAAAGGTGGGGAACAGATTACTGACATATGTCCTGAGTATAGGGTAATATTGTATGATTCACTTATAGAAAATTCTAGAAACTACAAACTTATCTGTAGTGATATAAAGCAGATCAGTGGTTGCTTAAAGGTGGGGAAGGGGTGAGAGGAGGCAAAAGGAAAAGGTTTTGAGGGGCACCAGGAATCTCTGGGGGGCAACGAAAATGTTCCTTATCTTGGCTGTGCTGATGGGTCCATGAGCTATACATATGTCAAAATTCATCAAATTTACACTTTATACATATGCAGTTTCTTGTGCTTCAATTGTACATCAAAATGGCATAAAAAAAGAAACACCTCATCTTCAGACACTCCATTATTAAACAAGAATTGTAGTTCTATTTTAATTCAAATGTTTCGGTGTATACCCACAAGAAATGTGAAATCATAATTGAGACACCAAAAAAAAAAAAATAGTCACATTAACCTACTACAGCACAGACAATAGGAACATCTGAACATGTATGTTTAAAGGATGAATTAGACAAAAGGAGTATTCTGATGGAGCAGGATACAAAAAAAAATTGGTTGACAAGAGTCCAGAAAAATGTCTTAAAATATGAATACCTGAGTTAAAACTTCAGTCCCACTGGTTGCTAGCCTAAGGGACTGCAATCAATTTCAATACTTGTGAGCTTAAAGAATTTTTATAAAATGTATAAAAGAATAATACTAAAAATATCAACAACATAGGTGGTATGAGGATGAAATGAGAAAAAATATGTGGAAGTTGTTACAGAACTATAAAGCACAGAAGAATTAACAGCTGTATTCTGATGATAATAAGTAGCGCATGCCAGGCAGCGTCCCGAGAGCTTTTTACTCATGCACTCTTGCCAACAGCCCTGGGAAGTGAGTATGGTGACTCTCCACACTGCAGATCAGTGTACAGGGCTTTGGAGAGTTGGGACAATTTGCTCGTGGGCACATATCTAGCACATTGTGGGGCTGTGATTTTCCCCAGGTCTCTCCAATTCCACAGCCCTTAATTGTGAGTGTTGCATAATCATGCCTTCTCCTGTGTGTGATTTATGCAAGAAGGGAATCCAAGTGCGTAAGTAGATGCGTCCACACCCTGGGAGGCCAGATTCTGCACTGCATTGGTTTCCTTAAGCTCTGTGGAATGTGATGTTGGCTCGAACTT
Organism: Ursus arctos; assembly: GCF_023065955.2. Classification (NCBI taxonomy): domain Eukaryota; kingdom Metazoa; phylum Chordata; class Mammalia; order Carnivora; family Ursidae; genus Ursus; species Ursus arctos. The sequence continues at coordinate 6,246,071 of NW_026622986.1, forward strand.
ACGAAGTGCTTCACTGCAAGTACACATGGTATAAGGCGGAATTTTGAATCCCTACCCTATACAGATGGGTGGGTAGAAACCATCCCCACTAACAGAACAGAGAATGACGTCCTTATTTAAAATAAATTTTAAAAAAAAAGCAATATGTGTGCATGCTTGTTCCTAAGTGCATAGCAGCCATTTTCACTACCCAAACTAATAGGCCCAGATTAGAGAGTGGCTTCCCAGAGAGCACAGCTGGATGGGCTAGCAAAGGCATAGGGAGCAAGGTTTTCTTCTCCCACACCTGGTTTATCACGCACTTCATTAGACTTTCCTGTGTCATTCGCCCATTTCTTTTCCTGCCCATTCTCCTATTATTTCTGCTTTTTTGAAAACCTTTCAATTCTCCTCTTCTGCTTCCTATTGTACTTAACACTGGCCACTCATTGATGGTTTAATTAAATGTGTCTGATATTTTGCACTAGCCAATGAAATTGTCTTATAAAAATAAAATGGAGAAATGAGAATGAATAGTAGCTTAAAATGATATCCAGCCAACTTTCAATTTCCCCATTACACTGGCAGAAACAGTGAACACGATTACAAGAAGAGACCTCAATGAAATCATCAAAAATACTACTGTAACCTTCTCTCCAATCACCTGCTTAAGTAATAATACTTATTCTATTAGACTAGCACTTAGTGAGTTTCAAAATGTGCAAACAAATCATAAAGGGTAAAGAGACAAGCCGAGCAAAAGGAGAAATAAGATAAACTATATGTTATACTATGCCATGTATAGGATATAGCTCATACATTATGTGTAATGTATAGTTATATGTTGTTTATTATGATGATTATATTGTATACATTATATATTAATGTGTGACATATGCATCATGCTCTAGAATAAACTGAATTAGGCATCAAATGTGTGTGTAATATTTATTTATATGATTTAGTCTGAAGAGCAAAACCTCATCATAAAGATCCTTATTGAATTTCATTGATTTGTTTTTAAAATCATGTATCCAGGTATATATGTTCCAATGTGCCTCTCTATTGTAACAGAAAAAAAAAATTTCTATTATCATAAAGGAATCGTGCTCTGTATGTTTCAATCCAGATCTTTACTGTATCCTATATAACATTATTCATTATTTTGCATAATTTTCTAGAGGAAAAAATTTAAATGCAAGAATTTGATCTCAGGACAGCCTGCTTGCTCTTTCCCTAACTATGTACCCTACTGCACATGAACCCCTATATCTTATGGAGCTGCCTCCCTTGGGAAGACGATCAGAGTGCCCCCAAAGTACATAGAGGCAGATATTCAGGCTCATCTCCATAGCATAAAGGAAGTTGAAATATGGATTAATTATTTAAACAAGCCCAATTTTATTTGCACTTGCTTGAGAATTTTACCTTCAAGGGTGCTGAGTTTTCAGCTTGAGTTAAATTTAAGTTTCTGTGTATTTTTAGATATCCAGCATTAAGAAGACCCCTTTGTGTATCTGGGGAACTCCCCAGTTACGTGTTGATGAGAAACAGGACTAGCTCGCACTTTAAAACTAGCAGGGGCAAATTTCCCCTTTCTCCACCTCCTAGCCACATGATACGAGCCTGTGGCCTGAGCTTGGCCAACTGAGTTTTAAAATTGAAGTCAGTGATCAGAATGGAGCAGGGAAGCAGCAGCTCAGGCAGGGGCAGGGGCCACAGGCACGGTTTTGGTGGGGCTTCAGGGCAGCGCCAGTGGGTGGAATGGCAGTGGTGAGGCAGAGGGAGCCTACCTGGCTTGCACTGGGCATGGCCTTGGCTGTGGTTCCAGCTCCCCAGCTTCCCTTAGTTCCTGGCATTTAGTTCTTGAGTCTTTCCATTGATTGTAAGAGATCCCCAACATCATCGAACCAATTCCACTCTGACTTAAGTCAAGAAGAATTTGTCCTCTTATGTAAAGCCAAGAGCCCTGAAAGTATACTGTAGATACTTCAATGTGTGTTTTGTCCCAATGCAACATTTGCTTCCATAGTAACATTTATTCTATGTAAAGCAAATTGTCAACTCAGAGGTAGGGGCAATATCTGAACTAATAAAACTACTAAATTATGTAGTTTTTTCTTAACGCATAGTATTCCTCTTAAATGCATGAACTGATTGGAATGGGCTTATTCTAGCTCCTGGAGGGAAGTGATTCAAGCAAATACATTAAAAATGAGCTCTGCTTAACAGATACACTACCTGTTAACAAAGAGCCACTAGAGTATACTGGAAGTTGGTATCTTGGGGAATGATAAATATCTTGCAGCCTTTTTTTGTTTGTTTGTTTGTTTTGGTTTTTGGGTTTTTTCAAGTGATACTAATTCAGTAAACAAAACCTCAGAGGCTACAATTTGTCTTTAAGAGAATCAGCATGAGAGGAATCAAGACAGCTTCCCCTTTGAAACTGGTTTTCAGGGTCGAGGCTTTAATTCTTTCACAATGGAGAGAGGAGGTGCTCATTTAAAATGCAAATTTTCCTGGATAACTGATATATCACTGAAACGGTAGGGAATTTGATTGTTGTTCATCATGAAAGAAAGAGGAAGTGGGGCAGAAGAGAGTTAAGTTTGGTTTCAAAGAAGAGTGCTAGAAATATCCAAGACACAGTGCAACCAGGGGGCCCTGAGGGGACACTGACCCTCAGAGAGAATCATATTCACTCCCTGGCCTGGCCAAGAACTATGTAGTTGAGATTTGGCTTTTATTTGTTTATTGTTAGTATTGTTGTTGCTGTTACATTTCCCCTCATGAATCTGTCCTTCAGATCATTCATCACTTCTGGGACTCATCCTCAAATTGGCCACAATCTGTCCATATTGCCCCAGCCCTTAACAAACCTCTCTCGTTTGTTGCTTTGTTCCCCCCTTGACTCCCTTGTAAGTTTTGTAAGAAATGGAGGAAACATGAATACTAGTGTCCGTCAAGCACAGAAAGGCAGCAAGTAGCCAATGTCGTAAACATCACGAGCCAGTGAGCCCAATTCGCCCAGAGGCTGACTTGCTCCCTGAGGTCAGACCCACGAGATGTTCCCCGAGAGTGCTGTAGACTCCAGCAGACCAGCATAGGTAACGCTCAGAGGGATGCCGGTCATGGTCAACGCGGAGTCACAGTGCGGAAAGGGCAGGGGAGGGCGCCAGACTAGACGCCAGGGGCCACCTGGCCACCACCTGGGCTGAGACTTCTAACCATCAGCAGACCTGAGTTTGAATTTCAGATATCCTCCAACTAAATGACCTTAGTCAAGATCTGAGCTTTTACATATCTGTCAAATGGGGCTAATATCAGCATCATGGAGGTTTGTAAAGATTAAATAACATATGTAAGATGCCTGCAACCTGTGTGGCATAAAATAAATGTTAGCTTTTTAAACCTTTCCTTTTCTTCCAATGGGAAGTGTTAAGAATTCACTTTAAGGATGAATATTGAACTTATTAAGAGATACATAAATTAAAATATTAAAATAATGTATCTGAAAATATCCCGTAAGCTCTAAAGAGCAACATTAAATATAAAGCATTTGAAAGCCAAAGCACTACATTAGCAGGGAACTTCTGCTATTAATTATTATATAAATTCACTAAATTAATTTTGTCCTAATTTGTTCATCTTAACAGAGCACAGTATTCCCAAAGAAGCTATTACTTATCATTTATATTTGTTGAAAGGAGTCATGGACTAGATATTCAAAGAAAGCAGATAATCGAAAAGTCAATTCTAAGGTCAGCTGCCCTTTGAAATGCATTTCACATCACTAGCGGACAAGATCCTCGAAGGTAGAAATACCAGTAACTCCTTTTCGTAACCCAAAGCCTTGTTCACTGTAGATGTCCTAGAAACAGCTTTTGAGCTGAATTTACTAAGTAAAAAGTGCGAAGTGTTTATCACGTGTGTGCGTGACGTGGGAGAGTCAGAGACCACACATGAGGTTTGGAATTCATCTCATGCATTTGAAGCTAAGCCCCAGAAAAGACCACCCCACATTCCGAGGAGAACTGGACTCACTGGAGAAAGATCCCCAAAAGGCCACAGGATTTGGGTCCAAACTGGCCGTGTGGGTGTCTCCTAGGGACACCTATCCATCACCTGCCTGCACCCAGCCCTCTGTCTCAGCACAGAATCTGTCTCCTGTTTGCTCAAGTATTAAAACGGCCTCGGTGTCCACACACCCAATATACCACCTCACCTGACCGGCATCCACCTTCTTCTTCTTCCTTCCTGTTACAAAAAAAGACATGCTTCCTGCACCACAAGTGTATCTCCACCTTGCCCACCCATTCCCAGTTGCGGCTGCCTTCTCTGGGGACGGGGAGGGCCCTCTGTACCGATTATCCCGTCTCCAGCATCTGTACCTCACACCTGACTCCCTTCTGTCAGCCCTGGAAACCCTGCAGACACGCCCATTTTAAGGAGCAAACAACAAACAAAATCTCTTCGTATCATTCACTCTATTTCTAGCCCCCGTTCCACAGAAAACCTGAGGACTCATCAATACTGGTTGTGTGTCTGCCTCCTCACCTCCCACACGCTCCGCAGCCACGTCCGTGACTCCCCGCGATCTATTCTCACCAGGGCTCTATCGATGACCTCCTTACTGCTAAATGCAACAGGTATGTGTTCATCCTTATCTTCAGCCCTCTGTGGTGTTTACCAGTGTTGACCATCCCTCCTTTTTAAAGCACAATATTCCCTTTAGATAGACCATCTTCTCTTAATTTGTTTCCTACCTCCTCTACTTCTTGAATTTTCCCCTACACCCCATTTCAGTCGTATCTGGAGGTTCGTCTTCTCTTGCCCATCCCTTCCACATCAGCATTCCTCAGCTTACCCTGCCTTAGGCTCCCATCTACTCACTAGATTACACCAAGAAGCTGTGAGGTCTGCCTCAGGCACAGTTGCAACCGCAGAACCTTGAACTTCCTGTTTAGGGAAGGCCCTGAGAGAGGCAAAGAAGACTATGGGTCCATGTGGGCAAGGGGAGATGCTCAAATCAGCCCTGACTAGTGCATCGAAGACAGCTGGCACTCTGGGAGTTGGTTAACAAATGAGCCCAACAGGGAGAATTACAACCTGGAGAGCTGAAGGTAGAGGGGCCTTGGCCCCGCTTGGACGATAATGGGGCCACGGACCTACAAGGGATCTGTGCCACCAGGACTTCACTGCAAAATGGACCGGCATCCCACCAGTCATCCTGCAGAGGATAAGCTTTCGACGGCAACTCTATGTCACAGTGAGAGTGAAAGGCAATCTGTCCAAGGCTCCCAGAAATTTCTCACAATTCAGGCTCAGGGGAGAAAAGTTCAAGAGGAAGATGTTAGGCTTCCTACTGCTATGGTATGTGGGGATTTAAGTCATTCATTGGAAAACACAAAGGAGAGGAGACCATATGTGTACTTTAGGGAGATGCACAGTTCAGAGAAGGCACCCAGGCTGGGATCCCTGATGTTACGTTTACTTCTTACCAGTATTTTCTCTGTACCCAGAAGACTCAGTAGGAGAGGCAGCAGATCAAATATGTGCTCTCAGTCACGGTCCTGAAAATGAGTAGCAAATTTATTTTTTGCTTATATTTCTCATGGAAGTATTCTGGCAAATATGTGCTCCCCCAAGAGCCCTAGAGGGAGCCAACACTTTGACATGCTTAGTAAATAATGAGCAAACTCCTTACAGAATGTCTTGTCGTATGATGGTTTGTGACATGGTACTTGCTATGATTGGATGGAAACAACTTGCCAAAAGACCAGAGGTATTCGATCCTGCTTCTATGGAGCTCCTCGCATCTATTTTACTCCTGAGCCTTGCTCAGATTGGAGCTGAAACTGAAAGCAGTATGGTTCCTCCGAGAACATGATGGAGCTTGGATGCACCCAAGAGTTGTGGTATTCCAACAGTGATATATTCCTCGGTATAACAACCCTTCTTCTCTTTGTCTCAGGGGAGACACATTTACTCCAAAAAGCCTTCCAATTTTACCTAAAAAGCAACCCCGAGGATCTGTCACTATCCTCAGAACCTCAACGAAATTGGCAACTCTTCCATATCCTTCCTTCTTTTTATCAAACTGTCCCTTTTCAGCTAAGTAATTCTGACCTCTGGCTGTGGAGGAGCTGCAGTCCCTCCCCACCAAAGCCTGGGTCCAGGCTCACCCGGACACTCAGGTCCCCACCGCCCCCTTAGCTATACTAAATGCCATCCACTGGTCAGTTTTCTCCAGGAAGTAATGTCTTGCTGTGCCAACTTCTTGTTAATGTGTGTTACCCTAAAGCATTTTTATTTTTTAAAACAATTTTCATGAACACATTTATTTTAAGCTTTGAAATATGGATCAGTGACCTGAAAATGGGAGCTAAATAGGTAGAGAAAGGGGGATCTATTTGGAAGCTGGAGAAGCCCTGGTACTCTTCAAAGGGCACTGGAATACTACAAAGATGGCTGCCTCTTTCTTCCATTGGTAAACCCCCAAGGTAATCAAAATTATATTAGCTCATAAATCAAGATAATGAGGCCTCATTAGAATTTGTTGAACAATGAACTCAGCCAGCCATCTGTGTCCTGGATTATTCTCAGTGATAATATGCCCCTATCTCAGTGATAATATGCACCTACCCCCCTACACACATATACATATGCATACCAAAATAAAAGTAAACACCTACTCCCAGCCACTCCCACCTGCTGCCCCTGTTCCTAGATACCCTCTGAGAAAAGACAGGGGATAAACAGAAATCACTTAAGATGAGAGAAATATCCCTCACAGTAAACGGGTACTTTGAAATACAAATTATTTACCAGAGAAATATTATTTGTAACTAAAAGAGGCTATTATTTTTAATTGAGCTGCTTGTGTTTTTGCCACCAGCAAAAATGGAGGTTCCAGAGCAGAAGAGATTAATTATAAAAAATACGAAGATTTTTCTTTCCCCTTATGTTTCATATTTATGCTCCACCTTTTTCCAGAAAGGATTTAAAGAAAAAATATAAAATACAGAGCCACAGAAATTAAAAGAAGGAAGAACAGAAGAAAGAAGACAAAGAGAGTAATGTAAATGGAACCAGGGATAGTGACAGCATACATTCCATAATGAACTCTTCCCTTGCAACTGTTGGCCTGCAAGGTAGATGTTACGGTCCCCAAGAGTTAATGACAAAAGGGTGATTCACAGTGTCCATGACATTAAAAACAAACTACTGCTTAGGGGAAGTACAACTTTCTCCCCAGGAAGTAGGAGGGGTCCTTCTAAGTAGGACAACATTCTTGTAGCAGATTCATAATGTTACATGAGGCTACATTTCACAATAGCCTACTTCTGCTAGTGGGTATGGCATTACACCAAAACATTCTTTGGAAGAAGCAATTCTTTAAGGGGACGTTACAGTGTAAGCTGAGCCTTCAGGTTGCAACTACCCCACTTGATACAGAGTGTAAATTTTTTTTTAAAGATTTTATTTATTTATTTGACAGAGATAGAGACAGCCAGCGAGAGAGGGAACACAAGCAGGGGGAGTGGGAGAGGAAGAAGCAGGCTCATAGCGGAGGAGCCTGATGTGGGGCTCGATCCCATAACGCTGGGATCACGCCCTGAGCCGAAGGCAGACGCTTAACCACTGTGCCACCCAGGTACCCCCAGAGGGTAAATTTTTAAGTTTCTGAGGGAAGTGATGGGCTTAGCATAGTTGCTCATAAATATTGGGCAATATTAAGTACCCCTAGCATATATGTAGTTATCACTACACCCCCATCTTCCATTACAGATGACCTAGGAGTTTCACTGACACCTTTTGTAAATGCAGGGAAAATGGGACAGCATGGTCCCAAAGTTCTAATAAAATAGTATGAACACACACAGTTTACACACTAGGTAAAACACGGTCACCTCAGGCAAAATAGTCACATCAAAAGAATGTTTCATTCTGAATAGGACTGCTTTCTTGTGTGACTTCCAAAATAAATTACTTGGGAATATGACCCAAGGAACTAGTTGAGATTACTTTTTGTGGGGGGAGTTATTTATAGACTAGATTTAAGAAATAGGTAACACCCATCGAATAGAATAGCTTTAAATTTTGAGTTATTCTTATAATATCCGACTAGTAGTTCAGTTGCTGTGGTAATTACAGCCATTCTATTTCTCCTCCTTCTGACAACTAGGAGGATTGTGCTTCCCTGTCCCCTTGCAAGGTAGGCATGGCCAGGCGACTTGAGATGTGAGCAAGAACAATTGCCACTCTCGAGTGGAGGATTTAAGGGCCAGTCTACGACTCTCCACTATCCCTTTACCCCCTTGGCAATCACTGGAATGTAGAGACGGAGTTTTCTTCAACCAGAATTCCTGCATGAGGTCCACAACCAGCCTCCTCAGGCTGTCACACCAACATCAACCACATATCCACACACGTACAGTATTTCTTACCAGGCAGTCTTGTGTATGCTGAACTCTCAGCCTGGAAGGCCTTTTCTACCCTATGCTTTCAACATCCCCATCGCTCACTCCTTCCCATAAGACCCATGTCAGGTCACCTCTTCCAGAAGCCATTCCCAAACCACCATCCCATTCTGGCACAGCATTAGAAACACAGTTTTTACACTTCAGAACAACTTGCACTTTGTTCGAATGTTGCATATCAAATCGGAGTGATCTGTCCTTCCTTCGCTAGGTTTTGAGCTCCCGGCCACCGAGGCTAAACTATTCAGAATCCCTGTATTCTCAGGTGCCAGGTCAGTACCTAGCACATGGGATGTGCTCAGTGAACGTTGGGTGAATATGACCGACTTCACGAACGAGTGAATGAAAATGACCATGTGTTGAGAGGAGAGAAGTCCTCTCCCCCAAGGCCACGCGAAGAACTCGAAAGATCCTATTTCTACTAGTTACCAGGCTGCTCAGTAAATATTTCTGGAATGAAAACAGACTAACGCTTTTTTATTTTTCCTTCTTATCCACGTTTACCACCCATTTCAGAGAAGAAACTTTACCGTGGGAAATTCATTATTTAGGCTCCCCCAGTTCTGTAGAACAATACTAATGAATTCTAGTGACAGAATCCCAGAGCTTGTTCAGTGTGGTGACCTTGGGCAAACCAATTAACCTCTCTCTTTCTTCATCTGTTAGATAAGAAAACAGGCCCTCATATCCCTCAGTCTTTAAGTGTCTCCCTATACTGAAAAACAACGCCAGACAAAATTTTCAATTACAGACACAGAATGGTTGGTCAAGCATTCTTTTGAAATTGAGCCAGAGAAAAAAATCGTGGAATAAATACCCAAAGTAGAGATTAGGCGTATATTGTGCCTCCAGCCTACCAATAAAAATTATGTTGGCCATTCTCATAAAACAACTAGTACACTCGCATTCTTCCCCATGCTCGTGAAGGTCGTGGTTCAGGGTGTGAATGGTGTCTCTCCCTTTATATTAACATGTTCAGATACCGCACTGGCATTTCAGGCTGGTTTATGAAGGAACAGAAAAAGGTCAGGATTTCAGTTCTTTATCTTCATTATTGCACTGTTTATACAACAAACAACCATGGGCTCCCTTCTCTATTCATGTTGCTTAGTGACAAAAGCATCACCTTCTCCCCTTCCAATAAAATATATTAAAAAGGGAAGGAAAAAAAAAAAAAGCCAGGTCAAACTTTCCCAAAGTCTCAGGAAATGAGAAACCACAAACAAAACAAAACATTTAAGATCTTTCTAAGGGTAATACGAACTTCACTTTTTCTGATAGAGCTCTTGTAGGAGAGGGTGGGGGCTGGGGGATGTTGCACATTTTTGGCTCTTCTTTGGATAAACACATTTTACTTTTCTTCACAGTAGCTGTGCAAACAGGCTCTAGTCACTGAAGCCTGCTTGCCTGCCCTCCTACAGTCACCCTGGGGAGGGTGTGTAAAGGACAATAAATGTTGAACTTTCTCTGAAGATGAAATTCTGCATTCTAAATTAGCCGAGTAGAGAAATCCAGCCAGAAGGAGTACCACAGGGTCACAGAGATTCAGGACCATGAATCACAATCAGGAAACCAATGCTAAGATAGGCCCTCTCTGGAAGAATGAGCTCATTGTCACACTGGGGTGCCCTCTGTGAGAGCAAGATGGAAACTTCCCTGGCACCATCCTTCCCCAGCTAGATGTTAAGAAAAATAATAATGCTACCTGGCATGGAGGGAGAACATGACGCTTATTCACAATGACAAAGGACTCAGCGAGTGGTCCACAATCTTTCTAAATCACTATTTTATAGATGAGCTAACATTTACCCTAAGCGGGCTCAAGTCTGCCACAGCAGGGCTGGAGTCTTACCCATGGGCCATGCATACATTTAGGAGGCTAATCAGATCTCACTGCTGAAAAGCCAGGAGCAACTGGTTGAGACTTCACGTACCCCTTCTCACAGTGGTTTGGTAATGTGAAGAAATCAAGTACCAGATGCCTTTCCAGAATGTTCCAGGTCGGGAGACTAAGATTCAAAAAAAGGGTTAATAGCGGAGAAGAACAAGAGCAGTAAGATTAGCGAGGACAGGTTTCATTTTTGTGCAAAGACCTTTACTGGTATTTTAACTCCACAGAGCGAGGTACGGTGTCTGCACCCAGAGGTGGGTGGTGCCCTGTGAGTCCCCCGCTATTTCCCGGGAAAACAGAGTGCATGGACTTGGTCAGTCATAAACACAGGTGAATCATAGTGTAGACAACTTGGCTTTCACTAGGGCCTGGAGTGAATGAGGAAGGGCAACTGCCTGTTTAGTTCAAAACCAAACCTCTCTCAGCATCACGAGCCCCACTGTAGACCTTATTTGGACACCAATCAGAATCTTCTTCAGCACTGCCTTTTATTCCCTTAGCTAGAATTCCCCCAAGTTGCCTCCAGCAAATAACCTCCCCTCACCAGTTTATCCTATGTGCAGAGCAAATACCATTCAATGTCAAACCGACAAATCGCAGAGCATCTTAAAAACACACACAATGTGTACAACCACAAGTGACACATTGTGGGTGATGGTCCATTATATAGAATTCCACTTAGGTTTCCATGTTAAAGCCTTGGGGATATCCGCCAGCAAATATTTCTCTATTCCAAATCTTTCAGGCATACCTGAATTTCCCTGATTTTGCAAGAAAAGGATTTGTTATGCTCTTCGATTCATCTGATCATTAGATAAATCCTCTCTCTTCTTTCTTTCTTACTTCAAAGTGGCCCCAATCCCCACTTTCACCCTGATCTGTTTTTAAGGCATAGACTATTAACCTAAGAGAGTCACATTTGAAATGCATCTGTAATGGATGAAAGAAGCATTCAGAAGTATAAATTTTCTAAATAAAAGTGTCAAGTTCCTAGTAAAAGAAGATGGATTTATTTTTCTTTTGTATCTCTGCAGCATAATTTGTATCCACCATTACAAGCCTTGTGCAGAATACCAAGATCCAGAGTTTTCTCCTAGCAGAAAACATTAGCCTAATTCCTCCACTTAAAATGATTTAACTTCCCTGCAGATGTCCTAAGCAGGCTTGGGGTATATTTAGAGGCTCTCGGCAAATTAGCTATAGTCATGTCCTGGGATGAGTAGACCCTTTAAATGCCTAAAGCAGATTATTTAAGAGAAGAAGAGGAGCAGACCAGGACTAGAATAATAATTGTGAAAACCTCTCCAAGCATCTGTAATGCAGCAAAATCTTGATGTAAAGAGTGGCTTTATTATTTCACAGATATGCTAAAGGTCACACCGTGTCTCTAAAAACAACTGCAGGCAGTGAAGGCTGGATAAAATGCACTTTGGCCATGAGGTGTATGTTAGTGCTGTCCCCCAGACTTTGTTCAAAAGGGATTCTGCTATTTATTCCAATTCAGTAGTGGGCCCTGGTGCCCTGGGTCTCCATTCACATGCCAGAAGGAGTAGGTGTCCTCCTGTGTTAGATTCTAAGTTGTCAATGGATGGCTATACCATGCAATCAACAAACTATTGAAGGAAGCCAAGCATACCTATAAATTAAGTTTAGTGCTATAATCAAATAAAACTTACAATGGCACTCTGGGTACATACTTCATTATTGCATATCACAGTAATTAAGAATAAAATTGGTAGGTTTATGCAAATGAATTTAATTAGTATTACTTTTATATAGTTGTAACAGTAGGGATTAGGTTTGGCTGTCCGTGACAGAGAATCCAAAATAACAGAGGTATAAAAAATAATTAACATTTATTTCTCCTGCACATAAAAGGATTCTGGCTGGAAAATATAGCCCCCTCCCCTCAGAAACCATATTAAAGTTTCCTGCAGGGGTGAGATGGTGGCTGTGAACCTTCTGGAATCAATCGGCATCCTTCAGAGAAGAATATGAACCCAGGGTAGGACCCACCAATTAGGGTGACCAACTGTCCTGGTTTGTTGGGACCGTCCCCTTTAATCACTGGAAGTCCCCCTTCCTGGGAACCCCCCCCCCCAGACTGGGAGTGTTTGTCAAGGATCACCCAGTGCCTCTCCACAGTGCAGGGACGGACCCAAAGCTGGCAGGTGGCCTTCAGGGGAGTTGCACGAGCCCTTTGGGAAGTGTCCCCTTGATCTGCCCTGGGCTGAGCCAGGGGAGAGCTTTTGTCAACCTGGCCAGGCCCTGCATCTCATCCTGCCTTCCCGCGTCACCTTCCCCTGTTCACAAACACTTGTTAGACACTCATTCTAAAGTCAGATGTCAGGGTTTACCTCACACCACAGCCTGTTCCTAATGAATTTGGGGCACCAGGAGTGGCATATACCACATGTGAAGCATAATTTTACCTTCCTCTTCCTTCCCTGGGAATTCAGGTCACCATTAACTGAAGCAGAAAAGGCCATAGTGACTCTGTCAGAAAAAATAGAAGGCAAACCCCAAAATCCTCCACTACTATGGTACTTGAAGAATATTGTGGACGAATATGGAATGATCTAGAAAGATTTTCACAATGCATTGCTAAGTGAAAAAAAAATGAGTTTACAGAACAATATGACCAGTATGATCCTAGTTCATGGAAATATATGTATCATATTTATTTATTTAATATAGTGACAGAAAAAAAAGCTGGACAAATATGAGCCGAAATGTTAGCGGTTACTACTTCTGCACAGCAGGTGTCATGGCCAAGCAGCCGTGAGGGAGAGCAGGAGACCCACGCGCAGCTCGTGCGAAGGCAGAGCAGAAGGGCTCCGAGGCAGGGAGTAAGGAAGACTGGCCCGCGGAAGATCGGTGGCGGCGAGGGCAGGTGGACAGCAGTGGGACGGTTAAGAAAAACACAGAGGAGGGAGGAGGAATAGGGGCAGGAGAGTGATGACCTGACCTTGAGACACGGGGAACCGTAGGAGACTGTGCACCTTCAGGTCAAGATCTCCACCAGATACTCGGGGACACGGCAGGAGAGCTCAGAGGAGAAAGCAAGCTGGAAACCTGGCTTTGGAGGTCATCCACACCGAAGTAGGTGTGCAAATCCACAGCCAGAGCCAGGGAAACAAGAGAAGCAAGTCAAAGGCAGAAGATTGAGAAACATCTCCACCCGAGGGGGACGCAGGAGAAGGAAATGAGGCAGCGTGATGGACAGGGGCATGTTGAAGCCAGAGAAGCTGGAGGAGCCAGGGTAAAATAGAGAAAGGCAAGCAGGGAAGGGAAGGGAAAGTTCCATGTGTGTCTGGGGCTGGCCTCTTGTTCCTAGGCGTGGCGGAGGTTACAGCTGATCCTCTCATGGCTTCTCTCTGGGTGCTTTCGAGACACCCTCCTGTATTAGGGATCTTTTACCTACAGTAAAGACAAGCCTGGAACGTTCCATTACTCTTCCTCTCTTCCCCTCCAGTCTCACAAAGGGAAGAAAGCTGAGCATGGGGAAGGGAAGCTGATGGATCAAAGCAAGTTGGAGGAAAACTAAGTCAGCTGCTCCCCTCCACCCTGCAAGTAACCGGCACAGCAGCTGGCAAAGAGAGGCAGCTGTGACCTTGAGCCAAGTTGAAAGTTGGGGCTATTACTCTGAACGAGACGTATTAATTACTGATTAGAAGACCTTTTATTACCTGAAGGTGATCATAAAAGTCATGGTCATCCAGGAGCAAGAGACTAATTAGTCCCACAGAACGAAGGAGTCATAGGAGCAAAAATAAAATCACTGAACAATTACACCCTGGAGTCACACTGAGTCAACATAATGGTTACAAAGGGACAAAGATATGGGGACCACTGCCTTTCCCATGGGTAGCGGGATGTTGTACATGTCTTGTTGTTTTATCTGGGAATTGCGGCTAAAATCCCAAGTTGAAAATAATAGTACTGGAGCTGACCCCAGTGGCAGCCAGATGTTTCTCCAGGGCTCCTTGACCCAGCTACCATCACCCACCACCTGCCTCAAACAAGAAAACCCACTAGCTGGAATTGGGAATTGTTGCCTTCGATGGAGAGCACCGGAGTCTTTTCTGCCTCTTCCCTGCTTGCAGGGGAAGGGGCAGCACATTCATTTCTATTGCTTTGTAACAAATCACCAAAATCTTTGCTGCTCAAAACAACAGAAGCTCATTAGCTGACAGTTTGTAGGTCGGACGCCAAGGCCCCATGCTGCTGGGTTCTCGGTTCAAGGTCTCACAGGCGGAAATCAAGGTCTTGGCTGGCAGAGATCTCACCTGATGCTGTGGGTTCAACTCCAAGGTCACCTGGTTGTGGCAGAACTTGGTTCCTCGCAGCTGTAGGACTGAGGTCGTGGTTTCCTTGCTGTCTGTCAGCTGAAGGTTGCTCTTAGAAGCCATCCACACTCCTCACCATGCGTTCCCCTCCACTTTCAGAGTCCAAAACAGAGCTCCCACGTCCGGTCCCTCTCCCACTTCAAGTCTCTTTTCAGGAAGAGCCCAATCTCTCTTAAGCACTCTCCTGATTAGGTCAGACACACCCCAACAGCTTCCCTTTCTTAAAGTCCACGGTGCCATATGACATGACCTAATCATGGAAGTGAAACCATCGTAGTCACAACCTCAGAATAATGCAGGGCAGGGATCGTGGAGCTTTCTTACGATATTGCCAGCACAGATACTCCCTCCAAAAAGCCAAGGGCTCCAAAAGCCTCATTTGTGAAGAATGAGAGCAAATGCAAGAAGAGTCCCTGGACATTCCTCAGTTGGATGTGCACGTCTGCCTGCACCGCCATTCCAAGAGGGACAGCAGGGCGGCCAGACCAGCAGCGATGGCCAGGTTTGCGCCCCACCATTTTTGCTTCACGAGGAGGTGTGAGCTGCTCATGAATATTACAGAACTCGGTCAGTTTTTTTTTTAATGATTTTTTATTATATTATGTTAGTCACCATACAGTACATCCCTGGTTTCTGATGCAAGGTTCGATGATTCATTAGTTGCGTATAACACCCAGTGCACCATGCAATACGTGCCCTCCTTACTACCCATCACCGGTCTATCCCATTCCCCCACCCCCCTCCCCTCTGAGGCCCTCAGTTTGTTTCTCATAGTCCATAGTCTCTCATGTTTCATTCCCCCTTCTGATTACCCCCCTTTCTTTATCCCTTTCTTCCCCTACCGATCATCCTAGTTCTTATGTTCCATAGATGAGAGAAATCATATGATAGTTGTCTTTCTCTGCTTGACTTATTTCACTTAGCATTATCTCCTCCAGTGCCATCCATGTTGCAGCAAATGTTGAGAACTCGGTCAGTTTTGAGCAGACTTCCCACTACAGCATCCTCGAGGCTGCCTTGCCCTGGGGGTGCGGGATGGTAGGAGCTGAGGGGTACAGTCAGAAAACAAGGAGCCAGCTGGGTTGCCACATCAGGAACCTGTGTGTGGGGAGGCAGCCCGTCACCCTCCAAAGCACGCACTTCCACCCCTTCCCGAGCCGGCCCTCTGATGCCTCTGACAGGGACCATCAGCGCCAGGAGAAAACTCCAGCAGCCACAGCTACATAAAAGCTATTCCCCCTTTTCTCTATCATACCCCTCCTGCTCTCAACAGAGGTTAGAAGCAGAGGTGAAAAGCAACAAAAAAGCCAAATGCTCCCCTCCACTCTAAAACATCCTGGGTGCCTGGATGGCTGTCAGGGAAGTGAGTGAATGAGCCCTGAAGCTGATAATATATTATGTTTTCACCTGGACGGGACTGTTGTTTGGATGCCCGACAATAACTGAGAAGCCATGGGATCTACCATGAAGAGAAGGAAATGGAGATTTGACAAAGCATATTGGAAGGTTGTATTTGGAAAAATAATAAAACCACCTCATGTGGGTTCCTCACCAAATTTATACCATTTAATAAGCCAGTTACACATAGGAACACAGCGAGCTGTCAGCTGTCAGGAGTAGGCACAGGCGTTCCAGCCACCTGGAAGAGTGAGAAGAAATTCAGAGAGTGGCCTTCTGACCACAGCGCGGACATGGATGGTAATAAACTGGGAGCCTCGTGAGTGTGCAAGAATGTGTACGTGTGTGTGCGTGAATGTGAGAGAGTGTTCATGTGAGTGTGTGTGTGCTGAGTATGAAGGAATGTACATGGGTGTGTGCATGTGTGAGAGTGTGTTCATGCATGAATGTGTGCGTGAGGGAGTGTGTGGTGCGGGAGTGTGAAGGAATGCACATAGGTGAGTGCGTGCATGTGTGTGTGTTCATAAGTCAGTGTGTTTGCATGTGTGAGTGTGAGGAGTGTTTGTGGTGCGTGAGGGAATGCGCATGGGTGAGTGTGTACGTGTGTGTTCACACGTGAGTATGTGAGTGTGAGGTGTGTGAATGAGTATGAGAGAATGCGCATGGGTGAGTGTGTGCACGTGAGAGTGTGTTCACACATGAGTGTTGTGTGGTGCGTGTGAGGGAACACACATACATGTGTGTGTACATGTGTGCGTGAGAGAGCGCTGCACGACAGTGAGCATGCGTGTGTTTGGGATGATGGCACAAAGACGAGGGTGGCTCGAGGCCAAGAGGAAAGAAATGGAGTAAGATGGAGCCATGCACTCCGAGCTCTAGCCGACGAAATAAAAACAGGAGGTTAAAAAGCGGGAGGTGAGTAACGTAGAAAGTTTACTGCAGTTGGGGTCCTGCTTTAGGCGCTGGGGCCTCAGTCTAGGGAGAAGACCAACATGACGAACTGCTACTGACTTTCCAGAGTTGCTAACGTCATTCACTCCCAAGCCGCGTGTCTCTCAGTTCGCGTAATAATGTCCCACAGCTGTCGTGTAACGCAACTACGGTGGCACTGCTGAGCCCACTTCTCCCCGCCCGGCCCGCTTCCCGGAGACCAGCGGGAAGACACGGCACCGGGGTCTCGCCGCCAAGCCCGCGAGAGCTTCCAGATTGCGTCCCCGCGAGCCCGCAGACGCGCTGCCACCTCCATCCCCCGGCTTCCCCGTCTCTCTCCTTTCTTGCAAAGCGCACCTCTTCCTCTTTGACTTCTGCAGAAATCTCTCCCTTCCCTAGTTCCCTGGCTCTTTAAGAAAAAGAAAAAAGCAGGGGCGCCTGGGTGGCACAGCGGTTAAGCGTCTGCCTTCGGCTCAGGGCGTGATCCCGGCGTTCTGGGATCGAGCCCCACATCAGGCTCCTCCGCTATGAGCCTGCTTCTTCCTCTCCCACTCCCCCTGCTTGTGTTCCCTCTCTCGCTGGCTGTCTCTATCTCATAAATAAATTAAAAAAAAAGAAAAAGAAAAAAGCAAAGCCTAAAAACTAAAAATATTCATTTTAGGCACAACTCACACAAATAGTTGTGCAATGGCTTTTGATTCTTTCTATAAAGAGCACGGCTTCTATTTCCATCATCTTCTGTCTCCCTGAGAGCGTTTTGCCATGATTTCTTGTTCTCTGTTTTCCCCACTGGATGACTTAAACACCATTCCTGAGAGGCAGCTGTTTCCAGAATATTGCGCAGTTTACAGAGTTCACAAGAATTGTGACCGAAGACAGCGCCGACCTTTACAGAGACTCAAAGGCACTGCCATTCCAGTTCACTCACGGGAGGAATTACTTTCTCCGGGCGTGTCCCTTCACCCAGGGACAGGAGCCATCGAAGTGTCACGGACTTCGAGTGGGAAGGGTTCTTCGCCACAGTATATGCTAATCCTTTCATTTTACACACGAGCAGAGAAGCTAGGTTATTCGCTAACTAGTCCCCCCATAGCAGAGCTGCAGTTAGCTCTTAGCAAGCCTGCTGGCCAGTCTCGAGCTGTCACCCCTGTCCTCTGCAGCCTCCTAGATGTTGGTCGTCTGGATACCGGAACACAGCACAGGGCGCCTGAGTGGCTCCGTGGGTTAAGCATCTGCCTTCAGCTCAGCTCATGAGGTCCTGGGATTGAGCCCAGGGCGGGGCTCCCTGCTCAGTGGGGAGTGAGCTCCCCCTTGCCCCACCCCCCCACTTGAGTTCCCTCTCTCACTCTGCTCTCTCTCTCTCTCTCTCAAATAAAATCTTTTTAAAAAGAGAGAGAAAGAAATACAGCACACTTGCCTAAATGTTAGCCCTGTGAAATTTCCTTATTCTTAAACAAATGCTTCCTAGATTTTCTCTCTATGTTCTGTAATTAGAGCTCTGACTTCTTAGACTCCAGCTGGGTGCCAAGGACAGGGCTGTCTGTGCACATTAACACAGTGAGAGCTATTGTTTTCCTCCAAGCTATGAAATTTAGGGGATTCGTGAACAGCATAGAAGGAAGATCAGGACATTGATAAAACAAACCCACAGCAGAGACCATCTTCCCCCTCAGTATAACCATGGAAACTAGGCTAGTCAATATTTGCAGTTCACAAAAGAAATCAAGGGCTTACAGAAATATTCCCCACTACTGAATTAGGTGGCTGGCAAATGAATCCGGTGTAGGTGTAGGCATGCCTGGGCTGGATGTGTGTGTTAAAATTAAGTTAGAATGAAGTTGGGGTGTCTGACAGGTGATGGAAAGAGAAACGGCCTTCCAGGAAGGAGCTGGAAGAGCCTAGGAACAGAGATAACAAAGGCCACATGTCCAGTCACCCCATCCACCCCGCTTGCCACGGAGAAGACAAGCCGCAAACTATGCAGTTTGCAAAAGGGTTTTGCTGCTCACCGTAACTCGAAAGGCCCAGTTCTAGCCTCCCTACCTGCTCTTGCTACCTTTTTTTCTCTGTTACTTTGGCAAAACAGCTCAAGGCAGCCCCTGAAGAAAAACCTTAATGCTAATCTCTCAGGAATTGAGATGGTTTCTCTAGAACTGCGTGGGACAGTTTGATGAGTCTTGCGAAAATTGCTGCTTCATGATCACACCCCAGATTTGCCCTTGCCTTCCAAATGAGGAGGGAGAAGCATCCAGAGAGATCCAGTCCACCGCCAGGGGAGCCAGGGAGGGAGGGGAGCGCAGAGAGAGCCCCGCTCAGTCAAGTGCACTATCATTTGGTATTTAAAGAAAACAAAACAAAACACCAAAGACTAGGGAACTTCGACATCAAACTGAAGCAGAGAGACCCCCCTCCAGCAAGTGTTTAAGTGAGTCTGAGAAATCAAGGTATTCTAATTAAACACATAGTCTGAAAGAAGTGTAAAGTACTTGGCAGAGAATTACTGAGGTAGGAAATTAATAAAGTTCGCTCCTAGTGTTAAATGAGCCTTCTGAATTCTAAAACCCAAACCAATGTCTTCGGTGGTGTTCTAAATTCCAGGGGATCATATTCAAGAGTAGAGACGAAGGCCTCTCCCTGCAGAGGACAGTGGGGTCAGATAATGCTTTTATTTACAGTTTTGATATTTTGTTCATCTTGGGCTGTTCTAGTAATTTTTTTACTTTTAAAAATATATCATTACAATATTTATCTTCACTGCTGAGCTATTTTGTGCCCCCTAAATTTAGCAGTCTCTGAGGGTCTCACTCTTCCCTCGAGTCTGGTCAGGAGCCTAATAGGTACTCGTGCAGGGAAAATCAGCATGTCTTAGGGGTTGAGTTGTTTCCCCCATAGAGATGTTGAAGTCCTAATCCCTAGAACCCCAGAATGTGACCTGATTTGGAAATAGGGTTGTTACAGATGTAATTAGTTGAGATGAGATCACACTGGAATAGAGTGGCCCCTAATCCAGTATGATTGGTGTCTTTAATCAAAAATGGGGAGATTTGGGGGTGCCTGGGTGGTGCAGTCAGTTAAGCATCTGACTCTTGGTGTTGGCTCAGGTTGTGGTCTCAGAGTCGTGGGATCAAGCCCCACATCCAGCTCCACACTTGGATTCTCTCTCCCTCTCCCTCTGCCCCCCTACTCATGTTCTCTCACTCTCTAAAATAAACAAATAAATATTTTTAAAAAAGGGGGCATGGAATTGCACACAGACACACACATGCAGAGAATGCCATGTGAACATGAAGGCAGGGTCAGGCGGTTCATCTACACCGAAGATTGCCAGCAAAGCACCGGACGGTAGGAGAGAGGCATGGAACGGATTCTCCCCTATAGTCCCAGGAAGGAACCAACCCAGCCAACACCTTGATCTTGGACTTCTGGTCTCCAGAACTGTGAGATGATACATTCCGGTTATTTACGCTACCCAATATGGGGAGGCTGGTTACGGCAGCTCTAGCAAACTACTGCACCATCCTTGGTCTTGGGGAGAGAAAGCACCCCCATACCAGTTGTTCTTAAGTGTCCTATTTCCACCCTGTAGGCAGGGAAGACCCGATCAGCTCTCAGCTCAGAGATGTAAATATCAAGCCAAATCCAGAGGCTAAGTGGGTGGGAATAGGAGGTAAAAGCGGTTTATGGTAGGGAGGACGTGGCAGAGTTGGAATCAGGGCTGAGATCACTGTCAGACACAGGAACCCTATGAAATGCCAGAGCCAGGGAGGTCAGAGGAAGGGAATCTTCTGTGTGTCTGTGGTCAAAGAGAGGGGAGCCGTGGAGCAGGGTAGGTACATTCCATGGTCCCTTCAGAGGACAACTACTTTCTCTCGGCAGAGCCCTAATCCATCTGGGAAGCGCACCCTTGAACCCTGCCTCTGGCCCCGTGACTATCAAAGCTCCTACTATGCACTCAGCTCAGTGCCAGGTGCCGTATCAGAAAGGGTGTCAGTGTCAGAAGGAGGGGAGTCCTATCAGAACGGTGCAACTTCCTTGACCTCGTCTCAAGGTTGGTTTTCATGAAGAATTTGTGATTGACTTTCGAAAGGGAAGAAATAGCAAGGGAAGGAGGAAAGAAGGAAATGGAAGGAGAAAGGGAGGGAAAGAAGCGCAGCAAGGAGAAGGTCAGTCTTTTATCCCCAGCATCGCATTGACTTGGTCTGCGGGGGAGCTGATGCCTGGCCACGAGTTAGAGCCTTCCCCACCTTCTTACTTGTGCTAACCTGAGGGGGAGACCGGTCTCATTGTGAAAGCCTGATGCTCGAGGGCCAGGCCAGCTATGCAAACACGGCTTTTCTCCTCTCTCACATTTTCTGCATTCTGACTGCTGGTGGGATAGGAGGGAAAGGCTAATTCTCTGCCGTGGGACAGGCACCCTGACCATCTCCTGTCTGTGTCAGGGGAGCCTGGCTGACTCAAACTATTGTCCTCGCATAAGCTAAGAGGCCTAGGCTGGTCAGCTCTTGTCATTGCCACTGTACAAGAATGAGGTCAGGCATCGTATTTAAAGTCAATCCACCAGAGTCATTTATTTTACCAACAAAAAAGAATCTTTCTCACCGCTTTAAAGTTTCCCATTAACTGCTTAAAATGTGTTGACTGGTTACGATTTTATCTTTGCGGCACAAATGGGTCTCTTACCCTCTTACTTCCTTTCCTAGGTCCCTAGTGTGAGTACCTGGGAGCCTCCGACTCGTATTGTACAAGCAGACTCCTGCCTGTTATTTATCTTGGAGGGAAAGGCAAGAGAGAATATGCAAAAATTCGTGGAGGAAAAAAAAAGGCTAGAGTTTGGCATCTTACATAATTTTTATGTAATCTTAATCTTTTTAAAAACATGTGGAGATAAGTCTTATTCTGTTTTATAAATAGCTCGGAGACATTTATAGTGCCTCACCCACCAAGGTAGGAAAGGGCAGAGCTGGGAGCGGTGATTAAGATTCAGGTCTATCTTACTGGACTCTTCCCACCACACTGTCTATCCTAGCTCATCAGTGAGCAGCTAGTGTACAAATCATATGCAAAAAAAGAGGTGTGTGGGGTTCTCTTAGTGATCAGCCCAAGGCCTTCCGGTTGGTCCTTTCCAAATCCAGCCCAAGGCCCACTTTTTCCAAAAAGACTAAACCCCTTGCCTTCAAGTCTTGCAGGAAACACTGTAAACTTTGATGGCTATTTCACTTTGAAACTCTTGGGTGGTTATTTTTGCACTGATATGGCCAGTCTCCCCAAAGGGACGGGAAACTTCTATGGCAGAGCCCGCCTTTGTCCCTTACCAGCCTCTCAACACCGAGGACTACGGCTCACACACAGAACCCTGCCCTCCCTGACTGCTGCTCTCCCCGCTGCAGGCTGTGGCCGGGCCACGGCTCTGTGATTCTAACAAGCCCTGGCAGCAGGAGAGATGAAGTGGGCGGGGGTGGGGGATTTAATCTTTTCACATCTCTGGGTTCTCGCTATTACTGCACGTCTACCTTCTGGGCAGAATACTCATGTGACCAACCCAACAGGCTCACCTACTAGAAGAATCAGATTGGGCTGAATTGTTTGAAGCATCACATGCTTCTTTCTTTATTTTTTTAATAATAATATTTTTTATTATATTATGTTAGTCGCCATACACTACATCCCTGGTTTTTGATGTAAAGTTCCAGGATTCATTAGTTGCGTATAACACCCAGTGCACCATGCAATACGTGCCCTCCTTACTACCCATCACCAGCCTATCCCATTCCCCCACCCCCCTCCCCTCTGAAGCCCTCAGTTTGTTTCTCAGAGCCAGGGGGAACTCAACCACCCTCTTTGTTCTGTTGCTGGCAGAGGTCTCCTTTGTCTTCCTTTCTGAAGGTTCACATTTCACTCCTAATGTGTGCCCACTACGGAATTTTTTGTTCATAGCTGGACTTTCTGTTGGTCTGATTTAATTCCTTCTCGGATTCTCAAAGTACACATTGTCAAGAGCTAAACGGTGTCCTACAGTAATCCAGTACCGTGCAAAGACCTCCCCAAACTAGTCTTCTAGTGATGTCACCTCTTCCCGGGTGACAGTTCTGCCCCCTGTACCAACTGTCTCACTCCGGTGCTTTCCAGTAACGGGAGGGACCTCTGGGTCTGCTTCCTTCTCCAACATCAAGACCTGTTTCTTAGACTTCTGCAGGTAAAGAGCTACGAGAAACTAGCTTCTGAGGTCACTATTAGCTTTCACATCACTAGGATTGCTAACCCCAAATAACTTGTCAGGGGGAAATACTTCAAAAACTTCAGAGAAACGCCCTGGGTTAGGACTTCTCTTCTTCCTTCTGAGACTGAGGACCCTCCAGGATAGGATCTGAACCTTATTCATCTTTAACCCCCTAGTGACTAGCTCACATTTACTAGGTGATCAGGAAACCTTTGTGA
Source organism: Ursus arctos (assembly GCF_023065955.2). NCBI lineage: Eukaryota > Metazoa > Chordata > Mammalia > Carnivora > Ursidae > Ursus > Ursus arctos. The sequence goes on from NW_026622986.1 coordinate 6,269,536, forward strand.
TCCAGAAAGACATTCATCACCCGCCGCATCAAAGAAACACAGCTGTCCCGAGCGGGAGCCCACTGCAGGGATAGCTCCTGGGGACGGCAGCTTTGAAAGTCAGACACTCTCACCCCATCCACCTCCACCCCAAGAAGCACCTGCCTGCTGCCCTTTATCATGGTAAGAACACAAGCTGCATATGTTAAGACTGAGATGCTGGGAGGCAGTCAAATGCCTCCGCATTCATTAAGGTGGATTAAATAACCCAAATAGAAGATTCTGGGTATTCTGTTATTTTAGCTTTATATTGAAATGTTCAGCGACTACCTGCTCCTCGGTGTGCCATGAATCATGCAGTGAATAAGTGATTTAAGGTGACTACTAGATTATGCCCAGGAGGGCCTGTCAATATGGCTTGCTATCAACTGCCACTTTATATCAAGGCTAATGGAATGAAATGCCATATGAAATTCTGGTTTGGAGAAAAATAAAATAGTGGTTGTCCATTGATTAAATTTACCTGAAAGTCTGACATCGTCATCGACCAAATGTTGTATTTCTGAATGAGTCATGTGCTTTTAAGAGGCTGCCGGTAAAATGCTGCTTGCATTTTAGACTGATCACTGCTCATGTTTGTGCCTTAGATTAACTCCTGTGTTCCTAGTGTGGACTGAGCACCCAAACCCCACACGTGCCCAGGCAGGACCACGGGCCTGGAGCGACCCTGTCTGTCCCCTGCCCAAGATCCAGACCTGGTGGGCTCCTACTGCAAACCGGAAAGAGCCTCGGGGATAAACAGGTCCAAAGCTTTGATTTCGCAGATGAAGAAGACTTTCCGTGCTCACTTCCTCTTGCTTCTGTCACACATGACCACAGACTTAGTGACTTAAAAACAACACGGTCTTATCATCTTACAGCTAGGGAGATCAGAAGTCTACAACAGGGACATAGTGCGGGGCTCCTTTTAGAAGTTCCAGGGGGGAATCTCCTTTCCTTTCCCTTCCCAGCTTCCAGAGGCTGCCCACATCCTTTGGCTCTCGTCTGCCCCCTTCATCACTAAAGCCCATAGCGTCGCAGCTTCTGGAGCCCTGACCTTCCTGCCCCACTCTTGTCAAGACCCTTGTGATGCTCTGGGGCCCAGACAGATCATCCAGGACCATCTCTCCATCTCTTAGCTTAGTCACTCTGCAAAATTCCTTTTGTCATAGAAGTTAACATATCCCCGGGTCCCAGGGATTCGATTATAGACATCTGGGCAGGAGTGGTATGGAGCCTATTGTGCTGGCAAAACAAATCAAAACAAAACAACAAAAACGGAGATGTGGCAAACAAACCACTGAAAATATTTCATTTCCGTGGAAAACATTGCTGTCCATTGACCTCATCTTGTTCCCCTTTGGCAAGTGTGGCCGTGAGAACACTGAACACGGGCACGAGGCTCGTGTGGGGTCCAGCTGACCTGCTCTGCTGCTCACCAGCTCTGGAAGCTCGGACCAACCTATTCACCAATTGTCCACGTTGCTTCAGCATCAGAAGCTCAGTGCACGTGGCAGGAAATGAGGAAGGAGAGACAGTGTGAGTGAACCTGAACTATCATGCCGAGGAATCACAGGTAAAAATGTGAGTTCCGTGAGAGCAGGGCTCTCCTTTGCTCTGTTTCCCCCTGAATCCTCGGTACCGAAGTAATCTAACATGATGAATATTTCGTGAGCGAAAGCATGAGTATTGTTTCACGAACCCCTACTACGAAGGCCATTACGAACATCATTTTTGCATCTCTGTCTTGCCAACTAGATTAGAAGCTCCTTGGGCGAGGGGGACAAATCTTCTATTTCACGTGCTCACATCCAACGGGTGCTGCAACTACCAGGTAAGAGCCTACTAGCTGCCTGCTTACCTGCACTTACTAGTCAAGCTACTAACTGATTTTAAATGTAATGTTCTCTGTGTTCAAGATAAATGCAAATTTGAAAGAAATCGTTTATTGAGTAGCATATTTATAAGCTTTCTCACACGGGTCTCTTTAGGAAATCTTTTTAGCAGCAATCTAAATATAAAATGAAACAGATTCAGGAGATCTTTTTTTTAAAGATTTTATTTATTTATTTAACAGAGAAAAACAGCCAGTGAGAGAGGGAACACAAGCAGGGGGAGTGGGAGAGAAAGAAGCAGGCTCATAGCAGAAGAGCCTGACATGGGGCTCGATCCCAGAACTCCAGGATCACGCCCTGAGCCGAAGGCAGACGCTTAAGACTGAGCCACTCAGGTGCCCCCAGAGTCAGGAGATCTTAAAACACCATCTACTACAGCAGACGTCAGTGCCTTGCCCATGGCACCTGTGTCCACTCCTGCACGTGCCCACGCTACAGCCCTTAAATGCAAGCTCCCCCACTATTTGCTAAAGGCTTTCTCTGGCCACCCGCTCGCAGACAATGCAGACATACCAGGGAGTTAATTCTTCCCAGAGCATCCCTCCAGCGATGGTTGATGGGAATTAGGATAAATACCTAAGCCCCTCACCTCTGGAATGAGATAACCTCAAGGTCCATTCTACATAAGTCTTCCAGCATTCCACAGTAGCGGGGAACCTTCGTTGCCCATCACGGTAATCTGCTCAAAAACACATGCTTGTTGGCTTCCTTCCCTTCCCTGTCTCACTTCCCCAACCCCCTACCCGCATTTTTTAGAATCACCTCCCAAGTAAAACTACCTGCATCGAATCTTTGTCTCAGGTCTGCTTCTGAGGCCACAAAGCATTCATACCCATAACCGCCGGAGGTGGGAAGAGGCAAGGCTTCCCTAGAGCCTCTGGAGGGAACCCAGCTCTGCTGCCTCTTTGATTTAAGCTCAGTGAAGCAGATGTTGAGCTTCTCGCCTCCAGAACTGTGAGAGAATACATTTCTGTTGTTTAAAGCCCCCAAATTGTGGTAATTTGTTACGGCAGCCCCAGGAAACTAATATATTTTTACACCGAATAAGTCATTCCTTGAGCAAAACAGAAGCGTCTTGAGAAGTGCTTACCTCTTTTAGACCTCTAGGATTTAATTTCTCTGTTTTGAAATGGAAACGTACACGTTCAGAAGTAATTCTTTGACACAGATAACGTTACTCCCCTGTATAATATGCTCCAGTGGTTTGCATCCATCTTAGAGTAAAATCTGATCTCCTCACTGGGCTGCAAAGTGCCATGTGGCTCCCGGCATGTGCCCTCTCTCCAGCTGCATGGGCCTTCTTTCAGGTTCTTGAATGAGCCTTAGGGCTGCTGTCCCAGCTCTGTCTTCAGCCTGGAAACCCCTTTTCTTTGACGACTGCATGGTTAACCCCTCTTCTGCATTCCGACCTCAGCTTACACACCAGCCCTCAGAGAAGCCTTCCTGGGTTCACCATCTGAAGCCACGATCAGATGACCCTGCCCTAATTCTCTGCCTAGCACGGGTCGGTGTCCTAGGTTCTCCTATGTGATTACTAGTTGTTTCGTGTTTTCCCGCCTAGATTGTAAGTGCCAAGGCAGGAATCTTGTCTATAATTCACTGTGCTATTCCTAATATGAGAATAGGCTCTGGCATACAGTCAGGATTCAATAAATATTTGTGAGTGGGTGAATAAAGGAATAAATGAGTGCTTGTGGAGATGCGATTTAGAGGTTTTAATTATTTCCTCTTTAATACGGGTTACAAACCCAGATGCCGGCATTGCGGGAGGCTCAGTAAGAGAATGCATGGCTGGTCAGCAAGGCACAGACCCTGACAATTCATTCTGCCATGAGGAATGTGGGCCCCAAGTGTGGCCAGCTTTTCTGATTGTTTATTTAAAGACACACCCCAAAATCCAGGTTTTCATATGAGGGCACCAGTTTGTAAATACTGCCTCAAATTGCTTTAAATACTGTTTGAGACCACAGAATATGTCTGCCAGGCAAATTCAGCCCAAGATTCTCACTTTGCTGCCTCCTCTTCATCTTCAGTCTTCCTTAGTTCCCAGGGCAGTAGGAGGTGGGGAAGAGAAGTATTTGAACTGCTGGCTTATCAGAGCTTACAAAGGGAAGAAGAGAAGTGTAGTTTCAGGAATACACATACTCAGAAACACACAACCTAGTGAGACTATCCCGTCGGCCCCATCCAGGAAGGAAGGAAGGAAGGAAGGAAGGAAGGAAGGAAGGAAGGAAGAAAGAAAGAGGTGTTTGTTGCTAAATGAAGCAGGGACAAGGACAATTGTAGCTACTAGAACTCTACTTAAGTCTTCAACCTGCAAATCCAGTGACCACCCCCCCTTATCCACAGGGGATACCTTCCAAGAATCCCAGTGGTTGCCTGAAACTGCATATAGTACTGAAACCCATATGTACTGTGTGTTCTTGCACATGCATACCTATGATGAAGTTTAATTTATAAATTAGGCACAGTAAGAAATTAACAACAATAATAATAAAGTAATTTAAACAATATTATGCTAAGTGAAATAAGTCAGAAAGAGAAAAACCATAAGATGTCACTTATTCAGAATGCAAAAAAATAAAAAAGAAAATAAATGAACAAACAAACAAAAAAGCAGAAGCAGATCCGTAATTACAGAGAACAAACTGATGGTTGCCAGAGTGGAAGGGGGTGGGGGAAAGTGCAAAAGGGGTGCAGAGGAGTGGGAGGTCCAGACTTCCAGCTATGGAATGAATAAGTCATGGGGACAAAAGCTACAGCATAAGGAATACAGTCAATGGTACTGTAATAGTGTTGTATGGTGGCGGCAGCTACCCTGTGGTTGGCATGGCGCAATGCATAGACTTCTCTGGAACCACTACGTTGGACACCTGCTACGAATGTAACATTGTGTATCAACTATACTTCAAGTTAAAAAAAACTATACTAACAGTTATGAGAAGGTGGTCTCTCTCTCAAAAGATCTTACTGTACGGTACTCACCCTTCTCCTTGTAATGATGTGAGATGGTAAAATGCCTCTGTAACGTGGTGAAGTGAGGTGAGAGACACAGACACTGTGACATGACCTTGGGCTACTATTGGCCTCCTGATGATTCTGCTTCCACGTCACCAGTGACCATGAGTAACTGAAACTGAATCAGGGGGAACTACCGTATCAGGTAAGAATCTCTGCTTCGAATGCGTTGCAGTTCACTGTCTTCACTATGAATGTGCACCTGCTGGTTTACTGTCTGTGGATGTAGTTTATTCCAACACGTGCTCTTCACTTCCTGGGATTTCTGATAATAAAGTGTTACTGACCCACCCCTCTTGGTGTCTGGTGCACTCTCAGAGTTTTAGGCCCGGTATGTGGTTGCTACTGTCACGTGTAGACTTAAAGGAATGGAAATTTAGATTGGATGAAATCTCACACCTCAGTACAGAATGGGGAAAAGCCCCGGGTTGGGGCCTCAACTCTTCCAGGGACAAGTCAGTGACACTTCCTTGGCCTCAGTTTCCAAAGCCGTAGAATAAAGAAGCTGGTTATGAAAGAGCTTGAAGGTCCCTCCCTGAATTGACAGTCTCTGCCTCACAAGGGATGCCACCTGTTGCTTCCGGTGTCGCTTATGGGCTTCTGTGATGCCTACAGCATCTGCTGGGGTGGAAGCAGTGGAGAGTGAGTGCAAAGATCCAGGGAAGGACATCGTAGAGTCTGCATCCGCCACATCCTCACTTGACCAGATTAGGCTTCTGGAGAGCAATTCCTATAGGAACTGCCTGTCAGCTACGCCCACCTGTTTGTACCACGGCCTCAGAGCCACGGCTGTCTCCTGGAAGGAAAAGAAAATCGTTCTGAACAATGCTGGGAAGGGTGCTGAGGAGGATTATTTGTGATCACAGACAAACGCAGAAATATATTTGCTTCTTAATCCTTTGGATAAATGATTCATAGAATGCATGCATTTTAAGGAATTGAATGCTTTTTGTTGTTTTCCCGGAACTCTCCATTTCTGAACAGTCTCTAGAGGCTAGTAATAAATATACGCAGCCATAGAGTGAAGTGGTCATGAGAATGCCCTGATGTGTCTGTTACATTGGCTTTAGAAAAATTCATTAATAAATAAACATTTTCCATAAATATGCCAGATAAAACAAAGGTAATGAGATTCACTTTTAACAAGTCAATATGAAGAATAACAAATGATGACTTTTTAGGGGGCTTTCCTGTAAATTTCCTGAAAGCCTCATAAATCTCTTCCCTCACCTACTTTTATCCATGATTATTTTCTCCTGATTAAAAATTTACCCTCCTAACAATTAAAAATCCACAGTCAGTCAATTACACAGAGTTACAGAAAAATGACAAGAATGTGGGAAACAGCAAAGAATCATGGGAGTGAGTCTTCTGATTCTTCAAGCTCTCTTAACTTCTCAAATAATCCAAGGCTGAGACCCTATGTCTTTCCTCGGAACAGCTGGTGGGGAGGGGGGCTGGGCAGCAGGGATGAAGTGTGATTTGGGGAAAGTTAGAAATGCTGCAACAACTTTCCCATCAGCACTATCTTCCGCATCTGTAATTCCCCCAGTGTCTGGCACATCATAAGGACTCAAAGGCATGAATTACTTAAGTCTTAACTGGCCAAGGTACAGGGTCACACTTGTTTTGTCCAACAAAGGACGTGAAAAGGACCAGGATGGAGAAGGGGAGCCCACTAGGCTTCCACAGCTTAATGAACATACCCCCTAAGCTTATAGCAGCCATGGAAAAAAGAACAGATTTAGAATTTTTCAGACCTGGTTGACTCTAACTCCATATTTACAAACCAGCTCTGTGACCTTGAACAAGACATTAAATATCCCTGAGTCTATATTTTATTCTCATCCAGCAGGTAGTTATAATAATGGCTGAATCACATGATGGTTGAGGAGTATAATAAAACATCATATGTAAATTTCTTAGCCCAGCACTGAACATAGTAGATGCCCAATACATGTCTATGTTTTCCTCTCAACTCATCCCTGCACACCAACCCCTTCACTTTTATTTTAATTCTGATTCCTCAAGTAAACCAAGGAGAAAAAAAAAAAAAGATGTTTAACAACCTACATGGGATTTCTTTTTCCGCTATTAATTTCATTGCATAGTAGTTTACCAGTTAAAGTTTGTATTATTACTTGGTTTGGGAACTTGATGGTTAGAATCTAGAAGAAGGAACTATTCTAAGATAAAAAAAAGTTTCTATCAATACTATGAAGAGTTTGGAGATGTGCATTCACTTTTTTTAAAGATTTATTTATTTATTTGAGAAAGAGGAGAGAGAGAGAATGAGAAGGAGGAGGGGCAGAGGGAGAGGGAGAGAGAGAATCTTAAGCAGACTTCCTGCTGGGTGCAGAACCCTACATGGGGCTCAATCTCATGACCCTGAGATCATGACCAGAGCCAAAATCAAGAGTCTGACACTTATCCGACTGAGCCACCCAGGTGCCCCATGCATTCACCTTTTTAAAGACTGACCTTTGTTTTGGGAAAATCTTTACGGGGCCCTTTAACTGTGTAGATCTGAAAGAAGGTGCTCTATTACTGTTCCTGGTGCTTCAAGATGAGCATTGACCTGAATGCAGTGTTCAACCGTGACAGACGATTTGTTTGACGTATTGAATCATAGCTAGAATTAACTAAGCCACAGCCATTTAAGAATTTCTTGCCTTTTTTGTGGGGTTTGAGGGAAGGGTACCGGGAATGTTTCTTAGCCCTGTGTAACTTTAGAAGGCGTTGTGCACATTGCTGCTTGTACTCTGGAGATTGTGAAAAATCTAGACTGGAGAACTAGCAGAAGATAGAAAGGAACAGTGCTTCCCAACAAAATAGTTTTCTTATCAGAACAGAATCCATGGAAAGTACCCAGCCTGAGCTTGACACAGTCCAACTTGGACCCGAGTATTGACTCTCATAAATGATATTATTAATGAATAAATAACCTAGAATATATTCTTATCAAACCTTTTCACATCCTGAGCATAGGTGTGGGATCTCTCTGAGGGAAGTGGATATTTCTCTTGTTAATTACAAAATGAAAAAGAAGTGAGTTCTGGGACAGGAACCAAGGACTTGGGAGTGGTACTTAGACTGAGCCACCGGCAAAATGTTTTTTTGCTCTCTGTGCCTCATAATTGCCTGGCATCAACTGTCCTACCAGTAACGCTTGAAAGAAGGTCTCTTCAGGAGCCACGGCAGAGCCCACACAGGTGCAGGTCATGAAGAATCATGTGCCCAGAGCAACAGCCAAGAACAATCGAGGTGGTGGTACAGTGGCTATGAGAGAAGGTGCTGCCTGAGAGCAGGAGGATTTGAGAGCACACACCAGACAGCACCAAGGGACGATGGTGTTGGTCCTGGGAGGGCTAAAGGTTCTCCATGCATAAGTGGAGGCTCAGTCAACTTCCCTTGGGTAATAAAGGAAATGTAACCACATCACATATTCATAGACTGCTTAGGCTTAGATATTTTTTTACTCATGAATCACTTCCCTAACCATGCTCATCTCAATTGACTTGGTTAACCAATTCTAAAGAGCAGAACCTGAACAAAATGGAAGCCTTCTGTACCCAATCACCCAAATGTGGCATCCCATGTCAGCCCACCCAGTGAGCAGCCATGGAGTTTTTATGCTTGCTCTTAAAAGATTTTTTCCTCTGCATTCTGCCCTTTAACACAAAGAACAAGAAAGGAGAAAAAAATATGTAGAGTCCAGTCCAGTCACAATTTTTATTCACCAGATACAAATTATTTCTCCATTGTAAATTCAGTCCTGAATTATGCTTTAGTAGAAAAACTGGCCCTGTGTTTTATTCATAAAGGAAGCCCATGAGATCCCCCTACCCTAGCTCAGCTGGAAAGAAGGACATTTCTATGAGGTTGTTCATCCTTTGCCTAATCACATTTGCAGACACCACCCCAGCAAAATAAAGCAGAAGAGAAAATCACTCCAAGGCATATCTAATGCACAAGATAAACATAAGCTACTGGAAAGATGTGTAGGATCAGAAACAAGGACAGAAAAAAAGAAAGCAAGCACAGCCCAGTTGGAACAGAGGGAAGGAATCACATACCACTCAGCAGGGAAAATCACTGCATTTCACTGAGGCAGGTGCACTGAGCATGTTTACGTATTAAATCATTACTGAGATTTCAAGAGCCTATGTAAGGCAATGCCACCGATTGATTCACATGCTATTTATAATCCCTTAACAATGTTTCATGTTTTGCAGTCAGAAAAATAGTTCATGGGAATAGTTCACTGAAAAAAAAATTAAACATATTTATTTAGTTCTCTCTGCTGAATGAAGTGGCACAACTACCATTTATATTTTTTCCAACACCATAAAAATGTCTCCATTTGTTATGCATAACACTATATAAAACAGGGTACAAAGACGGTTCTTGCTTGCTTACCCCAGCACAAGAGTGGAGGAAATGAGATGGAAATCTGGCCTCCCGCTAACCAGGTTCTGAGGTCCTATGCAAGATGCTGAGAGAGGTGACCACGGTAATGAACCTGAGACCCTTCAGACCCTCACCCTTAGCAGGGGGCTTCAAGACTGGGAAAGAGATGCTCAAATTGCCTTTAAACCCTGTTTCTGGCAAGCTTGCCCTGGGCTTCTTTACGGGGCTTTCTTGGGAATGGGAGTGAGAAGGTAGAACCCGCCCACCGCTCAGCAAACTGGAAGCCCACCACGGGCTCCAGCTCTAGATCCCTTCGGACCCTAGCAGGAATTCCTGTCTTTAACAGGGATTCCCCTGGGACAGGAGCCTCTGAAATTTCACAAAGCCCTTCATTTCCTACCACAGCTCTGCACCACGAGGGCCACAGCTGCATTTTCCCATCGCTTCTGGAGAGAGTTGAAGAAACCCTATAGCGGCGAGTCATCCCCAGTTCTCAACCACCACCGATACTTGTGGACTCAGACAAGTGACCTACCTCTTCTGGAACTCTTTATTCACTCACAAAATGGGGGGACTATTCTAAGATCTCTGAGGTTCCTCCCAACTTTGAAACCCTACATCGTCAAGTTTTAATGTAAAATAAATCATGTCCGGTACTGCTAAGATGATGAAAGAGGTGATGAATATAAATAGGCTCTATCACTTACTATCCGGGCATTTCCATGAATGCATAGTCCGTAATACAACAGAAAACAGAACCCAGGGGGATCGCTCTCCTTTAGGCATCCTGCCAGGTGTCCACATGCAGGAACCTCTAGTCAATTGTATTGAGTTCCGGCGCAGTTTTATTAAAGTTCTAGGTACGTCTGCACATCATCTGCATACACACGCACACACAGTTATGCATTTTGCATTAGGTACTTGGCCGTATTTTCCCCTACGCGCTCCCATGCAGTGAATTAATACACTAGGACATCACCAATGACTGCCCTAGAGGACAGGGTGTCTTTGGCGGATTTCAGTGACTAAACGCTCCTGGAAGGGGCCGAGGTATGCCTGCTAGTTCTGATCTCCACGCCTTAACAAACCCCGCTAAAACAAATCTGGACGCATGCCCATTTTCCAGACGAAGAGAGACACTGAAAGAGACAATACACCAATAACATAATTCAGACAGACATTTGGGAATAGCTGGAAGTTTGATTTTATTCAGACAACCATTGTTGGCTGGTTTTTTCACAGTCGTTTGGCAAATGTGTTCAACCTTTTTCAAGACTAAGCCCCATGGAAATGACCGTGCACCATTTCCAGGCAAAACCTTTGAAGAAGTAACTCTTGCTTCATGTTCCGTAATAGTCAATTTTCCCCTTCTGGTTAATTCTGAGATATAATTTGTGTTACTATTATAAGTAATGATTTACTTCCCCTACATGCGTAGTTGATTAGTGCTTGGCTGGTACAACACTGTCCATCTTCTATCCAGAGCCTTGCTGAATTCTTACCCAGTTCAGTTTGCCCTGTGATTGTCAAAGCAAGTAACCAAAAGCCCAACTATTACAGGTAGGCTTCCTGGGTTTTAATCCCAGACTGACCATTTTAACTTTGGAAAAATATTTGTCAGTAAGCCTTCAAAACTCACCTCCTCTATTCGCCTTTTCGCTATTTCTTGGGTCTCTTTCCAGGGGTGCTGCTACTTCTGTTTCTACTTCCATACAACTTTGCTTATCTCTCATCTATCTTTTTATCCCATCCTGATGTTTTTCGAATTTTTTTGATCCAATCTTTCATCTTATTTATTCAGCTATATGAGTTCTGTTATTCAACCATTCACTAAATCCCGTATTTCAACAACTGTATTTTCAAAGTCAAGATTTCAAATTGCTTCTTCTTTATAATTGCTTGTCCCTGGGGCATTTTTCAGGAGTCTCCTGTCTCCCACTGGTGATGTGAATTGTACTTATTTTACATTCTTCATCAGTTGTATTTATTTATTCTTGAGGTGGTTGACATTTGTATTGCTTTGGAGGTGGGGACAGGTGCTCAGGAGCTGTTGGTGGGACAGGCGGCTTCCTTTTCACCATCACAGGCTTCTGGCTGCGCAGGATGGCGCTGGCTCTGCAGGTGGTGGCCAAGGGCAGAGCTGGGGGCGTGCCTGCTCTTACGGATCACGTGCCTGCTGCTGCCGGGTGTGGCCCAGGCATTCCTGTTGAAGGTGGTTCGCACCAGGAGGCAGTGGATTTTCCCTGGCCAGATCTCCACTTCATGACCACCACTACACCTGTGCCGGGGCCCTGATTTCATACCCACAGTCCTTTTTTTTTTTTCAAATTATCTAACACAGAGAGTAGTATTGGCTTCAGGAGAAGAATTTAGTGATTCATCACTTACGTATAACACCCAGTGCCCATCCTAACAACTGCCCTCCTTAATGCCCACCACCCATTTAGCGCACTCCCACTCATCTCCCCTCCAGCAACCCTCAGTTTGTTCTCTGTAGTTAAGCGTCTCTTATAGTTGGCCTCCTTCTCTGTTTTTATCTTACTTTATTTTTCCTTCTCTTCCCCTATGTTCATCTGTTCTGTTTCTTAAATTCCACATGGGGTGAAATTATATGATATTTGTCTTTCTCTGACTGACTTATTTCTCTTAGCATGATACCTTCTAGTTCCATCCACCCTGTTGCAAATCCCATGCCCACCGTCTTGCAGTGAATGGACCCATTGTAGCGAAGGAGTTGCAACCCCTTGGATGATTGGGGTAGGTGCTGTATGTCTGCTTGTTCTTCTTGATCAGGACGCCAGAGCAGTTCCGCACAAGACCATCCATTGCAGGTGGGTGGACATGGTGGCAGCTCCTTTCACTATGGCAGCCAAGAGAGAAAGAGGATTTTTAATTCTGCTTCCTCTGAGAGATATCTGCCCATTTGTTGCCTTTGTTTGTTCTTTGTTTCATTTTTCTTGCACTCCTCAAATCCCTGGCAATTTCCCCTATGGCTTTTAGGGGAACAATTTCCCCTATGGCTTTTAGGGGAACAATTTCCCCTATGGCTTTTAGGGGAACAATTTCCCCTATGGCTTTTTGTCCTTTTAGTACTAACAATTGCTTTAGCTAGTAGTGTCTACCCAGAGAAGAAGACCTAGGATCCATTTCCTGTCCCACAGAGAATAGGCTCAGGTCACAAAGCCTTTAGAATTGTAATTTCAGTTAATACAGCCTCTGTTCTCCTCAAGCATCCAACCATTCCCTTGGAGAAACCTCATAGTTACTCAACGAAGGGTCTGCTCTGTATGGCCCTGATTTGTAATGTGTCATCTTGTTTCTGTGATAACAACCTTGCCCTTGGGGTAAGTGGGGAAATTCCCAGGCCTGCCAATCTCCTATACCCATCTCCTGACCTCCCCTCCCAGCTGGGCTCCTGACACCCTGGTGTAACTAACCTTGCAGCTTCAGACTGGCTTTCTTGCCACATGGTAGCACTGGGGTGACAGTGATCCCTCCAGAGAAGGAAAGCAGGTACAACTAGGAAGTTTTTCCTAGCCCCTCTCCCGTTCGTAGCTATGCCCACCCTGGGTCACTTTTCACACAACTGCCATTCTTCCCACATGGACTCAACCATCAGGTTTCCTGATGGTTTGGTCACTTGCCCACAGCATAATTTGTGCTGACATTCCTTGGATACATCTTAAGGCTCTAGCTTTATTAATGTGAACAATGCAAAGATGGCTTTGAATAGTTGTTGCACCTTCTGGAAGGTTTCCTTACCTCGAGTCACTGACCCCACGCACCCCCCTTTCCATGCTAGACACCACCAGCTTACCACTCTGCCCTCAAAAACACCTGCCTCTCAGAAATGGCACTTTGCTGTCTATGTCATGAACAGCAGATTTTTTGGGGCTATCATTTTCGGCCCTTCACTAGTGGGTCTCATACTAATAACCCAGACTTTATTTCTCCAGTTCCCCAAAACAAACTCATACAATTTTCCTTCCATTGTGGATTTCCTCCTCGGGACTATCCTTTTTTTCTACCTCTTCCCCACATGCCACCCAACCTAGTTCAATAAATGGTTGCCTGAGTCTCCCCCACTGGGATTGCTCTTTCTGACCCTTGATTTCCTAAAGCAAGGGTTCAAGCACCATTAACTTGGGACATATCATTGACTGCTCTCTAATATTTTGAAATGTTCTCAATTAGATCATGCATTCCTAGATGGTAGGAGTTTTTGTCTTATCATGTATATCTCCCCCAGTCCTGAACTTGATGTTATGTACATACAAGGGAATCAATGGTTAATTATCATTTATTGTTTGATGGAGGCCTTCAACAAATTCCACAAGTCACATAATTTGGAAGCCCGTGGGCCAGATAGAGGTCAGATCATTTGTTTTCTCTCTGCTCTCTCAGCATTACACCTACCACCAAGACACTTGAAGCACTGTATAATTCTACCCTTGCCATCAGAACAGCTTCAGATCTATCCAAATCTATGGATAAGTAATGCCTTCTCTCTGGCATCTCATAATGAGAATCCCAAATAATAATAATTCGTTTGTTGTGCCCCGTGCCAAAAAAAGCAGTGCCCTTCTGGAAGGTGGATGTGTTTTAAAGAAGGTAGACTGAGTGAAATGACCTTGTCTTACCCAAATTAGCAGCCAGGAAGCAAACAGGACTCATCCCAGATGAGACTAAGCTTGCAATTTTTGCTCAGTAGTAGATAAGCTCTTGAACAAATCTAATTACTTGATATCTAATCTGCCAGCTTCAATAGGTCACCCTTCATTACTTGGGAGCATCTTAAATTTACAAGACAATTGGAAATGTTGAAGCCCTGAACATCATGATTACTCACAAAATACTTTATTATAGGAGGTTTACTCCCGAGCAACTTGAACTTTTCTATTTACAATCCTGATCCCTGCAGTTGCAAAGTCAAAATAGAACATCTGCAACTTTATGGACCTCAAATGCCAATACTTTGAACCATGGATTTGACGGCAAAACCGTGTATGGGAGAGTTTAAAATATCGTTACTTGAAACATCGTAAACACACGATTGCACTAACCATTTCTTTCTTGGACCTCTGGTACATTCAGCCTTCTCAAATGCAAATGAGGAAAAGCTGGGAAATTTTCGTCAACGTTATGTAATGGGAAAGAACGAAACATTGGAGCTAAAGGGCCTAGGTTAAAATCTTGTTCTGACAATTTTCTAGCTGTATAACTTGGGACATATACTTGAACTCTCAAAGATCTATTTTCTTCTTCTGTAAAATGTGAATAATAATGCCTAGATCACAGGATAGCTGCGAGAGAAATTAAATAATAGATGTGGAAATGATTAAATAGAGCACTTTGTAAACTAGAAATTATTGTCCGTATGTTGGTCACCATCGTCACCTTTCTTCATTTAAAAAGTCATAAGGTCAATGTATGCATGACCCTAAATTAGGTACCCTAATAGATCAGGAAAGAGTCCCATTAAAAAACATTTAATTAACACACTTTATAATTCATCAGAACACTGTCTCTAATACTCAAGGACACTGGTTTTCCATTTACTAACATAGTTCAAACATTCAAAGCACTTAGCTCCCAAGGATATTGTCTAGAAATCTGGACATGGTCACCTAAGAATAATTAAATGAATGAGCAGTAGCGGCAGCAAGAGGCCTCCTAACGTTGCCGCTTGGCTGGCTTTTGATGTGTAAATTTACTCTAGGCTTTTCTTGTCAGGTTCATTGATACTTAGAGAAAGACCTCTTATTTTACACAAAAAGCACTACAAAATTATCTCAGAAAGGTGAGAATGGTATATATTTTTTCAAGTGGAGGAGGAAATAAATCTTGCATCTTCATTGATCATGCATAGCAAGTCGAGGCAACTCAAGGTTTTTCAGGGAACCTGCTTTGTAAAAACTTCTTTAACAAACTGAGGGCTTCAGAGGGGAGGGGGGTGGGGGAATGGGATAGGCTGGTGATGTGTAGTAAGGAGGGCATGTATTGCATGGTGCACTGGGTGTTATACGCAAGTAATGAATCATGTGACTTAACATCAAAAACTAGGGATGTACTGTATGGTGACTAACATAATATAATAAAAAATATTATTATTAAAAAAAAGAATGAAAGAAATTCCTATGAAAGAAAAAAAATTATATCTCAAAGAAGGGAATAAAAGAACAAAAGCAATGTGTTCAGTGGTTAGAGTAACTTTATACACAGCAACTTAGGAGCAGCTCTATTCCCTTTGCATATTTTGATGATTTGGACTTCTCTAAGAAGCCACTATGAGGTCTTTCTAAATTACAATTTGATAAAGAGAATTAAAAAAACAAAACCACAGTTTCCACTCTCTCATTTGACATCAAAAGAGAAAGAAAGAGGGGCGCCTGGGTGGCACAACGGTTAAGCGTCTGCCTTCGGCTCAGGGCGTGATCCCGGCGTTGTGGGATCGAGCCCCACATCAGGCTCCTCCGCTATGAGCCTGCTTCTTCCTCTCCCACTCCCCCTGCTTGTGTTCCCTCTCTCGCTGGCTGTCTCTATCTCTGTTGAATAAATAAATAAAATCTTTAAAAAAAAAAGAGAGAAAGAAAGAAAATCAAAGACATAAGGTAAAATTATAGACCTTGGTTAAGTATCTCTAATGGTCTGATGGGCTGTTCCACAGTATAGTTTATTTAACTCTACGGGATGTTATTGAGCTGTTCAAACCAGAACCGTGTGTTAAATTATGTTTCATTATATGACCACTATAACAATTCAAGTAATAATAATTCATAGTAAGAGTTACAATTTATCATTTATAATGAGCCAGACACTGTGTTAACATACTTTCTAGTATGGAAAATTCAGGCATATGCCTAAGATCACACTTCCAATAAGTGGAAGATTCCAAGTCATGTTGGTAACAATGCAAACAGCCTGTCCACATGCTACCCTGCAAGCAGAAAGTGCTGATCGGATATTAACTGATCATGGTTTTGATGGAATGCAATGAAAGTATACTTATTTATAAAATGTCACCTGCCACAGGGCTGCATTTTTAGAGACTTGAGTTAGAAACCTGACAAAATTAAGGTTTTCATGCATGCAGAATATTTGATCAAATAGTTTCAGATAGTCAAAGTAAACCTAGAATAGAAAAATTATCCCTAAATCTATCTCTAATAAGTAATCTCTTTTCTGACATCATTTTACTTTTGAATAGATAGATTGGATCGGGGACCTGTGTATGAGACAAGGTACTAAGGAAAATCTCTCCAGTATTTAATACCCAATGATTAAAAGGTGAAATAGCCCTTACCTTGAATTCCCTCACAGTTTCAGTTATGCCCTGAACACTACATTTATGCTGTAATTTTATTTCGTTTTGCTCTAAAGAAAGAAGCTCTTATGGGCAATGCCTATTGAGTTACTGTGGTCAAATATTTATTAAAAAGAGCATATTGATTTGCAGATTATAACTGACCACATATGAACCCTTCTTTCCAGTGACATTCTTATTTAAGATATTGATTAAAGGCTTTTCATACAGAAAGCATTTTTCTTGTCAGTTCAGTTATGCTGGCTTTTGTAATAAGCTAATTTGATTTCCTTTTTTAACCTTTGTTTGATTAAGGGAACAGACATTTGCATTAAAATTCAAGAGAGATGAAGTCTATCATCGATCTTGACTTCCTCACGGACCTCTTGTACTCAGCGAAAGATGATTTAGAGAATGTCAAGAGTCTTGGAACAACCATAATGAGAGAGGAAAAACAATCACCTCAGACTCACAAACCAGTAAGGGCTTATTTGACAGAAAGGGCAATTGCATTTGGTGAATATGTTTTAGAGAAATCAGATTCAGGAAGTTTAATTTTGTTCTTAAGCCAAGTCATTAAGAGATCTATGAGATGAACTGCCATTAATAAAGTACATTCTAGTTAAAGCAAAACATTTCAAAACATCTGAAGAGGTTAAACAAAACCTATACATTGTTACTTGCCACAAAGGAAAACTGAAAGTAAATTCTAATATTTCTTTCTAAACATGTTCCAGGTAAAAACACAAACCTCAAGACAAGTTTGTAATTTAATCCTCTATTGTTGTCTGAGAATTGTGGGGATAAAACCCATATCAGCCCCGGTCCCTACTAGTGTACCCCAGGATCAATCAATTCTCTTGTACAATAAGGCTCAAAGCTATTTGCAAATTATTTTAGTTACCCTGGCCTCTGGATCCTTTTCATAGACTGGAACCGATGTATTTGGGGGCCTCAGTAGGTCAGATCCATTGCTCATTCCTGTAATTGCCCCCAAAGATCTCTATTTGAATCTTTTTTGGAAGTGGAGGCTCCTTCCATTTTCTGAGGCATTCCACTGGACTTGGGATTTTTAATGCAAGAGCAACTGAGCACCGACAACGAGCCTGGCGATGCTGTAAATGCTCAGTGGGTACACTGAAAGTGTATCAGGTGGGCCTGCGCATTCTTTTTGCTGTAGCTATTCAGAACATTTTCAGCTAGGGGCGCCTGGGTGGCACAGAGGTTAAGCGTCTGCCTTCGGCTCAGGGCGTGATCCTGGCATTATGGGATCGAGCCCCACATCAGGCTCCTCCGCTATGAGCCTGCTTCTTCCTCTCCCACTCCCCCTGCTTATGTTCCCTCTCTCGCTGGCTGTCTCTATCTCTGTCAAATAAATAAAATCTTTTTTTAAAAAAAAAAAAGAACATTCTCAGCTAATACGATGCAACAGTGAGCAAAACCAAAAGACAAAAAAAAGGAAAAAAAAAAGAACTTGGTTAAAATCTCTCAAACAATTGGTTGCAAAATTTCTGGTTTCCAGTATAATTGGAGTCTCTCTCCCAACTCAACTGAACAAATTCTCATAATTCTAGGTTGCTTGGAAGAATTTCTGGAGTCAACAGGCCACTGTTAATTTCTTTTTTTGTCAAGAAGAGTCACTGAGTATATTTAGCAAAAGTGACTTTCCATTACCCATCGTTCTCACAGATGGTTCATCTTTAGTCCCAAATTTCTGGATTTCACAGCTTACAGGTGTGGTTTGGCTATCTTTTTATATTAATTTTTAATCAATGTAAATTAATGTTTTTCTCCTTTATGTTAACATAAGCAAAGATTCTAGGAAACTAACTTTTTTTTAAAGATTTTATTTATTTATTTGACAGAGATAGAGACAGCCAGTGAGAGAGGGAACACAAGCAGGGGGAGTGGGAGAGGAAGAAGCCTGATGTGGGGCTCGATCCCATAACGCCGGGATCACACCCTGAGCCGAAGGCAGACGCCCAACGACTGAGCCACCCAGGCACCCCTCTAGGAAACTAACTTTTTAAAAACGTAATTCAATTTGGGAGTAGAAGTTACTCGATATTTGGCATCAGAGGTAAATCTAGTTTTTCTTTTCTTCTGTGACTAATGTTATAAAATTATATATATGATTTATGGACTGCAGATGAACTGAGGTTATTTATATGTAAAATATTTTTAAATTAAGAAAATAATACAACTAGAATACTTTCAAATTCCGTGAGTTGGGCTCTTTTACAGTAAAGGTGACGCTATTTTATTTGATGTCTAACAAGTAATAGAGATGAAAAATATTCCATTTATGGTAACAAGTTTCCAAACCATTTGTAGTATAAAAGTAAAAAATCTGTAAAACATGGCAAAAGAATTTAAGAGAGGTATTTTCATATGTCCCATATGGGCAAATCATTAACTGTCCTTTCATGTTATGAATCCAAAAGTATCAATATTATATTTTATATTGTGTTAAAATCAATATAATGTAGTATAAAATTCATCCAGAGGATAACATATTTATGTATTCTTAAGGCATTTTTAGTTGAAGCATTTACTTGGACTTTAATTTTTTAAATAATGTGGTTCAGTTTCCACCTGTATTGTTCCTCCAGGCTCATGGCAGAGTCAACAGTCCGAGCACCTGGGAAACCCATCAGACTCATCCCACTGGAGGTTTAGAAAGCAGACACATCATTATTTTTAGTCTTCGGTTGCCTTTCAAATTCATTGAACACAATTCCTTACCTTGTAACAAAGATTTTACTAGAGTATTTTATGTGTAATTTATCAGAATAGCTGCCAAAATATTCAATTTTTTTTAAGGCAAGAACTTTAGGGCAGACAAACTTGAGGTTTAAAAAGTTTGATTTTGCATTGGTAGGGGAAGAAAGGGATAAAGAAAGGGGGGTAATCAGAAGGGGGAATGAAGCATGATAGACTATGGACTCTGAGAAACAAACTGAGGGCTTCAGAGGGGAGGGGGGTGGGGGAATGGGATAGACCGGTGATGGGTAGTAAGGAGAGCACGTATTGCATGGTGCACTGGGTGTTATACGCAACTAATGAATCATCGAACTTTACATCAGAAACCAGGGAGGTACTGTATGGTGACTAACATAATATAATAAAAAAAACATTAAAATTTAAAAAAAGCCTGATTTTGCATGTTCTTCATTTTCCCTGTGGTCTCTGAAGTCTAGTTCCTTGGTGACCGCCATGCCACTGTTCCTGTCTCAACTGGCTCCTCATTACTCAAAGCCAATAATAACCACTAAATATGACTAATATCACGTGGAAGGTCACCAAGTTCACTGCTAACCTTCATTCCAGCTCAAAATGTTTTCAAGGTTAATAGATTGATTTTGAGCTGAGATATGATGCATTTATAAAATGGAAGAAAATGAAAAATTTGGCATCACCAATATGCGGATAGTTTTAAATGATTCATTTGTTACATTTGGACGGTAGCCATGAAATTCATTTGATATATATCACATAGTTATATTCTAACCTAGACACTAGAAAATAAATTAATGATACATTTTAACATTAGACAATTTTACACACACACACACACACACACACACACACACACACACAATCCAGGACAAGAATTAGGGCACTATAACTTATTAACTCTTCCAGCTGAGGAATATCATGTATGCAAAGGAGAACCTAGCCACTTTCAAAGATTGAAACTACATTAAAATACAGTTCAGTTCAAACTATAATTCTAAGAGGCTGGTAGCTGATTGCTGCCCTTGGTCTCCTTGCTTGAAGCAAGGACAAATGAAATTCCTGATTTCATCTCAGTTCTGTGCTTCCTGTATTCTGTGGGGCCCTGGTTTCAGTCTACAGAAATCTCTTGTTTTGCCTGCACCCTTGACTGGACCTGATAAGAACTGTGGGACGCCAGAGAGTTCCTTACCACCAGCCTTTCTGATCTGGCCCAATGCCTGCTTCTGGGCCCATTCTTACAACCAATTCCTAAACCTGAATCTCAGTTCCTGGTTCCTGAGTTTTAGGATCCCTGGCCTCTGGTTCTGGCCTGGACTTTCAGTTCGGCCCAGCTTTGTCACCAAATAGAAGACAGCATTTCCTGAGAGTTTTCCAAGTCTCATTAGGCTTTATGATCCTTGTTAAGAACAAGTCACCAAGGCCTGTAGTTTCTTCCTTTCAAATGTTGTTCAATTCACCATTCCTCTTAATTCCATAGGGTCGAGATTATTAAATGTGCCTTTACTTATATAGGTGCGCTTAGTGCACCTTATATAGATTGCCTTTATTTCGAGGCTCTTCCTATCTCCGTTCCTAATTAGCCCAACCATGACGAATATTAGGATGGGCTGCTCTGCCCCTCCCCCGACATCACCAGTGACTTCCCCTTTCCTCACAGAACAGCACACAAACCTTGGCTTGGCTTGGCTCTCAAGGTTTCCTTGCTGTCATTGTGCCACATTCCTGTTCTCACCGTTCTTAGGACGGGTGGATCTGTGATCTGCTCGTGACTCCGTTCTCCCCTTGCTAACTGCGAATTTAGGAAGGTCACTTAACCTAGCGGAGCCTCCATTTTTCACCCTTACATACAATGATGAAAGAAAATCTTCCTTACAAGTTTTTATGAGGACCAGCCACACATTGCATAAAACTCCTGATATGTCCCATGGTATGTGGCAAGGGCTCACGGCACCTGGAGGAAGGCTTCGTTACTGGATTACAGCTGTCACCACGTCTAGAAGACTCTGCCTCCTCAACTAGCACTCTGTCTTTAAGGCCATGTCAGATGCCACCTTCTTCACAAAGGCCACTGGGATTAGGCCAAATATAATCTCAAAATGCCGTCGTGCTTGGTCACTTCCTAATAATTTCCTAGTTTTTCAGGAGTGAGAGTCTTGTCTTCCCCACGAGATCGTGAGGTCCAGGAGGGTAAACTAAAAGTTACCCTCTGTCACTAATATTTTGCTGCTTCTTGGCCTTGCCTGGTTCCCTGCATTCAGTGTCTCCTCGCCCCAAGTATTTTTGGGGGCCTTCAGGGTTCATTTATATTTCCCTTTTGTGGTACCCAGCCTTCGTGGAGTACAGTAATGCTTGTGCAAGACAGCCTCGGCTGTACGTTCCCACGCTACCTCCCTGAAGCGTTTCTGCTTGTCTGGGCCGTCATCCACATCGCGTCTGCCGAGCACACTTGCTGCCCTCCCTGAAGGCCGTCATGTTCACTGATCATCAACTCATTGCACCGCGGCCCTTGGGTCCTGTTCCTTGTGCCCCCAGCATCTTATGAGAATTTTTAGGAACACAGTCCTTATTTAGGGAAGCATTTTCCCCGGGATATGAATTTATTGGAAAGCTGCCAGGAAAAAAGCAGGGTCAAAGATGCAGAAGCCCCTTATCCAACTTGTAATAAGGCTTTATTACCGGGTTAAGTATGGATCCGGTTGCCTTTTTCCGTAGGCTGGTTGCCTTCCAGGAGTCCTCAGTACGTCCAGCAAGTAGACTCCTAAATGAGCCCCTACCAGCTCACCAGCCAGCGATCATTTCCAGCTTAGCAGCAAACTAGAATCTGCTTTACCTTCTTTAATAGCACACTGCTGGACACACACGTAAAAACCAGCTAAAGATCAGTAGACCAATTATCTTGGTCCAGTTGTATAAGTAATTTGGAGCATTAAGTTGAATCTGTACCAGGGAATTTTATGTTTTTAAATTCCCGTTTTGAAATTGTTTATCTATTGTTTATCTTTTTTTAAGATTTATTAATTTATTTGAGAGAGAGAGAAAGAGAGCGAGGGTTGGGGGCAGCAGAGGGAGAGGAAGAGAGTGTCCTAGGCAGACTGTCTGCTGAGCACAGAGCCTCATATGGGGCTCGACCTCATGACCTGAGCCTAAACCAACGGTCAGATGCTTAACCAACTGTGCCACCCAGGCACCCCTCTTGTCTATCTTTTTATAAAAGTAAAAATAAAGGAGAACAATGTCTGTTATTTGAAACATGCGTACAGAGGAATTTACAGCACAAGTTCAAATAACCAGGTTGAGGAAGACCAAACTTGGCAAAAGCACATGTTCAGAGAAAAACTGATTTTCCCTGATGCCCTTTAGTCAGACAACACCAAAATACTCCCAACCCTAGACTGGGAAGGCAGGAAAGGACCTTGCTTAGAGTACTTCTGAATCTACACAAAGTCCACGGGCCTGAGAATTCAAAACTGCTCCCTCGTGATTTCCGTGTCATCATTAGCTGCCCCGGTCCCGGTGCGTCTCATCCCCAGTCTGGTACACTTCCTGTTCTTCTGTTAGCTATCACTAACCTTCCCTGGGAGGATGAGAGCGACCCTGATAGGCAGTGATGGAACCTGCTAGAGGCCTCGCATGCAGCAGTGCCCGGGTCTGCACGAGTCCTCTCAGATGCTGAAAGAGTAACAAGAGAAGGTAAAGGGTCATTGGAAGAAAATTTTAAAAATTAAAAAAAAAAAAGGAGCGAGAAGAGTACTGTTTCCCTATGGCTGACCCTCTGGTTTTCAGTCTCCTAAATACAACAGCTTTACTTGGTTCCTTTCAGGATTTCAAATCTGCATGCAACACCCAACACAAATACATACCCCAGACAGATGCATGTATACACACGCACACAAACTCTTCCTAAATTGAAAATATTAAGACACACCAAAAAGAGATCAATTTCACAGTTGTAGCCATTTTCTAGTGACTTAAATTGGGGGCTGTAACTCTACAGAATCGATTTTCCAGAAGATATGATATACAGATAGGGCGTGCACAGACCATCAGAACCAGAAGTGACCTTACAGGTCATCTAATTTTATTTCCTCAATTTGCACATGAAGAAACTGAGGTCTCAAGAAATGAAATAATTTGTTCAAAGTCAGGTGTATGTTCAATATTAAAGCTGGCATTAGGACCCAGTCTCTCTAAAATCTACCTTTTTTTTCCCGTTCTGTCCTCATTTGCCCTCACTTAGGGCTTACAGCTGAAACTGTCTTCTTAATCCTGATTTTCGAACTGGGGGTTTTGCAAACAGCTATCCTGCTCACATGTAAACATGCTTTGTGGTTTCCACACATCCTATGTGTAATAGATTGTACAACAGCTGAAAGACTTGAAAGAAATCTAATTGATTCTTTCCTTATTTCTAGTGGTTGGTACATTCATTTAAGAATTCACTCTTTCTATACATCCCCCTACCTTGCCCCCAGTTTTGTGGAGGAGTCCTTTCTGAGACTTGAAGTTTTAGTAACTTTAAGCTATTGTCAGAAAGCAGGTGAAAAGCAGGAGGGGAACCCCATTACCCAGTGCCGCAGGTCCTCGTAAATTAAATGCCTGTTGCTTTTTGCTGTTTAATTTCCTAAGATCATCCCTCCACCACTCACCTTGGGCAGAAACTTACAAAGACAATAGACAATCTAGGCAGATACTGAAGAGAAACTGTTGCCCGGGGGTGAGAAAAAAACGGATGGAGAGGACAAATTACAGGGCTGTCTCTTCAGTCATGAGAATGGAAACATGTCTGCGAATCAATGTGAGAAAAGGATATCTAATAGGATGGGAGAAATCACTTTAACACCTGTTCCTTCTGCAATTGAATGTGCTAGTGCCAATCACTCAGTCGGGATCCACGCTCCAACTCTCCAGGCAGAAAATGACCTCGCCTCTTATTCTTTAAGGACTGAAGCCACAGAACAGGGTCTATTTTTAACAGAACTGGGAGCAACAACCATGGCATTGACTGCTAGGAAAGTCTGTCTTAGAAGGTCTGGCCTGAGGCATTGAGGAATCAGAGCCAGGGGAGAGAGAAGGAAAGAGATTGTGAGCTTGTTGAAACACAACCACATGAAATGAAGAGTGCAGAAAATAAAAAATCTGAATAAAAGTTGAACTCATTTTACCCTGAAAGTTACTAAAGCCTGGAGTCGTAAATGCCAAGATAAAGAGGAAGAGGCTCAGCCAATGGTTTTTATGACAATCCGTTATGGTAACGGAAAATTTTTTTTTTTTTTTTGAACTGTAGCTGTCTGTGTTAACTTTGGTAAGGTGGAAATTCAGGCCCATTTTTTGGGAAAGGATTTCGAGGAAGCCTCAGCAGGACTCAGCCCAGAGCTTTGCACATTCCCCCATGGAAGGACACCCTTTGCAGGGATCATGCAATGAAATGTGAATCTAAGCTTATTCCTTGTCTGCACTTCTCCAAACTTGAGGCTTCCTCCATTCAGATTTGTGGAGACTGCATTTCATCAGAAACTCTCACTGAGCTCAGTTTTATTCTTTTCCATGCACCTAAACCAGCATGGTGGTGAGCAGAACAAAGAACACAACATCATGATTATCTCAGCCTCAGAAATGCATTACTTACACTTTTAGTTTTTATATTTCTCCAGAGATGCAAAATGCATCTAGAACGCATTTCCAAACAGCTTATAACTTTTCTTAAATAAAACTCAGTCTTTTTATTGTATTCCAAATTTCTGGCTGATTCTCGACTTGTGTTCCCTAAGAGTTTCTCCAGTGAGACACTGATAGCCTTCAGGACTCCCAGGTGTGGATCTCACTGAGTTATTCCCCCACAGCTTACAGTACAGAGACATATAGGTAAGCATGTAGGTACAGTGCAAAGACATATAGGTAAGCAAATAAGAAAGATGTCACATAGTAAAGTTACAAAGAAGTAATATGTAGGATGTTGCGGGAGCATGAGGAGGGTGGTAATGAATTTGGTCTGCAGGAGGGAGTTCAGGGAAAGTCTCACAGAAAAAAGAAGTCTGAGCTGGTTCTTGTGGTGGAGGGTAAGTTGGTATTTCAAACAGGAAATAACATTTGCAAAGGCCCAAAGGTGTGAAGATATGTGACACATTCAAAGAGTAGCCAGTAGTCTGATCTGGCCAGAGTGCTAAGTGTACGGCATAGGGAAGGCGGGGGCTGGGCAGTGAGCAGCAAGAGATTAAACCAGAGAAGTAGGTGGCAGGTGAATCGTGAAAAGATCTGTACCAGATGCCAAGGACTCAGAACTTTGTTCAGCAAAAGAGCGGAGAACCCCCTTGACTTAACAGCTGCATTCTTCTTCCCAGTACGGAGATATCACTTGATTTTTACCTACAAGGGGTTTCCCCTCCACAAGACTTAGTAACACGTTCTTCAAGCCCATTCACTTCCCTCTTAACCTTCCAAGAAAACTTATATTTCACAGCTTCTCTTACAGTTATATGGAGCCACGTGATTGAGTTCTAGCCAATGTAATGTGGGCAAATGCAATAGACACCACTTCCGGAAACCTCTGGTGAAGAACTCTGAGACTCCAAAGATGGCGGAGTCACTAGATGGAAGGGTCGGGGGTGCCAGAGTGCTGCATGGGAGGCCATTCACCAAATACTCAGACTATGACTTCAGTGAGGAATAAACTTTCTATGCCATTAAAGCCACAAGGAGTTGGAGATGGTCCATTCTGGTAGTCAACCTATCCTAATTCAGTGGGTGAAGAAGTTCTGAGGGGAAAAGTAGCTGCTTGCACATGATAAACCCGTGTATGGATAAATACCAGTGGTGCCAGCCCACTTTTCTCCAGAATGACTTGCAGTGCATATGTCTAGCCTCAGATTCTCTCTGACTCTAACTTTCTGGCGATAGGTTTGTGGTGGTTCCCTCATTCTTCCAGCCCTGACTGACCACCTTCATAAGGCAGTGCAAAGCCAGCTCCATAAAACCAAGTCACCTCTCCCCTTGCCACGCCCATCCTGTACACATAATGCAGGCTGTGAGTTGTGTTTTAGGAGACTCTTTCCTCAAGGCCACTCTTGATTTTACTTTAATTTGATTTAATCTGTATATAATTATATGTATTTAGGGAGTGTTTGGGAGCTGCAGCCTATAATAGGTCTAAGCTCCATGCCTCTCTGGACATACGCCTGAATGCAATTTACAGGAAATTCTTCTTCCAGGAAAATCTGAGCCAGTTCTAAAGAAATGAGAGTAGGAAAAGGATGAAGAATCAAGGATGAGAACACCTCACTTGGAATTCTAACACTTGCTGTGATGGGCTTGTAACATGTCTTGAATCACTGTTTTCTGACCTGTTGTTTAAAAAGAGTTTTTTAATCCAGACATTTAGGCTAATCTTTTAAGATTTGTCCTAAAAGATTTCCTTAATTGAGTGTAACACTCAGGAATTTGAACTCATTTCACTATCTGACACCTTAAACTTTTATATTCTCTGATTCTGGGTGAAAGTGTAGCATAGCAATTCTGAGAGGCAGCTCAGAGCTCCTCTGAAGGGACCCAATTACTGAACGTGCTGTGGTAAGATTACCTTCATGTTTTCAGTATTTCCGCATCGAGCTTTATGATCTCACAAGTTACAACTGGCATCAATCCAATGAATTATTTCTCAAAGAAATCCGTAACAGCATTTTACAAAGCTCTATTATTGACATATTTGAGTCTTCTTTAAAATTGTTTTTATTAAAGCCTGCTGGAAATTTAGGCAAGATGATATAGGTCATTCCACAAAAATGAGAGCTGCCAGAGGAAGAATCTAGAAAATGATTCAACACCATGGAGTCAGACTCCCCAGGATGAAATCCTGGCTCTACCACTAAGAAGCTGTAGGAGTTTGGACAAGGTCCTCAACCTCTCTGTGCCTCAATTTCCTCCCTGTACTTCAAGTTTCTTCTTTACCAAGAGAGTTATATCAGCATCTGCCTCATGAGGCATGGATATTGTATCATTTGTTCACAGTTACCCATTTCCTTTTCCCCTTTTCCAGTTTTCCCTGTAGACAATCGTTCCTCTGATTGGGGGTGGGGACCTCGTGACTTGCCAAGGTGGGCCATAACTAGATGAGCCATTTGCCTCATCTGAGCTGAGGTTTTCAGAGGCATTGCATGTTCCCACCACCCCTTATATTCTGACCCCCACGCTGAGACAATCAAAGCTCATGTAGTGGCTACTTCATCCTGGGTTCTGGAATGAGAAGACACAAGGAGCAGAGCCAAGATGAGTCCAGCAGAGCTGCAAACACCCAGAAATTCCAGAACTTTTAGGGTTGAAAATTAAAACTTTCTCATTTCTAACAGGTTAAAGAGTCTCAAGTTTAGATGAAGATTGCTCACAGATCCAACACACCCATTGTCAAGTCTACTGATTAGATTAATATGGCCCTAGTAAATTATCTCAGTTAGACAAATGGCTCAGGAAAAAGAAACTAAGGTGCAGTCCATTTGAAGCTTGATAAGATCAAAGTACCTATGAAGGCATTTCTTAAAAAAGTAATGGGTATGGCTATTGACTTACATAGAAC
The DNA here is from genome assembly GCF_023065955.2 of Ursus arctos. NCBI lineage: Eukaryota > Metazoa > Chordata > Mammalia > Carnivora > Ursidae > Ursus > Ursus arctos. The sequence continues at coordinate 6,297,482 of NW_026622986.1, forward strand.
TTACTGGAATCAAACTGATTAAAAAGAAAAGCAGTTTTGCAGAGAAATCTATTGCCAAAGCACTCCCAACCTAGATTAGAAGAGACTCTAAGTATTCAAATCATAAAATAACCCTTTGGTCTCTAATCTTCTACAGGGGCGAAGCAGTCTGAGATAGCTTCTCAGTCACAAATGACATCTTTTCCAATACTGACTTCAGAATAGGCCAAGGAGAATAATGGAGAAGGAAGAGCTGTCCAATAAAGCATCATGGAGAACAACAGGCTGAGAAATAACTCTCAGAAAATGTAACTGGAACATTCCCTACCGTCAGGGTGGAGGCACTTGCAACTTCTGCTCAGTGGAACATCAGAACTGTCATTAACCAGTGACTGGTATGTACCTCCCACTCCTGCAATCTTTTAATAAGGTGTCCCTACTCCGCTATTGTATTATATTGGTTTGGGGGGGATGAAGAAGACAGACAACTTTTTACTTTAGTTCATGGTCTCTAAACCAAGAAGAGCAGCAAGGAGACATGATATATATTCACCAGGTTCTGGACTTCTGAGCCCAGCACCAGGCAGTTTTAAGTATCTTGGGAAGAGGTGAAAGCATCTTGTGGGCAGAAGAACAAATTAGGACACATTGCATTTTTTGTTCATGGTTGTCTTCTCACTGCCATTGCCAGCCTTCTGGGTAAACGGAGTGCCCTTGTTCACTCCACTGGCTTTGGGTGTGGCTATGTGACTTGCTTTGGCTAAAAGGACACAAGTGAATATGTTTGTCATGACTGAAAAGATGATTTCAGAAGCATCGCAAGTTTCTACCAGCCTTTTTGCTGTCTCATAATGCAGCTTTAACCAGGTTTTCAGAATGAGAACACATGTAGAACCCGGCACAGGCCCACAGTGCTGCAGCTGACCCCCAGCCCCAATGTAATTTGACCCTGAACTCCATATCCACAGAGATATTGAAGTTGTGTATTATAACAACCAAAGTTAATACATGAGAATATCTTGAGGCTTTTATGTGATAATACATGCTTAATGCAATGGCTGGCACATACTAAATTCAAAATAAATGTTAAATTCTATTGTTGGTGTCATCTCTCTATCCCCATTCACCCATAACAGCTCTAGAAACAGAATTGGTGTTCTTCAACATTTGTGGAATGATTGAAGGTGAATTACTGAAATGTATACCCTTTATAAAGTTGAATAAGGTGAATGAAATAGAGAATCACTTTGCCAGTCCTTATAAATCTAGAGGGACACCCCGTAAATTGTAAGGGACATAGTTGCTTGATCTATATTTGAAATACCTGGGCTGAGGAAGCAAGCATATGATATGAACGATAATTTTTAAAACTACCAATAAATATTTTTGGCCAATATTGTTTGCTCTTCTGAAATAAGAGAGTCAAGTTTTCTAGTATGAGAGTTCTGGAACTATAAGAAACTCATCATCAGTTGTTTTGGTGCCAAATATTCAGTAAACCTGAATGAGACTCAAATTTTTGTTAATGAGGCTTTTTGAGGACGCCATTCCAGAGCAAGGACATAACAACATTCTCTCTGAGATTTTTAGAATGTTCCCCCAAGCTGACTTTTGGAGATGCTGTTGATAAGTTCTAAGGTCATTCATTTTTGCACCTGAAAAGGTTCCTAGAAATAACGGACAGCTCACTTTAAAGCTGTAGTAACAAGGGAAGAAGGGTGATAAAAGTGGATAATAAAAGTTATGAGGGATTTATTTGGGGCCCTTTAAAATTAAGATGACTCCTTGGAAGGGCACATCCTTTTAAAATTTAAAATGTCCCCTTGGAAATAAAAGGATGTCCCAGAGTGACTGAGATACTATCTTGAACCTTCATCGTTCCGAGGCCTGCAAAGTTTTAAGTCAGCACTAAGATGGATTTTAAAAGTAGATGATCTTTCTTTTTTCACAATAATCATTATTCATCATGGCATCACCTACATTTATAGAGTGAATTCAATTTGAAGTACTTTTGCATCCTTTCTGCCATGATTCTCCACATCAACCACATGAGTCAAGCTACATAGGCTTTATTTTCATCTCTATTTAACAGATAACAAAATACAGGCTCAGAGAGGTTGGAAGACTTACCCAAAGTTGCACAGCCAGCAAGCGGCAGAAGTGGCTCATTTTGCCTCAGGACCACTGCTTTTTTATCTGTTATCAAACCTCAATTTAAAAAGTACTAGTTGAGGGACACCTGGGTGGCTCAGTCGGTTAAGCGTCTGCCTTCGGCTCAGGTCATCATCCCAGCGTCCTGGGATCGAGCCCTGCATAGAGCCCTGCATCGGGCTCCCTGCTCAGTGGGAAGCCTGCTTCTCCCTCTTCCACTCCCCCTGCTGGTGTTCGCTCTCTCGCTGGGTCTCTCTCTGTTCAATAAATAAATAAAAATCTAAAAAAAAAAAAAAAAAAAAAAGTACCAGTTGACTTCCAGTATTTAAATGGCAGAATACAGATGCAGCTGCCCTTTGCCTCTGTCCTGCAGAAACATGAGAAGCAGAGCTGAATGATGAATCACGGTTATCCCATCCACCCATGAGGTGAGGTGGAGGCGAGAAACCATGCATGGCAGACAGTGCTGCCAATCTCTGTTGGGCATGAAGAGGAAGTCTGAAAGAGCTCACTCTTGAACATGACTCTGCTGGGAGGAACTTCCCAGTGACTTACAAAGCTCTGTCGCTGCCTCACGGGCACCACTTGCAATGTCTGGTCCAGAATGCCCATCCTGGGCATCTAGCCAGATGCGATCAGCACGGGATGGAGTATACAATGACACTACAAGAGAAAAGATGGAACAAAACAGAGTATGAGGACTAGGAGGCAGTGGTGACAAATTAAAAAGCATCACCAGAAATTGACATCAAGTATGCATATCACCATGAATTCACGAAGGGAAATGAAGCTATTGATTGATGAAATAAGAGTTTCACATTGGGGGGCGCCTGGGTGGCACAGCGGTTAAGCGTCTGCCTTCGGCTCAGGGCGCGATCCCGGCGTTCTGGGATCGAGCCCCACATCAGGCTCCTCCGCTGAGAGCCTGCTTCTTCCTCTCCCACTCCCCCTACTGTGTTCCCTCTCTCGCTGGCTGTCTCTATCTCTGTCGAATAAATAAATAAAATCTTTAAAAAAAAAAAAAGAGTTTCACATTGGGTTACGAGGGCCTTGGGAAGCTAAAGAGAAAGAACAGATGACATAAAGCCTCAAGGAATATGAGGGTTACTTTGGAAGCAGCACGAAGGAGAATAGACACTGCTGAGAGCACATAAGGAAGGTGGATGACAAGCGTGAGAAAGTGAAATGGCAATAAACAAGAGTTGGAAGGGATTGGCGATGAATCATCAATAAAGAAGACACATTTGTGAGCTCCAGAATTAATGAGACTGGAATCTAAATTCTAAATGGCACTTCTTATTCGAGGGGAAAAACTTACATCAGACCGTCATCACGGAGACATATCCTAGTAAAGACCTGGACATCCAACATGAAGAAAGATCTCCTAACAATGGAAGCATTATACAAATAGCATAATTCAAAGGAAGAAGAGGGTAAAGAGGAAGGTAGTGTAGGTGTAGAGAGTTCTTTATCTTTCACAGCCAGGCATCAAAGCTGATAAACCATTTAATATGACTTTTTAAAATATGCAAATAGAAACATTAAGAAAAATATAAGTCAAAATCAGCTACTAGAAGAAATACCGGGGAGAAGAAACGGAAATTGCTGATTTCACCCTTGATACCATTAAGGAGTGAAAGAATGTTAATCAAAGAAATAGTGGTCTTAAGCAAAATATACGACATTCTTATAAAAACAAGCCACTAGAGAAAGAATTTAAATCTTTCGTATCATCAGCAAAAAGAAAGACAAAACAGACCACATAGTGAAAGATAGAAATAAAAGCATCAATAAAAAACCAGAAGTATATCATCAGTTGTGACAAAGATAAGATGTCACATCCACTTCAAGAAATGTATCCTTCAGGGGCGCCTGGGTGGCACAGAGGTTAAGCGTCTGCCTTCGGCTCAGGGCGTGATCCCGGCGTTATGGGATCGAGCCCCACATCAGGCTCCTCCGCTATGAGCCTGCTTCTTCCTCTCCCACTCCCCCTGCTTGTGTTCCCTCTCTCGCTGGCTGTCTCTATCTCTGTCGAATAAATAAATAAAATCTTAAAAAAAAAAAAAAAGAAATGTGTCCTTCAACTATGTTCACGTATATGTGAATGATGGACGTACAAAGACGTCAACTGCAGAGTTGTTTGTAAGAGCAAGAGGCTGGCAACAATTTACAAGTTTATTAACAGCAACAGATTGAGTAAATTATAACAGAGCCACAAAATGGAATACTATACGGCAGGCAAAAAAGATTGATGCAGCTTCAAAATCATACTGTTGGGTTTAAAAATAAGGTATAGAATACACAATCATTTGTATGAAAAAACATATGCACATATAACATAGAATCTGTGTATGTGTGGATGAATGTATCTTTGGAAGAACAAAGAAATGGGTAAAATCAGATGTCACCAGAGAGGGAAATTGGGCCAGTGGAGAATGAAGGTAAAGAAGAGTAACTTTTCACCACCTACTCCTCTACACTTCCCGAACTGTGTATGTGGGCAGATTCTGTCTAACCAAAACCATATAAGTTATGTAACTTATAAAAGGCAAAAACCAAATTGGTTGACCTTGTTACACAAGTGCCAGTTTATAATAGGTTAGGCATCAACGTAATTTCCTTCCTAGAATGTCTCTAAGCATCCAGTTTGTTTCTGTGTGCCATTGAAAGATAAGATTTTGCCTTGAAGCCACTTAAAGCTTGCCTTAGAAAGGATTTGAACACACATATCACCATCATCTGGATAGAAATGGCCCAGACCAGCAGCCTAATGTTTACTTCAAGAGGAGGGTAGAGAATGCCCACCATTTGTGGCATGCTGATCTTGCACGAGGAAACGGAGTTAAATCAGATTGACGTCACAGTTATAGTTAGACAGAGGTATGGTGTGTCCAGGGGCACGCCAGGACAATCTGTGAAGTCACCATTAAGTACTCTACAATTTTTAACTTTTGTAATGGAATGTCCATTCCCACTGAGAGCACCCTCCTGCAGACATCACTCAAGATGAGAAAACATTTCTTTCCTTGCCTGTATTTTGCAGATTTTTTTCAGGTTTCTACTAATAGATTATCACCTCCAGACCTAGACCTGAGGGACAAGTTACACAAGACTATTCACACAGTATGATCTTCCACAATTCACTGTTTCAAGGCGTGGGGTGTGGGGGAAGAATCACAACTGCCTAGGGAGAAAAAAGAATTATAAGGGCAGCCTCCCTCTTGAGAGTTGAATTTGATCCTTTAAGGCCAGCAATTCAATCTTTTAAAAGGCACATCTCCGTTCTAATCAATCAAGCTTTCATTTCCAATGGCAATAACCTTCCCGAGGCACTCAAGAAATCAGAAACTAGAGCCTTAGTACATGAAAAGTCAATACAGCATTTTCTACTAAGTTGACTTGCTCCTACAAACCAACCCAGGATTTTGTCAGCAGGAAATCTGATGTTCCAATACATCATGGGATGTCAACACCATCTATCAGTGCAAATATGTCACATTAAATGGAAATGATGTGGTTTGCATCTGGGATTTAAGGAATAGAGTTTTTGATACATTTGAGAAGAATCAAAGATAAGCAATAGCCCCCAGTGTGTCCAACCTCACATCTTGGGTTATATTGCTTTGTGAGGAGTGTGTCCAAAGCTCATTGATGAGATATTCTGGGCTGTAGGGGTTCTGATCCTAGTTACTGACTGACAGCAAGCGGCTTTGCAGATTTGGCCAATAAAAGGGTCAGAAACTATGGGCCTGATTTCAGTCCTCTGTCCTCTTCATTAACAAGGTTTTGTGTGAAGTGATAGGAAGATTCATAAAATCTAGGTGACTCACACAGTGAAACTGATAGTACAAGACATTTTGTAAGGATTTTTTTCCAAAATGCCACATTAGAAATTTGCTCAGGGAACATTCAAATTTTCACAAGACTGGAAAAATAATTATCTTTGCAAACATATTCCAGGGGATGAATAGTCAATATTATATCATGATGGAGTTCGTATCTTAACACACTGGTGGTTAATGGATGTGAACCCCAGCAGCCCGGCTGTAGGTCACAGCCCCGTGGGACCACCACCCCCACCACAGTCCGGGGCATGGAAGGCCTGGAGGCCAGTTAACTTTCTAAGCCTGCCAAACAGGGATCAGAATAGCTGGTCACCTTCTCTCGGGCCCCCCGGGGAGGACTGACGGCAGTGAAGTTGGTGCTTATATTTTGCGTGCTTTAGAAGGGATGTCATTGTTCTTCAAGTAGTAATTGGTGTAGTGATTCTGGCTCTCCGTGAGAACTCCGCATCTAACACTTCACATGGCAGTTTCCTAGTTGGATCTAATTTTTTAAAAAAAAAATAACACTCTATTGGTATGATTGACGTACAAAAAGCTGTGCATATTTAATGTACCTAACTTGATGAGTTTGGAGATAAGTATAGACCCATGATACCATCACCACAATATAGGTAGTAAACATATCAATCACCTCCCAAAGTTTCGCCCTGCCCTCTTTATTTATCCACGTGTGTGTGATAAGAATACTCAACATAAAATCTACTTTCTCAGCAAATTGTGTTAAAGTATACAACACAGGATTAACTGTAGGCTCTATGCTTGAGAGTAGATCTCTAAGACCGATTCACCTTGTAAAATTGAGACTTCTTGATCTAATTTTTAGGTTACAATTTCCCGCCACTGCTATCATGAAAATTTTGTATAGTTCCGTTGGAAACCAATCTTCTTTATGTGTTAACAGTATTATCATAAAATAAAGGTAATACTAGTGCATTTCGTGACGCTTTCAGATTCATTCTGATCATTTCCTCAGACATGCAGTTATAAAAGTTGCTGGTTACAACTCTGCATTTAGATTTTCTTCAGACAATCTAAGCCTTTTTCTACTGCTTTTTGTTCAATTAATACACAGAGTTATCTTATACTCGTAGAATTGTTTAACAGTCTTGCTCCTATCTATGCTCCGGATATTTCACAGTACGAATTTCCGCAGGGGATGCCATCCCTCTGAACCGCTTAGTTGCATGTAAGTATGACATTTTTATTTTGCTACTGAGTCCTCCCCCCAAGTTAACCAGGCCGGAGAGGACCAATGCGTCCGTAGAGGGACCCATCGCTGTAAGACTGGGAACGGACGCAGAAGTCGTTCTGCTGTGCTGGCGACTCACCCAAGGTGCACACAGGATGGAAAATGAATCCATCCTGTGGCCAGAGTTGGAACTACCTGGGAATACTCCCGGACTCCCTGAACAACTCTGGCTAAGACAGCCTGGCGGTAGTGATTCCAAACTGTTCGGCAGCAGTGTGAGCCTGTGTTTCGGCAGGCAAGAAAGATCAGGAGACAGACTCACAGTTGTTGAAAGGTCCCAACAAATCGTTTAGTCCCAGGGCCGTGCTGAAGAATGTCTATCGGCCCAGGGAACCAGTTTGTGGTTTTCAAACAGGACAAATGGGTGTGGGCTGAAAATGTGGCATAACCACCAAGAAAGAACCGAAATTGCCAAGCGGGAGACGCAGCTACACGCCCTGATTATAATCTGTTGCCAGGCTGCTTCCTACAACATGAGCTCATGACTGTTACCCAGAAGAACATAACATATGTAGCTGAAAATATAGAAGGGCTTAGGGCATTGCTTCATCTATCACCACCAGTCCAATGGCAGCAAAGTGCACCAAGAGAAGTTTGAGACAAGAGGAGCCCCCAGAGCCCCTCTCCTGGCACCGTCATTGACAAGAGCCAGTCTTGCAAGTGCTCTGGGCCTTGTCATCCTCATTCGTAAAATGGAAATAAAAGTACCAGCTCCATTCTTCCTCGCAGAATTGTGCTGAGGATAAAGAAAACCAATCCACAAGTATCCAAGAGCTCCCAGTGCTCCCAGAAGTGTAGACCCTGAGGGGAGCTTAAAAAGAGTTAAGAAATAATATCTGGCCTGGAGTATTTTGCAATAGATTTTGGAGGAATTGGGACTCAAACCTGTGAAATAATGGTAAACCATTGGACCATATTTGCACAAGTGCTTGGTTAAAGAATATAACCTATAATTCCCCTAAGACTTCACAGGCGGGGGAGGGGGGCGGGTATCCAGGAGGGGCCACAACTGGGCTGGATCCTGAAAGATGAAGCAAAGTCGGCTGGGCAAAGGAAGGAAGGACAGGCGTTCCTCATGAGAGGAACTTCACCAAGTGAAGACTTGAAGAGAGCAATGAGCTGGGATGTTCAAGGGACCATGAAGTGATTGGCAGAACGTTCGAGAAGAGTAGGGAAATGAAGTTGTGCAGGGAGGATGAGACTTGATTAAAGCTACCATGAAACCAGGTGGAGGAGATATGGACAAAGAAAGGGAAATAGGGGTCCAGGGTTTTTCAAACAACACTGACCCAGTTGCTTAAAGGAAGATTATAAGGTAATTAGTATGTACGCTGGTCAGAGTTAAGAAGATGGAAAGAAATATGGAAAAGAGTCTATTACCCATTCTTAATAGTGACAGTAGAACAAAATGGAGAGAAAATGGAAACATTATGAAGGAAAAAACTGAAAAGACTGGATGACTGGATATGCGGGCTAGAGATGGGTTAAAAAGTTCAAGCAAGTGTTTGAGACTGGGTTTTTGAAAGACAGTCTACACTGACACTATGTTGTCTGCTTTATTTTGGGGGGGATCATTTCAAGGCATTGTTCCACAGAGCATTCTGAAGCAGCCAATTCATCAATACAGTATTTCCTCACCACGAACAGCTCTTCATTACAGGGTTCTGTAAGTGGGTGTTCTTGATTCTCTCCACCTTGATCTAACATCAACTCCCGCTCTCCAGTTTTGCCGTAAATGTTCAATATTGTGTCCTTATCATTGGTCTTTTCTAAAAACTTGATCTCTGAAGCTTAAAAGCACAATTGTTTGTAGAATCCATCCATCTTTGAATCAGTACACTATTTATATGAATTTTAGTTACTGGATCTTAGTGGCAAGACACAATTCCAACTTAATGCACTAGATGGCAGACAATAACTATGTTCTCTCTATTCCATTCCAAAAAAAATGAGAGCCACAGTGTGGAAAAATGAAGAACTATAGCTCACACATTTGTTTCCCTTCTAAGCTCATAGAAGAAAACACAACTTTTACACCTAACATCTATCTACATTCCATTGAAAAGAGAGGGAGGGATTTTCAGTCTATTCAGACCTGAGTATGCATACTTTGCTTTTTTGGGGGTGTTTTGTTTTGTTTTAAAAGTTTTTTTGTTTAATTGACTTTGTTTTGTTTTACCCAAGTAGGAAATGGTGGAGGGAACAAATAATGAAAGTGGTAATGATGACATTATGAAATGAGACCATACTGATTATAATGCATATTCATTCATTCATTCATTTTTGCAGGGCAGGGTTGGGGGAGTTCAGGTAGGAAGGGCACAGTAGGAATTTATAGGTCAGGATAAATAGCGATGAGATTATTCCCAAAAGCCAAAAGCCATCATCACCAGAGAGCCTCCACCACCCTTTCGGAAGTGCCCCGACAGCCCAGGACTGAGAAATATTACCAAAAGTTACTTTAAGGAGACAATCAACTAATCCTTCTGCTTGTGGATACAACTATACTTAATCACTTAATAGAAAGAAGCTGACAGTGGACTTCAAACCCGGCTCTACTGTGGAATTTCTTGGAAAAGTGGCTTTAATCAGCTTGCTTTGTAAAAATGGTTTTAGTCAACGTCCTTTGTGTCTATTTTGGGCAACACTACAGTGAATCCTACCTTTACATTGCAGAGAAGCCTGTGAGACATCTACGGATTTTTTAAATATTTTAGCAACATTCGATATCCTTTACATGTTTTCTAATTATATCTAGATGGTAAAATAAATATTTTATTTAGTATGAAATTCGGGTGAAAACTCACCTTGTAATTCCCTTGGTGAAGTTTAGTATTTTTAGATAGCCAGCGTGAAGATGATTTTTTTTCCTCCCAAAAATCAAGGAAGAGACAGCTATTTAATAAGCTTATATTCAAGACTTATTTCTACACATTTCCTAAAATCTCCGGTCGTTGTGAATGATCTGCTTTTTCCTTATCAACTCAACTAGGGAAAAAACTCACAGCTTATTTCGAGCTATGCTGCACACAGCGGGACTTCCATACGCGTGCTTGCTCTCTCCCTCCCTTGAACTTGCTCTTTGCGCTCTCTCCCTCTCCAGTCGAAGCGGACTGACAGAAGCCAGCTGCAGAGCGCGCCCGCCCGCGGCGGCGTTCGGGAGCGCGCGCGAGCGGCCTGGGCTCGGGCGCGCGGCCCAGCCCCGGGAGCAGGCGGGCTTCCGGGCGTGCGGCCGGCCTGCGCGCGGGCGCCTCGGCCGCGCCTCCGCCGCCCGCCGTTCGCGCGCCCTGCCTGGGACGGCGGCCGCGCGGGAGCGCGCCGGAGCTGCCCCGGGACACGCGCCGCTGCCCGGGGGACTGGGGATCAGCGGCTCCGCGAGGACGCGGCTGCTTTCGTAACTGACTGGCCGTTACTAGAAGACAAACCACCCTGGCCCACGGTAGTGTCAAGTTTCCCCGTGTGATTTCACTCTCCAGCTTTCCCAGCAAGGCAAGCGGCAGACTCGTGTGAGCGCTATTACCATATATAGAGACAAAGTGCCTGGTGAAAAAAAGAACCCAAGAGCAGCCTGAGTCAGTGGCCTTGGGTGGGAGTGACTGTTGGGAGGGTCAAGACCAAATCTGCCCTTCTAGCAGACATGATTACTAACCGTGTTAAGTCTGCAGATGATTCAAAAGACAGATCGGAAAAAGGAAGTGTTGCAAATGCCAGCGCACTCAGGGAACTCGAACTGGCAGGAGTTGCTACACAGTCAATTAAACAGTTGTGAAAATTCTGGAGAACTTGGAAGACAGACTTTTCTCAACCTTCATTTAAAAAATTGTTACAAACTTGATTGCTACATTTGCTTATTTTCTTTTAAAAGAAAACAAGAAGTATTCTAAATAGAAGCAATCCAGCTTAACCTCTGTGCCTCGGAAGCATTGCTATATGTTTAAAAATAATGCAAATACGGACATAAAACAACCTTGTTGACAAGTCTAAACGTTTATTATAAATATAGATAGTAATGGCTTTGATGTTTGTGAGGTGATAGTTACTGGCAGACCAAAAACTACAACCACGAAGAATTTTGACCAGAATAGTTTGAAGAGGAGGGAAAGGACTTCTGGATGAATGTTTGGAAAAGAGTGGAAAGCTTTTATGACTCTCCCGGACTCTTCCATTTTGCCAACGTGTGCATAGCTCACACTACCTCACTTTCCACTCATAAAATGGTTGTAGCTTCTGTCTCTCCTTAGTTTTTAATACTCTCTTAAAATCTTCTGTGATTATGCCCATAAAGCATTTTGAACCCCTTCCACGGGGTTATATTATCAAGTGTTAATAATATATAATTTTGAACCCCCTTGAATATGGTTATATTACCAAGTGATAATTACATATAGTTTGCATATGTATATATATAGTTATATTGATTATCAGATTATAATAAGTCTGTCACATGGGAAATTTAAACATTACTAAATAACCAGAATGAGCCCGTGGGCTTATTCTTGGATTCCATAAAACTGGGAAGAAAAAAAGAGTAGTCTGTGCAAATCAACTAGAAAAATACTTCTAAACCACTGCTAAGACTAAATGAGCAAGGTGACATAGAAACCAAATAATTACCCAGTGAGCATTTCTTTGCATAAAATAGGTAGAAAAAAAATCCTTTCCTTCCAAAGCAATAATATTTTTCCACGAACTAGACTATCTTTAATTTTTTTTAACAGCAGTTAACATTCTTATTGTGGAAAATTCAAACAATACGGAAATGCAAAAAGAAAAATGTGAATACCATTTTATAGTTCCACTCTCCCCAAAGACCAGAGATAATATGCTGCCAGACCTCCTTCTAAGGACAGACACACACATGCCCACGTGCATGCCTGCACAGGCCTATATGATCATAAGATAATGTTTCACAATGAATATTATATATCTTTATAGACTAATATGTAGCATTCTTTTTTTGATGCTTTTTATTTATTTATTTGAAACAGAGAGAGAGCATGAGCAAAGGGGAGGAGCATAGGGAGAGGGAGAAGCAGATTCCTGGCCGAGTCGGGAGCCTGATGGGGGGCTCGATCCCAGAACCCCGAGATCATAACCTGGGCGGAAGGCAGACACTTACCCCACTGAGCCACCCAGATGCCCCCGAAACCCCATTCTTTTTTTATTGGCTACAGCCATTGACTGAATACACCACAATGCATTTAATCTGTTTCCTTTTGATGAAGTCTTAGGGTTTCCCTCGTGGTTTCCCTATTGCAGGAAATGCTGTCCTGACCATCTTTGAATTTTTGCACGCCCAGGACCAAGTATTCCTGCAAAGGTAAATTACATAAAAGGAATCTCTGGGTCAAAGTTTATACACTTTAAAAATGTTGCTACAGGGGCGCCTGGGTGGCGCAGTCGTTAAGCGTCTGCCTTCAGCTCAGGGCATGATCCCGGCATTCTGGGATCGAGCCCCACGTCAGGCTCCTCCGCTGGGAGCCTGCTTCTTCCTCTCCCACTCCCCCTGCTTGTGTTCCCTCTCTTGCTGGCTGTCTCTCTCTGTCAAATTAATAAATCAAATCTTATAAAAAAAATGTTGCTACAGTTTCAATTGCTGCTCCTCCCCTCAAAAGTACTTCCTGTACCCACCTCCTACATTGTCTGAGTGACCCTTTTCTGTAGCTGCTGTTTCTGCAGCTGGAGCCATTCTTGTTAAGGTATATTTGAAGTTTTAACTTTTTTGACATTATGTTATTATAATCAAAGACCCCTCCCTAAATGCACCATCTGGTCCAGCCAATCGGTTCCCTTGCCATGGGCTTTCCCCAGCAGGCAAATGGAAAAGAGTGTTCCCTGTACTATTTGCTACACAAACACTTAAATAACAGAGCTCTGGAAAAGCTGGTATCCAGAATGTGGTTCAGACACGAGGTTCAGGAGGTGGCTTCCACTCCCCCTCGCTCCCAAATCCGAATGGTGGGACTCCCACCTGCTTTCTGACTTTCTGAAGCAATAATGAGCATGGAGAGAGACAGAGAGAGAGAGAGAGGGTTGGCAGGGCCTCCTCAGGCCTGGAGTCAGTTTCCCCACCAGATGCAGGAAAAAGATAATGTGGATGAGATGAGGTCAACCATGCGTTCACTCAGTGCTTCCTTCTGTCCACAAGCGCATTTGGCACAGACCACTCTTCTAGAGAGGAAGCCAGGGAGGGCAAGGTCGAAGGCAGGTCAGCCTGAGGGAGCATTGCAGAAATTACCCCTCCCCTAATGTTGCTTCCTCCTCTCTTGATTTATACTTTATTAGACCAGTTTTCATGTGTTCTTGTTTTCTCTTTATTGGCTAGGCAGTTCTACGTATTATTTTAATTCTACTAGCAGTCACTAATAAAGTTTAAGAGAAATGTGGGCCCACATTCTCTATCAGAGTCTAACATCAAGTCAGAGAATTATGTTCTCTCCTACTTAGAGACCTCAGTCGGGACATTTTGCAAGCTTTCACATTTCCCTCCCTCCCTTACGCTGTCTTTTCCTGGGCTTTACTGAATAATCTGCCCAGTTTACCAATGCTTTAATAATTATGTTCCTACAATATGACTTCTTCGTCAAGATCACTTTTAATGAGATCATACTTCAGTTATTAAAATGAATTTACATTTAACTCTGAGTTTTATTGAATTTGTACTATTGCTGCCCTTTCTTGTACATCGTACCGTTGTCTTTCTTGGGATCTTTACTGCGATTCAGTTTTATTTAACTGAAGTATTTTCACAAGCAATTATCCAAAAAGTGTACCTGATTGGTCTATTTTTACAGTCTGAATCTCTCAATATCTAGGACTCTGATTTATAATCCTTTTCTTTGTTAACTTGGAGCTCTGGTAAAATGTCCCATCCTTCACAGTTGTTGATACTAGAAATGGGCTTTTGAAAAACAATTCCTTCTTTGGTTGGTGCACATTTTCAATCTGCAAACACAGTCTTTTCTCCAGTTCTGAAGAATTATATTCTATCAGTTCATTAATTATGATTCCCTTGCTTTTTTCTAATTATGTTCCCTTGCTTCCTTTTCTTGCGTTTAGAACCGAATATTTTTAGACTTTCAAATCTGTTCTCCAAGATGCTCATCTATTCTCGTGACCTTTCTCCTGCTCCGGTGTGTGCTCTGTCAGCATCATACAGCTTTTAGAATTGTCCATTATATTCTTCACTGTCATTCAGACTTCTGTCAGTTAGGGTTTAAATTTTTTTCAAAGAATTATTTCTTGTTTTCAGAGTGTTTCTTTTTGCTGAAAGCCTGGCTTTCATTGTGAATATGAATGAGAAGCTTTCTTCCAAACTCTCTCCTGGTTCTTGTTTCAACAGGTTCATTTGTTCTAAAAAGTCAGCTTGGTGCTCTCCTGTTGACCGGACGACTGTACTTCTGTGGTTAGCGATTGGGTGCTATTGTCCAGCTTATTTAGTATTGTTAGCCAGCGTGAGTCTCTTACATAATTCTCGCAGCCCGTGTGAGTACTTACATAATTCTTGTAGCAGATCGGAAGGAGATTGGAAGTCAGAGAAATGTGCTTCTGGGATTTCCCAGGAGGAAATGGTCCGAGAGTTGAAAAATCAGAGTCATTGAGCCTTCGGTGAGATGGATGGGTGGGAAGGGCATGCTGCAGGTGGTTTCCCTTCAAAGTGTGCAGAGGAAACTGGTCTGGCATGCTGATTCTTCTCGATGAAGGCAGGAAGCAATGAGGTCAAGGTGACAAATGGAATTGGATCTATTCCTCTGGCCAACTGGAGAGATTTAGACCAGTGAGAGGACTTCTTTAGACAAGGCTTCTGACCACAGAGCCCAAGGGCTTCCCATAGGAGAGGTGAACCAAACCAGATGGTCTTTCTTATAATCTGACTCTCCCGTGTGCAAACTCTGTATTAGTTTTCTATTACTACGTAACAAATTACCACAAACTGAATAGTTTAAAATAACACACGCCTATTATCTCACTGTTTCCATGGGTCAGGATTCCAAGCTTGGCTTAGTTGGATCCTCAGCGGAGGTCTCGCAAAGCCACAGTTATGATGTTGGCCACGACTGCAGTTCTCATATGGGGCTCTTATTCAAATGCTTATTCAAGTTTTTGGCCACATTCTGTTCCTTGCAGCCGTATGACCAAGGTCCCCGTTTTCTTGCTGGGAACCGCTCTCAGTTCATAAACCCCTCGCAGTCTGTTGTCACGTAGCCCCTAAAAGCAGTTCACAATCTGGCTAGCTGCATTTTTTCCAAGCCAGCAGAAGCACATTCCTCCGACTTCCCATCTCCTTCCAGTCTGCTCCAAGAGAGCCTTAGAGAATGTAATGCAATGAAAAGAATGACCATTCCATCATCACTTGCCACATGGCATCGTTTAATCAAGGGAGCAACTACCTACCCATGACATGCGAAGGTTCTTTCTACATTCAAAAGGAGGGGATTATCCAAGCCATGTGTACCCATGGGTGGAACTCTTCGGGAACCCTCCAAAATTCTGTCCTTCACAATTTCAGAAATGTAAGAATCCATTCCAGTTTCCA
The DNA here is from genome assembly GCF_023065955.2 of Ursus arctos. Classification (NCBI taxonomy): domain Eukaryota; kingdom Metazoa; phylum Chordata; class Mammalia; order Carnivora; family Ursidae; genus Ursus; species Ursus arctos. The sequence goes on from NW_026622986.1 coordinate 6,313,242, forward strand.
ATGGCGGAATGACATCTCTCCTTTTATGTTAGTTAAGTCACTTTAGTCAAGAACTGGGTGGTCGAGAGTCAAGTGAAGGCAGATTGTCAAAGGTGTGTGTTTGATATCACACTAAATTATTCAAGTAGTTATCTTAGCTTTCTACCTTAACGAATTGACGTTTTTAACTTTTGTTGTTGTTCTTATCTTTTAAAAAATGTTCTTCAAACATTTCAACTTATCTGAAATGTAAATAAAATCACTTCATAAATTTGAAGCAGTATATTGTCTAAATAAATGGGCTTTATTTTTAGATCAGATTTAGATTTACAGAAAATCCAGCACAGAATACAGAGTTCCCATATACCTCTGTAATTGTCACTCCACTCCAACACACACACACACACACACACACACACACACACACACACAGTTTCCCCTATTATTAATATCTTAAATTAGTGTGTTACATTTGTTGCAAATAATGAGCCAATATTGATACATTTATTGTTAACTAAAGTCAATAGTTTACATTAGGGCATATCCTATGGGTTTTGCCAAATGCATAATAGACATTTAACATGTATACACACACATGGCACACCTGACTTGGTCTACTATTAAGTATCATACAGCACCAGATTTTATAATAAGGAATTTTTCTTTTAAATCAGATCTTTGTCCTGTGTGACCTATGTAACCATTTTAGGCATGTAGGGTGTGTAGACAACCCATGTCATGGGCCAGGATATAACAGAGCCTTCTGTGACTGAATAGAGGTGGGCCTGAGATCACTGGTATTCAAAACTGATTATTAGGCACAATGTACTTCAATCTGTTTAAGAACACAGTCTCTGGGGAGGGGATTTTAAGACAACAGTTTTGGTAATAATACCAATTTTGGTTCAGACCAAAGTGCAGTGGTACAGAAAGACAATGAGTTTTCAGAAATAAACTATCTTGAGAATGCTCTGTGAAGAACACCGTCAAGATAATGAGAAGACTGGGGGAAAATATTTCATAAGACTTATCTGATAAAGGACTGTTATCCGAAATATACAAAAAACTCTTAATAATCAACATTAAGAAAGCAAACCGGTCCAGTTAAAAAATGAGCAAAAAACCTGAACAGATGCCTCTCCAAAGATATACAGAAGGCATATAAGCACATGCAAAGGTGCTCTACTTATGTCAGTAGGGAATCACAAGTCAAAATAACGAAATACCAATATACACAATGAAATATTACCCAGCCATCAAAAAGAATAAATCTTGCCATTTGCAACAATTCAGATGGAGCTAGAGTGTACTACGCTAAGTGAAATAAGTCAATCAGGGAAAGACAAATACCTTATGATTTCACTCATATGTGAAATTTAAGAAACAAAACAGATGAACATAAGGGAAGAAGTTAAAAAGAGAAGGAAGCAAACCATAAGAGACTCTTAAGGATAGAGAACAAACTGAGGGTTGATGGAGGGAAGTGTGTGGGGGATGGGCTAGATGGGTGATGGGTATTAAAGAGGCACTTGTTGTGCTGAGCACTGGGTGTTGTATGTAACTGATGAATCACTAAATAAAAAATATAAAATAAATTAAAAATAAAATAAAATAATGAGATACCAATGCATACCTATTAGAATGACCTAAATCCAGATCCCTACTAGCACCAAATGCTGGTCAGCCTGTGGAACAGGAACTGTCATTCTTTGCTGGTAGCATGCAAAACAGTACAGCCAGTCTGGAAAACAGTTTGGAAGTTTCTTACAAACTAAATATATTCTTACCATACAATCCAGGAATCACCCTTTGGTAGCAAAGATTTGAAAACTTATTTCCACACAAAAAGAATGCGTTGTCAAGCCATGAAAGACATGGAGGGACTATAACGAATATTGCTGAGTGAAACAAGCTAGTTGGAAAAAGCCACAAGCTGTATATTCCAATTATATGACATTCTGGAAATGGCAAAATGATGGAGACACAAAAAGAGTGATATACACGTATAACAGCATACAGTGGAATATTATTCAGCCCTGAAAAGGAATAAAATTCTGCCGCAGACTATAGCATGGCTGAACCTTGAGGACAATACGTTGAGCCAGACACAAAAGGACAAACATTGGATCACTGTATCATCATTTGTATGAGGCACTTAGAGTAGTCAAATTCACAGGGATGGAAAGTATAGCATGGTCCTTCCCAGGTGCTGGGAAAGGAGGAAGGCAAATTTTATGTTGGCATAATAAAAAAAATTCATGAAAGAACAGAACATTGGGCAGTGGGAATGAAAGCCTGGCTTCCAGAGCCAGATCTGGCTACATTCTTGCATGACAGTTAGCTCTGGGGTCTTTGTAGTCTCCTCTTCAGGACCTTAAATCTGTAGTATTCACTCGCTCATTCATTCATTCAACCAATGTTTATTCAACATATATAAGAGTTCAAATTACTCTAAAACTATGGAAGAGCTTGGAAACTATAGATTGTGGGTCAGATGCAGGATAGATTTTATTGAAATCATCAATGAATGGGAATGATCAAAAAACTATTTTTCTATTAAAACAATGTAATCCCTCATTATAGATTTTCACATTCAGATATAGATTTCATGGTTTCACAAAAGATTTTCACATTCAGATATAGATTTAAAGATTTCACAAAATATGAAAGCTCGAAAAACGACCTAACCTAGTAAATTATTTAGCAAAATAATTTTACTTGCAAATAGAATTCTACAGAGATCACTAATATAACAAAATAAAATATTAAAAACATAGCCTTCTGGGATAGCCTAAATTTTCATTATTGGGCCAAAGACATAACACCCGTCATGGAAGACTTAAGCATATTCATGCGCCTGACTTCTGAGGTTCACCCGAGCCTCCAGGAATCCAGAGCAAGGCTGAAAATCCATATATACTTCTACCCCTTCATTCTACAGATTTGTGATCTGTGCCCGAAACACATAATTTTTTCATTGTGATTTTCAAAAAATAGTTCTCAGTTGCAACTTGAAATAGTTTGTTCTTAATAAATCTCTAAGTCCGTTTAAAATCAATACATTGTTCTATTCACCATGTTTTAAGTCTTGAGAATTGGAAAAGTCTACATGTCTATGAGGTGGTTTAGTAACTATGCGACAGTATGAGAGTACGAACTTGGAGTCCAAAAATCTAGATCCCGGCTCTAGTTCTGCCAGTCACTAGTTATGTGACTTGAGAAGAATCGGGTAACTTCTCTGACCCCTGTGCTGTGTTATGTCTGAAAGCAAGGATAATAACGCACAGCACATCTAGCTTCCGAGGTGTCCGTGCACATGTGAGTTAAGCTTCTACTTTTTTAGATAATATTTTTTTTTAAAGATTTTATTTATTTATTCGACAGAGATAGAGACAGCCAGCGAGAGAGGGAACACAAGCAGGGGGAGTGGGAGAGGAAGAAGCAGGCTCCCAGTGGAGGAGCCTGATGTGGGGCTCGATCCCAGATCGCCGGGATCACGCCCTGAGCCGAAGGCAGACGCTTAACCGCTGTGCCACCCAGGCGCCCCTTTTAGATAATATTTTGAGTGATAATAGCTATCGCCAAAACTGAGTTGAGTTTAATTAAGATGGTGTGCACATTTAAAGCTGTATGTTAATAAATGTTAAGATTTTAGTAGCCCAGGTATTTTTAATTTATACAAGTAAAGTGCTATTTATGCCCCCTCCTTCCCCGAAAAACTAGTCAAGTACAATCTGTCAACAAGGTTTGAACGCTACATCGTCATTGGGCAAGAATTCCTAGAGGTTTAAAATAGCAGCTACTGTATCATTTCGTTACTCAATTTCCCCTCCGCAGTCAGGAAAATATAATTTATTGGCTTCTCAAATTTACGATCTCTCCATTTTCTCACTGTTGAGATTGCATCGCTCTTTTTCTTAATCAAATTTACATTTGACCTGCTAGGTTTTAAACCATTAAATCATTTTTCTAATGAAAAAGGTTTATTAACTTAAAATTTTTAAGCTCCATGCCTTGGTAAATTTATTCCTTTTCTGGAATGAACAGAAGCACAAAATGGGTAACAATAATTCATTCCCATTTCATACCAATTGCTTTAGGCAATCGTCAAAATAATTAGCATAGAATACATATATTCTATATGTATATTTATATTTCCCATATAAACTATGGAAATCTCTTGCTCTGTCATGGGGGGGGTGGAATTTGGTGATCCAAGACGGGGATTGGCAAACCAAGACCTGCAAAGTAAATCTGGCCTGCTTCCTGTTTTTAAAAATAAAATCGTATTGGAACATGGCCATGCTCATTTGTTTATATATTGTCCACAGCTGCCTTTGCACTTGAACCACAGTGACTCCGAGGAGTTGCGGCAGAGACCATTTGGTTTGCAAAGCCGGAAATATTTCCTATTTGACCCTTTGCAGAAAAAATGTACCCACTCCTGACCTAGGGACTAAGTGGGGAAAAAGAAAATGGGTGCTCTTCTTTCTTGCAGTAATTGTATAATCAGAAGCTTCTAAAATATAAATGTTCTGCACGGAGCAGGAAAACAGGCTGCAGCTAATGCTAATTACAGCCTTACATTGAAAGGTCACCCTGTGGTCAGCGTTCTTTACTGCTGGATGACAGGAAGCAGGAGTTAGGTTCCTCTGTCTATGGGAACAAAGAAGGAGTAGCTGTGCCCAGATTTCTTAAGAAATATCATTTTTCTAAGGACAACAGTAATAGGCAAACAATGATATATGAATAAGAAAAACAAAATGATGCCGATCTTTTTCACAAATGTTTGGATGGGTTTTTGGACCGACTTTACCCTCGCTCCGCTTTGACCTCGGGAAGCTGCTTCTTTCAGAGCTCAGGTTTGGAGACTACAGGCTCGCAGAGGTATTATAGAGGTGTATTTCTTATGCTCCCTTCTTCGCAGCCTTGGGACACTCTCTCCTTTCATGGAGGAATGTTTTAACACCTCCTGTGCCGGCTGGCACCTTCCTGGGTCCAGCCAAGCCTGATGCTGGTCCGCTCTGTTCCTTCCTCACTTCATGAGGCAATCAGTTCCCTGTTTGCTTGTACTTTGGGTCAGTTTTCAATCACTACCATCACAACAATTCTTTCTCTGAATGGTCTCTTCACGTTCAACATTCTGTGACTTCTCACTCCCGAAAGGTCATGTAGGAGGGTGTGACACACGGCATTTAACATACGATCTGCATTAAAATTGCGGTTGCAATATTTGTCAATTGTGTGAGCTTTACATCTTCAGTTCCTACCTCTATAAACGGTGACAATAATATATACTTTCAAGACCACTGCAATGATGAAAGGCGATTACATTTTGTAAAGCATCAGGCAGAGAAGAGACAATAAATACCATGAAAGTGTTCCTTCACCAAATTGAGAGCCATGGACTCAGTTCTTCTTCCCCATCCTAAGCATACTCATTCTTCTAGCATTAATTCAATTGTTTCTCATCTGAGAAGTCTTCCTTGCCATCCACAACTTTACTAAGCTTAAGTAGATGCCAATTCTCAGTGATCATTTTTTTTTAAAGATTTGATTTATTTATTTGAGAGAGAGAGTCAGAGAGAGAGCACAGGAGCAGGGGCTGAGGAAGAGGGAGAAGGAGAAGGAGACTCCCCTGCTGAGCAGGGAGCCCGATGTGGGGCGCGATCCCCATGACCTACGCTGAAGGCAGATGCTTAACTGACCGAGCCACCCAGACACCCGGGCATTCTCAGTGATCTTATAACCCCCTGAGATGAGCGCTTATGGCATTTATAGCACTTCACTCGGTGTTTTAAGAATAACTTTCCACTTTATTCAAAATTGCAATTCATGTTCATTATTAAAAATTTGGGGGCGCCTGGGTGGCACAGCGGTTAAGCGTCTGCCTTCGGCTCGGGAGTGATCCCAGCGTTATGGGATCGAGCCCCACGTCAGGCTCCTCCGCTATGAGCCTGCTTCTTCCTCTCCCACTCCCCCTGCTTGTGTTCCCTCTCTCGCTGGCTGTCTCTATCTCTGTCGAATAAATAAATAAAAATCTTTAAAAAAAATTTGGAAAATGTAGAAAAGTACAAAGACGAATATAATAAATTCACAAGTCAGCCATATCTCGTTCTTACAACCCAGAAATTAAGTGAGATGGGGCGCCTGGGTGGCACAGCGGTTAAGCGTCTGCCTTCGGCTCAGGGCGCGATCCCGGCGTTATGGGATCGAGCCCACATCAGGCTCTTCTGCTGTGAGCCTGCTTCTTCCTCTCCCACTCCCCCTGCTTGTGTTCCCTCTCTCGCTGGCTGTCTCTCTCTCTGTCGAATAAATAAATAAAATCTTTAAAAAAAAAAAGAAATTAAGTGAGAGATAACCCCCCCACCTCCTCTCTCTCAACCTACATGTGTTAGCATGCTTTTAATTACAAGTCAGAAAAAATCTTGACCCAATGTTCATTTGTTTTAAAGAATAAGAAATAATTGGTTTACATAAATCCAGAGATGAGGTGACTTCTTAAGCAGGAAAATTCATCAATAGTTCATCTCGAGATACAGTAACAAGGAACTGAAACCAGGACAAACTTAATATTCCTTCAGTGCTGGTATGAAAACAGAATGAAAATCAGTCAATTCCATCTAAACAGCTAAAATAAGTGAGTAAATTCAACGAATTAGCCATATAGGAAATTGATCACAGAGTTGACTTTTGGCCACTGACCTCCAGCTAATGACTCCAAAGTTGAATGATCAGCAGAGCAGCTGCCAGCCACCTCTAGAGCCTTCCCAGCTCTCCGCATTCTCCTGGCATGTCAGCTCAGCCCCAGACTGAGCTGCAGGGCAGCTGACACAGTGCTGTCATCATTTGCAGACTCACTAATATGTCATAGCAGGATCTTGGCTTCTGGTGTCTCTTTTCAAGACGGAGGAAAGCCTTTCCAGAAGCCTCCCTACCCCCGAACCACCTCACTGGCCCGAAATGAATGACACACCTACCTGTGCCTCAACCAGCCCAGCCGCTGCCAAGGAGAATTCATGGCCACCACTGATGAGTCTATCCCTTGGGCAGGGCTGGTACCTGCCTCCCCCAAAGCACACGGCAAAGCAGAGGATAGAAAGCTCAACAAAATTGTATTGCTAGGAAACAGGGAAATGGTATGGGTAGGAAATCAACAGTTTCTGCTACCCTGTTTTTTTGATTTAACATACATTAATTTCCCCATGACAGCAAGTGGTTTCGAGAAAATGATTTTAACTGAAACATAATTGTGTGAAAACATCATAGTTTATTTAACAAGTTCCCCATTGTTAGATATTTAGGGCTATTCAATTTTTCACTGTTATAAATTGTTCAGTGTTTGGTCCTATCAAATTAATGTCCATAAACCCTTTTCCTTAAATAGTGCTGTTTCTCTTACTGAAATGAATATTATAGCTTACGGTTAAAGATGCCCTTGTGTTTGCTCACACGTCATCAATGAATCAGTAAATGATTAAGAAATGCTGAATTTGTAATATATAGAGAGAGACTCTTTGAACCCTTATGGCTGCTGTTATGTTGCCTCACGATTTGCCCCTAACTAGAAGAGCTCTTAGCCAATTCATTTCAACAAATGTTTACTGGTAATTTTGCCAAACCTCATAAAATGAATAAGATCCAACATCTGCCTCTCTGAGCTTATAATTTAGTGAGTATTTCCTGGGCTAACTCTCAGCAGGTAAAGATCTTTTGATTAGCCGGACTCTCTGATTCACATATTTGTTTAATATTTTTTATCTATTATGTATCAGGCGCTGTTCTAGGATTCAGAGAATGCCCTCCTTAAACTTAGTAATATGCTTAGGTACTGAGAAAGAAGTTCCAGTAGATCTTTCAGAATTGTTCCTTCTACCTTTTGTTCCCAGGCTCTTTGTCACTTAGAAAGGAAACATCTGGCCTCCCTGCCTTTTTCTGAATATTGGATGGGATAAATTCATGTGTATTTTCTCACCTTTGGCCTTATCATTAATGTCATAGATAATGTAGCTATTTCAGCAGACGGCTCTGCCAGAAAATATAATTTGACAAGCTGTATTTCCTGATGCACTTGGTAGCTCGCAGACAAGGCAGGAAGTGCTGTTCCCTTGAATTTTGCTGGCCCTGGCTGAGTGACAGGGGAGTGCTCGAGTCCTGCTGACCCAGTGACGGATTCTCTCTGGGGATCCTGGCTGTCCTGGGTCAGGCGAGGCCACAGAGAACTGGGCTCTGGCTTGGGACTTCCGTTGAGTTTGGAATTTTTCAGGTTAGAATTTCATCCTTACAAATGGGAATTTAAAGGTAAACAGTTCTGCACTGGCCCAGGTAAACCTGGTTACAAAATAAAAGATACAAACTTATTTCCTGAAATAAGTATAAGAATCTTTGTACATTTTGTAGTCCATCTAAGCCTATACAATGAATGCATTCCTATTTGAGCTCAAAGCAACTTGGTTGAGGAAAAAAAGATCATGGTGATGTGTAGAATTTTAGAGCTAGAAGACCCTTGGAAATTGTCTAGTCTGACGATGGGCAAACCCGTGACCATCCAAATGACATCGGGAGTTTATAAAAATGTCGATTCCCACCCTGAGCCACTGAATCAATGCTCAGAGCATCGGGTCTCCCGCCAAGAACATTGGCTCATTTCACAGATGAAGAGGTTCTGAGTCAAAGATTAGGCTCGAGTCCCACAGTCAGATTATAGCAACAAGGATAATACATTTTGTTTACTCGAACACCAACTTTAGAGTTTGTTACCCCAAAAAAGGTCAGTGCAGCGGGAGGAGAGGCACTGCTGGGAGTCTTTTGAATCCGTGTAGAAAGATGAGAGGTCGGTCCCTAAATGAATAGCACCGGCAGAAAAGGCAGGAGAGCCAGAGAGTTCTGCAGTCTCCTAAGGAAGCCGTCAGCCACGGGCGGGGGGTTACAGGGCTCCAGGTTGGGGCTCCACAGTCCTCCTTACCTGCACAGCGCTGCACGGCTGGAAGGGAGCTGGCGGATGGCGCCAGCGGGACACTGGCCGCTGCAAGGGGACTGAGTCGTGATAGGGCAGCGGGATCCGATGAGTCAGTCTGGTGCCAAGAGAATCTGAGTCACGGCAGTGTAACGGTGACTCAGTGGCTGGACGCTCCCCGCACGGAGCTCTCAGCTCAGCACTCCCAGAAGGCGGTACCTGGGGCGAGGCTCAACCAAGTTCCCCGCACTGGGAGACACACCTACAGCGGAAGCTCGCGCCAGTAGCCGCGGGCTGCTCTTTTCTATCGAATGCACTTAAACCCAGAGCGTGGTTGCATCCTTGCCCCCACCCCAGCGCCAGGGCAGGTTTTTAGTAGAAAAACAGCAACGGCCAACTTATTTAATGGTACATTTTTTAAAAGTCAGACTTCAATAGGACTGAAAAGAGAATAAGGGGATGTTACTGACTTCTCCAATAAGAAGCATTTTTTTAAAGGCATTTGTTCAACAGGTATTTATTGAGTACCTACCACGTACTAGGCTGTGCTCTAGGCGTTCTTAGAATGGAAATCATAAATACCTTGGTAATTAATTGGTAATTAACGAACAGGTACATACTCCTTTTCCTAGAGTAAGGGGCTTTCTGATGTTTGAAGTCTGCTTCTTTTAATATTTAAAAGAGCAGCAATTTAATCAAATGAGGGTACCTGAAATAGGACTGGGCGGCTTGCAAGCAGCAAGGACGCGTTAGGTTAACTGCACTCTTGGAGGCATGTGAGACAGAACTCCTTAAAGCTACACATTGTAATTGTGAAAAGCAAAATTTAGTAGGCTGAGAAGCAAAATCCACTGTAATATGCCACTTTTTTTTTTTTTACTTTTGTGGTAACCTTGAAAAGTACTGGTATATAATTTTAATAATAGTATTAAAAGTAGCTACGACTTCCAGAACAGTGTGTGCCTAACATGGGGCTAACGTGCGTTTTTAAACATTGAATCCTCACCATAAGCTTTTAATGCAGATCTTGTTTTTCCTATTTTACAGACAGGATAATTGAAGCACAGAGGGGGTAAGAAACACGTCTAAGATTAAACAGCTCTAGAATCAAATTCAAACCCAGTTAGTTGATCCCCAAGTCCCCATTTTTTACAAATAAGCTCCAGTGCCTCGGCAGACATCTTTGTGAACCTGCCAGGTGTTGTAAGTGGGGAAAAGCCAGCATAGCGGTTGAGTGTCAAGTCTTTGGCATCGAGCACACGTGCTGAGCATCCTGGTTCTGCTGCCGCAGAGCCGGGTAGCACCTGCCTCACCAAGTTGTCCTGGGGATCACAGGATAATCATGTTAAGCACATGAAACAGTTCTCGGCTTCTAGCTCTTGATTCTCTTGATTAAGATTAACCACCATGATGATGATGGTGGTGGTGGGGACGGTACAGGAGCCAGAGCCTTGCCTTTTAAGAGACGTCTCTTCTCCTATCAATCCCCTCAATTCTGAGGTCTGAGTTCCTAAGAATAATGACAAATTGTTATCAGATTGCCAGCTTGTTTCTTTCTTCACTCATGATCGCCGTTAGTTATTGCCTTGGGAGACAGCAACGTCATGCTGAAGAGCCAGGGCTCTGAAGCCAGGAGGAGGTGTAAATCTTGGTTCTGACACTTGCCTGATACGCCACTTTGGACTAATCATGAAATGCCTAAGCCCATATTTCTCAAGCTGTTTATGGTAAAGAATCAAATTTTTGTTTTCCTTCCTTTCCTTTCCTCCTTCCTTCCTTCCTTGTAATGTCCAATCTATTGTGGCCGAATCTTTTTGCAAAATACAATAGAAATACCTTAGCAATGTCAAAGGCTACCAACATGCTTAAATGCCAGCTCCTAATTTCTATCCTAACTGCACTGAGGAGGATGAACAATTTGTGGACCTCACTCTGAGTCATGCTACTTTAATAAGCTTTTGTTTTAAAATCTATGAAACGGAGACCCTAACACTTATTTCACGTGGTTGTTACCAAAAAACGAAGTGAAATAATGTAGATAAAGTGCTTAGCACATGTGTGCCTAGCATATCACGAGCAGTGAAGAATTAGGAGCCCCCTAGGAGCTCGTATTCCTGGTCTATGGCAGAAACAGGGATGGAGAGACAGAAGAGAGATATTAAAAGTAAATACTTTGAGGGGGCCTGGCTGGCTCAGTTGGTAGAGCATGAGACTCTCAATCTCAGGGTTGTGAGTTTGAGCCCCACACTGGGCATAGAGCCTACTTTGCAAAGAAAAAAGTAGACACCTCAAGTATTCATAGCTGAATCCCACATGGGTTAATTTTTCTCCTTATCTCTTTGGGTAGCTGAATCTCTCCTTGGGAGATACATCCCACAAATCTGGTTTTTCTAGTGATGTTTTAGGAGGGGTAAGTGACTAGCCTGGGCTAAGCCCTTGGGTCATGCCAAAGGCCTGTCCATTCTGAACCCTCAGCCTGCTGTTCAGTAATGCTCAGGATAAGCATAACCCTAGAACATCACTAAAGATAAGCAGGATGGACACTGATGTGCTGTCCAAAAGCGAGTGCATTATCATCAGGATTTCAGTTGTGGCTCAGAAGTGAGATAGCTCTCCCTGTAATGCCCAGTTAAATTAAATCGAGAAAACACTGCTGAAGTAATATGTTTAATAACTGTGCAATTACTCCATGGGTGGTATCATCTGTTTGAGTTTAGGAGTGGGAGGAATAGAGGTCCCACAACGGCTGGGGAGGAGATGGCGCTGCCCTGTAATGCTCGCAGCAGGACAATTCGTATAATGTACAACACTAGGACCCTCAGGGAGTAAGGCTGAGTCACAGTGACAGCTGTCAGCAACCTCCCAGCAACATTCAAAGGCTCAGTCAGTATCTAAGTGTTTAAATCGTGGCCATAACACGAAATAGGACAGAGTCTCCCTGCTCGTGATATTTAACTGAACCTAACACAGCTGTGAATAAAGCACCACTGGCGGGGATAAAACCCATAAAAAAGGAAGATGACGCACATCTCCAAGATTCGTCTGATGACTCTAGGCCTGAGTAATAGCCTCAAAATTACGAAGTAGCCTCATGAAAACAGCAGTTGAGGCATGCCTAAACTATAACAGTAAACGTGAGCTCTCCATCCAGATTTATATCGAACTTAAGTTTACATCAAACTATATTCGGTAATAAATGTTAAATATTATTTAATCTAATAAAATTTGTTATCTTTAAAACCCTTTCCACAGATTGTTTATATGAGATAAGAAATCCTGATGTAAATATTATTTTACCTTTCAGCTCTGACATGGAAACCTACAATATGGAAGAGCATCTGAAAGATAATATCTCTGTCAAATAAGACACCGAAAACACTTCCATGAAGTCTTAAACAGAAATAAATAGGTGGAGAAAAAAGATGTGAAAGAGAAATAAAAAGCCAAAACCTGTCAGGTCGGTGAGGAGAGAAATCAATACACCACACACGTAGTCTTGAACAATGAAAACATGGTGAAATTGCTCCCTTTCCTCTAGCTGAGTTGGCGTTGTCTAAGGGGCTCAATGTCCTTATCAGAGAGTATATTAAAGTAGTGGTGTAGAGCTGGAAAGAAGAAAAGTTTTAGATTCTAAAACAAGTGGAACAGGGGAAAAGGACCATTAATGGAACAACGTGTAAGGGGCAAGGAAAGGGGGGGTAAAGCAGCCAGCAGGTGGGTGGCTTGAAAGTGCTTCAGAATATTAGCCTTACAGTTGACAATGTCTCCCTTGAAAACACAGCGAGATCATCTATGGAAAGTACTTAGCAAGTTCCTAAAATGCCCTCTGGGCTAAAGAAGGGAGAGCCATTGTTAAGGATAATAATAATAGTCAAGTAAGAATGGTGACTTAGACGCTAATTCACCCACTGTTTAATCTGTCAGTCCACCAAAATATGAATATTTTCTGAAAACTAAGGGTTATTATAAAATTATCATTTCTATCTTAGGTCTAAATCTGCATAGCTCTCTTAAAGGGAAAATCTTAATATAAGCGGAAAGTGGAAATAAATTTGCCAAATTTACAAATTGGAGTGAAAGAAGTACTCTAAGGGTTAATTTCATGTCAGGTAGTAATCAATTTTTTTTTTTTAAGTTTTTATTTAACAAACAAATTTCCAGTTTGTTAACTTACCGCGTTATGTTAGTCTCGGGTGTATAATATAGCAAGTACACTCCTTGATCCCCTTTACCTGTTTAACTCATCCCCCCACCCACCTCCCCTCTGGTGACCATCAGTTTGTTCTCCATAATTAGGAGTCTACTTCTTGGTTTTCCTCTCAATTATTCGTTTAGTAAGGTACCAAGTAGTTTATGTGATATTGTATTACCATTTAGACTTTAAGCCATATTACTTAAAAAATAAATATTTCTAAGGCATAAACTGACCCAGCTTTTTCAACAAGCTGGTAGCTTGAGGGGAAAAAAATGGAGAGAATTTACTGCTATAAATTGTATAATGTTTACGGAACATAGTAACCATAAGTAATAAAGGGTATTTGGGGGCTCTAATTGAAATAAACCAACTGTTAAAGTATGTGTTTTTTTGAGACAACTTGGGAAATTTACTTATGGTTTGGGTAGGAGATGATATCAAGGAAACAAGTTAGGGGCGCCTGGGCTCAGTCTGTGGCTCAGTCAGTGAAGCATCTGCCTTCAGCTCAGGTCATGATCCCAGGGTCCTGGGACTGAGCTCAGCAGCTGGCTCCCTGCTCAGCAGGGAGCCTGCTTGTCCCTCTCCCTCTGCTCCTCCCCCTGCTCCTGCTCTCACTCTTTCTCTCCAATAAACCAGTAAATAAATAATCTTTAAAAAAAAAAAAAGAGGGAAAAGTTTAGTTTTATTGAGGGTAATAATGGCATCATGACTGTGTAAGAAAATAGCCATATTTTCAAAAATTTGTACTGAAGAACATAAATGTGAAATGGGATCTCAATGGCTGAGTTTTGCTTCCAAAAAGGGAAAAACAGGGATGGGTGGCGCAGAGGCATCAAACGTTTGGTAACTGTTAACGCTGATGATGAGGATATGAAGGCTCTTTGCCCTCTTTGCTCTAAGTATGCTTGACATTGTAAATGATTAATTGAATGACAAGCACTCAAACATCAGGCAGTCAACGTTCTCTCGCTATTTTTAAAAAGTGGTTTTCGGAAATAACAGCAATGTATTTATATTTACATTGTTTCAGGAGGAATATGATGTAATGATTTGGAACTTACAGTAAGTCACAATATCAGAACCTCTTCATTTCTCAAATCTACTTTACAGAAATTACGATGTTATCAGGAAATTCGGCTAATTACTAAGCAAGTTTATGTACTCTGAGAAATCCTACCAAGATTTTAAAAGTATTTACTTCATAATGACAATGGGTGGCTGGTAAGATGTATTTTTTGTTTCAAGTAGAATAAATCAATTCTTTTGGATGAAATTTCTTTAACGCCTTCACATATTTTTAAAAATGCAAAGAAGAAATGAAACACTGAGATCCTAATGGTAATTTCTGATTTCACAATTCAGGAGACAGTCCTCTTCTGGGCCTGAGAACAAACCCCTCAACACTTTCACTCAATTCCAGCGTCCCCTTGTAGGAAAAGAATCATCAGCAACAACTTAGAATCTGCCTTTTTGCTTGCTCAGTAGGAGCATTACCCCAGAACAGCACCAAAAATAAGTCGTACGGACAGCAACATGCTGTGCAAAAGTGAATGCGTTATGATCAGGATTTCAATTGTGGCTCAGAAGCTTAAACTGAGAAAACACTGTTAAAGTAACATATTTCATAGCTGTGTAATTACTCCATTGGTAATAGCATCCATTTGGCTTCAGGAGTAGGATGAATAGAGGTCCCTGTGTGTGTGTGTGTGTGTGTGTGTGTGTGTGTGTGTGTGAGTGTGTGTGTGTGTGTGTGTGTGTGTGTGAGTGATACTTGCCTCTAAGCTGAATCTAGCCCAGCCCTCTCTTTCAGCCTCTCTATAATGATAATGCTGTGGGATAGTTCTGGAGTCATAACCACAGACCTCAAGACTAAGCAGTTTTCCCTTTCTTTCTTTCTTTCTTTCTTTCTTTCTTTCTTTCTTTCTTTCTTTCTTTCTTTTCTCTTTCTTTCCTTCTTTCCTTTTTCTTCCTTCCTTTTTCTTTCTTTTCCTTCCTTCCTTCCTTCCTTCCTTCCTTCCTTCCTTCCTTCCTTCCTTTCTTTCCTTTACGAGAGCCTGGGGCAGGGAGGACAGGAAAGGGCAGAGGCAGAGAGAGAGAGAGAGAATCTTAAGTAGGTCCTATGCCCAGCGCCCAGCACAGAGCCCGGCACACGTCTTGATCTCGGGACCTGAGATCATGACCAGAGCTGAAGTCAAGCATCTGATGCTTAACTGACGGAGCCACCCCGGCGCCCCTAAGCAGCTCTTTAAAAGCGCATTACTTTTTCCTGCATCCTTTCCTGTAGAAATATTGCCTTTCACCTTCCGGTTGTTCCCTTTTGAGCCATCCTGTAGGTCTTTTGTGCTTTGGGTTTTGCCGGTCCCTTTCAGCCCCTTTTTGAATCACCTCCGTATTCATTTCCCACCTCTCCCGCCTTACTTTAAGGACAAGTTCTCTGCCCCTCATGGTTCACTTTCAAGTCTTCCAAGTTTCATAAATTGGGAAAAAGAAGAGTTATCAGTACATATTCTTAGTTTATGAAAGAAAACATCAGAAGTCCCTTACGGCAAAGAAAACCAGATGATATAAAGATTGTACTTTCCAAGCAAACACATAGTAACGTCCTGTAAATAGAGGTAATACTATCTTATTTTACAAATGATGTTATGATTATGGGGGGAGAGAGGAATTTTTTCCAAGTTACAGACAGTTCAAAATTTCAAAATATTAGTGCAGGTATTTAACCGGACACTGGTAACATCAAAATCTAATCAAAATGGAATAGCAACAAAAGCTATTTCCTTCCCACCTATTTTTGCATAACATCCTGATTTACCAGCTGCAAGACTTCTCACATGCTTGAGATAACGGTTCTAATTTACATTACAGGCCTGTCCCAGATTAGTCATCTTGTTGATAACGCTGTGGTCTCAAATATATGTAATCTTTTACAAAAATAATCATGAAGTATTTCTTGTAACATCTGAAAAAAGCTGCTTTCTGCTTTGCCAACCTGGTGCTAGCCGAAATATTTCTCATTAATAGCCCAAGGGAAAGAGCATCCGTAGTTCTGCAAATCCAAGAGTCTAGGGAGGACTGAGAAACCATTCAACGTGTGCCTCCGTCTTGAAGAATGAATTAACTAGTTAGTGGTAAATAAGAAGAGAGCCTGTTTGTAAAGATCTCCAGAGGTGGTTATTTTATGACCTCAGTGACTTCCATGACTTAAAATTCAAAGGAGTGAATTTAAAGGTCTTAGTGGCTTTATTCAACATTTCGTGAATCAGGCAGCCTTCAATCTAGCAGGCAGAAAGGAGCTCGAATAAGCCGTACAAAACGAAGGACTTTTATAGGCAGAGGGGAGCAGGAAAGGGGACGTTACACCAGACAAAAAAAGCAGACTGGTTATGGCAAGGTCACCTTTCTTTAGGGGATGACAAGGGTCTCTCGGGCACATTTCCTACCTACCTAGTGCTGATTTGGGGATTCCTGATTGACTGGTTTAAGACTCCATTTCTGGGAGAGCCAAGCTGTAGTTAAGTCAAACCTTGGTTTGGTGATGTGGGGTTTAGCATAAGTGACTCCATTTGGGGACTTGTTGCCTTGTGGGTTTTTGTTGTTGTTTTCTTTTCTTTCTTTCTTTCTTTATTCCAAGATTTCATTTAAATTCAAGTTAGTTAACATATAGTATTAGTTTCAGGAGTAGAAGTTAGTGATTCATCACTTACATATAACACCCAGTACTCATCCCAACAAGTGCCCTCCTTAATGCCCGTCACCCATTTAGCCCATCCCCCCTCCCCTCCAGCAACCCTCAGTTTGTTTCCTATAGTTAAGAGTCTCTATGGTTTGCCTCCCTCTCTGTTTTTATCTTATTTTTCCTTCCCTTCCCCTATGTTCATGTGTTTTGTTTCTTAAATTCCACATAGGAGTAAAATCACATGGCATTTGTCTTTTCTCTGACTGACTTATTTTGCTTGTTTGCCTTATTTTTAACACTGCTCAACAATTCTTTGTTTTCATTAGCCAAAATGCAAGGGCTGCGTTTATACTGTGTTTCCCCACTGTGAAACGGAAGAGCCGGACACCAGCCTTGACATTGCTGCAGCAGACTTGACATTCACGTTTTGCGTGTCTGAGATGGTCTGGGTACTCCAGTGGCACCAAAGCTTTTAATTTTCATCCAGGGTCGGGTGTTTTCTGTGCACAGACACATAACATCACCAGCCATTCGACTATCCCTGAAGCTTCATCTCTCACTTGAGCAACTTTAACTGGCAGGAGCCCTCACTTTTACTTGCTTCCCTACAGAGCTACCTCCCCCCTCCCACACACCAATAATTTCACATCAGGATGTTTAATTTATTGTAAACTTCCACTTTCTGTGGAAAAAAATTTTTTTTTGCCTTTTATGCAAGTTACTGTCTTCAATGACAAAAGAAAGAACTTTCAGGCTTGTCCTGAGTTGTGGCTGCTGACTCAGTCCCCAACACTTGCCTGGAAACCTAATCACACCTCAGTGAAGGTGCCAATCAGTCTAATTTCTACTCTAGTTGCTCAATGGCAATGAAAATCGTGACTGTTAAACTGCAAACACCAATCAGTGACTCTGATACCTCTAGAGTCAAATTTTCCCCACAATTGAGGCCACCTCCAAATAGCAAAGACTATCACTAGACCCTGACTTAATGTATTCTCTTTTTCTCACGTCTCTCCTAATTTTTGCTTCTTGATTATATTCACGTGTAATCTCTGGAAAGATCTGCTCCTCCTGTGCAATTTTGGTCTGCAAAGTGTGGGTCCCCAGGTGCACCCATAGTAATCATTTTACACAGTGCCAACATGGTTCAGTGGCTCTACTTTACATAATACCCCAGTGGCACTTGACAGCTATAATCAGTAACCGGCCTTCACTCCTCCTGGTTCAATAATCCCATTTGATCTGTTTTTCACTTAGTTTTTAGTCTCCTGTCCTTTAAACTTCCATGTGACTCCTCTCTGAACTTTTGCCAAGTTAACTGGGTCCCATGGCTTTGAAGTGATCAGCGCTATAAGAGGCAGTCTTAGAAGGACCCAACCATCCCAGTCACATGATTACAGGACAGAACAAAGACCTCTGGAGTGTTTGGGGTGCCGAGAAATGCCCAGGGTAGTTGCCTCTGCCCAACCAGTGAGGCTAGAAGCAAGGTGCTCACACTTGTGGTATTCCAAGACGTTTTAAAGGAAGGGAGTTTAAAAACGTATCAGCATTACCATTTTCATTACATGGAGTATTTCATGTAATGTTTACATTACTCACATTATCTCATTCAATTTATTGTCCATGAGAACCCTGAGAAGGAGGTCATTACTGCCTCCATTTAACAGATGAAAAAGCTGTCTCAGAGAGAAGGTGTTACAAATCAGAACAAGAGTCCGGGTTTGTCTGACTTCAGAGTGCAAGCTTTTATACCAAATCATGCTGCTTTGCATATGGCAGTGGGCAAGGAAAGACTTTCACCCCGGAAACAGCCCACTGGGGCTAATTCTCAAATTACTCAAATTAACCAAATGGCATATTAATCCCCATAACTTTGCAGAAACCAGAAGTTTCTATTTCATCTCTCCTTCCCCAGCTTAGTATCACTTGGGAGTGTGGATAGAGGGAAATGGAAATATAAGAGAAGGAAGAGAGAAAATTGATATGGTACCAAAAATACAAGGTAGAATTATCTTTGAAAATAATTTTGAGATGCATGAATGAGATTTCTAGGAGATCACATTCAAGTTAATAACTTGTCTATGCAGTTTCAAAACTTAGAAATCTTCTTGGGACACCTGGGTGGCTCAGTCAGTTGAGTGTCTGACTTTGTCTAGGGTCATGATCCTGGGGTCCTGGGATGAGCCCCGCATTGGGCTCCCTGCTCAGCGGGGAGTCTGCTTCTCCCTCTCCCTCTGCCTCTCCCCCTGCTTGCGCTTTCCTGTCCCTGTCTCTCTCTCAAATGAATGAACAAAATCTTTTAAAAAATGTTGAAATCTTCCAGTTAAGGAATGAATAAGTCATTGGGATGAAAGATACAGCATAAGGAATATAGTCCGTGGTATTGTGATAGTGTTGTGTGGTGACAGATGGTGACCCACTCCTGGTGAGCGCGACATAACATGTACTTGACGGATCGCCATCTCGTCCACCTGAAACTAAGGTAACATCACGTGACGACTATACTTCAGTTAAAAAAAATGTTGAATTTCCTGCTGTAAGGAGGGGTTCTGAGTCAACAAGACAGATGTAAATGTTTTTATAGGAGTCAGACCTGGACGTACTGAGGGTACTTTAATTTTTAGGTAATCTGTGTAGATAGTAGATATTGTGGAAATTGGTATCGATCAGTATCAAAATCATATTGATGTATTGCAAAGTGAGGGAAAAATAATAATAATAATAAAGGAAAGAATAAATGAGAACATCAGCATAAGATAATTTATATAAACTCAAGACAGAGACCATTTGTCTACAAATTTGGTAAAGATGGGTGCATGGTGACAGTATGGAGCCCTTGACAAATGTCCATCTGAAGATGGCATGCCTAGACACTCCATTAATACAGAAATCCCAGCCAAAGCTTCCTATAATCAAGAAGATTTCTAAGGTTTTTTAGATTTTATTCATTTATGTGAGAGAGAAAGAGTAAGAGAGAGAGAGCACAAGCCAGGGGGAGAGGCAGACACCAACCAGGTGCCCCAGATTTCAACATTTTTAAAAAGATGATTTTCTAGTAAATTATGAGCATGTCTCATAGTCTATACACAATATAGTCTCTTTTTTTTCAAAAAAGCCTATTTTATAAGGATGAAATTGTAACCACCAAATATTATTTAATGTCCAGAGGAGTACAATTGGTCCTGCAATGATTTATTTCACACTAAAAGCCAGGGTATTTGGGAGAATAAGTTTTTTTCCCAGAAACATCAGAATTTACTCTCTTGAAATGGGACATTTATTTTGAAGTAGGTAATTATTTTCAGTAATAATTTCTAATTTTTTTCTGATATTAAAGGTTTATGATTTGGGGGGAAATCAGTTTATATTTTTATTAATGTGTAATTTTAACAACTAAATTTAAAGTATAAAAATTGTCTTCCTTATTATTTTCATTGATGTTTATTTACTCTGATTATGGTTAAATTAAAATTAAAACTTTTTGGTATTTCCATCAATTTAAAGAAAAATAACAGGAAAGATTAAGTGCAGTAGACAAATCTACTTAAGGTATAAAGTTAGAATAAGATCAGAAAGAAATCCAGGGAGCAGCCTGGGTGGCTCAGTTGGTTAAGCATCTGCCTTTGGCTCAGGTCGTGATCCCAGGGTCCTGGGAGCCTGCTTCAACCTCTCCTGCTCCCGCTGCTTGTGCTCTCTCTCTCTCTCTGTCAAATAAATAAATAAAATCTTAAGAAAAAAAAAGAAGAAACCCAGGAAAATAAAGGGAATTGCATTTGTTGAAATGGTGTAATTATATGTTTTGATTAAACAATATAGCATTTGTAATACACAACAATTTTAACTCTAAATTTATTAACATACACAAAAGCAGAGCCTAATATTATGAATAATATGTGTACCACCTTAGCTCAATAATTACTCATCTTTTCTCATGCTTACTTCATCCATCTTTTTCTAGTTTTTCTTTATTTTAAAACAAATCCCTGAGATATCTTAGTATTTCACCATTTTTTCATGTCGTGTCACTCTTAAATATTTATCTAAAAAATAAGAATATTTTCTTACCTAATCACAACACCAGTATCATGCCATCAAAAGAAATATTAATTCCCAAATATAATCCTCAGTCCATATTCAAAGTTCCCCCAATTATCTCATAAAATCTTTTTATACCTGATTTGTTCAAATCAAGATCCAGATAAGTTCCACTCTGCATTTGATACTTACGTCTCTTAAATCCCTTCTCCTCTTCAGTTTTCTTTACAAGATCTGTCCTTATAAAAATGAGGTCAGTCATCTTGTAGCGTAGCCCGCGTTCTGGCTTTTTGATGCTTTCTTATGGTGTCATTCAGTTGTTCTTTCCTCTGTATTTCCTATTAACTGAAAGTAAGATCTGAATGTGAACAGATTCTGCTTCATTTTCTTTTTCTTTCTGTCTTTCTTTTTTTTTTTTGCATAAATATTGTACAGGTAGTGCTTTGTACTTCACAGGGCATCACCTCAAGGAGCACATGTCTGGCTGATACACTTTTAGTGATGCTGAGATGGACCTCAAGTTCGGAGGAAGGCAGTCAGTCCCCCTACCGTGCACTCTCCATCAAATTTTACCCTAATGGTTCTTAGAAGAATCAATTATTTCAGGGCGTCTGAGCGGCTTATCTCTCGGTTAAGTGTCTGCCTTCCACTCGGGTCATGATCCTAGAGTCCCAGGATGGAGCCCCGTGTATGGAGGACAGGGACCCAGCCCTGCAGCAACCAGCTCCCTGCTCAGTGGGGAGTCTGCTTCTCCCTCCGACCCTCTTCCCTCTGGTTTTTACTCTCGCTCTCTCAAATAAATAAAAAAAATTTTTAAAGATTTTATTTATTTATTTGACAGAGAGACAGCCAGCGAGACAGGGAACACAAGCAGGTGGAGTGGGAGAGGAAGAAGCAGGCTCCCAGCAGAGCAGAGATCCTGATGTGGGGCTCGATCCCAGGACCCTGGGATCACGCCCTGGGCCAAAGGCATACCCTTAACTGACTGAGCCACCCAGCCACCCCTCAAATAAATAAAATCTTAAAAAAAAAACCAATAAATTATTTCATTATTTTGTTTTTATTTATTTTTTTATTATGCTATGTTAGTCACCATACATTACATCCTTAGTTTTTGATGTAGTGTTCCATGATTCATTGTTTGCGTATAACACCCAGTGCTCCACACAGTATGTGCCTTCCTTAATACCCATCGCCAGCCTATCCCCATCCCCCATCCCCCTCCCCTCTGAAGCCCTCAGTTAGTTTCCCAGAGTCCATAGTCTCTTGTGGTTCATTCCCCCTTCTGTTTACCCCCCCTTCATTCTTCCCTTCTTTCTCCTACCAATCTCCCTGCTACTTCTTATGTTCCATAAATGAGTGAAATGATATGATAATTGTCTTTCTCTGCTTGACTTATTTCACTTAGCAAAAACTCCTCCAGTCCCATCCATGTTGCTGCAAATGTTGGGTAATCATTCTTTCTGATGACTGAGTAATATTCCATTGTATATATGGAGCACATCTTCTTCATCCATTCGTCTGTTGAAGGGCATCTTGGCTCCTTCCACAATTTATCTATTGTGGACAATGCTGCTATGAACATTAAGATGCATATGGCCATTCTCTTCACTACTTCTGTATCTTTGGGGTAAATACCCAGTAGTGCAGTTGCTGGGTCATAGGGTAGCTCAATTTTTAACTTTTTTTTTTAATGTTTTTTTTTATTATATTATGTTAGTCACCATACAGTACATCCCTGGTTTTTGATGTAAAGTTCGATGATTCATTAGTTGCGTATAACACCCAGTGCACCAAGCAATACGTGCCCTCCTTACTACCCATCACCAGCCTATCCCATTCCCCCACCCCCCCCTCAAGCCCTCAGTTTGTTTCCCAGAGTCCATAGTCTCTCTCATGCTGAGAATCAATTTTTCAATAGATTGCCCAATAGCAATTTTCTACTTTTATAATTCCGCTGTAGTTCTCAGCTATAATTCTTCTTTAAAAAAGAGCTTTGCTTAATCAAAGACATCAACTTAGATACTTTGCCAATTAATTTATACAGGAAGAGTAGGATAAATGCTTAACTCTTTCCCAATTACCAGTTTTCAGACTAAGAAGTTAGTTCTCTGGCCACCTTCAATGGTGATAAAAGATGATTTCTTTTTTTCTTTCCTTTTTATTTAAATTGCCGTCTGCTCAATATCTTTTATTTAACTTTCCTGTTTTATCTTTCTTAAAAACAATGAATTCATACATTTTTATAAATTCAATATATTTGAATCAAGTGTAGTCACTTTTCCTTTTTGAGGCTCCGATTGTCCCGTCTTGGACAGTGGAAGGGTCTTTTGATCTCGCTCCTATATCCTTTTGATAAACCCAATGAATCTTTGGTGATTTCTTTGGTTTCTTGGGCGTGTGCATGCATGTGCACTCTCTCTCTCTCTCTCTCTCTCTCTCACACACACAGTCTCAATTCATCTCATATATTTCCTATTTCAGGTTTGAAATCACTCATTTTTCCAATCATTTCCCAATTAGGGAATTGGTGGGGAATTTCCAGTAGACCACAATTTGGACTCCAGGAGTATTCATTGCTTCTAAGTTTATTACTGTTTCTAGGTCTTTCCAGTGTATTGAACAAGGAAATATACATTTAAAAAAATTGTGGTAAACTACACATAGCATAAAATTGACCATCTTAACTGTTTTAAGTGTATAGTTCAACAGTATCAAGTACATTCACATTGTTGCGTAACCAATTTCCAGAACACTTTTTGTCTCACAAAACTGAAACTCCATATTCATTTGTTGTTGCTTACAACTCACCATTCTCCAGTCTCCTAGCCTCTGGAAACCACATTTCTACTTTCTGTCTCATAAATTTGACTACTCTAGGTACGTCATATAAATGGAATTATTCAATAGCTGTCTTTTTTGTGACTGGCTTATTTCACTTAGCACGATGTCCCTCAGGTTCTCTGTGTTGTAGCATGTGCCAGAATTCCCTTCCTTTTAAGACTGAATAATATTCCCATTGTATCATATACCATATTTTGTTTTTTCGATTCATTCGCCAATAGACAGTTGGGTTGCTTCCCTATTTGCCTGTTGTGATAAGCCTGCTTTTAAAACAAGTGTACAAATATATTTTGGAGACTCTGTTCTCAGTTCCTTTAGGTATACAGGTATACCCAGAAGTGGAATTGCTGAATCATACGGTAATTCTATTTTCTATATTTTTAGGAACCTCTATCTTTTTCCATAGCAGCTGCACCATTTTACATTCCTGTCAATAGTCACAAAGTTTCTAATTTCTCCACATCCTTGCCAATACTTTTGTCTTCCCTTTCTAATAGTAGACATTCTAGTGGATATAGGTGGGCTCTCATTGTGGTTTTGATTTACATTTCCCTGATTATGATGTTGAACATTTTTTCTTATGTTTCTTGGCCATTTGTATAACTTCTTTGGAGAAGTGTCTGTTTGAGCTCTTTGCCTATTTTTTATTGGTTTGTTTTTATTATTGTTGAATTGTGGAAGTTCTTTATATATTCTGACTATTACTCCCTTATCAGATATATGATTTGCAAATATTTTCTCTCATTCCATGGGTTGGCTTTCATTCTGCTGATTGTGTCCTTTGATGCACAGAAGTTTTAATATTGATGTATTTTTTTACTCTTGTTGCCTGTGATTTTGTTTTTTTTGTTTGTTTTTTGTCCAAACAGTACTTGCCAAATCCAATGTCATGAAGCTTTCCCCCTAAGTTTTCTTCTAAGAGTTTTATAGTTTTGGGCCTTATGTTTATGGGTCTTTGATCCATTTTGAGTCTCTTTTTTTTAAGTTCTTTTTTTTTTAAGACTTTTTTTATTTATTTGAGAGAGATAGTGTGACCTATGGGAGGAGTAGAGGGGCAGGGAGAGGGACAAGCAGACTCTGCACTGAGTGCAGAGGCTGATACGGGGCTTGATCCCAGGACCCTGAGATCATGACCTGAGCTGAAACCAAGAGTCAGATGCTTAACCGACTGAGCTATCCAGGCACCCCTTGAGTTATTATTTTTTTTTATATATAGTGTAAAATAAGGATCCAACTTCATTCTTTTGCACGTGAATATCCAGTTTTCCAAATACTATTTGTTGAAAATACTGTCCCGTTCTCCAAGAATAGTCTTGGCACCCTTGTCAAAAATCATTTGACCATGTATGTTAGGACTTTTGGGCTCTCCAGTCTGTCTTTACACCAGTACCACATTGTTTTGATTATTACAGCTTTGAAATCAGGAAGTTTAAGACCTCCAACTTTGTTCTTCTTTTTCAAGGTTGTTTGGGCTATTCAGAGTCTCTTGAGATTCAATATGATTTTAGGATGAACTTTTCTATTTCTATAAAAAATGCCATTGGGATTTTGATAGAAATTGCATTGAATCTATAGATTGCTTTGGGTTGACATCTTAACAATATTAAGTCTTCCAATCCGTGAACATGGGATGTTTTAAAATTTATTTGTGTTTTCCTCAATTTCTTTTCAGCAATCTTTTATAGTTTTCAGTGTATGAGTCTTTCACCTCCTTGATGACGTTTACTCCTAAATAGTTCATTCTTTTTAATGCTATCATAAATGGAATTGATTTCTTAATTTCCTTTTTTGGATTGATGTATGCACATGTAACTGATTTTTGTGTATTGATTTTGTATCCTACAACTTTGCTGAATTTATTTGTAGTTCTAACAGGTTTTGTGTGTGTGTGTGTATAATCTTTAGAGTTTTCTACAAATCAGATCATATCCTCTTCAACCAATCATAATGTTACTTCTTCCTTTTATTTTGGATGCTTTTTTTTTTTTTTTTTTTTGCTTAATTACTCTGTCTAGAACTTCCGGTACTGTGTTGAATAGAAGTGGTGGAAATGGGCATCCTTATCTTGTGACCTTAGAGGAAAAGCTTTGTCTTTCACCATGAGTATGATGTTGGCTGTGGGTCTTTCATAAATTTCTTCATTTTGAGGTAATTTCCTTCTATTCTCAGTTTGCTGCATGTTTTTATGAATTAAACAGAATGTTTTAAAGAACAAGGTGATGAATGAAAGCTACAATAAATAATTGCTTTCTAAGATGTTACTTTAATGTTACTTTGTAATCTTCACAAGGTATTGAAATAACCATCATATTTCTTGTTAAGCAAATAGTGAACAAGTATTTACTCATTCATTCAATAACTATTGTTTGCTCTCTACATGTGTCAGGTACTTCTGGGAACTGGGCAAGGCTTTAGACAAAGTAGCTGCTCTCACGGAGTTTGTACTTTGTAGCGGAGGAAGATAGAAAATAATCATAGAAAAAATGAGTAGAAAAATATCAGATAGTAACTGGTGCCTTGCAGAGAATTAAAATATGGCAATGTGATGGAGAGGGTCTGGGGAACTATTTTAGATTGGAAGGTAGGGAAGACCTTCTAAAGAGGTCAGAGTTAAGCTGAGATCTGATTGATATGAAGGAAGTAGACATGCAAAGAGCAAGCATTTCAGGCAGAGAGAATGACAAGGACAAAAACTCCAAGATAGGAACACACCTGGTGAAGTCATGGAACAGAGAGATCAATGCGATTAAAGTACTGTGGGCAAAGGGGAGATGGTTTAAGATGATGTCAAAGAAGAGGGGTGGTTATTTTTGCCCTAAATGTAAAGAGAAGCAATATAATCATATATGTAAAGCTCTGTGTTAGACACACAAACACTTAAGATATGCTCACTGCCTTTAAGAAAGGTAGACTCTTACAAGGTCTCTAATAAAAAATATGGAACTGACCAAATTTGGAATGATGTGCTTGAACAATTTTAGCTATGCTTATATGCTTATTTACATTGATATACAAAAATTAGAATCTCGGGGCGCCTGGGTGGCACAGCGGTTAAGCATCTGCCTTCAGCTCAGGGCGTGATCCAGGCGTTATGGGATCGAGCCCCACATCAGGCTCCTCCGCTATGAGCCTGCTTCTTCCTCTCCCACTCCCCCTGCTTGTGTTCCCTCTCTCGCTGGCTGTCTCTATCTCTGTCAGATAAATAAAATCTTTTAAAAAAAAAATAGAATCTCATGTCACCCTTTCCTTTTAGATATATTTATTTATATATATTCATTATATATTAAATTACTTATATAAATATTTTCATATATATGAAATTTATATTTATATATATAGATTAAGAGATAGTTTTTCAATATAACCTCTCAATTCTGTTTCCTTACCTATAAAATGTGGATAAAACTAATATTACTTCACAGTGGGGATTACACCATGATATGTTCTGCATCTTGTTCATGGTGCACACGAAATATACACCCAAGTCTTTCCATAGCCATACATTCAGGTCCAACGCATTATTTTTTAAAGCTGCTGATTGTTATATTCTATGGGTATACTAGAATTTATTTTTTCAATTTTGTCTTTCCCTGAATGTCATAGAGTTGGAGTCATACAGGATATATCCTTTTTAGACTGGCTTCTTTCACTTAGTAATATGCATTTAAGTTTCCTCCATGTCTTTTCATGACTTAATAGCTCATTTCTTTTTAGCCTAAATAATACTGCATCATTCGGACGTACAACGGTTTACTCACCCATTCACTTCCTGAGGACACCTTCGTTGCTTCCAGGTTTTAGCAATCATGAATAGAGCTATTATAAACGTCTGTGTGCAGATTTTTGTCTTGACATAAGTTTTTACCTCCTTTGGGTAGATACCAAGGAGTGTGATTGCTAGATCATATTGTAAGAGTATGTGTAGCTTTGTAGGAAATGCCAAACTGTTTTCCCAATGTGTCTATACCATCTTGCATTCCCACTAGCAATGAATGAGAGTTCCTGTTGCCCCATACCCTTGCCAGCGCTTGGCGTCCTCAGTGTTGGGATTTGGGCTATTCTGATGGGGGTATAGTTGGGTCTTGTTGTTGTAATTGGCCATTCCCCAACGACATATGGTATGGAACATCTTTTCATATGTTTATTTGTCTTCTATATATCTCCCTGGGTGAGGTATCTGTTAAGATCTTTGGTCTGTTTTTAATCAGGT
The DNA here is from genome assembly GCF_023065955.2 of Ursus arctos. NCBI lineage: Eukaryota > Metazoa > Chordata > Mammalia > Carnivora > Ursidae > Ursus > Ursus arctos. The sequence continues at coordinate 6,341,140 of NW_026622986.1, forward strand.
TGTTTGTTTTCTTACTATTAAGTTTTAAGAGTTCTTTATACATTTTGGATCACAGTCCTTTATCAGATATATCTTTTGTATATATTTTCTCCCTACTGGTGAAATTGAAGTATCTCATTTCCATAGCCAATGAGCTGACTATACAAAAAAAGCAGTTTAGTTGACATTTTAGGCATGTGGCAGCCATAAGCAGTTCTAAATAGGGAATTCTTGTGATCACAGAGCGAAAAGCCTATGACATCAGCCAACAACAATGCAGAAATCCTAAAGTAGAAAAGCCACAGGGCTTGTTTTTCTGAATGCTATATGGAAAATATTCCTAGGAAATATAACTAAAATTTATTTAGAATTGTTTTCAGTCTGATTAAACATGTCCATTTTTTGATCAGGAAATTTTTTAGATATAATTTGAAGGCACTTCAAATATATAAACTGGAAATTTGAAATAAAAAGTTCTAGGGGCGCCTGGGTGGCTCAGTCGGTTAAGCGTCTGCCTTCGGCTCAGGTCATGGTCCTTGAGTTCCAGGGTTGAGGGACTGAACCCTGACTCAGGCTCCCTGCTCAGCGGGGAGTCTGCTTCTCTCTCTCCCTCTGCTGTGTGCGTGCTCTCTCTCTCTCTCTCTCTTTTAAATAAACAAAATCATTAAAAATTAAGATTAAAAAAAGATATAAAAAGTTCTGTTTCTCTTTGAAGTTTATTTTACTTTGAAAATTAAACACAAACACTTTTTAGTTGTATGTTTTGATTACAAATTACTGTACTTTTTCGTTCTACTTTCTATAGGTTAGATAGCACTGCAGTGAATATCTTGTTATAACAAAATATTTGGACATTTATTTGATGTTTAAAAAAAAGTTTTAGATAAGACTAATCAGTATTCAACTCAAAAATCCAGGGCAACAACACAAAGTTTTGGTTTATGCTCTTGATCTATAAAAGGGACTGATCATATTTGGGCTTAAAATACTGAATCTTAATTTTGGGAGTTAAGTTTCCATTAAAACCAGAAATACCTGCAAAAATACAGATTTATATGTATAAGTGAAATCCTGTCTATAATTTTAGAGGTTCATGTATTCGTGGTTTCCCATACATAGGTACACAGCAACAACTCTATCTTAGATAGTGTGTTATGGGCATTAATTTGGAGGAGGAGGGCGCTTTTACTAACCAAACAAACATACCTTCTGACTAACCTAGCCTTCCCACTCCCTAATGAATCCGGCCTAAAATCAACCTACTCTTAACTCAAACTAGCAAATTTTCTCAATACTCGAAAGTAGTTAAATGAGAAAAAGAAATAATGTTTTATTGTCACTTGCCATAACTCATTGGTAGCACCATCACTTCCCGTACTGAATGACCCTGGTTCCTAAAAATAACTCCAGGGCTATTTAACTGCTTATATTTGGCATATTCTTCATTCTTATTTGGGAAAGCACATTCCCTTCTCCAGCTGAAGAAACTCAGCGTCTGAAAAGAGCTGCCTAAAAACACCGCTCCCTCTGGGCTCTTAAAAATGTTCAGCATCTGAATGCTGGCAGGGAGCGCTCACACCCAGTGCAGGCAATACCCTGTGGACTGAGCAACAGAAAAACGGGGATGCTATATATGGAAAACAGGAAGCAGGACTAGTTGAGGCAGCCTCACTCACAAGTGACCCATATAGAAAGCCATAATCCAGCAACTGTTATCTAGAAAAGGAAAAGACTTAATAGCTTAGCTTAAGTTCTAAGGGACGCAGTGCAAATCAGGCCGGACTGTTCTGACATTTTCCACCTTACTTTTAAATAAGCAAAAGAGTAAAGTTCCAACTAAAGCCTCAGGACGGGCTAGTCAAATACACAGACACGTAGCATGTATGCAGAATTGGGCGCTGCCTCGCAGCAAACTGAAGTTTTCATGGTTGCTCTGGCAGTTAGGGTATTGAGGACTGGTCATGAAATCAAAGTCCCCAAGCCAAAAAACAAGGTGCAAATAAAAGAACTTCCAGTTTCTCAGCATTATATGATCATTTGCATGTTAGTTGTCTATTTGGAGACAGAAAAAGAAGGAACTGGAAGGACTGTCTCACTCTTGTTTTTCTAAGAGTCAATTAATTCCCAGGGCTACTTCTTTTTCTTTAACCAAAGCACACAGATTCACATTTTAATAGAGGGATTTTTAGTTTCTTAGGAAAAGAAATGGGGTTATTTTTTACTAAGAAGCACTTCAGCAATAGTATTATAAGACATCATCAGAGACTTTTATTCCTTCCCTCCTCTTCTGCTCATCTTTGTCCCTTTTTTAATGTTTAAAGAAGAGTTACGTTCTAAGTGGCTGGTGGCAGATGAGGAAAATATATCTAGGTCGCTCTGTAGAAACAGTTCTTGGAAACGTAGCTGATGACTTACCTAGCCACTGTCAATCAGTTTGCTCCAGGAGCCATCACATACATTTATAATGGTATTTAAAACACGAGTCTTGTTGACCGACCAGGTTACTTTCAAAGACTTTCCTCAGTTGAAGCTCTAAGTAGGGCGAATTCATCAGTAGGAGCCCCTTCAGTTAGCACACTCATCCCCACACAAGTTTCCCCCATCGTTAATGTTAGAATTGGTTTTCACCTGTAAACCTGGAACCTGATTTTCAATGTGTCCCTATGCATTCCCTTCAAATTTCTAAAATTATTTCTTATTCCTGATTGTCTGGACACTCTTCTTTACTGGATGACCATAGACTCTACCATTCATATCTGGGTATAGTTTGGGGAATGAAAGGGGTGCTATTAATAATTATGCTTGGACAACAAACTCTGGCTATCTTGGGCATACCAGGACACAGAGTCTCCCTGCTTATTTAAAAGCAGTCTGGTGTGGATTGTGCCAAAGTTTGCCAGTCAGCGGCCAACACCAAGAAAAAATTGGTCTTAGGTGTACTTGCATTCTTCCAATGCAAGCATCCATCCTTTGTTCTAACCGCACAGGCTCCTCTGATGCTTATTGCACTTAGAAAATGATTCATAGGGGCACCTGGGTGGCTCAGTCATTAAGCGGCTGCCTTCGGCTCAGGGCGTGGTCCTGGAGTTCTGGGATCGAGCCCCACGTCAGGCTCCTCCACTGGGAGCCTGCTTCTTCCTCTCCCACTCCCCCTGCCTGTGTTCCCTCTCTCGCTGGCTGTCTCTCTGTCAAATGAATGAATAAAATCTTTAAAAAAAAAAAAAAGAAAATGATTCATAAATGAACACATATTAAACTATTTGCCCATAAAAGTTTATACTGTTTAAGGTTGTTCTCACTGTCAAAGATTGAAAAGCCTTCAAGTAATCACGGGGTGATTTGTGGCTTACTGAACGGGGTAATATTGAGAGGGTAAGTCCCAAGACTGCTCAAAGTGCAAGACAAAGACAGCTCTCCACTCCTGAAGTCAAAATCAACTTACTCACTCCCCATCCTGTATTTCATAATCATGGGATTATGAAATTAGCAGATTAACAATTTGCTAGATCTAAAGGTCAGTAATCAAACTGTGATCCCACTGTTTAAAAGAGATAATCGAGTTCCTAAGAACCTTTAGTTTCTTTTGTGCCTCACTAAATATTAGTGGTTCCTTTCATTTATGTAAGCCCATCCTTTAATTATTCATAGAAGTAGGGATTAAAGGCCAATTGAAAGGAACCTACGTATCCAATAAAGTCTTTACCCGTGAGCAACACTGAAACTTCACTTTGGAAAACAGTAGTTGAATAAAGATACCTTCCTTTCTTTCTTTCCCTTTCTTTCTTTCTTTCTTTCTTTCTTTCTTTCTTTCTTTCTTTCTTTCTTTCATTTTTTTATTTTAGAGAAAGAGAGAGGTGCGGTAAGCGGAGAGGGAGTGGGAGAGAGAAACCCAAGCAGAACTGCCACTGAGTGCAGAGCCCAACATGGGGCTCAATCTCATGATCCTGAGATCAGGACCTGAGCTGGAACCAAGAGTTGGATGCTTAACCCAACTGTGCCTCCCAGGTGCCCTGAATAGATATATTTCAAGGGACATACAGTAGTATGGTGACAAAACCAAAGACCAACTTTTAATTATCAGATGTAATGACTTAGGAGATGGAAGAAGACAACTTATAATTGGGAGACAGTATAGGTACAATATAATTTGTTTGAAAGTTAAGGTACCAATAGATACCCTGTCACGATATGATCTAGCAATGTGATTTATACTATCTCTATTTACTAGGACTTCCTGTTCAGCATGGTAAGACAGACCAATCCTTTTTTATTTTTGAGTAGTCATAAATTTTATAGTTAGCTAACTATTCATTAATAGTTATATGAAATCACAGGTAGAGCCATACTCCTGCTCAATTACTGCTTTTCTCAGATAACATTTTTTTTAATTTCTCATTTTTTTCAAGGCTCATGAATTCTGTACATAAATTGTTACTCACACTTCAGTTTAGCAGAATGTTCTAACCTGGTCCCAAGGGAGCAAAAGGACCTCTTTATTCATTTATCAAATATTAGCTGAGTCCCTGTTATGTGTCCTGGAACAGTGTTTGACACTGGGATGAGATGATTCAACTGCCCTTGAACTAATTTAGTTTAGGGTTGTACAAATCTAAACTTCGTAATATCCTGGTGGCACAGACTGCCTCCTCAAATCACACACAGAGAGGAAAATTCTGGGAAATGCAGTGCAAATCAGGCATAGATCAATTATGCTTTATCTTTGAACTTCAGTCTCCCATATCGAGACCAGGCCACTTTTAATTGTGAATAGTGGTGTAACCAAGAATCCAAGATTCTTTAAATCCAAGAATGTTGAGCTCTGTGTCAGCTTTACTATTGGGATATTAATACAGAGACATCATTTAGCCTCATCCATTAAGTGGGAAAAATCATGTTCATTTCTTCGAGGTCTTTAGAGATTATCTAACCAACAGATTTGATTTTGCTGGTGAGCAATATACAAATTTTCCATAGGTAGAATTATTTTATTTTCTCTTATTTAAAATTGGCAGCCTAACGAGCATCTCAGCTTCTCATCTCCCCCAAGTGAAACTCTACTTCTCAGTTTCACAAATCTTATTTGAACTCTATTCCCAACAGGGTGCTGCAGCTAGCTGCCCAGGTGGCAGGGCACAACAATTTCTGTTAACAGGATGGCAGCTTGCCAGCAGCATATTCTGAATTACTGGGTTTCAGTATGATGTTGGGTGGTACAAGTTTCAATCCTCTTATCAAAAAAAAATGTGTCCAGCTATTCTCATAATGAATGTTTCCCTTCTCTTTGAAATGTTCCTTCTCCAGCCCTCATCTCCACCTACTAAAAAAAAAGGAAGAGAAACAGACACTGTATTCTTATGGATGGAATTTTTCCTCCTAACCCTGCTCCCCATAAATGGACCTCCAGATTAATTTAACAAAAGCAGATCCCTGACTCACACTATTTTTCCCGAAAACTTTCCTAAAAACCCGTCTTTCTTGGTATCGATTTTTTTGTCTTCACCACCTACCTCATAGACTCAAGTCGAGCAAACTATCACAGAAAACAGTATTGGCTTTAGCTGATTCCCTTCCAAAAGTTAAATGTTTTGGGCCCCACGAAGCCCTGTAGGGTGAGCGGCTGTCTCGATCTGCTTGGGGCTGAAGGAGCTGCCGGGACAGTCCTGGGCAAAACGGACCTTTGGGTGTGGCTCTGGGGAAGTAGAATGTAGGGCCGAAAAGGAGTCCAGCCCCAGGCTCCCTAAGGCCCACCCAGCCTTCTCTCATGGGAGGATATTACAGCTCGCCGGGGCCCTGCGGAGCACCGGCGCTCACCCCAACGCTCCCTTGGCAGGAAAGGAAACTGAGGCACGGCGAAGGCCTGGCCGAGTCCGCGCCCCGCCCTCCACGACTCTCCCCCAGGCCCCGCTCCCGCCCCACTCCTTTGTCCAGGCCGCGGTCTTCCTGCCTCCTCCTCCGCCTCCGCCGCCACCTCCTCGCCTCCGGCGCGGCTGACGCGGCCCGGGAGGAATGCGTTTCCGGAGGGAGAGCGCGGCGGCGGCGGCCTGAGGAGAGGATCGGCCGCGCCGAGGAGGCGGTGCCGCGGGGGTCGTTTCCTGCCGGGAGGCGGTGCCGGGCCTCCGAGTCTCCTCCTCCCACCCCCGAGGAGGAGGAGCCGCCGCCGCCCGCCGCGCCCGAGACCCGGGAGGCCGCGCCAGCCCACGGGAGAGACCGAGCAGGAGCCGCGGAGCAGCAGGCCCGAGCCGAGAGCGCCGGGGCCTGGACGCCGCCCGGAGAAAGTAGGCGCCCTGGGGGGCGGGGCGGGCGGCGGCCGCGGGGCCCCTGAGCGCCGCCGGACCTCGGGCGCTCAGCTGGGGGCCAGGCCCCGCGTGTCGGGGGCGGGGGACGTTGGGGCCGGGTGGGCCGCCGGGCCGCGGCGTGGGTGGGGGCGGAATCCTGCCCTGGGGCCGGAGAGGAAGTCCGGCCGGCGGCCGCGCTCCCGGCTTCTCCCGCGGCCCTTCCTGCCCTTCCCAGGCGCGGGCGCCCCGAGGGCTCGGAGCCGGCCCTGCGGCGTTGCGAGTGGGAGGGTCGCCGGCCTGGGCGCTGTCACGTCGGGGCGGGGGTCGGCGGAGGACCCGGGCCCGCGACCGGCCCCCCCCCGACACCTGCCATTCATAGCCAGCCTTGCCTGACTCGTGGCCTGGGCTGGGTTGTGCGAACTGACCCCGCGCGGCGCCCGGGTTTCCGTCCGCGGCTCCGGCGCGTGCAGGTGAGAAGGCGAGGGGCGGCCTCCCCGGGACTCGACGCCGCTTTAGGACTTTGAACGATCCTTGACGGTTTCCCTTTGTTTCCATTCCTGTCGCCGGCTGCTTTTCCTTTGAGCAGCGCTGAGTTTAGTAATTCGCTTCCAGCATCCAGAAGTTGGGCCTGTGGCCTGGGGTGAATTGTGGGGTGGGCCCCAACAAAAGTTGGCACCGTGGAGCCGCTAGGAAAAGAAGGCGCGGTGTTGGCATATATAGGTTTTTCCACTTAATGTTTATGAGGGCCGCACTTGAGTGTGGGATCCCTCAGCGTGAGAGTCCCGGGCGCTCCGCAAGATCGGTGCCCGACCTGCTCCTGGTGCCTTCTTACTACGTGTCAGTTCTTGTGCTTCCTAACAAGCGGTAGTTTAAGAATACCAGTATTTTATGCCTAAGTCATTGTTATTTCACCGAATTTGTGCTTTGGAGTCAAAATCTAGCACTAGTAAATTACTCTCTTTAGGCTTCCATTTCCGCATCTGTAAAATGGGAACAATACCCACACTAATAATAAAAGAAGCTATTATAGTAACGACAGTGTGGGCCATGCTTAGCTCTAAGCACTTTATCTGTATTTTCTCATTTTATCCTGGAACCGATACAATGAGGTAGGTGCCATTTTTATCCCCATTTTACAAATGAAGAAACTGAGGCACAGGGAGCATAAGTAACTTGGCTGTGATCATCGAGCCAGTGAGTGGAGAACGCTTGGGGTCTAGCACCGGAGCCCATGTTTGAACCACAGGTAACCTTTCCTAACTACAATATACTTGTGAAAATTAAACGTAATACATAAAACAGTTTAGAGTCGAGTAGATGCTCAATAAATATGCCTCCTTTTCATCCCTTCTTGATATATTAAAAAGATTTTTTAAAAAAATTTCAGGATGTAATTGATAACATCATTAACAAGGTTTCCTTGGATCACATTCCACATAGATATTCATGTGGGTAGAATTACTGGGTTGTTATTTTTTGTTGTTTTGATGGTACAAAAATAATGTGAAATGAATTTTGGTTAGGCATCTTTCTTAACCTACAGCCTTTAGGTTATATTAATAGACCACTTTTAGAAATGATTAAGAAATTTTAGATGAAAGTTAACCTATTCTCCATTTGTGGATATATGGGTCCAGAAGGGGATAGGACTTACTTAAGAGTTCCGCTACAGTGTTTATATTTTTAAATAATTTTAGTTCACTGATCAATATTAAATGAGTGACGGAAGATAATGAAGTGATACATAGAAAACAGAGAGAACAAATCAGTATTTTGGGGACAGGTCTCTGAGGAAAAAGCCATTCATTTATCCTAAAATTAAGTATAAAATGGAAGATGTTATTAGAATGTTAGCCAAAAAGACAGGGGATGTGGTTAATACTTCTGTAAATAGAAAGCAAATCAACTCCAAGTTAAGGCATTGGTGTTGACTTCACAGACCTAAAATGTAAAGTTTTTGTAATGTTGACTTTTTTTAAAAGAATGCTAAATTCCATATTATTTTGTTATTATTTTATAATACCCTCCACAATCTGTGCATGAAAACGTATAGAATCAACAATATTGAAAATTGCTAAATTTAGTAATTTTAACAATCATGTGGCTTTTTTCTTAACTTTCTGGCAGTATAATTAAAATCTGGCCCAAATTTCCATCACCGAATGAATATGGAGTTCTATATTGTTATCGGTAAACTCCTAACTCCAGGAGCTTCTCTGGGGACATCTGGTCACTTTGTAATAGAATTAATCAGTTTAATGTGCTAGTTTTAATGAAATGCTTGCCACATAATAGCTTTATTGTTCGGCTTCTTGCCAAATAAATTGTGGCTTACAACATGGGGGGGAGTAATAGAATCGTCTACCTCAGGAAAATATTTTTCTTTAATATTCGGTTAGTGCACTGGTCTGCTCTTAACTGCACTGCTGGAATGATGCGATGAAACATCTCCCTCCTGCTCAAAGTTGCAGAACTTCTGAGATTTTCAGTTTCTGAATGTGTAACAAGCTGAATGTGTCTGAGGATTTATGTGGCCTCTTGTTAAATTTTAGATTTCCCCGCTCTGCATGGAAAGTTAGGATGTGTCAGGTTGTGGGTAGATTCCTAAAGGATTGTATTGTGCAGATATGTAAATATCTCTTATTGTATTAGCAGATCTAACTTTGGTTATATATTGTGGGATTTTTGTCCTTTTTTGTTGTAGTGGGAATCTTGGGGAAGGGGGATGGGTTGACAGGAGTAAGAGTAAGGAAGAGTGCGTTAGTCTTCAGGATTCTGAAATGGTAGCAGTATCTATAGATGGAGAAAGCTGAAAAAATACTACGGTATGTATTTGGGTTAAAGGAGGTCCAGTCTACAAAACCCAGAACATTAGCAACCTTAGAATATTTCAGTGGGTAGGTGAAAAAAATGTGGTATCTCTTCCTCAGGAGCCGTGTGCAAAAGGAGCCAAACTGTACTCTTAAATTTCTCTTCTTTTCAGAGATGGCTAGTTGTAAGATTTACAGAGTTATGTTTATAAAATAATATAGAGTGGGTTTTTGGAAGTCAGCTACTTTTAAAATTTATTTTTGGCTTGTGGTCTTTGATGGTAAGGTTAACTATAGTTAGCAATATGCTAAATTGTTTATATCATCTTGAAATATGTGTATGTGAGAAAAAAGAAATGGATTCGAATATCCATACTACATACCTAAGTAAGCCCATACACACACCCATATAGATATATATGTATATATGTTTTATTTACTGAACTAGTGTCATTGCACAGTCTCCAAAGTGCAGGTTTCTGGACCCCCGGGGATGTATAAAATGACTCATTAGAGTATAGGAAGAAAATATTAGGCTTAATATTATATATACATATATGTATACATATACATATATATTTTTTAACCTTATTTAAAGTTTAAAATTTTTATTTTTAATATCTTATTATATTGCTATGGAAGTACATGTATTTTAGTTTATAAATAAATACGTATTTTGGGTATATGTTAGCTCAAAAATCTTTTCAGTAATAAAAGTGGGTGATCAAAAAGCTTTGGAGATCATTGGCGTAGGGGATGCTTTGGGTGTGGATACAAGCACTGCTGTATTCAGGAGGGAGAATTGATGAAACCTGGTGTCTAAAATAAGAGAGGTGAAAGAAACCCAGAGTGACACAGGCTTCTGGTTAGGTGGTGTCACTTCCCAGGGCAGGCAGTATGATCACAAGGGGGTGGTATTGCGGTGGTACTGATTGACTGGAGGGAGAGGAAATGATGAATTTATAACGCCGAGTGTTTTTAAAAGTGACATCGGTAGAGATGTCTAAGAGCTCAATTGAATACACAGATGAGGAGCTCAGAACAAGAAGTCTGGTTGGGAGATTCTGGAAGTCTAGTCTGTAAGTGCTAGTTGAAGCTATGGGCTGCTGCTGAGAACACCAGAGGAGAGTCTTCAGGGCGAAAAGGGGCCAGGCAGAAAGCCTGGGAACACTTATAAACAGTCTCGGGTTGGGTGGAGGAGAAGGAATCCAGGAAAGCATTTCCTGCCCTGTTTCGTCTCTGAATTCCTAACTCCTTTGTGTGACAGTTTAGCAAGTGTCTTGGGTCTTCGGGAGATTTTCCTGTGATTGACATGTTTGAGGTAAAGACAAAAAGACTTACTAGTCATTTTAGACCCGTCACTAGAAGAGCAGTTTGATGTAATAAAGGCTTTGTGATTGGGAGGTGGTAGACCTGGGTTTCAGTATAAGCTGTGCCACTGAATTCCTCTGTGACCTTTGCTGGAATACTGCACCTTCCAGGGCTTTGGCTTCTGCAGCTACACCATCAAGAAGTGGTCTGTATGTTTCCCTCGTTCTGTCATTCTGTGAGTTGAAGGATAGCTACCGCTCAACCCAGGCAGTGTGGAGTGCCCCTCTTCTCCCGCGAGCAACCATTTTCTTGTATCATCACCAGAGAGGACGGGTGCTGTGCCAAATTATTGCTTTAAGAAAACCTGTCAGTGTTGACCAGCCAAATCTATAATTGAGAGCTCTTTGTCAGATGTAACTCTGTTGTAGGTTACATTTTTTCCATCAGTGTGTTGAGTGCCAGTTACTGAAAAATGCTGTGCTCAGTAGTTGTAGATCAAATGGCCGACATGGACTTTGCTGTTGAGTAGGTTGTCTAGTTAGGACAAGTTGTGTTTAATCTAGGGAAACAGCAGATACCGAGAAATATTTTACACAGTGTACTATACCAGGTAATTTTCTGTAGTAGATTTTGAGAAAAAGATCAGCATTGGCATAAGTGGTTTTAGAATGCTTTATAAAGGAGCTTGGAGTGGCATGAACAAAGATACAGATGATAGATGGGTGACCTATGCCAAGGACAGTATAAGTAGAAGGCAGAATTCAGTCTAATTTAGCAAATATTGTTTGACTACTCTGCATGTGTGTATGTGCACCTGTGTGCACATGTGTGTATGTGTGCGTGTGTGTACGAGTATCTGTTGAAAGCCTGGATTTTGTCTTCCCTCTAATCTGGTGTGGTTCACAGACCTGAGTACAATTAGTTATGATAGAAGTTTGAATTAAAACAATATTATTGAGCATCACTGAAACTGAAGGTTTGTCATTTACTATGCTGGACACTTAAGAATATGTTTTAGGAGTAGTTAATTCTCATTATTGTGGTTGGTGAGGAGATGAAGAGCCAGTGAAGGCCAAAAAAAGAGAAAGAAAGAAGAAAAGTTAGCATTTTATTTTGCTGTAGGGAATGTAGTTTAAGTGGATGAGGAAAGTATTCACATGAAAAATTTATTGGGAACGTACCATTTGAAGTATGGAAGTCACATCTCAGTGTATAAATGTTTACTGAGTGAATATATGAGTAAACTTTCTTACTCTTTGTGAAACTCGGAATAGTAATTTCTTGGCTCTCCAATATTTTATAGTTAACATATGATTTCTTTCATATTATGATTGCAGTGCTCCTCAGAAGGGGTCATGGTAGCTCATATTTGATTGTTGAGGAGGAGGTTGTAGTTTGAAAAAGTACATTCGTTATATTAGGGAAAAAACCAAAAAACACAATAGGGAGTGGATTTGTGCTTGTTAAAGGAGCATGGGTTTAGGATGATTGAAAACCGTTATTAAGTAGTCACTCAGGTGCTTATGTTTGGAAGCCTGTGACTAGTGAATGAGTCAGAGAGCAGGAAGAAAATCTAGTAGCTAAGTAAAATGTGATCTACAGATCACCATAAAAACCTGTGCTGCTAAGAGCTTTTACATCGATGATCATATTTTACCTTTGCAGCGGTTCTGAGGTAGATATTATTTCCAGCTTAGCGCTGAGTCCATTGAGAAATTTATTTCTCCCTATGTTTAGTTTTTAAAACATTTGTTACATATCTAAACTATACCTAGCATTGTGCTTGTCCCACTCCACTGCAGGGCAGAGAGGAGCTGTGGCACAAGGTATGGTCCAAAGTTATTAAACTTTTGATCAAGTAAGAATTTTGGAGTGATCCACCTAAAACTAGATAAAATCACACAATTTGGGAACATTATTTACAATTCTCCTTAATTAAAATAATGTAGAACAGATGTTGTTTTCAAGTGCTTGTTGATACCGTTACCGGGGTGGTGAACATTTTTTGCTAGCTCCATTTACAGTTGTCTTTGTAAACTTGCCCCAAAATAAAATTTCTCAAACAAAACTGTTACTGACCTACTCTTTTCTCCTTTCAGGGAAGGGCAAAATCTATAGCCGTAGCAGGTGTAGAAAAGGAACAGCTCACTAGGCTGGTTTGAAAAATATCAGTTGCTAGATAATGTCCAGCGGAAGAAGGAGCTTGGAAGAACTGATCTCAGGCAACTTTCCATGCTCATTTTGGATCAGCCTTTAAAATATTATGGCTTGATAGTTTTGGTTCAAGTGTCTTCTGCTTGTATTTTAAGTCTGTCCTTCAGACGTGAGTTTATTAATGCCCCCTCGTCGATCTTTTTAGTTTAATGCTCTTTTTTTTTTTAACTGTGTTAGCAGTTTATTATAAAAGGATGTAATTCATGAACAGCCAGATGGAGAAGGTGCGTGGGCAGCCACTGGAAGTGCCACTCTCCCTGAATCTCCACAATTCACCAAGCTAAGAGCTCCCAATTCTTTTTCTTTCTTTCTTTCTTTCTTTCTTTCTTTCTTTCTTTCTTTCTTTCTTTCTTTCTTTCTATTTTCTTTCTTTCTTTCTTTCTTTTTTTTTCCATTTCCACATAGGCTCTTCCTTTTGAGGGGTGGTGGTGGTATACCAGTTACCTGTTTACTAGATCACCACTGGCTCCATCATGTTTCTAATTGGCCTGAATTATTTTGAATTCTGTGTGGTTTTTCTCAAGCATGCTCTTTGTGTCGTGTTGATCCTGTTCCTTGTATTTACGAGTTCTGTAAAGGATTTCAACTTATATTTCCTCCCTGAGTTCTGTATGCTTTTCTTCTAGTTTTGTGGTCTTACTATTTCTGGCTGATCACCATGAGACCTATTTGAGATTTACTAAATTTCTTCAAGAGCATAATGAATTCATTTAGATTCCCTCCTATTTTCAGAGAGGATTCTTCACTTCCTTTCACTTTTTCTACTGTAGAAGTTTTTCCTGATTAAGTTCTGTGCCCTCCCCCGCCCCCACCAACCGATTTATCTTTGAGGCTTTTTATGTGCCAACGTGTAGTATATCCGTTCTTTATCTTTCCTGTGCACTTGTGGGCTGGGTGGTGGGTCACGGTGATTGATCTTCCATATTCACATTTCCTTGGAGAAGGTGGGCAGACCAGTTCTAGTGATGAATTCTGCTTCAGTCTGTTATTGTCATTTTCTTAAAGTATTTAGCCCTGTTAAGAGCTGTTCTCAGGATTCAAATTGTTTTGTGAGCTGTAGCGTTGGAGCAGCCTAACCTTTGCTGTTGGAGCTCTAGTTTCAGGTGGATGTTCCCATTGGGGAAGAAAGAGTCGGTGCTCATAAAAAGCACATTTTCTTCTTCTGGGCAAGAGTAGTGAATTGTAGAAAGGTTTCTAGTTCAGACTACTGTTCTATTTATCCACAGTAGGTGGAAAAGGACTTCTAGTGAAGTGTTAGTTGTATCTTTTCCTTGAAGTAGTTAGCCTCTTCTCTCTTATTCCCTCTTGTTTTTTCTTTCTTCTTCATCCTTTCTGCTAAGTTTTTGTTAATCATTAATTCTGCCTTTTTATTTGGGTCATAAACACCTTCCTGGTCACCAGCACATACCTCTTCCTGCCAGAGAGAGGGAAATAAAATGTTGAGTTTCAATTGTTCTTCCTGTAGGGGATAGATGCTCTTGCCCCAGAGGAGTGCATCCCCACTCTTACCCTCAAATTTGATGGAATAGAGATCAGTGGGATTTCTGAGCACCTTGCATTTGGGCTGCCCTCTGTACGGGAGAAGTGGGAGGAGCTGCATGTAAATTCTCTGAGGCTTTCAGTTTGGCTCTGTGTTGTTTTTATACTCTGTAACGATTTTTAAATATTATTCTTTTATAGGACTATTTTTTTTCCCTTTTAAAAGCAGATACAGAAAATAATGATGGTGGGACAGCCTTGGGATGAATACAGCTGTATTATATTTTTAGGAGAGATTTATGATATACCTCAATGTAGCTATCCTAATCTTTTCTATTAAGGTGAAAAGATTTTAAAATGTTATGACATGAGAAAGGAAGCAAATTCTATTCTCTGAAAGAGAGTATTTGAAAATTAAAAACCCTTGACCTTTCTTATTAGAAACCTACTTCTATTGAAAGCTTGAGCTTTTGAATCAGGCCTAGGTTTATATCCCACCCAGCTTTGTCACTGAGTCTGGCTTTGTCTGCATAGTAGATTTGCAATAAATATTTGCTGACTTGAATTTACTTAGTTGTGTTGGAAAAAAATGCACCCTTTTGCAAGAATTTGATAGGAAGAAGTTTTTTGTGGATAGCTTTTTTTGTGGCTTTTTGGTACCTTATTTTAAAACTTGAAATAAATGTAACTCACCACTTTTTAAAAGTAATTTTCCTCTGGGGCGCCTGGGTGGCACAGCGGTTAAGCGTCTGCCTTCGGCTCAGGGCATGATCCCGGCGTTATGGGATCGAGCCCCACATCAGGCTCCTCCGCTATGAGCCTGCTTCTTCCTCTCCCACTTCCCCTGCTTGTGTTCCCTCTCTCACTGGCTATCTCTGTCAAATAAATAAATAAAATCTTTAAAAAAAAAAAGTAATTTTCCTCTGAAATATAATCGTTCAATTTTTACACATACAGTACTTAAAAAGTTTCTAAAGATTTTATCTGTAAATGTAAAAGGAAATGCCACATGAATTACTTGTGACAGTGTTAAAAATATTAAATAATGTGTGTTTAGAATTTGAATAGGACATAAAAGCACGCTTTGGTGAATAAAGGTGAGTTTAGAGTGGAGATTAAAATAATTATGTACAATTTTTGACAGTGGGAACAATGCACACAGTTCAGGCTGTTAACCACTAAAATGAAATTGTTCGGAGGAGGTGCTTAAGATGATTTATTGTTTAAGGAATGAATTGTGACCTTTTAGATAAACTTGAATATGGTAAAAAGTAATACGAGGGTAAAATGCCTCTGTAGAAATCGAGGCACAAAACCTGTGGGTACACTCATGAAATTAGCCAATTAAATTAACTTTGGTTGGCCTCCATTCAGTTTGAAGGACTAAGAAATAAACTCACAGAACATTGTTGATCCTTTCCACTACTATGCTCTGAGTCTGTTCTCACCCTGGAAGGATGTTCTTTTTTTTTTTAAATAGTGACTTGAGTAGGCCTTCAAAAATTATAGTTTAATGAAGCACAGACCAGGTGATAGCTTGTACGTAATTCAGATGGTCTGATCTCCATTCCACCTCTGTGACCCTGGAGAGGTTATTTTACCTCTCTGTGGTTTGGTTTCCTCATCTGTAAACCAAAGACGATATCATTCCCAACCGCGTAGAGGTACTTGGAGGGGATAGCTGTTATTATTTTTATCATTATTGTCATTGTAGTCATTTGAAAGTGTTGAAATAAAAATGAGATAACTTTTTATTACAAATTACCCTAAATCCTCAAAAGTCAGCATATTGTGTTATTCTTGTCTGTGTCTGCTCTATCCCCTCTCTGGCTCTTTAAGTATATCAATCTTCCTCGATAGAGAACACCAAGCAGTGACTTCTGGGGAGATGACAGTTCATAAGGACAGGTCAGCTCCACACATCTGTAGTAGATGGGTAGGAGCTGCTCGTAGCTTAAATACTAAATTTTTACAACAAAGACTGTCCATATCTGATTTAGTATATGTATCTGACTTCAATCACCGCCCCAGTTCTTGCCGTCATCGGGGGTCTTCAAGAGTACGTGCAGGTGGTACCTCTCACGCTCTGGTCTAGCAGTTTCCTTGACTTTTTCCACTCCGGTGGCCTTCGAGCACTGTATTAGAAACCTCATCTGTCCTTCTCACCTCCTCCTGGCGTCTCTGATTCCAGCCACTGCTGCTGGGAAGAGTTAGTGGTTGACTCACTGCATCTTGCGTGTTCACGTTCCTCCCGGGACTGCTCTGATGTGCCTGTGGGGCGAGAAGCTGCTGCAGCCTTCTGGGCGGACGCACCACGGTTCTTGGAAGTGTGGGGGAAGTGAATGCCCCTCAGGGCCGACTTTCACCTGTGGGGACTGGCATTAATAAATGTACTTCTCCACATTGACCTTCCTCTGGACAGACTTTCTGTACACTTCTCAGAACTTCTCAGCCAGGTCAAGCCTCTAAGGCACCCACATGGCAAATAAGTCTCCTCCTGAATTGGCCGATTTGGTTCACTCTCTTCGGCATCTGTGTCTTTCCCTGGGGTCACCTTTGTATAAAAACCGCCTACAGTCCTGTTTTTGTCTCAGCCTCTGCTTTCTGAAGGAACTCTGACTCAAACAATTGCCCGTAGCTATATCCTGGCTTAGAACTTTTACCCAAGACTACCTGTGTCTGAAATGTTAAACCTGTCCTTCTTTCTGGCTCTCTTCCCTTCCCTGTGCTCATGAGCCCCTTTTCTCTCACCCACCTCTTGTGATCTCTAGTCCTTTGACTTTGTCCTCTTCCTTGTTATGAACTGTTGGCCAGCATAGCCGGTGCCTCCTCCCCGCCTACCCGTGCTTGCCAGGGAAACCAATGCATGGATTCAGTGATTTCCATGGGAGTCTGAGGACCCATGGGAGGTAGTCTCAGTGATTTGAGCTACAGGAATTGGTAAAAATGTTGTGCTTTTGTGCTAAAAATTACAGGACTAAGCAACCGACATCTGGATTATCTGGTCAACTACTTTGTAACAGAGTCATTATTATTTTGGTGCCGAGTTTTATTTGTATGTGTAAATTAATCTTGGTTCATACAGGTGAAGCATTTTACGTCTAGCTTTAAGTTGGCTGTATATACCTAGATGAATTGAAAATTGGTATTACTAGGGTGTCTATAGTAACTTTTCTATTTAAAGAGAGTCTGCACATTAATTCTGAGAAACTCTTCTTTCCTGGGCTTCTGAGTAATGTCAGAGAAAATGTCATGCAGTTTAATGTAGTTCAGCAAAAATTTTTGAGCATTGACTTTGTGCCAAGTGGTTCTGGTACTTGCTATGGCTGAATAGGACGCACGGAGGCCCTGTCTTCTTGGGGCCTGGAACCCATCAGGAAAGATGGGTCTGAGCAGGTCGTTGGGAGGGAGAGGAGTGGATGTGCCCTGAGGGCTCCTGGTACCCTTCCCCCTGGAGCCCCTCCTCCTCCTCTCCCAGCAGTTGTCCTTGCTCCCGCTTTCAGAGCAAACCTAGGCTGTCTGGCCCTGAGCTGACTGACAGACGCACCTCTCTTCAGGCTCACACTGGAGCCTGATGCTGGATGTTGTCCTCTCTGCTCCAAGGACGCCGGGCTCCATCAGTTCCTCTCTCTTGGGTCTTCACCTCGTTAGCTCACCTCTTCCCGAGTATTCTTTCCCTCACGGCCTCCTGTTTTCATAGTTTCAGTTGCGCCTCTGTGCCAGCTGCTCTGGGGTAATCCGTCATCTCTAACCCTGACTTATCTCCTGACATCAAGACCTGTGTCTTACCTTCCATAGGTAGCCTCCCGGCAAGTCCCTCAGGCGTCTCACCTTACACAGTTCTAAAACAAAGGCATTATTTGCTCCTCTGACGTCATCCTCCTTCTGCCTTCTTTGTTTGAAAGTGGTGATTCCTTTTCCAAGCAACCGTCAGATCCCCACTGTGCTTCCTCATAATCCACAGTTGTCTTTTCCTCGTGGTCCGCCTTGCTACTGGGTGCCTTCAGGTGTTCGCTGAGCCCAGCGGTGAAAGCCGTGCTTGTCGTGTAGCTCTTACCTCGACCCTCATCCTCTGCCTCACGCATTTTCTGCCATGTATGTATCTGCCCCATTCCCCCCCAGTTTCCCTGCTATATATAGAATAGAATCTAAACCCTTTGAGCATGGAGGGCCTGGAAGGCTCTCTGTAACCCAGCTCCTCCTGCCTCGCTGGTCTTGGTTTCTATTTTTCCCATCTTATAATTTAAGCCTCAGAAATGCTTAAGTACGTTAAGATTCTTTTTGGCCTTTATGATTTTAAGATTTTTTTAAAATTTAGATTATAATATAATTTTTACTTATTGTAGAAAATTAGAGGGACAAAATAATCGTTCGTCCCACAGCCCAGATTTAACTATAAATAACATATACGTATATATGTTATATATATTATATATTTTATATATATATATATATATATTTAAGATTTTATTTACTTATTTGACAGGAGAGAGTGAGAGAGCGCAAGCAGGGGGAGGGGTAGAGGGAGAGAGAAAAACAGATTCCCCACCGAGCAGGGAGCCTAATGCGGGGCTCAATTCCAGGACCTGAGATCATGACCTAAGCCGAAGGCAGACACCCCTAGATATATTTTTTCTAATTTTTTTTCTGTATAGATAAGAGTGAGACCGTCCCAATTGGGTGCTGAGGAGCAGAGTCACCCAAATGTGTATGTTTAGAAATGAGGTTGGAAAGAAGTTACTGTAATTCTTCCTAGGACTCCGGGGCTTTGCACATACAAACCTCTTGCCTGGAACATTTCTCTCCATCTGCCCGCCTGTTTTGCCAAATGCATGAAGCCTCTGAACTTGGCCAGGCAGATTTTGGTGTCCTCAGTGCACTTTGTCCTTATTTTCATTGCAGAAACCATCACATCATATTGTAATCATCTGTATTTTTGTCTGAACGGAAAATTCCTTGGGACAGCGGTTTTTGTGTCTCCAGATAGGGCACAAAACCTGACGAAGTTGGCCGCCGGCCGAGGAAGAACTTCCAGAAGGTGGGGGGAGAAACCAGTAGGGCCCGAGGGAACAGAGCGGGTTAAGAAAGAATGGTGAAATGGATTAAGTGCTGCCCGTAAATTCCCTGGGTAGTAGGTGGCTGTAGCTCCCCAAGTACCTATTGTAGGCAGTCAAGAAGTTTTTGAATGAGTGAGTGAATGCAGAGAGTAAGACAAAGCCTGGAAGGTTCTTTGGTTTTGCAAGAGCAGTTTCACAGGCGTGGTAGGACGTGGACACCAGTCACAGCCGGTTGAGGAGGGAGTAGGAGATTGTAAACTGGAGAACAGTGTGGACAACGATTTCTAGACCTTTGAGGACAGGATTAGGTTAATGCCTGGAGGCATCTGTCCCTGCGGCCCCTCAGGATGAAGTGCTCTGCAGGGAATGCCCTTGGTGGGAAACTCCTTAGCGCGGGCCTTGCAGGGGAACAGGCCCCGCCTACCGCGCGTGCGGGCCTACCCGGGTGGGCGTCCAGGTAGATCCGCTGCGGATGTGGCCCAGCCCACACTGGGAGAAGAGCTGCCTTAGGAGGAGATGGCGCGGGAAGCTCTTGGGGCGTCCTTGTCCCGCCCCCACGTGCAGGAGGAGCGTCTGGTACCTGCAGGGACTGTCGGCCTTGACCGGGAGGCCGCCGAGTGTCCTGTGCCGCTTCCTCCGCACAGCCCGCTCTCCTCTCCTCGGCCAGGTTCTTCTCCGCCTCGTCCTCACCGCTCTGTACTCGTTTCTGTCGTCTTCTGTCGCCAGTGGCTTCTGTGTTTCCCTGCGGGAAAGCCTGGCCTTTTACAGGCGTCCCCAGCCAATGAGGGTGCCTGTTTCTCGCCAGTGTGCTGACCAGTCACAGCAGAGTTGACGAGTGTCCTTGACCTGTTCGCAGCTGCTGTCCTGTTCTCTCAGCTGCTCTTCAACACTAAGGCCTTGTTTTGCCTGCTTCTGGGTTTGGAGCTCTTCCAGAGCAAGAGAGTATCAGGAGGCTAATCTCTGACTTGTCAAGGTTTACAGAAGGAAAAGGGCAGGGCCTTTAAAGTAATATTTTAAAGGTGGGTAGCCTAAGGATGTGAGGCTTCCTAAAACAGAATGTTTCAGTTACCTGGTAACTTTATCTTCATGGTGATTCTCTGAATTGTGTAATACTTTAAAATGTTTTTCAAAGCAGTCTAGTGGTCCTTGAAGTAGCCTGAGGAGTATCCTGAAGAAACACGTATCAGCCCATACATGGAACAAATAGTTATTCTATTTACTTTGTGGAAACCGCCCAGATGGTCCATTCATCACAGTCTTAATGTTCCAGGGTCTTTTCGTCATAACCTTGGAATTGATAACATTATTTGAATTGCTTAGAATTTTAGTCTACATGGGTTTATCGCACATAAACCTGTTGGAGAGGCCATAGAAGGCAAACTGTAGGCATGTCCCACTTCTGTGACTCTCCGCAGTTACAGTCTTTTGGATGCTGTTACAAGTGATACGTAAGCAAAATTTTGTAAGCTCCCAGCACAGCAGGACTTGCTGGGCTGAGCACAATGTAGAGCGTGTGGTTACGTAAGTTACTCTCACTGCTCTTCGCCGGGAAGCCAACAGAGAAAGCTTAAACAGCATTTAACAGCGGAAGAGACAGGGATCTGGGGTGCTCTGAGCACAACTTTGAAGCACTCTTTGAGAGCTGTGGGAATAGCATCTTAGAATGGAAGCTTTTGAAGCCAGAAGGTTTTTTTTAAAAAGAAATATTTTTTTCTTACTAAAGGAAATTTACCAGGAAAGAAGAAAATCCCACACAGTTACCCATCATTGTTTTTATTAAGAAAGCGAAAAGAGGAAAACACAATTGAAAAACAAGCCCATTGTCTTTTTTTTTTTTTTTTTAAAGATTTTATTTATTTATTTGACAGAGATAGAGACAGCCAGCGAGAGAGGGAACACAAGCAGCGGGAGTGGGAGAGGAAGAAGCAGGCTCATAGCGGAGGAGCCTGATATGGGGCTCGATCCCAGAACGCCGGGATCATGCCCTGAGCTGAAGGCAGACGCTTAACCGCTGTGCCACCCAGGCGCCCCATGTCTTTTTTTTTTTTTTAATAAAGATTTAGTGTGGGGGGGGCAGAGGGTGAGGGGCAAGCAGACTCCCCACTGAGCGCAGAGGCCCACGCAGGGCTCCATCCCAGGACCCTGAGATCACGACCTGAGCCAAAATTGAGTTAGATTCTTCACCGACTAAGCCACCCAGGCGCCCAACATTGTCTTTATATTATGCATGTGAGTTTCTGTCATCTCTGGGTCTCCTCGGTTACTTTATACGTTCATGTACTGTTATTTTCACATACCTGTCCTCTAAATGTATATTTTGCATCCAGAATTTTTCTAAAAACCTTTTGTTGTTACTACATTTTATCTTTATAACTCTAATAGTCCGTCTGGTTGACGGAGTTTGCTGTTTCCTTGTTACTGGGTAGAGGACGTTTGCATTTTTGCCTATTGGAAATAAACGAGTTATGTGTGTGTATCACCTTTTATATTTTTAACTATTTCCTCAAGGTGAATATCTAATAACTAGATTGCTGAGTCAGAAGGTAGAAACATTTTTTAATGGTTTTATTATTTCCCCAAAAATATACCAGTTATAGTATACCAGCACCGGCTCTGGTTTCTCTCAGCCATATGCAATAGTTGTGTTGGGTTAAAACTTCCCCCCACTTTTTTTTTTTTTTTTTTTCCTTGCTGGTTTACCTGATATGGCTTTAATTTATATTTCTTTGATAACTAGTAAAGCTAACTTTTTGGGATTTTACAGTATTTGTTTTTTTGGATTCTTTTGGGAGAGGCAGATATTTGTACATAATTGGCTGCTAGCCCGAGAGCAGTAAACACTTAAAGGCTATATAGGGTTAGCGAGCTGTGGCTAGAGCCATCTTTGACCCACTCTGCTGAAGTATAGATTAGTATTGTGACAACTGATTCACTGCATAGTATAGATTAGTATTGTGAGAACTGTCCTATACCTAATGTGTACAGGTTGGCGTAATTCTGAATAATATACAGGAGATTACTTAATTTTTCTTTAGAGATTCTGGAAGACACTGAAACCCCTGTCAGGTCTTCTTAGGCTCCCCTCCTGCACTTTTTCTTTTTGTTTTTTTTTGTTTTTGTTTTTGTGTAGTTTGTAGATCTAGAAATGACAGGGAATTGAACAAAATATTTAATTTCATGCATAGAAGTTATTTTATTTAAAAAAGATAACTAATTACAGGAGCTCAGCCTCAAAAATTAACTGAGGCCTTGTGCAGGATGTTGGTCTTAGCCTGAGGAGAAATAGACATTATTGAAAAGTTATAAGCAAGAGCGCGAGCCATCTGGATTTTGACAAGTTCACTCAAACTAACCTCCAGTATTGAGGTAACGGAAGCATCTGGATGTGGCCCCCTAATAGCCATAGGCGGTAATAGAATAGAGATTCCATGGAACAAAGACTATTAATGGTTTTGTGGTGTTCAGGAATACTTGACACTTTTTGTTAGTTAGATGTTGAAATATATTTGATATGGAGAAAGGTGAGAATGGATTCTAGGGATCCGGTATGGACATTATGTTAATGTCAGTGACAGGTAACTGGGAAGGGGAAGAGGAGGATAAAAGGGGTCTAGAGAGGGATTGGAGAAGAAATGGTTTGAGAGAGATTATGTTTATAAAATCAACAGAAGATAAGGTGAGTAGAAATGTTTTGTGTTTAATGTATTATCTTTTTTTGTTATTTTCTTAATATTTAGCGATGTACATTTTATATTTCAGATGAATTTGCAACTGATTTTCTGGATTGGGCTGATCAGTTCGATTTGCTGTGTGTTTGGCCAAGCAGGTAAAAAAAAAAAAAGTTTTCATTGTCTTTTCATTTCAGTGTCTTGTATTACTTTTTGACCAATTAGATTCTTGAGCAAATCGAAACCACATCGTGCTGCTCCTTCTGAAAGCCGGGCAAGGGCTTTCCTCTCCCTCGGGGAACAGGTTCTTGGAGTGGCCTGTGAGGCCCTTCATTGCCCAGCGCCTCGCTGCTGTCACCCAGAACAGCGGCAGGGCGGGTTGGCTAAGGAAATGCTGAAGTGGTAGGAATACAGAACACTACAGAAAGGTCTTTTAAGACTGTAATAGGCTGTTTAAGTGAGCATGGAGAAAGCAAAGGTGTGAAATCTATTTAGAAGAAAATAAAGTGAACCTGTAGAACGGTGGATTATGAACAAACCCTTACTATCTTAAAAAACTAAACCAGGAACAACTGACTTTCTAGAAGATATTCTTTTTTTTTTTAATGTTTTTTTATTATATTATGTTAGTCACCATACAGTACACCCCTGGTTTCTAGAAGATATTCTTACTCTTGATCAAAAAGTCTTGCAAAATATTGGCATTATCTCGAAGAGGAATGAAACATAAAGCCAAAAATATATTTAATCCTCTTACAAACATGATGCGTCCACATCTGCAGTAATGGATGTGCTGTTCTCTTCTCCAAATCTCAGAAAATGCATTGCCTAGAACAATTATTTGATCTTAGAACAGGAAGGACATGGAAAAATGAAGAAAAACCTTAAAGGAAATTATTGATAAAGTTGATTACATAAAACCAACAACAACATAAAAACCCAAACTGTCTGGATGTCAGAACACCATCAAGATGAGAAACGAAACAAAGGTTTAATTTCATAGCACGTGTTGAGATCCAGTAAAAATACGTGAATGTGATAGAAGAAAAATTAGCAAAGGATATAAAAATGTACAAAAGAAATGGTCAGTAAAATATGATAAAAATGAAACCTTAAATAACTGATGATAGAATTGATATTCTAATTTATATGCATTAAATGAGTAAAAGATTCTTTATATTAAAAAAGTACTTGGTGTTTGTCAAAAGTCTGGTGAAAACGGTAATTGTGTACTGCTTATAGGATTATAAATTTGAATATCACTTCTGGATAGAAATTAGTGTATACTGAGAATATTAAAAACATGAATACCCTCCAACTCAGTATTTTTTTTTTTTTAAAGAGTTTATTTATTTATTTGACAGAGATAGAGACAGCCAGCAAGAGAGGGAACACAAGCAGGGGGAGTGGGAGAGGAAGAAGCAGGCTCATAGCGGAGGAGCCTGATATGGGGCTCGATCCCAGAACGCCGGGATCACGCCCTGAGACAAAGGCAGACGCTTAACCACTGTGCCACCCAGGCGCCCCCCAACTCAGTATTTTTTATTTGTGCTAAGGAAATGATGAGAGTTTTACATCATGGGAATGGCCCTCAGAATGGGTGGATGTATGTGCCCGTACACACACATGTATTTGGAGGATTCGCGTGTGCATGTGAGCAAGTATGTGGAAACTACGCCTGTATGCAATTGAAAAGAATCTAAATGTGTCCAACATCAAGTAGGACGTATTAACATAATAAAATATATAATCATTAAAAGCCATCTTTTTAAAGAATTTGTAATGGAACACTTAGGATAAAGTATAAAAAGTAGTATGCAAAATGGATATTCTCAATTTATCCAAATAATGTCTATATGCGTGCTTCCTTGCTATTTTTTTTATCTACATAAAAAAAGACTGAAAAAAGTATACAAAAATGCTAACGGTAGTTATCTCTTAGTGAATTATGGGTGATTTTTGGTTTGTTCTTTATGCTTTTATGTACCTTCCAAATTTTCTGTTATGAATATATATTAGATTTAGAATCGGAGAAGACACACTGGAGACAGTCCATGTTAGTACTCACCGCACGGAAGGCAAGCTGATCCTCACTCAGGTGGATTCAAAGAAACATGAGACATGCTTCGAACATAGAGCCTAAAAAAGTCATGGGATTGTGGAGTGGATGAAGAGGGGCTTTTCAAGTATTTAACATACTGAAAATGAAGGGAAAGCTTTTGCAGATGCTTTCGTGGGTAGTAGGAGTTAAATGAAAAGAAATAGTATTTTACCCAGTTGTAAGAAAACTCCTGATAGTTATGACCATCCAACATAATAGATCCTGAAATTATGCCTTTGATGAAAAGGATGAATATATAGATTACTGGTACGTAGTCTTTGTATGGAAGACAAGAACACTATCTTTTCATGGCTTTCTACGCCAAAGTAATCTAACATCACCTCTTTGGGGTAGGTCTGGATCAGTGTAGTAACAATTATTATATGGTATATAATATAATGTAATGTATAATTATAAAATATAACGTGTAACAATATAGGACATCATGTTGTATTATTCATATTTAAGGTTTATATGCATTGTATTATTTGTCATTGTAATCATTTTTCATTATTTTCCCTCTTGAAACTTCAAGTAAAGTTGTCTCTTCTTTGTGTGTCCTGACAGATGAAAATAGATGTTTAAAAGCAAATGCCAAATCATGTGGAGAATGTATACAAGCAGGGCCAAATTGTGGATGGTGTACAAATTCAGTAAGTAAAATTGCTCAAGGCCTTTCCATTTACTCTCTAGTCATTTACTGTGGGCCCATATTGTATCTTTGGGAAATGTTAAATATGAATTTTCACTTAAATCAATGTTTATTGAATACGTATCAACTCTGTGTCTATACATGATGGTCTAGAGGTGTGCTGTTTAGTACGGTAACCGCTAGGCCCACGTAGCTGTCGAGCACTTGAGACGTGCTCCATGGTGGTCCTACTTGAGAATTGCCATAAGCCTCAAACACATCCCAAAGTTTGAAGACTTAATGATAAAAAAAATCATTAATAATGGTGAAATGGTAATACTTTATATATATTGTTGAAATTAATTTCCCGTTTCTTTTTATTTTGTCTCTCAGTGTGGCTACTAGGTAATTTTAAAATACATATATAGCTCACCTTTGTGGCATGCATTATATTTCTGTTGGTAGCTTCCCCCAAATCCCTAGCCATTTAATTTGACTGTTTTAGATTTTGCCCTTTTTTTGTAGGGAGAGGTATAAGCTAACCTTCCTAATTATATTCGAGTTAGAACTGATACAGAATTGATTTGCATCCCAGTAAAAACCCACTGAGGTTAGGGTTTAACTTTTATTCGCTTTTGTCATCTGTGTACATGGCTCAACTTGATACCTTTCACAAAGCCTACTGAATGTCAAATGAGTAAGTGTGTGGGTGACTGTCAGGACAGGAAGTATAGGGAGGTCACTGTGAGGATATATAATTTATTCACAGAGCGAATAATATCAGAAGGTCAAAGTTTTATTGTTTGTTTTTACTCAGGCACCTGAGTCCATACATTGCAGCTGTCGGTTTCATAGGTGTAACTGAACTGGTTAAATATCAGATACTTCGTATGGTTTGACCATACGAAAGACAAAATCAGAGGTTTTTGTTTTGTTACTTCAAAATTTTTCTAGTGATACTTTCTGTTCTCCTGAAGATGGTATTCTGGAATTCAGTTTGTCTCAGGCAGGGCGTACTTGCCAAACTGTTCTTTAAATAATTTAGCCTTTGAAATTTGTGGCATGATTTTGGAATGTGTTTAGTGAAATCTTGTTTGAGTTACAGTCTTAAAGTTCCCATGCGAGGCTACTGTGCTTTGGTAGTATTTTAGGCTTGGTGATACAGAAAAGTAGTTTAGCTTCGAACTGTTTAACCCTTTGTATTCCCTTCCTGTTGTTTCTTTAATTACATAAATGCTCTCATTAGTGTTGTGTTTCCCTTAAAAATAACTGATTAAAACCATTGTGTATTCTTTGTATTTAAATATCATCACTTATGCAACACCATGAAACAAATACCGTATAAAATTGAACATAAAATGACCTGAAAGAAAAGCCGTTTCCTCACTTTCCCAATGCCAAGATTAAATCTTTGGCTTAATACAGCTACGTATAAAATTTTTAGGGGTATATGTGAAATACTCAAATGTCTGTTATAATAATTGATTATTATAGGTACACATTTTAAAGTGACACATACCTACCACACACTAATGTCATTGTTTTTCTCCACTCAGATTTCATGAAAAACTTGTATCCAGAGATTTTACATATATCTTAACAGCAGTGTTTTTGCTTTCACTGATACTTCTTCACTCATCTGATAAAATTTTTATTTCCATCTAAGTTGTTGGAGGTATAACACATTATGAAATCCTATCACTACTGGAAATTTTACCCCAAGCCACAAGTAGTGTTTATATACCATTCAGACCTTTTTTATTTTTATATTTTTAAAATGCACCGTATGGAGATAGACTCATGACCTTGTCATGTGATCAGATTTTACTGTGATTATTGTTTCATATGTCATGTAATCACCACTGTGATTATTGTTTTTCAAAATGAATTTTAAAAGCCTTATTTAAAATAATAGCCAAAACTTGAAATTTTTTCATATCTCCAGAATACTTACTAACTCTGTGTTAAATTTCTCAGTCTCCTTTTTAAAAATTGCATCATTCACTGAGACACCTTCAGGCAAATATGTTTTCCCTAAACGCTGAATTGTTCAAAATAATGTGAGGAGAACCTACGTAATATGAAGGACTTACATAGGACTTCTTAAAGGGAACTTTTGGGGAAAAAAATTGTCCAGTATTTGGTTATGTACATTATTTATTAGTGGCCATTAAGCATACTGAATATGTGATTTTTCATTGAAGAAATTTCTTTGATTTAGATACTTTGAATTTGAAGGTGGGACAGTTAAAATGTACACTTAGGTCCGTCCTAAGTATTACTAAAGTAATACATTACTAGTAGTATTTATAAAGGGATTACTCTTCTAGAGAATGAGTTCATTTGTTTTTAAACAAGAGCATATGATTTGGGTAAAGGGAACATTTTGTTTAAAAACCAGAAATGAAGTATGTTAGTTGTGTCACTTGATTTTTGCATTTTGATTGCATATATGCAATTATATTACGCAGCGTGTTTGATCATTATACTTGTTACTTACACCTATATTTTGTATGTCACTTAGACATTTTTACAAGAAGGAATGCCTACTTCTGCACGGTGTGATGATTTAGAAGCTTTAAAAAAGAAGGGTTGCCATCCAGATGACATAGAAAATCCCAGAGGCTCCAAAGATATAAAGAAAAACAAAAATGTAACCAACCGTAGCAAAGGAACAGCAGAGAAGCTCCAGCCAGAAGATATTACTCAGATCCAGCCTCAGCAGTTGGTTTTGCAATTACGATCAGGTACAGAAATCTAATTGTATGGGGGTGCCTGGGTGGCGCAGTCGTTAAGCGTCTGCCTTCGGCTCAGGGCGTGATCCCGGCGTTATGGGATCGAGCCCCACATCAGGCTCCTCCGCTGGGAGCCTGCTTCTTCCTCTCCCACTCCCCCTGCTTGTGTTCCCTCTCTCGCTGGCTGTCTCTCTCTCTCTGTCAAATAAATAAATAAAATCTTAAAAAAAAAAAAAAAAAAATCTAATTGTATGAATACTTCTGTTTCAGCTTGAGCTTTCTGACGACTTTTTATGAGCCTCTTTTGAGTTTTCCTTCAGGGGTTCATTTTCACATATGGATCAGCACTCAAACAGAAATGTGGAATATGTCAAATTTTAGAAATTTTTTGCAGACATAGCAATTTGTAAGACACATATACTTGAAATAATGAAGGTTGCCTAATGTCCAAAGCAAATTCCGTAAAAGAGAAGGTATTAGGTTTAGTGGGTTTTAAAAATAAAAGTGTCCATTCTGTGGTGTAATTATGTAATATAAACCCACCATTCTAACCCACGTTTCTCTTTGTATTTCTTTAATGTTGTTAACATATTAAGTTTTGTAAGAATCTGTGACGGTCCTGCATCGAAAAAAGAAAACCGCCCTTTTCCTCCTCTTTCCAGTTTCCATCCTTTTTCTCTCAAAAGAATGGTGCACAGTCATTGTCTCCATGAGCTCCCCTCTTGACCACTTTCCAGCCTGCTTCTCAACCTGTTCTGACAAAGCTCTGCCTTCCCCTTGAACCACCAAACCTAGTGGACTCTTGTCAGGCCCTTTTTTTTTTCTTTCTTCTTTTAACCTTCCTGTACCAAGTAACACCTTTGAACTTCTTGAAATGCTCCCCTCTTGGCTTCTGTGATATCACTCCTGGTTTTTCTTATCTTTTAACATGGCTTTCCAGTCTCCTTTTGGTGTCTTTTTACTTCCTTCCTCTTTGCAGTCCGCTTAATTGTTAGTTTTTCTCTCATGGCTTTAAAACCGTCTGTGTGCTGTGATGTAGCCTTTTCTCTTAAGCCCCAAACCCATTCACACAGCTGCCTACTAGAAATATGTATAGAGAATATCTACAAGTTAACATGTGATGATTTTTCACCCAAACATTCTCTTTGTCCTCTATTTCCTGAGTGAATTATACCTTAACGCCTCTTGTGTCTCTCTCCCCTTCTTATTCCTCATGGCTTCGGTTCAGATCTTCCTGTCTTCCTCTAAGATTTTTGTAGTAGTTTCTCAGCAGTCTCTTTGTCTCTGTAATTCATTTTTAAAACTTTCTTGCCAGGTTTTTGAAAGTAAAAATCAAATGATATTATTTACTTAGATATAAACAGAGAATAGAGTGTTTTAGAACTAGAGTCTCTAGAAGCTCCGGTGTGTGCTGTGACGTGCCCTGCCTTACCCACCGCAGTCTGATATGTGCTGTTCCATCGACTTGTTGCCCTTGGTCATAGTTCTGCATTGCAGAACTGTGTCTGTCTTGCCCACGGTGGAGTATTGTCTTTTTCATCCCGCACGCCCAGGGTTTGGCATGGTAAGTGGTGTGTTGACATGGAGTACACGCTCATTTAGTTCGCCTATGGACTTCCCAGGCTTTCGTAAAAATTATGGCAATAATGCATTTCGTTTTGTAGTGTTTATTCTATAAGTCCAGTTTGGTCTTTCTCATTTGCTTTTGATTGCTAGCAACTAACTTCATTTTCTAATCTCTGTTTAATTAGGGGAGCCCCAGACATTTGCATTAAAATTCAAGAGAGCTGAAGACTACCCCATCGATCTCTACTACCTTATGGACCTCTCCTACTCTATGAAAGATGATTTGGAGAATGTTAAAAGTCTCGGAACGGATCTCATGAATGAAATGAGAAGGATTACTTCAGACTTCAGAATTGGTAGGATTATTGAGAATATTAATAATTTTCATTTGTATAAGTCCTGGCAGTTTCATTCTTCACCATATACTTGTGAAGTAAATAGGCCAGTTTTTAGCCTTTTCTTTCTGAGAGGAAACTGATATTCCTGTCACATATCTAGTAATTTTTGTGCCTCTCTGTTCCTCTGTTACTTTATGCTGTCGTGTTACTTAACCGATTACACCACGTAGGTAATGAAGTGCATGCTTGTTTTCACAGGAATGTATTCGTTCATTTGTTGAATTATTTTATAAGCATGCTGAGTGCTGCACTTCTGTTTCATTACTAATTAATACAACCACACCTGTCTGTACAGCCTAATCTCGCTTCACACCTGGGTGTTTCACATTGTAATGATCTCCTTTCCAAACTTTATTATTAAAATCTTATTTCTTATGAAAGATTGACTTACATGTGGTAACATAACTTTATTCTTTTTAGTGCAAGTTTGCCCACCCATCCATCCCTCTATGTGAATTCTGCCTTCACAGGATTTGGCTCATTTGTGGAGAAGACGGTGATGCCTTACATCAGTACGACGCCGGCTAAGCTCAGGAACCCCTGCACGAGCGAGCAGAACTGCACCAGCCCGTTCAGCTACAAGAATGTGCTCAGTCTTACGGACAAAGGGGAGGTATTCAATGAACTCGTTGGTAAACAGCGCATATCTGGAAATTTGGACTCTCCCGAAGGTGGCTTTGATGCCATCATGCAAGTTGCTGTTTGTGGAGTAAGTACATGCGTGTCCTACAAAGGGACGTTACTTGTGTGAATTTTAACTGTGATTTTACTGTCAGTTGGTACAGAAGAACTACCTACTTACCAAACCATACTTCACGACCCTGAGGAATACAGAATTTGATCCCTTAGACTCCCTCCAGCTACACAAGTGCTTTGTAAAGCAGATTTAATCATCATGGCCCTATTTAAACTGGGCAGCCACTTCATTCCTGCCGGATCTTAAAAGCCAGAATGCTCATCATTTGAAACAGTGGGGCCGCACAGCCGTACTTTGGCTGGTGTTCTAGATTTCTAGAAGAGGCGCAGGTGTCCTGACTCTGGCTCGTGCCGGAGATGGAGTCGCACTCGGTCAAGGTGTCACCAGGCGCGTTGAGAGAGCTCGGCTGGAACGGCGTCTCCGATGCCGTCTCCCTCGGGTGGGTTCTGCTCTGCCCGCCGTCTGTGAGGGATGTCTTCCCTGTGCCTTAGCGATGCAGGCAGCAGCTTTTTACGTCCTACTGCGTAAGCTACAGGAGGACATATATTTTGAGAAGTTGTAGCATAGTAATCATTGTAATTGCAAGATGTTTAGTAGTGGAAAGCTCATCTCCATGAGACTAGTGATAGAATTTTATGAGCCGTTTAGCAGCTGAAGATTTTGAGGTGACCTTTCATGACCTGGCTGCAGCTGGAACCAGAGAGCACTTGAGGTCAGTAAGGTTTGTCTGAAGTACCCACTTCTGTCTCATTCCCCCCCTTTTTCCTTACAGTACATTCCCTGGAAGACCTTCCTTGACTCCAGATGCTTCTTAATGGGTATTTTGTCAACCAGGTTTTGCTAAAGTGCTTAACTATATCCAAGATAATCATGTGGTATAGCAGGATGGTACAGTGGTTGAGAGAGCAGTCTGTAGACTGCTGGGACGCTGTTCCACCCTTTCCCGTTGCCGCCGAGTCGGGACAGTTTGCTTAGCCGCGCTGGAGGGCTGTTTCCTTCTCCATAAGAAGGGATAATACTAGACGTACCCGATAGGACGGTTACAAAGTTCAAATACGGTAATGCATGTAGAGTGCCAGGGAGCTCTCAGCAAATATCAAGTACTATATTATTGTTACTTTTGATTTCTCCCTGGGGCGGTTGGCATTTAAGGGTAGTTTCTGCTTTTAAAGGGGAAGAAAGACTAATATTCCAGGTAGTGCTTAGCCTGCCGCCCTCCTCTCGCAGCTACTGATTCATGATCGTGTTAGCTGCTCAGCGTGGAGAGAACATTCTCTGGGCTGC
Organism: Ursus arctos; assembly: GCF_023065955.2. Classification (NCBI taxonomy): domain Eukaryota; kingdom Metazoa; phylum Chordata; class Mammalia; order Carnivora; family Ursidae; genus Ursus; species Ursus arctos. The sequence goes on from NW_026622986.1 coordinate 6,373,345, forward strand.
CTCCGTCTGTGCCTCAGCCGGTGGGATTAAAGCCAGCCATAGCACCACGGCCACTGCCGTCTTTCTTTGTTTATCATGCTGACTAACTGTTCCACCTGCTTCTCTAGAAGCAGTGTACTAATGCGAGGGTTGCCAGCATCAGCACACTTAATGCCTGCCTTCAAGGAATTGACAGTTTTATGGGGATATGCACAGATGTATAGAGTAAATTTAGAGAAATATAATTACAAATTTACCCTAAAGAGAAGAGGATTTTATTGCTACTTTTTTATTGTTTTTTTAAGTAATCTCTACACCCAAAGGGGAGCTTATAAGCCCTAGATGAAGAGTCACGCGTTCCACCAGCTGAGCCAGCCAGGTGCCCCTTTACTGCTACTTTAGATCCTCTGTTGAATGAGGAGGAGAATAAAATACGTGAACAAATAAACAGTACCGATGAAGTAGACTGGGTGGAGTTAAGCAGGGCAGGGGTTTGGAGAAGTTAAAAAAAATAATGCCTAATATGGAGGTTTGATAAAGGAGCCGTATACCTTAGAAGCTATGAGCAGGATGGAAGGAGGGTGAGAACATGGCAGCAGCAGTAGGGTAAAGTGCGGAATGGGCTGAGACGTTTTTACGTCCCCGTTAAATGCCTGTTGTGTGCCGAGCACTGTGCTGGCTCCTGAGGTATGATGGTGAGCAGAGCCAGATGTCCCTGCCCCACAGGGAGTGAGCTTACCTTCTACTCGGGGAGGGAGACATTGATTTTAAAAGATACAGTTTTTAAAAAGAGCTGAGAAAAGTGGACAACCGGCAAGACACAGTTTTCGTGGGGGGTGGAGGGGCCTTCTGCAGTGGGCTCTGCAGGTATCGGTAGGAGTCTTGGCATTACAAAAGGACAAGCTAAGGAGAAGGTCTAGAGTGAGGTTAAAAGTGCAGTGGAGGGGCGCCTGGGTGGCGCAGTCGTTAAGTGTCTGCCTTCGGCTCAGGTAGTGATCCCAGCGTTCTGGGATCAAGCCCCACATCAGGCTCCTCTGCTGGGAGCCTGCTTCTTCCTCTCCCACTCCCCCTGCTTGTGTTCCCTCTCTTGCTGGCTGTCTCCATCTCTGTCAAATAAATAAATAAAATCTTAAAAAAAAAAAAAAAGTGCGGTGGAGCCTGTGTGAGGGTGACAGCTTTATGTACAGCAATTGTGGATAGTATTTATAAATTGAAATCTTTTTCTTTTCAAGTCATTGATTGGCTGGAGGAATGTCACACGGCTGCTGGTGTTTTCCACGGATGCTGGGTTTCACTTTGCCGGAGATGGCAAACTTGGTGGCATTGTTTTACCAAATGATGGACAGTGTCACCTGGAAAATGATGTGTACACAATGAGCCATTATTATGTAAGTGCTGAATTCCTTACATGTTGAATGGATTCATGTGGAATTTTGGGCTTAATGCTAAGAGTATTGTGGGCGACTGGCTTGGGGGTTTGTTATTTTGGTAAGTACAGGCCCTAACCTAATGTGCAAGGAAGCTGGTATTTAAAAATGTGCTTTTGTGCTGGCTTCCTGCTGCATAGACAAGGGCCTCAGTCGGTGAAAGGAGCTGCTTGGACACTCTCACTCTGTGCCTCAGCCCCTGGCTGTGTCTCTTCTCCCTTGCAGGCAGCATTTTGTAACAAATTTGATACTGTTTCTAAACAGATAATTTGTATCATCCTGTACTCATTTATGTAAGATTTTTGGAAGTAGGCACTCTGCTTTTACTGAAAACAAAGATTGGCAAATTATTCAAGTTGTAGAAGAAATCTAAACCCTGGTGAATTTTGGTGATTTATGATACAACCTGTAGTTATTGGCACTTCTTTAATTTCATTGTTTAACATTTAATAAACATAGAGCTTGCTTTTTAAAACTTTTTATTATGGAAGTTTTTATGTATAGATAAAGATAGAAGATTGGAAACGCACATGTACACACCTCGCACTTCAGCAGTCATTTGTGTTCTTTCAAGCAGTCTTGTGTAAGCAATCCACTTATGTATGCACATCGTGATTTTCAAAATGTATTGAAAAACTGGACTACATTGGATATAATTACATACTAAATTTTATTTAATTTCTTAGGATTATCCTTCTATTGCTCACCTTGTCCAGAAACTAAGTGAAAATAACATTCAGACGATTTTTGCAGTTACGGAAGAATTTCAGCCTGTTTACAAGGTAAATATATATATGTATGGGATAAAAAGAGAAACCAATTTCTAGACTCTTCGTATCTAGTCATTAGAAGCAAAATCTTATGTCTGTTTGAAATGTGGGAAAGTGTTACTAGCCAGACAGACTGGATTTTACAACAGTGATTTATATTAATTTTTAATCACATATAAAGCTAGTTTTTCTCATGTTCGACTCCTTAATTTATTTAGGAAATGGCTAGGGTGCTTGTACTTAAGTATTTTACATACTTAGTACTAATCGGTTGAATGAATAGTGTTTGTATCTCACATGTTTTATCTTTTCATTTCAGGAACTGAAAAATTTGATCCCTAAGTCAGCAGTAGGAACATTATCTGCAAACTCCAGCAACGTGATTCAGTTGATTATCGATGCCTACAACGTAAGTACATTCTGAGTAAGATCTCTTAGGCAATACTTTGCCCAGAGAAAGTAAATCTCCCTTCCTACGCAAGCCAAGAGGACAAGATGAAACTAACATCTTGTGTATCCGGAGGAAAACCTCTTATATTCTCTTACAAGAGTAGAATTATTTATGTAACCTAAACAGAGCAAAAATATGACAAAGGCATATGGGGAAGGTTTCTGAATGTCCGTTTGATGTCATTAAATAGGTTTCCTTGTTGGAAACAAGTGAGACATAACCTGCATCTAGACTTACTGGATTACCTCAGTCTCCACCCCCCAGTATCTTTTATAGATTCATCTCTTTTAATGAATTACTCTGGAAAAGGTTTTTTGTCGGTTCTTCTCTTGCCATGTGTTTAGAGATGTAGTTTTCTATTCTCGAGAGGTACACAGTCACTCATGTACACGTGTACCTAAAATATGTACAAATGTAAATGCATATATGACTTAGCTCTTTTAAAAAGATCTATAAGATTTTTCTTCCCCCGCACATGGAAGGAAGTTGAATTGTCTAGAGCTCTAACCCAGAGTATGGTCAGTGACGCTCACTAAGCATTGGTGAATAATCGTTGTAAGTAGTCAGAAGACATTTGTAATATGGTAACCATTGTGTGTCCACCCCTCAGCCTTCTGACAGGTTGAATTTTTACCTCATGCCAGGGTTTCCCAGAATGTTCTGGAAAGACCCTATTCAAAGAGACCCTACTCAGAGAGGTTTTGTATTACAGAGGTTTTCAGGACTCCCAGTTGTTTCGTGTCTTCCCTATAGTTGTTCTCCATCTTAACAGAATATTGTAATATTTCCAACTCGCATGCATGTAGGTGTGTGAACAGGAGACAGCTTGCTGCTGAGCCTTCTTATTTGTCTTGAGCGATCTGATATTAAAAAAAAGCACTGCCTTGAATCCTTTGTACTTGGGGTTTTGGGTTTGTGTGTGTGTGTGTGTGTGTGTGTGTGTGTGTGTGTGTTGTTGTTGTTTTATTTTTTTGTTATTTTTTGTGTGTGTGATTTTTTTTTTTGTCCTGGTCTATAATGGCTCCTAAGTAGATTTGTTTCCAGACTATATAGTCAATTGTTTACCTGAGTCCTTAGTGGCTGGAAGTGGTAGGGCCAGAGGAGAGACATATTGCCAATGGGGACAGAAAATGTTTGTTCTGAGTCCTTAGGACTCCTCATATTTAATATCAGGCCTTTTCTGCACTGTGTGATCATCAGTAATTAAGCACAAATACTCTTTTTTTTTTAAAGATTTTATTTATTTGAGTGAGAGAGAGCAGAGTGAGAGAGACAGCACGAGCAGGGGTAAGAGGAGAGGGACAAGCAGACTCCCCGCTGAGCAGGGAATCTGATGTGGGGCTCGATCCCAGGACCCTGAGATCATGACCTGAGTCGAAGGCAGACCCTTAACCAACTGAGCCACCCAGGTGCCCCATCTTAACTTTTTAATCATGTACAGTATTTTGAAGAATTTTAATTTGAGCCTGTTTCTCTCAGGTCTGTGTTTTCTGGTCACTCAAGACTTGGCTCCAAATCTTTTATTTAAATAATAATTGTTTTCTTAATAGTTCATTTGCCCATTGGTTTTATGTATTCAGTGTACTTTATAGTAGCATTTTGTTTGCCTTTCCTGTGTGTGATTATTCTTTCTTTTAGTCCCTTTCCTCAGAAGTCATTTTGGAAAACAGCAAATTGCCAGAAGGAGTAACAATAAATTATAAATCTTACTGTAAGAATGGGGTGAACGGAACAGGGGAGAATGGAAGAAAATGTTCCAATATTTCCATTGGAGATGAGGTATGTTGTATAAGCATTTTCTGAAGAAAAGAAAAAATTGCTTGTTTATAAGCAAATCTAGTTTATAATTTGAGAAACAATAAAAGAAATGAGCTTTTTGAAATACTTTTTAGATTTAAATTGCTTAGTTAGTTGTTAATTTAATTGTTTTTTTCCTTCAAGGTTCAGTTTGAAATTAGCATAACTTCAAATAAATGTCCAAATAAGGATTCTGAAACCATTAAAATTAAGCCTCTGGGCTTTACTGAAGAAGTAGAAGTCATTCTTCAGTTCATCTGTGAGTGTGAATGCCAAAGTGAAGGCATCCCTAGCAGTCCAAAGTGTCATGAAGGAAATGGAACATTCGAGTGTGGAGCTTGCAGGTGAGCTGAGGTGGTTGGAGAATGACAGAGGTGCATTGGGTTTGGAAAGTTATGGGCATGCTCTTTTGAGAAATCCAGAAAAAAATCTTTTTAGAGCAAGTAAATTCTTCGTTCCAACCACTGTTGCTCACCACAAGATCAATTTTATGATCTTGTATGTTATTTATAGAAAGTTCTTCCCTGCCTTCTTCCTTCTTCAGAAGATGTTCTTTGAAATAAAAGGTTTTATAGCCATCAAAGACATATGTTTAACAAATTGTTAAGTTGGCCTTTGGGTTTTTCCCTCATATAATAGCAACCTGAATTTTCTAGAGCTAATAAGCCTGTATTAAAATACATTTATGGAAAAGCGTTTTAGGAAGATACATCAAACTTATAATGGTTTTACCTGGAAATGAAACTAGGAAGCAGCAAAGGGTGTTCACCTGGTGCATGCACTTCTGCATTGTTGGAATAATGGAATTATTTGCTGGAATTAATTGCTGGAATAATTGTTTTTTAAAAATAAATATATTTTGTGAAAGTAAAAAGAAAACACTATTTTCTAAACATAGAATCTACTAAAAAAACTGTAATCGAATGATTTAAAATTTTTTTTACACTGTGGTGGTTACCTTTAAATTAAAAATTAAAATTGAATATACTTTGAATACAGCTGTCTCCTTGAAAGATAGGAGGAAGGGGAGAGTATTTTGATCTAAATGTCAGCCCCAAATGACTAGGCTTTGAAGGGTTTTTAATCATGAGAAAAATAAGTGGCTGAATTTCACCATCAGTTACTAGTTGTCTATTCTAAATAACAACTTAAATGTTATATTTTACTTTTTTGTGTTGTATGTATCCTGACTGAGTCTTGTAGATCCGTTTTTAGTAAAATTCATGAACTAAAAAGATCTTAAAAATATTTTGTCTTTCTGGGATGCCTGGGTGGCTCATTCAGTTAAGTGGCGGGCTCTTGATTTCAGCTCTGGTCATCATCTCAGTCAGGGTTGTGGGATTGAGCCCCACGGGCGTTGGATCCATACTCAGTGGGGAATCTGCTTAAGAATTTTTTCTCTTTCTCCCTCAGCCTCTCCCCCAGCTTGCAGGCATGGGCGTACACTCACTCTCTCTAAAATAAATAAATAGATCTTTTAAAAAATATAGTTTGCCTTCCTTCCCTTTACATATTCACCAGATACAGAATTAGTGTATTTCCAGTGTCTATAAGCCTTGGGTATTCTAAAAATACAGTGTGTCTGAAAAGTCTGGACCCATAGGATATACCTATTTTTAAATAGTATGTTATATTTTTAAATGATGTGCTCAATATGTTTTTCTTCAACTTCTGTGCACTTTTTGGGGTGTGTTTATTGTACTTTTTTAGATTAACAGTTGGACCATTGCTTTAAATTTAGAGATGCTTCTTCCATAATACCAAATGTAATAGCATATTATTTGAGAACAGAATTAATATACTCTTTTAAAGTAAGTTGATCCTGTATTTCCAAATTCTTTGTTCACCTGTTCGCTGCTAGATGATATTTTCATCTTGATAAAAATGGTTATTTTCCTGAGGACAGATTTTTTCCCTAGGCTCTTGCATATATTGCATATGAACTTGGCCGCATGTGTGTGTGCGCATATGAACACTTTTGTACACGTCTGTGACATGTGGTGTGAACACTCCCATGTAATATCATTGTATTTTGAAGATACTGTTCATAGTCTTGTTTCCTCTCCCAGTCTTTCTCACAATATGACTTGTTATTTTTAATTATTTTTATTTGATTTGATTGAAATTTTGGATTCTTTCTTCAGGTGCAACGAGGGACGTGTCGGTAGACATTGCGAGTGTAGCACAGATGAAGTGAACAGTGAAGACATGGATGCTTACTGCAGGAAGGAGAACAGTTCGGAAATCTGTAGTAACAACGGAGAGTGTGTCTGCGGACAGTGTGTTTGTAGGAAGAGGGATAATACAAATGAGATTTATTCTGGCAAATTCTGCGAGTGTGATAATTTCAACTGCGATAGATCCAACGGCTTAATTTGTGGAGGTGAGAAAGGGGTCTGAAAATGGTTCTAAAACGTGATCCCATCTAATACAATAAAAAACGTTAGGAGTTTACTTGGTGAACAAGTAGGAAAGGGCAGCACTGAGGGGTCAGTCCGTCCTTAGCTCTGTGTTCTTCACATTACTGCTTATTTTGACTTTTAAGTCAGTGCCGTGGTTGGATATCTTTACCGTTATTATGAGAAATGATATTTTTAATCCCAGGAAATGGCGTGTGCAAGTGTCGTGTGTGCGAGTGCAACCCCAACTACACTGGCAGTGCCTGTGACTGTTCCCTGGACACGACCTCGTGCCTGGCCACGAACGGGCAGATCTGCAACGGCCGGGGGGTGTGCGAGTGCGGGGCCTGTAAGTGCACCGACCCCAAGTTCCAGGGGCCAACCTGTGAGATGTGCCAGACCTGCCTCGGTGTCTGTGCGGAACATAAGTAAGTATTTCCCAGGTGCACAAACAGGTGGTATTTGCTGTGTGTTGACCTAACTGTGACTGATACTTGGTCACACTGGAAATAAAATATCTGACACACGGTGGCCCACTCGGAGTCTTAAAACTCCTTTCTCAGTTGCTGGTGTTTGTCATATGATTCTTAAGTGTGTCATAGGAGAGCAGTGCGTGCCATCACTTTGGTCTGAATTTCACAGGCTATGGAATTGAATCCACATGGTAACCTTTCTGAAAGAAGTATTACCAGTTGTTGAATTACTATCTCTGGACTAAACTAAGTAGAATTGAAGGTTTTGCCTTTTGAAGAACTGTTGTTGTATCAACAACATATTGTTTAAATCGCTTTGTGCTGCATATTTATAATGTCTAATAAGGCTAGTTTTACTACTTTTTTATTTCTCTTTTTGGATTTTAGTTTGAACTGTACTATGTAATTTCACTAGGGAAACTAGCATCTTTATATTTAGTTTTTCCATCTAGAAGTGTCCTGGGCCTCTCCATTTATTCACATGAAATAGCCTTTACGCAAATATTTATTTAAAATTTTAAATACATTTTTAATATAATTTGTGTTTTCACAGAGAATGTGTTCAGTGCAGAGCCTTCAATAAAGGAGAGAAGAAAGACACGTGCGCACAGGAATGTTCACATTTCAACATTACCAAGGTTGAAAATCGGGACAAATTACCGCAGCCAGGCCAGGTTGACCCCCTGTCCCACTGTAAGGAGAAGGATGTTGACGACTGCTGGTTCTATTTCACGTACTCAGTGAATGGGAACAACGAGGCCATCGTCCATGTTGTAGAGACTCCAGGTAAAATCTGATCATTTCAAAATTCTTTTCATTTTCTTTGTCTTCTTTCTACTACTACTTAGGCCTCTTGGCGTTTTCCCTAACACGCAGTAATGGCCTTCAGCTGGATTATTTTAGGTTCAAGTTAGGGAATTTTTAATCTCAAAGCTTAAAATAGTATTCTTAACTACAGAAGATATAAGGAAAAGAGAAAGCAAGTCTTAAGTGTTATGAGTGCAGAGTTTGAAGACTAAATGCGTGAAATCACATCAAAGTCTCAGCATACTGCCTGACACTTAACCAGGAACTCACTAGTACTAAGATCATTATCGATGATCCTTAAGGTTGAGCTTGATGTAGGTTTGGGTACTACCAGGAAAGATAATTTGTTAAAGGATATTATAAAACATGAATTTGTTCAGCTCCTCAGAAGATGAAACATTTTTTATTTTGACTTTTATAGGCACTTTTTTGTATATTCTTTGAAATTTTCTACATTTGTGTATAGGTTTTGGTGGGAATATAAGTTTTCATCTCTTTTGGATATATGGTAGGATTGGATTTGGGGGCATATGGTGAGCATATAGCCAAACTGTTTTTGAAGCCTCTGTATTGTTTCGTATTTCCAGGTGTGTGTTTGGCAAATATTGTTTCCCAGTTTCTGCTTCCTTATCTTTGCACCTTTTTAACAGTGTTTTTTAAAAGACCAGAAGCTTTAATTTTGATGAACTACAATTTGCCAAGTTTTTCTTTATGGATCTTGCTTTTACTATTATATCTAGCACTCCTTGCCTAACTCAGGTCCTTAAGAACAGGATTTTTCTCCTGTGTTTTCTTCTGGAAGGTTTATAGTTTCTGGTTTTCCATTTAGGTCTATAACCCATTTTGAGTTAATCTTAGTATATGGAGTGAGGTTCAATTTTTTGCATATGGATTTCTAGTAATTCTAGCACCATTTGTTGGAAAGATTGACCCTTCTCTACCTTTGTTGAAAAATCCGATAATCTTAATGTATGTTGGCCTATTTCTAATCCTTTATTCTGTTCCATTAATCTGTGCATCTGACCTTTAGCCAATATACCACACTATCTTGATTACTGTCACTTTATAGCTAGTCTTGTAATCTGGTAATGTAATCTGTCTAACTTTGTTCTTTTCCAAAGTGTTTTTGAAACACTCGCCTAGTTCTCTGCCTTCCTTGTACATTGAGAATTAACTTGCTGATACCCACAATACTCCTGCCAGGATTTTGATTGGGATTGCACTGAGTTTATGTAGTTCAAACTGGGGGAGCATTGACATCTTAACATTATTTATTCAGGTCTTTGATTTCTTTCATCAGTGCTTAGTAATTTTTCGCATGCGAATCTTGCACGTATTTCGCTGAATGTGTACAGAAGTATTTCATGGTTTTTGATGCCGTTGTAGAAGGTACTGTTTTCTAAATTTCAGTTTCTAATATGTAGAAATAAACTTCTATGTAATATATAGAAATACCTGTCATTTTTGTTTATTGATGATGTATCCTATGGCCTTGTAAGGTCACTTGTTAGTTCTAGTATCTTTTTTATAGATTCTTTGGAATTCTTTACATTTACTTATCTTGGGGTTTTATTCCTATATGTTTTTGATAAGAGACTAACCAGGTCTTTGTAGTTTTGGCCCTACTTTGCGTATATCAATCTTATGTGCTCATTCTTTCCTTTTTACTTTACAGAGTGCCCCACCGGTCCAGACATCATTCCAATTGTAGCTGGTGTGGTTGCTGGAATTGTTCTTATTGGCCTTGCATTGCTGCTGATTTGGAAGCTTTTAATGATAATTCATGACAGAAGGGAATTTGCCAAATTCGAAAAGGAAAAAATGAATGCCAAATGGGACACGGTAAGTTGCAGAACATCTAAAACATAAGGAGGTTTACAAAGTAAATGTAACACTTCTAAGACTTGTCTCTTACCTTTAAAATTGATTATTAAAGTCCTGTTTAAGTATTTTATTTCCCCAGAAGTTCATTACTCAGAGAACTTGCATTTAGTGAAAAACAGAAAACATCTTAAATATATCCCATTAAAACAAAACATTATAAGAAAGTATCTTCTGGACACTGTGGTCAGTGTTTTTATTTCTGAATTTTGATCTTAAATCTGCTCTTCTGCCTTTTCATCTCATGTAAAATAGAATTCTAAATAATGTCTGTGTAGCAAGATACTCAGTGGAAAGCTTTTCTCCCTCTCTCCTTTTTTTCCAGTCAAAAGCAGCCAGACTCAAAAGGCTATGCATTATACAATTCCACCTGTCTGACATTCTGGAAAAGGCAGAACTGTAGGGGCAGAACTAAATCAGGCTGGAGTGGGGGGAGAGGGCACGAGGGATCTTCTTGGGGTGATCTGGTTTGTGGGTATGGCTGTACAACTCTATACTTAAAAGAGGTATATTTAACTTTCTGCAGATTATAACTCACTAAACTTTGTAAAAATTTTTAAAAGCTGAAAGTGAGTGAAACGTTGTGCTAGCATATAATGTGCTTTGAAATATGAAGTCTGAGGGTGGGGTGGCCAAATGTTGGCCTCCATGTATTTGTCTTTTGACACAAGAAGGCTGTCTTCGGTAATTTGAGATTATAAATGAATTTTAGTCATTTGCGTTTTACTGCAGTTTGGGTTGTTTTTTTTTAAATAATGATATTCAGAACTATAAAAGTAAAATTTATAAAGTAGTGAAAATTCTCTTATAGTGGTTAAACACTATACATGTCGATTTTTTTCTGATGAAATCATTAGAAACTATTTCTTTTACTTTAGCAAGAAAATCCGATTTACAAGAGTCCTATTAATAATTTCAAGAATCCAAACTATGGACGTAAAGCTGGTCTCTAAGTTGCCGTTCGTATTTTCTTTCATTTTCTGTCTTTGCATGTGAACTTTTGTTCTTTCTTACTACAGTAGCGTGTGCTTTATCACTGCTGCTGTTTTTTTTAAAGTCTGGCTTTATTTATACGGCTATATTGTGGCTTTTTTTGGTGTGTGTGTTACTTTAGAGTTAGTGTTTTGAAGAGCTTTAAAACAAGCTTTATGGTACAGAAGCAGCAGCTGGGTTGCAGTAAAACGAGGATATGCTTTGTGGTCAGACCGACCTCGGGTCAGATCCCAGCCCTTCGGCAGCATTGAGCCACTTTGCTGTTCAGAGCTTAGTTGTCGCGTCTTTAACAGGGAGCCTTGAATAACCTCTGTTGTGTGGGTGTGGGTGTCTGCTAATGAGCCGCGTTACGTGAGGTCAGCCTGTCACTTACAATCTTCACTCCCGCGCTGTAGATGGCATTATCCTTACATATGCATCGCTACATGTAGATTTTAGGGTGAAATAGTAAAAAGTAAAAGTGAAGTCTAAATTGCAAAATAGAATAAATGCAACCTGGTGAAGCATTTGTATAATATGCAACTACAGTATCATTGTTACTGGTTCTGGAACTATTTGGAGATTCTTTAGTTCTTGATTTAAATCGAATGAAATTCTATTAAAAACCAGAAGACCTTTTATTTATATATATATATTCTGGTCATTGAGTGATTCTAATATTCAAATCTAACACTGAACTTTAAAAAAAAAAAGATGACATAGACTTTAAAGAGAAAGTCCTGTTTACAGTTTTAAATAAACATTTAGTTGAAAATGTCACAGTTGTAATAAGGTTGCTTATCCTATTCACTAAGCTGGGGTGTAATCATTTTGGTGAATGTATGTTTTACCTGAATGACAAATTTATTATTTTTTCTTTTGTTAGTAGTGGTCAGGATTTCCTTATATCTGAATTTTCATGAAATGCTTCTAGCATATTTTAATATAATCATGGAAGGCCCTTAAACTGATTTAAAAGGTTATAATAAGAACAGATTCTCCTGGCTGGTGATCCAGAATTCCTCTTTCCTTTCCCAAGGACTGTTTTTGTTTTATTTCACCTATTGGAAAACTCAGGCACAGAAGGGTGAGGTAACTTGACCAGGTTCACCCACGACTAGTCAGCGGAAGGGCTCAGGTTCGGACCCAGGCAGTGGACTCCGGGGTCTGTGTTCCTGCCCACAAGAGTGCGCCGGCAGCAGTCACTCGTCTTCACCAGACTCTGCTACCTAGCTCAGAAGAGGTGGATCATTCTTTACAGAGAATGACAGCTTTTTGACACGCGTAGTAACAGTAACATTACTGCATTGCACAAGCATCGTAACAGACGTGCCACCTGTGACATAGAAACCAGCGCTGGTTTTTTGCTTATTTACTGAGAGTGTCCTGAAAATACAGGAATGCTTAATATTTTTAAGAGGTAGGAAGGCCCAATAACATTAGAAACCATCACTTGTCAGATTTTCTTTAATTTCTAAGCAGATTTTAAGACTTTTGCAATGGCAAAATTAAATTTGATGGCAGAAGATTACAGTCACTTTCATATATGGGTAGGCTGGTACATTTTTGTATTAGTTTAGACTTGTGTTCTTCTCTTTCCTAATCCTTTCCACAGAGTATTTTTTGCTCGATTTTTTCTTTCTTTCTTTCTTCCCTTTTTTTTTGGGGGGGGTAGATCAGAAACAGTCAAATATTGACAATTCCATTTGGTTACTTCGCAAATGAGATAAATTTCTGTGAACCCTATTAAAAGGTGTAATTTCCACCTTTACTACACATTAAATTGTACTTTGAAGGAAATTATCAGTAATAGTGAGACTTAATGGTTACATCATTAATTTTTGGCTAAAATGTTATTTCTTCAGCCAAAATAAGCCTTTTGGATAACTCGAGAGGTAAAAGTTTGGTTAAAATGTTATTATTCATTAGTGAAATCTGGGGGAATTAATGGCTACAGGTTATTCTGAGGTGTTTTCTCTTGAAAAATTAAAGTAGAAATAAACAGTAGAAATTAATGAGCATCACAAAATGAAAATAAATTACAGCTTGTGAAACACTTTGCTGATATAGGACCAGGGTTTGCCAATGAGTGAATTATGTCATTAACATATTTCAGATAATGAGCAGGTGCTGTAATTACTTTACCACGTGAGGCTACTGTGTAGGTGCATTTAAAAAAATCAAATTATGAACTTTATAATTTTAAAGTGGATTAAAAAATTGTCTATCTTCCATGCTGTTATACAACTTTATTTTATTTCTTTTTAAAGATTTTTTATTTATTTATTAGACAGAGATAGAGACAGCCAGCGAGAGAGGGAACACAAGCAGGGGGAGTGGGAGAGGAAGAAGCAGGCTCATAGCGGAGGAGCCTGATGTGGGGCTCGATCCCATAACGCCGGGATCACGCCCTGAGCCGAAGGCAGACGCTTAACCGCTGTGCCACCCAGGCGCCCCTGTTATACAACTTTAAATGTAGATTCTTAATCTCTCACAGTTGTATATTGTATATCTAATATGTTCTATTACAGAGATGATAGTCCAGTGTGCGAAAAAAGATGACATTTTACAGAGTACAGAGGACTTCACTTCTGAATATAACCCTGTTCTCTTGATTTAAACATGCTTTTGATTTTTTTTCTCAAGATAGGGGTGGGGTTGCACTCTGAACAACGGAAACTAATCTGGTTTATTTTCGTTTGCCTCTATTTAAAATGATGCCTGACACAGATAGTTTAACTTTACCTCTAACCTTGCATGTTAAACTTTTGTTTGGATGTAATAATAAATGCATAAATGTTTGTGTATATGAAAAGGCAGACTTTTCTCCAAAGGTAAGTTTCCGCCTTATGTACTTTGGACTCATCAATAATTTGGGTATTTTTTTGTTTTGGTTTTGTGTATGTGTTTACCTTCCTTATAATTCTTAAGTAAGAAATATTAGATTGATCTAATGTATTGTTTTAAAGAAAAATGGTGATTTGTTTTCTCAGTGTATTTGGAAGAATCTAGTTCTAGCCTCGTATGCTGAGTAGGAAGATGGGAATAGAGTATCACTTTCTTGTACTGAATAACTTGCTAGGAGTGTGTTGCCAGGACCCAGTTTCCTGTCTCCGTTGTGAAATGTCTGCTGCAATGTCTGTGTGATAATGTATTAGCTTCACTTGGATAAGAGATAGGAAATATGTTTTTTTATCATCCAGATTATATAATGTCTGTCCCTGAGGGATCCTGAGTTCCATGTTTCTGAAATGACTGGTCAAGTTGTGTTTCGTGGGGTGGGGTTGGGCTCGGGCTAAGGCATATTGTCCTGTCTTAATAGGAATTCAGACTAACTGTGGAGCTGAAGTTGTGGTGGTTTATTTGGTGTGTTTCAGGACCACCCAGCTTTACACGCTATACTTTTCCTCAGTGATTTCCCATCTACGGGATAGAATTCAGTCTTTTTTTAGCATGACAAACAGGACCTTTAGGATTTAGCACTTTCTTATCTCCTCTCCCTTGCTCACACCTCAAAACATATACTCACACTCACATGTACACTCTTAAAAACTTCTAAACCGTATATATTTCTACACAAATGTGTCGTTCGTTTCCCTAGACCTTGACTTTGCATGTGTTTTGTTTATCTTTTAATATTTTATCTGTAGTCAATTTCTCTGTGAAAATAGCCCTGATCTTCTCAAGCCCCTTGTTTCTTTCACTTCCGTACTGAGTGCATAGTTCTCTTGCGTGCTGTAGCGGAGTGCCTGCACTTACTCGCATGTTTGTCGCCACCAGACTGGACCCTCCTAGAGGACAAAAAATTGTGGCAATAAAAGCCATATCCAAACATAATCTGCAGTGAAGTGTAAATAAAATTTGAAAGCAAAAATGACTGTTTAGATGCTTTCCATATAAATATTTTTAAAAATCAACACAAATAGCTCTATGGTACAATATAAAACCAAACAGCATTTCAAAGTCTTAATTTTTGCCCAGAAACTTAATGTTTTAAGTTTTTATTTAACATTTATTGATTTTTGCTCACTGTAATTTCCTCTGAAAGAGGATTATTTGGCTGTACTTCTCAGTTGGCTTTCAAGCCTACTTTTTCAGTTTATAAGGATAGGAGAAAGAAAATGCTACAGTAGATATGTAAATGGATCGCTTAGGTTAAGAGTTTTTTGGGTTTTTTTAAGAAAATGGTAGCGTGGGGGTGGCTGTTATTTGCCTGCTTAAAGCATCAATGCCTGTATACTTGCCGGGCTTGACTTCAGTACTCTTTACTAAAATTTAGTATTGCAATAAAAATAAAACATTTCACCAGTATGATATCGAAGAATAACGATTATTTTATGAAGAATGGTATTACTTTTGTTAACATTCTAAGCAAATTTGGCTCTGTGACGCCTCGAGGAGGCACAGCGCTCTCAGCCGTCCTGTGACCACCTCACCCCAGAACTTTCTGTAGCAGTCACTTCTGTGGGCGGAAGAGCCTCGGGACGCTGCTTCCCTCCCAGAGATGACAGTAAGGAGTCCCAGTAATTACCGGGAACCTTCTTAACCGCAGTAAAGCGTTAAGGATCAGGCAGTTCATGGCAGAGGGGTGGATTCTAACTGACCCCGGCATTCAAAACTAGCGTAAAGGGGAGAAGCGTCCCTGCACGTTCTCTGCGGTGGAGGACGCTCTTCAGTCCGTCCTGCCGCGGGGAGAGGACTCAGGACTGAGATAATGCCGGGTTACAGCGTCGCCGTTCGGCTTGAAGAGCAAAGCTTTCATGTTTCGTTCCGGCGTAAACTTCTATGAATGCCTTTTTAAAGAACTGGGTGTGATATCTGGACAGATAAGAATGGAAACAACTTCTGAAAATGACCATTTTTAATACTGTCTTATAAAATAGTACTACTTGATTTTAGTAGAGTAACTGATAATTTTTCTCACTTTTTTTTAGGGTGAAAATCCTATCTATAAGAGTGCCGTGACAACTGTTGTCAATCCGAAGTACGAGGGAAAATGAGCACCGCCCGTGCGGATTCACGACACTGACTTCAGAGTAGTAATTTTCATAGTCACAGTAAGGTAGCTTTAGGGCAGTATCACCGTGGTTTCTCTCATGTGCAGTTTTTGAAAATGTACAATATGTATAATTTAAAAATTTTTTTTTATTATTTTGAAAATAATGTTATAATCAATGCCAGGGACTGACAAAAAACTTGAGACAGGATGGTTATCCTCGTCAGCTAAGGTCACATTGTGCCTTTTTGACCTTTTCCTCCTGGACTATTGAAATCAGCCTCTTACTGGATTAAGCGATATTTCTAGAGTGATTGAAAGGGCAGTAGTTAAAGTAGTGAGTATGCTGAGAGTTTCTATTAATCAAGTATTAAAATTGATTTTTAGCTTTACAGATATGTCAGGTTTTAGTTCTACGGAATCCAAAGTAAATGTCCTACGTAGCTAGTTTAGAATTGTTTTGAATTTGTTATTTTGCTCTTTGCCCATTAGACAAGACTGATGACATATCTGAAAGACTGGGTATATTGGCAGTTACTGGTGCAAAATAGTTTTGAAATATTTGATCTGCGGAGGCCGTGGGAAAAAGAAAGTTAGGAAGGGAAAACATAGCTTTAAAACCTGTGTGCCATTTTAAGAGTTACTTAATCTTGGTAACTCTTTGCCTTCTCTTTAGAAATTCAAGACTTGGATAAAAGTATCGGGAAATTTTCTGCAAAAAAGTCCTTAATTTAGCATCAATTACATAATGGCCTTAATTTACATAATATTTGCTGAATTGAGGACCTTTGGGTGAATTTATCTTATTCGTTGTATTTTGTTTAAAGCCTGGTGCTTTTATCACCTCTTCTAATCATTTAGTGTATTTGTTTGCAATTTGGGGGTAAGACCTTTTTTTACCAGTACCTTTTCTTTGACATTTCAGCTGTAAATTTGCCTTTTTAATGAACATGTGAAGTTGTCCTTTGGCGTAGGTCACAGCCCTCACGTGTGCACGTCCCCTTCAGCCCGCGCTCTAACAGACCACTGTATAGTCCCTTCTCACTGTTTGCCCATTTTGTTTCATCCTAGTCACATTCTTGTGTTAAGTGCCTTTTAATTTTAACAGTTCACTTTTTACATGCTGTTTACTGAAGTTATTTATTAAATAAATATGCCGAAAATATGTAAGTTGGGTGTTTTCGCTCTGTTTTGTCCATTTCTGCACATGACATTTTTATAGCTTAGGCTGACAAAAAATATTTCTGGTTAATGGGTATTTCACTTAAGAAGGTAAAATACATTTCTTAAAAAAGAAAAGAAGATGTGCCAGTGACACAGGGAAAGTGGTATGATCAGATAGATTTTGCAGACTGTCTTTGGGCTCTTTAAATAATATTGGATAAATCCTCAGCCCTCCTCACCACTCCCTCCCTACACCCTGCAGCGGGCGAAGGCTTTCATCCCTGCATCAAACAGGATTAACTCTGTGAATGTCTTAGAACTGGTAGCTAGAAAGCTGGAAGTTGTCATTTAAGATCCAGACAGGATTGTTACTTTTCTTTCTTTTCTTTTTTTTTTTTTTTAACTATGTATTTATTTATTTGAGGGCGTGTGATTTATTTATCGAGAGAGCGCACAGAACAGGAGGGGCAGAGAGGGAGAGAATCACAAGCAGACTCCTCGCTAAGCGTGGGGCTCAATCCCGTGACTCTGAGATCCTGACCTGAGCCGAAACCAAGAGTGGGACCCTCCACCAGCTGCACCATAGGCGCCCCTGTTACTTTTCTAAAGAAATTTGATTTTCATTTGGCTTTGGTTTGTTAGAAAGTATGTACACCTATAGAACATACTTGTGTAAAGCATATTAGAAGACCTATAATCCTTCCTAGAGCATACAGCAAGTGTCAGAAAGTTGTGGGGGGGAGGACTGTGTTTAAAACTTTCAACTTTACAATTGCGGTACCCTCCCATTTTTAAAAATTGGTGCCCTATTGTACTTATTCCACTTATTTGTGTTTCCTAGCTTAGACTAAATCATTTTCCAGTTTAGAATTACTCATTTTACTAGTTTGTAAGCTTCATGAAAGAAACTATCTTGTTCATTTTCTTTCCTACCACCCGCACTCCTGCTTGGCTCAAGTCTTTTCCTTATGCCTTAGGCATAATCTATTGAATTGAATTATATATTTCTGCACCAGAACTTTGCTTTTATTATGAGGTTTTTAATATTATAGGAACAAAGTCACTGTTCTATGTATACATATTTTTTTCCTGACATATATGTCCTTGAGGCTGAAATCCGGTGAATTTTTAGATTTTATATTACAATTTACAATAACTTTGATTGAAGCCACATGGAACTTTGTCACTGAAATATTTATTTTCCTAGTGACAGTATATTTTGACTTCCAATGAAACACTTTCCAAAATATAAGTGTCCTGAAAGTAAAAAAAAAAAATTTTTTTTTCATTCAAACTCATGAGAATTTACAAAATGTATCATTCATGAAGAATTTGGTGAATGTCAGATGTCAGTAGCGGCAATTCGTTGCAATAACTCTCGGCCATCTTACGAAGTTTTCTTATTTTCTGCAACATACAACTTTGCAAGTTTATTTGATAAAGATGCCCAGATCAGACCTAGAGCCACAGGAGCAGGTCATCATACTACTTTAAAAAGTCACACGGTCAACTAGTTTAACCTGCAATTGGCCCTTTTTCCTTCTGTTGTCTACTAGAATTTGAGGGACAACATTGACTAGGTTATCTTTTATCTTTTGTTTATTGCCTGACTCCTTGAAGACTTGGATGTTTCTGACCTAATATACTCAAAGGAGTTCAGAAATAGTATCTCCAGGACCCTTCTTCAGCCTATAAAGAGACTGGCTCTTTAGACTATCTCACATGTTCTAGGATTCTTCTGAGAATTGAGGGATAAATAGATGTGGCTTTTGACTGATCAGTAGGAGCAGATTTGGGGGCTGGATTAGATCAAATTAAAGAGCCCATGAAGCCTCTACCACTGTGAGGGTGACATGTCTTCTCAACTAGACCCTCTGGGGCACAAAAATGCTAGGATGATGCACGAGACAAATACTCCCTTAAGCCCACTGATAAAGTCAATCCTTATGTTCATTTCCTTCTATAATACCTCTAAGTGTTGATTGGACTTTAACTATATTAAAATCTATGAATTTTTCAAGGGTATAGAGTTTCCATAAAAGGTTACTAGTGACATTTCATACCATTTTATTGGACTTTCTACTTACTCTGGGTTTATTATCAGGGCTAATTCTAAAATAGACTGGTATGTTAAGCAGAGTTAACTATGCATCACTGAGTGGAAACACTATTCAGAATATTTAAATTCCATTATTTAATCCATTGCTTTAATCATTTATACAGGACAGAGTTGCCTTCATTTTATGTGTAGTATTGATATCGACTTTACTTACTGATAGCAGTGTTATATCTGTGGCTTACTGACCAAGATTATTCCTGGCAGATAATCAGCATCCAGGTCTCCTTCAATAGCTAAGTGGCCTCTCAGCAACCATTTACAATGTATTGTCTCAACGCCCCCATTCCAGCTCCACTTTCAGATCCTCAAGCTTTTCTACATGCCCCTTGTACTCGATGTTTGTGTCTTGTCCCTGGATTTACTGGGTCTGTGAGTACAGGACCGTGTGTGTTTTGATTGGCCATTTACCCCTAGAACAAGGTCTGGCACAGCAATAGGTGACCAATAAGCACTTGCTGGATAGATGGATTTGTTTCCCTGTTACCACTCCTGCATCTACTTACCTAGCAGCGTCTGCAGTGATCTACTCTACCTTCCTGCCAGTTCCTGTCGATGGACTCTATACCCCCAGGCCGGTCCTGGCACTATATTTTCAATAATCATCTCGTCTCCCTACTAAGACAGCAGTTCTCCCCTCCCTGCATCACTGTTTCCCCCTCTCGTAGACCATGCCCATCATTAACAAGCCTGCTGTAGTTGCCATTTCTGTTTTTCTCTTCCCTTTATAACTCAAAAGAGTTGTCTAGCCCATATACCTATGGCCAATTATTTTTTTAAAGATTTTATTTATTTGACACAGAGAGGGAGAGAGCAAGCACAAGCAGAGGAAGTGGCAGGCAAGGGAGAAGCAAGCTCCCTGCTGAGCAAGGAGCCCGATGTGGGGCTTGATCCCAGGACCCTGGGATCATGACCTGAGCCAAAGGTAGCCACCCAACCGACTGAGCCACCCAGGCACCCCTGGCCAATTGAGTTTTTAACAAAGATGTCAGCTCAAAGGGGAAAGAAATTTCTCTTCAATGGATGGTGCTGGGTAACTGGATTTCTGCATGCAAAAGAATGAAATTGGACCCCCGCCTCACACTGTGTGCAAAAACTATCTCGCAATGGATCAGTAACGTAGGAGCTAAAGCCATAAAACTGAGAAGAAAACATGGTAATTCTTCATGACCTTGGATTTGGCTATGTATTCTTAGACATGACACAAAAGCATGAGCAACAAAAGAAAAAATACGAGTTGAACATCAGAATTGAAAACCTGTGCGTTAAAGGACATTATCGAGAAAGTGACAAGGGGCGTCTGGCTCACTCAGTACAGCATCCAGCTCTTGATTTCAGGATTGTGAATTCAAGCCCCACGTTGGGAATGGAGCCTACTTAAAAAGAAAGTAACAAGAAATGCTACAGAATGGGAAATATATTTGTAAATTGCATATCTGATAAGGGGTGAATATACAAAGAATTACAACTCAACAGAAAGACAACCAAATTAAAAATGGACAAAGGACTTGAATAAATATTTCTCCAAAGAAGAAAGAAATGGTCAACAAGCAGGTAAAAAGATGTACAACAGAGAAATGCAAATTAAAACCACAGGTAAATATCACTTCACACCTACTAGGATGGCAATAATTTTAAAAAGTGGAAAATAACAGGGGCGCCTGGGTGGCACAGCGGTTAAGCGTCTGCCTTCGGCTCAGGGCGTGATCCCTGCGTTCTGGGATCGAGCCCCACATCAGGCTCCTCCGCTATGAGCCTGCTTCTTCCTCTCCCACTCCCCCTGCTTGTGTTCTCTCTCTCGCTGGCTGTCTCTATCTCTGTCGAATAAATAAATAAAAAATCTTAAAAAAATAAAAGTGCAAAATAGCAAATGTTGGTGAGGATGTGGAGAATTTAGAAACCTTGTGCTTTGCTGGTAGGAATGTAAAATGGTGCAACAGCTGTGGAAAATAGATTGGTGGTTTCTGAAAGAGCTAAACATAAAATTAGCATAGGACCCAGCAATTCTAGGTTAATACCCAGAATTGACAGCACTCAGATGCTTGTGTGCCAGTATTCACTGCAGCGTTATTCACAAGGGCCAAAAGGCAGGAACAACCCAAGTGGTTTTGCTACTAACTAAACAGCCAGATAAAGAGTTAGGCTGCCCTCACCCGTGAAGATCCCTCTTTCAGAAAGCCCTGGGCAACCTAGATAACTGCTCAAGGGACCCCACCTCGCACTTCCTGAGACACAGCTCCCCACTCCCGTGCTTTAGATTGGCTAATAAAGAGCGAGTGCAGAAAACTGGAGACGCTTCACACCCAGGCCCCAATGACGGCAGAGACCCAAGCTGGTGTGCTTGTTCTCTTTTTACCCGACCTCACTGCGTGACCCTTGCGCGGGCCATGTACCCACCGAGAACTAAGAAATCTTGTTTCCTCAAGTTCCCTAGTGGTTTCTTGCTTGCGTGTATCCTGCCCTCATAGTAAGAACCGCAGCGGCCAGACCAGCCACAACGCCGGCCCTGGTGGGGGACGGGTCTGGGGGTGCAGTGTATAGTGGTACAGCTAACATTAAGGTATTATACAGAATAGTGTAAATAACCTTTAAAAATTGTTCTTTTGGATGTGCAGTCCTTTGAATCTTCACTTTTTCAATTCTCCTACCCTTAAAAAGCCCTGACAACCACTGATCTGTTTATTATTTCTCTAATTTTGCCTTTCCCCTAATGTCTTCTACTTGGAATCCGACAGCATGTAGCCTTTTCTGACTGGCTCCTGTCACTTAACAATATGGATTTAAGATTTGTCCATGTCAACCATTACATTGCCTGATAGCTTGTTCTTTTTTATTGCTGAAGAGTATTCAACTCTGTGGATGTGCCAGAGGTTATTCCCGCACATACAGGGCATTTTGGCTGCTTTGGGTTTGGGGCAATTGTGAGTAAAATAACACTCACATGCTCATTTCTGTGTGGACAGAAGTTTTCAAATCAGTTGGGTATAAGGTTCAGGAACATATGATAAGATCGTGTTTAATTTCATAAGAATCAGCCAAATTCTGCTCCAAAGTGGCTGTACCATTCTGTGTTCCCACCAACAATGGAAGAGATTCTCTGTTGTCCCACATTCTCTGTATGGTTTTCTACAGTATATGACCTGATTTATATTCCCACCAATACCCAAGGGTTCCCTTTCTTACGTCCTTGTCAACACTTACCTCTCGTGTTTTTTGTTCTTATTTTTTATGGTAGTCATTCTAAGAGCTGCGAGGTGATGTCTCCTTGTGGTTTTTATGTGCATTTATCTGATGATTTGTGATGTTGAGCATATTTTTATATACCTGTTGGCCATTTGTATGTCTTGGGAAAAAAGTCTACTCAGATCCTTTGGGCATTTTAAAATCATGTTATTTGGGTTGGGTTGGTTTTTGGTTTTTTTTTTTTGTTTGGTTTTTTTGCTTTTCAATTGTATGAGTTCCCAATATATTTTTGATATTAACCCTTACCACATGTATTGTTTTCTATGCTTTTAGAGTCATATTTAAAAAGTCATCCCTCAGACCAGTGTCAATAAAGTTTTTTATTTCTAGTAGTTTATAGTTTCAGGTTTTATGTTTAAATCTTTAATCTGTTTTAAGTTGATTTTTATATATGGAGTGAGAAAAGGACCCAGTTTCATTTTTCTGCATTCTTCCACTAGTTTTCACAGCACCATTTATTGAAGAAACTATCCTCTCCCTATTGTGTGTTCTTGGCATTTTGTCAAGGAACAATTCACCGTGAATGTGTGGGTTCACTTTTGAGCTCTTTACTCTCCTCTGTTGGTCTATATGTCTGTTTTATGCTGGTAACACGCTATCTCGATTACTGTATCTTCGTAGTGTAGTTTGAAATCGGGATGTGTGATCCCTCCAGCTTTGTCCTTTTTGCTCAATACTGCTTCAGCTATTTGCAGTCTTTGTGGTTTCACATTAATTTTGGGATTGTTTATCATATTTCTATGAAAATTGAATTTTGATAGGGATGGCATTGAATCTGTAAATTGCATTAGGTAATACTGACATTATAGCATTAATTCTTTCAATCCATTAACAAAATCATCATTCTGTACTTATTTGTCTCTTCTTCAATTACTTTTATCAATTGTGTCATAATTTTCATTATAAAGATTTTTCACCTGCCTGCTTACATTTATCCTAAATATTTTACTTTTTCTATTTAGACTAAGATTGTTTTCTTAATTTGTTTTTGCTTGTTTGTTTGTTTGTATAGCTCATTGTTAGTACGTGGAAAGGTAACTGATTTTTGTATATTAATTTTATATCTTGAAACTTTACTGAATTTATTACTTCTAACCGTTTTGTTGGTTGGGTCTTTAGGGTAACTCGCTTTTTCTTTTTAAAAAATAATTTATTGAAGTATAATTCACATATATTGATTTCAAGTATACAAAATAGTGATTCAACATTTATATATATTACAAAGTGATCATGACAATAAGGCTAGTTATCATCTGTCACCTTACAATGTTAATACAGTAATATTGACTATATTCCCCTTCAGTACACTCCATTCGGATGATTTATTTATTTAAACTAGAAGTTTGCAGTTCTTAACCCCATTTACCCATTTCACATACCACCTCACACCTCTCTCCCCTCTGGCAACCACTAGTCTGTTCTCTGTATCTGTGAGTTTGGGTTTTGTTTTGTTTCTTTGTTTTGTTTTTGATTCCACATATAGTGAAATCATGCAGTATTTGTCTTTCTCTGTCTGACTTACATCACATAGGTCCATTTCCCTTATTTCCCTTAAGGTCCAGTCATGATGCTGTGAATGGCAAGATTTTATTATTTTTTTAAGGCTGAGTAGTACTGCATTATATGCACGAATGCTTTTGTCATCCATCATGGGTCCGAGTTGTTTCCATATCTTGGCTATTGTAAATAATGCTGCAATGAACATAGAGGTGCATATATTTTTTCAAATTAATGTTTTCATTTTCTTCACATAGATACCTATTAGTGGAATTACTGGGACATATGGGTAGCTCTATTTTTAAATTTTGAGGAACTTTTATATATTTTGGATATCCCTTCTTTATCAGATATGTGATTTGCAAATACCTTCTCCTATTCAGTAGGTTGTCTTTCTAGTTTGATGATGTAGTCCCATTTATTTTTGCTTTTGTTTCCTTTGTTTTTGCAATTAGATCCAAAACTATTGAGTTGTATGAGTTCTTTATGTGTTTTGGATATTAACTCTTTTCAGATATTTGATTTGCAAATATTTTCCCCTATTCAGTAGGAGTCCTTTTCATTTTGTTGAAGTTCCTTTCACTATGCAGAAGCCTATTAGTTTTATGTAGTCCCACTTATTTGTTTTGGCTTTTATTGTTTTTGCTTTTGGTTTCAGATTCAAAAAGTCAGCACCAAGACCTATGTTGAGGAGCTGACTGCGTATGTTTTCTTCTAGGAGCCTATAGTTTTAGGCCTTATGTTCAAGTTTAATGCATTTTGAGTTCATTTTTGTGAATAGTATAAGACAATAGTCTGTTTCATTCTTTGGTATATGGCTGTCCAATCTTCCTAATACCATTTATTAGGGAGACTGTTTCCCCTTTGTATATTCTTGGCTCATTTGTCATGAATTAATTAACTATAATTTCTGGGCTCTCTATTCTGTTCCACTGATCTTCATGACATGCCAATACCATACTGTTTTAATTACTATAGCTTTGTAATATAGTTTGAAATCAGGGAGTACGATGGCTCTAGCTTTATTCTTTCTCAAGATTGCTTTGACTATTTACGGCCTTTTATAGTTCCATAAAAATTTTAGAATTATTTGTTCTATTTCTGTGAAAAAAAAATGCCATTGAAATTTTGATAGGGGGGGCGCCTGCGTGGCACAGCGTTTAAGCGTCTGCCTTCGGCTCAGGGCGTGATCCTGGAGTTATGGGATCGAGCCCCACATCAGGCTCCTCTGCTATGAGCCTGCGTCTTCCTCTCCCGCTCCCCCTGCTTGTGTTCCCTCTCTCGCTGGCTGTCTCTATCTCTGTCAAATAAATAAATAAAATCTTAAAAAAAAAAAAAGAAATTTTGATAGGGATTGCACTGAATCTGTACATTGATTTGAGTAGTATGGACATCTTAACAGAATTAATTCTTCCAATCTACAAGCACAAAATATCTTTCTATATGTATCTTCAATTTTGTTCATATTAATGTTTGTAGTATTCAATAAACAGATCTCCCACCTCCTTAAATTTATTCATAAGTATTTTATTCTTTTTGATGTGATTATAAATGGGTTTGATTTCTTAATTTCTCTTTCTAATACTTTAATATTAGTGTTAAGAAACACAAAGATTTTTGTATTTGATTTTGTATCCTGGAACTTTACTGAATTTATTAGTTCTAACAATTTTTTGATAGTCTTTATAGAGTTTTCTATATGTAATATTATGTCATCTGAAACGGTGACAGTTTTACTTCTTCCTTTCCAATTTTGGTGTCTTTCTGTCTTGTTCTTGCCTAATTGACGTACCTGGGACTTCCAATAGTATGTTCAACAAATGTGGCAAGAGTGGGCATCCTTGTCTGGTTTTGATCTTAGAGGAAAAGCCTTTAGCTTTTTTTTTTTTCTTTTTTCTTTTTGGGCACGAGGTCAGCTGTGGGCTTGTCATATGTGGCCTTTACTATATTGAGGTTCTACCCAAACCTGCTTTGTTGAGAGTTTTATCATAAATGGATATAGAACCATGTCAAGCGTTTTTTCTCTTACCTATTGATATGATCATACGATATTTTATCTTTCATTTTGTTAATGTGCTGTATGACATTGCCTGATTTGTGGATGTTGTATCATATTTGCATTTCTGAAATAGGTCCCTCTTGGTCATGGTGTATGATCCTTTCAATGCTATTATTGAACTTGGTTTGTCTATTTTAAGATTTTGTTTATTTATTTAATAGAAAGAAAGAACATGAGCAGCAGGGGGGAGAGGGTCAGAAGGAGAGGGAAAGCAGACTCCCCACTGAGCAGGAGGCCCGACATGGGGCTCAATCCCAGGACCCCAGGATCATGACCTGAGCCAAAGGCAGGTCCTTAACTAACTGAGCCACCCAGGTGCCCCTTGGTTTTATAACTATTTTGTTGAGGAGTTTTGCATGTATGTTCATCGAAGATAGTGGCCTGGAATTCTGTTTTCTTAGAGTGTCCTTATCTAGCTTTAGTATTAAGGTAATGCTGGTTTCATAAAGTGAGTTTGGAAGAGTTCTCTCTTCCAGTGTTTAATAATCTTATGATTAAGTCTCAGTCTTTTTGTAAGCCTATGCCCATGGAGTGTGAATTTCCCCAATTCTTCTCAGTTGCCCCCCCACTTAGGTGGAACTTGAGGTCTAGAATGGAGTTGGCTATTTCTGTACCCTCATGTAGAAGGCTATAGGGGTTGGAGCTGGGTTTTTCCCGTCACCCAAGTTGGTGAAGTGTTGATAAAACTGCAGCAGGTTTGGCCCTGGCAAAATATTTTTGCCTGTGGGCAAGCTTTTAAGGAAGAACAGATCACTTTGGTGTATTCCAAAATGGTTACTCCCTCCCCTCTTTTTTTAGGAAGAGAGGAAAAGGACACATACACACACACACACAAAACCAACAACAACAAAATACAAGATATAAAATGATTAACAAGAGAGATAAAAATTAACAGATAACAATAGTAAGTTCACTCTTAGTATTTGCTTTAAATGTAAAGGGATTTAATGGACTATAGAGTGGCTGAATGGAAGACTCACATTAGGTGTAGGACACATATAAGCAAAATGTGAGATGGTGAAAGAATTTCATATAAACAGAAACCTAAAGAGAATGGGGGTGGTTGTATTTATATCAGACAACACAAACGAAAAAAAGACTGTCACGAGACAAAGGAAGACATTAAATAAGGATCAAAGTGTTAACTCATCAGGAAGATACAGCAATTATAAATGTATATCCATCTTATATGAGATTTTAGATCCCACTTTTAGTTATGGATGATCAATAAGGAAACAGAGGTCTTAATGTTCTAGACCAACTAAATAACAGATATATACAGAACACTCCAACCATCAACTGCAGAATACACATTCTTCTCAAACATAAATGGAACATTTTCTAAGATAAACCACCTGTTAGGTTATATAACAAGTTACAACAAATATCGGATTGAAATTATACAGAGTATCTTCTGTGACTATGGTGGAATGAAACTAGAGACCAAAAGCAGAAGGAAAACAGGAAAATCCACAAATACATAGAAAATAATACACTTTTAAATAACCAATGAATCAAAGAAGAAATCAAAAGGGAACTTAGTAAAAACCTGGAGACAAATGAATACAAAACAAAACTTACCCAAACTTATGGGATTCCATGAAGGCCATATTAAGAGGAAGTTTTATAGCAGTTAATGGTTATACTATAAAAGAAGAAATATCTTAAATCAACAACCTAACATTACACCTCAATGAATTAGAAAAAGAGCAAACTAAATTCAGTCAGGCAGAAGGAAGGAAATAATAAATATTAGAGTATAGATAAATAGAGAATAAAAAAGCAATAGGAAAAGTCAACAAGGGTTGGTTTTTTGAAATAAACAAAATTCATAAACCCGTATCTAGACAAATTAAGAAGAGAGAAAACTCAAGTATCTAAAATTACAAATGAAGAAGGAGGTGTTACAACTGATGTTGCAGAAATAAGATTTATGAGACTTCTGTGAACAATTTCTATGCCAATGAATTGGATAACCTAGAAGAAATGGATAAATTTCTAGAAACATACAACCTACCAGTGGAGTCTTAAATGAAATATCTGAACAGACCTATATCTAGGGAAGAGATTAAAGTAATCTCAGGGCAAGATTGCTTCACTGGAGAATTCTATCAAATATTTCAAGAACTACACCAATTCTCTCAAACTCTTTCAAAACATTGAAGATGAGGGAACACTTCTAAATTTATTTGATAAGACCAGTATTACCCTAATACCCAAGCCAGACAAAGACATAACAATACACCTACAGACTAATATCTCTGATGAATATTGAGACAAAAATCTTAAAATTCTAGCAAACCTGATTAAACAGCACATTAAAAGGATTATACGTGGGGTGCCTGGGTGGCTCAGTCAGTTAAGCATCTACCTTCAGCTCAGGTCATGATCTCTGAGTCCTAGGATCCAGCCCCGCATCAGGCTTCCTGCTCAGCAAGGAGTCTGCTTCTTTCTCTCTCTCCCTCTGCCCCTCTTAACCACTTGTTCTCTCTCTCTCTCTCTCTCAAATAAATAAACTCTCTAAAAAAAATAAATAGAAGGATTATACACAATGAACAATTAAAACTTATTCATGGAATGCATGAATGGTTCAGCATATAAAGATCAATCAATATACCACATTAATAAAATGGAGAAGAAACACATAATCCTCACAGTTGTTGCAGAAAAGCTTTGATAAAATTCAGCAATCTTAAAAAAAAATTTCAGCAATCTTTCCTGATAAAAATAATCAACTAACTAGGAATAGAAGAAAACTACCTCAACATAATAAAATCCATGTATGAAAAATTCACAGCTGATGTTATAGTCAATGCGGAAAGACTAAACACTTCCCCCCTAAGGTCAGGAATAGGCAAGGATGCCCATTTTTCCACTTCTATTCAACATAATACTGGAAGTTATAGCATA
Organism: Ursus arctos; assembly: GCF_023065955.2. Taxonomy (NCBI): domain Eukaryota; kingdom Metazoa; phylum Chordata; class Mammalia; order Carnivora; family Ursidae; genus Ursus; species Ursus arctos. Next base: position 6,402,286 of record NW_026622986.1, read on the forward strand.
GCAATTAGACAAGAAAAAAAATGAAACATAAATTGAAAAAGAATAATTAGCTTTGTTCACAGATGTGATAATCTTTTAAAAGACTTTTTTATTTTAGAGTGTGTGTAGGGGTAGGGGCATAGGGAGAGGGAGAGAATCGTCAAACAGACTCTGTACTGAGCATGGAGCCCAATGTGGGGTTTGATCCCAGGACCCTGAGATAATGACCTGAGCTGAAATCAAGAGCCAGACACCCAACTGACTGAGCCACCCAGGTGCCTCCACAGATGAGATGATCTTATGTGTGGAAAACCTTAAAGATTCCACAAAAAAACATATTAGAACTAGTCAGAAAAGTTGCAGGATACAAAATCAATACTCAAAAATCAGTTGCTTTTCTATACACTAACAATGACCAAAGTTAAAGAAAATTAAGAAAACATGTTCATTTTTTATGATATTAAAAAGGATAAAATACTTGGAATAAACTAAACCAAGGAGGTGACAGACTTATATGCTGGGGGAGCCACTCGGCTCAGCTGGTTAAGCATCTGCCTTTAGCTCAGGTCATGATCCCAGGGTCCTGGGACAGAGGCCTACACTGGGCTCCCTGTTCAGCAAAGAACCTGCTTCTCTCTCTCTCCCTCTGCTACTCCCCCTGTTTGTGTGCATTCTGTTCTCTCTCTCTCTTTCTCTCTGTTAAATTAATAAATAAAATCTTTTAAAAAAAAGACTTGTATGCTGAAAACTATAAGCCATTTCTGAACAAAACAAAAAACAATACAAATAAATGGAAACACCTTCTGTGCTCATAGAGTATTGGAAACTATTTTTATTTAAGTCTGTACTATCCAAAGTGATATACAGATTCAATGTACAAATTGAAAAATCCCATTGGCATTTTTTTTTGGCAGAAATGGAAAAATTCTAAAAAGCATATGGAATCTCATGGGACTCTGAGTAGTCAAAAAATATTGGAAAAGAGAACAGATTTGGATCCATCACACTTTCTAATTTTAAATTTTAATGTGTTCTTTCTATCCTATATCAGAAAAAGAAGAGAAGCAGCAATTTGAATCCACTTGGGATGGAGAACTCTACATCTACATGGCTGTGATCACTCTTGCATCCTCTGTCATTAAATAGTCTGAGGAGATGTGATCCAATTGGAAATGCAGATAAATAGCCCACTATGTCTACAGAACTAAGTTCATCATACCACTTGACTAAGAGGTCACAAATATATTGGATGCCTTCATGGCCATTTGCACTCCAGAAGGTGAAAGACATGCCATATAACTATTTCATAGCCTACCATATCAGTAAATTTTTTAGGTATGTAGTGTTGAGACATGTTGAGATATGCTATGGTATGCTATGATATGAGGCATGCTATCTCAGATATGAGACATCCCCTCCAAAGTGAAAGACAAATTACTACATTTTTTTAAATCCACAATAAAGAATGAAGCACATGCTTGGTAATCCTATTTGGGTCCTGGGGAATGCATATTTGTAACTTAGAAATATTGATCTTACCCGTATACTGGGTGATATGGAAGGCTGCTAGCTTTGAGTGGGACCCAGAGTAGAGAGCTCTGTAGGACGTTCAGGCTAGAGTTAAGCAGACAAGATGCTTGGATCCTATAAACAGGCTCTATTATATGAGGTGTTTGGAAAAGATGAAGGTGGAGTTTATGGCAGGCTCAAATAAAATAAAAAGCTATGCCCTTAGGGCAAAGCTGTGCCATTAAAAAAAATGGACCTCGATAGAGATGGATCTACTGACCATGGGAAATAAGGTTTATATGAGTATAACTTTCCATCACAATCTGGGTTTTGTCCAATGATTTACATTATAACGATAGGTGTGTCCAATAGTAATCTGTTGTTAAGATAGCTGTGGCACATCCTGGATAGGGCATGAGTAAGGCCAGAGGGTTCAAGTAAATTGAACTGGTAACTTGGACCTCCATATCATCCAACATTAGCATCAGTTCCTCAGATCACCATAGCCACATGGTTCATGGAGAGACCAACTTTTATATGAACACAAGTTAAAAATGGATTGTTGCCATGTTCTAACTCCATAGAGAGTTGGCTCTGAAAGACAGTGATAATAGGAAAATTTCCCAAGACAGCGATAATAGGAAAATTTCAGAGCTCAAGTGGTACATCTGTTCATCTACCTTATGTGTAAAGAGAATTAGCCTGAGGTAAGATTATATATCAGCTTATTGGCAGTGGTAAATGATTTGGCTGGTTGGTCAGAAGCCTAGAAAGAGAAAAGATAGAGTGGGGGAAAAAGAAGTTAGGAAGAATCAGATAGATGGACTTATGGGTCCCATAGTATGCAATATCACGTGTTAATACTCATCAAAGAACACCTACTCTGAAAGAGACTCTAAAAAAATATAGACAGAGTGACTTGGCCAGTTGAGGTTAGCCATCTTCAGTCATCAGCAATTCTAATGCTTCTGAATACCATGAACAATTATTAATTTGAGAAGAATCAGAAATCTAAATGTGAAATAAAAAGCAATAAAACTACTAGAATAAGTGTATCTTCACAACTTTTATGTAGACAGAAATTCCTAATGTCAGAAACAGAAAGCTAAATAAGAAATTATAAGTTGGTCTCCACTAAAATTAAGCATTTCTGTTCATTAAAATATTAAAGTGAAATATCAAGTAAGATACTGGGAAACAAAATCTGGAATACATATGTGTGATAAAGGTTTTGTACTCAAAATATACTAAGAATTCCTATAATTAATAAGTAGAAGACAAAATAACAAACTTTGAAAAATTGGCAAAAGACCTGAACAACCAGTTCGCTAAAGAGAATATCTAAATAACCAATAAACCTAGAAAAAAATATTCACTGTAATTACACAACAGGCATATGTATATTAAAAACATGACTGCAATTCTATGCTACTACAAACACAATGGAATGACTAAAATGGAAAACATGGCAATATCAAGTATATCACGAAATGTCTAGCAAATGCAACTTTCATATATAATTAGTGGGAATGTGAAAACTTTGCAATTATCAAGTAAAGTTAAAGATATGCATACCTTGCAAAGTAGGTCTAGAGGGAACATATCACATATCTCAATAAAGTCCTTAAATGAAAAATCCACAGCCAACATCATATTCAATAGTGAAAGTTAAGACTGAGAGCTTTTCCCCTAAGGTCAGGAATGAGACAAGGGTGTCCACTGTCAGCACTTGTATTCAAAATAGTACTGGAAGTCCTAGTCACAGCAATTAGACAACAAAAAGAAATAAAAGGCTTCAAAATTGGTAAGGAAAAAGCAAAACGTATTTGCAGATGGCTTGATGCTATATATAGAAAACCCTAAAAACTACACCAAAAATCTACTAGAACTGACACATGAATTCAGTAAAGTCACAGGATACAAAATCAATGTGTGGAAATCTGTTGCAGTCCTACACACTAATAATAAAGCATCAGAAAGCAAAATTAAGAAAAAATCCCACTTACAATGACACCAAAGAGAATAAGATACCTAGAAATAAATCTAACTAAGAGGTGAAAGTCTTGTACTCTGAAAACTATAAAACACTGATGAAAGAAATTGAAGATGACACAAAGAAATGGAAGACATTTCATACTCATGGGTTGGAAAAATGAATATTGTTAAAATGTCTATATTACCAAAGCAATCTATGTTTAATGCAATCCCTATCAAAATACCAATAGTATTTTTCACAGAACTACAACAAACAATCCTAAAATTTGTATGCAACCACAAATGACCCCATATAGCCAAAGCAATCTTGAAAAAGAAAAACAAAACTGGAGGTATCACAATTCCAGATTTCAAGTTCTATTACAAAGTGGTAGTAATTAAAACAGTACATGCCAGTACAGCATAAAAATGGACACATAGATCAATTGCATAGAACAAAAAACCCAGAAATAATCCCACAATTATATGGTTGATTAATCTTCAACAAACAAGGAATGAATATGCAATGGGAAAAAGAGAGTCTCGTCAACAAATACTGTTGGGAAAAGTGACAGCCACAAGCAAAAGAATGAAACTGAACTACTCTGTTTCACCATACATAAAAATAAACTCAAAATGAGTGAAAGACATAAATATGAGACAGGAAACCATAAAAATCCTTGAAGAGAGCATAGGCAGTAATCTTTTTAACATCACCTGTAGCAAAATTTCCTAGGTAGGTCTCCTGAGACAAGGGAAGTAAAAGCAAAAATAAACTACTGGAACTACATTACAATAAAACGTTTCTGCACAGCAAAGAAAACAATCAACAAAAGAAGGCAACCTATGGAATGGGAAAAGATATTTGCAAATGACATATCCAATAAAAGGTTAGTATCCAGAATATAGAAAAAACTGATACAACTCAATATCCCAAAAAACAAATATCACAATTTAAAAATGGGCAGACGACATGAAGAAACATTTTGTCAAAGATGTATAGACGGCTATCAGACACATGAAAAGATGCTGAGCATTACTCATCCAGCAAATGCAAATCAAAAGTACACAGATATCACCTCATACCTGTCAGAATGGCTAAAATCAACAACACAGGAAACAACAAGTGTTGGAGAGGATGTGGAGAAAAAGGAACACTCATGCTCATTTGGTGGGAATGCAAACCAGTGCAGCTACTCTGGAAAAGAGTATGAAGTTTTCTCAAAAAATTAAAAATAGATCTGTCCTATGATCCAATAATTGCACTACTGGGTATTTGCCCCCGAAATATAAAAACACTAATTCAGAGAGTTACATGCACTCTTTTTTACTGCAGCATTATTTACAATAACCAAACTGTGGAAGTAGCAGAAGTGTCCATCAATAGATGAATGGATAAAGAAGAAGTGATTACACACACATATACATACACATACACACACACATATATACATACACATATACACACACACACACAATGGAATATTATTCAATCATAAAAAGAATGAAATCTTGCCATTTGTTAACAAGAAGGAAAGAGCCAGAGAGTATAATGCTAAGCAAATAAGTCAGTCACAAAAAGACAAATACCATATGATCTGGCTCATATGTGGAATTTAAGAAACAAAACAAATGAGTAAAGGAAGAAAAAAGAGAGAGAGGTAAACCAAGAAACAGACTCTCAACTATAGGGGACAAACTGATAGTTACCACAGGGGAGGTAGGTGGAGGGATGTGGGAAAAAGGGGATGAGGTCTAAAGAGTACAATTATTATTATGAAAAAATGATAAAAAATAAAGATATGCATATCTTATGGCACTTCAATTTCACTTTTAGGTATATACTCTAGATAACTATATATGCCTATCCAGAGGTACTATACAAAATATTCATGTCTATTTGTAATAACAAATAACTTGGAGCAAACCAAATGTCCATCATGTTTTCACAACGTATTAAAACACAATAATGAAAAAGAATGAATTATTGATATGTGCAACAATTTGGATGAATCTCACAAATTATTGTTGAGTAAGGGAATACAGACACAAGGGAATACTGTGAGTCTATTTATGTGATGTTCAAGATAGGCAAAAATAATTAGGGTTGATAGAAATCATAGTGATTAGTCCTGGGTGTTGGTGGGTAACAACTGGGAAGAGCATAAGGAAAATTTCTGTGGTAATAGAAATGTTCTTTTTTTTTTTTTTTTTTTTTTTAAAGATTTTATTTATTTATTTGACAGAGAGACAGCCAGCGAGAGAGGGAACACAGCAGGGGGGAGTGGGAGAGGAAGAAGCAGGCTCCCAGCGGAGGAGCCCGATGTGGGACTCGATCCCGGAACGCCGAGATCACGCCCTGAGCCGAAGGCAGACGCTTAACGACTGCGCCACCCAGGCGCCCCTGAAATGTTCTATATCTTGATTTTGATTTTGTGGTAGATACATGATTATATACAATAAAATCCATTGAACTATATATGCTTTGGATTATGTACTTTATCTACTATGCTATACCTTACTGAAAACAATAAAATATTAATATAATCCACCACATTACAGGATTGAGGAACGATATTATATGACCCCCCTAATAGATGCAGGAAAGTATTAAATAAAAGTCAAAGCTTAGGCATGTTGAAAGATTTCAGAAACTAATAGAAGGGCAGGAGGTCTTTATCTTATAAAGGGAGTTTGCAAAAAAGATAACTCAGAAAACATAATTACAAAATACTAAGAGGAGTTCCTCTGAGATCAACAACAAAATAAAAATATCTGCTGTGAAGCGGACCCCCAGATAGAAGTAGGCTTGCATTAGACTTATTGGAAAAAATAACTGAAATATAAAGGAAAGATGAAGCAGATGTTGGTTGGGAGCATCTTAAAATTTGGCGGTTTAACACAATAAAGGAAAGGAGGAAGGAAGATTAGACAGAAAAGCTTCAGACTATAGTGCATCCCTCAGAAATACTTACTCAGGCCAATTAAGAGAGACAATCACGACATTAAGAGAGTCATGCATAAGGCAGAAATGAACTGACTCTAGAAAATAAAAAAAATGATAACAGAAAATAGAATATAATATATAAGAAATAATAAAGAAATAAGCTCTGATCTAATAGCTACTACAAAAATTGTAATTGGAGTAAAATAGCTGTATCAAAATGGGTTGTTCAAAAGGGACACACTTAAGAGGATAAACAAAGTTTGACCAAAAACAAAAGAAAACAAAACCCATATAGATGCAAGAAGAATGCAAGAATATTCAGAAGATCTAGTAGTTAAATCCAACATTTTAATCAACAAATGGAGATTTTTATAATCTCAATAGATGTTTTAAAACTTCCAAAGTGTGATGTCATCAAAGTAGCAGAATAGAAGGCCTTCCATCTGTAACCCTACACAACAAAAATACTTTGCAGCTATTCACGCCTTTGTGGAGTCCTGGTAGGAGCTTGTGGAAACCTGGTAGAGCCCAAGAACAAGAAGGGCCATTTTGAGAAGGCAGATCTGCACCCAAATGGGAATTTTGCCAACTCTGGTCTCTGCTACAGACCTGGAAGCAGTTCTGTATCCTATGGACTTGGCTTTGGCTTTCTTTGGTTTTGGTTCTGAAACCAGCAACATTCACCAATCAAACCAGGAGGTGTCACATCTGTCTAAGCTGTGGGTAACAGGCCCTCCAAACTTAGTCTGGCTGTGGACTCCGGTATCAGTCTGTTCTCTGGCTACAACCCCTCTTGGCTGAAGTTTAGGATTGGTTCCGCTTGCCCAGGAACATGTTGGGAGACATGCCTGCTCATATACCTAGCAGTAGCCATGTGATCTGCCTCTAAGCACACTCAACTGCAATCCCAGAGCAAATTCCATCACTCTGGGACCCAACAAAAGGTTTTTGCCTGCCAAAACCATGTTGTAAATATTGAAAGTGGTGTTTGCTCCTTCAATTAAATAGACACTGGAGTAGGACTTAAGATGGCAGAGTAGTAGGAGAATCCTAGGCTTGCCTCATCCCTTAAACACAGCTACATAAATATCAAATCATTCTGAATACCCAAGAAATCAATCCGCGGACTGACAGAACAAAGTGCAAACTAGAGGGAGAAAAGAGGCCTCATTGTGGAAGGTAGGAGGTATGGAGATGTAATTTGGGGGAGAAATGGATCATGGATGCATGGAGGGAGACTTGGTTATGGAGAAAGGAGAGAGAGGAAAGAGAGTGAGAGAGAAAGAGAGAGAGGAGTGCGCAGGGGAAAACACTTCTCCAACGACATGACTGGGAAAACAAAAGCTGCTGATTTTTGTGAGTTTTTACACCCAATGGGGCTCAAAGACGGAGTTGTAGAGGTCCACAGCATGGCCAATGTAGAGCCCTGAGTGTGCTGCAGTGCTCCTGTGGAGGAGCGAAGAGGCCTGGGAGCAGACGGAGTGATATGAGGATCCCCTGGGACATTCTGATTGAGACAATTCCCACTTCCTGGAGCACATCTGGGAAAGGTAGCATTGTCTCTCTGGGGACAAAAGAGTCAGCAGGTGCCATTATCCTCTCCCACGCCTCAACATGGGTGCAGAGACACCTGCTGCGGTGGATAACATGGAGACTGGCTCTTTGTTTCACTTTATTCCAAACTCCATGCCCTTGCACTTTGGTGCAATTGCCCTTCTGGGACAAACCTGCATCAGTCCCAGCATGGCGAGACCCTCCCCCAGAGGGTCAATGCAGGTCCCTACAACACCACGAACCTAAAGTTTGGAGTTTGAAAACCGAGCTGACCTGCCTGGGATAGAACACAGGTGGACTGAGCAATCAGGAGGGCAGACGGCCCAGACACAGATAAGGTGAAGGCAGCAATCTGAGGGATGCCTGGGACACACACGAGGCGAGATTGTTCAATCCTCTGGGAGGGCTTCCTGGACAGTGGCAGGTGTGAATTCCCTTCTCCTGGGACAATGGAGGGAGCTGGCACCATTTCTCTCCCCTGCCCCTCAGCATAAATTAACTTCAGTAAGCAGCACAGCACCAATGGTGGAGGCCAAGCCCCACCCCCTGCTCTCTGTAGGTGCTGCTTTTCTCAGGTAATTGTGCCTGAGAACCAGACCAGTGAGCCTCTGCTCCAGAAGACCAGCACAAATGCCCCACATGCACCACATCTACTGACCGTAGAGTTTGGCAAAGCTTCAATTCTAGTGGAAATAGCATCAAGTCTCTTAACAAGCAGACCAGAGCACACCTAGTTTAAAACTTGACATACTCTGGCCAAGGTCCACACACTCCCCACTGTAGAAAACTGCAGAGGCCTGACCTGAGGGAAAGAGCAGCCAAAACACAGCAGCAGAGTGTACATAGCATATACCAGAGACACTTTCTGAAGGGCCACGTCCTGGATAGGCTATGACCTCTTCTTAATAAAGCCATTACCTTCAGGATCAAGAAACATAACAGTCTTTCCTAATACAGAGAAGACAGAAGACAGAGGAATTCATCCCAAAAGAAAGAAAAAGAAAAGGTCACAGCCAAGGACCTAATCAGAGCAGAGACAAGTAATATATCTGATCTAGAATTTAAAGCAACAATCATAAGCATACTAGCTGGGCTTGAGAAAAGCATAGAAGACAACAGGAAGTCCCTTACCACAGAGTCAAAAGACCTAAAAACTAGTCAGGCCAAAATGAAAAATACAATAACTAAGATTAAAAACTGACTAGATATAATGACCATAAAGATGGCAGAAACAGAGGGATAAATAAGTGATATAGAAGACAAAATTAGGGGAAATAATGAAGTAGAAAAGAAGAGGGAAAGAGAAATATTAGATAATGAATATAGGCTTAGGGAACTCAGTGATTCCATAAAGTGTAATAACATTGGTATCATAGGAGTCCCAGTAGAGCAGTGGAAAAGGGGGCAGAAAGTTTATTTGAGACAAATATAGATGAAAACTTCCATAATCTGGGGAAGGAAATAGACATCCAAATCCAGGAGGCACAAAGAACTCCCACCAAAACCAACAAAAGGAGGCCAACACCAAGACACATCATAGTTAAATTTGCAAAATATAAATAAAAAATCCTCAGCAAAAGAAAAGGAGTCCCTAACTTACAAGGGAATACAAATTAGCAGCAGATATCTCCGCAGAAACTTGGCAGGTCAGAAGAGAGTGGCATGATATATTCAATGTGAGGAATGGGAAAGATCTGCAGCCAAAAATGGTTTATCCAGCAAGGCTGTCATTTAGAATAGAGGGAGAGATAAAGAGTTTCCCAGACAGGCAAAAACTAAAGGAGCTCATGACCACTAAACCAGCCCTGTAAGAAATATTAGAGGATTCTTTGAGTGGGAAAGAAAGACCAAAAGCCTAGTCTTTACTAGAAAGAGGCAGAGAAAATCTCCAGAAAGAATGACAAAACAAGTAATAAAGTGACACTAAATTGATTTCTATCAATAATTACTCTGAATGTAAATGGACTAAATGCTCCAATCAAAAGACATAGGGTGTCAGAATGGATTTAAAAAAAAAACAAAAAAACAGCAAGAGCCATCTATATGTTGCCTACAAGAGACTCATTTATACCTAAAGACACCTACAGATTGAAAGTGAGGGGATGGAGAAATATTTATCATGCAAATAGATTTAAAAAGAAAGCCAGAGTAGCAATACTTTTATCAGACAAACAGAATTTTAAATCAAAGTCTGTAACAAGAGACAAAGAAGGGCACTTATATCATAATAAAGGGGTTTATCCAAAAAGAAGATCTAACAATTGTAAATATTTATGCCCCCAACTTAGGAGCATCCAAATATATAAATAAACTAATACAGATATAAAGGAACTCATTGATATTAATACAATAACAGTAGGCAACTTAGCACCCCACTAACATCAATGGACAGATAATCTAAGCAGAAAATCAATAAGGAAAGCGGTAGTGTACACATTCTTTTTGAGCGCACAGGGGACACACTCCAGAAGAGATCACATATTAGGTCACAAATCAGCCTCAACAAGTACAAAAAGATTGATATCATACCATGCATATTTTCTGACCACAATGTTATAAAACTTGAAGTTAACCACAAGAAAAAAATTGGAAAAACAAATACATGGAGGTTAAAGAAAAGAGAAAGGACCCAAATTAATAAAATCATGAATGAGAGAGGAGAGACCACAATCAATACCACAGAAATACAAACAATTATGACAGAATATTATGAAAAATTATATGCCAGGGTGCCTGGGTGGCTCAGTCATTAAGCATCTGCCTTTGGCTCAGGGCGTGATCCCAGGGTCCTGGGATTGAGCCCTGCATTGGGCTCCCTGCCCTGCTGGGAGCCTGCTTCTTCCTCTTCCACTCCCCTGCTTGTGTGTTCCCTCTCTCGCTGGCTGTCTCTCTCTCTGTCATATAAATAAATAAAATCTTAAAAAAAAAAGAAAAATTATATGCCAACAAATTGAGCAATCTGGAAGAAATAGAAAACTTCCTAGAAATATATAAACTACCAAAACTGAAACAGAAAGAAATAGAAAATTTGACAGACTGATAACCAACAAAGTAATTGAATTGGTAATTAAAAATCTCCCAACAAACAAACATCCAGGGCCAGATGGCCATAAAGGCAAATTCTACCAAACATTTAAAGAAGAGTTAATACCTATTCATCTCAAACTGTACCAAAAAATACAAATGGATGGAAAATTTCCAAACTCATTCTACAAGGCCAAAACCAGACAAAGACTCCACTAAAACAGAGAATTACAGGCCAATATCCATGATGAACATGGATGCAATAATTCTCAACAAAATACTAGCAAATTGAATCCAACTGTACTTTAAAAGAATCATTCACTACGATCAAGTGGAATTTATTCCTGGACTGCAAATAGTTGCAAATCAATCAATGAGATATACCACATTAATAAAAGAAAGAGTAAGAACCATATGATTTTCTCAATAGATGCAGAAAAAGCATTTGACAAAATACAGCATTCTTGATAAAAACCCTCAACAAAGTAGGAATAGAGGAACATATCTAAACATCATTAAAGTAATATACAAAAGACCCATAGCTAATATCATCCTCAATGTAGAAAAATTGAGAGATTTTTCTCTATCTTCAGGAGCAAGACAGGGATGCGCACTCCCAGCATTGTTATTTAACATAGTACTGGAAATCCTAGCCTCAGCAATCAGACAACAAAAAGAAATAAAGGGCCTCCAAATCAGCAAGGAGGAAGTCAACTTTCATTTGCAGATGACATGATACTCTATGTAGAAAACCCAAAAGACTCCACCAAAGAGTCGATAGAAATGATACACAGGTTCAATAAACTCACAGGACCCCAAATCAACACACAGAAATCTGTCGCATTTCTATATACCAACAATGAAGCAGCAGAAAGAGAAATCAAGGAATTGAACCCATTTACAATTGCAGCAAAACCCACAGGATACCTAGGAATAAACCTAACCAAAGAGGTCAAACATCTGTACTCTGAAAACTATAGTACACTTATGAAAGAAACTGAAGATCACACAAAGATGGAAAAACAACCTTGCTCATGCATTGGAAGAACAAATATTGTTAAGTGTCTATACTACTCAAAGTTATCTACACATTTAATGCAATCCCTATCAAAACACCATCAGCATTTCCACAGAGCTAGAACAAACAATACTAAAATCTGCATGGAACCACAGAAGACCCCAAATAGCCAAAGCGACTTTGAAAAAGAAAAGCAAAACTGGAGGCATCACAATTCTGGACGTCAAGCTATGTTACACACTGTAGTAATCAGAACAGGATGGTACTGACACATAGATCAATAGAACAGAATACAAAATCCAGGAATGGACCTACAACTATATGGTCAATTAATCTTACTAATCAAAAATGCAATACATGACAATGCTGTTCTTCAATCATGAAGGAGAGACAAAGACATCCCCAGACAAATAAGAGATGAGGGATTTCATCACCAGTAGAGCCTTACAAAGAAAGCAAAAGGGAATTCTTCAGATTGAAAGAAAAGGACACTAACAACATGAAAATATATGAAAGTACAATATTCACTAGTAAAGATAACTATATAGTCAAGTTTAATATACTCTACTACTGTAATGGTGTATAAATCAATTTTAATCTTATAAATATTAAAAGACAAAAGAATTACATGTAAGTATAGCTACAATAATTTGTTAATGGATAAACAATTTCGAGAGCATAAAGTGTGACATCAGTAGCATAAAAGGTTAATTAGGGAGAGAAGTAAAAGTGCAGAATTTTTGTATGTAATTAAAGTTAAGTTGTTACCACCTTAAAATGGACTGTTACAACTATAAGATGTTTTATGTGAGCCTCATGATAACTACAAATTTATAACCTCAGTAAATATGCAAAAGATAGATAAAGGAATCCAACCATGCTTTTTCAAAAAAATCAGCAAGTCACAAATGAGGACAGCGAGATAGGAAGAAAGAAAAAAAGAACTAGAAAACAATGAAATGGCAATAAGTCCTTACCTAATAATAATAACTTTAAATATAAATGGATTAAATTCTCCATCCAAAGACATAGATTGGCTAAAAGGATTTTTAAAAATAGGATCCAATAATATGCTGACTACAGGAGACTCAATTTAGCTTTTAATGAGTAACATAGGCTGAATGTGAAGGTGTGGAAAGGTAATATCCCATACAAATAGTAACAAAAAGTCAGAAGAAGTTCTATACTTTCATTAGCTATAATAAACATTTAGTCAGAACCTGCCGCCAGAGAGAAGGATGGTCACATACAATGATAAATGGGTCAATTAAACAAGATAATATAAAAGTTGTAATATATATATATGCACCAAACATTGGAACACTTAAATTTATAAAGCAAATGTTAGCAGAGCTGAAGAAAGGTACAGATGGCAATATTATAGTAGGGTATTTCAATACTCTACATTCATAGTTTATCCAGGGAGAAAATTAATAAGGAAATAGGGACTTGAATAATACTGTAGACAAAATGGATCTAAAAGACCTTTACAGAACAATCCATCCAACATTTACAGAATACATATTCTTCTCAGGAGCACATAGAACATTCTCCAGATAGATTGTATGTTAGGGCAAAAAACAAGTCTTAAAAATTTAAGGAGGTCAAAATCCTATCAAGTATCTTTTCTGATTACAATTATATGAAACTAGCATCAATAACAGGAGGAAAGTTGTGGAGGAGGAGGCAAGATGACAGAAAAGTAGGGAACCTCATTTCATCTGGTCCCTTGAATTTAGCTAGGTAACTATCAAATCATTATGAACACCCATGAATTCAACCTAAGATGTAAGAAAAGAATGTCTGGAACAGTATAAGTAGAAAAGTGACCACTTTCTACAAGGTGGGAGGTGTGGAGAAGTGAATATGAGGGGATATATTGGAAGATAAATGTCACAGGGAGGGAGCCTCTGTAAGCCAGCTACTGGAAAGTGATATAGCCCCAGAGGGCAAAATTGGAACCCACAGAAATCTGCTCCAGTGAGAGACATCCCTGCCTGAAAGGGGTTCATATGGTGAAAAGGGGCAAAATTTTAGGTGAGACAGTGTGTACTTGGAATCCCCAGAGTCACAGAAACTCTACTGGCTGAGCCAGTAGAGTTCCCAAGCATCAGAGCAGGGAAACTGGTGACAGTCAGTGAGGCTGGGAGGGGGCTCTCAGCTTTGTTCACCGTGAACTGGAAGCCAGAGCTCAATCAGGTGACTGCTCTGAGTGGGGACTGTGCAAAGGACAGGAAATTGAGACCCCTCTGCCTTTCCCTGGGAGGGGCGGGGTGGGGGTGGGCACAACTGGGCAACAGCTTTCAGGGCAGGAACCGTGTAAAGGACAGTACCAGGAGACCCTCTGCCTACCCCCGGGAGGATGGATGTGGGTATGCACTGCAGGAGTCTGCAGAGTTTGGTACACACAAAAGTGAAGAACATTTATACCTGAGGGAGTGCTGAAGAGAGAGGACCACAAACTTTTGACTCTGGGGATGGAGATTGGGGCATAGCCATTTTTATTTTGATCCTCTAAAGAGGCTGAAAGCCTTCAAGGAATGAAAGCCACACAGAGGAACAGCTTACACGGAGCCCAGCCCCCTGGCAAGGGGCAGTGCAACTCCAACAAGCAAAGATACCTGAGAAGCAGTGCAGTAGGCCCCACCCTCAGAAGACCAAATGGAAGAACAGGTGCATAGCAAATTTACAGACCATACAAGACTAAAGCTCCAGGGCTAGGGGAAAATAGTATATAGAATTCAAGGTTTTTCCTCATGATTCATTTATTTATCTTTCAGTTTAAATTTTCCATTTCTTTTCTTTTTCTTTTTTCCTTTTCAAATAGTTTCTTATTTTATCAACTCTTTGTTTTAAAAAGACTTAAAGTCTTTTTTTTTAAACTTTCATTTCTTACATTTACATTTTATAGCTATATTTTTCATTTTTGGCTTCCTTTTACTTTATTCAATTTTATTTTTGTATATCTATAAGTACTGTGTTTTTTTAAAAAACAATTTTGGGATTAGTGTCTTCTAACACACAGAGCAAAATACACTCATAATCAACTGGATCAGCCTGTTTTCTCCACCCTGTTAGATTATATTTTCTCTTCCCTCCACCTTTTTTTTTTCTTTCTTTTTCTTTTCCTCTTTGGTGTTTTACCTCTTCAGATTTGTCTAGCGTGTATTTTGCTTGAGTCATGGTTGATATTTTTAATTCTGCTCACTCGTTCATCCATTCTTCTCTGGGCGAAATGACTAGAAGGAGGAATTCACAACAAAAGAAAGAACCAGAGGTAATGTAATACTCTCTGCCACAGATCTAAATGATATGGACATAAGTAAAATGTCAGAACTGGAATTCAGGATAACAATTATAAAATTACCAGTTGGGACTTGAAAAAAGCAT
Organism: Ursus arctos; assembly: GCF_023065955.2. Lineage (NCBI taxonomy): Eukaryota > Metazoa > Chordata > Mammalia > Carnivora > Ursidae > Ursus > Ursus arctos. The sequence continues at coordinate 6,417,681 of NW_026622986.1, forward strand.
AAAAAGCACAAAAAAACCCACTAAAAAGCATAAAAAAGAAAAAAGCATAAAAGACACTAAAAAAATCTCTTAGTGCAGAAATGAAATCTAATCAGGGTGAAACGAAAAATGCTCTAATATGTAGTCTAAATAGGATGCTCTAACAGCTAGGGTAAATGAGGCAGAAGAGAGAGTAAGTGATGTAGGAGACAAATTGATGGAAAAGAAAGAAGCTGAAGAAAAGAGAGAAAAACAACTAATAGGCCATGAGGAGTGGCTTCGAGAAATCAGTGATTCTATAAAATGTACCAACATAAGAATTATTGGGCTGCCTAGGAGAAAGAGAGAGAAAGGGCCAGAAGGTGTATTTGAGCAAATCATAGCTGAAAATTTCCCTATTCTAGGGAAGGAAACAGGCATTCATGCTCCAGAGGTAGAGAGGACCCCCCCAAAATCAATAAAAATAGATCAACACCCCAACATATAATAGTGAAGCTTGCAAATTTCAGAGATAGAGAGAAAATCCTGAAAGATGCCCAAGACAAGAAGTTCCTAACCAAGAGAGGTAGGAACATTAAACTTACATCAGACCTATCTGCAGAGACCTCGCAGGCCAGAAAGGGCTGGCATGATATATTCAGGGTGCTAAATGAGAAAAACATGCAGCCAAGAATAATTTATCCAACAAGGCTGTCATTCAAAATGGAAGGAGAGATAAAGAACTTCCAGGACAGACAGAAACTGATAGAATATGTGACCACCAAACCAGCCCTGCAGGAAATATTAAGAGGGATGCTGGAAGCTAACAGAGAGCCCAAGAGTAACATAAACCAGACAGAAACAGAGACAATCTACAGAAACAGTACATTACAGGTAATACAATGGCACTAAATTCATATTTTTCAGTTGTTACTCTGAATGTAAATAGGCTAAATGCTCGAATCTAAAGACATAGGGCACCAGATTGGATAAAAAAGCAAGACCCATCCACACGCTGTCTACAAGAGACTCACTATAGACCTAAAGACACCTCCAGACTGAAATTGAGGGGGTGGAGAACCACTTATCATGCTAATGGACCTCAAAAGAAAGCTGGGGTAGCAATCCTTATATCAGACAAATTAGATTTTAAAACAAAGATGGTAATACAGGATAAAGAAGGACACTGTATCATACTTAAAGTATCTACCCAAAAAGATCGAACAATTCTAAATATTTATGCCCTTAATTTGGGAGCAGTTATAACAACCAATTAATAACCACATTAAAGAAATACATAGATAGTAGTATAATAATAGTAGGGGACTTCAACACCCCACTCCAGCGATGGACAGGTCATCTAAGCAGAATATCAACAAAGAAACAAGGGCTTTGAATGACACATTGGACCAGATGGAGTTCGTAGACATATACAGAACATTCCATCCTAACACAACAGAATATTCATTCTTCTCGAGTGCACATGGAACCTTCCCCAGAAGAGACCACATGCTGGGTCACAAATCAGGTCTCAGCCAAAACCAAAAGATTGAGATTATTCCCTGCATATTTTCAGCCCACAATTCTTTGAAACTTGAACTCAACCACAAGAGGAAATTTAGAAGGAACTCAAACATTGGAGGTTAAAGAGCATCCTACTAAAGAATGAATGGGTCAACCAGGAAATTGAAGAAGACGTTAAAAAAATTCATGGAAACAAATGCAAATGAAAACACAATTGTTAAAAAGCCTTTGGGATACAGCAAAGGTGGTCCTAAGAGGGAAGTGCATTGCAATACAAGCATCTCTCAAAAAATTAGAAAAATCTCAAATACACAAGCTAACTGAATAATAAAAAAAAAGAGAAAAAAAGCAGATGTGAGGTATATATATATATATTTCAGCCATAAAATAGAATGAAATCTTGCCATTTGCAACAACATGGATGGATCTATAGGGCATAATGCTAAGTGAAATAAGTCAGTCAGAGAAAGGAAATGCCGTATTATTTCACTCAAATGTGGAATTTAATAAACAAAACAAATAAACAACAAAAAAAGGAGACAAACAAAAAAACCAGACTCCTAAATACAGAGAACAAAGTGGTGGTTGCCAGAGGAAAGTTGGGTGTGGGGATGAGTGAAATAAAGCAGATTAAGAGTACACTTATCTTTATGAGGACCGAAAAATAAGTAGAATTATTATATCTTTATATTGTACACCTGAAACTAATATAACACTGCATGTTAATTATACTTCAATAAAAATTAAATTAATTTTCTACCAAAGAGAGAGAGAAAGAGGGAGAGAGACAGACCACTGTAACTAGATGTACTTTAGAGGTCAAATGATCAAACTTTATATATCAAATTGTGAAAGGAATTCCACATGAAGTAGAATTGTGTGCTGTATGTGATTCGTTACAACTCATCTTTCAAACTCTAAGGTTGTTTAAAGGAATATATTCTATAGGTAGATAAAGTGATATAAAATATTTTCCTGTACCGAGGTCTCACATTTTTCAAAACAAATTACTAAGCTGATGGAGTTCATATGTATTGGACTTAAAAATTTGTCTGTGTATCATTGAGAGGCACCAAAGATGTGACAAAAAAAATCACTTTGAATCTATCTCTGGAATCTACAATGACTGTATATTATGTATTGAGTCACTGTATATGAAAGATCAAATTCTTAAACACAGAAATTTAAATACCTATTGATTCTTTTTCCACTAAAGCAGTAGCTTATCAATATAAGCACATTTGAAATGATACAATAATTTTGGATACTGGAAAAAAATCTAATTTAATATGTAAATGTATTAATTTCATATCATTTGGATTATCAAGTAAATAAGAAACCAAAATATTAATTAATATTTAGGAATAGTAAAAGTTGACAAAATATTTAAAAAATAAATAAAGTAGAGCACCTGGGTGGCTCAGTCGGTTAAGCCTCCAACTCCTCATTTCAGCTCAGGTCATGATCTCAAGGTTGTGGGATTGAACACTGCCTCAGGCTTTCTGCTTGGCATGGCATCTGCTTGTCCCTCTCCCTCTGCTACTCCCCCAGCTCACGCTCACTCTCTCTCTCTCTCAAATAAATAAATAATCTTAAAAAAATTAAATCTTCACTTAAATAGAAGCACATTAAAAAATAATAATAATAATAATAACAACAACAACAAACCATCAATCTCAGGGCCAAAAGAAAAAAACAAGATTGCAAAAAGATACTGGACTACTACTCATTCAATATTTAAAAGTTTTTTCCTTCTTATTCTTTTCAATATTCCTTTTAATACCAGCATTAATTTAACCTGATATTTGTCACTAACATTTCCACACAGAGTATGTCCTTTGAGTTTATAAATCTTTCATTGTTCAACTACAGCTAGTGGTATGATTTGTAGTTTTACTAAATACTTACTATGATTTGTAGGTTTACAAGATAGCATATAAAGAATAAAGACTTTCTTGACTGCTTCAATGAATTTCCATTTTTATGTGAAAAAAATAAAGCAAGATATTTTCTTTCTAAATTTAAATTATTTTACCTGGAAGTATAAGAAATGTATGAAGATGATTTTTCTATCACATCATACAAAATATATTTGCAAAAAATATGACACTTAAATAAACATGACATTTTCAAAACATGCATTGAACAAATTTCATTTAATTGCTTTTATACCACACCTGAAGATATTACAGGGACATTAGTAAATAGAAGCAAGCTGGAGCTTCAACACAGAGCTCCTTTCTTAACATCAGCAACAAAAAGGCTTTGATCTTAGTTTCGAAGTTGTTCCAGATAGTAAAGTAGTCTGAAAATAAACCAAGTAATTGTAACTTTCATTTAATTAAACATGTGTATATACACACATACAAACATTTCTGAAACTTTCATTTTATGCATTTCTTGTTATTAGAGCATATGTTACATTAATTGCAAGCCATTTTTCAAAATATTATCTAGAACTTTTGGTTTTCAAAAACAGTGATCTTTCTCTCAATGCTAAAAAGTTGATTTTAGCAGGACATTGAGAAAGACTCACACCTCCAGCAAATTATAATTAGGTTCCTCTAAGCCCTCTTTTTGACAAGGCCTTGGCCCTGTCCTTGGCCTGCTTTTAGCAAGAATACTGTTCAGCTAATTTAGTAGGAATGCTCCTCCGCTTGATTTCTCTTTTTGTATTTTATATTGACTCCACACACTGCTCATTGGCTGTAAATCACCAGCTCTCTTTGCTATATCTGGAGTTGTGTTCAATCTCCCTGCCCTATTGCAGTAGTCTTGAATAAAGTCTTCATTGCCATTTTAAAACAATTTCAGAATAATATTTTTATAACATTATTCAAAGTGGAAAGGACTTGCCTTATCTTTGGAAGGAAAGCCCAAGCTTTCCAAGGACTACAGATCCTACTCATCTTTGCCCTAATTCTGGCCTAATTTGAACTCCTCAGTGTTCTTGGTTGAAATTGACACTTTCTACTCAGTATTAAGGGACATTCTACTACTGTAAAAAAGCACTACATGTTATCCAGCAACACTGTTGAAATACTATTTTTGCCCGTAATTCTCCAGGAGTCTATTTTTACTTACACCAGTCATTAATCAACAAAAATATTTCCTATATATTTTTCTGAGTAGCTCACTGCCTTCCCAGGTCCTGAATAACTGTTGGATCATTGATAATTCTTGAGTTGTGCTATCCAATATGGGAGCCACAAGTTTAATTAGATTTAAACTAATTAAAATTAAAGATCTACATTCTCAGTCACACTAGGCACATCTCAAGAGCTAAACTATAGCATATAACTCATAGTTCCCTTATTAGAGGGAACAGGTACAGACCATTTCCATTATCACAGGAAATTCTACTGGGGAGTGCTATGGTACTGAAGTTGTAATTGACATGAAAGAGGTGGTTTGGGAGAATTTTTAAATGGAGCCAATATAGATTGAATTTCTTCATTGGGTTTCCCTTGCCAGTAGCTATAAGATCTGGATTTTAAAAAATTAGCGGCAACTATTTGTATATGGGTTTGGGTATTAGTTGATTTCCCTTATATCATCAAATGATAAGCAGCATGTTTCTCAATTCTGGCAGCACATTTGAATCACCTACAGAGAATATGGTTTAATTGTTCCGGGGATGGGAGCAGAGAATTTGTGTTTTTTAAAAGCAACCCAGATGAATTCTATTTTGTAGACAGGCTTCAAAAGCACTAATTTAGCACATAAGTTAGCTCATTTAATCAAATCATTACAAAATTAATATATATGGCTTTGTTATCTGGGTAGTCCATAGGGGCAAACTGAGAAGCTAGAATGGATCCAGTTTAAATAATCCTAGCAGTTGCCATTCATAGGGACAGACTGCTATGTTGAACTAAAATTTATGTTGAAAAAATAATTCTAGAGAGAAACATAAAATTCACCTTGTTCACAATCCAATTATTTGGCACCTTGCAATAACAATTTTACTATTTGTTTCTGCATATATTCTCTCTAAACCCTCACAAAAGTTGTTACTATGTTTCATCTTTATATTACCTCTGGGATGTTTCACGGTTTCAGAGAAGAGATAATCGGTCATTAGTGAAGAATTATTCCATTTATTTTCTCTTGGCTGATACTTTAATTAGGATCAATTTATGATTTCTATTTACCACATAAGCTGTACATTTTTTACTACTGTATAAATTGTAAACATTATCTTTAAATGAGAGATTTTAGAAAATAGTCATTATTTCATTAATTTTTCCATTTTTTGCTTCTGAAGAAATCTGTTTTTTTCTTTAATTTTTGACACTAAATAGAACTCCATGTACTTAGATTAATATCATTGTTCAGTGCTCTAATTTTTGCTGGAGATGTATACACACACACACACATTTGAGGTTCAAAAGGATATTATATAAATTCAAATACTCATGTAATAATCCAGATTGGATTTAAGACCATATCATCCAATAGTATTACTCTCTCCAGGGCACAGTGAAAATGTGGTTAAAAATAATATTTTAATGTTATTAAGATCGATTGGTAAGAATCATGTCTTTAAAATTATTAGCACTTATATTTTGTGCCATTACAAATTCTACAAAATATACTGTAACAGATATCAATCAGGTTATTGTTATGAGGCATTTATGTTTACTTTATATTTACTTCCTTTCCTTTTTGAAATTTGTTGTGCAGTGTGCAAACATTAACATTTTGAATAGGCTGAATATTTTAACCATTTGTGGGTTAAAATATAACTTTTTTAAAATTAGAAGGAAGAGAAAACATTGAAAACATTCAAACTTACCTGCTACCAATTAAGCTCCTCCGAGATCTGGGCATACCCTATTTATCCAGTCTATTTTCCACTATTGTTCAATAAGCATCATCCTTTCAAGTCAGTGTTATTTTCATAAAGCTTCCACATTTGCAAATTTCATTGCTATCTCCATGAATTTGCTCATGTTGTTTATCTTGACCAGAACTCATTTTTTCTCAAAAATAGCGTTACGGTGGAGATTTCGGGCAGTGGTCCGTGACACTTTAAAGAAAAGTTATTGTGTGATTAAAAAAGAAAAGTTTAATTTCATTACAGTTGACATAATTTTTATTATATGTGACATATGGAAAACAGATTATTATATATGAATAATAGTAACACTGGAAATGGAAATGGAAAAGCAGTATGTAAATCATACAAGTACATACATAAATAAACCTATGTTTCTATAGAAATGATACTGGGACACCTTTAACATAGAGCAGTATAAAGATAGTACAATCATTCTCCAAATTTAGCCTATGTCTGAATCATCCAGAAAATTTGTTAAAACAGATTGCTGGACTTGAACCCTAAAGCTTCTGATTCTATAGGTCTGAAGTAGGGTCCAATAATTTATATTTCTAATATATTCCCAGTTGATGCCCAGGCTGCTTTCTAGTCTAGAGACCACACTTTGACAAGCATTGACAGAGAAATTTTAAAAGTTCAAATTCACTGGAATTTTATTTTGGACTATATATGATATTTATACTCAATATACCTATGGTTCTTCAAAAAAATCAGTCAGTTTTAAGTGAGAGACAATTTGTTTACTGCAAAAGAAAGGGGTAATAAAATTAGTGTCAGGGAGGAAATAGTGGCAAATCCTTTTAGGCAGAAGACTCATGTTTAAGCTGATAGAAACCAAGACTGGATTATAAAATAGGTATTTATTCAAATGATGTTTGTTGCAACATTGTTAGAGAGAAAACTGAAAACAACCAAAGTGCCCATTTAACAGAGTCCTAGTTAAATAAGCTTTAGTATGCTCAAATATAAAGGACTTAAAAAGAATTAGGTTGATGTGAACAGAAATAGAAAAAAATCCTAAAATTCACATGGAACTATTAATGACCCTGAATAGACAAATCAATCTTAAGAACAACAAAGTGGAGGCATCACACATCTTTATTTCAATCTATTTACAAAGCAACAGTCATCAAAAAAAGGTCCCTTAAAAAGTTAAAAATAGAACTACCCTATGATCCAGCAATTACACTACTGGGTATTTACCCCAAAGATACAGACGTAGTGAAGAGAAGGGCCACATGCACCCTAATGTTCATAACAGCATTGTTCACAATAGCTAAACTGTGGAAGGAGCCGAGATGCCCTTCAACAGATGACTGGATAAAGAAGATGTGGTCCATATACACAATGGAATATTGCTCAGCCATCAGAAAGAACGATTACCTAACATTTGCAGCAACATGGATGGGACTGGAGGAGATTATGCTAAGTGAAATAAGTCAAGCAGAGAAAAGACAATTATCATATGGTTTCACTCATTTATGGAACATAAGAAATAGCAGGGAGATCAGTAGGAGAAGGAAGGGAAGAATGAAGGGGGGTAAATAGAAGGAGGAATGAAGCATGAGAGACTATGGACTCTGGGAAACAAACTGAGGGCTTCAGAGGGGAGGGGGTGGGGGATTGGGATAGTCTGGTGATGGGTATTAAGGAGGGCATGTATTGCATGTACCACTGGGTGTTATAAGTAAAAAAAATTAAAACCATCTTGACACTATACATTAAATTGAATTTAAATAAAAACTTTAAAAAAAGGGTGGCACTAGCATAATAACAGGAATCTAGACCAGTGGAACAGAATAGAGAGCCCAGACATAAACACACATGCAGTCCAATAATTTTTGACCTGGGCACCCAGAATATACATTGGAGAAAGGGTAGTCTCTTCAATAAATGGTACTGGGAAAACTGGAAATCCTAATCTAGAGAATGAAATTGCAACCCTGTCTTATACCACTTACAAAACATTAACTCAAACTGGATCAAAGACTTAAAGGTAAGACCTAAAACTGTAAAACTCCTAGAAGAAAACAAAATTATAAAGATCCTTGTCATTGGTCTTTGCAATGATTTCTTGCAAAAGATATCCTAAGTAGACAACAAATAAACAAGTGGGACCACATCAAACCACAGAGCTTCTTAACAATAAAGAGAGCAATCAATCAAAAAGGCAACCTACTGCAGGGGAAAAACATATTTGTAAGCCATATATCTAATAAGGGGTTAATATCCAAATTATAAAGAACTCATATAACTCAATAGCAAAAAAGCAAATTTCCCAATAAAAAATGGGCAAAGGAATGGAATAGATGTTTTTCCAAAGAAGACATAGATAAGGCCAATAAGTATTTGAAAAAGTGCTCAACATCACTCATTATCAGAGAAATGCAAATTGAAAGCAATATGAGATATCACCTCACATCTATTAGGATGGCTGTTATCAAAAAGACAAGAGATAAAAATTTTGGCAAAGCTGTGGAGAAAAGGAAACCCTTACACGCTGTTGATGGGAATGCAGCTGGTATAGCCATTAAGGAAAACAGTTTGGCAGGTTTTTTTTTTTTTTAATAAAACATAGAGCTACCATATGATTCATCAGTCCTATTACTGGGTATATATCTGAGGGAAATGAAATCTGGATCTTGAAGAGATATCTGCAACCCCATGTTCATTGCACCTTTATTCACAAGAGCCAAGATATGGAAATAACCTAAATGTTATTTGACTATTATTTGGATAAAGAGAAAGTCTCATACACACACACACACACACACACACACACACACACACACACACACTGGAATACTATTTTCAGCCATAACAAGGAAGTAAATCTTGCCAATGCCACAACATGAATAACTCTAAAGGAATTTATGCTAAGTGAAATATGTCAGAGATAGAAAGACACATACTGTACAATTGCGCTTGATAAGGAATCTAAAAAAAGCCAAACGAAGCAACATGATAGAAACAGAGAAATAGAATAATGGCTGCCAGGGGCTGGTGGGAGGAGGACATAGGGAAATATGGTTCAGAGGGTATAGAATTTCAGTTATAAGAAGAACAAGTTCATAGGATCTAATGTTCAACATGGTAACTATGGTTAGTAATATGATATAGTATACTTGAAAGATGTGGAGAATAAATGTTACATTCACACCATACACAAAAAAATCACAACTATATGAGGAGATGGATGTGTTATCTTTTAAAAACTTAATTGTTAAATTTTTCATGGAGAAAATTTGATATATATTAGCTTCAGTACAACATAGTGATTTGATATTTCTATACATATTACAAAATGATCACCACAATAAGTCTAGTTAACTTCCAACACCATACATATTGTATTTGTCTTTTTCTGACTTTTATCACTTAGTGTAACACTCTCCAGCTCCATCCATGTCATTGCAAATGGCAAGATTTTATTCTTTTTTATGATTAGTATTCCATTGTGTGTGTGTGTGTGTGTATGATCACATCTTCTTTATTCATTCATCAATTGATGGACACTTGGGCTGTTTCCATAATTTGGCTATTGTAAATAATGCTGCTATAAACATATGAGTATGTGTATCCCTTTGAATTAGTATTTTTGTATTCTTTGGGTAAATACATGGTAGTGCAATTGCTGGATTGCAGGGTAGTTTTAAGTTTTTGAGGAAGCGCCATTCTGTTTTCCAGAGCGGCTGCACCAGTTTTCATTCCCACTAACAGTGCAAGAGTTTCCCCTTTCTCCACATCCTCGCTGACACCTGTTGTTTCTTGTGTTGTTAATTTTAGCCATTCTGACAGATGTGAGGTTGTATCTCATTGTAGTTTTGCATTTCCCTGATGATCAGTGATACTGGACATCTTTTCATGTGTCTATTGGCCATCTGGATGTCTTCTTTGGAAAAATGTCTGTTCATGTCTTCTGCCCATTTTTAAACTTGATTATTTGCTTTTTGGGTGTTGAGTTGTATCAGTTCTTTAAATATTTTGGGTACTAACCCTTATCAAGATATGTCATTGGCAAATATCTTATCCCATTACATAGGTTGCCTTTTAGTTTTATTGATTGTTTCCTTTACTGTGCAGAAGCTTTTTTTTTAATGTTATGTTAGTCACCATACATTACTTCATTAGCTTTTGATGTGGTGTTCCATGAACACCCAGTATTCATTGCAATACCTACCCTTCTTAATACTCATCACCAGGCTAACCCATCCCCACCTCCAAAGCCCTCAGATTGTTCCTGGGGTCCATAGTCTCTCATGGTTCATCTCCCCCTCCGATTCCCCCCCTTCATTTTTCCCTTGCTTCTCCTAATGTCATCTATGCCATTCCTTATGTTCCACATATGAGTGAAACCATATGATAGTTGTCTTCCTTTGCTCGATTTATTTCAATTAGCATAATCCCCTCCAGTTCCATCTGTGTCGATGCAAATTGTGGGTATTCATCCTTTCTGATGGCTGAGTGATATTCCATTCTATATGTGGACCACATCTTTATCCATTCGTCTATTGAAGAGCATCTCGTATCCTTCCACAGTTTGGCTATTGTGGACATTGCTGCTATGAACATTGGGGTGCATGTGGCCTTTCTTTTCACTACATCTGTACCTTTGGGATGAATACCTAGTAGTGCAATTGCTGGGTCATAGCATAGCTCTACTATTAAACTTTTTGAGGACCTGCCATATTGTTTTCCAAAGTGGCTGTACCGGGGCGCCTGGGTGGCTCAGTCGTTAAGCGTCTGCCTTCGGCTCAGGGCGTGATCCTGGTGTTCTGCGATCGAGCCCCACATCAGGCTCCTTCGCTGGGAGCCTGCTTCTCCCTCTCCCACTCCCCCTGCTTGTATTCCCTTTCTCGCTGGTTGTCTCTCTGTCAAAGTGGCTGTACCAACTTGCATTGCCACCAACAGTGTAAGAGGGTTTCCCTTTCTCCACAACCTCTCCAACATTTGTTGTTTCCTGGCTTGTTCATTTTTGCCATTCTAACTTGTGTAAGGTGGTATCTCATTGTGGTTTTGATTTGTATTTCCCTGATGGCTAATGATATTGAACATTTTTTCATGTGTCTGTTAGCCATTCATATGTCTTCTTTGGAGAAATGTCTGTTCATGTCTTCTGTCCATGCCTTGACTGGATTAATTTGTTTTTGGGATTTGAGTTTGAGAAGTTCTTTAAATATCTTGGCTACTAACACTTTAACTGATATGTCATTTGCAAATATCTTCTCCAATCCTGTAGGTTACCTTTTAGTTTTGTTGACTGTTTCCTTTGCTGTGCAGAAGCTTTTTATCTTGATGAAGTCCCAGTAGTTCATTTTTGCTCTTGTTTCCTTGGCCTTTGGAGACATGTCTTGAAAGAAGTTGCTATGGCCGATGTTGAGGAGGTTACTGCCTATGTTCTCCTTTAGAATTTTGATGGATTCCTGTCTCACATTGAGTAGACTTTACCTTTGTGTATGGTGTAAGAGAATGGTCCAGTTTCATTCGTCTGTATATAGCTGTCCAATTTTTCCAGGACCATTTATTGAAGAGACTGTCTTTTTTCCATTGGATATTTTTTCCTGCTTTGTTGAAGATTAGTTGATCATAGAGTTGAGGGTCCATATCCAGGTTCTCTATTCTGTTCCATTGATCTATGTGTCTGTTTTTGTGCCAGTACCATGTTGTCTTGGTGATCACAGCTTTGTAGTATATACCTTGAAGTCAGGCAATGTGAAGCCCCCAGCTTTGTTTTTCTTTTTCAACATTTCCTTGGTGATTTGGGGTCTTTTCTGGTTCCATTCAAATTTTAGGATTGTTTATTCCAGTTCTTTGAAAAATGCCATTGGTATTTTGATCAGGATGGCATTGAAAGTATAGATTGTTCTGGGCAGCACAGACATTTTAACAATGTTTATTCTTCCAATCCATGAGCATGGAATGTTTTTCCATCTTTTTGTGTCTTTTTCAATTTCTTTCATAAGTGTTTTGTAGTTTCTAGAGTATAGATCTTTTACCTCTTTGGTTAGATTTATTTCAAGGTATCTCAAAGTTTTTGGTGCTATTGTAAGTGGAATCGATTCCCTAATTTCTCTTTCTACAGTCTCATTTTTAGTGTATAGAAAAGCAACTGATTTCTATGCATTGACTTTGTATCCTGACACATTACTGAATTGTTCTATGAGTTCTAGTAATTTGGGGGTGGAGTCTTTTGGGTTTCCATATAAAATATTATGTCACCTGTGAAGAAAGAGAGTTTGACTTCTTCTTTGCCGATTTGGATACCTTTTATCCCTTTTTGTTGTCTGATTGCTGTTGCAAGGACTTCTAGTACTGTGTTGAACAATAATGGCGAGAGCAGGCACCCTTGTTGTGTTCCTGATCTTAAGGGAAAGGCTTTCAGCTTTTCCCCATTGAGAATAATATTCACTGTGGGCTTTTCATAACTGGTTTTTATGAAATTGAGGAAAGTACCCTATATCCCTACACTCTGAAGTGTTTTAATCAGGAAAGGATGCTGTATTTTGTCAAATGCTTTTTCTACATCAATTGAGAGGATCATATGGTTCTTGACTCTTTCCTTGTTGATATGGTCTATCACACTGATTGATTTGTGAATGTTGAACCACCTTTGCATCCCATGGATAAATCCCACCTGGTCATGATGGATAATCTTTTTAATGTACTGTTGGATCCTATTGGCTAGGATCTTGTTGAGTATTTTGGCATCCATATTCATAAGGGATATTGGTCTGTAATTCTCCTTTTTGATGGGGTCTTTGCCCGTTTTTAAGATCAAGGTAATGCTGGCCTCATAGAACAAGTTTAGAAGTTTTCCTACTGTTTCAATTTTTTGAAATATCTTCAGTAGAATAGGTATTATTTCTTCTTTAAATGTTTGGCAGAATTCCTCTGGGAAGCCATCAGGCCCTGGGCTCTTATTTTTTGGGAGGTTTTTGTTTGCTGCTTCAATTTCATTACTGGTTATTGGTCTATTTAGATTGTCAATTTCATCCTGTTTCAGTCTTGGTAGTTTATAGGTTTCCAGGAAGGCATCCATTTCTTCCAGGTTGCTTAATTTATTGGTGTACGGTTGTTGATAATGATTTCTAATAATTGTTTCTATTTCTTTGGCGTTGGTCATGATCTCTCCCTTTTCATTCATAATTTTATTAATTTGGGTCCTTTCTCTTTTCTTTTGGATAAGTCTGGCCAGTGGTTTATCAATCTTATTAATTCTTTCAAAGAACCAGCTTCTAGTTTCACTGATCCGCTCCACTTTATTTCTGGTTTCTAATTCATTGATCTCTGCTCTAATCTTAATTATTTCTCTTCTCCTGCTTTGCTTAGGCTTTATTTGTTGTTCTTTCTCCAGTTCTTTAAGGTGTAAAGTTAGCTTGTGTATCTGGGATTTTTCTATTTTTTTGGGTGAGGTTTGGATGGATATGTATTTCCACCTTGGGACTGCCTTTGTAATATCCCATAAGTTTTTGTCAATGTGTTTTCATTCTCATTGGTTTACATGAATTGTTTAAGTTCTTCTTCAATTTCCTGGTTGGCCCAAACATTCTTAAGCAGGATGGTCTTTAGGTTCCAAGTATTTGAATTCCTTCCAAATTTTTTTCTTGTGATTGAGTTCCAGTTTCAAAGTATTGTGGTCTGAGAATATGCAGGGGATGATCTCAGTTTTTTGGTATCAGTTGAGACCTGATTTGTGACCCTGTATGTGGTCTATTCTGGAGAAAGCTCCATGTGTGTTCGAGAAGAATGAGTATTCTGTTGTTTTAGCGTGAAATGTTCTGTCTATATCTATGAAGTCCATCTGGTCCAGTATGTCATTCAAAGCTCTTGTTTCTTTGTTGATCTTCTCCTTAGATGATCTGTCAATTGCTGAGAGTGGAGTGTTGAGCCCTCTTACTATTAAAATATTATTATCAATATGTTTCTTTATTTTGGTTAACAGTTAGCTTTTGTAGTTGGCTTCTCTCGTGTTGGGGGCATATATGTTTACAATTGTTAGATCTTCTTGTTGGATGACACTTTAAGAATGATATTGTGTCCTTCTGTATCTCTTACTACAGTCTTTAGCTTAAAATCTAATTTGTCTGATATGAGAATTATTACCCAAGCTTTCTTTTGAGGTCTGTTGGCATGAAAAATGGTTCTCCATTCCCTCACTTTCAGTGTGGATGTATCTTTAGGTTCAAAATGAGTCTCTTGTAGACAGCGTATGGATGGGTCATGTCCTTTTACCCAATCTGCAACCCTGTGCTATTTCATGGGAGCATTTAGTCCATTCATATTGAGAGTGATTATTGAAAGATATGATTTTATTGCCATCATGTTGCCTGTGAAGTCCTTGTTTCTATAGACTGTCTCTGTAAATTTTTAGTCTACATTACTCTTGGGGTCTTCTTTCTTTTATAGAACCCCCCTTAATATTTCCTGAGGTCTGGCTTGGTGGTCACATATTCTTTCAGTTTCTGTCAGTCTTGGATGCTCCTTGTCTCTCCATCCATTCTGAATGACAGCCTTGCTGGAAAAAATATCCTTGGCTGCATGTTCTTCTCATTTAGTACTCTGAATATGTCTTGCCAGCCCTTTCTGGCTTGCCAGGTCTCTGTGGACATGTCTGACATTATTCTGGTGTTCCTCCCTCTATACATAAGAAATCTTCCCCTTCACTGCTTTCAAGATTGTTTCCTTGGATCTAAGATTTGCGAATTGTACAATTTTATGTCATTATGTTGGTCTGTTCTCATTGATCTTGGGAGGTGTCCTCTCTGCTTCTTGGGCATGAATGCTTGTTTCCTTCCCCAGATTAGGGAAGTTCTCAGCTATAATTTGCTCAAATATGTCTTCTAGACCTCTCTCTCCACCCCCTCAGGGATCCCAATAATTCGGATGTTGGAACGTTTCATCACGTCATTAAATCTCTCTGTGTCTGATACCTTGGACTTTAATCTGTTTTTCCCATGCTTCCTCGGATTCCTTCTTTTCTTTTCTTTTTTTTAAAGATTTTATTTATTTATTTGACAGAAAGAGACAGCAAGAGAGAGAACACAAGCAAGGGGAGTGTGAGAGGGAGAAGCAGGCTTCCCACCAAGCAGGAAGCCTGATGCGGGGCTCAATCCCAGGACCCTGGTATCATGACCTGAGCTGAAGGCAGACACTTAATGGCTGAGCCACACAGGCACCGCACAGATTCCTTCTTTTCTATCATCTTATCTTCTAGCTCACTAATTTGTTCTTCTCCCTCATTTACCCTGGCAGTTTATCCAGTTTAGACTGAATTTCATTTATAGCATTTTTAAGTTCAGCCTGATTAGATCTCATTTCTGCCCTTAGAGATTCTATATTGTCGCTAATATTTTTCCCAAGCCTAGATATCGTCTTCATAACTGTTACTCTGAAGTCTATTTCTGACATCTTGCTTATATCCATATCCATTAGTTCTGTGGCAGACACCACAGTTTCTGATTCTTTTCTTTGTTGGGGGTTCCTCTCTTAGTCATTCTGTTGGGTGGTGGTTGAGGGAATGTTCAGAGTCCAAAGTATTAACCACGACCCAAGCAAGATGCATCTGTTTTATAGGGACCTTAGGGTTGTTGTCCTCTTGTTCTTCCAGCCTGTCTTCTGGGGGAGGGGCTTGCCACACTGTTACTCAGGTAAACCTGCTTGGACAGAGTTGCCATGCCCTCTGTTGGGGGGGTGATCAGTGAAAACCAGTTTTTTGGGGATTTTCTTCTCTGCTGGCTTTCCCTGACAGTTTTCTGTGTCTCTTCCAAGAGTCAGAGCAGAAGTGACCTCATCCAAACCTCTCTTTCAGAACAGAGAAATCACAGTCTGCTCTTCACTGAGCTCTCCAGTCTCCGTTTCTGTCTGTGCTGCTAAAAACTGCAGCTTCTCTGGTTGCGCACCCCTTAGCAACACTCCCAGCAGTGGAACCCAGGACCAGGCATCTCTGCCCTTTGTTCTTCTAAAACTGGGAGCCACCCATGGTTCACATGCACATGTGCACCCGCAGCTCCTGGATCCTGTCTGGGGGCTGGACTAAAGTCCTTTCCCTGCCACTACAGGTCTGCCAGTCTGTGCCCAGTCCCCAGAGTAGGACGCTTTTATGCTCCTGTGTTATTTCACCTTCCTGGCATCAGCACTTATGATGACTCCCTCCCCCTTCTGTTTATCTTCTGATATCTGCACACAGAATCATGGCTCCCCACTTCAAACTTCAAGACTGCCAGAGATTTTCTGCTTGTAGAGATCCAGATATAAATTCTTACATCTCAGGCTGATTTCATGGGTGTTCAGAATGGTTTGGTAGATAACCAGCTAAATTCAGGGGACCGGTTGATATAGGGTCCGCTACTCCTCCACCATCTTTCTGCTCCACTTCGCAGAAGCTTTTTGTTTTGATGAAGTCCCAATTGTTTATTTTTGATTTTGTTTCCCTTATCTCAGGAGACATATCTAAAAATGAAGTTGCTATGGCCAATGTCAAAGAAGTTACTGCCTGTGTTCTCTTCTAGGATGTTTATGGTTTTAGGTCACACATTAAGGACTTTAATCTGTTTTTAATTTATTTATGGTGTAGGAAAGTGGTCCAGTTTCTGTCCAGTTTTGCATGTTGCTGTCCAGTTTTCTCAACACCATTTGCTGAAGAGACTTTTTTTCCCATCGATATTCTTCCCCACTTTGTCAAAGACTGATTGACCATATAGTTGTCGGTTCACTTCTGGGTTTTGAATTCTATTCCATCGATCTATGTGTCTATTTTTGTGACAGTACCATACTGTTTTGAGTACTACAGCTTTGTAATAAAACTTGAAGCCCAGAATTGTGATGCTTCCAGCTATGCTTTTCTTTTTCAAGGTTGCTTTGACTATTTGGGGTCTTTTGTAGTTCCATACAAATTTTAGGATTGTTTGTTCCAGCTCTGTGAAAAATGTTGCTGGTATTTTGATAGGGATTGCATTAAATGTATAGATAGTTTTGGGTAATATAGACATTTTAATGATATTTGTTAATCCATTAGCATGGAACATCTTTCCATTTCTTTGTGTCCTCTTCAATTTCTTTCATCAGTGTTTTATAGTTTTCAGAGTACAGATCTTTCACTCTTTGGTTATGTTTATTCCTAGGTATCTTATTCTTTTTGGTGCAATTATAAATGGGATTCCTTAATTTCTCTTTCTGCTTCTTCATTATTGGTATATTCAGCAGACTTTATATGTTGATTTTGGATCCTGTGACTCTACTGAATTCCTTTATCAGTCTGAGCAGTTTTTTGATGGAGTCTTTCAGGTTTTTTTTATATAGAGTTTCATGTCATCTGCAAATAGTGGAAGTTTGACTTCTTTGCCAATTCAGATGCCTTCCTTTTTGTTGTCTGATTGCTGAGGCTAAGACTTCCAGTATTATGTTGAATAAGAGTGGTGAGGGTGGATATCCCTGCTTACTCCTGACTGTAGAGGAAAAGCTCCCATTTTATATGTGCCCCATTCACAATTATATTAGCTGTGATTTTTTTGTATATGGCCTTTCTTATGTTGAGATATGTTCCCTCTAACCTACTTTGTTTAGAGTTTTTATCATAAACGGATGTTGTATTTTGTCAAATGCTTTTTTTGCATCTATTGTAATGATCATATGGTTCTTATCCTTTTATTAATGTGATGTATCAAGTTGATCGCTTTGTGAATATTGAACTACCCTTACAGCCCAGTAATAAATCCCACTTGATCATGGTGAATGATTTTCTTTTAATGTACTTTTGGATTCAGTATGTTAGTATCTTATTGACAATTTTTGCATCCATGTTCATCAGGGATATTGGCCTGTAGTTTTCCTTTTTAGTGTTAACTTGATCTGGTTTTGCTATCAGGATAATGTTGGCCTCATAGGAGGAATTTGGAGTTTTCCTTCCTTTTCTATTTTTTTGGGGGGGGAATAGTTAGAGACAAATAAGTATTAACTCTTCTTTAAATGTTTGGTGGTAGAAATTGCCTGTGAAACCATCTGGCTTTGGACTTTTGTTTTTGGTAGTTTTTGGATTACTGATTCAGTTTCCTGCAGAATATCAGTCTTTTCAAGTTTTCTATTTCTTTCTGTTTCAGTTTTGGTAGTTTATATGTTTCTAGGAATTTATCTATTTCTTCCAGATTTTCCAATTTGTTGGCTTGTAGTTTTTCATAATATTCTCTTATAATTATATTTCTGTGGTGTTGGTTGTTTTTTTTCGAATCTCTCATTGGTTATTTATTGGGTCTTTTTCCTTTGATAAGTCTGGCTAGTGGCTTACCAATTTTATTAACTTTTTCAAAGAACCTGCTCCTTGAGGCTCCTGGGCGGCTCAGTTGCTTAAGTGTTTGACTCTTGATTTCGGCTCAGGTCATAATCTAAGAGTTGTGGGATTGAGCTCTGTGTTGGCTCCATTATCTGTGTGGAGTCTGATTGTCCTTCTCCTTCTACCTCTCTGCCAGCTCCCATCCACTCATTTGGTCTAAATAAATAAATACATAAATAAATACATAAAATCTTAAAAAAAAAATCTCCTAGTTTCTATTTTTTTTAATTTCTTTATCATTTATTTTTGCTCTAATCTATACTATTCTCTTCCTTCTGCTGGCTTTAGGCTCCATTTGTTGTTCTTGTTTCTGTTTCATCATTTAGGTGTAAGGTTAATTTGTGTTTGAGACTTTTCTTGCTTCTTGAGGTAGGCCTGTATTGTTATAAACTTCCTTCTAGGACTGGCTTTGCTGCATCCCAAAGGTTTTAGACTGTCACGTTTTCATTTTCATTTGTTTCCATGTATTTTTTTTAAATTTCTTCTTTGATTTCCTGGTGGACCCATTGATTGTTTTGTAACATGTTATTTAACCTCCATGTATTTGTGGTCTTTCCAGAATTTTTCTTGTGGTCAACTTCCAATTTCATAGCCCTGTGGTCAGAAAAGTTTCATGGTATGATTTCAATGTTTTTTTTTTATTTCTTGAGGCCTGATTTGTGACCTAATATGTGATCTATTTTGGAACTGTTCCATGTGCAATTGAATGTGTATTCTGCTGTTTTAGGATGGAATGTTCTGAATAGATCTGTTAAGTCCATCTGGTCCAGTGTGTCATTCAAAGCCACGGTTTCCGTGTTTTTCTGTTTGGATGATCTGTTTGTTTATATAAGTGCAGTGTTAAAGTCTTCTTCCATTACTGTATTACTATCAATAGTTCATTTATTTTTATTATTAACTGTTTGAATATATGTTTGAATGCTCCCATGTTGAGTGTTTAAATATCTTCTTGTTGGATTGTCTCCTTTATGATTATATAGTATCCTTCTTTGTCTCTTATTACAGTTTTTGTTTTAAAGTCTGTTTTATCCAATATCAGTATTGCTACTCTGGCTTTCTTTTGGCATCCATTTGTATGATAAATATTTCTCCACCCCTCACTTTCAATCTGCAGATGCCTTTAGGTCTAAAATGAGTCTCTTGTAGGCAGCATTTAGATGCATCTTTTTTCCTTTTCCTTTTTTATCCATTCTGACATGCTATGTCTTTTTATTGGAGCATTTAGTCCATTTACATTTAGAGTGATTATTGATAGATATGTGTTTATTGCTACTTTATTACTTGCTTTGTCATATTTCTGGAGATTTTCTCTATCCTTTCCACTCCAAGAGTCCCCTTTAGTATTTCTTGCAGGGCTAGTTTAGTGGTCACGAACTCCTTTAGTTTTTATGTGGGAAACTATACGTCTCTCCTTCTATTCTAAACGATAGCCTTGCTGGATGAATCGTTTTGGGCTGCAAATTTTTCCCATTCAGCACTTTGAATATATCATGTCACTCCTTTCTGGCTTGGGAAGTTCCGCTGAAAAAACTCTAGCTAGCCTTATGGGGTTTCCCTTGTACGTATGTTACTGTCTTATCTTGCTGCTTTTAAAATGTTTTTTTAATCACTATGTTTTTGCAAATTTAATTATAATATGTGTTGGTGTTAGCCTGCTTTCATTGATTTTGTTGGGGGTCCTCTGTTCCTCCTGTATCTATACATCTGTTTTCTTCCCCAGGTTAGGGAAGTTTTCAGCTGTGATTTCCTCAGATAAATGTTCTGCCCCTTTTTCTCCTTTGTCTTCTTCTAGAACTTCTATAATACAGATGTTATTATGTTTGATGGAGTCACTGAGTTCCCTGCTTCTGTTCTCATGTTCCATAATTATTCTTTCTCCCTTTTGTTCAGCTTCACTATTTTCCATTATTTTGTCTTTTATATCACTTATTCATTCTACTGCTTCTTTCAGCCTTGTGTTCATTGCATCCAGCCCATTTCTAATATCAGTTATTGCATTTTTCATTTCTGACTGATTCTTTTTAAACTCATCTCAGGGTAAGGACCTCCCTGAAGTCTTCCATTCTTTTCTCAAGCCCAGTGAGTATCCTTATGATTGTTGCTTTAAATTCTCCATCAGGTATGTTACTTGTATCTTTCTCACTTAGATCTCTGGCCATGGCCTTATCTTATTCTTTTGTTTGGGATAAAGTCCTCCATCTTCACGTTTTGTCTAAGCCCTTGCCTTCTTCTCTGTGTTAGAAAAGCCAGTTATATCTCTTGCTTCTGAAAGTAATAGCCTTATAAGGAAGAAGTCATATAGTGCTCAGGGCCTGGCACTTCAGGGGATGTCTCTGCATGTGCTCTGCTGTTGTGTTCTGGCTGCTCTAGGCTTCAGGCTAATTGTCTACAGAGGTTCTCCTTGCCGTCTATGGGCAATGTTTTGTCCCTGGCCTGAGTGTGATGAGTTAACTAACAACCACATTGATATTTTATTTTCCTTTATTTTTATAGTGTTTATTCTGTGCTTAGATATAAAGGAATCCATAGATAACAACACAGTCACTTTCTTCCAAGTTACCCTTATACAGTTCAGAAAAAAGGTAACATGTTTGTGATGGACACATATCTATATGAACATAGAGAAAATGATAAGACAGAAAGACAGTATACAAACAAATAATGAATCTGGCTATAGGCTATATGAAAATTTCTTCTGGAATTCCTTCAATTTCTCTGTAAATTTGAATTGATAGAAAAAATTTAAAAATTATTAACATCCTATTACATAAAAAACTATAATAACAAAAGCAACTAACAGAAAAATAACAAAAGAATATAAATAGGTGATTCATGGAGAAAATTAAAACGACCGATAATATTAAAATATGCTTAGTTCTCATTAAATATAAAATAATACTCATTGAAGAGAAAGCATTTTTACTATGCATTTATTTTTATTTTTAATTATTTATTTAAAAAATTATAGTAAAATATATAAAGAAAATAAAAAACAATGAAAAATGATAATTTATAAATCTTAAAGTTAAAAATCAGACATAAATACTTGATTTCAAATGTGTGTTGTGTCAAAAAGAGATAAAGATATTTAAAATAAATTATAGTAAGAGAGCATTACAAGAAAAAAGTAAAAAAAATAAAGTTATGGTAAAATATAAATAACATATAATTTACCATTTAAGCCATTTTTAAGTGTATAGTTCAATGGCATTCAGTGCATTCACACTGTGTAGTCATCACCACTACTGATCTTCAGAACTTTTTCATCTTGCAAAACTGAAACTCTACTCATTATAAAATAATTCCTCATTCCCGTTCTCCCCAGTTCCTGGCAACCATAATTCTACTTACTGTCTCTATGAATTTGACCATGTTAAAATACTTCATGTAAGTGAAATCATACAGTGTTTGTCCTTTTGTGATCGGCTTACTCCACTTAGCATAATGTCTTCATATTCATCCATGTTAAATGCTATATCATGCTGTATCAGATTTTCTTTCCTTTTTAAGGTTGAATAATATTCCATCTCATGCAGATGCCGTATTTTTTTAGTCCATTCATCACTGTTGGACACTTGAATGGCTTCTATTTTTTGGCTATTGTGAATGAGGCTTCTATAAACAAAGATCTTTTCATGTCCCTACTTTCATTCTTTTGGGCATATATCTGGAGTGGGAATTGCTGAATCATACGGTAATGCTTCATTTAATATTTTGAGGAACCACCACACTATTTTCCATAGTAGTTGCACCATTTCACATGTACTAGTACATGAATCCCAATTTCTTTACATCCCCACCAATATTTATTTTCTTTCCTTTTTTCCTTTTTTGTCTTCATAATAGCCATCCTGAATATGAAGTGATATCTCGTTGTTTTGATTTTCATTTCCTTAATGAAAAGTGATGTTTATCATATTTTCATGGGCCTATTGGCTATCTGTATATCTTCTTTGGAGAAATGTCTGCTAAAGTCCTTTGTTCACTGTTTTATAAAGTTTTTTGTTTTCATTTTTGAGTCTTAAGGGTTCTCTCTATATTCTGGTTGTTAACTGCTCTTCAGATATATGATTTGCAAATATTTTTCTTCCATTCTGTGGATTTCCCTTTTATTTTACTAACCTTTTCTTTCAATGAATAATTTTAAAATTGTGATAAAATCTGCCTATTTTTAATTTTTTTTTTGGCTGCACCTTTGGTGTCATACCCAAGAAATTATTGTCAAATGAAATGTCTTTAAGATTTTTCCCTATGTTTTTATCTAAGAGTTTTATAGTTTAGCACTTAGTTTTAGGTCTTTTGTTTATTTTAAGCTGTAAGGTAAGGTAGAAGACAGGGATCTAATTTCACTCTTTGGCATGTGGATATCCAGTTTCTCCAGCATCATATGTTTTACAATTCTCCTTTTTCCATTGAATGGTCTTGGTATCCTTGTCAAAAGTCATTTGACCGTATATGTGATGGTTTATTTCTTGGTTCTCTATTCTATTTCCTTAGTTTGTATGTCTGTCTTTATGCCAGTACCACACTGTTTTGCTTACTGTTGCTTTGTAATAAGTTTCAAAAGTGTGAGCCCTCCAGCTTTGTTCTTTTTCAAGATTATTTTGACTATTCAGGATCCCCTAAGATTCCATATGAATTTTAGCATAGAATTTTTTTATTCTTTAAAAAACATTGCTAGGATTTTGATAGGTATCGCACTGAATCTGTACATCACTTTGTGTGGTATTGATATCTTAACAATATTACATGTTTCAATCTATGAAAAGTCTAGTGCTGGCTATGATGTTGGAATATGAGCCATTCATGAATTTACTAGCAGAATTACTAACTACAATCATTTGAAAAGTAACTTGGATTTATATATTAAAATAAAAACATACATACCTTTAATGCAATACATGTTTACATGCTCTATTTTATAGAAATATAATCACCACAATATAGGTATATATGTACAGTGATATTTATTGTACGATTGCCTATAGTAGCAAAAAATACTTTCATAAAAATCTAAATGTCATTCAGTAGAAGAATGGTTGAATAAAATATAGCCCATTCACATTATAGAATATCATAAAGCAACTTAAAGGTGTAAGATACAAAAGAAATCGGTATAACCAATTTACTTGTATTGGAGGTCAGTGGGATCCATCCAGATGATTCTATTATATACAGAACCAGCAAACTCATATACATAGGGGTGTGCGTGTGTGTGTGGGTGTGTGTGAAACCATGTTTGAAGAAAGGTTTAGAAAAATATACTTGACTCATAACATTGGTTGTCTGGGGAAGGGGGTCCATAGGTTTAAGGTGATTGGTAAATAGAGACAATGGAAACATAGTATAAAGCTTTATTTCATTTTTCTTTGTATAGCAGTGATTTTTACCTTCATAGATAGGTTTTCTAGTTGTAGAGATCACAGCAGGCAGAGTATTTGTAAGTTTAACATGTTTTTTTGAGATAGAATTTTTTGGATGCCCTAAAAAATGAAAATAACATTATTAAATTACCTTAGAAATGTCCTGATTTCGACTTTTAAAAATTTATAATAAATCTTAATCCACTTCTAAAGCACAGGTTCCTTAAATTTTTAAAAATAATTTAAAATAGCTTTACTAACACAAATATTTTCTCTCTAGTTTTTCCTTGCTGGGTATTTAATATTTATAAACAAAACCAGTAAGAGTGCAAATCCAGAAAAAGAAATAATAGAAATATTATATATAAAAATGCCTGAGGAAGAGCTTTCTTTCTTTTCAGTATTACAATAAAAAACTACTTAAACAATTAAATTGATCAATTCTCATATAAAGTTTTTATCTTTATATAAAGCAGAACACCTTTATTTAAAAATTTTGTTATAACTACCATGAAAAATCTAGTGCTAATGGAGGCAGACATGTTTAGAAATACTATTGTTATGATACATATTTTGAACACTGTTAAAAACAAAACTATGTAATAAAGAAAATATTTTCAATATGCTCATTTCAAGAAAGATATGCTAAAATAAAAAGCAGAGTGTGGGGCATTTGGATGGTGTTTTCTCGAAGTTACTGGGAAAATTTTACTAAATTAACACATTGAGTTTCTACAATATATGCCTTACAGAGAAATAAAACATTTTGAATTCTTCCATTTCCTTAAGGCAAGTGTTTGCTTAAGAGAGGTTTATGTCATTATTTTTAGATTAAAAGTCTTGATGGTTTGATGGAGAATAAAAACATCTATGATAGATTCATTTTTATTCCATCCACAAAAGAAGCCCACTATTATTGTTCTCTTATCATGGAATAGAAATTTAGATAGTAGATTATTAAGACTATTTGTTAGTTCTTATTGTCTTCCTCTTTCTTGTTTCTTTAGGCAATATCACTGCTTGTAATTAACACCCTCATCAAAGAAAAAGCTTCAGTTTAGAAGAAAAACACTAAATTGGGGCACCTGAGTGGCTCAGTCAGTTAAGTGTCTACCTTCAGCTCAGATCATGATCCAAGGGTCCTGGGATCAAGCCCCATGTCAGTCTCCCTGCTCAGCAGGGAGTCTGCTTCTCCCTCTCCCCCGACCCTGCTCCTGCTTTCTCTCTCTTTCACTCTCTCTCATGTGTGTCCTCTCTCTCTCTCTAATAAATAAATAAATAAATAAAATATTTTTAAAAACCCAAATTACAGGTAAACTAGGAGCTAATAAAGGGAAAACAGTATTATAGGTGATATGAAGTAAGAGGTGAATCTGACATTGTCTGGCAGTTAGTAGGAAGAAGAGGATAGCTTATCTGAACATAAAGAGCATATTACAATTAATTTTTCTAATTGTACAGAAGACTTATTTGCCCAATCATGCCTTACTGCAGTTAATAGTCAAATTTATTTTATCTCTGAGTTACATATCCACAGAATGGTAAAAGGTAGCCAATGGATATAATGTTAAGATATAAAGATGCAGAGTTAGAAAGAAAAGCTGGCGAAAGTGTTGGTAGCATATATAATTATTTGGAGCTTTAGAAAATATAATAGGCCAAAGAAAAATAATCTACATTTAAAAAAACTTTCAAACTCAATATCCATAGGAAATACACTAGGGGGGTGATTATATAATGCCTCTGGAGCAATGATAAGAAATGGAGTCTGTAAATTAGTTCCTAGATATTAATGGATTAGATAGCTGGGGAGATAGTAATGAAGGGAAAGGGAAAACATACTGTTTATTTTCCTTCCAATCTACCCTCATGTTGAGTTTCTGTATTGCAGTTCCTACTTGGGATTGTACAAAAAGGGAATATATAAATCTAAAACAGAGGATTACAAGATGGGTTTATCATAATGGTGAGCAAGAAGGGAAGAATGAGTGGGACACCTGTGTGGCTCATTCAGTTAAGAATTTAGCTCAAGTCATGATCTCAGGGTCCTCAGATTGAGCCCCACACGGGGCTTCATACTCAACAGGGAGTCTACTTGAGATTCTTTCCCCCTGCCCCTCCCCCTGCTCAATGTGTGCTCTCTCTCTTTTTCTCTCCCTCAAATAAATAAATCTTAAAAAAAAAAAAAAAGGTTGTGAAAAAAGTGGCTTTCCAACTTAGTGGTGGCAGGGAAGAAGAGCTATTCCAGGGATACTACTCATTCACTAAGAATGCATATATGTTAGATAAACTTAATCAGTGTTTATTTTCACTTACGGTTTTGCTAAACTGGTTATATGACTAAGGCTACTACGATCTGGTTATCTCCATATAATTAAAGCTTTCCTAGTTTAGGGGCGCCTGGGTGGCACAGCGGTTAAGCGTCTGCCTTCAGCTCAGGGCGTGATCCCAGTGTTCTGGGATCCAGTCCCACATCGGGCTCCTCCGCTGGGAGACTGCTTCTTCCTCTCCCACTCCCCCTGCTTGTGTTCCCTCTCTCGCTGGCTGTCTCTATCTCTGTCAAATAAATAAATAAAATCTTAAAAAAAAAAAAAAGCTTTAGTAGTTAAAAAAAAAAATCACATTGTACACTACCTGAAAGTTCTTTATTCAATGAAGGAAGCTGGATGGCTTTATAAATGGTTGACCCAGCCCTAGATGTTCCAGGATTTGCTTTTGGAGGTTCAGTCACATGGGGTGAAATGGACTCATAAGGTCTTTCTGGAAATATTTAGAAAATATGTTAGCTATAAAATGGGTTACATTTGTAACTAATTTTGATACACAGTAAGTTAGTTACCAATAAAACTGAAGTAACTAAAATTTTTCTGAGGTGATTAATTTCATTAATAAAAAATATACATTAAGGATAGTTTTAGAGATCAGAGCTAAGTGAAGGAAGTCACAAAGACCACTTATTATAAATTCCATTTCTATGAAATGTTCAGTATACAGAAATTTATAGAGACAGAAACTAGATTAGCGGATATGGCTTGGTGTGTGAAGATTTCTTTTTCATACAATGAAAATGTTTAAAATCGAACATAATGATGGAAGCACAACTCTGTGAATGTAATAAAAACCATTGACTTTCACACTGTAAATGAATAAACTGTATGGTATGTGAATTCTGTACTGATAAAGCTATTAAAATTGACATCTGACTTTCTATCACGAACAATGGAGGCCAGAAGGCAGTGGGATGACATATTTACAGTGCTGAAAGCAAAAATCCACAGCCAAGAATTTAATACCCAGAAAAATCACTATTCAAAAATAATAGATACTAGATTAAAAAAAAACACAACTAAGACTATTTGTTGTTATATTAGGAAAAGTGTCTTAAAAGAAATACTAAAGGAAGAACATACTATAGGCTGGTAAAAAATGACATCAGGTAGTAGCTCAACTCTGCATGAAGAAATGAAAAGCCTTTTAAAAGTAATTATATGGGCAACTATAAATGAAAACATATCTTTTGTAAACTCTTTTCTTCAATTAGCTGATTAAAAAAAAAACACTGCCTAAAACTGTATTTCTGGGCATATAATAGAAAACTCGATTTTATTTCTATATATGAACATTGAATGACCCCAAAACTAAATTAGGAAAACAATTTTATTTGTAACAACAACAAAAAAGAATAAAATATGGGGCGCCTGGGTGGCTCAGTCATTAAGCGTCTGCCTTTGGCTCAGGGCGTGATCCCAAGACCCTGGGATAGAACCCCGCATTGGGCTCCCTGCTCCGCTGGGAGCCTGCTTCTTCCTTTCCCTCTCTCATTGCCTGTCTCTCTCTCTGCCAAATAAATAAATAAATAAATAAATAAATAAATAAATAAAATCTTTTAAAAAAGAATAAAATAGTAATGAATTTAACAGAGGGGCAAAACTTGTACTGAAAGTTACAAAACACTGTAGAGAGAAATTAAAGACAATATAAATAAAAATAAATTCAATGTTCATAAAATAGAACTACTTATTCATTTGAAATATGATTGACATACCACTGTATTAGTTTTAGTAGACAACTTAATAATTGATATAAGTGAGTTCTGGAGTCTCCCATGTCACCATCTTGAACCAGAACTCTTAGAACACTCATATTTTTAAGATGGCAATTCTTCTCAAATTGATAAACAGATTCAATATAATCCTTATCAGTACTTCAGGAGCATTTTTTTTTCAAAAATTAACAACCTGAAACTAAAATTTATATGAAATGCAAAAGACTTAGAATAGCCAAAACCATTTGTAAAAGATGAATAACACTATAGAGCCTTCATTTTTCAATTATAAAATTTACTATAAACTTTGTTATCAAAACAGTATGGTAATACCACAGTGATAGACAAATAGGTCTGAGGAACAGAGCCAAGACTCCAGTAGTAAACTCTTATAATTATAGCTAATAATAGTTACCAAGGCAGTTCAATGAAAACAGGATTCTCTTTTCACAAATGATTGCTCTGGCAATCGGATAGACACTTGCAAAAAGATGAACCTGAAACTTTACTTCTCATTATATACAAAATTTAACTCAAAATAAATCACATACCTAAATGTAATAGTGATACTATAAAACTCTTAGAAAAAATAGAAAACCTTGAGATCTTAAATAGGCAATGATTTTTTAGATACAAGTTTAAAAGTATGATCCATAAAAGAAAAATTAATAAATTGGACTTCATCAAAATTCAAAACTTTTGACTGCCATTAAGAAAGTTAAGACAAGCTGTAGACTGAAAGGAAATATTTGCAAACCATGTATCCAATGAAGAATTTGTGTCCAGAATATTTAAAGAACTCTTAAAAATTTAAGAACTTAAAAAACAAAACTCTTACAAACAGGCAAAAAATTTTAAAGACATTTCACCAAAGAAATACACAAGTGGCTAATAAACACATGAAAAGAAGCCCAAAATCATTTTTTCAGGGAAATGTAAGTATAAACCACAATGAAATGTCATTTCATATCCGACAGAATGTCTATAATCCAAAGGACAGATAATAGCCATGTGATGGCAAGGATGGGAAGAAATAAAAGCCTTCATACCTTGTGAGTATGAGATAAAATGGCAAAGCCACTTTTGAAAACAGTTTGGCATTTTTAAAAAAAATAAACATAAGTTTACCATACAACACAGCAACTCTACTCCTAGGTATCTACCTAAGAGAAATGAAAATTTGTCTTCACAAAGACCAACATGGGAATATTCAGAGCAGCATTCCTTATAGCCAAAAAGTGAAATGAGCCCCAGAGTCCATCAGCCTGAATGGATAAAGAATCTGAGCTACAGCCACACAAGAGCCACACAAGAGAATACTATTCAGCAATAAAAGGAATGAACTATGATACATGTTACTATATGGGCAAACCTCAAAACCATGCTTACTGAAAGAAGCTACACAGAAAACACCATGTGTTGTATGATTCCATTCATGTGACATGTCCAGAAAAGGTAAATTGATAGACACAAAAAGCAGGTTAGTGGTTGCCTGGGACTGGAAGTGGGAACTAACTTAACTAAACTATCATTAGGGATTTTGCAGGAATGGTGAAAATGTTCTAAAACCGAGTTAAGATGGTGACTGCAGACCGAGGTAAATGTACTAAAATCCTTGACTCATCCCCTGACTCATATAATTAAGATGGGGCAAATTTTCTGATAGGCAATTTATGCCTCATTGAAGTGTTTAAAAAAACAATTGCTAATCTGTACCTCTCTGAGGAACAAATTACCAATTAGGGTACAATGCTTATGCAGCTGTTTGTGTCGTTAGCCTTAAAGCATCCACTCAAAGCACTCTTTTCCAGGTACTTCAAGCTGCTCATTTTTCTCTAACTCTGACAGTAAGGTTATGTCATTCATTTATTTTTGGTTTTTTTTTCTAGCTTTATTGAGATGTATTTGACATATAATGTAAGTTTGAGGTGTACAATGTGCTGGTTAGCACACTTACATATTGCAAAATAATTACCGCCACAGCATTAGCTAATTCCTCTATTACATCACATAATTACCATATCTTTTTTGTAGTGAGAATATTTAACACTTAGGATAATTTAGTTAGTTAAAGTTCTAGCAACTTTCAAGCATATAATACAGTACTGTTAACTGTAATCATCATGATGCATGTTAGATCCCCAGAACTTGTTCATCTTCTACCTGGAAGTTTATATACTTTGACCAACATTTCCCCCTTTCCCCCAACCAATTTTTGGTAACCACCGTTCTACTCTCTGTTTCTATGAGTTCAGCTTTTTTTTAGATTCCACATGTAAGTGGGATCGTATTGTATATGTCTTTCTCTTTCTGACTTGTTTCACTTTAGCATAATCCCTTCAAGGCCCATCTGTGTTGTTGCAAATAGCAGGATTTCCTTCTTTTTGATAGCTGAATAGTATTCTATTATATATATATAAAGTTCTATTATGTACATTATATTTTGTATACAGATAACATATAATTATATTTTTATATATATTTCTAGTATTACATATATTATAATAAAAGTTATTTTGAATTCTTTACAGGGTAAATTTTAGATCTCTGTGTCTTTGGGTTTGGTACTTACTGGAAGATTATTGTCATCCTTTGGTGGTGTCCTGTTTCCTTGATTTTTCATATTCCTTGGAGCTTTGTGTTTCTGTCTTACATGTGAAGTAGCAGTCACTTCCTCCAGTCTTTACTAATGCCTTCAGGAAGGAACTGCCTTTCATCAGCCCTGCTAGAAATCCTGAGGCTTTCTGGGGCCTTGAATGCACATACCTGCTCCATACTTACTGCTCCCTCTTGTGGCAGAATTCTTAAGCTTGTGTATTTTCTCTGGATCCGGCATCACACCAGGCCAAGTGTGGACACCCTCCCTTTTGTTTTCTCTGAGGTGGCACCACAGCTCAAGGTATGGTTTCTCTCTGGCCCACAGAACCTGGCTTACTTTCTGCAAGTGCTCACTAGATGTCCACCAAAGCTTGCTGTCACTAGCACTCTCAGGAGCATGCACATGGAGCTGGCTGCAGAGTTGGGGGAGGTGTGGGTGAGATCGGCCTGTTGCTGGGGATGCCCACAAGCCAGTTGCTGGATTCTACATGTGAGGCTTTCCCAGCAGCCCATGGGTAGGCTTCCTGATGGAGTCCAAGCACAGCAGAAGCCACGTCCCTTTAATGCTCTCTGAGAATCATATCTGTCACTCTTCTGATCTAATCTCATCCCAAAATTTAGTACTCTAGATGCTTGGTGGTGTCCTGCACAGCTAGGAAAGCCTGGTACTCACTCACCTACTCTCTCTTCCCTGCAAAGGGGGACATCATGGGATGAGAACTTGGCCCTAGCTGTACCACCTTGGGGGATGTGTGATGCAGGCGAAGTCAAATTGTACCTCTTATCCAATCCAATGTGTTCAAACTCATTTTTTTGCTCCAACGAAATACTGAAACTTCTTATCTGGAAACCTGGACTTCCACAAAGCTCTCTTGTCTATGGGTGACTACTCACTGTTCTCCAGGTGCTCCCTGACTATGACCAAGAGGGGTTGGAGCCATTCATGAGCTACTGCAGAGTCCACAGCCAAGATGGAGGTTTGGCTGCCTATTACCCAATGCACAGGTGGGCAAGGCTTTTCCAGGTCCATTGGTGTATGATGCTAGATCCCACAACCTCTACAAAGGCACTTTTGTTCATGGATGGGTGCAAAATTTTTGTTGTTGAGAAAAGGGGAAGGGGGCACAAACAAGGGACATCTTATGTTATTGAGATGTTGATATCAATTGTTATACATTTGTAATAGTTCCTTATGTCCAGTGTGCATTTCATCCTAGGATATCCCAACATCCTGGTTCATTTCTTTTTTGCATGCATATTTTTATTGAGAAAATTACAATATAATTAAAATATAATATAATTGAATGATGGAAAAGACAACCTGATTGTATCGGTCATTTACTGCTATGTGCCTCTGCTTGTTGTGTTTTTTCTTTGCCACCTTTCTGTAAGGGACTGGCTACTGTGGGACCTATCCTTGTATCGCTACTGTATTCTGCATGTGTGTATGTGTGTTTTGCAGGAAATCACATCATAGGAGCTGCCTCTGAAAATGATTATAGATCACAAAATTGTGATCTCTGGCCCTAATGCCAAATTCTAATATGAATTTGTGGGGTTCTGGGAAGAGCACATGCATTTTGCATGGGGGGATATCAAGAATATTGGCAACCGAAGGGAACATTGTGGTGGATTGGTTTCAGTAATGGCCTCAATGTATTCTTTTTCCCCCCTAAGATTTATTTATTTATATATTTATTTATTTATTTATTTATTTGAGAAAGAGAGAGACAGCAAGAAAGCATAAGCAGGGGGAGTGGCAGAGGGAGAGGGAGAAGCAGGCTCTCCGTCGAGCACGGAGCCCAATGTGGGACTCGATCCCAGGTCCCTGGCATCATGACCTGAGCTGAAGGCAGACGCTCAACCGCCTAAGCCACCCGGGCGCCCCAAGCCTCCAATGTATTGTTGACTACTGGTATTCATATCCTCCCATACAATTCTGGTCTTGGCTATATGACTTTAGTAAACGGAACAAAAGCAAACAGATATAAGCAGAGACTTCAAATGTTTCTACAATGCTTGTACAATGGGCTTGCTCACATGTTGCTCTAAGAACCTGAGGTTACAACATGTAGACTCTTAAGCTAATCAGCTGGATGATGAGACACAAGGGGCCAAGTCACCTTTTGTGTCACTTCAAAAGTTTGTTTCCTCTTAGCTCCCAAACCATCCTTCCATAGTTGCTTTGTGGTACTGGATGCAGGACTCTGATAACCACATTCTTGCTTTGCCAGGTAACTCCAAATTAGGGTTATGCACATAAGGCACGCTAGAGAGAGACTGCAAGTTTGGAGGAGAAACAAGGGCTTTACTTCCTTCATTTGGCAACCATTGGGCTTCCTGAGAGCTTCATGTCTCTTTTCAGTTCCTGCGAACATCATCCCAGCAAGGTTTCTTTATCCCAGGAGCTAGAAGTTCTTTCCATGACATAAACGGTCTGCCGTTTTCTCAACATTTGCAAAACCAGTTTTATTTAAACCTTCACCAGCTGAGACACTAGCAATGTCCCCTCTTCAGAAGGATGTCTGAGACCCCTCCTGAAAAATCAGAGATACTAGCACCAGCCAAGCTTCGTCTTCTACTCAGAGGTCTTCATCAGCCCTAGGAGTAGCAACTTCCTCCTAACATTCCTCCATGTTATCTCAGAATTCTTTTACGTGTTGTTACCTCGTTAATAACTTTATAGTTAGTTAATGAGTTTTTATACTTTTGCTCTGTTTTCAAACAACTAGTGAGGTTTTTATCTTTTGGTGAGCCCCAACTATATATCCCCATTGCCCCAAACAACAGCTAGCCAATTGCCAGACATGTGAGTGAAGCCATTGACCACAAGGTGACCAAAGATGCATAAGTCAGCCAGCCAAAACCAGTCCACATTGCTAACTCCCAAATCGTGAACTCTAAATCCTGAACTCCTGTTTTAAGCTAAATAGTTTTTGGGTAATTATGCAGTAAAAGGACACTAACAAATATGGAAAAAAAGTAAAGATTTAGATATGATTTAATAACTCAGATGGGCATAAATTAAACAAACAAAACATCCACCTGTATGGCTGATGGTTATGCAGAGGAAAGTATTTTTTTCCTCCACAATTGCTGGGCAAAATGTTAATTTTAATATTCTTTTAGGAAAGCAATCTGGAAGTATCTTTTAACATTAAAAAATCCTAGGAATTTCCCAAAGAAATGTAAGTATCAATAGATAAGAATGCATGTTCATGGGCACATTTTCCAGTGGTGAAAAGCTAAACCTTTAATAGAAGAATGATTAAATAAAGAATTCTATACTGAGAAATATTATACAGCTAATAAAAGTATAAATTAAAGCCATTTTATTTTCAGGCTTACAAGGATTTACCTAAAATACTTCCGAATAAAAAGAGGAAAAATGAGTAAAATGCAAAGCCATACTAAACAACCACTATAGGGGCGCCTGGGTGGCTCAGTCGTTAAGCGTCTGCGTTCGGCTCGGGACATGATCCCAGAGTCCTGGGATCAAGCCCCACATCGGGCTCCCTGCTCTGCTGGGAACCTGCTTCTTCCTCTCCCCCTCCCCCTCCTTGTGTTCCCTGTCTCACTGGCTGTCTCTCTCTGTGTCAAATGAATAAATAAAATCTTAAAAGAAATCACTATAAGTAACTATATACTTATTTTATACATAAATCTATCATCTATCTATCATCTATCTATCTATCTATCTATCTATCATCTATCATCTGTTTTTTTTTACCTTGATTGTCAAAGGGTGATAAAGTGATCACTTTCGTTGGGAATTTATTCATTATGATGTTCTTCGGAAGTAAATCTTGATGATGTGAAAAAATATTTTTGTCCTTAAATAAATTCATTCCTACAATAAAATTTTTTTTTAAATTAGATGAAGACTCTGAATATTCATACACTACTCTCCAAATACCATGTACTAGTCTTTATTTATATGTTTGTAATGTTTTCTTACCAGATTTTATTGAGTGGCCACTTGTTCATTGTTCTAGTTTATACAAACTCTTTGATCATTTTCTCTTCCTTGTCTTTTTTCTGTGTTCATTGTTAGCATCTTTTTTTTTGTAGCTCATTGAGTATACTTACTATACAGAAATTACACGTATTTAATGCATATACATTTTGATATGTTTAGACATACGCGTAAGCCTGCAATACCATCACCACAATCAAGATAATAAAAATATCCATCACCTCCAAAAGCCTTCTCTTGTTTTCTTCTTAGGTATGTGGTAAGAACAGTTAGCACAAATACTCCCCCCTTAATGATTTTTAAGTACACAACACTGTATTTATAACTGTAGGCATGATGTTGTACAGAAGATCTCTAGAACTTACTCATCTACGTAACTGTAACTTTATACCAACTGAACAACTACCTGTTTCTTTCTACCCCCAGCCTCTGGAAGCCCCTGTGAGTGGCTTCATTCTCTGCTTCTGTGTGTTTGACTCTTTTTAAATTTATTTTTAAGTTTATTTTTATTTTATTTTTTATTGAAGTATAACTAAGATATAATGTTATATTAGTTTCAGGTGTACAATATGATTCAACAATTCTATACATTACTGAGTACTCATCTTGGTAAGTGTATTTTTAATCCCTTTTATCTCTTTTACATTTCATATAAATGGATTATGCATTGTTTCTCCTGTGACTGGCTTATTTCACTTAGCATTAATGTCTTCCAGGCTCATCCACGTTGTGGCATATGCAAGGATTTCCTCCCTTTCCAATACTGAATAATATTCCATTGTATGTCTAAGCCACATGTTCATTTCATTTTACCCAGCTTTACTGAGATATAATCGACATAGAGCACTGTATGTTTAAGGGTATAATGCAGTGATTTGATACATGTATGTATTATGAAAGGATTATAGTAACAAGTTAAAACCTACATCACTTCATGTAACTATTTATTTTGTGCTGAGAATACTGAGGATCCACTTTCCTGGCAACCTTCAAGTATATAATACAGTATGGTTGGTTATAGTTATCACACTGTACATTAAATCCTAGAATTTGCTCATCTTATAACTGGAAGTTTGTACACTTTGACCAACATCTCTCCATTTCCTTCACCCTTCGGCCCCTGGTAACCAACATTCTACTCTCTGCTTCTATGAATTCAGCTTTTTAGATTCTACATGTGAGTGAAAGCACACAAATATCTCACTTATTTTGTTTATAATAAGACCTCAAGCTCCATCCACTTAATCACAAATGACAGGATTTCCTTCTTTTTTATGCTGAATAATATCCCATTGTATATTTTATACAACATTTTCTCTATAAGAAGAGCAAGACTCTTCTTTTCAAAACCCAAATCATACAGACCTGCACCTCACCAAGTTTCCTGGTGAGATTATGCTACTGTCTTGTCTCTGCAGATAAGCATACCTGCTGGTTGGGACTACTACTTTGGTACTGCAGGTAGGAACTCAGTCTGTCAGGGTCTGAGTGATGGTTTTTGCAGGGACTTCCTTCCTTCCCTGTCACAGATTCCCAGTGGTCAAGTTCCATGGATTACCGCACAATCCCCATTACATGAGACCGAGTGGGGGCTCCCAAGAGATGACACACAATGCTAAAGCAGCCAGATGTCCATCTTGGGTTCTCTTTTCCAGCTGAAGAAACTGGGGGCTCAGGGGAAATTTCTCACTGTGGTGCTCCAATGGGCATGGGGGAGGGGCAATATGGTCAGTGTGTAGCCACTTCTCCTACCTTTCTAATGCAGTCTGTCTTGGTCTCTGTGATGTGGAGAGGGGGTGCTTCAGCTTTATCCTTCTGTTCTACGATTTTTCTCAAGGGTGTCCTGTCCATGAATAGATTTTAGTTTTTCTTCTTGTTTGGGGGAGTACAGTCAGGAATGACCTATGTTACAATTTTTGTGTGCTATTCCTCCTTCCACCTTTTACGTTTTTGATGTCATAATTTACCTTTGTTTATTTTGTGTATCTATTAACAAATTACTGTGGCTGTAGATATTTTTAATACTTTTCTCCTTTAATCTTTATGGTAGAGTTAAGTAGTTAATATGTTATCATACTGCAGTATTAGAGTATTCTGAATTTAGATATTTGTCTTTACTAGTGTGTTATGTGTTTACATATCACATGACAGCTAGTGTCCTTTCATTTCAGCTTGAAGAACTTTCAGCATTTCTTGTAAGGCAGTTCCAGTGGCAATGAACTCACTTAGCTTCTCTTTCTTTTTGAGCCTTATTTCACCTTCATTTCTAGTGGACAACTTTGCCTGGTGAAGTATTCTTTTTGTTTTTGTTTTTTTTTCAACACTTGAATATATCATCCCACTCTTTTTGGCCTGCAAAGTTTTCGCAGAGATTGCTTCTAAGGCCAAAGAGGATTCCCCAAGAATGAGATAAATATTTTCCTCTTGCTGCTTTTATAATTCTCTCTTTGTATTTGATTTTAGACAGTTTTATTATAATGTATATTGGCAAACATTGTTGTGGATTGAAATTTTGCAGTGATTTCTTAGCTTTTGAATTTGGATATTCAAATATCTCCCCAGATTTGGGAAATTCTCAGCCATTAATTCTTTCCATAAGCTCTGCCCTTCTCTTCTTCTGGGATTCCAATCATTCATATGTTAGATTATTGGTGTTCCATAGTTCATACAGTCTTCATTTTTTAAAATTTCCTCTTCTTTGTATAATTTCAATACTGTCTTCTACTTTACAAATATTTTCTTCCGCTGGGTCTGCTATCAACTCTGGAATTTCTCTTTGATTCTTCCTTATGATCTCTCTCTCTCTGTTAAACTTCTCATTTTGTTTGTGTATTCTTTTCTTGCTTTTGTTGAGCTGACTTTCTGTATTTTCTTGTAGCTCGCTGAGCTTCCTTAAAACAGCTATTTTGAATTCTTTACCAGTTAAATTGCAAATCTCCATTTCTCTGGTGCTATTGGAAAATTAATGTATTTCTTGCATGGTACTATGTTTCCCTGATTTTTCATGTTCCTTGATGTCCTCTCCATTTTCATTACATTTAAAAAAGTAGTCACCTCCTCCAGGTTTACTGACTGGCTTCCAGAGAGAAATCCCTTCTTTCAGCCCTGCTAGGAATTCTGATGTCTTTTCAGACCTTTTCTATGGGTATGCCTGCTCCACACTTCTTGTTTTGGGTTTTGTTTGTTTGTTTGTTTGTTTGTTTGTTTGTTTTTGTGGCAGAACTCTTAAGCCTTTCTGTGCTGTAAAGACAGGTTGGTTGCTGAGAACCTCCCTTTTGTTTTCTTTATAGCAGTGCTGAGTGCTCAAGTTTATGGTTTCTTCCCGGTCAGCTTTCTGGGGGTGTTTACTGTCTGTCAAAGTTCACTCTTATTGTTGTTGGGAGCATGCACAGGGAGTCAGCCACAAGGTGGAGTTTGTGTGCATGAGACACATGGAATATTGGAGGTGCCTGTGGACCAGTTTTAGGGACTCCACAGGTGAAGGGTTTTCAGCAGCTGTAGGCCTCCTGATGGAGTCCTTTGACACATTTAGGAGTCACATCCTTTTTATATATTCAATTCTGAGCCTTGGTTGCTATTCATTCTCTCAGCCACTCTCTGACCTCAAGGGTCATGCAACTTATGACTCAGTTCTCTGGATGAGACAAGAGAGAAATGGGTCTTTTTGACAGTATCCTGCACAGCTAGAGAAGCTGGGTACTCACTCACATGCTCTCACTTTTTCCCGTGGGAGAAATCTTAGGCTGAAAAGGGCTCTCTTGGCACTGAAGTATGCTGCCCTGAAGAAGGAGTGGTGTAGGTAAAATCAAACTGTTCCTTTTACCCCCTACAATGTATCCAATCTTAGATTTCATTGTTGTTGCTGCTGCTGTTGTTGTTGTTCCAACAGTGTGCTAGAACTTCTTTGCTGGACTCCTGGATTTCAACAAAGCCTCTCCCATCTGTGGATAAGTATCAAATTGGTTTTCTTTTTCACAGGGGGTGGATGGTAAAAAAACAAACAAACAAACAAACAAACAAAAAAGAAAGAAAGAAAAAACAAACAAACAAAACCCCACAAAACTCCTACAACATTGATGTCATCACTGTAATCCTCCTCTCTTGCCAAATATTTTACAGGAAATGTCACTTACTGCTTTTGTTTCTCTGATATATCCAATTATGTCAGTCCTTTTTAGAAAGCTTTCTCCCTTCTCACTGAGAAAGGTTCTTCTTTTGTAGCATTTCGATGCGGTAGTATTTTTAGTATTTGCAAAGGTAGATGTACAAAAACTCTTCTTCCTCTTCCTAGGTAAATTAGAATAATTAGCAGCAAAGCCCTCACTATTTTTTATCTGATATGGAGGGCGGCACACCTAGTTTTTGTCTGAAGGACAGAGATTTTATTCTCAATATCTTCCTTAATTTTGTCCAAATCCTGTTTTAGTTTGAACCAGAATACTCATTTCTGTATTTGATCTGTACTCTACATTTAGAAGGATATACCTTTGATAATTAGAGCTGTATACATAAACCACTGGTTCCCCCTCACCAGTGTAATTAATGATTATTAAATTTTTTTACAAATCCTACTGATTTTAAAAGTAACACGTGCTATTGCAGAACTCTTCCATTTAAACAAATAATTATAAGCCTCATATTATTTAATCATTGGCTAGAGATTAAACTGAAGCAATAGGCTGAGAGGCTTAGTAAGAGACTGTAATTGAGAAAATAAAATACTGTTGACATGATTTATTTCAGAAGACATAATTCCAAGCTAGTCATTCACATTTGTCAAATATGAGTAAAAGCTGGGGAGTCATGTAAGATAAAACCCTTAATGCATGTTAGGGGTAATGGCCCCATACTGTCAAATTTATGTTTATTCTTCATCTTATTTTCATGAAAGTATCAAAACTAAATTATTTGTATGAAAATATTTTGGTATATCTTCGTATTAAAAATTGAATATAATTTTGGATGCAGGCGGTACAGAAGTCTAGTTACCCCAAATGAAATTTCTAACTAAAATGTTATAGGCTCAGTCAGTTAGGCATCCAATTTGATTTCAGGTCAGGTTATGATCTCAGGGTCCTGGGATCGAGCCCCACATTGGGCTCCCTGCTCAGCAGGAAGTTTGCTTGTCTCTCTCTCCCTCTGGCCCTTCCCCTGCTGTTTTCTCTCTTTTTCGTTCTCTCTCAAATAAATAAATAAATCTTTAAAAAAGTATGAATAAATACATCTGCATACAGGTAC
Source organism: Ursus arctos (assembly GCF_023065955.2). Lineage (NCBI taxonomy): Eukaryota > Metazoa > Chordata > Mammalia > Carnivora > Ursidae > Ursus > Ursus arctos. The sequence continues at coordinate 6,457,551 of NW_026622986.1, forward strand.
TTATAAATATTAAACAATGATATATGGAAGAATATTTATTAAAATCTTAACTATGCTGTCAAAAAAAATAAAATGTTAGATTAAAAAGAATGTATTTTAAAAAGTATTGCTGAGATGGCATAATAATATACTCAGGAAAACCAAAAGAAGTAAAAGCATTTAACTTGCAGGTTTCTGCTAAAAAGTGTGTGCGTGTGTGTGTGTGTGTGTGTGTGTGTGTGTGTGTGGTGTACATATTTTTGTAAAATTAACTGACCTACAAGAATAATGTGGGAAGTTGGGGAGAAGACAAGGGGTAATTCCACAATAAAGGAAAATAAAGAGGGCACAATCAAGTATTTTGGAAAACACTTGTATAAAACACCATTATGTATGGCTTATGACAGCCTAAGTAAGAACTGAGAAAAAGTGGAATGAGATTATAACAGCACAGAATGGAAACCATTAGAATCTTGTATTTTTTATATTAGTGTTACATATTTTCCAAATGCTTAAAATATTTCATAAGAAGTAAAATGAAAAAGCATACTACAAAACATGTTCTAGATAATTAGATACTTATTTTATGTTGTTATATATTTTACCTTGATTGTCAAAGGATGAAAAACTGATCTCGTTTGTTGAGAATTTACGTGGTGCGGTGTCACTGGTAAAAGAATCTTCTTGATGTTGTATGGACATATACCTGTCTTTAAATAAATTCACACCTAAAACAAAAATTTTAAAAATTTCACAAAGATGTTATGACTATTTGCATACTACTCTCCAGTCTCTGTGTATTAGTCCTTATTTCTGCATTTGTAATATTTTCATATTTGAGTGGCCACTTGTCTATCATTCCAATTTCTATAAACTTCTTCATTTTCTCTCCCTTTTTTTGTTCTGTATTCTTAGATAGCATCTTCCTTAATCTTGACCTTTAATCAAACCCATTTTATCTTAAATGTGAATATTAATTTCTGTATTTGAGCTTATAGTCTCCTTTCAACTCTTTTCCTCTTAGCAATTTCTCTTAAATTCTGTTTACAGTATTTAATTATAAATTCACAATTAATAAATAAGCACAGATTAAGTAACTAAATTAATTTTGCTCTTAAAAGGCATGGTATTTTAAATTGACTAAATGTTGATAAGAGTACTTCATCTCTGTGCCAAAGATTATTAAAATTGATGAGGACCCCTAATATGAGGAACAGTGAAGCAAATAATAATTCAAAGTACCTAAACAAAAACAGTCTGAAAATTAAAGATATATAAAAATGACTCTTCACAATTTATCAAATTTGTTAGAGTAAAACACAAAACAAATTTAACTGCTTAATTCAAATGATTCCATTTTCATACCACCTTAGTTATAAGCTCTTTGAGTAAATAATTTTTATTTGATTCATTTTTTAAAAATTTTATCTTAATTCCAGTTAGTTCACATAACTGACTGGCACCAATAGTGTTAGTTTCAGGTGTACAATATAGTAGTTCAACAATTCCATATAACATTCCGTGATGTGTACACTCCTTAATCTCCATCACCTATTTCTCCCATCCTCCCCCCCCATTCCCCTCTGGTAACCATCAGTTTGTTCTCTAGAGTTAAGACTCTGTTACTTGGTTTGTCTCTCTCTTTCTCTTTTTTTCCATTGCTCATTTGTTTTGTTTCTTAAATTCCACGTGAGTGACATCATATAGTATTTATCTTTCTCTGACTTTTTTCACTTAGCATTATACTCTCTAGTTCCATCCATGTTGTAGCAAATGGAACTCAAAATGGATTTAAAAATGTGAGACCTGAAACCATAAAAATCCTAGAACGGAGCTTAGGAAGTAATGTCTCTGACATTGGTTGAGGCAACATTTTTCTAGATATGTCTCCTGAAGCAAGGGAGAGCAAAACAAAATATTGGTACTACATCAGATTAAGAAGCTTTTACATAGTGAAGGAAAAAATCAACAAAATTAAAAGTAACCTACTAAACAGGAGAAGATATTTGATTATTTTTAACTACTTTTTTTTCAGGAGTAAAAGTGTGATATAATGAAATAAATAAAGCATTCAAAAGCAAAGTTTCAGAAATCTTGCCTTAATCTTAAATTTCATCAAGAACGCCTATTTTGTTGCTTGTATGTGAGGATTCAACTATTTCCAAATTCTAGATTTCAGCATCATTTCTGCCAAAAGTTCATGACTACAGTATTTCTTAAACCTAAGAGAACTGTATTAGGTCACCTGGGTGGCTCAGTTGGTGTCTGACTCTTGATTTCAGCTCAGGTCATGATCACAGGGTTGTGAGATTGAGCCCCCCTGCCCCCAACCAGTGGGCCTTACACTAAGCATGGAGCCTGCTTAAGATTCTCTCTCTCCCTCTCCTTCTACTCCTCCACCTTCTTGCATGCACACATGTGTGTACACACTCTCCCTCTCTCTCTCTAAAAAAGAAAGAGAATTCTTAAGCTTTCTGTGCTGTAAAGACAGGTTGGTTGCTGAGAACCTCCCTTTTGTTTTCTTTATAGCAGTGCTGAGTGCTCAAGTTTATGGTTTCTTCCCAGTCAGCTTTCTGGGGGTGTTTACTGTCTGTCAAAACTCACTCTTATTGTTGTTGGGAGCATGCACAGGGAGTCTAAAAAAGAGAGAGAGAGGGAGAAGGGGAGGGAGAGGGAGAGAGGGAGAGAGGGAGAGAGGGAAAGAGAGAGAGAGAGAGAGAGAGAGAGAGAGAGAGAGGTATCTAACAGTGTTACTCCGGGATTAGAAGCTGTAGTGTTATCTGTGAATTACATAACACAGCTAGAGAACTAGGAGAGACATAAATCCACATGTCAACTTAACTACATATGGTATATATGTGGTAACCAATGAAATAACTGTTATAATGTTCTTATAAAACTCATCAATGAGCCTTTTTTGCTTTTTAAATTTAAAGCAACTTTCCTTTCTACACCAGCAATAGAAAGTGAGTAGAACAGCAGTGAGAAATATTACACCAAGAATATTCTAGGTCCAGTCTAGAGCACTGGATTGTATGGCTTACTTTCTAAATACATTTTAAAACTAATAATATCTAGCTAATTTTCTAATGATAATAAATACTAGAGTTTAATTAATTATAAGAGGGAATTCATGAAGATTTTTACCCATGTAATAACATATAGTTACTGTTGTCATTAAAGATCCGTACTTAATTAAATCTCCAAAATGACATAAACCATAAATATTAGACTTAAAAAATGCAGGGTGACTTTTAAGTTGTGTCTTGATTTCACTGATTATTTTTTCTCCTCCAACAGTATATGTCAAGTGTTCTACATCAGTCTCTATAGACCAAAAAGAAAAAAAAAAATTCCAAACACTTTATAAGGTAAGCATTAATGTGTGGTTGTGTGTGTGTGTGTGTGTGTGTGTGTAGTATAAACTTAATCAGCATTTGTTCTTCTAGAAGAAGAGAAAAACAAAATGTCTGAATTGCACAATAAAAAATTTCCTAGAATTTGAAGTGCTCTTAACAATCATATAAGGCTCATGATACTGAGGCTCAAAAATGTTTAGGGATTTAATCAAGAAAACATACCAAGATGATGACAAAACTGACACCCCGTAACTCCTTAACCAGTGCTTTTTCTATACAATGCTACCTTTTTATAAAACCTTAAATATCTTGAGAAATTTGTGTTAATAATATAACTTCCAAGTTTATGCTAAAAGAACAGTCATACTGTAGGATATACAACTGAGATTGAACGCGACATTTTCGTTCATAGTTCAAGTTATAAACCATAGTCCCACATCAGAAAAAGTTACTATGAGGCAGAAATTCTTTGGCTCTTTCAAGACTATTTTATGCCACTTTTTAAGGTTATATAATTGTAAATCAAGTAGGCATCAGTGCTGTAGAAAGGTAAGATGTTCTGTGGTCTAAAAAAAAAAAGTGCCTATCAGTTCCCTTCATGTGCATACCTTGTGGTGGGGAAAGGAATATGAATGAATCTGCAGTAATACCACTATTGCAATTGCATATCATTTCATTTGAATTTTTATGTGATTTTAACATTTGCTGGATTTAGAAACTATTAAATAGGTCAAAAAAGAGGAAAAACACATGAAAGATATTAAAAAGGAATTTACATCAAGTCAAAAAGGAGATAATTAGGATTGGTGACTTGGGTCAAATAAAGTACCTAATATTTTGTGAATGAAAGTTGGTTATTGGAAAGTGTGTATCAGAGATTGGAAACCTGTATGAACCTGACACCATAAGGTAGATCTTGTTTTGTTATAATTGCTGAGACCATGAATAACTGTTAAAGGTGTACTATGACTTTTGGACCCCAAATATATATTCACCACAACCTAAGAAGTGGGAACCAGCCTGGATATCTCACCAGAAGGAACCATAAAAAATAACATCGGATGCAACAAGTTTCAATAAGTACATAATGACATTTTGTGAAAGTAAAATGCTATAGAGCAATGCAAAATGGGGATATTAGGAGATATATCTGAGGTTCTCTGATTTTTTCTGCAATTGGCATAAGTAAGAATAAATGGTTCATTTGGGATGAGTGTGAGGAGATTCTTAAATAAGCAAGGAGACATTTAGAACATTTCACAGCAGATAGGATTAAAAACTGGGGGGAAAAGGTGTGTCCTTGAGAAATTTATATTCTAGTAAGAATCACAGTTTCCAAGATGCCCTTCAACAGATGAATGGATAAAGAAGATGTGGTACATATATACAATGGAATATTATTCAGCCATCAGAAAGGATGAATACCCACCATTTGCATCGACATGGATGGAACTGGAGGGGATTATGCTAAGTGAAGTAAGTCAAGCAGAGAAAGACAATTATTATATGGTTTCACTCCTTTGTGGAACATAAGCAATAGCACGGAGGACCATAGGGAAAGAGAGGGAAATCTGAAGGGGGAGAAATCAGAGAAGGAGACAAACCATGAGAAACTCTGGACCCCAGGAAACAAACTGAGGGTTTCAGAGGGTAGAAGGGTGGGGGATAACAGGGTGATGGTTATTAAGATGGGCACATGCTGTGATGAGCACTGGGTGTCATATGATTCAATGAATCATTGAACACTACATCAGAAACGAATGATGTACTATACAGTGGCTAACTGAACATTAAAAAAAAAAAAGAATCACAGTTTCCTCCTTCACAACACCCTCTCACTGCTTTAGTATTTTTAAAAACCTATTCTTTCTGAAATTCGTAGTGTACAGTACACACTTTTATGGTTTCTTTCATGTCTTATATTTTCTTTTTGGTAAAAACTGGGCATTTTAGATAACATATTGCAGCAAATGTGAATACTGAGTTCTCCTCCCCTTGGAAAGTTTGTTGTTGTTTTCCTGATTGTTTATCTAGAAATCAGGCTGGACCATTTTCTATTGTACTGAAGTCTCCTTCCCTGCAGTGTGAAGCTTCTGATGTTGATTCTTCGAGGGCATAAACTTGAGCATGCACATAGTCACCTTTGAATGACAGTTTCTTAAAAGGGGTCCCTTTGACTATTTCTTTCCCTTGTTTCTCTGTTAAGTTCTCTGCCTCTTTTGATATCACACAAGGATGGATCAGAAGTGTGTGAAACACTGTTCCACCAGGCAAAGAGGCAGTAGCATAAACTATGAACTATATGACAAAACTAAGGTTTCTACTTCACCTGAGATATTATAAATTTGTTTGATATTTCAATCATATAGAGGGAATTAGTAACCAATGCAATAACTAGCTGTTAAATTCCTCTTCTTATCCATTTCATAAGCTAGAATTTCTGCTTTGAAAATACAAAGCAACTATCCTATGTAGCCTGAAAAAACAAACGGAGTACAACAGCATTTGAAATGCTTCCATCAAGCGTATTCAAAGCTCAATTCCACATTGGGTTTTTAAGGATCACATTTTAATGGATCAGTTCTAAAACCTATAATATGTGACTAGTTGTCAATTTATAATAACTGCTAGAATTCCACTAATTATAGGAGTAATATAATACTCCTATAATGTAATACCCTATATACATACTATATATATTATATAATGTAATATACTATAATGTAATATTCTTATAATATAATAATAGCACATAGATTCTACAGTCTTTAAAGATCCAAATTTAAACTCCAGAAGAAATAAATAAACCTTAAGTAGACTTGAAATATTTTTGTTCTTACCAGGATGACTCTTTGACTGTGTCTCGATTTCCTTCTTTATTATACCTCTTCCGGTAACACCTGGGAGGGGGTCTGTATCAATCGCTATAGAAATAAACAGTTTCAAAGTACTTTTGTAAGGTAAATGTTAGCACATGTGTGTTTGTGTGTCTACTATCCCTCTAATTAGCATTTCTTATTATAGGAGGAGAATTCTAATGAAATGTCTGGGTTGCAGAAACATAATACCTTTTAATCTGAAGAGCTGTTAGTAAACATGTAAGCCTCATTATACTGAAGCATAGAGATGTTTAGTGATTTGACAAAAGTGACATATCTGGGTAATGACCAAATTGATGCACAAATTGGTGCTTCTTCTATGGCTTTACCCAGAAAACATAAAGTCTTTCACAGTTTTAAATCACCCCAGAACATTTAACTTAATAGTATAACTTCCATGCACATTTTAAAAACACATTCATATGGTGGGGATATACCTGGTGAGGCAGGACTTAACAGTTTTTCCCCAGGTCAATTTACAAACTATGGTCAGTAGAGTCACAGAAATTCTTTGACTTGTCCAGGAATATTTTAATGTTCTCCCTTTTATTAAGTTACGGCACTTTAAATCAAGTAGGCATCAGTGATGGAAAAGAATAACAAATAACATATGGAATGAGATAAAGTGCTCTCTCAAGGTCCTCTTACCATGTAGAACTTCTAGCTGGGGAGGAGGAAATGGGTAATTTGCAATAATGTGAACATTGGCATTGCATCCCTTTCCATTGGAGTCTTTACATGATTTTTAGCTTTTTCCTGGATGTGGAAACTACTATGTAGGTCTAATGACAGAAAAAATACGAAGAAACTCATCTAAAACAATTTCACATTGCAAAAGAAATAACTAGAATAAGCAACTCTGGGTTACCTATTGGGTGAAGTTTTGTGGGCAATAGGTTCTAACACACGTGTACCTGAAGTGGGAAGCATTGCCATGACCCAGACATCACAGGTTAGAAGTCTTGCTTTGGAGAAATGACTAAGCCCATGAACTGTAAAGTTTTCACTACCACCATGGCAGCAAAAAATATACTGCTACTGTAACCTAAACAGAGGCAGAGACCTGATGGGCCATCATTACTAAAACCAAAGACAAAACTGGATTGGGCAGAACAGGTTTTCAATAATTAAGTAATGACATTTATGAAAGTAATATGAGCTATAGCAACACGTAACTGGAAAACATTGGCAGACATATTTTAGCCCTCTGGTCTTTCTCCAACAGATGTAATTAGAAGAACTGAGTCACATGAATTGAGAAAGCAAGGGATTCTTATATAAGGGGGAGGCAATGAGAATACCTCTTGAGTGTAGATTGGGTTAAACATTAGGAGCAAAAAGGCATATGTGTTAATTTTCCTCCTTCACAATATCCTTCCATTGCTTCAAGTCCTTAAAAAAATCCTATGTTGCTTGAAGTTCTTGGAGTTATTTTTTAAATATAGCATATTATACATATAGTATACAATTTCCCATTTTAAATGTTTAATCAGTCATTATTAATATGATCATAGAAATGTGTAACAGTCACCACAATTGTAGAATCTACTTAAGATTTATACTCATCAAATTCCAGTGAGATTTAGAAATGTTACAACGTATTTTGGATATAGAGTTTTGTATATCATTCAAAAGCCCTATTCTCTCTCCACACCTATAAATATAATTAACTATACTTCTTTCATTATTTATAAAACTTTTTGCCCTATAGAGAAACTGAAAGAAGAGCAAATATGTATAGATAGTGTTTGCTATAATAATAATTTTATTTACGATATCTAGTTCTCTTTCAGCCATTATTTTAAATTATATTCTCTGCTCTAATTTCTCCACTCTCATTGTAGTATTTCAATATTGCAAGTTTGCTCATTCTTTCTACTGACAGCATAAATCTACTGGGCACTTCTAGTGAATTTTAAAATTTCAGTTACTGTATTTTTCAACTGCTGGGTTTCCATGTTGTTCTTTTCAAAATAATATCTTTCTCTTTATACTTATTCCCAAAGGGCAAAGTCTTTGGACATGCCCAGAGTGACCTTTGATGACAGTGTTTTTAATAGGGTTGTCTTTGACTGTACCTTTCCTTTATATATCAGTTAAGCTGTCTACCTCTTTGGTATCACACTAGAAGTCAACAGACAGTATGTCCATCACTGTTATATGGGTAAAGGCAGTAATATAATCTCTGAACTATATAACACAACTAGTGTACTTTACTACAGCTGAGATACCATAATATGCCTGGTATTTCCATCACTCCTCTATTCCCATAGAGGGAAATGGTAACCAATAAATCAACTATCCTAAATTCTTCTTGTGACTACTATATTCATGAGGTAGCCTTTCTCCTTTGGCAAATTTTGAAGGAATTTTCTTGCCAAGCCAGAAAAAAAAAATGAATAGAATAGCATTAAACATACTTTGACCAACCATATTCTAAGGTCACTATAGCATTTAATTTTTTATGGTTTAATTTCTAAATGAATGAGTTCTAAAACTCATAATATCTTAATTTTTATTTCTAGTAAATACCAGAATATAATGAAATATGAGAATATTCATGAAGATTTTACCTGTATAATAATAATAACATAGAGCTACTCTTGTCATTTAGACCCAATCTTCATTAAATCCCAAAGAAGGTAAACAAACCAGAAATATTAGCCTTGTAAAACTCTTGTTCTTACCAGGGAGATTCTTTGATTGCATCTTCATTGCCTCCACCAATTTACGTGTTCCATTAGCATCTTTCAAGTGTTCTATATTAGTTTCTATAGAAATAAACATAAAAATACTTCATAAGGTAACCTTCATGTGTGTGTGTGTGCAGCACTAACTTAACCAGCCTTGTTAGTAATGGATAAACGTTATAGTGAAATATTTGTATTGCAGAATCAGTAAACCTTATTATTGGAAGGGATATTAGCAATCATTACGCTTCCATATATTGAGGCTTAGAGATGTTAATGATTTGACCAAGACTGTGTATCCAGATAATGAAAAAACTGATGCACAAACTCACATCTCATAATCCTTTAACTAGTGCTTTTTCCATACAATGTTATGTCTTATGCTAAATTAAAATATCCTGGAGAGTTTATGATAATAATATAACTTCTGACTTTACATTAAAATCATAATCATACTGTAAGGATATACCTAGTGATGTGGAACATAAAATTTTTTCCCTACAGGTTACAAATCATGGTCTCCATTGCCACAGAAAATTACTAGGGAGTAGAAATTCTTTGACTAGTTCAAGAATATTTTATTCTCTTTTTATGTTACTTAGTTGTAAAAAAAAAAAAAAGAGCAGGTATCAGTAATGGAAAAGAAAAGCAAGATATTTTGTGGATTGAAAAAAATAACAATGCTTTCCCAGGTCTCTTTGGCATGTAGACAGTTAAATTTGCAGAAGTACCAGGATTGAGATTTGGTCTCTTTTCATTGGAGTTTTTCTGTGATTTGAAATTTTTACTTGATTTAAAAATTTCAACTAGATCCCATTATAAGAAAAATATACGAACATGGTTAGAGGAGAGTTTATATTGAAAAAGCAAGGGTCACCTAAGGTCAACCACTGGCTCGGAAGTTTTGTGGTCTGGTTGGTTCTAACAGCATGTACCTAAATTTGGAAACATGTTATGAATATTCACCCGGACGTGAAAGTCTTTCTTTGGAACAATGGCTGAGTCAATAAATAGTAAAGATTGCACTATGATCTTGGTAATCCAAATGTACCAACACTGCAATCCGTATAAAGGTGCTGCAGCATTAACAGAATGAAATAGGTCAGATTAGGCAGAACGAGTTTTCAATAATTAAGTAAGACCAGTTTGTGAATGTAATAAGTTCTACAGCAACAAAAACCTGGGAGTATTAGCAGATGTATTTTAACTTCTCTGGTTCTTTCTCCAACTGGTATATATAAGAAGGGTTTGGTCATTTGAATTGAGGAAGCAAAGGATCCTTAAATAAGCAAGAGAAAATGAGAACAGTATCTGAGGGAAGATCAGGTTAAGTATTAGGAATTAAGAGTTATGCGCTGGAGAAATTTATAATCTAGTAAAAATTACATTTTTCTCCCTTGTTATGTCTTCCCACTTTCCAAATTCTTTTTTTATCCTATTCTTCTTGGAGATCACTGGGTTATTTTTAAAAACATGTATAACAGAGTACATATCTTTTACCTCTTCTGTTAGGTTTATTCCTATGTATCTTCCTGGTTTTGGTGCAATTGTAAACACAGGATTGACTCCTTGATTTCTACTTCTGCTGCTTCATTATTAGTGTATAGGAACGCAACAGATTTCTGTACACAGATTTTGTATCCTATGACATTACTGAACTTGTGTATCAGTTCTAGCAACTTTTTGGTGGAGTCTTTCAGGTTTTCTATATACAGTACCATGTGATCTGCAAATAGTGAAAGTTTAACTTCTTCCTTGCCTATTTGGAGGCTTTTTATTTCTTTTTGTTGTCTGCCTGATAGGCTAGGACTTCCCATACTATGTTAAATAACAGTGGTGAGATGTCCCTGTCTTGTTCCTGACCACAGAGGAAAAGCTCTCAGTTTTTCCCCATTGAAGATGATATTAGCTGTGGGTTTTTGTATATGGTCTTTATGATGTTGAGGTATGTTCCCTCTTTCCCTATTTTGTTGGGGTTTCCAAGAATGGATGCTATATTTTGTCAAATGCTTTTTTGCATTTATTGAGAGGATCATATGGTTCTTATCTTTTCATTTATTAATGTGGTGTATCATGTTGATTGATTTGTAAATCAAAGATGTACAAGTTCTGTACTCCAAGAACTACAGAACACTTACGAAAGAAATTGAAGATGACCCAAAGAAATGGAAAAACATTCCATGCTCGTGGATTGACGTGACACATGTTGTTAAAATGTCTATGCTATCCAAAGCAATCTACAAGTTTAATGCAATCCCTATCAAAATACCACCATCATTTTTCACAGAGCTAGAACGAACAACCCTAAAATTTGTATGGAGCCACAAAGGACCCTGAACAACCAAAGCAATCCTGAAAAAGCAAAGCAAAGCTGGAGGCATCAAAATTCTGGACTTTAAGCTATATTACAAAGCTGTCATGATCAAGACAGATGGTACTGGCCCAGAAACAGACACACAGATCAATGGAATACAACAAAAAACCCAGAAATGGACCCACAACTATATGGTCAACTAATCTTTGAGAAAGCAGCAGTGAATATCCATAGGGAAAAAGACAGTCTCTTTAACAAATGGTATTAGGGAAACTAAACAGCAACATGCAAAAGAATGAAACTGGATCACTTTCTTACATCATACACAAAAATAAATTCAAATTTGATGAAAGACCTAAATGTGAGACAGAAAACCATCAAAATCCTAGAGGAGAATACAGGTAGTAACCTCAGCCATAACAGCTCCTTACTAGATACTTTTCTAGAGGCAAGGGAAACAAAGTAAACATGAACTATTGAGACTTTGTCAAGATAAAAAGCTTCTGCACAGTGAAGGAAATAACCAATGAAACTAAAAGGCAACCTATGGAATGGGAGAAAGTATTTGCAAATGACATATCTGATAAAGGGTTAGTATCGAAAATAAATAAAGAACTTATAAAACTCAACACCTAAAAAAATAAAAATCCAGTTAAAAAATGGACAGAAGACATGAATAGACACTTTTCCAAAGAAGTCATCCAGATGACCAACAGACACATGAAAAGATGCTCAACATCACTTATCATCAGGGAAATACAAATCAAAACCATAAGGAGACACCATCTGACAATTATCAGAATGGCTAAAATTAACAACACAAGAAACAACACGTGTTGGTGAGCATGTGGAGAAAGAGGAACCCACTTACACAGCTGGTGGGAATACAAACTGATACAACCACTCTGGAAAACAGTATGGAAGTCCCTCAAAAAGTTAGAAAATAGAACTACTCTATGATCCAGCAATTGCACTACCAGATATTTACCCAAAGGTTCAAAGGAATACATGCACCTGATGTTCACAGCAGCATTATCAACAATAGTCAAATTATGGAAAGAACCCAAATGTCCATCAACTGATGAATGGATAAAGAAGAGATGTACACACACACACACACACACACACACACACACTGGAATATTACTCAGCGACAAAAAAGAAGTCTTGCCATTTGCAACAATGTGGATGGAGCTAGAGAATATTATGCTAAGCCAAGTAAGTGAGTCAGAGAAAGACAAATGCCATGTAATTTCACTCATATGTGGAATTTCAGAAACAAAATAGATGAACATGGGGGAGGAAAGAGAGAGACAATCCAGAAAATAGACTCTGATTTATAGAGACCAAACTGCAAGGTGCTGGAGGGGAAGTGGGCTGGGGAATAGGTTAAATGGTGATAGTTTTAAAAAGGGCACTTGTGATGATCAGTAGGGTTGTATGTAAGTGATGAATCACTAAATTCTACTCCTGAAACTAATATATGCTTTACGTTAACTAACTGGAATAAATAAAAACTTGAAACTATAAAAAAATGAATGCAAAACTAACTAAATAAATAAATACAAAACAAAATAAAATAAAACATATATAACATATATAATTTACACATTTAAAGTATTCAATTCACTGTTTTTAAAATATATTCACATATTCACAAAATTGTATAACTATTTCCATAGTTATTTGTAGAGGACACTGGATTTTAAATGTTCTTACCACAAAAAAGAGGATAATAATGTGACATAATGGAAATGCTAACAATACTAGGGTAGTAATCATACTGCAATATATAAATGTACCAAATCAACACATTGTACACATTAAATATACAATTTTGTATGTCAATTATATCTCAGTATATCTCAGACTTATACTAATTATACTTCAGACTTATACTAATTAAGTTGCAGTAATTCCAGTGAGGTATAGAAATGTTGCTCTCATATAGCATTATCCTCATTTACACAATTGTTATACATATTACACCTGTAAATATAAAGTCATCGTTGTAATTGTTATAATTATATCTTTGTATAATTTTATGCCTTTTAAAGAAGCTGAGATAAAAAATAGCAAGTATATGTTTATGATATATATTAATCTTATGACTTCTGGTTCTTTCTTTTGTTTCTGCAGATTCAAGTTACCATCTGATATAATATTTTTTTTTACCTGAATACATTACTGTTCCTACTCATTTTCTTTGTGCTGTATTGTGAAATATATTATATGTCTATATGTCATAGGTCCAATAATACAAACATATACATATTGTTTTATACAATTGCCTACTAAATCAATGAAAAGGAAAAAAGTGATGAAATACATACATATATTATATTTTTTAATTATAGAACTTCCTTTGCCAATTCTCTTTTTTAGAGAATTAAGATTACTATATGAAGTCACTTGCTTTCAGCCTGAATAATTGTCTTTTGTTTTCTTGTAAAGTCAAACTGCTAGCAGTGCATTCTCTCTCTCTTTTTCTTTTTTTTAAATTTATTTAGGAATCTCTATTTCACCTTCATTACAGAGAGATAGTTTTGGTAGGAATAAAATTCTTGGTTGATTTTTTTTTCCTTTCAGCACTTGAATAGGCCATCCTACTGCTTTTTGGTCTCTTTTTAGAGACCAAAGTCAGCCATCATGCCCAATAAATAGTAGAAATGTGAACAGTTTTCCAAAGTGTGTCTATCAATTTACACTACTACCAGCAATTTCTGAAAGTTTCAATTGCCCTACATTATCATGACTTGATTCTGTCATTCTTTCTGATTTACACTCAATGATGGCATGTCACAGCATCTTTGTGACTTTAATTTCAATTTTCCAACTAACTAATAAGATTGTATACTTTTCAAATGTTTATTGGTCATTTAGATATCTTCTTTGGTAAAGTATATGTTTAAGACTCTTGCTCAATTTGTGTTGAATTTCCAATTTATTTCTTAATACCATATTAATAATCCTTATAATATTCTGATGAAAACTTTCTGTTGGTTATTTGAGCTGCAAACCTACTCTGTCATATGCTTTTTAAATCTCTTAGTGATGGACATAATACTGAACATTAAGTCCATCTTTAAAACATTTACATTTATAGGTAGTGTACATTTATTGTAGTCTATTTTTAAAATACCCTAATCCAAAGATAAGAACACATTTTCCTATAGAAGTTTCTAGAAGTCCTATTGTTTTACAATATGTAAAAGAATTTTCTTTTACTTTTGTTATATGATTTCTCCTTTGTCATCAATGCATTCAAATCTGTTTCTGACAATAATTTACTCCATTTGTCTATTTATCATTGTACCAGTATTATAGTACTTGAGATTATTTTATTTTATTTTTTTTAAAGATTTTTTATTTATTTATTTAACAGAGATAGAGACAGCCAGCGAGAGAGGGAACACAGCAGAGGGAGTGGGAGAGGAAGAAGCAGGCTCATAGTGGAGGAGCCTGATGTGGGGCTCGATCCCATAACGCCGGGATCACGCCCTGAGCCAAAGGCAGACGCTTAACTGCTGTGCCACCCAGGCGCCCCCAGATTATTTTATTTTTATAATAATATCTGATATAAGTATTTTCTGATCTTTAAATGTCTTCTTTTTTGTTGAGTTTTTCTATTTTGGCTCTATGCACTGCTCTATAAATTTTAGGGCATTTTTTTTTTTTTTTTTTTAAGATTTTATTTATTCTATAAATTTTAGAATTACCTTATCAATTTTCAGAAAAAAAAATATTGCTGGATTTTTTTCTAAGTTTTTATTTAAATTCCAGTTAGTTAACATACAGTGTGATGTTAGTTTCAAGTGTAGAATTTAGTGATTCACCACTTACATACAACACCTGCTGACCATCGCAAGTACATTCCTTAATCCCCATCACCTATTTAACCCATCCCCCCACCCACCTCCCCTCTGGTAACCATCAAATTGTTCTCTGCAGTTAAGAATCTGTTTCTTAGTTTGCTGTTCTCTCTTCTTTTCCATATGTTTGTTTTTTTGTTTCTTCAATTAGTATATGAGTGTAATCATATGGTATTTGTCTTTGCCTGACTTATTTTGCTTAGCATAATGTACTCTGTAGCTCAATCCATGTTGTTGTGAATGTCAAGATTTCATTACTTTTATGGCTGGTAATATCCCATTTTACAAATATACCATATCTTTTTTATTCATTCGTCAATTGCCATTTGGTCTGTTTCCATAATTTGGCTATTATAGATAATGTTGCTATAAACATCAGAGTACATGTATCCCTTCAAATTAGTATTTTTGTATTCTTTTTGAAATTTTTAATAGATTTTTTTCTAGAGCAATTCAGGTTTACATAGTTACCATATACTTCTCCCCCCCACACTTACAATTTCCCCTATTATTAACATTCTGTATTAGATAATATATTTGTTACAATTGATGAATCAATGTTGATGAATTATTAATAATATCCATGGTTTACTCCTATTGTTGCACAATTCTATAGATATTGACAAATGTATAATCATGTGCCCACCACTATAGTATTATACAAAATAGCTTCAGCACCCTGAAAATTCCTTGCGCTCCAACTCCATTACTCCTGATTCTGAAACCCTGGCAACTCCTGATATTTATACTGTCTGTATAGTTTTGCCTTTTCCAGAGTACTATATAGTTGAAATTATATAGCTTTTTTCAAAACTGGCTTCTGTCACTTAGCAATATTCCCTTGTTTTTGCTATGTCTTTCTGTAGCTTGATAGCCCATTTCTTTTTACTGCTGAATAGCATACCATTATATGGATGTGCCACAGGTTGTTGATCCATTCACCTATTGGAAAACATCTTTGTTACTTCCAATATGGTGTAATTACGGATAAATCTGCTATAAATATTCATGTGCCGGTTATTGCATGGATATAAGATTTCAACTCATCTGGGTAAATATTTGGAGCACAATTACTGTATTGTATGATAAGATAATGTTGGGCTTTATAAAAATGCCAAACTGTTTTCCCAAGTGGGTATAGCATTTTGCATGCACAAGAACAATAAACAAGAGTTTCCGTATTCCACATCCTTTATAGCATTTTGTATTGTCAGTGTTTGTGTTAGCCATTCTCATAGGTGTGTCTCATTAGGTATCATATTGTTGTTTTAATTTGCACTTTCCTAATGACATATGAAATCTCATATGCTTATTTGCCAACTTGTATCTTCTCTGAAGAGGTGACCATTCAGATCTTTCTGAGAGTTTTAAAATTGGGTTGTATGAATGAAGCATGAGAGACTATGGACTCTGAAAAACAAACTGAGGGCTTCAGAGGGGAAGGGGGTGGGGGAATGGGATAGGCTGGTGATGGGGAGTAAGGAGGGCACATATTGCATGGTGCACTGGGTGTTATACGCAACTAATGAATCGTTGAACTTTACATCAAAAACCAGGGATGTGCTGTATGGTGAATAACATAATAAAAATATTATTATGAAAAAAAATAAAATTGGGTTGTTATTTCAACATTTAATTTAATCATTTTTATATATTTCAAACACAAGTCCTTTACATGAGATAGATGTTGTGCAAATGTTTTTTAATTCTCTTAAGAGTGTCTTTCACAGAGCATAGGTGTTCATTTTAAAGAAATCCAACTCATAACAATTTTTGCTCCTCTTTTTCTAGTTTCCTAAGGGGCAAGGAGAGACTATTTTTTATCTTTCTTATTTTTTAATATATGTATTCAATGCTATAAATTTCCTTCTCAGCACTCCTTTCATTGTTGTGTCACACATATTTTGATAAATAGTACTTTAATTTTCACTTAGTTCAAATTTTAAAAATTTATTTCGACAATTCTTCTTTGACCATACACTTTAAAGGTATATTCTTTCATCTTCAAGTATTTTGAGATTGTCCAGCTATCTGTATATTATTGATTTCTAGTTTTAATTCCATTTTGGACTGAGAGCATGATTTGTGTGATTTCTGTTTTAGAAAAAAATTAACATACAATTTCTTTCTTAAAATATGATCTAACTTTGAAAAGTGGTCTAACTTTGAAATGTGGTCTATGTTTATGAATATAGCTTGTGAGTTTGAAAGCAACGTGCATTCTGCTATTATTGGATGGAGTATTCAAACAGACATCAATTAGATACAATTAATTGATGGGGTCTTGTTGAGTTCACCTATGTTTTTATTTTTTGCCTGCTGGTTATGTTCATTTCCGATAGAGTGGTGAGCTCTCCAAATATAAAAATGTACATTTTTTTTCTCCTTGCAGTTCTATCAGTTTTTGCCTATGTACTTTGGCAACTGCACGTTAGGGATATTATATCTTCTTGGAGAATTGATTCATTTATCATTACTTAATAACTTCTACTTATCCCTGGTAATTTTCCTTGCTTTGAAATCCACTTTTTCTGATACTCATATAGCTCTCATGTATGTTTTTCTCCATGCCTTTACTTTTCTGTCTCTTTATGCATATATCCATTTTCCCACCTTAATTAAAATGTAATTGACAAATAAAATTATAATATATTTAAAGTGTACAGCACAATGATTTGATATATGTATATATTGTAAAATGGCTCACACAATCAAATTAACACATCCATGACCTCACATAATCTTGCTTTCTTGCTTTTTCTTTTTTCTTTTCTTCTCTTTTCTTTTTTCACTTCTTCTCTTTTCTCTTTTTTTTTTCTTTCCCTTCCTCCCTCCCTTCCTTCCTTTTTAGTAAGAGTTCTTATATCTACTCTCCTAGCAAGTATCACATATACAATACAGTATTATTATATATAATCATCATGCTGTACATTAAATCCTCAGAATTTACTTACCTTTTATCTAAAAGTTTGAACCCTTTGATCAGTCACTCTCCCTTTAACCCATGCCAGGACCTGGCAACCACAATTCTACACTGTGTTTCTGAGTTTGACCTTTTTCTAGATTCTACGTACAAGTTATACTGTATAGTATTTGTTTATCTCTGTCTGGCTTATTTCATATATCCAAATGCCCTCCAGATTTATCCACGTTTGCAAAAGGCACCATTTCCTTCCATTTTATGGCAAAATTATATTGCATGGCATACACACACACACACACACACACACACACGCACGATTCATTATCCATTCATCCATCAATAGATGCGTGGTTATTTCCATTTCAGCTAATGTGAGTAAAGCCAATATAAACATGAGTGTACAAATGTTCCTTGAGATAGTGATTTCATTTCCTTCAGATATAAGCCCAGATATGTGATTACTAGGCCATATGGTAATTATTTTTAATTTCTTTGAAAAACTTCCATACTGTTTTCCATAATGGCTGCACAAATTTACATTATAAGTAACCATGTGCAAGAGTTGCATTTTCTTCACATTCTCACCGATACTTGTTATCCCATGTCTCTGACAATAGCGACTCCAAAATTTGTGAGCTGATATCTCATTGTGGTTTTCATTTGCATTTCCCTGATGATTAGTGATGTTAAGCATCTTTTTATGTATCTGTTGGCCATTTGTATGTCTTTGGAAAAATATCTGTTCAGATCCTTGAATTACTGTGATCATGATTGAATTGTTAGTGATTTTACCATTGAGTTGTATCAATTCATTATGTATTTTGTATATTAACCTCTTACCCGATATGTAGTTTACAAGTATTTTCTCCTATTCTGTAGATTACCTCTTCATGTTGTGATTTTTTTGTGTGATTGTTTTATTTGCTGTACAAAAGTTTTTTAGTTTGATGTAGTCCTACTTATTTATTTTTATTTTGTGCTTGTGCTTTTGATGTCAAATCCAAAAAAAAAAAATATTGCTAAGACCAACAAGGAGATTTCTTGTGTTTTCTTTTTTTCCTTTTATTTAAATTCAATTTAGTTAACATATAGTGTATTATTAGTTTCAGGGGTAGAATTTAGTGATTCGTCAGTTGCACATAACACCCAGTGCTTATTACATCAGTACCCTCCTTAATGCCCATCACCCAGTTACCCCATCGCCCCACCCACTTCCCCTCCAGCAATCCTCAGTTTGTTCCCTATAGTTAAGACTCTCTTATGATTTTCCTCCCTGTTTTTAATATTATTTTATTTTTCCTTCCCTTCCCCTATGTTCATCTGTTCTGTTTCTTAAATTCCACATATGAGTGAAATCATATGGCATTTGTCTTTCTCTGACTGACATTTCGCTTAGCATGATACCCTCTAGTTCCATTCGTGTCAATGCAAATGGCAAGATTTCATTTTTTTTGATGGCTGAGTCATATTTGTACACACACACACACACACACACACACACCCCACATCTTCTTTATCCATTTGTCTGTCGATGGACATCTGGGCTATTTCCATAGCTTGGCAATGGTGGACATTGCTGCTATAACCATTGAGGTGCATGTATCCCTTTGAATAACTCTTTTCTATTTTTATTTTTTATTCTTTGGTTAAATACCTAATAGTGCTGTTGCTGGGTCATAGGGTAGTTCTATTCTTAACTTCTTGAGTAACCTCTGTTTTCCAGAGTGGCTGTATCAGCTTACATTTCCACCAACAGTGCAAGAGGGTAAGAGGGTCTGCATCCTCGCCAACACCTGTTGCTTCTTGTGTTAATTTTAGCCACTCTGATTGGTGTGAGGTGGTATCTCATTGTGGCTTTGATTTGTATTTCCCTATGCCGAGTGATGTTAACCATTTTTTCATGTGTCTGTTGGCCATTTGGATGTCTTCTTTGGAGAAATGTCTGTTTGTATCTTCTGCCCACTTCTTGACTGGATCTTTTGTTTTTTGGGTATTGAGATTGATAAGTTCTTCATAGATTTTGGATATGAACCCTTTATCAGATATGTCATTTGCAAATATATTCTCCCATTCTGTACCTTGCCTTTTAGTTTTGTTGACTGTTTCCTTTGCTATGCAAAGGCTTTTTGTCCTGATGAAGTCCCAATAGTTCATGTTTCCTTTTGTTTCCCTTTCCTAGCAAGAAATTGCTGTGACTGACGTCAAAGAGGTTGCTGCCTGTGTTCTCCTCAATGATTTTGGTGGATTCCTGTCTCACACTTAGATCTTTCATCCATTTTAAATTTATTTTTGTGTAGGGTGTAAGAAAGTGGTCCAGTGTCATTCTTCTACTTGTGGCTGACCAATTTTCCCTAAATCATTTATTGAAGAAACTGTCTTTTTTCCATTGGATATTTTTTCTTCCTTTGTTGAAGGTTAATTGACCATTGAGTTGAGGGTCCATTTCTAGGTTCTCTATTCTGTTCCACGGATCTATGTGTCTGTTTTTGTGCCAGTACCACACTGTCTTGATGATTGCAGCTTTGTAATACAGCTTGAAGTCTGGCATTGTGATGCCACTAGGTTTAATTTTCTTTTTCAATATTTCTTTGACCATTCAGGGTCTTTTCTGGTTCCATAAAAATTTTAGTGTTCTATAGTTTTCAGAGTATACATCTTTTACCTCTTTGGTTAGGTATATTCCTAGGTATCTTATGGTTTTTTGGTGCAATTATAAACAGGATCAATTCCTTGATTTCTCTTTCTTCTGCTTCACTGTTATAGAAATGTAACAGACTTCTGTGTATTGATTTTATATCCTGTGAGTTTGCTGAATTCCTGTATCAGTTCTAGCAATTTTGGGGTGGAGTCTTTTAGGTTTTCTACATAGAGTATCATGTCATCTGTGAAAAGTGAGAGTTTTTTTCTTTGCCAATTTGGATGCCTTTTATGTCTTTTTGTTGTCTGATCACTGAGGCTAGGACTTCCAGTACTGTGTTGAACAATAGTGGTGAGAATAGACATCCCTGAAAGTTCTGTTTTTCTTTGTTGAGGATGATATTCACTGTGGGTCTTTCACATAGGCCTTTATGATGTTGAGGTATGATCCCTCTATCCTTACATTGTGGAGGGTTTTTATCAAGAAAGAATGCTGTATTTTGTCAAATGCTTTTTCTGTGTCTATTGAGAGGATCCTATGGTTCTTATCCTTTCTTTTATTAATGTGGTGTATCACGTGATTGATTTTCAGATGTTGAACTACCCCTGCAGCCCAGGAAAAAAATCCCACTTGGTCATGGTGAATAATCCTTTCAATGTACTATTGGATATGATTAGCTAGTATCTTATTGAGAATTCCCCTGTGTTTTCTTCTATGAATATAATGATTTTAGGATTTAATTCTTTAATCCATTTGAATTGTTTTTTGTATAGTGTAAATAGGTGAAGATTCTTTTGCATAAGGATGCCCAGTTTTCCCAACTCTGTTGAAGAAACTATCCTTTCCCATTGTATATTTTTGTTATCTTTGTCAAAAATCAGTTGATTATATATGAATGGGTTTATTTCTGTGATCTCTATTTTGTTCCATGTAACTATTTGTCTTTATATATGTCAATAACATATCATTCTGACTACTACATCTTTATTAATATAGTTTGAAATCAGAATATGTGATGTCTATAGCTTTGCCTTTTTCTTTAGCTATTTGGAGTCTTTTTTGGTTCCATAAAAAATTGTGTAGTTTTTTAAATCTTTTGTAAAAGTGCCATGGGAATTTTGATAGCAATTGCCATGAATCTGTAGTTTGCTTTAGGGAATATGGACATCTTAACATAATTCTTCCAATCTCTGAGTGCAGAATATCTTCCATTTATTTGTGTCTTCTTCAATTTATTTCTAAATATTTTATTTTTCATGTTCCTAAATATGAGATTTTTCCCTTAATTTCTTTTTTTGGGGCACCTGGGTAGCTCAGTTGGTTAAGTGTCCAACTCTTGATAGCTCAGGTCTTGTTCTCAAGGTTGTGAGTTCAAGGCCTATGTTGGACTCCATGCTGGATGTGGAGACTACTAAAAACAAAACAAAACAAAACAATTTTAAAAGTTCTCTTTTTTGTTGCTGGTTTGTTGTTAGTTTATTGTTGGTTTACAAAAATGCAACTGATTTTTGTCTGCTGATTTCATATCTTCCAACTTTCTTGAATTCATGGATTTGGGGGAGTATGTAGGGTTTCTATATACAAAATATTTCATCTGTAAGCAGAGACAATTTTACTTATTTTGTTCTGGATGCCTTTTATTTCTTTTTCTTGCCTAATTGTTCTGGATAGGATTTCCAGTACTATATTGAATAAAAGCGATGAGTGGATATCATTATCTTGTTCCTTATCTTAGATATGATTTCTCAATTTTAAACCATCCTTGCATCCCAGAAATATTCCATTTGATTATAGTGTATGATCCTTTCAATGTGCTGTTGAATTAGTTTCCTAATATTTTGTTGAGGATTTTGCATCTATATTCATCAGGGATATTGATCTACCATTTTCTTTTCTTGTAGTGTTGTTCCCTGAATTTAGGATGAGGTATTCTGGTCTCATAAAATGAGTTTGGAAGTGTTCCCTCCTCTTTAAATTGGGAAAATTTTGAGGATTAGTATATATACATATGTGTGTATATATATATATATATATATATATATACTATGTATATATACTGTGTATATATATATATATACTATGTATATACACTGTGTATATATATATATATATACACACATATGTATGTATATACACATATGTATATAAATATATATATGTATATATCTTCTAATATACAATTCAGATATATAATATATTTTAAATTATAGTATATATTATATATTACAATTATATACATATATAAATATATATAAATATTTATAAATATAAATAAATAACCATATATAAATATATATGTATATACCTTCTAATATACAATTCAGATATATAATATATTATAAATTATAGTATATATTATATATTACAATTATATATAAATATATAAAATTTATATATGTATATATTTATATAAATTTATAAAATTATATAAAGAAAATGAATATAATTGTACATAAATATGTAATTATATATATTGTACATATTATACATATAATATAGAATATGTATATTAGAATAAACCATTGAAGTCATCTGGTCCTCGGCATTTCTTTGGAGATTATTAATTACTTATTAAATTTCCTCACACATTATTTGTCTGCTCAGATTTAGTATTTTTTCATGATTCAGTCATGACAGGCTGTATGTTTCTTGGGATTTACCTCTTTTCTCTCAGTTATCAATTTTTTTGGCATATAAATGTTCATAGTAATCTCTTGTGATGCTTTTTGCATTTCTGTGGTATCAGTTGTAATGTCTCCTCTTTCATTTCTGATTTTATTGAAGTCTTCTCTCTTTTTCTTAGACTAGCTAAAGGTTTTCAATTTGTGCATCTTTTCAAAGAACCAGTCTTAATTTTGTTAATCTTTTGTATTGTCTTTCCAGTCTGTACTTTGTCTGTTTTCTGATTTTTGTATTTCCCTTCCAATAATTTTAGGCTTCATTTGTTCTCCCCCCAACCATGTTGTGGAGGTGTAATCATATTGTTTAACTGAGACCCATCTTTCTTATATGTAGGCATTTATTTCTTTAAACTTCCCTCCAAGAACTACTTTTCCTTTGACCCTCAAGTTTTTTTATGTTGTGTTTCCTTTTTTGGTTGTCACAAGATGTTTTTTATTTTCCTTTTGATTTCTTCTTTTTCTTCTTCCCACCCCCCCTTCTTCTCCTCCTCCTCCCCCTTCTTTTCCTTTTACACACCTACTCCTGTATTATTTTAAATGTATGTTCAGTTTACTTTCAATGAGTTAAGTATTCAGCTATGACCAGATGCTTGAACAGAAAAGTTTAGAGACCCTCATATGTTAAACAAAGGAGACATTACTTCCAAAAGGTTTGTACAAAGTGCAGTTTCAATGAGTTAAGCATACGTGTATTCCAATATGCTTATTTTTCAGGAGTGTGGTTTAATTTCCACACATTTGTGAATTTTTCAGGTTTCATCTTGTTATTGATTTCTAGTTTCATACCATTGTAGTCAGAAAACATTCTTGATATGATTTAAATATTCTTAGACTTGTTAAGATTTGTTTTCTGGGATGATATATGATTTATCCTAGAACGTATTCCATGTATGCTTGAGAAGAATGTGTATTCTGTTACTATGTATGCATGGCATGTTCTGTATAGGCTCACTGGCCTATTTGGTTTAAAATATAGTTCAAGTCCAATGTTACCTTTTTTTTTTTTTTTGGTCTGGATGATCTATCCATTGTTGATAGTGGAGTCTTGAAGTCTCTTGGTATTGTAGTCTATTTCTCCCGTCAGTTCTATTAAAATTTGCTTTATATATTTAGGTGCTCCATTGTTGGATGAATATACATTTAAAATTTTTACATCCTCTTCACCACTATGTGCATATAAAAGTACTAATTTTTACTCTCTCCTCTCATATTTTATCTTATTGATATCATAATTTACATTTTTAATATTTATCTATAACATATCATTGCAGCTATAGGTACTTTAATAGTTTTTCTTAACCTTTATAATAGAAGTAAAGGGATTTACACACCAACATTACATTATTTTTAAATGGACTATATATTCACTTTTACCAATGAGTGATATACTTTTATATGTTCTCATTATGTTGCTAATGAGCATCCTTTTCTGTCAGCTTAAAGAATACCTTTAGTTCTTGTCAATTGGATCCAATTGTGATAAACTTAAATCCTTTAGCTTTTCTTTTCTTTTCTTCTTGTCTTTGGTCTGGGAAAAATTAATCTCTCAATTCGTTTTTCTTTTTTTTTTTAATTTTTATTATGTTATCTTAGTCACCATACAGTACATCATTAGTTTTTGATGTAGTGTTCCATGATTCATTGTTTGCATATAACACCCAGTGCTCCATGCAATACATGCCCTCCTTACTACCCATCACCGGCCTATCTCAATCCCCCACCCCCCTCCCCTCTGAAACCCTCAGTTTGTTTTCCAGAGTCCATAGTCTCTCAGGGTTCATCCCCCCTTCTGTTTACCCCCCCTTCATTCTTCCCTCCCTTCTCCTACTGATCTTGCTGCTATTTCTTATGTTCCATAAATGAGTGAAACCATATGATAATTGTCTTTCTCTGCTTAGCTTATTTCACTTCGCATAATCTCCTCCAGTCCCGTCCATGTTGCTGCAAATGTTGGGTAATCGTTCTTTCTGATGGCTGAGTAATATTCCATTGTATATATGGACCACATCTTCTTTATCCATTTGTCTGTTGAAGGGCTTCTCAGCTCCTTCCAGAGTTTAGCTATTGTGAACAATGCTGCTATGAACATTGGGGTGCATATGGCCCTTCTCTTCACGACATCTGTATCTTTGGGGTAGATACCCAGTAGTGCAATTGCTGGGTCATAGGGTACCTCTATTTTTAACTTTTTGAGGGACCTCCACACTGTTTTCCAAAGTGGCTGTACCAACTTGTATTCCCACCAACAGTGTAAGAGGGTTCCCCTTTCTCCACATCCTCTCCAATATTTCTTGTTCCTCGCCTTGTCAATTTTTGCCATTCTAACTGTTGTAAGTGGTATCTCAATGTAGTTTTGCTTTGAATTTTCCTGATGGCTAATGATTTTGAACATTTCTTCATATGTCTGTTAGCCATTTGTATGTCTTCATTGAAAAGCGTCTGTTCATATACTCTGCCCATTTAACTTTATTTTTTTGATGTAAAGTTTGATGATTCATTAGTTACATATAACACCCAGTGCACCATGCGATATGTGCCCTCCTCACTACCCATCACCAGCCTATCCCATTCCCCCACCCCCTCCCCTCTGTAGCCCTCAGTTTGTTTCTCAGAGTCCCTAGTCTCTCATGCTTCATTCCCCCTTCTGATTATTTTTTGATTTCATTATTTGTTTCTCATGTATTGAGTTTGAGAAGTTCTTTATAGATCTTGGATACCAACCTTCTATCTGTAGTTTCATATGCAAATATCTTCTCCCATTCTGTGGGTTGCCTCTTTGTTTTGGTGACTGTTTCCTCTGCTGTGCAGAAACTTTTTATCTTGATGAAGTCCCACAAGTTCATTTTATCTTTTGTGTCTCTTGCCTTTGGAGATGTGTCATGAAAGAAGTTGTTGTGGCCAATGTCAAAGAGGTTACAGCCTATGTTCTCCTCTAGGATTTTGATGGATTCCTGTCACATCAAGGTCTTTCATCCATTTGGAGTTTATCTCTGTGTATGGTGTGAGAGAGTGGTCAAGTTTCATTCTTTTGCATATAGCTGTCCAATTTTCCCAGCACCATTTATTGAAGAGACTGTCTTTTTTCCACTGGATGTTTTTTCCTGCTTTGTCAAAGATTAGTTGCCCAT
Source organism: Ursus arctos (assembly GCF_023065955.2). Classification (NCBI taxonomy): domain Eukaryota; kingdom Metazoa; phylum Chordata; class Mammalia; order Carnivora; family Ursidae; genus Ursus; species Ursus arctos. Next base: position 6,484,014 of record NW_026622986.1, read on the forward strand.
AGAGACAAGGGTCCATTTCTGGAGTCTCTATTCTGCTCCATTGGTCTATGTGTCTCTTTTGGTGCCAGTACCATGCTGTCTTGACGATCACAGCTTTGTAGTACAGCTTGAAATCAGGCAACGTGATGCCCTCAGCTTTGTTTTTCTTTTTCAACATTTCTGTGGTGATTCGGGGTCTTTTCTGGTTCCACACAAATTTAAGGGCTGTTTGTTCCAGCTCTTTGAAAAATGTCATTGGTATTTTGATTGGGATGGCGTTGAAAGTGTAGATTGCTTTGGGTAGCATAGACTTTTTAACTATGTTTATTCTTCTGACCCATGAGCATGGAATGATTTTCTATCTTTTTGTGTCTTCTTCAATGTCTTTCATCAGTGTTCTGTAGTTTCTAGAATATAGATACTTTACCTCACTGGTTAAGTTAATTCTGAGATATTGTGTGAGTTTTGGTGCTATTGTAAATGGAATCAATTCCCTAATTTCCCTTTCTTCAGTCTCATTGTTCGTGTATAGAAATGCAATTGATTTCTGAGCATTGATTTTGTATCCTGCCACATTACTGAATTGCTCTATAAGTTCTAGTAATTTGGGGGTGGAGTCTTTTGGGTTTTCCATATACAGTATCACGTCATCTGCAAAGAGAGACAATTTGACTTCTTTGCTGATTTGAATACCTTTTATCCCTTTTTGTTGTCTGATTGCTGTTGCAAGGACCTTAGTACTATGATCAATAATAATGGCGAGAGTGGGCATCATTGTCATGTTTCTGATCTTAAGGAAAAGGCTTTCAGCTTTTCCCTATTGAGAATGATATTTGCTGTAGGCTTTTCATAGATGGTTTTTATGAAATTGAGGAATGTACACTCTGAAGGATTTTAATCAGGAAAGGATGCTGTATTTTGTCAAATGCTTTTTCTGCATCAATTGAAAGGATCATATGGTTCTTGTCTCTTCTCTTATTAATGTGATCTATCACACTGACTAATTTGTGAATGTTGATACACGCTTGCATCCCAGGGATGAATCCCACGTGGTCGTGGTGGATAATCCTTTTAATGTACTGTTGGATCCTATTAGCTAGGATCTTGTTGAGAATTTTGGCATCCATATTCATCAGGGATATCAGTCTGTAATTCTCCTTTTTGATGGAGTCTTTGCCTGGTTTGGGAATCAAGGTAATGCTGGCCTCATAGAGTAAGTTTGCTAGTTTTCCTTCTGTTTCTATTTTTTGAAATAACTTCAGGAGAATAGGTATTATTTCTTCTTTGAATGTTTGGTAGAATTCCCCAAGGAATCCGTCAGGCCCTGGACTTTTTGCGGAGGTTTTTAATCACTGCTTCAATCTCTTCATGATTAATTGGTCTGTTTAAATAATCAGTTTCTTTTTGTTTCAGTTTTGGTAGTTTATAGGTTTCCAGGAAGGCATCCATTTCTTCCAGGTTGTTTAATTTATTGGCATATAGTTGTCGATAATAGTTTCTAATTATTTTTTCTGTTTCTTTGGTGTTTGTTGTGATATCTCCCCTTTCATTCATAATTTATTAATTTGGGTCCTTTCTCTGTTCTTTTGAATAAGTCTGGCCAGTGGCTTATTGATCTTATTTATTCTTTAAAAAAAACAGCTTCTAGTTTTGTTGATATGCTCTACTGTGCCCCTGGTTTCTGATTCATTGATCTCTGCTCTAATCTTGATCAACTGCCTTCTCGTGCATGGGTTAGGCATGTTGTGTTCTAGTTCCAGCTTCTTAAGGTAAGAATATAAAGACTGCATTTTAGATTGTTCTATTCCTTTGGGTGAGGCTTGGATGGCTATGTATTTTCCCCTTAGGACCGCCTTTGCAGTGGTTTTGGATCAATGTGTTTTCATTCTCATTCATTTCCATAAATTGCTTAAGTTCTTCTTTAATTCCCTGATTTACCCAATCATTCTTAAGCAGGATGGTTCTTAGTTTCCAAGTGTTTGAGTTTCTTCCAAATTTTTCCTTGTGATTGAGTTCCAGTTTCAAATCACTGTGGTCTGAGAATATGCAGGGAATAATCGCAGTCTTTTGGTATTGGTTGAGACCTGTTTTGTGACCCAGTATATGGTATTCTGGAGAAAGTTCCATGTGCATTCAAAAAGAATGAGTATTCTGTTGTTCTTGTGTGTAGTGTTCTGTATATATCCATGAGGTCCACCTGGTCCAGTATGTCATTCAAAGCTCTTGTTTCTTTGTTGATTTTCTGCTTAGGTGATCTGTCTATTGCTGAGGGGAGTATTGAAGTCCCCTACTATTTTTTTTTTAAGATTTTATTTATTTATTCGACAGAGAGAGAGACAGCTAGTGAGAGAGGGAACACAAGCAGGGGGAGTGGGAGAAGAAGAAGCAGGCTCCCAGCGGAGGAGCCTGATGGGGGGCTCGGTCCCAGAATGCCAGGATCACGCCCTGAGCCGAAGGCAGACGCTTAACGACTGAGCTACCCAGGCACCCCGAAGTTCCCTACTATTAACGCATTACCTATATGTCTCTTTATTCAGGTTAAGAGTTGGCTTGTATGTCTAGCTGCTCCCCTGTTGGGGGCATAGATATTTATAATTGTTATATCCTCCTGTTGAATACACCCTTAAAGAATAATATAGTGTCCTTCTGTATCTCTAACTACAGTCTCTAGCTTAAAATCTAATCTTTCTGATATGGGAATTGCTACCCAGCTTTCTTTTGAGGTCCATTGCCATGAAAAATGGTTTTCTATCCCTTCACTTTCAGTCTGGATGTATCTTTAGGTTCAAAATGAGTCTCTTGTACACAGCAAATGGATGGGTCATGTCTTTTTATCCAATCTGCAATCCTGTGGCATTTATGGGAGCATTTAGGCCATTCACATTGACAGTGATTATTGAGAGAGATGATTTTAATGTCATGTTGCCTGTGAAGTCTTTGTTACTATGGATTATAAATTTCTGTACTGTATCACTCTTGGTGTCTTTTTACTTTTATAGAACCCCCTTAATATTTCTTTTTTTATGATAATATTTTTATTATATTATGTTAGTCACCATACAGTACATCCCTAGTTTTTGATGTAAAGTTCCATGATTCATCACTTGCGTATAACACCCATTGCACCATGCAATATGTGCACTCCTTAATACCCATCACCAACCTATCCCATCCCCTAGAACCCCCCTTAATATTTCTTATAGGGCTGGCTTGGTGGTCACATATGCTTTCAGTTTCTGCCGGTCTTGGAAGGACCTTGTCTCTCCATCAATTCTGAATGACAGTCTTGCTGGATAAAGGATACTTGGCTGCATGTTCTTCTCACTTAGTGCTCTGAATATATCTTACCAGCTTTTCCTGGCTTGCCAAGTCTCTGTAGACAGGTCTGACGTTATTCTGATGTTCCTCCTTCTGTAGGTGAGGATTCTCTCCCCCCTGGCTGCTTTTAAGATTTTAACCTGGATCTAAGATTTGTGAATTGTACTATTATGTGACGTGGTGCTGGTCTGTTCTCATTGATCTTGGGAGGGGTCCTCTCTGCCTCTCGGACACGAATGCTTGTTTCCTTCACCAGATTAGGGAAGTTCTCAGCTCCAATTTGTTCGAATACCTCTTCTAGACCTATCTCTTTCTCCACCCTCTCAGGAATGCCAGTGATTCTGACATTGGAATGTTTCATTGAGTCAGTAATCTCCCATATTCTACATTCTTGAAATTGGAGTTTTTAAGCTAAGTTCCCACTTTTTCCTTTTCTATCATCCCATCTTCCAATTCACAAATTCGTTCTGCCTCGTTTACCATGGCCATCAGAGCATCTGGTTTAGACTGCATTTGATTCATAGCGTTCTTAATTTCTGCTAGATTTGCTCTACCTTAGAGATTCTATATTCCCGTTAATATTTTTTTGAAGCCTACACATCATCTTGACCATTGTTACTCTGAACTCCGTTTCTGACAATATGGTTATATCCATATCCATTTGTTCTGTGGCAGAGGCCACAGACTCTATCTTTTCTTTGTGTGTGGGGGGGGATTTCTTCTCCTTGCCATTCTGATGAGGGGAGGTTGCGGGGATGTACAGAGCCCAAATTATTGACCAGGACCCAAGCAATGTGCACTTGTTTTATAGGGACCTTAGGAATGTGGGCTTCTTATTTTTTCAGTCTCCCTTCTGGGGGAGGGGCCTGCCATGCTGATACTCAGACAACCTTGTTTGGGTAGAGTTGTCCTCTCCCCTGTGGGGGTGGGGGTTGGGCACAGTGTGAACCATTTTTTTCTGGGCTTTTGTTCTCTGGTGGCTTTCCCTGGGGGTTTTCTATGACTCTTCTGAGAGTCAGAACAACAGTGGCCATTTCCAAGCCTCTGTCTCAGAACAGAGAGTTTGCAGTCTGTTCTTCACTGAGCTCTCCTGGCCACTTTAACTTTGTTTCTGTCAGTGCTGCTAAAAACCCTGCAGGGTCCTGGGTTGTGCGCCCCACAGCCACTCTCCCAGCCATCACTCCCAGGGTGGGCACATCTCTGTTGTTTGTGCTTCTAACACTTCCAGATCCCCCGGTTCCCGCGCGCACACCCGAGCTCCCGGTTTCAGTCTGGTCCACGTGCTTCCAAGCTCCTGGTTTCAGCCTGGTTTCTCCGCAGCCTCTGGTCTGCAAATCTGGCCCACTCCCCAGTGCAGGTGGCTACTGCTTCCCAGTGCCTGAGGGCAGCAGTTCCTTCACACTTCCGTTTATCTTCTGATATCTGTGCACGGATTCACAGCTCCCTGCTTTGTACCTCAATATTCAGTGCTGGAGATGTTCGTTTGCAGAGATCCAGATGTATCTTCCTACGTCTTAGGCTGATTTCATGGGTGTTCAGGATGGTCTGGTAGATATCCTGCTCGCTGAAAAATTGTCCCCTACTCCTCCGCCATCTTTTTCTCCTCTAATCTATCAGTTCTGAAGGACAAGTTTACTGAATAAAAAATTCTTGGTTGGCAGTGTTCTTCCCCCCTTTTAAATTTGAGTGTATCATCCAATTCCCTCCTGGGCTGCAAGGTTTCTGCTTGCAGAAATCCACTAATTGATTTATGACATTTCCTTGAATATAATAAGTCACGTTTGCTGCTTTCAATATTTTCTTTTTCTTTAAGTTTTGAGAATTTAATTATATGTCTCAATGTGGGTCTCTTTTTATTCATTTTATTTGATGTTGTTTGTGCTCCTTGTAACTGGTTGTATGTTTATTTCTACAGGTTTGGGAATTTTTTTTAGCTCTTGCTAGAGTACGTTCTGCCCCTTTCTCATTCTCCTTTCCTTTTGTGACTCCCATAATACATATATTAAGTTTCACTTTATGATGACCCATAGTCCCTTAAGACATCTTTATTCCTTTTCATTCTGTTTTTCTTTTTGCTCCTCTGGTTAGATAATTTCTACTGAGTTGTCATTGACTTTACTGATTTTTCTTCTGCTTCACCTAGTCTGTTATGAAGTCATTCTATTGATTTTTTTTTCAAGTCAGTTATTTTATTCTTCAGCTTTATGATTTCTGTTTGGTACTCTTCTATCTCTGTTGAAATTTCTACTTTTTTCATGCATTACTCTCCTGACTCAGTAAGCATCTTTATAACCTTTATTTTGAATTCTCAGTTGTGTATATCACTTGTCTCTGTTTCCTTAGGGTCAGTTTCTAGATATTTGTCTTATTCTTTTGTTCAGAACATATTCCCATTTCTTCAGTTTCCTTAACTCTCTGTGTTGTTTTGTGTGCACTAGATAAAACAGCCATCTCTCCCAGTGATGACAGTCTGGCCTTGTGTAAGAGATGAACCTTGCCAATCAGCCTAGCCACTCTCTTGTTTGCCTCTCCAACTCTGAGCTTCTTTAAACTGCTATCTTTGTTCTTAGTAGCTCCCAGGAGATTCAGGTGTTCCATGACCAGTTGGCAGCCCAAAGACATTAGAAATGTCCACACACTAAATCATGCATCATGGATTACCACTAATTGTCCTTTTAGCTCATCAATGCAGACTAAGTGAAAGCTCAATCATCAGGCTGAAGATAGAAAAGTCAGGATGTTAGATAAGTAGTCTATCTCCTAATAGGGAGAAACTTGGAATTGGGTGTTTTTGCCCACTCATCCGGTTATGATTTGGAGGGGATAGTCATTGAGAGTGCTTTTGTACCCATATAGAACTGCATCATTAATTTATGTGGTCCTGGGGGACTCACAAATGCCAAGCCCCAGCAGCTCCCAGGACTGCCAAGCCCTTAGACAAAGAAGTTGGGGTGCTAGATGTATAGAAAAACTCATTTTAAGGAGAAGCTGGAGACTTGGTTTTATCCCTGGGATGAGCCATGAGAAGGCACAGTTTACTCTCACATGCTTACTCCAGATTCCAGAGGATTACTAATTAGGTTAACAAATGCCAAACACTGTTGGTTTTCAGAGCTAAGTGATTTGGGGGCCCATCCCTCAAGTGGCAGCTGTCAAAGTTGTGGACATGTCCCTTCTAGGGAGAAGTTAAAAACTTGGTTTTATTGTTACTGCTGGAAGAAGATAGAGAAAATGCCCACAAGCACTTTCAGGTTCCTAGGAGGATCCTAATTAGCCCCATGCAGGGTGATTTAGAAGTTTGACTCTCAGAGAGTAGATAAGAATGCAGTCAAACCCCTTCCAGAGAGAAACTGGGAGCCTTGTATTTTTGCCTACTCCCTCTGTATTGAGCCCAAGGGGATTGCCATTGGAAGTGTTCATGCACTTATTTAAAAATGCCATTTTTTTCAAGAAATAAGAAGTGTTGGTGAGGATGTGGAGAAAAAGAAACATTTTTATACTGTTGGGAATGTAAACTGGTACAGTCACTGTGGCAACAGCATGGAGGTTCCCAGAAAAAAATTAAAAATAGAAATACCATATGATCTGATAATTCTATTACTATTTCCCCCAAAGAAAACAAAACTAATTTGAAAAGATATTTGCACCCCTATGTTTATTGCAGCAATAGCCAAAGTATGGAAGCAACCTAAGTGTTCATTGATAGACAAATGGTTAAGAAAGATTAGAGATTAGATAGATAGATATAGATATGTAACAGAATATTACTCAATATTACTCAGCCATAATATAAGGTGAGAATGTGCCATTTGCTAAAACATGAATGGACCTAGAGGATATTATGCTAAGTGAAATAAGTCAGACTGAGAAAGACAAATACCATATGATTTCATACATATGCAGAATCTTAAACAAACAAAAAGAAGAATCAGACCTATAAATGCAGAGAACAAACTAATGGTTACCAGAGCAGAGGGGGTTGGAGAATGGGCCAAATGGGTAAAGGGAAGTGGGAGATACAGGCTTCCAGTTGTGCAATGAATAAGTCACAAGAATAAAAGATGCAGCATAAGGAATATAGTCAATGATACTGCAATAACATATAATGGCAGATGGTAGTTACACTTGTGGTGTGAGCATAGCATAATCTATAAACTTGTCATGGGGTGCCTGGGTAGCTCAGTCAGTTAAGTGTCTGACTCTTGATTTCAGCTCACGTCATGATCTCAGGGTCGTGAGATCAAGCCCTGCATCAGGTTCCACCACTGGGCATGGAGCCTGCTTAAAATTCTCTCCCTCTCCCTTTGCCCTTCCCCACCCCACTTATGCTCTCTCTCTTTTAAAAAAAATTAATTTGTCAAATCACCATATTGTATACCTAAAGCTAACAATACACTGTGTCAACTATACTCAAATAAAATAAGATAAAATAAAATAAAATAAAAATAAAATAAAATAGAATGGGTGTCCTCTTTTTAAAATTTGTGCCTTTAGGACTTATGAATACTGAGGCTCACTGGTTCTCCGAGCTAGTAATTTGGGAGCCAGGAACCTGGCTGGCAGCCATAAAACTTGATTTCGAGGTATGTGGTCCAGACCCCTTGCTTTTAGGGTGTTCCCTCCAAGTTGTAAGGCTTGTTCCAGGGGTGGGACTTATGGCATTGAGTATGTCTCAAGTTTTCCTAATCATTTCAATGTGGGTATTTTACTGGTTGCCTAATGTATAGGAGACACTCAACTAATTTCTGGGTTTTTCTCAGAGGGAACTGATCTGTGTTTAGCTGTATATGCAGTCCATCTGTGGGAGGAAGAAAGTCAGGAGTCTCCTATCCTGCCATCCCTTTATTTTTCAATCTACGTGTCTTTATATCTAATATGTGTTTATTATAAACAGGTAGTTGGGTGGTTGTTGTTGTTGTTTTTTAAATCAACTCTGACATTATCTGTATATTTAGACCATTGACATTTAAAGTGATTATTGTTATACCTGGATTAATAGCTACCATATTTGTTACTTATTTCTCTCTTTCTTTCTTTTTCTTTCCATTTTCTCTCTTCTTTTGTCAATGTTGTAAACATGAGTTGGGTTTCTTTTTCTTTTTTTTTTTTTATTCACCCTAGATACCTGATAAAGCTCCTGGAGGAAAATTTCATAAAAGTGTGGGATATTATATAAGACTCTGTCCTAGAACATTTTATCTCTCAATCTAGTTCATGTTCAGTCTCCAGCAATTATTCAATGATACTCTAAGTTTTCTTATTAGTTGCTGGATCCAGTTTTGATTTTTGTTTTCAGTAAGATGTGATTCTCATTTTTCACCTATCTGTATAGTTTGGGAGTCATGGTTTGCCCTATGACTTCAGTTCTTTGATGAAGCAAAGGGTTGTTGAATTTCAGTTAATTTTGTTTTCTTAGTATATAGACATAAAATTGGTTTTTTTATAGTTTTACCTTATGTCCAGTAATCTTAATAAATCAAGTTGATAATTTTCAGAGTTCAGTATAGACTACAGATTCTTTTAGACTGCGATAACTGCACAGTCATAATGTCTGCAGCTGAGAGTTTTCTCTCTCCCTTTGAATTTTTACAACTTTTCTTCTTAATTTATTATAACAGCTAGGGTAACCAGGACAATAATGAGTAAAAATAATGATAAAACACATTTATATCTCATTCCCAATATTGAAGGAAAATAATTTACTATTAAGTTGCTGAAAGTATTTTGTATTTTTTAAAGATACAAATTCCAAATAAAGAAATTTTAATTCATTTATTTATTGAGATTATGTTTTTTCTTATTTGATTAATGAGGTAAAGTTCTATAGTGATTTTTATTCCTATAAAATTGGTATTAACATCCCTACTTTCTATTCAGATTTTAGTGATTTGGGTCTTCTTTCATTTTTTCTTCATCAATCTAAATTTTTCTCAATTTCATTGATCTAATGAATCCTCTGTGGACAGCATATATTTGGATAATGTTTTTGATCCATTCTGCCAACCTCTGCCTTTTATTTGGAGAATTTAATCCACTTACATTTAATTACTGATAAAGAATTTATTGCTGTCACTGCAAGTTGTTGTTTTGTTGTTGTTGTTGTTCCTCGTTTCCTCTGATATTGACTTCTTTCATGTTCAGTTGATTTTTTAAGGGACTATGTATTTTGTTTCCTTTTTAAATTTCCTTTGCATGCATTCTGTAAATACTTTCTTTTTAGTTAGCGAGGGGATTATGTATAACTTCTTAAAATTATAACAATCTAATTTAAATTGATATCAAACTTAACTCCAGTTACATCCCAAAACTACTCCCATACAGCTCCATCCTCCTTTTTTTATATTGCCACAAACCACATTTTTATACATTGTATGCTCAATGACATAGAGTTGGTGTTATTTGTATATATTTTCTTTACAATATTATATAAAATAAAAAGTGGAGTTACAAACCACAATTTCAGTAATGCTGGCTTTTATATTTGGCATGTACTTTACTAAAAATGTTTATTTCTTCATATAGCTTAAAGTTATTGTCTAACATCCTATCACTTCGACCTGAGAGAGTCCCTTTAGAGTTTCTTATAAGCCAGGTCTAGTAGCAATGCCTTGGATGCCAGGAGATCTTCTATTCTTTGTAGTTTGGTTTTGTGCTGGAGCACTTCTTCACATTTCCACCAAATTTTCTTACAATTTTGAAGATTTTTTTCTTAAGTAACATTCTCTTAGTTACTGTAAACATTTGATTGTTTCCCACTGCTCTGACAAAGTTGAAATTGACAGTTCCTGGGGTTTTGTTTGTTTGTTTTTGGTTTTTAATGTTTCTTCCAAAGATCAAGAACTTAGGGACACCTAGTCTATTTTGCTGCCTTATGGTAGTTATTTGGAAACTATTTCAGAACACTCAGTTTATATTTTATAGCAAAGTACTTAGTCAACTGGCCATACCAGTTTTACACATGTTCTAACTTCTTACATATTTTTCTCTCCATTAGAAATTTCCCAACTTGGTGATAAGGAGATGAAAAGTCTATCTTGTGAAAGCTCCATTTTTAAAATTCCTCTTGTTATTAGAAAAGATGATGTAAGAAATGAAAATTATGTTCTCTAAGAAACTGATCATATAACATCTAGTTTGTTACGACAATTCACAATGTAGGGTGAATCCTATCTATTTTCTGTTTCATAAACAGGAAAGGAAAACTATTAACCATTACCTAATGAATACTTGTTTGGTGGATTAATGAGCACATAACAAATTCACTTAAAGATAAATATTAATTGATTGATTAGAATAAAATTATTTTTGAGAAGTTGTCCTATGTTTGAATTTCTTATATTCTTTTAACAACAGAACTATAGATTTAGAATACTGTAACTGTTAAACTGTGTTTTACTTGCCCAAACATCATAAATCTCTACTTACCTATGACTTTGTTTAAATCTAATTGATGTATTAGATCACTAATTGATGGATTTACTGCTGGAAGATCTGCTGTATCTTGAAGTTCTGAGGCCACTTCATTTTTAACTAGAATAATAACAGATTGCCAGATTAGTTGATTTAAAACTAAAATTTTGTTTATGGTCAAATTATAGCACATAAAATTAATTAGAAATATTTTACTGTATGGTTATTTAGTTTTATTTTTTTAAGTTTCTTTTTAAATTCCAGTTAGTTAACATACAGAGAGATATTAGTTTCAGGTGTACAATTTAGTGATTCAACACTTACATACAGCACCTAGTGCTTATCACAAGTATACTCCTTAATCTTATTTACTTCACAATTTAACATACATTATCTAATTAAATACACATATGCCTAATAATTTTTAAAAACTGATTAAATAGCTACTATGTGCTAGATATTATACTAAGCACTTCTCAAATATTACCTCCTTTAATACTCACAATAATTCTAGGAAGTAGGTATTTTATTCCCCTTTAACAGATACCCAAAGTAGAGCTGAGAGAGATTATGAATATTTTAGAAGTTCACATAGTTATTAAGTACAAAAGCTTAAAATGAATTTTGTTCTTTTAGAATCCAAAATCTATTCTCCAGCTAGTAGATTCAAATGCCTACCAGAACTGAGCATGTAATGTGAGTGAAATGGAACTGCTGATGTTTGGAGTGGCATGAATAACAGAAGTGAAATAGAGAGTATATGTTTATTAAAAATAAAAAGTTATTACTCTTACTGACTGTTACAAATACAGGCCTAGTGTTCCTGGGTCATCTAAATTCTCAAGAGAATACAGAAATGTAGATATTTGAAAGGAATTCCAAGATTTTAAAGTATTTATTAAATATTAATTTAAAAGTTTTAAGCATGTTTGTGGATAAAATATCACCAGCTATTATCACAAGAGATTTACCTAATTTTATAAAGGATTAACTCTAACACATGGGTAGAATTTAAGAGTCAATTGCTAGATTATATTTCTTTGTAAAACATCATTATTTATCCACCAAAATATCTATCATCTAGGAACAGGAAAATAAGATGCTGAGGAAATCAACACTTTCAGAAAAAGAAAATGCCAATAAACAAAATATGCCAAGAAAAAAGTGGAAAGAATAATTAAAAATTAAAATTCGCAATTAAATTAATCTTTCAAAAGGTCAGACCCCCCCATATTTTAATGCATAGAATTCCTTATAATTCTTAAAGAATTAAATCTTATGCCATAGTACATAAAAAGGGAATTTTTCCATTTCCTTTGCAAAGAAAATAGTCATTGTGAAGACATTGACATTGAAATAGACATAACTGGTATAATTGACAATTAAAAAACACACATAGAAATATAATGCAATGAAATATAATGCAAGTCACATATGTAACTGAAGATAATAATAGCTTTATTGAAAATAAAAGAAATAAGTAAAATCAATTTTAGTAATGTTTTATTTAACAAAATAGATTTAAAAAATCATTTCAACATGTAATAAAAATACAATGGATGAGATATGTTAAGTAATTATTTTCATAGTAGGTCTTCAAACTCAAGTATATATTTTAAACTTATAGTACACCTCAATTCAGATTAGCTGCATTTCAAGTGTTTGATATCCACATGTGGCTAGTTGTTGCCACATTACACAGTATAGGTTTAGAATATAAATGCGAAAATCTTAAATAAGTAATAAGGAAATAGAATTCATAAGTTTATTAAAATAACAGCATGGCATCATCTAGTAGGATTCATTCCCAGAATTCAAGGTAAATCATCTCTTAATATAGTTATTATATTAATGGTTCTCAGGAGAAATGATGTAAGATTATCTTAAGGTAAAAAGTCATTTATAAAACTTAAACGTATATTCCTTTTTGATTTCCCCAACTTTATAGAGATATAGTTCACATATAACATTGTATAAGTTTAGGGTTTATAATGTGATGATTTTACACTTATATATTGCAAACTGAATACCACAATAAGATTAATATGTCTATCATTTTACATCTTGCAAACTGAATACCACAATAAGGTTAATATATCTATCATCTTACATCACATACACACACACACACACACACACACACACACACACACACACACATATTTAAGATGCAGTCTCTTGGGAATTTTCAAGTACACAGTATATTTAAGATGTAGTCTCTTGGGAATTTTCAAATATACAGTAGAGTATTGTTAACTACAGTCACCATGCTGTATATTACAACCCCAGAACTTATTAATCTTATAAATTGAAATTTATACTCTTTGGCCAACATTTCCCCATTTCACCTACTTTCAGGCCCCTGGCAACCACTATTCTACTCTATGTTCCCATGAGTTAGCACTTTTTGGGTTACATATATAAGTAAGATAATACAGTACTTGTCTTTTTTGTCTGACTTATTTCACTTAGCTTAATAACCCCAAGGTCCATCCATGTTTTGCAAAGAACAACATTTCGTTCTTTTTTATGGCTGAATAATATTTCACTGTGTATTTTTGCACATTTACTTTATCCATTGATTTGTCAAAAAGACACCTAGATTTTTTCCATAACTTGGCTAAGGTGAATAATGCTGTAATAGACATGGAAGTGCAGGTATTTCTTTGGAATTCTGATTTCATTTTCTTTAGATACATACCCAGAAGTTGGCATGTTGAATCATATGGTAATTCTTTCTTTCTTTTTTTTAAGAACCTCCACATTGTTTTCCATTGGCTGTAACAATATGGTTCCCTTTTCTCCACATCCTCACCAGCATTTGTTATCTCTTGTTTTATTGATAATAACCATTTTAACATGTGTGAGATGATATCTTATTGTGCTTTTGATACACATTTCCTTGACAATTAGTAATGTTGAGAATCTTTTCATCTACCTGCTGGCCATTTAATGTTTTCTTTGGAAAAAGGTATATATTCAGGTCCTCTATCCAGTTTTAATTGGATTACTAGTGTTAATGCTATTGAGTTATATATTTTAGATATTGACCTCTTATTCAACATGAAGTTTACAGACATTTTTTCTATTCTGCAGGTTTCCTTTTCATTTTGTTGACAGTTTCTTTTGCTGTACAGATTTAAAGTTTGGTTTGTCCTATTTATTTACTTGTGCTTTTGTTGCTTGTGCTTCTGGTATGTTGTCCAAAAAGTCATTGCCAAGACCAATGTCAAAGAGCCTTTTCAATGTCAAAGAGATTTATGGTTTCAGGGCTTACAGTTCAGTCTTTAATCCCTTTCAAGTTGATTTTCGTGTATAGGAATCAATTTCATTTTTTGCATGTAGATATTAAAGTTTCCCAACACAACTTATTGAAAAGACTATCCTTTCTTCATTTGAGTATTCTTGGCTTCCTTGAGTAATATTAGTTGACTGTATGTGCATAGGTTTATTTCTGGACTCTCGATTCTGTTTCATTTGTCTTTGTGGTAGTTTTTTATGCCAGTTTTGATTACAATAGCTTTGTAGTATATAGTTTAAAATCAGGAAGTCCAATGCCTGCAATTTTGTTCTTTCTTAAGATAACTTTGGCTGTTTGTGGGGTTTTTTTGTTCCTATTATTCCACACAAATTTTATGATAGCTTTTTCTATTGCTGTGGAAATGCCATGTATAGTGACTGCATAAATCTACAGATGGCTTTGGGTTGTATGGATATTTTAACAATATTAATTCTTCCTCATTTTGGGAGAGGAAGATGATAATAGAGTAGGAGGGCCTTGAGCTTACCTCTTCCCATGAATACAACTAAATAACTATAAAATCATCCTAAATACCCCAGAAATTGACCTGAAAACTGACAGAACAAACACAACTATAGGGAAGAAAAAGGCCACATCAAAGAAGGTAGGAAGTGTGGAGATTTGGTATAGAGAAGAAGTGAATCATGGGTACTGCAGAGGGGAGGGAGCCATAGTCAAGAAGAATGGCAAGAGACAGTGGAGCATACAGGGGAATGCACAAGAAGAACATTTCCCCAAATCCATTGGCTTGGAAAATGAGAGGAGCTGAATTTTGTGAGTTCTTGTAACCAGTGGACCTTTAAAGCCCAGAATTTTAAAGGTCAGTGGGCATGGCTGGCATAGAGCTCAGAGGGCACTAGATAGTTCCTGGAGAGAAGGGAGGGAAACAACCTAGAGGCAGACAGCTTGGAAATAGTGATCTGAAGAACCCATGGGGCACAATGGAGGGAGATTATTTGTTCTTCTCAGAGTGCATCCATAAGAAGAAGTGCTCATGGTGACGCCTCTCCAGGAACAAAGGAGCTAGCTGGCAGTTTCCCTCTCCACCCCTCAGCATAAACACAAGGTCATTTGTGGAAAGCAGCATAGCACCAACACTGGCTGCCTAACTTGCATACACCAAGCCCCATGCCCTTGCACTCTGGTGGGAATGCCCTTCTCAGTTGAGCTTGCATCATTCCCAGTGTGTTGGGCCCCTATCCCAGACAACCAACACAACCCCCTGCCCACAAACACATCTCCCAACCAGAGCTTTCTGCAGGGTCTCAGTCCTGGTGGAGGTTGTGTCAGGTCTCATTTCACAAGCAGAACAAGCACACCTAGTTAAAATCCACCATATTCAGGAGCAGGACCAGATGACTGGCCTGAAGGATAGAGCAACCAAAACACAACAGCAGAGTGCACACAGCACATACCAGGGACACTACTGAAGTGCCAGGCCATGACCACTTCTTCTTAAGGCCTTTACCTTCAGGAGCATGAGACATAACTGGCTTTTCTAACATAGAGAAGAATGCTGAGATTTAGACAAAATGCCAAGATGGAGCAATTCATCTAAAATGAAAGAAGATAAGACCATGACCAGAGATATAAACAAAACAGATATAAATAACATGCCTAATGGAGAATTTAAAACTACAATTATAAGGATACTTACTAAGCTTGAGAAAAGAAGACATGAGTGAGACCCTTACCACAGAGATAAAAGAGGTAAAAAATATCAATCAGAGATGAAGAGTGCAGTATATGAGGTAAGAAACAGGTTTCATGCAATGAACAGCAGGTTGGAAGAAGCAGAGGAATGAATTAGTGACCTAGAAGACAAAGTATTGGAAATTAATGAAGCTGAAGAAAAGGGAGAAAGAATAACTATGCAAAACAAGAATAGACTTAGGGAACTCAGTAACTACATCGAGCATAATAATGTTCATTATTATAGGAGTTACAGAAGAAGAAAGAGAAAAAGGGTCAGAAAATATATTTGAAGAAGTAATAGCTGAAAATTTCCATAATCTGGAGAAGGAAACAGTCATTCAGATCCAGGAGGCACAGAGAAATCCCATCAAAATCAACAAAAGCAGGCCAACACTAACACATATTATAATTAAATTTGCAAAATACAGTGATAAAGAAAACAATCTTAAAAGCAGAGCAAAAGAAATCCTTAACTATATCCATAAGGCTAGCTGCAGATTTCTCAACAGAAACTTGGTAAGCCAGAAGGGAGTGCCAGGATATATTCAATGTACTGAATGGGAAAAATCTGCAGCCAAGAATATTCTATCCAGCAAGGCTATCATTCAGAATAGAAGAAGAGATAAAGAATTTCCCAGACAAACAAAAACTAAAGAAGTTCATGACCACTAAATCATCCCTCAAGAAATATTAAAGGGTTCTCTGAGTGGAAAGGGGAGACCAGAAGTGACAAGGACAAGAAAGGATCAGAGAAAATCTCCAGAAACTATGATAAAATAAGTATAAAATGGCAATAAATACACATTTATCAGTAATTACTTTGAATGTAAGTAGACTAAATGCTGCAATAAAAATATATAGGGCATCACAATGGATTAAAAAACAAGACCCATCTATATGTTGCCGAAAGAGACCCATTTTAGACCTAGAAACACCTGCATCAATCTGCAGGTGAATGAAGAGGGGGTGAAGAAACAGCTATCAAGTGGATGTCCAAAGAAAGCCAGAGTGGCAATACTTACTGGACAAACTAGACTTTAAAACAAAGACTGTAAGAAGAGACAAAGAAGGGCACTGTAAAATATAAAGGGACAATCCAACAAGAAGATCTAACAATTGTAAATGTTTATGCACCCAATAAGGGAACACCTGAATATATAAAACAGTTAATAACAAACTTAAAGGAACTCATTAATAATGATACAATAGTAGGGGACTTTAACACCACACTTACATCAATAGACAAATTATCTAAACAGAAAATCAACAAGGAAACAATGGCTTTGCCTGAAACATTGAACCAGATGGATCTAACAGATAATTCAGAACATTACATCCTGAAACAGAATACTCATTCTTTTCTATTGCGCATGGACCATTCTCCAGAATGGATCACATATTAGGTCACAAAACAGGACTGATCAAATATAAAAACTTTGAAATCATACCATGCACCTTTTCTGACCACAGCACTATGAAACTAGAAGTCAACCACAGGAAAAAAAATATGGAAAAATCCCAAATACATGGAGATTAAGCAACATGCTACTAAAGAATGAATGGATTAACCAGGAAATCAAAGAAATAAAAACTACATGGACATTTCCCCATTGATATTCTTTCCCTACTTTGATGAAGATTAATTGACCATATAGTTGCAGGTCCATTTCTGGGTTTTCTGTTCTGTTTCATTGATCTGTGTGTCTGTTTTTGTGCCAGTACCACACTGTCTTGACCATGACACTTGTGTAATATAACTTGAAGTCCAGAATTGTGATGCCTCCAGCTTTTCTTTACTTTTTCAAGATTGCTTTGGCTATTTGGGGTCTTTTGTATTTCTTTTTCTTTCTTTCTTTCTTTTTTTTACTTAAGAAAAAGTAAAATCTGATTAATTTCATTGTGCTCCCACTTTTTTAGGGAAAGAGAAGATTTAGGAACCCTGGTGCACATTGAAGTCCTCTTAAACTGGACCATATGCTTGATGAACATTAATAAGAATAAAACACATCTAAATGAAACTCTTCTCCTTTCTAGTGTCTCTTTATTTCCCTTGAGTGAACCACCCCTTTGTAGTGACAGAGGAATTAGTGTGCTTTGTTTCTTGTGTAATCGCCAGGGGTAGAGCTACTGACAGAAACAAATGGCCTGGATTCTTTGGATTTTTTGTGTGGTGCCTTACTGGGGTTCTACTCAGTCTCTGCTACTGCTCCTAACAAGACATGTTTCCAGACTTCCTTGTGCACATTCAAATGCACAGTCCCTTCAAATAGTGATATGGGGGATCCCCCAAAATTTCCTACATCATTGTTGTCATTCTATAGTTTAGCTTGCCAAAGTCAAACTCTCCTACAAAGATCGTTTCTTCTTCTTCTTTTTTTTTATATTCACTATCTTTTATTTTATTTTATTTTTTAATAATTTTTATTTTATGTTAGTCACCATACAGTATATCCTTAGTTTTTGATGATATGTTCCATGATTCATTATTTGCATATAACACCCAGTGCACCATGCAATATGTGCTCTCCTTAATACCCATCACTGGCCTATCCCAATCCCCCACCCCCCTCTCCTCTGAAGCCCCCAGTTTGTTTCCCAGAGTCCATAGTCTCTCATGGTTTATTCCCCGAAGGCTTTTTCTGCATCAATGGAGAGGACCGTATGATTCTTGTCTCTTCTCTTATTAATGTGTTCTATCACACAGATTGATTTACGAATGCTGAACCACCCTTGCATCCCAGGGGTGAATGCCACCTGGTCGTGATGGATAATCCTTCCAATGTACCTTTGGATCCTATTAGCTAGGATCCTGTTGAGAATTTTGGCATCCATGTTCATTAGGGATATGGGTCTGTAATTCTCCCATTTTGGTGGGGTCTTTGCCTGGTTTTGAGATCAGCTACATGCAAAAGAATGAAACTTGGCCACTCTCTCACACCGTACACAAAGATAAACTCCAAATGGATGAAAGACCTCAATGTGAGACAGGAATCCATCAAAATCCTAGAGGAGAACATAGGCAGCAACCTCTACGACATCGGCCACAGCAACTTTTTTCATGACACATCTCCAAAGGCAAGAGACACAAAAGATAAAATGAACTTGTGGGACTTCATCAAAAGAAAAAGCTTCTGCACAGCCAAGGAAACAGTCAAAAAAACTAAGAGGCAGCCCACGGAATGGGAGAAGATATTTGCAAATGACACTACAGATAAAAGACTGCTATCCAAGATCTACAAAGAACTTCTCAAGCTCAATACACAAGAAACAAATAATCAAATCAAAAATGAGCAGAAGATAAGAACAGACACTTTCCCAATGAAGACATACAAATGGCTAACAGGCACATGAAAAAATGCTCAAAATCATTAGCCATTAGGGAAATTCAAATCAAAACCACATTGAGATACCACCTTATGCCAGTTAGAATGGCAAAAACTGACAAGGCAGGAAACAACAAATGTTGGAGAAGATGTGGAGAAAGGGGATCCCTCCTACATTGTTGGTGGGAATGCAAGTTGGTACAGCCACTTTGGAAAACAGTGTGGAGGTCCCTCAAAAAGTTAAAAATTGAGCTACCCTATGATCCAGCAATTGCACTACTGGGTATTTACCCCAAAGTTATAGATGTAGTGAAGAGAAGGGCCATATGCACCCCAATGTTCATAGCAGCATTGTTCACAATAGCCAAATCATAGAAGAAGCCGAGATGCCCTTCAACAGATGACTGGATTAAGAAGATGTGGTCCATATATACAATGGAATATTACTCAGCTATCAGAAAGAACGATTTCTCAACATTTGCTGCAACATGGACAGGACTGGAGGAGATAATGCTAAGCGAAATAAGCCAAGCAGAGAAAGACAATTATCATATGGTTTCACTCATTTATGGAACATAAGAAGTAGGAAGATTGGTAGGAGAAGAAAGGGAAGAAGGAAGGGGGGGTAAGCAGAAGGGAGAATGAAGCATGAGAGACTATGGACTCTGGGAAACAAACTGAGGGCTTCAGTGGGGAGGGTGGTGGGGGAATGGGATAGGCTGGTGATGGGTATTAAAGAGGGCACGTATTGCATGGTGCACTGGGTGCTATACACAAGTAATGAATCATGGAACTTTACATCAAAAACTTATGATGTACTGTATGGTGACTAACATAACACACACAAAAAATTATTATTAAAAAAAATAAGTGATCAAAAACCTCCCCAAAAAACAAGAGCCCAGGGCCTAATGTATTCCCTGGGGAATCCTACCAAACATTCAAAGAAGAAATAATACCTATTTTCCTGAAGCTGTTCCAAAAAATAGAGAGAAGGAAACCTTCCAAAACTTCTGTGAGGCCAGGATTACCTTGATCTCTTTTTTATTTCCATACAAATTTTAGGATTGTTTGTTCTGGCTCTGTGAAAAATTATGGTGGTATTTTGATAGCGATTGCATTAAACTTGTAGTTTGCTTTGGGTAGTATAGACATTTTAATAATTTTTGTTCTTCTAATCCACGAGCATGGGATGTTTTTCCATTTCTTTGTGTCATCTTCGATTTCTTTCATAAATGTTTTATAGTTTTCAGAGTACAGATCTTTTACCACTTTGGTTTGGTTTATTCCTAGGTATCTTATGGTTTTTGGTGCAATTGTAAATGGGATCAATTCCTTGATTTCTCTTTCTGCTGCTTCATTATTAGTGTATTAAAATGAAACAGATTTCTGGGACCTGGGTTGCTCAGTGGATTAAATATGTGACTTTTGATTTTGGCTCAGGTCATGATCTCAGGGTCCTGGGATTGTGGCCCACATTAGGCTCTGCACTCAGTAGGGAAACTGCTTCTCCATCTCCCTCTGCCCCTCCTCACTCATGCACTCTATCTCTCTCAAATAAATGAAATAAAATCTTTGTTTTATTTAAATTCAATTAGCCAACACATGGTATATCATTAATTTCAGATGTAGTGTTCAACAATTCATCAGTTGCTCATAACACCCAGTGCTCATTACATCACATGCCCTCCTTAATGCCCATCACCCTGTTACCCCATCCCCCCAACCGCCTACTTTTCAGCAACCCTCAGTTTGTTTCCTATATTTAAGAGTCTCTCATGGTATCTATCCCTCTCTGACTTCTTCCTATCCAGTTTCCCCTCCCTTCCCTTATGATCCTCAGCACTGTTTCTTATATTCTACATATGAGTGAAACCATATGATAATTGTCTTTCTCTGACTGGCTTATTTCACAGAGCATAATACCCTTCAGTTCATCTGCATCAATGTAAATAGTAAGTATTCAACATTTTTGGTGATTGAGTAATATTCCATTGTGTGTGTGTGTGTGTGTGTGTGTGTGTGTGTGTGTGTGTGTGTGTGTATCACATCTTATTTATCCATTCATCTGTTGAAGGATATCTCACTCCTTCCACAGTTTGGCTATTGTGTACATTGTTGCTATGAAAATTGGGGTGCAGGTGCTCCTTAGTTTCACTATATCTGTATCTTTGGGGTAAATACCTAGTAGTAAAATTTCTGGGTCCTAGGATACCTCTACTTTTAACTTCTTGAGGAAACTCCATACTGTTTTCCAGAGTGGCTGTACCAGCTTGCATTCCCACCAAAAGTGTAAGAGGGTTGGTTCCCTTTCTCAGCATCCTCTCCAACATTTGTTGTTTCCTGTCTTGTTGATTTTAGCCATTCTGACTGATGTAAGGTGGTATCTCATTGTGGTTTTGATTTGCATTTCCCTGATGCCAAGTGATGTTGAGCATTTTTTCATGTGTGTGTTGGCCATTTGTATGTCTTCTTTGGAGAAGTGTCCTTTGATGTCTTTTGCCCATTTTTTGACTGGATTATTTGTTTTTTGGGTGTTGAGTTTGAGAAGTTCCTTATCAATCTTGGATACCACCCCTTTATCTGATATGTCATTTGCAAATACCTTCTCCCATTATGTAAGTTGCCTTTTAGTTTTGCTATTTTCTTTGCTATGCAGAATCTTTTTATCTTGATGAAGTCCCAAGAGTTCATTTTTGCTTTTATTTCCTTTGCCTTTAGAGACATGTCTAACAAGAAGTTGCTGCAGCCAAGATTGAAGAAGTTGATGCCTGTGCTCTACTCTAGGATTTTTATGGATTCCTGTCTCACATTTAGGTTTTTCACATTTTGGGTTTATCTTTGTGTTGATGTGAGAGAACAGTTCAGTTTCATTATTCTGCATGTGGCATTTATTGAAGAGACTGTCTTTTTTCCATTGGATATTGTTTCCTGCTTTGTCAAAGAGTAATAGACTTTAGAGTTAAGGGTCCATTTCTGGATTCTCTCTTCTGTTCCATTGATCTATGTGTCTGTTTTTGTTCCAGTACCATACCATCTTGATAATCACAGCTTTGTAATATAGTTTGAAGTCAGGCATTGTGATGCCACCAGCAATGGCGTTTTTTTCAACGTTCCTCTGGCTATTCAGGGTCTTTTCTGGTTCCATAGAAATTTTAGGGTTATTTGTTCCAGGTCTGTGAAAAATGTCGATGGTATTTTGATAGGGATTGCACTGAATGTGTAGATTGTTCTAGGTAGCACAGACATTTTAACTATATTTCTTCTTCCAATCCATGAGCATGGATTTTTCCATTTCCTTGTGTCTTCCTCAATATCTTTCAACGTGCTCTGTAGTTTTTAGAGTACAGATCCTTTATATCTTTGGTTAGGTTTATTCCTAGGTATCTTATGGTTTTTGGTGCAATTGTAAATGAAATAGATTCCTTGATATCTCTTTCTACAGTCGCATTGTTAGTGTATAGAAATGCAACTGATTTCTGTGCATTGATTTTGTATCCTGCCATGCTGCTGAATTGCTGTATGAGTTCTAGCAACTTGGGGTGGAGTCTTTTGGGTTTTCCACATAAATTATCATGTCATCTGTGAAGAGTAATGGTTTGTCTTCTTCTTTGCTGATTCGAATGCCTTTTATTTCTTTTCATTGTCTGACTGCTGAGGTTAGGACTTCTACTACTTTGTTGAACAAAAGAGGTGAAAGTGAGATTCCCTGTCATGTTCCTGACTTTAGGGGAGAAGCTCTCAGTTTTTCCCTATAGAGAATGACATTCACTGTGGGGTTTTCATAGATGGCTTTTATGATATTGAGGTATGTTCCTTATATCCCTACATTGTGGAGAGTTTTAATCAAGAAAGGATGTTGATTTTATCAAATGGTTTTTCTGCATCAATTAAGAGGATCATATTCTTGTCCTTTCTTTTATTAATGTGATGTATCATGTTGATTGATGTGCAAATGTTGAATCACCTTTGCAACCCAGGAATAAATCCCACCTGGTCATGGTGAATAATCTTTTTAATGTAATGTTGGATCCTGCTGACTAGTATCTTGGTAAGTATTTTGGCATCTATGTTTATCGGGGATATTGGTCTCTAATTCTCCTTGTTGATGCATATTTGACTGGCTTTGGGAGCAAAGTAATGCTGGTTTCAACAAATGAGTTTGGAAGTTTTCCTTTCATTTCTATTTTTTGAAGTAGCTTCAGTAGAATAGGTATTATTTCTTCTTTAAATGTTTGGTAGAATTCCTCTGGGAAGCCATCTGGCCCTGGACTTGTTTTGTTTTGTTTTGTTTTGTTGGAGGGGGATTAGATTACTACTTCAATTTCCTTGCTGGTTATAGGTCTGTTCAGATTGTCTATATTTTTTCCTATTCCAGTTTTTGTAGTTTATAAGTTTCCAGGAATGCATCCATTTCTTCCAATTGCCTAATTTGCTGGCATATAGTTGCCCATAATATGTTCTTAAAATTGATTGTATTTCCTTTGTGTTGGTAGTGATATCTCCTCTTTCATTCATGATTTCATTAATTTGGGTCCTTTCTTTTTTCTTTTGGATAAGTATGGCTAGGGATGTATTGATCTCATTAATTTCTTTCAGAGAACCAGCTTCTAGTTTTGTTGATCTGTTCTACTGTTTTTCTGGTTTCTATTTCATTGAGTTCTTGCACTAATCTTTATTATTTCTCTTCTGCTTGTTTTAGGCTATATTTGCTGTTCTTTCTCCAGGTTCTTTGGGTGTAAGATTAGCTTGTGCATTTGAGCTTTTTCTAATTTTTTGAGAGAGGCTTCTATTGCAATGTGCTTCCCTCTTAGGACCACCTTTGCTGTATCCCAAAGGCTTTTAACAGTTATGTTTCATTTTCATTTGTTTCAATGATTTTTTTTAAATTCTTCTTCAATTTCCTGGTTGACCCATTCATTCTTTAGTAGGATGCTCTTTAACCTCCAATGTTTGAGTTCCTTCCAAATTTCCTCTTGTGGTTGATTTTAAGTTTCAAAAAATTGTGGACTGAAAATATGCAGCGAATAATTTCAATATTTTGGTTTGGGCTGAGACCTGATTTGTGACCCAGCATGTGGTTTATTCTGGAGAAGGTTCCATGTACACTAGAGAAGAATGAATATTCTGTTGGTTTATGATGGAATGTTCTGTATATGTCTATGAATTCCATCTGGTCCAATGTGTCATTCAAAGCCCTTGTTTCTTTGTTGATCTTCTGCTTAGATGGCCTGTCCATTGCTGGAGTGGGGTGTTGAAGTCCCCTACGATTGTTATAATATTATCTATGTGTTCCTTTAATGTGGTTATTAATTTGTTGATATAATTGACTGCTCCCAATTTAGGGGCATAAATATTTAGAATTGTTCGATCTTCTTTTTGGGTAGACACTTTAAGTATGATACAGTGTCCTTCTTCATCCCTTAATACCACCTCTGTTTTAAAATCTAATTTGTCTGATATGATGATTGCTACCCCAGCTTTCTTTTGAGGTCCATTAGCATGATAAATGGTTCTCCACCCCCTCAATTTCAGTCTGGAGGTGTCTTTAGGTCTATAGTGAGTCTCTTGTAGACAGCATGTGGATGGGTCTTGCTTTTTTATCCAATCTGATGCTCTATGTCTTTAGATTCGAGCATTTAGCTCATTTACATTCAGAGTAACTACTGAAAGATATGAATTCAGTGCCATTGTATTACCTGTAGTGTGCCTTTTTCTGTAGATTGTCTTTGTTTCTTTCTGGCTTATGCTACTCTTGGGCTCTCTGTTAGCTTACAGGATCCCTCTTAATATTTCTTGCAGGGCTGGCTTGGTGGTCACATATTCTTTCAGTTTCTGTCTGTCCTGGAAGTTCTTTATCTCTCCTTCCATTCTGAATGACAGCCTTGCTGGATAAATTATTCTTGGCTGCATGTTTTTCTCATTTGGCACCCTGAATATATCATGCCAGCCCTGTGGATAGGTCTGATATAAGTCTAATGTTCCTACCTCTCTTGGTTAGGAATATTTTGTCTTGGGCTTCTTTCAGGATTTTCTATCTCTGAAATTTGCAAGCTTCACTATTATATGTTGGGGTGTTGATCTATTTTTATTGATTTTGGGGGGGTCCTCTCTACCTCTGGAGCATGAATGCCTGTTTCCTTCCCTAGAATAGGGAAATTTTCAGCTATGATTTGCTCAAATACACCTTCTGGCCCTTTCTCTCTCTTTTGCCTAGGCAGCCCAATAATTCTTATGTTGGTACATTTTATAGAATCACTGATTTCTCGAAGCCTCTCCTCATGACCTATTAGTTGTTTTTCTCTCTTTTCCTCAGCTTCTTTCTTTTCCATCAATTTGTCTCCTATGTCACTTACTCTCTCTTCTGCCTCATTTACTCTAGCTGTTAGAGCATCCTATTTAGACTACATATCAGAGAATTTTTAATTTCACCCTGATTATATTTCATTTCTGCACTACATGATTTTTTAGTATCTATTATGCTTTTTTAAGTCCAACTAGTAATTTTATAATTGTTATCCTGAATTCCAGTTCTGACATTTTACTTATATCCATATCAATTAGATCTGTGGCAGAGAGTATTACCTCTGGTTCTTTGTTTTGTCATGAATTCCTCCTTCTAGTCATTTTGCCCAGAGAAGAATGGGTGAACAAGTGAGCAGAATCAAAAATATCAACCATGACCCAAGCAAAATACACACTAGACAAATCTGAAGATGTCAGACACCAAAAAAGAAAGGAAAAAGGAAAAAAAAGGTTGGGGGGGGGAGAAGAGAAGATAATCTCACAGGGTGGACAAAACAGGGTGATCCAGTTGATCATGAATGTAATTTTGGTCTGTGTGTTGGATGATACTAATCCCAAAATTGTAAAGAAAACAAAACTTACAGAGATACAAAAATAAATTGAATAGAGTGAAAGGAAGTCAAAATGAAAATATATCTATAAAATGTAAATGTAAAAAGTGAAAGTTCAAAAAAGACTTAAAAACAAGAAGTTGATAAAATCTGAAACTAGTGGAAATGGTATTTTAAACTGAAAAATAAATGAATTATGAGAGAAAAAAAAACCCTGAATTCTATACACTATTTTCCCCTAGTGCTGGAGTTCTACAGTCTTGTGGGGTCTTGTTATATATCTGTTCTTCCAGCTGGTCTTCTGGGGAGGGGCCTACTTTGCTGCTTCTCAGGTGTCTTCCTGGGCCAAATTACACCATCACTTGCCAGGGGGCCAGGCTCAGTGTAAGCCGTTCTTCTGTGTGGCTTTTTTTCCCTGAAGGCTTTCTGCACCTCTTTGGAGGATCAAAGTAAAAATGGCCATGCTCCAGTATCCAGCCCCAGAGCTGAAAGCTGGTGGTCCCCTATCTTCAGTAAACTGTCAGGGATAAGCAGTCTTCACTTTTGTGTGTCTCAAACTCTGCAGACTCCTGCGGTGTGTGCCCACAGTGATCCACCTGGGGGCAGTTGGAGGGTCCCAAGTTACTGCACTTTGTAAGTCTCTGGCACTGAGAAGGCTGCTGGATCCTGTGCAAACCCGGTTGGCCCACCTGGGGGAAGGTGGGGGATGATGGGATACTGTCTTTTACAGGGACCCCACCCTGAGAGCTGTTGCTTGGTCATGTGTGCACCTGTTCTCCCCTTCCTGGGGGATGTCAGAGGGTCCCTGCATTCCAGTCCTCTTCGGGGTCTCCCAGAGGAAAGCCGTCATGGATCAGGCCCCTGCTAGTGGTTTATGGCAAACCGATCTAAAAGCCCCTTCCTGGGTTCACTTACCGTAACCAGTTTCCCTGATCCACTGCTTGGGAACTGTATCAGCTCAGTTACCCCCGTTTATTCTGTGACTCTGGGGATCCTGAGACCACACTGCCCCACCTAGAATTCTGCCTGTTTCATCCCCTGAGCACCTTTCAGGCAGGAGTGTTTCTCACTGGAGAAGATTTCTAAGGGTTCTGATTTTGCCCTCCAGGGCTGTGTCACTTTCTGGTAGCTGGCTTGTGGAGGCTCCCTCCCCTCACCACTTAACTTCCAATATTTCCCCTCAGATTCACTTCTCTGCACCTCCTACCTTCCAAAAAAATGGTCTCTTTCTTAGTTGTAGAGTTCCAGATATTCTTTTCTTACATCTCAGGTTGAATTCTTGGTGCCCAGAATGATCTGATAGTTATCTAGTTAAAATCAAGGGACTAGATGAAACAAGGTCCCCAATATTCCACTATCTTTCATCCTCTCTTAAAATAAAATCTTTTAAAAAATAAAATAAGTAAAATTCCTAGAAAAGTGTTTCCTAAATGAGTACTCCATTTCCATGAAACATTACCCAAGATGAAGAAAAAGATAGGCTTTCTTGGTCAATAAACTTAAGAAATATGGTATAATAATTAAGAATATTAAAAACTATGAGGAGTAATAAGTGGTGCAAATAACATTAGAGCATTTACTAGTCCTGTAGAACCCCAATTTTGGCAGATATTTTTCTAAAATATACAACCTAAAGAAAAATTCAATAATAAAACCATAAATAAAGCTGGTCATATTTGGGCTACCTGGCTGTCTAAGTCAGTAGAGCATGCAACTCTTGATCTCGGGGTTGTGAGTTCAAGCTCCACAGTGGGTGTAGAGATTATACAAAAAAAATAAATAATTTTTTAAAAAGCTGATCACATATCAGATGTATTTTTAATCATCAAGTATTTTATGACTACTATTTTTAAATACATTTTCAAATATCATACACACCACTCAATCTTTCAGATTGGTAAACTCCACTTGTTTGAGGTTGGTCTTTGTATCCTGAAGCGAGTTCTAAATCTTCAAGTGTAAAATCTGAGAGTTCATCCATATCCTGATCTACTGAGATGAAAATGAAAAAGAACCTTTTAGTAAATTAAATATAGAAACACTTGAAATCTAGCTATTGTGGCCTACTTCCTAGAAGAGTGTAATATCTGAAGCTTAGGAAGATATTTTTATATATTATGTAAAGTAAGAAGAGAAAAAATAACTAATAAATACCACAAGTTCATTTGACAAATTTCAACATCTATTCTTCCTAGGCATTTACTCTTTATTTAATTTTCAATAATTTTTTTATTATATTAAGTTAGTCACCATACAGTACATCCCTAGTTTTTGATGTAAAGTTCCATGATTCATTACTTGTGTATAACACCAGTGCACCCTGCAATAAGCGTCCTCCTTAATACCCATCACCGGCCTATCCCAGTCCCCCACCTCCCTCCCCTCTGAAGCCCTCAGTTTGTTTCTCAGCGTCCATAGTCTCTCATGCTTCATTCCCCCTTCTGTTTACCCGCCTTTCATCTTCCCTTTCTTCTCCTACCAATCTTCCTACTTCTTATGTTCATGGTGAAACCATATGATAATTGTCTTTCTTTGCTTGACTTGTTTTGCTTAGCATTATCTCCTCCAGTCCTGTCCATGTTGCAGCAAATGTTGAGAAATTGTTCTTTTTGATGGCTGTGTAATATTCCATTGTACATATGGACCACATCTTCTTAATCCAGTCATCTGTTGAAGGGCATCTCAGCTCCTTTCACAATTTAGCTATTGTGGACAACGCTGCTATGAACATTGGGGTGCATATGGCCCTTCTCTTCACTACGTCTGTATCTTTGGGGTAAATACCCAGCAGTGCAATGACTGGATCATAGAGTAGCTCAATTTTTAACTTTTTAAGGGACCTCCACACTGTTTTCCAGAGGGGCTGTACCAATTTGCATTCCCACCAATAGTGTAGGAGGGATCACCTTTCTCCACATCCTCTCCAACATTTGTTGTTTCTTGCCTTGTCAATTTTTGCCATTCTAACTGGCATAAGGTGCTATCTCAGTGTGATTTTGATTTGAATTTCCCTAATGGCTAATGATTTGAACATTTTTTCATGTGTCTATTAGCCATTTGTATGTCTTCATTGGAAAAGTGTGTGTTTGTATCTTCTGCCCATTTTATGATTTGTTTAATTGTTTCTCGTGTATTTTGAGTTCTTTGTAGATCTTGGGTACCAGTCTTTTATCTGTAGAGTCATTTGTAAATATCTTCTCCCATTCTGTGGGCTGCCTCTTAAGTTTTTTTGACTGTTTCCCTGGCTGTGCAGAAGCTTTTTATCTTGATGAAGTCCCACATGTTCATTTTATCTTTTGTTTCTCTTGCCTTTGGAGATGTGTCATGAAAAAAGTTGCTGTGGCCGATGTCAAAGAGGTTGCAGCCTATGTTCTCCTCTAGGATTTTGATGGATTCCTGTCTCATATCGAGGTCTTTCATCCATTTGGAGTTTATCTTTGTGTATGGTGTGAGAGAGTGGTCAAGTTTTATTCTTTTGCATGTAGCTGTCCAATTTTCCCAGCACCATTTATTGAACAGACTGTCTTTTTTTCCACTGGATGTTTTTTCCTGCTTTATCAAAGATTAGTTGCCCAAAGAGCTGAGGGTCCATTTCTGGGTTCTCTATTCTGTTCCATTGGTCTATGTGTCTGCTTTTGTGCCAGTACCATGCTGTCTTTGTGATTACAGTTTTGTAGTACAGCTTGAAATCTGGCAATGTGATGCCCCCAGCTTTGTTTTTCCTTTTCAACAAGTCCTTGGCGATTCGGGGCCTTTTCTAGTTCCACACAAATTTAAGGGCTGTTTGTTCCTGTTCTTTGAAAAATGTCATTGGTATTTTGAACGGGATGGCATTGAAAGTGTACATTACAAGTATTATCCATCATGACCAAGTGGGATTCATCCGTGGATGCAGGGGTGGTTCAACATTCCCAAATCAATCAGTGTGATAGATCACATCAACAAGAAAAGAGTCAAGAACCATATGATCCTCTCAATTGGTGCAGAAAAAGCATTTGACAAAATACAGCATCCTTTCCTGATTAAAACCCTTCAGAGTGTATGGATAGAGGGTACATTCCTCAATCTCATAAAAACCATCTATGAAAAGCCTACAGAAAATATCATTCTCAATGGGGAAAAGCTGAAAGCCTTTCCCTTAAGATCAGGAACACAACAAGGATGCCCACTCTCACCATTATTATTCAACAAAGTACTAGAAATCCTTGCAACAGCAATCAGACAACAAAAAGGGATAGAAGGTATCCAAATCAGCAAAGAAGAAGTCAAACTGTCTGTCTTCACAGATGGCATGATACTCGATATGGAAAACCCAAAAGACTCCACCCCCAAACTACTAGAAGTTATAGAGCAATTCAGTAATGTGGCGGGATACAAAATCAATGCTCAGAAATCGGTGACATTTACTCTTTAAATAGAATATGTTTCTTTCTCAATCCAACACCTAACATCTTGATTTAGAGTGAAGCGCCAATAGATATTCCTATTAAAATTGTGAACAAAATTAAAAATGTGACTCATTACCATTTAATAATTACCAAGTTCTGGTAAAGTTAGTAATATTTAAAATAGAAATTTGAAAATTTTCAGCTAGTATACACATAGGTTCATCAGGATAGATTTGTCATATAGATTTTTATTTATAGAACGTTAAATTTTTTTAAATGAAAAAAAAAACATACCTGGGTCAAAGGGACTACACATTTCCAATGCCACTGATATCTATATTTTTATTATAATTGATACATATTATCATATAGCTTTCCTGAAAATGTTTAGTCATTATGCTTATTTACCTGTAATATTGATGGCTGTTTTCTCACACTTTTCCCAGTTGATATTATATACTTCAGGTATTTGGTATTTTATAAATTATTTGAATGGAATTTATTTCTTTATTAGTATAAACCTACTTAATCAATAAGTAAAAAATATCTGCCATCTATTTTTTCTGTTGAAGGAATTGATTGTTTCTAACTTCTTTTAATATATTTTTATTAAAGAAATAATCTAAATATGAACATTAAATATTTGTATAGACAGACTTATATGTATTTCATATAAGGATATAACCTGTTGAATGTCACAAGTGTTTTTTTTAATTATTATTTCTTTTCAATTTTGCTTTTGATAATTCTGTGTACAGAAATTTTAAATTATTATTTAGTTAATTTTTAGTGATATTTCCCTTCTTTTTCTGGCTATGAAGTTATACTTAGGGTAGTTTTCCTCAAAACAAGATTGACTTATGTTGGACTTCTGGAGAGATGGCAGAATAGGAGGATCTTAAACTCATTTCATCCAGGGATATACCTACATAACAGCTATATCAGTATAACCAACACAAAAAACGATCTGAAACTGGAAGAAAAGTCTTTCCACATTAACCATGGAGAGGAGGCCACATCAAAAAGTGTAAAAGGAGTAAGGACACAATTGAGAACCAAACTCCCAGTGATACTAACTACAAATGGGAGGAATACCACAGGCATGGAGAAAAGAGGAGCAGACCCCATGCTAGGCACCACAGACACAGGGAACCTGCACTGGAAAGATGAATCACCATAACATCTGGCTTTGTAAACCAGTAGAGATTTAACTCTGGTTATTTTAAAAATCAGCAGACTCATGTCTGAGAGAGCCAAAGGGCAATAGGATATTGAGTTCCCACCCTTAAAGAGACAGCATAACAACCCCACTGAGATAGAATATGGAAGCAGCAGTTTGAAAAGTGCCTAGGGATATGAAGGAGATTTATTTACTAATCTCAAAATGTGTGCTGGAGGGGCAGGTATTTTTAGGAGACTTCTCCAAGAGCAAAAGAATTGGCAAGTGCCATTTCTCTCCCCCCAGCCTAGATAGACATTTGTGGGAACCAATTTGAACCTCCCACCCATCTTGTTAACACCCATGACCCATGCCTACATTCTCCTACAGCACCCTATTCAACCTGCCCCACTAGGCAGAAGTCCCTCCAAAATGGCTCCTGCTGTATCAAAGCTGCAAGCAGCCACAGCAGGGACTGGCACCACTCCAAAGTGACTCCTGTTCTGGAGAGAGTGGAATATAACCACACACACCAGTTCAACTTCAACTCCAGCCATGGAACCTTATTACTGGCAATGCAGAAACAGTGCCTTGCCAATCAGTACACCTGTAGCCCGCAGAAAGAGTGGGGACAAGCATCTGATATGACTATTGGACACTCCCAGCAACAAAATCCTCTCAGGAGACAACAGAAGGAGAGTAGTTCAGGGCAACTGCAGTCTCAACAAACAGGCTGAAGGCAGACATCAGGTCTGAAAGCTGACACAACAGATCTACAAGCTCATGGTGGCCCCAGACTGGGCTCTTAGCACAGGGACCAAATCCTGCTTAACAGAGGCAAAGAAACTAAAGGTAAATGAGGCTTAGCCAGAATAATAGGGCACAAGCACCTCACATAGGAGACACCCCTAAAATGTCTTGTTCTAGAGAATAAGGGACATTGTCCTACAGGGCATCACATGATCTGTTCTTCATAAGGCTACTCTTTTCAGATCAGGAGAAAGAACTGAATTTCCTAATACATAGAAACAAACACAGAGAGTTAACAACATGAGGAGACAGCAGAATATGTCCCATATGAAAGAACAGGACAAAATCACAGCAAAAGAGCTAAATGAAATAGAGATAAGCAAAATGCCTAATAAAGGATGCAAAGTAATGTTAATAAATATACTTACTAGATTGAGAAAAGAGTAGAGGATCTCAGCAGGACCTTCAACAAAGAGAGAGAAAATATAAAAAAAAGAACCAAGAAAAGATAACTCAATAACTGAAATGAAATTACAATAGACAGAATAAATAGAGTAAGCAGTAAAACAGATCAGTGAGCTGGAAGACAAAACAATGGAAAGCAAACAAGCTAAAAAGCAAAAAGGAAAAAGAATTAAAAAATGAGACTAGGTTAAAGGAACACAGCAACATCACCAAGTGTAATAAAATTTTCATTATAAGGAGACCAGAAGTGGAGGAGAGAGAAGAGGGGACAGAAAATTTATTTAAAGAAATAATAGCTAAAAAGTTTCCATATCTGGGGAAAGAAACAGAAATCCAGATCCAGGAGGCACAGAAAAAAATCTAACAAAATCAACCAAAGAGGGTCTATACCAAGACACATACTAATTAAAATGACAAAAATGGAGGTAGAGAATTTGAAAAGCAGTAAGAGAAATCGATCTGTAATTCTCCTTTTTGATGGGGTCTTTGCCTGGTTTGGGGATCAAGGTAATATTGGCCTCATAGAATGAGTTTGGTAGCTTTCCTTCCGATTTCCCTGATGAATATGGACGCCAAAATTCTCAACAAGATCCTTGCTAATAGGATCCAACAGTACATTAAAAGGATTATCCATCATGACCAAGTGGGATTCATCCCTGGGATGCAAGGGTGGTTCAACATTCGCAAATCTATCAGTGTGATACATCATATCAACAAGAAAAAAGCCAAAAATCATATGATCCTCTCAATAGATGCAGAAAAAGCAGTTAACAAAATACAGCATCCTTTCCTGATTAAAACCCTTCAGAGTGTACGGATAGAGGGTACATTCCTCAATCTCATAAAAACCATCTATGAAAAGCCTACAGCAAATATCATTCTCAATGGGGAAAAGCTGGAAGCCTTTCCCTTAAGATCAGGAACAGGACAAGGATGCCCACTCTTGCCGCTATTATTCAACATAGTACTAGAAGTCCTTGCAACAGCAATCAGACAACAAAAAGGGATACAAGGTATCCAAATCGGCAAAGAAGAAGTCAAACTGTCTCTCTTCGTAGATGACATGATACTCTATATGGAAAACCCAAAAGAAGCCACTCCCAAACTACTAGAAGTTATAGAGCAATTCAGTAATGTGGCGGGATACAAAATCAATGCTCAGAAATCAGTTGCATTTCTATACACGAACAATGAGACTGAAGAAAGAGAAATTAGGGAATCCATCCCATTTACAATAGCACCAAAAATCATACGATATCTTGGAATTAACTTAACCAGAGATGTAAAGGATCTAAATTCTAGAAACTACAAATCACTCTTGAAAGACATTGAAGAAGACACAAAAAGTTGGAAAAATATTCCATGCTCATGGATCGGAAGAATTAACATAGTTAAAATGTCCATGCTACCCAGAGCAATCTACACTTTCAATGCTATCCCAATCAAAATACCAATGACGTTTTTCAAAGAAGTGGGACAAGCAGCCCTTAAATTTGTGTGGAACCAGAAAAGGCCCTGAATCATCAAGGACTTGTTGAAAAGGAAAAACAAAGCTGGGGGCATCACAATGCCAGATTTCAAGCTGTATTACAAAGCTGTGATCACAAAGACAGCATGGTACTGGCACAAAAAGAGACACATAGACCAATGGAACAGAATAGAGAACCCAGAAATGGACCCTCAGCTCTTTGGGCAACTAATCTTTGATAAAGTGGGAAAAAACATCCAGTGGAAAAAAGACAGTCTGTTCAATAAATGGTGCTGGGAAAATTGGACAGCTACATGCAAAAGAATAAAACTTGACCACTCTCTCACACCATACATAAAGATAAACTCCAAATGGATGGAAGACCTCAATATGAGACAGGAATTCATCAAAATCTCAGAGGAGAGCATAAGCAGCAACCTCTACAACATTGGCCACAGCAACCTTTTTCATGACACATCTCCAAAGGCAAGAGAAACAAAAGATAAAATGAACTTGTGGGACTTCATCAAGATAAAAAGCTTCTGCACAGCCAAGAAAACAGTAAAAAAAACTAAGAGGCAGCCCACGGAATGGGAGAAGATATTTGCAAATGACTCTACCGATAAAAGACTGGTACCCAAGATCTACAAAGAACTTCTCAAAATACACGAGAAACAAACAAATCATAAAATGGGCAGAAGATACAAACACACACTTTTCCAATGAAGACATACAAATGGCTAACAGACACATGAAAAAATGTTCAAATCATTAGCCATTAGGGAAATTCAAATCAAAATCACACTGAGATAGCACCTTATGCCAGTTAGAATGGCAAAAATTGACAAGGCAAGAAACAACAAATGTTGGAGAGGATGTGGAGAAAGGCGATCCCTCCTACACTATTGGTGGGAATGCAAATTGGTACAGCCCCTCTGGAAAACAGTGTGGAGGTCCCTTAAAAAATTAAAAATTGAGCTACTCTATGATCCAGCCATTGCACTGCTGGGTATTTACCCCAAAGATACAGACGTAGTGAAGAGAAGGGCCATATGCACCCCAATGTTCATAGCAGCATTGTCCACAATAGCTAAATTGTGGAAGGAGCCAAGATGCCCTTCAACAGATGACTGGATGAAGAAGATGTGGTGCATATATACAATGGAATATTACTCAGCTATCAAAAAGAATGATTTCTCAACATTAGCTGCAACTTGGATGGCACTGGAGGAGATAATGCTACGTGAAATAAGTCAAGCAGAGAAAGACAATTATCATATGGTTTCTCTCATCTATGGAACATAAGAACTAGGAAGATCGGTAGGAGAAGAAAGGGATAAAGAAAGGGGGGAGTAATCAGAAGGGGGAATGAAGCATGAGAGACTATGGACTCTGGGAAACAAACTGAGGGCTTCAGAGGGGAGGGGGGTGGGGTAATGGAATAGGCTGGTGATGGGTATTAAAGAGGGCACGTATTGCATGGTGCACTTGGTGTTATACGCAACTAATGAATCATCGAACTTTACATTGGGAAACAGGGATGTACTGTATGGTGAATAACATAATATAATAAAATATTATTATAAAAAAAAGAATCAACGGATGATTAAGATTTGCACTTGGGAACAAAATAACACCAGAGAGGTAACACTAAGATCAAAGAGAATGGTAATTTGTTTTAACTCTAAACTTTAAATAAGGTTATAGATACCTATTTTTGAAAGAAAAAAAAAGAAAAGCAGTAAGAGAAAACAATTACTAAATACAAGAGTAACCCCATAAATTTATCAGCTGATTTTTCAGCAGAAACTGCAGGCCAGAATGGTGTAGCATGATACATTCAGATGCTGAAAGGCAAACATGTGCAACCAAGAATGCTCTATCCAGCAGGGCTATCATTCAGAATAAAAAGAGAGGTAAAGAGCTTCTCAGAAAAAAAAATCACCACTAAACCAGCCTTACAAGAAATGTAAAGGGAATTCTTTGACTGGAAAGGAAAAGCCATAGTCAAAAATTAAAAAAAAAAAATTAGGAAAGGAAAAGAATTCACATGTAAATACAAACATAATAAAAATAGGATATTAATCACTTTTTAATACCACTACAGAGATTAAAACACAAAAGCAGTAAAATCAATTTTATCTATAAAAATCAGACAAGGGATTCCCAAAATAAAAGGGTGTAAATTATAACATCATATACATAAAACATGGGGGGAGGACTAAAACTTAGGGCTTTTAGAATGGATTCAAACTTAAGTGACAATCAAATTATTATAGATGTATAAGATGTCATATATGAACTGAATGGTAGCCACAAATCAAAAATGTGTAATAGATACAAAAAAGAAAGAAGAGGAATCCAAACATATCACTAAAGAAAGCCATCAAACTACAAGGGAAGAGAGCAAGAGAAGAAGGGAACAGAGAAGAACTACAAAAATAAACATAAAACAAGTAACAAAATGGCAATAAGTACATATCTATCAATAATTACTTTGAATGCAAATTAACTACATGCTCTAATCAAAAGACATAGGGTAACTGAAAGGCTAGAAAAGCCTGACCCATCTATATGCTGCCTACGAGAGACTAATTTCAGACCTAAAAACACATGCAGATTGAAAGCAAAAAGATGGAAAAACATTTACACTGCAAGTGGAAGTGAAAAGAAAGTTGGTGTAACAATATTTTTAGTAGAAAAATAAACTTTAAAACAAAGACTGCAACAAGAGACAAAGAAGGACACTACATAATAATTTTTTTAATCTAACAAGATCTACCAATGTTAAGTATTTATGCACACAACAGGGAAGCACTTAAATACATAAAACAACTATTAAAAGATATAAAGGAAGGAGTCAATAGTAATACAATAATAGTAGGAGACTTTAACACCCCACTTACATCAATGGACAGATCATCCAGACAGAAAATTAACAAGGAAACAGTGGCTTTGAAGATACATGAAACCAGGTGGACCTTATGAATATATCTGGAACATTCCATCCTAAAATGGAGGAATACACATTCTCTTCTAGTGTACATAGAACATTCTCCAGAATAGATCACATTAAACCACAAAACAAGCCTCAATAAATTCAAAAAAATTGAAATCATGTCATACATCTTTTCCAATCACGATCGTATGAATCTAGAAATCAATACTATAAAAAATCTGGAAAGAACACAAATACAAGAAGGCTAAATAAAATGCTGATACATAATGAATGAGTCAACTAAGAAATCAAAAAATAAATAAAAAATGCATGGAGACAAACGAAAATAAAACCCAGTGGTCCAAAATCTTTGGTATGCAGCAAAAGCTGTTCTAATAAGGAAGATTATAGCAATACTGACCTACCTCAAGAAGAAAAATTTCAAAAAAAAAATGAGTGAACCTTACATCTAAATGAGTTAGAAGAAGAACAAGAAAAGTCCCAAGCCAGTAAAATGAAGGAAATAATAAAGATTAGAGCAAAAATAAATGTAATAGAGACTAAAAACAAAACCAAAAACCCAACAGTAGAAGAGATCAATGAAAGAAGAGCTTGTCCTTTGAAAGGATCAACAAAATTGATAAACCTTTAACTAGACTCATTTAAAAAAAGAGAACTCAAATACATAAAATCGGGAATTAAGGAAGAGAAATAGCTAACAGCACAATAATGCAAAAGAATATAAGAAAATACTGTGAAAATGATATGCCAACAAATTGAATAACCTAGAAGAAATAGATACATTTCCAGAAATATATAACCTTCCAAAGTGAATTATGAAGAAATAGAAATTTGAACAGAATAATGCTAGCAATGAAATTTAATCAGTTATCAAAAAAACTCCCAAAAAACAAAAGTCCAGGACCACATGGTTACACAGTCGAATTCTACCAAGCATTTATGAAGAGTTAAAACCTATTATTCTCAAACTATTCCAAAAAAATAGAAGAAGGAAAGTTTCCAAATTCATTCTATAAGGCAAGCATTAACCTGATACCAAAACCAGATAAAGACACACACACACACACTACAGGCCAATATCTCTAGTGAACATAGTGCAAAAATCATCAATAAAATACTAGCAAACCAAATCCAATAATACATTAAAAAAATCATTCACCATGAAGAAGTGCTAGGTGGACCAATACTCACAAATCAATCAATGTGATACATCATATGATAAGAATAAGGATAAAAACCATATATTCATCTCAATAGATGTAGAAACATTTGACAAAGTACAACATCCATTCATAACAAAAACTCTCAACAAAGTAAGTTTAGAGGAAAACATATGTCAACATAAGAAAGGCCACATATAAAATCCCCATAACTAATATCATACTCAATGATGAAAATCTGACAGATTTTTCTCTAAGATCAAGACAAAGATGTCTACTCTCACCACAGTACTAGAGGTCCTAGCTGCAGCAAGGAAAAGAAATAAAAAGACATCCAAATCAGTATGGAAGAAGTAAAACTTTCACTCTTTGCAGATAACAAGATACTACATATAGAAAACTTGAAAGACTCCACCAAAAATCTATTAGAACTGATAAATGATTTCAGTTAAATCACAGGATACAAAATTAACACACATGTCTATTGCATTTCTATGCAATAATAATGAAATAATAGAAAGAGAAATTAATAAAACAATCCCGTTTACAACTACACCAACAAATTTAAAAACCTAGGAATAAACCTAGCCAAGGAAGGGAAAGACTTATACTCTAAAAACTGTAAAATATTGATGAAAGAAACTGAAGATGACACAAAGAAATAGATATTCCATGGCCATAGATTGAGAGAACTAATTTTGTTAAACTGTCCATACTATACAAAGCAATCTTTAGATTTAATGAAATTCCTATTAAAATACCAACAGCATTTTTCAAAGAACTAGAACAAATAATCCTAAAATTTGTATGGAAATCTCAAAAGACCAGGAATAGCCAAAGCAATCTTGAAAAAGATAAAAACTGGAGATATCCCAGATTTCAAAATACACAACAAACCTTAGTAATCACAACAATCTGGTATTGGCACAAAAATATACACATAGATCATTGGAACAGAATAAAGAGTCCAGAAACAAACCCACGTTTTTATAGTCAATTAATCTACAATAAAGTAAGTAAGAATATTCAATGGGGAAAAGATAGTCTCCTTAGCAAATGGTGTTGGGAAAACTGGACAGCTTTCTCACATCATACACAAAAATAAACTCAAAATGGATTAATTACCTAAATGTGAGACTTGAAACCATAAAATTCCTAGAAGAAAGTACAGGCAGTAATCTCTTTGACCTCAGGCATAGAAACATTTTTCTAGAAAAGCAAAATTAAACTGTTGGGACTACACTAAAATAAAAAGGGTTTTCACAGCAAAGGAAACCATCAACAAAATAAAAAGGCATCCTACTAAGTGGGAGAGGATATTTGCAATGATATATCCGAGGAGTTAATATTCAATTTATATAAAGAATTTATACAACTTAACACAAAAAAAATCCCCAAATAATCCTGTTAAAAAATGGCAGAGGAATGAACTATGGGAAACAAACTGAGGGCTTCAGAGGGGAGGGGGGTGGGGGATTGGGATAGGCCTGTGATGGGTATAAAGGAGGGAATGTATTTGCATGGAGCACTGGGTGTTATACGCCAGCAATGAATCATGGAACACTACATCAAAAACTAAGGATGTACTGTATGGTGACTAACATAACACAATAAAAA
Organism: Ursus arctos; assembly: GCF_023065955.2. Taxonomy (NCBI): domain Eukaryota; kingdom Metazoa; phylum Chordata; class Mammalia; order Carnivora; family Ursidae; genus Ursus; species Ursus arctos. Next base: position 6,523,863 of record NW_026622986.1, read on the forward strand.
ATGTAAAAAAAATGGCAGAGGAAATAAATAGACATTTTCTCAAAGAAGACATGCGTATGACTAACAGATATATGAATAGATGCTCAATATCACTAATAATCAGGGAAATGCAAATCAAAACTATGAGATATCACCTCACACCTGTCAAAATGGCTAAAATTGAAAACACACAAAATAACAAGTATTGGCAAGGGTATGGAGAAAAAGGAACCCTTGTTCACTGTTGGTGGGACTACAAGCCGGTGCAACCACTGTGGAAAAGAGTCTGGAGATACCTCAAAAAATCAAAAATAGGACTACCATATGATCCAGTAATTCCACTACTTGGTATTTAGCCAAAGAAAATGAAAACAGTAATTCAAAAAGATACATGCACCACTATGTTTATTGCAGCATTATTTACAATAGCCATCATACAGAAGCAACCCAAGTGTCAACTGATAGACAAATGGATAAAGAAGTGAGATATAGATATAGATATATACACAATGCAATATTACTTAACCATAAAAAAGAATGAAATCTTGCCACTTACAACTACATGGATGGATCCAGCGGGTATAATGCTAAGTGAAATAAGTCGGTCAGAGAAAGACAAACACCACATGATTGCACACATATGTAGAATTTAAGAAACAAAACAAAGAAAAACAGAGACAAAAATCCAGACTCTTGGTGATTGCTAGAGGAGAGGTGGGTGGGTAGAGGATTAAGGGTACACTTATTGTGATGAGCAGTGAGTAATGATAGAATTCTTGAATCATTTTATTATACATAGGAAGCTAATATAACACTGTATGGTAATTATACTTGAATAAAAAAGATCAATTTGTTTTATTTTAATATTTGTTTTCTCATGGAAATAAGCTATAAAACCAATTTTTTGAACAGTGGAAGATAAAAAAATCTCACATTTTATTTTGTCCATTTGTCTTAATACCATTTGGTAAACAATTGATTTTTTTTACATGACCAGTTTTTTGTGTTTTTTTTTTTTTTTACATATCATATGATTTTCTTTGATTAATTTCTGGAATTTCTAGTCTGCTCCATTGATCTGAGTGTTTACTAGTCATTATTGAGACTTTTTAATATGTAATTATATCAAGTGTCACTCCTCAAGCTTTATCCTCTTTTTTTTTTTTACTCAATTATTTGCTATTGAAGTATGTGAACTCTTTTCAACGTGTATCTTAGAATCATTTTCATAAAATTCCATCAATGACAAAAACAACTAAACATCATTGGCATCTTGACTGGAAATAAATTGTTAACTTACAAGTTTTAGAAGCCTTTCACTCAGGATTATGGAGTGCTTCACTGTTAAGTCAACATTTCTTTTTTTGTCACTAAAGTTTGTTTTTTTCATCACAACAGGTCAGCATATTTTCTGATGTTTATCATCAGTTATTTTATTATGTTATTACTTGTTTCAATGCTGTGGTATATAGGAATATTGTTTTCCTGTATCAAATTGGTGTTAGTCACTTTGCTAAACTTTTATATTGATATTTCATAGACTTTTGATTATTTTAGGTTTTAAAGGTAAAAATCTAATAATTTATAAATAATAACCATATTGCATTATCTCTCAATATTTATAACAGATTACTTACTACATTGGTTAGATATTTTACAAAAGTGTTTTATTTAGCAGCAATAAATAACAATTTTGTTTCTAACTTTAATTGGTTATTTTATTTCACCATTAAATATAGCACTGGAGATAGATTTTCTTCATCATATTAAAAAAGGATTGCTTCATAATATAAAAAAAAGGAACAGATATATATCTATAAAAATGAAATTTATATAAAAATAAAGAGGAAAACACAACTGGCATTTCTTATCATTTTATCAACATGTCTTGTCACTTAAACATCTGAAATTGAGGAACATACTGTCTCCTTTATAATTATCATGGCAATAACAAGTAAATGCTACATAAGTACAGAAGTCCCCCCTTATCCACAGAGGATATGTTCCAAGACCCCCCAGTGGATGTCTGAAATCACAGAGAGTACCAAACCTTATATATGTTATGTTTTTTTCCCATACATACATACCTATGATAAAGTTTAATTTCTAAATTAGGCACAGAGGAGATTTGCAGCAATAAATTATAATAAAATAGGACAATTATAACCATATATTGTAGTGAAACTTAAGTGAATGTGGTCTTACTCTCAAAATATCTCACTATACTGTACTCACCCTTCTTCTGATGATATGAGATAATAAAATGCTACTTGATGAGATGAAGTAAGGTGAATGACTTAGGCACTATAACTAGTGTTAGGCAACTACTGACCTTCAGATTAAATTTCAGAAGAATGATCACCGGCTTCCAGACCACGGTTGACCTAGGGTAACTGAAACCATGGAAAGTGAAGCTCCAAATAAGGGGAAACTACTGTGACCAACTATAGGAAATTCTGATAGCAACAGAGGAATGATAGCAAAAGAGAAAGGAAGAATAAAAGAAGGGTTTGCATGAGAGGTTAGAGGAAACAGTTTCATTACTTTAAAGTTGAATACAATCAGATACTTCCAGGATTTTCTCTATTCTCTTGAGGTCATAGCAGAGTAAATAGCTAGATTATCTAGGTTTGAAGTCCATATTTAACTATGAGATTTAGGCAAGTTACTCCATGTCTCACTGTCCTCATTTCTTAAGTATTGATAATAATAGTACTTCCCTCATAGGGTTTCTACATGCGTTAGTTATTGACTGATATTGAATGCTTAATAAGTAATAAAATATTTGCCATTATTATTATTGTTTCTAAAAAGTCCACATAAAAAACCATAATTAGTTTGATATCTATTTGTAACTGCATTCTAAATTAATTTTTCTGAATGTGAATATTTATGTGATTTAAAGTTATTTTAATATTATATATATTAAGCACTTCCATTTGGACAATTGTGTGTTTCTTAATTTGAGGATGATCTTTTGATTTTGAGTCTACTGGCAAAAGATTTTTATCTGATATCTGAGGCACCTTCTCATCTACAAAACAGATGTTTGAAATACAGTAAAGAGACACATACATCTACGTACATTTACTCTAAAAGCATTTTGAAACACATGACATATTTATTTCCTCATTTCATTAAATTGGTGATTTTCCATATTAAAGTGTACAGCTGAGTAACCATCTGTTAAACATTTGTAATTTGTAAGAAATTTAGCATGCGTGAATAAGTCAGTGAACTAAATACAAGTAGTCACCTTTTCCTTCACCCAACTAAAAAAACTCAGGAATAACGTATATATATATGTTATATATAACATATATTATATATAACATATATATATATATAATATATATATATATATGTTAACAAACATAAGAGGTTAAGAACAGGGGCCTGAGACAAAAGTAGGTAAACAGATGTTAACTCTTCAGGGAAAATGTAGATATTGAAATACTTCAGAATCATATGGGTACAAATATTTATTGCCATTGATGCATATTTTGAAATACTTAGAAGTTTTTAAAATCATTGTATATTTCTACTAATAATATTGACAACCAATACAGCTTCACAATCTATTTCTATCTTTTGCCCATTTTGGGGTATTTATTAAAATGAACGCTCTCAACTACATGGCCTGTCCTATGCATGTCAGTTAGCCTTACCCCTCTGCTACGCTGGTTCTTATTTCATGGACCTAAAGTACCAAGAAGCCACAGTAGCAATGATGAAACATCTGCATAGACTTAATAACACAGAGTTTTTCTCACTAAGAATGTTCAGGATTCTGGTAGTGCTGAGTGCTCAAATTGTCAAGAGCATAGGACAAAACTGAGCTTTTCAGTATGATATTATTGTCCAGAAGGAAAGAAAACCACCCAGTAGTAGATGGATAACACTAAACTTTCTATCATAGAGAGAGCAGTGCTTTGCCCTCAATGGATTAGACATATATGCTTGGGGTACAAATTCACTTTCCCTGCCTATAGAATTTCTACCAGTACCATTGTTTATTAACTTGAAGAATATCTTTTCCATTGTCATAGTATCATATGTAACATCAGCTCCAACAAGGGACGTGTTTTATGGAAAATGACGTGTCACAATGGGTTTTACCTATGGAATTTACTGGTATTAGTAGAAGCTCCACCATTCAGAAGCAACAACTTTTATGAAACAGTAAAATGGCTGGGTGAATTCTGTTACTATGGCAAATGACAGACTGCAGCGCTGGTATACAGAATGCACTATATGACTTAGATCAGATGCCAGTAATGCCACTATATACCCCATAGCCTAACCCCATATCCCAAACAACTAATAACTCACTTAAATAATTTTCACATCACTTTCCAATGACCTTTGTTAAGTGGGTTACAGAGGTCCTTATGCCCAAGGGAAGAAATCTCCTACTAAAGAAATAGTCATGCATCCAATAAACAACAAGCTGTGATTGCCCTCTTGACATTTGGGGCCCCTATGCCATTAAATCAGTAGGTAGACAAAGAGATCACTATACTGCCCACAGGATTGATACCAGTAATCAACCGGGAATCGAGTTGGTCTTAATTAGTGAAGGCAAGAAAAACTATATTCCGAATCCAAGAGATTCACTGAGTCACTGTATAATACTCCCTTCCACAAAATTCATGATAACGGAAAAATGCAGCAAACTAATAAAGTAAAAACATCAAGTTATCAACTATTATAAGAGTAAAAATTTGGGTTACCTCACCAGATAAATCCTTTCTAGGAGGTCGTGGCAAAGATGAGAATATGGAAGTGTGATGTGAGAAAGCAGTTATGGTAACTATCCACTTCCATAACTAGTTACAGAAGTTACAACCATAGCAGCAAAGTTTATGTTCATTAATTATTTTTATCACACCACCCCCTTTTTCTTCTCTGCCACTTTATATAAAGAACATGGGTGGTGAACAATATTTTAGGCTACATATGGGAGTAAGATCATATTGATACTATTCTGTAATTATATGGATTCTATATTTTTCTTTCTCCAAGTTTTTCTTTAAATTCCAGTTAGTTAACATGCAGTGCAATATTAGTTTCAGGTATAGAATTCAGTGATTCATCACTTACATATAACACCCAGTGCTCATCACAACAAGTGCCCTCTTTAATACCCATCTCCCATCTAGCCCATTCCCCACCCACCTCCCTTCCAGCAACCCTCAGTTTGTTATCTATACTTAAGAGTCCGTTTCCTGGTTTGGTTCTCTCTTTTTCTCCCCCTTTCATTTGTTTCTTAAATCCCACATGAGTGAAATCATATGGATTCTAATAGGACCTAATTCTCCTTAAGTTGGGGACATAAATTCATCACATGGATGAAGAATGAAATGGGGATAGTGAGGGTCAAAAGAGGTAGGCAAAGAAGACATCTTTCATTTCACATTTAGAATCACTCTCCAACTTTCTCTAGTTACCTATATGTCCCCAAAAGCCAACATATAGGGAGTGCATCAATTAACTCCCTTGCACTTTGGTTTCCAGTTGAATTCAGCCAATAAAAGCACAGCAGGAGATCAGAGGAAGAAAGGACAATGAGTCCAAGGGATGTATTTCCATGGCTTCCTCCCTGCATGGTCACAGTAACCTGGCATGTATCTTCCCCATCTTAGATCTTTCCAGGCTAACCTCTCTGTATAGCTCCAGTAACTATTCATTCTCATTTCCTCTTCAGAACTAGAGGTAGTTAACTTTTTTTACCTCTGAGTTGTTACAGCTTCCCTTATGATTCCGTAGACATTCTTTCCCCCTTTGTAAACAGTCCTTCTATTAAAATCTAAGAGTACTCAATTTGTGCCATCTCTTCCCCAAAGAGGCTTTGACTTATACTCCCATCAGTAGGAGACTGGATTTTAAAAAAGTGCATTCATACAACAGATTGTTTAACAATTAAAATAAACAAAATATAAGCTACACATGAAAATGTCACACTACATTTTAAAAAGCAAGATAAGAAAACATATTTAGAGAATTATTTATAAATTTCAAAAACTATATTTATGGATATGTATTAAAACAACAAATCAGTTAGGTTGAACCATAAGAACTTGCCATTGTTGCAGGTCAAAAGTGGTTGAATATTGGCAATTCCATATAGTTGTTCTAAAATAAAGAGAAATAGGAAAACTATTGCCAAAAAAATCTAAATAGCAATTGCCACTGTGGGAGGAAAGGGAATTGTGAAAGATATACTGAAGATTTTATGTGAGAGCAGTACTCTATTTCTTGACCTCAGTAGTGGTTACCCTAGTTTTGTTAATATAATTGTTAAAACTTATACACAAGTCTTATGAAATATCCCATGTTATATTTCACAGCAAGTCATTTAGAAATGTTAGAGATATTTTCAGTATTAGTTGTTCTTGAATATTCTTGTTCTGGCATCTCTTTCAACTTCTGAACTACAAGAGATATTTTTAATTCACTTAAAAAATTACATATTTAAAAAAAACCCTATATATTGAAACTATACAGCAGTCTTTCCTCTCAGTTTTATAACGTAATGAGAACATGACCACAGTACAGTAGCAGTGACTATGTGGTTAAAGCACAGACATATAGACAGTACTTTTTCTGAATGCATGTGTGAAAATATTATTTCATAAATATACCTAATTATTAAACACATTTGAATTTACTATTCAATTTTATTATGGTACACATATTTTAAGAAAAAGTTTAAATTCTTAAAAATGGTTGAAAAAATGGAAAGATGAAAAAAATTATCAATCCAAAAGAATGCAAGAAAGAAGAGAAGTCTACAAAATGTAGGGAAAGTAGAAAGTTAAAAAGAAAGGAAACTCGATTTCTGCTTTGGCATGTAAGGAGTCTAGAAGTTGTTACTCCATTCAACAAGTAAAAAGCTTAACAAACTAAAAAATCAATTCTTTTTAGGTTTTTCATAGAAGTGAAGTCACAGGGTAATCTGCTGTCTCCAAAACTGGAGAGACTGACAGGCAGATACAGAGAATCAGAGCTTAACAGAACAGAAATTGTGATCAGAAACTTCTGTGGGAACCAGTACTGGAGTAAGAAAATTTGAACTGCAATTGATGAACTGTTGGAGGCTTAGTGTGGATAACTGTGAGAGATTAAAAAAAAAAAAAATCCCCAGGAGGGTGCCCAGTCATAGCGGATCTCCCATACTTTTGTGAGTTTTGCTTCAGGGAGCTCTTCCAGGTTCTCACAGTGAATACGGGGAAAATCCACTCCTGTTTTCAAAAGAGGAGAAGAAAAGTAACCATTTCGAAATATACCAGAGCAGTCTATTCTTCCTTAAAAGGCCTGGCTTCAAGAAAATCTATTTTACCAGAGCCAAACCTGCTGGAGCCTAACCAACTTAGAGCCTAACCAACTTGAGTGATGGTAAATACCCAACTCCAATCTCTCTGGCCTTCCACCTCAGGAGATGGAAATATCCAACTCCAGGCCACTCTAGACATCTAGTGCCACAGACATGGGGGGCAAATGAGAAGCATTGGTGAAGGTGACAGTGCAGGGACTTAGGCTCACAAATAGAGTGAGATGTAATAATAAGACTATAAAACACTTCCCCCGCCCTCACACCTTACTACCACATCATTAAAGACCTATTTACTGGGGTTCCTTTTCCCAGTATATCATGTCTGACTTACAAAAAAAAAATTATAAGGCACAGCAAAAGGTTTAAAAAAAATAGTTTAAAGAGACAAAAAGCATCAGAACCAGACTCAGAGATGGCAGGGATGTTGGAATTATCAGACTAGGAATTTAAAACAACTATGATTAATATACAAAGGACTCTAATAGAAAAAGTAGAGAATATGCAAGAACAGATGGGCAATGTAAACACAGAGATGGAAATTCTAAGAATAAAAAATAAATACTAGAAAGTAATGTCAGTTAGATAGCAGAATAGAAGGTTCCAGACCTTGTCCATTCACAGAAACAATGATTTGATAACCAACCACACATAAATACCTTCATATGAGTTCTGAAATCTAGGTGAGAGATTACAGCACCTGGATAAAGCACAAAAATAAGAAAAGACACACTAAAGAGGGGAGGCCAGACAGTTTCACTTAACCCATGTCACCCTTTCCCCAAGCCTATGCAGTACTATGTCAAGAGAGATCCCTCTTTATTCAAGAGCTCTCCTGGGGGGAAAGAAAATGAAGTGAGTGTTTGACTTCACTACAGTCCCTGGCACCAGACCTGCTAAAGTGCGACCTGGTACCAACTTGGCCCCTGTGGATCCAGGCTCCAGGCCCACCTCCAAAGATCCCAGTACCAGGCCAACTTCAGCAGATTCAAGCTCTAGGTCTGCCTCTGCAGACCTGGACTCCAGGCTCACCCAAGTGATCCCTGGTACCAAGTTGGTCTCCACTGACACAGCTCTAGGCAGGCACTATTGATCTAGTCTCTATTGGAAGTTGGTGCCAAGCTGGCACTCATAGACCCAGACTCTGGGTCTGCTTCCATGGACCTAGACATCAGGATCCAGGACCACCCCTGTGACTCAGGTGAAAAGCCAAGTGCAGTGGACCCTGGTGCCAAAGCAGCCTCTACAGATTCTTTCTAGGTCTATCCCACTACCAAGACAGTTCCTGCAGACCCATGTGCCAGACTGCCCCAATGGATCCAGGCTCCAGGACTTCCCCTGCAGACCCAAGCACTAGACAGACCCATGGACTATCTGGTGGTGCCTGGTGCCAATTTGGCTCCTTAAGATTCATGATACTGTCCCACAGTTTTGTACCCAGTCTTGAAACTCACCCCACAGACACCAGCTTTAGGTCTGACCTGTAGACCCTGGTGCCAGGTCAGCCTTCATAGACCCAGATGCCAGGCCCACCCTGAGAAACCAGGCTCAAGGATAGTCTCCATGGAATCAGACTCCAGGCTAGTATCCATAGAGCTATTATCCAGGTCCATTCCTGTGGACCCCAGACTCTATGCTGGACCTAGGTTCCAGGCTAGCACACATGTACCAAGTCTCCAGGCCTGCCCCAATATAATTCAGACCCAGCCTAGACCCCATGGACCCAGGATCTAGTCTCCTTCTGCACAGACCCAGGATTCAGCCTTATTCCTGAGGACCCAGGTGATAGGCCCACATCAATGGACTCCAGCAACTGGCTGACCTCCATGGACACAGATACCAGGTTCCCACAGAACTCAGCAGCCAGCCACCCAGAATCTCTGACCAGGGTGACTGGTGAAGAGCTTTCCTGATGAAGCCAGTATGTAAAGATGGTAAGAGGCGACTACTTCAAATTCACAGGAATCAATTCAAGGCTGTAAGAATCATGAAGAATCAAGGAAACATGATACCACCAAAGGAACAAAACAAAGTACCGTAAACAAAGCAAAAGAAATGGAGGTTTACAAACCTCATGACAAAAAAATCAAAATAATCATTTCAAAGAAGCTCAAATGAGCTATAAGAGAACACAAATAGACAACTAAATAAAATCAGAAAAACAATACATAAACAAAATGAGAAGTCAACAAGAGATAGAAATCATATAAAAGAAGAACCAAACAGAAATTCTGGAGCTGAAAAACCCAATAACTGTACTGAAAAATATATCAGAGAGCTTCAACAGCAGACTCAATTAAGCAGAAGAAAAAAATCAGTGCACTCAAAAACAGGTAATTTGAAATTACCCAAACAACAAAAAGAAAAAAGATGAAAAAGAGTGAAGAAAATCTATAGGACTTATGGAATAACATCAGTTAAACAAATAGAAGAAGAGAAAAAGGACAGAAAGCACATTTAAAGAAATAATGGCTAAAAACTTCCCAATCTGGAGAAGGAAATGGATATCCAAATTTATAGCTCCCCAAAGGTTCCAAATAGATTGAATTTTAAAAAGTCTATATTAAGACATACTAAAATTAAATTGATAAAATGAAAAAGACAGATTTTAGAAAGTAGCAAGAAAGTACATACAAGGGAACCCCCATAAGACAATCAGTAGATTAAAGAGAGAAGCAAATCATAAAACAGACTCTTAACTGTAGAGAACAAACTGAGGATTGCTGGAGGGGAGGTGGGAGGGGATGGTTTAAATGGGTGGTGAGTATTAAGGAGAGCACTGCTTGTGATGAACACTGGGTGTTGTAGATATGTGATGAATCACTAAATTCTACACCTAAAACTAATATTACACTGTATATTAATTAATTGGAATTTAAATAAAAACCTGAAACTAAAAAAAAAGACTATCAGTGAATTTCTAATCAGAAATATTGCACCCTAGGACAGAATGAGGTGATATATTCAAAGTACTAAAAGAAAAGAAAAACTGCCCATCAAATATATTATTATACCTGGCAAAACTGTTGTTTAAAACTGAGGGGAGATGAACTTTCTCAGACAAACAAAAATTGAAGAATTTTGTCACCACTAGACCTGCCTTAGAAGAAGTAATAAATGCAGTTTTTCAAGTGAAATGAAAGGATGCTAAGCATCAGTGCAAAAGCATATGAAAGTATACAACTCACAGATAAATATATACACAATTACAATATATGTGATACTGTAAGGACAAGCCATAAATCAATTTTAATTCTAGCATAAAAATTAAAGCTTTGAAAAAAGTATTAAGACTAACTATAACCATAAAAATTGGTTAAGGGATATACAATATAAAACGAAGTAAATTCTCACTTCAATAATGTAAAGTTGGACTGGGACTAAAAGTGTAGAGTTTTTGGTGCAATTAAAGTTGTTACTGGATCAAAATAGACTACTATAACAATAAGAAATTTTACGCAGGCTTATTGCTCAAAGTTGAGGGTGTATTAGCTTGAATCTTAGTGGTACCCCCACATTACCATGAGTTTTACCTCTAGAAACCCAACCAGGTTCTCAGGGTGAAGATCAAAGAAAAATTCCCACCCAATTCCAACAGGAGGAGAAGAAAGTAGCTACTTTTAAACATGTTCTCCTTAACAAAAGTTTGCCCTCAAAGAAAACTATTTTACAATTTATTAGAACCTAATAAACTTTGAGGAAGGAAAATATTCAAATGGTGTAAGCAGATACAAAATTTCATCCCCTTTTAACCTTCCTACCTTCCCAAATAAATAGGAGAGACATGGAAACACTTATGAAGGGACTAGGAGGCACTGACTTACTAAAAGACTGAACCCTAATCAGATGCTTATAGCATGTCCCTCCCATCCTGACACCCTATCACCACATTATTAGGGCTTCTATATAATAATAATAGATTATAGCTAAAAGAAAATCAAGCCTCAGACCCCAAGAATGAGTCTGAAAGGAAACCCAAAGGTATCAGGGGAGACAAAAAAACCCACAACAATATAGGAAATTTTAGCAGCTGACACCTTCAGCTACAGCAAACAGAAAACAAAACCTTACTTCTAGCAAGATAAACATGAAGTTTCACACCAGAGTCCTATATACCTCACTTCCTTTTACCCAATACATCACACCTACATTTCAACAGTGACAATAAATGCAAGGCATGCTAACAGTAAAAAAGTCTGAAGAGATAGAGATCAAGTATAAGTCAAGTCAGGTATGGCAAAGATTTAGGAATAACTATACTGAGTATTTAAAACTATTATGACTCATATGCTAAGAGCTCTCATGAAGAAAATAGACAACATGTAAGCATAGATGGGTAAAGTAAGCAGATATCTGGAATATCTAAGAAAAAATCAAAATTTTAGAAATCAAAAGCATTGCAACAGAAATTAAGGATGTCTTTGATGTTCTCATCAGCAGATTGGACATAGTCAAGGAAAAAATCGGTGAAGTTAAAGATATGTCATTAACCACTTTCCAAATTGACAAGGAAAGAAAAATAAATGGAAAAAAGGAATAGAATATCTAAGATCTTTGGGACAATTACAGAAGTTATAACACACAAATGGGAATATCAGGAGAAGAAACAGTAGAACAGAATATTTGAAGTAATAATGGCTGAGAGTTTTCCAAAATGAATGACAGCACCAAACCGCAGATCATAGAAGTTCAGAGAACATCAAAAGTGATAAATACCAAAAAACCTACATCTAATTATACTACATTCAAAGTAGAAAATCAAAGACAAAGAGAAAATCTTAAAGACTCCAGAGGAAAACAAAAACATCTTAGCTATAGAGGAACAAGGATAAGAATTACACCATACTTCTTATCAAACCATGCAAGTAACAAGAAAATGGAGAGAAATATTTAAAGTGTTAAAGGAAAAAATCTACCAATTTAGAATTCTGCATCCAGAAAAGTCATCCCTCAAAATTGAAAGAGACACAATAACTTCCTCATATTAAAAATAAACTGAGGATATTTGTTGCCAAGAAAACTGCATTTCAAGAAAATATTGAAAGAAGTTCTTTAGAGAGAAGGAATGCAATACAGATCGGAAATCCAGATCTATATAAAGGGAGGAATGGCATTAGAGAGGAATAAACTAAGGTAAAAAATAAAATACTTTATTTTTCTTACTCTTAATTGATAGATAAAAATTTGTTCAAAATAATAATGGAAACAATGTATTCACTGATTGTAGCTTGCAGGTAAGTAAAATGAATGACAGCAATGTTATGAGGGACAAGAGGAAGAAATTGTGAATACACTGTTATCAGATACCTGTACTACAGATGAAGTGGTATAGTGTTATTTGAAAGTGGATAGATTAATTTGTAAATATATATTGCAAATTTAAGACAGCCACTAAATTTTTTTAAAGAAATATAATTGACATGCTAAGAAAGGAGAGGGTATGGAATCATATTAAATATATATTTAAAGCCAGAGAAGGTAGGAAAAGAATGATGGATGGAAAAAAAAAACATACTAGGGATTAAAAAGAAAATAGTTACAAATACTGTCAATATTAAACCAAATATATAAATAGTCATTTTAAATGTGAATGGTCTAAGCACATAAATTAAAATACAGACTGTCAGAATTAATAAAAAAACTAACCCAACTATATGTTGTCTATAAGAAACTCACTTTAAAGATAAGATAGACTAACAATAAGAGAATAAAGAAAGACATAGCATCCTAACAGTAATCAAAGTAAAGCTGGAAACGTTATATTGATTTGAGACAAATCAGACTTCAGAGCAAGGAAAATTATCAGAGATAAATAGAACACTACATAATAATAAAGGGGTCAATATCCAAGAAAATACAATAATCCTTAATGAGTATGCATCTAACAATAGAGCAACAAAATACAGGAGGCAAAACCTGATAGAACTGCAAGGAGAAGCAGAGAAATCTATTATTATACTTGTAGCCTTCAACACCATCTATCAGTAATTGACATATCTGGCAGCTGAAAATCCATAAGGAAGTAGTTGAACTCATGAGCACCATCAGTCAACTAAATCTAACTGACATTTATAAATTGCTTCATCTCTTCTCAAGCTCACATGGAATATTCACCAAGATATGCCATATTCTGGGACTTAAAATATCCCCAACAAATCTAAAAGAAGAGAAATCATATATTTTTATTTTTGATTCTTTTAAATTTGTTAAGGTATATCTTATGGATAAAGAGGATTAAGAGTTCACTTATGGTGATGAGGACTGAGTAATGTATAGAACTGTTGAATCATTATGTTGTACATGAGAAAATAAAATAACACCGTATGTTCATTATACTTCAATAAAAAAAGAATAGAAATCCTATGAAGTATCTTTTCAGACCACAGTGGATTTAAACTGTATTATTATAATGCCAGGACTAGACAAACACATTACAAGAAAGGAGACCTACAGATCGATCTCTTTCATGAGTAAGACACTGAAGTCCTCAATAGAATATTAGTAATTTGAATGCAATAATCTAAAATAATTATACACCATGACCATGTGAGATTTATTCCAGGTATTCAATACTGGTTCAATATTAAAAATCAATTAATGAAGGTTTTGGGAGATGGCAGCAGAGTAGGAGGATCCTAGGCTTGTTTAATCCCACAAATACAAATAGATAACTATCAAATTATCACAAACACTCCAGAAATCTACCTGAACACTGACAGAAAAATCTCTACAACTAAAGGGAGAAAAGAGGCCACATTAAAGAAGGTAGGAAGTGTGAAGACATGGTTTAGGGGAGAAATGGATCAGAGGGGCTGCAAAGGGAAGGAGGCAGTGGTCATGGAGAATGGTGAGAGAGGAGCACACAGGGGAACACATAGGAGAATATTTCCATAAAGCCATTGACTTGGAAAACAAGAGGGGCTGAATTTTTTTAAAAGATTTTATTTATTTATTTGACAGAGAGAGAGAGCACAAGCCGGGGGAGCAGCAGAGGGAGAGGGAGAAGCAGGCTCCCCACCAAGCAGGGAGCCAGATGCAGGAAGTCCAATGCAGGGCTCGATATCAGGACCCTGAGATCATGAACTGAGCTGAAGGCAGATGCACCCAGGTGCAGCAAGAGGGGCTGATTCTTGTGAGTTCTTTCAACCAGTGGGGCTTAAAGCCTGGAGTATTAAAGGTCAGCTGTCTTGACTGGGATAAAGCCCAGAGGCCACTGTGCTGCTCCTAGATAAAAGGCAGGGAAAAACCCAGAGGCAGACAGCTTGAAAACACTGATCTGAAAAAATGCATGGGTCACACAGAAGAGAGACCCTTTGTTCTTCTTGGAGTGCTTCCCTGAGAGTCAACATTCACGTAGACACCACTCCAGGGACAAAGGAGCCCACCCCTCAGCATAATAACAGAGCCACCTGCAGGAAGCAGTGCTACACCAACACCTGCTACTTGATTACTCACACAAGCCCCTGTGCTCCCTGCACTCTGGCGGGACTATCCTACTCAGTTAAGCTAGCCTCAGTCCCAGTGTGGGGGGAACTTCCCCCAGAGGACCAGCACAAAACTGTACCCACAGGTCTCCCACCCCGAGTTTTGCAGAGCCTCAGTTCTAGTAGTAAACTATTACTACAGGTTTCATTTCACAAGCAGATCAAGTACACGGAGTTAAAACATCACATTCAGGCCAAGGAAAAAACACTGCCCACAGTAGGCAGGGAGACCCTCTTCAGACACTGGCCTGAAAGAGCATCTAAAACACAACAGCAAAGTGCACACAGCACATACCAGAGACACTCCATGAAGTGTAAGGCACTGGACACTGATCTCTTCTTCATAAAGCCATTATTCTCAGAGGCAGGAGACATAACTGGCTTTTCTAACATGGAAAAGAATGCAGAGACTTAAATGCCAAGATGGAGGAATTCATCTGAAATGAAAGAACAAGGTAAGGCCATGGCCAGAGATCTAAGTGAAAAAGATATGAGTAACATGTCTGATGAAGAATTTAAAGCAACAATCATGAGCATACTCACTAGGCTTGAGAAAAGAACTGAAGACATCAGTGAGATCCCTATCACAGAAATGAAATAGTTAAAAGAGAATCAATCAAAGACAAAGAACACAATAAACCAGATTGGAAACAGGCTCGATGCAATGAACAATGGCTGGAGAAGCAGAGGAATGAATTATAGACAATAGAAGACAAAATAATTGAAAATAATGAAACTGAACAAAAGAGAAAAAGAATTCTGGAACACAAGAATAGTCTTAGGAAACTCACTACCTCAGAAAATGTAAAAACAGTCATATTATAGGAATCAAGAAGAAGAGAGAACAAAGAGGGCAGAAAATTTATTTGAGGAAATCATAGCTGAAAACTACCCTAATCTGGGAAGGAAATAGACATCCAGATCCAGGAGGCACAGAGAACTCCCAACAAAATCAACAAAAACAGGTCAATATCAAGACATGTTGTATTTAAATTTGCAAAACATAGTGATAAAGAAAAAAATCTTAAAAGCAGTGAGACAAAAATGTCTCTTACTTGCAAGGGAAGGCCCATAAGGCTAGTTGCAGATCTCCCAGCAGAAACCTGGCAAGTGAGAAGGGAGTGAAATGATATACTCAACATGCTAAATGGGAAAAATCTGCAGCCAAGAATACTCTATCCAGCTAAGCTATCATTCAGAATAGGAGGAGTGGTAAAGAGTTTCCCAGAAAAACAAAATCTAAAGGAGTTCATTACCACTAAACCATCCCTGCAAAATATATTAAAGGGGAATCTGAATGGAAAGAAAAGACCAAGAGTGACAAAGACAAGAAAGGATCAGAGAAAATCTACAGAAAAATGACAAAACAAGCAATAAACGGCAACAAATGCATATCTATCAATTATTACAATGAATATAAATAGGCTAAATGCTCCAATCAAAAGACATAGGATATCAGAATGGTTAAAAAAAGAAGATCCATCTATATGCTGCCTACAAGAGACTCATTTTAGAACTAAAGACACCCGCAGATTGAAAGGGAGGGGATTGAGACATATTTATCATGCAAATGGATGTCAAAAGAAAGTTGGAGTAGCAATACTTGTATCAGACAAACTAGACTTTAAAACAAAGTGTGTAACAAGAGATAAAGAAGGACATGACACCATAGTAAAAGGGACAATCCAAAATGCAGATCTAACAATTGTAAATATATATGCACCTAACATGGAAGTACCAAAATATATAGAACGATTAATAACAAACATAAAGGAACTCATTGATAATAATACAATAGTAGTAAGGGATTTTAACACCCCACTTACATCAATGGACAGATCACCTAAGAAGAAAATCAACAAGGAAACAATGGCTTTGCATGAAACATTGGACCAGATGGACTTAACAGATATAGTCAGAACATTCCATTCTAAAACAGTAGAATGTTCATTCTTTTCAAGTACACATGGGACATTCTCCAGAATAGAACACACATTAGGTCACAAATCAAGCCTCAACAAATAAAAAAGATTGAAATCTTAACATGTACCTTCTCTGACCTCAACGCCGTGAAACTAGAAATCAACCAAAGAAAAAATTTGGAAAGAGCACTAATACATGGAGGTTAAACAACATGCTACTAATTAATGAGTGGGTCAGCCAAGAAATCAAAGAATAAATTTAAAAAATACATGGAGAAAACTGAAAATCAAAACACAACAGTCCAAAATCCTTGGGATGTAGCAAAAGTG
Source organism: Ursus arctos (assembly GCF_023065955.2). Classification (NCBI taxonomy): domain Eukaryota; kingdom Metazoa; phylum Chordata; class Mammalia; order Carnivora; family Ursidae; genus Ursus; species Ursus arctos. Next base: position 6,540,911 of record NW_026622986.1, read on the forward strand.
GTCCTGAGAGGGAGGTATATAGCAATACAGGCCTACCTCAAGAACCAAGAAAAATTTCAAATATGCAACCTAACCTTACACCCAAAGAAGCTGGAAAAAGAACAAATGAAGCCTAAAGTCAGCAGATGGAAATAATAAAGATTAGAGCAGAAATAAATGATATAGGAACAACAACAACAACAACAACAACAACAACAAAACACAATAGAACAGATCAATGAAACCAGGAGCTGGTTCTTTGACAAAATTAATGAAATTGATAAACCTCTAGCCAGTCTTATCAAAAAGAAAAGAGAAAGGACCCACATAAATAAAATCACAAATTGGAGAGGAGAAATAACAACCAACACCACAGAAATACAAACAATTGCAAGAGACTATTACAAAAACCGTAAGCCAACAAATTGGATGACCTAGAAGAAATGGATAGATTCCTAGAAACATATAAACTACCAAAACTGAAAGGAAGAAAGAGAAAATGTGAACATGCCTATAACCACCAAAGAAATTGAATCATTAATCAGAAAACTCCCAACAAACAAAAGTCCAGGGGCAGATGACTTCGTAGGCGAATTCTACCAAAGTTTTAAAGAAGAGTTAGTACGTATTTTTCTCAAACTATTCCAAAAAATAGAAAATGAAGGAAAACTTCCAAACCCAGTCTATGAGGCCAGCATTACCTTGATACCAAAACCAGATACAGACTCCACTAAAAAAGAGAACTACAGACCAATGTCCCTGATGAGCATGGATGCAAAAATGGGTGGGAAAATGGGGTAATTGGGTGATGGGCATTAATGAGGGCACTTATGTAGTGAGCACTGGGTTAGTTATATGCAACTGTTGAACCACCAAATTCTACCCCTGAAACTAATAATACAGTATATGTTACCTAAATTGATTTTAAGTAAAAAATGTTTTAAAAAGAGGGGCTTCAAAATAAAAAAAAAACTCAATAAAATACTAGCAAACCAAATCCAACAGTATATTAAAAGAAGCATTCACTGCGATCACGTGGGATTTATTCTTGGGTTGCAAGGGTGGTTCAATGTTCACAAATCTATCAATGTGACACATCACATAAACAAAAGAAATTATAAGAACCATATGATCCTCTCAATAGTTGCAGGAAAAGCATTTGACAAAATACAACATCCATTCATGGTAAAAAAACGAAACAAAACAAAAACCCTCAACAGGGTAGGGTAAAGAGGGAACATACTTCAACATAAGAAAGACCATATATGTAAAATCCACAGCTAATGTCATCCTGAATGGGAAAAAACTTTGTTCTATGGTCAGGAACAAGACAGGGATGTCCACCATTGTTATTTAACATAATACTGGAAGTCCTAGCCACGGTGATCAGCCAACAAAAAGAAATAAAAGGTGTCCAAATCAGCAAGGAACAAGTCAAGCCTTCTTTATTTGCAGATGACATGATATTCTATGTAGAAAATCTGAAAGACTCCACTAAAAAACTGCTAGACCTGATACATGAATTCAGTAAAGTCACAAGATACAAAATCAACATAGAGAAATCCATTGCATTTCTATACATCAATAATGAAGAAGCAGAAAGAGAAGTTAAGGAATCAATCCCATTTACAATTGCACCAAAACCAGTAAGTTACCTAGGAATAAACATAACCAAAGAGGTAAAAGACCTGTATCTGAAAACTGTAAAACACTGGTGAAAGAAATCGAAGGACAAAAATAAATGGAAAAGCATTCCATGCTCATTGATTGGAAGAACAAATCTTGTTAAAAATATTACCTAAAATATAAAAATATACCAAAAATATTACCTAAAAATATTACCTAAATCTATGCATTTATTGCAATCCCTATCAAAATACCACCAGCATTTTTCACAGAGCTAGAACAAATAATCCTAAAATTTGTACAGAACCACAAAAACCCCAAATAGCTAAAGCAATCTTGAAAAAGACAAGGAAAGCTGAAGGCATCACAATTCCAGACCTCAAGCTGTATTACAAAGCTGTAATCATCAAGACATTATGGACTGGCACAAAAATAGAAACATAGATCAATGGAACAGAATAGAAACCCAGAAATGACCCACAACCATATGGTCTACTAATCTTCAATAAAGCAGGAAACAATATCCAGGAAAAAGACAGTTTCTTTAACAAATGGTGTTAGGAAAACTGGACAGCAACATACAAAAGAATGAAACTGGACCACTTTCTTACACCATTCACAAAAACAATTTCAAAATGGATGAAAGACTTAATCAACAAAAGTAAAAGGCTACCTACGGAATGGGAGAAGTTATTTGCAAATGACATGTGAGAAAATGTTAGTTTCCAAAAAATATAAAGAACTTATAAAACTCAAGTCCCCAAAAATAAATAACCCAGGTAAAAAAATGTGTGAAGACATGAATAGATATATTTCCAAAGGCATCCAGATGGCCAAAAGACATATGAAAGATGCTCAACATCACTCATCATCAGGGAAATACAAATCAAAACTACAATGAGATATCACCTCATACCTGTCAGAATGGCTAAAATGAACAACACAGGAAGCAACGGGTGTTGGTTAGGATAGAGAGAATGGGGAACTCTTTTACACTGTTGGTGGGAATGCAAACTGGTGATTACTTATTTAGTTAGTTAACATAAAGTGTAAGATTGGTTTCAGAAGTAGAATTTAGTGATTCATCACTTATATGTAACACCCAGTGCTCATCATAATAAGTGTCCTCCTGAATATCTATCACCCATCTAAGGGCACTTGTTATGATGAGCACTGGGTGTTTCATGTAAGTGATGAACCACTGACTTTTTAGGTACAACCAAAAGCACATTCCTTGAAAAAGATTGATGTTAGATTTCATTTAAAAACAACAACAACAATAGCAACAAAACTTCTGATCTGTGAAAGATACTATTAAGAGAATAAAAAACAAGAAACAGACTAGAAGAAAATATTTGCAGAAGACATATTTGATAAAGAACTGTTATTCAAAATATAAGGAACACTTAAAACTTGACAATTAGAAAACAAATAATCCAACTATAATATGGGCAAATTATCAGAACAGATACCTTAACAAAGAAGTCATAAAGATGGCACATAAGCATTGAAAAGATGTTCTACATATATGTCATCAGGGAATTGTAGATTAAAACAATGAGTTAAAAATAGAGCTACCCTATGACCCAGCAATTGCACTACTGGGTATTTACCCCAAAGATACAGATGTAGTGAAAAGAAGGGGCACATGCACCCCAATGTTCACAGCTACAACGTCCACAATAGCTAAACTGTGGAAGGAGCTGAGATGCCCTTCAGCAGACTAACAGATAAAGATGTGGTCCATATATACAATGGACTATTACTCAGTCATCAGAAAGGATGAATACCCACCATTTGCATTGACATGGATGGAACTGGAGGCGATTATGCTAAGTGAAATAAGTTAAGCAAAGAAAAACAACTATCATATGGTTTCACTTATATGTGGAACATAAGGAATAGCATGGAGGACATTAGAAAAACGAAGGAAAAAATGAAGGGGGAAATCAGAGGGGGAGACAAACCATGAGAGACTATTGACTCTGGGAAACAAACTGAGGGTTTCAGAGGGAAGGGGGTTGGGGGATGGGTTAGCCCAGTGATGGGTATTAAGGAGGGCATGTATTGCAAGGAGTGCTGGGTGTTGTGTGCAAATGATGAATCATGGAGCACTACATTGGGAACTAATGAAGTACTGTATGGTGACTAACATAACATAATAAAAAAATGAAAAAAAATTTTAAAATGAGATACCATTACACACCTATAAGAATGGCTAAAATCCAAAACACTGAAAACAACAAATGACACCAGGGATGTAAATCAATGGAAACTCTGATTCACTGCTGGTGGGAATGCAAAACACTATAGCCAGTTTGAAGATGGTTTGGCAGTTTCTTACAAAGTTAAGTATAGTCTTACCATATGCTCCAGCAATCATGCTTCTAGATATTTGTCCAAATTAATTGAAAATTTATGCTCCCACAAAAGTTATGCATTTCCCAACAGGTGCTAAGTTGTTTGGACACAAGCAATTAATAAAGAAATTGTTTTGCTTTTCTTGTGGTTTAGGATCATTATGAGAAAATTACTGAGACCCTACAGGCACCATTAACTTCTTTCAGAACGCTTAATAAAAAACTATAAATACTTATCACAAGAAAGCAAACATAGCTATATTATTAACAGACAATATAAACATTAAGACACAAAAGCAGTCCTAGAGAGAAAGAGTATACTTTTACAGAGACAAAGGCTCTGTATCAGATATAAATAACAAGTACAAATTTGTATACATTTTTTTATTTTTTATTTTTATGATAATATTTTTTATTATATTATGTTAGTCACCATAATAACACAGTTTCCAAATATATAAACCAATCTGGCAAAACTAGGAAAAACAGAGACATCTGTAACCATGGTGGAAGAATTTAATAAACATCTCTTAATAACAGAATAGAAAGAACTTCAATTAAAGAAGAATTGAACAACACATTCAATCTAATAGATGTATGCAAAAGACATGATTGATTGAACGCTCATAAACCTAAGGACAAAGTTTTGCTACTTGCTTTAATTAAAAATAAATCAATGACATTGAAAATTGTCATACTTACTACTTAGTTTCATTTTGATAGGTCTAAGTTTCCTAGTTTGAGATTAGCTTTTTGACAATACAACTTTAGCCTTGGGTAAAAGATTTTCATCTAACACATCTTCTGCTTTCTGAGCTATAAGGAGAAGGCTTTTAACCCATTAAATAGGCAATTGTATTTATTGAAAAACTTTTGTAATTCAAATACATTTTATAATTTCTTTCTTATGCAGGTTGCATTTTGGGGGGGACACAAATTCAAATCTATTATAATTTCATTGTGAATTGTAGTCACTAGCATTAAAAGTATTTTTGTTATAAAAAAACCAAATACATTTCAATTTTCTGGGAATACTTCCTCTCACGTTTTGAAACTACATAATCAAATACCACATTGTTGAAATAGTGATATATACATATTGTTGACATAGTTATTTATAGAATGAGTGTGAATTATAGAAATTATATTTTTCAAGAGAATAGTTTGATAAGGTATTTACAATTTAGGATTGAATTCAATATTTTTATAAAAGATGTGGGTGAGGGAAAAAAGAAGTGATAAAGAATACATTTGAAATAAATTTAAAAGAATATTAAAAACAGATCAGGTAAGAAAGACAAAATACAAATGATGGTATATTTACCTCAAAAAAAATCAGTACTTCCATTAAATGTAAATGTATTAAATGTTCCATTTAAAATACAAAGATTATTACACTGGATTAAAAAATAAATCACAATGTCTTTTATTTTAAATTGTTTTTTTAATTTAAATTATTTTAAATTTAAAACAACTAATTCATAGCAATATGTAAAGACTGAAAGCAAAATGATGAAAAAATTATTTTATGCACATAATTAACATAAAGAAAGAAACTATGTTAATATCAGATAAAATAGACTAAAAGCACACAAAGAAGTTTCTAAAAAATGTTCATCACAAAGATAGAAATTTCAGTTCACTAAGAACATATGACATTTTCAAATCTATGTATTTATTATATATATTTTAAAAAGCTTTAGAAACATAAAACGAAAATTGGCAGAAAAGGAGTAATAGAGAAATAAACAATCACAGTAGTTGAATTTAATGTACTTTCCTCACAGATGATAAACATAGAACTTCAATAAAATTAAGAAGGCAACAACATAATTAATCAACTCGACTAAATGGAGAACATACACACACATGTTATGTACGTTATGTACATATACATAGGTATATATATACATATATGTATATCTGATACAGTATATAGCATTCATTTATATGATTGAATATATAGTCATGAACTAAAGAGAGAAATTTAATTAAATATCCTTACACAATATTTTTAATAAGTATACTTACTACTAAATCCTGCTTTGCTGGCAGCTCCAAGTGTCTTAATTTGAGATGAGCCTTTTGAGATTAAAACTTTATTATCTTCAGGTGAAAGATTTTCACCTGCTTTCTTATCCATTTTCTCAGCTACAAAATTAGAGGCTTTTAATTCAATAAAAAGTAAAAGTAAAGTCTATTATTAATAAAGAATCACTTAAAGCTTCCTTCTAGTTTTATAAAATTTAAGCAAATAAACACAATTTAAACAAATCAAACACACTCTCCCCACCCTGCAAAAAAAAAAAAAAAAAAAGTCTGGTGCATTTTCAAAACAGACTATAAAATCAAATGTAAAAATCATCACAATGTTTTCCTTAAAGTGTGAGAAGTCACTCTTGTTACTTTGTATATACACTTACAAAGTTGTAATTAGACTTTATTATATTAAGGGCATTCACAATTTTTATTTATTGATTGATTGATTTTATTTATTTATTTGACAGAGAGAGAGACAGCCAGCGAGAGAGGGAACACAAGCAGGGGGAGTGGGAGAGGAAGAAGCAGACTCCCAGCGTGGGAGCCTGATGTGGGGTTCGATCCCAGAATGCCAGGATCACGCCCTGAGCCGAAGGCAGACATTTAATGACTGAGCCGCCCAGGTGCCCCCACAATTTTTAAATACTTAAAATTTTTACAACATATATGACTGATTAAAAAGTCAGACTGATTGGGGGAGTCTGGGTAGCTCAGTTTGTTAAGCATCTGATTCTTGATTTTGGCTCAGGTCATGGGATCTAGCTCTGTGTCAGCCCTGATGCTCAGTGGGAGTCTGCTTGAGATTCTCTCTCTCCTCTCCGTCTCTCTCTCTGTCCCTTCCCCCTCAACCCATGCTCGCATGCTCTCTCTTTCTCTCAAATATATAAATAAGTATTTTAAAAAAATAAAGTTAGACTGATTAGAAAGTAATAATTCCAAAATAAGGAAATGAAATAGAAAGAAACCTAGATCAGATAGGAAAAATATAAAGCACTCCAAAAAGGAAATATTTAAATTCAAATGTATCAATAAGTACAATAATTATAAATGGATTATATGTTATAGGGATAGACAGAGACAGTCACACTAGATTTATAGTTACAGGTTATTTATAAGTGACACTACTAAATAATAAGAATACAAAAAATTGGAATCTAAGTAGGTGAAGAAAGATTAACCATGTAAATACTAACCAAAATAAATATGCAATAGTTATGTCAATGTCAGGCAAAATAGGATTTTAGTCAAAAGACCCCACTGGAGACTGACTGACTAAAATGGCACCTTTCATAAAAAGAAATTATTGAGTCCATAAGAAATTATCTAACATTTGTATTTTTATGCACCTAACAACCTAATCAGTATAAGGAAAATTTGGGCAGTATAATGAAATGGATAGTACTACAGGAAGAAATAGTTAAGTCCATAATCATTGGGAGATTATTCAAGACACATCTCTCTGTAATTGATAGGACAAGCAAAATTCAAGGAAATCAAGATATAAGAAATTTAAATAACACAATAAAAATTTGACTTAATAGATATATGTAAGCTTCTAGTTGAATATATATCCATGGAAAAAATTCTGCCTAATCAATTAAAATTTTAAACAATTTAATAATATTCACAATTATCATATTCACTAGTGAGCCTTTTCTTTCTAACAGTCCCAAGTGTCAGGGAAAAGATTTTCATCTGATACCTTATATATTTTCTGGGCTTCAGGAAGAAAGGCTCATAAAAGCACTAAATAGAGAACCAGATCTATTGTGGAACTTCTAGATTTATAATATACATTAATTATCCAATAATACATCATGTCATTTTTTAATTATATAAGCAAATCCTGTCTAAGTTGAAATATAAACATCATGTGAACACATTTTTCACTTCTATGTATATACGCAGTCTTGTTACTTCTTAGATATACAGAAGAATTAAAAATATTTAATTTAGAGATATTAATAAAATATTATTATATTTACATATTTACTATTATTCTTTAGTTTTCTTAGAGTATTTACACTTTAGAATAAAGTCTAATTTTTTGGATCAGATATGGCTAAGGAAAAATATATACAAGGATAAAAAATTCAGAGGGTGAAAAAGTGAAAGAAAAATAGGAAGAACCAAGAAAATGGTGCAATTACTCCTAAAAATATAAGTAACTGGATTATATATGATTGAGCTCTAATAAAAAGACAAGGATCAAGCTGAATTTTAAAATATATACAATTATAATTTTCTTACAAGAGATACAGCAAAATCATAAAGATACAAGAAACAGGATGGAAAAAAATGTATGATACAAATATCAACCAGAAGTTTGTGGAGCTACATTAATAGCAGAGAAAGTAGTTTTAAAGGAATATTAACAAAAACTGTAAAATGATAAAGAGGGTCTTTTCATTAAGATAAAATGTTCTGTCCTCCAAGAACATTACCAATCTTAAATTCATATACCATAAATAATAGAGTACCATAAATATAAATCATAACCTGGAACAACTACAGGAAAAACAGAGAAATCCCAGTGTGAGATTTAACACATCTAATTCAGTAATTATAAAACAAACAGATAAATCATCAATAAAGGTCTGAAGTGTGATGGGAATAATTACCAAAGAGCATATGGTTGAAGATATATTCTAAACCCAAATCAGTGTTCTCCTGAATTTAATTAAACATAATTCATTAGATTTATATTTAATTACTTACTATCAAGATTCATGTTTCTGGTAGCTTCAAGTTTCTTAGTTTGAAACTGGTTTTTTGAAAATAAAACTTTCTCCTCAGGAAATAGATTTTCCTGTGATATCATATCACTTTTTTGCTTTTCAAGAGGAAATGCTAAGTATAAATGAATAAATAAATACATAATAAATAAACAAATGTAATGGAACTTCTAGAAATTCCAAAGAATTATCAAATTTTCTTCCCATGGAAGTGAAGTGAAAAAAATCATGTGAACAATTTTCATTAGTCTTTGTAGAGAAGCTATCTTGGTACTTAATAATTACAGACCATGTAAATACCAGCCAAAAGGTATTAATTTTGCTTTTGTCTCTATCTTAGGATATTTACACTTTAAATCTGAGTGCAAAGTTTCTATAAAATATGTGTTCAAATACATATTCACGAACCAAAAGAAATCTTCTGATGAGGTTAATTTAAGTAATGAATCATGGAACTTTATGTCAAAAACTAGGGATGTACTGTATGGTAACTTACATAATATAATAAAAAATATTATTAAATAATAAAAAATAATAATAATTTAAATTTTCCTATAATTATTATACTTACTTTTGTGTCTCCCCTCTTTGGAAGTTATTTGTTTCTTTACTTGCACTTGGAATTTTGATGCTGACTCTGGATTTTCAAACATAAGATTTTCATCTGGTGCACCAAAATAAGCTACATAAAGAGATAGATTTAGTCTTCTAAATGGAAAAACAGATCTATTGTGAAATCTCTAGATTTCTAATTTAAAACAAGTGTATAGTAACATTTGTTCATTTACATAAAATCATAAGTAAATTATTATAATACTAGAATTGTTATGAAAATGAAAACTTTGAAATTTTCTCATTATTTCATAAATATGCCTAAGCAACAAAAATATTTTATATTGGTCTTCAGGTTTCATGGGTGATTTATTCTTCAGGCTGATACAATAATAGAGCAAGCAACAAAAACTCATATGCACAAGTTTATTCATTACAGCCTTATTTGTAATTGCAAAATACTTAAAGCCACTTATATGTTAAAGCATAGGAGATTGGGCAAATAAATTGATATAACTACAGAATTGGTATAATGTGAGTACTACTATACTGGTAGATAATGGTATTTACATATTTGTATATAAGTGTGTATGTGTAAGACACAGTAGGACATTCCTCACCCATCTGCACTGGTATATCTGATGCTTGCCTGATGTCATTTCATGGGAAAATGAAATACTGGTTGAAATACTGGTGGGGCTGGTACCCTTTTATATTTACTTTTGCTTATAATGTCACAGCAAGTAAATAAAGGCTTGTTACTTCCAACTTAGTTTATTGTCTGAATTAACCAACTCCATAACTAGCAGTTCTCTCAGTGACAAATGGTGACAAATAGTGTGGCCCAACTAAACCCCTCACTTTTCTCAACTGGAGCATATGTCAGAATGACACTGCTGCAGGTCAGAAGTGACCATTGGTCATAATCTCCTGGAACCTATAATCTCCCAGAGTCAGCTGAAAGATACTTTGAGATACTGTCGAGCACTTATTGGGCCTTGGTGGATACTGAGTGTGTGTTCTATGGCTGTGAAATAATCTTATGACTAGAAACTTCAACCTAAAGGTATTAAAGGTTTTGCTTTTGTTTTCTAGTTATCTCTGCATTCTCACACTTTAGGGTCAGAGTGTAAAATTTCCATAATATATATGCTCAAATATGTATTCATGAACCAAAGAAAAAAATTTTGATAGGTTTAAAATACCTTAAAGTTATCCATAAGTATTATACTTACTATGGCGTCTCTCACTTCCAGAAGTTATTTGTTTCTCTACTTGCATTTGGGGTTTTGACACTGACTCTTGACTCACAAGCATTAGATTTTCAGCTGGTACTCCAAAATGAGCTAAATAAAGAGATGCATTTAGTTCACTAAATGGAAAAACAGATCTATTACGAAAATTCCAGTTTTGAATTTATGGCAAGTGTACAGTAGCATTTTCTCTCACTTTTATATCTATAAATAAATTGTCCTAATGTGAGGTCTGACATGAAAATGGTAAGAAAAGTTTTTTCATTGTTTTTTTTTTTATTATTATTTGAGAGAGAGAGAGCATGTGCCTATGAGGGGGGAGGGACAGGGAGAGAGGGAGAGAGAGAATTCCAAGCAGGCTCCATGTCCAGCACTGAGGCTGACAAGGGACTTGATCTCACAATCCTGAAATCATGACCTGAGCCAAAATCAAGAGTTGGACACTTAACCTACTGAGGCATCCAGGTACCCCAATAAGAAAAGTTTTAATGGGTACTACTGAAACTCATTATTTCATAAATACTCTGTGACATCAAATATATTTCAAAATAGTCTGTACTTTTGGGTTACTTATACATTAGCTTAATTTATAACAATAGACCAAACGATAAAAGTTCCTATGTACAAGGTTATTCATTACAGTATTATCTGCAATTGCAAAATATTTAAAACCATCTAAATGTTCAAGAATAGGATATTGGTTGAATAAACTAAGGTATATACCATAAACTATGGTATAGTATAATCTATGGCATATAATATAATATAAACTGCTTTATGTATTTGTGTAAAATAATAAATAGTTCTATAACCTGACAAGAAGAGATTTCTAGGAGCTAATGTTTAAGTGAAAAAACTCTTTAAAAAATAGTGAATCTAGTATGCTACCTTTTGGGTCAGAAAGAAGAAACCAGAAAAAAAATAGAGAAATAGATACTAACTTTACAAAATGAAGCACAGGAAAAATAAACATGACAATAATACAGTGAGCTACCTATAAGAAGACAGGGGTGGAAGAGAGGACTTGAGAATGCAAGGGGAAGGACATATATCTTTTGCATAATACTTACTTATGGAAGCAAGCTCATGCTCTACACATTACAAAAATAAAATTAAATCAACAAGGATAAGATGAAGCAACTAAAACTGAAAGCAAACTTAATGAAATGAACCTAGTGAAGGGATAAAAATAACACTAATCCAAGTAAGTCATCACTACAGCCTTTGAAACATACCCTCAGTCTTGGGCAAGAATATAAGAAGTAGGAAGATCGGTAGGAGAAGACAGGGAAGAAGGAAGGGGGGAGGGTAAAAAGAAGGGGCAATGAACCATGAAAGACTATGGACTCTGGGAAACAAACTGAGGGCTTTAGACGGGAGGGGGATGGGGGATCGGGATAGGCCAGTGATGGGTATTAAGGAGGGCATGTATTGCATGGTGCACTGGGTGTTACACACAAGTAATGAATCATGGAACTTTACATCAAAAACTTGGGATGCACTGTATGGTGACTAACATAACATAATAAAAAATTATTATAAAAAAAGAATATATGGGGCAGACAGCAAGAAAATCACTATTTTGAATAGGTTTTTTTTTTTTAGTGGTATGTGCTGAACAGTTCTTTAACAAGGTTGAAGTATTGTAGGATTGAACAAATACGTAAATCTGTTGATGTTTTAAGATTCAAGGTTAATACTGGAAGAAAGAACATATACATATGAAATGGAGGAAGGCAAGAATAAACCCTGAGGAACTAGAATTGAAGGTTTCCAAAAGTCCTCATGACTTCTAAAACATGCGTATGTGAAATATATGAATATATATGTCCACATGCAAGTGAATATATGAATATGCATATGTGTGTGTATCTGCGTGTGTGTATATATAAAACATGCGTATGTGAAATATATGAATATATATGTCCACATGCAAGTGAATATATGAATATGCATATGTGTGTGTATCTGCGTGTGTGTATATATATATTTATGTGTATATATACATATGTGTGTGTATATACACACATATGTGTATAAAACTAAGGAGTGCAGATCAAAGTTAAAATCCTATGTGTAATCTTTCAGGCTCAACCCATAGAATATTACAAAGTTTTACATGGCATTTATCATGTGAGAAATCTTCCTATCCCATGCTAGACCTAAAGCACAGCCAGTGCACTGGTCTCTAGAAGGAAATACTAATCACGGATACCAGTTTTTATCTGTAGTGTCATTTGCAAATATCTTATTCCATTCTGTGGGCTGCCTCTTAGTTTTCTTGACTGTTTCCTTGGCTGTGCAGAAGCTTTTTATCTTTTTTTTTTAATAATTTTTTATTATGTTATGCTAGTCACCATACAGTATATCCTTAGTTTTTGATGTAGTGTTCCATGATTCATTAATTGTGTATAACACCCAGTGCACCATGCAATATGTGCCCTCCTTAATACCCGTCAATGGCCTATTCCAGTACCCAACCCCCTCCCCTCTAAAGCCTTCAGTTTGTTTCCCAGAGTCCATAGTCTCTCAGGGTTCATTCCCCCTTCTGTTTACCCCCCTTCATTCTTCCCTTCCTTCTCCTACCGATCTTCCTATTTCTTATGTTCCATAAATGAGTGAAACCATGTGATAATTGTCTTTATCTGCTTGACTTATTTCACTTAGCATAATCTCCTCCAGTCCCATGTTGCTGCAAATGTTCGGTAATCATTCTTTCTGATGGCTAATATTCCATTGTATATATGGACCACATCTTCTTAATCCAGTCATCAGTTGAAGGGCACCTTGGCTCCTTCCGCAATTTAGCTATTGTGGACAATGCTGCTATGAACATTGGGGTGCATATGGCCCTTCTCTTCACTATGTCTGTATCTTTTGGATAAATACCCAGTAGTGCAATTTCTGTGTCATAGGGTTGCTTTATTTTTAACTTTTTGAGGGACCTCCACACTGTTTTCCAGAGTGGCTGTACCAACTTGCATTCCCACCAACAATGTAAGAGGGATCCCCTTTCTCCACATCCTCTCCAACATTTGTTGTTTCTTGCCTTGTCAATTTTTGCCATTCTAACTGCCATAAGGTAGTATCTCAATGTGGTTTTGCTTTAAATTTCCCTGATGGCTAATGATTTTGAACATTTTTTCATGTGTCTGTTAGCCATTTGTATGTCTTCATTGGAAAGGCGTCTGTTCATATCTTCTCCCCATTTTTTGATTTGATTATTGTATTGAGTTAGAAAGTTGTTTGTAGATCTTGGATACCAGTCTTTTATCTGTAGAGTCATTTGTAAATATCTTCTTCCATTCCGTGGGCTGCCTCTTAAGTTTTTTTGACTGTTTCCTTGGCTGTGCAGAAGCTTTTTATCTTGATGAAGTCCCACAAGTTCATTTTTTCTTTTGTTTCTCTTGCTTTGGAGATGTGTCATGAAAGAAGTTGCTATGACCGATGTCAAAGAGGTTGCTGCCTATGTTCTCCTCAAGGATTTTGATAGATTCCTGTCTCACATCGAGGTCTTTCATCTATTTGGAGTTTATCTTTGTGTATGGTGTGAGAGAGTGGTCAAGTTTCATTCTTTTGCATGTAGCTGTCCAATTTTCCCAGCACCATTTATTGAAGAGACTGTCTTTTTTCCACTGGATGTTTTTTCCTGCTTTGTCAAAGATTAGTTGCCCATAGAGCTGAGGGTCCATTTCTGGGTTCTCTATTCTGTTCCATTGGTCTATGTGTCTGTTTTTGTGCCAGTATCATGCTGTCTTTGCGATCACAGCTTTGTAGTACAGCTTGAAATCAGGCAACGTGATGCCCCCAGCTTTGTTTTTCCTTTTCAACATTTCCATGGCAATTTGGGGTCTTTTCTTGTTCCACACAAATTTAAGGGCTGTTTGTTTCAGTTCTTTGAAAAATGTCATTGGTATCTTGATTGGGATGGCATTGAAAGTGTAGATTGCTTTGGTTAGCCTAGACATTTTAACTATGTTTATTCTTCTGATCCATGAGCATGAAATATTTTTCCATCTTTTTGTGTCTTCTTCAATGTTTTTCATCAGTGTTCTGTAGTTTCTAGAATATAGATACTTTACCTCTCTGGTTAATTCTGAGATATTGTATGATTTTTAGTGCTGTTGTAATGGAATCAATTCCCTAATTTCTCTTTCTTCATTCTCATTGTTCGTTTATAGAAATGTAACTGATCTCTGAGCATTGATTTTGTATCCTGCCACTTTACTGAATTGCTCTATAAGTTCTAGTAATTTGGGGGTGAAGTCTTTTGGGTTTTCCATATACAGTTTCATGTCATCTGTGAAGAGAGACAGTTTGACTTCTTCTTTGCCGATTTGGATACCTTTATCCCTTTTTGTTGTCTGATTGCTGTTGCAAGGACTTCGTTGAATAATAATGGCTAGAGTGGGCATCCTTGTCGTGTTCCTGATCTTAGGGAAAGTCTTCCAGCTCCTTAGTACTATGTTGAATAATAATGGCTGGAGTGGGCATCCTTCTCATGTTCCTGATCCTAAGGGAAAGGCTTTCAGCTTTTCCCCATTGAGAATGATATTTACTGTAGGCTTTTCATAGACGGTTTTTATGAAATTGGGGAATGTACCTTCTATCCCTACACTCTGAAGGGTTTTAATCAGGGAAAGATGCTGTATTTTGTCAAATGCTTTTTCTGCACCAATTGAGAGGATCATATGGTTCTTGACTCTTTTCTTGTTGATATGGTCTATCACACTGATTGATTTGTGAATATTGAACCACACTTGCATCCCAGGATGAGTCCCACTTGGTCATGATGGATAATCCTTTTAAAGTACTGTTGGATCCTATTAGATAGGACCTTGTTGAGAATTTTGGCGTCCATATTCATCAAAGATATCGGACTGTAATTCTCCTTTTTGATGGGGTCTTTGCTTGGTTTGGGGATCAAGGTAATACTGGCCTCATAGAATGAGTTTGGTAGTTTTCCTTCAGTTTCTATTTTTTGAAACAACTTCAGGAGAATAGGAATTATTTCTTCTTTGAATGATTGGTAGAATTTCCCAGGGGAATCTTGTTTTGGGGGAGGTTTTTGATCACTGCTTCAATCTCTTCATAATTTATCGGTCTGTTTAAATAATCAATTTCTTCCTGTTTCAGTCTTGGTAGTTTATAGGTTTCCAGGAAGGCATCCATTTCTTCCAGGTTGTTTAATTTATTGGCATAGAGTTGTTGATAATAGTTTTTAGTGATTGTTTCTATTTCCTTGGTCTTGGTCGTGATCTCTCCCCTTTCATTCATAATTTTATTAATTTGGGTCCTTTATTCTTTTGAATAAGTCTGGCCAGTAGCTTATTGATCTTATTTATTCTTTCAAAGAACCAGCTTCTAGTTTTGTTGATGTGCTCTACTCTGCTCCTGGTTTCTAATTCATTGATCTCTGCTCTAATCTTGATTGACTGCCTTCTCATGCATGGGTTAGGCCTGTTCTTCTGTTCCAGCTCCAGCTTCTTGAGGTGAGAATATAAAAACTGCATTTTAGATTTTTCTGTTCTTTTGAATGAGGCTTGGATGGCTACGTATTTTCCACTTAGGACTGCCTTTGCAGTGTCCCATAGGTTTTGGACCGATGTGTTTTCATTCTCATTGGTCTCCAAAAATTGCTTAATCTCCTTTTTAATTCCCTGGTTTACCCAATCATTCTTGAGCAAGATGGTTCTTAGTTTCCAAGCGTTTGAGTTTCTTCCAAATTTTTCCTTGTGATTGAGTTCCAGTTTCAAAGCATTGTGGTCTGAGAATATGCAGGGAATAATCTCAGTCTCTTGATATTGTTTGAGACCTTGTTTGTGACCCAGAGCATGGTCTATTCTGGAGAAAGTTCCACGTGCATTCGAAAAGAATGAGTATTCAATTGTTCTGGGGTGTAGTGTTCTGTATATATCCATGAGGTCCATCTGGTCCAGTATATCATTCAAAGCTGTTGTTTCTTTGTTGATTTTCTGCTTAGGTTACCTGTCTATGGCTGAGAACAGAGTGTTGAGGTTCCCTACTATTAACGTCTTAGTATCTATATGTCTCTTTATTCTGGTTAAGAGTCGGCCTGTATATCTAGCTGCTCCCCTGTTGGGGGCATAGATATTTATAATTGTCATATCCACTTGTTGGATACAAACTTTAAGAATAATATAGTATCCTTCTGTATCTCTAACTACACAGTCTTAAGCTTAAAATCTAATCTATCTGATATGAGAATTGCTACCCAGCTTTCTTTTGAGGTTCATTGGCATGAAAAATGGTTTTCTATCCCTTCACTTTCAGTCTGGACGTATCTTTAGGTTCAAATGAGTCTCTTGTACACAGCATATGGATGGGTCATGTCTTTTTTTCCAATCTGCAACCCTGTAGCACTTTATGGGAGCATTTAGGCCATTCACATTGAGAGTGATTATTGAGAGATATTTTAATGATGTCATGTTGCCTGTGAAGTCTTTGTTTCTATAGATTGTAAATTTCGGTTCTGTATCACTCTTGGGGCCTTTTTACGTTTATAGAAACCCCCTTAATATTTCTTGTAGGGCTGGCTTGGTGGCCACATATTCATTCAGTTTCTGCCAGTCTTGAAAGGTCCTTGTCGCTCCATCTTTTCTGAATGACAGCCTTGCTGGATAAAGGATACTTGGCTGCATGTTCTTCTCAGTTAGAGCTCTGAAAATACCTTGCCAACCTTTCCTGGCTTGCCAGGTCTCTGTAGACATGTCTTACACTATTCTGATGTTCCTCCTCTGCATGTGAGGATTCTCTTCCCCCTGGCCGCTTTCAAGATTGTATCCTTGGATCTAATATTTGTGAACTGCACTATGATGTGATGTAGTGTAAGTCTGTTCTCATTGATCTTGGGAGGGGTCCTCTCTGCCTCTTGGACCCGAAGGCTTGTTTCCTTCACCAGATTAGGGAAGTTCTCAGCTCCAATTTGTTCAAATATCTCTGCTAGACCTCTCTCTTTCTCCACCCCCTCGGGGATGCCGGTGATTCTGACATTGGAATGTTTCATTGAGTCAGTAATCTCCCGTAACCTACATTCTTAAGACTGGATTTTTTGAGCCAAGTTTCCATTTTTTCCTTCTCTTCTACCAACCCCTCTTCCAATTCACTAATTTGTTCTTCTGCCTCATTTACGCTAGCCATTAAGAGCATCCAGTTTAGACTGCATTTGATTCATAGCATTTTTAATTTCTGCCAGATTGGCCCTCATTTCCACCCTTAGAGATTCTATATTCTTTTAATATTTTCATTAGTATTTTTTTCAAGCCCACACATCATCTTGAGTATTGTTACTCTGAATTCCATTTCTGACAATTTGGTTATATCCATATCCATTAGTTCTGTGGCAGAGGCCACAGGCTCTATCTTTTCTTTTTTTTTTTTTTAAAAGATTTTATTTATTTATTCGACAGAGATAGAGACAGCCAGCGAGAGAGGGAACACAAGCAGGGGGAGTGGGAGAGAAAGAAGCAGGCTCATAGCAGAGGAGCCTGATGTGGGGCTCGATCCCACAACACCGGGATCACGTCCTGAGCCGAAGGCAGACGCTTAACCGCTGTGCCACCCAGGCGCCCCGGCTCTATCTTTTCTTTGTTGGGAGGGATTTCTCCTCCTTGCCATTCTTTTTTTTTTTTTTAAAGATTTTATTTATTTATTTAACAGAGATAGCCAGTGAGAGAGGGAACACAAGCAGGGGGAGTGGGAGAGGAAGAAGCAGGCTCATAGCGGAGGAGCCTGATGTGGGGCTCGATCCCAGAACGCCGGGATCACGCCCTGAGCCGAAGGCAGGCGCTTAACCGCTGTGCCACCCAGGCGCCCCACCTCCTTGCCATTCTGATGAGGAGAAGTTGCGGGGATGTACAGAGCCCAGATTATTGACCAGGACCCAAGCAACGTGCACTTGTTTTATAGGGACTTTACGGATGTAGGCTTCTTGAGTTTTCAGGCTGCCTTCTGGGGGAGGGGTCTGCCACGCTGCTACTCAGGCAACCCTGTTTGGGTAGAGTTGCCCTGTCCCCTGCGAGGGGGGATGGGGATGGGCACAATGTGAACCGATTTTTCTGGGCTTTTGTTCTCTGGCGGCTTTCCCTGGCAGTTTTCTGTGACTCTTCTGAGAGTCAGAGCAGCAGTGGCCATATCCTAGCCTCTGTCTCAGAACAGAGAGATCTCAGTCTGCTCTCCACTGAGCTCTCCTGGCCACTTTAAGTCTGTTTCTGTTGGTGCTGCTAAAAACCCTGCAGCATCCCGGGTTGTACGCCCTACAGCCGCTCTCCCAGTCCTGGCTCCCAGGGCTGGCACGTCTCTGTCCTTTGTGGCTCTAACACCGCCAGCCACCCGTGGTTCCCTTGTGTGCTCCTGAGCTTCCTGTTTCAATGTGGTTCGAGTATGCACTCTGGAGTGCCAGTTTTCAGTTAGGTAGTGCGCGCTCCCAAGCTCCTGGTATCAGTCTAGTTCCAGTGAGCACCCCGAGCTCCAGTTTTTAGTCTGGTCATGCGCATATTCCTGAGCTCACAGTCTCAGTCTGCTTTCTGATGGGTGCTGGTCTGTGAATCTGGCCAGCTCCCCAGTGCAGGTGGCTACTGCTTCCCGGCGCCTGAGCGCAGAGGCTCCCTCCCCCTTCCGTTTATCTTCTGATATCTGTGCACGGATTCACGGCTCCCTGCTTTGTACCTTAATATTCAGTGCTGGAGATATTTGTTTGTAGAGATCCAGATGTATCTTCCTACGTTTTGGGCTGATTTCATGGGTGTTCAGTATGGTCTGGTAGTTATCCAGATCAATTCAGGGGACCATCTGAAAAAAGGTCCCCTACTCCTCCTCCATCTTTTTCCGGCCTCTCCTCTTCAGGATGCAGGCCATGGCGCTCCACTGGCCCTTCTGCTACTGAGCAACGGGTGCACCTGGGTCAGGGGCAGTTCCGGCGACAGGCTGGAGGCTGGCACCGTGGCAGGACCGCTCCAGTCCACATTCCCACAGATCCAAATAAGGGGACCACCTCATAAATATCTCTATGCATCAAATATGTTTTATATTAGTGACTAGTTTTCTTGGGTTATTTACATTTTAGGTTAATATAGGTTAATACATATTCATAGAATAATGAAAATGCATCTGTACAAGGTTATTCATTAACCCATTATTTATAATTGCAAAATATTCCAACACATTTAATAGTATAAGAGACTGGTGAGATAAATAAAGGTATATTTATGCCATATCATTATACCATATATTATTATATTAGTGGTTGAATAAATTAAGATAGATATATAGATAGATATAAATATATATGTAGATATATATATACACACACATACACACACACACAATACACACACACACACACACACAGACACACACACCATGGTATAGTATAAATTATGGTATATCTATAGTATAAGAAAGATCTCAATAAGCTCACATTAAGACATTTCCAGCAGATAATATTAAGTTAAAAAAAAGTATCTACAGATAAAGACAGGAAATTAAGAAAAAATTTAAGAGAAAAAGGAGAGATACTTATGTTTACTAAATGAAACACAAGAAAGATATCAGAAAATATTGCTGATCTGAAGGGGTACCTGCACCTCAATGTTTATAGCAGCAATATCCACAATAGCCAAACTATGGAAAGAGCCCAGATGTCCATCAACAGATGAATGGATAAGAATATGTGGTATATATATACAGTGGAATATTACTTAGCCATCAAAGAGATGAAATCTTATCATTTACTATGACAGGGATGGAACTGGAGGGTATAATGCTAAGCAAAATAAGTAAATCAGAGAAAGACAATTATCATGTGATTTTACTCATATGTGGAATTTAAGAATGAAAACAGATGAACATAGGGGAAAGGAAGGAAAAATAAGAGGAAAACAGCAGGGGAGGCAAACCATAAGAGACTCTTAACTATAGGAAACAAACTGAGGGCTGCTCAGTTGAGGGGAGGTGGGTAGGGAGATAGGGTAAGTGGGTGATGGGCATTAAGGAAGGCCCTTGATGTAATGAGCACTGAGTGTTTTATGAACGGATGAATAACAGCTCTATATCAAACTAATGCTACACTATATGTTAACTAATTGAATTTAAATAGGTCATAGATAAATATGACTGTGCATGTGAATATGTATGTATAAAAGTGCACATGTATGTGTGGAAATTACTATGTGTGTATGTGTATACATATATGCATATGTGTATAGGTTTATGTATATGTGTGTATATGTATACATTCTGAGGAAAGTCCAACTCCAGGCCAAAATTCTGTGTGATCTTTCAGACCCCATGATCAATAACTACAAAGGCTTTATCTGGTGGTTGTCATGGGGAAAATATCACACCTCATACTACAATTGATGTACAGCCAAGGTACTGTAGACATTGGAGCCAATTGCAGTAATGGGGCAAGGTCCATTTGGGCTGGCCATATCTGCATTCTAGCTCAGGCACATCAATTTGGAAATGTCTGTATGAGGCAGGGGAGACCTCAGTTGAGGCATTATATTGTTCAGGCACTTCTACCTACACCATCTTATTGGATGGGCCTTCAAACCCTTTCTCTTGTTAAACTTATTAAGTGAAAGTGGTACCTTGTGAGGTATTACTACAGATCCCCTATTTCAGAGTTGCTGACAGTGGCCACTTTGCCTAAAGTGGGGGAGGAAAATGGGAAGGAATATAAAAAGATGTAAAAACTGAGACCACCTCCATCTTCAGCTGGGCACTATTTGGGCTCTGACAGTTTTGGCCCACACGTGATGAGTTCCTGGCACTAAAAACATGTATGACTATCTTTCCAGAGAGTATGATATCCTGGAGAACTATCCTGGTGACCTCCTGGGTAAACAATTAGCAAGTGAGAACAACAGATGACAAGATTGCTGACCAGACTCAGATTTCTAGATTCACTTGTGTCAATCATGTTGATTATCAAGCTCAATCAAACCTCTTCATAAGATCATGTGAATCCATCCACAACGCAATCCATAGCTTAACTGATAAATTTTAGGACATGGTAAAAGTGTGTGTGGCCTACATAAAAAACATTGGCCAATGGAGAGAATGTCCTGAAAATGGCAACTCTGCTGAATAATCCAGGCAATGGCCTTACAGAAGTCATCTTTGGATCTAGTTACCAAACAATGGGGTCTCTCAAAGGAACAAATTGGTGGGCTCTCTACCAACAACTCATAGTTAGTCATGAGCCATGAGGCTCCCATAAAGCACTAAGGTCTATATAGTGATGGCTACTAAGACTAATACAAGTGCTATTTCCTCCAAATATGCCAGTGAATCTTGAGACTTGGGTACTTTGCTTCCTTGATGAAGGAGATAATCTTGTAAAACTTTAGTGAGTGAGAGACCCTCCCTACTTTTACCCAGATCTCTAAGCTTTCAGAAATGAATATGACTAAAGGTTAGACATAGCCAAGAGTTCAAAGGTCAGAGTTCAAAGTAGTAAAAAATTACATTTCTTGGGCCTTTTGGATACTGGTGAACAAATTCCTGTGACCCCATAATCCCTGACGTAGGATAAGGAGGAAACAGAAAATTCTCTGAGTGGTCTGAAGCCACCAGGCCTCTTTTAAAGACCCAGGTATGGATGAATTTCTTTGGACCATCCACATTATTATGGCTTCTACTACTGAATATATTATTGGTACAAATGGACTTTCTATACCAACCAGCAATTGCATTAAACTTTGATTAGATTTGCTGAAGGTAGAGTATTTTGGTGGGGTATGTGGAAAATCATGACCTACCAAACTATTGGCATCTAGCATCATTATCTACCAAACACAATGTCAACAGCCTAGAGAATAAAAAGGAATAACTGCCCTCATTATTGAACGTTAAAAAGCCAAGAATGTCTGTAAATTATTTCTCCATTTAATAGTTCCACTTGGCCTATTGCAAGACCTCTGAATTATAGGCTTTAAATTGATTAGGGTTACATAAAGTGTCAATGCTGCCTTTGTCATTGGTGGTACCTGACATTATGACAGTTATAGAGGCTACTGTCCAAAGTGAAGGAACTTGGTAGGTTACCGTTGACATCACAAATGCCCATTTTAGCATCCCTCTCCATGCAGATGATCAGGATTAGTTTGTTGTATTTAGTATGAGTTGCATATACCACAAATGTCCTTCTACAACACTTCTTAAACTCCCTGTCTGTAATCAATGCATGGGTGACCTGGAAAAAGTCCCATTCCTAGAGGGAGTGCTATCTCTCCAATCTCTTGATGAAATCATCCTGGTACATCATTATTACCAATAAGGTACAAGGACCTAAAACCAAAGTAAAATTTCTGGGTATGATCTATAAAAGGGCATAATGTATCATCCCAGAGAAACCAATTGTCATGCTTTTGGTCCTCTGTGCCCCCAAAATAAAAACAATCTGAACAGTTAGTAAGACTACTGAGATACTGCCATACACTCACAAGGATTAGAGAGCACTCATCTATCAGGTTACCATAAAGACTGCTAGTTTTGGCTGGGGCTCTACTGGACAGGATCACCAGAGGGTCCCCCAATTGACCATCTTAGATGCCCTTTTCCTGAACCCCTCTGATTTCCATTTATTGTTCCAGTTACAGATATCAGTAACATCTGTTTTTGCATGCTGGAGCATATAGCAGAAGGCCACTACCATAGGTCACAAGGCACTCCTTGGGCTTTGGGTCTGCAATCTGCCAGTTGTCTAAAAAGTGCATATCCTTTATGAGACAATTATTGGTCTGTTATTGACCTTGGTGAAAACTGAAAACATGACCTTGGTCATGTAATAATCTTCTGATAAGAAATTCCAACTAAAACATATTAATATATTTCCTTTTGTTCTCTAGTTATGTTAAGGTAGTCACAATTTTGGTGGTCAATGTTTAAAATTTCTATAAAATACATGCTCAAATATATATTCATGAACCAAAGAAAGTTCTCATGCATTTAATTTAAAACAATATAAAGTTATCTCTAACTATTATACTTACTACTGAGTATTTCCTCCATGGAAGTTTTTTGTTTTAATTGTACTTGGGTTTTTAACACTGAATCTTGATGTTTAAGCATAAGATTTTCATCTGGTACTTCATCAAGGACTACATAAAGAGACAAATTAATAAGAAAATAGATCTACCATGAAACCTCTAGATTTCAAATTTATAACAAGTGAATAGCAACATTTTCTCACATTTTTATAAAGTCATAAATAAATGATCATAATACTAGATCTAATATGAAAATACTGAGAACATTTTTAACAGGTGTGTATTGAAGTTGTCTCTTTATTTTATAAATGTTCCAGGCACCAGGTATGTTTATGTTAGACTCTAATTTTGTCAAGTTATTTATACTTTAGGTTAGTACATATTCATATACCAATCAATGAAAATGCATATGCACAAGGTTAGTCAATATAGCCTTATTTGTAATTGCGAAATATTCAAAATCTTCTAAGTATTCAAAAATAGGAGATTGGTTGAGTAAACTGATGTATATACCATAAACAATAGTACCTTCCACAATACATGCAAGTCAAACCATTATACTGTACACCTTAAATTTATACAATGATGTATGTTGATATTTTTCAATAAAACTAGAAAAATTGTATAGTACCAATTATGATAAATTATGATGTGTATATGTGGGTGTATAAACATATAATATATACAGTAATTAGGGGATATAATGTGGTACAAATAACTACATATAGTGATAAATTCCTCTTCTATCTGAGCTAATACCAACCCTTGCCTGATATCATTTTATGAGGAAATGAAACATTGATTGAAGCCCTGGTAGAGCTAGTGCCCTTTCATGTTTAGACTACTGCTTATATCATTTCAGTAAGTGAATAAAGGCTTAATTTTTGCTTTTGATTTGGCTTGTTATCTTAAGTGACCTCCTTCGCACCTGGCAGCTTTCTCCTGGTGACAATTGATTACAAGCAGGTGGCTCAATTAAGCACAATGTCTTTCTGGAAAAGTAAAAATCATGAAGATCCTATGTTTGAGAGGTAACAGTGGTGCTTTTCTTAACCCCAGACTCTATTGGTCAAAATGCCTGGTGGGTAAAATAAGAGATCCAACAGGGTTTCTGAGAAATCTAGGGAAGCAATTCTTTGGCTAATACTATTGTCTTCTGATGATAGGATGAAAAATTGTCACATACTCTGTAAACTAAGTTGCACCCAATGTTTGTTTCTAGCTCTAATGAGGTCCTAGACAATGAAAGACAGCCCACAACAGAGCAAGTTATTGAGACTTGTGGTTTAATTAAATGAATATAGAATTCTTTGAGGTTACTTTGTCCAGTGACCTAAAAAGACCTTAGGCTTGGGTTGCTTGCTCAATGATGAAGAAGGTAATCTCCTTAAACTTAATGAGGGTCAGTGGTACTTCGTGGGGGTACACCACTATAGCACTTTCCTTCAGAATATTCTGACCACAGAAAACTTGATCAAGGAGGCTGAGGGGAACACCCAACTTCTTCTTCTTCCTCAGTTGGGTGCTATTTGGGCTCTGACAGCTTTGGCCCATCCATGATGTGTTCCCTATGACTAAAATACATGCTTGGACCACTCCTGCAGAGGCACCAGCAGCACTGAAAACTACACTGGTGGGCTCTTGGTTCTATATTGAGACACAGAGAGGAGTGGATGATAAGATCATTAACAAGACTCTAGGTTCATTAATGCCATCCCTGCTGGTTATTGAACTCAGCTAAACCTCCTCATAAGGTCAGGTCAATTTTTCAGTGACATAATCCAGATCATAACTGAAAAATTCTTGGGCAGGAGAAAAGCAATTGCTAGTATAATAAGGAGAGACCATCAGATAGAGTGACATGAAAATGGATAATAATCCTGGAAGATTTGGGTAAGAGCTTTCCCAGAGATCTCTGAGTCTGGTTACTAAACACAGGAGTCAAAAGAAAAGATGAATGGGCTTTCCACTGAGAAACTCTTGGTTGAGGAGTATTTCATTAGGAGACAAACAGCAGCGCCTCTAGAGACTGCCCAGTGATGATCCCTCTATCTAAGACTAATGTTGTTTCTTCTCCCAGTGAATTATGAAATGAATCAAAAAGCACCGTTAACCTTTACTCAAACTTTTTGGCCTAAAAAAAAAAAAAGACTATGAAATAACAGTGTCCTTATGTCTACAGTGAGAAATGAAGGTTTTAGGCCGAAGTCAAAGTTTACAGTAGACACGGGGAAGAGCTACATTTCTTGGGTCCTTTGAATAGTGGTGCACAGGTAACTGTAACCCCCAAAATCTCTGGAATAAAAATGAGGAGGAAATTGATAATACTCACTGACTGAAGCCACCACCACCAAGACCCTTACCCAGACTTGACTATGGGTGGGTCCTTTGGGGCTTCTACATATCACCATTGTGATGGTGTCCACTCCTGAATGGATTATTGTTATAGGTGTAATGTATTGTCTATATGCATCTCTGAATGCATCCTCTGAAGGGAATTGCTGCAGCTAGGACCATTTTAATGGGGCATGTAGAAGAGTAAACTTACCAGACTACCAGCACCCAGTGCTTTTGTCTCTCAAAAACAGTATCAATTTTCTTGGGGATAAAAAGAAATAATTGTTCTTATTGCTGTGCTTAAGGATGCCAAAGTCCACCATATGGCTTTTGCACAAGGCCTTGGGTGCCTGAAAATAATTGTTTATCGGTGGCTCAAATATGTAGTACAGCCTTTGGCACTGGCATTACCTGACATTATAACTGCCATAGAGGTTATCGCCCAAGCTGATAAAAGTAGGTATGAAGTAATTCATATTCCAAATGTCCTTTTTTAGCATCCACATCCACACAGATGATCTGTATCAGTTTGTCTTATGTGTAATGGGTGGCAATAAACATTTAATGTTCTCGTACAAGGCCATGAACTTGAAAAAGTCCCACTTCTAGCTGGAGCACTATCCGTCCACTATATTGATGACATCTTCCACATGACCTAACAGGGACTGCATACCATGTTGACCCATATGGAGTAACATGGGTGGGTCATTAATACAGACAAGGGGACAGTGTGTTTCACTCCAGAGAAGTTCTAGTTATGCTCGGGCTCTTAGCTCCAATAAATACAATGGATGCCCAGAAATTGGTGGGACTCTTCAACTAATGGTGGTCACACATTCCCTATATAACTATCTTGATTGTGACACCCATCAATTAGATTACGAAAAAGACGGCTACCTTGAGTGGGGCATAACAACAGAATGCCCTGAAGGTTCTTCAACTAGCCACTTAGGCCACCCTTATCCTTGCCCCCTCTAATTTATTTTGAGTTATGCATCTCAGAAGCCTCTGTATGCCAACTGAAGCATGTTGGAGGGGCCTGTTGGGCTTCTGGACCCAATATCCTGTAGTTGACTGAAAGTAAACACCCTTTGAGAGACTATTGACTACTTATTTGGCTTTAGTGGACACTGAGCTCAAGGGCCATGCCATGAAATCATCTTATGACTAGACATCCCAAACAAATGTTAAATGGTTTCTGTCTTGTTTAATGATTTCATATTTTATTTATCTTTTTTTATTTTTTATATTTTATAATAATATTTTTTAATTATATTATGTTAGCCACCGTACAGTACATCCCTGGTTTTTGATGTAAAGTTCGATGATTCATTAGTTGCGTATAACACCCAGTGCACCATGCAATATGTGCCCTCCTTACTACCCATCACCAGCCTATCCCATTCCCCCACCCCCCTCCACTCTGAAGCCCTCATTTTCTTTCTCAGAGTCCATAGTCTCTCATGCTTCATTCCTTCTTCTGATTATCCCCCCTTTCTTTATCCCTTTCTTCTCCTACTGATCTTCCTAGTTCTTATGTTCCATAGATGAGAGAAACCATATGATAATTGTCTTTCTCTGCTTGACTTATTTCGCTTAGCATTATCTCCTCCAGTGCCATCCATGTTGCAGCAAATGTTGAGAAATCATTCTTTTTGATAGCTGAGTAATATTCCATTGTATATATGGACCACATCTTCTTAATCCAGTCATCTGTTGAAGGGCATCTCGGCTCCTTCCATGATTTAGCTATTGTGGACAATGCTGCTATGAACATTGGGGTGCATATGGCCCTTCTCTTCACTACGTCTGTATCTTTGGGGTAAATACCCAGTTGTGCAATGGCTGGATCATAGGGTAGATCAATTTTTAACTTTTTGAGGGACCTCCACACTGTTTTACAGAGTTGCTGTACCAAATTGCATTCCCACCAACTGTGTAAGAGGGATCCCCTTTCTCCACATCCTCTCCAACATTTGTTGTTTCCTGCCTTGCCAATTTTTGCCATTCTAACTGGCATGAGGTGGTATCTCAGTGTGGTTTTGATTTGAATTTCCCTGATGGCTAATGATTTGAACATTTTTTCATGTGTCTATTAGCCATTTGTATGTCTTCATTGGAAAAGTGTCTGTTCGTATCTTCTGCCCATTTTATGATTTGTTTATTTGTTTCTTGTGTATTGAGGTTGAGAAGTTCTTTGTAGATCTTGCATACCAGTCTTTTATCTGTAGTGTCATTTGCAAATATCTTCTCCCATTCTGTGGGCTGCCTCTTAGTTTTTTTGACTGCTTCCTTGGCTATGCAGAAGCTTTTTATCTTGATGAAGTCCCACATGTTCATTTTATCTTTTGTTTCTCTTGCCTTTGGAGATGTGTCATGAAAAAGGTTGCTGTGGCTGATGTCGTAGAGGTTGCTGCCTATGCTCTCCTCCAGGATTTTGATGGATTCCTGTCTCACATCGAGGTCTTTCATCCATTACTGAATTGCTCTATAACTTCTAGTAGTTTAGGAGTGGATTCTTTTGGGTGTTCCATAGAGAGTATCATGTCATCTCCGAAGAGAGACAGTTTGCCTTCTTCTTTGCCGATTTGGATACTTTTTATCCCTTTTTGTTGTCTGATTGCTGTTTCAAGGACTTCTAGTACTATGTTGAATAATAATGGCGAGAGTGGGGATCCTTGTCATGTTCCTAATCTTAAGGGAAAGGCTTCCAGCTTTTCCCCATTGAGAATGATATTTGCTGTAGGCTTTTCATAGATGGTTTTTATGAAATTGAGGAATGTACCCTCTATCCCTACACTCTGAAGGGTTTTAATCAGGAAATGATGCTGTGTTTTGTCAAATGCTTTTTCTGCATCTATTGAGAGGATCATATGATTTTTGGCTTTTTTCTTGTTGATATGGTCTATCACACTGATCAATTTGTGAATATTGAACCACACTTGCATCCCAGGATGAGTCCCACTTGGTCATGATGGATAATCCTTTTAATGTACTGTTGGATCCTATTAGATAGGATCTTATTGAGAATTTTGGCGTCCATATTCATCAAAGATATCGGTCTCTAATTCTCTTTTTTTTTAATGTTTTTTTATTATATTATGTTAGTCACCATACAGTACATCCCTGGTTTCTGATGTAAAGTTCGATGATTCATTATTTGAGTATAACACCCAGTGCACCATGCAATATGTGCCCTCCTTACTACCCATCACCAGTCTATCCCATTGCCCCACCCCCTCCCCTCTGAAGCCCTCAGTTTGTTTCTCATAGTTCATAGTCTCTCATGCTTCATTCACCCTTCTGATTATCCCCCCTTTCTTTATCCCTTTCTTCTCCTACCGATCTTCCTAGTTCTTATGTTCCATAGATGAGAGAAATCATATGATAATTGTCTTTCTCTGCTTGACTTATTTCGCTTAGCATTATCTCCTCCAGTGCCATCCACGTTGCAGCAAGTGTAATTCTCCTTTTTGAAGGGGTCTTTGCCTGGTTTGGGGATCAAGGTAATACTGGCCTCATAGAATGAGTTTGGTAGCTTTCTTTCTGTTTCTATTTTTTGAAATAGCTTTAGGAGAATAGGTATTATTTCTTCTTTGAATGTTTGGTAGAATTCCCCGGGAATCCATCAGGCCCTGGCGTTTTGTTTTTTGGAAGGTTTTTAATCACTGTTTCAATCTCTTCATAATGAATTGGTATGTTTAAAAAATCAATTTCTTCCTGTTTCAGTCTTGGTAGTTTATAGGTTTCCAGGAAGGCCTCCATCTCCTCCAGATTGCTTAATTTATTAGCATAAAGCTGTTGATAAAAGTTTCTAATAATCCTTTCTATTTCCTTGGTGTTGGTCATGATCTCTCCCCTTTCATTCATAATTTTATTAATTTGGGTCCTTTATTCTTTTGAATAAGTCTGGCCAGTAGCTTATTGATCTTATTTATTCTTTCAAAGAACCAGCTTCTAGTTTTGTTGATGTGCTCTACTCTGCTCCTGGTTTCTAATTCATTGATCTCTGCTCTAATCTTGATTGGCTGCCTTCTCATGCATGGGTTAGGCCTGTTTTTCTGTTCCAGCTCCAGCTTCTTGAGGTGAGAATATAAAAACTGCATTTTAGATTTTTCTGTTCTTTTGAATGAGGCTTGGATGGCTACGTATTTTCCACTTAGGACTGCCTTTGCAGTGTCCCATAGGTTTTGGACCGATGTGTTTTCATTCTCATTGGTCTCCAAAAATTGCTTAATCTCCTTTTTAATTCCCTGGTTTACCCAATCATTCTTGAGCAAGATGGTTCTTAGTTTCCAAGCGTTTGAGTTTCTTCCAAATTTTTCCTTGTGATTTGAGTTCCAGTTTCAAAGCATTGTGGTCTGAGAATATGCAGGGAATAATCTCAGTCTCTTGATATTGTTTGAGACCTTGTTTGTGACCCAGAGCATGGTCTATTCTGGAGAAAGTTCCATGTGCATTCGAAAAGAATGAGTATTCAGTTGTTCTGGGGTGTAGTGTTCTGTATATATCCATGAGGTCCAACTTGTCTAGTATGGCATTCAAAGCTGTTGTTTCTTTGTTGATTTTCTGCTTAGGTGATCTGTCTATTGCTGAGAGCAGAGTGTTGATGTCCCCTATATTAACATCTTAGTATCTATATGTCTCTTTATTCTGGTTAAGAGTTGGCTTGAGTATCTTGCTGCTCCCGTGTTGGGGGCATAGATATTTATAATTGTCATATCCACTTGTTGGATACAAACTTTAAGAATAATATAGTATCCTCTGTATCTCTAACTATAGTCTTTAGCTTAAAATCTAATCTGTCTGATATGAGATTTGCTACCCAGCTTTCTTTTGAGGTCCATTGGCATGAAAGATGGTATTCTATCCTTTCACTTTCAGTCTGGATGTATCTTTAGGTTCAAAATGAGTCTCTTGTAGACAGCATATGGATGAGTCATGTCTTTTAATCCAATCTTCAACCCTGTGGCATTTATGTGAGCATTTAGGCCATTTACATTGAGAGTGATTATTGAGAGATATTATTTTAATGATGCCATGTTGCCTGTAAAGTCTTTGTTTCTATAGATTGTGACTTTCTGTTCTGTATCACTCTTGGGGCCTTTTTACTTTTATAGAACTCCCCTTAATATCTCCTGTAGGGCTGGTTTCATGGTTACAAAATTGGTCAGTGACTGGCGATTCTGCAAGGTCTTTATCTCTCCATCAATTCTGAATGACAGCCTTGCTGGATAAAGGATCCTTGGCTGCATGTTTTTCTCTGAAAGAGCTTAAAAAATGTCCGCCCAACCCTTTCTCTCATTCCAGGTCTGTGTAGACAGGTCTGATGTAATCCTGATACCTTTGCTTTGGTACATGAGAAATTTCTTTTTCCTGGCCACTTTCAATACTGTATCCTTGGATCTAATATTTGCGAATTGCACTACGACGTGATGTGGTGTAGGTTTGTCGTGGTTGAGCTTGGGAAGGGTCCTCTCTGCCTCTTGGACACGAATGCTTGTTTCCTTTGCTAGATTAGGGAAGTTTCAGCTACAATTTGTTCAAATATCTCTTCTAGACCTCTGTTTTTCTCCACCCCTTCGGGGATACCTATGTTTCTGACATTGGAACGTTCATTGAGTCAGTAATCTTCCATAATCTACATTCTTGAGATTGGATTTTTTTTTAAGATTTTATTTATTTATTTGACAGAGAGACAGCCAGTGAGAGAGGGAGCACAGCAGGGGGAGTGTGAAAGGCAGAAGCAGGCTCTTAGCGGTGGAGCCTGATGTGGGGCTCAATCCCAGAATGCCAGGATCACACCCTGAGCCGAAGGCAGACGCTTAATGACTGCACCACCCAGGTGCCCCGAGATTCAGTTTTTTTGAGCCAAGTTTCTGTTTTAGCTTTCTCTTCTACTAACCCATCCTCCAATTTGCCTATTCATTCTTCTGCCTCATTCACCCTGGCTGTCAGAGCATCTAGTTTTGACTGCATTTGGCTCATAGAATTTTTAATTTCCTCCAGATTCGCTCTCATTTCCACCCTTAGAGATTCTATATTCTCGTTAATATTTTCGTTAATATTTTTTCAAGTCTACACATCATCTTGACCATTGTTATTCTGAATTCCATTTCTGATAATTTGGCTATATCCATATCCATTAGTTCTGTGGCAGAGGCCACAGACTCATTGTCTTTTCTTTGCTGGGGGGGATTTCTCCTTCTCGTTATTCTGATGAGGAGAGGTTATGGGGTTGCCCAGAGCCCAAATTATTGACCAGGTCCCAGGCAGTGTGCACTTGTTTTATAGGGACCTTAGGGATGTGGGCTTCTTGATTTTTCAGCCTGCCTTCTGGGGGAGGGGCCTGCCACCCAGATACTCAGGAAACCCTGTTTGGGTAGTCTCTGTGTCCCCTGCGAGGGGGGATGGGGATGGGCACACTGTGTGCCGGTATTTCCAGGCTTTTGTTCTCTGGCAGCTTTCCCTGGTGGTTTGCTGTGCCTCTTCTGAGAGTCAGAGCCACTGTAGCTGAATCCCAGCCTCTGTCTCAGAACAGAGGGATCGCAGTCTGCTCTCCACTGGGGTCTTCTGGCCACTTTAACTCTGTTTCTGTTGGTGCTGCTAAATCCTGCAGCATCCCGGGATGTGCGCCTCACAGCCAGCGTCCCAGCCGTCACTTCCAGGACTGGCACGTCTCTGTCCTTTGTGCTTCTAACACCACCAGCTGCCAGCCACCCCCGCGTGCTCTGGAGCTCTGTTTCAGTGTGGTTCGTGGGCGCTCTGAAGCTCCGGCCCTCAGACTGGTCACGCGCATTCCCCAGCTCATGGTCTCAGTCTGCTCTCTCGCGGGTGCCGCTCCATGAGTCCTGCCCGCTCTCCAGTGCAGGTGGCTACCACTTCCTGGCATCCGAACGCAGCGGCTCCCTACCCCTTCCGTTTATCTTCCAATATCTGTGCACAGATTCAAGGCTCCCCGCTTCATACCTCAATACTCAGCACTGGAGATGTTCATTTGTAGAGATCCAGATGTATCTTCCTGTGTCTCAGGCTGATTCCGTGGGTGTTCAGGATGGTCTGGTACCTATCCAGCTCGACTCAGGGGACCAGCTGAAAAAGAGGACCCCTACTCCTCCACCATCTTAACTCTTCCTGTGCTGCTTGCCTGCACCATGAGAAAAATGTCCTTGTGCCACTGCCCTTCCACCTGGGCCCTGCCCCACGACCCAGCATGCTCTGATTTCATATTTTAAGTCAAAGATTAAATTTTCTATATTGCTATTATATGCTCAAATACATATTCATGAAGTAAAGAAAAAAGGTCTGATGAGATTAATTCTTAAAATTTTAAGTTTTTAAATTTTTAAAATCTAAAATTATCTATAATTATATCACTTACTCCTGTGTTTTTCTTCTCTGGAAGTTAATTGTTTCTGCACTTGCATTTGAAGTTTTGCCACTGAATCTTGTTGCTTAAGCATAAGGTTTTGGTCTGGTACATCATCATGAGCTACATAAAGAGATTCATTTAGTCTCTTAATAGAAAAAATAGATCTACTGTGAAATCTCTAGATTTAAAGTTTATAACAAATACATAGCAAAATTTTCTCTCATTTTAATAATGTTATAAGCTAATTACCATAATACCAGATGTGACATGAAAATTGTGAGAATATTTTTAGTGGGTGTGTGTTGAAGCTGTATCACTAACATATCTATTATGATGTTTCAAATATAATGTTATACTGTATGTAGTCTCTAGTTTTCTTGGGTTATTTATGCTTTAAATTAATATATATTCATATAACTAAAAGAAAATTCATATGTAAAAGAAGATTCAAGGTTAT
The DNA here is from genome assembly GCF_023065955.2 of Ursus arctos. NCBI lineage: Eukaryota > Metazoa > Chordata > Mammalia > Carnivora > Ursidae > Ursus > Ursus arctos. Next base: position 6,574,638 of record NW_026622986.1, read on the forward strand.
TCATTACAGAACAATTGCAAATTGCAAATATTCACAATCACAAAGTTTTAAGCAGAGGAGATTGGTGAAAAAAACTAAGGTATACACTATACACTATATTGTGTATAAATTTTGTTCAATAATGTGGTACAAACAAAATTACATACAGCTGTAATATGAATGAAACAGATCTCAATAAACTGACTCAATTGTCTTTTTCTTTAGCCTTTGACTCATCTACCAAGATGCCCAATGAGTCAAATGAGAGACACAACAGATAGGCTCTGAGAAAACTAGAGAAGCAGTTTTGTGGCTACTAATGGATCAAAAAAAAAGTTTGAGACACTCCATACTGAGTTACACAGTGACTACTGTTAGCTCTAGCATGCCCCTAAAACCAATGGACAACCTATGATTCAGTGAGCTACTAAGACTCACACTTTAATGAAAAAGAAGATAGAATCCCAAGGATTGCTTTGCCCAGCAAGTCAAAGAGATCTTGGGACTTGGGTACTTTGCCTTCATGAAGAAGGAGGTAAATGTTAAACTTAGTGAGGGAGAGGGGCACACTGTAGGGTTTCTTACAGATCTCCTTATTCAGAGGGCCTTGACAGTGCCCATATTGCCCAAGGAGATAGAGGAAAAGGGGGATGAAAGACATGAACATCTGAGACTATTCTCTTTCCTTAGGGTAATATTTTGGCTTTGGGTATTATTTTGACCTACCCATTATGAGTTCCCTGACACTGGAAAACATATTTGAATCATCTCTTATAGAGTCTCTAATGACTCTGTGAGGCCCCCTGATGGTCTCTAGGGTCACAGATGGATGAGAACAGTGATTTGATAAGATTTTTAACCAGACTCAGATTTCTAGATTCCTCCAGACCACCTTCACTGGTTACCTAACTCAATTAAACTTCCTTATAAGGTAATGTCAATTGGTTCATGGCACAATTCAGATCTTAACTGACAAATTTTCAAGCATGGAAAAAGTGGCTTCCAAGAAGATATTATTGTTGAGGCAGTGAACAGAGAGACCTAAAAATGGTAATTGGGCACCTACACCTGAACTATTTGGTGAGGGGTTTTCCTGAAGAAATCCCTAGGACTAGCTGCTCAACAACAGGGTCTCAAGGAAAACATTAATGAACTCTTCACCAAAGATCTCCTGGCCATGTAGTAGGCCATGAGTCCCAACACACATCCCCACTAAAGTCCAAATTATGATGATCCTTGACTAATACAAGTGCTCTCCCCTTTGCTCCTCCAAGTGACATTGAGAAAAATCAAAGAACCATCTACAAATTTTACTCAGACCTCTCAGCTTTCAAAAATAAACAAAATTAGGGAGGTGGTAGGCCAAGACTCTTATGTCACCAGGGTAATCTGAGGATGTATGCCAAGGTCAGAATTCAAAAGAGGGGTGGAATTGCATTTCTAGGGGCATTAGGATACTGGTGCATAGGTGACCATGATCTCCATAACTTCTGAAGCCTGGTAGTGGGGGAAAGAGATAGTACTCTCTGATTTCTCATCTGAGGCTATCACCAAAGTCACCCTTGGTCAAACACTACTATAAATGTATCACGCCACCAAAAAAATTCCATTTTTATAGCCCCCCCTACTAAATGTATAATGCTATAAAAGGAATTTCTATGTGTACCCCCATTCACATTCAGCCCCAGGCCCTGATAGGAATTACTATCTTTAGGGCCATTTACATGGGGCATGTAGAAGACTGCAAACAACCAAACTAAACATCACCTAGCACCTGTGTCTCCCAAAACAAATTCCTGGGAAAGAAAATAAATAACTACTCTCATTGCTGAACCTAATGAAGCAAAAATTCTCCATGAGACTCTTTCCCATTTTAATAACTAAGTTGACCTTTCACATGGACCTGGGTGTATAGTGACTCAATTAATTTTGATTCAATACTATAGCACAGCTCTGTGCACTAGGGGTACCTGAAACTGTAACTGTCATACAGTCTTTTCCAAACTGAAGGAACTTGATATGCAATGACTGACATCTCCAATGCCCTCTACTGTATCCCACTTCATGCAAATGATCACAGTTAATTTAACCTTATGTGAAATAAGTTGCAATATACTATTAGTATTCTTCATATAACTACCAAAATGTTTCAATATCTGTCACCTTATGCTAAGTGAAATAAGTCAAGCAGAGAAAGACAATTATCATATGGTTTCACTCATTTGTGAAACATAAGGAATAGCAGGGAGATAGGTAGGAGAAGGAAGGAAAGAATGAAGGAGGGGTAAACAGCAAGTAATGAATCATGGAACATTACATCAAAAACTAGGGATGTACTGTATGGTGACTAACATAATAAAAAATTATTATAAAAAAAAAAGAAGGGGAAATGAACCATGAGAGACTATGGACTCTGGGAAACAAACTAAGGGTTTTAGAGGGGAAGGGGTGGGGGGATGGGCTAGCCCAGTGATGGGTATTTTTTTTTAAAGATTTTATTTATTTATTTGACAGAGAGAGAGACAGCCAGCGAGAGAGGAAACACAAGCAGGGAGAGTGGGAGAGGAAGAAGCAGGCTTCCCAGCGGAGCAGGGAGCCTGATGCAGGGCTCTATCCCAGGACCTTGGGATCATGCCCTGAGCCGAAGGCAGACACTTAATGACTGACCCACCCAGGCGCCCCAAGCCCAGTGATGGGTATTAAGGAGGGCACGTATTGCATGGAGCACTGGGTGTTATACTCAAACAATGAATCATGGAACACTACATCAAAAACTAATGATACACTGTATGGTGACTAACATAATAAAAAATTTTTTTAAAAAGTAGAAAAAATATCTGTCACCAATGTATAGTTCATGACTTTTAAATGTCCTACTCCCAGAGAGAGGATTAGTCTTTAGTTAAGTGGGCCCAGACAAGGACACCATCCAAAAAGGACTAGATGCCCTTTTGACACACTAGTGGCTCTTGGATGGTCTATTTGTACAAAAAAGGGTACATTTACCTCATATCCTAGTGAAATCCTGGACATGATTTCAAAAGAGCATGACTTCTCATTCCAGAGGAGAAGACTACCAAATATTGGCCCACTCATCAACCCCAATAAATAAAGGCCCAGAAATTAGTGGGACTCTGACTATTTGCACTCTCATTTTCCCTGTGTGGGGTCCTTGATGATACAATCTATAAGATTACCAAAAATGTTGCTTACTTTTAGTAAGGATACAACTAAGAGGATGACCTAAAGACCCCCCAATAGGCCTCTTAGGCAGCCCTTCCCCTATACTCTTTTGATCCCTATTTCAGGTTTGAATTACAGATCTCAGAAACATCTGTATACCAATTGGAGTCTATGGCAGAAGGCCACTGCTACAGGTCAAAGGCATCCATTGGGCTTTTGAACCTGTAATTACCTGGAGTTGGCTGAAAGGCACACTACTTTGAAGAAACAATTGTTCACCTGTTTGGGGCCCTGGGAAATTCTGAGTGCTTGTCTTGTGGTCATAAAATGATATTAAGACCAGAAATTCCAACCAAAGGATAGCAATGGTTTTGCTTTTTTTTCTAGCTATCTTGGGGTATTCATATTTTAGTAAAAATGTAAATTTTCTATAAATATATGTTCAAATACATATTCATGAACAAAAATAAAATGATCTAATTTAAGATAAAGTTATTTGTAATTTTATACTTACTACTAAGTCTTTCCTTTTTGTGAGTTTGTTTCTTCACTTGAATTTCTGATATTGACATTGAGTCCTGATGTTCAAGCATATGATTTTCATCTGTTATTTCATCCTGAACTACATAGAGAAGCATTTAGTCAACTAAATAAAAAAGACATGTATTGTGAAATCCCTAGGTTTTAAATTTATAGCAAGTATACATCAGCATCTTCTCTCATTTTTATAAAGTTATAAGTAAATTACCATAATGCTAGATCAGATATAAAAACTGAGAGAAGAGTTTTAATGGGTGTGTGTAGAAGGCATTTTATCATATCATTAATATTCCTAGGCTTTAAGTGTGTTTTATATTAGTCTCTAGTTTTCTTAGTTTTATAATGTTTTCAGTTAATATCTATTCATAGACTGAACAATGAAAACACATATACAAAGATTATTTATTCTAGCATATTTGTAATTGCAAAATACTCAAAACCACCTAAATGTACAAGTGTAGGAAATTGATAGACTAAAGTAGATAAACTATGATAATATAAACTATGGATATAATGTGGTACTAACAGCTGTACACACGAGTATAGAAGGAATGCTATAGATCCCTACAAACTGACTTGATGGTATTTCTAGGAAATGATGTTTACTGGAAAAGAACCTGAAACAGAAAATATCTAGCAGGAGAAGAAAGGGAAGAAGAAGGGGGGGGGGTAAAGAGAAGGGGGGAATGAACCATGAGAGATTATGGACTCTGGGAAACAAACTGAGGGCTTCAGAGGGGAGGGGGGTGGGGGAATGGGATAGGCTGGTGATGGGTATTAAGGAGGGCACATATTGCATGGTGCACTGGGTGTTATATGCAAATAATGAATCATGGAACACTACATCAAAAACTGGGGATGTACTGTGTGGTGACTAACATAATATAATAAAAATATTATTAAAATAAAATAGTATGCTATCTTCTAAGTAAGAAAGAAAGGGAAATGGAGGGGGATGAAGAGAGATACATTCTACTTACCTTTACAAAATGAAACACAGGAAATACAAACCAGAAAACGAGATATTTGGTCACTAAAAAGTCACTGTAGACACTGATAGCTGAGTTGTATTCAGTGACTATTGTTAGTTCTAAGCATGTCTCAGGCACTAATGGATAGGCTATGACACAGCAAGTTTTTGAGACTCATATTTAATGAGTTGCTTTAAACTTGTTGCTTTACCAGAAAGTTGAAGAGACAATAGACTTGGGTAGTGGGCCTCCAACCATAAAGCAAGTAATCTTGTTAACTTAGCTCAGGACAGTGGCAACTTGTTGGGTGTGTCACAACAGATACACTGTTTCTGAAGTCCCTAAAAGCACCCACTTTGCCCAAGGAAGACAGGGGGACAGGGTGAAGAAAAGACACACAAATACCTGAGACACTCTCCTTCTACTGGCTGCCATTTGGTTTCTGAAAAGTTTGGCCCACCCAAGATGTGTTCCCTGCCACTGAAAATAGTATCTAGTTACTCAACAATGGAGTCTCCAGGAGGAAATGGATGGATTTTCCACTAAGAATCTTCTGGCCAGCGGGTAGTGTGCCATGAGGGGCCAACACACAGCCCCATAAGAATCAAAATGATGGGGACAACTGGGTGGCTCATTCAGTTAAGCATCTGACTTTTGATCTCAGCTCAGGTCTTGATCTCAGGGTCATGAGTTCATGCTGGGTGTGAAGCGCACTTAAGAAAAAAAAGAATCAAACCAGTGATCTTAACACGAGTCAGAGAACTCTGCCTACATTTACCCAGAGCTCTTGGCTTTCAAAAATAAGTAAGACTGGGAGCAGGCCAAGATCTCTCTATTTCCCCTGGCATGTGAAGATGTATGCCTTTGAGTTCAAAGAGGTGATGAGGAGAAATTACATAACTTGGGCCATTTGGATTCTAGTTGATGAATAACTGTGATTGCCACAATTCTGACCCAGGGTAATAGGAAGCAATTAATGCTATCTGGCCCTGTCTGAGACCTGACTATGGATGTCTCTTTGGGGCACCATAAGCCTCCATTTTTATAACTTCCGCTACTAAATATATTACTAAAATAGATATATTTTCTATGTGAACTCCAACTGGGATCAGCCCCACGCCCTAATGAGCATTGCTGCATATAGGGTCATTTTAGTGAGGCATGTGGAAGACTATAAACCTACTAGACTACCAATATCTAGAGATTGCCTCCAAAACCAACTATGTAAGGGAGAAAAAAAAATTATCCTCAGTGCTGAGTTTAACTAAGCCAAAGATCTCCATGAGACTATTTCATCATTCGATAACTAAGTCAACCTGTGCATATAGCCTTGGGTGCTTATAGACTCAATTAATTATAGGCAGCTTAAATAATGAAACAGCCTAGGACACTGATGTTACCTAACATTGTGACTGCCATAGAAGCTATTGTCCAAGCTAAGGGAAATAGGCATTGAAGTAATTCACATTCCAAATGCTGTTTTTAGCATCCACAACCATACAGATGATCAGAATCAGTATCCCTTTTATGTGATGGGTTTCAATACACCTTGAATGTCATTCCACAAGGCTATGAACAAGAAAAAGTCCCACTCCTATATGGAGCACTATCATTCCACTATATTGATGACATCCTTCTGGTTGGCCTAGTCAAAGGCACTACCCAACAAGGACTAGATGCTGTGTTGACCCACTTTCAGCAACACAACTGGGTCATTAATATGGACATAGTACAAGGACCTATACCCAAGTGAAATCCCTGGACTGGAGCAATATGTCTCATTTTAGGAGACAACTTCCAAATGCATGTCCCTCTCAGTCCCAACAAATACAAAAGAGGGCTGAAAATTTGTGGGACTATCCTGACTGGCACTCTCATATTCCCTTCCATGGGATCCTGAAGGCAACCATCTATTGAGTTACCAAAAAAGCCTCTACATTTGAGTGGATTTCAACCAACAAAATGCTCTGGAAGTCAAAACAGACCTCCTAGGCCTCTCCGATTGCATTTGAGTTATAGGTCTCAGCAACTTCTTTTTACCAGTTGGAGTCTTTTGGAAGAGGGCAACTGCACAGGACAGTGGATTAATTAGGCTTCTGGACGCCTAACTACCTGGAGCTGACTGAAAGTTACAGACCCTTTGAAAGAATTATTGGCCTGTTTTTGACTTTGGTAGATACTTAGGGCATGACCCATGGCTGTGAAATAGTATTATAGCCAGAAATACTAACCTTAAATTATGATTACTTTAGCTTTTGTTCTATAGTTATTTTAAGACATTTATACTTTAGGTCAAAGTGTTAATTTTCTATAAAATACAGATTTATGATTCAAAGAAAAAATCTTTGGAAGCAATTAATTAAAAATAATTTAAGATTATAATTATTATCCTTACTAGTATATCTTTACTCTCTAGAAATTCTTTGTTTCTTTACTTGTATTTGGGTTTCTGATATTGATTCAAGATTCTTAAGCATTAGATTTTCATCTGGTGTTTTATCATGAGCTACATAAGAGATATATTGTGTACACTAAATGAAAAAAAATGGTTCTATTATGAAATCTCTATAATTTAAATTTATAAAAAACATACAGCAAGATTCTCATTGTTATGAAGTTATAACTAATTACCATAATTCCAGGTCTGACAAGATTACTGTGAAAATAGTTTTATTTTATTTTTTAATAATAATTTATTATGTTATGTTAGTCACCATACAATACATCCTTAGTTTTTGATGTAGTGTTCCATGATTCATTATTTGCATATAACACCCAGTGCTCCATGCAATACGTGCCCTTCTTAATACCCATCACTGGCCTATCCCAATCCCCCATCCCCCTCCCCTCTGAAGCCCTCAGTTTGTTTCTCAGAGTCCATAGTCTCTCATACTTCATTCCCCCTTCTGTTTACCCCCCTTCATTCTTCCCTTCCCCCTTCCTTTTTCCACCGATCTTCCTGCTATTTCTTATGTTCCATAAGTGAGTGAAACCATATGATAATAGTCTTTCTCTGCTTGACTTATTTCACTTAGCATAATCTCCAGTCCTGTCCATGTTGCTGCAAATGTTGGGTAATCGTTCTTTCTGATGGTTGAATAATATTCCATTGTATATATGGACCACATTTTCTTAATCCATTCATCTGTTGAAGAGCATCTCTGCTCCTTCCACAATTTAGCTATTGTGGACAATGATGCTATGAACATTGGGGTGCATATGGCCCTTCTCTTCACTACATCTGTATCTTTGGGGTAAATACCCAGTAGTGCAATTGCTGTGTCATAGGGTAGCTCTATTTTTAACTTTTTGAGGGACCTCCACACTGTTTTCCAAAGTGGCTCTACCAACTTGCATTCCCACCAACAGTGTAAGAGGGTTCCCCTTTCTCCACATCTTCTCCAACATTTGTTGTTTCTTGCCTTGTCAATTTTTGCCATTCTAATTGGTGTAAGGTGGTATCTCAACTGTCTCTCTTTGCAGATGACATGATACTGTATATGGAAAACCCAAAAGACCCCACCCCCAAATTACTAGAATTTATAGAGCAATTAGTAATGTGGCGGGATACAAAATCAATGCTCAGAAATCAGTTATATTTCTATACACAAACAATGAGATTTAAGAAAGAGAAATTAGGGAATCGATTCCATTTACAATAGAACCAAAAATCATACAATATCTCAGAATTAACTTAACCATAGAGGTAAAGGATCTAATTTTAGAAACTACAGATCACTCTTGGAAGACATTGAAGAAGACACAAAAAGATGGAAAAATATTCCATGCTCATGGATCGGAAGAATTAACGTAGTTAAAATGTCTATGCTACCCAAAGCAATCTACACGTTCAATGCCATCCCAATCAAAATACCAATGACATTTTTCAAAGAACTGGAACAAACAGCCCTTAAATTTGTGTGGAACCAGAAAATGCCCCGAATTGCCAAGGAATTGTTGAAAAGGAAAAACAAAGCTGGGGGCATCACGTTGCCAGATTTCAAGCTGTACTACAAAGCTGTGATCACAAAGACAGCATGGTACTGGCACAAAAACAGACACATAGACCAATGGAACAGAATAGAGAACCCAGAAATGGACCCTCGGCTCTATGGGCAACTGATCTTTGACAAAGCAGGGAAAAACATCCAGTGGAAAAAAGACAGTCTCTTCAATAAATGGTGCTGGGAGAATTGGACAGCTATATGCAACAGAATGAAACTTGACCACTCTCTCACACCATACACAAAGATAAATTCCAAATGGATGAAAGACCTTGATGTGAGACAGGAATCCATCAAAATCCTAGAGGAGAACATAGGCTGTAACCTCTTTGACATCGGCCACAGCAACTTTTTTCATGACACATCTCCAAAAGCTCTAAGAGAAACAAAAGAAAAAATGAACTTGTGGGACTTCATCAAGATAAAAAGCTTCTGCACAGCCAAGGAAACAGTCAAAAAAACTAAGAGGCAGCCCACAGAATGGGAGAATATATTTGCAAATGACACTACAGACAAAAGACTGGTATCCAAGATCTACAAAAAACTTATCAAGCTCAATAACCAAGAAACAAATAATCAAATAAAAAAAGGGCAGAAGATATGAACAGACACTTTTCCAATGAAGACAAACAAATGGCTAACAGACACATGAAGAAATGTTCAAAATCATTAGCCATCAGGGAAATTCAATTCAAAACCACATTGAGATACCACCTTATGCCAGTTAGAATGACAAAAATTGATGAGAAGAGTTTTAACAGATGTGTGTTGAACGTTTCTCATTACGTCATTGACATTTCTAGACATCATAGGTAATTTACATTGGTCTGTTTCTCTTGGGCTATTTATACTTTATGGATCATATAGACTTCGTAGACCAACAAATGCATATGTATAATTTATTAATTACAGCATTATTTGTAATTGTACATTAATGTTGAAATATAGGAGATTGGAAGAATAAGCTAAGACATATACTATAAACTATGTAAATTATGATAAATAATATGGTATAAACAGCTGTATAGAAATGTAAAAGGAATGAAAAAAGATATCTATAGGCTGACTTAGAGGGATTTCAAGAAGACGATATTAAGTGACAAAAAGGGGGGGTCACATGGTACCTTTTAGGTAAGGAAGAAGGGGAAATAAGAAATAAGAAAAAGAGATACTTACCTTTACAAAATGAAACACAAGTGAGATATTAAAAAACAGTGTAGTTGGTTACCCACAAGATGAAAGGGAGAAAACGGGACAAAATGGTTCTCTTCTAAGTATATCTCTTTATATATTTTTTTACTTTTGGAAGCAGGTTCCAGTTCTGCATACTTAAAAAATAAAATTAAATCACAAAAGAGGAACTACAACTGAAGGCAAACTTAAAGAAATGAACTTGCTAAATAATAAAGCATTAATGCAAATAATGCATCAATATAATATTTGACATGGATCCTCATTCATAAGCAAGAGTGTGAAGGAGATACTGTAAACACATGACAAATACTTTTAGTAGTCTTATTTTTCTTTGTTTCTTTTTTTAAAAAGATTTTATTTATTTATTTATTTATCTATCTATTTATTTGAGAGAGAGAGAGAGAGAGCATGAGCTGGGGAAAGGGCAGGAGGAGAGTGACAAACAGGTTCCCTGCTGAGCAGGGGGCTCCACAAGGGGCTCAATCCCAAGACCCTGAGATTATGACCTGAGTTGAAGTCAGATGCTTAACCAACTGAGCCACCCAGGCACCCCATTGTTCATTATGCTTATTTTTCCATGTGCTAAGCAATTCCAAAGCAAATTTATAAGCATAACAAGATGGAGCAGATGAGTAAATGTGATATATTATTTACAGTCAAGATTTACACAGTGAAGTAAAGGACATACACATGCAATGGAGGAAAGCAAGAAAAGGCCCTGAGGGGATAGACTAGAATTGAAGGTTTCCAAGATTTATCATGAATTATAAATACGTCTATGTTTATTTACATACACATGTGTACATATGTAGGCATGAGTGTGTGAATATATATGTGTAAGTATAAGTATATGTGAATACACCTATGGAATCTGACTCCAGGCCAGATCTTATGTGTGATGTATCAGACACAAACACAGATGATTATAAAGGAATTATCTGGCAATTAGCATGGGGGAAAAAAGCTTCTCAATCCACAAATGACTTGATAAACAACCAATCATGGTCTCAACTTTCTCTTCCCTCAAGCTCTTGCCCATAGTGCATTCTTACCCCAGTTGCTTACAGTTGGAGGCTTCCTTATGGTGGCAGGGAGGAGGCGCTTGACTTAAGTATTGTATTGTTTAGGCACTGCCTCTGCCTAGACCACCTCACTGGGAGGCACTTGAAATTTTTCTATTTTTCACTTTTCTATTCCTAGCCCTGCCACCACTACTTCCCAAGAACATAGGATCCATAAAGCATCAAGAGACTTTTCTTTGGGGATCCTTCAGCTGTGAGATGATCCTCCCCTATATCTCATACCAGTTTGCACTGATACATCTAACCCTCATCCACTGCTAATCCAGAGGGGAAATGGAACATTGGTGTAGATGGGGCCCTTTCCCATTTAGACTCTTGTTTGTAATATTGTACTAAGTGAATAAAGGCTTGTTACTTTCATTTTAGCTGTTATTTTAATTGACCGACTCAAAAACTGGCATCTCTCTATCTGACAAATTGGGACAGCAAGCAGGGTCAATGAAGTTCAATGCCTTTATGAAAGCACACTTTGGAATATCCTAGTGAATCTGTGGGACATTCTGGGGTAGGGTAGTGCAGTGCTACGGGATCATTAGCAAGAGTCTGAAAGCTGCCTGAGACACTTTGGCAGTCAGACCAATATGTTTTGGACAGTGCTAACAAATCATGCAGGGTGCTCTAGGAAAGCGTGATTTTGTTGTTTACATAAGCTTTTTCAGTTCTGAGGGGGAACGAAGTTTCTTCTCTCTAGACCTCAATTCATTGGCCAAGTCACCTGCAAGAGCCATGGGATCACTTCGGCCAATAACAAAAAAGAACTTAGAAACCTGGGTTGTTTGCCTCAGTGGGAAAGGGAATAATCTTGTTAAACTTAGTGAAGTAAAAGAGCACATTGTTGGGCTTCTACTACAGAGCACCTTCTTCAGCAAGCCTTGACAGTAGCCATATTGACTGAAAAGGTGACAATAAATGAAGGATGAAAAGTGAAAATATCTGAGACTAGGTACTGTTTTGGCTCTGACAGGATGGCCCACCTGTGAGGAGTTCCTTGCCACTGAAAACAATGTTTGGATCACCATTATAGAAGGGGGAGTATCCCATTAAGTCACACTAGTGGTCCTGCAGTCTACACTGATGGAATGAGGACAGTACATAATAACATTTTTTTAAAAGATTTTATTTATTTATTTGAGAGAGAAAGTGTGTGCATGAGTGGGGGGAGAGGCAGAGAGAAAATGAGAAGCAGACTCCCCACTGAGCAAGGAGCCTGATGTGGGGCTCAATCCCAGGATCCCAGGATCATTAACTGAGCCAGAGGCAGACACTTAACTGATTGAGCCACCCAGGCACCCCAGCACATGATAACATTTTTAAACAGACTCAGATTTCTCAATTAATTATGCCACCCTAACTGGATATCAAGCTGTATTAAACTTCTTCATAAGGTCAGGTCATTGGGCACTATACAATCTGAATATTAACTGATAAATTGTTAGACAAAAAAATAGCAGCTACTGCCAAGGTAGCAATGATTGACTGAAAGTGAAAGCAATGTAAAAATGGTAATCAGTCACCAACTCCTGAACAATTTGGGCCAAGGCCTTCTCAAAGAGATCTATGAGTGGATAACCAATAGTGAGGTGCCAAATAAGTAGATTGATGGGTTCTGTACCAAGGCATTAATGGCCTGATAGTGAGCCATGGGATGTCCAAAGGCGGCTGAACTAGGTTCCACAAGCTTATGGCCCCTATGACTAATAGAAGTTCTACTGCCCAGCTCTTTCCACTGAATCATGACATGAATCCTAGAGCCTACCAAACTTTATCAAGAACTCTTTGTTTTCAGAAATGAATAAGACTATGCATTAAACCAGGTACTTGTCCATTTTTCCTCAGTGGAAACATAAAGACCTATGCAATGGTCAGAATTTAATGGGGAGGTGTGTTTCTTGGGCTTGTGGATACTGGTGCTATGTGACTGTGATCTGCACAACTTCTGATACCAAGATGAAGGGGAAACATGTAACATTCACTATATAAGGGAAAGGGATCTAGGCAAGGATCTCATTGGGTCTGAGGCCATTTCCATGTGACCCCTACCCAGATCCAACTATGGATATTTCCCTTAGGATCACTGCAAACCTCCATTGTTATGATCCTATTAGCATACATATTATTATATTATTAGTATAGATGAATTGTCAATGTGAACTTCCACTTTGTACTAATTCCTCAGCCCTGATGGAAATTTCTGCAGTTAACTACATTTTAGTTGATATATGGAAGACTGTGAACCTATTCAATTACCAGTGTCTAGTGTCTTTTTCTCCCAAAACACCTGCATGGGGAAGAAAAGTTTATAGCGTCCCTAATTACTGAGCTGAATGAATTGAAACTTCTCCATGAAACTATTTAACTATTCAATGACTCAGTCAATCTGTGCTCACAACTTTGGGTACATGGAGATTTAACTGATCTATGCAGCTTAATGTTGTAGTATAGCCCTTACACCTATGGTATTTGACATTGTGACAGTGCTATAGTCTATGTTCAAACTTGAGGGATCTTGGGATGCTGCAATTGATATTATGAATGCCCCTTTCAGCATCCTTTATTGTGGATATACTGATCAGTATATCCTGTTGTGGACTGGGTTGCCATATACCACAACTGTACTTCCACAATGCTGCTAAAATTCTCTGAATATCTGTCATCAATGCAAAAGTGATGACATGAAAAATTTCCACTAACAGAGAAAGCAATAGACCTCCACTATAGTGATGACATCAACCAACATGGGCACAACTAAGCAAACACTAGTTGTCCTCAGACCCACACATGGCAACTTAGTGGGGTCAGTATTACAGGCAAGGTACAGTTACCTGGTACCCTAATAAAATTCCTCAACATTCTTTGTAAAGGGTATAACATCTCATTCCAGAAAAGAGTGCCCAGCCTTGGCCTACTCTGCTTCAACAAATGAAAGCCCAGCAATTGATGGGACAATTTAGTTATTTACACTCTTACATTCCCCGTGTAGGGCCTGTGATGGCACCTATCTGTGGGTAAGTAGAAAGGCCACTTACTTTCAGTGGGGCCATGACCAAGAGGATGCCCCAAAGGCTCTCCAACAGGACAACATGTTGCCCTTCTACTGGGCCCCTCTAATCTGTATTGGCTCTTTGAGTTACAAAACTTAGCAACATCTCTATTCACTGAAAGAAGGTATGGCAGAAGGCCACTGATACAGGTCAGAAGCACTCCTTTGGGCTTTCAAACCCATATCTCCAGGAGTCAGATGAAAGGTACACATTCTTTCAGAGATGTTTTGTGGCCAGTTACAGGGCCTTGGTGGATACTGAGTGGTTGCCCTATAACTATGAAAAAACCATGGGACAAGAAATACCAACCAAAGACTGAATTCTTCTGCATTTGTTCTCTAGTTATCTTTAGGTACTGATACTGTAGGTCAAGGTATGATTTCTATAAAATATATGTTCAAATATATATTCGTGAACCAAAGAAAAATGATCACCCAATGAGTTTCATTTAAGGTTATCTATTACTCCCTGCCTTAGAGGAAGCAAGATGGTAGAAGAGTAGGGGGACCTCATTTCACCTGGTCCCTTGAATTTAGCTAGATAACTATTCAAATCATTTGGAACACCCATGAATTCAATCTGAGGTGTAAGAAAAGAATGTCTGGAACTCTACAAGTAGGAACGCCACCACTTTTTGCAAGGTGGGATGTGTGGAGAAGTGAATCTGAGGGAATATTTTGGAAAATAAGTGGCTGGGGGAGGGAGCCTCAGTAAGCTGGCCACCAGAAAGTGATATAGCCCCAGAGAGCAAAATCAGAACCCTTAGAAATCTGCTCCAGGGAGAGACATGCCAGCCTGAAAGGTGCTCAGGTGGTGAAGAGGGCAGAATTCTAGGTGGGACAGTGTGGTCTCAGGATCCCTGGAATCACAGAAGAACGGGGGTGCCTGAGCCAGTAGAGTTCCCAAGCACTGAAGCTGGCACAGTGAACCAGAGGGAGCTCTCAGCTTGGTTCACCATAAACCACAAGCCACGGCCCAACTGGGAGGGCACTGTCCTTGTGGGGACCTGCAAAGGACAGGAAAGCAGAGACCTTTCACCTTCCCTTGGGAGGGGTGGAGTGGGATCACACACAACAGTGAGACAGCTGTCAGTGCGAGAGCTCTGGAAAAAAACAGGAATGTGGCAACCCTCCATCATCCCCCCAGGAAAAGACTCAAAATACACAAGGTAAAATTACACCTAAAAGAGCTAGAGAAAGAAGAGCAAATAAAGCCTAAGCCAAACAGGAGAAGAAATATAATAAAGATCACAGCAGAAATCAATGAAATAGAAACTGAAAGAATCGTAGAACAGATCAATGAAACTAGAAGCTGGTTCTTTGAAAGAATTTATAAGAACAATAAAGCCCTAGCCAGACTTATCAAAAAGAAGAGAGAAAGAACCCAAATTAATAAAATAATGAATGAAAGAGGAGAGATCACGACCAAAACCAAGGAGATACAATCAATTTTAAGAACATATTATGAACAACTTTGTGCCAACAAATTAGGCAATTTGGAACAAATGGATGCATTCCTGAAAACATATAAACTACCAAAACTGAGGCAGGAAGAAATAGAAGATCTCAACATACCCATAACTAGCAAGGAAATTGAAGCAGTAATCAACCTCCAACCCCCCCCCCCCAAAAAAAAAGAGTCCAGGGCCAGAGGGCTTCCCAGGGAAATTCTGTCAAACACTTAAAGAATTAATACCTATTCTTCTGAAGCTGTTTCAAAAAATTGAAATGGAAGGAGAACTTCCAAACTCTTTCTATGAGGCCAAATTACCTTGATCCCAAAACCAGACAAAGGAGAAAGTAGAATTAGAAACCAATATCCCTGATAAATGTGGATGCCAAAATTCTCACCAAGATACTGGTCAACAAGATCCAACAGTACATTAAAAGGCTTATTTATCATGACCAAGTGGGATTTATTTCTGGGCTGCAAGTGTGGATCAACATTTGCAAATCAATTAACATAATACATCACATTAATAAAAAGAAAGGACAAGAACCATATGATCCTCTCAGTTGATGCAGAAAAAGCATTTGACAAAATTAAGCATTCTTTATTGGATGCTGTAATTCTCCACAGTATAGAGATAGAGGGAACATACCCCAATACCATAAAAGCCATCAACAAAAAGCCCACAGCAAATATCATTCTCCATGGGGAAAAACTGAGAGCTTTTCCCCTAAGGTTAGGAACATGACAGGGATGCCCACTCTCACTGCTATTGTTCAACATAGTACTAGAAGTTCTAGCTTCAGCAATCAGACAACAAAAAGAAATAAAAGGCATTCATATCAGTAAGGAAGAGTCAAACTCTCACTTTTCACATATGACATGATACTTTGTGTAGAAAACCTAAAAGACTCCATGCCAAAATTGCTTGAACTCATACAGCAATTCAGCAACGTGGCAAGATATAAAAATCAATGCACAGAAAGTAGTTGCATTTCTATATTCTAATGAGATAGAAGAAAGAGAAATTAAGGAATCGATCCCATTTACAACTGCAACAAAAACCATAAGAAATTTAGGAATAAACCTAACCAAAGAGGTAAAGGATCTCTACTCTGAAAACTACAGAACATTTATGAAAGAAGTTGAGGAAGACACAAAGAGATGGAAAAATGTTCCATGCTCATGGATTGGAAGAAATATAGTTAAAATGTCTATGCTACCCAGAGCAATCTACACAATCAATGCACTCCCTATCAAAATACCATCAACTGGAGGAGGCAAGAGAGCAGAGGAGTAGGGAACCCCGTTTCAAATGGTGCACTGAATTTAACTGGATATCTATCAAACCATTTTGAACACCCACGAGATCAGCCTGATATGTAAGAATATATATCTGGATCTCTACAAGTAGAAAAGTAACTGCTTTTTGCAAGGTAGGATGTGCAGAGTCATGAATCTATGGAGAGACATCAGAAGATAAACAGAAAGGGGAGGGAGTCTCCATTAGCTGGTTCCTAGAAAGTGATATAACAGCAGAGTGAAAAATTGAAACCCTTAGAAATCTGCTCTAGTAAGCGACATCCCTCTCTGAAGGGAGCCCTGGAAATGAAAAGGCAGAATTTTAGGTAGCACATTGCGGTCTCAGGTTACTTGGAACTACAGAGCAAAAGGGCTTTCCTGAAATGGTAGAGGGCCCATGCATTGGAGTCGGGAAGCAGGTCATGGTCAGCAAGGCCAGGAAGGAACTCTCTCAGCTCAGATCACCATAAACTGTGGGCCCAGCTGGTGGATAACTACTCTTTCCTTGAACAGCCTGAAAAAATCGGGAACATGCACCCATGACTAGGCAAAACCTCGCACAGTGGTAGTTGCCAGGAAAGGGCTTATAGAGGTACCCAGGCCTGATTCTGGAGCTTCAGGTATGCACATAAGCTGCAGCTCCTTGCGGTTTTAGAATCACAAAGGGCAGAGGCACTCCCAGGCCCCTGCCAATACCTCTGAGAGAGTTGCTGTAGGCACACAATGTGGGAGGCTGAGGTTTTCAATGGCACATGCAGAAGTGGAGACGGTTTGTTGTGGAGGGTTTATTAAAGAAGGCAGACTGAGATTTTTCTAGTCTGGGCCAGAGATTTGGCTGTGGCCATTCTTGCTCTCATCCTCCAAAGAGGCGTGGAAAGCCCCAGGGGAAAAAAGCCACACAGAAGACGGGTTTCCCAGTCAAAAAAAATATGAGGCAGCCCACGGAATGGGAGAAGATATTTGCAAATGACACTACAGATAAAAGACTAGTATCCAAGATTTACAAAAAACTTCTCAAACTCAATACATGAGAAACAAATAATCAAATCAAAAAATGGGAAGAAGGTATGAACAGACACTTTTCCAATGAAGACATACAAATAGCTAACAGACACATGAAAAAATGTTCAAAATCATTAGCCATCAGGGAAATTAAAGTCAAAACCACATTGAGATACCACCTTACAGCAGTTAGAATGGCAAAAATTGACAAGGCAGGAAACAACAAATGTTGGAGAGGATGTGGAGAAAGGGGATCCCTCTTACATTGTTGGTGGGAATGCAAGTTGGTACAGCCACTCTGGAAAACAGTGTGGAGGTCCCTTAAAAAGTTAAAAATAGAGCTACCCTATGATCCAGCCATTGCACTACTGGGTATTTACCCCAAAGATACAGACGTAGTGAAGGGAAGGGCCATATGCACCCCAATGTTCATAGCAGCATTGTCCACAATAGCTAAATCGTGGAAGGAGCTGAGATGCCCTTCAACAGATGACTGGATGAAGAAGATGTGGTCCATATATACAATGGAATATTACTCAGCCATCAAAAAGAACAATTTCTTAACATTTGCTGCAACATGGATGGCACTGGAGGAGATAATGCTAAGCGAAATAAGTCAAGCAGAGAAAGACAATTATCATATGGTTTCACTCATTTATGGAACATAAGAAGTAGGAAGATCGGTAGGAGAAGGAAGGGAAGAAGAAAGGGGGGGGTAAACAGAAGGGGGAATGAACCATGAAAGACTATGGACTCTGGGAAACAAACTGAGGGCTTCAGAAGGGAGGGGGTTGGGGGACTGGGATAGGGTTGCGATGGGTATTAAGGAGGACACATATTGCATTGTGCACTGGGTGTTATACACAAGTAATGAATCATGGAACTTTACATCAAAACTAGGGATGTACTGTATGGTGACTAACATAATATAATAAAAAAATATTTTTTAAAAAAAAGAAGACAGGTTTCCACTGAGCCCATTCCCCTGACAGGGGGTGGGGCAACTCTGCCCAGGCAGGATTACCTGAGAAGCAGCCCAGCAGGCCTCTCCCTCAGAAAACACGCTGGAAGAACAGGTGGATGACAATCCTATGGATCCTATACAACTGTAAAATCCCAACACCAAGGGGAAACTATATATTGTGCTCCAGGTGTGGCCTCATGACTTCTTTATTTTTCAGATATAATTCTCCTTTTCTTTTGTATTTCCTTTTCTCATGCTTTTTTTCCTGTTGTATTTTGCTTTTACCTTTCATTTCAACTAGATGTCTATTATATCAACTCATTTTTCATAGTCACTTTTTAACTAGTATTTTTTTTAAAGATTTTATTTATTTATTTGACAGAGATAGACAGCCAGTGAGAGAGGGAACACAAGCAGGGGGAGTAGGAGAGGAAGAAGCAGGCTCCCAGTGGAGGAGCCTGATGTGGGGCTCGATCCCAGAACACTGGGATCACTACCTGAGCCGAAGGCAGACACTTAACGACTGAGCCACCCAGGTGCCCCTTAACTAGTATTTTTTCTTTTTAAAGATTTTATTTATTTATTTGACAGAGATAGAGACAGCCAGCGAGAGAGGGAACACAAGCAGGGGGAGTGGGAGAGGAAGAAGCAGGCTCACAGAGGAGGAGCCTGATGTGGGGCTCGATCCCACAACGTCGGGACCACGCCCTGAGCCGAAGGCAGATGCCCAACTGCTGTGCCACCCAGGCGCCCCCCTTAACTAGTATTTTTACACACCTATATTTTTTATAAATATATGGTTTGCGTTAGCCCTTTCTTCACTCTAATCAGTTTTACCTTTTTATACAGACAAGTTTTACTTTCCTTACTTTGGGACATAGTGTCCTCTAGCACACAGACCAAAATATACACAGGAACACTGAAACACCTTACTTTGTCTACACTGAGAGATTATAGCCCTTCTTCCCCTCCCCCACTTTTTAAAATTTTCACTTTTTAATTTTATTCTTGTGTTTCATTTGGCTTTGTTTTTTCAGTGGCAACATCTGACCCTTCTGGATTTTGCTAAGATGCATCTAGCTTGGGTTGTGGTTGGTAATTTGGACTCTGTTCATTCACTCAACCATCCCTCCGAAAAATGACTAGGTGGAGGAACTCTCAACAAAGAAAGGCACCGGAGACAATGTCCTTTGCCACAGAACTAATGGATATGCATATAAGCAAGATGTCAGAGATGTAATTCAGGATAGCAACCATGAAATCAATAGCTAGGCTTGAATAAAGCATTAGTGACAATATAGAAACTCTAAGGGCAGAAATGAGATCTAATCAGGCTGAACTTAAAAATGGTATGAACGAGATGCAGTCTAAACTGGATACTCTAACAGCCAGGGCAAATGAAGCAGAAGAGTGAATCAGTGATCTAGAAGATAAACTGATAGAAAGGAAGGGAGCTGAGGAAAATACAGATAGGCAGCTAGTAGCCCATGAAAACTTAGAGAGATTAAGGATGCCATGAAACATTCCAATGTCAGACTTATTAGGATCCCCGAGGGGTGGAGAGAGATAGATGAACAGAAAGTATATTTGAGCAAATCATAGCTGAGAACATCCCTAATCTGGGGAAAGAAACAGGCATTTATGTCCGAGAGGCAGAGAGGCCCCCTCCCAAAATCAATAAAAATAGATCAACACCCTGACATGTAATAGTGAAGATTGCAAATTTTAGAGGCAAGGAAGCTATCCTGAGAGCAGCTGGGGGGAAGAGATTTCTTACATATGAAAAGAGGAACATCAAAATAACATCAGACCTTTCCACAAAAACCTAGCAAGCCAGAAAGGGCTGGCAAGATATATTCAGGGTATTAAACAAAAAGAATATGCAGCCAAGAATACTTTACCTAGCAAGGCTGTCATTCAGAATGGATGGAAAGACAAAGAGCTTTCAGGACAGAGAGAAACTGAAAGAATATGTGACCACCAGCCTTGTAAGAAATATTAAGGGAGATTCTATAAGTGAAGAGAAACCCCAGGAGTCACATAGACCAGAAAGAAACAGAAAATCTACAGAAACAGGGACGTTACAGGCAATACAGTGGCACTAAATTCATATTTTTCAATAGTTACTCTGAATGTAAACAGGCTGAATGCTCCCATGAAAAGACATAGGGTTTCAGACTGGATAAATAAGCAGGATCCATCCAAATGTTATCTATAAGAGACTCATTTTGAAGCTAAACACACCTTCAGATTGAAAGTGAGGAGATGGAAAACCATTTACCACACTAAAGAACCTCAAAAGAAAGCTGGGGTAGCAATCCTCATATCAGACAAATAAGATTTTAAAACAGAGATGTAGAGGGACACTATCATTCTTAAAGGGTCTATCCAACAAGAAGATATAACAATCTATGCCCCCAACATGGGAACCAGTTATATAAACCAATTAATAACCAAAATAAAGAAACATATTGATAATAATACATTAATAGTTGGAGAACTCAACACTCCACTCACAGCAATGGACAGATCATCTAAGCAGATCAACAAAGAAACAAGAGCTTTGAATGATACATTGGACCATGGATACATGGACAGATGGACTTTGTAGACATATATAGAATATTCCATCCTAAACCAACAGAATATTCATTCTTTTCAAGTGCACATGGAACTTTCCCAGAATAGACCATATACTGGGTCACAAATCAGGTCTCAACCAATACCAAAAGATTGAGATTATCCCCTGCATATTTTCAGACCATAATGCTTTGAAACTGGAACTCAAACACCAGAAGAAATTTGAAAGGAAATAAAACACTTGGAAGTTAGAGAGCATCCTGCCAGGATGGATTGGGTCAACCAGGAAATTAAAGAAGAACATAAACAATTCACTGAAACTAATGAGAATGAAAACACATCAGTCCAAAACCTACGGGATACTGCAAAGGCGGTCCTAAGAGGGAAATTCATAGCCATCCAAGTCTCTCTCAAAAAAATTAGAAAAATCCTAAATGTACAAGCTAACCTTACACATAAAAGACCTGGGAGAAAGAACAGCAAATAAGGCCTAAACCAAGCAGGAGAAGAGAAATAATAAATATTAGAACAGAAATCAATGAAATAGAAACCAGAAAAAACAGTAGAACGGATCAAAAAAACTAGGAGCTGGTTCTTTGAAAGAATTAATAAGATCAAAAAACCTCTGGCCAGACTTATCCAAAAGAAAAGGGAAAGGAACCAAAATAATAAAATGATAAATGAAAGGGGAGAGATCAAAACTAACACAAAGGAACTAAAAGACAATTATTAGAAATTATTACCAGCAACTATATGCCAACAAACTAAGCACTCTAGAAGAAATGGATGCTTTCCTGGAAACTTATAAACTACCAAGACTAAAATAGGAAGAAATAGACAATTTGGACGACCTATAACCAGCAAGGGAATTGAAGCAGTAATCAAAAACCTCCCAAAAAACAAGAGTCTAGGGCCAGGTGGCTTCCCAGGGGAATTCTACCAAACATTTAAAGAAGAAATAATACCTATCTACCGAAGCTGTTTCGAAAAATAGAAATGGAAGGAAAACTTCCAAACTCGTTCTATGAGGCCAGCATTACCCTGACCCCAAACCAGGGAAAGACCCCATCAAAAAGGACAATTACAGACAAATATCCCTGATGAACTTGGATACCAAAATACTCAACAAGTTACTAGCCAATAGGATCCAACAGTACATTAAAAGGATTATCCATCATGACTGGGTGAGATTTATTCCTGGGATGCAAGGGTGGTTCAACATTCACAAATTATTCAACATGATAAAGCACATTAATAAAAGAAAAGACAAGAACCATATGAACCTCTCAACTGATGAGGGAAAAGCATTTTACAAAATACAGCACCCTCTCCTGATTAAAACTCTTCAGAGTATAGACAGAGGGGACATACCTCAATATCATAAAAGCCATTTATGAAAAGCCCAAAAGCAAATATCATTTTTTAAAATAATTATTTTATTTTTTTAATGTTTTTTTATTCTATTATGTTAGTCACCATACAGTACATCCCTGGTTTCCGATGTAAAGTTTGATGGTTCATTAGTTGCGTATAACACCCAGTGCACCATGCAATACGTGCCCTCCTTACTGCCCATCACCGGTCTATCCCATTCCCCCGTCCCCCTCCCCTCTGAGGCCCTCAGTTTGCAAATATCATTTTCAATGGGGAAAAGCTGTGATGCCATTCTCACCATTATTGTTTAACATAGTAATAGAAGTCCTAGCCTCAGCACTCAGACAACAAAAAGAAATAAAAGGCATTCAAATTGGCAAAGAAGAAGTCAAACTCTCTCTCTTCACAGATGACATGATACTTTATATGGAAAACCCAAAAGAATCCACCACAAATTACTAGAACTCATACAGCAATTCAGCAACAATGGCAGGATACAAAATCAATGCACAGAAATCAGTTGCATTTCTTTTTTTTTTTTAATGTTTTTTTTTATTACATTATGTTAGTCACCATACAGTATATCCCTGGTTTCTGATGCAAGGTTCGAGGATTCATTAGTTGTGTATAACACCCAGTGCACCATACAATATGTGCCCTCCTTACTACCCATCACCAGTCTATCCCATTCCCCCACCCCCCTCCCCTCTGAAGCCCTCAGTTTGTTTCTCAGAGTCCATAGTCTCTCATGCTTCATTCCCCCTTCTGATTACCCTTCTCTTTATCCCTTTCTTCCCCTACCGATCTTCCTAGTTCTTATGTTCCATAGATGAGACAAACCGTATGATAATTGTCTTTCTCTGCTTGACTTATTTCACTTAGCATTATCTCCTCCAGTGCCGTCCATGTTGCAGCAAATGTTGAGAAATCATTCTTTTTGATAGCTGAGTAATATTCCATTGTATATATGGACCACATCTTCTTAATCCAGTAATCTATTGAACGGCATCTCGGCTCCCTGCATGATTTAGTTATTGTGGACAATGCTGCTATGAACATTGGGGTGCATATGGCCCTTCTCTTCACTACATCTGGATCTTTGGGGTAAATACCCAGTAGTGCAATGGCTGGATCATAGGGTAGCTCAATTTTTAACTTTTTGAGGGACCTCCACACTGTTTTCCAGAGTGGCTGTACCAACTTGCATTCCCACCAACAATGTAAGAGGGATCCCCTTTCTCCACATCCTCTCCAACAATTGTTGTTTCTTGCCTTGTCAATTTTTGCCATTCTAACTGGTATAAGGTGGTATCTTAGTGTAGTTTTGATTTGAATTTCCCTGATGGCTAATGATTTTGAACATTTTTTCATGTGTCTGTTAGCCATTTGTATATCTTCACTGGAAAAGTGTCTGTTCATATCTTCTGCCCATTTTATGATTTGTTTATTTGTTTCTCATGTATTGAGTTTGAGAAGTTCTTTGTAAATCTTGGATACCAGTCTTTTATCTGTAGTATCATTTGCAAATATCTTCTCCCATTCCGTGGGCTGCCTCTTAGTTTTTTTGACTGTTTCCTTGGCTGTGAAGAAACTTTTATCTTGGTGAAGTCCCACAGGTTCATTTTATATTTTGTTTCTCTTGCCTTTGGAGATGTGTCATGAAAAAGGTTGCTGTGGCCGATGTCGTAGAGGTTGCTGCCTATGCTCTCCTCCAGGATTTTGATGGATTCCTGTCTCACATCGAGGTCTTTCATCCATTACTGAATTGCTCTATAAGTTCTAGTAGTTTAGGAGTGGATTCTTTTGGGTGTTCCATAGAGAGTATCATGTCATCTCCGAAGAGAGACAGTTTGCCTTCTTCTTTGCCGATTTGGATACTTTTTATCCCTTTTTGTTGTCTGATTGCTGTTTCAAGGACTTCTAGTACTATGTTGAATAATAATGGCGAGAGTGGGGATCCTTGTCGTGTTCCTAATCTTAAGGGAAAGGCTTCCAGCTTTTCCCTATTGAGAATGATATTTGCTGTAGGCTTTTCATAGATAGTTTTTATGAAATTGAGGAATGTACCCTCTATCCCTACACTCTGAAGGGTTTTAATCAGGAAAGGATGCTGTATTTTGTCAAATGCTTTTTCTGCATCTATTGAGAGGATCATATGATTTTTGGCTCTTTTCTTGTTGATAGAGTCTATCACACTGATAGATTTGCTGATGTTGAAGCACCCTTGCATTCCAGGGATGAATCCCACTTGGTCATGATGGATAATCCTTTTAATGTACTGTTGGATCCTATTAGCCAAGATCTTGTTGAGAATTTTGGCGTCCATATTCATTAGGGAAATCGGTCTGTAATTCTCCTTTTTGATGGGTCTTTGACTGGTTTGGGGATCAAGGTAATATTGGCCTCATAGAATGAGTTTGGTAGCTTTCCTTCTGTTTCTACTTTTTGAAATAGCTTTAGGAGAATGGTTATTATTTCTTCTTTGAATGTTTGGTAGAATTCCCTGGGAAAACCATCAGGCCCTGGGGTTTTGTTTTCTGGAAGGTTTTTAATCACTGTTTCAATCTCTTCGTAATGAATTGGTCTGTTTAAAAAATCAATTTCTTCCTGTTTCAGTCTTGGTAGTTTATAGGTTTCCAGGAAGGATTCCATCTCTTCCAGATTGCTTAATTTATTGGCATAAAGCTGTTGATAAAAGTTTCTAATAATCCTTCCAATTTCATTGGTGTTTGTTGTGACCTCTCCCTTTTCATTCATAATTTTATTAATTTGGGTCCTTTCTCTATTCTTTTGGGTAAGTCTTGCCAGTGGTTTGTCAATTTTATTTATTCTTTCAAAGAACCAGCTTCTAGTTCTGTTGATCTGCTCCACTGTGTTCCTGGTTCTAATTCATTGATCTCTGCTCTAATCTTGATCAACTGCTTTTTTGTGCATGGATCAGGCCTGTTCCTCTGTTGCTGTTCCAGGTTCTTGAGGTGAGAATATAAAAACTGCATTTTAGATTTTTCTATTCTTTTGAGTGAGGCTTGGATGGCTATGTATTTTCCCCTTAGGACTGCCTTTGCAGTGTCCCATAGGTTTTGGACCATTGTATTTTCATTCTCGTTGGTCTCCATAAATTGTTTAAATTGATTTTTGATTTCCTGGTTTATCGAATCATTCTTGAGCAGGATGGTTCTCAGTCTCCAAGTGTTTGAGTTTCTTCCAAATTTTTCCTTGTTGTTGAATTCCAATTTCAAAGCGTTGTGGTCTGAGAATATGCAGGGAATAATTTCAGTCTTTTCGTATCAGTTGAGACCTGTTTTGTGACCCAGAACATGATCTATTCTTGAGAATGTTCCATGGGCATTAGAATAGAATGAGTATTCTTTGGTTCTGGGGTGTAGTGTTCTATATATATCTATGAGGTCCGACTCGTCTAGTATTGCATTCAAAGCTATTGTTTCTTTGCAGATTTTCTGCTTAGGTGATCTGTCTACTGCTGATATGGAGTGTTGAGGTCCCCTACTATTAACATATTTTTATCTATATGTCTATTTATTCTGGTTAAGAGTTGGCTTGTGTATCTTGCTGCTCCCCTGTTGGGGGCATATATATTTATAATTGTCATATCAACTTGTTGGATACATCCTTTAAGAATAATATAGTGCCCTTCTGTATCTCTAACTATAGTCTTTAGTTTAAAATCCAATCTGTCTGATATGACAATTGCTACCCCAGCTTTCTTTTGAGGTCCATTGGTGTGAAAGATGGTATTCCATCTTTCAGTCTGGATGTATTTTTAGGTTCAAAATGAGTCTCTTGTAGACAGCAAATGGATGGGTCATGTCTTTTTATCCAATCTGCAACCCTGTG
Organism: Ursus arctos; assembly: GCF_023065955.2. Taxonomy (NCBI): domain Eukaryota; kingdom Metazoa; phylum Chordata; class Mammalia; order Carnivora; family Ursidae; genus Ursus; species Ursus arctos. The sequence goes on from NW_026622986.1 coordinate 6,601,158, forward strand.
GCATTTATGGGAGCATTTAGGCCATTTACACTGAGACTGATTATTGAGAGATATGATTTTAATGATGCCATGTTGCCAGTACAGTCTTTGTTTCTATAGATTGTGACTTTCTGTTCTGTATCACATAATTCTGATACCTTTGCCTTGGTCCGTGAGAGAGTTCTTTGCCCCGGTCACTTTTTTTTTTTTTTTTTTTTGGAGAATATCCTTCACCCCTGGGGGCAGGGAAGGATTTCTTTTTTCTTTTTTTTCCAAATATTCATTTATTTGACAGAGAGAGGCAGCCAGCGAGAGAGGGAACACAAGCAGGGGGAGTGGGAGAGGAAGAAGCAGGCTCATAGCGGAGGCGCCTGATGTGGGGCTCAATCCCAGAATGCCGGGATCACACCCTGAGCCGAAGGCAGACGCTTAACGACTGTGCCACCCAGGCGCCCCATGCCCTGGTCACTTTCAATACTGTATCCTTGGATCTAATATTTGCGAATTGCACTATGATGTGATGTGGCATAGGTTTGTCATGGTTGAGCTTGGGAGGGGTCCTCTCTGCCTCTTGGACACGAATGCTTGTTTCCTTTGCTAGATTAGGGAAGTTTTCAGCTACAATTTGTTCAAATATCTCTTCTAGACCTCTGTTTTTCTCCACTCCCTCAGGGATGCTGATGATTCTGACATTGGAACGTTTCATTGAGTCAGTAATCTCCCGTAACCTACATTCTTGAGATTGGATTTTTTTTGAGCCAAGTTTCTATTTTAGCTTTCGCTTCTACTAACCCATCCTCCAATTCACCGATACGTTCTTCTGTCTCATTCACCCTGGTGTCAGAGCATCTAGTTTTGACTGCATTTGATTTAGAATTTTTAGTTTCTGCCAGATTTGCTCTCATTTCCACCCTTAGAGATTCTATATTCTCATTAATATTTTTGTTAATACTTTTTTCAAGTCTACACATCATCTTGACCATTGTTACTCTGAACTCCATTTCTGATAATTTGGTTTTATCCATATCCATTAGTTCTGTGGCAGAGGCCACAGACTCATTGTCTTTTCTTTGCTGGGAGGGATTTCTCCTTCTCGTCATTCAGATGAGGAGAGGTTGCAGGGTTGTCCAGAGCCCAAATTATTGACCAGGACCCAGGCCGTGTGCCCTTGTTTTATAGGGACCTTAAGGATGTGGGCTTCTTGATTTTTCAGCCTACCTTCTGGGGGAGGGGCCTGCCGCCCAGATACTCAGGCAACCCTCTTTGGGTAGAGTTTCTGTGTCCCCTGTGAGGGATGGGGATGGGCACACTGTGTGCCGGTATTTCCAGGCTTTTGTTCTCTGGCGGCTTTCCCTGGCGGTTTGCTGTGCCTCTTCTGAAAGTCAGATCAGCAGTAGCCAAATCTCAGCCTCTGTCTCAGAACAGAGGGATTGCAGACCACTCTCCACTGGTGTTCTGGCCACTTTAACTCTGCTTCTGTTGGTGCTGCTCAATCCTGCAGCGTCCTGGGATGTGTGCCCCACAGCCAGCATCCCAGCCCTTACTTCCAGGGCTGGCACATCTCTGTCCTTGTGTTTCTAACACCGCCAGCCACCAGCCACCCCCACGCACTCCGAAGCTCTGTTTCAGTGTGGTTCACGCACTCAGGAGCTCTGGTTTTCAGACCGGTCGCTCACGTTCCCCGGCTCACGGTCTCAGTCTGCTCTCTCGTGGGTGCCGGTCCGAGAGTCCGCCCACTCCCCAGTGCAGGTGGCTACCGCTTCCCTGCGCCCAAACACAGTGGCTCCCTCCCCCTTCCGTTTATCTCCCGATATCTGTGTGTGGCTTCATGGCTCCCCGCTTCGTACCTCAATACTCATCGCTGGAGATGTTCATTTGTAGAGATCCAGATATATCTTCCCGTGTCTCAGGCTGATTCCGTGGATGTTCAGGATGGTCTCGTACCTATCCAGTTCAACTCAGGGGACCAGCTGAAAAAGGGGACCCCTACCCCTCTGCCATCTTAACTCCTCCCAATATGTCATATTTAAAACATAAACCAATTAATAACCAAAGTAAAGAAACATATTGATAATAATACATTAATAGTAGGGGAGTTCAACACCCCATTCACAACGGAAAGATCACCTAAGCAGAAGATCAACAAAGAAACAAGGGCTTCAAAGGACACACTGGACCAGATGGACTTCACAGATGTATACAAAACATTCCATTTTAAAACAATAGAATATTCATTCTTCTGAAGTACATATGGAACTTTCTCCAGAAGACCAAATACTGAGTCACAAAGCAGACCTCAACTGATACTAAAAGGCTGAGATTATTCCCTACATATTTTTAGACCACAGTCCTTTGAAACTGGAACTCAATCACAAGAGGAAATCTGGAAGGAGATCAACGCTTGGAAGTTAAAGAGCATCCTGCTAAAGAATGACTGGGTCAACCAGGAAATTAAAGGACTTAAAAAATTCATGGAAACTATGAGAATGAAAACACATTGGTTCAAAATCTGTGGGATACTGCAAAAGTGGTCTTAGGAGGGAAATACATAGCCAACCAAGCCTGTCTCAAAAAAGTAGAAAAATCCCAAATGCACAAGCTAACCTTACACCTAAAGGAGCTGAAGAAGGAACAGCAAATAAAGCCTAAACAGAGCAGAAGAAGAGAAATAATAAAGATTAGAACAGAAATCAACGAAATAGAAACCAGAAAAACAGTAGAACAGATAGACAAAACTAGTAGTTTGTTCTTTGAAAGAATTAATAAGATCAATAAACCTGTGTCCAGACCTATCGAAATGAGAAGAGAAAGGACCCAAATTAATACAATAATGAAAGAAAGGGGGTAGAAGCAAGATGGCAAAGGAGTAGGGGACCCCATTTCAACCAGTCTCCTGAATTTAGCTGGATATCTGCCAAACCATTCTGAACACCCATGAAATCAGCCTGAGATGTGAGAATATGTATGTGGATCTCTATAAGCAGAAAAATACCACCTGTCACAAGGTAGGGAGGGTGGAATTGTGAGTCTGCAGAGAAGAATCTTCAGAGATATCAGAAGATAAACAGAAGGGGGAGGGAGGATCCATAAGCTGGCTCCTAGAAGGTGATAAAACATCTGAGCCCAAAAGCATCCTATGCCAGAGACCAGGCAAAAACTCACAGACTGGTAGTGTCCAGAATAGTGCTTTAGAGCTGTCCCCAATAGGATCCAAGAGCTGCGGTGCACATGCAAACCCATAGCCATGCACGTTTTTAGAAGTACAAAGGGCAGGGACATGCCAGGCCCCTGAGACTACCTCTAAGAGAGTCAGTATGAGTGCGCACCATGGGAGGTTGTGGTTTTCAGCGGTGCATGCAGAAATGGAGACTGTTTGTTCTGGGGGGAGGGGTTAGTGAAGAGAGCAGACTGCAATTTCTCTGCTCTGGCCAGAGGTTTGGGTGTGACCATTTTTGCTCTGACCCTTGAAAGAGGCATGGAAAGCCACCAGAGAACAAAAGCTCAAAAGACTGGTTTCCACTGAATCCATCCCAACAGGGGGCAGGGCAACTCTGCCCAATCAGGGTTGACTGAGAAACAGTGGGGCAGGCCCCTCCCCCAGAAAACAGGCTGGAAAAACAAGAGGATGACAACCATATGGACCCACAAGAAGTGTAAAATCCCAACACCAGGGGAAAATAGTATATTTAGCTCCAGGCGTTGCCTCACAGCTTTTTTTTTTTTTTTTCAAATACAACTCTCTTTTTCTTTACATTTTTTCTATTATGCTTCTTCTCTGTTTTTTTTTCTTTTTACCTTTTTCTCACTTAACTAGATGTTTAATATATCAACTTACGGGGCGCCAGGGTGGCTCAGTCAGTTAAGCGGCTGCCTTTGGCTCAGGTCATGATCCCAGGGTCCTGGGATTGAGCCCTGCATCTGGCTCCCTGCTCAGCAGAAAGCCTGTTTCTCCCGCTCCCTCTGCCTGTCGCTCTGCCTACTTGTGCTCTCTAGCTCTCTGTCAAATAAATAAATAAAATCATTAAAAAATAATAATAATATGTTGACATATTTCATAGTGGCTTTTTAACTTGTAATTTTTCACACACACACACACACACACACACACACACACACACACATATATATTTATATGCATATGCCTCATTTTAGTCCTTTTTTCCCTACTCAGTATTGCCTTTATATATATACAAGTTTTAGTTTGCCTGTAATTTTGGGAAGTAGTGTCTACTAACAAACAGTCCAAAATACACCTAGGAACAACTGAAACACTCTACTTTGTCTACATGAACGCCCCCTACCCCTCACTGCCTTTTTTTGTTTTTAATTTTAAAAAATATTTTTAATTTTATAACTTTTATTCTTGCTTTTCATTTTGGCTTTGTTTTTTTCAGTGGTGGCTTCTGACCACTCTGGATTTTCCTAGGGTACATATTGCTTGGTTCCTGGTTGATATTTTGGACCCTGTACATTCCCTCAACTATCCTGTAACAGAATGACTAGGGGGAGGAACTCCCAACAAAGAAAAGAACCAGAGACAATGTCCTCTGCTACAGATCTAATGGATATGGCTATAAGCAAGATGTCAGAGATAGACTTCAGGGTAGCAATTATGAAGTCAATAGCTAGGCTTGAGAAAAGCATTAGTGACAATATGGAACCTCTAAGGGCAGAAATGAGATCTAATCAGGCCGACCTTAAAAATGCTATGAATGAGATGCAGTCTAAACTGGATACTCTAACAGCCAGGATAAATGAGGTAGAGGAATAAATTAGTGATCTAGAAGATAAACTGATAGGTAGGAAGCTGAGAAGGGTAGGGATAGGCAGCTAGAAGACCATGAGAACAGAGTTAGAGAGATCAATGACACCATGCAAAGTTCCAATATCAGAATGGGATCTCTGAGGGGCTGGAGAGAGAGAGAGGACTAGAAGGTATATTTGAGCAAATCATAGGTGAGAACTTCCCTAATCTAGTGAAGGAAACAAGCGTTCATGTCCAAGAGGCAGAGAGGACCCCTCCCAAGATCAATAAAAATAGACCAACACCCTAGCATATAATAGTGAAACTTATAATCTTAGAGCCAAGGAAGCTATCCTGAAAGCAGCTAGTGGGAAGAGATTTCTTATGTACGGAGGGAGGAACATCAGAATAATGTCAGACCCTCACAGAGTCCTGGCAAGCCAGAGGGGCTGGCAAGATATATTCAGGGTAATAAATGAGAAGAATATGCAGCCAAGAATACTCTATCCAGCAAGGCTGTCATTCAGAATGGACAGAGAGACAAAGAACTTCCAGGACCAGCAGAAACTGAAAGTAAATGTGACCACCAAGCCAATCCCCCCTATTAGGGGGGATTCTATAAAAGAAGAAAGACCCCCAAGAGTAATATAGACCAGAAATTTACAGAGACAATCTATAGAAACAGGGACTTTACAGGCAATATGATGGCACTAATTTCATATCTTTCAATAGTTATTCTCAATGTGAACGGCCTAAATGCTCCCATGGAATGGCACAGGGTTTCATATTGGATAAAAAGACAGGACCCATCCATACACTGTCTACAAGAGACTCATTTTGAACCTAAAGAAAACTCCAGATTAAAAGTGCGGAGATGGAGAACCATTTACCATACTAATGGACCTCAAAAGAAAGCTGGGGTAGCAATTCTCCTATCAGACAAATTAGATTTTAAGCCAAAGAATGTAGTAAGAGAAGTGGAGGGACACTATATCATACTTAAAGGGTGTACCCAACAAGAAGAACTAACAATTGTAAATATCTATGTGCCCAACATGGGAGCAGCAAACAACATAAACCAGCTAGCTATTAATCAAAATAATCATATTGATAATAATACATGAATAATAGGAGGCCTCAACACTCCTCTCAAAATGATGGACAGATCATTTAAGCAGGAGATCAACAGTGAAACAAGAGCTTTGAATGACACAATGGACCAGATGGACTTCGTAAATATATACAGAACATCCCACCCGAAAACAACAGAATACTCAATTCTTTTTGAGTGCACATGGAACTTTCCCCAGAATAGACCACATACTGGGTCACAAATCAGGTCTCAACCAATACCAAAGATTTAAATTATTCCCTGCATATTATCAGACCACAATGCTTTGAAACTGGAACTCAATCACAAGAAAAAAATTGGAAGGAATTCAAACACTTAGAAGTTAGAGAGCATCTTGCTAAAGGATGATTGGGTCAACCAGGAAATTAAAGAAAAACTTAAACAATTCACGGAAACTAATGAGAATGAAAACACATCAGTCCAAAACTATGGGATACCACAAAGGCGGTTCTAAGGGGGAAATACATAGCCATCTAAGCTTCTCTCAAAACATTAAAAGAAATACCAGATACACAAGCTAACCTTACACCTAAAGGAGCTGGAGAAAGGACAGCAAATAAAACGTAAACCATATAAGAGAAAAGAAATAAGATAGAGCAGAGATCAATGAAATAGAAACCAGAGGAACAGCAGAACAGATCAACAAAACTAGAAGCTGGTTCTTTAAAGCAATTAATAAGATCAATAAACCTCTGGCCAGACTTATCCAAAAGAAAAGGGAAAGGACCCAAATTAATAAAATCATGAAAGAAAGGGAAGAGATCACAATTAACACCAAACAATTATTAGAAATTATTACCAACACCTATATACCAACAAATTAAGCAATGTGGAAGAAATGGATGCCTTCCTGGAAACTTATAAACTACCAAGATTGAAACAGGATGAAATAGACAATCTGAATAGACCAATAACCACTAAAGAAATTGAATTGGGAATCAAAACCCAACCAAACAACAAGAGTCCAGGGCCAGATGGCTTCCCAGGGGAATTCTACCAAACATTTAAAAAGAAATAGTACCTATTCTACTGAAGCTGTTTCAAAATATAGAAACAGAAGGAAAACTTCCAAAGTTTTATGAGGCCAGCATTAAACCAGACAAAAGACCCCATCAAAAAGGAGAATTATGGGCCAATATCACTGATGAACATGGATAACAAAATACTCAACAAGATCCCAGCCAGTAGGATCGAACAGTACATTCAAAGGATTATTCACCATGACCAGGTGGGATTTATTCCTGGGATGCAAGGATGGTTCAACATTCACATATCAACTAACATGATACATAATATTAATAAAAGAATGGACAAGAACCATATGATCCTCTCAACAGTCTCAGAAAAAGCCTTTGACAAAATACAACATCCTCTACTGATTAAAACTCTTCAGAGTGTAGGGATGGAGAGAACATACCTCAATATCATAAAAAGCCATCTATGAAAAAACCACAGCAAATATCATTTTCAGTGGGGAAAAGCTGAGAGCTTTTCCTTTATGGTCAGGAACACGACAGGGAATCCCACTCTCACCCCTTCTATTCAACATAGTACTAGAAGTCCTAGCCTCAGCAATCAGACAACAAAAAGAAATAAAAGGCATTCAAACTGGCAAAGAATAAGTCAAACTCTCACTCTTTGCAGATGACATGATACTTTATGTGGAAAACCCAAAAGACTCCATCCCAAAATTACTAGAACTCATACAGCAATTTAGCAATGTGGCAGAATACAAAATCAATGCACAGAAATCACTTGCATTTCTATACACTAACAATGTAACTGTAGAAAAAGAAATTAAGGAGTAGATTCCGTTTACAATAGCACCAAAAACCATAAGATACCTAGAAATAAATCTAACCAAAGAGGTAAAGGATCTATACTCTAGAAACTACAGAACACTTATGAAAGAAATTGAGGAAGACAAAAAGAAATGGGAAAACATTCTGTGCTCATGGATTGGAAGAAAAAACATTGTTAAAATGTCTATGCTGCTCAGAGCAATCTACACTTTCAATATCACCACTATTAAAATACCACTGGCATTTTTCAAAGAGCTGGAACAAACAATCCTAAAATGTGTATAGAACCAGAAAAGACCACAAATAGCCAGAGGAATGTTGTAAAAGAATACCAAAGCTTCAAATTCATAGGAACAGAAGACTTGTGTTCCCCCAGCTCTATGGGACACTACCAAAGAGAATCAGTTCTCTCTTACAGTATACATATAGTGAAGAAGGAGTTCCATGATGATGAGAAGGAAAAGATCACATGAGTGGCAAAAAGGATTCTTAGAGGGCATAAAATGGATTCAATTCCCACTGATGCATTGTAAACTCCATCTGAAAGCCCACACATGAGCTGCTGGAAACCAGTGGGACTTAAAGCCTGGAATTTTAAAAATCAGCAGGCTGGGTTCTAAGAGAGCTTGGAGGGCAACCGGAAGCTGAGTCTCCACCTTTAAATATCCAGCTTAGCAAACAGCCCATGGACATACAGCTTGGTAGCAGCAGTTTGAAAAGTGCCAAGGGCTTATGGGAGGGAGAGTTAGTTACTAATCTCAGAGTTTGCTGAGGGACTTCTCCCAGAACAAAGGAGCTGGCAAGTGCCATTTGCCCCATCCCCCACCCCCAGCATAAACACATTGCCACCTATGGGAACCAGCACTGCAGGCATTCACTACTTAACTTTCTTACACCAAGCTCCACCCCCTCCAGCCAGGCTATTATTCAGAATAGAAGAAGAGATAGAGTTTCTCAGACAAACAAAAACTAAAGGAGTTCATGACCACTAAACCAGCCCTAAAAGAAATATTAACAAGGACTTTTTGAGTGGAAAGGAAGGACCATAAGTAAGAGTATGAAAAGTAGAAAACAAAATCTGTTAAAATAAGCTTTCTGTAAAAAAAAAATCAGCCAAAGAATTAACAAAATAAAATAATGTAAAATATGACTCCATATATCTAAAACATGGGTGGGAGAGGAGTAAAGAATGGGTTCAAACTTATGTGACCATCAACATAATATAGACTGCTACATACAGAAGATGTCCTAACCACACATCAAAAACCACTAATAGTTCTGTTTATGGCCGCTGAGGAATGTAGATTCAGTGTTGTAACCCAGTGGGAAAATGCGGCCTTTGATTAAATAAGAGACCCGCATAATGTTTGAAATGATAGTGAAATACATTTGAGAGAATCTTCAGCTCCTGGTCAACAGGTCCAATGGTACCTACTGTTTCGGGCTGCACAACAACTAGGTGTACTATATGAATGAGAAGATCCTGAAGTTGGCCGCCAACATCTCTGGGGACAAGCTAGTGTCATAGGGTACCTCACTAAGACTCACAAGATCCAGTTGCACATCACAGTTCTGGATTACCTTGCATCCTATGCCAAGTATAAAGTGTGGATAAAGCCTGGAGCAGAGCAGTCCTTCCTGTATGGGAACCATGTGTTGAAATATAGGCTGGGCTGAACCATTGAAAATATTTGTTGGCACCAAGGAGAGGTGGTACGCTCCATGGCAGACATACCTTTGAATTTTGGGGTGGCAGCAAAGTCTGCACAAGACTGTAGGAAAGTAGACTCCATGGTGATTCTGGTATTTCACCAAGCAGACATTGGAGAATATGTGAGACACTGATTTAAGACGAAATCATTGTAAAGACTTATGCTATGTGGAAGGACCTTGCTTTGTTTCCTGTGTCTGTGTAGGCTCTAGCATAATGTTGAATTCTTTCAACAATGTAACTGCTTCAAGGACTTCTTAGTTTAATATTATTTATGGATGAATGTAGGCTGGACTCATGCAGAAATGGCTCAAAAAATGGCGTTTCAGACCTTTGCGTTTGTGACTAAATAGAATACTGTGTTTTATATTGAATCAGAGAGCTTTTGGTTTTGAGTAACAGCTTCTAAATTGTTGGAACTCAGGACAAGAATAGCTTGTTGTTGATGTACTATACCTTGGCTAATTGAATTAAAATAAAAATAAATAAAAAAAAATTTAAAAAGAATAGCTTATTGTTATCCGTGACAACACTGTTTTCCAAATCATAATAAGAACACAATGAATTTTCTTCATTATTTATTAATATGATGAAAATTACATATTGCCATATCAGAATGTTAGGCCATGGATGGGATTTTACAAATGAAATTTGGATAAAATAATAGCAACAGGGACACCTAGGTGGCTCAGTCAGTTAAGGTTCTGACACTTGATTTCAGTTCAGGTCATGATCTCAGGATCCTGAGATCGAGCCCTGCAGAGGGCTCTGCACTCAGCCCGGAGTCTGCTTAAGGTCTCACTCTCCTTCTCCCCCTGCTCATGCTAAATAAATAGATGATAGATAGATAGATATAGATAGATAAATAAAATCTTTAAAAATAATAATAACAGCAATTTGTTCTGCTAATTTTCTATACAGTAGATGTTGTGTGGAAGAAAAACTTGGAGTCAAACCAAGTTCTAACACCTACCAGCTATATGGCCTTAGAGGAGTCATTAAACTTTAATAAGCTTAATTTTCTTCTTCTGTTTCAAAAAACAGCTTTAACCATCTACCTAAGAATGGTTTTTAGAATTAGAAATCATGTTTATAAAATATTTAGCACCGTGCCTGGCAAATGATAGGTGTTAAATAAATGGTAAGAATTATTTTTATATTGCATATACTAGGTATTTCTATTACTAAGAGTAGGATCTTATGAGTATAGTTTAATTATGTATCTTGGCTCTTGAAATTTATTTAGATGGTATGATCCCAGGCTAATTTTATTTTGTCACCTTGATTTCTTAAATCATGTCCCTTATGAACCTTTACTTACCTGACTGAACTAGACAGAAGGCACTAATCAGAGACCCTGAAATAAGTGCCTCCACCCTTCCCCATGACTGCCAAAATTATTTTTGGAATTATAAAAAATGTTTTTTAAAAATGAAAAAAATTCCACTGTTTTTAAAAGCTTCCTGTATTGTTAAAAAATGTCTTTAATTAATATACTGCTTATTTTAAATTCAAAAAAGAACACTAATAGATATGCAAAGAATAAAGAGAAAAGAACCCAAGTATATCACTAAAGTAAACCAGCAAACCATGAGAGAGCAAGAGAAGAAAGGATCAGAGAAAAACTACATAAATAACCACAAAATAAGTAACAAAATAGCAATAAATACAAATACAATGACTTCGAATGTAAATGGACCAAACACAGTAACCAAAAGACACAGAGTGACAGAATGGGTTAAACACACACACACACACACACACACACACACATACACACACACACACAGAGACCTTATGCTGCCTACAAGAGACTCATTTTAGACCTAAAGATACTTGCAGATTGAAAGTGAGGGGATGGAAAATAATCTATCATGCAAATGGATGTGAAAAAGAATGCTGGAGTTACAATATTTATATCAGACAAAATAGACTTTAAAACAAAAACTGTAACAAAAGACAAAGACACTACATAATTATAAAAGGAACAATCCAACAAGAAGATCTAACAATTGTAAAAATTTATGCCCTCAACATAGGAACACCCAAATACATAAAACAATTAATAACAAACATAAAGGAACTACTACTAATATTATAATAATAGTAGGGGATTTTAAGCCCCCACTTACATCAATGGACAGATCATCTAAATAGAAAAATCAAAAAGGATCCAATGGCTTTGAATGACACACTGGACCAAGTGGACTTAACAGATAGCAGCATTATCTACAATAGCCAAACTATGGAAACAGCCCAAGTGTCCATCAACTGATAAATGGATAAAGAAAATGTAATATGTGTGTACACACACACACACACACACACACACACACACACCATGGAATATTATTCAGCTATAAAAAAGAATGAAATCTTGCCATTTGCAATGACATTGTTGGATCTAGAGAGTATTATGCTAAGCAAAATAAGTCAATAAGAGAAAGAAAGACAAATACCATATGATTTCATTCACATATGTAATTTAAGAAACAAAACAAACAAGCAAAGGGGAAAACACAGCCAGAGGAAAACCAAGAAAAAGACTCTTACCTATAGAGAACAAACTGATGGTTACCAGAAGGGAGGTGGGCAGGTGGATAGGTGACAGGGATTAAGGAGGGCACTTGTGATGAACACTGGATGATGTATGAATCACTATATTGAACATCTGAAATTAATATTATACTGTATGTTAACTAACTGGAATTTTAAAACTTTTAGAATCATAAGGAAAATACATATATGGTACTATATTGCATTTGTCAAAAAAGTCTGCATATAAGTAGACCCATGAAGTTCAAACCCATGTTGTTCAAGGGTCAACTCTTTAAGAAATTGGGAAGATAGCAAATAAATGATCTAATTTTGCACCTCAAAGAACTAGAACAAATTAATCCCAAACATAGCTGAAGTGAGGAAATAATAAAGGTAAGAATGAAAACAGATGAAATACAGACCAGAAAAACAATAGAAGAAATCAACAAACAGTAGTTTTTTCCAAAAGATAAACAAAATTGACAAACCTTTAGCAAGATTAAGAAAAAAAGAATAATAAATAAAATCAGAAATGAAAGAGGAGTAATTCAACTGACAGTACAGAAATCCATAGGATCATAAAAGAATACTATGAAGAATTATAAGCCAACCAATTAGATAACTAGAAGAAATAAATAAGTTCCTAGAATTATACAGCCTACCAAGACTGAAGCAGGAAGAGACAGAAAATTTGAGAGACCAATAAAAAGGATACTAAAATAGTAATCAAAAACCTCCCAACACAGAAAACCCCACAACCAGATGGTTTAAGTGGTGAATTATATAAAACATTTAAAAAAAAACAAATGCCAATCATCCCCAAACTGTTTCAAGAATTAGAGGAGGCAGAAACACTTCCAAACTCATTGTAGGAGTCTAGTATTACCTGATTCCAAATGCCAGATACGGACAGTACAAGAAAACTACAGACTAATTCTCCAGAAGAATACAGATGTAAAACTGACAACAAAATATTATCAAACCAAATTCAAGAACTCATTAAAACGATCATGCACTATGACCAAGTGCAATTTATCCCTGAGATACAGGGATAGTTCATCATTCATAAATCAATAATTGTGATATATCACAGTTCATTTAATAGAATGAAAAATAAAAATCATAAGATCACTTTAATAGATGCGGAAAAAGCATTTGGCAAAATACAACATTCTTTCATGATAAAAACTCTCAAAGCTTAGGCATAGAAGCTTAGGTATAGAAGGCACATAAGTCAACATATGACAAACCCACAGTTAACATTATACTCAATGAAGAAAAATGTAAAGCTTTTCCTCTAAGATCAGGAACAATACAAGTATACCCATATTCAACACAATACTAGAAGTCCTAGCTAGGGCAATCAAGCATGAAAAAGAAATAAAAGGCATCCAAATAGGAAAGTAAGAATTAAAATTTTCATTATTTGCAGATGATAAGATTTTGTACAGTTGACCCTTGAACAACATGGCTTGAACTGCATGGGTCAACTTATATGCAGATTTTTTTTATAAATGCGGTGATATAAATGTATTTTCTCTTCCTTATGATTTTCTTCACATTTTCTTTTCTCTAGCTTGCTTTATTGTAAGAATACAGTATATATATCATATAAAATATGTATTAATTGGCTGTTCATGTTATTTGTAAGGCTTCTGGTCAACAGTAAGCCATTAACAGTTAAGTTTTGAGGGAGTCAAAAGTTATACACAGATTTTTTACTGCACAGGGGTTTGGTGTCCCACCCCTTCATTGTTCAAGGGTCAATTATATATTGAAAATCCCCAAAACTAAAAACCGTGGAATATGATCAATGAATTTAGTAAAGCTGCAGGATGTAAAATCAATACACAGAAGTCAGTTACAGTTCTGTATGCTAATAGTGAAACATCTGAAAGAGAAATAAAGTAAACTATCCTATTTACAATGCATTGAAAATCATAAAACACCTAGAAGAAAATTTAACCAAGGAAGTAAAAAATATGTGCAATTAAAACTACAAGAAGTTGTTGAAAGAAATTGAAGAAGATACAAACAAATGGAAGGGAAATCCATGTTTATGAATCAGAGGAGTCAATATTGTTTAAATATCCATGCTATCCAGAACTATCTATAGATTCAATGCAAACTTTACCAAAATTCCAATGTAATTTTTCATAGAAATAGATACAACAATCCTACAATTTGTATGGAACTACAAAAGAACTCCAATAGTGAAACAATCATGAGAAAGAAGAGGCATCACACTTCCTGATTCAAATTATACTACAAAGCTATAGTAAATAAAATAGTACAGTCTGGCATAAAAAATATATATAGGCCAATGGAATAGAAAATGCAGAATTAAACCTCTGCCTATATGGTCCTCTAATATTTGACAAGGGAGACAAGAACATCCAATGGGGAAATGATTGTCTCTTCAACAAATGGTGCTAGGAAAACCAGATAACCACAGGCAAACAAAATGAAATTATATCCCTAACTTCAACATCTCACAAAAATTAACTCAAAATGGATCAAAGATTTAAACATAAGATCTGATACTATAAAACTCCTAAAAGAAAACATAGGGAAAAAAGGAACTCCTCAACACTGGCCTACCAATGATTTTTTTGGATTTGACATCAAAAGGACAAGCAACAAAAGAAAAAATCAGTAAGTGGAACTACATCCAACTTAAAAACTTCTACACTGCAAAAGAAACAATTAACATGAGTGACATCACCAAGATGGCAACATAGGTCATTCTTGACCTTGCTCTCCCTCATAAGAAGGACAAATAATTATTCATAGACACCAGTGAGAAAATCCTAAAACATGGGGATGAAGCTAAAGCATTACAGAGACCAAGACAGACGACATTAGAAGAATAAGAGAAGTGGTTACACACTGACCACAGTGCCCCTCCCTCAGGCCAGGGCAACACCACACTGAAAGGTCTCTTCTAAGTCTATCATTCCTTCACTGGGGAAAAAAAAAAGAACCCAGGGTGGACATCGAGCTCAGACTGAATTACACTCCCAGTTTTCCTGGTTCTCCAGCTTGCAGACAGTGAATAATGGGACTCCTTGGCCTTCGTAACTGCATGTGCCAATTATTACAATAAATCTCCTTTTATATATCTATATATAGATATCGATATCCTATTTGTTCTGTTTTTCTGGAGAACACTAATACAGGTGGCTTTATTAATATCAAACGAGATAGACTTTAAAACTGTTTAAAAACTGTTGCAAGAGACAAAGAATCACATTATATGTTGACAAAAATATGTTGTTCTGTTTTTCTGGAGAACACTAATACAGGTGGCTTTATTAATATCAAACGAGATAGACTTTAAAACAGTTTAAAAACTGTTGCAAGAGACAAAGAATCACATTATATGTTGACAAAAGGGTCATTCGTCAAGAATATATAACACATATGAACATATGCACACACAAAAAAGAACCCCAAAATATATGAAGCAAACAAGCATATTAAAGATCCATAAATAAATATAGGACTTGAACAACACTATACACCAACTGGACATGACAAATGACATTTATGAAACCCACAGCTAACATTCTACTCAATGGTGAAAGAATGAATGATTCCTCCATAAGAACAGAAAACAGACATTGTCTGTTTTTACCAGTACTATTCAACAATGTAGTAGAAGTTTGAGCAAGAGCAGTTAGAAAATAAAAAGAAATAAAAGGTATCCAAATTGGAAAAGGAGTAAAACTATCTTTATTCACAGATGACATGATCATATATTTAGAAAATTCCAAAGATTTCACACAGAAATATTAAAGTTAAATTTAGCAAAGATTCAGGATTCAAGATCAGCATGCAAAATCAGTTGTATTTCTAAACACCAGCAATAAGTAATTTGAAAATGAAATTTTAAAAAATTCTATCACTATATATCAGAAAGAATAAAATACTTAGGAATTCATATTACCCAAGAATTATACACTGAAAACTATCAAATATTGCTATAATAAACTAAATAAGACCTAAATAAGGTGGAAAGGCATTCTGGGTTCGTGAATTGGGGGACTTAATACTATTAAGATGACAATACTTCCCAAGGTGATCTACAGATTGAGTGCATTCTCTAGGAAATCCCAAAGGCCTATTTGAAAAAATGAAAAGATTTGATCCTAAAATTCATATTTAGTTGCAGGAGGACAAAAATAGCCAAAGTGGTGTTGAAAAAGACAAAAATTAAGAACTCACATTTCCCCATTTCCAAACTTACTACAAAGCTAAAGCAAATCAAAACAATATGATATTGACATATGGGTAGACATATACACCAGTGGAATACAATTGAGAGCCCAGAAATAAACCTATACATGGGGTTGACTGGTTTTTTACTAGGGTGCCAACACAATTCAGCAGAAAAAGAAAAGCCTCTTCAACAAACAATGCTGGAACAACTCAATATCCACAGGCAAAAAAAAAAAATTAAGTTGTATGGATCACTACTTCATACCATACAAAAATAAACTCAAAATGTATTAATGACCTAAATATAAGAGCTAAAACCATAAATCTTTTAGAAGAAAGCATAAGGGTAAATCTCTTATCTTAGATTTGGCCATTGATTCTCAGATATTGACACTAAAAGCATAATAACAAAATAAGAAACAGATAAATTGAGCTTCATAAAATTATTTTTATGCATCAAAGGACATTTTCAAGAAAGTAAAAAGATAACCTACAGAATGAGAGGGAATATTTGTAAACCATACATCTGACAAAAGGTTTAATATCCAGAATATATAAAGAACCTCTACAACTCACAACAAAAAGACTAACAAACCAATTATAAACTGGGTGAAGGAGTTGAATAGACATTTTTTTCCAAAGAAGATATACAAATGACCAATAAGCACATTAAAAAAATGCTTCACATCTTCAATAATTGGGAAATGCAAATCAAAATCGCAATAAGATATATTTCATACCTACTAGAACCATTATAATTAAAAGAGCAAAGAAAACAAGTGTTGGCAAGAATGTTTATCCTTCTATATTTCTGGTGGAAATATAAAATGGTGCACACACTGTGGAAAACAGTTGGGCAGTTACTCAAAAAGCTAAAATTAGAATTATCATATTATCCAGCAATTACACTCCTACCCAAAATAATTGAAAACAGATTTAAACAGCTACCCATACACCATGTTCATTGCAGCATTATTGACAATAGCCAAAAGACAGAAACAACCCAAATGTGAATCAGCAGGTAAATGGATAAACAAAATGTGATAGATAGATAGATGATAGATAGATAGATGATAGATAGATATAGATAGATGATTGATAGACAGATAGATGATAGATAGATGATAGATAGATAGATAGATAGATAGATAGAGATAGATAGATAGATAGATAGATAGATAGATAGATAGATAGATGATAGATAGATGATAGATATGCAATGGAATCTTATTCAACCATCAAACAATGAAGTTCTGACACATCATGGATGAAACTTAAAAACATTATGCTAAGTGAAATAGGTCAGATACAAAAGGACAAATGTTGTATGATTTCACTCATATGAAATAGGCACATTCATAGAGATAAAAAGTAAATTAGAGGTTACCAGGGGCTGGATAGGGGCAGGAATGGGAGTTATTGCTTAATGAATTTTTTTTCAGGGTAATGAAAAGTTGTGGATATAGAGGGAGTGATGGTTGCACAACATTGTGAATGTCATTAATGCCACTGAATTGTACACTTAAAAGATAATTAAAATGGCAAATTTCATATTATACAAATTTTACCACAATAAAAAATTTTAGTGGATTGATTAAATTCTGGCTAACTGCTGGTTAAAATTTGTAATAAACTTTGAATAAAAGAAAACAGCCTGATCATAATAAGGAATATTTATCTCAGATAACCTGGTAACATAGGTGAAACAGTAGAGGAACTCTCAACTCAAAGCACAATAGAAGAGTAATTCTCCTGCACTTTACATCACAATCATTTAATTTTATTTAGAAAGTTCAAGCCAATGTTGGAAGATATGGGTTGATTATAAAAGTTACATGTGTTGGAAAGGAAGAACAAATTTATCATTTAGTATACACATACACACATACATACATATTTTTTTAAGAGAGAGAGGGAACACCCTCAAGTTGGCAGGGGGAGCAAAGGGAGAATCTTAATCAGGCTCCACCCCCAGCACAGAGCGCCATGGAGGGTTCAATCTCAGGACCCTGAGATCATGACCTGAGCTGAAATCAAGAGTCAGTCGCTTAACCAACTGAGCCACCCAGGCACCCTGTTTTAAAACATATTATATAAAACACCTAAATAATCTATTATTTATACCACAAATCACCTTTCTCCTGCTGTACCCTGAGGAATTTTTGGCGTGATATGTTCAGAATTCATAATGTCAAATACTGTTATTTGGTTAAGGCAAAGCAATCACTTCCCTTTTACACAGATCTTAGTTGAAATAAACTCTGGGTAATGTAATGTTAACTCATCAAATTAATTTTTGCATACTGGTCAATATATTTCCATATTATGTGATGACTGTCTAAGGAGTTATTTCCAGATTTAATAATGTTCTCTCTTCATTTATTTATGATTATACCATGGGAACACATAATCATTCACATTTTTATCTTACAAAATAGAAAATCTTTTTACCTTGAAATTCTCTTGCTTCTTGGTAAGTTTGTTTTTCAGTCTTAGTTCGTAATTTCTCTTCTACAACAGCAGCCTTAATGACAAAAGTTATAATAATAATTTCAAATTATATATCTTGGAACTCTACCTTCTCTCAGAGCAAGAATTTTTACTCATATCTACAATGCCAATGCATAAATGTTTTACTTTTATATCCTGAATGCATCAAATAAAAACACAAGAACAACGAAGGGATCTGAAACATTTGGGAACACTTATGTGGAGGGAACCCAAACTATATTGTGATTCTCCTTCTAAATAATTCCAAATAAATCATGTTAATAAGGATTATGATTCTACTTTAGATTTATATTTCAGTCTGATTCAATCTCTAGACTAACTCAAATGGCTCATGAAATTATTTTTAAGGTCACTTTAATAAATTCTATTATAAAAGTATATTGTACATATATGTCAAATATATACAGCCTTTTTATCATTTCTTTTTCCCCAGCATTTTTGCTTTAAGAGTTTCCTAATCAAATACTGCCTTAACAAAAGCAATTCTGATAATTTTCTAGCCCTTGTTTAAGGTACATAAAATCATTTCAAAAAAACTATGTTTTCACAATTACCTTACTATATAAAAATATTTTTTCTAGATGAACCCAAAATGAAAATTTCCCTGTCTCAGCTAGGAATTGTGTATATTTTATCATTAAAACTCTAAGCCACAACTTCTTTGTCAATACAGCTTAGAATTTTTTATGTTAATATTACTGATTCTCAAATATTACTTTAAAGATCCTAAATATAAAACAGATTGTATTAAATGGCAAACTTTTTATTCCTTTCAAATAAGAAAATATTAATGAGTTTTAATTAACATTTGCTTAAAATATTAAAGGAGTCTAGCAATTCAAAGTAAACAGCTTTCAAATTATTATACTTTATCTTACCTTTGAGATGTCACTACCCATTGGCTTTCTTTTATGTGAAATGAATGATGCTGTTGCTGTTTCACTCCCTTGAAGTGATGTTTTGACAGACAGTAAATCTTCAATTTCTTCGTTTGATAATAGTCTTGTTAATGATTTATCATGGGTCTTTAATGGAAGTATATGGGGTAGGTCTTTATCAGCTGAACCTTCATTTGAACTCCTTAAAAAAGCTGATCCATCTTGAGACGTTAGGATCTGTGAAAGATCTGAAATAGCAGAGCTAGCTCTTTTCTTCTCTGAGCTTTAGAATTACAAAACATCTGGTATTAGATTATGTGAAGAAAAATTTTTATTTGTAACTGAAGAATCATTTTCATAATCTATAAGAATATTAAATAAGCAATCAATTATTCATTAATTAGTGGTAATTCAAATATGAAGTTGCTGCTAGATAAGTTGAAGATAATATATCTTTTGGGATTTAAAATAGATGTACAGAATTAAGTGACATTTAAAATACTTAACATAAGAGCTATGACACAGGCACAGAACAGGCACAGAACAAAAAGTATTTGGTCAAAGTAGAGCACAAGATGTTTTAGAGGATGCCCTTTAGTCACATTTGTCCCAGTTATTTTTCCACAATTTCTTTCAGAATGAAAATAAAAATGAAAATTTCTCTATAGCAGTTTTAATATTACAAGATCACTGTCTTCCACAAGAGTCAATTTTCAAGCTCTGAGTTAGTTTTCTTCAAGGTAATAAGTATTTATTCTTCACCAGTTGGCAGGATCAGCTTATTAGGGTTCCAGAACTAGGGTAACCATATGTCATGGTTTGTCTGCACGGTGTCAGTGTATGTTAGTCCCAACATTCCAGTTTAGATGATAATTTAAATGGTCCAACTACCTATGTTTTATAGAATTTAACATAGCTTTTCTAGCTCTATCAAATGCAACAGAGTTTGATGGTTCTTTGTTTTATACAGCTATTACTCCAGTTAGTATAATTTACCTAAGGTTTATTGCAGCACCTAAAATAATTTGAATTTTGGTCACACAGATGCAAAATTTTACAATGTAGCTATTGTCACCCATCCTAATCTGTCACTTTAGGATGAATTTCAAGCACCAGGTTTTAGATTATAAAAAGAGGGGTATGGAGGACAATTCTGAGAACAAAAGTGTAAGATAATTGATGGCTAAAAAGACATAATTTATGACAAACAGACTTTTGTAGTAGTGTTATAAAATGGATTCCAATATTAAAGTAAAGAGAATAGGTGGCTGCCTGTCCTAAATTAAGGATGATATCTCAACCTCAAACATGATTTATTGGTTTTATTAGGTATTTGAATTTAAAATGACTAGTTATAAAATAGTCTAACACTCTTCTGGAAAATATTTTTGAAGACAGATCCTAGAGTACTGTTGTCATTTTTCAGCCATTGAAGCATAACAATTGTCCAAGTACATAATATAATTGATGCTTTTTTACAAACATACCTGCAGCTATACACAAATCACCACTCCTGCCACTAATATTACCACATAGCTATATATAGAAAGTAAAATACTTTCAAAGATTTTGAAATGTTTATTAGGGGATATCATTAATCACTTGATTCTACACAGGCAAGCGATCCTATTATAACAAGAGAAAAAATGTGTGGCAATATCAAGAACAAGGCCTTAAATACAATACAAAGCATATAATACAAAGTTTATTTATAAACATATTCCCACACTCAAGCTTTCCCCACTTATATTGGCTCCCACAACCACAAAGGACTGTCATTGCATAACACCATAATACTTCTGCTGCGGGGGAACAAGAATCAAAAATACTAGAAAGGTATGCAAGCAATACTGTTCAAGCTCACATCAGCCAAACAAGTACCTCTAGAAGTGGAAACAGGCATACTTTCAAGGCCTGATATTTGTTTGAATGATAAAAGAAAAGAAGAGGAAAAGGAGGAGGCAGAGGGGAGGAGGAAGAAAAGGAGAAAAAAGGAGGAAGAGGATAGAAAGTCTATGAAAGTCAGTCTATAGTCACACAGAAAATAATGATGATTTGGCCAATCCCCATTCTTTGGTAAATTATCAAAAACAACCTAAATATATTTTATAAATCTTGCTAAATTTGCATCATTTGTTATCCACTTTTGATTAAAGATTTTTTCTAGTCATCACTGTGTTAAAACACAGAGTATAATAGTATACTTATGAGCATGTATTTCAACAGCTTTGATAATAAGGATGTTGGTAGCATTCTACATGACAGTCTTTAATATCACTGATGTGATATAAAGATATAATAATATTGATATATAAAGAATAAATCTCCTCTTGTTTGCAAAAGCATTTCTTAATACTGAAGATCTGAACATTGCATCCTTTCTCACCAGCAAATAGATGTATAAAGGTATAATCTGTTATGCATATCATCAGGCACACATTTTTAACACATTGTCATCCAGGCAAAATGGAAGATTTCCATAGAACTACTGCCGAACCTGTTCTGAGTTGATTTGTCTGTCTGTCTCTGTTTCCATTTTCTAAACTGTCAACACAATCCCCAAGACATTTCCCTCCTCCCTTAGGAAAAAAAATTTCTTGTAAATATTGATATATACACTGAACCTTAAATTATCAATGGAAATACAGAGGAGAATGGATTTGATATTCTTATCTGCAATAATAAAAGATGAAGAATGTATTTCTATATGCAAGAAAAACAAAAGATCTAGGATTCAAAGTGTGTAGTACAACCTTAAATGATTCTAAAAATTAACTTCATAAGAAAATTTCAATATAATGAATGTAAAAATAACTTTCAAAATTTATCATATTTGATAGTTTTAAAAATTATCATTGGTCAAATTCTTCATAGTGGTTAGTTTTAGGCTCCTCAACTAAAAAGGAACTCAAAAAAATTGAAAATATTCAGTAAAAATACAAATGATTAAAAACCTGGAAAAATGAAATGTCAAAATACTTAGAATTATTTCATCTAGAGAAAACAAGGCTGGTTGACTACTCAGAAGTAGTTTATAAACATCTAAATATATCTTACACTGAAAATATTGACTGGCTACAAATACTAGCTACTGCTATTACTGAAATAATTAAAAATAGAAATTAAACTATAAAATAAGGAAAGTATATGAAACAAAAAAGGAAAACTATTCTAACACCAGAAAAACAAATTATCGGTTAATGAGGATGATAAACATATTTTCTCTTGCATGGCCCTGGTGGATATTTCCCTTTCCCCAACCAATAGCTTGGCAGAGATTCTCAAAATCTTTCATTGATACCTGCAATATTGGACTGTGAACTCCCTCCACACACCCTTTTATTGACATGTCTACTTCCTCTTCATCAGGAAGTTTCACAGTTAGAGAATCATCTATTTTTTCTCTGCATTCCTCCCAACTTCTCTAAAAATACTATATACTAGTATGTGAATAGGACCCTTCCCATAGAGCACTTTAGATTATCCATCAAGTTGTCACTAGCCCAAACATTCCTTGTGCAAAATGAGAGCTTGGAATATTACACATATTCTGCTTCTACTCTGTTTGTAAGTTTTTTCAATAAATACTATTGTAGTATAACAACCTACATCATATAGTCAGTTGTATATGACTTATCTGGATATTATAGATTTGGAAAACAGAACCAGTTTCATTGGACCCTGACGGAGGTGGAAAATTAACCCACTGGAAGACAAACCCACTAGAAGACAAACTATTGAGTTGGAATGGCCAATATCTCAGTGGCCATGTTATATATATCCACAAAAGCCCCAGAGACACAAATTACTTGGCCAAACTAGAATGACTAGAGCCCATGTAGCCACAGAGATATGGGATACCACAACCTCTAAGTATGTAGGATAGCCACATAGTCCAAAGACCACTAAAGCCCTGAAATGGGAAAATTTCTTAGAAATTCTGGAGCAGGGAGGAGCCCAAGACGGCAGAGGAGTAGGAGACCTAAATTTCATCTGGTCCCAGGAATTCAACTAGATAGATACCAAATCATTCTGAACACCTACCAAGTCAACTGGAGAAGAAAAGAATAGCAGCAACTCTATGAACAGAAAAGCAACCACTTTCTGGAAGGTAGGAGATGCAGAGAAGTGAATCTGAGGCGACATATGGGAAGACAGACCACAGGGGGAGGGAGCCTCAGTCAGCCAGCTACTGGCAAGAGATAGAGCTGCAGAGCACAAAATTGGAACTTTTAGAAGTCTGCTCTGGTGAGGGACGTCACTCTGGTAGCTAAGTGGGGGGGGGGGGGGTGGAACCCTCGCTGGGACAGTGTGGTCTCAGGATTCTCAGAGTCACAGGAAGACCAGGGGTGCCTGAGTGCAGCAGAACTCCCAGGTATCAGAGTGGGGAGTCTGGCTGCAGTGAGCCCAGGAGTGGGCTCTCAGCTCAGAGTTGCCATGAACTATGATCCACAGCACAGCTGGGTCACTGCTCTTCAAGCAGAGGCCCAACAAGTGGCATAACTGGGGAGACTCCCCTTCCTCTCCTGGGAGGAGTAGCATGGGAGCGTGCCAAAGGAATCTGCTGGGTTTGGAGTCTCCAAACAGGGCCGTGTGCCAGAGATAGAAATGCTTGGTCACAGGCCAGGTGAGCACAGAGTGTGGCTGGAGATCAGGGAGACAGGAGTGATTGACTGCTTTTCTCTGAGGGTGCACTGAAGAGTGGGGTCCCAAGCTCTCCACTCCTGGTTCCTCTGGGATGGGAGACTGGGAGGCTGCCATTTTCATTCTCATTCTCTAAAGCTGGGCAGAAAGCCTTCAGTGAACAAAACCAAAAAAGAGCAAACTGGATCGGATTACTTAGCCTGGCCCCAGGCAAGGGCAGTGCAATTCCACCCAGGGCAAAGACATTTGAGAATCAATGCAACAGACCCCTCTCCCAGAAGATCAGCAAGAACGCCCAGCCAAGACCAAGTTAACCTACCAATGAGAACTGCAAAACTCCAGTGCTAGGGGAATACAGCACATAGAATGCATGGCTTTCCCCCCATGATTCTTTAGCCTTTCAACTTTAATTTTTTTTATTTTATTTTTTTTTCTTTTTTTACTTTTTCTTTTTTTTTTTTGAATAGTTCTTTCCTTTTTCAACCAACCTCTTACCTTATCAATTCCTTTTTTAAAAATCTTTTTAAATTTTCATTGTTATATTCTATTCCTTCATTGTGTTTAACCTTATTTTGTGTGTATATGTAAGTTTTTCTTTCTTTAAAATTTTGGGAGGCAGTTTCTTCTAACAGACCAAAATATACACAAAATCTAGTGTATGGCTCTGTTCTATTCATCTGCCTGATCACATTCTCTCTCTCTTTTTTTTTAAATTTTTCTTCTTTCCTTTTTCAACCAACTTCTTATCAATTCCTTTTGTAAAATCTTTTTTTTTTGTAATTTTCATTTTATATCATATTCCATCCTTTCATTGTATTTAATCTTATTTGTGTGTGTGTGTGTGTGTGTGTGTGTGTGTGTGTATACATATATTTTTTTCTTTCTCTAAAATTTTGGGATGCAGTTTCTTCTAAGACCAAAGTACACCCAAAATCTAGTGTATGGCTCTGTTCTATTCACCAGCCTCATCAAATTCTTTTTTTTTTTTTCTTTTTCTTTTTTCTCTTATCTTTCCCCCCGGTTTCTGGTCTCTTCTGATTTCTTTACTGTATATTTCTCTGGGGTCGTTGTTACCCTTTTAGCATTTTGTTCTCTCATTCATCTATTCTTCTCTCAACAAAATGACAAAATGGAAAAACTCACCTCAAAAAATAAGACAAGAGGCAGTACCGACTACCAGGGACCTAATCAATAAGGACATTACTAAGATGTCGGAATTAGAGTTCAGAATAACGATTATAAAGATACTAGCTGGGCTTGAAAAAAGCATAGAAGACCCTAGAGAATCCCTTTCTGGAGAACTAAAGACTAACTAAGTCGAAATCAAAAAGACTGTTAATGAGGTGCAATCAAAAACTCAGGGTCTAAGTGCTAGGATAAATGAGGCAAACGAGAGAATTAGTGACACAGAAGACCAAATGATGGAGAATAAAGAAGCTGAGAAAAGGAGAGATAAACAACTACTGGATCACGAGGGGAGAATTTGAGATTAAGTGACATCATAAAGCAAAATATTAGAATAATTGGGATTCCCAGAAGAAGAGGAAAGAGAGAGGCAAAGGTATACTGCAGCAAATTATAGCAGACAACTTCCCCAATCTGGGAAAGGAAACAGACATCCAAGTCCAGGAGGCACAGAGAACCCCCCTCAAAATCAATAAAAATAGGTCAACACCCCAACATATAATACTGAAACTTGCGAATCTCAGAGACAAAGAGAAAATCCTGAAAGCAACTCAGAACAAGAGGTTTGTAAGCTAAAAAGGTAGACACATTAGATTGGCAGCAGACCTATCCATAGAGACCTGGCCAGCCAGAAAGGACTGGCATGATATATTCAGGGTATTAAACAAGAAAAATATGCAGCCAAGAATACTTTATCCAGCTAGGATGTCATTCAAAACAGAAGGAGAGATAAAAGCTTCCAGGACAAACGGAAACTAAAAGAATTTGCCATCACCAAACCAGCCCTACAAAAAATATTGAAAGGGGTCCTCTAAGCCAAGAGAGAGCCCAAAAGTAACATAGATCAGAAAGGAACAGAGACGATATACAGTAACAGTAACCTTACAGGAATACAATGGCACTAAATTCATATCTTTCAATAGTTACTCTGAATGTAAATGTAAATAGTTACTCTAAATGCCCCAATCAAAAGACCCAGGGCATCAGATTGGATAAAAAGCAAGACCCATCAATATGCTATTTGCAAGAGACTCATTTAGACCCAAAGACACCTCCAGATTTAAAGTGAGGGGGTGGAAAACCATTTATCATGCTAATGGACATCAAAAGAAAGCTGAGGTAGCATTCCTTATATCAGACAAATTAGATTTTAAAACAAAGACTGTAATAAGAGATGAGGAAGGACACTATATCATAAAGGGTCTATCCAACAAGAAGACCTAACAAATGTAAATATTTATGCCCCTAACATGGGAGCAACCAATTATATAAGCCAATTAATAACTAAATCAAAGAAACACATTGACAATAATACAATAATAGTAGGGGGCATTAACACCCCCCTCACTGAAATGGACAGATGATCTAAGCAAAAGATCAACAAGGAAATAAGGGCTTTAAATGACACACTGGGCCAGATGGACTTCACAGATATATTCAGAAGATTTCATCCCAAAGCTACAGAGAATATACATTCTTCTCTAATGCACATGGAACATTCTCCAGAATAGATCATATCCTGGGTCACAAATCAAGTCTCAACCGGTACCAAAAGATTGGGATCATTCCCTGCATATTTTCAGAACACAATGCTTTGAAACTCGAACTCAATCACAAGAGGAAAGTTCGGAAGAACTCAAATATATGGAGGCTAAAGAGCATCCTACTAAAGAATGATGGGTCAACCAGGAAATTAAAGAAGAATTTTAAAAATTCATGGAAACAAATGAAAATGAAAACACAACTGTTCAAAATCATTGGGATGCAGCAAAGGCAGTCCTAAGTGGAAGTATATAACAATATACTTCTCGAGAAACAAGAAAGGTCTCAAATACACAACCTAACCCTACACCTAAAGGAGCAAATAAAGCCTAAACCCAGCAGGAGAAAAGAAATAATAAAGATCAGAGCAAAAATCATTGAAATAGAAATCAAAAGAACAGAACAGAATAATGAAACTAGGAGCTAGTTCTTTGAAAGAATTAATAAGATTGATAAACCCCTGGCCAGACTTATCAAAAAGAAAAGAGAAAGGACCCAAAAAAAATAAAATCATGAATGAAAGAGGAGACATCACAACCAACACCAAAGAAATACAAACAATTATAAGAACATATTAGGAGCAACTAAAGGCCAACAAACTAGGCAATCTGGAAGAAATGGATGCATTCCTAGAGATGTATAAACTACCAAAACTGAATCAGGAAGAAATAGAAAACCTAAACAGACCCATAACCAGCAAGGAAATTGAAGCAATAACCAAAAATCTCCCAACAAACAAGAGCCCAGGGCCAGATGGCTTTCCAGGGGAATTCTACCAAACATTTAAAGAATTAATACCTATTCTTCTGAACCTGTTCCAAAAAATAGAAATGGAAGGAAAACTTCCAAACTCATTTTATGAGGCCAAAATTACTTTGATCCCAAAACCAGACAAAGACCCCACGAAGGAGAATTACAGACCAATATCCCCCATGAATATGGATGCATCACCAAAATACTAGCCAGTAGGATCCAACAGTACATTAAAAGGATTATTCACCAGGACCAAGTGGGATTTATTCCTGGGCTGCAAGGTTGGTTCAACATCCACAAATCAATCAAAGTGATACACTATATTAATAAAAGAAAGGACAAGAACCATATGATTCTCTCAATAGATGCAGAAAAAGCATTTGACAAGTACAGCATCTTTTCTTGATTAAAACTTTCACAGTGTAGGGATAGATGGTACATACCTCAATATTATAAAAGCCATCTATGAAAAACCCACAGCAAATGTCATTCTCAATGGGGAAAAACTGAGAGCTCTTCCCCTAAGGTCAGGAACACAGCAGTGGTGTCCACCATCACCACTGCTGTTCAACATAATACTAGGAGTCCTAGCCTCAGCAATCAGACAACAAAAAGAAATAAAAGGCATCTGAATTGGCAGAGAAGTCAAACTCTCACTCTATGCAGATGATATGACACTTTATGTGAAAAATCCAAAAGATTCTAAAACTGCTAGAACTCATATGGGAATTCAGTAAAGTGGCAGGATACAAAATCAATGCACAGAAATCAGTTTCATTTCTATACACCAACAAGAAGACAGAAGAAAGAGAAGTTAAGGAGTTGATCCAATTTGCAATTGCACCAAAAACCATAAGATACCTAGGAATAAATCTAACCAAAGAGGCAAAGGATCTATACTCAGAAAACTATAGAATACTCCTGAGAGAAATGGAAAAGAAATGGAAAGAAAAGAAATGGAAAAGAAAAAAATGGAAAAGAAATGGAAAAAGAAATGGAAAAGAAATGGAAAGAAATGGAAAAGAAATGGAAATACATTCCATGCTCATGGATTGGAAGAACAAATATTGTGAAAATGTCTATGCTACCTAGAGCAATCTACACATCCAATGCAATCCTTATCAAAATATCATAAACTTTTTTCACAGAAATGGAACAAATAATCCTAAAATTTGTATGGGACAAGGAAAGACCCTGAATAGCCAGAGGAATGTTCAAAAAGAAAACCAAAGCTGATGGCATCACAATTCCAGACTTCAAGCTCTATTACAAAGCTGTAATTACCAAGACAGTATGGTACTGGCACTAAAACAGACACATAGATCAATGGAACAGAACAGAGAACTCCGAAATGGACTCTTGACTCTATGGTCAACTAATCTTTGACAAAGTAGGAAAGAATATCCAATGGAAAAAAGACAGTCTCTTCAACAAATGATGGTGGGAAAATTGGACAGCTGCATGCAGAAGAATGAAACTGGACCATTTACTTACTTACACTATACACAAAAATAAACTCAAAGTGGATGAAATACATAAATTTGAGACAGGAATTCATCAAAATCCTTGAGGAAAACACAGGCAGCAACCTCCTCAACATCGGCCACAGCAACTTCTTCCTAGACACTTTGCCAAAGGCAAGGGAAGCAAGGGCAAGAATGAACTGTTGGGACTTCATCAAGATCAAAAGCTCTGGCACAGTCAACAAAACCAAAAGACAACTGACAGAATGGGAGAAGATATTTGCAAATGACATATCAGAAAAAGGGCTAGTATAAAGAAGTATAAAAAACTTATCAAACTCAATACCCAAGGAACAAATAATCTAATCAAGAAATGGGCAGAAGACATGAACAGACATTCCTGCAAAGAAGACCTCCAAATGGCCAACAGACAAATGAAAAAGTGCTCAACATCAGTCGGCATCAGGGAAATCCAAATCAAAAGCAAATGAGATAACACCTCACACCAGTCAGAATCACTAAAATTAACAAGTCAGGAAATGACAGATGTTGGCAAGGATGTGGAGAAGGGAACCCTCCTACACCATTGGTGGGAATGCAAGCTGGTGCAGCCACTCTGGAAAACAGTATGGAGGTTCCTCAAAAAGTTGAAAATAGAGCTACCCCTATGACCCAGCAATTGTACTACTGGATATTTATTCCAAACATACAACTGTAGTAATCCAAAAGGGCAACTGCACCCCAATGTTTATAGCAGCAATGTCCGTAATAGCCAAACTATGGAAAGAGCCCAGATGTCCACTGACAGATGAATGGATAAATAAGAAGTGGTATAGATACACGATGGAATATTATACAGCTATCAAAAATGAAATCTTGCCATTTGTAACAACGTGAATGGAACTAGAGGGTATTATGCTAAGCGAAATAAGTCAATCAGAGAAAGACAATTATCATATGATCTCACTGATATGTGGAATTTGAGAACAAGGCAGAGGATCATAGGGGAAGAGAGGAAAACATGAAACAAGAAGAAACCAGAGAGGGAGACAAACCATAAGAAACTCTTAATCTCAGGGAAAAAGCTGAGGTTGCTGGGGGTGAGAGGGATGGGGTGGCTGGGTGATGGACATTGGGGACGATATGTGCTATGGGAAGTGCTATGAATTGTGTAAGACTGATGAATCACAGAGCTGTACTCCTGAAACAAAACAAACAAACAAATGCCATTAATAATAATTTTTTAAAAAAGAAATCCTGGAGCAGATTTGCTATACAAGAAAAATCTGGAGCAATAGTTTTTAAGTAGGTGGCTACAACACCTTTTTTACTAAAGGAAAGTCAAAGAGGCTAGGTCAGTAAAGCCTAGAGAAATTGTGACTGAAAGTTAACAGGCCGATACTAAAGCCTAAAAAGAACTAGTTTGTAGTTACTTTTTCCTCCAGGTAGAAGAGTAAAGGTTTAAATCAGCTCCTAGTGCTGGAGCAAAGCTTTAAATAAACCAAAGGGGGGAAAAGGTGGAGGTGAGGGTTAAGGGGGATAAGGGTGGGTGGGGAGAACTCTAGTCTTTTCTTCAACCTAGCCCTGCTAGCTGTAGCAATCACTCTCTTCCCCTTGCATTCCAGCTGGGATCTCTTTGCAGCTCTAATGTTAACTTTGTAAATGCTAAATGTATTGCTAGTATGAATTTGCTATGAGTAAAAATGAGAATTTTTAAATGGCTTTTTATTTTGTAACTGTGCATCTGGATATATGATAAAAATTAATGTGAAATGCTGTATGTTTTAATTTCATAAATGCTAAAAGGGTCGTCCTGGTCAGGGAAAGCTGCAAAGAAAAAGTGTTAATGGGATTTTGCTGCCAAGGGTGACCTGGAATTTAAATTCTTTGGATATTGAAAATAGAACAACGGGGAGCCTGGGTGGCTCAGTTAAGCATCTGCCTTAGGCTGAAGTAATGATCCTGGGGGTCCTGGGATCCAGCCCCTCATCGGGCTCCCCACTGAGTGGGGAGTCTGCTTCTCCCTCTCCCGCTCCCCCTGCTTGTGCTCTCAATCTCTCTCCCTCAAATAAATAAAATCTTTTTTAAAAAAAGAAAACAGGACAAGATTTCATAAACCATGATTTTTGTCTATTAGAAGCCGGAAAAGCAGCCTATGTTTGCTTATTAGAAAAGGAAAAGCAACAGGAGCCAGAGAGTCAATCCCTAAATGAAGATACACATTTGGAGTTTTATCTTTTTTCTTTTTAAGATTTTATTTACTTATCAGAGAGAGAGAGAGAGAGAGCACAAGCAGGGGGGAGCGGCTGGCGGAGGGAGAAGCAGACTCCCAGCTGAGCAAGGACTCGACCCCAGGACCCCGGGGATCATGACCTGAGCCAAAGGCAGACCCTTAACTGACTAAGCCACCCAGGTGCTCACATCTGGAATTTTAAACAGCAGGTTTTGGTTGCTAATAGGCTCTTGTAAAATCAAACATTTGACCCTTAATGTTGATTTTCTGGCCTGATGTGCATATTTTTTAAGTGAGTCAAATTTGGGCTCTAAGACTAACAAAGAAGGTTTGGTAACACCTCGATTGACATTTGGACTTGCAACAGGGCTCTCTGACTCTGTGGCATCTCAGCTTTGCTACTAATAAAAATAATAAAGAAAAAAGCTATTCACAGATCCTAATTGCCTGGACCTGACTCAGCTAAAACCTGACACTGTCTGCTATGGGCTGTTTCAGCTTCAGCATGGCTTATTTTAAAGAATGAAAAACAGAAAGGCTTAATCAGACTCTGGGACAGCTCCAGATCTAGGACAACTGTCTTTGAGTCCCTAAACTCCAAAAACATCATGAATGCAGACTGCACCATCTGCACCATCACATACCAATATCCACAGAAAAGAGCTTGTTTTCTGAAGAAACCATCTTAAATTCAGCTGCTAACCTACTCTGTATACAGAGACTAACTACACTCCTCACTTTCCCTGATGAAAGTTGCAAGTTGGGGAAAGTCACAACTCAAGAACTGTGACCACTGCATGCTCTTAACAGATCAAACTCCCAACTCCCTCTCTGGATGTTGATTATTGGTTTGACTTACTGGACTCGTTGCAGTTTGCAGTAACGGACTGATACTCTGACTCTACTTCTCTCACCTGTCTCCTGGTATACACACCTTAGTAGGTCAGTTTGACTATTAAAAACAGCTGTTCCCACAGAGGGACTGATTTATTTTTTCTAGGCTGCTCACTAGAAAAATGATCAGAACAAAAGGGATGGGAGGTTATGTAAACCCATTTTGAAATTTTTGAATATTCAAAATTTGTTCTGACCAGTTCCTAAACATGTTGTATCTTTCTGGTTAGGATGTTTAAAAATGCTTTTCTGCAAAAATGATTTTGTCCTTGCATACAGCCCTTCTGGTCAAAAGATCTGGATGAAAGCAGAACATGGTTTAGAAAGAATGTAAAGTTTTGATTACTGAATGAAAACACTGATTTGTGTAACGCCTGATAAAAAAAAAAAACAAAAGCTCAGCGCCTTAGGAGGCACTAGGGAGGGGGAGGGCACTAGTAATCTTTGTTTTTCAGAACTGTTCCAGAAGTGTTACCCTCTTCCTGAAGGAAAATACCCTGTGCTGCCTTTCCAAGCTGCTGAGAGCACCTTGAATTCAAACTGACTGCTGAGACCTAAGATCACACTTGACAATGCTGATTATGAAGGGGTGGCCCAGATCCTGCACTTTCCACACAGAACTGCTTCAGATGTCCTCCACACTTCCCAGGTAGATTAACTGGTGTCATTCACAAGAAAAACTGTTTGGAACTGACTGCTTTCAAGAAGTCCTTCTAAAACAAAATGATTCAACTAAATCAATCAGCCTGGACCAGAAACCCTATGGTGAGAGGCCACATAGGGGCCCTGTACACCAGCACTGACTAAAGTATGTCCTCTTGGGGTGCTCTAATGATTATAAAGTCTTCATTTCCAGGGATACCATGTGTCCTCTCTGGGATTAAATTTGCTGCGTGTGTGCCCTGTTATGACACTGTCTCAGCCCGGGAAGGCCTTCACATCAGTTTCAACTTTTTGGCCATAGTTGTAGAGTTCCTGAATTGGTGCCTTGGGTAAGGTAAAGAAAAGATCAGTATAGAAAATTAAAGAGAGGGGCGCCCGGGTGGCACAGCGGTTAAGCGTCTGCCTTCGGCTCAGGGCATGATCCTGCCGTTATGGGATCGAGCCCCACATCAGGTTCCTCCGCTACGAGTCTGCTTCTTCCTCTCCTACTCCCCCTGCTTGTGTTCCCTCTCTCGCTGGCTGTCTCTCTCTCTGTCAAATAAATAAATAAAATCTTTTTAAAAAAATCAAAGAGAAAGTCACTTGGCTTTCTAAGATATGGTGAATGGGACTTGTTTTACAAGTGAAGTCCAGGACTCCTAAAGGGTATGACTGAGATTAATACGACCCACTAATGACAATTTTTTACTGTAAAAATGTTTTGGTCAAGGGGGTGTACCACATAGAAAAGAGTGAACCCAGCAGGACTGAGACTGTTATCCTTAGAATAACCTGATTGCAAGGTTGAGTCTTGGCCAACATTTGGGAACTCGGACTTAGGGAGGGTTTCTACAATTCCCAGAACTGATAAGAGTGGCTCACTGTGCCCAAATTGGTAGCACAAATAATGTGATTTATACAGAGTACCTGCTTTGCTAATGGGAGCCTAGAATTTTGGTATATAGCAGGCAGAGGGTGGTATATGACTAGCCTCACTAAAAACCCTAGGCGCTGAGTCTCTAATGAGCTTGACATTCCATATGTATTGTCATAATTCATTGCTGGCAGAATGAATTCTGTGTGACTCCACTGGAAGAGAACTCTTGGAAATTTGCACCTGGTTTCTTCTGGATTTTCTCTTATGAAACTTTTCCCTTTACTGGTTTTGCTTTGCAACCTATCACTGTAACAAATCATAGCCATGATAATGACTCTGTCCTGAGTCCTCTGAGTTCTCCCAGTGATGGGACTGGTCTTAGGAACCCCTGACACACAGGGCTACTATTTGTACTTTATATTACAATCAAGTTTGCTGTTTCTCTTAGATTATATAACTGACATTGAAGTTCTGGAATACTAAACCCAAAACAGATACAAAGCCATGCTGATTAGAAAACTACCCTATTGGCCAAGTACATGAACTTGGGAAGAACTGTCTGAACTAATCATTCAATAATATTGCATATAGGGAGGGTAAAGATAAAATTAGTCTCCAAACAAAATTTGATGAATACAGGGATTCTATGAAATGCCAATATGTCTCGTTAAAACCACTGGGCATGATAGTCAAAGCTTCAATAGCAGAAAAAACCAACTGTACCCCCCCAAGTCTTTGTTATTATACCAGCTACTGAATAAGTTGCTGCCACTACTGATACATGTATGCAGCAAGACGTGAAACATGCAACCTTTACTAATCTTTCTTGGGAATATTTGAATTCCTGACATACATTTTCAACAGATGGAATAAAACCAGCACAATGTGAACTGCTAGCAATTTCCAGACATTCTAGTATATTGAAGACAATGGCCAACACTGAAAAAGTACTGCTTATTTTCTAGGCACATCTCATTAAAGATAATTTTAAATGAAATACAATCCAGGGCCCTGTCATTCAAATGAATTTGGGGAAGGGGATCATTATTTGGACAATACCAAAAAGATATATTCTACAGCTTTACAAGAAAATTTATTAGCTCTACAGGTCCCAACCACAAAGGACTTTCTTCTTTAAGCACTGATAACAACACATTCTACACCTAATGACTCTTCAGAGCATCTGTATCACCGTAACTAATTTTAAATGGAAGCCTACATTAAGAAGCTATGGAAAAGTTCCAGGCATAAAAACAAGTTTTAACTTTACATCTGCCATATTTTTTAGACTCATGCGATTACAGGTACATGGCATGTAAGCTAACTTTTGCTGATATTAGCTTTTGGCTAATAATACTTCAAATTACTTGTCAGTTCCTGGGACTTTGAATTCCATTATTTCTTCCCTCTGCTAAATATCACACTCTCTTGGCCTATTATTGGGCCCTAATGGGGCAGATTTTCTCACTTTCCAAACATTCCTATCCCATGATGGATCTTCTCTAAAGTCTCATAAGGTACAAGCCTGGAAAATTCTACTGAAATGGGACCTGACTTAGCACATCCAACCAAGGGCCAATCCTGGTTCTTAGGACCTTGGCCAAATTAATAAAATATGTCTGCACACTCGCTGGACACAGAGATACTCCCCTGCTGTTTTAACCAAACCATTGACTTAGTAAGACCCTTGCCTACAAGATTTGCCACCTGACAAGAAAGTATGATTCACTGATCCAACGGTCTCTCTCAAAAGTCATAAGATCTATCGAGGTACCGCATTCGTCCACCAGAATAATGGTAAGTTGTTAAGATCCTATAGAATTGGGATCTTCAAAATTAGGTGAATTTCAGGCATTGTTCATAACCACAGAGCACTTTTTTGTCCTTTTGTAAAAGGACAAAACTATTAAATACACATACTTTTCTGAGACACCCCCTACCCAAGGAAATAGATAGAGCAACCTTTTTTTTTTTTAAGATTTTATTTATTTGAGAGAGAGAGCGAGAGTGCACATGCAAGAGCTGGGATAGGGGCAGAGGGAGAGGGAGAAGCAGGCTCCCCACTGAGCAGGGAGCCTGATGCGGGACTCAATCCCAGGACCCTGGGATCATGACCTGAGCTGTAGGCAGATGCTTAACCAACTGAGCCACCCAGGCACCCCAGGTAGAGCAACTTAATAACAAACTCAATCCTTATTTTCCATGTGTTCATGCCCACAAGGAGGAGCTAAATCTAAAAGAAAAATATCTGATCTAAAAAAGTTAATCAAGAATGTATGACCTTCGTGTCTACTATGGTCTTGGGTCCATCTCCAATCTATCCCATCATGAAGGAACTAGATGTTAAACAGGGAATGTATCTAAAAGACAGAGAAGCCACTGTTGCCCATCAATCCTATTCTACTTGCCATCTAAGCCAGTCTCTTTTAAAAACAACCTCCACAGTGCTTGTCAATACAGCTTTCCCTTGTTGTTCACAAGTTATAGGCTGCCATACCCTGCAAGGGCCTCTCTGTACTGGTTGAACTCCAATGTACTTTGGAACTAAAGAGTGAAAGAAAGAGTATTTCAAGATAAATATTATATTCCCTTTTTTTTTTACTCCCTACTTTGATCTCAGTGTATGAATGGACAAAGCAGACTGCTTATTTAAAAGATGGACATTGTCTTTGCATCAGATTCTTCTGCCAACATCCTCTTCTAGCCCTGCAGGTGACTTCTGAGGGGAAAATAGTAACTTTGGGGTCCCTGCTGAATTTATTGCTCCAAAAAGTGAGAAGCTGGCTCATTTCCAAGAAGGAATAACAGATCTCAGTTTATCAGGCGTGAACATGTCTGACCTTGGGAAATGGTTGGAGGGGGGATATCAAGGGAGATAATGAATAAATTTCTCTCTTCCTGCAGATATTGTACAGATATTCCAAAACAGCCTTCTTTGGCTGTCCAGGAAGTAAAGCTTATGATGGATGAATGTATTTACTTATGCTGGTTTTGCACCCACACCTACCTCAGCTGGTGACCCTACTGGCATCTTTCTCCCAGGCAATACTGTATAAATTGTTGTGATTAGGACCAGATGTCAGCCAGAGCTAATGGAGAAACCTATTAGTGAGACCCAAAGACCAAGAAGTAGACAGAGGACAAACAAATCTCTGTTATGGCATGGGCCTGGTAGTTCTCTCCATTCTCCCTTTTGGTGGTTTGCTAGAGCTGGCTCACCAGGACTGCTGAATGGAAAAACAGCTCTCACTGACACCAGCTATGTTAACATACAAAATGCCTACTCCTCCAGGAGCTTCCTTTTTCTAACAAGGCCATTGCCCCAAGCAGGAATCTCTCACTGTTAACATGGTTGACTAGGTGCTCTCTATCCCCTCCCAATTCCTCATAATTTTGTAGGGTTATGTAAGGAGCAAGTCCCTGTCAGGAGCACTTTCCATGGTGAATTTGATGTACTTTTCTGCAGAATAACAACAGCTCAGGATATATTGTACCCTCTACTGTTTCTTAGTTTATAAGGTTTCCTCTATAAAATCTAACTAATGTCTATAATTTGGGCCACAAATAATATGTTACTTGCACAACCATTAATTGAGGAAATTATAAAGTCTCCTTTAGGGTTTTTTAAAAGGTAAACCTCCATTTGTAGTTTATTTTGATAAAAATTGGAAAGAGGCAAAAAATTTTGACATGTTTTTTATTTCATAATTAGATAATCTCTTTTCTTGATACATAATATCTTCCTTGACCAGCAATCTAAATTAGCCTTCCCTGTGACTCCCTATCAGGAAGGGAGTTTTATTCTCTTCATTTATTACTCTCTAAAATTATCTTGTTAATATATTTTCAATTGTTTTTTGCTTGTCTTTCCATTATAATGTAAATATCACAAGAGAAGAAAGCTTTTTTGTGTTATTTATCCATAAAACCCAACGTTCAAAAGAGTACATATCATATGATGGTGACACTATTTGTTTTGAGTATTGTATTGATTGAGTTTAGTGAATAAAGGAATGAATAAATTTAATAGCTAATCATCTAATCCATGGGGAAAAAAGGACGCATAATAATACACTTCCTCTTTTGTATATGTTTTTGTGCTTAGTGTTGGGGGCAAATTTGTAAAAAAAAAAAAAAAAGGATTTAGAAAGAAGTAGGTTGGATGTATAACTCTTAAAAATAAAACATCAGTTTACATTTTCATATCCAAAAAGTGTAAATTTCAATGCTATAAAACATTTAAGAAAAGCTAACACATTTGATGTGAAACACTGAATTATTAACATCTGTTGTGTTTGATTAAATATTTGCCACTAACTCATTCCCTAACCAAAACAAATCGCTAAATGTTGTAAAGCACAAAAAAAAATGTACTTTATTGTAATCAATACCATGTGTTTGTTCAGGTGGGATCTCCTTACTTCGCTCCCATCCACTCTCTGAAGGTTTGGGAGACTTTTCCAAAGTATTTTAGAAATTCTATTAGGATCTAAGAAGTAACCTAAAATGAAGTTTGATGAATAATATTGTGCCATGTGCTTAATAGTTTGATTTTTTAATTATATTTAGCAATATTCAACCTACAACTATCAAGGGAAATTCTATAAAATCGAACCAGCTAAAGCAACCTATTTCATCTCATATCTCCCATCTTTTCCTCAGTTTAAACTAAAATAAATTACTGGTCTTTCCCTGGCACATTGCGTAGATTCTAAACACCTTGGTTTTTTTTTTTTTTCCAACTCTTCAGTCCACCTGTAACACCTGTTCCTCATATTTCCCTGTTAAAATCCAGCCCGTCTTTCTTAAGTTAAATGCTGTTACACTCAATCTAGCCAGAAATAACTTTTCCTCCTTTTTGATATAACCTCTTGGTAACCTTTTATAGAATGCATCTTCTGCATTATACTGCACTTATTTTCGCACATGTCTTGTCTGCCTACTAGAACATTTAATGCATTGAAGGCAAGGATGTTACAGCTGTCATCTTTATATTCCTCACAATATCTAGCACAGTGTGTTGCACAGCATGGATGTTCAATCCATATTTCCTTATTTGAACTAATTGAAATAATCTTCCTTCTGAAGTTAGGGAACATTACATGAATTAACACTAATGGGGGGAAAAGCCATTTAAGAGGAATTTTTTTATATTCATTCTATGAACTTTTTCTGGCCTTAATGTCCTATATTCCCTACCATCCTTAGTCCATTATTCCCCATCCAACA
Organism: Ursus arctos; assembly: GCF_023065955.2. Taxonomy (NCBI): domain Eukaryota; kingdom Metazoa; phylum Chordata; class Mammalia; order Carnivora; family Ursidae; genus Ursus; species Ursus arctos. Next base: position 6,640,136 of record NW_026622986.1, read on the forward strand.
CTTCTTCCATTCTTCCACTTCCCATTATTACTCTTATTAACTGTGACTTATCAGCCAAGTAGAATGGGGGCTGGCAGGAGTAGTAACTCACAGTAACACTATCATAACCCATCTTCAAGATTTTTCCAAAGCTCAGAGAAAGTAACTAAGACTGCCTTGCTATGTCTTCAATAGAGACTAGAAATTCTCTTTAAAATACTTTTGTTTAAGCCAATATTTCTAGTTCCTGAGAGTCACCAAATATAGTCTATTAAATTCAGCAGCAGCAACTAAATGTCCAATATTAAAACAACTTATATGAAAAGTTATTACTTCGTGTTCTTCAAGGTGACAAATTATTAGCTTTCCAGCATTTTCAAAGCCTATTACTTCATGATGTTTCCATAGAAGAGCTATAGTAATGTGCCATGCTCTACCATAATCTTAACATGAGTATGAATATCATGCTTTGTTTGTTTCTATTTCTACAGTTCAAAAGCTGGTTAAGTTCCAATTAAAGTTGAAGGTAACTATTAATACTTTTTCTTATACCTTCTCATATATTCGTAATACTGACCAAATATAATTATAATGTGAAGTAATGACAAGAACTCTACACATAATAAGTTTGCAAAGCAACAAATGTCTATCTTCTCTTGAGATATTAAAAACATACTTTAAAAAATATAATCACTACAGACATTAAAATGGACCTTTTCAAAACTTCTAGCCCTTAGTCATAACATTTATTACTTAATTCTTGCTAATTCATCTGGGTCTGTAATCTAGAAATATTAAAAATAGTAATGAAGCAGAGAAATGCACATTTCTAGATCATGCTTTCCTCTTTTCTGCATGGCAATCAAAGCTAAAATTTTATATATTAAGCTCTGTATAATTAGAGAATAAGTGCCTCGTGTAAATTGAATTTGAATTCTCAATAATTCAAGTGAATGACTGAAAGGAAACACTGTCACAGTTTATTCTCATTGAAGAGAAACCTAACTCTTATTGACAGAATTTACCATTCCACTAATCTATCTGGTTCAGGCTTTCTGTTTCTTGACCGGTTTGTGAATCGTAACATGTTGATCAAACAGACTCACTCACTAATGAAACTGTAAGATTTAATTGGATAAGTCAACCAACTCAATTATTTATGTGCATGCATATGCATATACATAAAGTGATTAAGCAAAAATGAAATGCAGAAAAAAAATTTAAGTGAGTTTTATGTATTGAGGTCATGACTCAATGAGGTAAGTAATCCCACACATGAGTATTTTCCTGAGCATAAATAAAAATTGTTTTCACACAAATACCATTTTTAAAAAAGGATCATATTCAGGGGCGCCTGAGTGGCTCAGTCAGTTAAGCGTCTGCCCTGGGCTCATGTCATGATCTCAGGGTCGTGGGATCAAACCTCCCTCCCCCAGTCTGGCTCCCTGCTCAGTGGGGATTCTGCTTCTCCCTCTCCCTCTGTACTTCCCCCACTCATGCTCTCTCTCTCAAATAAATAAATAAATAAAATCTTTAATAAGAAATGGGTCATGTTCAGTTTCTCACTATCTGAAAATTTAATTGTTGCTGGTGGGGAGGGGTAGGGAAAGTGGCTTTGTACCATACCTAGTCCTTAAATTTTTCACTTAAAAGTTTTGATTTTCACAGCATCCAAAACTGTTGATCTTTGACAACATCTAAAGTTTTAAACATTTTCTATTTAAAATTAGTTTTGAAGAGTACGATATTGTAAGCAAAGATATAAATCAAGGAGTTTTACGATAATGAATTTAGAATGGCTATTTTGCCATTTAGGTATATAAACTAATGAAGATTAGAAAAAGAATATTTTAGGGGCGCCTGAGTGGCACAGTGGTTAAGCGTCTGCCTTCGGCTCAGGGCGTGGTCCCGGCGTTATGGGATCGAGCCCCACATCAGGCTCCTCCGCTATGAGCCTGCTTCTTCCTCTCCCACTCCCCCTGCTTGTGTTCCCTCTCTCGCTGGCTGTCTCTCTCTCTGTTGAATAAATAAATTAAAAAATCTTTAAAAAAAAAAAAAAAGAAAAAGAATATTTTAAAATTTTTTACCTCTTGTCAGTTGAGCTTCCATTTGGGACACTTGAGATCTGTGATAAAGAATACTAAATTTAAATACACTAAACATACACACCAAATGTTTACACTAAATTATTTAGAAAAATGTCATTCAAAGCAGGTTTTTTAATATGAAAATTTTGGAAGATTAAGGTGTCAAAAAAGCTAAGAAATGATCATACCTGGCATTGGAAGAAACATTGCAGAAGATGAACTACTACCAAAATTATATTTCTAAATGAGTGCAAAGAGGGCTTTATATTTATCATAAATAAACATTATTTTAAACATATCCATTACACAATTACTTAATCTTTTTAATATTCTTTTTGAAGCATTTATAATTCAAATGCCAATAGTATACTAATATGGTAGTACTAACACATAGTATACTAACATGACAGTATTTTTTTAATTTAAAAAAGTTGTAAAAGTATATTGAGAATACATGCTCAAAATATACTTACTGAGGTGTGTGATCAAAAATATAAGAAACCAATGACCTCAAGAGTGTGATTTTATTACTAACTTACCCCCTGGGAAGATAACATGTTTTCCTATAGCATAATGTTGATTCTAGATTTTATCCCAGGCCTGAATTTTACCTAACTCAGTTTCTTTCATACAGAGATTAGCTAGTTTTATCCTTACTCACCTGTGTCAAAGACTTCTGATGTTCACCAAACTAATTTTCTTAAGGCACATTACTGGTCTATATTTCTAAGTCCCTCCTACAGTTAAATGTGGTAAATTAATTATGAGAGAAAATGGTGTTTACCACTTCCAGCCTGGTCAATTAAAACTGACTCATGTTTGGTCTTCCATCTTCTTTTCTGGTAGCTGGATGTCTATGCCCAATGTGGCCCAGGAAGCCAATGTAAGATGGCAAAACCTCCATATGCCAGGATACCTGAATGACCCTGTAGAGCAGGACTCCCTAACACAAACATGGACCCTGAACTTCCTGGAAGTATTTACATGAGGAAATAATTTTCTATGTGAGTCATTACATATTCTGGGCCTGTAGGTGACAAGAGTTAGCCTATATATTAAGTAATATACCACCATGGGTTTTCATATGGACTATGTAGATAACTAGACAGAACTAAATGATGATAAAACCTAACATTCACATAATGCTTCATGATATACAAAAGCATTTGGTAAACATTATCTCATTTTACTCTAACATGTTTATAAAAAATTATCATCCTCCTATAAGTAAAGGTTTTATTAAAAAAAAAACAAAAAAACATGTTCAGCTCCTGACACATAGAAATGATAATAGGTCTTACCTTAATCTCTAATTTTAAAAAGACTACTATTCAAATAAGCAACTTTAAAAACAGATGCAAAAACAAAGAGGAACTACTTCTAAAATATGTCATTAATATATACATACAACAGACCTTTTGTGTAATGTGATCTAATGTCCAGTGGTAGGAATTCTAAATATTTTTCTTCCACTTCTTCTAAATTTTAAGTTGCTATCACCAGTAGCACAGGGTGATAAGCTGCCTTTCACAGTTTCCCAAGAGCACTGGGAACATGCAACCTCATTTGAGAAAACCCTCTCTTGATACTAGCAATGTCACAGCTCCACAGCCAAACAAGGTATTGTAATACCTAAGACAACTATATCAGCAAAAGAAATGAAATATATTTATAGTTACAATACATAGGTAAGACCTTATGAATTATAGGATCAATACAAAGCAGCTCTTCCCTTTCTGACAACTGAAGACCAAACTGCTTAACTTACCACTCAATTCAAGAGTTTGCACAACCTCATAACAATCTACTTGTAGGCAATCTCTAAAATGGCTCCCAGTGATCCCTGTTTCATGGTATTCATGCCTGTTGTATTACCCTCCCTTGTGTTTGGGCTGGCCCTGGTGACTACTTCTACTTGTAATGAATAAGATATGGCAAAAGTGATAGGATATCACTTCTGAGATTAGATTCTACCTTTCTCCCTCCCTCCCTGCTGCTTTCCCTCTCTTCTTCCCTGTTTCTGCTTCCGTGTTGTAACTAACTTTATGGAAAGGCTTCCATGGCAAGGAACTGATGTCACCAAGTAACATCCAGCAAATATCTGAGGCCCAACAATAGTTCCATGAGTATATGCTGAGCCCAGAAGTATATCCTCCTCCAGTTAGGTCTTGAGACAAATGTAGCCAAGACCAACATTGACATTGAAAATCTGATTTTATCACTTTAACTACTGCCCAGCTCTTGTTTTTCTTTGACAATTACAGTGCTGTGACTCAGATAGGATCAGATTCATCACTGGACTCCAGAACACTCACCCAGGACCTCAATTTTTGTGTATTTTTGAAGCCTTTGTTTTCACTCCTGACTAATTGAGGATCCACTGGTGGTGAGTCCAACTCCTAAACCATTGTTCCATGCAAATGTCCACTGAAGTTAGTAGGGACAGATTTTGATTCTTAAGATTCTGAGTATACTCCAGAATCTGGTTAGGGTCTCAGATAAATGGAGGCTCGATTCAATTTCCAGGCTTCTGTATTTGTAAGGGGCTAATCTGTAAGGAACAGAAGCTATGTTTGAGTCCTAAGTTTTCTGTTTAAGTATAAAGGTACCATTAGTTAAGAACATGGGAGCTTCTCAGTTGACTAAAAACCTTTGAAACCTCTCCCTTCCTATCACTAATACTTCTCCTTCCTCTTTTTATCATCGTCAGTCTTCACTAAGGTTCTCTTGAATCTTTTGGTATGTCCCTCTTTAACCACCAACCTCCCTCATCTTTCTGACTACCCTGCCAGACTTTCCCTTTCCCACTTGAGCCCCTGGGTTCCCTATAGTCACTTAAACTTTAAGCCCCCATACCCCCTATGAAGAGATCTCAAGAGACTCAGACCCCCAAAAGCAACCATTTCAGGCTGAAAAGAGAGAAAGACACTATTTGAAAACAAAATTAGTGTTTTGCCCACTTGATGAGCCAGAAAGCCACAAGACATCTTCTCAGTCACTCACCTAAAACTTAGTCCACACTTCCCTAAGATTACATATCAAGGCAAAACAAAGTCTTCTCCACAAATATTGACAAACATGTAAGCTTAGCTTATCCCAGTTGCCAGAAACACAATTAGAATAAAAATATAAAGTGGAAAAAAGATGAAAGCTAACTCTTCCATATAGACCAGCTGAGTTTGTATTACAATGTTTTACTGATTCAAGGCTAACATTTTTTAATGAAAGCATTAAGATCTCTTTTTGCATCTCTTTGTTTGTTTGTTTATATGTGTGAGTATTATATATGTGTGTTATTTTTTCCTCCAAATGATATCACCAAATTACTCAATAAAATCTCTTAAAGGAGTTCTATCAAATTGGCTTAGAGATGAATGAGTGTCATTATAAATTAAGTATTTCTAAGACAACTTCCAAAAATACAGAAACTAACACAAATGTTTTGGTGGGGGCTTTTTAGATTCATATGATCTGAAATATAAATTGGTAAATAAAGCTAGTTTTAAAATCATTGTTAAAATAAAAGCAGGCATATATTCAGAGATGTCAGCTTTAATACATGCAGACATGCAATTTTTTCTACCTAAGTTCACTAGTCAAACAAGTTTATGTTATAGCTGCTAAATGTTTACTATTATAAACTATAAATCCAACCTAAGAACAAAATGTACAATAAAAATGGATTGCTTCAAAGTCACAGGATATAAAGTCAATGCACAGAAGTCTGTTGCATTTCTATACACTAATAATGAAGCAGCAGAAAGAGAAATCAAGGAATCAATCCCGTTTACAATTCACCCCAAACCATAAGATACCTAGGAATAAACCTAACCAGTCAGGTAAAAGATCTGCATTCTGAAACCATAGAACACTCATAAAAAAAATTGAGCAAGACACAAAGAAATGGGAAAACATTCCATGCTTATGGGTTAGAAGAACAAATATTGCTGAAATGTCTATGCTACCCAAAGCAATCTATACATTCAATGTACTCCTTATCAAAATACCACCAGCATTTTTCACAGAGCTGGAACAAACAATCCTAAAATCTGTATGAAACCAGAAAAGACCCTAAACAGCCAGAGGAATGTTGAAAAAGAAAACCAAAGCTGGTGGGATCACAATGCCACACTTCAAGCTGCACTACAAAGCTGTAATCATCAAGACAGTATGGCACTGGCACAAAAACAGACACATAGATCAATGGAACAGAATAGAAAACCCAGAAATGGGCCCTTAACTCTATGGTCAACTAATCTTTGACAAAGAATATCCAATGGAAAAAAGACAGTCTCTTCAATAAATGGTGCTGGGAAAATTGGACAGCCACATGCAGAAGAATGAAACCGGACCATTTTCTTACACGATACTCAAAAAATAAATTCAAAATGGATGAAAGACCTAAATGTGAGAGAGGAAACCATCAAAATCCTATAGGAGAACACAGGTAGCAACCTTTCTGACCTCAGCCACAGCAACTTCTTGCAAGATAGGTCTCCAAAGACAAGGGAAACAAAAGGAAAAATGAACGGTTGGGACTTCATCAGGATGACAAGACTCTATGCAGAGAAGGAAACAATCAACAAAACTAAAAGTGCAATCTATGGAATGGGAGGAAATATTCACAAATGACATATCAGATAAAGTGCTAGTATCCAAAATCTATAAAGAACTTATCAAACTCAACACCCCAAAAAACCAAATAATCCAGTCAAGAAATGGGCAGAACACATGAACAGACATTTCTCCAAAGAAAAAACACAAATGGTTAACAGACACATGAAAAAATGTTCAATATCACTTAGCATCAGGGAAATACAAATCAAAACCACAATGAAATACCACCTCACACCAGTCAAAATGGCTAAAGTGAATAACTCAAGAAGCAATCAGACGTTGGTGAGGATGTGGAGAAAGGGGAATCCTCTTACACTTTTGGTAGGAACACAAACTCGTGCAGCCACTCTGGAAAACAGTATGGATGTTCCTCAAAAAGTTAAAAATAGAACTACCCTACAGCCCAGCAATTACACTACTAGATATTTATCCAAAGGATTCAAACATACTGATCCAAAGAAGCACATGCATCCAAAGGTTTATAGCAGCAATGTCCATAATAACCAAACTACAGAAAGAGCCCAGATGTCCATTGACAGATGAATGGATAAAGATGATGTGGTGTGTGTGTGTGTGTGTGTGTGTGTGTGTGTGTGTGTGTCTGTGTGTGTGTCTACGTGTGTGTGTGTATATATATTTATATTTTTATATATATATTTATATATATAATGACATATTATTCAGCCATCAAAAAGAATGAAATCTTGCCATTTGCAATGATGTGGATGGAACTAGAGGATATTAGGCGAAGCGAAATCAGTCAGTCAGAGAAAGACAAATACCATATGAGTTCACTCATATGTGGAATTTATAAAACAAAACAGAAGAACAGAGGGGAAGGGAAGGAAAAATAATATAAGATAAAAACAGAGGGAGGCAAACCATAAGAGACTCTTAACTATAAGGAACAAACTGAGGGTTGCTGGAGGGGAGATGTGTGGGGGGATGGGGAAGTTGGATGATGAGCATTAAGAAGGGCACTTGATGTAATGAGCACTGGGTGTTATATGCAATTGATGAATCCCTAAATTCTACCCTTGAAACTAATAATACACTATATGTCAAGTAAATTGAATTTAAATTTTAAAAAAATGAATTGCTTCATACACACCAGGCACAACAGTTTAAAAAAAAAAGAGGGATGAACCATATGTTTAACTTTTTAGATCCTTTGCTTCTGTGATATATTTGATACCTGATTTGTTAATAAGAAAAATAGCAAAATGAGGACTAGCTTTGTTTAATTTCTCATATAACTTTCATGAGCAATTCAAGCATAATAGTTAAGAATAATTAAATAGATGTCAGTGGAATAAAAGTTTATAAGTGAACTTTTCAACAATTATATTTCATAATATGTCTCTTTAAAAAGTTTAAAAAATATTTTTGATAACCTGAAACTTTAAAAAGCTATACTAAGTTAAATAATGAATAGTCATTGATGAGCTAGATCATTTCCAAATAAGATAAAAGATTGAAACATTAACTGCTGAACACAAATTTATCAACTTTTGGCATCTTGTTTTTATACAGTATAGAGAATCTACGTATATTTTGATCTCTTAATAAACATGATAACTGGCACTATGAAAAAGATATTTTTCTCTAGAAAATTGTGAAATGATGTGCTCATAAATTTGTTAGGGAATAATAGTATGTGGCTGACAGTTCACAATTGTTTACTTCCTAGTATGTTAAAAAGAAAAAAGGCTGCTAATGGTTTAAAATCCTAATTAATGTATGTAAATGAAGCTAACAGGAATGGTAAAGATAGAGGAAAAAAAGAGTCTATATGTAAGGAAAACAACGTGTGTGGTTTTTTTTTAATAAGAAAGGTATGAAGGACATTTTTTGTTGAGGAAAAAATAGAATAAATTTTTCCTAAATTAGGATAGCTAGTTGTTCCAGAGGAAAACGGAAAAGAGTAATACAAAAGTTGAATGGATTTTTAAAAGAAAAAGTGGTGCAAAAGGAATCTTGGAAAGGGAAATTTATGTGTGGTCAAGCTAGATAAGAATTGGAATGGATTTATTTTTAAGTTTTTTTAGTGAGCATTGATATCAAAAGTACATTGGTACAAACCTAGGATTCTACTTTGTCCCTGTTGAAAGGATAGTTTTCTTGGACTGTTGATATTCTCTTGATAAGAGATTATGAAAGATTTTTCTTTATCTCTTCAGTAATCTGTCTAGAAAACAATGATCCTGTATTGTAGCAAAATAATTTTCTGTACGTCATATTGTCTTTATCAAGTATTCAATTACTTAAGAAAATCAAATCTCAATATTAGAAAGCTAAGGTGTTTTTTTTTTAACATTAATGTAACCTTCTATATTTATCTTGGAAATCTTATATTATTACATTTGTTAAATAACTAAACGACCTGTGATCCTATTTTGTCAGGTATTCAGACTTTTTAATGTTTAACAACATCCCCAAATCAAATGCTAAATGAAGTCTTTTGACCTCAAACTATCTTTGAAATTTCCCAGAGGGTCCCTGGAAAATCTCAAAGGATTTGTCTTTCACCTTATAAAAGAGAGAAGTTTAATTATGTTTATGTGGTATGTTAAATCATGTGGAAAGTATTGTCAAATTAATGAGGATAAACCTTCATAGGTTATGTGTGTATGGATATATGTTACTAATATAAGTATTCCAGAAATTGTTTGAAGTTCTTAAAAATTTGTCAGTACCTTCATCGTCTGCTTATTATGTTAAAATGTTCTATGTCATAGAAATAACAAAATTTCCTTGTCAATTCCATTGTAATTAATTCTTATCAGATTTTTATCTTGACCCTTTTGTCACTTATCATTCACAGATAGTAATTGTTTTACTTTGATTCTTTTTCTGAAAGTATTTATAATCAGCTACTGGTGAGAATGCATCATCATGGTACCACTTGAATAACTTTGAGACCATGCCACTAGACTGATAAGATTTCAAGAACTAATAAAGAAGCTAATGGATTCATAAAACCGCTAACACAAGATCAAGTAGAACAAAAATTGAATTAATTAGGTAGAACTGAATAAACTGATGAGGATGATTAATTTTTTCAATGACCCTTTGAAACATAGCTGCTTCCTGAATGGTTTTTTTTTTTCCAGATTTAAGGAAATATTCTTCTCTATTGTCTTAATCTATCTATAACTTGCAGCAATTAGGTAAAGTATACTTTGTGAACAACTACTTTTTCTCTCTATCTGATCCCTCTTAATTTGGAAACTCTTAGCATTCTTATTTCCATGGCAATATAGTTATTTGCATAAATAAAATAGGAATCCGTTCCCCTTGAAACAGAACACAATTGGAAACTGGTTATATTACCAAGACTTTGACTGGAAGGTCACATTTGAGAATGATGTATAAAATCAGTTATAGTCAGGCAGCTCTAAGGAACTAAGGTTGATTTGATGGAGCCGATAAAGCCCTCCTTCAAAAACATGCCCAGTATCTTGCTTATATGGTTTCTGACCACACAGATGAGCAAAGAAAGTCACTTCCTGGCAGGCTCAGGAAACTCAGAATATCTTGGAGACCTCTAGAATAGAGGAATTCATCCAAGTCTATAGATATTGCCTGTGAAGCCTGATTGAGAGTACTTGGCTTGGCTTCCTAGCCTCAAGAAGTTTCTAAAAGTCCAACCTCAAATTCCTTATGAAAAATTCCAGCAAAGCAAATGCAAGACCTGTGTAGTCAGTCACTGTTCTTGCTGCACTTGTATAAATAATCAGGTCGATTTTAATAAGACTAGATTTATTTTGCAAATGAATTTGTCTTACTTTATCTTTGCTAGAACTGGGGGGATCACAGATAAATTATGTTTAAATGAAAAACATACCCTTGTGGGTGTTTAATTCTAGTCCTATTCATTGTCTTTAAGTTTTTATTATCCACCTATGAACTGGACAAAATGCTGAACTCTAGTTTCCTCTAATATCTGGTGACAACTTTCCAAATTAGTGTTTTCAATTTTTCTGCCTTTTGACTTGAAATCACTGAGAACAAGAACTGCCCTTTTCCTGAAGCTCTCCAAGCTGAAGTTGGAAGACTTGATAAAAATTTCAAGAAAATCACCTTGACAGATTCATGACAGATCAGAATGGGCTGCTGTCATGCCTGCTGATGTGTGGGCCTCTTAGAAAGTTCAATGAAATACCCAATGCCATCACCACAGGTACTCAAATCACACCAAGAAATCCATTGCAGGACTGGATCGCTGTCCTCACTCCATCATCTAAAGCCCAATATCTAGAAATTTTGACTGGCTTCCCTCTAGATTCAGAAACTTAGTTTTTAACTATTAATCTTTGCTTTTACTTTCACAGAAACTTTTGTCATTAAATGTCTGACTTCTAACACCAACAAGTCCCAACAGATGATTCAGCTAGTCCATAATGAAGAAGTGACCAAAAAATGGACTTATTTGTTCAAAAGAAAGAACATCACTTCTTTCCTTGAACATGAGAGGGGGCTGATAAAGATTCTGTGCTTGACCAAAATTTTAGGTTCTTGAACCTTCTCCTAGGCCCATCTGTGTACATCCTTTTAAAATCCCATTTTAGTAAGAACCCTGATAAGTCAATTTAACAGTGCCCATTCTCTATAATTGATCTCCCTCAATACTTAATCAGATTCCTCATCTTTCACTATCCTTTAGGTGATAGCTGATGATTCTTTTTTTTTTTTTTTTAAGATTTTATTTGACAGAGAGAGAGAGAGCACACAAGCAGGGGGGTGGGAGAGGGAGAAGTAGGCTCCCCACTGAGCAGGGACCCTAGGATCACAACCTGAGCCAAAGGCAGTTGCTTAATCAGCTGAGGCATTCAGGTGTCCCTATAGCCGATCGCTCTTGCCTACCTTCGGCAAAGATCCTATTAGGTCAGTTCAGCCAGAATCTTCCTTATACCCACAATGTTTCCTCTTAGTAACTGTCCATGGACCACCAACCTACTCTTTGGCTATAAATTTCTACTTCCCACTGGTGTATTAGGAATTGAACACGTTCTATACTGAGGTTTCTTTTCTCCTATTGCAATGGGCTTGAATAAAATCTGTTTTTTTAAACTCTTGACTGCCCAGCTCTGATTTTCCTTTGATAACACTTTTTGATTGCATCTTTTTGAGACCATGAACTAGAGGACCTAGCTAAGCCTTCTTTCTGGATTTCTGACTCACAGATACTATGAAATAATACATGTTTGTTGTCTAAGCAACTAAGTTTTGTAGTAATTTATTATGTACCAAAAGATAACACAGTACTTTTTGTTCTTCATTCATTTTTTAACCAGATGAATTTTAAGAAACAAGGGAGGGAGAAACAGTGTTGAAAGCAAAGAGAACAAGTTATGCAAAATCATGAAGGTGACAGAAAACGTAGTGTGTTCCCTGAACTTAAGGAAGTTCAGTGTAGCTAAAGCATAAATATATATTTGTATGTGTGTCTGAGTGCTCGTGCTTATGAAGTCAGTTGCAATGAATGGGTCGGGAGGAGGGCTAATTAAAAATGAGCCTGGCATCTCAAGAAAGGACCGGATCTGACACAACCTTAACCCAAAATTAGGAATTCGCACTTCAACCAAAGAATGATGGGAACCATTAAAGATTTTAGGTAAGAAGGTTAACATGAACAGATTTTAATTTGAAAGATGACTAGACATCAACATGGATACTGGACTAAAGACAGTTAATTCTGGACAAAGCCACAGCAATTAGAATCCTGGTGGCATCCTGGGAATTGCCAGTGAAACCGGAAAAAAAATGGGTAAAATTTTATGGCTAATAGTTGGATTGAGAAAAAAACGGAAGAGACAAAAAACAATTCCCAAGATTCTAGTTTCAGCAATCAGGTTATGAGAATGCCAGGAAATTTTGAGTACTGGGAGAAGAAGCAGTCTAAGAAGAAAGCAATTAGTTTATTTTAGGACCTGATGAATTTTAGATGTTGTGGACCATTCCAGTAGGTAAATTCAAAAGGCTGATAGATAATAGGTCTAGAAATTAGGTAATATCTGGGTTAGAGACACAAGATTTATTGAGCACTTGAAGCCATAAATGTATATAAGCATACTCAGAAAGAGTATATGGAATAAAAAGAGAATCCAGGAGGGAAAACTCAGAGAAACACCAAGAGTTAAAGAATGGACAGCGCAAGAGGAGACCAAAACACAGTACCAGAAAAATATAAAGAAAACCAAATAATTAGTCTGCCTCTAAAACAAAATGCAGACTACATTAAAAAGAAATAAATGGTCAGGGGGCACCTGGGTGGCTCAGTGGGTTAAGCGTCTTCCTTTGGCTCAGGTCATGATCCCAGGGTCCTGGGATCAAGCCCCATGTCAGGCTCCCTGCTCAGTGGAGAACCTGCTTCTCCCTCTCCCTCTGCCTGCCACTCTCTCTGCTTGTGCTTGATCTCTCTGTCAAAGAAATAAATAAAGAAATCTTACAAAAACAAAAAAAGAAAAGAAAAGAAATAAATGGTTGGGGGTGCCTGGATGGCTCAGTCAGTTAAGCATCTGCCTTCTACACAGGTCATGATCCCAGGGTCCTGGGATTGAGCCCCTCATCAGGCTCCCTGCTCAGAGAGGAGTCTGCTCCTCCCTCTCCATATGCCCCTCCCCTGCTTCTGCTCTCTCTCTCTTGCTCTCACTCTCTCAAATAAATAAAATCTTAAAAAAAAAAAGAGAGAAATGATCAAACATGATCAAATAATGCTAAGAGAATAAATGAGATAAATAAACTATAAAGCATCCTTCAGAATAAGGTCAAATAGATTTGTTGTGACCTTGGCAAAAATAGTTTTAATATAGCGGTTGGGAAAAAGGATTATAGTTAAGTGAAAAATTACTATAAGAACATGCAGACAGTGAATATGAACAACTTCTATTTCAACAAAATCTTCAGTAATGAATCCTGTTTCATTATTACCAGAGCAGGCCAATCCAAATAAATGATATTATATACACCATCCATGCAAAGAAGCTAGTATATAGTAGGTGTTTAGTAAGGACTGTTAAACCGAGTATTTAAGAAGAAAGGCATCTGTTAATCTATTTATAAAACCACTAAAAATAAAAATCACTTGCCCAGATTGAAGGTGATAAAGCTACCTGGTAAAATGCCTCAGGTAATGAAGTTGCTCTTTCAAATTCGTCTTATTTTTAACCTAACATTTTCTATTTAACTTGTCATATATGACAGGATTTATTTTGGATTTGGGGAAGAATCCTGGGAAATAAAAAAACACTAAGTCTATTAACAAAGTGAGGGTTCAAATGCAGCCACACAGAGAAGCAAAGAAGATATCCTGACCTTATTTTGAAGCCGTAAAAGACCTAGGTTTGAAGTCTAATTCAACATTACTATGATGTTGCATAGTTAATTTTTTTAGGCTCCAGTTTCATCTTCAAAATGGGGGTGCTGATAGCTACCTTACTTATTACTTATTGTGTAAATGACTAGTACATATATATAAAATCACCAGCATATTTTATAATGACAGAGGATATAAAGTGACTAGCATATTTTAAATTGTGTTGCCACACTTTCTCTTTGTCTTAAGCCAGTTCACAGAAACCTGTGTTTCTAAAAAAATTGCTTTTGTATTCAATTCAGGGCAAAAAACAAAAAAGACCCTAATAACCTTAATAATTTCTTTTTCATTAAGAACAATTGCTTTCATTTTTTTATCTTTCCGAGAAGAAACTGACATAATTTGCAATTAAAATTTCATACAATGGGTTAAATAAGTGTTGGGATTAAGGACAGCACTTGTTGTGATGAGAACCAGTTGTTATATGTAAGACTTGAATCACTAAATTGTATACCTGAAATTAACATTACACTGTATGTTAACTAACTGGAATTTAAATAAAAACTTTAAAAATTATATACAAAAAAAGATTAAAATAAGGATAAAATTGCTGTGTGATGATATTCCCCTTTAAAAAGCTAGAGTATTGGCCTTTAATTTTACTTTATTAATTGCCCATTTGCTAATTTTACTATGCTATCTCTAATACACATAAACTCTCATTCTGAAAATGAGAAGGAAGGACACTAAAGAATATAAAATACTATTAAAGAAATGAGGGACCTGATAATACCTATCCTGCTAGAACAAGGACAATCAAAATTGTATTCTCAGCAGTTTTGCTTTACTTCTTGAACTCTTTCCATTGCTTGTCAATAAAGTTGCTTATGTGTAGACTGTTATTTTCTTCTAAGCACAGATTAATAAATCTCAATGTTCAGGAAAGTGCTTCTGAATCCACTGGACAACACAATCAAAAATACATTTTTTTCAAGAATTTTTCTGCACAGATAATAGCTACACTTGCAGTGAGCAAAGCATAACATACATACTTAACAAACCACTATGTTGTACACGTGAAACTAATACAACATTGTGTGTCAATTGTACTTTAGTTGAAAGATAAATTTGAAAATGTTTCCCCATAGTTTTGCATTTATATTTAATTTTGTTACCTTATACCAAAATATCTTTAGTCTATGAACTATTTTATCTGGCTCTCAAATCTCAGGCATTTATATCATCATTTAAAACCAAAATATATCTAAATTATAAATGTGTATTCAAGACAATGAATTGCTATAACCAAAGGTGAAAGGCAAAAGGTCCAAGCAAAAAACCAGGGCATAGAATTTTTTTGAAATAATATATACAAATGAAGTAAACAACAATATAAAAGATAATCTTACAGCACAGATTACTGTTTTTCTGTCTTCTGTTTTTTCTATTTCAGTAATTCCTTACCTGTAGATGGTCTTGGATTGTAGAATTCGTATTTTGTCCACCTGAATCTGTAACTAGTGATTTCCTTGTTCCTTTCTCCAATGGTATATCTTTTGAATCTTCAACTTTCATTTTACTAATACCCATTTCTATTGTTGTCTTGTTCTTCCCTTCACTTTTAAGTGATCCCGTCCCTTGATTTAGGAAATAGTTAAGTTGAAGCTTAGCTCTTTCAGCTTCCTGTTTTTAAAAAAGTAATGGTTTATCAAGCATTATGTGTGACATTTTTCTGTCAATATTACAACTTTCAGGAATAAGAATATGTTCATGTCCACATTACTTCTCAACTTTATTTTTACTAAGTTGGAGAGAGCTAAATTAAACCACTGGTATAATCCATAGTTTAATCCATAGATTAAAATTAAAAACCATGAAGAAATGCCTTCCACTTTGAGCGCTAGTTTTATATCCCAGGAAGTTCCCCTATTATTTTTTTAAAGCTCTAATTATTGTAGAGTCACAATAAAAGTAAATAAAAGATATACATTAGAAAAGGTGATAGAATGTAACCGGGATAACTAATATCTACAATATCAAATAATAAAAGAAAATGTGAAAAATAATTTATTTCTTCTAGAATATAAGGTTTTTAAATGCTACTTTTAATAATTTTTTACTTAGATCAACAAAAATGAAGTTCACAAATAATCTCACCACAAACAGAAAATTCACTGTTAACATTTGATATATATCCTTTTTCATTATTTCTGTATATAACTAGTGCATATACGTATTTTTAAAATTTTTATCCATACTGGATCCTACTATACATACCCGATATGCTCTTTTTGTTAAATAATGTCATAGATATGTCCCAATGATAATAAATGTACATCTAAATCAGAATAGCTAATAGAAGCACATTTAATAGTGTACTTTTGTTTAGCAAATTTCTTATTAGGGACACATTGGTAATTTAAAAATTTTTGCTATTAAAATTTTTTATATTATACATACTTGCACAAAATCCCTGTACACTCTTCTTTATGATTAATTTTTGTAACTGCACTGATTCAATGAAAAGCCTACGGTGTCCCAAACTTTTGCTATATATTTTCTTCCAGAGAAGTATTATTAATTCATAGTAATAGAATTATGTAAAAGATTACTTATTTCAACATATATCCACCAATATTAGACATTTCTCTTCCTAAAATTTTTACTGACATGGTAGGTAAAAAACAAATCTATCGCACTGTTATTTTAAGTTGCATTTGATAACTAGTGAGGTTTAATATATTCATATGCATTTATTGTCTTTGTGTGTTTCTAAGTTATGACTTGCCTGTTTGTGTTTATTTGGGGGAATATTTGAGGGAAGGACATTCATATTTCTTATAGATTTGTAAAAGATCTTCATATAAAACATTCTGTTAAGAATTTGCATTTATCTTTATATCTTATGAATCTTTTAACATACAAAAGTTTTAAATTAACAATAGCCAAATATATTGCAATATCCCTTTGCAATATGATGCTTAGAAAACCTTGCTCTAGCCAAGACCATATCACTGTTACCCAGTATTTCTTCTTATATCTTCATACTTCATTTATTAATTTTGGATCTTAAATCAAGCTGCAACTTATTTTGATGTGTGTCACAAACTATCACATGAGAACTACTTTTTTTATAGTAGTTTACTTTTTGTGACTATTTTGTCTGTCTATAAAAAAGTTTCAGTAACTAAAATTATAATATACTAAATTATTGCATTCCTTTGAATCTGCTTCTGGATTTTTTATTCAGCACCAAATCCAGAACCACATTGTTTTAGTTATTATAGTGTTATATTACATATTGATTTTTTAACAACCAAATCCTTATTATTCTTTTGAATAGTCACCAGATTCCTTTCTCAATATATCCTGTAATAATTCTGTTAAACTCCAAAATAATTCCATCTATACCCAGAAATAAATTGCTTTAAATCTATATATCAATTTGGAAAATACAGAAAATTGAAATATTTATAATATTGTACCTTCAAAACCAAAAACATAAATTTCTATTTCTTCATTATTCATCTATATCCCTCAGTAAAGTGTGTTTTACTTCATTTAAAAAACTTTGTATTTTTTGTTAAATATGCTACTCTAGTATTATAAATAGAATCATCTCTACACATGAAAAAATGCTCAACATCACTTGGCATCAGGGAAATGCAAATCAAAACCACAATGAGATACCACCTCACATCAGGCAGAATCACTAAAATTAACAAGTCAGGAAACTACAAATGTTAGCAAGGATACAGAGAAAGTGGAACCCTCTTGCACTGTTGGTGGGAATGCAAGCTTGTACAGCCACTCTGGAAAATAGTATGGAGTTTCCTCAAAAAGTTAAAAATAGAGCTACCCTACAATCCAGCAATTGCACTACTAGGTATTTACCCAAAGGATACAAATGTTATGATCCGAAGGGGCACCTGCACAACAATGTTTATAGCAGCAATGTCCACAATCCAAACTATGGAAAGAGCCCAGATGTCCGCTGACAGATGAATGGATAAGAATATGTGATACACACACACACACACACACACACACACACACACACACAATGGAACATTACCCAGCCATCAAAAAGGATGAAATCATACCATTTACAATGACACGGATGGAACTGGAGGGCATTATGCTAAGTGAAATAAGTCAATCAGAGAAAGACAATTATCATATGATTTCACTCATATGTGGAATTTAAGAAACAAAACAGGATCGTAGAGGAAGGGAAGGAAAAATAAAATAAGATGAAATCAGAGATGGAGACAAACCATAAGAGACTCAACTATGGGGAAAAAACTGAGAGCTGCTAGAGGGGAGGTGGGTGAGGGGATGGGGTAACCGGGTGATGGGCATTAGGAGGGCACTTGATGTAATGAACACTGGGTGTTAAATGCAACAGATGAATAATTGAACTCTACGTCTGAAACTAATGGTACAATATATGTTAACTAAATGAATTTAAATAAAATAAGTAAAATAAATAATAAATAGAATCGTCTCCATTATGGTTTCTAAATGGTTGTTTTGGATAAGAAGGAAACCTATTGCTCTTTTTCTTTTCCTTTCTTTAAATTTTAACTCCAATGTAGTAAATGTACAGTGTTATATTAGTATGTACAAAATGGTAATTTACCAAATATTACTCAGTGCTCATCAAGGTAAGTGAACTCTTAATCCCTTTCAACTATTTTACCCATCTTCTCACCCACCTCCCCTCTGGTAACCATCTGTTTGCTCTATAAAGTTAAGAGTCTGTTTCTCAGTTTGTCTGTCCCTCCTTTTTTCCCCCTTTTTTCTCTTTTTTTAAAGATTTATTTGAGAGAGAGCCCATGAGCAGAGGGGAGAGGGAGAGGGAGAGGGAGAAGCAGGCTCCTCGCTGAGTAGGGAGACTGCTGATCCCAGGGTCCCGGGACAATGACCTGAGCCGAAGGCTGATGCTGAACTGACTGAGCCACCCAGATGTTCCTGTTTGTTTTGTTTCTTAAATTCCACATATGAGTAAAATCATATGGTAACTGTCTTTCTCTGACTGGCTTATTTTGTTTAGCATTATACTCTCTAGTTCCATCCATATTGTTGCAAATGGAGAGATTTGGGGTTTTTTTATGGCTGAATAATGCTGCATTATATATATAATATATATTGTTTTATATATAACATCTTCTTTATCTATCAATGGACATTTGGAGTGCTTCCATAGTTTGGCTATTGTAAATAATGCTACAATAAACACAGAGGTTCATATATCCCTTTGAATTCGTGTTTTTGTATTCTTTGGGTACTGTGATTCCTGGATCACACAGTAGTTCTGTTTTTAATATTTTGAGGAAAGGCCATACTGTCTTGACAGTGTCTGCACCAGTTTGCATTCCCACCAACAGTGAGTGCACCAGGGTTCCATTTTCTACACATTCTCACTAACATTTGCTGTATCTTGAGGTGTTTGTTTGTTTGTTTTTTGGGTTTTTTTTTCTATTTAATGTATTTTTTATTGTAGTCTAATATTTATTTATTTATTTATTTATTTATTTATTTATTTATTTATTTTATGTAAAGTTCAATGATTCATTAGTTGCGTACAACACCCAGTGCACCATGCAACACATGCCCTCCTTACTACCCGTCACCAGCCTATCCCATTCCCCCACCCCCCTCCCCTCTGAAGCCCTCAGTTTGTTTTTCAGAGTCCATAGTCTCTCATGCTTCATTCCCCCTTCTGATTTTGATTTTAGCCATTCTGACAGGGGTGAGATGAATCTCATTGTGATTTTGATTTGCATTTCCCTTATGATGGGTGATGTTGACTATGTTTTAATGTGTCTGTTGGTGATCTAGATGTCTTCTTTAGAGAAGTGTCTGTTCATGTCTTCTGCCCATTTTTATTTTTTTATTTAAATTCAATTAGCCAAGGTATAGTATATCATTAGTTTTTGATATAATGTTCAATGATTAATTAGTTGAATATAACACCCAGTGCTCATCATATCACATGCCCTCTTTAATTCCCATCACCCAGTTACCCCATCCCCCTACCCACAACCCTTTTCACAACCCTCAGTTTCTTTCCCAGAGTCAAGAGTCTCATACGGTTTGTCTCCCTCAGTGATTTCTTCCCATTCAGTTTTCCCTCCCTTCCCCTATGGTTCCCTGCACTATTCCTTATATTCCACATATGAGTGAAACCATATGAAAATTGTATTTCTCTGATTGACTTATTTCACTTAGCATAATATCCTCCAGTTCCATCCATGTCGATGTAAATGGTAGATATTCATCCTTTCTGATGGCTGAATAATATTCTATTGTATATATGAACCACATCTTCTTTATCCATTCAACCATTAAGGACATCTCAGCTCCTTCCACAATTTGACTATTGTGGACACTGCTACTATGAACATTGGGGTGCATGTGCCCTTTCTTTTCACTACCTCTGTATCTTTGGGGTAAATAGTCAGTAGAGAAATTGCTGGATCGTAAGGTAGCTCTACTTTAATGTCCTGAGGACATTTTTCTGTTTTCCAGAGTGTCTTCCAGAGTGTTTTCCAGAGTATCTACCCATTTTTAATTGGATTATTTGGTTTTTTTTAGTGTTGAGTTGATCTTTATGTATTTTGGACACTCACCCTTTATCAAATATGTGATTTGCAAATATCTTCTCCCATTCAGTAGGCAGCCTTTTAGATTTATTGATTGTATTTTCAATATGCAAAAGCTTTTTATTTTGATGTAGCTCCAATTTCATTCTTTTTTGCAGGTAGTGTCTGGTTTCCTCAGCACTATTTGTTGCAGAGACTTTTTCCCACTGCATATTCCTTCCTACTTTTTCAAAGTTTAATTGGCAATATAATTGTGGGTTTATTTCTGGGTTTTCTATTCTGTTCCATTGGTCTATATATCTGTCTTTGTGTCAATACCATACTGTTTTGATTACTACAACTTTGTAATATAACTTGAAGTCTGGAATTGTGATACCTCGAGTCTATTGTTTGTTTTTGTTTTTCCTCTTTCAAGATTACCTGGGCTATTTGGAGTCATTTGTTAGTCCATACAAATATAAGTTTGTTCTACCTCTGCGAAAATGCTGTTGGTATTTTGCTAGGGATTGCATCAAATGTGTAGATTACTTTGGGTAATGTAGGCATTTTAACAATATTTGTTCTTCCAATTCATGAGCATGGAATGTCTTTCTATTTCTGTGTGTTATCATCAATTTCTTTCATCAGCATTTTGTACTTTTCAGAGTACAAGTCTTTCACCTCTTTGATTAGCTTTATTCCTAGGTACTTTATTATTTTTGGTGCAGTTGTAAATGGGATTATTTTCTTACTTTTTCCGCTGCTTCATTATTTATTAGTGTATAGAAATGCAACAGATTTCTGTACATTGATTTTGTATCCTGTAACTTTATTGAATTCATTTATCAGTTCTAGCAGTTTTTTAGTGGAATCTTTCAGGCATGTCATCTGCAAAGAAGTTTTACTTCTTCCCTGATGATTTGATTGCCTCCTATTTCTTTTTGTCCTCTGACTGCTGTGGCTAGGACTTCCACTACTATGTTGAATAAAAGTGGTGAGAGTGGACATCCTTGTCTTGTTCCTGATCATAGAGGAAAAGCTCTGTTTTTCCCTATTAGGATTTAAGCTGTTGGATTCTCACATAAAACTTGTTTTCTTGTTGATTTTCTGCTTGAATGATCTAATGACAAAAACTTGAATGATTTCTCATAGAAATGTTTTTACTCCTTTTGTGTTTCCTGCCTTTATACTGTCACTTTTGATTCCTCCTTTCCACTCAAAGAGTCCCCTTTAATATTTCTTGCAGAATTGATTTGGTGGTCATGAACTCCTTTAGTTTTGTCTGTCTGTGAAATTCTTTATCTCCCCTCCTATTCTGAATTCTAACTGGTGTGAGGTGGTATCTCATTATGGTTTTGATTTGTATTTCCCTGATGCCAAGTGATGTTGTTGAACATTTTTTCATGTGTCTGTTAGTCATTTGTATGTCTTCTTTGGAGAAGTGTTTGTCCATGTCTTCTGCCCATTTCTTGACTTATTTGTTTTTTGGGTGTTGAGTTTGAGAAGTTCTTTATAGATCTTGGATACCAGCCCTTTATCCATAGTGTTATTTGCAAATATCTTCTCCCATTCCATGGGTTGTCTCTTTGTTTTGTTGACTGTTTCTTTGGTGTATAGAAGATTTTATCTTGATGAAGTCCCAAAAGTTCATTTTTGCTTTTGTTTCCCTGCCTTTGGAGACATAGCTTGCAAGAAGTTGCTGTAGCCTATGTTGAAGAGGTTACTGTCTATGTTCTCCTGCAGGATTTTGATGGATTCCCGTCTCACATTGAGGTCTTTCATCCATTTTGAGTTTATCTTTGTGTATGCTGTAAGAGAATGGTCCAGTTTCATTCTTCTGCATGTGGCTGTCCAATTTTCCCAGCACCATTTATTGAAGAGACTGTCTTTTTTCCATTGGGTATTTTTTCCTGTTTTGTAGATTAGCTGACCATAAAGTTGAGGGTCCATTGTCTTGCTGCTTTTAAGACTTTTTCTTTATCACTATATTTTGTAAATTTAATTACAATACATCTTGGTATCAGCTTGCTTTTGTTGATTTCGAAGGGAGTTCTCTATGCCTCCTAGATCTGGGTGTCTGTTTTCTTCCCTAGATTAGAGAAATTTTCAGCATTTATTTCTTCAAATAAATTTTCTGCTCCCTTTTCTCTCTTCTTCTTCTTCTGGGACTCCTATAATACGAATGTTATAACCTTTGATGGAGTTACTGAGTTCCCTAAGTCTATTCTCATGGTGCATAATTCTCTCTTTTGTTCAGGATCATTGCTTTCCATTATTTTGTCTTCTAGGTCATTAATTTATTCCTCTGCTTCTTCCAGCCTCTTGTTCTTTGCATTAAGGATCTTTCTAACCTCATTTATTGCACTTTTCATCTCTGATTAATACTTTCTTAACTCTTTTATCTCTGTGGTAAGGGTCTCACTGATGTGTTCCATTCTTTTATCAGGTCCAGTGAATATCCTAATGATCATTGCTTTAAATTCTCCATCAGGCATGTTACTGTATCTGCTTCACTTAGATCTCTGGCCACGACCTTATCTTCTTCTTTCATTTGAGATAAATTCCTCTGTCTTCTCATTTTTCTAAGACTCTGCCTCCTTCTGTGTGTTAGAAAAGCCAATTATGTTTCCCTCTTCTCTCCTAAAAGTAATGGCCTTATGAAGAAGAGGTCATGTAGTGCCCAGGACCTAGAGCTTCAGGGAGTGCCTACAGTGTGTTGCATGTCTTCTGCTTTTACGTTCTGGCTGCTCTATCCTTCAGATCAGTTATTTCAGAGGCTTTCTTTGCCTGCTGTTGGCAGTGTTTGGTCCCTGGCCTGAAGTGGTGAGTTTTAATTAGGTGTACTCTGATCTGCTTGTGAAATGAGACCTGTCATCACCTCCACTAGAACTGAAGCCCTGCAAAACTCTCCGATTGGGAGATGTGATGTGGGCAAGTGTTTGTGCTGGTCTTCTGGTGGATGAGCCAACTACACCAGGGCTGAGGTAAGCATTACTGAGAACGGCAGTTCCACTGGAGTACAGGGGAATGGGGCTTAGTGTAAGCAAGCTAGGCCACCAGTATCCACATTGCACTGCTTCCTACAGGTGGCTCTGTGTTTATGCTGAGGGGTGGAGCAGGGAACTAGTGACTAGCTGCTTTTCTCCCAAAAGGTGTCTCAGTGAATGCTGCCTCTCAGGGACATGCTCTGAGAAAAGCAAATAATCTCCCCACGGTGTGCCCCAGGCACTCTTCAGATCACTGTTTCCATGCTGTATGTTCCCAAGCTGTTTGCCTGCCTTCCCTCCAAGAGCAATACACTGCCCTCTGGGCTCTATCTCAACCAAGTCTGTTGACCTTTAAAACTGCAGGCTTCAAGCTGTGCTGGTTGCAAGAACTCATGAAATTCAACTCCTTTTGTTTTCCAACCCAATGACTTTGGGGAGACATTCTCCTTGTGCATTCCACTGCATGCTCTTCTTTCACCATTCTCAATGACCACAGCTGCTTCCCCTCTGCCACAGCCAGGATGTGTTTCTCCCCAAACCACATCTCTGCACTTCCTGTCTTCTTTGAGGTGGCCTCTTCCTGTAGTTGTCAGTCTTCAGATTGGTTTCTGTGGTATTTCGGATGATTTGATAGTTACCTAGTTATAGTCATGGAATGAGGTGAGTCCTCCTATTCTGCCATCATCTTCCTGTCTTCTCTCTCGCTGCTTTTAAAATTGTTTCTTTATCAATATTTTTTGCCATTTTGAGTACCATGTGTCTTTGTGTAGACCTCCTTGGGTTGATTTTGTTGGACAATCTCTGTTCCTTCTGGATCTGGATATTTGTTTCCTTTCCCAGATTGGGGAAGTTTTCAGCCATTATTTCTTCAAATAAATTTTCTGCCCCCTTTTGTCTCTCCTTCTGGGATCCCCATACTGCAAATATTATGCTTGATGTAGTCACTGAGTTCCTTAAGTCTATTGAGATTTTGCATATCTTTTTCCTCTCTAACTTGCTCAGCTTCATTGCTTTCCACTATTGTCTTCCAAGTCATTAATTTGTTCCTCTGCTTCCTCTAGCCTGCTATTTATTCCATCATGTGTATTTTTAACTTCAATTATCATGTTCTTGGTCTCTTGTTGGTTCTTTTTTATCTCTTTCATAAGAGTCTCACTGACATCTTCCACTCTTTTCTCAAGTCCAGTGAGTACTATTATAATCATTACTTTAAATTCTCTATCAGGTATAACACTTATATCTGTTTTGCTTAGGTCTCTTGATATGGTTTTGTCTTTTTTTTTTTTTTTAAAGATTTTATTTATTTATGTGACAGAGAGACAGCCAGAGAGAGAGGGAACACAGCAGGGGGAGTGGGAGAGGAAGAAGCAGGCTCCCAGCAGAGGAGCCCGATGTGGGACTCAATCCCGGGACTCCAGGATCACGAAGGCAGACGCTTTAACAACTGCGCTACCCAGGCGCCCCTGATATGGTTTTGTCTTATTCTTTAATTTGGAATATATTCCTCTGTCTCCTCATTTTGCCCAACTCTGTCTGTTTCTGTGTTTTAGGAAAGTCAGCTACATCTCCTGCTATTAAAAATGGCCTTATGAAGAAGAGGTACTGTAGTGCCTGCAGTGCAGCATCCCTTGTCTCAAGGAACTGATGCTTATAGGGTGTCTCCTGTGTGTGTTTTATGTGGCCTGCTGTTGTGTCCTAGCCACTTTTTTCTTTAGTCATCTAAACAGACTCTCTGCCTATTGTTGACAGGGTTTGGTCCCTGACTGTGGTGGAACACACTTTACAAAGTGCGAACAAGTCTGCTTGTGAAATGAGACCTGCCACTGCTTCTGTGGCAGTGGACCAGTGCTGGATGGATAGAACATGCAATTTTAACAAGGTTGCAGCTTGAGCTTCCACAGGGCCTGACACCACTGCCGGGACAAGAGGAACAAAATAGTAGACCAAGAGAGGACATATTGGTGAAGTTTGCATGGTCTTCTGGGGAAAGGGACCCACAGCACTGGGACTGGAGCAAATGGGAAGTTTGGGTCAGCTGAAGGGTGAGAGGGTAGGGCTTAGTAGAAGCAAGTTAGGTACTGAATGTTGGCATCATGTTGGTTCCTACAAGTGGCCTTATGTTTATGCTGGAAAGTGGGGAAGGGAGATGTTACCTATCACCTCCTTTGTTCCTGGAGGGGTTTCCCTTTGATTCCCACCACTCTGAGATGGGCTCTGAGATGAGTAAATAACTCTCCCTCCCATATACTCCATGCATTTTTCAAACTACTGCTATTATGCTGTACCTCCACAAGTTGTTTATCATGATGTCTCATTAAAGACAGAACTCAGCTTCCTAATACCCTCTGAGCTCTCTCATAGCCAGCCTGCTAATTTTTCAAATTCCAGACTTTAAGTGCTGCTACTTGTAAGAACTCACAAAATTTGGAACCTCTTGCTTTCAAATATTACAGAGATTCATCTTCTCCATGCAGGCTCCCCAGTGTAACAGTCTGTTTCTCTTCCATCTTTTTACCCACAGTGTCCCTTCCTCCTAGGGATAGTCGACATGCATGTTTAGCTCCCCACCATGTCCTCACCCTGCCTACCCTCTTCAGTGTGGCCTCTTCTCTACCTTTAATTGTAGAGTTTTTTCTGCCATCCTTCAGGCTGTTTTCTGTTATTTATGCTGATATGAGTGTTATCTAGCTATATCTGCAGGATGAGGTGTAATTAAGGTCCTCCTATTCTGCCATTTTCCCAGCCTCCTTCCATTGCTTTTTTATATCTATTTTGTCCTCAGCCACATTTTGAAATTATGTCATTAATATTTTATTAATAAATTTGTGTATTATCTTGCATTTTTTCAAAGGAAAATAAATATAAAAATAATTATACTTTTGTCTATCCACTTATGAAAATGTTTGTAGCTTTTTTCATTTCTTTAATCATTAAACAAGAATTTCATAAAGAGTAGTAAAAACCAACATTGTAGTTTAATTGAGTTGAGCTGGGATGCCTGCATTATTGTCCACATAACAGTGTCTCAGTTTGAAATAGATTTATTTTATTTGATTAAGGAAGTTTACCTTTCTTTCTAGTTTATTGTTTTGAATAAGAATGAATATTAAATTTTACTAATATATTCTTAGTACATAAAATGAATGCACTTTAAATCCAGAGAAATAGTACAATACATAGACCTATTAGTTTTCAAGGTCAAAATTATTCATTTAAAAGTTGTTTACATTAGGAGAAGGAAGGGGAAAATGAAGGGGGGGAGATCAGAAGGGGAGACGAACCATGAGAGACTATGGACTCTAGGAAACAAACTGAGGGTTTCAGAGGGAAGGGGTGGGGGGGATGGGTTAGCCCAGTGATGGGTATTAAGGAGGGCACATATTGCATGGAGCATTGGGTGTTATACACAAACAATGAATCATGGAACACTATATCAAAAGCTAATGATGTACTGTATGGTGACCAACATAAACACACACACAAAAGAGTAAAAAACCCAAAGAAATTTTTTAAAAAGTTGTTTACAGATATTTCCTTCACTTGTTAACAATTTTAAAAGAACATAATGTCATTTACCTGGACAGCCTGTTTCAGTTGTTCCTGAAGAACTTTGTTCTCAATTTCCAGAGCATGTGCTATTTGCTATGATGTAATAAAAGGGGGAAAATGCATTCATTTTAGTATTTCTGTTTCTATGAATTAATTGTTATAATTATTATCTTTCTAAAATCCACAGGTAGCCAAGATGATGACTGGAGCACATTTATTTACTTGCACATTTCTCAGGAATAATGGTGGATAATTTCTGCAGGTGTATCTTCCTGTTCATTTCCTACAGGAAAACTGACTTGAATCTGATAAATTATTACTACAATAAATTAAATATTTCATTTTTCCTTTTCTCTAGGCCTGAAATATTTTAATACAAACATTTCAAATTCTATGAAAAGAAACAACTCTACTCCTAGCAGAAAATAAACATAGTTCTGACTTTGTGAGAATGAATGGATTCTGTTACACATGAAATGTCTCAGCAATTCTCCATCAGATGAGAGACAGTTTGAGGAATCATATCTAAAATCCCCAGCTCTGTTTCTGGTATAGCAGGGCAAGTTCCTACTGGATAGACCCTGCCACATATAAAAACTACAAACCCTGAACAAAATACAAATACCAACACTGGACAGAAACCAAGAATAGGTAGATTCTTGAGAGAAGGGGATGCTTGGAAGAAGAAAGGGTCCTAGGTAAGATTCTTGTTTTCTGGCTTCTAATCTGAGGGCAAGCCCTACCTGAGCCAGGCAGGGCATCTAACAGCTGATAAAAAATAATAATAAAATAAAAAGAGTTTCTACACCTCACAAACCAGAGAAAGAAAATCAGGGCAATCTCAGCCACTCAAAAACTTAGGGGAAGTCACACAAAGAAGAGAGAATGAAAGAAGGGGACCCAAACTCTGTATAAACCCTTCCCAAATCTCCCCCAAGCCCTGAACCACATATACATAGGGAAGACTACCAAAACCTAAAAGAACTGAAATGCAATTTGAGCTGATGCCTAAACACAGAATTTTCATTTTATATCCAATAATGTTAAGTATATTAATGCAAAACAAACAAAAATAAGACTAACCATACCAGAAGAATATAGTAGAATCCAGAGTTTGAACAACATGATATTCCCAATATTCAGAACACAATTTAGAATTACTTAACATTTAAAGAAACAGCAAAATGAGACTTACTCATAAGATAAAAACAATCTACAGAGAGTGATCCCAAGATAGATTCAATTTTAAAGTTAGTGTAGAAGATTTTTAAAGCAACTATTATAACAATACCCAAAGTAAGGGAAAATATGTTCATAATGAAGGAAATAATAAAAATTTCATCAGATCAGTATGACCTATAAAAAATAGCCAATGTAAATTGTAGTAGAGAAAAATACAGTACCTGAATTTTTAAAACTTAAAGGATGAGCATAGGAGCAAATTGGATAGGCAGTGGAAAGAGTCAGACCTTTGAAGATACATCAGTAGAAAATACACCTATCTAAAGACAAGAGAACAAATACTTGAAAAATGAAGAGGGACTAAGGAACATTTGGGATACTATTAAATATCTAACATTTAAATGCATTTTCATAAGGAAAAGAGAGAGAGAAAGTGATAGAATAAGTGGCTGAAAAAGTAGCTGAAAATTTCTCAAATTTGGTGAAATTTATATACTCAAGATGCTCAGCAAACCCCAAGTTGATGTATATAAAGAAAATCATGCCTACACACATCAGAATGAAATGTTGAAAACCAAGTAAAAAGAGAAAATCTTAAAAAGTAGACGAAGAGAATGCCAAATTACACAGAAATGTTGATTTGAATGAATCCTTCTCATCAGAAAAATATGAACTTGAAATGAAAATGGAAAACCATCTTCAAAGTGTAGAGTAAATGTTTCTCTTCAGAAAGTGTTATCTTAAGAAACAGAAGAAAGCTTTAAATCTATATTTTTAATCTCACTGAAATTAGAGAGGACACAACTATAAAAACAGAAAAAGGGGATAATGAGGACAAAAACAAGCCTTCTAGCAACTGTTCAGAGATCTCTATATAGGACTATAATGTAGTGAGGAAACTCACATTCGTAAACAGCCACAGAAATATAATAAGCCATTTACTGGAACTAAGTAACTTCAGAGAGGAAGACCAAGTTGAATGATCCAAGGAGGTATCCCCACTAAGGCAGATCTAAAGACACAGACAGAAAATAACTACAAAAAAACAGAACTCAACTCTGATGGATGCAATTATAGCCATAAATTAAGATCCAATGAAATTATTTTTTAAACATGGTTTTGTACTTAAAATGTCAGGAGGGAAGATACTATTGGACTTCCTGGGAAGATAGCAGAGTAGGAGGATCCTAACCTCACCTCATCCCACAGAAACAAATAGATAACACATCAGTGCAAATAACCCAGAAAAAGACCCAAAGACTGGCAGAACAAACTCCACAACTAAATGTAGAGAAAAGGCTACATCAAAGAGGGTAGGAAGGGTGGAAACACTGTGGGGACGTAAATGGACAGTGTGCCATCCATGAGAGGGAGGGGCCTGGGGGCACAGAGAGGGGTGAGAAACAGACTATCACAATGGAGACCCTGAACAGGGAAGATGAATCCCCATAGCATTTGGCTCTGAAAATCAGAGGTACCAGATTTCCTGAGTTCTTACAACTAGCAGGCCGTAAACCCTAGTATTTTCAAAAATCAGTGGCTCCATTCTAAAAGAGCCTAGAGGGCATTAGAAAGCTGGGTCCCCAGCCTTAAAGAGAAAGCACAACTTCTAGGAAGATATAGCTTAGAAGCAGGAATTTCATAAATATCTGGGGCATATAAGAGTTAGTAATCTCAGAGTTCACTGAGGAACTTCTCCTGGAAAAAAGGAGCTAGCAGGTGCCATTTCCTTCGCCATCCCACAACATAATCACATAGCCACATGCGGGAACCAGCCAGGCACTGTCATTCACTACCTAACTTCCCTACACCATGCCCTTCCCCCCTCCAGCTGAGGCTGCCTCAGTCCCAAAACTGCAGGTCCCCTCCCCAGAAAACCAGTGCAAACCATGCCAACACTGCATCTTCTGACTTCTTGCAGAGGACAGAGCATATTGTTAAAACTGAGCACCACCTGAGCAGCTGTGGCTGGCTCAGTCTCAACAGTGGCTACACACCCCTGTGGGAAGAAGACAGACACAGCCTTGTTAAAAGAGCATGCCCCACCCACTACTTTCAAGGGCAAGAGACATAACTGACTTTCCTAAGAGACAGAAACAGACACAGAGAGTTAGGCAAAATGAGGAAACAGAGGAATATGTCCCAAATTAAAGAACAAGACAAAATCATAGCAAGACACCTAAGTGAAACAGATGTAAGTGTTATGCCTGATAAAGAATTTAAAGTTATGATTATAATGATATTCGGTGGACTTGAGAAAAGAGTAGAAAACATCAGTGAGAAGCTTAACAAAGAGATTAAAAAGAAAACAATCAGAGATCAAGAATATGATAATTGAAATTAAAAATACACATGATGGAATAAATAGCAGGCTAAAGGAAGGAGAGGAACAAATTAATAACCTGGAAGACAGAATAATGGAAAGTATTCAAGCAAAGTAAGTGAGAGAAAAAAATATATACAAAATAAGAACAGACTTTTTTTTTTTAAAGACTTTATTTATTAATTTGACAGAGAGAGACAGCCAGCGAGAGAGGGAACACAAGCAGGGGGAGTGGGAGAGGAAGAAGCGGGCTCTCAACGGAGGAGCCTGATGTGGGGCTTGATCCCAGAATGCCAGGATCACGCCCTGAGCTGAAGGCAGACGCTTAACGACTGTGCCACTCAGGCGCCCCAGAATGAGAACAGACTTAAGGAACTCAGTGACTTCATCAAGCATAATCGTATTCACGGTATAGAGATTCCAGAAAAAAGAGAGACAAAAGGGGGAAGAAAATTTATTTGAAGAAATAATAGTTGAAAACATCCCTAATCTGGGAAAGGAAACAGATATCCAGATCCAGAAAGCAGAGATCCCCCAACAAAATCAGCCCAAGGAGGTCCACACTAAGACATATGTTAGTCAAAATGTAGTGATAAAGAGAAAAAATTTTAGCAAGAGAAAAAACAGTTACATACAAGGGAAACCCTATAACGCTATCAGCTGTTTTTTCAGAGAAACTTTGCAGGCTAGAAAGGAGAGGCATGATACATTCAAAGTGCTGAAAGGCAGAAATCTGCAGCCAATAATACTCTATTCAGCAAGGCTATAATTCAGAATAGAAGGAGAGATAAAGAGTTGCTCAGACAAATAAAAACTAAAGGAGTTCATGACCACTAAACCATCCCCAAAAGAAATATTAAAGGGGATTCTTAGAATGGAAAGACCATAAGTAAGAATATGAAAAGTACAAAACACAACAGAAGTAAAAATAAGTGTATCTGTAAATATCAGTGAAGGGATTCACAAAATAAAAGGATTTATGACACCACATAGCTAAAATGGGGGAGAGTGAGAGAGTAAGGAATGGGTTCCAATTTAAGTGACCATTAACTTCATACAGATTGTTACATGCACTGTTCTATACAAACCTAATGGCAACCCCAAACCCATATCCAGTAATAGATATGCAAAGAATAAAGAGAAAGAAATTCAAGTATAGCACTAAAAAAAGCCAGAAAATGATTAAAGATAGCAAGAACTAAAGGGATCAGAGAAAAATAGAAACAACTCCAAAACATGTAACAAAATGGCCAATAAATATATATCTATCAATAATTACTTTGAGTATAAATGGATTAAATGCTCCAATCAAAGGACATGGGGAGACAGAGTGGATAAAAAAACAAGACTCATCTATATGCTGCCTACAAGAAACTAATTTCAGACCTGAAGAGACTTGCAGATTGAAAGTGAGGGAATGGAGAAACATCATACTAATGGATGTCTAAAGAAAGCTAGAGAGGCAATACTTAAGTCAGACAAAATAGACTTTAAAACCAAGACTGTAACAAGAGACAAAGAAGGACACTATATAATAATGAAAGTGGACAATCTAACAAGAGGATACAATTGTAAATTTTATGCACCCAACATGTGATCACCAAATACATAAAACAGTTAATAACAAAAGTAAAGGAACTAGGGGCACCTGGGTGGCTCAGTCATTAAGCATCTGCCTTCGGCTCAGGTCATGATCCCAGGGTCCTGAGATCGAGCCCCACATCATGCTCCCCGCTTGGCGGGAAGCCTGCTTCTCCCTCTTCCACTCCCCCTGCTTGTGTTCCCCCTCTTGCTGTCTCTCTCTCTCTGTGTCAAATAAATAAATAAAATCTTAAAAAAAAAAAAAAAGTAAAGGAACTAATACATGGTAAGAAGAGGACTTTAACACCCCTCTTACATCAATGGACAGATTATCCAAACAGAAAATCAATAAGGAAACAGTGGTTCTGAATGACACACTAGGCCAGATAGACAACAGATATATTCAGAAAATTCCATTCTAAAACAGCAGAATACACATTCTTTTCAAGTACATATGAAACATTCTCCAGAACAGACCAAATATTAGGCCACAGGCAAGTTTCAAGGAACTCAAAAAGATCGAAGTAATACCCTGCCCCTTTACTGACCACAGTGCTATGAAACTAGAAAAATCTGGAGAGACTACTAGTATATGGAGGCTAAATAACATGCTACTAAACAATGAATGGGTCAACCAAGAAATCAAAGAAGAAATCAAAAACTACATGGAGATAATTAAAGTGAAAACAGAACAGTCCAAAATCTTTGGGATGCAGCAAAGGCAGTTCAAACAGGAAAGTTTATAGCAATAAGGCCTACCTCAAGACGGAAGAAAAATCTCAAATAAGCGACCTAACTCTACACCTAAAGGAGATAGAAAAAGAAGAACAAACAAAACCCAAACCCAACATAAGGAAGGGAATAATAAAAATCAGAGCAGAAATAAATGATACAGAATTTTTTAAAAAACAGTAGAACAGATCAATGAAATCAGGAGCTGGTTCTTTGAAGAGATGGACAAACTTGGTAAACGTCTAGACAGAGTCATAAAAAAGAGGACTCTAATAAAACAAAATCACAAATGAAAGAGGAGAAATAACAAATGACACCACAGTAATACAAAAAATTGTAAGAGAATATTATGAAAAATTATATACCAACAAACTGGACAAACTGGAAGAAATGGATAAATTCCTAGAAACATATAACATACCAAAAAGGAAGCAGGAAGGAATAGAAAATTTGAACGGAGTGGTTACCAGCAAAGAAATTGAATCAGTAATTTTAGAAAATCCCAACAAAGAAACGTCCAGGACCAGAGGACTTCACAGACAAATTCTACCAACCATTTAAAGATTAATACCTATTTTTCTCAAGCTATCCCAAAAAACAGAAGACAAAGGAATGCTTCCAAAGTCATTCTATTAGGCAAGCATTACCCTGATACCAAAACCAGATAGACACCACACAAAAAAAGAGAACTATCACCCAAAATCTCTGATGAACACGAATGCAAAAATTCTCAACAAAATACTAGTAAACCAAATGCAACAATACATTAGAGACATCATTCATCACAATCAAGTGTATTCCTGCAATGCAAGGTTGGTTCAATATTTTCATGATGCATGACATCATTAAGAGAAAGGATAAAGACCGTATGATCATTTCAACAAATGCAGAAAAAGCACTTGACAAAGTATAACATCCATTCATGATAAAAAACACTCAACAAAGTAGTTTAAAGAGAACATACCTCAACATAATAAAGACCTTATATGAAAAACACACAGCCAACATCATACTTAGTTGTGAATAACTGAGAGCTTTTCCCCTAAGGTCAGGAACAAGACAAGGATGTCCACTTTCATCACTTTTATTCAACATTGTACTAGAAATCCTAGCTAAAGCAATCAGACAACAGTAAGAAATAAAAGACATCAAACTGGTAAAGAAGAATAAATTTTCATTATTTGCAGGTGACAAGATACCATATATAGAAAACTCAAAAGACTCCACAAAAAAACTACTAGAACTGATCACTGAATTTAGTAAAGTTGCAGGATACAAAATAAATGTACAAAAATCATTTGAAATTCTATACACTAATAATGAAGCAGTAGAAAGAGAAATTAAGAAAATAATCCCATTTACAATTACACCAAAACCATAAGATATCCAGGGATAAATTTAACCAAAGAGGTAAAAGACCTATACTCTGAAAAGTATAAAACACTGATGAAAGAAATCAACAATGACACACAGAAATGGAAAGACATTCCATGCTTATGGCTTAGAAGAATGAATATTGTTAAAATGTCTATACTGGGATGCCCGAGTGGCTCAGTCAGTTAAGCATCTGCCTTCAGCTCAGGTCATGATATCAAGGAGCCTGCCTCTCCCTCTGCCTGCCACTCCCCCTGCTTGGGCGCCCTCTCTCTCTGACAAATAATATTTATCTTTAAAAAATAGTGATAAATAACAATAAAATAAAATAGTCTATACTATCCAAAGCAATCTACAGACTTAATGCAATCCCTATCAAAATACCAATAGTATGTTAACTAGAACAATCCTAAAATTTGCATGGAACCACAAAAGACCTCAAATAGCCAAAGCAATCTTGAAATTGAAAAGCAAAGCTGGAGGTATCACAATTCCAGATTTCAAGTTCTATTACAAAGCCATAGTAATCAAAACAGTATGATACTGAACAAAAATAGACACATAGATCAATGGAACAGAATATAAAACACAGAAATAGGCTCCATGATTATAAGGTCAATTAATCTTCAACAAAGGAGGAAACAATATGCAATGGGAAAAAGACATTCTCTCCAACAAATGATGTTGGGAAAACTGGACAGCAACATGCAAAATAATAGAATTGGACCACTTTCTCACAGCATACACAAAAATAAACTCAAAATGGATTAAAGACCTAAATGTGAGACCTGAGACCATAAAAACTGTAGAAGAGAACACAGGCTTTAATTTCTCTGACATCGACCACAGCAAAATGTTTCTAGATAGGTCTCCTGAGGCAAGGGAAATAAAAACAAAAATAAACTGTCAGGTCTACATCACAATAAAAAGTTTCTGTACAGTGAAGGAAATAATCAAAAATACTAAAAGGCAACCTACGGTATGGGAGATATTTGCAAATGACATATATCAAAGGGTTAATATCCAAAATTTATAGAGACGTGATACAACTCAACACCTAAAAAACAAATAATCCAATTAAAAAATGGGCAGAAGATATGAACAGATATTTCTTCAAAGAAGACATCAAGATGGCCAACTGAAAAATGAAAAGATGCTCAACATCACTCATCATTAGGACAATGCAAATCAAAACTACACTGAGATATTACCGTCATACCTGTCAGAATGACTAAAATAAAAAACACAAGAAACAACAGGCGTTGGTGAGGATGGGGAGGAAAAGGAACCGTGGTGTAGTGTTTGTGGGAATGCAAACTGCAGCAGCCACTGTGGAAAACAGTATGGAGCTTCCTCAAAAAGTTAAAAACAGAACTACCCTAGGATCCAATAATACCACCACTAGGTATTCACCAAAAAAAAATACAAAAACACTAATTCAAAGGCATACATGCACCTCTAAGTTTATTTCAGCATTATTTACAATAGCCTAATTACTGAAGCAATTCAAGTGTTCATGAATAGGTGAATGAGTATAGAAGATGTGGTGTGTATGTGTGTATATATATATATATGCATGCATGTGTGTGTGTGTGTGTGTGTGTGTATGACCATCAACTCCATACAGATTGTTACATGCAATGTTCATAAGAAAGAACAGAATCTTTCCATTTCCAACAACATGGATGGAGCTAGAGAGTATAATGCTATGCATAGGTCAGTCAGAGAATGACAAATAACATATGATTTCACTCATATGTAGAATTTAAGAAACAAAACAAGTAAACAAAGGTGAAAAGAAAGAGAGAAAGAGGCAAACCAAGAAACAGACTGTTAACTAAAAAGAGCCAACAGATGGTTACCGGAGGGGAGGTGGGTGAGGGGATGGGTGAAATAGGTGATGGGGTTTTAAAGAGTACACTTATTATGATGAGCACTGAGTAATATACAGAATTGTTGAATCACTATACTGTACACCTGAAACTAATATGAGACTCCATAATAACTATATTAGAATTAAAATTAAAAAACAATTTAAAGAAGTCAAGAGGAAGTGGAAAGGAGAAAGGCTACTTTTGAGAATAGGTTTAGAACCACTGTCAAGTAAATGAAATAAATATTTCATGGTACAGAACAAACACACAAACAGAAGCTAAGACCAAAAATACAGAAAACTTAAAAATTATATCTAGGAATCATAATATTCAAATATTAGTTTCATAAGGGTAAAAGAAAAAAGAAAGATAAATATTACTAAAATAAGTAGGAAAATAAAACTTAGTTAATTAAATTAAAAAATTACGATCTGGTAAAATTTCTATACTTCAATGAGAAATAAAGGTAAGAAATAAGAAGACCGGGTCCCAAATAACATCAAACTACTATACCTACCTGAAAATATCTACCCAAATTTTCCATGAGAGAAAAATAATACTCTGTCATGTTTAAGCTATTGAATTGTACGGGGTCCCTCTATAGAGCAGCCTAGCCTATTTACTAATAAAAATATAGAGTTAAATAAGCCAAATCTAGATTCAATTGAATTTTATATAAAAAGAGAAAGGGAAGGGAAAGAAAGAAAGGGAAAGAAAATATACACTTCACTTATGATAGACTAAAATGCCATAAATTCTTTGTAGTAGCTCCCCTCAAATATGGAGTCCATCTCTTCAACTCCTTAAAACTGGACTGCCCTGTGACTTGCTTTGGCCAATAGGATACAATGAAAATGGCAGTATCTGAGGTCTGAGCTTATTAGGCCTCAAGACGTCTTCCAACTTTGTTTTGCTCTTGCTGCTGGGAACCCTTCTGTAAACTACCCTGGGCTAGCCTCCTAGAAGATAAAAGACTAGAAAGAGATCCCATCTGTCATAGATGTCCCAGCTGGGACTTCATATATTTGAATAAAGCTATCTAAGATCATCCAACCCAAGCCAAGCCTTCCCAGGGAGAACACTTAACCAGTCACTAAGAGAAATAACGAATATCTGTTGTTTCAAATCACCAAGTTTTGGAATACTCTGTTATTTAGGAAAACTTAACTGTTATACTTAGCAATAGAAAATGTGTATTTTTACGTCATTAGAACACTTACAAAAATTGAATAGTGTGTTGGATTATTTCCACAATTTCTCCTACTCTATGCCACTCTTCCTCATGAATTTTGGCTAACCTGATGACTTCCTTAAAGAATGTGGTAGAAAAACTACAAAGACTTTCAATACAACAGTCTCTAACAAGCTTTACAGGTTTTGCTTTTGCCAGTGTGGAAAACTGATATTGGAAGCTGAAAAACAGGGTAGGAACTCTGTTATGTAGTTATAGAACAATTAACAAAACTCAGGCCTAGAGTAACTTGAAGGAGTAAAAACATACCTAATAAGCTTGTGGATCTGGCTAAGGAAATCTCCAGCCAGAATGCTAAAAATACTATTTGGCTTATACTACTGAAATGCAATAAAGTTATTGCAAGAGAAATAAACTAAAGAAAGAACTGTTCAATTTTAAAGCAGAAATTAGAAGATTTAGAGGGACTCTAGGACAATATCTCCAGCCCACAAAAGAAATTCTCAAAGTAAGAAATTACTTTAGGGTAAAGATCAAAGTCATAATCCTGACAGTAAAATGTAGCATCAGAGTCAAAGTCAAATCAAGGGCGTAACTACAAGACTCCCTGTTAAGACCTCAGAAACACTTAAATATTCATTGTGGATCCTCCAATGAATATTGGAGTATTGTCCTGTAGAAGCCTGACATACTTTAAGTAAAAAGAAGTCTCTCTCAGAAAGAATTTTGGGGTAAAAGAGTGAACAGTAACATACATAGAAAACAAATTTTTAAGAGAAACACCATCATATTAGACTAAAAAATACAGAGACATTTCAAAATGAAGAGAGATCTGTAGGTCCCCAATAATACATGAACAGGAAGCAGGCTGAGTGAGCTATTCAGCTGCAAACATTGGCAATTTCTTATGGTAAAGGAATGATGACTCAGAGAGGAGAATCTATGTACCACACTGCAAAATAAGGGCTACTTTATTTTGGATTAGGAAATCATTCCCTGGCAGCAAAACTAGACCTCAATCAAAGTACAAACGCCACCCTGAAAGTCAGGAGAACTGGTGACATATGTCTGGTTGGATTTCAGGATTGCTTTCTCTTTTCCCCCTATTTGTATAATAGTGTCTGTTGCAATTATCCTATCCTTGTCTCAATAGTATGTGTTAAGTATGTGTTGGGAGGGGTGGGGTAGGAATAACTTCCTTATTTAGATAACAGATCTCCTGATCAAGAAGAGCTGTGCCAAGAACCCATAACTAGTCCTGGTACCATATCTAGACCTGGTACAGATGTTGAGATCCTAGACTTTAAGATAAAACTAGAATGTAATGAGATTTTAGAAGGAAGGGGTGAGCACGTTTTGCCTGTGGAAGAAAATTAACATGTGGCCAGAGAAAAGATTATCACAGACTATTTCCAAAAATGACCATTTATAATTTGCCCCACATATATATGTAGAATATATATATATATTCTACTCCTCTCATTGAGACTATTTTCCCTCCCTGTGAGTCTGGGTTGGCCCCTAACCAATAAAATGTAATGGAAATTATGTTCTCAGGCTTCTGAGCTCAGATCATAAGAGGTCTTGCAGCTTCTACTTTTGACCTATTAGATTCCAGCTGCCATGGAAGGATGCTTGGGCTTGACTACTAAATGTTGAGTAATGACATGAGAAAAATTCAGTCCTTAGCCGTTCCACCAACCACCAGACATGTGAGGAATTAAAAATGAAGAAAAAGGGGGAGAAGAAATAATAAAGATGAAGATTAAAGTAATTAAATAGAAAACGGTAACAGCAACAAGAAATTAAACAGAACAGTTATATGAAACATAAAACCGGTTAGTTGAAAGCACCAGTAATATACAATCCCTGACAAACCTGACTGAAAGGAAAAGAAACAAAAAACAAATACTTTTATAAATGAAAAATAAATGGAAAAAGATACAGAAAAAAGAAAACAATAAAAGAAATCCTAAGATAGCATAAAGTAAACTTCTAACCAATGAATTTGAAAAAAACCATTAAAAATGGATGAATCTATATTAAAATATAAACTACCAAAATAGATGCACCAATAATCTCAAAAAGAACAGGACAAGTGGTCAAAGAGCTATCATTTTTTTTAAAAAGTCTCCTAAATGATTTCACAGTTAAGTTTTATATAATCTTCAAATTATGTCTCCCTTATTTAAAAAAAAAGTCCTTTTTAAATTCTGACTAGAAATGCATTACATTTGTTATATTAATTTGAAAGAATCAATATTTTTATAAAATTAAATCTTCCCATTTGACAACATTAAAATTTAGATTACAAGAAGTACCACTTTCAATTCCATCTTAATAAATTCATATAACATAATTAACTACTTTATCACTGAGTTAAATTATTCCAAAAGCCCTCTAATTGTTCTTCCTGACTACAAAATCCAATCTCTACCCCAAAATTCATCTTTCATAAAGCTGGCAGAGTAATATTAATAAAAAAATACCAAATGGATCATTTTTAATATTCTTCAATAAATCCCCATTTTTTACTCAAAATGCAAATTAATAATGCCCATAGAATGCAATTATAGTTACTGTTTATGTTTGCATTAAGGATTCAATATCCTTAATACTTAAAATTAAACAGAAAATAGTTTTAACAGAATGACAGAGCTCTTGGCACTATGCATAGAAAAAACTAAGTGAAGTTTCTATAAACTTTAAAAGTTGATGATCCTCAAAAAGAAACAATAAATGGGGAGATCACATTTGAAATTACACTCTTAGTCATTTTAGCCCCACCAAAAAAGAGAGAGGAACCCTGGGCTATCCAGTCCAACCAGAGTACCTCTTATAACTCTTCAAATCCAGTCTATTTAATATCTCTGAGTTTCCTCTTCTAAAAATGAAACACAGTAGTCTCCCTTTATCCAAGGTTTTGCTTTCTGTGTTTCAGTTACCTATGCTCAACCACAGTCTGAAAGCAGTTGACTACAGTCAGAAGATCAATAGTAGCTTAATGCTATGGCACAATGCCTACATAATTTCATCTCACTTTATCTCATCACATATGCATTTTATCATCTCATGTCATCATAAGAAGATAGAGGCGTACCGTGCAATAAGATTTTGAGACAAATCACATTCATGAAACTTTTATTGCAGTATATTGTTATAATTGTTCTATTTTATTATTGTTGTTACTCTCTTACTGTGTCTAATAAATTTTAGCATAGGTACATATGTATGTATAAGAAAAAGCATAGAATATACAGGGTTTGGAACTATCCACAGTTTCAGGCATCCCCTAAGGGTCTTGGAATGTATCCCTATGGATAAGGGAGGACTACTATACTAGTAATTACTGCTAAGCCTACTAAAATATGGTATATGTTATTTGACTCAGAAAACATTCAAATATGTAAAACATTTCTATATTCTAAAATTTTAGGTTATAAAACATATGTTTGTCCTCATCCTTATGACTAAGCTGCCAATCAACCCACTCGGTAGATAGTTGCCCAAGGTAAATACACTCTATTTTTCTAATAATCTGAAAATCAAGTTAATAGAATAACAAAACATTTTATAACATTTTATCCAAGCATGATTTTGTTAAGTACAACTCTGCTAGTCCATATGATGTCTTTGATAAAATAAGACCCTTTGTTCAGGCAAATGCAGCCCTATGCCAGAGTATACAGTTGGCAAACCATGGGCTAGATTTCAACACCCACTTTTCCCTTAACCCACTCCCTGCACAACTGTACAAAGTAAGAGTAGCCTTGGGTCCAAATGGATTATTTAATCTACATCCTTGAAATCAACGTTACAATAATTACTGGAATAATGATCCTCTAAAAGGTATACAACCAATAGCAACAAAAAACTAGTTCATTTAAAAACTAAAATAAAGTTTTATAGGACTTATTAAAACATTTTAAAAACATTATAATTACTTGAACAGATAGACAATATACCAACTGATTGTATTATCCATGCTGCCTGAGGAAGCAAAACCAAATATATTTTCACGAACGGCAAATGCTGAGTAGGGTTCAGAGAGCCTTATTTGCAGTTCAGATTTCACTATCAATTTATTCTCTAACCCCAAGCAAGTCACTTTTTAGCTTCTACTGATCTCTACAAAATAGCCTAGATCAGTGATAGTTCAGAACAGAGTTTTGGAAGAGGAAAATAAATTCCTTTAAAATTCTCATTAAATCCATAGATCTTCTCCAGAAAAAAACTATACAGAAATTTTTTACTTTAAATTCAGAGAAAAAAATAAATTTTAAATAACATTAGCTGCCACAAACTGAATGTTTATGTCCCCCCAATATTCATATGTTGTAACCTAATCCCCACATGTTGGTATTTGGAAGTGGGGACTTTGGGAGGTGATTAGGTCATGAAGATAGTACCCTCATGAATGGTTTAATGCCTTTATAAAAGAGGCTCCAGAGATCTCCCCTACCCTTTCTGTCATGTGAAAACACAGAAAGAAGATGGCAGCCTATGAACCAGGAATTTGGCTCTCACCAGACACCAGATCTGCTGGTGCCTTGATCTTAGACTTCCCAGCCTCCAGAACTGTGAGAAATAAATGTTTGTTATTTAAGTCACCCATTCTTTGTCATTAAATCCTCTTGTGGTCTGAATTTTTATTTCTCTCTTCCCCTCCCCCACAAATTCATACGTTGAAATCCTAATGCCCAATGTGTTGGTATTAGTACATGGGGCTTTTGAGAAGTGATTAGGTCATGAGGGAAGAGCCCTTGTGAATGAGATTAATGTCCTTATAAAAGAGGCCTGAGAGAATGCCCTTGACTTTTATGCCATGTGAGAAAGAACAAGAAGTCTGCAATCCAGAAGAGGACCCTCACCCCACCATATTGACACCCTGATCTGAACTTCCAGACCCCAGAACTGTGTGAAATAAATTTCTGGTTTTTTTAAAAATTTCATTTGATTTTTATTTTTTTGAAATATTTTATTTATTAATTTATTTGGAGAGAGTACCTATGAGTGAAGGGAAGGGCAGAGGGAGAGAGAAAATTTCAAGTACACTCCATGCTGAGCATGGAGCCCCGCATGGGGCTCCATCCCACAACCCTGAGATCATGACCTGAACTGAAATCAAGAGTCAGATGTTCAACCAACTGAGCCACCCAGGCACCCTAAATTTCTATTGTTTATAAGCTACCCAGACCCTGATATTTTGTTAAAGCAGTCTGAATGGACTAAAACACAGTCCAAATGAACTAAAACACTAACTTCTAATATTAATTATATAATGGGATTACAATAATTTGTTTAATATACAAAATACTGTTCTATATAAAATAAAACGGTAAGTGTGGTAGGCAGAATTCTAATATGGCCAGCATGATCTCCAGCCCTGTGGTTATGCTCTGAATAATCCACTCCCTTTGACTATGGGTGGGACCTATGATTTGCTTCTAGCCAGTAGAAGATAGCAAAGTGGTGAGAGTCCACTTACTTTATTAGAGTGCAGTATATAGCTCAAGTGACAAGATATCATTCTCATGATCATGTTACAATATTTAAGACTCTGTCTTAGCAAAAAAGAGAAACCTTTGGCTGGCCTTGAGATAGAAGCAAGCTGCTGTAATGTAAACTGCCTATGGAAAAGGTCCCATGGCCAAGTGCCTCAGTCTTAGGAAGGAATTGAAGTTTGTCACATCCACTTGAGTTTAGAAGAGTACCCTAACTAATAGAATGGAATAGAGCCTACCTACCTAACACCTTAATTGCCTTTAGTGAGCATGGGACAAAGCTAAGACATAGCTAAGCCTGCTCAGCCTCCTGATCCACTCAAACTGTGAGACGGTATAAGTTGTTTTAATAACTGAAAAATTTATGGTAACTTGTTACACAGAAATAGAAAATTAATACCATAAAGCCAAATATTTTATATTCAATATCTTGAATGGTACTCTCATTTTCTTCCCAAATTTATGTTACCTGATTCTTAAAGCATTCAGTTGCATGCTTATGGGACACTTAACTCCAGCCACTCACTGAAATGAGTGGTATGATGCTCTGGCAGTTATTTTAAAAAGTTAATTTGCACAAACACACAAAAAAGTATTCCAAAGTTCAGATGAAATAAAAAGTTACTTACCTTTCATTGGATCACATTAAAAAGAGTGGGCTCTATAGTTCATAATTACTGAAGGGCTTTTTCTTATTTGGTTTTTACACCTCTTATACCTTTTTGAGATAGAGAAGATATTGTTTTACCCATTTTAGTGACCAAAAATATAAAGCTCAAGTAGGTTAAAGGGAATTGCCCAATGTCACAGAACTTAGTAAGACCCTGTTATGACTCACAGCGTGATCTTATTTCCTCCATGATATTACCTGTAATTGAGTTAACCACGGTAATTTTCATAACTT
Source organism: Ursus arctos (assembly GCF_023065955.2). Classification (NCBI taxonomy): domain Eukaryota; kingdom Metazoa; phylum Chordata; class Mammalia; order Carnivora; family Ursidae; genus Ursus; species Ursus arctos. The sequence goes on from NW_026622986.1 coordinate 6,683,926, forward strand.
TGACAATAAACATGCTTGGATTTAACATTTAATTTTCTGAAACTTACTGAGAAAAGTCAACAAACAAGGAAGAAATATCTTAGAAAGAACTTTAATACACACATACAAATATACACACATACACACACACATCCCTATGTCACATGCATACTAATGTTGTCTACACATATAATTATCAGAGCATATACTAATTAAATTTAGATTCATAGAGAGAGTACATGTCTTACCTGGACTTGAAGCAAATCTCCTTTTATTTTAAGCTCTTTCGCTACAGACTTCTTCCTGTTAGTAAAAAGATTTTTAAATATATCATGATATTTTAAATTGCATGACTACTTTGCTTTCTTGAGTAGTACTTAAATAATTTTTAAATAAAACTTCTCAAAAGAAATTAATATTTTTAAGAATCATAAATCCATATAAGTGATAAATTACTGAATAACATTTCTCAAGCTAATTTCTCATTGGTAGGATTAAAATATGGAAGTGAGATAAGGCAAGGATTTTCAAAGTACATTGATCATTTTTTTTCCTCTATGGTCATCTTTTCTTAAATTTTCATTTAAATTCCAGTTAGTTAATACACAGTGTAATATTAGTTTCAGGTGTATAATGCAATGATTCAACATTTCCATACAATACCGAGTGCTCATGATAGTGCCCCCGCTTAATCCCCATCACCTATTTAACCCATCCCCTTACCCACTACCCTTCTGGTAACCATCAGTTTGTTTTCTATAGTTAAGAGTCTATTTCTTGGTTTGCCAACAACACAATAAACAGTAGGTGTTGGAAGGATATGGAGAAAGGGGAACACTCTTACACTATTGGTGGGAATGCAAACTGGTGCAGGCACTCTGGAAAACAATATGGAGATTCCTCAAAAAGATAAAAGTAGAGGAGTTAAGATGGCAGAGAAGCAAGGGTCCCCTTTTCCAGCTGGTCCCGAGTCAAGGTGGATAGGTACCAGACTATCCTGAAAACCCACGGAATCAGGCTGAGATGCAGGAAGATACATCTGGATCTCTAAAAATGAACATCTCCAGCGCTGAGTATTGAGGTACCAAGCGGGGAGCCGTGAATCCGTGCACAGATGTCGGAAGATAAACAGAAGGGGGAGGAAGCCTTCGTGCTTAGGCGCCGGGAAGAGGCAGCCACATGCACTGGGGAGCGGGCTGACTCGTGGATCAGCACCCACAAGAGAGCAGACTGAGACCGGGAGCTGGGAAGCGTGCGCGTGACCAGTCTGAAAACTGGAGATCCGGAGTGCATGGGAACCAAACTGAAATGGGGCTTGGGAACATGCACGGGGGCAGCTGGCGGTGTTAGAAACACAAAGGACAGAGACGTGCTGGCCCTGGAAGTGAGGGCTGGGATGCCGGGTGTGGGGTGCACAACCCGGGACGCTACAGGGTTGAACAGCACCAACAGAAACAGAGTTAAAGAGGCCAGACGAGCTCAGTGGAGAGCAGACTGTGATCTCTCTGTTCTGAGACAGAGGCTGAGATTCGGCCACTGCTGCTCTGACTCTCAGAAGAGCTACAGAAAACCACCAGGGAAAGCCACCAGAGAACAAAAACCCAGAAATACCAGCTCACATTGTGCCAATCCCCATCGCCCCTCGCAGGGGACGGGGAAACTCTACCCAAACAAGGTTGCCTGAATATCAGCGCAGCAGGCCCCTCCCCCAGAAGGCAGGCTGAAAAATCAAGAAGCCCAAATCCCTAAGGTCTCTATAAAACAAGAGCACACTACCTGGGTCCTGGTCAATAATATGGGCTCTGGGCAACCCTGCAACCTCTCCTCATCAGAATGACGAGAAGGAGAAATCCCCCCCAGCAAAGAAAAGATAATGAGTCTGTGGCCTCTGCCACAGAACTGATGGATATGGATATAACCAAATAATTAGAAATGGAGTTCAGAGTAACAATGGTCAAGATGATGTGTAGACTTGAAAAAAAATTAATGAAAATATTAACGAGAATATAGAATCTCTAAGGGCGGAAATGAGAGGGAATTTGGCAGAAATTAAAAATGCTATGAATCAAATGCAGTCAAAACTAGATCCTCTGACGGCCAGGATAAATGAGGCAGAAGAACAAATTAGTGAATTGGAGGATGGGATGGTAGAAGAGAAAGCTAAAACAGAAACTTGGCTCAAAAATAGACAATCTCAAGAATATAGGTTACAGGAGATTACTGACTCAATGAAATGTTCCAATGTCAAAATCATCGGCATCCCCAAGGGGGTGTAGAAAGAGAGAGGTCTAGAAGAGATATTTGAACAAATTGTAGCTGAAAACTTCCCTAATCTAGCAAAGGAAACAAGCATTCATGTCCAAGAGGCAGAGAGGACCCCTCCCAAATTCAACCATGACAAACCTACGCCACGTCACGCCATAGTGCAATTCACAAATATTAGATCCAAGGATACAGTATTGAAAGCGACCAGGGCGGGGCGCCTGGGTGGCACAGCGGTTAAGCGTCTGCCTTCGGCTCAGGGCGTGATTCCCGTGTTATGGGATCGAGCCCCACATCAGGCTCCTCTGCTATGAGCCTGCTTCTTCCTCTCCCACTCCTCCTGCTTGTGTTCCCTCTCTCGCTGGCTGTCTCTATCTCTGTCAAATAAATAAATAAAATCTTTAAAAAAAAAAAATGAAAGCGACCAGGGCAAAGAAATTTCTCACGTACAAAGGCAAAAATATTAGGATTATGTCAGACCTGTCTACACAGACCTGCAATGAGAGAAAGGGTTGGGGGAGGGCAATTTTAAAGCTCTTTCAGAGAAAAACAGGCAGCCAAGGATCCTTTATCCAGCAAGGCTGTCATTCAGAATTGATGGAGAGATAAGGACCTTCCAGATCGCCACACACTGAACAATTTCATAACCACGAAACCAGCCCTACAGGAGATATTAAGGGGGGTTCTATAAAAGTAAAAAGGCCCCAAGAGTGATACAGAACAGAAAGTCACAATCTATAGAAACAAAGACTTTACAGGCAACATGATATCATTCAAATCTCTCAATGATCACTCTCAATGTGAATGGCCTAAATGCTCCCATAAAGTGCCACAGGGTTATAGATTGGATAAAAGACATGACTCATCCATTTGCTGTCTACAAGAGACTAATTTTGAACCTAAAGATACATCCAGACTGAAAGTGAAGGGATGGAAAACCATTTTTCATGCCAATGGACCTCAAAAAAAAGCTGGGGTAGCAATTCTCATATCAGATAGGTTGGATTTTAAACTTAAGACCATAGTTAGAGATACAGAAGGACACTATATTATTCTTAAAGGATGGATCCAACAAGTGGATATGACAATTATAAATATCTACGCCCCCAACAGGGGAGCAGCAAGATAAACAAGCCAACTCTTAACCAGAATAAAGAGACGTATAGATAAAAATACATTAATAGAGGGGACCTCAACACTCCATTATCAGCAATAGACAGATCACCTAAGCAGAAAATCAACAAAGAAACAAGAGTGTTGAATGCCATACTAGACCAGATGGACCTCATAGATATATATAGAACACTACACCCCAGAATAACAGAATACTCATTCTTTTCGAATGCACGTGGAACGTTCTCCAGAATAGATCATATGCTGGGTCACAAAACAGGTCTCAACGAATACCAAAAGTCTGAGATGATTCCCTGCGTATTATCAGACCACGGTGCTTGGAAACTGGAACTCAATCACAAGGAAAAATTTGGAAGAAACTCAAACACTTGGAAACTAAGAACCATCCTGCTCAGGAATGATTTGATAAACCAGGAAATCAAAAATCAATTTAAACAATTTATGGAGACCAACGAGAATGAAAACACAATGGTCCAAAACCTATGGGACACTGCAAAGGCGGTCCTAGGGGAAGAAATATAGCCATTCAAGCCTCACTCAAAAGAATAGAAAAATCTAAACTGCAGTTTTTATATTCTCACCCCAAGAAGAAGGAACAGGAACAGAAGAACAGGCCTAACCCATGCAAGAGAAATCAGTTGATCACGATTAGAGCAGAGATCAATGAATTAGAAACCAGGAGCACACTAGAGCAGATAAACAGAACTAGAATCTGGTTCTTTGAAAGAATAAATAAGATCAATAAGCCACTGGCAAGACTTATTCAAAAGAATAGAGAAAGGACCCAAATTAATAAAATTATGAATGAAAAGGGAGAGGTCACAACCAACACCAATGAAATAGGATCATTAGAAAGTTTTATCAACAGCTTTATGCCAATAAATTAAACAACCTGGAAGAAATGGATGACTGACTGGAAACCTATAAACTACCAAGACTGAAACAAGAAGAAATTGATTTTTTTAAACAGACCAATTAAATATGAAGAGACTGAGGCAGTGATCAAAAACCTTCCAAAAAACCTTCCAGGCCCTGATGGATTCCCCGGGGAATTCTACCAAACATTCAAAGAAGAAATAATACCTATTCTCCTGAAGCTGTTTCAAAAAATAGAATCAGAAGGAAAACTACCAAACTCATTTTATGTGGCCAGTATTACCTTGATGCCCAAACCAGGCAAAGACCCCATCAAAAAGGAGAATTACAGACCGATATCCGTGATGAATATGGATGCCAAAATTCTCAACAAGATCCTGGCTAATAGGATCCGACAGTACATTAAAAGGATTATCCATCATGACCAAGTGGGATTCATTCCTAGGATGAAGGGTGGTTCAACATTAGCTAATCTATCAGTATGATAGACTCTATTAACAAGAAAAGAGTCAAGAACTGCATGATCCTCTCAACAGATGCAGAAAAATCATTTGACAAAATACAGCATCCTTTCCTGATTAAAACCCTTCAGAGTGTAGGGATAGAGGGTACATTCCTCAATTTCACAAAAACCATCTATGAAAAGCCCACAGCAAATATCATTCTCAATGGGGAAAAGCTGGAAGCCTTTCCCTTAAGATCAGGAACACGACAAGGATGCCCACTCTCGCCAATATTATTCAACATAGTACTAGAAGTCCTTGCAACAGATATCAGACAACAAAAGGGGATAAAAGCTATCCAAATCAGCAAAGAAGAAGTCAAACTGTGTCTCTTTGCAGATGACATGATACTCTATATGGAAAACCCAGAAGAATCCACTCCCAAACTACTAGAAATTATAGAGCAATTCAGTAATGTGGCGGGATACAAAATTAACACTCAGAAATCAGTTGCATTTCTATACACGAACAATGAGACTGAAGAAAGAGAAATTAGGGAATCCATTCCATTTACAATAGCACCCAAAATCATATGTTATCTTGGAATTAACTTAACCAGGGATGTAAAGGATCTATATTCTAGAAACTACAAATCACTCTTGAAAGACATTGAAGAAGACACAAAAAGATGCAAAAATATTCCATGCTCATGGATTGGAAGAATTAACATAGTTAAAATGTCCATGCTACCCAGAGCAATCTACACTTTCAATGCTATCCCGATCAAAATACCAATGACATTTTTCAAAGAACTGGAACAAACAGCCCTTAAATTTGTGTGGAACCGGAAAAGGCCACGAATCACCAAGGAATTGTTAAAAAGGAAAAACAAAGCTGGGGGCATCACAATGCCAGATTTCAAGCTGTACTACAAAGCTGTGATCACAAAGACAGTGTGGTACTGGCACAAAAACAGACACACAGACCAATGGAACAGAATAGAGACTCCAGAAATGGACCCTCAGCTCTTTGGGCAACTAATCCTTGATAAAGCAGGAAAAAACATCCAGTGGAAAAAAAGACAGTCTCTTCAATAAATGGTGCTGGGCAAATTGGACAGCTACATGCAAAAGAATGAAACTTGACCACTCTCTCACACCATACACAAAGATAAACTCTAAAAGGATGAAAGACCTCGATGTGAGACAGGAGTCCATCAAAATCTTAGAGGAGAACATAGGCAGCAACATCTTTGACATCGGCCACAGCAACTTTTTTCATGACACATCTCCAAAGGCAATAGAAGCAAAAGAAAAAATGAACTTGTGGGACTTCATCAAGATAAAAAGCTTCTGCACAGCCAAGGAAACAGTCAAAAAAACTAAGAGGCAGCCCATGGAATGGGAGAATATATTTGCAAATGACACTACAGATAAAGGACTGGTATCCAAGATCTACAAAGAACTTCTCAAACTCAATACACAAGAAACAAATAAATAAACCATAAAATGGGCAGAAGATATGAACAGACACTTTTCCAATGAAGACATACAAATGGCTAACAGACACATGAAAAAATGTTCAAAATCATTAGCCATCAGGAAAATTCAAATCAAAACCACACTGAGATACCACCTTACGCCAGTTAGAATGGCAAAAACAGACAAGGCAAAAAACAACAATTGTTGGCGAGGATGTGGAGAAAGAGGATCCCTCTTACATTGTTGGTGGGAATGCAAGTTGGTACAGCCACTCTGGAAAACAGTGTGGAGGTCCCTTAAAAAGTTAAAAATTGAGCTACCCTATGATCCAGCCATTGCACTACTGGGTGTTTACCCCAAAGATACAGACGTAGTGAAGAGAAGGGCCATATGCACCCCAATGTTCATAGCAGCAATGTCCACAATAGCTAAATCGTGGAAGGAGCCAAGATGCCCTTCAACAGATGACTGGATTAAGAAGTTGTGGTCCATATATACAATGGAATATTACTCAGCTATCAGAAAGAACGAGTTCTCAACATTTGCTGCAACATGGACGGCACTGGAGGAGATAATGCTAAGTGAAATAAGTCAAGCAGAGAAAGACAACTATCATATGATTTCTCTCATCTATGGAACATAAGAACTAGGAAGATCGGTAGGGGAAGAAAGGGATAAAGAAAGGGGGGTAATCAGAAAGGGGAATGAAACATGAGAGACTATGGACTATGAGAAACAAACTGAGGGCCTCAGAGGGGAGGGGGGTGGGGGAATGGGATAGACCGGTGATGGGTAGTAAGGCGGGCACGTAGTGCATGGTGCACTGGGTGTTATACGCAACTAATGAATCATCGAGCTTTACATCGGAAACCGGGGATGTACTGTATGGTGACTAACATAATATAATAAAAAATCATTAAAAAAAAGAAAGAAAGAAAAAAAAAAGAAGAAGATGTGGTCCATATATACAGTGGAATATTACTCAGCCATCGAAAAGAACGATTTCTCAACATTTGCTGCAACATGGACGGGACTGGAGGAGATAATGCTAAGTGAAATAAGTCAAGTAGAGAAAGACAATTATCATATGGTTTCACTCATTTATGGAACATAAGAAGTAGGAAGATCGGTAGAAGAAAGGGAAGAAGAAGGGGGGGTAAACAGAAGGGGGAATGAACCATGAGAGACTATGGACTCTGGGAAACAAACTGAGGGCTTCAGAATGGAGGGTGGTGGGGGAATGGGATAGGCTGGTGATGGTTATTAGGGAGGGCACATGTTGCATGGTGCACTGGGTGTTGTATGCAGGTAACGAATCATGGAACTTTACATCAAGGGCTAGGGATGTACTGTATGGTGACTAACATAATTGTTATTATTTTTTTAAAAAAGTTAAAAATAGAACTATCCCACAATCCAGCAATTTCACTACTAGGTATTGACCCAAAGAATACAAAAATATTAATTCAATAGGATACATGCACCCCAATATCTATAGCAGCATTATCTACAATGGCCAAATTATGGAAACATCCATAGACTGATGAATGGATGAAGATGTGATGTGTGTATATAGATATACAAGTGCACTTGTGATGAGCAGTGGGTGTTGTAGAAATGTTTAATGTATTGTACATCTGGAACTAACATTGCACTGTACATCAAATAAACGGAATTCAAATAAAAACTTAAGATGACCAGAGAGCAAAAAATGATCAATGTACTTCAAAAATCCTTCCCTTATCTCACTTCCATATTTTAATCATACCAATGAGAAATCAGTTTGAGAAATGTTATTCTACACAGACACACACACAGACACACACAGGAACACGCACTGGAATATCACTCAGCCATTAAAAATAATGAAATCTTGCCATTTGCAATGATGTGGATGGAGCTAGAGAATATTATGCTAAGAGAAATGAGTTAGTCAGTGAAAGACAAATACCATATGTCAAATTTAAGAAACAAAACAAGCAAAAGAAAACAAGGAAAAAGAGTGGTCGTCTTTTCTTTTCTGAGACAAAGGTCAAGGCTGTTTGTCTACTGAATTTCTTTTCAGAATTTGTGAAACTCTATAAAGATTGAATTCACAGTTTCTTTTTAAAATTATATATTTATATTAGGATTTGACTAGAGCAAATCCTAAATGCAAAAAAATATATATTACTAAAGAAAATATTCACTTAATAAGGCCACTTTACAATAATCCATATGCATAAAAAATAGATAATTGATTTTATAAAATATGTATAATCAAGAAATTGAGTAAAAAAAATAAAATAAATAATGCCCAGACTAAGGAGTTAAGGTACAAATCACAAATCATTAGCCAAACCATCAAGGAAAAATGTACATCCTTTTGTCCCTAAAATGATTTTCAGATTTAATTCTGTTTACTTATTCCTTAATATCTTGTGGTTCATTCTCCTCTTCTAACCTACCTTTAGTTCTTTGTTCTTCCCTTGTCAGCCCTCTTTCACCATCATATCCTGGCCTGCTTATAAAACTATGTATTACGTAGTGTTATATTTTTAAGAAACTCTTAATAAGTTATGTTTATATGACCTCAAACTGTATAAAATGAAAATGTAAATTAACAAGGAAAAAATATTAACATGTAGCTTTATGTCTTACTCTTCTGAATCCTCAGGTTTTCCTTTGTCTTTTTTCTTCTCAGTTTTTATAGTTTTCTTTGTCCGATCATGTGTAGACTTTGTTTTCTGTGTAATTTAATATATGACAGAAATAGTTAATGAGGTAATAAATTAGAAAGAAATAAAAGATAATATACATTACTAAGATTTCAATTTTACTTTGAGAATTGCTATGCTGTTTCAAGGAAAATTAAACAGAAGCAAAACAAAATAAAGGATATAGTCAGAATATTTCCTATGGCAATTTACTGAATGTAAATTGTATACAAGCTAATATATATCAAAAAAATTAAGTTCCCCTGACAAATTACAGCCAGTTCTTCTAAAGTATAACATATGCCTTCCTGAAAATCATCTTACTATGAAAAATCATGCACTAAAAACTTCAGGATGTATGAGAGAAATGAGGTAAGGTGCCCAGCATGCAAAAAACACTGCCAATGATACATTTTTTAAAAAAAATAGAAACCTAATAAGAACCATTCTGTTTTACACAGTTAAATGATTTAAGAAATACATAATACTAGAAATATAGCTAGCTCTTTATCTTGAGGAAGACTTGAAACTTGTTTGTGGAAATGAGCATCGAATAGCTTGCAACTTGTTTTTGTGCAATTTTGGAAGAAGTGTTACCTGAAATTGGATGAAAAGTTGTAACAGACGTGGACTGGTTTGTCACACTACAAACACGGTGAATGAACCTATATAGTGTATAGAGTCAATTTTCTGCTTTCACCCAGTACTTTTCACAGATGAAATTGTGCGTAAACACATGTAAAATTCATATTTGGCTCAAATTGTTCGTGTTCAAACAAATTTGCATTTCAAAGCAAATATAGGAGAACTAACCACATATTTTAAAGTATTCTTGAACTATGTAGTAACAGATTATTTTATACAAGAAAGTGAGAAAAAACCTAACAATTAGATTATTGAAATTTATAGATGCCCTTAATGATAGAGACCTATTAAGGCACGCATTAGGTGTTTATTTCCTGTATTATACCACAACTTCCAACACACAAAATCACTAGTGGCAAAGTTCTCACTAGTTAAACAAAAAGTGTAATAATTCCTCATAAAATACGAAAAATAAGTATAATGATGAATTTTTAATGAGAATTGTTAAGGTCCCCAAATAACTTTCTAGCTTAAATATCAGTTTTGGGATATATTCCCTATGTGGAAAAATCTAATATACATTGACAATTAAAAAATACTTTAAAAGCGAAAAAGAAAAAGACTAAAAAATAGTGATAAAAAATGATCAATAGATCATCAGTGAGTTGTGAGAAAACTTCAAGTGACTAATATGCTTGTAATTGCAGTATATGATGGAGAGAAGAGGTAAGGAAAGAAAATAAATATTTGAGGAAACAATGGCCAAATTTTATTCACAAATTTGACAAGAACTATGGCTTGTGGTTCTTTGACAAGAACTATGGTTCTTGTCAAATATAGACTGCAATAACCTAAAACAAGACTGTAAGCGCTTTACTGTAAAGCAACCAATAAAGCAATCAGTTGAGCAGCAAATACAAAAGTAATAAAGAGTTTGTTACCTGGATGCGGGGTGCTATTGTAACATATAACTAAAAATGTAGCAGTGGCTTCAGAATTGGACAATAGGCAGAAGCTGAAAGAATTTTATGAAGCATGAAAAAAATATATTTAGCAAATTATGAAAAGAAGAAAAATACTTTAACTTGATAAATGATATTGAGAAAGAGAGGCAGGCACAGGTATGCTGACTGACCACAGAAACAAGAAAACGTTCCCTTTATAATTGGGAACAAATGAAAAATACCCACTCTCCTCATGTCTATTCAGTATCATTCTAGGGGTCTTTCCCAGTGCAGCAAGGCAAAAAAGAAAAAAGAAAAAAAAAAAAGAAATAGCATTTCAAATTGAAAAGCAAGAAAATTTAGGCAATTATTATTCACACATACTTTGACTTTGCAAGTAGGAAATAAAAAGCTAACCATGATGACAGTTTAGGTAGATTTCCAGATGCAAAATTCAATACAGAAAAATTTATTACACTTCCCTAATAGTAGTTTAAAATATCTTTTAAAAAGACAGCAATTAAAATACCATAAAAATATGAAACATCTAAGATTAACAAAATGAATGAGCTTTATGAAGAAAATCATAAACATTGTAAGCATTAAAGAAAACCTTAAAAATGGAGACATTTAATATTTATAAACAAATAGGTAAATCTTGATATCCTAGATGTAAACGTCTACAATTTGATGTACAGATTTAATGCAATTGTAGAATTTGACACATTAACTCTAAAATTTATACAAAAGTGCAAAGACCAAAAAATAAATAAGTTCTTATAAATAACAAGGTAGGTTGACTTGCCCTACAAAATATCAGGACCTGTTCTAAATCTCTAGCCATTAAGGATTCCAGGCATTAACACAGAACTACACAAGACCAGTGGAACAGAATAGAAAGTAGAAACAAATCTTTAAGCAGTGACATTTTCTAGAAACAGCATACCAAAACATACACAGGTAGAAGATCCCTTTTAGGAAGCTATTATAGAAAACCAGGTGTTAGCAGAAATGAAATAAATAAGGAGACAAACTGTAGGCCAAATGTGCCTTGTGGCCTTTTTTGTAAATAAAGTTTTATTGCAACATAGCCGTGCTCATTCATTTGTGACTATTTTCATACTATAGAAATGGACTTAAGTTGCAACATAGGCTGTATGGCTTACAAAACCTAAAATACTCATCTAGCCCAGTAAATGTTTGCTGATACCTGGAATAACAAAATGGATAACTCAGTAATTAGGGAAATACTACCAAGTTATAGTAGACACAGGATATTTGTGCCCAGTATCCTTTTTACCTTTTGTTAAGAAACAGCACTACATTTTAAGGCAGGTTCTGCACTTCCCCCATCTCAAACTGTCCTGGTGACATTTTACCTAAGTGAAGTCAATAAGATCTAATCACTTAAAAATTGACTATTACGGAAGGGAAGCAGTTGGAGCTGAGTAAACCCAGAGTCACTATCCAAAGGGATGGGGGGTAGGGGAATAGCTTCTCCTTCCACATATCTCCTTCACATTTCCCCTTCACATTTCCACACAATGATCACAAATGCTACAAGTAATTTCCAATGAAAGAAGTTAAGAACAGTCATTCACTGATTACATCTCACATATGTAAAGTATAAGAAATGTGGCCACTGAACGTTAATATTTTTTATTTTGAAGTTTTCATTTAAATTTCAGTTAGTTAACATATAATGTAATATTAGTTTCAGGTGTAGAATTTAGTGATTCATCACTTACATACAATACCCAGTGCTCATCATGACAAGTGCCCTACTTAATACCCATCACCCATTTAACCCAGTTGAGGAGTGAAGCAGTAATGACGTGCAGGAATGGAGACAAAAATGAATAAGAGGTATAATCTATCGACAAGCACAAAGTTTCTATAAATCAAACAAGAAAACCATGTTGTATCACAGACCATATATTGAAGAGATTCATACAGAAATAATTGTTCTATAGAGCAGAATAATTGCGGTTTAGAGACACAAAACCTAAAGAAATAACACAAGAAAGCAAAATCAGAAACTGTGGCAACATCTTCAAGTCATCTAAAAAGCTCCCAAGTTTTTTGTATGTGGATCTAGTGCATGATTAAGGTGTTGCAAAATTCCTACACTTGGCCAGACTATTCAATTATTTAATATGACAATTACTACTTTATATCTATTTATTTACTTATTTTTTAAATTTTCTATTCCTACTTGGAATGCTACCTAAATGAAATTATTCCTCACTGAACATACGTGACAGCCTTGATCTAATATATTGAACACTTGTGTAGGATCACTGCTTCTCTAACTGATTAAAGAGCAAATTTTCTGGTCCTCCTTCTGCTTCCTCCTCTAGTAAGAAAGAAATATCAAGAAACCAACATTAATGAATTCAAGGGTACTTTCCTTTATTTGATTTGACCTTACATTGAAATATACAGTTTATGAATTTATGAATTTAAATGGTTAATAAATTTTTTTCTAAACCATTTGATTTTGTCTATAGTTTGACTTTTATAAGTTATTTAAAAATAGCAAAAGAGAAAAAAAGCAGACAAATTTTATCCTTAGTATTTCTTCTATTCACTCTACTTAGTATAGTGAATGTGTACACATACATTACATAACTGCAAATACAATAAAATGTATTTAAGATATATTTGAGGAGGTGGGAGAGAAGATGGTAGATGAGTAGGACCCCAGACTCGTCTCATCGCACAAACACAACTAGATAACTATCAAATCTTTCTAAATACCCCAGAAATTATCCTGAAGACTAAGAGAACAAACTCCACAATGGGAAAGAAGAAGCCACATCAAAGAAGTTCTGAAGTAGGGAGACATGGTTTGGAGGAGAAACAGGATGAGGAAGCAGAAGGCCAGCTGAGGACAAAGCAGAAGCTGACACCCGACACCGACCCCCCCCCCCAACCATATGATATGTGTGACATTCCTCAGGCATTCTGGCTGCCCTAAAGCTATGGAAAGGAAAAATAAATAGTTAACTAATAGAGATCACAATCCTGCAGGACAGGAGTCTCCCTCAGTTTACAAATGTCCCAGTGAATTACAAGGAAGAAGCTTTCTTATCAATAGCCTAACTTCCAGAGACCCATAACTCAGTTTCCTGAAGCCCTAACATCACCCTCCCCTCCATAAAATTGAGGGAGGCTGAGGCAGAAGGAAATGTAAATAAAATTGAATTTCTTTTAAACCTACAGCCCATTGATAAGGATGTGTGATAGGAGGAATGTAACATTCCTCCAGAAAGCTCCCAACTATCTTACTGTTAATGCCTTACCAGAAGGAAAAATAACCTTAACTTGACAAATAGCAAAGCCAACAGTATCCTGTGTGTCTTCTTTAATACATGAAAGTTCTTTTCAAACCTCCCTTTTCCTTACCTCCCCCAACCCCATAGTATATGATCACCACCCCTCACGACCCCACTGCAGCTCTTTCTGCCCATGGGTCCTGTCTCTGTGCTTTAATAAAATCACCTTTTTTGCACCAAAGACGTCTCAAGAATTCTTTTTTGACCATCGGCCTCAAACTCTAACATCTTTCCTACATCAAAACAGACTTTTGGTGCTGCGGAGGAGAGGGAGCTGTGGTCATAGAGAAAGCCAAGTGAGAGAGGAGCACACAGGGGAATACACAAGGAAAAAATTTCCCCAAAGTCATTGGCTTGGAAAACAAGAGGGGTGGATTTTTATGACCTTTTGCAACAGACAGGCCTTAAAGACTAGAGTTTGAAAGGTCACCAGGATTGGCTGTTAGACCCCAGAGGGCATTGCCCTACTCCTGGAGAAAAGGGACAGATGGTGTGGAAACAGTGATCTGAAAAATGCCTGGGTCAGCATTTATAGTGATGCCTCTCTGGGGACAAAGTTGCTGGCTGGTACCATTTCTCTCCCCCACCCCTCACCATAAACACAGAGCCAACTGAGGTAAGTAGCACAGCACCAACACTAGCTACCTAACCTGCTTACACCTGCTTACACCCCTGCACTCTGGCAGTACTGCCCTTCTCCATCAAGCTTGCCTCAGTCCCAGCAGAATGGGACCCTCCCCCAGAAGACCAGCAGAAACCCCTGCCCACAGCACATCTCCCAACCAGAGAGTTTGGCAGGGTTTCAGTTCTAGTGGAAGTAGTATCAGGTCTCATTTAACAAGCAGACCAGAGCAAGCCTTGTTAAAAGTCACCATATTCTGGCCGAGGACCAAACACTGCCAACTGCAGGTGAGGACAGGCTTTTCAGATGACTGGCCTGAAGGATAGAGCAGCCAAAATACAGCAGCAAAGCACATGCAGCACACACCAGAGACACTCCCTTGAAGTGCCAGGCCCTGGGCACTATAAGATCTCTTCTTCGTAAAGCCATTACCTCTCAGGAGCAGGAAACATAAGTGGCTTTTCTAACACAGAGAAGGCAGAGACTTAAACAAAATGCCAAGACAGAGGAATTCATTCCAAATGAAAGAATAAGATAAGGTCATGGCCAAAGACCTAAGTGAAACGGATATATGTAACATGCCTGATGGAGAATTTAAAACAACAGTCAAGGATACTCACTGGACTTGAAATAAGAATGGAAGACTTCAGCAAGGCCCTTACCCCAGAGATAAAAGTTAAAAAGAAATCATTCAGAAATGAAAAATGCAATAACCAAGATTGGAAACAGACTGGATGTAATGAATACAAGGCTGGAAGCAGAAAAACAAATAACTGATACAGAAGATAAAATAATGGAAAATAATGAAGCTGAACAAAAGAGAGAAGGAGGAATGGAACATGAGAACAGACTTAGGGAACTCGGTGACTCCGCCAAACATAATAACATTCATATTATGGGAGTCCCAGAAGAAGAGGAGAGAGAAAAGGAGGCAAAATATTTATTTGAGGAAAAAATAGCTAAAAACATCCCTAATCTGGGGAAGGAAACACAAATCCATATCCATGAGGCAGAGAGAACTCCCATCAAAATCAACAAAAGCAGACCAACAATACCAAGACATATTGTAACTAAATTTGCAAAATATAGTGATAAAGAAAAACAACCTTAAAAAGGCAGCAAGACAAAAGTCCCTAACTTACAAGGGAAGACCCTTAGGGCTAGAAGGAGATTTTTCAAAAGAAACTTGGCAAGCCAGAAAAGAGTAGCATGATATACTCTAACTGCTGAATGGGGGAAATCTGCAGCCAGAATATTCTATCCAGCAAGGCTATCATTCAAAATAGGAGAGATAAAGAGTTTCCCAGAGGAACAAAAACCAAAGGAGCTCATAACCATTAAACCAGCCCTGCAAGAAATATGAAAGGGGACTCTTTGAGTGGAAAAATCTCCAGGACACTGACTTTACAGGTAATACAATGGCACCAAATTCATATCTATCAATAATTACTCTGAATATACATGGACTAAACACTCCAATCAAAAGACAAAGGGTGTCAGAATGGATATAAAAACAAGACCCATCTATATGCTGCCTACAAGAGACTCATTTTAGAACTAAAGACACCTTCACTGAAAGTGAGGGGATGGCTAAACATTTACCATGCAAATGGAGGTCGAAAGAAAGCTGGAGAAGCAATATTTATGAGATAAATTAGATTTTAAACCAAAGACTGTAACAAGAGATGAAGAAGGAAGTAATATAGGGGACTATCCAACAAGAAGATCTAACAATTGCAAATCTTTATGCCCCCAAGATGGGAGCACCCAAATATATAAAACAATTAATAACAAACATAAAGGAACTAACTGATAATAATACAATAATAATAGGGAATTTTAACACCCCATTTACATCAATGGACAGATCATCTAAGCAGAAAATCAATGAGGAAACAATGGCTTTGTATGGCATACTAGACCAGATGGACTTAACAGATATATTCAGAACATTCAGAACATCCCAAAGCAGTAAAATACTCATTCTTTTTGAGTGTACATGGGACAATCTCCAGAATAGCTCACATACTAGGTCACAAATCAGACTTCAACAAGTACAAAAAAACTGAGATCATACCATGCATATCTTCTAACTACAATGCTATAAAACTTAAAGTCAACAACAAGAAAATATTTAAAAAGACCACAAATACATGGAGGTTAAACAATATGCTAGAAAACGATGAATGGGTCAACCAGGAAATCAAGAAGAAAAAAAATTTTTGTGGAAACAAATGAAAATGAAAACACAATGGTCCAAAATATTTGGGATGCAGCCAAAGTGGTTCTAAGACAGAAGCATATAATAATACAGGCCTACTTCAAGAAGCAAGAAAAATGAAAAAAGATGGCAGAGGAGTAGGGGACCCTATTTCAGCTGGTCCCCTGAATCAAGATGGGTATCTACCGAACCATCCTGAAACCCACAAAATCAGCCTGAGACATAAGAAGATACATCTGGATCTCTACAAATGAACATCTCCAGCGCTGAGTATTGAGGTACAAAGCAGGGAGCCGTGAATCCGCGCACAGATATCAGAAGATAAACAGAAGGGGGAGGGAGTGGCTGTGCTTGGGCGCCGGGAAGCAGAAGCCTCCTGTGCTGGGGAGCCGGCTGGACTTGCAGACCTTGCGGACCGGTAGTAGGTGGGGTGTGGGGCGGAACTAGACTGAAACAGGGAGTTCGGGGTGCCCGTGAACCCGACTAAAACTGGGAGCTTGGGAACGCTCGAAACAGACTGAAACTGGGAGCTCCTGAGTGTGCACTCGAACCAGACTGAAAACTGGAGCTCTGGAGAGCACGCAAGAACCAGACTGAAACCGGGAGCTCGGAAGCGCACGCAGGAACCCAGGACAGCTGGTGGTGTTAGAAGCACAAAGGGCAGAGATGTGCTGGCCCTGGGAGCGAGGATGGGAGAACGGCTGTGGGGCACACAATCCGGGACGCTGCGGGTTTTTAGCAGCACCAACAGAAATGGAGTTAGAGTGGCCAGGAGAGCTCAGTAAAGAGCAGACTGTGAACTCCCTGTTCTGAGACAGAGGTTTGAATATGGTCACTGCAGCTCTGACCCTCAGAAGAGTGACAGAGAGCCTCCAGGGAAAGCCCCCAGAGAACAAAAGCCTGGGAAAACCGGTTTTCACTGTGTCTATCGCCCCTGCCACAGGGGACAGGGCAACTCTACCCAAACAGGGTTACCTGACTATCAGCATGCCAGGCCCCTCCCCCAGAAGGCAGGCTGAAAAAACAAGCCCACATCCCTAACGTCCCTATAAAACAAATGCATCTTTCTTGGGTCCTGGTCAATAATTTGGGCTCTGTACATCCCTACAACCACACCTCATCAGAATGACAAGGAGGAGGAACCCCCCAAAAAAGGAAAGAAACAGAGACTGTGGCCTCTGCCACAGAACTAATGGATATGGATATAACCAAATTGTCTGAAACGGAGTTCAGAGTAACAATGGTCAAGATGATGTGTAGGCTTGAAAAAAATATTAATGAAAATATTAACGAGAATATAGAATCTCGTTGGGCAGAAATGAGAACAAATCTGGCAGAAATTAAGAATGCTATGAATCAAATGCAGTCTAAACTGGATGCTCTGTTGGCCAGGGTAAATGAGTCAGAAAACGAATTAGTGAGTTAGAGGATGAGATGATAGAAAAGGAAGAAAGAGAAGAAACATGGCTTAAAAAACTCCACTTTCAAGAGAAAAGACTACGGGAGATTACTGACTCCATGAAACATTCCAATGTCAGAATCATCAGCATCCTGAGAGGGTGGAGAAAGAGAGAGGTCTAGAAGAAATATTTGAACAAATTGTAGCTGAGAACTTCCCTAATCTGGCAAAGGAAACAAGCATTCATGTCCAAGAGGCAGAGAGGACAACAGACTGACAGCACGTCACATAAGAGTACAATTCGCAAATCTTAGATCCAAGGAAATGAAAGCGGCGAGGGGGAAGAGATTCCTCATGTACAGAGGGAGGACTATCAGAATAATGTCGTACTTGTCTACAGAGACCTGGCAAGCCAGAAAAAGCTGGCAAGACATATTTAGAGCACTAAGTGAGAAGAACATGCAGCCAGGGATCCTTTATCCATCAAGGCTGTCATTCAGAATAGATGGAGAGACAAGGACCTTTCAAGACCGGCAGAAACTGAACGAATATGTGGCCACCAAGCCAGCCCTACAAGAAATATTAAGGGGGGGTTCTATAAAAGTAAAAAGACCCCAAGAGTCATACAGAACAGAAATTTACAATCTATAGAAACAAAGACTTCACAGGCAACATGACAACATTAAAATCATCTCTCTCAATAATCACTCTCAATGTGAATGGCCTAAATGCTCCCATAATGACACAGGGTTGCAGATTGGATAATCTGACCCATCCATATGCTGTCTATAAGAGACTCATTGTGAACCTAAAGATACATCCAGACTGAAGTGAAGGGATGGAAAACCATTTTTCATGCCAATGGACCTCAAAAGAAAGCTGGGGTAGCAATTCTCATATCAGACAGATTACATTTTAAGCTAAAAACTGTAGTTAGAGATACAGAAGGGCATGATATTATTTTTAAAGGGCATATCCAACAAGAGGATCTAACAATTATAAATATCTATGCCCCCAACAGGGGAGCAGCCAGATACACAAGCCAACTCTTAATCTGAATAAAGAGACATACAGATAATAATACATTAATAGTAGGGGACCTCAACACTCTGTTCTCAGCAACAGACAGATCATCTAATAGAAAATCAACAAAGAAACTAGACATACTGGACTAGATGGACCTCATAGATATATACAGAGCACTACACCCCAGAACAACAGAATACTCTGTTGTTCAACACAGTACTAGATGTCCTAGCAATAGCAATCAGACAACAAAAAAGAATAAAAGGTATTCAAATTGACAAAGAAGAAGTCAAACTCTCTCTCTTCACAGATGACATGATACTTTATATGGAAAACCGAAAAGACTCCACCCCCAAATTACTAGAACTCATACAACAATTCAGTAATGTGGCAGGATACAAATCAATGCTCAGAAATCAGTTGAATTTCTATACACTAACAATGAGCCTGAAGAAAGAGAAATTAGGGAATCAATTTCATTTACAATAGCACCAAAAACCATAAGATACTTTGGAATAAACTTAACCAGAGAGGTAAATGATCTATACTCTATAAACTACAGAACACTGATGAAAGACATTGAAGATGACACAAAAAGATGGAAAAAACATTCCATGTTCATGGATCAGAAGAATAAGCATAGTTAAAATGTCTATGTTACCCAGAGCAATCTACACTTTCAATGCCATCCCGATCAAAATACCAATGACATTTTTCAAAGAACTGGAACAAACAGCCCTTAAATTTGTGTGGAACCAGAAAAGACCCTGAATCGCCAAGGAAATGTTGAAAAAGAAAAACAAAGCTGGGGGCATCACATTGCCTGATTTCAAGCTGTACTACAAAGCTGTGATCGCCAAGACAGCATGCTACTGGCACAAAAACAGTCACATAGATTAATGGAAGAGAATAGAGACTCCAGAAATGGACCCTCGACTCTATGGCCAACTAATCTTTGACAAAGCAGGAAAAAACATCCAGTGGAAAAAAGACAGTCTCTTCAATAAATGGTGGTGGGAAAATTGGACAGCTATATGGAAAAGAATGAAACTTGACCACTCTCTCACACCATACACAAAGATAAACTCCAAATGGATGAAAGACCTCAATGTGAGACAGGAATCCATCAAAATCAGAGAGGGAACATAGTCTGTAACCTCTTCGACATCGGCCACAGCAACTTATTTCATGACTCATCTCCAAAGGCAAGGGAAACAAAAGCAAAAATGAATTTTTGGGACTTCATCAAGAGAAAAAGCTTTTGCACAGCAAAGGAAACAGTCATCAAAACAAACAGGCAACCCACAGAATGTGAGAAGATATTAACAAATGAAACTGCAGATAAAAGGCTGGTATCCAAGATCTATAAAGAACTTCTCCAACTCAACACCCAAGAAAAAAATAATCAAATAAAAAAATGGGCAAAAGATATGAACAGACACTTTTTCAATGAAGACATACAAATGGCTAACAGACACATGAAAAAATGTTCCACATCATTAGCCATCAGGGAAATTCAAATCAAAACCACATTGAGATTACTACCTTACGCCAGTAAGAATGGCAAAAATTGACAAGGCAAGAAACAACAAATGTTGAAGAGGATGTGGAGAAAGGGGATCCCTCTTACACTGCTGGTGGGAAGGCAGTTTGGTACAGCCGCTTTGGAAAACAGTGTGAAGGTCCCTTAAAAAGTTAAAAATAGAGCTACCCTATGACACAGCAATTTCACTACTGGGTATTTATCCCAAAGATACAGACATAGTGAAGAGAAGGGCCATATGCACCCCAATGTTCATAGCAGCATTGTCCACAATAGCTAAATTGTGGAAGGAGCCTAGATGCCCTTCAACAGACGAACGGATAAAGATGTCGTCCATATGTACAACGGAAGAGTACTCAGCCATCAGAAAGAACGATTTCTCAACATTTGCAGCAACATGGATGGGACTGGAGGAGATTATGCTAAGTGAAATAAGTCAAGCAGAGAAAGACAATTATCATGTGGTTTCACTCATTTGTGCAACATAAGGAATAGCAGGGAGATCGGTAGGAGAAGGAAGGGAAGAATGAATGGGGGGTAAACAGAAGGGGGAATGAACCAGGAGAGACTATGGACTCTGGGAAACAAACTGAGGGTTTCAGAGGGGAGAGGGGTGGGGGATGGGCTAACGCGGTGATGGGTATTAAGGAGGACACGTATGGAACACTGGGTGTTATACGCAAACAATGAATCATGGAACACTACACCAAAAACTAATGACATAGTGTACGTTGACTAACATAATAAAAAAATTTAAAAAAAATAATAAAATACATATTAAATGCAAAAAAAAGCAAGAAAAATCTCAAATAAACAAATTAACATTACACCGAAAGAAGCTGGAAAAAGAACAACAAATGAAGCCTAAAGCCAGCAAAAGGAGGGAGGTAACAAAGATTAGAGCAGAAACAAATGCTTTAGAAACTAAAAAAACAACAGAACAGATCATTGAAACCAGGACCTGGTTCTTTGAAAAATTTAATAAAATTGATAAACCCCTAGCCAAACTTTGTAACACAAAGAAAAGAGAAAGGACCCAAATAAATAAAATCACAGATCAGCGGAGAAATAATAACCACCACCCAAAAATACAACCAGCATAAGGGAATATTATGAAAAAACTGTATGCCAATAAGCCTGGAAGAAACAGATAAATTCCTAGAAACAAATAAACATACAAACACCCATATTAAAATAGGAAGAAATATAAATTGAACAAATCAATGACCAGCAACCAAAATCAACAAAAGCAGACCAACAACACCAAGACATATTGTAACTAAATTTGCAAAATATAGTGATAAAGAAAAACAACCTTAAAAAGGCAGCAAGACAAAAGTCCCTAACTTACAAGGGAAGGTCCATAGGGCTAGAAGGGCTAAAAACAGACTCTTAGCTATAGAGAACAAATTGAGGGTTACCTAGTAAGGAGGTGGATGGGGGGATGGGTTAAGCAAGTGATGGGAATTAAGGAGTGCACTTGCTATGATGAGCACTGGGTGTTGTATGTAAAGGTTGAATCAGTAAACTATACACCTGAAGCTAATATTACACTGTATGTTAACTGGAATTTTTTTAAACTTAAAAAGAAGATATTTTGAAAATGCTAATTTATTGAGATTTCGATAAATAAATATTTGATCTAGAAATGTCTTGGAATTTTAAATTTTATGTCCTTTTTTCATAGCATCTTTTTGGTTTTAATAGCTATATAGTAATTTAGAAAATAGCATTATTTTATTGTTTAAAGCACAGCTGTTAACCATTATTAATATCAAAAATGTATTATAAAACATTTAAATATATCTTTGATTTCTATCCTACAATAATAAGGTTTTTTAGGTATTCTACCATTTTCAGACACTAAAATTGAACTAACCTCAGTATTCTTCAACTTTTGTAGTTCATTTTCCAGCCCCAATTTCTCCTCTAATAACACTTGAAAATCATTTTCCATTTGTTTGTATTTCTAAAAACAAATATTATAATTTCAGTAAGAATGAAAAGCACATTTCAATATAGAGAAATTATTTGGGCACTTAATTATTACAGTAAGAAAGTCTTCATTAACTCATTAAAATAATGAACCACTGGTATTAATCTGCATAATGAATGATAATTGGGGCTGAAAGAGTCAAGCCAACTAGAAGTACAAGGAATAGAAATTTAGAAGACTATGGGGTATATAGTTCAATATTTCAGAAGTGAAGTGTTTTTGAATGATAATAAGGTCTAGTAAAATCAAAAAAGGATATTATTTATCCCAGGTCACATATGCATAGGAATTTCTTGAATAAACTGAGGAAGTATTGAATCTTTCAGGTTATACATCCTGACAAAGGATGTAAAGGGCAAAGTGCAGTTTCAAACTGAGAGTGCTATACTTACAGCCTCTAACAAACCTTGATCACTCGCAGCTCTGAAAAACAAACCAAAAATATCTATAATGTATTATCATTTTACATGTATATTTTTAGTTATGTAACATACTTCTATATTTTCTTTGAAAAAATATTAAGATAATACAAACAAGGTTAAAGAACACTTGGACTACCATTCCAAAAATTCAATTCTCTCTCTAGAGATATTATCAGATTGTTGTGTATCTTTTCAGAACTTGTTTGATGCATTCATAAAATGCTACATATACCTATTCAATTCTATAATTTTTGTTAGTGGGTTAGATGACTTTCGTTTTCTTTTTCACATTAATGACATCAATGTATATATTGTCTTAAACTTATTATTTTCACTTAACACAATGTCTGAGATCTATTTATATTGGTAAACACAGATATATTTCACTCCTTGGAAGTACCACTTCTTATTCCATAGCAGGATTTGGCAAGCTTTTTCTCTTAAGGGCCAGAGAGGAAATATTTTAGACTTTGCAGGCCAGATGATTGGTCACTACCCCAGCTCTGCAAAAGCAGCTATAGATGACAGGTAAATGAATGGGTATGGCTAGGTTTGACTCATAGGCTGCAGTTTGCTGAACACTGTTCCAAGGTATGGGTAAACTATAGATTTTTTTGATAAATGAGTTATTTATTATAATCAAAAATTTTAAGCTTTATTTTTTAAGATATAATTAACATACCATCCAATTAATTCATTTAAAGTGTACAGCTCAATGGGTTTTAATATATTCATCAAGTTGAGCATCTATTTTAACTATTTAATTTTAGAACATTTTAATTACCTCAAAAAGAAATCCTGTACTCATTAACAGTCACTCCCCATTCTTCCCAGCACTGCCTCAACACTGGCAGGCACTAATCTACTTTCTGTCTCTAGAGATTTGCCTATTCTGGATATTTCATTTAAATAAAGATACATACTATGTGGTCTTTTGAAGCTGATTTCTTACACTTAGCATAATGTTTTCAAGGTTCATCCATGTTGTAGCATATATTAGTGCTGTGTTCCTTTTTATTGCCAAATATTATTCCATTGTACCAGTGTATACATTTTATTTATCCATTCATCAGTTTATGGGCATTTATATTTTTTCCGATTTGGAGCTATTATGGCACATGCTACTATGAATATCCATGTACAAGTTTTTGCTTATATATGTCTTCAATCACTCAGGTATAACCTAGGAATAGAATTTCTGAGTCATATGTTGACTTTGTATTTAACATTTTGAAGAACTGACAAACTGGTTTTCATAGCAGACAGACCACTTCAATTCCACCAGCAACGTATGACGGTCTCAGTTCCTCTACATCCTTGCCAACAATTATTATTGTCATCTCTTTTTTCTTATAGCCATCCTAATGGGTGTGAAGTGGTAAATCACTGCACTATTGATTTGAAATTCCCTAATGAAAATGATGTTGAACATCATTTCATGTGCTTATTGACCACTGGTATATCTTGCTTCAGAATAGGTCTATTCAGAGATTTGTCCATTTTTAATATGGGTTATTTATCTATTACTGGGGCATAAGTGCTATTTATATATTCTGGATACAAGTCCCTTATCAAATATATGATTCATGAATAGTTTTTGCAATCCGAGTTAGCTTTTCACACTCTTGATGTATCATTTGTAGTACAAAAGTTTTTAATTTTATGACAGTCAACTTATCTATTTCCTTTCTTTTGTTTGTTGTGCTTTTGGTGTCTTATTTAAGAAGCCATTACCTTACTCAAAGCCACAAAGATTTATTCCTATGTTTCTTCTAAAAGGTTTATAATTTTAGCTCTTAAATTTAGATCTTTGGTAATTTTTGAGTTAGGTCTAGTGGATGGCATGAAGAAAGGATGCAACTTCATTCTTTCACATAGGGATATCCAGTTGTCCAAGTATCAGTTATTAAAAAGACTATTTTCCACAAATGATATATCCAATAAAAGGTTAGTATCCAAAATATATAAAGAATTTACCAAAGTCAACACCAAAAAAAACTACAATCTGATTTTTAAATGGGCAAAGGACATGAATAGACATTTTTCTGAAGACATAGACATAGCAAACAGACAAATGAAAAGATATTCAACATCACTAATCATTGGGGAAATGCAAATCAAAACCATGATAAGATATCACCTCCCATATGCTATAATGGCTAAAATAAAAAACACAAGAAATAACGAGCGTTGGTGCAGATGTGGAGAAAAAGAAACCCTTGTGCACTTTTGGTAGGAATGCAAAGTGGAGCAGCCACTGTGGAAAACAGTATGGCGGTTCCTCAAAAAATTAAACATTAAACTACCTTACAAATCCAGTTATCACGCTACTGGGAATTTAACAAAAGAATACAAAAACACTAACTTAAAAGGATAGATGCACTCCTATGTTTACTGCAGCACTATTTACAATAGCCAAACTATGGAAGCAGCCAAAGTGTCCATCAATAGATAAACTGATAAAGAAGATACACAGAAATAGATGATATAGATGATATACATTAGATAGACGCTATATATTAGATAGATGATAGGTGATAGATGATAGATATACAGACATGTTCAATGGAATATTATTCAGACATATGAAGAATGAAATGTTGCCATTTGCAACAACGTGGATCTAGAGGGTACAATGCTAACTGAAATATGTCAGAGAAAGACAGATATCATATGATTTCACTCATATGTGGAATTTAAGAAAACAAATGAACAAAGGAAAATAGAGAGAGAGACAGATCAAGAAATAGACTCCAAAATATAGAGAACAAACTGGTGGTTACCAGAGGAGAGGTGGGTGGGTGGATGGATGAAATAAGTAAAGGGGATTAATAATATGCCAAGTAATGTATAGAATTGTGAAATCATATTGTACATCTCTGAAACTAATATGAGACTATTTTAATTATATTTGAATAAAAAATAAAAATATTTTTTTAAAAAAAGACTATTCTTTTCTCCACTGAATTGTGTTGGCCTCCGTCTTAAAAATCAATTGACCATAAATGTAAGGGTTTATTTCTAGACATTCAATTTTATTCCACTCATGTATATAGGTCTAACCTTATGCCAGTACCACATTGTCTTGATTACTACAGCCTTGTATTAAGTTTTAAAATTAGTTAAATGTAAAAAAAAATGATAAAAAATAATAAAATTAATTAAATGTGAGTCCTCCAACTTTGTTCTTCTTAAGATTTCTTTGGTGATTCTGGATTCCTGGCATTTCTACATGAATTTTAGGATAAGCTTGTCAGTTCATCAAAGAGAAGGTTGAGATTTTGACAGAGATTGCATTGAATCGGTAGATCAATTTGAGGAACACTGCCATTTTAAGATTATTAAATCTAACAGCCAATAAAAATGGAATGTCTATCCATTTAATTAGGTCTTCTTTAAGTTCTTTCAATGTTTTGTGGTTTTCACTGCACAAGTCTTACACTTCTTTTGTTAAATTATTTCTTGTCTTTGGTGGTATTTTATATGGAATTGTTTTATTTCATTTGCGGAATGTTCATCACTAGTGTACTAGTTTCCTAAGACTGCTGTAACAAAGTATCACAATCTGGGTAATTTAAAATTTATGTTCTTACATTTCTGGAGACTATAAATCTAAAATTAAGTTGTTAGGGCCATGCTCCCTCTGAAACTTCTAAAGGAGAATCCGTTTCCCTCTTCTAGCTTCTAGTAGTCCCTGGTACCGTTTGGATTGCAGCAGCATAAATCCAATCTCTGTCTCCATAACTTCTTCCCTCTTTGTGTACAGTCTTCTCCAATTATTACAAGGATACCAGTCATATTGGAATAAGGGCCAATCCTACCCCAGTATGACCTCATCTTAACTAATTACATCTGCAATGACCTTATTTGAAAATAAGTTCATTATGAGATACTAGGAGTTAGAACTTCAACATAACTCTTTGGGGGACACAATTCAACCTGTAACAAGTTAGTTTATAGAAACAATTGATTTTTATTTATAAATCTTGTATGCTGCAAAATGCGAATTCACTTATTTCTTCATATAGATTTTAGTGGATCCCTTAAAATTTTCTAAATACAAGATCATGACATCTACAAAAAGAGGTAGTTTTACTTCTTCCTTTCCAATATGAATCCCTTTCATTCCTTTTCTTCTCTAATTGCCCTGGCTATAATCTGTACCACAATGATGAATAGATGTGCTAAGCATGTCCTGCTTTCTTCCGGATCTTAGAATTAAGTATAGTGTTAACTCATAGAGTTAGCATACTAACTCATAGATAACCTTTATCAGATAAAGTTGTTAGGGCCGTGTTCTTTATAGATCTTGGATACCAGCCCATTATCTGAACTGTCATTTGCAAATATCTTCTCCCATTCTGTGGGTTGCCTCTTTGTTTTGTTGACTGTTTCCTTTGCTGTGCAGAAGCTTTTTATCTTGATGAAGTCCCAAGAATTCATTTTTGCTTTAGTTTCCCTTGCCTTTGGAGACATGTCTTGTAAGAAGTTGCTGTGACCAAGGTCTAAGAGGTTGCTGCCTGTATTCTCTTCTAGGATTTTGATGGATTCCTGTCTCACATTGAGGTCTTTCATCTATTTTGAGTTTATCTTTGTGTATGGTGTAAGAAAATGATCTAGATTCATTCTTCTGCATGTGGCTGTCCAACTTTCCCAGCACCATTTATTGAAGAGACTGTCTTTTTTTCCAATGGATATTCTTTCCTGCTTTGTCAAGGATTAGTTGACCATAGAGTTGATGGTCCATTTCTTGCTTCTCTGTTCTGTTCCACAGATCTATGTGTCTGTTTTTGTGCCAGTACCATAATGACTTGATGATCACAGCTTTGTAACATAGCTTAAAATCCAGAATTGTGATGCCACAAGCTTTGGTTTTCTTTCTCAACATTCCTCTGGCTATCAGGGTCTTTTCTAGTTCCATACAAATTTTAGGATTATTTTTCCAGCTCTGTGAAAAATGTCAATGTTATTTTGATAGGGATTGCACTGAATGTGTAGATTGCTCTGGGTAGCGTAGACATTTTAACAATATTTCTTCTTCCAATCCATGAGAATGGAATGTTTTTCCATCTCTTTGTGTCTTCCTCAATTTCTTTCATAAGCGTTCTGTAGTTTTTAGAGTACAGATCCTTTACCTCTTTGGTTAGGTCTATTCCTAAGTATCTTATGGTTATTGGTGCAATTATAAATGGGATAGATTCTTTAATTTCTCTTTCTTCAGTCTCAGTGTATAGACAAGCAACTGATTTCTGTGTATTGATTTTATATTTTTTATATTTTATATTTAGATCTGTAGCAGAGAGTATTACCTCTGGCTCTTCCTTTTGTTGTGAATTCCTCCTTCTAGTCATTTTGCCCAGAGCAGAACAGATGAATGAGAGAACAAAATAAAAAATATCAACAACTGAAGAGAAGTACACACTAGATAAATCCAAGAGATCAGAAACCAAAAAAGAGAAAAAAAAGGGAAAAAAGAGAGAATATAATCTCACAGGTGGACAAAACAGGGTGATCCACTTGGTCCTGGGTGTATTTTGGTCTGTTTGTTAGAAGACACTAAATCCCAAAATTGTAAAGAAAGCAAAATTTATATATATACAAAAATAAAATTGAACACAGTGAACAGAAGTCAAAAATGAAGAATATATCTATGAAATGTAAAAGTAAAAATTAAAATTAAAAAAATACATAAAAACAGAGTTGATAAGAAACTAGTTGAAAAGGAAAAAAAAAAAAGGAAATTTTAAACTGAAAGACTAAAGACTCATGTGAAAAAACCTCCAATTCTATATACTACTTTCCCCTAACACAGAAATTTTTCAGTTCTGAGTGATCTATAAACTTGGTATTTGCCTAAGGATCCTTCTGGTCTTCTGGGGAAGGGGCTGATGCTCTGATTCTCAGGTGTCTTTGCCTGAGCAGAGTTGCACCACCCCTTGCCAGGGGGCTGGGCTTAGTGTAAGCTGCTTTGGGTTGTTCTATGTGGCTTTAGTTCCCCAAAGGTGGGGCCCGGATCTCCAGCCCTGGAGCTGAAAGATCCTTGCCACCATTCTTCAGTGTACCCTCAGGGAAAGGCAGTCAGTCCCTTTTGTGTAGGCCAAACTCCCCAGACTCCTGCAGTGCACACCCACACCAATCCTCCCAGGGGAGGGAGGGGTGTCTCACCACCACCCTGCTGCTCGCTGGGCCTCTGCATTGAGCATGCACTCCCACTGCTCCTCCCAGGGGAAGGAGCTGGGTTTCATAGTGGTTGTCGCTTGCTGGGCCCCTGCTCTGAAGCAGTCACAGACTGTGCTGTGGTTTGCGGTTTATGGCAACACCTAGCTGAGAGGCCACTTGGGGGCTTGCTAATTATAGCCAGCTTCCCTGCTCCAATGCTTGGGAACTCTGCCATATTTAGGCTCCCCCTTTCTTTCTGTGACCCTAGGGATCCTGAGACCACATTGTCCCACCTAAGATTCCACCCCACTTCACCACCTGAGCACCTTTCAGGCAGGGTCATTCCTCACAGCAGACTTCTAAAAGTTCCAATTTTGTGCTCCACTGCTATACCACTTTCCAGCAGCCCGCTGACAGAGGCACCCTTCCCCCACGATTTATCTTCTGATATATACCCTCAGATTCACATCTCCACACCACCAACCCTGCAAAAAGTGGTCACTTTTCTATTTGTAGAATTGCAGCAATTTTCTTACATCTCAGGCTGAATTCCCAGGTGTTCAGAATGATTTGATAACTAACTAGCTAATTCAAGTTACCAGATGAAACTCGCTGCCCTATTCTGCCATCTTCCCTCCCTCCTAGTTCTGAATTTAAGGCTAAAACTACACTAAGACTTCTGCCACACCCTATCTTTATTTTAACAGAATTTTCAAGGATGTAACTGTAATAAGTTGTGTAAGGAGGCATCAACGGAGACCCTGAGTTCCCAGTATCACATGCCAAAGTAATGGGTGAGGCAGATGGCCATTAGCACTTCAAAAAAAAAGCAGGCAGCCAAGAAAGAGCATTAAAACCTTTCATTGATATGGACAATATAAAAGGGTCAGGAGAGAAGACTTAAGAGTATTTCTCTGCAGAGAGCTATTGGGTGCCTTGAGCCACATACAAACCCTTAAGGGAGAGGAGGATATGCTTGCCCTGATCACAAGCCTAGTGAGAGGCATTTTAAGAATACTTGGAAAATTGGGTGTTATCTGTAGTTATGGAGAAGGAAGCCAGTGACAGTCAAGTAAGACTTTTCCTGTATACCTGACTTTTCTTTATTCCCTGTCTTCCCAAAGACATGGAGAACAGAAACTACAACTAGATACTTGGAAAGGAGGTAATGAAAGAGAAAAGTCAGTCATAACCCCTAGCAGTTTCCAGCTGGTATATTGGGTGGGAGGAAAAGGAGAGAAGTCTTTTTTTCTTTTTAAGATTTTATTTATTTATTTGACAGAGAGATAGAGAACACAAGTAGGCAAAGTGGCAGGCCGAGGGAGAGGGAAAAGCAGGCCCTTTGCTGAACAGGGACCCCACATGGGACTTGATCTCAGGACTCTGGGATCATGACCTGAGCCAAAGGCAGACACTTAACCGACTGAGCCACCCACGCACCCCAAGAAGTCTTGACTTAGAATAAAAATTAAAATATTGATTATAATATTTGACAGGGAATTTTAATTTTCCAATTAAGGACAATGCTTCTAAATTAAATTTAAATTAATTATTATCTGAGAGTGATCAAAAAAGTCATGGTTTACCCTAGTTTTTATCCAGGAGCAGGGGGAAAATAAGCTTCGATTAGCAAATGTAAATGAACTGAAAGTGTCCAAATAAAAGTTGATTTGTGATTTCATTCTACAAGACATGCTTTTTCAACATACAAGTTTTGTAACTAATTTAACCTTAGTCACCTGAAAGAACTGTGGGTAATCCACAGTGACTATTCTAGGTACCTCATAGAAGTGAAATCATATAACTTTGTGTTCTTGTGACTGGTTTATTTTACTTAGCATAATATCCTTAAGGTTCATTCAACTTGTAGCATATGTCAGAATTTCCTTCCTTTTTAAGACTAAATAATATCCCATTGTATGTATGTATCACATTTTCTTTATCTGTTTATCTGTTTTTGGTCACTCGAGTTGTTTCCACCCTTTGCTACTGTAAATAAGGCTTCAGTAAACATGGGTGTATAAATATCTTTGAGACCCTGATTTCAATTTTGCAGGGTATCTAATCAGAAATGAAATTACTGGATCATATGGTAATTACATTTTTAATTTTTTGAGAAACTGACATACTGTTTTCCATTGTGGCTGTACAATTTTATATTCTGCATGGTTACAATTTTAAAATTACACATATCACGAAAATTGACATAAGAACACTAAATTTTTTTAACAGTGTGCTTATTTATGTTTCCAATTTTTCTAAAATAGATGTCTACTCATTTTCATAATGAGGAAAAGGAGTTATTTTAAAAGCTTACCTCTCCAACATATTTGACTGTTTTTCAAATATTTTCAACATGACATTCAATCGATTCATCAGTGAATAAGCAGTTTCTATCACAAAAAAAAAGGGAAAAAATTTAAAGGTATTACAAATGGCTAGTTATACCTCTATGCTGATGTTCCTCACTACTGTATGTATGAGAACTCGATGAACATAACAAGGAGACAGTACTCAAGGAACAAATGCTTATGATAAATAGAGCTACCACTTTATTAAATTCCTGTTATATCACTATGCTACTTCACAATTCTCTGAATCCTCAAAATAACCCAAAAAGAAGATATTGTCACCATTTTCAAATAAATAGAGTCTCAGAGAGGTTCTATAACTTGATCAAAACTATGCATCTAGTAAGTGACAAAACTGGATTGAGGTCAGTGTGTGTGACCTCCTTATAACATCATATATAAAAGGACTCTAAGATGCTAAGAGAAAAGTTGCTGCTGCTAAGTCAATAAAGTCTATGGGAAGATGCTAACAATTCCGTTAAGTTTTCCACCTGAATCAAATAACCCAAAAGGTTAACTAAAATGCTACTTAAAAGGAAACCCACATAGGGATGCCTGGGTGGCTCAGTCGGTTTAAGTGTCTGCCTTCAGCTCAGGTCATGATCCCAGAGTCCTGGGATCAAGTCCCACATCGGGCTTCTTGCTCAGTGGGGAGCCTGCTTCTACCTCTGCCTGCCACTCGCCCTGCTTGTGCTCTCACTCTCTCTCTCTCTCTGGCTAATAAATAAAATCTTTAAAAAATAATTTAAAAAAAGGAAACCACATAATGAGAATCGATAGTAATCAATGAACTCTCAGGGTAATAACATAAGATTCTTCAATCCTGTAACACAAAAAGTATATGAGAGAAGACAAACTTCACTAAGTTTGCTGCAAGATAAACCAAACATGAAGTGTAAAAAGATAATGTTAAATAACATGGAAGCTGTCCACAGTTCCTATATATCAATTGTATTTTTTTCTATTCCACATGTCAAAATAGTGGTACAGAGAAATATAATAAATGTTTAGGTGCTGAGAAGGGAAAGGAAGAAGATAAAAATCAGCTAAGCCTTAAAGAATGGGTAGGCTTTTATTAGAAAGAAATAGGCAAAATCATACGTAAAGACAGGAAAAG
Source organism: Ursus arctos (assembly GCF_023065955.2). Taxonomy (NCBI): domain Eukaryota; kingdom Metazoa; phylum Chordata; class Mammalia; order Carnivora; family Ursidae; genus Ursus; species Ursus arctos. The sequence goes on from NW_026622986.1 coordinate 6,716,520, forward strand.
CAGAAATGTGCAACATATATCAAGGGAACCAAATAAGTCAAGTACTCATGATCTCATGGGTCGTGAGATCAAGCCCTGAGTCGGGCTCCCTGGGTGGCAGGGAGTCTGCTTGAGATTCTCTCTCTCCCTCTGCCCCTTCCCCTTGCTCATGCTCTAATTAATAAATAAAATCTTTTAAAAAATAAAATAAGTATATAAAGAAACCAAGTAAACCAGAGGCTTTGTTCTAGGAGGGTCAATACTCCTTAAAAATTCAAAATGTATGTTAAAAGAAGTCACTTTTAGAAAAATCAAATGTAGAATTTTTTATAGGCAAGAGAGAATATTTAAAATGGATAAAATATGAGGTGCCTGAGTGGCTCAGTTAGTTAAGTGTCTGCCTTAGGCTCAGGTCATGATCTTGAGATCTTGGGATAGAGCTCAGGCAGAAGCCTGTTTCTCCCTCTCCTTCTGCCCCTCCCCCCCACGCTCACACTCTCTCTCTCTCAAAAGTTAGTCTTATAAATAAATAAATTAAATAAATTAAATATTATACCATATCATTTTAAGATTAATTTGATAATAGCATAGGGCATGATTTAAAATTATGCCTTGGATTTAGTAAAGGATTACAAAGAACATCAACTGTTATTTCCATCACAATTTGAAAGTACAGGTCACAGAAAGGAGAAAAGGCCCTGCTATGGATCAGTATTCACCAATATGTTGGTACTTGGAGATGGGGCCTTTGAGAGGCAATTAAATCATTAGGCACATGAGATACAAGAGACAGGAGTGAGACAACCTCCTTTCCCTATTTTCCATCATTTGAGGATAATCTGCAAACCAGGAAGAAGGTTCTCACCAAAGCTTGACAATGCTGGAACCCCGATATCAGACTTCCCAGCATTCAGAATTGTGAGAAATAAATTTCTGTTGTGTATGCCACCCAATCTGTCATATTTTGTTATAGCAGCCCAAACTGACTAACACAGGCCTCCATCTATGATGCTACTAATTTAGGAATTTCAACTCAGTATCATAGAATGTGTAGATGGAAACATTTTACTTCTGTTACCAGGTGGAATAGTTTGAGGAATCAACCAATTGTTCTTCCTCAAGTTCTCATTATGAATAATGTGAAAACCAAAAAATAAAAGAGATCGGGAAACCCATTCTTTTTAAGATTTTTTTTATTTTTAAGTAATCTCTACACCCAATGTAGGGCTCAAACTCACAACCTTGAAATCAAGAGCCACATGCTACTGACTGAGCCAGCCAGGTGCCCCCATTTCTTATTCTTACTGAAATGTTCTGGTGAAGATCCTCTTCCTGAGAAGAATACCCCTGGTTACCAAAGTGGCCTATGAAGTAATTTTGAAGTAGCTAGCATGGGAAAGGGAGATTTAGCTGCATATTGGGGGGAATGTGAACCTCTTTTATCTCTTTTATAGAAGCTGCAGCATTTTATTAATTAACTGATAAAAATTATTAATAATTAATGCATATTACTTCTCAATTGACAGGTTTTTTTTTCCTCTTTGGAAGAGGTCTAAGAAACAGCTAATCTGTGTAGGATTCGTGTACATAGATGGATTACAAAAATGGGATAAAAACGTATATAAAATGCTTTTATCTTGCTTCATTCTCTTAAATGTCAAGGAAAATGTTTCTAAGCAGTTTACATAAAGTTATTCTTTTTAAAAGCTATGCAACATTCCATTGCTACAAATGCACCATAATTCATTTAGTCAGTCCTAAAATGCATGTTGTTTCCATGTTTTTGCTTATACAAATATACTGAGAGTATTACTTCCTATAGAAACAAATATAGAAATTATCTATATGAGCATCTATGGGAAAATTAGAAATTATGACATAACCATAAAATAGAATACTATATGTCCATTAAAACTGCTAATACATCATGCCAGTATCTCTGTTGAGACAAATTCCTAAAAATAAATGTGTTGTTAAGGTATGCACATTTCTATTTTTATAGATATTACTCTAGTGAGCTCCATAAATTTGAGAACAATTTTCATTCAAACCAACGAAGTATAACAGAGGTTTTCTCCATATGGTCACCAATATTAGTTGTTATTAATGTTCACTTCAATATGTCTTATAAGTAATTTTCATTTCCATGATCACTAATCAAGTAAAACCTCATTTCATTTGTTTTTGGATATTTTTATTTCTGCTTCTGTGAAATGCCTGTTCATATGTCCATTTTTCTCCTGAATTGTTTGACTTTTTATTATTCATTTGTAGGGGCCAATTAATACTAGATATAATATGTAACAAATATCCTCTAGTCTGTTATTATTTATTTACTAATATTTATAGATTGTTTCAAATGTACAGAATTTTTATACTTAGTCAAATCTATTGATTTTTTCTTTTATAGTCTCTGGGCTTTACTTCATTCTTTAAAAGTCTCAATATAAATTAATCCCCTTAGTTTTATTTTATATTTTATAATCATGAGCTTTGGCATATTTACTGAGTCATACATAAAAATATAATTACCTTTTAATGAATAACTACAAAGCAAGTATCCACACAACCACCACTCAAGGTCAACAGCATAGTACCTGGAATTGCCAATATCCCAGAGGCTCTTTATGTGTCCCCCCCCATCACAACCTTTCTTTCAGCCTATTATCCCTTTTTTTTCTCATTTTTATATCTTTTCCACCTTTGTTAATATCCTTAATCAACACAGTTTAAGTTTCCCTAGCTTTTAATTTTTTACAAAAGAAAATACTCCCTGTATTTATGACTTGTTTCTTTCAATCAATATTACATTTGAAAAATTAATGGTGTTATGAGTAGCCATTTCAAACATTTTTATTATGGTACGACTTTCCATTGCATGAATAGGCCACAATTTGTTTATCCACTCCACTCTACAAATATTTGGGATCTTCGATTTGGGGGCTATTACAAAAAAAAAAAAAAAAAGCAAACAAACAAAAAAAAAACTTGGTATGAAAATACTTGTACATGTATCCCAGAGCATATGGACAAGAGTTTAAGGACATCACCAAAATTGCAGAGTAGGAGACCCCAGCTTCCATCCCTCTACAAAGATCAACCACTAAACAGCTGTCCATGAATGAAACAACTCAGGTAGAGTTCCAAATTCCACTTAAAAAACTTTAGCCACACACTGAAATAAAATAAAATAAAAAAAAAACTTAAAAATAACTGCATAAAAATGAAAGGAAGAAAAGCTTCTTTGTGCCTGCACCATCCGATCCCCCAAGCCATCATTACTTAGCACCAAACTGGAACTCCCCAGCTAGAAAGAGTTCCCCTGGCTGGTAAAGAAGAAAAGAAAAAAAAGAAAAGAAAAGAAAAGAGAAAAGAAAAGAAGAGAAACAAAAAAAGAAAAAGAAAAAAGAAGAAGAAAGAAAGAAAGAAAGAGAGAGAGGGGGGGGGGGTCAGCAACCAGCTCACCTAGCCTTTCCTCCACTCTATAAAGGATCTCCTTAGGTTTCACCCCACCCAGAAACAGGTAAGGCTGACATATATAAATACAGCTAGGAACAAGGAAGCACAGGTGCTACGAGTATCAGCCACAGAGCCTGAGTCACTATCGTTCCCTGTGACCTGCTCCACAGATGACCTCAGCAGCTTCCATCACTAAAGAAACCAATGGCCAGCACAGCCACTGAGAACACCCTGCAAATTTCACTGGGTTTTGTCCCACAGCTATTTTCATTGGCTGATGTCAGTTGCCTGGTCCCTTCCTAATCCCCATCACATACATACATACACACACCATCACCACCACCACCACCACCACCACCACCACCACCACCACTGGAGCCCAAGAGCCACACCAGCAGCCAGCCCAAGACTCTGTGGCTGTGCAAGTGCAAAACACCAGCCTAGGTCCCCATAGCTAACACCACCATGTGCTCACTCAGGGCTAACCCCTCCAGTTGTACACCTGCATGCTTCCAGCTCAACCCATCACCAGCTTCTACTGTCATGTGCATGCCAAGAGGGAGACTAGGCAGTCACAGAAGAGCGCTGCCAGCAGCCAGATCCCCGCAGCTGTTTGCAGGCCCAGAACAGGCCCCTGTCTTCTGTCACTGTGCACCACTGCACACCCCTGGCCCATTACCAGCCTCCACTGCTGTGTGCCTGTAGCAAAACCCAGAAGCCACAGCGGCGCACACAGACAGCCAGGTTCCCCAAGCTGTCTGTGTGCCCATAATTGGCCTCAGCCCTTGCTGTCTTCCCTGGACCACACCACTACATATGTGTTTACAACTGGCCACTGCCACTACACACACACCTCCTGCTGGCCTTCAGCCAAGAGTGTGTACACCAGCTCTGGCCACACCAATGTTTGCCCTGGTCCCTTGTAGCTGAACCTGGAAACAATGCTGAAGACGTCAACAGCCTCTGAAGTCTCTGCAGACTCTATAATATTTGCCATGGACCGTGCAGTTGTTGATGCTGTGGACTACGATAGCCTGACCCAACAATTCACAATACCTCCAGACTAGTTCTGCCACATGCCCCCCCATACTTGGCACTAGACCGTAGGGTCATGGCACACTCCAGCATCCCCCCACCTGCAGTTGAAGATCTTTCCTTACTGAAGTTAGTCTATAAAGCCTAAAAGAGGCAACTGCTTCTTCAAATGTGCAGTCAACTATGCAATGATATAGGGATCACAGAGAATCAGGGAAACATGATTCCACCAAAGGAATACAATAAATCTCCAGTAATCGGCCCCAAAGAAATAAAGATACAGGACTTGCCCAACAAATAATTCAATATAATTTTTCTGAAGATGCTCAGAGACCTACAAGAGGATACAGATAAACAATTTCATGACATAGAGGAAGTAATACAAGAGAAAACGAGAAGGTAAACAAAGAGATAGAAATCATTTAAAAAATAGAAATTTTGGAGTTGAAGAACACAATGAAGACACGATGAAATAAATAAGGAACAACAAGAAAAAGTGGGACTACATCAAACTAAAAAGTTTCTGCATAGCAAATGACAAAATCAACAAAATAAAAAAGCATGCTATGGAATGAGGAAAATATTTCCAAACCATATGTCTGATAAGTTAATATCCAAATATATATTTTTAAATCCAATTAAAAATGGACAGAGGACCTGAATAGACATTTTTCCAAAGAAGGCATACAAAGAGCCAATAGATACATGAAAATGTGCTCAACAACACTAACCATCAGGGAAATGTAAATCAAAACAACAATAAGAAATCATCTCACACCTGTTAGAATGGCTATTATCTAAAAGACAAGAGATAACAGCTGTTGATGAGATGTGGCGAAAAAGAAACCCTGGTGCACTGTTGCTGGGAATGTGAAGCGGCACTGCCACTGTAGAAAACAGTACGGAGGTTCCTCAAAAAATTTAAAATAGAACTACTGTATGATCCAGCAATCCCATTTCTGGGTATATATATAAAGAAAATGAAGTCACTGCCTCAAGGAAATAGCTGCTCTCCCACATCCACTGCAGCATTATTTACAATACAATAGCCAAGACATGGAAACAATCTAAAAAATGAATAAAGAAAATGTGATTGATACACACACATATATATAAATGTATACATATATGTATACACATATACATAAAATGGAGTATTATCCAGCCATAAAAAAGGAAATCCTACCACTTGTGACAACACAGATGGACACTGAGGACATTGTACTAAGTGAAATAAGTCAGAAAGAGAAAAACAAATACTATATGATCTCACTTACACATGGAATCTAAAAATATTGAAAAAGAAACGGAGTAGAATAGTGATTTCCAGGAGCTGTAGCATGGGGGAAATGGAGAGGTGTTGGTCAAAGGGTATACATTTTCAATTATAATATGAATAAGTTCTGGAAATCAAATGTACAACATGGTGACTATGGTTAGTACTGTATTATATACTTGAAAGCTGCTATAAGAGTAGAACTTTAATGTTCTCACCATAACAACACTAACAACAAAATGGTAATTACATGAGACACAAGATGAATAAACTACCCTTATTGTAGTAGGCATTTTGCAACATATACATATCAAATAATTTTGACCACCTTAAACTTATATATGTCAATTATATATCAACAAAGCTGTGAAAAAAGAGTTTAAGGGTATGCAATCCATAACTTAGATAAAGAAAAGCTATTTTTCAAAGTAATTGTGCCAGGCACCTTGGTGGCTCAGTCAATTAAGCATCGCCTTCGGCTCAGGTCATGATCCCAGGATCCTGGGATTGAGTCCCACATGGGGCTCCCCACTCAGCCAGAGAGACTTCTCCCTCTGCCCATCCCCAACTTGTGCGCGTGTGCGCTCTCTCTTGCAAAAATAAATAATTTTTAAAAAACAAAGTGTGCCAATGTACACCTCACTCAGTGTACATATGAGGAGTTCCTGTTGGTATATACCCTTGTTAATACTTATTGTCACACTTTTTAATTTGACAATCTGAGAGGTATGAAAGAGTTTCCCACTGCGGTGAATTTGCAATTCCTTGATTATTCAGTCTTACTGGCTATTTGGATTCCTTCTTTGGTTAAATATCTTTTCTTTTCTTTCTTTCTTTCTTTTTTTTTTTTTTTTGTCTGCTTTTATTGAAATAATTGTCCTTTTTTCTGGATTTAAAATAGTTCTTTATGTCTTTTGTATACTAATCATTTGACAGTTTTAGGTATTCAAAAATCTCTTTTTCCACTCTGATTTATTTCTGATTTCCTGATAGTATGTATTGGCAAACAGAAAATTTTAATTTTAACATAGTTAACTTTATCATACTTATCCCTTATGACTGGTACTTTTATGTCTGGTTTTAAAAATCATTTTCTTACCACATAGTAATGAGGATATTCTCTTAAATCATCCAAGAAAATATTTTTACTTTTGCCTTTCATATGTAGGTGTTTAATGACAGGGAGTGAATTTTTGAATATGTTATGTTTTCTCAAATTTTATTTTCACTAGTATCCAAAAAGATGAGCTTCCTACAGATAAATTTAATGAAACTTTACAATAACTTTTTTCAAAAACTACAAAACACTGCAAAAACAAATTAATAAAAACTTAAAAATGGTGATATAAACTATTTTCATGTAATGAAAACACCAAGTTAAGAAAATGTTTGATTTTGAGTTTATTTTTGTATATAGTATAATAAAGTAGTCCAGTTTCATTCTGCTGCATGTGGCTGTCCAGTTTTCCCAACACATTTGTTGAGAAGACTGTCTTTTTTCCATTGGATATTATTTCCTGCTTTGTTGAAGATTAATTGACCACATAGTTGTGGGTTCATTACTGGGTTTTCTATTCTGTTCCATTGATCTATAGGTCTATTCTTGTGCCAGCACCATACTGTTTGGATCACGACAGCTTTGTAATGTAACTCGAAGTCAGGAATTGTGATGTCTCCAGCTTTGCTTTTCTCTTTCAAGATTGCTTTAGCTATTTGGGATCTTTTGCGGTTCCATACAAATTTTAGGATTGTTTGTTCTAGCTCTGTGAAAAAGGCTATTGGTATTTTGATAGGAATTGCATTAAATCTGTAGATTGCTTTGGGTAATATAGACATTTTAACGATATTTATTCTTCCAATTCTAAATGTTAGAGAGGAAGCCATTAAAATCCTAGAGGAGATACAGGGAGTAACCTCTATGACATCAGCTGTAGCAACTTCTTACAAGACATGTCTCCTGAGCGAAGGGAAACAAAAGCAAAAATAAACTACTGGGGCTCCATCAAAATTAAAAGCTTCTGCACGGTGAAGGAAACAATCAACAAAACTAAAAGGTAACCTTTGGAATTGGAGAGGATATTTGCAAATGGCTTCTTAGATGAAGGGTTAGTATCCAAAATATATAAAGAACTTACAAGACTCAACACCCAAAAAGACAAATAATCCAGTTAACAAATGGGTAAAAGACATGAATAGGTGTTTTTCCAAAGACACATAAAAACATGCTCAACACCACTCATCATCAGGGAAATGCAAACCAAAACTACAATGAGATATCATCCCACACCTGTTAGAATGGCTAAAATTAACAACACAGCAAACAACAGGTGTTGGCAAGGATACAGAGAAAGAGGAACCCTCTTGCACTGTTGGTGGGAATGCAAACTGGTGCAGCCACTCTGGAAGACAGTATGGAGGTTCTTCAAAAAGTTAAAAATAGAACTACCTTATGATCCAGCAATTGCACCACTGGTATTTACCCAAAGAATACAAAAATACTAATTCAAAGGGATACATACACCTTGATTATCAACCAATAGCCAAATCATGGAAAGAGCCCAAATGCTCATTCACTGATAAATGGATAAAGAATATGTAGTAAATAGATGAGACAGATAGATAGATAGATAGATAGAGACAGATGATAGATGATGATAGATAGATGATAGATAGATGACAGAGTATAGATGATAGATAATAGATGATAGATGATGATAGTTAGATAAAAATAGAGAATTATATACAATAGACTATTTCTCAGCCATGAAAAAAAATGAAATCTTGCCATTTACAATGACATGGATGGAGCTAGAGACTATTATACTAAGCAAAATAAGTCTGTCAGAGAAATATGATTTCAACAAACAAAACCAACAATCATGGGGGGGAAAAGAGAGAAAACCAAGAAACAGACTCTTAACTATACAGAACAAACTGTTACCAGAGGGGAGGTGGATGTGGGGATGGGTTCAATTAACTCAAAATGGATCATAGATTTAAATACAAAATCCAAAAATATAAAACTTCTAGAAGATAATATAAGAGAAAATCTAGATTACATTAGGTTTGAAGATGACTTTTAGATACAACAAAAGCACAATCCATGAAAGAAAAAACTAGTAATTTCAATTTCATTAAAATTTAAAACTTCCATTCTACAAACGGTACCATTAAAAGAATGAAAAGAGAATCCAGAGACTGAAAGAAACCCTTTGCAATTATCTGACAAAGGGCTTATGTCCACAATACACAAAGAACACTTAAAACTCAACAACAAGAAAGCAAATAACCCAATTAAAAATGGGTAAAATATCTGAACAAATACATCACCAAAGATGGCAAAAAAATATGAAAAGATTCTCAACATCAGATATTACAAATTAAAACAATGAGATATCACTAAATAACATTTAGAATGGCTAAAATCCAAAATTCTGACAACACCAAATGTTGACAAAGATATAGAGCAACAGGAATTCTCTTTCTCATTGCTGGTAGGAATACGAAATGATGAAGCCCATTTGCAAAACAGTTTGGCAGTTTCTTACAAAACTAAACATACATTTACTATATGATCCAGCAATTGCCTTCCTTGATATTTACCCAAATCAGTTGAAAAACATGTCCACACGAAAAACCTAAGTTTGCTGTAGCTATTCTGTAATTGCAAAAAATTAGAAGCAACCAAGATGTCTTTCAATAGATAAATTGATTAAACAAACTATGATACATGCACACAATGGATTATTATTTAGTAATAAAAAGAAATTAGCTATAAAACCACAAAAATCATTAAGCAGAAACCTTAAATGCATATTGCTAAGTAAAAGAAAGACTGTATGAATCCAAATATATAACATTCTTGGAAGGGCAATACTATAGAGATATCAAAAAGATCAATGATTGCCAAGGACTCAAGTGGATGGAGGGACAAATGAATAGGTTGAACATGGGATTCAAAACAGTGAAACTCTTCTGTATGATACTATAAAGGTGGATACATGACATTATACATTTGTCAAAACCTATAGAGCTCTATAGCACAAAGATTGAACCCTATGTAAACTACAGAGTTTAGGTAATAATATATCAATATTGGTTCATCAATTTTAACATAGGTAGCACATTAATGCAAAATGTTAATAAAACTTTGTGCAGAAAGTAGGAGGCAGAGAATGGATATATAGGAACTCTGTACTTTCTGCTCAATTTTTCTATAAATCTAAAACTGCTCTAAAAAAATTAATTCCATAGGTGCCTCAGTTGGCTAAACATCTGCCTTGAGCTCAGGTCATGATCCCAGAGTCTCGGGATCAAGTCCCGCATCCAGCTCCTTGTTTAGTGGGGAGCCTGCATCTCCCTCTGCCTGCCGCTCCCCCTGCTCGTGCATGTTCTCTCTCTCTCTGATAGATGATAGATGATAGATAGATAGATAGATAGATAGATAGATAGATAAATTTTTTTAAAAAAGTTAATTCTATTAATTATGAAATGAAGCAACATCAAAATTAAATAGTGGTATAAAAGCAGAGTAGAATACAAAGGTAGCTTTTGTCTTGTTGATTAGGCTATGGTATCAAATAGAATTTAGAGAAAAGGAAGAGAAGAGAATAAAGTTTGTCTGGTAAGATGAAAAGGGGTACTTTTAACAGAAAAAAAAGTGTATACAAGTAAAACTGAACAATACTGAGACAGCAGATCTATACCAAAGGAGCCCAGGGACTGAGGCAGCGGCCATGGAAAAAGTTAGCTCGTGAATACAGAGAACAGATTGGTGGCTCCTAGACATAGGGGGTGGAAGTGGGGTGGGCAAAATGGGTGAAGAAGGTCAAAAGATACAAACTCCCAGTTATAAAATAAATAAGTCATGGAATGTAACGTACAGAATGGCATCTAGAGTTAATAATGCTATATTGCAGGGGCGCCTGGGTGGCTCAGTCGTTAAGCATTTGCCTTCGGCTCAGGGCGTGATCCCGGCATTCTGGGATGGAGCACCGCATCAGGCTCCTCCGCTGGAAGCCTGCTTCTTCCTCTCCCACTCTCCCTGCTTGTGTTCCCTCACTCGCTGGCTGTCTCTCTCTCTCTCTCAAATGAATAAATAAAATCTTTAAAAAAAAAAATAATAATGCTATATTGCATATTTGAAAGTTGCTAAGAGAGTAGATCTTAAAATTTCTCATCCCAAGAAAAAAAAATTCTTGTAGGGTGTGGTGATAGATGTTAACCAGACTTACGATGATGATCATTTTGCAATATATGCAAATATCATACACTTGAACGTAATGTATATCAATTATACCTCAATTAAATGAATGAATGAAGAAAGAGACAGAAAGAAACAGACAGAAAAAAGAAAAAGAATATTTTTAAATCATCACTAACATTTCTACTATTATATTTTATTCTTTTGGTTTGGTTGGAAGATATGTTCTATCAGCCCATATGGGGGCATAAAGACTTCTGGTTTTGTCCATGATAGAGCATCAGAGACTAGAATTATCCTTTCACCTTAAACCAATTAAAATCTGGATGAAAATATGTGAAAAAGCAACATTCAGAAATTGGAAAACAAAAAGTGCAAGGCGGTAATCTCTGACAGAAGGAAAACAAAGGAACAAAGCCCTTTGATAACCCCATCTTACTTCCTGAAGTTTCCAGGACACAGCATAAGAAAGGGGGACCCAAACAGAGTCTATTGTTGTCCTGTAGTTCAGAGACAAGGTTTAGAGCTTTGGAAGCCCCAAGCAGCTAGAATTCACAGGGCATAGTATTAGAGAGAAGACAGCTGCACAGATAGAGAGCGAGCTCCATAGATGTACAGAGGGTTTCCCCTTGAGGTAGAAAGAAGCTTTCACTATCCACTCCAAAGCTCTAGATACTTTTCTACCCATCTAGTCATTCAGGACTCTCTTGGACCAAAGGTGTCTACAGAACTTGGGAGTTGTGTGGCATCAAGCTGCCCTTAGCTTAAATATGGCAACATTAGTTGAAAAGCTGAAGTTGAAAGAGGGCAGGATTCCCATCAGCCTTTTCCAACCAAATCTTATTTTCCACATCTAAATTGTATTCTATAGCATACATTACATGATTGCTTCAAAATTCTTTCCAGTACTAAGACATAAGCAAAGTAATTTCTCCCTTCTGTTGATAAGTAGTCAGAAGATTAACATATTAGTTCTTACAGCCTTTTATATTCATGAACTGACAGGTATTCAGCTGTTGTCAAGGAATTAGTGCATACGAGATGATCTATAATTCATAGAAACAAAATCTACAAATGACCTCTTAAATTTATCACTGTTCATCTCAAAGGCCTGGCACTCCTGAAACATTTCAGTAGCATACTCCAATCAAACTAAAAATCCTTCAATCCAAGTGATAGCCAGGTAGTCCTCAAAAATGAGTCTATTTTTTGTAGCATGTAGCCTTAACTAGGAATTTCAATACTTGCTGGATAGCCAGTTCAACTATATGGCTCCAAACTTCAGGGAATCTATGTTATTACCATAATAATTACTTTAAATTATAGAAATTAATGCACTCAACAGGTTAACACAATAATGCTTAAGCAAGTGGACACTTACGTGGATCAGTTGCAGAAACATCTCCAAATTCTTCAGTTGAGTGGGTTTTTATGAATTCTGAAATAATAGTAAGTTCGTCATATATTTCAAATATTAATTATATGTATTGAGTTTAAATTTCATAGTTCTTTTTTAAATAACTCAGTAAAGAGAAAGAAAACTCTAAGAAAAACAATAGAACTGCCAACACTAGAGATTCTCCCAGTCAGACAACAAATGGTAATTAACATCTGAATGAATGTATATAACTGATACGAACTCATCATCGTTTTCTCAACAACACCTGTTTTTCCTCTTCTATTCTCTTAGTTAATGTTACCAAGATTTAATCTCCCTTCCTTTCATATCCAATCACCAAGTTTTGCCCATTTTACCAGTAAATTTCCTCAAATCTGCCTTTTCTTATTTATGTTCTAATATAAATATGCACTTATCATACACCTAAAACAGAGCAATAACTTCCCTTTCCTATTCCTAGTCCCCAAATGTAGCTTCTACAAATGGCCTGAATAATCTGTCTACAACTGAATCCAACAATGCCACTTCCCTACAAAAAGTCTTCAGTGATTTCTTATTATATATGAAAAAAAATTCCTTAGCACACCATCCAATCCCTCTGATTGGCTCTCTCTTACCTTATCCCTACTTATTGCTTCACATTCTAATACCATTCTACTTGTAATTCCCTATTCATGCTGTTTGTTCATGCTACATCCTCTTTGTAAAATACCAGATATCTCCCTTCTTCACTTGACTAAATCCTACTCATCCTTTAAGGTTGCAATTTACTTGGGTTGAACAAATTGGCTATCTGTGGACTCACTACAAATTACACATAACTTTTATCATGTATTACACTATACGTTAAAGTGATGCATGATGTGCTTGTGTCCTTACTAAGTTATGTATTTTATGGTGGCTAACAACCAAGGTTCATTTGTTTTGTACAACTCCCAGAATCTGAAACATAAGAACTTTTATTGAAAATATCATACTCACTACTGAATACCTCTTTAAATGTGCTATTGTATAATTTTATGGCTATAAATTTTTAAATGTAAGTCTCAAAATGTTAATGTAATGTAGAAAACCCTATAATTGCTTAACATGTATAAAATATTATCACCTTCGATTATCTGCTGTACAGCTTCATAACTATGTACTGCTCCTGGTGAACTCTCACTATCCCTGTTAAAATTTTAATAAGTACAACATTTATTTATTATCAAAGAATAAGAGTTTAAATTATACTTAAGACATAGAATATATGTTCTAGATATATGTAGTTTGTAAAATAAAATTTAACATAATCTTTACCCTTTATTCAGACACTAAGGTAAATTAGAATAATTGCAAGCAAATAAGTATGAAAGTCACACTATGTAATTCTATGAATGCTATATATTCCATGAATATAATTAGGTATACCAACAATATTAACAACAGAATTAACAAAAGTAAATTGAGTAGAAGCATGAGATTTCTTTTAATAGTGTAATTGTTAAGAGCACAAGTTCTAGAGCCAAACTGCATGGCTCAAAACTTGTTTTACCTGCTTACTAATTTATGACTTTGGGTAAGTTTCTTAATTCCTCTGACTTACAGTTTCTTCATCTATTAAAATTGGGTTATAGAGTACATACCTCGTAAAGTAGTAGTAAGGATCCAACACATGTAAAGTTTACAAGGAAAATACCTGTACACATCAGACACTTAAATTTCAGGTATTACTATTAATACATTGTCTGAAACAAATTTTGTGCCTCACAATAGATAGCTCAAGTGAATCTGAGCCTCTGAACTAAGGATCTAGTTATACAGCACCTACTGGAGCCAACTCCAGTGCCACTCCTTTCATTTCTTTAAATCTAGTCATTGACAGAGATATAAAGCAATTGCATAATAAATAGTCCCTCCCAATTACTATTTTAACACTATAAAATAAAGGGGTTTTGTATATGTCTAATGCAAAAAAAAAATGGCTATAAACTTTTATTTGGATAAGTTACTATACCAGATATAGTTGGCAATAACAGAATACTAGGGGAACAAAAGTGTTGATTTAATTCAGATACTCATAAAGTTACACATATTTATTTACTGTTTATATGCGATAGGAAATATGTAGATGTGTGTGACTAGTTCTGAACTTGAGGAAATAGTCTTTCCAGGGAGACTTACACAGAAATCATTAATTCATAATACAAAATTACTAGGTACAGGCATACATTATTTTACTGTGTTTCACTTTACTGCACTTCAAAGACTACATTTTTTACAAATCAGTTTGTGGCAACCCTGCATACAGAAAGTCTATCAATGCCATTTTTCCAACAGCATCTGTTCACCTTGTGTCTCTGTGTCATATTTTGGTACTTCTCACTATATTTTAAGCTTTTTCATAATTATTATATTTCTTGTGGCTATCTGTGATCACTGATCTTTGATGTTACTATTGTAATTATTTGGGGGTACCATAAACCACATTATTCACTTAAGCCAAAGCATAGTTCAGACAGAACTCTTCAATTCTATGAATGCTGAGAGAGGTGAGGAAGCTGCAGAAGAGAAGTCTGGAGTTAACAGAGGTTGGTTCATGAGGTTTAAGGAAAAGAAGCCGTCTCCATAACATAAGAGCACAGGTGAAGCAACATGTGGTAATGCAGAAGCTGCGCAACTTATCCAGATCTAAGATGCTCAATGAGCGTGCCTACACTAAATGACAGATCTTCAATGTAGACAAAACAGTCTTTTACTGGAAGAAGATGGTGCCTAGCACTTTCATAGCTAGAGAGAAGTCAATGCCTAGCTTCAAAGCTTCAAACAACAGGCTGATTCTCTTGTTAGGGACAAATGCAGATGGTGACTTTAAGCTAAGCCAGTGCTCATTTACCATTTTGAAAATCCTAGGGCCTCTAAGAGGTTGGAAGATGATGGCAGAGTAGGAGAACCTGAGGTTCACCTGGTCCCATGAATACAACTAGATAACAATCAAATCATCCTAAATACCCCAGAAATCAACCAAAAAACTGGCAAAACAAACTCTATAGCTAAATGTAGGGAAGAAGCAGGAAGGAGAAGAAGGCAGGAACTAAGGAGAGAAACAGATTGTGGCCCTGTGATGGGTAGGGAGCTCCCGTCATAGAGAAGGGCAAGAGACAGACTAGAGTCCGTATGGGGAAGATGAATCCCAATAGCAATTGCCTTGAAAAGCAAGGGGGGCTGAATTTTGTGAGTTCTTGCAACCAGCAGGGCTTGAAACCTGGAATTTTAAAGATCAATTGGCTTGGCTGGGAGAGACCCTGGAGGGCACTGGGGTTACTCTTAGAGAAAAGGCAGGGTAAACAGCCTGTGAACATACAGCATGGAAACAGTGATCTGAAGAGTGCCTGGGGCACACAGTGGGGAGGTTATTTGCTCATCTCCCACCATGTCCCAGACAGGCAGTGTTCACAGAAAGAAACCTCTGGGAACAAAAGAACTGGCATGAACCATATCCAAAACCTTCTGGATACTGGGAAAACAGTTCTAAGAGGCAAGTTTATAGCAATAAAGTCCTACCTCAACAACAACAACAAAATCTCAAATAAACAGCCTAACCTTACATCTACAGGAGCTAGAAAAAGAACAACAAAACCCAAAACCAGCAGAAGGAAGGAAATAATAAAAAATCAGAGCAGAAATAAATAATACCAAAACTTGGGTCTGTCTCTGAGGATCTAGACCTGATGCTGAAGCTGGCTCCATCTCAGGACTGTGACTGGGATCTCTAAGATTTTGACCCCATATCTTCAAGTTCCCACCTTGATCCAGACATCATCAACCCTGAACCTCTGGTATGTATGTATGTATGTATGTATGCATGTATGTATGTATTTGAGAGAGGCAGAGCAGGGGGAGGGACTGACGGAGAGGGAGAGGGGATTTGACTCCACTGCTGTGCGGGGGGGGGGGGGGGGGGGGGGGGGGGGGGGCTGATCCCAGAGCCCTGAAATTATGACCTAAACCAAGGTCAGATGCTTAACCAACTGAGCCTATCAGGCCCCCCTGTTCCCCTGGTTCTTGACCCAGTGTGCACCTCCGCCCCACCCAAGCCCCAGACCTGGACCCCCCACCCCGCCCCCGATTCAGGCTCACTGCTACACCCAAGGTTCTGCCCACTAGTCCCATGGTGCTCGCTACATCTGCCAGCCCTCTCCGACCCTTCTCCTGCCCCGATTATGCTCAAGCCTTCTGTCGCTGCTCTGGACTGAGCCAGCACTGCCGCACCCACAGCGGCAAGAAGCCATACCGCTGCCCGACTTGCAAGGAGTCGTTCAGCCCTGGCGCCATGCTGGCACAGCATCGAGGCATCCACACCGGCGGGAGGCCCAACCCGAGGGCCACCTGCAGCAAAGCCTTCGGCAGGCACTCCACACTGCTGAAGAACGGTGACGGCCACAGCCACAAGAAGACGCAGCGCTGCCCGGTGTGTGTCAAGGCCTTCAGCACGGCTTTCTGCTAGCACAGCATCTGCGCATGCACAGCAACCCTCAGCCATGCAAATGCCAGGTGTGCGCCAAGGGCTCAGGCAGGGCTCAGCATTGTTGAAGTACCTGCGAGTGCACAGCGGCGAGCAGCTGTTCCCATGGCTGCAGTGCGGCAAGGCCTTCAGCCAGAGCTCAGCACTGCGGCAACACCAGTGCCAGAGCGCTCGCGCGCGGGAGCACGCGCACACACACACACACACACACACACACACACACGGCAGAGCGCCCCTACCGGTCTCCCCACTGCCGCAAGGCCTTTGGCCAGAGCTCCAACTTGCTGCACCACCTGTGAATCCACACCAGCTAACGGTCCTATTCCTGCCCCCACTAGCTTCTCCCTGCTGCAGCACCTACATATGCATTCTGGAGTGTGCCCCCTACTGCTGTCAGCTCTGTGGCAAGGCTTTCTGACAAGCCTCCAGCCTCACCAAGCACAAGTGAAAAAAAAAGAGAACTACAGGCCAATATCTTTGATGAACACAGTTGCAAAAATCCTCAACAAAATACTAGCAAACCAAATCCAACAATACATTTAAAAAAATCATTCACTACAATCAAGTGGGATTTATTCCTGGGTTGCACGGTGGTTTAATATTTGCAAATCAATCAACATGATACATGATATCAGTAAGAGAAAGGATAAAGAAACCATATGATCCTATCAATAGATGTGGAAAAGGCATCTGACAAAGTACAGCATCCATTCATGACAAAAGCCCTCAACAGAGTAGGTTTAGAGGGAATGTACCTCAACATAATAAAGGTCATATATGAAAAACCCACAGCAAATATCATACTCAATGGGGAAAAACTGAGAGTTTCCCCCCTAAGGTCAGGAACAAGACAGGGATGTCTACTCTCACCAGTTTTATTCAACATAGTACTAGAAGACCTAGCTACAGCAATCAGACAACCAAAAGAAATACCAGGTATCAAAACTGGTAAGGAAGAAGTAAAACTTTCACTATTTGTAGATGAAATCACAGTCTAAATAGAAAATCCTAAAGACTCCACTAAAAAACCTGCTAGAACTGATAAATGAATTCAGTAAACTCACAGGATACAAAATCACTATGCAGAAATTTGTTGCACTTCTATACCCTAATAATGAAGCAGCAGAAAAAGAACTTACTAAAACAATCCCATTTACAATTGCACCAAAAATAAAAAGATACCTAAAAATAAACCTGACCAAAGAAGTGAAAGACCTATACTCTGAAAACTGTGAAACACTAATGAAAGAAATTGAAGACAACACAAAGATATGGAAAGACGTTCCATGCCCATAGACTAGAACAACAAATATTGCTAAAATGTCTATACTACCCAAAGCAATCTGTAGATTTAATGCAATCCCTCAAAAATACTAATAGCATTTTTCACAGAGCCAGAACAAAAAAAAATCCTAAAATTGTACTGAATGATCCTGAAATGATCCTGAATTTCCAAAGCAATTTTGAAAAAGAAAAGGAAAGGTGGAGGTATCACAATTCACACTTCAAGTTATATTACAAAGCTACAGTAATCAAAAAGTAGATGCTGGCACAAAAATAGACATATAGATCAACAGAAAAGAATGGAAAACCCAGAAATGAACCCACAGTTATATGGTCAATTAATCTTCGGCAAAGCAAGGAAGAATATCCAACAGGAAAAAGTCAGTCTCTTCAACACATGGTGTTGGGAAAACTGGACAGCAACATGCAAAAGACTGAAAAGGGACCACTTTTGTAAAGCATACACAAAATAAATTCAAAATGGATTAAATATCTATACATGAGACCCGAAACCATAAAAATCCTAGAAGAGAATATAGGCAGTAATGTCTCTGACATTGGCCATAGCAACTTCTTATTAGATATGTCTCCTGAGGCAAGGGAAACAAAAACAAAAATAAACTATTGGGACTTCATCAAAATAAAAAGCTTCTGCACAGCAAAGGCAACAATCAACAAAACTGAAAGGCAAGAGATGGAATGGGAGAAGATATTTGCAAATGACATATCTGATAAAGGGTTAGTATCCAAAATATATATAAAGAACTGATACAAACCAACACCAGATAAAAACCAAATAATCCAATTTACAAAGGGGCAGAAGACATGAACAGACATTTTTCCAAAGAAGGCATCCAGATGGCCACAGACACATAAAAACAAACTCAGCCTCACTCAGCATCAGGGAAATACAAATCAAAACTACACTGAGCTATCACCTCACACCTGTTAGAGTGACTAAACTCAACAATACGAGGAATAACAGCTGTTGGTGAGGATGTGGGGGAAAAGGAACACTCTTGCACCGTAGGTAGAAATGCAAACTGGTGCATCCACGGTAGAAGACAGTATCGAGGTTCCTCAAAAAGTTAAAAATAGAACTATCCTGTGATAGTTCTATTGGATATTTACCACAAAAATATCAAAAAATTCAAAAGGATACATACACCAATGTTTACAGAGCATTATTTACAATAACCAAATTATGGAAGCAGCATAAGTGTCCATCAGCTGATGAATGGATAAAGAACAAGTGGTATATATACACAATAGAATATGATTCAGCCATCAAAAAAAAGATCTTGCCATTTGCAATGACATGGATGGAGCTAGAGAGTGTAATGCTAAGTGAAATAAGTCACTTAGCAGAAAAACAAATACCATATGATTTTACTTATATGTGGATTAAAGAAACAAAACGAACTGGCAAAAATGGGAAAAAAAGAGAGAAGGAGACAAATTAAGAAACAGATTCTTTTTTTTTTTTTTTTTTTTTTAAAGATTTTATTTATTTATTCGACAGAGATAGAGACAGCCAGTGAGAGAGGGAACACAAGCAGGGCGAGTGGGAGAGAAAGAAGCAGGCTCATAGCGGAAGAGCCTGATGTGGGGCTCGATCCCGTAACGCCGGGATCACGCCCTGAGCCGAAGGCAGACGCTTAACCGCTGTGCCACCCAGGCGCCCCCAAGAAACAGATTCTTAATTATACAGAACAAACTGATGGTTACTAGAGAGGAGGAGAATGGGAGGTTGGGTGAAAGGTGATGGGGATTAAGCTGTGCCTTGTTGTGATGAGCACTGGGTGATGTATCAACAATTCTGTTGTATCACTATATAATCACTAAATAAAAAATAAAATAACAAAAGCTAAATAAGTCAGAGATCTAACATACAACATGGTGTTTATAGCTAACAATACTATTGTATATTTGAAATTTGCTGAGAGTGGATCTGAAGTGTTCTCACCACACACACAAAAAAAATAAGTAACTATGTGAGGTGGAATAAAAGTTTTGAAAGATATTCTGTGATTATTTATTTATCTATTTAATTTTAAGGCAGCTAAACCTCAAATATCAAAAGTGAATGTCAACAGTTAACAGGAGTATCACTGTAATCATTATTTGAATCTTCCTCCCATCTGTCAAAAAAAACCAAAAAAAAGCTTTTCTCAACTAAAAAACAGGGAATTATGCTTTGGAACATATCCCTGTCCCTTTGAAATTTTTAAAAACGTTCATAAACATTTATTTAATTATATCCTAGTTTCTTACTTGTTATAGAAACTACGCAATCAAACTGAGAGAAGATAAAACCCAGATATTCAAAGCCAGCCACGTCCAATAGAACTTTCTAACAATAACCACATTGGTTACTAGGCATTTGAAATGTGGCTCGTGTGACAGCAGAATTGATTTTTTAATTAAATTGAACTCAATTTTAATTTTAGTAGCCACATGTGACTAGTGACTACTGATTGGACAGTGCCATTTCAGACTATTAAGAATTTCAAATAGGAGCAAGCTGACTAGACTATTTGATTTGATTTAGAAACTCTATGTACAGTATAATATCTGAACCATTATCTTACATGCATTACTAATTATATACCCATTCATTGTTTGAATTCTACTAACTCATATTTTACTTACTTGGCTTTAGACAATGTGGCTTTCGTGTATCTAGACTGTTTAAGGCGATTTTTCAGTTCTTCTAGTTTTTGCACCTGCTTTACTACTTGTGCAATATTTAAAGTGACTGTTTTGTCAGGTGCTGGAAAATCTGCCTCTAAAAACGTTTGACCTTTACTTATCTAAAATGATAAAATTAGCCAGTTACTTAGGTAATACCCATTTTGCTCTTATACCTCAAAGAAATTTCATCATTTTATTTACCATATTTAAATAATTTTTATAATACTCTTATCTATAGCTATAATCAAATACTGATATTTTATAAATATAATTTTACAAGTAATTACCTAACAACAGAATTATAACTAAGTGTTGACTTTCACATGTCAAAACTCAAATCAAATCTTCTGTTTATTATCTTAATATATAAGCATTTTAAGCAAGTTCAATAACAATCGAAACAGGATCAGTTAAGGGCAACTCAAAACATTTACAAGAGAATTCTAAGGTAATTGTTTCCCCAAAATCCTTTCTAAGAATAGTCTTACCTATGATAAATATGGAAAGACAATAATTTGCTCTCAAAAGCAATACCTTCTACTACTAACTCCCAGAAATTAATATATAAAAGTCTATGAAACTGACATTCCTTGGTCTGTCTGGGAAAAACCGAGACCCATTTGGGTGTCTCAAGACTTTTAAAACAGACCAAGCTACAGAATAATGAGCAATCAGGAGAAACAGTAATATCCACAGAATAATATGATAGACCATAACTGATATTCTAGGTATTAAGTCTGTTTAAAAAACACTGAGTGGGGTGTCTGGGTGGCACAGCAGTTAAGCGTCTGCCTTCGGCTCAGGGCGTGATCCTGGCGTTATGGGATCTAGCCCCACATCAGGCTCCTTCACTATGAGCCTGCTTCTTCCTCTCCTACTCCCCCTGCTTGTGTTTCCTCTCTCACTGGCTGTCTCTACCTCTGTTGAATAAATACATAAAATCTTTAAAAAAAAAAAAAGATACGGTACTATTTAAAAAAAAAAAAAAAGAACACTGAGCAAGATGAGTGCCTCCCCGCTTAAAAAAAAAAAAACTAAACAAAAACAGCCAATATGTACAGACATAAACAAGCAGAGTAGCAATTGAGGTAAAAAAAATTTTTTTTGACAAAATAAGAGAGATTCACCCATGTATATTATACACTTCCAACCCTAATGATGGGAGGGAAAGCTTAAAAAAAAAAAGAAGTAGTAGTAGTAGTAGTAGTAGTCAAGGCATAGACCTAAAACCAAGCAAAGAGAAATTCTAGCAATGGGATTTAAAAGAGACTTCATTTTAGTAATGCCTACTTGAAATGGAATTAGGATATAATAGCAGGAAGTATATACTGGGCAATGAACTAGAAGTCTGAATTTGAGGGATGCAGAACAGGTGGAAGGGAAATAGGAAATGTATGGAAACTCTATGGACAAAGGCATAATCCCAAAAGAGAGGACATAATTTGGTATATCAGATATATTGCCAAATCATAAATGGAGTCTAAAAGTGAGGTAGCCAGTTATCAATTTATTGCGTCTCATTTAAAAACCCATTCTTCATTGTCCTGCTTATAACAGTGGAACATTTCTCTCTTGACAGGTATCATGTTAACCTTTATCGATAGAGGGTCCTAGATACTACAGAAAGAAGCAGTTTTCTTCCTAAGTCTGTCATCTCTCTCTGCTTAATCCGAGGACACTGCATAGTATACCTAGTACAGCTCACCCCAAAAAGTTTCAACAGCACCACCGCATAGGTGTCTTCCTTGTAAGGTCCCTGGCATGACTCATTCCCTTGGGCAGCTTCATCCAGAACTTCTTAGCAAAATCTACCAGTGCAGAACCTCCCTCTGGGAAGCTTTCCAGCATACCACCCTTGTAGACAGCAAGACGTACAGCACCTCCCTGGAAGATGGCTTTTCCAGACCACAGAGGATGGCTTCCCAATGTACCACCAACAAGGGCAGCTTCCCAGTAAATCCCAGTTCCCACCAGCATGGCACCCCAGCAAACTTTCTCTGCCACTCAGTGATTACAGCTGCTCCTTCTTCGCAAGGTGTGGACCTTAGCCCTGCTTTAGGGAGAGGGTAAGGATAGGGGTATTAAGATTTGTTCCTTCCTTAAGTGCTATGCTTCCATCCGATCAGTAGAGGCTGTTCTATATACCTTCTAGCCCTGTATTCTTTAGAGTTGTCTTTATCACTTTATAGGTATTCTCCTGTTATAATAATTTTTTACGTTAAACTTTCCCTATTCAGATTACTGTGTAGTTTTTATCTTTTGATCAGTCCCTAACTGATACATTGTATTTCCCATTAGGAATTCAATTTAAACATAAATCCTTTCTGGGAGAAGAGATGAATAGACAATGAGATTATAGGCTATAAGATTTCATCAAAGAGACATACTGGGCACAGGCTCCAGCAGAACAACTCTGAAGCTCATAGGCTACATGCTTAGCCTACATTTCTCTGTTATTGCTCACCATACATTATGAAGCCTTCCTCATGTATCTTATTAATGCAACATGACCACAAGCACATAAACCTCACCAGCATGTACTAACAATAAAATGTGTCAGCAATAAAAACGAGATTATTCCACAATCCTCAAAAGTTAGTGTACATAATAATCCTCTAAAAAATCCTATTAAAAAGTTGGATTTAGCTCTGAACCTGTAAAGTATGTCCCTTAGCTAAACTGTTTTTATAGAAAATCCATAGACAGCTCCAATTGTTTTGATACCCCTAGTTGGCTCTTTCAAGGAGAATATGCCCAGATTAACCTCCTCACTAAGTGCCAATTTACCAGTTAACAATTTTTTTATAAAAAATTCAACTAGTTTCATTGTTCCTAAACTATCTGCAAGGCTTTTCTCTTCTCTTTTTTAAATTTTTTAAAAAGATTTTATTTATTTGAGAGTGAGAGAGAGGGAGAGAGCAGGAGCAAGGGGAGGAGCAGAGGGAGAGGGAGAAGTAGACTCCCTGATGAGTGCGGAGGCAGACACAGGGCTGGATCCCAGAACCCTGAGATCATGACTGAGCTAAAGACAGACACTTAACCAACTGAGCCACTCAGGTGCCCCTTCTCTCCTCTCTTTTATAAATCTTGGGTTTTGCCTTTATTCCCCAACAATAATCTAATTACTATTTCCCTCATAAGTAAATTTGCATACAAAATAGTTTTTAAAAATTGGTTATGAATGGCAAAAGAGAAATAGGCCTGTAACTGGAGGGAATGTGGCATTAAATTAGAGAGATATGAGCATAATTTAAAACCTGAAAGGAATGACACAATTAGGAAAAGTTTAATATACAATAGAGAATGATTAAACAAATTTCTTAAGATCCAAAACAAGTAAAAGAATGAGTCTTGTGTAGGAAAAGGAATAATATCTGTTTAACAAGAGGAAAGGAGGATAGAATGAGCATGTACATAAATAAATTTTTGTTTGGTAGCAGAAAATGAAGGAGTTCTAACCGGTGGATTGTATTTTCAAGCATTTTAAGTGACTGGCTGACAGTGAAATAATGGGACAGAAGGAGTGTGGGTTTGAGATGATAGTGAAATTCATTTTGGAAATGCAAAAGAATTGCCAGGCAGTATTTGGAATAATTATGTCTGAATAACTGTGTCACTTTCTTCATCAGTGTTTCACAGCTAAGCTAAAGGCCCAAGAGTAAATAAGTGCACTTATTTAAGGTCAAATTCTGTTAGACGAGTGCAATGAAAAAAAACAAGAGGTAAAGGAGAGTGGGAAGTTAAGAAATTCACTGTTAAGTACATATTCTCCAAGCTGAAAAGAAAAATGAGTAAAAAAGACTGCAGGAAGGTTAAGGAATGAATGAACTAGTGGTCTTGATAAAGTCAAAGAGTGGCCAGAAAAGTATTTAAATAATAGTATTTAAATAATAACTGATAAGACAGAAATTTGTAGTTCAAGAATAAGTTGCTTGAATTAATGATTTTTAGAGTAAAGCAATTTGCTTAATGATAAGGTCTAGAGTATGACTGGAAGTGAGGGCCAAAGGTAAAGAAAGACACTAGCTCTGGGGAGATGAGGAGTCAAGGAACTGAGAGGCTGGGATTTGGGGTGGGTCTTCACATTAACAGAACTAACTATAAAAAGAAGAAAATGAGACAAAAGCATGAATAAAGTAGAATAAAAAGAAGTTGGTAGGGGCACCTGGGTGGCACAGCGGTTAAGCGTCTGCCTTCGGCTCAGGGTGTGATCCGGCATTATGGGATCGAGCCCCACATCAGGCTCCTCCGCTATGAGCCTGCTTCTTCCTCTCCCACTCCCCCTGCTTGTGTTCCCTCTCTCACTGGCTGTCTCTATCTCTGTCGAATAAATAAACAAAATCTTTAAAAAAAAAAAAAAAGAAGTTGGTAGATGAAAGTAAGAAGGCAGAAGGCAAGCTAGATTTTTCAAGTTGCAAAGTATGCATTTTACAAGAGGAGAGAACAGTGGACTTCACCTCAATCCTACATCTCTGGAAAGATAATGACCAATCTACCATGATCAGAGAGCTACTAACACTCTTCCAATGTCAGCCATATCCATTCTAAAGCAAAGAGTATACAGACCATTAAAGTCAACTCTGGAGCCAAAGGTAAAATAATAAGAGGGTGCTAGGAGACAGTTACAATTTCTAGCTTTACTTTTTAATTTTATATCCCAAATAAATGAACTTATTTAATTGAAAGTGCCTGGGATTCAAGAGCATTTAATTGGACTTAACCATAAACATAACCAAAGGAGAACAAGAATCATTCTATAAATCACTGAGGTTATCCTAGAAATTATTCTGTTATATTAACAGCATAAAGTCTTTCCCAAAATAGAATTAAAAACCCTTAAGGTTAGAAACCACTAGCTTTCAAAATGGTCATAAAACATCTGAAAATCTAAAGTACAAAAAAAAAATCATTAAAATAACATTAAGTTTAAAGAAAACCAATATATAATTTTATAAGTAAGTAGATCATCATATTATACATGCTTTTTAAAATACAGGAGAAATGTTTAAGTTGATAAGTTTTCGCTTGTCACTTACTCTTTTATGTAAATTAGGAAAGAATGATAAATTTCCATTATTTAATTTTAAGAGAAAGAATGTGTCAAACTTAGAGCATTCCAGATACATGTAGGAATGTAGTATGTAGTCACTGAGAAACATTTTGTTCTACCCATTTGTTCCTTCTCTACCTAAATTAAAAGATTATAAACAATGATTATTCAAAAATTTTTACTTCAAATTGATTTTCAGATGAGACAAAATATTAATTTAATTTACAATTAAGATAATTGTATATTATCTTATGTTTGTTATGTATGTATGTTATACTTACCTCTTCCATCTGATTGACCTGTAGCTGAAACCACTTTAAAAAAAAAAGAAATACTTATTGACAAGTTATTCAAATATATGGGTACACGTGAGTGCATTTGTGTGTGTGTGTGTGTGTGTCTTCATCTATCAAATATTAGCCCTGGACCAAACATCAGTTATCATAGGGTTCAGAATGGGGCTAATGCAACATAAAACTTGACCATAATATTTTTCAATGTATATAGTAGCAAGTTTGGGAGTTCTTTTTAGTTCCTCAAAACTTAGAAACTTCTTCATTAATACATATTTCTGTATTAAATGTTAGTAGGCTTAAACCGCAATATATTGAACATACCTTAAAAAGAGATTCCAAAATCTGGAAAATAAAGTTTTAATTAAAACATTTAAGAATAAAAATTCTTCACAGTATATGATGTGATAAAATAAGTCTCTATATTTCTCAATCAGAAAAATGCACAAGTTACTAAAACTATAAATCTATAATCCAAAATCATATGTTTATAATTACAGATACAGTTTTTAGTATATCTTGAACAGACAACTCAATTCTATAAAAATTTCCATCATTATAGATCGATATTAGGATACCCCCAAATAATTCACATATATGATTTCATGTATTTTCTTAATATAGGTAAGGAAAAAAAATAAGATTCCTCTTGGGAAAGTTTTTTTTATACATCAAGAGTACATAAAGAAAAGCATTATCATAAGAACATTATCTCTTCAACAGGACTTTCCTTTGATAATGGGACTAAAAATCAAATATAAAATATTATACTACTACTTGGTATTTTTAATGGAAAATGCAAATAACTGGTTTGGGAGATTGTGACAGAAACTGAATATCCAAATCGAATAACATAATCCAAAATACCAATATTTAACACTTAGAAAATGTAATGTTAACATGATTATGTTTGCCACACAAAATAAAAGCCCATTTTATCACATCCATCTAAGAGTTTTTAATTACTTTGTTAAAGAAAAATATTACTACATTCAGGCAGTAAAAAAAAAAAAAAAAGTTACTTTACTAAAAAATCAGGCTAGTCTAAAATTTCTCTTCTGCCACACTAACTCTAAATAAATAGTTCAAAAAGTGTGGTTCCACAATCAAAAACATCAGCACCACCTAAACAAAGATATTCATGGTCAATGTAAATTCTTAGGCCCCACCCCAATCAATTTAATCAAAAACTCTGGGAGTAGGGCCGGCAATTTGTGTTTTAACAAGCCCTCCAATTGATTCCATTGCATGCTAAAGTTTGAGAATCACTGTGCTAAGTAATAAGAAATCAGAAATCTAAGCAAAAAGGGCTGAGATCCTCAAGAAAACATACCAAAGTAAATAAATATGCAAGTCTGAAGGAAAAGGTTTTCAGCTACGTAAGGATTTAGAAACTAATGTTCACTGAGGCAAACTACATTGGAGTAAACTCATTCTTCTCACTATCAAAAGAGATTCCAAGGTTCTCAAAACCTCTTTTCCTATCTCAGAAGATGATGGGAAACCATCATATGTCAACTCATCCATTCATTAGAGTCAGAGTTCAACAACTATCTAAACCACTAAAAGCCTGGAGAACAAAGGCTTTCTCAACTACTGAGAAAAACATCAGTTCTAGTAATGTCGAATCTAGAACATTACTGATAAAAGTGGAAAATGAAAACTGACCGGAAGTGAGAAAATCAATTTTAGGCAAACACTAAATAGAAAGAGAAAATTCTACGAAAATGTGGAATAATATATATAAAGTTCCCCAGGAAAATATTAAACTTCTATTCTAATTTTAAAGATATTATCATGTAGGTGTGAAGCCAAAATAAAACTATTTTCAGAAATTCAAAGGCTCAGAAATGATTTCACCACACATTCTAACCTAGCAAACAAAAACAAAATTTATTCTTAGAAAAGTAAACACAAGAAAAAACTATAGGCAAGGTAATCAGTAAATACCCTATTCTTTTTCTTTCAACTTTTTATTTAATTAGTTGGCATATAGGTTAATATTAGTTTCAGGAGCAGAATTTAGTGATTCATCACTTACATATAATACCCAGTGCTCATCACAAGTGCCCTCCTTAATATCCATCACCGATTTAACCCATCCCCCTGCCCACCTCCCCTCCAGCAACCCTGTTTGTTCTCTACAGTTAAGAGTCTGTTTTATGGTTTACCTCTCTCTTTATTTTTCCCCTTATGTTCATCTGTTTCATTTCTTAAATTCCACATATGAGTGCAATCATATGGTATTGGTCTTTCTCTGATTCACTTATTTCACTTAGCATAATACACTCTAGCTCCATCCACATTGTTGCAAATGGCAAGATTTCATTATTTTTTATGGCTCAGTAATATCCCATTGTGTATATATACCACAATTTCTTTATCCATACACCAGTCAATGGCCCTTTGGGCTCTTTCCATAATTTGGCTATTGTTGATAACGTTGCTCTAATATAAACATCAAGGTGCATGTCTTCCCCCTTTGAATTAATATTTTTTTATTATTTGAATAAATACCTAATAGTGCAATTGTTAGATATTAGGGTAGTTCTATTTTTAATTTTTTGAGGAACTTCCATACTGTTTTCCAGAGTGGCTGCACCAGCTTGCATTCCCACCAACAGTGTAGGAGGGTTCCCCTTTCTTCACATCCTCGCCAACATCTGTTGTTTCCTGTGTTGCTAATTTTAGCCATTCTGACAAGTGTGAGGTGATATCTCATTGTAGTTTTAATTTGTATTTCCCTGATGATGAGTGATATTGAGCATCTTTTCATGTGTCTGTTAGCCATCTAGTAAATACCCTACTCTTAAAAAAATTGTGGATAATGGGACTGGCACTTAATGCTGCTGTCATATAAACTTCCCAATGAGAAGATGGCATAATATTTTTTAAAGTGAAATAATAACCTGTAACTAAAATTCCAGATAGGCATATTGTATCACTGAAGCCAAGAGAAGTCCCGAAAGACTGGCAGCTTTTGCCTTTGTTTCATCTAGCTCAAAACTCTCTCAAGGCAAAAAACAAACAAAACAAAACAAAAACAAAAGAACAAAAAAACCCAGCTAAGCAGAGGGCTTTCCTCAACATTGAAAGGCAAATAAACAAGGCACAGCTCCCTGGAGAAAAAGACTGCATTGTGACAAATAATACACATGTCAGCAGCCTAGAAGAAAAAGCTGGGTAGAGAGTTACTTTGGAAAATAAGGATTTTGAAAAGATACCATATATAAGGGAGAGTCTAATAAGCCATGCACTTGCCCAGGCCAGGACTCATGCTCAGAAAATATCTGAGTGGACACTAAACTTTCATCTTTGGCTTATCTTTATCTCAGAGCAAGTAGAAAATGAAGGCTAACTCAAGATTTGTAAACAACCTGGCTAAGCTTTGTAGGAGTGCCCCAACACACAGCCAATCTTAAAGGAACAGGAATTTTTTTTTCTCCTTTTCTTTTTCTTTCTTTCTTTTTTTTTCTTTTTCTTTTTTTTTTTTTTTTTTTTTTTGTGGCTCAAGGCATTTAAGGGAATCTTCCTCAAATCCACCAGCTGACCACAAGCAACAGGAACAGAGGCCTGAGATATAAAATATTTAATCAAGGAATACAGACTTTCAAAATAAATAGTTTAGACTTCTGGTTTCCAATCCAGCATTCAAGGAGCCTGGATTAGTCACTCTGTCTTAATAATAAAAGCTGAATGGACTGAAAATCAACAACTCTTCTTACATATACACAGAATTGAGGTCACTGAGCAAATCACAGCACCAAAAATTAAAGAAACAAACAGGTGATATTGAGAATCAGAAATTATCAGAGCAGAAATCCATGAGAACAAACCTCCACAGGAACTAGCAGTGGGATAAGAAAATCCAAACTGTAAATGAGTTGCTGAAAGCCCAGTATGGACAAGTTCAAGAGTTAAAAACTTTAATGGGGGCAAGTTTTGAGGAGTTTCTTTAAAAACTAAGCATACTCTTACCATATTACCTAGAAATCATTCTCCTTGGTGTTTAACCAAATGATTGAAAACTTATATCCATACAAAAACCTGCACACAATGTTTATAGCAGCTTTATTCATAATTACCAAAACTTGGAAGCAAACAAGGTGTCATTCAGTAAGTGAATGGATAAACAAACTGTGGTACAACTATATAATAAATTATTATTCTGCACAAAAAAAAAAAAAAAAGAGCTGTCAATCCATGAAAAGACATGTAGGAATCTTACATGCATATTACTAAGTGAAAGAAGCCAATCCAAAAAAGGCTATACACTGATTCCAACTATATGACATTCTAGAAAAGGAAAACTAAAGACGTAAAAGGATCTGTGGCTATCAGGGGTTGGATAGGGAAAGGAAGATGAATATGTGGAAGACATAGAATTTTTAGGGCAGTGAAACCATTCTGTA
This sequence comes from Ursus arctos, assembly GCF_023065955.2. Lineage (NCBI taxonomy): Eukaryota > Metazoa > Chordata > Mammalia > Carnivora > Ursidae > Ursus > Ursus arctos. The sequence goes on from NW_026622986.1 coordinate 6,747,108, forward strand.
TGATACTATAATTGTGCATACATATCATTTTACATTAGTTAATACCCACAGAATGTACAACACCAAGAGAAAGCCTTGCATTCCCTTATGTAAGCTTGGACTTCGGGTGATAATAATGTGTCCGTATAGTTTCATAGATCATACAAAGATACCACTCTGGTGCATGATGTTGATAATAGGGAAGGTCCATGCATGCATAGGAATAGAGGATATATGGAAACTCTCTGTACTATATGCAATTCTGCTGAGAACACAAAATTGCTCTAAAAATGAAGTCTATTTAAAAAATAATAGTTTAGAAAAGTTGATAAATAAAAATAAAAAAATTTAAGGAGAGGGGAAAATCTGACATCCAGAGTTACCACATAAAATATTCAAAATACCTTGTTTTCAACAAAAAATTACAAAACAAGCATTCAATGATATAAGAAATTGTGACTTATTTGAAGGAAAAAATAAATAAACAGATACTGTCCCTAAAGAAGTTCATATGCTAGACTTAGTAGACAAAACTTTTAAATCTACTGTCTTAAATACACTCAGTGAGCTAAAGGAAATCATGCACGAAGAATTAAAGGAAACAAAAAACAGTATTCTAACAAATTTAAATAAAGATATAGAAATTACAGAAAGAAACCAAATTCTAGAAATGAAAACTTAAATTTGGGAACAATAACTGAAATGAAAATTTTACTAGAGGGTTTTGACAGCAGATTTGAGCAGGCAAAAGAATCTGTCAATTTAAAGTCAGACCAATTGAAATTATCCAGTCTGAGAAGAAGAAAGAAAAATGAATGAAAAAGAAAAGAACAGAGCCTAATAGAATTATGGGATATCATCAAGTATATCAACATAGACATTATAAGACTCCAAGGAAAATAGAGAGAAAAGGGACCAAAAAGGATATTTAAGGAAATAATGACAGAATACTTCCCAAATTTGAGAAAAGGTAAGGATTTGTATGTCAAAATCCTAGTAGAATAAATGAAAAAATCCATATGAAGACACATTATAATAAAACTGTTGAAAGCCAAACACAAATATAGAATCCTGAAAGCAGCAAAAGAGAAGTAATATGTACAAGAGAGCTTCAATAAGATTAACAGCTGATTTCTCCTCAGAGACTACGGACACCAGAAGGTAGTGTGATGGCATATTTTAAATGCAATTAACAAAAAAATACCGTATGCCAAGTATTACATATCTGGCAAAATTATTCTTCAAAAATGAAGGATAACTTAAGAAAAAACGCCATAATTAAATATAAGAAATTTATGAATAAAAATATGTAAATATGACAGCATATACATAAACTGCAGGGGGAATAAAAGGAACAAAAAGAAGTTTTTTTAGAATGTGTTTGAACTTAAATGACCAGCAACTTAATAGAGACTGCTATATGCTTAAGATGTCACATATGAGCTTCATGGTAACCACAAACCCAAAATCTATAAAAGATACAAAAAAATAAAGAGAAAGAAGCCAAATATAACACTACCGAAACTCATTAGTCACAAAGGAGAGCAAGAGGAGAAAGAAGCAGAGAAGAACTACAAAAACAACCATAATGTAATTAACAAAATGGCAATAAGTACATACTATCAGTAATTACTTTAATGTAAATGACCTAAATTCTTCAATCAAAAGACATGGGGTGACATGTGGATAAAAAAAATATAAGAACCATCTACATGTTGTCTATAAGAGACTCACTTCAGACCCAAAGACACATACAGACTGAAAGTGAAGGAATGGAAAAATACTGACCCTTACAAATGGAAGCAAAAAAAAGCCAGGTAACAATACCTGTATCAGACATGGTACTTTTAAACAACAACTTTATTTTTTTTTTTAAAGATTTTATTTATTTATGTGACAGAGAGACAGCCAGTGAGAGAGGGAACACAGCAGGGGGAGTGGAAGAGGAAGAAGCAGGCTCACAGCGGAGGAGCCTGATGTGGGACTCGATCCCGGCACGCCGGGATCACGCCCTGAGCCGAAGGCAGACGCTTTAACGACTGCGCTACCCAGGCGTCCCTAAACAACAACTTTAAAAAGACAAAGAAAGGTATCACATAATAATAAAATAAAGAGATCAATCCAACAAGAGGATATAACAATTGTAAACATCTATGCATCCAATATTAGAGCAACTAAATATATTTAAAGCAAATATAAACAGACATAAAGGGAGAAATTTTAATACAATAATAGTAGCAGACTTTAACACCTCACTTATATCAATAGATAGATCATTCAGGCAGAAAATCAATAAGGAAATAAGAGTGTCTGAATGACCTATTAGACCAGATGAACATAACATATATATAGAACAATCCATCCAAAATAACAGAATATACATTCTTCTCAAGTGTACATGGAACATTCCCCAGAATAGATATGTTAGGCACAAAACAAGTCTCAATACTTAAAAACTGAAATCATACAATGCATCTTTTTCAACCACAATGGTATGAAACTAAAAATCAGGAGAAAAAAATGAAAAGAACACAAACACATAGAGGCTAAACAACATGCTACTAAACAACTAATGGCTCGATGAAGAAATCAAAGAAAAAACTGAAAAATATATGGAGACAAATGAAAGCACAACCGTCTAAAATCTTTGGGATACAGCAAAAGCAGTATTAGGAGGGAGATACATAGCAACACAGGCCTACCTCAAAAAACAAGAAAACGTTCAAATAAACAACCTAACCTTACACCTAAATGAACCAGAAAAAGAACAAACAAAGCCCAAGGTGACCAGAAGGAAGAAAAACTAATAAAGATCAGAACACAAATAACAAGACTTTTAAAAAAGGAAAAGATCAATGAATAAAACCAAGAGCTGCTTCTTTAAAAAGATAAACAAAATTGATAACCCTTAGCCAGACTCCTCAAGAAAAAAACTCAAATAAATAAAATCAGAAACAAAAGAGAAGAATCAACTTACACCACAGAAATACAACAGAAAATAAGAGAATACTATGAAAAATTATATGTCAGCAAACTGGGAAACTTAGAAGAAATGAATAAAATTCTAGAAAAATGCAATCTTCCAAAATTGAATCAGGACAAGACAGAAAAGTCTGAAGACCAATTACTAGTAATGAAATTAAATTGGTAGTCAAAAAACTGCCAAAAAATAAACGTCCAGGACCAGATGGATTCATAGATGAATTCTGACAACCATTTAAAGAATTCTCAAACTATTCCAAAAAATCAGAAGAAAAAGGAAAAGTTTCCAAATTCATTCTACAAGGCCAGCATTACCCTAACACCAAAATCAGACCAAAAAAAGAAAACTATAGGCCAATATCATTGATGCACATAGATGTAAAAATCCTCAACAAAATACAGGTAAACCACATTCAGACAATACATTAAAAGGATCATTCACCACGATCAACAGGGATTTATTCTGGGGCACCTGGGTGGCTCAGTTGGTTAAGTGTCTTACTTCAGCTCAGGTCATGATCTCAGGGTCCTGGGATCAAGCCCAGTGTCAGGCTCCTTGCTCAGCGGGGAGTCTGCTTGTCCCTCTCCCTCTGTCCCTCCCCCACTCATGCTTGCCCTGTCTCTCAAATAAATAAAGTCTTATAAAAAAAAAAAAAAAAAGAGGGACTTATTCTGGGGGTGCAAGGATGATTTAATATTCACAAATCAATGTGATACATCACATCAACAAAAAGGATTAAAAACCATATGATCATCTCAATAAATGCAGAAGCAGCATTTGATAAAATTCAACAGTCATTGTGATAAAAATTCTCAAGAAAGTGGGTTTAGCAGAAACATACATCAACATAACAAAGGCCATATTAAAAAAAAAAAAAACACAGCTAACATCACACCCAATGCGGGAAAGAAATAGAGCTTTTCCCTTAAGGTCAGAAATAAGACAGGATATCTACTCTCACCACTATTATTCAACATAGTACTGGAAGTCCTAGCTACAGCAATCAGGCAAGAAAAATAAATAAAAAGCATCTATATTGGTAAGGAAGAAGTTAAGCTGTTGTTATTTGCAAATGGCATATCACTATACATAGAAAACCCTAAACTATTAGAACTATTAGAAATAATAAAGGAATTCCGTAACATTACAGAATATAAAATTAATATTCAGAAATCTGTTGCATTTCTATACACTAATAAGAAAGTAGCAGAAAGAGAAATTAAGAGAACAATTCTATTTACAATTACACCAAAAAAAAAAAAATTAAATACCAAGGAATAGATATAACAAAGGTAGTGAAAGACCTATACTCTGAAAATCATAAAACACTGATGAAAAAAATGGAAGATGACACAAATGGAAAGATATTTCATGCTCATGGATTGAAAGAATTAATACTGTTAAAATGTCCATACTACCCAAGGCAATCTACAGTTTTAATGTAATCCCTATCAAAATAGCAAAGGCATTTTCACAGAACTAGAATAAACAATCCTAAAATTTGTATGGAACCACAAAAGACCCCAAATAGCCAAAGCAATCTTGAAAAGAAAAACAAAGCTGGAGGTAGCAGAATTCTAGGTTTCAAAATATACCACAAAGCTATAGTAATGAAAACGGTATGGTACTGGCACAAAAATAGATTTATAGATCAATAGAACAAAATAGAAAATCCAGAAATAAACCCATGCTTGTGTAGTCAATTAATCTACAACAAAGAAGGCAAAAATATACAATGGGGAAAAGACACTTTCTTCAATAAATGGTGCTAGGAAAACTGGACAGCTATACGCAAAAGGATGAAACTGGACCACTTTCTATACCATACACAAAAATAAACTAAAAATAGATTAAATACCTAAATGTGAGACCTGAAACCATAAAAATCCTAGAAGAGAACAGAGACACAATTCTTTTTTTGACACTGACCATAGCAACGTTTTTCTAGGTAAGTCTCCTGAGGAAAAATAAACAAAAGCCAAGTAAACTATTGGGATTACATCATAATAAAAAGCTTTTGCATAGCAAATGAACCATCAACAAAACAAAAAAGCAATCTACTGAATGAGAGAAGATATTTGCAAATGATGTACCTCATAAGGGGTTAATATCCAAAATATAGGGGGGGGGGGGAGATGGCAGAGGAGTAGGGGACCCTTTTTCAACCAGGCCTCTGAATCAAGATGGATATCTACCAGACAATTCTGAACACCCATGAAATCACCCTGAGATGTAAGAAGATACATCTGGATCTCTACAAACAGAACATCTCCAGCAGTTGGTCTCAAGGTATGACATGGGGAGCTGAGTTTGCGGGCAGATATCGGAAGATAAACAGAAGGAGGAGGGAGCATCTGTAAACTTGCTCCAGGAAGACAAAAGCTTCCCGCACTAGGGACAGGCACAAACTCACAGACCAGTAGAGGCAGGGAAAGATCTTTAGGACGTCACACCAACTGAAACTTGGAGCTCAGGAGCATGCGTGCAAACCAAGGGCAGCTGGCTGTTTTGGAAGCACAAAGAGCAGAGATGTGCCCAGCACTGGGAGTGAGGACTGGGAGAGCAGCTGTGGGGTGCACAAACCAGCCCGCTGTTGGTTTTTAGCAGCACAGACAGAAACAGAGTCAGTGTGGCCAGGATAGCTCAGTGAAAAGCAGACTGCAATCTCTCTGTTCTGAGACAGAGGTTTGGGATACAGTCACTTCTGCTCTGACTCTCAGAAGAGACACAGAAAGCCACAGGGAAAGATGCCAGAGAAAAAAGCCCCAAATAACCCATTCTCATTGAGCCCATCCCCCCACTCAGGGGGCAGGGCAACTCTGCCCAACAGGGTTGCCTGAGTATCAGCATGGCAGGTCCCTCCCCCAGAAGGCATGCTGGAAGAACAAGAAGACCACAAACCTAAAGTCCCTATAAAACAGGTACATCTTGCCTGTGTCCTGGTCAATAATTTGAACTCTGTACATTCCCACAACCACACCTCATGAGAATAACAAAGACGAGGAACCCCCAACAAAGGAAAGAAACAGAGGCTCTGGCTTCTGCCACAGAACTAATGGATAAGGATATAACCAAGATGTCAGAAATGAATTTCAGAGTAACAATTATCAAGATGATGTATATGCTTCAGAAAAATATTAACAAAAATATAGAATCTGTAAGAGCTGAAATGAGAACTAATCTGGCAGAATTAAAAAGGCTATGAATGAAATGCAGTCTAAACTGGAAGCTCTGACTGCCAGGATAAATAAGGCAGAAGAACGAATTAGTGAGTTAGAGGATAAGGTGATAGAAAAGAAGGAAAAAGAGGTAGCATGGGAAAAACTAATCCAATTTCAAGAAACTAAGCTGAGGGAGATTACTGACTCAACAAAATGTTCCAATATCAGAATCATCGGGATCCCCAAGGGGGTGGAGAAAGAGAGAGGTCTAGGAGATATATTTGAGCAAATCATAGCTGAGAACTTCCTTAATCTGGAGAAAGAAACAAGCATTCATGTCCAAGAGGCAGAGAGGACCACTCCCGAGATCGAGAACAGACCAACACCATGACATATAATAGTACAATTTGCAAATCTTAGATCCAAGGAAACAATCTTGAAAGCAGCGAGGGGGAAGAGATTTCTTATGTACAGAGGGAGGAACATAAGAATAATGTCAGACCTGTCCACAGAGACCTGGCAAGCCAGAAAGGGCTGGCAAGACATATTCAGAGTACTAAATGAGAAGAACATGCAGCCAAGGACACTGTATCCAGCAAGGCTGTCATTCGGAATGGATGGAGAGACAAGGAGCTTCTGAGACTGGCAGAAACTAAAAGAATATGTGACCACCAAGCCGGCCTGCAAGAAATATTAAGGGATGGAGGGGTTCTATAAAAGAAGAAAGACCCCAAGAGTGATACAGAACAGAAATTTACAGGGACAATCTATAGGAACAAGGACTTACAGGCAACATGACGACATTAAAATCATATCTCTCAATAATCACTCTCAGTGTGAATGGCCTAAGCGCTCCCATAAAATGCCACAGGGTTGCAGAATGGATAAAAAGACATGACCCATCAATATGCTGTCTACAAGAAACATACTTTGAACCTAAAGATATAACCAGACTGAAATGGAAGAGATGGAGAACCATTTTTCATGCCAACAGACCTCAAAAGAAAGCTGGGGTAGCAATTCTCACGTCAGACATTAGATTTTAAGCTAAAGACTGTAGTTAGAGATACAGAAGGACACGATATTATTCTTAAAGGGCATATCCAACAAGAGGATCTAACAATTATAAATATCTATGCCCCCAACAGGGGAGCAGCCAACTACATAAGCCAACTGTTAACCAAAATAAAGAGACATATAGATAATAATATATTAATAGTGGGGGACCTCAACACTCTGCTCTCAGGAACAGAAAGATCATCTAAGCAGAAAATCAATAAAGAAACAAGAGTTTTGAATGACACACTGGGCCAGATGGAGTCATAGATATATATGAACATTCCACCCTAAAATAACACAATACACATTCTTTTCAAACGCACATAGAACTTTCTCCAGAATAGACCATATACTGGGTCACAAAACAGATCTCAACCGATACCAAAAGACTGAGACTATTCCCTGCATATTCTCAGACCACAATGCTTTGAAACTGGAACTCATTCACTTGGAAGAAAGTCAAACACTTGGAAGCTAAGGACCATCTTCTTAAAAATGTTTGGGTCAACCAGGAAATTAGAGAAGAACTTAAGCAATTTATGGAATCCAATCAGAATGAAAACACATTGGTCCAAAACCTATGGGATACTGCAAAGGTGGTCCTAAGGGGGAAATACATAGCCATCGAGGCTCACTCAAAACAATAGAAAACACTAAAATGCAGACTCTATACTCACACCTTAAACAACTGGAGATGGAACAGAAGAACAGGCCTAAGCCATGTGCAAAAAGAGAACTGACAAAGATTAGATCAGAGATCAATGAATTAGAAGCTAGAAATACAGTAGAGCAGATCAACGAAACTAGAAGCTGGTTCTTTGAAAGAATTAATAAGATCGATAAACCACTGGCCAGACTTATCCAAAAGAAAAGAAAAAGGACCCAAATTAATAAAATTATGAATGAAAGGGGAGAGATCATGACTAACACCAAGGAAATAGAAACAATCATTAGAAACCATTATCAACAACTATGTCAATAAATTAAGCAACCTGGAAGAAATGGATCCCTTCCTGGAAACCTAAAAACTACCAAGACTGAAACAGGAAGAGACTGACATCCTAAATAGGCCAAGATCCAGGAACAACATTGAAGCAGAGATTGAAAACCTCCCAAAAAACAAGACTCCAGGGCCTGATGGATTCCCTGGGGAATTCTATCAAACATTCAAAGAAGAAATAATACCTATTCTCCTGAAGCTGTTTCAAAAAATAGAAACAGAAGGAAAATTTCCAAACTCATTCTATGAGGTCAGCATACCTTGATCCCCAAACCAGGCAACGACCCCATCAGAAAGGAGAATTACAGACCAATACCCCTGATGAATATGGATGCCAAAATTCTCACAAGATCCTAGCTAATAGGATCCAACAGTACATGAAAAGGATTATCCATCACAACCAGGTGGGATTCATCTCTGAGATGCAAGTGTGGTTCAACATTTGCAAATCAATCAGTGTGACAGAACACATTAATAAGAGGAGACAAGAATCATATGGTCCTCTCAACTGATGCAGAAAAAGCATTTGACAAAATACAGCATCCTCCCCTGATTAAAACCCTTCAGAGTATAGGGATAGAGGGTATATTCCTCAATTTCATACAAACCATCTATGAAAAGCCCACAGCGAATATCATTCTCAATGGGGAAAAGCTGAGAGCCTTTCTCCCTTAAGATCAGGAGCACGACAAAGGATGCCCACTCTCAGCACTATTGTTCAACACAGTACTAGAAGTCCTAGCAACAGCAATCAGACAATGAAAAGAAATAAAAGGTATTCAAATCGACAAAGAAGAAGTCAAACTCTCTCTCTTTGCAGATGACATGATACTTTATGTGGAAAACCAAAAGACTTCACCCCCAAATTACTAGAACTCTTACAGCAATTCAGTAATGTGGCAGGATACAAAATCAATGCACAGAAATCAGTGGCATTTCTATATACTAACAATGAGACTGAAGAAAGAGAAATTAGGGAATTGATTCCATTTATAATAGCACCCAAAACCATAAGATACCTTGGAATAACCTAACCAAAGAGGTAAAGGATCTATATTCTAGAAACTACAGAACACTGATGAAAGACATTGAAGATGACACAAAAAGATAGAAGAACATTCCATGTTCATGGATCAGAAGAATAAACATAGTTAAAATGTCTATGCTACCCAAAGCAATCCATACTTTCAACGCCATCCTGATCAAAATACCAATTCCATTTTTCAAAGTGCTGGAACAAACAATCCTAAAATTTGTGTGGAACCAGAAAAGACTCCGAATCACCAAGGAAATGTTGAAAAAGAAAAACAAAGCTGGGGGCATTACGTTGCCTGATTTCAAGCTGTATTACAAAGCTGTGATCGCTAAGACAGCATGCTACTGGTACAAAAACAGACACACAGATCAATGGAACAGAATACAGCACCCAGATATGGACCTCAACTCTATGGTCAACTAATCCTTGACAAAGCAGAAAAAACATCCAATAGAAAAAACACAGTCTCTTCAGTAAATGGTGCTGGGAAAACTGGACAGCTATATACAGAAGAATGAAACTTGACAATTCTCTCACACCACATTCAAAGATAAACTCTAAATGGATGAAAGACCTCTATGTGAGACAGGAATCCGTCAAGAAATCATAGAGGAGAACATAGGCAGTAACATCGTCAACACTGGCCACAGCAACCTCTTTCATGACACATCTCCAAAGGCAAGGGAAACAAAAGCAAAAATGAACTTTTGGGACTTCATCAAGAGAAAAAGCTTCTACACAGCAAAGGAAACAGTCAACAAAACAAAGAGGCAACCCACGGAATGAGAGAAGATACTTGCAAATGCCAGTTCAGATAAAGGGCTGGTATCCAAGAGCTATAAAGAACTTATCAAACTCAGCACCCAAGAAACAAATAATCAAATCAAAAAATGGGCACAAGATATGAACAGACACTTTTCCAATGAAGACATATGAATGGCTAACAGACACATGAAAAAATGTTCACCATCATTAGCCATCAGGGAAATTCAAGTCAAAACCACATTGAGATACCACCTTATGCCAGTTAGAATGTCCCTTTTTTGTATATTTTTAAATTATTAGTAGTTACCTTAGCATGACAATGAATATCATAAACTTTTAATAGTATAGTTTGAATTGATGCTAACTAAATTTCAAAATTACACATCTCTGTTCCTATACAGCTTTATCCTCCCTTTTTATTGTCATAAAGTAGACTGTTCCACATTGTGTGCTCATTAACATAGATTTATAATTACTTATATTTTATGCTTTATGTTGTCTTTTATATTGTATGGAAAAAAGGATTCAAAAACCAAAAATATATTATTTTTTGTATTTTTTATTTAGCTACATGGTTACTTCCTTTTTTTACTTTTTTATTTGAATATATTTGACACACAATGTTACATTAGAATCAAGTATACAAGACAGTGAAGGGATTCAACAACTCTGTAAATTACGCTATGTAAGTGTAGCTACTATCACCATGCAATGCTATGACAATACAATTGGTTATATTCCCTACACTGTAACTTTTATTCCCATGATTTATTCATTCAATAGCTGGAAGCCTGTATCTCCTACTCCCCTTCACCCATTTTGCCCATCCTCTACCTCCTGCTCTCTGGCAATCATCAGTCTCTTCTCTGTATTTATAGATCTGATTCTGCCTTTTGCTTGTTTATTCATTTGGTTTTTTTAGTTTCCACATATAAGTGAAATCATATGGTATTTGCCTTTCTCTGTCTGACTTACTTAACATAATGTCTTCTAGGTCTATCCATGTTGCCACAAATGGCAAGATTTCATTCTTTTTCATGACTAATATTCCATTTTATATATATAATATATATATATTATATATATACATATATATATATATTATATATATACATATATATATATGTATAAACACACACATATAATGCATATATATATATACATATATATATATGTATAAACACACACATATAATATATATATATATATATATATCATATCACCTTTATCAATTCATCTATCAAGATAGATGACTTGTAAAGTCATCTTGGGATGCTTCCATATCTTGGCTATTGTAAATAATGCTGCAATAAATGTAGGGTTTCATATCTTTTCAACTTAATATTTTCATTTTCTTTGAGTGAATATTTGGTAGAATTATTAGATCATATGGTAGTTCTATTTTTAAATTTTCAAGGAACCTTCATACTAGTTCCCATGATGGCTATTAAAGTATAATGCATCTGAACTAATTAAGAATAGTTTTGTCATACTTCTTTAGTCGTTTAAGTGGGGAGAGATTTTTGTATATTCTTGGTATTTAAGGACTACTTAAAATTAGAATGTCATAAAATGAAATTTAACATTTTAGAATAATGAGATTTTGGTAGATAAAAAGAAATAACATTTTTTATTACACTATAGTTAAGTGTTATTTTTCACGTTACCACAAAACTATCTGGCAAAAAACTTTCTGCTGCTAATTTCTAAAATATTAAGAAATTTTTTGAAATGAGATTATAGATAATAAACCATTAGCAGAGATAAAATGATACACTAAAAAATTATTCAATCTAAATTAAGGCAGGGTGGGGCATCTGGGTGGCTCAGTCAGTTAAGTGTCCAACTCTTGATTTCAGCTCAGGTCATGATCTCAGGGTTGTGAGATAGAGCCCCAAATCAGGCTCCACATTCAATGGGGAGTTTGCTTGAGATTTTCTCTTTCCCTCTCCCTCTGACCCTTCCCCCCTCAAATAAATAAATCTTTAAAAAAATAGAAAAATAAATTAAGGCAGGGCATGACAGAGGAACAATACAAAAAAAAAAAAAAAAAAGCAAAATGGCAGTCTTATACCCAAACTTGTTATTATTACACTAAATGCATATAGTCAAAACACTCCAATTAAAGGCAGATATCATCAGACTGAAAATTTAAAAAAAAAGATTTATCTATAAGAAACACATTTTAAATAGAAAGATATAAATAAAGTGGAAGAAATACCATGACGACACTAATCGTAAGAGTAACTGTATCAGTATCAGACAAAGCAGACTACAAGATGAGAAATATTATCATAGACATATGAAATACTATTTCATAATAACCAAATGGTCAATTCATCTAAAAGGCATAATAAATTATTGGATTCAACTAGCTATGTTTTGCTTAGGATTTTTACATATGTTTATAAGTAAAATTGAGCTGTAATTTATTTTTATCTAAATGTCTATAAAAGCTTTGGGTGTAAGAATATGTTAGCCTCTCATACCAAGTTGGGGAATTATCTCATTTTGGATTCTCCCAAAAGCAGATACTGAGACAAGAATTGTGTGCTAGTGGTTTGTAAGGCAATCCCAAAAAATATGGGGAGAGTGGGGAGAAATCAAACAAAGAATGGTGAGTTGTTACTAGGAACAACTGAGGCTCAATCTCACCATTTTAGAGCATGTGAATACATGTGAATACACTTCATAAATGTCCACAAAGGATACTTATTCATCAATTCTGGGAATATTAACTCTGCAGCAATTCTAATCAGCCAGTCAGGCAAAAACACATGATGTACTTCAGTTAGAAGCTGGCATGAATTTCTGAACTTGGATCAGACAGTCGTTTGAGGTTCAGTGGAACTATTATTGTACCTCTAGTAAACAATTCCACCCCTGTCGGATCACAGCCTCCAATCACACAGTACCTAGACTTGCAGGGACTGGAAATAAATATTCCCAAAGTGGATCATTGGGAGTGATGAGAAGAGGAACCAAATCTACTTCGTTGATTCCTGGACCTGTGTAACTCTAGTAACTGGGAACATAGCACCACAGTTGGTTCAACACTTATACCACATCTTGCTGGACAACACCCCCCGCCCATGCTGTATTATTATTGAGTTGAGCATATATACATTCCTGGTGAACCAAACCTTTGATCATTGTACGGAGACTCATCTCTACTTTTATTTGCCTTAACTTCTAATTTGTCTAACAATAACAAAGCTATGCTAGATTTAAGTTACCATTTGTTTATCCTTTTACTTTCCTTTATTTTTTTAGTTTTTATTATATTTTTTGTAGTCACCACGAAGTGCATTATATCCCCAGAACTTATTTATCTTATGCTGGAAGCTTGTACCTTTTGATCATCATCACCCATTTCTCCCACCTCTCACCAACACCACAATGAACCCACCCCCTCCCTGCCACCTCTGGCTGCCACCAATCTGCTCTCTGTTTCTATGAATTCAGTTTTTTTAGATTCCACGTATAAGTCAAATCATACTTCGTCTTTCCTTGTCTGATTTATTTCACTTAGCATAATGCACTCAAGGTCCATCCATATTGCTGCATTTGGCAAGGTTTCCTTCTTTACAGAAGAGTAATATTTCACTATATATATAGATACCACATTTTCTTTATTCATTCATTGATGGAGGGTTTCCATGTCTTGGGCTTTTCTTTTTTAAAAGAATTTATTTATTTATCTGAGAAAGAGAGAGTGAGAGAGAGCACAAGCAGGGGGAGGGGTGAAGGGAGGGGAAGAAGCAGACTCCCCACTGAGCAGGGAGCCCGACACGGGACTCGATCCCAGGACCCTGGGATCATGACCCGAGCCAAAGGCAGACGCTTAATCAACTGAGCACCCAGGTGCCCCTTTGTCTTGGGTTGTTATGAATAATGTTGCAACAAACATGGGGGTGCATATATCCCTTCAAGACAATGATTTCATTTCCTTCTGATATATACACAAAAGAGAAATTTCTGGATCATACTGTAGTTACATTTTTAGATTTTTGAGAAATTCCACATTTTTTCATAGTGGAAATTTATATTACCACCAGTAGTACACAAGGCTTGTCATTTCTCCACAAGCTTGCAAGCATGTATTCTCTTGTCTTTTTGATGATAGTCATTCTAACAGGTATGAGGTAACATTTCATTGTGGTTTTGATTTGCCTTTCCCTAATGATTGGTGACACTGAACACCCTTCTATGTACACGTTGGCCATTTGAATGTCGTCTTTGGAAAAAAATGTTTCTCTGCCCATTTTTTACTTGAATTGTTTGGGTTTTCCCCCCAGGGAGTTGTATAAGTTCTGTATATATTTTGGATATTAACCCCTTATCAGATATATGCTTTATAGACATTTTTACCCATTCTGTAGGTTGTCTTTTCATTTTGTAGATGGTTTCCTTTACTGTGCAGAAGCTTTTTTAGTTTGATGTAGTCTCATTTGTTTATTTTTGCTTTGTTGCCTTTGCTAAAGATATAACATGCAAAAGAATCATTGCCAAGATTGACCTCAAGGAGCTTATTACCCCCAAGTTTTCATCTAGTAGTTTATGGTTTCAGGTCTTATATTCAAGTCTTTAATCCATATTGAGTTGATTTTTGTGCATAATTTAAGGTAGGGGTCCAGTTTTCCCAAAACCATTTATTGAAGAGATTATCCTTTCTCCATTATATATGCATGGCTCTTGTGTCATATATTAATTGACCATATATGTGTGGGTTTATTTCTGGGCTCTCTATTTTTTTTTCCATTAATCTGTGTTTTTATGTGAATACCACACTGTTTTGAGTACTATAGCTTTGTGATATAGTTTGAAATAGAAGACTGATGCCTCCAGCTTTGTTCTTTTTCTCAAGATTGCTTTGGCTCTTTGGGGTTTTTTGTCATTCCATACAAATGTTAGGATTTTTTTTTTCTATTTCTGTGAGAAAATATCATTGGAATCTTAAGGCAGGTTGCACTGAATTTACAGATCACTTTAGATAGTACGGACATTTTAATGATATTATTCTTCTGATTCATAAACACTAAGTATATTTCCATTTATTTATATCTTCTTCAATTTCTTTCATCAATGTCTTATAGTTCTTAGTGTACAGATATTTCACATTCTTAGTTGAATTTTTCCTTAGGTATTCTATTCTTTAATTTTTTACTTTCAACTTTTCTGTATTTTTATGCTTTAATATGTCTCTAGTAAACATATAGTTTAAATTTATTTTTCATCAATTTTTCTTTTAATTGGTACATTTAATTGGTATATTTACTGATATATTTAGATATATTTCTACTCTCTTACTTGTGGATCAACTTTCCTATTTTTTTCCTCTTCTTTTTTAGAATCTTTCAATTTTTTTTTTTTTTTTTTTTTTTTTTTTGGTCATTCGGTTTTCCTCTACTAGGGTAAAAATTCCACCTACATACTACTTATATTTAAAAAAAAAGAAATTTTTAACAGGAATACATAACTTATTAAAGTCTTTACTATTCTCCCAAACAACATAAGGACCTTAGATTATATTTTAATTGCAATTAATTCCAAATCTAAGTTCATTCCTAATTGTGCATAATTATCATGCATTTTGATTCTATTGTATTTTCTTGATCATAAGATTTCAATTATTAATATATATTTACATTACATGCATATATATACATTCATTCAGTGTTTATTACATTTATCATGTTGGTTGCTCTTTCTACTTGTTCCTCAGGCCTTCCCTCCGGATCATTTTCTCTCTCCAAAAAACATCTCTTACTGTTACTTTCCGTTTGTTATCCAAGTATAACTGGCACACAATGTTACATTAGTTTCAGGTGTACAACATAGTGATCTGACAACTTTTTACATTAGGCTATGTTCATCACAAGTGTACTACCTTCCATCACCATACGACACTATTACAATACTATTGACTATATTCCTTATGCTCTACCTTTCATCCCTCTGACTTATTCATTACATAATTTAAAGCCTGAACCTCCCACTCCTCTTTACTCCTTTTTGCCCACTCCCATCCTCTCCAACAACCAAACTCTCTAGTTTGTTCTCCATATTTATGGCTCTGTTTCTAATTTTTTGTTTGTTCATTTGTTCTGTTATCTAGATTCCACATACAAGTGAAATCATATAATATTTGACTTTCTCTAAATTATTTCACTTAGCATAAAACACTCTAAGTCCATCCATGTTGTCACAAATGGCAAGATTGCATTATTTTTATAGATGAATTATATTCCATTGTATATATATATATATATATATATATACACACACACACACCCCACATCTCCTTTATAATGGTATTATATATCACTGTGTGTGTATATATGTATGTGTGTGTGCTTATATACATATACACATCTCCTTTATCCATTCATCAACTGATGTACACAAAGGCTGCTTCCTTATCTTAGCTGTTAAAAATAATGCTGCAATGAACATGGGGTGTGTATACACACACACACACACACACACACACACACACACATATATATATATATATCTTTTTGAGTTAAAGTTTTTGTTTTCAAACTTAAACAGGTGAAACTAGTAAAGGAAGAAGAAAAAAGAACTAATCCAAGTAACTCATCAATACAAAATTTAACACACACCTTATACTCAGTCTTGGACAAGAATGCTGCTAAGGGTGAGGGGGGCAGGTAGTTCAAAAGAAATCACAAAATCTTTTTAGTAGGTTTGTTTTTGTGGTGATATAGAAGAGGAAATTCTTAAATGATCTTGAAAATATTATAAGATTGAACAAAAGAGTAAATGTACTGATGTTAAGAGTTAGAATTTTAACTGTGAAAAGAAGGACATATACATGTGAAAGAAGGAAGAATAAACCCTTATGTGAGAGACTAGAATTAAAGGTGTCTGTGAGAACTCCAGATTTCTAAATATGTCTATTCATGTATATATGCACGTATATGTGCACGTTATTTGTAAATAGGAATAGAAGTATATGAATTGTGAGTATGTATATGTGTGCATACCTACATACATTTCCTAGTTCTGTCTGCTGAAATGGCATAAAAGCATTCATTCCAGGATCACTGGGCACAATTAACTATCAGATCTTGATTTCTAATACCATTCCTCATTAAAGAAATAAGACTTTACCAGCAAGATGGTGAATATGAAGCCTGAAACTCTCCTTCCCCTAGAAAACCAGGAATTCAACATCAAACAAACCAAATGCGTCTGAGAAATCCCAAAACCAGTTAAAAGGTTCCTGTATCTTAGGCAAGGACAAAACCAACCATATCAAGTCCACTAAAAAAAAAAAAAAAAAAAATTGACACTCTCAACATTAATTTGACAGTCTCTCCTTATCCTCACACTGCAGCACAATTGGGAAGAAATCTCAACTCTTGTTTTCCCCTTGGGGATGGAAAGGAGTAGAACACATATCCAACATTCTGACATTTGGGGCAAGGGGTTGTCCAAGGGGCCAGCTTCCCTCTTGCCTCTATCCAAGTACTAACAGCAATAGGATGCCAGATTGAGAATCTCTGAGAACTAAGACCAGAGTACACGATGCACTAGGGTTTGCAGTACCAAAAACAGACACTGGGTGGAGCTCCCGTACTGAAATTTATGGCAGCACCAGGGAGGCAGCACCAGCGAGGCACTAGGGGGAGTACCTGAATAGAAACCTCTAAGCCTCCTCTAATAGATTACATGCACAACCCCAGAGGAACACATACTCAAAAAAGGCTGAAGAGGTCTCCAGAATCTAGGCAGACTGAATGGAGAAAGGCCTCCTTATAGGAAATCAGACCACAAAATCTAGAAGTGTTGGCGGATGTTTCAGATGCCAGATCTGAACAACAAAAAGTAACAAGACATACAAAGGAAAAGGGGAACCATGCCACATTTAAAAGAACAAATTAAATCTCCAGAAACTAAAGAAGCAGAAATATACGAATTGCCAAAGAATTCAAAATGGTCATCATAAGGACACTTAACGAGCTAAAAGAAAGCATGAAAAGATGCAAAGGAAATCAGGAAAACAATATGTGAGCACGAGAATATTGAGAAAAAAATAAAAACTATGAAGAAAAACCACACAGAAATTCTGGAACTAAAGAATACAATAATTGAATTGAGAAAAAAAATTTAAAAAAAAAAAAAGAACCCATTATAGGAACTCAACAACAGACTTGACCTGGTAGAAGAAAGAATCAGCACACTAGAAGACAAGACTTTTAAAATAATCAAGATACAAAAGTAAAAAAAAAAGAAAGAAAGAAAATGAAGAGATCCTAAAGGACATATGGGATACCATGGTACAGAACAAAATATGTATTATGGGAATTGAAGAAGGAAGAAAAAAGAAAGGGACATGGAACTTATTTGAAGAAATAATGGCTCACTATTTGCAATAACACGAAACAATGAAATACACCACATAAACAAAATGAAGGACAAGAACCACATGATCATCTCAACAGATGCAGGAAAAGCTTTTGATAATATCAACACTCCATGATTAAAAAAAAAAACAAAAACCTCAACAAACTAAGAATAGAAAAAAACTAAGTCAACATAAAAATCCACAAACAGGCTATAGTAAAGAGCACATTCACTGGGAAAAGACTAGTAGGTTTTTCTCTAGGATCAAGAACAAGGCAAATTTGCCCATCTCACCAGCACTAGCACTATTCAACATAGTACTGGAAGTTCCAGAAAAATTAAAAAAGAAAAAAATAATAAAAGGCATAAAGTTGGAAAAGAAAAAGTAAAATTATCCCTGTCTGCAAATAACATGATCTCATATGTAGGAAAACCTAAAGATTACACACACACACACACACACACACACACATATACCGCACTCACACAATGTTAGAACTAATATATTCAGCAAAATTGGAGGACACAAAATCAACATTCAAAAATCAGTTATATTTCTATATATTAACAATGTTCAATCCAAGAAGAAAATTTTTTAAAAATCTCATTTACTATAGCATCAAAAATCTAAAAATAGTTAGGAACAAACCTAACAAGGAGGTGAAAGATATATACACAGAAAACTAGAAAACACTGCTAAAAGAAATCAAAGATACAAATAAATGGAAAGACATCCCATGTTCATGGATTTGAAGACTTAATATTGTTAAAATGTTCATACTATCCAAAGTGATCTACAGATTCAATGTAATCCGTAGAGAAATCCCAATGGAATATTTTGCAGCAATAGTAAAAAACATACTAAAACACACATGGAATCTCAAGACACCCTGAATACCCAAAACAATCTTGAAAAAGAAAAACAAAGTTGGAGGCTTCAAAAATCCTGATTTCAAAATATACTGCAAAGCAACAGTAATTAAGAGAGTGCCTTATTGGCATAAAGATATATACATACCTACACCTAAAACTGATACAGTTTTATTAACACAGTTAATTATACCTCGATTTTCAAAAATTAAAATAAAAAAATAACCTGAAACAAAGGTAACATCATGTCAACTACACTTCGATAAAAAATAAAATAAAAAATTTTAAATATAAAGAGACCAAGAGAACAAAACTGAGAGACCAGGAATAAACCTTTGCACATATGGCAAAATAATTTTTGACAAAAGTACCAAGACAACACAATGGGGAAAGAACAATCTCTTCAACAAATACCACTGGGGAAACTGTATATCCACATGCAAAATATAAAACAAAATTGGACCCTTACACCGCTTATACTATGTACAAAATTAACAGAATAAATCCATGACCAGATCTAGTGATCCCACTTTCAGATATATATCCAAAGAAAACAAAATTAGTATCTCAAAGAAATACCTGCACTCCCATGTTCACCGCAGCATTATTCACAATAACCAAGATATGGAAACAACCTAAGTGTCCATGGATGGATGACTAGATAAAGAAATTGTAATACACACACACAAACGTGCACACACACACACTGAAATATTATTCAGCTATAAAAAAAGAAGGAAGCCCTGCCATTTGTGACAACATGGGTGATTCTGAAAGACCTCATGCTAAGTGAAATAAGCCAGACACAAAAAGACAAATATTGCATGATCTCACTTACATGTGGGTAAAGAAAGAGAGAAAGAAAGAAAGTTGAAAGAAAGAAAGAAAGAAAGAAAGAAAGAAAGAAAGAAAGAAAGAAAGAAGAAAGAAATTAAGAAAGAAAGCCCGCCAAACTCAGTAACACAGAGTAGAGTGGCGGTTACCAGGTGCTGGGGGTCATAAGTTCAATGCATACAGTTTCAGTTTTGCAAGATGAAAGAGTTCTGAGATGGATAGAGGTGATCATTGCACAATATTAATGTATTTAATACCACTGAACTGTACACTTAAAATTGGTTAACATAGTAAGTTGTACCGTATGTGTATTTTGCCACAATAAAAAATTGAAAAGGTATTTATCAATGTACATATAAATGAATTGCATATATAAACATACACAGCATATGTGTGCATATTTATTGTGTGTATATGTATATATATGTGCGTGTGTGTATATATACACACAGCACACTAGAAAACATGTTCTAAAATGTTAATGGTGCATATATACTAGATTGAGATTACAGGTAACTTGTTTTCCTATATACTTTCCTCAATTTCAAATGTTCCACAATAATATGTTTACAATCAAGGGCGCCTGGGTGGCTCAGTCAGTTAAGCATCCGACTCTAGGTTTTGGCTCAGGTCATGATCTCAGGGTTTTGAGATCCACCCCCCAAGTCAGGGTCCATGCTCAGTGGGGAGTCTGTTTAAGATTCTCTCTCCCTCTCCCTCTCCCTCTGTCCCTTCTCCTGCTCATGCTTTCTCTCTCTCAAAATAAATAAATAAATTTTTAAAAAACAATAATAATATGTTTACAATCAGATAAGACACAATAAATACTATTTTCCAAAGGTCAAAAAATAATAAAAGTGCATTACCAAATAGTATGTACAGTATTATTTCATTCTTTCTAACTCTTTATAACTTTGGAAAATCAGTAAGGGAAACAAAAATATGTTAACAATAGTTGGTTATCTTGGGTAAATAGTATTATGGTAATTTTTGTTTTCTTCTTTATGCATGTCTTTTTTGAAATTTTCATTAATTATCACATATTACTTCTGTAATATAAATTTTCTTATTTGGATGGAACTGGAGGGTATTATGCTAAGCAAACTAGTTGGTTAGAGAAAGACAAATACTGTATGATTTCACTCATATGCAGAATTTAAGAAACAAACCAGATGCTCATAGGGGAAGGGAAGGGAAAATAAGATAAAAACAGAGAGGGAGGTAAACTCTAAGAGATTCTTAACTATAGAAAACAAACTGAAGGTTGCTGGATGGGTGGTAAGTGGGGGATGGGGTAACTGGGTGATGGGCATTAAGGAGGGCACTTGATGTAATGAGCACTGGGTGTTATATGCAACTGATGAATCACTAAATTCTACCCCTGAAACTAATAATACACTATATGTTAACTAAATTGGATTTAAATTAAAAAATTTTTAAAACACTAAAATATAAATACTATCAATACTATATTTCCATTTGTAAATATGAAAATACTAATGACCCAATAAATGCTATAAAGGAAAATTCACAGATCTAAATGACTACATTAAGAATAAAAAAATATATTTTTTCTAATGCCTTTTATAACTCAAGGCATTGTATCTAGACTAATACTACTGAATGGATTATCACATTCAAGTTCGAACAACCAATATAGCTTTAAATATTGTATTACTAAAATTGTTATTAATAACAATTAATGATTTTAATAAATTAATATAAAACTTAATACAAAATTTATTATTAACATTACTAATAATTTAAATCATTAAAATATTAAATATATTTGACAGTTTACACAGAATATATACATTACGTTCTTCCTTAGCTGCTTCTTCTAACTGAGCGGCAAATTGTGAACAACATACCAAGAATGAATTCAGATCATCCCCAACCTTTTGAAAAGAATAACAAAACAAAGTTACTTTTGTTTCAGAATCCATATGCATTCCCATCTACATTTTAGTATATTTAATTATTTTGGAAAATATTTTTTTGTCTATAATTTATGTCCCTTCAAACCTTTAAGACAAGAAATCATGCTCCAAATGCAATACTAGCGAATTCTCCCAGAAAGTAGAAGAGAGAACATTCTGGGGAGTGGCCCATGAATGACATAAATCCTGCTATGCCTCTTTTATTCTCCCCTGAACGTTGCAGAAAATCAAGCATCCCAGATTCAGACTTCTGAAATTTATGAATATCCAAAAAAAGGTTGGCACTCTGCATATATCTTAGAAATATCTCTTTGTGTTAAAAAATGAATGTTCATTATGACTTCTGAATTTAAGTATACTTGCCAAGAGCTGTAGTCTTTTACCCTCACTCAGTGGGCAAATGAACATTTTGAAGAAAAAGCAGTGACAGATGAAAATATCACAATGACTGAATCTTTTCTAGTACAGCAGTGATTTGTAAATCAGAGACAACCTATGATAAATAAATCTCAGATGCTTATATATGATTAGGATTCTCATAGAATGTTCTCCATGAGGAATATGTTCATTCAACATCACATTTTAAAATATACTCACAGGCTGATACACTCTTTTTTTTTTGTCATGATAAAGACCTATGCCCTTATAGGAGAGTGGGGAAAACTGAATTAGTCATTCGGGAGAGTGGGAAATGAATGAACTAGGTTTACTAATTATAAATATAAAATGAGACTATAAGCATACTTGGGGATTTTCTTCTATTCACATTCAGACACTGCAAATATAGAGAAGACTATGATTGATTTGATCAGGGCTGCCATTTAACAAAATAAAATCAATATAGCATGGCAGGGCAAGAAAGTACATGTGCATGGAAGCAATAATAATAATGGACCATGGAATTTAAGCTAGGTAAGTAAGATCACAAGGAGGATTTGGGACAGCAAAGGCAGTAAGACCAATGGATTATAGTTCC
Source organism: Ursus arctos (assembly GCF_023065955.2). Lineage (NCBI taxonomy): Eukaryota > Metazoa > Chordata > Mammalia > Carnivora > Ursidae > Ursus > Ursus arctos. The sequence continues at coordinate 6,770,084 of NW_026622986.1, forward strand.
GAATGGAATCAAAGGACTTTTGGAGACAGAATATTAGACAGACTAAGTGGGAAAGAGAAGAGATAGTGACCAGAGATTAAGAGGATTGAAACATAAATAATGGAAAAGTTAAAGTTATTGGTTACGACAAAGACTAGAGGATATCATCTTGTCAGTTAGTTGCCGAAATGATAGAAGACAAGATCATTGGAGGAAAGAAATTCAATGAACTGAGATGCTGAATTATTTGCAAAGATCATCTACATGGATATCAAAATCATCAAAAATTATGACAACAGTGTTGTGAGACAAGTATATAGTAGTCTTATAATAGTATCACTTATACTATTATAATAGTATTATAATGGTCATTATAATAGAGACTATTAGTTGCCTACTAAAAGACCTCGATTTTATTGGGGATGCCAATGTGCATAGCTAGTAATAATAAGGGGCACCTGGGTGGCTCAGTCAGTTAAGCATCTGCCTTCGGCTCAGATCATGATCCTGGGGTCCTGGGATCAAGCCCTGTGTTGGGCTCCCTGCTCAGCAGGGAGCCTGCTTCTCCCTCTCCCTCTCCCCCTACCCACACCACTCATGTTCTTTCTCTCTCTCTCAAATAAATAAATAAAATCTTTAAAAAATAACAATAAGTTTTCCAGCCTCCTTTACCAATAAGGGTAGCCATGTGTCCCAATCAGGCCAATGAGACAAAAAGAAATTGTTGGGCAGCACTTCTAAAAAGATCTTTAAAAGGGAAGCAGAAATGCCACTTATGATTATGATGTGAAAAGGTAATGAGAGGTCTTCACTTTGGTGTTAACATCCAGAAAGGACGGCTTGCCTGGGTGGCTCAGTCATGGTCCCAGGAGCCCCACATTGGGCTCCCTCCTCAGCAGGGGGTCTGCTTCTCTCTCTCTCCTTCTGCTACTCCCCCTCCTCATGCTCTCTCTCTCTCTCAAAAAAAAAAAAAAATTAAACATCCAGACATCCAGAAAGGAAAAATATAAAACATATAATTATCATCCCTTTCCTTGAGGATAGTGAAAAGGAGAGGATAGGATAAAAATCTGATGAACTGAATTTCACAGAAGAACTCTTTATAGATAAGCAAAGAACCAAAGCCATATCCATACCTAAAGGGAACATGGTGGAGAAAGAACACTTGGTCTAGTGTGTGCAAAGTGTGCCAAGTCAGCCAAGTCAAAAAGCAGGCCTACCATTGACAAACAGAATTTAGAGGATAAAGAAAAACCAGCTGAGCCCTTGACAGCCATTTAGGCTAACAGACTGGAATGAGAAAAGCTCCCACAGCAAATCACTCAACCCAACCATTTTTCTTCTACCAAACCCCTTCCCATTTGAATTTTGCCAACAAGGTGGCAGGAAAGGAGGCCTACATTCCTTACGAATGGTCAAAATTAAAAAGTCTGACAATACCAATTTTGGTAAGGATGTACAGCCACTGGAACTCTCCTAGAGAGCTGATAGGAACATAAAATGATTTTGCCACGTTGGGAAGTAGTTTGGCAATTGCTCGTAAAATTAAACATATACTTATAACTCACCAGTACCATTCCAAAGCAATTATCCAAGATGAATAAACACATACATCCTCACAAAGACTTGCACACAAACATTCATAGAAACTTCATTCACACGGAGGGGCACCTGCACCCCAATGTTCATAGGAGCAATGTCCACGATAGCCAACTTTGGGAAGGAGCCGAGATGTCTTTCGGCAGATGAATAAAGATGATGTCGTGTATACACACACACACACACACACACACACACACAATGGAATATTACTCGGCCATCCGAAAAGATGAATACTTACCATTTACATTGAGGTGGATGGCACTGGAGGGTATTCTGCTAAGTGAAATAAGTCAGTCGGGGAAAGACAATTATCATATGGTTTCACTCACATGTAGAATATAAGAAACAGTGCAGAGGACCACAAGAGAAGGGAGGGAAAACTGATTGGGAAGAAATCAGAGAAGGAGACAAACCATGAGAGATTCTTAACTATGGGAAACAAACTGAGGGTGGCTGAAAGGGAGGGGTTTGGGGGAGATGGGGTAGCCAGGTGATGGGCATTAAGGAGGGCACATGATGCGATGAGCACTGGGTATTATATGCAACTGATGAATTGCTGAACACTACATCTGAAACTAATGATGTACTATGTGTTAGCTAATTGAATTTAAATTAAAAAAAAAAAAAAGAAACTTCATTCATAACAGCCAAAACAGTTACTGGATCCAACGACCTAAATGTTTATTAACTGATGAATGGATAAACAAACTGTGGTATAGCCATACAATGGAATATTCTTCACAATAAAAGAAACAAACTACTGATACATAGAACAGCATGGATGACTCTCAAAAACATTATGATGAAGTAGTGAAGGCTAGATATGTAAGGCTACATATTATATGATTTTACTTATAGGACATTCTAGAAAAGGCACAAGTATACTGTAGATCAGTGGTTGTCTGGAGCCAGGGTAGGAGAAAATTAACTGTAAATGGAGTACAAGGAGGCTTTTGGGGATAATGAAAATGTTTTAAGGTTTGATTGGCATTTACACAACTATAAAAAGCAGGAACTAAGAAATAGAGGAATCTCATCCTGCATGTTCTTGTGGTAATTGTATTTTGAAACTCTGCCAGCATTGAACCAAGATGTGAACCAAAACTATTTAAAATCAGAGTTCAAACTCTCGCCACCTAAAATATTGGCAATATCAAAGAAATCAGCCCCTCAGGAGAAGCAGCAATAGGAGAGATTATGGGTTACACAAATCAGACAAGAACTCAACTTAATTAAAATATGGACCAGTTCCTGCTCAAATCAATTCTTGTAGGAATGAGAATTATTAGCTGTTCACCCAAAATGCCAGGAAGGAAACAGTAAGCATTCTTTAGAAAATAAACATTGTACCACAGTTTCCAATGTCTTCCTAAATCTAATGTTTGGGATCCAATAAAAAAAATTACAAATCATATGAAGAACCAGGAAAGTACAATCCATAATCAAAAGAAAAAAACAGAAGTAAACACACTGATGACCCAGATATTGGAAATTAGCAGACAAAAACTTTTAAAACTCTGTGACTGGTAAAAGAATTTGCAGGAAAAGATAGGTAGACTAGGTGAAGAGGTGGATAATAGCAGGAGAAATAGAAAACCCCCTAAAAAGTAACAAAAAGATAATCCTTCAATATATACCAGACATTTGTTAAAACTCAATAACTTCTTGGTTTAGTTTTTTGAGGTTTTTTTTTTTTTTTTTTTAGCAAAATAGAAACAGAAGAATACTTTCTTAACATGATAAAGAATATACATCTCAAACCAACAAGTAACCAATGTTTAAAAATTAAATAGAATAGGAATTAACAATAAAAGTAGGTTTAAAATACAGATATGTCTTGGGGTACCTGGGTGGCTCAGTTGGTTAAGCGGCTGCCTTTGGCTCAGGTCATGATCCCGGGACCTGGGATGGAGCTCCACACCAGGCTTCCCTGCTCAGTGAGGAGCCTGCTTCTCCCTCTGCCTCTGCCCCTCCTCCCGCTCATGCTCCCTCTCTAATAAATAAACTTTTTTAAATGAAATGAATAAATAAAAATATATAGATATGTCTTAATTAAACTTCAAGATAAGTGTTGGCAGAGGATAGAAAAATAAGTACTCTACTTTCAAGTTCCCTAACTGAATCATTTTCACGGATGGGGAATTCATTTTGAGAGCATAAATGAAATCCAAAAGAAAATCTTAACCCTTTTCAGTGTTAACGTCTCTACATTAGGGTTACATATACTTACTGATAAAGTTAATTCTTCATTTTCAGGCTTCACAACTGAATTTTCTCCATCTTGAATGGTAAATCCATAGGTTTCTTCCAAAGTAGAAACAATCTGTGAGTGAATCAAAGCAAATTAAGTATTTTTATAGTTTAAAATTATTATACTAAATGTAAAAAAACATTTAATCAAACATGTCAGGACCTTCTTAGCAGTAAGTCTTATTTCTTCCAGTGCCATAAATTTTAAACTTTCCATCTCACACCCCATCTCATATCACCATAAAGAAATGACGAGAAACAGGCCTCAACTCTACTCCCTACAATGGAGAAAGTCCCTATGACTCCCATTTCTTTGTTGACAGATGTGTAAAAGACTATGAATAGCTGAAGCATCAACTCCACTTACCACCAAAGTATTCCTCAAAATCTGACTGACTCAACTTTCTTCTTTGAAGAGAAGTGGGCAAAACAGAAATGGAAACCAGAGAGCAATAAACTTTTAAGGAAATTCTCTAAGCTAACACCTCAAACTTTGAGGAAATTTATATTTTGGAAATTTGATAAACTATATTCTTTTCATATTTGTACTATTCTTCATTGTTCTCATCTGGTATTTGGTACATCTACAATCAATTCTGTCTCATTATGCAAAGAGAAACTCACCGAAAAGGAAATTTTTTTTCCCCAACACTAAGAGCTAGTTTCTAAAGTGCTAAGAAGAGTTAGCGTAGCAGGAATGAGAGTTGGAAAGGCCTACCGTTAGAAAGATCTGCTTGCAAGGCTGGCATGGGACTGGTGTCTCAGTACTTGGATTTTAGGAGCGTTCCCATCATTCACTGAGGACAGTGGCTCATTATCCCTAAACTATTTACACAAACAATGTGGTTTATCCTAAACATCTGCTTTCCTTCAGGGAGTCTGGAATTTTGGTACATGCTAGGCAAAGTACCTAGATGAGCAATCCCCAATAAAACTCTGGGCATTGAGTCTCTAATGAGCTTCTCCAACAGACATTGCACATGTGTTGTCATAATGTGTTGTTGGAGGAATTAAGCACATCCTGTGTGGCTTTAAAGGAAGAGGAATCTTGGATCTAGTTTCCTCCAGACCTCATCCCATAAGCCTATTCCCTTTGCTGATTTTGCTTTGTATCCTTTCACTGTAATAAATCTTAGCCATCAATAGGACTATATTTTTAGTCTAGTGCACCTTCCTAACAAATCACTAAGCCTGGCACTGGTCATGCAGACCCCAAACACAGGAACCAAGAAGTGTCTTACCATCTTCAGATGTTTGGTAATTTTCCTGATTAATTCATCTTCTGTTATTAACTCCTTTGTCTTACTTGATGGAATGGGCAAAGCATACCTTATGATGGATTCCCCCATTGGTGGAGAGCCTAAAACCATTGGTTCAAGTTTATCACGTACTAATTTTGCACTATGTTTTTCCTTTGGTTTAGGTGACAATGATAAATTAAATAGTCCTTTTTTGTAAGTGAATTCTGGAACATTTGCCAATTTATTACTGGAGGCTAACAGATGTTTTGCTGGATTCATTTTGTTATTTTACTTCACTTCCAAGTTATAGATGAAAAAATTATATTCCTCCCTGTGAATAAAACATTAAGATTTCAGATTAAAAATTACGGCAGGATTATCAATTGCCATGTAGATGGTGAGTCCCAAAATCAGCTCTACAGAAATTACAAAATGGAGAGAATATATTCCTAACAACAAATACCAACAAAAAATTAAAAAAACAAGCAAAAAAACAAAAAAACTGTGAGAAATCCCTACAGTGGCTGAAGGCTGATTTAGGTATGGGCATTTAGGATGGGGTCTGAAGAGACAGTGGCAGGAATCAGAGAATTTCTTAAGAAAAATTTAAAATTTGATTCTTACCTTTCCCCCATTTTTTGAGGTAATATATGCCCTTTATCATTATTTCTATAGGAATAATAGCCCAGGGTATCAAGTGAGTAATATCAAGGCAGCATGAAAGTCAGGCTGAGATAAGAAGTACAGACTGGACAGGTCTTAGGCTTTCATTCTTCTACTACTCTCTCTTTCCAAAGCTGATTAAAACTCAGGACAATGCCTTCTCCCAAAGAGTTTTAAACTATATGCTTGACCATGGGAGTTGTCTCATAGACTGACAAAATTAATATAGAATAGCGTTGGTTCTCTGTTGTCTGAACTTAGATGTCTCATTGTTGTAGTTTGAACTGTGTCCCCGAAAAAAAATATGTTCAAGTTCTAACCTCTGGCACCTGTGAATATGACCATATTTGAAAACAGTTGTTGAGGATGTAACCAAGTTAAGATGAGGTCATACTAGATTACAATGGGCCCTAAATTCAATGACTGGTGTCATCATAAGAAAGCCATATAAGGGCACCTGGGTGGTGCAGTTGGTTAAGCATCTGACTCTCGGTTTTGGCTCAGGTTCTGATCTCAGGGTCATGAGATCGAGCCCCATGTCAGGCTCTGTGCTCAGAGTAGAGTCTGCTGGCGACTCTCTCCTCTCCCTTTCACTCTGATCCTCCACCTCCAGCACCACACTCATTCTCTCTCTCTCTAAAATAAATAAATAAATAAATCTTTTTTAAAAAAAGAAATCATGTAAAGACACCAGAGATATACAGGGGTAAAGGTCATGTAATGGCAGAGGCAGAGACTAGAGTAATGCAACTACAAGCTAAGGAATGTTAAAGATTTCTTGAACACGAATAAAGTGAAATGCACAACACCATCAGTAAGTATTGAGTTAATACCAACCAGATTTTAAAGAATTTAAAAAATTAACAGTCCTATGAAAATGGGAAAATACAGGTCTGCATTTGTTGATAACATAATAAACATGATTAAATTTTTAGAGTAGCACCTAGTATAGAGAGGGTCATCTAATAAATTTTAAGAGCCTGATAATAGGTATTTTTATTTAGCAGAAACCATGGCAAAATTCAATGGCATCCTGTTAGCACATTTCTGCAAAATACAAATATTAGCACCAAATAATAGACCATTTAGGAAGTAAAATACAAAATCAAATAATAAATATTATAGGATACATTATGAATAAAATCAGTTTGATTGACGTTTTTAAGAACTAATTATTTCTCAATTATTTTGGACACAATCCTTAATGTAAAACACAGAAGGCACATAACAGTTATTGATATAATTGTGGATTTCCAAAATGCAAATATTTCTATATGTGAACATGTATTAGGATTTTGACCAATAAATGACACAACTGGAGAAGAATCATAGACATTTTTAAGAGCTTACCAAAAAAATAAAGTTAAAAAATATATAATATATATATATAAGTATATATAATAGAGATACAATGACTCAAATACACATGAGAAGAACAAAGCAAACAGAAAATCCTCAAAAACGAAAATTCTATGATATTTTGCACTTGTCATTTTTTTTAACTTGGTCATGAATGATAGAGCAAAAATATCTCCTGACAACACTGAAAATTTTTATTTCATTCACAAACTACACTACTGCTTTATTGTTTTAGAAACACTGCAGTTAATAAACATAATTTTTTTAAAAGATTTTATTTATTTATTCAACAGAGATAGAGACAGCCAGCGAGAGAGGGAACACAAGCAGGGGGAGTGGGAGAGGAAGAAGCAGGCTCATAGCGGAGGAGCCTGATGTGGGGCCTGATCCCATAACGCGAGGATCACACCCTGAGCCAAAGGCAGACACTCAACCGCTCTGCCACCCAGGCGCCCCTAAACATAATTTTTAAATCATAATCAAATAAGTATTGGAAAACATTATTTGATGCCATGTCACTAAAAATTCATTTTGAAGAAAGAATGCAATGTTCTTTTGGAAACTGTTGATAATAATAATAAATATACGTCTCTGGTTAACTTAATTCCAAGGTAACTTATTATTTTTGGTGCTATTGTAAATGGGATAGATTCCCTAATTTTTCTTTCTTCAGTCTCATTGTTCGTGTATAGAAATCCAATTGATTTCTGAGCATTGATTTCGTATCCCGCCACATTACTGAATTGCTCTATAACTTCTAGTAGTTTGGGAGTGGATTCTTTTGGGTTTTCCATATACAGTATCATGGCATCTGCGAAAAGAGACAGTTTGACTTCTTCTTTGCCGATTTGGATACCTTTTATCCCTTTTTGTTGTCTGATTGCTGTTGCAAGGACTTCTAGTACTATGTTGAATAATAGTGGCAAGAGTGGGCATCCTTGTCGTGTTCCTGATCTTAAGGGAAAGGCTTCCAGCTTTTCCCCATTGAGAATGATATTTGCTGTAGGCTTTTCATAGACGGTTTTTATGAGATTGAGGAATGTACCCTCTATCCCTACACTCTGAAGGGTTTTAATCAGGAAAGGATGCTGTATTTTGTCAAATGCTTTTTCTGCATCTATTGAGAGGATCATATGATTTTTGGCTTTTTTCTTGTTGATAAAATCTATGACACTGATAGATTTGCGAATGTTGAACCACCCTTGCATCCCCGGGATGAATCCCACTTGGTCATGATGGATAATCCTTTTAATATACTGTTGGATTCTATTAGCCAGGATCTTGTTGAGAATTTTGGCGTCCATATTCATTAGGGAGATCAGTCTCCTTTTTGATGGGGTCTTTGCCTGGTTTGGGGATCAAGGTAATATTGGCCTCATAGAACGAGTTTGGTAGCTTTCCTTCTGTTTCTATTTTTTGAAATAGCTTTAGGAGAATAGGTATTATTTCTTCTTTGAATGTTTGGTAGAATTCCCTGGGAAAACCATCAGGCCCTGGCGTTTTGTTATTTGGAAGGTTTTTAATCACTGTTTCAATCTCTTCATAATTAATTGGCCTGTTTAAAAAATAAGTTTCTTCCCGTTTCAGTCTTGGTAGTTTATAGGTTTCCAGGAAGGATTCCATCTCTTCCAGATTGCTTAATTTATTAGCATAAAGCTGTTGATAAAAGTTTCTAATAATCCTTCCAGTTTCATTGGTGTTTGTTGTGACCTCTCCCTTTTCATTCATAATTTTATTAATTTGGGTCCTTTCTCTATTCTTTTGGATAAGTCTTGCCAGTGGTTTGTCAATTTTATTTATTCTTTCAAAGAACCAGCTTCTAGTTCTGTTGATCTGCTCTACTGTGCTCCTGGTTTCTAATTCATTGATCTCTGCTCTAATCTTGATCAACTGCTTTCTTGTGCATGGATTAGGCCTGTTCCTCTGTTGCTGTTCCAGCTTCTTGAGGTGAGAATATAAAAACTGCATTTTAGATTTTTCTATTCTTTTGAGTGAGGCTTGGATGGCTATGTATTTTCCCCTTAGGACTGCCTTTGCAGTGTCCCATAGGTTTTGGACCATTGTGTTTTCATTCTCGTTGGTCTCCATAAATTGTTTAAATTGATTTTTGATTTCCTGGTTTATCGAATCATTCTTGAGCAGGATGGTTCTTAGTCTCCAAGTGCTTGAGTTTCTTCCAAATTTTTCCTTGTGGTTGAGTTCCAATTTCAAAGCACTGTGGTCTGAGAATATGCAGGGAATAATTTCAGTCTTTTGGTATCAGTTGAGACCTGTTTTGTGACCCAGAACATGGTCTATTCTTGAGAATGTTCCATGGGTATTAGAATAGAATGAGTATTCTTTGGTTCTGGGGTGTAGTTTTCTATATATATCTATATATATCTAGGATCTATATTCTAGATATATATATATATCTATATATATCTAGGATCTATATTGTAGATATGTATATCTATATATATATCGAACAACTATATATCTATCTATCTAGATAGATAGATAGATAGATAGATAGATAGATATAGAACAACTCATCTAGTATGGCATTCAAAGCTCTTGTTTCTTTGTTGATTCTCTGCTTAGGTGATCTGTCTATTGCTGATAGTGGAGTGCTGAGGATCTATATTCTAGAAACTACAAATTGCTCTTGAAAGACATTGAAGAAGACACAAAAAGATGGAAAAATATTCCATGCTCATGGATCGGAAGAATTAACATAGTTAAAATGTCCATGCTACCCAGAGCAATCTACACTTTCAATGCTATCCCAATCAAAATACCAATGACATTTTTCAAAGAACTGGAACAAACAAACAGCCCTTAAATTTGTGTGGAACCAGAAAAGGCCATGAATCGCCAAGGAAGTGTTGAAAAGGAAAAACAAAGCTGGGGGCATCACAATGCCGGATTTCAAGCTGTACTACAAAGCTATGATCACAAAGACAGCATGGTACTGGCACAAAAAAAGACACATAGACCAATGGAACAGAATAGAGAACCCAGAAATGGACCCTCGGCTCTTTGGGCAACCAATCTTTGATAAAGCAGGAAAAAACATCCAGTGGAAAAAAGACAGTCTCTTCAATAAATGATGCTGGGCAAATTGGACAGCTACATGAAAAAGAATGAAATGTGACCACTCTCTCACACCATACACAAAGATAAACTCCAAATGGATGAAAGACCTCGATGTGAGACAGGAATCCATCAAAATCCTAGAGGAGAGCATAGGCAGCAACCTTTACGACATCGGCCACAGCAACCTTTTTCATGACACATCTCCAAAGGCAAGGGAAACAAAAGAAAAAATGAACTTGTGGGACTTCATCAAGATAAAAAGCTTCTGCACAGCCAAGGAAACAGTCAAAAAAACTAAGAGGCAGCCCACGGAATGGGAGAATATATTTGCAAATGACACTACAGATAAAGGACTGGTATCCAAGATCTACAAAGAACTTCTCAAACTCAATACACAAGAAACAAATAAACAAATCATAAAATGGGCAGAAGATATGAACAGACACTTTTCCAATGAAGACATACAAATGGCTAACAGACACATGAAAAAATGTTCAAAATTGTTAGCCATCAGGGAAATTCAAATCAAAACCACACTAAGATACCACGCTATGCTAGTTAGAATGCAAAAATTGACAAGGCAGGAAACAACAAATGTTGGAGAGGATGTGGAGAAAGGGGATCCCTCCTACATTGTTGGTGGGAATGCAAGTTGGTACAGCCACTCTGGAAAACAGTGTGAAGGTCCCTTAAAAAGTTAAAAATTGAGCTACCCTATGATCCAGCCATTGCAATACTGGGTATTTACCCCAAAGATACAGACGTAGTGAAAAGAAGGGCCATATGCACCCCAATGTTCATAGCAGCATTGTCCACAATAGCTAAATCGTGGAAGGAGCCAAAATGCCCTTCAGCAGAAGACTGGATTAAGAAGATGTGGTCCATATATACAATGGAATATTACTCAGCCATCAAAAAGAACGATTTCTCAACATTTGCTGCAACGTAATAGCACTGGAGGAGATAATGCTAAGTGAAATAAGTCATGCAGAGAAAGACAATTATCATAAGGTTTCTCTCATCTATGAAACATAAGAACTAGGAAGATCGGTGGGAGAAGAAAGGGATAAAGAAAGGGGAATGAACCCTGAGAGACTATGGACTCTGAGAAACAAACTGAGGGCTTCAGAGGGGAGGGGGGTGGGGGAATGGGATAGGCTGGTGATGGGTAGTAAGGAGGGCACGTATTGCATGGTGCACTGGGTGTTATATGCAACTAATGAATCATCGAACTTCACATCAAAAACCAGGGATGTAGTGTATGGTGACTAACATAAGAAAAAAAATTATAATAAATAATAATAATAATAATAAATATAAACATTATAGAACATAAGCCAAAGTCCCCTATTGAAAAATATTCCTTTTTATATTTTTCTCATATTACCTGTGGCATAATGTTTTAAGTAAAGTTAAGGTAGTTAAGTGATACAGAAATCAAATTCAATTTACAAAACTGAAAAGCATCAAAAGAATTTCAAAGAAATTATATTGCCAAAGGCATTCCATCAAAAGTGTCAGGTCTGAGAAAGAAGGACCAACAAAAAAGACTTAAGAATGAGTGACAAAGGAGCCAGAAGGTAAAACCAAGAAAATACATTGAGAAAATACAGTGAGAAAAACTTCTGCCTGAGTGATGATCGTCATCAAATGCTGGTCAGGTAAGTTGAGGACTAAGAACCAATGGATTTAGCAGCCTGGAGGTAGGTCACTTGTGACCTAAAGTACAGCAATAATTTCAAGAGTGATGGAGGTGAATGCCTGATTGATCTAAGTTCAAAAGAGAATTATCAAAGAGGAAGTGGAGATAGTGAATATGAATGTAAGCACTTGAGAAATTGTGCTACAAAAGAGAGTAAAATATGGGCGAGAGGAAGATTTTTTGATGAGAAAAGTAACATGTTTGTATGCTGTCATAGGTTGAATTATGTCCTCTCCCCAAAAATATGTTCACGTCCTAACTCCAGAACCTATGAATGTGATCTTATTTGGAAATAAGGCCTTTGTAGATGCAACCAAGTTAAGATGAATTCAAACTGGACTGGCCCCAACACCGGGTTGTATCGGAAGAAAAAAATAGATACACACAGGAGAGAACACTACGTGAAGGCTGAGACTGACCCATGACTCTACAAACTAAGCACACCTACCATTGGCAGCAGCCTCCAGAAGCTAGGAAAGAAACATGGAACAAATTCTCCCTCAGAGCCTCCGGGAGGAACCAACACTGCCCACACTTTTCAGCTTTCAGCTTCCAGAAGTCAAAGAGAATAGATTTCTGTTGTTTGTGGTACTTTTTTAGGCAGCGCTAGGCAACTAATACATACGCCGATGGAAATGACCCAATAGAAAGCAAAATGTGTTTACTGGCATAGAAGGAAACTGATGGGATGATACCCTGGAGTGAACAAGGGAAAATGGGTTTTCACGCACAAATGCTCCCGTGCACGTAAGGTCGGCACAGGTTACGTTCATCTGTGGTACCAGATAGGAAGGCAGGGATGCCGGCCAGGTCAAGAAACCAATTAAGAAAAAGACGGCCCATTCAGGTGCTACAAAACCACCTCATCGATGGATCCATGAAATTCACATGCGTATACGAATAAAGGTTACAGGGAGTAAACGCTTGTATTGACAAGAAAATGTTTAAGGATTCTACGTAGTCTCTTCCTCTAACCCTCCTAACCATGCTAGGGGGTGTACGTTGTATCACCACAAATTTGCCCAAGTTTACAGTCACCTGCTACCACAGAGACAAAAGTTTTCCGGTCCTCCGTCAAGGATTCACCTCAAACCCTTTAACCACACAGTACACGAGGAAATGGGGTGCGGGGCCCAGGGTAGGAAAGCTCTGATTTGCCTTAGATTTCTCATCAACAGCGGCACCACTGCCACCGTGTGAGGGAAAGGAAACGCTTTTGCCAGAGAACCCAACGCTCACAATCCGATGAGGGAAGGACCGCGCACGCCTCCCCGCCTGGTAGTCCGTGTACCTGCTGAGGCTGCGGGGAAGCCAGGTTACTGGGTGGTGTTGCCCGGACGAAGAGGGCTCTGAGGTGAAAGAGTTGGAAATGCCGAGCCTCCCAGACTTCCTACCGCGCGGAAGCCTGCAAACCCTGCAGACTCCAGCCCTGCTGTTTTACAAACTGACATCTGGGCGGAAAGGCCGGGCCTCTGCGCCCTGAGGCGGCCGCAACGACGGAGGCCAGGCGCAAAGCCGCGGGGTTGGCGGTTGACGCCGCGTCACGGATGCCTCCGCCGCGCGCGTCCCTCCGCCGCGCGCGCCCCCGCCGGCGAGGTGGGCGCCGCGCTAGGAGCGGGAGCTTGGCTGAGTTTTTCAGGATAATAAAGGAGGTTTTGAACAGTTTTATGCCCAAAAATTCAACAACTTGGATACAATGGATAAATTCCTGAAAGACAGAAATTATCAAAGTTCATTCAACAAGAGAAAGATATCCTGAATACCATTATATCTAAAGAAATTAAATTTGTAGTTAAAAAATCAGGAAAAGTTTTCCACTAAGAGAACTCCAGGTCCAGATAGCATCATTGGTGAGTAATAAAACATTAAAGAAGAAACAATACAAATTTTATACAAATGCATCCAGAAAATTGCAGAGGATCCAGGGATACTTCCCAACTCATTCTAAGAGGCAGCGTTACCCTAACACCAAGACCAAAGACATTAAAGAAAAGAAAACTACAGGTCAATATCCCACCTGAACATATATGCAATAATTGTTCATGAAATTTTAGCAAATTGAACCAAAATATATATATATATTTATAATATATAATATATAATATATATATTATATATAATATGTGCTACAAAAGAGTAAAATATGGGCAAGAGGAAGATTTTATTACATATATATCATTATATATATATATATATATATATATATATATATATATATATATATATATTAGTCATGACCAAGTGGTCATGAGAGTACAAAAGAGAGTAAAATATGGGCAAGAGGAAGATTTTATTATATATATATATTATATATATATAATATATATATATAATATATATATATTAGTCATGACCAAGTGGGGTTTATCCCAGGGGTGCAAGGTTGCATTAATATATGATAATCAATGAAATCATCATATTTACAGGCTAAAACACACACATGTATGCACACACACATAGGATTATCTAAAGAGGGGCTGAAGAAGTAATTGACAAAATCCAACATCTATTCCAGATTTTTTTAAATCCGAAACCCAAAATAAAAACTTTCTTAACCTGATAAAATGCATCAGTGAAAAACCTACAGCTAACATATCCAATGGTAAAGATTGATTGCTTCCCCCCTATGATAAGGAACAAGGTAAGGCTGTCTGTTCTCATTACTTCTTTTCAACCATGGACTTACTGGAAGTCCAAACCAGTGCAAAAGTCAAGGAAAAGAAATAGAATTCAAACCGGAATGGAAGAAAAATGAAATTTTTAATAAGAAACAAAATGATCTATGTAGAAAATCTGATGAAATCTTCAAAAATTAATAAGTTTAACTTTGTTGTAGTTACAAGATCAAAATACAAAAATCAATTATGTTTCTGTATGCCCTTGATGAACACTGAGGAAGTAAAATACCATAAATACCACTAACCATGGCATCAAAAATATGAAGTATTTATGCATAATGCTGCAAAAATGTGCAAAACCTCTATACTGATAACTACAAAAAATTGCTGAGAGAAAATAAAGGTCTAAATAAATGCAGCTACATGGTGTTCACGAATTAGATTTAATAACGTTAAGATGTCACGTCTCCCCTACTTAATGTATAAATTCAAAACAATCCCAATCAAAATACCAGCAGGCCTCTTTGAAGAAATTGGCAACCTGATGCTAAAATACCTTTGGAAATGAAAAGAACCTACAATAACCAAAACAACTTTGAAAAAGAATAAAGTTGGAGGACTTCAAACAAAAAGCAGAGTTCCAGAGGAGTTCCTGGTGCCCCCGGGAATAAAGTCTTATTTACAGCTGTAGAGCAATGCCCTCCTTCCCCCAGGTGGCATCTGTAGCTCTCATAGTACACAGTTGACAGTGGCTCCAACATGGCCTCCCAGCCACTGATACACTTTAGGGTTCTGTCTTCTGTTCAAATTATTGAGAACACTAGTTTTTTGGAGGGACTGCATAATGGCAGTCAGTCCAATTGTTCTGTTTGTTTATAATAACAGTTGAGTGGGATTTGTCCATCAATAATAGGTATGGGAATGTGTGTGAGAAAGACCACAAAAATTTTCATAAGGTTTTGCATAGGAGGTGAAGAAGCTGGGGCCATTTGCTGCTATTTCTAATACTGAGAAGTAAGATTAAGAGAATAGCAATCAAACTGTAGTCAAAGCCATCTGGCAGATAGCAATTCAAAAGTCAGTTACATTCAGGGTGCCTGGGTAGTTCAGTCAGTTAAGTGTTTTCCTTCCTTCAGCTCAGATTATGATCCCAGGGTCCTGGGATTGAATCCCACAACTGGGCTCCTTGCTCAGTGGGGAGCCTGTTTCTCCCTCTGCCTGCTGCTTCCCCTGCTTGTGCTCTCTCTCTCTTTGACAAATAAATAAAATCTTTAAAAAAAAAAAAAAAAGCCAATTCAAAGAACTTGTAATAGTTTGGGAGAGCTTAACAAGATTTTGTCCTTGTGAGGACGAGTCCAGGAGTTGTGCTAAAAGATAAAAGAATATTAATATTTTTTCATTTCCCAGTACCTCCCACTGCTTGCGTTCCTATCCCCAGGTGCTTAGGTTTTCTTCCTATCTTTCTATTGCCACAAAATTAATGTGTCCCATTCCTGTTACTATAACTTCTTTCCAGTTGCCCTCCACTCTCACCCAAATTTTTCATCTAGAAGAATCAGTCAGAAACAAGAGATCCAAAGGGTTTTTTTTATAAAGACCCATTATGTCCCCTTCTTTCTGCCCATGTGGGCCAGTATTTGGGAGAGTACAGACCCAAGGCAGGGCAGTAAGAGCCGGAACACTACACAGTGAAGCCTCTATGATTTCCCGTGGGATTTTCTCTGTTTGAAGGAACTTTTAGTAAGAGGGCCCTTATGGCTGGAAAAAAAAATCTCAAATAACTCAGAGACTTTGTACTGTCATCTCTGAAATCATCTAAGATTGGCTTGATATGGAATTCAGGAGCAGTTGAGCCATAAGAGGGCCAAACTACGGTCATTCCTCCTCAACAAACATTATATGTCCCTCCCCCTCATCTCCTGAGCTAACAAGCCAAAGTTCTAAAGATTTGCATGATTTTTCCCCATAGGGGTCACAAATTTCCCTCCTTTTGCATTTGGTGTATACATGTGTCTCTGTAAGTGTTGTTTAAAGAGGATCAGAACCTTCCTCTAACCTGGGATGGATCTTAGTACCAATTGTTTCAACAGGGCAGGTATGAGGCTAACCATCAAACTGTCCTTCCAGCCCCCACCCCAAGGAGTAAGAACAACTAAGTCATCTACCATTCTGGCAGCTACCTTTGACCCTACCTCTCAGTACACGGCCTGCAACTACCTCCCTCCCAACCATCTCCCTCCTCAGGAACAGGGATCAAAGTAGAGGCTTATTTATTGCTTGATGGAATGATTGAATAATATAGCTGCTACTAAAGGATGACCCAAGGACATCCCTCAAATCACATTAAATGGAGAGGCCTTTGTCTTTCCTATTACAGAAAACCAGGTCTTGTCAGTATTCCATCTTTTTCACTGAAACTGTCAAGAACAATGAAAGGTCTACAATTTTCCTTATTTGCTTGAAAACAAGTCAGCCTGCCACAATATCATAGACACTGGCATAACATTTGAGACTCCTGGGCTAGAGATGAAGGACCACTTATTAATCACAGCAATAGCAGCAACCAGTATAACAATATTTGTGCTGGCTCCCCAAGCCCCAACTCCTACAAGGCAAAGCAACAATAGCTAGGTGATGCCGGCACACTCAGTGAGTTGGGCTCACTGGTTAGGAAGCCCCGGTCTTCTCTAGAAGTGCTGCAAGCAAATCTTCTCATCCATTTTCCAGTGAGGAGAATTGTCTTTATTATCATGAACAGCCAACAAATCTGCCCTCTGTCCCAGAGAGAGATGCTGTATTTTCCAAAGCTGTTTGCCATACCAATATCCTTGGAAAGGTATCCAGAACAAAATCTATCAGAAGATATGCAGAAACAAGAGAGAACCATGGAGAACTATCTCCCAACAGCTCCATAAATACATATTAACTCAAAATGGATCATCAGCCTACCTAAGTGTAAACCTAAATCTATAAAGCTTCTAGAACAAAACAGAAGTAACCAAGATTACTTTATAGCCAACAAGGTCAATAGTCCAAGGAGCTTGACCCACATAGACAGGAACAGGATTGGAACATTTAAGAAGGCACTTACTCTCGGGTCCGGAGCCTGCACTTGCACAACCCAGAAAGTACCTCCTTAAATTTGTGATTATCCACTTGGGCTTGCCATAATCTCCACACTGCATCTTTTTCCATTATTGATAGTTCCAAAATCAGAAAATGTCAGATTGTATTGTCCAAGGAGCAGTACAGCTTACATCACAGCCTTAGACCTTTTCTTCCCAGGCCAACTTGAATGTTACAGCTTGCCATGTCACATATAGTATGTGCTGGATCAGTACTTGGAAGTGTCGAATGTGTCCACCAGAACCCAAAGAGATCCACCAGATAGTGTACTTCCTTCTTCATAGTAAGTACACTCCCCATTCTTACTGGGAGTGATATCATCCTCAAGGTGGAAAAACCTAGTTCTTAGGGGGCAAAAAATATCTTATACCTTATAATGGTTTGTGGTCCTCCAAAGGCTATATTACCTTAGCAAATATGCACTATATCTGTGCTATTAATATTCCATGATGGAGAAGTAGTTAGAGAAAAAATAATCCTAAAAATTTCCTTAGCAGGGCATTAATGACAAAACGGTTGGGAAACACTGTAGTAGGGAGAAATGCAACAAAAAATTATACCCTTTGAAGTGGATGCCCTAACATGCCTTTGACCATTGGATCTTTAAACTATTTACTGTAGTGGTGAGTTCCAAAATCTTTGAAGGGTTTTTAATCTCCCACCTTCTAGAATGTATGTGTCAAAAATTGCCCATTATGAACTGGGTTCTTCAGATCCACCAATTCATAAAAATGAGTGAACCCAGCAGCAGCTCATCATGAGATGGAAAAGGTGCATCTGGGATTAAGCCTGAATAGAAGTAGAGGGCAGGAGTAATTTATGTGAGGAGGCAGACTGTACCTCCATGTCGGTCACCACTGTTGTACCAATGCTTCTCCCCAAGCCTCACATCAATGGCTCTATGGGCACCCTCCACTACCAGCTGAACGAGGAGAAAAATCCAGAGATTGGTTTTCAGATGGGTTACCAAGTACAAGGCAAAAACAGATGGTAGATATATATATATCGGCTACTATAGCCAGTGTTAGGAATGATCTTGAATGACAGTGTTGAAGGAAATTTTTCCTAATGGAAGTAGTTGTGAGCAGTATGTCTGGTTTATCCTCTTTGCAAGGAAGAAGTGGCTCAAGATAAGAATATATGTGGACTCATGGGTGGTGGCAAATTGTTTGGCCTGCTGATCAAGGGCATAGAAGGAAAAAAACTAAAAAGTCAGAGACAAGATCTTAAGTGGAGGCATGTGGATAGATATGAAATTTTCCATATCACACGTCATTACCTACTAGAAGACATCATCACAGAAGAAGCACTGAACAACTTAGTAGATAAAACAATATAGCTAATTGATGTTAGCCAATCTTTGTCCTCATTCATACCAAACTTGGTACACGGGGCACATGACGGAAGTGGTCACAGTAGGAGAGATGGAGGCTACACATCAGTCCAAAATCATGGATTTCCTTTCACCAAGGTCAATCAAGCTTCAGTTGCCTCTTCATATCCACCATGACAGCCAGAGAGGCCAGTAACCTAGTGTGACACTATTCCTTGAGGAGACCAGCCGGCCATTTGGTGGCAGGTTGATTAAACTGTGCCCATTCCACCCCAGAAGAACCAGTGAAATACATGGGTCTGGAAACCAAGGGATGGAAGCAGAAGATATCCCAGTTGGCATCATTCCCAATAACCACTAAGGAACTTTGTGCTTTTCTTCCTGCAACTCTGGACTTCAAAAACTTAAAAGTCTAAATCCCCAAAGGAAACGGCATACCTCCTATTGAACCACAAGCTAGAGCTGCCACGGCTGCCACCTAGACATTCCAGGTTCCTTGTGTCCAGGAACCAGGAGGCTGGAAGGGGACTCACCGCGTTGGCAGGCATAAATAATACTGATCATCAGGGTAAACTAGAACTAATGTTACATGATGGTAGCAGGGGGGAATATATGAAATTCAGGTGATCCCCACTTGAGTGCCTCTTGGTACTCCCTTTCCCAGCTACAACTGTGAATGAGCAAATGCAGCAAACCTAGCCTAAGAATTGTGTGGGTCTGGGGGTGAGACCACTCAGGAGTTTGGGCCACACAACCAGGTAAGCTGTCATGACCAACAGAAGGGATAGCTGAAGACATGGAAATTTAGAATGGATGGTGGACAAGGGATATGATAAGTATATGTGTCAGCCCCCAAACAAACTGCAGCAGTGAAGACTGAAATTTGGCCCATAAAGCTCCCTCTTTTAAGTTTATTCTCAGGAAGAACGGCCCATAGGAGCTATGGAGGAGCTGTGCCTGAATGTGTAAGGAGAAATACATGGGAAGCAAAGCATGAACTGTGGCAGCCAGGAAGACCTCACCTGTGCCGATCACATCTCCCTTCAAGAGAGAACCTGAAGCAAAGAATACAGGTTGCTGAAAGCCTCCAGCTGTGGATGTCCGCAGGCTCTGTCTCAGCCTTTGAGCTGAATCCACTTGCCTCTTAAGCATCCCCCAGCCCATGACCGAGCACACAGTGATATAAAGACTTGCTATTTGGGCCAATGTGGGAATCCGCCATGGGCATTCTTCGTACTCGAGATCTCCACTGGACTTCCCGAGACTTTCTCACAGCTATGCCACAGTCTGATGCTCTTTCTACTTAATCTTCCTTCCACCTCCCTCACCTTTCACAAGTATCAGATCAGCATCATTGTCTGAAAGCTTTCGCTGCCTCTCCTGCTCCTTCTCCCCTTCAACTTTCACAGTTGTAACCCCCAATAAATCTCTTTCACTTATAACTCTTCTTGGCATCTGCTTCCTGGAGGGCCCAAATCAACACAGACCTAAATGTAAAAACAAAAACCATAAAGCTAGAAGAAAACATGAGAGAACATATTCATGACCTTGATATAAGCAAAGTTGTCCTAGACAAGGCACAACTATAATATAAGTTGACTAGTACTTAGACAAGTACTAACTATAAAAAAAGAAGTTGATAAACTGTACTTCTTCCAAGTTTGAAAATAAATTATCTTTCAACAGATGAATACATAAACAAGCTATGGTGTATCATTACAATCATTAATATTGTTCAGCAATATTGTTCAGCAATAAAAAGAAGGGAACTATTGATACACAAAACAATTTGGATGAACCTCAAAGATTGTGAAAGAACACAGTTTTAAAAGGTTACACACTGTATCATTCTGTTTATATGACATTCTTAAAAAGACAAAAAACGTGGTAAGAGAGAACAGATCATCATTTTTCAGGGGTTAGAGGAAGGGGATTGTATGCGTAAAAGGGTAGCATGAGGGAGCATTTTGGCATTATGAAACTATTCTGGATCTATATTCACAATGGTTATGTCCATGCATGTGTTAAAATTCACAGAAATGTACACCAAAGAAGGCAATTTTACTATAAGTAAAATTTTAAATGCAAAATACAAAAATAATCCCCATGTATCAATGCTTTGCTTAAAATGACTCAATGAATGAATGTTTGGGGCTACAGTTGCTGGGGCATATGGTAGGGGTGTGTTTACTTTTGTCAGAAGCTGCCAGGCTGTTTTCTAGAGTGTTCTACATCTTGACTGGGGTAGTGGTTACACAGCTATGTACCTTCGTCCAAACTCATCAAACTGAGTGCTTAAGGGTGGCTGCAATTTATTTTATGTAAAATCTACTTCAATAAACCTGACTAAAAAGAAAATATTTTAAATGATCCCTACATATCAATAATAAAAAGATTTGAACAGGCATCTCATAAATGAATACACAGCATCAACAACACTCTTTCTCATTAAGGCAATGCAAGTTAAAACACAGTGAGATATCACTACATAACCACTAGAACGGCTAAATATCACTGAATACCAAATGTTCCAAGAATATGGAACAACTGGAATTCTCATACATTGCTCATGAGTGCGTGAAATGGCACCACAATTTTAGAAAACATTTTGGTCATTCCTTATAAGTTAAACATAATCTTACCCTCTGACTGAGCAAATACATTCCTAAGTAATGAAATATATACACAAAATGACATGGACGTGGAATGTTTAATCATAATAGTACCAAACTTGAACCATACAAATGTCCATCAACAGGACAATGAATAACCAAACTGTGTCACATTCATATGACAGAATACTAATCAGCAACATAAATAACAACCACTGCCACACACAATGACCTAAATCTCACAGACATTATGTTAAGCAAAAGAAGCCAAACACAAAAGTGCATATACTGCATGATTCCCTTTATATGAATTGCAAAAACAGTAAAACTAATATGTACTGGTATATATTAGTCAACCTCCAAGATGCCCTCAATGATCCTTGTCTCCTGGTTTTCATATCTTGTGTAGTCCCATCCTACACTGATCCATGTCTGGCCAAGTGACAGATACAATATTACAGAAGTGACAGTGTGTGGCTTCCAGAGGTAAGACATAAAATACATTGCAGTTTCTGTCTCAGCCTCACTTGAATTGCTCACTCTGGGAAGCCAGCCACCATATCACAAGGAACTTGCTGGCCCTGGGAATAAGTCACCTTGGAAGAAGATCCTCCAGCCCTGTTCAAACATTCAGCTCACGGCAATCCTGGGCCTTGCTGACATGTGACAAAGTCTCATGAAATACTCTGAATGAAACCATCCAAACAATGGAGTCCCAAATTCCTGACCCACAAAACTTACAAGAGAGAATAAAAGTTTCTTGCTATTTTATTTTTTTATAATGATTTTTTATTATATTATGTTAGTCACCATACAGTACACCCCCAGTTTTCGATGTAAGGCTCGATGATTCATTAGTTGTGTATAACACCCAGTGCACCATGCAATATGTGCCCTCCTTACTACCCATCACCGACCTATCCCATTCCCCCACCCCCCTCCCCTCTGTAGCTCTCAGTTTGTTTCTCATAGTCCATAGTCTCTCATGTTTCATTCCCCCTTCTGATTACCCCCCCCTTTCTTTATCCCTTTCTTCCCCTACTGATCATTCTAGTTCTTATGTTCCATAGATGAGAGAAATCATATGATAGTTGTCTTTCTCTGCTTGACTTATTTCACTTAGCATTATCTCCTCCAGTGCCGTCCATGTTGCAGCAAATGTTGAGAACTCGTTCTTTCTGATTGCTGAGTAATATTCCATTGTATATATGGACCACAACTTCTTAATCCAGTCATCTGTTGCAGGGCATCTCGGCTCCTTCCACGATTTAGCTATTGTGGACATTGCTGCTATGAACATTGGGGTGCATATGGCCCTTCTCTTCACTATGTCTGTATCTTTGGGGTAAACACCCAGTAGTGCAATGGCTGGATCATAGGGTAGCTCAATTTTTAACTTTTTAAGGGACCTCCACACGGTTTTCCAGAGTGGCTGTACCAACTTGCATTCCCACCAACAATGTAGGAGGGATCCCCTTTCTCCACATCCTCTCCAACAATGTTGTTTCTTGCCTTGTCTATTTTTGCCATTCTAACTGGCGTAAGGTGGTATCTCAGTGTGGTTTTGATTTGAATTTCCTTGATGGCTAATGATTTTGAACATTTTTTCATGTGTCTGTTAGCCATTTGTATGTCTTCATTGGAAAAGTGTCTGTTCATATCTTCTGCCCATTTTTTGATTTGTTTATTTGTTTCTCGTGTATTGAGTTTGAGAAGTTCTTTGTAGATCTTGGATACCAGTCCTTTATCTGTAGTGTCATTTGCAAATATATTCTCCCATTCCGTGGGCCGCCTCTTAGTTTTTCTGACTGTTTCCTTGGCTGTGCAGAAACTTTTAATCTTGATGAAGTCCCATAAATTCATTTTATCCTTTGTTTCTCTTGCCTTTGGGGATGTATCATGAAAAAGGTTGCTTTGGCCGATGTCGTAGAGGTTGCTTCCTATGTTCTCCTCTAGAATTTTGATGGATTCCTGTCTCACATCGAGGTCTTTCATCCATTTGGAGTTTATTTTTGTGTATGGTGTGAGATAGTGGTCAAGTTTCATTCTTTTGCATGTAGCTGTCCAATTTTCCCAGCACCATTTATTGAAGAGACTGTCTTTTTCCCACCGGATGTTTTTTCCTGCTTTATCAAATATTAGTTGCCCAAAGAGCTGAGGGCCCATTTCTGGGCTCTCTATTCTGTTCCATTGGTCTATGTGTCTGTTTTTGTGCCAGTACCATGCTGTCTTTGTGATCACAGCTTTGTAGTACAGCTCGAAATCCGGCATTGTGATGCCCCCAGCTTTGTTTTTCCTTTTCAACAGTTCCTTGGAGATTCGGGGCCTTTTCCGGTTCCATACAAATTTAAGGGCTATTTGTTCCAGTTCTTTGAAAAATGTCCTCGGTATTTTGATCGGGATAGCATTGAAAGTGTAGATTGCTCTGGGTAGCATGGACATTTTAACTATGTTAATTCTTCCGATCCATGAGCATGGAATATCTTTCCATCTTTTTATGTCTTCCTCAATGTCTTTTAAGAGTGATTTATAGTTTCTAGAATAAAGGTCCTTTACGTCTCTGGTTAAGTTAATTCCAAGGTAACGTATGGTTTTTGTTGCTATTGTAAATGGGATGGATTCTCTAATTTCTCTTTCTTCGTTCTTGTTATTCGTGTACAGAAATGCAACTGATTTCTGAGCATTAATTTTGTATCCCGCCACGTTACTGAATTGCTCTATAACTTCTAATAGTTTGGGAGTGGCTTCTTTTGGGTTTTCCATATAGAGTATCATGTCATCTGCGAAGAGAGACAGTTTGACTTCTTCTTTGCCGATTTGAATACCTTTGATCCCTTTTTGTTGTCTGATTGCTGTTGCAAGGACTTCTAGTACTATGTTGAATAATAGTGGCGAGAGTGGGCATCCTTGTCGTGTTCCTGATCTTAAGGGAAAGGCTTCCAGCTTTTCCCCATTGAGAATAATATTTGCAGTAGGCTTTTCATAGATGGCTTTTATGAGATTGAGAAATGTACCTTCTATTCCTACACTCTGAAGGGTTTTAATCAGGAAAGGATGCTGTATTTTGTCAAATGCTTTTTCGGCATCGATTGAGAGGATCATATGGTTCCTGAGTTTTTCTTGTTGATATGATGTATCACGCTGATTGATTTGCGAATATTGAACCACGCTTGCATCCCAGGTATGAATCCCACTTGATCGTGGTGGATAATCCTTTTAATGAACTGTTGGATTCTATTAGCAAGTATCTTGTTGAGGATTTTGGCGTCCATATTCATTAGGGAAATCGGTCTGTAATTCTCCTTTTTGAGGGGGTCTTTGCCTGGTTTGGGGATCAAGGTAATATTGGCCTCATAGAATGAGTTTGGTAGCTTTCCTTCTGTTTCTATTTTTTGAAATAGCTTTAGGAGAATAGGTATTATTTCTTCTTTGAATGTTTGGTAGAATTCCCCAGGAAAACCGTCCGGGCCTAGAGTTTTGTTATTTGGAAGGTTGTTTATCACTGACTCAATTTCTTCATAATTAATTGGCCTGTTTAAGAAATCAATTTCTTCCTGTTTCAATCTTGGTAGTTTATAGGTTTCCAGGAAGGATTCCATCTCCTCCAGATTGCTTAGTTTATTGGCATATAGCTGTTGATAAAAATTTCTAATAATTCTTCCAATTTCAATGGTGTTTGTCATGACCTCTCCTTTTTCGTTCATAATTTTAATAATCTGGGTCCTTTCTCTTTTCTTTTGGATAAGTCTTGCCAGTGGTCTGTCAATTTTATTGATTCTCTCCAAGAACCAGCTTCTAGACCTGTTGATCTGCTCTACTGTACTTCTGGTTTCTGCTTGATTGATTTCAGCTTTAATTTTGGTCAACTGCTTCCTCGTGCGTGGATTAGGCCTGTCCCTCTGTTGCTGTTCCAGCTTCTTGAGGTGAGAATATAAAAACTGCATTTTAGATTTTCTATTCTTTTGAGTGAGGCTTGGATGGCTATGTATTTCCCCCTTAGGACCGCCTTTGCAGTATCCCATAGGTTTTGGACTGTTGTATTTTCATTCTCATTGGTCTCCATAAATTGTTTAATTTGATTTTTGATTTCCTGGTTTATCGAGTCATTCCTGAGCAGGATGGTTCTTAGTCTCCAAGTGTTTGAGTTTCTTCCAAATTTTTCCTTGTGGTTGAGTTCCAATTTCAGAGCGTTGTGGTCTGAGAATATGCAGGGGATAATTTCAATCTTTTGGTATCGTCTGAGACCTGTTTTGTGTCCCAGAACATGGTCTATTCTTGAGAATGTTCCATGGGCATTAGAATAGAATGAGTATTCTTTGGTTCTGGGGTGTAGTGTTCTATATATATCTAAGAGGTCCAACTCGTCGAGTATGGCATTCAAAGCCTTTGATTCTTTGCTTAGTTTTTGCCAGGGTGTTCTGTCTATTTCTGAGAGTGGAGTGTTGAGGTCCCCTACTATTAATGTATTTTTATTTATATGTCTCTTTATTCTGGTTAAGAGTTGGCTTGTGTATCTTGCTGCTCCCCTGTTGGGGGCATATATATTTATAATTGTCATATCCACTTGTTGAATACTTCCTTTAAGAATAATATAGTGCCCTTCTGCGTCTCTTACTATAGTCTGTAGTTTAAAATCCAGTTTATCTGATGTGAGAATTGCTACCCCAGCTTTCTTTTGAGGTCCATTTGCGTGAAAGATGGTACTCCATCCCCTTACTCTCAGTCTGAATGCATCTTTGGGTTCGAAATGAGTCTCTTGTAGACAGCAAATGGATGGGTCATTTCTTTTTATCCAATCTGCAACCCTGTGGCGTTTAAAGCAAGAATTTAAACCATTAATGTTCAGGCTGAGTACTGAGAGATATGCTTTTAATTCTGCCATGTTGTCAGTAAAGTCTTTGTTTGTATTGGCTGTGACTTTCTGTTTTGTATCACTCTTGGGGCCTTTTTACTTTTATAGAACCCCCCGTAATACCTCCTGTAGGGCTGGTTTCGTGGTTATGAAATTGGCTAGTGACTGTCGATTCTGAAATGTCTTTATTTCTCCATCAATTCTGAATGACAGCCTTGCTGGATAAAGGATCCTTGGCTGCACGTTTTTCTCTGAAAGAGCTTTAAAAATGCTCCCCCAACCCTTTCTCTCATTCCAGGTCTGTGTAGACAGGTCTGACGTAATTCTGATGCCTTTGCCTTGGTACGTGAGAAATTTCTTTGCCCTGGCCGCTTTCAATACTGTATCCTTGGATCTCATATTTGCGAATTGCACTATGACGTGACGTGGTGTAGGTCTGTCATGGTTGAGCTTGGGAGGGGTCCTCTCTGCCTCTTGGACACGAATTTTTGTTTCCCTTGCTAGATTAGGGAAGTTTTCAGCTACAATTTGTTCAAATATCTCTTCTAGACCTCTGTTTTTCTCCACCCCCTCGGGGATGCCGATGATTCTAACATTGGATCGTTTCGTTGAGTCAGTAATCTCCCGTAGCCAACATTCGTGGGCGTGGATTTTTTTAAGACCCTCTTCTATTTTTATTTTTTCCTCTATTAACCCATCCTCCAATTCACTAACCCTTTCTTCTGCTTCGGTGACCCTGGCCGTCAGAGCCTCTAGTTTTGCCTGCATTTGGCTCATAGAATTTTTAATTTCTGTCAAATTCGCTCTCATTTCCGCCCTTAGGGATTCTATATTCTCAGTAACATTTTCCTTAATATTTTTTTTCAAGTCTACTCATTATCTTGACCATTGTTACTCTGAATTCCATTTCTGATAATTTGGTTACATCCATATCCGTTATTTCTGTGGCAGAGGCCACAGACTCACTGTCTTTTCTTTGCTGGGGGGGGCTTCTCCTTCTTGTCATTCTAATGAGGGGAGGTTGTGGGGTTGTCCAGAGCCCAAATTATTGACTGGGTCCCAGGCCGTGCCCCTTGTTTTATAGGGATCTTAGAGATGTGGGGCTTCTTCTTTAAAGATTTTATTTATTTACTTATCTGAGAGAGGGAGACAGTCAGCAAGAACGGAACAGAAGCAGGGGAGTGAGAGAGGAAGAAGCAGGCTCCCAGCGGAGGAGCCCGATGAGGGACTCCTTTCCGGAACGCCGGGATCACGCCCTAAGCCGGAGACAGGCGCTCAATGACTGCGCCACCCAGGCGCCTCCGGTTGTGGGCTTCTTGATTTTTCAGCCTGCCTTCTGGGGGAGGGGCCTGCCACGCCGATACTCAGGCAACCCTGTTTGGTTAGAGTCTCCGTGTCCCCTGCGAGGGGGGATGGGGATGGGCACTCTCTGAGCCGGTATTTCCAGGCTTTTGTTCTCTGGCGGCTTTCCCTGGCGGCCGGCTATGCCTCTTCTGAGGGTCAGAGCAGCAGAGGCTGCATTGTCACAGAACAGAGGGATTGCGGCCCGTTCTCCACTGATGTTCTGGCCACTTTAACTCTGTTACTGTTGGTGCTGCTCAACCCTGCAGCGTCCCGGGATGTGCGCACCAACCCGGCGTCCCTGCCCTCACTTCCAGGGCCGCCCCGTCTCTGTCCTTTGTGTTTCTAATGCCGCCAGCCACCGGCCTGCGCGTCTCTGTCCTTTGTGTTTCTAATGCCGCCAGCCACCGGCCGCCCCGCGCGCTCCCGGGTCTCCCGGTCTCAGTCTATGCCCGGTGAGCACACCTCGATTCCGGAGTTCCGTGAGAAGCCTGGTGGCGCGCGCACCCGGTTCAGGGTCTCAGTCTGCTGTTTCGCGGGTGCCGACCGCGAGTCCGCCCGCTCCCCCGTGCAGGTGGCCCGCCAGCTGCCAGCCGCCCCGCGCGCGCTCCGGGAGTTCCCGGTCTCAGTCTGGATCCCGTGAGCACACCGGGATTCCGGTGTTCCGGGAGATGCCTGGTGGCGCGCGTTCACGGCTCACCGGTCTCAGTCCGCTCTCTCGCGGGTGCCCTCTGTGTGTCCGCCCGCTCCCCCGTGCAGGTGGCTGCCGCTTCCCGGCGCCCAAACGCGGCGGCTCCCTCCCCCTTCCGTTTATCTTCCGATATCTGTGCGCGGTTTCACGGCTCCCCGCTTCGTACCTCAATACTCAGCGCTGGAGATGTTCATTTGTAGAGATCCAGATGCATCATCCTGCGTCTCAGGCTGATTCCGTGGTTATTTAGGCTGGTCTGGTACCTATCCAGCTCGACTCAGGGGACCGGCTGAAAAAGGGGTCCCCTACTCCTCCGCCATCCTAACTCCCTCCCCTGATCATCAGTTTCTTGCTATTTTAAGCCACAAAGTTTAGGGTAATCACTTATGCAGCAATAGATTCCTAAGACACGAAAAAAATCAAAATGTTATTTGTGGAAAGGGGAATATTCACTGAAAAGAAGCACAGTGTATCTTCCAAGGGTAATAGAAAAGTTGTATATCTTAATTTTAATGATGTTTATATGGATGTATTCCTATGTCGAATTTTGAACTGAATGCTTACTATTGCATTTAAAATATATCTGAGAGAAAGTAAGTAAACAATAAAGAAAACATGATTCAGGAAATAAAAAGCTTATTCACAGTAGCAACTACACTATAAAATATCTAGAAACAAACATTAAAAATGTGCAAATTCTATGCAAAGAAAAAAAAAAAGACTATAACTCCTTGGAGAATAATACCAAGGGGAAAAAAAGACCTAAATGAAAAGAGAGACATGGCATGTTCCTAATAATAAAAGTAATTAGAATAACTGACATTTATCGAATGTTTTTAATGTAGCAGGCTCTGGTTCTAGCACTGCACATGGATTACATCATATCATACCTTAAAATAACACATGAAGTGGAGCACCTGGGTGGCTTTTGGTTAAGCCTCTGCCTTCAGCTCAAATCATGATCCCAAGGTCTTGGGATCCAGCCCCGCATGGGCTCCCTGGTCAGTGGGGGAGCCTGTGTCTCCCTCTGCCTGCAGCTCCTCCGGCTTGTGCTTTCTCTCTGTCAAATAAACAAATAAAGTCTTGAAAAAAAATAACACATGCAGTTATTTCTATTTCATAGACAATTAAACAGGTTGAGAGGTTAAGTCAATATTGTCAGTATGTCTATTCTACAGATATTAATCTTTAAATGCAGTGTAATACCAAGCAAAAACTCCAACATTTTTATGAAATTTGGAGGACTAATTCTACAATAAATAGAGAAGAGAGAAACAATAATGACAGAGAGATTTGCTTTATCAAATCATGCAAAGTATGCAAAATAAATAGTGATTTAAATGGGGAAATTTGGAAAAGACATTAACAAATATATAGGGAAAGTGAATATAAAGCCCAGAAATAGATCCATATGTATGGAAATTTCTGGTTGTAAAAATACAATATTTTGAATCACTGGTGAAAGAATATGCAATTCAATAAAATGGTTTGAATATATATCTACCATTTAGGGAATAAATTACATTGTTTTCCTACCTCGTACCATATAAAAAGTTCTAATGGATTAAAATAGCAAATGCTAAGTAACTTCAAAGTATTAAAGGAAAAGTAATGTAAATTTTTATAACTTGGGATAGGAATGGCTTTACTAAATAACACTCAAAGCTCAAAATGGAAAGATCTGATTACATGATTTTAAAATTTCTATTTATTGCATGATATCATAAGTAAAAATTAAAAGGAATATTTGCAACATATGTAACTGACAAAGACTATATAAAGAACTTCTTCTAAAAAGACAACTCAATAGAAAAATGAACATTGAATATATAGCTCACGGAGGAAATAAGCATAAGAAAATATATTTAACTTTTCTAGTAATTGTAAAAATGCAACCTAAAATAAAAGTGAGATATCATTTTATACTAACGAACTGGCAAAAATTAAAAATATTGATTATATCCACTGTTCACAAGGATTTGGGAAAGGAACAATCTTATGGATACTTCATGAGAAAACCAATTAACAAAATCCTTTTGTAAAGCAATTCAACATTATTTTTCAAAGTTAAAATTTTAATTATTCTTTGACCAAGTAATTTTACATCTAGAAATCTATCCTGTAGAAATGTCCAAACATGAGCACAAAGATATTCTAACAAGGATGTTTATTGCAGCATTATTTATAATAGTTAAAAATTTTAAATAACGCAAATGTCTGTCAATACAGAGGTTAGTTTAATAAATTGGGATATATAACATAGCAAAAATACTATGTAATGATATGCAACTATTAAGAGTAAGAACTTTGTGTATCATTGTGGAACAATTACTAAGACATGTTCATTGAAAGTTTTATAATTATGCATAAAGTATTATTCCATTTGTTTAAGAAATCTTATGTATTTCTGTAGATATATGTATATAGATATATGTGTATTAATGCAGTGAAAAAGAACTCAAAGGTACAAATCAACATATGTATATAGGTAGAAAATGAAGATGAACTTTGAGTGCCACTCTCGTGTTCATGCACAACTGAGTCCTTTATAAAAATACAGTAATTTATTTCTATTACCTGTACAACCAAAAATACAGAGAAATATAACCATCAAAAATCCATTACATTTACAATATACAGTTTATTAAATATAAGACTGTGATAATTTGAATGGCTGATAATATTGCCAAACATTTTTATAATTTTTGATGTCAATTTTTTACAATTTATTCAGCAAATATTTGAGGTCACTAAGCAACGAGCACTGTGTTGGGTACTTAGACACAGTAGCCAGAGAAAACATAGCCAACTGCCCTTGTAGAGTTCACAGTCTATTTAGAAGTAGAGAAAAATAATGAAGTAGTTAAATGAAATACAATGAATGTTACAATGAGGGAAATATGGGGTACAAGGAAGAGGAAACTGCAAGAAAACCTAATGTAATCTAATCTAAAACTGACTCAAAGAGCACAAAAAGCTCTAAGAAAGGAGATATGCCTTCTCAGAAGAGATGGTTACATTCAAACTGAAATGTTGATTCTGAGTAGCCAGAGAGTAGGAGAGAATACTGGGGAAGGAGAGGGAAAAAGACCAAAATGAGAATGTTCAGGGCAGAAGAAATTATCATGTGCAAAGTAAGGTGGCTGGAATGATGTGGGTGGGGGTTGAGTGGCAAGAAGTTAGTTTGGAGAGAGAGCCCAGGACCCATTTGTCAAGTTTCTGATTAGCCCTGTTAAGAAAGGAAGAACTCTATCCAAAAGCCAATGAGAAGTCATGTAACAGTTTTAAAGCAGGAGCGTACAGGCTCAGATTTCTACCACGTAACCAAAGACCTTATCAGATGACCGTGGAGAAAGGACTCCGGTGGTACAAAAACCGAGGCAGAAAAGTCTATCAGAATACGGTTCCAGTAATTCGGGGAATAGAGACAGAGATGTGGGAGGAGTTGGAAGATATTTAACACACGGAATTCAGTGGGAACTAGTGACCGGGTGGATGTGTGAGGACAGGGAGAGGAAAGAACGAAGACCATGCCCCCAGGGGCCGGGCCGCCGGCGCGGGACTGGCGCGGGACCCAGCCGCGAGGAGGAGCTGGCGGCCGCGAGGCGGGCGGAGCCGGAGGCACTCGCCGGGGCGCTGGGGAGGAAAGGAGGGGCGCAAGTGGAGAACCGAGTGGACCCGCTCTGGGCCTGGGGAGCTCCGGTGGCTCCGCAGCCAGAAGGGCGTTGTTCCGAGAAAACAAGGAGGCCGCCAAAGCTGAGGCTCTCGAGTATTCCCGCACCGTCGCGTGGAGAGCCTCGGCCGGGAAGGCGCCTCGGTCAGAGGAGGAGAAGGCGGAGCCGGCCTCGAGAGCCGGGAAAAGCCGGAAAGAGAAGAATAAAAACAAGGCACAGAGGAGCGGGGTGGCTTCCCTGGCACCGCAGGCAGGGCTCCGACTCCCGACTCGTCCTCGCCCTGCTACAAGAGGCGGCGCCACGGTGCCTGCAGCCAGCGCCCCCCACCCCGCGACCCGGGGCAGCTCCCTGGGGCCCCAGCTGCCGACAGAGACCCACCTCCCGCTGGCCCGCGAGCTGGACGGTAGGCTTGCGGGAGCCGGCTGTGAGCAGGCAGGCCACGTGGTCCCCAAGAGGGAGGGAACGGAAGGACGCACCTGCCTGGGAAGGCCCTAGGAGACCTTGCTGTGGCCAAGTACAGCTATTTCTATTTTTTTTTTTTTGACGCACTCTTGTACTTAAATAAACTTATTTGGGGGTTGGGGGGAGAATAAATTCCAACTTTAGATATACCCACTGGTCTCTCTACCCAGGTATCTTCCTTTTACCAATTAATTTTTGTAAGTCATAGATATGATTCTCTTAATCATTTTTATTAACTATTTTCTAGTTGTCTGGAACTATTTCCTTCTTTGAGGAGCCTCATGCATTAATTCATTATCTTCCAGAATTAGATACCTGTAGTGTATGTTTCTTCTGAAAATGGAGTTCTATCCTAGGGATTAAATAAAATTGTCAACGCCATGTGTAAGGTTTTGAAAATTATAACAGAATATAGGAGAACTGTTCTCTAACACAAGAACACAAGTGAAAAGTTTATAAACAAACTATTATGTTGGGTTATGTTTTTAGTGGATCAATAATTAATATCAATTTATGATTCTGTTAGATGCTGCGGTAGGTTGAATAAACTACCACTCCCCCAAGATGTCTGTGTCCTAATCCCTGGAACCTGTGAATGGCAAAGGGATTTTGCAGATGTGTTTAAGTTAAAAACCTTGAGATTGGGAGATTATCATTGATTATCCAGGAGGGCCCAATGTAACCGCAAGGATCCTTATAAAAGGGAGTCTGGAGGGCTAGAGTCAAAAAAGGTGCTGTGATGATGGAAACAGAGGTCAAGTGATCCTGCCATGAGCCCAGCTATGCAGGCAGCCTTTAGAAGGTAGACAAGAAAATAAACAGATTCTCCCCCAGAGCCTCCAAAAGGAACAGGGCCATGCAGATCCATTTTAGACTTCTGACATGCAGACTATAAAAACAGTAAATTTGTGTTGTCCTCAGCCACTAAATTTATGGTCTATTGTTATGGCAGCAAGAATACAGGTGTTCTTGAAAGCAATGTATCAGCCTGGCTTCTCCTACCCACAACATGTGATTTTGCCTCAAGTTTGGGTAAAACAGGCAATTATTCTTGAATTTCTTGAATCCAGAGCTCCCATACACCTAAAAACTTTGTGTGTACTCATAACCTCCTTTTCCTCATAGTAGGAAACGACTTTCTACTTTCTGAAACTTATTCTCTTCACCGGTCCCTGTTTTCTTTTCTTTTTTTTTTTTTAAAGATTTTATTTATTTATTTATTTATTTGACAGAGAGAGGGACAGCCAGCAGGAGAGGGAACACAGCAGGGGGAGTGGGAGAGGAAGAAGCAGGCTCCCAGCGGAGGTGCCCACTGTGGGGCTCCATCCCAGGACCCTGGAATCACGCCCTGAGCCGAAGGCAGATTCTTAACGACTGAGCCACCCAGGCGCCCCTTACCGGTCCCTATTTTCACCTGGGTCTTACTCTATCAGTGATCTCTGTCTTGTGTCTTTACTCCCCCCTCTCAACAGCCTCTATGCATCAGTCTATAAACAGGTTCAAATAATAACCACATTTATCGCGCCTTTTCTATGTGCCAGACATTAGGCTACGGTCTACTTCATTACAGCACTGAATCCTCTGAGATTGAATTTTATGAGTAACGGCAGATTTACTATGAGGCCTTAAATTTAAACCTTAAACTTCCAAGAATTCAATGGCGCAAGTCATATCCAAAGCATATCTAATTTTATATTTTTAATTTTGTATTCCTTTTCTTAAAAAGGCCCCCCCAAATTGTAAGAACTTCAGAATTCCACAAAACCATGATCTATACCTACCTATGAGGTAAATATTATTATTGTCCCCATCTTATATATAAGAAAACGGTCACGGTGAGGTTTTATAATTCACCTAAGATTATATAAGCAGTAAGTGTCATAGTAATATTTCAACCTAATTATTTCTGACTCTCAAGTCTAGAGATTGATAATTTGCCCGTTAAATTATTCTGTCTCTTCAGGGAATTTCTTAACACACCCCTTCTTTTCCTCTAGTTAGTATTTTATCTTTTTTTCATTTCATGAGCCAAAGAATAATCTACATCCACCAGCTCTACTTGCTTATCTCCCATTTATTTTTAACTCACTATAATCCAGTTTCTACCCAACCCCACCAAAACTCTTACTGTCTCCAATAACCTCCAATTCACAAAATCCAATGGAGGTTTTTTATTTAGCATACTTGAACTAACTGAACCATACTCAAACCACTCCTCCCCCCTGAAGCTTTCTCTTTCCTTAATTACTAAAGCATATTTTCAGGGAGCCTGGGTAGTGCAGTCAGTTGAACCTCTGACCCTTGCTTCCACTCAGGTGTAATCTGGGGGGCCTTGAGACTGAGCTTCATGTCGGGCTCTGTGCTCAGCACTGAGTCTGCTTGGGATTCCCTCTCCCTCTCCCCTGCCCCTTTCCCTTTCTCTAGAATAAATAAATCTGTAAAAACAAAACAAAACATACTTCCCTCTTCTTCCCCTTCTTCTAAGATTGTGCCTTCTTTTATTTATTGTGTTTCTCTTTTATTTGTCTCACTTCCTCATCCCACTCTTTAAATATCAATGAAATTTCTAGTATTTTTTCTTCTACCCTCTTCTCACTCATCTCATTTCCTTACGGTTATTTTCACATGTCCTACAGCTTTAACTAGATTCTAATAGTCACAAGTCTGTACCTCTATCTTAACCACGTATCATGAATTAAAAACCTACACATACAATTGCCCAGTAGACATCTCCATCTACATACACTACTTCCAATTTAGCAGTTCTAAATCTAAATTTAAATCTCAATCAGCTCTTCTTTCTGCTTAACCCATCTAGTCAATCAAGTCAAACCCCAGGAATCTCCCTATTTCCTCATATTCTACATGTAATCTTAACCAAATCCCTGTGGTTCTGTATCTTATTCCCTCTTCTTCAACCCCACGGGGATTGCTTCAGCTCAGATTATCACCATATCTGACATCTTTTACATCATAAAAATACTTATAATTTGTTTTACTAATCTGTATTTAACCCCCTTTACACACACACACAAGCACACACACACACACAGACACACACACACACACACACAGACACACACACACACCACTCGCATACTCCTAAATAATCACTTCCTCCAGGGTGCTTTTCCTAAAATGGAAATCGTATCACATTACTTCCCTTGTGTAAAGCTGTTTTCATCTTCCTATTGCAGAAGTGATTAAATTCAAATGTGTTGCATGGCAAACTGATATCCTCATTATTTGTCCCTAATTACATGTGACCTTAACTTCCAAAGTGTCTGTCTCAAATCTATACTTGAACCATTGTGAACTTTTCGTAGGTATTAAACTATGTTGTTCCATATCTCTTTCATACACAAGTCATTCTCTCTGGCAAGCTTCCATTTCTACGGTCCTCCATACAAATTCCTTAAGACTTAAGAATTCCTTAAGAAGACATATGTTGATATGTCATCTCTCTGAAGTCTTCCTTTTCCCCTCATTGGGTAAAACTGATTACCTCCCCACATTGCGCTTTGTTATTTCACTTTGTACACTTCTTTATAATATTTAATATACAAAGATAGAATCTACAATATCTGCAATGAAAAACACACTGGATTGATTAATTATAGATTAGACATTGCAGAAGAATAGGTTAGGGAACTTGAAGACCTAGCAAAGGAAACTTCAAAATACAGAGAGGAATGACTGAAGAAGAAAGAAAAAAAAAAAACTAAACAATGCACTATCACTGAGCTATGGGACAATTTCAAAGGACCTAGTGTTTATGGTATTGAAATCTCCCGTAGTGGTTGGAAGAGAGGAGGCATTTGAAGAAATAATGGCCAAAACATTTCCAAATTTGATGGAAATACCAGATGCAGAATTTCAATGAACAACAAGCACAAAAAAATTAAAAGGAAACACCATAATCACACCATAAACACATAAACACACCATAATCAAATTGGTTAAAATGAGGGAGTAAGAGAAATCTTGAAAGCAACCAGAAACACAAGACATTACTTACTAATGAACAAATATGAGGTTGACAGCAGACTTTTTGTCAAAAACAGGCAAACCAAGAAACAGGAAACCAACATCTTTAAAAGCATTAAAAAATTGCCACCCTAGAATTTTTACTCAGTATGATAAAAAAACAACTTCTTCTTAGTGAGATTGTTTTTCAAAACAAAACAAAATAAAGAATTTTTCAGAGACTCAGATGTCATCAAAATAGTGACGTTACTCCTGACTTCAGTCCCCCTTACAAGACTTCCTATCCATACACGAGACGACATTCTGAAAATCCCAGAGCCCAGAGAGTGAGGCTGAAGCACCACTCCAGACCACAGAGACTGAGAAGAACACATTTGAAGATAATAGGACTGACTACACTCAAACCAGTACAGGGCTGCACAGACAGGGTCTCCCTAGGCCTACAGTTTTTCCAGTAAGAAAAGACAGCCCCAGGTGGACATCCAGCTCCCCCGGTGTTACAGAACACTTGCTGAGAGGTACCTTACTTAAGTTTTGCTTCATGGATAGTCTGGATTGCTCAACTACTAGGGATCAGATTAAGATAGAGAATGGGGGCAAGGCCTACAGCAACAAGTGCTAAGATCTTGGTAAATAACATTCCTGCATTCCTATTTGCAACAGCAACAGGGCAGAGACCCCAGCCAGCAGTTCTGCTCATCTGCAGAACTGAGCTGGAGGCTCCACTGGGCTAGGTGCTCAGTGTGCAGTTCTATCTGATTTGGGTCCCCAGCCAACAAGCAGAACTGACCATGGAGTCTGTTCTACAGCCCCACCTATGCAGGGAAGCAAATTCATAGCTCTTCCCAACAGAAAGCCTGGTCAGTTAACCCAGGCAAACAGAGAGCTCATTCTACAACCCTGCTTCCAGAATGAGCCAAAACAGCAGCCCTGCTCAACTGATAAGTATAGCCTCTGGCCCCACATAACCAGGGAACCTAAACGGTGACCCTGAGCATCCGCAGAGCTCAGCCTATAGTACCACCCAGGCAAGAAGCCCAGCCTACCGCCCTGCATAAATCCGAGCCCAGCCATATGGCCCTGCCTGATTGTTAGATACAACCTAAGGCCTGATCCAGACAGGGAGTTCAGTGAGTGACCCTACCTAATCATAGAGCATACCCGGAGGCCTCACCCAATGAGTGAACACAGCAACTCCACCTGACACGAAGCACAGTGTCTAGCCCCACCCAACAGGGGGATACAGGTGGAGGCCCCTCCCAACCAGGCGCTACCCAGAGACCTTGTCCAACAGCAGAATGAATACATATATATATCTCAAGACTCCACCATATATATATATTCTCTTACTATACATGTAGTGGCATAATACCACCTGACCATAGACCATGTTACATTAAAGGTATATAATATCAATAATAAAACATCCGCTGAAATAATACAACGAAGAGTTATAGCTAATGTGTCAACAGGGGAGATGAAATGAAATAACCTTTTAAATAGTCAAAAAGATGTCAGGAAAAGGAGATGAGGGGAACAAAGAAAAGAGGATAATTAGAAAATGGATAATACGATGGTAGATGATCTCATTAAATATAAATGTTCTAAACACTTCCATTAAAAAAGTGGAAATAAGCAGATTAGTATGAAAGCAAGATCCAATTAATCTGCCTAAAGGAAACTCACTTTATTTTTGTTTTCAGTTTGAAAGTATTTATTTATTAACTGACCAGATCACAAAAATAATCATGGTGGATACCTTGGTTCATTCTTCTAATAAGCCTATTGATCTGGTCTTCCCTGTGGCCAGCATCTCCAGCTTCTACAAAATGGGTGGTCCCCATTTTTCTTCATTCCCCCTCGTGGAGAAGATAATTTTTGAAGGGCCATAAAAAGTTGTTTGCTTCTTTGAAATATTTTCCAACAGTACGGACCTCATGAATCAGATCCTCCATGCAGATGATACCATACTTACCAAGAGATTGAGCAATCAATGTGTTCTATGTTAGGGCAATTTGCTTTTTGTTGATTCTGTTGTAACCATTTTTGTAGATCAGTTCATTCACCAACGTCAGGTTTGGGTACCCCCATGCTATCTATGGTTCCACAGTCCTTAGCATGTTCACTGAAGCTTTGTTGAACCTAACTAAGGTGCTATTGAAGAGCTGGTGAAGGCAAAGAAGCTGCAACACCTTTCGAGCCTATGGGCTCAGACCACTGATAACCTCTCATCCTAATGACAAATGCCAGTTTGGGTTCTGCAGGTACCTAGAAATTGCCAACTTTTCTTGACATCCTAGCCACTCAAATCTCAGTTTCTGTACATCTGCCTATATTCCTTGTGGTAATGCTTAGCTTTTTCATAGATAAGCTTCCTCCTTGCCTTTAGAAGCATCTTTTGGGCAAACTTTTTTCTCAGACACTCGATATTCAACTCTGCGAAATTCCTTTGCTTTTTCTTAAGGGTTTCTGGCATAGCAGGAACCTTATTTGTCTTCTTTTCTGCACCCTCCATGGTTCCAGCCAGAAAAGAGAGCAAGGAAACTCACTTTAAATATAAAGGCACAAATAGAAACATAGTAAGAGATGGGACGCCTGGGTAGCTCAATCCGTTAAGCAGCTGCCTTTGGCTGAGGTCAGGATCTCAGGGTCCTGGGACTGAGTCCCAGCCCTGCAGGGAGTCTGCTTCTCCCTCTGCCCTCTCCACCCCACTTGTTCTCTCTCTCAAATAAATAAGATCTTGTTTCAAAAAAGATAAAAAGTAAAAGAATGGAATGATAGACCATACTAGCATTAAATTAAATGAAAGGTGCGTGGCTATATTAATATTAGCTAAAGCAGAGTTTAAACCAAAGAATATTACCAGAGTTAAAAAAGCATTATTTCATAATGAGGAAGACGTCAATTTATCAAGAGAACATAATAATCCTGAATGTTTATGCACTTCATACGGGCCTTCTAAATATATGAAGCAAAAACTGATAGAACTGCAAATTAAAGTCAGTCTTTCAATAATTGATAGAAGGAGTAGACAGAAGATTGATCAGTAAGGATATAGAAGATTTAAACAACACTATGAACCGACATCTAGGTGACATTTGTAGAATATTCCATCCAACAACATAAGAATGCACATCTCTTTCAAGTTCACAAGGACCACTGAGCAGGATAAATGATTTTCTGTGCCACAGAACACATCCCAACAAATTTATAAAAATTCAAGTCATGTGGGGTGCCTGGGCGGCTCAGCCGTTAAGCGTCTGCCTTCTGCTCAGGTCATGATCCCAGGGTCCTGGGATCGAGCCCCACATCAGGCTGCCTGCTCAGCGGGAAGCCTACTTCTCCCTCTCCCATTCCCCTTGCTTGTGTTCCCTCTCTCACTGTCTCTCTCTCTGTCAAATAAATGAATAAAGTCTTTGAAAAAAAAATTCAAG
Organism: Ursus arctos; assembly: GCF_023065955.2. Taxonomy (NCBI): domain Eukaryota; kingdom Metazoa; phylum Chordata; class Mammalia; order Carnivora; family Ursidae; genus Ursus; species Ursus arctos. Next base: position 6,810,088 of record NW_026622986.1, read on the forward strand.
TCATGCAAAATTGTTTTTAGATCTCATTTGAATAATACTGGAAATTAGAATAATACTGGAAATTAATAACAAAGAGATCTCAGGGAAAGTCCCCAAATATTTAGAAAACAAAGTAATGCAAATCTAGAAAAAAAAAAAGGAAGAGGGAAAAAACCGGAGCAGAAAGTAAAAACACTTTAAATTGATAGAAAATACATATACAAAAATTAGTGAGGTGCCAGTAAAGCAGGGGAAAATAGCACTAATTGCATATATTAGAAAAGAATATATGTCAAATCAATGTCCACAGTTTCTACCTTTAAAAAAATTATGAAGACCAAAATTAAAAATTAACAAAAGAAAGAAAATAATGGCAATCAGACAGAAATTAATAAACTAACAAACCAACATATAGAAGATATTAATAAAACCAAAAGCTGGTTCTCTGGGAGAATAACAAAAATAGATAAACATTTAGCCATATGATCAGAAGAAAAGTGAAGACACAAATAACTAAATCAGGAATGAGAGAAATGACAGCATGACAAATTACAGGGAAAATAGAAGAATTATAAGGGAGCAGTGTAATTATCTTTGTATCCATAAATTCAATGATTTGAGTGAATAGATAAATTCCTTAAAAAGTACAAGCTACAAAGCTCAATCAAGAGAATTAAAAACAAAATTTCTTTACAAACTTATCTAGAAAATTTGGGGGAGAATATGTCTTTTTTTTAAGACTTTATCAATTTAAGACAGAGAGATACAGAGAGAGAGAATGGGGGGCAGGAGGGAGTGGGTAGAGGAAGAGGGAGAAGCAGACTCCCCGCTGAGCCAGCAGCCAGGTGTGGGACCCAATGGGATCATGACCTGAGCCAAAGGCAGATGAAACCACCTGAGCCACCCAGGTGCCCCTGGGGGAGAATATGTCTTAACTCATTCTTTCAGCCAGCATTACTCTTTAACCAACACCAGATAAAGATACTATAATAAAATATACAGACTAATATCCCTCGTGAATATATGTGCAAAACTTCTAAACAAAATTTTGCAAAATTAAATTCAACAGTATAGTAAGAGAATAATTCATCATGAACAAATAAGGTTTATCCCAGGAATGCCAAGTTGGTTTAACATTCAAAATCATACGATTCACAACATTAAAAAGAAAGAAAAGACAAACCATATCATAATACCAATTAACATAGAAAAAGAGTTCCCAAAATCCAACAGCCATTCTTAATTGTTTTCATTCTTGACAAACTAAGAATAAAATGGGACTTTCTTAACCTAATAAAAGGCATTAATGAGAAAATGATCTTAATTCAAAGAACACAATTTGCACTAGCGTCAAAATATGAATACTTAACGATAAATCTGATAAAATGTGTGCAATACCTGCACATTGAAAACTATAAACTATTGCTGAAGTAAATTAAAGACTATGTTAGTCTACTTGGGCTGGTACAACAAAATACCACAGACTGGGTTGCTTATAAACAATGAACGTTTATTTCTCATACTTACAGAGGCTGGGGAGTCCAACATCAGTGCCTCATTAGCAAGAGATTTTGGTCAAAATTGAGTTTTATCAAATTTTAGAAGAGGCAGTTCAGAGACAGGGCATGATTGACTAGGAGGTCAAGGATTTCCTTCTAAGGCTGGCAGGTCTCGGGTAAAATAAGCTAGCAAAAGCTGAGTTGGTGGATTGTGACTCGTGTATGTTAGGTTTTCTTGACAGGTGTTTCCTGTAAGTGCAGGCTGACTTAGGTTTAGATTCGTGATGTGAGTCAGGCCTCCATTTTGTGGGTCCTGATATACAATTTAACTTTATCAGATCTTATACAGAAATGAAGAATGTATTATTCGACAATGGAGGAGAGGTGATCCTTGTCATAAAGTGGTAAAGAACTTGGCTGAATTGGTAGTGTCCTATTCTTTTATGAAAGATAGAATTTGTGATGGATGAATTTAGATATTTGGTCAAGGAAATATGTAAATAAGGTGTTGAAGCTGTGTCTTGGCTTCTATTGGGTGCTTATAGTAAAATGCAAGAAAAGAGAAGTGACGGAAGGAATTGTTACGCAACCAAGGAAGCAAAAATTTAAGATTCGAAAAATTTTCAATCTATCCATATTGGGAAATAGAAGAAATTCTATTAGGAAGAGAACAAAAAGGGTGTGCCCAAATCAGATAAAGAGATTATTATGGATAGGCTGTCTCAACAGAAGCTAGGAGCCATTGTCAAGACAGTGGGGAGATGAGTCATCCATCTAAATGGAAGTCAGGACCTATTGTCAAAGACCCCAGAGGTGTTTCAGAGATTTGGGGGCTGCCCCTCCCATCAGAAGCCCATAGTGGACAGGACCATAGAGAAACCTCATTAGAGCAATACCCAACAGAACCTTGAGAGTGGGGTCACCCCCATAAACCCAGAGTAGTAGAGCCACCACCCCACTCCATGCCTGGGGAGCTCAAATGCTGTCATGGAGGTGGAGCACTGCAGAAAATAGCTGTAGGGATAGGCACAGGGACAAAGCTACCTCAGGGCCTGGCCACCTAAAGCCCTAAGGGCAAGGCTGTCCAGAGCCTGGGGGCCCAAACTCTGCCTAGTGTACCAAAAAGCAGGACCTCTGCCCCAGTGGGCTTAGAAGATAGTGCATCCAACCAAAGATTATTCTTTTTTTTTTTTTTTTTTTTTTTAGGTAACATATAATGTATTGTTTGCTTCAGGGGTGCAGGTCTGTGATTCATCAGTCTTACACAACACCCAGCACTCGCCATAACAAAAACCCTCCCCAACGTCCATCACTCAGCCACCCATCCCCCCACCCACCTCCCCTTCAGCAACCCTCAATTTGTTTCCTGAGATTAAGAGTCTATTATGGTTTGTCTCCCTCACTGGTTTCGTCTTGTTTCATTTTTTCCTCTCTTCCCCTATGATCCTCTGCCTTTTTTCTTAAATTCCTCACTCTTAAGCCTTAAGATTTTGGACTTATTTGGGACTTGTTACCCCTTTCTTCTTTCCTATTCCTTTTAGAATGGGAATGTCTATACTATGCCTGTCCTATCATTGTATTTTGGAAGCACAAAACATGTTCAGTTTCATAGGTGTGATCACAGCTGAAGGGAATTTGCCTCAGAATGAGTTACTTTGAGTTTCATCCATATCTGATTTAGATGGTATTTAGATGAGACTTTGGATTTAGATTTTTAAGTTAACGCTGGAACAAATTAAGACCTTTGGGGCCATTAGGATGGAATCCACATATTTTGCATGTGAGAAGACAGGAATGTGGAAGGCAAGGGCAGAATGCTATGATCTGGATATTTGTCTCCCCCTAAAATTTATATGTTGAAATCTAACCCCCAGGTAACAGTATCAGGAAATAGGGTCCTTGGGAGGTGATTAGGTCATGAGGGCATGATAGAACTGTGAGAAATCAGTGTTTGTTGTTTATAAGTCACCAAGTCTATGGTATTCTGTTATAGGAGGCTGAACAGACTAAAACATGAACCCATATATATAGGGTCACTTGATTTTCAACAAAGTTGCAAAAGCATCTCAATGAGTAAAGGGTAGTCTTTTCAACAAATTATACTGTAAAATTGGACATTCATATGCAAAAAGAGAACTTTGACCCAGACCTCTATCATATAAAAATAACTTAAAGTGGATCATAGAACTAAAATGTAAAATTTAAAACTATAAAACTTCTAGAATAAATCATGGAAGAAAAACCTACATAACTTTGGGTTAGGCAAAGATTTAGATACTACTCCAAAAGCATGATCCATAAAATAAAATATTAGTAAACTAGACTTCATCAAAATTTAGACCTGCTCTTGGAAAAATAGTCCAAAAATGAAAAACTAAACCACAGACCAAGAAAAAATATTTGCAAATCACGTATCTCATGAAGGACATAAGTCCTTCCTATTTTGTATAAACAAAATACATTAAAACTCTCAGAACTCAATAATGAGAAACAAGCAATCCACATAAAAAATAAGCAAAAAATCAGGTCATGATCTGTGGGTCATGGGATCTAGCCCCCCCATTGGGCTCCACACTTAGCATGGAGCTGCTTGGGATTCCTTCTCTCCCACTCTCTCTGCGCCTTTCCCTGCTTGCATGGGTTCTCTCTCTCTCTCTCTCTCTCTCTCTTTAAAATAAATAAATAAATCTTTAAAAAAAGAATTGAGCAAAAGATTTGAACAGACGCTTCACCAAAGAAGATATATAGATGGCAAGTAAACAGTTGCTTAACACCATCAGTCATTGAGAAAATGCAAATTAAAACCACTACATTTAGAATACCTAAAACTAAAAAGATTGACTATACCAAGTGAAGGTATGGATGTAAAATAACTGGAAAGTTCATATAATACCAGTAGGGAAGTATATCCACTTTTTGGAAGTTTCTTAAAAGTAAAACATACATACCATACCTAGCCATTCCATTCCTAGGTATACTCAAGAGAAATGAAAGCTTGTGCATGAATATTCACAGTAATTTTATTTTAAAAAGCTGTGCAAAATAAGCAACACTTAAGATGGCACATACTGTATGATTCCATTTATATGAAATTCTAGAAAATGCAAAATCTGCAGTTCCAGAAAGCAGATGAGTTTTTGCCTGGGATGAGGGAAAGGGCAGGGAGGAGAGGAATGGACTATTTCAAAGGGGCACAGAAAACTTTTTGAGTGATGATTATATTCCTTGCCTTAACTGTGGTGATGGTCTTATGGATATATAATTGATTCAGATTATATAATATATATATATGTATACAAAAAAAATCATATATTTTATGGCAGCTTATTGTATATCAATTATATCTCAATAAAGATGTTTTTAAAAAGAAGTAAAAAATTAACCTCTAGTACCAAATCATAATTAGAAATCAAAATAAAAACAATTATTAACTAAAAATTTGTGGAATTATGTACCCACTATAGGCCAAGCACTGTGCCAGTTGCTTTGGAGGAACACAAAAAAATAGTAGAGTCCTTGCATTAATCACAAATCAAGACCAAAATATTTTCAAGGCAGTGTATATCAAGAGTATTGAACAGCTTTTGACTTTAAGGAAGATGGCAGAGTAGGAGGATCCTAAATTCACCCCTCCCACAAACACACCCAGATAACAGCTACATCAGTGCAGCCAATCCAGAAAATGACATGAAGATGGGCAGAACAGACTTTCCACAGTTAATGGTAAAGAGGAGGCCATATCAGAAAGGGTAAGAGGGGCAGAGACATGACTGGGAACCAATCACCTGGCAAGACTAATCACAAACAGGAAGGATACCACAAGCACAGAGAAGGGAGGGGAACAGATGAGGCACCCAACACAGGGGACCTGTACAGAGATGAGTCCCCCTGACATCTGGCCTTGAAAAGCAATGGGACTTAACTTGGAGAATTTTTACAGCCAGCAGGGCTTAATTCTGGATACTTTATAAATCAGCAGGCTTAGCTCTAGGACAGCTAGGTGCAATAGGAAACTGAGTACCTGCCCTTCAAGAGATAGCACAACAAACAGCCCCCCACCCCAAGATAAAGCACAGAATGAACAGTTTGAAAAATACCTAGGGTATATGTGAAGATTCATTTACTAAATCTTAGAACAAGTGCTAGAAGGTCAGGGATGTTTAGAAGATTTCTCTAAGAACAAAAAAGCTGACAGGCTCCATTTCTCCCCCTGCACTATCACCCACCCACCCCTGCCCCACCCAAGCCTGGATAGCCTGGACATGTGCAGGAATCAACACAAACCCTCTTAACTACTTTGCTAACACTGTGTGCCCTGCCCCCACATTCTGGGGTCTGGGGATGACGATCTGCCCCATCCAATCCACTGGGCAGGAGTCCCTCCAAAGTGGCTACTGCTATGTCTTATCCTACAAGCAGCCCTGGCAAGGACCAGAGCCACTCCAAAGTGACTCCTGCTCTGGGGAGAGGGGAAGATAACCACATACACCAGTTCAACTACAGACCCAACAAATAAACCTTATAACTGGCAGTGCAGAGAGTGCCCTGTAAATCAGTGCATCTGCACCCTGAGCAGCTCCTGATCTAACTGCTGGCTCTGCTCATCAACAAAAACTTCTAAGAGGCAGCACAGGGAGAGAGCCCTACAGTTCAGGGTCACTGCAGCCCCAGCAAAACAGCTGAGGGCAGCCTGCTGTTCTGATTGCTGATATCACCCAATTATAAGCCAACAATGGCCCAATACTGCCCAGGGACAAAACCCAGCCCACAACAGGCAAAGTGAGCCATTATAGCCTACTGAACTAAAGGCAAATGTGGCTCAGGCACAATAGTAGGGTGCATGCAACCTACATAGGAGACACCCGTGAAGCACCAAGTTCTGGAGAAGAGGGGACACTGCGCTGCAAGACACAACAGGACCTCTTCTTCATAAAGTCACTACTAGCAAAATCAGGAGATGTAGCTGACTTTCCTAATATGGAGAAACAATCAGAGTTAGACAAACTGAGGAGACAGAGGAATATGTTCCAAATTAAAGAATAGGACAAAACCACAACAAGTGACCTAAGCAAAACAGAGATAAGTAATATGCTTGATAGATAATTTAAAGCAATAATCATAAAGATACTCACTGGACTTGAGAAGAGTGCAGGGTCAATGAGACCTTCAACGAAGAGATAGAAATTATAAAGAAGAACCAATCAGAGATGAAGAACTCAATAACTAAAATTTAAAACACACTAGAGGGAATGATTAGCAGATTAGAAAAAGCTGAAGAACTATCAGTAATTTGGAAGACAGAGTAATGGATAGCAACCAAGCTGAACTGCAAAAAGAACAATAAAAAATGAGACTAGGTTAAGGGAACTCAGTGGCATCATGAAGCATAAAAACATTCATGTTATAGGGATTGCAGAAGAAGGAGAGAAAGGGAGGTAGAAAATTTACTTGAAGAAATAATAGCTGAAAACTTCCCTAAACTGGGAAAGAAAATAGACATCCAGGTCTAGGAAGCACAGAGAGCCCCCAACAAAATCAACCCAAGGAAGTCCAACCAAGACACATAGTAATTAAAATGGCAAAAAATAGTGATAAAGAGAGAATTTCAAGAGCAGCAAATGAAAATAGTTATATATAAGGGAAAACCCACAAGGATATCAGCTGATTTTTTCAGCAGAAACTTTGATATATTTAAAGTGCTGAAAGGTAAATACCTGAACCAAGAACACTCTATCCAGAAAGGGTATCATTCAGACTAGAAGGAAAGATAAAGAGTTTCCCAGATAAACAAAACTTAAAAACAAACGACAAACCAAAACAAAAACAAAAACAAAAAACCAGGAGCGCCTGGGTAGCTCAGTTGGGTAAGCGACTGCATTGGGCTCAGGTCATGATCTCAGGGTCCTGAAATCGAGTCCCACATCGGGCTCCCTGTCAGTGGGGAGCCTGCTTCTCCCTCTTCCACTCCCCCTGCTTGTGCGCTCTCTCTCTCTCTGTGTCAAATAAATAAATAAAACCTTTAAAAAAAATAATTAAAGGAATAATTCACCATCGACCAGCCTTATAAAAAATGTTAAAGGAAATTTTTGAGTGGAAAGTAAAGGCCATAATCAAAAGTAAGAAAATTATGAAAAAAAATTTCACAGGTAAATGAAATATAATAAAAGTAGTAGATGAGTCACTTATAAAACTAGTACAAAGATTAAAGCAATAAAATTAATTTTATCTATAAAAATCAAAGGATTTACAAAATAAAAGGATGTAAAAGTATGATATATACATAAAATGGGGGTACTGCTTTTAGAATGGGTCCAAACTTAAGCAACTATCAACTTAATATACATTGCTATTTTCATTCGATGTTATACATGAATGTAATGGTAACCACAAATCAAAAACCAGTAATGGATCCACAAAAAATAAAGAGAAAGGAATCCAGCATCTCACTAAAGAAAGTCATCAAACCATAAAGGAAGAGAGCAAGAGAAGAAAGAGGAACAAAGAGCTACAAAAACAAATGTAAGACAAGTAACAAAATGTCAGTAAGTATATACCTATCAATAATTACTTTGAATGTAAATGGACTAAAAGTTCCAGTCAAAAGACATATGCTGACTGAACCAATAGAAAGCAAGACCCATTTATAGGCAGCCTACAAGAAACTCACTTCAGATGTAAAGACACATGCAGATTGAAAGTGAAGGGATGGAAAAACATTTAAGAATGGAAGCAAAAAGAAAGCTGGGGTAGCAATGCTTAGATCAGATAAAATAGACTTTAAAACAAAGACTGTTGAGGCACTTGGCTGACTCAGTCACAACAGCATGTGACTCTTGATCTCAAGGCTGTGAGTTTGAGTCCCACACTGGGCATAGAAATTACTTAATTAAAAATTAAAAAAAAAAGACTGTAACAAAAGACAAAGAAGGACCCTATATAATGATAAACATATAATGAATAATTTGACAAGAGGTTATAACAATTGTAAGTATTTATGCAGCCAACATGGCAGCACTAAATACATAAAGCAAACTATTAACAGACATAAAAGAAGAAACTGACAGTAATAAAATAATAATAGGGGATTTTAACACCCCATTTACATCAATGGATAGATCATCCAGACAGAAAATCAACAAGGAAACAGTGGCTTCAAATGACACATTGGACCAGATGCCCCTAACAGATATGTTCAGAACATACCATCCAAAAACAGCAGAATATACATTCTTTTCAAGTGCACATAAAACATTCTCTAGATTGGATCAATGTTAGAACACACAAAAAAGTCTTAATAGATTCAAAAAGATTCAAATCATATCACGTATCTTTTCTATGACAACTGTACAAAACTAGAAATCGATCACAAGAAAAAATCTGGAAAGAACACAAAAACATGGAGGTTAAATAACATGTTAATAAATAATGAATGGTCAACCTAGAAATTAATGAGGAAATCAAAAGCACATAGGATAAATGAAAATGAAAACACAATGGTCCAAAATCTTTGGGATGCAGCAAAAGTTATTCTAAAAGAGATTAAAACAATAAAGCCTAACTTGAGAAACAAGAAAAATTCAAATAAACAACCTAATCTTACACCTAAAGGAGCTAGAAAAAGAAGAACAAAGCTCAAGGACAGTAGAAGAAAGGGAATAATAAAGAATAGTGCAGAAATAAATGAAATAGAGAAAGAAAAATAGAACAGATCAAGGAACCCAGGAGCTGGTTCTTTGCAAAGATCATCAGAATTGAAAAATCTTTACCAGACTCATCAAAAGAAAAAAAAAAAAAGGAGAACTCAAATAAATAAAATCATAAATGAAAGAGGAGAAATAACCACCTATACCACAGAAATAGGATTATAAAAGAATATTATGAAAAACTAGATGCCAACAAATTAAACAACCTAGAAGAAATGGATAAATTCCTAAAACATATAAATCACCAAAACTGAAACAGGAAGAAACAGAAAATTTGAACAGACTGATAACCAGTAAAGAAACTGAGTCAGTAATCAAAAAACTCCCAACAAACAAAAGTCCAGGACCAGAGGGCTTCAGAGGTGAATTCTACCAAACATTTAAAGAAGAGTTAATACCTACTCTTCTCAAACTATTCCAAAAAAAATAGAAAGGGAAAGAAAGCTTCTAAATTCATTCTATGAGGTCAGCATTATCCCAAAACCAAAATGAGATAAAGACACTAGCAAACAAAAGAACTATAGACCAATATCTCTGATAAGCACAAATGAAAAAATCCTCAATGAAATGTTAGCAAACTGAATCCAACAATATATTTTAAAAAATCATTCACCAAGATTAAGTGGGATTTATTCCAAGGATGCAAGAGTGGTTCAATCTTTGCAAATCAAACAACATGACACATCACATTAAAAGAGAAAGATAAAAACCATACAATCATCTGATGAAAAAAGCATTTGACAAAGTACAACATCCATTCATGACTCAACACTCTCAACAAAATATGTTTAGAGGGAATATAACTCAACATAATAAAGGCCATATATGACAAACCCAAAGCTAACATCATGCTCAATGGTGAAAAACTAAGAGCCTTTGCCTTAAGATCACGAACAAGACGAGGATGTCCACTCTCACCACTTTCATACAATATACTACTGGAAGTCTTAGTCACTGCAGTCAGACAACAAAAAGAAATAAAAGTCATCCAAATTGGTAAGAAGTAAAACTTTCGCTATTTTTAGAAGACACGATACTACATAGAAACCCTAAAGACCCCGCCAAAAAACTATTAGAACTGATAAATGAATTCAGTAACGTCGCATGATACAAAATTAACATATAAAAACCTGTTGTAATTCTATGTTCTAATAATGAAGTAGCAGAAAGAGAAATTAGAAAAATGATCCCATTTACAATTATACCAAAAATAACAAAACACCTAGGAACAAACAACCAAGGAAGTAAAAACCTGTACTCTGAAAACTATAAAAATGAAAGAAAGTGAAGACAACACAAACAAATGGAAAGATATTTCAGGTTCATGGAGCGTAAGAACAAGTAGGTTTAAAATATCCATACTACCCAAAGCAATCTACAGATTCAATGCAATCAAAATACCACATTTTTCACAGAACTAGAAAGAATAATCCTAAAATTTATATGAAACCACAAAGACCCCAACAGCAGAGCAATCTTGAAAAATAAGAACAAAGCTGGATGTAACACAATCCCAGTTTTTGAGATATACTACAAAGCTACAGTAATCAAAACAGTATGGTACTGACACAAAAATAGAGACATAGATCAATGGAACAGAATAAAGAATTCAGAAATAAACCCACACTTACATGGTTAATGAATCTACAACATAAGAGGCAGGAATATACAATGGGGAAAAGACAGCCTCTTCAATAAATGGCATTAGAAAACTGAACAGCTACCTGCAACAGAATAAAACTGGACGACCTTCTTACACCATCCATAAAAATAAACTCAAGATGGGTTAAAGACCTAAGTGTGATACCCAAAACCATAAAACTCCTAAAAGAAAATATAGGCAGTAATTTCTTTGAAATTGGCTATAGAAACATTTCTGTAGATATGTCTCCTGGGTAAGGGGAACAAAAGCAAAATTAAACTATTGGAACTATGCCAAAATAAAAGTCTTTTATTGAGCAAAGGAAATCATCAACAAAACAAAAGGCAACCTATGGAAAGAAAGAAGATATTTGCAAATGACATATCTGATAAGGGGTTAATACTTAAAATATATAAAGAATTTTCTACTCAACACCAAAAAAACAAATAATCTGATTTCAAAATGAGCAGAGGACCTGAAGAGACATTTTTCCAAAGACATCAAGATGGCCAACAGACACATAAAAAGATGCTCAACGTCGCTAGTCCTCAGGGAAATGCAAGTTCAAGCCACAACGAGGTATCACTTTATACCTCTCAGAATGTCTAAAATCAAAAACACAAGAAATAACTAGTGTTGGTAACGATGTGGCAAAAAAGGAACATTTGTGCACTATTGGTAGGAATGCAAATTGGTGCAGCCATTGTGGAAAACAAGGGATTCCATAGAAAATTAAAAGTATAATCACCATATGATTCAATAATTCCACTACTGGGTATTTACTCAAAGAAAATGAAAACGCTAATTTAAAAAGATATATGTTTTTTGCATGTTTATTGCAGCATTATTTAAAATTGCCAAGATATGGAAGCAGCCCAAGTGTTCATCCATAGATAAATGGATGAAGAAGATATGATATATATATATATATATATATATATATATATATATATATATATATATATAATGGAATATTACTCAGCCATAAAAAAGAATGAGAAACAACATGGATGGACCTAGAGGTAATTATGCTAAGCGAAATAAGTCAGAGAAAGACAAATACTATATGATTTCATTCACATGTGGAATTTAAGAAATAAAACAAACAAAGAAAAAAAGAGAAATAAAAAACCATACTTCCCATGCAAAACCAAAAAACAAACTTGAGACAATTGGGAATATTTATAAACTAACAAAATATTTGATTAGAGAAAGGGACATATTTTAATTTTATTGTATTGGGATAGAATCCAAACTGTTAATAAGTGAATATGTGGGATTTTGTTTTTCTCTAAACTCTCCTTTGTAGAATTTTGGAAATTTTGAGCACAAAATTTCAATATAAAATTTCAATATCAATAGTATACTCAGTTTAATGTTTGCATTGCAATGCTTCAAAATAATTAAACATTACAGATATGAAAGGGAAAAAACCCAAACTCTTAATAAAGAGACTAAACTGGTGGTTGCCAAAGGGGACATGGGTGGGAGGATGAATGAAATAGATGAAGGGAATTAAGAGTACACTTAGCTTGAAGGTACTGAAAAATGTATAGAATTGTTGAATCATTATATTGTACACCTAAAACTAATATAACACTGTATTTACTTATACTTGAATAAAAAAAGAGATTAAACACAAGTAACACTAATTAATTTGCATTATAATTAACTTCAAGATATATATATACCCATATACACTGTATTTAAGAATATATACATAGGCATACATTCCTACACAATAGAGAAGTTAAAAGGGTAATTATTCCCATTGTAGAGTAATAAAACACTGGAGTTCTTTAAAGTACAGAGCTTGCTTATGCATTAAAATATTATATCTAAAAAGTAATTTGCAAGTCTTTCAGGAATTGATCTCATATAAATTATAATGTACCTCCAATTAAATAGATTACTATAGAGAGCAGTGCCTTTTAATCAGGAAACGAGCCCTGAAGTAGGTGAGTTTTAGGTGAATTTTAAAGGTCATGAAGGTTAGGGAATGGTAGATGGGGACGTGGGTAAATTATTCCAGGTGAAGAAAATACTTTTGTGGCAAGCCTGAAAGACAGATGAATTCAAAGAAAATGGAAAGTGAGGAAACAGCAGACAGCCAATCTTGAAGGTCATTAATAAAAAAGGTTTTTGAAAATAAATTAGCTTTTAAAGCCAGTGAATGCTACTCAGGGAAGCTATGGATCTGCGTAAGTATGGGAACGGGGAAGAGTCATTTGGTCAATAAGTGAAGACTCATTGACAATAAGTCATGACCATAAACTGACCCCATTTGGGAATTTTCCACAGCTGGATAGGCCTCCCCCCACCCTACCTTCTAAATAGATGAAAGACTTAAATGTAAGATGTGAAATTGTAAAACTCCTAGAATAAAACATGGGAGTAAGCTCCTTGACATCATTCTTAGTGATGTTTTTGGGGGGATATGACACCAAAAGCAAAAGCAACAAAAGCAAAAATAAACAAATGGAACTACATCAAACTAAAAAGCTTCTGCACAGCAGAGGAAATATCAAGAAAATTAAAAGGCAACCTACAGAATAGGAGAAAGTAAGGGGCTAATACCCAAAAAATATATAAGGAACTCATACAACTCCATAGCAAAAAAAAAAAAAAAAAAAAAGCAAAAGCCTGATTAAAAACTGAATAAACATTTTTCCAAAGACATACATATGGCCAACAGGTACATGAGAAAGTGCCCAACATCTTCATGTAAACACAAATCAAAACCACAATGAGATATTGCCTCACAGTTATTCAAACATCTTTGAAAGGTCAACTGATGACAAGGGTTGGTGAGAATGGAGAGAAAAGGGGACCATTGTGCACTGTTGGTGGGAACGTAAATTGATACAGACAAATATAAAAAACAGTATGGCAGTTCCTCAAAAAATTAAAAATAGAGTTACCATATGGTCCAGCAATCCCACTTCTGGGTATAATCTGAAGGAAATAAAATCACTATGTGGAAGAGAGATACACACACCATGTTCATTGCACCATAATTCACAGTAGCTAAGACATGGAAATAACCTAAGTGTCTTTCAAGAGACGAATAGGTGAATAAAATGTGCTATTTATATTTATGTACACACACACACAATGGAATATTATTCATCCATTTTAAAAAAAGGAAATCCTGCCATTTGCAACAACATAAATGGACCTTACCAACATTAAGCTAAGCGAAATAAGTCAGACGGAGAAAGATAAATACTGTATGATCTCATTTATATATGGAATCTAAAAAAACAAGTTCATAGAAACAGAGAACAGATTGGTGGTGAGAGGTACAGGGTGGGGGTGGGAAATGGGTGAAAGTGGTCAAAAGGTACAAATGTTCAGTTAGGAGATCAATAACCCCTGGGGCTGTAATGTACAGCAGGTGACTATCGTCGTTTATTTGAAAGTTACTAAGAGAGAAGATCTTAAAATTTCTCATCCCAAGAAGAAAAGAAATTGTAATTATGTGACATGATGAATGTTAAGAAAATTTATATGGTTATCATTTTGTAATTCACCTTAAACTAATACAACATTATGTGTCATTTATATCTTAATAAAACAGGTGGGGGGATGTTGACCCCATTTAGAGAATTCTCCACAGCTGGATCATCCTTCCCCAGAGCACCCACACACACATACTTCCTTCTGAGGCAGAGGGAGAAAAAGAATAGTTCCAGCAGCTACAAAGGATAAATAATAGTTATACTAGGTTCAATCAGACAGAGTCTTTTCTACTAAACACTAAGACTTCCTTCTGCCTGTTTTCAAGAGGCCAGCTCTGGGGAAGTTAGCAATGCATCTGTATTCAATGAAGGTCTTGGAGGAGACCCAAATCACCACATTCGGAAGAGTTCCAGGAACTCTGGGAGGCTGTATGTTCCAAACAGAGAGAAAGAACACAGAAAGCAAGGCTTGAAGTGGAGCCCAGAAAGAAATCTAGTAATAGGAAGCATGAGTGTGGAAAATGAGCATTTTAAATTAAAGTTGCCCAAGAATTCTCAGAATCAATAGTCTACATACTTAATGTTTGAAATATGCTTTTTTACAGCATTCCTTTTCGTTCACTAAACTTAATACGACTTTGAACAAGCACGCTGACAGAGAATAGTTGTGGAAGAGAACACTGGCTGATTCGGGGTAATAAATATTCCCATGCATACATATACCAAACAACGCTGCATATTCATAAAGAACATATTAGTGACTAGAGGCTGCTTTCTTAGAACATATTTCACTTTTTTTTTTTAAAGATTTAATTTATTTATTTGACAGAGATAGAGACAGCCAGCGAGAGAGGGAACACAAGCAGGGGGAGTGGGAGAGGAAGAAGCAAGCTCATAGCGGAGGAGCCTGATGTGGGGCTCGATCCCGGAACGCCAGGATCACGCCCTGAGCCGAAGGCAGGTGCCTAACCGCTGTGCCACCCAGGCGCCCCACATATTTCACTTTTTAGTTTCACAATAATACTATGCAGTGTTAGGGACATCATTATCTTTCAACACACGGAGAAATGTAATATTAAGTGAAATCTAAGAATTTGGGCAAGCACATCTTAGAAAATTCATTTTTAAGAATAAGTTCACCAGGGCCACCTGGCTGGCTCAGTCAGTGGAGCATGTGACTCTTGATCTTGGGGTGGTGAGTTCAAACCCCACATTGGCTGTGGAGATTATGTTAAAAAAAAAAAATAAGGCCACCAAAAAAAATTCTGTTACATGCTACACCATGGATGAATCTTAAGGACATTATGCTAAGTGAATAAGCCAGTCACAGAAAGACAAACATTCTATGACTGCACTCATATAGTTAGTTATCTAGAATATTCAAATTTATGGAAACAGTCAAATGGTAGCCAGGACCTAGGGAAGAGGTATATGTGAAATTGTTGTTTAATAGATATAGAGTTTCAGTTTTGCAAGATGAAAAAGTTCTGGAATTGGTTGCCCAACAACGGGAACGTATTTTACAATACTGAACCATAACACTTAAAAATGTTTAAGATGGTACATTTTATGTCATGCATGTTTTACTACAGTTTAAAATATTTTAAACTAAGGGAAAAAAGTCAGTTCACCAAGTACCCAGGCTTTCTGAGAAGTCACAGAAGGACTGAATAAACATACAATGTAATATTTTTAAGTATACAATTGGAAGAAAGAATAAAGTAAACGAGCATTTACTGAGTCCCAGCACAGATTCATCATTATCAGATCCTTTACATATGTTGTATTAAACTCTAACAATAATTCTGAAAGTAGATATTCTGGTCCAGATGCTGATATGATAGTCCTGAAAAAATTGGGGTTTGGAAAGGAAAAATATCTTCCCTAAGTTTTGCAGCTGATAAACAGCCTGGGGAAATAGGGCTACCACCATTTGACTTTCTATTACTGGAAAATAACAGGGTCATTACAATGAAAGTTTAGAGAATTAAGGGAAGAATTAGTTTTCTACATTCCCTACTCTATTTTCATAGAATCCTGAGAAGATATTTAAAAACTAAGTTAGTTTAGCATGGATGGAGGAATTTGCAGGGAAAAGCTTTGAGAGTTTCCTAACCTAATTAGCATAAAATTTTGGAACTGTAATACCAGAAAACAGTGCCCAGGAAAAGATCTGACAAGCCTGGTCATATACACAATGAGCCCGCAGGTGGAAACAAAATATGGTTGGGAGCCATTCACATTTATCACACTTATCATATGTTTAAGTTTCTTTTGATAGAAAGTGTGTCAGTCAGAATACCAGATAAAATTGAACTTCTACCACTTAATAAACACTTTTCGTAAAATTTAACCAAGGAATTTGTATCAGTCAGGGTCATGTCAGGAAACAGCACACACAAACTCAGTAATTTGAAGAAAGTTTAATAAGGAGCTAGTCATGAAGGTGTGGTCGGTGTATAAGGAAACCACAAGGAATAGTGCAGTACCTTGGAGCTAGTGGCTTCAGGGCTTACCCACCGCAAGGCCAGTACCGACAAAGGGAGTGAGCTATTTCTGAAACACCGAGAGAGTGAACTGCATGGCTGATGCTACCTTTTGGCCACAGGATGCAACCAGCTTGCAGTGACCCAGCAGAGAGAAAGTCCAGAAATGAAATATTCCCAATCCCACTCTCCTCTATTCCCCTTTCTGCTCTCCTGTCAATGCTCCCCTAATGGCCACACCTTCTCTTAAGCCTTTTAAGGCACAGAGTAAGGCGGGAAAGAATGGAGAGCACATTTGGAGGGGCCAACAAAAGGTATCCAGCAGAGACTGACTAACATATTATAGGCCCATGTGAAAATAAGTTTACGGGAACACTAACAAGAGTAAGTCCTCTGGGAGGTTTGTTTTTTAATAAAATATATTAGAAAACTTACTACTAAGCCTGAGAGATGCTGCGTTAGTTAGGTTTTGCTATAACAACGCAGCGTCACAAACAACCCCAAAATCTCAGTGGCCTATAATCATCAACATTTATATTTTACTCTCAGGTCTACAGGTCAGTTCTGGTTCAATTACATTTGGCTAAGTTAGCTGGACATGGCTCCAGGCTAAGGGTTGGGATCAGTTGTGCTTCACATATCTTCTCCTTCTAGAATTTGGGCTAAATGGCCAATGATTACATAGAACATGGAAGATGGTAGGAGCACAAAGGGAAAAACAGAAATCATGACATCTCTTAACTTGTACTTGTAACTGGCATGCTGTCACTTCCACCATATTGAATCAGCCAATGGAAGACTTTTTTTTTTTTTAAAGATTTTATTTATTTATTCGACAGAGACAGAGACAGAGACAGAGACAGAGACAGTCAGCGAGAGAGGGAACACAAGCAGGGGCAGTGGGAGAGGAAGAAGCAGGCTCATAGCGGAAGAGCCTGATGTGGGGCTTGATCCCAGAACACTGAGATCACGCCCTGAGCTGAAAGCAGACGCTTAACCGCTGTGCCACCCAGGCGCCCCCCAATGGAAGACTTTTGACCAAGCCCAAGGTCAATGGAGTGGGAAAGTCAATGGATAGAGAATGGAAGAGTGAATATTTTGCAAACTATAATTAATCTACTATACTTAGTAAAACTGCCTCTGAAAATATATAAAAACATCCAGGCATTATGACTACAAATAGATTTTTACCCCATTAACTGTTTTTGTGTATATACTTTTTTCTTTTTTAAAGTAGTCTACTGCTGTGATTACGCATTCCCTGCCAATCACATTTACCATCTACATTACTAAAAGAAACTGTCTAGGTAAACACTATTAACAGAAATATCAGCCTGAAAGCACATTATATGTACCTTCATATATAGATATAGGTATAGGCCTCTGCCTAAAGCGCCTAAAGAAGACAAAAAGCAGTAAAAGTTCATATATTATACACCCTAGTGACTTATTCAAATTTCGAAGCTACTCATAGCCCTTTCTAAATCATCAGCAGAATTTTTAAAACATATTAAAGCTGATTTTTAAAGATTTATATGTTCAGTGTTTCCTTGCTATCCATCGACAGTTACAATGTTTTTTTTCCAGCTTTATTGAGACATAATTGACATATAGCATTGTGTAAGTTTAAGGTGTACAAATTGTCGAATTAATACATTTCTATATTCTAATGTGATTACCACTGCAGCCTTAGCTAACACCTTCATCACATCACATAATTACCATTTCATTTTTGTGGTGAAAAAAAAATTTAAGATTACTCTCTTAGAAACTTTCAAGTATACAATACAGTATTATTAACTATAATCGCAATGCTGTGCATAGAACTTGTTCATCTTCTAACTGGAAGTCTATAATCTTTGTCCAACATCTCTCCATTTCCCTCATCCCCCTGGTAACCACCATTCTATTCTATGTTTCTACTAGTTCACTTTTTTAGATTCTGCATATAAGTGACATCATACAGTATCTGTCTTTCCATATCTGACTTATTTCACTTAGCATAACACTGTCAAGTTCCACTTGTATTGTTGCAAATGGCAGGATTTTCTTCTTTCTCATGGCTGAGTAATATATATATATATTATATATATATATATTATATATATATATAACCATTTTTCTATCCATTCATCCATTGTTAGACACTTGGTTATTTCCATATTTTGGTCATTGAGAATAATGCTGCAATAAACTTGGACATGCAGATATCTCATCAATATCTTATTTTCATTTTTGCATCTATACTCATCAGGGATATTGACCAGTAGTTTTCTTGCAGTGTCTTTATCTGGCTTTGGTATCAGGATAATTCTGGCCTTGTAAAATAATTTTGGAAATTTTTTGGAAGAGTTTGTGAAAGATTGGTGTTAATTCTTCTTTAAATATTTGTTGGAATTCACCAGTGTAACCATCTGGTCCTGAGCTTTCCTTTGTTGAGAGGTTTTTGATTACTGATTAATGTTTCTTCTCATTATTGGTCTGTTCACATTTTCTATTCATGATTCAGTCTTGATAAGTTGTATGTTTCTAGGAATGTATCCATTCTTCTATGTTATCCAATTTGTTGGTATGTAATTGTTTATACTAGTCTCTTATGATATCTATGTATTTCAGTTGTAATAACTCCTCTTTCACTTCTGATTTCATTTGAGTCCTCTCTCTTCTTCACTTACCTAGCGAAAGGTTTTCAATTTTGTTTATCTTTTAAAAAAACAGCTCTTAGTCTTTTCTATTATTTTCCTGATCTCTATTTCATTTATTTCTGCTCTGATCTTTGTTATTTCCTTCATCTGCTAAGTTTAGACTTAGCTTGTTCTTCTTTTTCTAGTTCCTTGAGGTGTAAATTAGGTTATTTCCAAAGATAAAGAGAAAGAATCAGAGCATACTACCACAGAAAATAACCAGTTAACAAGGGCAGCAAGAGAAGAAAAAAGAAACAAGGAAGCTACCAAAAAATAAAAAAGCCAGAAAATGATTACTAAGATGACATTAATAAGTCCTCACATATCAATAATTTCTCTAAATATAATCGATTGAATTCTTCAATCAAAAACACAGTGTAGTTGGCTGGATTATAAAAAGCAAGACCCAACTATATTTTGCCTATAGGAAACTCACGTCAGCTTTGCGGAAAACATGGGCTCAAAGTGAAAGGATGGAAAAGGATATTCCAAGCAAGCAGAAACCAAAAGAGAACAAGGACAGCTATACTTACATCAGACAAAGAAGACTTTCTGCCAAAAGTGGTAACAAGAGACAAAGAAGGTCATTATATAAGATAAATGGGTCTATGTCAAGTATACTTCAAAAAATTAATTTTTTTAATTTAAAAACATAATAAAAAAGTTTTTTAAAAAGATTAATGGGTCAACTCATTAAGAAGATATAATTGTCATAAATGTATTTGCACCCAACATGGGACCACCTAAATTATTAAGCAAATATTATTAAGAGGTCTGAAAGGCAAAATAGATGATAATACAGTAATAGTAAGGAGACTTCAATACCCTACTTTCAGCAATGGACAGATCATTCAGAGAGAAAATCAACAAGGAAACATTGGACTTGAGCCATGCCTTAAACCAAATGGACCTAATGAACCTATAAAGAACATTCCATCCAATAGCCTCAGAATACACATTCTTCTCAAGCACACACAGAACATAGTCTAGGATAGATCATATGAAAGGTCCCATAATAAGTCTTATCAAATTAAAAAAGACTGAAGTTATACCAAGAATCCTTTCCAGCTACAATAGGATGTAACTAGAAACCAACAACAATAGGAAAGCTGGAAAATTCACAAACGTGGGAATTAAGCAACACACCCTTGAACAACCAGTAAAGAAGAAATCGAAAGGGAAATCAAAAATTGTCCCAAAATAAATTAAAATGGAGACACAACCTAACAAAACTTATAGGACACAGCAAAAGCAGTTCTAGGAGGGAAGTGTATAGCAATAAATGCCCATATTAAGAACAAAAGGAAGATCTCAAATAAACAACCTAACTTTATAACTCAAGGAACCATGATGTTTATCTTCTAATTTATGCACTAGGCATGAAAGAAGGAAAATCACAAAAACCTTAGAAAGGATTTAAGCAGTTACATAGGTAAACTTACAGTCCTGTTCAGGAATGTTTTCCCCTGTGTGCCTGACAAAGTACTGTGCCACCTCTGATTAAATAGCTCTGGTGATAGACTGTCACCATCTAACGTGGTAGTCTTTTGGACACTCTCTTTGATGGAATGTTATAATTTATTCACTTTTCTTTTTTGAGTAAACTCTACACCCAAGGTGGGGCTTGAACTCATGACCCCAAGATCAAGAGTCACAGGCCCTGCCAACTAAGCCAGGCTGGTACCCCACTTGTTTTGTTTTTTTAATTGATCCAAAATCTTCCTTTCTTCAGCTTCCTCTCTAATTGTTCCCAGTTTTGTCCTTGGAAGTAAAGCAAATGCATCCCCTCTTCCATTAGGTTAGCTGCTCCATGTTCGGAAACAGCTAGAACTTGTGCTATCCTCCTTCCCTGACCCCATTTCCCACTCCACCAGTGCTCTAGTTTCTTCTTAAGACAAGGTCTCTTTCGAAATGTCCTCTTGTATCAGTGTCTCCAGAACTCTTGTCACCCTGGTTGTACTCTTTTAGATTCCGTTGAGAAAAACAGACTCAGGGAGATTTATTTCCAGATTTTAAATATTATGTTGCCTTCCCCAAACATCCAACCTAAAGTAACTTTCATTATATCCTTGCAGGGTACCTTGTTCTATTCCTTTTAGTACTTATTATATATAATCAATACTTACAAATTTAATTAATCATATATATCTAATTTAAATTACATTTAAATTATTAAATGTTCATTTAATAATTGAATTATACCTATAATAATATCTGTCTGTCCCACTGGTCTGTAAGTTCTCTGAGAGGACGAACTGTATTTATTTTGCTCACCTTCTTATTTCTTGCTTTCAGCATAATCCCTGCCTCACAGTAGATATTAGTAAGTACTCATTGATTTTCAGCTGTTGAATAAAATGAAATTCACATTGTAAACATAATTAAAGAAAGCAGAGTGGCATTGTCTTGCTACATAGAAAAAAATTTCCCAGAAGAATTTAAGTTTAAGGTGAATTTTGAAGAAGACAAGGGTCCTGTATTGATGGTGAAAGCAGGGAAAAACACTCCAGCAAATAGCGCTTTATCTCATGTGGTAGAGAAAGGTAGCTGTTTACTGAAGTCCATCTCCCCTTCTTCCTGGACACATGGTTAGGCTACATTTCTAAGCCTCCCTTCCTGTTAAAGAACTCCCTTGCTGGTAACTAAGGTCTCACCAATGGAACGTTAACATAAGTGATGGCTACCCCTTTTGCGTTTCTGTCTTCGAAGTAGTTGCGTTTCCTCCTTGCCCTTTTGTCTCTTGCCAGCCTCAACAATGCAGACAACAGCACGGCCACAAGTGACCTATGTTCCACATGGGGCAGAGCCACAAGTTGGAAGGAGCCTGGGTCCCTTTTTGACTCATCGTGTGGAGAAATAAACTTCTTTGCTCTTTAGGCTACATTATCATTGGGTCTCTTCTTGTAACAACTTACCCTTCACCCTAAGATATCTGTCATTTAGAAAATACGCAATCAATATTGTCTGACTTCACAGTGTAGAGAATGACATATGTGGCATAGCCTCAAAGAATCTACTCACAAAGAGAGGAGATAAATGTGCCTCAGATAAGAAGCTAAGTGAAAAGAGTAGTGAGAAATCACTTATCAATTTTGGAAAGTATTTGGGGTTATTATAAACATATATATTATATATGTGTGTAAATAACATGTTATATTATTAAACTCCCATGCACCTGCCCCTCAAAATGAATTAAATGTCAGCATTTTTGGAATTTACTTCAGATTTTTCTCATTTTTTTAAGAAATAGTACCTTGTAAAAAATAACCATCCCCTATAATTATCCTCGTTGGAGGAGGTTTTTCAACATTCCTCTGAAAATATGGTACCTACAGCTAAAACCCAAATAAGGACTAATCATGAGAGTACAGAGCCTATTACTCACTGGGATCTGAACAGTGAAGTTCTAATAACAGAGCCCAAGATTGCATTACTTAACAACTGCTTTTAACACTATTTTTTTTTAAAGATTTTATTTATTTATTTGACAGAGATAGAGACAGCCAGCGAGAGAGGAAACACAAGCAGGGGGAGTGGGAGAGGAAGAAGCAGGCTCAGAGTGGAGGAGCCTGACGTGGGGCTCGATCCTGTAACGCCGGGATCACGCCCTGAGCCCGGGATCATGCCCTGAGCCGAAGGCAGACGCTTAACCGCTGTGCCACCCAGGCGCCCCTGCTTTTAACACTATTTGCTTATGTTAAACTTGAAATTTACTAAAACTGCCTAGCCGTCTTTCACATCCACTCCTACCAACAGTTCTCCCCTTTCCATGCTAATTAAACTTGTGAAATTCACTACCAACATAAGTATACCACCCAACATTTATTACTTGTAATTGTTATCCTGCTGATTTTGGTCTATTGATGACAGAGCATGATTCGAATCAGGTGAATTTTTGGCATCTAATTGTAGACATTGCCCACTTACCTGCTCTGAAAAACTTCCAGGTGGATCCTAGCATTTCCAATATCTTACATTATGATGATCACTTGGGTCCTTTCCCAAAACCAGTCAATATATCAGGCAGGTACAGGGTGCCTGGTGAAGGCAAGGCCCTACCTTAGCATTTTTGCTTTGTTTTGAGTCTGATGAAGTTTCATCTAAAAGTTGCTAGACATATTCTGCCACAACCAGTAGCAACACCCATTATTCCTTGGAAGAGACTTCCTTTGTTTTGAAAGAATTACATAAAAGAGCCATTTAATTATATTTCCCAATTGTTCTGTGGATTGTTCTGCGGTAGCATGGAACAAGGGTTTTGTTTGGTTTCGTTTTTGTTTGCTTTGAGGGCAGAATGGGTGAAATTAGTCCAAGAGATTTCCAGATGACATTATTGAGTGAAAAAAGTAAGATGCACAGAGGTGTATATAATGTGATTCCATTTATGTAAAATAAATGAAACAAAAATATGAACATATAAATATGTTTTTAAGTGGCTATGTGAACATAGAAAGAGTACATTAGGATATATACACCAGACCGAACATGGGATGGTCTTCTGGTATAAGAGAAAAGCAAAAACAGGGAAAGCAGGTAAAAAAAAAAGGGGGGGGAGATATTTTTAACAAAGAACACTAAAAAGCAACATTACCATGTAATAGTAAAAGATTGGACTTTGCTAAACTAGTTGTCTGGGGGCTCGAAGTCATCATTTTTCAAATATGAAAGGAATGACCTTATTTTATAGTAACAGGCCTATGTTTTAAGATGAACATCAGAATGCCAAAAAAAATCTACTATATGTAAATTGTTTATTTTTTAACTATATGTAAATTAGAAGGCCATGGTAAAGCCCTCTATGACAAAAGCAAGTGCAAATTATCTCAAGTGTTTCTGTTAATAGATTTTAAATATGCAGTTTGAAAGGGTACAGTTAGTGGCATGTCATTCTTAAGAGCAAAGAAAAAAAAATGCCAACTAAAGCAGATTTGATTCCAGATCACAGAATAAAGTGGGGAGCCTTTAATGGCTTCTTTCAGTTATGACTTAAGATTCCAGCATAGGTTTTAATGTAACCATTTTACAGATGATGAAACTGAGTCTTGGAAGGTTTTGGCAGCTTTCCTAAGATTTGAGCCCATTCACATAATTCCAAAACCCATGTACTTTCTCTGACAGTAATTGTCTATGTAGAATGATACAAGTATCACAGATTTAGAATCCATTTAGGAATGTGACATATATATCCTGCACTTGCCCTGGCAGGCTATACGATATTCCAGAGTAGTGCCACCTAGTTCCTCTCCTTTTGTACTAACTGAAATGTTCTCTGTGTTTCCATGCTCCAATTTATAGATCCTTCATTAAATCTTCTTTTTAGGCTATACAAACCTACATACTCTGCACATAGCTCCATCTCTCTGACTTCCTCTCCTTTCTTACTCCACTCCGGTCATTCTGGCCTCCTTGCTGTTCCTCAAACACAATAAGCATGCTCCTGCCCCAGGGCCTTTGCACTTGACATCTATTTCCTCTACCTGGAATAGTCTTCCCTCAGATGTCTACTTGATTCATTCTCCTCTTCACAGTGAACATTTTCCTGATCAACTTACTTAAAATTAGAATCTTTGTGGTCAGTCTGACTCTTTCTAATGCTGTCTCCTGTTTTATCTATCACACAAATCATCATTTAATAAGCTTTATATTTATTTATTTACTTCGCTTGATTCCTACTACAAGAATGTAAGCTTCATAGGGTAGCGATTTTCTCTTTTGGTTACTGGTATGTCCCAGGCATCTAAAATAGCACCTGGAACACAGTAGGTACTCAATGTGTGGAATAAATGAATAAATGCAGCACTATTCTCCTTTCCAATATTCAGATCTGATAGTATGATGTTCATAAGATATGTCTTTTAATAACCACATTCTGGTCATGCATCTCATCCTAGAAATGTCTACAATTTCTAGATGTCTATGATTTCTAGAGATAAAAACAGGAGGGAGGGGTTACAGGTGAGGAAAATGAGTCAATAATATTGTTGAAGAAGGGGCACCTGGGCGGCTCAGTTGGTTAAGCATCTGCCTTTGGCTCAGGTCATGAACCCGGGGTCCTGGGATTGAACCCCATGCCGGGTTCCCCACTCAGAGGGAAGTCTGCTTTTCCCTCTGACCCTCCCCCTTATTGTGCTCTCTCTCTCTCAAATAAATAAATAAAATCTTAATATATATATTGTTGAAGAAATTGTAATTATATAATATGAAAATATAGTTTTTATCTGTGCTCATACTTTACACAAAAATGAATCTAGGTAGATTATATACATATTTTTAAATGGTGCAAAGGTCAGAAAGTAGAATTTTATCTTGTCAGTAGAAGGGTAATAAACAATGTCTATATTGCAAAAAGGGATCAAACAAATTTATAAGAAAAAAATTTAAGATTTTAGGAGATAAATGGGCAAGGTGTAAATAATTTACATAGTGAATACACAATTTGTAAACAAACATGGAAAAAGTCTTCAATGAGTTAATGAAAAATGCAAATGTAAACTATCATATGGTATCATTGTCTTGACAATTAGAAAGTACTATGGTGAAATAGTTATGACAATGTTAAATGAAAAAGGTAGAATTCAAATTCTGTCATGTTTATGGTTATGTATATGGACGTGGACTGGAAGGGAACCCAAAAGTTAAATGTAATTTGGTCTGCTGGTTTTATGAGCATACGAAAATTTAAAGTCTTCTTTATTTTTTTCCCTACCCTATGTTTTGGTATGTTGACATCTGAGATCAATCCTCACCAGGCCAGTTTTCTGTTTTTTCTTGTTGCTATTTTAAACTGACAAATATTAATTTTCTATCTCCTGTCACACCATATTTTCTCCAGAGCATTAAGCTTTGCAGTTTTGAGAGGCAGAATAGTACACAGGTTACAAGCAAGACTCTAGAGCCAGACTGCCTCATTTTGAATCCCAGCTCAGCATTTTACTTGACCTTGGACAAGCCACTCAAATGGCTCAGTTTCTTCATCTATGAAATGGGCATAATAATAATCCCTCACTTGTGTGGTTATTGCAAGGATTAAATGAGTTAGTGCATATATAAAGCACTTAGGACAGTACCTAGCACTGGATAATAGTAGCTATTATTATTAATTATTTAAATAATTGATTATTTTCTCTCCATCTTTCCATTTTCTCAATACTCTTGGTCAGATTAAAACTCTTGTCAAACATCCTTTACAACCTTAATAAGAATCATAAGGTTTTTTGCCAGGAGTCTGGTGTTTTCTCACTATAATTCAAGGTTCGGGTAATCAAAATCTGATCTCTAATGCCATCTATGTAGCTCACAACAGAACACAGCCAGGCAAGTCGGTTTCTCCAGGTGGGAGAACAGACTGGAAAGGGTTGGGTTCTGGAGCCACACCACCAACCATGTGGTACAGACAGCGGAAGAGTAGATCCCTCCCTAGGTGGTAGGAAATTAAGTCTAAACATTTACCAAACGTGTCATGTTCCAGGTATTGTGCTAAGTCTAAAACCAGAGGAGGCAGCGAGACGGAGTCCTTGCCCTCATAGAGAGTAAAGACAAAGACAAACATTAGATAATCACAAGTGTGATAAACGCTTCTCGGAGGTCCAGGATTCTACAGCAGCTTATAGTCTGACAAGCAGATATTCCACCGCGTGGCCACAGCCAAGAGAACACAGGTTTATTTAGCCTGGGCTGTCAAGATGAGTGGCAGCACCTGTAAGGAGGACAGAGCAAGCGTCGCTCAAACACACGGGTGGCACGCCAGGACTCTTACTCCGAAGTCCCCGCCGCCACACGGTTTCAGGGAGAGAATTCAGATGCTCGGAAGATTAAGACAGATGGCCACATCCTGAAGGAAAGTGAAAAAAACATACCATAGTCTAGAACCACAAGTAATTCCGTGTGGCTGGAGCCCAGACTGGAGAGAGAGCGCTGCGAAACGGGGCTGGGCTCAAACAGGGACTAGATCTTGAGAGCGTTTTCATACCATGTGTGGACAAAAAATCTGCCGCCGACTGGCCAGGGAGTTCTCTTGTCCCTTTCCACCCACTAATAGCACCAAGCAGAGCCTGAGCCAGTGGGGAGAAGAGTTTTCTAGCTACCGCATTCATCCCAGTGGTCCAGACCCACGCTCAGAAGGGCTTGTAACTAACACGGCCTGTAGAGTTGCACCTTGGAGCACCAACAAGAAATAAGGTTCTCTTTCTTCTCTTTCCCTCCCCCCTCTCTCCACCTCTCTTCCTCCCTCCCTCCCTTTTTCTGTTTCTCTCTCTCTCATTTTCCCTCTTTCCTGCTTTTTAAAAGTCCAACAACTTCTTCTCTAATGAATAAACAGCTCAATGTTTATTTTGCCTCTTCCCTCATCTATCCAAAGGAAATGATAAGATAGCCCTTCGTTTTTCTTGCTAGGAATGGGTTTTGCTGAAGGTGGGGGGAAGGGTACTAGTGTCAGTAGGTGGCAGAAGGGACAGAAGCTCTGCTGGGAATTCTCAGCCCAAAGGGAAGAAACACCCACATTTCTACTGAAAAATAAAATAGGCCATTTGATCTCATCCATGAGTTGTTTTTCTGTGATCATTTTTCTTTGAATCATGCTGATACTTTGTTATTGTTTTAAAACTATATAATTTTGGAACTTTATTGTGGTATAGACATTACATACGTGTACTGCATAGAATACCTTTTTGAAATAATTTTAAATTTATAGAAAATTCGGCATTCTACTGTAAGGAAAAGCTTTCTCTTCTACTTATTTGTTGGTTTGTTTATCTCTGTATGGAATGTGTATTCCTATTTTATTTAATGTGTTGTACTCTGTTACTATCCTTACTTACTTTAAAGTTCAAAATGATCCTGATTTGGCCGGTGGGGAGTCCCTCAAACTAGCTTCTATGGCCTTTGACAGCTGTTTATAATCCTTTGAGCATTTCCTTACTTTCTTGAACAACAGGTGATCCAAGTCATCTTGTATTTTCTCTGCCTCAGCTCTGGAACCAACCATTTCCAACAAGTACTGGTTTCTTTTAGTGGATATCAATATTTGGAAACCAAGATCTAAGTACTCAGTATCCTTATTTCTACTGAGCTGTCATTGTTTCTAAGCCCGCTCAGAGAAAAGAAGTAGGAAATATATGCATGTGTACACATAGACATACAAACATACATACACATACATATATCTATTTCTATATTTATCCATGTATATATGTATATTTTAACTCATTAGTTCACCTACTAATACTTTCAATTCCAATCCAGCCTCCCTCCTTCCATATTAATAAATTCTTTCTCCAACAGTGAGAAACCTGACTCTTACGATCGTCAATGTGTTTATTTATTTGTTCAAACTACCTGCATGTAATTGATCTATCTACCATGTTGGCTGCCTGCTCAACCCCAGGGACTGCCATCTCCACAGCAACTGCCTCTTTAAGAGGGGAGGAGAATGGATAAAAAGAGTGGCCTAATGAGAGGGAAAGAAAAAAAGGAAGGAAGGGAAGGAGGGAGGAACCAATTCCATCTTAAGGCTTCTCACCTACAGATTATTCAAAAAACCACAGGCTTGTTCAAAGGGAAGGGTTCAATTGTGTTTCCAAATGCCAAATAGGAAAAGAAATGGAGAGTCTGATCCGTATTTAACTGTCTGTGCTTCTTGCAGAAACCCAAAACTTCTGTCAGTAATAATTTCAAGGAGTCCTACAGAGGCTTTTCTACAGACAAGCTGATTATGGTTGAGGGTATTCCTACCATTGCCACAGTAATGTCCCCATGTGGGCTCCCCAGTTATATTTCTCCTAATTAATCGTCACACACCTGTTTATGATCAACCACCATGTCATAGTACCTGTGTTAAAAGGAGCCTACACATAGCACCAAAAACCAGCCCTTGCCCATGGAAGTTTTTGTATCGAACGCTCAAGCTCTTGGGGACTAAATGCAAAGACATGTATACCTTTACGAGAAGTAACCAGGCCTTTATAGAAAAGGTCTTGATATTCTTTGTAGAGAAAAACAGTGATAATTTCTGACTTTTTCAGGGTAGTGATGATGCATAGCAGGCTCTGCAATTTACAAAATTCCAGGGCACACATAACTTCATTTACGAAAAGGTAGGAAATTACCTTATAGACATGTGCGGAGTATGACTATTTGATTACACTTAGAAGACCTCAGCAAAGTTCCAATATATGAATAATATTCTTCACTTCCTCTTAGAGAACTCATGGCAAACTCTGAGAATAAATCTGAATCTTTCCTGAGATAAAAACTTATCCTTCATAGAAATCTCTAGTCCAAGTAGTGCTAAGCCTTCCTGGACATTCAAGCCAACTTTAGAAATGTTCTTTTAAACTCCAGAAGCTGAACTTCTGGACCAAAGCTGTCCAGTAAGGGATCAGAATGGTACCCAACTGTCCACTAACTGTACAAATGAGAAATAAATTACAGTATAGTCAAGAGCGAGCTATTACACAGCACTGAGTGAACTACAGCTCTGTGGCAACACTGAATCTCACAAAGATAACCAAACATGAAAGCATGCATCGTGTATGATCTGTTTACACACAAGGGCCAAACCTAGACAGACCAGGGCATGGTACTACAAGTCAGAATACCAGTCACTCAGCGGGAATAACTAGAAGAGGGCATAAGGGCAGGCGGTTCCAGAATTCTAATACTGTTCTGTTTCTTGATCTGGGTCCTCTTCATTTTGTAAAATTTCATCAATTTGTATATTTTTAGTATGTATGTTAAATTTGATAAAATAAGTATACCTCAAAAGACTCCTTGAATGAAACACCACTGATCCTTAAGGATATCCAGAGGTTTTCAAAAACAAAAGACATTTCTTAGGTCACTTTCTAACATATACAGGAAAGGTCATAATATTTAAATTCCCTGGCTATGGCAGTGGTCTTCTCTTCTGTCCCAGTGCCAGCTTACTCTGACTGGACTTAGCCATATATATATGAATCAGATGGCTCTAAGACCATGTGGGTACCATTAGTGACCAGAGGACTTTTGGAGGTGAGGTATATTCCACAGGAATATATATATATATAGGAATCAGATGGCTCTAAGACCATGCGGGTACCATTAGTGACCAGAGGACTTTTGGAGGTGAGGGAACCTCCATGCTTACACCTATATTTTTGAGAAGGCTGACTCTCTCCAAGTCAAACTTGCCAATATTTGATGGAGAGCCTACCAAACACCAAGGCACATTCAAGGCCAGGAGACCTAATCATTCTGAGGAGGTGGTGAAATGCAATCATCACAGGTAAGCATCTCTAGAAAGCGAGAAAATTCAACAATCTTCTTCAAAATGTTGAATTTAAGATTTCAAACATCCAGAAATCTTGAGCTCATATCCCATTTTCTAGTTTTAAGTAGCAGAGTTTTGAAAGCTCCCCATACCCCCAAGAGATTCCTTGCCCTTCAAAATGATGTGAGCCTACAACCACATTTATATCTAAGAGGCCTAAATTGGTAGGGAAAATTGGATTTTTGTTGCTT
Source organism: Ursus arctos (assembly GCF_023065955.2). Lineage (NCBI taxonomy): Eukaryota > Metazoa > Chordata > Mammalia > Carnivora > Ursidae > Ursus > Ursus arctos. The sequence continues at coordinate 6,841,038 of NW_026622986.1, forward strand.
TAGAGAAGAGAAAAAAAAATAAAATCTGTTTCTTTTCCACAGGAATCAAAAAATGTTAATCACTTAAGTTTTTGAATTCCCCATTTGTCTTTCCAGGAAGCAATCTAACCTGAAGGTAACATATGCATTGACTGTTCCCTAGCCACACTTAATGAAGTTATGCCCCTACTGAATATATTTACAGTGGCATGTCCCTAGAATATAGTTTCAGATTGATGTCTTGCTCTGCTTGTTCTTACTGTTACTATCATCACACCTATTCACACCCCAAATCTTGCTCAACTGATTTAAACACACTTTCTAGCTTTTTTCATTGCTACCATGTCATCTTAGCAGCTTTTTTCCTTTGTTGATTATTTGTAAACATTCCTTTTTCTCAGCCCAATACATACAGCTGCCACAATATCTAGCTAGCAATTTTCACTTTCTTCTCCATATATTGTTTCCAAAATAAATCACAAGTTATCCAGGTTTAACCAAATTATAGTCTTGCATACTTGGCAGCTGAATCATTGAAAGAATGTGTCAGATAATCCTTCCCAATGAGATTTTTATCAGGGCTTTCATAAAGTAATCCCTATATTTGGGCAATAAATAATTTATTTGAATTTTTCTTGACGAACAAATCATATTTAGAATGGTTCTGTGATCTGTGTACTTTTCCTAAGAGACTCCTTCTAGGCCTTTCTTTGTTCATCCAATGACCAGTAATATCCACAAATGTAGCTACAACCTGAGCAACTCATGTATTTTATAAGATCACAGAAAAATAAAGGAACCCTTCAGGATGTGGTATATTTTCAAAGTCAATAGATTAATCTAGAAGTATCATCTGAAGCAGAATTCGCTTAGGAACTGAGACTTGTCATTTTTAACACTGACAACATATGTTATCCTTTTTTCTTCCACTCTTTTAATTTCTCCACTGCTGTGATTCTTCCCTTCATTTGAACAGCTTCTAAGCTCTTTGTTCTAAGATCTTACCCTGTTTTTGCTTTTCTTTACTCATCTTACTACTCAAAATTTGAAAGTAGGGTTCAGCAAACTTTCTAGGTGTAACCAAAGGGGACCGTTTGTCAAGTTCGGCACCCTCTGGTTTCAGGTCTGTATCATGCTGCTGATATCTTATCCGTACTTCCAAACCTCTATTAGCTCCTTCGCTCCATAACCCAATGCCTCATAGTCTCTACTTACTGCCTGCAGCTGGCACAGGAAATCTCTCCTCTTTCCGCACAGATAACATGGTAAATGGTTTTGAAGCTTTTTCAAATGAGGGAAATGATGGCACCAAAAGTGATATTGATTGCACACTGTGCTATGGTTTATGTAATAGTTTATGCGATTGTTAGAAATAAGTGACAGGCCTCCTAATTCCCAAACCCTGGGTCTGGAAAGAATTTAATACTGTTGCCTTACTGTCATTTTATTTAGTTTTAAGATTATCTTCTATTAATAATAAGTGAAACTGTTCTCCCATTAATGATGGCAATATAAAGTCTCCCTTTAAGATATTTAAGTAAAAATGTCATTACATTAAAGAAATTTTAAATAAATAATAGCAAAAGTGATATGAGGATATGGCAAAAATGGTGATAATCAAATGACTGAGGTTTGGGAAACATCACTATCTGGAAAACACTATAAAGACTGGTATATAGTGATGGCAGGGCAATCGAGAGTCAAGTGTCATTTACTATGTTCTCTGGATGGGATTTAATGATTCTTATGACATGGATCTTGGTCCTGATGGCAAGAGCTAATCCCAGGCCTTAATTTAGCCAATAACTGACTTCACTACCCTCCTTGCTGGCTGGCAGTTAGAGAAGCAATCCTATCACAGGTTTGGAACAGCCAGAAAATATGCTGACAAGAGCCAATCTGAGTGACAGTCTTTGAGTCCTTTAAAGAATATAAAACTGACCCAAATAAATGAACAGGTAAGTTGGCCAGGATCAGGGACCATAAATTTGCATGCCACCTCACCCTTGGGGCACCAGTCTCTGATTTTTTGGGGGGGTGGGGGGATCTTTCAAGAAAGCAGATGTGGGCAAGTGTACAACAGTGACAGAAAGAGCTCTGTGCTCTGGGAAACCCTTAAAGTCTACTAAGGACATTGTAAGTTGGGGTTCTTTGCTTGGTATTTATGGTATTTCTGTTATAGGAAGTATTCTTTTTAGCTAAAAATAATGATAAATATCTTATTTAAGTGACAGGTAGTTGCAATGGTAATTTTGTTCTTGTCAAAACCATAGGTGAGGGACAGAGAGAAGAAGGGGTAGGGAGATTGATACAAAGATCTGACCCTAAATTCTTAGCAACAGGGCAGAATTTAGAAGAGGAAGCTCATGTTTTTGTTTAAGAACAATTTTTACCAAAAATTAGAACAATATTTATTAACCTTGGGAAAGTCTTAAAACTTTTATAAGCTTCAGAGTCTTCATCTGAAAATAAAGACAGCAATAACTAACACGTCTCACACTAATTATTGTGTGGACTACACAAGATAATGAATATAAAGCACCAGGTCACACTAATGCTCAATAAATGTGACATCCCCAGGAAGCCAAAAGAACTCAGGTCAAGATCTGAATCCCATCATAGGTCAGTTTATTTATGTATGGCTCAAAATTCTCCAAAATGTATATGAGGCTGATTATAAAAATTCCAAGTAATAAAATGTACACATAAAATTTCAGAATCAGGGAAAATATAAATTAGAATAGAAAACCAAGATGAGAAGAGAAAGTATAACATAGACGTTCAGACCAATAAGTCTTTCACAAGTACCAATGTCTACTAAAGTACAAAGTTAGCTCTGGGCTTCCTAGCAACCCAAAAGAAAATGGGAAAATGTTTGATTACAAAATATCCCTTCATTCGCCATAAGGGAGAAAAATATCAAGTGCTCATGGCCATCATATTTTCAAAGCTTTAATCTCCTCATCCTTAAAATGATAAAAACATTATCTAGCTTTCAGGTTAGATGTTGAATACCAAGTGGAATAATGCATATGAAAAAGTACTTTATAAACTTAATGTGCTATCTAAATGTCACTTATTATTCTTTATACTTTAATTTATCTAATAGAGCAGGTTTCTCACACTTTGGGGTCTTCACTTAAGTTACTGAGCTAAATTATTTTTGCTATAGGAGTATCTAGCTTCCCTAGCACTATTCTAAAAATTTACATGTATCCCATTACTCCTCACAGTAATAGTAGGTACTATTTTATTTTCCTATTCAGATGAAGAGATTGGGGCACAAAGAGGTTAAGTGACCTTCCCAAGATTACTCTGCTAGCAGGTGACGGTGCTAAGATTGGAAATTTGGCCCCTGAGTCCATGCTTTTAACCACCCTTGTGCACAGATACAACTAGATATAATCGCCTTATACTGAGGGGGCTTACGTAACTATAAAAAATACTATAAATCGAATATAAACAAGCAATAAAACCAGTACGTTTTAAATTACAAGCCTTAATTTTATGTGACAGAAGATATTGCTTTTCTCATCACCACTTGTAGCATGAATTTGATAGTATGACAGTTGGGTTAAAACCAGGTGCTGCGAGACAACATTACCTCATCGCTGTGTTTCGTACAAATTACCGATAAACCATTTGTTCGTACAGCTTGTAGTGCTCTTATGCCTTCACTTGGTATAAACACATCATTGACATAGTAAGCCTGCTTTGGTTCTTTCCTCATTAATTCCCTGATTAAACTAGAATTGCTTGACGCTAATTCAATTGTAAAAACAGACTAAAATTGCACAGTAGTACTTGGCTGGAGGGAGGTCATTCAGAGGAGCCACAGTATACTTATTACTTTTAAATTATTGCTTAAATGAAAATTAAAAATTTTTAAACTGTCACAGAGAGCTCACAGACACTAGAGTCTCTTGTTGGAGAAATCCCACCAGAGAGCATTCTTTAAAAACTGGTTGAGGGGCGCCTGGGTGGCTCAGTCGTTAAGCGTCTGCCTTCAGCTCAGGGTGTGATCTTGGAGCCCTGGGATCGAGCCCCACATCAGGCTCCTCCGCTGGGAGGCTGCTTCTCCCTCTCCCACTCCCCCTGCCTGTGTTCCCTCTCTCGCTGGCTGTCTCTCTCTCCATCAAATAATAAATAAAATCTTTTAAAAAAATAAAATAAAATAAAAACCAGTTGAGCAGATGATCTCTTTGTACTAGGGTGTGCAAACCTACCCCAGTCCATTGCCAGAGAACCAGCACCAGAGCACCGCCTCCTGCCAATAAGAGAAGAAAATCTCTAAGCAATGCGTATACTCCTCCAAGTTTCCACCTCTTTCTATCATGTACTTTGGGGCATCTTCAGGTGGAGAGTTCAGCTAGTCTGAGTCCTATTTTGATGTAGGCCAGGGGAAAAGAGAGAGACCTTAGGGAGAGATTTGGCTACAATAAATCTGTTCTGATGGTACCACGTGCCCCATGCTGACCCTAAGGGGCCTCAGACTGACAAAGGGCTCTCCTGGGGTTCTTTGGGCAAGAGCAAAGTCCCTGCATCATGCTCAGCTTGAGTTCCGAGCTGAAAGGGTTGCGGTTCTCAAGGAACAGTTCAGCCCCAGGGTGAAAGCAGGTCCAGAAGATTCTAGGTAGGAATGGAGTCTTGTTGCCTAGTGCAAGTCCTCCTCAAATTATGGTTTGCAAACTCAGGTCTGTTGTATTGGTTTCCAAATATGTACAATGGACACAGCATACTGATTTGAAGATGCAAACAGTTTAAGATCTCTGTTACTGAAAATTACATATTAAGACATCTATGAGGATAGCAAATACAGTGCAACAACCTCTGCAGAGAAGCAAAGACAAGGGTCCAGCATGCCAGCTTCTGGCTTAAAATTACCATAAAATAAAGAGCCAATAGCACAGATCTTTCCTAGCAGTTCTGAGAATGAAGTCTGGGCCCTAAAATAGAGTGACTAACTCAATCTCATGATGACAGAAATCTGATCTTGGCCTCATCAACATTTTACACTAACTCCTGGGTAAGCAATCTCTTTAAAGAACCCTCAGTAAGGATAAATAACACCCACCTGGCATTTTCTTTTGCTAGTGAAAACTGATAAGAGGTAAATGATGGTGAGTCAAAAATTAAGGAAGGTAATATCAAGAACTTATATACATAACAAAAGTAGTAAGGAGTTGGCTGCCATCAGGGCTGTAGGCTTATTTATAAAAAGTTGATCTAAAATGACCGTATTTCCTGATTTTCCCCTGTATAATTCAGCCTGTTGTACCAATACAATTATTAATAGTGCCATTTGCACTCTTGAAAATGTTCTGGATTTTACTATAAATGACCTAGACACCTTATCTATGGCACCATCTCACATTATTTTAGGCTCCACTTCCTCTTCTGATCCTCTTCTCCCTCATCCCCTAGGAATCCTTTATCTTCTTTTTTGCCCATTGGCTGTCTTCCCCTGTTTTCTGAGTGTTTCATGCTCCGAAGTTACTCCTCTGTTCAGTATTCAGTCTTCACTACTATGTAACCCAATTCATTCAACTCAAATGATCCTGGTAAATGATTAGAAAGCAAGCAATCTGATTTTTACATGTAAAGCAGTTTTTATTTGTGCTCTCTGTGATTTTACAAGTAATTTAGAACTATGGAAGGGGGGACAGTTTTCTAATGCCTCATGCAAAATCTCTGCCATTTGTCAAAGGTGCAGTTGTGTTAATTATGTAATCAGTTCGGTGTGAGTTATTTTTGTGACTGCTATTATATATACACTTATTCAGTTATATAAGAGGGATCGCTGACTTGGCACCCTTTATTCTGAAAGTTTGCCAACACAAAAAGAAGTACAAGGAAAGACACTGGAAAGAGATCCAGAGAAGCAGAATTACATATAAGTGGTTAGTATATTCTTTATTACACATTTCCATATTTTCCAAATGGCTGGAATTGAGTTTATTCTACCTTTATCACCTGGGGGAAAAGATGAATACAATAGAAGAGAATAATATGTACGATAAAAGTAAAGGTCACTTAGACTATTACTTATTTTTATCAATAAGAAAATCTCAAAGCTAGACTTGACATGGGATAATAGTCTGCTGGTTATAAATATATATATTTATATCACATATATATCAAATAATGCTTCTTTCAATGGTCAAAAGTTAGAGTGAATCATCACACTAGCAATCCAGCTTTGCAAGAACTGCTTCTCTCTTATTGGTGACCCTTACTGGCCAGAGAAAGGTCCCTCTTTCCCGTTGTGTGGCACAGTAAGGTGTGAACCCAGAGAGACAGGAATAAGCCTTGTAAAGGCATGTTTTGTAAGCGGTGCTGTTTCTCTGCACCCCCTACTCTGAGCACCAGAATTTTTATTTCACTTGTTGGTTGAGAGCTATTCAGTCCCCAAATCTAACCTATAACAATGCCTAGTGTTCTTTTCATGCAGTACACTATAAAGACAGACAATTCATTATGAATAACTGACCTAAATACTAAAATACAATAAACTACCTGTATAGATTCTGTCATGAAAACAACCCCCAATCCCCCACACTGAGGAGTTATAAGAATTCTTAGCTAGATACAGCTGGGGAAATTATTTATGATTTGATCCTATTAAACCCTTCTTCCTCTGTCATCCCAGGCCCAAATTATTTGCTGAATTGTTTCCAATAAGAATTCATGTTCATTAACAATAAATGATCTTTCTTGTATGGACGCTTTAATGATTTCTTATAGAAAATTTTCATTTCTCTTTCTATAATTATTCAAAGTTCATACATTAAGCAAGAGTCCTTACCAACTGTGCTTCTATTGCTCTGATTAGCCCAGTCTCTCTCTTACCTCAAATCTACACAAGGCTTAAATTTTAAGCAGGATAGTCCCCATCAGTATATGACCTTTTTCATCACGAATCTGAAGTTGGGAGTGGTGGGGGTCATGGAGGGGCACATGTTCTCTATAGTCCTGGGGTGTTTTTTTTTTTTTAATAACAAAAAGAATAGCTTCCATATTGAATACTAGATGAAAAATTCCTCTCTGTTGAATTTTTACTACGATACTGCCTATAGCATAGTACAAGAAAACTCCAAGCTAGGTCTAGGTTTACTGTTTAACCATTTCATGTCCATAGGTCCACAATAGGTCAGTCACCAGAGAGTCTAGAATTTTGATAAGCCACATAGGAACAAGCAGCTTGAGTACCAGCTGAGATCACCCAAGATTTAGGGTTCATAAAATGAAAATGGCTGCTGCTGAAGGAGGTATGCATGTAGCTGTCAAGAATAGAAGAAAAAGAATCCTCAGAGAGTGAATAGTGATGGAACATGCAGTTCTAGAATGCTTGCCAGCAACGTGATTACAGGGTAACATATAAATATAGGAGAGCCATTCTTTAATGAGAGAAATGAGCAGCTGTCTTAGGCATTTGGAACACAGGTCATTGAATATTTTTGAAAGAATTATATCTGTCCAGCTCCTTTACTATATATGTCTACGTACAAATCATCAGATCCCATCACTCTGTAATAATTAAAATAGCTTCTTTAATTAAGAGATAACAGGGTACCTGGGCGGCTCAGTCGGTTAAGCATCTGACTCTGATCTCGGCTTGGGTCTTGATCTCATGGTCGTGGGTTCGGGCCTTGCCTTGGGCTTCAGGCTGGATGTGGAGCCTATTTAGAAAAAAAAGAGAGAGAGCGATAAGATACATACTATAAAACAGAGTTAGTGTACTAATCAATGTATAGCTCAGTAATTTTTACATAAATATGTATACATATATGACACACATACATACATACATACATACATACATATGTGCATATCTTGTATATTGGTAAGCACAACCCAGATTAAGACTAAGGATTTCTTGCATTCCAAAGTCCCCTTGTTCTCCTTCTCAGTCTAGCATACAGGACAATTAAAAAATAGCTGGTTTTAACAGAGAAAATACTTTGAAGATTACTCACACTAATTGTCTTAGAAATTGCATTAGCTGTGAAAAAGAGACCCCATAAAACAGTGCCTCAGACAAATTAGTGGTTTTCTTTTCCCCTTATGTGAAAAGAAGTCCAGATGGAATGAAGATTCCGGAGGACCTAGTTTTCGTCCATCTGTGCCGCTACCCTTCACCATGAAGGATCTTCTTGTTGTCACACAGCTCCTGACTCCACCCAGGCGTGGTGACCACACTCCAAGCAGGAAGAAGGGCGGAAGGTGAGGAGCAAAAGGCCCTGCCTCCTGAGTCAGGCCACTGTCGATGCTTTCTCAGAAGCTCCACCAAATCACGTCTGCCTGAATCTCACTGGTGAAAACTGTGTGGCAAATAGTTTTGGGTGGCAAGCCCAAAATAAAATTGGATTTTTTGAGTAAGAAAGGAAGGGAGGTTCGATATTGGTTAGTCAGAAGTCCCAGCCACACCAATGGTCACCAATTGCTCCCTTGAATGACCTTTCTTGAAAATGTCACTTTGCTTGTAATGGATAAGTGCAATCTGAAATCGTCCCACAACGGGTAATGCGTCCCGAAATAAACATTCCTAAACCCCTGCTACAGATATAATATTAAAACATTTGGAAAAGAAGTCTAATGAGGCACTACTTCAAAAATATGTTTCCCAAAAAAGCATAACTTTATTCTTAAGAAGGAAAATACAGGGAAAATATTAAAGGGTAAAATTAAAAGAACTTAAGACCACACAAATCACTAAAGAAATCTGACAGCAGGTGTGTGTTAATTCGTTAGGGCCCGCGAACGAAAGTTAGGCCATTTCCACATTGTAACTCTGTTCATAACCATGAGGATGATGAGCTTTGATTTAAACTAAATGATTTTTTTCTTTTCTTTTTTTTTTAAAGATTTTTTAAATTTATTTATTTGACAGAGATAGAGACAGCCAGCGAGAGAGGGAACACAAGCAATGGGAGTGGGAGAGGAAGAAGCAGGCTCATAGCGGAGGAGCCCGATGTGGGGCTCGATCCCAGAACGCCGGGATCACGCCCTGAGCCGAAGGCAGACGCTTAACCGCTGTGCCACCCAGGCGCCCCTAAACTAAATGATTTTTTTCAACAAACTGAACGGGACTAGCATCTACAGATGCACAATCTCTTATCTACACTTACGAATTCCCAAAATTTGAAAGCTGAAAACTTTTTCGCAAGTTGTACTATTTGTTTGGTGACAAAAGCTGACCCGAATTGACATGGGGCTACGTATAGTCTTTATTTACTCCATTCAGTATGATTGGTCATATATCTTGTTATTATATTTGGTTATGGGGTGCGGCATCATATTCCTACTTTAAAATTACGGAAGTCTCCCCCCCATTCGTGGGGGATATGTTCCTAGACCCCTAATGGATGCCTAAAACCTCAGACAGTACCAAACCCTATATATACTACGTTTTTTCCCCATACATACGTACCTTTGATAAAATTTAATTTGTAAACCAGGCACAGTAAGAGATTAACAATAACTAATAATAAATTATAACAACATACTATAATAAATAAATTATAACAACATACTATAATAAAAGTTATGTGGATGTGGTCTCTCTCTCTCAAAACATCTTATTGTGCTGTACTCACCCTTCTTGTTATGATGATGTGAGATGATAAAATGCTACGTTATGCATGAAGTGAGGTGAATGATAGAGGCACTGTGACGTAGCGTCAGGCAAGTACTGACCTTCCGATGATGGGGAAGGAGGATCGTCTGGTTTCTGTCAGAAGGTAGGCCCCGTGTAACTGAAACAGCAGAAAGCAAAACTGTGGGTAAAGGGGACGACTATATTTTAAAACTCTGAATTCCAAAACACAGCTTTCTTCACCTCACAGTTCTGAGAAGCAAAGGTCTTAAAAACTGCATTACCTAATTGGTTCACAATTTGACTTGTTTCGAGATTCCTATCACTATCAAAGCTCATTCAAGGAATTACACATCATTGCTTTCAAAATTTTTCTAAGTCTTCGAATCTAAGAAATCGAACACATTATTTCTGCCCGTGTATACACAGCATTTTGGTTTGCTGATGAAGAGTAAATTCAAAAAGGATAACTGTTTTGATTCCAAGTGTATTAGTTAAATTCTAGCTTTAATAATGCTTTGGCTCATTTGTTTTTTTAAAAAATGTGTTAATTGAGCTTTGTTCAACTGATAGGAAATACAAGGATTTTTTAATAAAAAAATACCAAAGTCAACACTTGAAAAGAAGTAGAAAATGAGGCAAATGGTTGCCTGACTTCTTTCTTTTCGTTTTACTAGTACTATGTATAATCTATTTGTTTTTTGTTCATATTCATTTATGAACTGAATCATAATCAATGACTATAATGATGCAGATGAAATGTAGATTTTTTTTATTTTTTAAAGATTTTATTTATTTATTTGTCAGGCAAAGAAAGTGCACAAGCAGGGGGAGCAGCAGGCAGAGAGAAGCAGGCTCCCCGCTGAGCAGGGAGCCCGATGTGGGACTCAATCCCCAGACCCCGAGATCATGACCTGAGCCGAAGGCAGACGTTTAACCAACTGAGCCACCCAGGCATCCCTGAAATGTAGGGGGTTTTTTTAGAATATAATACCAAAACACTGTGAGCCAGCTATGTCAATTCACAATTTGCATGGAGTTTAGTTTTGTTTTGTTTTGTTTCTCTATTTCACCAAAGTTTCTCTGGATCTTATCATCACTAAACCTCTAAAATCTCAAATTCGAACCTTCTACTCTGTGAATATGATTCACTTGCTTAGATACAGAACTCTCCCCTGTAGTTTACAAACCTCTGCAGGATATCACTTCATTTCTGACCTCATCTGATGTCATTTTCCCTTTCTCTCAATATGCTGCCCCCACATTGGCCTCATTTTACTTCCTGGAATACTTCAAGCCCTATTCAGCCTCAGGACATTAGCACACGTTGTGCCCTCCTTCTGGTCTGCTACGTCTCACATATATTTCAAGTTTGGCTCCTTCTTATCCATCAAATCTAGTTTCAATGTCACCTGCTTAGAAGCAACTTTCCTTACCACCTTATCTATGTGTTTCCCTTCCTATTTCTGTCTACAACTTCACCGTTTATTTCTTTAAAGTACTTATAATTTGCTTGTTTATTTCTCTGTCTCCCCACTAGACAGTGAACTCCTTGAAGGAGATGATAAACTGTCTCTTGTTTATTAATATATATGTAGCACCAAGCATCATGCCTGGCACATTCTAAACTCTTAAGAACCTATTTCAATAAACAACATGAGAATAATCTATCCTATGTCTTTCAGTAATAATTTATCCAAAACATCTCACTGTACATTTTACCTTTACCAAAACAAAAGATGTTCAAGTCTTGTATATCATGAATATTGGCTCAAAAACTCTGAAGAAAATTCTCCTATAAAAAAGTATATAATTAGAAACATGCACATTGTAGAATATGCACAGAAGATTCTAGTCTATAGATAAAGTATACATCAGCATGCATTTCTACGTAGGTATATACGGATGCACATATATAGTTATATATGTATAATTGTATGTATACATACATGGATGTACGTGCATATACAGGTTTGGGAGAGAAAAGAACAGGGCGAGGGTGATGGAAAGACAAAAGGACATAGTGAAACTGGACTCTAACAAATTTTTTCTATTGGAAGGAAAGCTGCTTAAAAATTACTCAAGAATTTTTGTCTACTCTCCTCATTAGATGACTTCTTAAGGATGTTTTCCTGATTATAATCAAATATCACTGAATTTTATTCTCATCGGGTCACTACTGATGAGATTACAAAATAAAATGGGTATTAAGATATTCTCTTTACCACGGTTGTTCATTAAATATATCTGAATCCAAGTCTTTTGTCATCTCCTTCAGTTGACATGAGAGCAGGGACAGAGAAGGGGTCTAGCTCAGGTTCTGTCTAAATCGGCCTACAACCCATGCCTGCAGGTGCTTTGTCTGGCAAAAGTTATCAAAGGTCTCTCTGAAGACATGGTGAGCTCTACCTCCTGGTTTACCGTGGACAATCCCTGTTTATTCCAGTCGTCATAGAATTAATAATATGCCCCCTTTCACTGTCATGTGTCCTGGTTAAGATGGCAAATTGTATAGTCACCCTAGCTATAGCTCCTTAAGGATGTTACCTACTAAATCCCAGGCAGGGCTAGGGATGCCGGACTCACAAGTTGGGGGCGGGAGGCTGGGGAAGGGATCCTGAAGGTAGGCAATTCCCCACCTCTGTCTTCATCCAATTCCTTTAAACCTTGTTCTCTCCTTGGCTCCTTAGAAATTTAGCTGGCCAAGAATTTTATCCTGAACATGTTCAATTAACACATAGATGCAGTATTTGACACATTTTGATACTTGCTGACTTTTTGACTTTACATTTGCAATCGTCGTGTCACATTTATTTAGTATTGCAATTTTTTTTAAGTCTCAGACTTCGTTTTTACTTAAAAGCCCAGTTGCAAACACCCAATACCTGACTCAGCTCACAACTAGAGACAGAGCATCAAATTTCCCAGCCCACTTAATTTGAAAGCCTGCCAAGATAGGTGAAAGACCTTATAAATATGTAAAGCAGGAAGTTCAAATTACAGCCAAGTAAATCTCTAGTGATTGATGTTCTTTTCAAAACAATCAAAAAAAAAAAAAAAAAAAACCTCATAAAAGCAGCACATGTCTGAGACCCCCCCTTACGAAAGGTTTCACCCGAGTTCAGACTGGACAATGTACTTTTCGTACTGTATTTATTTTGGATTTTTACCACTTCCTGGAGGCCAGGAGGAGGCACAGTGGGAGGATCCAAAAAAACTCAGTACCACAGCCATTTTGTTTGTAAGGCAGAGCGGTCGAATTCTGTCAGCCAGGAAAGGTTTTCGAAACAGAATTTTTAAGGAGGAAAAAAAAAAAAGTATGCCTATTGTTTTAAAATTTAACCACTACCACCCTTTTAGGCAGTTATTGCGGCTAACGAATTCTGTTTTTACAAGGAATTGAAGCTCTCTCAGCTACGGAGTCGTGCATTTCGTTCATGGACGACCGCCTTCCCTGGGTACCTAAGGATGTCAAATCCGAAATGCTCTGAGGGCCGTAGTTCTCAAATGGCCGTATTTGCATCCCCATTACACGTCGACGTTCGCGAAGTGATCAACAATTTGCTTAAGAAAAGCGGTCTATTCCGTAAAAACACCCACAGACAGGACAGGAGCGTGTTCCCCGAGCCGTTAAGAGGGCATTTTCCCGAGCTCGCAGGCAGTCGTGGGTGCTATTGTTTTGCAGTGTCACTTAATAGCGAGCTTCGACTTTCGTCGTTGGGTGGCTGTGCTTTTAAAAGCCCAGTGTAAAATGGCACACACACTGCATTTTTTTCCGAGCTGCAGGGGGCGGGGGCGCGGGGGATAGTGCAGACTGTAGGGACGCTGCGCTCCCAGCCAATCAGAGCGCGCCTGCTTGCCATCGCAAAGTTGTTAACCCCAGAGTCTTCTGGCTGCCGCTGCCTCCTCTGCTTTTAATCTTCGTGGATATTTCTCCGATTTTTTCCAAACGCCCACAGATCCTGGGGGAAGCCACCCTGTTCAGCCACCCATCATGGAAGAAAGTATTACTTTTTATTTACCAAATATTTTGAAGATGTTTGAAGATCCATATGTTGCCCGGAGGCTGTTGTTTCTAGGGACACAAGTATCCAGCCTATATTGTTACAATTATTTTTCAAGAACTGGCTTCTTCTTTGCCTACACTAATGGTAAGTTTGTAATTTTAAACATTTATGTCATTAAATCTTCCAAGGAGCCACCAGATAAAGAGGATTTTCATTGTGTTTCTTCTAACAAAACCAATCTTTGTATTTTTCTTTAGCTTTGGTCTCTGCATATTCCACCTAATCCTGTCTGGTAAATTTTTACTAAAAGAAAAAACAAACATAGTTGGTTTTTTTTTCATTATTAAAGCTAAATATTTGCGATATAAATTATACTTTAATTACTGTGAACTACAGGGGAACTCAGCTATTTCAAGATGGACTTGTTTTGTGCCAGCAGTGTTGGTAATGCCAAATATGTGCATATCCTCTTTATAAAAATTATGTATTACCTAATTTGTCCAGGACTAAATTATCAGCAGGCAAACTGTGGATGTAGTTTTGTTTCTTTTCTTTTCTTCTTTTTTTTAGTAGGCCTATTGTGGTTTTCTTGATGGATTACTTGGATACAAACTACAGAAAAGCTGCCCTTGGTATAATGAAGGTGGAGATTGACATAACCGGGTTTATATTAAGTTATGGCTGTTACTAAATAGTGGATCTTTTATTTGCTGATCAGATCTAAACTTGTATTCCCTGATATTAATTCTTTGAAGCTCTTCATTAGATGATCTTTGCAGATCTAGCTTGATTTTCTCCAAAAAGGTGCATTTGGGAGACATTTTGTAATTTTTGGCATTTTTCTAATTTTTTTTCTTTTTGCACACGGTGGGAGATCTTTTTTGTTTTGCATTGATCTGTGTTGGTGGCGCTGTAGTGCTCCTCAACAATTTATGTCAGTTTCACTAAAAGAAAAAAGGAGGAAAAAAAAGAGGTGGGGCAAGATTTGATCTATTATCTTATCCCTTTATTTCCTTAAAGAAAGTTCAATTTGGTCAGAGGAATTATTCAGTTGTATTATTTAAATGTTTGTTGTGAACTGTGAACTGTGGGTGAGAGCAGACATGTCGTCACAACCCGTCCAGGGAGCATCAGGGACAAGCATGCAGTTTGCAGTTGTGTTTTATCTGATCTGATTATCTCTAGATCAGAATTTTTCAATAATAAGCTGTTGGTTTACCTTCTCTTGCCTTGGTAACATTTTGCATTTTCTTTATACTACAATACCATATCTGCTAATGTTTTTTCAATGTAACAAAATGTTTGAGTTTTAGCTCACTCAACATTGTAAAAGTTGAATTTCATTTTGAACCTAGTGATTTCTTAGATAACTATTCTAAGTTTCTCCAGGGAATTTTCTAGTAGTTTGACATGTAGTAATGCCTACATCATTATTTATTTTGAAATGATACTTCAGTTGAATTTATGTATCTCCTTGTTTTGAAAAGAGCAAATACTTTGGAATCAGATAATTTTTTGAGAATATGTACACAACTGCTTCTAACTTTAAAAATACTGGTATTCATGTATCTAAATGCAAGTAAATGTTTTTCATCTTTGTTCTTACTGAGAGTTATCTGATCAGAGAATATGGGGTTTAGGCCCAAAGCCTCCCAAGAACAAAATGTATATTACGATATGACATAGATTATACCCGTCTCTGTGAACATTTTAGTTGTTTATGAAGATAGTAAGTATATCCTTCGTTCAAAAAGGAAGTGGGAGGAATCAATAATTGTACCGAAAAACAGATTATTTTGCCAAATAAAATAAAAACTGAAATACTATCCTAGACCACCTTACCATATGATGGAATAATTTCTTGAGAGAGTGAAAATTTCTTGAGTTATTGTTTTTATTCACTTTGAAATAGGTAAATGCTTATTTCCCTAATCATTTATAATTCTGAAGTAAAAAGAATGTGTGAAATAGTATTTCTCGTTTTTGTGTCCCTATAATTTATTTGTATAGGACTCTTTTCTTGAACTTCAAAAATAATTATGTATCATGTCCATATTTTGTTTATACTATGCTATAAAAATTTGAAAATGTCCACTGTAATATTTTATCTCTTTATAAAATTTAAATGCCCCCATCAAGACTAGTTCTGACATTATAGATTATTTATAGAATGAAATACAGCAGGTGTAAATATACTATCTAACCCTCTGGTTATTCTGGAGAGTTTAGTTCTCTGAAGTTGATCTAATGAATAAAATATACTTCCCAATATGTTTGTTGCTAAAATATTTTGTTATTCAGCTGGTGATATATTTTATTTTAATTTGTAAAAACTAAAAATGTTTATATACTGTAGCCCCCCTTTTAAAAACAAACTGATGCTATGAAGTCCATATGTAGCTATGCAATGCTCTTTGTTCTCCTACATCATTGACTATTACATCATTGATTATGAAGTAACCATTATAGTTAAATCTTCACTTTTTAAAATCACCCGTGTATATTTATGTTAAAGATATTCTTTTATATGTGCCTCTTACATCACTAGGTAAGTAGGAGGTTTAAATCTATAAGGCAAAAACAATATTCTTTTATATTATTCTCCATTTTTAAATCCACCTTGTGCTTCATTTTAGCTCTGGATTCTTTAGACATTAATTCTTTTTTTAACTGATAATATTTTTGTGGGCGTTAGTTCACAAGTTTGGTGTGATTTAGATTAGAATTATTATAAACTATGTTTTTTATCATGAAAAAAATCTTTATTTATTAAATGTAGTCTAGAGAGAACTCAGTTTTCCATAGTAACAGTTGCTAGATCATGAACAATAAAAAAATTATATTAAAAAATCCTGAAATGTCATTTTAGTTAATAATTACACATTTCTTTATTTCTTGCACACCATTTTATCAGAGATAGTAGCAAGTAGCAAAATTGACTACATTAAAATGTCATATCATATTTTTTTAACCTGCCCATCCCTCTGGTGGAAGGGAGGGGTCAATGAGTAGTGAAATAGCCAAAAACAGGTTGCAGAAAAAATAAACAAATGATACCAAAGACATGGAGAATCTATAAATCAAATTCTAACAATAAACCTCAGAAAAATGAACTTGATATTACGGAGTTTGGTCAATAACAGAAACAAGATGAAAATTTTATTAAGACTTAATGTAAGGAACCAATAAAATTCACTAATTTATTAATTTGTAGTCATTAGTATTGCTAAAAATTGAGAAAATTTTTACGTTAGCCAAACCTATTAGGAAAGATGAGATGACAAAGGGAAGAGATATTAAGATGACCTAACATAAATACTAAAAACATTAGCCAAGACCAATCTAATATACCTTGGAATGAACTTCTTTAGAAGAAGAAAAAGAGCTAAAAATTTTGTCCTCAGAAAACCAAGTTCAATACAGATCTGAAATTGTGCGTTTCAAATTCCACCCACTTCTTGTGCATATTTTCCTCTGCTGTTTCTTGGACATATCATTACTTTCCACAAGACCATACAGATTCACTACTGGCCTCAGCATGGTTGTGTGAGGAAAGAGAAGGGGAAAGTAATAGACAAAATAGGTATTTACAGTATAACTTTTTTTATGTATTTCTAAAAAGATTCTTAAATGGAGATTCTAAAGAGAAAATAAAGCAAAGAAATTATTTCTTTATGAAAAGGATGAAAGGGTTTTACTTTCTACTTGATTTGTTTAACATTTATTTTTATTTGGAGATTTATTTATTTTAGATTTTCCTACATATTATTTGCTACTCTGCTAAGGTGCTGGGGTATAATATTAAGATGAGCCAAGCATCCCTGCTTTCATGGAGTTTATTGTCCAAGACGGTTCGAGTTCTAATCTAAGGTGTTAGATATGGGGGGAGAGGGCTCCCATTTGGAAATAAAGACCAAATGAGATTTCTGGAGTAAAAATAAATAAATAAATAAATAAATAAATAAATAATAATTTAAATACAATCACATGATTTAACAAGTGTCCCTCTATTGAAGGGCCATTATTTGGGCACCAAATATTCACACACTGAGGGGGAAATAGCCCTCAGATTTTAGATATAGCCCAAATAGATGCTGTATAAATAGACAGTTGATTAATACAAAGTTCTATTGCAAAATGAGAAATAAAACACAAACTTGTTTGCTTGTGAAGAGAGATGGAGAAGATCACTCTGTTAGTAGGAATTTGGGGTGTGTCCTTGTAAGGTCCATTTGGTGAAAACTTTTGAATGTGGTAGAGCCTCATTTTGTACATTGTGTTCACTTTGTCATGAAAAAACTGTCAACGTAAATATAAATTGTGAAATGAAGCAGGAAAATATGATTACAATGTTAAAGGATTATATCAAAATTAAAATATTTGTTTTTATTTTAAAATCTTCTGTAATATTTTTAATGATAGATATGCCAAATTTTTTAAATAAAAACAAATATTTTCATTTACAGAGTAACATAATTATGCAGTTAGCTAATAGTTAATTAGTTAAGCACATCAGATATGGAGCAGGAAAGTAAGACAGCTGTTATATGCAGATGATTTGGAGAAGGATCTCTTCATTAAGAATTCTCTATGTGTGGTTTAAGATGACCTCAAGAATAAAGTCATTATATCATTTTGTCATAGAGCCAATTAATCCATACTGGCTATACATCTAGCTAGAGATGTATTATGTCATTTAGTTTGCTTTGGTACTAACATAGAACTTTACTGATAGTGGCATAAAAAATATGCTAAATTCAGCTAAATCAGTAACAGGAAGCAAGCCAGTTATAGGTTTGGTTCAGTAGCTCAACAGTGTTACCAAGTTCCTTAGCAGGTTCCATTCTTTTACATTGCCACAATGTCAGCAATGTCTTTCCTCATAGTCACAATGCGGCTGCTGCAGCTCCAGGCATCATAGCTTGATATTATAATTTCCAAAGGGAAGAGAGTTTCTCTTAATGCATCCTATAATAAAGGAAGAAATTCTTTCCCAGTGACCCACAGCACACTGCTTCTTATAGCTCTTTGACTAGGTTTATAGGACATGCTCATACCTTAACCAGTCATGGACAAGGAGGTTAAAATTCCCATGATTAATTTGGCTAGGGAAGAGCTCTTGGAAGGGTGAGTACCTGCTCAGTATCCAGTGTTCAGTATGGTTAGCTTCTATTTGCTTTGTATGAACTTTAACTGCTTTGTATGAACATTCTTGAGTAATAAAGCATAAATACTGTTTTCATAGAGACCAGACTGGGCACGAAGGCAGCTACTAAAAACAAAACTAAACTAAAAACAAACATTTAATCAGAGCTTACCATGTTCCAGCTTCTAGCCAAATGCTACCTTTATTATATCCTTAAATTCTCACACAAACTTTGGAGATAAGACAATTATTATACCCATTTTACAGACAAGGAAACTGAGGCTTAGAATGGTTTAATGGTTACCCAATAAATGAAAAAGGTGGAGTTTGAACCTGGGACGTTTGAAATCAGAAGCTGTATACTTACCTGCACCTCTATGCTATCCCATTAGACATTCGTAAAATTTATGTTCTGTAAATGGACGTATTTTAACGCACTGTACGATGTCACTGTTTAAATGAATCCTCTAGTGAATCATTTTATAAATCTAATATTTTCATTAAAACAGTAATTGGCCCCCTAACTTATCGGTTGTATACATCTGAATTTTTGTATGTTGAATTTGCTGAAGGCCCACTTGGATTGCATCTAATCTCTTCAGGAACATCTCATGAAATTCTTTCAGAAATTTGATTTTTATAGGGAAAAAAAAGATCAAAGACTAGAGATTCGGTGAGGCTTAGTTGAACTGGGTAAATTCATGATTCATAACACTAGGTCCAAATGGAATATTGGCGTCTATTTCACAACGTACAAGTTCAGTTTTATGTACAAAATGTTTTGATCTTAACCAAGTGTGGGATGTATGGAAGTCTACCCCTCTGGGACGTTTTTGGGGGATTCAGTGTACTCTAGATCACTGTATCTCAAACGTCATTGTGCACCAGAATCGCTAAAACACAGATTGCTGGGCCGCACATCTAGGGTTCGTAGCTCAGTTGGTCTGGGGTGGGGCCTGAGAAACTGTATTTCTGGCAAGCTCAGATGCTGTTGATGTTGCTGGTCCCCTTTGAGACTCTGCCCTAGAGAATCAGATGGTACCTGCCATGATAAATACTTTGACTTTGAAATATGCCGAACTTAAAAGGATGTCATTTAATATTTGGCAAATATATGAATACACATATATTGAAATATTGAATAGGGTTGTCAAGATGGCCTCACTGAAAAGGCAAGAGTTGAGCAATGACCGGAAGGAGGATTCTTCTTATGCCTCAGCATGAATATCACATTTCAGATTTATTTGCCAATGAATCATATATGTGTGTATTTTTAACCCTTTTTTAAAAAAGAAATAGCAATCCACACTTTACAAATTATTTTTTAAAGTGGGTAAAAATAGAACTTCGTTGTGTTCAATAGCAAGTTACATCTGAGAAAGACTTCTGTATCTGTGGCATTTTTCTGGTTTTTCTCAAGACGTTACCCCCCCAGCCACTAATGCCCCACATTCATTAATAGGACATGGTTTCAATGAGACTGAGGAAGAGGCTGCCATGCCAGTGACCTATATTTAGCTTTGAAACTCAGTCCACTGCCCCAGTCCACTGGAAACTCTCCATCATCCAGAACAAAGGTCGCAACCTCCAGTTGAAAAACACTATCATATGCCAAGGAGTGAAGAAGACCTTTCCCAAGAGTTTAATTGCTCCACTGCTTTGATACTTAAGAAATTTTTAATTGTGAGGGCCTCTGCTCATTTTTCATTAAAGTATAAAGTCCAAGAAACAAACTGCCAGCATAAATGAGTAAAAAACAATCAGCAAATTCAATGTCCTAATATTCTCAGAGCCTATATAAACTTTTTTCTTTTAAAGATTTTATTTATTCATTTGACAAAGATAGAGACAGCCAGTGAGAGAGGGAACACAAGCAGGGGGAGTGGGAGAGGAAGAAGCAGGCTCCCAGCGGAGGAGCCAGGACACCGGGATCACGCCCTGAGCCGAAGGCTGATGCTTAACGACTAAGCCACCCAGGCGCCCCAAGAACCTATATAAACTTTGAGCTATCCTTTCATACTACTAGAGGCTTCGTCAAGAAGCTAGCGTGAAGTACCCCGAAGAGAAAAGAGTAGTAAGAGTGGACTGGTGTGGTCCAGTATCAAAAAGAGTCATTCAGCATCTATATAATAGTAAACTCAGATCATTTTAAATTGGCCTTATCCTGCCAAACTGTACTGTCCAACACAGTAGCCACTAGCCTCCTGTAGCTATGTAAATTTAAGTTTGGATTAAAATTAAAAATTTAAGAGCTACACCTAGCTAATGGCTACCATATTGGACAACAGATTTATGGAGCATTTCTGTCTTAGTCTGTTCAGGCAGCTATAACAATACCATAGCATGGGTAGGTTATAAACAACAAAAATTACTCATGGTTACAGAGGCTGAAAGTCCAAGGTCAGGGTGCTGGCAGATTCAGTATCCGGTGAGGGTCATAGTGTCCTGGTTCATAGATAGCCATCTTCTTGCTGTGTCCTCACACAGCAGAAGGGGTGAGGGACCTCTCTGGGGTCTGTTTTACAGAGACACTAATCCCATTCCTGAGGTTTCTACCCTCGTGACCTAATCATCTCCCAAAGTCCCCACCTCCAAATACCATCACACTGGGGGTCAGGATTTCAATATATGAATTCTGGGGGGGGACATAAACATTCAGTCAATAGCAATTTCCATGATTGTAGAAAGTTCTATCGGACAGCATGGCGCTCCAGACCTTGCTAAGCTCACACTGTTACACCAACGCTTCTCAGCTCTTCCTTCAGTTACCATTATCCAGAAACTTAAAAACAATGCCCAGAGGTTTTGGTTGGTCTGGGATCAGATCTTGGCATAAGCATTTTCCAAAAGCTATTCATAGGATTCAAATATACAGCTGCAGTTGAGAATCGCTAAGTTCCCTATTGAAGAGGTCAGTGGATTAGTGCTGCTACTTATCATCTCAATATTTCAGAAGCTATAATCCCATCTCCTAGAAAGTGAGGAACGTTCAAACCAAAATAGAGAAAAACTGGACAGTCAGGCCTGTTCTGTGGGATGAAACTTTAAGTTGACCGCCTAATGAACACCAACTTTAGCTGGAAGAAAAACAGCCCGATTGCCATTGTTAGTCTTGCATACTGAACGACTATTCTGAAGTTAATTTGAGTTTTTAAAAGGTAGTTTGAAATTTATTAATGTTAATATCCAAGGAAGCTCTTCCTTATGTTTTTAAATTTAGTTTACAAATCTTACCACTGTGAATCTTATAAATTTTAGAAACCGTGGTTCTTTAAAATTTGGTCTTATTTATACTGTCACTTGATTAAATACCTTCCAACTTTTTATTCCCCTTTATACCGCATTTATAAATTTACTGCATACAGCTGCCTCCTTTGGTATCTAGTAAGTACTTTCAAGAAGTCAAGAAAGTCTTACATATCTAATAAACTTAACTTCTAAGTGTGGTGATTCTTAAGTTCTCTTTAACGTTTCAACACTATAGATAACTTTGTGGGAATTGTACTTAAAAGTCTAATAGGCTGGCCTCTTACTCCAATAGGTCAAGTGTTCTTAAACAGAATAATTACCTACATTAAAAAACACTTCTGGGGCGCCTGGGTGGCGCAGTCATTGAGCGTCTGCCTTCGGCTCAGGGCGTGGTCCCAGCGTTCTGGGATCGAGCCCCACATCAGGCTCCCCTGCTATGAGCCTGCTTCTTCCTCTCCCACTCCCCCTGCTTGTGTTCCCTCTTTCACTGGCTGTCTCTATCTCTGTCAAATAAATAAATAAAATCTTTTAAAAAAAAATTTCTGTACTAATTCTAAAATCTTTCTGGAGTTAAAAGCTTCTTACCTACTAAGAAAACAGTTAGGTCCTACCAAACGATTTTGGGTGATGCCTCGCCAAGTGAATGTTTTTATCTGCCTTGCCTTCTCAACTTATTGTGGTTCCTTGATGAGCAGAGGTTTTGGTTGGAACACACTAGATCCTTGTCTGAGACACTGATGTAACATTCTGAGCCTTACTTATATTCATTGAATCAAAAAAAAAAAAAAAAGTAAGCTTATTTGCCCAAGATAGTGAGTCGTATCTTTACCTTTTTCCAAGTCAGGTTAGAATCTTTGGTTCTTACACCCACAAGTGGCTACAATAATGAACAAATATTTAGGTTGTGCATATCTTAATCCTTTAGAATATATAACTATCCTTTATATCAAATCTAGACACCTTTGAACTTGGCAGAATCCTTCACATTCTGTCTTGTAGGACAATCAACTCTTGAAGATACAAACAGATACTTAATTGACACTGAATCTCTCTCATGGCTTTGTCTGACTATGTGGTCACAATTTCCAAGCATATTCTGTTGACAGGGTTTTGTTTTGTTTGTTTTTGGTTTTGTTTGTGTTTTTTTACCCCTCAAATAGCTAACTCGAAGCCTCCCCATACACATTTCTATTGAAGACATTATGAGAACACAGCTTTGCCCGATCTGTTGGAGTTCCTAGCTCTGCCCTTCACTACATGTGTAAACTTGGGCCAGTTGCATAACTGTGCGGACCCTCAGTTTCTTCTATGAAACAAGGTAATATTCCCTCCACACCTGGCTATTGTGAGACTATAATGAGTGAAAGCACTTAAAGCACCAAGAATAGTGCCTGATATGTCATAAGCATTCATTATATGCCATAAGTTCCTTTTTTCATAGATACCCTTGATTTCAGGGATCAAAATAGGCTTTACACAGTGTGATGGGAATTATAAAGTTCAGCCCATTTAGGCATATGGATATCACAGTATTATCAGAGAAGCTCTCATTATCCTCTGTAGCTACTCTCAGAAGTCAGGAAGTCAGATGGCCTTTCCAGCAATTAAGGTTTCTTTGTTACCTGCTCTTCACTCACCAAATAAATCTTTATTGAGGTCTACTGTATTAAAAACAACAGCAACAACACTGTCTTGAGCCTTAACAGATTAGAGAGAAGAGAAGCAGTTGGGAATTGAGCTAAACTTCATGGAGAAGATAGTTTTGACCAGAGCCTCGAAAGGCACATAGACTTTCAATATGTAGAAATTGAGAGAAGACATTCCAGGTAAAGAAAGCAGTGTGGGCACAGGCAAGAAGAGAAAACACATGGCAT
The DNA here is from genome assembly GCF_023065955.2 of Ursus arctos. NCBI lineage: Eukaryota > Metazoa > Chordata > Mammalia > Carnivora > Ursidae > Ursus > Ursus arctos. Next base: position 6,864,888 of record NW_026622986.1, read on the forward strand.
TTGGAAAGACCAGCTAGAAGTCCCATGTGGATAGAAAGTTAGCTATAATGTGTGGGGGTTAGTGTCCGGGAGAGATGACCTGTGATGGTAGCTTGGAACCAACACCAGGAAGATTTGGAATCCCAAGCTAGGGAATCTGGATGTCAGCCATTTCTGATAGAACAATTCAAGTGCTTGTAAGTAGCCAAAAAAAAAAAAAAAAAAAAAAAAAAAAAAAAAAAAAAAATGGTGATGGAATAAATAGGAGGAAATTAGTTCTTTCTTACATTACCATTTACCCGTTAGCCTGAGTAGAGGAAAACTTCAATGGTCTGGTTCTCTGGCCAGGTAATTTTTGATGGGGACAATAAAGAGAACTAGCAAAGGTTGAAAAGTTTGGGACAGTTTTCAGTAAGTGTGGACACTGGGCAGCAGGGGGCAGCATGAGGGCACCTAAAAGTCCAAAGAATGCATAAGGCGTTTGCTTCTGCAATATTTCTTGACAATTATAAATTTACATAATATAGGCTACATATATTAATAATAACTTAGTATTCTTTTCCCCAAAATGAATAGAAATTAAAAGAGAAAAGAAGAAAAGTAGCAGGCTGATGACAGAATGACATTGCTGTTTGAGAGCATAGAAATTAATGATTGTCTATGTGTTATTTCCTTTCAGAGTTCATGTAAATTTGAAAATGTCTAAATTTCAATTGGAAAGCAATTGCTTTTCATTTGGAAAACCTTTATGGCTCTTAAAGATTTTACATTTTTTTTGAAGGATCCTTGTTCAGTTATACTGTGTTTCTTAGAGAAACTAGTAAAACAAAGAGAGAAAACACTTGAAAATAAAATTTTAGTTAAGTAATGGATAGAAATTTTATTACATATCCTATTTTACATACCAAGTATATGGACTTTTAAATTTTTTTATGCTTATGAAATTTTTGGACTTTCAAGTGATTTTTTTTTATATATATCTAAAATTCGAGACTATCTACACTAAATTTCATTGTATTTTTCTGGTGAAATTTACCTCTTACTAACCTTTTCAAAAGTTTGGATGGTTCATGGTATAAGAGTAGAAAATTAGAAGTTTCCATGTAGATTTTTTTTTAGCTCTGGAATTTGCCATTGTGAACGCTACATTACACCCACCAGAAAATAGCTCTTTCTCTCATTGTATGAGGAAGATGGTATAACACTGCTCATATCCTATACACAGAGAAACTTTCTCTTTGTTCCTTCATGATTTCTCTCAGTGACATCACACGTGTTTAGGAGGTTGTGATCCCTGCATGGACCATCCTTCACATCCTTCCCTCATTTCACCTTTCTGTATATGCTTCTTTCCATGTATTGACAGAATATGTTACACTTATCACTTTAAACGGCCACAGAAATTGATGGCTGACTATTCCACGATTGTTGAATATCGATTTCCACCTTCATTAAGGAAAATCTGAAATGATGAACAAACTTTTGGTTTAAGGTAGTTTACCTGAAGGGCTCCTGGGTGGTGCAGTCAGTTAAGCACCTGACTCTTGGTTCGAGCTCAGCTTGTGATCTAAGGGTCGTGATATCCAGCTCCATGTTGGGCTCCATGCTCAGCACAGAATCTGCTTAAGATTCTCTCTCTCCTTCTCCCTCTGCCCCTCCTGCTTGTGTGCTCTCTCTCTCTCTCTCTAAAATAAATAAATAAATCTAAAAAAAAAGTTTACCTAAAAATTAGTTCTTAAATATCATGAAAGGAAATGAAAACAAACGACTTTGTAAATTTATGAAGCATTTCCTGTATATTTTATTTCCATCATTTCTAAATCTGAAAATATAAAAATTAAAAAAATTATTTAAGATGTTACCTTTCAAACCAGGATTACCAGGATATACATACAGGACATGCCATGTTTTTATAGGAACAAAGTTCATTAAGTGAAATAACATCTTTTTCTTTTGTATCTCCCATGGTCCATAATACAATACTTGCACAGAGGCAGGGCCCAATAAATGAAACATTAGGAAAACTTATTAAAGTATATGTAACACAGTCTAGTTTTTTGATGTAAGATTTAAATGTACTCTTCATACTTTCATCATACTTTTCAAATTGTTAAACTGGTAAAATTGTTACTCTTACTGTTCTGGTTGTTGCTATTTGGTATTTTTCCCAGTACCTGGATAATAGTATTGTGTTATTTTCTTAATTTATTACATAGAAATTCCCAGTGTTTTTCCAGTGAGAATTTCAGGCTAATTGCAGATCTTTTATCACCAGAATCTATTATTTTGATCATTTCTGCTTCAGCTTTTGTTTTTAAGTTTGTCTTTCTTTTGATATTAATTCTGACTCTTTATTTTCCAGTGTTAATGATACAAGCTACATGGATTTCTCAGGTCACATTTGACCATATTTATGGCAAAGCTGCTTTTACTAAGCATTCTCTAAGAACGTTTTGTTTAAGCATCAAGTGTTACTAATTACCAACTAACAGAGCATTGTATCTCTGACTCAGTGAAATTACTCTCCCTAGGGCATAGCTTCCAGGACTCTGTTTGCTCTTACACTCGTCATAGGGGCTTTCTTTAATATGTAAATATGTAGCCAGGAAACACTAAAGGCGTACTTACTATAGAAATCGTACATCTCAAATTTAATTATCTTTTCTTAGCTTTTTACTTTTAAAAATTTTTTGTATATCCTCATTTTTTTTCCTACCAACTATTAGTAAAGGGGAGAAATTCAAAAATTTTTTGTATATCCTCATTTTTTTTTCCTACCAACTATTAGTAAAGGGGAGATATTCGCTAATTATTTGACAGTTGGAAAAGTTGGGAGGGATCATTAAGTCTTAGTCCTTTTTTTCGAAGTTGAGGAGACTGAGGCCAAGGGATTACGATCAAGATCATACAGCTAGATATGCCTGGGTGGCTCACTGGGTTGAGCGTCTGCCTTTGGCTTGAGTCTTGGGATCGAGTGCCGCATTGGGCTCCCTGCTTGGCTGGGAGTCTGCTTCTCTCCCTGACTGTTCTCTCTCTCCTTCTCTCTCTCTGACAAATAAATAAATAAGATTTTGAAGAAAAAAATAAGATCATACAGCTAGCTGGTGGTAGAAGCAGAATTGGAACCTCTATCTTTTAACATAAAATGTTCATAAATAACCACTTGATACTGGTGAGATAGCCAAGCATGTGTTATTTTTTAATTCGTTGATGATTCAATTATAAAAATATAACATGGCTTAAAAACCTTTCCTTCCTGGTTCACCTGGGTGGCTCAGTTGGTTAAGCATCTGCCTTCAGTTCAGATCATGATCCAGGGTCCTGGGATCGAGCCCCACATCAGGCTCCCTGCCCAGCGGGGAGTCTGCTTCTCCCTCTCCCTCTGCCCCTCGCTCCTGCTCTCACTCTCTCTCAAATAAAAAAATGAAATCTTTAAAATAGTTGAAGAAAGTTTTTAAAAACCTTTTTTTTTCCTAAAAAGTCTTAAAAACCCACATGATGGAGGCAATACTATTAGAAAGTTACTCTTTTCTATACACTTAAAATTGTTTTTGTTTTTTATTCCTACTGAGAAATAACAAAATAGAATTTTAAGAAAGACCATTAGACAGAATATAGTTAAAATTACTCCTGAAGAACTATGATTTTTCAGGTAGACCATGAAAGTTTATTTGAAGAAGCACAACCCAAGAAAATAAAGGCAGGGAGTTCTATTAAGATGGAAGACTGGAACTAAATACTAACGAGACACACAATAGTGTCCCCTACAAGCCTGATATAAAATGTGTGTGTGTCCTATATGTGTACATGCTAGCATTTCTGTGAATGGAAGGACAAAAGATAGGGTTTGAAAAATTGTCGAAGAAGGAATACTTTTTCATTCCCATAGCATTTCCTTCTTTTGAAGGTTTGGGTTTTGAGTATTTCTGTTCAAAGAAAAGAAGGACTGAACAGCTAGTGTAAACCCCGTTTAGCATTTATGTTTAAGTGAAGGTAATTAGGACCTGGTTAGCCTACTCAGGGGCAACCAACTTCTCACCCTACACTGACAAATATTCCTTAATCTTTCTTTGAGAAAAATGCTCAGCTTTTTTGTGAAATAGTATTATCTAAGAATACTTACTGAAATCTTACTACAATGACAGGCACTGAAGCTGTTTTATAACATTTGTGGGATTAAACGAGATAGTATATGGAGTGCCCAGCACAAGTAAGAACTCAGTAAATTTGGTTACCTGGCTTCTTTATCTATTCCAAACAATACTTGGAAGTATGAACTATCTCCATGCTACAGAGGAGAAAACTGCAATTCATAGATGTTAATCGTTTTATTTAAGTTTACAGAGCTACAAAACCCAAATCATGTCTGACTCTACTCTGGAGCTAGTGTTTTTAACCACTACATTTTAGCCATTTGTTTTCTTAGCATGTCATCTGCTAAAAACCTGGAATGCTGCTTTTAAAATGAGGGAAATTAGAGAGCAGAGAAATTCAGGAAAAAAAAACATTTTTATTGATTTTCTGTTCTTAATAAGGTGATGATGAGGAAGCGACAATTTTGAGAAAAATACAGTAAAATTATAAAAATTTATAATTGTAGAAGTTCTAATACAGGTACATGTCTTATCTTAGAATAATTCAGTTATGATAGATTTTTTAAACTTCTATTTTGTGCTAGACACTCTTTAGAATAATTGAAAAAAATATGGCCAGATAAATTAAAAGGGGTGAAAAAAGATTATTGAAAAATAAATAAAATGGGTGAATCTCGGTGTCATGTTAAAGATTTCCCATTTACGGCAATGTCGAAAGCACTCTAGTCTCGCAGTGAAATCTTCTGTGATCAACTGGGTGATTTGGATAGGTCATAGATTTTCTCTTCCAGTGTGTTCTTTTGGGACATGTATACATATGCCTTTCCTAGCCACTATGGTGAAACTGAAATAAATTATTCTTCCTTAATATTTATATTTGTGTTTGCAGCTGTCAAGATTTTTCGCTATATTATCTCATTTGTTCATCAGAGTGGCGTAAGAGAGAGGAAAACAAGTATTCTTTAGACTAAGTATATGAGATACTTAAGGCTCAGAAATTAAATCACTTTTGGGGCACCTGGGTGGCTCAGTCGTTAAGCGTCTGCCTTTGGCCCAGGGCGTGATCACAGGGTCCTGGGATCGAGCCCCACATCAGGCTCCTCTGCTGGGAAGCCTGCTTCTTCCTCTCCCACTTCCCCTGCCTGTGTTCCCTCTCTCCCTGGCTGTCTCTCTCTGTCAAATAAATAAATAAAATCTTAAAAAAAAAAAAAGAAATTAAATTGCTTTTGTAGGGTCGTACTGCTGGTAAATGGTAGATACAGATGAGCGCCGGGCTCTTCAAAGCCAGTGTTCGTCTCACTGCACCTTGTTTCTACTTTGAATGCAAAATGTTACTTATCATTTGACTGTTTTTACACAAAGCACTCACCCTAAGGGAAACAGTAGCAGCCTGTACAGAAAGGCCCTGACCCCCTGGGGAGCTTGCTTGACCAGATTTCGAGATTGAGCAGTCCCTGGGCAGCCACCTAAGGAATCATTTGGCAATGGCGGGGGGGTGTGGGGGGGGGTGTGGGGAGGCGTACCAGAGGTCCTTGTAGATTCAAACATAGGAATGTTACAAAGCTACTAAAGAGAAACAAAAAAAAATTCTAGAAGATGGGTATAATGTTTTATACAAATTATATATGTGTGTCCATGTATATGTATGTACACTCAAATATAGTCTTTGGTTTCATTTGAGGACATTTTTAGCTTGGTTTTGTTTTGTTGCCTTAGCTAAGAGTTTTGAAAGCCTTTACAGTTAATATTGTTTTATACTGTATATATGGTGGGGGGAGCTCAGAAAAATAAAATGATCTGTGGGATAAAATAGGATTAAAATGTCCTTTAAAAATAGTTCATGTTTATTGAGCATTATTTTTGTGTCAGGTTGATGATAAACTCTTTGCATTAATGATTTTATTGCATCAAGGTATCAACCTGCATGATAGATTCTGTTGATTCCTATTTTATGGATGGAGAAGCTGCAGCTCCAAGAGCTTAAGTTAAAATAAGAATCTGAATCAAAGTGGTTCACTATGTTCTTCTTAATAGAGAAACTTTTGGAAGGAAACATAGCTAAACAATTTCATTAATTTGGTATTAATACCAAATATATTGCTATCAATCTGCTTAATTCTGTGTTGGTTAGAATTCTGTTCAGTTTTACACTTAAATGTCTTATTTTGCACTGTGTTTAACAGTATAAAAATCTTAACTGGTAATAAGGATAGTATTTATAAGATCTTATGCTTCTTCCAAAGTTCACGTGTCTGGCTTCTTAAGCAATTAAATGAAAAACTTGATTAGAAAAACTTTCATTTCCTTGTATTGCCTAGATTAGAATTTCCCAAAGTGTGCTTTTATAGAATTAAAGGTAATAATTAATAGTACATAGTAAGGGGTTGCATGGTTAGACAAATTTGAAAAATACTGTGATAAGCGTTAGTAAGTAGATTACTTTTCTGTCAAGACTTGTCCTGATACTATGCCTTGTGAGCCCATACATATTTTTAAAAGAAAGATATAATAGACAGTATTTTTCTAACTTACTGGTTTTATATGTAACTATTTATGTACCTCATCTCAGAATGTAACCTCTGGGATTAATGTTTTATGGATCATACTTTTTTAAAATGCTAAACTAATATCTGGGAAGAGATACTTACATTTTAGACCTTAAATATTGATATTTAAGATATTGAAGACCTGTATTTTGCCATCAACTCAGAATGACAGTAAAATTGTCAACCTTCATTTGTGTAGACTTGGCACTATTGTTATTTAAAGAAAGGCAGGGGTACCTGGTGGCTCAGTCTGTCGAGCATCCTGCTTTTGATTTCAGCTCAGGTCATGATCTGAGGGTGCTGGGATCCAGCCCTGAGTGGGGCTCGGTGCTCAGCAGGGAGTCTGCTTGAGGGTTCTCACCCTCTCCCTCTCTGTCAGCCCCTCCCCCTGCTTGCGTGCATGCGTACATGAGCACACACTCTCCCCCTCCCTCAAATAAATAAATCTTTAAAAAATAAAAAATAGGGCAAACCTCTTGGGTTCCCTCCCTCCTCGGGAGCTTTGTACTATCTTTTTGCTAGCTCTCAATAAACCTTGCTTTGCTGCCCACCAAAATAAATGAATGAATGACTGAATGAATAAATAATAAAAATTAAAAATAAGCAAAGAACAGCAGATATTTGTTCTGTGCCTTAAGCCATGAAAATTCAAACCCACTGTTTACTTTAAATGTTCTATTAAGGCAATATGTGTTCTTTATAATAAAGAAAAGTCAGTACATTCCATAAAGTCCCTGAAGAGGGTATGCTTAAGTGAATCATGGTATATACATAGGATAAGTATCTGTCAAAAAATAATCTTATAGAAATATTTAATGAGGTGAGAATATTCTCAGATTTATTTAGAAGGGAGGACCACAAAACAATAGTCAGGATTATTCCAATATTACAAAATAAACAAATGAAAAATAAAAGAAAATCCAGGAAAGACTGGAAGACACAAAAACATCAAAATGATAACCTGATTATAAAGAAATCAGTTAAACCCAAAATGTAATATCCAAGTACATGTGCTACCACATTGCACCTGGGTTGTGTTGTGGCTGCTGAGTCAAGTGTTTGGGAAACTTAATTCAGAAGAAATCTTCAGATCTGGATATGACGTATATCTTTATCGCTAACTCATTTAAATAAATTGGCTTAGTTTTTTGTTTACTAGTTTCTGCAACTTTAAAGATGGTAGATATGTTTTACTTCCTCCTGTAACCAGGATTTTGTTGTGAAATAATGGAATGCATTCTCTTTTAATACGTCTAATAGGGAGGTGCTGATGATGTCTCTGTCTCTGGCTATGTCCTGAAGCTAAGCTGATTCTTGGCCTCGAGGTGCTCTCATTTGGGTGGGCAAGTAACAACAGAAGTATCACAGAAAAGTAGTGGGAAATCACTTCAAAATTTTACTTGGCTTGGGCTTGCCTGGTAAATGATTAATTAACATGCTTCAGGCACCACTCAGCGGATGCCTCCTCCAATTCACGTCTCCACTCACCAGAGTGTATTTTCCGCCCATGGCGTCTTCTCGAAGTCATACTTGCTGTGATCTCCAGTGACAACCTCCGTCTTTTTGGTCCTCCTCATTGACCTTTTTGGCCCTCCTTGAAATAGTGACCTCACCTGGCTTCTCTGCATGCTTCTCCCAGCCTCTTGTCTCTCCTCTGTTCTTTCCCTGGCTTTTGTCCCTCTCCTAGATGTTGGTATTCCTCCGGCTCTATTCTCCATGTCCTCCTCTTCTCACTCCATGAATCATTCTTCACACCTATAATCTCACTCCTTGGGGCTGAAATTACTCACTTTCCCTTCCCTATTCTGGAAGAGAGGAGAAACTGGATTTAGAGTGCTTATCTAAGTAATTGGCACAACGGTTACTCACAGTAACGTGAAGAACAGAGTGAAAGTAAAACTTTAAATTTCAACAATCCTAATTTATTAGGTAATAGGGAAGATAATCCTGTGCCCCAAGTTTCAAAAAGGAAAATGATTTCCTTCCTGTAACTCACAAAAGTCTCTCTTGAAAGCCCTCTTCCCTGTCAATCTTTTTTTGTTTACCACACACTAACTTGATTTAAACCTTCCAACATAAAATTCTACTTCGTTAACAGTTTTTCTCTTATTTCTCCAAGTTTCATTTCTTCACCCCATGTACCATTTATACCACACTGATTTGTATATGTTGCTTAGTAAAATTAGTGCCTAAAGTATAGCATATTTTATGTGCTCAGACTGTAAGACACCTAAAGGTTACTACCTTCCCTTTCCCTCCCTCTCTCTCCCTTTTCCTCCTCCTCCCCTTGGCCCTTTCCTCGGGTCTCTCCCAACTCTCTTTGTACCTTGGACTAACTAATACCTGGGCTATACACAGTAGTCTGTCGGTAAGTGCCAGTCATTGGATTAAATGGGTTAATAGTAATTTAACAAAATTCAATTTAGATAAATACTACCACATATGTTTTAATATTTATGGTTTAGTTCTTCAATTTTCCTTGTTTTCTCAGACTTTTATTCTCCTGGCAAATTAATTGTTGGAACGTATGACATTCCTCTAAAGTAATAGTTAGTGTTCAAATTTCAAACGATTTCTTGCTTATGACTCCCACCTATGCATCCAACTGCATCAGAGTCTAGTAGGATCCTCATTACAATAATGCCGTACAGGTCTCATCAGCTGCCTACCAGGATTGGAGGAGGGGGAGAGCAGATGATGTATAGGACCTGGGAATTAAGGAATCCAAGTCCTAACAATGGATAAACTTACCTAATCACCTTTTTCGTTTCCAGGGGGTATGGACTAAATTTTGGCAAAATCCTTGCTGTGTTCAAAAGTAGATTTTCTATAAATTTAGAATTTTATATTCTACAATAAGATGTATTATGTTTCATTATCTATGTATTATATTTCATTATCTTTTTAATTTTTAAATTTCAATACTGTTGGCACCATTTTGTGAATTTTAAAAAATATTCTAATTCACTCTCAAACAGGCCCTATTTGTTAGTGGTTTTTTTTTTTTTTTCTTTTTCTTTTCTTTCCTTTTTTTTTCAGTTAAAGTTTGTATTGGAGATGAAGGTAAACTGAAATAACTTTGAGTCCATCCTGCTACAGTTTGCTAAGAATAATAATCTGCCCTTTATTCTTTTAAGGTAGAGATAGATTATTTCTGGATATATTCTGAATATTTTATATCAAACCTAGACCTTAAATATTACATACAGAATTCCATGTATAAATCTACTCTGTAAAGAAAACTAGTTCAGATATTGTTTCTTTGACACCCTATTAAATATATTACAATATTTAATTTCCGATATTTCCTAGGGGGGAAACACATCATGAAAGCATTTCTAGTTTTTATTTTCCTAAATGTTATGTTGGAAGAATTCTTTGATGCCATTTCCTTATATAGCTTGTCATTGAAAATAAAAAGCAGAAGGTTAAGAAAAATGATAACTTGAAGTGAAAATGTATTAAGTCAGTATTTAGTGCTTTTGCACAATGCTGTCAATTATAGCACTGTATCACTGTCTCATGATGAGATCATTATCCATTCGTACATTTTAAAGAAATTAATTTCATATTTTTCCAATTAAATGTAAAGCCAATATATCACTTCATTATTAGCTCTGTGAGGCTATATAGGGATCATGTCTTATTTATATCGTTGTTCTCCAGCACAAACTGCTTTACCTAGTTCTTAGTAAACATACAATTAATATTTGTTGAAGGCTTGAAGGAATGAAGAATCTAGACTCCTGCTAGCAACACTGGGATCATGATTTTTGAAATCTTATTATCCCATCAAAGAGAGTTTAACTTCTTTGGATCACTATCCATTCTTGCCCTCCTTCCTTCCTGCCTCAAAGGAAGACAGGTCTAAAGTTAATCCATTTACATGAGTCTTTGCTTTCAGTGTACAAACATGCCCACATCTCTCCCACCTTCAAAAACAACAAAATCTGTGACCCAAATAGCTACCCTTTTGTCTCTGCCTTTCCTCCCTTCGTTGCCAAGCCTCTTGAAAGGGTAGCCCATATTCAACATCTCTCTTTCCTCACTTCTAGTTCACTCCTCACTTCACTTTATAATCTGGTTATGGGTGCTTCACTCTGGAATCAGACACTAGGGATTTCAATGTCAGCATTGCCTCTCGCCAACTTTGTGACCATGGGCAGGTCTTGCAACCTCTCTAACATTAGGACAGATCTCATAGGACTCTCATGAAAATTAAATGAGATCATGCATTTAAAATGTACTTCTGCATTGCCTGGCACATAGTAAATGGTGGTTATTATTCTTACTGATTGAAAATGTAATAGGAGTTCAGAGATGAGAAGGAATGGTGTAGGCTTAAGAAGAATTATTTTGAGTTCACCTAACCTCTCACTCTTCAGATTAGGAAATTAGAACCTAGAGAGATTAAGTAGTCAAAATTTCATGGAGGACATGATATTTAATTGGATTTTGAAGGATAATAACAATAGTTTACAACTACTGAAGGTTTACTCTGGGTCAGAGACCATTCTAAATATTTACATCAATTGTTTTATTGAATCTTCAAAACATTTCTGTGAGGTGGCATTTCGGTAGCTAGAAATATAGTCAGTCTGAAGCTGGACGGGGAGAATAGAGAGAAAGGAATGAATGAAAATCTGGAGGCAGGAAAGACATGCTGATTTCTAAAGATGGTGATGAGACTTAGAAGCCAGAGTGAAGAGCTTGTCTTAGACAATAATGGGAAATTATGTTAGACAGAGTTAATCAAAGTTATTGAGGCGCTCTAACATCCATACAAAAAAAAAAGGTTTTATCTAATGGACAAAATAAAGAGCAGATATAAATAAGTGACGTGGGGAGGGGAGGACACACATGGAACGGGGATTTAGGCACACTGATTTGGTGGCGTGCACATGAAGCCCTGAAGGGCAGTTTGTACTGTGTTCTTCATATCCCCAGGAACCAAAGCTTCTTCCAGCCATTATTGGTTACCACTAGCCACTATGAGAGTACCTGCAGTTTCCTGTAAAGTAGGTGGTTAATAATATTTTATTAAAGGAATGCATGAATAAAGGATGAATTGGATTGGAGGCAGTTTCTAGGCCGGAAGTGATGAGAGCTGGGACTATGGTTGAGACGATGGCAATGGAAATAAGGAACGAATCCTGGGTACAATTTCCAAGAAAAAATAATAAGACTTGGGCACATATTGGACATGAACTAAAATTCAGAACCATATTTCAGGTTTATTATATATAGCAAACAGCAGTGCCAAAGCAGTTGCATTTCACACATTCTTTGTTGTTTTCAGCATAAGTTCTGTATTTGGTACAAACTGGAATGAAGCACATTTCAGCATGATGATATTATCAAGTAATTATTATCACCATTAAAACTTTATCTCTTTACTTTCTACCCCTACTCCCTCAACCCAAGTTCTTACCCGTTTTACCATATACCTGGTTGTCAGGAGTCGGGAGTCTCCTCCTGAACTCTGGCCAGATAAACCTTCTCATCTTCACACACCAGCCAGTTGCCTCCTCTCACTGTTTTGTTCATACAGTTCCTTTCTCCCATGAGTACCCTTTCTTCTACCAGTTCATTGCCATTGCCAACTGGAATAGTAGTCATCCTTCACAACCACATCACACACTATCTTCTCCATGTTGTCTGATCAGCCCAGCTGGAACTGACTTTTCCTTCCGAACTCCCATAGCACTGTACTTCACCATACTGCCTTGAAACTGGTCATTTGGTTAACTGGGTATCCCTTGATCAGAATCTTACTTGTATTCCCTGCATTGAAACCTGAACCTTTATAAGGCTGCACTCCTGCCCGTTAGGAGGGAGGGAAGTGAATTGAATTATGAGGCTTGGGATTCCAGCCTTTAGGTCCTTGGGAAACCAGTAGGACTGGGAGTCAGAAATCCAGGGCATTGAGGTGGATGGAGAATTGATGAAAAAAGAAAATGTCTCTCAGCAGGCATATTATCTGCAAAAAGCATATCTCCGAACCTGCCATGGAGGATGATTCTAGAATTTCTAGTGAACAGGAACTGATTTGTACAGTGCCCATTAGGGATGTAGAAAATATTATCCACAAGCTGTTATTTTAATGCAGTTTAAATATATATATATATATTTGTTTCCTTGGTGGTTCACTCATAACTTAAGACCCTATTTTGTTCTATAAAATTTTTAGTCCATAAAGTCTGTAAAGACTTTCCTGCATGAAGTCTTTAGTAAAATCAACAGAATTCTACTTTTAGGATTTTCAGAAATCTAGTACTGCAGACAGGAGAGAACTACTATACTAATACTGAGCCAGAACTCTTAAACCTGCCGAAATAGGTGTCTGTTCCACTGTATGGTTGGCAATTCTTGAGGCTCCCAGAATATGACGTGGGCTCTCGTGGCTGCCTTTGCACATGCTGCTTCCCTTGCCTAATATACTTTTCTTCTTTTCATTTTTTGGCAAGGTTAACTCATATTTATCCTACACAATTTTGCCTCAGATATAATCTCCTCCAAAAAAACCTTCCCTGAATGCTCTCATTAGAGCTGGTGCCTGTGGATTGCGTGCCTCTCCTGCCTGTTCCCACAATAGCCTGTGCTTTCATCATAACACTTACTTCAGGTGTGGCAGTTGTCATCTACAGGTCCTTTCCACGAGCTCTGTGGGTGACAATCAGCAGCATACTTAGAAGTCCAAAGGACTCAGTAAATGTTTGCTCATTGAATAAATGCATAGTCTTAGTATAGGAGATGTAGATGAAAGTCCCTCTGCCTCACAGAGGGAAGTTGCCAGTATTAGTTTGAGGGTAATTTTTGAGAACTGCAATCTGAGCGCTCCTTGTCTTCTCCCCACCTGGTAGAATGTAGCTAAACCAACCTGGAAGATAGCAGTTTGCCTATGTGCCTTAAGCAAGTAACAGTTCCTATCCAACCCGGTATTTAAGAATAGTGACTATTTTTACTAAGTAGCCCCCAGGGAGAAAAGCAGACTTATAAAACATTTTTGTATCTCAGTAAATGTTTGAAATTTTGCTGGCCAACCTACTAAACCCACCCCAACAGTCTCTGGATTTTTAAAATATCCCACTGAAAAGAGCTTTCTAGATACCAATTTTCATGTGGTTAATGATCGATCACATCCATCTAAATCTCTGTAATAATACAGTTCCCCCCCTTTTTTTTCTTTCGCAGGAGCACTACATATCTTTATATAATTCAATTTTAGAAAGTTTTTCAGAAAAATGATAAGTGTGAACCCATGGCTATTTTGAAGCAGCATTTTCTTTCAGTAAAAACAAAATCATGAGCTACATATAACAAAATGGCTCTAAAATTTTGAAGTAGGACTTAAAAATTTTTTCCCTTAGGGTTACAGTGTCTGATAATAACTCCTTTTGCTTCGATTACAATAAAAGAGTGAATATGGATAGATAAAATGCAAGATTAAACAAACAAAAAACCCCACCTACTTTGGAGCAGAGTAGGATGTCTACCGTTTACATTAAGCCCAATGGATGGGAACTGACCAATGATTTGTGGCGGAGCCTGTCAAATATTATAATCCAGAGTTTCATTAGACGTAAAAATAATCGCTGGTAAAAGTTCACCCAAAGTAGCATTTTGCCCCTAATTTCGTCTGTATTTTTGTTTTAAAGATCTAAAAAGCCGCGATAACTAAGACGTGCATTCACCCACTGAATTTGCCGTCGGTGCGCTGCGCTTCTTGAGCGCCCCTCCTAAGCCCCACCGAGGGCGGCTTTGGCCCCCCGGCGTCTCCCCCGCCCCTCGCGCCGGCAGCTGGTGGGGGTGACAGGTGCCGAGCCCGCCTACCCCGGGGCAATAGCACCACCCCGCAATTCTCCCGCCGTTGCCTTTCGCAAAGCCGGCGTGCGGGTGGAGATAGTTTGCCTGCACCTTCACCTGTCAGAAAACGGCGCTGGGAGGGAGCGAGCGTGAGAAAGTGAGCGCGTGCCCGAGAGGGAGAGGAGGATCGAGGAGCCGGCTCCCGGCGTCCGAGCGCCCAGTCTGCCCCGTCCCGCCCGTCCGCCTCCGGGCCCGCAAAGGGTGGGGGCCGCGAGCAGCGAGGCCGGCGGGCGCCGGGGGTTGGCGGGACGCGCGCTCCGTGCCGGCGCCCGGCCTCGAGCCCGCGCTCCCCCCCCCCGCGTGCCCGCGCCGCTGCGCGATGCAGTGTGGGGAATGGCTGGGGTTGGCTGAAGAGCGCACAGTGGAGTTTTAATGTCCGCCATGTTGGCCATGGCGTATTGAAGAGAGCGAGCGAGAGAGGAGCGGAGCGGCACAGCCTCCCACCCTCCCGGCTGGTGTTAGTGCCCGGACGGCGGGCTCTGCGCTCCGCCCCTCAAGTCCCCGGCAGCGGTAGGCAAGTGGGGACCGAACCCCCGGTTCTCCATGATCCCGCTGGCCGGGGCCGTTTCCCCAGAGCGGAGAGGTATCTGCTGCGCCTGAGATGAGTAAACTGTCGTTTCGGGCGCGGGCGCTAGACGCCTCGAAGCCGCTGCCGGTTTTCCGCTGTGAGGATCTGCCCGACCTGCACGAATACGCCTCGATAAACCGGGCCGTGCCGCAGATGCCCACCGGAATGGAGAAGGAAGAGGAGTCGGTACGTGTTAACTCCCCTGTCCGACCCAGCGCCAGGCCCCGCTCCCTCTGCTGCCTGCGGCGGCGGCGGAGCAGCATACCCACACAAAATGGCCGCCATCTTCTCTTCGCCGCCGACTCTCAGTCGCCGGCCGGGCCTTTACCCCGCCTCCCCCGGCCTCGACCCCCGGCCGCCGCGGCCCGGCGGGGCCTCCCCTCAGGCCACCCGCCGACCCCGGCCACTTGTACCCGGGTCCCGCGGAGTTCGGGAGCCCGAAAGGCACAAAGGGGTCACGTGACGAAGCTGCCGGCAGCCATTTTGTGGTCTTAGTTCTTGGGTTGGGCCTTGTGCATCCGGAGAGGGGAACGGGGTGGGTGGCGGTGGGGGTGCGGCGAGCCGGGAGCCGCGGAGGACCCGCCTGCAGCCCTCTCCGCAGTCCGCTGGGTGGCGTTCTAGGGCCACCTCGGTCTTCGCGCGCTGCCGGCGCCGGGGAGCGCAGGTTCCTTGCGCTGTGGGGGAATTTCACTTCCCGGTGGCCTGGAAAGGTGGCTGGGCTCAGTGGGGCCTGTAATGTTGACAGCACGTCTGTGAGGTTTATATTCCCTTCACCCCCTGCAACAGAATGTCGAGGGTACAGCGTGTTTGCCCGGATGACTGATTTTCATAGAAGATAAGACTTAATTTCTGTATCCTCTTTCTGGGACTTTTATTCCTCCCCAGTTCCAATTAATCGGAGGGTAATAAACTATCCCTGACTTTTTTTTTTTTTTGATCTTTGAGACTGTGTTGCAGACTTATTTTGGAGTACGTAGCTCTTCTAAAGCCTGTAACTTTATTATTGCCTTTTTTTTTTTTTAATAAAGTGTAAGTTCGACTTCTTTCTGGTTTCTCAACATAGGGGAAGAAAAGACCCAATTTAAGAAGATGTTATAGATCTAGATTTCGAAAGAGGTTCCTTCCTTATCGATAACCGAACTAAAGTTCAGTGAGTTCATTCACGGAAATCTTAACATTGAGATGTCTAAATCGGGTGGGTTTCAGTATTTAAACTGTTTACACCTAGTAGACATTTTGTCATAGCTATGGCTTTACCTTGTTGTAGAAATGGGGTTCAGACACAAGGGTAATAGAATCTTCCTCTCATTTCCCCCAGATCCTTGACAGTATAACTTGATGACTTCTAATCCTAAGGAATTGCATACCTTGGTTTTCAGGTACAGCCATTTAAACAGGGTGCAGTGTATTGACAGTTCAAGGAAATCAAGGAGTCGCTGGATTTGTGTGCTACAATTTTGTTGTGGAAAATTGTACTGTAATACTTCTATTTGGTACTGTAAGAATTTTAAATGTAGAAATTATGCTTTGTAATGTTGATTTTCAAAATAAAGCTGTTTAAACTGTTTGGGTTATTTAACCTTTTCAAGTAATATAGTTGTGACAGTTGAATGTTACTTTTGAGAGTAGTGTTTTAAATCTAACTTTGCAGATAAGCTAAGTGATAAGTGTATGTAGTAGTTGAGATTGTCTAGTGTAGTACTGACTTTTCAGCACTTATCTATGAGACAGAACCTCTTAATTTATTTTACATGTATCAACTTTAGAGTAGACTGGTGCCATTTGTTTATTTTTTAATAAGTGATTTGTTTTTAAAAATTAAAGTACTTGTGACTGCAGAATCTTGTCTTTTGGTTTTATTTTTGTTTCTGTTTATAAGTTTTACAGATAATACTTTCAAGTTGGGGTGCTGGTGTTACACTGCCTTGGAATTTAATTTATAGTTCTTGTTTTGCAGCCAGGGAAGGTGGGGAGAGCCTTGATAAAAGCAAGGTAGCACTACAGTACACTTTAGACATTTAGTTGAGTCTTGCTTCTGTGAATACTTCGGACAGTCCAAGAGCTACAACCTGAAATCAGAGCTGAGCTCAACTGAAGTATCAATACTTGTTAAATTTTACAGATAATTTTTGTTCACAGAAATAATTTTGACATTTTATAGTGCAGTGGATGTCATTAGTCACATGTGGAATCTCTATTTCTGAGGGAGATGAGGGCCTTTTTTTCATCAGACTTCTTTTTCCATCATCTATTGAGAATTTGTTTCACTTTACCTACAACTGAAACTGTGATCAGTGAAGCACAGAATTCAGGAATAGGTCTGAATACTGAATACTGAATTTAATAGAAGAATGTAAACAGTCCCAGGTAAAGCGCTGCTCTGCAGTCCTGGGTTCGTGCTGTTAGTAGTAATAAACCATGTAAATCACAGTATTGAAAGTAGCATGTTACACGATATTGAAAATGTAGACTAAGCATAAAGGTAGTTGAATTCTGAACTAGCCTTAGAAAAAGAAAACTTCTTGATAATTTGCCAAGGCAAATTATATATTTCTTAAAAAGGTGAATGGTTAAAACAAACTTTTGCTTTTGACTGATGCATTATTTATGGTATCCCTTAGGTCAGAGTGCCCTAGAACCTGAATTGAGGGTCTAGTTTAGAAAAAGTATAACGGTATGTTGATCATGAAAAATGGGGCAGACTTAAACGAGGACAGTTTTGTATACACCACCTGATTAAGAAAGCATTTCATGATCAAAATGTATCTGTAAAATTGTCATGTAAACTGTATCTGGTTATTGTTACCATATTTTGTTTCTATGGTGAATAACAAATTCTAGGTCTTAACACTGAGAAAATAAAACTTATTAATGTACTCCCATTTAACCAATTTTAATAATGTAAGTTGAACACAATGACTTAATTAGGCATGCCTCTTAATTTTTAAGAAACAGCTTTAAGCAGAAATCCTCAAGTTCTCTGCCCAAAAATGACTTAACTCAATTTTAAAATTTATTTTTTTATTACCGTAGGATTGAAAAATAACTCCAGATTGTAATAAATTGAAGGACTTGACTGAGTTTTAGATGTTTAGGGATTAAATGTTTGAATTGATACATTGTAATACATTGTAACTTGTTAAATCAAAAAAATAACTTTTTTTTTTTTTTTTTTTTTTAAGTAGGCTCCTTGCCCGGGGTGGAGCCCAACATGGGGCTTAAACTCACGACCCTGATATCAAGACCTGAGCTGATGTCAGGAGTCACCCAGGGGCCCCCAGAAGTAATTTTCAAATAGGAAATCAATAGACTGTCAGCTCTAAAATGAGATAAATGAGTCCCTTTGGGGGTTAAAAAAGACAAAAGTTTAAGCAAGTTAAGAGGGCAGATGTTGCACCATTATAATACTTGAATATTTTTGTTAAGATTATAATCTTAAATTTGAAATCTTAGCTTTGAAGTTAGGAATGTTCAAATACTAAGTTTAGTGCTATGGTATCACCTTTAATTGAAAAGGTAGATTTTCCAAGATGTCAGTACTATTGATATGTTTTTATTAAAATTGATTTATGTTGGTTAAAATTGGAGCTTTACATTAAATTATAATTTTCCCTTATGGATACTTACCCTTTAGGAAAGACATTCTGAAAACGCTGGTTTTAAAGTGATATTTAACAAATTGGAGTTCACTGGTTCCTATAGTATAACATATTCATTGGGATGTCTAGGGTGTTGTGGCTCCATTAGCAGTGGAGAGTTAACCTTTCTGCTCCTATTACCCAGTCTGATTTGGGTGGGATATGTGATGTAATTGACATACTAATTGTATCACAGCCACGTTTGAGACTGTTAGAAGTAGGGTCTAGCCATTGCAATCCAACACCTTGTTTTAATAGGGTTCTAACCAGACAAAAGGGTCTCCTACACGTGCTTTTCTCTCCTCTTCAAACTACCACCTTTCATTATTGGTCCTGTATACAATGTTATTAAACCCAAGTTAAGGACCATTCATAAAGTGGGCAGGTTTTTGTTTGTCTTTAATTAGGGGGAAATTGGAAATATGTACTTCTCTGATATGAGGAAAAATAGCCACTACATTTTCAAAACTTAAAGTCTAGTTTTCCTATTTTATAAAAAATGAAATAACTTTAAACGATCAACTTAAAAGTTTGATTTCTCATTTTTCGAAAGAAATCAAGAATCGTTTTTTCTCTTTAAAATTGTATAAACTAAGAGCTTTTAGTCCTTGTATGTGGACCTGTAAAATTAATCTAGATTTCTCCCTTCTGTCTTGGAAGTGAAGAAAAATATTAGGAGCAAAGTTTAATTTTTTCAAATAGTTTGAATTAGAAATTGAGAGGTTTTTTTGTCTTAAGTAGCAAATAGTCTATTTAGAATCAAAGATAATTGAGAAGTAGTAAATTTTTATTTCTACCTTTCCAAGATTTTTTAAATTTTTACATTTTATTTATTTTTTTTAAGTGAGCTGTACACCCAGCATGGGGCTTGAAATTATGACCCCAAGATCAAGAGTCACACTCCACTGACTGAGCCAGCCAGGTGCTGCTCCCTACCAAGAAATTTTTAAGTAGAAGTTTCTAAGCTGGGGTTCTAAGGATTATGCGGAAATGATCCTGAAAGTAATGAATTCCCACAGTACACCTATAAAATTTTATGATGGTATTTTTTTTAGGAGAAAAGTTCGTATTTGTCATCAGTTTCTCAAAGTATTGGTAATGAGGTGGAGCAGAACCCTCAAGGTTAAGCATTACTTCTAGAAATTTCAAATGAAGTTATTTTGGTTTTGTGCGTGTGACAATTACATAGACTTACTACTAGGAGAAGGATAATTGAAAAAAAGCTAATAGGCAACTCAGGAAGAAACTGAGTACTCTTAACTGCAAAAGGAACCTCTTGAAAACTGTAATTCCTAGGTGCCTAAAGAGCTCTTGTTTCGGTGTACTATTTGATATTTAAAATTTTGGATTAGTACCATTTATACTTAGACTTCATTTTCTTATAAAACAATAGTGATGACAACTGACAGGCTTACGTATCTAATCACGTTTTGTGAAAGCTTTGTGATCTGTAATGGAATTTGTGCTGAACTACCATTTCTTTTTCTTAATTAACAGTACTTAATTAAAAGTACCATCTAAATGTAGGATAGCTTTAATTTTGTAAACAAGGAATAATAACCTGTGTTTACATGTTCATGAATTTGTGGTTAGATTGAATATTAAACCAACATCCCTAAAAACTAGGTTTTAGTTTGATATTTTGCATTCTACACCGTGGGATGTGGTAGTAGTAAAGTTAAACAGATAAAAGATACATGTGTGTATGTACATACATACATAGCTAATGACAAGAGTTTTCTTTCTATATATAAAAATGTGGAGCCTGACTGTATGATTCAGTTTTCCTGAAAAGTTAGGGGTATTTGTTACCAACAGTTGGTTAAAACAGTAAGTTTAAAGCAGAAGATAGCTTTTTAAAAAGAGCAGTAATACCATGAAATGATGGTATAGTTTGTAATTCTGCTTCTTAATATAACCAACAAGGAAATGAGAATTTTATATTGTAATTTGAGAATAAAATGAGTTGTGAGTTTCTAAGTATAAAAGTGGTATGAAAATACGAAGTACTTCTAGAGACAAGGACTAGAGTATGTCTTTTACTTTTTAAAGTAATCTTTGGAATCCTTAAGGTGTGATTTACGTTAGTATTTTATAATACCTTTTCTGTAAGAATATATCAATTTATTAGAAAATCAGATGTTTTCAATAAATTGCTGAAACTACTTTCAGTCAGTTACTTGAAGCTAACTGTGTTGTCTTCAGCACTTTTATAAATTGTGGCAAGTCTTTCTCGATCAAGTTTATGTAACTTAAAGCCTGTGATTATAGGTGGTGATTTTGAGCTCTTACAGTATTTCAAACATAGTGGAGACCCAGCTTTGTTCCTTTAAATATATATGAAGTGAATTTCTTCCACCATCCTCCCAGTGGTAGGTGGGTGAAAACAAAAACATGTTGTAATTAAATCCATGACCCATTATTTGAGTTGTAGCTGTGATGAATGGGGGTATAATCAGTTCTTTAAAAGATAAAACTCTTCCTCAATTATTTGTTGTTATAGAAGTTATCTATGAAAAGTTTGGTTCAGCTTCAGTTATGCGTGGTGGCGTAGTTGCTGAATTTTGCTACATATTAGTAAAGCAAATCATTTTGTTTGAATTTATTTCAGTGTAGCAAGTTCTAGCTTAAGAAGTAGGACATTGGCCTTAGAGTCAATCCAGAGGCAAAGATAATGTGAGGTTTAAAACATCCAGTGGATGGGCAGACAGCCTCTCTGCTCCTGCCTGCTGCTTCCTGGCAGTGTATTCAGTAAACTTCTGTCTCCTGTGAAAATATATAAAATCATCCCGTGGATGATTTACTAGAGTTTCAAATCCTTTTATATATTGGGATGAACTATTTTCATAGTTGTGGGATCACAAGTAGCAGTTGTATATTCTCTGAGAAAATGTACTTTGGCTTTTATGGCCTTTGACAAATCACTTAACCTTACTGAGTGAGCTTCAGTCTCCTGTGTCTGCGGTCTTCTGACTTACTCTCACGAGGTAGCTCCAAGGAGTGAATAAGGCAGGAATATGCAAAAATGCTGTATAGATGACTTCTGTTATTACCAAATACTAACTGAATGTTTAGAATAATGGCCTTTTTCTTGATTCTGAAAAACTACTACATTTACACATTCCTTGTATTTGGGGATTATCTGATATGAACGTGTTAGATGTGTTCTTTTTCTTGTAGAGTTGTATATAGTTGCAAAAAGGGTGTCTTTAAATTTAGGTAATAATTGGGGAAATCAACCTTGGACTCAAGGCTTCATCCAGGTTCCAACACTTGCGTGCATGCGTGCATGCACGCATGCGCCCACTCACCCAGGTTTTCTTAACTGCAAAATGAAGCAAGGCTGTGATGATTTCCTGTTGTAATGAGTATATTATGTTACCAATAAATTTAAGTCTGTTTCCAGATGTGCTTTATGTGGTTATAGAATAGTCATTCAATCTTGAATTAGTTAATGATTTCATTTGCATACTATATAAACATAATTTACACAAAAATAAAAGTAGTCTGGGTGTGTGGATAATTGGTTCATTTTAGTCTAGGAAGGCTCACAAATTCTAAAGGATTTAAAGAATATAAATGGGTGTCGCAGTCACAATGCTTTTATTGTTATGAGAATTTGAAATTGGAGGCAGAATCTCGTAGTGATGTGTGCACATTTGTTTTTTACCTGTAGTGTAATGGAGGGTGAAGGGAAACAAAATATAAATATGGCTGTTGGAAGTCTAAAGCAAGAATTTGATCATTATTCTAGTAGATAAGTGGAGATATTTGAGGTAAGGTATGTTTGTTGTGCAAAGACTGGGAAGATGGAGATAAATCCCTTTGCCACTTTTGTGGCAAATATCTTGCGCATTTGCTTTGAGGCAAGGACTGTTATAGACCCTGTGGATACAACACTGAACAAACAGTTCCTTTTTTCATCGATCTTACATTCTAGTATATAGTAGGTTCTGTTGGGGCAGGAATTTTTGTCTAGCTTTATTTAACTGATGAGTTTTCAGCGCCCAAAATAATGCCTGGCATGTAGTAAGGGTTTGATATTTGTTTAATTGAATGAATTGTAATGGGAAAACACGAAAAAACAGAAGGCAAATGAAAGTAAAAAATATAACTCTTATGTGGCAGTGGAACAAGATGATTTCAGGTAGAAGGAGGAAGATCTAGTTTTCTTTGCACAGCTGGTCAAGGAACATTAGATCTGAAACTTGAATGGTGGGAATGAGCCAACCCTGTGAAGAAGATGTGGATGAAGAACATTCTACGCAGAGAGACCCATAGATGTAGAGAGCCTGAAGTAGGAATGGAAGGCTAATATGACTAGGGCAAAGCGAAAAAAGGGTAGCGTAATATGAGACTGAGGACCAGGGATAGTCAGGGGTCATATCTGGTACGGTATTATAGGCTACTACAAGAAGTTTGTAATTTTTTGAAATGAAGTAAGCCCTTAGAGAATTTCAGGCAAAGGAGTGACATGATATGAATAATCTTTTCAAGATTATTCATGCCACCATGTGGAAGAATGAGCCATATTGGCAAGAATGAAAGTTGATAGTGACTTTGACTAGGGTGGTGGTAGTGGAGATGAAGAGAATTGGGTGGATTTGAGGTATATTTTGAAGGTAGAACCAACAAAACTTGCTGGTGAATCTGAACGTACTAGATGGAGAGAAAGAATCAAGGATTAACTCCTGATTTTTACGTTAAGCACCTGGATAGGTAGGTGATTGGGCCACTTATTGAGACAGGGAAAATTGGAGGAGGGAGGATATTAAAAGAATGGATGTGTTTTGTTTGAAGTGTTTCTTGTCCGTATTTAACTGGATATGTAAGAACATAGTGCATTAGAACAGTCTGCATAGAACTGTAAAATTCAGAAGTCATCGGTTGGTACTGTAAACTTGAAGGTTTTTGGGAGATAGATGGTTTTTAAAGCTGTGCCTTGGAGCTCAGCTAGGGGCGTAGCTAATGTAGAAAAGTAGGAAGAAAAACAAGGATCAAAGGGTCTCAAAAAAGAAGGACATTGGTTAACTATGTCCACTAAGAAGATGAGTAAGGGGAAGGTAATGGTTTGATTAGATGTGTGCCATTGGCCTATTTTGATGGAATAATGGGAAGAAAAGCCCAGCGAGAATAGAAGAAATAATTAAAGATAAATAAAGGAGTCCTAGCAAATATAGATGATCCTTTGCAATAGTTCTGCTGTGAAAAGCAGCAGAAAAAATAGGACAGTGGCTGGAGTGGGCTGGGCAATCAACAAATGATTTCTTTTAAAAATGAGTCAAAATGGGGTGCCTGGGTGGCTCAGTCTGTTGTGTCCAGCTCATGATTTCAGCTCAGGTCATGATTGTGAAATCGAACCCCACGTCGAGCTCCAGGCTCCAGAATCTGCTTAGGATTCTCTTTCTCCTCCCTCTGACTCTCCCTGTGCATGCACGTGCATTCTCCCTTTCTCCCTAAAATAAATTAATTTTTAAAAAATGAGTTACAAGTTTCCAGTAAACACAAAGGAATGATAGGACAGAAATGACGGAAGCAGAGCTAGCCCTCGGTCTCCCCGTCTCTACCTAGAGAGTTTCCAGGCTGCAAGCATAGATAGGTAGGAAACGTCCCAAATAGACCCTGACAACCTCCTTCAGTTGAAGAGAAAAATTCAGAGTTTAGGGAAGCTGAAGTGACTTCAGGGGAGGATATTAGACATGCACAGAGCTCCAGAGATCTCCTTGAGTGTGGCTAAAAACTGATTGGAGCCTATCTGTGAGGAAACTAAAGAGGCTGAGGGAAAAGCAGTTGGAAAGAACTAGGAGGGACAGTTCTGGGAGCTCACATAGGGCTAGGAATATGTTGTGTCTTCACTAGCCAGAGCAGAAAGACATCCTAACACACAGGGTGTCAGATCAAAGTTCTCAAAAGAGTTACTTCCTTAGTAGTAGACCCCAATTAGCTTTCAAGACTGTTCTGGGTACAGCCTAACAAAGATTAAACACTGTTCTCAAAAGGATCAAGCTAATTTCAAGTAACTTCACTGTGTCCCAGAAAAAGCCCAAAAATGTTCACAGGAATACTAAAAGGTCCTACAACATAAAACTTAGTTTTTGGATCCAATAAAAAGTTATCAGGCATGCAAAGAAGCTGGAAAATACAACCAACAACTAAGGGAAAAACTAATCAACAGAAAAAAATATAAATAACCCAGGTAATAGGTAATTAGTAGACAAAAATGTTAAAATAGTTATTAGACTTAGTGTAATAGTTGGAATGATGTTGTCAAAAAGGATAAAATAATCCTATCCTCTCTTCTATTTGGCACTTTGTTTTTTAAAACTATTTCCTGCAAACTCTCTCTCCTGGATCAATTTCACAGTGAGGATTGGTCATTAATTAGAGCAGAAATACTTCTTCCTCTTTAAAAGTAAGAAGAAGGCAGATATGTGAGGGGGAAATGCTGATCCGTTGTTAGAATTGGCAGTGGGAGAATGAGGTAATTCATCCTATGATTCTTTCTTCTTTGTGAAGTATGAGGTGAGGTCATCACCTCAGAGTGGGGAGGGGACCTTAAGAGAGACGAAGGTATGTGTGAGAAAGCTAATTTACTAGAGAAATGTGGTCTGATTGAAGAAGGACTGGCTGAGCGCTCAATATTCGTGATCACTTAAAGTGAGACCAGTCAGCTCGCTTAAGCAGTTGAATGCAAGCGTTAAACTTGAGTTCAAGTAGGTTTTTCTACAGTGAAGGTTTTCCCAGCAAGTACAAAGGAAGAAGAGAGGGATGAGAGGTAGATTATCATGATAGGCCCTGGAATCTAAACTGGGTGGGCAGGGAAAGAAGACATCAAGGGCTGATAAAGAGTGGGGGAGTGGTAGGAGTCATTGAAATAAAAGGCTCTGTGGGAGGGAAGTGCTAGAATATGTGAAATTAAGTCACGAGAGGGTGGTGGTTAAAAAGTGAGGTGCTTGATTTTTAGATGTCTGTGGCGGCACAATTACCAGTGAAGGCAAGAGCTAGAGTATAATCACAGGAGTGGTGGCCGAGGTGGAATAGAGGAAAAAAGATCAATGTGGGTGAGGTCATGATGGCAGAAGTGTATTAGTAGTTGAGAAGAAGACTGGGAGCTCTGTGACTTGATCAAGAGGGTGTGTATGTCAGCTTTGGGAAGAGTGATGGTATGAATTTCTGAGGATTATGATTTTTGAAAGGACAGCAAACAAGAAATGGTATGGGATTGGCAGTGGGAAGCAAGGAGGATGAATAGTTGTTGTTTTTTTTTTTTTTAAGATTTTATTTATTCATTTGACAGAGATAGAGACAGCCAGCGAGAGAGGGAACACAAGCAGGGGGAGTGGGAGAGGAAGAAGCAGGCTCCCAGCGGAGGAGCCTGATGTGGGGCTCGATCCCAGAACGCCGGGATCACGCCCTGAGCCGAAGGCAGACGCTTAACCGCTGCGCCACCCAGGCGCCCCAAGGAGGATGAATAGTTAACCCACCTATAAGTATGTGGGACCTGGGAAAATAAATGGCTTCTGCTTGAAAGGGCTACAGGGAGTATGATTTCTGGAAGACTTCTGCCAGGCTTCAGGGCAGGAAGTTGAAGGAACAGTGAAAGAAGCTGAGACTTGTATGAAGACTTTACTGATAAATCTCTACTCTAGAGAACAGAGCAGAAGAGTTCGGGAAGGCAGAGAAGGGTGGAAGATTGGGTCACATTAGTTGATATTGAGGTCAGAGCCGGGGAGATGCTATTAAGTCTTGGATTCTGTTGGTAAAGAGAGGTTTATCCAGCTAACCTCAGATGCACAAACAGTTTAAGATACCTTCCTAGTTGATAATCGGAACTGTATGTAGCTATTCCTGCAGCTCGATATGGTGTGATAGCCTGAAGGAAGGGCATCCCCACTAGGTAGAAACTGGCTGCTTGATGAACTCCAAGGAGTATCTGTCACTCCTTCTGCAGTTGTATGCAGGCATACTTCAGAGAGATTGTAGGTTCAGTTCAAGACGACTGCATAAAGTAAATACCGCAATAAGGCGAGTCAAATGAATTTTTTGGTTTCCCAGTGCATTTAAAAGTTATGTTTACACTATACACTATTAAGTGTGTAATAACATTATGTAAAAAAAAATACATACCTTAATTAAAAATGCTTTATTGCTGGGGTACTTGTGTGGCTCTGTTGGTTACGCATCCGACTCTTAATCTCAGCCTCAGGTCTTGATCTCAGGGCCATGAGTTTAAACCCCCCAAAAATACTTCATTGTTGAAAAATGTTAACCATCATTTGAGCTTTTGGTGAGTTGTAATCACTGATCACAGATCACCATAACAAATAAAATAATGAAAAAATTTGAAATATTGTGAGAATGACCAAAATGTGACACAAAGACACGAAATAAGCACATGTGGCTGGAGAAATGAGTACTATACACTTGATCTATTCATGGTTGCCATGAACCTTCAGTTTGTAAAAACTGTGAAGCTCAGTGAAAGGAGGTATGCCTGCAAATATCTTTACAATGAAGGATTTTTGGTACAGTATGCTTATTTCAGGATCCAGTAAGTGGACCTTTGGGGTTGTTATTGAACATCTGAGAACTTTCCTTTCTCTGCAGTGGTTCTCCATGGGGACTGTAGTATTCTCTAATCCTCAGGACATTCTGGAAAACTGGGGATGCATTTGATTGTCACGATTTTGGAGAGATGCTTTTGGAGTCCAGAACAACGTGAGTTCCACTGTGCAAAGGGTAGTCCTGCAACACAAAGAATTGCCCTTATGACTTTAACTGTCTCCCAGAATATTTAACCTAACAGGTTAAATTTCCATTTGTAAATTATCTGAGCCTAGGACCTAATTCCGTTTTACATGCGAAGTGTTTTTGTTCACTTTTTATATATACTAACATTTTTAGCATTGCTATTAGTATATAAAGTAATATATATAAAGCAGGGAAATTGTATCCTATATTTCATTTAGAACTTTTGTAGGGTTTGTTACCATTTTGGAAATAACTTCATCAACTTCATTTGTGGGATTTGAGTCAACAGACCTAAAGCATAAAGTCTGTTCTTTTTTAACTGTTACATTCACAATGATTCTTTGTAGACTTGTAGCATCTGTGATTGCTTCATTTTGTCTTCCTAGGTACATACCCCAAGCATTTACATGTTGCAGTTCATATTTTATTATAAATTACTTTCCTTTTATTTCTCCTTTGTTTTGCAGTTAATGTTCTTGGATTGAATATTTTTAAAATGCATGAAGTAGAATAGTGAAAGAATTTGAAAAGAAGGAGCATTGGGTCTGATAGGGCTGAAAATATCTACTCAACTGGACTCAAAACATGAGCTATGGAATTAGGTTTTAGCTAAAGTTCTGGTTGTGCAATTAACCCCAAGTCTGGTTTAATTGAGATCCTATGTAAAGTTTATAACATGGTGCCTTACATAGAGTAAGTGCTCAGATGTTTTTAACTTACTATTTTAGTTTCATTTTTAGTCCTTGAAGGATTCTTAGTCCTTGAAGGATAGAAATGTGTTTTTTAGGTTGTTTTTAAAAATTTCAACGAATTTCCATTATAACAAATGATTTTTTGTTACGGAGTATTTTGATATCAAGTGAGTACTGATTTTGATACAACCTATAGTTGTGTTTATGATAGAATGTGAAGTACTAAGCAAGGTATCAAAGAACATGGCCTTAAGTAGACAAGTATGTCAACCAAATGGATTGTCTTCTCTGCTTAAACACCTGATGGGTTTCCTAGTGGATGCTAAAATGTATAAAATGTGTTTGAAAGAATTCATCAGGTGAAAAAAAAAAGTTTTCTGCACTTTTTAACAGGTTCTGTTTGCTACAATGATTTTTAGTTTTTAAGGCTGTTCCTTTACATAAATCTACATATCTGAATCTAAGAATTCCTTTTAAAAGGTGAAGACACCCTCTTATTCTGAAAGACTTATAATTGCTTCTTAATTGGTCTCCCTACTCTGGTTTTCAAAATTATAACCCCCTCTCAAAGTTGTCAGGGTGATCTTTTTAAAATTTGAATTTGGTTGTTGTTTTGATATCTAGAATCCATAAATTGTTCCTTTTTCTGATAGAATAAAATGCAAAAACTCCTTAATGGAGTTTCCTAGGCCCTGATGATCTGACCTCTGTTTCCTGTCTTTTCCCTTAACCCTGCTTAAATTCTGTATTAATTATTTATTACTGTGTAATAAATCACTCCTAAACTTCGAAGCTTAAAACAACGAACACTTATCTCACACAATTTCTGAGGGCTAGGAATGTAGGAGCAGCTTCTCTGAGCCATCCTGGCCTAGGGTCTTTTATAAGGTCCCAGTAAAACTCTTGGCAAGGACTTCAGTCTTGTAGAGGCTTGACTGAGTCTGGAGAATTTCACTTCGAAGCTCCCTCACATAGTTTTTAGCGAGCCTCAATTCCTAGCTGACTGGAGGCCTCTGTTCATGAACTTCTCCATTGCTGTCTCATTGTTGTCACAATATAGCAGCAGGCTTACCCCAAAGGCAGTGACCCAAAAGAAAAAGCACAAATGAGAGAGCATGAGAGACAGAAACAGTGCTCTTTTATGATTTTAGTTTGGAAATTATATATGGGCACTTCTGTCATACACTATTTACTGGTCATACAAACCAAGTCTGGTAAACGTAGGAGGGACCACGCAAGGCTGTGAATGCCAGGGGATGGGGATCGTTGGAGGCTGGCTACCACAGTAGCCACATGCAGAATGCTCTCACTCGCTTTCAAAGCCCCCACAAGTCTCATCCCATTATAGTATCAGCTTGTAGTCCAGACTCTCATCCAAATTGTTTTCAGATATGCTGATGCTTCTCAGATGTAGTTCCTTAGGTACAGCTTCTCAAATTTCTCTCAACCTGTTAATCTAAAGAGAAATACCTGCCCCTCCCTCACATACCCAGTATACTACACTGAGTAAGGCTTAGGATAGTCCTATAAAGCATTCCCCATTCAAAGCAGGAGGCAGAAGGTAGGGGGTGGTAGACACAAGCGGGTTCTGGTCCAAAGCATTTTTGAAATCCAGTCACACAGATTATGGTTGGTAGTTCCTTGGTTGGATGTCAGTTCCTTACTATAATTCACGTAAGACTCTCTCAGCTTTGCCCTTTTGGGCATTTGGTTCTGCTCTCTTCTCACCCTTTCTTTTTCAGGAAAGGTAGAACGTGTTTGTTACTGAGTTTCCTTAGCTTGCTTCCCACCAACATTTTGGGACTCTGAAGACCTCTTTTCATTTTGTATTGTCTCTTGTTCAAGCTGGCCGTGTTTCAAAATATGTAATTCTTTTAAAAACTTTGTGGGTCTTCTATGTATTTTATTGGGGTCTGTTTCATTAGTTGAATGCCACACCCATTCATGTCTTTAAGATAAGCCTCTTACTACCCTGAGTTCCTGCTGAGAGACCACACCCTTAAGCCTCCTAAAAAAGCCTTATTGTTGAGAGAATCTGAAGTGAGTAGTTCTCTTTACCAGACCTTTTATCTGAACAGTCTTTGATCTTTCTGAGGTTTTAACAAAAGGTTTTATAGTCCCTCGCTCCATTTAGTTTTAGACCATGTTTTTCTGTTAGTGCCCTGGATTTGATCTTGTCTCAGAGTCCATTTCTAAATTTTAGTGTTTGCATCCTGGAGAAACTGCACATTTTCAAAACCATCAAGTCCTGGCTGTTCTTTAACAGTTCGTCATTTAGTTTCTTTTCTGTCATTTTTTTACTGTATAAAGCAGAAAAACAAGTCAGCACTTTTTGGCTCTCAGTTTAAAATCTCCTTAGCTAAATCACCCAGTTTATTAGGTAAATTTTCTACTTTTCACATAACTAAAGGTAAAAGTGTTACTAAATTTTCTGCCCTTTCCTCCAGCATCTGCCTCACTTTTCTGCCCTCTGCAGCCTTAAGATAACACCGTGAAGATTTTATTAACAGTTTCTTCACTAATACTGTCCTTAGAGGCCATGGTTTACTTCCAAAGCCATTCCAACATTTTAGGTTTTTGTTATACAGTGAGGACTTGGTACCAACATATGTGTTAATTTTCTATGGCTGCATAACTACTTATGCAAATGGCAGCAGCTTAAAATAAACAATCTGACCTACCTTTTCTGGGGATCAGGAATCTAGGAGTAGCTTTTTTAGGTGATTCTGGCTTGGTATCTGCAGAAAATTGTTTAGGGTTGCAGTCATCTCAGCTGGAAGGTCTGCTTCCAGGCTCACTTATGTTGGCTGGAGTCTTCTATTCCTCATCACGTGGGCCTCTCCATTTACTACCTATTTGTCCTCACAACTTGACATCTGGCTTCCCCAGAGCAAATGATGCAATAGAAAGAGTGTGCTCAGCCTAAAACAGAAGCTGCAGTCTTTTATAACGTAATCTTGGAAGTGATACACTGTCATCTCTGCTGTATGCTACCACAAACCCTCTGCTCAATAAACTGAACTACTTAATGTAGTTAATATTCTCTTCGTTGCTCAATTCTGCCTTTGCCTACACTATCCCTCTTTTCTTTCCATGGGTTCACTCAACAAACTCCTGTTTGCTATCAACTTTGATGAAGCCTTTCTTGACATACCTTCCCAAGCCCTGTCATACAAAACCTGAACTTGTAGAAAATAAATTCACTTACATGATTATTTCTTATACTGAAAGCCCTTTGAAAGCAGAAACCGAGTTGTATCTTAAACACTTAATATTGTTCTGGCATAAATGTTTCTTAATGTTTAAGTGTTGTGAGAAAATCTAGGTATTTCACGATTTTTTTGTGTTCTAAAATGGTAATCAGATACCTATTTTAACTGTCTTCGAGCCTAATGAAGTAGGGTTTAAGCTATAATTTTTGTGTATTTTTGTAAGATTAGGAAGGACATGAAGACATTCTAATAATTACGCCAAAAGTTTAAGCCAGAGAAAATGTCATGACCTTTCCAAAAACATGTTTTATGAAACACTGTGCTAAAAGTACTTATTTTATATTGTGTTGATTTGTCAACTATTTGTAAACTTACAAAGCATAATGATAAATATTATGGGCTCTATAGATAAGTCTTTTCCTTCAAGGGGCTTTTGATTCATATGGTAAATAAACTATAATCTGAGGTAGTCTTTTTAAGTCCTTGCTGTAAAGATCAGAAATATGTATTTTTACTTTGGTTAGTTTATCACTCGGAATCTAATAAAACTGTGGAAACCAGTTTCTAAAGTGAAGTTCCTGAAAAGTCATCCCCCCCATTTAAAGTAAATATAAGTAAAATCATGTAAGATCAAATCAATCCTTTTACTCTAATTTAGTGTTTACATTGAAATGCCTTTTCTCTGATCTGAAAGTGTTTTTGCAAGCCAAGATTTTGGTTGCAAATACCACTTTATTATCTTAATTGAAGTTTTCCTTTTTCTCTACCATAGTGACATGTTGAACTGTATGTGAGAATTCTGTATGAATTTTTTGCCCTTGGTGAATTTTTTTTGCTATGTAATTCCAATAAAATAAGAGCAGTCTTCTTCTTCTTCTTCTTCTTTTTTTTTTTTTTTTTGTATATCGGTGAATATCATGGAATCAACTCCACAAAAATATGTTCTTTTGTCTTGAGTTTTTCTGTGCACTATCTAAAAACATCTATTGAATTCTATTTTTTTGTTGTTGGAAATTTTGTGTTATGATTTTGTAGAATACACTTTAGGAATTCCTCCTAACTTTCGTAGTGATGAAACATTTCTTGTTTTTTTCTGAAGATGGGACAGAGTAAAGAAATGTTTGATAGGATTCACAATTTCCCCTGGTCTTTATATTTTCCAGATTGGGTTTTTTCATATAAAATTGAACCTCAGTTGAACCTCAATTCTTGTTCATCTCTAGAAGTATTAGGAAGGATTCCTAATACTTTGTATCACTAGGAAGAAACCAGTTAAATAACTATAATGTCCCTTTATTTCCACCCAGCTACCTTAAGTCCTTCCTGGAATAAATCTTAAGTTCGAATAAAAAGCATTTGTAATTTCTAAGATTTGGATCTAGAAAGTTTTCACTAAATAGCCTGCCTTGTCATTTGGGAAATGATGGAGTATAATCTGATGTTTTCTATATGAAGTGGCATGAAACAAGATGACCACTCATTGCTAGTATATGTGCATCTTCTAAATGTATTGCTGGGGCCTGTTGGAGAGGCAGCCTTATGATATGTATATATATATATATATATATATATATGTTATGCTACCCATAACATCTTGGTTTTACACTGTCCTTTCACTCAGTTTAATGCATTCAGATTTACTAGGAATTACAATGGAGAAGTTAGAGAATCAGGATGAAAATTCAAATAGGCTAGCAAGAGCGTAAAAGACCCTGAATAAAAATTCTTAAGTAGTTCATATGTTATCGTCTCCATTGCTACTTCCCTAATTCAAAGTACTGCTATCTCTTGCCTAGGTTTAAGTACCTTCCTAACAAGTCTTCCCAAGACTGCAATTGCTGCCTTCCCCAGTATTAACAAAACCAATGGCCTTTTGCAAACTGAAATCTCTTTGTGTCACTTCCTGCTGAAAACCTATAAAGAGCTCCCATTGCTCTTAAAGTGGCTTGTATGTTAGGCCTTATGTAATCTGGCCCCTACCTCCTCTTAGTTCCTCCAAAGCCTTTCAGGTCCCATCCACAGGACTGTTTCTCATTTATTGCCATGTACTGATTCATTATTTCTCTACAGGTTGGTTTAGTAATCTCCCACAGATCCCTCAGATCCCAGCTCCAGGTCACTTCCTTAGTTATCTACCCATTACGGTAGGTCTGTTACATGCTCCCATAACATATCTTTTTTAACAATTACTGTTATAAACTTCCATTTCATTTATGTGATTATTTGATTAATCTTTACCATATGACTCTTAGTTCCAAGTACCTTTAGAATTGGAGCTTAATGCCTTCATTATTTGTTGAATTAAGGGCTGGATTGGCCTATTGTTAATTTATTTATGTGTTTCTAATTCAGTCTATCCCAGAGTTGGTATTTAGAGATTAACAGCATAACTCCCATTGTAATTTAGAATTACATGGGGGTAATGATGTTTCCATCAAATTTTTCTACCATATGGTTACTGTGTGATTAGACAAGTCATATAACTACTAGACCTCACTTTTATCATTTGTAGAAGGAACTGGAACTGGTTGATCTATAAGCTTGCTCTGACTCAGATGTTCAGTGAAGTTTAATGGTTTCCCTTCATCATCAGGACAAAGAATGATTTTTTTTTTTAAAGATTGTATTGATTTATTAGAGAGCACAGGAGTGCATAAATGAGGGGAGGGGCAGAGGGAGAGGGACAAGCAGACTCCCCACTGAGCACAGAGCCCAACATGGGGCTTAATCCCAGGATCCTGAGATCATGAGCTGAGCCCAAGTCAGACGCTTAACCAACTGAACCACCCAGGCACCCCCAAAGATTGATTTCTAACTTCATGGTCCATTGGGTTGATTTGAAAATTCTGTTCTACGTGACCCCACTCCAGGATTCAGCTGACAGAGCAGCCTCTATCCTCAACTTTGCTGGACACTGTAATAGAGGAAAGAACTCCGGAGGATCTCTTATCTTGTAACAGTTATTCAGATGCTCTGGCCAGAAATTACATGTCACCTAGGCTCACAGCTCATTGGCCAGTATGAGCCACACGGTTGTACCTAACTAACTATGAAGGGACCAGGAGGTACAATCCTACCATATGACCAGAAGGCAAAGAAAAAAAATATTTGGCAAACAACACTAATGACAGATCTGCCCTTCTGTCAACCAAAGATTTAAATCACTGTCTTTACCACAAAATATACTCATCTCCTCCCCAGTGAACCCATCCCCAAAGTCCCAGCTAAACAGCGTGAAGCTTGAAGTATTAGGATTTCCAAGTGATACACATAATTCTCTACATTGGTTTGGATGGGTTTCCTCATGATACGGAGACGTGGGAATGAAAATACTATCTGCACCGCCACCTGCTCCCCTCTACCTCTGCTATACACACACCCCGTATACGTTGGAATAATAGGGCCATGATAACTGCAATAAATACTCCCATTTGGATTATGGAAGACTGAGGGAAGCACAGCACTCCCTAATACATAGCAACTCAGAAATCCCACCGGGCTGACTTTATAAGGATCCCCTTCCCCTGGACATGGGGAATATTTTTGTTTAGGTACTAAATCTTCTCTCCTGGAGGGTCTCCCTAGTCCATTGTTTTGTGGTTCTTGACATTCTTTCTCCATCGTCTTCCTTAGCCTCATCTGAAGTGTAGGTATTGGGAAAATAAGCCCTTTGGGGAGCTAATGCAAGTGTACTTTTAGATCAAATTTTAATCTGGACTTTTGATTTTTGATTGTCAGCAGCACAACTTTGTAGGCTTCTAATGTGTTTTCATTTAGCTCCGTATTCCAGTAACCTATATTCATAGTTCTTTATCAGATGTCAGTCTCCTAATTGCTAGTAGCATAAACCTAACTTTTGCTGGAAAGCTACACTCTCAGTGTCTTCTCTTCTTTCCTGTGAGCATTTTGTTCAACTGAAAGCACTAACACAGTTTTAATTGTGTGTTTTTGAGACTCGAATTCATTCAAATGTTTTATTGTAAGTATCGTGGCCCTACTCTGATTTAAACCTTACCCTCGAGGTTGATTACTCTTCCTTTGTTAGCCAGAGGCCGCCTTGATTTTTACACTTACAGCTTGGGTTGAGAAGCATTCTTCAAATGCTACAAGTCCCTGAATTTTTGGACTCTTCATTTCTGCTTACCAACTGATCAGTTTTAAAAATTTGTTTCTTACAATACCAAACACAGCGCAGCCAACACACCATTTTAACA
Organism: Ursus arctos; assembly: GCF_023065955.2. Classification (NCBI taxonomy): domain Eukaryota; kingdom Metazoa; phylum Chordata; class Mammalia; order Carnivora; family Ursidae; genus Ursus; species Ursus arctos. The sequence continues at coordinate 6,900,448 of NW_026622986.1, forward strand.
GATCGCCAGATCAAGAGGCAACACATCCATGCGTTCAGGGTTTTTAACCTCTCCTAGAGCTACAGGTTTATTAAGTACATTACTTGCTTTTCAAGCTATCGTAACAGACTTTTACCAAGTATTTTGTACTACCCAATATGAATTACCAGCCTTCCATCCTCTGAGAAGTTTCCTTGCTGCTTGGCCCCCAAACAAATGGCATATATTTTAGCCTTTGTGTTATAACAGTATCCCACTTCTGGAACCAATTTATGTCATTCAGGATCAACTAGATTATGATGTGATAACAAACAAGCTTAAAAGTTTATTGTTTTATGTAACATTTTTTCATGGATCAGCTGGGGAACCAGTCAGATGTAGGAGTCAGCACCTCAAGTATGGTGGCAGGTGGAAGGAGATTTCAGATCTTCACCAGCAATTAAATACTCTGGCCTAGAAATAATAAGTTGCTTTGATTCACAACTCATTGACCAGGATTAGTCACCTAGCCCCACCAGCCACAGGAGAGCCCGAAAATGCAATATTGTGTATCTGGAAGGCAGCCAGGAATGATTTGATGAACAGAACTAAAGACTATCTATTACACTTTCAGTATTTATCTTTGTGTATTGGGGGAAGAAGATGAAGAAAGGGGGATATGTGAGGACATTTGTGAAGACAGATAAAAAGCACACCTTCAGTGGCGCCTGGGTAGCTCAGTCAGTTCAGCAGACTCTTGATTTCTGCTCAGGTCTTGATCTCAAGGGTTCTAGGGTCAAGCCCCAGGTCAGGCTCCATGCTTAGCAGGGAGTCTGCTTGAGATTCTCTCTCTCTATCTCTGCCCCTCCCCCTGCTTGCTCTCACTCTCTAAAATAAATAAAAATTTTTTAAGTATACCTTCAGTAAGCTCTGTTTTATCTCTTCTGAACTTAAGATTTTTAACCCATCCTTCTTCACTCCATTTAAATAGTAAGTTTTGCATTCTGACTATGGTTTGGTCAGATTATAATATAAATATTTCACTTACCTAAGAAGTTTATTTTGGTCATCATCATCAGATTGAAAAAAACCATAAATTCCTAATTAAATACAGGTGTCTCACACAAGCCGTCTGCTACCATTTATTACTGGAAAATTAATTTGCCTTTATAGGGTTAAAAAAATGGCAATGTCTGCCACAGTTTACTTCTTTAAAATGAGGTCATGGAAGTATATTACTTACTCTTGTTTAGGTGTAGAAGAATCAACCTTTCATTCTGACCAAATTTAATGCAGCTCCTGAGATGATACAAACTTTTTAGCATGATTTACTTAATACTTTTGTAGGAAACTTAAATATTATCTGGAAACTTTATTTAGTTATTTCATCTATTTCTGCTATGAAATAAGAGAATTTGTGTAATGTTCCTATGAGCCTAAAGACCTTTGCAAGAAAGAATTTAATTTTCCTTCTTTTCCGTCTTTAAATACCAACTAAATAGAGATAATTTAAATGTGTTAGGATTAAATCTAAAACTGCTATAGGTATGTTATTCAAGTGTTGCCGCCTTTTGCCCTTCCTCCCCAAATAAAAGTTCTGCATTTTTCTCTCATTTCCATAGGAAAGAGGAAACCAGATTTTTTTTTAGATAGCATTAAATTAGATTAAAAATGTAGTTATCTCATATCCATTGTGGGATAAAGTGTATGGTAAAAATAATCTTTGAAATGAATTACTGCCATTAATTTAACTTGATCAGGAAAGCTGGGAGGATAGGGCTTCCTTATGACTCAGTGCATGTTTCTTTTTTCCTTTTGTACTTTAAAGTGTATAGAGAGACCTCATTCTTCTGCAAAAGCTGAAAAAGTGAGTGTGGTCACTATGGTATGGTGCCTGAATTTGTCATTTGAAGTTCTACAGTGAGTGAGATTTGACTGTCTTCAGAGGTTAGGGTTGTTTTAACAGTGACAGTCTGCCAATAATAATTAATTGGAGGTTTAAAATGTCCTCATTTGGGGCACCAGGGTGGCTCAGTTGGTTAAGCATCAGACGATTGATCACAGCTCAGGTCTCAATCCTCAGCGTCGTGAGTTCAAAGCCTGGCACTGGGCTCCACGCTGGGCTTGGAGCCTACTAAAATAAAATAAAATAAAATATCCTCATTTATAGGATTGGTAGGAGAAAGGATATCATTTAAGAAAACATAAGGTAAATTTGGACTTAGTCTTATTAATTTATTGATCTAAATATAGCTAGAGTAAAGCAATTTCTATTAATAATGTAGGCCATAATCTATTGAAATTTGCTGTTATAATAATAATACACCACCACTTTATAGACATAATCTCACTTACTCCTCCATGCAACCTTTATAAATTAGGTAGCATTTTCTGCCCTTTATGAATAGGGAATAAAGGTTAAGTTGGTATCGTTATTTATATTATGAAAAGCTAATAAAAGTGTATGCTAGGTTTATGCTAAGAGGTTACCTGCATTTCTTATCTCATTTTACCTTTATAATAGCAGTTACCTCATTTTACTAATAAGAAAATTTAGGATTAGAGAAGTTAAGTCACAATTAGTAAGTGGCAAAATTGGGAGTCCAGTCCAGGTTTCTGACATTAAAATGTGTGCTTTTAGAAATTTTATTTCCATACAATATGTTTTATAACTTACAAGAAGATAATTTGTGGAACAAAACAACATTAAATTAATTAGAATAATTTGAGATTATAAAATATTTATTTTCATCTAACAGTGTATTAGTTTAAATAGAGTGAGTTTGAGTAAGTGAAGGATACAGACATATAATTAAACAAGAAAGTTTTGAAACTGTCAGAGCTGCTTTTATTTTTTAGCCACTACAGAAGACACAGCTTCCAAAATTACACTGGGAGTTTTGTGATTTCGGTGAAACCAAGGGACTTGGTGTTAGTTAAGGAAGAAAATTTTGTGTGATTAGTTTTAGTGTATTATGAACTATGATTTCTTCCTATATTAGCCATGTTTTAATGTTTTCCACAGTTACCTTAAACATGCACAAATCTTAGCATTCATACAAACCCTGAAACTTTATATTTTGGATGGGTAAAACAAAATATTAATAAGAACAGTGTAATAGTTAAGTCTCAGTTGCTACATTGACTGGCAGGAAAATACAATAGATAAATCTGTTATTTTTGGTGAAAGAACAGAGAATGATCAAATTTGGTCTAACTTGAGACTGTTTCAGCCTGTTATTATGTAGATCTTATCTCTCTAGAGTGGTAAATAATTTAGTGTCCTCTTCGTTTATGGTAGATTATATAATGTACCTAAATAAAGTACTTTAAAGCCTAAATGAATTCCTTCCTAATTTACTTTTAATTCATTTATTTTTTATTAACATATAATGTATTATTTGTTTCAGGGATACAGGTCTGTGATTCATCAGTCTTACACAATACACAGTGCTCCCCACAACACTTACCCTCCCCAGCGTCCCGTCACCCAGCCACCCCATCCCTCCCACCCGCCTCCACCCCAGCAACTCTGTTTGTTTTCTGAGATTAAGAGTCTCTTGGTTTGTCTCCCTCTCTGGTTTCGTCTCATTTCATTTTTTCCTCTCTTCCCCTATGATCCTCTACCTTGTTTCTCAAGTTCCACATATCAGTGAGATCACATGATAATTGTCTTTCTCTGATTGACTTATTTCGCTTAGCATAATACCTTCTGGTTCCATCCACGTTGTTGCAAATTAATTTGCTCTTAATTCAAAGCTGATTCTATTCTCAGAGGGAAACTCCTATTATTTCTGTATATAAAGAATAAACTCCTGTTTATTTCTGTAAAGAGATTATTTTGTTTCTACATTTGGTAGATGTGGTGTCAAAGGTATAATAAGCAAAGTCTTGGAAGTCCCGAGGAAGAAGTACAAATTTTAATGTAGTTTTACTGTCTAATTCAGCAAGGTAAAACATAAACTTAATAAAGGGAAACATACTTTACTCTTTACTGTAGACCTCTATATATGTAGGGATGATAGATGATTAAAAGTAGTTACTTACACAGGAAACATGTACACCGTCTTGGTTCTCCTAGGACTTAATCTTCCGCAGTTCCATTCTTCATATCCACGGTGCCCGGTATTACCAGAGTTAAGCTTTTTAGCAGTGATTTAGTAAAGCACTCCAAAGAAAATCCTGTAAGAGAAGTTAGGAAATTGCTGTTAACTTCCTCAACTTACCAGGTTGTAACTTTCCGCTGATCCTTGTAGCTGTGATGTTGTTGTTCGTCTCTTCAGCTGTTTAAAGTCCTTTCTGCTTCTCTCTTAGTCCTCCCCTGAGTACCAGCCAGAACTCAGCCATACATGGGGAAGACAAAAGAAGACAAGAAGGAGGAATTGAACCACAGTAGAAAGATCATAGGGTTCTGGAGTCAGACCTCAATCCAAATCCTACTTCTACCACTTCGGGCAAGTGACTTAATCTTACCGAGCTTCACTTTCCCTGTAAAATAGGTATACTAATACATTTTAAGAATGAAGATGTCGTATCTAATATAGGGTCTGAACATAGAGATACAATTTTACATAATAAACTTAACTACGTCTACTGTCATTTTCACCAAGTAAATAGAGCATGCTTTTATGTCTGTCTGTGACCCACCTTACCACAACCCAACTACTGAATCTTCAGAAGTGAACAGCATAAATAACTATAGCAATGTCAGGATTCTCCAAACTTTGCGTAAGAGTCAGATAGTAAAAATTTAGGCTTTGCAGGCCTTACAGTCCATCGCAACTACTCGGCTCTGCTATTGTAGGGCACAAGCAGCATGGACAATATGTAAATGAATGAGTGTGGCTACGTTCTACTAAAACTGTTTACAAAAACATGGGGAGCTGGATTTGCCCCTCCACGAGGCTACAGTTTGCCAACTACTAATCTGTATTACTGTCCATAAAAGGGAGTTCTGTTGTCAGATTCTGTAGTCTAAAAACAGCCCCCCGATTTTAAAAATAAACTTACCGAAAAATGCCTCAGTATGAGTTGAACAGTGGAGTCATATTATATATCCCAAAATTGATAGACTCTATTATTGTAGAAGAGAATAGTTTTTATATGCCACATTTTAACATTACAACTTTAATGCTTATCATAGTTTTTAGTCCTGAAAATTAAAGGCTGGGTCCCACCAAACATTTAGATGAATCACACTAACAGTGGTCAATGAATAATTAGGACATGTTGACTTCCCTATTACTGATTTGGAAAATCATGGTGCATTTTAGTCTGTGTAAAATCTCCGAGGATTCTTCTGTAAAGAAACTGTTCGACATTGCGTATCCCTGTCTGTGCACTTCTCAAAACTAATCACAGAACTCTTCAGGTAACACTTAATGATATCTCTAGAACTACTATTCAGAAGACAGTATTCTGATGATATCTAGTTTAGATAAGGAAATTAAGAGCCAGAAAACTTGCACTGACTTACGGAGATCAGAGATTGTGCAGTTATTTGGCAGTAATTCTGGAAGATGTACTTCCATCTCTTCCTCTTGCTTTCGGGGAGTCTTTTTTTTTTTCTTTTTCTTTTTACTCTTTAAAAAAAAAAGCTATTTGGAAATAATTTCAAGCTTACAAAAAGTTAGCAAGAAAAAGAGTAGTACACCCACACATACCTGTTGTTAACATTTTGCCCAGTTTGCTTTATTGTTTGGTTTTTTTCACACACTCTTATCATACCCAAACACATGTACACACACATACACATATTTTTCCAAACAATTTAAGAGTAAGTTTCCTACATCATGGCCTTTTATTCCTAAGTATTTCAATGGATGTTTAACCTTTTATGATGCAGTTTTTGAAGATTACGGTCCCTTTGATTTTTTTTTTTAATAGAGGATCCCATTTTGAGTTTGTCTGATGTTTTCTGAATTAGATTCAGGTTTTGCACTCCCAGGTAGAATTTTACATAAAAGGATGTTGCAGTCTCATAACTATCACATCCTGAGGCACATAATTTATCTGCCCGTGATTGGTAATGTTAGTTTTGATAACCCAGTCAAGGTGTGGGCCTATTTCTCCACTGTATAGTTACTAGTTTTCCCTTACAACTAATAAGCAATCTGTGAGGAATCTGCATCCTTTTGAGAATTAATATAGTGAAGTTGTTAAGAGTTTATACTGGGAGCTCCTGGGTGAAGCAAGCGTCTGCCTTCGGCTCAGGTCACGATCTCTGGGTCCTAGGATCAAGTTTGTTTGTCCCTTTCCCTATGCCCGTCTCCCCACTCATGCCCTCTCTCTTTCTCTCTCTCTCCCAAATAAATAAAATCTTAAAAAAGAGAGAGTTCATCCTAGAGTCACAGCTGGGTTTGAATCCAGCTAATTATATGAACTTAGGCAAGTTTAGTGATATGTGAAATAGGGATGATAGTTGCCATGCCTTTCTATATATAGATATAGATAGATAGATGTATATGTAATATACAGAGAGAGAATATATATTGTTAAGAGCTTTTAATGAAGTAAGGTATATGAAGCTTAGGCCTGGCATGTAATAAATGTTCAGTATATGTTAGCTATTACTATTTTAGTTCTGGAAAGGTGAATTAACATAGTAATAAAGCCTAAAGCTTTATAATCCAAAGTTAAAAAGGAGTTCACAAAGTCATTTCTTCCAAGTAGATTAATATTTTATCCAAGATAAATGGCTCTTTAAAATCTTACTGAGCTTGTTCTCACTCTTGGTGTTCTTCCCTATCTGTGGTGCCCTGTCCTTTCTGGTATGTGTGAGGCAAGTAGTTTAGGGGTGAAAACCCCTACCAGGAAATTTTTTTCTGAATTCTGACTCTCTGAGTTTTCAATTTCATAAAGATGTTAATTGAATTTTTATGAAATAGATACTTTAAAAATCACCTATACCTGTTTTCTATTCTATCACTGTGATAGTATTATGTAGTAGTTGTAAGAGACTTTCTGAAAGGGGTAGATATCCTAGTAGAATTATAAAGAATAGAGAGGGGTTTAGATGGACTTAAAGACGGGAAACATCACATGTAGGTATTACTAGAAAGGTGTGTTAGATGTCCCCTATGGCTAGATTGTGAAATTCAGAGTAGAAAGTGGTAAGGTGTTGTACCAGAAGAATTAGCTAGAGCTAGATCATGAAGGACCCTGTTTGCCATGCCAAGAAGTTTGAATTTCATCATGAGACAGTAGAGAGCCAAGGATTAAATGTGAGGGTGATGGGAACCAACTTTTAGAGAGACCCTGGCAACTACAGCTACAGAAGGTAATTGGAGAATAATGTGATACCAGAAGTAAGGAGGCTAGTTGCTGCCTGAACTTCTAAACAAACAAACAAACACTGAATAATTTCTAGACCTAAAATGAATGAGAAATCTATAGGATCTGATGGCCTTGTTTGGAAATGGGGAAGTCGGAAGCAAGAGACAGATGGAAAAGTCAAGGCTTCTGGCTTGGGTGACTGGCAGTATGATGATGGTGGAGTTATAGGTAACACCAGAGGAAGAACAGATGTGGAGAGTCAGCAGATGGGGATGTTCGTGTTAATGAAGTCTCTGTAGAACATGTGGTAAATGGTATTTATACATGTGCCTAGAGGTTAGCAGAGATCTAGGCTAGAAATTAGGATTTCAAATCATGTCGTCAGCATACAAATGGCAGTTAAGGCCATGAAAGTGGATGAAATTGCAAGAGTGAGTATGTGCAAGAGCTAAGGACTAAGTCTTGGCATAGCTTTTGTTTGTATTAGTTATATAACCATGTTTAGTTTTAGACAAGCTTCAATTAGATTATTCAGGCTGTTGATTTAGGGTCTTAATCCCCCAAAATGAGAAACACCATTTGTATTTTATTTGACTGCATAAGTTAAAAGGCATTAAATAATGGCAGATGACTAGCTCTCCAGAATATGTTGGAGGTTTAGAAATCATCAGCATAAAGACTATAACCAAAAATCAGAGTTTCTCGAGACTTTTTAAATTTAATTTTTTAGGGAAGCATTCTACTTAGATTGTCACTTGTGAGAATAGAAAGAAACTAATTTTAGTCCCTTCCCCCTTCACATGTCAGTCATCACATTGGGCATGCAGGCTCTTAATAAGTGCAGCACAACCCAAGTCTAAAGGGATGTAAGGGCTATAAATAAAGGACATGAGAGGGCAAGCATCAAAATTGAACTTAATTTTGCCTAGGCTGCCTTTGACCACCATGCTACTTAGTAGCTTTATGTCCTGAATATTTTGTAAGAAAAGTATTAAATTGATAAGTATTTCACACTAAAGAGAAGTAACAAGACTGGCCTCTTATACCTGAACCTTAGCAATCCTTTACTGTTTTATACTCTAGAAATAAAAGTAATTTCAAGATACTGAGCTTTAAATGGGAGGAGGGGTAGAGAATCTTTTACCATTTATTCCTTGTAGAAAATAATAAGTACTGAATTGCTTTTTTCTTCCCAGGTAGTCCATATCTTCAACTATATTAACTCTTCACCCTGAGTATTTTAAATACAAAAGCAAAATGTGTTCAAGTCTTAATTTTTTTCTTTGCTTTTGTGAAATTTAACCTTAGTTTTTTATGAATTCTGTTCCAAGCCAGTATTTGTGGACCTTAAATAACTGGCACAATTTGCTGGCTCGTTTATTCAGCAAATATTTATTGGATATTTGTGTGTGTTAGGCACAGTTCTAGACCTGAGGTAAAGCTAAGCAAAAAACAAATTCCTACTTTCATGGAACTTATATTTTAAGGAGAGGAGACAAGACAATAAATAAATAAGTAAATTCAGTAGTCTATAAGGAGGTAAGTGCTATAGAGGAAAACAAAGCAGGGGGCGGATAAAGTGTTCTGGGGTGAAGAGGGGAGAGATTCCATTTTTTGCAACATTTTGTTACGAAAATTTTCAAACATACAGTAAAGTAGCAAGAATTTGCAGTGACCACCTATATACCCACCAGCTAGATACTCCTATTAACATTTTACTACACTTGCTTTATCATGTAATCCATCATCTCTCCATTTTTGGGGTGCATTTCAAAGGAAATTGCAGACAGTGCATGTTTTCCTAAATGCTTCAGCACAGATGTCATTAACTATAGTTCAGTATTCCCTATTTTTTTCTTTTGGGGTAAAATTTACATGCATAGAAATTCACTAATAATTAGTCTACAGTAGCTGAATTTTGACAGTTCGTATACTTTCATAACCCAGCCCTCATCAAGATACGGAGCATTATTACCATCATCACTGAAAATCTCTTCATTCCCCTTTCCAATCAATCCTTGCCAACACTCCCCAGAAACAGGTATTGTTGATTTTTTTCACCATAGATTAATTTTGCCTGTTTTAAAACCTCACATAAATGAACTCAAAGAATGTGGACTCTGTTGTGTAAACCTATTTTTACTTAGCTCAGTGTTTTTGGGATTTACTCATATTGTTGCATATATTAGTTGTTCCTTTTTGTTGCAGAATAATATTCCATCGTATTACTCTGCCATAGTTTGTTCATCTGTCCTATTGATGAACATCTGGGTTGTTTCCACTTTGGGACTGTTATGAATAAAACCATGTGAATGGTCTTATTCAGGTCTTGTTGGGGGCTTGGGTAAATACCTATGAGTGGCATTGCTGCGCCATGTGGACTGTATATGTTGGGATCTGCCATATGAGATCTGCCATACCTTTTTCTCACTAACACAGTGTATGAGAGTTCTAGTTATTCCACATCCTCATCATCATTTGATGGTTGTTAGCCTCAAGTTTAGCCATTCTAGTGGGTGTTTAGTGGGAGAGCTGGGAAGGAATGATCTGTTTGCAAAGATGACTTTTGAACAAAGACTTGAAGGTGAGGGAGCAAGCTGCTTAAGTTTGAAAAAAAGCAAGGAATCTAGTATGCTAGAGCAGAGTGAGTGAAAAGGAGAATAGTAAATGATGCTAGAAAAGTAACAAGGAGAGGGGAATGCAAATCATTCTGGACCTCGTAAGCAGTTTTAAGAACTTTGGCTTTTATTCTGAATGAGGTAAGAAGTAATTGGAATATTTTAAATAGAATAATGGCATGATTTGACTTGTATATTAACAGATCGGTTATTCTGTGAAGAATGAATAAAAATGGACGCAGGAAAACCAGTCAGAAAGTTATTATAATGAGCCAATCAAGAATTGGGGTGTTTGGAGGTAGAAAAACTATGGAGTCCTTGCTGGAGCCATATTCCTGAATAGGCATTGATGTTTTAGTTCTTAGAAATGTCATTAGAAAATAGGAGAGAAAGTAATTCAGCTCAGTGCTTTTGTTCAAGTAGCAATGGAGTCTAGTTCTACATGCGTAAATAATCAGGGGGTTAAATTTCTTAAGTGCCTTTTACAAGTTAGTAATCACTTATTTCCCCATAAGGAATTTTATACATTGTTGCTTATAATAACCTGTTTTTAATTCCGTAACCCAGAAGGTCCAAATGTGGTCTTAATTATTATGTCTAAGTGTTAAGGTCATTATTTGCTTAAATAAAACCTAAATGAATAAGTGAATATAATTTAATCTTTGTTTAGGAATTTGTTCAATATAACTTTGAATAGCTTTTTTTGGTTTGCTAATATGTATTAGAAATTTTAAAGTAAATACAAATATTCTTTTAATTTTTTTCATGTATTTTATTTAGGCTGCTACTTATCATTTTTCTTTAATGATATTTTATAAAGTACTGAGTATCTGTAATAAAACAAAATATTGTAGTAGATGCTGAGCAGGTTACCAAGATAGTTGTGTGTAGTCTTCATCCTTAAAAAAAAATCAGAGTCCCCAAATAATACAATAGAATACATCTTTTAAAGGAAAAAATGCAAAGGTGAATTAAACATAGTGTCTACATTTTGGAGATCAGTATATAAACAAATAACTACAATTTCTGTGTAGAGACTATAGTACTATAGAAGCACAAATTGGGGAGCATTTCTGCTAAGGGGAGAGAGGAAAGATAATTTTAAACCAAACTTTGAAGAACAAGTGGTAGTTTTCTGTGGTGGAGTGGGGGCCTGGTGAATGATAGTGTCAGCAGATGTATCTATCCCTGTGAGCAAAGGCATAGAGCAGATGTTTAAGACACATTTGCAGTACTGCCCCTTCAGATAGGTTTTATCTACACATAGCTAATGTCACTCTCATTTAATCAATAAAAATGGTGTTTTCTGATTTCTCAAATGCAAATGACATGCCCTGTTCAGAGCCAGTTAACCCTTTCACATTAACTACCAATACATTTAACAAAGACCATAAAAAGCCACCTGGAAGGACAACATTTTTCTAGGGGTAAACAAAAATAACAAAGAGGAGAGTAAAAGAAAAAACCTCAACTTCTGGAGAGAAGAGAGGGAAAGATGGGTAAGGGAGGGAAAATGATACAAATAGGTAGTAGAGTGATTTTTCTGGATTTAGGGTCTGATGAGGAAGCTATGATTCTTGAGTAGGTCTCTGTCTGTAAGACCCATGCCCTTTCAGTGTACTAGGCAGGCTGAAGTAACGAAAGTGAGTATTTTTGGAGCCCACTGCCATGATAGCAAGGTTCATAGAGACATGACAGTGTGCCTCTGAACTTTAGTCTAAAGATCATTGTTCAGTCTTTTCTGATCCTCTCTTTTATTGTTCATATTGCTTTGTATAGAAACCATAATTACTACAGTGCAAGAAGTGTTTTTAAGTTATTTGCTTAATCATAAGTTATAGTTCATCTCATTCTATTTTATATAAGGTCAAATATTAAGGAATTCTCTAGATTATTTAATTTACTTTGTTCCCTGTAAAACCAAACGAGAATTTATGCTTCTGTTATTTTATGAAAAATTGGAATTGTTCTTGGTATTTGGTATTCTTACAACTGTGTTTAATATAAATATTCTATTACATAAAGAAATTTTACCCACCCACTGTGTCAAACATGTAAGTGGTCTTCAAACATAGTTATCCCCTTTTCTTAAAACAATCTTTAACTCCCACTGCTGCAGATGTTAGCTTAAATGTCTCTAGTGAAATGATCCTGTCCTTGTAATCCTTTTCCTTTTACCATAACATACTGTACTTTTTCTTCATAGCACTTACCACACTGGTGCAGTTTATTTTTAGGACTGTTTTAGTAGTATCTGTTCTCCCTACTAGAGTGTAAGCTCTGCAGTGTTAGGAACTGTGTATTTCAGTTACAGTATTGTGTTACCAGTGGGGCACATGGTTGACACTCAATAAATGCGGACCAAATTAATGAATGAATAAACTTAATCCTAGATATTCTTCTCTGTATCTCTAATTTTTGTTCTATACCAACATTTCCCAAACTGTATTACAAAAGTTCTCTGAGCTATTAATAGATACTTTCTGAAAAAATGATTCTACAGTCATAGGCTTGAATGACTATATCCCCGCTCTGGAACAACCACAATTTATATTAGCGTGTTAAAAGTTCTTAGAAGTCCTAAAGTTAAAAAAACAAACAAACAAAAAACCTTTTAGAATCCAGCATTCTGTCTTTTTTTAACTATCAAACTCTTTATTAGACTATTTGAAGTTATTTGAACACAGCTGGCCTACTGAATGCTGCAAGTAGATTTATTCAAAAATTTCAAATGACAGTATCTTCAAGGAACTTCTAACTTTTTTATGTAATTGTAATTTAAAATTGGATTATCTTAGGTATTTAGTCAAGGCATTCAATAATTATTGAATTGAATTCAGAACTCATTCTAGTTTGTTTCATTTGTTATTTGGCTTCACCATTCTACATCTTTCTACTCAAAGCAAGAATGTCATTATAATTTAATGTTACTATTATGTAATTTAACGTTCTATTTCCTAGAAATAGATTATATAGTTTGGAGTTTTAAAAATACTTTCTTTACCTGGAAAGCTACAAGTGTATTTTACTCTTGAACTAACTTAAATGGGAAAGGTTTTACTGAACCAAATAAATTATGTCTTTTAGAAATCATCAGTGTTTTAGAAAATCATTTAGTGAAATGTACTCGTATTTCTTGTCAAGAAGTAATACAAGTACATTTTAGGAAATATGGGAAATAAAATTACAAAAGACCATTTCAAAATTGTACCACCTGGAGATAATCTATTAACTTTTTTGTGAATATACTTTGAAACTTTATGTCTGTGCATAGATACGTACATACGTCATTTATTCAGCAAATATTTAAGTGCTATGCTTTGTGCCCAGCACTATTTTAGGGTGGCAAAAATCCCTGCCTTCATGCAGCTTGGATTAAGGTGGGGGGGGAAGAAGGGGTGACAACAGTAAACAAGTATATGACATGTCAGAGGATGACAAGAGCTATGAAAAAATAAGGCAAGAAAAGGAGTAAAGGAGTATAAAGAGAAGGATTGTTTTGTATATATGCTCATCTGCTTTGAGACTTTTTTCTGAATGTGCTTATGTTCAGTTGTGTCTTTTTCTTTTAAAAAAGAGTAATTGATACAAATATTCCGAACGTCCAGTTTTCAGATCTGTCTTTTTTACTTAATAAATTGATGGGTTTTTTCCATGTCATTAAATATTATTCTGAACTGTTTAAAGGCTACACATATTCCATTTTACAGAATATGGTCTCTTGTCTATGTAGCAACCAGGGTGATCTTTTAAAGCCTTTCAGCCACTCTTGCTCTTCGTGAAAGGACAGATCCTTAACATAACCAATGACTGCATGATTCGATGCAGATCCCCTGAGCAGATAGCATCTGTTACTCTCCCCACTCACTCACCGTGCTCCAGCCATATTGCCCTATTATGGGTAACAGATTAAAACCTATTATGGATAACATATTAATAGATAACAGATGCTATCTATTATCTCTCCTCAGACATACATGGGGAGAGCATAAATAGGAATACATAAAGTTACAGTTATACCCCAGTTGTTGAAGAATACTTGCAAGACTTAGAAGAACTTAACCATAAATGCAGTATATTATACACATTTAGGATCCTTAGTACCCTGTTCTTTAACTTTGTATTATAAGAATTTTCAAACTTAGAGAAGAGCTGAACAACTATATACTCAAACTAGATTCCAAAATTGTTAATGTTTTGCTGTATTTTTTCTCATTCTGTGACAAAATATTTTTATAATTGAACCACTTGGAAGTATGTTGTACACATCCTGACACCACCCCTATAAGCCGTGTATTAAGGGGAAATCATTTTCTTGACTGTTATTGATAGGAGAAAATTGTGTAAAATATTTTATAAAACAAAAACTACAAATACAATTTTTTTAAGCTGTAAGTATTCACTCTAATATTGATAAAAATTTGAGTTCACAGTTGTGGAAAATGGACAAAACCATACGGAAAAATCTTTCTACAAAACACTTCATACTAGAGAGAATATAAATGGTTACCATTAAGCATATGGAAGACTCTTTAGCTTTTCTAATAATGAAAGATATATATTTGCTACCGTATGTTGGATAGATAGTAGGTCTCAGGCATTTTATCTTAACCACAATTCCATATGGTAGGTACACAATGTACATTTACAGATAATAAAACATCCTGGGATAAATAATGTCTCAAGACCTAAAGTCCTAGAGCTACTAAACCATCATGCCAACATTTAAATCCAGAGCCCTCTTGATTATCAAAGTCCATGTTCTTAACCAGCATTCTATATTGCCTGTAAAAAGTAATTTTATTTATGGTTCATCTAGAAAAATAAATGAGATAGCCAGGAATATTCTGTAAAAGAATTATGAAGGAGGAATTGCCTTACTAGATAATAAAATGTAGTATGAGGCTACACTTTAAAATAAGTTAAATACTGGCGTAAGAGACAGTTTGGGTAAAGTAGGAAAAAAGCTTAGGAATACTCCCAAGTGAAAGGGAAATTTATTCTATGATACAGGTACATTTTTGATCATTAAAAGGGATAGATGTTTTTATACATGACGTTAGGACAAGCAGCTTACCATTATTTTTCCTTATACAAAAACTAAAAAGATAAAACTATTTCTCACATGTTCACCTACACAAGAAATTATGATAGATCAATTGTTCTAAATTAAGAACAAAATGCAAATTAAGAATAATGTGCCTTGCTTCCCCACTCCCTCCTTGAGTTTGATATGTATGTGGGGCATAGGTCAAAGAAAATTTTTCTTGACATTTGAAGGAATCTGAGAGTAGAAGAAGTATGCATGTGACTGACCTCCCAGCTGGAGCTTATGGAGGCACCCCTGTGTCAGTAGATAAGGGCCAGTAGATACAACAACAGACTATACCAAAGTATAAGAGGATACATTTAGCCATTGGGGAGCCCGAATCAAAGATCGAATTGAGTTATAAAGAAGAAAGTATTTGTTTACACCCTAGTTTGTGACTATACAATTTATACCTGTTATTAAGCATGACAAAATTATAAAGGAAAAGATTAATAAATGTGACTAATAGAACTTTCTTGCATGGAAAAAATACTCTAAATGAGAAGTCATCCTTCAGGAAAATATTTGGAAAATTTATTACATGGGTCCTATTTCCTTAATATTAAAAAGGAAATAATCTATTTAAATGTTAAAAAGGAAAAGTAGCTCTTTTGAAAATGAGCAAATAACAGCAAAGTTTAAGAAAAAGACTGTCATTATAAAAAAGTTAACCTGAAAATGACAAGATGGATAACTTTAAAATTTAAAAGAGTCATTAAGAAGGTATTACAAGGAGGGGCACCTGGGTGGTGTGGTCGGTTAAGCATCCAGCTCTTGGTTTGGGTTCAGGTTTGATCTCTTCGGGGTCATGAGATAGAGCCCCACGTGGGGTCTGCGCTCAGCACAGAGTCTGCCTGAGACTCTCTCTCCCTCTGTCCCTCTCACTTGTGTGCTCATGCTTTCTCTCTCTCTCTTTCAAATAAATAAATAAGTCTTTAAAAAAATAGAAGATATTACAAGGAATGATAGTGTATGTTGTTGGAACCTCATATGCCCTTTGAGGACTTTTTTGTAGTTGTCCTACAGATGCTTTCACAAATCCACAAAGGTGTTTTGTGTATAATAATACAGATGTGATTTTTGTAGCTTTCAGGGAGAATAGGCATTTAGGTTGTCTCCAGTGGATTTTTTCCTATCAGTTAGTGTCTGGTTAAATAAATTATGGTACATCCATATAGTGGAATACAATGCAACTGCTGCAAAAATTGTAGAAGTGTCAGTATAGAAAGATCTCCGGGGTATATCTATTGAACCAAAGCCCTAGGGATAAAGTTCTGTATGTTGTATAGTAGAATTCTTTCTGACTTTTAAATCCTATGTGAATATATATGTATATTTTTTAATTAAAACAGGATACTTGGGGCGCCTGGGTGGCACAGCAGTTGGGCGTCTGCCTTCGGCTCAGGGCGTGATCCCGGTGTTATTGGATCGAGCCCCACATCAGGCTCCTCTGCTATGAGCCTGCTTCTTCCTCTCCCACTCCCCCTGCTTGTGTTCCCTCTCTCGCTGGCTGTCTCTATCTCTGTTGAATAAATAAATAAAATCTTAAAAAAAAAAAAAAAAAAGTAGGGCCTGCTGATTTTCAGGTATGCCCTGCTAGGAACCAAGACTTTAAAAAAAAAAACAAAAAAACAGGATACTTATGAGGACTGGAATTTCTGTTTTCATACCATTGGAATATTTTTTATCCTTGAACTTGTATTTTATGTATTTTTAAAAGCTAGTTTAAATTTAATGAAATATTTATCAAAATTCAGTAATGATAGTAATGTATTTTATGTATTTTAAAAGCTAGTTTAAATTTAATGAAATGTTTACCAAAATTCAGTGAGAACAGATATTTTTATGGCAGCTGGTAGTATCACAAACTGGTAAAATCTTCCTGTGTGGTGACTAAACCAAAGCTTACTTCGAGTGCCTGTATGCCAGGCATTATACTAAACATTTTTTGCAGATTTATCTTACTTAAATCTCCAACCAACCCTACAAAGTAGATTATTTTTCTCATACTATAGGAAACAGATTTAGAAAAGTAAAGTGTCTTTCCAGGAGTCACAGACTCTGAAGCCTATGCTTCCAACTCCTATACTGGGCTCTGGAAATTTGTAAGGGGTTATTGAGACAAAAGACTGGATTTGAGTGTGTCAGTTTCATCAAATGAAAATGGAGAGGATGCTCTGCCCTTCTTTGAGAAGATCGTATTAGTTGATTTGTATGAAAGTGCTTTCTAGATTTATGAAGCAGTCTATGAAAAGGAAATTAGAATTTTTCTTATCCAGGGGTGCCTGGGTGGTACAGTCGTTAAGCGCCTGCCTTCATCTCAGGGCGTGATCCCAGCGTTTTGGGATCCCAGCGTTCTGGGATCGAGCCCCATATCGGGCTTCTTCGCTAGGAGCCTGCTTCTTCCTGTCCCACTCTCCCTGCTTGTGTTCATTCCCTCTCTCACTGGCTGTCTCTCTCTGTCAAATAAATAAATAAAATCTTTAAAAAAAAAATTTTTTTTTTATTCATAGCCTGCTTTCTTTATACAAACGTAAATGTTTTAACCCTTTTTCTTTGAATCTCATCTGTAAAATGAAAAAGTAACAGTTTAGTCAGTTTTTTGGAATTTTGGAATCTTTTGTATAATTTAACTCAATTTTGGTGTAGTACATTTCTTAAATTGAGGAAGTATACATTGTATCTAATAAAACTTTGTTTCTACTTAAAATGTGCTTACCACTAATTGTATTGTTAGCATCCTTTCAAGGCTACAAAAATCCTTCCAGTTTAAAAAAAAAATGAACAAAAACATCTTATTAAGGCTAACACATTCTGTTTGCTATTTTTTAAATACATAAACTTACCTATTTTTTCCTGTTTTTAGGAACACCATCTTCAGCGGGCTATTTCAGCACAGCAGGTGTATGGCGAGAAGAGGGATAATATGGTCATACCAGTCCCAGAAGCAGAAAGTAATATTGCTTACTATGAGTCCATATATCCTGGGGAATTTAAGATGCCAAAGCAGCTCATTCACATACAGCGTAAGTAATTACTCTTTTAATTATTATATTTTCTATAGCTATCTTCTGCTTAACTCTTGACACATTTTTACCTGCTCAAGGCCATTTTCGGTACCCATTTCATTGAGTAGCATCAGCTAGAGGGTTCCTAGAGCCCATTTTCAACTTTTAAAATTGAGATTTCTGCCTGACAAAAAAGATGGTTTTTTCATCCTAAGTTTTTAGTTTCATCTCAACATGAGATCTTATACTACTTTAGACAAAAGGATAAAGAATATACCTGAGATGCAAAAATGGTTTTCTTACTGTTCAGAAATAATGATATGAGTAGCCTTAAAGAACATCTTAGGAAAAGTCGGGAATCAGCAAACTTTTTCTAAAAAGGGTCAGATAGTGTATATCTTAGCCTGTTGGAGTCATTCAGTCAGTGACAACTTTTCAGCTATACTGTTGAAGGAAAGGCAAAATCAGCAGTTGACAATATGTAAACAAATGGGCAGGGCTGTGTTTCAGTAAAACTTTATTGAAAAAAACAAATGGCAACCCAGTATTGGCCCATGAACCAATAGTTTGCCAGCCTCTGATCTGTGATCCTACTAACTTTTAGTGTTCTAGGTGGTAGCTTGTTTCATGTTGTAGTAATGAGTTCTTCATTAGCAATCATCCTTCAATGGTTATCACATTTAATGATGAATAGCTGAGAGCTTATAAACTTAAGAGAATACATTTCATTCACTCAATCCCCAAGTAGTTGACAACTTTAAAACGTAGTTGAAAGTTTATTAAGGTAAAATTGATGCAGCTTTCATTGTGTTGTTGACCTAATGAAGAGGGTTTTCCAGTGACCTGTCTAACAGGACCATATAAATCTGTGTTGTTTTTAGAAATTATTTAAAACTAACTGCTTTCCTCATTTAACCTTTCCTCCATATGATCTAGTTTCTGTAATGAATTCTAAACATTTATTTTACTGTTTGTTAAATATGAAAATCCAAAAATAAACACAGTGACTGTATTGGCTCTTATCAGTACTGTATTGGCATTTGCTATTTTTAGCTTCATGTTTTTTCCTCTTTAATTCTAACTTGCACCTTAATTTATTGATTTCCTTTAGAAAAAGAGTATTTTTTTCCAATTTGCTAAAGGTTACTTTGAAGTGAACTTAATAAATGGCATATGCTTTCTTGCCCACTCACATGTTTAATTACATATAAGACATAGACACAGACATCTTAAATGAATTTGACCAATATTAGAATATAAAAATTAGTTCTCTGAAAAATCATGGCAATTTGAAAGTTACAGATCATGATCAGATCCATATGTTAACTAGAGCCACACTGTATTCCACAGCCACAGGTTATATTTTCTTACAAATGCATGCTTTTAGGTTAAAGCAGGATTAAGTAAGGTGAAATTATATGAATCAATTTACATTATCATTACTATCGGAAAAAAAATTGGATGCACGTTTTACAAATAGACTGCTTATTGATGACCAAAACCCACAAAACACGTTTTACTGGTAACTATAATGGATTAAATTATGGTCAGAAGAGTCAAAGATACAGTGTTTAAAAAGGAATTGACTTCGCTGATATTGTTTTCAAATAATAGCAATAAAATGGCAGCAGAATTGTAGCTTATTTGGGGAGAAAATTTTTTGATCAGTACAAATTTGAAGTATGTTGTCTCTGCAAAGGTATATACATTGGAATATTAATTAAGATACGCTGCTAATTAGTATTAGCTGTCATTGAGTTTCTTTTAACATTTCGTTTTAAATAATTATAAATTCACAGGACAACATATGTAGCTTTGTCTACCTCAATCGAGATAACTCAACTGTAACATCACCACAGGATTCCATGTTGTTACTCCTATAAAGCCAAACCCAGCCCCTGGCAACCACTAATACATTCTCCGTTTCTGTAATTATATTAGTTCATGATTATAACATGAACAGAATCATGCAGCGTATGTCCTTTTGAGTTTGGCTTTTTTCACTTAGCATGATATCCTTGGAGTCCATCCAACTTGTTTCGTGTAATATAGATCATTCCTTCTTATTGGTGAGTAGTATTCCATAACATGTTTGTTTAACCATTGACCCAATGAAACACATTTGAGTAGTTTCCAGGTTTTGACTATTACAAATGAAGCTGCTATGAACATTCATCTGCAGGTTTTTGTGTGAACATAAATTTTTACTTCTCCTGGTATAAATACCTATGAGTTCAGTTGCTGGGTCCGTTTGTAGTTTGACAAGAACTTCCACAGTATTTCCAAGAGTATCTGCACTGTGTTACATTACCTCCAGCCGTGTGTATGTGATCCAGTTTCTTCTGTATTCTTGTCGGTATTTGGGGTTATCACTTTTCTAATTTCGCCGTTCTAATAGGTATGCAGTGATATCTCATTATACTTTAAATTTGTATTTCTCTAAATGGCTAATATGTTAAACATCTTTTCATGTGTTTATTTGCCATCTGTATATCCTCTTTGGTGAAATGATTGTGCGTGTGTTTGCCTATTTTCTAATTAGATTGTTTTAACATTGAGTTTTAGGATTCTGTTTTATTTATATATTCTAGACACAAAGTCTTTGTCATATATGTAATTTAGAAATATTTTTCCCAGTATATAATTTGCCTTTTCATTCTCATAGCAGAGTCTGTCATAGAGCAAAAGCTGTTAATTTTGATGAGATCAAGTTTAATCAATTTTCCTCTTATGGATCATGATTTTGGTATCAACTCTAAGAACTCTGCCGTTTCCTGGGTCCAAAAGAGTTTCTCCTATGTTCTATTCTAGAAGTTTACAGTTTCACATTAAGTGTATGATCAGTTTTGATTGTGTGAGGTTTATTAGGTCAAGGGTTTTTTTTTGTTTTAGGTTTGGTTTTGGTTTTTACCTCTAGATGTGCAGTTGCTCCACCATCATTTATTGAAACAGCCATCCCTCCTCCACTGAGTTGCTTTTGATTCTTGGCCAAAAATTAATTAGGCATATTGATATGCATCTGTTTCCGGGTTCTATATTCTATTCCCTTGATTTCTGTTTATTCCGAGATAGTACCGCTGTTTTGATTACTGCAACTTTATAATAACCCCTTATATCAGGGACAGTCATTCCTTCTTTATTTTTCTTTTTCAAAATTGTATTGGGTATTCTAGGGCCTTTCCATATAAATATTACAATAAGCTTCTCTGTATCTACAAAGAAACTTGCTGAGATTTTGACAGGAATTAGATTAAACCTATAGATCACTTCAGGGAGAATTGACATTTTGACTATGTTGAGTCTTCAGTCCATGACCACAGTATGACTCTGCAAGTATTTAGGTCTTCTTTGATTTCTTTCATTAACACTTTATAATTTTCATCATACAGATCCTGACCATGTTTCTTTAGATTTATACCTGAGTGTCTTATTTGCTTTGAAGCAATTGAAAATGGTATTGCAGTTTTTATTTTGGTTTCCACTTGTTCGTTGTAAGTATACAGAAATGTAGGTGAAATTGTTTATCTTATGTCCTGTGGTCTTAACTGAAATTGCTTATTAGTTCTAGGAGATGTTTGCAGAGTCTCCGGGATTTTCTACGTAGAAAATCATGCTGAAGTCTGCTAATAAATACAGTTTTATTTTTCCTTTTCAGTCTCTCTGTCTTTAATTGCTCTTTCTTCCATTATTATACTGGCTGAAACTTTAGTACTGTGTTTAAAATATAAGTGGTGAGAGCAGACATCCTCGCCTTGTTCCTGATCTTAGAAGGAAATAATTAAGTCTTTCATCATTATGTATTATATTACCTGTAGGTGTTTTTGTAGTTGCTTTTTATGAGATTGTCATATATGTGATTTGGAAATCTTTTTTCCCTGTGTAAAATGTATCTGTTCATCCTCTTAACAGAGTCTTTCACAGAGCAAAAGGTTTTTTTTTATCAGTTTTCCTCGTATGGATTGTGATTTTTATTCTTAATGTACTGAGCGTTTTCATGAGTCAGTGTTCAATTTTGTCAAATAGTTTTTCTACATCAATGGATAGCTTCATGTCACTTTTCTTCTTTAGCCTGTTGATAAGTTACACTGGTTAATTTTCAAATGTTAAACCAACCTCACATACCTGGAGTAAATCTCACTTGACTGTAGTGTATTTTTTTCATACATTTTTGGGGAGGATTTTATTGGGGAGTTTTGCATCTAGGTTCATGAGAGATTGCGTATATGTGTGTGTGCACATGTGCGTGCTCTGTCTTACTTGGTTTTGGTATCAGAGTGATAGCGGCTGTATAAAACAAGTTGGAAAATATTCTCTTATTCTCTTTTCTGGAAGAAATAGTGTAAGATTTATGTTAATTCTTTAAAACTTGGTATTGGCTTTTAACACACTACAGTAAAAAAATAATTAGAGTATAAATTTCTGCAAAGTTAGAATTGAATTTTGTCTGCTAGGTGGTCTAGTAAATTACTTATGAAGGATCTATTACCTTGAGTTATACATATGGACTGGTTCATTTTAGTTACCCTAAATCTCTTAAGCTAATGTTACACAAACGCTTCTTGGGAATTTTTAAAAGATGATAATTAGTATTCTCTAAAAAAAAGCAATGGTCAAACATGTTTGAGAATGATGGCATATTATGTTCCCCTACCTGCCCCCAGAGTCATAATGCATATTATCATATTTATAGGGTCTAGGGGTCTTGTGGCTAAAAAAAAAAGCTAATCTTAACCCAGCATTTTCCAGTTCTCTGTAAACATTTCATTGAATATTAGTTTGGAAAAGTTCAGCTCTGTCCTTATCTTCAACTGGCTTAGGGAAGAGATCATAATTTTCTTCCTTTTATCCCATCAGAGCTTTGAAGGCATAAACCCATATTATAACCATTATCCCCTTCTTTAGTGCCAGATTTTAGGTACTTTCTAAGGTATTTCACTGAGTGCTTGACACTTAGCATCTCCTGATCCAAAGGATCCTGTAATGTTTCTTTTTTGCCGCTGATCTGTAAGGCTTCTAGGTTATACAGGTAGGACTTCTTTCCTATTTATACTGGAAGAAAGGATAAAACAGTTCTGACCAGAATAGACAAGAACAAATCTTTCGCTCCCTTCTTTTTGCACTTGGGTCTCAAGGCTCTCCTGTTAAGAAAGGAAGCCTTTTTTTAAAGGGTAATCTTGATGTACATTTATATATGTATATATGCCTGTGTATGGAAATACGTGTGTGTGTGTGTGTGTGTGTATGTATCTATATCTATATCTATATCTATATATATATACACATTTGTAGCTCTGTCCACTGGAAGAGCCAAGAAGCAAGATTATTCAGTACCAATGAGCACACCAAGCACCTCTACTCTAACCCGTTCTCCATTAAATAGGACCAAGAATCTGTGGAGAAATGGCTGATTCCAGGGCTGTGGAAGGGTAGGTGCAAGATGAACTTGGAACCTCTTATTATGTCAGAAATTAAGCATTAAAAAAAAAATGACAGGGGCGTATCATAAGGACACAGGAATTTCTTCCACTGGCTGGTTCTGGGACAATTTAAGCAATTCAATAATTAAACATAATAATGAATTGTAAAGCATTGAAAAATGTAGGAATTCAGGAGTCCCTACTGATAATAAAAAATGGTGAAGAGTAGTCTCATGCTTCTGTAGCACAAAGCCAAAAGCTGAGTGGTGCAATGTGAAGAGAGTACTGGAGTTGGAAGATCATTTTTGCAATTATCATGACCAAGATTGAATCATGTTAAGAATCATCAATGTGTTCTCAATATAAGAGGAAATTTTCATGAGGAACAGGATATTTGCATGATCTTAAGCTCTCCCTACCAACTGTTTATTAGTTACAAGAGGGGGGAAAAATAGACAGTAGTTATGAGTGAAACGATTGGGCAATTTCTTGACTGGTGATGAAAATTATCATCACTTATTGGGAACAGATGACCATGGTGTGCCTTTAGATGTGATACCACGAGAAGGACGAAGAACGTTGAGTATGCCGTATGCCGTCTTAAGAATGCATAGTCTAATCATAATGGGAATAATAATAATAATAAATGTTCTGGGGAGAGGGCTGTATTCTTCAAAAACATCAGTGTCTTAAAAGATAAAAAGGGCTTTGGAAATGTTCCATGTTAAAGGAGGCCAAAGAGACCATAACAAAAATAATACCTGATCCTAGACTGGTCTTGTGCTGGAGGGGGAAATGTTATGAATTATTGGATCAGCTGATTAAAACTGGAATGTAGGCAGGAGATTAAATTGTTGTATGAGTGTAAATTTATGAAGTTGATGACTGTACTGTGATTATATAAAAGAGTCTAAGGAAATACACTCTGAAGTATTTAGCACTAAGGGGCCATTATGAATGTAATTTATCCTCCAGTGCCTCAAAAATTAAAGTGTGAGTGTACATAGATAGCTAAAGATATAAAACAGAGAACACATGCAAATGATAAAACAATAAATTTTAACAGTAGGTGAATCTGGATAAAGGATATGCAGGTGTCCCTTGTACTATTTTGTGGGGTTTTTTTTTTAATTGTATTTATTTATTTATTTATTTGAGAGAGAGACCGAGAATGCGCACGGGCACGCAAGACAGAGAGAGAGCACAAGCACGGGGAGGGCAGGAGGGAGAGGGAGAGGCAGGCTCCCCGTTTGAGCGGGGGGGCCCAGCGCGGGGCTGGATCCCAGGACCCTGGGATCATGACCTGAGCTGAAGGCAGACACGTAACTCACGGAGCCACCCAGGTGCCCCTGGACTGTTTTCATTTTGCAATTTTTAAAAGTGTGAATTTCTAAATAGGAATTTTTGATAGATCTTTGTACAACCTACTTTTAAAATTACCTCTTAGAATCGAGGTATACTGTCTTTATGCCCTCATTCTGAAAGATTGCATTGCCTCCTCTGCCTACCTCTACATCCACCTACAACATCCGGTCTTCTGCCATTATTCTTCTGGTACTACTGTCTAATATATAAAATCTATAGTATCATCCACAGAATTTTATCAAAAAGAATTTCATATCTGTGGCTTGAAATCTTTCAAATCTGGGATTTTTCATTCATTCTCCTCAAGTATATTATAAAAGTGACTCCAGGCTCTCAGTGACTTATGAATATAAAGAAGTTGAAGACTTTGATTAGCTAGCTAGCCAGTGATAGCTTTGTCTTCTTAGGTCTAAAACAAATGTCAAATACCTACCACACTATAGTAAATATCACTATTAACAATAGTATTTTCTGCTGCTCAGAATTAGTTTCAGGAACTTTACAAGTAGATATTACCAATCATTGAGGGCTAGTGCTTGAGTTGAAACCCACTTACCATTCTTGGGCTGACAAATTTCTCCTCGCCTTGTATGGTGTGCCTTCTTTTCAATCAGGGATTACATTCTGTTTCTGATCCACAATTTGTGCCATTTTGGGGCCCAAATATCCTTTCACTATTGGTGTTATACACATACATACTTAGTCTGAGCTATATATGGCATTTGACTGTAAGCATAAGGGCAAGGACTCTGTTGTGTACTACTTTGTATCTTCTTTAAAAATAATCAATTTAGGGGTGCCTGGGTGGCTCAGATGGTTGGGCATCTGCCTTCGGCTCAGGTCATGATCCCAGGGTCCTGGGATCAAGTCCTGTATCGGGCTCCCTGCTCGGCGGGAGCCTGCATCTCCCTCTCCCTCTGCTGCTCCCCCTGCTTGTGTTCCCTCTCTCGCTGTTTCTCTCTGTCAAATAAATGAATAAAATCTTTAAAAAAATAAAAATAATCAACTTGTATGTATGTACTATTGTGTTCTTTTTGCTTAGATTTATTTTCTACCGCATTTTCTCCTCCATCTGTGTATTTTGTTTAACCATACACATATCTGGGTTTATCCCTATCAAAATATTTTAAAAGGAGTTAGCCTTTATAATATGGCTCCTGTTCTTAAACAATTATTGGCTAGCTGGGTCTCATTTTAATTGACAGAAAATCACAAGATGCAATCCATTTGCCTATTTCTCTGTAGACCCTGTTTTCTACTTTGAACACATTCAGTAACATGACCCAGAAACTTTGAAGGTTCTCCTCGTTCTAGGACCATGATAACTATGCTGCATCTTTATCAGCTGCAGTTGAGCTGCCATTTGGAAGCTGCAGGTTGGGCTGAAGCTGAATTACACTTTAATCATTGGCTGTGGTTTTTTGGTCAAATGAAATCCTAAAGTGAATTTTTACATGTTAGCATTTTTCTAGGGCTTTAATATTTTTATGTCTGAACAAGATTTGGTTCTCCTCGTATTTTAAGATCTTACATGTGTTTGCACCATCTATTAAAGGAAAGCTTCTTGCAGAGGCGAGAGCAGTCTGACGCTCAGGTACTTGTCAACTTTCCGTAGAAAAGACACTGAGCTCCCTATCCTGGGGATCTTCCTTTCCAGTCTTGAGTGCCTTCCCCAGTATGTTGGATGTGACTTGTCATTCATGATGTAATATATGTCAAATATATTTTGGTAATGCAACAGTAAGGTGATATTAGGTGAGCTTGTTTTGTTTTTGTGAATAAGTTTTGTAAGTATGATTTGATCTGAAAAATTTTTAAGTGGAAGATGCCAAGTAATACATAAGTAAGACCCTAAACATACATAAAATACACCCTTAAGAAGCAGAACAATGCTAGTTGGTCCCAGTCAGTTTGGCTTCCTGGATTATGAGGATCACCACTCTTTAATAGAACTTTAAATGATGATAGAAATATTTTATAATTTGTGCTTTCTGGTACAGCACTAGCCACATGTAGCTATTTAATACTTGAAATGTGGCTACTGTGACCGAGGGACTAAATTTTTAATTTAATTTATTTAAATTAGCTAATGGTTATCCTATTGAACAATACAGTTATGAATTGTTTTGGTTAGGGACCCAAAAAAACAAGTGTTTTAATCTAACAGACAGGGTTTAATCTACTTCAGGATCTGCAAAAGCTCTGTTTACATCGCAATAACAAACAGAAATAGATCATGGAAAGTCATTGGAGGGCCTATTGGTGTAAGAAACATGGGTGCAGAGGTGTTAACATATAGAGGTTTTTATGAAGGAATCTAAATATTTTAATTAGGAGTATTACAGAAGTAATATAGGTCAAAATGGAAAACGAACAATGATCTAGTATGTTCAATTCTACAAATATTTATTGGATTCCTATAGGCCAGATACTATGTTAAACTTGAAGCAGGGAAGGCAGGTTTGGGGTAGCCAAAGGGTCCCCTCTTGTACCTATCACAGATATCACTAATGGATGACACATATTTTTTCAGGGTTTTTTCCCCCACTTTACTAGAGGCAGTATCAGAATGCTTTCCAGTAGAGTACTGTGAACAGAGTTGCATACAAGATGAACATGTTTACTGTCTTTGCAGAGATAAATAAGTCACGATGCTTCCTCTCAAGCTCAGTCATATTCTAATGTTGATCAAGTAGAT
This sequence comes from Ursus arctos, assembly GCF_023065955.2. NCBI lineage: Eukaryota > Metazoa > Chordata > Mammalia > Carnivora > Ursidae > Ursus > Ursus arctos. Next base: position 6,927,876 of record NW_026622986.1, read on the forward strand.
TGTAAAGTATGTGTAGATAAATAGTACAAAAGAAGGGCATTGGTCTAGAACAGGAATTTTTAACCTTGGTGCCACAGCTTTTAGGAATATTTGAATTCCTTGTAATTTATGCAGAATGCTATATGTTCACACAGTCTGTTTTTCTGGGAGAGGGTTCATAGCATCAGTAAAAGATAAAAGTGGCTGGGAACCACTTACTAGTTGGGAGCAATCAGGAAGAATTCCACAGGACTTGTAGTCAGATTGTTTACAGTCATTTGCTAGGTGGGCAGGCAGAAAACAGCTCATGTAAATGCCTAAGGACATGAAATATGTGAGATTTCAGGGGCCCGACTGGCTCAGTTGGTAGAACACACGACTCTTGATCTCGGGGTGTGAGTTTGAGCCCCATGCTGGTGTAGAGATCACTTTAAAAAAAAAAAAAAGAAATATATGAAATTTGATACTGCTATATCGTAAAGTACTGATGAGACTGGAGAGATAAGTCAAAAGAGGCCTCATACAGTCCTAAGGATTTGGATTCTGAGGTGCTGGGAAGTTAAGAGGTATTAAGCAAGGGAAAGGTGTGAGACATTTTGATATCAAGCTGTTTAGTAGTTCACTTATATTATTGTTAGCCTAGTTTAATTTTGATACGTGATTGACATTTGATAAGACAGTATAGAGCAGTGGTTCTTGGCCTTTTTTTCAAATCTTAACAAATGTAAGAAATACATCACATTTCTGTCACTATGACATTGATCCCTCATGAGGAAACAAGCCTCCTTAGCAGAAGTGCACTCATTGAGTGATAGCCGTTACTGTTAGTGGCAGTGGCTTTGAACACTTGAGCTTTAAATACCACTCCCTAGACATTTGGTAAAGTAGTTAAGTAATCTATTAAGTAGGATTTAAATATTCTAGAAACAATCTTATTTAAAGACCTTTTATATTATATCAAACCATATGAAATTGCTGATATTTTATCATTTTTAGCTATAAGATTTTCATATAGTTGAATCCAATACATTTAATAATCTCTTTATTTTCTTAATAATGGGCTTCCGTTATTTGTTTTTGAGGTGGGGCGAAGGGGTCACATCCATTGTCTTTTACGACTTATGTATATGTCTATATTAGCAGTAACTTTAAATGTGGGAAGCATAAATTTCTTATTTCTTCAGAAAAATCTAGATTTTGTTTTTATCCAGACATCTGTTGAGAGGTTTTTGTCAGTGGATTCACATAGTAAATGATTGCTTATGGTTTCTTCTGTCAGCTTTTAGTTTGGATGCTGAACAGCCTGATTATGATTTGGATTCTGAAGATGAAGTATTTGTGAATAAACTGAAAAAGAAAATGGACATCTGCCCATTGCAATTTGAGGAGATGATTGACCGTCTAGAAAAAGGCAGTGGTCAGCAGGTACAACTTCACCGTATATATAATAAGTATGTGTTTCCATATATGTGTATATGGAAACAGGATGATATTGGTGAGGGTAAGTGAGCAGACTCTGGAATTAACAAGCATGAATTCACAGCCCATCTCTGCCCAGTACTAACCTGTATAATCTTAAGCAATACGTTTAAAAAAAAAAAAAAAAAATCTGTGCCTCAGTTTCCCCTTCTGTCAAATAGAGATGATAGACATGATAGGATTGTTGTGAAAATTAACTAAACTAATGTATATAAAGCGTCAGTGACTGACATGTATAAGGCACTCCACGTTTGCTGTTATTAATACCGTTGTTATTTTGATTATTGTCATTAAAGTTAGAAGTACTTTTGAACCTTATGTATGTATTATATGAAAATGACATAATGATTTTACATTTAGCCAGTCAGTCTGCAGGAAGCCAAGCTACTGCTAAAAGAAGACGATGAATTAATTAGAGAAGTTTATGAATACTGGATTAAAAAGAGAAAAAACTGTCGGGGGCCATCTCTTATCCCATCAGTAAAACAAGAGAAGCGAGATGGTTCCAGCACAAATGATCCCTATGTGGCTTTTAGAAGACGTACTGAAAAAATGCAGACTCGAAAAGTAAGTGAATTTGGAAAACTTTTTTTGTAATTTTTTTTAATGTAAGAAAAATTATTTATACTTACAAATATCTCTGCATCAGAAGGCTGTGTTTTAATTTGTATTTAAATAGACTTTCTATACGAAAAAGTGAAAAGTATTAATTTAAAATGGATCAGCCTTAGGATTCATTACACAGCTATTAATGATATGTTTTAATGTTAAACTATTTAAAAATCACATATAAAATTGATTTCCTGGTCATCCATATTCCCTTTCAGTGTCTTTAAATTCTAACTAGCCCCTCAAATATATTATGTATTCTTGTATATAAGTAGCCACTAGTTAGAAATGCTATTGACATTAAAAAAGCAACTTCATATTTGCAGAATCGCAAAAATGATGAAGCCTCTTATGAAAAAATGCTTAAACTGCGTCGAGATCTGAGTCGGGCTGTTACTATTCTAGAGATGATAAAAAGAAGAGAAAAGAGTAAAAGGGAGCTATTGCACTTAACACTGGAAATTATGGAAAAGAGGTAAAGTATACTTTAATAGGGTCAGGAAGTATGGTACCATTAGCATTTTGTATATTGAAGTATGGTACCTAAGCAATTAACCCTAGAAATACCTTCCTTTAATAATAAGTAGAGACTATTAAATGTGTGATATGATATACTTTGCATAATTTTACATGTGTTTCTCTCTTTATTTTCTTTAAAAGTGACTGAGTTCAGTAAAATTAAAATATGGCAGGTATAATCTTAGTCTTTTGTCCTTATTTGAGTTGAGTGCAAGGCTGGAAGGGAGAGAATATTTGTCAATTCTAAAGTTTTTAATTTACTCACTAGATGGTACTGATTTTTTTTTTTTTTTTTAACATATACTGGGTTTTTTAACAGAGCAGTATAAAGAAGGGAGGGGGAAAGTCCCATAATCTTAACACTAAACCACTTGGCAAGGTACAGAGTGACAACTTCAAGCCTCACTCCCCTATTTCCTAGTCAGTATCTCCAAAGAAAACCACTATTAAATTTCTCATAATTCATTTCAGGAAAATTAGTTTTATAGCACAAGCAATTCAAATTAGTAGAAAGTTCCTCAGCACCATTTTAGGCATTAATTTCAACATCTCCATCAAATCTTTCACCAAAATTGGTAAGTTAAAATTCAAAACCCTTGTTTTTTTCCCACAGTCATCTATTTATGGTGCAAAGATAAAGCTATAAGCCAAAAACTAAACGGAAGAAACAAAAGGAATTATGTAATCTTTATTTTTAATAAGCATTCAGCAAATTGTGAGAGTTTAATCTTACCTTAAGTCTACTCAGTGTTTATAATCATCTCAGTTAGGTATTAATAGTCCTAAGTGTTTACAGAACTAACTTTAACTTTTGCAGCTTTCTTTTGTATAATTTCAGGTATAATTTGGGTGACTACAATGGAGAGATCGTGTCCGAGGTTATGGCACAGAGACAGCCAATGAAACCTACTTATGCCATCCCCATCATCCCTATTACTAATAGCAGTCAATTTAAACATCAGGAAGCAATGGATGTGAAGGAGTTCAAAGCAAATAAGGTGGTAAACATTTTTGTGATAACAGTAGCTGATAACAGGGGCGCCTGGGTGGCTTAGTCATTAAGCATCTTCCTTTAGCTCAGGTCTTGATCCCAGGGTCCTGGGATCGAGTCCTGTGTCAGGCTCCTTGCTCAGTTCTCCCTCTCACACTCCCCCTGCTTGTGTTCCCTCTCTCGCTGTCTCTCTCTGTGTCAATAAATAAAATCTTAAAAAAAAAAAAAAAGCTGATAACAGAATGGCGTTTTATCGTTAGAATGAAAAAGAAAAATTCATATAAACCCTACCATGAAATATGCTGCAAAGTTAGCTTTTGATTCAAGACTGACCTGTCGAGACAACAGTAGGAATTGTAAAGGGATATACCATATAGATGAACTTCTCATCATTTACTTTTCCTGAAAAGAACCATAATGCCATAAACCACCTAAAACTTGATACAGATATTTAGTATATGTATACAACCATGATACCTGCCGTGATCTTTTTCTCCCCAACAAGTATCATTTTTGCCTCTGACCTTTCTTGCCTCTTGCATCCTTCATACTTCTAGCCTTTGCTGTCACCTGCATACATATTTCTAACATGCACTGTGTTCATCAGCTCAGTCACTTTTGCTTCTGTATTTTATCCTTGTGTTGTGCCTGTTTCATGATTTCATCTCTTGATCACCTAAAACAAAGAGTAGTAAGGATTTGGTAGCTAAACAATAAAGGCTTTCTGGAGTGAATTTGGGCAGTAACACCTCCACATTATAAGTTATCTAAGGTTTGCTTTGTGTGTATGTAAAGTTGTTTGCATTATTATTTTCCCAAAATTGATTTGTTAACTAAAGACTAGATTCCCCCCTTTTTTAATTCTCTCCTAGAATTTTCATAAAAAACTAAGAAAAAGGTACAGGAGCCAATGGTAACTACTAACTGCAGTTACAGGATTTCAGAAGCTGAAGAACTTCTATTCTCTTCTACTTTAACTGAAACAGAATATTTTATGAGATTACGTTTAGGTTGTAGGAACATTCTCCATGTTTCACAGAGACCAACCTGTAAGACTTACAATATAAGATGACAAAACATAAGTGTCTTACATCTCTTCTGAGTATGAATGACTTTTTATAGCTCTCAACTTCTTTTTAAAACTTACCCCAGGGGCGCCTGGATGGCACAGCGGTTAAGCATCTGCCTTCGGCTCAGGGCGTGATCCCGGCGTTCTGGGATCGAGCCCCACATCAGGCTCCTACGCTGGGAGCCTGCTTCTTCCTCTCCCACTCCCCCTGCTTGTGTTCCCTCTCTCGCTGGCTGTCTCTATCTCTGTCGAATAAATAAATAAATAAAATCTTTAAAAAAAAAAAAAACTTACCCCAAACTGCAGGTTTGTCGAACAGGGTTTCTAATGTCTGATTAATATATGACTTTATTGCAGCAAGATAAAGCCGATCTTATCCGACCTAAACGTAAATACGAAAAGAAGCCCAAAGTCTTACCATCGTCTGCTGCTGCTACTCCTCAACAGACGAGTCCTGCTGCACTGCCAGTCTTTAATGCTAAAGATTTAAATCAGTATGACTTTCCCAGCTCAGATGAAGAACCTCTCTCCCAGGTAAAGATACAAATTGCTCTATCAGGAGGAGGAGAAATGGAGGAAGTCACATGTTTTGACTCACTTCATTTATTTTAAAGGTTTTGTCTGGCTCTTCGGAAGCTGAAGAAGAAAATGATCCTGATGGTCCTTTTGCTTTCCGTAGGAAAGCAGGCTGTCAGTACTATGCTGTAAGTTTCAGGTTCTTTTTTTAAATAACTGTTCACCTTTAACTGAGAAAATAAAATAATTTGGATTTTTTTTTTTTTTTCAGCCTCACTTAGACCAAACTGGCAACTGGCCTTGGACTAGTCCTAAAGATGGAGGATTAGGGGATGTACGATATAGATACTGCTTAACTACCCTCACCGTACCCCAAAGGTGTATTGGATTTGCACGAAGACGGGTTGGGCGCGGTGGAAGGTAAGTACTTCTGTATTCCTAGCATAGGGATAGTAGGGACATAGACAGTAGGGTAATCAAACATAGAGCTTAAAGAGAGGGAATCCTTCTAAATAAATAGCTCATTTGTTCCCATTTTCTGTTCTTAACTGATTTTTGACTAAAATACTTAAACTGCAAAAAGTTGTTTCAGAAGTTCTGGGAGATGTTAGGAGAAAGGATTGAATAAGCAAAGAAATGTCATGTAACTAGTACACTAAGTTGTTTAACTCCTCAGTGAATACGCTCCAGGAGGGGCGCCTGGGTAGCCCAGTTGGTTGAGCTCAGGTCATAATGTCTGCGTCGTGAGATTGAACCCTACATCGGACTCCTCACTCAGGGCTCAGTATGGAGTCTGCTTGAGGTACTCTGCCTCTCCCTCTCACTTTGCACCCCCTCACAGGCACGCGCATTCTCTCTCTCTCTCTCAAATAAATAAAATCTTAAAAAAAAAAAAAAAAAAAGGCTCCAGGATCCATGCATGACCTGACCTTGACATCCCAGTTTTTCAGCATCTATTTACTCTTCTTTTGTTTAAACATGATAGAACCCCCTGTACACTCTAGATGCCTTTATGTGAGAATTTGTGTGGGAGGCAGGAGGGAATTACAGAACACATAAAAGTGAAGAAAAAGAAAGATATTCCCATGTAAGTGAAAAAAAAAAAAGACACAACATAATATCAAGGTGCTTTCAGGAAGAAACCTAAGGATGTAATTTTTAGTGAATTATGGCTTATACATGCTTCTTTCATTTTTCAAATCATGCAGTTTTTAATCACTTAAACATTAGTTTAGAATTGTCTGGGCACTGAAATATATTTTATTTAGTGCTTTCCCCCCATCATTATGTTGATATCAATAGTAGTGAAAACTCTGTGTGTTGGTTATATTTTATCCTATACTAGCATTAGTCAGTGTTAATATTTTAAGATGGAATCATTTATAAAGTTTTTATAAACAACGTAAAAATATATCCTCTAGAGTAGTGGATCTCAAATATTTTGTCAATAAGAAATTTTAATGGTATGAACTATTCCAAAGATCGCATACCTTTTACTGCTTTTCTCTTACCTCCCCCACCCCTGAAAAAAAAAAGATAAGAAAAAGAAAAGAATGAAGTTTTTGCTTAATAGAGAACACATATTTTATAAAGTGTTTTGGTGCTTCGTAATGGAAATAGAAGTCTTTGGTTGAAAAGCAGTTTGGAAAGAAAAATAGTCTCATGTTTTATCAGTAACTTCTACTGGTAGACCAACTCACTGAACTGTTAGAAGGCGCTTGCTGATGTATAATGAATAGTGTACCTTATTCTTTAAGGTGGATTACTCTCTTCTTTAATCAGATCATTATAAAGTAAAAGAACTTTTATCAGAAATTGAGAATTTACAAAAAAAATTTGAGAATTTAGCTTATAAGGCCAAATACTGAAATAATCAAATTAAGAGCTTTTAAATATTTAGTATGAGATGGCTTTGGGGAAATTGGGAGGGTCTTTTTTATATAATTTTTGAATAACTATTTTACATATATGTTCCCTGCCTTATTTTTAATAGGGTCTTACTGGACAGAGCTCACTCAGACTATGACAGTATGTTCCGCCATCTGGATTTGGAAATGCTTTCCTCTCCACAACATTCTCCAGTCAATCAGTTTGCCAATACCTCAGAAACAAATACCTCGGACAAATCTTTCTCTAAAGACCTCAGTCAGATACTAGTCAATATCAAATCATGTAGATGGCGGCATTTTAGGCCTCGGACACCATCCCTACATGACAGTGACAATGATGAACTCTCCTGTAGAAAATTATATAGGAGTATAAATCGAGCAGGAACAGCACAACCCGGGACCCAGACAAGCAGTACCTCTACGCAAAGTAAAAGTAGCAGTGGTTCAGCGCATTTTGGTATGTTTATTTGTTATGAAGTACATTTCTATAGAAATGTCCGGTTCATCCATTTTCTGAATATGTGTTTATTATATTCAAGGCTAAAAGTCCTTTTCTCTCAAAATAATGAGAAAAAAGGGACCTAGGTTAAGTATGTATTTGAATTCTGTTTGTACATGTGTTTTCACTTAAACACACCCACATGCAAAGGTGATTAATTACTACTTAATGTATGATAATTGTTTCCTGGATACACTCTGTGAACCCACAATTCACAATTCAGCACTTATATTTTCAAAGAATATGAAAAGAAATTTGCCATTAATCGTTACTATTTTATGCGTGGACACTTCTCTAGTCTTTTATTTAAACTGTTTACAAGTAGACCCGCAAGTCAGTAGATATGCAAAAGCCTTATCTACTGACAGTAATGCAGAAAAATTTATAAGAGAGAAACTAATTTTTCAGGGAATAATACTTAAAGGATTATTTTAATTTTATTGGATTATTATAATTTTGGAAACATTTCCAGATAACATCTACTTTAGCATTATGGCTACATGGTGAAATGTGTCTAAAATAAATGCTGTCTTTAAATATTCCTAAAATTTTAGCTTTCTATTTTAAAGCACAAATCTGTGTTATTTGAGGCATGAAGATTATAGAAATTCAGTGTTCAAATTATGTTGCCACAGATTTTTGTAAAGGTAATTTAAATACAGATTTTGAAGGGACTGTGAAGATATTTATTGTGTTGCCCTAGTTACCTGGTAAGGCTACAGTTAAACCTTCTAATAAATATGAAAATGTGCTGCTTATTCTTAAAGATCTCCAGAAAAGGTTCCATGAACTAATTTACTTTGTGTCTGGAAAACAAGTACTTCTATGATATGGAAGTCTTGAGCTCATAAGAAAAATAATCACATTTCAGAAATCAGCTAGAAGATAATCTAAATTATTCTGAGTCCTAACGGATTAGTACAGTCCTGTTAATTTCAGAGTATATACTATGGAGAGTCCGTTTCTTTCTCTCAGCTATTACAGTATTAAAAATCAAAATAAAGAATTTTTCAATATGAAGGAGGACTTATGTAGTGTGCGAGTGTAGAGATTTTAAAAGTGTGAACTTGTTCCTATGTTTTCCCTGGTATATATTTAAGCTGTATAAATTCCTTGAGACTTCTTGGCATGTTTCATCAATCCCTATCTTCTCACCCCTTAAAGTAGAGAACTTGAGGGGTGCCTGGCAACTCAGTCGGTGGAGCACGACTCCTGATCTCTGGGTTGTGAGTTTGAACCCCATGCTGGGTGTAGAGATAACTTAAAAAAGTAAAATCTTAAAATAAAAAAAAAGAGAGAGAGAGAGAAGTTGAATTGTATAAACTATCCTAAGGATCTTTTAATAATCTTTTTTATGTAAATATAAATCTTTTTTATGTAAATAACCACTATACTTACTACATAAGTAAGCATTGATATTATGAAACTTACTTGATTTGTGTTTGCCAAAGAATATTAAAAAGTGAACATTGAACCAGTAGTATTAGCGAAAGTTTAGCTGAAAAGCAATTTTTAGTAACTGTAATTTTCTTTTTAATCATGTCCTCCCCATATAATGTGATACAATCTTTAAAGAATGGGTTTATCAATTTTTTGTTGCACGTAATTGTTTTCAGTTTTCCCTTAATTTTTACTAGATCTTTTGTGTACTTAGAAAACAGATGCCTACAGATTGCTATTGGGTAATGCTTTATTCTTCACTTCATTTAGGGGTTAAGCATCTCACCTCCATCAGTGTAATTGTAATTTTAAAGATAAATTTTTCCGGGGCGCCTGGGTGGCACAGCGGTTAAGCGTCTGCCTTCGGCTCAGGGCGTGATCCCGGCGTTATGGGATCGAGCCCCACATCAGGCTCCTCTGCTGGGAGCCTGCTTCTTCCTCTCCCACTCCCCCTGCTTGTGTTCCCTCTCTCGCTGGCTGTCTCTGTCTCTGTCGAATAAATAAATAAAATCTTTAAAAAAAAAATAAAGATAAATTTTTCCGTATACCATGGCCCCCAAATACAAGCCTAACTGTGTCATCTGGTACTCAGCCACAGAACCTGATCTAGTCTGATGCCGGAGGAAAAACTGTCTTTTTCTGTGCTTATTGAATGCGATAACATCCATCATGGGAGACTAAGGGAATTTTCAAGGCTCAGTTTTTACTATACTGACTTTAGAACTTAACCACTATATGAGATATGAGTCAGTTGATACATACTTACTTGTCTGCTGCTTAAGCCAAATACTCAGATTTAGTCATTTTTTATTACTCTGTCGTTATTTTAAATATTAATATTTATACATATGCTGTGGCATAGTGATGCCCTCCGGACTGATTTTCCTTTTTCTAAATATCACCTATAAGAGCCTATTTATTCTCATTTTCAAATAGGAAATCCTAAATCAGGATCTCAGGAGCCCATTCTTTTTAGTAAAGGGCATGAGCTTTTTAACACACCAACTTTTGTAGCTTCTGGTGCTCAGAATTTTTTTGCTTGCTTCCCAGTCTTGGCCATTTTGCATAGTTGTGTGGCCAGATGGGCAACCTGGTTAGTCATGTGCTCGAGTGCTTGGTCCTCCTGATAACACACAGCAGAATGACACAACATTGAGGAACTTGGGAAGACTTAAATATATGTGTATTTAGAATTTCTAGGTCTAGATTTTAGTACATATGAATAAATTCTGTATTTTTAATAATCTTGAGTTAATATGTGATTTGGACAGTTTCCAAATACAGTCTACTGGGTTTTTTTTTAAATCTATAAAAGCACCTTTGAAAATTTAGTGTTTGTTCAGTGACTATTCATTTGCATCTGTTTGAGTTTGGGGGATATGATATGTTAGAATTAATACCTTTTTCATAATTAGAAAGAACTCTATAATTCAGAAAGACTGTAAATAGAAAAGTGAATTTTAAATCACCATTATATGTGATTTTCAGGATTTGAATTCCCAGTTCCCACTGAAATTGCCTCAGCATTCTAAGTAATTTTCCTAAGCTCACATATCTGCGGTTTAGTTTCATAAATTAATAGGATATATGTAGCTGGAATGATATGTTCTAAGTTTCCAGATCTGTAGCTTACTTAAATTAGTACGTTTTCCTTCATAAAATTTGTAACATATAGTTTTCAAAGGAACTCTAGATTCGAGCATTGAATATTTTCATGGTTAGCTTTTATATATCTGTAGAACCTTAATCCTTTTCCAAGTGTGTTTCACGATTCAAAATCACATCCTTAGCAGGGTGTGAGGTAGCACCCGTGGTTGTAAAATTAATGGTCCTGTAGTTGTGTGCTGAACTGCAGGATTATCCACAATAAGTGGAGATTGGACCACAAATAATCTCATGTTCAAGTAATTCACGGCCAGATGAATTCAGGTTCGTTCATGTTCGGCCATCTAAGGAAATACACCATATTTTTCTCTTCAGGTTGGATTTCTGGGTGGCTGATAAGTGCTTATGAACCTCAAAACTCATTCAAGCTTAGGTTAGGGGATCATACTTTAATACTCTCTGAAGTCATTTTATTTTATATTTATTTCTCTAACGTTACCTTTTCCTGTATTAAAATAATTTTCTGCCTGTGTAGTGCTCAAATTTCTAATCAAGGGTTATCTTTTAAAATAGGTGTTTGGGTTTTTTGGTTTTGGGTTTTGGGTTTTTTTTTAACTAACATAACGATGTACATCTTGGCAAACTTAAATCTATCTTCTCAAACTGGATTTTCAAATTGTTAATTTGTTTCTAAGTTCCTGTCACCCTCACCTACTCCCACTTCTTTGACCATTTCCTTTGGTCTGCTCTGGCTGCAGGAATGTGACTTAGAGGGCACCCGCCTGAACTATTCCAGGTGTTGGGGAGCCGTACAGTAGTTTCCTGTCCAAGTGGACTGGTAACATGTTAGATTATTTCATCTAAATTTCTGCTCCAGAGAGCTGTTAGCAACTACCAAAACCACAGTAGTTTCTGACCTTAGTCTAGACACTTTAGGGAGGGGATCAGGTTTTCTCGATCAGGTTATTCTAGAGTTGGGAATCTTGTTTAAAAGCTTGTCCCCTGGGGCGCCTGGGTAGCGCAGTCGTTAAGCATCTGCCTTCGGCTCAGGGCGTGATCCCGGCGTTCCGGGATCGAGTCCCACATCGGGCTCCTCGGCTGGGAGCCTGCTTCTTCCTCTCCCTCTCCCCTGCTCTGTTCCCTCTCTCGCTGGCTGTCTCTGTCACATAAATAAAAATAAAAATAAACAAAAATAAAAAATAAAAGCTTGTCCCTATATGAACAAAAGCTGCCTCCTTAAATTGAAATTTGTAGGTTCCTCTTTTGCCCTTAGAAGCATGAATAAGTTTTTAGTCATGGCCCTCACATGACTTCTCCCAAACCTAGACTCCTGTCAGGAGCTGTATATATGAGGGTGGTTTTTTTTTTTTTAAAGCACTTGATTCGTACTGTTGGGTACATTGAAAGTTTAATTATTTCTTGTAAATAATATTAAATCTAAAACAAACTTTTGTCTATTTCTTTTTATATTTAAAATTTCAATGGTTTGGGGGTGGGTTTTTCCCCTTCCACTACTAACTATCTTTGTGACCTCAGATGAAAGTTTCTTCATCTTTAGTGTGAAGTTGTAGGAGGAAATCACCAAGGATGCCTCCTGATCTAAAAATTTGGGGTTCTGTGAAATGCTTCTTATTCTAGGTTTGGTCATCTGTCCATGAAACCATCCTGTCCATCTTTATGTTAATTGCAAACTTGACCACCAAACCCGGTCTGGAGGTAGACCTAGAACCGTAACACTTTCTACCTTGATAGAGACTAGGGAAATACGGTCATTTTTATTCATTTCCGCTTAGCAGTTGATTAGCCTTTAATTATAATGCCGTCTGAAATCCTCTCGGTTTTCTGTATGACAGCGTAAAACCAGTTCAGATCGTATTTGTCCAAATTTACACCTTACCTTTGTCCAGGCTTTCCTGCTTATTCATACAGCCTTTTGGATTGGAAATGTATTTCTCAGAAAAAAAATATAAAATCCTTGCATCACTTGGCTGAAAATATAAAATCCTTGCATCACCTAACTTAATCTAAGTATGTTGGATAAACATAACTGAGCCCCAAAAGGTTCAGGTACTTGCCCAGATATACTCGACTAGTTATGGTAGAGCTGAGAGCTAAAAAGAAAAAAAAAAAAAAAAATCAAGATCTCCTGGCCCCTACACCCATGGTTTTTATTACCATCATTTTCAGCTTATATGTTGCTTGGCATATGCATTTCTTCTAGATCAAGTATGAAAAATGTCTGCGGATAATTTCATTAACTAGACTCCAAAAGTGTAGAAATATTTCTAAGCAATAGATTGACAGTAGTGATCTAAAATCATGATGAGTATTAGTTGCATTTTCATTTCTAAATCTTGTATTAGGAAGAAGTTAACAGTTGTTTAAAAGTGAAATTCACAAGACCCTCAGAGACCAAGGATTAAAATGTTGACTTAAGGAGAAAATGTTTGGAACTTTTTTCCAAGTCAATTTCTAATTTATTATTGCTTAATTTTTTATTAAAGCATACACAAACACAAGCAAAGTTCTATAATAATATTTTCATTCATAAAAATGGAGTTTTTTGTATTAGGTCTCCAGGGAATGCTAAATTATTGTTTTCGTAGATATGTAATAACCTGACCTTATAGAAATAAATGATCCTTTTTTTAAAAAAAATTTACTGAGTATTCCCTGCTAGGAAATTCAAGACTTTTAGGCAACTCACTCAAACTTCAGAAGTTAAAGTGTAAATCTCAAAAACTAGATACTAGCAAAACTATTTAATAAATTAAGGATCTTTAGGTTTAAAAAGTTGCTTTTTATGGATTTTTCAAAACATAGATAAATGTTACATTAATTAAATTATAAACAATCTTTCAGGGCAGCATTAATTTTTGTGATCTTGAAGTTTTGATTCAACACATTTCTATCATATGGAAATGGCCATTTTGACACAAAGTTACTTTATGGCAATATTTAGAAGTTATCCTGTTGTCAATAAAAGTCTCTTCCCTGTAGTATTCAGATCTGAAAAGTACAGCGTAGTAGGAAAAGAAACGCCTCAAAGGACAGATATCAATTAAAGTTTTTACAACAAGAAATTATGTTTTAGCTCTTGTAGACCAAGAACTTAGTTCAAGTGTAAAGCCTGTGTAGACACTTAATTTCTGGGGTTTTCCTAAATATTATTTCAGAATTTTCTGATCCATTCAAAATATGGTAGAATTTCTACCTAAACATTTTGTAGTGGTACTAAGGAAAGCTGTATCCTGGAAGATAAAGATTCTTTGCGTTACGAGTGAAAATTAGAAAACTTGATGAAGTGCTAATCTCTTCAACTAAATTATTAAAATGCAGTTAAAAACAAGTTAGGTGACAGTGTTTTGAAAACATTAAACTTTAGATTGAGGAAATTTGCATTGCATGACTTATAGATTCCCTGGTATTCAGGGATGCATGATAAACTTTTTTGTGTTTTGAAATAATTCTTACCCACACACCACGGGTTTCTTAAAGAAGCCTTTAACGTCAGATGTTGTGATTGTATGTGCCCTTTTTTTTTTTCCTTTTTTTAATTGGCAAAAATAAGAAAAAGAAAAGAAAAAGGTTTCCTTTTTAAAAACTGCACACACTTTTTTGGGGGGTAATAAATGAACATTTTTTTGTTTGTTTTTTTTAGAACTGAGCTCTCCATAGACAAACATAAGTAGCATAACACAGTGTCTTTCCTCAGACATCATTCTGTACAGTAAATCAACATAAACAACTCCGTTCTTATTGACTGGATTTTTTCCAGGTGGGTTAATTGGGTGGGGAAAATTAATTAACCTTAACATTTGGAGCCTCTTTTCTTCCTGTTAAAGGATGAGTTCTTTAAAAAAAAATAAAGGTAATAAACCAACAACCTTATAGTCCATATAGAGGGAATGTTTGTAATGGCTTAAATTAGAAAAAATGTCAAACAATTAGTATTGATACACAGAACCGTTAGGGATCATCTGAATGCATTGGGACAGTAATATAAGTAAACGAGAAACCGAATGGTAATTATCAGACTTCTTCTCAAGCTCAGTGCAAAGTTGAATTCCAAAAATGTGGATTTAAAAAGCTGGATTACCTTTTTACACTGTCTAGCACAAGTGTCACAGCTTACAAAAATAATGGTTCTGAAACTTGAGAAGTGAGTTCTCTTTCCTATGTTGTTATAACGCGGGAAGTTTATAATTTCGTGTTGATTTAAACCGAAGCCACTCCTGTTAAACGTGGTTGTAAAAATGCAGAACTTTGCCTACGGAAGTGATCTTTAGCAGCATCGTGAGCCTTTGTCAGATGCTTTAATTTTGCACAAGATTCCGTTTACTGCTAAAACTTGTCTTGGTACTGTAAGATGTGGGTGCTGTCTGTGCATCTTAATAAAGTGTTTCCTTGTTCTATGTTCAGCATTTACAGCCGAACAATACCAGCAACATCAACAGCAACTGGCACTAATGCAGAAACAGCAGCTTGCACAAATTCAGCAACAGCAAGCAAATAGTAATTCCTCCACCACCACTGCACAGGTGAGGGATTTGTCTGTCTTATGATTATCCCTCATTGTTTCCCACCAGAGTTCATCTCTAATTACCAACTGTTGTCATAGAACCTTGCATCTAACCAGCAGAAAAGTGGCTTTCGCCTGAACCTACATCATAGCCATTCTATACAGGGTTTAGAAAGAGCATTACAGGTGAGTATGGAAGCTGTTGCCTCTGCTCCCTATTTTAAAAAGTAAAACTAAAAAGCATAGTTAAATGAGATCAAGACACTGTCTTCCAAGTCTGTCCTATAGTCTGTGAATTTACCTCTTTAAAGTATAATCTCACCCAGCTCATTATCTTGGGTATTTTAATAATTATTAAAATTTATTTAAGGTTATACTAAACCTCTTTTACTATTTAAAAAAACCGCTTTTAAACCTTAAGCATGATGAATGTTTGCCGTTTAAATACTTGTAAGGCTTAAAGGCTGACATTTGAATCTCAGCATCTTAGAGGAAACATTCATTTAAAAAAACTCAAGGAGCCTCAATTTCTAGGCCAGGTTATGATATGATATTTTGTTACCTCTGTTCTAAAGGGATAGTTATCTTACTGTCCCAAAGGGGCCTTTTTTTATATGTGTATATATGTGTAAGTTAGGTGACAGAAACTTAAATACTTATTTTTCATTATATGTATTTGCAGATCACTGAAATGTTTTTTTACTAGCATATTTCTTGTCTGACACTCTGTCGGAGGTTTACTGTCTCCACATTACAGGTTTCTTTTCGTAATTAACGTGTCCATATTACATATTATCACGTATGAAGATCAAACTTCATGGTCCCTGCGTTCTTAGATCGCTTGAGCATTTTTCAAACTTATGACTGTCAAACGAGATGAAGATATCTCAGTGGCTTGCCGCTCTGGCGTAGACTCAGGCTGATTGTGGTATACCTGTGTAGCTTTAATGATAATTCGAGACCAAGCGATGCTGATTAGATTCGTTTTGTAACTTTAGGGTTTTGTTTCCAAGACTTTGGATTCTGCTAGTGCTCAATTTGCTGCTTCTGCTTTGGTGACATCAGAACAACTGATGGGATTCAAGATGAAGGATGATGTGGTGCTTGGAATTGGGGTGAATGGCGTCCTTCCAGCCTCAGGTAAAGATAAAGACATTTAGGGGCACCTGGGTGGCTCAGCCGGTGGAGCGTCCGACTCTTGATTTCAGCTGAGGTCATGATTCAGGGTCCTGGGATTGAGCCCCATGTTGGGCTCCATGCTGAGCACGGAGCGCCCTTGAGATTCTGTCTCTCCCTCTCCCCTCCAACCCCCACATGCATGCTCGCACACACTCTCTCTCTCTCTCAAATAAATAAATAAATCTTTTAAAAAGGAAAGGATAAAGACATCTAAGTTGTTCTGATGTTTGTAACATATATCTATAATGAACAGCCAAGTTGTGCGTTGTTTTGATGCTTCTTTCTTTTTCTCTAGGAGTATACAAGGGCTTACACCTCAGTAGTACTACACCAACAGCACTTGTACACACGAGTCCATCAGCGGCAGGTTCGACTTTGTTACAGCCTTCAAACGTGACACAGACTTCAAGTTCCCACAGTGCACTGAGTCATCAAGTAACTGCTGCCAATTCTGCAACAACTCAGGTTCTGATTGGGAACAACATTCGATTAACTGTCCCTTCATCAGTTGCCACTGTAAACTCTATTGCCCCCATAAATGCACGACATATACCTAGGACTTTAAGTGCTGTTCCATCGTCTGCCTTAAAGCTGGCTGCCGCAGCAAACTGTCAAGTCTCCAAGGTTCCATCTTCATCCTCTGTAGATTCAGTTCCAAGGTCAGTAGTTATTTGAAGCGTGACATGTTTGAAAAATATGAGCTCTAACTTATATCTTGTGGCAGTACTAATCATTTGTGTTTTCTGTTCTTTTCCTTATATACATTAAAAATGGCTAGATGAGAATTCCTTATTTATTCAAGAACTAAACAGATAAATGTTATAATTCAGTATTGAGAATTTGAATTAAATGATATACTGAATATCACATATGTGCTTTGAACGTCACTTTCTTAGTATAATAATAGCTTACAGTGCTCTCATTTTCCACCTTTGGGTGGAGGGAGTTCTCTTTAGAATGTTTCTTTTGTTTTCTTCCATAGCTTCTCATGTAAACAATTGATATAACCCACCCCTGGCTTATGCTAAGCTGCTCTTAATAATGTAAAGGCTTACATTATTAATGCCAGGTCAACTTTTACTCAAGTATTTTTTATCCTAATTTGTCTTGTTGGGTTTCAGTAGATGGTTTAGAATGTTGGCTCAGGCTCTCCTGTTTTAACTATTAATGGCAATTAGAATCCTGCTATTTACAAAGTACTATGGGGGGAACAAAAAGAGAAAGACAAGGGGTTTTCAGTTTAGTTAGAAGACAAGCATAAAAGTATAAAAATTAAGTAATGTTAACTGAATAATAGGTGAAAATCATTCCTGTATTACAAAGCATCATATCCTTGTCAAATTAATTGTGTAGATTATAGCTATAATTTCCAAAATAAGGAGAAATCTTTTCACACCAGCGGTATTCTGGGAAAGTTCTACAAAATAAGATCAGATTTGATCTTGGTTGGGCAGAAAGGAGAAAGAGAGAGTTGGAGAAACACAAATGTGTTCAGAGGCTAACGACTAAACTAGTTTGTCTAGAGGTTTGGGAAGGTTAGTAGTTGAAGTTGGAATGGTAGGAGGAGGGCAGACTTTGGAACACCTTGGATGCCAAGCTGATAGGCAGACTTCCTCAGCTGGGAGTGGCCCAGGAAGGAGGAGCAGCAGGCTTTGCAGCAACGGACTGTAGCCTTAAGTTTCCAAACCCCTGCATCCCTGCCTGCTTCTCAGCTTCAGTAATAGTCCTCATCTGCTCCATTCAGATCAGCATTCGGGGTCTAGTCGTAACCAGTCAATCAATTACAGTTCTTACTTAAATATATAATACCTAGTTTTCATTGCTATAGAATTATGTAACCACGGAGCACTCGCAGTGTATGGTAAACTTTTATATCACTTATTTTAGTCCCTTTGTTTTAAGGATGAGGGAGAGGAGATCCAGAGAAGCTGATGGATTTCTGCAAGCACACTCGGCAGTGTAGGTGCTAGGATCCCAGGGACCCTGGGCTTCTGATGACCAGCTCAGGAGCCGTCCTGCTCAACTGCACATACACAGTCCTGACGTGAATGAACCTCAGTCACATCTGTTCCTTTTTCAAAATTTTCATGAAAGGTTTAAAAGAAGAGGAAAGTGAAACTTGGGAATTCTTTATGTTTTTAACAGCTGGGTTGCTTGGCTGCTACTACAGTTTTGTTGGTCATATCGTTGGCCATGGAATTTACGGTGGACAGAAGCCTGACTTCCGGTCATGTATTCCTCATACTAAACTGTAAAGGTCCATATTCCTCTACTTGTGTCTTATGCCCAAAGAGAGTCACATTTCTTCCTACTATTAAAAATACTTCATTTTTTCATTGGGAAGATAGTCTTGATTTGTTAAATTTGTATTTTCTTAAATTTGTTGCGGATAAGTAATTGAACTGAACTCTATTTCAACAGGGAAAATCATGAATCAGAAAAGCCAGCATTAAACAACATAGCAGACAATACAGTGGCGATGGAGGTGACGTAGCTTCCTCCGGAGCGGAGCTGCAGCCTGGGGACTCGATTAGGTGCTATGCATCAGTAGCATTTTGAACGCAAGGGATGATGGAATGCAGCACATGCGTTTCTGTGGCAGCTGTGGGGACTTGACAGCAATGCTCATCTCTCATGCTTCAATTTTTCTTTTCTTATTGTTAATAGGAAAAAATCAACATCTGTAAATTAAGAATACAGCAATTATCTGTACAGTACTGCATATTTGTAATACCCTTGTATATATGTTACTTGAATACAGAAATGTTCATTTGTGATGCTTTGCACTTGGGGGTGGGGGGTGGGAGGGAAATAAATTGCAACAAAGAGTGTGAGATGTGAGATTGTATAGAGATGAAGTGTCATCACATCATGTGCATGGTGCGGAACCTGCTGTTTTATCTATTTATTGTGCCGTGTTTACAGTTTTTTGTACACTGTACCTTCATTGGTTCCTGTGCTGTAGTAAATGTGTTAGGTAGCTGTGGACTCCTTGGTATTTTGTAAATGGTATAACATAACTTGGTTCCCCTCTGGGTCCCTGAGTTTTCTGTGTATCATGTGAAAAAAATGGTGACATACATACAGAATTTTACAAAAAAAAAAAAAAAGGCATCAGTTTTTAAAAAATGGGGAATGTACTGTTAAATGGGGATCTTCCTGGTCTACTATCATTAGGACAAGTAACAAGCTAAAAATGAAGTCTCTTGAATCTTCCCATCCCCACCTGCCCACAGAGCTGTGGGTAGTTTCTGGTACTTAAAGCACTAATGTTATGTTGCTGCTCTGCAAACGGCCCAGTAGTCCCATTTCCTTCCACGCCAAAAAGTGTTAAATCAAGTATGCAAATGGAGTCCTTACAACTGGAGTTTATGTTGTCTTGCCCTTTTTTTAGCACAAAAAAATTGTACTTTTTTATTGTCGAATTGTTTAAAAGACTTCATTCTTTACTTGTTCTTACAAAAAGGATATAAGGGAGAAGAATGCAGTAATTGCTGTACGTGTATCATCATTCCAGTTTCTAAAAACAGCCAGCCAGCTTTTTTCCTTTTAAGATTCTCCAGAAGGCTGCAAGGCCAGAACCACAAATATCGGGTGCCTTCCTTTGGAAATATTTGACCTCTCTTCTGTGAAGAGAATGGTACTTAACAGACTACTACTAGTGCTTTGTCAGTACCGAAGTCTGAATGCCCAGTCCAATGGCATACATTATCCTTAAGGTTTTTAATCCCACCTGGAAAAATTGTGATCGAATTCTCACAAAATAAACCCAGGGCATTACATGTTGACAAACTAATGTGTAGTGGTTTTGCTTTTATTTCCAACCCAAGAGCTTCTGTGTGACTTTAATTAAAATCACTCAGTAAAGGGGGGGACATGGGAATGGGAGTGAGGACTTTAAGTTCATTTTTTTCAACGATTATTATTGAATGATTACTATGCTTAGATCCTAGAACAGTGAAAAAAAAAGCCCTGCCCTCATGGAGTTTGTAATCTCATTGAGTAATAAAATAAGGTTTAAATTGTATTATGAAAAGTATTAGGGGAAAAAATGCAAGAATGGGGAGAAGCTGTGCTAGGGTGGGGTGGAGGTTTCAGTTCCGAGCAGGGTGGGCAAGGAAGGGCTCACAGACGTGGTTACATTTGATCAGAGATTTGAAGCTGGGGGGAGAGTGTGCCAGGCAGGGAGGTCAAGTACAAAGATCCCGGGGTGGGCGTGTGCCTGGCTTGCTAAAGGAACAGCACTGTGGCTGTGCAGAGGGAAAGAGGAGACTAGGGTGGGTTGAGGAGTAACGGGAAGTCTGCTCATGGAGGGCCTAGTAGGTAGTTTTAAGAACTTTGGCTTTTCCTCTGGGAACGGTGTTTGAAGCAGAGAAGTGATGTGATCTGAACAGGTGCATCTGACTTTGGTGTTAGGATTGACAACGGGGGAGCCCAGCGAGGAAGCAAAGCCAAGCGAGACGACAGTGACAGGGATGGTAGGGCTACCGTAGTGGGCCCGTGGGCCGTCTAAGCAACAGAAATCGGTAAGAGGCCAACAGGGAGTTCCAGGCAGGGCTCTACTGGGGCTTGTGCTCAGGCACAAAGGAAAGAATCCTCAGGCTGACTCCGCAAGGAGAGATCATGGCAGGTAAAGAGTGATGTCTCCGCATGTAGAGGCAGGGATTGATAACACCTGTGCATCTAAAGGTCATGCTGCTTCATGCGTCACGCATCTAATTAACATGTTAAATCTCTACCCCCGGGCATGGTTTTTAGTATTATAATGAGAGGAAAGTTGGTGAAATGTCAGCACTGGGGTCCGTCTTGGTGCAGGCTGGTTTGGTCTGATGTTGCCTGTCTTCGTAGTAAGCGGCCTCCTTTCAGTAAGCATCCTCCCTCCACATTCCTGCAAAATAGTCTACTCAAGAGACAGAGTTGCTTTATTTTGTTTTCTGTTTTCCTTGTAGAGGCAGCCTAGGGTTGCTGGGTTTCACGGTCAGCTTGAGGGGACCCAAGTCCAGTCCCTGCTCTGTGTCAGTAGTGAGAAGCAGTTGGATTCTCTTCATATTTTGAAGGTCAGCCCAGTCAATTTTGTTCACTGGATAGATGTGAGGTACATGAGAGAATGAAGATTTAAGGATGACTCCCAAGTTTTAAGCCTGAGCTACTGGCCACAGTTGGAGAGCACTGTGGAAGGAGTGGGTTTGGGGGAAGCTCAGTTTGGGGCTGTTAGATATCTCCATTAGACATCCAAATAGAGTTGTTAAGCAAGCAGTTGCATATGAAATCTGGAATTTGGAGAAGTCTGGGCTGGAGATCAAACCCTGAGAGTTCTCTCCCTAGATGAAGTTTAAAGCCATGAATCGGTGAGATCACCAAGAAAGTGGGATTAAATCTTGGTGTAACAAATACAGCTATTACTGATTGTGGGGTTTAGAGTTATTCTTACCTTTAAGAGACTTCCCTGTCTCAAAGAGATAGACTTCCAATTTATATAACTACTTGTCTTTTATTCTGTTCTTCATTCTTTAAGGAGAGAAGACAAAAAGCTGCCTTTCAGTGCTAGTGGCTGGTACTTGTGACTAAAATTCAAACTGCTGGTTTAAATGTACTCAAGAATAATTAGGATTAAAATTTCTAAACAAAGTCCAGCAGAGGGAGTGAGGCCTGGGCTCCCAAAGTCCCCTAGTAATGCCTACTGTTCATGGGCAAATTTAGAAATGGATTGAGGACCAAGAAAATGAATCTTCATCAAGCATACCCAGTTAGGAATTTGAAATGAGTCTGGCAACGGGGTAGTGAAGTGGCAGACAGGCAAGTAATCATCAAATCCGTGTGGCACTCACTCTTGCATTTTAGTACCAACACTGAGATGCAGACAATACAGATTCATATTGTTCACATTTTAAAATAATGACGTTTATTCAAAACGGAGACTTCAGCCTCTCAATGTCTTGCTATTTTTCCATAGATTTCATTACCAGGTTTATAACAGCCGAAAGTGAAGGATAATACAACAGAACAATTTAAACACTGAGAAAAGAGAGAAAGAGAGAAATCGGTCATCAAGGGAACTTTGACATCTAGTCTAGTTAATAACTATCATTTATTGAGTATTTACAAGATAACATCCCATGCATAGTAATTATTTCGTTTAATCCTTAGAGTCCTTTTATACAGATGCCTGGATTACCACCATATTATAGGTGAGATCCACTCAAAGTTACTCAGTGAGTGGCAGTCCAGGATTGGAACTCATCTGCCGAGTTCCAAAGCTGTTGCTATTTGCTTCCCCCTACTTAGTGGCTAAGCCCAGAAACCGATTTCTAACATAATTTCTTAGTAACTTTTGTTCCTGTCGTGCTCCTAAAGAACTGGCTGATTCTGTTACTCTGGTATTTGTTATGCTTTTTTTCATGAGCAGAAGCCCGGAAAACCTCCCACACTGACTTTTTACCTAGATATAAATTTTGTTTCTTAAAAAAGCCTACGTAAATAATGTTTTCTGAACTCCAAATGCGAGAGCTTTGTGACTATTGTAACAATGCATAATACGCTACAATATTAATGTGTCATATGTTACAGACAGGTAAGCAGGACTTCACACTGCTCACTAAGAGCTGATCTACTTGTATCTATTTTATATGTTAATGTTCTGTATAAAATATATATCCAACAAAGGGATTCTGCTGTTTTTAAAAAGTTTGAAAAAAACAGCGATAGAGAAACAAACAGCACATTGATGCAACAAATATTTATGAACTGTGCCAGGTACTGTTAGATGTTGGGAACCCGTCAATGACTGAAGTCCCTACTTCAGCGTCAGTGACATTTCATAGAATATGCATTGATCAGCATTGGAAGAACCAGATGACAATTCTAGTATTTTTTCCAAAGAGTATATTCTGAACAAATTAGCCACAAAAGAAAAAAAAAAAGTTTCACATAGGCAAATGTATAACCGTGCATTGTGAAAGAGAGTCCAGTCTTAGAGAATAATCCACCCTATTTTTGTAGTTCTGTAAAACACAAAGGGGGTTAGTACATAGGCCTATTAGCATCACAGAGCTTTCGTCTTTACTGAAGACTTTTTTGCCGACCACATGTATTCGTTACCTGTGGCTTCAATACTAAATTACCAAATGATGGCCTTAAAACAGCAGAAACGTATTCTCTCACGGCTCTGAAGACCGGAAGTCCACAGCAAGTTTTTGGTGAGCTGAAATCAAGCTGTCAGCAGAGCCGTGCTCCCTTTGTATGCTCTGGGGAGAATCTGTTTCTTGCCTCTTCCAGCTTCTGACGGCTGCCTGGCATTCCTTGGTCTATGGTGGCGGCACTCCAGACTCTGTCCATCTCTGGGTTCACATTTCCTTCTCTTGAGTGTGTCTGAAAACTCCATCTTTTCCGAGTACACATGCAGTTGCTTCTAGGGCCCGCCCACATAACCCAGGATAAACCCTTCAAAGTCCTCAATCTAATCACATCATTTGCCATCTAAGGTAATAGTCACAGGTTCTGGGGATTAGGATTTGGACATATATTTGAGGCCACCATTCAACCCGCTATACCATGATACTTTTGTGGCTCCAAATATCCTACGAAAGGATAGTAAAAAAGCAAAACCAAGTTCACCCTTGTATCAAGCCATTGTTGTAAGTAGCTGCAATTTTTTAAAAAAATTCCGGTTTGTCTATCTCAAGAAAAAAATCCTCAGGTTTCCTGAAAAAGCATCTAGAATGATCATGGATATAAGAAAATTGTATTGTGGATAGACCGAGCATCGATTTTGTTCACCAAATACTGAAACTCTAGAAAACAAGAGAGCCTCCCTACGTCACCCACCCACACACACATCTGTTTCTGGGAAAATATTTATGATTGGAAGAAGAACTATGCAAGTTTACAGTGAGTGAATTTAAGGTACCAACTGTGCTTAGAAGTTAGCAGCTAAGTTATGGGCGCCTGGGTGGCGCAGTCATTAAGAGTCTGCCTTCAGCTTGGGGCGTGATCCCAAAGTTCTGGGATCGAGCCCCGCATCAGGCTCCTCTGCTGGGAGCCTGCTTCTTCCTCTCCCACTCCCCCTGCTGTGTTCCCTCTCTCACTGCCTCTCTCTCTGTCAAAAAAATAAAATCTTAAAAAAAAAAAAAGCTAAATTAAAAAGTTCAAAACAGGCTTAATGTATGTAATAAAATGATATGCTGTTATGGTCAAACTAGAGATTCTGTAAGATAAATCTTTATTCCAAGGTAGCCATCATAAAACCATCTAATTTCCCTTAGACTAATCTGATTTGACTCAAGTCAGATTTTATTATTTATCACTTGAGCTCTTGACTCTACACTCCACGCCTGTGCAGTTCAATGTGCTAACTACTAACTACATGGCAACTTAAATGTAAATTAATTAAAATTAAATAAAATTAAAGATTCAGCTCCTTAGTCACACTAGCCACATTTCTAATGCTCAACGGCTATTTGGCTTAGTAGGCACCATATTGGACACATTCACATCACTACAGAAAGTTCTATTAGACAGTGATGTTCCAAAGCCATATAGATTTTGATCATTTCACTGTGCTCCACACTAAGGTCCTCTTTCCTCTTCCTCACCCCTAAAGAACCCACATGTGCAATCTGGGTCTTCTCTAGTTTCTCTGTCCTAATTAATAGCACCACTGGTTATCCATCTTAGTGAGAAAACTGAGATCCTTATTTCTTTCTTCCTTCTACCTAACCTCCCACATTCATCAGGCAAAAATAATTTTTAAAAAGTTCCGTATGTATTCAGTTGGTATACTTTCCATCTCTGCGACTGCCACATTTGTTCAGACCACCATCATCTCTCTTCAGGACTGGTTCCCTAACTGCTCTCCCTGCTCCCAGTCTTAATTCTAAACCTTCCCCCATCTCATTCTGCTGCCAGAACTGTCTTTCTAAAACTCAAATCTAACTATATTGAATACTCTTGGAGGTGAGTTCCAAACTTCTTCACATGGTATACAAAGACCATCTTGAGCCATTTTCCCCTCACACAGGGCTTTGCACTCCAGCCCTAATGATAGGTAAGAGATATTGAGCGCTTACCAGGTCCCAGCACTGCTCTAATCACTTTGTTTGCATTCTCTCGTGTAATCCTCACAACCAAGCCACTGGGTATGGTGGTACAGTTCTGCTACTATTATCTATGTGGTCTCACGTAAATGGCACACTCCCAACTCCACACTGCACAACTTACAGATGAGAAATCACAACTTACAGATGAGAAAGCAGCCTGCCTCGGGTGGGATAGAACTCCGAACCATTTGAACTCCTGAGTCCACATATGTAACTATAGGCCCTATTTTAAATAACAGTCTAGCTTTAGTGAGGACGAGTGCAAAGTATTACATTTGTGAATAAATAATACAAAACATATGTAGAAGATTGTGCTTTCAAAGCTAAGAGTTATAAAAACCAAAGACGCTTCATTTCCAGGAAGAAATATTCCCTCTTTCTTCAGATTAGAAAGTGGAAGAAATTCTTACAACTGCACAACTTTTCTAAAGCAAAGCAGCAAATCTTTGTGTTATTTCTTGGCCATCCCAAGAAATGTGATAGTTTAGGCATAAATGGCATCCTAATAGTTTGATTATTATGAATCTGGGGCCTGAACTTGTGAAAGGCAAAAAATAAAAAAATATATATAATTATTAAATCTCATTTAGTAAAGCCCAATCTTGTGTTTTTGTAGTTTTAAAATTTTTGTGGAAATAATGAAGTACTTGGTCCATAAAACCAATATAGGACATTCAGAGAGTTTAAAACCACAAGAAAAACTAACCTTAGTCATGTGCAAGTGAGTCTTTTATATCATGGTAAAATTAGAGTGAAGACATAAAGCTGGTTGTAAACCAATTTTATTAACTCTTATTTGTACAAAAATTCATTTATTCAGCAGGACCATTATACCAACCGTGCTCTACTACACATTATAAAATCTGTATTTCTAAATCAAACTGTTCAAGTCTTTAAATTATGCTTAAAAACTCTGAATGTGAGCTTCTAATTCTGGCCAAGATGGAGTAACAAAGATGAGATTTACTCTCTCACCTAAAACACAAAATTGAACAAAGTATAAAACACTCATTTTTAGGTATCAAACATAGGCAACAGAGGATAGTGAGCCCTGGGAGAGAGGAAACAAATGAGGTGAGTTCTGAGGGGGCACTGCAAGGAGGAGGAACTCAGAGCCTAGCAGAGTCACAGAGTCGAGGAAATGGAGCTAGAAATTCAAGAGGTCAAAGGCCAGTTCACTGAACAAGTACCATAGAGTGCTGAAAAGAAAGACAACCCCAGAGATTTGCAGAGGTCCTCTCTGATTATTCAGTTGTAAACTTAAAAATGCATGTGTGTGAAGAAACTGCACAAGGATGAGGAAAAGCCACCAGAAAGATCTAGAGGTAACAACTCTTAAAGCTTAATCAGGTCTGGGAGCAGTTTTCGTACGTATTGGCCACAGAGTGGAAACCCTCATAATTCACGAGGCATCAGGCAAGAGTATTCAGAAGGGTATTGCCTCAGTAGTAGGGCAAATTAGACTTTCTGCTCTGGATCTGCCTAATAAATCTGAAGAGCTAACTTCAAAAGAATCAAATCATTTCCAAGTAATCTAACTTCTTCCCAAAACAAAGCTCAAGAATTTTTTTTTAAATACAAAAATTTTTAGAGGAACCTAGGTGGCTCAGTCGGTTAAGCATCTACTTTTGGCTCAGGTCATAATCTCAGAGTCCTGGGATTGAACCCCACATAGGGCTCCCTGTTCAGCGGGGGTCTGCTTCTTCCTCTCCTTCTGCCCCTCCCCCTGCTCATGCTCACTCATGCGCATGTGCTGTCTCTCTCTCAAATAAATAAATAAATAAAATCTTTTAAAAAAATTTTTTAACACCCCACAAAGTAAAACTCACAATCTCCAGCATCCAATTCAAAATTATCTGGCATGCAAAGAAGCAGGGAAATACAATTGAATCAGGAGAGAAATCATGTGGAAGAGCTCTAAATGGCACAGATGAAAGAATTAGTAGATTTTAAAAAATGTAAAATCTGTTACAACTACATTTTATACGTTCCAGAAGTTACAGGAAAACTTGATCATAATAAGTGCAGACATTGAAAATATTAAAAAGACTCAAATAGAACTTCAAGATATGAAAAATACAATGTCTGAGATGAAATTAAGAGTAGATTAGATACTACAGAAGAAAAGACTAGTGAAATTGAAAACATGCAATAGAAGCAATCCAAAATAAAACATGGGTGAAGATTAAAAAAAAATGATCAGCTGTGGTATAATTTCTAATGTATACGTAATTGGGGTATAGGAAAGACAGGAAAGGAAGGCCATACTTAAATAATGACCAAAACTTTCCCAAATATGTTCAAAACAATTCATAGTCCTAAGAAAATCAACAAAACACAAGCAAAAAAGAAAGAAGAAAGAAAGAAAAGAAGAAAGAAAGAAAGTTCACCAAAGCATATCATAGAAAAAATTGCTAAATATCATTGATAAAGAGAAATTTATTTATTTATTTTAAAGATTTTATTTATTTGACAGAAAGAGACACAGCCAGCGAGAGAGGGAACACAAGCAGGGGGAGTGGGAGAGGAAGAAGCAGGCTCCCAGCAGAGGAGCCTGATGCGGGGCTCGATCCCAGAACGCCAGGATCACGCCCTGAGACGAAGGGAGATGCTTAACATCTGAGCCACCCAGGCGCCCCTGATAAAGAGAAATTTTTTTAAAACAACTAGTAAAAAAATAAACAACTAGTAAAAAAATAAAACACAGACAAAAATAAGAATGACAGGAGATATTCATTGGAAGATGTGAAAGCTAAAACAGAGGAGCAATATCTTTATTGAACAAAAAACAACCTATCAACCTAGAATTCTATACTTAGCAAAATTGTCTTTTGAAGGTGAAGGTGAAATTGTTTTTTCGACATACAAAATTGACAGACTTTATCACAAGCAGACATCCACTACCAGAAATATTAAAGCCTTCATTGAGGCTGATGAAAATATCAGATCAAAATCTGGACGTATACAAATAAAGAACATCAGAAATGGAAAATATGGGGGCGCCTGGGTGGCTCAGTCAGTTAAGCATCCAGCTCTTGATTTCTGCTCTGTTCATGATCTAAGGATTTTGAGATCAAGCCCCACATGGGGCTTCATGATGGGCATGGAGCCTGCTTAAGATTCTCTCCCTTTATCCCCCTCCAGAAAAAAAGGTTTAAAAAAAAAGAAATGAAAAATATGTATGTACAAATAAAAACCCTTTTCCCTTATTTTTTTAAGTCTTTTAAAAAGAAAATTGACCTTTTGAAGCAAAAATAACAATGTATTATGGCATTATAACAGAAAGAAAACATATGACACTAGCACGAAGGTCCTGAGAAGGACCGGAATAAAGAGTCTTACGCTATACTTAAAGTGGTGTAATATCACTTGAAGGTACACTATAATAAGTTAAAGATGTGTACCAGAAGTCCAAAAGCAGGGGCGCCTGGGTGGCGCAGCGGTTAAGCATCTGCCTTCGGCTCAGGGCGTGATCCCGGTGTTACGGGATCGAGTCCCACATCAGGCTCCTCCGTTATGAGCCCGCTTCTTCCTCTCTCACTCCCCCTGCTTGTGTTCCCTCTCTCGAACATACAAATTTGTTTCTATCGAATAAATAAATAAAATCTTAAAAAAAAAAAAAAAGTCCAAAAGCAGCCACTGAAATAAAGAAAAGAGTTAGAGCTAATAAGCCAGGGAAGAAGATGAAGTAAAATCATAAACAATATTCTATTGACCCAAAAGAAAGCAGAAAAAGAAGAAAAGGGACAAAGCAAATAGAAAACAAATATGAACATGGTAGGTTTAAACCCAACCCCATAAGTACTATTAATTGCTAATGATCTAAACAGCCCAACGGAAAGACAAAGTTTGTAGTTTGTTCAACTATATAAAAAAGAAAACTCTGGGGCACTTAGGTGTTGCAGTTGGTTGAGCAACCCACTCTTGGTTTCAGCTTGGGTTTTGAGATCAAGCCCCCCATTGGGCTTTGTACTCAGAGCAGAATCTACTCAGTTACTCTCTCCCTCTCCCTCTGTCCCTCCCCCCCTGCACACCCTCTCTTTCTCTCTCTCTTTAAAATAGATGAATGAATCTTTTTTAAAAAAAATTTTTTTAAAGAAAAACCCATCTACACATTGCCTACAAGGAACTCACAAATCTAAAAACACAAACAGGATAAACAAACCATGTTAATACTAATCAAAAGAAATCTAGAGTAGCTATATTAATATATTAGACATAGTAAATTTCAGAATAAAGACTATTGCCAATAAGAGAATGAAGCAAACTATAATAGACTCTTGACTATTTGAGAACAGACTGAGGGTTGATGGAAGGAGGTGGGTGGGGATGGGCTTAGATGGGTGATGGGTATTAAGGAGGGCATTTGTTTTGTTTTGTTTTGTTTTGTTTTTTTAAGATTTTATTTATTTATTTGACAGAGACAGCCAGCGAGAGAGGGAACACAAGCAGGGGGAGTGGGAGAGGAAGAAGCAGGCTCCTAGTGGAGGAGCCTGATGTGGGGCTCGATCCCAGAACGCTGGAATCACGCCCTGAGCTGAAGGCAGACGCTTAACGACTGCGCCACCCAGGCGCCCCTAAGGAGGGCATTTGTTGTGATGAGCACTGGGTGTTACATATGTAACTGATGAATCACTTAATTCCCCTATAAACCAACTTGACCTAATTGACATTTATAGACTCTGTCCCACAACTGCAAGTACACATCTGCTTCAAATGCACATGAAACATTTATCAAGATAAACCATACTGTGGGCCATAAAACAAGTAACAATAAATTTAAATGGCATTAAATCATAAAAAGTATTTTCACTAACCACCCTGGAATTAAATTAGGATTATTAACAGAAATCTAGAATCTTAAATATTTGGAAACTAATGACAAACTTCTAAACGTATGTGTCAAAGCAGAAATCAAAAGAGGAATTAGGACATTTTGAACTAAAGGAAAATGGAAGTACAGATCAAAAGTTGTGAGATAGAGTCAAAACAGTGCTTCGAAGAAAATTTATAGCAAAAAAAAAAAAAAAAAAGAAAGAAAGAAATCAATGATCTACACTTTTACCTCTATAGGAAACTAGAATAAGAAGTACAAATTAAATCTAAAGTAGACAGAAGAAAGGAAATAATGAGGATCAGAACAGAAATCAAAGATATTTTTAAAAAGTAAAACAATACAGAAAATCAATGATACCAAAAGCTGGTTCTGTAATTCAATAAGATTGATAAATCTCTAACCAGACTAATTAGAATAAAGAGAAAGAAGTATGGCGTATGAGGAGTATGGGGGGAGATATCACTACAGATTGTACTGAAATTAAAATGATAAGGAAATATTTAAAATTGTGTGTCAATAAATTTGACAACTTAGGTGAAGTAGAAAAATTCCTTAAAAGACACAAATTACCAAAGCTCCCTCCAAAAGAAATAGATAAAAAAAAGAAAGAAAGAAACTACAGATCAATACAAAAAAAAAAAAATCTTTAAAAAATTTTAGTGAATCAGTTGTTATAAATATATTTGAAGGATACTACATTATGACCAAATAGGAACCACCCCAAAAGTGACTGTGTGGCATAGCTAAGCGACTAATACCTGAGACACCTACATAGTTTCCCAGAGTCCTTGTAAAGTGGCTGAAATTTACCCCATGCTTCCTAAGACGGTGTGGATAGAATTCAGATGGAGCTAGAGCTGTAGAGACTCTGTATTAGAAGACAGGAACACAGTTATACATCAACAGCCATCAGCCAATGGGGCAATTTATATCCTACCATGTGTCAGTGTATGATCAGATGACAACTGAAACCCAGGTGGTTCTGGTTCAAATCCTGGATGTAAGCTGTGTGGCTTTGTGTGAGTTACTGAACCTATCTACACTGCATTTTATCTCTAAAATGAGGGAAATAATAGTACCTACTTGTTGGGAGAATTAAATGAGATGATAAAAGTAAAGTATGCAGTTGGGTCAATGTTAAACAAAAGAGAAAGAGAGAGAAAAAGAGAAACAAAGTCTATAGTGCCTTCCCTGAAAAAGAACTGAATTTCATGCTGTCAAGATGATGCAGTCAGATGGGAACTGGGAAAAAAATTTGCAACTTAATACTACTTGTTCTGGATTTTTGTTTGTTTGCCAAATAAGTTGACTTATAGAAGTAATCTTTATCTCTTGTCGTTCCTGTTGTTATGCAAATTAACCGAGGCTCTAAATTCACTGTGCCCCAAATTGCAAAAGGAAAAGAGACACAAAAGTCTAGCCAGCAATGTGTTAAAACCTGCACACATTGACTCATGAGAATCAATTTTTTAATTTTTAGGAATTTAATGAACTGGCTGTTAAACATTGTTTAAAAATAAATTATAGGGGTGCCTGGGTAGCGCAGTCGTTAAAAGCGTCTGCCTTCGGCTCAGGGCGTGATCCTGGCGTACTGGGATCGAGTCCCACATCGGGCTCCTCCGCTATGAGCCTGCTTCTTCCTCTCCCACTCCCCCTGCTGTGTTCCCTCTCTCTCTGGCTGTCTCTCTGTCACATAAATAAATAAAATCTTTAAAAAAAATAAATAAATAAAAATAAAAATAAATTATATAAGCTTAGAGGTAAATAAATTATATAATAACAAAGATAATGATACAAGAAAACTACAGAACAATCTCCCTGATGAATATTAATGCAAAATCTTAAACAAAATTCAACAGAATTCAATAGTGCTTTAAAAGGATTTTATACCATGACCAAGTGAGATTTTTTCTTGAAATCCAATGATGGTTCAACATATAAAAATCAATCAATATAATATAACACATTAACAGAATGATGGGGAAAAATACATCATCATCTCAATTGATGCAGAAAAGGCAATTGACAAAATTCAACACTTTCTCACGATAAAAACAACAAACTAGGAATAGAAGAAAACTATCTCAACGTAATAAAGATCTATATGAAAACACCACTAACATCATACTAAATGGTGAAAGACTGAAAGCTTTTCCTCTAATATCAGAAACAACACAAGGTTGCTTGCTTTCACCACTTCTATTCAGAATAATACAGTAAGTCCTAGCCAGAGCAATTAGGTAAGAAAAAGAAATAAAAGAAAAAAAATAAAAGGCATGCCAAGTAGAAAAAAAAAATAAAATTATCTCTGCTCATAGACTATATGACTTTTTATGTAGAGAACCCTAAAGATTCCTCAAAAAACTTGTTAGAGGATGCCTGGGTGACTCAGTCAGTTAAGTATCTGCCTTCAGCTCAGGTCACGATCCTGGAGTCCTGGGATCGAGTCCCACCATCAGACTCCCTCTGCCCTTCACCGTACTTGTGCTCTCTCTCTCCCCCTCTCTCTCAAACAAATAAATAAAATATTTTTTAAAAACTTGTTAGAACAAATAAACCAGTTCAGCAAAGTTGTAGGATATAAAACAAAAGTATTAGTGTTTCTATACACCAACAATGAACAATCTGAAAGGCAAATTTTATTATTTATTTATTTATTTATTTTTAAAGATTTTATTTATTTATTCAACAGAGATAGAGACAGCCAGCGAGAGAGGGAACACAAGCAGGGGGAGTGGGAGAGGAAGAAGCAGGCTCATAGCGGAGGAGCCTGATGTGGGGCTTGATCCCATAACGCCGGGATCACGCCCTGAGCCGAAGGCAGACGATTAACCGCTGTGCCACCCAGGCGCCCCTGAAAGACAAATTTTAAAGTAATTCCATTTACAACAGTATCAAAAAGAATGCAATACTTAGGAATAAATTTAACCAAGAAGGTGAAAGACTTATATACACTGAAAAGTACAAAACATTGCTGAAAGACATTAAGCTCTCACCAACAAATGGAAGAATAGCCTGTGTTCATGGACTGGAAGACCTAATATTGTTAATATTATTATTGTTCCATCCGAAGTGATCTACAGAATCAGCGCAATCCTTCTCAAATTCCAAATGGCAATTTTTGCAGGAAAGAAAAATCCATCCTAAAATTCATATGGAATCTCAAGGGACCCTGAATAGCCAAAATAATCTTGAAAAAGAACAAAGTTGGAGGTCTCACACTTCCTGATTTCAGAAGTTACCACAAAGCTACAATAATCGAAGCTGTGGAGCCGGCATAAAAACAGACAAATAGACCAATGGAATAGAATAGAGTGTCCAGAAATAAACCCTCATTTATACGGCCAAATGATCTTTGACAAGAATGCCAAGATAATTCAATGGGAAAAGCATGTTCTTTTCAACAAGTAGTGTTGGGACTTTACACCATATACACAAATTAACTCAAAATGGATCAAAGACCTACACGTAAGACCGAAAACTATAAAAATCTTAAAAGCAAACATAGGGGGAACCCTTCATGACATTGGATTTAGCAATGATTTCTTGAATATGACACCAAAAGCATAGGGAACAAAAGTAGAAATAGATATATTAGACTGCATGAAGATTTAAATCTTCTATAGATTAGAGGATACCATCGACAGGGTGAAAAAGCAATCTATAGAATGGGAAGAAATACTTGAAAATCATGTATCTGATAAGAGATTAATATCAAGAATGTATACAGTACTCCTATAATAACAACAAAAACAACGCAAAAACAAACAAAAACCAAACAAAAAAACCCCAGGCAGATGACTTGAATAGAAGTTTCTCCAAAGTACTTACACAAATAGCCATAAGCATATGAAAAGATGTTCGACATCACTAATCATTAGAGAAATACAAATTAAGACCACAAGGAGATACAACCCCATACCCATTAGGATAGTGACTATTTCTTTTTTTTAAAGCAGAAAATAACAAATGGTGAAGTAGAGAAATTGGAACCCTCGTGCAGCACTGGCAAAAATGGAAAATGGTGCAGCTGCTGTGGAAAACAGTATGGCAGCCCCTCCAAAAATTAAAAATGGAATTACCATATAATCCAGCAATCCCGCTTTTCTGTTGAGATATATATATGTATACATATATATAAAGCGGTATCTCAAAGAGTTATTTATACACCATATTCATAGCAGCATTATTTAAGATAGCCAATGGGTGGAAGCAACCCAAGGTTCATCAACAGACAAATGGATAAAGACGATGTGTTATATACACACATTGGAATACAATTCAGTCTTTAAAAGGAAGGAAATTCTGTCACATGCTGCAATATGGGTGAATCTTGAGGACATTATGCTAAGTGAAATAAACCAGCCACAAAAAGACAAATACTGTGTGATTCCACTTACACAGGTATCTAAAGTAGTCAAATTCATAGAAACAGGAAGTAGAATGGTGGTTGTCAGGGGCTAAGGGAGGAGGAAGCGAGGAGTTGTTTTGGGTGTGGAGATGGACTTTTACAAGATGAGAACAGTTCTGCACAACAATGGGAATATACTTAACACTACTGAACTGTACACTTAAAAATAGTTCAGAGGGTAAATTTTATCTCATGTGTGTTTAGCACCATTAAAAGATGTTAAGAACAAGGATAATAGACACTCAAGCCCCATAACTTTGTAGCTGTTTTCTACATGTGCTCTTGGGGTCACATCTATTCCATTTATGTAGTAAACATGCCCTATAGAGGTGGGCTTCTGCACATCTCTTCCAGGCTTGGCATTTAGTAAGAGCACCTTGATAGCTTGGAATCAGCCATGATGAAAGTATTTATCCCCACAGAGATCGATTAAGGCTAAAAATCGTTTGTTTGCTGGTTAAACATTTGCCCGCACACCCCTCCCTGGGTCTAGCAGAGATGTAGATTTGGGCCCTTTCTGCCACTGAAAAACACACTAACCATTGGCACGGCGGTGCCCTTCTTTTCTAAGACGGTGCTAGGGGATGATGAGGGTGGGTACTGAGATCACATGCAGAGTGTTATTTTCACTCCCTGGCCTCAGGGAGAAAGAATGTAAAAAAGATCATTAGGACTTGACGGGGAAAGTGTGTCAAACCTGCAGTTCTGTATTTGAGCCTTTACACAACCGCTGTGCTATTCACAGCTATGCTCTCTGCCCAGCACAGCCGGGACCAAACCCCTCAGGCGGAAGTCCCCAGGCGCAGTCCAACCTGGCACACCCCACATCCCCAGGCACATAATCTCCTTAACCATCCATGGAGCAAGGCCCAAAGTCAGCAGTTCTGGGATCCATTCTAATGTGGTCAGAGGTGAAAAGCTCCAGATCTTTGAGGCCATGGGTAGTAGTCTGGCTGATAAAACATCCCATGACTCTTCCTTCAAAAACTTGCTAACTGCTTGCCAATTTGGCATTTTAATTAGCAGTCCGACTACTACTAGGAGGAAGTCGCTGGTGCCCCCTTGTGGCAAACTTGGAGGAGGCACGAGCCCAGAACTGCCCAGAAAACAGGGAAAACCAAAGGGCACGTCAGGTGACAAGGCGGAGTGCAAAACAGGGTGCGCCCTTGTGCTTCCCCTTTTGTTACGAAAGGAAGTAGGGACGGGAGTGCAGGTCTATACCATCTCTAAAAATGTTAGTATATTACTGTAATGCTTAAAAAAATATATCTGAAAGAAATAGAGACAGCTTGTCATTGTATCAGGAGAGATTCCATGGCAAGTGTTCGCTCAAGCAGTGCTGGCCGCTGCCGGGCAGGGGTTCTCAGAACCTGGTCCTCGGGTGCCTGCATCTGTCACCGGCAGGACATCAGAAGGATATTCCCAACACGAGCCAAACCTTACGGGCTTCGTTTCTCTGGGAGCGAACATGTAAAAACAATCTGGGTGCTTCTTACGAACACTAATGTTTGAAAAGCAGCTGAATGCAAAGATGAGTAAGACATTCAGGTGGGCTGTCACTGTCGGTATGGCCATCTGTCACCGAGAGCCTCTCACGTCATCGGTCCCACATCAAAGGAGACTGAAGAGACAAGACAGTGAACTAGGACATGTGATCCTGAGTGGATCCTGCTCCAGAAAGAAGGCACGAGTGAGGCAATTGAAGAAATTTTTTTAAATGTCTGAAGATTAGTTAATAGTATTATTTCAATGTCAATTTCCTTGTTTTAGTAATAGCACTATGATTATATATAAGGTATTAACATTTGGGGAAGTTGGGTAAAGGGTCTCTGGGAATTCTTTGTATTGCTTTCGTTTTTACTTTTTGCAAGGACAACATTATTTCCAAATTTTAATTTACAAATTTAAAAAGAAACTTGGGTCTCCCACTTGGTAAGGGCTTTGTATCCTTGCTGCCTGAAGTGTGGCCCATGGTCCAGCTGCATGAGCTGCACCTGGGAACTTGTCAGCAGTGTAGATTCTTGGCGACCGCAACGCAGCACGGAGCCAGAATCCGGGTAATTCATATGCTCATTCAAGTTTGAGAAACACCAAAGTTTATACACATTACCCCATTAACTCTTCCAACAACACTACAATTCAGATAGTATTCCCGTTTTACTGATGTGGGGGCTGCAGCTCTCAGAATTGTCACTTGCCCTATGTCCCATGAGCAAATGAATAGAAAGGCCAGATTTGAACCCATGTCTATCTAACGCTAAAACCCGTTTTTCTAAAGTGCTACCTGGCATCCGGTTGCAGATATAAAATTTCCAATTATATGCAAGCCTAGGAGTCTACTCTTACCCATCCTATCTTCCGGCTTCTGTCCTGAAGGCAGCTATATTTGAGGGAGCGCTGCACCATGAGGTCAGGGCAGCTCCGGTCACTCCTTGCCACTTTGTTGGTTTGGAACTTCAGGAGTTCTGCGGATGAAATCTGAGACTGGTCCCCATACGTGGAGGGCAAGGAGAGACAGAAGAGGCAGACCACTCCCAGATGATTGGTAGATGGTAGTTTGAATGAGCAAGGGAACTTACAAGTGGGGCTTGTCTTGCGTAGCTGCAAAATGAGTACATTTTTGCACCCACCCATCAGAATCTTAGACGTTTATAGAGGCCTTAACTGGTTTCGGTCATGCATTCGGTCCAGATGGTCGCAACAGTTTACTCTCTCAAGACTATGAGACTGTGTCCTTGAAGCAGCTGCTAGTATGGGAATAGCAGGCTGACCGTATGTTCCAAGGACAAGGGAGGGGTAAGGAGCCTCTGGTTGCTCGCATCCAGCTCTCCGGTCCACTGGAGGTCACCGCCTCTCGATGATCTCCCCCAACACACTTCCACAGCCCACTTCATGGAGGCTGCCCGGCCCCTCTGGGTGCTCGCATGCAGAGTGAACGGGCGCCACAGACCTTCTGCGTGGTCCCTTCCAGCGCCAGCCTCCAGTGAGCCTTCTGTCACCTTGATCCAGGCCCCACAGCTAGCTGGAGGGGTGGGGTGAGAGATACATGGCCATCGTAGGCCTTCCTCTGAGCCTGCGAAGGCTCCCGACCCGCGAAGTAAAGACCTCTCCCTCTCCCCCCTTCTCCACCTGACCGCCACTGTGTCTAAAGGCCGCAAGCCCCTCTCTTCCCCGGCTCCTGGCCTTTCACCCAGGCCGGCGGATTAGGCTCTCGAAGAGGTGACGGGCTCGGAAAGACC
The DNA here is from genome assembly GCF_023065955.2 of Ursus arctos. Lineage (NCBI taxonomy): Eukaryota > Metazoa > Chordata > Mammalia > Carnivora > Ursidae > Ursus > Ursus arctos. Next base: position 6,965,754 of record NW_026622986.1, read on the forward strand.
TGAGTGGACAAATGCACTTTGCAGCGTTAGCCGGAGCGGCCTGCGGCGGAGTCCTCCTCGGGGTGTGCGTGCGCCGCCCGAGACGCACGACGTGACCCTCAACTGGTGACACGGATGTGACTGCAAACTGGCAGGAGATGCGGCCCAGGAGCCCTTGGGTCTCATCACGCACGTCTCTCTACTCAGAGCCAGCCCTTCGAGGGAGAAGCCGCCACGTCAGGAACGCTACTGCCTAAAGGGGGGGAAGAAGGCGGGTAGGGCCACACCGAGCGCTGACAACACACTGGGCAGCTACCCAGAGCCAAGGGCGGTGGAAGGTCCGAGCCTCACGGCCGCGTAGAGTTCAGGCCTCAGACGGTTAATGTGCAAATGTTGTCTTCCTCTGACTCCCAATCTTATCTTAACCCCATCGCGGGAGTGCGTGTCTGGGCGTGTGTGTGCCTGTGTGCAAGAGAGAAGTTGAGACTGAGAAAATGGAATATGGCAAAGATACATCCTTAAAAATTCATTCAAACTGGGGTGTGGGGTCGGAGCCTCCTGCAGTCCCACTAGCACAGAGAGTTTCGCTTCTCTCTCCCCCTATCACATGCTCATTGAGAAACCTCACATCTTAGAAGTGGTTCCCAAAGAAGGGAGTTTTGAGGGGTGGGGGAGAGTATCTGAATCATAAGGGTAGCTTTTTTTTTTTTAAGATTTTATTTATTTATTTGAGAGAGAGAGAGAGCACAGGATTAGGGGAGAGGCAGAGGGAGAGGGACAAGCAGACTCCTCGCTGAGCAGGGAGCCCGATGTGGGTTGATCCCAGGACCCAGCGATCATGCCCTGAGCCGCAGGCAGACGCTTAACCGACTGAGCCACCCAGGCGCCCCCAGAGTAGCTTTTCAAACCACTTTTTTTTTTTTTAAGAACTACAGCAATGGTTCTCAAGCTAGTTTGCCTAAGCCCCACATGGGGTAATTTTCATGGGTCTTGGGCAGGACCCAGGAGTATGCATTTGGAATGAGTATTCCCAGGGAATTTTGCTGAGGGAGGTGTAAAAGCCACCCTCTGAGAAACCGTGCCCGATAGCAATGATTCTCAAACTTTAATGAGCACTCTTAGGAATTTTGTTAAAATGCAGCTTCTGATTCAGCGGGTCTTGGGCGGGGTTGCAGATCCTGCCCTTCTTAACAAGCTCAGAGAACACACTAATGGTACTGGTCTGAGAACCAGCTCAGGGTAGCAGGGCTCCCAGGGTTGAAGGGGTTTTTAATCAGTTGCACACTCTCATTCGGATGTTTTTCAATAATATGCGCTTTGCTCTGTTATAAGCTTCCTGAGTTATCAAAGTTACAACTTGATGTAGGAAAGATAGGATAGTAATTTTGTATTCTCCTCCCTGCTAAAAAACAAAGTATTGTGTGATGCCTGAGCGCAGAGAAAAGTGTGTTAGATAACCGAACGTAACTCAATCTTGCCAGTCAGCTAAGAATTAGTCTATTTTTGAAAACCATATAAAATTCAGTAGAAAGTCTGCTGGGACCAGGTGTTTTCCGGTCTTTGGAGACAAAACTGCTAATTCAGGCTCCAGCTGCAAACATTTTCTTCTTCTCAATGTTTCTTTCCCTCTTGGGAAAAAGACTCTTAAATTCAGTGACAGCAGAGCTCTAGCGCTCATTTAGAAGGAACTTAAAATGTTCTCCAGTTTGTCATCTGCTGAGCTATGTGATTCCAAAGGCCCTGGTAGAAGGACATCTTCACTGTACCCATGGCGTGGTGATGGGGACGGCGACCCCGTGGCCAGGATGATCATGCAGAATTGGGGGTTCAGAAAGGCCAGAAAATGTCCCTTACAGTCTTTGTTGTTTTGGAGTTTTTCCTCCTATTAAAAAAAAGAAAGAAAGAAAGACCCGGGGTGCCTGGTGGCTCAGTCAGTTAAGCGTCTGCCCTCGGCTCACGTGTTCATCTCAGGGTCCTGGGATGGAGCCCTTGTGGGGCTCTCAGCTCAGTGGGGAGCCTGCTACTCCCTCTCCCTCTGACCCTCTGCTTGTGTGTGCTTGCGCTCTCTGTCTCAAATAAATAAAATCTTTTTTAAAAAAAGACACTTTAAAAAAAAATTGTGGTAAAATATGCCTAACATAAAATGTACTATTTTAACCATTTTTAAGTATACAGTTCAGTGGCATTAAGTATATTTTCATTGTTTGCAACCATCACCACCATCCGTCTCCAGAACTCGATCATCCTACACTGAAACTCTGTACCAGATTCCGTCCCCCTCCCCGCAGCCCGTGTTGGAAGGTGAAGCAGCCTCAGACCCAGAAGGCACTCTCGTACCAAAACCCGAGGCAAACCACGCCATACTGTTTACACCGAGTTGATGTTGTTGTTTAAGATTTTATTTCTTCATTTGAGACAGAGAGATAGAGCATGAGCAGGGGGAGAGGGAGAAACAGACTCCCTGTTGAGCAGGGAGGACCCTGAGAGCATGACCTGAGCAGAAGGCAGACACTGAACCATCTGAGCCACCGAGGCGCCCCTACAGCGAGTTTTACTGGAACTTACTGATGGGCAATCGGGCAGAGGGACGGACGATCCGGTGGTACCACGCAGCCATTCTCCACCCAGCCCAGCCCTCAGCCCACGTCTTTACAGAGCGGCTGGTGGTGCGGTCACGGGGTAGTTTCTAAAGCGGCAGCACCTGTGCACCAGCGGGGAGCACGGGCTGGACAGCCACAGACGCAGTCCGCGCTGGCAGCGGTCCTACACTCCACCCCCACGGCCTCATGGCCCGTATGATCCTTGCACACAGTTCTTCCACAATGACCCTAGAATCAGGTATCAGGAGGCAACTTGCATCCTCTCCCTTTGCTACAGCAGCAATAGAAACGGCAGCGTGAGATGTCCCAGCGGCCTGGGAAGGAGGCCGTCTCCTCACAGCCAGCAGAGCAACTGCGAACTTCGGCGTAAGTCGTGGCCCATGACAAGAAGGTGCTTCCTGATGCGACAGGAGGGAGCGCCAGGGATGCGAGGCCAGAGTTGAGAAGACAAATGGCAACAGAGATGGCAAATCTTCCTTAGCAACAACATGATAGCGGTTTGGTCCCCTCGAGCCAATACCACCCCAAGCTTTGGTAGTTTCGCTGGGTGATGATACCATGCAGTTTGCCCCTTTATATTATCAGAGGATGTGTCTATATTGTACAGAGGCATTTCGCTTGCACCCATACCGACAACGCTAACCTCAGTGCCAAGTATCAGAGGTTCAGAAACAGTTATTTGTGTGTGTCTTGGCCCTGACCAATGTAGAACAAGGGGTTAATAGCAGACGTGAGCCCTTGGCCCCAAGGGATTAGGACACCAAGACACCTGGGGGGGCACTCCAACCTAATTTCCAGTGCACTGAAGTCTTGCCATGTGTGGGGTCTCCTGGCAATTGCAAAGTGAGCCCCCCTCCAGCAGATAGACCTCAAGCTGCCTCACAGCCCCTGCAACCATAGGGAGCCAGCTGAGGGGCCGTGGTTGGTTAGACGTTCACATGCTCTGGGTGAGTGTTAAGAAGTCGAATTGCCTCAGTTAGTCTTGGAGACCACCCTTTGAGAGAACTGTCTGGTGGGTCTTTAACGTGTTTTTTTTTATTAGTCCCTTCGTCCTCTCCATCAGGCCTGCAGGGTGGGATTGTATGGAGGGATGGAAAGTCCATAATATATCCCGGGCCTCCGCCTCCGCTTGGACGTCATGGCTGGTGGACCGTGTGCCTTGATCACTGTCTGAGTTGGCATTGGTACGCGCCCTCTGGTTTTGTTCGTCCCTTTGTAGCTGCAGCCGGATGGACTCTTTTACAGGCCAACTCTTGTTCAAGTCCTGTGGAAATGTGGCACAGGTCAGCGTATATTCGTGTCCTTCCGATACCAGCAAAGGGGCCTATATCGTCTATCTGCAGCGAGAAACAGGGCATGAAGTCCACCCAGTATGCCCAGCATGCCCCAGCTCTACAACCCTCAGGTGGCATTGGGGGCAGTCCTCCTCAGCAGCTTGCAGCTTTTAAAGGCAAATGTAATCTTTTTACTATTCCCTAAGTAGTGTTGGGATCTGGGTGTCCCGATTTAGAGTGGACTCATTCTGCTCCATCGGATGGGATCAGCATTTCCTCTGGCAGAAGGGCTCAGGCTCAGGCTAACTCGTCTGCCTCGCAATTGCCTGGTAGTGTGGCTGCGGAGTGAGTGGACACAGGCCATACTTGGATAGCTGCATCGGGTTTAGTGCCCCTTCCCCAGCATCTTGCCATAGATCTGCTCCCCACAGGGGTCTGTTTAATGCAGCCCAGGCTTCTCTGCGCCACTGTAGCATCTGTGTTGTTAACCATTTCCACACTGCCCAGGTGCCGCTGGTCTGTCAACACAGGTTCACGTGTCAACACAATCCGTGCTGCTCGCTACTTTCAGTTCCTTCTTCCAAGCAAAGCACACCAGGATCCGTGACAGAGGAACGCCCAATAGGTGGGTTTCCTGGTACGGCCATCAGTGTGCCATGTGTCCCCCAGGGGCCAGCCTACCCCTTCCTTTACTTGGGAAGGCATACTGTTGGGCTGGGGTTGCCATAAGTGACTGGCCCCTATAACCAGTGCAGTTCAGTGTACTTTCTCCTCTGCTGTAGTGGGTAAATGTGCCATTCCGTAAGGTGCTTTTCTGGGCACGGACACTCTTCGGTCTGCTGAATGTGTTCTTAATCCATCCTTCTACTGGCAGGGAGGTTCCATCATCATGGGCAGGTCAGCAGTCGGTCCTTCCCATTTTGTCAGTGCCACAAGCCCCAGCTAGACCCTTCTGGATATGAACTCACGTCAAATTCACAACTCACCTTTGGCATCAATACCCCCATCAATACGTTTTACTACCATTTCTGCCTTTAAGAAAGCCTCTTGTTGGTCAATACCCCAATCCCATCGGCTTTCCTTCTTAACCAAGGTGTATGAAGGTCTTAATATCTGCTCTTGATGGGGAACAAAAGGTCTCCAGTAACCCAATAAACCAATGAAAGTCTGTTGGGAAGGCTTGTATCTCATCATTGACCACCTCTGGCATCACTTTGTCTTACCCAACCAGATGACACCAAGGACCTTAACTGATTGACCCAGCCCACGGATCTCCTCATGACTTTAAGTACGCCTGTAATGTCACCGCTACTTGAGACAAGGAGAATAAATCGTTACAAGTTAACATGACATCATCTACATAATGATAAAGCACCATCTTCTCTAGCAATATCCATCTTCCCAAATCTCTGGCTACCATCCTGTGACCAATTGTGGAACTATGGAGATACCCTTGGGAGCAATGCCTGGAAGGTCCATTGTCTCCTGTTCCACATGAAGGCAAATTGGTCCCTGGATTCAAGTCCTAATGGAATGTTGAAAAAGCCTACATAGGTCCAATACATAATGATATGTCTTGATGGATGCCATGATTTTCTTCTAACAAGGCTATATAAGGCACCTCTACAAGGATGGATAGAGTAACTTTATTGAGTTCCCTATAATCCATTGCTACTCACCAGGTCCCATTACATTTCTTTACAGGCCAAACTAGACTAATGAATGGATTTGAGCAGGCCTGATTACCCCTGCCTTTTCTAATTCTTTAATGATGGCTGTAATCTCATCATGCCCTCGCCACCCCACCCGGTAGCTTATATTGTTTTATGTTTATTACTCTCTGGGAACAGGCGGCTATCTAGGTTCCTGTTTTGCATGACCCATAGGACATATTTCACTACTTGGATACACCACTCAAATTCACCAGTCATTGTAGTCAGATTCAAAATCTACGCCCAAAATATACTCAGGAATGGGTGAAATATGCACTAGAAAACAGCCAGGATCAAAGTCTGCCAATCTGTAGGGGAGAGACTAGTTCGTCTAACCTTGATAATTTGTCACCCCCCCCCCCCAAGCATCGAAAGCCTTTATTTGTCCCTGAAATTTTTAGGGGTTTCCCTAGATAAATGTGCATTCCGCTTGTGTCTATTAGAGCTAGTACAGTCTGTTTGTTAGTGCAAGACCAGTAAATGGTTAACTCAACATGGGGCTTCCAGTCACCTCCTGTCGCAGGCCCTAGAGGGCTGCGCTGCCTGACACCTTGTGTCTAGGGGTAGGTGATATCCAACCCTGAAGTCCCTCCATCAGTGGAACGGCACTCAGTGACACATCTAGCTTTTTGAGCCTTCCTTCAAAGGAGAAACTCTTTTCTCTTAGGCAACGCCTTCCATAATCTTAGAAGACCTCATTGGGTTGTTTGTCTTTATTTTCTCTCCAGGTCCCACATAATATTTAGATATTGCCATAATTGTTTCTGAGAGACCTTGATGGGCCCCCTGTCCATCATTTTATTGTGGTAGGATCTTTTGTTCTCCCCCACTTTTCCATCCATCTATTTCCCTTAATGACAGATTCTCTCAGTTTCACTGAAGTCGGCCACCACAGCGGTTACTCTAGCAACGGGCCACTTGACCACAGCGGCAAGGACAGATACCAAAGTCCCGTACATGCTCCCAGGGCTGAATGTAAGCTACCATCTTTCATACCAAAGGAAACTGATTCTTCATCTGGGCCTCTAAAATGCTGGGCATACATGGCTTATTTCATTCCTAATTCACGTATGATTTCTTGTAGTTCTTCCACAGAGGTTCAGGGTAATGGAAGGGAGCGAGCATCCCCTTCGTTAGGCCAGCTTATCTCAATGCTAACATGTATCCAGTCAACCAAATTAGCTAAGCACCTGCAGTTCTCACTCATGCCTGCGGCACACAGTCTCTGTCTGAGGCAGGTCGAGCAGTAACTGCAACATTCAAACCCATTTGACACAATACCAAATCTCCCAATATCCCATGGTTGTAACACCTAAGCTGCCAACCCTTCTTGGTCCCTTTGCTTCAAAAACTCATTAGCTCCACCAATTCCACGGACAACGGGCTCTCCCCCAGCAAGAACAACAGGCATTCCCCAGGCACAGCCCCTTTACCCACTCTCATTTTGTTTTCTGTATCTTGCTGACTACTTCAACAGTTAGAAGGTGGAGAATCCGTAATGTATCCTCCAGACTGAGAAGGCACTTTAATATGGAAAAACGAAGCAAGCCACTCCATACCATTCACACCAGGTAACTTACAGGGTAAGTTACAGACAGGGTAATAGACAGCTATTCAGGGTAACTTACAGACAGGGACCAATCGGGCAGGTGGGTAGATGGACAGATGATCCAGGCGGTACCACGCAGCTCCTCCCTGCCCAGCCCGGACCTCAACCCACAGCTTTTGTAGAGTGAGGAGCATGGTGGTGAGCCCACAGGGTAGTTATCTAAAGTGGTGTCATCTGTGTGCCCAACAGAAGAACAAGATGGAGGGCCGAAGATGGAGTCAGTGTTGGCAATGCTCCCACGCCCAGCTAACCACTGTTCTACAATCTATCTCTGCGAATCTGACTCCTCTGGGTCCCTCATGTATGTCGTCAGTCAGCTCAGGCTGCCATAACAGAATAAGACAGACTGTGTGGCTCAAACAATGGACATTTATTTCCTCCCAGTTCTGAAGGCTGGGAGCCGAGATCAGGGTGCCAAGATGGTTCCGGTGACAGCTCTCTTCCTGGTTTGCAGACGGCCACCTTCTCACCTGTTCTCACATGGCAGGTAGGGAGGAAAAGAGAGGGAGAGCGAGTGAGTAAGAAAGGAGGAAGACTGAGAGAGAGAAACCTCTCTGGGGTCTCTTTTTATAAGGACACAAGTTTTGTTTTTTAAAGTTTTTATTTAAATTCCAGTTAGTTAACATACAGTATGATATTAGTTTCAGGTGTACAATATAGTGATTCAACACTTCCATACAACACCCGGTGCCCATCACAAATGCACAAGGACACTAGTCTTACTGGATCAGAGCCTTACTTTTATGACCTCATTTAACCGTAATTACCTTCATAAAGGCCCTATTGCCAAACACTGGGAGCTGGGGCTTCGACATGTGAATTGTAGGAGAACACCGTTCAGGCCATAACATCGTAGAAGAGGAATCAGACAATATTTGTCCTTTTGTGCCCGGCTTATTTTGCTTAGTATAATGTCCTCAAGATTCATCCATGTTATAGCGTTGATCAGAATTTCATTCCCTTTTAAGCTCAAACAACATCCCATTGTATGTATACGCTACATTTTGTTTATTCATCTGTTGAGGAACATTTGGGTTTGTACCATCTTTGGACCATTGTGAATAATACTCTTATGAACATTGGCATCCAGGTGTCTGTTTGAATCTCTGCTTTCAGTTCTTTTGTGTATATATCTGGAAATGGAATCATTGGATTAAATGGTAATTCTATATTTAATCTTTTAAGGAACTGTCCTATGTCCTTTGGAGTCTTGAGCCAGGACATATGCTAACATGTGCTACCAAGGCCGCATCATAGCACCTCAACCCAGGGCTGACCCTGGCAGAATCAGAAAGGGAGAATTTTATTCTTCTATCTCTGAAATGGATTTAGCATCTCTAATCCTTCCTCTGTACTGCCCAGCATCCCAGATATGCCCATGATGGACCCTTCCCCTTTCCCTACAAGAGAAATCAAACTCCTAGATGCAATCAAGGCCAGGACCAGGTATAAGATTTCCAAAATGCCAAAGGAGAGCCAACGAATGCCAGGGATGCTTTTCCTCCTCCACTATGTCTCAAAATTGGAAACTCACAAGGAGTGTGACCCAATGATCACTTCTCGCACTTACAAGCATATTGTGCAGGGCTACTCATTGTCAAACATGTCAGCTTTCCCTTTACGACTTCTGAGTTTTATCTTTTGAGAAAAGGCTTTCCATCCTCAAGATTATATATTTTTTCTCCAATATTTTTTTCTAATTCTTTCATGCTTATTTACCAGCTCTTCTGGATTTCAAATTTAGTTGTTAAGTAGGGATTTGGTGTTTTTCAAATTGATGGCCAGATGTCCCCCAAACAATGTATTGAATGAACCATATTTTCTTCACTGACTTAAAATACTATTTTTTAAAAAGATCCCATTCATTTATTTGATAGAGAGAGAGCACAAGCAGGGGGAGCGGCAGGCAGAGGGAGAGGGAGAAGCAGACTCCCCGCTGAGCAGAGAGCCCACTGTGGGGCTTGATCCCAGGACCCCAAGATCATGACCTGAGCCAAAGGCAGACGCTTAACCGACTAAGCCACCCAGGCAACCCTTAAAATACTGTTTTATCACAAGCTAAATTCCCTCATGTACCTGGATATAAAATGGAGAAAAGTGAAGAGCCCTGTCTGTCTGCTTTGAATGGTGGTGTCAATATAAATTCACAATTTTGTGTATGTGTGTATTTGTTTATTTCCTAGGTCTGTCCACAGAAATGGTCTTAAAACAACATTACAGAACACTGAGCATATCTAATGTCTATTTCTTGGTTTCTAAATACCATTGCCCATTAAAAAGAATTAGGGTCCTTGGAGAAATTGGGAATCCTGTGTCTTACTCCAGACCCTGAGGCAGGGAAAGTCCAAGGTAAGCATGAAACGTCAACATCTTGCTCCCAAAAGAAGAAAGGGCTTAAAGACTAATAAGGTAATATCAAAAGGGCATAGAAGTCATTTTGGAGGAGATCCTATAAGCCAAATCTGAGAAAATTTGAGAAGGGAGGGAGGGAGGGAGGGAGGAAGGAAGGAAGGAAGGAAGGAAGGAAGGAAGGAAAGAAGGGGAATTAAATTTATGGATTACAACTTCCTGAGCTTTAACAATCCATAAGTCCATAGTGATAGTCACAAAAACGGATACAGAAAAGAGGGGGAGAAGAAGAGTTTTTCTTTACTGAATGCCAGCTAATAAATACAGGAAGAATGATAAAATAAAAACCATTCTTTTGTAACTCCCAGTTGAATATCAATGATACTAAAACCATCAGGTAAGAACACCTGGGTGGCTCAGTCAGTGAAGCGTCTGCCTTTGGCTCAGGTCATGACACCAGGGTCCTGGGACTGAACCCCTCATCGGGCTCCCTGCTCAGTGGGGAGCCTGCTTCTCCCTCTCCCTCTGCCGCTCCCCCTGCTTATACTCTCTCTCTCTGTCAAATAAATAAATTAAAAAAAAATCTTTAAAAAATCAAAATAAAACCATCAGGTAAAGAAGTTGAGAAACAAGATTCACATGACTTCAAAGAATAATCCCATAGTTATGTATTAATACAAAGAAAAAGTGTGTCTTACAGCAGATTGTTTAGACATGGCCACTATAATTCCCCTCCTTGTATTCAATTCTATCAACCATGTGAATTCCTTTGGCTAATGGACAATAGATCATGTTAAAGAAGCAGGAGCATGAAACGTTTGTGAATTGGGAATTACTTTCTTGCTGCTGATAATATTTCCACTACCATAGAAACAAGCTTGGGCTAGTTTGATGGAAGATGAGAGATTGTGTGAATGAAGGCTCCAGAAATCCCACTTATCCAAGCCATCCCAGACGTATAAATAAGCCCAGCTGAGAAGAGCCAAGCCTGGCCCAGACCAGGAAGCTCTGTCAGCTACAGGTGCTGGGCTGCAGAATTGTGAGCTAAGCAAATGATTGTCGCTTGAAGGCAGTAAGTTTTGGGGTGTTTGTTCTGCAGCAAGGAATGACCACTACATAAGCTGGTTCCAGGAGTGGTGAGCCGTTAAAACAAAAAATTTAAATTTATAGCCTTGGGACTGGGCAGTGGGCAGAGGCTAGAAACTCCTATGTGAAGAAACTCCTATGACCAATTTTCCAAACCCTTCCTAATATACTGTCAGGGAAGTTTTAGGAACTCCACTTTATGTACTGTGGGCCCTCATGATCTCCAAGTATCAAGGAGCCGTTCTCACAACGTGTGAGGCATCCTTGCCAGGATGTCGAGTCATCAGTCATGGGATACTCATCCGATGTAAACGCCCATATCAATAAACTCTCCCCATCAAGATGTACATTCCAGTCCCCGCCCTGTCAAACCATACCTTTCATATGCACTCCCAGACTCACTCTCCTGGTTCCTGCCAAGTCCTGCAGATTTGACGATGGGGGAAGTCATCCATTTTCTCTCATTGTGGGGACAGTACTTCCTTGTTCAGGTCATTTGGAGACGGAAACCTAGTCTTTGTATGGATGCCATGAGGGTAAACAAAAGCAGTTAGAGGACATGCTCCATCTTGTGTGGCGTGTGCTTCTGATGAGAACTTTGCATGGTCTGCAGGCAGCAGGAGTCTACTCTTCTCTAGCAAGAGAAAGCATCTGCTTCTCTTAGCCGAATGTTGAAGAGATTCAGGTGTTTTAATGTTTTCGACTGCAAATGCTCCCATCCCACATCTCTGGATCCTCATTTTGGCCAAGGAGACTTTCTGGAGCTATGAATTTAGTTTCCCAAGTAACTCTGCCACACTACAAATTTTGGACCTGATTTTTAATAGAACCTTTAGCTACCAAAGGGAAAAAAGAACATATTATGGGCAGAACAACAAAAATCAGAATTCTCATCAAAAACTATGCAGATAAGAAGATAATGGAGCAACATTAAGGAATATTTTTAAGGGGAGCCTGGGTGGCTCAGTCGGTTAAGCGTCTGCCTTCGGCTCAGGTCATGATCTCAGGGTCCTGGGATCGAGCCCCGTGTCGGGCTCCCTGCTCAATGGGGAGCCTGCTTCCCCCATTGCCTCTGACCCTCTCCCTGCTCATTCTCTCACTCGCACACTTGCTCTCTCTCAAATAAATAAAAATTTTTAAAAATATATTTTTAAAAACACAGATTGACAGAGAAAGACAAATACCATACGATTTCTCTCATATGTGGAATTTAAGAAAAAAACAGATAAACATAGGGGGGATAAACGAGGCAAACCATAAAACAGACTCTTAGCTACAGAGAACAAACTGAGGCTTCCTGGAGGGGAGGTGGTGGGGGGATGGGTTAAAAGGGAATGGGTATTAAGGAGGGCACTTGTGATGAGCACTGGGTGTTGTATGCAAGTGATAAGTCACTAAATTCAACACCTGAAACATATTACACTGCACATTTTAACCAACTGGAATTTAAATTAAAACATGGCGGGGGGGAAGGAAAAAATAAGAATACAGACCTAGAATTCTATAACCAGAGAAAATATCTTTCAATTTGAAGGTGAAATAAAGAATTCTCAAAAGGAAAAGATGCAATAATTGATCACCAGCAGATCTTCACTATAAGAAATGTTTAAAGCAATTCTTTAGACAAAAGAAAAATAATTCCATGTGGCAATCTGAATATGAACCAAAGAATGAAGAGCATTGGATATGGCAAATATATATAAATATATTTATATATATGTTTATAAATATACTTATATATAAATATAAAAGATATTTTTGTCCTTTCATTTTTAATCTCTTCAAAAGATCATGGAGTATTTAAGGAGAAATAATAACAATGTATTTTGGGACTATAACATGTAGAAGTAAATGACATGACAGCAGTCGTATGATAGATAAAGAAGAAATAAAATATGCTGTTGGAAGATTCTTTCACTATATGTGAAGTGATATAATATTAGCTGAAGGTAGACTGTGATAAGTTAAAGATGTATATTATGAAGCTAAAAAATAGAGATATAACGTAGTAAGCCAATAATGGAGATAAAATTATATCATAAAAAATTACTCAAATAATCCAGAGAAAAGCAAGAAAAAAAGAAAAGAAAGAACAGGTGCGATTGACACTTAGAAGCAATAGGAAGATGGTAGATTTAAGCCCAACTATTTAGACTATTTAGACATTAAATTGTCTAAACATTCCAATTAAAAGGCGGAGATTTTCACATTGGATAAAAAAATCAAGACCCGATAATATTTTGTCACTGACATTTGAAACTGACATTAAATATAAAGGCATAGATAAATGGGTAGATAAAATATACCAAACAAAAACTAATTGAAGGAAAGCTGATGGCTATATCACCGTCACACAAAACAGAAGAGAAAACAAGAAATACTACCATGGGAAAAGTGACACATTTTATAAGAATAAAAGGCTTAATTCATCAATAAAACTCAACAATCCTAAATTTATATGCACTTAATAATAGCGTAGCAAAATACACAAAGCAAAACCAGATAAAACTGAAAGGAAAAGTGGGCCAATTCTGCAGGACAGCTGAGATTTCAACACTCCTCTCTAAGCAGTTGTAAACAAATAAATCAAAAATCAGTAAGGATACTGAAATCTTGAACAACAGTGTCAGCCAAATGCCCTAATGGACATAACACTCCACCACGAAACAGCAGAATACTCATATACGTGTACGTAAAAATAGAATAAGACCATATTCTAGGCCATAATATAAGTTTCAATAAACTTGAAAGAAGTCAAAATATATTTCCTGATCACAATGGAATTATATTAGAAATGAGTAACAGAAAGATATCTGGAAAATCCCTCAAATATTTGGGAATTAAATAACAGGCTTTCTAAATTACCCTTGGATCAAGAAAATAATTTCAAATATTAGGAATATCTTGAATTAAAATGAAAACACAATCTCTCAAAACTTGTGGGATATGAGTAAAGTAAGACTTATAGGGAACGTTATACCATCAAAAGCTTATACTGGAAAAGAAGAAAGCTGGTAAATCAGTAGTCTAAGCTCCCATATTAAGAAACTAGAAAAATCAGAGTAGAGTAAACCCAAAGTAAGCAAAAAGAAGGAAAAAAAGATAAATAATAAATGAAGGAAATAAAGATAACAGTGGAAGCCAGTACAAATCAGTACGTGTAAAATAGAAAAACAGGAAAAAAACAAATAAAAAGCTGACTTTTGGCTATCAATAATAATTGATAAACATCTAGCTGAAATTATCAAGTAACAAAGAGAAGGCAAGAAATTGCTAATTCCAGGAATGAAAGTGGAGACATTTCTAAAGAATTTACAAATATTACGAGAATAATAAGGGGATATATAAGCAAATTTTTACCAATAAATTTGACGACTTAAGTAAAATAAAGAGCTTCCTTGAACGACACAGATAACCAAGGCTTACGCCAGAGGAAATACCTAGATCTAGCAGGTATCGCCCTAGATCTGGTAAAGAAATTGAATGCATGCCTAAAAAAATTTCCACAGAGAAAATTCCAGGCCTATAAAACTGACATTACCCAAATCCTTCTCCTTCTGATTTTGCTTTCAAAAGTTTGAGGCTGGAAAGATTTGGAAAGCATGGACAAGCCTTCTGACTCCTTACACGAAGGGAGAATGAAATCCTAATCCAAGAATGGTATTTTCCCAGGCTGGGCAAGTGAGAGCAAAGGGACCATGCTTCCCAGAGTGGAGGGATCTGGGCCCCCGTTCCTGACAGCAGGGCAGAGAAGCAGCAAACTGAGAGACACACGGCCATAGGCTACAGCATAGCAGACGCGAGCCAAGTCGGCCTGAGCCAAGTCTTGATTACACGTGAGGCACAAAATCTTCAGAGACACCAAGGCTGAAAAGCCCACATGGAGGGGGACAGTGGCCCTCTCAGGATACCGTGTGGCCCAGTGACTTGAGGCCAGTTAGACTCCACCCAAAGCTTTTACACTTTGTGACAAGCCCCAGGAACCTTGATACAAGCCTAAAAATGGCTATGATGCATTTCCCACCAGCCCAGCAAGAATGGGTCTCGAGCAAAAAATGGAGTTGTTAAATTATGCACTTGAGGGTATATGCTGAAAGATACACCCACAAAAATCCTCCCCAAATAGGAAATGACATAAAACAGTATCAAAAGGAAAGCATCAGGATGAAGAAAAATACGTACACTGTCGTTTACAACCTTTGAGGACGAACACTATCTCAAAGAGAGGAAAAAATGACCTGGCACAGATTTCCCCCGGAGAAGAAGAAAAAAGAGAGCGGGACAGGCTGCTACGTAGATGGAAGTAGAAAGAAACTACCACGTGGAGAATGCACTGCTTCTGTAGAGCAGCCCAGGCGCCAGCCGACGACCCCCGCCCTGTGCTGAGGTTGTGCTAAGCTAGAACTCTGGATGGCAAATTCGCTCAATATCAAAGAGCGCTGCAAATTCTGGAGAGCGTGTATCTTACGGCCACCGAGGCCACTGAACAATTCACCTCCCAGGGGCTGCCTTCTAGGACTCATTCCTCTCTCACCACGTACTGTATCCTGGAAGCTTTTGACTTAGCGAGAAGCTCCTTAGTACAGGGAGGAAGAACGAAGAGCCAGATGGCGTTCTTTTCCCTCTGACTCACTAACAAAAGAATCTTTATTCTCCAAAGAGAATAATTTACTCTCATCCTCCCTTGCTCGTGTCAAGGGGCCAGCCCGGAGTCAACACCTCCCAACCGCTTCTTACACCCTTATGAAAACAACCTCCATGCACCGTTGAGCCCCACACCATCTGCCTGCACCGCACCACCTCCCCATCCTCATTCGCGGACGCCTGGTCACTCCCAGCCCAACCCTGGACGTTATCCTGGGTGTTTTGATGTAAATGTCCCTTCTGGCGCGCGAGCTAGCCGCCTCCTCCCACCTGTCCTGTAGCTGCGCCCGGTTTGTACGGTGGAGTACCGAGTCAGCAGCAACTTCAAGGCCATCATGACTACCGACCGCGTATCAAAGTCTCATCGTTCCCGTAAAATATCCGCGGTTGCCACGCTCCTAGAGTGTGAGGCTGCTTGCGCAGAACAGTTCCTTGGCCTGACGGACGAGTACACACCTCACATCGATGGTTTTCGACCTCAGCTGTGTCCCCAGCACTGCTCAGCAATCCTCCTCCCGGCCTCTACCCCGCGGTTCCCCTCTGTCCCACGACCTTCAGCGCCTAACCAGAACTCAGCTCTCATTCTCGGAGAAGAGGGGGGACTCTCCGGCATGAACTCCAGTTTTCCATCCCCCCGCCCTGCAGAACGGCTTGTATCTGCCCCCACACATGCCTTCCTTGCCTCTGCCCCTCCCTGAAGGAGAAGGTGCCCCCCCCCCCATCAAAAGCGATTTCCACCTCTTGTGCTTGGGACGCATCTCCCCATCTCAGACACGTTGCTTTTCAAATATTCCCTCCTTTTCCTAGGTCTTCGATCCCCCCCCCTTTCTGTTGGCTTCTTCACTTAAATAAATACACATGCTCACATTTCTTAAATTCTCAGGGAAAACAAAAACAACCTAAATCTTTCTTTTCGTAGCAACCTTTTCTGTTCTTCATCCCCATTTACTCTGTTTTTTCCATTGAAAATATTTATCGTTATTTCTGACTACCAAAAAAATACATCTTTACTGCAGAACAACTTTTACATTTGCCGAAATTATACACAGCCTACTTTAATTTTCCCTAACTTGGCTACATGTATCAAATGTAGTAGGCTCAAGCCCTTAGAAAAGGGAAGAGGCCAATTTGGTGGGAACTGTGACCAAAAACTCGGCAGATTCAACTACCATTCCCGTCTTCCTTGCCCCTGTCTACCGCTGCCCTCCCTCCCCTATCCCCAAAGACCAACACTGCCGTTCTCGGAACATTCTTCACCGTAGGGTAGTTGTGGCTGGTGACAGCTGAGGATTTTGATGGCTCTTCTGGTCCGTGTCTTGACTGTTCTAAGCTCGGGTCCTGGAGGCGCAAGGAGGTCACAAGCGTGGAAGTGAGTAAGATGGATGTTTGGCAACATTTCTTTTAAGAATGTTCCTGTCCCCCAACTTAAGTTCATCCCCTCTAAAGCTATCAGGTTTAACTGGCTTATTTCCTCTTAAACTAAGAGGAATAGGGGGCAGTAATTACTATAGACTGAATTATTTTACTTGGTAATAATTGGAAATAATTAGAAATCAAGGGACGCCCAGGTGGCTCAGTTGGTTAAGCATCTGCCTTCCGCACAGGTCATGGTCCCAGGGTCCTGGGATCAAGCCCCGTGTCAGGCTCTCTGCTCTGCTGGGAGCCTGCTTCTCCCTCTCCCTCTGCCTGCTGCTCCCCCTGCCTATGCTCTCTCTGTCAAATAAATAAATAAAATCTTAAAAGAAAAAAGGAAATACTTAGGACTCAAAACATTCTTTTGGCCAAGTCTCATAGACCTACACGAAGTCACACCTCTGTGATCCTTCTTCATTGTCACATCTCTCTCTGGCCACAGCCAGGAAAGCTTCTCTGCTTTTAAGGACTCATGGGATTAGGCTGGGCCCAGGCAGGTAATCCAAGACAATCTCACATCATACAGTTCTTCACCTTAATCACATCTGTAAAATCTCTTCACCCACACAAGGTAACAAGGTCACAGGTTCTAGGGATTAGAAAGTGGACATTTTTGGAGGGTCATCATTCTGTCTACCACACACGATACACTTTGAACCTTCAATAACTGAATCGCGTGCCATGATCTTTTACACGTGGGAGCGTGTAGCACAGCGGTCTGGCGCACTAGTGTCAACTGTTGTGTCAGGGAGCCCGTGTTGCATGCATGTGGCTAAAATCAAGAGGACTTGTTCTGTCTACTCAAGCTACTATTTCAGATGTGAAGTCGAAAATCTACACGCTTTTAGAAACACAGAGAAGCCCTCAACTGTGTGAAGAGAAAGGGAAGGACTTAGGTTTGGTTTTTTGCTTTTTTTTTTTTTTTGCCATTTGCAAAAGACAAACTTTATTTTATTTTTTTAATGTTTTTTTATTATATTATGTTAGTCACCATACAGTACATCCCTGGTTTCTGATGCAAGGTTCGATGATTCATTAGTTGCGTATAACACCCAGTGCACTATGCACCCACGTGCCCTCCTTACTACTCATCACCGGTCTATCCCATTCCCCCACCCTCTCCCCTCTGAAGTCCTCAGTTTGTTTCTCATAGTCCATAGTCTCTCATGTTTCATTCCCCCTTCTGATTACCCCCCTTTCTTTATCCCTTTCTTCCCCTACCGATCTTCCTAGTTCTTATGTTCCATAGATGAGAGAAATCATATGATAATTGTCTTTCTCTGCTTGACTTATTTCACTTAGCATTATCTCCTCCAATGCCGTCCATGTTGCAGCAAATGTTGAGAACTCGTTCTTTTTGATAGCTGAGTAATATTCCATTGTATATATGGACCACAGCTTCTTAATCCAGTTATCTGTTGAAGGGCATCTCGGCTCCTTCCACGATTTAGCTATTGTGGACAATGCTGCTATGAACATTGGGTTGCATAAGGCCCTTCTCTTCACTACGTCTGTATCTTTGGGGTAAATACCCAGTATTGCTAGTTATTTTTAAAAGCTGTTTAAATTGTTGTGTTTGTCCATTTTCACTGAATTCTCAGCTTTTCTTCAGCTTTGTGTAGAGAAAGGCAGTGACTCCAAACAGCGACTGTTTCACATTGAAGCTTTTTGGTTTTCCCAGTGTCCATCCAAACCATGAGGACAAAGTCATTCTGAAAGAAACTTTTATTCTCCGAGTTAATATCCGTGATTGGGTAACTGCGAATTAGCATAATTTCAATCACATTTGGTCATCCGAACAATCTGAGTTTATTCCTACAAAGCAGCATGCCGCAGGAGAGGCAAAGTGGGCACAATGGCCATACCATTAGATCCGGGAAGGGGCACTCGTTGGTTATGACATGCTTGATCCCTTTTGTTAGGTGAACAAATTGGTTTTGAGCTCAGCCAAAGATCTTGCCAGGAAGATTTTGAACAAAAAAAGAGATTCAAATAACTTAATAAAAAGAAGGTTCTCGTAAGTGTTTTTCCAATCTCAATGGCAGCCTCGAGTGAATAAGGGATTTTTTTTCCTGCGTCATTTTGGGCATCATTACCAAATAACACAAGTACGAATTCTGGTAATCTCCTCAGATGGCTTCTTTTAACGAAAATTCGTTGAACAAAAATAACGTACATCACTTTTGTTAGGCACTATCAAAAGAGTAAATTATATGTAATCACCTCTCAAGCTATGAATACACGTGAATTAGAAATCTTGGTGCAAGTTTACATCAAAACTAAAACATTCTCATTAATGTGGATTCTCATAAATTTTTCTTAAACTATGTGAAATTGAGCTGAATATCCTAATTTCCTGACTGATCTTAAATACTTTTCTTCTTCTCCTTGGAGAACATTTTGGCGAATTAATTAGATATACTACTGTTTATATTACATAGTTCACTTCTTTATTTCCATTTATGACAGTAATACTAACTTTGACATGCGGTAATAATATAAAATTTTCCTTTCAAATACATTTATCTTAGTAAAAATGAGTCAAACTAAATAAAACAGTCTGCACTGGAATTTGGGAAACTTGTAACAAAATCAAAAGCATCTGGCGAATAGTAAATACATGATGAAAGATAGCTACTATTTTAGAAACATTTTTACTTATTTTTTAGTTAAATCATTGTGAAAATTTACATTTCTATTATTTAATTTACAATTTCAAATTTATTCAACAAGTAGGTACTGCCCGTGACGTGCCAGGCCCTGGGAATTCAAAGATGAAAAGGAAGGAAATAACCCTGCTTTCAAGGAGCTATCATTTTAGTGGAGAGAGCTACTGAACAACCAGTAACAACCTAATTTTTTTTTTAAGATTTTATTTATTTACTTGCCAGGGAGAGAGCACAGGCAGGCAGAGGGAGAGGGAAAAGCAGGCTCCCCGCTGAGCAGAGAGCTCAATGTTGGGTTCGATCCCAGGATCCTAGGATCATGACCTGAGCCCCAGGTAGACCCTTAATCGACTGAGCCACCCAAGCTTCTCCAAAATGTTTTTTTCTTATTATGAAGCTACGTACAAAGTGCTGTCTGAGCACAGGGGAAGGCTCCCTAGGTTTGCCGGCAGGATAAGGGAATTCTTTACAGAGGAAAGCAATTGAGCAGAAGTATGAAAACGGCAAGTAAAGGGAGCCACAAGCAGCTCCATACTCCAGAGGATGAAGCTTAGGGAACGGAACAGAGGGAGATGAGGCTTAACAGGAAGGCAGAGGCAACCGTGATGGTCTTCGTATGTCAAGGGCAAAAGTTGTGGTTGTATCATGTGGCTAGTGAGCAGGGAGCTGCTGACCAGCTTCGATCAGGGAAGTAAAATATTCAGCGTGTTAGAAAAATCACTCAGGCAGAAGCCACATGGGCAAGCCGCTGGAGGGACAAGGCTGGAGGCGGAAGAGTGGCAGGTAGTTCGACAACAGTCCATGTGAGAGCTGAGGCCGACCACGCCCAGCAGAGGCCACGGAGAGGAGGGGCGCAGGGGAGCCGCGGCCGGGTGCAAGTGCCCGCCGGACTCGGGAAGGATGGGATGCGGAGGGGAAGGGAAGACCCTCTCCAGCTCTCCTCTCAATCTACCAGACTTCTGGATAATCCTGCAGTCCGTTCCATTTTCTCTTAGTCAAGCCAGAACAGCGTGCTTCGCAGCCGCACTCTGACACTGTCATGCTAAATAACAGGAACCATTTCGTTTCCAAATCAAGCCACTGTTGATTGCCTTGTCTTTGGAAATCAGTATTCCATTCA
This sequence comes from Ursus arctos, assembly GCF_023065955.2. Lineage (NCBI taxonomy): Eukaryota > Metazoa > Chordata > Mammalia > Carnivora > Ursidae > Ursus > Ursus arctos. Next base: position 6,986,206 of record NW_026622986.1, read on the forward strand.
CAATACTGCAAATGACTGCTAATGAATAGGACTTGAACAGATGTTAAAATAATGTTTTGAGTAAGTAGGGTGCTCTGTGAACAAGGTTAGAATCTCCCCATTACAATTTTCCAACACCACACACCTGGCATCTTTGCTAATTGAAACTGTTAGATATCGTTCCCCATAAATCCTGCTTATATGGCTAATGTAGCGTGAAATTATGCCAACTGAAGCAAAACATAGTGCATAATAAACATTGGCAAAACCAGCATGACTATGTTAGCAGTTTTGCATACAGAGTACAGAATCAGGGTTTCTTCTTGGAACATGTGGCCAATTCTTTTTTTTTTTTTTAAGTTGAATGTACAAAACAAAATAAGGAATGTTTATTAAATTTGCATCGTAAAGTGAAATTGTATTGGTGATAGAAAAGGCAATAAGGATCACAACAAGGATCCTACTCAAGGTTTTCTTTGATTTCTGAAAGGTGGTTTTTGACAACTTGGTTCCTTGAAAGTGTGTGCAGGTCTTCATCAAATACTCAAGACAAACCTGGCTGTTTAGGGCCAGTCACCAAAGACATTAAATTCTCCCGTCCTCTGCAGTGTCTCTCCATTTCTTTGCCCTCACCTCCCTTGAGTTAGGTAATGCGTGATGGGCACGAAGGAGGACACTCGATGGGAAGGAGCACTGGGAGTTCTACGCAAATGATGGATCACTAAATTCTCCCTCTGAAACTAATAATACACTGTATGTTAATTAAATTGAATTTAAATTTTAAAAAGAGGGAATCCTTAATAACAACGACTAACATTTATTGAGTGCTTCCTGGAAGGCCGATATGTTGTAAAAGCTTTATTACATATATCACCTCAATGAATCCTCATGACTATCCTACGAAGCAACTACTATTATTCCTTACCTTTTTTATCTGAGGAAACCGAGGCCCAGAGAGGTTTACCAGTTTGCTGACAGTCAGACAGCTAGGAAGGGGCAGAATCAGTATTCAGACCTCAAGACTCCTAACTGCTTTGCTCTACTGTCTCTAATTGGGAGGAGATGCTGGGTGACCTCGGGGCTGGAGTCATATCTTAGGTTTATACCTCAAGCAGAGACTCCTGCCTAAGAAACCAGAAACCTACCACCCTGTTTGTATCAATGAAATACAGCTAGGTAATGAAAAAGTAAGATTTCATTCACAGTGATGCCCCACTCCCAAATAAGGCTCAAAATACTTGGGCATTCATTTAACTTGGGGACCAAGAGAGCTAATCAATGAAAACCACAAAATCAAGGTGGGGATTACTTAAACAGAGTCCCTCATCATTAAAATATATAGAAATATTTCATATTCTTTCTTGTTTTTTTTCTGGATATACAGCATCACAAATTTATAAAGTTCTAGAAAATATCTTTTGAGAATTTTAATTAAGAGGGATATTACAAAGAGAAAATTACTTTAAAATCATGATAAAAACTAAGCAAGAGTCTCCAGAAATTAACTTCAACAATTATATGAACTTAATGAATCTTGAACCAACAGTAGCATAGCAGAGGGGAAAAGGAACCCCTATGGAACAAATGCTGTGGGAAGAAGTCTATAGCTGGATCCCAGATGAACAGAAAGGAGCGACTTCCCGAACTACAGACTATTCCAAGTGGGTTAAAAAATTAAAATGTAACAAATCTCTGAAGCACCAGCTCTATCCAGCTGGGAAAGAGAAATAAATTTATGAATGAAGACGTGAAAGATATTATCAGTTCTAAGATGTTTGGATATTTTTAAAATTTATGATTGCATAATGGAACGTGTTTTGTACATGTCAAGAAAAACAAGTCAAGAGATTACATTTGTGAGAATACAAGTGACAAATGCTGTCTGTTAAGAACGTACAAATAAAAGAACCAGAAATATTTATTAAATGCCCAGATTTCATTCTGGGAGTGATTCAAAGTAGATGAATTAAGAGTTTCCATGGAAGTAGGGGCGCCTGGGTGGCCCAGTCGTTAAGCATGGCATTCTTCGTTTCGGCTTAGGTCGTGATCTCAGAGTGGTGGGCTGGAGCCTGGCATCGGGCTCTGTGCTCAGAGTACAGAATCTGCTTAAGACTCCCTCTCCCTCTCCCTCTGCCACACTCTCTCTCTCTCTAAAATAAATACATAAATCTTAAAAAAAAAAAAAAAAGAGTTTACATGGGAGGAAATAGAAAGATAAAACCCATCTAAGTAAGTACTTAACTTCAATAACAATCAAAAGAAATGTGTTTAAAATAAATTAAAGTACTATTACCTTACATGATAATTGAGAACTTTTTTTTTTAAGATTTTATTTATTTATTTGCCAGAGAGAGAGAGCACGTGAGCACAAGCAGGGGGAATGACAGGCAGAGGGAGAAGCAGACTCCCTGCTGAGCAGGGAGCCGGATGTGGGACTCGGTTCCAGGACGCTGGGATCACGACCTGAGCCGGAGGCAGGTGCTTAACTGACTGAGCCACCCAGGAGTACCAAGAACTTCTGAGTTGTCTCCGTAACCCTAATCCTGCCACAAGGAAAAAAGTGGTATGTAAACACGAAAGAGAACTACACCAGGATTTCTAAGTGTTTTTCAGAGTAGTGCTGGGCTTACACCTTTGGTTGACTTTGTATTGACTAAGCTATTTTCCATATCCACGGGGGCAGATTCACTTGTGAATTTTTGCCTGGTAAGGGGTGCAAATAATTTCTTTCCAGTGTCAAAAACAATGCCAAAGGTTACAGTTTATGACTTTGCAGGATACTAAGCTGTTTACAAATCGCCAGCTCCTCAAATGCTCCTTGAGACACTTTTCGTATCTTATTGGTTCTCTCATCCATTCATTGGTTAAAGAACATTCCGGGCATGTGCTTATTTTATATTTGCATGCGAGTCAAGATTTTACCATCTTGAGAATTTACTTTAGCACTTTCAGAGGTCACCCCGTAGAGATGTCCAAATGGACTTACCCGACACACCCAGTTAAACCGCCTTGCCTGAAATGCACACGCATGGTTTCCTCGAGCCCAGGTAAAGTCTTTTCTTGGCTTCCGGAGTGATTCTTAAACAGTGATAAAACTATTGATTCTGGTGGGTTTTTTTTTTCTTTCTTACTTTCTGGTCTTGTTTTTGCTTCTGGCTCATGTAATGCCAATCAATGATTCCCCACTGATGGCAGCAATGGCTAGAAACTTGCTGATACGGTCTGATGATTTGGGATGCCTGTAGCGTGGGTAATGGACACGTATTCTCTATTGGCTGACAGATGACAGGGACTCTGGTTTGTCTTTCTGTTTGTTTGTCCGTTTGTATCTTGGTGAGCTCAATTCAATCAACCAAATATTTGATGTCTACTGTACTGTGAGGGAGCTCTTTGAAATTAGGACAATTGAGTTTTTGTATTTCTGTGTTTACGTCTGATCCGTTGCTGTAGTCATAGGACTGACGCTTTAAGCTATGTTTATGCACCTGTGTGTCTACCATTCAGAACAACCTTTCCCAGTAATTGTGCAAGTGTGAAATATTCCCCTACATCCAGAGCTTCTTAATAATTACTGCTCTTAAGTTAAAGGAGCTCTGTTCTGATTGTTTATAGGGACAAATAAGTGCCCAAAGAAATCAAATACTCTCAAAATTTACAGAAAATAAGCAAACTGTACCTTAAGTGCTTTAAACGTGCTAAACTTTGAGGGGAAAAAATCATTCTTACAGAAATCATTAACTCAGAAATATTTTTCGAATCCAAGCTTAAATAATTAAGGTGAACCTTTGAGCAAATCAGACTGGTTTGACAATTTTGGTTTAAGAAAGAAAACAGTTGTATGTTTTTACTCCAATCTATCAGTACTAAGTAATCTATAAGCACACATTTTACTTTTTCATAAGACTTAGATTTATTTTCTCATAGAGAGATTAGTTGACTTGAACTTCATAAATTCTTATATAGGTTATCTATCAAATAAGCTAACAATACTCCTATATAATATTTAAGATTATTAAAGTCTATATTTGTGTTCAACTATATTGAATCATAATTTCAACTAATGTTTTATACAGTAATGATGTTTTATAGTAGTTTGGTTTAAATATAATTTCCAAAATCCTTAGGAACCTTAAACACTTAGATTGATAGTACATCAATTTATTTATTTTTATTTTTTTATTAAAAGATTTTATTTATTTCAGACAGAGAGAGAGTGAGAGAGAGCACGAGCTGGGGGGGGGGAGCAGAGGGAGAAGCAAACTCCCCCCTGAGCAGGGAGCCTGACATGGGGCTCCATCCCAGGACCCTGGGATCATGACCTAGGCTGAAGGCAGATGCTTAACGAACTGAGCCCCCCAGGTGCCCTGATAGTACATCAATTTAATTAATGAATAATCTTTTGATCCGTGAAAATTCTTTTTCTTTTTTTTTTTAAGATTTTATTTATTTATTTCAGAGAGAGAGAGAGCACAAGCATGAGCGGGGTCAGAGGGAGAAGCTGACTTCTTGCTGAGCAGGCAGGGACCCCAATGCGGGGCTCAATCCCAGGACCCTGAGATCATGAACTGAGCCAAAGGCAGACATTTAAGCGACTGAGCCACCCAGGCACCTCTGAAAAATTTCCAAGACTGAATACTGACCAGTGATTACTAAACATGATTTAAAGTTTTGGGTTTTCCTTTTTTTTTTTTTTTTTTAATACACAACAAGTGATATGTGGAATTTAAAAAAACAAAACAAAGGATCATTGGGGGGGAAGAGAGAGGCAAAACAAGAAACAGACTCTTCACTATAGAGAACACACTGATGGTTCCTAGAGGGCAGGTGGGGGGGGGGTGGGAGAAATAGGCGACGGGGATTAAGGAGGGCACTTGTTGTAATGAGCACTGGGTGTTGTATGGAAGTGTTGCATCATTAAATTGTATTCCTGAAACTAATATAACACTGTATGTTAACTAACTGGAATTTAAATAAAAACTTAAGAAATGTATTCATTTTTTGCCATTTTAGGAAGGTATGGAAGAAAGTGTGAGTGTGGGGCTGCTGAGGATTGTGTTACGTGCATCCATGAGCTTTGCCAGTTGGCTGAAGTGCTCATATGTAACAAAATTCCCAGTTTTCTATTTGAAATATAGTTTAGTTACTTCGGCTAAAAGTTATAATTAATACGCATGGACTAGCAGCAAAAGTGACAGAAAACTATAGCTGAATATGCCAAGTCATGGGATGAGTTTTTGTTTCCAAGGAAAAAAGAACATAGCTTTGTCTAAAATAAAATACAAGTTTGTTTCAGGATATGCAAGAGTAAAATGAAGGATAAAATTCGAGTGAAGGGCACGCTGCTGAGGGTGTGAGGGAAGAGATTTTCTTTGCCTTAGTTTATACTTGGCTGAGTCTGAGAGACAGCCATGATAGATAATTAATTTTGACCAAGTTTGCCAGCTCTGATGGGCTTATTCACTAAGCAATCATTTAAAAAAGGGAGAGGGGATCATGAAACATTTATTTCCATGTACTCTGTTGGTGCAAAACTAGGATGTGGCTTTCTCTCTGTTACATGACAGATTGGTCCTAGAGCTCTTACCAAGCAGTGGTTAAAGGTTATCCTTTATCTTCTGAGAAATCTGCCCAGGTAGCAGAGATTCCATAGCTTACCAGAATAGTGTCCTTGATTGTCCAAAACAAAACACAGAATGTTCCTCACTTGAGAAAGAGCTAAGTTTCTTCTATGTTTATCTTAAAATATTTTTACGTTGGTTAAATAAGTAACCAACTATTGATTCCCAGGCTTCCTATTATCCTATCTTAACCAAGTATCCAAACACCTTCTGATTATTTTTTTTGATTCTGTCTTTTCAAAATCCAGCCTTTAAATTTAGGAAGAAAGGGGCAGAGGAGCTGTCTTTAAACTGAAACTGTCTTTGAAATTTCCCAGAGGGCCCTTGGAAATTGCAAAGATATTTTCTTTTCACCTTAGAAAAGGAGAGATGCTAGAAAGAATTGGGTTTGTTTGGTATCCTTTATTAGTTCAACACAACTGTAAAAACTGCAGGGGAAAAAAATTATCAAGTCAGAAGAGATGGGGCGCCTGGGTGGCTCAGTTGTTACGTGTCTGCCTTCAGCTCAGGGCGTGACCCAGGGTTCTGGAGCCCCGCATCGGGCTCCTTGCTCCGCTGGGAGCCTGCTTCTTCCTCTCCCACTCCCCCTGCTTGTGTTCCCTCTCTCGCTGGCTGTCTCTCTCTCTGTCAAATAAATAAATAAAATCTTAAAAAAAGAAAAGAAAAGAAAAAAAAGAAAAAATTTTTAAAAAATCAGAAGAGATGCTCAGCCTTCCCTCAGTTAAGTCTATATTGGTAAAATGTTATAAATATCAATATTCTAAAATGGGTCTATTTTATGGAAAGATCTTAGAGACTTATAAATCCTCTCACTGTTTGTAATATATTCTTACTTTCAGGGGAAGGAGACATTGATTAAACCCTAATGAAACAGTTACGTACTGATCCCAATAGAGAACTCTACTTCCGTTCTGATGCTATTGTTCACTGTAATACGTTAACTACATTCAGTCTCCTGATTGTACAGGTGTCTCCTGCCCTCAGATGCTTGATTGAAGGCTCTGCTCTAAGCTGGAGTTTGTTCTCCACGAAAGGACAGTTGCAGAGCCCTGTAGAAAGGACTGGCATAGGTCCTTTAAACTATTGATACTTCGAAGACTAGACTCCCGTGTACAGGTTTTTGAGTTGACATTGCTTAGATAACGTTCAGACTATTCCAGTGAACTCAGTGGGGATTTCCAGGACTCTTTTCAGTCCAGATGTAGACATACCTCATGAAAGCAGGTTGCGGACCCAAGATCCAGCCACACAATAATCAATTCCATAAGACCGCGCCCAGAGAAATTTCACCGTGCCCTTTTATTTGGAATATTGTTGGTATGATTTCTAATACTCTAGTTTTCATGGAAATAGGAAGCCCTTTCTCTGTCTTTCCAAGCTATTGATAGCTCACTTTCAGTTTAGTAACCTATGCTTTGTAAACTGATACATAAAAATATTTTTTTAAAGATTTTATTTATTTGACAGAGACAGCCAGCGAGAGAGGGAACACAAGCAGGGGGAGTGGGAGAGGAAGAAGCAGGCTCATAGCGGAGGAGCCTGATGTGGGGCTCGATCCCATAATGCCGGGATCACGCCCTGAGCCGAAGGCAGACGCCTAACCGCTGTGCCACCCAGGTGCCCCCATACAAATATTTTTAAAAGGGGCCCCTGGGAGCTTCAGTCGGTTAAGTGTCCAGCTCTTGATCTCAGTTCAGGTCTCGATCTTAGGGTCGTGAGCTCAAGCCCCACATTGGGCTCCACGCTGGGCATGGAGCCTACTTAAAACAAAAACAAAAACATTTAAGATGGTATCTGATTCTCACTGTCCCCTCAGAATTCAGAAAACAAACATTCTGGGGCGCCCGGGTGGCACAGCGGTTAAGCGTCTGCCTTCGGCTCAGGGCGTGATCCCGGCGTTATGGGATCGAGCCCCACATTAGGCTCCTCCGCTATGAGCCTGCTTCTTCCTCTCCCACTCCCCCTGCTTGTGTTCCCTCTCTCGCTGGCTGTCTCTATCTCTGTCAAATAAATAAATAAAATCTTAAAAAAAAAAAAAAAGAAAACAAACATTCTTACTGAATCGCCTTACTTTAAATAACAATGTAATTATTTGTATAGATTTAATAATAATTTGTTCCCCTTTACCAGAAAACGATGGGAAAACCAACTGTGCAGTCGAGACCACGCCTGAAGTGTTATATTCAAGAATGATTCTCATTTAGGTCTAAGTAGCTTCCGCAGGTGACGTCTGATCAGTGCAGCATCTTGGGCTGGGTAGCAGCCCAATCCTGTGTGGCCGTAGGTTTGCAGAGCAAACTCAAGTTTTCCCAATGGCTAATTAATTTTCCTGCTACACCTATGTAAATAATCGAGCTAACCAAATCGTAGGAGAGCAGACTTCCTGTATTGAGAATACTCTTTGGAGGTAATTTCTGATTGCAAGTGAGGGAAACTGTCAGAATAATTATGCAAAACGTAGTACCAGACAAAAGAAATTTCTGGGTGTTCCTTCAGTGCAGAGCTAGGTTTGCCCTTTGATTTACTTTCTATTGATTGATCTGTTTTACAACTCAGCCAAGGTTAACCTAAAGAGGTCTGGTCCAGATGTAAATGATCTGTCTGGTGGAAAAGATAACCACAGAAGTTACAGTTTATTACCCTGTGAGATATTAGACAGTTTTTATCTGACCGCGTAATCTTATCCTAACAATCCTTGGTTAAATTGCCTCTAAGTGCTCAGCTCTGCAAATGCTCGTTGAGCCAGTATGAACGTCTTCCTGGATCCCTCATTAATTAATTGGTTGGATAAAATCTTTGAAATGTGCTCACTACTAATTTGCATGAAAGTTACGGTTTTACCTATTTGAGCAGAGGTTCAAAATGTTTGTTAAACAAATACAGAGCTCATGGGGGAAGATCAGAGTGTGCACTTTAAAGATGGGAGCAGGGGCTGAAATCTAGCCCACACTCCATCCGCCAACCTCTCCCTGTCACAGCCCGTGTCCATCCACTGGACACAAAGATGTCTGTGTGGCTGCTTCCCTCCCATGTGCACCAAGGCACTGACAGGTTAGTGGTGGCCCTAAACGTATCTGTAAAAGTAGCAAAAATTTATTTCTTTAAGATTTTATTTATTTATTTGAGAGAGAGAGATACAGAGAAAGTGAGAGCACAAGTGAGGAGGAGAGGGAGAAGCAGGCTCCCCCCAGAGCAGGGAGCCCGATGCAGGGGCTCCATCCCAGGACCCTGGGATCATGACCTGAGCCAAAGGCAGACACTGAACTGACTGAGCCACCCAGGCGTCCCACAAAAATACTTTTAAATTATAAAATCAAATGAAATAGGTACTGCATGAAAACTAGTATAAATATGTTGTGGATAACCAGGAAATATTTTCAGTCCCTGAAAGGAAACCTTGCAATACATCATCAGCTATGGAACTCACTATAATTTTACTTCAATTTTAGGGTATTATATTTTAGGGTATCTAGCCCAAGAAGACAGATTTGCCCCCTACCTACCTCCTCCAAAAATCGATCTGTGTACGAAGCAGCGCATTAATAAAATGAAAAAATTTCAAACACATAATGCACGTATGGCAATCCAGTTCCAACAAGGCTGGAAAAATTAGAGCCATGTGGTGGACGCCATTGAGTGCCAGACCGTGGAGTTTGAACTTTACACTGTGACTAAGGAGAGCTGCGGCATGGTCTTCGAGAAGCAACATGATGAAAACAGTGTTGTCGGAAGTACTTGTGACTATCTGGGTAAAGGTTAATGTGGGATAAAGACAGCTCCTGCATTCCCAGTCTTGACGGATGGCAGAAGGATAAGAGCAAAAGATTCTCCATTTATTTCTATACGGTAAAGGCGAGTTTGAAGTGATATAAATAGTAAAGGGCTTAATACTGATTTTTCTTCTTTAAAGCTGTATAAATTTCTAGTTGACTTGGTATGAATAATTTTTATCATAATTTTTAAAAACCTTAATTGACCTGGTTCTCTGTTAAAGAAACACCTTGGATTTCCATGGGACTATCACTAGAGGGCAACCTAATCCCATCCACCTGACAGCTTTGGAGCCTGACTGCTCGAGTGTAACCCTTGCACGTGCAACATCAGCCCCATTGGGGTGTTTAATAGAAATGCAGACGCTGGGGTCTCCTGAGACATGGCAGAATCAGAATCTGTATTTTAACAAGCCCCCCAGTGCCCGGGATGCACACTGAAGTTTGAGAGGCGCTGCCTGGAACACACAGAGTTCTCCTACTTTTTTGCTAACAGTGGCTTGGCATTTCTTTTCAGGTGCCCGGCCCCGATTCCCCTTTGCTGTTTTGGTCATCTCCACTCTGTTCCGCCACATTTTCCTGTGGCCGTTGTCCATTTTCACTTTCAACCCACCGCTGGTGGATTAATATACACATGGACAAGCAGGATGGAAGTGGGTTGCAAAGCCGACCCAGCAACCCCACAGCTGCTCGGCGCCTTCCTCGTGCTAGCACTTTTTAGGCCAACAGAGACCAGCTGCTTCAACTTTCTCGCATTTCTGCAGGATAAGAAGACAAATTCTGTTTTCGATTTACCAAAACAGAAATAGAGGACAGCTGCTTTTTAAACTGTGTTTACCACTGAGGTCACATTTTTAAGTAAGATTTAGCTCTCGAAATCAGTCTGCTCGGAAAACCAAACAGCATGAACAGCCTGCCCCCCAACTCTGCCAGCCAGGAGGAAAGGGGAGAAGGGAAGTCGGTCTGTCTATGGGTCGGCTAGATTGGATCTTGGTGGCCACCAGCCTCACGTGGGAGGGGCTTGGCTCATCTCTGCAATTCTTCCTCCCCACGAGGGCATGGGCAGGTTTAGAGCAAGAAGTTAACTCCTGGCTCCATTTCTGCCTTTGGTATTGATGGGATCCCATCAACTCACATCTGCATTACCCACCATCTTACCGGTCTCAGAGTTAAGCCTTGGCTTGCTCTCAGCACAGAAGATAGGATTGCACAGAGGATGTCCTCCAGGGGCAGAAACAGCACATTCTCAGGGAGCAACTAGAGCCTTGACCCACATCCACAATTACAGGGCAGCTAGGTCCTAACAAATTGAATGCGAGAGTTCTCAAACTCCAATGCCTCAGAATCTGCTAGAGGGCTTGTTAAAACACAGTTGCTGGGCCCCGCCTCCAAAATACGCGATTCAGCAGGTCTGAGGTGGGACCTGAGAATTTGAACTTCTACCACGTTCCCAGTGATGTTGATGTTGATACTGATGGGTGATCACATTTTGAACAGCATTAAAATGTCCTACCGCATCGTGGCGCATGGCTTTACATTCCTGTAATGAGTTGAAAGTTGTTGTGGCAGGCTTGGGGAATTTCATAGACATTACTCAGGGCTTTTGGTTTTTGTTCCCCATTGAAAAGCCCATTTTAAACTGTCCACGGAACTGAGTACAGATTAAAATATGACCTGATTTAGCCCAACCCACCAAGGGACAGATCTATTCTCTGGCTTTTAGTCTTGTTTCACAGGCAAACAGACCTCCTGTTAAAGAACCTACCTCTTGCCTCTATCTCCATAACCTCCCAGGTGGGACTGCTGGACTACACAAAGAAGGCTGAGAAAACCCCATGACAAGGGCATCAGTAATGTTTCTAACAGTACCAAGAGCATCTTAGCTTCAGCTTAAAGAATGTTTTAGGTTAAAACCAACCAAGAACTTCTGATGGTTCTCCTTCCTTTCCCTACAAACTCATTAATTTCTTCCCACCACCTTATATTAGGGTTTGCAATTAATTTTTTTTCTAGGGGGTGCAGCAGAGGGAGGGGGAGAATCTTAAGCAGGCTCCACACCCAGCTCAGAGCTCCACACGGGGGAATCCCTCTCACATCCCTAAGATCATGGCCTGAGCTGAAATCAAGAGTCAGACATTTAACTGACTGAGCCACCCAGGCACCTGCAATTAGTTTTTTAAAGGTGAGGTGTTGTGTTCTCTTAAAATGCAAATAATCTCAAGGGGGATAACATTATCAGTTACAAAAGTTTGAATTAGGACACTAAAGTATTTTAGAGTTTGATTATAAGGAAGGTGGATTCAAAGAGAAATCTCAACTGGAGATGGACCCACTCACCAGCAGCCCTATACCCCTTTGCCCTGAGAAGTTGAATGGGGGTGACCTCAGCGAGCTGGTGGAACAGGGGTTTTCCACCATTGTCCCCCCAAGAACATCAACATTAATAGCCACTCACAGACAAGAGGACCTTTGTGGGGGTCCAGGAGTTCAGCAGAGCAGTTCCAATATATCACTGGGGCAAAATATAGATGTATTGAAGAAGGTACGAAGAATAGTTTCACTTTATCCATGTCACCCCTTCCCTAAGGCAGCAAGTTCCAAGAGAGACCCCCTCAGCCCACAGTTTCTGTCACAGGGGAGAGTGACAGCATAGTGAGTGGGTGGCTAGCTTCCCTACCTGTGCAAGACACTGCCCAGGAGGCTTAATTCTTCCTCACCCCACCCAGAGTACAGAAGTGATCAACACAGCTGAAAGGTTTAGAGAGGTGGGAGCACAGCAACTAGGGCTCAGAACTCATCAAAAGGTCATGGAAATCTCTCAGATGCCATCAAGAAGCCCAGCTGTGAGTTTCTTGGGACACCTCACTGGTGGACCCCTCTCATTGGCCCACAGGCACCCCCAGTGCTCTTTATGCTTCACACACCTCCTAGCCATCTCCCTGTGCGCCCCCACAGCCTTCAAGAGAAGCCTTTGCAGATGGCTTTCGAGCGCATGCAGAAATCCAACCCCACTCTGCAAGTATCGGAAAAGGCACACAAAGTGGAGCATTTCATGGCACTGCTGTGGGGTAAACAAACAGAAGGCTGTCAAAATTGGCCTGACTTTGTGGGATTGAGAGAAGATATACAATCTTAATAATTTCCCCCAACAAGAGGTATGAAGCAAGCACATCCTTAGACAAGGTCTCAGGGAGCCTCAGAGTCCTGAACTGGGCTGGTGAAGTTCTTTCTGTCCTGATGCCAAGTAGTAAAGACTAGACACATGACTACTTCTTTCAATGCAAAAAAAATAGCAATGCAAGATTCCAAAGAATATGGAAAGTCAAAGGAATATGACATCACCAAAAGAAAACAATAATTTTCCAGTAACCAATCCCAAAGAAATGGAGATCTATGAATTGCCTAATAAAGAATTCAAAATGATGCTTTCCAGAAAGTTCAAAAAGCTACAAAAGTACATAGATAGACAACTCACCGAAATCAGGAAAATAATGCATGAACAAAACAAGTTCAACAGAGATATAAATAATAAAAGAATCAACATAAATTCTGGAGCTAAAGAATACAATGAATAAACATTTTTAAATGAGGGCGGCTGAGTGGCTCAGTTGGTTAAGTGTCTGCCTTCAACTCAAGTCATGATCCTGAAGTCCTGGGATCGAATCCCGCATCAGGCTCCCTGCTCAGCAAGGAGTCTGCTTCTCCCTGTGACTCTCCCCCCTCTCATGCTTTCTCTCTCTCTCTCTCTCAAATAAATAAAATCTTTTTAAAAAAAATTTTTAATGCTATAGAAAGCATCAGTGAATGACTTGATCAAGCAGAATAAAGAATCTGTGAACTTGAGGACAAGCCATTTGAAATTATCCAGTCAGAGGAGAAAAAAGAATGAGAAGAAGCAAGAAAAGCCTACAGAGTTTATATGATATTAACAAAAGAACTAATATTCTCATTATGGGTGTCCCAGAAGGAGAAGAGATAGAGAATGGGGCAGAAAGCTTATTTAAAGAAATAATGGCTAATAACTTTCCAAATCTGAGGAGACATATGGAAATCTAGGAACATGAATCTCAAAAGTTCCCAAACAGATTTAATCCAAAATCTGAGATTCATTATAATCAAATTACCAAAAATCAAATTTGAAGAGAATTTTGAAGTAGCAAGAGAAAAGAGACACATCACATAAAAGGGAACCCCCATAAGTCTATGAGTGAATTTCTCAGCAAAAATCTTTTAGTCCAGGAAAGGGTAGGATGATATATTAAAAGTTAAAAGAGAAACAGTACCAACCAAGAGCATTCTACCCAGCAAAGCTGCCCCTCACAAATGAAGTAGGGATAAAGAATTTCCCAGACACTAAAGAGCCAAGGGAGTTCATTACCAATAGGCCTGCCTTATAAGAAATGCTTAAGGGAGTTCTTCAAGCCGAAATGAAAGGACACTAATTAGTAACACAAAAACATATGAAAGTATAAACTTCACTGGTAAAGGGAAATACACAGTCAAAATCAGAATACTCTAATACTGTAATGGTGGTGTATGATATAAACCAGTTTTAACTCTAGTATAATGGTCAAAAGAAAAGCATTAAAAATAACTATAACTGCCAGCATTTGTTAATGGATGCACAATATAATGAGATGCAAACTGTAACATCAAAAACATAAAATGTAGAGAAGGGAGTGAAAAAGTAGAGTTTTCGAATATGATCAAAGTTTAATTGCTATCCTCTTAAAATAGACTGTTAAAACTGTATGACGCTTTATGCGAGCCTCATGGTAACCACAAAGCCAGAACTACAGTAGATACACAAAAGATAGAGAAGGGAATTAAGGATACCACCATAGAAAATCATCAAATCACAAAGGAAGACAGAGGAGAGGAAGAAAAGAAAAAAGAACAAGAAAACAGCCAGGAAACAGTCAGCAAAATGGAAATGAGTATGAATGCAAGGAGCCAATTGTATGTGAACATAAGTGTGATTAATTATTAATAAGTACCTGAAAAGCTACCCCAAGCACAGCACTCCCATGACTCCCAGTTCCACTAAAAGAGATGTAGGTCAATTAAAATAATCTTCTGATTCAGAAACCAGTAAAATAGCTACATATGTTGAAATTCTATAACTTTGGTTTTCAGAAGAACATTTCTTGCCTTTTGGCAAATAGAAATAAGCAGAATTCCATTCCTTGGGTGTCCAGAGGTACCTGGGTGACCTTTTTGCCCAGAGAATGAGGGAATGGCACCTGCTGGGTGGGGCTGGCTTACCAGGCCCTGGCTTTGTCCCCTCTTCCCCATTGTGCTTCTCCTCCAGAGAGCTAATGAATATCTAATTTTTCCATAGCTGATCACTAATAACAGATGCCCCCTGCAAAAAGTACAAGATCTTTAGTTAAAGGAGATACCTCACCTAAATAACATAAATACACTTTGAAGTTGTAACTTCTCTCATAGCATCCTGTAACTTGGTATTACTGAATTAGTCTACTTTTTGGGTAACATATTTTGTGACCTTTCTGGTTTCAGAGACCATTTAGCTTGTGTATTTTGTCTCAGCTGCTGAATGGCTGCTGTGCCTAAAATGAAGCCCCAGGATTGAATCATTACAGAAAGTGGGTCAAAGCTTCATCCTTGGACTTGGCACAGACTGTCACAGCCCCCCACTTCCTCCTTCAGCGTCCTAGAGGCAACAAGGCAAAGAGAAGAAAGAGGCCTCCAGAAGTTCTAATCTTTATGGGCTTATGAAAAGGATAGGCCAGGGAGCAGTCCCAGATACCAGGGAGACATTACAGGTAACTGCCAGATGCAGGTGATGAGTGAGCTGAGGGTGACAAGAGGTAAGTGGCGGATAGCCACAACAATTTCTCTGTCCCAAATGCTCATCTGCAATGTGACTTTCCCACTCTAGGAGAGAGAGCATATGTGCCCTCTGCTTGGACCTGGGTGCACTGTGACTCCCCTGAACAATATAACACAGCAGGAGGGATACTCTGTGACTTCCCAAGCGGGTTGGAAAAGGTGATGTAACCCTTGCACTTGGAGCCTTGAGCCACCATGTAAGACGTCTGACTACCCTGAGGCTCCATGTTGTGAGGAAGCCCAAGCTACATGCAGAGGCCACATGTGGGCACTCAAGCCCGCAGTCCTTGCCTTTCAGTAGTTCTAGCCCAAGCACCACAGATATGAGTAAAGTGAAGGAGCCTTTGGATGATGCCAATTCCAAACTGAGGCCCCAGACATTGTGGAGCAGAGGCAAGCCATCCTGCTATGCCCTGTTTGAATTCCATGAGCATAATCAAACCTGTTAGGTTTAGAGGGAATTTGTTGTGCAGCTGGAACAGGTGGAAAAGTGGAGAATGAGAAAACAGGTATGAATCTAGAGCTCAGCTGGCTGGAGGAAGATCAGAAAGCCAAATTTACCAATATATCCTAAAGAAAGAAGAAATATTATATTACATATATATAAATATATATGTATATTTACATTTATATATACACACATATATATAAATACATATACACATATATATGCACATATACTTATATTGTATATATGTGTGTGGCCTTTGGCAATCATTGAATCTCAGCAAGTAAATGTTTGAGGTTGAATAGTGAGATTATTAGCATGTGGATGGCATCTAAAGTTACTTCTTATCTGGTGATTTAGATCATGGCCTTTGGAGAATCCAGACCTTAAATTGAAGCCTAATTCTACCACTTACTAGCTGTGAACTTGAACAAGATACTTCATATCTCTTTGCCTCCATTCCTTGTCTGTAAAAATGAAAATAATAATACTACCAATTTTATAGGACAAATAGACAGAAGATCAATAAGGAAATAAAGAACTTCAACAGACCTATAAAGAATGTTCTACCTTCCAACAGCAGATTATACATTTTTCTCAAGTGTATATCAAAGATAGATCATATATTAGACTGCAAAACAAGTCTTAATAAACTTTAAAAAAATGAAATCATACCAAGTATCTTTTCTGATCAGAATGGAATGAAATTGGAAATCAATAGCAGAAAGGAATATTGGAAAAATCCACAAATGTGTAGAACTTAAACACTGAGCTCTTAAACAACCAATGTATCAAAGGAGAAATCACAATGGAAATTAGAAAATATATGAGACAAATGAAAATGAAAACAAAACATACCAAATGTATAGGATAACATGAAAGCAATGCTAAGAGAGAAATTTGTAGCTGTAAGCATTACATTTAAAAAGAAGAAAGATCTCAAATCAACAGCCTAAGTTTCCAACTCAAAGAACTAGAAAAAGAATAAATGTACCCCAAAGCTAGCAGAAGATAGTAATAAAAAAGATTAAACACAATGGAAAATAGAAAATAATAGAGAAAATCAACTAAACCAATAGTTGATTCTTCAAAAAGATCAACAAAATTGACATCTTTTAACTAGATTGACTAAGTAAAAAAGAGAGACAACCAAATATCTAAAATCGGAAATAAAAGAGGGGGCATTACTGTTAATTTTACAGAAATAACAAGAATTATAAGAGAGTACTATGAACAATTATATATAAGCAAATTAAATAAACCAGATGAAACACATAGCCTACCAAAACTGAATCATTAAGAAATAGGAAATCTAAGCAAATCTATAGCTAGGAAGGAGATTGAATTACTAATGAAAAACCTCCCAACAAAGAAAAGCCCCAGACCAAATTGCTTTACTGGAGAGTTCTACCACACATTTAAAGAATTACCATCAATCCTTCTCAAATCTCCTAAAAAAACTGAAGAGGAGAGAATACTTCCTAAATATTCTATGAGTCCAGCATTAGCCTGACACCAAAGCTGGACAAAGACACTGCAAGAAAACTACAGACGAATATTTCTGATGAATATTGACACAAAAATCCTGAACGAAATACTACCGAGCAGAATTCAACAGCTCATTAAAAGGATTATATACCATGACCAAGTTGGAACGCAAGGATGGTTCAATCAATCAATATAACACACCACACAAACAGAATGAAAGGGGAGAAAATCACATCATAATCTTGACTGATGCAGAAAATGCATTGACCAAACTCATCACCGAACAAACTAACAACAAAAGTAAACAACCTCAATATAAAAAAGACTATGTATGAAAACCCCACAGGTAACATACCAGGTAATGAAAAGACTAAAAGTTTTCCCTTTAAGATTAGGGATGAGACAAGGATGCCTGCTTTCTCCACTTCTATTCAACACAGCACTAGAAGTCCTAGCCAGAGCAATTAGGCAAGAAAAAGAAGTAAAAGACATCCAAATTGGAAAAGAAGAAATAAAATTATCTCTATATACAGACAACATGATCTTATATAGAGAGAAAACCCTGAAGATTCCACAAAGACTGTTTAAACTAATAAATTCAGCAAACTTGCAGAATACAAAACCAACACACAACAAATCAGTTACATTTCTGTACACCAACAATGAACAATCTGAAAAGGAAATGTTTCAAAAATTCCCTTTACAAAAGCATTAAAAATAAAATTGGATACGTGGGAATAAACTTAACCAAGGAGGTAAAAGACTTGTACACTTAAAACCATAAAATGGGGGCACCTGGGTGGCTCAGTTGTTAAGCGTCTGCCTTCAGCTCGGGTCATGATCCCAGGGTCCTGGGATGGAGCCCTGCATCTGGTTCCCTGCTCGGCAGGGAGCCTGCTTCTCCCTCTCCCACTCCCCCTGCTTGTCTTCTCTCTCTCTCTCTCTCTCGCTATCTTCTTTTCTGTCAAATAAATAAATAAAACCTTTAAAGAGAAAAAAAATCATAAAACATTTGCTGAAAGACATTAAAGAAGACACGAACGAATGGAAAGATGTCCTGTGTTCAAGGGTGAGAAGACATAATATGATTAGGACATCAGTTCTATCCAAAGTGATCTACAGATTCAATGCAGTTCCTATCAAAATGCAAAAGACATTTTTACAGAAAGAGAAAAATTCATCCTAAAACCTCAATGGATCTTAAATGGCCAAACAATCTTGCAAAGAACAAAGTTGACAGCTCACACATCCTGATTTCAAATATTACTACAAAACTAAAGCAATCAATGCGGTAATGGCATAAAGACAGACATACAGACCAGTGTAATAGAATAAAGTCCAGAAACAAACCCTTACCTGTATGACCAAATGGTTTTCAACAAGGATGACAAGGTCATCCAATGGCCAAAGGACAGTATTCTCAATAAAGGGTACTGGGGAAACTGGATATCTACATGCGTAAGAATGAAGTTGGACCTTTCCTTTATGCCATGTATAAAAATTAACTCGAAATGAATCCCTGACCTAAATGTAAGACCTAACACTGTAAGACTTGGAAGAAAGTGCATGAATAGCTTGATGCACTGGATTTGGCAATAATTTTTTTGGATATGACACCAAAAGCACGGGCAACAAAAGTAAAGAATAGAGAAATTGGACTATATCAAACTTAAAAGACTTCTGTGCATCAAAGGATATTATCAACAGAATGAAAAGTTAACCCACAGAATAAGAGAAAATCTTTGCAAATCATACATGTAATAAGGGCTTCATATTTGGTATATATAAAGAACTCCTATAACTCAACAGCAATAACAACAACAAAAGCCTGTTAGAAAACAGGCAAAGGACTTGAATTGATATTTCAGCAAAGAGGATATACAAATGGCCAATAAACACATGATAAGATGTTCAGTATCACTGATTATTAAGGAAATCCAGGTCAAAACCACTATGAGATCCCACCTCACACCCATTAGGATAGCTACGATTACAACAACAACAACAGAAGGTAAGAGTTGGCAAGATTGTGGAGAGATTGGAACCCTTGTGAACTGTTAGTGGGAATGTAAAATGGTGTAGCTGATATGGAAAACAGGACGGGAGTTCCTCAAAAAAAATTAAAAATAGAACTACTTAGTGATCCTACAATTCCTCTTCCAGCATATACCCAAAAGAACTGAAAGCAAGGACTTGAAGGGATGTTCGTACAACCATGCTCCCAGCAGCATTATTCACCATAGCCAAGATGGAAACTGCCCAATTTCCATCCGTGGATGAATGGATAGACAAAGTGTGTATATATAAACCGATTATCATCCAGCCTTAAAAAGGAAGGAAATTCCAACGCATGATACAACATGGATGAAACTTGAAAACATGTTGCGTGAAATAAGCCAGTCACAAAAAGACAAACACTGTATGACTCCACATATGTGAGGCAGCTAAAGCAGAAAATTCAGAGAGACAGAAAGCAGAACGTTGGTTGCGAGGGGCTGGGGAGACGGTGTTCAAGGTACAGAGTTTCAGTTTTGAAAGAAGAAAAACGTTCTGGAGACGGGTGGTGATGATGGTGGCACATCGTGGGTATACTTAATACCGCTGACCTGTACACTTAAAAATGGTTCAAGTAATACAGCTTACATTATGTATGTTTTACCACAATTTTTAAGAAAAGAATAATAAGTGAGAAAAACAATAGAATAGAAAGTTTTGTCTTAAAATTACTTTTCATGGGGCGCCTGGGTGGCTCAGTCAGTTAAGCATCTGTCTTCGGCTCAGGTTGTGACCTTGGGATTGAGTCCCGCATCGGGCGCCCTGCTCAGCGGGGAGTCTGCTTCTCCCTCTCCCACCGCGCCACTCCCTCTGCTTGTGCGCACGCTCGCTCGCTCTCTCTGTCAAATAAATAAATAAAATCTTATAAATAAATAAATAAATAAATAAATAAATAAATAAATAAATTAATTGCCTTTCATTACCAAAAAAAATTTTTTAAGGATTTTATTTATTTGTCAGAGAGAGAGAGAGAGCACAAGCAGGGGGAGCAGCAGGTAGAGGGAGAGGGAGAAGCAGGCTCCCCACTGAGCAAGGAAACTGTTACAAGACTCCATCCCAGGACCCTGGAGCCATGACCTGAGCCGAAGGCAGACACTTAACCGACTGAGCCACCCAGGCATCCCTCATTACCAAAAATTTTTTTTTTTTTTTTTAAAGATTTTATTTATTTATGTGACAGAGAGACAGCCAGCGAGAGAGGGAACACAGCAGGGGGAGTGGGAGAGGAAGAAGCAGGCTCCCAGCGGAGGAGCCCGATGTGGGACTCGATCCCGGATCGCCAGGATCACGCCCTGAGCCGAAGGCAGACGCTTTAACGACTGCGCTACCCAGGCGCCCCCTCATTACCAAAAATTTTAAGGAATGTTTGCTGCAGGCTTTTTGCCAGTACTCTTTACCAAATTAAGGAAGTTTCCTTCTATTCACAGTTTGCTGCAAGTTTTTCCTTTGAATGTGTGTTGAATTTTGTCGGACTCTTTTGCATGTATATTAGAAAATTATATAATTTTTCACTGTTATTCTCTTAGTACAGAAAATTACATTGATTTTTCAAATGTTGGACCAACCTTGCAATTTGGGAGTAAACATAACTTGGTTGGAAAAAAATAATACCTTCTACTTATCAGGTTACTACGAATAGCCTTAACATAATAACTGTCACATAGTAAGTGTTCAATAAATATTTTCAGCCATATTTTATTATAAACTTTGGAGAAAATCCAGAGTCATGAATTTTCCCACAAAACCTTGTTGAGTTTCTTGTCATTCGAATTCTTGGGGAAAGGTATCTAAGTATCTGTGGCCGCAAACTCTCCAACAGAATGATTTCAAAGAATATGTTGCTGCATATATAAGCAGCTCCTAAACATGAAATAAGCACCGACATCCATTGATGCCGAGAGCGTTGCAAGATAGAAATTCAGCGTTTAATGTGCTCAGACAGCAGTCACAATGTGTACTACTCTAAGCAGAGTCACGTGCGAAGTATTGGCCGGGGCGTGGTTTTAGACAGTTTTCCTGTCTGAGAGTTCATTGCCGCCCACATATTTACATTTGCCATTATTTGGGACCCAAACAAATGGATTGATATTACTTTGACACATTAGAAGCCACCATAAGATACGGGTAGAAGGAACCCAAGAAATAGTTGAAGGGATGTTATTTGAGTAGTTTTTAGGCCAAAAGTCTGCCATCTAGTGGCACAAATGATTAGTACAGACACAGGCAAACAGATTACAAGGGAAAAAAGGGAGCTAATACTTCTCAAGGGGCTTACTGTGCGCCGGACGTGGCAATAGGTCCCTTATTCTTTACATCTTTCAGTCTCCTCCAGTCTTCTTTGTAATGAATATGTCACTGCTGTAACTCTTCAAAGCAGAGGATGAAAAACAAAAGAGAAGCTTCTTCTAAAATTACATGCAGGTAGAAGAGGAAAAAACCAAGGGAGGAGTACAGAATTAGGAAGTTCAGAGACTCACATATGTGAGCACCTGTTTCCATGACCATGTAACTTAAATGAATCAACAGATATAAACATTGCCTGGAACATAGGAAGTCCATTGAGAGCAGCTATACTGATGCTGCTAATTCTATTCTAAGCTTCCTCTATATTCTCTTGCGTAGGGAATTGCAGCCTGCAGGAGGGCCAGCCATGAAAACACATCATTAACTGAGTGAAAATAATGTTAGTGTAGTGCGCGGTGGGGCCCGACGTTCGCAGGCAGTTAGCCCTGCCGGAAGTGCTGTGGAAGGCTTTCTGGACGGGAGAGAGGACGACAGGGCGAAGGCACAGCATTCAGGAGGAACAGCCTGCACGAAGCGAGGGCGGTGATGCTCTTCCCTGCAACATGATAATGGTGGACCCATGGCATTCTCCATCGTCCATCTGTCCAAACAAATGCACAACACCAGGGCTAACCTGTTGTGGAAAACCGGTGGATCATGATGGATCCATGTGGGTTCATTGGCGGGAACACATGTACCGGTCTGGTGAGGGATGTCGTCCGTGCGAGAAACTGTCCCAGTGTGGGGGCAGGGGGTACATGGACATCTCTGTACTTTCTGTTCAATTTTGCTGTGAACTTTATTTATTTTTAAAGATTTTATTTAT
The DNA here is from genome assembly GCF_023065955.2 of Ursus arctos. Classification (NCBI taxonomy): domain Eukaryota; kingdom Metazoa; phylum Chordata; class Mammalia; order Carnivora; family Ursidae; genus Ursus; species Ursus arctos. The sequence goes on from NW_026622986.1 coordinate 7,008,529, forward strand.
TTATTTGATAGAGAGAGAGACAGCCAGTGAGAGAGGGAACACAAGCAGGGGGAGTGGGAGAGGAAGAAGCAGGCTCATAGCGGAGGAGCCTGATGTGGGGCTCGATCCCAGAACGCCGGGATCACGGCCTGAGCCGAAGGCAGACGCTTAACGACTGAGCCACCCAGGCGCCCCAATTTTGCTGTAAACTTTAAAGTGCCCTAAAAATTAAAATCTACTAAAGCTGAAAAGTGCACAACACCTGGACTCTTGAGAGAATGCGGTTTCTTATGCGACAGAGGAAGGAAACAGTCGGTGATCACAAAGAGTATTTGTTCAGTGAGCGTTCAGTGTGGCCCGGGGCTGTGTTAAATGGCAGGAGGGGTACAACCGATGGCTATCATCGTGTCCCTGAATAATGTCCCTGTGCCCACTGCTGTATCCAGCCCCGTGAGGTCCTTGCTTGTTGACTCTGGGCTTCTCGGTGGCCAAGTGGATATTAGCATATGTGTTGCTGACAAAGGCTTGCAAAACTCTTCCACGTTAGGCTTGCACTCCTGGGCTTAGAACTCTCTGGTTGTGTGAGGAAGCCCTGGGCTGCCTGCAGGAAGATGAGACACCACAGGAGCAGAGACCAGCTGCCCCGGTTGAGGCCCCAGTCTAGAACAACTAGCCTGACACCCACCAGAGATGAGGCACAAAGCTGTCCTGAGGTGTCCAAGCCCAGCTGAGGTGCCAGCCACCATGTAATGTGGCAAGGCGGCCCCGTTCAGAACCATCACCTTGCTGACCGACTCTTGTGCTCCTCGCTCCTGTTCGCTCACTCAGCTCGAGTCACACCGGCCTGCTTGTCATTTGTTCCTCAAACTGAAACCCGCCAGGCCTGCTCCCACCTCAGGGCCTTTGTACTTGCTGTCCTCTCTAACTCAGATATCTTTCACATCTTTGCTTAAATGTGACCTTCCATAAGACCCACCGTGACATCAAAGTTAAAACTCACTTCCTAACCCCTGATGCTTCCTATAACCCTTCCCTGATTTTTTAAAAGATTTTATGTATTTATTTGACAGAGAGAAAAAGAAAGGGGGGGGAGGGAGAAGCAGGCTCCCCGAGGAGCAGAGAGCCTGACGTGGGGTGCTACCCCAGGACCCTGGCATCACGACCCGAGACAAACACAGCCGCTCAACCGACTGAGCCACCCAGGCGCCCCCCCCCCCCCCCCGCTGCTTTTGTTTTTTCAGTGCATAGAATATATCATGGACATATTTATTTTGTTTGGCTACTGTTTGCTTCTACCAGAATCTTAGCTCCAGTGAGCAGGAACTTTATTTTGCCCAGTCCTGTATCTCCAACATCTAGAACACTATCTGGCACCTTAGCTGATAAGTAATTATTCATTGAATGAATAAATAGGAAATTCTGATCACTGCAAATTCAGAAATACCTCTGCCAGGCTCTAAGTAACCAAACTATCATGGTTATAAACAATGTGGATGACAACAAAATTATAAATCCAAGTATAGGGCTATTTAAATCCCAGAAAGTACAGAAATCCACTGAGACAGGTAAGAGGAGAAGCATATAGAATTAGGGCTCAGACCCATCCCCCCCCCCCCCGCCCCACTACAGTCAGTTGTCAAGATCCATCACGGTTCCAAACACTTTGCTCTGTTGTTTCTGCAAATATACTCCCATTTGTCAGAACAGATTCCCAAATTCTGGAAAAGATGGCCCCACACAGTAAAAACAACTTTGCTTATAACAAAACTGTGGGCACCCAAGGGGCCCCTGCTGGTCACATTCTAGAGGATTCAGAGCCATGTTCAAGCTCCCAAGCTGACTATGCAAGTCCTCCGGGCGCAGTGCTCCCTCTCCTCCTCACCCTGGCCTCATTTCTCCTCATTTCTCACATTTCACATGTTCTAGTCAACTGGACCCACTGGGAGTTCTTCGAACACTTACGGCATTTTCCTGCCTCTGGGCTTCAGCCATGCTCTGTCCTTTCCCTGGAAGGAATTCTCTACCCCCAGGCCCTCTACCGACTTCACCTCATATTTTTGCCCTTCAGAACCAAGCTCAAGCAATGGTTTCTTGAAGGCCTTCTCTGGCTCCCTCCCACTCCGTGAGACATCCTTCCCCGGGGCCACGTACCAGAACAATCGTTCGTACAGAGCCTTTGATTTAGTTGCCCATATCTCTGTGGACCATGAGCATCTCGAGGTGAGAGTCTCTGTGTATAAGACTGGATTTTATTATCTCCAAGACTTAGCAAAACAAACAAATATTTGTTGAATACATGAGTAAATGACCAAATATGGCCACATAGTGGTAATTAGGCTCAGTGCATAGGACATTGCATTCCTGGATATCTCTTTCTGAACCTGACCCCAGGTTGGTGGGAAATGGGGAAGAGCAGCTCCCTTTGAAGGATTTCACTGCAAACATGGAAACTTTGACTTCCAGAAAAGTCCAAGCTGATGTTGCTATGTTTATTTGATAAGCACACATGTAGACACATTGAAACTCATGTCAGCCAAAATCAACCAGACTTTAAAACTGAGGAAAGGCCAAATACACAAAAAAATCCAAGTGAGTCAAGAGGAAAGGGAAACAAATGCAGGCTAAGCCCAACAGAACCTTTTTTTTTTTTTCCCCTATTTTAAGCAGGGAAGGGAAATCAGCAAAACAAAGAAATTAAATATCCCCACTCCTCTGAAGAAAAACACTCCAAGAAAGGCTTGGGCCTGCACCTAGTCTGCTGGGGAAGGAATCTTAACCACCTCGTAAAGTTGACTTCTCTACCAATAGCAGATTCCCCAGGCACCTTCCAAGAAATGGCCTCTCATCCAGCAGGGATGCAGGCTAAAAACTTTTACAACAAGAATTTTTTAAAACAGATTTTATTTATTTATTTGACAGAGAGAGAGAGAGAGAAAACAAGCAGGGGGAGCAGCAGGCAGAGGGAGAGGGAGAAGCAGGCTCCCCGCTGAGCAGGAAACTCCCCCCTCAACGTGGGGCTGGATCCCAGTACCCTGACGTCATGACCTGAGCTGAAAGTACAGGCTTAACCCACTGAGCCACCCAGGCGCCCCTACAACAAGAATTTTTGACCGAGGTAGGCAATACTCACAGTTATTTTAAATGCAAAAGCATTATTCAGGCCACGGAATAACTTGCAATCCGACTTCTCTAACTTCAGAGCCTTGTCACAGCTGGTGCTGGGTGCCTGTTTTCCAGCTTATTCACTTACCTCTGGTCAAACGTACTTTATTGCATGCAGAGCTTTCCTGGTCTCTGTATAGAGATACAGTTTCCAGAAAGTGAACAGGGAGGAAATAGTGGGGCTATTAGCCAGGCTTCGCTATGTCTTCTGTCCTCCCCTGTCTGCATGGCTGTTTCTTATTTTCATTAATTTGATTTTTTTTTAGTCCTGCAGTGCCACTTAATCTTATCTCAGAGCTAAGGATGTTGCCTTAAAAATTTTTAAAGAAAAAGAACGGGTTTCTAGAAATCAGTGATCCCATAAATCCGGTAGAGGTTTGATTTTTGTCAAGATAGGGTCTCCTAGGAGAAACCGGGAAAAATATTGTTCTCTCCTCAGCTGAGACAGAGATTTAAGATGAGAAATGATCAGACCACAAAGTTCTTTGGTGTTTGTCCAGTGGCTTTACTGATAGAATGGCGCTGGGCCACAGAGAGGAGATGCTGGCTGGGGGGCTGGTTAGAGATGAAAGTGAGAAAGGCAGCTGAAAATCTCCGATGATTTCCTGTTTGAGCTATTCAATAAATATCTGCTGTAGTTAACTAATTAAAGAGAGGACTCACCATATTAAAAAAACATTTTGAACACTGCATTTTGAAATAACCTCAAACTTAGAGTAAATTTGAAAGAACGGTGCAAAGTACTTTTTTGTCTTCTGTTGTACTTAGGAGTAGGTTGCCAACACACCCGCCACACCCGCACTCTTGAGTGTATATTTCCTACAAATCAGGACATTCTCCTACAGAACAGCCCAACAACAAAAATTGGGAAATTCATAGTGATACATGACTATCACCTAATCCTCAATCCCATTCGAGTTTCACCACCTGTCCCAATAATGTCGTGGAGAGAAAAAGGTCTAGTGAGACTCTTCCACTTAGTGTAGCTATCATGTGCCTTCAGTCTCTTTCGATCTAAAACATTTATTTTATTTTTTTCCTTTCATGATCTTGACACCTGTGAAGATGGTAGACCAGTTACTCTGAGGAATGTCCCTCAGGTTGGGTTTGTCTGATGTTGCTGATGATTATACTCTGGTTAAGCAATTCTGCAGGAATGTCACAATGTCGAGATCAAGTTTTTCGCGTTTTATTACATCAAGCGGTACATGGTTTTGATTGGTCTCATTACTGGTGATGTTTACTTTGATACATTGGTAAAGAAAGGTGTTATCTGCCAGGCTTCTCCACCATAAAGTTAATTTTCATTCCCTTCATAGTTAATAAGTATTTTGTGGGAAGGTACTTCTGGTCTCTATGAATATGCTGCTTCTTCATAAAACTTTTCATTTATTCATTCGTTTATCCATATCAGTACGTACTTGGGAATTTCTATTTCATTCAAGAGTTTGCAATCTGTTGCTATCATTTTTACTTTGATGATCGAATCCCTGCTTTGTTGAAGGGGCCCCCTCAGCTTCTGTATCTTTTCGACATGTTCTCATCATTTCTTGAGCACTTCCTTACCACTTTCTGTCCAAAGGGATGTTCTGGACTCATCCAGAATCAATAATTTTTCTAAGAAGTTCTGGTCCCTTTTCAATCAGAAGGGTATTTAGAAACCAAGATCTGGGTACTAGGTATGCTCGTTGCTAAAGGATTTCCAGCGCCTCTCAGGGGACTGAGCCTAAGATCCTCACTATGGTTTCTGACAGATTTACATCGTACTTATTTCTCTATTTATATGGGAAACAATGGGTTCACACAGATATCTTCAATGTCAATCCAATACTCCAAGTTCATTCTATTTTTCTCTCTTTTCGTGTTTATAATTCTCTTCTCTAACAATGAGAAACCTAGTTCCCATTATCACCAATCTGTTTACGTATTTGATGAATCCCTCTTTGTAACGCCAATCTTCCCGCTCTTGCCACCTTCTCGCCAGGCAAATGCTCTCCCTGGGAGGGTGCTGCCACCCCCACTAGACCCCTGCCATCAAGGTGTGAAGATCCTCCTCGCTCCACCTAGATCTGACATCCTCACCAAGCCACCACCCTGAGCAGATTCCTTCCTCACTCGAGTTAGTCTCCAACATCCAAACCAGGTCACCCTCCTGCGTGAATATCTTTTTTCCTACACAAATGCTCTCTCCTCACACTGCTCAGACTCTGACACCCTACAGCAGGTTACCCTCCTGCACAGAGGCTTCCCTCCTTTCACTTAGTCTCCACAATTCCATCCGGGGCCACCCTGCTCTGCCCCTTCACTGGACCACCACCTCATGCAGCCATCTGCTTTGATGGCCTCCACAGAAATGCTGGGGGAGGGGCAGCTTGAGGTGTTTGAAATTCAGTTAAGATGGTCCCACACACTCACATACTTGCTCTAGTGGATAGATTTGGGTTTCCAGAGCAGTCATATAGAAACTGCTCATTTCCTCCTGGGAATGGATGGTCTGAAAGCCAGATGGCTTCCCTAGTCCCTGAGAACGATAGTGAGGCCTACTCCCAAGCACAGGTAGCTAAAATGGCAATAATTCAGGCTGGTACAGACATTGGCAGGTGTCCGGAAGGAGGGAGCGGGGACGAGGCAAGATCGGGATGAGAAGGACAAGTTCACCGAACAGTGTGGCAGGACCTGGTCAGAAAGGATGGGCTTCTGGGGCGCCTGGGTGGCTTGGTCGTTAAGTGTCTGCCTTCAACTCGGGGCATGATCCCAGGGTCCTGGGATCGAGCCCCACATCAGGCTCCTTCGCTGAGAGCCTGCTTCTTCCTCTCCCACTCCCCCTGCTTGTGTTCCCTCTCTCGCTGGCTGTCTCTCTCTCTCTGTCAAATAAATAAATAAAATCTTTAAAAAAAGAAAAAGAAAAGGAAAGAAAGGATGGGCTTCTGGACAACACCTCCCTTCCAGTAAGAAACTACAAAGCCATGCAGAGAAACCAGACAAACACCATTATAGAGACTAAGCCCACTTATTACGGTGCAGGAAATGCCAAACTATGGCCTGTTATACAGGCGCCAGATATCAGGTCTATGGCAATTAAGCGAATGCTGGGGGCTACGTGATGATGGGCCTAAGACTCTTAACCTGGTCAGGATTAGTAAGAAATTTGGAGTGTGGTGAGCAAAAGTATATTGGAGATCCCATAACTTTCCTAAGTTCGGTGGCTTGCTAGAGGACTCATAAGATTCCATAGTAAGTCATAGTCGTGGCTGAGATTTATTACACCAAGAGAGACGGAGCAAAGCAACAGCTGATAGATGTGCATTGGTAGATTCCAAAGAGATCCGCACACACTTTTGATGTCCTTCCTCGTCTGGGAACCATAGGAGTGCTCTCTCCCTATCTGGCAGAGAATTACAGGGACATGTGTGAAATGTCTCTGTCCGGGAAACCTATTTGAATCTCATCATCCAAGGTTTATATGGGAGGCTAGTCATGTATGCATATTTTCCTAGCAACCAACCACGGCAACCAAAATTCAGCACCCCAACTGACAGCCTAGGTACTCATCCTCAGTCTTGATGTTTGTGCAGAGCGACCTGATGGTCTGGTATTATACTGTCCATTGCTCCCAGCATATATGATAAAATCATCAATTGCTAACATCTCCAAGAGCCACATTCCCAGCGGTTGCCCAAGAATCAACCATCATCCCTTGAGACACGTAAAGAGTAAGTAACCAGACCTGCTTGTTAACTCTTTCCTCATAGGAGTGCAACAAGATTTCCAACTGGATGACGCCAGGAAGTCCGGAGCTTAAAACATATAACTAGGACCCAGCACTGGTTAATTATGTTTTCCCCTGTAATTGACTAGCAACTAGCAACACAAACACTAATGCCAACATAAATACTAATAACTAATCTCCAATTTGGATTCATAAACTGATATGAAATCCCGAACAACAGTAAAAGAAGTAAATACAGTTAGGCACAAGTCAAGCACCTTCCTCATCCTAGAGAAATTATGAATGGAAGGCACTTCGAACATGATAAAGCATCACATAAACATGACTTCTGTGAACGCCCTGCAGAAAAGACTCAGACCTTCCAGAAAGAACACAGCTTCGTAATGAATGATCTTGGGCACAGATAAATGCGGGGGATGGTGCCAAGATTTCTTGTAGTTTAGCACTGACTAAACCTCGGGTGGGCAGAAATCCCTCACCAGTGGTTGTCTTCCTTTCCGCGGGATCCCCACTTTATCCTGCTAAGAGGGCACCTCCCCTCACACCCTGTGGGAGTCTTGTGTGTCCATAAAGAGGACATAAAACCCTATTTAGCTCCACAAATGTGCCATCAGCTACACTTATCTACAAAAGGCTGGACCAGATCAGTGTTTCGTACGAGTGATGCACGTCAAAATCAACCAGGGGAATTTTTTACAAATAAAGACTCCAGGTCCCACTCCAGCTACACCGAACCAGATTCTCCAGGAGAAGCACTACTGTAGATAGCACCAAAGAGGGCCTTCCTACCCTTCAGCTCCCTCGAGTTCCTCCTTTATGCCCATTATCTAGAAGGCTCTGTGGGTGTCTTCCTTCCTCAGGGAGAGCCAGTCTCCTTCCTGTCAATCAAGAACAAGTTTGGAATCCAGAAGATGTCCCTAGGGTTCCTCCCGCTCCCAGTGGTTGGCCTTTCAGTCCATTCGAGCCTGGACAGATGCCCAGGAGTCCTTTCTTCTGTGATGTCCTCCAGGCTTCTTCCTCGTCCATCCCTCTGCCCTGCCCTCTACCCCACCTGCCTGCATCTTGCCTCACCCCTCCTGGTCAAGGCGATCAAAGCTGGGAAGAATTGGTTCAGGGTCTGTACTAGGAAGACACCAGAGGATTCTTGAATTTTCAGAGTAAAACTTCTAGCACTCACACACACACACACACACACACACACACACACACACACATACACCAGCAGCAACCTTCTCTCAGCAATGTCAGCCACCTCTCACCACATAAATAACTTCAATGGGCCATTACCTTCCCTCCCAGGGAAACTGAGGTGGTGAAGAGCACCTGAGCCAGACTACCAGTGTTTGCATCCCTACCGCCCCTCGCTATGACTTTGGTCAGTCTCTGAACTTTTCTACACCTCAATTTCCTCATCTATGAAATGGGATTAGACTAGTTCTTATTTCATGGGGAGTCCTAAGATTAAGCAAGTTAATATCTAGAAGGCCCTTGAAAGGTGCCTGAGCCTAGTAGGTGCTGGCAAGTGCTAGCTATGACTATTAGCAGGAACGCGGTTCGGGGAGGGTTAGAGGCAGAGAAGGGGACTGAGAACTCGTGCAGTCATGCATTCTGTTCCTCCGCTCCTCATCTCGTTTACCGCAAAAAGAAGCTCTAGTTGGCTTTTATTATGGTGAGGGGTTCACGGTTCAGAAGGCTTTGACCCCCTTCCCCAACCTTCCCCAAATCTAAACAAGCCAGGTGTGGATTTTCTCTCCATAGCTCTTCCCCCAAAAGCCATCCATTCCCTGCCTGACTCACATCGCCAGCCGACGCTCAGACGAGGTGCCCTTCCTCAGACAGAACTGAACTTATTTTTCAGGAGAGATTTTTGGAGGGAAATTTGCCTTGAGGTCACTATTACTGTAGCCTTCTTTCAAATCAAAATCAGAAATTCCATCGCTATCTACCTCCCAGTTATATATTTAGCCACACGCACGTACATATTTGAGATGATCTAACCCAGTTTCCTCATTTTACGGGCAGAGACTGAAACCCCAAGGCCAGCTCATGTGTCTGACGTCCCACAACTTCCCGGGGACATCTGCCTCTTGTCCTGTAGCTTCATGCCTGCCCTGGGCACCTCGCAGCCTCCCCGAGGATGCCGACGCCTGGCGGACCTGCTCTCCTGGGCCCCTCACCCTGGTGCAGGAAAAGCGTTGTACTGCATCTTTTTATTGATAAATTTGAAATCTCTAGGGGTAAAATGATCATGTACCTGGAGTAAAAGCTATACCAGAAGGTTGAGAGCCAGGATCATAGATTCATGTCACTAGCCGTCTAGAGCATAGATGTTTCTTTAAAAATGTATTTGAGGGGGCGCCTGGGTGGCACAGCGGTTAAGCGTCTGCCTCTGGCTCAGGGCGTGATCCCGGCGTTATGGGATCGAGCCCCACATCAGGCTCCTCTGCTATGAGCCTGCTTCTTCCTCTCCCACTCCCCCTGCTTGTGTTCCCTCTCTTGCTGGCTGTCTCTATCTCTGTCAAATAAATAAATAAAATCTTTAAAAAAAATGTATTTGAGAAGGGCAAATGAAAAAGAGAAGGAGGAAAAAAATCTAGGAAAAATGAAAGTCAGTTAGTTTAACGTCAGGCTGAGAAAATAAGATATCCATTCTGTATTCCCTTGATGGGAACATCACAAAACGAAGGAGACAGCATTTCCCTCTGAGACAAGAAATCGAGTTAAATTAACCGGGCTTCTTTGATAAGATTACAAATGTGCTGCATGGGATAACATGTTCAATATTGTACGTCTGCGTACAGCGGATGTAAAAAGAAACAAATGCAATTCTGGTCTTTTCATCTGGACTCAGTCCTAGATAGGAAATGCTTGTATTCAGGGAACCCTTCAGATACGACCAGGAGGCCAGTGATTCCTCAGCTGGGGGAGCTGAGGCATTAGCAGAGACCGAGAAGCCATTTCAGGTCTGGGCTGGCCCCGCATCCGTGGCCTCACAGATGCACTGGGAGAAGCAATCCCCGGGCGCCTGTGTCCCCAGCCCTTGCAGAGGCCGCTGGGGCAGTGGTTGTGTCTATGGAGCTGAAGCTTCCAGCTGGCGTCTTTCCACTCACGAGGGGCCTTTCTCCTGGCAACAGTTGGGCTCAGCATCCTGCAGGTCCCCAGGGGCTGGCAGGCACCACCCAGGGTTACGGAGCTTTTACTGCTGCCATCAGCAGGGAGCGCCGCTTGGACAGCGAGAAGCAAACCATATCACGCTGGGCTTGGCATGCTGTTTACAATCAGAACGCTTGGTCTTCTGCCTGCCAGGGCTCACAGGGAACACACGCAACGACACACGGTTAGGTTTTCATTGTCCAGAATCTATAGAATTGTGGATCCTAACTTTTCTCAGGATCCTTTTTTGTAATTTCAGAAAAAACCAAAATCTCCCTTCAGGAACCTTGAGTGCATTCTACTAAGTGAGAGAAGTCAATCTGAAAAGGCTACATACGGTATGATTCCAATCTCATGACTGCCCGGGGATGAACAAATTATGGAGACTCGGGACGCGTGGGTGGCTCCGTCGGTTACGCGGCTGCCTTCAGCTCAGGTCATGATCCCGGGGTCCTGGGATCAAGTCCCGCATCGGGCTCCTTGCTCAGCAGGGAGCCTGCTTCTCCCTCTGCCCGCTCCCCCTGCTTGTGCTCTCTCTCTCTCTCTCTGACAAATAAATAAAATCTTAAAGAAAAAAGAAAAAATTATGGAGACAGTAAAAAGTTCAGTGGTTGCCAGGGGTTAGGGAGTGGGGCGAGGGACGAATTGGTAGAGCACAGAGGATTTGTAGGGGAGTGAAGATACCCTGGGTGGTATTACAATGAAAAATACATGTCATTTTGCATTTGTTCCACGCATAGAATGTACAGCTCCAAGAGTGAGCCCTGAGGTAGACTAGGGACGGTGGGTGACCACGATGTCTCAAAGCAGGTTCATTATCCTGGCCCGTGGGTCGGTACCGGGGGAGGCCATGCCTGTGTAGGGACAGGAGGTCCATGGGAAATCTCCGTACCTTCTCAATCTTGCTGTGAACTTCAAACTGCTCTTAAAAAACAAAGTTAAAAAAAAAAATCTTCCCTTAATCCCCAATTTTTTCCCTTTGTCCCATGAGGCAGAAATAAAATCTGATCCTGACTGACGACCTCCCTATTTTCCCTGTTTGGTCTCTTCCTTCTCCTGCCCACCTGGTACATTTTCAGATTTGTTCTTCGGGCATGAAGGTACCATTTCCACAGATCAGCCCAGCTGGTTCCCCTGGGGCCAGATCCGTGCCAAGCCTGCCTGTGCTCCCCGCCGCCCCTGCAGAAATGAGCCAAAGCGCCAGGCTCTGGAACTCCCGTTCCCCGACTCGAAGAGCCTCTATAGCTATAGTCAACGCTGGAAGTGCCCACCCACGCCACACACACACACACACACACACACACACACACACACACGCCCTGCCACCACCGCCACCCCCTCCCCCCCAAGGTCACTTACAGACGAGTTCCCCTATACTGCGCTTCTCCAAGAGCTTTCCTCGGAGTTAAACCCAGGACCACCCCCAAACTAGATCAACACCCCACCTTCCTGGCCCCGAAGGGAAACAATTCTCAGGCCGCGTTCACAGCCCCTTCTGTGTCCCCAGCAGACCTGAGCCTCCGTCGCCCACAGGGATCCGCTCAGCCACACACTCGAATACACGACTTGCGCCCAGATCCTTGTCTTCAGGTCTGTTTGGGGGGAAGCTCAAGTTAAAATGAACTTCTTCCTCTCCTTAAAAAACAGCTGAGTCTCCATTCTCGTCTTCCTTACTGCGTTTCAGAAGAGGCAGCGTCTCGCCCAAGGTTAAACGCTGTCCCTCTCCCCTTGAAGACTTGGGAATGTCCCACCTCTGAGCCCTTGGTTGCCCCTCTCAGTGATTCCTGTCCCTCACACTCGACATACAAACCAACGGATAAAAAACATCTTCACCGGGTTTCTTGTTTCTCTCTCTCTTCTTCCCTCAACTACGCAGTTCAGAGACTCAATCTGCTGCTCCCACTCACCCCCACCTGCTTACTTCCTATATCTTTTTAATCCATTTTCTTTCCTTACTGCTTTCTGGAAACTTCTCTTGAAGGTGACCTCAGGATTACCAAAAACCGGCTTCTCAGCCATGTACTTCTTTGATGTCTGCACTCTTGGAGAGCTGATAATCCCATTTTTCTTAAAGGATCTCCTTTCTCAGCACAGCACTCCCCAGTTGCTCTCCCACCCTGTGGACCTCTCTTCCTCCATCTCCTTTTATGAGTGCTTCTCTGGTTCTCCTCACTGTGTTTACCAAATGTGTTCCCCAAGGTATGTCTTTGGCCTTCTTCTCTCTTCTCTGTTTCTGTTCTAACTCCAACTGTCATTTTTCAAAGGTTGATTCTCAATTCTGTGAGTCGGTAGTGCCAACCTCTCTTGGGAACCATCCACATATCTACTTTGGCCTGCAGGAAGTGTAGGGTTCTGTGAACGTGGCGCTCCCCCCAATTCTGTGAGAGCAGCAGTGACAGGCATGACCACCAGGGTAGGGCTGGGACCTATGCTGCAACCACGCTCTGACTCTCCAAGCTGGGCACAGCAGACGGATGTCCCCACTGGGGGCCACAATTACAAGCCTGGTGTTGGCTTCACTCTCACAAAGACTGACTTGGGGTGCTCCCTTTCTGGGGACAGCAGAAGAATCTAGTGGGACTTCAATCCCCAGTGACCCCTGTCTGAGTCTGTTTCCAGAAGCAAGCTTGAGGAATTGTTCATCCTGGTTGATCCTTAACCAGCTGTGTGGGCTTAAAACTGATCTGAACCCTTCTCCTTCCTCCTCTCCTTAACACCCCAAAGAGGAGCTCCTTCTCTTATGAATACATGGTTACCCAGGCACCAGGTTCAACCCCTAAAATTCACATTGTTCTTGACTTTTCCTTGCTGCCCATATCCAATCAGCTGTCAAGACCTTTTCCAGAGTGGTTCTCTGACATCTATCCTATCCTCTCTGTGCCCGGGAGACCGTGCTGGTCCAGGTCCATGGTTAGACTTTGACAATGGCTTTCCAGTTGGCCCACATCACCTCCGTTTCTCTCTCCCCCTCTGTTCTTCCCAGTGAGGGTCAACTTGGAATCACTCAAAAAACCTTCAGTGGCTCCTTATTGCCCACAGAATAAAGCACAAATTCCACTGCTTGGCTTTCAGCCTCTTCAGGACCTGGCCCCAACTGTTTCTTCAGGTTTGTCTCCTTCTTCTCTATATGTGAATCAAACCGAACTGATCACCTTACCTTTTGCCTCATGTTCTCAGTCTACTCCTTTTACCTCACCCACACCTTCTATTAAAAGTCCATTCAGGGGTGCCTGGGTAGCGCAGTCGTTAAAGCATCTGCCTTCGGCTCAGGGCGTGATCCCGGCGTACCGGGATCGAGTCCCACATCGGGCTCCTCCGCTATGAGCCTGCTTCTTCCTCTCCCACTCCCCCTGCTGTGTTCCCTCTCTCGCTGGCTGTCTCTCTGTCACATAAATAAATAAAATCTTAAAAAAAAAAAAAAGTCCATTCAATTTCAAGTCTCAACAGAAACCCCTCCTCTTCCAGGAAGCCTTTTCTGACCACCTTAAGGGAAGTGACTTCTTTCTTCTTCTGAATCTGTAAATGCCAAATGTCTTACATTCTATCTTATATTGGGGTCATGTGTTTTATCTCCCTGTCTAGATTGTATGTTCCTTGGGGTCAGAGATTTGTTGGTACCTTTGCATGTCACATACAAACTTAAACAAGAAACTCAATAAATTTCTGTGGAACAAAATGCTTGATTCACTCTTGAGATAGTTCGACTCTAATAAGTTTAACGAACAATATCGAAACCTGAAGGCACTTGTCCGTGTGGCCTTTTCTCGTGTTCTCTTTTTCATCTTTTCTCTGCTATGATCAGAAGCTTGTGATAACATTTACATGTTAAGCCTCTATTCTTGCCTGGCTCTGGTTGGTTTCTATGATGACTGTCAGTAAGCAGCTCTATTACTAAGTACAAATCACTTTCTTTCTCATCAGTCTCTGGCCCCAGAGATCTAGCCCTTCCCCTGGGATGGGAGGTGTCCAAAGGTGTGACTAGGCAACTGTTCGATTTGCTTACATCATAGGAGAGGCCCCGGGGCTTAGGGCTGGGTTGAAGTTCAGAAATAGGGCCTCTAAGGAGATATTCTCCGACCTTGTGTTTGCTTGTGGCTCTTCTCTCTGGTTCTTGAACACCCACAAGTCACAGTGTACGACTGCTGAGTATATCCCAAGAGACCAACGGGCTTCCCCCTGCTTCACAACCTAAGCTATCTCTAACCTGGAAAAGGATCTCCAGCTCCTCTCCCTGTCTCTCTTGCATTTATGTCACTGACAATAAAAACTTAAGGCCTTTCATTCCATAATTGGGATGGCTTTTCAAATGCCAACACAAGCATCCAAGATGCATGTTTAAACTAATACTACAGTGCGAATGATTGAGTGCAGACAAGGAATGGGCAAGGAGTCTGGGAATACCAAATCCAGTCTTTGCCGACCTTGTTGACAGCACCGGGTTTAGCCAGGGCGTAACCTGAGTAAGCGAAGGGGTCAGAATGAAGTGCTTCAGAGGCCAGTTTGGGATTTATAAGACCAAGTGGGAACTCAGGACAAGGAAGAGAGAGGGTTCTGTGGAGACTGGCTTCCAGCCGGACGTTGCTTCTCCTCCCACCTGGAAAGGATGAACAAATGCTCCTGGGACAGCTTCACCCCCAGCCTCCCAGTTATCAACGAGAGAGTCTCAACACCCCTCACCGCCCCCAGCAAAGACAGCAAAGAGAGAGGAGGACACCCACATTGGTAATTGTTTCATCAATCGCGAGGAGCCCAGCCGTGCTGGGACCCAGTCATCCCCTCCCCCGACTCAGGTACTTGATAGAACACCAGGGAAGCAGGTGTTAGGCGAGGTTCTGTGATGGTTTTGTTGATGAAAGTCTCCAAGGACTTGGGCTTCCTTCAGCCCTCCACACACCTGCGATTTCAGTTCCTTCAAAAACAGTAATCGAGCTCTGGGGCTCCAGCACCGGACGCTCACGCGTCTGAGTCCTTCTTCCTCTCCTCACTGTCTCTGTGACCTTCGACAGCTGACTTACCCACTCAGCTTCCTTCTCTGTCGGAAGAGATGATAATAATACCTCCCTCATTCATTTGCTGGGAGGATTGACTTAAATAATCCCTTTAAAGTGCTTGGCACACTTCCAGGCACACAGCCAGCACACAACAGATCTTAGTAATTATATTATTAAGTTCGGCAGGTTGACCCACATTTTCCTCCACATTTCTTTTTTTTTTTTTTCCTTCAAATTTCATGAAACCATATTCATTCCAGAATCCCTCCACCTACCCAAGCCCCTGGCCCTACCATGCAAACTCAGGAATTCCTTTTGAGTCTAATTGAGTCCTTTGACCTCCTTGCCTGTCACAGAAGTGTGACGTGGAACCGTTTTGAAATTTTGTTCCAGTGTCTGCTTTTTTCCTGGCCATCAAGATAGTTGACCATGCACGGGCGGCCTCGTGTTCTCTCCCAGCAAGCCCCGGGGCTAGCGTTGCGGTTATGGGCTTAGGTTCCTGAGGGTGGGGACAGCGGTGCGGGTGGGAGGGTAGGGGCTGGAGGGCTGATGCCCGCCGCTGCATCCGGCTCTTTCCCAGGAGGTTCCCTTGGGGCTGGTCCAGGTCTGTTGGAGCCTGGGCAGGTCTAGAGGAAGCATTTTTGAGATTGTTTATGATGTGGTCTCCTTCAGCCGTTTCGGTCACTGGCAGTTATGAGGCCTCTTTAAGGATTAATAGGTATGGGTCACCACAAGGTAGGTGGTGCGTCTGTTTCATGAAACTACCTCTCTATCAGGCAGTTTGTGAAATGAAAGCAAGTCTCACAAGAAGTTGTCACACCTACAGGTATTTACTAGCAAGCTGGCAAATAGTAGTGGTAGAGCTTGCTCTGTAAGTTCCATGAAATGGCAGCTCTTGGCTCTTTCCGGGACACCGTCAAGGACCTCGCAGGAAAGGTTTATTTAAGGTGGACTCAACAATGGCCTAGCAGCAGGATTCAGCAGACGTAGTCAGGACCGAGTGAAACACGCTTCTGGAAGACGGGGAAACGGGACTGTGTCTGCCATCTTGGGCACCATTCCAAAGTACACAGACAGTGGGCTTGCAGAGGTAGGAGGGTCACGACGATCACAACAACGTGACAATGTTTAAAGCCAGTTCACACAGCTTAATGGCTGGTCCTTTCACCAGTGTGAAATCAGTTATAAAGCCCCTAATCCAATGATCGAATCCCCACTGATGATCCAAGATAAGACTAACTGAAGGGCCCAGAGTCTTCCTCTCTGGAATATGCTGGAATATGGGCTTCTGACTCGTCTTTTAAGTGCCAACTAAACACCCCAAAATTGAAACCCTAATTAAGAATTGTGAAAAAAAAAAAAGAATCATGAAGATCACAGTTTACACGCACACACACACACACACACACATCACCTTTGCTGAAGTATTTAAAAAAGTAAATTACAGACAATATAACAGCTTACAGCCCTTCAAATCCCTTTTTGTGGTATCTAAATCATTAAAAAAAAATGGCACTGCTGATACTTAGCCCAAGTGAAAAAACTAGACACAAAATCATCAAATGAAGGTCACATCTAGGCTCAGTCTTGTGCCCAATAATGTAGCTGGCTACCTGCATGACCCTCATCCTTCCTCTGCCTGCCTGACCCCTCTCCAGGTTTACTCTTCTGTTGGGGGCCCTGGCCACCTGGGAGTGCCCTTGCAATGACAACAAGACGTAGACAGCTCAGGGTCTCTTAAAGGGGAGAGCTTGTGGCCCTGCTCGTCTCCTGCAAATGGCTCATGGGAAGTTGCTGCAGGGAAGGGGCCTGGAAGGTGGCCCTGGGAAAGGGGCCCGGAAGGAGACAGACCCTGGTCATGGAGGAGTCATGAATGAAAAGAGGAGGCTAGAGGCCTGGACTTGGGAGGAAGCAGTAGCAATGAGAAGTCAGAAAGAAAAGTACAAGACACGGTTGATTACATACGACCTTGAATGTGGAACATAAACAGATTAAGTGTCCATCAGCCGCCTTTGCTATTCATGGCTTTCCAGATTAGCCACTTCAAGTGTGGGTGACTTTTACTACGTAGAGCCGATTACTCACCCTGGAGAACCTCAAGCAGCAGTTCTTATATTTTAGCTCAGTTAGGATCACCCGCAGTGCTTATTTGTAATGCAGATTCCAGAGCCCCACGCCCAGATGTTCACATTCAGTAGGTCTGGAGCGGGTCCCAGAAATTTGTATTTTTAAGTATCCCAGGTGATTCTCTTACACACTGACCTATGCGTACCCCTGCTCTAGGTTTGAAGTACTTGTTTTTTTCTGCAACAAGGGAAAAAGCTCTATCAATGATTTAAATACCACATACTCAATATAAAATTTGAACAATTCTTAAGAGTGTAAAGAAAAAACAGCTAGAGAGCCAGCTGAAATCCTAGCCCCTAAGCTGTTTGGTTCTCCAGGAAATGTTTAGTCATCAATCAATATGTATACTCTTGTATAAGTAAGATCATACATATCTGGGGACACTTAAATGCACTCTTCTTTCTTACTTTCCCTTTGGTTACCTTCCCCTACTCCTGCTGGCATCACCACCACCTACAGCCGGCTCAGGTTTTTCTCCGTTTGCATAATCGTACAAAAATATGTACATGGGATTTTGTCATTATTTGACCAAAATGTGTGTGGTTTTTTTTAATTGTCGTTAAATATGTATATGCCTGCACTGATCTAATAATTCCTCTGAGTGTCTGTGCTGCATGGTTACTCCATGACACGACAAAACAGGAGCATTCGCTGTTTCCAGTATTTTGCCACCACAAACAGTGCTTAAGGACATGTTTCATGTCCTGCCCTCAAGGACCTTATAATACTTAAAAAAAAAAAGAAAGAAAGAAAGAAAGAAAGATGTTATTTATTTATTTATTTATTTTAGAGAGAGAGAGCTCAGAGGGAGAGGCAGAGGGAGAAGCAGGCTCCCCACTGAGCAGGGAGCCCGACCCAGGGCTGGATCTCAGGGCCCTGGGGTCATGACCTGAGCTGAAGGCAGATGCTTACCTCACTAAGCCACTCAGGTGCCCTGGAGTTTATAATATTTTAGGCTAAACTGTTGTGTTTGGAGGTGGATCGGTCAGCTTTTGTTATATAATAAACTATACCAAGATTCAGTGGCTTAACCTAATAATCATTTGACTCAGAGCAGGGCCAGCTGGGTGATCTTTCTGCTCCCGGCAGGCTCAGCTCATATCTACTGACCCCCACGTACGTGTTTGGTCAGCTGGCAATGGCCTCACTCACATGTCCAGCGGTTGGCAGGCTGGCTGGTCTGGGAGCAGGAGGCCCTCAGCCGGTATGTCTTGTCTCTGCTCCATGTGGGTCCCCCTCTGGGAGGCTGGCCCTGGTTTTTTCACACGGTGTTCACAGGGTTCCAAAGAGCAGCAAGAGAGCACGAGGCCCAATATGCAGGCCCTTTGCAAGTCTCTGCCTGTGCTTATGCCACATTTGCTTTTCTTCCACCGCACGAAGCAAGACACATGGTCAAGACCAGAGTCACTGTGAGAAATGCCTGAGGGGGAGCAGAATCTGCTGCCCCCAAACATACCACTTTGACATTTTGAGCTCCAGGCAATTGAGAGAGCAAGCAGATAAAAGAGAAACCTCTTGCCCTCCCCCTATTTGCCTAAAAGCAGGACATAAATTTGTACAGAAGTCAATCGCCAACAATCTTAACCCCTTATCAGCCCAGAGAGGGCATGAGAGGACTCTCCACGACTTTACTGACCAGCCCTCACCTTCCATTAGTCTCCTTTATATTTACCTTCTCATAATTCGCTGCCCAGAAACTCCCAGCCTTTTTCCTTTATCTTGTAACTTCTCTGAATATTTATTATTTTTTGTTCTGATGCTATATAAGCCTAAGTTCTAGCCACCTGTTTGAGTTACTCATCCTTGAGTTTCTTCCCTATGTATATGAGATATACATGTCAATAAACTTGTTTGTTTTTCTTGTTAATTGTCTTGTGTTACGGAACCCCAGCCAAGAACCCAGAAAGGTAGAAGGAAAAAGATTTTCCCCTCTCCTATACTACCCAAAAACATGGATATAGGAGACACATATTCTTTCAGCAAGAATTCTTGCAGACAATTTACCATAGGACCTACCTGCTAAGAGATTCTCAATGATTAATAGAAAACCAAGAGTCTTGGGAAATTTGTGAATTACAGGAAAAGAACCTGTCATTTCCTGCCCAAAGATTGGTTCCAATGATGTGCCAAAGTCAGCACATTTCTAATGATCCAAGTGTTGCAGAACTTCTTACTCCAGATCTCCTGGGATACAGTCTCCAGAAGAGCTGACATCATCTGGTCTCTTCTCCCTCCCTTCACAAATGCTCCCACGGGAGAGCTGTCCCAGCAGCTGCTGTCTGCACCTGCTACTGTGAGGCCTCAGGAAAGTTTCTTTTTCCTTGAGGCTCAAGTACCCAGGGGTTGTATGTGTATATTCTGCGGAGTGACCCGGTTAGAGCAAGTCCTTAGTAAAACACAAGCTCCCCCTGGTAGTTTTCTGACTCTGCACTGCCATCTCTCAGGGTCATCTCAGGTCTCCACCTTTGACTTTGGACTTGGGATACTTGGGTTCTAGTCCTGTGTGTTCTTAGGCATGTCACTTTATCTGTCTGGATTTTACTCGTTCTAAGAGAAATGAAGGACTTGGTCGAGAATGGTGTTTTTCAAGATTTAATGTGCAATCACTGGGAGATCTCACTGAAAGTGCAGTATTTCGGGTTCCACCCTGGACATACCAAACCAGCACCGGCTTTTTCACAAAATCTCCTAATCTAAGCCATTGTTCTCAACCTTGGCTGCAAATTAGAATTTTCCTGGAGGGGCTTTAAAGCAAGGGTCTACAGTGCCCCCTCCTAGAGATTCTGATTTCATTGGCATGAGGGTGCAGCCTGGACATTGAGCCCCCCCTGGACTTGAAGGAATGAATTGGGACCTGGAGAGAATGCTGTTAAGAGAAGACTCAGTTCATCAGTAGAGGAACACAGCCACTGCCAACCTGTGGCCAGCAAGGAAGTGGTCAAGGCGGAGTTAATATCCTACCCTCTCATTTCCTGTCAGTGCTTCCCATTCATTGAACGGAATCCAACTGGATTCCAGAAAACAAGGAAGCCCAGCTGATCCATTCCATAACTGTCGGCCTAGTTGGATGGAGAAGGACGGACAATGGGTCTCAAAAGGCAAATAAAAATTATTCAGCAGAGGACCCTTATTTTGACATGCAGATTCCTGGGCCCCATGCCAGACCCATTGAAGTAGGTCTTTGCTTTGGAGCTGAGACCCAGAGATCTGCATTTCTAAAAAGTTGCTAAGATATTCACACTAAATTTGAGAAGGACTGGCCAAGATGATCTCTGAAGTTCTTTGTATCTCAAGGGCCTATGATCTTTCTCCTTACCTAAACTGCTCATTGTCCTTTGTATTCACTGCTACAGTATTTTGCTTGGCTTTTCAACTTGTGTGTTCTGCATCTTCAAGTCTATTCGTTCAAATGCATATGCTTAAGTAGATCAATTATGATCACTTTCTTGGGTCTGCTTTCCACACTTACGGTCTCTGAGCTGAAATGTGTAACTGGGATGTCCTGGTTTGCTATTTGCCTGATGACATCATGGAAGATTCAGCAGGTTGTAGCTGGACAAACATCCAATTGTAGCCCTCTGCTTTTAGTTCTAATAGTCTTGGGAAATGTCAACTAGAAGCTTCCCACTTAAACACTAGGTGAGTGTTCTCTTTCCTTTTCTTGCAGCCATAAGGAAGAGTATCAGGTCTCACCAAACATGGGATCTCATGTTAGAAGGCATCAGGAAGCTATTTTGCTATTTGTTTTAACACATAAATATTAAGAACAATGGTTTAAATATTTACCAGAGGAAAATGGAAGGGATGTATTGTTGATAAGACACTTAACTATACAAGCATTAAAAATTCCTGAGGACTGAATCTTGTCTCACCTTTGTGTAACCCAAATGGCCTATACTCTACCACGTGTAACTACAAACAGAAGTTACATTTTATTCTGATGCTCAGCTTTGCATGTCACAATCTCCCACTGGCTTGAGCATAGAAAATGATTTTACCTCAGATCCACTTTTCCCTCTCCCCGGGGATTTCTAGGGGTCAGCGTGCTTCCCATGTGTCCACAACTGTTCTGTGAGCTGCAGTCACCACAAAGGGTTTGCTCGGTCTTTCCTTTCTTTGTTCCCACAGGTCCACAGTTGCTGCCCATAGCCTTTCTGGGAGAAGCCTCCCCACCACCCCTGCCCTCCTAAGAAGGCTATGAGCTGTTCCCAGGATGCTATCTCTGGGTGCTGCCAAATTTCCAGTCTTTAGGAGTATTAGACTTGCCTTGCCTTTCGTGCGGGGGTGGGGGAAATGCCCCTCTCCCCATCCTGGGCCACACTTTTCATGGCACAAACTGCTCTTTAGAACCCCCTGGAGCTTCTGCCCACTGCTGGAGGTTGAGTCTCTGTCTTGCCATCGTTGAAGTTGGTTGAATGGCTGTATGAGGGTTGGGAACCAGGTGTTACCTTCTAGACGGAAGTTCTCTCTGGGCTGCAAGGAGGCCTTTTCATTCTGAATAAAGAACTACTCTTGTCCCCTTATAGAAACCTCAAACCAGAGAAGTAGATCAAATAAAGATGTTTCAGACTGAGATATTAAATATTCTCAATTATGTACGTTGGGTGTATCTTCAGCAGCACTGTAATTTCGCTGATATTTTGTGAAGCATATATTTTGACTGGACTGTCCCTGAGCATTAGTGGATTTTTTTTTGAAAGGGGTGTGTGTGTGTGTGATTTTCACTCAAGTACTTGGTTTTAGGAATTAATAAGACCAGATCTCACCAGACGTGTTCTTTTCATCTCAACTGAAGGAAAAAGAAAGAACTCGCCGACCCTGGACTGGGCTTAGGGCAGAGCTGGCTACACTGAACAGCTGGAATCCCACACCTGGTGCTACTTAAAACTAGTAACTCACACTGGGAGAAATACATGATCAGCTCTTATGTTTGCCTCACCTGCACCACACAGAGCCCGCCGACATGTGCCGAAGCTGGGTGATTTCACACCTTCAGTTATCCTGCAGTAGAACAGGAGGCTGGGGTCCAGGGCTCTGGAGGGGGCTTGCACTCCAGGGACTCCAGGAGGCGGGGGGCTAGGGAAGAAGCCGTCAGTTGGAGACTTCCTGAGATAAAGCTCACTAACGGACTCTAGGAGCAATGATGTCCGACACTGGATTTTGAGATTTTGTTTTCTGCATCGTATTTCCTTTCGGTCGGAAGCCTTCAGTGAAGTTGTGTTACCATGACAGCCTGGACTTAGCTATACTTGAGAGTCATGCCTGTCCAATGCTCGAGAGCATGGTGACAGCACCATGCCAGGTTAGCAAGGAGCGGCAGGAGATGGACAGGGAAGAGGGCTCTAGAGTGGAAGCAACAACTGAAAAGGAATGTGTGCGCCATGTACGGACTCCTCGTCGACTCTCGGCAATATCAGGAGAAGGGACCTCTGCAGGCTGGGCTCTCTGCACTGAGGCCCACGGGGAACAGAGCTGGTTAGGTGGAACCTCATCACCAGGGCTAGAGAAGTCGACATCTTCAGCGACCCTTGTTTCCTTGAGTCCCAAACAGCTCTGCCACTGCCTAGGGTCTTACAAAATCGTGAAGCCCAATTTCATCACCTTCTCACCATCGTCCTTTGCCCTGAATCTCATAAGAAGCAATTCCATCCATTTCTAACCCTCTGAACACTGTCTGAGGAACCAAAAAGGAATGATTGCAATGCCTCTCTCCCTCCTCCTCCACTTCCCACCATCCCTTGGGTTTATGCAAGACTACTCCTTCATGGCAACAAAACAAAGGTCCTTGTGCACATTAATGGATTTGCACGGGGGCAGCCGAGCCCTAGTTCAGCCAGCTCAAAACTGGCTGTTGCATTTATCGCTGGTTCTCACATGGACTCTTTTTTGGTGGCATTGAGGGGGCTCTAAGGCCAGCTTCATCACCCTTTCACATAGCGTACATCTTTCTGCCCAAGGTATGTGCAAGAAGGGGAGGGACTTGTGTGGTCATTTTAATGTAGATCGCAGGGACCTATCCCACCAACCACCTGTCCCAGTATCTAAATCCCCTTCTCAGTCACTCTTCATCTAATCACCGGGCAGCTCTTCCCAGCACGTCCAGGCCTCCATCACCGGGCCTGAACCCTCACTGCTTCCGGTCCACGAGGCCAGTCAATCTCGCCACGTCTCACACCATCCCATCCCTGGCCACCACCTTAGATTCCATTTCCCACCTCTTCTCTCTCCCTACATCATCTCGTCCTCATTCTGTTCTGTGTTCCCTTCCCAGTGAACTTTGCCTTTCCCCTTTCTTCAGGAAACCCTATTACTTCACAAACGAATTCTCTCATGTTCTTCTGTATTACTCCATTTATGCAATCAGACAGCAATGTTTTTAAAATGAGTCCATAAAGGTCCCAGGCATTGTCCCACGTATTGAGAATATGATGACGGATAACATCAACAGGTGTCTGCTCATGGTGCTTACACTCAACCCGGGGACAAATAAAAGAGTAAAAGTAAGTAAATGAACAAGGTACTTTCAGACAACGATAAGAATTTGATAATGGAATAGAGTGACTGGTGGCCCAGAAAGAGTGCTTTAGATAATGCAACGAGAGACGGTCTCTCCAAGAATGTGATATTCGAGACAGATTTGAATGGCGAGAAAGAACTCAGCCGTGGGGCCATTCCAGCTTGAAGTTCCAACTCCATAGATTGGCAACACTATAAATTTATCAGGTCTAACCTTGGCATACATTTCGATTCAGTAATTTCACTTCTAGAGTGTATCATGGATGTGCTGTTGTAGATATAGTAACAAAGAGAGTTGCTTGAATGCTGTTTATAATATAAACGTTTTAAAGCCATAATGCCCAATAATAGGGGAGAGTTTAAAAATAAAAGATGATGCTCTCTGCCGCCATTCAGGATGGTGTTGTCAAAAAAGTAGTCAGGGGGCGCCTGGGTGGCGCAGTCGTTAAGCGTCTGCCTTCGGCTCAGGGCGTGATCCCGGCGTTATGGGATCGAGCCCCACATCAGGGGGAGCCTGCTTCTTCCTCTCCCACTCCCCCTGCTTGTGTTCCCTCTCTCGCTGGCTGTCTCTGTCAAATAAATAAATAAAATCTTAAAAAAAAAAAAAAGTAGTCAGGACAGTATATATTCATGATACACTGAAACACAAAAAATAGCCTACATTAAATATTATCATTTAAAAAAGTATGTTCCTGCTTTAAAAGAGACTATAAGTCTATTATCTATGCCCAAATGTCAACAGTGATTATGTAGGAGAGAAGAGGTTACATGAAGCAGCTTGCACCATCATGCTCTAAATGGACGTTCGACATTTGCTATACTAAAGACTATATGGTTGAGTAATGAGGAATGAATTTATTTTCATATTCCTCCTTTGTTCCTATAGATCCCTTAATCACTTGTCTTCTTCCGGGGATAAGCTTCTCCAAAGAGTAGCTTTCTCTCACGCATCCACTTCCTTCCCGGCCTCTCTCGTCCATCCGAGGCGCTCTGCCTTCTGACACCGTCATCTCCCTGACATTCAAGTTGCAGATTCAGTTATTCCCTTTGCTGTCCACAGCTTCTTTCACTTCTCCGCAGCATTTAATACCATTATCTATTATCTCCTGGAAATTCTATCCTCTTCGGACTCTGTGACATTCTTGGTTTTGATCCCTTTTCTCTGGCCACTGCTTCTTGGTCTTGTTTGAAGTTCTCTTTTCATACACCTGCCTCTGAAATGTTAGTGTTTCCCAGAGTTCCGTCCTTGTCTCCCGTGCTCACTCAACGCCTTCTCCTGGGTAATTTCAGAGGCACACGCAGCTCACAGTTCCCGCCTTGTGCCTTCAGGTGATGGTACCGGCTTAGTGTACAGTACTGGCCAGCAGATAGTTTCACTGGAAGCTCCTACATGTTCCTCGATATCAGCACGTCCCTAGCTGAACTCACACCTTTCCCTAAGAGCTTGTTTCTCCTCCCATATTCACTATTTTGGATAAAGACCTACCATCCAGTCATTCAAGTTAAGAATTTATAAATGGCCCTAGATTCCCTTCCTCCCCCATTTCCCCAACCCTACGCACACTAATCTATTTTTTTAGAAAGATTTTATTTATCTGAGAGAGAGAGAGACTGTGTGTGCACAAGTGGAGGAGGGGCAGAGGGAGAGGGAGAAGGAGGCGCCCCGCTGAGCAGGGAGCCCTGCCCGGGCTCAATCCCAGGACCCCGGGATCATGACCTGAGCTGAATGCAGACGCTTAACTGACTGAGCCACCCAGGTGCCCCCATACTAATCTATTTTTTAAGTAAGATGTTCCAGACCATCACTTTTCTTTCAAGATGCCTACTCCATATGACTTCTCTCAGTAAATGATCTTGCCTCTTCTCAGAGAAAAGTAAAACTACCAGTAAGAATTCCCTCACCTTCCATGCATTCTCTACTATGATACAAGCATGAAAAAGCATGGTCTCTGGAGTTTCAAGTCTATTGAGCATTGGGGATTTGTTTGAACATTAGAAAAGATTTTTTTTTCTCCCAACTGGTGTACATTACATTAGTATTTAGATAAGACTTAAGGTGTAACCTGTTTGGTCAGATTTAAGGATAAGTTTGAATCGCATGATCAAAAATGACTAAAAGTCAAAGCAGTAAAACTTGGCGTCGGTATCTGGAAAAGTTTGTATAAAAATCTTAACTCCTAAATGTGCACAGCTTGTGACTTGAATTCTAGCTCATTAATTTGTATAAAAGATCCTTTCTATAGAGCTACCCTATGACCCAGCAATTATACTACTGGGTATTTACCCCAAAGATACAAACGTAGTGATCCAAAGGGCACCTGTATCTCAATGTTTATAGCAGCAATGTCCACAGTAGCCAAACTATAGAAAGAGCCCAGAAGTCCATTGACAGATATATATATATATATATATATATATAGAGAGAGAGAGAGAGAGAGAGAGAGAGAGAGATGTGAGATATATATATTATATATATAATATATATTATATATATATAATGGAATATTACTCAGGCATCAAAAAATGAAATCTTGCCTTTTGCATTGACGTGAATGGAACTAGAGGGTATTATGCTAAGCAAAATAAGTCAATCAGAGAAAGACAATTATCATATGATCTCACTGATACGCAGAATTTAAGGAACAAGGCAGAGGATCGTAGGGGAAGAGTGGAAAAAATGAAACGAGACGAAACCAGAGAGGGAGAGAAACCATAAGAGACTATTAATCTTAGGAAACAAACTGAGAGTTGCTGAATCTATTCATGTTTTGTCTCCCTTTCATTCAGCCTGATTCCTTTCCGTTACTCTCTCTTGTAGGTCATTCATTCATTCCTCTGCTTCTTGCATCCTGCTGTTCATTGCATCAAGCATGTTTGTCATTTCATTTAGAGCCCCTTAGCTCTGTGTTCAGGGACTCACTCCATCTTCCACTCTTTTCTCAAGTCCAGTGAGTATCCTTATGATCAGTGCTTTAAATTCTCAATTAGGCATGTTACTTATAACCATTTTGCTTAGCTCTCCGGCCATGGCTTTGTCCTGTTCTTTAATTTGGGACAAATTAAATGTCTTCTCATTTTGTTTAAGTCTCTATACTGTTGTGTGTTAGGAAAGTCAGCTATGTCTCCGGTTCTTGAGAGTGATGACTTTATGAAGAAGACTTTATGAAGATGAGGTCTTGGTGCAGTTGGTTGAGCATCCGACTCTTGGTTTCAGCTCAGGTCATGGTCTCGTGATCATGGGATCGAGCCCCATGTTGGTCTCCATGCTCAGCAGGGAGTCTGCTTGAGATTTTCTCTTCCTCTCCTTCTGCCCCTCCCCCACTCACACACGATCTCTCTCTCATTATCTCTAAAATAATGAAATAAAAATAAATAAAATAAAATAAAATAATGAAATAAATCTTAAAAGAAGAAGAAGAGGTCCTGTAGGGCCCGCTATATAGCAACTCTTGTTCCCCAGGGCCTGGTGCTTCTGGGAGTGTCTCCAATGTGTGTTGCATGCACTCTACTGTTATGTCCTCACCACTTTGTTCTTCAGGCCAGTCATCTGCAGAGACTTTTTGCCTGTTGTGGGCAATGTTTGGTCCCTGGCCTGAATTTGGTACGTTTTAACTAGGTGTGTTCTGGTCTGCTTGTGAAATGAGACCTGTTACCGCTGCCACCGGAACTGAGGCCTCACAAAACTCCTGGGTCGAGAGACGTGGTGTTGGTAGGGGTTTGGGCCAGTCTTTTGGGGTAAGGGACTGCCGCACTGGGACTGAGGCAAGTGTGACTGGGAGGGGTGGTTCCACAGGAGTGTGGGGGAGGGGAGAGAGATCTTGGTGTAGCGAGTGAGGTAGTGAGTGTCTAGTGCTGTGCTGGTTCCCACAGGTGGCCCTGTGCTTTTGCTGAGGGGCAGGAGAGGGAAAGGGCACTGGCCAGTTCCTTTATTCCTGGAGGGTCTCTCCATGAGCACTGTCTCTCTGGGATGCACTCTGAGATGAACAAATAACCTTCCCACTGTGTGCCCAGGTGCTCTTTAGCTCTCTGTTTCCACACTGTATGTCCACAGGCTGTTTGACTGCCTTCTCTCCTTGAGAAGCCCCGATGTCCTCGAAGTTCTCCCAGAGCCAAGCACTCTGACCTTTAAAACTCCAGGCTTTAAGCCCTGCTGTTTGTACGAATTCCCAAAACTCAGCCCCTCTTGCTTTCAAGCCAATTGCTACGGGGATTCCTCTCCCTGGTGTGGGTTCCCCTGGTGCTAGTCTGTCTCTCGCCCTTCTCCATGACCACAGCTCCCTTCCCACTGCAGCTGCCATGGTCCACTTCCTTCCACGTCCCATCTCCGCACTTCCAACCTTCTTTGAAGTGTCCTCTTCTCTACCTTCAGTTGTGGAGTTTGTTCTGTCAGTCTTCAGGTCAATTTCTGGGGTATTTAGGATGATTTGATAGTCACCTAGTTGTATTCCTGTCCACAACAGAGCATCCAGCTGTCCTGCAGGGATTATCGAAGTGAGAGAAGGATAGAATTTTAAAAGAGAGAAAGACCCCAAAAGGACATGAAAATTACCTAGAAGAGTTAGGATGGT
Source organism: Ursus arctos (assembly GCF_023065955.2). NCBI lineage: Eukaryota > Metazoa > Chordata > Mammalia > Carnivora > Ursidae > Ursus > Ursus arctos. The sequence goes on from NW_026622986.1 coordinate 7,036,755, forward strand.
AAACATCAGGGCTGACAAATCATTGCTCTTGGCCAAAGCTACTCCAGGCCCAGCAGGGGAACCGATACAGCTTTCAGGGACGTGTTTGAGCTAAGAGCCACAAGAGCTCCTCGAAGCTTTGAAAAACTTCTGTGAAAATTCAAATTACCTTTGGCATTCAGAAACTTCTGGCAAGTTGAAGACAGATGATAAACATGAATAACTTAATTTCTAGTTAGAGGAAAAACAAAGTGAAAATCATAGGAAACTCAGGTTAACACAAAGCTGATTGAGAAAACCAGCTCGGGGAACAGGGGGAATATAGGCAGAAAAATAACAGTGAAAGGAAGACACTGAACAGTGGTGGAATACAAGCCTTTTGCTGTTGAAGGAAACACTTTGAAGGCTCTCTGGCGTCAGCTCGAGTTTAATACCTTGCATCACACAGTTACTTGTATCAGAGAAAGAAAATGCTCCTGGACTGTGGATCCCATAGTCGTCTGCGAGGGGGCTGGTGTGCTGTTTCTAAACCAGCATCACTCCGGTTAAATGTCTTGGTAAAAGAGTTCTACATTGTCTTGGTAAAAGGTTCTACATTGAACCTCCCAGGTGTGCAGAGTTTATTATTAACCGGGAGCTAGAAAGCCCCACACCTATAAGAAATAATAACCAGCAGGACTGGTGACTTCCTCTTCATATTTGGTTTTTTGCTCTGAACTGTGTGTTTACAAATACAAACATGAATAACAATTGCCTGCGTGTGTTGCAGACCTACCGAGCACCATGCTAGAACTTTTCATCTCCGCGGATCACTGCCACAGCCCCGGGACGTGGGTGACGCTTAGCCACCTACAGGAGAGGACGCTAGGGTGGACGGCCAGGATTCAACCACGGGTCTGATTCTAGAGGCGGCATTCTTCACTTCTCCAACGCCTTCTGATGAAGACGAATCCTCGCCATTTCCCCCAAATGCAAGTGAATCTGCATTTTCACCGGAACACAACTGGCATTTTCTTGAGGTAGGGGGAGAGTGAAGGAGCGCTTCGCAATACATTATGGTATTTTCATACAAAATGTAAGCTAAAGTACCAATGACTTGATGTGGGTTATCAAAACAGAGATTAACAGTCTGAGTCACAGAGTAATTTATTTCAAATTTGGCTTCAGCACCCACTGCTAAGTGATTTCAAAAGTAGGCCAACGGTGTGGGAATGGCTTGCATGACGTCATGGTTAGGCAAGCTGATTCCCACCCTGAAAGGCTGAGACCTGCATTCGAGCCTGGTGCTTGCCTCTTGCCACCCCCCACCCAAACACCCACCCGGCCACAATCCAGATACAGCGAGTTGCTCCCCGTTTTGTGGTTTTTATCTCCTAGTCATGCAGCTGCCTGCTGTGCTCTCATCTTTCAGGCTGAGCGGCCAACTTTCCGGTCTGGGTTCCAGAATGAAGACAAAGAATCGCCCTCCAAAGTGACGGTAGAGCTTTCTTCCCCCTCCCTTTTGGCATCAGGGTTTTTAATGGAAACTTGATTCACTTGTCACCAAAAAAAACCCCACAGAGAGTGCTGCATCAGAGGGGTTGGGCAAAGCCTCTCCACCGGGATTCTATTTCAGGGGTGATCGCTCTGCATGCTGAGAAGAGGCCTTCAAAGAAAGACCCGGAAGGCAGTTCCTCCCGAGGGGTTGGGTGGAGCTGCTCTGAGAGCCCAGGGGACCGTTCTTGAGCAGGGAGACATTCTTGTCCTGACGCATGAGAGTGCCGCATTGTGTCAGTCCCGTGACGTTTGCCCTCTCTGGGATGAAATATCCACAGTTTAATGATCTCAAGTATAACAACATTAAGATTCAAATGTTTTGCATAATTAAACACTTACTGTTGGTTCTCAGGGATGGACTCCGCCACTTACTAGGTGCTGGTCAAACTATGAAATGGGAAAGATTGCAGAAATCTTCCTTCAAGGCAAATCCTAAGAGACTCTAACCTATGGGGAACGAACTGAGGGTTGCTGGAGAGGAGGTGGGAAGGGGATGGGGCATGAAGGAGGGCACTTGATGTGATGAGCACTGGGTGTTACATGCAAGTGATGAATCACTAAATTCTACCCCTGAAACTAATAATAAACGATACGTTAACTAACTTGAATTTAAATAAAACCTTAAAAAACAAAACAGAAAAGAAATCCCTCCTTCATGGGTTTGTTTTGAGGATTAAATGAGATAAGGACATAGATTAGAGACCAGGAACACAGAAAGCAGTACGGCGAGGGACTCCGGACCCAATTACCTGGGTCAAAAATCTGTTACTACCACTTACCAGTCAGGCAAACTAGAACAAGTTACTTGACCTTTCAGTGAGTGCCTCCAGTTCCTCACCCAGAATGGGGTGACAATGATCAAAATAGTGTCTCCCCATAAGGCAGTGCGGGTGTTCAGTGTATTAATATGTATAAACCATCATTAACACATAATACGTCCTCTATAAGTGTATTCAACCTTTATTATAGTAAGCGTCCAATAAATGGTTTGTATGGCTGTATTATTAGTCTTCCTTCTTCAACCCTACATGCTAGCATTTAGATGCCTCCAGGTGGTTTAGAGTGACATGGTCACCTCTGCCTGTGTACGGAACAAACCTATGGCTACGAGGTCAGAGCTCAGGAAGAGAAAGATAAATAATACATACCGAGCATCTACTGTATGCTAGATACTCCACGTGTATGGGCCAATTCAACCTTCAGAATCACCCTGACGGTCAACGTACTACAGGTAAGGACAAATATACTGAGAAAGAGTCGCTTACCCCAAATCACAAAGCAGAGAACAGCAAAGCCAGGATCTAAAGACAGATGTCTTGCCCCTTCCTCCTGCCTCGGGAAGGGACTCAGACTGAGGTTTATCACTCCACCTGCTCCGCTGAAACCCAACCTTCCTTTCAACAGGAGGCAAGGTCTTTCATTCCACATTAGAATAGAGGTTTGGAGACAGACACCTCCGGCCGACAAAAATTCCCACTGATGTGTAAGCATCTGACACAAAATCCTTTCCTGATATCAGATTTGGTTGTGGCAGGAACAAAAGGGCACTGGTCCCAGAAAAGGGAAGCCAGATCAAATTTAGGTCACGTCTTACTGTTTTCCTGGTCAATTCTGCTTACTCTCGAAAACTCTCATTTTTAATGTCTGCTCCTGGTAGGGCTGCCAGACTTCAAAGTATATACCTCTAATATATGTATGTTTTATATTTTTTAGTATAAGTATGTCCTGTGTCATATTGGGAACACTAAAAAGTTATTGTTTTTTTTTAATCCGAAATTCAAATTTAACAGGGTGTCCTGTGTTTTAGCTGGCAACCCTAGTTTCTCGAGCTGAAAGCCTTCCACTGAGTACGTCACAGGCAGACAGAAGAGATAAAGATAACGGACATCAGAGAAATAGTCCCAGTGCCTTCCTAACCCATAAGCTTACGATGAACTTTGAGTTACACTCAGGAATGTCGGGTCTGGGCCTAGCAACAGCATTTTCCGCAGAATACCACAGGACCTGTTGCCTGAGGGAATGGCTACCAGGTCTGGAGTAGCGGTGATGGGATGATGAGAAAGAGTGGACACAATGGGTCTTCTGTGCTTTCGAAACCGTGTGTTGGTTCCCTGTTGCTGCTGTTCCCTGTTTGCTGACCACAAACCCACTGGCTTAGAACAACACCCATTTATTATCTCACAGTTTCTGTAGGTCACACGTCCAGGTGGGCTTAACCAGAAACCCTGCGGAGGGACTCACAAGGCTGCAACAAGGGGTTAGCCTGTCTGGGCTCTTCCAGGGGCTCTGGGGAAGAATTTGCTTCCAGGCTCATTCACGTTGTTGGCAGAATTTAGTTCCTTCTCATGCAGTTGCAGGACTGACATCCCTGAGCCTTTGCTGGCGGTCCGCTGAGGACTGGGGGGGTGGCATTCCCAGCTTCCGGACACCACCTACTTTGTTGGCCCATGGCGTCTCCATCTTCAAAGCCGGAGCCAGTGCATCAGATCCTTCGCAGGCTTCCAATCTCTCTGACTTGCCCTCTGCTGCACTTCTCTGAGTCTCTGCTCTCCTCTTGTCCTAAAAGCTCGTGGGATTACACTGGGCCCACCAGATAATCCAGAATTATCTCCTTCTAGGAAAGTCAACTGATTAATAACCTTAATTACACCGCAAAGTCCCATTTGCTATGTAATGTGTAGTATATTCACAGGTGTAACACCCAGGGGCAAAGGTCACAGAGTCGAAATTTTGTCTACCACAGCAGGCTTTGGAAGTCCCAACTCCTTCTGGCCAGGGCTGCCAACTTCCCAAAGCAGAAGAGCAAGGGTTACATGTGTTCACTTATCCGTTCCTGGTGCAGTGTAAAATAATCAGGAGAGAGTCAGAAGAACTCTGTTCTGATCCCAGCTCTGCGTCTACCAAACTAGGTGAGCTTAGACAAGTCCCTGAAAGTCTCTGTGTCTCCGGCTCCTTTACCTGTCAGATTTACCTGTCAGATGGAACATACTGGATGAAGAGTCAAGCTCTTGGCCAAACACCTATGTGAGATTTTTCAGGCCTGACCACCCGTGATTACAAAAGCTCTGCCTGCCAGTCCTCCAGGGGGAAGCTGACCTCCCCACCCACAGAATGGAGTTACAGTCAAGGACTCGCCCCCCACCCCCACCGCCTTGCTCTTACACACATCTGCATTCCAGCCCAGGCTCCTCCATCTGGAGGCCTCTTTATCAGGGAGGCCTTGACAGAGCCCTTGCTCAGGAGACGCTGCCAAGACCTCCTTCTAGAGGATGGGTGGAGGAAACCTGAAGACACGTTTTCTCTATGCTGACTTAGTATTCAGTACTTTTCCACTGCAGTCCTCCTCCCTTTGTTCCCCCACCTGCAGCCCAGCCCTGGGTCCGTAAATCTCCAGGAAACTTCTGCTCAGGGCTCCCTCAGTAGTGAGACAATTTCCCCACCTGAGCTGATACGTCAGACCCACGCTTGGTTCTGTTCCACGGGGACAATGAACAGGAGGAACCAGCATGTTCGCCGGTCTAGCTTCTGGCTCATACTAGGTGGTGATTAAAGGCTTGACTCTTACTTATATGTTGGCTTGTTGTCTGAATTGGTTACTCCAACACCTGGTAGCCCAGCTCTCTCCCGCTAAGCGGAGCACTTGACAATCCTGGACGGCCTCGTTGCCTTAGTAGTGACATGAGTTACACGGCTTATTCATTCATTTATTCAATAACATTTATTCAGCACCTATGATGGGCTGGGCACTTGCTAGGTGTCAGAGGTACCGAGATGAGTAAGACCCGTTCCATCACGGCAGGAAGGTTACATTCCAGGTGAGGAATCGGGACAAATTAATTATGACGCAGTGTAATTAATTTTCTCACCACGTATTTGTTGAAAGCCTAACTTCTTGCTTGAAATCCCATGTAATAATTCTTTGAGAGAAATTTTATGATTAGCTTTATTCTACAGACAAGTAAACCAAGGGTCAGAGAATCAGTGTTTTGCTCAAGGCCCCACAGGTAGTAAGTCATGGATCGGGAGTCAAACTCAGGACTTCTGATCTAAAGTTAGTATTCTCTCCTTCATCCCACTAGAGATTAGCTCTATAGGGACACAGAGGAGGAGACCGATTGTTCCTGGGGTTAAAGGAGGAAAGCAATGCTGTGATCCTCAGGACTCGGAAAAAGCCGAGGGCTATGGATGATGGCTCCTGTTACTATCATTCACCATTTACACTCTTACTCCTTCTCATACATAGATAAAATAAAAGTTCCAAGTCAGCTGGAAGTCATCATGCAAAGCCCTGCCTTCCCCCTGAGGCGGAAAGTCCTCTGTGGTCTCCGTCACGGACCTCATTCGCAGACCGTTCCTCCGAGAGCCTGTGCCGAGGACACCCACGCCCCGACAACGGTGCACAGGGTTTCTGGGAAAGTCTGTCTTTACATAATGAGCCATTAAACACAATGACTCTTGAAAACACTGGTTCTTTAACGAGGCCGTTGGAGGATCAGAGTCCTATCTGGACATAAAGGAATCCATTGATTCCATCTCACCGGCTTGAAGGAAAAAGCCAAACGTGGGTGTTTACAGAATGCCAGGCAACAGTAAAGGGCTCAGCACTCAGCGTTCGGAGGAGGCAAAAGCAAACATGATGTAATGGGCTCCTCCCTAAAATATTTCCTCTCGATTCCCAATGAGTATGAAGTTGTTGGCAAATATTTAAGGTAAGTGCTCTTGTCTCGAGCCACTCGGTGCTGTTCTAGGGCTGTGTCCGGACGGAGATGAGCGCCATGGATCCTAGCCCCGGCCTGTGGCCCTCCAAGGTGCCTCCTGCTTTCCCTTTGTTTATTCCATGGCTACTTCCCAGTCCTTCTTCCTTTCCAGGGGCCCCAAGGAAAACGCAGTCGTCCACACAGACGCCAGAGGCCCCGCCTGTGGCCTTGCATCTGCCCCCTAAGAAATTCTGCAGACACAGAGGAAATCCAAGCTTCTTCTCTCGGGTGCCCCTCGGATGGACATGAGTCACTGGCCCCAGTGACTAGCTGTGATAGTCTTTTTCCTTTTAGATCCTAGGTCCTCCCAGGCAATAGAGCTTCAAGCTGAGAATAAGAAATACTGAATTTTATTCTGCCCAGTTTGGTGGTAGCCAAATTATATCCTCACTCAACACGAGCATTTCCACTTATCAAATAAGACTGGTATGCATTGATTATCTGAAATTGTATAAAATACTTAAGTTCGTTGGAAAAGGGTCCTAGAGAAAGACAAACTATCACGCTGCTTTTATTGGCTATTGTGTAGTCATAGTGATAATTGGAGTCCCCATTTATTTGCATTTCTTCTCTTAATAAACATCTATTGAGCACCTACTGCGTGCAGAGTTCTTTGCCAGACAGCCATGGTGGTACAGAGACACAATCTCTGTCCTTCCAGAATTTAGCATTTACTACTTAAAATGAGCAAAGTGGAGTACTGGAGAGGAGGAACGAAAAGGTGTCCTTGGTGGTGTGTTGTGTTGGTCTCAGCACTGTGTCACAAAATTAGACATTCTGAATAACCAAACAAGGCTGGTGCTGACACAGCTGGCTTCACTCCTATGATTCTTGAGCCATCTGGGAGGCAAAGCCCTGGCAAGCCCCGAATCTTCTTGTTGGCCTTAATGCACGAGGGTAGTTTGGTGTCTGCCAGAGGCCAACGGAGTTAATTTCACGTCTGTTTGTGGGCACTCAGGGACATTAAGTGCAGGCATTTTTTATTCATGAGATTCAAAGAAGACCCTGAAATCGTTAGCTCTCCATCCTTAACAGGCGGGCCTGAGCACTTTGTAAGGGATGGGGAGCCACGCCCTCGCTGGGGCAGGGAAAGTGATGACTCACCCAGAAGCACTTAGGCTGGGCAGGAAACAGCTGATTCTTTTGTTGCTGGTCTAGGCGGGGCTGCATTCCCAGGGCGGACAGGTTGCATTAGGATTTTGGCAGCTATTTATCTCTCTTCGATTCTTCCTGGGGATTGGGGGAGAGGGAGTTGAGCCATAGGATGAGCTAAACAAATCGGAAGGAAACACGGTGTTCTGCCAGGCCAGCCCCTCACAGCGGGTTCCAGCAAACCTGAACTGTGGTGCCTCCTAGGGAGCTCAGGGGAACCAGGAGGAGCACACAACAAACAAGTGATCCTTCCCACACTCCTGGCTTTGAAGCTCAGGGCACCTGGTGAGCAACCCCCGAAGTTGTAGCTTTCCAGGAACGGCCATCGGCCTGAAGACATCCTCTCGTGTGGGCACCGCTGGGTGGAATTTCGGCTCGGCCACAGTGACAGCAGCTCCCTTCCATTCTTTGCATCTCAGAATAAAATAAGATGAACAAGAGAAGTCACCTAGAGGGTTGTTTGTGAAGATTCGTGAATAAAAACACGAAACACCTAGAGCAATGCATGGTTCAGAGTTAAAGCTTAATAAATATTTGGCTCTTGTTACGAGGGTGTCAAGAGGAAGGCATGCAGGGATTGAGGATCAGCGCAGACCCTGATTGTTACATTGTATCTGGAAGCAACATTAGTTGTTTAGTTTTAATTAGCCGTAGCAAAGACGTATGCTTGTAGGAAGTCACTCTGCATCCTTTCAACCCAACCTGGATACGGTTCTCTCCTTCTAAACCTGGGGGCATGTTTCCTTCCTGGTCTAGACCAATGCGCCTCAAATTTGAATGGTACATAAATCACCTGGGGGTTTTAGTAGAATGCAGATTATGACTCAGTGGAGAGGTAACTGAGAAACTGCGTTTCTCTCAAGCCCCCGGCTGATGCCGCAGCTGCTGGTTCACAAACTCCGAGTACCGAGGATCTGGTCCCACAGAACCTTCTGTGATGCCGGAGACCCTCAGTGTGTGCTCTGTCCGCAAGCACAGCCACTAGCCGCTAACCACCGGCAGCTATGGACCACGTGAAATGTGGCTGCTGGAAACTGCAGTTTTTCTTTAATTGAAGTGTGACTATAGTAACGGACAGCACGGCTCCAGACCCTTCTGCCCAGAAGCTCAAAGCCATGAGTTGGAGCCTTGTTAAGGACTACATATTATACTTTAGATGACAACGGGGACTGAGTAAAAAAAGTGTCTAGGTCTACCCAATCCATCTACACGCCCAGAAAATACAGCCGAAGCGTACGCTCTGGTACATGCAAGTGTTAGTTAAATAACCTTCTTATTTGCAGATGAACTTCCTGGTAGAGCTGTCTGATCAACTTCCTTCTCTTACCGCGGGACCTGGAGCGAGGACGGTTTACGACCCGTGTGCTGCTGGAAAGAAGATACTCAATTAACGATGAATTCAGGGATGGCCTCAGCTTTATAATTTTCACTTCATTGTTCTCCTTGCATGTTTTCAGTGTGAGCCCTTGATATCCGTATACATCTGAGAAATAAACATTGTCTGAACGTAAAGAAATGGAAAGTTGAATGACCTTAAATAGGTAAAAAGATCTTTATCTGACTATATAGAAAAGTAGTAAGAACTTAGAATGTTTGATAAAGAGGTTTTTCTTAGGTTGAAATTATATCCAAATCTTTAGCATCCCTGCTCATGGTGGTTCCAAATAGTCTTTGATTTCTGCAAGTGCTTTCTTGGATGAGGTGGACGTGTCAAACATCCTGGATAAATAGTGACAAGCCTTACACCCGTATCAGTGACAAATAACTGACTCTGATCCAGGGCGCCGAGCTGGATTTTGAATAGAGGCCAGGGCCGGGTGTTTTCACAGGGATATGAAGAGGAAGCCAGCCCCGCTTTTCACTACATCTTTGTGAGAAATGTGTCAATGTTCTTACCTGCTTTTTTTTTTTTTTTTAAGATTTCTTTATTTTAGAGAGTGAGAGCGTGAGCATGAGTGGGGGAAGGGAGAGAGAGAAAGAGAGAGAGAATCCTTGAGTAGACTCCCTGCTGAGTGCAGAGCCCCCGTGTGTGCGGGGCTCAACCCAACAACCCTGAGATCATGACCCCAGCCAAAACCAAGAGTCGGATGCTCAACTGACTGAGCCCCCCAGGCGCCCCTTACCTGCTTTTGATATTACACGTAAGAGATCGGTTTCAATCACCTCCAGATTGCCTTACTGATTCAAGAAATGACACTGGGCATTTTTTCTGACACTTTTTAGCATGTATTTGGAACCACAGGCAACACAGAGGTACAAAGTAAAGAGCGATTATATTAGCTCTAGCTATATATCGTATATAGTCATATAATGTGTTTAATAACAATTAAGGACATAATGCTTACCTGTTATTTCATGAGAGCAGAAAGTACTTTCTATATCTGCATTGCACTTTTAAAAAATACTACAGGGATGAGATATATTGGGAGACGATCTATGCTCCCATAGCCTGCTACCAAAATGTGTGTGTTGAGAAGAACATATGCTGAATAGAATGATTCAGTTCTTGTTCGAGGACAGAATGGAGTTTCCTGCTCTAATGAATAGTGAAACGGAGCCCTTTGCAATCAATGTTCACATAGGAATTAAAGTGGGTTTCATTAAATGTCTTCAACAATGGACTAGAAAACATACAAACCTTAGACATTTTGTTTAGTGCGACACAGCACTTAATAGATTCAAGATTAACTCTCAGATGAGAAAGGATTCCAGTGGGTCAAGGTACAAAGTATTTTTCTCTTTTCTCTTACTATCATCGTCTCCCCCCCTCCCCTATTTTCCCTCTCTAGCTATCTCTGTTTTTTTAATGATTAGAAAAATTTTCTGTATTCTTTTGTCTAATCCTGTAACTTCTTCCACTGGAAACTCGTGTCCTCTTAACTGGTCCTCAAATGTACCCAGCCCTGTGCAAGATGTCATAGGAGGGTACAAAGAACACATGGAGGTTTCCTTCCCATAGGCAATTTAGAATGTTATCTGGGGAGGGGCGCCTGGGTGGCTCAGTCGTTAAGTATCTGCCTTAGGCTGTGATCCCAGGATCCTGGGATCGAGCCCCACATCGGGCTCCTCCGCTGGGAGCCTGCTTCTTCCTCTCCCACTCCCCCTGCTTGTGTTCCCTCTCTCACTGGTTGTCTCTCTGTCAAATAAATAAATAAATAAAATCTTTAAAAAAAAATGTTATCTGGGGAGATGACCTTCATACCTGAATCAACGAGCACATAAGGAACATAAATGATTGAAAACCACTCACGAAGCCCATAGAAAAGCTGGGGTGGTGGAGCACAAGAAGGAGAAGGACAAAAGAAGTCTCCACGGGGATTCAACATGTGAGGCTGATGGCTGCAGAGCAACCACAGAAAACCGGTCCAATATACTGAGTGTTGTAGGAGGCTCGGAGAGGCTAGGAATCCAGTTTGCAAGGAGAGTTCATTTAGGCAAAAGCAGTCTGGGCACACGAGGCCGCCAATGTGAGAGCTCCTGAAACAAAGCCCTCAACGAAGCTTATAGGAATGTGCAGCTACTCCGTGTGGACGGGCTGGCGCTGGCTTTTCAGTGGTGCCTGGACTCCCAGCAGAACATCCGCTTAGAAGAGAGAGAGAGATGTACCCATACGGATCATACACTCGGGAGTAATGCAGGGGTCTAGGAGCCAGTGATTGGATCTGAAGCAGGCAGAGCTGGGTCATCAGGACCTCAACCAAGCACGTCTGGGTGGTTTGAAGCTGCATGGTCCTTTCAGTGTATTAATTGCCTCTCAGAGAAAGCGCTGGGTAATGTTTTGGTCATGCTTAAGTGATGATCCTGCTTTGACCACCAGCCTGGGAAAAAGTGTGGGCTGAAGCTATTATGGTGGTTTTGTATAGCACCTTTGAGTTGAATCTTCACCTTGTGAGTTGCATTCTTAACAAAGCATATTTACAAAAGCATGTAATAATTAAATTGACATGAAACAGATTAACAGGAGAAAAACAAATTTAATGTCTTATGTATGGGAACCCCACAAAAATACGAGACTCCAAGAAGTGATCAAAGCAGGCAGCTCTTATACTTTCAAACAAAGAAACGATACATTTGTGAGGAACCGACAAGACAAAGACATTTGTGCTTGAGGAAGTAAATTAGTGAAAAAGTAACAAGATTTGTTTACACAGCCTTCTTGGCCCTGATCTCTCATTCTCTGAGGACAAGGATGTTTTCTATCCTCCTGGATCAGGGATGGTACCTTTCACATGGAAGATTTATTTCCCGCTTTTAGGGGGACAAAAGAGGGTCACAGTGTCCTTCTTACACCAGTTTCTTAAGCAACTTTTATTTTTAAGATTTTGTTTATTTATTGGTCAGAGAGAGAGAGCACAATCAGGGGAAGCGGCAGGGGGAGAGGGAGAAGCAGGCCTCCCGCTGAGCAGGGAGCTCAATTCGGGGCTGGATTCCAGGACCCTGGGACCATGACCCTTAACCAACTGAATCACCCAGGTGCCCCGATGAGACTGTCAATGAGAGAAAACAATGGTACTGGTTCAGGCAGAATTCTTTTGGTTGGAGTGATAGGTCCCAGCCTTAGACTAGCTAAAGCAAAAAGAGGAGGTTATTCAAGGACACCAGAGTGTCCTACGGAGCCCAAAGAGAGAAATGGTGCTGGGTCTCAGGAAGGAGCGATCCAGCCTCTGAAAGCCTGCCAGCACCATCTTGCCCCTGCTTGGTTCATATCTGGGTCCTTTCTCCCCTTCCCCGGGCCCTGAATCCCACCTTAATCATAACCTGAATCTCCTAGATTTCTCTCCACAGCCAGCCTCGGCACCTCCTAGGGGCTTATAAGTATGTACCAGGTTGAACCAAACTGGAACATCTGACCCAGAAGGTCAGTTCCTCACGAAGAAGACTGCCAAACCTCCCAGGACACCTGACACAAATGCTGGTGACGTTGACAGGCCTAGGGGTTGCCACCAAGAATTTGTGCCCACATCATGATTTTAAATCAATAAATCAAAGGAGGCAGCTATGATTGTTTTGGGATCTTTGAGTGCGATGGTCAAGAAAGAATTCTTGGGGGGGGGGGGGCTCCCTGGCTGGCTCAGTGGGTAGAACATGTGACTCTTGATCTTGGGGTTGTAAATTCAAGCCCCACGTGGGGTGTAGGCATTACTTAAAAAAATAAAATCGAAAGAAAGAAAAGAAAAAAAAAGGAAAGAAAAGAAAGAAGGAAGGAAGGAAGGAGGAAAAGAAAGAAAGAAAGAAAGAAAGAAAGAAAGAAAGAAAGAAAGAAAAAAACTTTTTGAGATGTTTCACGGTGCAACTTCATACGTTTATTTAAGAAGCATGGGACAGGACCTGTGGGCAGAAAGAGCTGCATTTTGCTGTATGAAGCTAGGGGTTATATGCTTAGTGCCCAAGGGGAAGGGGACGTGCAGGGAATATTAGATCATAAATGTCTTCTTCGAATTTCTACTCGTAAAACTACTTTCGCAAGATTTCTCTGGTGCTTATCATTCGGTTCAATAATTGGTGAGATACGCAGGCAGTCATGAGACCCTCCAAGACTGTAGCAACCCGCTCCTATTTGATCCCTATGAAAGCTCTGTAGGCTATAGGTTAGCCTGACGGACTAAAGGTGAACATTTTCCATGTGACATTGAACAGACGCAGTAGCGTTTTGCCTTCTTTTCAATGTTCGCCTTCGTGTTAAATAGCTAAGCGCCAAGTTGTGCCCTTCTAAGTCCCGTACTGGCCCCCCTGCTTGATGACTTCAAGGCACGGTGTGATCCCAGCTTGATCAAGAGCCACCTCCCTCTTGTCAAACTTCAGAGAATTTTTTTTCTGTCTGCGGGTTTCTAGTAAGAAAGAATAAAGGAAGACGATGGAGCTCCAGCCTTTGCCTTCAAAATCCCCTCATCATCTGTGCTTTTGCATCAGTACAAACTTCTGTGCTCTGTCCTCTTCTTTCTGTGCAACTTTCCACACACTCCTACCCAGAGACTAGCCTTCCGACAGGATCAGACCTGGCCCCGTAAGTTTAAGAGATTAGCGAACAAAGACAGCCCTATAGTCTCCCTCTCTCCCTCTCTCTCTCTCTCTCCCTCTCTTTCTCTCCCTCTCTCTCTCTCCCTCTCTCGGTCCTGTGCAAGGGCTCCCTGGACGTGCTACCTTCTGCTTTGAGCTGCAATCACTATTGTTCCCCGTACTGAAGGCAGAGTCCAGTAGCTGCCCCCCCCCCCCCCCCCCCCCCGCCCCGCCAGCGCCCCGGTGCTGCAAGGGCTCCCTTTGCCCCACTGGTGCACCCGGGGGTCGCTGGCGCTGAATACCTCACCTTGGAGGGGGAGCCTCTGTGGTGGGAACGAAATTTACCTCTTTGCTCCTGACCACAAATGCCTGGAGCATTCTGTGTTGTTCTGTGTCTAACAACTCAAGCGAAATTGCATTTTATCCCTAAGACAGTACTTTCGATGTTACCGCACGTTCGTTGCAGGTAGGACGTAAGCCCAATATAAACAAACCTGGTGGGAAGGAACCTTTATGTTTTAATTTGGTGGAGTGTTGTTTTTCTTCCAGTTTGGTTCAATCACAAGCTCAGCTATTTAGAAAAGAACAAAAAGGAACAGTTTCCTGATGCACTTGATAACAAATTCTGGGCCTCCACTCTCTTTCATGGTCCATGGGACTGAACTTAAAAGCCAAACGCTAGGTTTAAAAAGAAAGGCATGCATTGAAAAAAGGCAAAGCAAGATTGTATTTTTAAAAAATGAAACTTGAAAACTTGATTTGAAAGCGATTCCACGTGTAAAGTTGCCTGAGGAAGTTTATCAAATTTTTATCCTTGCTTTATTTTTGCTTTGGGCAAGAAGCAATCCAGAATATGAATTTGGACACCATCATTAGCTGGACTTTGTATTCTCTTTCATCAACAAACAATTTTGTTTTCTGTGTCGTGATGATTTATTTATAAAGAGAAGTTTTATAGAGACCTTTGCTTACCAAGCACAGCTCGAGAGTACTTCACACCGTATTTCTGGAAATCTCTTGTTTTCTTTTTAAGACCCTCCTAAGAAAGCCACATCGATGCATGTGGAAGACTTTAACCTTCATATGGGTCGTCAGCTTAGCGGGGGAAAGACCACTGTGGACACAAAACAGGAAGAAGAACTTTCTACTGGAGTGATCATTTCACGTCAAAACCACCTCCACTGTTTCTAAGGGAGGTTTAGTTTAAGAGATGGAACGTCACATGCGTCGTCTTTATTGACATGGGCTTGTCTTTATGAACATCTTTCCAACCTGATCTATAAATAGTAGGGAAGTCATTTGTCTATACCCGGCCCAACAACGCCACATAGCTGACATTGGCCTTGTTGTCTTCCTAACATATTTTATAAACATTTTTCTTCTGTTGTCCGATTCTGCCAGGGAACCCCCACCTTGGCACTTCGCCGGACTTGCTCGGGACCATCAGAGCCTGTGACTTGTATGTTTACGTATTTGTTTCAGATTTGTTTTACACTGACTTTTTATCTCATGATAAATATATGCTCATTAAAGAAACTACTAAAATGTACAGACAAACAAAATAAAAATCACCTGTAAACCCATTCTTCAGATGGGATGATATGGCAGGCAAGCCTTCAGCCGTGACCTGGTGAGGCTGGAAGAAGCAGTGTGGCAGAGGGCAGGGTGGCAAGAGGGACTGTGGAGTCTCCCATGCCCCTCTGGTGAGCATGGAAGCAGGTGTGTGTGTGTGTGTGTGTGTGTGTGTGTGTGTGTGTAGGGGGGATGCTTGGTTCCTAATAAGTTGGGGAATCTCAACACTTGGAGGTATAAAGAATCCTCAAGGAACTGTTATCCGTCTGTCCAGAAGTGGAGCATGTCAGCGTGAGCGCAATCAACTACACAAATGTGACAAGATTATATTTGGGCCCCAAAGGGGAGAAGCCGAGTTACACCATGTGTGATTGTGCCTGTATAGGTGTGTGTGAGTTTCTCGAGGGCAGAGCAATGATTGGTGTCCGGTGCTGTAGTTCAGGGAACTTCAAGCATGAATGACACAGCAGAGCAAAGATATATGTAATAAAATAAGAAATATATATATTTTTTTGTAAAACGCCTTCTCTGACCTACTTCTCAAGTATCGAACTATTTTACCGATCTGCCAGGCCGGTTCCATTCTGTCTCATAATTGGCTGGATAGAATGAGGAGAAAGGCCTGTAAACACAGATGCTGGAGAATTACCGAAGAAAGGAACTCCCAGAGTCAGGTAAGTTCTAGAAAAAGTTCCCGAAGCCACAAAGATCCCAAGTCTTTCCAGCCCAACCCCTCCCCCTCCCCTATATGCCGTTGGCCTGGCAGCAACTGCAGCCTTTCCTCAACCACAAGTTTTTGTGTTTAGTTTTTCATTTTTGCTAAAATTTCAAAGCATTTCAAATGAAAACTTCCAGAGATAAACAGAAGTAGAAAGAACAGTATAATTAACTGCCAAGTACTCCGTTCCAAGAATTGTCAGCATTTCATCTAGACCACCATCTGCTCCAAAAATTATTTTGAAGCAAGTTCTAGAGATCACATCATTAGACAGATGGCAGATAGATGATATGGACAGGTAGGTAGATAGATAGATGATAGATAGATAGATAGATAGATAGATGATAGATAGATAGATAGATAGATAGATAGATAGATAGATTTAGATAGATAGATAGATGATAGATGATAGATAGATAGATAGATAGATAGATAGATAGATAGATAGATAACAGATCTTAAAAACGAGTCTGCTCAGGCTGTTGTACAGGATGCCATACACTGGGTGCTTAAACCACAGAGATTATTTTCTCTTCGTTCTGGAGGCTGCAAGTCCAAGATTAGGATGCTGGCGGGCTCGTTTCCAGTGAGACCTTTCTTCCTGACTGGCAGATAGCTGGCTTCTCACTGTCCTCGCATGACTTTCTCCTCTAGTGCACGCCTTTGTCTCTTCCTCTTCTTATAGAGACATCAGTCCTATGGGATTAGGACCCCACCCTATGACCTCACTGAATCTTAATGACCTCCTTAAAGGCCCCATCTCCAAATACAGTCCCACAGAAGTTAGGGTTTCAACATATGGATTTTGGGGGAACATAAGTCAATCCAAACACAGAGATTTCTTTAAACATAAATACAATACCTGGGTGCCTGGGTGGCACAGTTAGTTGGGACTCCAACTCTTGGTTTTGGCTCATGTTATGGTCTCATGGTGGTGAGATCGAGCCTTGCGTCTGCTTAAGATTCTCTCCCTCTCCCTCTGCCGCTGCCACCACTGCTCATGCTCTCTCTCTCAAATAAATAAATATATCTTCAAAAAAATAACGTAAATACAATACTACTGGGGCACCTGGGTGGCTCAGTTAAGCGTTTGCCTTCAGCTCAGGTCGTGATCTCCAGGTCCTGGGATAGAGCCCCGAGTTGGTCTCTCTGCTCAGCAGGGAGCCTGCTTCTCCCTCTCCCTCTGCTCCTCCCCCTTTCATGCTCTCTCTCTCTCTCTCAAATAAGTAAGATCCTTAAAATAAATAAATAGATAGATACTATAGTCTACCATTATCACATCTAAAAATAGTAACAATAATATTTTAAAATCAGATATTTAGCTAAAGTTTGATTTTTGCAATTATTTTTATAAGTATTATTTATAATGGCCTCAAGGTTTCATCTTAATGATGATAGTCTGTGAGAACATCTTGTTTTTATCTTTAAAAATCCATCAGTAAGCATGCATTTATTAAACACTTACTATGTACTCAGCATTGTTCAACACACCATGAGGAGCTAAATGTCCATGTCAGGAAACGGTAAGTAATGAGATCAAGTAGCTGGTTGGGACCAGATTACAAAGGATATTGAAAAGCATTAAAAAAAAAAAAAACCAAAAACACTGTTTAAACTTGATTCAGTTAAACATTGATAACCTTTGAAGATTTTTGAGCTTTGAGGTGACAGGATGAACTTCAGTATCTCCAGTGAACAACCACATGACACTGACAGTTTCCTTTATCTCTCATAATGCCTGACCCCTAGGCTGGTTGAAAGATCAAGTAAAATGATGAATCCTTCATACGAACCTCAGTTGTAATGATACATGTATAAAGATTATAGTTAGTTTACAGAAACTTGTCAATAGTCAACTGACTAGAAAACAGATAATCTGCAAAGCAAGACTATAACTATGTATATAACTATATTTTAATATTTGGTAAAAGATTTTAATTAAGAATTTTTAAATGGTAAAATAACCATATGAATAATATAAATAAGATCATCCTCAACAGCCAGGAGAGATAGAATGAAAGAAGTTAACTTTAAAGATATAGAAAACAAATTTTTCTGACGTTTTCTAAATATCCATTTAAATTTTTTTCATTGTATGAGTCTTAACTAATACTGTAAGAGCTAAGTATGTATACAGACAAATGCCACGTAAAAATTTAACTCTAGTTATTTTTAGCTAGATGCATTATAAAATAAACCTAACACCTCATTATAGCCCAAGTTTTTGCAAAGATATAAAAATTGAGGTATGGTTGGCAGGGATACATGTGATAGAGTTTTGAAACACTTGTAATCTATGAGTCAGTACCTCTGGAATGTTGAAGAAGAAAGAATGGCAGTAATCAATCCAAGAGGACACAAAGGCATGTGCTCTGTGAGCTGTTCCAAGTCTATTTTAGCAAGCGCACATGTCTCCAAAATGAAAGATACTCTCCAAATGGTCAAATGGCATCTGGGTCATATAAGGGGTTTTTGTTGTTGTGGTTGGTTGGTTTGTTTTTCTTTTCTTTCTTTCTTTCTTCTTCTTTTTTTTAAAGTCTTTTAAAATCATTTCAAAACCAAGGAGGTTCTCCAAAATCTTCAGTAAAGGAAACAATTCCCAAAATTTAGAAAGGGCTTTAAGGAAAAGGCTTTATTGGGACTAGAGTTTATCATTATAGCATTGTCATTATTTGTTTTTAGTATTATTAAATGAGAATATTCCATAAAAGCACATAATTCTGATTATTAAAAAGGCAGAAGATAGCACATTTGGGGGCATTGTTTGAAGTTCGTGTAAGACTGTATTTTGTTTGGTGATTTGCCAAAAGAACTCACAAGGCTCAATGGCAGGTTATACTTAGGGCTAAAATTTACTACAGCAAAGCATCCTGAGCAAAAGCAGAAGAAAACAGACATGCATCGGTGGAGCCCCAAGAGGTTCAGCACAGGCTTCTGATGTCCTTCTCCATCTAAGGTCATACAGGAGCACGTTCTCTCTGGCAGATCTATCTGGGGCATAGGTGAAATGTCTCCACCTGGGGGAGTCCATTTGAGGGTCAGAATCCGAGGTCTTTACAAGGCGCAACCACAGAGGTAAAATCTACTACAAACCAGCCATGGCAACCAAAATCAAGACTCATCATCATTCTCGAGATTTTCAAGAAACAACTTGACAAACCAGTACAGCATGGTCCATTGCTCTGAAGGTATATAACAAAATTATCAATCATTAACATAAAAAAGATCCCAGGGACCACATTCCTGGGTGTTAGCCAAGGATCAATATGGCTCCTTTGGAGACATGGAAGGAATGAGTGTATAGACTTGCTGTGGTAGCTCTTTCATCAATGGTATTTTGGTATGAACCAAAGGGAGCAAGCCTGCAAGACAGTATTACTTCTTAGAGCATGACTTCTATGCTCCGCCCTCTTCCTTTCCCAAAACTTCCCCCCCAGCAAGACTGGCTTCCACATCCTCTCCTGTCCTCATTTCCAAATTTCGTATGCCCTTTAAACTCCCAAGGCTTTGGTTGATTACCCAGACACCCATGCTGAGCTGGTAGCCATCATCTGTGCAGTCAGGACCAGCTACAGAATTTGCAGGGCCTAGTGAAAAATGAAAATATTGGGCCGGGGTGCCTGGGTGACTCAGTTGGTTAAGCGTCTGTCTTCGGCCCAGGTCATGATCCCAGAGTCCCGGGATGGAATCCTGCAATGGGCTCCCTGCTCAGCGGGGAGTCTGCTTCTCCTTCTTCCCCTCATTCCGCTTGTGCACACTCTCTCTGTCTCTCTCTTAAATAAATGAAATCTTTAAAAAAAAAAAAGAAAGAAAGAAAATACTGGGTCACTTGTTCAAAAATTATTTAAAATTTCGGGACAGTGACAGTAGAGCTTTAAACAAAGAGCGAGACTTAGCGAGAGAGCCCCGTAGAGCTCCACGGGTCGCACACCCATGAAGCCAGTCCTGAGCGCAATGATTATCTTCCAGAGATGTGCCTCTTCCAAGAGGTCGAATCACTGATCAAAAGATGATTTGATGATACCCTCTAGGTCCATCCATGTTGTCGCAAATGGCAAGATCTCATTCTTTTTTAAGTCAGAGAAAGGCAAATAGTGTATGATTTCACTTAAACGTGGAATCTAAAAAACAAAGCAAATGCAAACAAAAAACCAGAAACAGCTCTTAAATGCAGAGAACTGGTGGTTGCCAGAGGGGAGGAGGTGGGGGGATGGGCAAGATAGGTGCAGAGATTAAGAGGGTACAAGCCTCCAGTTATAAAATAAGTCAGTCACAGAGTTGAAACGTACAGCAGAGGGAAAAGAGTCAATAATATTGTGATAATGTTGTATGGTGATGGATAGGGACTACGTTTATCACGGCGAGCATTGAGAAATGCATAGAATTGTCAAATCAACATGTTGTACACCTGAAACTAATATAACATTGTATGTTAACTACATTTCATAATTAAAAAATGACTTGATGAGCCTAGAGTCAGATAAAGGAAAATGACCGTTGCCAAGAAGCTCTTTGTGCCCCCTGAACTCAGCGTGGTGGGGATTCTACTGGTGCGTGTTAGACAGCTGAGGAAAGTATGCTCACCTTCACGTCCGATCACTTAGTCCTGCCCCTCAGCGGCAGTGTGACCTTGGAAAGTCACTTAGCCTCCCAGACTCTATTTCCTCCTCCACAGACAGGAATGACACTGACACTGAGTTTACCGGGCAGCTGTGAATGTTGAAAGACACAATGTCTGGGGAGGCGCTTTGTAAACCAAGTGCTGTGTAAATGTTATTAGCCTTCTCTCCGGAGATATTTCCTTCTAGATAATGAATACTGGTTGCTGTTTCCTATTCCCTGGATAGTACTCGAGACACACTGGCCAGTGCTTTCTTTTCCACTCTTTTTTCCCCCAGACACTAATGCTTCTCTCGTGACAACATTACAACATAACCTCATAATGTGTTTCCCCAAGTCATAAAATACAGTTCCAGTGACAGCTGATCTGTCCGGCGACACCAAAACATTCATGCTGTCCAGGTTAAGTATCTTCTACGGATGGCTAAGCTTCTGCACTTTGTCTTGTTCCAATCAACTTCAAATTCAGAGAGTGTCATTTTCAAAACTTGTCCTGAACTGTAGGTCCGTCACACTAGATAATTCCTGCCGTGGCCTATGTACAGAATACATTTTGCTCTTATAGTCTCTCGGTTTCTTCATTAGTGCTATGTATACATGAAGATCTTGACAAATGTTTTGCTCCATGAATGAATTAGTAAAAGAATGAATGAAGGGACGAGGAGGTCATAGTCTGGAGATACCAAAGGAATGAAATGCGGAAACTTGTTTATGATCTCCAAATGTGATTTCTTTGATGTTTGAAGTAATTGTTTTACTAGTTGCTACCCAAATACTTCCAACACGACACGGAAATGCATCCTAGATAGTCACAGTACTTGACCCTGGGAAAGATGCCGTCCTACTGAGAGCAGCTGCCTGGGCTGATTCGGAATAGAATGAAGTAAGACGAGCCTCTACACACCAGCCTACCCTGGATGGGGACAGAGCCTTGGGGTTCTGAGTCTGTTTCAGAGTTGTCAAAGGGGTCATCCTCGAGCCAGATCTGGAAGTCTGTGGTACCATGAGTTCCTGATTTTCCTCCTTCCTCTCCATCTCCCCACTCTTCTTCCCCCACCATAGTACAGACACACAATCATGGCCACTGTTGATCTCTCTTAGGCCCGATTCAAACCCTGAGTCATCTCTAGGACTGTCCCCAGTCCCACAGAACACAGGCGTTGAACTGGTTGTCTCAGAGGAAGTATAGCGTGGAACTGAATCCTTGGCTCTGAAAGACTAGGCTAGCTTTTGCAAGTGGCTTAAAGGAAAGAAACAAATGGTCTTCATTCCAAAGTTCTATTTTTTATATGTCTTTGGGTGGAGTGTATGATAAAAACTCAATTCATGTGGGTGTTCAAACTGAGCAGAACCCCCACTCCGCTCACAGAAATGGAGAGCCCAAGTGCAGAATGTGACTGGGATCTCTCAGATAAATCGCTTTGCCTGAGGACTTGGAGATTACCCAAGAAATTCCTATAAAGGTAAACTGCTTGCTCTGAAAATGGAAGTGTTCAATTTTTAATGCTATGAAAGAAACAATTGAATGACTCAGAGCATTCAGTTTTAGGATGATTAAGAAACCCAAAATTGGGGCGCCTGGGTGGCTCAGTCTGTTGGGCGTCTGCCTTCAGCTCAGGTTGTGGTCTGGGGTTCTAGGGTGAGCCCCGCATTGGGCTCCCTGCTCAGCAGGGGCCCTGCTTCTCCCTCTCCCTCCGCTGCTCCCCCTGCTTGTGTACTTTCTCTCTTGGTCAAATAAACAGATGGAATCTTTAAAAAACAAAACAAACAAAAAAACCCTCAGAAACCCAAAATTGTTACACTAGCCCCGAAATGAAGCAGAATCCTCTTTGAGCAAGTTAAAATCTTCACTGCTTGTGCTCCCCGTGTCCCAAGAAAACAGAGTGAAAATAATGAAAGCACGGTTATTGCAACTTGGACAGCACTCGTGATTGGGGAGGCGATCTTCAGCCTCAAAGAGCTCAGAAGGCTTCAGTTATGCACCGGTTTCATTAAATAGAATAGTAAGTCAAAATGTGTCACTTTGGAGGAGCTGATGTTTCCAAAGGGCGGACTGAGTGAATAGAATTTTTAGCAGTTAGAATGAGATTTTCCTTCTGGCTGCAAGGAGTGGCTTTTCTCAGCTAGACGATGATGAAAGTCCCTGCTATAGGAAAAGGAGAGTAGCGTAGTCTCAAGCTATGTTAAAATGGAAGAATCAGTATGAACTCCGCGTTTAAAAGAGACATATTCTCTGGGTCCACCACTATTACCTTTGCTCTCACCACCACCACCACAGCAGCACACTTACTCATCACAAGTTTTGTCTCTAATCCTATTCTCCACTGAAAGGAGAAAGGACTCGTGCAGGGTACCTAATTCCACATCTTGGGACAAGAAAAATCCGGATGGTTTTGGAACATCCCATCTTGCCAAAAAGCAAGAATGCCTCTAAGGAGTCCAGAAGCAGGCGTAGTAAAGGGCAAAGAAACTTGCTTGAACAGTCTCCTGCTGTGAAATAGAGCCTCCGTGAACAATAAATGTTCTTGTTAATACGATTAGCGCAAGTTGAATCTATGAAAGGCCATGAATTTACAGTACCCCAAAAGAAATATTAACACAAATTATACAAAAGGTAATTGTAGTATGGAAACAAGTAAGCAGAAGAGCATACAGTTTATTTGTATCGATTTGAATAAATGAAAGTGTGTGTGTTTTCTTTCTGTCATTAAATTTATGCATATTTATAAAGTATGGATATACACTTGCTTCCATCTGTGTGAGTAAAAATAGTGAATACGAGCAACTGTGAAAAGTCCCAGAAACTGTGGCGGCTGTACAAAGGACAGGAAGGATTACTCATTTCTAGCGGTCACACATACAAATGGGGAAGAAAGGGGCTTAACATCGAATCACTACAGGTTCATACATAAGACAGAAAAAAAAGTTCAACAGTGATGAATGAGCCAAATGTCCTAAAGGAAAGGTAACTACGCTTCTAGGTAATTAAACCTCTTGCTGGTCCTACTAGTTATAATGAAATACCAAAAAGGAATAAATATGGCTTTAATAATGGTAACAGATGAGGTGGATATATCATCATGGAAAAACATGTTTTTTAATGCTAGCCAAGCAGGGCTTTAAAAGTAAACCATTCTGTAGAAATACACCAAGATGTAAAAACACTAAAACATATGCTAAAAATGATCTTGAAAAGTTGTACTAGTAAGTGGAGCTGATAAATGGAGCTTGACCATAAGCAAGAACCTCTACCCTGTTGCCCAGGGGCTCAGGTTTAATTCACATCAAGCCCTGCATTCTGACCAAGGATGAGTTGATAAGCCCCATCTTATAAATGGTCTGGTTTGGGGAATCTGCTTTTGGGTCTGCTAAGATCACTGCAATCCTAGGAAAGTGTCCAAGTAACGAAATGAAAACCCTAGAAAGATGCTGAAATAAAAATAGCTATAGCCCGAAAACGGTATAAAAACAAGTACAGGAAAAAATGAAGAAACAGGAGAGGGCCATTTTGTCGATGTCTCAGAAATAATTTCAGTGTGATAATACATTTTATAGTCATTTGTGCACGTTTTATCAACTGTTTCAAGGATTCGAAATGATTTTTTAAAATCAGCCTTACTGATACGTATATCTGTAATTGTAGTTTAAAATTGTTTAAGAGAATTAATTAAATTGATTTTTTTGAAGATTTGTTTATTTATTTTAGAGAGGGAGAGAGAGCACATGAGCAGGGGGAGGGGTAGAGGGAGAGGAAGAGAGACTCTTAAGCGGGCTCCGTGCTGACCGGGAAGCCTGATGCAGGGATCGATCTCATGACCCTGAGATCCCGACCTGAGCCAAAACCAAGAGCTGGATGCTTAACTGACTGTGCCACCCAGGCACCCCGAAACTGATTTTTAAATATTCAAAAAATTTAGTTTTCAGGGATACTTAATTAGATAGATGAGTTTAACAATCTGAGCATTAAACAAAGTTTAAATAGTTGTGAGTATTCCTTCCCATGTCCCAAAGCTCCTGGGCCTTAAAGAATGTAAGCATTGGGAGGGGTGACATGTGGCAGGAATCACCTGGAGTGATGACAATGCTCAGTGGGCAGGGGGCACTGGGATGGGGAGGGGGACAGCAGGCCTTCCTTGTACCACAGTTAGTACTTCAACTGGGCCCGTGGGTGAAGCGGTGTTTACAACATTCTACCGCATACATTCTTCTGTGCCGAAATATTTCATAAAAAACAAATTTACAATTGTGCTTGCAGGAAGAAAAACTCTCCCGGATAGGAAAGATGGTCTTAATCCAAAATGAATGGCTAGACTGGTTCAAATTACACTGAAAAATGTTCACACCTTGTAATTTTAACTCCAGAAGCAGAATTTTACAAGTTCAAAGCTATTTTAAGGTATCGTAATAGCTATGTATGGTGACAGATGGTAGTTCCACTTGCGGTGAACCCAGCGTAAGGTATAAACTTGTCAAATCATTATGTTGTGCACCTGAAACGAATGTAACGCTCTGTGTCAACTACACTCCAAAAAAAAAAAAAAAAAAAAAAGCCATTTTAACAACTGCTCCAGTTAGATGACTACACTGCAATTCGTTGTATCATTTGATTCTAGTGGCATTAACCATTACATATATGTTAACCTATTACATGTCTTAGATTTTCATGAGTTTGTTTAATATATTTTCCAGAAATTAAGTCACAGGCCTCTGCGGACTCTCTGCGGCCGCTGTGCTACAAAAACCACCTGTATCTGTGGGAAAACATTTGCTGCACTAACGATGTTTCATTCGTTGGGTTAAGCAAGCAAGTTGCCAATAAGTTATTTTTAACTTTTAAAATTCCAGTATAGTTAATGGCCAGTGTTCTATTAGTTTCAGGTGTACAATACAGTGATTCAACAACTCGGTACGTGACTCAGTGCTCACATCATGCTAAGTAGACCCTTAATCCCCTTTGTCTAGTTCGCCCATCCCTCCCCTCCCCTCTGGCAACCACCAGTTTGTTCTCTATAGTTAAGAGTCTGGGTTTTTGTTTGTCTTTTTTTTTCTTTGCTCATTCGTTTTGTTTCTTAAATTCCACTATGGTATTTGTCTCTGACTTCTTTCACTTAGCATTATACTGTCTAGGTCCATCCACATTGTTGCAAATGGCAAGATTTCATAATTTTTTTATGGCTGAGTAATACCCCACACAATATCTTCTTTATCCATACATCTGTAGATGGACACCTGGGTTGCTTTCGTATCTTTGCCATTGTTAACAATGCCGCAATAAACTTAGGGGTGCATGTATGTTTTCAAATAAATGTTTTCGTTTTCTTTGGGTAAATACCCAGTGGTGAAATTGCTGGATCCTATGGTAACTCTATTTTTAATTTTGTGAGAATCCTCCGCTCTGTTTCCCACAGTGGATGCCCCCATTTCCATTCCCAGCAAGAGAGCACAGTCCACCTCCTCGCCGACACTTGTTGTTTCTTTTGTTTTTGATTTTAGCCACTTTGACAGACGTGAGGTGATATCCCACTGTGCTTTTGATTTGCATTTCCCCAATGATATGAGTTGTTTTTAGATTAACTTCGGGAAGCAACAGCCATCATGGAAAATAAAAATACGGCCAACTCACAGCAATAACCAGTTAGTGTAATACAGTGGATTAACCTTGCAAGAGAAGAAAAATACAAAAAACGTAGTCTAGAGACATTTCGTACCTTTACCCAGAACTTTGCAGTGGGCCAAAGCTATCATTTCATGGGCTCGAAACTGTGGTCTGTCTAGGTCACAGAGTGGGCTATCGTCAGCACTGGGAGTTTTGTTACTAAGGGCTACTTATAATGGGTTCTTCTATAGCGGTCTTCAGAGGGGAGCTCTGTCTAGAAGGCATTGGCAGGGCTCATGTCTGAATCAAGAACTCAGAATCTCTACCTTTAGGAAAGGTTACCTTTTTCCATAGTTGCCCCTGAGGTTTAGTGGCAAGGTGGAATCTGAGAGAATTCTTCACTCATTCCAGTTGGATTGATTCCAAATGACTATCCTTAATGCATCCTTAATACTGAAACTTTGGGTCGTCATTTTAGTTAATCAATTCTGTATTTGCTGATTCCACACTTTCAGAAACTTCAGATTTGATGTTTGTTATTTGATCCAGACTGGCTCTTAACCATGTGCTTTTTCCTTGCTAGCTTACAATATTACTTCTCTGTTGTATCTTGTAATATTACCTTTTTTTTTTTTTTTTTTGGCTAAACTCAACTCTAAGACAATGGGGCTTGAGGGCATCTCTCCTTACAGACGTAGTCACTAACAGCACAGGTGCTCACAGTCCTGCCCACAGGATGTCTCAGCTCTGCAAAGGTCCTGTGGTAGAGGGGAGGCACCACCATGTAATCCAACACAAGCTGGGTTGGGCCTCTGGCTTCTGGCACTTGCTGGCTGTGCGACCTTCGGCTAAGTATTTTCCTTCTCTGGGTTGCAGTTTTCTCAGTGAAAATGCTTAACAATACCTTTCTTAGTAGGGATATTGTATTCAGGGCCGGGATTAGGGCGAGGGGAGTAAGGCAGTTAAATAAGTATAGAGTCAGAGTCTTCCTTTACTTAAAAATGTTGATAATGGGGGGCGCCTGGGTGGCTCAGTTGGCTAAGTGGCTGACTCTTGATTTTGGCTCAGGTCATGATCTCAGGGTCATGAGACGAAGCCCCACATCCCGCTCTGGGCTCAGTGGGAGTTTGCTTGAGATTCTCTCTCTTCTTCTCCAACTGCCCCACCCCTCCTCTCCACCCCACTCACACACTCGCTCTCTCTTTGTCTCTCTCTCTCTTTAAAATAGATAAATCTTTTTTAAAAAAATGTTGATATTTGGTTCATCATGGACTTCTTTGCATTAATTTTGATTTTTAAAACAGTGCATTAAAGTGTATTATTATTTATTTGATTTCTGAGTTCTTGTGAATCCTCCCTCAGTTATGCCTGAGACAAGTGCCTAACTTCCTCACTCTGGTCTCAGCACTGGTTGCATTTGCTCTCTGTATAATTTGCACCATCATCCAAGGCTGAATCCAGGGAATAATCCTAGATCCCTCAATCTGAACCGCCTCCCACATCTAAACAATTTCCAAACTTCATAGATTCTGCTCTCCCTCTCTCTCATTGCTCCTCTGGTCTCCATTCCCACAGCCCTGTTTTGTGTCTCATCACTTCCCTCCAAGGTGACTGCAAAAGCGTCTTAACTAGTCTATCCTAACTAACCTACCTGTCTTTCCTCCACTGCATCCTCCAAATCACTACCAGTAATATCTTTCTAGAAGGCAAATCTGATCACAGCACTCTCCTGCTTTAAAGCCTTCAGAGATTTCTTTCAACTTTCAGAATAGCCTGAGCTCATTCCCAGGCTTTGCATAGCCTGGCCACGGCCTAGTTCTGTAACTCACCTCCTACCATAGCCTAATGCGTGCCCCATGCATTGTGCTGTCACATGGCGCCGTGCGTACTGTTTGTACCTACCGTTTTCCCTCTCTGGAATGCCCTTACCACCTCTTTATCCAGCTGACTTCAGATGTTTCAAAGCTCACCTCAAGAATACTTCCTCTGGAAAGACTTGGCTGCCAACGTCATTGAATTTATCTATTTAGTTTCTGTGTTTCCGAAGCACTTCATGTGTCTATCTACCATCCCTTGCATCATGCTATACTGAATTCATTGTTGTACTTACCCTAACTAGACTGTTAGGTCCTTAAGAACAGGAATCGTGACTTTTTATCTTTGTTTCCCATCTCCTAGCAGAGTGCTGATGGTACTCAGTAAATATCTGTTGAATGAATGAATGAATGAATGAATGAATGAATTAGGTAAAAGACATAATAATGCATGGCATACAGTAGGTACTCAAAGTGTTGGTCTTCCTTTTTTTGTTTTTGCACTCAACTACCCTAATAATAAATTTATAGTTACCATTTTCAATAATCAGATACTTTTTAAGAACTGATACTTTTCTTAAATAAAGAGGCTCAAGGCATTTGTTGATTCTATCACCACTGGTTGGAGGCTTTGTTTGAAGTTATTCAACTTAACTGAACAAGTTGGGTAATGCAGGGTGCTGGTCCCCCCGCACTAAAGGTTGGATAAGAAATGATTCCTGATCTGAAAGAGTGTTCAACTAATATAACTGGGTATGACAAATCCTCACGTTATGCTACTCTAAGGCCGTGGTAAAGTGCCACAGAGTGCCATGCAGAAACTATGGCTGTCACATAACTTGTACTTGTAGAATCCCCCGATTCTACAGTGAGATGCTAGGAGAGGGCATCCCACAGTCATGGAGGGCACAGACATGCAGAGACGGGAGGCCACTGAACATGTGGAAACAGAAAGCAGGCCCAGTGGAGCACACATAGGAGAGCTGAGGGAGCAAACCTTACAAAGGCGGTTGGAAATATATTGCAGAAAGTCTGAAATACCACAGCGAGGGATTTGTGCTTGACCTAAGGCAACAAGAACCCACATAAGGTGGTTGAGCAGAGGAGTGTCATAACCAGAGATTTGCTTAAGGCAGGTTGCTTGGGCAGTAATACTGTCATGGATGTTTACTATCTAAAAGGGATCAAGCTATCGTGAATTACCTGGAAAAGAACTTAAAAATACACTGAAAACGGTACCCCTCATTGAAAGACTAAATTAACGTGAAAGCTCACATATTAAAAAAAGGAACTATACACACTATATTTGAGTAACCTAAAAGCTTTTAAATTTAGGAATATTTGTTGTGCAAAATATGAGTTTTCTCAAGTTAGAAGGAAAGGTTGGTGGAAAACTGTTGCTTCTTATTTACTGAGTTGGTGACTTCCCATTCCTCCTCCTCAGAACGTCTGTGGTCTGGAGGCCGTATCAGTTTCCACCTAGATCTAACAGTCAACATAGAAACTAGCTAGAACTCGTCTCTTCTTTTCCACTTCCATGAAGCCCCTAAATGTGGCAATCTCGGTGAAGAGATACGAAGATGGGTCCATTTCTACAACCCAGAGTAACCGTTTCTCTAGATCGTGATGTGTTCAGAGTAAAGCACCAGTCGTGTTCATGAACTATTTGAAAATACACGTGTGTGGACGTCCCCTTGGGAAAATCTGACATAGAAGCCTGTGTAGGACTCTGAAGACGTAGTTAAACAAAGATGTGATTCTTCATCCTTACTTACCTTTGCATTTAAGACAATTAGATGTATATATAGCTTTTCGAGAACAGGTAAGTCATGAAAAGCCAAGTCTGTCCGTACTTCAGCTGTCTTAAAAATCTCAGGTTACGAAGGATCAGGTGACACTAAGAGGAAGGGGGAAAACTGGTGAGAAGCTTTTGAATGATGATTACTCCCAGGAAAAGAACTTCTGGAGCAACAGGGCAGTGGTGTTCAATGCTTCTCAAGCTCTGGTGTAAATTAGAATCTGGAAGTTCTGTAAGGGGTACCCGGCTGGCTCAGTCAATGAAGAGCGCAACTCTTGATCTCTCAACGTTGTGGGTATGGGCCCCACGCTGGGTATAAAGATCGCTTAAAAA
Organism: Ursus arctos; assembly: GCF_023065955.2. Lineage (NCBI taxonomy): Eukaryota > Metazoa > Chordata > Mammalia > Carnivora > Ursidae > Ursus > Ursus arctos. The sequence continues at coordinate 7,066,627 of NW_026622986.1, forward strand.
TAAAATCTTAAAAAAAAAAAGTTCTGTAAAAAGTGCATATTCCTGGGCTGCATCTCTGGAGACTGTTTCCATAGGTCTTGGGGAGTGGAGGATAGGAACCAGTTATCCGCATTAAACACACACACATCATTTTGATACCAACATAGTATGGGAACCACTAAAAATATTCATCTCCATGGTTCTCAAATCTCTAAGCACCCAGCTGTCTTTTTATATTGGTCTTTTTAAAAATATTTGTCTTTTTATATTTGTATAGTATTTTCTAATGGAAATGCTTGCTTCAAATCCTTTATGATTAGAGTAAAATTCTTCCAGATGGTTCAAATTCCAATATCTTCACATTCTTTCCATATTTTATAATGGGCTGACATAGGCTTGTGGAAAACTAAGAAAATAGAAATGAGAAAAGAAATAGAAGGGCTGGAGCGCCTGGGTGGCTCAGTTGTTAAGCGTCTGCCTTCGGCTCAGGGTGTGATCCCAGCGTCCTGGGATCGAGCCCCGCATCGGGCTTCCTGCTCTGCTGGCAGCCTGCTTCTTCCTCTCCCACTCCCCCTGCTTGTGTTCCCTCTCTCGCTGGCTGTCTCTCTGTCAAATAAATAAAATCTTAAAAAAAAAGAAAAGAAAAGAAATATAAGTGCCATTAGGAAGATGTGTCAGTCCAGATGAACGGAGTAGCAGACGCCAAGATGGAATGAAATATGTGAGGTTTTCATTAAGGAGAATGATGCAGTGTGGGAAAGTGGGGAAGGGGCTGAGGAAATCTGGGGGGCAGTCACCAGACATGCAGATCTGACCTCAAGCAAAGGGGGGAGAGCGAATGTTGCACAGAGGCCTCTTACAGCACTGTATGGTGCAAGGAAGGTTCAGCAGAGCTGTCGAGGAGTTCTCAAGGCAAAACAGACCCAAATGTTTATTTTATTTTTTTATTTTTGATTTTTTAAAAAATATTTTATTTATTTATTTGACAGAGAGAGAGAGAGAGCGCACAAGCAAGGGGAGCAGCAGGCAGAGGGAGAGGGAGAGGCAGACTTCCCCACTGAGCAGGGAGCCTGATGCAGGGCTCAATCCCAGGACCCTGGGATCATGACCTGAGCTGAAGGCAGATGCTTAACCGACTGAGCCACCAGGTGCCCCCAGACCTAAGTTTTTTTAAAAAAGGATTTAGATTCTATTTATAGATTCTTCCTACCTGTGTGATACTCAGAATCTTCCTAGAAAATGACCTTGAGAAATTAGTGGTTTTTAAGTTAATTGTATCTCCTAAAGAAAATTTCCAATGAACACTGAAATCTTGCAGCATTTTTTTCTGTAATTAATAATTAAAACCTCACCCCTGGAGGAGGAATTATCATCATTCCATTAGAGATACTATACCATTCATTCATTAAATTGAGAGCAAACAAGATTCTAGAAACGGCTCCTTAAATGCAGAGTGTTCTGATGTTAAGCACTGTCCACTATTCTGGCTATTACTGATATCTTAGATGTTCCCGGATATTCATAGTCTTTGGTTCTCGGGCAAATCTGAAAAGGACAGGCAGCGTCAGTAACAGTAATTACTGGTAGCAGCTCCACAGAGCAGATCTGTCTTGTTTCAGTTGTTTCCTGAGCACCCGGCAGCGTACTAGGATCTGCCTAATCCCTACTGTTTTAGAGCTTCCTTTCCTTATATGGCATCTCCTTACCCTCCGCTGACATGGTGCTTAACATTTCAGGCTGAAGTTTCCAAAGCACTCTAGAAAGTGGCTAAATATAATCCGCATCTGAGAGGAAGGCTTTCCCATAGCAGTCGATACAAGCAGCTTTGTACAGTTCCTGCGTGCATGAATTTCAGTTACCATGGCATAGGTAAGCAACACCAGTTCTCCAACAACATCATTCAAATTTCAGTCACCATACTTCATGGTGTGGAGTAATTGCATACAGTGATTGCTAGCAGGTCTTCAGTCCACAAATCTCTATGCACATAACAGATGTGGATACAATCGATGGCCACGACACTTCTCTCCGTCTATCAGTTATCAGTCGGTGCACATCTGCTGTTCAGTTCTTGCACAAAGAGCAAAGTGTGGAGTTGTGTAGGCTTTTTGTCTCCCAGCAATTAAACTCACATGCATTTTACAAAAATGGGTAATAGAGGGGGGCCTGGGTGGCTCAGTCAGTTAAGCCCCCGAGTCTCGATTTTGGATCAGGTCATGATCTCAGGGTCATGAGATGAGCCCTGTGTTGGGCTCCGTGCTCAGTGGGGACTCTGCTTGAGCTTCTCTCCCTCTCCCTCTGCCACTCCCCTCCCCCAGTGGATGTGTGCTGTCTCTTCTCTCTCAAATAAAGAAATCTTTTTAAAAAACGAGTGATAGTAGGAATTGGCCAATAAAGATGAAAGTGCAGCAAAGAAGCAAAAAGAGATAAAGTAAAAGTGAAACTTGAATAGGGCACCTGAGTTATAGTAGAAGAGCTAAGAGTGGGAACGGTGACTCTGCTCTCGGGGATGCCTGCAGACGTACAGCCAGGGACTTCAGTGAAGACAGCTTATCAGTGTAAATGGGGAAAGTGGTCGTGATGAAAAGGATGAAGGGGTTCCAGAGGAAGTGAGCCTGGCAAAAAATTCACACTAAAGGAATTCGTGGAGACACTACACCATATTGAAAGCACAAAGGATACAATGTCGGAATCGGATTCGAACTTAGAAACGTGGCAATTCACCCAGGCACAGAAAAGTTGCTTACCCCATATTGCAAGTTACATGATAAGAAGAAGGCAAGCACTATCCAAATTATTCTTTAAAAAAAAAATTATTTACGTATTTGATGGAGGGAGAGAGTGAGAGAGAGCACAAGCAGGCAGTGGCAGGCAGAGGGAAAGGGAGAAGCAGGCTCCCCACTGAGCAAGGAACCCGATGCAGGACTTGATCCCAGGACCCTAGGATCACGACCTGAGCCAAGGGCAGATGCTTAACCAACGGAGCCACCCAGGCAAACTTATTCAAATTATTCTTGATAAATTTTTTACAAAGAAATAAAACACTTTAATTTTTAATGTTTCTAATGTGCTAAATTACAATGTACTAAGTGTTAGTTTTACTAATTTTTAAATTTTCTATATTTATGTATTTTTTAAGTAGGGTCTATGCCCAACGTGGGGCTTGAACTCACAACCCTGAGATCGAGAGTTGCACATTCTATCAACTGAGACAGCCAGGCACCCCAGTTCTATTATTCGTTTTGTTTTGTTTTCCTATACCTTTATAACTGATGGAGTTTTCAGTGTTTTGTCAAACTTGCCTAGGGTTAGGGAGAGGGAATCACCTGCAAAGGAGCAGTGGGTGGGGGGGCAGGGGGACTATTGTGGTAGTGGCTACAGGATTGTACACAATGACCAAAATTCACCAAACACTTTACAATGTGTGATGTCATTGTATGTAAATAATACCTTCATAAAAAAGAAAAAGGTAATGGGAAGATGTTGAAAGTCTCTTAAGTTGTTGTGTAAGTGGTTGTGGAAAATCGTTTTAGCAGCAGGATAGAGAATGGTTTGAGGATGAGATCAGCACGGAGACGACTGCAGAAGTCCAGGCAAGAACAGGCCAGAGTCTGAACAAAGAGCTAGTGGGTTGCCATGAGTGATTTCAAACTACACTGGAGAAAGACAATGACAATTTAAATAGCTGGTGCTCACACCCAGCCTCTCTTTTAATTCTCCCAATCCCTGAGAAGAAGAGGATATTATCCTTGCTTTACAGAGAACAACTGACTTGGAAAAGTTAAGAAAACGCTAGGAGGGGCACCTGGGTGGCTCAGTTAGTTAAGCATCTGCCTTGGGCTCAGGTCATGATCCCAGGATCCTGGGATTGAGCCCAGAGTTGGGCTCTCTGCTCAGAGGGGAGTCTGCTTCTCCCTCTCCCTCTGCCCCACTCCCTGCTCGTGTTCTCTCTCAAATAACTAACTAAAATCTTAAAAAAAAAAAAAAAAAAGAGAAAGAAAGAAAGAAAGAAAACACCAGGAGCCTGGAGACATGTCACAAATGGGCTGCTGGTGGGTATCAGGACCCTCCTCTTCCTGTTAGAATTCATGATCTACTACGTGATGAGTCAACTTGCTCAAGACCAAATCATCCAACTGATTTTCAGGTCTTAAGATCTTCCTTGCTTATAATATTTATTTATATTGTGGAAGCTGACAGTTACATAAGATACAACAGTATTAGCGATCATGTAGTCTTCCATTTTAAAATTTATCGACCACAAATCTCAGAGATGAATAGCACATCATACATCAACCTCCAGATCTATCACACACCTCATATCCACATTCAGGGAAAAGAAAACCAAAACATACCCAAGTCAGACATTAGTAACAGGTTATTTTAAAAACACCTGATAACCGAAGATCATAGATTTCACGCTTCTCTGTATTCCCCATAGTGTGTAGCACTGTGCATTATTCTTACTTGAAGTACAATAATTATCTCTTGATTGGTTTGCCTTGACAAGAGTCTTATTTATTTGATTTGGGGGGAAATGAAGACATTTTCCACATTGGAGCAGACTTTAATAATAATCACAAAAGTTATTTTGTTTTTAAAGATTTATTTATTTGAGAGAGAGAGAACACATGAGTTGGGGGAGGGCAGAGGGAGAGAATCTTCAGGCAGACACCCCCTCCCCGCCCACCACTGCTGCTGAGCACAGAACCCAACTTGCGGCTCGATCTCACAACCCATGAGATCATGACCTGAACCAAAACCAAAGGTCGGAAGCCCAACTGACTGAGCCACCCAGGTGCCCTGAAGTTATTTTTTTTTTCAATAGATGCCACTGTAAGGATGAAACATCTCAAGGGAAATGGAGCTTAATCTCATTCACATGAGTCAACAAATAAAATGTATCTGTGCACACACATGGTTCAGTGGACCGCTTATTATATGAACCTAGAATAGCTCTAATATTTATGGGATGCTTATTTATCTAAGTATTTGTTTTCAAGCCTGTATTCCTGGGGCGCCTGGGTGGCTCAGTCGGTTAACAGTCTGCCTTCAGCTCAGGTCATGATCCCAGAGTCCTGGGATCAAACCCCCTATCGGGCTCCCTGCTCAGCGGGGAAGTTTGCCCCTCCCTCTCCATCTGCCTCTCCCCCTGCTCATGCTCTCTTGCACTCTCTTTCAAATAAATAAATACATCTTAAAAAAAATAATAAAGCCTGTATTCCTCACTGGAAGGGGAAATGTCTGTGTTATTTACCATGGTTACTGACAGGCTTAGAATCAATAAACAGCCATTGATTAAATGTGCTTGGTACTACCTAATGAGGCAGGCATTTTATGTGTTCCCCTACTGAACCCTCTCAACAGCCCAAAGGGTAAAGAATCATTCTCATTAGACAGATGAGTAAACTGCTGAGCTTCCGTGACTTGCTCAAGATTCTACAGCAAGTGAGTGGCTACACCCAATAGGAATTTGAAACCAGAGCTACACGGTCTTGCAAACGTGGGCTTTTTCCATTGATTAAGAGTAGGGAACCACCCAGGAACAGCATGTGTACCTGGAAAAACTATTAGACCCTTTGCTTTTGCTACCCTTTCCCTGTTCCCCTCTTTAAAAAAGGGGGGGGGGCATGTACATACTATTTTCAGCCTCCCACTGGATAATAATTATAACGTCACATTTAGATTTTCTTTAATGCACGAGTTATAAACCAGATTACAGACTGAGTCTGATCCTCCAACATAATTTGTTCAGCAAATAATTTTTTTAAAAATTGAGTTTTTACACAGCCCCCACCAGACCCTGGGGTCCCGGACCAGGCTGTTTTGCTCATTTATGTTACCTGCCTAGCCCCTTGCAAGCAGCCTGAAGGGGTTAAATGAAAACTGAAGCCCAGTTAAAATGCTGATACCCCTGGCAGAGGCTAATCCTTCCAACTGTCTAAAATTATAGTTTGTACCATATTGTGACTCAGTTCAAAACCTCTACCGAGGAGAGATTTTGAGGTGGAAAGCTAGAGCATCTGAGTGAGGAAGCAGAGGAGATATGTGGGATCTGGAAGAGAGGAAATCAGAGGTTTTCCATATTTTTCCCATAATCCTCTGTCCACCTCTCAAAGCTTTCCTTTGTCCATCTGCTTAATCTCAAGTAGGAATCCCTAACCAATAATTTCCTGCTAGTTAGCGTTCATTTCTCTGGAAAATTAAATAACCACAATAATGACCCAAGGCAATAATGTTCTGTAGTAATCTGTAACTCAGATATGCCTAATGTCTCAGCCTTGCAAGAGCTCCCTTCCTTTTATGCCAAAATATGAATAGCCCAAGCTCCATCCTGTGACTGATGGAAGGCCAGTATTTTTATTAATAATAATTAACTTTTATTGAGTACTTATTATATGCCAGGTACTTTGATCTTAGTTTAAATCTTGTTTATATATATATCTGCATGATAATCAGTAATTTTCAAGGACAGAAGAAGCAAATCCATATTTAAGAAAGAATCGTTATCCTAAAGAAATAATAATTTGCAGGGACATAACTCCTGCAGTGAAGACAAATGCTAGAAATATTAGTGAGAACAGTATTGGTCCTCATTTTCTTGGATCTTTTAATTATAAAATAGAATCTTTACCAAAAAGTCCATCAACATATTTTTGTAAAAACAGGGGAACAAGGGAATCATCTGCTCTCAGAGATGTTTAAATTTTCTCCTCACAACATGAAGCTAAATCTTTGAAATTATAAGTATTTCACAGTTTTAAAGATCCCAGGACCCAGATAAGTAGGGTGAAGTTATCCAAGCTCCCCTCCTTCAACTGGTCTAGAATTGAGAGCCCCGGCTTGAGAGGGGCATAAGCTCCATTTACCCCTGGCTAAGCAAGTCTTCAAGGTTCTATCTTTTTCATCATTTTAACAGGAAGTTACTTTAAATATCAAAATTCTTCAGATACACAATTGAAAAATTCAGTTGTGATAACAGTGAAACTATACAATTATTGTATAATTACAAATATTTTTAAAGCACAGTGTTGTACTTAGGTAAAAGTGTACTGATATCTTCAATTTAATTGGAAATGCACCAAAAAGAAGATGGATTAATGGATAGATAGAGTAATGGATACCAGATGGATACATGATAAAGGAAGTGTAGTGAAATGTTAATGAATGTGGAATCTAGGTGATAGGTATACGGAAGTTTGCTACAAAATTCTTTTGACTTTGCTGTAGGTTAAAAAATTTATTTTAATTTTTTTTAATTTTCTGTAAATTAAGGGTGAAGGAATACCCAAATAGATCAATAGAATCCTTAATTATAGGGAGCCCAGAAACGTTCCTGTGAGTGTGTGGGATCTCAGTGTATGACAGTAGTAATATAAGTAGTGGGGAATGATTAACCACTTAATAAATCGTGCTGGGAAAAGAAGTTGTCCATAAAAAGATTGATTCCTACCTCAGTTAATTCTATAGCCTTTTCTAGTGAACTAATCTAGCTCTGTTTTTTCTCTCTATTGTAACCGCCAGGCCTGATGCTTACTAGGTGGTCAATAAATATTTGTTGCATGAAGAATATAGGAATGAAGACCTCAGGCCTGGAAGATATACTGCAGGTTGTGGGACTCCTGTAAGCTGTGCTGTGGCCAAGAGTTGGCAGTAGGAGCCAGGGAGCTGAGTCTTGAGGCCTGTTTCTCATAAGCTCAGCTAAAACAACTATCCCACCAACTCCTGATTGCAAATAAGCAAGCTCAAGGATGAGTCCTGAGGTGGTCCTAGACTTCCTTCAGTGACTAGTAGAGCTCCCTGCAAGACTTGCAGGGACAGAACTTGTCACTATTTACTCTTCCTAAGGCTGTAACAAGTGGGACAGGGGAGTAAGATTTGGATTGAAGGGAGCAAGGAGGAAATAATAATGTAGACATAAATGATTTAATATGAAAGTTACAGATTATATATACATAAAATATATATCACAGATATGTGTATTATAGATGTATGTACATATGTTGCATATATGTGTGTGAATATGTGTATGTGTGTGTGTGTGTGTGTGTACGTGCAAAGAGATAGCAAAGAATTCTATTATGAGCTTAGCCAGATCTTACATTTTCCGTATAGTCCTGAAAAAGGAGAGCAAGTTATTTTACAGTGAGTCAAATTTGGCAAAAGATACTTTAAACTACTTTCCTATATTGATTTGAAGATTTTGTAGTCAGGACACACATTGTACTCTGATGCTGGTAAGTCATGTGGTGCTTGTCTGCACACCAATGACAAAATGGAAAAGCTGCATGGGAATTATAGACACCCTACTCAGAGTTTCCATTTGACCTGCTAAATCAAAGTGTATTTTATTCCATTTTATCAAAAACATTAGTATTTACATTTTAGTATAGTATAACATTTTTGTATGTCTACTAAATCTTAAAAGTCAAAGAAATAACCCAAATAAAAGTGCTCTATAGATCTTCAGTTTTTCTCAATTACAACAACACATTTTCTTTCTAGTGGTTTCCTCACTCATCAGTAGTAAAGCCAGCTCTTTATTTTCATGAGCATTGGAACTACCAACAGCAAATGTGCTGAGTACAAACCTCTTTTGGAAACATCGAACACACACATCCATTCTAGTGTTGTGAATAAAAGGTTTGATGCCTAATAGGTTCATCTAACAGATAAGCTATTATAACCCTAGTTTACTGCCAGGACTACTTAATTACTCCCCCAAAATGCTATATTTACAGTTCCAGGGTCTTGAAAAAAGACCACAACCCTTCTAAAGATTGTGTTTACACAGCTTTGCCATAGTAAATAACTTAATTACGTTGCGTATTTGCACAGCTGAACCCCAAAGGTGAGGACGCCGCTGTCTCGATCAAAGCAGCACACTCCCGCGGAAGGCTTACCTGGAACGGACAGTTACGACATGATCACGATGAGGAGGACGGGAAGTTCACCTGCTCTACTGAAAGAGTCTTCCACTTTCATCCTGTCTGTCACTGAGAGGCCTATGATAAGTCATCAGACGATACTACTGACAATTATATTATTGATAATACCTCAGGTCCTGCCAAATAAGAGATGATTTTTCATTACCTTTCTAAATAAGCTTTGTCCTGCCTTTAAACCTCATGGCGTGATAGTACTGAATAGAGCCGAGAGGCAGGTGGGCAGTGGTGACACACATCAAGGATCAAGCTTTCAAAAGTTCTTCAACATTAAGAAACACATTTAGAAGGAGTTTATTATGCTGACCAGTTAGAAAAGCTGGAAGTACCTGAACTATGGGAAGGTGTTTACTGAAAATGAATTTTAAGTTGTCTGCCTTTCGATTCAGCTATTCAGACGTTTGGTTTTTGTTTTGTTTTTGGTAAAGAAAATAGTAGTGGATGGAGGGGCATAGACTGACAGTTCCTAGTATATTAAAAATCAAGGTGTGCTTGGGTGGCTCCGCTGGTTAAGCGTCTGCCTTTGGCTTGGGTCATGATCTCAGGGTCCTGGGATGGAGCCCCACATGAGGCTCTCTGCTCAGTGGGGCGTCTACTTCACCCTATCACTCTCCCTCTGTGTTCTCTCTCTCTCTCAAATAAATAAAATCTTTTTTAAAAAAATCAAGTCTTTGTAGAGATACACAATGTAAAGGCTTCTTAAGCGCCCTGCAATATTGGTGTAGTTGATTTTGTGATTTGTCACCCAAGCTCCCAAATCCTCCATTTATGATGAAGGCTGGTGGTGACTCCCAGCATCCCTGGGAATTGCCCTCCACAGAAGAGAGCTGCCTCCCCTAAGATCATGTCCCTTCACCAGGGTAGCCAACATCCAATGACTAGTCTTTTGTCTCATTTAGAACAAATCTGATGGGCCATCCCTGCTCCCGAGCTTTCCCATGAAATCATTTGAGGTTTCTGTTGCAACTGCATCACGGTTCAACTTCTCTGCTTAATGCTGCTTTGTACATTTTCTTGCAGGCAGGGTTGCCAAGAGCATACCCCAATTAACCTTCTGCAAGCAAATTTCTGCCTTACAGACTTTTTCCCATCAAACCCAACCCAAGACCTACGGCAAAAATTTTGGCAGACTTAAAAAGAACTATTTTTATGTCATTGTAGATTATTGCTCTATTAATTTGGTTTGAGCAAATGGACTGGCTGCAGTAAAATTCTTGCTGGTTTTCCTGTGGATCAGCCTACTTATTCCTAGGGATATAGGCCTGGTTGTATATACGTTTATTTAAAAAGGAGTCTGAAAAAATTAAAAAATTGTAGAATATATACAGTTTGGTTTTTTTAAAAAAAGAATTAACAAGCTTGCCAAATCACAGTAAATACATGAATAAGTAAGTGACTCTTGAGTTTCTACTTTCTTAATTATGTGCATTCTCCTTATAATTGCTACAGCTATATATAATATATATTTAGCATTTTATATATTAAATACATATTATTATATATAATCGTAAATATTAGCTGAATAAGAATGAAACTCTGGGCATTGAAGACCTGACCAGGATGTACCTGGTCAAACCACAGTACATCCAACCCCATGTTTTGTAGACAAGAGGCAGATTTAGGACAAGGTCTTGCTGTCATCCCTGATTTCATTTTCAAAATGTTAGGGAGTTTCTCTGAAACATCCATTCTTTGTGCTCTCATGGCACTGCTTTTATAGAATATATCCCTGTGATTTATACTTATTTTACCTCCTCCACTAGACTAGGACTTTCTCAATGAGAAATTATTCACATCTGTATCCCACCACCTCTTGAGCAGAGCACCATAATTAATAGTCACTTATTGAATTCCAATTTCAATCAGTATAGGATTTATTAGCACTTCTGAGATCTTGAGCACTGAGTTAAACATTGTTAGAGAAAATGAGTTACACTTACTATCCTCGACGAATTTACTATATTCTCGGGGTTAAACGTCCTTAAACAGCTAGGGTAGCCAATTAAGCATGGCAGGTTGAATATTCACATTTATCTTTGATTCCCCCTAATGCTCCACTAAAATAATAGTAAAGAAATGCCAAAGTCCTAAAGCCTCAAGTGAAAAGAAAACTTGAAAGAAAATCATCAGCAAACAGGATTTCAACAAAATGTTGAAAATGTGTAACTGCCTAGGAGTGCCCGGGTGGCTCAGTTGGTTAAGCGTCTGCCTTCTGCTTGGGTCATGGTCCCAGGGTCCTGGGATTGAGCCCCGCATCATTGTATGGGGCTCCCGGCTCAGCAGGGAGTCTTCTTCTCCCTCTCCCTCTGTCCTCCCCGACCCCTGCTCATGCTCTCTTTCTCTCTTTTTCAAATAAATAAATAAAATCTGAAAAAAACAAGATTGTAACTGCCTAAATAGGCTAGCGAATGCTAAAACCTAAGCTTGCAGGGCAGAAAGCCAGAAAGTAAGTCAATTCAGAAAGCCTCAGGAATTATAGACACCAGGAGGCAGGGGTGGAGCTGAAAAATAGGAAGATTTAGTTGAAAGATTATATGGGGAGTGTTAAAATGCAATTGCCCCTCTACTAAAGTGCCAGAAGATTGCCCCCTTCCCCAGCACAACAGAAGCAAGGAAACTCACTCTCCAAAGAAGTTGAACCAGAGAGGCTGTGGATTCAGGGACACGAGACACAGCTGACGTTGCAGGTGAGTTGCCTTACTGAAAACAGGGAGATGAAAGTGTACAAACCGAACACTGAGATCACCCAATCCTACTCCAAAGAAAACTGGCCACCAGACTTATGTTCACCTTGCAAGAAATTGGAGAATTCCTCTGGGGGGAAACTAACCAGTCCAAAAGAGATGTCTGTGCAAAATGACATTTAAAATTTCCCTAATGAAGTTGCTAGGTCCTGCCTAATCACAGGGTGATGCGACCCATCAATCTACAAACACAACCTATGTGCGCAGAGCTTCCAATAAGTGTTTTGGTTTCCTAGTCAAGATGTTAGGTCACCACACATGGGAGGAAATGCTCTAACACTAGTGAGAGAGGTCAAAACAAACTACAGAGAAAATTTAGAAAACAGAAAAAACTAAAACATAAACAAAATATTTCCTCAGAATGATGATAAGATATTGCTCTATGAAGCAAGAACACATTTAATTAAAAACATTCATTCAGAGAACACAAATTCAGAAAAAAAAAATATATATATATATATTCTCTCTCTCTCTCTCTCTCTCTCCACACACACACACACACACACACACATTTCAGTTTGGGATCAACATACCAAAAACATTAGCATATCAAAGAAATTTTATCACATATATGTGTACACACACACATAAAATAACTAACATAAGATTTAAAAATAAACATGGGGGCGCCTGGGTGGCACAGCAGTTAAGCGTCTGCCTTCGGCTCAGGGCGTGATCCTGGCGTTATGGGATCGAGCCCCACATCAGGCTCTTCCGCTGGGAGCCTGCTTCTTCCTCTCCCACTCCCCCTGCTTGTGTTCCCTCTCTCGCTGGCTGTCTCTATCTCTGTCAAATGAATAAATAAAATCTTAAAAAAAAAAAAAGATTTAAAAATAAACATGAAAATCTCTTCCAAAAAGAAGAACAAAACCAGAGATGGCAAATAAGAAAGACAAGAGAAGTACAGATAAAAAGAAACTAAAAGCTGCCAGGAAGAAAAACACAGATCACATACAGATGACCAGGACCAGAAGAATCAGACTTCTCAACAACAACAAGAGAAGAGAGACGACAGTAAAAAAAAAAAGTTGCACAAGAAAGGCAATGTAATTATAATGCACAATTTAGCTAGGCTGTGAATAATAATTCCTTAGAATGTAAACACTGGAGGTGCCTGGGGGGCTCAGTCTGTTAAGCAAGACTTGATTTCTGCTCAGGTCCTGCCCAGGGTCATGGGATGGAGCCCTGCATAGGGCTCCGCTTAGTGTGGAGTCTGCTTGATATTCTCTCCCTCCTCCTCTCACTGCTCAAGCTCTCTCTCTCAAAATAAATAAATAAAATAAAATAAATAAAAGAAGAATGTAACTGTATGCTAATTAACTAAAACTGGTGATGGAAATATGTTGGGAAGATAATGGGAAGAAAATGTGTGTGTTGATTCAGAGGAGGGGCAGTATAAAAGTTATAATTTCATTTAATAAGAATCATAAATCTAAAAGCAGTAGTAAAAGAATGTTATTTAGGACATGGAGATAAATACCAGAAAAACTGCTACAAGAGTTAAAGTGATTGCTCTGAAGAACAGAAATGAGGATTGGACTGGGGGAAGCAAGAACTTCTGTTTTTCATTGTTGTAATTTTACTTTTAACTATGGACGTGTGTTATTTTGATAAAAACATTTGAAAAATATGTTCTAAAGAATTTAACTATGGTATCGAATAGAGTACAGGGGTTTTCTGTCTGATTTGTGAAAGAATTCTAGTCTGAAAAACCAGTTGCAGAAGGTGGGATTTGGGGAAAGATGAATAGGATTTGGGTGAGCATAAGGTAAAGAAGCTCAGGGTGGGCTTGCAAGGCCTTGAAAGTAGCAAAATATAAGGGGCAGTGAAAAGGCCAGTTGCCAGGAGTCAAGAAAGTAAGATGTTGAACAGTGTGAAAATCCTACTTAAATAAGGGGAAGTAAGATGATAAAAGGCATTGGGTTCTTTTTTTTTTTTTTTAAGATTTTATTTATTTATTTGACAGAGATAGAGACAGCCAGCGAGAGAGGGAACACAAGCAGGGGGAGTGGGAGAGGAAGAAGCAGGCTCATAGCAGAGGAGCCTGATGTGGGGCTCGATCCCATAACGCCGGGATCACGCCCTGAGCTGAAGGCAGATGCTTATCCGCTGTGCCACCCAGGCGCCCCAAGGCATTGGATTCTAAGCAGAAGAATTTGAACTTCTTTAAGTAAGAAAAAGCGTTCTTCTGTAGGTTCTTGAGCAATGAAATGATGTAACAAAAGCAAGGTTTTAGGAAATTTAATGTTAAAATTATTGTATGTGAAATAGTGGACATGGGAGGGAATTGTCTGGTCTCTTTCACCATTGTATCCCCAGCACATATCTCAGTGCATGGCTCGAAGTAGGAGCTTAACCCATACTTACTGAATGATCAAATGGGAAAGAGGCTGGTCACTGTCATAGCAATCCAGGAAGGAGGTAGTAAACCCTGGGACTAGGAAGGGGTAATAGAAATGGAAAAGAAAGAGTGTCTCTTGTGCATGTTTTCTTTCTTTTTTCAGAGACATGAAGTGCATGTGTGTGTGTGCATGCTTGCACATAAGCCGGGGGGGAAGGGCAGGGGCAGAGGGAGAGGGAGAGAGACTCTTAAGCAGCCTCTATGGCCAACATGAGCTTGTGGCGGGACTTGATCCCATGATATTGACATCATGACCTGAGTGGAAATCAAGTCGGACGCTTAACTGACCCTCTTGTGCACATTTCAAAAAAAAGAAAGACTATAATTTCCCATTCTAAATGCCCATTAAATAAAAAACAAATTTTCTTATAGTAATAATGTTATAAACAATGGTTATATTCTTAGGCCCCCTCTGACTATAATTAATCTAAAATATAGTCCCATCTAAGTATATATATTATGCATAAGTAACATTTTATAGAATCATTTCCAGGAGATAAGTTTTAAGTTCTAAGTTGTGGGTTATTATGCCAGTTGTCTATTGTCATGTAACAAATTTTCAAAATTGAGTATCTTTAAATGATAACCATTTTATGACATCTCATGATTTTATAGGTGAAGAATCTGGGCAGGCCTCAGCTGGGTGATTCTTCTGCTCCAAGGGTGTTAATTGAGATTACTCACTGATATTCATCTGTTGGGTGTGCTGGTCTGAACAGTTCAAGGCGGCCTCCTTTACAAGTCTGGTGCCTGGGTAGGGATGGTCGGAAGGCTGAGATAAGCTGGGACTATTGGTTAGAGTGCCTACATAAATATGGCCTCTCTAGCATGATATTCTCAGGGTAGTTGGTCTTTTTATGTGGTGGTTCAGATCTCTCTGAAAGAGTGTTCCAAGAGACCTAAGTGGAAGGTACAAGACTTCTTCTCACCCAGTCTCAGATAGCATGCAATGTGTCACACTTCTGCCACATTATACAGTTATAAATAAGTCAAAAGGCCAGCCTTCAAGAAGAAAGGCCTGAATCCAGGTATGCATGGTTTACTGGAAGACCATTTTTGGTAGCTATCTTCCACAATGGAGATTCAGTGTTTTAAATCTATGTAGGAACTAAATTCCTATTCTCTCAAGTTATTCCAAAAAACACAAGAGGAAGGAAAACTTCCAAATACATTCTATGAGGCCAGTATCATCCTGATACCGAAACCAGATAAAGACACCACAAAAAAAAGAACTAGAGGCCAATATCTCTCATGAATATAAATGGAAAAATCCTCAACAAAATATTAGCAAACCGAATCTAACAATACATTAAAAAAGTCACACACCACAATAAAGTGGATTTGTTCCTGGGATGCAAGGTGGTTCAATATCCACAGAACAATCAATGTGATACATCACATCAATAAAAGAAAGGATAAAAACCATATGATCATCTCAATAGATGCAGAAACATCATTTAACAAGTTCAACATCCATCATGATAAAAACCCTCTGCAAAGCAGGTCTAGAGGGAACATACCTCAGCATAATAAAGGCCTTATATGAAAAACCCACAGAAACATCATACTCAAACATCAAACTGAGAGTTTTTTCCCCAAGGTCAGGAATAAGACAAGGATACCTACTCTAACCACTTCTTCTTTTTTTAAAGATTTATTTATTTTAGAGAGAACGAAAGAGTGCATGCACCCCCCCCACATGTTGGGAGAGGGGCAGAGGGGAAGGAGAGAATCTCAAGCAGACTCTCTGATGAGCACAGAGCCTGACATCCAGCTCCATCCCATGACCCTGAGATCATGACCTGAGCTGAAATCAAGAGTTGGGTGCTCAGCCAATTGAGCCACCCAGGCGCCCCTCACACCATTTTTATTCAGCATAGTACTGGAAGTCCTAGCCACAGCAATCGGACAACAAAAAGAAATAAAAGGCATCCAAATTGATAAGGAAGAAGTAAAACTCATTGTTTGCAGATGACATGATACTATATAGTGAAAACCCGAAAGACTCCACTGAAAAACTACTAGAACTGATACTTAAATTCAGTAAAGTTGCAGGACACAAAATCAATGCACCGAAGAAATTTGTTGTGGGACAGCTGGGTGTGTCTGCCTTTGGCTCAGGTCATGATCCCAGGGTCCTGGGGTTGAGCTCTGTGTTGGGCTCCTTGCTCAGCGGGGAGCCTGCCTCTCCCTCTGCCTGCTGCTCCCCCTGCTTGTGCTCTCTCCTTCTCTGACAAATAAAATCGTTAAAAGAAGAAGAAGAAGAAGGAGAAGGAGAAGGAGAAATCTGTTGCATTCCTGGGCAACTGGTTGCCTAGTTGGAAAAGCATATGACTCTTGGTCTCAGGGCTGTGAGTTAGAGCCCTATTTTGGGTGTAGAGATTATTTGAAAATAAAATCTTAAATAAAAAGAAAGAAATGGTTGCATTCCTATACTAACAATGAAGCAGCAGAAAGTGAAAGTAAGAAAATAATCCCATTTACAATTGCACCAAAAACAATAAAATATCTAGGATAAGCTTAACCAAAGAGGATGACCTTCTTTCTTCAGTGTTTTACAGAAGAAATTCACCATGATGCAAAGAAATGGAAAGATATTTCATGCTTATGGGTTGGAAGAGCAAATATTGTTAAAATGTCTATACCACTCAAAGCAATCTACAGATTTAATGCAATCCCTATCAAAATACTTTTTACAGAACTAGAACAAACAATCCCAAAGTTTACATGGGACCACAAGCAATTTTGAAAAAGAAAAACGAAACTGGAGGTATAACAAATCCAGATTTTAAGTTAAGCACTAGTAATTAAAACAGTATGGTCTGGCATAAAAATAAACACATAGATCAATGAAAAAAACCAGAAATAAACCTATAATTATATGGTCAATTAATCTTCAACAAAGGAGGAATGAATATACAACGGGAAAACGACAGTCTCTTCAACAAACGGTGTTGGGAAGATCAGACTGGATACTTTCTTTCACCATACATAAAGATAAATTCAAAATGGATTAAGGACCTAAAAGTGAGACATGAAACCATAAAAATCAGAGAGATTGGCCATACCAACATTTTTCTAGATATGTCTCCTGAGGCAAGGGAAATAAAAGCAAAAATAAACTGTTGGCGTTACATCAAAATAAAGTTTCTGCACAGTGAAGGACCCAATCAACAAAACTAAAAGGCAACCTACTGAATGGGAGAATATATTCACAAATGACATAGCTGATAAAGGGTTAGTATCCAAAATATTTAGAGAACTTATACAACTCAACATCCAAAAAGCAAACAATCCAATTTAGAAATGGGCCAAAGACAAGAACAGACATTTCTTCAAAGAAGACATACAGATGGCCAACAGACACATGACGCAATGCTCAACATTGCTCATCATCGGGGAAATAAAAATCAAAACTACAATGAGATATCATCTCATATCTGTCAGAATGGCTAAAATCAAATATGCAAGAAATAACCAGTATTGGTGAAGATGTGGAGAAAAAGGAACCCTTCTGCTCTGTTGGTGGGAATGCAAACTGGTGCAACCACTGTGGAAAACAGTGTGGAGGTTCCTCAAAAAGTTAAAAATAGGGTGCCTGAGTAGCTCAGTCAGTTAAGCACCTGCCTTCGTCTCAGGTCATGATCTCAGGGTCCTGGGATTGAGCCCCACATCAGGCTCCCTGCTCACAGGGAATCTGTTTCTCCCTCTCCTCCTTGCTTCTGCTCTCTGTTGCTATCTCTCTCATTCTCTCAAATAAAGAAATAAAATCTTTTTTAAAAAGTTAAAAATAGAAGTACGTTGTGACCCAGGAATTGCACAATTGTATTTTGTATTTACCCCCAAAATACAAAAACATTCTCTTTTTTTAAAGATTGATTGATTGATTTTAGAGAGAGAGCACACGTGTGCATCCACGCAAGCTGAGGGGGGCGTGCAGAGAGAGAGGAGTCTTAAGCAGACTCTACCCTTAGTTCAGAGCCTGACCCGGGGCTCAGTTTCACAATCCTGAGATAACGACCAGAGCTGAAACCAAGAGCCAGACCCTTAACTAACTGTGCCACCCAGGTGCCCCCAAAAACACTAATTCAAAGGGATAATATTCACCCGTATGTTTACTGCAGAATTATTTATGATAGTCAAACTATGGGAGCAGCCCAAGTGTCCACAGAGAGATGAATATATAAAAAATATGTGAGATATATATATATGGAATATCATTCAGCCATAAAAAGAACGAAATCCTGCTATTTGCAACAACGTGGACAGAACTAGAGAGTATAATGCTAAGTGAAATAAGTCAGAGAATGACAAATACCATATGCTCTCACTCATATGTGGAATTTAAGAAACAAAAGAGCAAAGGGAGAAGAAGAGAGAGAGACAAACCAAGAAAAAGACTCTTAATTATAGAGAACAAACTGATGGCTACCAGAGGGGAAGGAATGGGGGAATAGGGAAATGGGGGATGGGGATTAAAGAGTACACTTAATATGAATTTTTTTAAAAAAGAATGACTGTCTCCATTGTGCCAACATTGGGGTTTCTCTTTTTTAAAACTTAGGCATTAATAAACAAAAAAATTAAATCTCAATAAATAAATAAATATGTATAGGTATAAGTGCCACTCACATTTTCATAAAAAAAAAGTTGTGTTAATGAATCTCAAACTGTACGCTCAAGGAAACCTATTTCATTGCTAATGTTGAATAATGGTAATCTTCTATATTTGGAAGAATAACTGGGATTAACCAATTTTTTTGTAATCGATCTTTTGTTTCACTATGAAAATTATTCTTTTTTAAAAAATATTTTATTTATTTGACAGAGAGAGCACAAGCAAGGGGAGTAGGGAGCCTGACGTGGGGCTCAATCCCAGGACCCTGGGATCATGACCTGAGCTGAAGGCAGCCACTTAACCAACTGAGCCACCCAGGTGCCCCTATGAAAATAATTCTTAAAGCCTATTGCTTGATACCACTATTCCTCACTAATGTGACAGGACAATTTTTAGAAATATTTTGGTTTTCACATAGTATTTTTTTCCTTCCTGGTCCTGTGCAGGGTCAGGCTCTTTATGCTTCTTTGACCAGAAAAAAGTGTGTATGTCAGATCTGAAAGCAGAAGGCTCTTGCAAGACACTTCCCTTTCTGGATTTTGTTTTCATAAAGTCTGAGCTTCCACATCTACTGTGCAGGAAGAAGGAAAAGGCAAGAGTTGCAACTGAAGTGCCCTGAACAACAGATGTTTCCAGACTTAATTCTTTGGCCCTTCCATCAACCTCCTTTCCCTGCCCATACCACAAAATCTCCTGAGTCACCTTTTTGGAACCCCAACTCCATGGAGAATTTGAAAACCACTGCTCTAGACCAATCATACCTCAGATCTTCTCAGGCAAAGACACAAGGGCATGCTGAAGGAGAAGCTGAGGAACTTTAGATACAGACTACCATATTTCTCTTCTTCACGTGTAGAGGATGAAGTAAATAGTGGAGTTAGAGGTGACTGGAACTGTTTTAATCTGGGAGTACAGAAGAATGCTGATGCTGGTAATCAAACTGGAAAGTTGAACAGAGTATTGGCAGGAAGCAGAGGATAATTAATTTGATCTCTGGACTGTCAAATTTGACATTAAGGTAATGCATCCTAAACAAGGTGCCAACGCAGCAAGAGGGATGGGAATGTCACACAGGTGAAAAGGTCAGGGCTGTAGATAAGAACATAAGAGAGTCTAGCAGTTGTTGAAGAAATGGGCTCAGAGAAAAGAGCAGAGGGAAGAGAACAGGGTGTTCATGAGATCCTGTTGCAAAAATTGAAAACTAGTGGCCCACCTGCCACAACCTCCTTCTTTGAGTGACGGCTATTCTCTTGTTCACTGAAAACTTTGTTCTCTAAAATTATAGACTATCAGAATCACTATTTGAAATTATATCAGTAAAAATAAAACATCCTACTCTTGCTTGGAGGATCTAAGACATAGAGAAGCAGCCTTGATTGACTTTCAAGCCAGGTTCAGAGCTTTGGGACAGGTGTTCTGAAGACAACATTCCACATCTACCTTAATTTTGTAGTTCCCAAGGAAACGGGACCTTGGGTCCACTTGTAGTCTAGACGTGATGTCAGTGCTCTGCTTTATTTGGAGCCTACTGAAACACAACTTCGCACTTCCCCCAGAGCTGTGTAATTGCATCTTTTCCTTTGTCTGGTGAGATGCCCCACAGTTCCTCAGTTGTGAGCTCTTTATTGCAGTGAATCAACAAACCTGTATCTGTTGAACTACGGGTTAATTTCTGGAGGTATGTGGATGATTGGGCGAAGACGGCACTGCAGCTTTTTATAATGCAATCATTCATTTTACAAACTAAAATCGAGAACCAGATGTAGGGTTCCGGATTGTCTCTGCAGTTCTCCTTTCACAGCACCTCAGAGCGACTTCCAGTTCAGAGCCATTATGGTATCCACCTTTCTAAAAAACCACTCTGGAGTGGTTTTCCTTAGACATGTAATCCACAGATTTACCCGGGCCTTTTATCCAGGAATGACTCAGGTCAGTCATTCCTCCGGGGTTGAGTTCCATATATTTATTACCAGAGAAGTGGGACCTCCGACTGACTGAGGGCCTTCTCCCCGCTCACCCTGCTTTCCACATTTGTTCAGTAATCTTCCTCATTCCTTAGGAGAAATTTCCTTTTTCTTTCTTGACTCTCCAACTCACTCTCTCAGGAAAGAGTAACCGCTTAAACTGGAGGGCCGAGCCTCACCCTTCATTCAAATCTTTTCTCTAGCAAAGCGCTCTAATAAGGCAGACTAGGGACCAATTTTATCTCCAGACCAAATAGAAAGCAAACACTTCCTTATTAGGAATATAGTACTGTATTTAAATAAACTACAACATAAGGTAGTTTTAACAAATCCCTTGACCCCTGCAGAAAAGAAAGCTAAGCGCGTCTGCGTTCGCCTGGGAAGTTCTGCTACCGGGCCAGGCGGCGGGGTAACCGAAGGTACCTCTCCAAGTGAGCGGCCGGTAAAACTTGAATCGGCGACCCCCGGGCGAAAAGCGGCGGCAGGGCGGCGGCGCGGCCGACGCGGACGCGGATTGGTCGTCACGGCGCCCGAACCCGCCGCGCGTGCGCCATGCTCCTCGCGCACCGCCCATCCCGCCGCCCAGTCGCCGGTCTGCGGCCTCGGGAGTGATCGGGAGGCTGCTGGCGAGCCGGCGAGCGGACAGCTGGGCGGGCAAACGGCGTGCCCGGCCTGCTGTTTCCGAAGAAGGAGGGAGCGATTTTTCCGGGGTCTAGAATCTTCTCGAGCCCCTGTAGTTGGCCCAGCCCGAGGAGGGAGAAACTGAGGAACCGCGGACTCTCCACCCGTGCCGCCGCCATGGCTGCCATGATGGATCGGAAGTGAGCCTCAGGGCGACGGCTACCGGCGCCGGCGCCGCGAGTCCGGGTTCCCCGGCCACTGGCGCCGGGGGGAGCGCGACGCGGCAGACGGCTGACTCTCTTGGCCTTCGCGACCCCTACTCTCAGCTCGGGCCCGCTTCCTTCCAGACTGAGCGGCGGGGAGTGGCTCCCGGCCTCCGGCAGCGAGGAAGATGGCGGACCCGGCCGAGTGCAACATCAAAGTGATGTGTCGCTTCAGACCTCTCAACGAGTCTGAGGTGAACCGCGGCGATAAGTACGTCGCCAAGTTTCAGGGAGAAGACACGGTCATGATTGCGGTGAGTGACCCCCGCCCCCATACTCCGTCCCGCTTCTTTGGGCCTGGCTGGGCCCGGAGTTCAGGGAAGTGCGGTGCAGAATTGAGAACAAGCAGTGGTTCCCCAACCCCGCCCCCCCCCCCAGTAGAGTTTGCCGGTTCAAATAACCATGGGGAGGGAGACTGCCCGGCTCCACGGGTGTTCCTGGATCGCCCCCACCCCGGTCTTAAGAGCCCAGAGAAGGGAGGCGCCTGGTCTCTGTCTGGGACACTCCCCTACCTGGGGCGCTGGAGGAGCTGTCCGAGGAGAGTTTAGTGTATATTTGCCTGTGTTTCTGTGTGTATGTGTGCAGTTACTGTTGCTGTTTTGGACTACCCCCGAGTTTACCATTTGTAACACGTGCAAGGTTAAAGTTCAGCTAGGAATGTTGAGGTTTAAGACCAGCCCTACCGTACCTTAAGTAGTAAACATACCTAATTGTATAGAAACAGAAGATACAGCTACGTGTTGAACCATATTTCTCTCTCGGGAGGAGGAAAAATTACCGAACAACTACAAACATACCTGTATCTCGTATGTTCAACCACCCATGAATGAATGAACGTTCATGTTAACTATTATAAATGGCGAGTCGAGGACTGTAAAAAGACAGTTTTATTTTGAAATCGGAGTGGTCAGTTTTCTAGCAGATCTAGCCAGCTCAGATTGGGTCAAGTATGTGCCCAGAAAGACCTATAATCTCTTACCGGGTTTTATAGGGTAACAGTATAGCAAAGAGGGTTAACTCTTTGTGTATCGAGGTATTATAAACGCAAGCTTTAAAAAAAGTTTTTGATCAGTGAACTGAATTTCTTGTTAGTATTAGATTTCTACTTCTACCTTGGAGAAAAATTGATTTTGATAATATCAAGGATGGAGAAATTGTGCCCTTTGTGGTGTAAAACGTTACCAGAGTTGGCTGATCATTGTCAGGGAAACCAGAATGTAAGGTTGATTTTTTTATTTTTTATTTATTTACTTATTTTTTTGAGGTCTGATCTTGGGTATTGAAAAGTCTCTGAAAATATTTTGCATTCCCAGTTCAGAAAGATTAAAATGGGTAGTAAGACACTGCCTACAGAACAGTGAATTGTGACTAAAAAAATTAATCTTTCTTGGTAATGCCATTGTAGCAGAATTTTTTTCTTCGTTGCTATCATGGTACAAAATCTCAATGTTAATTTTTTCTCTAATGGCATTCCATATTTAGCATATTGTTTGCACAGTTTAGTTTGGAAAAAGGACAAAGGGTGTCCCAGAAGATGGGACCTTGATGATTAGAGCATTGACATATAAGACAGGACTGAAGTTCTTTAAGAGTTTTTATTTGGAAGTTTGCAGAGTTCCACTTTAGAAAGTGAATGTCATAGCTTTTTGTTGCTCTGTAGACTTTTGGCAAACAAGTCATTAGATTATGAAAAACTGCCAGCTACTACTGTGTGAAGACTGTCGGGCTGGTTTTTTGCTAACAAGTTCATGAGAAAAACTATAAATGACATCATGGTGACACTAAGAAGTTAAGCACCCAAGTAGTCATCCTTTTCCTTTAGGATGGTATCTCTGACATGGAATCAGAGGAAGCTTGCAAGACCTGGGTTAGTTGGCATATTGGCTGCTAATTTTTCATAGAGTTTTTGTGATTATTTAGCTGCAACAGTGATTGACACATCAAAACAATTTTCCTTTTACACTTGTATTAAGAATGTCTTACTTTTGCAGATTTGTGTGTATGTTTAAACAAATCTGTAAGTATTATCAAGATTCATTTGTTAGGATGATAGGATTTAGGATTCACAAAATACATAGAGAAGGCAACTTTCTGCCCAAATATGACATATGAGGAAACACTTAAAAGAAAACAATTACCACGGTAAGCACACTTGCATTCTAGGTTGTTTTCCTTTGGAGAAAGTTCTTGTAAGTTCTTACGTAAGTTTCCTTAACAATGTGAATAAATTTAAATGATAATAGAAATAATGGATAGGTGATTGAGTTGTGAATCAGTAATAAACAGTTGGCCTTTAGGTAAACTGGTAAGCATTTTTAGTCTTTTTTTTTTTTTTTCAAGTTTAAGCAGAAATACAACAGTCACATAGCCTTAAGAAATGTAAGGCAATATGTTTAGTTCATTACGTTCAAGAACTAATCTTTTGCATATACTAAGTTATTGGTTACTCTGAGTTCTCAATTTTTTAAATGAATTTATTTTTTAAAAGGCTGTTGAAAATTTATAAGAGTGAAATTTTAAAATTTAAAAATCTCTAGGTTTGTTTTGTTCATTTTGCTGGATCCTAATTCAAAATGAACAGTTTTAAGAAGGAATTGCTGCAGTGCAGTGTTTAAGACTAAATTATTTTAAACATCATTTTAAGACATTTTGTACACAATCTTTGATTCAATCAAAACATAAAAGGATAGGTATTTTAGTTTGTAATGTTACTGAATTATAGGTATAACCTGTGTTCCTATAGGAAGTAATTTTTAAGGATTCTCATTTTCATCTGAGTTCACTTTTGTCCAAACTTTTTTTCCTGTTACATCAGTGATTTTAATATAATATGATCCTGTGGCAGGCACATCTTAAAATCCTATAGTGTTTCTCTGTGTTTTAACAGCCTTTTATACAGATTTTTTTGGTAATTAAGTGCTTGTTGAAGAGGTATAAATACCACGTCACACAAATGAAATAAATGGATTGTTTAATTTTATTATAAAAATTAAAAAATTTTTATTGTAAAAATAAAATTAAGAGAACCTGTTATCCACAAAAGAGGAGGAGAAGGGTAACACCTTATGTAGTTGAAATAAGCCTGCTGAAAACTCCAGGAAAAAAAAATCAATAGAAAAAATTACTCTTTTATGCATCGTAAAAGTGGAACGTGCATTTTTGTATTGTTAAGTATCTTGACTAATCATCGTTCCTTATATGGTATACTGTAGAGGCTCTCAGAACCAAAAACAGGCTGTTGTAGTTCATTGATATTAAAGGAAAGTAGAACCTAATTAGATCATCTTGTCCAGTTCCTTGCCTATAGCTCAACACGATTTCTTTTTTCAAATGAATGATGATACGGTATTTGATCCTGATTACCTTAAGAGTGAAAATTAGAAGAAGCCAAGTGCCTAGGTGGCTCTTGTTTTCAGCTCAGGTCATGACCTCCTGGGTCCTGAGATTGAACTCTGCTTCAGGCTCCACGATCAGCGGAAAGTCTGCTTGAAGATCCTCTCCCCCGTCCCTCCCCGGGAGTGCATGAGCACTCACACGTGCGCAGGTTCATGTGAGCGCGCGCTCGCTCTCTCTCTCTCTCTCTCTCTCTCAAATAAATAAATAAATCTTAAAAGAGAGAGATAGCAGCAGCCCTTATCACGTACTTGTACAATTGTGGAATGTTAGCTAACAATCATTGTCAAACTAAGCAAAGTCCGATAAGATACAATCCCATGTGATCTGAGGATCACTATTCAGAATTCCAGAGAAAGGTATATTCCTGCTAGGAGGGTGACCTTTATAACGAGATTTGCTGTTTAGCCTGGTCTCTGCAGATACAAACAGGAACCACTTCACTTAAGAAATCTAAGGTATGGGGTGCCTAGCTGGCTCAGTCAGTGGATCCTGCGACTCTTAATCTCAGGGTTGTGAGTTCGAACCCTATGTTGGATGTAGAGACTACTTAAAAATAAAATCTTAAAAAGAAAAAAAATCTAAGTTATAGTTGCAGTTCAAATAAGCTTATTCCTATTTGGTTTTGTCCCCTTGAAGCCTAAGTCAGATGTGAATGCATTTTATGACTTGGAGTATCTTTGAAGGTTTATAGAAGTAAGACTACATAATATACATTTCAAAGCCAAGAACCAGGGTAAGATATGGACGTCCACATCATGAGTTTTCCTTTGTATAATTTATTTGAAAAGTTTTTAGTTAAGAGATGTCCCTTAATTGTAGACTATTAGAAGTTTTAGTTTCATGAGTCTTGTTTTAAATTCCAGGAAGTTATCATCAGTTAGTAACTTCATTGCTAGATCGCTAATAAAAACATTTGCCTTACATAACAAAATATACTTTAATTTTGGAATTAAAATAAGATTTTTGTCACCTTAATGCTTAGCACATAAATTAATTTTTGATTTAACAGTGATATAACATCTAAAAATATCACATAATCCCAGCTTATTTATTTTTTAGTTTACGTATTTGCCGTAAGGAATGCCATAGTAAATACCTGCATAAAGTACTTTTTAGGCAGGTTTTACTATTACCCTTTTTTTTTTTTTTTAACGATTTTATTTATTTGTCAGAGAGAGCACACGCGAGCAGGGGGAGCGGCAGGCTGAGGGAGAAGCAGGCTCCCCACTGAGCAAGGAGCCTGAAGTGGGACTCGATTGAGCCCAGGACCTGGGAGCATGACCTGAGCCAAAGGCAGATGCTTAATTGACTGAGCCATCCAGGAGCCCTGTATTTCAGATTCTACCCAGCCTTATTCTCTGTTCTTTGAACCCTACAGTCTATACTAATTAAATAACATTTCTAAAATTCTTTACTCATTTACAATGTCTGATACCTTATAGGTGCTAAATAAATGTTTGCTGGATACACGAGGAGGAAAATTTATTTTCTTTTCCCATACAGAAAATTAGCGTGGTTTATCTCTGGCTGGTGATTGTTATTTTGACTGTACTTGTGTTTTCAAAATAGTTTATCACAAATAACATCTTGTACAATCAGTAAAGGAGTAGATTGTCTCTAATTTAGTTGCACCAGTAAAATTGAAGGTTAATGTCTTCATAGAATCTTAGCAAAAGGACACTTTTATGTTTGTCTCATAGGCAAAGAATAATCAGCATTGAGGTGCCTGCTTTAAATTGATGCCAAAGTGAAGTCATCGTAGTATATCCTTTAAGAGTCCTTTCAGCTGCAGAAGGCAAACAAACAACAAGTAGTCGTTTAAATAAGTAAGAGGATATTATTCTCACATGTTTAAAGTCTGGAGATAGGCCCCTGCTGCTACTACTTACTGACTCTGTTATCTCTTGTCAGCCTTAAGCTATTGACTTTTCTTAATGTTTGTAAGATGGATGCTACAGCTCCATCATTCTAGAAAGGAGAAAGGGCAGCTACAGCTGAGATGGCCCTTTTTATCAGGAAAACAAAATCCTTGCCCAAGAACCCTCAGCGGATCATCACTTACTTTGTAGTAGTATCCAGAACTGGGTGGGTCGTGCGGCCACTAGTTGCAAGGAGACTAGGCTGTCAGGTGGTTAGTTTCCCAGCCTAGGTAGTGGGAAGCGATAAGGGGAAGGAAAATTAGTAATGACTTTGGATAGCCATTTAGGAGTGACTCTTTCATTGTACTTTTCATTGTAACTGTTACTCCAAACTTTGGGGAAGGAGATTGTGAAGTATAGTTCCTAAAATGTAAGGTCTTTTTTAGCTAAGGCCTAGGAAGTCTTCTATAATGTTAAGGATTTTTTGGATGGTCATGATTGTATTTTGTATTTAAGATCTATCTTCCTTCCTTTCGTTTAAGAGAGGGTAGAGAGCAAGCGTATACTTTCAAATACTAGAACCTCCATGACCTCCTCTCTCATCTGTATATCCTCAGTTTTTCTCTTAGATTATTAGATTGTTCCTGCCAACATTTAAACTTGCTCAGATCTTGTCCCTAAAAAAAAAAAAAAAAAAAAAAGTCTTTGGACCCAGAGCCAGATTTCTGCTCTACTTAGTTACTTCCCATTCTTTTTAAATCTCTTTCCAATCTAACCTTTGTCATTGGATGTCTTTCAGTTTTGCCTTGACCTCACAGCTATATTTGACACAGTCACTCCCTCCTTGATAATTTTTCCTTGACTTTTCCTTGACTGGCATGGACACTGTGCTCTAATTTTTTTCATTCCATCCCTCTGGCTCATTCTTCAGACTATGACAGTTCTCTAAATGAGTCCCCTGGATCCTTTCAGGGGATGCACAAGGTCAGAACTTTTCAAAATAGTACTAAGATGTTATTTGTCTTCTTCACTGTGTCATCATTTGCATTGGATCTTTGCTCCATATACTTCCAACTTCTTTTGGTTTCTTGTAGCCTGCAGGCTCATTTCTGCTTTAGGATCTTTATGTGTTCCGTACCTAGGCTACTTCCTGCACTCACCCTCCCATGACTAGTATTGAAGAGACAAGCAGTGAACTAGGTGCTACTCTTTTTTCGGTTTTTAAACATTCCTTCACCACAGTGGTTCCCTGGCATTCTTCCTTCTCCTAGATTCAGGTTCTTCTCTTACATGCTCTCATAGCACCCTGTTGCAAGAGTCAGAATTCTAGTCACTTAATTATTTGTCTGATGTTTGCGCCACTATCACTTAACCTCCACTAAAGCAGAGAGTATGTCTGTCTTGGTCATCATTCTAGCAAGATGTATGTCTAGTATACCAGGCATTCTGTAAATGTTTGTTAAATGAGAAGCTATTGCAGTAAAATGAGAAGCCTAATGGGAGTAGGGGAAGGAGCTCTGAATTGGCAGGACGTTTGAATTTAAATTTAAATTTTGTCATTAACACCTTTGGTACCTTTCAGGATTCTAGTTTCCTTATCTGCAAAATGATATTATTATTGAAAATAGCGTCTCAGTACTTGCCAGAGTAGACAGTCGTTAAATAAAAATTCACTCAGCAATATTTGAGTGCCTATTATAGTAGTGGTAAGCCCTGGAAATATAACAAAGACTAAATCAGACGTTTTTGGTTTTGTGGAGTTCATTCTAGTGGATTTGTACTTGGTGATCCCTAAGGTCCTTTCCACAAGAGTCTGTGATGTGAATAAATGTATAGTAGGTACCTTATTTAGAAGGTTAAATATATGATGACATCTTTAAGGGAACTTAGAACGGTCCATTCACCTTTAATTTGCGTCGTTGATACCTTTCTTTCTGTTTTTCAGTCCAAGCCTTATGCATTTGACCGAGTGTTCCAGTCAAACACCTCTCAAGAGCAAGTGTATAATGACTGTGCGAAGAAGATTGTTAAAGGTAAATATATTTAGCCTGCTGTTATCTCAAAAATAAGTAAAATTTTGTGATCGTTCCCATTTACCCAATTTTTTTCATTTTAATGCCCACCCTTTATCGTTAATTGTAGAAGACGGTTATTTAAATAATTAAAAGATCAAATACAATTAGTAAACACATTGTTGTTCGAATTTCACAAGCTAATTTATATACAGTACCTAATGAAGGGTATTATAAGAATATTAGTGTTACACACTTGTTCTTGGAGGATGCAGTTCTGTTAGATATTCCCAAGAGAGTTTCTAAGGTAGCAGTTCTGGAAATACAGCAGCGTGAGAATGAATACAAAATAGTTAGGTTTCTAAAAAGTAGTAGAAAATGGTGACAGTCTATCATTCTTCCATTCCATTGTTCTTTCTTCCCCTAAAGACTCCTTGTGTTAAAAAAAAAAAAAAAAACTTGAGGAATTGAACAGAGATTCAAGAGTGAGAAAAGTGTATGTTCCAATTAATACTATTAATTTATACTAAGGTTTTTCAAGTTTTTATTTTTTAAAACCATAGAACCCTAGAGTGGAGAGGGCGTGAGTGATTATCTGGACTAGCAGTTACTACAGAAATCCCTTTTGTCAAGGGATCTTAAGTTAAATAGCCATTACTTTATGGTATAATTTATTCTACTTTTTGTCAGCTCTGATTGTTAAAAAGTACTTCTTAGATTGAGGTAAGAATCTGTCTTGTAGCATTCACTAGGGTAGAGGGGATGCGATTCAGTATAAAGGTGGACAGGTTAGGGTTAAGTAGGAGCCCAGACAGTTCATCCAGTAAGAGGAGAAAAGGTAAAGTTTTTGGATAGAACTAAGTCTGTAGATGTGATGGAAGAAAATGTAGATGTTCTCTTCATGTTCCATTTTGTCTGTGATCGAGGGTGCATAGTTAGCCCAGAATGAGGATGGAGTAGGGGGTTCTAGAAAAAGGAATGAAGTTTCTGGCAGTAGAAGTGAATGGATTAGGGAAATGTAGCAGTATTGCCAGGCAGCATTGCCAAGGGCCCACTCGAAGTTAGCTGCCAGAAGAGTTGAATTTACCTAGTTGGGGTTTTGCCAGGTGATTACAAAAGAGGGAGAGGGCAAGAGAATTTAGGCTGAATCAAGAGAATGATGATAATAGTGAACAATGGAATCTAAGGTGAATGAGGGGAAGGAGAGTACAGGTGGGAGGAATGGGTTTGAGGGACAGCAAAAAGAAGTGGTAAGATTAGTGTGTTACAGTCTTGGTGGGGTCACAGGTTTGTTGGACATGGTACTAGAAGGAATAATAGGAGGTGGATACTTAATTGACATTAGGAAGGCAGTGTAGGGAGTAATGAAAAGGTCTACAGGTTAATTGGCATCTGAAGGAGTAAAGGACAAGATCATGGAGAAAACTAGGTCCAGGATCTGAGAGGCCAGGGTATTTTAATAGGATCATCTACTACATGGACATTGGAACCACCAGGAATTATAATAGGAATGTATTAGTGAGAGATGGTGGACTGGATGCTGAAATAGTCATAGAAGGTGTTGGAGAATTAACTTGATTCTATAAATGATTACAACAGAGAGGAACAGCAGTGCCATCTTTTGTTTATAGGCATCAAATAGTTTTCCAAGTGGATCTGTCATAGAACACAATTATATTGCATTCTTTTTTTTTTTTTACATACTTTTTTCATCAGTACAGCCTAAGATTTTACATTAGTTTTTTAAATAATACTAAAGTATTGATTCATGAGCACATGGGCAATTTAAGTGTACAGGTCTTTTTCACATCTGCTGTAGCCAACATTAAACCCCATTCTACACTTGAATATTGGAGGTTTTTAATTTGATGGTAAACTTTTAAAGTGTGGATTCCATCTTGTTCATTTTAGCTCTCGATTGTATTTTGAGATTTGTTTTTATGGTTATTAAGGATGTATGTTGGCTGTCAGCATATTTGATAAGTCTGTTACAGTGGCAAGGACCTGAAATTCCGTTAAACTCATTTGTAGACGTTGTTTGAAAAATATTACTCTAAATCATTTATAAAATGCTTAGTGGGCCGTGGTCCTTACTTTTTGGCAGTTAATTAGGTCACACTGGGTATTCAACCGACTTCAGATTCTCTTGCACAGTTACCTGGTTTTTAGTTTGTCAACATATCAACAAGAATATGATGAAAACTTGCATCCTTTTGTGAAGTCATGGTACATGAGGCTGGTGTTTCCCCAAAGTATCAGTTGGATGACCCTATCCAGACAGGAAATGAGGTTAGTTCAACCATAGCTTTTCTTTTCTTTTCTTTTCTTTTCTCTTTTCTTTTCTTTTCTTTTCTTTTTTCTTTTCTTTCCTTTTCTTTTCTTTTATTTATTTATTTTTTTAAAGATTTTATTAATTTATTCGACAGAGATAGAGACAGCCAGCGAGAGAGGGAACACAAGCAGGGGGAGTGGGAGAGGAAGAAGCAGGCTCATAGTGGAGGAGCCTGATGTGGGGCCTGATCTCATAACGCTGGGATCACACCCTGAGCTGAAGGCAGACGCTTAACAACTGCGCCACCCAGGCGCCCCAACCATAGCTTTTCTTTAGTGAAATTTTGGTGTACCAAAAATAATCTATCATTTTTCCTTTTTGAAAATGAGTGTAACATTTACAAGTTAGTCATCTGTTGCTTTCGTGCTCCGTGGCTTTTAGAAATCAGCTATGGTAGCTGTGAAATTTTATCCATGGAATGTGATTCTCTTATAACTAGAAACTTGAGCTCATTTAAAACCATTCTTTTGCTGTCTTATCCACCTCAGCCTTAAAGTCTCTCTTGACAGTGTTTATTCTGTTGTTCCGTTTTGGGGATAATATTTTAGAAGGTGGTAATAAAATGGGAATACCCCTGTTTTACATTGTCTGTTAACATTTTATTTGCTGGGCAGTTGTAGGTCTACTCAGACATTAGTCTTTTTCTGAATATTTGAAAAGCTCTTTTTAGGGCCTTAGTTTTTGTTTCATTTTGGTTAGACTTATTCTGGGCTTTTATTTTTCTCGTGCTATTCTAGTGATTTTTATCTTCTGCACATCCTTGGTTATATAGTCTTTTTATTTATTCAAGAGAGAGTGTGAGCATCAGTGGGAGGGAGAGGGAGAGAGAGAATCTGAAGCAGATTCTGCGCTGAGCACAGGGCCTGTCATAGGGGTTGATCCCACAACCGTGAGATCACCCTGAGCCGAAACTAAGTTGGACGCTTAACTAAGCAACCCAGGTGCCCCATAGTCTCTTAATAATAGTCTCATATCTGCCTTTCTCAGAACTCTTTGAAGAAGGCAGGTAAGTAAATTGACAGTTGCAATATGCAGTGATAAGTATAATGTTTGAGCGTAGATGCTTTAAGAACACATAAGATGAGACTCCTCCAAATTTATTTGGGGGTGGTTTGTATAGTTGGGTTGGAGGAAAAAAGTAAACCCTAAGCTAGTCTTAAAGGATGCACAAAGAGTAGGAAGGAGAAGGAGGGGTGCCTTCCAGGCAGAGATGACGCATGCACCAAGGCATACCCACAGGAGGAGTATCACAATTGGGGAACAGCAGACATTATGGTGTGACTGAAGTTGAACCATGTGAAATTGTCAGATTTGATCATTTTGACCAACGCAAGACAGCGGTATGAGAGAAAGTATGGTGGGAGGGGGCAAACAGGAGCCAGGTCAAAAAGTGCCTAATTTTACCTGATTAACAGATGTATGCTCTCTAGGATTTTCAAATAGATGAATATTATTTTTCTTTTTCTAAAGACCCATGCTTAAGATAGGTACATTTCATTGTATATAAACTTTACCTCAGGAATAAAACTGGAAAATGAATCCTAGTTAATGATACCTGCGTGGTGAAGTATTTAGGTGGAAGTGTACTGAAGTCTGCAGTTTACTTTGAAATGCATTAAAACATGAGATGGATGGATAGATACATGATTAAACAATAAAATTATAGAATGTTAATGATAGAATCTTGGTGGTGGTTATAGGAATGTACACCGTTAAATGTATTCCCTTTATCTGTATGTTTAGATTTGTTGGGGATAAGTCATTATAGAAAGCAAAGTCAGGGATGGATTTGAAGGTAGGCAAGAATTATTTTCCTAATTGATAGAAGTGTTTATCAAACTATTTTAGTGATAATGTGGCATGTCTGGAAATCACTAATCAGTCATTGTTAATATCCCTTGCACCGAGAGCAGATTGTAGATCATAGCAGGTGCTTAGTAAATATTTGAATGTTGAATATTCCATAATCTCTGTAATCAGACGAAATTTTTAAAGTTTTGCTTAAAGTCCCCAAATGTATTATATACATTTGTTATCCTGGGTGCCCTCATATAATATAGTTTCACATAACTGCAAGTATACTGTAATATCCTGTAGTTATATGCTACTAACTGTGATCTTGAGAGAGTTACTTGTTAATTCACCTACCAATATTTATAGCTATAACAAAAATTTGGATTTCATCCTTAGGTTTTATTTGATTGATTAAAAGATCTTAACCAGAAGGTATGACATAGATATACTGAGAACAATTATATGTAAAGGGAGTGAATTGTAAAGAGTCTAGTACTTTGTTTTCCAGATGATTTCTTGTTCAGAAATACTGCAGTGCCATCTATTTTTTTTAAGGTGGAAGAGAGGGACAGAGGGGGAGAGAGTCTTAAGCCGACTCTGGGCTCAGTCTCACAACCCTGAGATCATGACCTGAGCTGAAGTTAAGTGTTGGACTTAACCGATTGAGCCACCCAGGTGCCCCCAATGCCACCAATTTTAGATGTGATTTGAGATCTCTGAAATTTTCCCAGGGAAGTAAGCACCTTCTTTTTCTCATTAATAAATGTGTCTGTAAGAAATTTGTTAATATCTAGTTAGTGGTGCCCAGTGTTGGAATTGTTCTTTTTCTTTTTTAAATAACCAATTTAAAAAAAACAAGGATTGGCCTGCTTACTAATTTACTTAGCATCTGCTATTTCCAACAGAGCCTTCTCTTTTTACTTTGACTTCTTCTAGAATACAATGTAATTTCATAGTACCTTTTAGTCACTGAAAACAACAGAACAAATCCCTGAAAATTGAAAATCAAAAGGTCACCTTGTTAACTCGCATTTCCTTTTTTCCCTTCAGCCTAGTAAAGGAAGATACTTAGATGTTAAAGGTAGTTCTTGGTGTACATCAGGGCTAGAAAAGGTTTATTTTTAATTTCACAGGTATTTTGAAAATTATTTTTGAGGTACAACTGGGCTTGTTGTGCGTGTATAAGGAGGTCTATTGTATGGGTTTGTGAGGTCTAACTACCAGTTAATCACTAATCAGTAATCCTGTTTGTAAAAGTGAATTCATATCTGTGTGTAAATTTGCAGAACATTTTTTTTTAGGTCACATAAAGCTTTGGGATTCAGGTGTAAAGACATTTGAGATAGACACTTACATAAGAGATGATCATAAACAGTGGAATTTAAAATTTGTGTTTTATTGACCACAGAAAGTAATCTGTACTGGAGACAAATTAATTGCTCAGGTGGATCATCACTAAGAAAATTACTATTAATATGTTATTATTTTTCTTCAGTCTTTATAAAACTTTCATGAACTGAACTTCAACTTTAATGGTATCTTTCATATTAGTGTAAAGAAAATCTGAATCTTCCTCACCATTCTTCCCACATATGTTTTGTTGTGCAGAGTTGATTATGCATGGATGAGAAACAGGGTTAATTAATATCTGTGTGAATTTTTTCAGAGTATTTTCTAATATTCTTAAGTAATTTCTTATGAGTCTTTTTTAAGGGAAAAAGATCCCCTGAGGTATAAAAATCTCTTATTTTCTCATAGATGTACTTGAGGGATACAATGGAACAATATTTGCATATGGACAAACATCCTCTGGGAAGACACACACAATGGAGGTAACATTTCATAATCTGTACTCGAGTGTAGTTTGTAGAATACACAGTGCATTCATTATTTGCGGAATGCTTTTACCATGCTTAAACATCTTTATTTACTCTTTATTGCATTCTCTCGTACAAATAATACGCAGGTAACATAACTGTTGGAATCTAATCAGTTCTGGAGTTTGAATAATGAAATTATGTACTTGAAATCGTAGCTTTGTTTTATCAGCATAACCACAAAATACGAGCTATTTTAGAATTAACAGGAATTTTCTGCTACCTTATAATGGAAATTTGAAATTTTGAATGTTTTATGTTTTCATTTCTATTCACAGCAATTAATTCTCTCCAAATATCTGCTACTCTTCTTTAATTAAGAATGTCTCCACAGTTATTGGTGCTGCTGTTAATAAGATGTGGTCCTGCCCAAACTTGGCATCTAGAAAACAGCCTGTTTGTTATCTTATGCTGCTGCTACAAAGCATCTGCTTTATCATTTATCTGAGCATTCTGTATAAATGATTGCTTATTTTAGTGTAATTTATATTACTTATTCCATAAAGTTAAAGAGAACAAAGACATTTCTAGCATTTGTGTGGATTTGACTTGAAGGAATAAAGACTTATATGGGAAGAAACAAACTAAAACCTTTTTTGAAAATAAATTCATTGCACAAGCATGGATAATCTAAATCTAATGATTAAATAAAAGGCTAAGATCAGTTGGTAACTCTTGTTGTTGACATGCAGTACTTATGTGTAACTTACCAATATAATAGTTGAATTGGATTTTTTTTAGATATTTGTAAAACTGTTTTCACCAAAAAATGGCAACAATTACAATTAATTGTCCTCTGTTGACTATAAATTATAGGTTGAAAGTTTTTACTTGTAATTTATACTTCTTAAAGTCTTATTTTGTTATCTGTTCAGGGTAAACTTCATGATCCAGAAGGCATGGGGATTATTCCAAGAATAGTGCAAGATATTTTTAATTACATTTACTCCATGGATGAAAATTTGGAATTTCATATTAAGGTAAAAAGCCTTGGGGAAAGATTGTGTTTTGTTTTACACCTAAAATAATTTTATTTCAAGAAACTCAAAGGTTTGTTTGTTTGTTTTGTTTTGTTTTGTTTTGTTTTGGTAAAGGTTTTATTTGAGTGAGAGAGAGTGAGCGAGAGAACACATATGGGGGCAGGGTTGGGGGAGGCAGAGGGAGAAGCAGACTCCCCGCCGAGACCCTGGGATCATGACCTGAGCAGAAGGCAGACGCTTAACTGACTGAGCCACCCAGGTGCCCTGAACTCAAAAGGTTCTTACTGTTCTCATGAGTCTGATTCATTTTAGATGAAGATACATAATGGAAATTGCTTTTTAGTTACATGAGCAGTTTAGAGAGTTCAGATCTTCCCATTAGAACATGAGCTATGGATGAGTTATTAATAACTCTGCCCCCTAGTCTAGATCGTGCTCCCTCAGACCCCAGTAAATTCAGTGAATAAATTATTTTAAAATTTTAGTTGATCTTTCTTCCTTTATTTCTTTGCCCTTCAGGTTTCGTATTTTGAAATTTACTTGGATAAGATAAGGGACCTGTTAGATGGTAAGTTAAATTCTTGCTCTGTTATCATTTAAAAATAGCATGTTACTTTTTTTTAGTAGTAGATATGAGACCATTTCAAAGTGACCTATATGAAATTGACTTAAGTTATAAGAAACAGGTATATTTTAAAGTTAGTTGAATGCCTTTGACACATTAAATAACTTATTTAAAGCACGTATTTATGGGTGCTTGTGTTTCTTAGGTAGTAATTAGAGAATTGTATTATAGTTAGAGATTCTAGTCTTCTGTCAGCTGTCAATTAGATTCACTGCCCTTGGGCAAACTATTAAACCACTCTGGCTTATTGTTATTTTCAAAATGTGGGTGCTAGAGGTTGCATTGGACCTAAAATTCTATATCGCTGTATTAGTTTCTATTTAAATCTCTTACTGTTTATACAGTTTTTAATAGTGTTGTGTCATATCTTTAAAATTTACCTATTTAGGTCACTTGGGAAAGGAAACAATCCATTGAATTAGCTATTTCATAACTAGTTTTAGAGGTGAGGAGAATGTTGCTGATACTGTTCATTTTTCTTTTTCAGTTTCAAAGACCAATCTTTCAGTTCATGAAGATAAAAATCGAGTTCCCTATGTAAAGGTACTTATAAAATAATACAGAATGCTTGTTTAGAAAAGCCCTGTACTAAAAAAATTTTAAGGCTATTGACATCTTTAAAAAATTATTTTATAGGGGTGCACAGAGCGTTTTGTATGTAGTCCAGATGAAGTTATGGATACCATTGACGAAGGAAAGTCCAACAGACATGTAGCAGTTACAAGTAAGTAGGATGTTTATTAACACTAGTTAAGGTACAAAGCTGCCTTAAAGTATCTTTTATCAAGTTGATTAATTGTACTTTATGTAAAGTAATGCTTTAGAAATTATTAGTAAGGGAAAGCCATGTTTGTTTATAGTTGTTTGTGTAATTTCATTGCAGATATGAATGAACATAGCTCTAGGAGTCACAGTATATTTCTTATTAATGTAAAACAAGAGAACACGCAAACGGAACAAAAGCTGAGTGGAAAACTTTATCTGGTTGATTTAGCTGGTAGTGAAAAGGTAAAATCTTTATATTCTGGTAGATACTTAAGCATTTTTATAAACTTAAGCTCGAATTTGGACTTCGGCACTATTCATTGTTAACATGTTAAAAACTATAAACTGGATTTGATAATATTTTTGAGAGTTAAAAGCATTGACGCCAATGCTTATGACTACTAAAACTGAGAAACCAGTTCTAGATTACTGTCATTTGTGCCATAGTCCAGTTTAACCAATAGGTGTTACCTTTGACTTAAGGTGTATGATTGTATTGAGAATTTTGTTGAGTATATATTGTTACAAATTTTATTAGGTATCCTTTTCCTTATTTTTGGTATCTGTTTTACCATACTGGCAGTGAAAACTGGTAACTGCCCATTAGTCTTTTCTGGTTTGGTTGTACCTATTTCTTTCCTTTGGGTGATTATTTAATAATTACAGACTATTGTGTATGCTAATCTGATTCTAGTTTATGTGAAAATCAAAATAAGTTCAAATATTTTAATATTGATCTCTGTAACCATTTTTGCTGTTTTGCCAATTTTTCTTCTGATTAAAATGGCATACCTATTCCCTTTTCCCTAAGTCTTAAACACATCCTTCAAAGTCTGTCTGATTTTTGTGAATACTGAGAGGCTGTTTCTTCAGCCACATTTTTAACATTTTATCCTATCTTTAATATATGTATTTCACATCTTTTAAAAAGAAGTTTGTTTATATATTTAAATTCAGTCTGTAATAGTTAAAGTATCAACATTATGCTTTAGCAGATTTTAAAAGGTTCCTCTTTTTTAATGAAGCAGAGGGGGTTAACAAATAGTAAATTGCAATGTACGTGTAAATTCGTTATTTTCAAGAGCACAAACTAAAAATAAAATCTGGTATATCCTTAATCACATTCTTGTTGTGCACCTAGTTACTTGACCAAGTTCTCAGAAGACTGATACTCAAGAAATAGTGATAGCTTAGAATAAATAATTGACAAATAAAATCATGAAACTTTTCATTTCGTTGTTTGCTAGCTATAGATGACCTCTGAACTTTTTAGAAAATCCAAAAAAAACTTAAAATTTTGTTTCATTCTTTTGAAATCTATGTATAGGTTAGTAAAACTGGAGCTGAAGGTGCTGTGCTGGATGAAGCTAAGAACATCAACAAGTCACTTTCTGCTCTTGGCAATGTCATTTCTGCTTTGGCTGAGGGAAGTGTAAGTATACACGTCCCTCTGTATTGTTATCTTATGGGGAGTTACTTAAATATCAGTGTATATATGTGCATGGGTGTTTGAGTGAAAGATTTGGTGTGTTTGAATCAGTATGTGTTGTCTTATGGGAATTTATAGTATTAGTATGTAGATTTTAGTTCTCATCTTAATATTAATCAGTTAAAATAACCAAAATTCCTTTGTAACATACTTAAAGTGTAACATATTTCTATAACAAATTTTATTCCTTAGAAACCCACTGGTCTTCTGTTTTTTTTGTTTGTAGACATATGTTCCATATCGAGATAGTAAAATGACAAGAATCCTTCAAGACTCATTAGGTGGCAACTGTAGAACCACTATTGTAATTTGCTGCTCTCCATCATCATACAATGAATCTGAAACAAAATCTACACTCCTGTTTGGTCAAAGGTTCGTTGTTAAGAAAATACAGAGTCTCAATGACAGCTAGGTCTTGTTTATTAAGTCTAGGAAAATGTAGGTAGATATTATTCAAATCAGTGCATCTTGTTAACATGCTAGACACGGTTTTTTAATTGAGGGATAATACAAAGCTGCTTGGATTTGAATTAAGTTTTAATACATATCAAAGTCAAATGTTTAATCAGTGAAATTTATGAGAACCTTTGATTCAGCATTAAAGAAAATAAGCATTTAAATTTGATAATAAAGAAAAGCTTAACTAATATAATCCTGTATTAGCCTGTTGACATATGTGACAGGTTCAGATAATGGGATAACCAAATGTGAATTGCTTAACCTAGGAAAGTCAGTAGTGATGATTTTATCTTTGACCTTCAACAATAATTTTTTAAATTAATTTATCCTTGCAAATGAATTGGGACAATATGGGCCCTTGTTTTTTTTATCCTCATCAGGTTGTTGTTTTTTTTTTTAAGCTGTTCACAAGTTTGGGGACTGACGCAA
The DNA here is from genome assembly GCF_023065955.2 of Ursus arctos. Taxonomy (NCBI): domain Eukaryota; kingdom Metazoa; phylum Chordata; class Mammalia; order Carnivora; family Ursidae; genus Ursus; species Ursus arctos. The sequence continues at coordinate 7,106,179 of NW_026622986.1, forward strand.
ATTTATTTAGCTTGTGAATAAGCACTGTAGGGCCCTTTGTATTTATTCATAAAGATAATTGAACAAGAGTAGTCAAATTACTTAACCAAAAATTATATATATATATGATACATATGTATATATCATATATATGTAACATCTATAGATACCAATTGAAAATAATTAATTCTAGTCACCTTTTTTTCCCTGCAATTACTTCTCTTAGGGCCAAAACAATTAAGAACACAGTTTGTGTAAATGTAGAATTAACTGCAGAACAGTGGAAAAAGAAATATGAAAGAGAAAAGGAAAAAAATAAGACCCTGCGGAACACCATTCAGTGGCTTGAAAATGAACTCAATCGATGGCGTAATGGTAATAATTTATGAATATGTCATTTTGAGTTTGATGACTATGAATGCAAAGCTATTTTGTAAATTTGAGACTCTGATATGAATATAAATAAAAATAACAAACATCCATTTTTACTTTTTGAACGTTAGGGATCATCGATTAAAAATGAATAAAATCTTTTAAATTTTGATTTTACTTGAAATAATAGAGGCACAGAGGCCATCTTGGAAGCTATAGAAGTCACAGATGGCAAGGTTCCCACAGTAGGGTGGAAGCAATAAAATTTATAAGATTTGGTGACTATTTAGATGAGGGGAGGAGTCAGAAATCATTGTAGCTTCTCAGATCTCAGACTGAGCAGATAAGAAAGTTGGTGAGAGCTGCTGAAATTGAATAAAATTGCAACTCATTTTAGACAGGTGGATGTTTATTAACTGTGCTGTTCTTATTTTAGGAGAGACAGTGCCTATTGATGAACAGTTTGACAAAGAGAAAGCCAACTTGGAAGCTTTCGCAGTAGATAAGGATATTACTATTACCAATGATAAACCAGCAGCTACGATTGGAGTTACTGGAAACTTTACTGACGCTGAGAGAAGAAAGTGTGAAGAAGAAATTGCTAAATTGTACAAACAACTTGATGACAAAGTAGGTATTGTTCATGTTCTATTTTGTTTTAGAATGTTAAGACATAGGTATTTTTATTTTTAATTTTAATGTTATGGGTCTAGGGGACCAAAATCTTCCTTGATTTCTGTTAACCTTTTGGAAGTCATTGTAAAGTTGACCCTCAGATAACACTGGTTTGATCTGCACGGGTCCACTTAGATGTGGATTTTTAAAATAAATACAGTGCAATAATACAAATATATTTTCCTTATGATTTTAATAACATTTTTTCCCTAGCTTACTGTATTATAAAAATACTGTATACAGTCTTTTAACAAAAAATATGTATTAATTGTTTATTGGTAAGCCTTCCATGCAACAGTAAAGTTTTGGGGAAGTCAGAAGTTATATGTGGATTTTTAACTCCGTTGGTGGGGGTGGTGGGTCAGCGTCCCTAACCCTCACATTGTTCAAGGGTCATCTGTATTAATAAAAAATATAAAATCACAGTTTCTGTTTCTGTGCAGAAACTATGAGACTATGAGACTAATTATTTTTTCCCTTCTTTAAAGGAATTTTCAAAAGAAAATTGGGCATTGGGTCATTGGAGAGCCTTAATGAAATGACTTCTTAGAATCAGGGATCTAAGGTCTCAACAGTTAAGGTGATGCAGGAGATTAGAGTGGTAACAAAATATTTTCCTTCTTTGATTGTTATCAGTCAGTAGTGTGAAGAATAAATTATGAACCGTATAGAGAGGAAAGGGAAAACACGAACAGTAAAGAGACTAGAAGTGAATAGTTCTGGTTTTGGCTTTAGGTTATATTTTGTATGTATTTTAAGCAGATATGGCAGGTTTGGAGTAGCTGCATGGCTGTTATTTTCAATAATAGATTTAAACATTTATTACTTTTTGCATTTAAACTATTTAATGAATAGCTTTTATAAACAAGCCTTTTTGTGTGATGTTACAATTATTAATTGAAAGAAATTCCAACTCTTTCAGCATTTTTCCAGGAGATTGAAATAAGCTATGTTGAATTTGGAGTGAAATATTTTGGTCAGCGGAATAGTAATCTTACAGCTTGTGTTAGAAAACAGAATCAGGTTGTGAGCTATTTTGTTAACTTATTACTTTAAAATTGTAGGATGAAGAAATTAATCAACAGAGCCAATTGGTAGAGAAACTGAAGACACAAATGTTGGATCAAGAAGAGGTAAGTTGAATACCTTAACATTGCTTTCAGAAAAGCATTATGGTTTGTCACTATTTTTAAACATAAAAATGAGCCTACAGAGCTCAGAATATACAGGAGTACATTAAAAATTTTTTTTAATATGCCTGTGCTTCACTGTGGATGGTATATCATATGGATTGAAGCAAAGATTGACTTGCTCTTAAGGTTTTTCTTTTTTGTTTGAGTTCTAACTGGAGGGGAGAGGATAACTTGATTTTTCAGTATTCTTCAGTATACTTCTTCTGGACTTTTTAACTCTGTCTTCTACTTTCCTTACTTGAAGTACAGTGCTATTTTATCTCCTTATTTTCCCTAAAACATGTCTTACTAATTCTTGAGAAAGACTTACTACACTGGGCTGGGATAACTTTACGCTGTCCCTCCCTTTATGGCGAGTATTTCCACATGTAAATGAAAGAAGAAATACTAAAAACAATGTTTTATTGTCATTCGTTCATGTAAACACACAGATACAGGTTTAAAGGGATAATTGAAGAAAGAAAACAACTGATTTCTGAATTGCTTTGACCTGTCTTTAATAATTGTATAATTTGTGGTATGACTTGCTGTGGGAATGAGACGTCAGTGAATGAAACATTTTTTTACTCCCCTCTCAGCGTGTCTACCTTCATCGAACCTGTTCATTTTTGCCTTCTTTACTTTCATCTTAGTTCTTTCAAGTTTCTCTTCTCTAGTTTGTCACCTAGTTTGGAGCCTCAGTTTATCTTATCTGGCAGAGTGGGGGGATAATTAAAAAATGGTACTTCATGTAAGGGTTGTTTTGGAGATGGGGGCAAAGATTAAACAGCTTCAATAATGAAGAGATAGCCAGCGTCAGTCAACTTAATCCTGGTCACATCATCTTTGTACTTCAATTATAGCGTGTTTTCTCAAAAGGGTCACTAGTAATGTTCACACAGTTCTTCATTATAATATTATTCTGTGCTCTGTGTTATAGGACATTTAGCATGCGTGGCCCCTACTTCTAAATGCCATTAGTCTTCTGCCCCATTAGAAATACTCCTGCAAATTTCTAGATGCCCCTCCCTACTTAAAAGCCACTGACCCTAGATGATTGCAGTGTTCTAACTAGTCTCTTGGCTTCTCTGCAGTTCAAATTTTATATGTTGATACTAAGTTTCTCGAGGCATAGCTCAGGTGCACCACTTGTTGACCAAAGAAAATCTAAACTTTTTTTTTTTTTTAAGATTGTATTTATTTGACAGAGAGATAGCCAGCGAGAGAGGGAACACAAGCAGGGGGAGTGGGAGAGGAAGAAGCAGGCTCCCAGCAGAGGAGCCTGATGTGGGGCTCAATCCCAGAACTCCAGGATCATGCCCTGAGCCACCCGGGCGCCCCAGAAAATCTAAACTTTAAGCATAGCTTCTAAGCATCTACTAATTTCTTTCTTTTTCTGTGCTCATTATTCATGAATCTAGTATGCCTTTTCCTTTCTATTACATTAATTTGCACATGACTAAAATTGGCCAATTCTAGCCATCTTCTTCATGAAGAACCTACAGAAATACCTTCGTGTTTTAAATACTACCAAGCACTTTGTCCTGTCCTGTCCCTCCTTTATGGCTCGTAGTTAGCATTCCATCTTGTATTGCATTTATTTATGTACCTTTGTTTCTTCTACTAGATTCCTCAAAGACAAAGTCTTTCTTTTTTTTTTTTTTTTGGTTTTCTTGCTGTTTCCCAGTGTCTAGCACAGTGGCTGGATATAGTAGTCACTAAGTCTGTTGAATGAATAAATGTTCACACAGTTAAAGCATCCACATTTTATTCCCTTTGTGTTTAGCAAATGGTGAAGCAAATGGATTTTTTAAACCTGTATACCTTTTAAGAACCTGTATACTTTTACTCTTTCACGTAGCTTTTGGCATCTACCAGAAGGGATCAAGATAATATGCAAGCTGAACTGAATCGCCTGCAAGCAGAAAATGATGCCTCTAAAGAAGAAGTAAAAGAAGTCTTGCAGGCCTTAGAGGAACTTGCTGTCAATTATGATCAGAAGTCTCAGGAAGTCGAAGATAAAACTAAGGAGTATGAATTGCTCAGTGATGAACTAAATCAGAAATCGGTAGGATATAATTCTGTTTTCTTAATATTTTAGTACAAGTATTCTTAACGGAAATTAAGTATCTTCTTTCTAGTAAGCTCAATATTGATAGTATCCATCCATTCTTAAGGAATTCCAAGCCTCAACTTCAGTTCCTCCTTTATATAAAGCCTTAGAGGTGAAGGAAGAGGGTTATTTTTTAGTTCCTGAAGGTCTGTTAAAAGGTAATTAAAATGCCGTTTGAAGACTTACTGGCTATTCCTAATATTCTGATGTTAAAGGGAAAATAAGTTACCTTCTAGTTGCTCAATAATGTTATTAGATGATTGTTCAAACTAAATTAAGAAATGTGCATATAAAATTAAGAGTATATACAACCTCATATAACTTGGGTTTTGTTTACTGTTAAATTCCCAGCCCCGAGCAGAGCCTGCCCAGCACAGTGTAGAAGGCTCTTCCTTGTGATCCCGTAATAGATAAGAATCTTTGTTATCGTCGCTGTAGAACAGGATTCGCCACCCTCCTAGAGCGATGCCAGAGGTAGTCTGTAACTGATTGCGACTGCTGTACTTGCAGCAGCATCGTGGATGAGCTCTCTTATTAACATTTTAGTACTGTCAATACCAACTTCTTCAGAAACCGCGTCTAGAGTTGGACTCAGAGTTAGTGTTCACTGCTTATTTCCCTATCCATGTTCACCTATCTAAAGGAAAGCAGTCAGTACTATTTTTAAAGGTTTCATGCCCCTGATGGGAAATTCATTTTCCCCTATTAATCTCCAAAGTTACAATCTAATAGTATGGAGAGAAGGTGCCTTTATAACTCTTACTGAGTTGCATTATTAGCAAACCTAATTACTGTTCGGAAGACCAATAGGAGTTTCTTATAACTCTGTAAACTGTAAGATGGTCTTCAGTCACCAGTTTCAGACGGTTGTGTCTGTGTCCCAGTTTTGAAGCTGAATCTGTCAGCACTACATTGATAATAGAAGTTAGAAACCTTATAGCGTTCTGCACCCTTTTATGTGTGTACAATAGTGCTACTCAGTTGTTAGAGAAAATACCTGGTGATTTAGGTATTAAAGCATGCTACCTTACGAGACTCTGAGATACACCTGGTATATTAGATTAAACTGGGTGAACACACTGCTGATATTCAGAAACTTAGGGAAATGACCAGAAGAAACAACAAACTGAAATGATGGCATCTTTACTAAAAGCAACTGCAATTTTTAATGCAATTTACTGACTTTTAGTCAGTATCTGACCTGTGGTATAATGATTAGTTTTAATGTGGCCAAATTGGGTTAGACTTTTCAAAATTGTGGTGACTTTGTTGCTGGTAAACCAGCTATTATTTAATTAAACACAGTAACGCTACTTCATCACTATCCTAGATAATTGCTTATATCGTAGTATCAAAGTCGCAATAATTACCAGGTGGACTATTTCCAGTGACTGTGTATAGAAAGTAGATAAAACATAACAAACCATCTAGAAGGTTCAATTCTGTTCTAACATTATTTTGCTCAGACTCCATTTCCAAAGATAAGCCATACTATGGTAATAAAAGAAAATTCAGTCTAATTATTTGGAAAGTTTCTCACTTCTAGGCAGAAAACATAACCCAGTCTCAAAAATTAGTGAAATGGGGGAACGCCTGGGTGCCTTGGTTGGTTGGGCAGCTGCCTTCAGCTCAGGGTCATGATCCCGGGAGTCCTAGGATAGAGCCCTGCATCTAGGATAGAGCCCTGCATTGGGGCTCCCTGCTCAGCAGAGAGCCTGCTTCTCCTGCTCCCTCTGCCACTCCTCCTCCTGTGCTCTCCTGCTCTCTCTCTCTGTCAAATGAATAAATGAAATCTTTTTTTAAAAAAATTAGTGAAATGGTACAAACTACCTGCTCTTCATAGAGCATAATATGGCTACTTTACAGATTCTATTAGGTCTAAAATATTTTCTAAGTCTGAACTGGGAGCTATCCCAGAACTCAGTAAATCAGTTAGTTCAAAAAACTGAAAGTAGGAAATAATGCTTTTGTGAGCCCTGGGTGAACTGAAATACCTGTCAGTATTTGAAGTAATCTTCATTTAATTGATTTAAGTGTGTCTTTTGTTTTGGGTTCTGTTAGGCAACTTTAGCAAGTATAGACGCTGAACTTCAGAAACTTAAGGAAATGACCAACCACCAGAAAAAACGAGCAGCTGAGATGATGGCATCTTTACTAAAAGACCTTGCAGAAATAGGAATCGCTGTAGGAAATAATGATGTAAAGGTAAGTACAATAACCAAATACTAAGTATAATTATCAGTGGACAACTCATACTTCTATTTACTACGTACTCTTTACAAAGTTCTTTCATACCCATTATCTCATTCACAACAGCAATGTGTAGTAGATGGTATTAACTTCATTTTAAATAGGCAAGGAAAGAGGAAGAGAATAAGAGGTGTTCAAAAGGCATATTCAGTAAGTGTCATTTATTTGGATCCCATGTTTGGGTCTTTTCTCTACCATGTAAAGATTTTGCATTTAGAGATTATGTTAATAAATACTGTATGTGAAAATATGTAACTGGGGCAACAGTGAAGATTAGCTCAGGGAGTAAACTCATAAGTGAATTGGCCTGTGGTTGCTTTTAAATGTTTGAAAAGATAAAAGATGAGCATTAATTAATTTTTTTAAAGTTTTATTACGAAAAATTTCAGACATAAAACAGTAGAGAGAATAATACTGTGAACTTCAGAGTTACTAGTAATCAAAATTTTGCAATACCTATTTCAGCTATACCTTTTTTTCTTTTCTAGTCTTTTTTAGGATACTAACATTGGTTTTGTTAGCACTAGGCATGTGATAAGAAAAGATTAGTGACCTGGTAAATTTCAAGACTTAGACCAAAAAAGCAAACTAAGACTCTTAATTGCAAGCACATGTACATAATACGAAAGATTTGTATGTTGCAGTAGGTATTTGTTTGGACTTTTTCTTCTTGATTAAGGTTTAATTGTGTAACAAAGAGAACAAATGTATACTAGGGTTTATAGTGACAGCCTACTAAGAATAAGAAGCCCAGTTTAACAAGATTTGAAAATGAAATAAAAGTTTTCAATATGGAGGACACATTTCCTTCATCTCATCTATCATTTCTTAATGTTGGCTCACACCATTGAGACAAAAGAAAAATGTTGGGTGGCTTGACTTATTCTCTCTTCACTCTCTTCTCTCTTGAGAATGTTCCGTCTGAACATTCTGTATCCTGTTGAGGGTGAACTAATGTGAGATGATAGAGCTGTGTGGGAATCTTTCAGGAGGAAAAATAAATTTACTTCGTTATCACTAAACACTAGAGAAGTGTTCAGAATTTGCTTTGCAGATTTGCAGCTTCTTTTTAGAAAAGTCTTTCCATTTTATGTTCAACTAAGTCTTAATTTAAGTGAAAAAGTGGTAAAGAGAGAGAAAATAAGAGTGAAAATGGCTTATGTTCAGTGCAGAGCCAGTAATAAAATACAGGTTCCTTGACTCCTAGACTGTTGTAGCATTTTGAAAACAAGTCAGCCTTGCAAATAGGTTCTTTTAAAAGAAAATCTGTGGAGTCTTAATATTGTTGTCATTTGCATGTAATTCTTTTCCTCTTAACATCTCATTAAGCACTGCTTGAGCTTTATTAACTTTTTGCGTTTTTTACATTATGGTTTACTCTTTGTGTTACACAGTTTATGGATTTTTGACAAATGTATGATACAGAACCACCATTACAGTATAGTTACTTACGTAGAACAGGTTCACCTCCCTTACAAATCCCTTGTGCTTTTTACCCTACTAATCCCTCTCCCTTGAACAGCAGCCAGTGATCTTTTCACTATCTGTATAGTTTTGCCTTTTCCAAAATACCATATAGCTTGAATAATACAGTATTTGTCCTTTTCAAACTGGCTTAATTTTCTTAGCAACATGCATTTAAGTCATTTCATGGCTTGATAGCTCATTTCTTTTATCACCACGTATTCCACTGTATAAATGTACCAGTTTGTTATCCGTTCATCTGTTGAGGGCAGTTACACATAAAGCCACTGTAAACATTCATGTGCAAATTTTCCTGTAGACATAACTTTTCTTTTCAGTTGGGTAAAAATACCTAGCATGATTGCTGGATCATATGTTAAGAGTTAGCTTTGTAAGAAACCCCCAAGGTGGCTATAGCATTTTGTATTCCAACCAGCAATGAATGAGAGCTCTTGTTACTTCACATCCTCACAAGTATTTGATGTCAGCAGTTTTTCGGTTTGAGATGTATAGTGTTAATCTCATTGTTTCAATATGCAGTGGAATTGTTTGTTTTCTTGAGTTTTAAAGAGATCTCTGTGTTTTGGGTAGCAGTCCTTTACAGGTAGGTGTTTTGCAAATATTCCTCCCAGTCTATGGCTTATCTTTTCATTCTCTTAACAGTGTCTTTTACAGAGCGGAAGTTTTTAATTTTAAATTTCAGCTTACGAGTTTTTCTTTCTGGATTGCATTTTTGGCGTTGTATCTAAAACTCGTCTCCAAACCCAAGGCCACCTAGATTTTCTCCTTTGTTTTGGAGGTTTTTAGTTTTATATTCACATTTAGGTCTGTGATCCATTGGAGTTAATTTTTTTTTTTCTGCAAGGTATAAGGTCTGTCAAGCTTCATTATTTTATGTGTGGATGGATAGTTTTTCTATTACAGCTTACTGAGAAAAACTGTCCTTTCTCATTGGGTTGCCTTTTCCCCTTTGTCAGAGATCAAGTGACTGTATTCATGTGTGTCTATTCGTGGGCTCTGTTCTGTTCCAGTTACCGTCTGTTCTTTGGCCAGTACCACACCATCTCCATTACTCTGGCTTTATAATAAGTCTCGAAGAGTAGTGTCAGTCCTCTGACTTTGTTGTTCTTTAGTAGTGTTTGGCTGCTCAGGATTTTTCGCCTTTCCGTTTAAATTTTAGAGTCTGTTTGTTGATACTATAAAATAAACTTTCAGGGATTTTGATTAAGATTATGTTAAATCCGTAGATCAAGTTGGGAAGAACTGACATCTTAATATTGAGTCTTTCTGTCCATGAATATGGAATATCTGCCATTTATTTAGTTCTTCATTGATTTCTTTTGTCATATTGATTTTATACTTACTGTATTACGTTAATGCCTAAGTATTTCTTTTTTCTTTTCATTCTAATGTCTGTGCCACTGTGTTTTTAATTTTACATTCCCTTGTTCATTGCTGGTATAGGAATGTGACTTTTATATGTTAATCTTGTATTCTGCAATGTTAACTTATAATGGCTTATTAGTTCTAGGAGTGTTTGTTTGTTTTTTTTTTTTCTTTAAACGACCGTATTCTCTGCAAAGATAGTCATTTCTTCCTTCTCAGGCTCCACTTAATATTGACACTGAGTACTGCACTGGGATTTTGTAGTGAAACTCATGAAACTTCAGGAATGTACAGTCACCACAGTTCTTCCTTGCCGAGCTTAAAAGTCATCCTTTCTCTGCCCTTAAACATCGTTATTTGTTAAGTTTTAAATTGGGCTTACATACGATTAGCAGTGAAGAGGAAATCTAAAAATTGTAACAGCAGATATCATCAGTTCGTTTTTAGGTTGCATTTGTTGTTTTCCCTTGTAAGTATGTGTTAGCTTAAGTTTTACTTGCCCTTTATCAAAAATAATATTTAATGAAAGAAAAACTCCATACTTTTCATGAATATTCAGTGATACTTCATTAAAAGATTTTGGAGTCCAGAGCGCCTGGGTGGCTCAGTCGGTTGAGCGTCTGCCTTCGGCTCAGGTCACGATCCTGGGATCCTGGGAGCGATCCCGCATTGGACTTCCTGCTCCCCTACTTGTGTGCACGCCTGCTCTCTCTCTTTGTCAAATTAAAAAAAAGAAAAAAAGATTTTGGAGTCTAATTGGGTAACCACAAACTGGACATTTTTGTTTTTAATTTTTTATTTATAGCAGCCTGAGGGAACTGGCATGATAGATGAAGAATTCACTGTTGCAAGGCTCTACATTAGCAAAATGAAGTCAGAAGTAAAAACAATGGTAAAACGCTGCAAACAGTTAGAAAGCACACAAACTGAGAGCAACAAAAAAATGGAAGAAAATGAAAAGGAATTAGCAGCGTGCCAGCTTCGTATCTCTCAAGTATGTATTACACAACAACGTTTCTTCTTTTTTTTGAACAGCCATGTATACATTTTATTGATTGTAAACATTTTAGGGGCGCCTGGGTGGCTCAGTTGTTAAGCATCTGCCTTCTGCTCAGGGCGTGATCCCGGCGTTCTGGGATCGAGCCCCACATCAGGCTCCTCCGCTATGAGCCTGCTTCTTCCTCTCCCACTCCCCCTGCTTGTGTTCCCTCTCTCACTGGCTTCTCTCTCCCTGTCAAATAAATAAATAAAATCTTAAAAAAAAATTTTTTTTTAAGGGAAACGGCCTTCTATGGGTTATTTTGGGTAACAGTAAAAAGGTTAACTCAGTTTTTTTTAGGTTCACTGCAGTATGATATGAGCGAATTTAACTGGGTTATATTTATATATATATAACGTATATGTTATATATAGAAATTTACTAGGAAGATGTGACTGGTTTGGCTATTTAAAAATTTAGAAGAATTCTAGGGTAGACAGCTGCAGAACCAGTTTTCTGGCTTTGGCAACTGAATGGATGTGGCCGTTCACCAAGATAGGAGTTGTAGAAGTAGGGAAGAGAATAATGTTAGATGGAGATACTAGAGAATATCTCATAGTTCAGCTTTCAGTACCTTAGTTTGCAAGTGTTATAAACTATACAGGGGACTATTTCATTAATTAAATTCTTCATCATTGTAATATTGTATGTTTAGATATATAGAGAAAACCTGTTAACTTTCAAATTACCCTTAAGAACTAAATGTGTGCATGAGATTGTTTTGCACTTCATATCAGTATATTTTTCCCAAAAGCATGAAGCCAAAATCAAATCATTGACTGAATACCTTCAAAATGTGGAGCAAAAGAAAAGACAGCTGGAGGAATCTGTCGATTCCCTCAGTGAAGAACTAGTCCAGCTTCGAGCACAAGGTATTAGCTTTTGATTTTTTATGAGTTTTTCCTATATTCTTTCTTTAGTATAATTGTAGTAACTTATATTCACACTGATAGAGAATAGTAGGAATAGGGATAAACTTAGAACATAAATAATATATTTTAAAATGGTTTTGAAACCTGTTTTTGAAGTCGTGTTTGAATGTGAAAGTGGCCAATCTAGGAATTTCCCACAAAATTATGAGGGGTGTGTGTGTGTGTGTGTGTGTGTGTGTGTGTGTGTAGATCTTAACATTGGGGTTGTAGAAAGCTATCTCAGTCCCTGCCATGCCCTAACCCATCTGTTCCAGGATTAGGCAAAGAAAATAAAGGAAACCATAGTATGAACACGAAGGATTTAACTATATTGTTAGTAAACATGTTTTGAGCTGGGAGAGCAAGATTTACTGTGTAGCATTTAGATAATTTAAAGTCAAGTACTGCTAAGCAAAAGATCCCTCATAAAACCTATTTGCTTCTTGGTTTATAGGAAAAACTTATAAGGCTTATTTCTTTTCCTGTTTTCTCTACCCAAACAGAGAAAGTACATGAAATGGAAAAGGAGCACTTAAATAAGGTTCAGACTGCAAATGAAGTTAAGGCAAGTTTGATGTAACATTGGATTCTAATGACTTTAATCCATTCTTAATCTTGATTAATCTGATTTAAATCTTTTTCCCCCAATAACTTTAGCAAGCAGTTGAACAGCAGATCCAAAGTCACAGAGAAACACATCAAAAACAGATCAGTAGTTTGAGAGATGAAGTTGAGGCAAAAGAAAAACTCATCACTGATCTTCAAGAGTGAGTATACTTTTCTTCCCTCTGAGATACTAGAAGCTAACTCAGAAAAATTGAATAGCAAGAGGAAATAATAGAGTACTGATGGACAGTATATCCTTTTAGAAATCTGCATTTTTCATTGAAATTGCCATTTTGACTTGAACGTAAAGAATCTTTGCACTTACGAGCATAACTTCTGAGTTCCAGATGAAATGTTTAAAAATTGGGCACTTGGGTGGCTCAGTTGGTTGAGCGTCTGCCTTTGGCTCAGGTCGTGATCCCGGGGTCCTGGGATCGAGCCCCATATCAGGCTCCCTGCTCAAGGGGAGTCTGCTTCTCACTCTCCCTCCCTCTCTCTCTCCCTCTCTCTCTCTCAAATAAATAAATAAAAGATTTTTAAAAATTAACTTCTTTTTAAAAAATTTCTTAACAGAGAAAAACTTTAGAAATTGTGGGGTTTAGAAGGTTGGGTTTTTTTGTTTTTTTTTTTAAGTTTTATCTTATTTCAAGAAGTTTTTTTTTTTTTTTTAATAGCTGTATGCTTGGTTTTTCTGGAAGACATTTTCTCTATTTCCATAGCCATATGCATGCATAGCCTAGAATTTATAGAAATTGGGAGGTCTGCAACTAAATCATGATTTGAATAGGAACCAGAGGAGAGTAACAAAAAATGATGACAAATTTTGATATGTGGGTCTTTATGTTAATACCTTAATGATAAATACAGAATGAGATTCATAGTTTCAAACCAAAATATGAAAAATATTTTTATGACTGAAAGCAGCCAGGTCCTCTTCCTTTCTTTTCTTCCCCTACAGGGACAGGATAACAGGTGGTCTTGAGTATTTCAATAGTAAAATGAGAGAATTTAAGAATTTGGAAAAATTTTAATGATGCCATTCAGCAAATTGATACTGTGTTGTGTTTTTTTGACATCGATATTGTGTTATGTTTTTTTCTTTTGTCAGCCAAAACCAGAAAATGATGTTAGAGCAGGAACGTCTGAGAGTAGAACATGAGAAGTTGAAAGCTACAGATCAGGAAAAGAGCAGAAAACTACATGAACTTACGTGAGTAAATGTTTTAATTCAAGTTTGAAAATAAAAACTATGGGTGCCTGAGTGGCTCGGTAAGTTCAAGTGTCTACCTTCGCCTTAGGTCATGATCCCAGGGTCCTGTGGTCAATCCTTCTGTTGGGCTCCGTGCTGGGTGGGGAGCCTGCTTCTCCCTCTCTCTTTGCCTGCCGCTCCCCCTGCTTGTGCAATCTCTCTCTCTCTCTCTCTCTCACTCAGTCTCACTGTCTTTCTTTCTCAAATAAATAAAATCTAAATAAATAAATAAATAAATAAATAAATAAATAAATAAGGGGATTGCAGGCATTGCTCTTGGATGTATCCAGTGGACACATTTTTAAGTTTGTATAGGCTAAAGGGTGTTTTTCTTAAACCTTCTGAGTTAGTTTAATATATACCTTAAAATTTGCAATATATTGTCTTGTACTTAAGCAAAAGCAAGATCCTGTATCCTTTACTGATGGTAGGTTGAGATTTCTGTGTGTTAATCTGCTTCCTATTTCTGTGCCACCATATTACTTCAAGATTCATTATAAAAATATACCTTAAATGACGTTAAGTCATTTAGAAGATTTCAGGATCTGCCACAAATACTGACTTTTTGTGAAATTCGATCTTGAATAAAAGAACATTATTGTTCCAGCCTTATCTTTTGAACAGAAATTTTCACCATTTACTTTTCCTAATGTACTGAGACATAGTCAGTACTCAGTTTTCTAGAATCTTAGCAGGTAGAAAACTCATGATTATAACTTTACACATCTTGAATTTATGAGAGATGATTTTTTTTAAAAGATTTTATTTATTTATTTGACAGAGATAGAGACAGCCAGCAAGAGAGGGAACACAAGCAGGGGGAGTGGGAGAGGAAGAAGCAGGCTCATAGCGGAGGAGCCTGATGTGGGGCTCGATCCCATAACGCCGGGATCACGCCCTGAGCCGAAGGCAGACGCTTAACCGCTGTGCCACCCAGGCGCCCCTATGAGAGATGATTTATAAATGGAACTGCTTTTATTAGGATGGTCACATGTCAGGACCAGCTCAGAGTTGGTTTTATACATACTCTGCTGAATCTCAACCATAGTTCTGTTTAAAATAATTTTAATATAAAATACATAAAATGTTTTGGCCTTCAATAATTTATAATTTCCAGTTAATCAGAATTATTTTGGATAAGTAGTAGTGTGTTCTGTGTGGCATATTCTAAAATAAAAAAACCATTCCTTCCTTATTCTTTTAATTCTGCTACATTTTATTTCATCTTTTCCACTACTGTTGTGTGGGAGGGTTTTTTTTCCCCCTAGATTTAGGAGATTAAAAGGCATATAAAAATTTATTCGAAAAGTATAACTTCATGGAATCAAAGTTGAAAATTACGTGTATATTCTGTTGTTTAGAGTCATGCAAGATAGACGAGAACAAGCAAGACAAGACTTGAAGGGTTTAGAAGAGACGGTGGTAAGAAAAACTTGAAAATAAATAAGATACTGGGATGTTCAATGGGTTTCCCCTTGGTTATACTAAACATTTAAAAACCAAATTCCAAAAACATTGCTGTTCTTAATTCAAGGCGAAAGAACTGCAGACTTTACACAACCTGCGGAAGCTCTTTGTTCAGGACCTGGCCACCAGAGTGAAAAAGGTAATAAAATAATACTGTGGTGGGTATGTATATAAACGGTGCTTACTATGTCTAAATACTTATATTCGTAAGTGAAGTAATTTTACATTGTCATAATAATTTTTGTGTAGTTATGGTTAGATTTTTTTTTTAACTTCTAATGTTTTTGTAGTACTCATTGACCTTCTTTTTTCTTTTCTTAGAGTGCCGAGATCGATTCTGATGACACTGGAGGCAGTGCTGCTCAAAAGCAAAAGATCTCCTTTCTTGAAAATAATCTTGAACAACTCACTAAAGTGCACAAACAGGTAATAAAGAATCTATTTTATGGTAGCTGCAACATTATAGGAAAAAAAATTGTGGAGTGGCAAGTGTTTTAATATTTCAGAGGCCTACGGAATTTTCATACCCTGAGCTGTTCCATTATTTTATTTAGCAATTATATAAATAAATCACTAGCAGTTTCTAGGGGAGTTGATGTTTTTAACAACCGTTTTATCAAGAAGCCAATGAAAATGGGTATTATTTATTTTCTAGGATTTTGGCTTAGTTTTCCTCATTTGTTATTCATGATACTTTTTAAATCTTCAGTAGATAGGACTTTGCAGTTAAAATACAGTCTTTTTTGTCTTTTGCCGTTTAATGCCCCCAAGTGTGAAATATAAAATAATGAGGCAGATAATTTTTTTAGAAAATTAGTGCTTACTGTGTGGGTCTTTGTTTTTGTTGTTGTTTTCCTTTTTTGTGGCTTGATACATAATTTAATTATGTTTTTTAGCATACTGAATTGTTGTACATCTTGGTTAGTGTATATGTGATGTTTGTACTAAAGGGAATTTTAGCCCTTTTTGCTTTCCACACTTATTTTAACACTTAAAATGGTATTTACCAGATTAGTACCTTACCGAAGAGACCTAACACTGTGTTACATCTTATTGTCATTGCCTAATGGGGAGACAGAATAATCTTCCCCTTGATCCCCCAAAATTGAATGAAATCCTATCTTTGTGAGAAATACATATGTAGATGATACGTATGGGTGTATGTATTTTTTCATGTTGCTGCCTAAGTTAAATTAGCTAAATGGAAAATGTTAATATAAAATGTAGTATTACTTTTTTTCTAAAGGGAGATTATGAAATGTTCTTATTTTTTCAAATCGTCTTGTTAAAGCTAAACTCCTTATTTTCTTTATGTGCCTTTAGTTGGTACGTGATAATGCAGATCTTCGCTGTGAACTTCCGAAGCTGGAAAAGCGACTTAGAGCTACAGCTGAAAGAGTGAAAGCTTTGGAGTCAGCACTGAAGGAAGCCAAAGAAAATGCATCTCGTGATCGCAAACGCTATCAGCAGGAAGTAGATCGTATAAAGGAAGCAGTCAGGTCAAAGAATATGGCCAGAAGAGGACATTCTGCACAAATTGGTGAGTAGAATACCTGAAAACCTTTTAAACTGCTTGGTTTGAATGTTTTTATTTACTTGAAAACATAATCTGATTGACTGATTATGTGTTGTCATGGTGGTATTTGTCTTTATTTCTAATTTACCAAAGAGTGGCGTTGTTGGGAATGAAGAGCAAATTGAGGAATAGCTACATTTACAGGACAAGAAGATAAATAAGAACTAGATAAGCATGCAAGAGTGGTCAGGAAGAGGTGAAACTATTATAGAGAGCATTCTTAAAGCAAGAAGAGACTTGAAAGAAAATAAGTTGTCAGCAATAATATTACGTGCTTTAGAATAATCATACAGGAATAAGGTTTTTAAGAGGCTAGGGATGGTATAGGTCCTGGTGAAAAGGGTGTAACCAAAAAGAAAAGAGAGGAATTTTCTGAGGAACAGAACGGCAAAGAAAAACTACATTTGGGAATTGTTGTGAATAAAGAGGAGAGACCTAAACCGTCACTACAGTCGTGTTAAGATTTATTCTAAAGTCAGTTCTTGTTTTTTGTATTAGCTAAACCTATTCGTCCTGGGCAACATCCAGCAGCTTCTCCAACTCATCCAAGTGCAATTCGTGGAGGAGGTGCATTTGTTCAGAACAGCCAGCCAGTAGCAGTTCGAGGTGGAGGAGGCAAACAAGTGTAATCGTTACACATTACCCACAGGTTTGTAGTTTATATCTGGCTTTTGAATCATAGCTCTACATGGAAATGTTCAGCCATTGGTTGTTAAATACTACTTTTTTTGCATTCTCGTATTAGTTGCGTTTTTTTAATGTATGTGATTATAAAAATAATTGGCATGATTTCTTCTAGTCTTTTTTTCATAGTTCAGATCATACTATATTTTCAAATTTGTGTTCTTCTTAATGTTTTTAACCTAACATACTGGATTATTTTTAAAAGCTATTCTGTCTAATGGATATACCATGGTTTATAAATGTTCCCCTTTATTGGACATTTAATTAATTTAAGTCATTTCTTTTCTATATATAATATAAAATGTCTCACATTTCAAATTTCATTTATGGAAATTTCAATTTGGAAAATTTCAAGTGTGAAATACCTTTTTGTGTACTTCACCTTTTAGATTATTTTCAGAAGATTCCCAGAAGTGAAATTATGAGAAAGTGTGAACATTTTTAAGGCTCTTGAGACATTTTAATACACTGCTCTCCAGGAAGACTAGGCCAAATGGCATCTTAGCCAAGGATACTGTCCATTTTCTTGCATCTTTGCCAGCATTAAATATTAATCATCCAGAGATACCACCCAGTATATTGTGTGTATCTTTCTCGTGCTTTCTTTGCATATTATAATCTTTCATTTTAAGGGGCGCCTGGGTGGCTCAGTCGGTTAAGCATCTGCCTTCGGCTCAGGTCATGACCCCAGAGTCCTGGGATCGAGCCCCGCATTGGGCTCCGCGCTCAGCAGGGAGCCTGTTTCTCCCTCTGATTGCTGCTCCTGCTTGTGCTCTCTCTCTGAAAAAATAAATAAATGAAATAATTTTTTTAATTAATTAATTTTAAACTGTTGATGAATACTCTTATGCTGCTAGTACATATGTTTCTTTGTAGCCTGCTTTTTTAATTTAGCAGTATGTTCTGAACATTTTCTTGTACAACACGACTAATTAGTTAATAAGCTGCCTAGTGTTCCATCATATAGCAGAAACTCAGATTTTTATTGTTTAGAAAAGTCCCAGATGTATTTATGCTTTGGATACTAAAACTACTAAATAATTTTGATAGTTAATTGTTTCTGACCAATACTAAAGCAAGATGCAAATAAATTGACTTGTTTTTACTTTGACATACTGAATAAGATCGGCTCTCAGTTTGAGTAGAGAATTAAGCAATATTCTGAAGAAATCACATTTCCCAATAATCTCATAAAATTTTTTGTCCATACAAACATTGTGAAAAGAGTACAGACATTGGAGTTCCATCAAAGTACAGACATCTAAGTTTGAATCCCAACTTTTCTTTTTCTATGAACTTCAGCAAGTTACTTTTTTAGTATTTAATTTCTTGTTTTGACTCCTTTTAAATTTCATAAGCAT
Organism: Ursus arctos; assembly: GCF_023065955.2. Taxonomy (NCBI): domain Eukaryota; kingdom Metazoa; phylum Chordata; class Mammalia; order Carnivora; family Ursidae; genus Ursus; species Ursus arctos. Next base: position 7,124,483 of record NW_026622986.1, read on the forward strand.
AAAAGTAAATTATGTATTTATGGTCTAAAACTAATGTACCTACAAAACAGAACATTTTTTCCATAACCACAATAACATTATTGCACCTAACAAAATATTTTTAATATTATCTAATAATACCAATCCATATTCAGATTTCTCTAATTTTTCCCCCTAAGACCTTTATAGCTGGTTTATCTAAACCAGAGTATAATCCACGACCGCTGTTGACATTTGGTTAGACCTCCTAACAATCCCCCTTTTTTAATGACATTGACTTAATGAAGAGATCGGGCCAGTTATCTTGAGCATATGCCTCCTCTGGGTGTGTGTTTCTGTGTTTAATAGCCTTGTTCCTCTGTTCCCTGTATAATGAAAGCATGGATTAGATGGGGCATAAGCATGTTTAACAAGACTACCAAGTAAAGTAATATGTGTTTAATATTGTGTCAAATCCGTAGACCTACAGTAGATCGTTTTCCTGCCAATTAGAAATGGCCTCTGTTTTTCCCCATTTGGAGTAATAACTTGTTGAGACCGTTTGTTAGTGAAATGAAAGTCACTCTTGAGAATTGTACAAGTTAAAACCTTGTTACCTAGTACAGAGCAGGTGTTCAGTAAGAGGCAAGCTGCCTTTTCTGGAAGTGTAGATAGGTGGCCAAAGGAATTTTCACAGCGTAAATGTAGGTAACAGATAAGAGTTGATTCCTTTTGGGTATTGTCCTCACATTAGAATTCATGTGTGACTTTGAACTCCTATCTCATTTGCAGAGAGGATAGACCAGGGCCTTTGTTAATATAAGTTTTAGCTAGAGAGTAGAATTCTGATCCCAGTGTAATGACAGCAGTTTAGCACATGAGGGAGATAGCTACCCTAGCCAGATTAGGTTTTTAAGACTTGAAGTAATAACTATAGAAGTATAGTTGATTACAGGATTGTTTCTTTGCTGGTGCAAAGGATAGTGGTTTTTATTTTTTAAAGCCTTGCATCAGTCAGTCTTAAACCATGATTGAGGAGTATATAAACCTCATAAGTGATAAATTGTTGAAAAATTAAATAATATGTAGAGAAATTTTTAAATTATTTTTTAATTATTAGGCAAGACATTTCAAAACACTGGGTTTATTTCTGGGAAAGATGACAGTGTATTAATAATACCGATTCTTTTAGAACCCAGGTTTACATAGCTGGTCTTCTGGCTTGCTTAATACTTTCAACAAGTTGAGTTTTCCTGAACACGTAGGTAAATAGGTAGTTTAATACAAGGATGCCTCCAGGTGACAACAGTTGGAATTGTTTATTTCACCGTTACTTTTCCTACTGTACGTATCTCTGGTTTATACCTATCCCTCTCCCCCACCCCCACTTTTGTTTTTTTTTTACAGCTGCCATGAATATAACATTGCTTAGTTCATGGTCTTTGGTTTAAGAATGTCACTGACACTGTCTCCTGACTTCCATTTTATTAACCCGTCTTTTGCTTTTTTAAAAAAATGTAATTCCTACATATGCTCACTCATAACTCTTGGGGAGAAGAAAAAGAAAGGGCTGACATTTTAAGCATTGTACTGTTTATGAACTACTTAGAAGCTAAATAAAAACAAAAGGAATCAAATCATTTAATATTGCCATCGTTTTAATTTGGGGGAAGTGGTCTAAGCTATTGGCTAAAATGTTTTTAAATATATTGGTATGTTTTATTTACTTGTTTCTTTTCATGATTATTTCAAACTAGTTTTGTATAAATAAAGATATTTCATTTCTCATCTATTTTCAGGCATTGAAAATAATTGAAGTATGAAGAGGACATAATGTCAAGCAGAATCATTCAGTGACTATAACCTCTACCCCCTGGGAATTGTAGAATTATAACCTTTTTTTAATGTATAAATTATACCTGGCCTGTACAGCCGTTTCCGACCCACTCTTCTTGTAAACTCTGCTGCTTCCCAACACAACTAGAGTGCAATTTTGGCGTCTTAGGAGGGGAGAAAATGACAGTTTACAACTGTGGTCCTATTTATTACACAGTTTGTCTTCGTGTCTTAAATTTAGTCTTCACTGTGCCAAGCTAACTGTACCATATAGGATTGTGCTTTTTGTACTTGGTTTTTTGTTTGTTTATGTTTATTTTTTAATCTCAGTTTAAGTTACCTAGCTGCTACTGCTTCTTATTTTTCTTTTCTTAGTAAAATGTCTTCCTTACTTTAGGGAAAATGGAACATTTAGATTAAATGTCTTAAATTTCACCACTTAAAACACTACATGCCCACAAAATATATCAGGTCAGTACTGTACTTTAAAATCCCTTGAAATGATTTCAGAGTTAAAATTATTTGTATCATGTCTGAAGTTTGCTTCTGAAAACTGAGCACTGAAACCTTAAAACTGCATAACAAGGCATTTGAGACTGAGCACGGCTACTTAATTCTCTTCATGAAATGCCTGTTGCTGAATTATCTCGAATAGAAATATTTTATAATATCAAAAGCAAATCTCCGTTTAAGAAAGAGGGTTTGGAGAAGGAATTGTATTTCTCTTCCCAATTCTATAATCAACATGGCGTGATGGAATGAAAACACGCTGCTTCGTTCTGGTGAGCCTGCTAATAATGTAAGAATTGGACAGGTATTAATTTGTCATCTTAATATAGTGAAATGAATTAAGATACTACAGGATTAAACAGCATTTATATTGTTAACTACTGTATTGGTTGACTGAATTGATAGCCAATGGAAATTGAGAAAAAGTGTGGAAGAACTTAACGGTGAGCTTATAAATCTGTAGGTGAGTTTTGGTCTGAAATCCCTGAGGTGTTTTTAACCTGCTACACTAAGTCATATACTATAATTTATTTCTTGTTTAGTTAGTCTAGAAATAGTAAAGTACAAGTCACTAATAATCCCCAAATTTTGTTGGTTATAGCCCATAATTTCGTAATTCATACTAAGTGTATCCGTTGTTGCCACTTCCTCAGCTGATTAAACGACGTCAAAAGCTTATTTTCGGAAGCTCTAAACATAATAGGGCGAGAGATTTCAATATTTGCTTCATCTGTGTGTGGGGTGACTGCACCTATATTAGCAGAAATTTGCAGAGAATGACGATTTAAGGTGATTCAGTCAGTAGAGAAAAGTTGGAAAATTCTGTGTTAGGATTTGGCTGGCAGAATTAACTTTTTGAAAAAGTTTTATACACAGATATTTGTATTAAATTTGGAGCCATAGTCAGAAGACTCAGATCATAATTGGCTTATTTTTCTATTTAACTATTGTAATTTCCACTTTTATAATAGTTTTGATTTAAAAGATAAATTTATTTATTTATTTTTTTAACAGTCAAAAGTCCTTGCTGTTGTAGTCTGCAACCTTTAAAATGATTGTGTTGCTTTTTGGATTGGTCAAAAGAAACACTCCAGAAATTGAGATGAAAACTTGGTGTGCAGCAAGATTGAAGTAATACTGTTAACTAAAAAGAAAGTGCTATAGCCTGTTTATGGTGATAGTTTTCTAAATGGAGAAACATTGGGCTGCATTCACATTTATATTTTGTTTTCAAAAGAAAGCTTGCTTCTTCAGCAGTATTCTTAAATGAAGCAGAATTTCTTTTCTCTTTTATCTGAACATTATGGTAGTTTCATTCTTGTAAGCTGTATCACGGGTATTGGTGCTGTGTAACAAACAATTGTAACTAGCATGTGGTTCAGAATACACAATGTTAGGGTTTTTTAAATATCGAAATGGTTCTTTTCTATTTATAATTTCAGACTTTCACAAAGTGTACAAAGAATTTCATAAATTAGTTTTCAGTGAACTCTTTGCTATGGTAGGTCATTAAACACAGCATTTACTCTTATAAATGAAAATTTCTGATCATCTAGAACATTGACGCTTATTTCAATTTGCGGTGTCTTTTTTTTTTTTTTTTGACCGAATATTAACGTTCCTCTGAATGGTATTGATAAATGGTTCAGAAGAGAAACTCAATGAAATAAAAGTAATATTTATTCATGGTGATCAATTAAATTATTTGCCTAACTTAAGCAAGCTACTGTTCGTAACTTTCAATTCGACATAAGGTGACAGAAAAAAATCTGAGTATACCTGTGGAATATGTTGGTTTATTTTCAGTGCTTGAAGATACACTCAAAGATAATTGGTTTGGGAAGACGCCATATAATTTTTAAGTTTTAAGTTAACCTGCATGCTGTAAATGTGTTTTATGTTTAAATAAAGAGGAAAAATGTTTTGAAATGTAATAACTTTCTTAAAACTTATTTGATGAAGTATTAGGTTGATTTTATATGACTAAGTGGCCTTTTGTCTTGCAGATGGTGACTAAAATGTTATATTCGTGTATATTTTGTCTCCTAATGTATTGCATACTCTTTGGACAGTGGGTATTAAATATGTAGGCTGAAAACTGAAGAGTCAGAAATGAGTCCTCAGTCTCACCTATGTTACTTTAGTGTAGCCTCCCTACATGGTTCTGTTCATCTGAGCCCGATTGTTTTATTAGCCTGTATAAGAAGTGTTTGTTTTTCAATACTTAAGTGGTCCTCAATGGTCATTCAGGCCTAGCTGGAGAAAACTAAAGAAAGACTATTCATGAATTGTAGTGGTGATTTGGCTTTTTTGGGGGGGTAGGGGAGAGGGGTAATATTCTTAAATTCTTTATTATAGAAATGTTTAATCACACATAAAAGCATATAGTAAATAATGAAGATCCAAGTACCTATCACTCAGTCTGAACAATTAATCCGCTCATGGCTAATCTTGTTTCATCCATAACCCCGCGTGTGTGTCCCCTCCTCCCTACTGTTTTGAAGCAATCCCAGATTACCATATGCATTTATTCATAAATATTTCAGCGTATATATTAAAATACACACACACACAAATACCATTATCACACACACAAAAATAATTTCCTAAACAAAATTTCGATGTTTATAAACTGTTTGAATCACAATCCAATTAAATTCCATATATTCCAATAGCGTCCCCTCCATTTCTCTTTCTCTTTTTTCCCCCTTGTAATTAGTTTATGAGGTTACAGAGCAGCAATATTCTGATTTGATAACTCCTTCGTTTGTTAGTTCGATAGAGAACTTTGCCTTCATCCTCGATTTGGTTACCCAGTGACAGTTTGTATAGGAAGAACAGGATGAGTGATTGATTCTTCTCCTTTACTTGAAAGTTTCAAAACGATCATTTCATTACATCTTCTGTGGTGACCAGTTGCCTTTTTTCCTTGTTTTTGTATGTTATTTGGTTATTATCTTTTAAGAGTGTTCTATGAGCCTTCAAGTCATTTTTCCCTTTCATGGAGAGATTTAAATGGAAATAGAGTCTTAATAAGGTTTATCTCCCACACTGGGCACTGATGCAGTCTGGCTTACCAGGGCCTCCAGTGTGCTAGCCACTTCTGACTCATCCAGATGGCTTCAACCTTAGGACAGAGGGCAGGAGGTTAACATGGCCCTGGAGCAAAACTGTGTGTGTGTGTTGTCTGCTGCATGAGTGTAAACTGCTTTTGGTCCTCTTGTAATCTGACAGGAGCACATTATATACTGATTTGGCTGGTAGGTGTGGGAAGAGAGGGCCCAGCAGTTTCAGAGGCTTCTGTTTGGCCTCCGGCATAGCCGGTATCCTGAGGCCAAAGTTGCATATGGGGAGTCCTGCCACTTACTAAGTATGTAAATTCTAGTTACACATGCAGACAGAGAGAAATGACCCAAGAGATGAGTCTGCAGAGCATATGTTTTTTTTTTAACTATTCTATATATTACTCTGCTCCTTGTGATGAGTGTACTCTCTAATCCCCATCACCTCTTTCATTCACCTCCCCTCTTGTAACCATCAGTTTGTTCTCTATAGTTATGAGTCTGTTTCTTGGTTTGTCTCGCTCTTGTATTTCCTTGTTTCATTAGTTTTCTTAAGTTCCACATACGAGTGAAATCATACCGTATTGTCTCTGACTGACTGACTTCACTTAGCATTATACGCTCTAGATCCATCCATGTTGCAAATGGCAACATTTCATTCTTTTTTTATGGACAGATAATATTCTATTATATGAATATATAGACACACACACTGTATCTTTACCCATTCACCTCTCGTTAGACACAGGCTGTTTTCATAGTTTGGCCATTGTAAATAGTGCTACAATAAACAGGGGTGCCTGTATCCCTTTGAATTAATGTTTTTGTATTTGAGGATAAATACCTATGAGTACAAATCCTGGATCATAGGATGGTACTATTTTTAGCATTTTGAGGAACCTCCATACTGTCTTTTACGGTGGCCGCACCAGTTCACACTTCCACCTACAGTGCGTGAGGATTCCTTTTTCTCCACATCCTCACCAATACCTGTTTTCTTGTGTCTTTAAATTTAGCCATTCTGACAGGTGTGAGGTGATCCCTCATTGTGGGTTTGATTTGTATTTCCCTGATGATCAGTGATGGTGAGCATCTTTTCATGCGTCTGTTGGCCATCAGGATGTCTTTGGAGATATGTCTTTTGCACGTTTTAAAATTGGATTATTTGTTTTTTAAGTATCAGGTTTTTTTTTTTTTTTAAGATTTATTTTTAGAACGAGCAAGTCGGGGGGAAGGGGCCGAAGGAAAGAATCTCAAGCAGACTCCCCACTGGGCGCGGAGCCCAACCCAGTGCTCCATCTCAAGATCCTGAGATGGGGACCTGAGCCGAAATCAAGAGTCAGACACTTAACTGAACCACCCAGACCCAGGCACCCTATGTCAGTTCTTTATATATTTCGGGTGCTAACCCTTCATCAGATGTGTCATTTGCAAATACCTTCTCCCCTTCAGTATACTGTCTCTTAGTTTTGTTGACTGTGCTTTCTTGTGCAGAAGCTTTTGATTTTGATGTAGTGCCAAAAGTTTATTTTTGCATTTATTTCCCTTGCCTCAGGAGACTTAACTAGAAAGATGTTGTTATGGCCAATGTCAAAAGAAATTACGGACTGTGCTCCCTTCTAGGACTTTTATGGTTTCATGTCTCACATTTAGGTCCTTAATCCATTTTTGAGTTTATTTTGTGTGTGGTGAAAGAAAGTGTCCAGTTTCATTCTGTTGCATGTAGCTGTCCAGTTTTCCCAACAGCATTTGTTGAAGAGACTTTTTCCAATTGCATATTCTTTCCTCCTTTGTTGATTAATTGGCCATATAATTGTGGATTTATTTCTGGGTTTTCGATTCTGTTCCACTGATCTGTGTGTCTGTTTTTGTGCCAGTCAGTGCCATGCTGTCTTGATCGCTACAGCTTTGTAATATAATTTGAAGTCTGAAATTGTGTTATCTCCATTTTTGTTTTGTTTTGTTTTTCCAAGATTGCTTTGACTATTAAAGGTCTTTTGTGGATCCATACAAATTTTAGGATTGTTCTAGCTTTGTGAAAAACGCTGTTGGTATTTTGATAGGGATTGTATTACATTTGTAGATTGCTTTGGGTAGCATAGAATTTTAATAATATTCTTCCAATCCATGAGCATATGCAGTGATAATATGAGCACTTACACACACATCTGTAACTTGGCCAACACTTCTGTTGTTGTGACTGCCTGTGCATGCAACCCTGCCTCCCGCTGTGATGGTGCTTCAGATTTCTGGGTATCCCCCTTTCTCCATTGTACAGTTCTGAATAAATGGCCTTAATTCTTTTTGGGGCCAGATGGGCAATTGTTTTAGTCTGCATGCTGTGTTGTTACCAGGTCCTTCTTTTTTTGTGCTCCTTAAATTTTGTGCTCTGAGTTAGAAAACGGGCTTGTCTAACTGGGGAAGGGATGGGACTTTATTAGGGCAGCTACCCTCAGCTTCCCAGTCATCTTCCATCATTAATATTTAGGATGGTAAAAACTGCCCGTATATGTTGCCCCTAGACATAAACTGTGTTCTATTAGTCATATCCATAATTCTCTGTAAGTCCAGTCCCCTCAACTGCGAGGCCAGCCCTGTTGCACAGTATGATAATTGTATCCATCTGTCTTCTGATAGTTAGGCACCACCATTGGCCTTTATATTGGAGGGGGTGCGGAGAATTTCGTCCTCTCCATTGTTACCAGCGAATCTAGTTCCATAACAGCCCCATTTACCATCAGGCATCAGTCCTACCTTACAGAAGAGAGCCACCGCTGAACTTTTTTACATTAACCAAGAGATTGCCAATGATACATGTGGGTGTCTTGTACCCCTCATTTGTGAGGAGGGCACGTCACCACTGTTACTGTCCCCCAAAACTCCCAACCCCAGTCTAATTGTTAGAAGAACACCAGACAAACCAATTAGAGGATCGTTCTGCAAAATGCTAACCAGTACTCTTCCTAAGTGTGTCATAGTCGTGAAAAACAAGGAAAGACAAGCTGTCGCAAATCACAGGAGACTAAGGAGACTTGACAACTAAATGCAATGTGGTATCCTAAGGTTGGATCCTGGAACAAAAAGATGTGAATAAGTAATGTACCAGTTAATTTATTAGTTTTGATGCAATGGTGTTGTAAGATGTTAACATTAGGAGAATCTGGGTAAAGGGTATTAGGGAATTCCCTCTATTACCTTTTCAACTTTGTAAGTCTAAAATTATTCTGAGATAAAGGTTTATTTAATAATTTATAAAGCCACAGGAAATGGAGATGACAGCAATAATATTCTGGAAGCTGGAAAGCAAAACTTAGCAGACCCCAGCAACCTGATTCCTAAGCCAACTGCGGGGAATGTCAAGAAGCAACCCAGTACCCCCCATAGAACTCCCAAATGTGCATGAATATGACTTCAGGCACCAGGGGAAGGAGCCCGAATATAGGATTAGTTGAAAGTATTTAGGACTTTCAGTTTGATCCCCAGATGGGGTCTTTAATTCTGTACAGCTTGGCAAGTGTCTCTCCAACATCCCTGCGTAAGCCTGTGTGTTTATGTAGAAGGGGTGAAACGGGGGGTCTCGGGTAAGGTGGCTACCGAGAAGGAATAAGGAGCATGCCAATTATCAATTTATTGCCTCTCATCCCCAAATTCACCCTTAATTGCTATTAGGGGTTGAATTGTGCCCTCCACCCCTTCAATTCCTGTGTTAAAATCCTAATCCCTAGTATTTTAGAATGTGACCTTACTTGGATAATGGGGTCTTTTCAGAGGTAATCAAGTTAAAGGTCACCAGAGTGCCTCTAATCCAGTATGTCTGGGGTCCTTATAAAAGACTAATTTGACACAGAGGGAAGATGGTGTGAGGAGACACAGGAAGAACACAGCCATCTACAACCCAAGGAGGGGCCTGGCACAGATCCTACCCTCAGCCCTCAGAAGGAATCTACTCTGCCAACACTCTGATTTTGGACTTCCAGCCTCCTCAATTGTGAGACCATAAATTCCTGTGAAGTCAGTCAGGCTGTGGTACTTGGTTATGGCAGCCTAGCAAACTAATACAACTGGCTACACTACGATATTGAGCTGGACCCTCTAAGCATTTCTCCTTTCTTAGCTGGCATGCTTTAGTTTGCTCTTTCTTGTAAATACCGTCTAGTTGTTAGTGGTGTGATTGTTGTGGTTTTGGGTGGAGACTTCAGTGGCTCTTAGCCCCAGGGTACACAGTCTCTAAGTGAGCTTGCATCCCTGGCCATGTGACTGCCTCTCTGGCCCCCAGTAGGATGGACTTCCAAAGTCCCGACTCCCTCTGTGAGCCTGCCCTTCAGCCTCGTGGAGAGGCATTTCCTGCTCACCTATCCTCTGAGGGGTGTGCTAGGCTCTTGCATCCCAATGATACGTGGTTCTTCCCAGTCCCAGTCATGGTTCCTTGTTTGCCAGCCGTGTCCTGACTGCAATCCAGAGGGATGGTTCCTGCTTTCCTGGGAACCCTAGCAAACCTCACCATCCAGTGGGCTGCAATCACATCTTCGCCGATGAGATCTGAATCCCAGACATGGGGGAGGGGCCCCCTTCGAAGTTTGTTCCTTTCTTGGGTACTCTCCCTTAGCCCTAGAGTGTTCTTTAAAGTTGTCTGTACCCATATATACTTAATCCCTTTGGACTATGACTGATACTGGAAGTAATATGAAAGTTCATAAAAAGAATATTTAGAACTTCAGCCCTTTTCCCCTCACTTGGCTACCTGAATGCTGGCAGCCAGGCTTATGCTCCCCATCCAGAAGGTAAGATTCTTCTGTGAAAAATTTGACAGCAATATTGGGGGTACCCAAGGAAGCAGTTTCAGAAATGTCAGTCAACAAATCCTACTTAGATGAATCAATAGCTTCCAGTCAGCTTCTTTGTGTCCTCATCTTAAGTATATACAGACAACCAAGGATCATCAGGCATTTGAGGAAAGCCTTTAAAGTGAAAGGATAAAAAAAAAATTTTTTTTTAAATAATAGGGAGAAAAGTGGGTCCATGAAGGAGAAGGGAACATTTTAAAGAGCTACCGCTAAAATTCTCAGGTGTTGAAATAGTAAAAAAGTTTGTCTCCACTAAAAAAACAAAAAAACCTAGGGACCATAAGAAAGAAATAGAAAACAAAAAGTCTTCCCCTATTGAGAGGAAGAGGGGTTAGGAGGGTGTGTGTGTATGTGTGTAGTGAGGAAGAGGGTTCATTGCTCATCTTACACAGTGACGACAATGCTTAAGCATGAATAATCAAGAAGTAGCAGGGATTTGGAGATGAAAAAAATGAAAGTGGCTGCTTCTGGAGAGTGGAAAACAGGTAAAGTGGGCCAGTGGAGCCCTTTTTTCTTCTGTTTTATTTTGATTTGGGGGTGGGGGAATCACTGCTCTTTGAAACAAGTTTTCCAGAGCATGTTGGACTTTTCAGGACTCAGCTCTGGTATTCTGTCTCCAGTGGCTCTCCTTTGAAGAGGACTTTGGATGCTAGTCCCGTGTTCTTGACCTAACAGAATTTAACTTGCTCGTTTGTAGAACAGTGAATTGTCCTTTGAAAACCTCGAGGTGACTCTGCCATCTCTCATTGCTCTAGCATTCTCTGATGCCAGGTAACCTTTTCTAGAGTTATCTGGTGTCTGCTTCCACAGCACATATACAAAAATTGGAATGACACGCAGAAGATTGACATGACCCCCTGCACAAAGATGACATGCAAACTCATGAAGCGTTCGTGTTTTTAAGTAAAACGTTTCTCTGAGTTCAAATATATGTAAACAAATGTCTATATGTCCCATCTGAAGGGTTGATTTTAAATTAAGCCTTCATAATCACTGTGTATAAAAACAAATCCACAAGTTCTCTCAAACGGAAGTAAACATTTATTGAAATACCTCTTTATTAAATAAATGCTTCCAAATTTTGAAAATTTAGAAGTATCTTTTATTGTGGTAAAATGCACATAAAATAAAATTTACCATTTTAATCATTTTTAGGTGTACAATTCAGTAGTGTTAGAAGTGCTTTTTAAAGAAAATGTATGCAAAAATTAGCTCCGGATTGGAATGATTTGTGTCATGTTCTATGCCAAAATATTTATTTAATGTTCTTCATTTCATATTAGCCTGATGAAATAATGTTAGCATTATACACTTTCATATGTCTCCACTGTAGGTAAGATTAGAACCTATGACAACTATTTAAAATATTCAAGAAATTAACTAATTTTTTCACCCACTTAACAGTTGGGAGCCGTTTGAAATGAAAAATAAAGTAGTGTAACTAAATCCAAGCAATCCCAAATAAATGCCCATTGTTTCTTGAGAGATAGACAAGACATCACCAGTATGAGCCACAGAAAACACCCACATTAACAGCTTGGATATATTATTTTCCTGCTGAATAAAAAGTTAGGCACACAGCTTTTCTATACAATAACTGGAATTGTGCACAGTCCCCCTCCACACTGCTCTGAAAATGAACTTTTGTTTTATGCAGATGTAGGCGAATTAGAATGAACAAAAGGACACATTTGAAGGCTGAGAACATTCAACTGAAAAGGAAAGACGGATTTTTGTTCCACAAGACAGGAGACCAGATGTAACTGGTCTACAGACTGTTTTGCAATGGGCAGGTTAGAAGGTTCCAGCTGTCCTGTCTTTGAAAGCGGCGGTCCAACGGCAAGTATTTCCTAACTGCTCCTGCCGAAGGTTGCCGACATGGCCACCTGAAAGAATAAACAGGAAGAACTCGAACCCCCTTCTGGTCTCCTCTGGCCCAGTATCTGTCGAGGACCAACTTCTTTCCACACCCACTATCGCAATAGCTCACTCATGTTAAGGTCTGAGCCACTAGCTGGAGGATGGCACCCACAGGAAGCTGATGGGGCTGGGAAACTGCTGCAGACCCTTGAACAGAACTCTTATGGGAGAGGAAGCCTGCATAACCCTTCTTAAGACTGATGGAAAGATGATGGGTTGTTAGGAATGTTGAGGCCAGATCCGTGAGCCTGGACACAGAGGCAACCATGAGCCCTTCCTACCCCATCCCCCGCACACATGTTCCACAAGGCCAAGTTCACTCACATCCAACAGTATCTCCACTGAGACTACGAAGCCAGGAAACTGCACTGTGTCTTCCATGGCCGCCGTTGTTGGTCACAGTCCAGAACGATCACACCTCTGCTCTGTCCCGTTCATGCTTGCTTCTCCACACTTCTTCATTCGTCCCTTAAACCCTGGTGCTCCCATTGCTTTCTGGCATGTGCTCTCATGATTCTAATGCAACAATTATCTATATGCTGATAAATCCAAAATCTGCTTCTCTAACCCTAATCTCTGCCTTGAATTTTGACTCCTATATCCAACAACATGCAGGCCTTATTCAGGGGCAGACATCACAGGCACTGAAAAGCCCTCGAACATTATGGGTGTAAATAAACTCCCCAATCTCTTACTTGAAATCCTTGGGGACAAATGTTTCATGGAATTCTGAGTTTTCCAAACTTAGAAAAGGTCATACATAGTATATAAATACCACCAGGTATTTATATACTAGGCCAGTACCTTATAAACACTTTTTTTCTTCAGCAAAATGTACTACTATTCACATTAAGTGGAATATACAAAGGCTAAAAATAGTCTTATGTCAGCTGAGGTCACATTTTGTTATCAAATGAGTTTGCGCCATATTGACAAGAAACTCAGAGCTTCTTAGATGTTGGAATTGTGAATAAGTGATTATTGAACTTTATCTGTCACACATATGACCTTAAAGGGCAATTATCCCTAATATACACAGAGCTCTTTAGAAATTAATAAGAAAAAGAAAGATGAAATCCAGAAGGAAATTGGACCAAGGACATGAATGGAACATTTAAAGATAACATTTTTTAAATGTTCAACCATACTAACTGCAAGTCACAAAGATATGCAACTTGAAATTGTAAAATATTTTCTGCTTCTCAGGTAAGCAGGAATAAATAATAATTTAGCAAAGGTATAGAGAAATAGGCATTCACCTATACTATTAGTGAGTTAATATTTGTAAAAACAGTTGCCTAGCACATTGTAAATTTTACATAGGTGCTTATTAAACATTAGGAGATGTTTTTAGTGGTAAAAACTTGGGGGAAGACAACTTACCAACAATTGATATTAAAATTTTAAATGTGTATATTCTGATGATATCCAGCACCTCCAATTCTAAGAATTTATTCCACCAAAATACTCAAAGATATATTATGTAGAAAGATGTTCGTCGAATTACCATAATCATGAAATTTGGAAACATCACTGCCATCTTTGGTGGTGTGTTTCTTCTCAAGCTGGTAGGAAGGCGGCCATGGCAGTCCCAGGCATCACATCCAGACACCGCAACACCTAGGGGAAGAAGAGAATGTCTTCCTGGGGTTCTCTTGTAGAACTAGAAGAACTTTTCCCAGAAGCTTCCCAGTAGAGTTCCTCTCTGTTCTCATTGGACATATCTGGGGTCCATGAACCTTACCACACCAATCCCCAGCAAAGGGAATGGCATTACTCCAGGCCAGTGGTTCTCAAACATTTTTTATCATGGGACCAATTCAGGTGCTTAAAAATTAGGGATTCCCAAGGGCTTTTGTTAATATGGGTTATATCTATTACTAAAATTTCTGAACAATTACTTATTAATTTAAAAACAACAATAAGCCCATTAAATGTTAACATAAGTTAACATAGCTATATTTTCCAAAGCAAAAGCATTTTTAAAATAAAAATTGTATGTATTTAAGGCGTATAACCTGATTTGATATACATATAAATGCTTACTACAATCATGCTCGTTAACATACTTATCCTCACATAGTTACCGTGTGTGTGTGATGGGAGCACCTGAAACCTGTTCTCTGAGCAAATCTCCAGTATTCAATACAGTATTGCTAACTGTAGTCATGTTGTATGTTAGATATCTAGACTTATTCATCCTACATAACTGCAACTTTGTGCCCTTTGGCCAACATCTCCCCATTTCCCCCACTCTAGCCTCTGGAAACCACCTTTCTACTGTTTCTAGGGCATTTGACTTGTTTAGAGTCGACATAGAAGTGAGATCATGCAGTTTTTTTCTTTCTGTGTCTGACTTATTTCACCTGGCATAAGGTCCTCCAGGTTCATCCATATTGTCACGAACGGCATTCTTTTTTAAGGCTGGAGAATATTCCATTGAATGTACATACCACAATTTCTTTATTAATTCATCCGTTGACAAAAACTAAGTTTGTTTCCATGTCTTGGCTCTTGTGAATAATGCTGCAATGAACAAGGGAGTGCACATATCTCTTCAAGATACTGATTTCATTTTGGGGGTGTTATACCCAGAAGAGGGATTGCTGGATCATATGGAAGTTCTGTTGTTAGCCATTGAGAAAGCATTTAATGAGAACAGTGGCCTTGCTTTCCATTTTTGCAAGTACCTTAATATTTGGCTTAGTGTAAGACAGCTGGATTCTCACATATACTTCTGCATTCATTCAATCTGTTGGAATCTGTTGGTAGAAGTAAGTATTTAAAAAAAAAATCCAGCCTCATTCAGATATGTAGCTGGAAAAGGGAGAGACTCATGACCCCTGAAAAGGGTCTCAGAAACCCCATGGGCTCTGGCTGCATTTTAGGACCCTCTGCCTTACGCAGGGAGGCCCGCCCCTGAAGACGGGGGTGAATCATCCTCTCCCAGAGCTCACAGCTGTTAGGAGAGGGAGCGGAAATGTGAGCTAAGTCCTACTCTGCTAGGAAGGAGAGAGGAGAAAACGGATACTGTCAGGAAGAAGGAAGGATACTGACGGCACAAGCAGCCATGCCCTCTACAAACTTTTCTATAGAGCACATCTAGAATTGTGGCAAAATACGCCTAACGTAAAAATTTCCCATTCTAGCCACTTTTAAGTGTACAGGTCAGTGGCATCAAGCACACTTACACTGTTGTGCAGCCGTTCCATCCACACGGCTCTTCATCTTGCAAAACTGAAACTCTGTCCCCATTAAACGACCATCCATTCCCCCATTTCACCCGGCCCCCGGCAGCCACCATTCTACTCTGTCTCTAAGAGTCCGATGACTGTGTACTTCATGGAAGGGGACTCACGCAGCATCTGTCCACATATAACTGGCTTATTTCAGGTTCATCCGTGATGTGGATGCAGAGCCAGAACTTCCTTCCTTTTTAAAGCTGAAGAATATTCCGTTTATGTGCGTACAATATTTACTTTATCCCTCCTGATGATGGACATTTGGGGTGTTTTCACCTTTTGGCTATTGAAAATAATAATATTATGGGGGCACCTGGGTGGCACAGCGGTTAAGCGTCTGCCTTCGGCTCAGGGCGTGATCCCGGCGTTCTAGGATCGAGCCCCACATCAGGCTCCTCCACTATGAGCCTGCTTCTTCCTCTCCCACTCCCCCTGCTTGTGTTCCCTCTCTCGCTGGCTGTCTCTATCTCTGTCGAATAAATAAATAAAAAAAAAATCTGAAAATAATATTATGAACACAGGCATACAAATAGCTGTTTAAGTCCCTGCTTTCAATTATTTTAGGGATACGTCCAGGAGTGGAACTGCTGGATCCTATTACAATTCTAGTTGTAATTTTTTGAGGAACTGTCCTATTGTGTCCCATAGCGTCTGCGCCACTTTACATTCTCACCAACACGGCACATGGGTTCTCAATTTCTCCACATTTTCACCAACGCTTTTCATAGTCAATATATAAATATAAACACATTTGACAGTAGCCATCCTGGCAAGTACGTTTTAAAAACATAAATCAGATCATGTCATTTTCCTGGTAAAACTACAGTGTTTTTCAGCTGCCTTGTAAACCTGAACCTCTTTATTCTGAGGGCGGACAAGGCCCCGTTAATCGGGCCCCGCCCTCTTCTCCATCCTCATCCCCGACACTCTCCCCTCGCTCACAACCCTCCAGCACAAGAACCTTTCTGTTTTTCAAACAGACCAAGAGGTGTCCATCTCTCAGCATTTGTACAGCCTCTTCCCTCTGCCTGAAACCCCTGGAAACCCCTTCCCTTCCCAAGGCTGGCTCTCTCCCCTCACTCAGGAGCCAGATTAAATGCAAGTGTTTCCTGAGTGCTGCTCCCAATCACTATCAGATCTTGTTCCAGACTTTTCACAAGTACTTCTTGAGCACCTCCTGTATGACAGGCCCTATTCTAACGGCTGGGATATAGTGGTGAACAAGCACATTAATCCTTACTCCTGGAGCACCTGGGTGGTTCGGCCAGTTAAAGGTCCAACTCTTAGGTTTCGGCTCAGGTCATGATCTCAGGGTCGTGGGATCGAGCCCTGTGTCAGGCTCACACTCAGCTCAAAGTCTGCTTGAGTTTCTCTCTCCCTCTCCCTTCCCCCTGCTCCTCCCCCCACCCAGTCACTCACACATGCACACACACACGCACTCTATCTTAAATAAATAAAATCTTTTTAAAAATCCCCACTCCTATGAGGCTTATATTCTGGTGATTGTCCACAGAGCACTAATCACTACTGCAATTATCTTGCTCATTTTTTCAATGTTTATCTCATCGGTGGGTCATTTCAGCATCATATGTAAAGCAAAAGTTGGAAACAACCCAAATGCCTGACAATGGAAACTGGTTTGAAAAATGATCATTTGACTTTATAATATAAAGCCATATGTCTGTTTTGAAGAGTGACTAGGCCTATACGTACTGCCGTGAAAAGATGACCAGGATATACTTGTATCAGACACACGGATATATGCCTCCCCAGCTCCCTTGGCACCAGCCACCTGTGAGAAGCTCACCTGCTTCTTCCACCTCGGTGCATGGTTCTGCCTCTTGCTGCCACTACATAAGCAAGCAAACCACATGCCCGGAGTTTCCACCTGCACCTGCTACTTCCGGCCTTAGATGAGACCACATGGCAGGGTATGGGTTCTGACATTCTAAATGGCCACACGAGAGGACAGTTGATGCAACTTGGAAGTGTGAAGGTTAACATCCCACAGGAAATGCTTGCCCTTACTGAGTATTTCTAAAAGCTTTTCTTGATGTGGTTTACATCTATCCATATTTATCATATTCAAAATTAAAAATGAGAAAACTTTGAAGTATTTGTCAATTGATTTTAGACATCAATAAAAACTCATATGCAAACACAAACAGCTTATTTTATTTAAAACAAATATATTTTCCAGACCAAAAAAATAAGCAAGAAGAGTGGTATTGCTTTACACATTCGCAGGTTTCTTTAAAAACCCGGTTTAACAGAAAGCTCAATTCTCATAACTGGTTCTGCATTCGATTTATTGCAGTATTTTTTTTTTTTTTGGTGTAAGTTTATGAAGATAATCTGGCTTCATACAGATGTGCAGTTGGAAAAGGTAGACATAGCATTTTCAGATAACTGGGTATTCTTCTTTGATACTACACCAGAACTTGACAAGTATTAGTTTCTGAAAGGTTAACTGTGGTGTGGAATCTGAAACCATATCAATGAACTCTTTGTCCTCCATTATATTAAAACTCATTGTTCATTTGTACTTTGGATGGGTATTTTACCCACGTGTAATATTGATCTTGCAGATACCTGGAAGGGTCTTGGCGATTCTTAAAAGTCCATGGACCACACCTTGAGAAGTGATGACTTATTTATTTACTTGTTTATAGTTTGCTCCTCCCAACCCTCCCCTCCAGAAAGTAAGCTTCGCAGGAACAGGAACAATGTTCATCTTGTATCCCTTGCACCTGGAACAGTGTCTCTAGCTCATTGAAGGTACTCAATAATCACTAGTTCAATGAATGAACCTCAGTGATTCTGTAAGAGAGGCATCCCATAAAGTTATCTATATGACCTTGAGACTACATTAAATTATTTTCCCAGGATTTAAAAATTGATGTCATAAAGATAAATTAAAACTAACTAGCTTGTTTTCAAGTTTTTATTTAAATTCTAGTTAGTCAACATATAGTGTAATATTGGCTTCAGGAGTAGAATTTAGTGATTCATCACTTACATATAACACCCAGTGCTCATCACAAGTGCTCTCCTTAATACCCATCACCCATGTAGCCCATCCCCCACCCACCTCCCTCCATCAGCCCTCAGTTTGTTCTCTATCATTAAGAGTCTCTTATGGTTTGCTTCCCTCTTTTTTCCCTTCCCCTATATTCATCTGTTTTGTTTCTTAAATTTCACAGATGAGTAAAATCATATGGTATTTGTCTTTTTCTGACTGACTTATTTCACTTAGCTTAATACATTCTAGCTCTGTCCACGTTGTTGCAAATGGGCGATTTCATTCTTTTTGATGGCTCAGTAATATTCCGTTGTGTGTGTGCGTGCATGTGTACTGCATCTTCTTTATCCATTCATCAGTCAGTGGACATTTGGACTCTTTCCGTAATTTGGCTACTGTTGATAATGTTGTTATAAACATCGGGGTGCATGTGCCCCTTTAAATCAGTATTTTCGTATCCTTTGGATAAATACCTAGTAGTGCAATTGCTGGATCATAGGGTGGTTCTATTTTTAACTTTTTGAGGAACCTCCATACTGCTTTCCACAGTGGCCGCACTAATTTGCATTCCCACCAACAGTGTAAGAGGGTTCCCCTTTTTCCACATGCTTGCCAACATCTGTCGTTTCCTGTGTAAAATTGACTTGCTTTAAAATTCACTAATTTTGCCCTTGAAAAACAGATTGTGACTTTCAATAGTACATATTTATTTCCATAGACATTAAATAAAATACACCATAATACAATGTCAACTACCCTTTTTGAAATATATGGTAGAAGATTCTACATGTGAGGGATAGGTCTGCATAACCAAAGCTTTATGAAGCAATTCTTCCTTCTTTAAGGGTATTACGGAGAAAGAAGAGTAAATGAGATTAGGCTAAAAGAACGTTGTAAGAAAAAAAGATGAAACCAAAAAAATAAAAATGAAAAATTACATGTCATCTTTCAAGAATATCCAAAATATTCATGTACGCCTGTATGTGTTTCTTGTCTACCTCTAAAACAATCCAAAGAATCTATGTAATAAAATTTGGCTTCATGAAGTAGTCTAGACACTTGCTACTTAAAGCATAGGCTTGTGTCAGCAGCTCTGGTATTTCCTGGAAGTTAGAAATGAAGAGTCTCAGGCCCCACCAGACCTACTGCACAGATGATATTTTCCAAATATAGCCACTACAATATGTTCCATTCCACGTTGTGAAGTTGACCCTTCCCCCATCAAGCGATGGGGGCAAAGTCTCTTCCCCTTAAAACTGGGAAGACCCTTATGACTGCCTCAACCATAGATTATGGTAGAAGTGACACTATGTGACTTCTGAGGCTGCGGTCAACAGCCAGCATCAACCACCAGACTGTGAGTAAACCTTCAGATGATTTCAACTGCCAGCTGTTAAGTTACCGTCAGAATCCAACTTTCCCATCTAAGCATGTGTGGGGACAAGCTATCCCCTCCAGGCCCTGCTCAAATTGCAGGTTTGTAAGCAAAATAAATGAGTAATCATTTAATGGCTGTTTTAAGCCACTAAGTTTGGGATGATCTGCTGTGCAACAGAGAACCAGAACACCCACTGAACCATCTTAACAACACCCCTCGAGAATTCATATGCAGATTGAGGCGCCTGGGTGGCTCAGTCAGCTAAGCATCTGACTCTTGGTTTCAGCTCAGGTCATGATCTCATGGGTCGTGAGACTGAACCCTGCATCAGGCTCTGCACTCAGCACGGAGTTTGCTTGAGGATTCTCTTCCTCTGCCCCCGCCACTTGTGCACGTATGCATTTCTCTCTCTCTAAATAAATAAATCTTAAAAATAATAATAATTCAAATGCATCTTAAATGTAAGAAGTATTAATTTAAAGTAAAATTGTGTAATGTGTAATTTTCCTACTGCCTTTAACACTGATTGCAAATTATGAAAAACTTCATACTGAGTTAAAATTGTATTTAGAGCAATTCTTTCCAGAAAGCTAGATAATTGTTCTCTGTCAAATGTGCTGTGTTCTCTAGATGTTAGAACTTGTCCAAATCTTGGGTCTGACTCACAGTTGGAGGGTATTTGCTCCACAAGAGATAGAGAAGCTGACTACATAATTGAGGCAAGTCAAAGGATTTTAGAAGCCAGCCCTCCTGAAATGTAAGGACGAGGACTGAGGATGTGTGATTAATACTGAGCAAACTTCCTCGTGTCGAGGGCAGTAATCATTTTAATAGCAGATGACATAAGGAAAACTTTTAAAAACAGATGGTGTCATGCTACCAAAATTAAATGTAGATGAACATATGCAGGTGTTTGCTATTGTTCAAGTGTAACAACAAAGCTGTAATTCATAGCACTCTCCCGGGGTCAGGTGTATTAGCTAAAGGTCTATGGTTTCATAATGCAATCAACATATAGGGTAGCTTTCATTCCCATTAGTCTATGTGGTTCATCTATCATCATGCTGAAGGTCTTCGTTCAGTGAAGTTTAACATTTCATTTATTCGTAGTGCTCTAAATTTTAAGTCAATCCTAATCACAAAGATCAGTGAATAATAACCATCAGTTGTCACATGATGTCAAACAATTAGATATTTGGGAACATCTAAATTTTTAAATTAGTTTTTCCAGGTTCCAACCAGATATTTGGCCTCCTGGGACCAGAGCCAGGTCATCTAGCATTGCCTCCTAACCCTATCAAACTCCCCTGTGTTTAGACTATTCCTGCAAAGAATAGCCCTGTGGCTGTGGCTGCATTAAATGCAGCTTGCTCTCTTCACTTTCCAGTTATTAAAAACAACTTATTGGTAAGAGTTCTTTGTTGCAAGCAACAGAAACATACTCTGGCTAATGCAAGCAGAAGAAGATTTATTGAAAGACTGATAGGGGCTAATGAGCCCACGAAGAGGAGGAGCTCCAGGCTTGGGAAAGGGCAGGGGTCAAAGAAGTCCCAGCCCACCCACTTCCACACTCACAGTGCTACCACCACACTAAGACTATCCTCCAGAAGATCTCCCATTCTTGTAACGCTGCCTCCCCAAAGTCCTCCTGGCTTCCGTAAGTGACAGGTGGATGTGAGATGGGTGAGCTAAAAACTTGCCCTCCTGTCAAGATTCCTTACTGAGGGAGAAAGATTATTTCCCATAAGAAAACTGATGTATTATAAGGAAGTGGGGTGATGCTGGGCGTCCAAAATCCTATACAGTCTGCTATAAATATGTAGGACTCGTTTACGTTATAAAATAATGCATGCTTATTGTGGAAAATGCATAGTATTGTCTCTCTACATTTTTTTCTAAAATTGGAATTATTATTGAATGTACTATTTATAACCAACTTTTTTTCTTCCACCATATTGTGATCGTTTTTCAATGTCATTAAACTATTCATCTGCTTTTCAATTTGGTTTTCTTTTTTTTTCTTTTTTTTAATCTGCATTTTTAAAATTCAAATTCAATTAATTAACATATAATGTATTACTTGTTGCAGGGCTACAGGTCTGTGATTCATCTGTCTGATATAATACCCCATGCTCATTACAGCACATACCTTCCCCAATGTCCATCACCCAGTTACCCCCTCCCTCCAGACCTCTCCCCTCCAGCAACCCTCAGTTTGTTTCCTATGATTAAGAGTCTCTTATGGTTTGTCAACTTCTCCATTTTGGTTTTCAATGTTGGTATAGTATTTCTTCTCTGTTTGTATTTTAATCACATAGGTAATTTCTTTTTTTAAGATTTTATTTACTTATTTGTCAGAGAGAGAGTGAGAGAGCACAAGCAGAGGGAGCAGCTGAGGGAGAGGGAGAAGCAGACTCCTCACTGAGAAAGGAGCCCGATGCGGGGCTCAATCCCAGGACCCCAGGATCATGACCTGAGTTGAAGGCAGACGCTTAGCCGACTGAGCCACCCAGGTGTTCCAGTTTCTATTTTACCTTTTACCACCTTTAAATAATGCTGCACTGAACATACACTTTTTTTTTTCTCTTTTGCTTAAGTGTACTGAAGGCTTACCATGTATCAGGCACTATGTTAAGTGCTCCATGTGCATTTTCTCATCTACTCCCCACAATGCCCCGTGCGGGAAATCCTATTATTATCACCATTTTACAGATGAGGAAAATGCTGCATGGGGGCTATAAAAAACTTGCCTAAGATGACACAGCCACGGGGGCGCCTGGGTGGCACAGCGGTTAAGCGTCTGCCTTCGGCTCAGGGCGTGATCCCGGCGTTCTGGGATCGAGCCCCACATCAGGCTCCTCCACTGGGAGCCTGCTTCTTCCTCTCCCACTCCCCCTGCTTGTGTTCCCTCTCTCGCTGGCTGTCTCTATCTCTGTTGAATAAATAAATAAAATCTTTAAAAAAAAAAAAGATGACACAGCCACGGATAGTCACTAATTAACCTGAGGGTCACGCAGCTAGTAGACAGCAGAACCAGCCTGTCAACCGACTGCTCAGGCTCTGAACCTCTTAACTTCCCTCTTATGCAGAAACTGTTGGATAATCCATAAAGATTTCCTCAGGACAATAAATCAAGGGAAGTGGAATTGAGGGAGTAAAGGCTTTTGATACATACTGTCAGCTGCTCTCCTGAGAGCACCAATTGATACAGCCCCAGAAAGAGATTAAGGGGCCTATTTTCCCATATTCTTGGGCCACACCTCAAACTGTACCTTTATCAGAGAACCTTTGTCAATCTACCTGGTGAAAAAAGATATCTTGGTTTTTAAATTTTTGCATGTGTTGTGTTATATTATAATGCCAGCTATGTTTTATGATTTTTTACTATGTGTCTGTCAAATGCATGCCCCAAGAGGGTAAAGACTGCTGTCGTTTTGTTTACTGGGGTACCCCTAGCACCTCACAGAGTGCCTGGTACGGAGTAGTCGCTCAATTAAAATTTTTGGAGTAAACAAATAAATGAGTGAATGTGCCAGGCATTGAGTTCAGCACTTTATGTGGATTATCTCATTTAGATCTCATGACACTCAATGCTTTAGCTAGTATTTATACCATTAATATTTTCACTAGTATGTCTGACCCAAGAGGCACCGCCAAGGCCTTCTTTGAACCTCCAGTTCTGGTGCTCTCAAGTAGGACTGCCCACCTCCCTTGGTTTTTCCCAAATGGATTCCTTGTACGATATATGAGCTATGTTTTAAGTCAAATCACCCCAAATCACTCCAAACTTGTTGAATTTTTTTTATTATTTAGAAAATGTCCATTTTTATTTATTTATTTTTAAAGATTTTATTTATTTATTTGACAGAGATAGAGACAGGCAGCGAGAGAGGGAACACAAGCAGGGGGAGTGGGAGAGGAAGAAGCAGGCTCATAGCGGAGGAGCCTGATGTGGGGCTCGATCCCGGAACGCCGGGATCACGCCCTGAGCCGAAGGCAGACGCTTTAACCGCTGTGCCACCCAGGCGCCCCAGAAAATGTCCATTTTTAAATCTAGCTTTCTGATTCTGTGCTTATGTCTTCAACACTTTCACAATGATTTTCTTCTCTTCAATAAGAAAAGCATTCTGGATCCTGTCACGGACACATTTTGCAACCGTGGAAGCACCATGGGCTTGGATGACATGTGTTTTGGTTTTAGACAATCTCATAAGAACCCTGGATCCCATGGCACAAACCCTTTGAAGTTGACCTGGCCACATGCCACAGGCGGATTTTGTACTGTTCCACTCTTCTTGTTATAAAGGGAAACAATTCTAATACCAGGGGCTCAGGGCAGCCTACTTTTGTTGGATGCTGTATTGTAAGATAGCCTACAGAGTATGTCAAATGCTGGACCATTTGAATGCCTCTAGACTATCCCCAAAAGGGAAAAGACAGAAACCTAATTTTATTTATAGAGGTTGGAAAGAACTCTCCATGTATTAAAAACATTAACTCTAATCCTTTGTCATATAATTTACAAATACCTTCCATTATTTTTATTTGCCTCTTAGTTTTACTTATGGGTTTTTTTTAACTTGTAAATATGCTCCACGCCCAGCGCTCCCACATCTCCTTAAGGCTGTAGACATGCCTGGCCCTCAGCACTCTCATGCAGCCTTCCCAAAGCCAGTGTGGGAGTGCAGTCCAAATAGGGGATGCCCCTTGATCCCCTGGCCTGAAGAACTTTTGTTTCTGGGGCCCACAAGACTATAACAATTAGAAAGATGGTTCTGGGCAGGAAATAACACCTAGAGCACTGCACAGATAACAGACTGAAATGTACTCTCAGTGTGCCCAAGAAAAAGGCCCATCTACTTGTCCTGGAGTTTCATTCAGAGGGACAGCCTTCAAGTCTGCCACACATTAGAGGCTACAGAGGCAGTCTCAGGGAACATAGGCAGGAAAACACCATTTTGAGCCCTCCCTTAGTCTCACTACAGCTCTCTGGCACCCCCCAGGAAGGAACTTATATACTCATTTGAAGCTGATTTTTGCAACTCTTGCCCAGGGGGAGCCGCCAGATCTCCCAATCTGGAGATCAGCAGGGTTTATTATTATGGTCCCACAGGTCTGTATCTGTTTGCATACTTTTAAAGTTGCTGCCTGAGGATATGGCTTTCAATCAGGCTGAAACTAGGTTCCGACCACTTTTTTTTGGAAACACTGACAGGTCTTTGTACCCCCTCAACTCCTGGGACCTATCAAGAGTAAATCAGACTACTATGACAATCACAAAGGTTCAAGAGACAACCAAGAGCTAGGGCAAGGTTGAATGATAAGCTTCATCTCCTATACAGCGCCACTTTGTCAAGACTGGGAGAAGTAGCCATTTTACCTAATCCATAGAAACAAATACAGAGTCAGGCAAACTTAGAAAACATAGAAATATGTTCTAAATGAAAGAACAAGACAAAACCTCAGAAGAAGACCTTAATGAAATAAAAATAAGTAATCTACCTGACAAAGAGTTCAAAGTAATGGTCATAAATATATTCATCAAACTCAGAAGAAGAAAGGATGAACACAGTGAGAACATCACAAAGAAACAGAAAACGTAGGAAAGTAGTCGCAGAGCTGAAGAATACAATAATTGAACTACAAAATACACTAGAGAGGTTCAACAGCAGACTAGATGAAGGAGAAGAATAAACTGGCGACCTGGAAGACAGGATAGCCACACTCACCCAAACAGAACAGCAAAAAGGACAAAAGAATAAAAGTGTGAGGATAGCTTAAGGGACCTATCAGGCAACATCAAGCAGACTAAGGTTTGCATTATAGGGGTCTCAGAAGGAGAAGAGACAAAGGAGCAGAAAACTTATTTGAAGAAATAATGGCTGAAATTTTTCCTAACCTAGGGAAGGAAACAGACATCCAAGTCTGGGAAGCAAAGCCAGTTCCAAATAAGACGAACCTAAAGAGGTACACGAAAAGGCACATTATAGTTAAAATGTCAAAAGAATCTTAAAAGCAAAAAGGAAAAGGGGCGCCTGGGTGGCTCAGTTGGTTAAGCGTCTGCCTTCGGCTCAGGTTGTGGTCCCAGGGTTCTGGGATCAAGTCCCGTGTCAGGCTCCTTGCTCAGTGGGGAGCCTGTTTCTACCTCTGCCTGCCACTCTGCCTGCTTGTGCTCTCTCTCTCTGACAAATAAATACATAATTTTTTTTAAAAAAGCAGCAAGAAGAAAACAACTTGTTACATACAAAGGAACCCCAAAAGACTATCAGCTGATTTTTTAGCAGAAGCTTTGCAGGCCAGAAGAGAGTGGCATGGTATATACTCAAGGTGCTGAAAGGAGACTACTTCCAAGCAAAAATACTCTACCTGGCAATATTATCAATCAGAATTGAAGGAGAGATAGAGTTTTCCAGAAAAGCAAAAGCTAAAGGAGATCATCACCACTAAACTGGCCCGACAAGAAATGTTAAAGGGACTTCTTTTTTTTTTTTTTTAAGATTTATTTATTTATTTTAGAGAGATAGAAAGAGAGAGAGAGAGTGAGCACGCACACAAGTGCAGAGGGAGAGGGAGAGAGAGAGTCCTCAAGCAGACTCCCTGCTGAGCGTGGAGCCCAAACATGGTTTGATCCCAGGACCCTGAGATCATGACCCGGGCTAAAATCAAGAGTCAGCTGCTTAACTGACAGCCATCCAGGCACCTTAAAGGGATGAAAAGGCACTAACAGGAAAATACACCACAGTGAAATTCTTATGGGTAAAGGAGAGTATATAGTAAAGATATTGGATTAACTAACTCCTTATAAATCTAGTATGAAGGTTAAAAGTCAAAAGTAGTAAAATTAACTACAACAACAATTATTAGTTGAGGGATACACAAAACAAAAAGATGTAAAATATGACATAAAAATACAAATGTGGGTTGGGGGAGTAAAAATGTAGTTTTCAGAATGCATTTAAATTTAAGATACTATCAACTTAAAATAGTGTTATATGTATAGGCTGTTATTTATGAACTTCATGGTAACCATAAAGCAAAAACCTACAGTAGATACACAGACGATAAAGAGAAAGGAATCTAAACCTAACACTAAAGAAAAGAATCAAACCACAAGAGAAGAGAGCAAGAGAAGAAGAAAGGAACAGAGAGGAACTACAAAAACAGCCAGAATGAGCAAAATGACAATAAGTACATACCTATCAATAATTATACTTTAATGTAAATGGGACAAATTGTTCAATCAAAAGACAGAGTGGCTGAATGGATAAAAATCAAGACTCATCTATATGTTGCATACAAGAGACTCACTTCAGATCTAAGGACACACACAAACTGAAAATGAAGGTGGAAAAAGATACTTCATGCAAGAAAGCTGGTGTAGACAAAATATACCTTAAAACAAAGACTGTAATAAAATACAAAGAAGGTCATTACACAATGATAAATGAGTCAATCTCGCAAGAGGCTATAGCATTTATAAATAGGTAAGTACCCAATATAGGAGCATCTAAATTATATAGAGCAAATATTAACAGACCTAAAGGGAGAAGATGACAATACAGTAGAAGATTTTAATACCTCACCTTCAGTAATGGGATCGACTATCCAGACATAACATCAATAAGGAAACATCAGCCTTAAAAGACACATTAGACCAGATGGAATTAATACATGTATACAGAATATTTCATCCAAAAGCAGCAGAACACACATTCTTCTCAAGTGCATATGAAATATTCTCCCAAATAGATCACACGTTATGCCATAAAACAAATCTCAATAAATTTAAGAAGACTGACATCATATCAGACATCTTTCCTGACCACAATAGTGTGACACTAAGAATCAATTACAAGAAGAAAACTGAAAAAACATCACAAATATGTGCAGAATAAACAATATGCTATTGGGCAATGTCTCAATGAGGAAATCAAAGAGGAAATTTAAAAAATAGCTTGAGACAAATGAAAATGGAAATACAACAATCCCAAATCTTTGAGATGCAGCAAAAGCCGTTCTAAAAGGAAAGTTCATAGTGATCCAGGCCTACCTCAGGAAACAAGAAAAATCTCAAATAATCTACCTTTACACTCAAAGGAACTAGAAAAAGAAGAACAAATGAAGGCCAACATTAGGAGAGGGAAGGAAATAACAAAGATATGAGCAGAAATAAATGAGATACAGACAAAAAAATTAGAAAAGATCAATGAAACTAAGATCTGGTTCTTTGAAAAGATAAACAAAATTGACAAACTTTTAGCCAGATTCACCAAGGAAAAAGAGACAAGGCTCAAATAAATAAAATTAGAAATTAAAGAGAAGTAGCAACTGACACCACAGAAATACAAAGGATAATGAGACTACTATGACTATGCACAATTATATGGCCACAAACTCAATAACATAGAAGAAATGCATAAATTCCTAGAAACAGACCATATTCCAAGACTGGATCATGAAGCAGAAAATCTGAATAGACTACTAGTATGGAGATTGAATCAGTCATCAAAAACCTCCCAACAACCAGAAGTCCAGGACCAGATGGATCACTGGGTGAATTTTATGAAACATTCAAAGGAGATTTAATACCTGTCCTTCTCAAACTCCACCAAAAATTGAAGAGGAAGGAGGGCTTCCAAACTCATTATAAGGCCAGCATTTCCTTGATACCAAAACTAGACAAGGACACAACCAAAAAAAAAAAAAAATTATAGGCTAATATCCCTGATGAGCACAGATGAAAAAATCTTCAACGAAGTATTAGCAAACTTAATTCAACAATACATCATTAAAAGGATAATACACAATGATCAAGCAAGATTTATTCCAGGGCTGCAAGGATTGATCAATACCCACAAATCGTTCAACATGATGTACCACATTAACAAAATGAAGGATAAAAATCATATGATCATCTCAATAGATGCAGAAAAAACATTAGACAAAATTCAACATCGATTATGATAAAGATTCTCAGCAAAGTGGGTATACAGGGAATGTAACTCAACATAATAAAGGCCATATATGACGAGCCCACAACTAACATCATATTCAATGATAAGACACTGAAATCTTTCCTCTAAGACCAAGAATAAGACAAGGATGCTCACTCTCACCACTTTTATTCAACACAGTATTAGAAGTCCTAGCTGTAGCAATTAGGTAAGAAAAAGAAAGAAAAAAGTATCCAAAATGGAAAAGAAGAAGTAAAACTATCACTTTATGCATATGACATAATACTATATATATACAGAAAACCCTAAAGACCCCACCAAAAAATTATTAGAATAAATGAATTCAATAAAGTTGCAGGATACAAAATCAGTATGCAAAAATCTATTGCATTTCTATACACAAATAATGAACTAGCAGAAAGAGAAATTAAGAAAATAATCCCATCTATAATTGCATCAGAAACAGTTAAATACTAAGGTACCTGGCTGGCTCAGTCGGTGGAGCGCGTGACTCTTGGTCTTGGGGTCATGAGTTTTAGCCCCGCATGGGCATAGAGATTATTTAATAATAAAAAAAAAAGAGTTAAATACCTAGGCATAAATTTAACCGAGGAAGTGAAAGACTCATATAGATGAAAAACACTGATGAAAGAAATTGAAGAAGACAAATAGTGTAGAGATATTCCATGCTCATGGATTGGAAGAATTAATATTGTTAAGATGTCCATACCTCCCAAAAGCAATCTACAAATTCCATGAAATTTCTACTAAAATTCCAATAGCATTTTGCACAGAACTAGAGTAATTCTAAAATTTGTATGGAACCGCAAATGATCCTGATGGCCAAAGCAATTTGAGAAAGAAGAATAAAGCTGGAAATATCATGCTCCCTGATTTCAAACTACACGACAAAGCTATAGTAACCAAAACAGTATTGTATTGGTATAAAAACAGACACATGGATTAATAGAACAGAATGGAGAGCCAGAAATAAACCCACACATATATGGTAAGTTAATTTACCACAAAGGAGACAAGAATATACAGTGGGGATAAGATGGTCAATAAATTGCATTAGGGAAATTGGACAGCCACATGCAAAAGAATGATTATACCACACACAAAAATGAACTCAAAATGGATCAAAGACTTAAATGCAAGACCCGAAACCATAAAACTCCTAGAAGAAACAACAGGCAGTAAGCTCTTTGACATTGGTATTGGCATTAAAGGTTTGGATCTGACTCCAAAAACAAAGACAATGAAAGCAAAAATAAACAACTGGGACTACATTAAACTAAAAACTTTTGCACAGCAAAGGAAATGATCAACAAAATGAAAAGGCAACCTACTAAATGGGAGAAAATATTTACAAATCATACATCCAATAAGGGGTTAATATACAACATATATAAAGAACTCAAACAACTCAATAGAAAAAAACCCCCAAACAATCTAATTTAAAAATGGCAGAGGATTTAACTAGACATTTTTCCAAAGAAGGTATACAGATGGTCAACCAGAACATAAAAAGATATTCAGTAACACTAATCATCAGGGAAATGCAAACCAAAATCACAATGAGGTATCACCTCACAACTGTTAGAATGGCTATTATCAAAAAGACAATAAATAACAAGTGTTGGCGAGGATGTGGAGAAAAGGGAACCCTTGTGCACTCCTGGTGGAATGTAAATTGGTGCAGCCACTGTGGAAAACGGGACAGAAAAAATTAATAATAGAACTATCGTATGATCTACCTATTTCACTTGTGAGTATCTGAAGAAAATGAAAACACTACTTTGAAGAGATCTAGGCACCCCTACGTTCATTGCAGCATTGTTTGCAATAGCCAGTGGAAATAACTTAAATGTACATTAATGGGTGAATGAGTGAAGATATAGATAGATGATAGATAGATAGATAGATAGATAGATAGATAGATAGATATTGCCATTTGCAACAACATGGATGGACCTTGTGGATATTATGTTAAGTGAAATAAGTCAGACAAAGGAAAGCATGATTTCACTTATATGTGGAACCTGATAGTTATCTGAGAAGAGAGAGGTAGGGGGTGGGTGAAGTGGGTGTAGGGGATCAATTGTATGGTGATGGATGGTAACTAGATTTATTGTGGTGTTCACTTTGTCGAGCATACAAATATTAAATCATTATGCCGTACACCCCAAACTGACATAATGTTGTATACCAATTTTACGTCAATTTAAAAAAAAAAGATAATGTGTAGCCTCCAAGGAGATGGGAGGCGTATTTCAGGCTCACTCTGAGACCCTGATATTGCAAAATATATAATCAAATCAACTTTGTTTTGGATTCTACACTGAGCATCCTAATTACCTGGATACAGTTGTATCTTACAGAAATAATAGCAAAGGTCGCACTGTTCCCTGTGTTAGATAATTATCAGAACTTGCTGGAGCCTCCATCTGTCGTATTTGAAGAAACGAAGTTAGAGCAGCAGTATGGGGTTGTGTGATGACAGGGTGGAATGGTAATTAGTTGGTAATTAGAATTTTCTGAACTATTAGGGCAATCATCATAGGAAAATCCCACTCAACATTACATGTAAGTTAAAAATGCCCCAGGGTAGCTATTAACTTCTGAAAATAGTAGCAGGTATAAGTACTTCTGCTGGAGGTAATCAACATTTCCATTACCGGCTCAGTTTTCAGAGGTTACAATTTGGTATTTTTTATTGGGCTACATCAGTCTGGTATTTATACCCAGGTTTATAAATACATAAACTTGACAATATATTTTATTTTATTGTAAAGCTGCTGCTAATGAAAATTGGCTTTAATAAACATTATTTTTTAATTTAAAATTTACTTAGTTAAAATACATTAGTTCAATATTGGTTTCTGGAGTAGAATTGAGTGATTCATTACTTACGTACAACACCCAGTGCTCATCACAAGTGCCCTCCTTAATACCCACCACCCATCTAGCCCATCCCCCCCCACCTCCCTCCATCAGCCCTCAGTCTGTTCTCTATCATTAGGTCTCTTATGGCTTGTTTCCCTCTCTCCTTTTTCTCTTTACCCCCTTCCCTTAGGGACATCTGTTTTCTGCCTCAAACTCCACATATGAGTGAGATCAGATGGTATTTGTTTTTCTCTGACTGACTTATTTCATTTAGCATAAGACACTCTAGCTCTGTCCACGTTGTTGCAAATGGCAAGATTTCCTTTTTTGATGGCTAATATTCCATTGTGTGTGTGTGTGTGTATGTGTGTATGTGTGTGTATACATACATATATGTGTGTATACACACATACATATATATACACCGCATCTTCTTTATCCATTCATCAGTCAATGGACATTTGGACTCTCCCCATAGCTTGGCTACTGCTGATAACACTGCTATAAACACTCGGGTGCATGTACCCCTTTTTTTTATCCTTTGGGTAAATACCTAGTAGGGCAATTGCTGGATCATAGGGTAGTTCTATTTTTAGGGAACCTCCAAACTGAATAAACATTCTTTTGATATTGGACTTAGTCTTCTTTTCACTTGGAGTTTTTTTTGTTTTGTTTTGTTTGTTTTAGACTTTTCATCAGGGAGAGATACTTAGGTAACCTACAAACATGAAGACATGAACAGATCTCAAAGACAAAGTCATGTTGACCTTTTATGGACCTTAACTTCTTGGTGATTTATTTCAAATCTTTTAAACAATGAATCAAAGGAAACATGGCAAAATGATTCTTTTTAACCTCAGATTACAATCGAAAACCTCACTTGAAAGACTAAGCAACTAGAAAAACAGCAACGAACATAGCCAAATAATGAAGTCTAGACTTTACCTAGTTACAGAATGCTAGAACTGCTGTTATCCCCATTTAAGATTTAAATTTAGGGGCCCCTGGCTGGCATGCAAGAGCATGCAACTCTTGATCTCAGGACTCTCGATTTCAGTCATGAGTCTGAGCCCCACATTGGGTGTAGAAATTATTAAAAAAATAAATTTAATAAATAAGCTGTAATGCAGCTACTATATATTCAGTCCATTCATGGTTAAAAATAATACCTGATAGTTTCTTCTAGGGGCAGAAAGTTAGTTTTCTTCACATTCAACACAGACAATTTCAAACATGACAGAAATCACACTTGACATTTTTAACAGATTTTTTTTGCCTTATCCTGAATGTATTTATCTATTTTTGGTCATTTGTATATACGACCATAAATATTACCTTCTTGTACCAACCCCAGCATATTTATCTATTGCCGTTTAACAATTGCCCCCAAACAGTGGGTTCTAACACAAAGAAATTTATGATCTCTCTGTTTCTGTGGGTCAGGAATCTGGGCACCACTTAGCTGGGTGCCTCTGGGTCTAGGTCCCTCATGAGGTTGCAGTTGAGCTGTCAGCCAGGTCTATTGTCTCATCTAAAGACTAGACTGTGGAAGGATCCACTTCCAAGCTCATACACCTGGTTATTATCAAGAAGACCCGCTTCTAAGTTCACTTACATGAGTCTCTGCATTGGACTGACTCACAACATAGATGGCTGACTTCCTCACAGGGTGAGCCATCCATGAGAAAACTAGAAAGTGTTAGAACATCCAAGATGGAAACTGCAGTCTTTCATAACCGAATTTCAGAAGTGACATACCATCACTTCTATCATACTTCTTTCTTTAGAAGTGAGTCACTAAATCTTGCCTACATTTGAAAAAGAGGGGATTACAAAAGTGTGTGAATACCAGATGGTGAAGATCATGGTGGAGGGAGTATCTTTAAGCCTCCTATCATAACTGTAATCAGTCTATGATGATTGTATAGAGAGGTAGGTAGTTGTTCTCTTTTATCTTTTGTCTGCCTACCATCTTTTTGGGAAATGACTTTTTCCTCTTTCTCAGTCTGGGTGGCTCTAAGAGTCTGACTACTCCCATTCACCCTAGCTTTTGTGGGAGGCACTCTGGTGCCCTGGCCTGGCCAGTAAGAATACTTCAAATTCTTGGCCATAGTGGGTGGTTCAAGCATGGGCCATTTGGTACCTCTTTTCAGGAGCAGATATGGGTGCTGGAGAAAAAGGGTTTCCTAAGATCGCAGGTGCAGTAGAACACTGAAAATTGGAATTTCTTCCATCTCCCATACTTATATACAGGTTACCTTTGCTCCATGTGCAAATATTCTTAGAATGAAACCACACAGAAAAAAACAGAGCTGAGAGGTGGAAAATGAGTGAGCTGCACCAAGTTCTCATGACATCTCCTGCGTCTCTCTATACCCAGCTACACCTGAAGCCAGGCTTACATTTCTTTTTCTTTTTTTTTTTTTTATTATTTATTTATTCGACAGAGATAGAGACAGCCAGCGAGAGAGGGAACACAAGCAGGGGGAGTGGGAGAGGAAGAAGCAGGCTCATAGCAGAGGAGCCTGATGTGGGACTCGATCCCATAACGCCGGGATCACGCCCTGAGCCGAAGGCAGACGCTTAACCACTGTGCCACCCAGGCGCCCCTAGGCTTACATTTCTTTCTTGTTGTTGTTGTTAGTTTTGACTGGAATTTTGTCACTTCCAACAAAAATGGTCTTAATACGCTAATATATCCAGATGTTATGGATGTAGCTCCAAATATTATAATTTACCTTCACAATACCAACACAGCAGTACCTTTTATGAAATTATTTAAATATTGAGACTATTTACACTTTTCCACCTTGTCAGCTTAACTCTTAGAAACCTAAGCTCCCTGTGTTTCCTATTATGTGAACTACTTCTGTTATTCACCTTAAATTTACTTTTCTCAAGATTCAGGAAAAATCTTCTTACTGTATTTAACTTTTCTAAAAGCAGGGAGAAGTGCCTTCTTAATTATTAATTTCCTCCCAAAATTGTCACATAGTATCTGGCCAAATAATCGATCCTCAATAACTATTTAATGAATGAATGAGTCCATGAATCTTCTCAGTACACTTTAGATTATTTTGGTCTAAGTTCAATACTTTATTTTTGCCCATTCAATTCCATATTTTTAGCCTATTCACATAGCCTCATACTAACTTCAGGTTCTCTCCATGTACTTGAGCTTTTCATATGCAGAAGAACTTAGTGTCAATATGCCTTCTCTCCTCCAAATGACTAAAGAAATATTAAACAAAGTAAGAGAAGAATGCCATGTTTACACTTCTTCCTCCAAGAAGTGCCCTTTTATCCTAAACCATTGTTTCTTGTCTCTAAGCAACTTCCCTGTGCACTACCCCAGTCTCCATCATACCACGATGACTCAATTTTTAAACAGCCTTTTGTGTGGAACTTTGTGAAAGGCTTTTTGAAAATCTAAATAGATGCCATTCATGAGCTTTGACCATATGCATCTGCGCCTCCTAAAAGAACTTTAATAAACTGATGAGACCTCATTTCCTCTTACGAAAATTATACATTTTTCTGCAGCTCCTTCCTTGCCTCCCCTGGTTATCTTGCCATGCAATTGTCTTTTTGGGGGAAAGCTCTTTTCTGTTGATCCGCTCTGATGGAGTTTTTAATCCTTATTAGGTATTGTAGACTAATGTAGGGTCAAGATAGCCCAAATCAAACTATCCTAAAAGAGATTCAAACTATGATTAAGTTAGCAAGCTGAGGTCAGAAACAGGGAAATATGGACTCATATGCGGTAAATATGGGCAGAAAAAAGGAAGTAAGCTTAGAAATATAGGAAGCCAACCAAGGGTCAGGAATGTCTCAGGTCCTTTGGCAAATTGACAATGTTACTAATTTCTCTTTTCTTTAGATTCTTCCTTCCTTTGATTTTTCTCAACATCAAGCTCTCACCCTAACTTGGTAAACATTCGTTCTCAGAGTCTTTCCCTGGATGTTCTTTTTGTCTTTTTCATATGCTTGTTTTCCAGGTTCCATCACTGGTTTTGTGTCTCCCTCTATATATTTTCCATTTTCCATTTCATATAATCCCATGGATTTAAGTACTGTATCCTGTAGAATCAAAATGTAAATTCAGGGCACAGGCCTCTTCTCTGAGCTTCTTATCTGAAGATAAGTCTATTCATCTGCCTAGTTGATATTTCCACATCAATATTCCATAGAGACTCCAAACAGGCATCCACAAATCAAATAACATTTTAACATGCCCAAAATCGAATGCATCATCTCTCTATAATTTAAGACCTTTTTTCATTATATGTGACAAAAACATATCTCATGGAATCTAAGAAGAAGCTGAATGGATAGGGTTACAACTAGGCTCAGAAACAACTGGACCTAGGACCTAGAAAACTTGATGATTTCTCTCTCCAGATTATACGTCTACTTTCCTCTGTATGTCTCTTTTTTCCCTTGTTACAGACTAACTTCTGCTTCTCAGTCTACCTGGTGAGAAAAAAGCAAAGATTTCTATGTTCTTATTTCAGTCACACAGAATGACACTGGCTTGATTGTCTTTGGGTTCTTTTTTTTTTTTTTAAAGATTTTATTTATTTATTTATTTAACAGAGAGAGGGAACACAAGCAGGGGGAGTGGGAGAAGAAGAAGCAGGCTCCTAGCGGAGGAGCCTGATGTGGGGCTCGATCCCATAACGCCGGGATCACGCCCTGAGCTGAAGGCAGGCGCTTAACCGCTGTGCCACCCAGGTGCCCCATTGTCTTTGGGTTCTTAATTCATAATTCCAAGGAAGAAAGTCCTTGGCTCAGCCATGGTCAAGGTGTCCATCCATAAATCAGTCAACTTTGGTCTCAGGTACAGAGTTATAATGTTTGTAGCTTGAAGTTTTCCCACAGCTCAATGATGCTCTGGTCATTTTGCTTTCAACCCTTTTTCTCTGTGTGTTTCATTTTAGATAGTTTCTATTGCTATGGATTCAACTTAACTACTCTTTTCTTCTGTTGCATCTAATCTGCTATCAATCCCATCCAGTATATTTTTCACCATAGATGTATTCTTCATTTCTAAAAGTTCAGTTTTTTCTTAATACCTTTCATTTCTCTACTTAACATGTGCAATCTTTCCCTTAAATTCTTGTATTCTGGAATAAAGTTATAATAACTGCCTTGTCTTTGTCTACTAATTCTCTCTTTGTCTATTTTGATATCTGTGTCATTTCTGGGTTTCTTTCCATTGATCGATTTCTTTCTCTCATTGCTCATAGTATTTTCCTGCTTGTTTGCGTGCCTGGTCCTTTTTCACTGGATGCCAGATGGTGTGAATTTTACCTTCTTAGGTGCTATTTTTTATCTCTATAAATATTTCCTTGAGCTTTATTCTGGGAAGCAGTTAAATTACTTGGACATAGTTTGATGTTTTCAAAGCTTCTTTTAGGCTTTGTTAGGCAGGATGAGTACCCTTTATTTCAGAGCTAATTTTGCCACACTACTTGAGCAAATGCTCTTTTGAATACTCTCCCTAATGCCCTGTAAATTACAAGACTTTTCATTCAAGGATTATTCCCTCTACTCCTATCCTTAAGTAGTTTCTCCATACTCAAGTGCTGATCAGTACTCAGCTGAAGACTTTTGGGGGCCTTCTGTAGGTCTTTGGAGCTTTCTCCTTCTGCAACACTCCTCTCCCTGCTACTCTGCCTGAGAACTCAAGATGCCATAGCCTCCCTGGACACCCATGGCCCACACAGATTCCCACTCTCTTAATCGCACACTAGAAACTCTCTCCAGGCATTAAGCTAGGACAATCACAAGGCTCACCTCATTTTATTTTCCCAGTCTCAGGGATCACTGTCCTCTGTTGCCTGATACGCAGTGCCTGAGAACCGTTGTTTTCTATATTCTTCCTGTTTTTAAAGTTGTTTCAGATGTGAGGAAGGTAAATACAGTTCCTTCTCAAACCATCTTGGTCAGAAATGGAAGTGCAATTCAATCTTTTAGAACTATTAGCAGTTTTTTAGAACCCTGGGCTCTTTTGTGTCCAGCATCCCTCTTCTGTGCTCCACAGCACCATAAGCACCCCATACAGGTTGGTTCCTCCTCACAAAACTCTAAGTCCTGTGTCCACAGATCATAACTTATTCATCTTTGTATCTTTTCGCTTAGCATAGCTGAAACATAGCAGGTGCTCAGCATATGCTTGGCAAAATAAAGAAAACACTGCATACAATCACACCAAAACAGAGAACAATCTTTAGTATTTATTTCAGAGTATTTATAAGCTGTTACCTGAAAAGTGGGCTATAATTTAAACATAGCTATATTCTGAAGTTTTGATGTCACATTCCTTTGAATCAAGTATGTCATTAGCAAAATTGTCAGCCATTAGACAGATGCTTCTCAACAAAAGTGGTTTAGTTAGAAGTGTGTCTATTCGTAGCCTTTCTTCGAGGAGGGTTGGGGATTCTTTGGCACATGTCTGTGCATTTGGTTTGGTTGCATATATTGAGCATGAAATCTTTTCAGTGTGTCATAGATTCTGAAAAAACGTTTGTGTTTTTACAGCTCATGCTGAGCAGGATGCAACCACAGGCTTCCAAACGTACAATCTCGTTATTTGCTTCTCACGTAGGGAAAGCCTTCTCTGACTCCAAACTGCAGAGTCTCACTGCAATCTCTAGCTGTGCATTACATCCTCTGTGAGTTCCGTGGCCTGCTCAGTGCAAATACATGTAGAACTTTACATCAGATTTGTCAAGAGTTAGATGTGGAGAGTCTGTGATAGGTCCTTCCTGGGCCAAGCGTGTTCTCTTTTGCTAAAATGTGACACCTCTCCCCATTCCACCCTCCCCAGATCTCCGGAGCATTCTGAGCCTATAACTATGTGAGGCCTCAGTGCTTCCTTTTTTTCACCTGAAATGTAACTTTATAAAAAACTGACGAATAGGGACAGTAGTATCTGTAAATGAAACAAAATATTTGTGTACGAGGAAATAAATAATAAATATCACCCATAATCATGCCAGCCAGGATGTACTGTATATCACATATTATACACATTGTACACACATATATACATTATATATATTATGTATCTTATATTGTACCTACCATTCATAAATGGTACTCTGCTTTCCATCCCCCCATATCTTTTCAAGTCAATGAATATCTTTTTTAATTCCCTAAAGGAGTAAATTTTAAAATAAATTTCTTCTCTCTTTTTTTGGAAAATATCAATCTTTGAAATAGGTAATCTAGGCAGATAAAAACATCAATGCTTAGGTCTTGGGGAAGATATACTAAGTTCTATGAGGGCAGGAATGATGTCCACCTCTAGGGTCTAACATGATGCCTGGCAAAGAACAGGTGCTCAGTACATATTTATGGAATCTTTTCAAGTGTCAGTATGTTTATAAACAATTATAATCGAATGAAAAAGAATCAATATTTGCATTTGAAAACAAAGTTTCATCTAAAAATTTCTTATCCCTATGTTTTAGATTGGGTAAAGCAGGAGTATTTACCTCAATTTGCAGAAAAATGGCTAGTTCTCTTGACAATATTAACTGAGTCCTGAAAAATAAAAAGACTTGTATTGTGTAAAAAACAACCCCTTTGAAATAGTCAGGCATTAATTTTATGCCTCCAGTTATTTATGTACTTGAACTTTAAAAGTCTAGGAAGTCTGGGGCACCTGGGTGGCTCAGTCGGTTAAACGTCCAACTCTTGATTTGGCTCAGGTCATGATCTTGGGGTTGTGGAATTGAGCCCCACATCAGGCTCCATGCCCTGTGGGGTGTATACTTGGGATTCTCTTTTTCCCTGTCCCTCTACCCTTCCTCTTGCTCGTGTTTTTTTCTCTCTCTCAAATAAATACATCTTTAAGAAAAAAAAAAGAGGAGAGATAGTCTAAGTCTGTATAACAACAGCATCAACAAATACAGACAAAATAAAATCTTTTCCCTTGGATTTTTATGTATCTTCTTAAAATAATGATTTCCCATTGTCATTGTGAAGCTGAATGACAGTATCCCAATTCAATCACTTATTTGCAATTGAAATGGTTAAGTTAATTTTCAGTTGCAGCAAAGTGGGCAAAATTAGCTCTCAGTCCAAAAAAAGCACATTGTATCATTCTTAAAAATAAAGCTCGAGAGGGTGGGACATCAGTAAGATGGCAAAATAGGAAGCCCCAGGCCTTTGTTCCCCATGGAGACAGTAACTTAAAAACAATATACAGATCAAATTGCTTTTGTCAGACCTCCAGAAAACTAAGTTAAGAGGCTGCAGCACCTAGGCTATTAGAAAGCCAAGAGAGCCACACTGAAGTGGGTAGATAAGTTGGTTGCATTTTGCCTGTCTTAGCTTCTTCCCTACCCACCCCACCCTTTCCATAGCATGGTGCAATTGGGAGAAAGTTCGCAGTGCCTAGTTCTTCTTTCAGGAAGGAAAGAGAAGATTGGAACATATGTCTAAAGATTTTGTAGGGCTCCTTGAGGGAATATTCTGTTTCACTTGACTAAGTGCTGATGCGAACTAGCGGCATAGTTGCTTGCCATGTTGGAAGCCACTGAGAAGAAAGGCAAGCATCAAGATGTCACAGCTTAGGGAGATTGCACTACCTCAGGAAAATACCAGCAAGAGAAAGAGATTACAGGCTCATGAAAAGAGATAGGAACAAGATTTCTTTTTCTTTCTTTCTTTCTTTTTTTTTTTAGATTTTATTTGAGAGAGAGAGAGAGCACAAGCCATGGGAAGAGCAGGGGGAGAGGGAGAAACAGATGCCTCGCCTATCAGGGAGCCCAATGCAGGGCTCCATTCCAGGACCCTGAGATCACGACTGAGCCGAAGGCAGATGCCCAACTGACTGGGCCACCTGGGCACCCTGGAACAAGACTTCTTAACTGGGCAATCACATGCACAAACTCAAAAAAAGATATATCTCCAGAGAAATTTTGAGAAGCCCCAGAACCTCTGGCTGGGCTGATTGGTCATGCTCTTCCCCTACATGAAGGCAGTCTATAAAGACTGGGAGAGGTGACTGTTTTTCAAATGCCAAAATCTCAACAAAAGATCACAAGGTATACAGAGAAATAGGAAAACAGGGTCCAATCAAAAGACCAAAATAAACCTTCAGAAATTGATCGTAAATAACCAGAGATTAATGCATTACCTGACAAAGAATTCAAAATAACTATCTTAACGATGCTTAATAAGGTAAAAGAGAACACAGACAACCAACAAAGTCAGGAAATTGATGCATAAACAAAATGAGAATATCAATAAAGAGATAGAAACTACAAGAACCCAGATAGACATTCTTAAACTGAAAAATACGATAACCGAATTGAAAAATTCACTAGAGAGGTTTAACAGCAGACTTCATAAAAGCAGAAGGAAGAATCTGTGAACTTGAAGATATTGAAATTACTGAGTGAAAAGAGCAAAAAGAAAAAAATGAAGAAAACTAAAGATAGCCTAAGGGACTTGTAGGGCAACAATAAGCAGACTAATATATGCCTTATTGGAGACCTGGAAGGAGAAGAGAGAGAGAGAGAGAGTCAGAGAGTTTTTCACAAGAAAAATAACCAGAAATTTCTCAAATTTGAGGGAAAAAATGAACATGCAAATGAAAGAAGCTCAAACAATTTCAACTAGGAAAAACCCAAGGATACTTATATTGAGGCACATTATAATAAAACTGTCCAAAGTCCATGGTAGGAGGACCCTAGGCTCATCTCATCCTTCAAACACAACTAGATAACTATCAGATCATTTGGAATACTCAAGAAATCAACCTGAGGACTGACAGAACAAACTGCACAACTAGAAGAAGAGAGAAGGGCGCATCAAGCAAGGTAGGAAGTGCAGAGATGTGATTTAGGGAGAAACAGACTGCAGGTGCTGTGGGGGGATGGGAGCTGTGGTTGAGGCGAAAAGCAAGAGAGAGTGGAGCACACAGGGATATGCACAAGGAGAATGCTTCTCTAAAGTTATTGACTGGGAAAACAAGAAGGGATGATTTTCATGAGCTTTTGCAACTGAGAGGGCTCAAAAACTAGAGTTTTAAAGGTTGGCAGGCTTGGCTGGGATAGAGCCCTGAGGGCACTGCCCTACTCCTGGAGAGAAGGCAGAAAGGTAACCTGTGACAGACTGCACAATCTGAGGAATGCCTGGGTCACACAGGTGGGAGATTGTTCTCCCCTTTTGGACCACATCTGTGAGACGTGGCATTCACAGAGATGCCTCTCTGGGGACAAAAGAGCCAGTGGGTGCCATTTTCCTCCCCCACCCCTCAGCATAGATGTGGAGTAGTAAACAGGGAGACCCCTCTCTGGGGACAAAGGAGCTGGCTGGCACCATTTCCCTCCCCCACCTTTCAGCATATACATGAAACCACCTTCAGTAAACAGCACAGCACTGACACAGACTGCCTAACCTGCGTACTACACTGGGTCCCACTCCCTTGTGCTCTACTGGTACTGCCAGTCAAGTGTACCTCAGTTCCAGTGCAGTGGGCCTTTCCCCAAAAGACCAGCAGAAACCCCCTGACCACATCATATCTTCTGACCAGAGAGTTTGGAAATGATTTGGTTCTAATGGAAGTAGTATCAGGTCTCATTTAACAAGCAGACCAGAGGAAACCTAGTTAGAACTCACTACATACTGGCTAAGGACCAAACACTGCTCCCTGCAGGCAAGGACAGCCTCTGCAGATGACTGACTTGAGGGATAAAGCAGTCAAAACACAACAGCAGAGTGCACACGGTACACACCAGAGACAGTCCTAGAAGTGCCAGGCCCTGGACACTATATGACCTCTTCTTCATAAAGCCATTACTCTCAGGAGCAGGAAACATACTGGGTTTTTGTAACACAGAGATGAAGACAGAGACTTTAGACAAAATGCCAATACAAAGGAATTCATCCCAAATAAAGAACGGGAGAAGGTTATGTCCAGAGATCTAATCAAAACAGATATAAGTAATATGCCTGATGGAGAATTTAAAGCAACAATCATAAGGATACTAGCTGGGCTTGAGAAAAGAATAGAAGACTTTGGGGAGGCCCTTACCACAGAGATAAAAGAGATAAAAACAGTCAGAAATGAAAAATACAATAACTGAGATTCAAAAAAAGATAGGGTGCAATGACCACAAGGATGGAAGAAGCAGAGGAATGAATAAGTAATATAGAAAATAGAATAAGGGAAAATAATGAAGCTCAAAAAAAAAGGGGGAGAATTATGGAACACAAAAATAGACTTAGGAAACTCAGTGACTCCATCAAACACAATAACATTCATATGATAGGAATCTGAGAAGAAGAAGAAGAGAGAAAAGGGGGCAGAAAATTTATTTGAGGAAATCATAGCTAAAAATGTCCCTAATCTGGGGAAGGAAACAGACATCCAGATCTGGGCAGCACAGAGAACTCCCATCAAAATCAACAAAAGCAGGCCAAGACATATTGTAATTAAACTTGCAAAATATAGTAATAAAGAAAAATCCTAAAAATCAGCAGGACAAAAGAAGTTCCTAACTTACAAGGGAGGACCCATAAGGCTATCTGTAGATCTCTCCACAGAAACGTGGCAGGCCAGAAGAGAGTGACATGATACATTCAAAGTGCTGAATGGGAAAAATCTGCAGCCCAGAATTCTCTATCCAGCAAGTTATCCTTCAGAATAGAAGGAGAGATAAAGAGTTTCTCAGACAAACAAAAACTAAAAGAGTTCATGACCACTAAACCAGCCCTGTAAGAAATATTAAAGGGGACTCTTTCAGTGGAAAAGAAAGACCAAAAGTGACGAAGACAAGAAAGGAACAGAGAAAACCTCCAGGAACAACAAAAAAACAGGTACTAAAATGGCACTAAATACATATATATCAATAATTACTCTGAATGTAAATGGACTAAATACTAATCAAAAGATACAGCATGTCAGAATAGATTAAAAAAAAAAAAAACCAGACCTATCTATATGCTGCCTACAAGACACTCATTTTAGACCAGACTGAAAGTGAGAGGATGGAGAAACATTTATCATGCAAATGGAAGTCAAAAGAAGGCCAGAGTAACAATACTTATATCAGACAAACTAGATTTTAAACCAAAGACTCTAACAACAGACAAAGAAGGGCATCGTGCATAATAAATGGGACTACCGAACAAGAAGATCTAACAATTGTAAATATTTATGCCCCCAACAAGGGAGCACCCATATATATAAAACAATTAATAACAAACGTAAAGGAACTCATTGCTAATAATACAATAGTAGTAGGGGACTTTAACACCCCACTTACATTAATAGACAGATCATCCAAGCAGAAAATCAACAAGGAGACAATGGCTTTGCATGACACACTGGACCAGATGGACTTAACAGATATATTCGGAACATTCCAATCATACACGTCATACACATGATGAATGTGTAAAGCAGCAGCACACACATTCATCATACCAGGTCAGAAATCAGGCCTCAACAAGGACAAAAAGACTGAGATCATACCATGCATATTTTCTGACCACAATGCTATGGAACTCGAAGTCAACCGCAAGAAAAAATTTGGAAAGACCCCAAATACATGGAGATTAAACAATCTGCTACTAAACAATAAAAATGGGTCAACCAGGAAATCAAAGAAGAAATTTTAAAAAATACATGGAAACAAACGAAAATGAAATCACAATGTTACAAAACCTTTGGGATGCAGCAAAAGTGGTCCTAAGAGAGAGTATATAGCAATACAGGCCTACTTCAAGAAGCAAGACAAATCTCAAATAAACAACCTAACCTTACACCTAAAGGAGTTAGAAAAAGAACAATAAACAAAGCTAAAGCCAGCAGAAGAAGGGAAATAATAAAGATAGAGCAGAAATAAATGCTATAGAAACAGCAACAACAACAACGACACCCAGTAGAACAGATTGATGAAACCAGGAGCTGATTCTTTGAAAAATTAATGAAATTGATAAGCCCATAGCCAGACTTATCAAAAAGACCCAACTAAATAAAACTACAAATGAGAGAAGAGGAATAACAACAAACACCACAGAAATACAAATGATTTTAAGAGAATATTATGAAAAATTATGTACTATGAAATTGGACAACCAGAAGAAATAAACATATAAACTACCAAAACTGAAACAGGAAGAAATAGAAAACGTGAACAGATTCATAATCAGCAAAGAAATTGAATTAGTAATCAAAAATCTCCCAACAAACAAAAGTCCAAGGCCAGATGGCTTCACAGAGGAATTCTGCCAAAACATTTAAAGAAGAGTTAATACCTATTATTCTCAAACTATTCCAAAAAATAAAAGAGAAAGGAAAACTTCCAAATTCATTCTATGAGCCAGC
This sequence comes from Ursus arctos, assembly GCF_023065955.2. Taxonomy (NCBI): domain Eukaryota; kingdom Metazoa; phylum Chordata; class Mammalia; order Carnivora; family Ursidae; genus Ursus; species Ursus arctos. The sequence goes on from NW_026622986.1 coordinate 7,169,449, forward strand.
ATTACCCTGATACCAAAATCAGATAAAGACTCCTCTAAAAAAAAGAACTACAGGCCAATATCCCTGATGAGCATGGACGCAAAAATTCTCAATAAAATACTAGAAAATTGAATCCAACAGTAGATTAAAAGAATCATTCACCACAATCAAATGGGATTTGTTCCTGGGCTGCAAGTGTGGTTCAATATTCCCAAATCAATCCACCTATAGAACCACATTAATAAAAGAAAGGACAAGAAATACATGATCCTTTCAACAGATGCAGAAGAAGCATTTGACAAAGTACAACATCCATTCATGATAAAAACTCCCAACAAAGTAGGGTTAGAGGGAACATACCTCAACATAATAAAGATAATATATGAAAAACCCACATCTAACATCATTTTTAATAGGGAAAAACTGAGAGATTTTCTTCTACAGTCAGAAACAAGACAGGGATGTCCCTCTCATCACTATTATTTAAGACAGTACTGGAAGTCCTAGCCACAACAACCAGACAACACAAACGAAATAAGAGGCATCCAGATTGGCAAGGAAGAAGTCAAACTTTCACTTTTGCAGATGACATGATACTCTATGTAGAAAACCCAAAAGGCTCCACCAAAAAATTACTACAACTAATACGTGAATTCAGTAAAGCCACAGGATAGAAAATCAACGTACAATGTATAAAATCAATCTGTTGCAGTCCCATACACCAAAAATAAAGGAGCAGAGAGAGAAATCAAGGAACTGATCCCATTTATGATTGCACCAAAAACCATAAGATACCTAGGAATAAACCCAACCAAAGAGGCAAAAGATCTGTACTCTGAAAACTATAAAACACTGATGAAAGAAATTGAAGATGACACAAAGAAATGGAAAAACATTCCATGCTCATGGATTGGAAGAACAAATATTGTTAACATGTCTATACTACCCAAAGCAGTCTACACATTTAATCCAATCCCTATCAAAATGCCAACAGTATTTTTCACAGAGCTAGAACAAAAAATCCTAAAATTTGTATTTAACCACAAAATACCCCAAATATCCAAAGCAATCTTGAAAAAGGAAAGCAAAGCTGGAGGCATCACAATTCTGGACTTCAAGTTATATTGCAAACCTGTAGTGATCATGAGAGTATGGCGTTGGCACAAAAATAGACACATAGATCAATAAAACAGAAGAGAAAACCCAGAAATGGAACCACAACTATATGGTCAACTAATCAACAAAGTAGGAAAGAATATCCCATGGGAAAAAGACAGTCTCTTCAATGAGTGGTATGGGGAAAACTGGACAGCAACATGCAAAAGAATGAAACTGGACCACTTTCTTACAACACACACAAAAATAAAATAAAAATGGATGAAGCACCTAAATGTGAGATTTGAAACCATTAAAATCCTAGAGGAGAAAACATCAGTAACCTCTTTGACATCAACCATAGCAACATCTTATTTGATACGTCTCCTGAGGCAAGGGAAACGAAAGCAAAAACAAACTATTGGAACTTTGTCAAAACAAAAAGCTTCTCTATAGAAAGGAAACAATCAACAAAACTAAAAGGGAACCTACAGAATGGGAGAAGATGTTTGTAAAAGACATATCTGATAAAGGGTTAGTATCCAGAATATATAAAGAACTTATAAAGCTCAACACCCAAAAATCAAATAATGCAATTAAAAAAATGGGCAGAAGACATGAATAGACATTTTTCCAAAGAAGACATACAGGTGGCCAACAGACACATGAAAAGATGCTCAATTTCATTCCTCGTTAGGGAAATGCAAATCAAAACTACAATGAGGAATCACCTCATACCAGTCAGAATGGCTAAAATTAACAACAAAGGAAATAACAAGGGTTGGTGAGGATGCAGAGAAAGAGGAACCCTCTTATACTGTTGGCGGGAAGGCAAACTGGCGCAGCCACTGTGGGAAACAGTATGGAGGTTCCTCAAAAAGTTAAAAATAGAGCTACTCTACAACCCAGCAATTGCACTACTGGGTATTTACCTAAAGGATAAAAAAATACTGACTTAAAGAAGCATAATCAATGATAGCCAAATTACAGAAAGAGCCCAAATGTTTATCAACTGATGAATGGATAAAGAAGATGTGGTTTGTTTGTGTATATATATATATATATATATATATAATGGAATATTACTCAGCCATAAAAAAGAATGAAATTCTGTCATTTGCAACAATGTAGATGGAACTAGAAAATGTTATGCTAAGTGACATAAGTCAGTCAGAGAAACACAAACACCATATGATTTCACTCATATGTGAAATTTAAGAAACAAAACAAAGGAACATTGAGGGGAGAAAAAGAAAGGAAAACCAAGAAACAGACCATTAAGTATAGAGAACAAACTGGTGGTTACCAGAGGGGAAGGAGGCAGGGGGATGGGTTAAATAGGTGATGGGATTAAGGAGTGCACTTGAGATGAGCACCGGGTGCTGTATGGAAGTGCTGAATCACTATATTGTACAACTGAAACTAATATTACTGTGTGTTAACTAACTAGAATTTAATAAAAACTTAGAAGAAAAAAAAGGAAGCATCACTAACTGTCTTCTGTTAGATTCCTCCAGTGTTAGCAGTATTATGTTATGCTTTTTGTTTTTTAATAAATACTATTAAAATTTAAAAACTGTCAAAAGTCACAAAGAGCGAATCCTGAAATTAGCAAGAGAAAAATGATTTGTCACATGTAAGGGAGCTTCTTTAAGATCACCAATGGGGGGCACCTGGGTGGCTCAGTCAGTTAGGCATCTAGACTCTTAATCAAAATCACGATCATGATCTCAGGTCATGATCTCCAGGTCGTGAGATTGAGCCCTGCATTGGGCTCCGTGCTCAGTGGGGAGTCTGCTTGAGATATTCTCTCTGTCTTCCTCCCTCTGCCCCTCTTCCCCCTCTCGCTCTCTGTCTCTCTCAAATAAATAAATAAATCTTTAAAAAAAAAAAGAGATTGTGGAAGCAGATCAAAAAGCAAGACCCAATTATATGTTCTCTACAAGAAACCCACTTTATTTATTTTTTTTAATGATTTTTTATTATATTATGCTAGTCACCATACAGTACATCCCCGGTTTCCGATGTAAGGCTCCATGATTCATTAGTTGTGTATAACACCCAGTGCACCATGCAATATGTGCCCTCCTTACTACCCATCACCGGTCTATCCCATTCCCCCACCCCCACCCCCTCTGAGGCCCTCAGTTTGTTTCTCATAGTCCATAGTCTCTCATGTTTCATTCCCCCTTCTGATTACCCCCCCCCTTTCTTTATCCCTTTCTTCCCCTACCGATCATCCTAGTTCTTATGTTCCATAGATGAGAGAAATCATATGATAGTTGTCTTTCTCTGCTTGACTTATTTCACTTAGCATTATCTCCTCCAGGGCCGTCCATGTTGCAGCAAATGTTGAGAACTCGTTCTTTCTGATAGCTGAGTAATATTCCATTGTATATATGGACCACAACTTCTTAATCCTGTCATCTGTTGAAGGGCATCCCTGCTCCTTCCACGATTTAGCTATTGTGGACAATGCTGCTATGAACATTGGGGTGCATATGGTCCTTCCCTTTACTATGTCTGTATCTTTGGGGTAAACACCCAGTAGTGCAATGGCTGGATCATAGGGTAGCTCAATTTTTAACTTTTTAAGGACCTCCACACTGTTTTCCAGAGTGGCTGTACCAACTTGCATTCCCACCAACAATGTAGGAGGGATCCCCTTTCTCCACATCCTCTCCAACAATTGTTGTTTCTTGCCTTGTCTATTTTTGCCATTCTAACTGGCGTAAGGTGGTATCTTAGTGTGGTTTTGATTTGAATTTCCTTGATGGCTAATGATTTTGAACATTTAAGAAACCCACTTTAAATATAAAGACATATAGATCAAAAGGAAAGGGATGGACCATATGATTTCAGTTGTACGTGGAATTTAAGAAACAACACAGATGCCCATAGGAGAAAGAAAAAAAAAGAGAGAGAGGCAAACCATAAAACAGACTCTTACCTATAGAGAATAAAATGAGGGCTGCTGGAGGGGAGGTGGATGGGGGATGGGTTAAATGGGTGCTGGGTATTAAAGAGGGCACTTCTTGTGATGAGCACTGGGTATTATATGTAGTGATGAATCACTAAATTCTACTCCTGACACTAATATTACACTATATGTTAACTAAGTGGAATTTAAATAAAAACTTGAAACAAAAAAAAAGAAGAGGAGGAGGAAAGGTGTGGAGAAAAATATACTATGCTAACACTAATCAAAAGAAAGTAGGAGTAGCAATATTGATTTCAGACAGAACAGACTGCAGAGCAAGAAAAGTTATCAGGCATAAAGAAGGCCATCACATAATGATAAAGAGAGCCATACTTACAGAAGATATACATAAATATCTTAACAGGTACATGCCTACCAACAAAGTAGCAAAGTAAGTGAAGCAAAAACTGATAGAAGCACAGAGAGAACCAGATAAATCCACTATTATTGTTGGAGAGTCTAGCACCCCTCTATCAGAAGCGAACAGATTTATTTCTCACAGTTCTGCAAGACGTGAAGTCCAACATCAAGGTGCCAACAGATTTGATTCTTGGTAAGAGCCCTTTTCTTGGCTTGCAGATGGCAGCTTTCCTGGCTGCCTTCTAAGCTGACTTCTGGCTGTATGCTCAGATGCAGAAAAGAGAAATGTCTGATTTTCTGTTTCTACTTATAGGGCACCAATCTCATCATGAGGCTCCAAACTCATGATCTCATCTAAACCTAATTATCTCCCAAAGACCCCACCTCCTAATGCCGCTACATTGGCAACTAGAACTTTAACATATGAATTTGGGCGGGATAATTCAACGCATAACAGATATCAAAGGAGAACTAAATAAATGGGGAGATATTCCATGTTCTTGGATAGGAAGCCTCAACATTGTCAGGCTGTCCGTTCTTCCCAACTTGATCCATAGGTTCAAAGCAATCCCAACCAACCAAGGTCCCAGAAAATTATTTTGTGAATACTGACAAAGTGATTCTAAAGTTTATATGGAGAAGCAAACAACAACAACAACAACAACAAAACCCCCCAAAACCAGAAGAGCTAACTCGATATTGCAAGAGAAGAACAAAGTCAAAGGACTGACACTTCAAGGTTTACTACGAAGCTGTGGCAATGCAGATGGTATAGTATTGGTGGAAGAATGGACAAATAGATCAGCAGAGCAGAATGGAGAGCCCAGAGATGGACTCACGCAAATATAGTTAATCTTTGACTAAGGAGCAAAGGTAATGCCATGGACAAAAACAGTCTTTTCAACAATTGGAGCTGGAAAAACTGGATATCTGCATGCAAATAAAAGAATCTAGACAGGCCTCACACCCTTCCCCAAACTAACGATGATCCAATATGGATCATAGGACTAAACGTAAAATTCAGAACTATCAAACTCCTAGAAGATAACACGGAAACTGTAGGTGATCTTTAGTATGGAGTGACTTTTCAAATACAACGGCAAAAACACAATCCGTGAAAGAAACAATTGACTTCACTAAAATTAAAAACTTCTGCTCTTCGTAACACGATGTCAAGAGAATGAGAAAACGAGGGACAGACTGGGAAAAAATATTTGCAAAAGGTATACCAGATCAAGTACCATTATCCAAAATATAGAAAGAACTCTTAAAACTCAATAATAGGAAACAAAAAACTTGATTTAGAAAATAGGCTAAAGACCTGACTAGACATCCCACCAAAGAAGATAAACAGATGTCAGGGAAGTATATGAGAAGATGTTCGACATTATACCTCATTAGGGAATTACAAATTAAAACAACAGTAAGGGACACCTGGGTGGCTCAGTCAGTTAAGTGTTTGACTGTTGCTTTCGGCTCAGGTCGTGAGCTCAGGGTCGTGAGATTGAGCCCAGCACCAGGCTCCACACTGGGCATGAAGCCTGTTTAAGATCCTCTCTTTCCCTCTCCCTCTGCCCCTCCCTCCTCTAAAAACCAAACAAATTCAAAACCCCCAAAACCCAGTGAGACACCACTACATTCCTGTTAGAATGGCCAACCCCCCAAAAACCTGACACCACCGTATGCTCACAAGGTTGTGGAGTAACAGGAGCTCTCATTTATGGCTGATGGGAATGCAAGGTGTGCGGCCACTTTGGAAGACAGTTTGGCAGTTTCTTACAAATCTAAATATACTCTTACTGTAGGATACAGCAATCATGCTTTTTGGTATTGAAAATTTATGTCCACACAAAAACCTGCACACAGATATTTATAGCAACTTTATTCATAATTACCCAAACTTAGAAGCAACCAAGATTGTCCTTCAGTAGGTGAATAGATAAATAAACCGTGGTATATCCAGACAATGGAATATTATTCAATGCTGAAAAGAAATGAGCTATCAAGCCTTTAAAAGATATGGAAGAAACTTAAGTGCATAATACTAAATGAAAGAGGCCAGTTTAAAAGTTTGCAAACTATATGATTCCATGTATATGACATTCTGGAAAAGGCCAAAGTACGGAGTCAGTGAAAAGATTGGTGGTAACGAAGGGGGGAGAGAGGGATGAACAGACAGAGAACAGAGGATTTCTAGGGCGGTGAAACTGTTCTGTATGATACTATATTGGTGGATACATGTCATTATACACTTGCCAAAACTCAGAACGTGCAACACCAATAATGAACCCCAATGTAAACTATGGACTTTGGCTGACAATGTATCAGTGTAGGCTGATCAGTCATAACAAATACATGACTGTGGTACAGGATGCCGATAGCAGGGGCAGTTAGCCTGTGTGGGGACAGGAGTATATGGGAGTGCTCTGCACTTTCCACTCAATTTTGGATGAACATAAAAATGCTCTAAAAACTAAAGTTTTTTTTAAAAAAATAGAAGCATAACCTAAAAAAACATAAGGACCCAACCCCTTCCAAACTAAGAAAAAAGAAAAAAAAAATGACAAAGCATGTCACCGCAAAAAAATCAATGAAACACAAAGGAAGGCAGTAAAAGAGGGATAGCTTCAGACATATAGAAAACGACGGACAAAGTGGCAATATGAAGTCTTTCCCTATCGGTAAATACTTAAATGTGAAAGTATTGAACCCTAATTAAACAACATATGTTGGCTGAAGGAATAAAAACTTACATATTGTCTACAAGAGACTCACTTTAGATCTAAGGATATATAGGCTGAAAGTGAAAGAATGGAATATTCCATGCAAATGGTTACCAAAAGACAGCAGGGTAGCATGCTTACATTAGACAAAAAACGATTTAAGTAAAAAACTCACAAGAGACAAAGCACATTATATAGTGATAAAAGGGTCAATTCATCAGGAAGATATAACAATTTTTTTTAAAGATTTTATTTATTTATTTGACAGAGAGAGAGCATGAGCAGAGGGAGCAGCAGGCAGAGGGAGAGGGAGAAGCAGGCAGGGAGCCTGACGTGGGGTGTGATGCCAGCGTCCTGGGATCATGACCTGAACTGAAGGCAGACGCTTAACCAATTGAGCCACCCAGGCGTCCCAAGATATAACAATTATCTCTCTCTCTCTCTCTCTCTCTCTCTTCTCTCTTCACCTAACATCAGAGCTCTTAAATATAAGAAGAAAACATTGACAGAATTGGAAGGAGTAACAAAGCAACACAAAAATAGTAGGAGTTTTCAGTACCTCATTTTTAATAATGGATGCAAAAACCAGTCAGAAGAGAAATAACAAAACGGAGGACTTGAACAACACTATAGACCAAGTGTAATGAACAGATATGCTGGATATACACAATCCATCCAACAACAACAACAATAGGATACACCTTCTTGTCAAGGGTACATGGACTATTCTCCAGAGCAGACCACTTGTTAGGCCACAAAAGAGGTCTTAAAAAATTTAAGAAGACTGAAATTGTACAAAGTATGTTTTCTGAATACAAGAGAATAAAACTAGAAATCAATAGCCCAAGGAAAATGGAAAAATTTACAAAGATTTGGAAATTTAACAACACAGTATTTTTTTTTTTTTTTAGGAGAGAGAGAGTGAAGGAATGTGTGTGTGGGGGGGGGGGAAGGGCAGAAAGAGAGGGAGAGAGAGAATCTTAAGCAGGCTCCACACCCAGCATGGAGCCCGATGCGGGGCTTGATCTCACATGACCCTGAGATCATGACCTAAGCCAAAATCAAGAGTCAGATACTTAACCAACTGAGCCATCCAGGTGCCCAACAACACACTCTTAAACAACCAATGGGTCAAAGAAGAAATCACAAGGAAAATTAGAAAATATATAACAGATCTAAAATACATTTAGTGTTTTCTATTAGGGGTTACAATTTGCATCATTCAGTTATCACAATCTACTGCCAAATAGAATTTCACATAAATTAAAGAATCTTACAATTTACCTACATTTCTTTCTTCTCAGTCTTTCCACTATTGTAGTTATTCCCTGTACATGTTAATATGTAATAAACACCAAAATTTATTAGTACTATGTTTTCTTTAAAGAGTAAAAATAGTTACTCCCATATTTACTATTGCATGTGTTCTTCATTCCTTTAACATCCAGACTTCCATCTGGTTTCACTTCCCTCTGCCTGAAGGACTTTCACCTATCTTGTGTTGGTCAAAAGGTGATGAATTCTTTCAGCATTTATATGCCTCCAAATGTCTTCATTTTACCTTAATTGTGAAAGATCTTTTTACCAAGTAAACTATTCTAGGTTTTGGCTGTTTTTTAATTCCATTGCTTTAAGAATATCACTTTACCTTTTTCTGGTTTGCATCACTTTCAATGAGATGCTTGTGTACTAAATGTTATTTCTCTCTTTCTGCTTTTAGGATTTTTTTCTCTTTATTAACAGTTTTAAGCAATTTGGTTATCAAGTCTCATAAATTGCATCATGTTTCTTGTTCTTGGGGTTCATTGACTACATGGATCTTGTGGGTGTATACTTTTCATCAAATATGGAAAAATTTTGGTCATTATTCTTTAAATAGTCTTTCCACTTCCACTCACCATTCCACATTCTCTCCCTCTGGGATTCTAATCACACATATATCAGGTTGCTTGATATTGTGCCAAAGCTCACCGACCTATGTTCATTTTCATATCCAAACTTTCTTCTCTTTGTTTTTTTCGTTTGGATAGGTTTTATTGCTTTGTCTTCAAATTCATTTGTCTTTTCTTCTGTGGTGTCTGATCTGCTGCTAATCCCATTTTCTTTCCCTCTTTCTTTCTTTCTTTCTTTCTTTCTTTCTTTCTTTCTTTCTTTCTTTCTTTCCTTCCTTCCTTCCTTCTTTCTTTCTTTCTTTCTTTCTTTCTTTTTTTGGTATTTTCCATATTTAGAAGTTTATGTGGGTTTTATCTTCTATATAGCTCTTTGTGATGTTTAACACATGGAGAATATTTATAATAACTGGGTTTTTAAAAATATTGGTTAAAAAATGGGGCCTGAACTTACGACCCTGAGATCAAGACCTGAGCTGAGATCAAGAGTCAGATGCGTAACTAACTGAGATACCCGGGTGCCCGTATAATAACTGCCTTAATGTCCTTGTCTCCCAATTCTATCGTATGTTCCATACGTGGGTCTGCTTCTATTGGTTGATTTTTCCTCTCAATATGGGTTGTACTTCCCTGTTTCTTTTTATGCTATAATTTTGTTTAGATGCCAGACTTTGTGAATTTTACATTGTTAGGTGCTGGGTTTTTTGGGGGGGTTTTTTGTTTGTTTTTTGTTTTTTGTTTTTTAATTCCTATAAATATTTCTTGAGCTGTGCCCTGGGATGCAATCAAGCAACCTGAAAATTGTCTGATCCTGTCAAGGCTTACTTTTACACTTCGGGAGGTAAACAAAAACAGCCTTTACTCCAAAGCTAATTTGGCCCTTCTCCTGAGGCAATACCCTGCTGAGCACTCTGTTTAATGTCTAATAATTATGAGGTTTCATCCTGGCTGGTGGGAACATTAACCATTCCCAACCTTTTTGGATCTCCGAGGATCATTCTGCCTCTTCCGTTCTGGTGGTCCTTTCTATAGCCACAAGTAGTTTCCTCACAGGTATGTACTGATCAAAACTCAGCTGGAAACCTGAGGGGAATGCTCTCCAGTTCCCTGTAGCTCTCTTTCTATACAGTTCTTTCCTCTCCAGTACTCCACCCTGTAAATTCTAACCACCTTCACCTCAATTCTCTCATGTCCAACTCTGTTTCCTCAACTCAGGCTCTGCTTGGGTTTCCCCATCTTTGAGCTATATCCTGGAAACTGTAAACAGTAAGCTGGGACAGTGGTAGTGCTGACCTCATTTGTTTTCCTTTTCCTAGGGGGAACACTGTCCTCAGTTTTCTGTTATCCAATATCTGTGAACCAATGTTTCATATACTTTGTCCAGTTTCTTATTTAAGTTGGGAAGGTAAATGCAATTCCTGTTCCATTACAGTTGGAAGAAACAACCACTTGATGCCTTTGGTTCTACTAAATGACTTTACTCATAGTCTGAGATCTAGTAATAAGACAAATAGGCCTATAACGAGAGTAACACACTCAGTCAAATATCCACTGTGTATCAGTGACATTTTGTATTATGTGTTGACAAAGAAGCTCTCCCCCCTTTAAGGTTTTTAAAAAAACTATTCTCCTCAGTTTGGGGATTTTTCTCTCCCAATTTTTTTTTATTTTAATGTTTTTTTTATTATACTATGTTAGTCACCATACAGTACATCCCCGGTTTCCGATGTAAAGTTCGATGATTCATTAGTTGCGTATAACACCCAGTGCACCATGCAATACGTGCCCTCCTTACTACCCATCACCAGTCCATCCCATTCCCCCACCCCCCTCCCCTCGGAAGCCCTCAGTTTGTTTCTCAGAGTCCATAGTCTCTCATGCTTCATTCCCCCTTCTGATTACCCCCCCTTTCTTTATCCCTTTCTTCCCCTACCGATCTTCCTAGTTCTTATGTTCCATAGATGTTCTCTCCCAATTTTTGATTTTGAAAAATGTGAAGGCTGTGGAGAATTTGAAAAAATTGAACAACGAAAATCCATAGCTCTTCATCTAGATTCACAAATTAATATTTTACTACATATGCTTTATCTCTATATATTTTTCAACTGGTTGAAAGTAAGTTTCACACCTAAATATTGATCCTTCATCTTCCAAGGAAAGGATATCCTCTTACATAACCACAATAGCATTATTCTACCTAAGAAATTTAATACTGATACAATAATATTAGCTAATACATAGACCATATTCAAATTTTTCTAATTATCCTTTTCTCTTTCCAGAATCACAACCCAATCAAGAATTACTCACTGCATTTGGTAATTGTGTGTCATTAATCTTTTTATCTGAAACAATCCCCCTGCTACTTTTTGTTATTTATAATGTTGACATTTTTGAAGAGCTCAGGCCTGCTATCTTGTTTAATTTAGATTTTTAAAAATTGTGATAGTGTTAGTAAATTTTATGACAATTTGGGAAAGAGAAACTCCTCATTATTTTAGAAGTAGATTCGTCCTGTCACTTTGAAGACTATGCTAAATTTTGAATATGAATAAATCTCATTTAAGAACTAATATACTTGAAAATTGCTCAATGACTCAAGTGTGCTACTATAGAAATTAGGAGTGGAAAATATCTAATACTGCATTCCTCCCTGGCAAAGGAAAAGGCAATTGAGACATTTTAGCTTCGTTTTCTCATTTTTGTTTTATAGTACTAGGGTTAAAAATGTAGCCCAGCTTTTTCACAAGCACTATTGTGTGATTGTTCTAGAAAGTCAGATCTTTCATCTACTCAGCAGCTGAACATATTGTATACACCCCCAAGTGAAATGGGATAGGAAAATGCTTGCTGTTTTAGAACCCCAGAATATGCACGAGAGAAACAAATGCATATTTTCCCCTGATGAAAACGACTTCACTTTACTTCCGGATATTTCAAAACTACCATCTGGTAGTCCACCCTGTTTTTCCACCAGATGGCAATAATCCATAAAGGGTGAGCAGGACGAATGGAATGTACGCAAGGGCGTGAGCATTAAAGGCTATGAGCTTGCAATGTGGTAATGCAGGAAAAATGATGAGTCCCGGGAGAAGAGGATAAATAATGGGTTGCTAAATCTGGCATGCTAAAAGCTAACAACAGCCATCATAAAAGGAATCACGTCGTTCATCTTTAATTTATTAGTGTAAAATTTAAGGATACAACAAGCTGTACCATGGTTACTTTTAAAATTTGTTTTCAGAATCACATAGGAAAAGACAAGCAAATAGAGTGGAGAAGTTGTTGATTTTCAAGTAGAGTTTATAAAATTCAGCACCAAAAAGACACTGTGCATTCCTAACAGAAGTCACAAATTCAGGGATGCCTGGCTGGCACGTGACTCTTGATCTTGGGGTTGTGAATTTGAGCCCCACATTGGGTATAGAGTTCACTTTAAAAAATAAATTAAAAATTATCTTCATTAAAAAAAATCACAAATTCAGAGTATTTTAAGAAGAGGATGGGAGAAAGGAATCTTTAGGAACTGCTCTTGAAAACTGGAGGCCATTTCTCTTCCCCTCCACCATGACTTGAAGAGGAATCCTGCTGACATTTTTTTTAACATTTCAATCTTTCTTTCTTTCTTTCTTTCTTTCTTTCTTTCTTTCTTTCTTTCTTTCTTTCTTAAAGATTTTCTTTATTTATTTGACACAGAGAGAGAGAAGAGCACAAGCAGGGGGAGCAGCAGAGGGAGAGGGAAAAGCAGGCTTCCTGCTGATCAGGGAGCCCAATGCAGGGCTCGATCCCAGGACCCCGGGATCATGACCTGAGCTGAAGGCAGACTCTGAACAGACCGAGCCACCCAGGCATCCCGTTGCTGACATTTCTTCACCAGTCTTTCAAAATCTGTTTAATTGAGCATACCTACTTGGTTTTGATTTTAGGTGGTATCATACAAATCCAACCCAATGCTATACTATCTCATGCAAATAATCCCCAGTGTGCTATAGTGCAAAATTCCTGTACAGTTCTATACCTTGGCAGGTTACATGGGAAAGGATTTTTCCCTCACTCGGTATCTGTCATTTTCTCCTCCTCTGGGTTCTGGTTTTTTTTTTTTTTAAGATTTTATTTATTTATTCGACAGAGATAGAGACAGCCAGCGAGAGAGGGAACACAAGCAGGGGGAGTGGGAGAGGAAGAAGCAGGCTCATAGCGGAGGAGCCTGATGTGGGGCTCGATCCCAGAACGCCGGGATCACGCCCTGAGCCGAAGGCAGATGCTTAACCGCTGCGCCACCCAGGTGCCCCTGGGTTCTTTTTTCTAAGTACTGAATATTCCTGTGATGAAAGCCAGGCTGTTCTTTTTGAAGACTAAATAATACTAACTTTTATCATTGTTTTTACCATTTTCTTTTTTTTTTCATTTTGAAACATAACAATATGGTCACCCAAATTTTAAAAAGAAGCTCTAGCTTATGTGATAAAGGTTAGAATTTTAAATAGAGTTCACAGGAAACTAGAAAGTATCTAAATGAAGTTGCTTATTAGAGCACAATCATACAAAACTTCTAAGGTAACTGCTAGGAACACTTTTTTCTTGTTGTTTTGATAAATAGATCAATTATCCATTTAATGTAAAGATGGTACATAAGGGAAAAGAAAAAGACAACAGAGAGAAGAGATGTAATCCAGGAAATTCAGTTTTTCCTTTAGACTATGTTTTTATAAAGGGAGCTATAATAAAAAAATTATTAAGCTTTTATCCTTTTTAAAATACACTTTTGTCTTCATTATAAGTGATCAATAGAAAAATATCGAGGGGTTCCTGGGTGGCTCAGTTGTTAAGCGTCTGCCTTTGGCTCAGGTCATGATCCCAGGGTCCTGGGATTGAGCCCCGCACAGAGCCCCGCAGGGAGCGCTGCACAGAGCCCTGCATTGTGGGGGGGTCTCTGCTCAGCGGGAAGCCTGCTTCTCCCTCACCCACTCCCCCTGCTTGGGCTCTCTCTCCCGCACTCTCTCTCTTGCTCTAGTAAATACATACGATCTTAAAAAAAAATTAAAATGCAGAAAAGAGTTACCAATCTGAAGACAACTGCTATTAACATTTTAGTGTATTTTCTTCCATAATTTTTTTCTAGAAAGAAGTTTCCTTTTATCTTTTGAAAACATTTGTTTTCTTGATTGTTTCATGCTTTTTATGAACTGATTTCTTACATTGCACGATAACGTATATATTTTCCTACGTGATTAGAAACAATAAAATAATTTCAGTTGCTTCATAATGTTTTGGTAGGGATGAGCCGTACTTTAATTAGCTTATTATTGGACATTTATTTAAGTTTCTCCTTTTTGGTTTAACAAATAGCACAGTGATGAACACGTTGGTTCTGTCCACATTTAGACTTTCTTAGAATGGATTCCCAAGAGTGAAATCACGAGTTCAAAAGGCATAAAATATTTTAATGCATTAATTTGATTTCTTTCAGTGCCAATTTTCTTTTTAAGAGCGCTCAGTCGGTTTACACGGCTAATAACAATGTGCAAAAGGCAGCTTTCACACTGAGGCCATCGCCGAGTATTCTCATAAAAAGCAAGCAACCGAACAGTTTGCTAAATGGCCTCTTACTACTGCTTTAATTTGTATATCTTTGATTACTAGTGGGATGGAACCTATTCCTACTGTTTGTTAAACAGCTGAATTTCCTCTTTTATGAATTGTTTACTTATGTCCTTTGTCTGTTCATCTCTTGGGGTCTTTGTAATCCCCATTTTCAAAGAGAACTAGCAAGCCTGGTCCAGAGAAAGGCCTTCTGTATGCAACGCTGCGGAATTCCTCCCCTTTCAAGTCTTGTCAGAGGCAACACTGGAACAGCAACATGAGGGGGAAACCAGGAAGGGCAGGAAAGATCAGTGATGTATTTCCCTCTGCTGTACAAATGAAAGAAAAGATCACGTCGCCGTGCTGAAACAGCTCTGTTCCTTTACTTAACCCAGGGCTCATTTGAAAACTGCACTCCACTAAGTTGTGACCACTTTCCAAATGTCACGTTCTGTATTATATAACACCAGAAATACACGTCGGTATGAGTCACTGTAGAGCCATGGCGGTTCCACAAATGTCGCCATTCCGGGGTCATCTTTTGAAATGATTTAATTAGATATAATTTAATTTAATTTAACTTGGAGTGTCATCCTTTATTTTGTAGCCACTTCCTGGGAGGCTGGCACTTTCAAGTATAATTTTTCTTATATGGATACAAGTAGAGCCAGTACAGAAGGGGGCATAAATGCAGAGTCCCGCTCTGAAATGACGCTGCACTATTCTCGAGAACATTCCTCCTACTGGCAATGACGGGGCTTAAGAGAAACAGGGCTCTGATGTTGATAGGGACTCGAAACTCCCTCAGTTTCTAATCTGAAATATGCAGGTAACCATAGTTCCTCCTCTTACTCAACGGATATTTTAAAGATTACATTATAAGTGAAAAATCTTTGAGGTTGGACGGACTAGCGTTAAGTATTATTACATTGTAGTAGATGTTATTTTCCAACATGAGTCAAGACTCAAAAATGATCTCCTTTGTCAAATATCCTGAGGTCAATAAAGAGAATCAGGGACTGTGGAATCATCAGAGATAACTCTCTTGTTTGAAAGAAGAAACCGAGGCTCTGAGAGGTCTCATCCTAGATGACACTTGTATAAAGTGACGCTAACTCATGTCAGAGCTAGCGTGCTACTCTGGGAGTCCTGAGTTCCCTCAAGAAATCTGTCTACTGCCTCCCTCCCCTCATCCAGTGGGTAGAAACTAAGCACCACTGAGTAAAGAATTCCATTTTATTTCCGGATCATCTTTAACAGGAACTGTTTTCAGCCCCCTCTTTATTCTGAGAGCTGAATTTCTGTTCACAGTAAAAATAATTATTTCAGGAGCGCCTGGCTGGCTCAGTCGGTAGAGCATGAACTCTGGATCTCAGGGTTGTGAGTTGAAGCCCCACATTGAGTGTAGAGCCTACCAAAAAAAAAAAAAAAACAAAAAAACAAAAAAAAAAAAAAACAAAACTAAATATATATATATATATATATATATATATATATAGCTTCAAATAGGCTAAAATAGGTACATAAAGTTTTCTGACAAAAGAATGTGAGTTTATTTAAACATAAAATATCGTATGTCTAAGAGTTTAAGAAATAAGCATCAAAGAGCAGGTTTTAATCAAACTGAGGCATCTTTTTAAACTTACACTTGCAATGCAATACCATCCTCTATCAGCTGGGGCAGAGCTGCAAACACAGGAGGACAAAGTTCACCGAAATGAAGTGGAACCAGTTTGACAGAGAGCCTGCAATCTGGTTTCAACGGTTTGATTAATATCAGAAGAAACAAATTTGTTATGCTAAGGAAGAGGTCTCTGGAATCTTTGTGATTCAAGAGTATATGCACCTCTTTTCAGCTAATCAGATAAGTGAATGTGTGAACTCTCTATGGAATTAATGTGGATTGCAATAAGGAAATTGAATATCAGCACATCAGAGAATCCTCTTTATCAAAGATGGGGAAGACAGGCAGCAAGTTGATTTATTTGTGTGAAGCTAAGGGGAATCATATTAGGAGATACTTTCAAATGATCAAGAATTCAAACATGTTGGGGCGCCTGGGTGGCACAGCGGTTAAGCGTCTGCCTTCGGCTCAGGGCCTGATCCCGGCGTTATGGGATTGAGCCCCACATCAGGCTCCTCTGCTATGAGCCTGCTTCTTCCTCTCCCACTCCCCCTGCTTGTGTTCCCTCTCTCGCTGGCTGACTCTCTCTCTGTCAAATAAATAAATAAAATCTTAAAAAAAAAAAAAAAGAATTCAAACATGTTATCATAGCTGTGCTTGCGAAGCCACACACCCAGATGGAGAGAGGAGACACACTGTCAAATCAAGAGACAGGATCTCTTTTTTTCCCCCCAATTTCTTTAACTATTAAAGAACTTTTGCTTTCTTTTATATATTTTCCCCCAAGTAGGATTTAATATATATTTAGATATACAAGAATCTCTCCTCATTGATTCTGTGTATACACATAAACACATACACACGTGAAATAGCATGAGTTAGTCAAACAGAGAGAAAACAGTAAGAAAGTTCTACACAGCAAGAACTTTTTTGATGTTTTTTCCAAAGTAGCCATATTATTTACTTACTTTTATTCTTATTGTTAAAGTAAATCTTTCTACCACTTAGGGACGCCTGGGTGGCTCAGTTGCTTAAGGGTCTGCCTTCGGCTCAGGTCATGATCTCAGGGTCCTGGGACTGAGCCCTGCATTGTGCTCCTTGCTCATGGGGAGCATGTTTCTCCCTCTCCCTCTGCAGCTCCCCCTGCTTGGGCTCTCTCACACTCTCTCTGTCAAATAAATAAAATCTTTTAAAAAAATCTTTGACCACTTAGCATAGTATGGATACTTGGTATTTCAGATTCATTAAATAGTTCACTCTGATTTCACAGATCCCACAGAATACACAAACATAGGCGCTTTACCACAATTCTGGATTGGAATTCGGTAGTCCTGACAATTCGAGATTCTGTGATGGCATACCAGGAAATGAAGACAAAAACTATCTCACTTTAACCATTAAATTCAATCTCGTTTCTCACTTTTTTTTAAAGATTTATTTATTTATTTTAGAGAGAGAGAGAGTGAGAGCGCGTGCACAAGCAGGAGGGGCAGAGGGAGAGAGAATCTCAAGCAGACTCCACGTGAGCGTGGAGCCCAATGCGGATTTGATCTCACAACCCTGAGTTTACACCCCTGAGATCATGACCCTGAGATCATGGCCTGAGCTGAAACCAAGAGTTGGACACTTAACCCACTGTGCCACCCAGATGCCCCTCTTCTCTCACTTTCAAACAAAGCTGATAAGGCAACAAGAAGAACTGTTACACTTCCCACTGCCCTCGCACCCAAACAAAATGAAGTCTGTGTTTTGAATTGCCTGAAAACAAAAGGAAGAGAAATAAAGGCTGTACATTAGAACAAAGTGAAAATCTGTCTCAAAATTCATGAACACAGATTCTTTACAAGAATATTTAAGGAAACCAGTACCTTGCTCTTGTGGAAACTGTCACAGATCGTGTAGTGACTGCATTTTCTGTTTCCTATGCTGAGTGAGAGCATTGGTATTTTCCTGACTCACAGGGCAGGAGTGTGCTGCCTGCTGAATCACCCTCCTCACTTCCCGGGGTGCCTGAGTGTTCCAAGATACTAAGGGAGGATGAAATTGTGGTTGCCATGACAGCCACCTAAATGCTGTCATGATAATATCAACAGATGTAGTACAGTGTTCCCTGAAAGCTGAAATTTTTTCCCCTTCCAAAACTTCAGTAATTTTAATCATTGAAGTTCTTTAACAACTTTGCAAAGTTGATCTAAAGAATTAGTAAAATCCTTTTCCTTTTCTTTAAAGATTTTATTTATTTATTCATCAGAGAGAGAGAGTACAAGCAGGAGGAGCCCCAGGCAGAAGGAGAAGCGGGCTCGCTGCTCAGCTCAGCAGGGAGCCCGATGTGGGACTGGATCCCAGGATGTGGGGATCATGACCTGAGCTGAAGGCAGACGCCCAACCAACCGAGCCACCCAGGCGTCCCAGTAAAATCCTTTTCTTAACTAGATAGGTTGCTATATTAAGATACAACTCATCTCTTTACTTCAAATTTATTTCTTCTGGGGCACCTGGGTGGCTCAGTCGGTTAAGCTTGGTTTCTGCTCAGGTCATGATCTCAGGGTGGTGGGATCAAGCCCTCCATGGCGGCGGTGGGGGGGGGATCCTCGCTCAGCAGAGAGTCTGCTTGAGATTTTCTCCCTCTGCCCCTCCCCCACTCACACTTGTGCATGGTCTCTCAAATAAATAAATCTTTAAAAATAAAATATATTTCTCCTAGGGAATGGTGATTGACAAATGATGCTGCCTATTGTATTTTTAGAAATTGAAATGAATATCAAAGTGAAATAAAAATAAAGCTTTATCAATTTTCTTAAAGTCTAGAAACTCAGATTTACAAAAACAAACCTGAATATCTTAAGCATTAGCCAGCATCTTGTAGTAACGGGCTGTTTTTTATGTGTGCCAGCATTTTATGTAAACTATATCATGTATGAACCTGGCCTGTGGAGGGTTTGTATTTGGTAGGCATAGGCTCTGTCCCTCCTTCCCCCCATTCCAATGATTAAACCATCAATAAGAACGGAGAAGCAGGAGCAGATGTTCTTATTTTTACAGATCTTAATTTTTGGGATGGTTTACAATATCTTATAGGATGACCATGAAGGCCCAAATCCTAGGAGCACTTTGAGTCATTACAATGAACATCAGAAAAAGATCAATGACCTTGAGGGTTCTTGAAATGCCTTTACTAAATGTTTTCAAAACCGGGCTTGCGCATTTGCTGCTGCTTTTGATAGTGTGTTTTTCTCCTTTCATTTCATCTGCCCTCAGGGTGTTGGTTATTATTATTTTTTTTTTTCCCAAGGTGTCCCTTGGAATCCTTTTAATTTCAGTGGCACAAAAAATTATCAAAATTATCGAAGGCTAAGCCGCTCCTGATTAGGACCGTGGTCAATCCAATGTGTCAGGCAGGGACCTACCAGGAAAAGGTCCACTTGAATGAATTAGTGGAAGCAAATTTAATGATGGGACTATTCACAGAGGTGTGGGTAGGGTTTAAGGAACAAACAAGAGGGTGGTGAGGCGCTCAGAGATTAGTGCAGCCAGGAGTCATTCCTACCATCCTGACCTTTAGATGCGACAGGAATGACCAGTCATTGTTCCCGTGCCAGGGGAGAGCAGGAACCAGGAGAGAGGAGCGGCCTAAAGGGAGCCGTATTTGTAGAGTCGAGCAGCTACTTATCACCAGAACCTCGGCAAGCCAGGGAATGGGGGGAATAAACACCAGACCTTTCTCTCTTTCCACCTCTGTCTTCTCTCAGTGCTTCGCAACCCAAAACCAACAGGACAAGGGAGCCTGATTTGGATAATTCCAAGGGTTTGGTCTCCAGGACATAAAGCAGGACAGAGAAGGGTGGAGAATGAATCTGGGGATGGTGGTTAGCATGGAGAATAGCCAGCCTATTGAACTCAGAATTTCAGATCGGGTATGTTTTGTGCAGGAATTCCGTTCCGCATACCAATTCTGCTGCTTTTAAAAAATTCCTTGGTTTTCAGCTATCTGGATAGCCTACATGGCCAGATACCTGATTATAGTTGATCTGACTTAGAGTTTTGTAGTCATAGCATCACATTTGGATTGATACTGGAAAATGATAAGGTTATACTTTATGTAGCAATAAAGATGACAGTATGCATTTGAATATTCTAATATTTTTAACATAATTCTGGCCACACAAAAACAAATGTGTCTTCCTAAGTGTGGAACCGAAAATTCTCCAGGACTGACTCCTCAAACCAATATTATACACAATTGTAAGAGTGAACTGGTAGTACATACACTGTGAGCAACGCAAATTTCACACGCTCACCTAAAAGTAGCATAGAACCCTGCTACCTGGTTCTATGGTGGAGGGATCATCCAGCATCTTTAGGAAAATAGGATTATGATGGCTGGTTCCATCTTGCACGTATCTTTAGAAAATCTCATAAACTCAAATTTGTATTTGAGCTTAGGGCTGCTATCAGTTTTATTTGAAAATAGAAGAGAGGTTATTCTCGCTCTGCTCCCAGAATTTCCCTGGTACGGTTAACTTCCAGGCCCACCGCAGGCAGCCTTTACTAGTTGCCCTCTTCTGTATCTCCTTCCCTCACTCTCCTGGTTCCTCTATCACCTCCCAAATAAACTTCCTGTACTTTAATCCTTGCCTCAAGGTCAGCTTCTGGAGGAACCCTGACTAAGAAAGAAGTACGTTGTCTTTTTTTTTTAAAGATGTTATTTATTTGTTTGTTTATTTATTTTTTTGAGGGAGAGAGGGGAGGAGAGGGAGAGTGCTAGTAGGGGGAAGGGCAGAGGGGGAGGGAGAGGGAAAGAATCCCAAGTGGACTCAATGCTGAGCATGGAGCCTGATGTGGGGCTCGATCTCAGAACCCATGAGATCATGACCCATGAGATGACGACCTGAGCTGAAACCAAGAGTCAGTGCTTAACTGACTGAGCCACCCAGGTGCCCCAGAACGAAGTCTATTTTCATCCCTTGCCTGTGTAAACCTGTAAAGGTCTGTCTTCCACAACTTTATAACAAATTACTCTTTCACAAAGAGTTGAAAAACTCCGTAGAACTTCAAATTTACAATTTGCTGACCATCTACCAAATGCCAGGTTTGGAGTAAGTACTTTTATCTTATTTAATCCTCCTGCCCAATCATATGGATTTTAGTAATGTGATTTGTTTGCATGTTTTATCTACTGTACTAAATTATATAAATGTACGTAGAGTTTTGTCTACAAATTTACTTATTGCCAGACACTTGGTGGAACCACCAGTACAATGTTGACTGGGAGTGGTGAAAGCACACGTCTTTGCCTTGTTCCCAAAGTTAGGGAAGTATCTTCATTTTTCAATCAAGAAATATTATTTCTATCTTGGCTGTGTTTCAGGTTGAAACATTGTACTACTGCTTGCTTGTGACAAATACCGAAGGTTTTTCATGCGTGTTCATAGACTTAAATAATGAGTTATTTATCATTGATTTTTATTAATTTTAGGGTCATTTCTTAGTGCCTTTATCTGAGTTATATATAAAACTTAAATGAGTTCATATTTAATTTAAAGGATGTAAGCAGAAGAAATTAAAATATATCTTTAATTATTGATTGGCTGATTACATAGTTTATTTATTTTTATTTTTATTTAAAAAAAATTTTTTTTTAAAATTTATTTATTCGACAGAGATAGAGACAGCCAGCGAGAGAGGGAACACAAGCAGGGGGAGTGGGAGAGGAAGAAGCAGGCTCATAGCAGAGGAGCCTGATGTGGGGCTCGATCCCATAACGCCGGGATCACGCCCTGAGCCGAAGGCAGACGCTTAACCACTGTGCCTCCCAAGTGCCCCTGATTACATAGTTTAAATTTTAAAGCTCGTTACTAATTTTCTGGTGTCAGGCAGCCCTGCCTATACAATTTTGGAAAAATTTCCGGGTGGCAATTCGCCCTTTGGTCCTAATTATTTATGCTTGCCTTTGTCTTTAACAAGGGTGTAAAAACACTGATCATGTAAGTTTATGTTGTGAAAACAGATTTCACAAGAAAATATTTACAAAGCCCTTAAAAGCCTTAAGAAAGTGGTGTTATGTAAATTTGAATTCTACTGTAGTCTATGATTATAATTCCCTTTGAAATTTCTGGAATTTAAGCCTAGAAATAAATAAAATAAAATGCTGAAACATAGGCAAAATAATCTCCAGGGCATCTGGGTGACCGATGGAAAGCAGGAGGCAGTTGACATTACAAAGTGGGTGAGTTAACAGATAACCACAGAAACACATGCCTTCAGTGTTTTTTTTTTGTTTTTTTGTTTTTTAAAGATTTTATTTATTTATTCGACAGAGACAGCCAGCGAGAGAGGGAACACAAGCAGGGGGAGTGGGAGAGGAAGAAGCAGGCTCATAGCAGAGGAGCCTGATGTGGGGCTCGATCCCATAATGCCAGGATCACGCCCTGAGCCGAAGGCAGACGCTTAACCGCTGTGCCACCCAGGCGCCCCTCCTTCAGTGTTTTATCCCGAATATATTTTTCTTG
Organism: Ursus arctos; assembly: GCF_023065955.2. Classification (NCBI taxonomy): domain Eukaryota; kingdom Metazoa; phylum Chordata; class Mammalia; order Carnivora; family Ursidae; genus Ursus; species Ursus arctos. The sequence goes on from NW_026622986.1 coordinate 7,192,191, forward strand.
ACCTTAATTAGGAGATGAACAAATGGTCCACTAAATTCTAGTTTTGTTACTTAGAGGATCCAAGTCATTAAAACTTGTTCAAGTCAGGCTCTACTTCAAGAAAAATAAAGTACTTTAAAAAATGTACATATATGTGACATGGTGTATACCAAGCTTCAAAGTAAGTGTAGGACCCGGATCTTACATTATTTCAGAAAGGAATAGTTACTGTTCAATCAGAAGTTAATGAAAATAACTGAAAATAAATAACTGAAAAAATAAAAAAATAAATAATAAAAACTGAATTTTTAAAAAGTTTATCTGATGTATGTACTAGTTTACCTGATGTTCTGAGAGGTGAAGCCTGAATGTTTTAATAACAAAATAAAGATACCAGAAAAATTTTAAACTATTTAATTTTTTGAATAGATAAAGCACTCTCATGGTTCGAATATCAAAAACTTTAGATAAGAATATGACGGTCTTTCCCATGACTTCCATCCACAGATTTCTTATGTCTCAACAGTTAGTTTGTCCTAGTTTAATGCATATACAAGCCATACATTATTCTGCACCACTTTCTCATTTAACAACAGCAACAACAAATTTGGAGATTGTAATATTAAAGCATAAAGATCTTCATCTTTTTTTGTTAACAATCACATTTGAGTGTATGGATTTATAATAATTTAACTAGTAGTCCTGAAGATGGATATTTAGGTTATTCCCAATCATTTGCTATTCGCAATACTATAAGAAATACCTTATCATTTCTCCTGTGTGGAAATACATCTGCGGGATAAATCCCTAGAAGTAAGTTCAGAATATGTATGCATTTGTAATTTTGATAGGTACTGCCAAGTTCTGTTCCTCTAGAGCCTAGCCAAAGCAGGGATGCCAGATATAATTTAATGCCTTTTTATTTAGAAATACACAATGAAAAGTGGGTTTACCTATTAAAGAACTGGCAAGCAGGGCATATCCAGCAATTTGCAGAGTATATTTTCACTCAAAAATACATTCAACAGAAATTTATTGTGCTTTTAAGCACTTTGGAGACACATACATACACACAAAGCAAACTCAAATCTCCGCCTTTGTGGCGATTACATTTGAATTCTACATTTTGGAACTCTATGCTACCTCATTAGAAGACAGTTAAATGTCAATATCCTGAAAATGATCTGTTGAGATCCTGAGCACAGGCGCCAGACATATGCTATTGGTGTTATTTAAAAACTAACTAGAGGCAGTGTTGCAAATGATTTCATAGCTCTCCATCAGGTCCTTTTCAAACAACACACTTGGGTGAGAGCTCTTTTTATCTGATTCCATCTGCTGTTGGTAGTGATCAGCATACTGTGGGCATTGTGGTATCATCTGAGATTATGTTGTGAAATAGGAAGTAGAGTTGCAGGCGGATCAGCAAGTATATGCAAACTGTTCAGTTCTATCTCTTGCGGAAACCAAGGGTGCCCAGTTCAGGTTTGGGGAGTAGGGAAGATAAAGTTATCAGCACATTCCTGACACCGCACACTTTACTTTTCACCGTCGTTCCTTGTTTTGGTTCTAGAAAGAGATCAAGAGGGATCCTGTGGCAGATAGTCTCGGAAGCATACAGTAGCACTACTCCATATGCTGAACAAGGGGATAGAAAGAGAAAATGTTAGAAACTGAGGAAGACAGAAAAAACCATCAGTGCCAAGGAAAGGGTAGTAGCAAGTGCAATGACAGAGACAGTATGGTCTCCAGCCTTTTTTTTTTTTTAATATTTTTACTTTCTAAAAGGAAAATCTTTTAAACTTTAGCGCCGACCCCCCTCATTAGATTTAATTTAATTTAATAAGAAGGTGGAAAACTACAGCTCTTAAAATCTTGCCAATATCCCAGTGGGTTCTTTGCAGCCATTAAAAAACAACAAACAGGGAGTTCAGCTTATAAGGACACCAGACACAATGGCATCTTTAAGTATGAGGCGAAGAACAGAAAAGGGCCCATTCCAGAGAGTGGCCCCCCAACCATACCCGGCCTTTTTTTTTTTTTTTTTTTTAATTCTGGTATCATTACAATTTCATCCGGCACCATAATAGACACACTCAACAATTGGTTACTGAATGACTGGTGTCTTATGCCCTAATACTTAGTTTTCCTCACAGTCATTGAATTTAGGGCTAGAGAAAGGAGGCGGCTTTTCGTTCAGTCAACACACTCCATTGACAACTGAGGTCGAGAAATGACAAAGGCAGAAGCTAGGTGTCTTTTCCAGATCCCCAGTCCAGCACAACTGCTGCCATAGGATCACCCCCACATGAAAAACCTTTCATGCCTCTGACTTCTGGATTCTGTGCTGCCGAACTGCAAACGCTGCAAACTGTGATGACTTTGGCCAATGACACTGTGGCCCTGGGGCTTACACACAGCAGGCCCCGTGGACAGCTTAATGAGTGGTTATGCTGCTTTGGAGCTGCCTGACCATGGAGCGGCCGCTCCTGGGTCCCCAGGGCCTTCGTCAGCCGAGTGTGCACAGCTGGTGAAGCAATCTGCCCTGGTGGCCCCGGCGGACAGCTCCGCATGGCCCTCGTAAATGGACTCAGTGTCTCCAGAGCTCCATTTCGTCCCCTTGAAGTGGCGTGTGGCACTTTTTCCGAGTCTCCCCGCGGGATTTCCAGGGCCGTGAACGACTGACCTACGTCTGGCAGCAGCTCCCAGCAGGCCAGTGGGCCTAGAAAGGGAGCGGGCAGGGCCCACCGTCCCTCTTTTCCTGGCTCCGTTCCTGCCACCCTACTGCTCGGTCCGTTTCCCGTTCGCCCTTCCCTCGTCTTCTCCCGAGCGTTTTCTCTCAACGTTTCCCACTTCGTGTTTACAAAGTGCTTACGCCCACTTGCCGGGCAGCAACCTCGCCACCCGAATCCCTTATCCAGTCCCTCCGCCTCCCCGCCCTTCTCGCGGATCCACCTCCGCGGATTCACCCCGCGCCTCCCGGGTCCTCACGTGAGCCCTGCCCCGCCCCCTGCCGTCACGTGAGCCGCCAGCCCCGCCCCGCCCCCGCGCCGGCGCGCTCCGACGTGCCCTGGAACTTACCCTCCCTCGGAGACCAGCCTGCGGGGACGCGCCGGCCGCGGCCGCCGCCGTGTGAGCGCCCTTCAGGCTCGCGTCGGCGTCCTGCAGACCCCGTGCTAGTACAAGAGGGAGCTGCCTCCTGCGAGGCCGTCGTGCTCTCGGTAAGGTGGCGGGACGCGGGTCCCCGTGGACCGAGGGCAGGTTGGTGAGGTGCTGCACAAAGGCGTCCGCGGCCGGGGCTGTGCCCGCCGAGGGCGGCGGAGTTAGGGGGAGGTGTGTGCGGGAGGCGCGCCGGCGCCGAGGTGAGCGCGAGGTGCGGCCGGGGGCGTCGCGGGAGGGGTCAGGGCGCAGGGTGGACGCGGGGGGAAGGGGAGACGTTGCCAGCCCACTGGCCGACGTGGGCGAGAGGGTTTAAATGGCTCGAAGTTGTGGCTCCTCTGCCCCCCGGGTTCCCTGACTTCCTGTGTGAGGGCAGCGCCCGCCCGCCCCGCCCCTAGGAAGGAGGGCGTCGGTGTGTGTGTGTGTGTAAAAGGCAGGCTGGTGTCGCCCTCTTTCCTCGCCTTCTGCAGCTGCGTGTGCCCGCTCTCTAACTGCTGTCGGGTGTGCAAACCTCCGCCCATCCGGGGAGCCCACCTGGGGCCTACTCTCGAGGACTGCTGACCTTAAACTGGTACTTTCGTCTCTGCAGTCTTTAGAGGTGCCCCGCCCCTGTTGAATGGACACTTGGCTACTCTCGCTCTTCTGGGAGCAATCTCATCAAAGTCCTTGAATTAAAAAAAAAACTAGCCTTTACAAGCGTGCTGCCCTCCTCCCCTTTCAGCGTAGTTGATTGTCTTCCAAGAATGGCTGTCCTTTACGTGTTGTATCTTAAGTTACTGCAGACCCTCCGAGAAGAAATGTCTGCAGGGTCATCCTTACAGAAAAACGCACGGCCTTCAGTTTAGAGGCTTGTGATGTTTTCCTTCTGGCTGCCGCAGCAGTTTTTAAATGCATTTGCAAAGGTTAAAGCAAAATGTTTGAAAGCATTCCTTTAGGAAAGTTCTGATGTCATTCCAAGTAAAGTGTTTATGATGGGTGAAGGCAGCTAACACTCGAATTGCTTTATGGTTAATTACGATACACGAGAGCAGCTTTTATCGAATATTTATGCACATATTCCTAAGGGAAGGAAATGTGGAGGAAGGCTCATCAAGTGAGGAGTCACTCACTTCTGGTTCAGATTCAGCCACACTTCCGAAGGTGAGACCTCGGAAGACTCAGGGTTAGAGTGGAAGGTTGTTAGTATCAAGCCCCTAGCCACGCCTGTTTCGCAACTGAGAACTTTGGAGACGGTGGCCTAGAGCTGTTATTTATTTGTCCATATCCAGTGTTCCTTACCTGATCTATAGGAAGGTGTGTTACAGAATGGGCCACGTTTCTGTACGTTTTCTTGTCTGAGTAGACATTCCGGCTGGTGGTGCTAGTAATTTTCTCTTTTCCTCTGTTTTGAAATGACTTGAAAACGTTTCAGAATAGAAATTTGGGAGCCCAGCATAGTGCCTAAAAGCAGGATCTGAAGACTTAACCTTGAGCGATGCATCCTGAGGAGCCAGACAACCTGGATGAATATGTGTGACCCATGGTTGCATGTAGCTTTCTGCTTTGGAGGTGTTTCTTGGGGGAAAAAATAAAGTGTAATGGAACCGATTATATGTGTGTATGTGTATGCCCAGTATTTGTTGATAGGTTTCTCTTCGTACTTTATAGCCAGAAAAGGTGGAAAAGGTTGCTAACTCATTGATTCTTAATATGCCATTTGTAAAGATTAGTTATCCATATATAGTCAATATGTATCTTTAGGTTTTTGTTTTTGTTTTTAACTTACTATACCATTTGTGAGGCACAAGTGAAAACATGTGCCATAAATGCTGTAGAAAAACAGCTTATGATTTGTAGTTAATCATTTGGTTTTCATTTCATTAATTACAAACTTTCTGTTTGGTGCTTTTTAAAAATAGGTGGATAGACCATGGACTTTACAAATGTATGTACTCAAAGTTGTGCAGTTGACATTCCTGAGAATAATAGGGTAATAAAAATTTTAAATGGACTGAAATAAAACAGTGAATATAGTGATGTGTAAAATCCTTATGTGGCACTACCAGTATTTTGCTTACCTGAGAAAATTGGTACTAAGAAAAGGTAACTTAAGGTGAATCTGCCCAAAATGGACAATACCGTTTTCTAGTAGTGGGAAAGAAAAGTGAAATTAAACTTTTATTTTATCTCATATTTAACATTTTTAGTTTTAATTCCAAATATGCACTGTTTTGTGGAATGAATCAGACATAAAAAAGTATGATAGTATCACATAGCATTATTGTATTTCAAATCATGCTTTTCAGATCATCCTCTTTTGAGGAGTCCATTGGGCCACTATCTCTGTGGTTTTTCTTTTCTTCAACTGTTAAGTGGTCTGATTATGCCACATCCTCAGTTGTGGATGGCCTTGCTGTGATTCAGCCATTTCCCTCTTACTTTTATTGACTTAACAAATATCTTGCAGTTTCCGTTTGCAGTTGATTAGCTTTTTATTTGAACCAAACTGCCAAATGCTGACGTGTCTAAGTATCCCTCCCCTGTTGATAATTAGTGCTTCTCAAACTTTAATGTGCATTGGAATCACCTGGACTTCTAACAAGCCCCCAGGTGATACCCTTGCTGCTCTCCTGCCCAGACTACAAACTACTGCAGTCCAATAGAAAAATAATGCCAGTCACCTGTGTAACCTTATTTTTATTTTTATTTAAGTAATCTCTACACCCAGCGTGGGTCTCGAACTCGACCCAGAGATCAAGAGTTGCATGCTCCTCCGACTGAGTCAGCCAGGTGCCCGTCACCTGTGTAATTTTAAAGCTTTTTTTAGTACTCACATGATAAAAAGTAAAAGGGGGAAAAAACCCAAGTGCAATACATTTTTTTATCATCTCATGATGTTATCAACAGGATTCTATTATTCAGACTAAGTCTTCAATTCTTCAGTATATTTTACATACACAGGGCATCTCAGTTTAGATTAGCCACACTTAAAATGCTCAGCAGCCACGTTTGGCTAGTGGCTACTGTATTGAACATCACTTCTGGAGTCTAGAATCTAGACCAGTGCTATTCACCGTGTATTTTTAGATTGGCCCCATCAGTGTCCTTTGGGAACTTGCTAGGAATGTAAATTTTTGGGCTCCACCTTATACTGCTTTCGTTAGGAATGTCTGGGTTTCAGTAACTTGTGTTTTAAAAAACTACAGGATATGACTACAAAATGTATATGTGGTATTCTGGATGGGATCCTTGAACAGAAGTCCATTAGGGGAAAACTAAGGAAGTCCGAATAGAGCATGGATGTTATTATGTGTCAGTATTGGTTCACTGACTATGACAAATGTACTATGCTAACATAAGATGTTAATGGTAGGAGAAACTGTATATAGGGTATATGGGAATTCTCTGTGCTATCTTTGCAATAAATGTGTAAATCTAGAACTCATCTGAAGTTTTTTTAGAGAAGCGCTCTGGGTGATTCCACTGCTCACTAAGAGTTCGAGAAGCCTTGATCTAGATCACTGATAGGGCCTACACTATCGCACCTTGAACGGGTAGGATGGAGGCTAGGTTTAGGTTTGGTGGGGTAAAAATAATAGTATTTTGTAAGAAGAGCTAAAATCTGTAAAGTATTATATCAAGTGCTTTACACATATTTACTCATTTGATTCTCTCAATATGTAGTATCTACTGTTAATAAGCTCCATTTCGCAAATGAAAGAAAACGGGGCTCAGAGAGGTTAAGTGACTTGTCTTAGATCACATGGCTAGGAAGAGGCAGAGGCAGGTGCCTTCGAGGTGGGACTAATTTTATAAGCCATCAGTTAATTTGTCAGTATTTTTCTACTCACAGCTCTTTTTTTTTTTTTTTTAAAGATTTATTTATCGGAGAGGGAGAGGGAGAGCGAGCAAGCACAAGCATGTGTGCAGTGGGGAGGGGCAGAGGGGGAGAGTCTGAAGCCTACTCTGTGCTGTGTGTGGAGCCCATCGCGGGGCTCCATCTCACAATCCTGAAATCATGACCCGAGCTGAAACCAAGAGTTGGACGCTAAATGACTTCGCCACCTGGCACCCCCACAACTTTTGCTTTTTTGAGAAAGCAGTGATCAGTGTGGATACTCTGTATCATGCCTTATAGTTTACAGAGCACTTTTCTCTTTTCCATTCTCACAAGAATCCTTTGAGATTTGTATTGTTTGTTTTACAGGTAAGTTAAGGTGCTCAGAGTCTGAGCACCAAAAAATGGCAAATCCTAGATTTAAATTTCAGGCGTCTAATCCTGAGTTCTGTGCTTTTTTGCCACAGAAGAATTTAGAATATATTTTGCAGTTAGAGTGGTATTTTTAAAAGTTTGCTGAAAATTACCAATATTTTGCTATATATTACTGGTTTGTTCAAAAAATCAGTTTTATTGAGTTGTATGTGTACACTAATATACAGTAACACAACAATAGAAGTGAACTACAGATTCATACAGCCACATGGATGAATCTCAAAAGTGGTGTTCTAAGTGAAACAAGCCGGATATAGAAGGCTCACACGGTATGATTAGTGCGTACCTTCTTTCACCACTTTACTTCTTTTAGTAAGCAGTGATTAACGTGAAGCTTTGTGTCATGCTTTATAGTTTACTAAGTACTTTTTCACATTTTCTCTATCCCTTCTCACAAGGATCTCTCTTAAAAACAATTTTTTTAGTATAATTGACACAGTGTTACATTAGTTTCAGGTGTACAACATAGCATTTCAACATTTTCTATTCCTTTTGCTGTGCTCAGCCCAAGTATAGCTACCATCTGTCACCATACAACACTATTGTAGTATCATTGACTATATTCCTTATGCTGCGCCTTTTGTTCCCATGACCTATTCAGTCCGTAACTGGAAGCTTTTATCTCCCAGTCTCCTTCACCCATTTTGCCCATTTCCCTCTGCTCCCCCTCCAACCCTTTCCTAGGATCTCTTAAGGTTTGTATTCTTTCCTGTTTTACAGATGGAGGTACAGTTAGTTTAGGCATTCATTAGTTGATAGGCCTTTGAGTTATTTCCGGTTTCTGGCACTTATGACTAAAGCTGTTATGAATGTTCATTATAAAGCCTTTGCGTGGACTATGCTTTCATTTTTCTTAGGTAAATACCTAGAGGTATTGAAAAGTGATGGCTCGATCATATGTAAATGCATGCTTAATAACTTTATAAGAAACTGCCAAAGTGTTTTCCAAAGTGGCTTTACCATTCTGCATTCCCACCAGCAGTGAATGAGAATTCTAGTTGCTGGTGTCCGTACCATATGAAATATCCTTTTTATATATTTAAAGCCATTCTAGTGTGTGTGTGGAGAGGAACAGTTGGTGCTTTGAATTTACATTATTAGTGTTTTTTAAAAAACAGTATTGTTGAGGTATAATTGCTGTATAATCTGCATATATTTTAAAAGTGTAATTTGATGACCTTTGAGATACACACACACACCCCTCCCCCCAAATTTCTTTGAGCCCAAGGGTAATTCATTACCTTGTTTTCTGGTCAATATTGATTTGCTTTCTGGCGCTATAGATTTGTTTGCATTTTCTAGAATTGTATATGGATGGAACCATACAGTGTGCACTTTCTTGTCTGAATTTCCCCACTCAGCAAAATTAGTGTGAAATTTGTCCCGTTTGTTGTGTGTATTAGTAGTTAATTCCTTTTTGTTGCTGAGTGATATCCCGCTGTGTGGATATTCCACAATTAGTTTATCCATTCACCTCTTGATGGCCATTTGGATTGTTTCCAGTTTGGGGCTGTTAGAAATAAAGCTGCTGTGAACATTCACCTACAGGTCTTTGTGTGGATACATGCTTTCGTTTCTCTTGGGTAAAATACCTAGGGGTAGATTCCCTGGGTCCTGTGGTAGATGTATATTTAAAATTTTAAGAACCTGCCAAACTTTTTCCGAAGTGGTTTTACCATTTTACATGTCCACCAGCAGTGTGTGAGAGTTTTAATTGTTCCACATTCTAGAAAAACACTGGTGTATGGTCAGTCTTAAATATTAGTCATTCTAGTGGATGTGTACTATTATTTCTTTGTGGCTTTAATTTGCATTTCCCTAATAACTGAAGATGTTGGGCATCTTCTCATGGGCTTATTTACCATCTATAGATATTTGGATAAGTGTTTATATCTTTTGCCCATTTTTTATTGGGTTGTATAGACTTGTACAGTTCTTTATATATTTAAATGTGAGTCCTTTGTTGAAGATAAGTTTGCATCTATATTCAATGAGGGATGTTGGTCTTTAGTTTTTGTTATAATATCTTTGTCTGGTTTTGGATAATGCTGACCTGATAGAATGAGTTGGAATGTTTTTCCTCTGTTTCTTCAAAAGCTTTGTATAGAATTGGTATTATCGTCCTTATATTTTTGGTAAATTCTCTAGTGAAGCCATCTGGGCCAGGACTTTGTGGGAAGTTATTTATTTATTTATTTATTTATTTTAAAAGATTTTGTTTATTACAACATGAGAGAGTGCGTGTGCGAGAGCACACAGCAGGGGGAGGAGCAGAGGGAGAGGGAGCAGGGAGTCCAACTCCGTGCAGCACTTGATTCCAGGATCCAGGGATCATGACCTGAGCCAAAGGCAGATGCCTAACCAACTGAGCCACCCAGGTGCACTGTGGGAAGATTTTAAAAGATTTTTAAAGACAGATCAATTTATTTAGTAACTATAGGGCTATTTAGGTTATCCATTTCTTCTGAAGTTCTGGTAACTTGTCTTTCAGGAAATTTGCCTGGTTCATCTAAGTTGTTGGATTTACTGGCTTAAAGTTGTTGATAATATTGTCTTATCTTCCTTTTGATGTCTTTAGATCTGTAGTTATGTCCCCTGTCTCATTCCTGATATTGGTAATTTGTGTTTTTTTTCCCCTTTTATTCTGGATCAGTTTGACTAGAAGGTTATCAGTATTACAGATCTTCTTTAAAAACCAGCTTCTGATTTCATCTAACATTTTTCTGTTTATTGACTTCTGCTCTTTAGCATGTCCTTTCTTCTGCTTACTTGGGGTTTAATTTGCTCTTCATCTAGTTTCTTAGAGTGGAAGTGTACATCATTGATTTGAGACCTTTCTTCTTTTCTAATATGGGCATTTACTGCTATGAATTTTCTCTGAGCACTACTTTAGCTGCATCCCATAAATTCTGAGATGTCATGTTTTCATTTTCATTTCAGTTCAGATTTCCTGTTTGATTTCTTTTACTTCTGAGTTATTTAGAAGTGTGTTGTTCAGATTCCAACAAATTTGTGGGTTTTTAAGCTGTGTTTCATTACTTTATAACTTAATTCAGTTGTTAGAGAATATGCCTTGGTATGATTTCAGTCCTTTTAAATTTATTGAGATTTGTCTCATGGCCCAGAATATAGTCTGCAGAAAATGTATGTTGATAGGAGACTACTGAACTGGCTGTCCTGTTGTTAGCATTTCCATTAGCTCTGTATAAGTGTTCCAGTTGTTGGTATCAGCACTTTGAGTTGTCTTTGTTTTGTAAAAATAACTTTATTGTGGTAGGTATGTGATAACTTGTTTTGATTTAATTTGCATTATTGGATATTCAGTGTTTTCTAAAAGAATTTTAATTTGAATAAAAATTAAGAATCATAGTGTGTTTTCTTTTCCAGTAGAGGACAGAAAGTGCTGATGGATTGGTAGTAGTAGTAGTTCATCATTTGTATGCTACGTAAGTACTACTTCTCAGTTTTCTCAAAGTTTGAATGTTTGCCTTTTAAAATTTACTTTGAAAGAGGATCTGTAAAAGCTATCAGGATTTTAGTGACTTTTGTGTTTTTTGGGTAGACAGGTATAAGGTGATTTAAATTGTAGTCTGCAATGACTATTGTGGTAATATATACAGAATAGTTTTGTATGTATATACCACATTTTGTTTAGGCATTTATCTATTTATGGACATTTGGTTTGCTTCCACCTTTTGGCTGTTGTGATTAGTGCTGCTATTAACATGGATGCACATATATCTTTTCAAGTCCCTGCTTTCCATTCTTTTGGATGTGTGTCCAGAAGTGGAATTGCTGGGTGTTTTGAAAAACCACTGTACTGTTTACCCCAGTGGCTGAACCATTTTGCATTCCTACCAGCAATGCACAAGAATGGCAATTTCTCCACATCCTCACCAGCACTTATTTTGGGGTTTTTTTGGTTGTTGTTGCTTTTGTTTGTTCTTTACAATAGCCACCCTGATTGGTGTGAAGTGGTATCATTGTAGTTTCGATTTGCATTTCCCTAATGATAGTGATGTTGAACATCTTTCCCTGTGCTTATTGGCCATTTGTGTATCATCTTTGGGAAAAATATCTATTCAAGTCCTTTGCCTGTAGTGGCCACAATGTTAATTTGGAGTAGGTTGGCATCATTTAAGCATTGAAAAGAATAGTCCCCCACCCTTTTTTTTTTTTTTAAAGTTACTGATGTCTGACTAGAACTTTGCAATGGCCGGTTGTTAATATCACTACACTTGTATTTGCCTTTGTTTTGTAGATTATATCATTTTTTAAAGTACAGGATTTGGTAAACATTTGAAAGTAGTTGAATGTAAATAGTCATTTCAAAGATTTTCTTTAGGAGGGTAATGTGTATAGTTCTGGAGGTTTATCTGAATGGGTTATGCAGAGAATGAATAAAGTTTTTCATCTAGAGTAAATTATTAGAGGATTAGAAATCCTATGAAACTTTATAAAGACCAAGGTTATGATTTTCTGATTAATATATGACAACATGATAATGGTATGGACTGAGAACATGAGCATAGGTGCTTCCCCAAAGGAAAATCAAAGAGTTGTTACTGTAAGGCAGGCAGGTGAGATGCCACAGAGGCAAGATCAAATTTATGTGAACTGTTAAAAAAAAAAAAGTTAATTTCGTTCTTTTTTTTTTCCCTAAAGACTCTATTTATTTATTTGGTAAAGAGAGAGAGTGCGCCCACAAGCAGGGGGAGCAGCAGGCAGAGGGAGACGCAGGTTCCCTGCTGAGCAGAGAGCCCCATGTGGGCCTCTATTCCAGGATTCTGAGATCATGACTGGAGCCAAGGCGGATGCTTAACTGACTGAGCCACCCAGGCACCCCTTTTCATTTGTTTGTTTGTTTGCTTAATTAAAAATGATTAGAAAGTTCTTAGTAAGGAATAAAAAAATGGGACTCAGGTGTTGAGGGTCCATTGATTGGAGTGCATTTAGAAGAGAGTAAAAAAAAAAAGCTGACAAACATAGAAGCAGAATTATCAAAGAAGGGTGGTTTTAAAGGTTAACATGGAGCCACTATCAGTATAGGTAGCTTATGAAATAGGAGAATCTGAAGGAAAAGGAAGTTAACTTCCTGGCTCAAGAAAAAGTTCTTGTTTCTTAGACTTTTTACTAGTTCCGAGTTTTTTTTTTTTTTTTTTTTTTTGGTTCTGTTTTTTGTTTGTTTGGTTTTTGTTTTTTGTTTTTTTCCTACCTTACCAGGCTATCTTCCTGGTATCCTACACCATCACGTTAAAACTCTCAGTGTGTGCAAATGAATCTGAAGGGATTAAATTCCAGTTGAATCTTTAATCCTTTTTGGTCTGAAAGGGCTTGATCAGGGTGCTTTACTAAAGTACTGAGTGTGCGAAATTTTTAGTACTGTAGGCTCCTCACTTTCTGCTGTCATATATCAGCTGGATCTGTATTTACTCTCCATGTAAATCTCCATATAAGAGATTATTTTAGAATGGTTTTGAAAATGTAACAACCACTGATAATAGAAAATCCTATTACCTCTTAAATAATTGTAATTTGTGTTTTGATGAGAGAAACAGGCACTGATTCTCCATAAATGCAAGGTGTAAAAGTAACTAAAGAAACATGAGTTTACTTAAATTATTCAAACATGTGTCAGTGTAATGTAAGATATTTTAATATGAATATAAAATATGTATGGTATCACTTTTAATTTGGATTTAAATCTAGTCCTTAAAATCTAGAGGGCGAAGGGTCAATATGGCACTATAAGATGCTCTGGACTCATATTGTGTATTTTCTGCCCCAGTCCTTGGATCAGCCATTTCTCCAAAGAGCTTTGGTTCCTTTATTTGCAGATTAGTATTAGAAAACTTACCTGGGTGCTACGTATACTTTTTGCTGGTAGGCTGTCATTTTTACTGACAACAAGGAAATATGCATGTGTCTACTAAGCAATATATAGATGTATATCTGTAATATTTCTTTATGAAGTCACCTTTATGTAATTTTAACTCTAGGAAGCTAAAAATGAGTTCATAGTGATGTCTCCGGATCTAATCCATGGATCATTCTAATCTTTTCCGCAGGGTTATAAATTCCCACTCAGTTATTGAGAAAACTGGCTCCCATCATTCACATTCCATTTAATTATTTAATTCTAGTATACATATATGACAGTATCAGAATTTTTGACTTATACCCCCATGGGAAGTGTTTTTATCAGCTTAGAATACAGTACTTATGTGCAGTTCCTTTGCCTATATTCTTACAGACCTCACTTATTTCCAAGGTAAGTTAGGTCAGCATCCTCCTCCAGAGGTTGTTCCATATATTTGTCATATTTTTAGACTATCGTGTGATCGCTAGGTCGGATGGCAAGACCATGTTTAGCTTTGTAAGAGATTGCTGAACTGTATTCAGAGTGGCTGAACCATTCTGCATTCCTACCGGCAATGAATGTTGTATTGCTCTGTATCCTCACTTGCACTTCGTGTCGTCAGTTTTTTGGATTGTAGCCATTATAATAGGTGTGTGCTGTGGTGTCTTGTTTTAATTTGTAATTCCCTAATGACATAATGTTGAGCACTTTTCCTGTGCTTCTTTGCCATCTGATTGTTTTCTTTCATGATATCTTCTCAGATCCTTTTTCCATTTAAAATATTGGGTTCTTTTTTGTTGACTTTTAAGAGTTCTTTGTATATTTGGTGTACAAGTTCTTAATCAGATATGTGCTTTGAAACTGTTCTCTCGTGTGTGGTTGATGTTTTCATTTTCTTAGCAGTGTCTTCCACAAAGCAGAAATTTTTAATTTTAATAAAGTCCTATTTTTTTCATCGACATCGATTGTGTATTTGGTGGTATATCTAAAAACTCATTGTCAAACCCAAGGTCATATTTCTTCTCTTTTAAATTGGAGTATTTTCTCCATTCTTGTAACAATCCAAGAAAAAGTCATTATGTCCACCTTTATTTCTGACTAAGACTTCATGGCACAAATTGCCCTAAAATACCCCATACAAATGTTTTTAGTAAAATATGCTTGCTTCCCCAAATGCTTCTTTTGTTGTTTCCTCATTTTTGTTTCAGATTTAAATCTTGGTTTTGAATTTCCTTTACTAGTTTATGTTTGACTGTGTTCTCTCCTGTTTTCCAGTTACCCAGTTACTTCCTGTATCCCTCTGCTGTCCCCACTTTTGCTATTTCTTTATGGCTAGAATAGCTGATAATAATCAACTGTATTTTCCTTCTCTTCTTTAGACCTAAAGAAATGTCTTATATTCTACACTTTTTTATTCTTAGAAAATAGGGATAATGCATTATGAAAAACTAAGTGCTCACTAGTGGTCTGTGCTTTCTTGTTGTACAAGTATACAGTTTACAAAATTATTTGGTGTAATTTCTTATTCTGAAACTTAATACTGGAATTGTTCTTAACTATTTGTTGTGCTCATTAAGTTTAATTGATTTGTTTAGTCGAGGTGTGTTTAGGGATTCTTCATTTTAAACAAGTACTTTTAAAACTTCTTGGAGAACTTCATGTCAAGAATAATTGCTTAAATTGTATTTTTTAGTTGGTTAATATTTATATGTGTGAGGCTGTATTAATATTTTGTTGCTCATGGCACTAGAATTGCTAAATTGGTTGTACATATATGTATTAGGCTTAATGTGTAGACTCATTACAAAAAAAATTGTAGACTACTCATTACAGATGCATTTACTATATATCTCTTAAGATTGTGTTTACTTGTTTACTTTTTTGATATACCTAGTAAAGATACCATGCTGAGAGATGTACTTGATTAAAACAGATGTCCTGGGGGAGGAAGATAACATGTGCTGAGCTGTGTAATTTGTGGTAGGAAAGAAAATGAGAAAAAATGGCAGACAATGGAGGAGGCGATTAGATTTTAAAATAGCCTCGTAGGAAGTTCTGAATCTGACGTGGGGGGAAGAGAAGTAAAAGATGTAAGCAGTTGTGTGTGTGTGTATCTGTGTGTATATCTGTTCTTGTTGAAACATGAGGAAGAAGAAGATTGGTAAGAGGCATGGCGAGCCTACGTGGGTATTTTTGAAACTGCCAAGTAAAGCAGTGGTTGGTACTGGGCAGTAGATATGCAAAAACTTTATGTATATTGGTGGTTGGGTAATTGGTTGTAAGTGTACTTGTGATGAATATGGACAAAGGAGTGTGGTGAAGAGTACAGAATGTATTTCAACTGGAGGAGAGTTGCATTCAAAGCGTTATAGTTGGATGACTTACGATTCTAACCAAAGTACTTGGGAGGATAAGATAGCAGGATAAACAGTGTTAACCTAGTCAAAAGAGAAGAATCCACAAGTTTGGAAAATAGAGAAAGAAGCAAGTGAATGAAAAATTTAAAAAGGTAGATTTTTAAAATAGAGTTTATGTTTTTAAGTAAAGTTGGGCAACATAACTTACACATTTGCAGATAATTTTCACGTAGATCTGAGGTTTTTAGAGCTACCCACAATTATTTTCTTTGAATTCATAGCTTATAAGGCTTTTAAAAAAAATTTTATGTAACTTTTCCCAGACCTTGGGTTGTGATATATAATTCCTGCTATATGACTTTCTAGAAGTTTATAATTTTAAGTCTCTCTTAAGGGCTTCCCAGTTTCATTCCCCATCTCACCACCCCAATATTATAACTAGAAAACAATCTCAGCTCCAGTTCTCCTATTCTTATCCCATTCTGTCTACTCTTGTTCATGTTGCTTGCCTTGATATCCAACTACCTTTCCTGTATGGAAGTTTTTGACTACTCCATTTTCCTTGCCCTTCCAGTCTCATTTTCTTTAAAGCTTTAGATTGCATGTCTCATGTTGCACATAGTGAATTAACTTATCTTTCTCCCTAACTCTTCCTTCATACCTGTCTTTGTAGTCACTGGGCAAGGTGTAGTCATAAAGCCTGGCAGTGAAAGGGGCTGAACTCGGACTGGCTTTTAACCTATTGTGGCTCCCCGCTGCCCAGCCTCTCTGCTACTAGCGTACAGTTTTCTTGTTATTCTTCATACTTTCCTTTTCTCCATTCCTGTGGATAAATATCGGACTAGTTATAGTACATCTGAGCTCAGAGATATTGCTTAAGGTATTTTTTTATTTCCTGGAAAGAAAAAGAAAAAAAAAATCACCTGAGGGTAAGTACTTCAGTGTGGAGTTTTGAAACGTTGTAGCGAAAAACTTTTGTGTAGGTAAAAGGATTAAAAGCACATAATGACCATTGTCCTGGAAATGAAGGTAAAGGCTGAACATTTGAAAGGTCAAAATCTCTGTTTACTGCTACGGGAGAGACCTTGGAGACTTGGCGGGGCTTGGGTGGGATAGAGATAGGAAGCAGATTTTGAATATGGTAAATTTTAGGTACCTGTTAGAACACTAAGTGGGTTTGGTTTCTGTGGTTCAGTAGTCTCTTTAATGTAGAAGAATCTTCCTCCATTTTTCATTTTTTATGAAACTGAATTTTTTGAAGATTTCAGGTCTGTCATCTAATAGGATGTCTTACACTTTGGAATTGTTTTCTAATAATTAGCTTAGATTTAACATGTTTTTGACAAGAATACAACTGAGGTAGCATTGTGTACATCACAGTAGGAGGCATATATCATCAAGGTTGTCCCACTGTTCTTGTAATTAAGTTTGATCACTTGGTTTAGCTCACGATTGCTGGCTTTCTCTTATGTAAAGGTATATTCCTCTATTTATAATTAGTAAGTAGTCTGTGGGGAAATATGTTAGGACTCCCAGTAGCTTTTAGTATTTGTTTTCACTCTCTCTCTCTGCTAGTACCGTGAACTTGAAAACCCGTTCTGTCATTTTAACAATTTTACGAAAGTTGTTTTTCTTATTAGAAATTTAAGAAGATATTTGTTAGAATAAAAAAATAAAGGGCAAAAATGAAGTTGAAATTATGTGGAAGTGTACTAGGAGGGGGCAGTGTTGAAGCATACCTTGTTTTTGTACACTTTGGAGGGTGGCATTCAACACAATTGTGAAATATAACATTGTAGCTATTATCAAAATGTGAGCAACCCATTACAAGAATTCTAAAACAAGAGCAACATTATATATTAGCCTTCTTAAGGCAATCCTGCTTAATGAACTTTATTATTATTTTTTTAATAGGTTTAAATGTAATACTGGATATTTCTTTTAAGGTAAGTTTTTTCTTTTTTTTCTTTATTTTTTTTTGAAACATTACATTATTAAATTTGTTATCCAAGTAGTTTGTCTAGAAAATAAATTTCTGTTACTGAAATTGGATCATTAATTTATTTATCACCTGGGCTTTTGGGCTTTGTTTGTTTCAGAGAAGAAAATTGTCTTCAGGGGAATGATTGTTAACTGCACACACAGCACCCAGTGATATGATGCCCAACAGTTGGATGCTGAAGAAGATTGGTAGGTTGTCATGGGACCTTGGGTTTCCACATTTCTGGTACATCTCAGTATTCAGAAGTGCTTGGATTTGCCTTGGGATCCTTGAGCTTTGGGTTGAATATTAGTTTCCTAGGGCTGCTGTAACAAAGTGCCACACACTCGGTGGCTCAAAACAATAGAAACTTATTCTCTCCTGGTTCTGGAGATTAGATGTCCAAAATAAAGGCATTGGCAGGGCTGTACTCCCTCTATGAGGGCTTTAGGAAAGAATCTTTCTTTGCCTTTTCCTGGTTTGTGGTAGCTGCTGGCAGTCCTTGGTGTTCCTTGCTGACAGCTGCTTCAGTCCACTTTCTGCCTCTGTCTTCACGTAGCCGTCTTCCTTCTGTCCGTCTGTGTGTCTCCTCTCCCTGCCTCCAATCCCCTTCTCTTTGTAAAAACACCAGTCATTGGATTTTTGTCCCATCCTAATCACGTATGACCTCATCTTAAATTGATCACATCTGCAAAGATCCTTTTTCCAAATAAGGTCACATTCACAGGTCCTGAGGTTAGGACTTAAACATACTTTTTTGGGAAACACAGTTCAAAAGAACAGATTCATGGTTGGGGCTTGACTTGAGTTGTAGCAATATCGAGGTGCTGTGATCACTTTGAAGCTTGAGTTCTGTGTTCTCTGTGTTCTCTGAGAACTATTTTGAAATTGGTGTAGAAATAAAAATGAATCCCTAGATTTCTCAAGCCAATTTAGGGCTATTTCTGTAATAGACTTTGGTGGAGGGGGTGAGAATTTTTAACATATACAGATAAAAAGAGTGGTTATTTCTTTGCATTTGTGGGATTCAGTCTGACAAGAATTGTGGCCCTCCTGAGATAGACATAAGCGGGAAACAAAGTTAGCTAGGAGTTTCTTTTCTTTGTGTGTGTACTTTGCCTAACAATAACAGTGCTGTCCTTTTTATCTGTTTGTGTTAGGAAAGGAAACTTGTATAATTGGATAACTTTTTTTTAAGCTTCTTAATACTCTTGACCATTTTAGAAAACAAAGGGTACAGGGTTATTGAAATTCAGCTCCACCCTCAAAGAAGGTCTTAGATAAGTGAACCTAGCTCAGTGAACCTAGCTCAGCGCCTGGCCCTTGGTAAGTGCCTAATACATATTTGTTATTAGTGAGCCTTTCTAAGAATGTGAAGGAGGTTTGAGGTAGTCAAGAAAAGAGGGAAAGTTCTCACCTCTTATTTTCTGGGTATTTTTCTGTCTGGCTGGTTAGGGTATTTATTATTCCAGTAATTGGTTTGGTTTTGTTTATAAATGACTAGAAAATGTAGATTACAGTTAGATTGAGTGTTTTTAATTATAGGACAATACATATGATATTAGACACATGTTTACTTTTTGGGGTTTGAGATTTGAAGGTAATATTCTTAAAGTGCCTGTATTATATGATGCTTGTGAATAAATCTTAAAAATCAGGCTGTGTTAACGTTTTCTTCGTTCTCTTCCTCCACTTAAATAGAAATAGCTCTGTTAATACACCAAGCTGTAAAGCCATAATGTGGCATACCATCCTGTTTGAGAGGTGAACATTGTTGAATAAAAATGGCTGACAGAAGTGGGAAGACTATTCCGGGACAAGTGTATATTGAAGTGGAATATGATTATGAATATGAAGCCAAGGACAGAAAGATTGTGATAAAACAAGGGGAACGATACATCTTGGTGAAAAAGACCAATGATGACTGGTGGCAAGTGAAACCAGATGAGAATTCCAAGGCGTTTTATGTGCCAGCCCAGTATGTTAAGGAGGTCACCCGCAAAGCTCTCATGCCGCCTGTTAAACAGGCAGTTGGACTGCCAAATAATTCTATGAAAATGATACAGAGTCTCCATCTTCAGAGGTCAACAGAAAATGTGAACAAATTGCCTGAGCTTTCAAGTTTTGGAAAGCCATCGTCGTCTGTTCAAGGAACAGGTCTTATTCGTGATGCGAATCAGAATTTTGGACCTAACTATAATCCAGGTCAGACTGTGAACCTAAGCCTGGACCTGACCCATAACAATGGAAAGTTTAACAGTGACTCACATTCTCCTAAAGTTTCTGGCCAGAATAGGACGCGCTTATTTGGTCACTTTCCCGGTCCGGAGTTCTTGGATGTAGAGAAAACTAGCTTCTCCCAGGAACAGTCTTGTGATTCAGCAGGAGAAGGCTCGGAAAGAGTACATCAGGATTCTGAGTCTGGCGATGAACTTAGCAGCAGCTCCACTGAACAGATAAGGGTAAGATGAAAAGTAGAACCATGGAACACTTATACCACCGTAACAAAAATACTACAGATTTTAATTAAAGTCTTTGTAGGAGTTAGGAATTGTTTGTTTTGCTTTGTTTTTAGAATACACAGGTTCTGTCCTGATTTAGAGATGGAGAATAGTGTCATAACTTAGGGAGTTCATAAAGGTTGACCTTACGGTTTCCATACTTCTTGTACCTTTATGGGGCTTTATGTGTGGAAAAGGTTTTTTATCCTCTCTATTGATGCTGCATAGGGTAGAAAGGATTTACTTAACTTATCCAGTGATGATATTTCTTTTACTAGGCAAAGTTTGTTTTCTAACTGTACTCATTTTAACTTGTTTCCGATAAGTTTTCAGGTAATAATGGGTGTATGAGGAAAGATATCCCTGGAATGTTAGCTACTTGTTCTTTGAAACTGGCTTATTAACCTTGAATATTTAAAAAAATACAGAGCTCACAAATCTTTACCTTCATTCATGCACTTTTGTGTCTTACGTGTCTAAATATACACATTTGCTTGCCTAGAACATTAGCCTGAAAAAAATGTTGTGTCCGTGGTTTGATTCCCCCCCTTACCTAACTTTGAGATTAGTTTATACCAGTTTGTCAAGTCAAGTGAAATAATTTTAAAAGCAAATGTAGGAAATTGAACTTGAATGTATTTGGATAAGTCTAATTTTAAGTGAAATTGAAAATGGATAGATTTTTGGCCTAAAGCTCTGTTTTAAGATGTATTCATCAAGTTAAGTCCGTATTTGTGAGGCTGCTCTTAGAATTGGTCTGATTGTGATGGAACCAGTTTGTTCTTCCTTTAGCTTTTAATTTTTCTTGTGACATTTTGAATGAAAATAAGGAAAAGGAAAGATTCACTAGAGAAACTTGTGATGTTTGAGATCGAGGCAGTTATATGAAGTAGCAATATCAGTTTACCATCATGTGTCTCAGCAGGCTTCTATTTCTTTAGTCTCTGTGTGATACTTTGACATAGGATATGTAATGTTTCCTGAAATTTTTCTGTTCATGCTCCTTATTGAACTAGTGGGACCTGGGAAAGATGTGTTTTCTATTCCTGATAACCATCACTGTTACTGCACACTTCAAGATTACGTTTTATTTAGGTGCACTAGCAGTCCTGGGTTCTCTTCGTCATGCTCATCTTAAATTCACTGCATGGAACCTCATGGCTCCTAACCTCTCCTGAGCCCTTAACACTGGAAATCCTGTTAGTTCTATCTCTCTAGGAGGTCCTTTTCCTAACTCTCCGCAGCAAGTGTTTTCAAACTTTTTCATTTTTTGAATTCTCTCATTGACCTGCTTTTCCCTGCTCTCTTCTCTTGGGTAACCTTGCCTTCTATCTCACAGCCTAAATAAAAGCTTTGGGATGGAAACTCTTTGGCTTTGGGGAGGCTGTATTGCACAGCAGTTGATAGTGCTGGCTTTAGATTTGGATCTGGTTCCATACCGCTTACCAGCTGTGCCATAATTGGGGCAAAGTACTTAACCTCCGTGTGCCTCAGTTTCCTCATCTTAAGATGGGGATCACGGGGTTGTTGAGGATTAAGTGGGTTGCTATATCTAATAGAGCTATGCCTTGTGCATAAATGCATTATGTATCTATTGCTACTTGATAAATTACTCTCCAGTCTGGTGGATTAAAACAGTAAACATTATCTCAGTTTCTGTGCTCAGTAACTCAGAAGCAGGTTAATTGAGTGGTTTTAAAGGCTTAGGGTCTCATGAGGTTATAGTCTTATGAAGGCTTGGCTGGGGCTGGAGAAACTGCTTCCGAGATGGCTCACTCACAGGGAACTAGTTGTGCCTCTTTACAGGTGCTCGAATGATGTAGACCAGCTTTCCCTCAGAAGGCACAGCCCAAGATGGAACAAGGCATTGTCTTTTAAAAGCCAGCGTCTTGGAAGTCTCACACTATTGTTTCCTATTGGTTACACATTCCTGCTGTATTCTGTGCGGGAGGAGACAACATAGGGGTACGAATGTCAGGAGAGGAGGATCATTGGGGGCCATCTTGGGGCTGGCTAGCTTAGTAAGTATTCAGTACTGACTTACAAAGAGAGCTGTCGTTGTTGTTTTATTGCTATTTCCCCCATCAAATCTGTAAGTACACCTGTATCAGCAGTCCCCTTTCCCCCGCATGCAGCGCAAGCATTGCCTCTCTTATCCAAGGGCAGTCTCTTTATATCTGCTTTCCCCCACTTTTTCACAAACCTTTTGCTGAAGAGTATGCAGCATTGTGCTCATATGGCTTTAGACTGATTATTTACTATGTTTTCTCTCTTATCATTTAAATCTGTTCATGTTTTTCCCATTTTAGTAAAGCTTTTCAACAATACCTTCCCCTGTGGGTATCACTTTATCACCCTTTCCCTTTACTGGCAACTTCTGGTAAGAGTTGTATATATTTGCTTCTCTACATTTCATCATTTTCTACTCACTCCTTAACCTAAAACTTAAACTTCTTAGCCCTAGCAGGGCTTCTGGCTCCAACATTCTACCTAAACTCCTTTTGCTGAAAGATACTCATTGTTAATTAATTTACAGACAATTGAAAACATTTATACATAGTATCATCATCACAGTGAATAAGATTAATAACACACGGCAATTTAAAACAATCCTTTGTTGAGGCATTGCACACAATCCAGTGGAGTAGTCTTAAATGCATGACCTGATGGATTTGCACTTAGGTACGCAGCTCTGTAACTAACCGTCAGTCCTTCCCAGTCAATATCTACTCCCTTCCCCTTAACGTCTGTTAGAATATTTTCATTTTTCTGACTTACGTTGTCAGAAAACTATGCTATAAAATCACAGTCAAGATATTGTCTTTTGTACAGTCTAGATACTGAGCATTTCTGTCACCACAAGCATCCTTTATGTTGCCCTTGGGTAGCCACATCCTCTTCCCTCCCGTGCCTGTCCCTCCTTAACCCCTGACCACCACTAGTTTGTTTTCCATCTTCATAATTTTGTCATTTCAAGAATGTTATATAAATGGAATCTTATGCCGTATACCTTTAGAGATTGGCTTTTCCATTCAGCATAATTCTCTGGAGATTGATCCAGTTGGTTGCGTACTTTGTTTTGTTGTTGACCAGAATTCTGTGGTTTGGGTGTACCACACTTTGTTTCACCATTAACCCAGTGAAAAACATCTAAGTCTCCAGTGTTTTGTGACTGCAAACAAAGCTGCTCCCAACACGGAGCTCAATCCCGTGACCCCGAGATCATGACTTGAGCTGAAACCAAGAGTCCGATGCTTAACTGACTGAACCACCCAGGTGCCCCCTTTTGCCCATTTCCTAACTGGACTGTTTGTTTTTGTACTCTTGAGTTTAGAGAGGTCTTTAGTCTAGATACTAATCATTTGTCAGATACATGGTTTGGAAATATTTTCTCCCAATGTATACCTTGTCTTGTCCTTAACAGCTGTTTTAATCAGGGTTCTCCAGAGAAACAGCACCAGGATCTACACATGTACACACACATATACATACATATAGACAGATTTAATTTTAGGAATTGACTTGTGCTTATGAAAATTGGAAAGTCCAGGATCTGCAGAGTGGATGGTAGGCTGCAAACCCAGGGAAGAGCCAGTGTTGAAATTCAAATTCCAAGGTTGTCTGCTGGCAGAATTTATTCTTGCTTTGGGGGAAATTAGCCTTTTGTTCTATTCTGGCCTTCAGCTGATTTGAGGAGGCCTACCCACGTTATGGGGAGCAATTTAATTTACTCGGAGTCCACTGACTTAAATGTTAATTGCATCCAAAAAACACCTTTACAGAAACATCCAGACTAATGTTCCACCAAATACCTGGCCCAGCTGAGTTGATACATAAAATTAACCATCACAGTAAGCCAAGATCCTAAATACTTCCTTCTTTTCTCCCCCTAAGTTTATAGATTTACATTTTCTATTTGAATCTGTGTTTCATTTTGAGTTTAATTTTTATATAAGGTGTGAAATTTAAGGGTTTTCTTGTTGTTTTGGGGGTTTTATTTGTGCCTGTGGATATCTAATTATTCTGTTTCATTTCATATGTGTGTCTGTCTCTCCTCTAATATCACACAGCTTTGATTACTGCAGCTATGTAATAGGTCTTAAAATTTGTAGACTGACTCCTCCCAATTTGTTCTTCAAAATTGTTTTAGTTATTATAGTAGACTAAATTATAATTCACCAAAGATATCAGGTCCCAATCCCTGGAACATATAGAGGACCCAGAAATAGATCTGTGCCAACTGATTTTTGACAAAAGTGTAAAAGCAATTTACTGGAGGAAAGATAGTGTTTTCAACAAATGGTACTATAATAATGTTGTAACATATCAGTACTTCATTCCTTCTTATGGTGGAATGATAGATTATTATTTACCCATCCATCACTTGTTGGGCATTTTGTTCGTGTCCACCTTTTTGCTACTGTGAATAATACCGGTGTAAACACTTGTGTACAAATTTTTTTGTTTAAGATTTTATAATTTATTTTAGAGCGTGCACCTGCAAGCGGGGGTAGGGACAGAGAGGGACAAGCAGACTCTGTGCTGAACAGGGGGGCCAACGTGGGTCTCGATCCCACAACCTCTCGAGATCATGACCTGAGCTGAAATCAAGACTCAGATGCTTAACCGTTTGAGCCACCTAGGAGCTCCTTGTGTACAAGTTTTTGGGTGGATATATGTTTTTATTTCTCTTGGGTAAATACCTAGGAGTGGAATTGCTAGGTGATAGGGTAACTCTTTGTTTAACTGTTTGAGGAACTGTCAGACTGTTTTCCAAAGTGGCTTCACGATTTTACATTCCCAACAGCAGTGTTTGAGGGTTCCAATTTTTCCATATCCTCTTTAATATTGGTTAGTATCTGACTTTTTTTTTTTTTAAAGATTTTATTTATTTATTTGACAGAGATAGAGACAGCCAGTGAGAGAGGGAACACAAGCAGGGGGAGTGGGAGAGGAAGAAGCAGGCTCATAGCGGAGGAGCCTGATGTGGGGCTCGATCCCGTAACGCCGGGATCACGCCCTGAGCCGAAGGCAGACGCTTAACCGCTGTGCCACCCAGGCGCCCCAGTATCTGACTTTCTGATCACAGCTATCCTAGTGGGTATGAAGTGGTATTAGTATGGCTTTGATTTGCATTTCCCTCATGATTAATGATGCTGAATATCTTTTCATATGTTCATTGACTATTTGTATATTTTCCTTGGAGAAATATCTGTTCAGATTCTCGTCCCATTAAGTTGTTTTTTTAATGATTGAATTGTAAGAGTTCTTTATGTAGTCTAGATATAGGTCCCTTACCAAATACGATTTGCAGATATTTTCTCCCATTCTGTGGGTTGTTTCTCATTTTCTTGATAATGTCTTTTTAAGTAGAAATTTTTAATTTTAATCAAGTCCAATTTGCCTATTTTTTCCTTTTGTTGTTTGTGTTTTTGGTGTCTTTTCTAAGACTCCGTTGCTAAATATGAGGTGAGGAAGATTCAGTCCTACATTTTCTCCCAACAGTTTTACCGTTTTAGCTCTTACATTTAGTTTTGATCCATTTTGAGCTTATTTTTATGTATGGTATAAAATAGGGGTCCAACATAATTTTTTTGTATGTAGCTATCAAGTTGTTCCAGGACCATTTGTTGAAAAGACTCCTTCTTTCCCTCATTGAATGGTCTTGACACCTTTGTTGAAAATCAGGTGACCATAGACACATGTGTTTATTTCTGGACTGTCGGTCCAACTCTCTTGATTTATATGTGCATCCTTATTTCTGTACTAGGCTGTGTTGATTACTGTTTTGAAAGCACAAAGTGTTATTCCTCCTACTTTATTCTTTTTCAAAAGCGTTTTGTCTCTTCAGGCTCTTTTGCAATTCTGTGTAGACTTTAGACACCTTGTTAATTTCTACAATGATGGTGACGACGGCTGGGAATCTCATAAACGTCTTAAGTCTGTAGATCAATTTGGGGAATGATGCCATTTTAACAGTGTTCATGTTTTTTAAGGGCAGGTGTGGTGGTGCTGAATTCCCTCAGTTTTGCTTGTTAAAGAAAGTGTTTATTTCTGCTTCATTTTGCTGCATAATTTCTTTGGGTACAGAATTTTTGTTGGTGATTTTTTTTTTCCCTTAGAGCACTTGAAGTGTTTTACCCACTCTTTGTTTGCATGGTTTCTGATGAAAAATATGCTGTACTTCTTACTCTAGTTCAGGTGTTTTTTCCTCTGGCTTTTTTCAAGCTTTTCTCTTCATCCTTTTTTTTTTTTTTTTTTTTTGCAATTTGTGTATGATATGTTTTTCTGTAGATTTTTTGATATTTATCCTGTTTTCATTTTGAGACCTTTTTTTGACATACCTTTGTGCTCATTGATTCTTTCCCAGCGTGTCCACTCTAGTGATCATCCCATCAAAGGCATTTTCTATTTTTGTTATAATGTTTTAATTTCTGGATTTTTTAAATTCTGTTTTAGCTTTTCCCATCTCTCTCCTTACATTACTTGTTTTTGAATGTTGTCTGTCTTTCATAGTTCATAAGATATAAATAATATTTATTTTAAATTCCCTGACAGTTCTAACATCAGTGCCATAGCTGGTACTTGCTTTATCTCTTCAAATATTGTGTTGCCTTTTGCCATATCTTCTGATTTTTGTTGAAATCCGGACTTGTGCTATTGGGTAATGGGAATGAAGTAAATAGACCTCGAGTGTGAGGTGTTATGCTAATCTGGCAAGGAATTGAATTGTGTTTGTTTGCTCTGATTTTAGGTACCAGAGGCTTTAAATTTCTCAAGTATCCATATTTGGGGGCTTTTCTAAGATTTTCTCATTAATGGCTAGTTCCCCACTAAATCTCTCTGCTCTCTCCCTCATTACTTGGTCCACATAGCTTCCACTAACAGCATGGGGTAGAGGATGGCTTCCTTACCATTTGGCAGTAGTGAAAGTTCTGACTCTCTCAGTAGGGTGTGTGTGTGTGTTGGGGGATGGAGGGTGTCTTGTTACTGTCCTAGTCCCTTTGCCTTCTGTGACACCACTTTTATGGGGGTTTTGGGTGCCTTGTAACAGCCTGGGAAGTGTAAATCTAGGTTACCTGTTTGCCATTGCTGGAGATAGTGGTGGGGACTGTTGGTTTTTTTTTCTGTAGCGTTTGGCTGATGTAGAGTGGTTACGTAAAAAGTTTTCAGTCTTGCTAAGTCTTCCCCTTTTCTGGTCCTTTTGCTAGACAGATCAG
Organism: Ursus arctos; assembly: GCF_023065955.2. NCBI lineage: Eukaryota > Metazoa > Chordata > Mammalia > Carnivora > Ursidae > Ursus > Ursus arctos. The sequence continues at coordinate 7,219,500 of NW_026622986.1, forward strand.
GAATTTGTTGGGGCTTTTTGGTCTGTGTCTGTTAGTGTTTCTGGTTTTTGCTGACTTCCCCCTTCAAATCTGGGATATATGAAGCCAAAATTAAACATAGGAAACTCACCACCATGTTGTTCATTGGGTCCTGAGGTCACTAGTTGGTCTCTCTTCTCTCTACCTTTCAGAGTCTTCGTGTGTGTGTGTGTGTGTGTGTGTGTGTGTGTGTGTTTATGTTTTAATGTTTTAATTTATGTTTTAATGTTTTAATTTATGTTTTAATAATTCCTGATCCCTTTCACCTATTTCACCCATCCCCCTACCCTCTCCCCTCTGGAAACAACCAGTTTGTTCTCTGTATTTATGAGTCTGTTTCTGGTTTATTTGTTTGTTCATTTGTTTTGCTTTTCAAATTCCACATAGGAGTGAGATCATATGGTATTTGTCTTTCTCTTTTAGGTTTATTTCACTTATCATTATACCCTTGAGGTCCATCCATATTGTCATAAATGTCAAGTCTCTTTCTTATGGCTGAGTAATATTTCAGTGTGTGTATGTGTATGTGTCGTGTCCCACATCTTCTTTATCCTCTCATCTACTGGTGGACAGATATGTTCCTGTGTTTGTTTTATATTATGTCCAGTGTTTTTAATTGTACTTAGTGTGAGGAATAGGGGAATGTACGTATACTCCTTTTTCCCAGAATGAGAAGTGATTGTTAAGTTTTCAGTGGTACTTTTTAAGTATCAATTTTCTTGACCTCTTAACAGTGTTGTTAGTCTGGTCATCTATGGGATATCCTCTCATCATAAGCTTCCATCACATCCTGTGCTCCTCCTTTGTTGTACTCACATTTATGATTATTTTCTTCCTTCTTGCTAGTCAGTCTGTAATCTCCATGCCATGCTAGTTATCATGCCTTGTCTATCTCTATATATCAAGTGCCTGGTATAGTATCTGGCACATAATAAGTAGGCTAAATGCTTCTGGAATGATGACCAGTGTTTAGCTACAAATACTTCAAGTCAAAGAGGAAAGGGAAATCTAGATTAAGGTCCCAGTAAAAATGCATGTTTCTTTTTGAAAAGCAGTGACCTAGAAGTGCTGTGACCCTTGCCTACAGCATAGGTTTTATCAAAGAATATTAGCGAGATGGAGTTGGAGGTAAAAGGTTTGTAATTCAATACAGAGATTCCAAAATTTGAGTCAGAAATTATAAAATTCAGTTTGGCCCTTCACTCCCAGTAAAATGGATACATCATATTTATTGTCTTCCTTAGAGCAAGAGGTTTTTAGGTCATTTCAAAGTTCATACTAACGGTTGATAAGAATATGAAACTTTGAAAATCAGTATGTTAGTTCAGGGCTCTAAGCCTTTAGACAGCCTTAGAAAAGGGGCTCCTGGGTGGCTCAGTCAGTTAAGTGTCTGACTTCAGCTCAGGTCATGATCTCAGAGTCCTGGGGTCAAGCCTCATGTCAGGGCTCTGCACTCAGCAGAGAGTCTGCTTTCCCCTCTCCCTTTGCCCCTCGCCCCCGCTCGTGCACTTTCTCTCTCTCTCTCAAATAAATAAATACAAAATCTTAAAAAAGCCTTAAAAACTACACATTTTGCTCCTGATGTCTTGTTTGCCCCTCATGATATCACTAATGCTCTTTTAATATATGTCTTACCAGGCTTGAGTATCAGGTTTCCCAGTTTCCTATAGTTATTAAAAAGTATGGTCTAAAACTGGAGAGTAGAAATGGTATGGTAGACCTTTGTCTGTGAGCCTGACAAGATGCCGGAGAAAGGTCAAGGCACAGGACTGACAACCTGACATAAATTTAGGAAGGCCAGACAACTCTAATGCCTAGAATTGTTATTTCAAAATATAATATGAATATTTATGATGACGATAAATCTAGAAATGTTTAAGTTCTAGATTTTTAGGTGGTAGATACATTTATAGAAAGAATATCTTCACTGATAGTGATAAGCTAATGCATTTCTGGCGTTTGAAACCTAATCTTCAATTAATCTGGAAAATTTTATATATGGAACAGTTCATCAACATTTCGAGGTGTTATTCTTCTATACTGGGCTCAATGAAATCAATTCCCTAATTTGTTAGGGAAAGCATTTAAATATTTATTTTTAGTCTTTTTTTATTCCCAGAATGTATCGACTGCTAATATAGATGTTTATTGCATTTAAAAATACGAATTTAACTATACATACATACATATATATATTTATGAAGTAAAAATCATACTGTATGACTGTATGTGCAGTTTCACCGTAGGGAACATTTTAAAAACTATGTGTTATACAAACAATATCTGTTATACACAGAAGAATGCTTGAGGGATGTAATTTTTCAGGCTAATTGGATTTTCTGGTTAATACAGGATTAGGTATAAAAGGTTTCAGTGTTTGTTAGAGATTTTCCTTAATCTGTTTCCACATAGATGGTGCTGAATCTAAAAACAGATATAAATTAGCTTTGTGTAGCAACAACTAATAATGTCCCCTGTCATCCAAATCCTTGCTCACTGTATCTTTTTGTTAAGTCCTCCCCCTGCCACACTGCTGGAACCAGCAGAGTCATTATTTAGCCACATTTAGGCAAAATGTTGAAGTTTTAAAACTATTGAGTGTCCTTAACTTTCCTTTGTACTTTCCTTCCTGAATGACATCTGGGAAATTCCATGTTCTGTTTCTGCTTCCCAAGATTATCTTCTCGTCACATCTTTCTCCTTAATCAAAACAGGAAAGAATAATAGTTTTAAAATTTGATTTTATTTGATTGACTACTCATGTGTTCAGAAAGTCACCGAGCTCTTAGAATATGATGAAAAATACCAACCCTTTTCTCAAGAAATGCACATTTGCACCAAATTTTGTTAAAATTTCAGGATATCCAGAAACCTAGATTCTTCCTTTTTTTTTTTTTCTTCTAGTTTTTGGTTTTTTAGAGTGAAAGCCCATGCACATGCACGAGCAAGGGGGGAGGGGCAGAGGGAGAGGGATAGAATCTTAAGCAGGCTCCAGCCCAGCCTGGAGCCTCATGTGGGGTTCAGTCTCAAAACCTCACAATCATGACCTGAGCCAAAACCAAGAGTTGGACACTTAACTGACTGAGCCACCCAGGCGCCCCCAGAAGCCTACATTCTTAAAGTGAAAGTCTTGGGCAGAGTAATTATGGAGTAAAAATTGATAAATCTCCTTTAGGGAAATTTAGACATAAATGTCTAGGTAGATGGAAATTTGGTAGAGGAGCTTGATCAGCTTGAAACTATATTTGGGTTAAACCCGAAGGCAAAATTGATTGAGGTCTTTTAGGATAACTGGTCTTACTAGGTTCCTTCTGGAACAAAGAGCCTGCCTTATTATAGCATTGACCTGTTTATCAGGCCCCTTCCTCCTTAATTGTTTTTGGTTGTGTGATCCTTTTGAGGATCCAGTGAAAGCCATCTTTCCAAGAAGGTGCCTACACTTGGATCAGTGCGTAGAGTTTCAATGGGCTCACAGTCTACATAAAACTCCTTTTATGTCTACCTTCCTTTCACCTGTTACCTGACCTTTTCTCAGCTTTTCATTTTCTAAGACAAAATAGGGTCTCTCTTAACTTTCTTCTAAACTTTACCTGTCCTTCTACTTTATGATTCCTAATGTGTTTGGCCTTATTTTATTTTACTTTCATTTCCTTTTTTTCTGCTTTAATCCCTGTGATTAATTAGAATTTAGCTATAAGTGGTGGAAACCAACTGTGCCTTGGTGAGGCAGAAGGGAATTTATTGGCTAATGTAACCAGACTACAGAAAGGGTTTATTCCTTGGAGTTAGGGCCTGGTACTGTCAGGATTCCTTTTATTGCTCCCGTCTCTTATCTCTGATTCTGTCTCCATGATTTTGTTATTCTTCCAAACAGACTTCTTCCACGTGGCTATATATGAGTTGCTAGCAACTACTAGGCTCACGTTCTTAGTTTTTGTATTAGACTGTTTTATTTTCTTCTCTTAGTTCTAATTCAGAAAATCTCAGAGAAGGAATTGGGCGCGGCTTGTGACTTGCTTATACTTACGGGGCATGATTGGGCCATACCTAACTGCGTATTTGGAATTTACAGAGAAACCGTTCCCCCAAAGAAATAGTAGATATGCTGTTCCCAGAATAAGGGAGAGGTGCCAGGGAGACAAAATAGTAGTTATCAACCATATCCTCAGTTTCTGAGATTGATTTTCTAGGTCTTCCCACATTATACCTGTCCTGTACTAGGTCATTCATTGACACCAGATGCTCTGAAGACCAGGGAGGGAACTGGCAAGGATGGAATTCCCAGATGATTCTAGTTCAGCAAAGGAAGTTTTGAATATCCAGATTTCAAGTAGAGAGGAGTTGTCTGTGCTATAAAATTGGAACAACAAAATATTCCCTTTTGTGCATATCTTGCCCTTTTCAGATTGTAGCCTCTTTTACTTTTTTATTTTTTTATTTTTAAAAGATTTTTATTTATTTATTTGACAGAGAGACAACCAGAGAGAGAGGGAACACAAGCAGGGGGAGTGGGAGAGGAAGAAGCAGGCTCCCAGCGTTGGAGCCTGATGCGGGGCTTGATCCCATAACGCCGGGATCACACCCTGAGCCGGAGGCAGACGCTTAACGACTGAGCCACCCAGGCGCCCTCAGATTGTAGTCTTTAAAGCCAAAGATTGTGTTCTATTTCTGCCAGTAAACTTTTGACAGCAAATAACGTGGTAAATCTGTATAGTGAAGACAATACTGATTTAAAAGAAAATACCACCTTAATATGATATGCCTATAGGTGACAAGAGGTGAACTTGTGATGAAGAACTGAATTTATATGTCACCTTGGCTGGACCATGGTGCCCAGATATTTGGTCAAATATTATTCCGAATGTTTCTGTGAAGGTGTTTTTTGGGATGTGATTAACATGTAAGTCAGTGGACTCTGAGTGAAGTGATGGACTTTGAGGAAAGCAGATTACTCTCCATAACGTGGATGGGCCTCATCCAATCAGCTGAAAGACTTTATTATATAAAGAATAGACCCTCCCCTCAGCAAGAAGGGATTCTGCCTGCAGACTGCCTTTAAACTTGAACTGCTGCTCTTCCCTTGGTCTCCAAGCTGCCAGCTTACCCCTCAGATTTTGGATTTGCCAAGCCTCCACAATTGCATGAGCCAGTTCCTTAGAAGAGATTACTTTCTCTCTCTCTCTCTCTCTATACACATACATCCTGTTGGATCTCTTCCTCTGGAGAAGCCTGACTAATACACAGGGTGTGCAGCTGATTGCCCCAGGCTTTATCATCACAGATCCAAAAGAAAGACCTGAAGTTCACATGTAAAATCCTTTGCCAGGACATCTCAGCCTAGCTTGAGTAGGTCTTGTGCTCATCTCTGGGCCGGTTACTTTGTTGGGGGTCGAGTACGCTGATTCGTCAGACTGCCTTTTGTGCCAGTCCCTTCACGAAGAAGGTGTGAGGTGTGCAGGGTAGTGTGACTGGCAGTCCCGTCAGAATCACATCATTTGGGGGAGGGCAGATAACCAAAGAAAGGAATGGGGGTGGTGCTAGTACGTGAAAAGGAAAATGCTAGACAATAAGAAACAAAAAATGTTCATATAGCACAGTTATTTGCTATACCTTGGGATAGATCAATCCTTTGGAATAGGGTATCAATATATTAATTTATGTTTCAGAATTTTTGGATACCCTAAGGTCAGTTGCATACAGGTTTTTTCGAATCTGTAGATGAATTCTCATAGACTTAAATGCATGAATATTCTAGTCTGATTTAATGAAGTCAGACATTATGTTTAAAGATTAAAGTCACTGTGTCAGTTGACTTGGGGTATTGGAAATTTCTCTGTCTCTTGACATATATGTGTGTATGTGTATATACACACTTACATATAGTTGTAGTAGGAGTGTAGTAGAGTAGTGATAGAAAATATGGTTGAAAAGATAACATAATCTTAATAGAGCCATTAAAAAATGTGTGCATTATAAATATTCTGTGTTTTCACCCTGTTTTCTTCCTAGGAAAGAATTTGCTAATCTAGGTGACATATCAACAAAAACAACAGATGTGGAAACATTTTTGCATTTTTCTTCAGAAAGTCTCATCTGTATGCATAGAATATCTTTAGCAATTGCTTCAGTAAATGCCAGACAGATGGTTTAGACTCAGAATGACTAACAGATAATTTTATCACCATAATTACTTTGAAGTGTGGTATAGTAACACATAAGCTCAGATTTCTGGAAAGGCATGAATGTGACTTGGTACATTAAGGAAGGAGGTGCAGAATAGGCTTCTAAACCAGAGAAATTTTTGTCTCAGGGCCTTTCTACAAGATACTTGACTTCTGAAGCCCTCTTTGTGTAACCTGTGGTTGAACACTGCTTTGCCTGCTTTTCTGACTCATAGCCGTGTAGAATTTGGTAACTTGAACATGCTTGGAGAGTGGGTCCTAGCTTGATTTCTAATGAGAGATACAAAATAAACTAGAAGGGGTTCATGAAAATAACCACAATTGGAGAGGAAGGTGAGGGGACTAGCCGTTGCTGAGCATCTTCAGTGTGTCCGACACCAGAAGAGATGCTTACTATGCGGTTGCTTCACCACTGCTTTCTAAGGTAGGTAGAGGTGATTTTCCTATTACACTGAAGAAACAATTCTGTATTCTCAGTTTGCAAAGTCAGGGGAGTACTTATATCTTTTAAGAATACTTAAATATTGGGGCGCCTGGGTGGCACAGCGGTTAAGCGTCTGCCTTCGGCTCAGGGCGTGATCCCGGCGTTATGGGATCGAGCCCCACATCAGGCTCCTCCGCTAGGAGCCTTGCTTCTCCCTCTCCCACTCCCCCTGCTTGTGTTCCCTCTCTCGCTGGCTGTCTCTATCTCTGTTGAATAAATAAATAAATTCTTAAAAAAAAAAAAAAGAATACTTAAATATAACAATAAAAAATTGGAGATTCTTGCGTTAGGAGTTGATCCAGTCACTTTCACAGAACACCAGTTTTACCTGAGAGAGTGACTGAGAAACAATGTTCATACTAGGGCATTTGTTAGATATTTTCTCAGATATGAACAAAGTAAGCCTGTTGCTTTAAGGAAAACAATGTTTTTTGCAAATGATAAAATTCAAGCTTTAAAGTACAAATTAGAATTTTAAAAACTTAATCTGCCTCCATGAGCTTATAATTCCTCAGTCTTAAGACTTTTCTGATGAAACATTGGTAATATTGAGTATTTTGTTATGTTCTTTGTCTTTGATGTTGCCTAATGAAATGTTTCTATATTTGGAAGATAAGAAACTACCACTTGTTGAGTTTTGGTAGAGTGTCCGAGAAGAATGTCCACAATTATCTTGAAGGGCTATCAAAATACTTCTCTCTTTTCCATCTGCATATCTTCGTAAGACCCTTTTCCCTTCATGTAGTTCAAAACAACATATTACAAAAGACTTAATGTAGATTTGTGAGTCCAAACAGAGAGATTTATAAATGTAAAACAACATCTTTCTCACTAATGTTTTTGGGGAGACAGTTATTAGTTTTCATTAATATATATTTACGCTAACATGTAATGGGCTTATTTTTAAATGAATTGAACAATTTTAAAATTTGTTTTAATTCCTAATAACTAGATAGCAATTGCTAGAACATACATGAACAAAACCTCTTTGGCGTCCACCAGTAATTTTCAGGAGTATAAAGGGACTCTAGAACCAAAATTTTGAGAATTGCTGTTTCGGTGAAAGTGTACATCTGTCTTTGTAAAAACGGCATTTGATTGAGGCCTTGCAGGATTCTTCCCCTTAGAATGTACTTCTTTATTAGTAGGTAAAGGGTATGTGTTAGTGGTTTAGTGGTTGATGATGATAAAAATTTTTGATAAAATGTTTTAAAATGTAGCTGTATACTTTTTGGCTAAACTCTTTTTCAGTTAGACAACTGGTAAGTGAATGGTTTGTTAAAATCTATGTCAGTTAAGTCAGAAAGCATATATTCATTGGTCTTTTAACAATACATAGAATTAATTTTTTTGTTGTAAACCCATATGAAATATAATGAGTTAGTAATACTAAAGTGTTGGAAATTTCTTGCCTTAGAAGTAGTTTATATTGAATCAAAAATTATTGTACATAAAGTCACATTCCCACAAGGAAAGCACAATGTGAAAATACTCAGTTTCAAGATCTGAAAACCTTGAATATGCAAAAATAGAAATGACAAGAAGTGAAAGATGATGTCTCTAGTAAGAATGGAAAAGAGGAAGGAGTCAGACTGCTTTAAATATCTTTTGTGCTGAAGTTAGAAAATGGAAAACGTACCAAAAAAAAAAGTCTGCCTACCATATTGGTTCTTCCTTAAGCATAATATGCAGTTTTTTTAAAGTGTATTGTAATCCATGCTCCCGCATTAGTAACACTATATGAAAGATTATTGAACCTTTCTGTAAAGAAACCAAGACTTTTGTAGTCTTCGTAATTGTAATTATTACTATTAGTTGTCTTTATAGTAGTATGTTAATTTGTAGTGTCTCTCCAGGACATACTCAATGTAATTTTTTGGGGGAAAAAACAATTGTACTATTAGATATCATTTGCTTAATTGCCCTAAAATGAAAATGCTGAAAAATTCCAGGTAATAGTTTTGGTTATGTAGGCTGCGATTACTATAATTTTTTAAATGTAGATATTCAGCTTGCTTTCTATATGATTAAAAAAAACCATCTAAACAAAAACCTTGTTTCCCTTACTCTCTAAGTTTGAAAAACTTGTTTCTCCTTCTGTATGAACTCCTAGTGTGTTTATTATTTCTGACATTCATCTAAAGTCCTATAGATGTAGATGGAGTCTTGTTTTGGAGATTCTGTCGTCTGAATTTTACTTATCATTCTTGGCCTCTTGGTTACATATGACCTTCTTAGTTTTTGTATCTAGTAGCTTCTCCACAGATGAAGACCAGAGATGATGTGAGTTAAAATCTCATTAAGTACCTAAGCACGTAATCTAGCTGAATGGTTCACAATGGGGGAATTGTCCTGTCTCACCTTCTCTTTGAGAAATTAATGGAGTGGGAAGATATCCAGCCCCTTACTTTGGGAGAGTAGACAGAGGTATGGTGCTATAGTCAGAAATGTATTTGAAACTTATTTTGAAAAAGAAATTGGTGGGTGTGTCATGGCCATTATTTTATACTTTCCAAAGTACTACAGAACCATGAAAATAAATTTTGAGAATTGTCTTTTTCTGCTTAAAACTACCCAGTGTGCCATACTTAAAGGCACTCAATAAGTTGGATGGCTCTGTATATTGAATAAAGTAGTAATCTGTTTCCTAGTGGAATATGCTTTTGCATTAATTATTCTTTTATTGTGCATAGCAAAGTTAGTTGGACAGTTGAAAAAATTTTGAGCTTATATTTTTGGTGGTGTCATGGATGTGGCAAGCATACTTTATGAACCAAAAATCAGAACCAGAGTCTGTCTCGTACTTTGTTGTGACCAAGTTTGGGAAGTGAGAATGTACCTCTGGGACAGTGAGAGGCACTAAAATTGGAACAGAACTGTATGGTTGCCATGCTTATAGACAGTAGAGTATTCTTTATTTAAAGTATTTATTGATTATGCTGTGCCAGGCATGTTTTAGAAAGTATGGAACAATATTGTCAGAGCTTTCATTAAAAGATAGGCAAAGTGGAATTAAAGTCGAATATCTTAGCACTTAGTATTTCTTGTTAGTGTCTTTCTATTTGTAGTTTCAGAGGGAGACAACGTGCCAGTTCTTAAATTTGAAAATATTTTGCACTGTGGTAATGAAAGTATTTATTAAACACAGCTCTAAGAAATGATTACTTTTACTTCTCCGTAGCAACAGTGTAGGTACTGAGTAATAGCCCGGACTTTGAAATCAAATAGACCTAATTTTGATTTGAGTTCAGCAACTTCCTCATGAGGAGGAATAATTAAACTCCTGGGTGTTGGGAAGATTAACGAGATAAGTCAAGTCAAGTGCTTCCAACAGAGTTTATGCTTAATAAATATTAATTGCTGTGTGTTATTTTTGTTCCTGCTTAAGGAAAATTTTGAAAAAAAAAGACAGTTGGAAGCTTTGTGGATTTCTATTTGAGACCCTTCGAAAGAGCTTTTCTGAGGCAAGCAAAAATTCTTAAATGTCTAGTTTAGAATTGATTTGTTTGGAGTCTGTACATATGTATTTGGTATACGGTTTTAGGTCTCTTGTAACGTATCAGTGGGCCTGGGGCATGCATTCTTGTTTTTCCACCTGTATGGACAATGTGACTGCTTTAGGCATGTTTGTATTATTATTATTTTTTTTAAAGATTTATTTATTTATTTATTTGACAGAGAGAGACAGCCAATGAGAGAGGGAACACAAGCAGGGAGAGTGGGAGAGGAAGAAGCAGGCTCATAGTGGAAGAGCCTGATGTGGGGCTCGATCCCAGAACACCGGGATCACGCCCTGAGCCGAAGGCAGACGCTTAACGACTGAGCCACCCAGGCGCCCCTGTATTATTTTTTTTTAACATAGCATTGCTTACTACACTTACATTTGATAATCTTTTGTCAATTTTAGCGCTCTTATAGAAAACCGACATGATATAGTTTTTTGGAGGAACTTAGGATGTAAAGTCTGAGAAGTGCGCTCAACTTGCTTTGAGTGTTGCTTTCCATCCCTGACTTGCCACGCTTCTTAAGGACAGCAGTTTGTTACTTTTTTCTATCCTTTCAGTCAGGGTTGTGTTGAACATTTCTTGAATGAATAAGTGAATGAAAGAGAGCATAAAAGGCTACTAGTGAAGTAAAAAGACCTGGACATTAAAGAATATGACTTCTCAGTTCTGTTTCCTAATTAATATATATTGTCAAACAGAAATGTTATTTTATTCTCTGGCACAAGTCCTTTTCTTAATGTACTCCAGAGAAGACTCGAATTTTGATATGGTTTACTTTCTATAGCTTATAACTTTCTATAGCTTAACCATTTCTAAAAATGAAGTATTACATTACACTTATAACTTTAATAAACTTTTTACCCACTAATAAAGTGTTGAGGCAACACAGTGTAAGAGAGGCAGAGAGCATGGATTCTGCAGCCAGGTTGCTTGGGTTCAAAGATCACTTTCTAGTTGTCAGACCCTTAATGAGTACCTGAACTTTTCTGCTAGAATTTCCTCATCTGTAAAGTGGGAATAATAGTACCTATGTCATAGCGTTTTTATGAGGATTAAATGAATTAATAGAAGTACTTAGACTGGTGTCTGGTCCACAAAATATACTATGTAAGTGGTTTCTGTTATTATGTGTAGATGTATCTTTGTTAGTTTGATCTCAGGCATACAGGTAGTACTCTATATATTTTTTGACATTTTTAAAAAGATTTTATTTATTTGAGAGAAAGACAGAACTAGCAGGAGAAGCACAAGTGGGAAGAGAGGGACAAGCAGGCTCCCCACTGAGCAGGGAGCCTGGTGTGGAGCTCCATCCCAGGACCCTGGGATCATGACCTGAGCTGAAGGCAGACGTTTAACCGACTGAGCCACCCAGGCACCCCTATTTATTTTACATTTTAATTAAAAATAGAAGAAAGGAAAAATAGCTAAAGCCTCTCTTAGTATTGACTGAGGAAATAAAATGTACTTACCAAGTGAATGTATGTCTATAAAAGTCATAGAAATACCATTATATGTCTGATTGAAGTATTAAAGGTGCAGCTTAATTACTAGGGATAATTTGATGTGATACTTTCTGATTCTCTGGTTATTTTACATGAAGAGATTTGAGACTATGTTTTTTTAGATAAGCATTTTTCTGAGACCATAACAAGGCAGGGTATTTGAAAACAGAACCTGCAGTATCTTCCCTGTGTTTCAGAGAAGTTTGAACTCATCCGGTTAAACAATAGTTTTTTAATACCCATTGTCAACTAGGGGCTTTAAGAGAACTGTTTTTTGTTGTTTTTTTTTTTTATACGTATTTGTTAAATTTCGTAATCACTTCTTATTTGGAAAGGAAGGGAAAACACCAATGGAAAGAATAAAATAAAGCAAAAATCATGACTTTAGATTTACTGGAATAATTAATTCGTGCATTCACTAAAAAAATGTTTATTGGGCACCAGCTGTGTACTTTGTATTGGGTGGGGTTCTGGGGATATGATGGGCAAAGGATCATGTCTTGTAACAGAACCATACCTTATGAAAGAAAACTGGGTACCATTGTGGAATAGTAGATTGTTCCTGTTGCTTCCCTGTGGTCTCTGATAAGGAATTTCCATTTGACTGGACATTACCTGACCTTCAGGAGTTGTTAGCTGCAGAGAAAAGTACCTTGTAGAAGCATGTAGGAGCCATTACTGTAAACAGCAAGGAACTATATAGGCTATTCCAATATGATTCTGTAAGTGATGATGATATTAGTTATGGTACTTACCTGATATAAAAACTGGCAGCTTATGCCTTGCAGTGATATACAGTTCAGGTGTTTTAGGTGTCCCTCCCCTTTCAGAAGTTTAGGGGTCACCACCATGTCTTCAGTGTCTCTCTCTCTCTATATATAGTTTAGAAAAATCAAGTCACACACATTAATTTTTATTGACTCCTCCAGGAGCCTATGGAGGAAATGGGAGAGGTGGAGTGTTTGGAAAACTAAGACAATTAAGTGACTTCAGCTTTTTTGGAGGACAATTAAATGATTTTGAATAGACAGTTTAAGCTTAAGTTTATTTAGACGAAGGAAAATGTCATTGTTAATCAGAGGAAATGAAATTGTGACACAAAATCACTTATACTCTGTAATATTGACTACCACAGAACTTCCTAGTTTCCTTAAGAAAATACATGTATGTGTTTTGTATGTATTTCAAATGTATGTAGTTGCCATTCTTTTACTTTAAGTTTCAACTCCTTTCTCGTTGAATCTCTACAAACTTTTCCCAAACTTTTTCATCCCCCAGTACTCACACCTTTGATTTTTTGTTCTGCAAATGCAAAGTAAGAATCAAAATATAGTAGTACAACAATAAGAATTAGAGCCACAATATGAATGAGACACCATTCATTTGTCTTAAAAATTCCTGACATAAGAAATATAAACAATATCATTTAATACAATTTTAGTAAATAACCTAGGAAAAAAACCTGCTAACCTGTAGTGTTAGTCTGTTAATCTGTATTGATTTTTTTTTTCTTTAAACTAGAGCCAGGTGTGAGCATGTTAGATGATTTGTTGAAATGCAGGTAATAAGTAGGATAAGGCAATGAATAGGATGACCTATGAGGTCAGAGGGAAAATATGTGGGGATGAATAAGTAAGTTAAAATTTTTTTTTTAGATTTATTAAAGAGAGAGAGAGAGAGAGAGAAGGCGCATAAGCAGGGGGAGTGGGAGAGGAAGAAGCAGGCTCCCAGCGAAGCAGGGAGCCTGATGCGGGGCTTGATCCCAGGACCCTGGGATCACTCCCTGAGCTGAAGGCAGATACTTAACGACTGAGCTATCCAGGCGCCCCAATAAAGTTATATTTTTAAAATAAAAAAATTTTAAAGGAAATCACTAAAGGTCTTTGTGATAACTAAGTCTGTAGTTAAGAGAACTATTCTTGTCTTTTAAATAGATATTAAAACTTATGTGTGAATTAAGAAAATCAGCTGAAACTCACTGTTAACATAAAAGCTGAAGATTGCATTTTCTGCTTATCCATTCTGAAGCTTTTAGAAGGAGAATGTCAGTGCTAAATGGATGTAAATTTTGTAATTTATTTGAAGTAATTACTTTGGAAGAATGCAGTAAAATACATAATTCATCTAATTCTTGTATACTTGGTTTTAGTAAAATCTAGCTGAATAAGAGGGGAGGGCATCTTCACAGGAGTTGGTAGACTTTTTCTATAAAGAACCAGGTAGTAAATATTTTAGGTTTTATGAGCTTACATGGTTTCTCTTACAAGTATCCAACTCTCATTGTAGCATAAAAGCAACCATAGGCCATATGGAAACTGTATGGCTATGTTTTAATAAAACTTTATTTACAAAAATGGGCTGCAAGCTGGATTTGGACTATAGATTGCTTGTCTCTATATCATAAAGAAATATAGGGGAATGCTGTACTATTTTTTTTTCATTTTTTATTTTTTGCCTCATTTTAATAAGTGATGAAATACAATAAAATGCTCATACAAAATTGCAGAAACATTGTCCTACAGATAATATCTGAAACAGAACTGTTGCTATTGTTCGATTGCTCAAGAAGTTTATCAGCTGGTTTAAGATTGTCCAGATTTTTGTATTAAAGAAAGCTTAGGCGTTTCATTTTGAAATTATGGAGGTACAAGATGTTTGAAGGTTAAAAATGAAAAGAAAAGTGTCCACAACTTCATTTAAGACATCAACAGGGGTTCTACTCGAGTAGTAGATTTCTGGAGTTTTGTGGTATTTTTTTTCTTTTTAATCCTATTCTCTATTTAAAAAAAAAAAACAAACTTTTTTTGTTAAAAAGATTACTTTTCTTTTTGCCTTTCGTAATTATATTTCATAATTTAAAGAAGAGTTTTACTTTGTGCAGCTTAGTGCATTGCACCTTTTCTAGCCAGCAAAGTATGTATGGTTTTAGAATTTTATTAATTATCTACTAAACATCTCTTCTAGGTATGCTAGATTTTCCTTCACTTGATTTGTCATGCTTACCCATGAAAGGTATTGGGGCGCCTGGGTGGCTCAGTTGGTTAAGCATCTAACTTCAGCTCAGGTTATGAGGATCGAGCCTTGCGTCAGGTTCTCTGCTCACCGTGGAGCCTGCTTCTCCTCTGCCTCTCTCCCTGCTTGTGTTTGCACTCTCTTTCTCTCTCTGTCAAGTAAATACGTAAGATCTTAAAAAAAAAAAAAAAAAAGAAAGAAAGAAAGAAAGAAAAGCATTATTAAGCACCCGTGTCGTGTCGGTGGTATTGTTTAAACATTCCAGTAATGTAACATATACCTAAGGATTAGATTATTTGTTTTTACAGAAAGACCATCTATTTCATATTTCAATTCAAGTATTTTTTTTCTTCATTGACAGTTCTGTTACTGTAATTCAAATGAGTTAAGGAAAAATAGTGTTTATCAGTTACGATAACTTAGTAACTACCTGTTCTTTAGGCATAATCAAGTGGGAAGGAATGTGATATTTTTAACTTTTTAGCTACAGATATACTGATTGAAATGGGAGTTTATAAATCTTAATGTTCCTCTAGTAACTAAATATAAATAGAAAAATATGGATACTTTTATAATAGTCACTTGCTCTGCGGTATCACTGTTGGGTTGTAGTTTCCGTGTTAGTGCATTCACTGAAATCGCATATGAAGACTGAAAACGGTGATAGCCAGACTTGTTCCTGCCTATGGTTAGCACTTTCTTCTATTAAAAGGAGCAGGGCATCTTTATGCCACTTTCAGTATGTCTCATGCTCAAGAGCAACAGTATCCTAAACAGACACAGTAAACAAGACGTTAGTAAATCTTAATTTAGATCTCTGTCACAGATTTTCTCATTCGTTTTTATACGTTGAGACTTCTGAACCCTGAATGAAAACCTTTTTATTTCTCCTTGAATGTTCAGATACCTAATGAAAAGGAGCAAGCATATATAAGTAACTGATTTGGAACCAGAGGAGACCAACATGTCTCAAATGAGCCTTAGAATAGGATAGAGCAATTCTGAGTCTTTAGATAAAGGTTAGTAGTTGATTGGACTTAGGGGAACATATCTTTTATATTTATTTATTTAAAAAAATTTTTTAAAGATTTTATTTATTTGAGAGAGAGAGTACAAGCAGGGGGAAGGAGAGGCAGACGCTTCATCCCACCCAGCTGCCCCCTCTCTTTTGTATTTAAGAGACTTTAAAAAAAAAATTGCAAACTGAGAACTAGTTTTGACAAGGAAGAGGGGTTGGAAGGGCCCTAAGAGGAGACTGAGGATTTGGGAAATATACCGTGGTTTTGGCTAGCATTAACTCCGTAGAATTCGAGTGTATTTATTAGATGCGTTTTGTTTCATGTACTTTGAAATATAAATAGAATGTTTTATATTTTTCTCTTTGGCAGTAAGGATATATGAGGAGGTTGAGAGAAACAAACTTAAATTACTTTTAAACTTAGCTGCTGATCCCCCCCTCCTTTTGAATTAATGCTCTTCCATGTATATGTAAGATGTCAGGATGTGGAAAATATGTAAGATATCAGGGTTATTTTTTTGAATGATGACCTTTAGAGCTAATGGTAAGTTTTATTTGAGGTGTTTCAAGAGAAAAGGGCTCTTATTAGGGTTCTCAAAAGAAAAAGAACCAATAGGATATCTATAGATATACTTACAAGAGACTTATTATTTGAATTGGCTCATGCAATCATTGGAAGCTGATAAGTCCCAAATCTGCTCTCTGCAAACCTGTAGAACCAGGGAAGCCAATAGCATAACTCAGTCCAGCTCTGAAGGTCTGAGAGCTGGGAAGTCTGATGGTGTAAGTCCTTGTCTAAGTCTTAACATTCAGGAACCTGGAGAGTCATGGTAAGAGAGTGAAAAAGAAAGAACTTTTTGTTCTTTTTAGGCCTTAAATAGATTGGAAGATGCCAGCCTCCTTTGGTGAGGACAGTCTTCTTTACTTTGCTGATTGATTGATTGATTGCTTTTAAAGATTTTATTTATTTATTTGACAGAGATAGAGACAGCTAGAGAGAGAGAGAACACAAGCAGGGGCAGTGGGAGAGGAAGAAGCAGGCTTTCAACGGAGGAGCCTGATGTGGGTTCGATCCCAGAACACCGGGATCATGCCCTGAGCCGAAGGCAGATGCTTAACGACTGAGCCACCCACGCGCCCCTACTTTGCTGATTTAAATGCTTATCTCTTCCAGAGACCCCCAGAAATAGTGTTTTTCCAGCTATTTGAGCATTCTCTTAATCCAGTCTAGTTGATACATAAAATTAATCATCACAGTACCCAAAAGAGCTGAAAGCCGGGACTTGAACAGAAATTTTATGTCCGTGTTTATAGCAGCATTATTTATAATAGCAAAAGGTGAAAGCAACCCAAGGTTCCATGAAGAGATGAATAAACAAAATGTAGTATGTGCTTACAGTAGGATACTATTCAGCCTTAAAAAGGAAATTCTGACACATGCCACAGCATGGATGAATCTTACTCGTTATGTAAAAGGAAATAGACCAGTCACAAAAAGACAAATATTGTATGATTCAACTTACATGAAGCACCTAGTGTGGTCAGGTTCGTACAAACAGTAAGTGGAATGTTGGTTGCCAGGGACTGAAGAATGAGGGGATGGAGAGTTACTGTGTGATGTGCACAGAGTTTTAGTTTTGTCAGATGAAAAAAGTTCTGGAAATGGATGGTGCTGATGGTTGCAAAGAGAGTGATTTCCTAGTGTCTAGACAGGCCTCAGTGCATGACACTTGAGGATGAACTGCTCATTCGGAGAGATGTAAGACTTTGACCACTGTCATCATGGAACAGTCTCATTCTACCTCATGCATTTTACCTTTCTCTTCCCTACCTGTCCTGTTTTATCCGTTAGCAACTTAGAGAACTTGCTCTAATGGGAACCGTATTTTCATTGTGGCTTATGAGGCTTTTAATTTTAAGCACAGTGACTCCATTTCCGATTTAGAATGAACCCAGAATATTCATGGCTGTGAACTCGTCCTTCCTCCTTGCGTGCTCTAGATTTTCTAGGTAAACTTAAAGTTTTAGATATTGACTTCCAAGGGTATCATCAGTGTGTTCTTGCCTTTATAGCTTAGGCTGTAGAATTTCACTTCAGAATTGTTACAGAGGTTTAAAACTAGTGGCCTTTTTCTCTTCTACATTTTTTTTCTTTTTAATCTCACTTCAGAATAAATAAGAGAATACAGGTAAACAGAACAGCCGTAATTCCATGAAACAAGTTGTAAGAACTTACATATAATCTTTTGGATTTGTATTAGTAGGTTTATCTATATGTGTCTAAATACCTATTTTGAGTATCTTTTAAGGAATTCAGGGCTTAAATACTTCTTGTTTTAGTATAAAGTGGCAATTAAAATGATGGAAAATCATCTGTTTTTTATTTACATTTTATTTACATGTAATGTTTTCAGTACAGCTTTAAGAATATAATACTTTAAACTCTGTAAATTATGCACTGAGTTTGGAATTAATAGATTATCCGAGCAACTGTATTACAGTGTTATCATGCAGACTTATTAACAAATTGGTACATATGTGGTAAGTTAGAAACCCATTTATTTGGTTGTGTTCATTTGAAGTGACAATTTCTATTTTCCTTATATAGTTTTTCAGAATATTTTATTTCAGAATCTTATTTTCAGAAAAACAAAGAATAGGTTTTTATCAGAATATGACAGAAAGGATGGTATGTCAGCCAATTAAATGTGTACCATGTACTTGATTAATTTTGTATTTTTTTGAAATTTATTATATTTTTGGCTGTTATGGAAGTCTCAGTGTCTGAGCTTAGACTTCTGCGTGTAGTATGTGGTTTCAACAAGTAAACACAGATGCATTCTTTTCATTTGTGACTGTACCATAAGCTTGTTACTCTCTAGAACTTTCAGCCATAGAGTATTGCTTAGTCATCCTCTGAATGCTGATCATACACTTAGCATTCAAGTCCCTAGAGAGAGAGATTTGTGATAATGAATGACAGCATACCAGGCCATTGCACATTGCTTCATCAGTATAAAATAGTAGCTAAGTCTTGCTATTTCAGCATAATGTGCTATTGGAGAATTTTGTTTGCTTAACTGACCAAGAACAAGCATATCTTGTTGAATACTTTCAACACACCTTTAACAATGAGGTTTCATCAATAAATACTAATTTCTAGCAGCTGTTTCATTTACCTTTCTATTTTTAAATATTTTGTATGGATTGGGAAAGTAGTTATTGGGAAAATTTATCAGAATCTGAGGGATCTTTAGTTTATTCATTTGTTTCTAGACTTTGAAAATACAGTGTGGTTAAGACCTGGCCTTTGATCTACACTCTTGAGGGGCTTCGAGTTCTGTTGGAAAGATGAAAAATAACAACTAAACATAATGTGTGAGGGGAGCTATAGTGTAGGCAAAAACAAAATTCTTTGGATTGATACTGTCTGGTACAGCAGCCAGTTGCCATGTGTGGTTGTTCAGCACTTGAATGCGCGGTTGATAGACTGAGGAACTGAATTTATTTTAGTTTCAGTTATTGTAAGTTAAATTTAAAAACTGATATAGAATAATTTGAGTATGTGAATTTGCTTTTTCAATTGTAAATTTTATGAAATCTAAATATAGATCAAGTACTTTGATGAAAATTTTAGGATTTGAATTGAGATATGCTATAAAATATACAGTGGATTTTAAAGACTTAAAATTTTTATATTGATTATAAATGTTAATATTTTAGATATATTGGGTTGAATGATTATTAGAATTCATTTCACCTCCTTCTTTTTTACCTTTTTAATGTGGCTCTAGAATTTTTTTTTTTTTAAGTAGGCCCCACGCCTACTGTGGAGCCCAGCATGGGGCTTGAATTCGCAACCCTGAGATCAGGACCTGAGCTGAGATCAAGAGTCAGATGCTTAAGCGACTGAGTTACCCAGGTGCCCCCCACTAGAACTTTTACATGTCTTACCTGACTCACATTATATTTATGTTGGTGCTGCGCTAGATGCAGGGGAATTCTACATTGAAGAATAGAGAAGCGTCTCAAAGAGAAGGTGACCTTTGAATCAGCTCTTTATGGTTTTATATGTGGTTCACTGGTTGGTGATTAGGGACAGTATATCCCAGATAGAAGGATAAAAAAAGATTTGAAGGTAGTGGTAGGGGTGGGAGAATAGCATGACGTTCATAGTAGATGTGTGAGTCACATGGGGGTTTCAGAGCAAAGAATGTAAAGAAAATGGCAATGAATGAGGCAGAAAAGATTGTTTGGGACTGGAATGTTCAAGAGCCTTACAGTCTCAGCTATGGTATTTGAATTTCTTTTATAGTCAGTGAAATATTCATTGATGTTTTTAAGCAGGTAACACAATCAGATTTATGTTGGGGCACCTGGGTGGCTCAGTTGGTTAAGTTAAGCATCTGGTTTTTGGCTCAGGTCATGATACTAGGGTCCTGGGATAGAGCCCCGTGTTGGGCTCTGCTTAACCTGGAGCCTGCTTCTCCATGCGCCTCTGCCCCTTCCCTTGCTTGTGCTCTCTCTCTCTCTCTCAAATAAATAAAATCTTTAAAAAAAATTCAGATTTGTGTTTTTAGAGAATTATTGGTACTGTGGAAGATCAGTTGGACAGGGTAAAGAAATGGAGGCAGTCACCCCTCATAGGTGCTTATAATCATTTAGCAGATAAGATAGGAGGATCTAGACTAAGATACTTATCTTGGGCTAAGAGAAGAAGGAATTCAAGGTATATTAGGAGGAAGAATTAGTGGAACTCTTTGGAGTAAAGAGAAGAGACACAGGATGACTTTGAGATTTCTGAATGCATAGTTTATGATGCTATTATTTGAACTGGCGAATATTCAGATAGTGTGTTATAGAAAAAAAAAGTTTAGGCACAGGCTATAAGGAGTTGAGGAATGTGAGGAGGATCCATGCTAGTAGGTCTTTCAAAATACATGTCTGTCTTTTAGGGGAGAGAGGTGGATGTTAGAGGGTGAGTTTGATTTTATTGAAGCAGTAGAATTAGGTAAGATTTCCCAAGGAGACTATAAAAACAGGAGTAGGAAATTAATTTCAGTATATGGATTCCATGATAGCTTCTTAGTTTATATAAAAGTAATTTTCATTCGGGGGCATATTAAGTGTTTATACCATGTGCAGGTGCTATATTAGGCACTGTAGATGAAGAGGTATGGGAAACATTTCTGCCTTAAAAATAATCAAGTTCTAGAAGAAGAGGCAGACAAGTAAATCTGAGATTATAGTACAGTGTAGTAAGTACCACAATAAGCTATAGCGTTGTAAGGCTGTAGGAAGAGACGCATGTGAGGGCACAACAGAAAATTATTGGAGGAGGTGGGTGTGGGCTTAATCTTTAAGGGGAAATTTGCCTTTCCTCTTTTTTTGGCTTATCTTTTTACCTGTGATAAACTTCCTGATTGTGCACACCCTCGGGACTATGTATGTATTGGTCCCTTTTACCTGGGGCTTTTCACTGTGGGGGTTGTCAGCTGTTACCTATCCACCCTCTAGGTACAGACTGCCTTTCCCTACCAGTAATTTTAGTTCACAGCATGGCACGACTGCACTGTTGTCAGCTGGCATCTGGTTTTCCAGGTTGGTCGCACAGAAGTGACTTCACCAGTATGTTTGTTTATGGCTTCCTAGAAATAAGCATTTGTTAGACCTCACAGCTTTCCTACTTGGGGCCTGCTTTACTGTCTGTCAGGGGCGAGGCCGAAATGGTGGCAGATCTCTGATGGCCGGAAGGGGTTGTTCAAGTTGTTGATTAAGGTGATCAAAGGGGAGGGGAAGACGACAGAAACAAGATGAAAGAGAGGGGCTAAAAAAGTTTTAGTGTATGAATATAAGGTATCAAACTGTAGCGGAGTTGAGCAGCCTCGAGTACAATAAATAGAAAAACTACAGAAAAGAGTTTTTTTTGTGTGTGTGTTTTTTTAACCATGAAAGTACTTATTAAAGCTTTTCACGGTGCTGACTTCCCTTAGCCACTAGTTATCTTTCATTATGGGAAAGCCGCTTTTTATTTCTTTGTGTTATCTCAGCTAAAAACAGATTTTGAGCGTACTTTGAGCGCCCTTCACCACTTCCTTTGACTTCCTTGGCTTCCTCCTGCTTCCGTTTACAGATCCAGTTAAACCTCTGCTGTGAACCTTTCCTCACGTCGTGTCTCACTCTCTTCTCCCTGTTTATTGCGGCTTTTTTGTGCTCCTAGAGCATCCTGTACACACAGCTCTCTGTAGCGCGTAGCTCATGCCATTGGAATGGTTTTATTATCTGTCTCTTTACTAGGTTGCTGGCCCTTAAGGACAGGAACTGTCTACTTTCATCCCCCACCCAGCTTGTAATTCTCAAATGTTAGCTAAGTAAGTAAAATCATAGAAAATATCCCTATGCTCTGCAAACCCGGAAATCTCAATGCAGTCATGCTTTAAGATATAAACATTAGATTTTATATTGTAAAATTGTCAAAACGAGGGATAATATGTTTTTGTTCCTAAAATTTGGTTTTAAGCAAAAAGATATCTTTTGGAAAGTTACATTTTCCAGTTAAAATTGATAATGCAGTTTTCAGTCGTGAAACTAAAACAAATTTTAGTGTTATGTTAACTGAATATTGGCTTGTTGGCTATTTTTTGTCCTCTGTTCTATTAACTGGCCCAATGTTATGATGATTAGCAATTATGGTAAGGCAGAGTTTAAGCAGGTAAATTACCACAGGCACATGAATGTCTTTTTTCCACATGAATTAAGCTAGAGTTAAAAAATAATGTAAATTTTGTTTTGGAGTCTGACATTTGGTAAGTGTTTTGTTTTTTTTTTTAAGCTATAAACTAAATCAAAGATATGATATTAGGCTGCAGGGACTTAAACTGATCATTCAGTAACGTAAATATATTTATGTAAATATGATCATCGGTATTGTTTTTATTGTTATTATAAAGGTAGGTACCTAAGTATTAGTACATATGCTATTTAAGAAACAATAGGCATAGCTCCTTAGTTAATACGAATTCTGCACACATTCCTTGAAGTTTATTTTAGAAGCAGTTCTTGAACTAATGTTAAAAAAGGGGACAAATCTCAGTGTTTTTGGTATTAAAAAAGTAAGGATTCAGGTAGAGTCTAAGTTTAAAGTTGTCTTCTTATATATATGGTTCCCCAATTTTTTCTTTCTGTGGGTAGTGGGAGGACTATTTTAGTCTATTATAGATTAAGTGGAACAGGCCATGGCTTTTTTTAAATACAAAATTGGGTCATGTGCAGAAGTACTGGTCCCAATTCAGTTGTTAATTAATGACAGATATGGCCCATAAAATTAACTTTGTTTCTGTGCTCTCCTTTTAAAGATTTTTTTGTATGAAAAATCACTTATTCTTGTTGTCTACAGTTCATGAACAGAGTTCTTTGTTCAGTTTAAGTGCACAATACTTAAGTCTTAAAATATTAGAAAACTAATTTTTATGTGATTCATATGTTGGAATTACCTTTTCTTGCTTATTTTAATTCTTTGACTTATCTGCAGACTGAGAAATAACTGGTAGTATGAACCAAATTGTCTCTAAGTACTTTGCTTTTTGTAATACACATTTATTGGACCAGGGGGACCCGTTTGCCCTGAGTCTATTCAGGAAGATTTAATTTTATCAGTGTGTTCCAAACAATAGTGTATACTTAAGGATCCCATGGAGTACTTAAAAATACAGATTCTTGACTGCCACCCTCTGCCATTGTCCACCCCCAGTGACTCTGGGATATGACTCAAGAATTTTAAATTAAAAAAAAAAAAAAAGCGTTGCTAAATGAGTCTGATATCGATGATCCACTGACCACCTGTTAAGAAAGACTAGTTTGCATAGTGTTAATACTCTTGTTGTCACTTTTATGAGTCTCCTGGACTGAGCAAGTGCCCTGGATTCTTGTCCTAATCAAACTCTAAAGGTAATAATTCTCACTGTAAAATTGGAAAAAATAAAATTGGGAAATAAAGCACATAGGAAAAAAATCATACATACTCCCATTATCCAGAGAAAACTGATAATGTTTTAGTTGGTTTTTCTCCATACTTTTTAAAGTTTTAGTTGGCATTTAGTTGAAAGTTAGATGCAGTTTTATATTCTGCTATTCTCATTAACCTCATACATTTTTTTTATCATGTTATTAAAAATTATTACCATTTTTAGTGCCTCTCTGGAAAAAAATACATAAATTGCCTCATATATCATTGTTTACTTAACCATTCATCTGTTGCTGGATGTTTAAATGGTTTCTTTTTTTTATTTTTTAATTTTTAAAAATTAACATATATTATTGGTTTCAGAGGTACAGGTCTGTGATTCATCAGCTTTATTTAATACCCAGTGCTCATTGCATCACATGTCCTCCTTAATGTCCATCCCCCAGTTACCCCATCCTTCCACTACCCTCCTCTCCAGCAACTCTCCTCTCCAGCAACCCTCAGTTTGTTTCCAGTGATTAAGAGTCTCTTATGGTTTGTCCCCCTCTCAGGTTTCGTCTTGTTTTATTTTTTCCTCTCTTCCCCAATGAGCCTCTGTTTTGTTTCTTAAATTCCACATATCAATGAGATCCTATGATAATTGACTTTCTCTGATTGACTTATTTCACTTAGCATAATGCCCTCTAGTTCCATCCATGTCGTTGTAAATGGCAAGATTTCATTTTTTGATGGCTGTGTAATATTCCATTTGTGTGTGTGTGTGTGTGTGTGTACACACACACACACACACACACACCACGTCATCTTTATCCATTCATCTGTTGATGGACATCTGGGCTTTTTTCATAGTTTGGCTATTTGTGGACATTGCAGCTATGAACATTGGGATACAGGTGCTCCTTCGGATTACTACATTTGTATCTTTGGGGTAAATACCCAGTAGTGCAATTGCTGGGTTGTAGGGTAGCTCTGTTTTCAACTTTCTGAGGAACCTCCAGAGTTTTCCAGAGTGGCTGTCCCAGCCTGCATGCCCACCAACAGTGTAAGAGGGTCCCCTTTCTCCGCATCCTCACCAACATCTGTAGTTTCCTGACTTGTTAATTTTAGCCCTTCTGACTGGTGTGAGCTGGTATCTTATTGTCGTTTTGATTTGTATTTCCCTGATGTTGAGTGATTTTGAGCATTTTTTTCATGTGTTAGTTGGCCATTTGGATGTCGTCTTTGCAGAAATGCTGTTCATGTCTTCTGCCGGTTGGATTGTTTTAGATGGTTTCTAATTTATTTCTGATAAATAGCATTGGAATGAACATCTTTGTGTGAAAAACTTTTCTGAACTTAGGATTTTTTTCCCCTTTGCTCAGGGTTGTAAAAATATTTTTAAAAGCTTTTGAGACATACTGCCAAACTATTTGCTAAAAAGGTTCAGCTAATTAAAGTTACCAGCAATAAACTGAAGCTCTTACATTCGACCTTCACCAGCATTGTGTTTAGTGAACCAAAAATACTTTCTTTAACAGACAAAATGTTGTGTAGTTACTCTGTTTTGTACATGTGTAAACATTAGTTTGATATTCTACACTAAGTATTTTTTCTATCAAGAACGGATATTTTTAAGAGTTCCTGAGGAAAATCCTTAGTGATCAATAAATGGTAATTCTTTTGATTTTTTTTTCTCACGGTTTGAGCAGTTGATAATAAACGTACACAGTTTCATTTTGCCAGAGATGAGAGTCTTAACAGAAATATTGAGTCTTCCTCTGTTCTCTTTCCATGCACTTTGGAAGTTGAAGGTATAAGCTGATTTTAATTATGAAGTTAATTTTTTTTTTTTTAAGATTTATTTGAGAGAAAGAGAGTGAGCACACAGAGGGAGAGGGAGAGGGAGAAGCAGGCTACCCCTGAGCAGGGAGCCCAGTGTAGGCCTCTATCCCAGGACCCTGGGATCATGACCTGAGCTGAAGGCAGGTGCTTAACCGACTGAGCCACTCAGGCGCTCCATGAAGTTAATTCTTAATTAAGAAAACAAAGTTCTTTCTTCTGCTAGAAGCTGTTTCTGATAGGTAAAGAGCAACATTTCAAATGAACATCTGTCAAAAAATTTAACTGGTGGTGATAAGTAAAATGTGAAATATTAAAATTTTACCGTTCATTCATTGTCAGTAAACCCCTTCTAACTATATGGTCTTCTACTTAAAATTATATCTCTTGATTTCAGACGTAACTGTCCCCTCGATTGCTTAGTTTATCAGTTTTGAAGAACACCAACAAAATTTGGAGATTCCCTGGAAAAATTAGGGATCATTCTCCTTTTTTCTGTCTTCACAGTGTTTGATATTTATATAATTATTTTCATTTCTTATAGTTTTCCCTTTGTCATTTTAAATAATAAACCTTTTTTTTTTTTTTTTAAAGATTTTATTTATTTATTTGACAGCCAGCCAGCGAGAGAGGGAACACAAGCAGGGGGAGTGGGAGAGGAAGAAGCAGGCTCCCAGTGAAGGAGCCCGATGTGGGACTCGATCCCGAAATGCCGGGATCACGCCCTGAGCCAAAGGCAGACACCTAACGACTGAGCCACCCAGGCGCCCCATAAATATAAACCTTTATCTATCCTGTTTAGTTACTGGTACTGTGTGGGTCCCCTCCCCCCCGCCCCCCGCAATGCCGCCGATTTCCGGAAACTACCTCCAGGCAGAAAGCCTTGGAATGGTAGGCGCACCTCATTTGTTCTTTCTGAGATTACAGTTCTGCGCTGCCTGTTGTACAACGCCTGAAAATACTTGTTTCCTATATTTCATTCACTTTTCTCATTGGTAATGGCAGGAAGATAATTTTGGATCCTCATGGCTGGAAGCTGAAGTCCTTTAATGACTTCTTAGTTGCTGAATCTAGTGATTGTTCCAGAAGTCTTTGGAATGATATGGTCAAATTCCCCTTCTTTGAAATTTTCCTTCTCTCTCGTATTTAAATACCACCTTTTCCTGTTTAGATCTTCTATTTCTGACTTTCCTTTCTGCCTGTTTTTTTTTTTTTTTTTTTTTTTACTAGATCCTCTAACTTTGGTACTTTAATTATATTAATTGTAATAATAATGACAACACTAGAGGTCACCATGTCAGACCCTGTGCTAACTTTATGCCTCTGTTCTCATTTTAATTTAATTTAAGCAACTGCTTGGTATTCTCCGGAGTAGTTTTCCTCCTCCTCGCATTCTGTATACTCTCTTAAGTTATTGGCCCTGTGTAAATGCTGATGACTTACACTTATATTTGTAGCCCTGATTTCTGTACTGAACTCCCAGTCTTTATATCCAACAGTCTGTGAGCATTTTCAAAGGCTTAGCAACCTAATACAATCTGAATGAAACTCCTCTTTTTTTTTTAATCTTATTCCTTATCTTGGCATTATTTAATCTATAACTAAACACACACAAACACAACAAAAAATATGCTGTACATAAACATAAAATTTGCATGCTAACTTAACCTAATTATTTCTTAAATCTGACCCTGCTGCTCCATCACTGCTCTCTTGTCCTGTTGGAGCTCTTCTCATCTTGTCTGTACTTTTGTACCAGCCTAACTGATCTCCAGTTGTGTCCCTCTAAAATCTGTACTGTTTCTAAATTTTAAATCACAATGTACTTCCTGGTTTAAAGACTTCAGCCTTCTTGTTCTGTGACTTGCTGTTTCTTAGATCTTTGTCTTGCTACTCCTTTACCTACTCTAGTAGGAACCACATCATTTCTTGACTGTAGCA
Source organism: Ursus arctos (assembly GCF_023065955.2). Taxonomy (NCBI): domain Eukaryota; kingdom Metazoa; phylum Chordata; class Mammalia; order Carnivora; family Ursidae; genus Ursus; species Ursus arctos. The sequence continues at coordinate 7,246,944 of NW_026622986.1, forward strand.
TGCTCTTTTTCCAAATTTTTGTTCACGTTGCAACTTGTATCTCAACTTTGACTCTTATTTATTCATTTCTAGGACTCAATCAGTTTTTTCCAGGTCTTCTTCTTTTTGTTCCCATAGCATCCCACTCATAGCTCTGAGTCTTGTCTATTATGCATTTTTTTCATTGTTAAATCTTTCCGCCTTCATTTATTTGTTTGTTTGTTTATTTTTTAGTATGTTAGTCACCATACAGTACTTCATTAGTTTTTGATGTAGTGTTCCATGATTCATTGTTTGCATGTAACATTTATTATGCATTTAAATGATCTTTTGTTTCACTTTTGCTGTATTATAAAGTCTTAGAAGACAGTACATTTTTAAATTCATATTTGTAACCTTAGAACTTAGCTGAGTACTTGACTCCCAATTCATTTTTAGATTGTTTCTATCTTAAACGGTGACACAACTGTCCATCATTTCCCCAAACTAGAAATGTGGATGTTTTCCTAGTTTCTTCTCTTTTTATCACATGTAACCAGTTCCTACTCCTTGAATTTTGCTTTTACTTGGGTATTATGTGTTTGCATTCTTTTGTTCACATGTTCATTCATTCAACAAATTTCATTAAGTGCTGCTGTGTGTGAGGCAGTGTACTAACTATACTGCTTGCTGGACATTGTATTGAATTTGTAGAATTTATACATTTTTACAGAAGTAACATGATTATAAAGTTCAGTTTTTCCTTTTAGGAACAAAGGTTTATCTATTCAAGTACAATTTTAGGCACCTGAGGGAGGTTTTATACGTGTTTCTCATTTGGTTGTGTACATTTCTTTTAAAGCTTATTTGTATTCTTTTCCTATTTAGAAAGGTTTATTTATTGTTACATTTTCCTGTTTGTCATTGCTCATGTATGGGAAACTGATTAGATGATCTTTTATCTGGCCAACTTATTAAATTTCTTAGTTTTTATGGACTTGGGTTTCCAGATATTTGTTGTCACTGACAAATATCAGGGTATTTTTTTTACCTCTAGGTATTTGAGTTTAATTCATTTTTCATATCTTAAGTACATTGCTTAGAACCTCTAGTACAGTGTTGAATAAAAGCAGTGATACTTGACATCCTAGTTTTATTCTTTTAATGGAAGTGCTTCTTATCAGTGTCTTGCTAACTGTGATATTTATTTTAAATAATTTCTAAAAGTCAGTTAGGGGCACCTGGGTAGCTCTGTTGGTTAAGTGTCTGCCTTCAGCTCGGGTCTTGATCCCCTGGTCCTGGGACTAAGCCTGGACTCTGGCTCCCTGCTCAGCGGGGAGTCTGCTTTTCCCTCTCATTGTGCCCCTCCCCCTCTGCTCATGCTCCTGTGCTGATGGTCTCTCTCCTTCTCTCTCAAATAAATAAATACAATCTTAAAAAAAAAATAAAAGTCAAATAAAGGAGGATCATACCTCTTCTTACTTTCGAGGAGTTTTATCCTGAATCCACACTGAATTTTATCAAATGCTTTGTTGGTGGTATCTGTGGAGATGATTATGTGAATCTGTTAATGTAGAGAATTATAGTAAAAGAGTTCCTAAAGACAGACTTTCTTAATATTTCCACTTTCCTGATTTACTTAATGCAGTCCTGGATTTGATTGCTAATGTTTTACTTCGTGTATTTTCATTTATTTTTGTAAGTGTGGTTGGTTTATAATTTAATTTAATTCTCTGGTTTTGTTTTAGAATTATGCTAGCCTCATAAACTGTTGAAGCATTTTGAATTTTTAAATTAGAAAAACTTTGAATTTGAACTGTTTAAATAATAGGAATTAGTTGTTCTTAAAGATTTCATATAATATTCCATAAATAGCTTTTAGAAAATGGCTGTTTTTTGGCATCTTTGTTTCTCCAAATCTAGTAAAGTATCAGGAGCAAAGTAAGACCTTCTTTTAACACTTGTTGAATAAACATTCTCTAGATAAGGTTCTGGGAAGTGATTTGCTATGGAGAATTGTTTGTTATATTAACAGACTTCATTGTAGTCAGAGAAACATTGTTACTTGGCTAATTCACCAGGATATGGAATTAGTCTGGAAGAGAAATACTGCATGGAAATCTGTCTTTGTAGATAGATTTTTCTTCATAGAAAGATGCTGTTTGGTGGTGGTCTAAATTCAAAGCTAACATTTCAAGAGAACAGTCTAATTTGTATCCTTGAATACAGTAGTTGGGTAATTACCATGTGTAAAAAGACCAAATGTAATCATTTTACCTATGTATTATGTTTGGGTTCTCTTTTAAATCTTATTCTGTGATTTAGAGTCATTATAATTATTTTACAGGCAAATAATATTTTAGAAGTGAAAGTACTTTAATTTTAATAAAACTGATTTACCATATCCATCCACATTTCCTTTTTTAAATTCCATATTTTTAAGCATTCATAGAACTCTTGGGTACATTATAGAAGTAATTAAATATCTGAATATAAGTCTAGGATTTATATGTAAAGCAGTGGTTCTCAGCCAGGGTCAGTTATGTCCCCAGAGGACATTTGGCAATGTCTGGAGACTTTTTAGTTGACACAATGTAAATGCCACTATCATCTAGTGGGTAGAAGCCAAAGATGCTAGTAAACATTCTAAAACACACAAGATAGCCCCCACCACAAAGAATTATGTGATCCAAAATGTTATTGGTGCCAAGGTTGAGAAACTCTGTCGTAGAAGGAAAGATATATACACAAATGTGAATATGCAGTGAAAAAAGGTGTTCTCAGACGTGTGCTTTTTTCTTCAGCAACTAGAATTCTAACTTAATACAGTTTACAATGTCCTTATGCAAAGTGTTTGAGGAATATTCTGCTCTTGACTGACATCTAGTGAGACATTTAAAAATAAGTAAAGCTGTAGATTGAGATGAAGCATTTAAATCATCTACTGCTAATTCTTATTTTTCCAGTGTTAGGAAATTCACAAATAAGGAACCTAGGAAGAGATTAAAGGATTTATCACTGCTGAGAAGGAATAGAATGTAGTAAATTCTTAGCTGAAATATTTTGTCTCCTTTATCTTTCGCTTATATATTCCTGATTTAATATTTGAGTTTAGAACATAAAACTTTCTTTTGATAGTTTTCCAAATAAATGTTGAATTACTCATGTGTAAGACTTATTGTATTTTTAAAAAATTGCCTAAAATCATAGACTTTTAGAGACAAAGGAGATCTCTGTGGTTTAATCTGATTCCTTCATTTACAGAGATTTAAAAATTCAATTTCAGGGACATGTGGTGATCTAATCCAATGTCATACTACTTGTTAGTGACAGATCTTGAACTGGAACCCACAGTTCCTGACTTCCAGTGGACTGTGTTTCCAGGGTGAGGGAAAGTTATTAAGTACACTTTGGATTCTCTTTGAAGCTCTTACGTTTTCTTCAACCAAATCATGGATTTTAAAACTGTGAAATTGTTTTTTTCATTAGAGAGAATATATATACTTGTATATATGTTTTAAAATAAGTTTATATGTATCTTCTGTGTCTTATGTTTCATTTAATTTTTATTTGTAGATGTTATGCCAGTTCAAGCATGAATATTTCACATTTTTCACAGGCAACGACACCTCCAAATCAAGGACGTCCAGATTCTCCTGTCTACGCTAATCTACAAGAACTGAAAATATCCCAGTCTGCTGTCCCCCCGCTTCCTGGGAGCCCAGCAATTCAGATTAATGGAGAATGGGAAACTCATAAAGATAGTTCAGGGCGTTGTTATTACTATAACAGAGGAACCCAGGAAAGAACCTGGAAACCACCTCGTTGGACTCGGGATACAAGCATAAGCAAAGGAGATTTCCAGAGTCCAGGAGACCAAGAGGTATGAGTAATTAAGGACTCAACCAGTGACTTACCAGACTTTCTCTCTTTTCATTATTCAAGGCAAAAGAAGTGAATAGGTTTATTTCGTGGTACTGAAATGGTAGAACACTTGAAACCTCTAAGCTACCTACTAAATGTTCTTTCCCAGTTTCATTATATTAATGCTAGTTATTTTCTAATGTCTAACTAATAGATAGTAGCTAACCTTATAATGTGTTTACTGGTTCCTGAATTAACTCATTTAATTTGCTTAGTGCCAGTGCCTTCCCTCACATTATAGAAGATACTAATACAGTTACTGTTATTGCCGAGTCAGGGACATTTTTTAGAAAAAGGAAAGAAAATATATGATGTGACTTAGCCACAAAAACAAAGTTATGAACTGGTTAAAATAGACACTTTTCTCTATTGCCTTGGTTTGGCTACTGAGATACTTTTCAGTGTTAGAGGTACAAGGTCACTTTTTATTTGTATGTAAGTAAAATAAGTATAATGTAATTCCTTTGCTATAAGTGGACCATCTTGTAAAGTATGACCGTTCACTCTAAAGTCATTATTTTCTCTATTAAGTGTTGATACTACCTGCCCCCCACCTTTGTTTCACCTTCACCTATACCTCTTGGAGGGTGGTGCAGTGAACTTGGCCAGCTATATTTTGAGAAACAGTCATGTCAGAGGTCTGGAGAGATTCCTTCGGACCGTTCAGACATGTAGGAGAGGCTTGGGTAGGATTGATAGAATGGAGTTAAATCCTGCTGTTTGATAGATGGAGGCCCCTACACATAGGACACTCTGCTCTTACAGAAAGCTTGCATAATCAAAACAGAACTCCGGTTAGGTAGGAGCTGGAAAAATCAAGTAGCACATCTTGTATCTAGCAAAATCTAAAAGCTTTTTGTAGTTAATGACGCCTCTTCTTGTCCTGTTTTTCAGTTGGTTATTTATAGCTTTGGCTTGGTGGTAACTTGTACTTCTAGTGTTAAAGAATGAGATCGAGAGTAGTGAGAGAAATTTGTTTATGTGTTACTAAAATAAGAAAAGTGTTGGGAAAATTATTTGAATTGTAGATCTAGAAAGATTTCAAGTTATATTGTCCTGTATATGAATAGTAAAGTAAAATCTCATTATTTGGAAGAATTAGGGAAAGAGTTCACTTATAGAATAATTTAAAGAAATTTAAAGTATATACAGCAACTTTAAACATGCTTTTTAGCTTTTCATATTAATAAATAGAGTGATTTGTGTATCAGAATCTCTGCTTACACTACCAGTCTCTGCAAAATTGTTTAAAAATATATATTTCCAAAATGGCTAGAGCACATTTTCTAATAATTTCTTGAGAAAGATTGCATATAGGAGGTAATATTGAGACTTTTTGTGTGAAGATGTTTATATTCTTCTCTTATATTTAATTGATAGCTTACATGAGTATAGAATTCTGGGTTGGAAATCATTTTTTTCTTACAATTGGAGAGCATTTTGAACTTCAGTGTATGGTGAAATGGATCAGCTGCTTGCCAGGAGTCTCCAGTGTCAGAACCAGTGGGTCTTTCTTTTAGACTACTCAGTCTTCACAGAAGTCTTAAAATCTGCCAGGAAAGTAAGGGCTGCCAGGGTCTTGGTAGTCAGCCTTTAGATTTGCACGTAGTCCCTCAGTGTCCCCTCTTTCTGGTTGGTACCCATGCCCCATTTGTGCTTCTTGTCTTTGAAATCCGAATCTTACTGTTTTTCCCTCAGAAGAGGTAATTAATTCCTGTACTTCTACTGGGAAAAGGGAAGGGTGCACATCTAGCAAGCAGGCCTGAAGGAAAGGGATTCTGGCAGTTTTAGTCCTCACTGCAATACCCCTGCCTTCACCCTTAGCTCCAGGAGGACCTAATACTGTCAGTTCCTGAGCCATTTGAAGATTCTGCTCTGTAAAGTAGTTGGATTTCACTTCCCTCTCCACAGCCTGCCGCCACCATTTTAGAATCTGCTTTCTTTGCAGATCAGTTTTTGTTCATCTGTTTCTCAGCTTCCAGAGTTTTGTGACTGCTGTCTCTTCTTCTGTTCTCCCTGTTCTTGGCGGTATAAGTCTTTTGAAGCATACTTCAGTAGTTTTAGTGAGGTTTGAGAGGGGGAATAAGTGTTCATTCTTCCATCTAATTCAGAGCTTATTATTTTAGTGGTTACCCTAGAACATTGGTTCTCAACTGGGGACAGTTTTCCCTCCTGGGGGACTTTAGACAATGTCTGGGGACATTTTGTTGTTGTTACAACTCGGGGAAGGCTACTGGCATCTCGTGGATAGAAGCCAGAGATGGTATTAAACATCCTGTGAGGGGTGCCTGGGTGGCTCAGTCGTTAAGTGTCTGCCTTCGGCTCAGGTCATGATCCCAGGGTCAGCCCCACATCGGGCTGCCTGCTTCTCCCTCTCCCACTCCCCCTGCTTGTGTTCCCTCTCTCGCTGTCTTTCTCTCTGTCAAATAAATAAATAAAATCTTAAAAACAAAAAACAAAAAAACATTCTGTGATACACAAGATAGCTCCCACAACAAAGAATCATCTGGCCCTAAATGTCCATACTGCTGCCGTTGCAAGCCCTGCCTTAGAAATGTTAGCATGCATACTTACCAAAGTCTAAAGTTAGCCAGTATTCTCTTGCTCTTTAAAGCCATGTGAGAACTGTATGTGCTGTTGGCTGTTGTTGTCTTTTATTTCTGTTTTTAGCCCTTATTGTACATGGTGATTCTTAAATTCATCCTCCTATTTAGCACTTTTTTTTCCCCTCACAGTCCTTTATGCAAATCAGATTATCTTGGATAACTTTTGTCTTAAGCACGTACTTTTAAATTTTCTTAGTGAGGATTTGTTAGTGATAGAATCTTAGTTTAAAATTTAGTGAGGATGTGAGTGGTAGAATCTTAGTTTTTGTCTGGAAATTTATTTTCCCTCATTTTTGAAGAATATCTTTACTTGATATCAATTCTTTTTTTTTTCCTTAAAGATTTTTTAAAATTTATTTATTTGACAAAGAGAGCACAAACAGGGAGAGGGAGAAGCAGATTCCCCGCTGAGCAAGGAGCCCAACCCAGGACCCTGGGATCATGACCAGAGCTAAACGCAGAGTCAACCAACCAACCAAGCCACCCAGGCGCCCCTTGATCCATAGTTCTAAGTTGATGTTTACTTGTTTGTTTTTTCCTGGTTCACTGAAGATTTTATTCTCTTGTTTTCAGGCTTCCATTGTTGATGTTGGAAATTCAGCTGTCAGTTTGATTGTCATCCCTTGAAGAGCAGCTGTCTCTTCTGGCATACAGCTTTTAAGATCTCCTATCTATAATTTTCCTATAATGTGATTAGGTGGACATATCATCTTTATTTCCTGCCAGGGTTTTGTTGGGATTCTTGAACTTGAGAAGTCCTATCTTTGATTAGTTCTAGAAAATTCCTAGTTGTCTATATATACCTTCTGTCCCACTTTCTCTTTCCTCTCGTTCTGGGACTTTGATTAGATGAATATTTAATCTGCTTACGTTGGTCATGTCTCTTGATTTCCCTTTACTTACGAATTTTATCTCTGTGTCTCTTTGTGCTTCATTCTCAGTAATTTTTAATGTAGTTCCTGTTCACTGTTTTTCATCTTTATTTGATATTAAACCAATCCTTAAATTTTAAAAATATGTTAGTTTTTATTTACTTGGAAGAGCTTCTCCATCTTATTACTTTGAAAAGTTGTAAACCTAAAAAGTAGTACAGTGAACAGCCCCGTACTAGATAGCCTTCATGTAGATTTACCTTTTTTAACATTTTGCCACATCTGCTTTTTCTTTTCCTCCTTCTGCCTTCTACCCTCTAGTAATTTTTTTTCTGAACCATTTGGATTAAGACAACATAATATCTTAGTCTCTAAATATAAGGACATTTTCCAGCAAAACTGTTGTTGTCGTTGTTATTGGTGAAAAATTTTTATCATACCCAAGAAGTTTAATATTGGTATGTTATTTAATATACAGTTACATTGTTTCTCACTTGTCAAGTAATATCCTTTGTAGTTTTTTTTTCGTACAATGAAAGATCCAGTGAAGGATCGTGTATTTCATTTCTTTATCATATCTTTCTTTAGTATTATTTTGTATTTTATAATTCTAGTACATAAGATCTTTAAGAGTTAGATTATGCTGCTTTTCTGCTCTTACTCATGGTGTTTTGTTTCGTTTCTTGTCCACGAGTGTGTGTTTTAGTATGAGATTATGTATAGTGCTTGGAAATTCATGTATAGGAAGTCTTCAGTGCTGGAGTTGAAAGCTTGTTCTGTCAGAGAGGATTTGCTTTTGTTTCTGCCAGGAAGCTAGTATCCTGTGAACATTTGAAATGAATTTTCAGCTTTAGTTTTTATAGGCCACCTAGGTGGTAGTAATTTGGATTGCATGAAGCCTGGTTTCTGGTTGGAGATTCTCCCATTTTCCCCCATTTATCTGGGAAGATTCCTGTGTGGAATAAAGGGACAAGACTTGTTTCTAGCTCACTGATACTTTGAGGGTATAATTCTTTGGGGTGCTAGTTCTTTATTGTCGGGGGAATCCTGTTAGACTCCCTGCTTTTGGTAGTCTCGATTCCTGTTCCCCAATACTTCATGGCCTTGAAAATTAATGTTCTAGTTTTGGGTTTGACGAATGCCTTCAAAGAGAAAGCTGGTCTTTATATTCTGCTTAGCTTTTGACCTGTGAGTATTTCTTAAGCAACCTCTTGCTTCTTGATGATTCTTAAAAAATTTATGTGATATTTTAAATTGTTTTAGTCCAGGTAATCATTTCAGTACCTACCTGTCATTCTCCTGTAAATGGAATATCTCTGTAGCCCCCTCTATAAGGCTATATTTGCTGCAGAATATATACCCCAAAGTTACTGAGCCAAGTACCCTGCTAAATGGAGTTTTGAGTATAGCACAGTTAACATTTAGAGAATGCTTGCCAAAAATAATCTTGATTTTATTTAAGTGCCACTAAATAGCTCTTTTCTAGCAATAAATATCAAGATTTTAAAGGCACTCCTGGTTCTATAAAGTAATAAAACATGTTGAGATATCAGAAGTTTCTTTGCATGCAAGAAAGGAACCTCTTACTGCAAAAAAATCGGGAAAATTATAGGAGCATTTTGTCAGCTAGAAAGTCACGTTTATGAAAAAATTGATTTAGTGACTTTGTTTCCTAAATTAGTTTTACTATTATTCAGGTGTAATTGACATACAACATTATGTTAGCTTTAGGTGTACAACGTAATGATTCAATATTTGTGTATATTACGAAATGATCACCACAGTAAGTCTAGTTAACATCTATCACCACTTACAGAATTTTTTTGTCTTGTGAGAAGTTTTAAGATCCACTCTCTTAGCAACTTCCACATATGCAGTACAGTATTATTAATTGTGCTTTCCATGCAGTACATTACATCCCCATGTCTTATTTATTTTATAACTGGAAATTTGTGCCTTTTTGCCCCCTTCATCCATTTAACCTTCTCCCCCACCTCTGGCAACCACAAGTGTGTTCTCTGTATCTGTGAGCTTGTTTTGTTTTGAGGATTCCACATCAGTGGGATCATACAGTATTTGTCTTTCTCTGTCTGACTTATTTCACTTAGCATAATGCCCTCAAGGGCCATCTATGTTGCAATGATGAAATTTAATTCTTTTTTATGGCTGAATAATATTCCATTTATAGATCTTTACTCTGTTTCTTAAAGATTTTATTATACTTTGCCTACATGAACATATATTTTAAGTGGTCTCAATTTAAAAATAAGTCCTGATTTTTGAAATAGGTTTTCCATTTTTAACATTGTTACAAAAGGTATATAGCTCACTTTATGCAGGGCTTCTGTAAAGTTGTCTATGTCAGTTTTTGTGAACAAGTTCCTATTAGTATGTTTACGTCTTTAAGTTACTTACACAACATTGAGAATCTACACAGTTTAGTGTTTTAGACCAAATTATGGTGATAGAAAATACAGTCTGAGTCAGATTTAATTGCAGAAAAGTATTTTACCTAAAAGTGATCCTGGAGGGGTCATTTACAAGAGTGCCAATCTCATAAATATTGGTGAATGAATGAAGTTTAAATGTAGTAAGCAAATTGCTACTCATTCACATTATGGTGCCTCTTGTTTGAAAAAGCAGAAATTAAGTTTTGCTTCTCTTGTATGTCTGGATTTTATCATGCTTTTAAAAGTAAAGCACACCTAAGTTATTTCCATACTGAATTTTTTCACCTCTATCATGTTTGAATTTTTTCAGTATTTTTTCTTGTTTTGAAGTTTAGTTTCCAACTATCTTTAATAAACATTTGATTGAGAGAGTACATTAGATAAAATCAATAAATTAGAATATAAAATATAGTATTACAAGACTAGTGTCTCCCCATCCCAGTTCCACACATTTTAAAAAAAGTAATAATTCAAGATATATTTATTGAGCACTGTTGTTTGCCAGGCATGAGAATTTTCAGGAAACTCAGTCTGATGAAGTACCTTCATCCCATATTTTGCTTACACATGGATGTGTATACCCATACACACTCCTGTCAGTTTTTAACCTGATTTCAGTTCAAAAGCAGGATTAGGTAATAGAAGGTAGCATTTTATCTCTCAGTCTGAAAATATTGTTTTCAGTTTTATTGTGGTGAATTTTTCCAGAGTTACATCGTTGTGATAAAATAACTATTATTAATTTCACCTTACCACTTACAGTGTACCATTTGAAAGACTAACAGTTTGTTTTGAAAATTAAATTTTCAGATATAGTCAAGATATCTTAGTGCTTATAACTAATTACAGTTTATTGTTTAGATTTGCAACTGGTGCATATATATATATATATATTCAAAGAAGAAAAATCCTTATGTTTCTGACTATTTATAGCCTCTTTCATCAGAAGAAAACTACCACAGCATTTGTTACAGCCAGTCAGATAGTCAGTGTGGTTCTCCTCCAAGGGGTTGGTCAGAAGAGTTGGATGAACGTGGGCATACCTTATATACCAGTGACTATACTAATGAAAAGGTACATTCTTTTCTTCTCATCTAGTTTTTTAGGGCAGAATCCTTTCATAAAATAGTTGTGTACTGAAGTTTTAGTAGTATTTAAAAAAACGCATGAAAATATTCTTTATTTTAATTCTGAAATCATGCCAGTTGACAACATGAAAACTCATTATGTAACTACTGATTCATGGTTTTAAATTGCTTATAATTACAGTGATTTTTGTGGTGTCAAACCATTTAAGACAGACCTTTTTAAGAGTAGACCTATTGAGTGTCATTCTGTTTAGACTTCTTCAATAAACATATTTCTTTATATTTTTCTTGAGGAATGGTTTTTTGGGAATAGTTTTCTCAGCATGTGTCACTATGATATACCACCTCCACTTTCTATACTACTTTTCCTTTATAATCAAGTTATTTAAAACAAAAACCATGAGTCTAGTACTTTATGATTAATTAACTAGTTTGGGAATACGTATTGAAATTTTATGTGTTAACATCTGGTATCATCAGAGAAGATAACCGGTTGGTTGTGCTTGCTTTAATTACTTCACACTAGAACATAAGGACCCATTAGTTTTCATGTATTTCACAATTACGATCATATGTTAAATTAGCAGTACTTAGTCTTTTGCTCCTCATAGTCCCTGTATTATATGTATGAAGTTTTATTATTAGTCTTTTTTAAATAATATTGAGTGAGAAATGTATTGGCTGCAGGAGGTAGTTCCTAAGGGTTTCACGAAGTTTGGCTTAAATTGTTCAGTAGTTTTATATTTGAAGATTAAAAAAAAAATTCTCTTTTGTTCATTCCTCAACCTTGTTTTCAGCGTGAGTGTGGCCATGTGTCTAGTGTATATGTATATCTGTGTGTCTTTATGTTATATTTTCTTGTGTTAAGTGGTGCTTGACATTGGAACTAGCTTGACACTGGAAGAAAGAGAGAGGAAATAAATTCACATTTAATATTGAGTTTACTTACTCTTACCAAACTTAAAATACAAACTTATACTAATGAGTTAGTAAATTTTTAGTATAAGTTTGTAAATTTTTTTACAGTATTCTTGAGGAAATAGAATAAAATTCATAAACTAATATCTCTGGTTGTATAAGTTTAAACTCCCTTTTATTTAAATTTAGAAAATAACACTTGTTTGGTTGTTTGTGTGTGTTGTTGTTGTACACCTGTTTTGTTTTTCTAGTGGCTCAAGCATGTTGACGATCAAGGTAGACAATATTACTACAGTGCAGATGGATCTCGTTCGGAATGGGAATTGCCAAAGGTAATAAACCTTAACACTGAATTTCTGTTTTAAATAATAGATAAAATAATATCTGAAAATGGCTTCAGCAGATTTACTTTAAAAATTTTTATTCAACTTTTAAAAAACAAAACTTTTTTTTTTAAGGAATTCATTGGGAATCCTTCGGCTAAATTTTTCTAAGATGTGTGTGATCTTTGCTGTATAATACTGATAATTTCTATTCAGAAATTCTTTTGGTTAAACTTGAAATCAGTTTTTCATCACTCCTAGAAATAAGAATTTCCTTCAGTGCCAGTAAGGCCATCTTATATCTAGTCATCTTGCATATATTGAATTTCTTACATGAGGTTGGTCTTACGTTTAATTTTTTTTTTTTTTTAAAGAGAAAAAAGCAACTCGGTATGCCAGCTTATTCTCGTATCTAAATATGTGTTATAATTGTGTCAGTCATTAGCAGGATGTGCTGATAAGATCTTCTGGGGTCTCACAGGATATGTCTTTTCAGATAAGTACATCAGGGCTGAGTTTATCTTAAGGCAGGTGGGTTTCAAAGTGGTCATGTGCTTGTTACTACTAGTATTGAGATAATTTTAAATGATATCTGAGCAAATGTTTAAATTTGAATTGATATTAAATTTTGATGTTTTAGAAAATGACTATAGTTAGCAGACATATCTGTAGTGTTGAACTTCAGTTTTTAAAGAAATTTGTCTTTTTGCCAAAGTAAGTCAGCCTAAAGAAAAGTACTGTTAGTAGACAGATACATGGATATAGAAAAAAATCACTAGGTGTTACTAACTTGAAGGTTGGGGAACACTGTCTAGTAAAGTAGTAATAATTGTGGATTCTTCCTATGTGAATGTTATCTGGCCTTTAATTACTTTATGAAATTATAAGACTTGATACTAGTAGAATAAGAGGTACAGCCAGTACTTGATTTTTCACAACACCTTTGTGACCTGTTTTGAGCTAGTAGCATAAGAACTCCATTATAAGTCTGAGGGCTTTTAATATGTTAAGGTATCAAAGAGCGACATAGGTTGCTATAATGCAAACTTGATGCAGGGTTCTGGGGTAAGTGGTGAGGATAAATGAAATAATAATTCTTTTGGTTAATTTAGCTATCAAGTACAGCCCCAGAATTTTCTTGTGTTAAAAAAGCCATGTCAAATCTTCAAATGAGCATTTGTATTTATGTATTTTACATGCATTTTAGCATGTTTTTTATACAAGTACTTTCTCTTTTGCCCAGCTTAGCAGAAAAAATTATTTTTAACCATTTTTTAATACTTTCAAAGTGAGAAGTTGTATTAAAGTTTACATATAGGCATTTTACATATAGACAATAGGATTGTTTTTGGAAGTAATGCTGTTTGCAACATAACATTAATGTGTTAATCATAACTTTTATATTTTAATTACAAAGCTCACATGCAAAGAGTTATGAAGATATTATCACATTGTGGGCTTTCTTTTTTAAGACTTAATTTTTTTAGAACAGTTACAAGTTTACAATTAAAGTGAGAGGAAGGTACAGAGATTTCTCATATATCCCTAGTTCCTACACATGCACAGCTTCCCCAATTATCAACATCACTCACCAGAATGGTATATTCTTTACTAAGGATGGACGTGCATTGACAGATCCTAATCACCCAAAGTCCATGAACCTTAGGGTTCATTCTTGGTGTTGTAGATTCTGTGGGTTTGGACAAAAGTATACTGACATGTCTATCATTATAATATCATGCAAAGTATTTTCACTGCCTTAAAAATCCTCTGCTCACTACCTCCCCCAGCCTTTGACAACCACTCATCTTTTTATTGACTCCATAGTTTTGTCACATTGGCTTTTTTTTCTTTTTAAAGATTTTATTTATCTGTTTGACAGAGAGCACAAGCAGGGGGAGTGGCAGGCAGAGGGAAAGGGAGAAGCAGACTCCCTGCTGGGCAGAAAGCCCAGTGTGGGGCTCGATCCTAGGACCCTGGGATAATGACCTGAGCCAAAGGCAGATGCTTAACTGACTGAGCCACCCAGGCGTCTTGTCACATTGCTTTTATTTAAAATTAACCATAAAGTAATACCAAGAATGAATAAAGACCCAAATAAAAATATATTTAAAGTGCCATAAATTGCTCCTCTCATATGCTTTTATTTAAAATTAACCATAAAGTAATACCAAGAATGAATAAAGACCCAAATAAAAATATATTTAAAGTGCCATAAATTGCTCCTCTCATATTTCATGGTTGGAAGTTTTCTGTTATCACTCTTTAAAATGATGAAATACAATTCAGTAAAACATTCATGGATTTTTTTCATTTTCATCATTAATTAGTACTTTTGGAATCTGATTCTGCAGATAAAACCATACTTACCTTTTAAACTTTGAAGTTGTGCCAATCCCTCAGATTCCTATAGTATTTTATAAACCGGAGAATAGGAGTTGAATGATACTCTAACAACAGTTTGGGTTTTTTTGTTTGTGAGGTGTTTTGTTTGTTGTGGTTTTTTTTGGGGGGGGGTTTGGTTTTTTTACAAAGAATTGGTTATGAAATGGCCTAACTTTATTTTCCTAGTTTAATTGTCTCTTAATAAAACTTTTTGGTAGGAAATAATATTCCAAGTTTAATATGCCTATTATCAACTTTTAGGAGAAAAGATGTATGTAATAAGATTAACAATATTTTTATTTGTTAATGTGCTGGGAAGAAATTATAGAAACATCAGCTATTATTTTTCAAAACTGGTGCCATTTATAAATATAATGCTATTTAGCGATTAAATTGGAAAGAAAAATCTTACAGATAGTGGGAGCCAAAATATGTAATACCTGTGTGCTGGGAAAGGAATATATATTTGGGGATATAACTATTCAATATTGAAAACTCTGTGACACTAATAGGTTCTATTGAGCTTATCAAATATGAGATCTGATTTTTGACTTAAAGATACCAGAAGATAAATCTGCTGAAGGTTTAGTTCACTGAAAATGATTTAGATTATAGAAGAACAATATTTAATTAACATAATCAAATAATTTAAACATATATTAAATTTTTGTTCCACTTGACAAATTCTAATTGTAGCTCCTATCAGTACCTCACCATTTGAGTTATAGAAGAATCTTTTGTTGTATCACATCTTCCTTCATAGTAGTTTCTGATTGCTTGGAGATCAAACACAAGACTTCTTTTGACTGATTTGTCCTAGGTCAGGACAAAAAGAAGAGGCTTTCGGGATGACCTTATATAAGGAGCAATTTGGAACCTAAACTTAACTCATAGCTAAATATTTCTGTTTGTTTTTGTATTAACTCCTATACTTTCCCTGCTCAGAAGATGTACAGGTTCAACATTAAGAAACCTACTTGTGGAGATGTCCCAGGTGAAAGAAAGGAGAAAGGCAAGGGATGAGTCATATCAAAACTTTCAGGGTACTTCCACAACAGTGGAAATGGGTGCTGAGTGTGATCACTGTTGAGTCATTAGTTTTGTGGTATTATCTCATTTTCTGCCACCATTTACCACTTAGGATAAAGTCAGAATGGGCAGTTTCTTGAACTTATAATTAAATTGAATGTGGGCAGAAGGTTTGATTTGGGTACCGTGGGAATGAGGAAATAAGGCAAAATGTTTTAGAGGCTGTACTTAGTAAATCCAAAATAAGTTCTGTCAGATGGTTTTGTAACTCCCAGTGCAGATATTAGAAACTTAGCTACTGTTTTGTGTGTACATCTTCGGTGGTCAGCACTGTATAGGTGTTATCAAGAATGCAAATGCACAGAGCATGGTCTTTATCCTCAAGGAGTTTGCTATAAATCTGGAAAGAAGGAGCATGTACCTATGACAGCTAAGTGAGACAGAATATGTACACACATACATTTATGCATACCTGGCTCTAGATTGGGTGTAGGTGAAGGGGACTGTAAAACTAGGCTAGAGGAAGGACTGGGAGGGAAAAACAAGGATGAATGAAAAGAGAACAAAACAAACATCTCCCACTCGAAATGAGTCTGGTATTCAAAATTCCAGGTAGAGCACATGAAGAACCCAATGCTAATATAAACATGAAAAAATCAAGAATTAGAACATTATACTCCAGTTGAGGTTAATTTTGTTAATAACGTAATACAGACTTCAAATATGTTGTAGATATCTGGAGTTATATGAAAGCTTTCATTTAAAAAGAACAAGAAGTTGTGAAAAATAAAAACAAGTGATATCCAAATAGGTGAATACGATAAGAAATAAATTAGAAATATTTCAGATGAAAAAGCTAGTCATTGCAATTAAAAATTGCAGTCAGTAGTGTAAACTATTGACAGAAGGGCAGGAAGATAACAAATATTAAAGCATAGTTAAGGGAAATGGAAGATGGGTGGGAAGTCTCCTATATTCATAAACTAGGAATTCCAGAAGAGGAGAATGGCGGAAAGATAGGGAAATAATATAAAAATATAATTTCTAGGAATTTTCTAAAATTGAAGGAAGGCATGAGTCTATAACTGGAAAATATGCCTTAAATACTGACCAGGATAAACAAAAATAAATTTACACGTTGACAAATTGTACTGGATGTGCAGAACTTCAATATAGGGAGACAATCATAACGGCTATCAAAGGGTAAAAGACCAGATTACCTACTATGGTAGATTGCCTCATTGGACCCATTCTTTACCCATTCCTGTATCAGCGCACTTTGCTATTTACCTTTGTAGAGACCTCCCACCGTGGGTGGGGGTATATTCTGCTGTTACTTGAGTTAAGTCATATGACTTGCTTTCCCTAATGATTTGTGAGCAAATGTATCGGAAGTATAGTATTGAAATGAGCATGTGCACCAAAAAATATAATTAAAAATTAAAAAATGAAAAGACCCTCGGAGATCTTTGGGAAAATACAAAAGATCTAGCATTCATTTCATTAGAGTTCTAGAAGAAGAGGAGAAAGAGTATGAGGTTGAAGAATATTTGCAGAAACAATGCTTGAAAACATCCCAAATTTGGCAAAAGACAGACCAACAGAAATCAAGAAGTTGAGCAACATAATAAACAGTATAGACCTAAAGAAATCTGCATCTAGAAACATAGTAGTCAGATTTCTGAGAACTAAAGACTTCCCTTACCCTTCCTGCCTAAAATAATCTTGAAAGCAGTTTGATGAAACAACACAGTACCTATAGGGTAATAGTGATTTGAATGGCAATGGATGTCTTATCAGAAATCATGAAGCCAGAGGAAGTGGTATAACATTTTTCAAATGCTGAAAGAAAAAACTGTAAACCCATAATTGTACATCCAACAAAAATGCCCTTCAGGAATGAAAGTAAAATAAAGACATTTTCAAATGAAAGTAAGCTAAGAGGTTTATTACCAGCATCATGTTCTTAAGGAATTGCTATAGGAAGTCCTTTACACAGAAGGGAAATGATATCTGAAGAAAACTTGAAACATCAGGAATGAAGGAAATACAATGGAAAGGGTGAATATCTGAGGAGACTTGAGTTTTAAAATTTATGTTTGACATTCAAAACAAAAATTAAAACATTTCTGAAGTACTCATTGTAAGTAGAGAGGATACTTATAACAGCTGTATACCATAAAGAGGGGAGAGCAAAGTGATGTAATCATTGGTAAGATTTCTGTGTTTCACTTGAAATAGTAAAATGGTGATACTCTAGTAGACTGTGATGAATTAAACATGTGAATTGTAATCCCTAGAACAAGCACTAAACTAACAAAAGATAGACTCAAGAAACTAGATGAATTAAATATAATAGTAAAAACTTTTCAAGTAGCCCACAGGAAGGCAGAAAAGGAGAAACACTAATGAATAACAGGATAGAAAACAAGTGAAATGGCAGACTTGAACCCTAACATATATAATTACATTAAATATAAATAGTCTAAAACACCTGTTAGGTTTTTCAGAAAGGATTAAAAAAACACCACCCAACTATTTGCTTCTACAAGAAAATCACTTCAAATGTAATGCTGTATTACATCATGTTAAAGGTTGTCAAATAATCTATAGTAAATTTCATACCTCATAGTGGGGTTACAGAAGCTTTCTCATTAGAATTAGGAACTAGATTGAACTTTTTAAAATCACGGCTTCTATTTAACAATAGAGTAAAAAAAATTGAGAAGAAAGAGATACAGTTGCTTTGATTATTAGAAATATCAAGAGAATCTACAAACTCAAAGCTGTTGAGTTGCTGGATATAAAATCAACATAAAAACTACATATCTCTCGGGGTGCATGGGCGGCTTTGTTGGTTAAGTGTCTGCCTTCAGCTTGGGTCATGATCCTGAGGTCCTGAGATCAAGCCCCTCGTCAGGTGCTCTGCTCAGCATGGAGTCTGCTTCTTCCTCTGCCTCTCCCCTTGGCTTGTGCTCTCTCTCTCTCTCGCTCACTCTCTCTCTCAAATAAATGAATAAAATCTTCAAAAAAACCCCAAACTACCCATCTTTCTAGTAAAAAGTCAGGTTTGAGATGTGAAAGAAATTAAGATCTTCTTTACATTACCAGCAGTAGCAACAAGAAGAGTTGTAACTAAGAATATGCCTATTAAAGGTTTGTAAGATCTTTTTTTTTTTTTTTTAAAGATTTTACTTATTAGCGAGAGAGAGAGAGAGAGAGAGACAGTATGTGCATCATGAGCAGGGATAGGGGCAGAAGGAGAGAGAGAGAAAGAGAGAGAGAGAGAGAGAGAGAAGCAGACTCCCTGCTGAGCAGGGAGCCCGATGTGGGGCTCAGTCCCAGGGCCCTGGGATCATGACCTGAGTTGAAGGCAGACGCTTAACTGACTGAACCACCCAGGTGCCCTGGTTTGTAAGACTTTTTTTTTTAATGATTTTTTTAAAGACTTTATTTATTTATTTATTTATTTATTTATTTATTTATTTATTTATTTATTTATCAGAGAGAGAGAGACAGCACAAGCAGGGGGAGCGGCAGAGCAGGAGAAGGGAGAAGCAGGCTTCCAGCTGTGAGCAAGGAGCCTGATGCGGGACTTGATCGTAGGACCCTGGGATCATGACCTGAGCCAAAGGGAGCCACTTAACTAAGCCACCCAGGCATCCCTGGTTTGTAAGATCTTAATGAAGAAAATTTCAGAGCAGAATTGAAGGACGTAAAACCTGAATAAATGGTGCAATATACCATTATGATCTTGGATTGGGAGGCTCAGTGTTACGAGTGTCCACATTAATCTGTAAATTCACTGCATTTCCATTTTTTCCCTCTCCACCTTTTTAGGAACTGATGCTAAATTTTATTTACAAACAAAGGTCTGTGAAAAACCAAAGTATTCCTGAAAATGGGGTGGGGCATGTGAGGGATGGGGTTCTTGCTGTGGTGTTTAAGATGGGTTAGTAAGAGTGAACATACAGAGAAATAGACCAGTTGAGAAATAAACCAAAATAGAAAGCTCAGATATAGCATTACAAATCAATGGATTAAACATGGAGTCTGCAATAAATGTTGCTAAGATTATTGGTTATTCATGTGAAAAAAAAATGAAGTGTAGATCTTGACCTCACTTCACACTTAATGATTAATTCTAGGTTGATGAGAGATGTATATGTAATAAGCAAACTTTAGAGGCTACAGAAGAATATATAAAAAATATCTTTGACTTCAGAGTGGGAAGGATTTCTTAAAACTATAATAAGGAAAAACTATAAAAGGAAAGATTGACAGATGTGGTTACATCAAATTAAACAAAAACACTTTCTTATATAAAAAGTACCATACACAAAGGGGAAAAGCTGAGCTACAGACCAGGAAAAGGTATATTCAATTCATATAGCTTACAAATGCTTTGAAGCCAAAATACATCAGGAACTTCCTGTTCCTTTCTGTAAGAGTGGAAAGAAAGGCCAGTTGAAATTGGACAAAATACATGACTAAGCAATACCAGAAGAGGAAATACATGAAATAAGTATGTGAAAAGATGTCCAAATTTATAGGTAATCAGAAAATGTGAATTAAAACAATGAGCTAACATTTCACTTCTCACATTTTTTTTAAATGTGTGTGTGTACTTAACATTTATTCTGTATACACAAATTCATATCAATTCAATAGTACCAAGTAGGGTTGTGCTAACCAGTCTGTTCTGCTGGTAGAAGTGTAAATTAGTACTACCCCTTAGACATGTCCATTTATAGCAAATTGTTAAATTATATGTAGATATAAATATGTAGATATAAATTATATGTAGATATAAATATGTAGATATAAATTATATCTACATATAATTTAACATTATAGAGCAGTGAAAATATGAGTTAGAACTGCATACTCACCAGAATGGGTATGTTTTTTTAAAATAACATATTGAATGCAAACAGCAAGTTGAAGAATGATGCATGTGGTAGGACTCCATTTATATAAATTTTAAAACTCCACAAGTATGTGTATTTATAGATACATAAGTATGTATCAAAGTGTGATGACAGTGATGAGCACGGAGTTCTATGGTAGTGCTGGGGAAAGAGGGAAAGGAATAGAATCTGGAAGATGTTTTCAGAGGGCGTCTAATATGCCTATATTTTCTTACTTTTTTTTTTTAAAGGTACCTAAAGCCATTGTGTTATATTAGATATGCTAAAACTGGATGGTGGGTTTTCATTATAGTCCTTACTCTTTTGTATATGTTTGAAATAATTCAAATAAAAATTCATCTAAAATTCTTAAAAAGATATTTTTAAAGGGATTATAAAAGTTTTAAACTTAGCCATCTTGTTAACGAGGCTATATTTTATACGTGACATTTTATTTGTGCTTTGTTTTTGTGAGCATACTGTTGCCTGGTAAAACTTACTGCCCAGTTTAGTTTCACATGATTTTTGTTGCCACATAGAAAGGATTTCTAAACAGTTGTAGTAATTACAAAGCCCATAAGCTAAGGTAGTTGTATCTATTCAAGTTCGTACACATGCTTTCACACAACTCTACACTTTATTGCTAATGACGATTCTATTGAAAATGATGATTCTGTTTAGGTCTCTTTTCACTTAGAGATTTCTGGCACAGAATTTTTTTGGAGGGGTAGCCTTTAAGTTTCATCTTTTCATCCTAGAAATGATCCCTTTGTGAACTTCTGTGACTAATTTTACAATTGCTATTTGTTAAGCAGCAGTGATTTAAAAGCAAATGCCATTTGTGATTGCCTTGCTTTGGCAAATTTTAATGTGAAGAATGAAGTAACAGATTTGGGAGATAGTTTGAGGGGTGTGTAGGCTCATTTTGGGGAGTAAAGAAATGGCATATTGTGGAGAAAGATGTTGGAAGATTTTTAAAATATTAACGTTCCTATAGTTTTACTGAAATTATAATGAATCATTAAAATTTTAAGATTTATTGGGCTTTTTAGGGGGTGGGAGAAGTAAATAGGTATTAGGTATCCTTTGGTTTCAGGAGAAGAATATAGCTTTTAATTTTCTTTTGTCATTTAATTGTATTTTGTTATTTATAATTTATTAAAATCGGCTGTATAAAACAGTATAACTCTTAAACCTCACATTTCTGAAATGTTTATGCTTGGCGATCTTTTTGACATTTCAAACACATGATTTAATACCTTATTGATAATTTGTTCTTAATTTTAGGTGTTATTTTTGGGAGGCAGATATCTATTCTTTGTACACAACTGATATATTCAGGATTGGTCTTTCAAACTAGTACCGTCTCTGCCTTCTGACCTGGTTATGTTTTACAATTTCAGAGAAATGAATAATAGTATGTTTGACCTGTAAATGAAAGCAAAAACAAAAACAAACAACCCTTTAAATTGAGGATACTGTTGTATATGTAATCAACATTTTTAAAACCCAAACCAAAAATTGAACTTGTGGATTTTCGAGGTTAGAAGGAACCTTTAAAAAATCGTTTGTCCAATGACGTCATTTTATAAATTATGATAACTAATATTTATTTAGAACCCAATGTTAGGGCAATATTTGGCCCTTTTATACTGCTTTATTTTTATAACATGTCTGTGAATGAGGTATTTCTGTTATGTCTGTTTTACAGTTGATGAAACTGGGACATGGAGACTAAATATTTTGCCAAAGTAACTTTAACTTGGTCTCTCCAACACTGGAATCTTTGGTCATCTCAGTTGGGCCACAGTGTGGTCAAAGATGAGAAAACCGAGGCTAGAAAAATTCCTGTGGTGAACTTTGCTGAATATCATGTGTCCTGTTCAGATTCTGCTTCTGTTTCTATTATTTATGAGGTGTGATTTTTTTTTTTTTTTTTTTTTTTTTTTTTTTTTTTAAGTATAATGCTTCATCCCAGCAGCAAAGAGAAATAATTAAAAGTAGGAGCCTGGACAGGCGGCTGCAAGAACCAATTGTATTAACAAAGTGGAGACATAGCACCATTGTGTTGGACACCAATGACAAGGTAGGACTTTTTGAGAAAATCTGTTGAGAATATTGGAAGTTCTTTTTATTCTTTATACTTTAATTTTTTCCTTAGCTGTATCTCATACTTCGGTAACTACTGTTTTATTGTGTATAGCATCAATTTGTCCTGGAATGGGTTTTGGTTTTGTAGTTTATTGATTTTTGCACAGTGGACTGACTTATCTGTGGCTTAATAATGTATATATTTGAGCCTAGCTGGTGATAGATATTTTTGATAAGTCTGTTTTAAAGTCATGTAGCTGTTATTGTTTGTCTTCATTCTCTACGAGGTTTTAATAGTAAAGACATTTAATTAATTTCTTCATCCCATAGGAGAACTGGAATCCCACTCCTGTGTTTCCCTAATTGTTCTCTGCACAAAGGACTTCTTTTATTAACCTGAGAATTAATGTTCTCTGTTTCAAATAAGGGATAAATTTTGATGCAAACATCAGAATGGAAAACTCATAAAGTTTTTACCTTCCTTGTGCATTTTCTCTTTATGTTGTAGCTTCATTTTGGGCATGGAGTAGGGAATTCGTATGAATTTGTAGAACATTAGCCATACTAATGTAAAAATGTGAGGGCGGTGTTAACACTTGAAAACTAAAAAGCTTATTTTAAAAAGATACCTATCACTACAGACTCTTGTTTTGTTTCGTTTTGCCACCAGGCTCCTCTTTTGGCATAATTAACAGGTTTCTTGCATTTTCAGGTGTGTTAGTGAAAATAGAATGAACTTTCTTAAGGCATATTTCTCTATATTTGGGCACATTTGGTTGTAAATTCCTTTATAAATTATCTCAGTCGGTCAAATCAAGTTTGTTTTTTGGTGATTGTGTAATGTTGGTTTTCATGAAATGGAAGACTTTTTGTGCAGCTGTAGAAACAGTCTACACACATTGTGTTGTATAAGATAGACTAATAGAACAACAATGAATGTAGTAGACCTGTTTGTAATTTGTTTTGTAAGGATATTATGTGATTGAATATAGAGGGCATATCAAAGAAATTTTGGAATCTGCTATTGAAGAATACTTGAAAATATTTTAGCATTGAGGATAACGTAGGTAGCTAAGATTCCTAGAGATTTTAATAGAAAATTCTTTTAGCTCCAAGAACCAGATTACAATTGAGTGTACACAGAAGGCTTGCGAATCTTATATATAGTGCTCTAATGCAGAGGCCATTGTTGAAGTAACTTCACTGCCTCTTCATTTTAGAACAAAAGGGATGATTATTTTGCTGATGTAGATTTAAAATTTCTTACTCTTTTAAAATCTTCATTGAGATTTATTTTAAGTCTGTTATTAGAATAAGTTGCCTGAAGTTCTCATGACATTTCTTTTTTTAATCTGAGTGTTTCAGAGTTGTGAGAGCATGATTTTCTTGAGACCAGAGATTTACTTATTTTGGGTAGAAATGTCTTTTTGTTTTGTTTTGTTTTACCTGCACCTTAACCTTTGTAAATGGAATCCTAATTACTTCACCAAGTTAACTTTTCTGTTTATTATCACTACCTACTATATATGTTTTTAAGATTTGAGGTTATGAAAGAGGGACTGTACCTTAACAAACTAGCTGATGAAGGTTAAAAGGTGTGTAACTTGAAATGTAAAAAAGAAACCTAATACTATGTAGCAAACATTGTTCTGATGATATGAGTCCTGATTCAGTTGTCAGACAGCACTGGAGAAGGTAGATGTGTGTACGTGTGTGTGTGGGTGTGGGTGTGGGTGTGTGTGTGTATGTGTGGGTGCATCTGTTTCTGCCTATGTGTGGTTTTTACTAAAATCTGCTAGTTGTAGGCATTTAAGATATATTTATATATGCACATACATTTATAAATATATATAAATATATGTGTAAAATCTTTGTTATAGTAACTGTAATGGTACATACATTATTACTGTGGTTTTTACTTCTGTAGAACTGATAATCCCATGAAAAATATAAATTGTGATTACCATTCACTTATTTTCTACTTTGTGGGTTATCAAATCTTTCTTTCATTTTTTCCCCCAAACTTTTAGTAATAGACAGTCTTAGAGAAGTCAAGAAATTGAAAAGTGAAACATCTGAAGTGGTCAGGAAAAAAAATACTTAAATGAGGCTATACTAGATTTGCATATTATGTGTAATTTTTTTGGTAAAGATATAATTTGATATGATTTTGATGTTTTCTTCACTAGTAGTATAGGCCTTGAGTGTTTGATTTGTAAGGTTGTCACATCAAGGATTTTCCCTGTAAACTTTTGCTGCTATCTGGTTTTTGTGTTTACAAATTTTATATGGTATAAACTTGAAAACTTGTTTTTTGAGTGAATGGATATGGCGTCATTGGTTTGTGTATTGTGATTTAATATGAATGCCCAGATTTGTTAACTGTACCTTGTCCAGTTTCATAAGCACAATAAAGTAGACTGTTAGAGATGTGGAGATGAATGTACAAAGACATTATTTGGTTTTATAAGAAAATTAATAATAGGTGTTGCCATATGATTTTTCTAATTATCTTTTCCTGAGATTATTCAAAGTATTTAGGGGAATGGAAAAGGTTTAAATGGAGCTTGGCTGTTGGTATCAAAAATGTGTTTTTTCAGTCTTGTCCTCTATAAAGTCTTACATCTGTGGTAGAAATCACATAGTGTGTTTTAATATTGACAAAGCAGGAATTGCTTTTAAAATACACATTATTGATCTGCCCCTATTATATATTTTTGTAGGCTTAGGCATTAAAACATTTTCTTTTCTGGCGAATTTCTTCTTTGTATTTTAAAAAATCTTGCTTATTTCTAATAATTGGAAAGTTATCTATAAATTACTTTAAATATTAATAGCAATTTAATTAAATGTCTTACGTAGCCGTGGACTTAAGTGAAGTTCTCATTCTGGCAGTTGCCATGTCACATGCCTGTGACTGTTGGCTTGCCTAGTCCTGGGTATTCATAACGACTGCACCAAGAGCCAGTTCGAATGGTGACTATTACATTTTTATCCCTAAGTGTTCAGATTTTACCTATTTTAAATGTGGTCAGTTCATGCCGATGCAACATCATGGTTTTAAGGCAACATGCATCATTTCTTTTGAGTAATTCCATATGCTGTATTTAAATTAAACTATAATCAGTATAAAATATGCCATCTTTCATAAACTTGCAGACAACTATAGTTCGCAAATCAGTTCCATATTAGTTTCAGAGCTGAGTATAGAAAGGAAATAACTAGGAAAAAAATTTTTTGAGCTTCCCTTATTAAGCTCTCCCACCATGAATAGTGGGAGAAATATAATGATATAAAATAGAGTAACATTTTTCATTACTTATTTCTTGTAGGAATCTCCAACTGCCTCAAAACCCTGCTTTCCTGAAAATGAATCTTCTCCCTCTTCACCAAAGCACCAAGATACAGTTAGTATGATAGAATATAGTCCAGTTATTTCAATCAGTTTCAATAAATTAATTTTCTCTAATTGTAATGTTTAATATTTCTTGGGCTTCTATTAACTTTCATTGGTTTTTCAGATAATAATCACAATTAAAATAGGTTTAAATTAAGAATTTAATCAGTTTTAGAGACTTAAAAGCCCCTTTTTATGCAAAATAGGGTATCTTCATGATTAACTAATTTATATACCATATTTGTAAATGACAAATTCATATTTGGTTTTTAAAAATAAATATAAAAATCCCTGGAAAATACTATCAAATTGTACTTTAATCTTTTTTCCTCAGGCCAGCAGTCCAAAGGTAAGCAGTTTCCCTCGTTGTTAATGAGCACAGACGCCACTTTTGTTCTGTGCTGTAAAATACAATGTCCGGTCTATGTGGGATGAATATTAGAGATCTGTAACTCAACTGTACGTTTGGCCTAAACTGAAAACCTCCAGTTGACTTCTCTTCAGAGACCTGGTTTAACTTGGATGAAAGTTTACTTGATCTGTGTCTTTGTAGTCCCTCCTGCCTTTCCTGTCATTGGCTGATTCTGCTATGCCCCCGCAGTGGCTTTCCTTTTCTTTCAGAATGAAGGCCAAACTTTTTAATGAGGACTGTAACACTGAGCGCGCACTGGCTCTTGACTGCCTCTCACCTCATACTTCTTGTGCCCTCTTCTTCAACCTCCTTGCTTGTTTTCCTCCAGCTGCACTGTATGTCTTTCCTCAAAAGAGCCTGCTTTTCAGCTCAAGGTCCTGGCACATGTCATTCCTCTGCCCACTGAACCATTTCTCTCCCACATCTTTGCCTGTTAACTTTTGTTCATTCATTAGAGTTCAGTGCAGATTTTGCTTCCTCAGAGAATTTTATTCGAATCTTCTAGATTTGGTCAGTTTTCTCCGTAATACTCTTTGTAGCATATATGGTACTTCATTATATTAAATAGAATAACACTTTCCATTTTTTTTTCTTGTAGAAACCGCTAACCCTCTATTTGTGTCCGTCTTCCCTACTAGACAAAGAAAAGCTTCACTAGAGGAGGAATAGAGTAATCTCGATATCTACTGTGTACCGTATAATAGCTGTTCAGTTAATATTTATTGAATAAATAAATGAAACTTTTAAAGCTTTTTAAAAGACAAACTTTTACTGTTACTTCCTTTTTTATAAAACTGTAATAGACTTATTTATGGGATACTTCTGAGTTTTTAGAGACAAAGTTTTCCATAGATGTCATTTTATTTTTCTAACTGTCCACTGCCTAACTGAATCAGATCTTTTATGGTTCATATCACATGTTTTACACATTTCCCTCTGACATTGCTCAGGTGGTTTCCCCCTGCCTACGGTCATCATTGGCTTTTCTACACATAGTTAGAAAAGTTTTGTTCTGGTTTTTTTTTTTCCTCAAGATTTTATTTATTCGACAGAATACAAGCAGGAGGAGCAGCAAGCAGAGGGAGAGGGAGAAGCAGGTTCCCTGCCCCCCCCCCCTTTCTGAGCAGAGAGCCCGCCACGGGGCTCCATCTCAGGACCCTGGGATGGGGACCTGAGCTGAAGGTAGACACTTAACTGACTGAGCCACCCAGATGCCCCAAAGTTAGAAAAGTTTTTAAGACTGACTCTTCAAGAGGCCTTGCCAGACTAACCTTAGCATAATAATGATCTCTTCTTTTTTTCCTGAATTTCTGAATCACTTATTGAATAGTGTAATGTTACCTCATGGACCCCTAATCTCCTTTTACTAAACGCCTACTAAAGGATAGATAGTGACTACTTTCCTCTTTTTTTGTCTTTTGCATTATTTAACACTTCCTTGGGTACATAAATATTAAAGATAAAAGTGAACATGATTTTAGTGGTGGTGTCAAGAATGATTATATGAATCTAAGGTATTGTTACTACAGTACTTTATATCTATCAGTGCATCTAGAAAAAAGCAGAAACCCTAACTTACTTTAAGTATAGGTAATATGTAATTGCTGAGACCTTTTATAATTTATTTACATTTCGGTAAAAAGAAATCTCTAGGTTAGCCTAGAAACATGAATTTGCAAATGTTCCACATGGAGTTAAAAGGAGAGTTTACAAATTATTTCCCAAACCATTTACCCCTTTTCTCAAATTTGACAGCAGCTAGACCATCCTGGACTCACGATACCCCCTGCTGGCCACTACGGGGAACTGCCTCACCAGTGTTTTTCTTTTATTCTTTTGTCTTGGAGTAAAAAGATGAAATAGCTTTGTTAATTCTACCTGAGTCCATTCTTTTTTCACATAAGCATACAACTCTGCTTTCCCACTCCAGAGGGCACCTCTGTCATGCTGTCTTGCCCCTCCCCATTGAGGCTTTTTCCCTCTTCGGCTTTTCCCTCTCTTGGCCCTCCCCTCCCTCTTCTCAACTTGTACTGTTTCCACTGGGTCTCGCCTGTTTTTCTCACTCTTACCCAGTGAATACAAGGAGATATCTTTTTGCTCTTTTGTGAGTTAAAATCTGGTTAGTATATGGCCTTAGTGGTAAGAAAAAAGAAGCTACAAATTTAGGAATGAAAATACTGTAATCAGTGTTAGTTGTCTGATGTCATCTTAAAATCTCTGCAAATTGCCCATCTACCTCTTCAGTCTCTTCTGTTTTGTTTTTATAAAAAGCTTTATTGAAATATAATTCATATACTGTATAATTTATCCACTTCAGTGTACAGTTAAATGGTGGTTAGTATATTCAGATACGTGCAGCCTTCATCACAGTCAATTTTGTTTCTTTGCCTCAGGAAGAAACCCCACATTCTATATGGTAGCACCTCTCTAACCTGCACGTATGACCAAGCTCTGAACAACCATGAATCTACTTTCTGTCTCACTAGATTTGCCTATTCTGGACATTTCATAAGAAGAGAATCCTATAATATGTGGTCTTTTTTTGACAGACTTTGTTCATTTAGCATGATATTTTAATGTAATCTCTTCTAATCAAACCAGATTTAAAATTCCATTCCTTAATATAAATTTTAAACATGTTCATTTTTTTCTTGTTTCATTTCCAATTTTCGGATGCATTATTATTTTTCATGGCCCCTTCAAATCCTTTTTGAAATACCCAGCATATACTTTTTAAAAAGATCAGTGTTCTGTTTCTGTACAGTATGAGTATAGTGTGGGTTATATAGGATTTTGTGGGCTAATCTAAGAACCCAGTCTCTGTTTGTCCCAGTGTGTCTGTGACAGATGTGCATTTTATTTTTTTTAAGTTTTTATTTAAATTCCAGTTAACATACAGTGTAATATTAGTTTCAGGTGTGCCATGTAGTGATTCAGCACTTCCATCCAGCACCTGGTGCTCATCACAAGTGCACTCCTTAATCTGCATCACCTATGTCACCCATCTCCCCACCTGCCTCTCTTCTGGTAACTGTCAGTTCTCTATAGTTAAGAGTCTGTTTCTTAGTTTGCCTCTCTCTCTTTTCCCCTTTGTTTTATTTTGTTAAACTCCACATATAATGAAATCATATAGCATTTGTCTTTCTCTGACTTATTTTGCTTAGTATAATACTCGCTAGCTCCATCCATGTCATTGCAAATGGCAAGATTTCATTCTTTTTTTTATGGCTGAGTAATACTCCGATAAATGTGCATTTTGAAGTTTCCAATCACTGAATACCGAATAAAATTTTAGAATATACAATTTGGAAACTTGAGTTTTTGACCCTGTATTTCCAATTGTGGTATTAAAATGCATTGGAAGAAAAAAAATTCATTGGAGAAAATGTTTTAACGCTTTTTTTAGCAAAAGTATTATGGACATATTTGCTAATTTTTCTTCATTGAATAGTACCATTCTAAAGCCTTTTTTAAAAACATGATTTAAACCTCTAATTTTTTAAAACATTAATTCTTTAAAATATGTATATATTTTAAATTTTTTTAGAGAGGAGAGAGAGAAAGAAAGAAAAAGAGGAGGGTCGGGGAGGGGAGAGGGGGAGAGAGAATCGTAAGCAGACTCCACGCTCAGCACAGAGTCCGACGTGGGGCTTAATCTTATGACCCTGAGATCATGGCCTAAACCTTAACCACCTAGGTGCCCCTAAAATGTTTTTTTTTTTATTGAGGTGAAATTCATATAACAGAAAATTAGCCGTTAACCATTGTAAAATATACATTTAAATGGCATATAGTATATTTACAGGGTGTGCAGCGATCATTTCTACCCAGCTTCAGGACATTTTCATTACCTGAAAGAGCAACCTATAACCATTAAGCATTCACCCCACATTTCTCCATCACCTTTTCCTTGCCCCTGGCAACCACTGGTTTGTCTTCTCTCCCTGTCAACTTACCTGTTCTGGAAGTTTCATCACCTGGTTCTTCAACCACTATGTCACAGTGCTAAGGTACTTTTACTCTGTTTTAAAAAAAATACTTATTGTATAATTAACTGAAGATAAGGATTTTGATGGGTTGTATTGATTTTGGTATGTAATAATTGTTAGCCAAATTGAGAAATTCCTATTTTACCAAATGAATGCCACATTGATTAGAAATTCTGGAACCTTGCAGGGGCACCTGAGTGGCTCAGTTGGTTCAGTGTCTCAGGTCTTGATCTCTCAGGGTCACGAGTTGAGTCCTCACAAAGTTCTGGAGCCTGCAAAGTGATTATGAGCCTGTGAAAGTTTTCCCAGATTAATTATTAGAACTAACATTTTACTGTTTCCTTACCCTATTAGGATAGGGTAATCTAACTACAGTCATTCTCATTAAAATTTAACCATATTTTGCCAGTCCTTATTAAAACATTTCTGCTTATTTTCAGTATGAAGCTTCCTTTGGAGTATCAAATATATTTAGACTGAGAGATACTCGTGTGTAAATATGGGCATTTTTGCAAGATTTAACAAGATATTTTTATGGAGTTTTTTTAGTAAGCAACACAAAAGCATTGGTTGATTTTGAATCATATTAAGTAGTGAGAGTACACCAAATAGTATGTGCAAAATCTGTCTAAATTTTTTCCCCAAATCTCTCACCTATATAGCCAAACCTCTATTATTCATCTGCCTACTCAGCACTTTTATATCAAATTCAGAAACTTCAGCGTTTAAAAGTTACAGCTTTATTTTCTCCACCACTGGCGTTCTTTTACATTCTTTTCCTGGAATAGCACTGCTAATTTGTTGGGTAATTACTTCAACAAATAGGTATCGTATCGAACATCAACTACATGCGGTAGACACTGGGTCGTACATTGATGAACGCAGCAGATATGGTCCCATTGTGCAGCCCAATGAAATAGACAGTAAATAAAAGATACGTAATTGTACTTTGCATTAAGTGCAATGAAGGGACCAAACTGGGGGCAGTGTTAAATAATGGGAGGGGTAGAGGAGCTCCTACTTAAGAGTGGTCTGGGAAAACTTCTCTAAAAGAGTGTCATTAAAACTGAGATACCACCATCTTCCCAGTTGTTCAGCTTTGGAGTTTTCCTCAGAACTTCCCTCTTACCCTTCTATCCAGTCCCTGTCAGTTCTGTCTTCTAAATTCTCAAATTTGATTCCTTGTCACTTGCTCATGGGCACTGCCCTAGCTCAGGCCTTCACCGTCTCCTGTGGTAATTACTAGAATGTATTCTGGTTGGTTCCCAGTCTCGCCACCCTTTCTTAGTTCATTCTTTACACTGCCTCATTTCTTTGCTACTTCATCTCACCCATTACTTTGAGGGAGCTTAAAGGCCCTCAAATATGGTAGGCTCTCTTTCACTTCTGTACCTTTATACTTTGTTGTTTTCATCTCCTGTCACCATCCAGCTAACCCCAGTTCCTTAGCTCGAGTCTCCAGGAAGCTGTCTCTTCACTCCCTCTCTTCCCTAGGTTCAGTTAGATACACCTTTCTCATAACACTTAACCATGTTGTATGCTAATTATTTTTGTATTTTGTACATTTCGGATGTGGCAAATTTTATTTATTTTATGTTCAAATTAGAGTGATTAATACTTAGAACATTAGAACTTGGGTCTTGATCCCTGTGAGAATTTCATGAGTGTTCTGGAGCCTTGAACAATTTATATATTATCCACGCACAATTTTTGTACCAGTTTCAGTCCATCCATTGATTCAGGTAAGAATCCCTGATTTAGAATGTCTCTCTCATCCTTAAGATTACGAGTTCTCTCACTACTGCTGTCCCTTCCATTTTTCTTCTGTATTCCCCTTATGCCTCAGCTCTTCTGTCCTGTTCAATTCCAGGTTTGGCATTTTTTATAGGCTTGATTCCCACCCCTCTGCTCTTCTAATTCCTGTGCTCCCTAACTCACATAAGCAGTGCCGTTCTCGAAGGTTAATGTTGTACTTAGTTCCTGTACCTTTGAAAGTTTTTTTTTTCCTTCCTGCTTCTGATAGTAAATTGGGAATGTTTTCACTTAGTATCTTGTGCATTTTTAACTGTGTGATTGATGTGTTTGTTAAGAGGCAACAGAGAGCTCTTAGAAGTATCAGACTTGAATATCTAAGGAGATCTAACCTATGCTTTATGAAATAATTACAGTAAAACATCATTTGACTATTTCCCAGGTTCCCAGTATACCACAAATGAATTAACATTAATACTTTATCAGGTTTGTCTATAGGTGAGAGTTTTTATTAGGCTCAGCAAAACTTTCAAACATTATTTTTTAAACATTATTGAGAAAATACTCCAAATTATGTTTATCTCCCATAAAAGAAGGATTTGTCTTTTTCTAATGGAAGTACATTGAAAAAATAGCCGAGGTGTGGATTAAATAGAAATAAATTCTGAATTGGGAATATTTTTCCTGTGCGTTGTGTGTATGTGTGTTTGTGTGTTTCAGTTGAAGTAAAATTGCTCTGTCACGTACATACAGTGCTTACTAATATTGATGATTGCTGTAGACACCGACTCATTTTGATTAAATTAAAATCCTTTCTTCTACCTGGAGGAATTTTAAGACGACAGTTAACTTCAGCAAAGTGGCTCTTGCCTTCATGGGGTTTGATGATAAAGCTGTGTCACTGTTTTTGACATCAGCTAACTAGTATATCTGGTTTGTCCAGAGCCCAGTTTACCATCCGGTAATATATTTAACGAAGCACATATTGAATTTTTTAATGCCACCTTAAGGTCAGTTCTATGCATAATAACATTTAAGTAATTTATTATTGCAGTTATTGCATTTGTTCTGTCTAGTTATTTTTATATTTGACAAAGGAGGTTAGTATCTTTAATAATTTTCAGACTTTTTGTGTATTTATCTTTATAGCATTATATTACTTTCTTTGAACAGGAAGTCATAAATCATCTTTCCAGTGTTGACTAGTGATATTCATATGGAAATCTGATTTGATAGCAAAGTACCTTAGGGCTGCCATGACTTGAGAAGAGGAAAGGTTTAATTGTAAAATTACTGAAAATAACTATACAGAAATATTAGGAAATTGTATTCCTAATATACGTTAGAACTAAGCATATTACATACTGACTAATCTTTTTTTAAGCTAATTTTTAGAGTACCAGATCATTTTGATTCAATCATATGTAAGAATTTGGGCCTCATTGTCTATATAAATGATGTATGAATGGTATTACTCTGTTCCATAGGGTCAAGAAAAATATGGATTATTAAATGTAACAAAAATTACTGAAAATGGGAAAAAGGTTCGGTAAGTACAGAAACCATTAATGTTCTGACATGTTTTATTTGATTGAAATAAATAAAAGCTATGAGTATAGTTACATTCTAGTAGAAATGATTAAAAGGTTCATAAGAATTTCAAATAATAATGTATTTTCTAATATGTATGTAGGATTGTCATAAAATGTATAAAAATCTTTGTCTTGACATTTTTTAAGGTAATATTAAATTCAGGGGTGATAAAGCAGAGGATTCTGAGCAAGCATTAGCTTTATTTGAAAAAAAAATTTTCACGGCCGTCTGGGTGGCTCAGTTGGTTGGGCATCTGCCTTCGGCTCAGGTCATGATCCCAGTGTCCTGGGATCGAGTTCCACATCAGGCTCCGTGCTTGGTGGGGAGTCTGCTCCTTCTCCCTCTGCCCCTCCCCCTGCTTGTGCTTGCTCGCTCTCTGTCTCTCAAATAAATAAAATCTTTAAATAAATAAAATTTTTCAGTGAGTAATAAATGCACATGGTAAAACAATAAAATACACAAAATATTTAGCCAAAAGTCAGTCACCAGCCATGCTTTCCATTCCCCAGAGGCAGCTAGTTAAGTGAATGAGATGTAGTGTTCTCCTCCAGAGATAGAAGATATATATATTTCTATATGCGTAGATTAATTTTTTAAAATACATATATATTTCAAAGATTTTATTTATTTATTTGAGAGAGAGAGAGAGAGGGTGAGTGCGTACATTGGAGGGAAGGGCAGGCGGGGAGGGAGAAAGAATCTTGAGCAGATTCTGAGCGGAGTGCCAATGCCGACGCAGGGCTGGCTCTCAAAACCCTGAGATCATGACCTGAGCTGAAACCAAGAGTCCAACGCTCAAATGACTGAGCCACCCAGGCGCCCCTGCATAGATTAATTCTTTAAACACAGTCTTTGAACAGTTTATTTTGGAGCTGGTGCTATTTCATTGCATGCGAATCTGCCACATTGTTTTTAACTGCTTCGTGGTTGTATGTTGTGTGGCTCTGTCCTAGTTTATTTAGCCATTATTTACTTGCAGGTAGGTAAGTATGCCTGTCTATTGCTAGGCATTTAGAATGTTTACATGGTTTTGCTGCTTTAAACAGTATTACACGTACATCACATCTTACATAGTTCATTTCGCAAGTATGTAAATATCCCTCTTGAACAGATTTTACAAAAGTGGAATTGCTAAGCTATAGGCAGTAGTCATTTTGATAGTGTTCCAAATTATGCTCCTAGGGCATTGAATCGGTTCATACTTCCAAAAGCAGTGGATTTGTCCACACCTTTCCAGTTCAATATGTTATCCACTTTTTTGATTTTTGCTAATAGAGATTAGAGAGAGAATGATATTTTTAATTTGTATTACTTTTTAGTGTGGTAGAGTATCCTAAGCCATTTGTATGTCTTTTTTTTGTTGTTGAATTGTCAGTTCATTCCCTTTGTCTGTTTGTCTGTTGGGTTGTTGGCTGTTTTGGTTAATGTGTGGTACCTCCTAGTGAATGAAGGAAATTAACTCTTTGTAAGCAAGTTGCATTTTAGCCTGCCAACAAGTGAATTCCCTTATAAGGTGAATATTGGTTGTCTCTGGAATGTGGATTGAAGGAGAAGAAATGGGGACCTTTCTCTTTATACATTTTTGAATTTAGAGTTTTGATATGTATATCTTGATTTTATAACTTAGACAATTAAAAAAAAACCCTCGTCTTAGTAACCTCGTGATCAATGAGTGTGTGATTTATTGTACCTAGTATCTCTCACTTTTACCTAGTGTAGCCGTATTAGGGGAAGGGGGATAACCAAGAAATATAAAAATAAATAAAAATATATTTATAAATATAAATATGTATGAACATATATAAAGAACTGCTAAAATGTTATGATTTTATAGTCAACAGAGATCAGCCTGTTGTGTAAAGAAGAGTTTAAAATTTATCTGTAGTTAAGTTTTTAAGATTTGCTTTAACTGTCTTTGTCACATTTTAGTACTTGGAAGCTTTTCTTTTAAGTGCTCTGAAATACCTTTACAAATACTGCAATTATTTGTTCCTTAAATTGTTCCTTGGGTGAAATCATTTGTGAATGGGGTCTTTATTTTTCCTCTTTCTCCCTTTTGGGCATATGTAATGCACATAGTTCTTTGGCCACTTTCTCTGTTTTCACTGTTGTTGTTTTTCCTGTGGTAATTAGTCTTTTAGATTTTCTACTTCTTTCGGAAAACTTTCAATGATTTATGTTTTCCTAAGAATATCATCCATTTCTTCTTCTTCAAATTTATGTAGAGTTGAGCAAAATAGTTTCATTTCCTGTATATTAGTGGTGCTCAAACATTTTGATCTGAGGACCCCTTTAAACTCTTAAAAATTATTGATAACTGGAAAAAACTTTTGTGTATGTAGTTTATAGCTATAGATTTGAGAAATTAAAACTGAGACATTTTAAGGTTTTTAAATGCTTAAAACTAATAACCCATTATATTTAACATGAGTAACATTTTTATGAAGAAGAATCCCTGTATTTCCGATGCAAAAATTTTCCATGAGAAGTGTGGCATTGTTTCACATTTTTGTAAATCTTTACTATTTGACTTAATGGGAGACAGCTGGATCCTCATCTCTGCTGGCAGTCAGTCTGTTGTGACATTATTTTGGCTGAAGTATATGAAGTATATCCCTTTCATATAAGTTGGAAAAGGGAGGAGTGTTTTAATATTCTTAGATAATTGCATGTATTTTTCTGCTACACCAAAACTCCACAAGTTAAGACTGTGAGAAACTATTAGTGGACTTTTCATACTTAGGTACATCAAAATCCATGGGTCTGGGGGCACCTGGGTGGCTCAGTTAAACATCTACTTTTGGTTTCCAGAGTCCCAGGATTGAGCCCCCACATGGGGCTCCCTGCTCAGCTGGGAGTTTGCTTCTCCCTCTGCCCCTCACCCTGCTCTTGTGCTCTCTCTCTCTCTCTCAAATAAATAAAATCGTAAAAAAAAAAAAAAAAAAAAAAAATCCATTGGTCTGTGTTGCATTTTGAAGGAATCTTTACCTGCATGTAACTTTGTAACATTTTGTAGATCATTTGGAAAATACTGGTTCAGTAAGTTTGCTGATTTTTCAAATGTTGACATATTTTATAATATCAAAGAATCACAAATCAGTAACATCATTAGAAAAGTCATTAGGTATTGGAAAATTGTCAACCTCACGGTGGCAGATATGCCAAGTTTTCCAAAATTCTATTTTTCCTTTGAAAGCTTCAATTTTTTTGTCAACAAATACTATCATTTAAATGACAGACTCACTTCATTTATTTTTGAGATAATGTCTACCTGTCAGATACTGAAGTCTAAATGACTATAGTGTGACCATCAGCCATTTTAATTTTTTTTCCAGGAAAAAAATGTGACTAATTCTGGTTGCAGCTCAGATACACAGGTGCTTCAGTCTTTGAGGCAACTGTTGTTAGTTCAGTATTCAAATATCCAATATTCTTAGATGTATTTACTAGTTCTGTTGTTTTTCTAATTTTGAAAATTAAATTCAAAATTTATTTAAAGTGGAAATATACCTGATTTTAGCATTTTTCAGAGGAGGGAGTTACTAGATGTTCTCTATAGAAATAGAAGATTGAGTATAAAATAAACTTACAAAAAAATAAATCCCTTTAAAATATCTTGAGATCCACACAAAACAAAATAATAAAATAAAATGAAGATGTAACAAAATGATAACACAAGGGCCAAACAGATTAATTAATAAATGTAAATGGACTGTATTATTCTCTTGAAAGAAAAAGATGTTCAGATTGAAGCACAAAACCCCACCTAAATATTATATATAAAAAAGACATCAGAAAAATGATTCAGAAAAGTTAAAAAAAAAAAGGAATGTCAAAGGTATAAAAAGTAAAGCAAGAATAAGAATCTTAATAGCAGACATGTTCGGTTCCAGGGGAAGAGCATTAAGCACCACAAAGACGGGGACTTAAAATGATAAAAACCATGGGTAAATCTGCAGTAAAGATCTAATCATTAAGAATAGCCAGGGGGCGCCTGGGTGGCCCAGTGGTTAAGTGTCTGCCTTCGGCTCAGGGCGTGATCCCGGAGTTTGAGGATCGAGTCCCACATCGGGCTCCTCCGCTGGGAGCCTGCTTCTTCCTCTCCCACTCCCCTGCTGTGTTCCCCTCTCTCGCTGGCTGTCTCTCTGTCACATAAATAAATAAAATCTTAAAAAAAAAAAAAAAGAATAGCCATTCACCATATAAGTAGCATTAACAACCATAAGCAAAAACAGGAAATAAAAGGAAAAATAGAAACTCAATAGTAGTAAACTTTATTTCATTTTTAATCCATGAAGTTCAAGAATACATAGAAAATAACAAAGTAGGTCTAATTGATAGTTATTAAATTCTGCATTCTGAAAATGGAGAACTCCTTTTGAGTGCCCATAGAGTTTTCACAAAACTGTCAGTATGTTTGGCAGTAAGTTAATAAATTTCTGTAGTAGACGTATTTGACATTCATTTTTAGCTTGCCAACAATTGAATTCCCTTATAAGGTAAATACTGATTGTCTCTGGAATGCGGATTGAAGGAAAAGAAATGGGGACCTTTCTCTTTGTATGTTTTTATATTTAGAGTTTTGATATATATATGTGTTGATTTTATAACTTAGACAATAAAAAAAATCCCTCATCTTAGTAACCTCGTGATCAGTGAGTATGATCAGTAAATATTTCCCACTTACCTAGTGTAGCCTTGTTAGGGGAAGGGGGATAACCAAGAAATATAAAAATAAATAAAAATAAAGATGAGTGTATATATTTATAAGCATAAATATATAAACATATATAAATATAAAAAATAAAATAAAAAATATAGAAGAAACCTTATCATAGTAATCTATGATCAGTGAGTATGTAATTTATTATACCTACTCTCTACTAATGTGCCTAGTATCTCCCACTTACCTAGTGTAGCCTTCTTAGGGGAAGGAAGATAATCAAGAAATATAAAACAATCTATATCTATAAAGAATTAGGCGAGGTGGACACGTTTGCCTGATTTTTAATCATGAATAATTCTTGCCAAACACAGAGTTCAATTCATGTTCCTTCAAAGTAATTTGGTATCCTTGATCACAAGTGTGCTGGATTACCATGTGAACATAATTAGGTATATAGTTACTCTGATAACTTATCTCTGTTAAGTTATCATTTGTTTGGAGGGCCTTTATGGTCAGTTTGGAACCATAAAATGAATGCAATTCCATTAGCATTATATCCTCAATAAAAACAATTAGAATGTCAATAATGAATGTAAATTGTGGACAACATTGATAACTA
Source organism: Ursus arctos (assembly GCF_023065955.2). Taxonomy (NCBI): domain Eukaryota; kingdom Metazoa; phylum Chordata; class Mammalia; order Carnivora; family Ursidae; genus Ursus; species Ursus arctos. The sequence continues at coordinate 7,285,926 of NW_026622986.1, forward strand.
GGTTGTAATATTTTAAATATGGTTGGAAAAACTGAATAGCAAAACTTCAGTTGGTTCTTTTTGTAATTATAGAAAGAACTGGTTGTCTTCTTGGGCTGTGTTGCAAGGTTCATCTTTACTCTTTACCAAAACTCAAGGAAGCAGCACAAGTTGGGTAAGTACTTCCTCTCTTTGAAGGCTTTACACATTTAAATTATGTGGATAGAGTTGTACCTGAGTTTCACGAAGAGTTTTTAGAGTCCTTCTGGCTACAGCTGGTGTGCAAATAGAAGTAAATGAAGTTTTTTTAGAAGATGCATTTTGACTTGTAACAAAAGAGGAGGGCTAATTAGAAGTCTGATTCATTGTATTATTAAAATCAACAAAGTCTATTTTATCCATTGAACTAGAAGGTGGGCTTACTAATACTTGGACATTATAGAACAAGATAGATCTCTTGATTCAGCTCCAGGATTTTACAGGTTTCCCCTGCTGTGCAAAAGCAAGGCGTTCCTGTGAAACCTTTGTAAAGCAAAGAAGCGGTTATCATTAATCTACATGGAAAAATTTTTGAGCATTCCCAGACCCACCCTCCCCACCAAACACAAAACAAAACACCTCTTTTAGGCTGTTCTGATACCTTAGGACATATCTTGCTAATGGATACACAAGTGCTCACACAGTCAGAATTATGGTGGATTGATACGGATGTGCTGAGTGTGGTTTCCTTAGAAGGAGCTTGGTGGGCCACTTCCGCTGCTCAGGGTGCGTGCTGCCTCCATAACTGCTTACAGTGCAACAAATGCTGAACACTATTTTCACTTTTCACCTTTTTTAATGAAAGTGAAAATACTCATCAGATTTGTTTTGGTTAGCAAAAACGGGTACTAATGTCGGTCTTTTGTAAAAGCAAAGTGGTGTAATGTGAACTTTTGAAAAGCAGGGGATACCTGTAAAGCTTTCCTGTGCTTGTGACTTGGCTAATTCAGCTATTTAGTAAGAAAGTAAGTAAAGATATATGTCAAGCCCCACCTTGAATTGCGATCTGATCTTTGGATACTGGTCAGTGATTCAGGTATCCGTATCCGTATATAATGTCAGCCAGTTTTTGGAAGAGTAAGTAAATGTCCCATTACTCGTGGGATTTTGAAGTTTTTTGTATATCTGTTTACTGTTGTTACTCCTTGGTTAATTTGTAATACAGATACTAAAAATTATAATTTGTGACATATAACAGCTAACACTTTTTGAATGCTTAATATATATCCGGTACTGTTCTAAGGGCAGAAGATTAGATCTGTATTATTCTCTTAAGTCTGATATAGCTACTGTTTATCATCCTCTCTTCCCCTTTTGTAGTTGAGAAAATGAGGTATAAAACAGTTAAGGAGCTTGCCGAAGGTTGCAGAACTAGCTACTAAGGGGCAGATGTAGGTGGCATTTTGTCACCAGAGTCCATGCTCTGGGTATTTCCAAAAATTTATGATAATTGAGTTTGAAAGGCCAATGCTTAAATAAAATTTTAAATGAAATCAATCTAATGTCTTTAGTTTGCTTTATATTGTACCTTAACCAATATTTTCTTATATTTACTGAGTTGCTTTGAAATTAACAGGACCTATGGACCTTATGTTTGATGAAAAAGAAAATCCATTTATAAAATTCAAGCAAATTCTACTCATCTGCATTTATAATGTAGCCATTTAACATTCTTCTCAACCAGGAATGCCACAGAGCATGTTAGTCCACAAATACCTTGATATGGCAACCCAAAAATCTTCTCGTTTGGGCACTAAAATGAACATTCTAGAATGTTCCTTCTGTTTTACTTCACCCTTGGTTTGTTTCGTTGTTTAGCCAGTATAGTGGAACTGACCTGTAATATGCTTTCCATATTTAAAGATTGAAGTTTTGGTTTCACTTATCTTAAAGTAAATTGATAATTATGTGTTTTTCATTTTCTTCCCCTGAGGTAAAGCATATGGTACTTTCGTTCGTGTTAATGCATTTCTACAGAGTTATGCAATTATTTCTTCTTCCTACTTGTGGCTCAACTTTTATTTGAAATTGAGTGCAGGAAATGAATGAAAGAAGAGAAATGGAGAAACAGGGATTGATAAGTAATAAAAAAAAAAGTACCTGAAGAAAGCTGGATAATGGGCATTTATTTTATAGTTTCTGATACTTAAAGCTGAGGTTGTGTGGTATGTAGAGATAAAGTAGAGCATTATGGTAAGAGAGGCATCATTTAGATAGGCAGATTTGTATGTTTTAAAAAGAAAATGGAAACTTCTTTTTAAATGTAAAGATGTTAAGTGAATACCTCAGCACATGATTGTTAGTACAGACTGATTGCATTTTATTTAAGGTTTTCACTCTTGAAGGTTTTACATAATACAGAACTCATAATTAAATCTAATCCTGACAAAGGGTGTGAGGTATTTCTTTCATCAGCTAGTTGTGTCACTGTGTTGCCATGTGGCAATAGCGGAAGCAGAGTTTAAAATTCACTTGAGCTAGCCAGTTTGGAAATTGTAGAATTCTTAATGAATTTTTATTTTTGGGGATTTGCTATTTGAATTTTTGCCTTTAAATGAAATTTTATTAATATATTGTGAGACTCATACATTATCATTTCAGATTAGTATAATAAAATACAGCCATACTGTATTTATAGTCCCAATAAAAACTAAACAGTTGTGGGAGGTGATAAAATGCTTGGTTATGAAGTCAATTCTTAATTTTTGTTTTATGGCATATTTAAAGATCAGACTGTCTTGCTCTTTCTTTCCATATGTAACACTTACTAAGGGAATGAAAACTAATTTAAATGGTCTAAGTAAAAGCAAGTAAGATTATTCAAATGAAAATTGTGTGAAAGTGTATAATGTATTTTGGCATTATACAACATTCATAAGTATAAAAAATTGGTGAAATAATGAGAGGCTTCTTAATTAACTCTGTAATTAGGGTTGTTAAAAAGGATTTAAAAAAAATCATAGTTCTGTTTCTCTGCTCAGTCACCAAGTAGGTTTATTGTAGGTAAAATATATCCTGTTTGTATAGGGAAATAACACCCGAGGATGGGATTCGAGAGCTGGTATGCAAGCCGAAGAGACAAAAATCACCTATAGTGAAATTGTCTTTGAGAGTCTCTTAGGAAGGTGTTGTTAGAAGTTGATCTGTAGCAGAGCCGTTTTTTGCCTTTGATGTTGGAAGAGATTGCTTTTCCTCCAGTTGAGTTTGGTTTATGTTAAGGGGCTGTGTTGCAGAGGTTTGGTTCTTTAAAAATTAGTTTTCACACATAGTGCAAAAACCTACACCTAGGTCCACTTGAAGAAAGAGCAGGTTCAGACCTTCTGCTCGCTCCAGAGCATGTATTCGTTGATTGAAGGCTGAGCAAATGATCCACACTATTTGAAGTTGGTTTTTTGTTTTTGTTTTTAAATAATTCACGCTTTGTATTTAGTTTTGGTCCCATGGATAGTTAATATTGAGTAAACAAAACATATATATGCAGCATGCGACTCCACTCTATAAGATAAATTTTACATAGATGCTCTATCACCCAGTGAGCCGTTCTTTCTTCTTTAGGCTAGATACATTCCAGTTGTTTTCTGTGTAATATTAGTTATCTCCTGGATTGTGATATCGATAGCATAAATTGTACTTGCTTTTTTTCTTACTTCATTTCACCTACTTTGTTCAACAGACACAAAAGCCTGTTTTGTTTTAGGCATTGTGTTAAAAGTTTGGAGATTTAGAAATAAGTAACATGGTCTCTGTCTTCATGGCTTACACTGTAATGGGGAAGACCAACAAGTGCACGTTGACAATATGACATGACATGTATTGTATTCCCTTTCAAATATCATTCATCATATTCCTTGAGTATTACAAAAATCACCCCATGAATACCACTAATTATTCAAATTTACTAATACGTGCTTTTAAATTTCTAAAATTTGTCTCCTTTTTGGGTCAGATAATTCTTCCGGGGCCTCTCCTATAAATGGTATGGTATTTAGCAGGAGACAGAATCGTCCCCACCTTCAGTTATGACAGCCACAAATGTCTCCAGACGTTGTCACATATCCCCTAGAGGACAAAATTTCCTGTGGTTCAGAACCACTGTCCTAGAGGAAGGGGAAGGCAAACTGGATGGTAGGGCCACTCCCAAGAGAGGCCTTAGAAAGAGATACCAGAGGACATTGTCCGGCAGGTCACAAGGAGGAAGCTCAGGGATTTCTGGGTAAGGGGCTGAACAAGGTGGCAGTGGGCCAGATGTGACTGTCCCTATTACCCCTCAAGTCTTCTGTTGTGAATATAGGCTAAGACAGTCTGTTTAATGTAATTTCTGTAAAGCATTCACCTTAAAAATAAAATACAAATTTATATAGTAAAAGTCAGAAAATTTTCTGAGATACAAGCTTTGTGTTGTGTCTGCTTGTAGAATTGTATTTTTGTCCCATTTGGTTCCATATGCTTTTCTCTTGTGTGTCATTTTGCCATTGTGCATTATTATGACATCATCATTTTCTTCCCTTTCTCCGTCAAGTCATTCTGCCAACAGGGCTCAGTCTCTGAGCTCTTACTTTCGCTGCTTTCTTCTTGGAAAAATTCTGTCAGTCGTCGGCCTGCATATGTAAAATCTGATCCTGTTTCAGCTGTCACTGTATGTGTTCTTGTTGCATGCCCCTTGCCACAATAATTCCATTTTCTTTGCCCTGACTACATTGGAGGGATGTATGATAGAGTGGGACTAGAATTTGAAAAAGGATGAATAACAAACACAAAATTTTGCCAGCCATATTGAATGCATTTTTACCAGCATTCCATGCCCTGTCATTGTACTTGTATTTGGTTGCTCTGTCCTACTTGGTTAGTTGTTTGTATCTTAGCTTACAGCTAACCATTGACAGAGCATGTGATGACAAGTTATAAGTACATTGATTTTTATCATTGGGTTAAATGTGCACATTTAAGTTTTATAACTTTTGAGATATGTCATTTTTACTCAGAAAGTTAATTTTGTTCATCGTAACTTTATGGTTAAATGTCTTTTGAATGACAAAAAGTACTTAAGAAGGCCAAGAGTTTGTAGAATAGTTAAAATTTTTGTGATTGTTATTATGATTCCACTAATAAAAATTTCATTTAATATCCTAAACTTTGTTTTGATTCCACTAATAAATTCAGTATGATATCCTAAATGTTGTTTTAACAAGTACATTATTTAAGTCCACGTTGCTAGCTGAAAAGATGAAGTAAAAGGGAACAGATGAAGTCGAACCATTTATTAAATGCAAAGCTACTGAATAGTTATTGACATTATGAATAGTGCATAAGATGTCACCAGGTTGATGGGTAAGATCCATTTCCAATGACAAACATAATTTAACTTGAAAATATTTTAAGAAACGAAATTTTCTGTAACAAATCTTTGACCTTAAGATTACAGTTCATTAGCCCTTAAAGATTTTTAAAACCTCTAAATGTTTCAGTAAATAGGAATGTTATTTTCTATTCTTAGTTAACAGACTAAACAAAAATTTAACTTAATGATGGCAAGATGCAGAGTAAGTCTATATTTAACATGAATTTTCTGCTACTTGCTAATCTTTTCCTTATCTGGTTAACAAAATATAATAGCTATCTAAGTGCTTTTTCTTTTCAAACCACCCATGTCAGCTGTCTTCCTGTTCTTTTCACAGTTCCTAATTAAATTGCTGAGGCTTTATTAGCATCTGGCTCTAGTTATAATTTCTAACAAAGGCTGAATAAAAGAATATGGGGCTTAGAGTTTTCTGTTTTTACAAGTTACTGTTAGTTGTTGACAACATGAATAGTCGATAAAGAAATAATTCTTGAAAGCACCGAATCAGGTTTAGAGAATGTTTTATTAGGTGGAAAAGCACTTGATATCTGCCAGATATTATTTATACATATGTAAGAATATTGCCTTGCCTTTTTGAACACATCATTGTACCTGATTATACATAGTCTAGAATCAGTTCCAAGAAATGACATTGCTAAAGCCAAAGGATACATGTATTTGTAAATTTGCAAATACAGTGTTACCAGTTTTCCCTCTCTAGTCATTATTCCAGTTTATACTCTACTTGCGTATGAAGGCCCCATACTCTATGAAAAAAGTTTTTTTATTATTATTATGTTCAATTAGCCAGCATATAGTAGTACATCAGTAAAAACATAGTTTTTTGTCTAACTTCTGGATTTTTTTTTTCCTGTATTGATGGGCTGAAAAAGAGTTTAGTGTGGCTTTATCTTATATTTTTCTTATTAAATGGAAGTTGAGCCATTTTATTTCTGTTTCTATGAGCAATATATTCATGTCTTACAGACATGTCAGTTTTAAAGTAGGAATTGTTATTTTATAATAAAGACAAAAATTTGAGGTAATCACCTGTTTGGTTTATGGTTAATAGTTGGTCTTAATTCTTTTTGATATACATGTGTGCACGAACATCACAAATGTTCTTCCTTTTTTCTAAAATGAAGTTTGGGAGTAATCAGTCCAAGCCAGAGTTCACGGTGGACCTAAAGGGGGCGACGGTGGAGATGGCTTCGAAGGATAAATCCAGCAAAAAGAATGTGTTTGAGGTAATACATTTATTTTCTAAGTATGATTCACATTCTAAACTGTAGTAATTGGATGTTCTTTTTTTGAATTCTTTTGAGCTGTTTCAGTGTGACCGATTAAGGCAAAGCTGGTCATTAATTCAGTCAGTTTGGTATCATAATTTAAGGGAGAAAAAGCTGGCATGAAAAGCTGGGCTTCATTTGGGTAAGTCGTTGGATCTCAGACTATAGATGACAAGCCTTTGTTCCCCAATCACGCCTTTCCCTACCAAGAATAAAAAGGGGGTGGTTTCAGATCACCTGGGTGGCTCAGTCCATTAAGCGTCTGCCTGCCTGCCTTTGTCTCAGGTCATGATCTCAGGGTCCTGGGATCGAGTCCTGCATGGGGGGGTGGTCCCTGCTCAGTGGGGAGCCTGGTTCTCCCTCTGCCTGACGCTCCCCCTGCTTGTGCTCACTCTCTCTCTGACAAGTGGATAAATCAAATCTTAAAAAAAAAAAAAAAAAAGTGGGGGGTGTGTGTGTGGTTTCCTTTACCTACCAAATCTAATATTGAAAAATAAATTGAAACCTTTTCGTTTTGTCCATTTTGTCATTAAAAAATCTTCTCCTCCCCGTACCCCCAGGGGCACCTGGGTAGCTCAGTCTGTTAAGAGGCTGTCTTCAGCTCAGGTCATGATCTCAAGGTCCTGGGTCGAGCCCCCGTGTTGGGCTCCCTGCTCTGTGGGGAATCTGCTCCCTCTTCCTCTACCCCTCCCCCTGCTTGTTCTCTCTCTCTCTTTCTCAAATAAATAAATAAAAATAAAAAAAAAATAAAATCCCCCCCTGTAATATATGATTCTGTATCAGTTATTTATTGCAGCATATCAGACCACCTCAGGATTTAGTAGCTTGAGAAAAGAGCCATCCGTTTGTTCGGTTTCGCGTGTGCTAGGCTGAGTGATTCTGATCTCCATGTGGGACCATTCATGAGGCCTCAGTCATTCAGTGGCTCGCCCGGATCTGGATGGTCTAGTTCACATGTCTAGTGTCGGTGCCAGCAGTTTGCTAGGCCTCCTTCTTTATAAGATCTCTCTCTCAAGGAGGCTGCCCCAGGCTGCTTCACATGGTAGTGTCAGGCTTCCAAGAGGGTGAGAGTGGAAGCTACGACACTTCCCGAGGCTTAGATTTAGAAGTCACACATCAGTGTATTCTGTTGGGTAAAGCAGTGGGAAGGCCAGGTGAGTATTCAGGGTTGTGGGGAACTAGAACCCACCTGTTGATGGAGGTGTAGTAAAGGCACGTTGCAGAAGGGTGTATATGTGGAGATGGGAAGAATTATTTAGACTGTCTTTGCGAAGTCTTCCAGATCCCAGCCTTCCTTTATAGCCTCGTGTGTCAGCTCTTTCCTGTTTTGTTCATGCAGTTGCTGTTTTCCAAGTGAAGCCTAGGTTTTCCTGCTGTGATTTTTACTCTTTATTAGTACTGACCCATGGCAGTTCCTGCTTGTCAAGTGTTACCTGTCTTCCAAGACCCATCAGAAATGCTACCACAACCCTGATGCTTCTTTTTTATGTTTTTAACATAGTATTTAATTTAGTGTACCTTAGGTTACCGTCATCCGTAAATTGTCCCACTAGGTGATGATGATTTTTTTTGTTTGTTTTTAAGCAGAGAGACTATCTTTTTCCTTATCTTTAAGAAAGAACCTCTAACAGAGTATCTTATGTGCAGTGAATATTCAGTATTGGTTGACTGGCTTGATCCACTGTCTTGAAAGAAGTACAAGAAAGGAAGTCAGTGTTTCCTGAATTAGCCTTGCAGTTTCAATAAGTGATTTCAGAGTGAAAACGAATCCATGGTCAAACAAATGTAGGCAGTGGTGTAGGTGTTTGTCTTTCCTTAGAAAAGCAGAGCACCCTGGAATATCAAATCCCTGAGACATTTTGAAGGAGAGAATCTTGTGTAATTTTCTTTTATCCAGTATTTCCCGAATTAGTCTCATGTAACTGTTTTTTTTTTTTCCTTTTTTTTTTTTTTTTTTTTTTTGAGGAATACCTTTTTTAAACATTACTTCGGGAACTATGTTTGAGGCATATGTCTCAGAATGTTGTTTGGGAAACATTGCCATATGTTCCTCAAGGAAAAAAAATAAACAGTTACCAACCAGAAAATAGGAGGAATGTTTGCTCCTAATACCTCAAAATTTTTCCTCAGTCAAGTGTAAGAAACTTTGAACCAAAGAAATTATACATAAATTGGTTACTGCCCTCATATAGAATAATACATTCTATCCTTACTTGAGTTAGTTCATGATTTGACACAATTTAGTATTGTTTCTGCCCAAAAGTGGTGTAACATTTATTGTCTATGCCTTGTTTTAGTATTAAGCCATTTTATTTATTTGCCTATAAAATAGGAAATAATAAAAGTTTTAACTCTTTCATATATGTTTCTACATTTATTTTTTAATTGGAGAGAAAAACATACCTTAGATTTACATAAAAATATCACAGATTTTATTTCTTTACAAATGAATTTTCAGTTCTAATTAAAAAATGTACAGCTTTGATACTTATTTTTTAATGATAACAGTATACCAGATTTCAGCAAGTTTTATCGCATTTGTGTGTTGGAATTTGGGACCCTTAAATTATTAGATTTTCATTGAGAACTTTTTGTGAGGAAAACTTCCTGTTTTATAAAATAATTCCTCTGGGATTCTTTTATATTAAAAGATACTTCCCTGCTATGCATTACTTTAACCTTTCATGACTCAATATAATATGGCATCTAGTCTTCTGCTGGTGGTTTTCTGGACTTTGGCGTGAATATATTCGTTTATTGGGGGGCTCTTGGTTAGCCCAGTCAGTGGATCATGTGACTCATGATCTCGGGCTTGTGAGTTCAAACCCCACACTGGGTGTAGAGATTACTTAAAAATAACAATGAAATCTTAAAAATATTTTTTTTCATTATAGTGAAAGCGCTAACCATCCTCCTTTTTTTCCCCTTCCTTTTCTCTAAAGCTGAAAACTCGTCAAGGAACAGAACTGCTAATTCAGTCTGATAATGACACTGTTATTAATGATTGGTTTAAAGTTCTTAGTAGTACTATCAATAATCAGGTATGTGTTTGACTTAGGTAATTTTTTTTACTTCAGAGCTGTTTTTCTTTTCTGCATTCTAATTGGTTATTCCAGTTTGTATGTGATAAACACTTTTTTAATATGTATTTTGACAAGAGGTAGGAAAGGCAGTGGTAGTTTAGCAGTTCCTTGGGGCTGGTGAATGTTTTAATACTCTCAGTTATACAATACTTGCTAGTAGTGGATTTTAAATAATTTTCACATGAGGCATTGGTCCAAAAAGAAGTAATTCAAGAAGAGGGACAAACCGTTCCTAGTACATAGTATTTAACGACCAGTGAGTTGGGAACAGTACTGTTTGGTGGAGACAGGTCCTAGGTAAAGGTATGAAATGAATGAAGCTATAGTCTCTTCAGGAGCACTTTTTCTTTCCTATGACATCTCTCTAGCTACCCCAGCCATGTTCTAGTTCTCCCCCGTCTCCCATCCAGGGATGTGTTCATTACCCTCATGTTCCTGGTAAATTTCCTCTTATGTGTGTGTATAAGATATATATGATACATAATATAATACGTTATATAACACACACACACACAACACACACACCAACCAAAAAGAACCTCAAGTTTCTATTCTGCTGCTGTTAGTATGAGCAGGAAGAAACAGATAGGGGCTGTACTTTTTCAGACTATATTCTTACACCCTCACTATATGGGGACATGGCTCCTGACTAAGGATCATACATCAGTGACAAAAAGGAAAGTGAATACTTACGGGAGTGTGTTATGGATTTAAACTAAACAAAGATTGAAAAAAAGTTTGGAATCAAAGGCTTTAGTAGAGATTGAGAGGTCTTTCAGAGACTATAGGTGAAGCCTCATTATAATAAGGTTTAGGATCTTACTGAGGTGTCCTATCACTATGGGTTTTGTGTTTTCACTTAGTAAATAGAGAGGTTAGATTTGATTGTCTCCAAGTATCCTTTTAAACTCCAAAATTTTTATGATGCACTCAGTTCAAAACAACTGGATTTGGAATCTTGAGTATTAACTCTTCCTCTTCCTTTAACACTTCTAGCCAGTTATTCACCCATCTGTATAAATATTCTTCCTTTGCAGTTTGTAATATTGTATATTTCTGAATCTTGTCTCTTCTTTTCCATTTACTCCTGAAACCATCATTAGAACTCTATATGTTAGATGAGAGTCACTTCCTAAACAGTTTTTCTTATTTCATCTCATCTCCCACCAATCTGTTCTTAATAGCGTTGCTATATGAAACTCCCTAGTGTTAACTTCAATAATACTCTCCTGCTCAGTAAAGCTTCTGTGACTCTTATTAAAATTCAACAACCTGAGCCCAGTCTATCATTTCATATGTACGTTCTACTCTACCCAGTATGGGCTTTCAGCTCTAGTCACTGTAATCTGTTCCCAATCCCTTGAAAGCAGGTATGGCTGCATTCATTTAACAAATGTGGGAGTGCTTTGCCTTGGAGATAAAGCAGCATGCAACCAGGTGCTACGCCTTTCTGTGTGGAATTTACAGCCAAAGACAGAGGATTACTGAAGACCGACAACCGGGCAGTTAATACAGTGAAATGTGATGAGGTTTATGATGGTGAGGGATATACAACTTACTGTAAAAACACTGATTAGGTAGAGGCCAACCTAGTGTTAGGGGTCCAGGAAGGCCTTTTGCAGAGAAAGTGGGTTGTTGTTGTTGTTTTAATTGAAGCCTATAGGATCAGGAAATAAGCCAAGTGAAAAGAGAGTAACATATTGTTGACTATGAAATTTAAAATACATACTGTTTACAAAGCGGCAAAAGATACTGTAGAAATATACATAATAGATGTAGAAAGATGCACCAGGGGGCCCCTGGGTGGCTCAGTCGTTAAGCATCTGCCTTCAGCTCAGGGCGTGATTCCAGAGTCCTGGGATCAAGCCCCACATCAGGCTCCTCCGCTGGGAGCCTGCTTCTTCCTCTCCTGCTCCCGCTGCTTGTGTTCCCTCTCTCGCTGGCCGTCTCTCTCTCTGTCAAATAAATGAATAAAATCTTAAAAAAAGAAAAAAAAAAGAAAAAGAAAGATGCACCAGACTTCTGCAGGGAAAATTGCAAAACTTTTTTGAGAAACATTGAAGAAAATCTAATTATATGAGAAGTATATCATGGATTAAAAGATTCAATAATGTAAAGATAAAATATTCTTCCAAATGATTTATAAATTTATAGACGAGATTTTTGATTCTCATTCAAAATGCTAGTAGGTTTTCTGGTGGAACTTGGCAAGCTTATTCTAAAATTCATACCAGAATTTTGGTAAAAATACCCAAGACACTCTTGAAGAAGAAAATGGAGGACTTGCTCTATCAGATGTCAAGACTTCTGTAACTATATTAATTAATACACATGCTGTCCATACCAGGATAGATCTACAGACCTATGGAACAGAGTAAAGAACCTAGAAATCAACATTCCTTTGGACACTATATGCCAGAGATAGCACTGTAGAAAAGTAAGGAAGAATAAACTTTAAATGGTGCTGGGTCAACTGGATTATCCAGGAAGAAAGTAGAACCTTTCCTAACACTATACACAAAACTAAGTTCAGAGTTGAATAAAGACATCAGTGTGAAAGGCAAAGCAGTGATTTTAGCTTTGAGAACCCACTTCAGTTTTTTAACTTGCGAAAGTGACTTTGATTAGGCTGTACATGAGCTCTAGGATTTCTTTCAACATTCATGAATCTGTGAGTGCTATTACTAGCTATTGATACAAAGTATAATTTGAAAAGATCGTTGGTGTGAAAAATTAACGTGCCCTTGGCTAGTTAGCTTTCTCTTGTACTGTTAGCACAGAATGTAGCTTCATCGTGTTCTCTCTTGTAGGTCAGAACCTCTTAACTCTTGTTACTGTCATTCTTATGCGTTTGCTCTGCATGAGGGAAGATAGCCTCATCATCAGTGTATAAACGCGTTATCCTGTGAATAGTCAGCATTTTTCCTTTTTTGAAATTCAGAATTAGTGAATTCCCCCTCTATAGGGGAAAAAGAATATTTTTCTGAAGATTTACCAAGTGTCTGACTCATATATACTATATACTAACTGGTTCCCTAAAATCATTTGGGAGGATCAGTTACTGATTATTCTGAGAATTATTCTATTACATCTAAGATAATCTCAAAAGTGTAATATGTGTTTGGGAAATCTTTAATCAATAGACAGTAGAAACTGATGAAGCAATTGAAGAGGAGATACCAGATTCCCCAGGAATAGAAAAGCATGATAAGGAGAAGGACCATAAGGACCCTAAGAAACTTCGCTGTAAGTTCTTCTTTACCTATTTTGTTAGTCGCTTGACTGAACATCTTCTCTTAGCTTTTCGAATATTTTAAATACATAAAGGCTGAATGGAATCTCCAGTGTTACCAGGAAATCATAACGTTAGGTATTTGCAATCTTAGTTTTTTAGGAGTATCTCTCCTTGTTCACTCCTTGTCATTTTTCAGCCTCATCGTGTGCACCCCTACAGCATCTTACTAATTTTAAGATGTGGTCCTTCAAGAGAAGAAAAGTGTATTAGAATGCATTTCTATTGAGGTATCCAGGAAGCTGAACTATACTGATTTAAAAATATATAATTACTGCTTAAGATCTAGACAGGATCTTACACTTGAAGAAGTCAAAAGTCATGGGACATGTACCATAGTTCACACTGGACACCAGGCAGCCATCTCTGGACTAGGATATGTCTGTGCAGGTGCAGCTGCATGCATTCATACCTCCAGACCATTAGCGTGTGTGTGTGTGTGTGTGTGTGTGTGTGTGTGTGTGTGTGTGTTATGAGCTAAAGCCAGCAAACTTAAGAGTAGCATTTTTAATGCAGGCCCCTTGTGAATTACATTGTTTATTAGATAGGCCATTACCTGTGGCTCTGAACTCGTTAAATGTATTTTAACAATTCCACATTTAACTGAGAATTTTTGGCCTTTGGATTAACTGAATGATTAGAAAATCATTTCTATTTTTGTTCTCCCACATTCTAATGAAGGTTAGGCCTATTAACTGACATTATAACAATGTAAACACATGAAAATTTGATTATTTGAATTCTTTACTTATACATTCTGTGTGCTCTCAACTTTCCTCAAATATAGTTCTTTTCAAGAAATTTAGTTTTTGGATATTTTTTATTGGAACCAAAAAAGAAATCAGAGTTATGGCATTGTAGGACATTTTTCAGGTGGTCCTATTCTTAGTTTAGAGGTAATTATGATGAGATGTGGTTTGCTTAAAGTACAAATAATTGAGATGGATATATATATATATCTCTGGACTCCTAGTTCAGTAAGTCTGCTGCAGGATAGGGACTTTTTTTGTTTATGTTTTATGCACATTGTTTTTCCTCATCATTTTACCTTCTAAAACTGATGGAGAGTCAAAGGAGATAAGTAGTATCATTTGTGAAATAATGAGTATAAATTAGAATAACTAGTATCTTAGTACATATACCAAAGAAGGTACAGTTTGTAGTCAGTGTTTAGTGAGAAAAATGAAATGTTTTGTTTAGTTTGTCACTTTGAAATTGGGTCTGTGTTAGCTTGATTCTTGACATACTACTATTTAACTATATTAAAGTTAGAATAACTGAATTTATAACTATGATTTTTACATATGAAATTAATATGTTTTGAGTTCTAGGTGGAAAAATTTTTATTAAAAAGTTTTTGTTTTATGAAATGCTTAATATCTGTTTGTATTAAGCCGCGAAAGTGTCTAGCATAGATTCTTCAGAACAGAAAAAAACCAAGAAAAACTTAAAGAAGTTTCTTACACGGCGCCCCACTTTGCAAGCTGTTCGTGAAAAAGGTTATATTAAAGGTAGGTAGAAGTGACGTTTTTAATCATGAACTTTGGCCAGAATCAGAAATAAGACATTTTAAATTAAAAACTGAAAATTTTTTGAACAGTAAAAATGTTTTCATTCTTTAAAGTTACCAGGTTCATTGATTTAAAATACATTTGAGTGATGAAAATTGATTTTTCAGTGCACACAGAGAGTTTCACTAAGGCATTGAGCAGAGATAAATACCAAAGTAAGTTTTTAGAGACCCTGTACTGGAGGAACTACAGGGGTGAGATGGATGGATAGAAGACATGACAATAAATCTTCTTAGTTTTGAGGGGCATCTGGGTGGCTCAGTTGGTTAAGCGTCTGCCTTTGGCTCAGGTCGTGATCCCTGGGTCCTGAGATCGAGCCCCACTTCAGGTACCCCGCTCAGTGGGGAGCCTGCTTCTCCCTCTCCCTCTGCCCTTCCCCTGCTCATGCGTTTTCTCTCTCTCTCTCTCTCTCTCTCTCTCTCTCTCGTGTGCTCTCTGTCTCTCTCAAATAAGTAGAATCTTTTAGAAAGAAAAAGATTTTTAGTTTTGAGATGCACAGATCAGAAGACATTTTGAACGAAACATCACTATCACAGTAGAAAGAAGAAAAATATTGAACAATTTTATCTCGATTGTTTGCCTTCCGTTCTCATTTCAGGTGATTTTAAAATTAGTATAAGGTGTTTTTCCTAATTTTTATATTTATTATCTCATTTGTAAGCAACAATAGCAATAATGCACTAACAAGTTCTTAACAGAGTATTCTTTAAAATCACATGTACTTGTATACACCTTTAGTTCTTACAAGCGCTTTTAATTTCAATGATAAAATTTTCTAATACAGGACTCAGTGACATTAATTAGTAAATAAAGACATAGGTAAAGGTAATATATAACATACATATCTGTCTTTGAAGTTTCTAAAAAAGACCATCACTGGAACATCTGTTTGCAAAGCTTCTAAATTAAAATACGCAAATGGGTTTCATTAAAAAGATATTTAAAACTTCTGGTAGAGTTCGGTTAATTAAGTGATTCAGATTAACAGCCTTAAGAGTTATAGGTAAACAGGGACTCCCAGATAACACATACGAATTTAGTATATTAAGTTTGGAACTTTAAAAAAAGAAAAAAAGCCTGACAAATCAGTGAATAGAAATTGCTGTTAATTTTTCACCAGGCCTTTTTATTGAGAAATATAAACTGTTGCTGCTTTTTGGTGGTGTTCAGGACTTCAGATATTTTGTTTTCCTCAATAGTTAGCACTAATGTGGCATTTCAGAAGTGTTGGGTTGAAAGTCTTATAGAACAGCCTTTGAAATACACTTTGTGAAATCAAGGGTTGGCACACGATGGGTATGCACCAGGCTTGTCTTAATAGTTTAAAAAAAAATTATTCAGGTGTTTACTAAGTGCTAGGCATGAGCCTGGGTGCCGTGAATACCTATTGGTTTGAGAATTACAAGGTCCCTGCCCTTGAAATTTACATAAAAACAAGAGACAGACAAGAGAATTATGATTACTATGAAGAATCTACCATAGTAATGAAATAGAGAGGGACTATAACTGGGTCACCTTAGGCTGATCATAAAGTTTTTCTAAGGAAATGACATTTTAGCTGAGGGCAGGAGTGGTAAAAAGGAGCTAAGTTTGGGGGAGAGGATGGATCTCTGCAAAAGGTATAGAAAACTAAGACTGTCAGGTAAAAATGGGGTGTTCATTGAGTTTAGTAAAGCAGGAAAGTTGTTTGAAGTGGAGTTGGAATGGGTAGGCAGACCCCAGAAGGCAGGAGTCACAGCAGACCATGTCTGGGTGCACTGAATGTCTTTCTATAGCACTGTGAATGGGGCGCCATTTTGCAAACTAAATTTTAGCAGGGTGGTTTATTTTAAAAAATAAATCTCTTTCAGATCAGGTGTTTGGAGCCAATCTTGCTAATCTTTGTCAGAGAGAAAATGGCACAGTGCCAAAATTTGTGAAGTTATGCATTGAACATGTTGAAGCCTATGGTAAGAAAATGAATTTCTTCTATGTTCAGCACACTAACCCGTTGTTTTGCCATCAAAATCCTAGGATTTTGATGATTTTCAATGATGGAACGGTCGTAAGATGTTAAAAGAAGCATCTTGTTTGCAAAAACTTACATGTTTTAATGGTTACAAGTATCTGTTTTAAATTAAGACCTTTGCAGGCACCTGTTGAATATTCAGCACTTCTAGCTGATTAAGTGGAAGTATTCTTTGAAGCCATTTGGAGTTGGCCTTTGCTTAAAATGAAGAAGGTGGTGATTATGAAACTGAGTTTATTAAGAAGTGATTTGACAGTGTAGAAGATAGGAGATTGTGTTTACTTGCCAAGAGAAAGTTGCTTCTCTTTATGATAAAAATGAGATGACATTTTAAAACTGTTAAGTCAACTATGAGGTGTCTAAATAGACAAACCTTATGTCATTTCCTGTTGAATAATACTTAAACCAATTTATATTTTGGTTGATTTTAATGTAATATTTATACTAGTTTTACATAAAATAATTATCATGGTAATCACATTAACTTGTACCTGTACATCATCAAAAACTTCTTGTACAATTAAAACATTTGCATAATTTGTAATTTCTGTCAGTTTTGGAACTTGTCTTTGCCTTTTTGTCAACATGACAATAGAGACACTGTGCCTTTATTTGAAGTTCTACGAATAGCACGTCAGATAACGTGCTTCATTAAATGTGTACAGCATTATGATTTAATGAATATTTGGATTTTTTAGGCTTAATTGGGCGAATTTCACATGATTCTATTCCACAAATTAAAGGGAATGAATAAACTATCAAATTATCAGTTGTTTTTATAGAGCCTTTATTTTAATTGGTTATTAAGTTTATTTATTATAAGCACTTAATAGAACCACCATTTTTAAAAGAATGCTTTAATATGTACATTTACATTATGAAATGTGCAAAATAATGGGCTATTTTTATCTCTTGGTTTCCTTTACTTTCAGAACTATCCCCAGGTGTAGAAGTTTATCTTAAATTGTTAGTATTTCAAGTTTAATGAGATGATTTTTTTTGAGATGATCCACAGTCTACATGATAAACAAAGTAGAATTGTTGCTGTTTATTAAACAGATTCAGAGTGTATCTCCACCCCCTTTCTCTCTGCCAAGCATCTATAAAAAGCCAGTTAGAGGAAAAGTATTTGCCCATTTGATTTTAGGCTCATGTTAATGAATAAGGATTCTGAAACACGCAAGGATCTTTAGAAGAGGCAAACACCTACTTTAAACACAAAAATATTGTAATTTTCTCTTAGGTTTGGATGTTGATGGGATATACAGAGTAAGTGGCAACCTTGCAGTGATCCAGAAATTGAGATTTGCAGTCAATCATGGTAAGATCATACTCCCAATTGTTATGTGCAAAAAAAGCACTCATAACTGTAAGAGTCGGTTTAAAGTTATTTTAAAAAATTTCCTGTTCTGTTTTTCAGATGAGAAATTGGACTTGAATGATAGTAAATGGGAAGATATTCATGTTATTACTGGAGCACTCAAAATGTTTTTTCGAGAATTACCAGAACCTCTTTTTACATTTAACCATTTTAATGATTTTGTTAACGCAATTAGTAAGTATGTCATTACACTCAATTTTTTTTCTACATGTTGAAAGTCCTCTGTACCGATTAGGCCGCTGCATTCTGTTTGATCTTTTCTTTTAAATTATTTCAAAGGATTTTTTTACTTCAGAAATTTTAAATGTGACCACCAGATGTCACTGTGTATTACCAAATGTCAGGTTCTAAACTATGTCACTGTTTTCAATTTCATGCATAATCTCTCATTATTATGATTTTCTTTCTTTTCTTTTCTTTTTTTTTAGAACAAGAACCAAGACAGCGAGTCACTGCTGTTAAGGACCTAATCAGACAGTTGCCAAAGCCAAATCAGGATACAATGCAGATTCTTTTTAGACATCTCAAAAGGTAAGAGGTTCACCACAGAAAAGAAATAGTAATTAGGGAGAAAAAAAGAAAAAGATAAGAGAAATGCATGGTTATGAGGTGTGGTATAGTACCCACGAGTCCAGGGTCCCTCAAACCCTGGTTCAGATCCCAGCCGTGCTACTTGCTGTCTTTGTAACTTGAAAAAGAGAACTCCTTTGGGCCTTGTTCCTCATAGGTAAATGGTCTGGTATGAAAAATATTTACTTAAAGTAAATATTATATGCGAAGCATTTAATGCCTAATGTGTAAGTGCAGAAATTGTTGTTTAAGTTTATTAACCTGAAGATGAGATCTTGGTTATTAAATGAGGACTTATTAAATTACCTTAGAAGAAAGCCATCATGGTTTTCAGGTTACTACGTAGCCATTTTAATAACTGATATTTGCCTTCTGACAACACTAGAATGGTAAAATATATTAACCCAATGAAGGAGATTTAAAAACAAACAAACAGAGTTAGTAAAAATGAAAATTTAATCTCTGTATCCTAATGAAATTTTTTCCCCATCACCCTAGTGGAGTAATTATTGTTACCTGAATTGTAGTTCATACTTAAGTCTGTATGTTACTTTAAACACTAAGCTGAAATATCACACATTTAAAGTTTGTTAGAATATGTATAATTATACCTTTCATCTGTGTTTGTCCAAAAGAAACCTTCATATGATGTTTGGACTGAATTCTACTTGGTTTTAAGTAGCTTGTATGTGTCTTAGGAAAATTAGCACTATTTCTCATTTCTAAATGCAAACTGTTTATAGTACAATTTGAAGAATTTTTCCTCTTGTATGTTTTATTTTCTCTTTTAACAATTTATTTTTCCCCCCTTAGAGTTATAGAAAATGGAGAAAAAAACCGAATGACCTATCAGAGTATAGCAATTGTTTTTGGTCCCACTCTGTTAAAGCCAGAGAAAGAGACTGGTAATATAGCAGTTCATACTGTCTACCAAAATCAGATTGTAGAATTAATTCTACTGGAAATAAATTCCATCTTCGGGCGTTGATTCTTATTGAAGACAACCTGTGGAACAGAAGCTGGATTCCATCAGATTTCAAACCCTTACATATGATGTATTTTATTTTTGGACCAAGCAGTGACTCTTTGATTTTGCACTTTTTTGAGGGATCAGAAGGGAATGGGAGAGTCAAGATGCGTGTTAGGCCCTCATATTTGCTGCTTCGTTGCAAGTTGATACAACTGTGTGTGATTTTTGAATTAATTTTATCCTGAATGTTTGCATTTCATTCTCTGAATTTCAGTAAAAATCAAAACTTGCGATTCTAACCAGTCGTATACACTGGATAATTTGGTAAGAAAACTACATTTTTTTTTTTTCTCGAACTGGATAATGTAGACTGTCTTCTCATGATTCGTTAGATTCACCACTTGATAGAACAGTACTCACTGTCAGTTATTGTGAAGACGCTCTTGGGCATTCTAAACAAAATGAAGTATATCCTTTTGGAAACCTGTGTATTTCTTTTTCAGGGTTTCTGCATGCAGTGGCAGTCTTAAGTGCTGCAGCTCATTATAACCCAGATGTAATCCCTTGGCGAAGGCTTGCCACCGTCACTGTGTTGCACACCATCCTTATCGGGTGGATGTCTTAGTCGCTTGTTTGGGCAGCACACTAATATTCTTCACACACTGTGATATACTGGAGTTTAGTTTAGCATAAGTCAGTTCAGGGTATTTTGGGGCTGTCTGTGCTACGCTGATTTGTAGCTAACAATCCTAATTATATCTAGTGCCATACTGAGTTCTTGGTATGACCCTGTGGAAACAGACATTATTTGATGTAAATATAAGCTAAAGACTTAATGTCCTTTAGCTTATGTATATAATTTTGTTGTATAGTCTCAGAGTACATTCTAACCTGACATTTCTAATCATGATATTGGTAATCTTTTCCGTGAATATTAGGTTTCCTCCAGAAATAGGCTGTTATTTGAGAAACTTAACTGTGTGCACTTTTAGATTTTAATTACATTTACAGGCAAATCACTGTAATGCAAATGGTACTGGAAAAATACTGAATAGACTTGCTAAATGGTAAATGCACTACAAGAGGAACCTTTTAGATAATTTAATATGTACAGAATACATTAGAAAAAAATTTATTACAGAATTCTAACTGCAGTATGAATAGTGGAAACCCATATGTAAATTAGATGGATGTCAAATGGAAAATGACATTGCTAAATTTGAGAATTTCTTTTTACATTACTAATGTAGATTGATTTGTATAATAAAACAGGGTTTGGAAGGTTTTGTTACAGAGAGCATGGTCTGTTGAAGATATTTTAAGATGTATTTTTCTAGATTAACTGATGTATATGAAATGTCTAATCTGAATAAAGAAAACTATAAGAGGTTTAGAGATTTTCCATTGGAAATGTGCATTTTGGTTTTAATTTTTTTCTTGTTTTTGCATTTACTGGCATACCTCATTTTAAAAAAATCAACTGAATTCAATATTTCCTGTGGTAAATATATTTTCCTTATTTTTTCACACCTTTTCTACTCCCTGCCATGTCAATACCTCCTCCATTCTCCCCCCTCCAATTTTTATTTCTTCATCAATATTTGAAAGCGAATGATTTGTGACCAAGACTCCTTTTCTTAGAATTGCATTTGTAATTTACAGATTGCCTTCCTTGGGAACAAATAGTTTTTGTATGATCTGTCTAAAAATCTCTCACCTGAGTTTTGTGGCAAAAATATTGTTTGTTGTTGTGGTCTTGTTAAATTGGTAACAAACCAAGCTACTTGATAGCTATGGAAAGCAGATTGTTTTGGGCAGGGAGAGAAAGTCCCCAAGTGAGAATGTTTATATTTGCCTAACAATGTTTTGAACAATACAATATGCTTTAGAACTGGCCTATATAGTGATTGTATGCCAGCAAAACCATTAGACTCAAACCAGTGATGCTCTTTCTCTTGGTAGCTGTGGACATAACAAAGATTAAAATTGTCTTGTGTTTCTTGTTTCAAAGTACATATGTTTGTATGTGGAGTCTTAAATGTTTTATTAGTCTACAGCTAACTAGTTTATTGTAATATCGTATGTACGGTGAGATCAGTGTCTTGTGTTTTCATCCTTTGTGAATTAAAAATTCTCACTTTTTTTTTGTAATAACAAAACCAGTAATATTTTCCTGTCTTGACAACTTGATTTTTAGTAGAAAATATATTAAAGGCTGAAATAAATTGTCACTGGAATTTCATTTGCTAATAGGCCTTCCTTCAGAATGTCATTTTAGAAAAGTAGTTGGAAATTGAAAGAAATCGTATATTCACATAAGTTATTACATTTAATTAGAAGAAAAACACTTATTTAAATTTTACAACTGTAAGGAATTTTACCTTTTACTCTTGAAGAATGATGTTACCTTTTAGTTAGAGGCAACTCTGCATATTTTTTTTTTCTTATGGGAAAAGCACAAATGGAATAATTAGCCAAACTGGGCTTAGGCAGATGTGTTATGTACACATACACGTGGATGTGTATATAAATGTATGTGTGTGTGCGCACACGCGTGTCACTGCTTACCTACAGATGAAAACTCAGTAACAATGGCAGATACCTGGAGACCTTTGTGCCATTTTAGTTCCATGCCACGCTTCTTTGTAAGGCTGTAATACTAGATGTAAAGATAGCAGTGAGAGGAAAACGTTATTCTGTAATTTTGCTAAGAGATTCTTTTCCAGCTCGTGGGAGAGACCCTCTAATTAAATATTTAAAGTAAACATGTAGTTTCCCATGACAGTAATTTCTCCAACATCTTTAGGCATTTAAAAAACACAGAGGAGTCTACAGCATGTCATTTTAGTAAAGAAGAAAATAAAAATAGTCAAATGGGCGTCATGCTCTCTCTGGCCTAATAAAAGTCAAATGCTCAAAGATCGCATCTATATAGAGAATTGAAAATGGGTAGAAAATAAGATTTTATGGAGTTTGCTAGTCTCTCTGAACTCTAGCCATCAGCTCTAATGATCCTCTTTTATAGGAAGCACGTTTCTAGTACAAGACTAGAGACGGCGTTTAATAGGGACTGTAGCCTGTATGTTACATTCCTGGATGTGGGGCACAGTTCTGTTTTTGTTTGTTTTTTAAACAGTATTTCAATATAACTAATACAGTTCTGTTAAATGAAACTTTAGTTTTAAACCATAAAAAAACAAAAAACAAACCACCCCACAAAAAACCAAAAAGCAAATGGTGCTGCAAAACAAAACCAGCCTTACAATAATGGTGTATTCGAATCTATTGGAAATTCACAAGCCGCAGACCCAGGCCAAGCAGTCAGACTTAGTATTCTAGAGAAGGGGGACGTACAGAATGCCTAATGAGACATTCTGCAACTACTAAAGACAAGGGACTTCTCCTGAAGAATCTCAATTAGTCTTCTCAACTGAAGTTTTGTGGGCCAGTGGTGGCTGTAAATATATTCAGCTGGATAGAGCTTTTACAAATTAGCCTTATGTGAATATGGCACTTAAATGAACTCTTTCATTTCCTTCATTGCTTCCCTTCTCCCACAGGAAAAAAGGAAAGAAAAAAAAGCACTTTCATGGTACTCTCATAAACAGAGCACTTGTAGAACAAGGTAACTGTTTAACAAACCACTACAAAATGTATTTAGAATCTGAAGTCTGATTTCTTACTTTTTCTCATCAACCCCCACCCCCCCTTTGTTTTACTTCCTCTCCGTGTTTTCAGAAAAACCGTTTCTGGTAAGGATGTTTAAATTGTTAATGCTGGTAGCTGAATCAGGTAGTTCTAATAGTTGTGGCTCACGTTGCAAGTAGCGTTGAAACTTGTGAATCTCGTGATGTTGATAAAATTCATAGTGACATCAGAGCAACAAATGAGGCTGTGGCAACTCTTATCAACAGGGCCTTTGCAGAGGTGGACCTCAAACTCCATCAGCTCATGGTGGAGTGACTGGTGAAGATTCTGCATAACATTCAAGGCCTTCTTTCTCCTCCTGGGCATTTTGAGAGATTGTTTATATTTAGGCAAGAGAAATGGGACTCTTAGACACTCAAGTCAAACTGAGTCTCATTGATTGATAAAGCCGGAAAGAACCAATAGGGACCCTCCCATTCATAGCCTTACTTTATGGAAGCACAAAATGATAAGCCTAAAACTGAAGGGAAGAAATATCTTGGTTAATTATGTCTCTTTAAAGTTTGTGATCATTTATGTAAAGCATATCTGGCATATTCAAATATCATTTGAGGAAGAAACTAGTAACTTCTCTACATATTGGGAGCATCTGTTTTCAAGCTAAGTTAATTTTTATTTGTGTGGCGTATTGAAACTTCTCTTATAGATCGTGTACATCTATTATGAATATAGATGTAGGTGGCAGTGGGTAGGTAGTCTCTCCTCGCTTTAGTTGTATAAATAGTAAACCAGAATCCCTCTCCTTCCCCGGGCAAATCATCAGACTTGAGTGGTTCTTTTTCTACCTGCTGACATTCTGGACTGGCCATTGTGTTCATTAATCTCTGTTTAATATGGATATCTGCTTTCACTTGAGTTCTGGAACTGTGCTGTCCAATATTGTAGCCACTGGCCACGTGTGGCAACTTAAAATTTCATTAAAATTAAATAAAACATGAATATCCAGTTAGTCACAGCAGCCACTCTTCAGATGTTCAGTAGTGACGTGGAGTTTATGGCCACCGTATTGGACAGTACAGATACAGAGCATTTTCATCCTCACAGGAAATTCTGGACACTGCTGTTATAGACGGTTGGTTGTGAGGAATAAGCAAGAACAAAATACAAAATTCTTTCAAAAAATATATGCTCTAAAGCATTACATACTATTTCATAATTCTCCCTCATGCCTGTCTCAAGTACATGACACTGAAAGAGTTTAAATTAAGGAATATTTGTCTCATATATGTCCCATGGGGGGGGGGCTGGAAGGGTGCTAAATGTGATTTGACTTTTCTAACAGCTCCATTAAAATGCTTGCAGTTTGGTGAAAATCAGTTTGAAACTGTGGCCTAAGAAAAGCTTCAGTTGACATTGTTTTCTGGGAAATGTAGGAATGCTGTACTATGAGATAATATTTCTGAGACTATGTCACAGTATTCTTATATTTAGATATTAGGAATTTTCACCTTGGTGGGGAAGATTTTCTGAAATCCTATTTTAGAAACAACGAAAGAAATTATTCTAATTAGCGCATTCTCTTGAGATCCAATGGGTTCCCTCACCTTGTATTTACTTCTGATTTTTTAAAAATTTTTATTTATTTGTCAGAGCACAAGTAGGGGGAGCAGCAGGCAGAGGGGGAAGCAGGCTCCCTGCTGAGCAAGGAGCCCGATGGGGGACTCGATCCCAGAACCCTCAGATCATGACCTGAGCTGAAGGCAGATGCCTAACCAGCTGAGCCACTCAGGTGTCCCTACTTTTGATTTTTAATAGTGCCCTTTCTGAGGTAGTGGAGGTCTTGAAGAGCCTACATACAAAATGTCTCTCTAAATGAGAGTGACATCTAGCCATGGATGTAGGAAGCTTTTTGATAGTCTCAAGTCAGTCGATCTGCACATGGTTTCACCAGATGCTTGCTCAAGCATGAGCAGTGACCTGGTACGTAGATTCCATAGACTAGGTGGTAATTAGCATTGTCCATTTTTATCTTTATCAAAGTGTTAATTTTAATGGTCCCAGGCAAGATTCTTTCAGAGATGGTACTACCGTGCATAGTTGACATATATAATGCTCTGGTTGAAGAAAATGCTGCTGTTGTATTTTCAACCTTGTTGTAAAGGCTTACTGTTAATAAGTATCTTAATATTTCTAGGTAGTGAATTTAATAGTTTGTCGCTTATTTTCATTAACCCAACCCATTGACAGAATGCTTCAGTTCAGACTTAAGCAAATCCTAGGGTGTGAAAGCTTTGCCATCTAGTGAAATTAACTCACAAAACCCTCTTCCCATCTGCTCATTAAGAAGTACATTGGTATGTGAAATGCTTCTTTCTGTGTCTTGTCTTCTGCCTGCCCTTTTATCTCCCCTCCCCTCCTCTCAGTAGTTGCTGTTTGCTTTAGAGGCCCCGATGAGTGGCTACTCACAGAGGCTGTTTTGAGACTTACTTGAGGCCCTGGTGTCCAGGGTGTCCAGGTTTCCCGGAGGGGAGTTACACTTCAAGAGGAATCAAAGGCCTCTAGGGAAGCCAACACAGCTGTGTCAAGGAGGAAACTAAACCTTTTATAAGGAGCAATCCCAGTGTCTTTGGATGACCCAGTTCTGACTCTGAGGTTCCCGGAATTCAACCCGTTACGTTAGCTGACCAGATGTGATGTAACATTTCTGACATCTGGCTGCATCTTATGACTGCCCTCTCTGATCATGTCCTTGTCTCCTGACTTGTTATATTAGCCAAATGGATTGTCCGAGCATTGCCAAAACAGTGACAACCTTCTTTACCCATCTTATCACTCTGAAGGACTATAGCATATCCAGTTGGCATGAATGCTTCTACAAAGCTGGCATCAGACAATATGCAGTTGCTGTTTTAAACGTTGGGTAGTACTGAAACCTCTCCCACTGAATAGGAGGTTGGAAAGAGAGTTAATACAAGAATCTGCTAAGAGCCCATTTATTCATTAAACAAATTCAGTGTATTTGTTTTAGGTGTTAAAGCATAGTGTTAGCCTTTGGGGATAAAATGGTAAACAAAACTGGTGGGATCCCTGCTTTTATGTTTATAGTTTTGAGAATGGTAATATGACAGCTGGTATATATTTAATTCTGACATATACCTGTTTCAAGTAGGTGCATTCGAAATGGCCGATCTCAAGTAGTTTTATTAGTGTGCCTTCCAAGTTGGCTGCTTGTGTCGTGGTCATGCCAGTCTATTGAGATTGAGCTAAGATTTATTGCTACATAATTGGGTAACATGTTAAGAATGACATACTTCTTGAGTACTTGTTGAGGTGAAGTAAGGTGAGTTTGTCAACTACAAGAAATGTTGAAGGCTTTGATGAAGCATAGTTTCAATTGATGAGGCCTGGTTTGAGATCCAAACAAATGGATCATCCTGGCATGAAACAGTAAGATGTGAAGTGGAACATTTTCAACGAAAGTGTTAGGAAAAGCATGGACTTAATAACAGTGGTTCCACAAGAAATCCACATCATACTTCTGTGTAAAATTAAATACATGGAGAGGATTCTGGGAAGATGGTGGCAGGGACAGAATAGTTTTTCAATTCACACATTAAAACAACACATAATCACATTGATGGTAAAAGTAGGTAATGAGGCATCATCACAACCCTCCAGATACTAGTAGGTGAGATTAAAGCACCAACACCTCCAAGATCTGCAATGATACTGGTGTCTCAGAGGAACAAGAAAGAAGCAACAGGGTAGCATCTGTTAGATCTGAGAACAGGAAAATATAACCATCAGGACTTAAGGGGCTAAAACATTCTAGCCTCTGGGAATTCTCAAAACCAACTAGTCCAAGCTTTCTTCCAGGACAAGTCACATTGAAAATAGGTTGCTGAGAGTGGAATCAAAATTGAATAGGATAGGGACAATAGACCAAAAAGATTGTCTAGTTCAAAGTGTGGAAAGGAAGTAGAGCCAGGAAATCCCAGGAATGAAGCTGTCATGTTTTTTTTAACACAATGCAAAAACAACACAAGAATCAATCTGTTAACGAAGCTTTTCTGAGTCCTATTTCAAAAGTTCAAGAAAATTAATTTTATACAAAAATGAACAAAATAGTATCAAGGCCAAATCCCATATAAAACTATAAGAAAAAATGAGCAGAGTAACATCTGTGTGGAAGATGGAGGCATGCCAGAAAACACATGCCCACAAAAGAAAACTGTAACCTATTATTGCAAAAGGAACTCAAAGTCTTAGAAATGACCTAAGACATGAAAGAACAACATAAAACAGAATTATAAGAAATAGCTTGACAACTCAGGAAAGAATTAGAAATAGAAGGAAATATTTCAGAATTGTAAATAGAAACATAAGAGCATATAAATAAAACAATACCCTAAAAGGAACAGAAGGTATAAAGAAAAAAAATTTAAAAATTTTTAATAAAAAATTTTTGAATCAAAGATATAAGGAAAGTTTTTTTTTTTTAAGATTAAAAAGTGTCATTGAAGATAGGAAAAGAAGATTAAACATAAATTACCAGGAGTTCATAAAAAAAAATCAAGCAAGAGAAAAACATTTCAAGAACCCCAGAATTAGGAAAGAAATTGAAATTGTTTTGGAAAAGCACAGCAAATAACTAACATTGACCTAAAATAACCAATACCAAGACATGGGCTAGTGAAATTATTAGACTATTAAGAAAAGCAAATCTTTTGGGCATCTGTTTAAAAAGGGCATGTGGTTTGTATTACATTATGAGAATTTTCAAAATTACACTTAATACAAGATGAAAATGGGGAAATATATTAAGGTTCAATTCAAGCGGAATAGATTGAATAGGAAAGGCAAGTTGTGTGATATCTAAGTAAGATTATTTATTTGTAGGGAAATATATGAATCTAAGGATTGGAAGCATGATGAAGAGCATTTAAGAGAAAATAAAAGGAAATATGCAGCACTTTAGTATAATTACCTGGTGCCACTTACCTATTTAGAAGATCCGAAAGAAAGTCTGCTTAATATAGATTCTATAACACACAAATAATCCATTGACTTAGGCCTTCAACTATCCTGACATCCGCTGAAAGTGTCTTTTAAGCTATATTCAGATTAAGACGTACAAGGCATACATCTCCAGCAAGCAAAATAACCTTCAAATAGGGAAGTATAAAATAATGTAGAGAGATGATTGCAGAACAAAGAAAAGCCATGAAAAGTTTTAAATGACCCTATCTCCAGGACCAGGCCAACTACATCCCAGTATGCTTCTGCTTCTTGAAGAAGTTGCAGATGGAGTCCGAAAACATACGTCAGTGAGGTTTGATAGCTAATAGAGAAAATATTCATAAATCTCAAAATGGACAATTTTTTCTGAAGTTAAAAAATGGTTGATGAATGCTGTAAATACAATCTTGGATTCAGCAAAGACTTTGATGAAGTTGCGCACGATGTCCTGTGGATAAAGAGATTAAATTATCTTCTGTTATTTTTAGAGAAATATCCAGCTGTTGAATAGTGAGAGTACTAATGAGGTAGCTTGGTGATACCAGAATACTTTGGAGTGACCGAAAACTTTGTCTTAATACCATGTTGTTAAAATTTTTCTGTTAATGACTTAAAGCATTAAAACCTGCAGATAATACAGAACTGGGAATATTAAGCAATGTGGCCGACATAATACGCAAAATGACATTACTACATTTATGCTCTGGCTGCTGTGGCAGATTAACTTGTATCAGATGGATCTTCCAGCTGAGAAAAACTAGAAAACCTGGATCACCTTTTTAAATATTATTACACGTAATAAAATACACCTACTTTAAGTGTACAGTTTGATTAGTTTTGACAAATGCATATACCTGTGTAAACCACTACCACAGTCAACACAACATTTCACCACTCCCAGAAATTCCATGTGCCCCCTTTCAGCCCATATCTCCTCTACCCCCGGTCCCAAGCAACCACTGATGGGCTTTCTATAACTATAGATTAGATTTGACTTTTCCTGAGTTTTATGTAAATGTAACCATACTATATTCACTCTTTTCTGTTCAACTTCTTTGAGCAGAATGTTTTGTGATTCACCCAGAACCTATGATGTGTGTATCACAGTCTTTTTATTGCAGAGTAGTATTCCATTGTGTGTCTATACCACAATTTGTTTATACATTCATCTCTTGAAATTTATTTTCTGTGGAGAGGGAAATTATTGGGAAGGAGGCATAAGAAGTGATCAAATGTGCCATATTTTGATAGGGGTTATGGGTTATGTATTTGTCAGAGTTCTTCAAACTATTAAGGTCTCTGAATTTCCCTGTATGCAAATTATACCACAATAAGGAAGAGGGCAAGAATATGTTTACAATTTTAAAAGTAATTTACCCTCTACGTGGGACTATATGATTATCTAGAATATCTACTTCACAATTTTAAAGAAACAATGTTTGGCATTCAATAAAAAGAATAGAGAATACAATAATTGATGAAAATCAATAGAAAAAACAGATAATAGAAACAGTTACATGTGAGTTCCAAATATTGCCGCCATTGTCCTTCTCTACAAAAACTGTGATTAGCATGTTCAAGACATTAAATGAAAAGATCAAACATTTCGGTAGAGAACTAGAAATTATAAGATTCAAATGGAAATTCTGGGACTGAAAAATATAGGAACCAAAATTAAGAACTGTAAAAGTGAGCTTACATATGAGACAAAGCTAAAGAGAGAATTGTGCCTGAAGATATGTCAAAAGAAAATACCCAAACTGAAATTCGGAGAGAGAAAAGGATAGAAAATAAAGAATTGAACAAAAGGGTTATATAGCACATGGTGAAAAAAATTTAGCATACATGTAGGAGTTCCAGGCAAGGTGAGAGAGGATATGGCAGAAGCATTATTTGAAGAGATAATGGCTGGGAATTGTCTAAAAGACATTGAAAATTGGAAAGCCATAGGTTGAGGAACCTCTACAACCAAGCAGAATAAACACAAAACTGCATCTTAGGGCGTCATGGAGAAACTGCCAAAAATTGGAAAGAAAGAGGACATATTACCTTCAAATGAGCAATAGTAAAATTGACTGTGGACTTCCCAATAAATATTATAAAGTGTAAACTGCCAACCTAGAATTCTATACTTGTGATATTGTGAATTATGAGAAATATGTATTTGGTCATTTTGAATGATCAGACATATATTTCTCATCTGTATTTGGGTTTTGCCCACAGTTCCTGGTTTACAGTTCCCCAAACACTTGGGATTTCTTGAACAATGGGAGCATTTTTTGTTACAATATTCGGTCTCTTGTCCTCAGTTCCTGAAATTGCTTCAGAGCCATAAAGGTGAAATGGAGGGCTTCATGACAAGCCCCTTTCCACCACAACTGGGTTTATGTTAATGAATTGACTTGGAGCACGGGAGGACGGGAGGACGGAGGACGGGGCTGGTTGCCAAGCGAAACAACCATGTGATTAGAGGGTTGGAACTTTTAGTCCCACCACCCTCATTTCTATGGAGAGGAGAGGGGCTGGAGGTTAAATCAGTCACCAACGGCCAGTGATTTGATCATTCGTGCCTATAAAATGAAACTGCCATAAAACCCCAAAAGGACAGGGTTTGGGGAGTTTCCAGGTTGGTGAACACATGGAGGTGCTGGGACAGTGGCGCACCTAGAAGAGGGCAGGGGAGCTTTGTGTCCCTTCCCACATACCCTGCCCAATGCATCTCCTCCATCCAGCTGTTCTTGAGTTCTATCTTTTTATAATAAACCAGTTATTTAATAGGTAAAATGCTTCTCAAGAGTTCTGTGAGCTGCTCTAGCAAACTAATCAAAGGAAGGGGGGGGGGTCATTGGAACCTCCAATTGATAGCCAGTCTGCCAGAAGCCCAGGTGATAGCCTGGGCTTGCCAACTGGCATTTAAAGTTGGAAACGTGGGGAGTCTTGGAGGATTGAACCCTTAACATATGGGATTTGACACTATCTCCTGATACATGGTGTCCAGTAGAGCAGATCAACAGAACTAGAAGCTGGTTCTTTGAAAGAATAAATAAAATTGACAGACCAGTGGCAAGACTTATCCAAAAGAATAGAGAAAGGGCCCAAATTAATAAAATTATGAATGAAAAGGGAGAGGTCACAACCAACACCAAAGAAACTGGAAGGATTATTAGAAACTTTTATCAACAGCTTTATGCCAATAAATTAAGCAATCTGGAAGAGATGGAGGACTTCCTGGAAACCTATAAACTACCAAGACTGAAACAGGAAGAAATTGACTTTTTAAGCAGGCCAATTAATTATGAAGAGATTGAAACAGTGATAAAAAAAAAAAAAAAACTTCCAAAAAACAAAACTCCAGGACCGATGGTTTTCCTGGGGAATTCTACCAAACATTCAAAGAAGAAATAATACCTATTCTTCTAAAGCTATTTCAAAAAACAGAAACAGAAGGAAAGCTACCAAACTCATTCTATGAGGCCAATATTACCTTGATCCCCAAACCAGGCAAAGACCCCATCAAAAAGAATTACAGACCGATCTCCCTAATGAATATGGATGCCAAAATTCTCAACAAGATCCTGGCTAATAGAATCCAACAGTACATTAAAAGGATTATCCATCATGACTAAGTGGGATTCATCCCTGGGATGCAAGGGTGGTTCAACTATTGCAAATCGGTCAGTGTGATACATCATATCAACAAGAAAAGAGTCAAGAACCATATGATCTTCTCAATAAATGCAGAAAAAGCATTTGACAAAATACAGCATCCTTTCCTGATTAAAACCCTTCAGAGTGTAGGGATAGAGGGTACATTCCTCAATCTCATAAAAACTATCTATGAAAAGCCTACAGCAAATATTATTCTCAATGGGGAAAAGCTGGAAGCCTTTCCCTTAAGATCAGGAACACAACAAGGATGCCCACTCTCGCCATTATTATTCAACATAGTACTAGAAGTCCTTGCAACAGCAATCAGACAACAAAAAGGGATAAAAGGTATCCAAATAGGCAAAGGAGAAGTCAAACTCTCTCTCTTCGCAGATGACATGATACTCTATATGGAAAACCCAAAAGAATCCACTCCCAATTATTAGAAGTTATAGAGCAATTCAGTAATGTGGCAGGATACAAAATCAATGCTCAGAAATCAGTTGCATTTCTATACATGAATAATGAGACTGAAGAAAGAGAAATTAGGGAATCCATCCCATTTACAATAGCACCAAAAATCATACGTTACCTTGGAATTAACTTAACCAGAGACGTAAAGGACCTATATTCTAGAAACTACAAATCACTCTTGAAAGACATTGAAAAAGACACAAAAAGATGGAAAAATATTCCATGCTCATGGATCGGAAGAACTAACATAGTTAAAATGTCCATGCTACCCAGAGCAATATACACTTTCAATGCTATCCCGATCAAAATACCAATGACATTTTTCAAAGAACTGAAACAAATAGCCCTTAAATTTGTATGGAACCAGAAAAGGCCCCGAATCACCAAGGAACTGTTGAAAAGGAAAAACAAAGCTGGGGGCACCACAATGCCAGGTTTCAAGCTGTACTACAAAGCTGTGATCACAAAGACAGCATTATACTGGCACAAAAACAAACACATAGACCAATGGAGTAGAATAGAGAACCCAGAAATGGACCCTCAGCTCTTTGGGCAACTAATTTTTGACAAAGCAGGAAAAAACATCCGGTGGAAAAAAGACAGTCTCTTCAATAAATGGTGCTGGGAAAATTGGACAGCTACATGCAAAAGAATGAAACTTGACCACTCTCTCACACCATACACAAAGATAAACTCCAAATGGAGGAAAGACCTCGATGTGAGACAGGAATCCATCAAAATTCTAGAGGAGATCATAGGCAGCAACCTCCACGACATCAGCCACAGCAACCTTTTCCATGACACATCTCCAAAGGCAAGAGAAACAAAAGAAAAAATGAACTTGTGGGACTTCATCAAGATAAATACCTTCTGCACAGCCAAAGAAACAGTCAAAAAAACTAAGAGGCAGCCCACGGAATGGGAGAAGATATTTGCAAATGATACTACAGATAAAAGACTGGTATCCAAGATCTACAAAGAACTTCTCAAACTCAATACACGAGAAACAAATAAACGAATCATAAAATGGGCAGAAGATATGAACAGACACTTTTCCAATGAAGACATACAAATGGCTAACAGACACATGAAAAAATGTTCAAAATCATTAGCCATCAGGGAAATTCAAATCAAAACCACACTGAGATACCACCTTATGCCAGTTAGAATGGCAAAAATTGACAAGGCAAGAAACAACAATTGTTGGAGAGGATGTGGAGAAAGAAAGAAACAACCTACATTGTTGGTGGGAATGCAAGTTGGTACAGCCACTCTGGAAAACAGTGTGGAGGTCCCTTAAAAAGTTAAAAATTGAGCTACCCTATGATCCAGCCATTGCACTACTGGGTATTTACCCCAAAGATACAGACGTAGTGAAGAGAAGGGCCATATGCACCCCAATGTTCATAGCAGCTCTGTCCACAATAGCTAAATCGTGGGAGGAGCCGAGATGCCCTTCAACAGATGACTGGATTAAGAAGTTGTGGTCCATATATACAATGGAATATTACTCAGCTATCAAAAAGAACGATTTCTCAACATTTGCTGCAACATGGACGGCACTGGAGGAGATAATGCTAAGTGAAATAAGTCAAGCAGAGAAAGACAATTATATGGTTTCTCTCATCTATGGGACATAAGAACTAGGATGATCGGTAGGGGAAGAAAGGGATAAAGAAAGGGGGGTAATCAGAAGGGGGAATGAAGCATGAGAGACTATGGACTCTGAGAAACAAACTGAGGGCTTCAGAGGGGAGGCGGGTGGGGGAATGGGATAGACCGGTGATGGGTAGTAAGGAGGGCACGTACTGCATGGTGCACTGGGTGTTATACGCAACTAATGAATCATCGAACTTTACATCAAAAACCAAGGATGTACTGTATGGTGACTAACATAATAAAAAAAATATTAAAAAAAAAGAATTGAATTAAACTGTAGGACACTCCCCTGATGTCCCAGAATTGTTTGTTGCCCTGGGGAAACCACCCCCCTACTTCCCACATATTGAACTTGTGTCCAGAACCCCCTTAATATTGTTCACAGAGGAGGAAAAATAAAGACAACTTTCAGAAGAATAAAAATGGAGAGAATTTGTCACTAGTGTTTTCTTGATAAACAAGATGATAAATGTAGTTCCAATAGGCAGAAGAAAAAAAATTCCAAATGAAACCATGGAGACTAAAGAAGAAATAAAATGTAGTAAAAGGTAAGTATGTAGGTGTGATTCGTGGGGCTTGCGCATGTGTGTATGTGTGTATTGTATGGCTGAAATACATTACAATAATAATACAAACGATGAGAATCAAACAGAGCAAGATGTTCTGAGGTATTGACATTATTTAGGAAGTGGTGAAAGTACTAATTTATATCAGATTTAGTTGGGAGATTTGCTGTAATCTTTGATCTCTTGTCATCAAAAGAGTAGTAAAAGAATATACAGCTAATAAGCTATCGTAAAAGAAGTGACATACTGAAAACCATAGGATTCAAAAAGGGGGGGAGAAACGGTAATGCAGGATAGGTGGGAAAGATAGAAAACAAAACATGATAAATTAGAACAAAAATAATACAGAAAAATGTAAACAGATTAAATGCTTTACTTAAAAGTTTATCATACTGGACCAAACAAAACCGAAACGTACAAATATACTATTTATAGGAGTCATGCAAATATACAAAAAAGTTTAAAGTGAGAGAATGGAAAAGATATACCATGTAAACATTAACAAAATGAAGCTGTTGGAGTTATAAGTTAGATTTAAGGCAAAAAAGCATTATCAGAGATAAAGGTATTCCTGTTGATAAAAGAGCTAGTCTACCGGAAAGATTATAAAAAGTCTAAATTTCATGCAGCTATTTACATAGATTCAAAATATGGAAAGCTGGAACTGAAAGAAGAAATACATCTATTCACAACCACTGTGGGAAATTTTAACACGCCTCCCTTAACTGATGGGACATGTGAAGATCAGCAAGCATATTAGAAATGCAAACAGCACCATTAATGTGCCCTGATTGACATGTGTAGAACACTGCACCACAATGTTAGAGGGCATGCTCACTTAAAGTGCACATGAAACATTTACCAATATTGACCATATGCTGGGCAGTAAAGAACAGTGGACTCACAGAGAGTGCTCTCTGACTAGCGTGGACTTACATAAGAGATCAGCGTCAAAGGTAACTATAAAAGCCACATGTGCTTGGGAATTAAGCGATACACTTTTAAATAACCCAGAAGTCCCAGAAGAAATCACAATGGAAATTAAAAAATATTAAAACTGAATGATACTGAAAATATGACAGTTTACCTCCTATAAATAAGCAAAGGACAGCAAAGTAAGCCCACAGACATAGGACAGAAGTAATGACATTAAAAGAAAAAAAATTAAATAGAAAGTGTACAAGAGTAGAGATTAGTAAAGGCAAAAAGTTGTCATTGGAAAAAAAAAACTAATGAAACTGATGAGAGAGTAAATATTAGCCCATATCAAACACAAACACAAAAATGGAGGTGGACAGCATCACAAATTCTAGAGATATCTAAAAGGTAATAAGGATTTTATGGAGGGGCGCCTAAATGGCTCAGTCGGTTAAGCACCCGATTCTTGGTTTCAGCTCAGGTCCTGATCTCAGAGTGGTGAGATCAACCCCTCATTGGGCTCCGTGCTGGGCGTGGAGCCTACTGAAGATCTTCTCTCTCCTCCTGCTCCACCCCCTCTCGTGTGCGTGCTTGCTCTCTCTCTCTCTCTCAAATAAATAATAAATAGAAATAAATAAAATTTTAAAAATAAATCTTTTAAAAAAGGATTTTATGGAAATGTGCCAATAAATTTGAAAATTTATATAAAATGTGCAAATTCCAGGGGAAAAAAACTTCCCAAGACTGACACAAAGGAAATACAGTCTGTCATAGACAAAGGGCTAATCTCCCCAATCATTAAAGAGCCCTTAGAAAGTAATAAGCAGAAGCCAACAAGCCAGTAGAAGCAGAAACAAAGGGAGGGAATAGCAATCATGAAGGTAAGCGACTCATTATCAGTGGGTGCTGAACTAGTAAGTGAGAGCAGCATGAGAAACGGGGTGCACGCCACGCTCTCCTTTCAGTAGTTCCCAGCTATAAATGATTCGGTTTCTGCAGACTGGAGTCCTTCCTATAGCTCTATTATTATGACTACTGCTGCTTTTCTTATTATCAGCCCTCAGTTTACTTTTTTGGTAGAAGGAGCTACATTGACCTTATCAAGCCTTAGAAACTGTTTTACCCCCAATCAGCTTTGGTGTTCTTGTCATTCTTTCCACTCCCAAGAAGATGCTATCTTAAAACCCTTCTTGGATGCTCAGCTGCTTTTTTCGGTAATTGGTTAAAGGGGACACGGTAGTAAAATTAGGAAGATTTAAATTACACTTGAAATGCAAGGAATCTAAATTTTTCTTCCAAATTGTATTTCACTGTTTTTTTCAAAACAGATGGTTAGGAAGAAGAACATCCCCAATATGACAGAGATACTGGTATCTGAGGCTAATTTCAAACAACTTCCCTATTTTTGAAAACTCAATTTCTGAAAAGTCTGATAGGCAGTGAGATCTATTAAGACTCTTGTCTCAATCACTTTTGGATGAGTTTATACCGAGGCTTAAGCACCAGAGTATGTGTGACATTTATTGACCTAATCTGTATCGACAAGATTTTCAGGATCTCTGTCCTATGTTGCTTTGGGTTAGGATAACTAACACAGAACCGTCAACTCCTTTTGAAAATGACTACATTTTGCGTGACATTCAAAGGGGAAGGAGAATAACATCTTTCACTTAGTGAATATGGAAGGTATTTGTCCAGAAACTGCCCTGTTTCCCTTCATTTCACCTAAACAGAGAGATCAATCTGCATAGATTTCTGCTTGTCGCACCGGTCATCCATAAGGCACATGGTCTCTTTCTCCAAGTAGCTGAGTCTGCTTGAAACTTTAATGGTACTAGTTTATGAGCAGAACTGCTTCAAGTTTTTCTCTTAGAGAATGGTTATATTTTATTGAGAATAATTGTGCTGCCAGGTAATGGAAAATAAACATTAAACACTGATACTATCAGCCCCTTGACTTGTCTAATTTTCCTAGTTCATAATGCATTGTGGCTAGACTGATGAAATCAAACCGTTAATGGTAAATTACCTGTCAGACTGATTTGTCTGCTCTGTTCATTATCTTTGGTGAAAATACGTCTGCAATGGGGTGTGTGTATGTGTGTTGTTTTAATTTCCTCGAGCTTAGGGTAGGAGCTGGAAATACCTCTTTGCAGAAAGTAACCTTAGTATGCATATGTTTAAAATAAAATAGCTATCTACTCATAACCTAGTTTAGATGTTCAAAATATAACCATCGTGCTCTTACTGTTTTGGATTTTTCTTGTGTATATTAATTAATCTCAGGGTCCTAGAAAACAACAGTGGAAACCCTTCCAGTGGTCACTCTTTACTACCCGGAGGGATTTTAAAGACATACTCGCACACAGCACTGTGCGAGGCACGGGACACAGAGGGTTTTCCGCTCCTTGGGTGATTGAAGTTGAAGACAACTTTGCCATGACTACACGCAGGCCTTCCAAAGAACAAAATGGAAACTGTAAACTGATTCCAAAGTAGACTGACGTGTGATTCTATTCAAAAACTTAGGAAACAGTACTTTTGGATCTGGATTCAAGTGGCAAAAATTTAAAGCTGTTTTTTTTGTCTTAAGGTAGAAAGATCATTTTTAAAAACCTTTCATTAAATGAGAAAGAACTTTC
Organism: Ursus arctos; assembly: GCF_023065955.2. Classification (NCBI taxonomy): domain Eukaryota; kingdom Metazoa; phylum Chordata; class Mammalia; order Carnivora; family Ursidae; genus Ursus; species Ursus arctos. The sequence goes on from NW_026622986.1 coordinate 7,324,020, forward strand.
TTTAGTATCAGCCTCTCCTCCCATGATCTTTTGGACACGCGAGGAGTGCTTGAACTGTGTGTTTGTGAGCGGAGGGCAGGAGGAAAGCAGACCTTGGGCAAGATGAGGCAAGTAGCCCCATCACCAGAGCGACCGGAACACCTCTGGGGGGTGGCAGGAGGAAGAAGGCTTGGCAGAACTGGGCTCCCCGGCAGATCCAGGTTCTTTATCCTGGGGAGTGCTGTGCTCTGGTACATTTGTTCTAGTGAATTTGAGAAGGACATGAAGGAAAGGAGAGGACCTCTCATGTTCACTCCTTGATTCCTAGCCAGCCATCCAGCCAGTTAGTTCCAGAGTGGACCTTGCTGCCTCAGAGCAGTGCTGGGCCACGGGGGGCTCTGGGACGACACGGAGGCGTGGGGGTTAAGAGTGCAGGCGTGGGGTCAGAGAGACCTGAGTTCAGATGGCAAATCTCTCAACTGGAGTTGAAACACATTTCTTGAAACTTTTAGGACTTCAGTTTCTCCGTTTGTAGAATGCAGACCTTAGTATCTTCTTCAGAGTTTTTAAAATAAGGATTAAATGAGATAATGTGTTTGGAGCACTCTGCACCGTGCCCGGTTTATAGTAAGTACCCAGAAGTGCCAGTCATATAGCATACTTTGCTACTTCTCCACTACAACCCTCTAATACAATTCCTTACATTGTTCATATTTTGGGTTTTCTTCACACCTTATAAGAACCCTGGGAAGTAGGTGGCTAAGTCTTATTATTCCATTATACAAGAGGAGAAACTAAATTTCAGGAAGAGCAGTGCCTGACAAAGGGCAGCAGACAAGTGGCAAAGTTGCGACAAACTCTGCGTTCTGAGCTCTTGCAATTCAGCCGTTCAAAAATAATCCTGAGTATTTCCTATGTGCTAAATACTAGAATTTATGATGAATATTACCAGATCTATTTCCTGCTACCAAGGTGTTTATAGTCTTGTGAGGGACAGAGATATTAATCAAATAAGCCCAGTAATAAATGTCTAGTTCAAAACTGATTTAAGTGCTCTGGAAGCAAGGAAGGAAGTTTTATAAAGGTGTATTTACAAAGGGGCCTGACTTAGACTTGGGGGCAGAGCAAGCTTCCCCGAGGAAACGTCCGTGGAGCCGAGGTCAAAAGGATGAATATAGGTTAGCTGATCACAGAGAGAGTGTAGAGCGCCCAGGGACGGGCCAGGGGCAGGAGAGTGTGGGAGCCTCCAGGAAATGGGAGGAAGCCAGTGCCGCTGGAGGACGCAGAGACTGGGGAGGTGGTAATGGTGCTTGCGAATACTTACTCACTCTGTGCCTGCCCAGTAGGCTCGGCCCATCTGGAACCACCTTATACCAGAGTCTGAGCTTGAATTTCCCTGGGAATCTAGGCTGCAAATCCCTTCTAGGGCCAGTGGCCAGATGTGTTGTACCTTTCGTTGTTTCCCTTGCCTTGCTTGCTGGCTGCAGAGCCATTTCGCCTGTGACCCCTGAGCTGTGAGTGCATGGGGGTGGGGGGAGGATGGGTTTGGGCCCAAGTGGAGGCTTCCATGTGGGGAGGGTGTCCTGGTGGTTCCCTGTCTTGGTGGAGCCCCAGGCCTAGATTTCCGGTTCCTTGCCCCAAAAGTCTGTTAAAGTAAAACCCATTTAGTTTGCCCATTTTAGCAGCAGCCCTCCACGTAAAAGCAGCAGAGAGGCTCTAATGTTCTGGTACCTCTCTGGGTTCCCATTTCCCCTTAGATTCTCGCCTGGTAGTTACTATCTGGTCAGCTTAGTGATGCCTTTAAGGAGTTTGCTTCTATTTTACCCAGTATTTTTTTCCCCACCAGTGGGCAGCTTGGTCTGAAAATCTGGTACGCCATTGAAGGGGTCAAAAGTCCACCTCACTATTACTGGCTTCTTCTCTCCCAGCCTGTGGAAGCCTTATGTAATCTGAGAGTGAGATGGGTTCCCCCCACCCCATGAGGAGTTAAGTAACCGAGGAACTTTTTGTTATTATGGAAAAATATACATAACACAAAATTTACCATTTTAACCATTTTAATTGTATAATTCAGTGACATTAAGTACATTTACAATGTTGTGCAGCCATTACCAGAACTTTTTCATCATTCCAAGCAGAGATTTTATACCCATTAAAGCACAACTCCCATTCTCCCCACCCCTGGCCCTTGGTAACCTCTAATCTCTTGTCTTTGTGAATGTAACTATTTCAGGTAACTCATATAAGTGGAATCATACAAAATTGGCCCTTTTGTGCCTGGCTTATTTCACTTAGTCTGGTGTTTCCAAGGTTCGTCCCTGTCGTAGCTTGTCAGAAATTCCGCCCGTTTTATGGCTGAATGACACGAATCAGGTATGTATACGTTCTGTTCGTCCTTTCCTCTGTTGATGGACGCTTGGGGTGTTTCCACCGGTTGCTTCGTGAATGATGGCGCTGTGCACACCAGCGTGCAGGTGTCGGCTCGAGTCCCTGTTTCAGTTCTTTGGGGGACATACCTAGGAGTGCACTTGCTGGGTCCTATGATATGTCTGTGTTTAACTTTTGGAGGAACCAATAATGTAATTTTTCAAGTCACTTTTTTATGACATGAACTTTCTCCCTGGGGCCCTCCCGGCACAGGTCCTCAAACCCAAGCCTCTCGGAGACAGCGTCCTACCCAGGTGCTCCTGGAACCCCTATGCCAGGCGGGTGACCGCACAGACGCAACTTAGTGCATCTCCCGGGGCTTCGGGGAGGGCGAGGTCTGTGTCTGTGTCTAGCACGGGGCCTGGCACGCTGAGTGGATTCTCTTTGGTGCGCGTTTTTCCACTCTGCTCTTCCAAGGGTTGTGGCCTTGGAACACAGCCTCTGAGAGTCGGATCCCCCTTCATCTAGACTCAGTGTAGAAGGGGGCTGCGCCCTAGCCTCCGAGCTCAGCCACACCCTGTGGACACAGGAGCCTAGGAGCTGCCCGGGTTTCTAAGGCTGAAGATTCGAGGTGTGAGGGCAGATCCCCCCAGAGCAGGGCCCCCACAGCCGAGGCAAGCCCCTGCTCAGTGCCAATCCCTGGCCAAGCCTGGGAGCGCCCGCTGGCTGGGTGCTGTTCCTTACTCCGATGAGCACCAGGGGGCTTGGACAGTCTTTCCAGACGCTAGATCTGGAAACAACTGAACCCTTCTCTCTTTATTCCCATTAGGTTTCTCTTCCTTTTTAACAATGTGGCGGAATATACTTACTATAAACTTATCGTTCTAGCCATCTTTAATCGTATAGTTCAGTGGCGTTACGACATTCACAGTGTCATGCAACATTCCCATTAGTTTTGAAGAGATCTCAAAAGAGATTTTGCGGGGCGCCTGGGTGGCACAGCGGTTAAGCGTCTGCCTTCGGCTCAGGGCGTGATCCCGGCGTTCTGGGATCGAGTCCCACATCAGGCTCCTCCGCTATGAGCCTGCCTCTTCCTCTCCCACTCCCCCTGCTTGTGTTCCCTCTCTCGCTGGCTGTCTCTATCTCTGTCGAATAAATAAATAATAAAAATCTTTAAAAAAAAAAAAAAAAAAAAAGAGATTTTGCCTTTCTAAATACTAAGAAGAGTTTTCCCTTAAGGAAGCAGAATGCTCCCCAGTGTATGTGATTTTTCATAAATGTGCACAGCATTACAAATAGAATAGGAACACACCCCAAGGCAGACCCCGGGCTGTTCAAGAGAGCGCGGGAACCACAGCTCTTCTGCCTCCCCCCGCGTTCCTCCTCCCTCTACCTTCCCTTCTGCCCTGGCTTCCCCCTTCCCTTTGTTTCCATAGTATTGGAAGTCAATACCACCAAGGTTGTTCACCTCCTCCCGGAGGCATCAGCATCTTTCATGATGTCTGCAGGAACAGTGCGGCTCTGTGAATAATAGTGATTAATTCCTGCCTTTGTCTGCAGTAGGTGATGGGGGTGGGGGGCGGGAAGCCAAAGCAAAACTAAAGAACTGGAGCCGAAGGCTTTATTTATGCATTTATTTATTTATTTATTTTACCAAACAACACATTTTTAAGTGATTAACCTATTAGGTTTTATTTCAGGGCCATCGTTTCAGAGCAGGTGCCATTTCAGAAATGCTGCAGCCACCAAGCAGAGACCGCACCTGGTCATCTTGTCACGTTGGGTCCTGGGCTGGCCAGCAAGACACTTGGGCTCTGCTTTCAGCTCCATCGTCAACCTTGGGCATGTCCGTGACTTCTTTGGGCCTAGTCTCCTCATCTGCAGAGTGGAGGGATGGTGGGCTCAGAGCCCGCTGTGGTCTCTCCTGCTGCAATGGTAAAACAGCCTTCTTTCCACCATTCGGGGAGGAATATCACTCCCGAGCTCTGCACAGTCGTGGAATCAGAATTGACAGCGCTGGGAGGACCGGAGGGAGTGAATCCCGGGCCCCGTTTTGCAGGCGAGTTGACTGCAGCCGTCCAGGGAGAAGTGCCGTGTAGCGGAGGCCGATCCAGGAGCAGAGGCAAACTCTCCCGAGGGAACCAGCACACATGGGGCCCCTCCACACTGCAGGCTGGGCAGCCTTCGGCCCAAGTCAGCAGCCCCAGGGCCTGAGATTCCCCCAGGGGCCCTGGAGGGGAGATTGGGGCATCCCTGGGGTTCCTGGCCCGCCTCCGCTGCTCAAAGCCTGGCTTTCAGAGTCGTAGGATAGCCACAGACCCCCCTTCTTCCTTTCTTTTCCTTCCTTTTTACTCAGGCAGCGGGCCTGTTCAGTCCCCCCAAGCTCGCAGGAGCCTTCCCAGAGATGTGGGCCTGTTGTTGATTTACGGGGACATGGCTCCTCCGTGTGCGCCCGGCTGCATAACTTAACGGGATCTGTCACCTTCAACAGACGGCCGCACAGCTGCGCACAGCAGCAGCTGTCTTCCCTGCCTTTGTTTGGTCTCGGGGCTCATCTTGGCCGCGGCCGCGGGGCCCTCTCTCCTCCCGGCACCTGGATTAGCACGGACTGTCTCTGCCGGCCAAGTGCCTAGGGTGGCTCCCGTAGATGCAGAGTCTTACGCACTGTTTACGATAGTGACTGTGAGCAAAGGTCGTCCATACACAGTGAGTTGTGGGTGGTAGCAGTAGCTCTTAAAATCATCATCGGCTCTCCTGGTGGCCTCTTAAACGTGCGTGGGGCTTTTCTTCTCATGCCTAAAGTAGGCTACTTTAGACGGAGGCCCCGGCGCTTGGCCTTCGGTGCCTCAAATGAGTACAATCCCCAGTCTGGGCTGGTGAGAATCTGTGTGCCCCTCAAAACACGCGTGCACACATTTTCACTCACACATGAGCACCCATGCACACGCCCCCATGCATGCGCGCGTGCACACACAGACACACACACACTCCCTGGCATGCATCCAAAATCCCCTGCCACAGGGAACGTCAGGGCCCAGGCTGCAGGTGGGTGGCAGCGACAGGCTCATTGCAGATTGGACGTGCAGAAACGGCTCCCCCGTTCCCTCCACGATGGCTCCCTCTCTACTTTCTAAACTCAGCGCCATCTACTTGTCCCCTACCCGTTCTCAGAGAACATCTGATATCATTTAATAAGGCCTCGTCCAGGGACAGTTGTGTTGGAAACCCTGCTGGGCTTGTGGAGTGAAATCCCACTGAGTAGGGGGCTGGCGTCTCTGAGAGCCTCACGCCTGCTGCTGCCAGCCGGTGGTCGCCAAGTGCCACCCCGTCCGCCCCGTTCCTCCATGGCCACCAGAGTGGACCTTGGGACAGGAGCTAAAGTTCCCTGCTGACTGGTCCAAACATAGGCAGGGCTGCCTAGAGGAAGGAACACGGAGTTCGCAGACAGACACACCCGGGCTCGCCAGGTCCTAGCTCTTCCGCTTCCTGGCTGTGAGACCTTGGGCAAATTATGAGCCTCAGTTTCCTTATCTATAAAAAATGAAGACGAAAGAACCTACTCTCTAGGGGCTGTTAATAGGATTAAAAGAATGTGTGTAAAGGGCCAATTGTTTTATTGGGACTCAATACATGGCAGCTATACTAAGTGCTATTATTATTTTAGTGTCTCTTTGGCCCAAGGCTTTGATCCTCGGAAGAGGAAGCAGCAGTGGGCCACGTAGGCTAAAGACCCAGGGCTGATTTCAGCAGCAGGGCCGGGAAAAGACTCAGGTGTGGTGGACTATGGGCAACTCAGGGCTTCTGGCTCATTCCCTAACTCTCCCCAGCTTCCTCGTGCTCCCCATTGGCTCTGGTGTGTCTTGGTCTGGGACCCAGCCCTCTGCTGTGATGAGCGCAGGAAGAGAGGCGGGAGTCTGAAAGGCCGTGGCCAAGGGTGGGCTGTCAGTCCCGGGTCACCTCACATATCTGCCCTGGTCTCCCAACAGGTCTAGAACACCTGTGAAAATAGGCATTGAGAGGCCAGGGGCACTAACCAGCCATTTGGTGTCAGCCTTAGCAAGACACCAAACCAAGGCCCTGCCTTCAGAGGAGGGAAGACTGGAGACGAGGGACCTCAGCGATGTGAGCGCTGAGCAGAACCTACAGGAACACAGAGTCTGGGACCCACTGCCTTGGGCCAAAGGCTCCATGTTGCCCAAATGCTAGATGCCACATTCTGGTTTAGCACGTCAAGAGCATCTCTTTCCTCTTGACATGAGGATACCAACGCACATTGTCTGGCACACGAGGAGGACAAGACATGAAGTCTTGAGGGGCTCCTTGGAAGAACCATGTTATCATGACACAGGTCGTTCCTTAAGGGCTGTGCTGACAAAAGCCTGCCCCAGCACCGAGCCGGGAGCTGGGAGATGTGCCTGCTGACTCACACTTTCTACTCCCCCTCCGTCCTCCCAAGCACCGGGTGCCCGTCTAGTTTTCAGGCGGCTCATGGCTCACCTGGGCTGCTCTCATTAAGCTGAGTCCTGACTCCGGCCCCCACCCCCCGGTCCCCTAATCACACAAGCTCATCTCGGCTGGAGTATTCATGCTGATGGTCAGTCGTGTCCTCTCACTCTTTTCCAGGGTGATGTGTGCCCTCCACGCCCACTTGACCCAGAAGGGCGCAGCTAGGGACAGGTGCAGACGAGCTAGACAAGCGTGTTGATTTGCCTCCTGCCGTTTGTGTGAATGACTGTCATATGTGCGTGTGTGCACTTTTGTGTATAAATTTAAATTACCCTATATATCCTGTTTTGACCCGTTTACCATTCAGTATACAGTGACCATTCCCCATGTCCTTATAGATCATTGGCTATAACATAATTTTTAATAACTACAAAGTAGTTCCTTCTTTTTTTTTTTTTAAGGTTTTATTTATTCATTTGACAGATAGAGACAGCCAGCGAGAGAGGGAACACAGCAGGGGGAGTGGGAGAGGAAGAAGCAGGCTCCCAGTGGAGAAGCCTGATGTGGGGCTCGATCCCATAACGCCGGGATCACGCCCTGAGCCGAAGGCAGATGCTTAACCGCTGTGCCACCCAGGCGCCCCAAAGTAGTTCCTTCTTGTCCCCAAGGTGGGGTGCATGTGAGACGATCCACTGGGATGAGGCAAGAAAATACTGTGACTTCCTTTCATATGTATTTTTATCCAAACCTAAGACAGAACTTACGGTTTACTGAGACCCTAGCACCCAGTCTGCTGGTCCCGCGGCTACCCTTGGCACCTGCGGTCCTGGGAGGTGGGCAGCAGCACCCCATGGCGTTGTCTGATTTCAGCGAATGGCAGTTTACTGCAGTTTGTGAGTCTAGGTTAAAGAGACTCTGCCAGATTATACTCTTTGAACTAATAACCTTCATAAAATGAACAGGTGGCCTAAAAATCTTCCTGCAAAGAAAATGTAGAGCATGAGAAGAAAACGAGAAAATGGCAGAGTGGATTCTTCTTCAACCCCTAGCATGAGCTTGTCATAATTCTTACTAGATTTAAAAGAAAAAAAAAACCCAGTATCATCAGATCTGAAAACTCAGCCAAAAGTGTATTAATATCTTGAAAAGATTATGTGAATAATGGATATATAGTAATTTCATTCATGATGGCCTTACCTTTTTTTTTTTAAGATTTTATTTATTTATTTGAGAGCGAGCGAGCATGAGTGGGGGGAGGGGCAGAGGGAGAGGGAAAAGCAGACTCCCCGCTGAGCAGGGAAGCCTGTCGCGGGGCTCGATCCCAGGACCCTGGGATCATGACCTGAGCCAAAGGCAGACACCTAACCGACTGAGCCACCCAGGCACCCCATGATGGCCTTACCTGAACTGTATATTATATACGGAGACAGTAGCTAAGGAGAATACCACCATAGGCAAGATGTTAAAAATAAACATCAGGAATATAAGGGTAAATCCCAACATGTCACCGATGTTTAAAGTCATACAGTATTTCAGTACTTAAACATTTTTGCTAAACACCTATTAATAAATGTTTAGAAGCTTAAGAGCCACATACCATGGCAAAACTGGCCAGAGTAAGACATGGACGAAGATGTAGGGATGAACTTAAATGTAGCATTTTGTCAGAAAATACTGTTGGGAGGTGCAAGGAAAGCAATTGCTGAATGTTTGAAGAAACAAGTATGAGAATACATAATGCCGCGTGGAGTGCTGCCACATCGTTGCATGAAAGTCCATATGTTTCCAACACGATTCAGTTGTGGCAGTTGCCAAGTTCTGCTTCAAAAACAAAACATGAATTATGCTTTTATAAGCCACTATCGGAAGGATGATTAAAGGACATATATTCTCACTATTAAATGAGATCTTCAATAATGGTTAAAAAACACCACCACAAATGATGCAGATAGGGCAGCTGCTTTGACTTCAACAAGATTTTTTTTTTTTAAGATTGTATCTACCTATGTATCATGTATCTATCTATCTATCGATCTATCGATCTATCTACCTATCTTAGAGAGGGGGTGGGTGGGGCAGAAGGAGGGGAGGAGAGAATCTCAAGCAGACTCTGCACTGAGCACAGAGCCGGACTCAGGGCTCGATCCCAGAACCCTGAGATCATGACCTGAGCTGAAATCAAGAGTTGGACACTTAACGGACTGAGCCACCCGGGAGCCCTGACAACAGGATTCGTGAGCATCATTGCACAGATAATGGTCTAGCATGGTGGGGAATAGCACTATCCCTGGATCCTGGATGTCACAGCTCAAAATCCAGTGCTGCTCCTTGCTAGCTGTGTGACCTTGGGCAAGTTACCTAACCTCCCTGTGTCTCAGTTTCCTCCCCTGTAAAATGGGGATAATAATTGTATCTACATGACAGGTAGTTGCAAAAGGTAAATGAATTCATATACGTAGGGTGCTTAAACTATGCCAGACACATCATAAGTGCTCAACAAACGTCAGCTGATCATTTATACCACACTTGAAATTTATTTACAGACAAACTACTGCAGCAAAGAATTTGAAGCTGGAAGTTCTACACTGAATATCAATGATGTGGTTCAGTTAATAAAATGAAGCTTTTAATATATAGTAGAGTCTTTGGAGTGCCTGGGTGGCTCAGTTGTTAAGTGTCTGCCTTCGGCTCAGGTCATGATCCCAGTGTTCTGGGATCGAGCCCCACATCAGGCTCCCTGCTCGGCAGGAGGCCTGCTTCTCCCTCTCACTCCCCCTACTTGTGTTCCCTCTCTCGCTGTCTCTATCTCTCTGTCAAATAAATAAATAAAATCTTTAAAAAAAAAGGTGTTATTAAAAAAATATATAGTAGAATCTTCATAATACTTTATATATTAATTCATTATTATATAAATCTCTATTATTTCTAAAATACATAAAATATGTTTATATAACAAAATACTTACCATATGTTAATATTAAGGACATAGAGAATGAGCAAAACTTCTTTTTTAAAAAAAAGGTTTTATTTATTTATTTATTTATTTGAGGGCGAGAGCATGACCAGGGGGAGGGGCAGTGGGAGAAGCAGACTCCCCGCTGAATGGGGAATCTGATGTGGGGTGAGCAAAAAAATCTCTTGTGTACACAAAGGTTAGATGTGTATCTTGTAGCAAATTACTTAAGAGTTAATAAATATAAGAATGAGCTAGGAATTTTTGTGGCTTCCCATTCCCTGTTACTTAACTTTTAAAATATATAAATAATTACATGGAATTTGTCTCTTCAAATTATGATGACACTTAAAAAATGAATAAAACATAAAGCTTTTTGAAAGAAATAGAGCATTTTGATTTCCATTGTTACATGACCCTATTGCTGGAAAAAAGTGCAGTTATATATAAAAATTCTCCTAAACCCACTTTAAAATGCGGAAACCAAATTAACTAGCTTGTGTAAAGATTGTCCAGTGAAAGTTTTAGTGTTTTGGATGCATTCATTTAAAATATAAAAAATATAAGACCTCCAGATTGATATGATAGAAGCAGAAAATTTCCTTAGCCTAATTTCAATAAAACTCTCTGTATACTTAGCATATGAGAATGAAAAATTAATTTCATAATTAGTAAGTGTGCCCAATTATGGCTTTCTTCTGTTTGTATCTGTGTCTTTATAAAAGATTGTTTCCAATTATGGCAACTCTTGTAATCAAGCATAAAAATATATTGACCTTTCAATTGTTGTATCACCGAATGTTAAGATAAGATTTTAAGAAATAATGGCACATATCCAAAATCATGTTCCTCTAAGCCAAAATGTTTCTGTAGTATTAATGAGTAAAACAAAAAATTTGGAATATTGGTTACAATTTCCATATTGTGCGTCTCGTAGTTCAGTAGTACCCATGTATAACTTATTATAAACAAATACATGCTCATTTATCAGGATATGGACTCAAAAATTCTGTCCGATAGGAGTATGTAGGTGTTGACTCAAAGTACAAGAGACCACTTAACCCCCTATTGTTGGGCACTTCAATTATTTCTAATTTTTTTCCTTTTGCCACATTCCTGCTTCTTTTCTGGGATAGATTCCTAGACGTGGTAGTGCTTAATCAAAGAGGATGTTCATTTTAGCGGAATATTTTTACATTTATGTATTACAGACTGAAAAGAGAGAGAGAGAGTAAATCTGTAATAATTGATATGTCCTCTGCCATTGATGACAATGTTTGTCCCCCGTCCTTGGGTTTGTTTGCATCTGATCTCCTGCTAGCAGGAGGGGAGCGCTGTGGTCCATCTCGGGCAGTCATGGAGCCCAGGGGCTCTGGGGACGGCAGTTTGGGGCGGGTAGCCCAAATGACCACAGACAACGGCCATCAAGGGCATCCTTTGCTTCCAGCATTTTCTCCCTGCCTGATGAGCTCCCTGCGGACTGAGGGGCATGGCTCCTGGGTCGTCAGCCGGGTGGGATGCAGGATGGTGTGGGAACATGGTTGTCCTGCTCAGAGGTGGGGGTAGGAGGTCAGAGAGCGAGGTTCTGTTTCTGGAAACTGTCTGTGGGACGGTGATTGTTTATGTGCTGCAGGGCCTGAGGATCAAAAGCGGGTGGAAAGAAGCCTCCTCCACTCTCAGGCCATGTGGAAAGCATTTATCTCCTGCTGGAAACCTTGCATGAGAACAAAAGCAAGCTTACAGAATGTTTTCAAGGTCCTGCATCTTCTCGTTACTGGTCTTACTGGTCTCTCAGCCTTTTGCTAACAGAGCAGGGTGGGACTTCCCACCAGAATCGGGAAAGCCAGATTTTGCAAGCAGAGTGGGCTCACAGCAAAGTGGTGACACTTGGTTCTCCGTTCCCTGGTCCTCCTAGGCCAGCATGTTGTTCGATAGGAAGCTTTTTTCTCTGTCCGGAGGCCCAGACAGAGCGCCTCCTCGTTGAAGGCGGTAACCTCCCAGATGGCCCTTGTATGTTGGTCTAGGATTCCCTTCTTGAGGCGCAATTCGGGAGTGGGGGACATAGGCCATGGTCAGATGCGGCTTTTTGGTACCGCCCCTTACCACGCTGGCACCCGATAGCCCCATCCTTGTGCAGGTGGGTCCTTGGGAGTCAGAGGGCCAGCCTTGCAGTGGGGGTGGGAGGGCCCTGCTTCCACCTTTCTCTGGCCCCACAGGAAACCCTAACTGGGTGTCTCAGCAGCCCCATTCCCTCTTCTTTCTTCCTGGGTCCTCCTAACCTTACCCAGAGCTGGAGGGGGACCACAGAGGGTGGGAAGTCTATAGACCCACGGAGGGGTGAATGCAGCTGCGGGGTCTGAAGAGACGGTGATTGAACTTGCCCTCCAGGAGCAAAGGACTTGGGGAGATGGAGACCACTTGCTTCATGTGATTAGCGTAGGTGTCCAGACAGCCAAAGGGACTGGAAAGCTTATTGAGGGGCCTTCCAGAATGAGTAGGGCAAGAGTAATTTCTCTACTGGCCCTCTTGATTCCTCTTCTCCCAATCCTCTGAGACCTTACCCTGTCTGTCTCCAGTTTGCCCACACTTTCTCTCTCTCTCCACGCATATATGTACACACACACACACACACACACACGTTCCTTCCATCCACCCATTCCAGCCAACCAGCCAGCCATTTGTATGTTTTTTCACTTGTTCCTTCATCCACGCATTCCTTCAGTCCATACACACAAGCATGTTTTAAAGCACAAAGCTGCAGCTGAGGGGTCTGCAGGCTCTGACCCACGGTTCACACAACCTCGCAGGTGGGCAGGACTTTGGACAAAATCTAGTTCAGAGCTTTGCAGGTCTAGAAACTAATTTTTGCTCACTTGCCGAGAGGTTCATTCCAAAGAAGTCATAAGCGTCTGATTTGTAAACTTAAAGGCCAAAATTCAGTTGTACCCCAAGCTAGACTGGGTGTGATAACCAGTGTTCTGGGGCAAATTAAAGTCCGGGATGGGGATGTCGACTCAAGATAAGTGAATGGATCGCTTTTCCTCCCACCAAGAAGGCTCCTCTCTAGATAATGCTATGGTCCATTAGCCACATAGCAGCCAGAGTGGTGTTTACAAATGTAAATCAGATCATGACTCTCCCCTGCTTAAAACCCTGCAGTTGTTTTTCATTGGGCTTAAAATAAAATTCCAGCTCCTTACATAGGAGTACAAAGTTCTGCAAGATCTGGCCTTGTTTCCCCTTCCAACTCCACCTCGTACCACCCTACCTCTGAGCACTTTGCCCCAGCCATCTGCCCCCCTGTTTCCGCACGATCCAACTGAATGTCTCAAGCTATTCCTGCCCGGGGAGCCGGTATGCTCTAGGGGCAAGGGCTTTCCCTGGCTGTTTTGTTCGCCAGTGTACCCCCAGGGCTCGAATAGGTGCTCGAAGGGTTTGTTAAATGAATGAGCAGTACCAATGACTAATCGGGTAGGCTCTGCTTTGAACATGGTGGATGTTAAATGAATGAGCAGTACCAATGACTAATCAATCGGGTAGGCTCTGCTTTGAACATGGTGGAAAAGATTTTGAACCTCGCTCTGTAGAGTGGGAAAAGATGCAGTTTAGCCCTTTATCTTCTTTTCTTCTCCTTCTCCTCCCCCCTCCACCTCCTTTTCCTTCTTCCTTGGGTTAGACATCACCATGAAAGTCCAATTGCTGTGCAGATGGTTAACCAGCTTGGCTGTTTGTTTTAAAACAGTGTTGGAGAAATTAGGAAAAGTTGGATTTTAGGAATTAACCAAAAAACTAGAAGAAAACCACGGGGAGCCTGAAAGCTGTTTTGAATGGGTACACGTGGTGGGGGAGGCAAGTGGCTGCATCCCGGAGCGGAAGGTGGGCAGAGACAGCAGGGCAAGAATAGGCCAGAGGAAAGCTTCTGAGATTCTTCCGTTGCCTCACAAAAGCTTTACTATTTGATGAGGTTGTAAGGGAGTTCAGTAAATGCCTGGTGCTGGGGTACGGCAGGTGGCCGAAGATGTAGATACAGGGAACAAGGTGAGGTGGGTTTGGTAAAATGAGGAAATCTATCCTTGGATGACTGCAAGACTTCACAGGTCCCAAATCCAATGATTCTGTGTTGTGGGTTTGGATATTTGGGGAATAAGAGAATCCAGCCATTAGCCACTGTACTGTTGACTTAATGCTTCCTCACTTCATCACATCACTTCCAAGCCTTTTAAGGTTTAGAAAGATTGTCAGATCATCTGGAAGTCCTGCAAAGTCAAAGCACATGTGTTGCAGAACCACTGGAATGCTTCAGAGTTTCAGATTGTGGCCAAGTTAAAGGCGGCTTCTTTTTTCAAGGAATCTACCTTGGCTGGTATCAGAAAACTCAACCCGTTGTTTGCCCTCAGTTTCTGAGCGCTGGGTTTGTACGTTGCCAATTATTATTGGACAGTTGGAGAAGATGAAGAAGAGGGGGAGGCACAGCAAATTGGAGTCCCCTGAGGAAAGCAAATGGTCCCAGCTGTCCAGCATGGTGGGGTGGAAAAGACGTAGTATTTCTTCTCTGAAAGCTGGGCTGCCTCGTGCAAGTCCCCTAGCATCTCTGGGCCTCAGACGTCTTATCTGTAAATTAGCAAGGGGTTGCTGAACGAGATTGTTTATTGTCCCTGCCGGCTCTGACATCTGACACTTCAATCAATCCTCAGCCCAGAGCCATTCCACATCTCTTTGGGTTGGATGGGAAATTCATCTCCCTTGCAGATTAAACACCTATTGATTTTTCCTCCTCTGGCAAAGGGGAATGAGACAGCTATTTCTTCTTCTGCAGACAGAAGGAAAGAAAAAAACAAAGTCAAACCAGACTCCCTTTCGGTGATTTTCTGTTCAGGCCTGAATGCTAAACAGCGTTGGCTCCCCGGAGGTGACTCAGCTTCCGCAGCTCATGGAAATTTGGAGTTGGAAGGGTCCCGACAGACTAGCCAGTCCTCCCTAGATTGAAACAGAGCTCCCCAGATGGGAAATGACACGGAATTAGGTAGTGATGGAACCCAAACACAAGTATGCCTATAGGATGAGTGCAATCTGATGGCTCTTCGCTCCCGAAACCCTTCCAGGGCCGGCTATTAGGGACTGTTCGGGCTCTCGTATTGCTCCTTTATGTAAATGCGATTAGATGATCCTGCTCGCGTTCTGCCTCTCTGATTGGAGTTTGCGTTAACCTCAATTAAGCCATCAGCCTAGCTTTCCCGTATAGAGAGAGCATGGCTTGGGGAGGAGGTGTCTCTCCACCCTTTGTAAGGAGACGCGGCCGGTGATTGGTGGGCTCGGGGAGCGCCGGAGCCGGCCACCAATAGGGGGCGCAGGGAGGCGGGGCGCCCCAGGGAGGGGCGGAGCCGCGGAGCGGCGGGTAGACGGGCGGGGGGCGGTGCCAGGGCCCGCGCGGTCGCCGTGGTTACCGCACCCCGGCTGCAGCTGATCAGTAAACACTAATTATGCTCGCCACCCAGGTGCCGGGGGGGGGGGGGGGGGGGCGTGTTGGAGACTGAAAAACACCTCGATCCCACTCCGCGACTTTGGTATGGTTTTTAATTTTATGGCTCCGGTTCTCGAATCTGTCCAAGCGCATTAGTATTAACGTGCAAGATTTCCCTACAGGACTTTGATGGATGTTGCCCGGAGAGAAGCTGCTTTCCTGGGCGGAGAAGAGCTTCCCCCAGAGGCCTGGATGGACGAGCCCCGCTGTGCCCGCCTGGACCTGATGCAAGCGCTTGGGTGGTCCTTGATGGAGCAGAAACATCGTTTCCTGTTTGAGTGCCTGTCGTGGCCCAGGTGGACGGCCATGGAGACAAACGCGCCACCTTCCCCAGAAATCTGCCCCAGGCCAGGGGTGCTGGGGCGCGGCATCCCTCGGGGGACTCACGTAGAGCCTCACCGCGATACCCAGACTCTTCCGCCCCAGCGGGCTGCCCCCGCCCTCACTGTCCTGCCCGCGAGCAGTAGGGACACCAACGCGTGCATACGGACGGCTAGGGCCACTCCACGGCCACGCCTAGTCTCACTCACGCGGGCCAGCGCGCACGATCCTGCTCCAACCCCCTCCCGCCCCCACAGCACCCTCTAGCGGGGACGTAGTGCTCCCTCGTGGGCCGGCCGACTGACGCGCTGGAACCTAGCCCCAAGCTCCCACCTTCCCCCGCCCAGCGCCCGGTCCTGCAGCTCCGGTGGGCTTGTTTGATCACCTGCTTTTCTATTTCTTCTACATGTATGACCCTGCTGACCCCGGGGAGAGGACAGCGGAGCTAGCGAATCAGGATGCAGTTATCTCTAAAGGTCAAGATAATGCCCATTTCCCAAGATCATTCACAGACTTCGCAATCCTTGTTCTCAGGACAAAACGTGGCAGTCAGCACTAAATGTGACTTTCCTCCAACCGAAAGAATAAAAAACTGAAGATAAGAACGAACCCTTTTATTAGAATGTAGAGGTCAGTCTTCTTAAGTGAACACAATTCTTCTCACTTGAGACCTGTCTTCATTCTTAAGAGAAAGCGCTGACCTGAAATGAGCTGGTCTTTGTCCCTTCCGTTCCAGGCTTGTTTACCCTCATCATTTTAGATAATTTTCCTTTCCCCCCTTTAGCTATCAAGACACAGAACACCTTATGAATTGCACCACGTAGAAAATGGACCATTTGGGGTGCCTGGCTGGCTCAGTGGTTAATGGTTAAGTGTCTTCCTTGGACTCAAGTTATGACCCTGGGGTTAAGACCCCGTGGCGCTCTCTGCTCTGCTGGGAGCCTGCTTCTCCCTCTCCCTCTGCCTGCTGCTCCCCCTGCTTTTGCTCTCTGTCAAATAAATAAAACCTTTTTAAAAAAACGGACCCATTTGAAATACATCAATTTGTAATGTTAAATTTCATGAGAGGTTAGAGTAGGTTCGAGGATGAAGGGGCTGGAGGGACAGGAATGCACAGCTGGGGGGTCACTTTCTTTCAGGTAAGGTGCCTGAGCTTTTCTGTACACCGAACCTCCACTCATCCCACGTGTGAAATAAATGTGCTTCATCATTATTCTGTGAAAACCTAGGAGGACTCCTGGTTTTGACCTAATATCAAAAGCTAAAAACCAACTTTGGCCTGGAGCTACAGGTCTCATGAAACCAACCTGACTGCAGTTTTCCTACTGCCCTGCTTCGCCCTGCCCAGAACCCCTTCCTCTCATTCCTCTAACTCCACCTGCAAATTCCCCATCTCGGTTCACACCCTGTCAGTCCCACAGTTCAGCCCTTCGCTGCGCTTGCGTCCTCATTAAGTACCAGAATAAGGGTCTTTCAAATGGGAGCGTTAGTCCAGGCCTGGGTAATAGGAGGCCTCTGGTTCCCACAGGGTCTGGTTCTAGCCTTCGTGTGGTCCTTGGTTTGTGGAGCAGTGTGGGAAGGTTTGAGGAAAAAGGAATTCATTTGTAGTCAGCAAAGAGGAATGCAGGTGAGCTAGGAAAGTTGAGCGTGGTATCCGTAGCAGCTGAGACCTGTTTGGGATTTGTCCCAAGCTCCATAATAACCCTAGACAAGACACTAAAATAATTTGGAGAGCTGTGTTTTTCCCTGTCAATTTATGACTGGCCGCGTCTGGCCAAGAAAAAGGAGCTGGAGGAAGCACGCCAGGAGCCATTCGCCAGACAACTCGGCAAATAGGGCTGAGTCTGAAACTGAGGCAGGCCAGAAATTGCAATTAGCGTGGAAATGAAGATCTTTTCAGAAAAGAAAATGGCCCCAGCGCTTGTTCTCTATTGTCTCTCCCACCCTCTGGCGGCCACCCAGACAGCCCCGAGACAGCCCCTTGGCTCGCAGACTTGTGAATACCCAGCCAGGGTAAGGGGGAGCAGTCACCCATCCTCACCTGCTCTGCAAGGGCCCCGCCGCCTGCGGTAAAGGGAAACTCAGGGAGGCTGGTGGGAGGCAGGTCCTCAGCAGGGAGGAGGAAGATCTGCTCGCCTGAATGCATTTGGGCGGAGTTTGTTGCAAACCCCAGATCAGGGGGAGTTTAAAATGGTGTCCCTGTGAGTTTGTCTCTTTCCCATTCCAAGGTATTAACCACTAAAAAAGTGCCTGCCCTCTGAGAAGGCTGGGAACTCTGAGCTGAAGTGAGAGGACAAAAACTTAGTCAACATTTTTTTGGCGATAAAGAGGATAGGATGTTTTTTTCATTTTCATCCTACTTTTGTTTATAGAATGTGGGGTGCTAGGTCCTGCTAGCTACATTACACTCATTCTAACGAAGCCATCCATCATTTGAGCTTTTACCAGCGACAGACTCAAGGCCAAGTGCTTTGTGTGCATTTCATTCTATCCTCAGAGTCCGGTGGGTGTTAATTACCCTGTGGATGGAAGAGGAACTGGATGCTGAGAGGTTAAGTAACCTACCCAGGGCCACACAGCCCCCGAGGGGTAGCGCAGGACTCAAACTGGGGATTCTGACCCCAAAGCCCAGCAGCTCTTGGCACGACCCTGCAGCTCAGGCAAGGGAGAAGAGGCATCTTCAGGGCCTGATGGGGGAAAGGCCCAAAAGCTCCTGGGGAAAAATATTGCGGAAACAGCCCCTGGCGGCGGAAAGCCAGCCAGCTCCGCGCCAGGAAGGGCCTGCAGCTGGAAGGTGGGGTGGAGGCGAGCGGGAGGGAGGTGGCTGAGAGCCGGGCTTTGGCCCGCGGCCAGGATTTGGGCTCTAGCGCGACCTCCCCAGGACCGCCTCACAGCCCCGGATTCTCCCGCACAGGCACTGTGTCCTGCGGCCGCCGCCGGTCCCCTCCCCTGCGGCCCAGGAAGGCCGCGAAGCAAACTCGTCCCGGGCCTGTGCATGTTTCCCTGGGGGCTGGGTGCAGCCAGCTGTTTTCCGCAGGGCCGAGCACCCAGCTCCCGGTTCCTGACCAGTGCGTACTGGGCGTGGCTTGGGCCGCCTTGGGGTGGCTGGGACGCAAACGTGGTGGAGTAGGCCCGTCGCAGGAAGAGTGATTAGTCATGATGGAGTGCCTTCCGTGCGCTCTGCGCTTAGAGTTTCTCCTTAACCCCACAACCACCCTGGCTGGAGGTGGGGGGGTGGGGCCGGAGGTGGCAGGTGCGGCGATCATTCTGCTGGGAGGTGTCAGAGTTGGATTCGACCTCGCTGGGACAGGACATGCAAGCTTTGGGAACTGGGGAGGAGTCAGAAAAGTTGTGGACTGTTAGGATCTGTCAGGAGGGCAGGAGTGTAGGGTGTGGGGGCTTATGTGTGCTTATAAGTGTGTGTGGTGGCTGGCCATGGGGTGGGGAAGGCAAGGAAACAAATCTCCTTCTTCCATTTGCTCAGGCCCCAGGCCCTCGACAGTTCATAGTGATACTATCCTCAAACCATATTTTCAACCACTTTTTATCACCTCACTACTGTAGTGAAGCCATAGTGAAACCTCCCCAGGACTATGAGGCCCTCGAGTGGTCTCCCTGCTCCCATCCTTACCCTCCTTTGGTCCATGTTCAACAAGGGAGCCATAGACATCCAGTTAGAACTCTGATCGGGTCATTCCTCTGCCAAACCCTCCAGGATTTCCTGTACGTGAATTGTCTCCTGCCTCCTCCCCACCTGCTGACCTCTTCTTCTACCACTGTCCTTGTCGCTCCCTCTGCTCCTGCCTCAAAGCCTTGGCACTTGCTCTTCTCTACAGCTAGAATCCTCCCCACCCCTGCTCCCCCATATCCACAGGGTTGTTTCCTCACCTCTTCATGTTTTTACTAAAAAGTAACTTGAGGAAGGCTTCGCTGGCCTCCTTCTCTGAAATTTAAACCACCCCTCACACTTCATATCTTCCTTTTGTCTTCTTTTTCTCCTTATTGCTTACTTACTTTACACTTTCTTATTTTTCTTATTGACCTTCTGTCTCCCCAGCTAGAGTGGAAGCTCTGTGAGGACAGGGGTTTTTGTCTGTGTTGTTGTTTGGTTGGTTTCTTTCACTCACTACTGTGTTCCCTTAGCCTGGAACAGGAGCTGGCACACATTATGAACTTAGTAAATATTTGCTGAACAAACAGATGAATGAATGAGTCCCACATTTACCTCATGTCATGGAACGGAGCTAGAAACTTCTGATAGGACAGGAGGATGGGGGAAGGGTGGGGAGCAGGAGGGTGGTGGAAGGAGACGTGAGGGAGGCCATGTGGAAGGATGAGGAGAGCAAAGACCGAGGAGCTAAAAATGGATGTCATGAAAGGCGGTGGGTGTGGGGGAACCCCCTCTGTGTCACTCACCCCTCTCCTCCATTATCTACTGAATCATTGTGACAGGGTCCTCGCACCTGGTATTATCGTGGGGAGTCCCACAGGAAGCCCTCCTGGAGATCCAGGAACAGAATGAGATACATCAGAGACATCAGTGTGTGGAATGTAACCTCCACGGTTAGAGCTGGTAGGAAGGGGCTCCTTCTTAAGGAACAGGAGGCCAAGAGAAAGCCAAGGAGTCTCGTGGAAACCAGTTGCCATTGGCATCAGGGCAGGAAGTGTCTCTCCTCTGGTGGGTCTGCCCTGGCTCCTGGCACAGGTGCTGCTGCCCTGCCCACTTCCTCAGGGGCGCCATCTGAGACCTGCAGGTGAGACCTCGGGCCCCCAGGAGAGTCCTAGTATGCTTCTAGTTCTTGGCAGCGGTTTCAAAAGTATAAGCTTAAAATACTGAAACAAGCCAAATGCTCATCAATGAACGAATGGATAGAAAAGCCACAGTACATACACATGATGGAATATTATTCAGCTATGAGAAAGGAGAATAGCCTGCCATGTGAGACGACAAGGATGGGTCTTTAGGACATTATGCCAAGTGAGGTAAGTCAGACAGGGAAAGACAAGTACGATATGATCTCACTCATGTTTTGAATCTAAAAAAGTTAAGCCTATAAAAAACAGAGAGTAAAATAGCTACCTAGGGATGGGGGGGGTGGTACAGAGTGATGGGATTTAAGGAACATATTGTAGAGTATAGTAAATAAGCCATAGAAATCTAGTGCACAGTGTAATGAATACAGACAATAATATTGCACCATAATTCTGCAATGTAATAAATATCACAACATTGGCAAATCCTATTACAGTATATAACGGACTATAAGTAACGGACTATACACCTTAAACTTATGCAATTTTATATGTCAAATTTTTTTTTAAAAAAAAATGGACAGGCTTCTTGTCCCCCGGTTATGGGCTATCTGGGACTTGGAGTCACACAGGCCCGGGATGAGTCCTGACTCCAACGTTATTGTGTGTGTGATGTTGGGCAGGTCTCTTTAATAAGAGGTGTAGACAACGAGGTCTAATGAGAGCGGGCTATAGGGGAAGTAATGCCATATGTATACGAAGTGGCCGGCATCCAGGTGCTCGAGAAGCCCCATCAGAGCCCTATTTTCTTTTCTGTCGGAGTCACATTCAGAAGCCGGGCTGGTGTTTAACAGTGCACTCGGGAAAGCAAGAAAGGGCATCTGGGCTTGGGCTCCCACTGGTTCTGTGTTCTGGGCAGGCTGCTCCACTCCCGACAGCAGTCTCGGAAGGAGAATGGAGGGACTTGAGCTCCGTGAGCCCTTGTGGTGCCTCCCAGCTCCAGGATTCTGTGATGAGTGGTTCTGAGCAAAGATCAGTTTTAATTGGGCTCCACTGAAGGGAGGAAATAGGAGGCAAGGGCCCATCGGACTTCGCGAAGGGCCTTCTCGGAGGCCTTCTCCAGAGTCGGTGGGCATTTGCGTGTTAACACAGGGGGAACTTGGAGGAGCTCTGCTGATATCCTAACTGCCATGGTCACTCACACGGGGGACCCAGCCTCAATCTGGCCGAGGGAACACAGGGCCATCCCTCACACAGTGGCAGCCGGCTCAGGGAGTCTTGAAACTGGCTGTGCTTCAGGTTCACCTAAAAGCAGATTCTCAGGCCCCACCATGCTTATTGGTTTGTTATCTCTGTGGACAAGCTCAGGAGTCTCTATTTTTATCAGTTTCCCCAGGGGATACTGATAGCTACATAAGGACGTGCATTTGGGACCCACTGGAGTAGGCCATCTCCTATCCTGTAGGCTGTGAGCTGGACAGGACACATGTTCTCCTCAATGTCTTCGCAGTGTGGTGACACAAGGGGACATCTTGACTGAAAGTGTCCCTCAGTTGACGGGTGCCGCCCCCACAGATGCGAGAGCATGTTGACCAGCGTTTATGACTTGCTTCTCCGGTGCTTTGCTAGGCCGACTCTGTTTTTCCCTTTCTGGCCCCATTACAAGCATGGGACTTGCCTAATTTATTAAAAATCCATGTTCCATTTGCTTGGGTGTGGATGGTGAGAAGGGTGAGGAACCAAGTCTCCTCCGGGCTCTTGTCGGGCCCGTCCTGGGGGAGCGGCTCTTTGTGGGGTGACATCACCCAGCAGGGCAGGAGGATGAGTAGAAAGGCAGGAAGGGGCTGTGTGAGTTTCCTCGGGCTGCCATCACCAAGTCCTACGTGCCGAGTGGCTTACACAGCACAAATCTATCTCCTCAGGGTTCTGGAGGCCGGAAGTCTGTGCTCTGGCATCCGCAGGGTTGGTTTCTGCTGAGGCCTCTCTCTCGGCTTGTAGATGTCTGCCTTCTTCCAGTGTTTTAGCGTGGTCTTCCCTTCATATGGGGCTGTGCCCCAATCCCCTCTTCTTCTAAGGACACCGGTCATATCGGATTGGGGCCCACCCTGATGACCACATTTTAACTCGATTACCCCTTTAAGGATCCTGTCTCCAGTGACTACTAAATTCTGAGGTACTGGGGGGTTAGGGTTTCAACATATGAATTTTGGGGGGACACGATTGATTCCATAGCAGGAACACATAGGGGCAGCATGGAAAAGAGGAGGGGAGCGAGGGGCAGTGTCTTCCTGTTTCCAGGCTTGTCCCAGGACCCAGCCGGCCTTCCTCTGCACCAGCCTCGGTGGGCTCACCGCCTCCACACTTCCCTTGGAAGGGAGTGCTGGGCTCTCCCTCTCGTGGTTCTGGTCTCATTTATTCCTCACAACCTCCTATGAGCAGGCCACGTTTATCATTATTTTGCAGGAAAACCCAACTTCAGAGAATTTGAATGGTGTACCCCGGGATGTCATGATCAGCACCCAGACTTTCCGGCACCCAGAATAGTATTCTTTCCACAGGGGCACGGGCACCTGCTGTGCACACTATGTCTGTGTCCTTGGCTTCCGGGGACTTGGGTGCAATGTCTGAGCAGGGCTGAGAGCTGGCTGGGGAGGGTGCAAAGAGAGATTCCCTGGCTCCCTCTGTCCCTCCCCTCTTCCTCCTTCCTCCCTTACTTCTTCCCTCCCTCGCTTTCTTTTTCTTTTTTCTTTTCTTTCTTTTCCTTTTCTTTCTTTCTTTCTTTCTTTCTTTCTCTTTCTTTCTTTCTCTCTTTCTCTTTCTTTCCTTTTCTTTTTCTTTTCTTTCTTTTCCTTTTTCTTTTTTTCAGCCTTTGTTATTGTTGTTTGATCACCTCTTACATTCAATTCTCTAATGGGATTCTTGGGAGAATAAAGCCCATTCTGTGTATACAGTTAAGTGTTTTCCCCTTTTTTGGCCCCATTACAAGCATGGGGCTTGCCTAATTTATTAAAAGTCCATGTTCCATTTGCTTGGGTGTGGACGGTGAGAAGAGTGAGGAGTCAAGGAGACCAGGCTCTTGTCAGGCGGGCCTGGGGGAGCAGAGCCTGAGTGGGTGGATGACTGAGCTGAGAATTAGAGAACCTTCTGGAGGAGTCAGTTCGCCCCACAAACACTGAAGTGCTTGCTGTCCTAAGCCACAAGCAAGCCACAGCCTCTGCGGTCACTTCGCGGAACTAGAGAGGGAAACAGCCAAATGAATGGGCGATGCCGTGACTGTGCGGGAAGTAGGGTGATGGAGATGTGCACATCAGGGCCCTGCGAAGGGCAGGATAAACGGGCCGCTGACAGGGAGTGGGGAGGGAGCTGGGGGCTAAAGAAGGAGTTGGGCTAGGAGCACCGGTTATCCCTGCCCCCATGTGTGCTCGCATGCTGCTGTGTGTGCACACGCGTGCGTGCACTCTGCTGTGTGTGTGTGTGCACACGCGTGCATGCACTCTGCTGTGTGTGCGTGTGTGTGCACACGCGTGCGTGCACTGCTGTGTGCATGTGTGTGCACATGTGTGCGTGCACTCTGCTGTGTGTGTGCGCACACGCAGGCACATGCACACACCGGTCTTGTGATGCACGGCGCATGTTCTGGTCTGCGTTCCCCATGGAAGCTCTGTGGGAGCCCCAGAATGCCCAGGCCGCCTGCCAGCCCTCAGGCAGCTCCGAGGTGCTGAAACCAGTATGCTGCAGGCGGCTGATGACCAGTGGGGAGAGATGACATGGGGCTGAAGTGTCCCCAGCCTGCGGTCACCTAGAAGACAAGCTCAGCTGCTGTGAGTTTCCTGATGCGTCTCTGAGTCACCAGCAGGATAGGAAGAAAAGTTTACGCTCAATCTGCAGAAACCAGAAACTAGAAGCCAGTGGGCAATGATCACAAACCACCAAAGGATGGCCTGTGTGGGGGCTCAAGTGCAACCGTCTTGTCACTCTGCTGTGGTATTCTGACTTGGGGACTTCGAACAGGAGCATTTTCAGATTGCTGAGCCAGCAGGAGAGTCCCTTCTTGTCGACATGGTTCCACTAGCCGCTGGGGAGAAAGTTCCCACAGTGACTGGGCCTGGAGGGCCCACTCCCGTCGCCTCCTCCATCATCTCTGCCTCGTATTCTGGGCACAATCCGCAGTGTGCCTGCAGAAAAGGAAACCCAGGTCGCCTAAGAGTCTTGGGTAACATCACTGTCTGGGCCCCTTAGTCAGTTGGTAAACTGCTCTCTCTGGCAAGGCCAAGGGCAGAACTGCTTGTTTGTTGGTTTTTAAACCCTTATGCTAATCAAGGTGTGATGACAGGCTCTTTCTCTGCTTCCAACCAGGCTGGTAGAATTGGCGTTGGGTCCGTGATACAGCTTTGGCCCAAAAGCCAACCCCCCTGGCTCCCTGGCTTGAAGCCCCCGCCCACCCCCATTCAGTCCAGGAGCTTTGGCCAAGGGAGAGAGAAAAGCTGACAGGGGTGGAGGGGCTGCTTCTTCCAGAGCCGCCAGGGAGGCTCCAGACTGGTGATTTAGTGAGAAGAAGTCCCCTTGTTCATCTGTCACTTCCGTCCCCTGAGGGCCCCGTGCCCTGAGTCCTGCAGCCCAGCAGTGCTCCCGGCATCTGACAGGGGCGTCAGACCAGACCGGAGAGCCAGGAGGGGTCCTGCACTGACCTGGCCGGGGCCCAGAGCCCAGAGCCGCTGGGGCTGGGGGAGCCGCGTGTCAGGAAAGGGCCGGAGTGGGGGCGGGCCGGGGAGCCCGGGCAGGCTGGGACGGCCGCCAGCAGACAGCTTTGTTTTTCCATGGCAGTTTGCTTGTGATACTTCTAGTTCCCGAGACGCCAGCTGGGGTGGGGGGGGGGGGAGGGGAGAAGAGCCGGGCTTGAAAGGGACAGACTGTGGCCACGGAGAGTGGGAGCCGGTGCTTGGCACAGCTGCGGGGTAGGGGCCGCCTTGACACCCCGCCCCCTCAGATCTCTTGCATCCGCCCTTCAGATCTCGTGGCCAGGGGAGCAGATGTCTTGCTGGAGCGACTCCCCGTCCAGAGCCCCCCCTGGGCCTCCCCTCCTCCCCGAAGCGCAGCAGGGCAGGCGCCAGGCTGAGAGATGGCCTGCCAGCTGTTGGCTCCCCCGGGCGCTGGCCCCGGCCCTGCTTTGTGTGTGCCAGGCGGCAGGTGCCACGCAGGGTGCTGCCCCCTGCTGCTTGTGTCTGGGGGCTGGAGTGTGCGGGGAGGGGCGGAGCGGGTGTTGGTGATAAGGGGCTGCTGAGGGGCAGCAGGTTGTTGAGAGGAAGGGCAGCTGCCTCTTAGGGATTCAGGCCTAGAGGCTGTCCCGAGGGTCCTCCACCAGCCACAGTAACAACATGGACAAAATACTGGGTGGACAAGTGGATCAAGTCTTGGCCTAAACCCAAGATTCCATGTAATTCTGTTTTCACTTGAAAAAAAATGGCCTCCAGCCGTGGTCTCTTTTCCAGGCCTCAGACTTTCCCAGGGCAGCAAGTCGTGGAGGAAGGAGCTCGTTCGTGCCAGGAGACGTTTCTCAGGCTGTTCTGGCAAAGTCTGCTCTGAAGCTGACCCTGAATTCGGCTGGGAGCCCCAGAAGAGGCGACTGGCTCAGCTGAACCGGTGGCCAGGACTTCCCCAGGCTCTGGCCACTTCTGGGACCGCCCCCTGCCCAGACCTGCCTCCAATACCCTTCAGACATCTTCAGATGGTGGGGAGAGCAGCTGCCACTGTGAGGTCACCATGGCGACTGCTACAGACAGCCGGCAGCCCCTGCCTCCATCCCACAGCGGGCAGGCCAGCTCCCAGCCCCCAGCCTCCAGCCCCCAGGGAGCAGCAGGACTGCAGGGTCTGCCCACCGGCTGCCCTGGGGGCCTCCTTTTAGCCACACATTTCTCTCTGGCAGCCTCAATTCAAAAGCAGGGTTCTAAGTTGAGGCAAATGGGCTAAAAGTGTCCCTGGAGAACTCTAAGGCATTGCAAACGTAAGGTATTGTTGTTTCAAATAAAATCAAAGCCGTTATTCAGGAGATAATAAAAATCATGATCCACCTGGTCTAGTCAGTACCCTAATCCCGCTCTCGAGCGTCCCACCCCCTTGTGATTCATTCACGTAATGAGTCCGGTCTGCCGACATCTTCGCTTTATTTTAAGATCATTTGCTTTCAGTGTGTCGGAGGTGAAGGATGACGGAGAGACTCCCTTCTCAGAAATCTCCAGCTATTTTAAGGCCAATCAAGCCTCCTCTTCCTTAAGCGGAGTAACCCCAATTATTCCAAGTTCGTCTTTTTAATGACCAAACATCCTTTTTCCTTTTAGAATGACATTGCCAATCTGCTCAAGAAAATACCATCGGCTGACTTATTTGGCTCTTACAAGTTCCGAGGGAGGGAAGAGGGAGAGGAGCAAAGCATTAGAGGACAGCGCTGGCAAGTCATGTGACCCCTGATCAAGCGAGGAGAACCAGCACCCAACTTCAAATGAAAAAAAAATGCACTACTTTTAACCTTTTTTGAGCGTCTATTTCCCATATCTTTAACCATCTCTTGCTCTTCTCTGAATCCTTTCTAGTTTTCAATGTCCTTTTGAAGGGATGTTAATCAGAATTACCCATTATTCTGATAGGGGCTCAAGTAGCTACACTGTATCATAGAAGAATCACTTTCCAATCTCAGTAAGTCATACAAGTGCCCTTTATTACAGCCCAAGTGACCAGGCTGTCGCTCTTCCTTTGCTTCTGATAACCGTAACTTGTTGGGGCGTCTGGGTGGCTCAGTGGGTCGTTGTCCAACTTGTGATTTCAGCTCAGGTCATGATCTCATGGGTCATGATCTCATGGGTCATGAGATTGAGTCCTGAGTTGGCTCCATGCTCAGCGGGGAGTCTGCCTGAGAGTCTCTCTCTCTCTCCCCCTCTGCCCCTCCCCCTCACTCCTGTGTGTGCTCTCTTTCTCTCTCTCAAATAAATAAATAAATATTTAATAACCCTCACTTGTTATTTCATGTTCAGCTTGTGGTCAGCTAGGGCCTCTGGATTTTCGTTTTTGTTTTGTTTTCTACACCTGTGCTGAACCACCAAGTATTTTTGTGTCCGTAGGCGCTCTCCGCCATTCCATTTAGCATGTTCTCACTGAAGCATAATAAACACACACAAAAGTGCACGTACGTAAGTATACAGCTTGATACATTTCACCCTTGCAGCCCACGTAACAAACATTCAGACAGAGCGACAGTACATCATCAACAAGCCCGAAGCCTCCTGGTGACCCTTTACCACCTTTGCCCCCACCCCACCTGCATGCACCACGATCTTGATGGCTAGTAGCATAGATTAATTTAGCCTGTTTTTACTCTTTATAAAACGCAATCACAGAGCGTGCACTATTGTGTGTCTGGTTCACTCATGTTGCCACTGACTTCCACTCTCCTTTATTAAACTTACCCTCTTCATTAGTAGACCTAGAAGGATCTTGGGGCCTGAGAACCAGGGCATTTCAAGCTCAGGCCGGTCAGTGTTGACTGCAGCTAAGTAACACCCCGTGATACGCTAGGTTTCCGAGTTAGAATTCTACTTGAACCATTTACTGGTTATTTTGTCTCTTCTACTCCTCAGAATCAGCCCTCTCTTCCCCAGGTCAATTTGTACTCTTGTACCAGGGTAATCTCTGAGGACATAGTGTGTGTGTGTGTGTGTGTGTGTGTGTGTGTGTGTGTGTGTGTTTCTGCATTAGCCCTACGGGGAATTACATCTGTGCCTATGAGGGAAAGGATTACAGAGAGTTGTGTCTGTGTTTAGGGAAGGCTTCAGTTCAGATGTTCAGTTCAACACTTAATCCCTCGTTGTGGTTTGTGCTAATGTGCTGGGGGCGAGACAGGTATGGGAGGTGGGGAAATCGCAGGGGCTGATCCCTTAGAGCCAGTGCTTCCCAGCCTTGGTCACAACACGGCACCACAGAGACAACATTTATATGACAAAACTGGGGTCAATGGAGAAGATATTTTTGTATAATGGGTGACAAAACATAAGACCGTGTTTTACACCACTCACATAATTACAACAGTTCCTTTTATGTATATATTTACATTGAAACAGGTATAATCTATAACATATTTAAATATATTGAGTAAATATAGAATACATGTATTTTTATTATTGTATATATTTATAGTGAAGGAATCTAATAGCTCTTCCTTTCCTTTGTGTCATATGTAATGTTGGTTTGTGTGTGTATGTTTGCTGAGGTAAATAGAATTTCAAATCCAAACTCATTTATTTTGTATCATCTATTTCAGAATAAAGACATTCTAATTTGTAGAATAAACATGCCTTGTTAGAGCGGTGCTTTATCAGCTGGCGTGGGCACCACTGAAAGGCGTATCTACCAAAATCTCAACAAAAGTATCCAATACACAGAAAGCTGGAGATTGAGCTGTGCCTGGGGGAGCCGCTGCCGCCCGCACGTGGGCCACGCCCCTGGGCACATGGAACCCCAAAGTCCTGCAGCAGCTCATGGACTGCTCGCCCGTCAACAGCAGCTGCAGCCTGTGGCGGGCTGTGGTGTCCGTGGCCAGGTGGCGGAGGCGAAGCCACAGGTGTGGGGAGTTTCTCATTGTGCGTGCTGCCTGCGGGACCACGTGCACGCCGTCAGACCCCACTTCCCCGGGCTGCCCTCCAAGGAGCTGGAGGTGGGGCTGCTCGAGCTGCTCAGGCCCTGCTCAGCTGCCCTGAAGGATGAGGGGATCGTCTCCCATGGCATCGTCTGCAGCACTCCGGTTGGCTCACCATTTGGGACATTCTTCCTAGGATGTGTTAGTGACAGAGCCCAATACTCCCGAACCTTCCCCTTAGTCCATTTGGGCTGCTGTCACAAAGTACGGTAGGCTGGGTGCCTTATAAACAGCAGAAATGCATTTCTCACAGGTTTGGAGTCTGGAAGTCTGAGCTCAGGGTGCCGGCATGGTCAGCTTCTGGTGAGGACCTCTTCCAGGTTGTAGACGGATGACTTCACATTGTACCCTCACATGGCAGGGAGAAGAGAGTCTCTGTGGTCCTTTTTCTTTTAAGGCCACTAATCCCATTCATGAGGGTTCGACCCTCATGAACTACTTACCTCCCAAAGTCCCACCTCCTTATACCGTCACAGTGGGGATTAGGATTTCAACATACAAATTTTGGGGGGACACAAACATTCAGTCCATTGCCACCCTCCCCCAAGCAAGCTGGCTGCGCCAGCTGAAGACTTTTACACAGGACGAGGACGGGTGAGTCACAGAGTCAAGAGCAACGAATCAGGCCCACTCGGAACAGGTGGGGATTGGCACAGTCTGAGGGAAAATATCCATCCTAAACTCAGCCTGACTAAATTGGGCTGTGTCCCAGAGGATTGTGATAGATTATTCAAAGATTTATTTATTTGAGACAGAGAACGAGAGAGAGAGAGTGTGCAAGCACGTGGTGCACGCGAATGGGGGCAGGGGTGGTAAGGAGCAGTGGTGCACACGAGTGGGGGCAGGGGTGGTAAGGAGCAGTGGTGCACACGAGTGGGGGCAGGGGTGGTAAGGAGCAGTGGTGCACACGAGTGGGGGCAGGGGTGGTAAGGAGCAGTGGTGCACACGAGTGGGGGCAGGGGTGGTAAGGAGCAGAGGTAGAAGGAGCGAGGATCTCAAGCAGCCTCCTTGTGGAGCACAGAGCCCACCCTGATGTAGGGCTTGATCCCAGGACCCTGAGATTATGACCTGAGCCTATATCAAGAGTCGGGTGCCCAACCGACTGATTCACCCAGGCACCCCCAGATTATTCAAATGGAATAATTGAGAAGAGTTTAAGAAAGGGACTATTTACAAGTGTATTGGCAGGGTTAAGGGAAATCTGCAGCAGTTAGTGAATCATCTTGGGAGTAGATGCCATTACCACCCTTTTACTTGAAGAGAAGAAGAGGAGGGGTGGGTACCAGAACCTGGAGAGCAAAGAGCCCTGCAGCGGAGGCCGCAACCTTTGGTAAAGGAATGTGGCCCCTGACAACCTGTGACGTGATAGGAAGGAACTGATGGAAATGTGCTATGACTTCATTGTCCTCCTGCCTCCGGTCTCCGGCCAGAGCCCACCATGGCCAAACCCAAGTGGACGCTGAAGACATAGGAGCCCATAGGTGTGCTGTGCAGAGACCAGCTTCCCGGGAACAGCACACAGAGTGGAGGAAAGAGAATATCCAGCACTTTCCACACCTTCTGCCCTTCCCCCTCCATCTTGTCCAGATGAAGACGTCATGTCCCCAACACTAGGGTGTACAAAATCCCATTAGATACTGAATGACATCATACTCCCACCTGAAATCTAAAACGTTAGCCACAATGCACTTCATGTAAGGTTTGGGGGTAAAAGTGAGGAAAGAGAATCAAGTAATTCGTGTAAAAGCTGCTATAATCCCCACTTCTATACCTGGTCATGAGACCCAAGTTGATAATTGTAGCTTCTTTCTTTTACCACCTATTACCCATTCCCTAGCTCTTTGCTAGCACCTCAACTGATCAGGTTTCCTTTCCCTCATTTCTTGATGATCTGTGTCCTCGGTGGTCCTATCTTTTTGGGGTTGCCTCAGTTTTCCACTGGCCAGTAATCTAGGTAAGAGAATACTCAGTGGTGGCCCATGAATTCTTGGATTCTACATCTAGCCCTTCCCAGTCTCATTGTGTAGACGCAACCAATATCTCCTTGGTAATCAGATCAAATGCCTTGGTGAGTAGCATGACTCTCTTTTCTGACTGTTGCATCAGTAGAATGAGAAGCTGAAAATGGTTAGAAGGCAGTACCAGATTCTGTCTTAGCAGAACCTCAGCTATGTTTTCTGGTTCTTCTCTTGCACACAAGGACCTCTACTGAGGCCGCTGAGCTCAAAGTTGCAGGGATCAGAAGCAAACATCCCTGAAGAGGGTATAATCGTGAGGGGCCACTCCCACATCCACCCTTGATTCCCAGACTTGGGTGTTCTGCTTATGAGACAGCACTATACATTGGCTGCTGGTTTAAGGGAGTTACCACATCCTATAGGCTAGCACCCCAGTTTTGCAGACTGTGGTCTTCTAGCAGGCACAGTAACTGAGTCTTTGATGGGCCATGCCACAGGAATCTGAAGCCATCTGTTTCTGGGTGACAGGGCATGTTGAAAGACCACATGAATTTAATTGGAACGAACCCTCTCCTGCACTTTCTTTGCACTTTTACAAAATGGCTTTCCTGATCATAGGTATTGTGCTCTGTAGTGATGAATAAGGCATTCTGCAGGGAATGATGGTGCTGGCAGAGTGTTACGAGCAGGCAAAGTGAAATCAAATACAGAGTATGTATCTATTCATATAAGGACAAATCACTGCCCCAACCTCTGCCCCCCATCCCCCCTCCCCTGCCCCCCAACGCTGGAAGGGATTCAGCATCATCCACCTGTTGCTAGGTGACCGGCTATTCAGCTCAGGGAATCGTACTGTATTGGGAACTCAGCACTGACCTCTGCGATGGCAGCAAGGGCATTCAGCAGCAGCACTGCTTAGGTGAACCTTGGTGAGGTAGAGACAACCGTGTTGTTGAGACTAGCATAGCTTCCACCCCAGAAAGGGGTGGGGTGAGCTGTTCTGTATGTGGTCCCAGTGATTTAGTCCCAGTCTGCCTTGGGGAGGCACTCACATAGAACATGAATATTTTCCCAACCATGGCCCATTCAGTGAAGTCTGTCCATATGCCCCTCCCCATCCTTCCTTGTCACCAGTTTACCCTCACAGAAACATCAAGAATAATGTTTGACTGAATATCAACAATGACCCAGCTAAGTTAATTATTAAATTAATTAATAAATTAACCATCGCACTGCTTGTGCAATTTACTTGTGCCTGAATTGGTAGATACAATAATGCTCAGCTCATGATGGTGGTGCTGGTCACATAGTCACTTGGTATCAAATGACCAGGGGTTCAGTGTCTATCAGAACCCAACGGCGTGCAGGGAACTGCTTTGCCAATGGAGAACAGTTGTCAGCAAAAGAGGCCATATACTTCCACCTTAGAGGTCTGCATGTAATTCTCCTATTAGAGTTCTCCCGAGCCTACAGACAGCATTTTTTATAGTCTGTGTATGAACCTTTCTCTAGCACTGGGTCTGCTTACTCGTGTAGTCACAGACATAGAGCGGCTTACACCGTGACCAGAGTATTTCTTGTACCGGCATCCCTCAAACCTGGCAGCTTGAATGGGTCAGAGCAGCGTCTACCAGGATGGTGTATGTTATTCCTGAAAACCCACCAGTCTACCAAATATTGTGGTAGGAATACAAGGTGTGGCAAATGGTCACTCATTCCCGACATCTTTCAGACCCCTGGGGTCCTAGAAACTTCACAATATGGAATACTTATCTCTAAACTTTCATGGGGCTTATCTCTCATCCCCTGAAAGCGTTGACATAAAGCTTCCGGCGAAAGTGAACTGTGGTCCCTGCCATGTGAAGGCAACCAGCTTTGCTGCTGGGAATTGGAAAAAAAAAAAAAAAAAAGCCTTTTCTAGGCCTATAGCTGCACAGCAGGTGTCGAGGGTGATTTTATTTGTTCTGGTTAAGATACCCGTCTGGAATTACAGTTGCAATTGGCATCACCATGTGACTGAATTCTCTCCAGTCTACATTCTTTACCATCCATCTGGTTTCTTGCACCAGCCAAACAGGAGTTAAATGTTAACGTGGTAGGAATCACCACTCCCGCATCTTTTAAGTATTTGATGGTTACACACTAATCTGTGAGATTCCCCCAGGGTTATGCTATTTCTTTGGGTTCACTATCTTGGCAGTAGGGGAGAGGGAAGTTCCATTTGGAAGGAAACAGTTCCCACTTGGAACTGCCATGATGTTTTTCATTCCATGGGTCAGGGGGCCAGTCTGTGAGTAATATTTACTATTATACATTCTGAGACTGGGAAAGTCCCAAGGGCACGGCTCCTCAGTTCTCTTGGATTGGACTTGGACCACTATTCTATTTATCACCTGATCTCCATGAGCTCACCCTCTGACTCGTGGACCACTGTGCCAATTTGAGTCTCCCGTGGTTAGCATGAGTTCAGAAACAGAATTTAACGGTCCCTGAAAGTTCTGGATAGTTCCCTTTCCCCATCCTGTTTAATGGTCTCTGGTCTTTCTGGGGAAAGATCGGGGAAGAGTCACAGCATAGATTTATGGCCACATTTCAGGTGCTTGCTCAAAGAGACCTCCCTCCACTCCCACCCTCAAGTTAAGGGATTCTGGGCCTCCGGGTCCAAACACTGGGTAAATTCTGATTCTCCACCATGATTTTTCCTACTAGATCCAGAATTGCCCTGCTTGTCTATGTCAAGCAGCACCTTAATAGTTAGTCCTAGGGACCCCACGATTAGTTAGCCAGTGCCAGAGATCGCTGGCCCAAGCATTCCAATTAGCATTCCAGTTTCTCAGCTCATTATGGTAATTGTGTCCACTGTGGCTTTGAGGCCCCTGGTCCCTACCGCACTGGGATCCCATTTTTTTCCCATTAAAATCAGGGAGTCTAATTTCATTGCAACCTCTCCCGTTGTCATTTCCTGCTTACAGAAAACAGCCAAAAGCTTTTCAAGGAGGTCTGTGAACACTTCACGATGGAATTCTTCTGGCCTTGTGAGGAGAGTATCCTCTGGCCTCCTGGGGAATGTGGTTAAGGTGTGGCTGCGCGTGTTGTGCGGAATAGGTCCCCTCCAACATTCCTAACCTCCTGAATCTTCGGTTTCCCTCTCCTCAGAATGCTAGAAAAGTCCTCATTAACGGCCAGCCACTGTTGAGTCCAGGCTTCTGTTGGCCAGCTGAGCTGTGACTGCCACTCCCGGCTGCTCACGCCAGCACACGAAGTCCTGAATCTTGAGTGAGCACGCCTGTGTCATTAAATTCTCCCACTCAGTGTCCTTACAACGCCCCCTATATATGCTGCCCGGACTCCTGCTGGGTGTCCCGCAACCCCTTTGATGTATAGGCTCTCCCCCGTACCAGGCATTGTCCTTCTCCGTCTGGGCTATGCTGGAACATTACTCTCACTGTTGGCCTGGAGACAATGAGGGCTGTGGAATGAGGTCCTGAGGTGCCTTTGGCACATCTGGGTCTGCTTAAATGTCCCAACCTATGAAACACGGTCCCACTTTTGCAGCCAGTAGAAAGCGTAAGAATTCTAGCGGGATTGAACATTTGATTGACTCTGCCTGTGTCTCACCTTTATAATCAGTCCCTGGGCATAGCTGCCCAACGGGAGATCTGTGACTCTCTCAAAGCTACCATCAAGGCCATGGTCCAAGTATTCAGGACCTTCCATTTGTTCCTCCTCTGTATAACAGCCTCCCCACACCCCAGTAATCACCATTGTCAGCAGAGCTAAGCCATTGACTCTGCTAACATCGTTATCTTTCATCTGCATTCTTTTAATGTCACTAATGGTGATAATCTGAACAACTATGATGCCACTGTATTTTACACATTTGCTGCGTTCTATTTCCCTGGCCATACATCTCAAATATGTGAGCAATCCAATCCTGGAATCCCATCTGAGGGTTACTTTCCTGTAGGGCCATCCCTATCACCATCACTTTATCAGTCAGGGTCCCAATGGGAAAGGGATGGCACACTCAAGTGGGGTAATTGCAGAGAGTTTAACAAAGATATTTACAAATTTGTAAGCAGCATTAAGGGAAATCAGTGGGGTTATGGTAGAGCACTCTTGGGCTGGAAAGAGCTGAGATCCCTAGTCTTACCTAGGTCTGAGTGGTTACCAGAACCTGGAGAGGGAGCTGTAGTTGTGGGAAGAGGTCACAGAAGAGGCTGTGTGGCCTTGGGAAGAAGAATGCTTTACTGTCAATCCTCAGCCCAAAAGGGCAAGAGTTGGGAGGCGGAGGCTGCAGGGTCGTCAGGCCTGGACTCCAGGGGAAAACCAGCTTCTCACCCATGTGTTTTGTCTGGGTACAGAAAACCTAGGGGACTCCCAACAGCACATCACCCTGGAAATCCTCAAGCTCTGTGTAGACCAGCCACATGAAAATTGATAGAGCACACTTCCTGATTTGGAAAAAAAAAAGTCACCTATTAAAGATGTTTGGGGGAATATTGGGGAAATTTGAATATAAGAATTGATATTCAGTGATGTCCAAAAATTATTAAGTGGGATCATTTCTTGTGGATGATAGGAAAATGTCCTTATTTTTAAAATGCAGTTAAAAAAATGGCACGGTGTCTGTAATATACTTAAAATGGTTCAGCCAAAAAGGAAAATATGTGGAAACATAGAGTTGCAGGAGATAGGGCAAAATGCTAAATGTTCTTTAATCTAGGTGGTGGGCATATGAGTGGTCATTGATTTACTCTTTTTTCTGTATGTTCAAAATTTTTCAAAATACAAAGTCAACCATGTGACACGAGGTTTTTGGCCTCCCATTTCCTCAAAGAAGTGGAAGCAGGTGGAAGCATTCAGCTGTTGGACAGCTGTTCGGCAGCACGGGGTGGGGCAGCACTGCTCAGCATGGGTCCCTGGACCAGCCTGTCCCAAAGTAACTATGGAGCTTGATAAAATGCAGATTCCTGGGCCAGATGTTCGTGTGGACACCTGCATATTTAACAGAGCTCCTGGGCAAGAAGCACAAGAGTAATAAGTTACCTACCGAGCTAAAAGTCAAGAGTGAAACATTTGATTCTGTTTGCCCCCTAATAGCTGTGTGATCTCAGACAGTTTGCCTAACTTCCCTGAGCCCGGACTGACTGTGTCGTATGTGAAGTGGTGACATTCCACGAATGCTGGAATGTCACCTTCCCTACCTCACTGGTTAGTTTACTCCGTACTGGGTTTTTTAAATGCTCTCTAAAGTGCTCTTCAGGTGTCAGGCGATATCCTAAGAGGTGAGAAAGAGGAACCGTGGCTTACTGAATGCTCATTACGCCTACTAGTAAGCGCGGCACGTACAGAACTTGGTTCCATGCTCATAAACCCACAGAGAGACACAAATGACACGCTTTTCCTTACAGATGAGCAAAGACAGTTGTCCTGTTGTGTCCATTTCCTATTGCTGTGCTAACAAACTAGCACAAACTTCCAGGCTCAGATCATTCATTCATTCATTCATTCATTCATTCATTCATTCATATTTGTTCTGGAGGTTAAAAGCCCTAAATTCAAGGTGTCAACAAGGCTGTGTTCCTTCTGGAAACTCTGAAGGGACAATCTGCTTCCGTGCCCTTTCCAGCTTCTGAAGACTGCTTGGCTAGGGCCCCTTCTTCTTCCAACCCACAGTGCAGCATCTTCAAATCTCTCCCCCACCCCCCACTCTCTCACTCTCTCTGACCTTTTGTTCACGTCTATTGTCAAACGTTCTCCTCTGCCTCCAGCCCTCCTGCCTCCCTCTTAGAAGGGCCCTTGTGGTTACACTGGGCCCTCCCGAGTAATCCAGGATAGTGTCCCCACCTCAGAATCCTTACCCTAATCACCGCTGCAAAGGTTACACATTTACAGATTCTGGGGATTAGGACGTGAGCATCTTTGGGGGGCCATTATTCCCCGATGGTCGTTGCATACCTAGGGAACGCCCTTCGGATTCCAAAGCCCACGGCCCCGGGCTGCTCTCACAAGGATGACTTGAGCCAGTGACCTGCCGACACCCTCCCAGCGTCCTCACAGTCTTCTACGCTGTCTAGTTTGTCAAGAGAGGGGCTGCTCTGAATCGCACCCACGTTGTGGAATGTTTGTTGAATGGTAGACAACTGAAGCCTGAGTAATGAGTCGGGACAGTCGAGTAGCCCCGCCCGCGGAGCGGACGCTTTGGATGGGAGGGAGCCACGCGGCAGGGCTCAGCAGGTGCGGTCACATGGTCTGAGGGTTCCCACTGCCCTCCGCAGCACCCCTCAAAACACACACACTTGCTTTCCCTTCCTTGATCGTGGAAGCAATATTTACTCATTTTGGAAACAAAATATAAATGGGTATGAAGGAGGAAATGTCACAAAATTCCCATAATTCAGAAAGGTTTTTGAATGGTATGTTTTGCTCCAGCTTTTTTCCCACACGTTTTTATACGATCTAGATCATACTACGTATGTAATTTTGCATCTTGCCTTTTTTCATCCTCAACATTATATGGTGAGTATTGTTCCAAATCATTAAAAACTCTTTGTAAACATCATTTTTAATGGCTGAATTATTTACTTAATCGATACATGCTTTTTGGACAATTAGGTTAGATTTTTTTCTGATAGTTTTGTGCCATTATATACACTGCTACAGCTAATATTTTTGTGCATCAATCTATGTATAACGAAGTTGCATCTGAAGCTGGGCTTAAGCTTTAAAATCAAAGTGTAAAGTCAACATTGGGTATAGGTAAAATTAATCTTGAAGAAATCTCTTAGGTCAGCCTTAATCCATTAAGGCCACCAAAAACTCACAAACTGAGGATTAACTATTTGTATTCCTCTTTGCACTTCTGCGGCCGCTACTTTCCCTGGGGCAGTGGAGAATATGGTTGAATAGGAAGGTTAAGGGGGCAAAAAAAGACATTTTTCATCCCCTCATCCATCCTTCTCTGCTTCCCTCCAGCCCTTCCTTTCTTTCCCTTTTCCAGTTATAGTTAAGTACACACACCACTCCCTATTTTGATTACGGCTGACCCTTGAACAACTTGGGGGTTAGGGGTGCTGACCGTCCACGCATTTGAAAATCTGTGGGTAACTTTTGACTTCCCAACACCTAACTACTAATAGCCTATCATTGACTGGGAGCCTCGCCGATAACATCAACTGTCGATCAACACATATTTTGTATGTGGTACATGTTACATACTGTAATCTTACAGTAAAGCTAGAGAAAAGACAATGTTGTTGAGACCATTGTAAGGAAGAGAAAACACATTTATAATACGGTCCTGTATGTATCGATAACGTAAGTTTCCGCCATTTGTGAGTTGTGTATCAGGACCTACGATGATTAACATCTCTTAGGACACAAAACAGGTGGCATACTCATACCTAACACCAGACATCACAAATGAAAGGATGACGTACAGTCTGTGTTTGTATGTATAAACTTTGATAAATTTTAACTTTTTGTCATAGATTTGTGTATATTTTATGGTAGGAAATGATAAAATAGATGAGTACCTATATTTTATGCATTCATGCCTGACATACCTCGCTTTTTCTTATTTCATTTTTTGGACATTTCTAGGCTGCACGGTCTGTTTGTTTTTTCAAGCCATCACAAGTCTCCCCCTAAATTTCCCAATATGTTTTTTGACAACAAACATTCACGCATGCGTGGCCCCGCGCAGCTCTAACCTGTGGTGTGTACGGCTCAGCTGCATTTCCCTAGATGGATGCTCCGAGGGTAATTCCTGAGACAAAGGGGATGCTGGGTGCTCAGTGGGGCATCTTGAGCACCGCTCCAGTCAGCTCCGCCCTGCCTCTCGTTCCCTCATTATTTGTATCAGCTTTGTGCAGGTGCAAACTGACAGCCTCCCTGTGGCTTCTAGATGCCTGTGCTAGGCCTTTCCTGAGGCTTGGCTCTCCCAGGTGTGCAGTCTGGAAGCATTAGTGCCCGTGAGCCCACTTTGAACTTTGGGGCTGGTGCCAGTAGATGGATGATGGCTTCCCCTTCATGCCCAGGGTGGGAACTTTTTTTTTTTTAAGATTTTATTTATTTATTTGACAGAGAGAGAGAGCAAGAGAGGGAACACAAGCAGGGAGAGAGGGAGAGGGTGAAGCAGTCTCCCTGCTGAGCAGGGAGCCCAATGCGGGGCTCGATTCCAGGACTCTGGGATCATGACCTGAGCTGAAGGCAGATGCTTAATGACTGAGCCACCCAGGCGCCTCCAGGGTGGGAACTTTTAAAATTGCTTCATGGACCTCCTCAGAAGGTCCTGCAGGTTTGAGCTCCAGCCACCAACTGCGGAGCGGCTTGATAACACATCCTCGGGCTGGCTTCTCTCCTTTGGTTTCCCTGTGCGGGTTCTCCACTGCTTCCTGAGATCAGCTTCAAGCCAACCCTCCCAGGCTTTGCTTCAGAGACACCCAAGGCAAGACATCAGGTGTGTATCCCACTGGCAGGTGACAAAGGTCCAGCTATTCTCACTCTTAGAGCCTTGAGAATCACCCCTCTCTAATGGTTGACAGTTGTTATGCTGAACAAGGGTACCACACTGTTATTCTCATTTAAATATCTTTGACTAATAGTGAGGTTGAACATTCTTTTTCCATGGAAAGTTTTGTCCCCCATGTTTTGTAATTCTTTCTTTGATGCTTTAATTATTTACATTCAATGTAATTATTATATGATTAAATTTATGTCTCCCAGGTGAACTGGTTATTATCCATCTCGTTAGTTCTGTTTCCCTTTGTTTCTTCTTTCCTGATTAAAAAAACCCACTCCTTTGAAGCATTATTGACATACAAAAGGCTGTACATATTTAATGTTTGCAACACTTGATGAGTTTGGAGATAAGTTTACATTTGTGAAACCATCACCACAATCTATGCCACAAAGCTATCCATCACCTCCAAAAGTTTCCTCCTACCCTCTTTTTTTCTTCTTCTTCCTTTTTTTTTTTTTCGTGCTAAGGACACTCAACATAAGATCTAGTCTCTTAGAAAGTTTTGGCGCATACACTACAATGAATATAGTTTCTGTGCCATACAGTAGATCTCTGGGACTTCACTCACCTTAGCCTCTTTGTCGAATATCTTCCTGTTTGCCCCTCCCCCTATTTCTTGCCTCTTTTCAGGGTGGGTAGGTTAACTGTGTATTTTTTAGTATTCTATTTTTCCCCTTGTATTGACTTTTTTTTAACTATATATCTCATTGTGATATTTCTTTTAATGGTCGCTCATGATCTCTCTTCTAATAGTATACTACTTCTTGAGCTGTATAAGGATTCCATTTACTCCATTCTGTATTTTGTGTTATTGTCTTACACTATGAAACCCACAATACATATTATTATTTTTGGTTTAAATAGCCAATAATGTTTTTAAAGTTATTTTTAAAAATTACACACATGCTTGAAAACACACACACACACACACACACACACACACACACTCATGCAACTACACAGGTGAAATCTTTTATATTACCAACTTTGCACTGATGTTTACCCTTCCTGTTGCTCTCATCCTTCCTTCAGATTGTGGGTTCTGCTGTGCTGTTTCCCTTCAGAAAGATAGAATACTTTCAGTCTGAAAAATCTTTTAACATTTCTTGTATGTCTTCTCTTAGCAATTCAGTGTGCTAGAAATGATTTCTTTAAGTTTTTGTAGGTCTGAAGATATCTTCGGGTGGCCTTTGTTTTTGAAGCAGCTTTGTATTGCATAAGAATCTTATGTTAACAATTTCTTTTTCCTTCAGCACTTTAAAAAAGATATCATTCTATCGCCCTTTGCTCTCTACTGTTTCTGGTGAGAAATAGCATATCCTTCTTGAATGGATAAAGAAGATGTGGTATATATATATATACAAGGGAGTAACACATAGTCATCAAAAAAAGAATCTTGCTATTTGCAATGACGTGGATGGAACTAGAGGATATTATGCTAAGAGAAATAAGTCAATCAGAGAAAGACAATTATATTATCTCACTCATATGAGGAATTTAAGAAATAAAACAGAGGATCATAGGCTAAGAGAGGAAAAAATAAGACAAAATCAGAGAAGGAGACAAACTTAAGAGACTCTTAATCATAGGAAACCAACTGAAGGTTGGTAGAGGGGAGGGGAGTGAGGGGATGTAGTAACTGGGTGATGGAC
Source organism: Ursus arctos (assembly GCF_023065955.2). Lineage (NCBI taxonomy): Eukaryota > Metazoa > Chordata > Mammalia > Carnivora > Ursidae > Ursus > Ursus arctos. The sequence continues at coordinate 7,365,179 of NW_026622986.1, forward strand.
ATTAAGGAGGGCATGTGGTGTAATGAGCACTGGGTATTATACAAGACTGATGAGTCCCTTTGAATTTAAATTAAAAAATAAAATAAATATATAAATAATAATAATTAAAAAACAAAGAAGAAAGAAATAACACATCCTTCTTCCCTGGTTGCTCTTAAGACTTGATGTTCCTATTTGATTTTCAATAGTCTGATCATGTTGTGCCTAGGTATGGTTTTCTTTTAATTCCCCGTGCTTGAGATTTGCCGAGTTTTGGATTTTGGATTTGGAAGTTCATTGGCCATTATCTGTTCAAATATTCTTTTGCCCATTTCTTTCTCTCTTCTCCCCTGGGACTCTAATTACACATACAGTAAAATGATTGGTATTTGATATCATCTCATAGATCTCAAATTCTTTGTTTTGTTCTTCTCATTAATTCACATTTAACTTTGTTTCAGTTTGAAAATTTTCTATTGCTCTGTCTCTAAGTTTACTGATCCTTCTCTTTGCTGAGTCCAGTCTGCCATGAAAGCCATCAATTGATTGCTTTATTTGTAATACTGTGTTTTTTATTTCCAACATTTCCATTTGATTCTGTTATAGTTTCCATGTCTCTAGAAGTTCCCTACACATGTTCCACCTCCCTACTAGATACTTGAGCATTTCTACCATAGTTATTTTAAAATTCCGTTTGATAATTCCAAAGATGATCTGTTTGCGTCTGCTGTTTCTTCTCTTGATCATAAATCATATTTTCTTGGTTTTTCATGTGTCTTCTAATTTTTTGTTAACGCCAGCCATTTTATATAAAAGACCAATGAAGAGTGAAGTAACAGTATTTACTTCCAGGAAAGGGTACTAGAATTGAGAGGCTGAGTTAAAATTTGTATAGTTGGGTCTGTATTTTATTGCAGCTTCATTTCGATTTGGCTGACTGGTAGATACACATGTTTTGAGAGTATAATCAGAATTTTTCTTTCTCTGGGTCTTGATTCTGGAGACTTTGTTTTTATGGTTGAGTTGACAGCTTTCTGAGGCAGAAGGGATCTCTCACTTGGCTTAGGAGCCTGACTGCCAGCATTTTGAGTTGTGATGAGCTCTCTTTGCTCTTGCCCCAGATTTTCTGTACCGGTCTGCCTAGAATTCCTGGAGCAATTTTCTTCAGCTATCCTTTCCTGCTTCATCTCGTGGCAGTCAAAAGTCCACAGTATCTCATATTGATTTTTCTCAACTTTCCTATTTTGCTCCACTACCTTCATAGATTGGCTGTCTTGAACTTGGTGGAAGACCCACATAATTCGGGCAGTATCTCTTCCAGCTCTCCTGTTCTGCCTCTCAGCCTTTGGCACACTCTTCCTGAGAATTCAGTGAAATCTGTGGGAAATCCTTGGTGGATGGGAACAGCCTGACTGTGCCTTGAACTCCTGGGAATTCTTATCTATAATGTTAGTCCATACATGCTTGTTAAAAAGTTTTTGGAGTTTCAGCTGCTTTCTCCTTATCCACAACTATGGAGGATTCTTCCTCCTCCTGCCACTTTACCAGAGACCAGGCATAAGTGCAATTGTAGGTATCTTATTTCCTACAGATAGCTTGGTATTTTTGGTGATTGAATCCACTTAGGTTACTTTGCATTCTCAGCTCTCTGACAGGTTCTAAAAAACTATGATTTTGTAGCTTATCCAGATTGTTTTGGTTATAAAGGTGAGAGTGAGAATATCTTGCAACTTTTTACATCTTCATAAGAAGCAGAACTCAACATGACATAATTTATTATAATTATTGTTCAAATCTTCCATCTTTATCTGCTACTGGTACATAACAAATTCATTAGAACATCCCATAGCAATTTTGTTTCAGTCAATTTTTTATGTATTTCTAGATTTTTTACATTATATAATTTGTTGCCATATTTGGTAAAGAAAGAAAGCAATGTATTGAATAAATAAATCCCCAAATGGCTCTTTGGCACACCCCTAAACAAATGAAAACCCACAAAATGAATAATTCTCTTAAATTCAGTTCATTTTACCTTCGACAATATGAAATTATTATTTTGTTTTAACAATTTGTCTTAAATTCCACTTCTGCTATATCAATTAATCTTTTCTCTGTGCTCATGTTTCTTCTTATTTTTGATTGCCACAATCCTTTTATATTTAGCACTTTATGTTATTTATTTTATGCTTTAGATATAAGCTTATAAGCAGAAAAGTTTTAGGTTTTGCTTTACAACTTAATCTGAGTCTTTGGAGAAATTTAAGCCATTTATATTTATTGCCATAATTTGATGCTTATTATGACTTTTTATTTACATATTTGTCAAATATTTGTTGAACACCTTCCTGGAAAAAAAAAAAGTGAATGAAGCAAAATTTTTGCCTTTTGGGAGATCCCAGTCTTTACTAGACTGTGATAACTACTACCAATGATAATTTTACCCAGGGAATATGAAAGAGTGAAATGAGAGAACTGACTCCAAAGGAAAATGGATTTTCAGTTCTAATCTATTATTTAGTTGAATTTATACAGGGATGCAAAATATATGCTTGTTCCTTATTCCTTTTTATGGTTACATAGAGGATTTTTTCCCCCTTTCAAATGATATGTTATCATACATAAAGGAGTTTTCTTAAGTCTCCTACTCAGCTTACCATGATTCTGGAAGGAAAATTTTATCTTTGTAGCCATTTTGGATCATCTCAATATTTCAACATAATTTTTGCCTAGAAGTTGAGGATAAGCTTTGTTGTAAATTAGTATTTTGTAGGCCAGTTGAGTTTCAACTCTAGAAAGGAATAGCCCTTTTTAAGTGAATGGAGAAGTTTCCATCAAACAGTTAAGAACTCTTTGATTCTTTGGGGTCTGAGGAGAGAATAGTTACGATATGATTATTTCAGATAATTTTGTCTTTGAAACTAGAAGAAGTTGTTTCTTACCAAACTGCTGGCTGGCTGGGCTAACTGGGGAACCTAGAAGGAGATGGCGTCTGACCCTCTAGCCTTGTTCAGGGTGGAGAAAGCATCTGGAGCAATGGGTCTCTGTCACTGTGCCTGTTTAGAATGGATAAAGGACAACATCTTCTGCCTAGAAGCCACAGATGAATGAGTGTTGCAGATCTGAGTCTGTCTTTTGATAGACTTCACAGAGGCCTGAGGGAGGAGAGTGGGCTTGAAATTCTGGACTCAGGACTGCTCAGGACTCTGCTCTCTTTTGCACTTGGAGAGGATGTTGGCAGAACTCAGTCACTTTGCTGGGAGTAGTGAGCTTCTTTGACAAGAAAAGGAGCCTGGCTTTCCTCAAGTCTGCAGCAGAGCCAGCTTTCTCTGGGATGAACTAATCCCCTCTCTCCCCACTCCCCATCCCTGTATAGCTTCAGACGGTCATGGTCATGGTTGCTGACAGCCACCTTCCTCCCCTTCCTCAATCCTCTCTACCTTGTTGGGCCCAGGGTCAGTTGGATCCAATTGAATGTTCAATATTGGAGCTGACACCAGCTTAGAGCTCACAGTTGAGGTGACTCTACATTCCAGGTTTCCTGGGACAGTCACCATCTACACTTGTTGTTTTGGCATATTTATTAATAGCTCTCCTTTTCACTCAACAGTGTCCAGATTTAGACAATCATGTGGTTACTCTAACTTTTCATCTGTAATGAGACCCATTCTTTGGCTTATACTGACACCTGTAGGATAGAAAATGGCTTTGAAGAAAATGAGAAGGTGGAAGACTCTATATCTTCAATGTCCAGGATTTTAGCCCACCTCCTGTGTATATTGAGAACCCTGATTGTTTGGCACGTTCTAGAAAAGGACAACGGCAGAGAAACATTTCCACTTGAAGATGCTACATACTCCATTGCCTCAAGTGTCCAGGGTTATACTAATAGTTGGAGTAAGGTCAATGCTCTGAAGAGGACATTTTGACCTCTTTGACATTCTGTTGGTGACAATAGTTTCTGGTCAAATGGTTCTATGGGCTATGAAAGACAATGACCGGATGGGAGGTGTGATACTCAGGACCTCCTCTGGGGGACAGGGAGTTGTCTGAAAAGGGCAGGGAAGGACTCAGTGAGGACAGCCACAGGAGCCTTGAGGCTCTGAGTGTTCACAACTGGAAAGGCTTAGAAGAAGGATTTAGGTGGGTCATTGTCAAGGCCCCCTGGCTCATCTGATGGAAAGTAGGTGATTGGGTCCATACTGACAAAAAGGGCCTTTGGAGGGATGTAGACTGCAGGGCAGGATGGCCTCCGCTCTCCTCTCCCTCAGGTTCCAACAACACACTTAAAAAAAATGGAGATTCAGAGGTCAGGACAGCTTCAGGCAGCACTAATGGGTACGCCTGGCTGTCACAGTGATGGGTTTGCAGCACATTAACCCTTGAGCTTCTGGGCCCAACTGCCCTGGAAGGGGGCACCTTTCCCTGCATAAGACTGACTTTGCAGGGGGTCCCCTGTCCTGGCAGAGGTCACCCCCTTCTGCTGCCTCACAGCCCAAAGCCCAGAAAAGTGAAAATAGACTGTTGCCAAGATCAGAAAGGAGGCTTGGAAAGCGTGTTTGCCCTATTCAGAGTAAATCAGGATAGGGAAGGGAAACACAGGATGTTGTCCGACTTCCAGGTATTCTTGTAGGATTTTACTGGAGCTTTTGTTTTTGTCTTTTTAAAAAAGATTTTTTTTAAAGACGCTCGTTGTTGTAAAGTCCTCGTGTAAAGTGAAAAGTGTAACCAGATAGAAACCTCAGGCTTCACCAATTCCCCTGGAAAGGGCTCGCCCTGGCTTCTTCCAGACTCTCTGTGAGAAAATCCTGGCCGTGCCCCTTGACCTGCATCTTGGGAATGTGGGGACTGAGCGGGCGGCCTTCTGGCTGTCACTCGCTGAATGAACAGACCATAATGAGTCAATTCTCTGCTGCCTGCTATTTAAAACAACGGGTTCCTTCCTGTTTCCTACGCGCTGACTGAGGCTTCTTCTGTGTTAGGGGGAAAAAAAAGAAACTCAGGGATAAAGTGCGTCCTCGGAGATGAATGAGCTACAGATCTCAGCCCACTGTGGCACAAAAGCTCCTAACTGTTTTATCTGTACAGATGGCTCTAATTTGGTGTTGGTGGCATGACTCTGTGAGCTAATTTCCTAAATACTTGGTTCATTAAATTGGGAGGAAAAAAAAAAGAACAAACCCGCTCAGCCAAGCTAGACTCATTCCAAGAAACAGAATTGCTCCTAGGGTTGCATGTTGCATTTCTACAGAAGTCCCTAAGTATTTAACTGCAATGTCGCCTGCAAGAGGGAAAGAGGGAGCGTGTGAAAACCCCCAGACCAGAATTGCAATGCCCAGCGCTCTGATTCTTTGTCCCTCACCCTGGGGAAGCCCAGTTACCCACCGGGAGTGAGCCACCCCGATGATCTGTCCCTGGGAAAGGTGGACCAGGGAGGGACACGTGTAGCCTCCGATGATGAGCGGGGCCTCGGCGATGCCCCTATCAGGGGCTTCTTCCTCAGGTAGGTTCCTAACTTTGGCTTTTTCACCATTTCTCCAATCAAGTGTTAGGGATTTAGGAGGGAAGCCAGGTTCCCCTGGGGAAGTGACCGCTGAGTTGCCATGCAGCAATGGTAGAGACACGGCAGCTCCTGCTCTCCCGGGGACATCACCCGGCTGCTGCTAGGCCCAAAGGACATCAAGACTATGCCATCTCGGGCTGTGCACAACTTGTGGCTTGGGAACCAGAGCTTTGGAGGGATGACAGAGAAGCGTGGAGAGAGCTCAGAACGCTGCTGGGACACGTGTTCACTTGCGCGTGCAGCAAGCATGCTGGACTCTCAGATCAGGCCCCGGGATGCATAAGATTAGTGACTCAGGTCCCCACCCACAGGGCTGTCATTTCTAACTGAGCCAGGGGGCTAAGACACGCATCAGGGTAGCCACTCCACCCGGGAAGCAGGCAAGAGATCACAAAAGAGGTGCCACTGAGCCAAATCTCAAAGGAAAGGGATAGGGCCACATTAGGCTGAAAGGGAGGAAGACATTTCCAATGGAGCGAATAATAGAAAAAGCACAGAAACCATGTATGCGATATGTTTAAGAAATGGTATGAGCGTCAGTGTTGTATCCCCAAGCACAAATAGTCAGCACCCAAAATGCTGCACACACGACTGAATGGTTGGGCATGACTGGAGCATAGCGTGCATGAGTGTGCCTGTGTGTGCGTGCACGTGTGTGTGCATGTGTGTGCACGTGGAGGCTGGTCTGCGGAGGAGGAGAGGACTCGAGGTGTTAGAGTAGGCTGGAACCAGACTGCGAAAGGACTGTTGGCAAAGGGAAGCCTAGAAAAATGTTTCTAAAGTCACAAAATATGTGAGAGTCATTTAGGATGTAATAATCAGACATGTATTTCCAGCAGCTCATCCTGGGTGCTGTACAGGGATGGACGGGAGGGGCACTGATGAGGAGGTGAGTGTGGAGTCAAGGCAAGGCACTGCTGGGACTCAGGGAGGGGCAGCGGAGGGGAGAGATTTCCAGAAGGCAGGGCTGGTGCTTGAGCAGCTGGGGGCAGGGTGGGGAGGGCAGGAGTCCACCAGGACCCTCAGGCTCCCGGCTCCACGGCAGGGGGGACATCTAGACCCCTCGCAGGTGCTGAACTGGGAGCGCAGGTCCAGGGAAAGAAGATGAGTTGAATGTTGGTCTCAAGTTCTTTTTTTTTTTTTTTTAAAGATTTTATTTATTTATTCGACAGAGATAGAGACAGTCAGCGAGAGAGGGAACACAAGCAGGGGGAGTGGGAGAAGAAGCAGGCTCATAGCAGAGGAGCCTGATGTGGGGCTCGATCCCATAACGCTGGGATCACGCCCTGAGCCGAAGGCAGACGCTTAACCACTGTGCCACCCAGGCGCCCCCGGTGAGTCTCAAGTTCTGAGGGGCAGCAGGACCGAGCAGAGCATGGGCAAGGAGGGCCCTTGAGACCAGGAAAGATCCCAGCAGTGGTGAGAGGAAGGAAGGAAGCAGAAACGGAGGAGACAGGCGCCCCTGGCGGAGCAGGAAGCCTCCACGTCGAGTCCAGGAGAAGGCATCCAACCAGAGAGCTAGAATGGGGGGGCGCAGTGGGGACGGCCAGCGGTCTGCAGCAGCGAGGGGCCGAGCCAGCCTAGGACGGGGGATGGTGCAGGATCTGAGGGAGGTAGCACAGGCCTCACAACCTTGGCCGTGGGTCCCTCCTGCTTCTGGGCTTGGGTTTGGAGAGAGATACCTCAGGGTGCTGGTGGGGGGCGTGGGGGGGGGGGTTGCATGTGTGGAGGGCAGAGGTTGGGGGCCAGATTGGGGTGAGGGGGGATGTGCATCCACCTGACGTGCTCACCTGTACGTGCGCCCCAAACCCCAAAGCCAGCTCCGCAGCCAAGGCCTGGGCTCTGGGTCCCTATCTCAGGAGGGACCCGGGGGAGGCGCCCCGCCCACTAGCGGCTGCAGTCCAGGGGCAGCTCTGCTGGAGAGGGGCCGAGAGCCCCTCGGGGTGGAGGGGGGATGTGGGCCACTCGTGGCCCGTGTGTTCTTGCTGCCAGTAAAGTAACATGACAACGTGGGGCGTTTTCTACAATGACCTTCTCAGAGCACAAGGCTTTCCTTTTCTTACTGGCTCTGAATGTAAAACCAGGGAAGCCCTCATTGGAATGTTCCTTTGGGTACCTCCTGGCCACGGGACCTCGAGCAGGTGTCCCACCTTCTCGGTCCTCCAAGAGCGCCGGCAGAACGTGCCAGCCCCCAGCGCGCCCGGGACTCCGGAGGCAGAAATTGTTCTCGGTTGTGTCTGGGCGTGTGGCCCGCTTACAGCAGCACAGGACAGTAGGCAATGCTTCAGAAATACCCAATGGATGCCTGAGGGAGCTGAGAGGCCCAGCATGCTCGGAGCACCAGTGAAAATGGAATAAATATGAGTCCCTTTCTCTCCCATGGTTTTTCCTGATTTCTTTCCCATTGCCTGGCTTCTTCCTGTCATCTTGGTGTTGTTTCTTCTGCCTTCCTCCTCACCTTTCCCTCACTCACTTTCTCTCTGTCCCTCTCTCTGTGTCTCTTTTTATCTTTCTCCTCCCCTCCTTCCCTTCCTGCTTATATGGGGGTGAGTAGTGGCCCTCCCTCCACTCTACCCCCCAAATTCATATCCACCCAGAATCTAATGAATAGGACCTTATTTGGAAATGGAGTTTTTGCGAATGTTATCAAGTTAAGATGAGGCCATACTACGTTAGAAGGGCCCTCAATCCAATATGACTGGTGTCCTTATAAGGAAAGGGAAGGTTGGACACAGAGACCCAGGGAGAAGGGCGCTTGATGGCAGAGGCAGGGACAGAGGGATGCCGCTCTACGCGAGAAATGCCAAGGAGGGCCCACCACCACCAGAGAGGCCAGGAGTCGTGGAACCAGGTCCTCCAAAACAGCTCCAAAAAGACTCAAACCTGCCCACACTTCGATTTCAGACTCCAGCCTCCAGAATGGTGAGAAACTTGCTGTTTTTTTAAAGCCAGTTTGTGGTGCTTCACGAGGGCAGCCGTAGGAACCGGACTGATTGCTTGTCCCTCTTCCATGCGCGGTGAGCTGGGAGACCCGCAGCCGTCCCTCCCGCAGAGCTGTGCTCCCCCGCCCGACCGGGACCTGCAGGCCAGCTGCGTATTCCTGGGCCGGCCTCTGCTTTGCGTCCCAGGATGAAGACGCACAGAAAAGTGCAACAGAGGCATGGAACACATCTAGGTGGGGAAGTCACTCAGAGCCCCGTGTGAGGGAAGGAGGGAAGGACGATTGGCTGGAAAGCTGGGAGTTTTCATGCGCAATGTCAAAGTCGCCCCAGGTTGGGCACCGGGGAGCGGGTGAAAAATGGGCTGGGGAGACGTGTGCTGGCCGCTTGGCTACCGGAGCGCGTTAGTCTCCAGGTACCGGAGCCGCCGGCAGACAGGAAGGGAGTTTCTGCTGGCTCTAGAGGCTCGCGAGCAGCAGTGACCCCGATAGACCATCTGTGCCCCGCAGCACCGCGGGGGGCTGGCACCAGACTGGGAGCTGAGGAGGGCCCATCAGTGAGGTCTCAGAGAAGCAGGGGCTCCGAGCACTCCTACTGGCAGGGGGGCCAATGGCCAGCTCACCGGCTCGGAGCTCGCATGCCAGCCAGTATCCACCTGTAATCTTTCGTTCTTCCTTTACCTGGCCGAGTGTCACACGCAAGGCTGGGCGCTGGCTCCAGCAACTTCCGCGCACTCTCCATGGAGCCCTGGAGGCAGCAACCTCACAGCGAGAGGAAAGGGAGACAAGGTAGTTTGAGCAAAGCAGAGTGGCTCACACCGTGGGATCCTGGAGCCACAGTTGTGAGTGGGAGCACAGCCTTTTCCTGCTTCCACTGAAGGACTTCAGGCCTCTACAAGAGAGAAGGACCGAGAAGAGAACAGGCTGCACGGCCCAGGTGGGGTCTCTCCTCTCTCCCCTCCAACGGATGGGCAGCTGTATTCAGATAAGGCAGGGCCACCTGCTCTAATGGAAGGGCATCTTGGGGTCAAGGGCGGAGGAGGCATGGCACAGGGCATGGTGGAGGGATGCCACCTGCGTCGGGTGGGGGAGAGAGTGAAGGGAAGGTAGAGAGCGAGTGGGACTGGAAGGTAAGGTCACACTGAAGAGCTGTAGCCCAGCAGGAACTCGGTCAACAACGGGCCAGCATTGGGTGGGTCAGGAAAGCCCAAAGCATGGGAAGCACCCCAAGGGTCATAAACCCAGGGAGAAGGAAGCCTCGTCCGGGGAGATGGCTGTGGGTGGGAAGTCTGGGTGTGTGGGCACGCACATGGTCAGGGTATACCGCCACTGGACGTTCCAGTGACACCCAGAGTGAAATTACAGCAGCAGAGCAGCGGCAGCGAGGACACAGCCAGGGAGGACAAGCGAAGAGTCCTAGTGCGGTCTGGGGGAATCAATAAGCGTGCAACTGGAATTAGCTTAGAAAAGTGATAAGCTGGTCAAGCGAGTGAAGCACGCGCCACCTGTGTTCACCTAGGGGCACCTAGGAGAGTAGCTCTGTCCCCGCATGACCAGTGGGGTATGTGCGGGGTCAGTAATTCCCCCGGAGAACTGAGAGGACCGATGCCCCAAGCTTGTGGTGTGAAGGAGGATTTCCTTCGGAGAGGCTGGGGAAGTGCTCTGCTCTGGGTGCCGGGGCCCAGGAAGAAGCAGCACCCGTGGGCCCCACGGGGTCGTTGGGAGGTCACGTGTTCCTGGGAGGGCCACCCAACCTGCTCCAAAATTTACAGGAACAGACTGGAAACCAGTGTTTCAGGGTTTTAAAATTTGTTTTGGGGGTGCCTGGGTGACTCAGTCGGTTAAGCATCTGCCTTCGGCTCAGGTCATGATCCCAGGGTCCTGAGATTGGGCCCCACATCGGGCTCCCTGCTCAGCGTGGAGTCTGCTTCTCCCTCTCCCTCTGCCCTTCCTCCTGCTCTCGCTCTCTCTATCAAATAAATAAATAAATCTATCTTAAAAAAATAAAACCTGTGTTGTGTGTGTATGTGTGTGAGCTATGGACCACTTTGTCAATTTGGTAAAGCCTACAAGTCTCCTTAGGAATGTTATTTATTTATTTATTTATTTATTTATTTATTTATTTATTGGAGAGAGAGAGTGAGTAAGAGAGAGCACACAAGCAGGGGCAGAGGGAGACAGAGAAGGAGACTCCCCTGTTAAGTCGGGAGCCCGACACAGGGCTCGATCCCAGGACCCCCGGATCATGACCCGAGCTGAAGGCAGACACTTAACCAACTGAGCCACCCAGGTGCCCCTAGAAATGTTTATAAGTGGATAAAATAGAAACTAGATTGAAATTTGTACTGAAAGACAATTATTAAAATATAAAATTAATAATAATTTAATATACATCTCTTTATTAATCCACTACTAAATAATAAGATAATAAATACTAAAGGGGAAGGTTTAATGACCACCATACTCTTGAAGTAGTGATGAGTATGAATGAAATTTTGTTATAAATACAACTGTAAGGTGATGTGAAAATGTCTTTGGTTTCTATTGGTGATGACATCATAGGTAGTCAATACTAATGGGACTTGTTGACCTCATTTATTATTGAAGACAGTGCTGAGTTTAGAGAATACAAAGATGTAATTTTTTTCCTATCCAAGCTCACAGATCCCCTGAATTCTATCTAAGGATGCTTGGAGATGCCGGACGTAGGTTAAGAATCACTGTTACTGTATAAAGCCCTGGAGATTTTGGAGTTTGTGTGTTCCAACAGCAGCTAGCATTGATTATCCTCTCACATTTGTCGTGCCTGTGTAAGGACCTTGACCTTCACGCCATGTTATCGTGGTAGGCTATATAACGCCCCCCCCCCCAAACGTCCACGTCCTAATGTCCCTCATTGTGAATGTTACCTTATACGGCAAAAGAGGCTTTGCAGATGTGATTAAGTCAAGGATTTGGGGCCGGAGAGTTTATTCTGGAGTGTCTGGGGGGGGCCCAAAGTTATCACAAGGGTCTTCACCAGAGGGAGATCAGGGAGTAAAAGTCACAACGGTAGACGACGTGATGACAGAAGCAGGAGGTTGGAATGACATGAGAAAGGGTCGTGAGGCACAGCATGGGGGTGGCTTCTAGAAGCTGTAAGGGCTACAGGAAGCAGATTGTCCCCTGAAGCCTGCAGAAGGGGCTCAGCCCTGCTGACCTCCTGCAAGATAACAGATTTGTGGTGCCTTAAGCCACTAAGTTTGTGGTGGTTTGTCACAGCAGCAATAGGAAGCAAATACGCTGATATATCTTTCTATCTTGAAAGCATTTTGTACGGTGACACGCCACGTCCGACTCACACGGCTTCATGACTCCTCACACATCGTACTCTGTGTAACCGTCCCCCAGACCAAGCTATGGAACATTCTAGCACCCAGAAGCCTCTCTGGGGGTCCACTTCAGTCAGCACAGCAGGAGTGACCCCCCTTCGGACCTCCGTCCCCGGAGATTGGTTTTCATTTTGCTTCTGAGCTTCACGCAGGTGGACGCAGCCTGAGGTATGCATTTGTGTCTTGCTTCTTTCCTTCAACATCACGTCTGTGAGATCCGTCTCCTTGCTTGTCAGTGTTCCATGGGCAACTTAGTCTTTTTATCACTTTAGTGGGAAGTTCTTACAACTGTGCCCCCCAAAAAAGGTGGAAATAAAATAAAGACACGATCATGTATTTTTTTCAGTTGCCTGGCTTCCACCCTTTCTCATCTCTCCACCAGGAGCCCAGGGCCCTCAGCCTGGAGGAGGGTATCTGGACTTGGGTTTCTTCCTCCAGGAATCAGCGCTCCAGGCGGTGCGAGGGTCTGGGCAGAGCTGGAGGCCTGTCTGCCACACGGTTTTCTTAAGGGGGGACCATCCTCCTGACACCATTTCCTGAGCTTTTTCTGGCAAAGACCCTCTTGCAGACCCTCTTGCTCGTCTGCGTGCTCCCTTGCTCCTCTCAGACCTTTCCTCAGAGTGACTCTATCCCTGCTCTGAGAAACACGCTCCACTCCGGTCCCGCCTCCCCCAAAACAATACCCAAGACTCCTCTTTCGGTCCCCATTTCCATCTATCCCCATCTCTGAGCCCCCCACAGACAACCCCCAGAGCCCCCCCCCCACTTTCCTTAAGTCTGTGCTCCCTGGAACACGAGATTTTCCTTCTGCTCAGCCAGGGAGGCCCCGAACGGTGGAAGCCTCAAGGAGAGGAAATCCTCGCTGGCCTTCCTGCCTCCTCGCCCCTCAGGATGCTGTCTGGCCTCCGCACCCTCCCAGACCGTTCCCTCCGCTCTGGCTAGAGAGCGCTCTGTCCTTGCTGGGGCCACGGGAACCCCACAGCCTTGGGTTTCCCATTGCCGGGGGAGCAAGAGCTAGAGGAGAGGCACAGGCCTGAGAGAGGCTGGCGGACGCAGGGTCCGCACACAGGCCCGCAGAGGAGGAAGGCCGTTTTCGGAGCCACACGGCCTGAGTTCTGAATCCAGGATTACAGGGGTCTTGCCAGGCTTCCAACCACTGTCCTCTTTGTTACACCCCTCGTGGGCAGTTGGCACACTCACCCATGGGCGATTCCTGTGTGTGTGTGTGTGTGTGTGTGTGTGTGTGTGTGTGTGTAAGATCAAAGCATCCTCTGTATTACCAATTAAGCTCTGGGAGAACGGGTCTACGGCCAACAGGGCTTTCCAATATTCCCCACACCCACCTTTCATTGAACTCATGACTCCAAACTTCCAACCTCCTCCCTTACTCTTAAATCACAGAGTGCAAAATTCATTTTCACACGAGCAACCAGCACCGTGAGTGGGGAGGCAAGAAAAGGGGGTCAGGGGAGCATCAGGGTTTTATTTCGGGGTAAGTGGAGTGGAACAGAGGGAAGGAAGCAATTCTGTCTGTGGAAATCCGTTCCCTACTCAAAAAATCACCCCCCACAAAAACTACAGACAAAACCCTGGTGCGAGTGTCTGAAGAATTTTGTTTTGAAAGCTGTTCCGTGCCCCGGGTCACCGCGAAGGAAAGAGGGGTGCGCGGGGCTGCGGGCTGCGGGCACCCAGCGCCTCTGGCCGCAGACGTTCCCTCCAGGAAATTCAGGTGCCTCGGCCTCACCCCAGGTTTTCAATAATAAACATGTGTTATCCTTGCCCGCATGAGTGACATTTTTTTGAAAAGGAAAATAAGCCACACGAAGAGGAGCCGTCCGCGCATAAAACCTTGTCTACACCCGGACTGGAGAGGCCAGGAAGGAAAGGCCACCTACCATTTATTTTTATAAACATCGTCATAAAACACACGCATTTGAAGCGACGGCTATAAATAAGCTGGGCTGTTTTCACTCCAGGTTGACTCGGGCCCTGAAGGGCCTGCGCAGGCCTAGGGGCCGCCCCGTCGGGCCTCCCCTTGCGGGCTCAGCGCCGGCCCAGCGCCGCACTGGCCTCCCGAGCCAGGCCCGCCTTGCTGCGTCTGTGCGCACACCTCCTCAGCCCTCGCCCGGCTTCTGCCAACCCGCCCCCCCCACCCACCCATGTCCCCCCTACCCGGGTCCCCCTCCAGGACCTGCCCCGCGGCGGGAGGACACCTGACGGAGAGGAGAGGCGGCTGGGTTACGGGCTTCCTTCCTCAGCGACTCTCGGGCCCGCGGCCTCGCAGATGTTCTCCCCGGGTTTGTTTTGATAGCTTGTTTCAAAAACAGTTCATATCCACCAACTGTTCAGATAATAATATTCCAAGTGGCGAGCAACTGTGATTATTTTGGTTGCTGTTTATCCTGGCAGCCCGGCCCAGCTGGAAAACATGGGGGGGGGGGAGTCCCCTTTCTTGCTCTTCTAATTGTTGCCTCTATGGACCGTCGGGGAGGCTTTTCAGCTTGCTTCATGTGGGAGCCCTGTGTTCCCAGGGGAAGCGGAGGGGAAAGAGTCAGACGGAGGGGCATAGCAGTGTGGGTATTACCACACTGATAACCCTCCCGCCCAGGCGGCCTGTGGCACAATCCCACCCGGAACCTTTCTGTACACGCTTGTGCCAGGATTGAGGGGGGCCTGGCTGGGGCGTGCAGTTGGTCATCTGAACGGACTCCCGCTCCAACGTCCCAAACATTGCAGGCCTAAAATCAAACTTCCCATATTCCCACCCAGCCTCAGGCGACCCGCCAGCTTCTCTAAATGTCAAAGGCACCCACTCCCGCATTCCCAGGCACCTCGCAGGGCCTGCTGTCCCCTGCCACATTCCTCTCCCTTGACCTCCCAAGTCAGGGCTTTGCCAAGCCCCACTGATTTTCCTGGGCCGTTTTTTCTCTCTGGCATCCATCTCCTGTTCTCCCTCCTCACTGCCTCCAGTCCCAGTTGGCCCCATCACCTGTCCCTTTCACTGTGGCAGAAACTTGCCACCACTGTCCCGGATTTTTCCCCTCCCCTTCCATTGCTCCCTCCCACCTGCTGCCAGGCTCAGCTTCCTACAGCTTCACTGTTCTCACTCCTGCTCCAAAACCCTTCCTGACTGCCCGCTGTGTGCAGAGTGGAGTCACAGAGCATCTTGCCTGCTAGGCCAGGCCCTCCACGCTCTCATTCTAACTTGACTTCACACCTGGTCTCTCTACTGTCCTATACAGATCTTTCCCACTGCCCAGGCAGTCTGGCTATTTCCTGACCACCCCTGTGCTTTCTAGCTGGGTCGCCATGTGCCTGAGTCCAGGGCTTACCCCTCACCTGATAAGCTCCATGAAGGTACTTCCTGGTGTTGTACAGCCCGTGGGACCAGAGAGCCCCTGGGCCTTTGGACATGCTGCTTCCTCTTTCTGGGGCGCCCTCCTCTCCCAGCTCCACCCATCAAAACCACACTATTCTCAAGCGCCACTTTTCCCTTGAGCCTTTAATGGACACCCTTGTTAGAAAGGGGAGCTCTTATTCCTAAGTCTCTGAAAAAATCGTATCCGAAGTAATCAGTATTTCTGTGACAGATTTTGTTAGAACACAAACCTCCTTCAGGATAAAGACCATGAATTACGTTTCTGTGTATAATTTGCTGTGCCTAGCTCTCGGGATAGCACATAGTAAGTGCTCAGTAAATTTCTGCCGGACGAATGAAAGAGTGGATGACTTATGTTGGGCTCAGACTTGCCAAATTTCACCATCAGTCTCTGCTTGCATTAAATTCAGGCATATCTAGTAGGTCTTTTCTCATCCTTCTTTGCTACTAGACTGCAGACAAGAATTGAGTAGAACAGGAAGGATGTTCCCTCCACCATCCAGACTCACATCATGGTGAATCAGGGCTTCTCAGGTATCTGAGTCCGCAACATCCAAGCCATCGCTCCAAGCCCTGAGTCCCAGGACATGTCTCCAGGGCGTAGGGATACAGGGGGCAGGGGCTATGGGGGAGGGAGCCTTGAACCCACACCCCCACTTCACCAGATCAGTTCTGCTTATATCTGTGCCGTCTGCTTATATCTGCTTATATCTTTGAGGTCTGGAAGAAGCCAAATGCAACCAGAGGCCATTTTTTTTTTAAATGAAAAACCAAATCAAACCATAGATACAGTCCATAGATATAGTCCTAGGTAAAAATCCCAAACTCTTAAGAGAAATGCCTGTTTAAGCCTATTTGTAGGGGTCTTAAATACGTGCCGCGGCTTTCAGTCCAGAACAGTCAGGGCATTATCACAGGACAGCCCACAACAAAGAGCCAACAGGTCCAAATGTCCAGGGTCCAGGGGAAGAGCCAGGAGGGTGGGGGTGCCACGGTCAAGTTGTGTAACTTAGTCCCAGTTCTCACCTCCCTAGACTCTGCACTCACTCAAAAGCGCAGAGTGGCCCAAGAGCCAAGCAAGGTGGTGTGGGGGTCACAGAGGTCAGGAGCCTGAGCCCAGGGAGCATGTCCTGGGCAGGGAGCCGTGGCCAGAGGTGAGGGGCGGGGCGAGGGCACCGAGTGCAGGCTTAGCCTTCGCCTGAACTTGTCGATCTGGAAGGCCCTCTCCGGCTCTAACGTTTCGGACTCTGACTCAGCGGGCAGCCGCGTGGACCCAGTTGCTGGGGGAAATGCTGCGTGCACATTTATTCTGGGTTTGGATATTTAAAGAGCAGGGAGTGTTGCGCTACATTTCGGAAGTGCTTGAAGAGGGAGGGGGCTGCAGACCGGGCTTTTCTTTAAACAGTTATAGATATCCTGTCCTGATCTCTCCGTCCACAAAGAGTAATTTTCTTCCCCTAAGAATCTGACGTGGGTCCTGCCCATTGTGTCTGCCTGGCTGGCTCCGGGCTGCTCAGTCCGGGCAGGAAGCAGGTGGCCCGAGGTGGGACATGTGCCCAGCCCCCTCCCCGGCCGGCCGTGGGTCCCCATCCAAGTGCCACCCGGCTTCCAGAAGGCAAAGCGTGGTGACGGCCCCCTGGGCTGCAGGGAGGGAAGCAGAGTGTCGGTCGGGTTCTGCTTGCCACCCGGGACCTGGGGCTGACCCTCCCCTGGGGATGACAAGAAGGACACCCCTGGGCTCTCAGGGGTCTTGGCACAGGTGGTAGCCCCAGCGCCCCTTGGGACACTGGGGAGCCCAGGCTTCCTCTTCCACGCCTGCTGTTTTCACTGGCTCAGGAAACTGACCGATAGCTGGGACTTTGTTTTCAAAGCCCTGCGTCATTTTTACTATTTAAACGGCCACTTCGGGCCGCTTTTAGGGAGGTGGCCCTTTTGTTGCTTTTCTCACTCAGGATGTTGTTTCCAGTAGATTTCCTCACAGACTCTGTCTGCTGCCTCTGTTTGCCTGTCTGAGTGCTCGTGGAGAAGTCTTCCAGAATCCAGGCTGAATCAGTGAATCGGACCGGGGGTGCTGGGAGGAGCGCAGTGGAATTTTTTTCTGATGACATTTATTGTTTTCCTTTCTGCTCACAGAGGTCATCTTGTCCATATGCTCGTTATAGCACATTTGAGAAACAGAGGACATAAGTGTAGGTGATAGAAGAGGGAAGTATCACCCACAGCCCCGCGGCCAGAGACCCACCACTAGCGGCCTTCCCATGTGGTCTTTCTTTTCTTTTCTTTTTTTCTTTTCTTTTCTTTTCTTTTCTTTTCTTTTCTTTCTTTTTTTCTTTTCCTTTCTTTCTTTCTTTCTTTCTTTCTTTCTTTTTTCTGACTGGCTCATGCTACACGTATTGCTAAGGAGGCAGCTTTTTACACCCAACACTGTCCTGAACATGGTCCCAGGCCCTTGGATGTTTTGTAGGCACAGTTTTTAAGCCTCTTTTGCTCTCCTTGGGCTCTTCTGCCAGCAAAGCAACATCAAAGACATTAGCCAGTGTTCCCAAGGAGAGGACAGGAAAACTGAATAGATACCATAGTTTGATCTGTATGGAAAGCCTAGAGGGCTGGGGTGGTGGGTAACTTTTATTGTCTTCTTTCTCTTCTATGGTTTGCACGGTTTTCTGGAGCAAACCTCGGAGAAGAGGCAGAATGATGCAGTGATCGCATGCGCAGCCTCAGGCAGCCGGGGGCGCGGGGTCCTCGCTGCCGCTGTCTAGGCACGCGGCCTGCTGAACTGCGCTGTGACTCAGTTTCCTCACCTCTAAAGTGCGAACGGTGATGCTACCTCCCCGTAGGGAGGTTCTGAAGTTCAGATTTAGTAAAGTGATGCATGAGAAGCCGGGTAAATACGGGCGAACAGTAATCCTTGTGGCTTCCCATTAGCCTTATCGTAGTAGAAATGCTGAAAGTTACGGGCTTCTGTGCTGAATTGTGTCCCCTTCAAATTCATCTTTGATGTCCTAACCCCCAGTAGCTCAGAATGGGACTGTGTTTGCAGATGGCGCTTACAGGGAAATTGAGTTAGAGTGAGGTCATCAGGGTGGGCCCTAATCCTATATGACTGGTCTCTTTACAGGAAGAGAGTGGGACCTAGACACCCCCAGAGGGAAGACCAGGTGAGGACCCAGTGTGAAGGTGGCCATCTGCAGGCCAGAGAGAGAGGCCCCTGAAGAAGCCAACCCTGCCAACACTCTGACCTGGGGCTTTCAGCGTCTGAAACTGCGAGAAAATAAGTCCTGTTGTTTAAGCCCCCGGCCTGTGGTACTTTGTGTTGGCGGCCCTAGCAAACCAATATAGTTCCTTAGTGCGAATATTGGCGCTGGAGTTTGCGGCATCTCCGCCCTGAGTTCCTTACATTCTAAGAGCAGTGCCAAGAGGTCTAAGAGATGGTGGGAAAATCTCAAAGAAAAAGAGCCCCTGCCTTTGACCCAGCAAAACAGGCCCCGTTCTCCTTGCCCACTCCTGGAAGCTCCCTCGTCTTCCCGGCAGGCTCAGTGTCCTGGGGGTGTCCTCGGGGGCCCCCTCGCTCATGCCTCACCACGACTGTTTCTCCCCAGAGAGCAGCCATGGCTCTCAACTCCGTTTGGAGAGAATTCACTCCTTCCTCCTCCAGGAGCCATTTTCCCGTAGAAAATGCCCTCTTTCCTGAAGGTGTCCCTGCATTTGAATGAAGGGGTTTTAAAACCTCCAGACACCAATAAGAGAATGTTTTCATGCATGTGCCCTTTGCCTCACTAACGGGATGGTTTTTTAGGGTAGGATTTCTTTTGAATGCTTAAATATATTTATTTTTTATTATTTTTTTTAATTTATTTTGTTGTGGGAGGAACACTTCATAAGAGATCTACCTCCTTGACACATTTTTTTTTTAAAGATTTATTTATTTATTTATTTGACAGAGACAGCCAGCGAGAGAGGGAACACAGCAGGGGGAGTGGGAGAGGAAGAAGCAGGCTCCCAGCGGAGGAGCCCGATGTGGGACTCGATCCCGGTACGCCAGGATCACGCCCTGAGCCGAAGGCAGACGCTTTAACGACTGCGCTACCCAGGCGCCCCCTCCTTGACACATTTTTAAGTGTGTAACGCGTCGTTGTGGACCAGGGTACGATCTTGTGCAGTAGTGTCTAGACTGTATTCATCTTTTCTCCACTGAAACTTCATGCCTGGGGCTGCGTAACTCCCCTCTCCCTGCTTTCCCGCCCCTGGCAACCACCATCCCACTCTCTGAGTCTGTGAATTTGACTTTTTTATTTTAGATACTTCATGTAAGTGGGATCATGTCTTTCTGTGACTGGCTTATTTCACTTAGCACAATGCCCTCCAGGTTCACCCATATTACAGACTTTCTCTGTGTTAAGTCGGAATGGTATTCCATGGTACGTATACACCTGAGCTTTGTTATCCACTCCTCTGTCGGGGGTCATTAGGCTGTTTCCACACGTCGGCTACTGTGAACAATGCTGCACCGAATGTCAGACTACTGACGTCTCCACGAGATCTTGATTTCCGTTCTTCAGGCTGAACGCGCGGCCGTGGGATCTCAGGGTAGGATCTGGAAGACACGGAGAGGACGCCCCTGGGACTGCACGTGCAGGGCCTCTTCATTCAAGGACAGCTAGCCCTCCGCCGAGAGTGCACAAGGGGGAAAAGTGGCTGTTGGGTCAGAATATTTTTGTCTTTAGGGGGCGCCTGGGTGGCTCAGTCGTTAAGCGTCTGCCTTCAGCTCAGGGCGTGATCCTGGCGTAGCGGGATCGAGTCCCACATCGGGCTCCTCCGCTGGGAGCCTGCTTCTTCCTCTCCCACTCCCCTGCTGTGTTCCTTCTCTCGCTGGTTATCTCTCTGTCAAATAAATAAATAAAATCTTTAAAGAAAAAAAAATATTTTTGTCTTTGCCAGCTGAGGGTCAGCTCCTTCTCCTCGGCTGGGAGTTAACCACTGCGCCTTGTCTGCTAAGCCAGCCCCTCTCCAGCCACCCTATTTTCTCAGGAGACAGTCTTATAAATCTGGCTAATAACTCCCATTTCATTTCCCCAAACTCCATTAGAGGGAAATTATAATGAAGCTCAAATACTTGCGAGGTTATTCATGGGAAAGACCTTTGGCTTTTAAAGAATGCATTTTAGATGGCTGGATTAATCGAGTGGCACATTACAACACGGCCCCGCTGAAGTTTGCAGGAGGTCCCTGGCTCCCGGCGTTGGGCATTACACCATGCTGCCGGGGAGCATGAATTATCTTTCCAGGAAGAGGCAGGAATTAATATGTCAGAGGGAAAAGAGGCACTGGCAGCACTGATGAAAGCCCCGGACCCTTGCTCCTTGTCAAGGTCCTGCGAGGTGGAGTCCAGCTCAAGAGCGAGCACCCTGAGCAGGTTCCTCTCGGAGAAGGGCCCGGCGCAGAGCAGCAGAGAATTTATGCACTGCGCCTCCCCATTGGGCCCTGCTCACCCACAGGGGCTGGGGCAGGAGCCTTTGTAGCCCTGGAAAGAGACACTTACCTAGATGCTTAATTTGTGACGGGCGCGTTGAAAACAATATGCTGATTTCATTCATTTTATTACCTTCCTGGCACAGCAAGTTAATTAAAAAAAAAAGTATGGTTGCTGCCTTGTGCTCACTTAAGAGGTTGATTTGTAATGTAAATCTATGCATTTGTATGGGACATACATTGATAGAAAAGTAATAATAATGATGATAGCGTCTATCATTAAATGAGTTCCAGACCCGGGGGAAGGAGTTACACACAGGTTATTTATAACCCTGCCAAGCCAACGTTAGTCAATTCATTTTATTGATGGAGAAACCGAGGCTCAGAGTGGTCAAGGCGTTTGCCCAAGGTCACACAGCTGAGACGTGGATATGCTGGAATTTGACCTCGCTTACAAGACAGTATTCATGGCAGGGTGAACTGGAACTTCTCTCTGTACACCCTGCGCCATCTCCCCATGTCATCACCATGGTCAAGGGAGGACCCTGGGCATTAGGGCAAAGTAAGACTGACAACATAGTTCACCATTCTGTAACGTGAGGAAGCTGAGGCCTGTGACCTGCAGCAAGCTATAGGCTTCCTACAGAGATGCAATTTCAATAAGACACAGTAGGTTAAGCATAAAAGATGAAAAAAGATACAGTCTGCTAACCATTAATCAAAAGAAAACTGGAGAGAGGATATTAATATAAGACAAAGTAGATTACAGAACAAACAACATTTCCGGGGGGGGGAATGTCATTTCATAATGATAAAGGGATCAATTAATCAAGAGGACATAATAATTCTGAATGTTTATGTACTGAGTGACAGTCCTTCAAAATACACGAAGCGAACGCTGACGAAACTGCAAGAAGAAATAGACAAACTCACAATTATAGTCCAAGATTTCAAAAACCACTCTCTCAATAATTACTAGAAGAGGTGGGCAGAAGATTAGCAAGGACACAGAGGACTGGGACAACACTGTCCCCCCACTCGGCTTGATTGACATTTGTAGATCACTTCAATCAGCCGGAGTGGAATACACGTTCTTGGCAAGCACACACAGAAGATTGATCGACCACATCATACTCTGGTCTGTAAAACAAGTCTCAATATATTTAAGCAGATTCAAGTCCTACGAAGTACATCCTCTGACCACGGAGGGAGTAAATTGCAAATCAATAGCCAATATTTGGAAAATCTCCAAATAATTGTAAATTAAACAACACATTGGTAATTACCCAGTGAGTCAAAGAAGAAATCACATGATTACCTTAATTGCCATATAAAAATCTTTTACAATATCCAACCTTTGTTCCTGAATAAACACACACACACACACACACACACACACACACACACACACGATGTAGACTAGTAGTAACTAGTCTCTATTTCATAAGAGGCATCTACAAAAAAATATATAACTAACACGCTAATTGATGGTGGGAGACTAAATCCTTTCCCTCCCCTAAGGTCTGGAATAAGAGATGTCTGCTTTATAACTTCTGTTTGACATTGTACTGGAGGCACTAACCAGGGAAATTAGGAAAGATAAAGACATAAGAGACATTGAGATGGAAAGGGAGAAGCAAAGCTCCCTTTACTTGTGGACAATATGGTCATCTATGATCAACGTGATCAGCTAAAAAGTGAATTATTGCAAACCAGCAGGGTACAATATCAATATACAAAAATCATTTGTTTTGTTTGTTGTTTTGTTTTGTTTTTAGAAAGGGAGAGAGAAGGTGGGGGCAGAGAGAGAGGGAGAGAGGGAATCTTAAGCAGATTCCACACCCAGCTTGGAACATGATCACAACCCTGAGATCATGACCTGAGCCGGAATCAAGAGGAAGACGCTTGACTGACTGAGCCACCCAAGTGCCCCTCCGCCCCAAATCACATTTATTTCTGTAGGCTGACAATGACTAACCAGGAGTTGGAATTAAGAAAAAATATTATCATTTACAATGGCATCCAAAACTATGAAATTGGAATAAATTTGACAAAAGATATGCAAGATCTGTACACTGCAAACTGTGAATCCTTGTTGATGGAAGTTGAAGAAGACCTAAATAAATTGAGAAAGATACCTTATTATGGGTGAGTAGACTCACTATGGCTAAGATGTCAGTTCTTTCCACATTGATCTATTTATAGAGTTAACACAATTCCTACCAAAATCCCAGTTGTTTTTATGTAGAAACTGTCAGTTGATTCCTAAATTCATATGGAAATGCAGAGAACCTAGAATAGCCAAATAACTGAAAAGGAGGGACGGCTACCTGATTTTAAGTCCATAGAAATTAGGACTTTGAGCTCTTTCTTGTATTTCTTTTCAAGCCCAAAACCTTGCCTGTGACTCCCTAGAAGTGCTCTCATTGACCCGAGGTTGAGGATGAGCTTGTGGGGAGGATGGGTCCCCAAAGGAAGACCTGAGGGTGTGCCAGAAAAGGAGAATGGACAGATGTGTGACACACAGAAACAACAGATATCCATCGCAGGAGGGCCACGAGAGGAATTCAGGCTGAGCCACTCATTTCCTCTCTCAGTAAAACAAATGTGGTGCAGGGGGCATGCACCTGCTGGACAAACGACACACCTCAGGGCCACAGAGCCCAGGAAACAGTGGAGGAGGTATTCAAGGGACACTTGATGAAGACGTAAGAATGTGTCCTGTCTTCCCTTGTGAGGCATGGGAAAAGTCTGAGGGAGCAAAGCTTCCCCCTTTGTCCCTTCTCCAGCGATATTACCTTTAGACCTGCCGCCATTGTTCAGTGGAGAATTTCTTTCCTTTTTTTTTTAAGATTTTATTTATTTATTTGACAGAGATAGAGACAGCCAGCGAGAGAGGGAACACAAGCAGGGGGAGTGGGAGAGGAAGAAGCAGGCTCACAGTGGAGGAGCCTGACGTGGGGCTCGATCCTGTAACGCCGGGATCACACCCTGAGCCAAAGGCAGACGCCTAACCGCTGTGCCACCCAGGCGCCCCCAGTGGAGAATTTCTTACAGGGAGTTCAGTCGTGGGCATTGGCCAGCCTGAGGTCGACAGGACTGTGTGACCCTAGGAAACAGGACAGTACTGTTCCTCCTTCTTTCCTTGTCTAAGCCCCTCAGATAGAGGACGATGGAAAGGGTGCCCATTGCAGAAAGACCAGGAGCCCTGGGGTGCCAGAGAAAGTCTATGTGGGGGGGGGGGGTTAACAGTCAATGTTCAGATTATGCTGTGGGTTGGAATAGCCAGCCTTCAGTTGCAGAAAGGGCTGCTACCCAAATAATATTGGAATGACACATAATAAACAAAGTAACTTGCAACTTCTCTCAGAAGGAGCTGCTTTTAGAGCCCACAGACAGAGACCTGGCCCTGGAGCCCCTTTCCTGACCCTCCCTACCCTAGCTCTCTGTGCCCCCACCACAGAAACTTCCAGATGGCAATCTCCATGCTATAGGTCCGGGGAAAGCAGATAGGAATCCTCAAGTAGAGGAAGACACTTCAGTCACTTCCCAGGTCACACACAAAGATGTGTTCTTGTCCTTTGGCCACCATTCCTAGTACTAGAATGATAATAAAATTGCAAAACTTACTTCAGGCCTATTATGTGCCAGACACTATTCAAAGTGTTGTACAAAGAGCGACTCTTTGAATGCTCACAACTGCATGTGGGAGTTACTGTTATTATTCTCATTTAACAGTTGAGGAAACTGAGGCACAGACATATTGGTAACTGAGCCATGACCAGCCTCTGTGTCTTCCCGGAACTCCTTTCCATTCAGCCCCATCTTTTCTGGAAACAGTTGCTTCCAGAACACACCCCGTGCCTTAAGAGCACCGGGTGATACAAAGAAAACAACCATGTTATAAATACATACACTCAAGTCCCATTACTTAGGAGGACCTGAACTTCCTGGTCTTTTTCAAACTACTTTACTATGTTCAGGTTTCTCAACAGCTCCTTATTTTACTACCATTGACCCTTAACGGTGATTTTCTTTTTCCCTCAGGAGAAAGGAACATTTGTCCCAGGATGACTTGGTATCTCCTTGGAAAATCAAAACTGCTAAAACGGAAAAAATGGGATAGTTTCTAACTACCAAATCCATGGTGGGCAAGGCTGTGTGTGGCGTATAGGGACAGGAAGGGAGGGCAACTCATGACTTTCACTACAGATCCCTACCAGAAGGATGTCAGACCGAATATTGGACACCAGGTCGCTGTATCCAGACTTCATCTCTTCCCTTTTAACTTTTTATTTTGAAGTAGTTACAGATTCCCAGGAAGTTGTGAGGCTAGTAGAGAGATGTCCTGTGACCATTTCTCCAGCTTCCCCCCAAAGGTGACATCTTACACAGTAACAGAACAATGAGAACGATTGACATTGGTACAGTGGTGTCACACACTGGGGTGTTTTATCACATGTGCATGTTTGTGGGACCAGCACCGTAGTCAAGATCCAGAACTTGTTCCTCATGACAAAGATCTCCCTCCTTCTCCTCCTTCTCCTCGTTCCTATCCCCTGGCCACCATGAATCTGTTCTCCACAGCGTTCATTTTGTCATTTTGAAAATGTTATGTAAATAGAAACATAGACTATTTACCTTTAATGTAATTATTGTTATGGTAGGGACTAAGTCAGCCTTTTTATTTTATTTTTTTCTGTTTGTTCCCTTTGCTTTCCTCTTTTTTTTTCCTGTCTTACTGTTGGTTACTTGAACATTTTTCAGAATTTCATTTTGATTTTTCTACAGTGTTTCCAAATGTATCTCTTTGTGTAGATGGTTTAGTGGTTGGTTTAGGTATTATGTTATGCATACATAATTTATAACAGTCCATCACTGTTGACATTTTACCAGTTTGAGTCAAGTGCTGAAACCCTCCCCTCTTTTCATTTCCTATTACTCTCCCTTGTTTATGATATAATTTCCTAAGTATTTCCTCTTCATGAATTTCGAACCAGTTGAACGCTGTTACAATTTTTGTTTCAACCAAACCCAATTTAGAAAATTCAAGAAGTCTATGGTATTCATCGTTTTAATATTCTTCCCATTGTTCTTTTTCCCTCCCAGAAGTTTCTTTCTGTTCAATAATTTTCTTTAGCTGTTTTAGAGTACGTCTGCAGGCCACAGAGTCTCTTAGTTTTCCTAATCTTAAAATATGTCTCTTTACTCATGAAAGATATTTTCACTGGATACAGGATTCTGGGTCAACAGTTCTTTTCTTTCAGCACTTGGAAAATATGCTGCCACTTCTTTTTGGCCTCTGTGGTTTCTGATGAGAAGTTTACTGTCATTCAAATTGCTTTCTCCCTCAAGGTAATGTGTTGTTTCTCTCTGATGGCTTTCAAGAACTTTTTTGAGGGCGGCACCTGGGTGGCTCAGTCGGTTTATCATCCGACTGAGCTCAGGTCATGATCTCAGAGTCATGAGACCGATCCCGGTGTCAGGCTCTGTGTTCAGTGGGGAGTCTGCTTGAGATTCTCTCTCTCCCTGTCCCTCTGCCTCTCCCCACCATGCATGTGCTCTCTTTCTCTCTAAAATAAATAAATAAATTTTGTGAAAAAATAATTTTTTTTGGTCTTTAGTTTTTAGAAGTTTGACTATGGTAAATCTTGGTATGGTTTTCTCTGGGTTTATCCTCTTTAGGCTCCATTCAGCTTCTCAGATCTGTAAATTTATGTCTTTGCTGAATTTTGGAAATTTCCAGCCATATTTCTTCTACTGCCTTTTCAGCCCTTTTCCTCTCCTTTGAGGACTCTGGTGACATGAATGTTAGATCTTACAGGATAGTCCCAAGGTCCCTGAGGCTCCGTTCATTTTCTTTTTCATTCTATTTTCTTTCTTGTTTAGACTGGGTACTTTCTATTGTTTTATGCTCAAGTTTATTTATCCTTTCCTTTGCCCTTTCCATTCTGTTGTCAAGCCCATCCATTAGGTATTTGAAATTTTGGTAATCATCTATTTTTCAGTCCTAAAATTTCCACTTACAGAACTTATATCCCTGCATCTTCTATTTCTTGGTTGAGATTTTCTTTTTTGTAAGTGGGTTTGTAATTGCTTGTTGGAACATTTTTATGATGCCTGTTTTAAATTCCTTGTCACATAATAACATTTGTATTGTCTTGGTGTTGGTGTGTGTTGAATGTCTTTTCTCACTCATTGTGATTTTCCTGCTTCTTGGAGTAGTAAGTGATTTTTGTTTGTATCCTGAACCTGGATATTGTGTTACAAGACTCTGCCTTTTATTTAAATCTTCTTTTTTAGCAAGTTTCCACTGACACTGCATAGGTTGAGGTGAGGCAGAGCTCTGCCCCACTGGATGGTGGTGAAAACCGTGGTTTCCCATCCACCTTCCTCTGACACTGTGGGAGGGGGAGGTGCCACCTCATTACCACTGGGTGAGTGTGAAAGTTCAGTGTCCCCTCGTGGTCTCCACTGGCCCTAGGGAGAGGGTTATAACTGGTGGGTGGGACTGAAGTTTCCAGATCCCTACTCAGTCTTCTCTGATGCCAACCTAGTGGGCAGGAGAAGGAAGGGCACCTCATTACAGCAGGTGAGGTGGATATGGAAGCTCCCTGTTCTGCCTGTGCCGATGGAGTGGAGTGTGACAATTTTTTCCTTGGTGTTTGGCTGGGGGTGGAGTAGTTATTGTCCAAAAGTTTTCCATCTTGCTAGGTTGCCCCTTTTCTTGGTCCTTTACCTAGGGAAATATATTTACACTGCCAATATTTACATTTATATTCAATATTTATATATAAATATATAAAATAAACATTTATATATTTATTACTAAATATAAATATATTAATGTAAATATATATTTACCTCAGGGTTTTTATTTGTTTTTAACATGAGGAACAGAGACAGTGTGTATATTCCATCTTGGTCTGGAGATCTAGTCTTAGAAGAAAAGAACCCTCCACCCCAAAGCACAAGGAGAAGGATTAGCCTTGACCCCTGCCAATGCCCCAACAACAGCAGCTCAGCGAAAAAACCACCAAGATGGGAGCAGAGACTGTTTGCTAAGCAGTGAGCTCTCAGCCTTCACCTCATATCACACACTTGATCCATTCAGTATGTTTTCTTTTCTTTTCTTTTTTAAAATTTTTATTTATTTATTTAATTTATTATTATTATTTTTTTATTATGTTCAGGGTTCACTCAATATGTTTTCAACTGTTCAGCCATTTTACAGACTAGACTTTGTTTTTGCAGAAATAGGCCCCCCTTCTAAAAATGACAATTTGCCATTGTAAGATTTAAAAGAAAAAAAGTCCCACTGACCTTGAAAACTTTTCTAGAAGCAAAGTTATAGCACTGTAGTTAGAGTGCACGTTGCCCTCCAAGAGAACTCGTTTATTTGGGGTATCACTTCTGTAGATATTATTTGTCAAACAAAACCCAACGGGAACAAGTCACCTTCCTTTAGACATAATCTCTCCCCTCGGCCTTCAGTGGGTCACAGGGACCCCTGGGGGCTCCTGTATTATTACAACTGCCTGGAGAAAGGCCAGGCTTTGGGCTCTAATAAATTAACAAAAAGGTGTTACATCGATCAAGCACAACATTGGCTTTAGTCCTGGAAGGTTTGTTAAGGATTCAGTGACCAGTGACACTTGCAATTAACAATTAGTTACCAAACACCTGCAAGCTAAATTTAACAAGTACAGCATTTCTGCCAGTGTTTTCTTTTTTAAACCTTCAGTCATTTACTCATTCAACAAATATTTACTGAACACGTATTTTGTGCCAGGCACTGTTCTAGGTGCTAGAGATACGACACCAAAGAAAACAAACGGAACTCTGCCCTCATGTTGGCTGACATCTACTGGGAAGACATATGATTAATGTAATAAGTGAATGAAATACACAGCACGTTGGAAGCTGGTAAGTGCTCTGGAGGGAAATGAAGCAGGAAAGGGAAGTGGGAAGTGCCCGTAGGTCGGGTTGCATTACAATAGTGTGGTCAGGGAGACACAAGAGTGTGTCACCCTCATCGAGAGGGTGACATTTGAACAAGAACTTGAAGGAGGGATAAGGTAGGTAAGGGGGGGGGAGATGTTTGGATGACAGGGCCGAGACACTCCATGCAATAGTGACAGCTCTGAGATGAAAGTGTGCCTGATCTGTTCCAGGAACGTCGAGAAGGCAGAGAAGACTGCACTGGGTAGATTCCTAGTCAGGTCAAGTAAAGACAAGTCTTGCGAGTGGGGTCTTCCTGGCAACCAGCCAGGTGTGGGAATGGGGTCCAGGCTACTGGTTTTCACTGAGATTGCAGGCTGCTGGTTTTCAAGGCTACTATGGAACTGGGGATGAGAATCTGATAAGTTACAGCACCATAAAGCTCACTGTTCTGACTGAGAGTCTGTTTTTTTTTTTTTTTCTCTAGTAAACACTCTCCAGTTGCAGCAAGCCTTTGGTTAATTTTCTGAGTTCTGAAAAAGTCAATTCTGCTGATTTTGGCCACAGTTCTCATTGTTTTTGCAGAGGAGAGGATTTTCAGAGGTCTTCACTCCATCATTCCCTCTGCCATTGCTCTTGAAAGGACACTTGAGGCTGGAAATCGACATAAACAAAGTTGACTCAGTGGGAATCCACCCAGAGTTTTAGTGGCCATGCAGTTTGGTCAGACCAGGGGCCCCATGCTGCAGGACAGTGGGAAGAGGGCAGGACAGACAGCTTGAAGCTGTTTTCAGACTGGCATTCAAAGGTTTTGAGGAGAAGAGGGAACTGGTGAAAATAATGTTTTAAGATTAATCTGGCAGGGAGTCTAGGAGGTGAGCAAGAATAGAAGCAAGAAGACGAGTTAATTTAGTGAGAAGGGAATAATTGTGTACCTGGGAGAAGCAATAAGAACAGGTTGGTGTGAGAGCCTTCTGAAGGAAGCTTCTGTGGAATGGTCAACGACTGGTTATAGGGAGGGCTTCAAAGTACATGTGTGTATATCACTGTTTTCTGGAACTATTGACAGTGAGATGCCATCCCCTCAAGTTTTCTTCCTGCTAGCCCGGAAGTTATATAGCTCCCAAGGGGGTCCTTCTGGCTTCCCCCTCTTATACTGCTTGCCCCCCATGAATGACCCTCCCAGTGAAATAGTGGAGTATCTTGAAATTCATGGCCAGTAATTTCCCCCAATGGTCTGCTCCTGGGTGGGGAGGCACAGCTGGTGTTCACACAGCCAGGCTTGACTGTAAACACATGAAATTCTTGAATCATAGAGCTCCCTAACTTAAAAAAAATTAAGTTTGTCATCCGTTTGCTGGTGGGGGGCACTGTGCCGAGCAAAAGAGGAGCCTGGCACTTTCCTTCTGGGTTATCACTGATAACCAGAACCTCTTTTCTAGGTACATTGGCCCAAAGATAAGGGTGTGTGTATGGCGGGATTGGATCAGACACAGCAGGTGCCAAGCTGCCCCCCCCAGCCCCCGTGCTGCTCTCTCTCCCAAATGGTGGATCCAATTCCTTCTTTAGGTATCTCCAGACATTTTGATCTTTCAGACAGAGACACACCTCAAGTTCCAGGCCAGATCAGGCCAAAGTGGGGAGACTGATTAAGTCAGACACAAAGGGTTTCCCAAAGTGTATTCCATGGAATTCTGGTCTCATGAATATCTCCTCAGAAAGAGGTTTAATAAGGTAAGGAAATGCTCCATTCTCTATTTCCTGTTATACGAGTCACAGTGCATGTTAGTACATGGAAAGCTCTGAGAAGTCCTGTAATAAAGAAACTTTCAATCTATTTAAATTAGCATTTCCTAGTGCTCACTGACCGTAGAACTCGTTTTCCTTTGGACAATCCACTTTGGAGCCAGGCCTTTAGCAAATGTCCCTTACTCTCTTCCCCTATCTTTCTCTGGTCGGACACAATATGGGCCATTCACATCCTTGTTCCAGGGGCTTCAATCAGTGGGGACCCTTGAAAAAATGAGGACTTCATTTCAGCACGTGGCTGCCACTCAGACAGCCCAGATGGGACAAGCTTACTCTGCCAAATTGTCCCCAAAGATCCTGAAACCTTAGAGTTTATTCTTAGAGACTCGGAAGGTTTCATCTGCTGTCTTATCTCAGACCTTCCTCTAGGGTCCTCAGTATAAAGCGGGGTAAAAAGTAACAGTACTAACGTTGTGGGATTGTGGTGAAGTTAATACCTGCTCATGAATGGCAAGCGCTCAGGACAATTCCTGCACGCAGTGAGCTCTGTATCTGTTTGCCAGTCTTGGTCTGAGGACTTTCCTTCCCTTCCCTTCCCTTCCCTTCCCTTCCCTTCCCTTCCCTTCCCTTCCCTTCCCTTCCCTTCCCTTCCCTTCCCCTCCCCTCCCCTCCCCTCCCCTCCCCTCCCCTCCCCTCCCCTCCCCTCCCCTTCCTTTTCTCTTCTTTTCTCTTCTCTTCTCTTTTCTTTTCTTCTCTTGCCTGAGGACACTTGTTATTGACTTTTTTGGTATTCATTATTGTTAAATTATGATTATTATATAATGTTAGCATGGATCTAGTCTTCTTATTTTTTGGTATAAATGGTGAAATAGTCCTAAGTAGTTGTCTGTCTTGTGTGCAAGTGCACGCAAAACACACACACACACACACACACACACAAGACTCCACTCTCTTCCTCTGAATTCACTGATTCCCACTGATCTATGTCTCAGGGCCTGGGGCCCAGTTACAGCCCCCCTGAGGTATTAACTCAAAAGATGAGAGAAAGAGAGAAAAGAGGCTTTCTTTGGGGAAGAGAGATGGGAGGAAGGGGGTGGGGCCTGCGGATATACAGGACCATTGTTCACCGAAGGTCCCGACAGTTTTATAGGAACAACACAGAGAGCTGTGGGCCGGCCATTCCCACCGAGGGGAAGAAGAAGCCACTGGTCCCTGTCAATCTCTCCCAGAGTAAGGTGTGTGTATCATGTGTTAGAAAACACGGTGGCACATGCTGGGAGGAAAAAGGATGTAAGTGAATGGGAAGGCTATTTCCCCCGGAGGTAAATGCTGGCTGGGAGGGCGGTGGCTCCCTTCTCCCCCAGAGAGGAAATGGCTGGTTTGGGTGTGCTCTCGGCCGCCCACCCTTCCCCACCTCCTCCTCGCAAGGAGTAGAGACGACTGCTCTCCCCGGTACAAGCAGGCACTGGAAATGAGGTAACAGCAAAGGGGTGTTTTGCCTGTCGCCAGTGAGGGAACATTTCTGAGAAAGTCGGCAGGCTCTGGAGAGCCCAGCCTTGCCTCCCTACTTTTCTGAAGGGATGGGGACAGAAGGGAAGCCAAGGAGACCGGGCCAACATTGCCAAACAGAAAAGGTGGGGGCAAGAACTGGGCATGCCAAGGTGCCCCTTTGGGAACCATGCCACAGGGCGATGCGGTGTTGTGTGTGTACCCAGAAAGATGTGTCACTTACCATGCTTTAATGACAAATAAAAAACTCTTCAAAAAATATATGCCTCCCTGTGCATCTTCGCCCGGTAATGAAAGGTGACAAGGGCGACACAAACCTCACTGGCTTGCCCTTCTCCTGGGCAAGAAGAAAGCTGCCGTCAGAACTGCTCTGCGCTGAAAGTTGTTTCTTCTCTGTCACCCCTGCCCTGGGACAACTGAAGCAGCACTGGAACCTCCAAAGTGAGGCCCCGTCCCATCGATCCCTGGCCACCCGGGCCTGCAAGGGCGGCGGACCCTTGTCACCGTGCCACCAAACAGAATGCAAGGTTGGGTCCCCTGCGAGCTGTCTGACATCTCACACACAGAAAAGGGACAGGTCCAACTTAAAATGTGTCACTGTCTCCATGCCCAGACTGGGAGGGACAGCGCTGAGGGGCGGGCATGGGGCCAGGGAGGCTTGGGAAATGATATGCTGTCTGCCAGGTAGCGGGCCCTGCTGTGCTCCAGGCCTTATTTACAACCCAAACATCGCCGGTGCTGCCAAGTTCCCCCTGAAGGTGATGTGTCGGTCTGTGCGACCAGTGTCCCAGGTCTCTACCTGCAGAGTGGGGGTGCGGATGAGCTCTCAGCCAAGCTCTGGAGCTACTGCCGCACCGGGAGGGCCAGGAAAGCCTTCAAACTTGACTCCCGCCCCCCTGGCATCTATGGCAGCCAGGCCCCTCTGGAACCCAGCCCCCAGGCCCCCTGCCACGCTGCCACCCCCACCCCTCGCCCCGAGAGCTGACTCTTTCGCAGGCTCTGCCCTGATCTGTGTGTCATTTGGTTTTGTTTGCAGAAACTGTCGTCTGCTGCCGCTGCGACGGCCTGCCCGCCCCTGGCTGCCTCGTGGGCAGCTCCTAGCAGGCGGGATTCTGCAGGCCTCGCCCCGCCTCCAGCCTGGCCTGCGGCTCTGTTCTGCTGGGCCCTGGTCACCACGGCTGCCTCTCCAGTCAGGGTGTGCAGCTTCCATTTGTTCTGGAAAAAGTCCCCATGGGCAACCTGGGCCTGCCTGGGAAGCCAAAGCACAGGCTTCCAGGAATGCTGGGGCCGGTGTCCAAGCTCCGCTCCTCGCTGCTCCAGTTCAGGGAGGCCTGTGGACTCGTTTCTTTGTGTCCAGTGGAAGATACCAAAGGCCTGTGTGAGGAGGGGGTCACCCAGCCGGGACAAACCACCGCATCTCATCTTTCCTGAAGGCTGAGGCCAGGCAGGACAAAGGCGGCGGTTTCCCTTCCCGGGAGCCGTGCAGAGGCGCGGGCAAGGCGGGGGCCGAGGCTTGTTCAGTGAACTCAAGCAGAGCTCTTCTCTGGAGGCTGCTGCCTTCTGCCTGCTCGCCGGGACTAATCATCTCAGGCAGGCCCTGGGCCTCCTACTACAGGGCCTGAACTGGGTGATCCGCAGGCTTCCCGGACCCCCACCAGCTCCAGGACCAAAGCTGCAGTCGGGATCATTCCTCATAAATAGCACTCACCTAATCCAAGCGCTAAATTAAATGAGACTTAAAATAGTCCCACAGTCAACACCTGGTTTACTGCGCCTGGTAGCCAACAGCTGCCACGTTACTAAATGCGCATTTTCTGTGGCTCCTTCCCCGCTTTCCAAAGCTCCATCGCCGGCATTGAAGCCGAAGCTGTTTTTCTGTTGTGCTGGGTGTGGTCGGCGTGTTTGTAGGCAGGCCTGCGGAGAACAGTTTGACCACCACGGGCCCGCGTGATGGTCGTTCCGGCCCTCCCCACCGCACCGCTCCCGCGGCAGGAGAGCTCCTTTCTCTTCCCCTCGGCGCCCCGCCCCGGCCAGTTTTGTCTGTCTCTCCGTCTCACAACAGTGACCTGCTCTAAGCCCCGGCCCATCCACCACCACAAGTCCCCACACTCACGTCTTGCTTTCAGCTCAGGCCGCCCCAGCCTCAGGCCACCGCTGCAAATACTCTGGTCACCTGCTGCGGCCACAGCCCCGGGCCTCTCAGCCAGGGCTGCCCAGCGGGGCCCCAGTGCGGATGCATATATGTTTGGGGTTCAACAAACATTATGCTAAGTGTCACGCAGTGCCCTGTGTGTTGGGCTTAACAAGAGGAATAGCCACAATTTCTGCTCCCGAGACATCAGAGGCTTGAACGACAGGGGTAGAGGGGGTCCTGTGTTGCTAGTTTATTCATTCATTCACTCAAGCTTTACGAGGGCCTTTTAGGTGCCAGATACAAGGACACTCCAGATCCCAAACTGAGTGAAACCTAGTGTCCACCACACAGGAGCTTGTGGCCCAAGGGCAACATTAGATAAACCAACGTATACAGGGCAGGAGGCCACCGATGATGGCAGACATATGCGGAGGAAGAAGTGGGGGCCCCCAGGGGCGGAAAGCTCCAGTCCGGTGTTCCGGTGATGATGCTGGAGCTGAGTTTTCAAGGGTGGGGCAGCAGATTAACGGTGGTCCCAGGTCTTTGCCACTCCTCCCACCGAGAAGGAGACGCTCCCTCTTCTGCCCTTGAATTTGGGATGGGCTAACTTGCTTGACCAATAGGATGCAGCAGAAGTGATATTCTGGAATTTCCGACGCTAGATAAGAAGGCTTGCTGCATTTACTTCCTGGCTCTTGAAACCTGTAAACAGTCTGACTGTCCTGGAGGGGTGACAGGCAGGTGCTCTGACTGACGGTCCCAGCTGGGACCAGCCTTCCAGCCAACCCACTAAGGCAACAGCCATGGGAATGAAGCTCTCTTGGACTCTCCAAACCAGCCCGCCTGCTAGCTGACTAACACTGAGGGACCCCTGTGGATACCATGAGGAACAGAAGAATTGCTCCACTGAGCCTTGCCCAAATTCCTGGTCTACAAAATATGAAGTGAGTCCTAGAAGGTAAAGCTTACACGGGGGTGGGCAGACAATCCCTGTTAACGGGGACAGAGAGAGCATGGAGGCTGTCCTCCTGGTCGCAGGACATAGCATAGCCTGCTGCTGGGTGTCTCAGTCGTGGGCTCCTTTCTCTTCATCGAGATAAATTATCACCCCCCCCCCCCCCCAGATGACCACTCCCTACTCCACAGTTAGGTATTCTGGCCTTCACGGATTCATTTTCCGATTTGTTCGAAATACAAGAATTTGATGTATATTCATCACAGTAGCACACTGATTCACCGATTCTCAGGCACCGGATTCAACACGTGAATGATCGCATATCATGCTCACCACAGCCCCTCGCACTAGTTTTAAAAATGAAAATCTGTTTCACCGTAGTTGCGGTATTAGGGAACAATGTGATCACACTGTGAATTTTGTGTTTGATTTTGTCCACACGCACCGACAAAACTAGGAGGCAAACGACTGCATCCAGCCGCACCTCCAACACCTCGCGGTTACCGGGGTGCACCTGCGTGGGAGCCGCGCCCTCCCTTCCGGGGTCAGTACGCTCCAACCGATGTTCTCCCTCCGCTGAGAGGGCAGTCGCTCGCCAGCACCCACTTCTGGAGAGGACCCCAGGTCTCCCGCAGGGCAGAGCGCCAGCCTGTTCGCAGCGGGTCTGGCCCTGTGTGGGCCGGGGCTACCGTCAGCATTAGGCTTCTACCTTATTCTGCGCGTCGCTGAGTACGTGTTTGGGTGCTGTGCCCCAGCCCCGTGTCCCGCACAAGCCTGGAGCTTTCTGTCTTGCGCTGTAGCACAGCAGTGATTGTTCGGAACGCCTGGTCCTAT
Organism: Ursus arctos; assembly: GCF_023065955.2. Taxonomy (NCBI): domain Eukaryota; kingdom Metazoa; phylum Chordata; class Mammalia; order Carnivora; family Ursidae; genus Ursus; species Ursus arctos. The sequence goes on from NW_026622986.1 coordinate 7,401,000, forward strand.
CGTGGCAGAAGCGACCGCGCGCGTATCTCCATCTTAAAGATGAGCAAGGGGAGGTGAGAAGCGGCTGGTCCAAGCTGCTAAGCCCGGCACCCGGAGGTCAAACGTCTGGTTGAGAAACCAGACCCTGCCTGGGCTCCCCTGTCTCCCGGTGCCGGGCTTTGAAGCCCTGCACTGCGTTTCTGGGTAAATGGAGAGAAAAGGCTACTGGAGGGGAGGCAAGGCTTTGAAACTCCCGACTGCCCTAATGTAGTTCCCTGGTGTCCCTTTCCTCTCCAGCACCCCCCACCCCACTCCCACCCCCTGGGCGCACTAGCGCCACTGCCCAGACCCTTCCTCGGTGCCAGCCTGTCCCCCGCCCAGGTTCTACCTCCGTAGTGTGTGGTGCGGGGCCCGGCACCCATCCGGGCCTCATCAATGCTTCTGGAACCTACCACGCTGAACAGGTGGCTTGGCTGCGGCGGGCAGGCAGAAGGAGCCAGCCTCCTGGGGCAGGCGTGGAGCAAGGCCGGGAAGGGCCAGCGGTAGCCTGCATGACACCGACCCGCCGAAACACCGGCGCGGTGGGAACCCTGCCCCCTACACCTGATCCGGAACCAGAGGGACAGTGGTCCCCTGCCTGAGGGGCTGCTGGCAGGCTCTAAAGGTGAAGCAGGCTCCTTGCCCCTCCTACTTGTCCTCGAGGCTGCGTAGCTGCTTTGCTTTGCCATCTTTTGCTGGGGTTGCCAGAAGTCCACCTAGGTTTTATAGCTGATCCCAGGGGACCCCCCCCCCCAACTCACTGCAAACTGCAAGGTTCTCTCTCTGTGTCTTTAGAAGTCGATGCCCCGTGGTTTCCCATGCTCCTTTGGTAATTAATCGTAATCAATCCACTCTGTGATGAGGCTTAAGTCATCACCTGGTGTTATTAACTTCTCAGGTACAGGCAGATCCCAGCTTAAGATGAGTTGGGTTCTCAGGTCAGTGGAAAGTGCTGTTGGAATCGGAACACGTAGTCCCATAGAAGCTGTGCTGCGGGGGAGGGTGGGCCCCTAGGTCATCACCTAAAAGCCTGTTTTACCCATAATGTGGCTGAGCCAGACCACAGCAGAGTTTGGCATGCTGGAGGGGTGGGGAGCTCACCCAGGAGGAAAGGGAAAGCAGAAGAGTTGATTCTTCCTGAGCACAAGACCAGCTGTCAGGAAAAAACAAAACAAAACAGAACAACTCCCCTAAATATTGAAAGGATTGAATGCACATGCTTCCATCTCTCCTTCTGGAACTTTTCCCATTTGCTGTTCTCTCTTTCCTCACCTGTGCCTCATGCGTGCCCTTGGAACACCCAGGCAAATGTTCCTGTCCTCCAGAATTCCTAGAATTTTCTCCCCCAAACCTCCCCAACACCATGAGAGTTCTCATTTTGTCTGTAGGGATGAACCAAGCAAGACATTAGGAGAGAGACTACTAAATGCACCACTGCAGGGAGCGTGGTAGAGAGGTCAATGGCAGAGGATTGGAGTTCCAGCTACTGAAGGCTGGTGACCTTGGATGAGGAATGAACCTCCAGCCTCAGCTTCTTCCTCTGCTGACGATGCAGTTATAAGGGTGCAGTGAGGAGGAGGGAGAGCACGTGGGTGGCCCTAACTGCTTTCCTGGGTGGGCATCTTAAGAGCTCCGTGACTGTTTGCTGTGAGGCCGTGTAGGACTCAGCACCCAGCCCGGAAGGCAACCCTAATGGGAAATCACCCACGCTTCTCAAATATGTTTGTTTGGACAATTTTTTTTAGCTTCTGTTTCTTCAAATATTAGTTCTTTTCTATTTTCTCTTATGTGTCCATCTAAGACTCCAATTTCATTTAGTTGAAACTTTTTTACTGATTCTCATATGTCTGTTAAGCTTGAAGAAGCATCTTTTTCCCTGTCCGCTTCATCCTAGATATTTTTACTCATTTCTCTTCCAAGTCATGAAAACCTGTCTCCTGCTGTGTATTATCATTGTTTCATCTATCAGATCCTAATTTTCCATTATTGTGGTTTTCTTTTTCTTTTTTTTTTTTAAAGATTTTATTTATTCATTTGACAGAGATAGAGACGGCCAGCGAGAGAGGGAACACAAGCAGGGGGAGTGGAGAGGAAGAAGCAGGCTTCCAGCGGAGGAGCCCGATGTGGGACTTGATCCCATAACGCCGGGATCACGCCCTGAGCCGAAGGCAGATGCCTAACAACTGAGCCACCCAGGCGCCCCACATTATTGTGGTTTTCAGTTCTAGGAGGGTCATTTGGTTCTTTCTTCGAGATTCCAGTTCTCAGGTGAAAATTCCCCATCTTCTCCATTTTTGTCTTGAACTGTTGAGCAGAGCTATTTAAAACCCATGTCTGTTAAGTTTAGCATCTAGATCGTCTCCCTCTGATCTACGTTCTGTTTTATCTCTTTCTATTCCCTGTCTCCCCCATCCCTCACCCCACTCCATTGGTTGCTATCTCCTGGTTGTCAGGTCATTTTTTATTTGCATGTTGGACATCATGTGGTAAAAATCATGGAGAGTTTGGCTGATGCTACCTTCTTTCAAAAAAGATTTACTTTTCTTCTGAGCGGCTGACAATTTGCTGATCTCCTTGAGATCATTTCAGGTTTTCTCTTACTCCTATGGGCTAACTCTTCCAAGTCCTCAACTAAACACTTGGGTGTTTATCAGTGACCTTCGTTCTTGCCACACCCTGAACTCGTTTCTGTGTCTCTAGCACTGTAAAACTCTGGTTACTATTTGACTTTTTAACCTCTTAGAGGCTGATTTCTGCTTAGTTTCTCAGTCTCTACATGTGATGGATTCTGTGATACACTGGCCAGGTCACCATTCAGGAGTGAAAGACTTATTCCCCCAACTACTTAGAGTCTCATCCGAAGGCAGCCTCCAGGGGCGCTTGGGTGGCTTAGTTGGTTGAGTGTCTGACTCTCAGTTTCAGCTCAGGTCATGATCTGATGGGTTGTGGGATTGAGCCCTGCATCAGGGGAATCCTTACTCAGTGGGGAGTCTGCTTGAAGATTCTCTCCCTCTACCCCTCCCCCCACTTGTGTACATGCTTTCTCTCTCTCAAAAAAAAAATTCTTTTTTTTTTAAAAATGATTTTTCATTATATTGTTAGTCACCATACAGGACATCCCCGGTTTCCGATGTAAGGCTCGATGATTCATTAGTTGTGTATAAGACCCAGTGCACCATGCAATACGTGCCCTCCTTACTACCCATCACCGGTCTATCCCATTCCCCCACCCCCCTCCCCTCTGAGGCCCTCATTTTGTTTCTCATAGTCCATAGTCTCTCATGTTTCATCCTCCCTTCTGATTACCCCCCTTTCTTTATCCCTTTCTTCCCCTACCGATCATCCTAGTTCTTATGTTCCATAGATGAGAGAAATCATATGATAGTTGTCTTTCTCTGCTTGACTTATTTCACTTAGCATTATCTCCTCCAGTGCCGTCCATGTTGTAGCAAATGTTGAGAACTCGTTCTTTCTGTAACAATACATGAATGTCCCATAAGAAAATGAATTTATTGTGGAAAACTATCAGAAGGAAGTAGGTAAGGGTTTTATTCAAATGACTAGAGGGTTATGAAAGAACCAGAACAAAATATAAACCTTAGGAAGATTAGGATAGAACATCCTAGGACCCAAGTTTATAGATAGAGTCTAGGGAGCTAAGACCACGGCCATTTGTATGCACCAGGGTGAAGGAGATTTTCCTACTTCTACAACTTTTTGCTTTATTGGCATGAATGGAGCCCCTATTCTCATTGGCTACTGCACAGATGGCAGGTATCAGCCCAGAAAGATAAGTTCAGTGTGGCCAGCATGGATGATGGGGTTTCAGGAAAGAGAGAGCACTGCACACTCCAACCTTATTCCCGATAACTTTCTATAAATTAAATCATTTTTTTAAATTCTAAAAAAAAAAAAAAAAAAAAAAAAAAAAAAAAAAAAAAAAAAAGAACTCGTTCTTTCTGATAGCTGAGTAATATTCCATTGTATATATGGACCACAACTTCTTAATCCAGTCATCTGTTGAAGGGCATCTCGGCTCCTTCCATGATTTAGCTATTGTGGACATTGCTGCTATGAACATTGGGGTGCATATGGCCCTTCTCTTCACTACGTCTGTATCTTTGGGGTAAATACCCAGTAGTGCAATGGCTGGATCATAGGGTAGCTCAATTTTTAACTTTTTAAGGGACCTCCACACTGTTTTCCAGAGTGGCTGTACCAACTTGCATTCCCACCAACAATGTAGGAGGGATCCCCTTTCTCCACATCCTCTCCAACAATTGTTGTTTCTTGCCTTGTCTATTTTTGCCATTCTAACTGGCGTAAGGTGGTATCTCAGTGTGGTTTTGATTTGAATTTCCTTGATGGCTAATGATTTTGAACATTTTTTCATGTGTCTGTTAGCCATTTGTATGTCTTCATTGGAAAAGTGTCTGTTCATATCTTCTGCCCATTTTTTTATTTGTTTATTTGTTTCTCATGTATTGAGTTTGAGAAGTTCTTTGTAGATCTTGGATACCAGTCCTTTATCTGTAGTGTCATTTGCAAATATCTTCTCCCATTCCGTGGGCTGCCTCTTAGTTTTTCTGACTGTTTCCTTGGCTGTGCAGAAACTTTTAATCTTGATGAAGTCCCATAAATTCATTTTATCTTTTGTTTCTCTTGCCTTTGGGGATGTATCATGAAAAAGGTTGCTTTGGCCGATGTCATAGAGGTTGCTGCCTATGTTCTCCTCTAGAATTTTGATGGATTCCTGTCTCACATCGAGGTCTTTCATCCATTTGGAGTTTATTTTTTTGTATGGTGTGAGATAGTGGTCAAGTTTCATTCTTTTGCATGTAGCTGTCCAATTTTCCCAGCACCATTTATTGAAGAGTCTGTCTTTTTCCCACCCGATGTTTTTTCCTGCTTTATCAAATATTAGTTGCCCAAAGAGCCGAGGGTCCATTTCTGGGCTCTCTATTCTGTTCCATTGGTCTATGTGTCTGTTTTTGTGCCAGTACCATGCTGTCTTTGTGATCACAGCTTTGTAGTACAGCTTGAAATCCGGCATTGTGATGCCCCCAGCTTTGTTTTTCCTTTTCAACAGTTCCTTGGAGATTCGGGGCCTTTTCTGTTTCCATACAAATTTAAGGACTATTTGTTCCAGTTCTTTGAAAAATGTCTTCGGTATTTTGATCGGGATAGCATTGAGAGCGTAGATTGCTCTGGGTAGCATGGACATTTTAACTATGTTAATTCTTCCGATCCAGGAGCATGGAATATCTTTCCATCTTTTTATGTCTTCCTCAATGTCTTTCAAGAGTGATTTATAGTTTCTAGAATATAGGTCCTTTACGTCTCTGGTTAAGTTAATTCCAAGGTAACGTATGGTTTTTGGTGCTATTGTAAATGGGATGGATTCCCTAATTTCTCTTTCTTCGGTCTCGTTATTCGTGTACAGAAATGCAACTGATTTCTGAGCATTGTGTACATGCTTTCTCTCTCTCAAAAAAAAAAAATTCTTAAAAGAAAAAAAGAGAAGCCAGCCTCCAATCATCACTCTTTTTTGGGGATTGTCTCTTCTGAAGAAAACTGTTTCCCCCAGGATCCACCACATTCCAGGGGTACCTGTACCCTGTTCAACAACTCACGGTAACTCAGAAGGTGTCTTCTCGTTCTAGAACTCCCTGTGGGGTCAGCAGAGGCTGGACCTGCAACACAGTCTTGCCTTCTTCTTCTCCCTTTCACAAAGGTTGATCCTGAATACCCTGTCGTGAACATCATACTTACTAATCTCCATCTTAGGGAACCCAACCTGCAACATTAGGCCTGTATAAGCACAACTTAGAAGCCAGCAAATGCCTCCAGGGGAAATTGTGCACAGAATATTAGGCACATATCAATGCATTTCCTGTGTCTTCAGGATCTCGGCCCCTTTGGGGCCCTGGTTGCCTTGGTTGCTCTCCAGTGCTTTCCAACAGTTGGCCTTTGTATTTTATCCAGCGTTATAGTTGTTCTCAGTGGGGGATTAATCTGATATCATCCATTCCATCATAGCTGGAAGCAGATCATGCTTACTGTTTTAATTCTCAGAAGCCAGAAGGAGTGATGAGGGAAACTGTTGTAGTGGACCGAATTCTGTTCAACAAAGAACAGTTGGTTGGAGCTGCAGAAATGGTGAGAGCATGAGGAGGAAATGACCTGGATGTCTTTGACTATGCAGGGCTCCCACGGAGGGGTGTACCAGCATAGCCAGATCTATGCCCTGGACTTTAGAAATATAGATTTCAATCTCCCAAGGAAAAGATAGAAATTCCTAGGGCCAGATAAGTAAAAGTGAAGAATTATCAAAAGACTCTCAGAGTAAAAGTGAAATTTTGTTATAAAAAGTGCATTTCTCTCTAATGACAAAGTATCTTAAAGACAGAGAACCAAATCTTAAAAATAGACTGATATGCTGGTATGCCTTTTGGTATTTCTTTTTTGGAGTATAGATAATGGAAAATGGCTATAGATAGATAAGCTAATAGTTTGGACAACAAGAACAACAGAAGGACCTAAAGGAGAGGCTGAAGGGCTGGGAGAAACCTAATAAAATAAGATTTAACAGGGATAATGAATTTACTCAGGTCCTGAGAACCCAACTTCACAAGGGCAGGGAGATAAAAATCAGGTTTAATAAGAGCTAATGTGAAAAACAACCAACCAGTAGAACACCTTAAGCACTTAAGTTTACTTGAAACACAGTTTGAATTAATGGTATGAACTTGTCATAAAAAATAATCTTCAGGCATGTTAAGGGAAGTATAAAGTCTCAAATGGGTTCTGGGCTGTAGCCTGATTGCCACAGTCTGAGGGAGACATTAACCAATGGGGTGCGTTTGGAACAGCGCCAACAGCGTGGTGAAGGGAGTGGATCGCATCAAGCACTTCTGAAGATATGAGAAGGAGGCGTGTTGCAGCAGTTGTCTTCAAGGACGTCTTTGGCTACCACGTTGAAGGGGCTTTTGGGTCTTTTCCCCCTTCACATCATGAAAGACAGATTGTGGGGAGACAGAATTAAATTCAAATATAGGAAAGAATTTTAAATGAGCAGAACTGTTGGAAAGCAGAATGGGTTTCCTTGAAAGATGGTGGTGTCTCGCTCACTGCTGTGTGCTCAGGAGAAGCTGGACGCTGACGGTCAATCGTCGGTTGAAAGGTGGAGGAGATAAGGGAGTGTTTTGGTTGACCCATATTGTTTAAAAAGTTTGAGTGAACATTAAGGTTTGGGAGATTTTAAATAAAATACCAAATGTCTGGGGAATCTGGGTGGCTCAGTCGGTTAAGGTTTGTCTTCTGCTCAGGTCATGATCCTGGAGTCCCTGGATCGAGCCCCGCATCGGGCTCCCAGCTCAGTAGGGAATCTGCTTCTCCCTCTGACCCTCCCCCCTCTAGTGCTCTCTCTCTCTCTCTCACTCTCTCTCTCTCAAATACATAAAATCTTAAAAAAAAAAAAAAGTACCTAATGTCTGGATTTTGTTGAAGAATCAAATCTGCCAACAGTAGGCCCTCTTTTCTGCATGACAGCCGACCAACTGGAGCTCATTTTCTCCTCCCCTTTACACCAGCTGCATTCTCCAGTTGCCCAAAGTCTTTCCCACTCACGCAATGCATGCTCTTGTCCAGGCAATTTAACTCAGTTCCATCACCTGCCTGGCCCTGCCAGCACTGGAGTTTGAAACCCCCATTGGAGAGGAAACTCAACTGTTAGACAAGGGAAGGGCGACCCCACAGCCTTGCCACCCCCCCCTTCCTAGTGGGGAACCCCCCCCCACAGAGCCCCTGCTGCCAAGATGGCTGTTCTGTACTGTGCTTCTCCAGGCCGGACTGAGCAGTTTGGGCCGACACCTGATCTCAGGGCTGTCCGTTCACGGGGTGAGAGTAACACGTAATTGGGCCTGGCATGGAAAAAATGTGCTGAACCAACCAAACGTTCTCTCTCAGCTTCTAAAACTAAGAAACACAGCGTGAGCCACCAAGTCTGCAATGGTTTTGATACTAAGGAGAGGCTGGAAAGGTCATAAAGCCACACGCAAGTTGAAATTAAGGCAATTAAAGAGTTCATTTTTATAGGGATGGGAGGGAGCATGTGAACAGAGAAGCAGAGGAAAAGCCTGTGGCGTGAGAGAGACAAACCAAGTTGCTGGGTCCCAGAGCTGTTTTGGATCCTTATAGTTTTTCAGCTTGGTGCGTTTCCTTACAATTTCTCGAGCTAAGAGGAGCATTCTCTTGTCCTTGCACTCAAGAAAAGCTAATCAGAGCCACTATTAAGGCCTCTGCTAACCTGAAAGTCTGTGATTCTACAAATTGAATCTAAACGTCCACCTCCCTGATATGACCCCCACCCCCCCACCGCTGCGGACAGGTAACAAGTGCAGCAGGACTCCGTCTCTAAGACTACGTGCCCCACCTTTGCTTCTGCGACAAAGGTATACATATAATTCCAAGGCAAAAACGTGCAAGCATGTGAAGATCTAATTTTATCACATTATCATATTCCCAACAAGGAAAAAACAAGCGCGTAGGTAAACCTCCTTGCTTTCTTATATACATCCGTCAGCCCTAATCAGACAAACGCCACTTAAGTGATCGAAAACTATTCAGAGGTTGTCATCGTTCTTGTGAACCTGAAGAATATTTAACTTGTTGATTAAGTGCTTAACATTACAAATGAGTACAAAACTGTCTATCAGTTCTGGTGTGATTATTTTGGAAATGGTGTGAGTTTTGAGGTTGCTGTGATAATGGATGACCTTTGTGACATTTAAGACTTGCATCAGCCTATTTTGAGGGGTCGCTCTGAGGGCTCCAAGGAGAAAAAAAAAAAAAAAGAAAAAGAAAAAAGAAAGATGCAGATTATAACGTCACAGACTCGCTGATTTGACTTTCCCAGGCAACGGTTGTTGAAATGACATGACAAAGAAGTTGGGCTGTAGCTGAAGGGAGTGAAGGGAGTTGAGGAAATGCAAAGAAAATTTGTTATTGAAGAAAGCTGCCAACTCCGATGGGTCTCCCTGGCACTGGCCAGACAATCCGAAACTGGTCTCTGAGCAGTCACAGAGATTGGGGGACACACAGAGACAAAACAGCTGGGGAACTGACCGAACTTTCCACTTTGCAGCCAAGTGCTTTGGCGTCACGGAGATTAAGACTTGACTGATCTCACTGGAAAATTGTTCCAGCCTTTGCTATACTCTGTTTTCGTAGACACCGGTTGAGCATTCCCAGGGAAAAAAAATACCCACACCTGCTTAATCATTTCAGACACAACAGATACAGGGAACTTACGACAAATCAGTGAAAATAAGCAATTGTGTCCCCTCTCCCTGTTTTTGCTAGCATTTCAAAGATTTTCCCTTTTTCAAAGAAAAGGTATGTTTGCAATTTCTGGTAATAAAGACAAATTAACAAGAAACTGTCGGAGAGCGAGAGAGCATGTTTTATTGTCTACCTTTAAGATGTATTTTTAAGTCATATGCAGTAGAATACAGTAAAATTAGCTCTTTGTGGTGCTTGAGTTTTGTTAAATACGTAGCATTATGCACCCGTCACCAGGATCTGTAGGGAACAGCGCTGTCAGCCCTGGATTCCCCCCCCCCCCCCAGCAACCACTGATGTGTCCTCTGTCTCTCTACTTTTGCCCTTTCCAGAATGTTATATGAGTGGAATCATAGAATGTGTATTCTTTTTGTTTATTCATTATTGTTTTATTAACTTTTGCTAAAGTTTTCACAGATACAGCGGTCTGTGTAGAGAGAAGAAAATCTGGAAAAAATAGTTTGGTTCTGCGGGATCTTAAAAGATAAGAAGGAGGGAGTGGGGAAGTCGCCGGGCTCACCTGCAGAATCACTCTCACCTGTGCAGAGGATCTATCTTAAAGGTGGTGAGAGCTGATCCCAGGGATCGAGGGACCCAGGCTTAGCCTCTGCAACACTCAAAGGAAGAACCCATGTGCTTAGCCCTTGGCCACCTTTAACCAGCCTCGGGATCTGACCCAGGGCTGGGTAATTAACACAAGTAATTAGCTCCTGTTTAGTTATGAGAGTAGTTGTGGTGTATGCAGCATCAGGCTTGCGGAGAAAAGTGCAAATTAACTCAGCGTCCTGCTCCATAGCGGCCACCTTTATTACGCTTTATCAACACAGCAGCTGGGTTAGCCCTCCATTCAGTTTGCTTTCCCTCATTACGGTAATTGCCTTCTGAACAATGGCATGTGTCAGCTTGATCCTCCTGGCGAGGGGAACATGATTTGTTTGTACAAGTAAACCTGCTGGCACGAGGGGCAGCTGGCTGGGCTAATATTTGGTTCTTGAGATGGATATTAAGTTTTAAAAATCAAGTTAGATTTGCTCTACCAGAGATCCTTGGAAGGCTATTATATGTCAGGCCCTATGCCCGATGCATTCACACAAGTATGATGACCCCCACTTCTCAGATGAAGAAATCTATGTCCTACGAACCCCCATCCAGCTTCTCTGCCCCTCAGTGGACTCTCCCCCACGTTTGTGGGCTCCTATGGTTTTGTCCTTCAGGACCTTTGATAGAGTCTACAAAATGGCCACCACCGTGTTGAGCTTCTACCAAGAGGCAATGGTACCTCCAGAGGGATCACACCTTGTGTTTTGTCAACATACTTGGAAACTTTCTGAGAGTTTCACAACCACTTTATGAAGTACAGTGATGGCATGGGAGTCACTTCACTTGAGGTCCTTGGAGGCTCTTTAAAATGGCCGCTCCTCCAGCCTCTCCATGGGCATCTCCAACTGTTGTTTACAAGGAGATTTAGGAAAGACTTTTGAGCCGTTGACCATCCTGACAAAGAAGGGAGTGGCCTCCACTCAGACTCTCTAGAGGAGACTAAGTCATAACTCCTAGCAGTGAGTGGGCCCAGTGCTGTGCAGCTGCCAGGAAGGAGGTCTCCTGCAGCCTGAGAGGGCTCTGAAACCTTCATTAGTCCCATTGTAAATGGTTATTTATGGAGGAGTGTGTGTGTGTGTGTGTGTGTGTGTACCTTATGCAGGGAAAATACAAGAAAAAGGGAAGAGACAATCTGGTTTGTTCCTTCTGGGAGTTAGCTGGGGAGAAAAACCAGTTATCTCAAATGACTGGGTGACATAGGTCCTTAGACGTACACACGTCCATAGTCATATCTTTGTAGGAGTGGTGGAAGTAACGACAAGAGGTGGGGAAAAAAAAACAGGCTCAGGAGTCAGGTAAATGTTGGCTCAGTTTCCACCTTTCACTTATTCTCTGTGTGACTTTGAGCTAGCTCTTTAAATTCTGTGAGCCTCAGTTTCCCCATGTGAAGTGGAGGTTAATATTACTGCCCTTGTACGGCTACTGTAATAAATAAGGTCATGCCGTTAAAGCTAATGAACTGAAGACTATTTGACTTCAAAATCCATGCTCTTAGGCATGAGGCAGAGAGATAGATGACTGTGTCTGTGCGTATGTTTCCATTACAGAGCTGGGCTGAGAAAGAAATCTGGTTAAGGTTTTTTTTGTTGTTGTTTTTTGTTTTTTTTCCAATTTTGAGGGTCTTAGGATAAAACCAATAGGTTGAAGGTGGGCATGTAAGGCCTTTTAACAACTGCTAGTAAATATTTGGAGTACACGGGGGCTACTTGGCTTCATCGGGGATTCCACCCGCTAGGGCTGAAAGGGGGTCTGTTGCAGCGTTGTGACTAAGTGGTTTCCCTCCTGCAGCAAGTGGTGAGCATACAGGCATCTGGACTGAGTCTAAAGGACTGATTACGGAGGGATTAGGTGCCCTAGTACCAGCCCGCTCTTATCTAGCGGGGTTATTTATGGTTAGTCAAGTAAAGGTGACAACCCAGAGAACCATCCTTTATGTGGTTTCGCAGGGGTAGTGTGGTTATCAGACACTGTCTGGGCACCTCATGTCCCCCTGGGACATGGCAGCAAAGCAATGTAGGAACAAGCGACAACTACCCTCCCCTAACCTCCCCTCACCCCCACAGAAAGCAAAAACAAAAACAAAGAACAACCCTACAACTGTGAGCTTTCGATACTTGTTTATAAGAAACCAGCCAGGTGCTCATTTAAAAAATAACATTAAAAAGTTATCTAAGGAGTATGTGTTTATTGTAGAAAGTTGGGAAAATGTGGGTAAGTAAAAAAAAGGAACAGAGTTACCTACAAGCCGCCTTTCTCTCTCCTTCAAGATAACCGTTGTTAATATGTCGGTGTGCATCCCTTCGGGATATTTTAGCTACACACACACACCCCCCGCATGTATAGACATATGCATATGTTTGTTTATAGAAATGGGGTTCTCTATACACACAGTTTTATAAACTGAATTCTTCACATACTATCTCATAAACATTTTCCAAGTTATGAAATCTTTGAGGCACTGTATCTTTTTATAGGGGGAGCTGGCTCTAACATCAGACATTTGGGGTATCCCTCTAAAATGCAGCCCTCCGAAGAGGCCTGGCCCCTGGGATTACTCTTTGGGTATATTGTGAATTCAGGGAGCTCGAGTGGGCTCTGGGAGCCCCACGTGCAAGAAATCAGCTTTCAGAGGCCCTAAATAAGAACCAGAGTTATTGTGGCTTCTTCATAAAAGTGAATTGGAATAACAAATCCCGCCTGACATCTCAGCCAGCAGGGACCCTTTGCTGCGTGTGCACATTTGCAATCCAAATAAGGCTTCAAAACCTAAGAAGAGAATGGGCGACAGAGCCTGCGAGGCTGAGAAATGCTTCCTTGTCACTTCCTTGGCGAGGGAACTGATCTTTCCACCACCTTCTTACTTACCTCCATCATACCGCAAACCTGCAGCATATTTCCCTCTGTGGGCTCTTGGCAGCCAGACCTCCAGCCCGTGGATAAAAGATGTGAGCTCATTTTACCCACAACCTCTCTATTCCTCTCTTCTTAAGAGCTTTCACGCTAGCTCACATCAGCGAGGCTTGGTGTCTTGATTCTTTTTTTTTTTTTAAAGACTTTATTTATTTATTTGAGAGAGAGAGAGACAGCCAGCGAGAGAGGGAACACGGGCAGGGGGAGTGGGAGAGGAAGAAGCAGGTTCCCAGCAGAGGAGCCTGATGCAGGGCTCGATCCCAGGACTCTGGGATCACGCCCTGAGCCGAAGGCAGATGCTTAAGACTGAGCCACCCAGGCGCCCCTGGTGTCTTGATTCTGACATGAACTAACACTGAGGCTTCAGAGAAAAGGGTTTTGATGTCATTTCAAAATGATACTAATGAAATTAACTCTAATTTGTTAACGCAGGAGCAAGAGATTTCAGAAGTTTTTACTAGCAAGCAAGGAGAGCCCATTTCTGAGATGTGGGGTGTTTGCCTGCTTCCTGGTCCTCTAGCCTCCTGGGGGGCTGGGCAGGCTGCTACGCCCAGCCTGCAGCTCCCCCTCGCAACGGGTATTCCTGATCTCTGGCCCCATCTCATTTGTGTGCTTGCAGCCCTCGTTAGTACTGGTTAGAATCAGCTGCGACCGAAGCCGGAAGAATGTGTTGGGGAGTTTCCGGTACTCAAATCACAGGAAGGATGGTGGGGCGGGTGGGCCTCAGGGGTCTTGGATGTCAGGGACTGCGTGCCCGCTGCCTTTTGTCCTTTCTGCTTTCTGAAGGCCTATTCTCTCCACCAGAACATTCCTGTAGCTTCTGCTAGGGAGGGCCCTGGGTGCCGGGGTGGGGCTGGGGCGGATGGCCGCCCCCTACAACGTCACGGATGGAATGTAGGGGAGGTTTATCTAAAGGTGGGGAGTGTGTTTCTCAGAAGTGGGCAGATGAAAAGAACACACATAGATTCAGCTCTTTCCATCCAGTTTTGCTTTTCAGTTCCTTCAAACATACGTCATCTTCATACTGGTCTCTCCTTGGTCCTCCTTGTCCTCTGCCCACCTCTGTCCATGTGCTCTTGTTTACACTGGTTCCCAGGCACAAATGCTTCCTTCCCTCTCTATTTATCCAAATCCTGCCCATTACCCGAAGGCTGACTCTCATCAGGTTCTCCCCCACCTGTTCCAGCCTGTTTGAATCTCCTCTCCCCAAACGTGGACAGATAAACTCCTTGTGTACTTTGTCAGCTCCTGTTTTCTGAGTTGAGTCTTATCTCTACTGCCCTCTCCTTGCCCTTCCCTGGGAGACCTGACCACTCATTCTATCTCTGCCTTCTCATTTCCCACGGATAACTTTAAACCATTTTACTCTGGCTTCTTTCTCTTTCTCTTTCCCAAAATGCTTTTGCTAGACCCATCCATGGCATCTGCACTGTCCTATTGGTCACTTTTTAGTTTTTATCTTATTTAATCTTTCAGAAGTATTGGACTCAGTTGGCCACTTTCTCACCCTTAAATCCTCTCTTCTCTTGGATTTCATGACACCAAGCTCTACTTGTTTCTCCCCACTTGAAACACTACTCTTAGTGAGAAGAGTCTTCTCTTGTCTTCTGGAGTGCCTGAGTGGCTCAGTCAGTGAAGAATTCAGCTTTTGATTTTGGCTCAGGTCATGACCTCAGGGTCGTGAGATGGAGCCCTGAGTCAGGCTCCATGCTCAGTGTGGAGTCTGCTTGTGATTCTCTCTCCCTCTGCCCCTCCCCCCACTCACACTCTCTGTCTCTCAAATAAATAAATAAATAAATAAAATCTTAAAATATATATATATTCCTTTTCTTTCATCTGGCCAAGGCCAAGGCTTCTTTCTGTCTACAGCCTCTCCCCACATAACCTTAGCCAGTTCTATGGTTTTATATACCAGCGACCTGCTGTTGGCTGCCTCATTTATACCTCCCCCAGGTCTTTGCAGCTCCAGACATATACATCCTACTCTCCATTTGACATCTCTGCTTGTATGTCCCATATACATCTCAAAATTAATATGTCCAAAAGTGAATTCCCCCCAGAAATGTGTTTTTTCTAGAGGCCTTCCCATCCGAATAAATGGCACCTTCGCACCCCCCGTTGTTCTTACCAGGGTAAACCTTGACACTTTCTTCTCCCACACTACCCATATCCATCAACAAAGGACAGTTCCAAAACATTTAAGTTCATCTCTTTCTGTCCATGTCCCATGTCACTGCCTCATTGTACACTGTCACATCCTCTCATCTAGAATAGCCCCTGAACTCACCTGATTCCTTTCAAGTCACCCTGCCCCACCATTGCCCACCCAGCAGCCAGGCTTCTTTCCACATCATTCCTCTGCTCCTAAACGTCAATGGTGAGTTATTGCTACTTAGAAGAAATCCAAAATCCAAACTCCGTCCTATTGAGACCTGAGTCTCCAGGTCTCCTGAGTCGGCTTTCTCTCCAGCCTTACCTTCCCATCAGCCCCCTGTTGACACTCCCACCTATACTGACAAACTTTGCATCCTTCAGCTTCCAAGTTCCTGCAGGCCCTGGCACACACCTTCCCAAGTTCATGTCTGGAACTTCCTGTTCCTCACTGTTTGTATCCTTTAGGTTACAGCTTAGGTCACTCCTAACAGAGGCCTTCCCTGACTTACCCAAACTAAATTAAGACCATGTACCATAGATTCTATCATAGTGCTCCTACTTTTCTACATAACGTTCATTACAATTTAATTATATGTTACTTGTGTGATTGTTTGTGACCCATTAAATGGTCTGCTTCACGAGGGCAGGGCTCTCATTTGTCACTGTTTCCGCAGGAACATGATGTGTGCTCAATAAGAAGATTTTGAATGAAGGAATGGATAAATAAAAATAACTAGATTTTAATATCCCCAAAGGACAAAGTGGTTCTCATTCTTTTCACCCTCAGCCAAGAGTTAATAAATACTTATTGACCTCAATACTCTATCGTGGAAAAAAAATAACAGCAACAAGGAAGAGAATCACAGCATTATAAATCTATGTGACAGTATAAAAGTTATGTACATTAATATAATTAGTCCCAGCAAATAAGGGACAGGATTCTACCCACAGGATTCCTGAATTTGTGAAATAGCAATGTGCTTAATAATGTAAGTTTATTATATTTTGAAATAACAGATGAATTGGACACACATATCTGGATATTTGGCATTGTATAGACAAAAACATCTGGATTATTGGCAGAATATTTCTACTTAACTGATGTATTTTAGAGCTGTGTAAACAGTCACAGATTACTCTGAAATTATGTTTCTTGGGAGGTTGCCACATGAATAAATGATGGAGGAGATTTCTGGTTCCAGAAAGATGATGGACTAAGAAACTTGAAATCCCACAAACACACAGAAATTCTGGATACATATATCCTTAAATATTGCATAGCTGAGATCATGACTATCTGAAATGAGGAGGAAACTGAAAATCAGAACAGTAAGTACATGCATTGACCTGGGAGTTGGCTTTTGGTCCCAGTAAACGTAGGGTCTTGGGTTTTAACACCTATTTGAGAACAGGAGACAAGGTCTTGGAATACTGAGAAGTATAAATCAGGACTTTTGAAGAGCCGAATTCTCATTGGAAAGGGAGATTAGAAAAAATCCACCTCTTGGCACAAGGAGAAGACAAGGAAGCCGTCTCAGCTTGAGTCTAGGGAAACAGACCTTCTAGAGAAAATTAAGCACTGGGCTAGCCCTTGGGTTTTGGGTCCAAAACATGTCTTGAACCCACTCAGAAAACATGCAAATATCTCTGCAAGTCTCAGGAAACTCCTAGCAGAGAAATAAACATAACAATCTGTCCCAGAGTGGATACCCTTGGAATGCCTGCAATTCTGAATCACCCTGATGTGACACTCCAACAACACAGGCCTCACTGTATTTTCTCAGAAAATAAGCTCCATTAGAGATGAGCTCATGAGTTTAAAAAATTAAAAACATACAATGAAATAATTCACTGTGAGCGAGAGTCAGCAGACACAACAAACAGTAGGATTCAAGTCCCATGAACTTGAGATAACAGAAGAACAATCAGAGAGGGAAAAGTATGCTAAAAATGCTTTAAAACATAATAGGAGGAATCAAACTCTGGAGGAAAGATCAAGATACTATAAATAAAGAAAAGAAGGTTTAAATATAACTAAATAAACTTTCTAGAAATGAGAGCTGTATTCATTGAATAAAAAACTCATCTTGATGGGTTTCACAACACATTAGTACACTACAGGAGAAAATTATTGAACTAAAGGTTAGAGGATTTTACCTAAAATGCAGCAGAGAGAGATAAGACAGAAAAAAAAAAAAAGAGCTCAAGATCATGATAATGAGAAAGTCCAACACAAAGGTATTAAGAGTTCCAGAAAGAGATAATAGAGAGAAAAGTTTAGAGGAAAATGGATGATAATTCTGAGCTGATTAGAGTCATGAACCCTCAAATGGAGGAATCCTAAGGAATCCCAAGCTGGGGAAGTCTAAAAAAAAAGCAAACCACACCTAGATATTTTCTAGTGAACCTATTTAAACACCAAGTAAAAAGAGAAAAATCTACAAGTCAAAGAGGGGTAAGAGATCACATGCATAATAACAATGGTTAGAATGACAAGATTTTTCAATACCAACAATAGAGACCAGAAGATAATATAATAGCATCTTAGAATTACCATATTAATCAAGAAAGGGGAAAAAACAAAGGCAGTTTAGTTAACAAATAATGTGGAGAAATTGCCTCTCACAGAACTTCACAGAATTTAAAAAAATTACCAAAAAATGTATCTAAGTAAGAAGGAAATAGATGGAAGAAAGCAGGCTGCAAGAAGTAACTTTGGGAAAATAAGTCCGAAAGCATGTGGGCAGATCTGAGCAAATATTGTCACCCAATAGTAATGACATGTTTGGGGACTATAACAACAAGAATTGAAATAGTAGACCACGGTAATGAGTCGGACAGGATACGGAAATTAAGAGTTCAGGAATTTTAAGGTTTTTGTGTTGTTTCTCTGGAAGCTGGCTATCAATCAACTTTAGATCTTGTTAAATCAATATGACTGTTGAAATTTTAAGAGTAAATACCAAAAAAAAAAAAAGTAAAATTAGAATATGAAACATTTAAGCTACTGTTGAGAGGAAGGGGAATAACGAAAATCTCATTAATCCAAGAGAAAAAGAAATAATGACAAATTATGGTAAATAGAAATTATAAAATAATAGAATGAAAATAAATCTAAATATATCACTAATCACAGCACATTTAAGTGGGTTAAATGTGAAGGCCCCCAGGCTTTTTACATTTTTCATTTATTTAAGTTCATCTACTGATGCATACATTACATACGACAAATTAACTGATTTTAAAGTATTCAATTTGAAGAATTTGAGATGTTGCGCAACCACCCAAATCATAAAACAGAACATGACCATTCCCTCTAAAATTTCCTTTATGCCTTTTCAGTCAATATACTTCTGCCCTATCCACCCCCTTGTAACTACTGATCTGTTTACAATAACTGTAGCTTGAGTTTTCTAGAATTGGATATAAATGGAATCACAGCATGAACTCTTTTATTTTCTTTTTTCCTGCCTTTTTTCACTTAGCACAATGCTCTTTGAGATTCATCCATGTCATTGTATGTATTGGTACATTCTTTTTTTACTGGTGAGAGGTATTCCATTTTCTTTATCCATTTCCCAGTTGAGGGACATTTGGATTCTTCCAGCTTTTAGCTGTTACGAATAAAGCTGCAGTAAACATCACAAAAGGTTGCTGTATGAACATATGTTTTTATTTCTTTGGCTAACATCTAAGGAATGATACTGCATGGTGAGTTTATGTTAATTTACAATAAGCTGCCAAACGATTTTCCAAGGTAGTTATACCATTCTGAATTTTCACCAGTAATTGAGAGGTCCAACTGTTCCACGTTCTCACCAACACCTGTGTACTCCCATGATAATTTAGTACAAGTTTAGTGACTTAAACAATACAAATTTATTGGCTAAGAAGTCTTGCTAGACTAATGATTAAGGTATTGGCAAGACTGTCTTCTTTCAGGAGGCTGTAGGAGAGGAACGATTTCTTTGTTCACTGCTCATTTTCTTGCTGGCTATAAATTGCTGTACATTCCAGCTCCTCTAATTGGTTCTCCCCCCATTAGTTTCAGGTGTACAACATAGTGATTTGGCAAGTTTATACATCACAAGTATAGCTACCATCTTTCACCGTACAATGCGATTACAATATCATTGACTATATCCCTTATGCTGTGCCTTTTATTCCTGTGCCTTATTCATTCCATGAATAAGAAGCCTGAATCTCTCACTCCCCTTCACCAATTTGGCCATTCCTCCTCCCTCTGGCGATATATTGCACAGCCATAAAAAAAGGATGAGATAAGGCCATTTGCAAAACATGGACAGACCTAGAGTATATTATGCTAAGTGAATTAAATTAGACTGAGAACGATAAATACCATAATATTTCACTCATATGAGGAATCTCAAAAAAAAATGAATAAACAAACGAAAAACAGAATCATACCTATAAAGAACAATTTTGTTCTTTTTCAAAATTGTTATGGCTACTCTAGGTCCTTTGCATCTCCATATAAATATTCAAATCAGCTTATACATTTCTACGAATAAAAAAGAGACTTCAGCTTATACATTTCTACGAATAAAAAAGATTTTCCTGGAATTGCCTTGAATAGCTAAATTCAGACAGAACTGATACCATAACAATAAATCTTCTGATCCATGAACATGATATATCTCACTTTTTATTTGGGTCATCTTTAACACCTCTTGGCAATGTTTTGTAGTTTTTGGTTCATTTATTTTGAAAATACTTTGTTAAATCTCTCCCCAAGTACTTCATACATTTTGATGCCACTATAAATGTTACTGTTTTTCAATATCAATTTTCAAATGTTAACTCCTATATTTTGTATGTTGACCTTTAAGCTTGACACTTTGTTAAAGTGTCTGTTGGTTTTTTTTTTTGTAGGTTCTATAGGTTTTTCTCTCTAGATGATCATACCATCTATATGCATTTTATTTCTTTTTGTTGCTTGATTTCCTTTGCTAGGTACTCCAATTTAATATTGAATAGATGTAATAAGAGTGAACATTCTTGTTCTCAATATTAGGGGTAAAGCATTGTCTTTCATCCTTAAACGTGATAGTAGTTATAGGTATTCATAGATGCCCTTTATCAGATGGATAAATTTGTGTAGCATGAGTACTATTGCATCCTCAAAAAAAAAATCCCTAAAAATTTCATCCTTAAAAAAAAAATGAGTACTATTTTATCACTGAAACCAGTGAAACCATCTGAGCCTGGAGTTTTCTTTGTGAGAAGGGTTATAACTACAAATTCACTTAAAAACAAACCAGTGTTGGGCTGTTCTGGTCATATATGTTTTTTAGTGAGCTTTGACAATTTGTGACCTCCAAGAAATTTGTCTATTTAATTTGTCTAGTATATTGGCATAAAATTGTTCATTATATTTCCTTACTATCTCAGTAATGCTACTGGATCTGTAGTGATGCTTCTTCTTTCATTCATAACATTGGTAATTTGTCTTCTTTCTTTTCCTGATCAGTTTGGCTAAATGCTTACTGGTTTATTGATCTTTTCAAATAACCAGCTTTTGGTTTCATTGATTTTCTTGATTCTTTTAAAATTACCTTTTCATTTCTATTTCATTGATATCTGCTCTTACTTTTATTATTTCTTTCCTTTTGCTTACTTTGGGTTTAATTTGCTCTTGTTTTTGCTTTCCTCTGGTGGACATTTAGTTAATTGATTTGAGATCTTTCTTTCTTAATGTAGACATTCAATGCTACCAAATTCCTCTAAGATTTGTTTGGCTGTATCTCATATATGTTGTTATGCTGCATTTTCATTTTCATTCAATTCAAAATATCTTTTCCTTAACTTATGGGTAATTTAGAAGTGTTTCCTTAAAATTTTGAATATTTGGTCATATTCCAGATATATATGTTATTAATTTATAGTTGTGTGAAAATATACTGTGTTCAGATAATGTATTTTGCGTGATTTCACTTTTTTCTAAATTTATTGAGATTTGTGTTACAGTTCAGGATTTGGTTTATCCTGGTGAACCACCTGTGTGCCTTTAAAAAATGTGTAATTCTGCCATTGTCAATGGAGTGTTCTCTAAATGATTGATTGGGTCAAATTGGTCAATAGAGTTGTCAATATTCTAGATAATTACTGATTTTCTCTTTGTTCTAACAGTTATGAGAAAAGAGTGTTGAAATCTTCAACTATAATTGTGTACTTATCTATTTTTCCTTTCACTTCTGCTAGTCTTTGCTTCATGTATTTTGAAGCTCTGCGAATGGGTGCATTCACATTTAGTTTTATTATATCCTCATGGTGATTTGACTTCTTTATCATTATGAAATGTCCCTCTTTATCTCAAATAATCTCTAATAATATATATTTCTCCAAAATTTACTCTGACAATGACATAGTTATTCCAGCTCACTTTTTTTTTTTTTGGTTTATTTGTTTATTTGAGAGAGAGAGGGAGAGAACAAGCAGGAAGGGCAAAGGGAGAGGGAGAGAATCTCCAGCAGACTCTAAACTGAGTGTGGAGCCCAACATGGGGCTTGATCTCATGACCCTGAGACCACAACCTGAGCCAAACTGAGAGTAAGGCACTTAATGGACTCTGCCACCCAAACACCCCCAGCTTACTTTTGATTACTGTTTGCACTCAGTATCTTTTCCATTCTTTTAAAATCTGACTTTATACGTAAAGTGGATTAGTTCTAGAGGACATGTGGTTGGGTCTTGCTTTTTCTCCCCCTCCCCCCCATATGATAACCTCTGCCTTTTAACTGCGTTGTTTAGAACATGTGCACTCAATGTATTTCATCATGTCATTAGATTTAAATCTATCATCTTATCTCTTTTCTGTTTGTTCCATCTTGTCTATGTTTATGTTTCTCCTTATCTGCTTTCTTTTGGATTAAGTATTTCTAATAATTCCATCTTATTTGCCCTACCAGCTCATTATGTACATCTCTTTTTTGTATGTGTGGTTGATAGAGGGTTTATGATGGACATTGTTACGTTAAACATTGTCTATCTTAAATAACGTTAAATCACTTCAAGTACAGTGTAGGACCTTTACAACAGTACGTGTAGGATTCCCTTTTCCATCCTTTATGCTCTTGCTCTAAATTGTCCTACATATGCTATAAACTACACAATATATTGTTATTTCTTTTATTCTGATCGGTCAATTATCAATTAAAGAAATGTAAACATGAGAAAGATGCCATTTATATTTACTCATTTATTTACGATTAGGGCCCAGTTCATTTCTTTATACATCCAAATTGCCATCTGTTATCATTTTCTTTTTGCCTGAAGAAGTTGCTTTAATACTTCTGGATGAATGTAATGAAAAATAAAAGTGATAAAAGTAAATCCAAATATTTTACTAATTATGCTACGTTTTAATGTATTTTACCACCAGATATAATATAGTGGCTCAGACTGGATTTTTAAAAATCCTGTTCTATGCTGTTTACAAGAAACACACCTACAACATAATGACACAGAATGGTTCACAGTAAAATCAAATATTAATTAAACTGAGAAACTATAGTAATAACAGAAAAGATACACCTTAAGGCAAAAAAGTACTATTAAGAATAAAGAGGCTTGCGGCTCTGCTCAGTGAGTTAAGTGTCTGCCTTCGGCTTAGGTCATGATCCCCACTCCTCAGCAGGGAGTCTCTGCTTCTCCCTCTCCCTCTGGCCCTCCTCTCCACTGGTGCTTTTGCTCTCTTTCTCTCTCTAAAACAAATAAATAAAATCTTAAAAAAAAAAAAGAATAAGAAGGCTTGTCACATGATGATCAAAGAAAAATTCAACACAAGATGTGACAATTCTGAACTTTTAAGTACCTAATAATTTAGCCCAAAATCATATAATACAAAATGGACAGAATTATAAGGAAGTTCACAAATCTGCAATCTTGGCAGGAGATTTTAAGAACCTTTGCCTTACCTTGATGAATGAGATAGACAAAATATGAAATGATACAAGGATTTGAATAGTATAATGACAAAGCTTATATATTGGATCTCTCTCTATACCTATGTCTTTAAATTTGTACAGAGAACCTCTCACTCAACAATTAAGAAATTCACATTCATTCATGAATGTAATTTATAATATAAGAAGAGAGAAAACTTCAGAACTCTTAAACATTTAACATATACCCCATATTCTCTGTAACAAAGGGGGAAAAAAGAAATTAAATACCACAAGAAAGCACAAAAACCCACTTTGTTAAATTTTAAAACCCACTTCTAAATAATTAATGGTCAAAGAAAGAATTATAATAAAATATAAAAAATTAATCATACTTGTGGGAGATAGCTAAAAGAGTTTTAAAAAATAAATCTATACATTTAAATGTAATAAAATGAACCAATATAGTTATTAGGAAAAACAGCAACAGATTAAATAGAAAGGATATATAAGAGAAGAAATCATCCAAAACTGAAATCAATGAAATAGAAAAGGAAAATAGAATTGAAAAGATTACTAAATCCAACAGCTTGTTCTTTGAAAAGACTCATAGAATAAGAAAATCTCTAGCAAGATTTAGCCAGAAACAAAGGAGACAAATACATACAGCTGACATTTTAGAAATCTTAAGCAAAATTTATCAACAAAAATATGACATTGAGATTAGATTTTCTTAAAAAAAATCTCACTTCTAAAACATTGGCTCAATAATAGACAGAAAACCTTAGTAGGTCTATAACCCATAAAGAAAATGAACTTAAAGTTAAGTGTCTAGTTGTTTCCTATTCTTTAATACAAACAAAACCCTTGAATTCTGCCAACACTCTAAGAAACAAATACTATTTTATGACAACTGTTCACAGCATACGGGAAAAAGAAGGAAAGACCTTCCCCCAACTTCTTTTATGAATTAGTATAACCCTGATACCAAAACTCAAAGAAGAGTAAGATGAAGGAAAATTATTGAATGATTTCACTTATGAATATTGATACAAAATTCTAAATAAAATACTGGCAAAATAAATCCAGCAATACACAAAATACATTATCACCAAATTCTGGGGTTTTCCTGGAATACAAGAAGGCTAACTTACCACATTAACAAATCAAAGGACAAAATAATATAATCTTTTAAATAGATGCAGGAAATAAATTTTATATCATTCAAAACCCATTCTTAATGAAAATCCTTAACAAACCATGACTAGAAGGGAAACTTTAACTTAATAACCTACCCAAACCCCACAATTAACATTATATTTACTGGTAAAATATCAAAAACATTCCTTTTTAAATCAGTATCAAGCTAAGGATATCTACCATCACAACTGCTATTTAATATTAGTCCTGAAGTTCTAGTAATTAGAAAAAGAACTATGATGATTAGAAAAGAGAAAATCCTAACAAGATAATATGTTTATCTGCAGATTAACTATTGGACAAGCTAAACTGCAGATAAATTTCTGGCAGAATTCAGCAAGGTTGCTAGATATAAGACGAATGTCCAAAACCTAATAGTTCCATTTATCAGCAATAAATTATTAGTAACTGGAATTACAGACAATATTCTCTGTCTAGCAATAAAAAATAGCAATAGGATGCAATGTGACAAAAATGAGATGTCTTTATAAGAAATTACAAAATTTTTCAAAAGACATCAAAAAAGCTCTAAATAAGTAAAGAGATACCACCTACCACCACGACAGAAAGGCTCAATATTATAAGGTTAATAATACTCTTAAATTAATTTATAAAAGCAGTTCAATTCCATTCCTGACTGGGAATTTTCCAAATTGATCCTAAAGTTATTATGCTATAGCGGAAAAGGCCCAGAATAGTAAAGGTAGTTTTGTGGAAGACTAACAGTGGAGAGGGGTGGGGAGTCGTTGTAGATACCAAGACTTATAAAACTATAACGATAAAGACAGCAGAACTGGAAAGGGATAGAGAAACAGATCAGCTGGGCAGATTATTAATTCAGAAACACCTCCCATATTAGGTAACCTGACATTTGACGGAAAGCTGTCATTACCAATCGAGGAGAGGACTGTTAATAGCCAGGGCTGGGCCAATTGGCTGTCTACGGACAAAAAGAAAAATAGGTTTTTATCTTACTTCATTCATAGGTTACAGACTTGTATGAAAAGCTGTAAAGCTTTTAGAAGAAAATATAGCTGAATACTTTTATGATGTTGGGGGTAGGGAAGCTGTTCTCAAGAAGCAAAAAACACAAAACAAATCCCAGGCATGAACATTTTGATTAGATGGTTTTAATCCTGCATCATATGCCACAAAGTAAAGAGACAAGCCACTGAGAAAGAATATATCTGCAATCCTTATAAAGTGACAGAGAATTAATCTGCACTATATAAAGAAATCCTGCACATGAATATAATTAAGACGAACAAGCTTATAGAAAAACGAGGAAAGGATTTGGACGGACGATTCTGGAAAGGAAACCTAAGTGGTCAGTATGGAGATCTCGGCCACAGTAATAATCTGGGAAGTAAAAATTAAGAGTTATCACTTACACTCTTCAGAAAGGCAAAATTTAGAAGACTGGTAAGAACTGGCAGGGACGTGCGGAACTGGGGATCCCAATACCCAGCTGGTGAGAGTACACATTGGCATGACCCACCCCTGAGGGAAGTGGGGTGGATGTGTGTTTGAAGATGTGCATACGGTCTGACCTGGCGGTTCTCGAAGGAGCCGTGAGTACCACGTGCACTGCAGCCAGCCCCCCGTGGAAGAGTCATCATTTCAGCAGGGATCACACCAGGCAGTGGTTACCCTGAAACACTGCGACCTGTCTGAATTACCATATACACTATATTTCACATACATCATAGCATATATTTGACATTTTCATCTTTTCTACTGTCTATCTCACGAAGGCAGGTTGTCTCTGTCTTTTCTTTTTCCCGCTAATCTTACCACCCAGCACCTAAAACAGTGCCTGGTGTATTGTTGGAAACCTATAACTATTTGTGGCAAAAGTGAATTGGCCAAATCTCAAAAACACAACACTGAACCAAAAAATGAAGATGTGAAACGGTAGGGATACCATTCACGTGAGTTTTAAAGCATATGATGGTACATAGTTTATGGCTACCAAATGGATGTGTAGTAAAAAACAAATAAATAAATATGCATATTAACTAGTAGCCATCTCTGGGGAGAGCCTAGGGTGGGGGATGTTTTGGGGTCGGGTTTTAATCACATCTATAACATTTTGTTTCTTAGATTGGTCGACCTGACATAAATTTGGCAAGATGTTAACATCTTTTATCTGGGGTGTTTGAAATATTTTATAATGAAAAAAAGTTGCTGGTGAGTGAAGAAGAGAGAGGTTGTCAGGGTATCTCGTTATATGAAGGCTGTTCCTGCATTTCTGATGCCAAGGCCACCTTGGACATATGGAATTTTTCACAGTAACCCCCTCTCCTTAAAGTTGCTGACGCCACCCTAGGCAGTCACGCACAGGTGTTTCTGGTTCTACTTATCTTGGAAGATCTAATTCTGCTGTGCTTTATTTAATCAGGGCTCTCTATTTGCCTGTGGGGAGAGGGCATCAGCTACTGGAAATGAGCCCTTCCCCAGTCAGCCATAACGTCACTGTCCACTAACCAGGGTTGGGGAGCGGACGCAGGCATCTCTGTGATCAGATGATCGGTGTATGCCAGGCAGAACGAACTGCAAGGCTGGAGCAGACGAAGACATTTATTAACACAGATAAGTTTTTATTGAATTAAGAAGGAGCACTTAGAAGGAAGACTCTAGGGAGTAAGAGGATTAAGTCATTTTGAAACATTTTTCTCCTGTCAAGTGAGCAAATGAAACGTCAGCGTGGCCGTCTGATTCTGATTCTCTCTAGCCGTGTGGAATGGCAGCCTCCAAAGTGAAGAAGAGAGCGCTCTTAGTTCCCAGGAGAAGCGTCCACAAGTAGGAGTCAGGAACGACCTATCTACAGGACATGTCCACGATCAGAATATCCAGAGAGTACACCACTCTGGTAACAAAGGAAGGTGACGCGTAAGGAGCCATGGTCTTTTTTATTATTAAAAAATACGATTTTTAATAAAAAGTGTTGATGGACTTTCCTTCCTTGGTTGGTTGCTCTCAGGTAGAACACATAAAAGGTCCGCCATCTTAGCCACAACCTTGGAGTGGCCATTACTGTTCTCACTGTGCCCATAAGGCTGTGTTGTTCCAGTGAGGTTACCTAATGCTGGTCACAGAGCAGGGGTGGGGCTCCAGGTGCCACCCCTTCAACACCTTCACCTCTTTCCACTGCCTCACCACCACCCCCCTCAGTCCCACCCCCGCCAACACACACACATTTGAGACTTTGACGACCAAGTATCTTTGGTTCACATTCTGAGCATGACATTGTGTGTGAGGGATGGTTGAATGTGTTCTGAGCTGAGAGTATCCTGTACAAACTGCTTGTTATATTTTTCTTTTCCAAGACTTCCAGTTGGTTCTTTCCCCTATCTTTTTCTATTTCATTACTTCTTAGTTTTGTTTCATAAAGTCTTGTTAATATCTTGGCTTACCTTCCTTTATATATTCAAGAACTTATACATGCTCTTTTTTTTTTTTAAGATTTTTTGTTTATTTATTTGAGAGAAAGTGAGAGAGAAAGCACGCGCGCATGAGCAGGAGAAGGGGCAGAGGGAGAAGCTGGCTCCCCACTGAGCAGGGAGTCCACGTCCAGGCTCAATCCCAGGACTCCAGGTCATGACCTGAGCCGAAGGCAGACACTTAACTGACTGAGCCCCCCCTGCTGCCCCCCCCCGTGTCCCAAACATGCTCCTTTTAAATTTGTTTTGAGATTGCTTCTATTACATGCATTCATAAAGAGTAGGTTTATCTGTTGATTAATTGAGTTTGTGGGAACGCTGTCTCAGAACTACATCTCCCGTGTCCCTTGGAATTTTGTTTGCAAGACCACTGGGACTGGGATCTGTTTCTGATTTCTCTTCGTCCTTCTCATTTCATGCCTCCCTGGTTTTGTGGTTGCCCCCAGCCACCCACCCGAGATGGCCTGTTTCCTTGGTGATACCCTCACCCAGGTGAAGCCATTCTCAGCTCCTGCCCAGCTGTGAGGATGAATTATGATACCATCCGTGTTCTGCCCTTCCTGCCCCACTCCCTCTGAAGTTGGCCTCTAGGAAAGGGAAGCTTTCAATCCCAGCTACCCCTATGATTGAGCTCTGGCTTCCTCTGCTTGGAGCCCCAAAGTTTGTGACATCAGCACTTACCACTGTGTTCAATTTCTAGTCCTTGGATGTGTTTATTTTGGTTCTAATTGTGACCCTGTCTTTTTTAGGTTAAAAAAAAAATTCATCTATAATTACTATGCTTGCAGAGCAGGGAGAGATTCAAAGGGTAAACTCACAATATTACTTTGACCTGAAGCCCAAAAGCTGCTATTAATTTTTTTTTTATTCTTTGAACAGGAATGAATGTTTTGTGTAACTATTTTTTTCTGCCTCTTTTTTTTTTTTTATCTAAAAGTAGAATGCAGAACATTCTCCACTCCCTGTGGAAAGTCTTGATTTCTGAGGGTATTGGCAAGGTGGTTTGGATTTTTTTTCAGGTTTTTATGGTAGTGCATTCAGCTATAATGGGTGGAGTCTGGCCCATTCCTGTATTAGGAGGACTAAAAATTGGAGGAAGGGAGGGAGGGGATAAGAGCTGCATTCCATGCCTTATCTTTAGCATTTACAAGAACCATATAAATGTATTCAAAATCCCTAAAGCAGGAAGAGAGTAGTAAAACCCATGTGTTCATAGGAAATTCCGCAGCTATTTGCTCTGCAGTGTGTTCTGGAAAGAGAAGAGGTAAATACACAGAGGGAGGTGTCCTGGGTCCCAGAGAGAAGATGGCAGGCCCACCGTAGCTCCCTGCTGGGGCCCCCATGCCCAGTCAGCCCTCCCATGCTTCCCCTGGGTCCCAGAGGGAAGATGGCGGGCCCACCGTAGCTCCCTGCTGGGGCCCCCATGCCCAGCCAGCACTCCCGGGCTTCCCCTGGGTCCCAGAGAGAAGATGGCAGGCCCACCGTAGCTCCCTGCTGGGGCCCCCATGCTCAGGCAGCCCTCCCATGCTTCCCCTGGGTCCCTGTGGATTATGGATGCAGAGAGTGAGAAGCTTCATGAGCCAGGATGGGTTGGTGGTTGTTGCCAGACCTGAGCGTCTGCATCATTGTGTCTCAGGGCTGAGAAGTCACAGGGACTGTCTTCCTACTTGGCTGTTCTCCACCTTCCACAATAAAATGGACAAAATATCAGAGTCTGCCCGTTCAGTGTGACAGGCAGCATGGGTACTAAGGCCAAAAGCACAGACCTAGGAATCAGAAGGACTGGGTTAGCGAGGCAGCCCGGCCACTTACCAGCCGTGTGACAGCGACAGGCTCCTCAGTTCCTCCAGATCTCAGGCTCTGGCTAGCAATGACGTGGGACTAAGGGGATCGGCTCATGTGAAGGCTCTTGTGAGAGGAAGGGAAAGAATGCACAACAAGCAGTCAACACAGGTAAGTACTCCATGCTGTGTTACTGCTTTTTGCATTATCTCATCAACTCGGCTCATAAAGGGATCAGAGGCAAACTAGAAAGCCAACGTGTTTACTCCTGGGCCAAGTTCCAAGAACAAAGCTATCCCTCCCCCACCTTCACCCTGACCCCAACTGGGACACTCTTCTAAATAAATCTCATATTCTAATTGCATATCTATGCCTCTTAAGATTTATTGGGTCTTGATTTCTACTCCCAGTCTATTTCAAATGTGGCTTTTTTCACCGAAGTCAAAGAATGTATCTTTGCTGGGATTCAAAGGCCTCAAATTGGGAGGTGATGGTGGGGGGTGGGGAGCTCTGAGACCTTGGCTGGACTGGAGTTTCACCCATCCCCCA
Source organism: Ursus arctos (assembly GCF_023065955.2). NCBI lineage: Eukaryota > Metazoa > Chordata > Mammalia > Carnivora > Ursidae > Ursus > Ursus arctos. The sequence continues at coordinate 7,430,902 of NW_026622986.1, forward strand.
CTCAGACCCCACAGGACAAAGTTACCACCCAAAGGAACCACTAGTAACCACTTGGATCTGTTGGACCTGTGCTACCAAGGCCTCCCAACCCACTGCCTCCACCCTGGGAGACTTTTGTGGAAAACAGGAAATTGTTTTTCTCTTCACAAATTGCAAAGAGCTGTGTGCCACTTTTTTAAAATATGAACCACGTTTGTTGAGGAGAATCACAAATTTACCTCTGCTCTGACCCCTGCTGTAGTGTAAGCATGGGTGGGAATATTTGTGCATGTTTTCAAGCGAATTTCATCTATCTATACTTTTTGTGCTTCGGGAATGTAAATATGATTCATCTTCAAAATAGGATTAATCTTATTTTAATCTGTTGCATTTTCCCCACTAATTATTGTTTCTCAGCATTGTCTACTTTTTTTCCTCACTGAATCAACAAGCCACTTCTCCCAGTCAAACATAACATTTTAGAACTAATTTTTCTGCAGCTTGCTTGAATTCTCTGATGGTGTCATGAGGGACCCTAGGGTTCTGAGAATGAGGGCAAGTCAGGAGAAGACGGGGGTGGGGAGTAGCCAGAGGGATGAGGTACCGTACCTTGTTTTAATCCAGCCAGCCCGTTTTATAGAGCATATTGTACTTCTCTGCAAGATTCCACCTGAGGAAAAAATCCTACCATTCCCAAACTGCTATTCCAATGTATTTCATGTGCCCACACCTCATGAATTGTTAATGTACGAGTGTGATTAAAATGGAGTAGCTGTTTTAGTCAACCAGAACTCATACTTGAAGTAAGTGGTTCCTCTTTGAAGTTATCACATCAAGATACTATAGACAAAACCCTATGATGTTGCCATTTCTCAAAAAAAAATTTGGCATGTGTTAAGAATTGACGCCAGGGCTAATTGTATATTACTTTGGTTATTTTCACTAGAGACAAAATCTCATACACAAAATGGTGATGAAAATAATACTTACTTCTATTGTAAGTACTTCTATTGTCCCAGAGAACAAAGGAAATGTAAAATTTACTTCATAAAATCTGAGACAATAAACAAATGTTATGTTTTTAGAAATCTCTGAGGGTGGGCTTAAATTTTTGAAATGGTCCGAAATCATTCTGAGTTAAAACTATTAAAGAAGATAGATAATCAAGCTAGGTTCTGGAGTAAGTGGTCCAAAGATAGGAGTAACTGTAATGCAATGGGGTTAACTTTCTTGGTGGTTTAACCATGACTCTAAAGGCAATTCCAGAAAGGCAGCTTTCAAGATTAGAATATTTTAGGTCAACACCTTTGGGGGGTACCATTGGTGGATACCCTCTACTTGTTACTGTCATCCTATGTCTGAATATGGGGATTTGGAGAGTATGAGTCCCATAAGGAAGTGAATTTCCCTAATCCTCATCCCCAGAACTTGGCAGAGTGGCTGGCAGGATGCAGGTAAGGAATGGATGTTGGTTGAAAATAAAGCTTTCTCAAGGCTAAGTATGTACATATTTATAGGAATACTGATTCCTAAAAGATTGACTTTGTGAAGAGCAAACTAGATCTGAATCCTTGAATTTTCCTCACATCTTTGTTCTTTATCTTGGGTTATTAGATGACCCAGAGAAGCTAAGTGACTCACCCATAGTCACACAGCAAGCACATGGCATGGTGAGGACCAAGCCCAGGGCCACGGACTCTCAGCCCAGTGCTCTCTGCACCCTACCTTGTTGCCCAGGCTGGCTTCGTGGGGATGCCACCTGTGTGTTCACATAGGGTCCCCACTTGGTTTAATGATCGGCTGTTGCTGCCTTGAAATTTTTTAGCCTTTTTAAAGAAGGGGACCCACATTTTAATTTTCCACTGGACTCCACAAATTATTTGGGTCTTGCCAGTACTTTTGTGGGTGTGTTCAAGGATTTGTCATGCTGGAGAACTGTGTTCTCATGCTCTCTTTTCAGGATCAAAGACAGGAGCTGATGGGAAAGGAGGATCACCCAGGACTCTACCCTTGGTTTTGACTTCTGGTTGGTGCTTCGTTCATGGTAACTGCTTACCCATTGGCTTGTTCCGCATCAGAGCCAGTACTTCCTCTGGCGGCTCCTGGTGCTGGGAGGAAGCTTGGAAGTAACGCTAGCCAACACAGCTACAGCCAGACAACGTCAAGACAGCTGGTTGAAAAGTGAAAAATCCTCTCCTTAAATATAATCACTGGCTGTCTGGTGTATTGCCAAGAGAATTGAGCTATTGTTTTTGTTTATTTATTCGTTTTCCCACTGCACTAATTGATTTTTCATTGAATTGCCTCAGACTCACAGTTTTGATGTTATGTGGGGACAGCTACTGGCTTCTGTTGTATGGAAATTGGTTTCTTCTCTAATGGGACCTCATCAAGTCATGTGCTCAGCCGATGTGATTAAGTGTGGAGCCTGCTCATAAAAGCTAATTTATCAGCTTGACCATCTTCTTCCATCCGAGGCAGGTCCTTGGCAACGCTAGGAGATGAATCATGCCTGTTTGGCACCATCCCCCATTCCTCTGGGTCTTCTTTGACTTTCTTCTTCACACATAAAACACTCAAATGCTCAGGGCCACCACTGTAGTCCCCCGAGGACTGGGACTTTGCTCTGCATTTTTAGTGTCACTTCCCCATCACAGCCCACTTGGGCTGGCCCTTGTTTCCATGGAGATCATGCTCTGGTGCCTGACTGTGAGCAGTCTTCAACTGATGCCTCCACCCCAGTGCCTGTCTTGCATGGCTTGCTAGTGTGTCCCTGTGCGGGCATATAGGCCTGAGCTCAGTTAAAACATCTGCAGGCTGTAGCAGATGCTGCCACTGTCCTGAACCAACTCACAGCATGGCACCAGTTCTCATCCGTGCAGACAGGTGACCGCGAGCACCTGCCTCTCTCTGCCGGAGGGCTTTCTCTCAGTTGCCTGTGGGCCACACCAGGGTGACACCTCCAGGAGTGAGTGGGAGTGGAGGACAATGCCCCAGGCTTGACAGTAGGTGGGGTTCCTGATGCTCGCATCACACTGTCTCCCAGAGATCGCAGGAACATGGAGCCCAAGTTGACTGCATTGGTAAATTGCTGTGATCATGCCTTTAGTGTTTTCCCTTTGTTTCCCATATTGCTTCCCACTCCCATGTTGGTGTTTCCTTGACTACCTGCCAAATAAATCACTTGCATCCAAACCTTCATCTCCAGATCTGTTTGTCAGGGAGCCAGCCTAAGACCATTGATGTCAGGAGAATCTTCAGAAGCAGAAGCTCGGGATTGGATCTGAGTTACATCATTGCTGGCTAATGGTGGTTGACCAGCAGGCAATATGCAATCACGTTTAATAAGGCTTCTGCCTGCCGTGGATCAAGACCGGCTCCAGGCGAAAGGGCAGGTGCAGTGGCTTATGCAGTAGCTCTAGTGACTGAAGATATAGGGGCAATGAACATTTTAAGGATTCATTGTAATTGCCATAGAAACCCAGAAGAAAGAAAATAACAGGCCCAGGCTGGGCAGTTATCATTCAGGGCACAATGTGAAAGCCAGGGGCCTCCATGGAAGCAAGTGAAGAGCTCCTCGTCTTAGATGGGGGGAGTGCTGAAATCCAGCCCAAACTGGGTGTAGAGATGCTGGAGCGCAAGTCCGGGCAGGTCTCATCTGCTGAACTCAGAACTCTGTTAGGAAAGAAGTGGAAACCAGAAACCTGTGATGGTGATTTTTTGTGGATGAACTTGATCCCCTAAGCCCTCGGGACTGTTAAGGGTGGCACTGTCCTTGTTGCCAGGGGTGACTATGGTCCCATTGCTTGCACATCATGGAAAGGGCTCACATGGGCTCAAATCAGTGGCTTTGCAAGGTGATGTGTCTTTTCCCCAAGAACTTTCCTGCCTTTCCTGGTGGCTTCAAGCCCAGTCACAAGGATCCTGACATAGCCTGGCCTGGGCAGGGAAGCACTGTCCCTGTGACTGGAAGAAAAGGGTATGGCCCCAAGTGCTGTAGGGCCTGCCTGATAGATGGTGGTGTGGATGGCAGAGGACATGCCTGGGAATGGCTCATGGATGGAGGTACCAGGGAACAAGGAATATAAGGCTAGACGGGAGTTTATTGACATAGTGCCACAGTTCTGTGACTCAGCCATTAGCAACCTGGCAAGCACAGCTGAAGCTAGCCCTCTGCATTGCTGGAATGGCTTCTTGAAGCTCAGAACATTGAAGACCCATGGTCAGTGAGGTAGAGATGCTGTTATGGATGGGGATCCAGTGTTAACACATATCACACAAGGCCACACTTCTGAGTCTAGATAACTGCAAGTAATTCCCATAACATAGAGCAGGAACAGAATGACCACTGGGGACACTGACCCACAGGGATCTGTCTGGGTGGTGACTAGACCATGGAGCTCCACCATCTCACGGTGGTGAGATGGACAGCAAACCCATACGCTATTGCTTGACTTGTTCTCAGTGAGATCACGAGAGACGAGTGGAAGGCTGATGCCCCCTACAGCTGTGGAAATGGCTAGCCCTTGCCCAGTGTTCAGGACTAAAGCTGTTCTCAGACCCAGGGACCAACAGAGGAGAAGCCAAGTTTCCTTGAGGGAGGACCCTGCAGCAGCAGCATAGAGTAGATATTCCTCTAATCCTTCCCAAAGGCGTCTGTAGATATTTCCAGAATATACCTGCTGGGAGAAGGAGGGTATGGAGATGTTTTGAGGGCTTTTGGGTACACTGATTCCAAATATATTATTTATTATTGTGTAACAAATTACCCCAACAATGAGTGGCTTAACATGACAATGATGCTTTACTATCTCTTACTATTTCTGTGGGTCAGGAGTTGGGGAGGGACTTGCAGGCAGGCCCAGAGTGCTCAGGAGTTAACGCCCCAGAACAGCCTGCAGCCAAGGGTGATGGGAGTTGAGCCCCAGGTGTCTGCTAGTGGGCTCCGTGCTCCCAGCACACTGTGTGCTGGCTTCTCTCCCTTCCCAGTCTGACTCACCCACTTCCCCATTGGTGCTTCCTGAAATCACTTCTCTGGTAAATCAGTCACACTCCAATCCAAACCGAGACGCTGTGTTTTCGGGGCAAAGAAGATACTGAACAGGCTGTAGGAAGATCCCATGGCCTTCAGCTGCTTTTAAGAAAAGTTGTCCAAATCGGTGCTCTCCTGGATACACTGCCCTGGCTTGTGCTACTCATAATAAGGGACATCGCTGCTGCCACCCTGACCACAGGTGACAGACCAGGGATTGCTGTCTGAGTCAAAGACAGTGAAGGCACCGGTGAGACGCCTCAGAAGTGGGTGATGCAAAACTGCCTAATCAGAGCACTCCACACTGTGTGATGACAGAAGACCTCTGTCTGGGGAACGTAGTTCTGGGCAGACAAAGAAAAGGTGGATCACTCCATGTCTCCTCAACACCACGTGTTATGGCTCTGATTCTCCGTCAGCTCGCAGCCCACCCCAGGGCGGGGGAGAAGCCCTTCAGTGAGTGTGTGGCTGCAGAGAACCCCTCATCGCGTGTATCCTGTCGCCAGAGATGAGCTCAGTGTCTGTTGGCCTTGCCATTTAAGGAGCCCCTGAAATCCCACCACATGGCCTCCTGCAGGATGCGAGAATCATCATGTCCAAACCAAGGTCTATAGAAGGTCCCAACCAGAGTCCTAAGACTACACATGCCCCTTGGGTTCATCAGGGTATAGCACCATTACCTCGTGGTACCTTACTGACCCTAGTGTGGTGGTTGTCAACTCTGACGGCCTTTACTCTCACTGAAGAGTTAAAAAAATAAATATATATATGTATATATACACACACATATACACACCATATGTATTCACCTGGTTCCCACCCTTGGAGATTCTAATTCACATGTTCTGGTTTTTAAGATTTTATTTGAGAGAGAGAGAGCATGCGTGAGAGACAGAGAGAGAGAGCACTCACAAGCACACAAGCAGTGGGGGGTTGCAGAGGGAGAGGGAGAAGCAGACTCCCCGCTGAGCAGGGAGCCCCACTGCTGCTCCACCTTAGGACCCCGAGATCATGACCTGAGCCCAAGGCAGATGCCTAACCGACGGAGCCCCCCAGGCACCCCACACATGTTCTGTTTTGTCCTGTTTTAAAAACTCCTCAGGTGATTTTTAAAAAAACTTATTATTTTGAAATAATTATAGATTGGTAAAAAAAAAAAGTTTTGTGTACCCTCGACCCATCCTCCCCCAGTGGTAACATTTCGTGTGACACAGTTGACTATCAAAACCAGGAAATGAACACTAGTACAAAACCCAATGCTTATTCAGCTTTCATCAGTTATACCAGTGTTCCATGTGTGTATGCACATCTGCTGTGTGTGTCTGCGTGTGTATGTGTGCATGCACATGTCTGTGTGTGCATGTGTGCATGTATGCACATGCGCGCGTGTGTGTGTGTGTGTGCGTGTGTGCACGTGTGCCACCCCCCCATATCCTACTTTGGGGCAGCCACCCTTCAACTTTCTGTATCTCAGTTCCCTCATTTCTAAAACCAGGCAGCTGAGTTTTATTATCTCCAAGGTGTCTTCCAGGTCCATCACTGAGAATCTGGCAACTTGGGTTGGGCCTGAGAGATGAGCTCTGTGCCTCTCAGGAGTTGGGCAGGGCAGAGAGTGAATAAAGCAGGTCCTGGCTATGGCGGGGCGGGTGGGTTCTGGAGTGGCATCATCAGGATTCAGAGGAGTGGAAGTGGCAGATGGGGGCAGACGTCGTGAGTACTCACTTCCCTTTTCATTGCTGCCAGATTTCTCCTCACGCAGGCCTTTCCAAGCCATGGAGAATGGCCCATGGTATAGCAGTAGCTGATGAACCGTGGCCAGAGTCCCTGAGTGGCCCGGCAGCCAGTTTGACATGTATTTCTGAGCCTTAACATCTGAGAGAAGATGTTTCCTAAAGCTTCGCACCTGCTCCTGGGCAGGGCCAGGGCTGTGGTTGAGGTGGGGGCTGGGAGAACCCAGCTCTGGGTGGGTCTCTGCAGATGCTTGGGAGGGAGGGGGCAGGGGTGTGAAAGGGAGAAGTGGGTGGCTGTGAGATCAGTAGCGCCCAGGGCTGAGAACATTCTAAACCCAGCATAGGGCTGGGGACAGAATCCTAACAGGCTGGTCAGTGCTGCTCTGAGTAGGGCACTGTGTGCAGGGTGGGTGTGGGATGGGACTATAGGGGATCTTGCTGGGGCCTTGAACTTGATGATCATGGCCTTAGAAACCTGTGGTCTTGACCATTTCATTCTCTGCTTGGCCAAATGGACTACAACCTCATTGCTCATTAGCTTTGTGGGCAGAGCCCCTGGGTAGAGGTTCAACCCCATGCTAAGGAACCAGGACCAGTTATATGGGTCCCAGGGAGACTAGGGAGTATCCAGATGTTGGAGAACAGGAAGGGCAGGGAGCACCCTAGCCTTCAAGGCCAAGGTCAACAACTGTGATATAAGTTACATTCCTTCCTTTGATGGAATTAATGTTAAAGCTTCTTTGGAAACCACTGAGAAAACTGCTTTTGGAGTCAGATTGCACTATGTACTCATTCTGTGACATTGGGAAAGTTGCTTCATGTCTCTGGGCCTGTTTCCTCCTCTCTTCCTCCTAGAGTTGTTGGGGCTTAGGTGACATAAAACCCAAGTACAGTGCCTGGCATACAGCAAATGCCCTATTGCATTAACTATGACTTCTTTCCCCCCTGTAATCTGATGTTTTGACATCTGGGAGTCTTGCTGATCTGGCTGTCCCTGGCTAGCCAGTTCTTAGTGATAGTAAACTACTTGCCTGTAAGCACACCCTTCAAATACAAACCAACCAGTCCAGAGCCCACACACCCAATCACTTCCTTTATCAGGCTCTAGTCGCTCCAAAGCCTGGCAGTGGGCAATGAGGGACAGCCCCTATGGCTCAGAGCCTGCCGAAAACTAGCCAATCCTAAACTGCTTACCCCCACCTCCTGTCCCTTCCAATGAAACCACAATAAAGGCTCTTGCCCAAGTTTCCTCTTGCTCCCTCTGCCCCCTGGCTGGTGCTTCGCCGAGTGGCCCTCTGTGTCATGCCTCCTCTTCTTGAGAACTGTGACAAACTATATTTCAATGGCAACCGTCTCCTAATCTATTGGCTTTACTGTACCTCAAATTTTGTATTAGTATACTATATTTTATTCAACTTTGCTTTAAGGACATTTTTAAGTTCATAGCAAAATTGAGCAGAAGATACAGAGATTTCCCACATACCCCTTCCCTCCTCCTGCCCATGCATAGCCTCCCAGCAGAGTGGTACGTTTGTTACAAGAGATGACCCGGCATCAATCCATCATTATCTGTACATTATACTTTAAAACACCTAAATATGCTCAGTACTAATATTATTTGTGTAGTTGTTTGGGCTTGTTGTTTTGTCCATGGATTTCTATGACCTTCCTGGGCTGACAGATACCTCTGGAGCAGAGGTGGTCTCCTTCTGGGTCACCAATATCAGGAAGCATTAGGGAATGAGGACAAAGTGATGCTGACAGCTGGCACAGGGCAGCTCTTCTTCAAAGGAGAGACCATCAGAAAGATCATCACCCAATGGTAAAAGCTACTGTTCACCAGAAAAATGTCACAATTTGGAATCTTTATACATCCATATTCACCTAACACGTAGCCTTCAGATATCTAAAGCAAAACCTGGCAGAGTCACAGGAAAAGTTGACAGATCCACTCTTCGTGATGGGAGAATTTAAACTTTTTTTTAAAGCACATGTGGAACATTTTCAAAAAATGACCATATACTGGCCCACCAACACACCCTGAAAAATTACAACACCTCAGTACCGTCTAGGCTGTGTTCTCTCAATACAGTGCAGTGAAATGAGAAAACAAGATGGTAGGGAAAAAAATCCCCCAATTTTCCATGTTCTTAGAAATGTTAAAGTACTTCTGAATAACTCACGATAGAGGAAGAAATCATCCCTTTTTCCCCTGGAAAAGGGACAGTAGGAGAGTGAGTGGAGGCAGGGAGACTGGTGAGGGAATGGTTGGAATGGTCCAGAAAGGTGATGGTGGCATGGGTTACAATGGCTATGAATGAAAGAAAGAATTGTGATCTAGATTTGTGATATATTGAGGAAGTAAAATTGATGTAAAAAATGCCCTGTGGCTCTCTCCCATCCCCCTGACTGAAGCATTGACTCTTTTTTTTAATAATAATTTTTTGTTATGTTAGTCACCATACAGTATATCCTTAGTTTTTGATGTAGTGTTCCATGATTCATTATTTGCGTATAACACCCAGTGCTCCATGCAATACATGCCCTCCTTAATACCCATGATTGGGCTAACCCATCCCCCACCCCCCCTCCCCTCTGAAGCCCTCAGTTTGTTTCCCAGAGTCCACAGTCTCTCTTGGTTCATTCCCCCTTCTGTTTACCCCCGCGTCATTCTTCCCTTCCTTCTCCTACCCATCTTCCTATTTCTTATGTTCCATAAATGAGTGAAACCATATGATAATTGTCTTTCTCTGCTTGACTTATTTCACTTAGCATAATCTCCACTCCTGTCCATGTTGTGAAGCATTGACTCTTTACCCCTGTCATTTACTTCCGGTTTTCACTGCTGGTTTTCAGTGGCATTGCAGTCATGCCCAGGGAGATTCTGGTCCTCTGGCATGGGGTGGGGCAGACCACCCTCTGTCCTCAGCCACTGCAGGCCTGGAGTGGGATCCGGATACCCTCTTCCCCCTGCCTTGCTGAATGCAGCTCTGGGGTGGAGAGAATAAGTGTGCGTGGCTGAGGGACACTAGCTCTACTCATTTCCACAGTGCATTCCTGGAAACCAACCCGGAGCTGGTTGCTTAAAGAAAGTTTTTTCCCCACTGAAACAATGTTGTAATTAAGGGCTATATCCTGCCCAAGGACCTAGCAAATAACTCACAGACATGATGCCCTCACCATGTAAATACTATGCAATGAATTACAGAATTTAGATGACCTTATCCAATCTCCTTATTTTACAATTAGACTTAATGTTCCATAAAGATAACCATGATGGTTTTGCTCACTACCACATTTGCAGGACCTAGCACAAAGAATAAGATATAGAAGAGGTTCCAGTTGTGTTTTCTTAGATTTTTTTGTCTATTTGCCATGCATTCACCACTGACCCAATTATATTAACTATATTTTCTTTTTTCCCTCAACTTTATTGAAGTATGATTAACAAAAAATGTACGTATTTCCATATACATTGGGAAATGGTGACCATGATCAAGCTAATTAAGGTATCCATCACCTCATATTAGAGTTTGCGTGTGTGTGGTGAGAACATTTAAGATTTACTCTGTTAGCAAATTTCAAGTATACAATATAGTATTAATAACTATAGTCACCATGCTATGCATGAGATCTCTGTTTCATTTGTTTCTGCTCTGATCTTTTTTATCTCCTTCCTTTTACTAACTTTGGGCTTAGTTTGCTCTTTTTCTAGCTCCTGAGGTATGAATTTAAATTGTTTATCTGAGATCTATTTTCTTAATATAGGAATTTATGTCTATAAACTTCTGTCTTAGAGCTGCTTTTACTACGTCCCATAAGTTTTTGCATTCTGTGCTCTATTTTCATTTGTTCCGAGATATTGTTAATTTTCCTTTTGATTTCTTCTTTGTCCCATCGATTCCTCAGGAGCATGCTGTTAATTTCTACATATTTGTGAATTTTCCAATTTTGCTCCTGTTATTGATTTCTAGTTTCAAACATTGTGGTATGAAAAAGAAGAGATACCTGATATAATCTCAACCTTCTTAAATTTGTTAAGACTTGTTCTGTGGCCTAACATGTGGTCTATCCTGGAGAATGTTCTGCGTGCACTTGAAAAGAATATGTATTCTGCGGCTGCCCTGTTTATGCCTGTCAGGTCCATGTGGTCTAAAGTGCAGTTCAAGTCCAGTGTTTCTTATTGATTTTCTGTCTGGATGATGTATATACCTTGTTGAAGTGGGGTATTGAGTCATCATCTATTATTATATTGCTGTCGTCTATTCTTCTTGTCAATTCTGTTAATATTTGCTTTGTATATTCAGGTACTCCGATGTTGAGTACCGATGTATTTACAACTGTTGTATTTTCTGGGTGAATTGACCCCTTTATCATTATTAGTGATCTTCTTTGCCTCATGTGACAGTTTTTAACTTAGTCTATTTTGTCTTGATATAAGGATAGCCACTCCCACTCTGCTTCAGTTACCATTCACATGAACATCTTCAGTTCCTTTGCTTTCAGCCTGTGAGTGTACTTAAAGCTAAAGTGAATCTCTCGTAAGCACATAGTTGAATTGTGTTTTTAATCTGTTCAGCCACTCTGTGTCTTCTGATAGAGAATTTAATCCATTTACATTTAAAGTAGTTATTGATACGTAGGGAGTTATTATTGCCTTTTTGTTAATTGTGTTTTGATTGCTTTGTAGTTCCTTTCTTCCTCTTTTGCTGTCTTCCTTCGTGATTTCATGATTTTTTTCTTTTCTGGTGGTGATATGCTTTGATTCCTTTCTCTTAATCTTCTGTGTATTTACTATAGGTTTAGGGTTTTTTCTTTGTGATTACCATGAGGCTTACATAAAACATCTTACAGTTATAACAGTCTGTTTTACGCTGATAAGAACTTAACTTTGACCACATACAAAAACTACGTTTTTACTTCTCCTCTTCCCACATTTTGTGGTTGATGTCATAGTTTACATCTTTTAATATTGTGTATCCATTAATGAATTATTATAGCTACAGCTTTAAAAAATATTTTGTCTTAACTTAACTACACTAGAGTTAAAAGTAATTTATGCACCACTATTGCAGTACTAAAGTTTTTGAATTTGACTATATTTTTCCCTTTACAGTGAGTTTTATACTTTCATATGTTTTTATGTTTATTAGTTAGTATTTTTTCATTTCAATTCGAAGAACTCCCTGTAGTATTTCTTGTAAGTCAGGTCTATTGGTGATGGACTTCCTCAGCTTTTTTTGGTCTGATAAAGTCTTTATCTCTTCCTCATTGCTGGAGGACAGCTTTGCTGGCTATAATAATCTTGGTCAGCATTTTTTCTTCTTTCAACACTGACTGTAGCATCTCATTTTCTCCAGGCCTGTTTCTGCTGAGAAATCCACTGACAGTATTACAGGGGTTCCCTTGCATGACAAATCACTTTTTTCCTGCTTCCTTTAAAATTCTGTCTTTATCTTTGACTTATGAGAACTTCATTATAATGTGTTTTGGTGATGATCTCTTTATGTTTAATCTATCAAGAGTTCTTTGGGCTTCATGGATCTGTACCCCTTCAGATTTGGGAGGCTTCCTGTCATTATTTCCTAAAATACATTTTCTGTCCCTTTTTCTTTCCCTGCTCTTCCTGGGACTTTAATAATGTGTATACATCTTCCTTAACTTATGATGGGGTTATGTCCCAATAAACCCCTCCTCAGTTGAAAATATTATAAGTTGAAAATGCATTTAGTACACCTAACCTATCAAGCATCATAGCTTAGCTTAGCCTACCTTAAATGAGCTCAGGACACTTATGCTGGTCTGCAGTTGGACAAAATCACCTAACACAAAACTTACCTGATAATACAGTGTTGTTCTTTCTTCTGCTTGATTGAGTATATGGTTGAGACTCTTTAATTTTTCAGTTCAGTCATTGTGTCCTTCAGCTCAAAAAATTATTTGCTTCCTTTTTATGGTTTCTGTTTCTTTGTTGAACTTCTCATTTTGTTCATGTTTTATTTTCCTGGTTTTGTTTATTTTTTTTTATCTGTGTTCTCTTGTAGCTCACTGAGCTTCTTTATTTTGACAATTATTTTGAATTCTTTGCCAGGGAATTTGTAGGTTTCCATTACTTTAGGATCAGTTTCTAGAGCTTTATTTTATTCCTTTGCTGTTGTCATAGTTCTCTGATTATTCATGATCCTCATTGCCTTGTGTCTGTGCATTTGAAGAAATAGTTACCTCTTCCCATCTTAACAGATTGGCTTTGACAGGAAAAGCTCTTCACCAGTCAGCCTGTCCAGAAATTTTGGAAAGGCCAATTGGGGGGGGGGGGGAGGTCCATGGGCTAGTTTGGTACTAGAGTCCTCAGTGGGGCTGGGCTTATGTCTGGGTCAGTGGGCTGGTGAGCCTGGTGCCAGTGTCCAGGGGGGCCAGCCTACTGCCTAGGTTCACAGGGGTTCACCCAGAACCTGAGTATACTGGGTTGGGTGGGTCAGGGTGGCACTAGGGTTCATAGGGGCAGACCTGGAGGCCCTCCTGGTGCTGGGGCAGGCTTTGAGCCTGAGTCCTCAGGGACCAACTTGGCCCTGAATGGGTTTGATGCCTGGATCCATTGGGATGGAGCTGGTTCTGAGTCTGTGGAGGCTGGCCTGACACCTGGCACTGAAGAAGGTCCATGGAGGTCAGTCTGGTACTGAGGTCAGCTTGGAGCCTGAGTCTCTGCAGGCTGACCTGGAGCCTGAGTCCATTGGGGCAAGTTAGCGGACTGGGGTTAGGGTCTGGCTTGGCACTTGGGTTAAGCCTGCAGCCTGAGGCTGCATAGGCCAGCCTGTTGCCAGGGTTCACTGGGGCAAGCTTGATGCTGTAGTCTATGGTAAAGATGGGTGCTCATGTCACTCTCCTGCCTCCATGAAGTGGGTATCTTTCTGCACGCTTGACTGTGAGGAGTTGGGGAGGGGTGGTGTGGTGTCTTAGTCCGTTCAGGCTGCTATAACAAAATACTACAGACTGAGTGGATTATAAACACAGAAATTTATTTCTTATGGTTCTGAAGACTAGAAGTCCAAGATCAGGGTGCCAGCATGGCCAGGTCCTGGTGGGGCCCTCTTCTCATTCCAGAATTCTGACTTCTCACTATGTCCCCACATGGTGAGAAGGGCAAGGGAGCTTTTGTGGCCTTCTTCTATAAGGGCACTAATCTGATTCATGAGAGCTCTGCCTCCCAAGGTCTCCCAAAAGTCCCACCTCCTAATGCCATCACAGGGACATTAGGTTTCAACATATGAATTTCAGGAGAACACAAGCATTCAGGCCACAGTGCATGGATAATGTGAAACTGTCCTTCCTACCCTCTTCAATGCATTTTCTTATTTCTGTACTCTACTCAGGTGCTGCAAACTCTCACCTGCATCCCTCAGCTCTCATGAAGGTATATTCATGTGAATTGTTGTTCAAATTGATGTTTCTGTGAGGGACAAGTCCTGGAAACTCTTATTCTGTCACCTTGCTGATGTCACTCCTATTAACTGTATTTTCTTATTTTCTGCATTCTTGATACCCTGGCATTTGGAGGTCTTACAGACCCTGGGAGAGATTTCCCTTCCCAGGACTAGCCGATTCTTCGAGCTAGCACATGAGTTGGCTAGGAGCATCTTTCTCACAGGCATACCAAACAGTTCCAGGTCTGTGGCCTCCTCCACCTCTTCATCTAACTCTCACACACCTAGCTGGCTCTTCTTCTGCCCTACATCATCACGGGGCCAGGTACCAGGTAACTAGAGACCATCCTTATTGCCCCAAACCCATGTAATTATTCAATCTAGTTAATCCGTAATTCATTACCCTGCTTTGCCTTTCCTGAGGGAGCCTTAATAGAGACTGACTCAGACTTTCCCCTTGCTTTTGTCTTCTGCCTCCTGGCCAGCCCGATACTACCCCGGGGGCCCTACTTGGAGTGGTGGGTCCCTTTCTCTTGGGAAATAGAATAAATTCTTCTTGCAGTGGCCTCTCTGTGCCACCTCCATAAATTAAAACTACATGGTATACATTTCAGAGCAGAAGAGGCTTAATAAATATTTGACTGTCTTAATGAAAGAGTGAATGTATGAATTAAAAATAATCTTTAGTGATCTTAAGTGGCTAACCCAAAGTCACCCAGCTAGGCAGCAATCAAACACTGAAACCCTTAGTCTCTCAACTTTTATTTATTGCTGCCTTTCTTTGGGGGTCTCAAAGTACTTGCCATATTGGTGTACAGGAGCTGGTATATAAGCTAAAGAATATACACGGCCAACAAAATACAATTCCATTGTATCATGAATTTGACCTCCCAAACCATTCTTTCAAGCCATTGCAAATAAAATATATATTTTCTTCATAACTGGATTTGCTTTTTCAGAACTTAAGAGGATTTTAAGGGTGATTCTTAATTTTTTTTAAAGCTGTTTCAGGGATAGTTGATGAAAGCCTTATTTTCTTGTAGTAAGTTGCCCTGCAGGAAGCAAAGCCTTCCAGAACAATCTCATCGATCAGTCTTCTCAAGACAGTTATCATGTCTTTGGAGTTTTTGAAGGCTTTGCTAAGGGACTTCAGCTTGGAGGCCAAGGAATGACCTTTGGAACTGCTCTTCTATGAGATAAATTGACAGTGTTGAAGGATGAGACTAGCACTGTCTATACACTGTGATGGCCAGACTTGGGTTTGAACTCTACTTGTATAACCTTAAATATGCTGATTAATTCTCAGTATTCTCATCTGTAAAATGGACCTAAAAACATCTAAGCTCCCAGCTTATTCTTAGAATTGGTTGACACAGTCACATAGAATCAATTAAATATTTACCAAAAGGAAGCTGTTGTTGCATTTCATAGGGCAGGTCTGTGGAGAGATGATGATTTCACAGGAAAGGCCTGTGTCCAAGGTGCTAATGTGAGGGCAGCTGGTGCCCTCCAAGTGCCCAATCACCCTAAATGCCCAGGCTCAGAGACTTCAAAGAGGAGGAAGGACTTGCAAATCTGGACAAACTTGCAGAGTCCCTCATTCCCTATGCTGGGATATCTGACAGTGCAGGCCAAGCAGAAGCTGATCTCATTTGGGTCTTTCCTGTGTACATGCTGGTCACCAGCTAGCACCACAGTGAATGGGATGTGCTCAGTTCCAGGAATTTGATAGTCAACAAACCAATCAGACAAACATTGAACAGACTGTACTGATCACCTACTGTGTGGAATGCACTAGGCTTAGAGAATCTATTCTTGTTCTTCCTCATGAAGCAAACGAGAAGCTAAACTTCCCTGGAACTGAATAGGCTGGAAACCACCTGCTCCTGTCAGGGGTTGAGGTTTTCCAGAGCACTGTGGCAAAAAGTCATTGCTGACCTTAAAGTCAGTGACTGTTTTGGACTTTCCAATACAATTCAACCAAAGGCTAATTGCAAAACTTAGGAAAAGTTAAAACATGTAATTTTCTTTTTTAATTAAAAAAATTTTTAAAAAAGACTTTATTTATTTATTGGAGAGATAGAGGAGAGAGAGAGCTCACGAGCAGGGGGGGAAGGGCAGAGGGAGAAGGAGAAGCAGGTTCCCTCCTGAGGAAGGGGACTAGGACTCGATCCCAGGATGCTGGGCTCATACCTGAGCTGAAGGCAGACGCTTAACCGACTGAGCCACCCAGGTGCCCCAATAATGTGATTTTCAAAGCTATGAGTTTCTATAGCTTTGAACTACAGTAACTATTCAAGGGTGATTTTTAAAAGATAGCCAACATCCTGTTGAATGATCTACAACGTTTGAAAATAATTTTATGTCTTATCTTCATTAATGTTTATTTTTATGAAGTATGGTTGACATACAATGTTATATTAGTGTCAGGTATGCAACATTGTGATTCAACAACTCTATACATTATGCTATGCTCACAAGTGTAGCTACCATCTGTCACCATAAACACTATTACTATATCATTGACTACATTCCCTGTGCTGTACTTTTCATCCCCATGACTTGTTCATTCCATAACTGGAAGTCTGGACCTCCTGTTCCACTTCACCCATTTTACTCATCTTCCCCTCCCCTCCCCCTCAACAGCCATCAGTTTGTTCTCCATATTTATGGGTCTGTTTATGCTTTTTTTTTTTTTGGTTTATGTTTTTGTTCATTTGTTTTGTTTTTTAGATTCCACATATAAGTGAAATCATATGGTATCTGTCTTTCTCTGTCTGACTTATGAAATCCAGCATAATACTCTCTAGGTCCACCATGTTGTCACAAATGGCAAGATCTCATTCTTCTTTATGGCTGAGTGATATATGTATATGTAAACCAATGTTTATTTTAAACTTTAAAAATAATATATGCGCTCTTATTTTACATCATATACCAAAAAATGTAGGATCAAAGACCTACACATAAGAGCTAAAATCATAAAAATTCTTAGAAGAAAACATAGGGGGAAAGTGTCACGACATTGGATTTGGCAGTAACTTCTTAGGTATGATACCAAAGCTTAGGCTACGAAAGAAAAAATAGATAAACTGGACTTCTTCAAAATGAAAACTTTGTGTATAAAAGGATACAATTAACATAGTGAAAAGACTACCCATGGAATGGGAAAAACACTTGCAAATTATGTATCTTAAAAGACATTACTATCTAATTTAAAAAATCTTTCTGGAAGGTGAGTGCCTGGGTGGCTCAGTTG
Organism: Ursus arctos; assembly: GCF_023065955.2. Taxonomy (NCBI): domain Eukaryota; kingdom Metazoa; phylum Chordata; class Mammalia; order Carnivora; family Ursidae; genus Ursus; species Ursus arctos. The sequence continues at coordinate 7,448,323 of NW_026622986.1, forward strand.
GTTAAGCATCGGACTCTTGATTTCAGCTCAGGTCGTGATCTCAAGATAGAGAGATCAAGCCCTACATCAGGCTCTGCAGAGTGTGGAGTCTGCTTAAGATTCTCCTCTCCCCGCCCTCATGCTAGCTCTGTCCCTCTCTCTAAAACAGAAGAACAAGAGAGTAATATCTAGAATATGTAAAGAACTATAATTCAGAAAAAAAAAACTGGATCTAAGAATCAACCTGAAAAAAAAGGATTTCAATAGACATTTTCTCAAAGAATATACAAAGAAGATATAAAAATGGTGAATAAACACATGAAAAGATAAATTTAACATCACTAGTCCTTAGGGCAATGCAAATCAAAATCACAATGAGACAACACATCACACCCATTAGGATGCTTATTATCAAAAACAAACAAACAAACAAAAACTCAGAAAGTAACAGTTTTTGGCAAGGATGTGGAGAAATTGGAACCCTTGCGCATTACCAGTGAAATGTAAAATGCAGTGGAAAACAGTATGGCAGTTCCTCAAAAAGTTAAACATAGAATTACCATATGATACAGCAATTTCACTTCTAGAGATATATCCAAAAGAATTATAAGCAGGAACTCAAACAGATCCTTGCACACCAATGTTAACAGCAGCAGCATTCACAATAATGAAATGGTTGGAAGCAGCCCATATGCCCAACAGATGAATGGATAAAAAAAACATGTGGTCTATACACACAATAGAATACTATGCAACTTTAAAAAGAAATGAAATTTTGACACATGCTGCAACGAGAATGAATCTTGAAGACACTATGCTAAGTGAAATAAGGCAGATACAAAAAGACAAATATTGTAGGAGTCTACTGACATGAGGTACCTAGAGTTGTCAATTTCCTAGGGATAGAAAATGAGATGGTGCTTTGCAGGGGCTGGAAACAGTGGGAATGGGGAGTTAATGTTTAATGGGTACAGAATTTCTGTTCGAGAAGATGAAAGAGTTCTGGAGATGCAAGGCGGTGATGGTCACACCACAATGTGAATGTACTTCATGCCACTGAGCTGCACCTTGAAAAATGATTAAAATGGTAAGTTTTATGTATTTTTTTCCCAGTAAAACAGAATGAAATTCTGATACATGGAGGAACCTTGAAAACATGCTAAGTAAAATAGTCTGGATATAAAAGGACAAATATTGTATGATTCCACTTACGTGAGGCACTGAGAATAGACAAATTAATAGAGACAGAAGTAGAATGGTGGTTACCAGGGGCTGGCGGAAAGGTGTATCGAGGAATTACTGTTTAATAGGTTTCTATCTGAGTTGACAAAAAAGTTCTGGAAATGGATGGTGGAAGTGGTTGCACAACGTTGTGAATGTACTTAATGCTACTGAACTATACACTTTAAAAAGGTGAATTTTATGTTATGTATTTTGCTACCATAAAAAAAGCAGTATGGCATAAGTTAAAGGCATCACATGATATAAAATAATATAAAATGAGAAGGGAATCTCTCCTCCTCCTAGAAAACTTGTAAGTGTTTCTAGTGGTTATCGCTACGATTCTCAGTCACCTGTATGTGTATCTCTGTGCTTGATCTCCCCACTGTAGATGGAGTCTAGGGCCTCCTCTCAAGGATGGATGAGGGATTGAGAATATATCCACCAACTCCCATCAACCCTCTGACTCTGTCTCCGGATCCTCAATAGTTACATGATACTTGTGGACTTTCCAATGGTTAATTTTTTTTTTTTTAAGATTTTATTTATTCATTCGACAGAGATAGAGACAGGCAGTGAGAGAGGGAACACAAGCAGGGGGAGTGGGAGAGGAAGAAGCAGGCTCATAGCGGAAGAGCCTGATGTGGGGCTCGATCCCATAATGCCGGGATCACGCCCTGAGCGGAAGGCAGACGCCCAACCGCTGTGCCACCCAGGCGCCCCATCCAATGGTTAATTTTTAGCTTTAAACAACACACTTAACACTTTATGTTCTGAAATTTTTTTTAATATGGACATTTTCAAACATATGCAGAAGTAGAGAGAAGAGTATAGTAAACTGTTACGTATCTAGCACCTGGCTTCTCCTATGAACCGTAACCAATCTTGTTTCATCCATGTTCCCACTCACTCCCCTCTACTGGTTATTTTGAAACAAATCTTAGACATTGTATCAGTTTATCTGTAAATATTTTAGTATGTATTTCTTAAAAATAAGAATAAAAAACCCCACAACATAACTGCAATGCCATTACCAAACCTAAGAAAAAGGAACAATAATTCCTTAATAGCCAGTTACTCTTGATATTTTAATCTTGGTTGTTGTTTTTTTTCCAGTTTATTCAAATCAGGACCCAAATAAGGTCCTTAGATTGCAATTGGTTGACATGTCTCTTTAGCCTCCCAATCTATTGGTCCCTCACCCCACTTTGTCTTCCCACTGCAATGCAATTTGTTGAAGAAACTGTGTTGTTTGCTTTGTAGAGTTCCCACTGTCTGGATTTCCATGATTACATCTCGATGGTGTCATTCAACATGTTTTTCCCTTGCATTCCCTTGTGTTTCCTGTAACTTGGTAATTAGATCTGGAGACTTGCTCAGATTGAGATTTGATTTTATGGCAAGAATACTTTATACATAGTTTTATTAAATTCTGCCAGGCAGTACATCATGTCTGGTGGTATCTCTTTTAATGATTCCAGCAGCCATTGATGACTATTGCCTGGATCCTTTATTTCAATAGTGGTAGTGATGGACTCAGTTTTTATTCCCTTACTAGTTGGGGTGCTTCCAGAAGAGAGATTTCACCTTTGCCTATTTGATAATCAAATATAGGAAAAGCAGAAATGATTGCTTAACTCTTAATTAGCTTAAAGCATGCTTAATTACCAGTTTTGAAAGTGATGTGTTGATTCCCCACCATCCTGTAATGGTAGTGTTGAGTTTCTTTTTCTATTAATATCATGGTGAACCCATACTTGATGTGTTTCAACTCAGTGTATTTCAATTTTTACTGATGTTGAAATTGTCTTGTTTTTCAACATATTTTTTTAAAGATTTTATTTATTTATTTGAGAGGGAGAGAGAGAAACAGAGAGAGAGAGAGACAGAGAGAGAGAGAGCACATACATGAGCAGGGGGAGGGAGAAGCAGACTCCCCACTGAGCAGGAAGCCTGACATGGGGCTCAATCCTAAGACCCTGAGATCATGACCTGAACTGAAGGCAGATGCTTCACCCACTGAGCCACCCGGGTGCCCCAAAATTGTCTTGTTTTTTGCTAACGAAAGTCTCTTCGAATTTGTTCCTGAATCCTCGATCTGATTCCAAGAGTCTTTCGTACCTTTCTGGGCACACGCAGCACATTTGCTGCTCCAGGCCTGGATTAATTATTTGTCCAAGGAGTTCTGGTTGCTTTCAGTAGAAAACCGTATTTGGAGATCACAGTTTGAGCATTCGAGTATTTGTTGCTACTAGTTTGCTCATTGTTTTGTTTTGTTTTTAAATTGATAAGTTAATTTTTCGAGAGAGAGAGAATGCCCGTGCATGTGTATGCGAGAGAGCATGCACGAGGGGCAGAGGGAGAGCAAGAGGAAGAATCTTAAGCAGGTTCCATGATCAGCGTGGAGCCCTAGGCGGCGCTCAATCTCAGTACCCTGAGATCATGACCTGAGCTGAAATCAAGAGTTGGTTGCTTAACCCACTGAGCCACCCAAGCACTCCTAGTTTGGTCACTGTTAAATCTTTACTTCTAAATCCGTAAAATTCAGACAATCTTTCCTAACTCCTTTCCTCAGATAAATGAGAAATTTAGCACACCTTCATTTTTATCCTGCTTTTTTCTTCAACTTTCTCAATTTCTGTCAGCTATAATATTGCTTTCACACATCTTCTAGACTTAAAACCTTGACATTTGGTTCTTTGACTATAATTAATCTTCCTGATTTTGTCTATAGACCGATTATAAAAACTGCAAACCAAAAACCAGCATTTGTAAAGTTACAATTATATAAATATCATCTATTCATTGATAAGCCTCAAAATCGTATGACTAGATCCATGGCAAAGGAAATGTAATCCTAGTCCGCTACCCTGGACCACTGGAAGGAAAGCTTTGTAAGCCTCATGGCCAAATGGATTCTTTTTTTTTTTAAAGATTTCATTTATTTATTTGACAGAGATAGAGACAGCCAGCGAGAGAGGGAACACAAGCAGGGGGAGTGGGAGAGGAAGAAGCAGGCTCCCAGCAGAGGAGCCTGATGTGGGACTTGATCCCAGAACGCCAGGATCACGCCCTGAGCCAAAGGCAGACGCTTAACCGCTGTGCCACCCAGGCGCCCCTAAATGGATTCTTTTTGATTTACAATTAACATCAATGTCACGCCACCTTCTATTCTGCCTAATATTTGTACCATGACTTTGTATGGCTATTTATTTTCTCTGGAATTTGTAGCTGTTTTATTTGTTGTTGTTGCTGTTGACAGAAGCATATGCTTTCATCTGATTAAAAATTTATAGGTTCCTAATTATAGAATTGTGTTATATAACCATTTGGATTTTGAAGACATACATGGTGGGGGTCCTTTGATACATCTCATTTTCATTTTGACCTATTTTTTTCCAGGCCTGTTGCCGTGTTTTGAGCTAAGATTTATTTTCATTGTGTTCCTGAGTTATTTTCACTTTTCCTAGATCACAGATACTCCTCTTTCTTGGATTTCTATTTGCTCTGATGGAAGATGGAATACATCTTCAAATGTGTTTTTTTAATTTTTAGGAAGGTTTACGGAAGATGAACTTTCTGATACCCCCTACCTGAAACTGGCTTCATTTTTATCTCCTATTTGTTTGATAGTTTGGCTGACTATAGATTTCAGGTTTGAAATATTTCTCGCCTAGAACTGTAAATGAATCTCTCTCCTGTCTTCCAGCATTTAGTGTTGTCAGTTCTAAATCTCATATCTACCTTAATGACAGCTCTTTGTAGTAGACTACCAACTATCCAGTCTTTTCTTCTTCCTTTTTACCAAACGTTGATTTTGATCAAGTGTCAAGACCATCGTTTAGAAGGAGGAGGCCCTCTTTCCCAGGCCCAGGGAGGAACTAATGATTCATTTAAGATAATCACGATAAGTAATTTCTCATCAGTGATCGATTTAGAAATAGGCTTTTGGATACTTCTGCTTGAGCATTAATGATGCTAAATTGTTGCAGCCAAGTGACCATATGGAGGACTGTAAAATGTCAGAGCTAGCAGAGTAGAAAACAGAAAGAATCCAAGTTATTGATGCTGTAATTGCTCAGTTGAATTAACTAACCTTAATTTTGCAAACCAACCCATATGCATGCTTTACAATGTAAACTTTTCATTTGTAAATAGAGTTTTGGGAGTCTTAGATTGTGGATCATTTTGCTACTTGAAGAGATTACTTTTATTACTATTTATTTATTTAAAGATTTTATTTATTTATTTATTTATTTATTTATTTATTTATTTATTTATTTAGTGTGAGTGGGGGCAGGCACAGAGAGAGAGAGGGAGAGAGAGAATTTCAAGCAGATTCTGAGCTGAGTGCGGAGCCTGATGCTGGGCTCGATCTCATGACCCTGAGATCAGGACCTGAGCCAAAATCAAGAATCGGACAATTAACTGACTGAGCCACTCAGGTGCCCCTTTTTATTACTCTTTCTAACTCTAAGTTTGAGTCATTGGCACCTCAACATGGCTGACTTTTGCGTTAAAATGATTTGGGCCTGATGTTTCTCCAATCTTTTCTTCATGGAGGGATAAGAAATTACTAAAAAAAAGGGGGGGGGAAGCATCTCTATAAAAAATTTGATAGACTTGCAGAACTGAAAAGGCTGTCAAGAGTTAATTTAGTCTATTGCTTTGACTCTAAGCAGGACTGATGAGAAACTACCCCATAAAATTGTTCATATGTTCTTCATAGACACAGAATGTCATCACCTCCCTTGCTGTGGTGCCTTCCAGCACATGGATGCCAAAGAGGGAGGCACGACATCAGAGTTTTATCCTGAAATAAATGTGGTGGCATCTGTCCTGATAGGACCAGTTTTCATTAGCATGTGGCGGCATTTGTTGCTGCAAGAAAATGAAGTAATGTGCACATTTATAAAAGAGAAAGATTTCAGGGAAGTGAGCGTTTGAACTGCAGAAATGGCTTTGTTTTACAAGAAGTTTCCTAGAGTGTTCTATACACGTAGAGTTCAGCAAATGGATTAAAAATATACCTTAATTTCAAAAATAAAAATCCAAAACACTAAAGAGCTAATGGACCATTTATTTCAAGGGAAAATGCCGTCAAATTTACAAACCCCTCTACTATGTAGTAGCTGTGCGGAAGCCTCTACTTGGGAGTGGCATCTGCCTGCTCTCCACTGGGGACTTTCCTAGGGTGGGGTCATGCTCAGCTACCCTAATTCCTTCCACATGGAGGCTATGGACATCTGCAGTTGTAAACCACGATTCTTTGACACGCAAATCCCAGATAGTCCTTTGAATTTAAGGCCCATATTGCATGCAGATTTCTACCACATGTGGTTTAATTTTTTCTCTTATTGTTAACTCAATGCATGCTCATTGTGGGGGAAAAGGTAGATAAACACATAACAGAAAGAAAAAAAGCCTCTCATAGCCCCATGACTGTTAATATTTTAAAAATTATCCTTCTAGATATTTTCTAGGCTTACTCACTGATAGGTGTAACTTTATTTTTCTTTTAGATTTATTTATTTATTTTACAGGGAGAGAGAGAGAGTGTGTGTGCAAGCACAGGGGAGGGACAGAGGGAGAGGGAGAGAAAGAATCCTCAAGTAGACTCCCCGCTGAGGGTGGAGTTGGATGGGGACCTCGATCTCACAACTCTGAGATCATGAGGTGAGCCGAAATCAAGAGTCGGCCTGAGTCACTCAGGCACCCTTACCTACTTTTCCTTACAGAAGTGGTATTGTGCCCTGCCCATCTCTGGGCTGCTCCCATCCTGTGTATTCATGCTGTGGAAGCCACGGTCACAGGTGATCTGGATGTACCCCCGTGAGCTATTGCTCAAGAGCCCATGGACCTAATATTATAGTTAACTGCTGTTCACCGACATGAAAAGAGGAAGAAGGGGGCCATCGGACCCCAGAGCTACCATGTAATATGTGCCTAGTGTTGGCTCGTTGAGATTCTACGGGCTTTATTTCAACTTCTCTTACCTACCTTCCTCGATGGTTTGTCACCGCCCCCTTGCAGGTGAGGAAACCAACACTTGGCTGAGTCAGAATTTCAACTCCGATCGGTTCAGCTGCAAAGCCAGTATTTCCTGTGGCACCGCAGGGCTCCCGGCAAAGGAGCTGTGATTTCTTTTAGACCAGAGGGATCTGGGGTGAAGGCCGCAGGGAGGGGGAGATGCTGCTCGAGGAGGAAGATGGAGAGGGTGATGAACTGGAGTTACCTGTCATGGGCTGAGGGCGGTGCCCAGGGGCTGTTTTCTGCACAGTCTGGAGGGGAGGCCAGTGGCCGGGATCAAGTCTCCATGGGAGAGGCAGGGTCTGGGGTCCATGAGTCAGGAAGCAGAATGAGTCGCTTTGGGCAAGGCTGGCCTGGTGGAAGGCATGAGGCTCAGAAAAGTTGGTTTTCACCCATCAGTAAGGCTCTCAAGCTCACCAGGTGCCTGTACCCTCCCTGAAGGCCCCGGACTCTATGCCCACCCCCCAGGCCTCCTCAGGCAAGACCGTGCCATGGCGCAGGCCTCCCTCCTGTCACGTCGAAACTCCCACTTGCAGCTCTTGAGCTCTCTGAAGGCTTCCTCTGCTAAAGCTTACTACAGAGCAGTGCTCATGTTGTTGGGGTAGTGGAAGTTAGGTCATTGTAGTGGGGAGACAGACACTTGAATAAATGAACACGACGCAAGAAGGTGTGATAGAGGTGTGTGCGGCGTCATGCTGTACTTTTCCCCCTGAGAGAGGGGGTTGGGTGTAGTCCTGGAACACATGTTTGCCTGGGGCTTGGAGGGATGACAAGGGGATGTATAGTGGCAGGGCGGCGGGGGTGGGGGGGGGGAGTGGTCACTGAGGAAGACGGCCTCTAGTCTGGCTGCATAAAGCCGGCGGAGGCCCTCGGGCTGGGCCGCACTGCGGAGGCTTCCCATGATGTCATAAGACACCGGGGCTGTAGCCTATGGGCAGCTGGCGTCATCAGATGTAAAACGGTTTTAATCAGGGGAAAGACTTAATCTGATTTGTGTTTTGGAAAGATATTCTTGGTAACAATGAGGAGGATGGATGAGTCACTTGGAGAAAGGGAGACCGTATCCCAGAGAATTCAGTAATATGGACATTTCCAGCAGATGGTGAGGGCCAGTTGGGTCAAGGAGGCTTTTCCCCAAGGTCCCAGTGAGGGAAAGACCAGCTCTGTCCTCAGAAAATGTGGGGGCTGCTATCTGGTCTCCAGGGAGGCGAGAGGAACAGTCACCCACCACCCTGCTCCTGGCCCTCACTCTGCGGGGCTGCAGGGACTTGATGCTGAGCCCGGGAGGAGGATGGGGACAGCCCTTGCGGTGCCTTTGAAGAAACGAAGACTTCGGTTATCCGTGAGACCCCATAAATCCTGGGACTGGCCAGTGGGAGGCCCTGGATACCTTTCCTGCGTTCACTTTTTTTTTTTTTAACCCCCTAGTTTGCTTTTTAATGGCAATCAAGGTTTGTACAACTCTCTTCTGGAGGTAGGGAACAATGCGGCAAACGGGTTCTGGATCATCTGTCGGACCTCTGGCTGGGAAGGGGTGTCCAGGTGGGCAGGAGGGCTCCCACCTGGAGAGAAAGACGGTCACAGACTTCAGGGAACCTTCCGGCGGGTGAGAGCCAGCGCAGGCGGGCGTGGTCTGCCTCTTGGCAGAAGAGTTGGTTTTCAAATTCACTTACGGAGATAATGGAGCGTCCTGGTCAAGAGCAGGGACTCTGGAGCCAGACTGTGGGTTCAAAGCCCAGCCCCACCACTTCTTTGCTGTCTTCCTCGGGAAGGCCACTTTATCTCTCACGCCTTGGTTTTCTCATCTGTAATATAGAGGTAAAAATGGTAGCCATTTTCCAGGTTTGTTGGGAGGACTGAATCAGTTAATACACTTACAGGATTTAGAGTCGTGAGCTCCTCGTGAGTACCATACACGTATTCCATTTGCTGGAGACCCAGGGTGGCCTGAGCTCCTAGGAAGTAAGCTTGCTCACTCTCCCAGGCCGAAGACTCTTCCTTCCCCACCCCATTGCAGGCAGCAGCCGCACCCCGAGAACCCACCCATCTCTCCTCCCAAATTCCCGAGGATCCAAGACCAACCGATGCCCAGACACACCAGTGAGAGGGCAGGGTGGGCGCTGTGGCCTCCCACCCGGCTTGAGCCCAGCGTGGCCAGGGGACAAACCCTCCCCGCCCGCACTGTCCAGCTGTACCTGGACCCCGCCCTGCCAGCTCGCCCCTTGCCTCAACTTCAAAGTGGTTTATTTTTTCCTTTTGCATTTGGATTCCAGGAATATTTAATGGGGCGTGTTCGAGCAAAACAGCCGTAACTTGCGACCTTTCTCTCTAGATTAAACAGGTGCATAATCCTTCTGCAGCCAAGCTCGTCAGCTGCAGCAGCTGGGAGTCCCCGGCTCTGCGGCTGTGCCTCCCTCCTGTCTTCGGGGCTCCCCAGTGCTCCTCTGTTCTGGGCCTTCCCCGCACGCCGCAGCTGTCCTGGCCCGGGGCAAAGCATTGTACTCCCTCACCGTGCTGGGCAAAGCCCTCTTAGCTGTGAGAGTCTGAAGTAAAAATGAACAATATTTTTCTGTCAGCAGGTGCTTTTGGCTGAATTCACACGGTTTTGGAGGTGGGGGCGTGAAGGCCCGCGGAAACCACTTAGGTGAGCTCCCCCACCGCCTTCCCCTCTGAGGTGCCTCTGGCTCCCCCGTTAGGGAACGTTCCCGACATCTGCTGGGGGCAGCCTGGCAGAGAACGGGCTCGGCCGGCCCACGACCCGCAGGGCCTTAGAGCGGTTCTGCCTCCCCGCGGGCGAGGCGGCTCAGCTGGCCCCATGGCGTGCTTTGGGCCACCCCTCTTTTTTCTGGAAGTTTCACAATCGTGTTCTAATGTAAACAGTATTGTCAGAGAGTCCAGTGGCCCCTCGGGAATCCCACTGAGCAGTGATTGATGGCCCGAGGCCGGAGCCGTGGGCCCACATCAGTCACACCTCTCGCCTGGCTCCAGAACGGGCCTGTTAGCACAGCCTGACTGGGACCATTTGTCTCCAAGTACCAGGGGATTTTCAAACAGCTGTGGAGCCAACCGTTTCAAAAAGGAACATAGTTCTGGTTTGTGGTAAGAATAACACACACCGCATGTGCTCCAGAATCCAGGCCTCTGAATTCCTGGAGCGCTGGGTGTGACGGCCTTTCCTCTTCGGGCCTGCTGTGTCACCGCCTCACCTCGACGCAAGTGGTTACGCCATTTAGAGCCACCGTGGGACTCAAACTCAGGGCCTGCTGAGGGGGAGGACATTCTCCTCTCTTCTCCCTTCCCCGTGACCTCATTTCTGCCGAACTCCAGGGGGGAGCGGTGCTTGGCGCCAAAACCTGGGCCAGGAAGGACATTTCTTTCCACAGATGCAAGAGTGTGTTCCCTTCTTCCTCTGTCCTCTCCTTGTCCCTTATCCCTTAGCTGGCGGCGTTAGTATGAAAAGGCGAAAGAGCCGGCGCCGAGTCGGCAGGGTGTAAGAGGCCATTCTCCTCCTCTCCCTCTGCGGCCTAGCAAGGGAGCCACACAGGATGGAAGCTTCCTCCGTCCGTGTCCTTCTGCTTGGAAGCAGGCCTCCCTCCTGCTGTGAGAGGTAGCGGAGCAGCAGCCTGGGTCTTCAATCCAGGGAGCTTGGGGTAGCCTCGTCTGCTTCAGGAGGGCTGGCACCGGCTTCCCAGAGGGGACGGTGGACCGAGGCCGGCAATAGCTACACGGTAAAGACGGAGGAAGGGAGACCAGGAGAGTGAAGACGGGGTATCAGAGGCTGATAATCAGCATGCCCCGAGAGGGAGTAGAGAGAGGGAAGTGAGAGCAAGAGCAGAGGCATGCAGCCACCCTGGGCAGGAAGGAGAGGAAGGCCACGAGGGCTCTAGGGCCCCACCGCCTGTCGACACACCCTGAGCCAACCTCCTGGCTGCTTGATGGAGCCAGGCCTCCAGGCAGGACCTGGAGACTGGAACCCCTCTCCCCCTTATCTCTTCCAGAACTGCCAACCCAAGGTGAAGTGAAGGGAAGAGAGCCTTCCCAATCCATCCTGTCCACCCCAGGGCTGGCCGGCAGAAAGGGTATCTCTGAGAGCTGGCACAGCCTCCTGGGCCTCCCCAGTTGTCCAAGTGAGAAGAAAGTTCTGGAGCCCAGTCGACTGAGCCAAGGGATCAGCCAGCAAGCAGAATAATGTCTTCCAAAGATTCCCTCTTCTTCCTGCCTGGTGTAGGGCCAAGTGATTGGGACACTGGTGGACACTCAAGGGCCGTGGGAAATCAGGACTCGTAAGTCCCAGCAGTGTCTGTGCAATGGGAGTGGTTCATCTACTGGGGGTCATGGGGCTCAGTTGGGGTGTAGGTTCTTTGCCTCAGAGCTATCTCTACAGGGGAAAAATTCCAGTCTTGGGATGTCAGCCCAGGCATGATCTTCAAGGATGACCTAAGCAGGCTATCTGGGGACCAGGCAACTCTTCCTTGACTCCCCTGCTTACCTTCCCCACTGAGTGACGAGCATTTGCTAACCCCAGATGGTCCCTTCCCTTCTCCCATTCCTCCACTTAACTCCTACGGTTTGTGAAGCGAGGACAGGGCACAGAAGTATCTTACTCACAACCGCATACACACCCATGCACGTATGCACGCACACATACTCACTGTGAAAGTAATCATAGCCCCATTGCAGAACATTTTAAAAACAGAGAAGGGAAAAGAAATCCCTCCATGATCTCACTTCACACAGCGGCTGTGACAATTTGAGGATCATTTCTATTTACCCTTTTTCATATGAAAATGCTAATTTAAACACAGCAGTTTTATTCTCATACGATTTTGTGCCCTCCTTTTCTCACTTAATATTTTGTTATAAGAATTTGATTGTTTTTAGGGGCGCCTGGGTGGCGCAGTTGTTAAGCATCTGCCTTCGGCTCAGGGCGTGATCCCAGCGTTCTGGGATCGAGCCCCACATCAGGCTCCTCTGCTATGAGCCTGCTTCTTCCTCTCCCACTCCCCCTGCTTGTGTTCCCTCTCTTGCTGGCTGTCTCTATCTCTCTGTCGAATAAATAAATAAAACAAAATCTAAAAAAAAAAAAGAATTTTATTGTTTTTAATTTTTTATAATATATTTTTTATAATAAAATAATAATTATTTTATAAAAAATAATTTTTTTAATTTATAATTTATAAATAAATTTTTAGATGTTGTTGTATAGTCTTAACAGTTATCAGTGAAAATGAGAGATTAGTATTCCAGGAAATGAATGTACAATGGATAATAGTCCCATGTTTTGTTCTGGACATTTAGGTGATTTCTGTGTTTTCGCTTCTCGGCAGTGTAGCTTTTTCACAGTTAGAATTTGTCTCTGGGAGAGATGAACCACCGGTTTCACATTCCTTACGGCGGTCCAGCACCACACACAGGCAAGGGCCACCATCCTTCCACCCTGTGCCATTTACCACAAGGGAAACTGTGTCAAGAGTGTGCGTGAGTCGGAGGGCCTGGTGGCACACTCGGTTAAGTGTCTGACTCTTGATTTCAGCTCAGGTCGTGATCTCAGGGTCAGGAGATCGAGCCCTTGACTGGGCTCCACACTGAGCTTGAAGCTTGCTTGGGATTCTCTCTCCCTCCCCCTCCCCCACCCTAACTTGCTCTCTCTCTCTCAAAAAAAAAAAAAAAAGAGTATGGGTGAGTCAGTGCACTTCAGAGACCAGCGCTGGGCTGGCTCAGCCCCTTCTGGGTGAGGGGTGTCACAGATTACTTTGTTGCGGTTTCTTTTTTTTTTCTTTTTTTTTCTTTTTTTAAAGATTTTATTTATTTATTTGACACAGAGAGAGAGACAGCCAGCGAGAGAGGGAACACAAGCAGGGGGAGTGGGAGAGGAAGAAGCAGGCTCCCAGCAGAGGAGTCTGATGTGGGGCTCGATCCCAGAACGCTGAGATCATGCCCTGAGCCGAAGGCAGACGCCCACGACTGCGCCACCCAGGCGCCCCCACTTTGTTGTAGTTTCTGAATCAACAGATTAATTGTTGGAGTAAAGCAAGTTACAGGTTCATCACTCCCAGTTGGCTGGGCTTTGGAGAAGTGGCCTTAGCTGGGAGTGCTGGAACGGTTTTTAGGGGACATTTGTGGCACTTTTGAAATATATGAGGTGCCTCTCAGGGTGGGCCACCTGTCCACCTCCCGCATTCCTGAGCAGAAAGCAAAGTTACCAGGACAAAGGGGCAGCCAACTCTTCCATCCACACGGAAGTATTTACTGCTCCTTATTTGCCTGAAACTCCAGGATCCCAGGCAATGTCCCCCCCAGCAGTAGAAAGGGCACAAGGGTGGGGGTGGGGACTGGCTGAGCCTCGCATTTCTCGGGTCCGCCTTTTGTGTTAATTGAATTAAATTCAATTTAGGAGCTGCAGTTCCCAGCAACTTTCCTTTGTGAATGTGGAAAATTTGAAATACACAACAATCGAACAAAAGAGGACACTATTTGAAACATTTTGTTGATATAGGATGCTATTTGTCATACATATTTGTGGGGAAGCAGGATCCCGGTTTCTAATGCAAAAAAATGACACACACCCAAGTCTGGGAAGCTAAAAATATACACTTGAATGTTCAAATGTTATTTCTGGATAGTGAAAAGATGGGTGAGCTTTATTGCCCTCTTTTTTACTTAATTATATTTTCTACTTTAATATAGTTAGCAGACAATAGTGGTGTAATTGTTAAAAGGTGTTCTTTATGGTACAAAAATATCTTTCACCCACGTCTCTTTTCACTTCACAAAGCCTTTCATGATACTATCTTATTTGGTCATCACGGCAATACCGGAATAAGTCAAGGACAATATTAACTAAAATGTATTTAATAAAAAATTTATAAAATAAAATAAAACAAACCTCACACCCCATTTTATAGATGAAGAAATAGATGTTCTGGGGGTTCTCCTTTGGGATGGCCTTCCCTCCATTCTAGACCACCTGGTTCCAACAGCCATCCCGGAGCTGCATTCTGGTTAAAAAAAAGTCGGGTTCTTAACTTCTTCAATATGGACGAGGGAGCTAAGAACACATCATTTCGCTGCCCCCCGAGAGCCTTCAGAGGCTCCTCATGACTCTAGGGTAGGGTTTCTCAATTCTGGACGTTCCGAGCTGGATAATGCTTTGCTGTGGGAGCGCCCTGTGCGTTGAAGGGGTACTAGCTGCGTCCTAGCCCCTTGGTGGACGCCGGAAGCACCCCCACCCCCAGCACACACCCAGTTGCATCAACAAAAATGCCTGCAGGCATTTTGTCTCTAGACAAAATTGTGCCCAGTTGGGAACCCGTCACATTCCTGAGCCGCCGCCAGGCCTCTGGTCACCTGTGCTGCGGCACCCCCCTTGCCAGGGCCTGTCACCCGTGGGAACCTCGGCCTCCCTAGCATCCTTCGCCTCCACCTTCTTCCTGTGTAACTTCTCCGGCAGCCGTCACCTGCGCGCCGCACTCCCACGGCCCCCGGGGAGCACGGGGCGTCCTCTGCGGGCCCCCGCCTGCGCCCTGCGCCAGCCCCTCTTGCCGGGGGTGGGAAACCCCGTAGTCTCAGCCAAGTGTGAGCTCCTGAGCCCGGGGCGGGTGTTCTGTGCCCCTCGGAGCCCCTTACGCCGGGGAAGGGGACACTGCAAATACTTCATAAGACACTTCGGCGAGAAGGAAGGAGGGAAGGTAAAAGGGGGCAAAGTGAATGCATTTTTGTGATCTAGCAATCTAGGGTTTTGTTTGGTTTTGTTTTTGTTTCTAAAGGTCTGTTGATGCCTTGTCAAGTCTTGTTTTGAATTGGAAGAGGACAGTACAGAGGAATCGCAGCCCAGCTTGTCTTTACCAACCCGGGGAAGGGGGAGATCTCATGAGTGTCCTCAGAGCGGCAGCGGGAGGCGACCCGGGAAGTGACACCCTGAGAACGTGGGTAATACACAGGCCGGGGAGTTTCGATCCGGGGTGGGCTGGAGCGAACGGCTCACCCTGCGGTCCTGGGCGCATGAAAACAGCTCCGCCTGTTAATTGAATCCAAGTCATCATCTGACCTGTAGCGTCTGTAGGACCCCCGTCCAGCAGCCAAGGAGAATAGGCCACGATCTGACCATGGAGTTGCCTTTCTCCTCCAGGCCTCCTGCAGGGAGCTGAGAGGCAGCTGTCCTGCAACTGCATTTTCTACCTGTTCCCTGGGGGTTATTCCCTCGTGGTCAGGGCTTCCTCCCAGGTTGCTGAATCCTTCCTGTCCCTGGGCTGGCGACTGGCCACTCGGGGCAGGTGGTGGGCCAGCTGCAGCTGTCTGCAGAGAACAAGGCTGGCAAGACAGGTGCTCCCTGGTTGGCCTTTTGAAGCCCCCTACTGCTCAGCTCGCTCTGGAGTTTGGCTCCAAGGAAGTGGCAGTCGTGGTGGTGGCAAGAAAGGCTCTGTCCCTGCAGCAGGGGCTTGTGATGCCTTTGGGTTCCTGCTCTGAGGGGCTGCCGCTGCAGGTTTGCTGTGGCGAGCCTGGAGTCCAGGCACACAAACTCGAGACTCGGTGGTTGCGTCATCGTGGCAGGGTGCTGTTGTTCGCGCTGCCAAGACAAAAAAATCCGGGGCTCCAGGGGCGCCTGGTGGCTCAGTTGGTTAAGCCTCCGACTCTTGGTTTCAGCTGAAGTACTGATCTCAGGATCATGATCTCAGGGTGGTGAGATCGAGCCCCCTCCCCCCCAGCAGAGTCTGCTAAACTTTTGTCTCCTTCTGCCCCTCCCGCCTCACTCTATCAAATAAATAAATAGAATCTTAAAAAAAAAAAAATCTGAGCTTTCAGCATCAGAAAAAGCTGTGCTTCCTTTAAACCATGGGTTTATTTTTGTCCCATGGATACCATGGCCCTTGCAGTTGATTATTTCCCTCATTGCTTAGGCTGCTAGGGAGCTCAGAGTCCAAATTGTGCCCTGCTTCTCTGCACCTGAGGCAGATCATTTTGTGTGCTCATGTGTGAGGTCATCTGACTTTTATTTTCTCATTCATATTTTCCTTCAGTCCCTCAACGGTTTTTATTGTTCTCATTCTGAATAAAACCCGATTGTATGAGGGTCACAGAATTGTGTCTCTCGACAACCAGCAAGCTGGACAGTGAGCACACCAACAGCCCTCTGCCCCACTGTCTTCGTGCAGTGGCCAAAGGCTGCAGGAGTCAGCAGCCCAAAGAGTCGGGGTTGCGTGTGTCGGATTGTCTATGTTCACTTAAAATCCTGCCCTCTTGGTTTGTTTTCTTTTAGTCCCATGTGAGGCTGTGCTAGTTTTCACAGCTCTTCACAGGACTCAACACCTGGTGCTAAAGAGGAATTAAAGTGGATCCGCGTGCCAGGCACATTTTTGTTAAGTCAAATGATTTTCAGAAGAAATTCTCTGAGACTTCTCACAGCCCTTCTTAACATGTTCCTTCTCTTGCTCCTTCTCTCTCTCTTCCCCCCTCCCTCCCCTTGTCTATCTCCCTCTCCCTTCTGTTCTCTCCCTGTCTCTCTCCCTCCCTCTCTCTCCCTTCCTCTTTTCCTCTCTCTGTCCCTGTCCCTCCCCATCTCTCCCTCTCTCCCTCTCTCCCTCTCCCTCCCTTTCTCTCCCCTCCCCCCCCATGCACCCCTTTGCCCTTCTTTCCTTGCAACCAACATACAGTCACTTACTGGCTAAACAAGTTACTTCACTTATTTGAGACTTGGTGGTTTGTTTTTTTTTAATCCCTAAATGAGGAATTGAAAAACACCTCAGAAGAAGATTGTGTGAATTACATTAGATTTATTTGTGTAAAGCGCTCAGCATATTGCCTGACAGAGTGGAAGCGTAACACATGCTAACTATTCATGGTCATTCATTCAAGAAACATTTCTGATATGTTAAATGCTGGACATACACAACCAAATATTTCTCCAGGAAAAATAATTCTCGTTATTTAGACTCACATATCCCATAGTAATTTGGGGGCAGAGAGGTCCTGAGATCCCACTAATGGGGCACACTGTTGGAGTCCTAGGAAAGGCTGGAACGGCACATTGCCTCATCTTCCTCTGGAAGCCTCCACGGAATGGCTGTCATTAGTTCTTGTCTCCTTGTCTTGCTCCTGCCCCCCCCCCCCCCGTTTGCTTCTGAGACCCTCGTTCTCTGGTTTGGGGTTACCTTTGGGGCCCAGCCCTTGGCCCCACTTGAGGCAGGCAATTCCCATAACTGAACCCCACTGTCCCTCCCTAGTCCCTACCTGGGTTACCTCAATTGTCACTACCTTTATGCAAATTCATCTAAAAAAGATGAGTCTCAGTGTTAGATTTGCTTCCTCCCTTTTTTTTCTGTCATGCCCTGATTGCTTTCCATTTCCCTCTCTGCTTTTGTGAACCTGTTGTCCCTGTCGCTCTCGCGGGCTCTAAACCCCCTCCGTGCAGTGATGCCACGAGTGATTAATCTGTGGCTCGTTTCCGCCCATCTTCCCCAGAGCGTCTGCAGCGCCCATTCATCAAGATGCCCAGATAATTGAAGCAATCCACCTTCGTTCAGGGCCGTGCTCTGGGCAGTGATGCTGGCCCGGAGATCTGCTGTGCTCAGTGTAATTACTCTTCCTGCGTGAATCCCTGGGGCCCCTCTTCGCCTCCCGCAGATCCCCATCACCTTGAGCGGTGCTTCTGCGCACGCCTCTCCCCTCCTCCCCACCAGGTCCTTCTGTGGACTCTCACCCTGGACTGGCTCTCACCACAGCCTTACCCTGACCCTGAGAAGAGCCGCTGGCATTGAAGGGGCGAGCGGACGGATGCACCAGGCCGCCGTTTCAGGGAGCTGAGCTGGCCATGGGGAAGCACTGTCCCGCTGAGGCGTGGAGAGGCAGAGATCCCCTACCTGGAGTTCAGAGAACTCCAGGGAAAAGACAGAAAGGGGCTCTCTCCTGAGGGACGCCTGGAGAACTGAAGGTCCCCTCTGACCTGCGCTGGGGAAGGACAGCTCTGAGGCTCGGAGGAGGCCTTCACCCCTGTCTGCTCCAGCTGCCCTCTCAGTGCCGATCTTGGGATGTCTCTTCTTAACATGGATCCTCTTTCGTTTTTCACTTACTCACTCATTCACTCATTTCACAGATGCCCGTGACTCATGGCAATACTTCGCCATGTCCTCACTGTCCCCAGCACCACATGGGTGGAGGTGACAACAACAACATGGTATCCCAGTAACATGGAGGAATGAAAAAGTTGTATGAATATCATCAGTATTGTCTCCAGACTGTCAAGTTCATACGAGCAATAAACATCACCACTTTTTTTAGGGGATATTCTGCCAGGGAGGCTTTGCATTCAAGAGGGTGAGATTTCCTCCAACCAATGCCAGTCAGCAATGGCAATAAAACAAAGAGGCATGAATCCCGGAAATCAAGAAAACTCTCCTGTGTGTGGCCTTGTACGCTGTGCAGTGAAGGTTCTGAAACCAGGTGTCAGACTAGGGGTGGAATGTCCCGGACCCAGAGAGTGTGAGGTTGTCAGTGCCCGGGAATCCCTTTGCACATCAAGGCGGGCGGAGTCTGACCGCCTCCCTTGCCATTCAGGTCTGCCAGAATATGGCCCCAACTTCATTTTCTAACGGGCTGCATGAGGCCTTTCGAGGAACAAGCACTGCTAGGATTGCAGGGTCTCACCTCTGTCTCCACAGAAGTGAACATACATTATTAAAAACCATAATGTAGGTGTAAGGAAGCCCAACTCTGTTCTAAATGTCCCCATGATGACCTCTGGATGCTTTTGCAAAAATATCAAGGAACAAAATCTTAAGCAAAACTTGTTGGTGTCCTTGCTGTGTTGATGTCCTGAGTATGCACTCAGCTCGATAGAGGGGAACCCACGTTGTCCACTTTGTCACCACGAGAACCCTCCATCAGTCCAGTGTGATCTCCATTCCAAGCTCAGGGCTTTGTTTTTCCATGAACTTCTTTCGTGCCTAGAATCTCTCTTTCTTTGCTGGCCCTGTAACTCTTACTTTTCATCTGTATATAGCTCTGCTCAATTCCCCGACCTGCATACAGCCAGACCCTCCCCAGACCGAGAAGGCTCCATGATCATTCCCACAGAGGGAAAGCTCTCTTGCATCTGACCCTCGTACAAAGTGTTGTTCACAACACTTAATAATATACCACTCTGTGACGTGTCTCAAATTGTGACTTCGTGCTTCTATTTCATTTTTTAAGGGTTCCCGTGTCATCTTCCTAATGAGCCTATGAGTTTTTGAGGGCAAGATTCAGGGGTTACTTTTCTGTCTC
Organism: Ursus arctos; assembly: GCF_023065955.2. Classification (NCBI taxonomy): domain Eukaryota; kingdom Metazoa; phylum Chordata; class Mammalia; order Carnivora; family Ursidae; genus Ursus; species Ursus arctos. The sequence goes on from NW_026622986.1 coordinate 7,467,811, forward strand.
TCCCTTTGGTGCTGCTGGGTACCTAGACAGCACTCACATTTCAAGGAAGCTTATTCCTTGAGTCAGTACGTCCCAATCTGAGGAGCAGTAGAAATTCTCTGAAACACTGAGAATACATTCCGCTTTAAAAACACTGCACTAAAAGTTGGTGATCCCTTGACGCCAAGGGAATGGTAAGTTAAAATGCACAGGTGAGCACTGATTAATGTGAAGGGAAACTACAAAACTTAAATGTCATGAAAACTCTCAGACCCTCAAGAGTACGTCCCTAGCACCCTCTTCCATCCCTTTCCCTGCTCTCCACCCTCTCCTTCCACTCTAGTCCATGTTTGAGAGACGCTAGGCTAAGTTTGTGAGAGCTCTTATCAAAATAGTGAAATAACTCACCCGTGAACACCTTAGCTTCTATGATTTCCTTCGATAAGTTAGTCCTCACTTCGTGGGGCCCCAGGAGAGCAGGCCCAGGCCAGTTGCATTTCTACGAGGTGAGAAGAAGTTTGGGAAAGCCTAGAGCTATAGATCCTTCGTATATTAGATCCTGGTACAGCTTTGAAGTTAGAACAAGAACCAGAAGGAAAACCATGAAGAGGAGTGCAAGATTCAAGACTGAGACAGTGGCTGCGGATGCCAGATGCTGCAGACAAGCGACATGAAAGGTTGGAAGTGGGCATAGTTTGCACTGCTCGTGAGGACAGAGGTGGAGAAGGATTTCAGTTGAAAATGGAACCAGAGGACCTGGAATAAAGAATCTCACATATGTGCCCTCAGAAAAATGGAAGTTAAGAACCAAGAAACTGATTTCCTTTAAAAGCGTGATTTACAGAAGAGTGAGACTCATCTCCAGACCAGGGAACATTCCATCAAGAATCGCTCCCCATCTTCAAGCCCATGAACTTCCTACGCGGATGCTGGCTGGACGTCCCCTTCTTTGCACCCTTCGCCCATTAATCTAGCCTGTCCCAAACCCTCAACGGCCTCGCCTGTTCTACGACAGTGCACATTTCCTGAATTGGAGTTGCTCCGTTATTTCAAATAAACTTAATTTCTGGCGATTTGAGCTTGCCTCAGTTTCCCTCTTTATTTAGGTTAACAGAGGGAAGAGGAGAGGGAGCCAGATGGTAGCAGTAGCTGGGTATTGTAGGAGGTAAGAAAATGGAGGTAGGAGGGAAGGGGCTAGAAACTGGAGGAGGGACAGAGATGAAAGAAAGTCTTCGGTTTATTATTTAGTTTTTAGATACAGAGATGAGCTTATTTATATCCCCGGCAGGTCCTCAGCTTCTTCAGTCTGATGGGGATACAAGACAGACAGCTGCAGCCACAGGAGACAGACGGCACTGACCCAAAATCCTATGGAAATATTCTCATTGGTCCAACTCGAGTCTTTAGGAGTCCGACTGTGAGTCAATAAATTGTGGCCAGGCTGTGAGGAGGAGGTCCTGTGTAAGTATATGCCAGCGACCATGGGGGCCACGCAGATGGAGTAGAAAGGAGGGCAATTTTTACGGAAGAGGGCTGTTCATGAATATACGTAGTTTGGAGGTGGAAGAGAGTTTAGAAAGTTCGAGAAGCTCGTATCTCAAGTTTATTTGGTTTTTGGTTTTTGTTCTTGGAGAAGGTAGGGCCACTGCCAAGAGTTAGGGGGTGGATGGAGATTTGGGTTACCAAAGGCTTGGAAACGAGAAAGTCAGCAGAGCAACTGAGCAATGCTCACACTCATTCAAGGGCGGGAAGCATAATTGTGTCATGCTGTCAATCCTGATTTAGTCACTTAACGAACATTATTGATGACCATCTCTATTATCTCCCAGCATCTTAGACGTAGATAGCACCAATAAAAGCAGATAGTTGGGCTGATCCAGCGTCAGAGAGTGGAAATACAGGAGCTTCAGGAAAGTGGGCAAACCAGTGGAGGGGAGAGGAAGAGCTGAAGTAGGTGTCTACAGAAGAGGAAGCTAGGACTGGGTTTTTTGTTTTTTGTTTTTTCATTTTAAAAATGAATATTTCATTCAACATTGAAATAAGAACTGAACAGTATTAAAATACAGGAGTGGCTTAAAAATGCACATTAGGGGCGCCTGGGTGGCCCAGCAGTTAAGCGTCTGCCTTCGGCTCAGGGCGTGATCTTGGCGTTATGGGATCGAGCCCCACATCAGGCTCCGCCGCTATGAGCCTGCTTCTTCCTCTCCCACTCCCCCTGCTTATGTTCCCTCTCTCGCTGGCTGTCGCTCTCTCTGTCAAATAAATAAATAAAATCTTTTTTAAAAAATGCACATTAATCTTTAGTTTCCTTTGGAGGAGTTTGCCAGTTCTCTACAGCAAAGTGATGCCAGGAAAAGGTCTTTAGAAGACAGAAATTCTATCAGAATGCACATTAAAATTCTTAAAAAGGATTAAAGATTCAGGGAGGAGCTAACCCACTGTCATGTTTCAGTGGTGCCTCCTAACATGGCCCTTGCAAACGTTAATGACCCTTAGGTAAGGTGAACACACACTGGTTTGCTCAGGAAAGTTCCATCTGTAATTATCGATGGCAGCTCTGTCACCCAGGGACAGGGAGACTCCCGGAAGTCGCCAGTGCCCGCAGAGTTGGGGTCTAAAGAGAAAGGATCAGGATAGAAACAAAGCTACCCTGTCCTGCTGGTTCCCTATAGGGAGAAGCTACAGAAGCGAAGGCTGCAGGAAACGGTCCTGCTCCTTGTTGGCAGCTGGCTTAGAAAATACTGCCGGACCCAAACTGCATCCCCCTGGCCATTCGAAACAGCCAGGGTGCCTCAGGGCAGGAAGTCCCAGAAACCACAGGCAGGTTCCAACCGCCCACTCCAGCTTTCCTTAGCATGAAAAAGACACGCCGTGCAGGAATCCGCTTCGCTCCTGCCACAGTGAAGACCGGCGAAGTCTTGCCTAAAGCGGATTCCCAAACCATACTCGCACGATTGAGCGGATGTCCTCTGCAGAACAGATTGGAGCTGTTCTGTCTCAGAGGTGCCTCAACTGGTGGCCTCCAACTCGGCCTACAGACCTAAACGTGCAACAATACAGCACAGAAGATGGGGCAGGTGAGGGTGGGGAGGAGGCTGGCAGGAGCTGGGGTAGAATTTTTTCCCTGAGCCCAGCTGGTGATCAGCTTATACCCTAAAGCAGAAGGATTAATAACCAGAGTAATTTTATCCCCATCAGAATGTAACTACAGATGTGGGCTTATTGGGTGAAACAGCTAATCCTTTCTACATTTGGCTCACTCATGAAATACGATGCCTGGGGTTGTCAAAAGCACTGTTTCCACAGGGGCGTGCAGCTCGTGGGCTGTGTGGGCAGCTGTCGACTGCCTGTGCTCTCGCTTTCGGTGAGCCGACCTCTCATTGGCCTGATGGAGGGACGGGAACAGGCCTGCGCGCGTGCGTGTGTGTGGACACCAAGGGGAGGAAGGGTGTAGCTGAAGGAAAACGTCAGGTGTTGGGGGAGGTGGAGTAGGTGGGTGCGGAGAGGCGCTGGAAGGAAAAAAACTCTTGGAAAAACCCAAAGTTCATTGCAACCGCAAGTCCTAGGCTTCAGGGATAGGGAGCAGCAGGAAGAGGGAAGAAAGCTGAAGAAAGAGGGTGCACCTGGGTGTACACGTGCCCCAGATCGGAGCCAGCAGCCACCCAGGGATTTATAGCGTGGCGATGGTTGGAGGCTCCAATGCCAGGAGACTCAATTAATCAAAGAGCTGCTGCTGGGGGAGCAGAGATGAAAGGGTTTCCAGGACAGTCAGTGATATGCTTGGAGCTTTTCCCTGGGCAGCCACCCTGGGGTGAGTAATAGGAGACGTGGTTCTTTCTGAGACCGAAGGTCTGGGCGTTCTGCGCTGCCAACGAGGGAGGCACCTAGGCAGCCAGTGGGCTTCAAGGGGTGGGCGTGGCCTGGGCGACGGGGCGTGGCCCCAGCACCCGGGCGGCGCGCGTGACCGCCCCCACCGCCGCCCGCTGTGCGCGCCGCCTCCTGCTGGGCGTGGCGGCGGGGGCCGGGGGCCGGCGGTGGTCCCGGCGGGCCGCGTGTCTCCTACCTGACCCCGGCCGCTCTCGGCGCCGTGGCCCCGGGCCCGGCCAGGGTGGTGCAGCGCCGGGCGCAGAAAGCGTCGCCTCCCTTCCACCCACGGTCACCGGGCTGGGCTGGTCGCTCCGACCCGCTCGCTCCCCCTACTTCTTTTCAGTCCCAGGCTGGACGGGCAGGAGAGGTGAAAGCTCCGTTCCAGTGTGCTACGTGCCAGAAACTTTAAAAAATGCCCCGGGGTTCCTGGAAGACGTTGAGAGGAAAGCAGAGCGTCCGACATCCCCACCCAAATGCTCCGGAACCGGGGAGACAGCGTTTGACTGAGGAGTCCCAGTGGGCGGGAGGAAAGGGCAGAGTGGCCAGGGGGCTTGTATAGAAAACTTCTCATCCCTGTTCCTTCCTTCCCCGTCCCTCTCACCTTGCGTTCTTAATGAATATCCCCTCTTTCCCTCAAGCCCAAAGAATCTGGAGCCTAAAACCCTTCTCCCGCAGGGCAGGGCGGGCCCATCGTGGCCGCCTCGAGCCAGGGAGGCCGGGCGGGGCTGCGCCGGGAAGGATCGGGCCTCCCGGGCAGGTCTCGGGGTTGGGAGGCTCACGTCGCCATGGCAACGAGTTCTTCCTCCTTCCCGTGGGAATAACGAACTCCCGAAAGTGCAGCAAATTGGAAAGGGACCTGCTGAGTGCCAGCTGGGGCTCGAGGCCGGAGAGGGAGGAGGGGAGGTGGTCTGCAGAGGGAGGGGGGTGCGACCGAGCCGACAAGCGACCCCCAGCATGGATGCGGGGCTGCGCGTGTTTCCTCTGAGTCAGATGCGGCCACACATGCTGGACACGTGACACGCGGTGCTTTCCCGTGGCCGCGGGTTAGCAGATGTAGTTGCTGACTCGCTTAGAACAGCCACTGCCGAGCTCTGGCTCCCGCCAAGTGGGACGGTTCCCTTCTGTTCTCTTCTCAGAAGTTTTAGCTGTGAAATTCAGTTCTTTGTGGCTGAGGACATTACTATTATTTTTTTTTTTTTTTACAATTTTTTTGGGAGTTTTAAAAGGGTTTTAGTGGTAAAAAAAAAAAAGTGTTTTTTTCCCGATTCATAAAGGTGTAAAGAAGGAAATGAAAATGATCCGCAATTTCCAATTCTTATACCCAAAGATAACCGCTGTTAACATTTTGTTGTCATCCTTCCAGATTCTTCCTGCACACATGTTCGCACAGGAATGTAGTATTTACAAAAGTAGATTGTGCTGCACGTGATGCTGTGTCACCCACATTTTCACTTAACTTACCATAGACATGGAAAGATGTAGAAAAATCGATGTATTATTTCTTTTCTTTCTTTTTTTTAAAGATTTTACCCATCTATTAAAGAGAGAGAGAGCTTGCGCAGTGGGGGGAGAGAGGGAGCAGCAGTCTCTCTGCTGAGCAGGGAGCCCTCAGGATGGGCTCCAACCCACAACCAGGAGATCTTGACCTGAGCCAAAGGCAGACGCTAAACCCACTGAACCACCCAGGTGCCCCAATTTATTATTTCTAATGGCAACATAGTATTACTATAATTTATTAACCAAGTTGCTACTGCTGGAAATTTAAGTTGCTACCCAATTTTGACTCTTCTGCATGGTAATAAACATCCTCACACATACGCTTTTGCGCACAGTCTGTTAGTTTTCTTAAGTGAAACTCCTCGAAGTAGAATTACTGGGCCAAAGGATACGGACATTTAAAATTTTGATGTACATGTTTAGATTCTGGGTCTGTGGGTTGTTTCCGAAGCAAGTGGGCTTTTTCCCCTCCTCTGTCGGTATGAGGAAAAACAGGGAAAGTCCATTGTATATGGTGTCTTGGTTGTTATTCCCCCTGAAGCAAAATCTGAAACAAGAATTTGGGTGTGAGTAGTTCTTTTCAGAGGTGATCCCAGAGGCATTCTGAAAGGTGCACCATGGAGGGGGCACTGATGAAGGGGTTACTACTGCGGGCAACTGGGGTCCAGGTAGGCTGGCGACCCTCGGAGCGAATGGACCGCCATTTGTTTCTGCAGGACATTAACTCTCCAGATCATCTGACTTTCCCCCTGTTATTTGGAACTTTCCTCGGGTGGGTTCTCAGGTGGGCCAAGGGGACATGGCTAGAGCATCCACAGCTTCGGCCAGGAATAAATTATGACAACTTCCCCTGAAGCCAAGCCAACAGATGAGGTTAATGCAGGACGTGATTGCGTAACGGGCTACGGTTTTCGTCAGCCCCTCCACCTTTCCTCTCTGTTCCCGAAACCATCTCTTGGTGCCAGCTTCCGCTGTCCGGAGCTCCCAAAGTATAGAATCAAGACATGCGGAAGAGGTCTTCTCAGTGATTTGCTCTAGAGTGTTTGAGACAAAATCTGTTACTTTCCCAGGTACATTCACATTTTCAGACAGGAACCAGGGGAGAGACGAATTCTTCACCAGAGGAATTGATGAGAATGTTGGCATTTCAGGCAGGGGGCAGCTGGAAGCTTCTCGGGCAGAGGCATCCGAGCACCAGGCTGGTCCAGCAGAGGAACTCTGCTTGTCCTCTCTTGAACCGCAGCAGGTGAGAGGCCGAAGTGGAATAGGAGAGAAGAGTCCAGAGCCTTGTTTCTCTCATAAGGACAATGCCCACTGGCCTGCGAATTTAGAAAATGAGGCAAGAAGGAGGAAATAAGGCTGAATCTGCTGGAGGCACTGGGAAAGCAGTGAGCCACCAAGGCAAGTGTAGAGAGAGGAAGAAGCACGTCAGGGCTCAAGGTGAAAGGAGGCACTTGAATGAGGGACTCAGCCTCAGCTCACCTCTCCCCTACCCGGAGTCTTGTCTGTCCTCCTTCCCCACTGGCCTCTCTTTCCCAGCGTCATTTTCCACTTGTTTCTGCCTCTCCCTGACATGCTGATGCTACTTAGGGTTCCGTCCTGTACCCTGTGTTCTCCTCCAGCGGGACACGCTGTCGGGGAGGTCATGGGTCACACGCAGATGTGGCACGGAGGGCTGGCCCAGCTCTCTCTCAGGAGCTCGGGTGCCCCCATCCAGAAGTAGACAGAAGTCATGGCAATGGGAGGAGTCTTGGGGCAGACGTGTGTTCTCTAGTTGTCATATGTGGAAGCTGTGTCCCTAATGAAGTCGTGAGCGGCATGAGGCTGAGTGCTTTGGCTTTTCCTTCCCCGATTAGTTACGTGAAGTGGCCAGCAGACAGCGGCTGCATTGCCTCCGGAAGGAGTTTCTCCACCAGCCCCAGAGCAGGAGCACGGGAGGATGTGGTCCTACTCCTTTGTGGGCACCTTGGTTTTTACTGACACAGTCCCCCCGCCAGCCTTCACCGTCTGCGGTTCGGAGAGCCCTCTGCTCACCAAATCAGTAATGATTCTCAGCCCTCACCCTTATTGTCTGCAGTCTGGGGTGCTGCTTGCCAGGTCCACAGTCTTGAAACTCTATCCCTTCTGGGCCTCCATACGTCACACCCTCTCAACAGTCCTCTGTCCAGTGAGCTGTTTCCTCTCGTCCCCTAAGACACCACGCTTGGGAGCAGCGTGAGGTAGTGGAAAGAATGTAGGTTTGGGAGCCAGAGTGACTCTGTCCGATTCTGAGCTGCATCATTTATTAGTTGGGTGACCTTTCTGGCCTCCATTTGCTCAACTGTAAATTGCAGGTAACCATGGGGTTGGCAGATATCGCAGGTAAAGGGCCTGCCACCAAGTACCTGCTAAGCACAGCAGTTAGGGGTGTTCTTCTGTGACTTTGCCAAGCATTACACAACCCCGTGTTGACTCACGCTCACCTCTCACCTCTGGGCCGAGGAACGACAGCAGTCTCTCCCCATTTCCGATTGCTCTCCTGTGTCTGGTCTCCGTCTCCCCATATCTGCTAAGTATTCCCACTTTTGATGTCCCGCCATGACTTAAGTATCAGCCGGCACGAACCAACCTTGTCCCTTCTCCAAAGCTTTTCCTGTGAGGATTTCCCTGATTCAGTCATCCACACAACTATTTTGCAGACTCTTGGGCTTGAAAAGCTTGGAGGTGTCTTCCTTCGCCTTTCTTATTTGGAAATAATAGTTATTATTAGTAGAGTGCCTTCACATGCGTTTCTAATTCACCCTCAACATTATTTTGAAGTAGGCTACTATAGAAATGACACCTGCAGAGGCAAAATAATCTCAGAGCGGTACTCAGACTGGACTCCTGGCCTTACCCCATGTCTCGGAGACGTCCCCCCACTGACTGGTAGCCAGGCTGGTCCCAAGTCCCACTGACCCAAAATGCTGAAGTCTCTCCATCCTAAAGACAAGTTGACAAAACTTTCCCAACATCTCCCTTCAGCTCCCAATTTTCTCTCACCCTCACTTCAGAGACAAATTCCTTTAAAAAGTTATACACATCTACTAGCTTGATTTATCCTCTTCTCTTTGGGTCTTCAATGACTGCAACCTGGCTTCCACCACCCCTGGATTGGCCCTCACCAGGGTCATTAGGTCACTTTGCCCTATTTAACCCTTTCTCTCCCACCCCACACCATTTCCCTTTAGTTTCTCCCCTGAATTCTTTGCATCTCTCTGGCCAATCTGCCCTAGTGTCTTTGGCTCAGCCCATCTCTCTTTCTCTCTCTCTCTCTTTTAAGATTTTATTTATTTATTTGAGAGAGAGAGAGCATGAGCAAGGGGGAGGGTCCGAGGGAGAGGGAGAAGCAGGCTCCCCGCTGAACAGGGAGCCCGATGTGGGGCTCCATCCCAGACCCTGGGATCACGACCTGAGCCGAAGGCAGACGCTCAAGCGACTGAGCCCCCCAGGCGCCCCTCAGCCCATCTCTTGGATGCTGCTAGTCCTCAGGGTTTTATTCTAGGCTATCTTCTCTTTGATCATGAACATGTAGTTTGCTACATGTTCTCCCTGGTTATTTTATTGCCTTCTGCGGCTTCCGTTACCACCAACATGTTGTTGACTCCCCAGTCTCTATCTCTGTCTAGCCCAGATACTTCTCCTTAGATCAAAATCCTCATATCCATCTGACTATGGCGATCCCATCCTGGATCCACCGTTTACCAGCTGGGTCACTATGATAGTTAATTTTATGTGTCAACTTGACTGGGCCATAGGGTGCCCAGATATTTGATCAAACACTATTCTGGGTGAGTCTGTGAGGCTATTTCTGGGAGAGGTTAACATTCAAATGCACTGAGTAAAGCAGATTGCCCTCCCTAATGTGGGTGAGCCTCACCTGATCAGTAGAAGACCTGAAGAGAGCAAAAAAGCTGACCCCCGCACGTAAGAGAAAACTCCTCCCGCTTGACTGATGAGCTGAGACATTGGTTTTTTCTTGCTTTTGGACTCTATTTGAAACATCGGCTTTTCTCAGGTTTTGAGTCTGCTGGCTTTCAGACTGGAACTTATACCATTAGTTCTCCTGGGTTTCAGACCTTCAGACTCGGACTAGAACCATACCATTAGGTCTTTTGGGTCTCCAGCTTGCTGACTGCAGATATTGGGACTTTTTAGCCCCCATAGTTATCTGAGCCAATTCCTTATAATGAATTGTATATACCCTATCCTGTGGAGAACCCTGACCAATACAGTGACATTTAATAAGTTACTTCTTTAATCTCTCTGTGCCTTTCTTTCCTCATATTTAAGATGAGTATAATAATAAAATTTATCTCATAGTATTGTTGGGCAAAATTAGTAAGTCAAACTTAGACTCAGTGCTTTAGTACTTGATAATATTTCCATAAATCCTTGCTATAATTAAGATGATTTTTTAAAAAAATTTTGTTTATTTATTTGAGTGGGGGGAAGCATGAGCTTGAGGGAGGGGAGAGGGAGAAGCAGACTCCCACTGAGAGGAGAGCCTGATACAAGGCTCAATCCTAGGACCCCAAGATCATGACCTGAGCTGAAGGCAGGCACTTAACCAACTGAGCCCCCCAGGCAGCCCAAGATGTTTATTCATTCTATTTGAATGTTTCATAAACACCTCTAGTCAGCATGTTGTAAACTGAGCTCATCCTCTTCTATTTCTGTCTTAGACTGAGTTCCTTAGAAGTTCAGGGGAATCTGGCTTTTCTAGCACATCTCCCCGGAAACACCCGTCCACATCTCAGTCTCACTCAGTCCCTTCCAACCTGTGTCAGGCCCCGTCTTTGATATAAGAGGTCTGCTTTACTGAAAATCTTGAATTTGGTTTTGGTTTGCAACTTGGTTACCTTCTGGCTATTGGAGATTTTTTTTAAAAATCTGTTTGTTTATTTGTTTGTTTAACATTGCCAAGGAAGCCTCTTTCACCTTTTGCTGTGAATTGATAATTGATTGCCTGAGCCTGTCATTTTCTCTCTTTAATGCATTAATGATGATCAAGAATAACCACCAATCCCACAGTCCTTTAATTACTATTTGTCCCATACCTCTCAAGTGCATCTCCTTCAACTTGCATCCCTCTCAGCTCGCCACAGGTGAGCAATTACACTGTTACATCCGGGCAAGGCCTTTCAAATCTCCCACTCTACCACTACCAACAGGGTCCTCATTGCCAGCTGGTTGGCAAGTGATCAACTCCAGAATCTCATCTTCAGAATTTGCTCTTAAGAGTATTCTTTGTACCAACTATCTTAGGGTGGTTTTCCTAAAAGCAAAGTCTGAGACAGGGATTTGGGCTGCTGTGGTTTACTGAAGGAGTGGTCTTAGGAGAAAGGAAGTGAGAGAAGTAGGATAGGCCAGAGGAAGGACCTATGCATAGAGCTGGAGTCTAGATAGAACTTCACTTCTCAGGTAGCCCTGGAGCATGAAGGGTACCTCAGAACCAGTCCCACCTTGAAGCAAAAGAGCCAGCCTTTTGTATTTCTATGCCCATTGGTCATTAGCTGCAGGTTTCTGGGGGTGGTGTGACCTCCTGCCTGAGGCAGCTCCTGGATTCTATTTGGCTGAGGCTAATTTTCTGGTATTTGGCAGATGGGTGTAGTGGCCTGTAAAGTGATCCGGGCAGGACACCAACAACTTCTAAGACTATTTCAGTAAATAGCTCCTCAGTCCACCAGTTGCTCAAGCTAGAAACCTGGGAATCATGTTGTCCCCTTTCTTTTTTTCAATTCTCAATCCAATCAAATCAATCTCCGAAATATGTATTCAATCTCCTAATCATTCCACTTAGTTTTTCCATTTTCATGCTCACTGCCCAGTTGACATCTCCATCATCTATTGTTCTTATTACTGCAATACCTCCTAACAAACCACCCTGGTTTATGACCTGCAAGACAGCCAAAGTAATCTTTCTAAATTCTTATCTTTGCACGTGACTTCCTTTATTAACTGTTCAATGGTTTTCCATTGCTCTTGTGATAATTTCAAACTGCTTTGTATGACTTAAAATATCCTGCATGACCTTGGTCCTACTCATATTTCCTGGCTCATCTCTCGCTACTTACAACCTCAAATAGCTGGCTCAAATGGGCTTGTTTTAGTTACTTGAATATATCATATTCTCTCTTGATTCTATGTCTTTGCACATATTTTTTCCTCTGCCAGGACACCTGTGCCACCTCTCACCTGGTTACCTCTTGTTCATCTTTAAGGATCTGCCTAGTTATACTTGCCCTTGCAAAGCGCTCCTTGTTCCTAACCTCTAGACTCCCATAACGCCTTGTGCTTCCCTACCACATTACTTATCACATGGCCTCTTTGGTTGCCTACGTCTTCTCACAACACTGCTATTTCTCTACCAGTTTCATCATTCTGTTCTCACCCTTCTTCATTTCCTGTGTTTTTTAAGACAAGTTTCCTTCCATTTTCTCTCCTCTAGTAATTTGGCAGTAATACATCTAATTTTTACACTTTAATGGTTTAGCTAATCTCTACTTAAATTCTAAGCTCTGTGGGAGCAGGATGGTGCTTGCATTATCACTGTATTATCAGTGCTTGGTGTATGGATGGAACTCAATAAATGTTTATTATATGAACTAATAAAGGTACAAAAATATTTCATTTATGTTTTCATTGCTGGCCTAAGTGTCAGCACCTGTAACCATGCCTTGCATATAGTAACTGCTTAAAAAATATTTGTTAAATTCAATAATGAACTGAGCCTTTCTTCCCAATTTGTATGACAGCCGTCCTGCCTGATTTAATTCCTCAGCACCTGTGTTCAGAGTCATATAGCAGAGACTGACACCAGCAAAGTGGCAGACTAGAAAACTCCTAGGTCTTATTTTCCTAAACAAACATAAAAACAAAAACAAAACAAAAACTCAAGCTGTCTTAAACAACTTTGCAGGAGCTCTGGAAAATGGTTAAAGGTTTACAGCAACCAAGTAATGCCCAGTCATGAAAAACTCATTTTCAAAATGGTAGGAAATTTTGCAGTGTTTTCACTCATTCTTGATTCAACCCAACTCACCCCTCCCAGTAGATGGTGATTTTGGTTTTGAACAGGTAGCGGCCCAGCTCCTGGGCCACTACCTTCCCTACCAGAGGGAGCAGAACAGATCTTATTTTCAAATTGCTGTGTATGTCTGTTCTAAATCATTTGGGGGTACCTGAAGGACTGATGCAAGGTAGTAGCCCTGTTCCCCATAACTTCAATGCAAGTAGGAAAAACAGTGGGCACTGCTTGTAAAAGCTACTAGGTGGCTGCAGACCTAAAGACAGCTGGGGAAGGAGATTCTGAGTGGAGACATACAGTAACCATCTACCATCTAAGGCCAGAAGGATAAACTGAGGTGAGATGCTTTGGGGAATGAAGACATTCAAAAGTAGCCATGTATACAGGGGAATGTATAAACATGTGTGCATGCCAACAAAGATGCATGCTAAGAAAAACCCTGTGAACTTAATCTTCCACATTGGGCTAATCCCTAGGCTCAGAGTAAGCCTACCTAAATGGTGGAGGAATGACCCCAGGACCAAATCATTTCACAAAGACTAGGAGTGGTGGATGTTTTCTTATTTTGTTGTTTTGTTTTGTTTTGGCCTGGGTGGTTTTGTGTGTGTGTTTATTTTTTTTATTTTTTTTTAGTTCCTAGCATTTCAGGAAACCTCTATCCAAACACTAGCTGAACACAAGCTAAAGGAATAGAAACCCCAGTGATTACACATGACAAGGTATATTGCCTTTGCAAAAATATTTGGAAAAGTTTAGAAGCAAATGTATTGGTGCAGCCTTCAACCACCACCACCACCACCACCAGGAGAAAGAAAGAAAAAGAGAGAAGAAAGAAAGAAAGAAAGAAAGAAAGAAAGAAAGGAAGGGAAAAGCAAGCTAGCAAACTCTGAGGTAAGGGAGAAGGAGAATCTGATTTCCACAGTTACTGCTAAGGCAAACAAAGAAACAGGAACACAAGGCTAATTCAAAGGAACAAAATTAACTGACAGAAGCTGTCAGACATCAGAATTACTAGAAAAAGACCAAGCTGATGATATTAGATATATATTTTACTCTAAAATACTAAGGGGAAATATGGGCAAAGAACTAAATGAAATCAAGAAAACAATATATGAACAAAATGAGATTATCAACAAAGAGATAGAAATTATAAAAAGGAACTAAACAGAAATTCTGGAGCTTAAAATCACAATAACTTAAATGCAAATTCATTAGAGCAGTTTGACATCAAATTGGAGCAAGAAGAAAGAATCAGAGAACTTTAAGATACAATGACTGAGGGACGCCTGGGTAGTGCAGTCGTTAGGCGTCTGTCTTCAGCTCAGGGCATGATCCCGGCATTCCGGGATCGAGCCCCACATCAGGCTCCTCCGCTGGGAGCCTGCTTCTTCCTCTCCCACTCCCCCTGCTTGTGTTCCCTCTCTCACCGGCTGTCTCTATCTCTGTCAAATAAATAAATAAAAAATCTTAAAAAAAAAAGATACAATGATTGAAAGTATTGAATCTAAGGTGTGGGGGGTGGAGAAAGAGCGAGGAAAAGTGAACAGATCATAAAGAGCTTATGAAACACTATTAAATGGACAAACTTATGCGTTATGGGAATTCCAGAAGGAGAAGAGAGCAAAGGAGGTAGAATAATTATATGGAGAAAGAGTGACTGAAAATTTCTCAAATTTGAGAAAAGACATGGATCTACAAATCCAAGAAACTCAATAAATTCCAAATAGGATAACCCTAAAGAGACTGATAGGGAAGCATATAATTAAACTGTCAACAGCCAACGACAAAGAGAAGAATCTTGAAAATAGCAAGAAAAAAGTAACTTGCTGCATAGAAGGGATTTTCAGCTGATTTCTCATCAGAAGCCATGGAGTCCAGGAAGCAATGGTATGATTTATTGAAAATACTGGAAAAAAAAAAAAAAACACCTGTCAACCAAAAACTCTGTATCTGGTAAAAATGTCTTTCGAAAGATGAGAAATTAAGACATTCTCAAAATAAATAAAGAAAAATAAACAAAAGCTGAGAGTTTATTACCATTACCCTTGCTCTCCAAGAAATTCTACAAGGGGTTCTTCAGTCTGAAATGAAAGATTTTAGACAGTAGCTTGATGTGATATGAGATATCTAGTAAAGGGAAATATATGGACAAATACAAAATCCAGTATTGGGATGCCTGGGTAGCTCAGTCAGTTAGGCGTCTGCCTTTGGCCAGGTCATGATCTCAGGGTCCTGGGAGCGAGACCTGTTCTCTGCTCAATGGGGAGTCTATTTCTCCTTCTCCCTGCCCCCCACCTCTGTCTCAAATAAATAAATAAAACCTTTAAATAAAATAAAATCCAGTATTATTGCAGTTTTGGTTTGTAACTGCACTTTGAATTTTCTTTTATCTCTAAAAGACAAGTGTATAAAAATGATCATAAATCTGTTTTTGGGGACACAATGTATACAGATGTAATTTGTGACATCAATAACATAAGGAAGAGTGATGAAGCTGGATCTGAGTAGTTTTGTATGTGGTTGAAATTGACATCAGTTCAAATTAGATTGTTACATTTACAGTATGCCGTAAGTATACAAACAAAATATAAACATACGCAAAGGAAATCAGAAGGGATTCAAAACATGTCACTACAAAAAAAAAAAATCAAGTAAACACAGAAAAAGGCCTTAACAGAAGAAATGAGGAAGAAAAGACCTGTAAGACACAGAAAAAAATATATTGCAAAATGGCAGAAGTATTTCCTTGCTGATAATTATTTTTTTTTAATATTTCATTTATTTATTTGACAGAATGAGAGAGAGGGAGAGAGAGCAAGTGAGCACAAGCTGGGGGAGCAGCAGAGGGAGAGAAAGAAGTAGGCTTTCCACTGAGCAGGGAGCCCGATGTCGTGAGGCTCGATCCCAGGACCCTGGGATCAAGACCCGGGTCAAAGGCAGCTACTTAACTGACTGAGTGACCCAGATCCCCTTCCTTGTTGGTAATTACTTTAAATGTAAATGGATTAAACTCTCCAAAGGCATACATTGTGCTACACAATAAAGAAGGACTGGGTAAAAATCTGCCATACACTTATTACAGTATGTCTCTAGTCTTACACTGCAAAGATCCTAAGAAAGAAAATAAAATGTAACCATTAGAAATGTGATAAAACATTAAAATTAAAGATATATTTTTTTAGAAAAAGCATAGGTTGACAGATTGCACAAAATAGATACAAACTATATTCTATCTCAAAGTACTCACTTTAGATTTAAAGATGCAAATCAGTTGAAAGTGAAAGAATGGGAAAAAATCCCATACAAATAATAAACAGTATGCAAAGTAAACTTTAAGTCAAAAACTGTTATAAGAGATAAAAAAAGTTCACAAAGATGATATGCAATTATAAATATATATGAACCAAGTATCAGAGCCCCAAAATATATAAAGCCAACGCTGACAGATCGAAGATAGAAATAGAAAGCTCTACAGTAACCGACTTTAATATCCCATTTTCAATAATAGATGGAGCATCAGACAGAAGATCAATAAGGAAACATAGGAATTAAACCACAGAAAAGACCAACCAGATCTAATAGCTATGTACAGAACACTTCACTAACAGCAGAATACACATTTTTCTTAAGTGTACGTGGAACATTCTCCAGGATAGACCAGGTGTTAAACTACAAAATAAGTATTAATAAATTTTAAAAGATTGAAGTCATACAAAGACCTTTTCTGATCATAATAGAATAGAACTAAAACTCAGTGACAGAAGGAAAACTGAAAAATCTGCAAATATATGGAAACTAAATAACATACTCTTAAACAAAAGTGGATCAAGAAAGAAATCACAAAGGAAACTAGAAAATACTGAGATGAATGAAAAGAAAACCATGATACTCTGAAACTTATGGGATGCAGTGAAAGAAGTACTTAAAGTGAAATTTATACAGGGCACCTGGGTGGCTCAGTCAGTTGTGTCTGACTTCTGCTCAGGTCATGATCTCAGGGTCCTGCGATGAAGCCCCACATCGGGCTCCTCGCTCAGCCAGGAATCTGCTTCTCTCCCTCGCCCTCTGCCCCTCCCCTGCTCTCTCTTTCTGTCTCTGTCTCGCAAATAAATAAAATCTTTAAAATAATAAAAGGGAAATGTATAGTATTAAACGTATAAGTCAGAAAAGAAGACAGATCTCAAATCAATAACCTAACTGCACACCATTAGGAACTAGAAAAAGAAGAGCAAACTAACCCCAAAACTAGCAGAAGGAAAGAAATAATAAAGATTAGATCAGAGGTAAATAAAATAGAGAATAAGAAAAACAATGGAGAAAATCAGCAAAATCAAAGTTTGGCTATTTGAAAAGATCAACAACATTGACAAAGGTTTAGCTAGACTGACTAAGAAAAAAAAGAAAGTAGACCCCAATGATAAAAAATCAAAAATGAAAGTGGGACTATTACTACTGATTTTACAGAAATAAAAAGAATTATAAGAGAATACCATGAATAATCATAAGCCAACAAACTTGGATAACCGAGATGAACTGGGCAAATTCTTAGAAACACATATATGCCAAAATGGAATTATGAAAGAATCAAACATCTGATCAGACCTATAAACTAGCTGGAGATGCAATCAGTAATCAGAACCTCCCAACAAATAAAAACCCCAGACTAGATGGCTTCACTGGTGCATTAGGCCAAACATTAAAAGAAGAAGTAACACCAATCCTTCTCAAACTCTTCCAAAAACTGAAGAGAGGGGAACATTTCCCAAGTCATTCTAGAAGGTCAGCACTACCCTGACACCAAACCTAGACAGAGATACTACAATAAAAGAAAACTACAAGCCAATATCTTTTATAAATATGGATGCAAAATCTTCAACAAAATACTGGCAAATTGAGTTCAACAGCATATTTAAAATGTTACATACCATGACTAAGTGAGATTTGTTCCTGGATTACAAGGATGGTACAACCTATGAAAATCAATCAGTATAATGCACTACATAAATACAATGAAGGGTGAAAAACACAATCATTTCAGTTGAAGCAGAAAAAGTATTGGACAAAATGCAGAATCCTTTCATGATAAAAATACTCAATAAACTGTGAGTTGAAAGAAACTTGCTCCACATGACAAAGGTCATATATGAAAAACCATCAGCTAACATTATGGTGAGAGGCTGAAAGCATTTTTCTAAGATCAGGAACAAGGCAAGAATGTCTACTCTCACCACTTCTATTCAACATCTTACTGGAAGTTCCAGACAGAGCAATTAACCAAGAAGAAAAAAGGGCATTTAAACTGGAAAGCAAAAAGTACAATTATCTCTATTTCAGATGACTTGATTTTACATGTAGAAAACTCTAAAGATACACACACACACACACACACACACACACACACACACAACCTGTTAGAGCTAATATAAATTCAGCAAAGTTACAATATACAAGAGTAACACTAAAAAAATCAGTTGCATTTCTATTCACCAACCATGAACAATCCAAAAAGTATATTAGAAAAACAATTGTGCTTATAAAAATATAAAAAATAATAAAATACATAGAAATACATTTAACCAAGGAGGCAAAAAAACTTTTACCCTGAAAATTACAAAACATTGCTAAGAGAGATAAGCAAAGACAAATAAATGGAAAGATATCCCATGTTTATGGGTTGGAAGATAATATTGACGAGATGAAAATACTACCTAAAGGAAATTACAGATTCAATGCAATTGCTATCAAGATTCCAACAGTTTTCTTCACAGAAATAGAAAAATCTCTCCTAAAATTCATACAGAATCTTGGGGAGCCCCAAATGTCAAAACAACCTGAAAAAGAACAAAGTCGGATGACTCACAGTTCCTAATTTCAAAACTTTCTATAAAACCACTGCAATTACCACTGTGAAACATCAGCATAAGGACAGATACATAGATCAAGGGCAAAGAATAGGGAGGCTGGAAATGAATCCTTACGTGTATGGTCAGTAGGTTTTCAACAAGGGTGCTGAGGCCATTCATTGGGGTAAAGGACAGTCTTTCAACATAGGGGCTGGGAAAACTGGATAACCACATGCAAAAGTAAGAAACTGGACCCTTACTTTACACCATATGCTAAATTAACTCAGAATGGATCAAGGACCTAAATGTAAGATCTAAAATGATAAAACTCTTAGAAGAAAACATAAAACAAAGTCTTCACAACAATGAATTTGACAGTGATTTCTTGGGTGTGACACCAAAAACACAAGCCACAGAAAATGAGTAGACAAATGGAACTACATTTAACTTAAAAACTTCTTGTTGAAGGAAACAATCAACAGAGTGAAAAGACAACCTGCAGAATGGGAGAAAATATTTCCAGATTATATACCTGATTAGGAATTTACATGCAAAATATAGAAAGAACTTGTACAACTCAACAGCAAGAGCAAATGCCAATGAACAGCGTACTTAAAGATGTCAAAACAATACATTTCATGTCTTGAATATTTCACTATAATAAAGTCATGTAGCAGCTTCTTCACCACTCCCCCTACTTTCACAGTCTTTCTTCCTCCCTTTTTAGTGCAATTTAAATGCTTCGATTGGTGTGTGGAATGAGGCAGCTTATAAATTAGGAAATAAATAATAATTCTGTCTAAAGGACCAGATTAATTATCCCAAAGTAAAGCCTTGGTAATGTTGTTATCCTATTTGTGATATTTCAGTGGTTCCCCACTGCCTACAGGGTAAAATCTAAGTCCTTTCTGATTTATAATCTGATTTCTGTTTATCCTTTCTCACAAACCCCCACCGTTTCCACTGTGGCCAGAAATGTCCCCAACAGACACCTCCATGCTGCTGTCCTCCTCGTCTCCTGTCTCAGTCCTAATCCAGCCTCCTAAGGCATCTTGAACTCCATCTCCTTAAGAAGCTCTCCCTGAAATTCCTAACACTGACAAGTCATTTCTTCCCCCAACAGCACGAGTGAGTTCTGTCTGCATTGCCATGGTTCAGCCCTTCACACAGACTTCCTGGCTGGACTTTGAGCACCGTGCCCTGTACATTTGTATTTCCCACACTTCCTAACTTTGCATCTTGTTATCTGACCACGTGGCTTCCAGAGATGTTTTTACAGTGGCCTTTCTGGGAATGTCCTTTGCAAAATTTCAAAACAAGGAGACTGAAGTAGATGATAATGAAGATCTCTTGAGTTCTAAGGGTCCATGCTTGTTTGCATGAAAAACAGGTCAAGGCCTTAATCCAGCCGAGCTACTCATCTTCGCTTAAACCAGAGCGTCCTGAGCAGGTCTGAGTGGGAGGTGAGTTCTCATGTCTTGCGGGCTACCACTTAGCCCACAGGCTATGGACTAATAATATCTTCTCACCGGACCCTACCTCTTTTTTCCCTAGTGTAATCTTTTTTCCAAAGTTCTGTAGGGGTATTTCTGTAGACATTGCTAAAAAACAAATTCTAAAGACTCTAGAATTGGTGTTGGGGACTTTAGGGTGGCCTTTGTGAGTCCTGCTTCCTGGTGTCCCTGACCTTGCATAATCACCCCATAATTGTAAGTGGTACCTGTGCTTCTGATAGAATATGACAAAAGTAATGGACAGTCACTCCCATGATTAGGTTACATTACATAAGACTCACCAAACTGGGGCCAGACACTCTCCTTATGAGCTTAAGGCACGATGCAGCCATGTTGGAGAAGCTCACCGGGGAACTGTGGACAGCCTCTAGGACCCAAGGGTGGCCTCTAGCCAACAGCCAGCACAGAGCTGTTGGCTATCCAGTCATGGGACTGCCTTCTGCCAACAACCTGAATGAGCCCGGAGGAAGAGTCTTCCCCACTTGAGATTTCCACTGAGAATGTGCCTCAGCCATCACCTTGACTGCAGCCTTGTGAAACAGAGCACTCAGTCCAGACTTGGGACCCACAGAAACCAACATGATAAATGCATGTTGTTTTAAGCCATTAAGCTTGTGGTAATTTGGTGTGTAACATAAGAAACCAATACAGGGGCGCCTTAATGACTATTAAGCGTCTGCCTTCGGCTCAGGGCGTGATCCTGGCATTCTGGGATCGAGCCCCGCATCGGGCTCCTGGGAGCCTGCTTCTTTCTCTCCCACTCCCCCTGCTTGTGTTCCTTCTCTCGCTGGCTCTCTCTCTCTCTATCGAATGAATAAATAAAATCTTAAAAAAAGAAAAAAGAACCCAATACAGACTGGGTTTGGCTAATACACAGTAGCTGAGAAATGGAATGTCCTTAAAGAAATCTGACTGGACTTTCCAGCTTTACCTTGGAACCCAAGAACCCTGAGCAGGTGAGTTGCAATGGGCCATGTTCTCATGGTGTTTGCTTTCTAATCGTGAACTGATCTGTCTAAAATTCAAGTGTGTGAACACATAGGAAGACAAACTGTGTTGATGGCTAGAGCCCAGCACGGCAGTTCCTGTGGAATGAGATATGATGAAAATCCAGATTCGGTCCTCCCTTTCCCCCCACAAACATGCTCAGGCACCAGTTTTGCAATAAAGTCTCTAGGGGTAATGTTATTGAGGAACAGTCTTAATTTCAGTCTCAAATCAGTGATAAAAGCAGATAAAAAAATTTCAAAAGAAGTTGTCTTAATACCTTTAAGCAATTCAAACAAGATGCAATGTTTAATGAATTCTTGTTAGACTTGCTTTTATGATTAGATAAGCACACTTTGTAATTAGCACAGTACTTGCTGATATTCAAATGGGAGCCTGGAGATTTTCATTTTTTTAAGATAGACTACACATTATCACAGTCTTTTTAAATTATTAGTTTGCGTTTCAAGAGACAGATATGGCCCAATGGTGGGCCCTCTCTAACTAGTCACAAGTGTCAAAGAAGTTGGATACGAATGATCAAACTTCTAGTTTGCTGGGAGGACAGACGCGGACCCCACGGTGCCTCCCGGCGGCCTCGGCAACGCCGCCAGGGGTCACAGGCGAGGGAAGGGCGTGAGTGTGCTCTCTGCCTGGAGCCAGGAAGGAACACTGCCAGCCTTGGGCTGCCCGTCCCGATAGAAGCTAACATTTCCTCTTTCTTCCCTTGGAAAGCCTTCCACGAGCAGCCCCGCAGTCCACGTGGGGTGGAGGTAGGACTTGGGGTACCATATGGCCTGAGGTTAATCAGAGCCTTTCCAAGACAGTCTTGAAGTTTGACACAAAACCCAAGTCAGTCAGAAAATGTTGGCAGTCGGAGTTACGAGGTCCCGTTCCTTGACTAAGACAGGTGAGGGAGGGCGATGCTGGGCTCTGGGTCTTGGTTTGTCTGTCTGATGGACGAGAACGCTTCCCCTCCCTTCTTTCACTGGCACTGCAGAAACCACAGAGACAGCACAGAGTGCCCCACGCTGCCGCTCTCCAGCAGGGAGCACAACTTCTCCCCGTAGCAGCAAGTCAGCACCTTTCCTTGGAAGAGTTCATGTCTTCCCCACGGCAGGGGTGAATTACAGCCGAGAGAGGAGGCAAAGCTCAGTTTTTGCCAAAACTCACTGCAGGATTGCCTTTCCTTCCAGAAGGTCTGACCTCCAAGGCCAAGGCAGCGAAGGGGTGGTAAAATGCCGCGCTCTAGAAGCAAGGGAAGGGAGTTGCCGCCCCATCTAGACTCGCACTGGGAGGACAGAGGGGCCCATTCCTGCCCAGGACTCTTCCAGAGCCTGTTCTCGGCCTACAGGCATTACTGAGGTCACTGAGCCTCTGTTCCAAGGAGGTCCGCAGCGGGAAGTGAAGGCAGCCCAGCTCAGGGCCAGGTCCTACTCCAGCAGAGAGAATCCGGCGTCCTCGGCGCCCGCGCTGGCCGTGTGACTCCGCAGGGGATCTCTGAGCAGCTCCCGGCTGCCGGCTTCTCTCTGTTCCCCGCTGGCATGTCAAGTTCCTGGGTGTCCCCCTGAATCCCCGAGTGTGGCATCATGGCAGGATCTCTGATGATAAGGATAGGAGTCTAGTTTTCCATTTTTCACTTTCGGGAGGATTCTTTTTGGCTGCACGTGAAAGAGATCCCAAATAACTATGGCTGAAACAAGATCAGGTTTCCTTCCCTCTGCGGTCAAAGTCTGGATGAAGGCATTTGGGGGCAGTAGGGATGGTCCCCAAATCAGGCTCTCCCGGCCACCTGCTCAGCCATCTGGGCGCGGTTCTGTGCCCCCAGGTCCAAGGTGAGTCAATGTCTCCAGAGCAGGATGGAAGACACCAGAAGGAGGGGCATGGCACTTTCTTTAAGGGATCTTGTCCCAGATGTGGCACACTTCCCTTCTTCACACTCCATTGGCTACAGGAAGGCAGAGAAATGTGGCCACAAATGTAGCTGAATATTGACAGGGCTATTACTGTGGCATAAAAAGTGAATGATTAGTGAGGGGACAGCAAACAGCCTCTGCCACATTTTTTTTTCATCAAACTTTCTACTATATCAATTTTTTAAAATTTCAAAATACTTGTGATACAAAGTATTTTGATAACAAATCAGGTGATACAAAGACATGTAAAGAGAGACTTCTATGGACCCCCCCCCACCTGGAACTCATATTAACAGTTAGATGTGCATTCTTTCACGCCTTTCTTGGGCGTCATTAATAAATATGCAAAGCTTTCTGTCTCCCTAACCACTTTCAATTTTTTAAAATGAGATCATTCTATACACAATATTTTCTACAATTTGCTTGTTTCCAATGCATAATGAATCGGTTTATTGGTAACTATGTGCAGCTCTAAACTGTTCTTTTTAATAACTGCATATCTCATAGTATGGATTTGCTAGTTGGAGGCACTCTAATTTCTTCTACCCCTCCCCAGTGGGATAAATAGCTTATTTCCTTTTATTGTCACTTTAAATAATGTTGCAAGAAACAACCTTGCACACACATCCTTAGGAATTTCTTTTTGTAGGATACCTAATGAAGGGATATGTACGATTAAAATTGCAATGGATTCCACCCGGTCACTTTATGGAAAGATTGTTATAATTTATAGGCTGGTGGGTCACAGATGAGAATGATGGGGCGCTTGACAGCATTCCCCCTTGCTGTTGGAAGGAAGAGGAGAGAGGGGGAGAAGGATGGAGAGCAGATAACATGATTTCCAGGAACAGGTTGCCTGGTCTAGTAGCTGAGAAAGTGCTTCGTTCCACCTGCTCTGGGGAAACAAGCGAGGAGGGCACCTCCTATTTTGCCGAGAAGCAGGTGGAGTCCCAGTGCCTGCCGCACAGCAAGCCGCCCTGGCCTGGGGAGGACTGTAATGAAGATTAATAGGGTGAGGAGAATGGGTCTGGTTGCCCTGGGACATGAACCCTCGCAGCCCTGTGGCCAGGCTGGGGTGGCGGCGCCTGGGAGACATCTCAGCCCGCAGGCAGACAGGGCACTAAGCCTGCAGCCAGGACTCTCAGAGCCCTCGTTCATGGGCCGTGCTCACAAAGCCAATTCCCCATGGTTCAGACAAGGAAACCAAGGCTCAGGGAGAACATGTCTCGGCCAAGTTCGCGGAGGAAGGCTGCGGGCGGGGCGGGGGGCGGGAGGTGGCAGGGGACTAGAACCCATGGCCAGGACCCCCGAACCATTTCCATTGCCCACAGTCCTGCACTTGGCCAGCATCTCTGGGGTTTTTTGGCTTGGATTGTCTTGGTTGGTTCCAATTTGCAGCCTGGAGAAGCTCATGGGGTGGCCACACAGGCTTGCGATTTGTGGGCACATGAAGGTGGGGGAGGGTGGAGGGTGGAGGAGGGCTTTGCAGGGTTTGGGGCAGCTGCGGGCCATCCACAGCTAGGGGTGGAGAAGCAGGAGCTGCTCCCTCCTGCTCTCCTCTCCCTGGTCCATCTTGTCAGCATGCTAGACACTGGGGAGGTGCCAGGCCTGCCGGATGGCAAGCATCATCCACCACCAGCTGGCCAAGGCAGGGGAAGGCTGGCATGTCTGGAGCCCTCAGCCCCATTTACAGATCGGGGACCGAGAACGAAAGCCCTCTAGCGGGGGGAGTGCTGAGCCCGGAACTGACTCACCCCCCAAACCCTTGCCTTCCCCTCCAGTGCCACGGGTGCCCCCGTTTCCCCTTCGCAGAAACCTGGCGCTCACCCCCACCTGTATCCCTTCTGTCTCAGCAGGGAAAGGGGAAGGATGTTGGGGAAGACAGGCTAATTCTGGTCTGTGCTCAGCACTTTGCAGGGCATCCTGTTTTTCTGTTGGGGTGTTCAGCCCAGGGGCCGGGAGGGTTGGTGCCGAACAATGTCAGATCAGCCCCTGGCAGGCAGCCACACCCCTCCAGAAATCACTTCCCTTCCTGGATTCCTGGAATCTCCACTTCCGAGGTTCCTACCTCCTGGAAGGATGCAGTGATCCCCCATCCCGCCTCCCCCACACTTACAGTTGCGTCCCGGACCTATGGCACAAACTGACCATCATCCAAGCAATTTTACTCACAGTCAACAAGAGAAAATGACACGGTTGGAGAGGGCAGGGCAGTTTCTTTCATCTCAAGGGGTCCTGCGCATCTCGTGTCTTCTGGTGAAATGGCTGCTGTCACTGTGCACAGACAAATCAAAGTTATTAACTCCAAATAACCTCGATTCAAGAACCTGCCTTCCTCGCTTGGGCCTGTCGGCTCTCACGGGTTGCAGGGAAGATCGTCAGCCTTGTTCAGCCCGGGTGGGCCAGCCTGCAGAGCCACGACCGCGAGCCAGCCCCAAAGCCCTTGGGTCTCACCTTTTTATCTGCCTGTGACTGGCGCTGCCTGGGGACACCTCATTCCCATCGACCTACCCTTTGTAGGAGCGTATATTTAGCTGTTGTTTTTCTCACATTTTGGGAAGTGCTGACCTTGTGCCCGTCAGGGGGAAGCCAGAGGCCAGAAGCCGTCTTGTATGTTTTGCTGAGCAACTCAGAAAGCTGTGTATCTAAGGATATTCTGAATTCGGAGGAGGAGGGAGACAAAACCCTCCAGGGTAGTCCTGCATCACTGTGGTGAGAGAGCAGCGGGTATCTCGTCCTTCCGGGTGATTGGAGTCCCAGCTCCCTGAAGGACAGCGACTGTGTCTTATTTCTGAACCCCCAGCACTTATCAGCGCCTGGCCCAGAAAGTGCTAGATAAATATTGCTGGGCAAATGTAGAGACACCGTGAGCTCACAGACAGGCCACAGGCCAGAAATAACTGTGCCCAAGAACCCGAAGTCTTTTGTGATTGGGGGCCCAAGAGTGGATGGAGCTCAGGCAGAAGGGGTCCCCACTGCACCGCATCTGCCCCTTGGGGCAGGCTTTTGGAGGACTTGGGGGCATTAGCTGCGTGGTTGCCCCCTGGCTTCCTGGGGCAAGGCCAGTAACTATGAGAAGCCTGAGCGTGGTCCCAGGGGAACAGCTGTGGCCTGTGGAAGTCCCACATACTCTGGGGCAGGGGGCTGGGAGCCCTGCAGCCTGGGAGCTCTCTGGGGCTCTTCATTTCTGCAGCACCACGCTTCTGCTCAGGGCAATCCACTGGCTGGCCCTAGCAACCGTCACCAAGATAAACAAACATCAGAGGACGCCTGGATCACAGCTCGTTCTCTTTTGGGGATGGCCCTGAGGGAGACATGTCCGCCCCCCAGATGGTCTCATGGGGGTGGGTAGAGGCAGGGAGCCCACAAAGGACTCTCGGGATTGCTGCACACCACGGAGATGAGCACAGCCATTTGTTACGTGTAATTAAATTGAGCTAATTTCATTCTGTGGCTCAGAGCCGGAGAATCAGGGTTCTCAAAAAATGTTATTATCTTATCTCATTTTGTGTAAATGTCATCATGGAGCAGCTGGAACGGGAAGAAAGGACATTTTTGAGATGTTCCTGGTCCCCTAAATGGATTGCGTTCTGTTCCTTCAGCAGTAAAGTCAGTCTGATGCCAAAGCCTCCAGGAGCTGATGTAGATGAAATGTTACATTTATATAATCGTTCCACAGACGGACAGGAAAGTGCTTTTTCTGGATAAATCTCAGAACTGAGTGAGGGAAGCTGAGAGATCAGAGGATCGTAAGCCCCCTGGGGCCCCTGGCATCTCTGCTCCCGAACCAGCTACAGCCACTCGTTTTTTCTAGGTTTGCCCCAGAGGGGAAATGACTGTAAGAAATGGAGAAATAAACCCGGGCAGCCAAGTTCCCCTTTTAGTCATCGTCCTCCAGTGGCTCTGTGAAAGTAGGCAGCCCTCAGGGACGCGGCTGGAAAAAAGTCAGTGGACAAGAATGAAAAACAACATGATTCTTTTCAACATAAAGATATGGCAAAACTTACGACTGTGACGGGAGAGGTCATGACTGGAGGGGATCAGTCAACTCGCTCAAAGAGCTCGAGGGAAAAGGCCTACGTAAACAAAAACAAGATGGAGAGTCTCTTTTCAGGGGGCTAAGAACCTTCTGGGCCTTCCCGCCTTGCAGCCCTGGCATGAGGGATATGGGCAGGTGCCCACAGCCTCCCTGCCTTCCTTCATCGACCACACCCTCGGCCTCAACCCCTTTTAGAAGTCGCCTCTCCTCGCTGGCCCTGCCACCTCAGCCAGAGCTCAGCCAGACCCCTGTGACGGCCTCCTCAGAGCCTCCTGTGCTTGGCTTGTCTGGCCTCAGGCTCTCCATGGAGATGCCGCTTCCTTCAGTGCTGGGATGCCGGGAGGTCGGTCCCCTTGGTGATGGTCTGTCTGTGATGGGAGACGGACAAGGGGACTGTGTGCTGTGTTCCTGCGCTCTGAGAGTGGTGGCCGCCCTGCTGTCCTCCATGGCTGCCGGCAGCCATGATGGACTGGTTTCTGATGTTGCTGTGCCAGTAAGATCAATGACGGAGGGCTGAACGAGCCAACAGGAAAATACCCCTGGCTCCTTAAGGAGGCATCTCAGACGCTGAGGACCACCCGTGTCCTTTTTGTGATGTGCTTCCAATTTCTCCACAGTGTCACGCCAGACCTTGAGATGGCCACGTGCTCGTGTCAGTGGGAAGACGGCCTGTCGACACCCAGCCCCTTCCTCCTGCTGTGTTGCCAGCTCCTCGTCCGCCGAGTCACCAAGCCGCTGGCCTCTCTGAGTCTGGATTTTGCAGACACATACAGCCTGGGTCTGGGAGGGACCTCAGAAAATAGTTTATATTTCTGTCACACTACTAATTTTAATTGCTTTCAGATACATGTTCTCATTTCCTGATAAAGACTGTCCTCCTTCCCATGCAGAGCACAGATGAGGGCACCGAGTCTGGAGAGGTTAAGTGGCCCATTGAAGGTCATGCTGTCCCTACTCAGTGTCCACCTTGGAGTTTCGAATCTCGGAGCCTCCTTATTCACTTCCTGCTTGGACTCCCCACAGCCTCTGGTGTTGAGTGACCACATCCCAGCCTGGTGTGTGCAGAGGCCCTGATGCCCGGGGCCCTTCGAACCCTCCCCGTGGACGGACCCTCCTGCGGGGCTGTGGCCCCTCATCTCAGTAAGCTGTGTGCTCTGGACTTCCTCCCCGAACAGTGTCAGCCAGGAGGATGAGCTGCCCAGGACCGGGCCTCTCAGTGAGACTCTAAGGGGAAAGGAAGTTCCTGGGGATTCTCCACCATGGTGTCCACAATCTCCAGATTTGGCTTGTTGCTCCCAGGCAGATCCTGACGGCCCCTCTGCTGCTGGAGGTCTGCCCTGCATTTAGTTCAGCCTCCACAAGCATCTCAGCTGCCCCCCCCCTTCAGGTGGGTGACTCCTGAGTCATGACAGGCAGACCGGTCTGACCTAGTTTTTAAGACTGGCTCAGGGAGGAGGTCCTTTCATCTGAGGACGCATGGACCAAAGACACCGGTTTGTGGCGCTGTTTCCAGATGCCATTCCTAGCAGGCTGTCCAGGGGCAGGGGGACAGAGAGTAAGTCCAGCCTGGCTATGTCGAGCCCATTTTCTGAGATGGCACCGGATGGAGCAGCTCCAGGAGCCTGGCCTGAGGGCAGTGGGGGGCCTCCGCCAGGGCAGGAGGAGGTGGGGGATGGAGAGGGGCATTTTAGGCCAGAGGATGAGACATTTGGGGCCTGCCGTGCTGGAGAGGCTACGGACCCTGGGGAGGGGCAGGCAGGAGAGCCAGCAGGATCCTCAGACGTGGCTTGAAGGTTTGCACTTCATCCCGAGGGAGCCCCTGAGCAGTGACCTCCAGGCCATTTGTCCTTCATACTGAGCTGTGGCTCAGCAGGAGGCGGTGAGGGTCCTGTGACAGATCTCTGGCCAAGTGCCGAGACAAAAGCCTTCCCTCTAGACTGAAAACACGCGGGGGAAGCCATTGTTGCCCCCCCAACGCAAGACGCCTTTGCCCATAAGAAGCTTCCCCTGCCTCTCCCCCACCTAAATCCCACCCCTGCAATTTGGGATCTGAGAGGCTTCGACTTGAGCTAAGGCTTCTTTCCTGGGTAAAGAGTGGGTCCAGGAGAAGACCCTTCGCTTTCATGAGGCTCTGCCACTTGTTATGGAAGTTTGCCTGAGACTTTGCAAGGGAGCTCCCACACAGTGAGTACGGGAAAGCACCAGGGTGCTGGATACCCTTAGGGCAGGGGTGGGGCGCTGGGGGGGGGGTTTGCGGTGGAAGAGAGGAAAGGGCCTTAAGCTCCATTAGCTTCGCAACCTGTCTGGGCAGACGCGCTCGGAGTGGGGCGTCTCTCGTTAGGCCCAGCAGAGGTGGGATGGGATGACTCCGGATCTTCCGCTAGGCCTGTCTACAGGCCCGGTTTGAAACCCCAAAGGGAAGTTGTTTCAAGGAAAGTGTACAGACAGTCCTCAGCTTAGAACCAGGGTGTGCTCTGAACACTCAGTATTAATTTGGTTATTTTCTGGTGGGAACAGTGCCCCGCTTGGTGGTAATTTAGGGTCTTGGGTTAGCCCCCAAGAGTTTGACTGCCCCACGAGGTAGCTGGGTACAGTACCAATAGCAGTTGTGGTTCCCAAGCTTTCCTTAGGAGCTCTGCTCTGATTCGCTCTGAGAGAAGGGCGAGGGAGAGGGAGAAAGAAAGGGCAGCCTCTTGAGTATGAGTATGAGTGTGCGTGAGTGTGTGCACAGTAGGAAGTGGGTTGAAGGGGGTACAGGGACAAGGGAAGCCACGTAGCCACAGCAATCTTTGGGGCGTGCTCCAGGGAGGGGCAGAACTCAGTGAGGCAGAGGTGGACACCAACCAGAAGGCACAGGGCAGCACTCGGATCCGCCGGAGACATGCATGTGCCCTTCATGTTTCAGGATTTGAGGTCCCTTCAAAGCCTGATGATTTTTTCTGTTTTTTTTTTAATTGAGGTATAATTCACATATAGTAAAATCAGCTCATTCAGTGGGCAGTTCTGTGAGCTTTGGCATAATGTATATAGTTGCGGAACAGCCATCCCAATCAAGATAGAGAACATTCCGGCACCCCTCCCTGACCTCAACATTTCCCTGAGCTCCTTCTCCCCACCACCAGCTCCTAGAAACTACTGATTCATTTCTGTTCCCATCATTCCCATCTCCTCTAGGAGGTCATATAAATGGAATCATCAGCTTTTGAGTCTGGCCCCTTTCAGTTAGCAGAATGCATTTGAGATTGCGTTGTTCCCTCTTGTTTATCTTTTCCACCGTTGAGAGATTTTTGGCAATCACCAGTAAAGCTTCTAGAAACCGTTGCATACAAGATTTAGTGTGAGCAGAGTTTTCATTTCATTTGAGTAAATTCTCGGGATTGAGAACACTGGGTGTTACTGGTAAGAGTGTGTGTATCTTTATAAGAAACTGCCACACTGTTTTCCAGGGTAGCTGGGCCATCTTGCATGCCCACGGTTGGTATGAGCTTTCCAGCTGCTCCCTGTCCTTGTCAACACTTGCCATTGTCAAGTTCTGGGCTTTTCCCTCCATTTGAATAAGTACGCAGTGGTACTTCAGCACTTTTTCACGACTTTGATCGGCATCTCCCTAACGACTAGTGATGTTAAGCATGTTTGCGTGAGTTTGTCATCTGCATATTTCCTCTGATAAAGCATCTGTTTGGATACATCATCTATACTTTATAATTGGGTTGTTTTGTGAGTTTTGAGTTCTTTGAATATTTTCTGCACCAGTCCTTCATCAAATCCATGATTTGCAAGTATTTTCTCCCAGTTATGTCTTGTCTTCTCATTTTCTTAGTGATGTCTCTTAAAGAGCAAAAGCTTTAATTTTGACAAAATCCAATTTATCCATTCTTTCGTTTTTGGATTGGCCTTTTATTATCATCTCGGAGATATTTTGATCTATGCCAACATCACAAATATTTTTGCCCGTGTTTCCTTCTGGGAGTCTATAGTCTTAGGTTATACTCCTTAGGCCCTGATGATCTTTCAGATGCATTCAACAATTATTTAGTGAAGATGGAGGAAGATCTACTTTCTTTTAACAAAATTGTCTACAGTAAGAGTCATTTAAAAAACGTACAGACCAAAGGCTCAAGCCTGTGTCCTGTAATGACAGGGCAAGTCCACTTACAGCTTACCTGTCACACTTGGCTGCAGCCAGGCTTCAAGCTCACAGGCAAAAGCTGAGTTCATCACGTTCAGTTTATGACACACTTTTCTCATCAGTCCATGGGAAAGCCTCTTGTTAAACTTTTCTCCTCCCTTGTCCACAGTCCTAATTTCCAATCTTGCATTTGTCATAGACATGCACTGTACTGTATTTGATATGCCCACAGACATACAGTGTGTTTATAAAGTCTGGGTACATCATTAAATTCACATGATAAATGGTTTATTGAAATTGAAAATTTAAAAATGCTTTATTGATGAAAAAAATTGGTGTGTGATCCCTCCTTAGCAAATGCATAGTTCAGTGTAGAAACTCAAGGAATGCATCAACGCAGTGTTTTATCCATCCCTGCACATGTCTATCATGTGCTGGTTCTGATGACCTGTGCCTCTGATTTATACTCAATAAACTTGCACCTTTATTATACCCCAGGAAAAAAAATCGAGGGGGTTTGATATACAGGAAAATAAAACATTATTCATGTTTTCAGATTTTAGTGCCACCGTATAGATGCATCTGTATAAAATATACAATACTGTGTGTATTTTTGATTCTATTTCTTTTTTTTTTTTCCCGCTCAGCGCTGTTTTTAAGACCTCCTCCAGTTGCGGGAGGCAGATCGATTTTGTAGCTTCTAATATTGCACAACATTAAACAATATGCCTCCTGCATAGTTTCTTGCTTATTCTCATAGAAATCAACACAGATTTCTGAACGTCCTGAGACCATACCCAACGTTGTGAACTCTTTCCTACTCACCACCAGGAAAGACCTCTATGGGAATTTCTCTGGGTTATATACTCAGAGGTGGGACTGCTGGGT
The DNA here is from genome assembly GCF_023065955.2 of Ursus arctos. Taxonomy (NCBI): domain Eukaryota; kingdom Metazoa; phylum Chordata; class Mammalia; order Carnivora; family Ursidae; genus Ursus; species Ursus arctos. The sequence continues at coordinate 7,499,518 of NW_026622986.1, forward strand.
CACTAATATGGGCATACTTACCCTGAGTACATATTGGCAGGATGGCTGGACTGGTTTACTTTCCCATTAACAGTATATGAGGTTTCCTGTTTCTGCATTTTGTTTTTTTCATGTTCTTACTCTCATTTGATTTGATCTGTTTTCACATTATCCCCCTTGTCTGATGAATGCTCTTTTTGTTTACATTTGCATTTTTTTTATCGTGAGCTTGTGCATCTCTTCATATTTTTCCTAGTCATTTGGATTTCCCATTAATAAAGTGCCCATTCATATCCCTTTCTGAACTTTTCTATAGGGTTTTCTGTTGTTTTTTTCTTATTGATTTCCAGGGATTTCTTGCACATTCTGGGCATCTATCTCCTATCATGGTTTTAGATAGAGAAAATATCTTTCCCTAGTCTGTTATATGTTAGTTAACTCTGATTGTTACCTCTTATGATAAAGAAATCTTTAACTCTACGTAGTCAAATATTTTAATTTTTTTTAACTTTATGCTTCATTCTTTTCAGGTCTTGTTTAAGAAGTCCTTTTCTGCCCCTAAATCAGAGATACTCTTCTGCATTTTTTCCATTAGCCTTATAGTTTTTCCCGGAAAATTCAATGGTCTTTAATTCCTCTGGATCAATTTTTACAAGTCATATAAATAGGAATTTAATTTTATTTTTCCATATGGTGATTCAATTGACTCAGTACCACCTACTGAATAATCTGTCCTCTTCCCATTAACTTGTGGTGCCAACTTTATTATATGTCAAACACACACACATACACACTGTTAAGAGAAAACTAAGGCATATTAACATTTTTAGGTTTATTTGAGCAAAAATCGATTTGAATAGGGCAGCACTACGCCAGAAGACGTTAGGGGCACTCTCCTGATAGGAGCTGGGAGAAGGGCATAGGTTTAGAAGCAAAGAATGGAAATTATTTGATCAGCTGTAGCTTAAAGCCTAGTTGGCTCTTTGTGGTTGGTTGTCCCTAGCATTTCAAATTCATGACCCTGAGGTATTTATAGGCTTAGGTTTTGGTTGCTTCAGTAGGATGCTAGGGCATCAGGTCCACCTCAGCCGAATGGCCTCTGTGTTCAACCAATAGAACAACACACACAGTCAATTCTCGTTACTCATTGTAGTTCTCTTCTGCTGCTAAATTAGGGAATAGTGCTAAATTGACACAGAATTGGTGAACAGGGAACCATTGTTCCTAGGGGAATCCAAGGTCAAGTTTCTTTGAGCCTCTGATCACAAGGTTTTCATCAACCAGTCCACACAGAACCTGGTTTTGTAGGTGTTTCTGTTTAGAGACAACTTGTTTAAGAGATATTTCTCACAAATAATTAAATTCTCTGTCTTTGAATGATTTAAAGCCAGGGGCTTTCTATAGGTTCATTTGCCAACATCCTGGTAAAACAGGGCATTCTCATTGGCATTGAGCACCTGCTCTTCCACGTAGAACTCTTTTCCTACATAACACTTAGCAGCTGTTTTAAAAATTCTCCTGCAGCCTCTTGGCCTGCGGAACCAATTTCCCTGCAAGTTAAACATTTTCCAGACTGTATTGCTTTTTGAAGCTTGCAAGCCAGCCAGCACCTGCCAAGAAGGATTTAGCATCCCCTGCCCCTGGGTAAAATGTGATAGTACACGTTTTTGGCTTTAGTGGCTCACAACAGTGCTCTCTGCTGTGCTTCTCTTACAGGTGTTCATCTAGCAAGTCCGCAAATGCAGCTGCTGTCCCCTCCGCCATCGCGTCATCACGCACGCCGGATGTTACTGGGGCAGCCTCACGTACAGATGAGCAAACTTCCTTTTTCTTTTTGTGGACGTATTGCATTATTGGATCCTTAACATTGAACTCATCATAGTCAACAGCACGTTCAAAAATATCTGGAAAAACTTTATTAAAAAGAGGTATTTTTTTCCCATAAGGCACATCACAACTTTCTTGCTTAGGAACACTAGACAATACTTCAGCACTATGCCTGCGGACCGTTTTAAACATTGAAATCAACAACAACAAAAAACCCTCACAGAAATGTGAAAAATGTGGCACTATATTGAATAGACCACAAAGCATTTGTTACAGTATGAAAGCTGAAACAAGAAGACAGAGTGTTCCCTTGTGTGCCTCAGCTACGAACATGCACGTCCAATACTCAAATTTTTCACCACTCCGCGCGTCTTCTCAAATGACCACTAAGACATTGTGAATATTGATATTAGGGTTGCAAATAAATTTTAGTGAGTAGGCAGATTTAAAAATATGGAATCCACAATTAATGATGGTCAATTACATTTGTTTCTGAGCCACTTTTCCTGCTCCCTTTGTCTATTGGCATATCCCCGTACCACTGCCCGAGTTTTATTAATTGTTTTGGATTGTGTCAATGTCCAATAGAATGGATTTCTCAACTCTTTGTTCTTCTTTTTCTAAATTGACTTTTCTTTCTGTGCACTTTAGTTTTTCTGTAAACAATCTATAGTAGAATATTTGAACTCCTCAAATAATCCAGCTGGAATTTTAATTAAGCATTCAATTTATAGATTAATTAGAGAATAATTGATTTTAATGTTAACTCATCCATCCAAGGACATAGTATATCTCACCATTTATTTGGATATTCTTTTTGTATCAATTAATAATTTATCTTTCGCATGATTTACTATTCTAATTCCTATGTACATTTTAGTCTGTGTAACTACTGTGAATTCTATCTTCTTTTCTATTTTATTTCTGAGTTGGCTATTGTAGGTGAAGAACAAAATTAATTTTTGTGGGCTGATATTTTACCTTTACAATATTGGTAGAATGCACCCATAATACCTGTCTTAGTTCAGGTTGCTATAACAAAAATACCATAGACTGGGTGGCATAAACAACAAACACTTATTTCTCACAGTGCTGGAGGCTGGGAAGTCCAAGATAAAGGTACCAAGAGATTCGCTGTCTGATGATCTGCTTCCTGGTTCATGAACATCCATTTTCGTGCTGTACTCCCCACGTGAAAGAAAGAGAGGGAGCTCTCTGGGAGTCTTTTTCATAAGGACACTAAGCTCATCATGAAGGCTCTACCCTCATGACCTAACCACCTTCCAAAGACTCCACTCCAAAGACCATCACACTGGGGATTAGGCTTCAACATAAGAATTTTGGGAGGATACAAACATTCAATCCATAACAATACCCTTTGCATCTGGGTACTTTTTGGAAACTTTAATTTCCCTAATAATTATTGGTCTGCTCAATATTTCTTTCTCCTTAAACCACTTTTTTTTATATTTTATATCTTTCCAGAATTTATTCATTTTGTCTAGATTTTCTATGCTTGTTAAGGCTGGGTTCTTAATATTTTTACTTCTGTTATATCTCTGTTGTGTCATAGTTAATCCTCCCTTAATTCAGGATTTGATTTACATCATCTCTTTTTATCTTGGATAGTTGGGCCAGGTGTATGTCTACCCAATTAGGCAGATTCATCTTCTAATTTGTTTGTACTGGCCAAAGCAGATCCAATTTTCTTTAAAAATCAGCAAAACCTTTCCCACTTTTTGATCATTCTTGTCCTCTTTTCAATTTTGGGGGGGACTTTTCCAAACCAGACAACTCCTTGGGAGTCATATTAAAGGGTTTAGAGTATGTAAGTTAAATGTAATTTCATATCATATATGATAGAAGAGAGAGACCAGATCCTTTTATCTGAGGGAGATTAGGATCTAGGGGAAATCAGGCTACTATCAAATGATCACATAAAAACAAAAATTACACCTGTGGTGAGTTCTAAGGAGTGGAGAAAGGCTATGAGAGGTAATATAAGGAGCACTGACTCAGTGCTGGCAGTCAAGGAAGGTTTCTCTTTGCAAACGATGAGACTTCATCTGGTGAAGAGGAGAAAGAACAGCATTTTATACAGTGCTGGGTGGGGAGGGAGTGCAGCATGAACAAAGGTCCTAGCGCAGGGAGCCAGTGTGACTGAGCGAGGAGAAGAAAAATAAATGCATCCAGGGATTCCTATAGTCAAGTCTGTAACAGTGGGGTTGGTTGTATGTTTAGAAAGAGTAGTGTTGAGTATGAGCACTAGGTTATAAACTAAAAGGGTTATGAATTACAGTTGGGAAAAAAAAAGACAAATTGAAAGATATAAATCTTATTTGCATCCGGAGAAGAAGTACAGAGACGGATTTTAATAAGTGAACATACCCTCAGGAAACACTTCTCCCTCACTGCAAGCGCCATAACAAATATTGTCTTTGGAAGAGTTTGAAATTGTTCCTACATTGATTTGAAATAATTAAAACTCAAAATGTTGCAGTTTGAAGTAAAAAATACTTTAAATTTAAAATGAGTCTTTGGGTGAAGGGGGTCAAAAGGTACAAACCTCCAGTTATAGGATAAGTGTCATGGAGATGCAATGCACAGCATTATGACTATAGTGAATAGCACTGTATTATATATTTGAAAGTTGCTAAGAGTAAATCTTTTTGTGTGTGTCCATGAATAAACACTATTTTTTATGAAATTATTTTGTAGTGTAACTTCAAATTCCAGTATAGTTAATGCACTGTGTTTTATTAGTTTCAGGTGTACAATATAGTAGTGATTCAATAATTTCATACATCACCCAATACTCATGACAAGTGCATTCCTTAATCCCATCATTTATGTCACCTATCCCCTCACCCACCTTCCTGCTGGTAACCAACAGTTTGTTAAGACAGTAAGTCTTAGAAGTTCTTATTACAAGAAAAAAAAATGGTTCTTTGGGATGATATAATCCAAGGGATTAGATCTGGAGTAAAATTTGTTCAGCTTTCCCATTACTTAATATTGAAGATTAATATATCTTCCGTTTATAAAATAGCATTGGCCTTTCATTTAATTTGAATGCAAAGGTGCTGATTAGGAAATTTCCAATCTGCAACAACCAGTCTTTCCTAAGAGCACAAACTCAGCAGCAACGCTTGATGATGTTGCCCCTTGATTTACGGAGGAAGTGGTGTGCATGCATCGGCGCTTCTGTCTACGTCGCGCCATATACCAGCTTTTTGGTTGAAAGATGGTATCCACGAGCACTAAATATCACCTGAAGTGAATAAGCTTCAGGTTTGCTTAAAGGATACAAACTTCAGCTGCCCCAAATATGTGAATATAGGCTGCAAATCTGAGCCAAGAAATTGGGAGCAAGTGATTTATAGCTTCTGTTCTGAAGAAATGGAAAAAAATAATTTGCTCATCCTAATAGGGTTTTAATAGATTCTTTCCCATGACACTTATTGCAAGCTAGAACATTAAGCATGACAGAAGCCTTATTATGACTATGGATTTAGTAATGTGACAAACAAATCGCTTTGGTTATAAAACCTGAGATTGCTTCATTTGGTTTTTGCAGCATATGGACTTCTTCTTGGCAACGATTACACATGTAGCATGCTTCTAATTAAAACCAGGGATTCCTTTGTCACCATTTCTTCCATCAGTTCTGGGTGCAGAAACCTTCACAGCATTAGCTGATAAATGCCAAATATCACAGTCTGCAGTGCAACTCTCCCACAACCTTCCTTCCTGACCCTGTCGCCCTTCAGGCTCTTATAGGAACCTTAGAGATAAACAGTTTTCATACTTTTCCCTGAATGTGACTTGCACCTTCCTGCCTCTGTAGTTTCTGAAATGCTGCCTGGAAAGTTCTTTTTCTTTCTTCCATCTTGGTCTACTGAAATCCTAGCAATTTTTTTAGAATCAGCTCATATGCCCCATGCCTCCTGGAAACCTTACGTGCTCTTTGTAATTATGTTTCCCAACCTCAGAACACCAATCTTAGGATCATAAGGACTCTATGATCATAAGGACTCTGCTCTTTGGAGAGTCACAAAGCAAAAGTAACACCTTAAATGCTCTGAGAAGTCATACATTAAAGACATCTGTTAATTTTTGCTCAGCTCAGCACTTTCTAAACTTCTTTGCCCATGGAATTCCTTCCCCCACCTCAAACAACATTCATTAATATCCCAGAGAGCACACTTTGTGAGATGTTTCCCTGCTATACTGTATTCCTTGTTCTCACATCCTTGTTTATTCATTCATTCAGTTAAGATGGTCACACACGAATGGGTCAAACATGGAATCGGAGGTGTCCTTAAGGAAGATTAATAGGGCAGCGTGTGAAGATGAATAGTCAAAAGAGAAAATCTATTTACTAAGTGTCTACTATATGCAGCACATGCACAAAACACTTGCACACATCTTCTAATTCTCATGACAGAGCATATTAAATACATTTTATGAATGAAGAATCTGAGGAGTAATTCCTCACGTTCTGAGAGTTAAACCTCTGTCTATCTGACTGGGAGAAACCACAGGTTTCCTTGTGATGGGATAAGAGGTAACAAAGAGATTTGACTGTAAGAATGGAAAGAAAGTCCCAAATGATAGAGAAGCTGGGGGGAAAAGGAGATGTCCTATGCTCTGTAGGTTTCCTTGTGTTCTCCTGTATGTACTTGTGTGTATGACTGTATCCGGTGGTATACTAAGGTATTCCACACGTGCTTCCCCTTCACAATACATACCCCATCATAGATAATCACAGCTTGCATTTAGCAATAACAATGTGCCTAGCACCGTTCTAAGTGCTTTCAGTGTATAAATTCATGTAATCATCACGACAACCTTTTGAAGTGGATTCCTTTAACACCATCTCCATTTTACCAGGAAGGAAACAGGCTCGGAGATGTTAGGTAACTTGCCAAGGATCATGGAGCTGTTAGGTGCATCACTGTCTAAGCTGGGATGTGAACATGGCAATCTGCTCTGTCCTTAATACTATGCTTACTGCCTTCCAACTCAGTTTCAATAAATACTGAGTGAATTAACCATTCATCTGTCGATAGACATCTGGGGCTCTTTCCATAGTTTGGCCACTGTGGACATTACCGCTATAAACATTGAGGTGCAGGTGCCCCTTTGAATCACTATGTTTGTATCGTTTGGGTAAATACCTAGTAGTGCAATTGCTGGGTTGTAGGGTAATTCTATTTTTAACATTTTGAGCAAACTCCATACTATTTTCTAGAGTGGTTGCACCAGGTTGCATTCCCACGAACAGTGTAAGAGGTTCCCCTTCCTCTGCATCCTCACCAACATCTGTTGTTTCCTGGAGATGTAGTATATATATACGATGGAATATTACTCAGCCATCAAAAAATTGAAATCTTTCCATTTGCAATAGTGTGGATGGAACTAGAGGGTATCATGCTAAGCAAAATTAGTTGGTCAGAGAAAGACAAATACCGTATGATTTCATTCATATGTGGAATTTAAGAAACAAAATAGATGAACATAGGGGAAGGGAAGGAAAAATAAAATAAGCTGAAATAGAGGGAGACAAATCATAAGAGACTCTTAATTACGGGAAACAAACTGAGGGTTGCTGGAGGGGAGGTGGGTGGGAGGATGGGGCTAACTGGGTGATGGCATTAAGGAGGGCACTTGATATGTTGAGAACTGGGTGTCATATGCAACTGATGAATCACCAAATCCTACTCCTGAAACTGATAATAATAATAATAATAATAAAAAGAAAAATACTGAGTGAATTAAAAGACAGCTATTCCTTCTCATAGGTCTTGATTTTTATCATTTTTACACTGGTAAATGTTTATGTCCATAACCAAAATAATGGTGCCTATGGCAATCAGAAAAATAAAAGCTGCTGTTTTCATTTTCGAAAGGGAGAATAAGAGATCAGTTCCTTACAGAGATATTCCACAGGAGAAAGGCTCCCTCTTTCATGCCTTCTTCTTGATTCTAAAATGTGGCCTGAGCCTCTGGGTGGGTGACAGTGGTTTTTCTTGGGATGGGGATGGCTGGGGAAGAAGTATGTTGTTGGTAAGTGCAGGCAATCAAGAGTCAGTGCAAATCAAAACCATCATCACGCCCGTTAGAATGGCTATTATAAGAGAACAAACAGAAATTAGTGTTGGCAAGGATGTGGAGAAATTGAAATGCTTGTGCATGGCTAGCAGAATACAAAATGTCTTCCACTGTGGAAGGCAGCTGGGCAAGTCCTCAAAAGGTTTAACATAGAATCACCATATGATTCAGCAAGTCCAGTTGTAGGTATACACACCCCCAAATAATTGAAAGCAGGGGCTCCGATACTTGTACACCACTGTTCATAGAAGCATTATTCACAATAATCAGAGGTGGAAAGAACCCAGTGTCCATCAACAGATGAGTGGATAAACACGTGGCATAAACAAACAATAGAATATTTAGCTTCAGAAAGAAATGAAATTCTGATGCAAACTACAGCAAGGATGGATTTGAGGACTTTATACTAAGTGAAACCAGCCAGACACAAAAGGACAAATATTGCATAATTCCACTTATATAAGGTGCTTAGAATTGACAAATTCATAGAGACACAAAATATAATAAATGGTTAACAGGAGCTGGGGAGAAGGGGGTGATGAGGGTTATTCTTTAATGGGAACAGAGTTTCTGCTTGGGGTGATGGAAAATAGATAATGGTGACAGTCACACAACATTGAGAATGCCCTTAATGTCACTGAACTGTACACTTAAAAGTGGTTTAAAAGGTAAATTTTACATTTCGTGTATATTTGACCACAAAAAGGAACATACAAGCCCAAAAAATAGTAGAAAACAACATTTTCTAAGATCCAGATGACTTGGGAAAAAATCTAACTTTTAATTTGCCTTGAATATTTCTGCCTGATTTCAGAGATATTTCTTTCCACCTTCTAGTATTTGAAGACTTAGAAGAAAAAGAAACTCAATCCAACCACTGAAATATTGAGTCACTGCACAAAAACAATGGCAACACCACCCAATATATACTTAGAACACAAAACCAGTGCTTATTACCTGTTGGTTTGATCTTCTTTCACTTAATAAAGGAAATGGAGGTTATGTGAGGTTGACATCAGAAAAGATAATTTTTACGATTTTTGTGTAGCCGACACACAATCATGGTACACCACATCTGCTTTCGCAATTCACCCATGTTGTTATGTGCTTGTTGTTACTTATTGCTGAGTGGTATTCCATTGTATGAAAATACTACAATTTGTTATTAACTCAATGTTTTATAGACATTTGGGTTATTGTCACCGTGGCTATTATGACTAAAACTGCCACGAACATTTTAGTATGAGTCTTTGGACGTAGGTTTTCATTTATCTTGGGCAAATACCAAGGAGGGGATTTCTGGGTATGTTAAGCATGTGTTTACAAAACATCGACAAACTATTTTTAAAAGTGGTTGTACTATCTTAAATTCCCACCCCCAATGCCTGGAAATTTTGGTTGCTCTATGTCTTGGCCAACATTCGGTATTATTGGATTTTAATAATTATGAATTTTAGCCTTCTATTGGGTGTGTAGTGATACGCATTGTGGTTTTAATTTGCCTTTCTCTAATCACTGAAGATGTTGATCATTTTTTCATGTGGTTATTTCCCATCTCTAGACCTTCCTTGGTAAAGTTATCTTTTCAAATACTTTGCTTCCTGAAAAAAACTGGGTTGTTTATTATTGAGTTGTATAGTTCTTTCTATATTCAAAATTTATATACACATATTTTTAAGTTTTGTTGAGATCTAATTCATGTACCATAAAGTTATGAATTTGAAGTGTACAGTTCCATAGTTTTTAGTATATTCACAGACTTGTGCAAATATCACCACAATCTAACTTAGAACACTTTGATTATCCCAAAAAGAAACCCATACCCATTAGCAGTCAGTATCCATTCTCTCTCCACTCCTAGCCCTAGACAACCACTAGTCTATTTGCCTATTTTGGACATTTCATAGAGTGGAATAATAGAACACATAGTATTTTGTGACTAGCTTCTTTCACTTAGCATAAAGTTCTGAAGGTGCATCCATGTTGTAGCATGCATCAATACTTCATTTCTTTTATTGTCAAGTAATATTTCATCCTATGGGTATACCATATTTATCTATCATCAGTTGATTGACAATGGAGTTGTTTCCAGTTTTTAGCTATCATAAAAAATGCTGCTATGAACATGGTATACAGGTTTTTGTGTGGATGTATGTTTTCATTTCTCTTGGGGATAAAGATACATGTTTGCAAATGTTTTCTCCCAATCTGTCTTCCCTTTTGATTTTCTTAACAGTATCTTTTGGCGAGCAAAAGTTTACAATTCTTATGAAGTTCCATTTGTCAAATTTTTCTTTATGATTTGTTCATCTTTCTTGTGTCTTATCTCATAAATCTTTTCTTAACCCAAGGTCACAAAGAATTTTTCAAGATTTACAATTTTAGTTTTTATATTTAGGTCTGTAACTCATTTTGAAAAAATTTCTGTGTATGGTGTGAGGTAAACATCAAGTTCGTTTTCCTGCATATGGATATTTAATACCAGCACTACGTTTTGAAAAGATTGGTTATTTTGGCATCTTTGACAACAATCGATTGTCAATATGTGGGTCTTTTCTCAACTCTTAATCCTGTTTTCTCGATTTATATGTCTATTCTCATGCCAATACAATCCTGTATTGACTACTTCATAGTCACTCTAGCTTTATAGTAACTCAAGAAATCAGGTAGTGTAAGTTAGTGTAAGTCTTCCAACTTTATTCCTTTTTAAAATTGTTTTGCCTACTTGAAGTCTTTTGCATGTCCATTTCTACAATTATGCGGCTGGGATTTTCACTGAAATTGTATTGAATCAATAGATAAATTTGGGGAGGATTGACACCATAATGATATTGAATTTTCTAATCCATAAAAAAGGAATATCTCTTTATTTTCTTTGCATCTTCAGTTTTCAGCAATGTCTTATAGTTTTCAGGGCACAGAGTTTTTTATGTGTGTATGTGAACTTTGTTAAATTATCCCTAAATATTTCATTTTTTGATGGTACTGTTTTTTAAATTTAAATTTCTTTTTTAATCACTACTACATAGAATATTACTGAGTTTTTATAATGACCTTGTATCCTGTAACCTTGCTCTCACCATTTCTAGTTGCTTTTTTGTAAATTCCTTGTTTTCCTCATAGACAACCAAGCTATCTGCAGATACAGTTTTACTTTTTCCCACCTGTGTGCCTTTTTTTTTTTCTTTTTGTCATGTTGCCCCTGGTGTGACCTCTGGTGCAATGTTTAATACAAGTGTGAGAACAGACATTCTTGCCTTGTTCATAATTTAAGGAGAAAACCTTTCATTTTTTATAATTGAGTATGATATTAACTACAGGTTTTTTTTGTGAGATGACTTTTATCAGGTTTAGGAAATTTCCTTCTATTCCTAGATTGCTGAGAATTTTTATGACTTGGTGTTGAATTTTGTCAGGTGCTTCTTTACACCTATTGAGATGACTATATGGGCTTTCTTTTTGTTCTGTAAATATGATGCATTACATTAATTGAATTATGAATTCAATTCAAAATCAACCTTGCAATCCTGGGATAAATCCCAGTTGGTCGTGAGAACTTTTCTTTTTGATACACTATTCAAATCGATTGCCTAATATTGTTTTAGGGATTTTTGCACCAATATTCATGAGAGATGTTGGTGTGTAGTTTTTGTTTCTTGTAATGTCATTTCCTGATTTTGGTTATCAGGTTAATCCTGGCTTCACAGACTAGGGTGGGAAGTGTTTTCTCCTTTTTTAATTTTCTCAGTGAGTTTATATAGAATTGGTATGATATCTTCCTTACGTTTGGTAGAATTCACCAGTGAAGCTGTCTGGGCCTGGAGTCTTTGTGGGGAGATTTTTAGCTAGAAATTTAACTTCTTGGACATTGGACTATTGAGGCTATCTATTTCTTCTTTAGTAAGTTTTGGTATTTTGGATCTTTCAAGAAATGTGTCATTTTCATCAAAGGTGTCAAATTCTTTGGGATAAAGTTCATGGTTTCTTTTTATCCTTTTAGTCTGTAGGTCTGCAAAGATGTCTTCTCTCTCATTCTTGATATTGGCAGTTTGTCTCCTTTTATTTGGTTGGGAGTTTATCGATTTTATTAATTTTTTCAAAGAATCAGATTCTGATTTCATTGATTTACTTTTTTTCATTGATTTATGATTTTTCTGTTTCCTATGCCATTAATTTGTCTTTTATTATTGCCTCCTTTCTGCTTGGTTTGGGTTTAATTTTATTCTTTTTCTAGTTTTTAAGGTAGAAGGTTAGATACTTGAGCCCTCTATTTTTTTTTAAATATAAGCATTTAATGCTATAAATTTTCTTAAATGCACTGCTTTTGCTGCACACTGTAAGTCTTGATATAGTGCATTTTCATTTGGTTCACCCCATTTTATAATTGTTAATTTCTTTTTTTATCCATGGGTTACTTAGAAAAGTGTTTCTTATTTCCAATAAGTTTTGGGGGATTTTCTAGATATATTTCTGTTATAGATTTCTAGTTTAATTATTTGTAGTCTCAGAAAACATTTTATTTGCAATTCTTTTGAATTTGCGAGTTGTTTTATGGCTCATAATCTGGTTTCTCTTTATCAATGTCCCATGTGCTATTGGGAAAAAAAGTGTGTATTCTGCTGTGTTGAATGGAATGTATTTGTTCATTAGAGAAGAAGAGCTTCTGCTTTTTCTTAAGTTTTGGAGACAAAGTCCATATTGTGATTGTCCTAGTATGTCCTCCCTTGATCTTAAGAGGAGAAATCTAAGTTTACAGTTTCATGTTTTCAAGGATAATTTTAAGTTTGCACACAGATTTGAAAAATCTCATGCCCCTCCTTTCCTTTCTCATCCTGTTATGTAATGTATATTGGTCTTGGTGACATTTTCTTCTCATATTCTTTAAGGCCAGGTTTGAATTTAAATGTAATTACGTGAGCTATTCTTATGAGATATGACATAGGCTAGTTAAGAACATGGATTTAAAGCCAGATAGGCCTGTGTTTAAATCCTTATTCTTCTATTAATGTGTGTGTGTGTGTGTGTGTGTGTGTGTGTGTTCATGGGCACATGGTTTTTATATATATTTTGTGAAAATTAATTTTGATAATAGTAGCGAAGCACCTTTGCATGGCACAAGTAAATAACATATGGCTCTATTGTTATTATGTGATTTCAGCAAATTCTGGCAAGTGTTCACTTGTCCTCCTTTCCAAACCCTCTTTGATAACGGCTAGACTCCTTTCTTAGCCATTTATCAATATCTACCAAGCACTACCTTCTTTGAGCTTCTTGTTACAGTGGTTGCTGTATAAATGCCTCCTAGAAAGGGTTATTCTTATTTCTTCATCCTACATAGTGAGTTTGTTTATCGGGTAGCTGTCGTCAGTGACAGAAGAAATGAAGCAACATGACGTTAATGAGTATTTAGGAATGTGGGGTCACAGAAACAGAAGTGAGTCCTAAAATAAGAGTCCCCTAGAATTGGTGACATCGTTCATACCAGCAGCAGTCATATCCACAGGCCTTGAAAGCTTGTGTCATGTACCATGAGGGTAAGTTAAGCATCAGAAAGACACCTAGAAATAAACTCTCAAATCAGAATAGTAAGGCATTCTATTGGGAAAAAAAGGCATAATTTACTGTCTATGATGTCCAATGTTTAATAGGACCTGAGTAAGAAAAATATTGGATTGCTGGAATTATTTAATATACATATTCTTGGATTAGAGGCAAAAGAGTAGTAAAGACATAGCTGAGCTCTGTTAACATGCAAATTACATTTTTATTCAATAAAATCTGTTGTACCTACTAGTGCCAGGCACTCTGCTAGGCATTGGGGATGTGAGAGTGACTCTGGCAGATACGGTTCCTGTTCCTAGTGGGGAGGGAATGTAAATAAGCGCGTAAGAGCTATGGCAAGAAAGGACAAGGAACGTACAGAGGAAAGGCATCTACACCCAGGCTTCCCTGAAGTGGCCTGAGGATGAGAAGTCATTGGATCATGATGGGGTGCGGTCAGGGTTTCAGGAAGAGACAGCAACCTCTCAGGAAGCCTTTAGTTGTCAACTCTGATCTCCCCAGAAACATTCGGCCACAGGGAAGTCCATGATTTGGTGGTGAATGTCTGAAACATTTAGTTACCCACATTCAGCCCAAGATAAATTGAGTGCAGGATGACCGTGCAACACCCCATTTCACAGACAGCTTTCCGAAGAAAATCTTGATAATAATGAAAAGAATGACAGCAGGTCAGGCTTGTTGATGCATTTTATTGTGAGATGGGGGAGTCTGGTAAAAAACTAGAAAATGACCATGGTGTAACAAGGAACTTAAAAATGAAGAATCAGATTGGTAACTTACATACATGAATACAGGAACAAATTGGCACAAAATGTTAAACATTGTTCCCAACACTGTTTATATGAGGTTATCCTAATTTGGCTTACTAAGGAAATGAGAGGTTTATGGTTAGGCTAATCTCTTAATAAAACGGCAGAGCATCATGCTATTAGTCACACAGTGAATTTCAAAATTTAAGAGTTTTATATTAAAAACTGGGTAAAGGTAAAATGACTTGATTGTAGTTGTAAAACTAATACATTCCCATTTAAATTCTGTTCTACAGTCCAAGGCAAGTATAAATGTTAACATAACACTGTTAAATCAAATCTCAATGCAAGAGAACCAATTGCATCTCTACTTTAAATCTTATCAACTTTCCAAATTTTCATACTAAAATATATTATTGTATTAATACAAACTACAGTATTATACACTACACTGTGTAATAAATAAAGAAATATAAAAATAAGACACATAAATATAAAAGTTTTCTAAAACTAAAAGTACATGTCAGTAAGAAGGGTATTAATACTGCCAGGTTTGAAGACATACAGTACAAAAATGTTGCACAGATCTATAAACTAAAAGAAATAAAATAATACTGATAGGTAAAAATCAGCTAATGTTGTTAATAAACTGGGTCCATAATAACTAACATTTGGAAACAGTTATGAGCCAAATAACAATGGCATGTCCATGTCTGAAATGCAAGTACATGGACAGAGCAGATTAGAAAATTTCCCTTTCATTTCTGTAGAGAAATTTTGGAAGTCAATTAACACAAAATGAATACTGAGGAATTAACGGATGAAATGTCCCAGTGTTTAGGTTTCTCTGACAGAGTCAGTGGTTTTAAGTTTTATTTGGAATTTTGATACAATAAACAAATCAACAAATGCTAGTTATTGTAGGCCACACATTGAACGAAGGCGGGTTAGAGCCTTGAAAATACTGATAAATGGCACTTACAGCACACAGGTCTTGCTTAAGGCCAAAGGAGATACAAAGCTTCATATCATATCCTTCATATTTGTCACCACATACGCAAACACAATTACGAACACTGATTCTGACGACTCTGCTACCCTTCCCAGGATTAACACTGTTAGTCCCTGCAATCAGAACTCAATGACAATCTTCTGAACTCCATTTTAAACCACATGAGTAAGAAACTTCAGTTCTTCTATCGGCTGCTTTCTTAAGGCTAACAATACACTTGAAATGATAATACTCCACTATGACATCTAAATATTAGAAATTACTACCTTCTAGATTGATTTTATAAAAGGTAGTTAGCATGGTTTGGAACTGCATTATACTTCTCTGTGAAGGGAATTTTGTAGTGCAGAAGTTCTCACATTTTAAAAAACATAATAAAATACTGAAGCGGATTTAGCATACGTTTACCAATAAAAAATTATAAAATTTCTCCCAATTGTACAGCTTAAGAATAAACCAACGTAAGAGTGATAATTAATACTGACAAAATGAAACAATGCCAGATGCTTATCTAATCAGTTTCCTTTAACCTGTTAAATCTTCGCTTTCCGAGTCATTAAAGTTTTCTAATCTGCTTCGTGTTACAAACTTGTTCCTAACTTTGAAAAATGCATGAAAAATTACTAGGTCTGAGATCAGGCACACCCGGATTTTTTTTGTGTGTGTGTGTGTTTTTTTTTTTTTTTTTGTATTTTGTATTTTTTTAAATTTTTACTTTACACAGTAGTGAACAGAAACCACAGTATACAGGTTACTGTGTTTCCATGAAAAGCATGTATAATATAGAACAAACTTCATTACCAATTAGAATGTATTTTCCTTCTAGAAAAACTATTAGGCTTCATTTGTTTTTTCTTCAGACACCTGCTCGCTATTCTTGCTTACTTTTTGTTCTAAGCTGCTCGCTTGATTTACAGCTTCATCTTCCTTCATCAGACCTTCAGTTTTTGCCTCTTCTCCCTCATTCTCTGCCTCTTCCCCCTCCTCCTCCTCCATCTCCTCTTCCTCCTCCTCTTCCTCCTCCCCTTGTGGTTTTTCACATTCTTTCTCTTCCTGCAGTTCTTCCATCTCTTTGTCCTCCTCCTCCTCTTCCTCTTTTTCACTGTCTTCATCCTCTTCCCTCGTCAGGCTCTCTCTCTCATCCGAGTCAGCCTGTGAGGGAGACGCGCGGGCCCCCGCGTGCTCGCTGGCCAGGACTTCGGGCCCGGCCTCCTCCTGCTCCGCGCTGTCGCGCTCCTCCGCCTCCCGCTTGCAGTACGAGTAGCGGTGATTCATGTGTTGAGAGTAAGACCCGGAGTGTGAGAAACGCTTTCCACATTTGTCACATTGATAGGGCTTTTCTCCCGAATGTAACCGCATGTGTTCAATCAAATGGTGTTTGTGTTTAAACGCCTTTTTACAGATCCCACACTCATGCGGTCTCTTACCTGCAAAATAAGAACACAGCCATGACACACAGTCCTCAGAAGGCTTTTGGGGGGCACTTCGGTTTGAAGAAAGCGTTACAGGGTCATTTTTCGCAAGTGGTCAGGTTTATCGACGTACCTGTGTGTTCGTATTTATGTCTCAATAGTGAGCTACTCTTCTGGAATATCTTATCACACAAATCACAAGCATACATTCCATTCTCGGTCTTCCGCATTTTCTTTTTGGGTGGCGTAGAATCAGAGTCATTCTGGTCCTCTACGTTTGATACTCCTTCCGAGCTAGTGTCTTGCCTTTCATCCTAAAGGAAGGAAAGAAGAACATTTAATTTCAAATTACAAGGTAAACGAGAGACATGTATAAAAGCACAGGTTAAAAAAACTAATTTGATTTTACTTTCAGTAGCTTGACCAAATCAAGCTCATTGCTGCAGATGGGCTCCAAGGGTGGGGGGGCTAGATGCTAGGTGGGGGTTGATACAGAAAACAGTGAGGTTGGGAGCAATACAGTCACAGCGATGACAAACACAAGTGATCAACTGATGAAAACAAAGAATGTAAAATGTATACTAACAAAATTTACCTGACTTTATGAGAAATTTGTAGGAAATTTTAACTCATGACTTTGCTACGTCATCGCCAATTTCTAACTGCCTCATTTACCTTCATTGTTTCCCTTCTGGGTTTTACTAAGCAAAAATGAAGATTCCTTTTTTGGAAGGTGGTCTTCCAGCTGTACCCTCCAGAACTTCAGAGGTCTGTGAACTGACCTTCATGGTTTCTTTGAAAAGAGAGGGGTTTGCTCTACTACTTTTCTATGGAACAAGAGGGCAAAACGATGCAGGCGGGTCCATATTTTGAAACAAGAATACTTGCTAGACAAGATAAATCTTCAGAATTTCAGCGGAATAGAAACATTTCAGGCAGTCTCAGGGCGGTAATGTTGTATAGGAAGCTCTCATGGAGGTAAAGAATGACTGGTAGTGGAACTGGCCCCTCAAGATCCTTATGCCGTTCCTAAAGCCTTCCATTCTATTGCCTCTAAACCCACAAACTGTCTAAAAGCTCAAAGGTTTTTCACAACATTTCTTACAGTTGTGCAAAATGGGCGAGGCGGAGCCATCTGCCTGGCTGGTTTGTGAGCGCCAGTAACTGGACTACTTTCCTTGCTATCTGATGTGGTCATACGACTAAGTGAAGTGCTGGTGAGTCCCCCGTTATTATTCAAAGGTGTGCACAGTGGTTTTTTTTTTTTAAAGGTTTTATTTATTTATTCAACAGAGATAGAGACAGCCAGCGAGAGAGGGAACACAAGCAGGGGGAGTGGGAGAGGAAGAAGCAGGCTCATAGCGGAGGAGCCCGATGTGGGGCTCAATCCCATAACGTTGGGATCACGCCCTGAGCCGAAGGCAGACGCTTAACCGCTGTGCCACCCAGGCGCCCCAAGTGTTTTATACACTGAGAGTCTAGGTGGATTCATTAGTTATGTGAGAGTTTTTTTCAAGAGTAACCACAATTGCAGGAACCCCAATCAGTAGCAGTATTTCAGGGGAAAAAAGCAGCAGATACACATTTGAACAGTATGCTGTAATTATTTCAGCTGCACCTACTTATAGCAAATATTTGGGTGAAAGAACAAATTTATCTCTAGTATTTGGTTGATTCAATAAGAAACTGATGAAAAAAACTGGGGGGCCATCAAGGTTAGTAACCTAGAAAAAGTCTGGATAATGAGCCACACAATAGTCACACAAAACGGTTCTATGTAAAACTACATCACGGATTTTGGGGGAAAGGTAGGGAGGAAAATGCACATATAGGTTCATATATATTAATTATGACTGAATACTGTTTTAGTTTACAGCTCATAGAGTGATCAGCAAATTCACTAGATGAGCTCTTCGTATACTTAATTCTTGTTTAATTAAAGCCTTTAATAAATACAGGTGTTAACATGTAAAAAGTAATAGCTCGGTTTTGCTGGTGTGAAATGTCTGTGAATGGGAATGTACTTTCACGTAGTAATGATGATACAGCAGAAACTGTTACTAAATTTGGGAATATAACTCGAAAAACAGAAATCCAATTGGTGAGTATTCCAAGTTTTCTTCTCTGTTTCAAGCTTCAGCTAAGTCAAGTCTTTAGCTGAGT
The DNA here is from genome assembly GCF_023065955.2 of Ursus arctos. Classification (NCBI taxonomy): domain Eukaryota; kingdom Metazoa; phylum Chordata; class Mammalia; order Carnivora; family Ursidae; genus Ursus; species Ursus arctos. The sequence goes on from NW_026622986.1 coordinate 7,518,336, forward strand.
CTTTCATTTCCCCAGTAGAATAACACAACTCTAACTGATAACCATGCCTTGGGTTAGGAAGAAACTGAAGGCGTGATGGTACGGAAGTTAAAGCAAATGTTCATCTATTTCCTTTCAAAAATGACAGTTTGTAACAACCTGCTTGGCTCTACAGAGATTGATTTTTATTTGAAAAATTTCACCAAAAGCAGTCACGCTAGCATTTTACCAAATAGCTTTGGGATGGGGACATCTTCTTTACCTGATTCCCATTTGGCTGGATCACTTTCAAGGGTGCTTCCTGGACTGCAGGGCTGACTGTAGTCGAGTACGTGTAAGCCACCTGGGGAATCAGAATAGTCTGCTTATTGGCAGCTAGTGCTCGCAAGCATGGAACACTGTTCTGGTCAGCGATGGCCACGATTGTGGGTAACTGGGCAGTGACCGTAGGTATAGCAATATTTATGGGGTTGGCACTTGGTGGGATTACATTTACAACTGGTTCTGAGTCTGTCACACAACTGTCCTTCTGTGGCTCCTTTTTTGCGCAAGACAAGTTCAAGGGTTCTTCCTGGACAGAATAAACACTGTTCTGGTAAACACTAGTGATAGTTGACCTTTCCAATAACTCTCCCTGTTGCTTTGGTAGTGAAAGATCAAGAGGTTCTGCTTGTGGCTCTTCTTGTGCACTTTCCGCTGTGTACAAGTAACCCTGTGTACTTCTGGATGAGGAGAGGTTTAGAGGTGACGGGGAGGGTGGACTACTTCTGGAACCATCGATGGTTGATCCCGCTGGTAGAACTGGCGAGTCAGTCATCGTCAGGGGGCCCTGCAGATCTACTGTGCTGTCCGGGGCTTCACTTGCATTTGTACATTGAGGCTGCTCATTGCTCTTTGCAGGGATATTTACTCTGCCTGGTTCAGGAGAGGACGGTTCAGAAGACTGCACTGAAATCTGTCCAGCTTGCATCTTTTCAAACCACTTTTTTACTACATCCAGTGGCAGGTTTACTGAATCAGCAATTTTGGAGAGCTCCTCTGCACTTGGTTGTGCGTTCAAAGCATAGTATGCTTTTAGAAGAGACAAGAGGTTCTTTAAAGGTGGTTGACTGGGAGACAAATTGCCATCTCCACCCGATGAAACAGAGGACTCGGGCTTCTCGGCTTCTGGTGCAGGGAGCGGAGGAGGCTGAGCAGGCTGCTTTAGGTCATAGTGCTTTAATTCTGGAAGTGCATTAATATCTCCTGGACATTCGTCACACAGAAGGCAAGTGCTATCGTTCACTCCTCCTTCAAAGCTTTTGTCCTTCTCCGATTTAACAGTAAGATCTTCTGGTAACTTTTCACTTTTGCAACTGTTTGTGGGGACTGGATTTTCTTTTTTTAAATTCTGAGGAACAACTTGAAGTTGGCTAGGCTGCTCGAGACTGTAGTTAATGATAATTTTGGTTGTCCCATCTTGATCAACCAAAGGAAGACTGATGGCAGAAATAACAGAATGGCCGCCTTGCTGTATGGATGAAGCATTGATTGTTTCTTGTTCTTTGGATGCAAGATTGGCTTGATTATTCTCCAAAACTTGCCTTATTACATTACCATCTACTGCCACTTTAAGTACATTCTGAATATCACTTAAATTGATACTTATGGGAGACACCAAACCAACTGTTGGCAGAACAACAGCTTGCACCACACCCTGAGGAGAACTGGTTGCCTGTAACGGGCCACCACCACTAAAAACCCCATTCTGTAAAGGGGTTGAACAGTTGATTCCTGAAGCAACCACTATGGGTTTGAATTCATAATCCACAGGTTCAGTTTTAATTTGGTTTATAGAAAGTTGCTCTTGAAGGGGTTTGTTCTCGATCTTTTGCCGTATCTGTGGTCGTGTGGGACTGCCTGGTGATGCCGAAAGAGATGGTGAGGAACACTGAGGTGTCTTGAGTCCTGTTCTTGGTCGCCCGTTCACAGGCATCAAGCTGATACATTTCTTGCTGCTTATGTGTGAGCTATAGGAACCAGAATGGGAAAAACGTTTCTTGCAGTTTGGGCATTCATATGGCTTCTCTCCTAAACAAAAACAAAAATCATATTCACTGAATTATTACATCCAAATTTTTATGTGTCCACATTTTCCTTAAAACAAATAGTATCAATTTGAAAAGAGATTACCATGTATCTTGGGATACAATTTTATTTAGAATATTCATTTTAAGTTCAAAACGGACACAAATGTTATAAAGACTAGCGAAACCTTCGTCTGTCGTACGTGTGCTAACGCATTAGGGGATCTTCTCGGCATATGCGTATAGTATTCCTGCTAACCTTTAAAACTTCAAACAACTCTCAAGTGCTAAAAATAATTATGGTTGACCCTTGAACAACATGGGTTTGAACTGCACGGGCTGACTGAATACCGGATGTTTTCTGATAAAGACACTACAGTACTGTAAATATATTTTCTCTTCCTTATGAGTTTTCTTTTTTCTTTTTTTTAAAGATTTTATTTATTTATTCGACAGAGATAGAGACAGCCAGCGAGAGAGGGAACACAAGCAGGGGGAGTGGGAGAGGAAGAAGCAGGCTCACAGCGGAAGAGCCTGACGTGGGGCTCGATCCCACAAAGCTGGGATCACGCCCTGAGCCGAAGGCAGACGCTTAACCGCTGTGCCACCCAGGCGCCCCTTCCTTATGAGTTTTCTTAATTAGCCTTTTCTCTTGCTTACTCTATTGTAAGAATACAATATACGATACATATAACATACGAAACATGTATTAATTGACTATGTGATAGGTAAGGCTTCTGGTCATCAGTGGGCCATTAGCAGTTCAGTTTTTGGGGGAGTCAAAAGTTTTGACTGCATGGAGGGGTCGGCTTCCATAACCCCTGCATTGTTCAAGGGTCCGACGTACATCTACTCGTTCAGGTAATTTTTTTTTCTTATCCTATTTCACCTACCTATGTAATTTTTCTATATTTCACTATACTTAGCCATCTGTAGGAGAAATTAATATTAGAGGAAAGAAAAGTAAGTAAAATCTCCCTTATATAAGACTTAACAAGTACGAATACCTATCCCTTTCCATATCCACAAGGTTTTTAGGTTTCCTTGAAAAGATCTTTCTCAATGGGCAGGAAACTTTCCATATGAGGTATTACTGTAAGCCTTGGCTTATTAAACTGGGAGGTATGCACTCTGGGAGCTAGAAGGCAATGCTCTAGTGGATATGCAAAGCTTTCTTGTAGTTTCAGTTTTAGTGACAGTGGTTACAGTAATTTAAAACATTTTAATATTAAAACACAGATTATACTGTGGAGAAAAAGACAGCATTCGCGTGAACTGTTAGGAAAAAACCACAATGTCAAAGAATCTCCTTGCTTGTAGAGACTTCTACAAGTTGCTTCCCTAGACCTTCCAGGAGAGAAGTCATTTATTCTTCTTGGCTGTTAGGAATTCTTTGGTTGAAAATTTTGAGAAGCATGGAGCCAAATGGAATACTTTCAGACAACCCTAATTTTTCACCTTAATTTTAATTTATATTTATAGTTCATTAATTTATAATTTACAGGTTAAAGACGATCAGTTTCAATAAGGTAGGAACTTGAGTCTTGTGTGCCATTTATGCCTTGTACCTACTGAAGGGCAGGTCGCAAAAAGGGCTCAGTAAACCTTTTTTGGATGAATGAATGGCGAACTGCAAAATTAGGGAATATGGTGATGCTATTTACCTACTCAGTACCAAGATAAAGCTTTTTCTTTCCTCTGTTCTTTTAAAGAATGAAAATGAAAGCAGTGAGAAAGTCGATGTAAGTTCTTCTAATAATGTAATTTCAGTGTTGTAAAGTTTTTAAAGAGTGAGCTATATTTCTCAAAGTATAATTACTTGAAGAATCAGATATTAGAACTGGAAGGGATCTACAGTAAAAGAGTCCATTTTATATCATCCTTGACTCTGGCTAGCCTCCTGCTTAAGCTCCTTTATTAAAAGGCGGTTATTACTTGCTGCACAGCTCTATGGAAGATGGTCTGGTTTGGTTCTGCTCAGGATCATGAAGTCGGGTTCAAAACCTGACTCTGCCACTAGTTTCTTTCTTTCTTTCTTTTTTTAAAAGATTTTATTTATTTATTTTGAGAGAGCGAGCGAGCACAAGTGGGGAAAGGGGAAGAACGAGAAGGAGAGAGAATCTTAAGCGGACTCTCACTGAGCATGGAGTCCAACTAGGGGCTCAATCTCATGACCCTGATATCATGACCTGAGCTAAAATCAAGAGTTGGATGCTCAAATGACTGAGCTCTCCAAGTGCCCCTGTCGCTTACTGTCTTCTTGATCTTTCTAAACCTCAGGGTTTCGGTGTGTAAATAAATGTAAATACATCCTCACTGGGTTGTTGCAGCAGTTATATGACAAGATAGCAAAGCTCTGTCTCAGTACATGTTAGTGATTCTTCTAAAAAGTAATTCTATGGAGAGACAGGTTGAGTACTAAGGCAGAATTCACTTGTTCTAATGCCCACTTTTCTGTCCTAGCCTGCCCTCTGATGCCAGACGGAGCAAGCCTAACTTCTCTTCTAAAAGCCAGACTTTCAAACGGATGAAGAGCGGTCATCTGTATCCTGAAACTTTCCTTGCGTGGGTTAAATATAACCAGGTCCTTCAAAGATTCCTTATAGGACATGGTTTTTAGAACACTTCCCACTTACCCACTTGTTAACTCATCTCTGGAAATTCTCCACTTTCTCAGTATCTTTCCAATGGGATGCCTGAAATATGATTCAGTACTCGAAATGCATCAGGTAAATTTCCGGGGGAAAGGGGAAACAAGGGATGTGTTCTAGTATCTCCATTTTAACATTTTAAATTCTTGCGTAACATTTTTAGATGAGCTATATGCTTGTTCTCTTGTTAGAGACACTCGGAAAATAAGAATCTATAATATAGATGATTTTTTAAAAAGATTTTATTTATTTATTTGAGAGGAGGAGACGGGGGAGAGAGAGAGAGAGCAGGAGCAGTGGGAAGGGACAGAGGGAGAGGAGGAGGGAAAGGGAGAAGCAGACTCCCTGCTGAGCAGGGAGCCTGACACAGGGCTTGATCCCAGGACCTGCAGATCATGCCCTGAGCAGAAGAAGGCAGACACTTAACTGACTGAGTCACCCAGGTGCCCCATAGATTATTTTTATCTTTACAAACAGGGGGATAGAAAAGCACAGTGGCTAAGGCAACATCTTTGGAGTCAAGATACCTACACTGGGGCCCTGGCTTTGCCATCGACTAGCCGAGTGACTCTGGATAGGTTAATTAAGCTCTCTGAGCCTCCATTTTCTCCCTCCATTTTCTCATCAGTAGAAAGGGAGGAAATAACAGTATCTATCTCATAGGGCTATTGTTGGACTACAGAAGTCAATGCCGACAAATAACTAGAATGTGGCTGTACATACTTAAGTACTCAATAAATGCTAGTTATCAGTGTTCTTGTTGGGGATTACCTGATATTTTATCATTGCCAGAAAGAAAGTGCAGAACAATTGTTCTAAAGCCAAATCCACTATGTTTGTTGGAAAACCCCTTGTTTCTAACTTCAGAGCTTTAAGGTTTATCGCTAAAGTACATCACCTAATTTGTCTAGTAACTGTTAAAACCTGGATGTAAAGTTGTGCTGTAAGAAGTCAGATGTCCTATGAATACTGATTTCTTTTTCGTAATGGCTAAGGTGGGCAGTTGGTTGCACCTGACGTAACAGCTTTCCAGGCTGCAGTTCCTTGGGCTACAGAACAAACCCGAGGCATTTTCTGGGGAGGGTCATCGTAGCTCAACTCCCACATGAGGAGTTCGGATGATGGCTGAAACACATGACTCTGCGTACGGCTCATTTCAAGGGTGTCGGAAGATGGCAACAATCCAGGTAATTTTAGGGAGTATAATTTGAAGACCCTGATTAAAAACTCAGCTGAGAAAAAAAGATTACAGAGGTTTCTTGAAGGATATGAAGCTCATCCATTATTCGATACTCTAAACAGCCCTTTCAAAACTATCTGTGGTGAAGGACCCTTCCCCCCCATTTTTTGTTTTAAATTTCCAATCTACCGTAAGATCAATAGTGTATAAAATATAATAAAATTGTCACAGAATTTTCTTTGTCTCATAGTTTCTAAATTACTCTCAGCTTCTATATTTGGCTCTTCGAGAACCAGTCTCAAACACGCTTACAGATTGGTACCAGTCCTGGGCTGACACTGAGTCGCCACAACTCAGAAATCTTCCTTCGGAATGAACCAGACCATCAGAGAGCTGTATACTTACATTGTACCCAAGCGGCTACCCTGGAGAAATGCTTTTTCTGAACTGCATTTTGGTGAAATAACACACTGGCTTCCTATTGGAGAATCTTACTTTAAAAAGGAAACCCTATCGAGTTTTCTGTTATACTATTTCAAGGATATTTTGGAAAATAGTATAAAATGCATTTTGCTTCTCTACGGACTTTGTAGCAGGAAGAGTTGTCCTTTTCCTAGCGACTGATTTCTTTTACTTGCAGACAGCCTGGGTCTTGGTTACTGATTGCCGTTTTCTGATTTCCTAAACCTTAGAGGCTGCATGTGCTTGGCTTTTCAGAGTACCCGTTTTATTTCATATTTACTTCATGCCTGTGTTACTTTTTTTTTTTTTAAGATTTTATTTATTCGACAGAGATAGAGACAGACAGCGAGAGAGGGAACACAAGCAGGGGGAGTGGGAGAAGAAGCAGGCTCATAATGGAGGAGCCTGATGTGGGGCTCGATCCCCTAACGCGGGGATCACGCCCTGAGCCGAAGGCAGACGCTTAACCGCTGTGCCACCCAGGGGCCCCTCATGCCTGTGTTACTTTCTTAACTTGATCTTCCTAATGTTTTTTTAAATTAGAATTTCTTCCTGTATTAAAGGTACGCAAGCCTCACATTCCGTAACCTGCGGGATGCGACTATCGCACAAACACACACGGAGCGGACAGTGCAGAGTGCGGCAGGTGCGCGCGCTGCGCGATGCGGCCTGAGTCTGCGCCGGCTACTTAGCGGCCGCAGCAAAAGCGCGCAGTGGAGGAGCTCGTATAAAGCTCCTGTCCTTCCAAACTCCTACGATTTTTCGGTCAGTTCTACAGACGGTAGCTCCCTACTTACTACCTGATTGAGACTGATTTTTGAATATCGATGCAGAATTTTGTGATTAATACCAACTTCCTGTTTCTGCCCTGCGTTGTAATCTCTGGTGTGATGCATGCTTCCCGATTCTGTCACATCTCCAGGTCTGACGGAGCCGTATCCTGTCTACGTGCAAGAGGACCACAGGACATTCATTTTGTACATGAATCTTACTCTAAATTTTATTTTATTTTCCCTACCCCAATCTCAACATTTAAGAAAGCTCCCTTGAATTGGCTATGTCTCTATCAACTACAAATCAGCTGTAGTAAGAAAGCAGATCATTAAAAATATGTTCTAGAAGAAAATTTTTTGATAGCCCAGAAGCTAAGAAATAGGATTTTGTGGGAGACTGCAAAAGACAACTTCTCATTTCCAGGAATATTCGAGTGTGAAAATATATACATGTTTTTGCAAGAATCTTGGTTTCAACAAATTGGTAACGTTAACATTATTTAGCCCTCAACAAACAAGACAGTGAAACTTCTAGAAATGTAGTTCCAAAATAAAACAGATATCACAAGTCACCCGCTGTCCTCTTTTTGTAGGATGTTTGTAAGCTGTAAATGTCAATATAATCATTTTCACAAAATAAGCAACGTGCAGACACCCATCATTTCTCATTAATTAGAAAATAGTTCTTTTTCACTACTATTTAAATCTAAAATAACATACCAAAATTAATCAGATGAACAGATGTCACAGTGCAATGTGAGATGCTACCAAGTTTTCGTTATAGCTTTTGTTGAAGTAGAGCCCCTAAAGACATGCAAATACAGCTCTTTTTGTTTCTAAGTTTCTAAAACAGACATATTTTTTTAATCATATCGTATCATTTCTTAAGTAAAATTTAGAAAAGGATGTGGAATACAAAGGTGAAATGTAGGTAAACACATTTTTCTTCTAAATTTTCAGTGCTGCCCTGTCTGGGTGACTCCACATCACCTCTGACCACTTCCTATCTGGAGTTTCCACTTCTACTTCTCTCATGTAAAGAACGCCTCCTTACTTTCTTGTGCAAATTGTACCTCTAGCTCCTTTTCCATTCCCTAGTTAACTGTGCAAAAGAGGCAACGAAATTAGCATTCATCAGAAAGCTCACGGAGGTTGTACTTCTTGTTACAACATGCTATATTCTGATTAGGAAATTTGGAGTATGTCATATTATATTAGCTTAATATGCTTCAGTTAAAGATTAAGACTCCAATAAAATACCATTTATAAATAGAAAATTTCTCCAGATTAGTCTTTATTCTACAAGAAAAGCAAAAAGTTTCTGACCATGTGTGTAGCCCACGTTACAACAGATTTCTTTGTTACCACATATGCTATGATATTCAAGGTGTAGAAAGAAAACAAATATTTACCACTGTGGATTCTTAAGTGCTCTTTTAGATGATGTTTGTATTTGAAAGCTTTTCCACATTCAGTGCACTTGAATTTACGATTACCCCCAGACTGTGTCACATGTCTCTGTAAGAAAGAATTGATATTTTAATTATAAAGCAAAAAAGCTTTGGACATAAAAGAATAGTCAATCTGCTAAAAGTAATATTTTGGTGAGTTCTGCTTCTCAAAGGCTTCAAATTGAGGCAGTCACAAAACTCTAACACTTGGAGTATTACACCAGAAAGAAAGGTGATGGTGGGATCAGAATTTTGACGTAGAGAAAAAAATCTCCACTTGCTAGTTTAGAGTATTAGAATCATACTTTATTGAGTAATATAGTATTTAGCACAAATAAGATAACATATACTTTACTAGAAACTAGAGATTATCTCTTCTGTGGCCAGGCTTTTCCCAGTAGTTTGTTCTCTCTCTTAGATGCTTGGTATTCCAAAATGTACTTTAATCTGATGAATTTAAAAAATACTTCCATCTGTTCATCCACATATGCAGTATTACAATAGCTTTCTGTCTGGTTTATCAAATTCTCACTTTTATATATTTCAAATATATTCTTCACTCTTTGATTTTTTCCAGGTCCAATTAACTTTATTTATTTACTTTTATTTATCCATCATTAAATTATTTATTATTAAAAAATGTTTTCCAGTCAAGTATAGTTGACATACGAAGTTAGTTTCAGCATAAAACACAGTGAGTCAACAATCCATATGTTACGCCATGCTCATCACAAGTGTCTACCATCTGTCACCATACAACACTATCACGATACCACTGACTACGTTCTCGATGCTGTACCTTTCATCCCCATGACTTGTTCGTTCCATAACTGGAAGCCTGGACTGCCCACTCCCCTCCACCCGTTTTGCCCATCCTCCTCCTTCCCCTTTGGCAACCACCAGTATGTTCTCTGTGTTTATGAGTCTGTTTCTGGTTTTTTTTTTTTTTGTTTGTTTTTTATTAGATTAATCATACAAAAGCACTGTTTGAATTGAATTCTATCATAAACCTCATAAACCATAAATTGCTCATAAAACTCCAAAAGCTCCCCCCATTAGCCCCTGAATATAGATTCTAAGTCTATACATTCCAAGTTTACCTGAGTTTCCAGGCTGATTCTTCACCAGTTCCCTATAAGAAGTTCATGCCCCAGTCACTTCGTGAGTCTCAGTTTTTGGCACATATACTACTCTATCTCCTTGCTTTGGTTTATAACTATTTCTTATTTCTTGGCTGTGTTTCCCTATAATTATGATTATTGAGATTCTAGCCATACTTCAAAGGCTTAACTCAAGCACTACTTGCTTCATGCTCACCCTGACTGTAATCTCCCTTCTTTTGTTTTTCATACAGGAAGGAAAAAGAATGAGTACTTACTACGTATCAGGCCCTACTTCATCCAAACCCATGGCTATAAGCACCAAATATATGGTGACAACTCCCAGCGGTGTATCTCTAGACCTCTTCCCCTTAACTTCAGACTCTTACAGCCGATTGAGTCCTTGATACTGCCAGGTGGAAAGCAATGGGCATGTGAAACTGAACATGGTTAACACTGAACTCTTCGTTTCCCTTCTGAGACTCAGCTCCTCCTCTGGCGTTTCCTGCCCTTGTGAATGACACCTTCATTTACCTGATTATTGCTTAGACCCTGAACTACGGAGTAATCCTTGATTCCTCTCTTTCTTTTAACGCCCTTACTCAATCCATCAGAAAGCCATCTGAATACACTCTGCATGCAACATTCATCATTGTGTCACCAGTGATTTCAAAACCACCGCCTTTGGCCTGGATTATAGCAATAGCCTCCAAATGGTCTCCCTGCTTCCATTCTTGTCTTTCTTGATCTACTTTCTATCCAACAGCCAGTGTTTCCTTAAAAATGGTTAAAAAAATAAAGACAAAATTCAATATCCTTCAAGGCTTCCCTGCCACACTGAAGAATAAAATTAAAAGTCTCTATCGTGGTCTATACAAGGGGGTATATCATCTGGCCCCTAATACTTCCTGGCCTCGCTTACCTTACTCCTCTTTATTCACACTGGCCTCCCTGCTATCCTTCGGGGATGCTGGGCAGGCTGCTGCCTCAAGGCCTTTTCATGTTTCCCTCTGTTCCCTTTGACTGGAACACCCTCCCCCCAGTCATCTTATGACTGGCTCCTTCCTTTCATTTGGGTCTTAGTTCAGATGTCCCATTCTTAGAATAAATTAATAATACATGGAAATTCTTACCTTTAGGTCCTGGCATGATTTTCAAACTCAAGTTTGCTGCCCCATAATCTAAATTGTTCCCAGGACATCCCGATCATATTTCCTCACATTACTGGTTCCCATATTAATCACAGCTCCTTCCTGATTTTTGTCTGATCACATACCTCATATATAAAACCTACTACCTTTCACCCATCAGAAAAATCACCACAAAATTGGCTTTCATGCTCACCACTGATCTTACGATCTGTTTCTATAATGGCATCTCTCACTTTCACCATCAGCTCTATCTGTGCTTTGCAGATTCTTTCTTTGACGGTGGGCCTCTGTAGACAAAGGATATGGGGGCAACAGGTGCAGTTTGGGTCTGCTCCCCAAATGTCACATGAATAGGCTCTTTCCCCAAGGCTTGACTATGCTGTAGTCATGTTAGGACTCTCAGATGGAAAAAGCACTCTTTTGCATTGTCCCCGATAAGACTTGTATAGGGGCAGATGGTACATAGATGGTCTTTGTCTTCAGTAATTCCTTCTCTGTATCAATTTCTTCCTTCTTTTGGTATTTTCCCCATTTCAAGCGTTCCCTTATGCACTTAACCATTAACCTATCTAAGGAAATCTTGGTCCTATACTTTCTGATTGCCATCCTCTCCCCCTTTATTTTGTGATTTTGTGAGTGTTACTGAAAAGTCCTGAGAAGAAAGGTTGACCCTCCTTGATGATCCTGTTTCTGCCATAATTTTTTGTTTGGTTTAGCCATCATCTTAGAAAGGGTCTAACTTATTCTCTACGAGATACAGGACTTATATTAGGTACATGCATAGGGCAGAGTTCTCACAGATTCGTGTTTATAGACAGTCATAATCCTTTGATATAAGAAACTGGACATGTCCCCAATAATAACACATACCCTTAAAATATACTCTGCAGCTGAATATTTATTTGACTTTTAAAGTTAGAATCATGTTGGTATTATTTGATTTTTTAGAGTTGACACTTATCAGGATCTTATTTAAAAAAGGACAACTGGCAAGAGCTTCTTAGCCTTTAATCCTTAAGTATAGAACCAACAGTTCAAATATAACTTAACTTACAGAAGAATAGTCTTGGTTTATACATATAGAAATTAAGGCAAAGTGACATAGGAATAGAACAAACCATGTGAAAACTGAGTCTTCAGAATAAAAATGTTTAGAATCTAAACTTTAAATTCTTAGAGGAAGCAACTTCCTTTCCTATAGTAAACAGAACACAGTAACTTATACCGAGAATAAATAAAGTAGTCTTTGGTTCCCAGAAAATTTACTTTTATTATTATTATTTGACTTTCTTCTCAGTTTGGTCTGTACTTAGTCCTATGGTTTATGAAACTAGTATTTATTTTTCCTACACTGAGTATTTTGGTAGAATGCATTTTGAAATCTAGTTTTAAACTTAAGGGAAATATTTGTTACAGTATAAACAAAATAATTAAAACGACAAGAAAGGGATCTTACCTGAAAAAGAATTTAAAAACATCGAAAATAATGTTCACATGTACTCTGTAACTCAGAAATGACCAGATACTTCAAATAATCACTTTAATTCTTGTAAGGCTACAGATAAGACGCTCTCTGGTACATCCTATTAAGTATATTAAAACCCTTGCCTTCTATGGATGATTGATTTCACTTACTTGATCTCTTCCTGATTTATGTGATGTCATGTGACGTTCAAGTTGGGTTCTGTACGCAAAGGTGTAACTGCACAAGGAGCAACTAAAATTATCTTCATTCTTTTCATGGCGATACTTAATGTGTTCTTTCAGAGAGGTAAAGCGTTTATAGCCTCTATCACAATACGGGCAGGTGAGTAACTGGGAGAATGCATCTGGTGTTCCTGTAAAAGAAAGATCAGGTATTTTGAATTTAAAACATTCAAAACATATTACCAAAGCTACCACTGAGTCCCTATGCTTTGTGCCAGATATTTTGCCACCCACTTTATATTTGATCCTTAAACCAATACAATGATACTCATCTCTATTTTATAAGAGAGCAAACAGGAGGCTCAGAAAGGTTAAATAACTTAAAAGTCACATGGCCAGTAAATGATGAAGTCAGGATTCAAACATGTGCTGTCTGACTTCAAAGTCCCCTATCTTTTCCACTAAACCACAAATCTTCCCTTCTTTTTATATGGTTAATTAGACAAAGAAAATAAAGATAGAATTAAAATATGCATTACATTTGTAAATATATACATATTGAAGGGGACTTGTACACCATAATAGAATCTTTCTATTGGTAACAATGTATCATTATTTATTCAATGCTCATTCTTTCTAATTTGGAAATGACACTAAAGTTATTGTCATTAGATAGTAAGTAGTATATAATTAGACTATGTTTTCAAGCCACCCCTGCAGGTAGGTGTAGCCATATGACAGAGTTCGGACCACAAGAAAAGAAAGGAGCCAAATCTAGGTCTGGCCCACAAAGGCCTCCCACGCATACTTCTTTATGTTCTTTCTCTTACTGAAATACGTGGATACATTTTCTGTAGAATTTTATATGGATAAATATAGGATAGCATTCAGAAAATAAAGGCAATATGGAAAAACTAGAATTCACTGAGTGAACCATATATATATTTTTAAGATTTATTTATTTGAGAGAGAGGGGCGTGTGAGTGAGGGGAAGGGCAAAGGCAGAGAATCTTCAAGCAGACTCCCTGCTGAGCACCGAGCCTGCCATGTGGCTTGACATAGGGCTTGATCCCAGGGCCCATGAGATCATGACCTGAGCTGAAACCAAGAGTTGGACATTTAACTGATTGAGCCACCCAGGTGCCCCTGAATGGACCATATTTTTACATATGGAACCGTCTACGCCTGACAATCCTAAAACATACTATTTTGCCAATTAATATTATTTAACTAAGAGTGGTTTTCCATATTTGATTTGTTTCTTTAAAAAAAAAGTTCCTAAAAGATAATTTATTATAAATCATATCTCTACCTTCATTTTGAATTTACTGAAAAAGACTACCAAAGAAAATCTTATTATAACCTCAAAATCCTTCATAAACATATATTACCTTTATTGAAATTCCAAGTCCATATAAATTAAAAGTCTTGCTCAAGAACCAGCCTGCATGTAATAGACTGAGGACCTGACCCCACATAATTTGTTAATTATGTTAAAATATGTATCACATACATGCATAAAATCCAACCACCAAATCCCCCAAAGTTTATGATGATATCTTTATTATCATCATATATCGAGGCAATTGGAATCAGAGAATTTTTTGTTGGTGATGTCTCTAAAATGTCCTACTTCTGTGGGGGGTAGATTAGCCACATGAAATTGTTTTGGAAATCATGCTATGTTTGGTCCAGTATTAATTTCCTATTTGTATAGGCAGGTAGGAAATCAACATTTGGGACATTCTCCTTGCCAGAGAACCTAATCCATCCTATTGATTTTAGCTGGTTACAAGGGCAAAAGTCCAAGTCAGCCATTTCAGGTGCTTTATTATTGGCACCACAATCACTATGTGATTTCCATTACTTAAGCTGCTTATAATCCATAGCGTAATACAGCTGTCTGCTCTCATTATGTTCTATTTTCTTCTTTGCTTTCATCATTAATAAACGAAATACTAATAATTCTGAAAAATGGCAGGATGCTCATGATATTTTACCAGCAAGTTATTATTTTCATAAATCAATATCTATTGAATTTCTCACACAAGAGATACGAATTTATTCTTTTAGGATACTAGCATAAAACAACGAAAAGTAAACCTGAATATTTGACATAATTAGCAAATTATAGAATGAACAGGCTTGAAAGTTAAATGAAAATTTTTGTTTCTATTTTTGAAATATATTGGATGTTTGCTTTTTAAAAAGAATCACTTTTTTAGCAAAGAAGGCTCGTCATGTAAGGAAAAAATTTTTCTTTTTAGAATTCTTACAATAAACTTAAGGTAGTGATTGAAGACTACTAAAAAATCCAACTTATGTCTGATTACTTTTTGAGCTATCTATAATTTCCTTATAGATCTGTGACTATGAACATGCTTATTTAAAAAAAACTAATTTTTGTATCCTGAACTTCCTTTGCTGGGTAGCATGACGTTTCAGACTGATAGTAGTACTTGATATAAAACTTTTGAAAAATCTTCTTTACTTGTGCCCCACTGATTCAGAGTTTGTGATACTTCAACCTGCTCGAGTAAAGTTTGCCCTTTCACAATTTATGAAGTGTAGGAGAGCATGTTGAGTCCACTCAAACTTAAAAAACTAAGGGCTTCTGAGGATAATTGGATCTAGTGGTGTGACAGAACACCTACTGTGAAATGCTTTATTAGCTGTATACCTGGAAGTAATGACTGCCTGAATTCAAGGACTACCTAAGACAGATTCTAGAATTCAAATGTTTTACTGATTCAGAATGATTAGGGCCCCAAGTTTTACGGGATTTTACTGTGTCGATTAGTAACAATGGGCTTTACAAAGTTTAACCTTATTTGGTCTGTGCAATGAAACATTTTTTTAGTTCTAATTATTTTCTTTCATAAGGCTTCTTGAAAAACTTTTTGTTACATAAAACATTTACATATATATACATATATATTAAACTTTTGAAAATTTCTTTTCATGTTTATTGTAACCTATTGCTTCTTCATGTGAAATGTTAACAAATTTTCCTTAAGGAAAAAAAACTGGGGCGCCTGGGTGGCTCAGTTGGTTAAGTGTCCAACTCTTGGTTTCAGCTCAGGTCATGATCTCAGGATCGCAAGTTCAAGCCCTGTGGCAGGCTCTGCACTCAGAGCACACTCTGCTTGGGATTCTTTCTTCCTCCCTCTGCCCCTCCCCCTGCTCTCTCTCTCAACTAAATAAATACATATTAAAAAAAGAAAAAAAGAAAAAAAACCTGAGAAATCAAAGTAGAAATGGTAGGGCCCTACAGGATTACAGTGCCTATAACTATAGACTTTCCAAATATGCAAATAGATCAACACAGCACTATTCATAAAGCTGTAATGCAGTGTCCCCAGGGGCAATAATCCATAGTCTTCAAAAATGTGTCCTTTTGGCATACTGGAGGAATCAGTTCTAGAATGTCCTTCTTCTATTTCTTTTGTCACTCATTTAGTTACAGAAAATCCTATCTATTCTGAGGTGAAACTTCTATTTCTGCTTTTTCATAGCTGATTCCTGATTTAAGGAAAGTACAGTTGACTCTTTGCAACAGCATCTATTTTCTTCTTTCTTCTCAATTGCCTTTAAAAATTTAAAAGTTGCTTGATACAATAACATTTATTTAGCAGCAAAAAAGTTGAAATGCTTATGTATAACTCTAACAAGACATGAGTAAGATTTACACGAGAAAAACTATAAAACTCTAATGAACAAAGTCAAAGAACTAAATAAATGGAGATACAGTCAATGTTTCAGGATAGGAAGACTTAATATTGTCAAGATGCCAATTCTTCCCAACTTGATTCAATGGAATTCCAACTCAAATCTGGAGAGTCCTTTGATGGATATTGATAACTATTCTAAAGTTTATATGGAGAGGCAAAAGACCCATAATAGCTAACATAATATGGAAGGTGAAAAATAAAGCTGGAGGACTGACACTACCTGACTTTAAGACTTACTATAAAGCTATAGTAGTCAAAACAGTGTGGTATTGGTGTGAGAATACAGAAATGGACCAGTGGAACCAGACAGCCAGAAATATCCTCATAAATCTAGTCAACTGGTCTTTGACAAAGGAGCAGAGGCAATACAATGGAGTGAAGATAGTCTTTTCAACAAATAGTAATGGAACGGGAAACAAAAGCAAAAATGAACTACTGGGACTTCATCAGGATAAAAAGCTTCTGCACAGCAAAGGAAACAATCAACAAAACTAAAAGGCAATCTACAGAATGAGAAAAGATATTCGCAAATGACATATCAGATAAAGGGCTAGTAAGCAAAATCCATAAAGAACTTACCAAATGAATATCTAAAAAACAAAAAATCTGGTCAAGAAATGGGCAGAAGGCATGAACAGACATTTCTCCAAAGAAGACATACAAATGGCCAATACACATATGAAAAAATGCTCCATATCACTTGGCATCAGGGAAATACAAATAAAAACCACAATGAGATACCACCTCACACTGGTGAGAATGGCTAAAATTAACAACTCAGGAAACAACAAATGTTGGCAAGGATGTGGAGAAAAGGGAACCCTCTTACACTGTTGGTGGGAATGCAAACTGGTGCAGCCACTCTGGAAAACAGTATGGAGTTTCCTCAAAAAGTTAAAAGTAGAACTACCCTATGACCCAGCAATTGCACTA
Organism: Ursus arctos; assembly: GCF_023065955.2. Lineage (NCBI taxonomy): Eukaryota > Metazoa > Chordata > Mammalia > Carnivora > Ursidae > Ursus > Ursus arctos. The sequence goes on from NW_026622986.1 coordinate 7,535,460, forward strand.
CTAGGCATTTATCCAAAGACACAACAATAGTGATTTGAAGGGGAACATGCACCCCAATGTTTATAGCAACAATGTCCCCAAGAGCCAAACTATGGAAAGAGCCCAGATGTCTATCGATAGATGAATGGATAAAGAAGATATGAGGTGTGTGTATATATATACATGTGTGTGTGTGTGTGTATACATATGTGTATGTATATATACATAATGGATTATTACTCAGCCATCAAAAAGAATGAAATCTTGCCATTTGCAATGATGTGGGTGGAACTAGAGGGTATTATGTTAAGCGAAATAAGTCAGAGAAAGACAAATATCATATGATTTCATGCATATGTGGAATTTAAGAAACAAAACAGATGAACATAGGGAGGGGAAGGAAAAATAAAATAAGATAGAAACAGTGAGGGAGGCAAACTATAAGAGTCTCTTAGCCCTAGAAACAAACATAGGAGGTTGCTGGAGGAGAGGTGGGTGGGGGGGATGGGGTAACTGGGTGATGGGCATTAAGGAAGGCACTTGATGTAATGAACACTGGGTGTTATATGCAACTGATGAATCACTAAATTCTATCCCTGAAACTAATAATACATTATATGTTAACTAAAATGAATTTAAATACAAAATAAGAGAAATAGTAATAGAACAACTGAACATTCAGGACATGCATAAAAATGAATCTAGACACACACCTTATACCCTTCACAAGAATTAACTCAAAATGGATCACAAACCTAACTGTAAAGTGCGAAACTATAAAGCTCCTAGAAGATAACAGAGCAAAACCTAGACGACCCAGGGTATGACGATGCCTTTTTTAGATACAACACCAAAGGCATGATCCATGAAAGAAAGAATTGACAAGCTGGACTTCATTAAAATGAAAACTTTTGTTCTGTGAAAGATGATCTCAAGAGAATTAGAAGACAAGTCACAGACTGGGAAAAATATTTGCAAAAGACACACCAGATAAAGGACTATTATCTAAAATATGCAAAGGACTCTTAAAACTCAACAATAAAAAAATCAATAACTTGATTAAAAAATAGTCCAAAGACCTTAGCAGATAACACAGCTGGCAAATAAAGATGCTCCGCATCATACGTCATCAGGGAAATGCAGATTAAAACAAGATACCACCACGCACCTATCAGAACGGCCAAAATCCAGAACACTGACACCACAAAATGCTGGTGAGGATGTGGAGCAACAGGAACTCACACTGCTGGTGGAAATGCAAAGCGGTACAGCCTCTTTGGAAGACAGTCTGGCAGTTTCTTACAAAAGTAAACATACTCTTACTAGAGGATCCAGCATATGCACTTCTTGGTATTTACCCAAAGGTGTTGGAAAACTTGGGTCTACACAAAAATCTGCACATGGATGTGTATAGCAACTTTATTCATAATTACCAGAACTTGGAAGTGACCAAGGTGTCCTTCAGTAGGTGAATGGGTAAATAAACTATGGTATATCCAGACAACAGGATATTATTCAGCACTTAAAAGAAATGAGCTATCAAACCATGCAAATACATGGAGGAATCTTAAATACATATTACTAAGTGAAAAAATCCAAATTATAAGGTTACATGCTATATAATTCCGACTATATGACATTCTGGAAAAGGCAGAACTATGGAGACAAAAAAAGATCTGTGGTTTCCAGGGGTGCGGGGAGGTGGGGAAACATGAATGAATAGGCAAAGCATAGAGGATTTTTAGGGCAATGAAAATACTCTATGAGATATTATAATGATGGATACATGTCATTACATATTTGTCCAAACCCACAGAATGTATAACACCAAGAATGAACCCTAAGGTAGATTATGGACTTTGGGTGTTTATGATGTATCAATGTAGGTTCATCCTTGGTAAAAAAAAAAAAAAAAAAAAAGTACCATTCTGGTGAATTATGTTGATAATGGGAGAAGCTATGCACTTTGGGGGGCAAGAGGTACATGGGAAATACTTGTACTTCTGTCTCACGTTTTTTGGTAAGCTTTAGGCTTCTCTAAAAATGTCTTTTTAAAAAGTTGATTATTTATTTATTTATTTATTTATTTAAACGATTTTAATTGATTAATTAATTAATTAATTTGGCAGAGAGAGAGAGAGAGACAGCACAAGCAGGCAGAGCAGCAGGCACAGGGAGGGGGAGAAGCAGGCTCCCCGCTAAGCAGAGAGCCCGATGTGGGGCTCAATTCCAGGACCCTGGGGTCACAACCTGAGTCGAAGGTGACACTTCACTGACTGAGCCACCCAGGCGCCCCAAAAAAGTTGATTATTTAAATGTTAAGTTAAATCTATCCATTAAACTGGGAACCTTGGAAAAAAATCAAACCAGATTTAGGATCTTAATGCTTTAAATATCCTTAAACATTCCAAGTGACTTCTTAGTTCTTGGTGCACGTCTTGCATAAAATTTCTTACAGGAATATTTTCATCGATTGTCATCTGTTTCTAGCATGGCAGGAGGGAACAGTAGCCTGTTTCCTTTCAGGAGAGTATGAACATATTAGAACTGCGTTTTACAACTCTTCATATACTCACTGTTCATATCAGAATAGACTAGAGCAAATATAAAAAACCTCATTTGTCTCCAAATCAGTATGTTTTGAACCAGACGATCATATTTTGCTTGCCAGAATGGTGGAAAAAAATCAAGAGACAGTTAAAGGTCATCCTAGCTCCCATTTCTACTACTTGCTGCTATGTGAGTGAATGGAAATCAACGTCCAGGCATTGTTCTAAGCATTCACTGCAATGGCCTTACCATGATACACAGGAAATGCCACAAATTGAATACTACACTGTTATCATAAACATTTTCCTTTCACTAAAGAGATTATTCTCTATGGGCACCTGCCATAGATGTTAGATTTCAGAAATGTTCCCTACAGTAAAGTAGGTTTCCATCGTACAGCAATGGAAATAATCAGCCTGTAAAGATGAAAACAAAGACAGCTGTGAAGCCCCACTTACCACTGTCATCGTGACCACTGGCTTCGGGGGTGCCCTGCCTCTGGTCCTCTTCAGGTGCCTCAGGGTAAATGACAGCAGTGTCTTGTTGTTGCAGGAGCTCTTCAACGTTAGGATCATGGTTTTGTTCATTTTCTGCATCTGAGTCACATTCATCATCTTTTACTGAAAGAAATGCATACTTTATAGAAAGCAGTTTCATCACCACGCTGTTACGAAGTTTTTCTAAATAAGAACTTATTTACCTTAAGAGAATACACTATTGTTCTTGAATTTGTAGGAAATATTTACTGAAAATTAAAAACAAAATTCACTCATTCTGTTGTGCACTACTAAGAAGTCTTTTAGAAAGTATTATAGAAGTCTTAAAATTTTCACAATATCCCTTTTAAACTTCAGAGTGTACTTCTAGGCTGACTGATAAGCAAGACGCAGACAAGGTTATATACTTGACTGAATTCTTAATTTCTCAATCAAGGATAAAGCAAGGAAAAAAGGAAAAAACCTTAGTCCCTCCTAGTAACCTATTGGATATTTACTTAGAATTGTAGCTTAAATCTCAATCATTCTCAATTTAAACCACTTTGGAGTTCAGTGCGGTTATGTGATTTCTTAGGAAACAGTGTTAATAGTTATCTGTAGTTGGAAATATTTCTAGTAAGGGTCAGGAGTATCAGACCCATAAAATTGCTTCTTATCTCCTCTAGCATTCGTATATAAACAAGGCTACTCTTCCTTTACTTCGCTTCAATAAATGTTTAACGGTGGGCTGAGGGCAGAGGCATTTTTTTCCTTCGGTTAGAAAGGTTCAAGAGATAACGGAACGCTTTCACTTTGGGAAAGTAACCCAGAGTGCTGCTGAGTTTCTAAAGCAGTATTTCTGCACTATGTTTCCCTCCATTTCCTCCACTGGCTCCAGAGGACAGTGTTTACTCCATGCTGGTGGGAACTGTAATGGGTTGTATGGCTCCCAGGTGTCTCATGGCTGACTCCTTTATACACTTCGGGCTGAACTCTCAGTTCTGAATCTGTAAAACCGCACTTCCCAGCAGTCTAAAATTGGGCCAGATTAAAATGCCGAGGCGGGGGGCATGTTTTTTGTGTAACAGTTATTGAAACAATCTTGCTAAATCTCCTGCACAGCGTAGTAAGTGACCTCCTCAGGGCAGCTGCTGTTTAAAACCTTAAAGCCAATAGCATAATAATAATGGTGACCCATCATTTCCCCTTCCTTTTTAATATAGCCAATATCTATCAATTATGTAGCAATGGGTTACTGGATCCAGGGGTAAGTTGAAGACTCTTTAAGAGGTAAGCTGGTACTGTGGGTTTTAAGGGAGTCTGTTTTCAAATCCTCACCTTCTTTGTACATTCTTTCTTAGAATCTGGGAGACTGTCTCTACTCTCCCCTTTCCACCGTACCTTTGCTCAAACTTAAAAGGAAGAAGAGAAGTGGTGCCTGGGTGGCTCAGTGGGTTAAGCATCTGACTCTTGATTTTGGCTCAGGTCATGATCACAGAGTTGTGAGACTGAGCCCTTCACCTGGCTCTGTGCTCACCTGGGAGTCTGCTTTCCCTCTTCCTCTGCTTCCCCCAACCCCCCCGTGTTCACACTGGCTCTCTCTCTCTCTCTCAATAAATAAATAAATAAATAAATAAATAAATAAATAAATAAAATCCTTAAAAAAAAAGTTAGAAGATGGACGCCTGGGTGGTTCAGTTGGTTAAGTGTTTGCCTTCTGCTCAGATCATGATCTCATGGTCCTGGCAACGAGTTCCCCTTGGGCTTCCTGCTCAGTGAGGGGTCTGCTTCTCTCTCTGCCCCAGCCCTGCTCCCTCTCAAATAAATAAATAAAATCTTAAAAAAAAAAAAGGAAGAAGAGAAAAAGGCATATCCCAGTACATTAATATGGCGCATCGCCTTGGAGTTGCCAAAGGAAAATATTCAAAATACTGATTGGGGAAAACATTCTTTCCTTCTTTCCTTCCTCCCTCCCTCCCTTTCTTTTTTTTAGCATAGCTTCATTTTTATTTTAAAGATTTATTTATTTATTTGAGAGAGAGAGCAAGAGAGAAGGAGGAGGGGGAGGGGCAGAGAGAGAGAAGCAGACTCCCGGCTCAGCCGGCTCAGCAGGGAGCCCACCGCCGGGGAGGGCGTGTTGATCCCAGGACTCCAGGATGGTGACCTGAACTGAAGGCTTAACTGACTGAGCCACCCAGGCACCCTGCGAAAACTTTCTTATTGATTAATCAGGACAACATAAAACCACCACAGGCCTTCCAGTTTTTCCTGTTTACATGGATTTCTATTGGGGGTAAAGCATGGCAATTTTCTGAAATGGGGATATTTTGACTCTAGTTAGGAAGCTCTGAAATCAGCTATACAATAGTATGGTCAGAGGGAGTGAGAGTAGTTTCCTTTAATGATGTCATCTGTTCCACTCCCTAACTATTATTAAAAATTTCATTGCTCTTCAGGAACCTGGTCAGAGCAAAGCAAAGTGTATTCTCAAAAATCATTCCTACATTTGTCATTAGCTGGAAAAATGAGCATTTTTGCTTATTTGCTAAAGCAGTACAAGTCAGTGTCACTGAGTCTTTTCAATGTAACTTCAAAATTTCAAGTTAAACTAGATAAAATTTGAGTGAAATTTATATTTTATGTGATTTATTGATTCCATATGGATTACAAGATACTTAAAAATATTTTTATCAAATTATATTTATTTCTATTATAGTCTTCACTTATAAAGTTTATATTTTTCTACATCCTATTAAGTATCTGTGTATATACGTGTGTGTGTATAGGCTAGATGCTAGAATAATGAGTTTTTTAAATAGTATACATTTTGCAGAATTATATAGTCTGTATTTTATACATGAACCTTGCATCTTCAATAAGTTAGAAGCTTACCTATGTATTGGCTGGTTCTAAATGTACTACTCATTTGGAAACAAAAATTTTCATAACTAAAAAAATTATATTAGCTATAAATAATCTTCATCTCACTACTGAATAATCTACTTTTTAAAAAAATCATTAAGCTTTTAATTTTAATTCCAGTCTCGTTAACAAATAGCATAATATTAGTTTCAGGTGTACAATAGTGATTCAACAATTCCATACATCACCTGGTGCTCATCACAGCAAGTGCCCTCTTTAATCCCCATCACCTATTTAACCCAACCCCCCAGCCATCTCCCTTCTGGTAACCATCAGTTTGTTCTCTATTGTTAAGTGAATAATCTATTTTTTAAAAGATATGTTTATTTGTACTTTGCATATTCCTCATTATTTATAATTTATATATTTTTCATAGAGGAAATTTTTATAAAACTTCTCAAATTGTGTACTGGCAAAATTATTTGAATTAGAAAAATGAAAACACACTTTTTCTTGACAACAAGTCTGATGAGGTTGATTGATATAATAGTAATACTTGGCTTTGCTAGTTAGGTTATTAGGTACAAAATTTCTAGAAACTGAATGAACTAAGTTTGTAGCTCTAAGGCATTAATAAGAATATTATTATCTCATGCGGTAAGATAAAATGATTTTTATCCTTTTGCCAAAATATATTGGCAAAAGTTACTGAAATTAACAATATTTCAATTTCCCTAACTGTTTCTGAATATATTAATCAAGGTACCTCTAAGTGAGGGGAAGAAATAACAAAAGCCAAGAACAGGTAGCATCAGTACTTGGAGAAGTAAGTGTTGGCAGAGTTTTTTTGGTATATGTCCCAGAAAACCAGGGAGTGAAAGAGTCTAATGACTGGGAAACAAATTCTTGAGCAAATTAGGCAGCTTTGAATTTTTGCTTTCAACAGAATTGAAGGAATTGTCATTTAACAGGACATTAAAAGTATTTTTATCGGTATATAACTATAACTCTTTGCACATCATTCTAAGGATGTATAAAGAATCAAAGTAAATCAGTTATCACAAAAATGTATTTCACCTTTTTATTTAAGAGAATAAAGTTATCTGAGTGCTAAACAAAACACAGAAACAGAATTAATGCTGAACATTTTTTCCTCTAGAAATAAGCAGCATTGGGGCCCCTGGGTGGCTCAGTTGGTTAAGAGGTTGCCTTGACTTGGGTCATGATCTCAGGGTCCTGGGATTAAGTCCCGCCTCAGGCTCCCTGCTCAGTGGGGAGCTGCTTCTCCCTCTGCCTCCCCCCTCCCTTGCTCATGCTCTCTCTCTCTCAAATAAATAAAATCTTTAAAAAAAAAAATAAGTAACATTAAACTATTGATAAACGAACTAATTGAAGGAATACTTCAGTTCCTTCAATCTCATTTCCAGCAAAAATTTTTTTTGTAATAATTATTTGTTTAAATTTGTAATGTATTTATGTTGTGATCAACTGCGTAGTACTGAAAATTATATGATAAATCAATCCATAAATTAAAAAACATCTTAAGAGCCTTGTCCCTAGAAATTAAAAAGAAACATAAATTTTAATTTATATACATGTTTTTCTTATAAAGAAGTGGATAACTGATCAGAAATACCTTCAAACAGGGACTATATACACTGCTAGCATTGAGTTCTATTGGTTATGTAGAATAGAAATATGAGTTCAAGAAGTAAACATTATGATATAACATTTCTGACTCATAAAGAAGAGCTTATTCATATTTTAAAAAATTGAATGATGGGCAGGTATTAAATTGTTATAGATTTACATACAAGAGTGACGTTAAAAATGTCATTTTTATTTTTTATTTATTTTTTTAAAAGATTTTATTTATTTGAGAGAGAGAGAGAGAGAGAGAGAGTGGGCATGCGCACATGTGTGCGCATAAGCAGGGGAGGGGCAGAGGGAGAGGGAGAAGCAGCCTCCCTGCTGAGCAGGAAGACCCACTTGGTACTCCATCCCAGGACACTGGGATCATGACCTGAGCTGAAGGCAGACACTTAACCAACTAAGCCCCTAACAATGTCATTTTTAATGTGCCAGAAATTAGACTGTAACTTCTTACACTAAAGATGAAAAATTTTAAATGTACATTAAGGAATATGTGGGACAGCACATAATCAGTTTACATAATATAAAATTTAGAGGATAATAACAGTACCTCTTAAGGGTATTTGTGAGAATTAAATTATTACTATTAGATTAGATGATTTGGTATTAGGTGTGGTATCAAATTCTGGGCTCTTTCCAACTAAACTACCCTGTCTTCACGAACCTGCATCTAAGCCAAAACAACTTTAAGCTGAGACCAGCAATTCTGCAGTTTTACATGTAAATTTAAAGTGCTGGGAAGTGCACATTGTAAAAAGGTCAATTATAAAGCAAAATTTCTAGTCTTAAGACTGATAAACTTACATATTTAAATAATAGAGAGATGAGCAAATACATAGAAACATAATAATAATTTGGCTTTCTTCAGGTATGGCAAAACTCAGAGCTGTCAAATATAAAATTATTTTGGACCACGGGCCTATATGACCATTACCATTTGCCAAAGAATTATCGGGTTATAATCACAGATTAGAGAGAGCAAGGAGAGAGAGAGGCAAACATTTAATATAAAGATTAAAAATTATTTAGCTATATTTTATTTCCACTAGAATCATGACCTGAGCCACTCTTCTATGTGAAATCCACAACAATTTAATACCCGCTCATCATCCAACTTTTAAGAATATGAATAAGCTCTTCTTTATGAGTCAGAAATGTTATAGCATAATGTTTACTCCTTGAACTCATAGTCTTATTCTACATAACCAGTAGAATTGGATGCTAACAGAGTATATATTTCCTGTTTGAAGGTATTTTCTGATCAGCTGTCCTTAGGCTCCTTCCTATCTTTATCTTCTATTTTTCAAACTTTGTAAAGCTATTAACTATATAAACAAAAAAGGGATGCTTAGAAGGAACAAAGGATGTTTTGGGTAAATTTTTCACTCTCTGAATACTAAGCTGAGACTACAGTTCTCTTAACTTCATGAATTGCAAAAGGAAGTCAGCTGAAGAAAGGATCTGACAAAGTTCTGAACTAATGATGGTGACCTTTGTACAATGTTTTTGTTTACTTTGTCAGCACATTATTCCCTAGAAGTCAAGGAAGTAGCAAAAGCAAAGGCAAAACATAATTTTTAAGTTTAAATGCTTAAAAGCCTCGACCGTCCAATTTCTATCCTTCTTCCCTTGAAACTACACTGATCAGGGCTTTATTAAATGTTTGCTTACTCCTAACTTCCCATGTTCCAGGGAAATAGTGCAGCAGGGATCATCTTCCACTGGGGGGGGGGGAACCTCAGATTTCAGCAACAATTTAAGTTAATACAGGGTTACTTTACATTCCAGATGTGATTTTTTTGGGGGGAGGGGTGGTTAAAGGAATGTATATACTACTCAGTACTAAATGAAAGAATTTATTTTTGTAGTGAAGAGCAAAGCGTGAGGTAAAATACTAACACTTGGAATTGTGAATTTTTTTTTTTGGATAGCATTTTGCCTAAAAGGGCAAACAATCTTCTGTAACTCTGGTAATGTAAATCATCTAATTTTAACGTTAGGTAAAACAGTTAATAAACAGCATTCTTTTGTGTTCATTAAGACTATTTTGCTAATAAAAAATAGAGTGTTTAAATATTTTATATAATGTGTAAGTTAGCATGACAAATAGTTGATAACAACATATTTGAATACATTATTCATGCAAGTTAAACACAACCAAGTTAAAGGCAGAATATAAAATCTTGGGCAGCAGGTACCATAAATCATCACATACCCCATTATTATTTAATTAATTTGGAATGCATCTTTAAGAACTGACTGACAAGTATGGGAGTGTTTGTTTATATTATAGATGAAAATCTATTTTTGACATATTACTATGAAATATACTCATCTTACATAATGAAAGATAACTTATAGGGCTCTATGGAGTATTCCTAAAATGCACTGCAGAGAAAAGAAAAAACTGCAAGTGTTCAACCAAAAAAAAGAAGAAAAAACAGAAAATTTAATTAAAATAATATGACAAATTTCTAATTTATGATTGACTATACAAAATACAATCATACTACTTGGAAGTATAGTATTTTGAGGAAATGTTTTAATAACTTGGAATCCGTCTTTGAAGTTTTCATTCTAAGAGTTCTGGCTGACTTATGTGACACAGTAAGTGCCTGGTGTTATTATATGTAAGATCTTGACTTAAATTTTCCACTTATTCTTCTGCTTCTTAAATCTGATTTGAATCCATTATAGAGGAATAGCCTTAAGTCTCAGGGAGTATGTACTTTTAGTCACCTAGAAGCAAATTTCCTTGTTTACTATAATTTAACTTCATCTTAGCCTTTTTCAAAACCACAGAAATTACAAGAAAAAATTCTGATTTTCTTGTTTGCTGTGACATGTTCACTCAGCTCATCAATATTCATGATTTTCATTTGGTTTATAGATAACTCATGATATTTGCTTATTCTTCCCCCTTCTGCTTTCTGTCTTGTGGGCAACTCAATGCAGATCTTGGTAACTAATAATGAAACTCAAAATAGTTAAATCTGTATTTCTATAGCTTTGGTAAAAAATTTGATATAAATTCAAATCATCATTTAAATACTTATTTTTGGGATTATCTGTAGATTGTACTTGTCATCCTTATGGAATGGAAAATATGCTGTGTTAGATGAATCTGCAGATTTACGCTGTATTTAAAGAATATAAATTTCTAACTTTTCGTATCGTGCCCTATATGCCTCAGTACTGAAACACTGAAGGAGGTCAAGATAAAAGAGGAGGAAACAGACTGAATTCATGACTCACAAATGCAAAAACCAGTGACACAAAAGACCTCTTTCAAAGGCTACAGTATGAAAGAAAATGGCCAAAGCCTACCTGCACATCCCGCTTCATCTGCCTGAGCTTCAGGCCCCAGGATTTCTTGTCCTTCCTTTCCTGCTAAATTCAAAGAACAAAGGATTAAAATAGATCCATGTGGCACAAACATTTTTAACATCTAGAAATCTGAAAAGGAACTTTTAGATTATATTTAATTTGGATTTTTTTCCCTTTTAGAAGTAATGTGCGCTTGAAAAGAGAACTTTCTAAAAGAGATTAAGCAGATAGTTTTACCAGACTCACAAAGGTACCTTAGAGAAGCAAAATTAGTGAAGATTTGTACATAATCCTAGAATTATACGTACATTAGAATTACACGCAATACTGGAATTTTAGTGTTTTTTTGGGAGAGGAGTTCTGCCTCTAGGTAGCAGGATTCCTTCTTTTTTTTAAATTTCTTCTGCAAAGTACAAGTTTCTACGTTTTAGGCACTGTGCTAGATGCTTTATAAATTGATTTCCTTTAACCTTCATAACTACCTATTTTATAAGTTAAAAAAAAAAGACAACCAAAACTTGAGGCTTGAAGAGGTTAAATAGCCCAAGGACATACTGCTATTAGGTGACAGAAGTGGAATTTGAATTCAGGTCTGAATGGCTGTAAAACCTACTTCCCGCTCCGCCCTTGCCTGTACGACCAGAGGACCAGACAACTCACCAAAGAGAAGACTGTACTGAACTTCACTGTGTCCAGAGTAAACAGCTAGGGCACAATATTTTCTCTTTCACTCTATTCATTATTCTAACTACTGATAAATCATCATAATAATAGTACTGGTAAACATTTTTAGATGTCATTTGTCCTCCTTGGCCACCTAGGTTTATAGTGAGCTGAGTGTAGTATTCTATACAGAATAAGATCAGAGTAAATAGGCATATTAGTGTAGCAAGGAGAAAGTATGTTTTGTATATTCAGGCACGTTTTATTTATTATAATAGTTTATTATGGACATGTCTGCATATAAAAAACAGGAAGGAGTTACAAACTGCTTTTAAAAAAACTCGCAGCAGAGGATACATCATTATGATCAGAGTACTTTATAAGTCAGGCTAAAACATCCCATCATGTGGTTAATCTACACCCCAATCAAATGCCATTGAATATGCCAGTCAAAAATCTTGATTTAGATTTCCCGAGTTTGATAACTGAATTGAGAAACAGAGCAGTAATCAAGAGAAATCTCTGCTCACATGAAAGCGCGCATTTCTGTAAGCACCTTGGATTATCAGGCGGATTTATTCAGCAGATCTTCTTTACTCATTAACCTTTATATTAGTACTTAAAGATGATCACTAGGTGAAAATAGTTGAAATATGCCTAAACCTTTTTAGATCAGCATAAAAAACACTGTCTAAAGTAGGTAATCAAGAGATTAATGTCTGATAAATAATTCTCATTTTATATTTGCCATTAGCAAAATGACAATTAAAAAACCCTTGCTAAACTGTTTATAATATAGTAGGACGAACACCAGTGTTGGATAAATGTTTGCAAATCTTTAACATCTTTTTTTTCCTCTCTCTAAAGCATCTAGTTAAATTAAAATAATAATAAACAGTATGACAGCTGGATAATTATAGAATAGTAATATAGTTATTGATTGTTGATCGATCTATGCTCTTTATTTCTCCTCAAATGAAAATTAAGACAGCCAGAGTTACTAAGATGAAAGATGACAGTGATATTAAAAGTTATGATATTTTGGACAATACTAAATTTTTTGCTTATAGTTATTATAGCTAATTAAAAATCTGTCTGCAATTCAATTAAATGATTTCTTCATTTCTGCTCAGGATAAAATCTAAGCATTTAACATACTTCAGAATTTGGTCCCAGACTTCTCTACTGTGATTTAAAAATTGGAAGTCTCCATTCTTTCCCTCATCACTGGGGCTGGAATTTTGGTTAAACAAGTAAAATCATATTGCCTAATGAAAACAGAAAATATCCTAATGCTGGTCTGCAGCATGAACAAACTTCTTTCACTCCAGACTGCTGCCAGGAACAGTCTCCTTCCTGCTTCATCCATGGACCAGCATGAGGGTATACTAGAACAGTACTGAGGTGTACTGTTTTTTCTCTCTTATATCCCCTAGTTTCTATATATATGCATATATTTTTGGTATAACTGTCCATCAAAGTCACAGTAAATGCAACTCACAGTCTCCACGAATACCTGTTAACTTAAACAAAGGTAAAAAAATACATAACTGAGGTCAGATTTGGTTAAGATGAAATGAACACAAACCACCCTGTGTGTTCCACTGAATGAAGCTAAAAAAACCTGGGGAGAATTCACGGAGGAATTATTTGAAGGCTCTACAAGTTAAATCATAGCAGGAAGAATGGGGAAGAAAACACGACAAGAATTCAAAGTACCACTGAATCACTGAGGAGTAATTTCTCCTACCCCCTGGCCTGGACTGAAGGCAGCCTAGATTTAGAAGTGGGCACTGGGGCATGGCAGAGAAAAACTCTAGGAAGAACCCTCTAGTTTAGGCTCATGGGATAAGAAAGGGCTCAAAGAAGGGAGAAATTATTTTTTCCCCTCAATTCTGTTGTGTCCTAGTCCCTAGATCACCGCAAGGTAGTGGTTGAGATCATGGTGACAGCAAGAACGTAAAGATGCTTAAAATGCCAAGAAAGGGGAACCTTCTTATCCACTCAGAGGAGCAGTGTCCCCAAGAGATGGTACAAACTTCCATCAAGTTCTTTCTCCCCATCTTCTTGCAGCTCTTCTTCCTGCAGGCATAGTTTTGGGAAGTATGTGGCGAAGTATGACAAAGGAAGTCCCAGATTTTTGGATAGAGAACTAACAAGGGAAGTCCCAGGGAAGTGAAAGTACTAGGGAGATCATGGAAAGGGAGGAGCGCAAGAAAGCAACCTATATAACCTTTGTATAAAGCTGCTTGTGAAATCCTGGGCTCATATCCAACTTCCCATGTGTGGATCTGACCAGGCTTTGAGAACTGAAGTAAGGATAAGACCACTAATCATGTCCCAGAATGGCCACTGTAGGGCACAGATCCAAAGAGAATTGTAAAGGCTTTGACAACTAAACTGATATTGGAAACATAACCCAAAGAAAGTTATTTAGAACATACAGCCTGATAGAACTGGATAAGTCACCTGCTAAACCAAAAATATCAAGATGCTCCACAGGATTTAAATAAGACCAAGAGTCTCATAAGATAATATTCAAAATGTCCAGGATACAATCCAAAATTACTTTGCATATGAAGAACTAGGAAAATCTCAACTTCTATAGGAAAAGATAACCAAAAGATGGCAATACTGAGAAGACACAGACGTTGAAGCTATCAAAGGCTTTAAGCAGCTGTTATGAAAGTACTCTAAGAGCTAAGGATGAACACTTGGAAAGAATGGAAAGATAAAAAGTCTAGGCTAATTCTTATCAGCAAAAAGAGGATATAGATAGGAAATCAAAGGAAATTTAGAACTAAAAATATAGTAACAAATTTTTTGGAAAAAAAATCACTGGATGGACTCAATAGGAAAATGGAGATGAAAGAAGGAAGATCAGTGAATTTGATGGTAAGTAAATGGAAATTATCCAATTTGGACAATAAAGTGAAAACATTTAGAAAAATAAACAGAGTCTCGAGAGATGTGTGGGACAATATAAAATATCTAACATTCAGTCATTAGAGTTCCAGAAGGAGAAAAAATACTGCAGAAAAAATAGCTGAAGGAATAGTACCTAAAAACTTCCCAGATTTAATAAAAAAACACAAACCCATAGATTAAAGAAGTTAAACTGAATCTCAAACAGGACAAAGCCCCCCAAATCTGGGCCTAGACCCTCAATCAAACTCTGAAACCTTAGTAGGTAAAAAAATTCTGAAAAGAGATAGAGAAAATGATACATAACTATAAGGGAACAATGACTTAAAAGAAGGCTTATTTATCATTAGAAATGAGGGATTTCATAAAGAAATGGAACATCTTTAAAGTGCTAAAAGAAAAAAAAAACCTGTCAACCCAAAATTCTATATCTAGTGAAAATATACTTTGGAAACAAAGGTAAAATAAAGATATTCTCAGAGGAAGGAAAGTGAATAGAGTACACGGCCAGAAAACCTGGTATACTACTAAGGGAAGATCTTCAGAAAGAAAGGGAAATGATATTAGAGGAAAATTTGAAATGTTAGGACTGAAAGAGGACACAAGAAATGATGTAGTATACATGACAAGTGTCACATAAAGCAGGGAGGGTAATGGAACCCATATGGGGGTAAAGTTTCTATATTTTACTTTGAGTGGTGAAATACTTATTCTAAGTAGACTATGAGAAGTATGTACATTCTCATCTACAGAGCAACTACTAAAAAATCAATACAAGGGGCGCCTGGGTGGCACAGTGGTTAAGCGTCTGCCTTCAGCTCAGGGCGTGATCCTGGCGTTGTGGGATCGAGCCCCACATCAGGCTCTTCCGCTATGAGCCTGCTTCTTCCTCTCCCACTCCCCCTGCTTGTGTTCCCTCTCTTGCTGGCTGTCTCTATCTCTGTGGAATAAATAAACAAAATCTTTAAAAAAAAAAAGTACATCTTAAAAAAAAATCAATACAAGAAGATATAGTAAAAAATGAAATAAATGAAATCTGAATACTAAAAAATATGCAAATGATTCAAAAGAGGGCAAGAAAACAGAAGAAATTAAAAATGAAGGGAACAAACAGAAAGCAAATAATACAATGATAGACCTAAATCCAAACATCAAAACTTACATTATGTGTAAATGATCTAAATGAGCCAATGTAAGGGATAGAGATTATTAGAATGGATTTAAAAAACCCCAAGGCCCATTTATAGCACTCTACAAAAAAAATTATTTCAAACGTAATATAGAGAGGTTAAAAGTGAAGAGCTGGAAAAGAAATCTAGAGTGACTATTTTACATCAGACAAAGTAGACTCTAGAGCTAAGAAAATCACCAGAAATCTAGAAAAACATCATATAAGAGGGCCAATTTACCAAGAGGGCATAACAATCTGAAAGAGTATGTGTCTAACAACACAGCTTCAAAACATGTGCCCAACAGAACAGAAAGTAGAGAAAAATCCATGTGTATAATGGAGCCTTCAATATTCTTCTCTTATTAATTGACAGAACAAGAAGCAGCAGCAGAGAAGCAGCAAGGATATAAATGAACTAAGCAACACTAGCAACTACTCCATCCAACTGACATTTGTAGAACATTCCACCCACCAACAGCAGACTACACATTCTTTTCAAATACACATAGAAAACTAATGAAGACAGACCATATCCAAGATCATATAATAAAACTTAAAAGAAATCATACAAAGTCTGTCCTCTGACCATAATAAATTTAAACTAGATATTAATAGCAGAAAGATAAGAAAATCTCTAAACACTTTGGGAATTAATTAACATATTTCTAAAGAGTCCATGGGTCAAAGAGAAAAATGAAAAAACATCAATATTTGTGCGATGTACATAAAGCGGTGTTTAAAGGGAAATTTATAATATTAAATGCTTATGTTACAGAAAAGTTCTCATATTAAAATTCTAAACTTCTGTGTTAAAAAACAGAAAAAGGAACAAAATAAGCAGAGAGGGAAGGAATAAAGAGTAGAAATCAATAAAATTAAAGACAAAAAAAGAGAAAAACAATGAAAAAGAAAACTAGTTCTTTGAAAAGATCAATAAAATTAACAAACCATTGGTAAGACTGACAGAAAACTGAGGGAAGCTACAAACTGCTAAGATCAGGAATGAAAAGGGAATATCACTACAGAGCTAGAAGACAGTAAAAGGATAATAAAAGGATAGTAAGAGGAGACAGTAAAAGGAATGCTCTGAGTTCAAGGAGTAAACATTATGATATAACATTTTTGACTCTTGAAGAGCTTATTCTTTTTTTAAAAAATTGAATGACAGTAGGTGTTAAATTGCTATGGATATCATATATAAGAATGTTAAAAATGTAAATATATTTAATATGGTAGAAATTAGATTGTTTTCAACTACTTATACTTAAAATGAAAAATTCTGGATGCCCATTAAGAAATTTGGGAGGCAGTATATAATTATTTCATATAATAAATTTAGAGGATAATAATAGTACCTTTCAGGGTAGCTGTGAGGATTAAATTAAATACAGTATGTGCTTAGTACTGTACCTGGCACATAGTAAGTGCTATGTAATTGTTAGCTATTTTCCTTAATACAGGTCTGTAAGGTGAACATCTCTACACATATAAATTTGAAAACCGAAATGGACCAATTCCTCAAAAATTAGAAATTATTAAAACTCATTCAGATAAAAAAGCTAACTTGAATATTCTTATAACTGTTTTAGAAGTTGAACTTGTAGTTTAAAATCTTCCCCCAAAACAAAACAAAACTCAAGACCCAGCTGATTTCTTTCCCTTGAAAATTTTATCAGACATTTAAAGAAGAAATAGCACTAATTTTAAATAATATTTTCAAGAAAATAAAAAAGAAAGGAACACTTTCCAATTCATTTTATGAGGCTAGCATTTTCCTGATACCAAAACTGTATAAAAATGGTATAAAAAAGAAAGGAAACCATAGACCAATATCCCTCATGAAAATAGACTTCAAAATCTTCAACAAAATATTACCACATCTAATTGAGCAATATGTAAAAGGAAAAGGACTGAGTGGGGCTTTCCAGGGAATCCAAGGCTGGTCCAATATGTGAAAATCCATTACTGCATTTACTGTGTTAATAGACTAAAGCAGCAAAACCGCATGATCATATCAACCGACACAAAAACCATTTGAAAAAACTCAACATCTATTCAGGATGAAGACTCTCAGCAAACTAGGATAGGAACTTACTCGATTTGGTAAAAGGCATCTATAACAAACCTAATGGTAACATTTGTGTGTGTGTGTGTGTCTGCAGAGTTTTATTCTTTTTTTAATAATTTTCTATTATGTTATGTTAGTCACCATACAGTACATCCTTAGTTTTTGATGTAGTGTTCTTATACTTAAAGGTAAAAGACTGAGTACTTTCCCTTTAAGATTGGGAAAAAGAAAAATGTCTATTCTTACCACTCCTGACACCTTATGTCAATAAACAGGAATAAAAAGTATACAGATTAGAAAGGAAGAAATAAAACTGCCCTATTTGAGAAGATTGTCAGAAATCCCAAAGAATCTACAAAAAATTCCTAGAATTAGCAAGTCCACAGGATACAAGGTCAACACACAAAAATCGATCATACTGCTTGCTATATTAAGACAAATGAATAAATGGAAACTAAAAACAAAACATTCACAATGGTTTCTCCCTTTAAAAAAGAAATACATAGGTATAACTCTAATGAAACACACTATAATCTGTTTTTGAAACTATAAAACACTAATGAGAAATCAAGGACTGACGCAGCATAAAAAAATCAACATACAAAAATCAGTTGCAATTCTATATAACAATAATGAGTTGTCTGAAAGAGAAATAAAAGAATCTCACATGTAAGAGCCATAAAAAAAAATGCTCAGGAGTAAATTTAACCAAGGAGGTGAAAAATCTATACACTGAAAACTATAATACATTGATAAAAGAAATTGAATATGACACAAATAAATGGAAAGATATTCTATGTTCATGAATTGGAAGAATTAATATTATTAAAATGTCCATACTACCCAGAGCCATCTGTAGATTCAATGAAATCCCTACCAACATTCCAATGGCATTTTTTTTTACAGAAATAAGAAAAAACAATCTTAAAAGGCCCTATTTAGCCAAAGCAATCCTGAGGAAAAAAAAATGAAGGAAAAGGGTTTTGCTTCTTTCTGATTAGGATTTTAAAAAACGTTTTAATTTAAAATAGTTTTAGACTTGCAGAAAAGTTGTAAAACTACCACAGACATCTAGTATACCCTTCAACCGACTTCCCTTAATGAGAACAGCTTACATAATCACACTATTATGGATTAGGATATTAATGGTTATATTATATTAATGTTAACATAATACTACTTACTAACATAAAGACCTTATTTGACTTATGCCAGTTTTCTCACTAAGGCCCTTTCCTTTTCTGGTTCAGAAACCAATTCTGGACCCACAGTGCGTTTAGTTGTCAGGTCTCCATAACCTCCTCCAAAATTTCACAATCTGATCATGTCTCTGAGAAGTTGCTTTAGTCTGCTTTTTTTCATGACCTTAACACTATTGAAGAGTACTGATCACTGGTTTTACAGGGTGTCCCTCAATTTGATTTCCCTGATGTTTTCTACTGATTGGATGAGGAAACACATTGTCAGCAAGAATACCACTGAAGTGATAATGCCTTTGTTAATATATCTCACCAGTGGTATATAATGTCACTTTATCTTATTACTGGGACATTAAACTTGATCACCTGGTTAAGAAGGTATCTGTCAGGTTTCTTTACACTAATAATTATAGTATAATAGTATATAGTATAATAATTCCTCTGGTGAGGAAATACTTTGATATTATGCAAATATCCTTTTTCTTCATATACTTTCACCCACTAATTTTAGCATTCATTGATGGTAATGAATTTTTTTTTAACAATTCTTTTTTTTTTTTTTTAACAATTCATTTATTTATTGGAGGGAGAAAGAGAGAGTGAGCATGCCTGAATGGGAGGAAGGGCAGAGGGAGAGAATCTTCAAGCAGACTCCTTGCTGAGCTTCATTTCATGACCCATGAGATCATGACTGGAGCCAAAACCAAGAATCAGACGCTTAATCAACTGAGCCACCCAGATGCCCCACTGGTGGTTCTTGCCTGCATCAATTATTACCATGGTGTTTGCCTAACAGTGATTTTCCACTTCCCTAATTACTTCTTAATTTATAACTGAAATTCTACTAAACTTTTCCTTCTCCCCCATTTATTAAAGTATTTATATCAGTATGGATCGATGTATATTTATTTTATTCTACTGATTATAATCCAGTACTATCATTATTTATTTTGCTGCTAAAATTGCTCCAAATTTGGCCAGTGGGAGCTTCCTCCTCAGGCTGGCTCTTGGCCCCTTTCCACAGGATGACTTTTTTAAAAATACTTTCTTACTTGTTGTTCTGGGCATAGCTTATATTTTCCCTACCACAGTTCTAGAATCAGCCATTTACGCAAAGTGCGTCGGTACCTTTTATTGGAGAATGGTATTTGGATCCCAGATCTGGGCACTAGGTATGCTCACTGCTACTGGGTATCATTGTTTCCATGCATTCTCAGCAAACAGAGCTAGGAAATATATATATGTATACTAATACCCACGTAAAGCCCATCTATATTTTTGTACCATGAGTTCATATTGACACCTCTGATTCCAATAGAAAGCCATAGATTTATTCTAGCCTTCTCACTTTTCCTTGTTTGTAACTTCTTTCTCTGATAGTGAGAAATTTTCATCTCATTACCCTTAATATATCTACTTATTTGTTCAATTCCAGTATATACATAAAGTAGTTTCAGAATAAACCATAGCTTTCAAGAAACAGATGTATTTACTAGAGGGAAAATGGGGTTGGGGTAGTAGACATGGGGGGATGACCCATCTCTGAGCATACCTTTAACCATGAAAATGTTTCCCATTCACGCAAAAATAATTTAAGCCTCAGCAGACAGGGAGAATGGACAATGAAACATAAGCGATGACAAATGAACCTAACTATATTATAAATGAGTTCTATAACACATTGAAGGCAGTGGGAAAGATAAGAAATAACCTAAGTAACTTTGGAAAATAACATTTTGAATATATACTATAAGGCTAATGGCAAAAAGCACTGTACATCTAGGTAGTAAATTTGTTTGACCAGGATTTTAAAGAGAAGAGAGTATCCAACTGAGGTTCAGCATTGTGGGAAAAGCCCAAATTCCTTCATTAGTGTCATCTCTTATTACTCGGATATTGGAGGTAATTAAATATTAGAGGTGTATATTTAGTGCAAATGAAAATTGGATTCTTTTATAAGTACAGCTAAAAAATACCTCTGTGGTCATGTGGGCCAGCCTTTTCATTTTATAGACGCAGAAGTGGAACTCAAGAGACACAGTGGGATAATGAAGACTAGAAACTATGTGCTGAGCTTTTCCCACATTACACACTACCTTTGGTAGAAAAAGGTTCCAAAGAATAGGTTAAATTGACTCTTGAAAGAGAAGTATAATATGATTCAATGCTGAGTTATATAGTGATTGATGTATTCCTTGCATAAGATTACTTACTGTATTTTGTTATAACCTGTACCTAAGAAAGCCTTTTTGCTATGGATAACATCAGAATTTTAAATATTTTTATTGTAAAGAAGTTTTCATTTCCTTGGCATTTTTGTAAATGTGCAAATTTCTACAGAGTTTTAAGAACTTCGAGTCAGAAAAATATTTAAGTCACTCCTGGGATCATTTTTTTCAGCTCATCAATTAAAAAAAAAGGAATAACAAAAATACTAAACAATATTTTATATATTCAGATTAGTTACTAGTTAGTTATTAGATTACTGTTTTAAAACTAAAATTAGTTACTAGTTAATTAGTTATTAGATTACTGTTTTAAAACTAAAATTATGAAAGGCCTATAAAAACAGGTGTCTCAAAAGTAGGAGCACAAACATAAAAACGTTTAACTGACAGATGCAGAAGAGTTTTGGGTTGAACCACAAGAAGCTCTTCTAAGATGAGTATAGATATGTTGGAGTACTGCCAAGTTATACTGTCTTCCCTACAAAAAACAGGACTTAATTAGCCTAGTTTTATTTATTTTTGAAAGTGAACACGTCCTAGTTTACTTACTATCTACAATAAAAATATTGCTTCTTCTATATATTCCTTCTAAGAACTTGATCTAACTTGAGATTTCATTCACAGCTACGGATAGCTTTTTAAAGGTAATTATTACATAATTAACATTTCAATGGCACATTATATTTTCAAATATACTTTGGATTATTGATTTACACTATGCTACAGATCTGTGGATATCAGTTCCATGTGCTGGTCTCTAGCATGGGTAAATGTCAGTGACCACTTTCTTCTCTATTGTTTCTCCCTTTTCTTAAAAGTTTTAAAGTAACTCACTGGCATAAATGGTGTGGCTCCCATTAACTAAGTGACAGTAAATGGCCTTTGCATCATTATTTTTTGGTCACCCTCGAGTAACTAGAAAGGAAACACTGAGCAATTTGACTTCTAAAAACCTAAGTTGCAGCTACTCTGTTTTGTAAGCAAAAACACTGATAATCTCTTTTTTCAATAGCAGGAAGTTTTACATATTGCTATCTTCTTGAAGTTTTAGTAGTGATATGATTACCCTACACTTTACCCCTTGTTTTCATTTGCTTTTCACATTGGGTAGTAGTTTATGAATGGGATGCCCCAGAAAGAACATAGGAAGAGCAGTGCAGACAGGGCTCGTGAAAGAAAAGAATCTGAAAGTAACTGTGAAAACAGTGGCTCTCTATCAAGCTGACTGACTGTCCCTGAGAGCAAGCTCCTTTCTTGGTAACTCACGTTTTCTTTATCTGCTTCAGGAGCTGGTTGGTTTGGTCAACCACACACAGTTTGATAGACTAACTTCAAATGCAGCCACAGGAATCATCTTGAGGAGCCATAAAACAATTCAAGGGTAGGAGTACTCTGTTTGGATCTGATGCTCCGCTACATAAACTTTCATTTTAATGCGGGACTTAATGGTAAACAACTAAATGAACTATTAAGAGTTACTAACCTTGATATTTGTGAATTTAAATTAATTTGCTGAGGATTCTGATTCAATATTCTAGCAAGAAGTCTTGGTTGCCTTGCATCACTAGGCAGTGTTACAGATCTGTTGTGCCCATTTCATAAAGACATTTTAAACTCTCACAATGGGAAAAGATACTTGTTAACGAGGGAATGCCAGAATTATCTTAATTTGTGACTTTTGGTGGCTGATAATAATTTCTTACTTTGGTCAAAATTGTTTATGAAAGGAACATAGTTTTGTGCTTACTAATTTGTTCTATTTGCTCAGGCAAAACTGTTTTGAACATGGTTTGACACAAATAAACCTTTCATTTTTTTAAATTAGGTGAGGTAAAACCTAAATTAGTCCTTAGACAGGTTTAGAAATATAGTTTACTTACAAAAGAAATGTATCTTCAGCTGGAGGATTTTTTTTCTTTATAGGAATTTTAAGTAGTTTTTAGTGTCTGAGAATATACTCTTTAAAATAATGCATGTTGAATAATAATGACTCAAATGAAAATAGTTAAGGTAGGAATTAAAGTGTATTTCTAAATATCCTATGACTTGGGTATCAACTTTACCATAAAAGTTGGTTATATATAACTCTTTAGGTAGGTTGTATACAAAACAAATTGTAATTATTATACAAATCATAGTAAGTATTAATGTTCACTACGTTTCTTTAATTTTATTTACCCATACTTATATTTTTTGCTTCAACATCATACATAATTAAGAAAACCCTAGAATGAAATTATATTGTATATGCCCACATTTTTACTCTTTCCTGTGTTCTTTCTTCCTTTCTGATATTCCAAGATTCCTTCTTTTACCATTTCCTTTTTGTTTAGAGAGCTTCTCTTAATCATTCATCTAGGATAGATTTGCTGGGGACAAATTCTTAGTGTTCCTTCATTTGAAAATGTCCTGATCTCTTCTCTATTCTTAAAGGATATTTTCTCTGGATAGAGAAATCAGGGTTGACAATTCTTTTCTTTCAGCATTTGAAGTGTCCCATTTCTGCCTGCCTCCACAGTTTTTTACGAGAAATTACTTTCATTCAAATCATTTTTCCCCGTAAAGATAAAGATATCCCTTTTTTCTCTTTGCTTTCAAGATTTTTTCTTTGTCTTTTTTAGGAGTTTGACTATGATGTGTCCTGGCATGGATTTCTTTGGATTTATTCTGTTTGGGACACAGGTTTTTGTCACTTGCCTAATTTTGGAAAATTTCAGCTATTAATTCTTTGAATACTTTTTCAGACCCATCCTCATTCTTTTCTCCTGGAATTCTGATGATATAAACATTAGATCTAAACAAGTTGCTCAGACTCTGCTCTGTTTTCCAGCTTATTTTCTTTCTTTTGTTCAAATTGGTTAAATTAAATTCTACTGTTCTATCTCCAACTTCATCAATTGTTTCAACTGTCCTTCCATGCTGCTACTGAGTCTGTATACTGAGTTCTAAAACTTTATTTATTGTATTTTTCAGTTCTAAATTATCTATTTCGTGCTTCTTTATATTTTCTATTTCAACAAAGAGACTGTATCTTTCTCCATCCTTTTTTTCCCTTGAAGTATAGTGACACAACATTGTATTAAGTTTAGATACACAACATAATCATTTGACATTTGTATACATTGAGAAATGATCACCACATTAAGTCTATTTACCATGTGTCACCATACAAACTTACAACCTTTTTCTTTTGATAAGAACTTTTTAGATTTACTTTCTTAGGAACTTTCAAAATTGTAATACATTATTAACTATAGTCCCCATGTTGTACATCCCTACGACTTATTTACATTGTAACTGGAAGTCTGTACCTCTTCATCTCTTTCACTAATTTTGACCCTCCACCACCCTCCCCTCTGGCAACCACCAAACTTTTCTTATATTTGGAGTTTTCTTTTTTCATCTGTTTTGTTTTTTAGATTCCAGATATATGTGAAATCATATGGCGTTTGTCTTTCTTGGTCTGACTTATTTCACTTGGCATATATACTATGGAGGTCCATCTATGTTGTCACAAATGGCAAGACTTCATCCTTTTTTATAGCTGCATAGTATTCTATTACATATAGATATGCCACACACATCATCCTTATCTATTCATTCATCGATGAACATTTAGGTTGTTTTGATATCTTTGCTATTATAAATAATGCTGCAGTGAACATATGGGTGCATATATCTTTTCGAATTAGTGTTTTCCTTTTTTTCAGATAAATATCCAGAAACGGAATTGCTGGATTGTATGGCAGTTCTATTTTTAAGTTTCTGAGTAACCTCCATGCTGTTTTCCATAGTGGCTATACCAATTTACACTCTCACCAACAACGTATGAGGGCTTCCTTTTCTGTATTTTTATCTTTTTGATAACAGCCATTTTGACAGGTGAATAAAGTGATATCTTACTGTGGTTTTGATTTGTATTTCCATGATGATTAGTACTATTGAGCATCTTTTCATGTGCCTGTTGGCCCATCTTTGCAAAAATGACTCTTGAGATCCTTTGTGCATTTTTAATTGGACTGCTTTTTTGTTGTTATTGCTGTTGAGTTGTTTGAGTTCTTGATATACTTTGGATATTAATCCCTTATTGAATATATGATTTGAAAATATCTTCTATTCAGCAGGTTGCCTTTTTATTTTGTCAATGGTTTCCTTCACTGTGCAGAAAGTTTTTAGTTTGATATCATCCCATTTGGTTTTTTATTTTTTGCTTTTGTTGTCATTGTTTCTAGAATCAGATCCAAATAACATATCAATGAGACTAATGTCAAGGAGCTTACCACCTATGTTTTCTTCTAGTAATTTTATGGTTTCTTGTCTTAGATCAAGTCTTCAATCCATTTCGAGTTAATTTTTTGTGTGTGATGTAAGATAGTGGTCCAGTTTCATTATTTTGCATGTGGCTGTCAAGTTTTCCCACATCCTTTATTGAAGACTATCCTTTCCTCATTGTATAATCTTTCCTCCTTTCTTGTAAATTAAGTGACCATATATCTGTTAGTTTATTTCTGGACTCTCTCTTCTGTTCCACTGATCTACATATCTGTTTTTCAAACCAACATCATACTGTTTTGATTCCTATAGCTTTGTAGTATAATTTCAAATCAGGGGGCACGGTGCCTCTAGCGTTGTTCTTCTTTTTCAGGATTCCTCTATCTGGGAGTTTTTGTGGTTTCATAAACATTTTAGGATGGTTTGTTCTATTTCTGTGAAAAATGCCACTGGAATTTTGATAGGGACTGCATTGAATGTGTGTGTTGCTTTAGGTAATATGGACATTTTATCAATATTAATTCTTCCAATTCATGAGCACAAAATAGCTTCCAATTTATTAGTGCCTTCTTCAATTTCTTTCATTAATGTCTTATAGCTTTCAGTGTACAAGTCTTTCACTTCCTTGGTTAAATCTATTCCTAAGTGTTTTATTCTTTTTGATGCAACTGTAAAGGGGACTACTTTCTTAATTTCTCTAATAGTTCACTGTTATGTATAAACATGCAACAGATTTTCATATATTTATTTTTTACCCTGCGGCTTTACTGAATTTATTAGTTCTAACAAAAGTTTTTTTTTTTTTTTTTTTTTTTTGGTGGAGTCTTTAGGGTTTTCTATATACAAGAATCATGTAATTTGCAAATAGTGACAGTTTTACTTCTTCCTTTCCAATTTGGATGCCTTTTATTTCTTTTTCCTGCCTAATTGCTCTTGCTAGGATTTCCAATATTATGTTGAATATAAGTGGTGAGAGTGGGCATCCTTGTCTTATTACTGATCTTAAGGGGAAAGCTTTTTGCCATGGAGTATGATGGCCTTCATCATGTTGACGTATGCTCTGTCTATATCCACTTTGTTGAGAGTTTTTATATAAATGGATGTTGATTTTTTTTCAATTCTTTTTCTGCATTACTGTGATGATCGTTTAATTTTATTCTTCATTTTGTTAATGTGGTGTATCATATTGATTTGTAGATGTTGAACCATCCTTGCACTCCTTAAATAAATTCCAGTTGATCATGGTATATAATCCTAATGTATTGTTGAATTTGATCTGCTAATATTTTGTTGAGGATTTCTGTACCTATGTTCATCAGGGACACTGGCCTATAATTTACCTTTTTTTTGTTACATCCTTGTCTGGTTTTGGTATAAGGGTAATGCTGGCTTTATAAAATAAGTTTGGAAGCATTCCCCTTTTTTCGGTTTTTGGGAAGAGTTTGATAAAGACAGGTGTTAACTTTTTCTGAATGTTTGGAAGAATTCACCAGTGAAACTATCTGGTCTTTGACTTTTGTTTGTTGGGGTTTTTGATTCCTAACTCAATCTTGCTAGTAATTGATCTTTTTAGATTTTTCGATTTCTTTATGATTCAGTCTTGGAAGACTGTATGCAATCCATTTCTTCTAGGTTGTCCAGTTTGCTGTATTTAATTGTTCATGGTATTCTCTTATGATACTTGTTTTCTTTGGTGTTAGTTGTAACTTCTCTTTCCTTTCTGGTTTTACTTATTTGAGCCCTCTCTCTTTCCTTCTTGGTGAGTCTAGCTAATGGCTTGTTGATTTTATTAATCTTTTTAAGGAACCAGCTCTTAGTTCATTGATCTTTTCTACTGTCTTTTCAGTGTCTATTTCATTTATTTCTGCTCTCATTTTCATTCTTCTTTCTGAGACTGTATTTAGTTGAAGCATGTTGATAATTGCTTGTCAAAAGATTTTTATCATGGCTGCAATCCATGAGGATCCATGTCAGGTAATTCTAACATCTGTATCACTTCAGTGTTGGTGTCTGTTGACTGTCTTTTCTAATTAAGTTGAAGTTTTTCTGGTTCTGGGTGTGACAAATGATTTTTGAATGAAACTTGGATATTTCAGTTATTACATAAAGAAAGACACTAAATCTTATTTAAATCTTCTATTTTAGCAGGACTTCTGTGTGAAAGAAGGCATTGTCCCATTACTGGCAGGTCTTAAGGTTTTTGTGGGTTGGCTTCTCTAGCACCCAGTCTGATCTATGAGAGATGTATAAGAAGGTACATAAGCTAGAAGAAAACCAGGGAACTCACTGCAGTATTGTTCCTTTGTTCCTCAGGTCCCTAAGCCTGTCTGTCTCCTTCTATCTACCTTTTAGACTCTTCTGTTTTTTTTTATATATAATTTGAGATTTTGGCTGTGCTTAATAGGAGGAATAAAGAAAAGTGCATCTATTCCATCTTTCTAGAAGAGGAAGTCTCTATAGTTGTTTTTTCTTTTTTAAACAACTGATAAAGAATTTTGTGATTATCTTATATTACTTCTTCCTGGATGCCTCATGTAAGGCCACAAAAACTCCTTAATCTCTATCCATATTTTACATAAGAAATGTTTCTTAAGAAAGAAAAGTGACACACAGATGGAATTTCCAGTAGCTCACATTTTAAAAGTATATTTACAAAGAATAGAAAGAACGTCATATAGCCAAGGATAAATATATGAGTTAAGACAATGCAATGCCTAAACAGTGCTAAGAAGATAAAAAATGTAAAAAACATGAAGCTTTCAAAGTGCTAGGGAAAGCAAAGAGGGGAAAACAATTTTCTTTAAAATTGATGGTATAATTAATGAAGATTAAAATAAAAAAGGAAAACATCTTCATTCACTCACTCATTTGTAGGAGTTTATTTAGGCATATAATATTAAGCATTAGTGGTAAAAGAGATCAATAAGATAGAATCATTGCCCTCGATAAATTTTTAGTGATACAGAGTGAGCAATCACAATACAATATGCAAAATCTATAATCAATTGTGGAAAGCTAATTTACTATGTCTATGGAGGTTAAGCAATGGTTTACAGAGGAGGTGACAGAAAAGGAAGAGAAGTAAATGCTAGGAAGATGGAATAGGATATACAAAGGTTAAAGAGATGAATGAGTATGGACAAAGGGAGTGGTGCAGAACCAAGTTTGGAAAGACAATGCATAGCTGTCATGCTAAAGAATTTACACTCAAATCCTGTGGGAAACCAGGAACTACAAGAATTAGTTTTGTTTTCTCTTCCAGAAACTGTAAGTTCAGGAAGCAAAAGAAAATCAAAGCTCAGGATAGATAAATCATTAAACAGAAGCACTTGGATCTCCTGGCTCATATAAAATATCTTTAGAAAATATAAAAGCACTTGAAAATAAATAACTGACCTGGTTATGATCTTTAAGGAACGGTGAAGATTAGGATAGATGAACAAATGTCATTTAATTTGCACCTTCTACCTCTGATTTCCTTTTGTAAACTACAGATCAGAGATTTTGATTTATATCCTACAAATGTCTTCTAGAATAGATCATAAAGGTTTTGTGTCTGTGTGTGTGTTTTAAAAAAAACCACATTGATCGTGAGCATCCAGGATGCATTCACTGAAAGTCAAACTGGCCTCATATCCATTTTTTTGTTTGTTTGTTTATTTAACAGAGAGAGAGACAGCCAGCGAGAGAGGGAACACAAGCAGGGGGAGTGGGAGAGGAAGAAGCAGGCTCCCAGCGGAAGAGCCTGACATGGGGCTCGATCCCAGAACTCCGGGATCACGCCCTGAGCCGAAGGCAGACGCCTAACGACTGAGCCACTCAGGCGCCCCTCTTATATCCATTTTTGACAGCACATGTTCTCAATATATTTATTTCTGAACATATAGATGGATTAAAAGTAATTGAATAAATGTATTCAAAAGTGGTGATTTATAGAATGATGACAATAGAAGAAAGCTAGTGCCATGCCACCAGGTCTGTTCTTGGCCTGAATCACCACGTTTCTGGATGACAAGAAGGACATGGACATGACAAATGACAGAATCAGAATAAAAAACAGATAAAGGGACTGGTTCCAACAAGATTAAGAGTAATAAATGTTTCATAATTAGATCCCCTCCAAACATAACCATCAAATGGAGGAAACCATGAAATCATCTTAAGCTCCTCTTTTTTTTGCAATCCTGACCAAGTCCATCAATAAGTCCTACTGATTCCTACTTTCAAAATATAACTGGAATTTGCTATCTTCTCACTATCTTTATTGCTATCTTCCTAATTCAAACTGCCACCTTAGATTGTGGTAAAAACCTCCTTATTGGTCTTCCTGCCCTTACCCTTGCCTTCTATAGTTTATTCTCAAAACAGCAGCCAGAGTCATACTTCCAAAATAAAAATCAAATTATACTATTACTCTATTCAAATTCTTCTAATGTCTCCACATTTCAGTAAAAGTATTCCCAGGATATATCAGTTGGTCCGACTCTTGATTTTGGCTCAGGTCATGATCTCAGGGTCATGGGGTTGAGCCCCTCGTTGGGCTCCCAGCTTCGTGGGGAGTCTGCTTGGGATTCTCTCTCTCCCTCCCTCTCTGCTCTTCTCCCTGCTCATGTTCTTTCTCTCTCTCTAAAAATAAATAAACAAAATCTTTTGAAGAAAAAGTATTCCCAACAGTTTTTAAGACCTTTAAATGTTCTGGCATTCCATTAATCCGCTGGCTTCTTTTCTACTAATCTTTTCCTCCTTCACTTTGCTTATGAAACTCCTGGCTTTTTCCTGACATGCTAGATTAAATATGGTAGTGAAGTCCTGAGAATAGATTGAATTGTTGAATCATTATATTGTACACCTGAAAGTAATGTAATACTGTATGTTAATTATACTTGAATACAAAAAGAAAAAAAACAACAAAAAATAAGTTTATGAAATTAGTAGGAAAAAAAATCAAAGTGATGGCTTGTGGCCCACTGATATGAAGTTGATGAGAAGGGTACTTTACCACTGTGTTGTTCTTTCCAAATTCCCACTCATATAATCATGAGAATAGTATCAGATAAACCTAAACCACAAACTCCTCACCAGTACTCCTCAAAACTGTCAAGGACACGAGAAACAACAAAAGGCTAGTCTCCTGAAACTGAGGAGACATAACTAAATGCTATGCAGTAGGCTGGAGTGGATCCTGAACAAAGAGGATGTTAATGGAAAAACTAGTGAAATCCAAATAAAGTCTGGAGTTGAGGTTAAAAAAAAATGAGTTTTCTAATGCATGAACAAAATTTATATCTCCACTTATTGAGAAATTTGCTAATACCTCTAATAAGAGTTTATGATTTTTTCATGTGGTTTTATACATCTATTCTCTTTTATAGCTCTTACTGATGTATAAAAGTGACTTTGAATTCAGTATATTGTTTTTATCCAAAAACTTGCCAAATTCCCTTATTAGTTCTAATAATTTAGTTGGATTCCTTTTTATATACAGTTATATCATCTGTCAATAATGAGAGTTTTGTTTTTTTTTTCTTTCTACTCCCTATATTTATTGATTTATTTTCTTGTCTTATTACACTGGGTAGCAATTCTAATAAAAGACTGATGAAAAGTGGTGATAGCAGAAATCATTACCTTGTTCTTGATTGCAAAATAATGTTTTCAACATTTTGTCATTAAGTATAATGTGATAGATTTTAAAGAAATATACTTTATTAGAACAAGGAAGTACCCTCTATTCCTAGGTTTCTGGTTTTTATACTGTTCATATGTACTAAATTTTACTTAACGTTTTCCTGTCTGTTGAGATGAATAATTTGATTGTTCTCATTCAGTACAGTAAAGTGGTATTTTTGAATTAGTTTAAGTGTTATTCTGACCTTGCATTCCACATATGTACATACATATATTTTGTATAACTAATATTTTACTATTTTCCTCACTTACTGAGTGAGTATCAAGGTTACGGTAGCCTCATTTGAAGAGTTGTAGAATCTTCCCTCCTACACTAGGCTTTGGAAGAGTTGTCTAAAACTGGAATTATTTGTCCCTTGAATGCTTAGAAAAATTTACCAGGGATGCCATCTAGGCTAGAGTTTTCTTTGTAGGAGAGGAAAAACATAAATTTTATAATACATACATATATGATACATACATACATATATATATGTATATACAAACATATGTGTGTTTATATATGTATATACATCTATATGCATATACAAACGCACACACATACAGATATATAAATTATCATACAGAAAATTTTATTGTTTTCTCTTTTGGTGTATGGTTCTTTGAATTGTAACACATGTATAGATTCATGTAACCACCACCAAAATCAGGATACAGAACAGTTCCCATCACCCCCCAAAACTCCCTAATGCTATCGCTTTAGAGTCAGTCTCTCTCCAGCTCCAGCCCCTGGAAACCACTGATTTGTTACCCAGTGTATACTCTGTCTTTTTGAAAATGTCATATATATGGATGGAATCATATAATATGTAACCTTTTGAGACTGGCTTTTTTCCCTCAGTATAATGACTCTGAGATTCATCCAACTTGTTGCTTATATTAATAGTTTGTTCATTTTTACTGCTAAGTAGTAGACCACTATATGGATGTACTACAGTTTCCTTATCCTTTCACCTGTCGAAGGACAATGGGTTATTTCCAGTTTTTGGCAATTATGAACAGAGCCTCTTTAAGCGTTAGTGTACAAGTTTTTGGGTAAACCTAAGTTTTGATTTTCCTAGAAAAAATACCCAGGAGTGGGACTATTGGGTCATATAGTTAAGTTTATATTTAATTTTATGATAAACTACCAAACTGTTTTCCAGAGTGACATATCATGTAAAATGAGCAATGTACAAGAGTTTCAGTTGTTCCATACCTTCACTACCTCTTTATGGGAATATTTTTTTACCATCCTTTCAATTTCTTTAGAGGTTTTAGAACTATTCATGTTTTCCAATTATTCCCCAGCCAATTTTGGTTAAGAATTTCTAGTATCTTGTCCATAGTTTCAAATTTATTGGAATGCAGTTGTTCACAATACTTACTTTTACCTTGTCAATGTCTATAGTATCTTAGTTATGTCCTCTAGCATTCTTTTTTTTTTTAAGATTTTATTTATTTATTTATTTGTCAGAGAGAGATAAAGAAAGAGAGTGCAAAAGCAGGGGGAGCAGTAGGCAGAGGGAGAAGCAGCGCCCCCATTGAGCAAGGAGTCTGATACATAACTTGATCCCAGGACCCTGGGGTCATGACCTGAGCCGAAGGCAGAGGCTTAACCAACTGAGCCACCCAGGCGTCCCATCCTCTTTCATTCTTGATTTTGGCTATTTATATATTTTCTCTCTCTTTTTTTCTTGGTCAATCTTGTCAAAAGTTTGTCAATAGTTTTCAAAGACCAGAGTTTTGCCTATGTTGACCTTTTGTATTGTAGGTTTATTTTCAATTTTATATTACTTTTTTTGTTTTTACTTTCAAAAATTTCAGTTTGCTGTTCTTTTTCTGAGTTCTTAAAATAGATGGTTAGCTCATTAACTTTTAGCCAGAACCTTTACTAAAATATGTACTCAAGGTTCTAAATTTCCTTCTAAAAACTGCTTTTTATAAATATTCCATATAGTTGAAAAATATTTTGTGATTACTATATACAACTCTTATACACCTTAGGCATACATCCTCACTGGTTTTGTGTGATTATTCCACCAATAACTAACTGAGGTGTATTAAATCTTCCACAATGACTAGATTTGTATTTCTCTCCTTGTAGATTGCCTATTTTTCTTTCTATATTTTTGAAGTCTTGTTATTAGGTACAAACACACTTAAAATAGTATTTTATTAGGGAATTTAATCTTTCATTATTATAAAGTGTTCCTATTATCTATAATAATGCTTTTAAGGCTTAAAATTTGATATTATCTGAAATTAACTTAGTCACATTCATTTTTTAAAGTATTTTCATAGGAAATACTATGTATCTATGGTATCTATTTGTTCCATCTATTTGTAATTTTCTCTGTTCTTACATCTTAGATCTTCTATCAAGGATCTCTTTCCTCCTGCCTAAAATACATTCTTTAAAATTCGCTTTTGTAATAAGGGTCTACTGACAATAAATTTTCTACTTTCAAACTTGCCTGAAATCATTACCTTATTTCACCTCCTTTCTTAAGAGATATTTTTGCTTAGTACAGAAGTCTGTATTGGTAGGCATTTTTTACTGTCTGGCTTCCACTGTGGTTACTGAAAATTCAGCTGTCAGTCTAACTGCCGCTTTCTCAAACACAATCTCACTTTTCTGAATTTACTTTTAAGAGTTTTTTCTTGGGTTTTGGATGTTCTGCAATTTCACCATAATGTCAGTGGGGGTAGATTTATTTATACTTCTTGAGATATGTTGGTTTTCTTGAGTCTGGTCTGGTGTCCTTCGTCAATTCTGAAAAAATCGCAGCCATTATCTCTTCAAATATTGCTGCTTCCCTATTCTCTCTTCTCCTAGAATTAAGACATATATTGGACCTTCTCATTATATCCTTCATGTTTTTTATCCTGTTTTTTCTTTCTATCTCTGTCTTCTGAGTTGTATTGAGTATAATTTCTCCATCTTCCAATTCTTTAATTCTTTATCCAATTCTGTTTACTTTGTTATTAAAATCCATCTTTTAATCTGAATTTCTATTATTCTAATTTTTCATTTTTAGAAGTTCCATTTGGTTTTTCTTAAAATCTGTTGGTTATATTTTATTCTCTCAGAGCAGGTAATTGCAAATTTGTCCATTTTTCTTGAAAAATGACAGTCATTTTATAATCTGTATCTGAGAACTCTACTAATTAAAGTCTTTACAGGTGAGTTTCTGCTTCCTTTTGTTTCTGGTAATTGTCACTAATGTTGCCCTCTTCCTACTAATTTATTTGGGAGATTTCTGTAGCACAGGATAAAGGTATGTTCCTCCAAAAGATTTGGATTTACTTCTTCTTGGTGCCTATGAGTATCAGCAGCAATTCTACTTTAAACTCAGTTATGGCTTGAGATTTATCAGGCCATATAGTAATGTGAATTTAAATTGTAAATCAATGCGAGACAGCTGGTAGACAGTTCTCCATTTTCCCAATCCCTAGCCACGGCAATGTTGTTTGCTAACTCCTGAGGATGGTAGGGATGCTAGAGGGTTTGCTTTTAGATCACCATAGTCCATCATATTGTTAAGATGTAATTCATATTAGGGGAGGATCTGCTATTAAGCTTGTAGGTGGTCCTAGGCTTTGTTTCTTCTCAGAGGCCTGAAAAACCATGTCTTATGTTATCCTGGGTAGGTAAATGTCCTTAAGGCCAACGGGTCTTCTACGCTGTGCTCTGCTTACCTCTACGGTATCCTGTCCTCACTTAGATTTTGATCTATTAATGTCTACTCTCTAGTTAGCTCTTTTAAAGCTTTTAAGAAGATTTATTTATTTTTAAATCTGGTATCATTAGTTACTTTCAGTGAGACAGTTCAAATAACTTATCCCAAAATATTTTCAGAAATAGAACCTCTTCGTTGATTTTTCATCTTTCTTTTTCCATTTCCCTCATTCTCCTGTCTCCCCTTTTTCCAGAAAAATAATTACCTTCTTGTTTCCATATTAACACTTTGAGGGTTTTAGAGGGGAGAGGGGTGGAGAATGGGTTAGCCCGGTGATGGGTATTAAGGAGGGCATGTACTACATAGAGCACTGGGTGTTATATGCAAACAATGAATCATGGAACACTACATCAAAAACTAATGATGTACTGTATGGTGACTAACACAACACAATAAAAGACAATAACAATAAAAAATTAAAAAAATAAAGTTTAAAAGGGCTGTAAAAAACAAAACAAAACAAAACAACAAACCCACTTTGGATCAACTATACCAATGGATCAATTCTGGCCCCAGACAGGAAATATATATGAAAATCCTGTTCCCAAAAGTTTTGAGCTCAGTATTATAGTTTAACAAGTTAATACCTCTGCTATTAATAAGCTGTGATAATAAATAAGCAATTTAATTTCTCTGGGTTCTACTTTCTAGAAGCCTGTGAATTGTCAGTTCTTACTTCTGTTAGCTTCCATATAATAACAAACCAAATCTTATATTTTCTACCTCCTACATTCTTGTTAAATCTTTCCCTTTTATTCTCATTCCAAGGGCCATTTCTTTAGTCCAAAACTCTCATCATTAGCCGCATTTTCATAGCCTCCTTACTGAAGGTGCTACCTGTCTCTACACTCTCTTCCTTCAAAATTCATTTTCCATATTGCTACCAGACTTATTTCTAAAGTATGTATCAATGATGTTCTCATAGCTTCTAAGGTAAAAGTTCAAATTCCTTGACTTAGCACACAGTGCCCTTCATAATCTTTTCCTTGTTTACTTCTCTGATCTCATTTTCTGTAAACTACTTCTTCAAACGTCTATGGCTTCGTGAGTATTGTTTCTTCTGTTGGAAACACCTTCTTTTACTTCTCCTTTCCCTAATTAACCTCTTCTGGTCCTTCATAAATCAAGCCCAGCACTGTTTTACTCAGAAATTCTTTTAAGGACTTCTCTTCCTCTCTCTGATTTGGATTTTCCTGCTTAATGTTTCCACAGAACTCTAAATTTGGGGCGCCTGGGTGGCACAGCGGTTAAGCATCTGCCTTCGGCTCAGGGTGTGATCCTGGCGTTCTGGGATCGAGCCCCACATCAGGCTCCTCCGCTATGAGCCTGCTTCTTCCTTTCCCACTCCCCCTGCTTGTGTTCACTCTCTCGCTGGCTGTCTCTGTCTCTGTTGAATAAATAAATAAAATCTTTAAAAAAAAAAAAAAAGAACTCTAAATTTACACCTACATCGAACTGTAATGAATTGTGACGTATTTATCCTCTTCACTCACTAAACTATAAGCACTTTTCATATAGAGACAGTCTTATTCAAGTTTGCAACTCCATTCCTGCAGAATTTGCTCAATGGACCAGTGAACAAGGTTATAAAATGAGGGGGCAGTTACATGATTTTGAAAGTTTTTTATTAGCTATAAATCTGTCTTATTGTAGAAATCTT
Source organism: Ursus arctos (assembly GCF_023065955.2). NCBI lineage: Eukaryota > Metazoa > Chordata > Mammalia > Carnivora > Ursidae > Ursus > Ursus arctos. The sequence continues at coordinate 7,571,903 of NW_026622986.1, forward strand.
TAGTGCTATACTGTGCCTATTATTTGATCCACACTTTATCTAAGCCTCCACATTTTCATATCTCGATTCTCTGATCTGCAAACCGGACTCATTTCCCCAGACTGCCTAAACTGCGTTTTGATATCTTATTTAGACGACCTCCCCAAATTTAAGCTTTTGCTGGGAAGGCTTCGCCTTTCACTGACTTTGAATGTGATCACTTATTGCCCAGGCTCCTCTTTGCCTTTGCTGATGCCCCTATTCCTGATCCCCAATCCCTCTAATTCACAATACCTTCTTTCTTCACATTCTTGTTTTATACCACTGTTGTCTAAATCCTGGCAAGAAAAGCTAAATAATTTACTTAGTTTTATTAGGAAAAGCACAGAGGAGGAATTTTCAATCTAGAAGAAAAGACTATATAGTCCAATTTCTTCATTTGACAAATGAGGAAGAATTTTAAATATTCAATGTAAGTAAGTAGAGAGACTCTCTCTTCTAGAGAGACTTTTACTAATCCTTCCACTCGACCATGCTTGAGATAAGTAAAAGTAAAAATATTACTTGAGTGAAAATTTACAGCATTCTGATATATATGGGAGAAGGGAGGGAAGGGGAGAGGATGAGGAGAGGGAGGAGGAAGAAGCTTTCAAACACTAAAAATACTACTGTGATTTATCTGTTTTGAGGATTTGTGTTGAGTTGTGTTATAATTTTACTGTACCAAAATATAACCCGTAGATTTCTAAGTAGATTCCTCATTAGAAGTCATAATATGAAATTAAAGGTAGGTCAACTGTATCAACAGTATATGGAAAGCTTGATTCTGGTTAAAAAAAACCCACTAAAATTCAATATATTATAGGCATTGTACAAATAATTAGAATAACTATTATTCTGTTTCACAATCTACTTTTTCATTAAGTGGGATACCTTCGATTGATTAATAGACAAATTCACAGATCATTTCAAACTTCATCAAATTTATCTTTTCAGTTAATATACATATTTTTAAAGAATCAAGACAGTAGAATATTACAGAAAAATTAAACTTACCATCATCCTCCCAGCAGCTCTTAGCGCTGCCTTCTCTTTCACTGCCCCCCGGTAACACTGTCTGGTCTGTTGGCAAGTCATCTTCTGGCACACCACCTTCACAATCTGCTGCATCTGTAATACTTTCTTCTTCCACGATATGGAGTTTGTCTTCATCATCTGAATCTGAATTTGTTTCTACCACAGTATTATAATTTGTAACTGTAATACAAACAAGAAACAAATAATCAAAACCAACTAGTGTAAAAATCAGTTTTATTTTAAAACGGACTGAGTACGAGTGCTCTATAAATAGTAACTCATTACCTTATAGCAATCTTATGAAGTAGAGTGAGTATCTACCATCTACTACTCATAACTCTGAAACCAGAAATGGAAACCAAGACATAGGAAGGTAAGTAACTTGGCCAGGATCATATAACTAAGAAGTACGAGGGCCAGGATTTGAACCCTAGCAGTCTGGTTCTATATTCTGTGCTCTTAAATACTACATTAAATATCCTCTCCAGTCATAATGAGTTTATACTATATGATACTTCTTATGCACAGTTAGGGCCTCAAATCTTAAGGCATTACAATTAAGAAAAGAATTAATCTCGCCTAATAAGACAACAAAACCTCATCGAATTTACCATAAGAAAGATATTTTCAAGATACAAATTGGGTCTGTGTATTTCATATTAATCCCACATTGAATTTAGAAAGAATCTATCAAATCAATTCAGCCAAACTTCTATATAAGTAAGGCAAGATTTAAGTAATGTTTGTATGTAAATCTGTAATTTTGGAAAAAATAACTGACATCCAGAAGCTTTCAAATGGGCATCCTTTCTATACTTTTAATGAATTTCAATAAAATTTAATGCCAACATTATGAAGATAAGTAAGTATTTGGAATGACCACAGTTTGCAGAACCATGAGTAATAGCTGAGAATAAAATTCTCTAAAACAAATAATACAGTATAGTCAATATTTTTTCTTCAAAGTCCTTGTAATAATCATTCTACTGGGATAAATTATTTAGTACCTCATTGGGTGTGGTCACTGGAATACCTCTTTTCAATTATTGGCAAGGTGATTCTTATTTGCTAAGCAAAGACTGAAAAGGAGAAAAGGGAACCTGCTTCATTGAGATAACTAAGCAGTAATTACTTTCAGTTATTCTTTCCATTTCTTCCTTAAAATTTCCAACCATTCTTGAAAGAAGGTAATAACCAAATGTTTAAATGATATGCATATATACCCTCTTCCCATATAAATACACACACATGGCTGAGAACAGGAAGAAAGAAATACAATTAGAAGTATGGATGTATATGTCACAATGAGAATGAATAAGCAAAAATCTCCAAAACTGCTTTTATAGACCTTAGGAAGACCCCTCTGTTCAAAAGAGTACTGGAGTTACCCTTTCGCTCACATTAGAAATCCTTCAATATCTTGTGTTGGAAGAAAAAGACCAAGTTTTGTTGTGTCATTAATATTTTAGTGTGAATACATTTTTCCAGATTTTTTCCCAAGAGCAAGCTATTCTTTAATGTTATTATAGAGGTAATAGAGGATTAGCACAAAAAATCAGATAATATAAAACATGTAAAATTAGTAAAAGCCCTCACACCAAATACCGCTTCATTGGCTCACTCTTCAAATTTTAATTTATCTATGCATGAGGTAGGCATGGTACTAATAATTTTATATACCTTATCCTATTTAATTATAATGCAGACCTCAACTTATACATGTATATATCATATTTAATATCATTTCTCTATATAAATGTATTCTACATCTTTAAATACACACATATGGGATCACATTACACGGTTTGCCACCCAGTCTTTTGCCACTTAATAACATATCATAGAAATTTTTCTATTTCAGTATATGTGAAGCTTTCTCATTTTCTTCTCACTGGCTATACATAATTTCATTGTATAGATACAATTTAACCAATAACCTATATTGATAAAATTTATGTTTCCAAGTGTTTTTTAAGCATTAGCAACAAACTTTCTTGTAAATGTATCGTTGGCCATTCCTTAAATACATTTGTCAGGTATACTAGTACAGATGGAAGTGCTGAGTCAAAGGGAAAACTTATTAAAAGTAGTTAGATATGGAAACCTGGGGAATTCTTGTACTCCAGCCACACACAATGAGCAGAGTAAATGGCGCCATTTTAAGTGTGGATAAAGGGAATGATTCTCCAAGGTTGTTCCATAGCTCTCACCATGCTTGGACAGGTATGGATAGTTGAAATTCTGATTATTTTGTGAAGAGAAGGTTTAGTGATTCTTCAGTATCTTGAGTTGGCCACAGTTTTATACTGGTGCTATTCTTGTCTTTTAATGATGTAAACTGTAGTTCAGTTTTATCACTATCAATTTTGTTAGCCACAGGTTTTCTAACCCTACATTTACATTTAGAGTATTTGGGGCTTAAAAAGTACCCTACTGAATTAGTCTTCAAGACATATACGTATTTTCATTCCAATATTTGCTTGCATGCTTCATAGTTTTTACTAAGTTCATTGTACCTTGAGCTGCACCAGGTTCTTTTTATCCAGAGTTCCTTCACCCTGTTTTATTCTGCCTAGGTCACTGTTGCCCAAAGTAGTCTTCAAGAGTACCTGTCACTTTTTAGGACTCTGGCCTCCAGTATGAGCTGCCATTGTGATATGGAAGATTTTAAGTCAAATACCCAAAACAACAAAGATTGCATATATTTTATAGTTATCTTGGGAATTTTCTCAAAGCATGTTTTGAATAGTGGCATAGAACTTGAAAAATAAAAACACCTACATTTTATTGATTAAGTTGGAAAAAAGACCAATAACTATTTTCCAAGTCTTCTGTCTTCTGCTTCACAGTTACTTAGCTGAGAGGAAAAGCACTGAAAATTGCTTATGTTGATTAGTGTAACTTAGAAAAAAGCCAAGCTTCCTATGTTTCTGGATCTACCCTTTTGTGGCTCCATGGAGCTAATTTAAAAAATAGAGCACCAGTACGAAAAGCATAAATAATAATGCAGGCCCTGATAAATTCTAGTAGCTAATGAAAATGTCCATTATCTTAACTGTTTGCCCATCTATCTCCATGCCTCTATATTTTTAAATCTTTGGCTAAAAAAATATAATGAAAAAGTTTACCTAAAGAGTGATTATCTTTTTTTAGGTGATTGTCACCTAAGACAGGTGATTATCACCTCTTGTTTCTGAGTTTTAATTAAAGAATTTCAAGAAAACAAAGATAAAGGAAAATAGAAAAGGTAAACAGTTTTTAGAATCTTTAAATATAATTTACAATAGACAATATGAATTGAAATTTCTATAGAAAAAATGGTAACATTTCAATGCATCTGTTGTCACTAGAAGGTGCTTAAGGACACAGTGACTTCTTGGTGGTAGTTCTTGTTGGTATTACTTGCTAACATTTAATGACAGATATAACAGTATCTACCGAATAAGGTAGTTGTGAGGATCTAACGATGTAAAAATGTGTTGTGCTTAGATCAGTGTCTGGCACACAGTAAATACTACAGAAATGTCTAGCATTATTATTTTATCATCATCATCCTACTGAATCTTTACAACAATTCCTAAGAAGTTGGTATTGTTTTATCTCCCTTTTACAGACCAAAAATAACCCCCCCCAAAACCAAAACAAAACAAAACTAGAGTAGCTGAGTAACCTGTTTGGGGTTAGTTAGCTATTAAGTTACAGAGCTGAACTCGAATCCTCGTGTGCCTGATTCCACAGCTCACATACTTTACTTATATATAAAGCCTCCTGACTGAAAATTGTTACACTAATGATAAATATTCTTAAACTTGTATTTTTGTGTTTAGCCTATTCTGGGGCTCTGGAATTCCATACTTAACAATATGCTACCAACACATTTTCAAATGGCTAAAAAATTTTAACCATCAGAAGAATCTCATTATAATATAACCAACAGTATATTATAGTCAATAAACCCTTTGAAAGACTTTCACATAACATGTTATTTTTAGCACCTGATTGCATGTAGTACGGTATCAACTGCACTAATTAAACTCCCATGTAAACATCTGTTTCTTAAGTAATGTACAATTATAATAAAGAATTAAATAAATTAGATGAATACAGTTCAAAAAAAAGAGCAACACCATCTCAACTTCAGTCATTAAGATAAGAGCGAGATCATCTAAATGCTTTAGAAATAAGAACCCTGCCAAACTCCGTTTATTATAGCTCTGAATAGCAGGTTAGGCTTCACAGGGGGAAGAGGAGGAAGGAGGGCAGGACGTATTTAACCCGCGGGTCTTTGATTCTTATCAGGTGATAACCACGGCAAGTGCTGATGAAAGCCACAGGCTAAGGTCACATGTCAACATATTTTCAGGCATAAAAAGGCTTTTTTTCTTTTTTTTCCTAGAGGGAGAAGTTCTGCTTATATTATGCCGTTAATACGTGCTTAGCTGTCTCACTCATTCCTATCAAACGCACACACTCATCTGCATGGCAGAAAAGAAAGATAAAATCTCTCTTAGGAAAAGATGTAAGACCGAACCTTACAAAATAACAGACTACTGTACTTCTAACAAATTGCTCCATATCCATCAGATTAACCCAGTGTCATAATTTAAGAAACACCCAGAAAAACATACATTTTGAGTCATGTTCTCAAGAGTAATAGACTAAAGGTCGATTAAGTAATAACATTAGCACTATGCTGAGAACAACACAATATAGGTATGAATGCTATGAAATATGAAGATAATATTTAGAGACACTGAACAAGTATTTCCATTATTCTTTAACATCAGTTGGGACAAAACCATAACAACACCACTTAACATGTTTTTCTTATCCTGAGAAGAGTCCCTGGCACACTGCCTTCCACATAGTAGGTATAGAATTACTTGTTGAATTGGATGTGGGGCCATACTTTTTCTGAGTGAAGATATAAGTCAATATACTTAAGTGTTACTGATGATTCAGGAAAATGACAAAACTATAGTGATAACCAAAGAACTGGTAAATTAGTACACAAAATGAAAAAGAGAGGTCATGTGACAATCTCAAGGGGAGAAAACTTCTGAAAATAATGTTACTCTAGGAAAGAGGAGCTTATGTGTCCATAAATACTATACCCAGGCATACTGTAAATATTTGTTAGTCTGGCCTTCAATCTAACTGATAAATAATATTAATGTATATGTATTTTACTGTATAATAAATGTCATGACATAATATGCATATTTAATATAACATGTAAGTAATATAATATGCAATATGTATATTATGTAATTATAACTTAAGTCTTTTAAAAATAGGCATAATAATGATTTTAGAGTGCTCCAAGCATGATGAACATGTTAGGTTTATTTATTTATTTGAGAGAGAGAGAGCACACGTGTGTGCATGTGCACAAGGTAGGGGGGGAGGAGGAGGGAGGGGTAGAGGGGGCAGATTCTCTGCTGAGCATGAGGGGAGCATGCAGAGCCTGACATGGGGCTGGATCTCACAACCCATGAGATCGTGACCTAAGTCGAAATCACCAGTCAGTTGCTTAACTGACTGAGCCACCCAGGCACCCCTGAACCTAATGTTAGGTTTAAATAAATATTAACAGTTCAGCAAATCTAGGAGAAAGTTTTTAAATCTCTCTCTCTCTAGGTAAAACCTTTTTTAATCTAGGGTGCCTATTAAATTGAACAATAATCACAGACTGTTTTTACATTTTCTTTTTTTTGTTTGTTTTTGAATTTTTTAAAATATTTTTTTATTATGTTATGTTAGTCACCATACAATATATCCTTAGTTTTTGATCCAGTGTTCCATGATTCACTATTTGTGTATAACACCCAGTGCACCATGCAATATGTGCCCTCCTTAATACCCATCACCGGCCTATCCCAATCCCCCACTCCCCTCCCCTCTGAAGCCCTCAGTTTGTTTCCCAGAGTCCATAGTCTCTCATGGTTCATCCCCCTTCTCTTTACCCCCTTCATTCTTCCCTTCCTTCTCCAACCGATCTTCCTATTTCTTATGCTAAGTGAAATAAGTCAAGCAGAGAAAGACAATTATCATATGGGTTCACTCATTTATGTTTTTACATTTTCAAAATAATTTTAAAAACATAACTCCAATGCAAGTCAGTGATTCTTTTTTTTTCTTTTAAAGATTTTATTTATTTGACACACAGAGAGAGAAATAGGGAGAGAGAGAGAGTGCACAAGCAGGGGGAGCGGCAGGCAGAGGGAGAAGCAGGATTCCCACTGGGCAAGGAGCCTGACATGGGGCTCGATCCCAGGACCCCAGGATCATGACCTGAGCCAAAGGCAGATGCTTAACCGACTGAGCCACCCTAGTACCCCAAAAGTCAGTGATTCTGACATTTACCCCTGCAAAGTGTTGGTGGTTTTCAGTGCCTTCAGATACAAGCTATTCTTAGAATGATAACTGAGAGGCGAAGGCAGGGGAGAGGGTTGCCATCATGTACAGAATCCTAGTCCTTATTTTCTCCCCTCTCTCATTACACAATCATTACTAAGTTTCTCTGGTTGTTCTCTCAGGTTTTATTCTGCCCTCTTTCCCATTCTCCACAGGTCCTCTGTCTCTATACCCCAACAAGAATCATCCCAAGTTACCTCTCCTTTCCCTGACTTATCAAAGCTCCCACTCATTCAGAGAGCTAATTTCAGCCAGTGTTAAGTACAACTCACAAAGAGATAGATGAAACAGTTAAATAGCAAAGTTCTTTAGCAGATAAACTAAAATCAGTCCCAGGGACAGGTGGTTCTCTTGTGTGTGTGAGGAAAGTATCTAGACTAAAATAATTCACATGAAATTATCAATAAGTGATATTTCCTTCATGGGAAAATACGCATGCATAAAAAGGAAGCTTTTTAATTTATAGGACTTGTTACTTGTTACAGGCAGGATGACAAAATCAAGTGAAGTGTGAAGACTGAATTAAAAATACAAATGCAGAAATTATTGAGTCAAAAAATAGAGAAGAATATAGAAAAAATATAATTGATAAATCAATCCAAAAGCCACATCTTTGAAGAATCAATAAAGTAGATAAATTGCTAGCCCACCTAATCCTAAAAATTGAGAGGCACAAGTATATTCAAGATTAATGCAAACAGAGAAGTAATTATGCTATAAAAGAATTTGAGACTTATTTTAGAAATATTTTGTACAAATCTAAGCAAATAAATTTAAAAATTTGGATGAAATAACTTGCTAGGAAAATATTAATGTGATTATAACTACATGTATTATTTTACAGAATTTATAAAATTATACAAGAGATGGCAAATGTAGACAGACCATACAATAAATTTAGGAAGACATCAAAGAGTTAACCACCCAAAAATTGCCAGGTGTTTTCCCAGGTGAACGTCTTCAGATCTTCAAAGGACTGATAATTCAGTTGCTTTTTCAAGAGAGGAAAATGTAAAGAGCTTAAATTCTTTCTACGAAGCCAGCTTTCTAACAGACAACTAAAATCTGAGAGCACACTTCTAAGCATGTGCACATGCACACACACACTCATAAACTCAGTCTCACTGATGTAAAAATGTTAAATAAAATATTAAATCTAGTGGTACATCAGAAGTTAAATAAAGCAAGCATTATTCAATATTAGGAAATATGTAAGTCCACCATCTTAACATAGTAAAGGAGAAACAATAGAACTTTTATAGACCATGAAAGGCATCTGATAAAATTCACTATTCCTTGCTAATAATTTTTCATAAAAATATTACTGAAGTCAATATTATGACAAATGACTATGTATCAGAGGCATTTATAAGATAAAGATGTTTATTGTCATCATTACTGACACCATTTAAAAAGAATAAGCTAAATTTTAAAAACAACAAAAGAAAAAACACAAATAATGGAAAAGAGAATGCAAAATTATTATTTGCAAGGGATATATTGATGTTTCTGGAAAAATCAAGAAAAATCACTGCAAAAAACTAATAGCAATTAGAAATCTGGTAAATGACTAGTTACAAATTTAATAGAAAAATCAATAGCTATCTAATAAACCAACAATAACCTGCTAAAAACATAACAGAAGAAAAACTCAACTAAATCTCTATCTATCAACTCTATCTATCAAAAGATAACCCACGAAAGAAAAAAAAAAAGAACCAAGGAGGACCTATAAAAGAAAATTTTAACATTCTAGTGAGGGTTATAAAAATTCAAAGGGATACACGCACCCTGCTGTTTATAGCAGCATTATCTGCAATAGCCAATTATGGAAATAGCCCAAATGTCCACTGACTGATAAATGGATAAAGAAGATGTGTGTGTATACATATATACTTACACACACACACACACACACACACACACACACACACACATACACACACTGGAAGATTACTTGGCCATAAAAAGGATGAAATCTTGCCATTGGCAATGATGTGCATGGAGCTAGACAGTATTACGCTAAGGGACATAAGTCAGAGACAAGAGAAGTATCATATGATTTCACTCCTATGTAGAATTTAAGAAACAAAACAAACAAGCAAAGGGGAAAAAAAGAGGCAAACCAAGAAACAGACTCTTAATTATAGAGAAAAATGTGATGGTTACTAGAGGGGAGGGGGTAGGAGGATGGGTGACATAGGTGATGGGGAATAATGAGTGCACTTGCTGTGATAAGCACCGGTGCTGTGTGGAAGTGTTGAATCACTATATTGTACACCTGAAACTAATATTACACTGTATGTTAACTAGCTGGAATTTAAATAAAAACAAAAAAAGAAGATTTGAATAAATGAAAAGACATACCTTGTATTTGGATAGAATGGTTTCATATTGTAAAGATGTCAATTCTACCTAAAATAATCTATAAATTCAATACAATTCTGATCCAAATATTAACATGGTATTTTAAATTTTAAATCTAAGTGATTTAGGCCAAATGATTCTAACATTTACAAGGAGAGGTAGGAACACAATCTCTGGAATGAGGCTGCCTGGTTCAAACCATAGCTTCACCATTAACTATCCATGTCACCTTGGGCATGTTTCTTAATCTTCTCATGCCTCAGTTTCCTCATTTCTAAGGTGGGAATAATAACTGTATGTCCCTAATAGGATTGTCACAGTGATAAGTACTAGAAGAAAATGTAGGCAAATAGTTTTACAGTCTTGGAATAAGTAAGGCTGTTATAAGCATGATATAAAACCCATGACTGTACACAGAAAAAAATTCAAGTCAAAACACAAACGACAAACTGTAAAAAATATCTGCAATACATGTTATTAAAGATTTATTATACAGAGAATTCTTAAATATCCATGGGAAAAAATGAACCATCCAGTAAGAATATACAAAGAAAATCCACACACACAAATAAGAATGGACAGTAAACATGTAATAATTAAAGAAATACCTACTTTAATCCATTACCATTATAGTCACTCTTTGCATACACTGTTAACTCTCCTGCCTTTGTCTAATCTAAAAACCCTATCCTGGCTAAATCCCTATTTTGATTAAGGCTACAGAATTCCAAATTCTATACCTCAGGCCCTTTTACCGCAAACTTCTTGAAAAGCTTTTTTTCCTATTCTCTCTTAAACCCTCTCTGGTCACAAAACTGTTCTCGTCATGATTATGAAGGACCTTTATATTGTTAAAGGCAATGACAATGATCAATCCTCGTTTCATCTGACCTACTAGCAGCATCTGATATAAAATCTCTCCTTTTCAAACCAATCTCTTCTCTTGACTCCCTTGATTTCCCTAACTCACTGACTGCTGCCTTTCCATTTCTTTCCTCCACCTCCTGGACTTCAATTGTCTCATGGCTCTAAATACCATTTGAGGACTCCCTGCTTTATATCCCAGCCCAAACTTCTCTGCACCCCAAACCCAATTGCCTCGACATCTCCACTTGAATGTCTAGGCAAACACGCCATATCCAAAACCCAACTCTTGATCCTCTCAGTTTCCTCCATTTCAGTCAATGGCTCTTCTACTCTTCCAGTTGCTCAGGCTAAAATTCTTGGTGTCAGTTTTGACTTCTTTCTCCAACCCCACCCCCTCATAACGCACATCTAATCTAGAGAGAAATACCTTAAAATTTGGCAACTGACCCCCTTACCACTAACTCCCCCCCCCCACCACCTCCCTGTTCTAAGCCACCATCTCTCACCTAGAGTGTTGCTACTGGCTCCCATCAGGTCTCCTTGCCTCCACTTGTGTCTTCTTATAGAGTGTTATCAACACAGCAGCCAACACAATCCTTATAGAGCATTAAAGAAACTGTTATTCCTCTACTGAAACCATCTAATGGCATCCCACCTCACTGTGATCCAAAGGCCCTTCAGAACTGGCTCCCATTCATTCATTATCTCTTATCTTCTACTTCATATTTGCTCAATCCATTCCACATACACTGGTCTCTTGTCTCAAAGCTTCTGTATTTCTTGTTGCTCCCCTTGGAATGTTCTTGGAGCATGGCTCAATTTTATCTGCTTAATGAGGTCTTCTGTGAGCACTCCATTTAAATTTATAGACCTCCTTCAACCAAGAGCATACCCCACTATCTCCTGTGATTTATTTCTTCTTAAAATACTTATCACCAACTGCCATAATATTTTATTATTTTTTATTGTCTCCTTTCACTAGAATATAAATTCCATGTAGCCAGGTTTATTTTTGTTTTGTTTTGTTTACTGCGGTGCCCCCTACATTTATAACACTGTCCATTAAGTATTAACTGCTCAATAAATGTTTAATAAATTAGCAAAAAAAAATCTTCATAAATAGGGTACACACAAGAGTTAAGGAAATGAGTACACATTTACATGCTGTTGTGTTAACTTGTTCATCAAAACAAATTTTTATTTTTAATTAATTTTTGTCAAAATTTAAAATGTTTACCTGTTGACCCAGAAATTTCTTGGCATTCACCCTACAAATTAACTTACACATGTATGCAAATACAGATACTTATGTTTATCCGCAAACTTATTTTTAACTACAAAAAGCCTAAATAGACACCCTTTGTACTGATATAGAGAGGAGTCCTCCAAAATAGTTTGATTCCATTCTTGCAGAAAATGAAGATGTAACAATGCATACATGTACCTGAATAATGAATGATAAGGTCTAGAAGAACATACAACTGAAGAAATAAGGTAATGAAAGAATGACTTGTTTTTTCTATTTTGTGCCTTCTATATTCTTTCTTTCTTTATTTTTTTTTTAAAGATTTATTTATTTATTTATTTGACAGAGATAGAGACAGCCAGTGAGAGAGGGAACACAAGCAGGGGGAGTGGGAGAGGAAGAAGCAGGCTCATAGCAGAGGAGCCTGATGTGGGGCTCGATCCCAGAATGCCGGGATCACGCCCTGAGCCGAAGGCAGACGCTTTAACCGCTGTGCCACCCAGGCGCCCCCTTCTATATTCTTTAAATATATGTATTACTTTAAAAAATTTTAGGGGCACCTGGGTGGCTCAGTTGGTTAAGTGACTGCCTTTAGCTCCGGTCATGATCCTGGAATCCTGGGATCAAGCCCTGAGTCAGGCTCCCTGCTCAGCGGGGAGTCTGATTTTCCTTCTGACCCTCTTCCCTCTCCCCTCTCACGCTCTCTCAAATAAATAAATAAATCTTTAAAAAAATTTAAAGATTTCAAACGTGCGAAGAAAAAGTCAGAAATAATATTCAGCATACCATTTGCCAATGGTAAACTTTAGAAAACTGAACTGGGATTGGGGGAAATATTTTCTTAATGTTTTTGTTATTTGAATTTTGATAACAGTAGGTAGGAGGTATAATTAGAAATAGCAATCACAAATGATGAATCATGGACCACTATATCAAAAACTAAGGATGTACTGAATGGTGACTAACATAACATAATAAAAAATTATTATAAAAAAAGAAATAGCAATCAACATACTAAAATGAAATTTTAAAAATAAAGGTTAAAATGACATTTAAGAGGGGCGCCTGGGTGGTTCAGTCCTTAAGCGTCTGCCTTCGGCTCAGGGCATGATCCCGGGGTCCTGGGATCGAGCCCCGCATGGGGCTCCTCCCCTGGGAGCCTGCTTCTTCCTCTCCCATTCCACCTGCTTGTGTTCCCTCTCTCTCTGGCTGTCTCTCTCTCTGTCAAATAAATAAATAAAATCTTTAAAAATAAATAAAATGACATTTAAGAAGAAAACAAATGCTATGCTGTAAACCTTTATCTTGTGGGTTTTGAAATAAAACAATATATTTGAAGTTCTTATTAGGCAACAATCTCTATTTTTTATGTATGAAAGACAGTGGTCTGCTTTAAAGTATGAGTAACACTCACCTTTTCTATGCATAGCTACATAAAGTGTGAAGTTATGCAAAATGAAAAGGAAGCTAACACTTGCAAAAAAGAAGGAAGTGAAGACCAAGATAAGTGAATTCTGCTTCTTCTTGCCAATGCTGAGGGCAGCTGCACAGATGTCCCGGCGGATGGCATTGTGGAGAGAATATACTTTCCCCTGTCAAAGGCAACTAATACCTGCCCCCAAATACAGGTTAGAGCAACATACGCATCCCCATACACACACACTCGTATGTTTAATAGCTTCTGCTATAGGAGTTGGCTTGATTCTAAGTTTTTCGTAATTTACAAGGAAGTTTTAAGAAATATTCTGTCATTTAGCAATCTCAGCAGGTACTTTTTCCCTAATTGGTTTTGAGACTCACTGATTCAGAGCTGAACCGGTTATGAAAAATAAGACGAAAGGAGAGGACAAGAATTTTATCTGAATTCCTTTCATTTGGGTTTTTCAGTTTCCTTTAAACTAGTAATATAATTAGTGTGTAAAATTTAAAACTGTTGGTCATGTGCTAGATACTAGTGTCCACAACAGGAAAGGAAATCATAGGATAAGTGAAAAGAAACAGGTCATGAACTACAAGGATGCAGTCGGTTGACTTATCTTCCCTTGTTTCCATGGGAGTGGCAGTAAACAATAATCCAGGTAAAGATTAATGGTATCCATCCAGGGCACCTCCTCTTAGGAAGCTTTCCTTGGGAAGGGCCAAATTTTAGTACAGGTGTGCTAATTCCCTGAGTCTAAAGTCCTTCTACTCCTCTATTGGCTAGACATGGAACAACAAGGATCATGCTAATAAAAACTGAATTGGAAGTTATATTTTAATGAAGCATTAAAAACAAACAATCAGAGTTTAGTTTTACTGAGACCTTCTAAACATCACAACATGTTACAAGCTTGTGAATTATCGCATTAGAATGAATGATTTAGCTCCTCTGACCTACGTGCTCCGGAAGGCAGAATGAAGACAGAGAGTACTTACACTCTCTGCTTCTAACATACGTGCGCTATTTATAAAATATGAGTCATGTACATTAAATATTATAGTGAGAAATGTGACAACAAATAATTCAATGCTAAACTGAGAGTGATATAGAAAATAAATACTACAGGATTCTCTACCCCACTGTATCTAAACTCTTTTTTTATGCCCTGCTAATGTTCCAAAGAAATAAAATTTTAAACACTTTTTTTTTTACTTGAAATACGTTGTTGGAGAATTAAATGGATTTGAATTGAGGTACCAAAGCATTCCTGGTGTTTTGTTTTACCTTATTTATCTGAAAAACACTTAATATGGTAATCATCTGTGAATACAACATATTCAGAAAATAAATAATATCCAATTAACTAGGAGACCATGTGAACTCACCCCAACTCACATTTTCATATAAATTTTATCTTAGAGAGTAAACAGACGATGGAGTTAGTGGTGAAAGAAGTGGACATCTTGGAAAAATACAGATAAATGGAAACTTAAGTACCATATGTAGAAACACAGAAAAGGGTATTTTTAGAGTATTTCAAAGAAATTATCTTTTATCAAATTTCTACTACTGGCAGAAAGAAAAGTTAAACCAATCAATGCTGTCTAATGTAGTTTTGCATGCTGTTCCAACCCTTCCCCATGAAGTACTTGAAAGTATTCAGTGCTTTTATATGCATTTAATTGCTTAATCCTCATAAGGGACACATGAAGAATTACTATCCTCGTTTTCTAGATAAAGAAACTGAGACTTAGAGGTTGTATAACTTGCCAAAAGGAGACCAGTTAGTACTGGAGCCAGGATTCCAACCCAGGCCATGAGGCTCTAAAGACTTTGCTCTGAACCACTTACACTGCTTCTCTGAAGCAAGCAGATTATAGTCAACAAATGAGCAAAAAATCCTCAAAAACAAAAGAGAAGAAAGGTTACAATGAATTACTAAACACTTCATTTACAAGAACTTAATTAAATCTTTCTGACCTCAGAATCTAAGAAAATAAAAATTTAGATATCCTTACTATTCGTCTTTGTATCAGAATGACAATGGAAGATACATAAAACCTCAGTTCAGAGATGGTTTATTCCCTTGATTTAAGATTTTGACGGCTCTCCACTGCATATACTATGAATCCCAAACTCCTACGCATAACAAATAAGGGTCTCTAGACGGTGAACGTTAGGGCCTCAGTCATCTGTAACTCCTACCATTCTGCCCAATATATTCTATTCCCCAGACATTGCTGGACTTCCATCTTCCCCTTTGCCCTTTTTCCTTTACTGCCAAATTTCTACTCATCTTTCAAAATTTATGTCCAACCCATCAACAAATCCTGTTGGTTGTATCTCTCCATCTCCACTGCCACTACTCTATTTCAAACTGTCATGTCCCTTATACTGGGTCCCCTTGTCTCCATTTACCACATAGCAGCCAGAGTGACTTTTTCCAAGCCATAGAGCAGAACATGTCACTCTACTTCTTGAAAACTTTCAATGGTTTTTCAGTGTTCTACCAGGGCCTGCAAGGGTTTGCAAGCTTGGGCCCTCACCTTCTTCTCCACTACTCTTCTACATTCTCACTGAATAAAATTTTCATTCTTTGCAAGCCCTTGCACTTGCCCTTCCCTCTGCCTAGAATGCTGTTCCCAGTTCTTTGCAGGGCTGGCTCTTTCTTTCCCTTAGTCTCCACTCCAATGTCCTAGCTTCAAAGAACCCTTCCCGTGACCACCTGATAAACATGCTCCATCCTTTATTCCTCACATCATCCTGTTTATTTCCTTCAAAGCATCCAATCTGTAATTATCTGGTTTAGTTACTTGCTTATTTTCTCTCTAGATTAGTTTTTGTTGCTGTTGTAACAACTCACCACAAACTTAAGAGGCTTAAAATAACACACACTTGTGATTTTACAGTTCTTAAGGTCAGAAGCGCAAGACAGGTCTCACTGGGCTAAAATCAAGGTGTTGGTAGAGCAGTGTTCTTTCTGGCAGCCTCTTCCAGTATCCAGAGGCTGAACGCATTCCTTGGCATGCGGCCCCCTTCTATCTTCAAAGCCAGCAGTGGCCAGTTGAGACTTTTCTCACATCACATTAGTCTGACATTGACCCTTCTTCTGTCTCCTGCTTCCACTTTAAAGGACTCTTACCAGATAACACAACATAATCTCCCTATTTTAAGGTTAGTTGATTAGCAACCTTAATTTCTTCTGCTACTTTAATTCTCCTTTGCCAGGTAATATAACATAGTCACAGGTTTTGGGGATTAGGACATGGGACATCTTTGGGAGGCCATTATTCTACCTACCATATTTCCCCACTAAAGTGTAAGTTCCACGAGGGCAAGTACATGGTCTTGTTCACTCCAGCAGTCTAAGTTCCAGACTTCAAAGGCACTTAAGATATTTGTTGAGTTAATGAACAAATTAAGACACTACTGCTTTGGTGATGCTCTTCGTGACTTTTTCTGACTCTTGTCCTAAACTGTGTGCTCCTGTATAATTTTTTATATCTCTCAGCAATAGTGCCCACATCCCATCATGTTTTCATTATGTTCACATGCTTATCATAAGTCTTTGGTCAAGTGTGAAGTGTTATGATAATATGTCAATAAAGGATTTAGTGCTGTGAAAGATGTGTTGAATCAATAAATTTTAAAGTGAAAGGGAGAGTAAAAATTTCCAAAAGGTTTATGTTAATGATTTTGTAATTGTTTTTATAATTCCTAATAAAGTGTGCGGAATAGTCTAATAATTGTTGGTAAAGGATTACCTTACTGTAAAATGCATATTAATTTAATGAATTTTAAACCTGCTAAGGATCTGAAGATAAATCTCAGTTCCACATTTTACACTTGAGAAAACTGAAACCTAATGAAGCTAACTAATTTGTCTAGTTACACAAAAAATTGTGAGCCTGACACAAAACCCAGTGGAACTTCTATAAAAATCTACCTTCTGAGGTTGCCATGAAAGCTAACTTAATGCATTTAAAAGCACACGCGTAAACACAGTGCCTAGCCCAGAGCAACTGCTGTATAATTAAGGGGTGCAGTAGACGCTTTTACTGGTATGTCACCATAAACACTATATATTTCCTGTTTCTCAACAATATAATAACTTCTACAAAGTAGGTACTCAATAAAATACTTGAATCAAATGATCAAAAAGTAAAATACATAATTAAACAATTTTAAATAATTAAATAAATGAAACAATTTTTATAGGACAAAGCAGGTAAAAGAGAAGAAAGAAAGCACAGCATGCCCATCACATCGATCTCCACCATGAAGCCTTGCCCAACTTATTCTAGCTAACAGCAGTTTCTCTCCTCCCTTCATGTTTATGCCACCAGGGTCGAAATTGGTTTTGTATTAATACTACGGTATCACATGATGTGCCTTTTTCACTCTTGACATTTGCACTGATGCAAAGGCAATGGTGGGTAGAACTGTTGGTACTTTAGCACGATTCAAGACCATGGCAACAAACCATACATATCCTGTATTCTTCACTGATGCTCAATCCCAGTAAAAAATATTTTTAAAAAAATTGCCAATTTCACTTAAGAATGTCCCCCGATGAAGCAGGAAAAGGTATTTTACTAAATAATGACCTCTTAGTACCGTGTGTGTCTTTACTATGCTGTGTGAGAAAATGGGATGTACGCATAAACTACTTCTGCAGGGTACCAAAGCAGGCAGTTGTTTTGAAATTTCAGCTGAACTAGCTGCTTTTTTCATGGTACACCAATTTTACTTGAAAGAAAAACAACTGACTATGGTTTTCTCAGACTTGAATATTTGGAAGACATTTTCTAAAAAATAAGCCAAGTAAGAAGCCTGCCACTTCAAGGAAAACAAAAGACCAAATGTGTTGCCAATAATAAAATTTGAGCTTTCAGGTATAAATGAGAACTCTGGAAAACGTGCAACTGCCACTGTGAGTTTCACAGCTTCTCAATTTTAAAGAGCCTTCTGAAGAAACTGATGCTAGTACTGGTGGATTTTTTTATAGGGTAAAATACCATGGGTCAACACTTGAAATATCTATACACCTAAGTGAACCAATATATTTCAAAGGACTAATGCAGGAAATACAAATTCATGAGTGTGTAGAAAAGATCCATTTAAAGTTCAAAATAGACTGATGGAATTTTAATGTAACAGACTATAAAATTCAAGATACGGTTTCATAATATGCATTACAACTAGACTTTAAGACATGCTACATGGTAAGCTTTGGTGCAGTAATCAAATAATAACCACGATTATCTCAAAAGGCTAATTCCATGTATATATCTATGTGAGGCCAAGTTTTAATATATTTCAACCATAACAAATTACAACAGATTGAATGCAGAAGCAAATATGAGAACCCAGCTGCCTTTATTATTAAGGATTAATAAAAATTTTTAATTTTTTTCACTTTTACTTGTGAGTACAGTAAATACTGATAAATATAACACACAGAATCAAAAGCACTTTGGGGTCTTCAACATTTTTAAAGAGTGTAAAGGGATCCTGAGATCAAAAAATTTTCAGAATCATGCTGTTTAATAAAGGTTGCCACTAGTCACATATGTCTATTCACACTGAAGTTGATTAACATTGTAAGTAAGATAGGAAGTTTGGGTCCTCATTCATACTAGACACATTTCAAGTGCTCAATTACCACATGTGGTTAGTGGCTACAAGATATAATAGACATAGAATATTTCTATTACCACAGAAAGTCCTACTGGTCAGTCCTGGTCTGTATGTGGGGGCAGTTAATTAGCATCTTACTAAATATCACTGGTATAATCCTACAATATTTTATCATACCTGTTTTAACTCCTTAAAAAGAATATATGTGCCCTTTGAGGGCTGAGACTAGAACACAGATATCTATATCTCTATATGATAATGATATTGTTATGTATATATATGATTTTGCAGCCCAAAAGATGCTTTATATATATATTACTAGGAATAAATATGCTGAATAAGATAGCTGCTAAACCGAGTATTTACTAACTCAATAAATACTTATTGAGATTTTCATATAAGACAGGTATCATGCAATTATGATTATCTTTCATATTTTACTATATTCCTATATTCAAATTTATAAGGTCTGGGTCTCCACTTTTTCTGTTCTCATGTGATTATAATAAACTATTCTATCAACAATTTAATGTTACATTGCTTCAGTTCATATTTTCATAAATGAGGATTAAAGACAATCTTTCCTCTTATTATCTATTGGTTATATTATTCATAATTATGGACTACTAATTCTGACTTGCAAGTTTTCTAAAGACTTCCATACATGTGGCTGAAAGCAATGTTTTAAAAGTTACATTAAATCTGTAAACAATAACTAAATTTGTTTTGAATGAGTAAGTATCACCTAGGGTTTACAGCTTGATTTTATTTCCTTCATAGCTTTGTAGGATTCTAACTTCTTAAAATTTTAGCACCTATTATTTTAATTTGACAATCTTTATTCCTACTAAAAGTAGTGAATAGAATTTGTAAAAGCTTGTTAAAATTAAAATTTAAATTAAATTAAATTTTGTTTAAATACGTGTCTGAGATTTTCACGTCTCAGAACTGCAAAGGACTTCGGGATACCAAAAAGCTAGGGCTTGCCTGTAATGTTCTGGTTGCCCTCTATTACTCCTTGTACAGTACTTAGAGATTTATAGTGTAGTGAATGCTGCTTGTTTCCAGTGTAGTTTGAGGCAACGCTCCTGGCAAGCAAGACCACATTTGTAGGAAGGAGAATAACAGGAGAGATATGTGGGCTTCTGGCCAGGTACTTTTCTGGTCAACAACCCGGAGATGTACCTGGAACTAGGTGAGAGATTAGCTGCTTGTATATACGCACAAGCCCTCTGCTAATTTAGGACTATGCATCACTCTCTCCATATACTCCTACAGATTCTTCTTGGAAAAAGAATAAGATATTTCTTAAGTCTGCTTTTTGGATGAGAGAAGCAAAAACACGATCTATAAACCTAATATACTATTTGTGCAACATGGAGTAGGCACTGATAAGCCTCACACAATCAGGCCGACTCCATGCAGAAGAATGTGTACCATAAATGGAATCATAGGTATTTATTTCTTCAAGAAAAGGAAATAAAATAATTGCTATTTAAATAAAATAATTTTTGTAAACCGTAAACTTTATATTATGCTAAATTCTAAAATCTCTGTTTTCAATTTTGTCTTGCTATAAAAGTTCATTCTAAACAATGTTTCTGCGGCTAGAAAGGCTTATGATCTAGATGAGAGCTAACATATTTTCATAAACTGCTTTGCTTTCCATACAGTTTGGGTGTGTGCCTTTGCAGCAATTTATTTTCGAAGTAGCGATCTACAGCCAAGGGTGAAATTTTTGTGCTATATTTTCAGTGGTAGAAATTTTTTAAAAAGTAAAATCAGATTTTACGGTTCAGACTGGTTAAATTTTAACATTGAAATATTAGAAAATTCAGATAAAAGTCATTTGACTAAGTAGTTATTAAACCGAAAAGAGACAATTTTTAGTAAGTTCAAGTCATGTCTATTAACAGTAGCAAGATACTATATTAAAAGGCAGTATTTTTTTAGCTTGCTTAAGGAGACAGTTTATTAATAAAAGAGATAAACGTATAAGCTGACCATGTAACAGAGGTTTTGGAGTCAGGCTGATTTGAGTTCAAATTATGTGTCAAACAGTCAATAGCTGGTTGTTTTGGGGCAAGTTTCTTTCCTAAGTCTTGGCTTCCTTACATATAACATGATAATTATGATGATAATTAAAACCACTTATAAGATTGCTTAAAGAACCAAATTAGGTAATTTATATAAACTGCTCAGCACAGTAAATGATTCACAATAAGTGATTAATAAATGCCCTACACACCGTACACACGCAGAGGTTCCCTAGGACACAAGTATATTTATAAGCATTTCACCTCGATTCATTCTAGTAATCTGTGCCTGATAGAGTAAGAAATTTTAAATAATATATTATTTCAAATATCATTTAGAACTATAAATACAAAAATTAAAAGACTTAGACTTCAAAATCATATGCACAACTGCATACTAAGAACACAAAACAAATCCTATGAGACTCCTCCCCTCAGTAAGAATTCAGTCTATGGTATTCCTGACGGTCATTGATTGTTAAAAGAACCAGTTTAAGCTCTTTATAATTCAGATGGGAGATGAGGCGAGAAAGATTTGAGAAAGAGAGATTGCCCTCTTCCCTCTTTTAGGCTATGCCTAACTGATTGAGTTGGGTTTCTAAAGCTTACAACCAAAACAGTCTTTATTAATACACTAATTATGGGTGACAATGTAGCAATTAGACAAAAAGGAGGTTTTACTTCTACCATACCCATTAGAATTCTTTAGTAAGTGATGGATTTAACATAGTCAGGATATTGATTCCAGAACTTGTGCCCTTAATCACAATGCTGTAGTAAATGGCAGCAGTATTACATATATCCTCTTGAGATGTAACAATAGAATTCTTTCCTGAATTAAGACAAGGTTGCACATATCTATACGTATCTATCTTTAAGCATATATTTGGCACTTTGTAAAGAGACTGGAATAGCAATAGAGACTACAATGATGTAAATGGTATTTTCCTATTCTTAATGATTTAGATAAGAAGATAATTAAGAAATTCTTTCTTTTCCCAGAAGGATCTCTTCTATTTTTATGGGAAGAGCTGTACAATTCAAAACCTATTTCCTCCATTATACAGAAAGACTACAGCCCTATATTTGTACTTTAGATATATCTTCCATCCAGATCAACTGGAAATGCTATGCAAAGCATGACTATGGAAAAATAACTAAGGATCTCGCTTATTATATAATCTTGTCTTTTTGAGCAAAGAGACTCACCTAACAAGAGGTGTTTGATTAGGGAGAAGGTAAATAAACACTCCAACTAGAGACTTCTATTGTAGAAGGTGCTATATAATCTGGCACTAGAATTTCCAGGCATCCATCCAATTACTCACAAACAGGATACGGGTGGGATTAGCTTGTGCACTTGAACGGTCAGAACACAGGACGTCCCCAGTTGTAAAACCTAAACAACACGAGGGTTCTCTGCATTACTGCAGATCTATAAAGTTAGGCTGACTCTATAATCACAATATCGTAGTATTATAGACTTTGAAGTTACTGACATAAAACTGTCTTTCAAGAAAAGCATTTCAGAAGACCAAAATGAACTTGAAGTCAAAGAATATCCATAGGGAACTCCCCAAACTATCCTGTTTTTCCCAAGTATCTCTTAACTCAGAACAGCTGGCAACTTGAGTCACCCTGGATGGGGGAGGGGTGGAGAGTCACGCTCTCTCTTGGTCACCTGTTTTGTATTCAACCTGAATCTTCAAGTTGACAAGGAGCAAAACAACATCTTCAAACGTTACAACTCTACTGCATTTTACAAACTGCAAAGTACTTTAATGAGAACACCCTCAGAACAATACTGTAAGACTGACTGGTAGAGTTGGTATTATCACTTTTTAAGAAAAAGGTATATGAAGCTTGAAGAAATTAGGCAGACCATTCAAAGTCATACAGAAAGTAATTAGGAAAGTAAGGATTAAAAACGTCTCTGGCATTCTCTCCAAAGTACCATGGTACTCCAGGAATAAATAGAAGTCTCTTGCTGGGTGCTTTGAATACATCATCACATCAAATTTTCACAAAACGTTTGGGCTGTTTATATGTATGCACATAAAATTCTGTTTGACACCTTCGACCAGTTTTTCCACCCTTTGGTAAACATTTGTATTCCAGTTTCTCAATAGATGTTCAGTTTTAGAAAAATATGCCCTTAAGTTCCATAAAAATACAAGCCGCTTCACAATAATTTTTCACTTGGGAAAAAAAAAAAAAAGCAAGGGAAAAATAAAGTGAAAAAGTAAGTTTCAAACCAGACAGTTTAAAACTTTTAAAATGGGGACAATTTACATAGTTCAAAATTTGTGAGAGACTGGTGCTACAAATCACAATTGAGGACAGTGGGTCAAGTAAAGAGCTTAGGAAGTCTGTCTTGCTGAGAGATGGGGTTTATTTTGAGTTTTTTTTAGGTTACAGATTTCTCAGACTTATAGTGAAATATATACAGAGTAATTTTTATTGTTATTTCCCTAACCTTTGTTTTCTGTGAAGCTTGACTTTTTCTGCTTCAGTTTTGCCAACCTCATTCTTTTTAGAAACCTAACCTCCTGGCTGGTAATGCGTAACTGAGTGATAATACTAAAATGGATTTTAGTAATAAATCTTTAGTGTATTTTAGAATGCGCACTGACCAAGTGCTCTGAATCTATGATAACAGTGAAAAATCATTAGGTTAATTACTGATTTATTCAAAATTTTAAAATACCTTCCTACATTTCCTTTGATTCTTAAATAAAAATATTATCTAATCCAAATTCAATTAATTTAAATTAATGTTTTTCTGGTCTTGATATTTAAAATTAATAAAGGTTTGCTGAAATACTAAGTATACAACTCTTTTCTTTGGATATATTGTGCTATCCCAAATATCTTCAGAAGTACTAACATTTCCCCCAAAGTAATAACTGCTGAGTATCAACCTACTAAATATTTTCAAATTTTCTGTAAGAAAGGGTTTTTTCCATTAAAAAAAATAAAATCTTGATTGCATTTGTCTTATAGAAAAGCTTCAGACAGTAGGCCAATGCTCTGCTAAGGGACCAATCCTCTGTTTAAATCGGATGTTTGATTAATAACCCATACTCAGGTTATAATTATTAAGCATAAAATGTTGATTCATTAAGTTGAAGAAAATATGAAACCTAAAATAAATCAATAAAATACTATGATTTTGTAAACCACTTTAAAGAGAAAAACCTATGGAATATATTATGCCAATAACCCACATGCCAAAAGAGAAATTCCCACCTTAGAAAAATAAAGTACATCTGAGCAGCATAAATGTTCTAACACTAGTTTAGCAAACCAGGAGCTGTCAAGTTCCAATAACCTATTATTCACACCTCTTTAATCACTGCCACAGAGTTGATTATAAATAGCCTCATACATTTTTAAATAAGGTCATTCTGAAATGAAACAAAGAGGGTAGTAAATATTCTTGTACATAAGGAATTCAAATCCTAATGCACAACAGAACTGTGTATTTCTCAAATGTTCACTATAAAGAAAGCTAACACAATCTTCTATTAACTATGTCAAGTATGCACTCTATGTGGATTCAGTGGAATAACTTAATTGTAGCACTATTTAAATACAACAGCCTAAAAAGAAAGGCTGCCCAATAAATTTCATCCATTCATTTTGAAGCATTATTCGTGGTATAATAAAAATAAAATATAATAATCAATTTGTTGATTTACCTGAAAAAATGCCATGCAAAGTCATGATGAAAAGACCATTCTACAAGGAAAAATGTATAGTATTACTGATGATACCACTGGCTATTAATTACCCCATTTAGCTGATAATCTGAATGTATTTCTTCAACATAAATTATGTAAACATGTTAGAAAAGATGCAAAATGTCTTAACAGAGTGGCAGAATATCTTTCTGAAAAAAATTAAAATTGAGAATAAGGGGATAAACAACCACTTAGAAGGCAAAGATCTAAAATAAAAAGCTAAAACAAAGTAAAACAGGGACAACACAACAGACAATAACAAGGAAAAACAAAAGAAACTATTTGGTTTTGTGTAATAGGTCCTTTATAAATAACTGATCTTTATAGACTCTCTAAAAAAAGCCTAAATTATCCCCATGATTCCAGAGTGGTTTTCTACCATTACGGCACCTTCAAAGATTCCCTGTTGGACTGAGAGTGAAAATTCCTCATTTAAGAAGTAATAGTATCAAAAGACTGGGCCTGAAGAACATTTGATAGCAAGTAACCACAATCAGATTTTAATTGACTATTTTAATATTTCCCATTAAGTTTTCAAACTAAAAATCCCATATAACCAACTTTTCCCCATTTTTCCATTTCTTCCTACCAGTGTGCCTGTTTAGAGATAACAAAAGATAAAACATTACATTTAGGGAAGAGATAAATGAGAAGTCTGCGCCTCCTTAGTTTCTTAAAATCTGACCTTACGCGTTCACATTATATGGTAACACAACCTTGTGGGGGTATGCCTACTGCATAAACCTTTGTTATCAGGATAATTTGAAAACAGAAAAAAAAGTTGGAAAAAGATTACAATCTTTTAAAAAATCACATGCATGTCCCAATTTTTACTGAGTCATTTATTACCTTCACCTGGTTTTAGAGCTGTTAGGTTAAAAACATCATTTCTTGCAAAATCTTGTGGGCTCTGTTTTCCATCTACAAAAGACTTTTTTTTTTAAACAAGAACTTTTAGTTAATTATAGTCAGTTAGATATCTTCTGACGAGGTAAGTACCAACAGAAAATGATGACTAGAGGGGGCGGCTGGGGTAGCTCAGTCGTTAAGCATCTGCCTTCGGTTCAGGGCGTGATCCCTGCGTTCCGGGATCGAGCCCCACATCAGCTCCTCCGCTGGGAGCCTGCTTCTTCCTCTCCCACTCTCCCTGCTGTGTTCCCTCTCTCACTGGCTGTCTCTCTGTCACATAAATAAATAAAATCTTAAAAAAAAAAAAGAAAATGATGACTAGAGAAAACCATAAAACTAATTTCTGCCCGTATTCCAGAAGAAGAGCTAAATAAAGTTTTCTGAAATCAATGAAGCATTGTAATCTGTATCACATTCTCTTATTTCTATACTCCTATGCTATAGTCATCAATATTTTATAGAATTCTCATATTAAAAAGATATTTCTAATATGGAAGTTAGAAAAAGGCCGTATTTCTAGTGATGCTGCTGTATCACTTTAATGCTGCTTTTCAACAGTCAAATATATAAGGATCTTCAGTGGAGATGAAATCTGAAAATACTATCTCTAAGCTCTCTGTTAAGTATGACTATAAAATTAGTCTCCTTAGTAGTCCAAATATTATATAACCTTAAAATTAGTCAGCATCGACAGCCTTAAAAATGGGATTTCTGGAGGTCCTCCTTGGTCCATACCCCAAACCTAAGGATGCTGGAATGACAGCTCCTATTTTTCTATTCCATAGGCTCAGAAGTTCACTCAGATGTGAAGAATCATAATGAAGATCCTTGGCTATTCGCTATACCCTGTTTTGTTTTCTTTTCCTATACTTTCTGGAGTAACTTACAGGGCTTTGTTCCAGCCATAATATCTCTTTGGAAGTCTGGTCTTATGACTTTAAACCATGCTGACTGCTGAGGAGGAGGGGGAGGCAAAGAACTCTAGGCCAGACCAAACTAGCAACAGAACAGATGGCCAGTACTTCATGTATATATCCGTGGAGCAAAGTAAAAAGAGGTTTATCAGGGTCAGTGTCTGTAGCTGAGGGAATCAGATCTGGTCACTTGAAGTCAAGTGGGTGAAAACATTATGATTTGGATGAGTGCAATGATTGATTCATTATTTAAAACATTTATGGAACACTGGTTGTGTTAGGCACTATAGCTAAGAAAATGAATATACTGCTGGGGCCTCTGGGTGGCTCAGTCTGTTAAGTGTCCAACTCTTGATTTCTGTTCAGGTCATGGTCTCAGGGTTGTGGGATCTGGCCCTGCATCAGGCTGCATACTTAGCAGGGAGCCTGCTTGAGATTCTCTCTCCCTCCGCCCTTCCCCCTGCATGTTCGCTCTCTCTCTCTCTAAATAAATAAAATCTTAAAAGAAAAAAGAAAATGAATATATCAATTTCTATCAGCAAGGATATGTCTAATAGGGTGGACAAGCACGTAAATAAGTAAGTTGTGATACATTATGATAGGTGTAATTGATATAAATCTGGAAGAGAAACTTTCTCAAGGATGGACACTGGGGGCAGGTTTCTAAAAATGAAAGTGCTTTAGTGAGATAACGTCTAAGCTTTTTTTTCTAAGCATTTTTTAAAAGATTTATTTATTTGAGAGAAGAGAATGAGGTGTGGGGAGCGGCAGAGGGAGAAGGAGAATGAGAATCTCAAGCAGACTCCCTGCTGAGCACGGAGCTGAATGTGGGGCTCAATCTCAGGACCCTGAGATCATAACCTGAGCTGAAGTCAAGAATCAGGCACTCAACTGACTGAGCCATTCAGGCACTCCTCTAAGCTGGTTTTTTAACAATAAACGAATCAGATAAGAAAAGAGATGAAGGTCATTTCAGAAAGAAGAAAGGCACTGCTTCTTCCAAGTAAATTCCACCAAGCTATTCAAGACTGCAGAAGACTGAAGGCCTTGAGTTGTATGCAAGATACTCAATTTTGCTAGAGGACAGAGGTGAAATTCAGGTGCAAATGCCACACTTCAATTGTAAGAACGTTATTTGCTTTTTTTTAGTAAAAATTTTTTTCAGGGTGCCTAGCTGGCTCAGTCCATAGAGCATGCAACTCTTGATCTTGCAGTCATGAGTTCAAGCCCCACATTGGGGGCTGAGTTTACATAAAAAATTGTTTTTCAAACCCATCTCCCTACCCACCCCCCCTTTGGCAATTACCAGTGTATTCTCTGTATTTAAGAATCTGGTTTTTCATTTTTTTCTTTGTTCATTTGTTTCTTAAATTCTACATATGAGTAAAATCATAGAGTATTTGTCTTTCTCTGACTAACTTACTGCATTTGGCATTATATCCTCTTGGTCTAGCCATGTTGTTGAGAATGGCAAGATTTCACTTTTTTATGGCTGAGTAATATTCCGTGTGTGTGTGTGTGTGTATGTGTGTGTGTGTGTCTGTGTGCGTGCATGCGCGTGTGTAGATATAGATAAAGATATATAGATATAGATATCACATCTTCTTTATCCATTCATCTATCAATGGACACTTGGGTTGCTTCCGTATCCTGGCTATTGTAAATAATGCTATAATAAACATAGCAGTGCATATGTCTTTTTCGAATTAGTGTTTTTGTTTTCTTTTGGTAAATACCCAGTAGTGGAATTACTGGGTCATAAGGTAATTCTATTTTTAATTCTGAGAAACCGCTACACAGTTCTCCACAGTGGCTAAACCAATTTGCATTTCCACTAACATGGCTCAAGAGTTCCTTTTTCTTTACATCCTCAGGAACACTTGCTATTTCTTGTGTTTTTCATTTTAGCCATTCTGAGAGGTATAAAGTGATATATCTTTGTGGTTTGAATTTGTATTTCCCTGATGGTTACTGATGTTGAGCATCTTTTCATGTGTCTGTTGGACATCTGTATGTCTTCTTTGGAAAAATGTCTTTCCAGGTCCTCTGCCCATTCTTAATTGGATTA
Source organism: Ursus arctos (assembly GCF_023065955.2). Classification (NCBI taxonomy): domain Eukaryota; kingdom Metazoa; phylum Chordata; class Mammalia; order Carnivora; family Ursidae; genus Ursus; species Ursus arctos. The sequence continues at coordinate 7,600,586 of NW_026622986.1, forward strand.
TTTGGCTTTTGGGGTGTTAAGTTGCAGAAGTTCTTTATATATTTTGGATATTAGCTCCTCATTGAATATATCATTTGCAAATATATTCATCCATGTTAGGTTGCCTTTTTGTTTTGCTGATGATTTTCTTTTCTACGCAAAAGCTGTTTATTTTGGTGTAGTCCTAATAGTTCAATTTTACTGCTGTTTCCCTTGCCAGAGGAGACATATCTAGAGAAATGTTTCTACAGCTAATGTCAAAGAATCTATTTGTTTCTGGCAATATATTTTGAAATCATTGGTGGGTGAATTAACACACCGTTGCCCAACTCATTCATATCTGGTCCCTCTCAATAAAAGCCATGAGCACACCCATATTCTCCTAAGGTACCCTGGCATAACAAGACTATTGCAGCTACATCTAGAATCAGTTGACACAACTCCCTATCCCTCGATCTGGTGAAGTTTTCCCAACCATCCTCAGAGTTTTCTTCACCACCCATGAACAACTTATCCTACCTTGAGTATCTAGAGCTGAATCAATAATGCTCCCCTTAGCTAGGAATCTTCCCTTCTCCCTAGATGGATCCCAGAATGGCAGAATAATAGATTGCTTTTGTTTTATTCATTATCTGATTAGTCTGTGTTCTTCAGCAAGTGACTGGAGGAAGAAGAAATCTCTCTTAGATCTATTTTTAGTAGGACATTGGTCCTCAGTCAGTGGAAAACAACAGATATAGGGTCAAGAAACAGGTTGGATGGTTAATGGGATGTTCTGGGGCACCTCAACATTTACAAAATGGAAAGACAGAGAGGAAAAGAAACCATCAAGGACACGGAGAGACTAAGAAGAGCATGCCTTGTTGGAAGCCAAGAGATGTAGGAGATTCTAAAAAGAGGCAAATGACACAGGCAGAATAATCCCCTCCTGAGTGTGGATGGGAGCTGTGAATATGATGGGATACCACTCCCATTACAATGTTAAATTATTTGACAAATGTGAAGGGATTTTGAAGCTGTATTGCCAGTCACTAACCAGCTGACCTTGTGTTTACAGATTACGCTAAGTGGCCTTACCCTAATCAGGCAAAAGCTTTAAAAGAGGCCTAAGGCCTCGCTGAGCTCAGAGACTCCAAGTAGCAGAGACAGTCTCTCTTCTGCTGTCCTTGAAGAAGCAAAGGGCCATGTTGTGAATGCCTATGATGAGGGGCAGCCTTCCTACAAGCATAAGGAGATGAATTCTGTCAATAATCTATACGAGCTTGGAAGAGGACACTGAGCTACATATGAAAGCAGTATGACTGATGCTTTAATTGCAGTTGTGAGAAGAGGACCCAGTTAAGCTATGTGCCTGGACCCCTGATCCGTACAAAACGTGAGATAATAAATATGTGTTGTTTAAGCCACTAAATTTGTGGTCATTTGTTATGCAGCAATAGAAGGGTAATCCATTAAGCAAGGTCCCAGCTTTTGTAAAAGTAAAGGAGGACTGGGATTCAATCTTTGGGTTGTCAGTCTCTGACATATGTGTTAGGATTTATGAAGGCTGAATTTTCAGCAAAGATAAAGTAGAAACCTTGTAGTATAAATCAGAACCAGGAGGAGGTAAGGAATAGATATATATAAAGGTCACGTGGTTCATCTAGGACATTCCTGATGCTGAGGTTGGGATAAACTGACAAAGTCCATGCCACATCATTTTGTAGGTCAATATACTGCTTGCTTTGCTTCGATCTGGTTAACCAGACTAGAAGTCACCTGGTGGCAGATATAATGCTTATTTTATTTGCTGATTCTATATCCTCAGGCCCCAGCCAGTATTTGGCATATTGTAAGCACTCAGTATTTATTGAATGAATGAATGGATGGATGGATGGATGAATGAATGAATTTCACACTAGGCAATGTGAAAAAGTAGATTAAAAGTATGAAATTTTATGAGGAAACATTAGTATAAATTGGCACTACTCTGTGACTTCTTGAAAATACTCAAGTTAACTCTGTTAAAGTATGAATAATTTGAGATGTCACAACAGAGACAGTGATAGAGTTGTCATGTGGCTAATCCACAAATATCTACTGATACCCTACTGTGTGCCTGATTCTAGAATAAGACTCCTGCAATAGTTTCTTAGCTGATATCTCTGTATCCATTCTAGCTCTTAGCCAATTTCCACACATCGGCCACAGTAATATTTTAAGACAAATCATCTTATTTCATTCCCCTGTTGACAACCTTTTAATGGTTTCTCATTATACTGAGGATAAAAGCCAAAGCCCTTAACCTGTCTTTCCATAATCTGGCCTCTGCCTCCTTCTCCAGCTTTCATCCCTTGCCACTCACCGTATTACATCAGAGAATTCATGCATGTTTGTTATACCCTCTGCCTGGAACATTGTCTTTGCTTACCTCCTACTCATCCCTCAGATCCCAGCTTAAATCTCTAAATATCACTTCTTCAATGATCTCCCAATATGAATTACCCCTTCTACACAGCATTTGTTATATAGTTTGCAATTATATTGTATGGTTACTTTTTACTATGCATCTCCTCCATTACACTGAAGCTCTATTAGGTCAGGGATTGTGTCTATTTTGCTCAGAGAAATATCACTAGTACTATTTCATACATATCTGTTGAATAAATAAAATTAAACGCTTACGAGACTGCCAAGCATAAATTATGAAAGTTACTTCTACCATCGTTAGAACTATGGAGCCCTGCCTAGTGATATGTCATTCTAGAACATAATCCCTAACCTCAGTAGAGTACAGGGGAAAGCAACCAAGACAACTATCATCCCTACCACTCTACCACCTCACCATAAAAACAACAAAATAAACATTAAACAGCATCAGAAGTAAAGTGATTCTCCTTTTATTATTACTCTTTTTAAATACTGAACTATTTAATACTATGTAGAATTTTTAAATTCTTAAGAATTCCAATGCTAGGAAAACAAAAGTTTTAAGATTGCTGAGGTAAGGATTCCAAATGCTTTTTATAAAGAATATTTTTTTAAGATTCAGAAAGTATAGAGAAACGTTAAAAAATCTGATTAATAAAAAGCATGAAAAATAAACTAAGAATCTAAATTGGGCTTAGAACAACTCTGACAAACAGGATCCTGTCATTTTTCTTTCACCTAAAACCTTGCAGTGACTTCCCATTGGTTTCATGACAAAGAATCGTGAACTATGAAGCCTTTAAAGCCCTTCATGACCTCACTCCTGTCTTCTTCTACAACTCATCTATGACCATTTTCCTTTCACTAGCCCCTCCAACCAAATCTATACTGTGGCCTTGAAGAACTACTTCCTCCAACTCGCCTTGCTCTCTTTTCACCATTGTCCTTTGTTCATGTTCCCATTCCAGGAACACTCTTGTTCCCTGTCTCCTTCAGGATGACTTTCTACTTACCCCACTTAGCTATCCCTTCCTTTCAGAGGGGGCTCTATATGAGGTTTAGTGGTGGTACTCTGAAGGGAAAGAGAACTGGAGATTTGTTTTACAGCTATATTTGTATAACAAAAACACATTGTCCTGGGATTATAAATTTCATCCGGTGCAGTTTGGGGGCCTGAAGACTATGAGGGACTTAAGTTTCTTAATTCCCTCCTTGATATTGACTGCTTCTACTGGAAAAGTTTGCTTGACACCCTTCAAAATGAAAAGGTACCACATACTATTGCGCATTTACTTCTATCAGAGAGCTTACGCTGTATTAGGGATGTTGTCTACTTGTCTATCTCTTCCACTAGTCTACAAGCAAGCTAAGAGCAAAGACTGTCTTTCCATGGCTATAGTCCTAAAGTCCTATGTCCTGGCACATAGCAGATCTTCAATAAGTATTTTCTGACAGAATGAATCAAGTATTTTATGAAAACCTATAATATACAAAGTACCGTATTAGGTGTTCAGAGTAGGGGAAAAGAGATACTGTCTGATTAAAAAAATAAAACATACAAAATATTTACAATATCTTCAAATAAATAAAACATCATCAAATATGAAAGACAGTAAAAATTAGACATTTCTACTAACCAGCATTCATATAGATCAAAATTTCTAAGCGAAATGCCTTTTATATCACCAAAGCATTAGATACATTGCAGTATATTTTCTTATAACATGAATTTGAATAAAGAGTGCTTAGCATTGTTCACTTATAATATGGGATAAGCCATTAATTAACTAGAATACTCAAATTCCTGATGATGCTTTCAGGATCCAGAATAAAAGAATGACCAGATAAGATAACTAAATCAACCTAAAACTCAAACCTAACAAGGTACTTTTGGCCGTTGTGGTTGTTACAGCTTTAAATTGTAATGGTGGAGGAGTATATCCTTAAAGAGGTATGATGAGGTACCAAGACAAGACATGGGATACCATGCTAAGAAGAATAAATGTTACCATGAAGAAATTCTGTTGAAGAGCAAGAATAAGTACGATTTGGAAAACCTTAAATTCTAGGTTGAGATTAGTTTGATCTGGTAACCAATTCGGGACTACTACAACTCCTAAGGGGGACTAGGAAACATAAAGACATTGCTTAAATAAATTTGAACAGGGCAAGACCGAGGCATGGATTCCACCATGGAAGATGCAGTAGTAAACTAGATGTAAAAAGATGAGAGCCCGAACTAGGGTAGCAGCTGCAGAACTGGACAGTAATGGTTTTGTAAATACTCTAACAGCCCAAATGTTTGCACTGGAACTGATGTCCTTAATCAGAGGAATGCCACAAATATAAACTTTTAGGCTGTTATGGTACAATCAAGAAAATCCTTGCCTCGTAGAATCATTATATTTGGCAAATATGTGCCCAAGTGGTCAAGTCCTTGGATTAGCTATAAAATGTGCACTAGATTCACTCTACGTATTTCTGGATTTCTCTCTGGTGCTTTCAAAATAAGACTTAGGTATACCTGAAGTATCTCCTAGTTTACACAGTGCTTTGAATCCTTAGTCAAATAACACATTTTAAAATTTACTTCGATATCTTACAGGAAAAATGAATAACGTGTTCACAGAGGATTCAAATTCAGTATTTTCAATTTCTTGTTTTCCATTTTAATTGGTCTGGTGCATTACCATCATGTAGATAACTGTAAGCTTATGACAAAGACTAGAAAATACATATTAAAACACCATCATATAAGAGTAAGAAAGAACTTGGAATTTCATTTCCTAAAAAATATTTTTCTTGAGTTTTTTATTTTTTAACAGCTTTACTGAGATACCTTTGACATATAAAATTATATATACTCAAGCTTTTCGACTTGATGCTTTGATATACGTATACGATTGTGAGAAGAGCACCATTATCAAGCTAATTAATATATCATCATCTATATATAGTTACCATTTTGTTTGTGGTGAGATTTAAGATATATCCTCTTTGCAAATTTCAGGTATATAATATGGTACTGTTAACTATCATCACCATGCTGTACATTAGATCTCTAGAATTTTCTTGCATAACTAAAACTTTGTATCTTTTGATCAACATCGCTCCATTTCTCCATTTCTCCAGCCCCTGGCAAATCATTCTACTCTCTACTTCTATGAATTTGACTATTTTAGATTCCCCATAGAAATGAGATCATGCACTATTTCTCTTTCTGTGTCTTGCTTATTTCACTTAGCATAACATCCTCTAGCTCCATCCATACTGTTGCAAGTGGCAGGATTTCCTTATTTTTTATGCCTGAATAATATTCCTTTGTGTTTCTGTATACATATGAATTTTTTTCTCTATCCACTCCTCTGTCGAAGGACATTTAGGTTGTTTCCATATTTTGACCACTGTGAATAACGGTCCACCTAACTTGGAAGTGCATGAGATCTCTTCAAGATCCTGATTTTATTTCCTTTGGTGTATACTGAGAAATGGGATTTCTAGATCGTATAGTGATAATTTTTTGAGCAATCTCCATACTCTTTTCCATAGTGGCTATTCTGAGTCATAATCCCACCAAAAGAACACAAGGGTTTCCTTTTCTCCCATACCCTTGCCAATACTTATTTCTTATCTTTTTGATAATAGTTATCCTGATAGGTGTGAAGTGATATCACTTGGTTTTGATTTTCATTTCCCTGGTGATTAGAGATGATGGGCAACTTTTTGTATTTTCACCATTTGAATTTCTTTTGAGAAATGTCTGTTAGGTTCTTTGGACCATTTTAAATTGGTTATTTGTATTTTGGTATTGAGTTGTATGAATTCCTCATATATTTTAGGTATTACCATCTTACTGGATATGCAGTTTGCAACAATTTTTCCCATTTTGTAGGCTGCCTTTTCACTTTGTTGATTATTCCCCTTCACTGTAGAAAAGCTCTTTAGTTCGATGTAATACCATTTGTCTATTTTTTTGCTTTTGTTGCCTGTGCTTTTAGTGTCATTTCCAAAAAATTGCTAAGACCAACATAAAGAAGCATTTCTTTTATGTTTTCTTCTAGCAGTTTGACAACTTCAGGTCTTACATTTAAGTTTTAAACCGTTGTGAGTTGATTTTTGTGTATGGTAGAAGATAGGGGTCCAAATTAATTATTTTACATGTAGATATCCAGTTTACCTAATACCCACTTGTTGAAGAGATTATCCTTTCCCTATTGTGTGTTATGGGAACCCTTGTCAAAGATCAGCTGACAATAACCGCACAGATTTCTTTCTTTCCTGATATTGTTCCACTGGTCTACATGTCTGTTTTAATGCCAGTACTGTTCTGATTACTATAACTTCATAATGTAATTTGAAATCAGGACATGTGATGCCTCCTCTAGATGCCTTCTTGCTCAAGGTTGCTTTGACTATTTGGGGTCATGGTTCCATACAAGTTTTAGGATTGTTTTTTCTGTTTCTTAAAAAAATGTCTTTGGGATTTGGACAGGGATTGCATTAAAAAAAATCACTCTGGGGAATCCCTGAGTGGCTCTTGATTTCAGCTCAGGTCATGGTCTCAGGGTCATGGGCTCCATGCTCACCAGGGAGTCTGACTGAGAATCTCTCTGTCTCCCTATGCCGCACACCCCCCACTTGTGCTCATGTGCTCTCTCTCAAATAAATACATACATCTTTTAAAAAATAAATTTGTAGATCACTTTGGGCAATATGGACACGTTAACAATATTAATTTTTCCAATCCATGAATGTGGGATCCATTTATTACTGTCTTTTAATTTCCTTCATCAGTGCTTTATAATTTTCAGTAAGTCTTTGCCTCTTTGGTTAATTTCTAAGTATTTTATTCTTTGCCAAGCTAATGTGAATGAGAGTGTTTTCATAATTTCTTTTTCAGACAATTCCTTGTTAGTGTATAGGAACACAACTAACTTTTGTATGTTGATTTTACATCTTTCAACTTTGCTACATTATTAGTTCTAATGGCTTTCTTGTTTGTGTGTGTGTGTGGAGTCTTTATGGCTTTCTACAAACATAATTGTGTTATCTGCAAAGAGAAATAATTTTACTTCTTCCCTTCTGATTTGGATGCATTTTATTTCTCTTTCTTGCTTGATTACAATGGCTAGGGTTTTTAAAATGATGTTGTTGGTTGTAGTGAGAGTGGACATTTCTGCCTTCTTCTGAATCTTAGACCAACGGCTTCTCAATTTTTTCCCATTGATTATGGTGTTAGCCCTGTGTTTTTTCATATATGGCCTTTATTGTGTTTAAGTATGTTCCTTCTATACATACTTTGTGGAGATATTTTATAAAAAGATTTGAATGCCTTTTCTGTATCTATTGAGATTATCATGTGTTTTTTTTGTCTTTCATTCTATTAATGTGAGGTACACTACACTGATTGATTTTCATAGGTTGAGTCATCCTTGCATCCCAGGGATAAATCCCACTTGGCCATGGTGTGTGATCCTTTTAATGAGCTGCTGCTAGTATTTACTGAGGATTTTTGCATTTATGTCCATCAGAGATACTGACCTGTAGTTTTCTCTTCTTGCATTGTCTTTGTCTGTCTTTGGAACCAGGGTAAAGCTGGCCTCAAAATGAGTTTAGGAGTATTCCATTTACTTCATTTTTTTTTTTTTTTGGAAGCGTTAAAGAAGGACTGGTATTAGTGCATCTTTTTGTGTCTGTTAAAAGTCCCCCAGTGAAGCCATCTGGTCCTGGTCTTTTCTTTGTGGGAAGGTTTTCTACTACTTATTTAATCTCTTTGTTATAGGTCTATGCAGACTTTCTATTACTTCTTTCAGTCTTGATAGGCTGTATGCCTCTAGGAATATATTGATCTCTTCTAGGTTATCTAATTATTGGCATATAATTATCTTAATAGACTCTATGACCCTTTTTGTTTCTGGGTCATTTGTTATAATGTCTCATTGTATCTGAGTTTGAGTCTTCTCTCTTCTTTCCTTGAACTAGCTAAGACTGTGTCAATTTTGTTTATCTTTTCAAAAAAACCAATTCTTGGTTTTGTTGATTTTGGTATTATTTTTCTATTATCTGTTTCTGCTTCTAATATTTATTATTTCATCCTTCCACTAATTTTGGGTGTCATTTGTTTCTTGAGTTGTATGTAATGGTAGGTCATTTGAGAGCTTTCTTCTTTTTAAAATGCAGGCATTTATTGCTATAAATTTCCCTCTCACTGTTGCTTTTTTTGCCTCCCAGGTTTTGTTAAATTATATTTTCATTTTCTTTTTTGTCTCAAGTTAGCTTTAAAATTCCCTTTCAATTTCCCCTTTCACTCAATCGTTGCTCAAGAATACGTTATTTAGTTTCTACTTGATTGTGAATTTTTCTGTGTTTCTTTCTTTTACTGATTTCTAGCTTCATTCTCCTGTGGGTCTGAGAAGATATGATTTCAAACTTCTTTAATTTGTTAAGATGTGTTTTGTACCTAACTCGTGATCTATCCTGGAGAATGTTCTATGTGCACTTGAGAAGAATGTATATTCCGTGGCTGTTTGGTAGAAAGTTCTATATATGTCTATTAGGTCCATTTGGTCTATAGTGTTACGTCAGCTCTTTCCTTATTGATTTTCTGCCTGAATGTTCTATCCATTATTGAAAACAGGATATTGAAGTCTCCTACTACTATTCTATTGTTGTCAGTTTTTCCCTTTAGATCTGTCAATATTTGTTTTATATATTTAGGTGCTCTGATGTTGGGTATATATCCACCTGTTTATCTGCTATATCTTCTCTTTATTATTATATAATGACCTTCTTTGTCTCCAGGGACAATTTCTGACTTAAAGTCTGTTTTGTCTTATATTGCCAACCTTGGTGTCTTTTGGTTACCATTTCTATAGAATATCCTTTTCTGTACCTTCATCCAGCCTATGATACCTAAAGTGAGTATCTTGTAGTAGAGCTTATCATTAGATCTTGGTTTTTTATTTTTCTTAAAAAAAAAAAAAATCCAGTCAGCCACTCTATCCCTTTTCCTTGGGAAATTTAATTCATTCATACTTCAAATAATTATTGATATGCAAAGACTTAACTATTTCCATTTTATTAATTGTTTTCTGTTTTGCAGCTATTTTTATTCCCCTCTGGTGGTCTTCTTTTACAATTTCTTTTGGTAGCAACTTGATTTGATTCCTTTCTCTTTATCATTTGTGTATCTACTATAAGTTTTTCCTTTGTTGTTACTGGGAGGTTCATATAAAGCTTCTTTTACTTATAACAATTTATTTTAATTTGATAACAACTTACGTTTAACTGCATACAAAAACTTTATGCTTTTACCCCACACACATTTTGTGTTCTTGAAGTCAGAGTTTACTTCTTTTTATACTGTGAATTTGTTATCCAATTTCTGTGGTTATAGTTATTCTTAATACCTTGTCTTTTAATTTTTATATCAGATAATTTGTACACCATCATTAGAGTGTTATAGTATCCTGCATTTGTCTATATATTTACCTTTACCAGTGAAATTTATACTTTAATATGTTTTAATGTTCTTGTTTAGCATGTTTCAATTCCATTTGGGGAACTCACTTAAGGATTTCTTATAAAGTAGGCCTAGTGACAAGCTATCTTCAGTTTTTGTTTATATGGAAACGACTATCTCCTCTTCATTTTAAAGGATAGCTTTGCTTGATACAATTCCCTTGGTTGGCAGTTCTTTCAGTACTTTGAGTTATATCATCCCACCCTTTCCCGGCCTGCAAGACTTTTATTAAGAAATCCACTGATAGTCTTATTGGGGTGGGAGGTTCCTTTGTATGCGATGAGTCCCTTTTTTCTTGCTCTTCTCAAAATTCTCCCTTTGTCTTTGACTTTTGACAGTTTTGACAGTAATGTTTCTTGGTGTAGACCTCTTTATGTTCAATCTATTTGCGGTCCTATAGGCTTCATGAGTCTGGATATCCATTTCACTCTCCAGATTTGGAAAGTTCTCAAGTTATTATTTCTTTAAATAAGCTCTCTGCCCCTTTCTCTGTCTCTTCCCCTTCCAAGACTCCCATAATATGTATATTGGTTCATTTAATACTGTCTAATAACCTCTGTAGGCTTTTTTCACTCTTTCAATCTTTCTTTTCCTCTGACTGGATAATTTCAAATGACCTGTCTTTACATTCATTGATTCTTTCTTCTGCTTGATCAAGTCTGCTGCTGATACTCTGAATTGCATTTCCAGTCTAGGCACTGCATGTTTCAGCTCTGTAATTTGTTTCTTTTTCATACTTTTCCTATCTCTTGTTGAACTTCCCTTTTTGTTCTTGTATTATCTGTCTGATTTCATTAAATTGTTTATCTATGTTCACTTCTGGGGTGCAGACTTTCCTTAGGACAGCTATTCTGAATTCTTTTTCAGACAATTTGTGAATTTCCATTTCTTTGGGGATAGGTTATTGGACGTTTATTGTGTTGTTTGGTGGTGCCATGTTTCCCTGATTTTTAGTGTTGTTTCCTTGCATTGGCGTCTGTGCATTTGAAGAAGTAGTCACATTTTCTAGATTTTAGGAATTGGCTTCCATAAGGAAAGACCTTCACCTGTAGGGAGGAGTGGAGGGGAAGTATATGGGTGCCACTTGAAGGGCTGTGTATAAGAGCACTGTTGAACCAGGTCCAGTTGTTCATGGGGCACCAAGTGCAGGGGTGTACAGCAGCTGCAGGTGTCAGGAGGGACCCAGTGGCATGGCAACTAGGGTCCACGACATAACTTCCTACACGGTCCTGGGTGGCAATGACTATGGGGTTTAGTAGTGGCTGAGAGGGCTAGTGGGGTCCTCAGCAGTGCCTCCAGGTCTAGGAGTGAGTTTGCTTAGGCTGGCTGTGAGTGTGTGCATGGTACTGAGGGCCAGCATGAATGTGGCAGGAGGGGCAAGGGCAGCTGTGTGCAGTTGTTTTGCTTGGGGGTCATCTCCAGGAACATGCTTAGTAGTGGAGCCAGGGTGGTGGCAGGAACCGAATGCAGACATGGGGGCCATATGTGTGGCCTGCTATAAGCACTTGTGTGGGGGCAGTGCCAGCACACTGTGTGTGCAGATGTGGGAGGTGACAACCAGTGCATGCATGGCAATGAAAACCAAGACTACAGTGGGAGCTGGGCAATTGAAGCTAGTGGCTAGCCTGCATGTAATGGCAGAGGCCATTTTATTTTGTACTATAGTAGTAAAATATAAAAATGTTCAACATATTTAATTATACCAATTTCAGCTTAGAAGTCTACATCACAGAAAAATAGATATTAAGATACCACTTATAAATATACTTAAAACTAAACTGTCTTTCTTCTTTCCCAAATATATGAAATATTAAATTATAACCAATCAAAATAAAAAATATTTAGCCAAGGTGGTCTTTATAACTATGTGGTAATAGTAAATAATACTCTATATTAAAAATCTGGGGAAAAAAACCACTCCTCAGATAAACACAATTCTGCATAGGACCTAAACTATAGCAGAAGAAATAATTTCAAACATTTCAATACATTTTTATACCAGCTATAAGTTAGGGTAGAAAACCAACAAGACATTACCATTTACATGTAAGATTATTACCAATAATTCAGCACTAATTAACAATTCTCTATCTCATGTTCTGAAGCCCTCTCAAATTTCTGAGTGTCAAACTTGGGTAGCTCTTAAAACACCAAATAATTCTGAATAACTTTTTTGTTATTGTTCACAGTGGAAGAGAAATTAACATTTATCGCTAAAATGATTTTATAAAGGGTTACAAAACAAAATAACCAATCAATTTAGTGTTTCTAAATTATCTTGCAGAATGCAAAAAAGGCAACAAATATCCCAAATACAGGTTTTACATTCAAATGTATTTTTCTCTTTTCTATACTTAGAATCACTCAAACCGTATTTACAAAATCATCAGAGTATGTCAGGGTATTCAAAGTAAATTGTAAATGGCTCTATGAACGTCAGAAATGAATTATGTAAATGAAAAACAACTGATGGTGTAAATAAACAAGCTCAATAAAATAAGATTTTTTAATTAAAAATTTAATAATTAACGATACATAAAATGACCTCAAAAAGGTGTGATCCAACCACCCATAATCACTGCCCCCTCCTCCATGATAAGAGAGACCTTTTTCTATACTAGCAGTAGTACAGTCATACCAGTACTAGTAGCAGCAGCAGCAGTCGGAATTACTAAAGTATCCTTACTTAATTTATACAACATATATGGGCTAAATGTTCCTAACGTTACTTCTCAGAAATGTAATTTGGTTCATACATATGTATTATGCCAATGGTTAAGAATTTTTTGATGTTGAAGTTTCCAGAATTGTATGAACAAGGTAAAAATAAATCTAAAATTTTTATAGGACTCTTCTATCTTTTCACAGAAATCTTGTTCTCCCTTTTGAACAGCTAATTATATTGGAAACATGAACTTTGTATTGCAAGGAGAGACTTCAGGACATTGCATTTCACCATCAGCAATGTCTACCAGGTCAAACATCTTCAGAAAGTAAGGATAAGGAGGTGGACAAAGGGGATATCAAAACGATTCGGAGAAACAATGTATAACTGATAAAACTTGGATTAGATGGAACCTGTGATTCCTGTTTCTCAGTAATCTTGTTTGAATAAAGCTGATCTGCTCATGTTAAGTTTCAGTTCCAATCTTTCATCAGTAGTTAAGCATTATAAAGTATGAACAATGCTTTTATCATTCTTTGAGTGGTGGTCCTTATTTAATATATCTAAAGGTCTAGTTGATAATGCTATTTATAATAAGCGAGGACTGAATTTTACTTTACTAAGTAAGAGATCTTGAAAGACAGAAGGGAGATAGTTATGACATGTAAAAGGCTTTGTATAAATATTATGAAGTGTCCAATACAATGCCACACATGTCAGGGATATCATCATCAGATAATCTATAATGAGTCATTAGAGGTACGAATGTGAAAACATTAAATCACAACCTCTAAAATCACACAGTCACTGACAGAGGGATGGAATTAGAGAGGTGGCCTTAGTTTGAGAAGCAAATAATTTCATAACTAAACTGAGAATAATGTGTCTCATATAACAACACCCTTACTAATTTTCAAAATGTGTCTTAGATAACAAGCCCTCTTACTAATTTTCAAACTTATTTTTAAATAATTATGATTTTATGGGTTGTTTACAAGACGATGCTACATTTTGCTCTGCCCCAATTAACCCTATAAAACAACAAAACAGGGCGCCTGTGTGGCTCAGTTGGTTAAGCGACTGCCTTTGGCTCAGGTTATGATCCTGGAGTCCCAGGATCGAGTCCCGCATAGGGCTCCCTGCTCAGCAGGGAGTCTGCTTCTCCCTCTGACTCTCTCCCCTCTCATGCTTTCTCATTCTCTCTCTCTCAAATAAATAAAATCTTAAAAAAAAAATAAAACAACAACAACAAAAAAACTAAGGTAAAAACACTCAATAACCTATCTAATGAGAACAAATTTATACATAATCCACTGTATAAGTACAATCCAAAATTTTAGCAAACGTCACAGTTCATTTAAATTTTTTCCCCTAAATTACTGTATTATCTTTCCAGTAGAGATGTTATTACCATTTGAGAAGAGAAGAAAAACAAATAACGTTTGTTGAACTAAAGCACAACTGTTATGTGCCAGGTACTATGTTGAGTGCTTTCAAACATTAACTCATTTAATTCTGAAAGTGGCAATAAAATTTTATTAGCCCCATGTTACATGTCAGAAAACTGAGGCACAGAGAGATTAACTGATTTACAAAAATTATATCTAGGATTGAAAAGAGTAGAGGAAAGAGAGAAAATAGAACTTCGCTGGTCCTTAGAAATGCTATTAAGAGGGAAAGGAAGTGTGGGAGGGGGCAGGTCTTTGCCAGGAGACAGCTGGGGAGAAGCCTGTGGCACTGGAAGAGCTTCCACACAGCAGCAGACAACCAAAAGTGCTGTTTTAGGGGCAGCTGGAGACACACACTGGCACAGAGACCAAGACGTTTTATCTTTTCATGTTTATGAACATCAAGTTTAACTGCCAAAAAATTATAAAAATGTTCAAGCTACAAAATTAAACTGTAAACAACTCTCAATATTAAAAATATGAGCCAACAGAATCAAAGTTTTATAGGTAGCCTTAATAAGAGACCATATTTTGTCTCTTTCAAACTTTTTACTCTGGAAAAAACACACTGAAATGTCTACGCGTGAACAACTGGGCACACCCGCTTCACTCTGCATCAGCTTTTCCTCATTTCTTATGTTTGTTTGTCCCTTTCCTCTTTTTTGACAAATACCTTCAGTCCTTTTGCCCAGTAGGTTTTGCTTTCTAGTTCTCTACCACCACAAGTCTACGGCCACTGATTCCAAAAGCTGGTGCTTTCCTTCCTCTGTATCTGTAATCACACATTCCCTTCCTTTTTTAACTGCAACTTGTCAAAAGCAATTTCTCTCATCATGCACATAACTAAAATTCCACCTTCTGTGTAAAGCTTTTTAGGCTAAAGAAAAAGATGCAATTTTTGCTAGACTATTCCAACGGAAACAAGGATTTATTATCTGTGAAGCCCAAAATTTACTCACCATTATATCAATATATTCTCTGACTTATGCTATTTGTTCAGTTGCTTACATATCTTGTAAAGGACTGTGTTGACAGTGTGTAAGTTTTAGGCTTCTGACGAGCAGACATTATATTTAACTTCATTTTTATAGTTATTAACTTAGAGAATGTCATGCAAAACTAGATGCAGAACCAATACTTCTAATGTAGTTTATTTTCTATGTAGTTGTATAATTCTGGATAAAAAGAGGTAAAATAAAATCATTCTTATCCACAATTTAGAATCTATGGCTATTAAAAATTAAATATATGACTCTTTAAAAATGTCCTCTTACAACAAGAGAAACTGCAGGGTAAATCACAGGCTTTGGGGTTCTCTCCCTTAGTTATACTTCCAGGATGTAGAAGAGTTTTAACACCCTTACTAGACTGACAGTACTCCTGCTTAAACATTCAGCCTGATGCTTCGAGAGCTCTTTTGGAATACTTATAAACCCAGGCAGTTAAAATATTTTGGACTGAAGCCAAGGAGAACTAAAAATCAAGCCAATGAGTCCTTAAAATTATGTAAGAGTCTTACAGAAACACATTTTATTAATTTTAAAACAGAAATTCCACAAGGAGTCATCTTATAATGAAAATTTTGATATTCCTCCCTTCTCTGGTTTCAAATAGTTAGTTCTCTACCATATTCTTAGATACATTATAAAAGTGGGCACGTACTTTCACTAAATTAGCAGAGAAACAAGTAGTGTTGTTAGTTATTTCTCCACACTCCTATCTTTCTCACAGTTTTGCTCCTAAAAGAGTAGAGTCTCATTCTATATTATGCAGTTTAAATATAATGAATTCTGGCTGAGATTTGTAAAGGAGAATTACATACAGCAGAAAATCTTATATTGGCTTACTTAAATCTGCAAAGATCTTTATGAATTTAGGCAATCCCCTCCCTCACCCATTATTTCACATGTTATTAGAATAAAAGAACTCTCAGGTGAAAGAATGTAAAAAAAGTCTGTTTTTTTTGTTTTAGCTTTGTTAGGCTGTAAATGAAATTAACAAGCTTAAGCAAGGAAGAGATCTGGAAAAGAGTCTTGGATGTGATGTAAACAATAGATGAGTACTATGTTACTACCAAATAAAACAAACAAGACAGGACTCCTTAAAAACTCCTTAAAAACTGTTTGGGATTTTGAATTTCTACATTTTAATTTCCAAAATATTTTAAAAATGAACTTTACAAGCATTGTAAAGGCAAGAAACAATCACCATGTTAGATACACTAACAATATTAGGGGGAAATAATGACTGAGTAATAAAGCACCGTACTGAATATAAAGCCTCAGGCTCCATGGCAGAAGAAAACACTACTGCGGTGGGCATGAGCATGTAGTAGGTCAACTCAGAAATAAAATTCTGTACTTCGAGTGCTTTTTACTTCTTGAACTGTATTTACTGTATATTTACTTGGTAAAGTCTCTATTAGAAGTCTGAACACCTTTGATATTTTTATTTAAAAAAATTTAATAACCTCCTACTTCCCCTTACTCAATTCTTTGGTAAGTGAATAAAGTACAGATGTGTGTACACACACAATCACTTTCAAAGTAGGCTAATTTTCCACAATATTTCATTGTCTGTAAGTCATACTTTTAAAAATAATTCCCACTCTGGCTATACTAGGAAAAATGATGAAGAACCAAGGAGATCTCTGCTTCTTTCCCTCCTCTTTATTTACTGATTGCACAATCAGCTACATTATTTGGGAGATCCAGTGAGAAATGAAAATATAAGGAGGACCCCTGTTTGCAAATTATTAAAAATTTAAAGATGGTAGCAGCAGAGCATTCAACCAAGTGCTGCTGGGCCCTGTGTGGCTACCCAAGTCACATCCCATGAAGCTGTCCCTACTCTTCTCCCTGTGTGACCTTGACTTTGTTCTGCCCCTTCACCCAGTCTTCTGTTGAAGACTTATTTCCTCTAAAGTCAGCCACATCTGCCTTCATCTCTTAGCCACCACATGGCTTTACTGGCAGAGATCACACTTACTCTCTGATACTGTCACTATCTTCAGATTCTTCAGACTGAATAATAAAAAGAGAGAGACAGGCTGAACATGATGAAAGGCAAGGTCCTCAGTTTAGCACAATACCTCTCAATGGTCTTTGAGTTATATTAATTGTAACCCAGTCCTTGCAGGATAAGAATAGTATATAATAAATCCACAAAAAGATCAACTTGCTAGAAAACTATACAAACACAAAATGCAAACTACGTAATAATGTGAAAGTGAGCAGAAAGTAAACTTAAAATATGACAAAATATGTTATTTTTTTCCTACAAAGGTAAAAACAAATCCTCTCAAGTAGGAGGTTGCATTTTGCTTTTAACCTGAGTGCCATCAGTTAACAAGATTTTAAAATATGACTTTAAGGCCACAGAGTTGGCATTTTTAGTAAATTAATACTTGCTTGCACAGGGAAGTGCTGTATATAGGTAAGTAAAAAAATAATGTATAAAGGCAGGTAAGAAGAAGCTTGAATTTATTATTAACAAATAAATAATCATTTATATTTCTGAAACAAGAAGGAGAATCACTATAACGAAACAAACTTTAAGAGTAAAAAATAAAAAGGTTGTAGAAAAGGAAGGGTATGTAGCAATCAGAGAAGCAATGATTGATTTTATTAAGATACACTCTTCAGATATAATTGCAATCATAAAACGTATTTCAAACACACTGTTCCTGCTCTTAAAAAGAATGTGATTTACTTAAATGTCCAGAAGGATAATACACTGAATCTTTTACAACTTAAGCAGAAATTTAATAAATATAGGCCAGTCTGTTCAGAGTCAACACGTACATAGTTTATCCCTTAAAATTATGGGAATTTTCAGCAGCAATGTGCCTTTCATATTTTCTCTACCTATTTTAAAAGCTGTTTTTATTATTTCAGAAAATAGAGTTTCTGCAAAAACATGACAGTTTTACCCTATTTAGCATCATGTTTTCATTTAAAGCAAAAGCATAAGAGACATTAAGAAGTACCTAGTTTTACAATACTTTTTTTGAAATATGTAAATTTTATAAAAGCAAAGATAAATATAAAATATAAATAATACACTAATGAACAATCTTTAATACCCACAATATCAGTTATCTTTTAAAGGAAGTAGTGTAAACAGATTCTATAAGATGTTGTTTCTATTATTTTGTCAGATCTAGCTAGCAGATTACTAGTATGAAGACTCTTATTTTTGAAGAACGTTTTTCATATTTGTCTCAGAAATAATGTTTTTTAAAAGATTTTATTTATTTATGTGACAGAGAGACAGCCAGTGAGAGAGGGAACACAGTAGGGGAGTGGGAGAGGAAGAAGAAGGCTCCCAGCAGAGGAGCCCGATGTGGGACTCGATCCCGGAACGCTGGGATCACGCCCTGAGCCGAAGGCAGACGCTTAACGACTGCGCCACCCAGGCGCCCCAGAAATAATGCTATTTTTAAACACAAGAAATGGAAGGGAAAGTCATCCAAATTGTACACAAATAATTCTCTAAGCAAAACGGTGATTTCTGTGTTTAAATAGCAGAAGAAATTAGTTTAGCTGGAATAAGGTCATTTTTTGCCTCTATGCTAGAACCCTGTAAAGAAGAGCCACAAAACAAGCTTTAACACATGTAATTCAAACATTACTAATTTTTAATTGGTTGGAGGAGGGATCAAGTAAAGTTACCCAGTTATTAAATGTAGTGGTTCTCAAATTATGGTCCCTAGAACAATAGCATCAGCTCCATCTGGAAACTTGTTAGAAATCTCTTGGAAATTCTGGGGTCCCTGCCCAGACCTACTAAATCAGATACAATAGGGGAAGGGCCCATCAATCTTTATTTAAACAAATTCTCCAGGTGATTCTAATGCAGCTAAAGTTTAAGAACCAGTGTCTTAATATATCTTCAAAAGGTATCGTAAGGTATTTGAAATTAAATGTCCAAATTTCATGTATGTTTTATTCAGAAAGTGTCCTTAGATCAAATGAATAAAGTGCAGTTTAGAAGAAACACAGAATTTTACAAATATATTAAATCTGCTCTTTTTAGCAATAATATAACCAAACCATACGAGAAGGGAATTATGATTGAATGTAATTTCTTGGTCAACAGCAGGTTAAAAAGAACCACCAAAAATGCTATAAGTAACAACTATATAATAAATCTTAGGAATTAAGAAATCCTAAGTGCACAACACCTACTGAACTCACACCAGGTACAAAATCAACATAAAAGGAATGCAACATAAAAGAGAGAAAACAATATGCCTGTTCCTTAAGGACATCCGGTCTGAAAACACAGCTAACTTATGACAGTTTCATCACTTCCAGCATAAACCAGGTCCTCTGATAGCATACCATTTGGCATTAATAATACCTGCATCTTTATCCTTCTTTAGTATTCAACATGTCTTTTCTCTTGAAGGTAAATAATCTTTCTGCTCCTGTCATAAAATGTATCTTCCGAGTATTAGGGACTTTTAAAAATTTCCTTCTGATTTTTCATCTTTTCCTATTTGCCTCCCTGATTAACATCTTTCTTGATAAACCATAAAGTCATTTTCATCCCTCTTTTCTTAGTTTTGAAATTCATGATATGTCTACATGAACCTTGTTCCCTCACTTACTACTCTTCTTCCTCTACATATATTTGAATAAAGAATTTTCTGGGCTTCCTTTAAAAAGTATATATCAAGCCAGTGAAGCACATCTACTTTCATTAGATCCCCAAACAAATAAAGTTCCCGCAAGAGGCCACAGAGAACCATAAGACCCTTCCTCCAGTTAAATACCCAGGCCAGTTCTTCTGGCTTGGCATTAGAAATAATAGATGGCCATACTCTGTATAACATTATAAAATATAACCAGTAATCTTTAAGGAAAAGAAAATTAGCCCTCCTGATTCCTATCACAAAACATTCTGCATGATATGACCCAACCCCCTAAAAGTGTACTTCCAGTGATTTTACTGAATTATGGTCTCAATCTAACAAGTATTCTTTTAAGAGCAGTACAAGATGGGCATTTATAAGGAAACAAACATTTCTTTAAAAAGAAACATTATTCCATCTGAGATTTGAATATGCTGAAGCTGTAGAGTGAGAATTTTTAAAACAATTCTTTAGTTTTGACAAATCATTTAAAGCTGCTAAAAAGGTGAATATTAGAAATCCCAAGGTCTCATCCCCCACACACATAACACATATGATCCTAATTACAGGGCAGAAATATAGAATAAGTGTTTCATATAGGTAAGATTTTGAAAAAGTGTTAACTAAGTACACATTCTAACAACAGTCGCTGTTACTGATAATTGGTAAGGGTTACTGTTCACGGAGTATCGGGCTTTATACTTAGCACTTTATAAATATTCTTTCTAATCCTCATGACAACTCTGAAAACTCAGTGCTACTATTCCAATTTTACATGGAAAGAAATTAAATCACCCTCCCAAATCAAGCTTTTCATTTCAACTTGTCTAAGGTGACACAGCTAGCATAGTAAGACTGATAATCGAACCCACACTAGTTCCAAAGTCTGATCTTTCTGCTACAGGATATTGCTTCCCCTAGATTACACTTATTATACTCATTTTATATACACACTTACATGATATTATATTTGATTGCATTACCTTTTTTCTGAATAATTTATTGGGATTTCTCATAGCTAATAAGAACTCTCAAAGTATGTATTCAAAAAAATTCCATAGTGCTTTTTTCCGAGTCTGGCCTTAATCCAATCTTTCTTGTTCTAAATTTTGATCTAGGAGAAGTTGCTTCTGGCTGAGAAAGATACAGTGAAACAGTGAAACAGCAGCTCTGCACTTCCTGTGTCAAGTGTTTCAGTATTAAGGGAAGTTTAATCTCCAATAGACTCAGGATTGAGCATTTCATGCTCTTTTCATTATAAACCGAAGCTTTCATGAAAGATCACTAGAAAACAGTGAGAAGAAACAGGAATGACGTTCAAATAAAACACAAGACACAGCAATTGTCCCAAAGTTGGAAGAGACTTCAGTAATCATCTAGTAGCCCAATACTTATTTTGCAGATGACAAAACTGAAAGCTCGAGACGTACATGGCTGTCCAGGGTCCCAAGTGATTAATCAAACTTTCCTGACACTCAGTTCAGTACCTAGCACATCATTTCGAGAATACGCTCTCTTTCCACTCACAGAAGTCTTCCTGATCCTCTATTCTTTTCTTAGGCTCATTATTCTTTAGCTGTTCAGGATACTTAGGAGCAATACTGGACAAATATTTATTTTTACACCCTCTTTATTCTACATTTATTGGGAAACAAATCCTACCACTCATGTTTATGCCTTCTTTTTACTGCTAACACGCTGGATGGTAACCTCTAAAAGAATAGTTTATTAATAAAGGTGAACATCGGCAATATGGCCTATTATCAGTTGTTTAAAAAGATAAAAATGGAGACTACAATGAAACATGGAAAATGGATATCATAATTAAGAATCAAGATCAAATACACATTATGACTACGACTATTTAAAATAGTTATGCATGTAGTCGGGACAGAAAATATGCAAATTTGAAAACCGTAGCTATTTGGTGGCTTATAATGGTTAATTTAAAAAGTTATTTTAAGAAGGAATAACCTTAACAAAAGCTACATTGGCAGTCTGAATTAGTATTCATCTTACGCTTTTCGAAGCTTGCAAATTTATAAAACATAAAACAAGGGTCCTGGAGAGTACAGTCTTTGTACTATTTTTGCAACTCTTCTATAAATCTAAATTACTTCAAAATAAAAGTTTCAAAAACTAAAAAAAAAACCCTTATATTGCACTAAATGATCAATATTTTTAATGGTAAAAAGATTTTTTTAAAAAGCTTTTATTTATTCATTTGAGAGAAAGCGAGCACAAGCAGTGGGGAGAGGCAGAGGGAGAAGCAGACTCCCCACTGAGCCAGGAGCCTGATGGGGGGTTCCGCATGGGGCTCCATGTGGGGTTCGATTCCAGGACCTGCAGATCACTACCCGAGCTGAAGGCAGACACTCAACCATCTGAGCCACCCAGGCTCCCTGACAAAAAGATTCTTTTTATAAATATCCACACTGTAGCATACTCAAGGTGTCATATTTAATCTCAAATAGTACTTATTTTTTCAGCATTCTATACTTATAAAATTGGATAAGTAAGGGGTGCCCAGGTGGCTCAGTTTGTTAAGCATTCGACTCTTGATTTCAGCTCAGGTCATGATCTCAGGGTCAAGAGATCGAGCCCTGTGTCAGGCTCTGCATTGGGCATGGAGCCTGCTTAAGATTCTCTCTTTTCGGGGCGCCTGGGTGGCACAGCGGTTAAGCGTCTGCCTTCGGCTCAGGGCGTGATCCCGGCGTTATGGGATCGAGCCCCACATCAGGCTCCTCTGCTATGAGCCTGCTTCTTCCTCTCCCACTCCCCCTGCTTGTGTTCCCTCTCTCGCTGGCTGTCTCTATCTCTGTCGAATAAATAAATAAAATCTTAAAAAAAAAAAAAAAAGATTCTCTCTTTTCCTCTTCCCCTGCCCCCACCCCCAGTGCATGTGCTCCCTCTCTCTCGCTCTCAAAAAAAAAAAAAAGTTGGATACGTAAATGGTAAAAACCAAGGATTTGTTCAAAGAAGCTCTATATGTTCTAATATCAGTATATACAGTCATATATCTAACTCCTTAGTTCCATTCATGCTCTCTATTGAGCCCTTATTAGATGATCCAAGGGCTCTCCATATCTCTGAATTATTTTAAGTTTTTTGTGTTGACTATTTTCAACTGCATTCATTCATTCAACAAATACTGAGTGAAAAACATGAGCCAGGCACTATACATCTATGTGCTGAGGGTAGAGCAGTTAACGAAGTGAACAAAATCCTTGCCTTTTCATTCTAGTGGAAGGTGGAAGAAAATAAACAGGAATTTAAGTAAAATATGGGATGGGAGATGGCAATAAGGCTTACAAGAAAAGAAACATAAAGGAGGAAGGAGAGTTAGGGCAGAGTGGGGGAATTTTGCAATTTTAGATTGAGTGGCTAAGGAGAGTTAACTGGCTTGAATAAAAATCCCAAACTGAGGAGGGAATGAGCTATACAGATAATAGGGAAAAGCATTACAGGCAGAGAGAACAGCCAGTGCAAATCTTCCAAAGCAAGAATTTGCCTGATACATTTCAAGAACAGCAAAGAGGTCAGTATGACTAGAGCAGAATGAGTAGGGGAAGAAAAGTAGTTGATGTCTGGGAGTAAGAGGGGCCCAGGAGACAGAGGCTGGTAGGCCATTTCTTGGACTCTGGCTTTTATTTTCATAGAGATGAGAAGTCAATGGAGGGTTTTCATCAAGGAGTGACATAACATGACTTTTATTTTAATATAATTACTCTACCTGCTGTATTAAGAACTGATTGAAGTAAATCAAGAGCAGAAACAGGAAGACCAATCATAGGAGGCTTTTGTAACAATATAGGCAAGATGTGAAGACGACTTGGATCATCGATATAGCAGTGGAAATGGTTATCAGTACTGAATTTTGAGTATATATTAAGGGTACAGACGAGAATATGATGACAGAGATATGGGGAATTATGAGATAGGGGGTGAAAGAAAGCTAGGAATCAAGGATGACACCAAGATTGATCAAAAGAATGCAGCTATTATTTATTGAGATGCAGAAAACTTGGGGGGAAGTTTTGGTGAGGGCCGGGGAGATAAGGAATTCGGTTTACTACATTACGTTTTGAGAACACTAAATGACTTCTGCTCATCAGCAAATGGATAGTCATCTAAAGCCATGGTACTGGATGAGGTCATCTAGGGAGAGAAAATATGGGGGGGAAAAAGAGGTCCAAATTCCAAATGTTGGAGCACTACCAATTTAGAGGTTGGAAAGTAAGAAGGAATCAGCAAGAGACTGAAAGTAGCAAGCAGAGAAGTGGGAGGAGAAATTAGGAGAGTAGAGTAACTGAAAGCCAAACAAAGAATGTGTTCAGGGCTACTGCCAGGTAGGTCAAGTAAGATGAGGACAGAGAAGTGACCAGCACAGGGGTCAGTCACAGGGGCAATTTTGGTGTCATGGCAGGGGTTACAGAAAATGAATTCAGAGCACAGACAACTTGAGCTATAAACAGAAAGACATAGGGAAGTAACAGAGGGAAAAGTGGAAACAAGAACTTTTATAAGATGGGATGAAAAAATCCAGTATTATTTGCATGTTGTAAAAAAAGATCTGGTAGTGAAGGAAAAAATAATAATGCAGGAAAGAGAAGTCAGATTCGCCCTAATTGTTTGTAACTTAATTATGATATATAATAATTCTCCGTTAATAAGAATATTTCAGTATTTATCTAAAAGCTAGAATCACAGTATCTCATACATTAATAATTAAAAAGTCAAAAATATATTTAATAGTCCCCAAAATAAATATAAATGTTGAAAATATCAATGAATAATACACTTTTTAGTAACTACCTTGCCTAACACTTGATCAGTTAAATGTGTATTTTCTTTTGCCCTTATTCAATATACTTGCTTTAGGTAAATGGTTATCTTCAAAAGTAAAGATTATATTTTTATGTTAAGTTGAAGATCATATTTTAGTATTTATCAATTGAATCTGTATTGAAGCTGCTGCACTATGTATTTGTGAAGAACAAAATCTACTCTTACATTCACATAGTCCTCACTAAGTCCACATTTTTTATATGCTTTCAGTGTCGAATTTAGAAAGCTGAACTATTAGCTGAATACCCTGTTATGAAAAATAGATTATCTTACCTAATCAACATTGCTAGAATTATACAAATATATGTCCAACGCCAAAAATATCCACAAACAATATATCCTCTTGTAACATGACATATGTATTCGGAAGAGCTTAAAAACTGAACTACTTTTAAACCAAGGGTTGGCAAGAAAGCCAAAGGTCAAATAGTAAATATTTTAGGCTTTGAGGGCTACACACAGTCTCTGTTAAGTTTTCATCGTCTTCTTTTTCACAATCGTAATCACTTACAATGCGTTGTTTTTTTTTTTTTTTTTGTCATTTTAAAATGTAAAAACAATTCTTAGCTTGTGGGCCATATAAAAACAGGCCAAAGACTAGATCTGGCCCATCGGCTATAATTTGTTGACTCCTGCTTTAAACTGTTGTATAGAAGATTAGACATGATCTCAGGATTAAAGTGGACATTTATTTAAAATGCTTTACATTCTACAGAAAGGAGATACATATTTTTTCCAAAAATAGGAAGAAAGTTCTACTTGAAATAGCATGCTCAACAATATGCTTGTATCTAAAAAAGCAAGTTAGTAGTTCTTTTACTGAAAGCCACGAAATATATATAATAGCTACTATCTTGATTACATAATCAATCCAACTGATACCACTTAACTCTTAAAAATTGTACCTGTAAATAGTGAAAGAAAAATGTCCAGTAACATTTAATATGTTTTAATTCCCCTATTTTTTTTCCTATATTAAAAATATGTATACACAAAAGAATTAGATTAAAAATATTTTAAGTCAGGAGAGCTAAAGCTGTTTTATTAACTTCTTTTGGATTGTCAGATCCCTTAAGACTCTGATAAAGGTAATGGACTCTTCCTCCAGAAAAGAGATACCTCCAAACTTCTGTCTTAATTTTAGAGTGATCCGGACTTCCTGAAACCAATCCATAGATCCCAGGTGAAGATTCTCTGAACTTAAAAAAGCACAATCACTTTGCTCCTGCAGGTAATCCCACATGAGGTTTCTAAAAAGATAAAAATCTAAGGAATTACCACAGGATGACAAGTAAAACCTAAATAATTACCACATAATGACAAAGTAAAATTATACTTATAGATAATCTAAAAATCAAGACAATAGTCAACGCTCTTAGATCTGGTGAATTTTTAAGTAATTCAAAGCTTCTTACAACACGGTCAAATTTTAATGAAACATTTCTCTCTCTCCACATGCCAGCCTGTGCTCTCTGCGGCAGTCTGGCCTGTTTCTCACTGTACCCAAAATCTGCCATATTTGTTTCTGCCATTTTCTCATGATGGTACCCTTGCCTGCAGTGCTCCTGCCACACCTATTCAAACCCCACTGAGCTACTGGGACCCAAATTAAATTCTACCACATCCATCATTTCTTCTCTGAAATCATAGCCTGTAACTTCTTTCCCCCGAATTCATTGCTTTTACAACACTATTCAGTTAATCCAATAACAATTTGTATTATCACACCATTTTTTATGTTTTGAGTCTAACTATAGTGCCAGCAGCAAAGGCAGAAATACTTTTTGCATCATCATCATCATCCTAGGCTATAAAACTATCACATATATGCGATATTTTTCATAAATGCATGTTGAATAAATGAATTAACTTCAATGGCTTCAGAAAGTACTGGTTTGATTTCACTATATAAATGCTGATTTGGCAAAAATTTGAAAACAAACGAACCAAAAAAACCCAAAAAACAAAAACACCCAACTCCATGAAATGAAATGGGAGTATTTAATTTTGAAAACACTACTACCTGATTAATGACGGAACCTAAAGCTAGGGAAAACTCCATAGACTGAAAATCAAGATCATGATTGCTTACTTTTTTTTTTTATGGACATGATAAAATGCCTTGATTTTAGTTCAAATTTTGTGGGCTAAATAGAACACTAAGTCATAACTGAGTGGCGTCAACTGGGTAAACTGCCAAGTCTATGAAGTACTCCACTATGTGCTAGGCATTTTCTTAATTCCCCAAGGGTACCAGTCCCAGGAAGCACTGTAAAGAAGGCAGAGTTCCTAGTTCCCATCCAACCACTTTGGTATCTGATCCCTTTAAAATCAGGTGCTTTCCTTTTGCTCCCTGACACGGAAGGCTCTCTCTGTGGCTCTTTACCTAGGCTTGTACTTGGGCTTCAGGTTTTACCTTATTTTTATCTTTCTTTGCCCCTACCAAAAATTAATGAACATTTATTGCAGTCACTTTAAGTCTTGCCAACTAAGTAGGTTAACCATTTCACATAAATAAACTCACTTTAAAGCGTGGCTATCCAAGACTGTAAAGATAGAAACACAATTTTTAAAGTATGGAGGTATTACAATGCCTCCATGTATTACAATGCCTCCATGTATACTAACTTAACATGCATGTTAAGTTAGTAGCACTTTAGGGGAAATATACTATATATACAAATATATGAAAAAAATAAGGTGCCAAAACCACTCCTACAAACATCAGAGCATCTGATAAGATTTATAGGTGAAGAACAGATAGTGAGAAGACAAGATTTACAACTTCCCCCATGTAGAAGAGTTCTTTGTTAGCACATGGTTATTAATGAATGTAAAGTCACGCATTGATTCAGTTAATAAACAGTTCTTTAGTTGTACAAAGCAGACCCGTGCAATGTTTCACAGGTACCTCAAATATACGGATGCTGAACTCATTATTCCCTTCTATCACTAAAACTCATACAACAATCCATTCCTCCCCAGTGTTTGGACTTAAAGGGCACCACCATCCACTTCTGCTCAAGTCAGAAACCCACGAGTCATCCTTGGTGTCTCTGTATTCCGCATCCCCTCACTGAATCAATCCTCATGCCCTATAAATTCTAACTCCTAACTCTCTAAGGTGCCCACTTCTCTTCATCCTCACTGTCACCACACCAGCTCAAACCCCATTATCTCTCCCCTAGACTTACTGTGAAACTTGCTGACTTCACATCTTTCTATCCTTCATTGGGCAAATGCGGCAAATCTCATGGTACATTCATATGATGCATCATTCAGCCACAAGACTGATCAACAACCACACTCAAAATCAGAATGTTGTGTCTGGCTTCTTTCACTCATAAGAAATGAGCGTATACTGTAAGCCCCCATTTATATAAAGTACAATATAGGCGATACCATCTATGCAATAAGAAGTCAGGTGAGAGTTGTCCTTGGTGGGTGGAGGGGGCCAAGACTGGCTGGAAGGAAAGATGAAAGGGAACTTCTGGGATGCTGAAGGTGTTCTGTTTCTTCATCTGGGTGGTGGTCACATAGGAGTATTCAGCTTGAGAAAATTCATGGAGTGATATACTTATGATATGCTCACTTTTCTAACTGTGTTATTAGGCTTTCAAAAAAAGTTTTAGAAAAAATAAAATACAATGTCTTCCCACTGCTCTTAAACTAAAGTCCAAAGCCCAAATATCTGATAATGACTTTAAAGATACTCTGCTGTGCAGTCTCAGCTCTCCTTCTCTCCTAAGTCTTCCCTCTTTAGTGTGTCTTATTTCTTCCTTCAGGGCTTTCACGTATGCTTATTCTATCTTCCCATTTTGTTTGACTAATTCCTTTTTTTTTTTTTTAAGATTTTATTTATTTATTTAACAGAGAGAGACAGCCAGCGAGAGAGGGAACACAAGCAGGGGGAGTGGGAGAGGAAGAAGCAGGCTCCCAGCAGAGGAGCCTGATGTGGGGCTCGATCCCATAACGCCGGGATCACGCCCTGAGCCAGAGGCAGACGCTTAACGACTGAGCCACCCAGGCGCCCCTGTTTGACGAATTCCTAATAATGCCTCAGGTTCAGTTAAAATTTCATTCTGGCAAAGAAGCCTTCTCTGACCCCTGGCTTAGTTTAGAATCCCCTCTATCTTCCCTTTGTACCACTCCATCACACATCTTTGGTAAACTGTAGTTTCTATGAGCACAGGGAATGCGTTTCATTTATCATTCTACTCTCATAATTCTCTATAACTTTGATGACTGACTGAATAAATGTATTCCCTAGACAAGAACATGGAAGGTAGCTGTGGCAAAGTTTCAAAGTCTCTGTACTGCAATATAAACAGTGAAATTGCTAAAAAAAAGTTTTTGATGCATGAACTTAAAATAAGAGTTAAAGCTAAATTGTTTATACACAGAAAGATATAAGCCATGCATGTAGGCACACAGAAGCCACTTTTAATAGTTCTGGTTTATTTGAAACTTCTATTTTAAACAATAATCTATGTTAATAAAATTGATTTGAATTTGACTGTAAATAAATTTCTACTCATCTATGTTCAGATGTTGGATTACTCTTAATCTGCCATGGAAACCAAAGCTCCACCACCGATTAATGAGCTGGGTTAGTAGGTCAATTAATTGTTTCAATTTCTTTGAATGCAGAGAATATTTAAAATTGGTCTACCTCAAATTTAAAAAAACCAACTATTTCTAAATACTTGTAAATGTTCCTAAGAAGAATTTAAGCTTTTCTATTTTAAACAGAAAATGATGAATGAAAAGTAAAAATATAACTTTTATTTGTTAGAATTACCCACAGAAAGTAACACAGGTGGCCTACTGGGTAGCATATACAAACTGTTCTTCTTGGACAAAAAACAAAATCTGGCTCACTTCAAAAGTTACCTTCTACAAAGGCAGAAGAGCTAAGCGATAGGTAATCACCTTGAGTGATAATGCCCCAAACTGTAATCTATTTCAGAAATCAATGCCATTTTCTATAATGAGCTTTATATTATGCATTTTACAACCTTAAAGTATAATTAAATTTAAATAAAAAATACAGGTAGTGTCCTAAGTTGTCTTACTCTTTTCTGCTCCTTTTGGGAAATAACTGCTTTCTGTGAATCATCCCTCAAATTTCTTTACATCTTAACATTCAACTAATGGTATACATTCATTAAATCCTGAATTGGGCAGACTTTCCTGGCAAGGAAAGACCTTACCAGAAAAAAAAAAACGATAAGTACAAAAATTTTAAAAAATTTCCTTCATTTCGAGAAAGAAGTATGAGTTTCCTTAATTAATATAGAATCTGATTACTTACTATTTCTAAAGTACTACTGTAATAATAAAAATACTTCTGATTTAAAAAAAAAAAAGAATGACCTTAAAATACTCTATCACTGAAAAACAGCCTGAGGTATGTACGGTCTACCGCAGAACTTCTTTAACTAGGATCAGGACCAGAAGGAGTCCCAACGATGCTCAGTGTGATGTTTACCAAAGCAATTAACTGCTCTTTTAATACTCTCAAAATAACATTGTTCACCTATTTTCTTGAGTTTTAGTTAATCTCTTTGAATAAAGGATTTGAAAAGAGAAAAAAGCAGGAGTCAAATTATAATAGATAATTCATTTTTTCATTAACTTATCTTCAAGAATTTATCACACAGTCTCATACTTTACTGAGGGGCCATTTTTATGTTAACAGCTGTAAAGATTCCAGTCAAAGGGTAGAATGGAAGAAACTAGTAGCAAATTAACTGCCCTCATTTAGGCTAGTCTTCTCAAGTTTAATTAATTCAAGGTAAAGCTTGTCCTTCTAAAAACAAGTACAATGTTTTTTTTAGAAATAAACTTTAGTTTTCACAAGTACTAAATTTCAAATGAAGGCAAATAACATATTCTTTGAAATTCAGTTTATCAGTAAAGTGATGATGTTAGACTTGATCAGTGGTTGTTAACCAAATTTTTTGTTGCAAAGCCCTTCAAGAAGAGAATGAAAATTATGTACACTCTTCCCAGCAAAAACACACACACACACACAATTTTAGTATAATTTCAGACCCTTTAAAGCTCATCCAAACATCACTGGGTAAAAAAGGAGCTACATTTTAAGGTATTTTGCAGCAGCTTTAAATTTTGGTTTCAGAAATAAGATTAAAGCCTTTAAACCAAAGGAAGTCAATCTTGAGAATAAAAGTGAAAACCCAAACACAATTCGTTAATTTACTCATTGCTGTTAAAGATATTAGATCACAAAGGCTGAACACCTTATCTATATATAGATGTAGGTGTTAATTTGACAAAATAATTCATACCTTAGACCTTAGAAGTTAGGCAAAGTAAGATTCTTACATAAACCTAGGATATTTCTAGACATGGAAATGTGCGATATTCACAGCTTTCAAATGACAATAAGTTGTCTCTTCCCACTCCCCTCCTTTCCAGGTTCAATTCCTTCTTAGAGTGAGGAAGAAAACTATTATATAATATAGGCTATATCTGAGATGTTTTAGGTGACTGTTTCAGGAAAAGAGTGATACTTTCAAATCCTTAAATTTCTTACCTAAAAATAATTTTTGGATCACTGCAAAAAAACAAAACAAAACAAAATAAACAAACAAAAAAAAAACAAAAACAAAAAACCTTACCTGTAATTCTTGTTCTCTGAAGGAAATGCAGTAATTATAAACATATCCACACTCTTGGGTACATTCTCCTAAGCATGAATGGATTTGGAATGCGCCATAGCTTAGACTGAACTGCTGAACTGCCCAACCGCACTGGCGGCTGAATCTACCTGCCTGGCTGGTAATGAAGCAGACCTGACAGCTGAAGTCATTCCCCTAGTGAAGGCAAGTGTTCCCCTTGAAAGGGAGTGTGGAGCTGGTGTAATTACTGTCCTTAGAGAACACGAATTATAAATGGTCTCTTTTTTAGAAGTTAAGAGGGATAGATCTACTACTAAAGAAATTGTTACATATTTCAAAACGGTGCTAAAACTTGAACATTAAAAATGATTAAAAATACGAATGGAAAGCTGTTCTTCTGGAAAAGAAGCCCTCAGAATATATGAGAGAACTGGTTTAAGCACTCACTGGGTGTCGACTGGGTCAGAGTCCAATGATCAACACCAGAGCACAGAATTACAAGTACTTAAATACTTGCCATGTAAAGTAAGCCCTACCCTGGCATTTAGCAACCTAATATTTTATGTTAATGCTTGCCAACTTGAGACGATGTGACAGGTGCAGTGGTAACCGATGGTAGGAAAATAACTTGAAATAGCCAAGACCCTGAAAACTGCCGAGACTGTCACCAAGGGTGAAATGTTTTTCATAAGATGTGATACTAGTAATATGCTCTTAGACAATTTCTATTTTATAAACTCAAGTAACTAATCATGCAAGTCATAAAATTTCAAAACCTTACAGCTTAATGTATTTAGATTTAAAATATTTAAATTTGTAAGGATTGAGTCTCTGTGATATAAGCCCATCTCCTGTCTTAAACATCTTAGGGAATTAGGAAGAAATGGGCTATAGATAGTTTCTGGTTTGCATTCTGATTTTTTTGAGGGGGGTATCAAAATCCTCTGCAAAGGAGGAGATTCTCTATCCTCTAGTCCTACAAGTACCTAGGAAGCCTGATGATGTCTTCCACTCAGTTAAACTAGGGTAGGAATGCCATATAAAATACAGGACACCCAGTTAAATCTGTACTTCAAATAAACAATTTTTTTCTAAGTACATCCCAAGTATAGTATGAGTCACAATTACACTAAACAATTACTTGTTATTTATTTGAAATTCAAATTAAACTGGGCATCCTGTTTTGTTTTTGTTCTTGATTTTCTGTGTTCTGTTAAATCTGGAAACTCTAAACCAGGGCATCTTACAGAGTTACCCAGTGGAATTCACCATGGAGGAGGCTAAAACGGGAGCTCCACTCTTGGTGTAGATCTGCATGGTCTAATACAGCAGCTACTGCTACGTGTGGCCATTGAGCACTTGAAATGTGGCTACTTCAGCACAAAATATTCTGTAAGCGTAAAATACACTTCGGACTTTGAGTATTTCACTGAATAAAATAAAACATAAATTTTTATACCGATGCATGTTAGATACTAGGTTAATTTAAATGTAATTAAAATTAAATTTGCCTGTTTCTTTTTACTTTTTTAATGTGAATACAAACTAATCTTAAAATTACATATGTAGCTTGCATTTGTGGCTTTTATTATATTTTTACCGAACAGTGCTGGTCTAGATGGCTCCAAGGAGAGGGCTGGGCCAGAATTTCCTTGTTCCTTCTCTAAAAAATCAATACTGGTAAAATAGGGCTGCCTCTCTCACGTTCCTTTAGCATTTAGAGTACATAGGGAGCATGATCATACCAAAGAAACTAAATTTCTAGTAGGGACTGTTTCCATGGATTAGCTGTGGCTCTTTAAAAACAAAAAGAAAACATGGCATCTAACTACTAGTGAAAGACAAATCAGAAACCTGATCTTTGACAAATAATTCTTACATAATTCAAAAGAAGAAATAAATATTATGGTGTGTATGTGTGTATGATTAAGTATTTATATGTATGCATAAAAATAAAATCTCCCCAGATCCTAGTTCCAATTCCAAGAGTTGAATTCCTTAGTGCCAATATGTTGGGTTTTCACTCCTATATAGCATCAAAATCAAAGAACAATAGTTTATTTTACTGCCTAATATGAATGGAGGTGATAGAAGTTATTAATAAGAATTGTTAAAAAAAGATCTTATTTTTCATACTCTAGATACAGAAGGCAAGATCTCAGTGGTCCCCATTTTATATATTCATGCTACATGAATGATTTGAAATTAGAACACTAGTTCTAACATGTTGAAATAAAACTTTCTTTTTACAAAATATAGTGCCAATACTACTGTAACACAGAGCTCTTTTTAAAAAGATGGGGGTGGTTTTTTGATTAAAAAATTTAGCTATAATAACACTTTAGTTACCAAATAATAATCTATTTAGTTTTTCTTATATCCCACCTTACATTTTCAGTTGGTTTGACTTTTCGTTCAAATTTTTTTCTCAACTGGCTCAGAGTTAATACATTCATCTTTTCTGTCCCATGCTCTTATAAAGGTTAAAAATATTTAACATGCTCTCACAAATAAAAATTCAAAAGAATTATATAGAGAGATTAACTCCAAATACTTGGTAGTATATATGTCTTCATTATATAACCTGTATCATATCTACTTTGAAGAGTTAAATCTTTTAAAGTTGCCTACAGTTAAAATAAGCAAGATTAGTTCTAATTCCTCAACTATTTTCATAAAAACCAGCAACCTGGTTCTCAAGGTTTTTTCGAAAAAGGTCTCAGCTGCATTTTTTCCCATTCTAACAGCAAATACAAAGGGTTTTTTTCCTCCTCAGTATCTTTTATTATACGGATATAGGAAGAACAAGTATTTTGAAAAGACAATAAAATTTATCGTTCACCAAAGACAGGACTACCAGACAAAAACCAGCAGATTTCTCCCAAATTTAATGCTTCATGAATAGTTCATGTCTTTTAGAACTAAAGTTTCCAAGATCACTTTAAGAGCTTAAAAAAAAAAAAAAAAAGATGAATGAAACTAGATGTGGACCAATTAATTTCTTCACCAGCACTTTAAATCCTCATTGTCAATACCATAGTATCCTGGTGACTATAGCGTGAATATATTGTTAGACATTTAGTCAACTAGGGCAGTTCAAATTATTCTTATTTAATGCTAACCTACTTTTAATCTTAACATTTTCAAAATCAACATGTTCCTGTTCTTATTCACAGTCAATGAATGCTTTTCAAATGACAATTTAGGATTGGTCTTTCTGGGAGGTGTCAATACATTGTACAATAGAACAAGAAGGTTTTCTGATATTAAGAGTTTAGAAGTAAAGGTGAGACATTATTTATCCTTTATGAGGTTTCCCTCATGGAACCAGCAATGTGTATTTCTTCATTTCCTAAAGATAGGAAAAAGCTATAAGATAGGAAAAAAACTGCTCATTTTAAGTAATTTTTTTTCAATTAGGACCTTACATAAGCAATTTTATAACCATATTGCTTCCATACTTTCTGAAGCTTAATACAAGTTAAAAAAAATGGTTTAAGGGACTTTCTCTGAAATAAAGGTAAGAGACAGCTTCAAAAAGATAATAAAAAGCAACTCTTCAGAGTGGTTTATATCATTTTAAGCTATTAAGTCACTGGACTCCTTAAAGCACTGTCACTACCTTCAAAATTCCTGAATGTAAATCTCAAGACATCCAAGAAGAGTTCTTGATGAGGGATCAACCACAGCAGTTATTAAACTGATTTAAATGCAGGCTGAACTGAAAGACAAGTTTTACTATAATTGGGAATTTTTAGAAAAACAAAACAAAACAAAAAAAAAACACCCATACATCTCTAGGACATGCTTCACTTCTAAACAAGGAAAACCATCTCTTGATGAATGTGTATGATGTCTTGCCCACAAGTGGCTGCCTAGGCCATCCTCCTATGAGGAAATCTGATGGCCTTGAACCCTCAATGGAGCATTCCAAAACCAGACCTGCATTAGGAGCTTGGGCCCATGAGTGTGCACTCACTACACAGTGCTTACCTTTAGAGAACAAGGTGGTTGACACAAACTGATCAAGTTCTCACACCCCACACCTCCAAGAACACTGAAAAAGATCTGCAGATCTTTCTTGGTGCAGGAGGGACCTCTTTTTAATCTTCTTGTGGTGGAAGTTAAAGATTTTCCTGAAGGAGGAGAGAAGAGTAAAATATTATACTGAGATCATACCCATCTGGTTCAAGTTTATCTACCTATATTACAAAAAGTAGGTTCTGAAAAAAGAAATTAGATAAAATCATGAGTATTCCAAAACCACATTCTCTTCTTTCAAAAAAAGAGTATCTTCCCTAAAGAATATTACATGCTCCAAACATTACTGCTTAACCCCAAAACGTTATGTGGCTAGTTTAACTTCTACCCCGGCACTGAATTATCAGTTGGGAAGTTGAGAAAAATACAGAGAAATCCTGGCCAAATAATCATCCTTATAAATTCCATTAGAAAAATCAGTAAAGCTAAATTCATTGAAGAACAATGAGTCAGACTCATTGAGCTAGAAGAAGTTTTGGGCTTCTTCTGTACCTCTGTATTCCCAAATAACAACATGATGCATTTCCTGACAACAGAAAACTAGCCCTCTGACTGTGTTAAATGCCACAGAATCATATATGAAGCAATCCACTAGAATATAAGCTTCCAGAGGAAAAGGGTTTTGGCGTTTTTATTTTTTAACACTGATTATCTGAAGAGCCTTAAATAGTTCCTAAAACATAGTAAGCACTAAAAAAATTTGAATAGAAAGAATATTAACCCGGTAGTCAATATTCTCAAGGTCAAAACTTGCATAAATAAAACAATTAGAAGACTACAAATACTATGAAGAGTCTGAAGCATTTTATGTAAAAATAATATTGGCAATATAAACCTCTAATTACATATTTAGAATATCATGTTTTTAAAATGCTGTACCTTAACATATTTACGAGAAAATGCTATAAATCTATTATTACAACCCAAATCCTAAAAAGAAATGGAATACTTTGTTCAGATCAGGAAATCATACACTGTATCTTAAAAATAATATTACCAAATATCAAATAAAATAAGGTTAATATAGATAAGAAGTAACACGCTTTCTTAATACATTAGTATTATTTTTCATCTTTTGAAGATACTATACTACATAAACCAGGTGATAAAATGACTATAATTCTGCCTAAGTAAAGCAAATCATAATATTAAAGTAAAATCATAAGATGCCATTCTATCAGTATGATATTTATAACTATCTTAAATAAATATGTACAGTTTGTTCAATCTCAAAAAACACAAAATTTAAACAAGAAATGCTGAACACTATTCATTTATTTCTTTTTCTGTAACTTATAGACTGTTACTAAAAACAGATTGATTTCCTTCAGGTGTTTTCTAACCCTATTCAAATTTGATAAACTAGGGAGAAAAAGAAGAAATGCTAAAATCAGTAACAGATTAATCAATCATACTGATGAAGGACTGAATATGTATATGTTTTTTAATCCGAAATGCAAGGTCACTAAAATCAGAAGAAAGAACTATTATAGTAGGTACTTGCTTCCGTTTGACCCCAATTCCACAGCCCATATGGGGCATTTCATTTCAGGGAATAGGCAGTCATTTAATGTAGAGCCAAAACCACAATAAGAAAACAGGTAATAACTACGATTATGCTTACCCTGTATCATTAAAACAATGCTTTAGCTGACAGATTATACCTTAATTATAGTAGTAAAAAGCTTTCCCAATTTCACAAATAATTCAAGTGAATATCTTGTGTTAGGGAATCAATCAAGCTTAATTGTGAAAAGAGGAAATCTTAAAACAAAATGTGAGAAGCTCACTTAGTCTAAAACAATTTTCTCATTTGGGACACTTTGCAAGCCTCTGAAACTAACTTTGTAGGGAAGAGATGAAAAGAGTTACAAACTAAATGTAACCAATATGCCAAAAGGAGCTTAGAAGGGGTAAAGGAAAACACGAAATTGGAAATTTTGCTAAAAAGAAAAGATTCTGCTAGCTGGTTGAATCCCCACCATCCCCAGGAGGAAAACAGGACACTCAAAATAGAGGTACTGACTAGGAGGAACTCTTTTAAAATCCTTATTCACAAAGTTGAAGAATGAATCTTTTGTCTTATTTCTACTAGCAGGAGGGATGAAGTCTAAGTTTATCACATTCAGAGATTTAGTGTTCAATTTTTAATTTCAGTTGCAAATATATTTAAGCTATACTAACAACTAAGTTCCTTGCAAAATTGCCCTGAGCCGACTTTCTCTTTTTCATCTTGACCAATGTTTCTCATACAGTCTATAGTAAAGAACTGGTTTTTTTTTTAATTTTTTTTCAAATTTATACCAAATTCTAGTTAGTTAACCTTTAATATTGATTTCAGAAGTAGAATTTAGTGATTCATCAGTTGCATACAACACCTAGTGCTCATCACAAGTGCCCTCCTTAGTACCCATCACCCATTTATCCCATCCCCCACCCACCTCCCCTCCAGCAATCCTTAGTTTGTTCTCTCTCGTTGAGTCTCTATGGTTTGCTTCCCTCTCTTCTTCTTTCCCTTCCCCTTTGTTCTTCTTTTTTGTTTTTTGAATTCCACATATGAGGGAAATCACATGGTATTTGCAGTAAAGAACTGTTTTTATTCCCACTGGGGACCCCTACACATGGACTACTATTGCTCCTAACACTCAGCTCATACTACATAGAACTCTACAGGCAGCTTCATTAATAACTAGTTCAGGTCAGTGAGATAAGACAGGTGATGTGCTTGGATGACAGACAACTATCATACTGCTATAAAACTTTCTAAACAGGTATGAAATCGAGAGTAAGCATTTAGTTAGGGACTGGTATAACCAGCACTAGTTTGCAGCTCATACTTTATGAGAGCTGATCTAAGTTGCAAGTATAGGGTCTGATGATACTGTTCCTTATACTTTTTCACTAAATCCACTTTCCAGTTTTAATTCACTTGTGCTCTTAGAAATTGACTAATAAATAATCAATGACTTGTTGCAGTACATTCCTTCTATCAGTTCTGTAGAACTATACGATAGAATTTTTTGCAATGGTAGAAATGTTCTATACTCTTTTCTGTCTAAATGATAAACATTAGCTGTTGTGCTATTGAGTACTTGAAATGTGGCTAGTGTGACTGAGGAATGGAGTTTTTAATTTAACTTAATTTAATTTAAATGAAAATTGCCACATCAGGCTAGTGGCTACCACACTGAGTAGCACAGTGCTGGAATACTGTATTATTTTTACCTGATCCTTTAATCAGAATTTTTAAAAAATCCCATTTCCTTCAATCCTAACACAGATATTTTAATTGTGAATATCACAGATATTTACATACTTGTAATCATGTCATATAAACTTACTAATTTATTTTCACCTAACATTTCTGCATATTTCTAGAACTGCACTGTTGAATACCATGGCCACTAGCCCTACGTGAGTATTTCAGTATAAATAATGTTAAATAAAATCTAAAATTCAGTTCCTCAGTTGCCCTAGCCACATTTCATGTGTTCAGTAGCTACATGTGGCTAATGGATAGCATTACCGGAAGGTGCAAATTATAGGACTTTTCATCAACATGGAAAGTTCTATTGGACAATTGTTCTAGAGTCTTCAAAAATAATTAAAGACAACATCATATTTTACATTGATGTTCTATAATTAGTCTCTAAGCTTTTTTCTATATTTATGACTTATAATTGGCACAGTATTTATTTCCTAAATTCCTATGAGTGAGATATCTGAGCATTATTGTGACTCTCAGCATATACTCCTGGTATTACCTTCCAAAAGAGTTTGGCATCACTGTTTATCTTGCCAATATTAGATTTCTTTTTAAAGAATTTAATTCCTTCAATACAATGACAAAACTGTGCAAAGTCATTTTACTTGTAACTTTGTGATGAGTCTAAGGTTGGAATTTTTTCTTTGTATTTATTATTCCTATTTATTTTCATATTCTTAATCTGTCATATTTTTTCTCATTTATATATTAGGATCTTGATGTCTAAATTAGCATAGTCTGCAATACTATAAAATTGTTAAAGCTATTATCATTTTCTTTGTAACTACTGAGGCAGAGATTTCCTACAATCTCCTGTGATCCTTTTAATTATAATATTTCAGTCGAACAATTTTGCAAAATATCCAAGTACATCTTTACACCTTGGTGAGTTACACTAATGCATCAATATGAGATGTAAAGGTATGTTCTATGCTTTTTCTTTTAAATTCCTATGGTTGTATAAAGTATGGATGAAAATTTTTTTTGTCTGATCAGTTTTGCAGTTACACCACTGAAGACTACTATTTAATACTACTGAGTAAATATCCTCTTAGTGGTCTCTCCTATATGAAAGAATACTGTATCATATATTCAGTTGTTATATGTAGATGCAACTCATTTTGGGTTCCTAATAATGCTGCAGTGATCCATGTTTTACAAAACGGAAAAAAGGTTTAATCTTCAGAATTCCCCTTAAGAAAGCAACTGTATTAATTTAGAAAAGTGTATGAGTAGAAGGAGGGCATGGATGTGGACAGTAGTTTTGCTCAAGACCAAAGAAAAAAATCTCCTGGTTCTGTCACCTACTCAAGAGTTTCTAAACTCACGAACTGTTAAATAAGTTCTGGAAACTAGTTAAAAAGGAGCTGATTTCACTTCTGTATTGGCACTGGAAGAAATCAGGGTGGCATGTAAGCAGAAGCAAGAAACAGGAGGTGCATTAATCAGGCACAGAAATCTCATCCTGTAAATCACAGGATGAAGGGCATTTCTCTTACGTTCACTGACCAGGAAGTCAGGGTCAAGAAAAGTTTATATTTAAATCGCCAAGGGGCAGGGAGGTCTCTTCTAGTATCTGCAAGGCATATCTATTCCTGCATCACGCCACTGTTTTAGACACTGTTGCTTTAAAAGGTTTCTGATACATAGTAAGGGTGAGACTTCCCCTCATTGTAGAATCACTATAAAATAAATCACTTAGGGGGGCGCCTGGGTGGCACAGTTGGTTAAGCTTCTGACTCTTGATTTCAGCTCAGGTCGTGATCTCAGGGTGCTGAGGTCAAGCCCCAAGCCCCGTGTGGGGCTCAGTGGGTAGTGTGCTGGAGATTCTCTTCTCTCCCTCTCTTTCTGCCTCCCGTTTGTGCTCTCTAAATAAGTAAATAAATCTTTAAAAAAAATTAAATCACTAGGAATTTTGAGTGTTAAAAGTGAACCCAGAAATCTGTAAATTACTTATAGATAATTTGCCAATATTCTCATGATTCAGAAAGTTTCTCTCCATTTATTTGATCTCAAAATATTTTCAAATATGTTAACAGTTTCTTTCTAAAGGTCTAACATCTTTCTCAAGTTTATTTCTAAGTATTATATTTTGATTTGTTTATTAATTTTTTATTATTCATAAATGGTTTTAAAGCTGACTGCCATAAGGGGCACCTGGGTGGCTCAGTCATTAAGCATCTGCCTTCGGCTCAGGGCGTGATCCCAGAGTCCTGGGATCAAGCCCTGCATTGGGCTCCCTGTTCTGCTGGGAGCCTGCTTCTTCCTCTCCCATTCCCCCTGCCTGTGTTTCCTCTTTCGCTGGCTGTCTCTCTGTCAAATAAATAAATAAAATCTTTTAAAAAAGTAAATAAAAAAAAATAAAGCTGACTGCCATAGATTTTACTAATCGATCATGTCATCTAAAAATGAAATATTTTGGTTTTATTTCTTCTTCAGGTTTTGCCCATTGACAGTGTTAAAGAAAAATGTAGTTAGTGGTGGTTACTGAGTAAACTAATAAAAATGGTGATTGTTTCATTCTTGAATTTATGATTATAGCAATATAAAATCACCCCCACCTACGCTACTACTCTAAGTGATACTGTTTAGCTTGCTGACTTAATGAAGCTTCCTATTCCTTGAAGCTCAACTTATCATCCACGACTTACCACAAAGCAATACATCTGACCAAGGAAAACCAGGAAAAGGTCCCCAATCCTAATCTGAACAAAATTGAATATGTTGACTATACAAAGTTATTCTAATACTGACAATGTTAATGAAAATCACATAAGAAATGCTTTTATTCTATAAAAATCCTACAATTACATGGGTACTTAAGTGCTATGTCCTCCTTCTATCTAAAGTTACTCTTGGATATTAAACTAGGCATTTAAGAGATACCAAAATCACCAGGTTTCTTTCTAGGATGAACTATGTCAGGGAAATCCAAAAGCTATAGTTTATGAGAGAAATTTTTTCTTTATAGAATTTCTTCTTCATAGAATCTCTTCTTTATAGAGAAATGTCTTCTTTATTTCCACTAATAAATGTGAAAGGGGTAGGAGATTAAAAATTTATTATCTTGCAAACCCTAATGATAGAATTGATTCGGAGAACAATCAGCAAGAGATGAAACAATGAAAGGAGAGGTTGATGGAAACCTCTCATTGCGGAGGCTGGACTGTCACCAGGACAAATTCAGCACCACTAAGAGCATAACAAGTAGACATTAAATGCTCCCTGATATGATGCAGTACGAAGGAGAAGTCCCATGTATAAAGTATTCCTGTCCACCCTACCCCCTCACCAAAATAAAAGCTGAACCTGAATCTAATTAAGTATTTTGAACTAACTCCTCATTTGCAGGCAGTTTGGAAGTTAGAGAAATAAGTTAACTGGGGAAGCTGACCAAAAAATCCAGAATGGGAATATTACATGGGAGAGCTCATTCAGTTTCTTTAATAAGTCATGAACAGGAAGGAAAGAAAGAGGAAGAGAAGAAGGAGAGAAAGAAAGATGTGAGGGAGGTAAAGGAGGTAAGGAGGTAAACAGAGGGGAAGAAAGACATTTTAATTGTTAGGACCTACCAACCAAATGCTGTATGGATCTTGTGTGCAATCCGCATGAGCAGCCCAAATGGTACATGACATTTTTGAATCAAAAGTGGAGGAAACTGAATAGGGAGATAATGTCAGGTGATAAATAATCACTGTTAATTTTATTTGATGTCAGAAAGTTGTTCTGTTTATAGAAGAAAAATGTCTTCAAGATAAAAAGAAATGCATACTGAAGAATGCAGGAGTAAAGAGTTAAAATATGGGGTCTGCTTTAAAATAGTTAAAAAAGGAGCAAGTGGATGAAACAAATGTGGCAAAATTTGGCTAATTGTTAAATATGGGCCATAGGCAGAGTACATTTTATTACGCTAGTCTCTCTTCTTTTGTATATGTTTGAAATTTTTTATATTAAGTTTTAAAAATCCAGGCCCTAGAAACATCACCTAATAAGCCAAATACATTCTAGTGAAAGTAAAAATGGAACTGTTATTTACTGCCCTCTACATACCAAACATTCACAATCTATACAAAGCAAGAATGCAAAAGATAGGACGGACTGCCCTGCGACTGGCAAAAGACAGGCCTGCATTTTAAAAGATTCATTTTAAAATCAATTTTTCCCATTTGCCTTTCTGCAAAACCTCCACCTGTGTCATCCAAACCTTTCTCCTTTCCTTGGCATCTCAAATTACCTACTTGAGCCCTCCTCCACTTCCTCTCAGCCAGAATTCTCCAAAACAGCCTACACCTGTTCTAGTCATTGTCTAGGTCTTCATCTACCCTTAAACCTCATGCCCCCACCGCTCCACTGAATCATCAAATGGTCTTCCAGCTGTAAAATGCAATGAATGCTTTCTAGACTTTGCCTTACATGGCCTACAAACCACTCTGAACACTAGCTGTGTGACCTTGGGAAAGTCACTCAGTCTCCCTGAACCCGTTTCCTCATCAGTAAAAGAGAGATCATAGCATATTTCTGACAGAATTGCTGAGAGATTCAATGAAATAACACGTAAAGAAAAAAGAATCCACTGTTAAACACAAAAGGCATTCAACCAAGACTAAGTTCTAACTCAATGAATTTGTTTTCCTGGGTTCCTCACAACCAGGAAGGTTTTGCTTTGGCTAATACTAGCATTCTGGTCTCTAGAAAGGGTCATTTTCTAGGCAGTTCATTTAGTCATTAAAAAAAAAAAATTCTGTCATTTGTAATTTTTAAAATAATTCATAGTAGATGGTATTGCAACAGTGCTGTATGGTGACAGAGGGTAGCTACACTTGAATTGAGCATAGCATAGCATAAACTTGTTGAATCACCACGCTGGACACTTGAAACTAATGTTAACACTGCACATGAACTTAACTAAAAAAAAAAACAATTAAAATTAAATTAGACTTGCTTATATTGTTA
This sequence comes from Ursus arctos, assembly GCF_023065955.2. Classification (NCBI taxonomy): domain Eukaryota; kingdom Metazoa; phylum Chordata; class Mammalia; order Carnivora; family Ursidae; genus Ursus; species Ursus arctos. The sequence continues at coordinate 7,643,998 of NW_026622986.1, forward strand.
CTGTGTATATAAACATCTATACAGAAAATTTTTAATTCTAGTCCAACAATACTTCAGGAAACAAAATTTCAGAAAAGTAAAATAATTTGTATCCTCAAAACAAACAAAAGATATTACAGCTTGTAGGGCACATTGAATCAATGCAAGGTAAATTATTTTATTTTGATATCTTCCTACCTCCTTCAAATCTCAATAACCTCACGCTGTTGCCGCCTTATATTTAATGGTACATATTAGTTGGGTCACATTTTCAAAAACTGTTCCAATATTCAAAGGATCCCTTCTTTAGCCAATTGATATTCCCTTCTCTGAATGAGACTGACTGGTCTCAGCTAAGTAACAGGAGGCAGTATGTTATAGCCTCACTCTGCTAAGTATAAAAGCATAATATTTTACATTTAGTGAGTAGATACTCGGGTAATTCAAGTGAATGACAGATAAAAGTCGAACATCCATAGGGCTATTTGGATTTATATGGTTCTCTTAAAAATTTAAATGAATTTCTAACGGGTAAAGTATGTGGCAGAAATACATTTAAACCTGAAAGACTTGCACGAGCCCTTCACGCACAGTGCCATGCGCCGCCATCAAAGAGCAGCAGTCATCAGGTACTCTTCCCCTCATAAAAAGGATTCTACGGCCTAAGGTGGCACTGTCTACTTGTCATCTTATTTTCAGAGCAAATAGGTTATTTTTGCTGGATCTTGACTTCATTTTTACTGTAATAATGACTGTTTAATGAAGTATATGAATTTTTTCCCACACAACACTAAAGTAAATCCTCCAAGAAAATTTTTTTTCTGTGAATTTTATTTTCTTATAAATTTTAGTCTTCTTTCATATGATTGCTTCAATATTTCCTCCAAATAACTCATAAATTTAAATGTTATTCTTGTCCAAAAAATGTTTGCTTTCAATACCCTTGTAACATTTTAACATTTAAAATGTAGTAACAATATAGGTGTTCTTAAAACTATTAAGCTTAAAAAGGTATCAACTGTAATTCTTTGATTTTTTATACGAAAAATTATTCTAATTATGAGTATAGTAGCATATAGTAGTTCAATAAACATACTAAACAAGTTCTTATGGGTAGATTTTACATATATAACATTTTCCACCTGACACTCACCCGACTCAAAACCAGTCAGGGCACAGACCTCTCCAACACGAATAATGTGGTGCTTCAGTTAGCAACTCCCAACTAGTCTGCTCCTCCTTCGCAGCAGTGACTGATGTGCAAGTGAGTCAGCGAGATCACTTACTAAAGCAAGTGTGTGTGTGCATGTGTGTGTACACATAAATTATGCTTGTTTTATTTAATTTCCCTTAAAATGCTTTAGTCTTTTAAAGAATTAGTAAAATTAATCTGAGAATTCATGATGCTATAGGACTAGGGAAGTCTTAATCATGTTCCAAATAGTAGACTGGTAATGACTGACGTAGCTATTTAAAACTGGTTTATAAAAAGTGAGTCAATGGCATAAAAAAATAATTTGGTATCTACTGAAAATGTTTATTAGAAAAAACTGAATCAATTAACAAGGAAATCCAGTTTGAAATTAGGCAGACTAGGAGCACCTGGGTGGTTCAGTCAGTTAAGCATCTGCCTTCGGCTCAGCTCATGATCCCAGAATCCTGGGAAAGAGTCCCACATTGGGCTCCCTGCTCAGTGCGGAATCTGTGTCTCCCTTTCTCTCTCCCTCTGTGCTCTCCCTCTCTCTCAAATAAATAAAATCCTTTAAAAAATGAAATTAGGCAGACTAAAGAAATTTTACATTCCCCTTGTGAACTTTTGGAACAGTACATAATTTATATGAGAATATTTGAGAAGTCCTAAAATAATATGTGTAAAAATCAATAATGTATTTTCACGTGAAGGAATCATATAAAATATTTTACTACAGAATTCTTTACTCTGTATATTTGGACATTAAAAAACTTAATGAAGTCTTAGTTCTTTATTTCAATTTAGTGCCATAATTTAGGATAGATACATACATATGTGAACATATGGAGCCAACACACACACACACACACACACACACACACACACACACACGTAACATATATAATGAGGAGACAGAGACGCTAAGATGGCCTCATCATTTTAATATGTTCTGTATCTAAGATCTCTCTGTTTATTAGTAGCAGAATAGGAACTAGACCTTAGATTTTCTGCTTCATGTCTAAGTATTCCTTCCATGGTCCTAGTCATCCTAGGGCCTAAAGAGAATGGTGGCATAATTCTTTTAGGCTATCATGACACTATTACTAGCAAGTGCTAGACAGCTAGTAAGTTTTCAATAAACACCTACTGACTGATCCTATTTAAACTCATTGTGGTCAAGGGAAACCACACTTGTACTATTCAAAGAATTTTCTCTCAGCATCTTACAACGAAAGAAATATTTCCACATTACAAATGAAAACAACTAGGTTATAAAATACTTTAAATTTGATTCAAATATTTAATCCGAAAACAATTCATTAGAGTACTTGCTTGCACTTATTATAATTAAATTGAATTAATCTACAAATATATAAATTCCCATTTTACATATGCAGACTTGAAAATGTCATGTTAAATCTTACCCTGAAATTGTTTTTCAACAAGAATTACTTAGACAAAATTATTTAACTCTTACAAACATTTTTCTAGGATATCAAACTAAAAGATACAGTGAATCTACATAAAAATATATTTTTTTACAAATTTAAAAAATAGTTTCACAAATTAAGTACAGAAGTAGTAATGTAATTTATGACTATTTTACGGCAGAAAATTTGTTTTCTAATATAAGCAAAGTAACAACTAGTGCTAAATATGTTAAGTTTATAAATGTTACAAATATATTATAAACCTATTATACGAAGAAATCCTTTGTTAAGATTTCTGTAGGAAAAAAAGTACTTAATATCAACATAGTCACTTCCTTCCCAAATTTACTCTAATCTGGTTTGGGCTTATCTTCCATGGGGTAAAAGTAAGATCTTTGTTACTTCCTTTCTTAGACAAGAAGCATCAGTTCCATGATGCTTAGGATGGACCGAGTCTTGGGTTTAATGCTGAAATAAACTTGGCCCTGGAGATGGCACTCTATGGAGGTCTTTAGGTGATTGCTATATTGCTGCTAAAGAGGGCCCAAAACTTGGGTGAGAATTTCACTGAGATTTTTTTTAGTAGTAAAAAAGATAACAGTTCATTGTAGCACAATACCTATATATTTAAAGCAACATTTTGAAACCACTTCAGTTGACCCAACTTCATGACTTACCCAAGACATTCTGACATGAGGAAATTATGTTATTGTTATTGCTGTTGTTAACTACAACAACATATGGGGCTCTTAAGCATTTCCTATGAGCCAGACACTGTTCTAGACATTTTATACACATCAAATAATTAATTTTTCTATAAGATATGTACTCTTATTATCCCCATTTTATGGATGAGGAAACTGAAGAGCAGAGGAGTTATACAACTTTAAATTGCAAAGCTTTTAAGTGTTAGAGGTATTACTCAAACCCAACCAGTGTGACTTCAGAGGGCAATTCCTTAACCACTACAACTTTGAAATTTTTCATGTAAAACTGCTTTAATAATTTTACTAAATGACCTGTATAATGTATAACATACATGAAGCATTATGAAGTTAATTATACTTATATTCACATTTCTTGGTGCTCATCTTTTCATAGTAGTTTCTTGTTTTAAATAGGCCATAGGAAAACCAAGACTACTTCAGTCTCTACTAATTTCTAAGACTGACTCCCAAAGACTTTTAGTCCCATTTTTATGTCAAAATGGAGAACTTCATTTTCTGAAGAAAGTAAGCTGATGAAATGATTAGCATACTAGAGATCAATTCTCAAGGTATCCTTAAGAAAGTACTGCTTTGTTTTTATAATGTCACAGTTTGTAATAATGATTATTGTAATTATTTGTTTAATGTCTCTCTTCCCTGACAGACTATATACTGGAGACTCACACCAGTCTCATTCATGACTATGCCTCCAGTGCACAGTGCCCTGACTGACATAAAGCACACTGTAAGAATTTGTAGAATAAATGAATTGGATTTGTTCTTTTATATCTTAAGTTTCTTTAGTAAAGATCCCACCATGAATAGTAGCATAACATTCCCAGTGACATCCGTTTCATATAGTATTTTATATACTTATTATACGACTATATTAATTTTTAAGGGGCCACAAATTTCCTCCAAACAATCCTTATGATTTATATCAGCAAGAATTCCTTCTTTATACATTTCTGTCATAGATTCTTAAAAGAATCGATTCTAGAAGGCACTCCATTTTATTTTCCACATTTAAAAGATTCTTCCTTATATATTGAACTGAAAATGTTATTTTCCTTCCAAACACTAACTTTTATTAAAATTCTCCTTTCTCAAACTTCCAATTTGACACCTTCATTAGTGACCATTTCTTCTGTCAGTAGTAGCCCCAAAATTCCAAACAGAAGTCATTATATTCCAACATATGCACCCAATCAGATAACGCATTGTTATATTTAAGTTATAGAATTAAAAACTGATAACCTCTGGTAGACCTTTGTTTGCTGAGAAACAAGGGTTATTTTTCATTCATTTCAGTCATAGAAATGTTATGTCTCATCTTCCATCTGTGATGCTTACATATATACATTTTAAAAATATCTTTGTGTGGCTAACGCTCAATTCTCCAGCTGACATCACAGACCAATCAAAGTGAACACTGCACAGAAGCAAAAGAGCTGTCAAAAAAAAAAAAAAAAAAAGGAATGTCATGGGGATTGAAAGGCATGTTACCCAGCAAGGAACATCTCCCTCGAGACACTCCTGGGAGGTGTGGAAAGGACATCTTCCTTCCAGCATTGACAAGGAGACCTGCCTGGGTATTTGACCTAAGAACTTCAAATCAGAATACTGAGACTGGTGACCTTCTTTTGAGTATATCCAGGAAAAACTAAATTTAGACGTCACTGTAGAGATGAAATTCAATATAATTTTAAGTTAAAAATTAATGGACTTAATTTTGATTTTGCTGTTTGAAAAAGACATTTCTGTAATATTTTAAATAGCTTACATATTTTAGTAGTAAGTTAGGGGAAGATCATTTCTGTTGTAAAACTAAGCTTTTCAAATTTTAGTTGCATACTAGACTGTATGCTCTGATTCAATTTGTTTGTACTATCAGATGAATAGAAAAAAGCTAGTCTTCAATGAGAGTTTTTAAAAATGTTGACAGATTGAACATATAAAACAATTTTATAATTCTTCAAACATCATTAGTGTCTTTCCCTTTGATGAGATTCTATGTGTCCTACAGAGAAAGTTTAAACTAAATTTAGGCCTCCAAATGTTGTCCCATTTTATTTTCAAACTTTTAATAAATATGTATGTTAGAATATAAAAAAGAAACATAAATTTTACATTCTTCTCTTTCAAAAAGGGATAAAAGTTGATTAAGTAAATCATACTGCCATTAAGAAATGCCTACATGTCATAACTCAATGACGTAAAAGGAGTGATAAATAAATCCCTGTAATAGGTTGATAACAGAATGGAACAGTTGCTAAGAGAGGAGAGCAGTTATTTTATGGTTGACATCCTTTAATTAACTTAAATTCAGCTGAAGAAATCAGGGTCCTCATTCATTGCATTCAATCCTGAAATGTTAAAGCATCCTCTAAGAATTCACTCCTGTAAGTGAAATTCTTACATAAGAATGCTACTTTGATTAAATTTGTTGTAAATTCTTCAGAAATCTAATAAAATAGCAGCATAAAATTTTTTTCTCCCCAGTTAAAATTTAGTCTTTCTGCATACCTTGCTTAGAAGATACTCAAATAGAATTATAAATTTTAAAAGTTAAAAAAACAGATTATCAATTCACCTTAAGAAATGAACGTGTGGGTTCTGTGCTTTATTTACACACGCACCACATTGCTTCTATGCTCATCGCCACTTCTGCCTTCCCATGGTACCGGTTCCAATTGCAATTTTACATTTGTCTGTGTAATTTTTTCTCCACTGTAATTACTAACTACAATGGAAGTTCAAGAGCAGTTAGGAAGTACCTCTGTTCTTAACGGTGCCATTTTATCCTCAGCACATAGCTGAATGGATGACACATAACAGACAATCTATAAAAACTGGAATTACGAGGTAGATGGATTGAAGGACAGATGTTGCCATCTAGAGTACTTAGTTCACTGTCAATGTTTGAATGCTTACATAATGACAGATGCTGTGCTAGGTGCTTGCCACATATGCAATTCCTGATATGGTTATTACTAAGCTCTAGAAAATAGTTAAAAACATGGTCACATTCAGTTACCATCATTTTGACATCTCTAATTGAGCAAGAAAAATTACTCAAACTATGTCAATCTCAAAAATTATAAGTTTGACAAGAATCACAATATATTATTAATATCTGAGTTTTATCACCCATTATCCAGTTATCACAAAGCTACTATGTCTATGAGGATACTAAAATAAGCTCTGATAAACAACAATTTTTTATTTCAACCTTTGTAAACTACTATTTCCACTCCTGTCCAAGTTAACATAACTAATCACAAATCTTATAGGACACAGATGTCCAAGTAAAGGGAATAAAGGAAGCAAATACAAAGAGAATAAAAATATGAGGTTTAAGGTCACTTGAAGCACGTAACTTAAATTATCTTCTCAATGCAAACCTGTGTACGGCAGGGGAGAGATGTCTGATTTTATCACCAAAATTTGATACCGTGCTATATTATGAATAGATATTCTACTTCATTTTAGCTATATAAACATCTAATCCTGATCATTTAATATTTTCCACAGAGATATAGTACCAATGATACAGTTTTTAAGACCTAATGCTAAAGTGGATTTCATTACATGAAATATTTTTTCTCTCCCCTGCCCCCCAATCATTTTAGTGAAAAACAAAACAGAGATCAACAGGCTATTCTTCTGCAAAACTTAGGACATTTACTTTAGTAAGAAGCCTCTATGAAACTAAAAAAATCAGTTTGGTATAAAATTGTTTTTTAAAAAAGTTAAGCTTCACTCAAGGAGTATTTATAATATGCTATTTTTTTAAAAGATAACTACAGAACTACAAAAAACCCGAATCTGTTAAATTATATGAATTATATAACTGATTTTTCATACTTTTAGTTAGTATTTTCTTATCAACATTGAGCATATAAAACATCTATAAAACCATTCTTTGCATTTATTACAAATGTAAGTCACAGACATAAATTCAAACATTTGTCCTAGATTTTTAAAGTTATAAAATTTTAATTCAAATAATAAATTGGTATGTTTTATACACACACATACACACACACATATTATAATTTAAATGAAAACTCTTACCATTGATTTTCTTTTGATAGTTAATCACTCCATTAGTTTTTTCTTGATAGGGCCTTCCTATGTCAAGCAGACAGCAGCCAAATCACAAAAGGACATTTGGATGCTCGCGTCTTCTGATGGGAGTTTTCGGCCAACTGCCAGTTGAGAATTTAAACTGAAACTAAATTACCCAAACTTTATTAAGTTGTTTCCACACCCACCAACTGATAATGAACAATGACTCTAAACTGGAAAATAAAGTGAGTGACTGATTTATCTCCTTTCAAGTAGTCATAATATTTGTTTAAGAAGAAATGCTAGGACGAAAGAAAGAAAAAACCCTCTAAAATTCTAATCTCTTCAGAGAACAGTTTTAAGTAAACTTCAATTTCTTTTAACAAAGCTCCCCCAATTATTTTGTAATCCAAATTAACACACAATAAAGATGGCATGTATTTAATGATATTATCTATAAATTATAGAGTCTCAAATTTAAATTCTGTCAAACACTGACTCCAACTTAAAACTAATTGTAATATTTGGAAACATTTTGATAGTATCATCTACATTTATAAAATATTTACTAAATCTTCAACTACTTGTAGTAGTACATACCATGAGAAATTAAAGGTTATACTGAAAAGACATGCCCTGCCTGCAAATATCATTCTTTGTATTGAGAAGACAAAAATCTATGGATACAAACTTCTAATTATAGTGCAAAAGCAACTCAGATCCTTTTTTGCACCAAATTTAGGCTCTTTCTCTCTCAATTATTATAGCTAATCTTTGTATAGCCTGTCAATCATATATGATTTCTGACCACTAAGCTTTATGATTGTTAAATTTTACAGTCTGTTTTGATGCTTCTCAAATATTAAGCATATTAAATTCCTATATGTTGTTAAGATATACTGTAGAGCTCCAATCATCTCTGCCCACTACAGATGTTGACCCATGTTAATACTTTTTAAATCTTTCACAATTTATGTATTTGGAAAATATACAGTAGAATAAAGCTAAAAGGAAAACATGAAAGGAATGGAAAACATGTCCTCTTCTTCTTGAAGTATCACATTTACCATTGATTAGAAGTTGTTGCTGAATGTCAGTAATCTAAAAGTAAGTGCACGTAACTAGATAATTATGTAATACTCACATTAGAATGCTGAACATAACATGTACCCGATTCCCATATATCCCATGTGCCCACTCTCTCCCCCGTACACATATCTGAGCGCATGTGTATGTGCACATGCACATCTAGCCAACCTACCCCCTGACAGTCTTTTTGCTACCAATAACCTGACACTAAAGTATTATTTAAGAGAGTATATAAGGTGGATAATCAATTTATGGTTAAAATCAAGAGAAATTGGCTTCAGAACAAAGTCCAGAGCTTAACTGCTATGTCTTTGAGTTAATCACACCAACCCCAATTTGATATCCTAGAAAAGGCTCATTCCATTTTATCCAATAATTTTAATCCAAAATCCTCAATAGTAATAACATTTATAAACTATTCAGTGACTAACAGAATTCTTTCCTGGGTGCTATGAGATACAAAGGAAGATTAAATTCCTTTCTCGGCAAGCTTATAACCTACAACTTAACATGGGGGTGGAGGGAGGAGAAAAACAGCTCATAAAGACATATAAATGGTTAGATTTCCAAGAAAGAAGCACACTGGAGCAGCTTAAATTGTTTGAAAAGGTTTGCCGTATGTGGGGCTGATCTGAGAAGACTTTATAACAAGAACATTTTTAAAGCAAAAAATATACAACCACTTTATTCTTATTTAGCCTGATGAAATCCACAAAGCAAAAATTAATTACAGAATACAACTATAGATGTAGTCATGTCCTTACTCTGGAAGAAGAGCAAAGATCTATTCTTTAGTCAAATGAAATTGCAGAACATTGGGTATATAAAAAAAAAATTGTGTCTTCAGTATAAGAGAAAGAATTCTCAACTTGCTTATGTCACTCATCCTAATAATTCCAAACATTATGCCAGTAACTTAATTTTTAATACAAGATACATAATCCTGAAGATTACTATCAGATTGACAAAATCATGAATCAAAAAAAGCACACAATGATTTCCTTGGTGAGTAACATTACTGATAATGCACTTAACAAAACTAGTTTCATATTCCAGCAGTGATGAGCAGCAAGGGACCTGCCAATGTGTTTATGTGTTTGTATAGACCTGAAATATATTTTACTACTCTACTTTTAAGAATTTTTAGATTTTAACACTACCTCAATGTTTATAAACAAAGAAACAGTTCCAGTAATATGACATTATTTGTGCAAATTCACACAGGTAGTCAGCAGCAAACTCAAGACTCCTTAAGAACAAATTTTTTTTTAAATTATAATCAAGGAAAGAAACAGTTGTATCTCAGAAACAGATATAATTTTATTAGAAAGGTTTCAACTTTTTAACCTCCAAACTAAATCTTAAGCATTCAAATCATCAGCCCCAGCAAATGCAAAGAACCAATTCATAAAGTTAGGGAAACAAAGCTATATGATTAAATTAAACCCTCCTTATAAGCTTTAAGGCATACATTCAGTTTTATATCCAACTCTTACAGACTAAGAACACGGGTTTGAGGAATTTATACAATTGTATCAAATCTTTTTATAGAAAAGACTATTTCCTAGAATTTACCATGACATCACTTCTATTTTTCTTTCACTGGCACCCTATTTTATTCAGTTTTTCATAGGACTGTCTAGTAATTCAAGCATGCTACATGGATAGCACTAGAAATAAAATGTCTTATTTTGACTGCTTTAAGTGATATAACTAAACTCAATGATGTATAAACGGGCAGCAAGAGAGGTTCAGAATATTTGTAAATGGGAAATATAAAAGGAAATAATCAAAACACTTCTTAGATTTAGTTATTAGGATAAAAGTTGGCTACTAACTCACATGAGATTCATTGTCTATCCAGTCATAACTAAGAAGATGTTTCTAGTGAAACAATGTTATTTTAGTTCAATTGGTCTCAAAAGTCAGAGTACTCATTAGGCAACACCTAAAATCACTCATCACTCACCAAAACTCTTTCAAACAGGCAATGATGCTAAACAGACTAATTTCACCCTACCACTACCACAAGGATCACAAGTCTGTACTTAGGAACAAATCTCAATATAAATAAGAAAGCTCATTTATTTCCTTTGGAAGTGAGAATCCTTGCTTTGTTACACCGAACTCACCTTAAATTTCACACATCATTCTTCAACATAAGAAAATTTTAAATCACATCTTTGATTCTCATTCAAACCCTGCCTCCAGCCCATCCACCATCCCACTCCACTCCCAGTCTTTTTAGGAAGTTTTTAATAGGCAATCTTGAGAATTTCATCATATTACACATACAGGTCTTTTCAATCAAGTTGTTCATACTACTGTGACACAGCTCCTTATATGTCTTTTTGTTTTTTTCCCCTCCCGTACTATCAAAACTCAGTGGCACTCGATGCATATTTAGGGCACTTATTAAGTACCTGATATCTTTATTATCTGATCTGTAAGTGTATTAACTAAAAGCTATGGACAATTCTAAAATTCATAACAATAAGTATGTGATTTATTAGAGCACCCAGGCAGTACTGTTTCAGGTTACTGAAGCATGCTGCAATAGGGTGCACCACTGACATGGCCACCAGTAAATACAAAATGGCCTTGAGAACTCTGTGGGTTTTTAACTTGTCTACATGGTTTCTAGGTTAACACCTACCTTTGCACTAAAGAAACAGCACTCACTAGTTTATGAACTCTTTGAAGATATCAGCAAAATATTTCAATATGATTAGTCCTATTGGCTGAAAAAAGTTTCCCACGTTTTATTAAAAAAATATTTTTCTTGCTTCTGAATTTGTATTTCAGTCTTCAAAAATATTCCACCTCATTTTATTCATGTGATCAACCAAATTAATCAACAATATCTTGTCATATACCATTTATTTCTGATTAAAAAGATATTAAAAGCTACCATATTTTAGGGACACTGACTCATTAATCATTATAGTATCATACTAAAATGGGCAAGTATCATTTCCAAAGTAAGTGGGTCACTTATTTTAAAACATAAGGAAAGGGAACTAGCATGTGTTAAAGTATCTCTTACACTAGATTTAAAATCCATTATTTTTAATCCTCACAACCCTGAGAGATTGGTATAACATACCCATTTCATAGCTGTGAACTTGTCTAATATTCTGTCGCTACCAAATGATCCAGTTACAATCACCATCATTTTTTGTCTAGCTCCAAAATCTAAGCCCAACCTTCTTACAATAACTATCTGGAACACTTGCTAAGTACCAGGTTTTTTGGAAAAAAGGGGGTGGGGGGCAGGCTCATGAAACAGAGGGGAGGCACAAAGTGAAATAAAAGTAAACATCATGAAGTCCAAGTACTTCCTTCACTGAAGTGCTCTTCAAGCCTATTAAGAACCTTCTTTCTCTTACTTAAGTCACAAATACCCTTCTCTGCATGCTAGTAGTCATATGAATTAATATCAAGCTTTGAAAAATAGAAACAACAAAACTCAAAAGAACAATAGTTATTGAGAACTGTTTATTGTTAAAGACAAATGGCCTTATGACAAACCTCAGTTGTCCCTAAAGACACTGTTAACATATATCCCTCAACAAACCAGAGTCATTAAAGTATATTAGTCTTTCTAAGATACTTTACAATAAGAATGGTTCAGATGAAATGTTTTAGCATCTATTATCCGGAGAATATACTAATTGAATACCTAACGATAACAAACTTATTTTATCTAGAAACCTTCAAGAAGTATACACACTATCATTTTATATTCTCAAAAGAGGATAGAGCAGTGTGAAATCAAGCATTACTAATTTAGAGGAGAACACAGTATTAAAAATACCAAAAGGTATAAAATTCTTAATTTCAGCAAAACTATGGGCCCTGCATTAACACAAACTGCCATGAACTACACTCTTTTCAAAGTTAAAAATATTTCAAAATAGACTTTTACAGCCTTTACTACTTCAAAAATGCAGGTGAAATATTTGTTGTCCCAATACTTTCCCTCACTCTTCCCTTATCTCTGGTACCATAACACTTAAGACTTCTCATTTTAATTTGAAGAAAGATGCTATCCCATCTAGTATGACAAGTGGAACAAACTGACATTTAGATTTTCATAGGGTCTTCAGGAGTTTTGATGCTCTAAATACCTGACTGCATACAGGTTGAATCTTTAAGAAATGTTACAGCTCCTGAGCTCAAACACAGTTTCTCCAGCATCTTAAACAAGGTCTCACACAATCATTACCACTGCAGTAGGTCATTTTAACACGTGTGTCCCTCTGCACAGTCACAATTCTAAAACATCGCAGTCAGGAGCACAGGTACTTGCTCTGTTACTTTGATTCGGGGGCGGGGGGAGCCAGAAGAGGACCAGTTCCATACAAAGAACTAACATAGTACCCCGCAAAACAAGTAAAGTTGAGTTGAAAGGGAACCAAATAACAGAAAGTCAGGCATGGTCAAACAGAGGAACTAAAGCTGGCAACTGAGAAGCATAAACCATTCTGGCCTAGATTTGTTTGTAATAACAGTGTGACCCAGATACTAAATATTTGGCTAATATTTAGAAATCTGAAAACTGAAAGAAATGAAATACATGGTCAGCTGGTTAAACATTTTAGTAAAAAAAAAATTTTTAGTCAAAATGATAGGTGCTTAAAATAATATAATTTGTATTTTCTACACAAAGATTTTTAAAACTTTAAAAATAAGTATTTTGTTTAGTAAATAATCTCATAAATTATATTTCACCTTTATAATCAGATAATAAGGATGACACTATCTATTACAGACATCATGGTATGAAAATCCTTTGAAGAGCAGAAGGAGAATATGTATTTTTTCAAAGTAAAGCTTATTTAAGAAACTGTGTTTATCTAAAAACTAAGTTTGTTCCATTTGTGGCCCACGTAGTTTATTCTACAGAATTGTCTAGTAAGTGACAAGAAAATTTTTGGAAAAAAAGTCCTCAGCAGCTCTAAAAGTTTTGCTAATGAGGGTGCTGGAACAGGAGACAGAACACACTCCCCACAGACCCACCTCATTCTGCCCAGTATTGAAAGGGAAAGGTCGTAGTGCTTCATGGGGGTGCTTCAAAAAATTTCAGACAGCACATACTTCTTAATGCACCTGTAGTGGACCACGCTGAGGGCTTATCCAGGCTTCTCTTGCTTCCTCCTTCCTAATGATCCATGACTTGATTCGGCATCCAAGTCTCTCCTACAAGTTCAGTGCACCTCAGGGAAAGCTGACTGACCCTGAGCTAGGAGCCTAGACCACAATTAGTCTCATCCATTATTATGGTAAGCCCATTCCCCCTTGCCGATGATTAGTTTAGGTATTTTAGAATTAGACAGATTTAGGTCAATGAGAAGCAAGCAGGGGTGAAGGTAAAGGGTAACTTCTTTGGGGAAAGAAAAAAAGCTATATTGACCTTTGAAAGTGAAGTTATCTTCTCTCTGTGGATCTGAAAGAAGAAACACCTAATCCTGACTGCAATCGGCAGCCATTCTGTAACTACAGCATTGGGAGAAAGGCAATACTGTGTAGAAAAAGTAGAACAGAAAGAGAAACTGAGTCATTGAAGAAATCAGGGAGCCACTGTCTTAACTAACAGTGTATGTTTTAAGGTGCTTTCTCACATGAGGCAATTAATATTCTTTTTATTTAAGCCAAAATCAGCTGAATTTGGAAACTAATTAGCTTTTAGAAAACTAATAAGTACCAAGTTCTAAATAATTTCAGGAAATTATAAAATCTATTTTTACCTATTCCTGGCTTTTATAGAAAAGTGCTATATATTACTTTCCTGTGTTTTCTTAATTGCTCACAATGATTGTATATTAAATATGTTATTGGGAAGGCAGTATTTAAAACGTACCAAACAATCGGTCCTCTTTTTGATCATGAATATAAAAGTCAAATTGTGCTTTTAATACAGTAATACTTTCATGGGTCCATGATCTACTCAGATTACTATAGTCTGATTTCTCTCTGGTGTCATATGTCTCTTGTTTTTGCAATACTTTACTCCTGTTTAAGAGAGAACCATTAGACTTTCTTCTATTTCATTGGCTCCCTATACCCTATACACTCCTGTTGCACTCTGAATTCCCAGTTATCCATATTCAGATGGCTGAAGTTGTTAGAAATACGTTCTGAAGCATATAAAATTATTCTGGGGACAGTGAATTTCTCTTTGAACTTAGTTTAAACTAAAAATACCACCTAGATAATTAGTTTTGTACTTCTTATAAAAAGTATCTCATCTCCTCTTTCCTTCCTTATTTTGACATTTACTTTGCCTAGGAATAATTTGATCTTTTACCTATATATAGAAGACCTCCATAAAGCAGAAGATATAAAACAGAGACCTGTGGACCAAATATATTCCACAGGCATATTGTGCACAGTAGTGTTAGAGTATTTTTAAAACATCTGAATTAGTTACCAACGAATCTGCATAAAGATGTGTATTTTAAGATCCTGCTGAAAAACTGAAAAACTTGGCAACGATCAGCATGAATACTTACATGGCCACAATCAAGTGGAATAGAATACTAGCTGTCGCCTGCCCCACTAAGATGAGCACAAACTTTCTAGAAGTCCAGTCTCCAGATATTTCCCTAACTGGCCTAATTCTTCATAGTCAAAAGTCCTTACAGGTATTTGATTACGCTACCCCTGACACAACAGCTAATAACAGCCATAAGTACATAAAAGAAACTGTTAGCTATGAAAATAAAGCAGTTCACAAGGTATTCAGGGAAACAGGCTTCTTAAACTTTCTCTTCTTGCATCTTCTAATTTACCTAGGAGCCTATTTCTAAAACAAATGATCCAGCAATAACTTTCTATCATAATAAAGAGAAAAGTGTTTCTTAATAGAATGTTACTTGAAACAGAATGAACCATGAGAGACTATGGACTATGGAAAAAAACTGAGGGCTTCAGAGGCGGGGGGAATGGGATAGGCTGGTGATGAGTATTAAGGAGGGCACGTTTTGCATGGTGCACTGGGTGTTATACGCAAGTAATGAATCATGGAACTTTACATCAAAAACTAGGGATGTACTGTATGGTGACCAACATAATAATAAAAAAAAAGATAGTAAAAAAATAATTTAAAAAATTTTAAAAAAAGAATGGTTTAAATTCCTCATCTGAGTTTCAACCAATCAACCAAGAATAGGAGAATCCTAAATATTCAGTCGACTTTCAAATCTGATACTGATTAAAGAGTGGGATAAACAAAATAACATGCACTATATGTGTACACACCGTGTATATACAAAATTATATGCTTTACCATATAAATTAAGATGCCAAATTCTCTTTTGAAACTAAGCTCTCCCTATACTATTTAATGGAGTTAAATAAACAACAGGAATTAGGTCAACTCACAAATTAGTCAAGGAATAATGCTTTCTAAATTATATAATATAGACACTTCCTAACATTAGGCACAGGTTATTGAAAGGATTCTAGAGATGATCTTGCAATCAAACTCTATAGATGAAACAATAATAATACTGGTTTTGTATCTCTGTCAAATCCCTAGGCTTTATCTATCTCAAAACTTTCAAATCTATCACCTTTTCTCCAACTCAACTGTTGTATCCACCATGTCCAACCTTGTGTGCAGAAATAGCTTGTAACAACAGGCTTCTACATTCACTGCAGTCAGATTCATGTTTTTCAAATGAAAATTTAATCATGTTATGCCTCTGCTTTAGACCTCTTCAAGGCTTCCCAATAGCCTTTAGGATAAAGCCTAAAATCCTGAACAAGATCACATCATCTCTTTCCTGCATTCTTCGCCATCTTTAATTCCTCCTTCTTCTCAACACTCAGCTAACACTGGAATCCTTTCAGTTCTTTTGCTTTTGCAGACAGTATTTCTGCTACCTGCAATGCTCTTGACTCATGCGGATTCTTCTCTTCTCAGCCAAAAAGTTATTTCTCTTGTCCTTGCCTGACTTGACCATCAACACTTGCCCCCATTCCAGGCAGTTCGGTTTGCCTATGATGTACTCTCATTTCACCCTATAAATTCTCTCTTAATGTTCATGTAGTTGTAATTATTTGTTTCGTTTCAGTCTTTTCCAAACTCCTTGGTTTCGTGAGCACACAGATCTTGTTTTATTTACTGTCTCACAATATAACTTAACACCTGGCATACAAAAATAGCATTTAATAAATATTTGTTGAATAATCAATCTCTTGAAATTGAAGTTAACTGACAACTACTGTTGAAAAGGCAGAACAGTACAGCAGACAGTACACTTACCTGGAAGTACTTAGGATCTGTCCCAGATCTACTACTCATTATGTGATTTAAGTCTCAAACACTCAGATTCTTTACCTTAACAACACCACCCAACACCTGCTCTGTCTTCCTCATATAGGTTTTGGGAGGGCAAGAAAAAGCAATAGCCTATTTTCTCAACTCTAAAATGTGTATTTTTTCACTTCAACTTTTTTCAGATCAAGAGGAGCCTTAGAGTAGCTATCAGAAGAACGCTGCCGGTCATTACACATGTTCTAATACCTTGTCACTGTCTAGGCAGGTGTGAACTTAGCCATGACCAAGAATATACCTTTTATCTGTCACCTCAGTTATCTGCATTGACAGAACCATATACAGTTGAGTTTTAACCTAATGTTAAATTCTTCTAGATGACTTTCAAGAGAAGTTACTTAACTTCTAGTAATAGGTAATATAATTAGTAAAAAAAAAAAAAAAAAAAAAAAAAAAGCTACAAGTTTAAACATGAAATGGAAACCAAGCCAAGGTAATTGCTAGATGTGCCTCAAAAATATGCTATCGATCCTAAAGGTATTAGGGGCCAAGAGTTGCATGTGGCCACATTGCCTGTGGCTAAAAGTAAGTAAGAATAATCCCTAGATAGAATGCTCTTCTGTCCCCTAAGAAAAGTATTTCATTTTTCCAAAAACAGAGGGAAAAGTTATTAAATCAAAGGTTGTGCCTTACAATTGTTGATTCTTTGAATTGGGCAAATATAGTAACATGGCATGAACATGTTCTGCACATTAAGTGCTACACAAATGGGTAGTTTAAAGGTGCCCATTGTGTGCTATGTACAAAAGATAATGCTTCACATAAAACTTAAAATCTTCTCCCAAAAATCACTTATAAAGTCAGTGCTTAAAAATAAGACAAAACAAGAGTCTAATGTTACTAACTTTTTAGAGGAACTGAAACATTCCCCCTTTTAGTAGACTGCCTTGACAAAACTGACTCTACTTCTTTGGTCCTGTTCTCACTTTCAGCACTTCCCACACAATTTGTAACACTGTTATATGTCCAATTCTTTCAAATATTCTCCTTGGAATTCTATTCTAATATCTAATCATTACTACTGTTCAAGAACTCTTCTTTATGTATATCTCCATTCTTTCGATTGTTATATTTAATATGATATTTTATTTGTGTCTTTGTAGATATTGTTTAAAGACAAATCAATATCCTCTTCAATCTGACCTTTAAGAGCAAAACAGTACACGGACTTTCACTTATTTTTATACAAGCAGTGCTGATTTTCTAGGACTTGCTCACCTGGTGACCAAAACTATGTACTGACAATATGACAGGTTGGTGGCAGTGGGAACTACTGAGAATGGGACAAACAATAGCTGACTCAAACAGAATCAAACCTTTGACAATTAGTACCAAGAACAATTCTTTGCTGTCTTGAGCAAAGAAAGTATAGTGTCTTTATGCCCTTCTTATAAATGACCACTGGAAAATTATATATCTCTTCAGACTTCTATTTCTGATTCAGTTTGTTAATCCCTATGCGAAGGACTTATTATACATTAGGTCATAAACAAATTCTGGAAGATGACCTAAAAAGACTGCTTAGGAAAAGCCACGAGACTTTCCTGCAAAATGGAAGGCAGAATAGAATGCAGAACTATGGCAAATAAGGACAGCCAGTTTGTTTAAACTTTTCCGCCAACCAGCAGTTCATTACTCTGTAAACAGCCCATATAGAACAGTTTATAAAGAATTTTGCATGAAATAGAGGCTTAAAAGGCCTATAAATTATATGATCATTATAAACTTTATTCAGAGTGCAACTGTCAATATGCCTTGATAAAGACTGGTAAGACTTTAGATAAATTATGACTTGTCATTAAAAACATACTTTTAAAGTACTATCATCATAAATATATATATTAATTAAACATGATGGATATGGGAAAAGGGTGGGGGAGGAGTAACTGAATTTCCAGCTCTATGCTGTGTACTTCCAAACAAACCATCTCATTTAACTGCTAAATTATCCTGTGATGTTAACATTACTATGTACAGCTGAGAAAAGAGTGAATTCTAGTATAAAGTCAGCTTACAATCCTATGTGCCTGACTATACCGGGTTGTGAAATGTGGTAATGGCAAACAGCCAAATTCAGAAAAAAATTCTATTCCCCTGTGATAGAGTCTAAGTTTCCAAAGTTGGCTATAACAATATATCCCATCCCATTTTCTCTTTTATAGTGTGATTTCCCCCACCAAGGAATAAAACCTATTGCGCCCTCGCCTTGATCTGGGCTGGTCTTGTGACCTGTTTTGACCAACAGAATGGGCAGAAGTAATTCTGGGTAACTCCAGAATTTCAGCCTTCTAAGAGCTACATCTTCTCCTGTTACCTTTTAGAACATTCCTTCTTGGAATCCAGCTATCTTACTGTGAGGGAGTCCAATTAACATCACAGAGAAGCACCCTTAAGGAGAACTAAGGGCCAGAGGAGCCAGCAAACAGCATCCACTGCCAGTCATGCGGAGGGGGCCATCTGAGAATACCCTGCCTTCCTAGCACCCCAACAAAGACCATACAAGGCAGAAGATTCACCCAATCAACCCTTAAAATGATGAGAAATAATAAATTACTGGTGTTTAAGCCACTAAACCTCAGGGTGGTGTGTTATGCAGCAATTGATAAGTGAAATACTATACGCCTTAGAACGATACCAGTGTCAGCACTTAAATGGCCAATGAAAACCAAAAATATTTGGTTTCTGTGACTAAGGAAAGAGAACTGTGAAAAAACATGGTAAAGCTTAAGCTTTAAGAATTACTAAGGGTTACACTTCGTTTAAATAAAAAAAAATGTGGTTCGGTGCTTAAAATCACAATGTGTCATAAAATCACAATGACTATTTAGGGATAAAGTTAACATTGATTGAATCACTAAGTCTTAAAATAAGAAAATAAGATGGCATCACTTTAAGTTAAAGAAAAGAAAGGCAAATAAGCAACAGAGAAGAGTTTGGTTATATCAAAATAGATAATCCAGATCAGATTTATTAGCCTATATATTATATATTACCATCATATGAAGAACATCATACAATAAAATATACACTACTGAATTATGCTAAACATAATATTTTATCTTATTCAGGAACTTCTTCAAAGAAGTAAGGTACTAACACACTGAAGAAGCAGCAAAATATCAAATATTCATAAATATTTCCAGTTGGTAGAAGTCTGGACTGTCTTACATTAAATTTCTATTATTGTTACACCATGAAATATGCTGAATACACACAAATTTCAAAAAATACTTCTTGATATCTCTTAAGGATATCAGATACTAATTTATTACAAAAAATAAGAATGTAGTTGATTTATGAAAAATAAACATCATCTCCAGTGGTGTCATTGCCAAAGAGATTATTAGGACAGACGACTCCTTTGATCCAATATAACACTGAGTCTCTTATGATTTAAACACCAGAGACAAAATAATCTGGCATAACTCCTACTTTGGTGCTATAATAAAAAGTAGAAAAAATAGAATTCACATAAATACTTGATATAATCTTATCATCCTTAGAAAATAAAGAATCCTAAGATATCATGTAAAGAATTTAAGAAATCATTAAAAGAATTTAAAATTTCATGTGTTATCAGACTAACTACATGTCATTTAATCCAGTAAAAATGTCTTTGAAAAACTAGAAGAAATTCAATGATTTACTCGATTTTAAAACTCAATTTGATTTTGAGGCAGACACTATGAAAGATACTCTATCCAAAAAGAAAAATGTCTTTTGCTAAAATAAACTCCCAAGGCAATTTTACCATAAGGGTAAGGTCTAATGATTTATAACTACTATATATCTTTTCAGTTGCTACTAGAGAATATACATTTAAAACAGATTCTTCATTTTCTTAGATTGACCCCATATATTCAGCTAACACTGAGGTTGCAACGATGCTGAAGCCCTTGCACATTCACACAAAGTTACTCTTTGGCTGCAAAGGATCCTTTTAAAAGAAAGTGAATATAATGGGGGAGAAAGGAGCTGGGGAGGAAGAAAAAGCCGCTTTTGTGCCATATGAATTATTTATTCAGTCAAGCAATGAACTCACTATTTCTAACTCTAACAATCTATCAGGGAACTGTAAAGAGTGAACTCAAAGACTAATAAGGTTTAAAAACTAGCACTACTTAGCAAACTTGATTTTTTCTACTTAAAAACATTTTGAACTCTATAAATTATCTTTTTACAGAATAATTTGATTTCTAATTTATAAGTTTTATAAATCAGATGGGAAGTGTCAATTTTTAAAACAGACAAAAACAGACAAATCATCAGCTAATAACTTTCATCACAAGTTATTAAGAATTAATAAACTATTTTTTGTTATTCTTAAGAAGCTAATGACAAAAATTTTCATCTATCAACATTTTTATTATTACAACTATCTGTGTGTGCTTAATAATTAAGTATCTGAAACTGGTTCAGAAAGGAAACCTTTCTCCGCTGGTGATAATGTTATTGACATCTGTTTTATAGAAATCTCTGGAAGGTAGTCTGGTTGTTGATAAGGATAGCCAAGCTAGAGTCAGATTTCCCTCACAACCATTAATGATGTTTGGTTGCCTAAATTATTAATAGAGATTAAGTCTCTGACTAAAGGCAGAGATAAAGTACTTGCTTCCTGAAAAGAGAAATAATCAGGTTTAATCTATACCTTTTCCTATATATTCGAGATGATGCAGAATTTTTTCCCCCTTTCTCATCACAAAACAATTTACTCTAGAAATATGAAAATATTTTGCCTTTTGTGTGAATGTCTGAATCTTTAACAATCTCCCTCTCTTTTTTTGGCTTGGATTAAGTCATCTTGTAACCTATAACCCACATAGAACACAACTTCTTTTGAAAAGTTACATGCAAATCTCCTTATACTTCCATTCTCTATTTAAAATTGTTTGAAAATCCCTAAGTCTCAACAGAAGTGTCTATAATTTGACTGGCCTGCATCCTTCAGATAAAATACCCGAATAGTAAGGAGGGCACGTATTGCATGGTGCACTGGGTGTTATACGCAAGTAATGAATCATGGAACTTTACATCAAAAACTAGGGATGTACTGTATGGTGACTAACATAATACAATAAAAAATATTATTAATAAAAAAGTACCCAAATAGTAAACCAAATGTCTTGTCCACCTGGCCTCCCTCCCTCCCTGGTCCAGGGACATCTGATTCACCCTGCTTCTGCTTTCCTTTTAGACAAATCACCTGGTCAGATGTCAGCACTGATCCCTGTTTAAACGAATTTTTTTTTTTCATAGAATGAGAATCAGAGCTAGGAGAGTACTTAGAATTCATGCAGGTTTATGGTGAGGAAACTGAGGTCTACACAAGTGATGTTATTAATCCAGATATCTACAATTAGTATGTGGCATAGCAGAGAGTAGAAACCATGTTTCCAGACACCATCTGCTCTCTGCTACATGTCTTCACCAACTTCCCAAAAGGATCCTGGAATTCATATTGAAGAGTATCAACTGATAAAGCCTTTTGGAAAGCACTTTAGCAATATGTACTGTGAGGCTTAAAAGGGTTTGCCCAATAATTCCACTCCTGGGACTCTATCTTAGGATAAATTGTCAGATAAGCTTTATATACAAATAATCATGTCAGGTATTTATAATAAGAACATTTAAGAAAATATATCTCCAATAATAAGAGGAGACGGTATATCCACTAAAAGAACTATAATGGATCAATTTGAAATGTTTATTAAAATTTTATAGTACTGTTAGAAAAGGCACTTCCCCATGGTAAGTGGTGCTGTGTGTTTGGGGAGGGGGACAACTTACAAAACTTATGAATGTATGCAAAACAAACATTCTTAATCAAATCCTTATGGGGCGCCAGGTGGCTCAATCCGTTAAGCAGCTACCTTCAGCTCAGGTCATGATCCCAGGGTCCTAAGATTGAGCCCCGAGTCCAGCACCCTGCTCAGCAGGGAGTCTTGTCCCTGTCCATCTGCCCCCTCCCCCCACTCGTGTTCTGTCTCTCTCTCTCAAATAAATAAAATCTTTTAAAAAAATCCTTAGCTCTTCATTGAATGACATTCATTCTATTACATTAAGATGGACAGAAATAAGAAAGGAATCTTATTTTAAATAAGAAGAGGTTATAAAGGGAGAGAAAATGATCTTTCTTTATAAAATACATTTGCTTTATTTTAATTGGCAGTGCACAATTCATTTTCTTTCTCTAGTGCTTTAATAGGGAACAAAAACCTACACTGATAATCACTTTAAACTGGAAAGAAAATGAATTTCCTAAACCCCAAGTAAAACTTGAAGATTCTCCTTCTCTAAAGCTGAACTGCGTTTTACTTAGAAAAATTAGAATAAATATCTTCCAAGTGATTTGAGAAATTTTTTTAAGTTATTAAAGCACTATTAGCTATTAAAGCCGTAAATACCAAATCTTCTAATGATCCTTAATAGAGGCCTTTCAAAAATCTCACTCTAAAAAACCTGTAAATCTTTTGTAATCTAACCCCAAGTTTAGGGGCTGAACTAGCAGAGGCACAGTCTGAGGATAGAAAAATATTTTGTGTAGCTATCACCAACCAGGCAGTGCTGAAAAAAAAGTGCAAAGGATATTCATATTTAAGACTCAAAGGTCTGATAACACATTTATTTACTCTGTAACCTATAGTGAAAGAAGACCTGATAATTAACATTATTGAACATGCATGATATGTGGCAGAAATAGGACACAAATGGGACTTATGTGAAAGTTGACAAGATTCATAAAGCGTATAAAAGCTTCTTTTTATAACCAGATAAAAAGACAGTGGAAACTGTTTATTTTTTTCCTAAGAGGATTTTTTCTTTTAGTTACTATTTCATTACTTTCTTCAATAAGTGGTTTGTTCTCGACTTATCAAGACATACTAGATTAAAAACATTCAAATGTCTTATCTACCTCAAAAATAGAAAAGAAAATGGATACACGAAAGTTCCATTTATGTATTTATTTTTGTCAAAAGAAACAGTATTACTCTCAAACGTATTTAAGATAAATTGTTAAGGACAACTGGTAAAATTCAAATTTTAAGTAATAAATTCCCATCATTCTATCTTTATTTTGGGTCTTAGGTTTCCATACATCAACAACCCTTATACTCTCTTGCTATTAAGTCTCCCTAACCAGGATTCTGAAAAACTGTCTAGTTTCTAAATATAACCCTGAAGTAGCTTAAACACCCAAGTTGCCAAGAAATTTCCAATAATTCCCATTTGTAGGAAGGTCAGAGTCTCTCACACAAGTCACCGAACAGTTTTTCTTCTGAAACAAAGTGGATGGGGTACAGTGAAGAAACTATGAAGCAGTAGTTCTTCTGTCATAGGGTCCCCTGTAGCCTCCTTACATTTTAACAATGACTGTTCGCACTTTTAACCAACTAAACCCGGTGAGGAAATTGTAGCTTCCACCTCAAACTAGCTCTGTGATCTACACCAAATCACGTACCTGTCTGAGCTGCTCAGTTTCTTTCTACAAAATGACTAGACCAAATGGATTTCTTTAAGTCCCTTTCCAATTTAAAAATCTTTATTTCATTTCTCTCAGTCTTTTTCAAACCCTTTTCAAAAGTGATAAGGCACTTAGAGTGAAAGAAAACATTCTCACCTTTCCCAGCATTTCAAAACCCTCCTTAAGTTCTAGAGAAGTTGATCTCCCTGATTACATGATGATTCCTGTGAATGAATGAGGTCTCTGCTAACAGCCTCCTTTTGGTCACTTCCTCTTAGACTACTAGTTCCTACGGTCTTCTGCTTAGTCAAGATGAGTGCCATAACCCATAATGGGGTTTCTCTCTCATAAAAGGTGTTTGGATTTTGTTTTGTTTTGCCTTTATACATTTTTGGGAAACATCAAGGCTTCTGGAAAGTCGCTTTGTACAGCTGGACAACTTAAAGTACACCAGGTCCATATCTACCGTTATCAGCTAAAGAATGGGACAAACTTAGAGAAAAAAAATAATTTTACGTTATCACTCTACTTTGCTATAACTGAAATAATTCTGAAAGGTGAAATAAATGTTTCTAATTAAAAGACCTTTAATGCAATTTATATAAAACAACCCCTAAAATTGTTTTCATTTATCACAATGTATGCTTTAATCTTTAGCTAAATGAATTTATAGATACATGGAGTGACTTCAGAGCTCTGTAAATGAAAAGACCACTCAACAAAAATGCCTAAATGGTTTAGTGAAATGCCTATGGATTTGTATAGTTAGCATGTTAGTGGTTAATCTGGGCTCAACCACCTTCACAACTCACTTCCCCCTCCCTCAAATTATTAAAATCAAAACAAGTTCTGGTAGAAAACATCTTCTCCTAGTCAAATCTAGACAAATCTTTAAATACCTTGATTTTCTATGTTCTAAAATAACAAAATTATTGGATATCACCTCCATGTAATTTAATTACATTTCATTAAGTTTCAACATTTCTTTATTAAATCTGTAAAAAGGCTATAAGCTTTAGTCACTAAACACTCATTCAGCAAAACCACCCAAAAAATGAATTAGCTAAGTTCTCAACCATTTCACAACTCCAGCTCAGTGTGTTCAAAATAACCCTGAACAAGTTGAAATCTCCAATTTAGCAAGAAATTTCCTACAATCCTCATCTAAAAGGAGGTAAGGGTCTTTTCACCCAAGGCACTGAATAGAGCTTTTCTTCTAAACAAAGTGCCTGAGGTGCTGCGAACAAACTGTAAAGGTAACTAGTTCTTTTGTTATATGGTCTCCTACAACCTTCTTATATTTAGAAGATTAATGACTGTTCACAGCTTCTAATCAATTATATCAGTGCAATGTAGTAGTGTCTGCTACAAAAATTCATGTGAGCCTAAGCCTTTTCCTAATTTTCAAACAGATTATCAGAACCTAAATGAGAAAGTTTAGAAGAATAAGATCCAAGAATTTTCAGTTTCATTACTATAAATTAAAATACTAATTTAATACTATTTACTTAAATATATTTAAGTATTTTATACTTTAGAGTTGATAAATTGGCATTTATAAAATTTTTACAGAGAAACATAAAAATAGTATTTTAGCATATACTATACACAGGAACACATGAAAAACCTCGTATGGTATTAATTCCTGTGAGACAATCTACTCTAGTTTATTGATAACAGAAAAGCGAGATACTTCCAAATATAGTGCCTTGATTTAATTTGTCAGTTAGTGTGCCTATAACGAACACTTGGATCAAATGAGAGCCACAAGTACCAACCAGTAACCCACCTAGTCTGCTTTGATTAATGTATGGAATCAACAAGGCCCAGAAAGGCTGCAAGGAAAAGTATGAAGAAGACAGCAGGACCACCTACACTTGCCCTTTCTCCTCAGAAAGAAAGGACTGTCGTCCCATCTCCCAACAAATCTCTATAACAGAAAAAGATAAACGTGGGGATTATGCCAAGTTGACCCCAAGCTTTGTTCTCCTCCTCAAGGCACGTTCAGTAAAATGACCTAAACACACATCTAATTTGACAAGCATTTAGGTTTACAAAGAAGAAGGTGAAAGTGAAATCATACTTGGAGCATTCATGGTTCTGTGTCAAAGGTCATTTAGCAGTATTTCAGTGACTTCTTACTAAAATCTGAAGTGGGCAGGGCATAGAGAACCACAAAATCATAGTATATCTGCTCTAGAAGGCATCTTGGAAATCATCTCTTCCAACCTTTTCGTTATATAAACGTATTTCATAACATTTGATTAACTCTGAATTTCCTAAGAGTTATTCACAGGATGATACTTACTTGTGGGAAAGACACACACACACACACATACACACACACACAAAAGGATAAGTGGGCATAACTATACAACTGCAAAATGAAAACCTATAACTCAAAGTCTATGCTTTAACTGATATAAATGATTAAATTTTAGGTTTAATATGCTCTTATAATAAATTACTGGATTTTTATATTTTTCTGAAGGAAAATATTCAGGACAGAAATTACAATGCTCTCAAAATATATGAAAAGAAATCAGAACCTTTTAAAGCAAACAAAATATGAGATTGAATGATCTTTTTAAAATGAACCAGAATTAATTGCTTAGGTTATTGAAACATTCTGAAAATGTTCAACTTAAAATGTTAACTATAATTTAGTGCTGAAATAAATTTTACTTTTCTCTGCCAAAAGGGTAATGTAGAAAGAAAGCCCTCAAGAGCTTCTTGAAACAAAAGCATTCAAAAAGAGACCTGGGGGAGGAGGAGGGGGAGGGTAAAGGGTCAGCAAGGGAACTGGGAAGGAATGACAATGAACTGGGCAGTTGCTGAAGATTTAGAAGAGCAAGTGCATTTTATTTTCACCATCCTTGAGACGTGTATTCAACAGCTACCAAACAAAGAGAGGTGAGCCATGCTGCTTAGAACTCAAACAAAATTTTGCTCTACCCCTACATTAAGGAAAGTGTGGAGGTTTTTTTGCAGGGGAGAAATGTAACATTTAGAATTTAGACTTCAATCTTAAGTATGGCTGCAATACCAGGCAAAATTTTAAACATCCATATTTACATTTTGAGTACTGTTAAAGTTTTCCAACAAGATTATCCAAATGACATTCTTCCATTCCATTATCTTTTTCTCATCTACACATCTCCATATAATAACTCTTCATTTGTTGAAGACTGTACCATAATCTTCCACTCTATCCAAACTTCTATCATATTCTTGGAATCTTTCAATGTCTACATATATACCCATAGAGCTTCCGTAATAAACATCTACTCCATTCTGTTCCTAAGACCTGACCATTTGTCATCACCCAGAACTCCTCCTCAACAAACTATAATTTCCAACATGTTACTCTCTGACCATACTTCTCTTCTGTATTTCTCATGCCTTCATTTCTACTGCACCCCACAGAGATCTCATGTTCTAGAATCCCTCAGTTTTTTTTAACAGCTCCCTCTCCTAGGCTCACACCCTTCCCCACTAGCTCTGCCACTAAAACGCATAAATTACTTAACCTCTCCTTACCCAGTTTCCACATCTGTAAAATGGAAATAATAACGTACTTCATCTTCGTTCATTTATTCAACAGGTATTTGAGCTCATTCTGTAAATCAGGCAGTGAGAATACAGACAGACAACAAAATAAACTCCCCTCCTTCATGGAATATACATTCTAGGACTGAGGTTTTACCAGGCTGGTTGTCAAGATAAAGCGGGTTAATATTTATAAAGAATAATGCAGGGCACATAATAATGCAACATTTGTCACAGCTCATCATCTAAACTGCTCTAACTTCAATACCTTAATTTCCCTAGCCTCATAACTTATTACTGTACCACTCTGGTAAAATCTCAGTCCTTGACTAAAGTTACATCTCCCATCACTTACTTGGCTACAGAGGGCATCTGAGTGAATCACAACTGTATCAATTTGTTCCATTAAAAATGGGGAGCTTCTAGTCTCAGCTAGATCCACAGGTTGGCTCACTGATTATTTTGTTTCTGGTTAGCTTCTTCTCTCCCTTATGGGGCTCCTTTCTCTCTGCTGGACCCTGAAACACCAATGCTCCCCAAGATCCTGTCTTCTGCCTTCTTTTATTTTCTTCTCAGCACATATACCCTCCATCTATGGCTCTATGGACCCAGCCTAGGGTCCCCAGTCACATCCCACAGCATCAGATTCAAAAGGTCAATTGCCTTGTTAGACCTCCCACACTGGTTATCTCACTACCATCTCAAACTAAAATATCCAAAACTGATTTCTTTAGCTTCTAAATTGACCCTTACTCATGTATGCTCTCTTTGTTTGGTGTCATCACCAACCATGCAGTCGCCCCAGCTAGAAACTCTGGATTTAAGCTTGTCTGCTTCTCCCCCATTGGCCATTCCCAAGTATCAAGTCCTAATGAATTTATGATTTACTAACAACAAAAGTAAAGAGTTTGAAATCTGTTCCCTCTTCTCCATTTCTATTAACACAGCCCTACTTTAAGCCCCCATCAGATCTTGTCAAGCCGACTACTTCATAAATGCCTTCCCTGCCTTCAATCTTTCCCCCTTAAAATTTATCATTCACAACAGCTACCAGTGTATTCTATTCAAAATCAAACCAGGTCCCTGCTTAAAAGTCTTCCATGGCTTCCCAAAGCCTAGAAAGAGAGACAAGTTCAAGCTCCTAAACATGGCATTAAAAACCCTCCATGATTTGGTTCCATACCCCTCCATCATTCTCTGTCCCTTATTTATACTCCTACAACACACACATGCTTGTACTGCCAGAACACATCATGCTGTTTCTTACCAATGTGCCTTCACTCCTGTTCTCCCTGCCCTCTAATCCCATTCCCGTTTCCCTCACTTTTTCTCTTTTTCCCTCAATTTTCTCTTTCTCTGATCCTTTAATATTCAGTTCAGACATTAACTTTTCCAGCAATGCTTTCTTTGGCCCTTCTTTCCATTTCTCTATATTACAGTGGCTGCATTGTACTACAAATATCTGTTTTCGTGATTCCATCCATCATTTGCAAGCTCTGTAAGTGCAGAACCCCAGTTTTACCCACCATTATATCCCTAGCAATTAGCACAGTGACTACAACACAGCAGGCAATTATTAAATGTTTGTCACATTATATAACCTTATCTCATACCAAGAATAAATATCAAGTACCAAACTGCAAAATTACATAAAACTGAAAATGAAAAGCTAGGTGATTTATTTATCTTTTCTGAATGTTAAGTGCTATGTTATCAGTGGGTCTTCAAGATTAGCTGCAGCTCCATTCAACAAAACCTAGACTTTTAAATTGCTCTAGTTTATCCTCCAAAAGGTTTCAAGTCTGCACTAAAAGAGTAAGTTAATAATTTATAAAATGTATTCCTAAGTGTTTTGACATCTAAAAGAAAGATATCTTGTGCCAAAAGCAGGATGTACTTGGTAGAGGAGGGGAGTAACGACATAGAGGCTTGAAGCCACAGATTAAATAATGTAATCATCCTAGAGAACTCTTTTGACCCAATTTTTAAAGGAAAAAAATTAATACAAATTCCTATAGTCCTTACATTAACACGCACAAATGAATTACGGAGTAACACAGCAGTTTTGCATTAATATAAAAGATATAATCGGGAAATATTTATCACTTTCTGAGAAACAATTTATGAAGGTTATCGCCCAAATTCTTGAAGGCTGTTTCATGTAGTATCACATATAATATACTCTTCCCTGCTGTGTGGAGATGGATTAACCTAAAACAATCGAAAACACCATATATTATATTACCTAGTCTTTCTAATAGAGAAGTGGGCAAAACAAATACAGATGTGGGTGGGACACTGTCATAATCACCCAGAATTCTTTGCTAGCATCTCAAATTACCTAATGGTCAGAGCTATAAATTGCTGTACATTCATGTGTGTTCTTAAAAATAAATGCCTTTATTCAACTGCAAGAGCTTTCCTTCTTATTTAAATGTAAATTACTGCTTAAAATATGCTACATATACGCTTGATCTTACAAAATAAAAACAGGCCACTAAAGTAAATTAAGTAGGAAATACTGTCTCTTTGAAGAATCTCTGAAAGTATATTTAGGCCACATATACAGTTTCAACTCTAAAGGAGAAGTCAGTAACAGTCATGTGCTTTGACTGATAAAACCATGTGTTGCTGAAAGTCATCTGAAGTGGCTGACAAAAGCCACACATAAAAAAGCTGAACTTTTTAGAAACAACATATTATCATGAGCACATAGCTATAGGATGAGTTCTCTCAAGAGCCTCTAAAGTAAAGTCTCCAAGTGGGAATAGTGTTAGGGGTTGACCCATGGAAAGACTTTTGTGTAGTTATAAAACCCTTGAATTTATATAGAAATTTCTGTAAGCTAACATCATATTCTCAATGGTAAAGAACCATTGCTCTAAAGGATTTGTCTGGTTCTTCTCTCTTTACCCCTGGTGTGTCACTTTCTAATATTACTACTAGTGTCACAAATCACGATTGCCTAATTTTCTCTATTCACACTCCCAACTTTATTTTAAGAATTTTCCAAAAGTACCATGTCAACATCCCTGAAAATTGCTTTCCTAAATGTATACATACTTCTGTTAAACTTTCTGATTTTAAATTATGACTCTATGAATTTACCTTTGGAATAAGAAAGAGAGGTCACTATCACCATTTAAGCATATGGTCATATCTGCAATTAGACTAACAAGTCCTTTTACCTATATACTTCTCTTGTCCCGTTAATCTATGGACATAAATTTCATTTTAGAGCAGTGTCTAAAAATACCAATTGCTGATATATTTTACATTCTTGGATAAAAGAAAGGGAATTGGATAATCTTTTCATCATTGTATGACAATATGCTAACAACCTTTAAAAACAGTACCCTATTTATTAAAGAATATTGAAAAAGATGTCATAATCCCCTTAGAGACCTACTTCCTATGGTTTTCTAGAGCTTAGAGGTTAAAAGCACTATATGGAGCCAGGATGCCTATATTTGAATATAGGCTCCACCTACTAGCTATGTGACCTGAGACAACAACCTCTCTGTGCCTTAGTTTCCTTACCATTAGGATAAGAATAACAATATCTTCCTCATAGGATTTTATTGCAGATGAAATGAGTTAGTATTTTTGAACTGCTTAAAATAGTACCTAACATATAAACACTATAAAGTCTAATAAATAAACAAAATGGTAATATTCTGAAAGTGTTATGCCTACAAATGCAATTATAAGAATAAAAGACATATAAGTTAGAAAAATATAAGGGGCACCTGGCTGGTTCAATTGGTAAAGCATGCAATTCTCGATCTCAAGGTTATGAGTTTATGAGTTCAAGCCCCATGTTGGGTGTAGAGCTTATTAAAAAAAAAATTTACAAAATACTTGAAGGGGCGCCTGGGTGGTTCAGTCGATTAAGCATCCGACTCTTGGGACTCTTGGTTTCAGCTCAGGTCACGAGCTTGCAGTTTTGAGAATGAGCCCCCACCCCCCACCCCCCCCACCCCCCGTCTTGAAATCGAGCTCCCGTAGGGCTCCCGCACTGAGTGTGGAGTCTGCTTAAGATTCTCCTTCTCCTCTCCCTCTGCCCCCCTAGCCCCACTCACACACACGCACTCCCTCTCTCTCTCTAAAAAAAAAAAGAGAGAGAGAGAGAGAAAAGAAAAAGAAAAATATAAGTTAAGGCAATACCCTTCTCAACCGTCTCAAAATGTGGCCAATAAACAGGGAATATATGAGGGGCATCTGGGTGGCTCAGCTGGTTAATAGGCATCTGATTTCAGCTCAGGTCAGAATTTCAGGGTCCTGAGATCTAGCCCAGCTTCTGCTCGTCCCTCTTCTTTTACCCACCGACCCCTCACACCCTCACTCATGCACACTCTCTCTCTTAAATAAGTTTTAAAAATCTTTTAAAAAACGAGGAACTATATGAAGGCAGAAAACATGTAAATTTAGTGCTTAGAAAAATGTAAAAGAATTAAAAACTGTACCTTTGAGATAAATAAATACATTTGAAGTCTCTCACAAGGGATAGAAATTATTATGCTCTATTAAATACAAAAATAGTATTAAAAAACTAAAAAAAGCCAAAAAAATTGACATTTGAGAATTCAGAGACTAAATGTAGATATATAGGAAATACACAGCATTTTCCCCAAAATGATTCACTTTTTTTCTAGTTACTATTATCCATTAATTATTATCAGTAAATATCATTCTCATCAGTAATTATCAATACTAAGTATGAAATAAATAATTCTATAGAATAAGTTTAAGGTAAGAAGAATAGAATAATTATTTGAGTACTTACCATCCAGTTTTTTTTTTTACTTTCAGCTAGCCAGCATATAGTACATCATTAGTTTTTGATGTAGTGTTCAACGATTCATTAGTTGTGTATAACACCCAGTAAAAAAATCATTACTCTTACCCGTTTTATCTACTCTGTGTAGAAACAGAGTATCTTCCCAAACTCATGTTATTCACTCATCCCTAAATTTTATATTTATCATTTCCTTTACAGCTGTACTATATTTGTATTCTTATTACTTCATTTTGCATGTTCTTGAATTTTATATAAATAGAAACATGTTGTTGTATATTCTTCTATGATTTGTTTTTTCCCAACATTATATTCCTAAGATGGCCCAAGCTGCTGGGCATGGCTATAATTCATTCATTTTCAGACTTGTATAAACATTCCGTTGGATGAATACACCACTATTCATCTTACTACTGATAGATATTTGAGTTGTTTTTTGTTGTTTTGTTATTATAAATAAGACTATATTAACAACTATATACATCATCGGATCATCTATATAGAGGTTTCTTTAAGACATACTTAGGAAGAGAAATACTGGATCATAGTGTATGTGCATCTTCAACTTTAATAATGCCATTTTTTTTTCTGGTGGATGTACCAATTAACATTACCATCTGCACTGCCTAAGTGTTCCAGTTGCTCCATATTCACATGAACAGCAATACCATTTGGTCTTGAATTTTTGAGAATCTAGGAGGCATGAAATAACTTTTTCATTGTGTTTTTAATTTGCATTTCTCTGATTACATATGAGGTTGAATATCTTATAATGTGTTTACTGGTCAAATGAGTTTATTCTTTTATGAAGTGTACATTCAACTCCTTTACCCAGTTGTCTATTAAGTTGTTATCTTTAATACAATGTGTGGCAGATCTTTATATATGCTAAATACTAATCCTTAAAACTCTCTTTATGGTATCTATTGGTGAAATTATTAATTTTCATGAAGTCATATTTGCCAATCTTTTGTATTTTGTGTTTTATGTATTTTTATCTTATTCAAAGTCATGAAAACATTCTACTCTATTATCTCTAAAAAGTGTTAGCTTTACCATAACTATACAATTACCTTATAGATCTAGATCTATAATCCAGCCCAACTAATTTCTCTAAATAATATGAGATAATGGCCCAACTCAATTTTTTCCATTTAATTAACCAACTACCTCAGTTATTGAAAGAGCCATCCTATTTCCACTGACTGGCAATACAAGTGCCATTAAAGATCAAGTTTCTTTAATGAGTATCTTGCTATTATCCCTTGAATGTTTTAAAGAACTTGCTCTAACCTGTGTGGATTTGGTATTTTTCTTTGCAAGAATATTTTTCCTTTATGTTTTAAGACTTTTCAATTTTCTATTCCTTTTTGAGCTAATATGAGCTACTTTTTTCTAGGAATTTGTCCATTTGATATAAACTTTCAATATGCTAGCATAAAGATGATTCTTCCTGAAACATCTGTAGTAACATCCTCTTTTTCATTCCAGTTATTGCTTTGTGACTTCTCTTTTCCCTTGATTAATCTTGCTGACAGTTTTCAATTTTGTTAGTCTTTTCAAATAATCTATTTTTACCTGCACTCTTTCCTCTCTGATTTACTTTTATTTTCTATTTCATTAATTTGTATTTACTTTTTACTTCAATTGGGGGAGTATTCTTCTAGTCACTTCTAATTCTTAGGAATGCAATTTTTGTTTTTCAGCATTTATTCCTTCAATGTAAGCATTAAAGTCTATAAATTTCCATAAAGTATTAGTTTATCACATAAGTTCTGATATATGGTATTTTATTACTGTTAAATTATATTTTCTAATATTCCTTACAAGTATTTCTTTTACCCATGAGTTATTTGTAAACAATATATCTCAACTTCCAAACATACAGGAAAATTATGGTGCTAACTTACAGCTAATGTCATTGTAAACAGAGAATGTAGTATAATGCCAATCCATTTAAATTGTGAAAACTGGCTGTATTTGACCAGAATGCTATCACTTTTTGTAAATAGGTCTTATATGATCTTAAAGAATTTTTTAAAGTAAATTTTTATTTATTTATTTATTTATTTATTTATTTATTTATTTATTTTTAAAGATTTTATTGATTTATTTGACAGAGAGAGAGACAGCCAGCGAGAGAGGGAACACAAGCAGGGGAAGTGGGAGAGGAGGAAGCAGGCTCGCAGTGGAAGAGCCTGATGTGGGGCTCGATTCCAGAACTCTGGGATCACGCCCTGAGCCAAAGGCAGACGCTTAACGACTGAGCCACCCAGGCGCCCCAAAGTAATTTTTAAAAAGTATTCTGAGATTCAGTGTTTCCTAAATGTCCATTACAGCAAGGTTGTAATTCCTGCTTATTAAGTTCTTCCATATTTTTTTTTAATTTCTTTGCTTATTCCAATATTTACTAAGAAAGATTATTTTAAGTAATTCACAATGCTGATGAATTTGCCTGTTCCTTCTGTGGTCCTATTTTTTGCTTAATATATTTTCAAAGTGTATTATCAGGTACATACAAGTTTAGAATTATCATTGCTTTTATCATTATTTAGTGACCCTCACTCTCTAGGATAGTTTTTCCAAAAAGCCAACTTCAGATGATATTAATATAGCCACACAACACAACCTTTCTTTAGTAAGTCCTGTCAAGCGTATCTTTTTACATCCTATTTTCGAGTTTTCTATATCCTTTTTAAAGATATGTTTTTTATAAATAGTACATACCTAGATTGTGTTATTTTATCCAACCAACAATCAGCTTCTGTTAACTGGAGCATTTTGTCAGTTTACATGCACTGTAATTACTAATATATTTGCATCTATTACTAATCTTACTTTGTGCTTTCCACTTGTCTTTTTTCTGTTTCTCTTCTTTTCCTTCCTTTTTTTCTTTTTTAGATTATTTTTTCTCATTCTATTTCCCTCCTCTACTAATTTGAAAGATAGCCATACTATTTCTAGATTTTTATTTCTTATCTCAGAAATTTTAACATGAATACTTAACTTACCAAAGTCTACAGTTAATCAATAATTTTACCTTCCTCCCAGGTTTTATACAGTGTTTGTCTATACCTACCCATATTTACCATTTCCTGTGTTCTTTATCTTTACATCTCAGACCTTCCATCTGTAACCACTTTCTTCATCTGTGAGAATATGGTGATCAGAAACTCAGAGAACATGATGACAGAAGTATGACCACTACTGTTACCTGACTGCTGATTCAACCAAATACAGTAAGGGCAGATGGAAATCCCCAAGCTCTATACAACCCAGGTGAACAAGAATAAGATGGACGTTAGTGTGGCCATGAGACCTTAAAATAGCTAATACCTTGCTTCCCTCCCCACATGCTTAATATATTAGACTCTCAATATAATAGACACTCAAAGTCTGTCTTACTGCCCTGAACTATTTTTGCAGTTGGTACAGTAAAACTCCAAATCTATCTCTAATGAAAAACAAAAGGAGGAGGATGCTTCCCACTAAAAAAAAAAAAAAAAAAAAAGCTTGATGTGATGGAAATTAAAATTACATAGCATTTTATGACCATTAAGTTTGACTATTGTAACACATAATACATAAGACAAGGTAAGCATATAAATAAGGTAAAGGTATAAATGGATACAAGTAAAATGAGGCTACATTTTAAAGTTTAGATTAAGAACACTTAGTATATAACATACAGATCACAAAAGCCCCTTAACATACAAATTAGGTCACATGTAAAATATGGTGAGAAGAAATGAGTGAGAAAAATGGTGTATAAATAAGACACTTTTTTTACATAAAAATTATTAACTTAGAAGTTGAAGCATGTATTTCCCCAGCACTTGGGACTAAAAAAAGGCACTGTCTTTAATCTTTACATCTTGTAGCATAAAGTAACTCCCAAAAAAGCTTGAATTTTTTTGTTCAGTAAGAAAAACATATCAGGCCTACAGCTATTTTCAATGAGAAACACTCAGGAAAATAAAGTTTTATTTTATTTGGAATCTGAAGTTTCATGGATGCCTAGTTATTTCAGTGTAAACAATAAAACAGCCAGCCTACTTATTAGCCTCATTTAGCATAGGCAATCAGGTACTGGGATCATGCCAGCCAAGGAATGGCAAGGATTGTCTAACTGTATTTTATTAAATATCTGTAATAGAGAATGGATATCAAAGAATATATAGCAGGTTCCCAAGATGGAGTTCTACACAGAACCATTAATGAGTGCCAGAAATAACCCAGAAATTTATGAAGAAATAATAAACTCAAAGGATTTTACACGTTTGGAGAACCATCATTAATAGCAGTAAAACCATCTTAGTCCATAAGGACTGTAGGTATACAACACATTTATATAAGCTCTGATTTAATGATTGGGAAAGAGGAAAAAAAATGAAAACATAATTCTTTACAACAGTGCAGAGTTCAGAAATGCATAGCCAACTTGATGCATAAATTTTATTTTGTAACTTTTTAAAAATTTATTTAGATTCAATTAATTAACATATAATGTATTATTTGTTTCAGGAGTACAGGACTGTGATTCATCAGTCATATATAATACCCATTGCTCATTACAATACATACTCTCCCCAATGTCATAGATTTTAGCAACCAACTCTAACCAAGGCCACTTTTGTTTCTAGTAAAGGATGCTTTTTATTGATATTGATGATGATGGTAGAAGTGGTGTGATGGCAGCAACATTTTAGAGTAAGTACTACATGAATCTATTAGCATTGTATTATATATAAGCAAAAACTCAGAAAAGCAGGACAAATCAGCTTTTACCTTAATAGTTTTTCCCACTTTTAGCAAAGCATGTATACTCCTGAATTTTTAATCATTTAAAATTTAATACATAAGGAAAATAAGATGATGAACTATAGAATTATATTCAAGTCACTCCCTGCTTTAAGATCTTTGGCGATTCTTTAACACTTTCAAGACAGAATTCAATCATAGCAATATAAAGCTGTTTTTTTTTTTCATTTGTTTCCTATCTAATTCTCTCATGTTTAGCCATTCCTCCACTCACCCTACAGAGTTCAGCCAAACCTGTGACTTGCAGGTCCCACAATATATGTATGCGTGTGCATGTGCACATGCATGTGTGTGTGATATGCTTCTGCACATTCTATTCCCCTACCTGGAGTAATATATTCCACATTTTTACTAAGATAACCTACACACATCCTTTAATATTGGCCATCCCCCCATGCATATAGCATAGAATATCATCACATCAGTTATCAAACTATATTCTAAAGGTTTGTTTTCCTGGATTTTTTTCCCCCTCTGGTACACTGTAAACTCTTTAAAGCAAGAAACTGCATTTTTTCATCTTCAGAGTCTCATTGCCTAGCACACATTAATCCATCATATTCATTCTACAGATGAACAGATTTAGGCCAAATAAATTATTTTCCCAATGTCACAGGCCAATTAATGGCAGATTTAATATTAGACTAAGATTTCTGGCTAAGACTTCTATCTCCTAGTTCAATGCTCTTTCCATAAATATACCTACAGATACCAGATCAGAAGGAATTATGTCACTAGTATCTAGAATGTTCAAGGCAGATACAGAGCTAAATGGAATATAAAAAAATAAGTGCTTTAAAAACAAAAATAAAACACAAGTTAGTTATGATGGATTTTCAAGGAATAGGAATAGGTGATAAAAAGAAAAGTCAGAAAAATACTATCTTAAAAGAAAGAATTATGTGGGAGCTATTTCGGTGACATATATTTTACTCATAAATATGAGTAAGTAAATAAATGCATCTGTAATCAACTCATCAAAGTTCAAAGGAATTAAAACATTTTTTCTTTAATCATAACAAAATGAGGGGTAACGTATGTAGCTAAAAATCAGTAAGACCAAGCATTTATGCCAAGGTAATTGGCACAATAATAATTTATTTTAGCCAAGGTAAAAGGGGGTGTTAATGGGGGTAGCTTTATTTGGTTGTATAAGTTACCTTTTATTGGGCAAAAAAAGGTAAAGAGAGTAATATTCTAACTTAAGTGAAAAATCACCAACTTAAGAAGAATGGACTGAAAGGGATCAGAGAAAGCATTTCTGAAGAAGAAATATCTGAGATACATTCCTGTCCACCTTTCAAAATAGAGCAGAAAATATGAGGTAGGGAAAAAGGAAATATACTTCAGGTAGAAGGAACAAAAGTATATTCAAATGCATGGAGGGAAAAACAGCCTGTGGATATAGGAATCTATAGTTAAAAGGAGGAGGAAGCAAGTGGTCCACAGACAGAAGAAATAGCAGGGACAGGATCATAAATCTGGGCCTTATATGTCATGGAAAGAATCTTGGTTTTATCCAATAAGTTAATTAAGATCCAGAGAAGGCATCTGATTGGGAGAATTATTAAATCAGCTGGTTTTTACAAATATAATCTTGGCAGCAGCCTGCATGGCAAAGAAGAGTAGGGACAAACAATAGGCCAGTATAAGAGTACATGAGAAATGAAGATCCTAAAGCAATAGAGATAGGAATAGAGAGCAGGGGCGCCTGGGTGGCACAGCGGTTAAGCGTCTGCCTTCGGCTCAGGGCGTGATCCCAACGTTATGGGATCGAGCCCCACACTGGGCTCCTCCGCTATGAGCCCGCTTCTTCCTCTCCCACTCCCCCTGGTTGTGTTCCCTCTCTCGCAGGCTGTCTCTATCTCTGTCGAATAAATAAATAAAATCTTTGAAAAAATGGAGAGCAAAAGACTGATTTGAAACACATTCAGAATATAGGACTGGCAGATTTGGTAATCATCAGATTATGAGAGGGAAACCCCAGGTTTTAACTTGAGTGTAATACACTGGCGGTGGCACTGACAAGATCATGAATGAGAAGGAAAGTGAGACTCGGTGGGAAACTAATTTAAGTTCAAGTTTGGACTTGTGAAATTTGACAGTGCTGTGGAATATATATGGGGAAAAGTTGCACAGACAACTGTATGTACATTTGGAACTCAATCTAGTTCTGGCAAGAGAGAAAGATTCTGAAAACATTAGCATATAGGTGGGAGCTAAAACTAAAATAATTGGGTCAGACTTCTAGGTAGGGTATATTGAGTGAGAAGAGTCATATCAAAGAGAAAGAGGCTCTAAAACAAGAATGTTGGAAAAGATGAGAATTTAAGAAAAGAGTAAAAATGCAGAAACTAAGGAAGCAAAACCTTCCAGGAGATTCAACAATAACAAATATAGGAAAGTCAAGTAAGATAAAGGTTGAGAAAGGCTGGCAGGATTTGGAGGTCACTGGAGACCTTTACTACGAACAGTAAGGTGGAATCCTTATACAAGAAACTCAGAGACAGTTAAAGAAATGTTCATTTCAAAGGGATAAAATTAT
Source organism: Ursus arctos (assembly GCF_023065955.2). Taxonomy (NCBI): domain Eukaryota; kingdom Metazoa; phylum Chordata; class Mammalia; order Carnivora; family Ursidae; genus Ursus; species Ursus arctos. The sequence continues at coordinate 7,683,985 of NW_026622986.1, forward strand.
GTCTCTTAATGAATTCAAGATAAATGGTAGGTTTGAACAAATTCCCATGTAAAGATAAAAGCTATGGAATGTAAAAAAGAACTGGTATAATGCTAAACTCATTAAAACTGTGTAGGAAATAAGAGACCATGAAGATAACATTCACTACGGACACTATCTTTGGGCATCTTTCTCTGAAACTCTAGCTTCATTCAAGTATGTCTCTGTGAATTAAAAATGTGTCAAGGACATGAAAAATTCTGAAAACACTGACTAAGCACAACGTCACTGCTCTCAGTTTAAAAATGTATAAAACCAGGAAAGTAGGGTTTGTGTTTCTCTACAATCTTGAGCTCTGGTTCTTAGTTGGGTCCTAAATAATATTTTTAAAATACTCAAACAGAAATCCTCACACAGAATTTTGATTAGTATGACCGAGTTTTAGCCTCTTGTAAACTACTCAGGGCTACCTCAGGCAGGCTTGTTGATGAAGATCAAAACAGGGTAACAGACAAAAATTAACCTGACATGGATCATAGACTTAAATGTTAAAGCTGTAAACTTCTAAAAACGTAAGGGAAAAAAATCTTGGAATGGGCAAAGATTTCTTAAAACACAAAAAGCACAAAGCCTAAAAGAATAAATTATAAATTGGACTTCATCAAAATTTAAAACTTTTGGCACTTTGAAGATACCATTAAGAAAATCAGAAGATAAGCCACAGAAAGGAAAAAAATACTTTAAATACCTATCACTAAAAAAGAATTTGGATCCTGAATATACGAAGAACCCTTACATCCTGATAATAAAAAGATGAGCAACCCAATTAAAAATGTGCAAATGACTGGAACAGACATTTCATAAAAGAAAATACACAAATGACCAATAAGTACATCAAAAAGATACTCAAACATCATTATACTGAGTTCCAAATTAAAGCCAAAAGAATACTATGACGTAGCTATTAGAATAGTTAAAATTAAAAACATGGACAAATGTTTATGAGGACTGGAACAACTAGAACTTTCATACATTGTAAAATGTAAAATGTTACAAACACTTTAGAAATCAGATCATCAGTGTCTTACAAAGTCAAGCACGTACCTACTATATGACCCAGCAATTCAAATCTTGGGTATTTACCCAAAGGAAACGTAAGCATATATCCACATGAAAATTTGTATGTAAATGTTCACAGCAGCTTTATTCTATACCAAAACCCAGAAACAACCTAAATATTTTGCCCACTGTAGGTGAATGGATAAACAAATTGTGATATAGTCATGCAATGGAATGCTACTTAGCAATACAAAAGGAATGAACTACTGATACATACAATAACATGGATGAATCTTGAAAACATCACATGAGTAAAAGAAGGCAGGCAAAAGAGTACATACTGTATGATTCTGTTTATAGAAACGGTAAGAGTAAAACTAACCTCTACGAATCAAAAATAGATCATTGGTTGCTTGGGCCAGACTAGGCGAAGACTGAGGTGAGGTACAAGAGAACTTTCTGGGATGATGGAAATGTTCTATAACTTAACTGTGGTGGTGATTACACATGCATGTAAGTATGTGAAAAGTCATCAAAATGTAAATGCATAATGACGTATGTAAATTATACCTCAATAAAGTTTATTCACACACACACAAAATGGCACAACTTCAACTTTTATGAGTGCTGTGATCTATGCCACAAGAACATACTATGTGTTAAGAATACATCCAACCATATTCTTTAAAATATTCCCAACTAAGTGAATGAATCTGCATGAAATTCTATGGACTGCACACTCCTTAGGGTATTCAAATACAGACTATAACGTTTGGCTTCTTTGGGCTTGGGTTCTTTGTGATATGCAACAGAATAGCATGGGGACATTATCCTTAAAGTTCATGTCCTTATTAGATATAAAAGTAATATGGTAAGGTCTCCCTCAATATAATACCCCTTAAAGTGTCCAAGGCAGACTTCCTCAATCTGAAAGACATATCACAAATAGCATTAAGATACTATTCTACTACTGATTTAACAAACAGCCTTGTTCTTGGGGCCAGAACAACTAAGCACTGTTTAAGGTCAAAGTTATAGAAACAATGAATAAATTTTATAACCACATCCTTTTGGATTGAAGTTATTTAAGAGTGAATATTGGACAAGAGGATAAGAAATTTGTCAGTTGATGGAAAATATATTTAAAACAAATAAACTTAATCTAATAATGTAAGTAAAATTTTAAACAAATATAAAGCACAGTGCTTTATACTCCTCATTTAACCTTCCCAACTCTGAAATTATCATACCCATTTTACACATGGGGATATTCAAGCATAGGGAGACTAAGTAACTTGGTAAAGGTGACTCAGCTAGTAAATGACAGGATAACCCACACTCTTAACCACTCTGTTTCCCTTAAGAAATAAATGAAGGAAGGAAGGAAGGAAGGAAGGAAGGAAGGAAGGAAGGAAGGGAGGAGAAGGGAAAGGAGGGAAGGGAGGGAAGGAAGGAAAGGAAGGGAGGAAGGAAGGAATTCTATATTCAAAAGGTGAATGCCAGATGCATTAAATATTTAAATATGAAAGGTAAAATTACAGAACTATTAGAAGAAAACATAGGAAAATATCTTTGCAATTTGTTGATCAGAAGGACTTTTTAATGCCCACAAAATAAAAAATTTTAAGTACATTAAAATCAAGGATCCATGTACCACTGTCAAAATCAACACATGGTGACACACTGGGAAAATATCTGCCATGTCTAAAACCACCAAGGGATTACTATCTCAGATAGAGGATTCTGGGAAGCCAACAAAAAATGGAAACCCAACCAAAAAGAAGGGCAAAGGGTATGAATGGCCCAGACATGAGAAGGCAAACACAAACAATTAGCAAGGATATGAAGAAAATGATCAACCTCCCTGGTAAACAGAGAAACGTATCACAACAACCAAACCATAAGATTCCATTTAACAACACTTACATTAGCAAAATGTAGGACATTCTACAACATCAAATGCTGGCAAAACTGGGAAAAAGTAAAAATTTGTATACAATTTTTGTGAGGGTAAAAATTGGTGTAGCCATTTCAGAAATAATCTGGCATAATTTAGTGATATTAAATACATGACTAATCTATTACACAGCAATACCACACCTGGATATATATACCCAGAAAAACTCTTTCCACAGCCATTAGCAACATGTATGAAGATGTTTATTACAAAATTATTTGTACTCAAGAATTGGAATCAATCTGGGCATCCATCATTAGGAGAACTGATAATTTGTGCTACATACAAACCATGAAATGTTAGAATCAATGAACTAAATGTACATAGAGCAACATGAACAGATATCAAACAATGCTTAATGAAGAAAGTAAAATATATAGCGAAATAGCAGTTATATAGATGTAAACCACACAAATAACATTATTTTACAAGGATAGAGGCATAACCACGAATATATATAAAACATAAGATTGGGTGCAAGTGAGGGTTGGGCAAGAGTTGAGACTGGGAATTAAAAGGAAAAATTATAATCCAAATAATGAGTGTATGCCTCTAAACAATACAAACCTAACTTTGTTATCTGAAATGTTTTAAGTGATACAGTTACGTCAACTATTAAATTTGATAAAGTTATGCAAATGGTTAAGACATCCCTTTTTCTGGGATGACTGACTATTCCTTACAGTACATCTTGGTCTTAACCATGATAAATTTGAAAATTCATGGCATTCAGTTCTTCCTGGTTGCCGTCATAAACATGCTCGAATGGCCTAAAAAAAAGGAATACTGAGCTTAAAGCTGTAACCTAGTCAAGCTAACTAGTAAAAGGAACTTGGCAAAGTCATTTTACTTCCCTGAATGTTTGCTTATCTGAAAAAACAAATTTGAATGATTCTCTAAATCTCTCCAGCTCTGAAATTATTTGTTTTCCTAATACTTATTCATATGGAATTATTTTCTCTCTCCCCCAACAGTTTACTCCAACCCCCACCAAAAAACAACAATAAAAACAAGAAAACCAAAAAAAAAAAAAAACAAAACAAAAAAAACAAAACAAGATCAAAAGATACTTAAAAAAGTGATGTAGCAATAGGAATGAATAACAACTTAGCTTCTCAAGGTAGAAAGGAGAAAACACTAGAGATACAGTGATTTTCACAGCCTTTTCAAGTATGTAACGCAGAGTATTTCAGCCCAAGTTCAATCTACTCCTTGAAGGATTTACCACATGTCACTATTACCTCTTCTAAAACGTAAGTTAAAGTCTCTCGTGGAGTTTCTACTTGAACGCCCTAAACTTCAGCTTATCTGTATCAGTTTTCAGATAAAAAAATATGATCTCTAAAAATCCCTTCCATAATAAACATGTAAGACTCCAACAGAAAAATGAATTTTTAAATTAACAAACTAGTCATACTCTGAGCATCTAACAAAAAAGAAAGCATTCAATTAGAAGTGTGGATTAAATAGGGATTAATGACCTTAAGAGTAAGGAAAATTAGAATATATCATAGGTTGGTGACGATGGACAACTGAGATATCTAAAAAACAATGGTATCACATATTATAAAAAGAAAATTGAAACCAGAATATTAAAAATATCTAAAAACCAAAATTAAGATATTTACAATACCTAAAAATTTGAAACTATATTTTAAAGGGGAAAATAGAAGACTTGCAATATTCTTAGAATACAACAATAAACATGAGAAATCGACATCGTTTGCTTATTTATCTCCCATTCACATTTAATTTTAAATATGGATGGGGGAGGGGGGAGGGGAGTGGGAATTAAGAGGTCACAAAACATCTGTTACTAATAATTCCAGCACAGATGTAGTTGTTACTGCAAAAGCGACGAAGTTGTTCCCAGGCTGCCATACTACAAGGTCTCCTACCAACAGCCATAGTTTATACTCAAAGTCCATGTATCAAGTCTCAATAAATACATAAAGTTGATTATGAAGAGAATTGTCGATATGGACAGATACATGCCATCCCTATAAATATAGTAGGCATGTATTAAATAACAGGAAGATGTTTGAAGAAATAAATGAGATAAAGATAACTTTTAAGAGAATGAAAAAATAATAACATTTCATAGCTATAATACAAGTGTAGACTTACACTTGGCTGTTTCTGCTTTACCTTTTGGAATCTTTCAATTTGTCTACATCTAAATAATATACTTCAAAATGTTTTAACAAAATTAATGAACTGAGTTCTAAATATTAAAATTTTTTCTCTGAAAACAATCGTAAGGGAGATTTTGCTTATTAGAGAACACTGTTATGTTTAAGTGCTACAGAATCTTTTCAAGCAACCCAGTTCCATGTTAACAAGCAGTATAACCCACCATCAAGGTTAAAAATCTAGACATGCTCATATACACCACACTGAAAATTTTTATTAGTTAAAATTGATGTCCTAAGAATGCTTCCTCTAAGAATACAATTCTGTAAACACTATCCCATCCAAAGCAAAGATTATTTCCTAAAGCAAAGCATGTATAATAGATTACATTTTAATTGAGGTTACTAAAAACTTGTTTTATTAGGTGTATATCCATTAATCTTCTTTCAATTTACATCTAGTTTAATGATATTTTACTAATAATATGTACAAAATATAGCCTTCTAAAAAGTGTTTGTAAAAATATTTTATTTCCTAGCCATGGTACTTTTCTAGTTTAAGATTTTTAAAATTTTCTTTCAACAATGAACTTTTATTCTAGCTTCTATCTCTACTGGAGAGGAACAGACATTTCCCCACGAATTAGTGATCATGCTGCAAACATTAAGAAGCCTTTTCCAATCCCATATACCATTCTACAATTTCATCAAGTCCTCTAACCTTTCATTACACTTTTACATATTAATGCATATCTTCTTCCAACATCTACATGATTTTTCTTCCTCTCTACTACAATTCAATACAGGTAGTTGTGAGTAGTTAACAATATAATTCCACATGATGTTGCATCTGTGTTTACATATGGCTCTAATCACATGCTAAAAAGTAATTTATACAGGGGAAAGCAAAAAAGGAGAAAAAAAACAAAAACCCAATTATGGGAAATGATTATGTTATTTTTAAAGTATCATTTCCAATTTGATAGAACTTTCTCACTTCTCGCCATATGCTTCGAAGCAACTAAAATTGCAAACAGAGGGTACAAACTTTCAAAAATACTATAGAAAGAAAAAATAATGAAATATTCCATATGCTTTTACGTAAAGCTCATCTTAACAAATGACTGATGCTTTTCCATTTATAAGATACTTTAAGTTTTGCTTCATGCCACAATCATATATGTTATGGCTTTGTGGTAAATTTCTCCAGTTCACAAAAGTAGTAAGTGAATCGCCTACTTACTACTGAGCTCTAGGAATTAAGTGAACACCAAATTCAAGAAACATCTGTCAGGAAGTGTAAAACTGTATTTATATGTACACACACACACTCTTGAAAAACCATGACACCCTAAAATGAGAAATTCACACAGGCTTACCTGGTAATTCAGGTAAGTCCTACTTAATTCAAGAGAAACAGTATTACTATTGCATTATGATACTGCTGTTGGTGCATTTATAGAAACACCATTAAAAATAATTAGAGAAATAAATATTTCTAACATTTGACCTAACAAAAGGCTTCCAAAAGTTTACAGTTATATTAATGTAATTATATGGACACACAACAAAAATATATTATTAAATACATCAAGTCTCATGCAATTATTTATATGTGAAAGTTATAATACCAACTTACACAGTATGAAAAGAATTCATGAATACAAACATACAATAATTATCAAACTACAGACACTTTTTTGCTCCATTTAAAACATCAAAACAAACTTGTATTTCTTAATTTACAATTGATAAATATAAAATTTATACACTACCTAATTCTGATTCTTAACTAGAAGGGAAAGGAAAAAATAAAATCTAAAAATCACTAACATCTGAGTGACTGCTGGTTAAAACCTTCTTTAGTTGTTGTCTGCCCAACCCATGTATAGTTTAAGTTTACATAAGTTACGGGAACATAATTAGACAGAATTAACAATCAATTAATTGCATTTTTTCTTAACCATATTTAAGTTTGCATCTTTTAAACACCTAAAATACATGTTTTCAGGGAATCTTACAATGAATAAAAAAGGTTAAAAAGTATAGTAAATATGCAAGATAAATACGGGCCAATCATTACATATTCTTTTCCAAACCTAACAACATATAAACAAACTTAAAAAAAAAAAAGCAGCAATACAACTGGTCTAAAGCAAGACTAAATTGATAGCAATATCAATCTCAGTATTTAAAAAGCTCAAATTTATAAAATTGTTCAAGTTAAAACACTTCTACTTCTTTCCATCGTAGCAGATTAGAAAATGCTTATGCCTAATTCACCCAGGGCTAGTTTTAAGTAACACTAAGACCCAGAATTACACCAAAGGTCCCTATTAATGCAGAGGTCCCAATCAACAGGAGATAGAGAGACTTATGGTGTTACTACACCAATAATCATTTTTGTTAGCATCCTCTACTGGTGGTTTCCAAAGACAGCAAGTGGAAATGGTGCAAATGACAGAAAAATATGTACCTGCTATTCCATTTAAAGTGAATTAATCAGCATATGGTCATTAGTAGCTAGAGCACATTTCTCTCCCCCTCTCCAAAATGCATACGTACTTACATATGAAAACCACACAGAGTAGAAGTGGAAAATTAGAAGACATATTTTTAAAATACAACAAAGCATTGCATTACAAAAGGTAAAAATCGATTTTACGCAATTCTAATGCCACTCCTTCACAGATGACTAACATCATCACCATAAAGTTACTACCTAATGTTTGATGTTTTAGCCAAGCCTTGCTCAATTGGTTTACCCGTCAAGTTACATTACTTGATTCTCCCATTAATATACTACCCTGCAGGTATATTCTAGAAAGGAAATTAAAATGTTTTACTGGAGGCTTAGCAGTAAAATCTGCATATCTTATTTCCAAATGAACAAAAAAATTATTTACATATAAATAACAATATAAAGTATCTCTATGACTATCGCCCACTGTACACATCACTTATTCCCCCATTAAAAAGATTTAAGAGTTAACATTTTTCATGCAATTCTCTCCAATAAACAACTGCAACTTAAATATGACTGCGTTGCTAAGAAATATTAACCAGCACCTATTCTGAGGTTTCACAACACAATGGCATATAACTTCATTTTTAATTTGCAAATTATAACGCTTAATCAAATAGCAGGGCTGTAATCATCGGCAATGGATGAAATGCATTTGAGAACAAAAAGAAATACAAGGACAGAGCCAAAAGTGATGAAAATGGAAGATACCTGTAGTAGTACGGTGCTATCTTAAACACCTTTTGTTTTCGGAGAGTAATGCATACTGCAGACAAGACATTTTGTGCTAAACAGCCCAAATCTGTTTTTCTAATATTAAACACAAAGGAAAAACACTGACAGCAAGCGTGGTAAATAAATCCCTCCCTTGAGAATGAAAGCAGCAGACAGGAGGGGGCTGACATACATGCAGGAGAAAACTAAACACCATCTTTTTTCTACCTGCACAAGTTGCCATTTGCTGCAGCGATCGAGAACCTCTTTTTCCTGTTGATTTCAAGTACCTTTCAGGATAGCTTTTTTCCCCTTAAGTCATCTGTTGATATGCCTTATGAGTGTAATATTCATATCACAGGATCTTTAGGAGAAAAATCCATTCTTTCCTGTTCAGGTAAACATGTTTACAGCAGCTGCACAGACGCTGGGTGGTTCAGACTCACATGTCACACACATGTCGTCAGCAACAAGAAAAGCCCCTTTCTCTGGCGATGAACATTTTAAATAAGGTAAAAAGCGAGCAGCCCTTTCCGAACCAACTTACCTTTCATAAAGCCACATCAGCAACAGTGGCAACAGCTCAATATAGCACACTATTTGACGCTAAAACAGGAAATTAAAATTGCAATAACCTATGCTCCGCTCCTTGCTGTAACAAGTCATCTCTCCACAATGACGATACCAAATACTAGTTATCAATCATAACTAACAGACGTCTTTAAAACGCAAATGTTTATTTTAATAACTAAAATCATTCATGAAAGCAGTGATTTTAATGTCGGCTCAAATATATTAAAAATATTTTTACGATTGGAAGGAAACATCTTGAAACAGCTTAAAATCTTCGTATCTGCTTCTAGACAGGAAATCCCACACAAAATCTAAAATTGCCAGGAAAGGTTACAAAACCTCGCGTTTCGCATCCCAGAGGGGAGGGAGAAAGGGAGCCTGGAGGGGGTGGGGCGGGGGGAGCGCGCGAGAGTTTTTACTTAAACACGTATTTCCTCATTTTCTGGAAGAAACTGCGATCCCATTATAGGCGCATTTATTTCCCTACAGTTAAAAACTCGTTTTAAAAATAACGTAGGAACCAAAACGAGCCCCTCGGTCCGAAATGTACATGTAATTCCTTATATAGACTCGGCTGCAGCCAGCGGCAGGGCCGTTGCCGCCCATTATTATACAAACAGGTACCGGGCCGGCGCGGGCGGGGTACCTCGCCCCGCGCTCCCGCCGCCCCCGGGCGGAGAAGTCTCGCCCCTCTCGCCACAGGAACTGTCCAGACAATAACAATCAGCAGACATTTCGCTGCTGAACAAGAGGGAGAGAAAGCACAGAATCGCCCCCAAGATAAGCAGAAATACAATCAACTTACAACGTCTCTCCAAACTGGAAAAGGCGACTGTGCAACAACAACCACATGTTCGGGTCTCGCTCTCTCTTGCTGTCTCTCTCTTTCTCTTATTTATTTTTTTTAACTCTCACGCCAGGCAGAGGGGTGTGTATTGCCCCGGCACATCAGCACAAATCAATAAACACTGCAGCTGCTGCGAGAGCAGCAGACCCGTGCGTCCGTCGGTCCGTCTGCCCCCTCCCCCACCCTCCTTCCACCCGAGACCGAGAGCGCCATCCAAGCTCCATTATCCGGCTTCAGCGCTCCGTGTGTCCGGCCCAGGTAACAACTTCCCCAAAAACCGAAAGAGAAAAATGAGAGGCGTAAGCAAAGAACCCCATCCCAGCGCGGAGAAGGAGTCTCCCCCGGGGAGGGGGGATCTGTCTGTGGTGCTTCCCTGTCTCTAAGACCAGGTAACAACTCCACAAACACACCCGCTGCCCAGCTCGCCGCCATCCACAGATCTCCCACAGCAGCAAGTAGGTGCCCGCTCCTGCCCCGTCTCCCCTGCCGCCCCGCCAGCTCCCCGTGGACCTCACTCGCGGGGCTCGCCTGGGCGTCCCCAGCCGGGGGCCCAGGGCACAGTGGCCGGAGGCGCGGGGGAGGAGGGGCGCTTAGGGACCCGCGCCTCCGCTCCGCTAATCCCCATTCCGCGAGCGCGCCTCGCCGGCCGGTCACAACTTTACCGCCGCCGGCCGAGCCCGGTCCGCCAGCGGCGCGCACCGCCGGCGCCCGCGCACACGCGCGCACGGACAACACGCAGCCCGCGGCCGCCGCGTCCCGCCGCCGCCGCCCGCCGCGCGCCCGCAGCCCGGCCCGGCCCGAGCCGCGGGGCCCGAGCGACGGCGCTGGCCGGGGCCGCGGCGCGCGGAAGCCACTTTGCACGGTCAGCGCCGGCCACAAGTTTGTTCCTCGGCTCCTGGGGGCCTCCGCGCTGAGGGAGAATTACGCGGAGGGGGCTGAGAGGAGGGGGAGAGGGGAGGCGCCGAGGGGCAAAAGAGTGGGGAAAAGTGCGAAAAGAAGCAACAGCCGCTCCACCCGGGACCAGAAAAGTGGCCGGCCGCGTCCCGGCCGCCCGCCCTGCGCCGGGGATGCGGCGGCTAACGGTCCAAGGAGGCGGCAGGGGCGGCAGGAGCCGCTAGGCGGAGAGAGACCAGGTAAGAGACATAACGGTTCAGGGAGAGCGAGCGGCCGCGGCGCGGCTCCGGCAGCGGCAGCAGCGGAGGGGGGCAGAGAGCACTACTTTCTACTTTCCCACTCCACTTTGCCCGTCCCTGCCCCGGCCGCCCCCAGCCCGGCTCGCCCCCCTCACCCCCGGGGGCGCCCCGGCTGCCCGGCTCCCCCTGACTCCGCCGCTCCCCGGTCCCCTCCGCCACTCACCGTTATTGCGCCGCGGGTTCGCCTGCTTTCTGCGCTTACACCTGGGGCCATCCGCCATGATCCTCTCGCTTGTGTCTAAATGCTCGAGTCACCTCCTCCCCCTCCCTCCCCCTTCCCCCCCACCCCTCCGCCTCCACCCCTCCCCCCTCCCCACCGCACCTGGTTTACGACACTCGCGGCTTTACGACATCACCTTCCTTACACCTAGAGCCGCTCGCTCTACGGCCGGAACCTTGTTGCTAGGGAGAGGACGGTTTGCGGCAACCGTAGAAGCAGCTGAGTTTGAATTGACGGGAGAGGGAAAAGTTTCCCTCAGGTGTCGTGGGATGGGGGAGGGGGCCGTTGGGAAACTGTGGGGACGTGGTCAGAAGGGCGGCAGGCAGTCGGAGTGAGAAAGGTAAAATAGGAGGCTCAGCGGCGTTTTGCTTGTGAACTGGCCACACCCGCCGCGCCTGCCTGGGGCACGGTCGGGTCTGGCTGATTGCTCTCAGGACCCTGTGCCCTCAGAGCTGCCCCTCGCAGTGACCGGAGCAACCTGTCCTCCCGCTTGGTCGAGGTTGGGTTCCGCTCCCACACAGCGTGTGTTCTGTCAGCGCATCCTGGGGCGCGGGAGAGGGTCGTGTTCCGGGCTACCCGGGGAGTTCCCGAGAGTAGAGGGAGGGCGGGTTCGGGGAGCGGTAGGGACTGATTTGGGAAGCTCGGCCTCTGACGGCGAGGACACGCGGCGTCACGGAAGAGGCTACCTGACGCCGCAGTTCTGACTCCCTTCCCTTACGCGGACGCACGGTTTTCCCCCAAGCGAACCGGGATGGGAAGTGACTTCAATTAGATAGAACTTCAGCTGGACCGAAAGAGAGGCGAGAAGTTCCGCTTGCAGGCAACACCGGCGGTAAAGCGGAATGAGTAATACCCACACGGCCCCTGTCTCACTTCCTCATCCGCACCAGGCTCTCACCTGCTGTCACCTCGGCCTCCCCCGCCCCGCCGCGGTGCTCTGGGCCCTCCTCCCTGCTTCCCCTTAGAGTAGACGGACGAGATGGGAGGCGCTGAGACATAGAGTTAAGGTACTAACAGGCCATGATTTACTACCCAAATGGGCAGTTGATCGCTGAATAGGACCTTAAGGCGAGAAACAACGGCAGACAAACGTGGTCTTTGAAATTGATAGATTGCTGATCTTATCTCAAGTCTCTGACTTTATACAAGTTTGGGGATTTCTGAAAGACCATATAGATAACACTACAAATAGTGAGCAAGTCAAGTCTTCAGTATTCAGTAGGATTTAGCTTTCCCTTCCTCCCCTCCCTCCAGCCCGTTCAGATGAGGACATGTCTTTGGTACCAGTTTTATAGAATAAATGTGCTGTATTTCAAATAACTTAGTTGTAAATTAACAATGTAAAAGTTACTGATAGAGAAATGGAGAAAACTGAAGTGTGACATAGAGTATTAGAAATAGCACAGTAAAGTCGCCCAGCACAGTGCTGTCACATAGTAGGTGATCAATAAATTTGTCTATAATTTTAGCCATACCTATGGCAAGATTATTATAATAAAATCATCTTTTAAAAACTCTAGAATTTTAGAAGACCCATTAATAATGTCTTCAAACCTTTCAACTGAAATAAATTTACATCTGAAGTCTGGTAATTTAAAATTAGAAACTTTAATCCTGAATATAGATGAAAATTTTCTCTTCCACATATTCTTTGGCATTTTGAGAAGTGAATGCATTATTTATTAGTGCATGAAATGTGACTGTAAATATTCTTTGCTATACATTATGTCTATATATCTACTCATCCTCAATGCCAAAACTAGAATCATTACTCTTAATGATCATTTTAAGTACAGGCAGTCCTCAATTTCCTTAACGCCATGTTAACTGAACTTGTGTATGTCAGAACCAGAACCATGCCCATGTTTTGCTTGGTTCAAGCAGTAATTTTTTCCTGCCTCCTAAAAGCTGTACAGTGTTCTTCAATTGCCTTCTGAATCCAGCGATTCCTCCCACCACACACAACTTTTTTATAGCTACCCTAATTTCCAGTCGAAAGGGGGGGAAAATACTTTCTAAGTAGAAAGTGTGTGGTTTTACCTACTCTTAAACTTAGGAAGTATTTCTCATGTCCTCTTCTCTTTCTGAAGTGTCGGTCCTATTAAGCTTCCTTCAATATTCAGCCTCACCTTAAAATCAAAGAGACAAAGGGACAAGTAGGTAGTTATTGTCTTCCTTACTTTCATGGTTACCGGTTTAGTTAGCTTGGGCTAGACTTTTTTTGTTGTTCATTTCTGTGCCCTCAGAACCTAGTGGAGTACCTAGTTACATAGTAGATGCTCAGTAGGGAAATATTTCTTAAATTAATATTCTTGACCTTTCCTATATAAACTGAAAATTGTTTGTCTGCCTTCATCACATTAGTTGTTAGGAACAGTTGAAATCATGGATGTAAAAGCTGATTACTGTCATTTATATCCTGCCTTATTTTGAAACTAATTGATCTTGATTTTAGTGTCTTCATAATGGTTTTCCCCAAATGATTAACTGTGCTCACTCCCGTTTTAAATATGCATTGGTAATATTATTGATACCCTAAATCCTCTATAATACAAAATTTCCGTTTTTTAAAATCCTGGAATAATGATATATATTACAAATTGAATATTTTATTAATACATTTTGTTCACTGTAACATTCCCAAAATTGTTGAAATCTAGACTGAAAAGAAAGCAGACAACAGTATATCTCGGAATAAATTGCTATTTTATGCATATGTGATGGTTGCTCCTTATCTCTTAAATGTAACTAAAGAATTGGAAAAAATCTTTAGAATAAATTTAGAAAAGGAAGAGCTTTATTAAAATTTAGCTTTATTTAAAATTTTAGGTTCATTTAAATCAACCATGGTCAGGATACTAGTAAGAGTTTAACATGTATCTTATATCATTAATTTTAGTTATTATAGTGTCATTATACAATATATATTCAATATATATGCTCCTAATTTAAGTGTAAATGAAATGTTAATATTCTGCTTCTAGTGTGCACTGGGATTGCATGTGCTGAAAGAGGTATTCTGGTAAAAATGAATTAATACAATATTTTTTAAATTTATAGGGAAAATGTAAATGGGAAGAGTATTCAATACTGAGGTTTTTTCCTATAAATTTTTCATAAACCCTTTGCACCTGCTGTTTGCTTTCCATGTACAATTCATGTATAAGTTAGGATAAAATTTGACATAAAATTATTTTGAATTTAAAATGTAGATATTTCATGGTGTTCTATATCGAGCATATTATTTTCACATACCTCACTTCCTGAACACATTTGCAAAGTATAACTTTTAATATGATTCTATAATCTTCATCCAAGTAAGAAGTTGGTTATTTTCATTGAAAGATAACATCAACTGCATCAACTAAATTAATTACATTACCATGTAATTTTAATCTTAGAGCTTTGAAAGCAAAAGAATGAATTTGACACAGGTTATCCATCAAAGTACAGAATTTAGAAATCCCCTAATGTTGCCCCTCAATCCTTAGCTCAATAGTGACTCTGGACATGGGGTTCACAGTGAGACAAAAGAGGGCAATGGTGGTTTAACTGATGCAGTTTGACCAAATTCTACAGTTGCTGAGTCAGGAAGGAAACATGACTGCTGAGTGATCCAGAACCAACAGCTGCCTTTGGGACCCACACCAGTTTTTCTAATAAAGTCTCCCAGGAGGTAATAATAGGGACAAATGTTTTCCCTGAACCTCCCTGTGGTTTTATTATATATTACACCATAAAATGGTTTTTCCCTCTGGGGAATAAGGCTCCTATTTTTAATATAAGTCAATGAAATGTTAACACACGTAGCTTCTTATTTCGGGGGTATTTTATCAGGACCATGTCTAGTACAGAGAGATGTAAGTATAAATGAATGTAGAAAAAGATGTTTGAAGGGTGTTAATGAACATCCAAAAACTAATCTTTCCATAAAATCACAGCAATTAATATGATTGTTTGCAAAGGCTGCCTTCATGGAAGATAGTTTCTATTACTGATATCCATTAGAACATCAATAACATTTTTTTGTATGCTTGACAACTATAGGTAAATTAAAGAGCTACATGCATATTCTGGATTTGAGTGAATTTTAAGTAATTTACCACATCAGAGATCTGATACCTGGTTTCTACTGCTGTTTTTTTTCCCTCTTTTGTCTCCATGTATGTCTTTTCACTGGCATCTTGACTTTTTTTTATTTTATTTTTTTTAGTAACCGACTGGTTCTGTGCAGAGTATAACTATTTCATTGACCCATAATCCACAGATCCTCAGTTACAGTCACTGCCACTTTTCATTCCTTGGAGTATATTTATTTAAAATACTTGCAGTCAGTAACAGGTTTTCAGTGTCCCCCAATTGTCTTAAGCTCACATGAAAAACTTGACAATAAGAAACATCCTATGGTCAAATACATCCACAACTTTAAGATCCTTGGTCAGATCCTTCTCGTTCCTTCTTATGTCTCTATTTCTAGCTCACTCTCTTTATCCTAATTACATAAATAGATCACAGATTCTGCCCCTCTCCGCTGGTTTATGTTTTAATCATTCTCTTCATCTTTATTTGTGCCAGGTCTAATACAGATCTGTTTGGATCAATTCCTTTCTCTCTTTGTTCAAAGTTTTGTGAGTCATCCCAACTCTGTAAAATGCTTTGATTTTTCATATTCTGGTTTTTCTGTGTCCCTTAACGTCCATTCTCTGCTTTTCTATGTTCTTAGAGGCTGATTTTTATGGACCACAACACCCAGGCTCCTTTGCTTCTGGTTTCTGTTTGGCTTCAGCCAATTTGGAGGCCTTGGCAAATGATCACAGGAAGGAAATAGAGAGAGGTCAGGATATTTATTTCACCTTCCCCCACAGTCCCTCCTGCCTGTTTGTGGCTTTTGGCAGTAGCTTCATTCCTCTACCTAGGGCCATGGTTCTAGTCATACAACCCTGTCTCATGGTGACAGGTCTTGGCAAGTTCCAGAAACTGCTTCCCTTTGTCCCTTCAGGCCTAGGGATGGCAATGGTGTCCTCATGCTGCGAGTCCTTGGAGACTTTATCCCGTATTGGTTCCCCTAAAGCCTGCCCACATCTCTGTAAAGAGTCTCTTAATCAAACTCTCTTCAATTTACCCTTTGAGTGTGCCATTTGTTTCCTGCCAGGCCCCACAGTACTACACATAGAGAATGTATTTAACCTTTGTCAATCAAGAATTCTATTTCTGTTGATCACAACACTGAAGTTTGTAAAGATACAAATATCTTAGGTCATTCATTGGCTAAGTATATACTTATGTTGTACTGTGTGTACATGCAAAATCTGGCAAATACTTAGAAATATGCCAGAGTCTATTACATAATAATTATTCAATAACTATTTGTAGAATGAAGGCCCCTGTGCTAATGATGTAAAATCTAGGAGAGACTACTTTTATATACTTAAAACATGGAGGGGAAAAGAAACTCATATACCACAGTATTAAGGTGGAGATAGCTGGTTGTCCCCTATATGTTTCTTCTTCTTAATAATGGAACCCTCCCCTCATACCCATGGCCTCTTGAATGGTCTTTGCATGTATCTAGGTGCTACTGTGCTACTCAGTTCTGGCCAGTGAGATAAGTGGAGGCAATGTATGCAATGTTGAGGAAGTCTGTCCTTCAAAAGCAAGTGGTTCACCATTCTTTCTCTTCTTTCTGGTTGGAATCAGAACTGCTAGCTAGAGCTCCTTAAAATTAGGAAAGGTAGAGCAACAAGATTGAAGGTGCCAGAGTCCTTCACACACTAGAATAACATAACTAGCCCTGGACTTCTTACCTCCAGATCTCTTTTATGGAGAGAGAAATAAACAAATCTTCTTTAAGCCACCATTATCTTAGATTTTCTGTTGTAGGCAGCCAAAGTTAATCCTGTTTGATATAGGTATGTATATGAGTTTCTTAATGTTACTGCAAAAAATCATCACAAACTTAGTGGCTTAAAATAACACAAATATATTATCTTACAGTTCTTGAAGTCAGAAATCCAAAATGGAGCTCACCTGGCTAACCTCGAGGTTTTGGTAGGATTAGATTCCTCCAGAAGGCTCGGGGGGGGGGGGGGGGCGGATCTTTCTTTGCCTTTTCCAGCTTCTAGGGGCCACCCACATTCCTTGGCTCATGGACCCTTCCTCCATCTTCAAAGCTAGCAACATTGGGCAGAGTCCTTCTCATGCTGTCAGCTCACTAGTTCTTTATATTTCTGCCAACCCTTTCTGTTTTTAAGGGCATTTGTGATTAAATTAGGTCCACCCAGATAATTCAAGATATCTCCCTATTTCAAGATCAGCTGATCAAAAAGCTTAATTCCATCTGCAACCTCAATTCCCACATAACATATTCACGGGTTCTGGGGATTAGGACTTAGACCTCTTTGGAGGCCACTATTCTGCCTACCAAAGTATGCAGGCTCTAAGTTTCATGATTGATAAATGTTTTTATTGATTTATTTGTTCATCTTTATAAACAGCTTTAACATGGTAATTGGTCATTGCTTTTTATGTAACATTTAGCATTGTGCCACATAGTTTTAATAATTATTCATTAGTTCATTTGTTCAATTCCTATTCTTATAGTATGTGACAGATTCTATGTGACAGATGCTGTGTGGGGCTATAAATGTTTCATATCCTTTTTGACCTCAAGAAGTGCAGAAAGATGGAGTGCCTGGGTGGCTCAGTTGTTAAGCGTCTGCCTTTGGCTCAGGTCATGATCCCAGGGGCCTCGGATCGAGCGCCACATCGGGCTCCCTGCTCAGCAGGGAGCCTGCTTCTCCCTCTACCTCTGCCCCTGCTTGTGTTCCTTCTCTCGCTGTCTTTCTCTCTGTCAAATAAATAAAATCTTTAAAAAAAAAAAAAGTGCGGAAAGAAACATTGACAAAGAGACTGTTAAATAAATGTCCAGGAGATACAGTATATGTAGGAGAGACATCTAAACTAACCTGAAATCAAGGAAGTCTTTCTTGGAGAAGTGATAGAATTTGTCAGGAAAATGAGGGAAGGATGTTAAAGGCAGAAGTTACAGCATACGCAGACCCCTCCAGATGAAGGTACAGTGTTTTGGGGGCAGAGGATCCAAGAGAATAAGAGCATCAAAAGGAGTACCTATTCCAGATGAGGCTGAAGAAGTGGGTAAACAGGAACCAGATCACAAAGATCCTATCCAGGATTGGGGACCTTGTAATGAAAGCAATTGTAATCCATGAAAGGGTTTTTAAAAAGTCAAGAGTGTCCACATTATACAGGTATTCTGATGGTGGGGAGATAGCAAGAGGAGCAGAAGAAAAGTGAGCAGAACAGCAGTCATCAAGGGAACTTTAATAAAAGGTTTTTTTCCTCTTGAATAATCATTTATAAAGGAAGAACTCCACAACTAAGAGCCATACAAACACAAGATGCGGCTAACCAAATGAAGCACCGATGAAGAATAATGTGTTCAGGTTATGTTAACAAGTAGTATAGTACTATTGTCAAATCTTAATATAAACCATAGTTAATATTTCGATGTTTATAACAATAATAGTTTCAGGTTGGACATTCTTGTAGTGGTCTTTCCAACTCCTAAAACTGTCTTACTACATGCCAGGCCCTCAAAATTATATGATAAGTGAACGAATATTTTAAAAGTCTCCAATGTATCTTTTAATACTATTTTTCTTTTTATTATGTTTACAACAGCCTAATGCACTAAAGTTAACATCCTCTCCATTCAGATTCTGTCTTCCAAATTACCTTCTATATTTCCAAGAAGGCAGACTTGTTTTCTTTTCCTGGATTTCAAATTATCTCAGCACTTCTCCAATTGTGTCAGAAATCTTGGGAATTAGACAACCTGCCTCACATAGCTAGTAATTTCCTGATATCCTTCAGAGTGCCTCGTACACACC
The DNA here is from genome assembly GCF_023065955.2 of Ursus arctos. Lineage (NCBI taxonomy): Eukaryota > Metazoa > Chordata > Mammalia > Carnivora > Ursidae > Ursus > Ursus arctos. Next base: position 7,703,093 of record NW_026622986.1, read on the forward strand.
ACAGTTGTAGCATTTACCACTTTTACTATGTTTTACATCTGTCTTCTCTCCTAGCATGCAATTTTTATCTTTGTATTTCTAATACCAAAAGCATTGCCTGTCAAACGGGAAGCAGACTCAGTAACTATGGAAAAGAGCAAAAGTTCCTGCCGTTTGTGAATGATTCTGGCACAGGAGCTTTTGTGAAGAGCAAACGAGATCTTGTAGGTGAAGTGTTTTACATGGTGCCTGGCACATGGTAAACAGTAAACAGTAGGTAATACAGCAAAAGCAAATTCTTAGACAAAGATCAGAGCCAGATATTTGGAGCATAACCCACACCATGCCTTTCTGTTCAACAAGGCTAAGAGATAATTTTTATCCCCAAAAATGTCACTTCAGGCATAGGTGGAATGATTCTAATTAAAGGGCAAAAAGAAGAGATGACATTAACATGTTGTTTGTTTAGCATTAGTTGGAATATTTGTCATATCATCTAGAAATACTGTTAGCTTCCATTAACTATTACCTAAGGAGTTGTCTGCACAATAAGTGAACTTACTACCCAAGGATAAATAACACTATTTGCAATGTAATTAGATGGCAATAGCACTTTTTAAAGATACAAGTTAAAGATTATTGAAAGAAATATAAAAGCTGCCTTAGTTTTATTTCTTGGTTCGTGTGTAACATACACCAGTTCAAACAGACCCAAGGAAAAAAAATATAGAAATTTATAATAAGTATATAAGTTTATGATTTTTTTTCATAGAATCCAAGAGTAAGAGAACAATCAGGTCTCATAGGTAAAGAGTTGGAACACCTTTCGATAGATAGGAACACCTCTCCATCTCTTACCTCTGCATCTCTGCACTTCTGTTTCACTTTTCTTTCAGGAATTAACCACTGCGCACGAAGGTGCTATCAACTCAAAAGACGTATGAAGAGACACTGAAATGTGTCCACTATAAAATTACAGGATACTTAGAGGAAAAGCCATCATCCCTATTTCTACCCCAATACTAGTTTTATTCAGACTTTTTTCACATGTATAGTTTATATAGTTACAATGATGCCTAGTTTTTTCCATATACATACGAGAACTACATGTAATTTAGTATGCCTTTTCACTTAACATATCACACACCTTTTCCTATATAGGCACATAACCTTATACTTAAATTTTTTACTTGACTATAACATTCCTCGAATTGGTATACTATAATTTACTAAACCAGTTACATATTATTGAACGTTTGAATCACTTACATTTTTTGTTTTATGAATGATGAGCACTGTTGTATGGTTTTTGTTTGTTTTTTTGATCATTTCCTGGGAAAATAGTCTCAGAACTGGAATTAGTCAATGGGAATAAATATGGTTGTATCTTTTTAAGCCTATTGTCAGCTTACTTTTGAAAAGGATGGTTCCAATATATGATGCCACTGAAAATACATGAGTTTGTCTCACCATGATTAAAAATTTTTAGAAATTGGTAGCTTATTTTCCAGAGTGGATGAACTAGTTTGCAGTCCCACAGTATGGAGGTTCCTCAAAAAGTTAAAAATAGAGGGGCACCTGGGTGGCTCAGTTGTTAAACTTCTGCCTTCAGCTGAAGGCATGATCCCGGAGTCCTGGGATGGAGCCCTGCATTGGGCTCCTCCATGGGGAGCCTGCTTCTTCCTCTCCCACTCCCGCTGCCTGTGTTCCCTCTCTCTCTGGCTGTCTCTCTCTGTCAAATAAATGAATAAAAAATCTTAAAAAAAAAATAGAACTACTCTACAATCCAGCAATTGCACTGCTAAGTATTTACCCAAAGGATACAAAAATACTGATTCTAAGGAATATGTGTACCCCAATGTTTATAGAAGCAATATCAATAATAGCCAAGTTATGGAAAAAGCCCAAATGGCCATTGACTGATGGATGGATAAAGATGTGGGGGAGGGGGTTCAGATACAATGGAATACTACTCAGCCATAAAAAAGAATGAAATCTTGCCATTTGCACAACGTGGATGGAGCTAAGAGAGTATTATACGAAATGAAATAAGTCGGTCAGAGAAAGACAAATACCATATGATTTCACTCATATGTGGAATTTAAGAAAACAGATGAATGTAGGGGAAGGGAAAAAAGGCAAACCAGGAAACAGACTCTTAACTATAAAGAACAAACTGAGGCATGCTGGGGGGGAGGTGGAAGGATGGGTTAAATGGGTGATGGCTATTAAGGAGGGCACTTGTGATGAGCACCGAGTGTTATATTTAAGTGATGAATCACTAAATTCTACACCTGAAACTAGAATTTAAATAAAAATTGGAAAAGAAAATTGGTAGTTTATTTACGCTGATTGAAAACATGAATTGCGTAATGGTTTAGAATATGTACACAGGAAAACACCTAAATGTGTAATAAATTCCATACTGGATTAAACCAATAATCATCTCAGCTCTGGATCTTGCAACCTACTCAAACTCTTCTATGCCTAGTATTGCAAAAAAATCTATATGTGTATTTATTTAAAATACTCTTACTGAAAGAACAGTTTGTATTTCTTTTAGCTTCTAACTAAACTTATTAGTGGATTTTTAAATGTCTAATACTTAGAATTTTTCTAAGTTTCAAATTCTTGCTAGCTCTTATGCAATAATCAATTCACTGCAAGGATTCCTGTTATATGCTAGCAAAAGTTAACCATTTTGGAATTCTTGGGTAAGTGTACTTACTACAAAATAAATTGGAGAGTAATTCAAAGGAATTCCTAGGAATACTATGCAATCATTTAGGAAGGATGAAGCAGCTAATCTGAAAAGCTCTTAAAGATAAAAAGTAAAGTCAGGTGAAAAGGCAAGGTAAAGAACAGTGTGTATAGTTTGCTACTATTTACTACATACACACACACATACACAATTATACACACCCACGCATGTGTAAGTGCATAGATTTTATGTGGGAGGACACATGGTAGTAAAGTTTGCCTCTAGAGTGGAGTTCTGGGGGACTAAAGCACAGGAAAGAGAAACTTACTTTGTACTGAATAGCTTCATATTTTTTGAATTTTGTATTATGAACACATTCAAAACCACGGATAATGGTAATTTTTAATAATGGATACAAAGGGCTAGATGATAATCCTAAAAATTGTTTTGGGCGTAAGGTTATTCACTAAGGGGTGGTTTTTGTAAACTAGAAAGACTGCAGTACTCAAAATTATGATTCCATTATTAGCTCATTTATTCAGTTACTATTCTTGTGCATATTCTGTGTGACAAATGCTGTGTGGGGCTATAAATGCTTCATACACTTTCTGACCTCAAGAAGTGCAGAAAGAAACATTGACAAAAAGACTGTTGAATAAATGTCCAGGAGATACAGTATACATAGGAGAGACTTCTAAACTAACCTGGAGTCAGGGAAGTCTTTCTTGGAGAAGTGATAGAATTTATCAGGAAAATGAGGAAAGAATGTTAAAGGCAGAAGTTACAGTGTATGCAGACCCCTCCAGAAGGAAGTACAGTGTTTTGGGGGCAGAGAATCCAATAGAGTAAGAGCATCGAATAAAAGGGATACCTGCCTATTTCAGATGAGGCTGCAGAAGTGGGTAAACAGATGGAATTAAGCTTTTTGATCAGCTGATCTTGAAATAGGGAGATATCTTGAATTATCTCGGTGGACCTAATTTAATCACAAATACCCTTAAAAAAACAGAAGGGGTTGGCAGAAATATAAAGAACTAGTGAGCTGACAGCATGAGAAGGACTCTGCCCAATGTTGCTAGCTTTGAAGATGGAGGAAGGGTCCATGAGCCAAGGAATGTGGGTGGCCCCTAGAAGCTGGAAAAGGCAAAGAAAGATTCCCCCCAGAGCCTTCTGGAGGAATCTAATCCTACCAAAATCTCGAGATTAGCCAGGTGAGACCCACTTTTGACTTTTGACTTCAAGAACTATAAGATAATATATTTGTGTTATTTTAAGCCACTAAGATTTATTTATTTCTCTCTATATAAAAGTGATTCCATTTAAAGCTGTATGGTAGAGACATAGTCAATTCTTAACCCAGCTAACAGACAGCATAGCATGGTCTGACAAAATTACAAATCTCTGTTAGCCAATATTTATAGTTTTAATTCATATCCAAACCATAGAATTCTGGCCAGTTTTCCATTTTGCTGATTTTCTATGGTAAGTTCCTAATCTCAGGTGGCTTTTCTTGCTCTGCTCTATCAAGATTGCCTTCAACTGGCAAAAGTCACTTAGAGAATGGAAGGATACTTTCAATATTAACAAAAGATGAATGAATGAATGAATGAATGAATGAATGAATGAATGAGATTTTAGAGTACACACTCAACTCATTCCTGTGGGTTTAACCTTGGATAAATCACCTAACTTCTCTGACTCTGTGCCTGAGTCCTTCTCTGCAAAATCAAATCTAATTTCTCTACACACCAAAATTCCCTACGTATTCAATGGTTTTGGTGAGTGTCACATGAGATCATGTATGGGGAAGTTATTTTAAAAGCTGTAAGACCTAGAACTTTGAATTTTTACTGTACAAACCTGCTAGATCAACATAACTCTTCCTAGAGTCAAATACTAATGAGTTTTGAATAATTGGCTCTTTTGTGTGTTGCTACAGTCCCTATGATATTTACTCATTTCAGTAACATAAATTGAGTTGATTATATTTTTTTTACTTCTTCCTCTTGTTCACCCTGTGATGGAGTTAAAATGTCAAAAACAGGTCTGAACTGACCTGGTATATCAAATATTTGGCTATTATGTTAAATCTACCTTGATATAGTTCTGAAAAATATTTGCTTTTTATTTCTTAAAGGTGTTTGCAAAGAACTGGCTTTGGTTTTATGACCAGTTTTGTCTTTGAAATTATCTACTTAGATTTTGGCCAACTGTCAAATGCAATTGAATTTAATCACATTTTTCTTTCTAAGTTACTTCATAAAGTGTTTTTACAGATCATAAAAATGTCCACAAAGAGCCAAATTATTGTTTTATTCCTACATTTAATATTGTTTATATGGTATGTGTTTAGGTAATTATGTTGTTTTACCTTCAGAAACCATATTTTAATAGTTACAGCTCAGTTTATTCCTAGTTAATGTATGTAAAGCATGCACATTTAGAACCAACGTTATTCAATGTGTTTTGCTATTACAACTAACAATTTACACTATTTTAATGTTGTAAATAGTTGTGGAATCTAGTCATTTTGTGTATGCTGATTTCATAGTTAATGTATGTAAAGCATGCACATTTAGAACCAACGTTATTCAATGTGTTTTGCTATTACAACTAACAATTTACACTATTTTAATGTTGTAAATAGTTGTGGAATCTAGTCATTTTGTGTATGCTGATTTCATTACTGTCATTAAATAAGTATCTTTTTAGTAGCTCAACTTCTTTCCTGAATCTGCCCATTTGATATTGTGCTTTTGATCTATAAAGACACCGATAAATATGTTACTGTTTTTCAAATAATGTCATAATAGTATGAAAAATTTTCTGGCACGTATTTTCATTAGCTAACTGATAACATTTTTAGTAAATGCCAAAAGTAATATATGAATATAAAACATCATATGTTCAGCATAAACTTTATAAATAGCAGAAATGGTTAGTAGAAGAAATTACTCAGATATCTGCTAAAGAAAAAAAAAACATTGACTCTATGAGAAAAATATAATTAGGTTTTTGAGATGATTGAATAAATTGATTGTAGTTCTTCCCTATTTTATTTTCTGTGCTTATAGAAGAAAATGCAACCTGATTTTTTCCCCCTGATTACCTAGTTTGCTTATATTTTTGTTCTCCCTTGAACTCAAGTTCTTCAGACTTCGGGTATGATATGGGCATACATCAAACTACTAAAATCCACTTTTGGTGGTTGAGGTTGGTTTTAAATCATGTCCTTGTTGCATGTGCTCTCCTTCCAGTGCTAGACAGCATCAGACAAACCAAAAGACTATCAAGCCGACAAAAGCATTTGATGCAAAGAATTTGACAACCCATTAGCTAGAAAACCGTCACCTGAATAATTCAAAATCGATTGAAGCTTTTCCCCCATATATAAAATTGTTCTGTAGTTCCCATTCATTTTTGCATTTCTCCTTTGTATAGCCTTGGGAAACATAGATCAGTGATGTAGCAGCAAAAGACATCATGATACCAAATAGGAAATGAGGACTTGGGAGATGCTTTGGACCTCTTAATTTTCAGGCCACTTGATAGCAGATACAGTTCATTACACAGGAAAATTGCTTGATCTTGGGAAAAGAGGGTGCTGGAGGTGAGGGAAAATGAGTTAGTCACCAATACGGTTCACCTTGCAATTCAGTCATTTAGATCTAACTAGAGAATGATTGCTGCCATGTTCCAGATAAAGAATGAAAGCTCTTCTCACAATAAAATGGTGAATCACATATCCTCTGTTTAGATTCTAGAATAAAAAACAAGTAAAAGGAAGGATATAGCCTATGTAAGTTTATACACACCAATGTTAATAGAGAATGTACTATTTGTAGAGCCTTTATAATCTATATATGGTTTTATTTGAGCTTTATTATGGCATTAATAGATATTATTTCCATCTCCTATGTATAAGACAGATTCGGAGGCTGCAGTCACCCAGTTCATATAATTTAGACTAGGACTCAAATTCAGATAGCTACAGATTATGTGTAAATTCTGCTGTACTCAATAAACATAAAATATCCAGGGCTGTACGAAGACAAGATTCTAAAACATAAAACTTTATTCTAAAGCATTAAATTAATATTCAGAAAAAGAATTATGAACAGAAATATTTTAGTGAATATTTTCTTATATGTTCAGTATTTCTATTTTCTCATACAAAACTTTGAATGGTATATAATTCTTCCTATACTCCATTTTCTCTGTTTCATGAACATAAAACATTGTCTCCTAACCCCCGTTTCAGATCTTTTTCCTTCCTTCCCACTCCCATCTGCCCTTTAATCTTCATTGATTCACCTTGTCTCTGACCACCCACCACAAATTTTATCATCTTTATTTCATAATCAGTTGTTTCATATCTTGTCTCTTGTTCCCTATTATAAACTCATTTATGATAGAGACCATGGCTAATTCTTCCTGTTATAGTGATGAGCATATCTGGAAAAAATCTATTTTAAATATCTTTCATGATAGATAACTACCATCTACGGCTGGTATAAGAAGAGGATCCTGGGATGCCTGGGTGGCTCAGTCGGTTAAGCAGCAGACTCTTGATTTCGGCTTGGATCATGATCTCAGGGTCCTAGAATCGAGCCCTAGGTCAGGTTCCACAATCAGTGGGGAGTCTGCTTGGGGATTTTTCTCTTTTCCTCTCCCTTTCCTTCCCCCCGCTCTCTCGCACACGTGTGCTCACTAAAATAAATCTCTGGGGGGGGTAAAAAAAAAGGGGGGGGATCCTGATTGAATGCTGATATGGAAAGAGACCACAGTTTTCTTCCGTGTACTTGATAGCCTGAACTTAACCCAGTAGGAAACAAAGGAGCTGAAAAAGTGGTAGCCCTTTTTAAATGAGCTGCCAGGGATTAGCCATTACATTTTAGTACCATTACGAATGGTATTATGAAATTAGTTTACCTGAGTTCTGAGAGCCAAGGAAGAAAAGATTGATTTTTGGAGTAACACCTTTAACGTGACAAGGCAAAAACAAAAAAGGAACACAGGAGTCAGAAGTTGACATATCCACCCTCCAAAATAACTCAAATTCTGAATTAGAATTTAGTAGCTCTGGAATAGAAAGGAATCTATGTTGTTCATGGATGTGAGGACACATGAAAATACCTCTTTAGAGTTATGGGGACAGAAAAGAATGTATCTAGAAGACTGAATACCTCTAGTGGGGAAAGCTAAGAGTTGGAAAAAATCTAATACTACATTGATATTAACATTACCCACAAACAAAAAGGTTCTCTTGAAACAATTTTAAAGTTCTTGCATTAATGTAGTATGCGGAGCCAAGAGGCCATGACTATAGTAGTTCCTCCTGGAACAGAATAAATTACCAACCAGATACAACATTAATTTGCAGAACTCTCAGGGTATCTTTCCCTCAATATGCACATTTTAGATTAGCCAATGGAAAAATTAATAAATGGTAGAAATAGAGGTAAGGGGAGGAAATGTTCTTTTAAAGTAACACAAGATGTTCTAGTTGTCACTGGTTTTCATTGAATGAAATATAAGTAGCAGGGCAAGATCTCAAAACGATGTATCACTCATATCATGGCAATCTATTTTTTTCAAAACCAAGACTATAGTCAAAAACAAAGGCCTGCAGAATAGGAAGAAATCTCAGAAGCCTACCAAAAAACAATTTTAAAAGTTAATGTTGTACGCAACTAATGAATCATGGAACTTTACATCAAAAACCAGGGATGTACTGTATGGTGACTAACATAATAAAAAATATTATAATTAAAAAAAATAAAGTAAAAATTTTAAAGTTAAAAAAAAAAAGTTTTAAAGCACTTGTGTTTCAGAACCAAGACTGATTCTACAAGAATAAAGATAGTGTTACACAGAAACACACGAGATGTAGTGATTAAGTAATTAAAGAGTGAAATGAAATAAAAAATATATTAACTGTATACCTGAGGAAAATGATAATGATGAAAAGACATGAGAGTTGGGAGAAAATCTAACATCCAAGAAAAAAAACCAGGAAAGAATATAGATAATAATTTTCCACAAAGAAATGTCAACAGAGAAAGAATACTTTTTAAGAATCACTCAAGTTATGGGGCACCTGGGTGGCTCAGTCGGTTAAGTGTCTGCCTATGGCTCAGATCATGATCCCAGGGTCCTCGGATGGAGCCCTGCATTAGTCTCCCTGCTCAATGGGGAGCTGCTTCTCCCTCTGCTTGCCGCTCCCCTTGCTTGTGCTCTCTCTCTGTCAAATGAGTAAATAAAATCTTAAAAAAAAAAAATCAAGTCGTTAACAAAGAACAAAAGAAGTCGGTAGTGAAACAGATTTTTTAAAGGAATTTCTGGATGGAACCAGCTATTGGGTTTAAGGCATAAAAATTATTCTTTCATTGGTGGGGAAGGTCAGTGTGGTAAGATCATTACAGAAAATATTGCTGGATTGTTTTTAAAAAACTGTACGGAACTGTGTGTCTGAGGATGGTAAAACAGTTATAAAATATTAAGCCAAAGATGTCAAAACATACCATTTAATCTTGTAAACCTAGTCTGAAACCAAAGGAGAGTGCCTAATCTTTTTAAAGATTGACACTTAAGCATTCATTCATTCATTTATTTGACAAATATTTATTGATCTGCTTCTCTGTGCCAGGCACTGTTCTAAGTTCTTGGGGGTACAGTAAGGAAACAGATGGACAAAAATCCCTGCCTAGCAGAACCTATAGTCTAGTAAAATGAGACAAATAACAAATAAAATAAATAAGCAAATTATATGTTAGAAGAGGTTTAAGTGCTCTGGAAAAATAGAGAAGTATAAGAGTGATTGGAGATGCGGAAAGATCATGGTTGCTCTTTTAAATTACAAAACACAAAATTCCAGGGCTATGTAACAGATTCTCAGAAAGATGCACGTGAGTGTATTGAGGAGGTCAGTGGAGCTAAGCATTAGGATATGTCCAGTAAATGACTGTTTGATTTTAACTACTCAGTAATTCTTGTTTGGTTCACAGCAGGTGTCATAGCAGAAAGTAAGTTGTGGAATTCTCATAAAAGAAATACATAGTTTTTTTTATGAGTGCTATAATAAACAAAATCTGTGATGTATCCCATTAATTGAATCCCTAACACCTGTTCCTTTTATTTACCTTACTTTTGTTTTTCATTTGTTAAGTACTATTTCACTACTGTTTTAAAACAAAATAATTGAACATATGTGCACTATTAGTCATAAAACATTTACATTACATTCTTTCCATCATTGTTAATGATAGTATAATTTTCTGTGTTTAGTATGTTTAAAAAATAGGAATAATTTCTTTACCACAAATGAATATGCACATCTCATCTGTTTGCACAGGGATTTATTAAGTTAGGGGAAGGGTCTAGCTTCATGTACCTTTTAGTAGGTCTTTCAGTTTTATGCAGCAGCATTATCAATGACATGTAAGTTCAAGACCACATGGATATAGGAACTTCTGCCTCCTTTTCTCAACCCTTGAAAGATCATTAGAAATAGGAAACTAATGTATTATTATTAAACTACAATAATAATAATTCAAAGAGCTTTGTGCTCTTTACCACTTAAAATCTCACTTAATTCTCATGATAACATGATGTCAGGAAGATTCTTTGCAGACTGAGGCTCTGAGAGGGTTACTTTACCAAGGTTACTAATTAGTAGGGGTGGGGTGGAGAGCACAATGCATGGGGCTGAGATGAAGCCTACAGTTCTTTAAAAACCAACATTTAAGCTGTGTTAAGTGACCTGGTTTTGTTGTGAAAACTGGAAAAGTAAAAGAGAGTTCACCAAATCTAGACATGCATTGTCTAGGTAAATGGTTGTCATTAAATGATAAAGCATCTTTCTTCTTGCTCCACCGTTCTTTCTCTGCCTCAGCCAACAGCTTAGTTCACCTCATCTCCCAGGGCAGAAACAGAACTGTTGTAATCTCCAATAAAGGAACTGACAAAGGATGCCCAAAAATTTTACTTGGCTTATTTTTAATGTTACGCTCACTGAGAATATGAACTGTAGAATTTTTCTGAGTGAAATAATATCTCTTGTACAGTCATTCTTAATTCAAGATTTTTTAAGACTGAAAAAAATCTCAAAATGAGTGTTGTAAAAATTAATATTTCAAAGTCAGCTTTTTACTACATTGCACACAATTTATGGATCAAGCCAAAATTTAAAAATCAAGTTTGTGAAATTTTCCAATCTCTATACTCATATTATTACAGAAGTAGAAATGCTGAACATTTAGTCTTTTACTGTATATTAGTGTCTAGAACATTAACTGCCATAGGCTTTGCTTCAGGTCTCTCAAGTTGGCCATTAGCTAAGCTTGCAAAAGAATAGCCTATCACATTTTGTTTTATGAAACTGACAATAAAAAATTACTGTTCTTGAAATCTAAAGGTTTTTTTTCCTTGTTCAAAAATACTCTTAGAGGAAGTGTGTGTGTGCACGCACGTGGACATGCACACATAGGTGTGCATGCATGTGCTCTCTATTAAGGAATTGTTAAGCAAGTTTAATTGCTTGTTGAATAATGGGATGAAATGTAGCATCCAGCAGAAGTGCCCTACCCCATTTCCAGGTGAAAATCACTGTATCGTTTATCAAGTGTCCCTAAAGACTGAAGTGATTCCCCAGGTAAGGAGATTTAGAATCTCACTTCAGATTTTTACAGATTTATTAAGATAACCTTTTTATTGCTCAGACAGCTTACCACTTTTGCGTTTTTGGATTTTCTTCTGTTTTTCTCTTTAACTTTGACTTATACACTGAAACCCACAGCTTTTCATTTACTCAGGGATGGAAGTTACCTCCTTTCTTCTGCGTCCATACTCTCTTCAGTAATACAATGTGCTATTATATTGTTAGACCTAGTGGTTCATTCTTAGTCCTCATATACCTTGTTTGATAAGCAAATCCTCATAGTTGATCCTCTGTCCTCTTTGAAATACTTCCTGCACTTAGCTTTAGGGCACTTGCCTGATTTCCCTAATTCTTCTCAAGCTCTTCCTTTCCATCTTAATTGTTCTCTTCCCAGTCTCTAAATACTAAAATGCCAAGGGTCAGTCCATGGATGTCTTTCCTTCTCAGTCTACATGCCTTCCCTAAGTGATCTTACCGCTTTTCTTGGCTTTAATTCTTATCTACATTCCAGTGGCTCCCAAATAAATATCTCTAGCCTGGACCTAATCCATGAACTTCAGGCTTATTTGGCCTCTCTATTTGGACGGCCAATAGACATTGCAAACTTAACCTGCTCCAAACTGTGCTGCTGGTATCCACCCCCCAATCTGCATCATCTGCAATCTCAACTTCTTATTTCACACAAAAGTAACTCCATCCTTCTAAAGGCTCAGGTGAAAACCTTGGGAGTTAATCATGACTCCCCATTTTCTTAAACTCTGTGTTCATTTTCTCCCCCAGAAAATTCGTATCTTCTACTTTAAAAATACATCCAGAATTTGACCACTTTTCATCAGTTTTCTTGTGACTCTCTCCCTCACTGGGTATTCTTATTTCTGCCTTTTGGCTTGCTTCAATAGACCAGCCACAGTTATCCTGACTTTAGTCAGATCATGGTCTTTGCTCAAACTCTCCAATGGCTTCCCTTCTCAATAAATTAAAGCCAAAGTCCTTACAATGGTTTTCAAGGTCTACATGATCTTCCCACACCCAACTCTCCAACCCTACCCCCTACAGTACCCATCCTTCACCCTGTTCAACCACATCTGCCTCCTCAATGTTCCTTGAATATGCTAAGCATGTTTCTGCCCTAGAGAAGGGGTTGGAAACAAGGTCTCTCAGATTCCAAATGCTGTTCCTAAATCTAAATAATTTATATAGAGACTCTCCAGAAATCCGAGTCAGAATATTCTCATAGAAACATAGTACCTAAATCATATACTGATTTTTAAATGCCCCTATTAAGAGGAATTCTAAACATATTACTTCATGTTGCTGGGCTATTTCCTAAAATCTAATTTAAACTAATTATGGAACTAAAAAGAAGATGTAACAGAGTTCTGTGATGTATGATGCAGACTATCTAAGCTAAAAGCATCTAAGTAATGCCTGCAAATTTTCACAGTACCTATTAAGTGCTAGCATCTACCTTGACCACACGGGTGTCAAGTCTCATGTTAGGCAGGGATACAGTGGTGAATGAGAGAAACAAAATCCAAGAGAAGGAGAGAGAGAAAATGGAAAAGGCCCATGTGATTTTGCAACAAAGATTATCAAATGCCTTTGTCCAATAGGTAATAAGACATATGACTGTTAAATGAATCTAGGAATGCAAGTCTTACTCAACATTATAATAGCAATTAATGAATTATATTAATAGATTAAAGAAGAAAAATTTTATCTGAGTAGATGCACCAAAAACCATTTGATAAAATTCAACGTTTATTTAAAAAAAAAAAAACCCAAAACCTCAAACTAGGAATAGAAGGAAGTTTACTTAATCTGACAAAGACTACCTAAACAAAAACTTAAACATTGTGTTTATTAGTGAACTGGTGAAAACCTTCTCAGTAAGATCTGAGTTTATTAGTGAACTGGTGAAAACCTTCTCAGTAAGATCAGTAATGATGCCCAATATCAGCACGTCTAATCAGTATTATAATTATAATATGATGGTCCTGCCCAGTGCAATAGTCAAGAAAAAGAAATGAAACATACAGGATCTGAAAGTAAAACATAATGTTTTTTGTTCACAGATGACATGATTAGGTCAAAGAAAATTCAAAAGAATCTTCAGATAAATTTTTAGAATTAGGGTATTAGCAAGAAGGCTGAGTACGCAATATACAAAAATCAGTTGTATTTCTCCATACCAGCAATAAGTAGGACTTAGAAAAAGAAAAAAAAATTAAAGACACTATATAGAATAATCTTAGAAAGCACCAAATGCCTAAGAATAAGCTTAATAAAAGCTTAATAAAAAGCTTTTCATACCCAGACAACCATAAAACATTATCAAAAGCATAGAACACCTTAATAAATATGTATGCATTGGAAAACTTGATATGGTAAAGATGTTCATTCTCCCTAAATTCAATGATTTTGATGTAATGAATATATTCAACCAAACCAGATAAAAACTCCAGGTTTTTATGAAAACTGACAAGCTGATTCTAAAATTTATATGGAAATGCAAAGGACCAAGAATAGCAAAGAATCTTAAAGAAGAAAAAGAAGTATGGAGAAATTCATTTATCAAATATCATGATTTTTTATAGAATCGAAGAGTTAAGAGTGTGGATTGGCAAAGGATTTGAGAAGAACACCAAAAGACCAGAAAAGAGATTTCAAAACTTTTTCATATACATCTGTGGACTCTTGGTTTATGACAGGTGGCATCTTTTCAATAAGTGGTATGAGTCAACTGGCTATCCATATGATAAAAGATGAAACAGGAGCCGTCATACCATCTACACAAATCCATTACAAGTAGATTGTAGATATAAATATGAAATAAACATTAAATCTTGCAGAAAATAAAATAGAGGATTATCTTCACGGCATTAGGATAGGCAAAGGTTTCCTAAGTAGAACACAGAAAGACTACCTAAAAAGAAAATGATTGCTACATCACACTAAGTAGACTACATTAAAATTAAGAACTACCACTCAAATCATTAAGAGAATAAAAATGAAAGCCACAGAGTCAAAGACAGTATTTGCCAATTGTATAACCAACAAAGAGCTCATATCCAAAATATGTGAAGAACTCTTTTAGGCCAATAAGAAAAAAATAACCAAAAGAAAAGTGGGCAGGAGACTTGAACAGACACTTCACAAAAGAGGATATCCAGATGGCCAATAAAGATATGGAAAGGTGACATCATTACTCTTCAGAGGAATGGAAATTAAAACCACAAAGAGATAGCATTTCAAATCCAGCAGAATGGCTAAAATAAAAAAGCCTGACAGTATTTTATGGGGAGGATGTGGAGCAATGGGTACTCATATTGCTGGGAGGGATATAAATTGGTACTGGTAATTTAGAAAACTGTTTTGTATTACCTACCAAAACCAAACAGGTTCATACCAGTAATTCCATTCCTTGGTGGAAATGCATACATATGTGCACAGATACCAGAAGACATATACAAGAATGTTCATACCAGCATACAAACAAATACCATTGTGAAATGTTCATTCAAGCAATGAAAATAAACTAATCACTGCTATTCCATTTATATGAAGTTCAAAAATAGATAAAACTATGGTGATAAAAATGAGAACATTGATTATCTTTTAGGAGGAGGGAGGATTTATAAATGGAGAGAAACCAGGAGGGGTATTTTGGAGTGCTAGTAATGTTCTATTTCTTGACCTGTGTGATGGTAAAGAAAGGTGTTCACCTTGTGATAATTCATTGAGTTTATGATTTTCACTTTAATATGTCTTTTATACTTAATAATTTTTTAAAATTTTATTTGAGAGAGAACGAATGGTGGGGGCAGAGGGAGACAACTAATCAAGCAGACTCCCAGCTGCGTGCAGAGCCCAACTCAAGGCTCGATTTCATGATCCTGAGATGATGACCTCAGCCAAAAACAAAAGTCGGACACTTGACTGAGCCACAAAAGCGCCCCTATACTAAATGATTTTTTAAGAGTTTTTTTTAAAATACCCATTGCAGTATAGCAACCGTTACTTACTGGGTGCCATTTTTACCAGTTTTGTCAATCATGTATTTCTGTACAGTGTCTTAGAGTTGTTGGGAAAGGCATTATGTGAACTAATACATATATTAGCACCTCAGGAAATCATAATCTTGACGTGAAAAATGACTGGATATTTTACTGGATATTTTCAAGTAGCAAGCATGTGGACAAAATCTTAAGCATTCTTTATCAAGTAAATACCTTATCAAATAATATTTTAATTCCAAGTTAAAATATTTTTCTATGGTTCCAGACTTTAATTTATACCTGCATTTATTAATACATGGAAAAATATATAGTTTTTAAAAAGATAAAATGGGATCGTAAATTAATTTTATCTTGAAATTTATTTTTATACCTAAAACATGTTTGAAGTCATTTAATTTATTTTTATAAAATTTAGTTATTCAAACGAAAAAGACCATAGAGTGAAAAGTAAATTCCCCTTTATTCCTCCCCTCCCCATCCCTACTTCCTAAAATTAAGCATGTTAGCAGATTGTTTTCTGCATCCTTCCATAAATTCTCTTTGTGTATGCCAATGTGGTTTTTTGGGTTTTTTTTTTTTACAGACTTTGAGATCATACTCTTCTGCAACTTTGTTTTTCATCAATACAGTTTCAGCATATTTGCATATTTGCATATCAGTGCATAAATATTTACATCATTCTTTTAAATCTAGATAACATCTATATAATTCTTTTTAATGGTTGCACAATATTCCAACATAGAGAAATTTCATTATTTAGTCTTTCGTCTAATAGGTAGATTGTTTCCATCTTTTTTTGTCATTACAAAAATGTTACAACAAATATGTGTGTGTGTGCGTGTGTGTGTCTATTTGAGAGTATATGTATAGGAATTGCTGAGTCAAGAGTATAAATATTTTTTGACAGTGACAGTAACCCAAACCAAACTTTACTTTTGTGAATAGTCACTGAGAATTGGATATAGCATCATAGCAAGAAAACTGATGTCAAGTAAAGCCCCAAATTGGGAACCAATGAGTCTTTTAAGGCAGAGTATACTAAACCATTAGTGGTGTGGGGTTTTAGTAGAAAAAAAGACATACGGGAGGTAATTTTCCCTTGCTCCAAGCCCATAGTCACAAGAACCACTTGAATGTCAAATGTAGAATGAACAGGCAAAACTTAAAATTACAGCCTCTATTCACAAACAGAAATTGTAATATAATTAAATCACAAATTCATAATAGTAATAGTCAAGTAAAATATTTGACTTAGATTCCTTAAAATTAGAAATTGTCTTCTCAGGATGAGGCCACATTTACTCTAAAAGGCGATCATCCTTGAGTCATGCTGTTCTAAGAAGTGAGTTTTTCTTCTGTTGCAGAATCGTTGATCGTTTGAGTCTGTACCTACTGCTGATAGTGATCCTTAGTTTAACACCAGGAAACGAAGGCATCAGAACCTCTTAGAAATGAAGCAGTGGACACCATTTGTATTAATGTGCTCTAAAAATAGTTGAATTTAGGATGGAATGAATGCAATTTCTTTTTTACAGCCAGAAAATTAGTACCCGAGCTCTTTGTTATTTACCTATACCCTTGCATCAAAATACAGTCTTTCTTCACGGTAATACAACATTGTTAATAGTGAAAGAACAGGAGACATGGTGGAAATGAAGGTATCTGAATGACTTTTAGCTTTGTGAATAATCATAGCTAGTTTTTGAGTGCTTATGATGTGCTTGGTGCACTTGTAAGTGCACCAATTTGTATTATTTGTTTACCTGTTACAACAACCCTCTAAGGTGAATGTTACAAAAAGCACCATTGCACAGATTAGGAATAGGAAGTGTACAAATGCTAAGCAAAGTAGACACTGGTATGTAGCAGAGCCGGTGTTCAAACCCAGGTAATATGGCTACAGAGCCCCTACCCTTAATTATTTCACTAGAAGTGGAATTTCACTCAGTTCTGAATTTCTGAGGCCTGAGGCTCCACATCTTTTTTGCCTTCACCCACTTCAGAGCACACAGTGTCATTTGGTCATGAGGCTTCTCCCTGCCATTGGGCAAAGGGACTAGACAAGGGCAGATATATTTCTATGTATGTACCATTTGTGAGATTGGGTGTCTTAAACTTTTGCCTTTTAGGATGACTTGTAATTTTTTGCTAAAAGCTGGATATGATATGCCTGGGAATAGGAACTGAGGCAATCAGGTTTATAGTGTGAGGTGTTATGTTAATCTAGCCAGGAACTGGGCTGTGTTTACTGTTTGCTGTAGCTGTGTCAGAGGCTTCAGTTTCCTGTAGGGTTTTTTTGTTTGTTTTCATGTGTGGGTTTGTTTGTCTATTTTGGTGTGCTTTTTTCTTCCCATTGTCTTTAGGTTTCCCTAAGAACTCCTTCTTAAATAGAGTCTGTGTCTCGCCAGTTGTAATCCACTCTTAGACTGGATCCCTGTTGTTGTGGTCGTAAGGTACTGGGGAGGGAACTGTTCTGTAATCTTATGACTAAATCTCTGCTTTTTCAAGTGGAAAACCATATAGCTATGTACTATAGATAAGGTGCTATCCACAGAAGATGACAACAATGTCCAGTCATGCACATAAAATGTAGTGGTACCTGATAGGCCTGGCAGGCCTGGCTAGACCCAGTGGACGCAGCAGTGCCCAAGGATGTAGTGATAATCAGTGGAGGGGACACAGAGAAAAAATGGATTAGAACTCTACACGATGATGAGTTATCTTCATTTTTTCTAACTTCTTGGTGAAAATAAACCAGATTTGTTAATGAGCTCATGTGAGACAGTCCGCAGGAATTCCCAAAACACTTGGAGCAGGTTTTTAGAGACCTGAGATGTTGTGTTCACAAGTGAAAGAAAGATCTACCAAAATAAGAATTATGCTAGTTAGCTATAGGTAAGTTTTTAATTTTAGTTTTAAAACCCATAGCCTTTAAAATAAAGGCTATTAAATATTCTCTTATTTTTGTCTCTATGTTTTTGCTACCCAAAAATCCTTATTTGCCATTAAGCCTGTTCTTTGATTTGATCACAAATCTACAAAGTGGTTTAACTATTTTGGTTCAGAGCTCAGATTGCATAGGAGCCAGTGTAGAAGAGAGACAAAGATACCCGACCAGGACTTGGCGTTTCAAAGGCAAGCACAGGAATTCTCATCATCTTTCAAAGCTCTTGGCTCAGTGTTGAGCAGGAGGGGACGAGTTTTTATCATCTCTCTTTTGCCTCTTCTCTAAGCTCCATCTGTCCTGATATTTTGTGGTCTCATTAAAGGTAATGGATATTCAAAATGTGATGTTGATAAGTAGTGTCACTAGCTATGCTTTCTTAGTTTCTCCTGTGTGAAAGTTTCTAGCCTTTGTGCCAAAACAATTGGTGGTTGATTTTTTTTATCATGGTTGTTGACTTATAAAGTCAGTGGCCATGTGTGGTTGCTTCTCCATCAGCCATTATTATCATAGTTACCAAACTGCATTGCTGTGTTCTGTGGCGTGGTGCCACAGAGATCTCACAGAAGCACTGTGAGATCCTTTACATTTTCAAGAGAAACACTGCAACAGCTGGGTGTTACATGAACTGCTATTGTTAAGTTGTTTGGGCCTGACTACTTAATAAAAGGAATAAAAAGGGCCTGTTGGATATTTCTTTTGACGTGAGAAAAAAAATTACTGGGGCACTAAGGGCACCGTGAAAGAGGAAGTTTGGGCATCTCTGCATTACCCCCATCCCAACATGTTATTTCTCTTTGAGGATCCACGTGGATCTGAGACGTTGAATTTACCCCCAGATCCAAGGGAGGGGTATATATGAAAAAGCTAAATTCATCAATGCAGTACACTCTCTAGGTTTTGATAAGAGGTGAGTAGGTGTCCCAAATCAGCCCAGTCAGAGTAAATCTCAGGTCCCTTGCTTAAAATGTTTGAACAATCTCAATTTTAATCTCCTCTCTCTGTCTTTGACTGAGAAAGAATGTAGCTATGAAGTTATTGACAGCCATCTTTTGACCACAGTGAGAGCCAGCCTTTGGATAAAGTTGACACTGCTGAAGGTAGAGTTGGTGAAACTGAAGGAAACTGTGTCCTTGATAACATTGTTGAGCCACTGGATCAAGCCCACCCTGAAGCCTGACTACTTCTTTTCATTTATGTTTATTCCTCTAAATATTATTGTTTAAGTTCCCACCAGTTGCCTTGTTATTTTTAATTCAGTTTTTATTTTATTCTAATTATTAGTCACATACAGTATTGCAAATGTCTTTAAGTTTCTCTTGCCTTATTATACTAACTAGGATCTCTGATACAGTTTTGAATAGAAATGCTAGTATTGGATGTGCTTGTCTCAGTCTCAGGGAGAAGGCTTTCAATAATTCACTATTAAGTTTTTCACCTGCTGTAAGTTTTGTTTTGTTTTGTTTTTGTAAATGATCATTCACCAGATTAATGAAATTCTCTTTATTCCTTGTTGCTAAAAGTTTATATCATAAATGAGTGTTGAATTTGGTAAATGAGTATTTTTCTGTTGGGGAAACAGCCATTACTACACCTGCTATCCCTATCGTGGTTTGCCCAATCAGTGCCCTGGGCCTGGAACTTTCCCCCATCTGAAAACCGGGTTCCAAACTGTCATTTGTTCCCATTTCCTTCTTCATTATTAGAGAAACCTTTTCTCCATTCTGGGTACACAGTGAACTTCCTTGTATTGCTCAACATTATCACATGCTTTTTCTGTGTCTATTGAAATGACCATACCATTTTTTTCTCATTTTTTCTCTGTTGGTGAGGTAAGTTATATTAACTAATTTTCAAATGATATATTACCCTTTTGTTCCTGTAAAAAAAAAACTCCACTTAGTCATAATCTATTATTATTTTTATACATAGCTAGATTTGACTTGCTATTATGTGGTTTAGGAATTTTGCATCTATCTTTAAGAGTGAGATTGTAATTTTCTTGTAATGTCCTTGTTAGATTTTGGTATCAAGATTATTCTGGTCTTATTTCCACTCTCTCAATAGTTGAACCTATTTGGGAACATACATGGTCATTATATCATACCATGTCTTGATTTGCAATTAAATGTTATTGTGTGATTACCAAAAAAATAAATAATCTAAATGAGCAGCTACCTGAATTGTAATGCATACCAAAAAAATAAATAAATAAAAGATTATTCTGATCTCATTAAAGAGTTGTGATTCATTCTGATTTTTTCTGTTCTTTAGAAGAATTTATTAGTGATACGTCTTCTTTACAATTTGTGGAAGGCTTCACCAATGAAGCCATTTGGGCTTGGAGTTTTCTTCAGGGTAAAGTGTTCAATAATATATTTAATTATTTAACATGTGTGCGTGTGTGCTCATGTGTATGATTATTCAGATTTTGTATTTATTCTTTTGTCAGCTTTGCTAAGTTCTATTTTTAAAGAATTTGTTCATTTCAACCAAACTGCCAAATTTTATGGCATAAATTTGTTTCAGTTAGTCCTTTAATATATTCTTTATGTAAGATCTGTAATGATGTTCATTTTTTTTGTTCCTGATGTAATTTTTGTATGCTTTTTTTCCCAATGATGATCTTGATAGATTTTCATCAGTTTTAGTTGATTTCTGCAATTGTGTCTGTTATTTTTTTCTTAGGGCTTATAGTCTTTTTCTAGCTTTTGAGATAGAAGCTTAAAAAATTGCTTTTTAGGATTTTTTTTTTCTTTTTTCATTAGTGCTTTTAAGGACATAGTTTTTCACTAAGTAAGGCTTTAGTTGCATCCCATGAGTTTTTTTTAAGATTTTATTTATTTATTTGACAGAGAGAGACAGCCAGCACGAGAGGTAACACAAGCAGGGAGAGTGGGAGAGGAAGAAGCAGGCTCCCAGCAGAGGAGCCTGATGTGGGGCTCGATCCTGGAACGCTGGGATCACGCCCTGAGCCAAAGGCAGACGTTTAACAACTGCACCACCCAGGCACCCCACCCATGAGTTTTGATATGTTATTTCTTCCTTACAGTTCAGGTCAAAATATATTCTATTTCTTTTCGATTTTCTTTTTTTCCCATGAATTATTTTATAATACATATTTTTTTCATGCCATAAGTTTACAAACGTATCAAGTATGTTGAATTAAAGAGTTTGATCCATTTTTTAAAGAGATTGCACCTCTTAAAATGCTCCTTTTCACAACTGTTTAATGGATTATAGTGTGTTGTTGTTGTTGTTTTTGTTGTTGTTGTTGTTTTGCAGGGAGTTGGGATTAGTATCGATTTCTAGCTTAATTCCATTGTGGTCAAAAAGATACTCTAAATGATTTTGTCTTTTAAAATTTGTTGAGACATTTTTGTGACCCAAAAATGGTAGATCTTGTTAAATATTTCATATATATTGGAAAAGAATGTGAATTCTTTTCTTCTTGTTGCATAAATTAGACCAACTTTGCTATTTGTGTTGTTCAGAATTTCTATAGCCTTTTAAGATTTGACTTGCTTGCTCTATCAACCACTTAGATGAACATATTAAAATCTCCCTGCTGTGATTATAATTTGGACCATTTTTTCCTTTAGTACTATTAATTTCTGCCTTCTATATTTTGAATCTCTGTCTTTGAGTACATACAGATTTAGAACTTTTATATTTCCTGGGGATTAATCTCTTTATTGTTATGAAAAGTTCCTCTTTATCTCTGATAATGTTTTTTGTTTTAAAGTCTATTCATCTGATGCTAATATAACTGAAGCAACTTTTCTCATACTTTTAGTTTCAATCTGTGTCTTTATATTTAAAATGTGTCAGATTGGGAATATAGTTGAATTGTTTTTTTCCGGTGTGACAGTCTTAGTCTCTTACTTAGAATATTTAGCCCGCTTATATTTATTGTAACTACTAACACTGTTGGGTTTAAATATGTCTTTTGTTGTTTTCTATTTGACTCAACTGTATTATGGGTTTTTTTCCTCCTTTCTTGCCTACTGTTGTATTAATGCTTCTTATTATTTTGTTTTCACATGTTGTTAGTCATTCTTTAACTTTAGTGACTACCTTAGAGATAATTTATGTTCTTGATTTATAACAAGCTAATATAAATGATTACTTCTAACACTTCCCAGATAATGCTAAGATCTAATAAGTTCTTAATTCAATTTACCTCCATTCTGTCTTTTTTATATTATGCATTTTAGTTCTTTTGTAGTTTGAGCTCTATAAGATGACATCACCATCATTATCATGCTGTGCAGTCAGTATGCAATTAAATGTTTACTTTTTCTCTAACTCTTCGTGACTTTATTATATTTGGTGTTTTCATCTGTGATAATTTTCCTTCTCTTGGTCTACTGGCAACAGATTAACTCAATATCAGTTTTTGTTTTTCTGAAAAGTATATCACTGTCATTTTGAAAGACTTTGAGGAGTACAATTCTAGATTGGCAGTTATGATTTTTCAGTACTCTTAGTTATGTCACACCATTGTTTTATGGCTTTTATTATTGTTGACAATTACCATCCAATCTGTGGATCCTTTTCAAGTAAAAGTTTTCTCTGGCTGCTTTGAAGATTTTCTTTTTGTCTTTTTTTTTTTTTAGAAGTTTTATTCTGGTGTGCTATGAATATTTATCCTTCTTTGTATTTTATCCTTCTTGAGGTTTACAGAGCTTATTGATCTGTATTTTGATGTCTTTCATCTTTTGGAATAGTCATCTTTATTTCTCAAATATTTCTTCAGTTTCTTTCTCTCTTTCCACTCCTCACAAGACTCTAATTACATTTTTGTTAGACTTTTTCACTATGCTTCACATGCGTTTCATATTCTTTTTTGTATCTCCCACTCATTTTTTACTCTGTTCTTTAGTATTACTATTTCACAATCACCTGTCTTTGGGTTTACCTTCCTTTTTAATCCCTTGTATATAACCTGTTGTTAAATCCGTGTTTTGAGTTTTTTAATTTCAATTCTTTCTTTTTCAGTATTTTAATGTATTTTGTCCTCTTCCTGTATTTCACTGAACATGTTAATCGTAGTCATTCCAAAGTTGTTGTCTGCTAACTCCAATCACCAAGTCATATAGAAGTCTTTTTAATCTCTTGAGTTTTGTTTATATGATCCTTTTCTTGGCATGCTAAGTAATTTTTTTTTAAATTAATTCTGGACATTGGGTATTAAAAAATCGGAGAGGCTCCAGGTCATGGAATCTTTTTCCAGTTTGACCTTTTTCTCTACTAGGCAGGAGTGAAGACTGATCACCAAAATCCAATTGAGAACTAAGCTTCGTTCACAGGAGATAGAGCTCCATTTACCTCTCCAGGGTACAGCTCTCTTGAGCTTTCAGTTGGAGGCCTGATGTATTCACTGGAGCCTCTCCTTCTGTCTAATCCTTACTTTTGTTACTTTTTTTCTCCTCAGTCAGAAACTCAGATCTGAATTTTGTGGTCTTTGTTTTTAGGTTCTTATTTTCCCACCTCATTCAGCTTCAGAATTCAACAAATATCTTGGAGAAAATACCATGTCCCAAATCTAGTGCTTCATCTGTCCCTCTTATGACTCTGTTAAATGAACATTTGTTAAGTGGAGCACAGAGTACTAGATGGTGGGGCATGGTTCAACAAAAGACCATAAGAGAAGTTGAAATAGAAATAGAGAAGTTTATTATTCACAGGTGCTGGGGAAAGTACATGGTAAATCAAGAGGCAACACCAAGAGGTCAAGGCAAAGTGCAGGCAAAGAAAGAATCAGGACCTAGGCGCGTGTCTTTATTAGGGTCTGTGGGAAGAGTGCTTTGGGGTTCCCAAACTAAGATTGGTCAATTCAAACCAAAAAGAATGAGGTTTTTATAAGCTGCATGGGGTACACAAAGAAGAAGTCCCCAGGAGGCAGGGGAGATTATTGACCACAATTTGCTTGTGACTCCAAGGGCTGTTATCTAGGTTGTGCACTTACACAAGGGGCTAGTGTCAGTTTGAAACCCCTGCAGGCCACTTGGCTAAACAAAATGTGTGCTGAAGCAGCAATATTGTAGAGTAGCTCAGCTAAACTCTCAGCAATCCTTTTCACCTGAGTACTAGCCCCACAAATCTCTAATTTTGTATCTCCAGTACTGAAAGGCCACCCAAAACTCTGCTGGTGTGTCTCCCTATTAGCCAATTCTCAGATTCTAGGATCCAGCATTGCCAAATTTCCCCAGGGAAAGAGCAGCTACAGATTCTCAGATTTTCTTTCCATGGTTGTTTCTTCTCAAGAATCTTTAGAATCTTGGCCTCCCTTCTTTCTCATTGCTTCAGCAGGTCATTGATGCATTTAAATAGATGTTTTATGCATCTCATCTTCTGTTTGTCTATTCTTTTTTCCTCAGGGGGAGCATTGGTGTACTCCAAGGTATATCCCTTAAAATGAAAGTTGATTGTTTCACATTAAACTTTCCAATTGAACCACGTTTTAAGAGATCCACATTTTCTGTGTGTTGCTGAGTGGGGTCAACTACTACTATTATTTAAATACTAAGCACTTTATGTCAGATAAATTATATGTAATTTAGGAGGAGTCTGGAAGTAATTCTTTTTTTTTTTTTAAAGATTTTATTTATTTATTTGACAGAGAGACAGCCAGCGAGAGAGGGAACACAAGCAGGGGGAGTGGGAGAGGAAGAAGCAGGCTCATAGCGGAGGAGCCTGATGTGGGGCTCGATCCCAGAACGCCAGGATCATGCCCTGAGCCGAAAGCAGACGCTCAACCGCTGTGCCACCCAGGCGCCCCATGGAAGTAATTCTTACTTAAAGAAAAAATATTTTTAATGTTTGTAATCCAAACAAGGCCTTTCAAATACTCTTTTTAAAATTAAAAATAAGGTAAGAAAATTTCTGTATGTTACAGGAAGGGGGTGTTATCAACATGGAGAAAGTGTGTTATCTCTTTTCTTCCACGTGATACCTCCTAGGATTGGGGAAAGGGACACATCTGACCAACATCAACAAGATAAGGAATTCTGCTGACTCATAGGGATAGCTACATTTCTAATGACTAGTTCAGAAAAGCAGAATGAGATTTTCTGTCCTTAGAAAGGAAAAGCCAAGGAGATAAAATCCCTCTAAATGAAGACTAAATTGGCAAAGGATAAGCTACTGGGATATAGGTACCCAGCTAGCATTAAGAGTAAGTAATGAAAGTTAGGATAAGCTGTTTGTAGTACCTATAAACAGCTAGAGAAATATATGAGAGATTTACAATTTGCCATGAAGGTTATCTTTCTAAGTGTAATCCAATTCTGTGCCTCATATCCATTCTACTCTTAATATCCCCAAACACACATTTATATTTAAAATTAAGGTAATATAATGCTCTGGAACAATTTTGAAACTATTGGCAGAAAAAAAGGAATTTTAAGGTTGGTAAATCATCAACTTACTGTGTCACCAGTTAATTCTAGTCGCACTAACTTCTATAGACAGCCCCCATCACTGATTCCCATTTTAACTCTTCCAATTACTGATCCTTTTTAACATTGAGAAGTCTTTATAACTTACTTTTCTGGCCTCATCTTCCTTCCCCTTCTGCCTTGCTGGTACTTATACTGCACCCCTAGTAGACCACCTGCAATTATGCAAATATGCCCTGTATTTTTTATACCTCTAAGCTTTTGTTTATTTGGCCTATCTCCTTGGCATATATCCTCCCATTTTATCCAACCTCTTTGCTTTTCTTTTTCCAATCTCTCTGTTTATGGTAATCTTCCTTATTTTTTAGTACTCTCTCCCATACCTCTTTCTCTAGTAAATATTTCTATTCCCAGCCAGATGTGACCTGTTCTTCCTTTAAACTGCTCTAATACTTTGCTTATGTCTCTCTTAGGACTTTTATTATAATCTTCCTTGAAGAAAAATTATTTGTGTTCTAGTATTATTAGACACTGAGCCCGTTGAGGAACAGAATTGTGATTCTCAAAAAAATTCACAGCAGAGCCCACTAGAGTCTTACAGATACTAGTCAGTTAATAAATACTTGTCCAGTTAAATATAGGGGACATGTGGCCCCCATAGGCAGTTCACAATACAGATGTTTTTTTCCAGGCCAGTTGGAACATGCGTCTCTGACTCTTCACTTTTCTTTAAAGGCTTACACAATTAGGTAAAACCTACCCAAGACAGTCTCTCTTTTGATTACTCGTAGTTAACTATTGTTAATCATCAGAGTGATACTCTGTCACATGTGTAGATTCCACCTGTACTCAAGGAGAGGGGCACAAAAATAATGGGGGCCATTTTCGCATTTTGCCTATCATACGCCCCTCCCTTTTCTTCATCTTTTTGTGTATCTCACCCAAGTGATCATCAAAGTGTGATCCATGGACTCTCAGCAT
The DNA here is from genome assembly GCF_023065955.2 of Ursus arctos. NCBI lineage: Eukaryota > Metazoa > Chordata > Mammalia > Carnivora > Ursidae > Ursus > Ursus arctos. The sequence continues at coordinate 7,729,779 of NW_026622986.1, forward strand.
CAATACCACTTGGAAATGTAAATCCTCAGGTCCCATTCCAGACCTACTGTGTCAGAAAAAGCCCTCGTGGAGGTGTTGATTGCACACTCAAGTCTGAGAACCAGTGCTTCACCCACTGGCCTTTTATTTCGGTGCTGGGCCATATAGAATCCCCTCTGTTCTCTGTCTTGATTAAGAACAGCCTCATCTTATTCTGTTAGCTGTCTTATTCCTCATTTGATGAAGAATTTAGAAGGAACATTGATTTCCAAAGCCATGGTGCCAGGGTCTCTTCCATGCTGACCGTGACTCCCTGACTGCCCACCCCTTCACTCTCCTTCTTGTTGTCATCCGCCTAGCAGGGGGAGATCGAGGAGGAATTCTGTACAGAAGCCAGTGGTTAATGGGGCAGTTCTTTGCTCATCCCTTTCCACCTCTCTAACCCCCCTTATAAATCTGAATAGTTGTCATGAGTCTGGGTCTACTGTTCTTTTTGTTGTTATTGTTGCTGCTGCCGTGTGGGAATAAGTGGAGAATTCTCATATAATAGATATGACACTTCCTGAGGCTGATAGTAGTTGATTAATCTCAGACGGTAGTACTCAAGTATATAAAAAACATGTTACAGAAATGCAGATTTTGCCACATTGAAGTAGAACCATGTTATGATATAGGAATTAGGATATAAGATAATACTTTATGTGTAGGCTCTCCATGGTATAAGAAGGGAAATCTGAACACTATATATGTTTCCTCCATAACTAAATCTATACTGTAGTTGTTACTGAATAATTTAATTTCTTTCATTATACTTTAGTGAATTTTAGCCACATAAACTAACCAATCTTCAACCTGTTTTCCAAATTCAAGAATATTTTGCACAGCAAATACTGTGTATAGCTAACCAGCACATTTCTGAAAAAAGAAGGCTACTTTTACGTTGATTTTCATTTGCTGCTTTCTTTCTTCCCAAAGTAGTTTTCATTAATGTAGGGCTTTCTGAATGTTTTGCCTGCTATTAAATCCCTAGCACCCAGAAGATAGTGCTCAACAAATATTTGTGGAATAAATTTACTTTTTCTATTGTTTTCTTGAGGAAGTTTTCCATGATGGAAAAATAAAATTGACTGAATTGCCTGAACATCCTCTAGGAATGTGAGGACCATGAGTATTTTAGTGAGAACCAATGCCCAGCAAGAACATGGCTTGTGTTTTAGTCATAACAATGTAAATTACATGCTAAACTAAATTTACAAAATTTAATCCAAGCTCTTTGACTTATAATCATAGATTTTCTAATGTGGAAAGGTATTCCATGGACTATGTACATATACTTGTCTATCTAAAGGAAAAACTTCTTTTTTTTAACATTCAGTGTTTTATTAGTTTCAGGTGTACAATATAGTGATTCAACACTTCCATACATCACCTTTTGCTCATCACAGCAAGTACCCTCCTTAATCCTCATCACCTATTTCACCCGTCTCCCCACCTACCTTCCTTCTGGTAACCATCAGTTTGTTCTCTATAATTAAGAATCTGTATCTTGGGTTGCCTAGGTGGCTCAGTCGGTTAAGCGTCCACCCCTTGATTTCAGCTTAGGTCATGATCTCAGGGTCCTGAGATCAAGCCATATGTCGGGCTCCACACTGGGCATGGAGCCTGCTTAAGATTCTCTCTTAAAAAAAAAAAATCTGTTTCTTGATTTCTCTCTCTCTCTCTCTTTTTGTCCTTTCCTGGTTTGTTTTGTTTCTTAAATCCACATATGAGTGAAATCATATGGTACTTGTCTTTCTCTACTGACTTATTTTGCTTAGCATTATACTCTCTAGCTCCATACATGTTGTTGCAAATGCAAAATTTCATCTTTTTTAATATTCCATTGTATGTGTGTGTGTATATATATATGTACACATATATACACACATATGTATACATATATATATATGCCACTTCTTTTTTGTAGTTTCAAATTTTTATTTAAGTTCCAGTTGGTTAGCATATAGTGTAATATTAGTTTCAGGAGTAGAATTTAGTTATTCATCACTCACATATAACACCCAGTGCTCAAGACAACAAGTGCTCTCTTTAATACCCATCACCCATTTAACCCATTCCCCACCCACCTCCCCTCCAGCAACACTCAGTTTGTTCTCTATTGTTAAGAGTCTGTTTTATGGTTTGCCTCTCCTCCCCCCCCCATGTTCATTTGTTTTGTTTCTTAAATTCCACATATGAGTGAAATCATACAGTATTTGTCTCTCTCTGCTGACTTATTTCCCTTAGCATAATACACCCTACCTCTATCCTTGTTGTTGCAAATAGCAAGATTTCATTTTTTATGGCTGAATAATATTCCATTGTATATATACACCACATCTCCTTTATCCATTCATCAGTTGATTGACATTTGGGATGCTTCCACAATTTGGCTATTGGAAATAATGCTGCTATTAGCAAAGGGTACATGTATCCCTTTGAAATAGTGTTTTGTATTCTTTGGGTAAATAGTACTGCAATTGCTGGATCATAGGATAATTCCATTCTTAACTTTTTGAGGAAACTCCATACTGTTTTCTAGAGTGACTGTACCGGTTTGCATTTCCAACAACAGTGCAAGAGGGTTCCTATTTCTACACATCCTCACCAACACCTGTTGTTTCTTGGGTTGTTGATTTTAGTCATCCTGACAGGGGTGAGGTGATATTTCATTATAGTTTTGATTTGTATTTCCCTGAGAGTAAGTGATGATGAACACCTTTTCATGTGTGTTGGCCACCTTCTGTATGTCTTCTTCAGAGAAATGTGTAATTATGTCTTCTGCCCATTTTTAAATTGTATTATTTGTTTTTTGGGTGTTGAGTTTGATAAGTTCCTTATACATTTTGGATACTAACCCTTTATCAGATATGTCCTTTAGCAAAAATCTTCTCCCATTCCGTAGGTTGCTCTTTAGTTTTGTTGATTGTTTCCTTCACTGTGCAGAAGCTTTTTATTTTGATGTAGTCCCAATAGTTTATTTTTTGCTTTTGTTTCCCTTGCCTCAGGAGACAAATCTAGAAAAAAGTTGCTATGGCTGATGTCAAAGAAGTTATTGCCTCTGTCCTCTCTGAGAATTTTAATGGTTTCAGGTCTCACATTTCGGTCTTTAATCCATTTGGAATTTATTTTTGTGTATAGTGTAAGAAAGTGGTCCAGTTTCTTTCTTTTTCTTGTTGCTATCCAGTTTTCCCCACACCATTTATTAAAGAGACTGCCTTTTACCCATTGAATATTCTTTTCTGCCTTGTTAAAGCTTGACCATATAGTTGTAGGTTTATTTCTGAGTTCTCTATTTCATTGATCTACGTGTCTGTTATTGTGTCAGTACCATACTGTTTTGAGTACTACAGCTTTGTATTATAACTTGAAGTCTAGAATTGTGATGTCTCCAATTTTGCTTTCCTTTTTCAAGATTGCTTTCACCATTTGGGGTCTTTTGTGGTTTCATACAAATTTTAAGATCGCTTGTTCTAATTCTGTGAAAAAGGTCATTGGTATTTTGATAGGGAGTGCACTGGGTAGTATAGACATTTTAACAATATTTGTTCTTCCAATCCCTGAGCATGCAATGCTTTTCCATTTTTTTGTGTCATCTTTAATTTCCTTCATCAGTGTTTTATAGTTTTCGGGGTATGGGTCTTTCACCTCTTTGGTTAGGTGTGTCCCTAGTTATCTTATTATTTTTGGTGCGGTTGTAAATGGGACTGTTTTCTTAATTTCTCTTTCTGCTGCTTCATTATTGGCATATAGAAATGCAACATATTTCTGTACATTGACTTTGTATCTTGCAACTTTACTGAATTCATTTATCAGTTCTAGCAGTTTTTTGGTGGAGTCTTTTGGTTTTTCTATGTAGAGTATCATGTCCTCTGCAAATAGTGAAAATTTTACTTCTTCCTTACTGATCTGGATGCCTTTTATTTCTTTTTTGTTGTCTCATTTCTGTGGCTACGACTTCCAGTACTATGTTAAATAAAAGCAGTGAGAATGGACATCGTTGTCTTGTTCCTGACCTTAGGGGAAAAGCTCTCAGTTTTTCCCCATTGAGGATGATGTTAGCTATGGGATTTGCATATATGGACTTTATTAAGTTGAGGTATGTTCCCTCTTAAACCTACTTTTTTGAGGGTTTTTAATCATGAATGAATGTTGTACTTTGTCATATGCTTTTTCTGCATCTGTTGAAATGATCATATGGTTCTTATCTAAAGGAAGAACAATTTTATATACTTTCTATATTCATGTTTATTTTCAGTCATATTCAACTAAATCAATTAAATTGTGTGGTACCTTTTGCAGTAATTAGTCTCCAGGAGGGTGTTGCTTAGAGACAACTCATGAGCCAACTGGCGAGGAGGCAAAGAGCAATGATAAGACAAAAGTTGGGTGTAGGAACCTGGTAGGATCTCTAAGAAAGACTTGCCTTGCTCTTCCTCTTCAGAAGACAGGCCCAGAACTTAAGGGGGAAAAGAATACTGCAGACCAGGGCTACTTTTATTCCTAGAATTCGTGTGAATATAGTTAGAAATGATTAAAAAATGAATTACTGTATAAATTATTGTAAAGTAAGCGGGTCTTGTTACATTTCCCTTCTAGAAAAGATAATGCATTTTTCTCCCTTTTTTCCACACAGTTGAAAGGGCTTCAGACTTCTGGTGCCATAAATAATGGTGGCATCAAAATGGCCACAGCCATCTACCTGTGACCTGTAGTTTCCACAGTGTCAGACAGGCTTTCAGATTTCACAATGCATTAGATGCATGGAAATGAGGCTTTAAATATCACTTTACCCAGAAACTCCGAACATTTGGAAATTTATGTAACACAAATAGTTATGAAAGCATAGAAGGAAAAGACTATTAATTCAGAGTTAAACCTGTTTCCAATTAGGGAAGAAAAACAACCCCTACACTTCCAAGATCTTTTTCCCAGATCTTCATTTGCCCTACATCCTCCTGTCTTCCAGAGAAGACTGCTCTCCAGCATGGAATCCCCTGTTACATACACACCGGAGAAGAGCTTTCAGCCTCTTTGGAAGTGTTCTTTTTCCCTCTCAAAGCGTTGGCTCTAGTCTCTTTAATTATAATTAAATATATAATTCATGTATTTAACGAATTATTAATATTCAAATAATTTCATGAGTTTCCTTTCTTAGTCTCAAAAGGAAAAAAATAAACCTTTCTAGGAATTAGTTTCAAATCAAGTTACCAGTAAATTTAAACTGCTCTATTTTCCCTCATTGAATGTTTTCCTTCCCTTTGCTTTCTGTTTGTGCTTGTGAATGACCAGCACAGGTCTCTGCGAGTCTGTCTCCTTTTGCACTTTCTACTCAGTACATAAACCTTTCCACAGTTGCTTGGCTTTCAATGTTACTTCCTTTTCAAGTTCTTTTTTCTAACTTATTTTCTCTTCTCTCACTTTCCCCTCTTTATTTCTACTTCTCTTATTGAATATCTCTCATCTTTGTCCATCAGTTTGAGGCACTAAAATTAACTTCCTAAATTCAAGATTTTTTTTTAAAAGAGCAAAATTATAATCTTTAGCCATCAGATTGGAATCATTTAACATAGTCCTAAAATCAGCTTCTTAAAGTTAGTATAGCTTCTCTGATGAAGACTTCCAACTCAAGATTAGTCCTTTTAAAATGTATTATTATTGTTTTCATCTGTAAGGTAAGTACATGAGCATATTTACATATTTTGAGATTTAAAAACCTGAAGTCCATGCACCTGGAACTAATACCATGTTGTATCAAGTACATCTCAATAAAATAAACCCTAAAAGTCTTGTGAAAAACAATACTCCCCTCACTATCCCTCTTCACCCCCCAGACTGACGACACAGAGGCAGCCAAATTCAATTCTTTTATCTGCCTCTCAACATTGGAAGTAATATACTTGAATCTAGTTTCTTGGTTTATGAATTCTAGACAATGTCAACTGGATATTTTGGGAGGTGGAGTTATAGTGTCCCACCTTCCCCACACCTTCTCTCCCATCTTCCCTATAGAGTGAAATTTCAATTTTTGGTTGAATCAGCACTTATTGTTTACATGAACAGGACTACATAAGTCTTTTCTATGCTCGTTCAGGTAGTATACTTTGTTTCCTTTCTTGTAGCACTTTTTATTCTTCCTAGAATTAATAATTACCTTGCTTTTATGCTTATTTGCTTAGTTTCTGTGTATCTATCACTGTATATTTTTCTCTCATGCTGTGACATACTTGCCAAACAACTAAAAGATAACTTACAGCACATCAATCAAGTCCAATTTCCCCTCTCTGGAGATTTCTCTCCAATGGCTTTTGATCTTCTTGCTGAAATGTAGCCTTGCGGTCCGGGGCTGTTGCACAGCTGTCATTCCGGAACATTCTTTTACTAATTCCTGAGAGTTTCCTCAGTCTCCTACATCCTCTATCCCGTATCTCAAGTTTTCCTTTTTCTTCATTTACTTCCTCTTTTTTGTTGAGCAGATTCCCTAGTAGTTTCCTGAAGAATATACAGAGGAGGTAAAGTTCTTGAGCCTTTGAATTTCATAAAATATCTGAGAAAATTGGTAATTTGGGTGTAATGTTTAAGGTTGGAAGTAGTTTTGCCTCAAACTTTTGAAGAAATTTCACCATCGTTGTCTAGTTTCCTGTGTTGTTGGGGAGTTTGATACTATTTGACACCTGACCATCTGCAAGCAGTTTGCTCGTTTGTCCTTTTGGGGAGATTTTAGGGTCTTCTCTTCCTGTCAGCACTCTTAAATTTCCATGATGATGTGATTTGGTGTGGGTGTTTTCTTGTTCATTGTGCTAGCCCCTTTCAATTTGGAAACTCTTATCTTTTAATTTGGGAACATTTTGGAGAATTATTTTGTTTATACTTTCCCACATCCATTTTCTCTGTTCTCACTAGGACTTACAAATAATTTCACTTTTTAATCACCTTTTTACAGAGCTGTTTAGACCATAAGGCTCATTTATAGCAAATGGTTTTCATGATGACCTATCATTTTGGAGAGAGAGATAAAGGGGGAGGAAATCAAGTGTAAATCTGAAGAGTGATTTATCTTACCCCTACTCAGTTTTTTCACTATATATATCTTGCTTTTATAATATTTTTTAAATGAAGAAATTCCGGTTGGTTTTACTCACTTTTATTATTAGTTGTTAATGCTTTTAAATCACAACAATATTAATGACACCACAATTATTCATAGTAATGGCTACGACTGTGTCAATTATTGTGCCTCAGTTCCTCCTTGTAAAGTCAAGATTGTAATAAAATCTCCTTAGAGTTGTTTTGAATACTAAATGAATACATAAAGTTCTGGGACCAAATGCTGTACATAGTAAGCACTCAGTAATAATAGATATCTATTTTTAGCATTATTTATGATCCAATTTATGTATTATCCCCATTTTGCAGATGAAGAAATTGAGGCTCAGAGGTTAAATTACTTACACAAGGTGACACAGCTAGCAAGTGGCGGAGCTGGAACTACCTTCTGTGGCTTTAAAATCTATGCTCTTTGTGTTCTGATGCTTCATTGAAGGTATTCTCATCTTTCCTTCCATGTCCTCTTTTTCTACTCATGTATACAATTCACTCACCCATTCTAAAACATAATAGTGTGCAAGGTCAATGTTAGGTCACCAAACAGTGGAGAGTATTTGCTTGAAGATGCTCCCCAGATACACTGACAATACTCTGCCCCAAATATAGTAGATACTCACTGTGGGGGGGAGGCAGGGACTGGGATGATGCCTTTTCCACATATGCAATTCTGTGACATCATGCAAAGTTTAGGGTTTGTCTCAATTAAAGCTGTGATGATTTTTAGTTGGTAGTGCACTAAGAGCGTTGCCAACTGATACGTGTAGCATGTGTTAAAACAAGTGAGACATAGTGTCCTCTCTAGAAGAAGTAAACAGATTGACCATCCACATTCCCTATGACACTTTCCCAGTCAGTCACACCAAGTTCAGTCCCTTGAAGCTCTCCTGACCTATCCCCACCCTGTGGTCAAGAGCCGTGAGAGCTGAACACCTTCCAGATCTTCAGCCCTCACCCTGTCAGTTAGTTCTGTCCTGTGCCGAGGAGCGTGGGATGCTCAGCCGAGCTGTCTACCATAGGTTTCACTTCTCATTTTGGAACCGGAAAATGTGCTTTTTTTTTTTTTTAAATCTGGATACTTTTGGACAAGTTTTTTATATTAGACAACTTTTGAACTAGAAATAATATAAATTAGCTTGGGTTGAAAAGGATCATTGCCTTTCTTACCAGTCAAAACCTCTTAACATTTTTAACAAATGCAAAAAAGAACAAACGCTGAAGGAGGTGATGGGCTGTGTTATTCTTGTGATCCTGAGCAATGTCCTAGAAAGGAAGATGCCCAGGGCAAACAACTTAAGATATTGAGACTATAAAAATACAAGAAACAAAAATATGTACCGAAATTTTATATATTGGTCAATCTGTTTCCTTATCCTACCTCATCTTTTTCTCATTGAAAATCCAGTTCCCAAGGATTGCTTTCATGCTTCTGACAGTAATGAAACACCTAAGAGTCTGGAAGCCAAAGAATCAGGCTGAAAAGAAGTACTGTACATAATTTCCATAATGTGCTCTAACACTTCTTGTCTTAAGGTTTACATTAATGAGAATGGACTGACCAGATCAATCAGATTAAATAATCGGGTCAGAACCAGAGGGAAGAGAGTGTGCTAACTTATGTTGGGCACTTGCTAGGAGTCACGCACACCTAGACACTTTCTGTACATTTCCTATTTAGTTCCTTAACTCAGTGAGGTAGTCATTTCTGTTCTCATTTTATAGGTGAGAAAACTAAGTCATTTAGAACTTGTTTAAAGCAAATAACATATAGAGGAGGAGCTGGGATTAAGCGCAGTCTTGTGTTGACTTTAAAATCTGTGCTCCTTTCAACTCTCACACACACACACACACACACACACACACACACACACACACACGCAGAGCTATTGCAGACTAACAGACCTCTAGAGAGGTAGTGTGACATGGTTAATAGGAAACAGTCATGGGACCAGGCTGCCCCTGTTCAGATCCTGACTCTGTAAGTTACTAGGTGTGGCACTTGACAAATGATTGTACTTAACCTCTGCAACTCAGTTTCCTTATCTGTAAAATGAGATAGTATCAGAACGTACCCCATGCAGTTGTTATAAGATATAAATGAGTCTTGCGTGAAAAATATTTTAAATCATGTGTGCACAGAGGAAGCATTCAATAGATAAAAGTTATTGCTAAAAATCCCATAAGAGGAGAAGAGTACTACATCTATGGATGACCCAGGTAGAGTGGTCATTGGAACCCTGATATTAAAGAATATCATTTTTTAAGATGATCTCATTTTTAATATGACTGATTACCATGAATGTCTATTAATAAGAAAAAACACATGTCCTATGATTTGCAAACTGATAAATGTGGGCAGTCTTATTGATAGTAAGGCCAGTGCACGTCTCAACAAGAAAACACTCTGCAGTGGGAATTGTGAGAAAAAAAGGGACGGGGACTCCTGAAGTGCCCCTATTTGTTTATTTTTTATCTTTTTAGAGAGGGAGGAAGAAGTGGCAGAGGGGGAGGGAGAATCTCTTTTTTAAAATTTTACTTGTTCATTTATTTTAGAGAGAGAGAGCGAGCAAGGTGGGGAGAGGGGGAGGGAGGCAGAGAGAGAGAATCTGAAGCAGACGCAGCACTAAGTGCAGAGCCCCTTACAAGGCTTAATCCCACGACTGCAGGATCACGACCTGATCTGAAACCAGAAGTGGGATGCTCAACTGACTGAGCAACCTAGGTGCCCCTAGAGAAGGAGAATCTTTAAACAGGCTCCATGCCCAGCAAGGAGCCAGATGCAGGGCTTAGTCTCACAACCGTGAGATCATGACCTGAGCTGAAGTTAAGAGTTGGACATGTAACTGACTGAGCCACCCAGGCATCCCTGCAGTGCCCTACTTATAAAGACCTATCATAGTGATGGTGTGAGAATTTACCCTCCTAAGTGGAGGAATTTTTGGATGAAATGCCCCTAGATTTATTAATTTATTATCAAGAGTCTATATCATGCCTCAGTGATTGATTCTGAGGCCCTTTAGTGGTAGTAATCTCTATGTCATCTTTTCATGGACTCCAAGATTTCTCTGCTCCATACCCTTGGTTGCCTAGATGAGGCACAGTAAAGAGGAAAGGAAGTAGGAGATTTGGGGAAGGGAAGGAGAGTGTTTCAAAGTCCAAAACAATCTTTCTCAGAAGGCTTGAGCCAGGGAGCAAAGTAAGTCTCATTCTCAACTCCCCACTGGCCCTGTTGCTTTAGGCATGATTGCAGAAGGAAGACAGGGTCTAAAGATTGGGACCACCTTATGAATATTGTGTAGCATATGAGCATATGGACTGAGGAGCCTGGCACTTAGATTGCCAGCTCAGCCACTTGCCCTGTGTGCTATCCAGGCAAGTCTTGGGAAATATTTGGTCTTCTACATATCAGGGTAGTAATATTCACAGTTTATTTCACTTCTCACATCCTATGACTCTGTTCTATGATTCTTTTGCTCTTTGGGCCTGGAATTAATCTGGTCAGTCCAAGAAAGCATCTGGTTGTATAAAATACACGGATGACAGTCTGAGAGCCAACAGTCACCCATCATCATTCTTAATCCCTTTTGTCAGTTCCAGGTGGTGTGTACTACCCCGGGACAATTTGTCCCTCTCAGCCGCCTCAAGACTAGCACTGCCTTAGAAGACATAGGAGACGGATGCTTTCACCTTGACCTTATGTATCTTTGGACTTCCCGGCATATCTGCCCTGTTCCCACCCCTTCCAATACTCCTCTTCCTCTTCCCCACCCAAGAGGCAAATAGAATCAAAGGCAAATAGAGGGAGGTCCTTAGGCAAACCCTTTTTAGTAAAAGGGTAATTTATCAAATAATACAATAGTTTTCCAAGGCTCTGTGGTCCAAAGTCGGAAAACCAGCTGAGTCCCTCACAGGCAAATAGTAAGAAAAATGCAATCCCAAAGGTAGGCAGGGTGGATAAAAAGAACTTTCCACTTTGAATTCTAAATGTCAAGCAGCCATTCTAGTTTTAATTGTAGGGCAAATAATCATTATTTGTTGAAATTCTTCTGCAAATAACAGTTTGTCAAGGCTTTTGAGGAGAAATTACATGGGGAATATATTTAGCTCACTTCCCACTTAAAATTCACATTAGAACAACTATTTTTGAGTACAGGCATACCTCGGAGATAGTGTGGGTTTGGTCCCAGACCTCTGCAATAAAGCTAACATCGCAATAAAGTGAGTCAAATGAATGTTTTGGTTTCCCAGTGCATATAAAAGTTATACGTACACTATATTGTGGTCTATTAAGTGTGCAATAGTAGTATGTCTAAAAGGGCAATGTACATACATTATTGATTGTTTGCCATCTGACATGGGTGTGTTCTCTGGCACCCAGAACAATTACAATGGTAACACCAAAGATCACTGATCCCAGATCACCATAACAAATGAATAAAAATGAAAAAGCTTGGAAGATCTCAGAAACTACCAAAATGCGATACACAGACATGAGTGGGCAGATGGTATTGGAAAAATGGTGCCAATTGACTTGCTCCACTCAGGGTTGCCACAGACCTTCAATTTGTAAGGAAAAAGAAAGCAGTGTCTGTGAAACACAATACAGGGACGTATGCCTGTACAATGAAATGCCATTTTCGTGATTGCATGTGATGTTTCAGTGATGAATAGTCCCTTTAAATTTGCATGCCAGCTATGTAAATGGCTTTAAGTGAGTTTTCATTATCCTAAATGAAAGAATGGTAAGTAGTTTGAGATATCAACGCATAGTGCAATGTGAACATACTATTTATAGTTTATTAAATTAAAAGGATGCTAATCAATCATTACGTTTAAAACAACATTCACTGGGGAAAGGAGATCGACCTGCTATTTTTTAGAGTCAGAATTTGCTCTAACAAGTACTTGATTTTACTAAGTAAACTGGTGGTAAGAACACACAATTATAGTTGCTAAGGCGTAGTTTGACCTTAAGAAAAAACTGAACCGTTAGAGGACAGTGGAGTGAGAAGAAGTGAGAACCGTTGTAGAATTTCCTAAGAGCTGGACTGACTTAGCTTCTCTGGTATAAACAAGACACTGACACTTGACAATAGTATAAGCCCTAAAACTCAATATTTCTATATTGACATCTAGACTCCATACTAAATTTCATTGGTTTTGCATTAAAAAGAGAGCTTTGGGGGGCACCTGCGTGGCTCAGTTGCTTAAACCTCTGACACTTGATTTTGGCTCAGGTCAGGATCTCAGGGTGTGCGATTGAGCCCCGCATCTGGCTCTGAGTTCAGCGGTGAGTCTGCTTGAGATTCTCTCCCTCTCCTCTGCCCCTCCCCCTACTTACGTGCGTGCGCCCTCTCTCTCACTCTCTCTCAAGTAAATAAATAAGTCTTTAAAAAAAAGAGAGAGAACTTTTCACTGAAGCTTTAATAGCAGAAGGAATGACATCAAAGTAGAAGTAGTTTAGCCATGAACAGCAACACAGTCATTTAAAAATCATATTTGTGAAACTACATGAAATTAGATTGATTTTTATGCTATAAAAAATTTGCCATCAGGGAAATTCAAATCAAAACTACACTGAGATACCACTTTATACCAGTTAGAATGGCAAAAATTGATGAGGCAAGAAACAACAAATGTTGGAGAGGATGTGGAGGAAAGGATCCCTCTTACACTGTTGGTGGGAATGCAAGGTGGTACAGCCACTTTGGAAAACAGTGTGGAGGTTCCTCAAAAAGTTAAAAATAGAGCTACCCTGTGACCCAGCAATTGCACTACTGGGTATTTACCCCAAAGATACAATGCAGTGAAAAGAAGGAGCACAGGCACCCCAATGTTCATAGCAGCAATGTCCACAATAGCCAAACTGTGGAAGGAGCCGAGATGCCCTTCAATAGACAAATGGATAAAGAAGATACGGTCCATATATACAATGGAATATTACTCAGCCTTCAGAAAGGATGAATACCCACTGTTTGCATAGACATGGATGGAACTGGAGGGGATTATGCTAGTGAAATAAATCAAGCAGAGAAAGACAATTATTATATGGTTTCACTCATACGTGGAACATAAGGAATAGCATGGAGGACATCAGGAGAAGGAAGAGAAAAGTGAAGGGGGGGAAATCAGAGGGGGAGATGAACCATGAGAGACTATGGACTCTGGGAACAAACCGAGGGTTTCAGAGGGGAGGGGGATGAGGGGATGGGTTAGCCCAGTGATGGGTATTAAGGGGGCACGTATTGCAATAAGCACTGGGTGTTATAAGCAAACAACGAATCATGGAACGCTACATCAAAAACTAACGAAGTACTGTATGGTGACTAACATTAACATAATAATAAAAAATGACTTAGGTGTTTAAGTTAATTGTAGTAACTAGAGATGAATTAAGTAATATTTTAAAGTACTTAAAATTTTTCACACAACTTATTTTTCCAAGGAATGTAGGATAGACTTATGAATTGTTTGACCAGATTTTGTCAGCAAGATACCGAATTTGTTTCAGTGGGGAATCAAGCCCTTAGATTCATATTGATTACCTCTTATGAAACATACTTCCAGTTAATTGTTACAGCAATGTTTCAGTTGATTTGCAAATGGATCACTTTTCTTGGAAAGAAAAAGAAATTTGTATGTAAAATTACTTTAAATGGTTAATCTATAATAATTTATCTTTGTATTATTTTATAACTCTATAATATTTTAAAAACTGAAAAAAAACCCAAAGCATTATTATATAGGTGCCATTTTTGGAAGGCATCTCGTTTTCTGCACTTTTGACATTACCAACTTTGGTTTTAGGCATATTTTGATGTGTCGAGGCCAAACCTTGCAGAACATACTTTCACTTGATGTCATTTAAAGAGTAAAAGTTATGTGGTATTTTAAATTTTAAAATATTTCTCTCAGTGCTAACATTAGACATATATGGAATCCATTTGCTCATTTATTCAATACTTATTCCAATAAATAGTTACGAAAGCTTACTCAGTGTAACCCATTGAGCTATATCATGATGAGGTTACAAAGAGAAATAAAATATAGCCCCTGCTTCATGGGGAGCACATTTGTTAGGCTAATTACTTGGCTGCTGTAACTAAGAGATCCAAAATATGGTGGCTTACATAAGAGAGAAATTTACCTATTCCCTCTGTAGCAGTCCATAAGTGAGTGAGTCATGGCGATAGGGGTGTTCTGCCACCCTGACCACATGGCTTCCAAGGTTGTTCTGGTTATCAAATTTTCCAGCCTGCAGGAAGGAGAAATTCAGGATGAGCAACTTGTCGTTAGGGAGCAACTTGCCTGGAAATTGCATATACTATTCCTGCCCGCCTCTCATTGGAGTGAATTTAGTTTTGCAGCCACACCTAAGGAATGTAGTCTCTAACTGGGCTGTGGGTACCCAACTAGAACTTGGAGCACTCTATTACTGACAAGTAAAAGGGGTAACTCAGCAATTAAAGGGGTCAAAATATTAATATATGCAACAACATGGTTGAATCTCAGAAACATTAGGTTAAGTGAAAGTCGATCACAGGGGTACCTGGCTCAGTCGGTTAAGCATCTGCCTTTGGCTCAGGTCATGATCCCAGGGTTCTGGGACCCAGCCCTTCGCACCTCCCCTCACCTCAGGCTGCTTCTTCCTCTCCCTTTGCTCCTCCCGCTGCTCGTACTCTCTCAGTCTCTCTCAAATAAATAAATAAATAAAATCTTTAAAAAAGTCAGTCACAAAAAGTTAGGTACTGTGTGATTCCATCTGTGTGAATCTCTAGGAAAGGCGAAATATAGCGCTGTAGGTCTGTGGTTGCCTAGGGGCAGGATCCTGGGGAGAAGATCACCACAAGGGAGCTTTTTGGAGTGATTGAAACCTTCCAGATCTTGATTGTGGTTACATGACTATACACAATTGCCAAAATTTGTGAAGATTCACACTTAAAGTGAGCTAATTATTATTGTTGTTGCTAGTGCTGCTGTCATTATTGCTGCCTTGAATGGGGTTCTTAGAATTTTAAGGGAGTTAAAAAATATCACTGCCTCAATTAGGAATTCTTGAGGCAAAAAAACTAATACATTGCTATATTTTGTTTGAATTACTTTCAATTTTTTAAAAATGGCAAGTATGTATATTTATGAAGATAATTGAAATGACTGTTACACAGGGGCGCCTAGGTGGCTCAGTCAGTTAAGCCTCCAACTCTTGATTTGGGCTCAGGTCATGATCTCAGGGTTGTGTGATTGAGACCCACTTGGGCTCCACGCTGATTGTGAAGCTCGCTTAAGATGCTCTCTCCCTTTCCCTCTGCTGCTGCCCCCCCCCAAAATAATAAATAAAATGACTCTTACACAAATAACCCTGAAGCTTAGTATCCTCACTGAGAAATAAACACAATAGAAGATTTCTCATTCATTTCACAGTCCTGCTGGTTGGGTTGCTCTTCTAGCAGCAACTAGGGATCTAACCTCTTTCCTCTAGTGGCTCCACTGCCTTCTGGGCCTCTGGAGTCCTTTGGGAACTTGAAACCATGAGCCTGAGTCTATGCAACCTGTCAGGGCGAGACCTGGCAGTAATTCACACCTAATGCCCATATCCCATTGACCAGAACAGGTCACATGACCATACCTGGCAGGATGTTTGGAAACTTAGTCCTCCTGTGCGCTGAGAGCAGGAGTGAAATGCTTCATAAACATACAGCATTGTGTCTACCACAGTACAAAAAGTTGTAAAGAAACAGAAAAAAATTGTCCTTAATCCCAATCTGGAAACAAAACAGAATTCGTACTGCTTTCCTTCTAAGCTTTTTAACCTATGCATTTTAACATTTTATCATGTATGGATTATAGATATAATTGTATACACTTATTTTTTCACTAAATATTACTATATATTTTTCTATTGTAAAGAAGTTCAAATCCTATCTCTGCAATATACTGGTTGGGTGAGTGTGGGACAGTTCCCAGGCCTTGAGTTTCTTTTAATTTAGAAATGATGACTGAATGACTAAATGATACCTACTACACAGGGCCCTGGTGAGGATGAAATGAGATCATTCATTTAGCGTGTATGGTATAGGGCCAGAGACACAGTAGGCATCTGATTCTGAGTTACTCTACCTAACTGAATTTTCTGCCTAGCTCTCCTTACAGGAAGAGCATACTGATTTAATCGTTGCAGATTTATAATATGTATTAATATTTGATTGGGCTAGTCTTTTATCATGTTTATATTTGCTTATATTTAATAAAGCAATTGAACACTATTTGTGATGGCTTATTCTTCCAAATGAATTGCACAGTAGTGTTTTCCCTGGAAAAGCATGTCTTAGCCTGGCTTCTCCAGAAAGTAGAAGCCAAGACAAAGGAGTTAAGCATATTAGGGTGTGCAACCCCAAGGGACACTGTGAGGGACAGGGGAGTGATTCAGGGAAGGAGAGAGGGAGCCCATGCAAGAAGGTGTCAGTCACCTAGTTCACTGCTGCTCTGTGCAACTCACTGTTCAACCTCATGGTACTGCCTTCTGGGAAGTATCTCAACCCAGTCAGTCCAAGGTGGAGGAAGGGAGAGGATTTTTCCCACCAGCCCTCATATCTCTTTGGTTAAAATATCACCACACTGGGAGCCTATTCCATACACTTCAGGCTTGAACATGACCCAGCAGCACCCAGTGTGTCCCATGGCGTGTCATGCCCACATATCAGAGGGAAGCCCCAGAGAGAGCCCAGGCAAAGCCAACACAGGACGGTCAGTGAAGCAAAAGCAGGTAGGTGAAGCTGAGAGCATTTGAGGAGATCCTGAGAGAAAGAAAATTTTGGATTAGTTAACATCTTCATATTAACCAGTTTTCTTGTTCTGGAACATAGCAATAACATTTGTAAAAGGGAGTTTCCCCACTTATTCCTAAAGGCATGTTCTTACATTCTCTTCGATTTGTCTCTGTCAGGATCAAATTAACAAATTTATTAATTTTTTATATATTAATGATGTGACTACAAGTCCTTGTAAGGTAGCCTCCCTTAGTTACAGAGAAAATTCATACAGTTTGGTACTATTATTAAAGTCATTAAAAAAATAAAGGATTTTCTGCTGTCTATGGGAATGAGACCTCACTTGTTCCCTGGCCAAGGAGCCTAGCATCGGAGGGTCAGTGAATATCCTGTGCCCTCATCCCAAGTCTCTTATGATCTGTCTCACGGCAACTTCTCTTCTGCCCAGATGCCTTTTAAGGTCCCTTCGAGCTCTGTCCTTAGCACTAAATTACTCTTGTTCAAAAAATGATTTGTGAATGGGCATGTGATGAATGTCCTCCAAAACACTTTTTTCCATTCAAACTTAAACTCTTCTTGTACCAGAAATAATATCCTGGGTACTGTAGGAATCTCTGTAGATATACAAAGGGAATCTGTCCCATATTTTGACATGCTATGAATCTGAGAGTCAATTAAAGGTGATCATTTTGTATTCAAGAGAATAACTGTGCGGACCTGGTTTTTCCCTCTTGTTCAAAGGACTTTTAATGAGAGCCAGGTGGTTAAGTTCCTGGTCTGCGATGCTGAGCTGTGCACGGGGGTTCTAATACGTGCAGCCTATGCCAGTTCTTTGTCAGGAGGATTATCCTGGGACGCTCTGAGCTTTGGGTTGTTCCTTGCGAAACCACAGAATTGCCGCATGCCCTTTGGAGGTATTTCACTGTGCTCCTCCGTGTCTAGATGCCGTAGTGTTGTTATATGATATCAAATTTCTCCACAAAATGCCATCGCCATTGGCTATTCATTTGTGTGCACCAACATTATTATTTGCTGTCCTTAGTCCATTTTGTCGTATTCAGTAACCTTCACCAGAAGCTCAGCATCCTGGCAGGCATCTTTCCCCTTGGCTACAGAGGAACCTTGTATTTCTCTGAATCTTTCCAAAAGATGGGAATGCAGCAGAAGCAGCTGGAGATATGAAAATAACTGGGAGCAAAATAGACATCAAGTTCACGAAAATACTGAAAAAGAATTTCAACAGAAGCAGCTCTCTTCTGACACTGCACATGCTGTAGGATCCAGTGCTAGGTTGGCTGCCACATGGCAGTTTTGAACAGGGAAAAAAGAACGGGATGTATATTGACACATGAGTGCATATCTTAAATGCAGATGGTAAGTGTGCAGACTATAGATTTTACTCTTAGACCCGTGTGGGTGATTAATATCACGTGCTAAAGACATGGGTATAATGAGAAAAGGAGAGAAAATTCTAAGATAGCTCTATTTCCATCCAGACACAAAGAAATCTTAAGGGCTTAACCGAAAAATGAATCTAGTAGGTGGATGATGTCAGTGCCGAAATTTCTGTTAATACTTTCAAAGTGTGCTTTTTTTTAATATAAAAAAAAATGTTTCATGGATTGGAAAGCCAAAGCTTATTGAGATACACAATGTCTTTGAGTGAGCATTCCAAAAAAGTGAATATGTCATTCTGGCATGGATTGTTCTTTCTTCGCCATCCTCGTTGACACAGCCACGTTGCTTCGGTTACATGTTCTGTTACCCCAGAGACTCCTGGGCCGTCCCACCCAACAGCGTTAAGGTTGCTATATTACCATAAAAGTCTACCCTGTGAGTAAAACAAAGGGGCTGCATTAGCACAAAAAGCAGCCTCCCCTCCTGGATTGAAGAAAACATACACCCAACACCGTGGTTGCTGGAGTTTCGATGGCTTCCTGAGAAGATGATGACTTCCAAAGTGGAGAAAGCTTTACCCCCCAGTACAACAGAGACTTCCCTAATCTTCGTGCTTTGCCTCCCTCCAGGAATTTTAAGGCATAAAATCTTAAATCTAAAGCTGTCTTTGAGATCAGGGAGAAATATTTAAACATTTATGCGTTCAGTTCATGATTCAGAGATTTATTTATAAGACTGTTGATTTTGGGACACCCAACTCTTGCATTTAAACTGCCGAAGTGAGTCATGTTTGTGGGAGGTAATTACTACCAGAAAGTACAACTAACTTGTAAGCGTCTCTTTAAAATGTCCACTCACAATCTACAATTACTGTAAATAACAGGCTACCAGGACTCTTGCTCTGTTTTATGGCTGTATGTATTTATTATGAGTGCATTAGGCTATACCCAAACATACTTTTGTCACAGGGGGATTCTTGGAGGGAGAAACGAGTCCCTTCATTAAAGTATCAGTATAGGTTTCTGAGGATGTAGGTTTGAAAAGATATAATATCTCAAAGTTTCCTTCCATTATAGGGAACAAAGCCCAGAGAACAGCTGGCTCAAGAAAAATGGTAGATTCCAGTTGGTCGAACATGTATACGTATGATTTGTTCATCATGAAAGGTCAGATCCAGCCCACTGAAAGTAGAGCAGGCACTTCAACTTTAGCACCTCAGTGCCTCTCTCAGGCTGATTTCGTGTCCTCCTAGGAGGTTCTCTGGTCTTCCATGTAGTGAGTGCTGAGCCCCACACCCGTCTAACTAGCAGCCTGTTTCTGAGCACATCCTTCACCAGTCTGTGTCTGAGATTTCACAGATGAGATGTCTAGAGAGCCGGTAGTATAGAAAGGAGAAAGAGTAGGAAGGAATTTGCTGTCTGGAGTCAGCTTAAATAAGGAACCGCTACAGCAGGAATTGGCAAAAGCATCAGAAAGGAAAGGCTGGAATTTCCATAGACCAACTCTGGCTACTTGATGGTTTTACCCTGCCTTTGACCTCACCTTGCTTAATACACCTCAGCTGTGATAGCAAGTCCTCCCGGTCTCCTCCAAAGTTCCTTGACTCTGGAGCCAAACACATACTCTTCTTTGGTGGGTTTGAGTCTTAACCAGCTATATAACCGTGCCTGCTTAGGCTGTCTGTGACTCAGCTGCCTTCTTGGACCTGTTCATATTCATCCATTCTGCAGCCATTTACTCATCATGCATTAGGAACCATTTACAGACTACCCTCTACGTGCCAGTTGTCATGCTAGGTGTTGGGATACATCTGTGAATGTTACCCAGTCCCTGTCTTTGAGGATCATACTGCCTTGTTGGGAGAAATAACCATGAAAAGTGACAGTTTCAAAACTGTATGATGGACCTTACGTGGGGGTAAGCAGGTGCTATGCGGACACATCAGAAAGGTGCTATACGTGATCTTAGGGAGCAGAAAACACTTTCCATGAGTTCCCTTGTTTAAGCGAAGACCTAAAGGAAAAAGTAGGAGATAAGCAGGAGACATAAGGGGAAGAGAGAGAAAATATTCAATGCAGAAGAGCAGGCCAGAGCCTGTGAGAAACAGGAAGATCCAATTCAGAGAAGTGTGATTAGTTCTCAGTGGAGGGAGCAGAGAGTAGAACAACAGTGGAATGATGACTGTGAAGGCCCATTGCTGCCAGGTTAGGTCATTCGAATGTAATTGGGATCTGCCGAAGGATGCGTGCTCTGTACCGTGTTTCCCTTGGAACAGCCATTTACTGATTCTGACGTGCTAGTATCGAAGCTTCCATCTGAGCAAGTTAATAAGGTCTCAGTCATTTGGCTAGTTTTCTTACTCTCCTTTCCACAGTTAACCTCCCCCGTGACCAGAGCGAGTGCACTGTTTGCATCCTCGGACTGGTGGCCTGGCCCGAGTTCCACCTTCCTTACCACACACTCTGCTCCGTCGTCTCTGTGACCCACCTGGGCCCACAACATAACCTACAATGCTCTTCTGTTTTATGTATTTTAACCAAAAATGTCTCTCTGGCTTAATTTTAACCTAAATCAAAATCTGGAACATATAAAAATATACAAGCTTACTATTCATTCAACAAATGTTAAGGAAGTCCTATGTGGAGGGGAATATGCGTTCCAGGTAATACAGTAATGAGCAGGAGAGACTAAGTCTCCACTTTCATGGAGTTGATATTTTAGAAGAAGAAGACAGACAAATGAGCACTATATCAGATAGTGATAATTGTGTCAAAAATGATTATGAGATAGTGATTACTATGTAGAAAACTTCGGCAGGCAAGGGCTGCTGGAGGATGCTAATTGCTGTAGGATTGTAATATACATGCATCCAGGAGCATAGATACATGCCACTGCCCTGTAAGCATGCATCAACAAGTTTTCTAATGACTTCAGGATTCAAAAATTAGAGAATTCACATAATTAGTTTGAAATCCTAGACTTTGACAGTAATGTCATTGTTGCTTGTAAATTTCATTTTTTTCATGAATATTTTTGATTTTTAGCTTACGAAATTCAATGTGTGAATTTATTTTAGTCTTATAGTATAATAAACAGGATTTTGCAATAATCCTATAGCCTAAATGGCCCTGTGTTAAATAATGTGATTCAGTGCATTTTTGAATGGATTTTGCTTTACGAAAATACGAGTTAAGTACTTAACTATTTACATTTTATCTTAATTTTCCATCTGTAAGGATGGACAAGCATTATTGTTACAACCTTGTGAATAATAGTAGGGATTTTGGTAGGGAGGGACGTAAGTCTTCTACTATATGCCTAATAGGAGTGAAGAAAAGGAGACTGGAGAAGCAATATTTGAAGAAAGAGGAGCTGAGATTTTCTAGGATTGGAAGACAGCACGAATGCTCACATTAAAAGTACACTAGAGGTTGGGGCACCTGGGAGGCTCAGTCTGTTAAGAGTCTGACTCTTGATTTTGACTCAGGTCATGATCTCAGGATTGTGGGATTGTACCTGGCTTCAGGCTCCATGCTCAGCGGGGAGTCTGGTTGAGATTCTCTCTCCCTCTCCCACCCCCCCACATGCTCTCTCTCTCTAAAATAAATCTTTTTTTAAAAAAGTACCCTAGTAGTAGGTGAGGTGAATGAAAATAAGTATAAAACAGTGAAATTGAAGAACATCAGATTAAAGAGAAAAACCTTAAAAGCTATCAGAGATAAAAGATTCCATGCAGAGGAGCACTTGCTGGACGAATGGACGATCGTCATTACTACAATAGATGTGAGAAGACAGTGATGTCTTCATGACCCTGAGAGAAATTAACTGTCAATCTAACATTTTATCTTCAGCAAAACTATTAAAAATGGGTAGACATTTTTATAATTACAAAGATTTAGATAATTAACCAATCAGAGTCTCTCACGGTAGGATACACTTAAAAAAACCCAGAGAGGGGGCACCTGGGTGGCACAGCGGTTAAGCGTCTGCCTTCGGCTCAGGGCGTGATCCCGGTGTTATGGGATCGAGCCCCACATCAGGCTCCTCTGCTATGAGCCTGCTTCTTCCTCTCCCACTCCCCCTGCTTGTGTTCCCTCTCTCGCTGGCTGTCTCTGTCTCTGTCGAATAAATAAATAAAATCTTAAAAAAAAAAAAAACCCAGAGGGAAGGTATGGATACAAGATAATGGTGAACACAGATGTCAATAGAAATAAAAGATAGTATATTAACTACTGACTACTAGAAAAGTTTTTAGGGTTATAAAAGATTAAAGCTATATATATATATGTATATGTATATATATACATATACATATATACATATACATATATATATACATATATATATATATATATATTGAGAGATACTGTGTGTATGAGCAGGGAGGGGCAGAGGGAGAGAGAGTGCTGAGTGGGGGAGCCTGATGTGGGGCTCGATCTCACAACCCTGAAATCATGACCTGAGCCCAAATCAAGAATCTGACGCTCAACTGTCTGAGCCACCCACACGCCCCAAAATCGAAACTTTAAATAACAATATGAAATATTCAGTGGGAGAAGGTTAAAATGCTGAACAACTTCAGACTTAGCTTTCAAAAGAAATCATAGGTAGGAATATATTTTTAAATGTTAATGGTGATCACTGAAAGAATAGAATCGATGGTTTCTTTTTTTATTATTATGCTATGTTAGTCACCATACAGTACATCATTAGTTTTTGATAGTTTCTGAACAAGTGGAAGGATCAAAACCTTGATCAATCCAACAGAAGATAGAAAAAAGGAAAACAACAAAGGGAATGAGAGTAAATTAAAATTTTGAATGTTGGAAATACATGCAATATACCAACAATCACAATAAATATGAGTGGATTAAATCAGAAGTAGACAACCTTTTTCTGTAAAGGATCAAATAATAAATGTTTTAGGTGTTGTGGGTCACATACAATTTCTTCAATCCTTTAAAGACCTAAAAAAAATTTTTTTTTAGCTTGCAAGCCATACAAAAACAGATTAAGGCCACATTTAGCCTATGGGAGGAGTTGGTCAAATTCTGGATTAAAATTTTAACAGACAAAAATTTCCAGACTGGGCTTTTTTTTTGTTTTTGTAAGCCGGCTATGTGCTTCTCAGAAGAACCTTAAAACACATAAAGGATTTTCAATAAAGAGTGGGAAAATATATACTTACAAATATATTAAGCCAAGGGAAGCTAAATGGTAGACCTGGAGGCAAGGATTCAAGTGCAGGTAGTTCGTTGAGAGGGAATCTCAGGAAACATCTGCAGGGAAGTGGAGACATGAGAAAGGGAAGAGAAGAAGCTGATCGATCAAAGATGCATTGTCAGCCATTTACCACTTTAGGCAACTGGAGAATAGTCCCCTGAGGAACTCTGGGAGACAGAGAGAATGTGCCTCAGAGCCAACTCACCTGAGGAGCAAGGAAGCTTGAGCATTTATTGACCAACTCTCTAACCGTCATTGCTGAGTGGTGGCTCTGGGGACATTAACTCTTTGGCTCTCTTGGCTTGCCTTATGGATAAGTAGAGAGTTCTACCGTGGCCGGGGGAAAAGCCCTCGAGCAGAAAGTCACAGCTTCTTGCAGCAAGCAGTCTGTACACATAGAGATGAGCGCTGAGGGAATATGTGTTGGGCAAAGAGTGAATTCTGCTGTATTAGAACAATATTACTAGAAGTCAAATTGAGTTAAGGAAAAAGGCACTGGAAGGGATAAAATGGGAAATTACATAATAATAAGGGAATAATCACCAAAAAAACAAATCATCATGAATTAGCTCGAGACACAGCATCAAAATATGCAAAGCCAAAAAGTGACATAATCACATAGATAAGTTGGCAAATTTATAATCCACGTTGAAGATTTTAATGAATCTTTAGAAAAAATGAATAGATCAAGGTGACAAAAATTAGTAAGGAAAACAAAAGATATGGCAGAAAATACGAAGTTGAGATAACCTATAATGAGAATGAAAATGTGAAGCAAGCATTTCTGACCAAAATGGTTCCCACTGGGCTAAAATCAAGGTGTCCACAGGGCCATGAGCTCTAGGAGGAAATCCATTTCTTTGCATTTTTCTACTTCTAGAGGCCACATGGATTCCTTGTTTTGTGACACCTTCCTCCATCTTCAAAGCCAGTTGCGGGGCATCTATAAAACTCTCCGACTTTCTTGCCTTTCTTCTTCACTTCTAAGAACTCTTGTGATTACATTGGGTTTGCTCAGATAATAGGATAATCTCCTCATCTCAAAATCCTTAATCATGACTGCCAAGTCCCTTTTGCCACGTAAGGTAACATATTCACAGCTTCCAGGACTAGCACACGGACATCTCCGAGGGGGTCATCATTCTGCCACCATACAAGCTATATGAAGTTTTGCACTGTGTATACTAAAGACAAAGAGACACATTTCCAAGGCTGATTTAGATTCAGAAACTTCAAACCACATTCTTTCTTCAGATGGCTTTTGGAATTCTGTTTTAGTGCTAAAGTGTAAGTTTCAAGATAAGATTTAGATAAATTGTCAAGTGTAACCAACCATACTACAAAATAATAAAATCTATAAGTTGCATAGAAGAGTCGTTCTGCAACCTCATTTCATAACTTACTCCATATTCACTGCGTGATTTGTTCTCACTACAGTACTATAGAATGTACCTTTGCTTACAAATAGTGTAGACCATTTTTCTACAGAAAACACAAAATTAATATGCTTGATCTAATAGTTTTATATAGAGGGTTGCATACCCCTTCCCATAGGAAATATATTTTCTTTTCAAAAACTTTAGAATATTTCCAAATATTAATTATGTATCAAATGACAAAAAAAACAATAAATTTTAAAGAATTGTTAACATGTAGAGAAATTCTCTAATCTGAATGAAATTAAGTTAGAAATCAACAATATAACGATAGGGAAAATATGCTTGGAAACTTAAATAGCATAAGTTGAAGAGGAAATCACACTAGAAATTACAGTTAGCACTAAGCAGCCAAAAATGTACTACATGATAAACTGCTAAAGTTATGGTACTTAGAGGTGAATGCATAGCACCAAAATACCTTTATTTAAATATATATAAAATATATTTTGGTATATATCTATATCAAATATATATATATATACATTTACATATATATAAATATATATATTTATATAAATAAAATATATATAAATAAAATATATCTATTTATATATATAAATAGATATATTTAAAATAAGTTGGTGATTGGATTAAGAAGCTAGAAGACAGCTGTAAAATGAAGCCAAGAAACAGAAATAATTTTATAAAAATTAATTAAGTAAAAAATAAAAGAACACCTATGATCCAGCAATTGCACTACTGGGTATTTACCCCAAAGATACAGATGTAGTGAAGAGAAGGGCCATATGCACCCCAATGTTCATAGCAGCATTGTCCACAATAGCTAAATTGTGGAAGGAGCCAAGATGCCCTTCAGCAGATGACTGGATTAAGAAGATGTGGTCCATATATACAATGGAATATTATTCCATAAAAAATATTATTATAATAATTAAAAAAGTAAAAAAACCCAAAATAAATAAAAATAAAAAAATAAAAGAACAGTAGAGAAGATAAACAATAAAAAACTGATGTATGAAAAAACTAATGACAGATCAAGATTTAAAAAAAAAATAAATGTTTATTATGAACAAGTTTATGCTCCAAATTTAAATATTTAGATTAAAAAGTTCTTTAAAAAGAATCACAAAAATTAACAGAATGAAAAATTGGACAACATGAATATTCTGAGTCATTAAAAAGACTAAATCAGTAATCAAAACTCTCTTCCCCACCAAAAAGACATCAGGTACTTATGATTTTATGTCTGGGTGTTATATCTTTAAGGTACAGATAGTCTCCAACTTAGACACATTATTTCAGGGAACTGGAAAAGAAGAAAAGCTACTTAGCTCATTTTTAAACCTAGTATGATGTTGAGATCAGGGAAAACGTAAGAAAAGAAAACTATAGATGGATTTTTTTGTTTGTGTTTTTGTTTTTTATAATAACATTTTTTTATTATATTATGTTAGTCACCATACAGTACATCCCTGGTTTTTGATGGAAAGTTCCATGATTCATTAGTTGCGTATAACACCCAGTGCACCATGCAATATGTGCCCTCCTTACTACCCATCACCAGCCTATCCCATTCCCCCACCCCCTCCCCTCTGAAGCCCTCAGTTTGTTTCTCAGAGTCCATAGTCTCTCATGCTTCATTCCCCCTTCTGATTAACCCCCCTTTCTTTATCCCTTTTTTCTCCTACCGATCTTCCTAGTTCTTATGTTCCGTACATGAGAGAAATCATATGATAATTGTCTTTCTCTGCTTGACTTATTTCACTTAGCATTATCTCCTCCAGTGCCATCCATGTTGCAGCAAATGTTGATAAATCGTTCTTTTTGATAGCTGAGTAATATATACATTTCATTTAGGAGCACAGCAGCAAAACATTCTAAATAAAATAGTAGCAAATTAAATTCAGCAGTATTTATGTTTAAATTGGGCTCATCTCAGAAGTGGAAAGGTGATTTCAGAAGGAATTCTAAAATCTTTTGATACAGAGATTAAGACAATCTTTATGATTAGTTCCATAATTCCAGAAAAAGCATATGTTAAATTAATTCATGATGATTTTTAAAAATCTTAGAAAAGTAGGAACAGAAGGGAACATTACTTAGTATTCAAAACCTACAATAATCATGCATTTTGATCAGACTTTAAAAACATTTGCATTAAAGTCAGGGACCAAATAAAGGTATTTCATGTCACCACTTCTATTCAACAGTGTGCTAGACAATCCAGGAGATGGACAAAAACATAAGAGGTACAAGAATTTGAAAGAAAGCCATGAGGCATATTTATATACATCAAAAACCTAAATGTAATATTATTTCTAGTAATTAACCAATACAAAATTCTAAAACAAAATTGAATGTTGGTCCAAATTTTTGCATACAAGCTCAGTCGAATCAATAACATTCCAAATAATCCATTACAACAGCAACACATAAAGCATACTTTTTGCAGTGACAACAAAAACAATAATTTACCTAAGGATAAATCCAACAAAGTTTTACTAGAAAATTATAAATAAAATAATTCATTGCCAAAGTAATGGGAGTCTCAAATAAATGGAGGAGTGTTGAATAAAAGCTATATTTTTGGATTGGAAGATTCATTATAATAAAGAAGGCAATATTTGCAAATTAACTTATAAATTAAGTGTAAAATCCAATTCCATTTAAAATATCATCTCAGTTTTATATAGAACTTGACAAGTGTCCTTAATATTCATATGATAGACAAAAGGACAAGAATAGCTAAAAAAATATTTAAAGAACAAGCTGGGGAAGAGATCAATATTTTTGACAAAATTATACTGATTAATACAATACAATTGTGGCACAGAGATAGACAAGATGCCCAGCGGAAGAGAATACAGAGCTCAGTCCCATGCATACAGTGACATTTAGTATCTGTCAGGAGTCGTATTGCTGTTCAGTGGAGTAATAAAATGGTGGTGGAAAAAATTAGTTATCAATAGGAAAAAGATAAAACTTAGTTCTTAGCTTATTCCCCAGGCTGAATTAAATACTAAATGTGTAGAGTAACATTCTAAAAATTTACAACATAGCATTAAAAATGTCATTAAGACTTGAAGATGGAAAGAAGAGGGTTCTTAACATACACAGCAATCAAAGAAAGAATTGATAAATTTGACTCCTTTAAAATATTAAACTCCTTTATAAAAAAGATACTATAAAGTTAAGGTACAGCATAAACTGAAAAAAGATATTGACAATGCATATAGTTGATTAGTTACCAGAGTATATAATGGTTGCCTAAAAATTAAAGGGAGAAAGAGAAAGAAAAAAAAAAGAAAGAGGAAGAAAGGAAGAAAGAAAGAGGAAGAAAAAGAAGGAAGGAAGGAAGGAAGGAAGGAAGGAAGGAAGGAAGGAAGGAAAGAAAAGAAAAAGAAGGAGAAAGAACACTCAAAAAATAAGCAAAGTATTGTGAGAGGTGAAGAATGAATAAGCAAAGCATAGAGGATTTTTATGGCAGTGAAAATTCTGTATGACACCGTAATGATAGGTACATGTCATTATACATTTGTCCAAACCCATGGAATACACAACACCAAGAGAGAACCGTGATGTGAACTGTGGACCTTGGGTGGAAATGTAGGTTATTGATGTAGGTTCCTCAGTTGTAACAAACGTACCACTTTTGAGGGGATGCTGATAATTAATATGTGGGTGCAGGGGTATGTGGGAATTTTGTTGTGAACATTAAACTGCCCTAAAAGAATAAAGTCTTAATTTTTAAAAATAAGCAAAGTTAGGTGGCAATTTACAGAGGAGGATTGGCTAATGACCAATAAACATGAAAAATTATTCAACTTTTACCAGTAATGAGAGAAATGCAAAATAAGTTGCCATTTCACATTATGAGATTAGAAATAATATTTAAAATCTGACAATATCAAATGGTGACTTGGATGTGGAGCAAGGAGAACTTTCAAATGTTTCTGTTGGAAATATTAATTTGCACAAAATATTTGGAGAATAATTGGACAATATCTAGTAGAGATGAACAATAGAAAGATAAATACCAGATTATCACCAGCAACTCTCATTGGGCATGGAGAGAGGTGAAAAGGATCCAGGAAGAGTACATAGGGGGCTTCTACTTTACCTGCAATGCTTAGTTTCTTTAAAAAATGTGGAGCAAATATGGTAATATGTCAAAATCTGATAACATGGGGTACAAGTGCATTTTCTATTTTAATTTGTACTTAATTTTAATGTGTACTTATCTGGGTCTCTTTATTTGAAATGTATACCTAGCATGTGCCAAACATTCTTTCAAGAGCTGGGGATAGAGCATTGAACAAAAAAGAAAAATCCCCAGCTTCAGAGAACTTACGTGTTAGAGAGTGTTTAAAACGTTCCATATTTTTAAAAGGAAAAAAAAGACTAAGAGAATGATGAAGAAGTGGATTCAACTTTTTTGAGAAAGGTTGGTTGGCATTATGTAGATTCCGGTTGTGCTTGGTGGTCATCAATTTGTGGTTGTGAGAACTCTATCCGGGAAAATGATTTTCTCTAGTGGGATTCAACTGCCTGATGGCAAACAAGGAGGAGTGACCGGGTTGGTCCAAAGTTGAAGTTTTTGCCAGCGAGGGAAGCGTCATTAAAAACTAAAGGTACAGCAAGGATACTGGGAAGATGGCAGAAGAGAGAGCACTGGAATCTATGTTCCCACTTAGACCGTAATTGCACTGGCAGAATCTCTCCTATGTAACTATTTTGGAACTGGAGTCAAGCAAGTTCCAAGGGAAAACTTGGACCGTAAATTGTGGTTACGTTCAGTCCATTTCAGCTCCCAGCATGCTAGCAGCTATTATGTGGAAACTTCCGCATCCTTTCAACCTCTCCAAACTGCCCTCCTTCCCTGGCAAGCAGCCATGTGTGTGTTCCTAAAGCAGCTTGCACCACTTTGGGGAGCTAGGATGGGCAATAAAAATCCTGTCCTTCAAATACTGGGGATCTGTGCACTGATGGCTGATTGCTGCTCTGACCACAATGTGCCGACAGAGGACTGCAGCCATTGTTGCAAGCCCGTCCCCCTCTGGCCGAAGTGACTTCCAGGGCATTTAAAAGTCTGGTGACTCCCTTCTTTCATTTTTCTCTCTGTCCCCTATTGGGAGCCAGACCTTAAAGACTAGAATATTCAAAAGGAACTGCATATACAGGAATCATTAGAAAGTTACACATACCCAGGCAAAGGCGCAGGCTCAGAAAAGACCCGAGAAGACTTAAGTTTATACCTCAGGCTGATCCTCAGCATAAAGACAGCGTACAAAAATCAAAGGGAAAAAGAAAGAAAAGGAAAAGATAAAAAGCAAAAGAAAAATCAGTGAACTCCGGGACAGGGGAAGAATATGATTTCCAGAGTTGTCAGATCATTAGAAGCAAATTTGCAGTTTTAAACAATAAAAACAACAACAAAAAACACAAAAAATACAAAGAAATAGGAAAATATGATCCATTCAAAGGGTGAAAAAAACTGTCCCAGAGGAAAACCAGATGATAGACCTACTAGACGAAGATTTAAAAACAACTATCTTAAAGATGCCCAAAGAACTAAAAGAAGATGAGGAGAAAGCCAAGTGAACAGTGTGTGAACAAAATGGAAATATCTATAAAGAGATGTAAAATTAAAAACTAAAATTCTAGCTAGCATGTGGAAGCAACACAAATGTCCAGATAAGCCATGTGTGGCATACATGTACCATGGAATGTTACTCAGCCTGGAAAAGGATGGAAGTTCTGCCACATGCTATGGCATAGATGAGCCTTGTTAGATGACATTATGTCAGGATGGAAGTCCAACGTGGCTTTTCTTGCTCAGTGATTTTAGAGACGTTGAGTAGTTCCAGCATGACCTCTCTTTCCTAAACTGTTTTCCTATTCCACTGAAAGCACGACTCTATGCATTGGCTACTACAGCATTTCAAAATATTTGGGACACTTCTCCTAGTTTTGTACAACCCGGTATGGTGACTAACATAACATAATAAAAAAATCTGTGCGCACACCAAAATGTTGGTGTTTTGTATGGATCACAAGTGCAGCATTCCTTAATTCCTTCTGCTGTCACAAGTGTCATTTAAAGAATGAAGCATATACTGCAGGAAAACATTACAACCTTTTCCTCTTGGTTTAAGTCAACTCCAAGGTAACTGGAAAAAAGCATGCTAAGTGAAATAAACCAGTCACAGAAAGACAAATACTGTATACTTCCACTTATGTGAAGTACCTAGACTACTCAAAATCACAGAGCCCGCAAGTGAAATAGGGACTGGCAGGGACTGGAGGAGGGGGTATTGGAGAGTTAGTGTTTAATAGAGACAGAGTTTCAGGTTTGCCAGATGAAGAGAGTTCTGTGTATCGATGGCGGTGATGGTTGCACAACAGCGTGGGTGTACTTGATGTTACTGAACCGTACACTTAAAAATTGGAAATATGGTGAGTTCTGTGTTTTGGATATTTTACCACAATAAAAAAAAATGGTGGGGGGGAAGCAAAGGTACAAGGGCCAAGGGAGTGTACAGTTTGCAAGAGAATAGTTGAAATAATGGGTCTTGGAATCCAAACTGGATAGGAAGGAAGTGGAGAAAGGGAGAAGGGGAGAGTTTGGGGGGTAGACCTTTCACGGAGGTTGCAGAAGAGTGAGTGGTAGTGGGGATACCTGAGCAGACAAGCTGGAAGACCGAGGTGCTGCTTGGAGAGCTTTGAACTGATTTCAGAGTGGAGCATTTTCTTTTCTCACTTGATGATACACCCTGGATATTTTTCCATTTCAAAAGTCATAGTTCTATCTCACCCATTTTAATATAGAATTCCATTTCTCAGATGTATCATAATTTAATTGACCAGTCTCTTATGGTAAACAGTTTTAAATTATAGTAAAAAGTTTGTTATTTAAGCTAATAAATTATGATCCTTACAGAAATCCTCACCAAGGAGCCTCTGACCTCTTGAGACAGTGGAAGAAGCTCTGTGGTTCCAGAGAAGCTCAAGACCGAAGCTATCGAGTGGTGCCCCACTGCACCACCCCCCCCCCAACCAAGGAGGAGGCACAGCCTAGAGGTGGACAGCCTGGAATATTCCACTGCACACTGAAGTCATGTTGGGAGAGAAATCAGGTTATTCTAACTTGCCCATTAATGTATAGAATTACTTAGAATTAATTCCACTGAGTTGCTTCTATTTGAAAAGAACTGTATCAGGAACTGGAAGCGTAAAAGGCTGTCCAATAAAGAAGGCATAATTAGATGAGGACGTAAGTTATTACAATGTGACGTTAAATCGGAAGCAGATTTAACATGAAGTGAAAGAAGTCCAGTGTCCGTGCCCCTCACTCACACGGGCCCCTTCTGATGCTCCGGGAGAGACCCTAGAAACATACGTGGTCATACATTCTGGTAAACTTTGCAAACGTGAGAAGTTTTTTTTAAACTACGGTTAACCTGTCTCTTTCCCGTCTCACTTTCCCTACTGTTGAAAGGGCCAATGACATTTTTGAGACCCCAAACTGATTGCCGGCTGCACTGGTATAGGAGTGATTTCTAGAAACGTCTTACTACCCCTGTGCTGATTCATTGAGTTCATGGCTTGAGGGTATAGAACAGAGGCTCTACCATGACGGGAACATACCCTGTGGCACTCAGCCTAGGAAGCAGGTGGGTCCTGGAGGAGATGCAAGGGTCTGAAGTGTGTGCAGCCAGAAATGAGTCTGGAGAATTCTTCCCATCAGATGTGTAGAACTGTAAATGGAGGATTTGGTTCTCAATAGTGCCTGGTCAGAACAGAACTTTCCAAAGTCAGGAATATTCTTAATAACACAGCATAAGCAGTTATACGCGTGTACGTGCACCACCCATTCTTTCTTTCTGTGGGTAATTGCACAAAATAAAGGAATCTGTGGGTCTCGAGGCACAACCCGGTGGCAGGACTACAAAGGAGTCCATCTGTATGTGAAGTTCTCTATTCTAGTCATTCCAGTTACCAACAATAAAAACATGCGACCAGCCATTACAGAAGAAAGACAGGTAGCTACTGAACGAAAATGTTATTTTTCTAGATTTTGAAATATTCGTTGTATTCGTTAACTCATTAAGACTTGATTTTGGTGTGATTTCTTTATTTTAAATAAATACGCATTTTCATATCTAATTTTGCGTTAATAACTTTCAATTATTTTTCCTAAAGAGGTCCCCTCCAAACTGTTTAACTTCACGGCCTATGGAACCTGGATCTGTCCCAGTACAAAGCAGTGAGCATGATGCGAGAGAAACGTAAGAGCGTCTGTGGGAGTTCTGAGAAGGAAGACATTATTCAGGACAGAGATGATCACAGAAGGGTTTTATCTGAGCTATGATCAAGCGAAGAACTTGAATTCAGAAATATAGCAAATGATGTTCTAAACGAAAAACTGAATGCTTCATACATTTTTTTAAGTTTACACACAGTCTAGTCTTAATGAGTTAAGCATATGGTTATTCCAATATCCTTCTACACTTAACGTTTACAAACACATCTTAATGAAAGAAGATCTTGCTGGAAAGACGATTTATTCACAGTGTGGTTTCAATGAGTTAAGCATACGGCTATTCCCATATGCTTCTTCACATATATTTACAAACACGTCTTTTTATTTATGTATTTATTATTTTTTTATTTTTTAAAGTTTTCGGTTTAATTCCAGTCAGTTACAACATACAGAATTTTATTAGTTTCAAGTGTACAATATAGTGATTCAACACTTCCATACATCACCCGTGCTCCTCTTCATAATGTTTAATAATTTCTACCCCTGGTTCTACTCACTCAAATACTGTTTGTCATTGACACATCCCCTTCTCCACCTTCACATCCTTTCTGATTCCATATCTAAAAACCTTTCTGCTGGTGTTTTGTGGGCATGGGTTCAAGTAACAGATCAGTGCAAACTTGGTGGGTGTTCTAAAAAGAGAAATTTCCAGGCTGGATTCTGCGTTGGAGTCCACACCCAGAGAAATGCGACAGTTCTGTAATGCAGTCCAGGTCCTATTTCATAAATTAAGACAAACATTAATATTACATAAGCAAAGCGAACTTTCTCCCCTGTTACTTAATTATGATATAATTAGTGAACAGGAGTTAGAGAAAGTCCTATTTTTGAGCTCTAGCCTGGAGTCTCCCTCACACGTTCATGAGAAGGAGACAGTCATAATATGCAGAAGTCAAGGGCAAGAAGAGTTTCTCTTGTGCAGCACTATGGCCTAGATACATCACACCATATGCATGACTTAAGATCGTGTGTGTGCATGTGTGTGTGAGAGAAACACACACATAGAAAGACTGAGAACAGAGACCAAGACTGAGACACAGCAACCATGTTCTGCAAAGGTTAGAGGATCCCTGCAGGAAGTGCCTGGTACTCTGTGTCTCCAGTGACTTCTTTCCCTATCTGGGACCACTTCTCCCACTGGTAGGCTCAGCCTTCCACAGGTCTGGTGACTCATCAGACTGTCCCAGGCCCCTTGAGTTTGGATGACTCAGCATCGAGTGAGCTTACTATGAACCTAGCTGACATCAGAGGGGAGAAGACAGCAGGACAAACATAGACAGTCAGTCCCTGGGGTCTGAGAAACAAGGTGGGGGAGGCAGATCAAACAGCTGAATAGTCGCTGAGTCATGAAGGAAGAACCAAGAGCCACCACTCCTGGGGATGGGAATATGGGAGCAATGAATTCTGACAGTTGACTTCCTTCTTGTCAGGGGCTGATACTACAGGTCTTGCTGAAATGCTGGGCCATCTGACCAGTCATCTGACTAGTCCTTCCCTAACGTCACACCTCAGTTCCAGTGACTGGGCTCCTGCTTCGTGCTAATGACTAATCTGCTTTCCATTCACTCCTGCCTTGATTTTCCAGACCCTTCAAGATTGGTGGCTGAGCTCTGGATTCCTGGTGCATGTTACATGCAGCCAGTATGACCCCTGCCAGCTTTGCGCAGTTGCCAGGATTGTTGTATGTGACCCTGGCCAGGATCCAGTTCTTGCTTTCTGCCAGCCTCTTGGGCCACGGTAGGGACTTTAGTATTTACCATTGAATGCAATTTCCCCCTTACAGCTATCCTCTAAGACAGGTATCCGATCTGCTTTACAGGTAGGGAAGCAGAGACTCAAAAGTTCTATTTAGTGCAGGTCCCGCAGGTGATCACCTTCACTCCAGTTTTATTCTACTTTATCCTACTTTCATGAAATATGTTCCTTTGCCATTCTTTAGAATTGGGGATAATAATATCTACAGGAATGTTTTAAGGATTAAATCCTCAGTATGAAAGTGCCTAATGTTATACTTAACAAATAGTTTCCTTATTTCATTCTATTCTGACGTGTACTTAGAAACCCTGGTTTCGCAGACAGAATTTGGACTTGGCACACATCTAGGACAGCACCAGAGCACATAGTAGGTTGTAGTAAGTGCTGGATGGATGAATTTATGGCTAGTCAATGGAAATGGAGGCGTTTAAATTCCACTTAGGGTTTGTGAAAACCTGAAGACCATCCTTTACCCCCTCCACTGTGCTCCTCTTGACTGCGTACTGTTTGAACATTAGATCTGCTCCTTCGCTGGATTTCTCTTCACTTGCAGCTGAGCTTCCTCAGCTCATCCTCGCCTGTCCGCAGGAACATGCGTATCTGTGTTGCATGTGCCTATTTACCAGATCCCAAGCTCTCCTAGCTTGTCTGCACCTGTTCCTTCCAAGTCACCATCCTGATATTCTGGACTAAAGAGGCCGGAAAAGAGGGAATGTGTGAGTGGTCCTGAAGGGGCCAGTCTACTAAGACGTAGACTTGTGTAGGTCACAAGCAGGACTGAGCTGCTGCATGGTTACACCCAGGCTGTGCAAGGCCACCTGCTAGCTCAGCACCTTTCCAAATAATTAAGCAATCTGCTAAGAACCTGGAGTTTGGAATCAGAGAAAAAAAGCTTTGGATAGAAGTACAAGTAAGAATTCTATAGAATCTTTTCTGCTAGCCAGCAGTTCCATTAAGGAAATTTATCTTAGTGTTTTGGAAGCATGAAGATTTTAGTTCAGTCATAGACACTTCCAGCCATTACTCAGTCCTCAGTCAGCATATTCAAAGGGAGCTAGGAGGGAAAAATCCAGGGCCCTGGGCCATCTGTAAAATCTTGACACAACTGCAGCCATGCCAGAAAGAAGATGCCCAGCCCCTGTTGCATCTTTGTTAGGGGTCACAAGTATAATACCTGGTAATCAAGGCAAAGATTGCCTTTAGATCTTGATTGATCTCCAAAATTAAGAATCCTGGATAGGGATAAAGAAGTCCACAGTTAAAAAGGTCTGTAGAGTAAAGGAAGACCCAATGATGGAGCAATTTCCTGGTTTTAAAGCTCTCCTCTCCCATGGCTGGACTACTGAGTGGACTACTTGGAGACTCGACTTTGCCCCAGGCTCTAAGACCAATTCCATTCCTAGTCAGGAAGAATATAGGAAACCGTTAGGTATCAGTTTGGGGACTCAGCATCAAGTCAGCCTTGCTCCAGTGCCTACTCTGACCCTGCATTCTTGAATCTGGTAAATGGATTCTTACTTTATGCTTTTTGGTCAGTTCACACCTGTGACTCAAAAATTCCAGATCTGCATCCTTATCCTACTCCTGCACACCCGAGCTCCTCCCTGACTCTCTTTTCAGGACTAGAAGATTGATTTGCTATCACAAGAACTTGCAGGAAGAAGACTCCTCTGTTGCTTGGCAATTCTAAAGTAGAATCAGCTTGCTCATTGTTGACATCCTCTAGGACAGTTTGCTCTAACCCACTGGATCAGCCAAGTTTTGCACCATAATCCCACCACAGCTCCATCTGTCCAGACCTCAAGTTCGATTGTGCCTTGATCATGAAAGAGCAGAATTGGGTAGATTAATTCATCCATGCCCAACATTTCTATCTGCATGTAAAAGTCTGGCTTCTAGCTCTGCATGCATTCATTCACATCAGCCTTCCAAGACCTTGGGTACTTCACCATATGCCTTCATTTCAAAAAACTAGCCAATTAAGGATCTTTAACTGCTGTGAAGCAATAAAAATTTCCCTAAACAATAACTATACAGGGGATCACTTCCAAGACTGAGATTTTGTTATCTCATTTCAGGCATTCTAAATTAAACCCTGGAGAAACATTTTACTGCTAATAAATAATCACTGGTTGTAATATGTGTTATTGCTGAGATAATAGGTTCCATCAATATCTATTCATGTTATTGTAACTGGGAAATAAGACCTGAGAGCACTACTCTGTGTTCCAGTATTGAGGAAAAACAAATGTTAATTTTCACAGTGTCATGTTTGGTTTAAATTATCTATTTAAAATATAGGCATGTGTTCACCTTCAATATAATGAATTCATTTGTTATCCAGCCACATTTGATTTTGATCAAATTTCTCTCCAAAAAACATTTTATGTGATAGGACACAGAAAAATAAAACAGTCCATGACTTAACAGTTGATAAATAACACATGGAAATTTACTAAAAGGGAGTGTTGGGGCTCCCAGGTGGCTCAGTCAGTGAAGCATCTGACTCATGGTTTCAACTCAGGACATGATCTCAGGGTCATGATCTCAGGGTTATGAGATTGAGCCCTGTATCAACCTCCATGTTCAGCGTGGAGTCCACTTGAGATTCTTTCCTCTCCTCCCCCTCCTCCCCCTCTCCCTCTCTTCCCCCACCCACTCTTTCTCTAAAATAAATAAAATCTTTTAACAAAAAGAGTTTGATTAAATCTTTACATTTTAAAAAAGGCACTCTATAATAAACTTTAAAATTCATATCTTAAAGTTTAAAAAATCTTAGCTCAGATTCTTGTGTGTTTCCCTGCTGGGCTACATTTCAGAATGTGTTGATGTTTTTAAGTCCTAAATCTTTTATATATTCCAATTTTTAACAAATATTATATCAGCTCTTCAGGTAGAAAGTCAAAGCCTCTGATTGACATCTAAGGTTTGATTTGAGTTTTTAATCCCCAAAATGGGATTGCTGTAAAATTACCTATTTTCCCCCCAGTGGTTATTTTAAAGCTTAATTAAAAACAAAACAAAACATTTTTTTCCAAAATAAATTTAGATGGCATGTAACTCATGAAACAATTGACTTGGAGAGAGTCTAAAGCTACTCCTAGGCTTTTGTTTCTAATTTTGTGATCAAACACCTATAAAGCCAGTTAAAAGAGTGGAGATTAATAGGGAGTGAATTGGCCATAAACAATCAATTTTTTAAAATATAAAATGGGGGGGGGGCGCCTGGGTGGCACAGCGGTTAAGCGTCCGCCTTCGGCTCAGGGCGTGATCCCGGTGTTATGGGATCAATTCCCACATCTGGCTCCTCCGCTATGAGCCTGCTTCTTCCTCTCCCACTCCTCCTGCTTGTGTTCCCTCTCTCACTGGCTGTCTCTCTCTGTCAAATAAATAAATAAGTAAAATCTTTAAAATATATATATATATATATATATATATATATATATATATATATATATATATATATATAAAATGGGGCACCTGGGTGGCTCAGTCAGTTAATTGTCCAACTCTTGGTTGGTCCAGCTCAAGTCATTATCTAGCAATCATGGGATTGAGCCCCTCCGTCAGGGCTCTCCCCTCAGTGCAGGGTCTGCTTCAGATTCTTTCTCCCTCTCCCTACCCATCTGCTTCTCCCCACTCACGTGCATTCACATGCACACGTGCTCTCCTTCTCTCTCTCTCTCTCTCTCTCAAATAAATAAATATTTGAAAGATTTTAGGGGCACCTAAAGGTACCGCAGTTGGTTAAATATTTATTCATTTGAGAAAGAGAGGGAGAGTGCATAGGCAAGCAGAGGGAGAGGCAGAGGGAGAAGCAGGCTCCCCACTGAGCAGGGAGCCCTATGCAGGGTTCGATCCCAGGACCCAGAGATCATGACCTGAGCCAAAGAAAGACACTTAACCTACTGAGCCACCCAGGCGCCCCTAAAATCTTTTTAAAAATAAAATAAATGTAGTAAAATACTTTTAAATTCAAGTTAACACAGTTAACTATTTAGATAGTCCAGTGAGATTCATAGTGGCTAAGATATAAGTCTCTACTAACTAAGCTTCCCAAAAGAAACACTAAATCAACCAAGTTACAGAAATTGTGATGTTAAGTAAAAAGGACCTCGGGTTTGCTGAACTTTGTAAAGATGGAATAGAAACAGCATTACTAAATGGAAAATTATCTTAAAAGTTTGGGGTTTTCTTTTCAAACCGTAGAGTACATTTTAGCTTCTGTAGCTGGCCGCTGCCCCCACCGAAGCAGCCAGGACTTGAAGGACTAATATCCCAGAGAAAACAGATATTGAAGAGAGCTCAACATCTCCTCAACATTTGGCATCACCAGTCTCTGTAAAGCACTTAATGAATCTTAAGCTGTGCAAGGCAAAGTATGGGAAATTAAGCAGAAACAACTGAAAAACAGAGTGGAATTTTTGACAGTCTTATGATGCTTGGGAAGCAAAAGTTGGATTTTGGAGTATACCAAAAGGGAAGGAAACCCTAGTGAACACCCAGGCTTTTCCTTGGGATCTCTGGAGACTGCACCAAGGCTTACAATGATTTCTCTATTTCAAGGCAGCTCAATTCCTGACTGCATCGAACTCATCGGATTGCATTGTAGAGACTTCACAGAGGATAGGGGAAAGCCTCTTTGGAAAAAAATAATAGCATCCAAAGCCATACATTTTAAAACCATAATGTCTATCATTAAATAAAATACCAGGCATACTAAGAAATAAGACCTATATGTGACTCAGATATTGTAGTTACCAGATATGTACTTAAAAATAATGGAGATTGCTACATTAAAAATATTAAAGTAAATATAGAAAATTATACAATAGTCCTAAATCCAAAACAAACTCAAAAACAAAAAATATAATAATGTACATTTGTCTGTAAATAAATTTTATCATTAATTAATTTTATAATTAACTATAAATAACAGAAGAGAGGATTAGGAAATGTAAACAATATGCATAACAAAATTAACCTAATTAGCAGTATACCTAATAATAATAGAACATACTTTTTCAGGTATTTGCCAAATTTTATCAAAAGTAATTATTTGTTAGGCCATAAAACAAGTCACATCACCTTTTTTTTTTTGGTAATTTATATTGTTAGATTTTCATGTATTTTTTTAAATTGAAGTATATATAGGTGACATATAATATCCAGCAAATTCCAAAGGACCGAAATTATGTTATTTTATGCAGTAGAATTAAATAAAAATAAAACAAAAAATAATCACTAGAAAAGCCTCAAATATTTGGAAATTAAGCAATTCATTTTAAAATAAACCTTGGGTCAAAAAATAAATAAATAAACCTTGGGTCAAAAAAGAAATCCCAATGGAACTAAATGACATTTTGCACTGAATGAAAATAAAAATATGGCATATCAAAATACATTGAATGCCACTAATGCTGTGCCTAGACAAAAATGTACAGCCATCAAATCTGTATATGAAAAAGATAAGTTTTTCAAAATAGTGATCTCACTATTCAGCTCAAAAAAACCAGGGAAATAAACTCCCAGCAAATTAAACTCAAGAATGTAGGTGGAAAGAAATAATTTAATAAGAGCAGATATTAATAAAATAGAAAATGTAAGTACAATAGAAAAAAATCAACAATGCTGATATTTGGTTCTCTGAAAGATTAAGTTCTTTGAAGTCTGAAAAAGAAATAAGAGGGCCCACATAATCTGTATCAGGAGTAGAAAAAAAAAGGAGGTTACTACAGATTATACAGACATTTAAAAGATAAGAAATATTGAAAATACATTAAGGTAAGAAATTTACAAATTTTGATGAAATGGAAAAATTCCTAAGAAAATACAATTTCCACAACTGATACAGAAATAAAAATAAAAATCTGAATATTTAAAGCTTAAATCTGTAGGCGCACCTGGGTGGCTCAGTCGGTTAAGCATCAGCCTCCCACTCAGGTTGTGGTCCCAGGGTCCTGGGATTGAGCCCCCTGTCGGGCTCCTGGCTCAGTGGGGAGTCTGCTTCTCCCTCTCCCCACCTGCTCGTGCTCTTTTGCTGTTTCTCTCTCTCAAATAAATAAGTAATCCTTAAAAGAAAAACACGTAAATCTGTAATTAAATACCTTTCCACTTACAAATCTCCAGGCAAAATGACTTCATTTGTGAAAATTTCTAAACCTCAAGGCAGATATAACACTAGTCTTAGAAAAGCTCTTCCCAAGAATAGAAAAAGAAAGTACTTTCCAATTCATTTTTACAAGGCCAGCATAATCTTGATATCAAAGCATGGCAAGAACAGAACACAGAAAGAGAGTCGTAGGCTGTTTTTTCTCATGAACATAGATGCATGATCCTAAACAAAATATTAACAAATTAATTTCAGCAATTATTAAAAACAAAGACAGAAACAGTTGGATTTATTCCAAGGATGCAAGGTGATTTATCATTATAAAAATCAATTCTAAATTCTTTCTTTTTAAATCATTGTCAGATTTTGAATTTTATCAAATGCTTTTTCTGCATCTCTTGACATGATAATCAAATTTTCTCCTTTATTTAGTTAATACGGTGAGCTGCAGAGGGAGAAGGAGAAGCAGACTCCCTGCAGGGAGCCTGACATAGGGCTCTATCCCAGGACGCTGAGATCATGACCTGAGCTGAAGGCAGATGCTGAACTGACTGAGCCACCCAGGCACCCCTATTCTAACATTCTTATATAGAACTACAAAAGTCCAGAAATAGTCAAAAGAACTTTGAGGAAAAGCTAATTTGAGGGACTTATACTCTGGCATGCCAAACTCATTATGAGAACAGAGTGAAAACCTCAGTGTGGCATTTACACAGGGAGAGACGAACAGAAATGAAACATAATGGAAAGTTCAGAAACAGACCCAAATATATAGCCATTTGATTTATGACTGAGATGGTACTGAAGTGCAATGTGAAAAAGATGGTCTTTCCAATTAATGGTGCCAGCTAGACCCATTGAATATCCATACTGAAAAAAAGAAATCATACTCAGAATCGATTCTAGGTAGATTTTATATCTAAACTTGAGAGGTAAAACAAATAAATTTCTGAAATAAATCACAGGGAAATATCTTTATGCTTTTGGGGGCAGGGAAAGAATTTTAAAAGCACTA
Source organism: Ursus arctos (assembly GCF_023065955.2). Taxonomy (NCBI): domain Eukaryota; kingdom Metazoa; phylum Chordata; class Mammalia; order Carnivora; family Ursidae; genus Ursus; species Ursus arctos. The sequence goes on from NW_026622986.1 coordinate 7,771,894, forward strand.
AATATAATAAATAAATAAATAAGTGGGACATAATAAGTAATATATCACAACTGATAAATAGAACTACATAAAGTTAAGAAACTGTCGATCTAATAACAACATTGAGAGAGTGAAAAGGCAAGCCGAAAGTTGGGAGATGATTTTTGCAATACAGGTAACCTAAAAAGGACACATATATAAATGTGTAAAAACACTTGAAAATATGTAAAGAACTCTTAGAAAGAGAGAGAACCAACAGAAAAACAGATAAAACATATAAACGGTTACTTCATGAAAGAAGATAGCTACATGGCAAATAAACATAGAAAAGGTGTTCAAAAGTATTAGCTATCAGATAAAGGCAAATTCAAACCAAAAGATATCACTATACATTCACCTGCATGGCTAAAATAAAAAGGACTGACAATACCAGGTTTTGGCAAGAGGTAGACCAACTAGAAATCTCATGTACTGTGGGTGGGTGCATCAGTTGGTAGAAACCACTTCAGAAAACTGTTTGGCATATCATTAAAAGTAGAATGAATTTTTACCTGGTGGTCCAGCAATTTCACTTCTTAAAAGTTCAATTAAATTGATAAATACCCAGCATGATTGACTAGGAAAATAGGCACTAGCCATTATTATAATGAAAAAAGGAGACATCGCTAAAGATATTGCAGAAATTAAAATGAGCATCTCAGGACGTCGTGGAAAAAATTTATACCAAAAAATGAAAACTGAGATAAAATTCCTGTGTAAACACAACTTCCTGAAATTCACAGAAGAAACAGAAAATCAGGGTAGTCCTACAGTTACTTAAAGATATTAAATCTATAATTAAAAACTTTCCCACAGACAAAACTCTGTGTCCAATAGTATCACACATGAATTCTACCAAACATATATTATTATTCTGAGCAATTGATAGAGTGAAGAAAAAAATCCATTTGACCCTATATGGTGCATGCATATTCTCTTAAGACAATGGCACTGTGGGGGCGCCTGGGTAGCACAGTTGTTAAAGCGTCTGCCTTCGGCTCAGGGCGTGATCCTGGCGTTCTGGGATCAAGCCCCACATCGGGCTCCTCCGCTATGAGCCTGCTTCTTCCTCTCCCACTCCCCCTGCTTGTGTTCCCTCTCTCGCTGGCTGTCTCTCTGTCACATAAATAAATAAAATCTTAAAAAAAATATATTATAAAAAAAAAAAAAGACAATGGCACTGTGATCTTGGCAAAGGGGAGAAGGAACCTAGCCCTGGAACAAAGAATAATTATATAATAATTATATAGCCATAATAAATAAACATGTTGATTTCCAATATTAGAATCAATATGTAGGCAATCCTTGAAATATTTAACTATCAAACTGTGCATAACATCAGCACTGACAATGTAAAATAAGACCTGTCAATGGTAGATGTTAAAAACTGTAGGAAAGGGGAGAAGCAAACTTTCTATTGCAAAGTAAGGAAGCAGAATACACAGTTGATGAAACAGGAAAGAGAAATTTAGATGTAGTGTTTTAATTTACAAAGCTAACCAAAAAAGTGAAGGTTGGGTGAGAACAGCTACAAAGCTATGAAATTTGAGAGAAGGGAGAAAGGAGATAAAATAGTATAAATGTGCTAAATCCTCTTCATTTCTAGCAGATATTCAATAGATAAAGACCAAGGCTACACTTTTTTAGCAACATAAAGTTAATACCAGAAAAAATGAAAACAGAAATGGTTAAAAGTGTTTGTCTCTGAAAAACAGGGCTATCACAGGAATGGAAAGGAATGAAAAGATCTCATTTTTATTATTAACACATTTCTCTATGATCTGAGTTTTTAAAATATGTGCCTATATTACAATGAAATCTTTTTAATTACAAAAGAACACAATAGAACAGGGCATGAGTATAAATAGAGAAATTAAAATAAGTCTAGCTGATGTAAAAATCTGGCATCTGAAGAAAATGGAGAGCACAAATCAAAGCGGAAGAGAAGGAATTTTTAAATAAATGATGCTGGAATGATTTTCATCTGCTGAGATATACTTGTCTCATACCATAGTCCCAAATGAATCCCAGGTGTGCGAATGAAATAAAGGTAACTGAAATCATGAAAAACTAGAAGAAAGCAAAAGTGAATGCTTTCTTATTTCTTCTTACAGGAGTTTTCAGGCATGGAAACAACGGAAAACAAAAACAAAAACTTAAAGACAATAATTGATATATTTAACAACATCAAAGTTAAAGCCTTGGTATTGAAAGAAACCAACCTATCTTGCGTTAAGGGAAAATAACTAATGGAAAAGTATTTTCAATAATAAAGAAAAAAGTCTACTATGTTGATAACATGTTTATGTTCATCAATAGTAAAAATATACATTAAGAAATTATTTTGTCTGTCAAATTTAGAGAATGTTTAAAGAGAAACATTTTAGTGCCCATAATGATTAAATGAAATAGGAACTTTCAGGTACTTCTCAAAGCATTCTAGAAATAAATTTGTCAACATGGATAATGAACTCAGAAAGGTTTGTAACTTTTGACGTAGCAATTTCATGCCATGTCTGTTGGTCTTAAGGGAAAAAAAATCAGAAATTCTAACAAGCGATTTATGTATTTATTTTTAAAAAGATTTATTTATTTATATGAGGTGGGGGAGAGGCAGAGAGAGAGGGAGGGAGAGAATCTCAAGGAGACTCCCTGCTCAGTGCAGAGCTGGACCCGGGCTTGATCCCACAACCCTGAGATCACTACCAGAGCAAAACCAAGGGTCCAACGCCCAACCGACTGTGCCGCCCAGGGGCCCTGAGATTTATATATTTAAAATACAAAAAAATTCAAAATATTGAAAATGGGAGAGGGATGGCTAACATAATGCGACCATCACATTTACACACGGGACTATGGTCCAAACACTGGTGACAAACGGTGAGCAAGCAAACAAAACTCCGTACCCTTATTGAGCTGACCTCCTAAGACTACATAATGATGGAGGGAAATGGGCAAGATAACAGGAATCTGCTATAATCTTAATTTTTTACAACAATACACAAAGAGAGCGAAACACACCCATTGCTTTGCATGGTACGACGGGTGACGTTTACTTTCCTGCTGCTACTTCTTCAGTATTTTCCGACTTTTCTATCACGAGCACACACAGCCCTAGCAATTAGGGGAAGATACTGCATGCGTGTGTGTTTATATGTAAGTATATATACTTAAGGATGGTCATGAGGACCAAATGAGTATAACAAGTGCTTGGCAAAGAGTAGGCTTTTAATACACGTCAGTTTTTCCTTTCCTTTGCAATCTGAACATTGACTTTGTCCTTTGCTGTTCTCCCTTCTTACTGTGGATGGTTTAGCCTCTTGCCATCGCATTTCTGCATTTCTTTAGAGTAAGTATATTTTCTCTTTTAATAAAAATTGCCATTATTATTAAATGGGTTGCCTATTATTTTAGAGAATTCCCATTGCTTGAAATAGTTCAGACCCACAGGAGAGAGATGTTCAGGAAGAAGTGCTTGCCGGAGCACCGCAGAGCATTCCACGGAAAAACTCGCTTTACCATGGAAATTGATCAATGCTGTGTTTCTATGGTTACTATTCTTCTTTTATTAATCCTAAAAATCTCCAGTTCTGTCCTCCTAAATAAAAGCAAGGAGATGGGCTGGTCTTTAATAGCGTGACTATATCACTGACGTCTTCCAGGCTACTTTGACTTCTGGTGCTATTCTTCGTAGAGTGCAGTTCGGACTGTGCCGGACTGAGACACAGACTCCGATTTTCGAGAGTTTCTCAAGCAGCCATAAAATTGCGTGCTTGGCAGGAACTTACCCTACGGGGTCTTTTCTAGACTTAGATGATTATTTAAACTCTGACCTTTAGATTACTGGTAAATACAGGATAAGTAGTGGAATCTCTCTCTTCTTGACTTTTACCCGTTCCTGGACCTTCACTTACCATGAGTGCTTCATGTTTGGCTCATACCTGCTTTCTTTTACTTCTTACCTTATTACATCTTGCTTTCCTGGCAATTTTGAGAACTGATGGGTACCTGGAGAGGAAATCTGGAGGGATAATTACTACATCTACGCACTAGTTAGGGATCTGGTCCTCAGGCAGAGAAGGGCTGAAGGAGATGCGAGGACAGCGTGAAACGCTACCCCTGCAAACAGGTCGTGTATTAGCCCAGCACAGGAGGCTATGAAAAGGGCAGGCAAGAAAGATGAAGTTGGTTTGAAAGGGTGTCTTAGTCTGAGCTGCTAATACAAAAAAGCACAGACCGGGTGGCCTGTAAACAGCAGAAATGTATTCCTCCATCCTGGAGGCTGGAAGTCCAAGATCAGGGTGCTGACATGGTTGGGTGCTCGTGAGGCGCTCTTCCCGGTTATAGACTGCCAGTTTCTCACTCTGTCCTCAGACGGTAGAGGGCTCAGGGAGCTCTCCGGGGTCTCTTATAGGAACACTGATCCCATTCATGAGGGTTCTATCCTCATGACCTATTCACCTCCCAAAGGCCCTGCCTCCTAATACCATCACATTGGAGGTTAGAATTTCAACATAGGAATTCTGGGGGTGGACACAAGCATTCAGGCAATAGCAAAGGGAATCCCAAACATTTCCCAAAATGGGTGTAAAGAGTTAAAATTGCTCGTCTTCACTGAGCACTTACAATGTGCCAGGCAGTGTAAGCATTTTACCTGCATTTACCCTCTCGATCCACAAAAATCCGGATGGTATGGGTACAATCTTATCCTAAATTTACATATGAGAAATTTACATATGGGGAAACAGAGAGATGAAGCGCCCCTCACCCCCCCAGCTAATAGAAGGCAGAAGCAGGGCTCAAACCCGCAGGGTGTCTCTAGGGCCCACTCCCTGTGGGGAAGGCTTTCCAGGCATGAAGGATACAGAAGGGACCAGGCTCCCTCTCCCCTGACCCCATCCCTGCCCACCTTTTTCATCTTCAGGCTGCTCAAAACCTGATTACCTAACCCTTCTCCCTTTTTTTCTCAACTTACTTATTGCCACGTAATGAGAGAGGCCGGTTGCCTTGTATTTTTGGCAGTCTCTGCCTCCCTCCGTTCTGGAAACCACTTGGAACCACACACAAAATGAAGTTAAAGGTCATGAAGATTTGACGAACATCTGTCTACCTGTAGATTTCTCTCTTTGCCTCTCCTTCTCAACCTATCCCTCCCTCTTCCCTTTCCCTCCCTCCTTCTCTTCCTCCCTTCCTTTCCACCTCTCATCTCTCCCTCTCCCTTCCCTCTACTCATATGCAGATTTGGAAAGAAATAGGAGACTCGGACTTCCTGTTTGCACACAACACTCAGGATAATCTTTGAACTGAGACTAGTAAGCCCTATTCTGAGTTTTTTCTTTTTTAATTGAAGTATAGTTGACACACAGTGTTACGTTAGCTTCAGGTGGACGGCATAGTGACTCCCCACGTCTCTATGTTACGCCATGCTCACCGTGATCGTAGCTGCCGTCTGTCACCATATGATGCTGTGACAATGCCATTGACTATATTCCCTGTGCTGTGTCTTTTATTACATGTTGAGTTTTGATGAGCAGCTAACAGCTATAGAATTGCCTTTTAAACTCTGATGTTTTCCTTTATCTACTTAGGCCAGCACAATCTACCTTTTAGTGGCAAAGCTATTTAATATTTTTAACCCTTGAAGAGGAGAAATTTAGACTTAATAATTGTGGAATTATTTTTACATTTAAGTCCAAGTGGTTACAAATTCTCAGGAGCAGGAGGGGGGTTTTTTTTCCCCACACCCAGTTCCAAGTGGAGACAGGTTTCCTTTTCATCCCCTTCTGAATATCAGGGTTTCCTTCTCATTCACACTCACTTAGGATGCAGCTGAGAGGTTTCCAGATCACTAAGGCGTTCCTATTTGGTGTCCCCTTGGGCGGCCTTAGCTTTATCTTCTGTCTTCTGAACGTATACAGTCATCAAGGCAGAAACTCAGCATCTCCAGGGTTTGGCCACACACACCTCAGGGTGCAGGTGGGGCGGGCATTAGCCTCCATCCCAGAATGCCTGTCTTCACTTCCTTCGGGGCTCTACACATCCCCTAATTTAGTGCAAACTGGTGCAGCTACTTTGGAGACATTATGGAGGTTCCTCAAAAAGTCAAAAGCAGAGCTACCCTACAATCGAGTGATTACACTACTGGATATTTACCCAAATACAAAAACAATAACTTAAAAGGATACACGCACCCCTATATTTATTGCAGCATTATTGACAATAGCCAAACTATGGAAGCAACCCTAGTGCCCATCGATAAATAAGCGGATAAAGAAGATGAGGTGTGTGTGTGTGTGTATCATGGGATATTATTCAGCCATAAAAGGAGTGAAATCTTAACATTTGCAGCAACATGGATGGAGCTAGAAATATAAATAAGCAAAATAAGCCAGTCAGAGAAAGACAAATACCATGTGACTTCACTTATACGTGGAATTAAAGAAACAAAACAAATGAACAGAGGGGAAAAAAGAGACAAACCAAAAAACAGACCCTTAACTATAGAGGACAAACTAATGGTCACCAGAGGGGAGCTGGGTGGGGGGATGGGTCAAATAGGTGATGGGGATTAAGGAGGGCGCTTGTGATGAGCACCAGGGGATGTATGGAAGCGTTGAATCACTCTATTGTACACCTGAAACTGGCATAACACTGTATGTTAACTAACTGGAATTAAAATTTAAAAAAATTAGTACCTGTTCAATAACGTGTTTAAATTCATGGGGGGGGGGGGAGTTTTCAACGTTTAATCCAGTATCTTAGTTTTAATCAGGAGAGTCATTCAGAGGACTTATCAGCCAGACCTCTGGGAACAGGAGCCCCAAAACCTACTCGACAGAGGTTGATTATTTTCTGGTAAGTGCTAAGCCTGACGTTTCAGTAATGCTCTAATGTAATCATGGCTCCGTTCTGTGAACTACATTACAAATTACTGTTGGAAGAAATGATTCTTTCTTACCTGACATCAGAACTTAATTAGGCATGTGACCGAGACTTATCTGGGGGAAATGTCTGAGTGGTAGAAGGCCTTCCTGATATTGGAATTACATTTTAAATCAGTCCAAACATTCTTCACTCTTTCCATTGTTGGAACAGTGGGAAGCTTGGAATGGGTTTTTTAATGCAATCATTCTTCCAAATGCATAACATGGCACCAGTCCGAGCACTTGTAACCATCTCCAAAATGAGGAGAATGAATCCAAATTCTACTGTGACAGTCTGGCCTGTGGGAAAATGCTCTGCTGATTTATAGGGCTGGCCGAAGACCATAAAAGTTATTGTCCAAGTTTGTTCTGTGAATTGTCCTCCCTTTCCTCCCTCCTGCTCTTTCCTTCCCACTTCTTTCCACACTAGATCATATTTTTATAAAAGTCACTGGTTTGGAAATTCCATTTAGAGATCAATAACAGCATTCATAAGTCAAGCAAGATAAAACAATACATCCTAGAGAGTTATTTTCCAGAATTAGAACTCTCTCTTTTATAAGGAATCTATTTCTAAACAGTTATTCTATCATTATAAGTCTGGAAGGAAATCAATTAGGAAAAGTGAAAAAAATAAATATTTCGTAATAATGCTCTTTAAAAGGGAAAGGCACAAGACAGAATTGATGTTAATAGTATTCTTTCAAAATATTTTTTTCTTTCCGTTCCTGTGACTTCACTGCCAACCCTTGCTTCCCCACCCCCCTGAAATCATTACAATTCGGAACTTTGTGTTTATCCTTGCCTTGATTTCTTAGTTTGTAGTTTTATCAAATACTTCCGTATGTTTGAACAATATATTGTTTAGTTTCATCTATTGTGAACTTCATAAAAAATGATATGTAGCTTCCTGAGACCTTTCTCATTGTTTCTTTACTCAACATTGTTATGAACGTTAATCACGTTGTTGTATATATCACTTATTGTCACCGTTGTATAATATCCTATTGTTTGAAAATAACACAGTTTATTTATTCTCTTGTCAATGGTTGGTAGTGTTGTTTCTAATTATTTTTTTGCTACTGTGAGCAGTACTGCTAAGTACCTTCTTGTATATGTTTCTAGACCCTTATGTGCCAGGGTTTTGGGGAGTTCTTACCTAAGAGTGGAATTGCCGAATCATATAATGCATAAATACTCAACTTTCCAAAATAATGCCAAAGTGGGTTTCAACATGGTCGCACCGATTTCTGTTCTAGTCTTCAGTGTGTAAGATACCCCTTATCTGCATACTCTTCAATATTTGGTATTATCAGACTTAGTTATTGTTGCCACTTGAAAAACAATATCTGCTTTGTGGTCTTGATTTGCATTTCTCAGATTCCTGTTGTTGTTTTCGTTTTTTCATTTCTCTGATTCTTGAAAATTGAGCATTACTTCATGTGCTGATTGGCCATATGTATCTCTTTGTAAGATGCCTGTTCATATGTTTTCTCAGTTTTTATTGATCCACTTGTATTTTCATTATTATTCTTGTAGTGCTTTGTAGAAGATTTTTAATACACCCTTTATAAGAAAATTTTGTTATGTGCGGCACATATAGTCTCTTAGATAAAGTTTGTCTTTTCACTTCTTGTAAGAATAATCTTCAATAAACAAAACAAGCCCGCCTCCCCCCGCCACCCCCCACCCCTGCCTCCACCTTGTGAAACATTCATTTCGGCAAACAGTGGACATTCATTCATTTCGTGCTGACTGAGGCTCCAGGTAGCAGAGATGTTGCTATGAACACGGCGCATCAAGACCTTCATCTTGTGGCGTGGACTTGCTGGTGGGCTCATTCTTGTCCCCACCACTCAACAGTCTTTGGAACTTTCAAAGCTATTTCCGTTTTTGTCTCTATCAGGTGGAGTCTGCGATTCTCACCCCTGCCTTCCTGACGGACTCCAAGCAGACAACCAAAGGCTCTTTTGACTTCGATGGAGAAAGGCAGAACTAGTACTCGTTCTCCTCAGGTGCTGTCACGGCTTTTTCTTTGGGTGGCGTCCTCATTTCAAGGGACTGGTTGGCTCTGCCTTCTCGCTCCCCCAAGAGCAAAATGAGCTGTGTCGCGATGAACTTCTATGCTCTGCGAGGTTCCATGGGTGGTGTTCAAAGAAAACAAATACTCTTAGATAAATGCAACCTAATACTCTATTGTTTCAAGGCCCGTCTCCGGAAAATCCTCTAATTGAAAAAGAAAATGTGTGCTGGCTCTGGACCTGGATGTCTCTTCCGTTACACGTGTGTATGCGCGCTCTCAAACGAGGTAAAATGATGACAGACTCTGGGGCTGGCTGAATCTTAGATTTCTCTCTTTCTTTGGAAGTGAGCACAATGTTATTCTGTAGGGGAAATGCCTTCCTAGCTTTTCCCATCTAAACATCTGCCCTTGAGATGAAAAGGTCATGCTCCTTGAGTAGCTTGGGGTGTCTGCGAATTTCCCACATTGGACCCAATTCACCAGCAGTCCCGGGGCAGGTGGAATGACTGACTCTCTCACGTGTGAGAACTGTACTCACTACAGCCGCTCCACCTAAGAAACATGGATCAAGCCTTCACCTCTGTGCATAAGTGTTCATTCTTCTCATCTCCACAACCACGAGACGCAGCTTCTATGCTCTCATCTTGCAGAGGAGGACCGGAAGCAAGAAAGGTCAAGTTGGTCCAGTTTGGAATCTCAAGGTGGGAAGGATCCCTGCCTCTCTTCTTCTGTCCGTTGAGGGAAGCCTTGGTTGGACTCAGCCTGCAGACTGTGGAGACAGGGAGCTTTGGCTTGTGTCTCCTGGTGGAGCAAGTGGTCGCAGAGCTGCCAGGCTGTTGCTTGTGGGCCATTTGTCATCTACCTGGGGACCACCCAGTGGCTGCTGAGGACAGAAAAGGGACCTGACTCCAGACCCCCTTCACCGTCCTCCACCCTCCAAAAGATGAATAGGGTGTCACTGACCAAGTCAGTGTCTTTCAACCAGGCATGAAGGGAGGGAGCTCTGGGCTTTGCAAGCTCACCCCAGGGGAGGAGGGAATGACTGGACCAAGGTAACATGAATCCGGTTGACATTGGCCCCGATATGGTAACATTTTCTGCAGCACTAATCGCCTGGGCCCCTTCCCTGGGCACTGCCAGCTGGATCAGCCTGACCAACGGCTGCCTGGCCCAGAGGCTCCGGGCCTCTCTGGCTCGCCACATGCCCTCCCTCTCGAGCACTCGCACCAGTGTGGCCGGCCCTGCACAGATCCCAAGTGATGGCCACGCGGGCACCTGACCCGGAGCAGCAGTCGTCCTGATGTCTGATTTTCCTAAAGCCCCGGCACCCAGTTGCTCTCAGACATGCTGTGTCATTTCAAGGGCTTAGCACTAAGCGGCTTTACCGCAAGGCAATAATCACAAAAGAAGGAAACGAAAACACCCTTCATTAAAGGCACCGAGAACCTCTCCACTGGCTTTCTTCTTTTTATTGGTCTTTCAGGGACCTTCGTCCTCCACCATGAATAAGATTTCCCACAGCAACCAGCAGCCAGGAGGGCGGGCTCTCCACTTAGGGCTGGGTTACCTGAAAGGAAATAACTTTTTTTTTTAAGATTTTATTTATTTATCTGCCATAGGGAGAGAAAGAGAGTACAAGCAGAGGGAGCAGCAGGGAGAGGGAGAAGCAGGCTCCCGCTGAGCAGAGAGACCCACGTGGGGCTCGATCCCAGGTCACGCTGGATCATGACCTGAGCCAAAGGCAGATGCTTAACTGACTGAGCCACCCGGAAGCCCCAGGATGGAACATTTTGACGCTGTCAGTTTTACTGCATTTGGTGCAGAGTGCCGGTCCTCTCTGAGATGTAAACTTGAAGTTGTGGCTCTGGGAGGGTGCTTTCACGGCTGAGCAGCTCAGCGCAGCTGCGGCGTGCAGAGCCCAGGATTGCTCTAGGACATTCCGAATCTCTTGGCTTACGGGTCTCATCATCCAAGGTTGACGAAGCTCTGTCTGCTGGTGATCCGGCTCCAGATGTTAGCTTTCCCTTCCATGTAGGAAAAGGTGCCAGAGGTTTTCTTTTGGGATACTCTAATTTGTAAACTATTTGCTGAATGTAATAACAGAGGAATTTGCCAACAAGCGATGGTCAAGGAACGGTTGATAGAAATGGTTTAGTTAATTGAGTGTTCTGGAAAATAAGTTTGGCATAACCATTAGAGCCAATTTTCAAAGAATTAGAGTTCCAGACATAGCAAAATTGTGCCAAAAACCATGCAACCGTTCGTTGATGCAACCTGGAAACATTTGACGAGCTTGTTGTAAAGAGCAGCTCTTTTTGCACACGAGCATAGCCGTGGAAGTGGACCGATGTGGTGAGGTCGATGATTGCTCAGAACTTAATGATGACCATCAAGAAATCATTATTTGATGAGGGAGACATTTTGGGAAGTTTGGAGAAAAGCGGTTAGTCATCTTAGATTTTGCAATAGACAAGAACAGGATGTGGTTTGCAAGCCATTCCAGGAAAAGGGATTGGGGTGAGAGGCTGGGCCGACAACTGGAGGAAGGTGGGATTATCAAGGGGTCCCAGGAAGAGGCTGTAGGAAGAAGCAGCAGAGCAGTCAGGGACTCGGGGAGCATCTCACGAGATGATGTTCATGGAGCCCGTCCAGGAGCCAGGCTCTATTTAGATACTGAGGACTGGAGCAGGAAGGATGGGGCCACTGTCCCAGATGAGCAGGGACACTTAGACGGGTCCTAGGACAGAGATGCAAACACAAGGCAAAGTTGGGCAAGGGAATGGACACTGCCAGGGTAAACTGGCTGGACATGGGATGCCGTGAGACTTAAGTACCTTCTTGGAAAGGGGCCAAGAGGCAGCCGATGCATGAGTGATCCTGGATGCACTTCGTTTCCAAGAGAGCAGGAAGTCAGGCCTGGCTGGGGGAAGGGGCTGGTGCCTTGTGCTGCTGCTGCCTGAACTTCTCCCGACCAGGGCTGCAGGCGCTTGGGGTGGGAGCTTCAGCTGCTGTAATTGGCCAGCAGCAGGGGCAGCGAACCAGACGAATCCCTACAGAGGAAAGAACCCCAGTCATGGCCTGAAGCAGGGCTCGAAAACTCAAATGTCTGCAGACGCCAGGCAGGTAAGGGGAAGGAAGCAGTCAGATGTGTAAGATGATTGGGAGACACGGGGGCAAACAGAGAGCTCAAATTCAAATCTCATAGTTTGGCATTGGTCAACTCCAACTTTGTGTCTAATCTGGGCCAGACTCTGCCTGTGGACCACACTTCACAGGTCCTAGTCTCCAGCGGGACCAAGATTTGGAAAAGTGAATTCTAAAGACTCAAGATCCTCACAGCAGAAGGTCCAAAAGGGGAAGTAGAAACCAAATATTAACCTACAAGCACAAATGAACGTAAGAGGGAAAAAAGAGAGATGACATCTAAAGAAACCATGATTCCAGAAGTAGCTCATCTATGAGTTCATATTTTCTTTTCTCTCTTTCTCTCTTTCTTTCTTTCCTTTTTTTTTTTTTTTTTAGAGAGAGAGAGGGAGGGGCAGAGGGAGAGACAGAATCCCAAGTAGACTACGCTGAGCGTGGAACCCAACACAGGGCTCGCTATCACGAGCCAGAGATCATGACTTGAGCTGAAGTCAAGAGTCAACTGAGCCACCCAGGTGCCCCAATGCGTGCATGTTTTCAATGGGCAGGCAAGAGTGATAGAAGTGGGGAAGGTTGACCAAGAATAAGCATAACAAAAATCAGAGCAGAAGGGCCAAGGTTCACACACTGAATTGCGCCTGCAAAGATGCTAAGGGCCGGAGGAGACTGGGACAGGTGTTAAGAGCAATAAGAACAGAGAAGATCCTTCGCTTGCAGCTTGGAGGAATAGTAACAGAAGACCAGGAAAGCAGATAGAAATAGAAGCACCAATTCCTGTTTTACTTCCTTCTTTATATTAATGTTCTTCACATGTGGCATAGGGAAAGAAAATCCTACATTGTCAAGCAGAATGAAGCCTAAAATAGGGAAGGACAGAGCAAGACCCCACTGTCCTGCTCTGGTCAAGCTCGAGTATCCTCCATGCGGACATCTCTCCTTTCTCCAGGAGTGCCAGGGCTGGGGTGTGATGTCCCCCCTGCACCCCACCCTCTCACCCCTTCACCACCAACATTCGAAACAAACACTTAGACGTCGTCTGAGCCTCTGAGAGAGTACCCGGCACGTGGACTCAGGCATGACCCCGAGAGTCCCTTTTGGCCCCTCCAGCTGGGCGCCTCCCCCAGCCTTTGCCTGTTCAGGGTCATCTCCTTTGTTCAGCAGATCCTGTGTGTGAGGTCTGAGCTTGCTGGTTCCCGAAGCCAGCATGGCGTGGCACAGCGGTTCTCAACCCCGGCTGCTCATAAGAATGGCCAGGAGCCTGTAAAACCGATTGAGGCGGGCTGGTCTGCTGCCCCCCACGTGGAGCCAGAATGTCGGGGCCTCAGTCCTTTTATCCTAATACACAGTTGGGGTTGAAAACACTGAGGGAAGCAAGCTAGATAGTCCTCAGAAAGGGGACGCAGGTCCATATGTGCCATTTATGCAACAAGAAAAGTCACTTAGTCTCCCTCTGTTACTTTCTCATCTGGAAGGAGGGAGCATAAGAACAACGTCCTTGCTAGTTGAACAGGCATCGTGAGGTCCGCTGAGAGCGTGCGAAAGTAACCCGTGCATCGGGTAATGCTATTTGGATGACTACTCTAGAGCGCCTCGGTACCTAGAAAGAGAGAGCCAAGGGCTCAAAGGAGGCCACAGGGTCACCATCATAAAGAAGGGCATCACCCTACACAGCCTCCTTTGGGCCCCTTTCTCCTAATTATTATACATGTTTGCACAGCCAGTTGAAATCTAAAAGGTTTGTTAAGGGAACATTTTCATGAAGAAAATAAAACCAAGAACATTTCCATCTCCTCCACAGAAAAATGTTTAAACTTACTCTGCTGTGTTAGACAGTGAACTCCTCTAGGATGAGTACAGCCTGTGAATTCCACTGTGTCCTGCTAAGTATAACAAAATGTGTTCAGGTGTGGAGAGACGTTGAATTGAGGATTTTATGATCGCCCTCACTTCGTATCTCAGGAAGAACATTTTAAGGTTGACAGCTTCTAACATTGCATGTTTCTTTCTGTTCTCTTTGGACGTAGGTAAAGTTGAGCTGTTATAGTTATGAGAATTCTTATTTGACCAGTAACAAGGAGGACTAGAAAACTATAATATGAAAATACAGTGTCTGCCCAGGTCTTGGTCTCTAAATACCCTTCTCAATGAAAAGGAACCAGGGTTCCTTGGAGAAAGAGTTGAATCTAGGAATAGGGCAGGGAAGGTACAACCATGAGTCTAGAATATCTTACTGGGCCAGAAAGTAAGTAGGTGCTCAAGAAATGGTGGCCATATGTCAAAAGGACGCAGCAGCCAAACTGCAGTGGCTCCCACGGCCCAAAGCTGGGGCATTTTGAGCATCAGAATATATAATGATATTAACAATGAGTAAAAGATGAATGTGTGAGTCCGCACTCATGTAAGTAAATAATCAAGGAAGAGAAAAAGGCTCTTCCTTACAACAGAGTGCCAATTCATAAATGATGGGGTCAGAAAAATCACTGGTAACTGTCATAGTAATAATGGATTCAAGCAACGGAATCATCAATGAATGCGTCAAGTCCTGGGTAAAACTGGGATGAGGCAGAGGATAGTCACATAATCTAAAAATATCTCCCCCCAATTGTGTATCAATTATAAAGGGAAAAGTAGTAACTTTACAGTGGAAAATCCTGACAGGCACCACCTCAACCAAACCATCTACATTAACTCACCCTACATCCAATCCCAACAGAAATTCCGGTAGGCTCTACCTTCAGAACGTACCCAGCCAAACTGCCATCATCTCCCAGCTAGAAGTTACAGTTCACCTCCTCAAGGGTGTCCCTGCTTCCCCCTGTCCACCTACTGTCTGCTGTCAGCCCAGCAGCCAGAAAAGCCTGCTACAATGGGAGTCAGATCACACTGCTTCTTTGAGCAAAACCTGTTCATGGTCTTATCTCACTCAGAACCGGAACCCACATCCTTACAATGGTCACAGGCCTGCGGGGTCTGGCTCTTAGCCCCTCTAACCTCCCCAAACTGTTTCCCTTGCTTACTCTACGTCAGCCTTTTTGCTGTCCCTTCAGTGCATCAGCCATGGGCTCATCAGGGTCTTAGCATTGCTTAGCATTTTGCCCACCCTGTCAATCCCATCTCTTCCCTGCCTTATTTCCTCTGTATCTGCTAATACTTTTGAACATACCATGTGGTTGGTGATTTACTTTTCCTAATTGTCTGTCTCCCACACTAGTATTTAAGCTGGGAGAAATATATCTCTGGAAGCTGGAGCATAGCGGACCCTCGATACACATGTGCTGAAATGTTGAGTGAGTACATCTACTGATGACGTGCCTACTCTAATTACCGGAACTGGGCTAGGGGTGGTATGGGATACAAAAACAAACACAAGTCAGAAACGCAAAAAATAACCCCAAACTAAAAGCCAACCAACCAAACAAAACAAGAATAAAAAACTAACTAAACTAAAGAAAAACCATGTGCCATGGCCCCCAGCTCACCAGCCCCTGACAACTGAGTGGAGGAGGCAAGAGGACTGAGACAAGCGTTAGCACACTAATGTGAGCCGGGTTCGGGGGGGGGGGGGTGTGTTCCCAGTGGCCAGCACTCTAGAGGTTGTGGGGAACTGATTTGGGTAGGCAGCAGCGGGGGGGGGGGGGGGGGGGGGGGCGGGGGGAGCGATCCTTCTTCCCCCACACAAGGAGACAGTGCTGAGATGCTTCTTCCAGAGCTGGGAAGAGGAGGGCCTAGGGAACCCAGGAGCCAGGGGCACAGTCTGGGTCAGGCCGGCCTGCCCAGAGGTCCTTTATACTCCCTCCAAGCCCGCCCCTACCCCCCGGGCAGCCTATCCTGCCCTGCCCGACCGGCTCACTGCCTTAGAGAGTACATTGCGTGGGCGCGCACCTGGGACAAGGCTTTGAGGCCAGTGACATGTTCGTGGGAGTAACCCCAGGAGGAAATGAGACAGGGAAGGGAAGGAAGCTGATGTGTGTGCATAAAGGAGCAGGATACCACTGCAGGAGGTGGGCTGATCCTGCCGGGGGGCCACAGGAAGTGAAATGGAACAAGTTTCCGAGGAGGATTCTCTTCCACTCATGTTCCTCCTCTGCTGGGTGCCGCTGGCACCGCCCGCCAGCCCGGAGCAGAGCCCACTAGACAGCCCCCAGACAAAGAGCTGCAGGCACCGGGAAGAAGGGCTGGCACGCTCCTGCTTTTGCAGTAAATAGAAAGCTAAGTTGTAGAAACCGTGAGAATGGCTGGTTTTTAATGGAAGGGAGTAAGAATTCTGCTTGCAGCCCCTCAGCGCCCAGCCCGACGTAGCGTCCTAGAAGACCCAGTCCCTCCGGCTTCGTCAGGCCCCGGGAACAGCAGGCACGTCCAGTGGATCAGGCTGGCGGGAAGCGCTGTCGCTGCTCTTGTAGTTAGCTAACCCACCCTTCCTGCTAATGACTGTACGTCACCGTCAGTGTCATCCACGCGGCCTTCTCTCCGTGGTGACTGTGTCGGAGCCAAGAAGCAAAACGTGAGTCACGCCCAATTCATTCACGAGGGCAAACAGCCTTAGAAATGTGTCATTATTCACACTGAAAATTAATTAAAACGTATCGTGACATTATACACTTTTAAAAATTCAGTATTCAACTTCAATGCCACAATTTCCAGGGAAAACCTGTCAAGCAAAACCCACAGGCCTCCTGCTGGCCGTGCATTTTTGAGACGATGCAGACAAGCCCACGGGGGCGTTTAGGCAGAAGGGAGATGCGTCTGGCTTCCTTTGGAAACCAGCATTCCAGCTCGAAGGAGAGGAGAGGTCTGTGCCCGCCGCCCTCCATGGCCGGGCCGGAGTGCGTTGTGGGCAAAGGCCTGTAAAGGCCAAAGAGCAAGGACTTTATGGGAAAGGGAAACACGTCTCTACAAGAAGAATTCTGCAGGAGCTGCCGGCCCGCAGCCCTGCCTGCGAGTGGAAAACATCCTTGAACTCTGGAGGGCTGTCAAAACCGTTTCCATCAGAAGCGGCCCCACCTTCCACCTGCTGGTAACTGGAGAACACCGAGGCACGTCTTGTTCTGGAGGATTTTTCTTGACTCCTGGACCCGCCAGGAATGCGGCTCCGGGGGGCAGCCGGCCAGGCCTGGGATGTGGGAAGCTGAGGCATTCCGACAGCTGCTCGGGGGCGGGCGGCACGCTGTAATTGTCTTGGGGCCTTTACCATAGGGTTTCATTGCCCCTCCAACCTTTCGAGAAAGTGCTGTAACGGGAGTCTTTCAGGGAAGGAGTCAATCATGAGGACCAAGGCCTTAATCTGGGAGGTGGGGAGGAGAAAGGAATGAGCAACAGTGCTGTCTTTCTCTTCGGGGGCTCTCTGGGGACCCTACCCAGAGATTTCCCTCCTGTCTGCAGGGTTCTGTGTCCACAGCTGCCCAGAAAGGAGCCCCCATTCTGTCCCCAGCGTCTCCGGACACAAAACAAGGTTCCCAGAGGACAATGGCGCAGTTTGGAGGGGTGTATGGGGCAGGCCCTCTGCACCCCTTCCTGGGCCGAGGGTCGGGCCTGGGGAGGAGCTGTCCCTCCGGGCAGCCGGGCTGGTGCCACACAGCCTGGGCTGGACTCTCCACGGGGCTCCCGGGCCTTGTCATCGCCCCCCGACGCCCCGGCCCGCCTCAGCGCGTGCCCCCACGTTCCCGTGCACGCAGGCTTCGTCCCACCGGGCCTCACAGCACAGGGCGGTGGTTTTACGGGAAGGGAGGCGCAGAGGCCGTGAGCCGGTTAGGGGCACGCAGCTGGCAAGGGAAGGGCTGTGACGCACAGCTGGAGCTTTTGTCTCCAGTCCCAGGACACGGGGGCCTTTCCCTGTGGACTGCGGTGTCTTTCCCGCAGCCGCCCGCGGAAGCCACCGTCTTAAAGCACAAACCTGCCATCGCGGGTAGCAGGGCTGGAGGCTGCCCCTCCGTCTTCCCTCCACAGGTTCCCTTTCCCCAGGTGGGTTCTCCGGCAGGGAGGGGGTGACGGCCGCGATGGGGCCACCAGTCACTGAGTGCACACCCAGTCCCAAAGCTAAGTGATCGATCGGCATTGGTTTCGTCAGGCCTTTGACCAGCCCAGGATTTAAGTGACACGATCGTCTCCACTCCCAGATGAGAACGCTGGGGCTTGGGCGCGTACCACGCTCTGGATCCCAGCGCCGGCAGCGGTCAACCTGGCAGTGCAAGCCCGCCAGGCTGCTCCGGACCGCGCCCTTCGGCCTTGGACCTCAGCCGGCTGCAGCCTCGCAGCGGCCCCGCCAGGCGACCGGAAGTCCCGCCGTGCGCCAGGGTCAACGCCCCGGAAGCCCAGGTGAGGGCCGGGCCCTGTTCTCCTCACCCTCCCGGGTTAACTCCTTCCGTCCTCACGACGGTTCAATGAACGAGAAGCTGTTTCTCCCCCATTTTACAGATGGACAGCCTGAGGCACGCAGAATAAGAAGTTTGTCCAAGCGCACGGGAAAACCGGGGCCCGGAGCTCCCGATCCAACCGCCGCCCTGAGCGCTCTGCAACAGAGATGGCGGCTAACAGGCCACCTGTCACCCTGAGGGTCAAAGGGTGAAGGCAGACCCGGTTCAACAGACACCCTATTGAGGGACAAGGTACTATGTGGATTTTGTTTTTTCCCTTTTTAGGCAGAGGTTTCGCGCTGGCAGGAACATGACAAAGCGTCTGCTTGATCAGCCTCAGAAGCCGCGAAGAAGCATTCTGCGTTTGGAACTGGGCAAGAGGGCAGTGTAGACATATGCTGTGCTAATAGCGCTGCTGGCAGGGGGGCCCGCGGGGGGTGTCTGTTACCAGCACATCTTGTGCTGGGCGGTAGGATGCTAGGAAGCCTCCAGCCCTGGTCATGCCTTCCTGCTGAGACAGGGAGTCGCCCCAGGCCCACAGAAAACACCGCCCGATTCTGGGGCGGGGGGGGGGGGGGGGGGGGTTCAGAAAAGATCGAAGCGTGTCTTTGCCTGACATCTCATGTGCGTGATTTGATTTTAAAGGTTGTGTTTCCAACTGTTATTTTTCTTGGTCACAACTGGAACCTTTTTCTTTTCAGCTTGAGCTCAAGCAAAAGGAAGGGTCCCGTCCTCAATACAGAGGTAAGTTCGACGGACCTGAACGGGAACGGCGACGTACGCGTTTCATAGGAAACATGTAGTGTTTTCCCCCACAAACACCACAGGCAGATGCCTGCACAGATTCCAGGAGCCCCATTTCCTCAGAGCCAAACCTGTCTTCCTAGAATACCTTCCTTCCTTCCTCAGCGATGGCCAGAAGGCACTCCCTTTCCTGGGGGAGGGGAGAGAAGCCTACATTGTTGAATGCCTTTGTACCACGCCATGTCCATGTCAGGTGCTTTCAGAATATCATCTCGCTCGCTCTTCACACGAATCCCTTGACCTCAGAGTTATTATTCCCATTATACAGACTTAGAGTGCTTAAGTGACTGATCCAAGGGCATACAGCTTGAAAGTGAGCCCAGGATGTAAACCCAGATCTTTTTGACCACCTCTCTACCTCTCTTGAGCACTTCTGAAATCTCTAGCCCATCAAATAATCTTACCATACAGTGCTGCCCCACCCATGCCAAGCACAAGGTGGGGGTCTAATTAAAACTTGAATCCCCATATCAGGCCATTCCTCCACTCTTTAATTCTTTAAAAAAAATTTTTTTTAAGATTTTATTTATTCATTTGACAGAGAGAGAGACAGCCAGCGAGAGAGGGAACACAAGCAGGAGGAGTGGGAGAGGAAGAAGCAGGCTCCCAGCGGAAGAGCCTGATGTGGGGCTCGATCCCAGAACTCCAGGATCACGCCCTGAGCCGAAGGCAGACGCTTAACGACTGCGCCACCCAGGCGCCCCTCCACTCTTTAATTCTTAACACCTATCCCAAAAATCATCTTTGCTGGGCAGCAATCACTTCCATGTAGGCTTCCAATGGACTTAGATTTATTTATTCTCCACTCTCTCATCTGTCGCTAGGTTGAATCTTTTGGGTTAACCTGTTTTGCTCCCATTACCCAAGTCAGTGTTGACAGGACCGCAAATCTGGTGAGCCTCCAAATCTACAGGCCCAGAAATAGATGATGAAATAAGCAAGAGGGTAAGACAGTTATAATCATGATGCTATTAATACCCAATGAATGGAATTCTTAACACACACCACTGTTGGTTGACCGTCCTGTAGCATCATTCATGTACCTTAGAGTCACAGAAACTTCGAGCATAACTTGTGCATCATTTAAGATCCCTGATGCACCATAAACTCATTGTCTAAAGCCCTAGCAAACCTCAGTGCCCATCCCTGACTATTACGTATGCTGTCTCTACTCTTCCATTTGGAGCGATTAATAAAAGTAGTGCTGGGTTTGGTCTGCTCAAACTTCCATAGCTTTCAACCTCAAAATGTTCTCTACATCCAATGTTTTCAAAACTCAAATTTCTGTAAAAACTTTCTTTCCCTTCAAAATAAAGGGAAAAAAAGATTTCTGCTCATGGCCCTGTATAACTATGAATCAGCAACATTTTCATAAGAAGACGGAAATCGGGTGTAGTTAAAACTGAAGTGGGCTATAATAGCCTGGTTATAAATGCCTCATAGATTCTTGGGTTCTTGAGGCTTAAAGAAAAGAGAAAGAGAAAGAAAAAGTAAAAATGAAAGGGAAAATTTTACCTGACTCAATTTTTCGAGGGTATTTCCACATGTGAATTAACAAATAGAATGTGTTGGGTCTGTCTGATGATTATACACCAGTTATTGGGTAAATGTAGCTTTGAAATGGTGTTTTAGAATTGAGTTGTTCCCTCCCATAGTGGAAAATGCCGTGCTTCTTCACCTTGGTAAGCTTCTCCTGAAAAAGAATGATTTTCACGGGAATCAAAGAAAACACTCACCAACATCAATTATTAACGTCCACTCTTCACTCTTGTCCCCTGAGAAGGGTGCCTTTAAGGGGAGATTGTTGAAAGACAACAAACAATTCTAGCTAGCGGTGACATCACAGGATTCCAGGACTTCCCTGGAGAAGATGCCTCTGGAGGTTGGAAAGACATTATTTAGGTAGACTAACTGTCAGGATCAAACTTATCAATATTTCATAAGAGCTAAGGCTGGGGCATGTGAAGGTATGCAAAGTTCCTCTCGCCCAGCCCAGTCTACCGCCAAACAGTCACAACAAAGCCCCATGGCCAAGCTGCAGCCGTTCCAACGGGCAGCTCAATTTTACTGAAATGTATCCATTCATTCCCTCATTCATTCAACACACTTATTCAACTCTACATACAGTGCTTTTCTAAGGGCTGGAGGTATAGCAAGGAACAAAACAAAGGCCCTGCCCTTATGGCATTCGTATTTTAGTGGACAAGAAAAAAATACGTACATATATGCACAACATACAATACAATTATAGATTGCATTAACATAGTATATAATAGTACATGTTATTATGTATAATTTAAGGATACACACACATACTGTCAGTGATAAGTGCCATGGAACAATAGACAGTAAGGTAAAGTAGATGGGGGCATACGCAGGGGGTGCCACTCTTTCCCGTTGGGTGGCGTCAGGGACAGCCACTGTGATAAGGTAGCGTTTGAGCAGAGGCTTGAAGGAAGGGAGGGGTGAGTCATTCTGACCTGAGGGAAGGCTCTTCTGGGCAGAGGTTACAGAGGCAGAATCTCTGAGGTAGGAGCATGCTTCGTGTGTCTGAGGAGCAGCAAGGAGGCCCTGAAGCTGGCACAGAGGAGTGCAGGAAAGACAGCGCCAGCAGATGAGAGCAGGGAGGTAATGGGGGCAGACCATAGAGCACCCTGTGGGCCGTTGTAAGAATTCTGGCTTTTGCCCTGAGGGAGCTGGGAAGCACTGGGGCTGAGGAGATTTAGCTGAGGAGTGACATGACCCAGTCTACTAAAAACAAAACAAAACAGAAACACTTGACTGCTGAGCAGGAAAGAGATCCCCCAGCAAGGAAAGCAGAAGCTGGGAGGCCATTTTGGAATGTTTTTCAATAATTCAGGCAAGAGACAAAATCAGATGCTGCCGATAGGTCAAGGTGAGGACCAAACACTGACCCCTGGATTTAGCTGTGGGAAAGCCCTGGTGGTGTCATCAAGAGCAGTTTCAGGAGGAAGGTGAGGATAAAAGCCTGACTGGAGTGAGTTCAAGAAGAGATGGAAGAAGAGGAGTGTAGACCCTCTTTCAAGGGGCAGAGGAACGGGGCAGTAACAGAAGGATGTTGCAGAGCCCAAAGAGTGTGCTTTTCTTTTCTTTTATTCAAAACAATTTTAGTGAGGTAAAATTTGTATATGACATCACAGAAGTTTTATGTGTACAATATTATAATTTAAATCTGCACATCCTACCAAATGATTGCCACCAAAAAGCTACATACCATGCATTACAATACAATTGACTCCCTTCACCCACTTCTCCTAGCCCCCAGTTCCTTTCCTGTCAGGAAACCATCAATCTGTTCTATCTATGAGTTTGTTCATTTGTTTAATTAATTAATTAATTAATTTTTAAGTAGGCTTCACACCCAGCGTGGAGCCCAACCCAGGGCTTGAACTCAGTACCTTGATATCAAGAACTGAGCTGAGATCAAAAGTTGGACGTTTAACTGACTGAACCACCCAGGGGCCCCTGAGTTTATTTTTGTACTGTCTTGTTTTATCATTTTTTTTAAGTTCCATGTATGTATGAAATCGTATGGTATTTGTCTTCGTCTGTCTGACTTATTTCACTTGACATAATACCCTCAAGGTCCATCCATGTTGTTGCAAGTGGCAAGACTTTATTTTTCTTCATGGCTGAGTAGTATTTCAGTGTGTGTGTGTGTGTGTGTGTGTGTGTGTGTACCACACCATCTTCATTCAATCACCCATTGATGAACATTTAGATTATTTCCAGATCTTGGCTATTGTAAATAGTGCTGCAATGAACATAGGAATGCACATATCATTTCAAATTCGTGTTTTCATGTTCGTCAGGTAAATACTCAGAAGCGAATAGCAGGATCATATGGGAGATCTAGTCCTAATTTTTTGAGGAATCTCCATACATAGTGGCTGCACCAACTTATATTCCTACAAATAGTGTGTGGGCATTTCGTTTTCTCCACATCCTCTCCAACACTTATTTCTTATCTTTTTGATAATAGTCATTAATGGGTGTGAGGTGATATTTCATTGTGGTTTTGATTTCTGTTTCCCTAATAATTAGTGATGTTGAACACCTTTTCGTGTGCCTTTGTTACAAATTGTCTATATATGTGTGTGTTCATATCAGCGTTCTCAATTCTGTTCCGGTGATTTGTGTGTCTGTTTTTATGCCAATACCATACTTTTTGATTACCATAGCTTTGTAGTATAGTTTGAAATCAGGAAGTGTGATACCTACAGCTTTGTTCTTCTTTCTTAGGATTGCTTTGGCTATTTGAGATCTTTTGTGGTTTTATGCCAATTTTAGAATTTTTGGTCTAGGGGCACCTGGGTGGCTCAGTCATTAAGCATCTGCCTTCGGTTCAGGGTGTGATCCCAGAGTCCTGGGATCGAGCCCCACATCAGGCTCCTCCGCTGGGAGTCTGCTTCTTCCTCTCCCACTCCCCCTGCCTGCATTCCCTCTCTCACTGGCTGTCTGTCAAATAAATAAATAAAATCTTAAAAAAAAAAAGAATTTTTGGTCTAGTTCTGTGAAAAATGCCGTTGGAATTTTGATAGGTTTTTGCATTGAATCTATAAATTGCTTTTAGTAGGATAGCCATTTTAACAATATTAATTCTGCCAGTCCATGAACACAGAATTGCTTTCCATTTATTTGTGTCTTCAATTTCTTTCATCAGTGTCTTATAGTTTTCAGTGTACCGATATTTTACCTCCTTAGTTAAATTTGTTCCTACTTATTTTATTTTTTTGATGTGGTTTTAAATGGGATTTCTCTCTTAATTTTTCTTTCTGATAGCTTATTATTCCTATATAGAAATGCCAAGATGAATGATTTTGCATCCTGCAGCTTTACTGAATTCATTTATTAGTTCTAAGAGTTTTTCAGCGAAGCCTTTTCTATATATCTTTAAATAGTGACAATTTACTTCTTCCTTTCTGATTTGAATGCCTTTTATTTCTTTTTCTTGTCTTATTGCTGTGGCTAGGACTTCCAATACTATATTAAACAAAAGTGGCAAGCGTGGACATCCTTGTCTTGTTTCTGATCTTCATTTTTTCCCCCATTGAGTATGATGTTACCTGTGAGTTTTCATGTATGGTCTTTATTATGTTGAGGTACATTTCCTCTATACCCACTTTTTTGAGAATTTTCATCATAAATGGGGGTCAGATTTTGTCAAATGCTTTTTCTGCATCTATTGAGACAATTATATGAATTTGATCCTTCATTTTGTTAATGTGGTATATCAAATTGATTTGCAGATGTCGAACCATCCTTGCATCCTTGGAATAAATCCCACTTGATTATGGTGTATGATCCTTCTAATGTACTGTTGAATTTGGTTTGCTATGTTTTGTTGAGGATTTGTACATCTATGTTCATTAAAGATACTGGTTTATAATTTTTCTTGCAGTTTCCTTGTCTGGTTTTGGTATTAGGTATTTTTCTTTACTCCTATGTTTAGATTCCTTTTTCATTTTATTTTATGTACTTACTCTAAGTTTTTGCTTTGTAGTTACCATAAGATGTACATGTAATATCCTATGTATAAGACATTCAGTTTTAAATTGATAGGAACTTAAATTTGAACATACTCCAAAACTTTACAATTTTACCCATCCCCTACATTTTATATTTTTGATGTCATATTTTATATCTTTTTACTTTATGTATTTCTTTTCTAATTATTGTAGTCTTAGTTAATTTTTCTACTTTTGTCTTTTAACATTCACACTTGCTTTATAAGTGATTGATCCGTTATCTTTACTATCTATATATTTACCTTTTCCAGTGAGATTTTTACTTTCACATGTTTTCTTGTTATTAAGTACTGCTATTTTTTTTTTCAGCTTAAAGAAGTCCCTTTCTTGTAAAGCTTGGTTAGCGGTAATAGACTCCTTTAGCTTTTATTTTTCTGGAAAAATTTTAATCTCCCTCTCAATTCTGAATAATATTCTTTCAGGGTAGAAAATTCTCTGTTGAAAATTTTTTCCTTTCAGCACTTTGAGTTTGTCAGGTCACTTTCTTCTGGCTCGCTAAGTTTCTACTGAAAAATCTACCAATAGCCTTATGGCGTTTCCCCTGTATGTAACAAGTGTTATTCTCTTGCTATTTTTAAGGTTCTCTCTTTAACTTTTATCATTTTAATGTGTCTTGATATGGATTTCTTTGGGTCCATTTTATTGGGAACTCTTCGGGCTTTTTGGACTTGGATGTCTATTTCTTCCCCCAATATGGAAGTTTTCAGACATTACTTCTTCAAATAAGTTTTCTGACCCTTTCTCTCTCTCTTCTCTTTCTAGAACCCCTATAATGCAAATGTTATTTCACTTGATGTTGACCCAAAGGTCCCTTAGTGTCACTTCTTAAAATTCTTTTTTTTTCTTTTTGCTGCTTTGTGTGAGTGAGTTCCATTGTTTTATATTTCACTGTCTTTCATTTGATCCATTCTTCTACTTCATCCAGTCTGCTATTCAACACCTCTGATGTATTTTTCAGTTCAGTTGTTGTATTCTTCAGTTCTGTAACTTCTATTGGGTACTTTCTTATATTTCCTATCTTTTTGTTGAAGTTATCACTATGTTCGTCCATTCTCCTCCTGAGTTCAGTGAGCCTCTCTATGACCATTACTTTGAACTTTTTATCAGGTAGATGCTAGTCTGTTTCATTAAAGTCTTTTTCTGAGGCTTTGTCTTGTTCTTTTGTTTGAAATACAGTCTTGATGCCTCCTCATTTTGCCTGACTCTGTGTTTATCTCTATGTATTACATAAATCAACTACCTCTCCCAATCTTGAAGAAGCGACCTTGTGTAGAAGATGTCTCATGTGGGTTCAGAATTGCTATTGCCCCTGCCTACTGTGGTGGGGCTGCAGCTGTGGCACAGGGTGAGTGGAGTCCTCTCCTGACCCGGCTATGACATGTCACTGTGGCATCAGGGTAGGCAGGCCCTTCACAGGGCATACCTCTGGCCTTAACATGCTAGAGGGAAAGTCTCTAAATGGTACCCATCAGAGCTGGCATTAGCAAGTTAGAATAAAATCAGATAAATGGCACCTGCCAGTGTCTCTGGTCCTCAGAGATAGGCCCAAGAAGTTCCTGCCCTTCAGTGGATGCCCCCAAGTTTAGTAAATGGGTGCCCTTCATACACAGCCTAGACACTTTTTGAACTGGTGTTTTTGTGTTTGGTTCCTGGGTGAGTCAGTCTGTGTGTGAGCCCTTTTAAGAGCAGATTCTCTGTTCCCTACAGTTCTATGGGTTTCCTGGACCTAATCCCCATTGGTTTTCAAAGCCAGGCATTTGGGGGAGCTTGTCTCTCCTTTGCAGAATCTATGGGTTAGGGTGCGTGATGTGAAGCACTGACAATTTGCTTCTCAGGGCAAAGTTCTGCATTTTTGAGATCCCTCCCAATTGTGGATTGCTGTTCCAGGGTGGGGTTTTTCCTAGTGAGAACATGTCTCTGCCTCTCCTATCCATTTTGATGCTGCCCTTTTATCTTTTGTTGTGGAGACTCCACTCATCCAGTTTTCAGGTCTTTTTCAGAGGCAATTATTCTATGCATTAGCTGTGTCTGTGGAAGATGGCAGCTCAAGGTCTACCTGTGCCACTTTCTTAAACCCCTTCTTAAGAGTATGCTTTTAAGACAGGACAAATAGCAGAATGTTTGTATGCTGAAAAGAGTGATGCAGCAGAGAGTGGAAAAAATGATTACAGAGAAACAAAGGAAGCAGAAGCTGAAGAGATGTAAGTGGGATGAATGTTCTGTTCCATTTGAGGGACGGAGCTTACGCAGGTACCATCACAGATGACTCACAGTTATGGGAGAGAAGGCAGTCCACGTAGGTGGGTGTGCAGGTAGATGAGCTTGGAGGGATTTGAGGGAGTCCTCTTCTGACCATCTACTCTCAGTGGAAGTAAGATCACACACACAGAAAATCAGCAGAGGGTGGAGATAGAGAAAGGGAATTTGGAGTTCTCCAGTGAGAAGAGAAATTGTGAAATAGTCTTCTAAGAGAGCAAGAGGGTAAAGGGAAAGCAGAATCTAATAGGGATTTCCAGGCACACAAAGATCCTACTTGAATTAATGCCTTGAATTTGAAGCGAGACCATCAGATTGGTTGTACATTCCACAACCACATTCAACTAACAGGTTCATGTATGAAATAGGCGAAGCGTTGGATTCAACTAGAGTTAGGATTTTTCTCAGGGGAGCCGGACAAAGAGAGAGAGAGAGATCATGGGAGTTCAGAGTACATAGTTGAGAGTTGCAAGTGAGTAATTATAATTCTAGGTCATGAGATCTGAGCCGTATAAGGAAGGAAGAGAGAACATGAATGGGTTGAGAGATGGTATAACAGTTATAGGACCAATGGAATCAAAAAATTTGTTGCGGCTGGGGCACTAGTGGGAGCAAACTATAAAGATAGGAGAATGAGTTGTTCAGAGACTAACAAACTCATTTAATAATGGAAGGAAAGTGTATTAGTTTCCTACTGCTGCTGTAACAGATCACTACAATTTATTGGCTTAAAACAATACAAATGTATTATTTTAAAATTCTTAGAGGTCAGCATTCTGAAATGGGTCTCACTGGGCCTGAATTACAATGTTGTCAGGGCTGTGTCCCTTTCTGGAGGCTCTGGGAGAGGGTCAATTTCCTGGCCCTTTTGAGCCCACAGAGGTCACCACATTTCTTGGCTCATTGTCCCCTTCCTTCATCTTCAAAACCAACAGTAGCTGGTTGAATTCTTCTCACATAGCATCATTCTGATTTCCTCTTCTGCTTCCCTCTTTCACATTTAAGGACCCCTGTTGTTACATTGGGCCCACCTGGATAATCCAGGATACTCTCTGTATTTAAGGTCAGCTGATTAGTAACCTCAACTCCATCTGTAATCTCCATTCCCCTTTGCCATGTAATGCAACACATTCACAGATTCTAGGGATTAGAACGTAGACATCTTTGAGAAGGGTTATTATTCAACCTACACAGAAGGGGTGTTGTTATTAGTAAAGACAAGGTTTAGCTATGACTGTGGGAGTGAGTGACTCAAGTGGGACAGAGAACAAGAAATAGATGCAGTGGAAGTTGGAGTCAAAGGAGAAGATGTTTTCCAAGCTCTGCTTCTCTAAAGGAGGATTTGTAAAAGGAAATCAAATGACCAAGAATTCCAAAAATGTGGAATTCCCTTATAATATGTCTCAAGGTAAGCTATCATAAGTGTAAGGTCTTATTTTAAACCTTTCAAACACTTAAACACTTATTACTTCATATATGGTCAACTGTGAGATGGAAACAGGCAAGTCATGTCCTTTCGTAGTTAGGAAAGAAGGGGATTAACTGATAACAAATAAGTGGAAACATTAGATCTAACCTGTGCCCATTCAGTTACTTAGCTGAGTTATTGAAAATATTGTGGGAAATACAATAAAGTATCTCATAGCTTCTCTCTTCCAGGAGACTAAACTCTTGGGTCAAAATCCCTTTGAAGATCTGATAAAATATAAGGATTTTTGGCCCTAATGAGGCACATAGGCCCACACACATGCACAATTTACTTGTAATTTCATGACATCCCCAGTTTCCCTAAAGTCCCAAGGGATCCATGTATCCTAGAATAAGAACGTCTAATCTAAATGCTGAGGTAATACCAGACATGGACTGACAATGTAAGTCACAAGGGAAGGTAGAATTCGATGCCAAATGAGTAGTTATGAGTCCAGAAGAGTCATACATCACTGAGCTCGGGAATACTTGTGGAAAGACTGCACAGAATCTTGAAGAATTGAGAAGATTTCATGAAAAAGAGGAAAGAGAATTTTAGGTAAAAAGAGGAAGAGGAGAGAAATTGGGAATTACCTTGGGGGCAACAAATAGACTGGTCTGACCATCTGTGAAATGTGGGCTAAATGAGTTCTAAGAAATATTTGTGAAAGACAATTAAAACTCCTGGTGAATGGAGCCCCTCCCCAACCATTATAAATATGGTCAGTGGGTTTGTTTCAGGATGAAAAATATATACAATTACTAATGATTGATTCAGTAGGGATTTCTAAATGTGTGTTAAACACCTTTAAGAGCTCTCTATTTTTAAAAGAAAATACTGAAGCAGAGAAAAGTAACTTTCTCATATTCTGAATGAGAACGTTCTTACAAGATTATATAAGAGCTACTTGAATATATTTTTCTCGTGATTTTTATCTATGTTTTAAATGTTCTTAGCTTCTGAAAAACTGAGTTATGAGGACAAAATGAAGGCCCTTCTTTAAATTTGGATAAATAATGCTTCCATTACTTCAAGTGTTGGTGTGAGATCCCAAATTCATCTTCTGACCCTCCGTCTTCCAACTTTCCTTTGCTTTCTACAAAATATGAGCTGCCATGTGGAAGGGAGTAAGCAAAAATGCCAGTAAATTGTGGCTGCTTTCATAGCATTTAGAGAAAGAGTCAATGTTTGAAGAGCACTTAATATCAAATGAAAAACAGATGAATGATGATAAGTAATGCTATCTATCGCCCTGAGTTGCCACATGGGAATCTAAATCTGAGACATTACAGAGAAAATCCTGCGCAAGACCCATCAGAGGAGTGTATTACAACAAAATGAGACCCAGGTTAAGAATGTGGAGACTGAAGAAATACCCTACAAGCAGAGTTTTCTGGGCAAGATTCCCTTTGGCAGTATAGCCATAGAGAGTGGTTATGAGTATTCCAGAATCATAGAATGCCAGCACCAGAAGAGACCGAGCGAGATGTCTTCAAGTCTGGCTTCCTAGGTGATGCTTCAGTTTCCTCTCGGACACGTCGGCCTCTTCTCTGAATAAACATATCTGGAGATGGGTAAAGTCAGTTGGGTGCCAGTAGATGCTTAACTACCGCATTCCTAAAGGGGAAAAAAATAAAAAAAGAATCTGACTTGGAGCTTTTGCCAATTTCCACTGTGTAAATACCCTCACCAACAGCCTAGTCAAGCTACCAGCACGACATCACCATTATGTGCTATTTCCACCATATAGGTCCATTAAAACTAAATTATTGCAGGATCACAGGGAATAGTAAAATATAGTAAGATAATTAAGAAGTGATGAATTTTGAATATTTTTCATCTTTAAATATTTGTTTATAATGTTATAAGATGGAGCTTATAACAAGAGCTTTTTCTAGTAAATTGGTTCTTGTGAGCCAATACACAAGCTAGCTCCAGAACACCGCTAGCAAAAACCCCAGGGAAGGACTCAGGACCACCCTCCCCCTGAAGGGCCCTGCGAACTGCAGTCAATGGTAACTCCCCAGCATCACCACCCAAGCATTGGGTCCTTGGCCTGTCTTCTTTGCTTTACTCCTATTTTTCTATAGTTTCTTCCAATAACAAACACCATTCACAAAAATAACCTCCAGGGGCATATGGCTGACTCCGTTGATAGAGTGTGCAACTCTGGATCTCAGGGTCGTGATTAAAAAAAAAAAAAGAAAACCCTCCAGATTGATTAATGATCTAGCTGTAAAAATAAAACCACTAAAAAACTAGGAGGTACATGGATGGATATTTTTATAAACTTGAGACAGGGTAGGTTCTTAAGCATGACATAGAATCCAGAAACCATGAAAAAAAAATAAACTGACTTGATTTAATAATTTAAAACCTTCATATAAAAAAGTATTTCATTATAAAATAGTTCAAGGAAGGGGCGTACGGGTGGCGCAGTCATTAAGCATCAGCCTTCGGCTCAGGGTGTGATCCCGGCATTCTGGGATCGAGCCCCACATCGGGCTCCTCTGCTGGGAGCCTGCTTCTTCCTCTCCCACTCCCCCTGCCTGTGTTCCCTCTCTCGCTGGCTGTCTCTCTCTGTCAAATAAATAAATAAAATCTTCAAAAAAAATAGTTCAAGGAAAATCATAGAATGAAAGAAAATATAAGAATCATATCTAATAGGTTAGTAGCCAGTCTCTGTATAAACACTCCAGTTGAAAATGATAAAAACTCCAATTGAAAAATGGGTCAAGGCTACGAACAGGTAATACATAGAAGAACCGTCAATGCTAGTAATTATATGAAAGAGATCATGATGAAATGAATACCTTTTTCACCTCACAGTTTAGTAAAGAGTGAAAGGTTTGATAACCGCAGTGTTAAGGAAGGCTTGGGAAAACAAGCACTTGTACGCTGTCAGTAGAAGTGTAAATCCATACAACCTATTGAAAGAGAGAAAAATAGCAATATCTACAAAAGAAAAATAAGTTAAAATGCACATAAACATCTATTATCTTTTGTTTTCTTACAAATTTATTCAATTTTTAAAAAATAAGCCAAGATAAATGTATAAAAATGTTTATCACAGCATGGATGTAACTGCAAATACTCGAAACAATAAATGTTCTCTAACAGGCGTTCTGGTTAGAAACCTATGGTGTGACCACACACCACAAGGCCATTGAACTATAAAAAAGCTGTATGTGCAAGTTTAAATGCTCTCCAGGACAAATCACTAAGTAGAAAAAAGGTGCCAAGCACAGTATTTAGAATTATTCCATTTAGGGAGACTTAAAAGAATATATATATATATATATATATATTTGTATAATCATATCTTTTTCTGGAAAGAAAGGAAACTGTCAGCAGGCATTACCTTTGGGTAGAGAGACTGGAGGTAAGAAGATGAAAGATGTTTACTTTCCATTTTCTATCTTTTATGCTTAAGAAAAAGTACCATGTTCATGCATCACCTTTAAAGAATCAACTTTTTTTTTTTTCCTGAAAGAAAGAAGAGTGTCTTACTTTTGGCTCCCCAGAAGCATTCCTTGAGACAAGGATTTGAGTGTGAGGGTTCATTTGGGAGGTGAACCTAAGAACACAAGTAGGGGATCGAGGAAGGGAGACAGGGAAAGGGAAGGACGTCAATCAAGAGTGTGCTGTCAATCAAGTCACCACGGTGGGTGACGGGACACTCTGTGATCCAGTGTCCCAGCAACAGCAAAGGGGCAGAGGGGTGCATCTGTGAACTCCTGAGGGTACCTGATGAAGTCTGCTCGGGGGCACTCGTTGCATGGCTCCTCCAAGGCCGAGCAAGCTCTGGTGGCTGCAGGAAGCCCCGGGCAGAGTGGGAGAGTCTGCAAGGCCACAGGTGGACGAGGGGAAGGGGACGGCACACCAAGCACATCTACTCCTGAGACCATAGCCATAGCACCAGATCATAACAGAAAAATCGAATGTGCGTCTTGTTGACCTAGCAAATTCACATCTCGGAATCTCCCTCCTGATTTACTGACAAACCTGGGCCCTGATCACCCACACAGGAGGACGGATTTCATTGCAGACATTTTTAAAAAGATTTATTTATTTATTCTGTAAAGAGAGGGAGAGAGTGTGCAAGTAGGGGGGTAGGGGTAGAGGGCGAAGGAGAGAGAGAATTCTCAAGCAGACTCCCTGCTGAGCCCGGAGCTTGACTTGGGGCTCAATTCCAGGACCCTGAGATCATGACCTGAGCCGAAATCAAGAGCGAGGGCTTAACTGACTGAGCCACCCAAGTGCCCCCAGCTTCCCCCCAGGAGCTGATACTTAAAGAAGTAAGGAGAAAAACCTGTGAATATTTGAGGACCAAGCTTTCCAAGAAGAGGGAAGAGCAAAGGCAAAGGCCCTGGGGTAGGAGTGTGGTTGGCCTGTTTGAAGAAGAGTCAGGAGGCCAATGTGGCTGGAACAGAGTAGGGAAGGGAGAGGGGAGAGGTAGAGGTGAGGTCCCACAGGCAGCAGGTTCTCACTCTAGAGTCTATGCCTCTAGGTAGGCTGTGGCAAGGTGGTACTGAGTGAGGTGTAAAATGATGGGGGCGGGTTGAGCTGGGCTTGATAGTTTAAACATCAGTGTAGTTGCCGAGAAGAAAAGGGAGTGGGAGAGGAGAAGGTGGAAGGGAGGTCAGACGGGTTCTTTACAATGGCAGGAGAAAGAAGACCAAGAGTATGACTATGGTGGTGTGTGGGGAAGGAGGGGGAGGGGATGATGTGGAAAAGAGTTAAAAGGTGAAACCAGTGGCACCTGGTAATTAGTTAGAAGTGAAGTAAGCAGGAGGAGGGTGGGAGGGGGAGTAAGAGGGGGGTGGAAAGGGGAGTAGGAGGCGGGTGGGATGGGAAGGAAGAG
Organism: Ursus arctos; assembly: GCF_023065955.2. Taxonomy (NCBI): domain Eukaryota; kingdom Metazoa; phylum Chordata; class Mammalia; order Carnivora; family Ursidae; genus Ursus; species Ursus arctos. Next base: position 7,805,293 of record NW_026622986.1, read on the forward strand.
AAAGAGGAGGAGAAGAGGGAGGAGGAAGAGGGGGAGGAGGAGGAAAAGAAGGAGAGGGAGGAGAGGGAGAAGAGGGAGGGGGAGGAGAACAGGAGCGGTGGAAGATGGGGGGGGAAGAAAGGAGTCAACATGAAGCGGATGTAAAATTGAAATTGCTGCAGGGAATGGCTGTGAGAGAAAGAGCTGCCCGGGATGGAACCTCATCCCCTCCTGCCTGTCACACGCTTGAGTTCTTCCACTGCACCAAATGACTGAGTCACCCAGAATGCCCTTGACCTACTTGGCGGCCTAGACGACTCATCTTCATTCTTCAAAACCCAGCTCAGACGTCACCACCGGTTAGTGGCTTCACGCTACAGCTCACATGAGTCGTGCGTCTGCAGCGCTCCGGCCTGGCGCACCGTCCAGTGCACGGCTGCCCACCCCGTGTAGGCAGCACGGTGGTGCCGTAAATAGGCTGTGGGTGTGCACTTGGGCCTGAAGCCCACCGAATGGGCCTAGGGCAGCCGGAGCTCCTGGCTGGTCGGCTCCAGCTGCGAACAGCCCACCCAGGGCACCTCGAGTCCCACGCAAAGACTACCATTCTCTGTATGCGCTGTGCCCAGGCGGGGAGAGAGGGGTGTGCTGTGTTAACTGCACAGGGTGCTAAATTAGAACTGTTTTCATCTCTGTTTCAACCGCGGCCCCAAAGCAATAGATGAAACATTCCAAAGTGAGCTGCAAGATTTGCAAAAAGTGCTTATGGAAACCAGTTTTCTACTCGCAGCCAACCACCCACCTCCAGACTATAAAAGATGATAGAGAGGCCAAGAAAAGAATTGAAGTTTCCAGTAGAGAAATTCGTGAGAGAAAGCTAAGCTGTGGGCCTCACCCAAAAGAGTGGGTGACTCGCCCTACCTCACATGCCAACGTATAGGGGCTTTGAGGAAGTATTGGGAGGGTTACCCTGTGTCCCCTGAGGCTGGGGGGACACCGTAGCTGGAGTCGGGCTGAAGAGTCTAGAGGGGAGAGGCTGGCAGGTCAGCTGCTCTGACGGCAAGGCCAGGGACGTGGCGCCTCGGGATCAGCTAGCTCAGAGCTGGGGGGAAGAGGACTCACAGTGTTTCCAGAAGGTTGTATGAAAGGGGAGCAAGAGGGTCATGTAGAGAGTGAGGTGCCCCCTAAGAGGAGGTGACGTCAGATGCCCAGGAGCTGAGAAAGGTGGAAAATGAGCAGCCCCACCAAAGGCACCGCGCCCACCTTCTCGTTAATGCCCGGTGGGCTCTGGCTCGTCTGTCCTAGCCAGTGCGGATCTGTGTCCCCTCCCCACCCACCACGCAGAGCTCCTTGCAGGCGGGACCATGCTGACGCCCGACGGGGTCCAGATGCGGCATGGGGCTTGGCGCACAGCGTGGGGCGTGATGGAGTCTCAGGGATCCATCCAAACGCCAGCATGTCCCGCTTCGTATCTGTCTCTTGCTGCCCAGTTTTCTCACCCTGAGCCTCACCTCTGTGCCTTGAATGAGTTGCAGGTGGAAGGAGATAGTGGCCATCCTCAGCACCGACGCCAGCCCTGGGGGCCTCCCGGCCAGTTCCTGCGCGCTGACTGCCAGTGCGTTGGCTCCAGCTGCAAGCGCCCCGATCCCAGCACGCCTTCCCCCTTCCGAAAGCCTCATTCCCACTTGCCTGCTCTCAACACAGGGGTTTGTTTCCCGTCCCCGCCAAAGTTCACGCCCCCCTACCACTGCTCGCCTCCCTGTCGCCACCGAATACTCCTTCCTGACGCTCCCAGGTCAACTTTGAAAACTGCACAGCCCTTCTGCTCCACCTTCGTTCCTGGCCACTTGGAGTTTCCCATCGTGACACAGGCGACACGGCAGTCAAGGGAGAACGGGGTGCTTACGGGCATGGCCACACAAGTGCCCTGCATTTGGAACAAAGGGGACCAGTGTGGCACTTCTGAACCGCCGCGGCTTGCTGGGAGATGTGTGACAGTAACAGGCTTGGCATCCTGCTCTGTTCTTCCCCGGGGGCCCCGGGGCTCCCCTAGCCTCCAGGCCGCTTTCTGGCTCGGGGTTCTGTGTTTCCTACTCCGCTGCATCTGTACTCCCCGACTTCCTGGCCTCGGGGTCCGGCTGTCCCAGCCTGGAGGACCTGCCCCAGGCCAACTCTCCTGGGCTCTGCTTCCCCCAGGCCAGAGCCCTGCCCCTGCCTGCTGCCAGCCTCTCTGGCTCCTAGGAGCTCTAGGATCTGCTATCCTAGTTTCTGGGCCTGGATCTTTCCTGGCCACCCCTGTTCGGGGGCAACCCAACCCTGGTATGGACTGAAGGGTCATGAAATCTTGAAGTACTTGAGTTTTTATTAGAAACGATGAGGACAAAGTAGGAGGTGAGAAAAGTCACCTGATGGTCACGATCATTTGAACAGAACTGCAAGGAAGGTGGTCCCGAGGAACCGGGTCAGAACACTCCGCAATTGTTGGGTTTGGTTGCCTGTCTCCAGCTATGACACACTGGTCATGAAGAGCGGCACCATTATCCAGAGACTCAGTCAAGGCCACACATGAAAAAAAAATGTCTAATAAAGCATGCTTCACACTGATAAAACTCTGGAAACAGAATTTTGTCTTTTAGTCTGGCAGATGTCTCTCTTGAAATTACTAAAACACTCACAAATGAAAACCAATCTCTCTGAATCTCTGAGCTGCAGAAATGAAATCTCCTGATTTCATAGGTGGCTGTTACAGGGACAATTACTTACAGTGAGTCAGTGAAATTACTTCCTCTTTGCCAGGCAATATTCCAGGAACCGAGAGGACAGCCTCAGAGCTGTTTGAGGTGTTCTTCTCTGTAGGTCGGGCCACCAATGTTCCTTCGCTTTCTCATTATCGAAGTCAAACCCCTTCACAGGCCTTGAGAGCAGCTCCTCCCCTGGGGCATAACTCCCTGGAGGCCAGCGGAAGACAGCCCCCATGGAGACCCTCACGGGACCACAGCAGAGACGCGGTGAGATCCGCACCAGGGGCCCAGGAGTTGCTCTAGGAGCTTCCACCTCGTCTCTTCCCGAGCCCAAGTTCTGGAATCTAGGCAGCACATTGGTTCTTCCTGTGGCCCGCCCTCACGGAGAGGAAGAAAGCGCTGATGAAGCAGCTGAGGCCTCTGGGTATCCCTTAGGACAGGCACTTGGGGTGCCCTCTTCAACTTCGGGCCCCTGCCCGGGATGTCTAGGCCCCACAGGACTACATTCTTCGTCTTTAGTCCTTGTACTGCCTCTGCTGTCCCGCAGCAGGAAAACATCATGGCAGCCTACACAGCACGACACGACCTGGCACCGTGACTTCCGGGCCACCCACAAAGTGCTCCTGTCCTTCCAACTCCTTTAATGGGGGACGAAAGCTCTCCTTCCTCACTAGAGACGGGGCTGCAGTGTGACCCAGAGCGTCCCAACCTCGGTTCCAGCGGGGTGAACAGGGGTATTCGAAGTTGCTCCCCTCAGCCCTTGGGCAGCTGGGCGGGGCCTGGAGTCAGCACCTGCAGGAACAGCCCCTCCAGCCTCCTCCGTGACCCCAGCGAGCAGACACATACACTGTCCTCCCCGGGTAGGTTCTGAAGAGGGCGGACCCGAGCTCTGCTGGGGACATCCCCTGCTGCGTCCCCTTGTTGGCTGGAGCTCGGCGCAGTCCGCAGGAGGGGCGGCGGGTGGGCACAGGCCTGCGGGCTCTGCTCCCCACCTAGCTGGGCAGGCCCGAGTCCGAGGCCCGCCTGCCCCCCCAGCACTGCAGGTGGAAGATTTCCCATAATTCTAACTGCCCCGCAACCCTTCCTGGCCGCTTTTCGCTCTCTGTTTTCACGCAGGGATAGGGTCTGCCTCGACAGACGCCATGCCCTTGCCTTCATCTGGCCTGGGCTCAGAATTCACCAGCAGGTGCGGGAGCACAGGGCTGGGCCCCTTAGCCCCTGGCCCCAGGGGAAAGGGCCTCCCATTTTCGCCCAGCAGGAAGGCTCCAGAAATAGCACCCACGGTCTGGTCAGCTTCGGGGGGATTTTATAATACAGGTTTCCCTCCCCCTCGCAAAAGTGGAGGAGTATTTTTACACTAAAATATGTGATATTTTCTAGGCAAGAGCTCGCCTGCTTCTCCAGCGGCAGTTTTCAAACATTTGAAAGATGTTAGCTGGTGAGTCAAATCTCCCTTTATTCTTTCTGTTTTCTCGCACTCTGAAAATATGTGTGTATATATGCACACATTACACTTGGAGGCATATTTTCTGAGATGTAAATAAGAAAGGAAAGTGTGTGGCGTTTGGAATTCTGGTGCTTAGAAGAGATGGTCTGAGCTCTTGATTTCAGCACACCGTCAGCGCGTTGTCACCCACCTTCCAGGCCCAGCATCTGTTCCGTTCATCGGCAGCCTCTGCTACCCTCCTCCTCGGCATGTACCCATCTGAGCAACAAGATGCCCCCACTACTGCCCGGCTCTGGAGCTCTTGGGGAGACAGTTCCAAGGCCAGCGAATCAAACCCGGGGCCAGCTCGCTATTTCCAAAGAAGTGCGTTCATGTGTATTTCAGGGCCATGTTACTGCTGTTTGGTAGAACTGTTGTCAAGGAGAAATGAGCAGGTTTGGGGAGCACAGAAGCAAAAACAGGATAGCTTTGGAAATAGTAACATATGCTTATTTTTTTAAGGATTCTAAGAGCCCTAGGGTGATTTGGGGACTGGTGTGCTGGTCCGAGAGTCTTCTCCAACCAAGTCCCCGAGGAAGTCTGCCCTTTCACTTGGTGTCTTGGTCTTGGCCTTGGGATGCCTCGCCTCCCTCCGCTTGCACACAGGCAGCGTCCTTTGCACATGGCCAGATTGTACTGCGGAAATGAAGCTAGTGTTGCGTGGTAAATTCCATTGCGGACGCTCTCCTAGCAACATGGCGACACTAACAAACCCCACAATAAGCACTTGTCTTTAGCTCTATAAAGCGCCGTGGCCATTAGTCTCACCAGGAAACTCAAAGGATATTCTGCAAGTGAAGAGTGATTTGAGCTGCACTTTCGTTGCTTTTCGCCCATCTGCTCACATCAAACTGGGCGGGCAGCAGACTTTCCCTCCAGGAGCAGGGCAGACCCAGGGAGGCGCCGAACAGGGAAAAGATGCATCTGGGACGGTCCTAGTTCCGGTTAGAGAACCACCTACGTTTCGTTGGCCAAGTCACTGTAACTCTCTGGAGCTCGCCCTTCCTCATCCTCCAAATGAGGAATTACTTCTCAACCCTTCGAGGTGCTTGTGGGCAGTCCGGACTCTCGGACCTATACTAGTTCTCCTGCTCAATGCCTGTCTCTGGAACTGTGTTCCACCAATGTCACTTTTAACCAAAGGCAAATGGATGAACATTTGCTGAACGATTGTAAAGACGCTTATGTAATTAGCTTTCCAATTTTGGTTGCCTGGCACAGAATCAATGCACACTTCGGGATTTGTATGTGTATTGTAGTAACACTGTTTTCGTGGACAGATTTTATAAAGGGCTAACGTAGCTCATTTTCTTTGCTGTTTCTGATTAGTCATCCTCGCTACAAGACTATATATCACACATGCCTATCAGTCAAAAACCTTTGAGCTTGTGCTTCCAATATATGTACGTACTTCAAAAATATTTAATACTAATATCTGTATTTATTTATATACTATATTGTGCTTTAATGTTAACGTATTACAAACATTTAAAAATATTTAACATAAATGTCTTTAAGGGAAAAATGTTGAAATGAGATTTTAAAAAATCTCATTAGTGAAATCCTGGTTTAACAGTTTGTCAAAAATAATGTGTGATGTTGGTTTTGAGCTCACTCGATTTTATTACATCTATATAATAAATAAAATTATGCTTCACCAACATATGTAGATTCAAGTGGAAGAGATGCCTGTTTTACTACATTTACTAAATTGTGACACTGATTTTTAAAATTCCCTCTACCACACAGCCCAAGGTTTCTTATGGGCTAGTAAATTTCCAATTTTCTCAATGTCAAAAGGTTGTTGTTGCAAATTAACTGGAAAACGTGGCGTTTTGTATATTTTCTAACAAATATATTCAAAACATGATAAATAGTCTTCATTTGGAAAAATTGGGGGCATGTTGGAAAATTCTGTTTCTTGGATTTTTAGATGTTGTGCAGACAGCAGTTTTTATCTTTGTTTCTGCCAATAAAAATCACATAAATTAGGAGTATCTCTAAACATTCATTGTCAAAATGCTTTTTCCACAGCACGAATTTCTTTCAAAAGTTATTACTTTTATTACTCACTCATGTTAACATCATTTTCTCCTCACCTTTCTCTCACATGGACAGATTAAGCATATTTAATTTTTTGAAAATATCTGCTGAATTGTACATCGACCCCTTATAACCACACACAAAAAAAGCCAGCATATTTGGAACATTTGTATTCCTAAAATAATAATGATTATTTCAAGTTCAATGACGTTCTTAAGTGCTTTGCCATGAGATAACTTAGAACCTTCCATGGGCACAAAAGATTTTCATGGTGATTCCCTATCTCATTAAGATTCCATTTCTATTTTTCTTTCAAGTAATCACATTGATGACACCCTGTACCATTTTGTGGATTTCTGGTTCAGCTGTTTTGCTGCAGTGATACCGTTGTACTAAATCAGTCAATGACTGTCATAGGAGGGACAGGTCTGTGCATTTTTCCTTGGTGTCTTCTCTTTTTAAATTCGGTCAAACCTGCCATCCCATGAGGAGTATACTTAGAGGAATACCACCCCAGCCCCATTTCTTCTTAATTAAAGAAGCCGTTCGTTGTTGAGCCTGAGTCTTTTTCTGGTACATCGTTCCTTCGGCAGACCATGTAGAAGAATTTCTGCACGGGTTCCATGATTGAAATGGAATCAAGCAGCCCAATGACGGAGTCCTGTTAGAAGTATCTCAACTTTGGGGCGCCTGGGTGGCGCAGTCGTTAAGCGTCTGCCTTCGGCTCAGGGCGTGATCCCGGCATTCTGGGATCAAGCCCCCCATCAGGCTCCTCCACTAGGAGCCTGCTTCTTCCTCTCCCACTCCCCCTGCTTGTGTTCCCTCTCTCGCTGGCTCTCTCTCTCTCTCTGTCAAATAAATAAATAAATCTTAAAAAAAAAAAAAAGAAGTACCTCAACTTTGATTCATCAGCAACAATTCATTCAGTGACTGGCTGACTCTGTGTCCTCTAAAGGGTTTTCTAACGAAAAGAGCATTTTAATGTTTCACTATGGCCTTACGTAAATTATTTCTCTCCTGCAGTTTTTCTGATGGTATATTTGCTGTTAGATAAGAAATCTCAAAAGTAGCTTTTAAATAGGTGTAAAAATTTAGTACATTGCTTTAAAATCCTGGATGGAGAATTGCACAACTTTACACTTCAAACAAAACCAGAGGCTTGTATCTAGCTATCTATCTATATGCACACATATACACACACATATATATTCTGGATTCTTCATTTCGAATAGCTCGCTAGTCATGATAATTTTGTTCTATTCTATTCTAATATTGTAGGGAAACACTATACAGTTAGGTCAACATTCACCGTTAACAATAACGGATGTAAAAAGCTGTACTTCAGAAAGATTTTTTAAAAGACTTTTTAAATTTGAGAGTATTTTAGGTTTACAGAAAGATTGTTAAAATAGAACGAAGAATTCCCATACAGGCTTCACGCAGCTTCCTTTAAAGTTAACCTCTTATAACCATAGCGTATTTATCAAAACTAAGGAATTGGCAATAGTAAAGTATTATTAACTCCAGACTTTATTTGAATTTCTCCAGCTCTTCCATAATTGTTCCTTTTCTGTTCCAAGATCCAATCCAGGACACCATGCTACCAAAATTGTCAATAATTATTTTGTGAAGATTTGTTTAGTTAAAACGGAGTAATATTATTTACCATCCCCGTCCACCACGAATGAGTTAACTACAAAATGTTACAAGGTGTCTGTCATTGTCAGTTGGGTTGTGGAAGTAGGGTTTTCTCTTCTACTGCACTTGAGATGAGGCAGTTTGGCTTATGGATTGATTAAGGGGCCAATCTCCTTCTGTTTATTAAATATTGGGTAGTCTTCTTTGTTTTTCCATTTTTAAAGACAAAAAGATGTATACATACAAACTGTCAAATGTCTTTTCCATAGAAATGTCTTTGCTATGAAGACAGGGCTGGCGGACGTCTTCTGTGCCCTCTGGAATCTACATACCTCGGTGTGTAGAACTGCTCTGCATTATCGACATGCCCCTTTGGTTGTCCCGACGATTTGCCCTAAACTCCTACTCATATTTATAAGGTCTGAACTAGGGAAACTGGACGATTTCAATGTCCAGTTCTCTCCTGGCCAACTCTTATGCTCCCGAATCGTTGATAGGTAACAATTATTGAATAACCCGGGAAGGCAGTTGGTATGCACAAATAAATTTCTCCGGGAAGCACTGCTTAAACCATCCCTCAGCAAAGGGTTAAAACTTCACATATTTTTGGCAGGGTGGCGCAGGAAAACTTGGCGGACGGGGGCAGCTAGCCTGCAGCACCCATTAAGCCACACCACAAAGGCTCCCCGCCCCCCCCCCCCATGGTCAGGCTAGCCCAGTGTTTTAATCATCGAGACTGGAAATTAAATCCTCGACAGCTATGTCATACATTTACTGAAAGAACAAATAATGTGATGGATACCGCCATGGGCTATCCGATCCTTCTTCAAGAGGGAGGGACTTTCTCCTCACCTTCCAGGAACGTACTGGAAGGCCCTGGCTGCTGGCGCTCTTTGGGGTTTGCCTCAGTGCAAGAATACTACCTCACTGGAGGTCCACCTTCTTCCAGGGTCAGCCAGCATCCAAGGACTGATCACTAGTGGGTATGAAGGCCATCTTAGGACAACTCCGAGGGGGCATCCCAGCTTCAGAGCTCCCCGGAGGGTTGACTGAGGCCTTTGCTGGGAACCAATCATAGACCAGCTAATACCTCTGCCCAATTCTGCTTCCTCCCCCTCCCCTCTAAGAGCACTGTGTAATAAACGTCCTGTGAACTAGCCTCGGCTCCGAATCTGCTGTCAGAAAACCAACCTGCCATATCTGCAAGTAGCCAAAAGCCAAACAGTACCAAACAGTGTGCAAAGGAAAATAAGCATACCAGTGTCTGTGGATGCTTCCAGAGATGGTCCTATGCATGAATGTGTACACGTAAAAATACATATGTACGTGTCTGTACGTTTTAGCCATTGTCCTATAAAAATTGAAGCACCTTATACTTTTTAAAATGTATATCTTGTTTTAAAATTTTAAAATTTATTTTTACATATTGGTACACAAAGTCTTAAAATTACTGCCTGATATCTCGTCGTATGGATATACCATAATGATAGCCATCATCTGAGTGCCAACTATTTGCTAGGCGCTCTCGCAACCCCTGTATTTATTGGACACATATTCAGTGAGCCACATATTTATTGATTATGTGCCAGCCACCGTTGTAGGCGCTAGGGAGACAAGCAACCATTATCTCACACTTCAGTTCAACCTTAAGATATAGCTACTGTTATTATCCCTGTGTTTCAGATGAGAAAACTGAGGCTTGAGTAGTTTGGTCAAAGTCGCATGCCGTAGTAAGCAGTGGCACTGGAATCCATAACCGGGCATCTGGTCTCCAGGGCTTCTGCTCTAACGCCCTCCACTAGCATACCTCCCATACGTCAGCTTATCTGTCAGTCTCCTCTTGATGGACAGTCAGACTGTGTGCAGTTGGTGGCTATTATAAGCAATGCTGCAGTGAACATCCTTTCTCAAGCATCTTTGGGTGCTAGCTCCCCACTTCTTTTTAAGATTTATTCATTTATTTTAGAGAGCGAGAGAGAGAGAGCGCGTGCATGAGTGGGGGAAGGGACAGAGGGAGAGAATCTTCAAGCAGCCTCCCTGCTGAATGCGGAGCCCAATGTGGGACTCGCTCTCACGACCCTCAGATCACGACCTGAGCCAAAACCAAGGGTTGGACACTCAACCGACTGAGCCAGCCAGGCGCCCCAATCTCTTCACTTTTAAGAAGGACTGAGATAGAGAAATAGGTGAGCTCGTTATTTAACTGGATACCTGTTAGCAGCCCCAGCTCATTACCCAGGTCATTTGAAAAGGTGCCTTTCCTCCAGATTAGGGATTTAAGAAATCAAAAGATACTACATTCCATCCTTAATATGAAAATCTTAGGTTAAGCTTTTAAAATACTTCCATGCAGGCCCTGCGTGTTGGGTGCATACTTGCAGATAGGGTAATACCTGGATTACCGTTGCCAGCGTCTCTAGTGGGATATGGAATGTTTTCATCGAAATTTCTCTTGTTTGTGTTTCAGAAAAAAAATGAAAGCAGCTCTACTCTCTGGGTCTGGCTTTAATCAGAGCATAATCTTTATGAGACAATGTAAGGCTGAACATTTTTTAATCTGGTATTTTTAAAGAAAAGTACACGTTCAAAAATGATACAAACCAATCAACCTTAGAAGAACGATGGAAAAAAAGAGAGATCTCTTGCATAAAAAAGAAGCAGGAAATTCCAGAGAAGTTTCACAGGGAGGAGGGGGAAAAACCAAAGTCTATCTCCCTATTTATTAGGTTATTTCTCAGTGAAGTGCAATATCTGGTTTTGTTGAACAACCCAAATTCAGTTTAGAGGAAATTAGAGAGTTCAGACTCCCTGAAGTGAGAACATAGCAATTTACTGAACATATTACAAACCCCTATGCGTCCCATGATCTACTGGCCCTTCAAATAAATCTTTTGTCCTCTTTAGAGAATCTTCTGGTCACAGATTCATCTTGTACTCGATGATTTAATGTCTAAATACTCTGTAATGTCCCTGTACAGATTTTTGAAATGTTTGTATTTTCATTTCATGGTGTATTCCGCCGATTGCGGGTGGGTAGTAATTTGGCATGAGTTCAGGGTTAGTTTTTGAGATTTAAAGGCGTTTTCATATAATGCTCTACTAGAGTGGGAATAATAAAGTCTCCATCTTCCAATAAGCTGCAAAACTATTAATGGATTTGTAGGTAATGGTGTTCAGTGTTAATACTCAGTGGAATATATTTTTCATTAAATATGAAAGTGGTCCAAGTACGTTTTATACCAAGTGTGTTAACTTCACTGTTTCCTGTCGTGTCTATAATTTCAAAATTAATCTAGTCTTCTCTTATATGGTTTTGCATGAGTGTTGGCTTTCTCTTTAACAGTCATAATGACTCAACTATGGAGACTAAAAATTGGCAAGAAAAAGCCAATAAAAGCATAAAGAAAGTCAGAAGTCTCAGAGAAATGAGATTTACCAAATGATATACAGTATCGTTGCCTCTCTACCAAAGCTTTTGATCTTGAATTTATTCTGAAATGGCTCATTTAGTGTTTGTTTGTGTCAGCTTCCTAGTAGGAATCAAATCATGAAGGTTAAATGAGTAAATCAAGCACTATTTTAAAATTCATTCTTGGATCATAAGAGTGGCTCTTTTCTTATTTGTGCTGTCTTGTCTTTTTCTAAAGCAAGAAATTTCAAATTTTATGTGACTAAGATAGTCACATGTCAGGATACCATAGAACTTAAAACTCCAACCGGTTTGGCTTACACGTTTCAATTTCCAAAATCCACTGCAAAGCGAAAAAGAACACCGGAGAAATTAAATATCTGATATTTTCCTATCGTTATTCTCCATTTATATCCCTGTGCTGTGAATTATACGTGTTTACTAGAACGAATACTAGTCCCTTCTCTCCTGTTGCTTAAATCCCTTTGTCTAAGGAATGTGGTAAGAACTCATCCATTATTTAAGTTACTCTCTAAAGATTTTCTGCCTAAAGTCATCCCACTTCATAATCCCTGCTTAGACACTTAATAGTGAAACACATTGCCAGAAATAGTTTTTAATGTTATACTGAAGATGTAAATAATACCGGAAGGAGAAGAAAAACTCAAATATTTTTAGCAAAAAGATGTTCTCATAGTTTACAAGATTCCTCTCCTACTCTCTTAATTCTCTAGCTGCCAGAGTAGAAAGTCGAACCTCTTAACGTCTTGCCTGGCAGAGTGTAAGTCAGGCTGAAACATATCGATTGTCCTGGATTGTTCAGGATAAAACTATGGGGTTTGATCTCTCCTTCATCATGAGTCCAACCTCACTCTGCCGCTACGGGTTCCTCCAACTCTGCTTTCCTGGCTGTGACCCCCAGGTTCTTCATTAGTCCCAGTGGCTGCTTCTATGATGGGAGAAGGTGGAGTGGAGGGGAAGGAATTTCAGGGCAGCTCTGTAAAGAAAGGAAGTGTGACAACCTGAAGTTTGTAGGAAAATAGGGTCTGTCACTGGCCCCATCAGCCTCCACCGTTGCACCTGTGTATGTGCATGTGTTTAATACCTAAATAGATACACTTTAAGAGATTTATTTCATTTTAATACATTGCCTGGTACATTTCGGCTTATGGAAGATAACCTCCTGTAAATGAGAAAATGAAATCCCGCACGTCTACCTTGTCCGCAACATTTATTTTTTAAATAAATGCATGGTAGGGGGAGTATGGGAAAGAGACTGACAGCGCACAAAAGAACTGATCATAACAATGCCTACTTGGAGAGATTAATTGAAGGAACTGGCTCATGTGATTGTGGAGACTGGCAAGTCCAGAATTTATGGGGCAGGCTGATAAGCTGGGATCTCAGGCAAGAGTTGCAGTTGCTGTCTTGAGCCCAATATCCACAGGGCAGGGTAAAAACCCAGGCAGGATTTCTATGTTAGAGTCTTGAGGCAGAATTCCTCCTTCCCGCAGAAACCTCCTTTTTTGCTTCAACTGATTGGATGAGGCCCACCCACATTATCAAGGGTAATCTCTCTTTAAAGTCAACTGATTGTAAATACTAATCCTATTGACAAAATATCTTCACAGCAACATCTAGACTAGTTTTGACCAAAACAACCTACCACCATAGCCTAGCCACACTGACATAAAATTAACCACCCTTATTATTTCCCCAATTATAAATGAGGAACCTGAGACTCTGGGAGGGTAAGTAACTTGCTCAAGGCCAAACCATGAGAATGAAGTAATATCAAACTTCAGCCTGTGTAACCTCAATGTTTATGCTCTTAATCACAAACTCTGGCTGCCTTCTTCGATTAATTGCTAAATTAAACAGAGAAGAAGGCCTGAAAGAGAGGCACTAGAACTTGGTATGTTTTAATTCAAGACAAAGGTTTTAAAATAGGGCCGCCAAAATGGAGTAAAAAGGACTGAATTTACCTGCCTGCCTGAAGTCACTGAAAACAAAGACACTATATATGACATAAGAGTTTGGGGGCGCCCGGGTGGCTCAGCGGTTAAGCGTCTGCCTTCGGCTCAGGGCGTGATCCCTGCGTTATGGGATCGAGTCCCACATCAGGCTCCTCCGCTAGGAGCCTGCTTCTTCCTCTCCCACTCCCCCTGCTGTGTTCCCTCTCTCGCTGGCTGTCTCTATCCTGTCGAATAAATAAATAAAATCTTTAAAAAAAAAAAGAGTTTGAAAGACACTGACCATCAAGCAATAAATGAGAGTGAACCTTGAGATGAGAAACAAACCCGGTGAACCCTACAATCACCTAGCCCCAGAATGTGGGGGAAAGTAAGCCATGCAGATCCCAGTGGTCTCCCTGAGTTGAGGAGACACAGAGGGAGTCTGGGGAGGCCAAGGCGGCTAAAGTTAGCAGGGGACGAATGAACCATATGGAGAAAGTACTCCAGAAATACGCTGGGGATAATATGGATACAAGATCAGTATAGAAAAGTCAGTTATTTCTATATACTACCAATGAACAATTGGCTATCGAAGTTTTTAAAAATTCCTTTTACAATAGCATAAAAATGTAAAATATTTAGGGATAAATCTGGCAAAACGTGTAAGTTCTGTACACTTGAAAGTACGAAATGTTGCTGAAAGAAATGAGAGGCCAAAATAAATGGAATGATTGACCGATGTCATGGATCTAATGACTCAATATAGTTAATATATCAAATTGCTCCTTAACCAAGAGAAAAAAAATGCACTTTCAATCAAAATCCACTTTGTAGAATTTTTTTTTTTTTTTGTAGAAAATGACAAGCTGATTGTAAAATTCATGGGGAAATGTAAAGGACCTAGGAAAACCAAAATAACTTTGAAAAATGGGAACAAAAATTGACATTACCTTTTTTTTAAATTTTATTTTATTTTATTTATTTGACAGAGATAGAGACAGCCAGCGAGAGAGGGAACACAAGCAGGGGGAGTGGGAGAGGAAGAAGCAGGCTCCCAGCGGAGAAGCCCGATGTGGGACTCGATCCCAGAACGCCGGGATCACGCCCTGAGCTGAAGGCAGACACTTAACTGCTGTGCCACCCAGGCGCCCCTGACATTACCTTACTTTGATATTTATTATAAAGCCTTAGTAATTAAGATATTGTAATATTGACATCAAGATAGATAAATAGGTCAATGGAACAGAATGGACTAATTAAGATAATATGGTATTGGTGTCAAAATAGACTATATGATCAATAGAAAAAAATGGAGAGTCCCGAATAGACTCACACCAATACAGTTAACTGATTTTTTACACAGGTGTAAAGATAATTCAGGGAAGAAAGTCTAATGTTTTCAATGCAGGGAGATGGAACTGTCAACTCTCCTTATGCAAAAAATTAAGTCTGTCCCACCTTTGTACCGTGGACAAAAAAAATAAGTCAAAATGGAGCAGAAATCTAAATATAAAACTAAAATTGTGATATTTCTAGAAGAAAACATAAGAGAAAATCTTTGTGGCCTCAGGCTAGGCAAAGACTTCTTACATTGAACACCAAAAGAATCATATACACCCATAAAAAAATCAATTGGACTGCATCAAAATTAAGAACTGGTCTTTAATGGGCATTGTTAAGAAAATGAAAAGATAAGCCACAGAGTAGGAGAAAATGTTTATGAATTATGTATCTGATAAAGAACTGGTTTCCACCATATATTAATAACTCCTGAAACTCAGTAATAAGGAAACAACCACTTTTAAGTGAGCAAAAGATTTGAACAAAGAAGATATACAGAGAACAAATAAACACATTCAAAAATACTCAACATCACCATTCATTAGGGAAATGCTGCACATTAAGACCACAATGAGATACTGCTGTACAACTATTAGCATGTCCAGAGGTGAAAAGGCTGACCACGTTAAGTGTTGGTCTGGACATTAAAGAACTGCAGCTCTGACACACTGCTGGTGGGCATACGGAGCGATACAATTACTCAGGAAACAGTCTGGCACTTTCCTAAATAGTTAAACACACACTTACCATATTATCCAGCCATTCCACTTCTAGATATTTACTCAGGTGAAATAAATGCCTATGTCCATACGAAGACTTGCATACATATATTTAAGGCAGTCTTCTTTATATTAGTGAGAGACAGAGAGAACGGAAGGAAGGATGGAAGGAAGGAAGGAAGGAAGGGGAGAGAGAAAAAAAGAAAAGAAAAGAAAAGAAAAGAAAAGAAAAGAAAAGGAAAGAAAGAAAGGAAAAGAAGAGAAAGAAAAAAAAGAAAGCAAAACAACGCTGAAAACAACCCAGGTGTTCATCATCAGGTGAATGCATAAACACGGTGGCATGTCCATACAGTGGAATACTACTCAGGGACGAAAAAGGACTAACGTATTGATACATGCTACCACATGGACAAAGCTCAAAATAAATATGCTGGTGAAAGAAGCCAAACAAAGAACAGCACACATTGTATGATTTGACTTACATAAAACTCTAGAAAATGTAAACTGATCTATAGTGACAGAAAGCAGATTAGTGGTTCCTGGAGATGAACGAGAGGAAAGGGTGAAGGAGTGATTATAAAGGGACAGAAGGAATGTTTGGGGGGGATGGACATGTTGTGGTGATGGCTTCATGGGTGTGCACATATTTCGACATTTATCAAATTGAACACTTTAAATATATTGAGTCTGTTGTTTATTCATTATGCCTCAATAGGGTTGTTAAAAAAAAAACAGGGCGGGTCTTGCTGAGAGAGTGCAGTGACGGACCCTGGGATTAGAGGAGGCAAGACTTGAGATAGCAAGACCACTGTGGAAGACGCTGAGAAATCCAAACATTCTTATACCTAGAACCAGCCCTATAGGCACCAAATTTATATAAATAACTCTAATATATACTTAAGAATTCAGGTCTTTAAGGGTTACCTCATTTGTAGGAAAATAATAATGTACATTGGGAACTTTTGTGCTACCTACAAAAAAGGCCTCCTTGGCTCCTATCACCATTAGCCTGGTGCCTTTGTGCAGTGCACAGTCTGCACAACCATCCACAGCAGTCCTGACCCTATAGACGGCATGGTATGATAGAAACAGTACTGACCACAAGAATCTTGGTTCTGCCATTAGCCCTATGACCTTTGGTGAGCTAACTGAAATTTTTCACACCTTAGTTTCTTCCTCTTATTACTTCCCTGTGGTGTTGTGCTGTGGGAGAGATAGGACTATGATGAGGCTTTATAAACAGACATGGTGCCATCAACATGTTTTGACCTACAGGTGAGAAAGAAAAACCTGATTCTGGGGTTCAGGTATTACAATCCTTCTTTGGAGGAAAGCTAAAAATAAGGACACCCCAGGAATTGTTATTAATCTTTATCAAGATGCACGTTGTGTTACTGAACAGGGCTTTCTTGGATCAAAGTGGGAGAGATGTGCCCACCTTCTGAAGCCTTTTTCCTTCCAACTCCCACACCCAGTTTCCACTACCACCCCCTTAGCTACCCGAGACCTGCGGGAAACGTCCTCCCAGTGAGGTTCACTTCCCCAAAGTCCCCGGGTAACCCATCCCTTGCATCCATCCTTCCATCCCTTCAGCGTGCAGACCACAGTTGGGAGGAATGGAGTCACACTCCGGTGGGTCTCTATGAGCAGGGCTGACTCCCTTCACATTTCAAAAGACACTTTGATTTTAAAAGAGATGCTTTTTTACTCCAAAGGTTGGCTCTCTAATGGTGGGACCTGATCCCAAGATCTAGCTCTTTGGGCACAGGATTGAAGGGTGTCTCTCAAAACAAATTCCTAAATTGCGTGTCTCCAAACTTTTCCATGGTAAGCCATGTACACCAGCTTTTCAATAGGAGTTTCTAAGTTTATCTTTTATATTTATATATGTATAAATAAAAACTCTAGACTATGTATACACAAGTATATGTATATATGTTACATACGCTACGGAAGTTCGTAACTACAAACATTTATATATAAACATATACGTAAACTCTAAAGTGCAAACCGCACAGGAAAAAGAATGGAATCAAATATGGGCTTTTTCTTTTCTAACATGGCAAGCCGATACACTGGCCCAAAGCTGCTGCCACCCTAAGTCGTTTCAGGTGCTGTTAATGCCTGAAGTTCAAGTTAATAGTTGCAGTGATTTAGCTCAATATACTTGTTAATGACCTAGAGGAGGAAGGGAAGGGCAGTGTGGAAAAATCTGCTGCTGACATAGAGTGCTCCGATTGCTAAGAGCTAAGGAGGGTTGTGAGGAACCCAAGATGGATCTAATAACTTGGATGACCGAACAAACAGGAGGACTGGTAACGGTTTACAGGGAAGGGCAAAAGGTAATAGAGACTGGAAAAAAAATGTAAGTTCTGCATAATTTAAGCAGCACACACTGATGGACTCAGAATTTATGTTCATCTCAAAGAAAAAAAGACCTGCCACAGGAATCAAAGTTATCAAAATATTTCAGTAAAATCATCTAATCTGCAATAGTCCGCCCCCCCCCCCCCCCCCGCAAAGCCAAAAGAGTCTAGGTATGTACGCAGAAAACAGAGAAGTAAACCCAGGAAAACATGTGTGGACAGAGCTGGGTGCCTCCCTAACATGCTTTCTTCAGCCGACTTTGTCCTGATGTTTTCCCCTATTTACCTCCGGCTCCACTCCATTCAAAGGTGACTTTTCCCTAGCTCCAGAAAATTAATTAAGATCTATCAAAACCAGTGGTCCTCAAAGTGTGATCCCCAGACAACCAATAGGAGAACAATGCGACAACTTACTAGAAATTTAGTTCATTAGGCTCCATCCCCAATATTTTAAATCAGAAACTCTAGTGGTGGAAAACAGCAAACTGTGTTTTAACAAGGCCCCCGGGAGATTCTGATTCATGCTGAAGTTTGAGTACCATCGGACAAAATCAATTTTGATAATTCCATTCCCCTTTACCAAGGATTATATTAAGCATAAGAACTGACTCCCTTTGGGCTAGTGACATAAAAGTGAAGTCTGCCAGAGATTCTAGGAAAGGTCTTTCTCTCTTCAAAGAAGATATTGTAGCATTTGGCCACACTTGCATGAGAATGTGATGCCTGGAGCTGCAGCAGCCATCTTGTGGCTACGAGGAGGTACACCTGAGGACTGGGGAGCAAATTTGTGCCACCAAATTAACCAAATTTAACACCACTCTACCTCTAGGATGTCTGGCTCTGTGAGGAGGTTAACTCCACTTTTGGTCACCTATACTATTCTTTGCATCTGAAAGTACCCCCCAAAAGCACATCCCTTCCTTCTCCACTGTGGTACACAGGAAGCAAACCTGAACAGGCAAATGTTCAGAAACAGTGATACAAAAAAACAGAACACATATCTTCTTATCCCTCAACCTGAGCACATGAGAGCTCTATTCCCTAATCTTAAAGCAAATGTAGTTTTGAGCCCCACTGCTCTTATATACTGTGTTAGAATAACAAATATGTACTTTTCTTATAGTTATCTGTAAAGCATATTTAGACACAGAGCTATGTACAAACAAGAAAAAAAAAAAAAAACCCTCCTTCTGGGGTCAGCACACAATCCGCCCAGCTCAGGGCTCTGTGCGACTAAAGGACACACTGGGAAGAAAGTCGAAGGGCGTGGTAGTTCCTGGGCTCCACCTTGGAAAGCCAGAGTTGCACCCAAGGCATTTTCATTTTCCCTCAAAACGCAGAACGAGCTGACCATGTATGAATCTACCCAACTCTTAATAATGCCCTTCATCGTGGGTTAAGAGATCACATAGTGGAGGCAAAGCTCAACTCTATTATCGCTTTCATAAGAAATAAAATGGCAGGACAGATGAATGGCTGGAGGCCTGCACAGGGAGCCGGCAAGAAGTATTTCTTGCCGACTGTGTCTTGATCTCCCTGCAACATGCGTCGCTGGGGCCCATGAACAGAGTCACAAGAAAGAGGGCAGGGAGGAGGAGGATTCGCCAAATAAATGCCTCCTTTTCTTGCACCGTCTCAGCTTAACTTTAGACAAACTTTTTACAATTAAGCCCCTCAGATGACTACCAGCAAGAGCAGATGGGTTTGTCATCATGCCCTATAGGTCAGGAAACCTAGGCTTTACAGGACTGACAGCAGGAATTGTTCCAAAATCAACTGCCCTCCACCGAGAATTCCCTGTTAGCTGTCAAAGAAGGCTGGCTCCATTGAATTCAGCCCTCCGAGTGCAAAAGGGGAGAGAAGATCTCTCAGAGACAAAAAGCAGAGCTCGCAGGATTTTAGGGCTTAAGACCAATACCTTCCACCGCGCTCAGAGCCATTAAAGAAGCCAGCAGCATCTGGAGTCCAGATGTTCCAAGTGGGTCTCCCTCCGAGAAGTGGCTGTCCCAGCCTGCCCCGGAGCTCAGAGCAGGGCAAGAGGGAAGGGACCCATGCTCCAGCTGGGAGTGTGGAAGGGCTTGCTGCGGGGTGCAGTCAAGAGGCCATGCTTCTTTATCCAGGTGGGAGCCTTGAGTTCAAGGTTTCTGTATTGCCATTTCCTCCCATTGGAAGGGGAGACTTCCTGTCTTATGGTGGCGTGAAGGTAAAATAGTAGAGGTGATGGGACGACGTGTCTGATCACGTGGCTTATACAGTCCCCGAGGCACACCCAGTCTTCCACACTCATCAAACCCAGGCCTATTTGCGGGGAGGTGGGGCCATCTGACTGTTCTGGCCAGTGGAGCGTGGGCGGAAGTGACGTGATCACGTCCAGACCTGGCCCTTAAAAGTCCCCCTCAGCCCTGCTCCACGACTTCTCTCCTTTACTTACTGGTCCTGTGCACGGGACCCAGCAGACAGCTCCAAAGCACTAGGAAAAGGCCGAGCGCGAGATGGAAGGGCCACCTGCCGAGCGGGAACAGCCACATCACCTGCTGCCTGAACGGAATCTATAAATCCTACTGGACCAACCCACTCTGGAGTCGGTCTCAGTGCCAAGCATTACTTACCCCACCTAATACAGGGCTTGAATAAATCCTGGATAAAACAACCGAGAGGTAACAGAGCCCGCGCTGGGGAGCGGGGCGGGGACGGCAGATACATTTGGAGAGAGGACTCACAATAGTCGGTTAGTAATACATCTTCCGTTCTCTTAATGATCCTTCCTTACCAGTGCTTTTAGGCGCCGGGTGAAAGCTGCGGACGTTGCCTGGTTGTCTCTAACCTCCTGCTGGCTGTCAGAGTCTGTACAGCAGAGCCAAGGAGGCCGCTTCAGCAGACCTTAGGGATTTCAGGATCTGAAAGAAATTAGCCCAGGCCGATCGCCACCAAGTACGTTTTTCTTTTTTTAGAAGGCCATCGTGGTAACACAACCCACACCACCCCGGGAAACCCGCGCGGTCGCTGCCACCGAATTTAGCCGCAGCTGATTGCCCACGAGCGTGGGAAGGGTTGGTGAGTGTATGCCGGGTCACATCAATTTTTCATTGGCTTCGTAATTAACCTGCAAGATTGGTTATATACACGTGTTTAATGTGAAGTTTTGCAATCATTTTAGACAAATATTTTCATGTCAAAATATTCCGCCAGACATCTTTCAGGCATGAATAGTCTGACCTGAACAAATTCATTTCGGATGGCCACCTACTACCTTGCCTTTTCGGCATGTGTTTTTATTGTGGCAAAATACACGTCACCTAAAGTTACCATTCTAGTAACTTGTAAGTGTGCGACTCCGTGGCGTTAATAGCAGTCCCAATGTGGTGCGACCATCACCATTATTTCCAAAACTCTTCCATCGTTTCAAATGGACAATTTAAGTAATTAATTCCCCAGGAAGCCGTAATTCCCCACGGCCCTTCCCCCAGCCCCTGGTCACCTCTAATCTGTCTTCTGTCTCTATAAAATTGCCGATTCTAAATATCTCATGTAAGAGAAATCATAAATAGCTGTCCTCCTGTGTCTGGCTGATTTCCCTGGGCATAATGTTTGCAGAGTCCATCCGCACGCAGCGTGGGCCAGAACGGCACTCCTTCCCACGGCTGCAGAGTACTCCATTGTTCGCACACCCCGTGTTTTGTTTATCCATTCATCTGCTGACGGACAGTAGGTTACTTCCACCCTGGGCTGTGGTGAATAATACTGCAACGTACAAGTGTCTGTTCAAGATCCCTTTGGGTCTATAAACCAAGGGGTGGGATGGCTGGCTCATACAGCAATTCTATATTTAGCTTTTTGAGAAACTGCCAAACTTTGCCATAGCGAACCTGCAAGATTTTTATAACCCAGGTTAAAGAAAAAATGTCGAAGAAGGTGCGTGTTATGCCTTTAATGCCCTCCAGGTAGATCTGCAGACCTCGTTAGCACGGGGTACACCCCCTAGTCTCTAGCCCTTTCTCCTGAGCAGTCTCGCTAAAGGGCTCACGCTGGAGTGACTCCTAGGTCCGCAGGCGAATGGACTGTGAAGCTAAGAAAGGTCATGAAGCTTCAGAGCCGCTCGCTGGCACCGACTCCTTCTAACGCCCTGGGAAGGGCCCTTACAGCGTGCTAATGCTTAAATTTGCAAACGTAAGATATTTTAACTGAAAATCAACTGAGACCTCTCTCCACTATCACTTGCATTCTACGTACCTCGCCTGGTGTTGGGTGGCACTGGGGGGCCCATGGCATTTGGGGGATCTGGCTAAGGGGAGGTTGAGTTGGGGATACATTTAATATTGGTTTAGAGGATTATATTTATGTCGATTGTGGTTTCTTTTGAACATAGCTAAGTTCCTACTGGTCATCCCAGGATGGAAATACTTCTGAGAATACTCCTACCACCCACCGTGGAAACTCAGCAATGCAATGACCCGAAGCATGTATGAAAGGGTCTTACACTACGTAGCAGAAGAAAAAAGGTCTGAAATGCACAGAGCCATAAACTAGTCTGTGGTAAATTTTTTCAAACATCAAACGTGTCAAATGGCAAGTGCAAATTTTGCTTTTCATCCATGCTGAACCAATATGGAAGGCGTCTTCTGGTAGGATTCATGCTTGCTAATGCAGATATACAATGATGAGCGCACCACACATTTTGTTCCTTTTTAGCAAAAGTTTCACAAAATAGAAATGGTCAAAATTCCTGTAGTTATAGGGCGACTCTAAATCATGGTACTCTCAGCAGGGAGGGAATATGTTTTTAAAATTCGTATTTGAAAGCGACTTGAAAGAGGTCTTTCCAAGTTTGAGGACAGTCAGAAAAAGGGAATTGTATTAGCAGTAATGGTTGAGAAGATGAACGAAATTTTCTAACCTATCAATTATGAAAACCACATTTTGATCAATTATGCTAGAAGAAATAACTGAATTCTCTTTCTCTTCTTTCTGTAGAAGATATTACAAAATCATTGGTTTATAAAGAGATATTCAAATAATATACAGACCACAAAATGTGTGTTGTGGGAGGGCGGGGTGTGGGGGGACCGTGAGGAGCTAAGAAAAATATATGACTGCCTGGATGGCGTAACGTGTGTGGCACTTGTCAGGCTTTTCACAATGTGGATTTGTGTTTCTCGTTCTAAACAAATATTCACTTTCCTAACAAACTTTGCGTTTGTAATTTGGAATTCTTTTTCTTGAAAAGTCATCTTTTCAAGATTGTCAAAGCCACGGTCCCCACAAAACTTGGCCCTGCCTCTGCCTACGTACATCATGCTTGGCCACCAGTGACTCGCCTTTCTGCAAAGCCAGATGCTTTTCTGTGCCTCTGGCACAGCAGGGGCCCCGTGCTAAGAACATCGCTGTGCATTACACAACCATTCAGTGACCTCCGTTCCTCCCGACTCCCCTCATTCCACATGGAACCAGCCCAGTGTCTCCTCCTTCTGAAGCCCCTTCCCCTCCCTGCTGCACTCACCCCTCCGTGTGAGTTCCTACTGCTGGCTTTTCCTCAGCAGCCTTCTGTGGTGGGCTAGACATTGGCCCCCAGAGATCTCGAGGTCCTAATCCCTGGAACTGTGAATGCGACCTTCCAGGGCAAAGCAGGATCTGACAGCGGGATTAAGTTAAGGATCTTGAGATGGGAGGTGAATGGGGACTGTCCCAGGGGCCTTCAGTGTTCTGACAAGAGGGAGGAGAGAGAGATGTGACCCACACAGAGGACAGGGGAGGTGACCACAGAGGCAGGGATTGAAGCGGTGCTACCAGGAGCCAAGGAACGCCAGCGGCCACCAGAGGATGGACGACGCAGCGAAACAGATGCTTTTCTAGGGCTTCCGAAGGGACACTGCGGTTGGGGCCCGGTGAAACGGATTTTGGGCTTCTGGTCTCCAGAGCTGTGAGAGAAGACACGTGTGTTGTTTTAAGCCACCTGGTTTATGATAATTTGCTACAATAGCCACAGGAACGGAATACACCTCCCAACACAAAGTCTGTTCTAAAGATTAAATTTACCCCAATCAGATCGCTTCTAGTGCCAATATTCCGGTCATGAGACCCCTCTTTGTGAGACCCTCCTCCTAATTCCTCTTGCCTCCTTTACCACGTTCTATTTTATTTGTTTGTTTGTTTGTTTACATTTTTAAAGTATTTATTTATTTATTTGAGAGAGAAAGAGTGGGCTGGGGAGGACAAGAGGGAGAGGGAGAAGCAGACTCCCCACTGAGCTGGGAGCCCAACATGGGGCTCAATCCCAGGACCCTGGGATCATGACCTGAGCTGAAGGCAGACACTTAACCGACTGAGCCACCCAGGTGCCCCTGTTATTTTCATTCACAGGGACTTGAAACTCCTCTTTGAAAGTTCATGTACCCCTGACTCGTGCCCTTTGGCCAGCCCAGTGGCCATGACATCCTTGAAATGGTTCCCTCCAGCGGAGCCCTAATGGGTGAGGAGGCAAAGCCTCCCTTTGAAGCCTTCCTCTGATCCGACTCCACCCCTTCTATGGAGTCTCTTCTACAGGGGCTGTGTGCGTCCCCAGTAACTTCTCCAACACACAAAACAGCTTCAAACCTGCCTCGTCTAAGAAGCCTACCTTACTAGGGAAGAACAGGCTGTATCTGCTGCTGCCACATTTTCGGACCTTGTCTTTCACCAGAGGGGAATGCTGATTCTTTATTCTGGAATCCACTAGCAGAAAAAAAAAATCCCGGTTTTTGAATCAAGTAAGTTTCCACATATGTACTGAATGATTGTGTGCAGAGAGCCGGGCTAAGTGCTACAGACAGCTAGGACATGGCCCCTGTTCTTGGGAGCTTGGAGACTCGACTGGGGTGGGAGGGGAAGCAACAAGACCTGCACATTAATATTCACAATGAAAGTCAGATGTACAAAATACCATGACCAAGTGTGACAGGGAGGGCAGAACAGGGACATATCACATTGAAATGGGAGTCAGGAAGGTCTCTGGGGCCCATTTGAGATGGGGCAAGTTTCCCTGAGCAGAGTAGACTGGTATAATTCAGGATACTAAGGCAGGAAAGCCCAGACTACAAGGAAATGACACTGGAAAAGACATTTGGGGCCATATTTTAGAGTATGTGTGTGTGGGGGGCGGGGGTCAGTCAGCAAACCCTTTCTCTAAAGGGCCAGATAGTACTTTAGGTTTTGCCAGCCGTGTGGTCTCTGTCACAATGACTCAACTCTGCCATTGTGGCGTAAATGCAGCCATAAACAATATGTAAACAAATGGATATGGCTGTGTTCCAATAAAACTTTATTTACATAAACAGGCAGTGAGCCAGAACCCCAGCTAAGGAAGCTGTGGGTCCGGAGAAGCCATTGCAGGTCTGTGAGCAGGGGGATGACATTATAACATGACCGAAGCTGTGTATTTGGAAAAGTAATCGGGCCATGTAGCAACGCTAGGATTGGAGGAAGTGGAGTTGAGTGTGGAAATAAACCGCAGGGAAGCTGTTACAGTGCTTGGGGTGAGAGGCCAGAGTTAGGATACCAAGAGCAGAAGGGAGAAGGCCAAATGCATAGGGCAGGGCACCTCAGTGGGTGGGGAGAGAGGAACAGAGCCTGGTGAGAAATGGCTTCTGATTCGGAGCTTGCCTGGGATTTAGGGCTTGCAGGGAGAGCTTGTGAGCAACGTAATGAGGGGGGACTGGGGTTTGAAGGTGCCACGGGACAGTCTGTGCACTCCGGGCCGAGTGGGTAGGCAGCTGGTGTCGGCCCTGCGGGCACGGCTGACGCAGGGCTCCGAGCAGGCGGCACCTCACCCTCCCTGGGTCCCGCCAGGCCCGGGCTCCTTGAGCTGCTAGACATCTCAGAGGACAGCCAACGCAGAGCAAAACCAGTCCTGCCAGAGGCAGGTTGAGGCCGTGCCAAGTGACCATGGAAGCTGCGTGTGTGGGCCAAATTGCTTTCTAATTACATTGCGCTCCAGACAAGACAAAATTGTGTCTCTTGAAAAGCATGTATGCGGAGTCAGGGTAAGCCTAGAGGAGGTCAGGCCTGGTGGAAATCCGGAGCAGGGAGTCATGTTGCAGAATTCATTACCATGCTGTGGTCCTGGGAAGGGAGAGCAGGGAGAGGAGGCAGGGGGACGCTGTGCGCGACTCAATGGAACGGTGCGGACACGTCCCGAAGAATCCAGCACATTTAAATGGAGTAGGTGATTCTGAAAGAAAATGTGCCGTTTCACCCTGAACATCTCATCATTTCTCCCCGGAACTTAATATAATGCCCTCCTGGAAAAATCATATTAAGAATGTTTTTTCTTGCCTGTGTCCTATAGCGAACATTCTCCCCGCTGCTCTGCATGCTGAGACAATTTAGTGGAAAAGGAGCCACCTTAGAATTTGCCACATTTATGTTTGACAAAGAGGCAGTTTACTCACTAGTTACACACTTTCTCGCTGAGATGCAAACGTTTTTGGGCAGAGATTGAAAATGCTATTTTGATATTTTATGCCACTTTCTTGGGAATTTATTTTAGAAGCAGAGCAATAAGAGAAATATTCTTAGAAATATAATATAAAGCTACTACTTGGGGTTATTTATTTCCCAGGCAATCAATCAGGAAATGTTGGGAAATATATTCAAGAGTGATTTCAAACAGGATTCCAGTCAAGTGAGTAATCTTTCCATCTGCTTTTCCTATGTTATATGATTTTTTTTTTAAGATGAAATAGTAAAAGCATTAGAAGGCACTCTTGAACTTGGATGGTAATTATGAACTTGAGACTGTCAATTTTTTAAAGGGACGAAATGGCTTTAATTAAGATGAAATAAATGCTGATAGCGAAACCGGGTACCGCTCATTGTATTCATATGTACGATCATTTGTTATGTAATTAATTATTTTTTTACTGCAGTAGAGTTGACACACAAGCTTATGCTGGTCTCAGGGGTACAACATGGTGATTTGACATCTCTAGGGCTTACACCGTGCTCACCACAAACGTGGCTGCCATCTTCATCGCCATGCACCATGCAATTACAATACCATGGTCCATGTTCCCCATGCTGTAATACGCACAACATTTTAAATACAACTGGCGATTCCAAGACTTTTTGGCAACTCTTGTCATTTTTTCAAGATGGAGGGTCAACCAGTCCTTATCTACTGTCTCCAGCCCAGTCCCAGGTGGTCCACACCCAGTACGTCCCAACTCATTTCAACGGTTGAGTTTCTAGGGTACTTGCACACCATATGCTCTGCCTGGACTTTCTGGCAAAACAGTTAAGAACTGATTACAAGTACAAGTTGGACGTGGATCCTCTATGTGTCCCTCCCACGGGTGCCATCACAGAGAACAGGCTGACGGAAGAGCTTGCCTGGCTAAGTCAAGCAGGGAGCAAGTATCATGGGCAAGGGGACAAGGAAGGATGTTAGTTTGGTCTTCTTGCAGTGCTCTTCCTAATAAGGAGTTCCTCTTCCTGGATGGACTGTGTTCAAGGTTAGTTCAGCCTTTGGAAAATCCTGATGGAACAGTCCAGGTGTTTGGGTCAAGAGCAGACTCTGCTTCAGTATCAGTTCTTCCCATTTGGAAACTCACATTGGCCATGGACCTATGGATTCCTGCCTGCAATTGAAGGCACATCATGAGCCATGTCTTGGAAACCAGAGCATTGTGTCCCTGTGCCTACAACCAGGTGAATAAGAACTGGACCTCAGACCAAGTCAGCTATGCCCGGAACTGCCGAGGGTGGGGGGGCATCAGTGTAGTTCAGGGTCAACTGAACACAAGCCTGGCTTTGTGTGCTGTTGGCCTTGGTATCTGAGAGAAAAGCAGCTCTCCTCCTCCCGAAAGGCCTAGCACACAGGCCTGCTCACAGATGACAGGACAATCTTCAACTGACAGGCAAATTGTGGAACAGAGAAAGTTGGCTTCATTTTCTCTTCTGTCCCTTCTTGTGTCCCCCAGATACCCTCTTCCTTTTTTTCAGGGTCCTAAGGACCCTCTGTTCTTGACCACCCTTCTCCATCCCCTCTGTCAATGGCCTAAAAAGCTCACCCTCATATAAGAAGTCATTGAAATCTTAGTGGGAAATTTCCAATGAGCATCTTCTCCTGTCGGATTGGCATGGAGTCCTTAGCTCAGATGGCAGAGTTAAGGATTTCGTTTCTTGTTTAGGGATTTCAGGCAGCAAAGTGGCAGAGGAGGACATATGAGGAATCTCTTCATGCAGATGGCGACCCAAGTCTGGCCTCACTATATC
Source organism: Ursus arctos (assembly GCF_023065955.2). NCBI lineage: Eukaryota > Metazoa > Chordata > Mammalia > Carnivora > Ursidae > Ursus > Ursus arctos. Next base: position 7,833,215 of record NW_026622986.1, read on the forward strand.
CACACCCTGGGCACACATTGCAGGCAAGATTTGGAGGCACAAGATAGAAATAGGCTGATTCTTAGAAAAGAAATTTGTAGTGAAAAGTCAGTTCATCCGTCCTGATTGGGCTCCATTCCATGGTTTGGGCCATAGCACATGAACTTTAGAAATAGAAGACAAGTGGAGATAATTCTAAGGTCATCCTCAACAGACACCTCATCTACCTCATTGTGGATCACAGGCACCTCCAACATACTGCCTGATTTCCCTCTCCGGCCAGTTCTTGTTTGGTCTAAGGAAAGCCCGAGCCCCAATTGATACAGCTCTTGTGGCCTGAGAAAGGAAGTAACCTGCTGTGTTGAGAGGTTTCCCTGGTGACATCCATCCAGCTGGCCGCAGTCGGGGCTCATCTGGGGCCTGCACATACAGGATATCAGAATGTGCCAAGATCAGCAAAGATAAGACCTTTGCACAGAATTCTTCCATCCCGAGGGGCAGGGAGGCGGGACTCAGTGACAGATCTGAGCAGCCCTGGCTTCTAACATCTCTGGCCCATGGAACCAAACTACACCCCGGGAGCCTGGGTAAAGAGATGAGAAGAGACAAGTCAAGGTTATAGCTGAGAAACTGGGTTTTCAGTGGCCCTGGAGGGCCAGACCATCTCACAGATAAGCTCCCTGTGGTTCTGAGGCAGGAGGGTTGCTCAGGCCAGAGTTCCCCCATGATCTACGAGCGACAGCTTTTTATCTGCTGAGCCCCACACACTCCCGGGCATGATCTTGACTCTCTTCTAATTGGTCTTGATGTCGAGCTTAGGGACATAATGAAATTAGAAAACGCAACTCTGAAGGGCAAGAAGAAAACCAACTTGCAGTTTGGCATTTGATACAATACTTGCCCTACTTGGATACAGAGCTCTGGGTCTGCCGTTGCCTGCCCTCCCCCCGGCGGCTGCGTGCTGGAGAGGGAGCAAGTCCCACCTGATATCCCCCCAGCAGACAGTGAAGATCCAGTCTCCGAACGTCAGCGAGGTGGCTGACCCCTTGGCATCTTCCGCTGTCCTCTACTTAGTTTCGAGAAGCACATGATCTTCCCGCCTTCGGAAGGAGAAATATCTATTGGAGCTGGAAAAGCGTGGCAAGTGTTCTGCCTAGTTAGAGAACTGGGGGTACTGTGTGACATGTAGTCTTACAGACGGCGGGATGATGGCCTCCTCTGGGCGGAGCTTGCCGACACTCCTCAACCAACTCTGTTGTCAGCGGGACCCGCCTCTGACTTGCTCCAGAAGCTGAATGGCTGCTCTTCACGTTCCCGTTCTCATCCTCCACACCCGGGCCCTGGACCATTTGCTGTAGATGAGACCCTCCTCTGCGTGCAAACGAACAAGAAGCCACCTTGCCTTCGGTTAGTGCTTTGCTGTACAAAACAAGGGCGAAGAAAGTTGGAGGAGTTGAGGATGATGCTTGAACTTTCACAACAGATGTTTTTGCATTTATTCCCCCCCCCCCAGGATAGTCGATGCAAATCGTTCATTTGAGCAATTTCCATCCCTTTTGGATGGCCCTTACTCGTCTTGCTGTGCAATTTGCATACTCCTCAGCTAAATTGTATGGGACGGTTTCGAAAGGAGAAAACCTAGTTTGCATACTTCAAATTCAAGGTCTGCATGAAAGTGCCCGCGATTCAGGGGCTCACACCGCCCCAGCTCCAGCCGACTCGGGCCCTGAGGGACAGAGACGCTTGAGGCTTAGCGGTTCTGACACCCCAGAGGTGGAAGGAGAGCTACTGGCACTTATAAAAAATGTATAGATCGTTATAACAGGTTTTGAAATTTTAAGTGGAGCATGTTTCTTATGCAGGTGTGCTGGGGATCAACACCTCAAAGCCCCCATCTCCACGCGGCCGGGCTCAGGCCAGCAAAGGGTATCAAGAAAGAGGGAGGAATCCTAATTAGGTTTTCCTTCCTCAGCACTGAACTACCTTCTGCAGCTGAGCTTCTGGCACTCACTTCCTCAGCAAATTCCGTTTCCGTGGAACTCCAAGGCAAGCAGAAAACTCTGGAAACGGAAACCATGAAACCTACAGAGTTCCCAGGGGAAAACTGGACCACCCGGAGCCTTTCTAAACCCGGTGATCACTGACCAAATTACGAGTCAGGAAAATGGTCTTTGGTTGAATGAGCATTTCTGAGGTCTTGGAACATTTTCCTTTGACTGTGAATATTCGGGCTCAAGTTTTTGGTTTTGCATCTGGATTGGAAAAAACAAAAAACAAAAAACCACGGGGTGTAATTTTCTCCTCCGGAGACCAGAGCAAAAGGACAGTGACTGTCCCGAGTGCTTCAGGGCCACGTTCCTGCTCCTTGTCCAGCTGCTTTGTGGTTCTCTGGTGACGCTCATTCTTTCCAGCCACCATGCCTGGACGGCCGCGTCGCCAATGTTTACCCCCGTGCTGGCCATCGAGCAGCTCAAACACACAGACTTTTGGTGACCGGGATTTTCAACTTAGCTGTAACATTTCACAGTTTTTCTCAAGTGGATAAAAAGTCCTGACTTCCTTTGTTTCTAATTGAAGACATATGGGCAGAGAATGACCGGCTCCCTCATTTTACTTCCACGTAAGAGAGGGTGGCCCCATGGCACCCCGATTTGCCTGTGACCAGTTCGCTGGGCAGTTTTAAACAGGCCACCTGATCTCTCTGCAACCTGAGAGGAATACTCACCTTGTTGATGGGTGTCCTGTGTTATTTCACTGTTGGGTGATACCGAGCAGTAATAAAAATGCTTTAGAAGCAACGCTGCGGGTTGTCAAAATGCTCATCCATCACCGTAAGCAAATTTATTCCATAACACTTCAGGCCCTTAGAAGTAAATTGAATAACTGCAAAAAGGGTCTTTGAAATAAAAGGGGGAAGGATCAAGTAATAGCCTGATCCAAACGGTGAGTTAACTACCCTCTGGGAGTGGAAGTTTTTTACTACTCGGGAGGCTTTAACTCTGTGAGTGCAGCAGTGCTAGGAAAGCAGACACCAGGAACGCGTTTCTATGCTGCCAAAGGGCAAGCTACTAGTTATATTGGGTACTTTGTGCCTTTTCCAAAAAAGGAAAAAAATATATATATACATGCACTGAAACCAGTCAGTTCCTATGCAGCTAATACCAGGCTAACCTTTCCAAATGAATCCATGTTCACTTAATATAAGATGTTTTCAGATTTATTGGTGGCAAATGGTAATCACTGGAGCAGAAGCAGCTAGCATTTATTGAGCACTTACTCTATGCCAGATACTATGCCAAGTGCTATATATTAGCTAACTAAAGCCACGTGAACTCACGGGGTAGGAATGCACTTCCTCCATTTTAGGGGAGACAATATTGAGTTGCAAAGACGTTAGACAACTGCCCAAAGTCACGTTACTTGGACGAGACAGAGCTCGAACGTGAACCTGGGCAGTAGGGCTTCAGGCTACAGCCTTCACCACCTGCTACCCTGCCGCCGGGCTTCCGATGCTAGTCTGATGGAGGAGACCTGCCGAGTTAGAATTCTGATTCACTGGCCATTCATTGACCTGGAATCCAGTAGTCACTCAGGAAACACTACTGCCCTCTCCCATCCTTTCCTGTCGATCCTGTCTTACAGACATAAAGGAGGATATTTTTTCCAGAAAGAATCTTCTGAGGGTCAGGAAAGAGTAAGAGCAATCTGTAAACAAAAATGAGAATCATTTTTTCTCTAAATTACACGAGGATTTAAATGGCTAGAGGCTTTGTCAGTTACATCTCGATAAAGCTAGAAAAAAAACCCAAAATAAAGTGTATTGCTTAAGGTAAATTAAAAAAAATAAAAATAAAAAGTGAAAGGGTGGGGCCTTTCAATATTTCTAAATGCGTGAGTCCCCAAACGTTGATGAGAGCTGCATTAGATATTTTGGTAACGATCTTTGTCAGAGTCTAAAAAAACTAGTCATCCCCCTCAGTGTGACTCACCAGAAATGTGCTCAAAGCTTCTCGTGTTTAATACACATGGAAAACAGCACATCTACCTGCTAATGGAAGCCCCCTGACGTGGTTCCCCAGGGATCGCAGGGTGACTATGTTGTTTCATCTTCCTGGGACTGGCTTTTTTCTTTTTCCTTCCGGAAGGAGGTCAGAAGCAAAGAGGAAGTTTCTGTCCTAGAACATACCGACTCGGGATTGAAACCTATTACAATTCCAACCCCTCGGACCCATGTCCCCTGAAAGGAAGTCACCCCCAACCTTCAGCAGACAGGCTCAGCTGCTGGCAGGACGGAGGGAAGATACGTTGGCAGGAAGGGTCAGAAAAGGGACTCCTGCTATAGTCACACCCTGGCTCAGCCGGGTTCTTTGCAAATCACCGCTGAGTTCTGTCCGCCGTGCACGACCCTGAACCCGAGGCACATTTGGTTTTATTGGGATAACTGTTGTGTTTCTCGTGGTTTTGCTGATGGTCACCCATACTCAGAAGACCCTGAAACCCGTGAGCTGGCCACCCCCACGAGAACGATCCCAAATCCCAGTTTCCACCGAAGGAGACTCAGGCCAAGAGTTTTTCGGGGGCTTTGTGCTTCTGTGCTTTTTTTTCGGTTTTGTTTTCTTAAACTGGTTAGCACCGTTCACAGAGTCCCAAGGAGGATTTTTGCTGTGAGCCCTGGCTCTCCAGGCAGCACAGCCCCTCCACCACATCCTGCCTCCCCACTTCCTCCTCCCCTTTCCCAGCTCCAGAAGCCAAGCCGGGAAGTCTCTCACGACCCTGTGGCTTGGCCGGGAGGAAGCCTGAACTTGATACAGCTGGCTTTCCTGGGGCCTGGTGAGAGCCTTTATCCCTGAGTCTGGGCTTCTTGGTGCACCTATTTTTAGACTTGGGCAGCAGACCTTCCTGAGGGCTCCCACACAGGTCTCTTTCGGGGCGGGGCGTGCCAGGGGTGGGCCCCACGTGCCGCCGGGACTGTTGCACACCTGAACAGGGGTCCGGGCAGCAGTTAAATGCGGTTTGCTTTAATGTCAAAAGGAAGAGAAATAAACACCCTAAACCGACTCCCTGCCTGTCTCCCAAGAACAAAGATCTGAGTTTTCTCTTCTACTGTATCAGCAGCCAGCCCTGGAGGGGGGACCTGGAAATGCGCCCACATCAGAGGGGCAGGCTGAAGGGCAGGACTGGCATATCCAGGACCAGTACAGGGCACTCAGGCCGTGCCTCCGCAGAGAGCTCCCCTCCGGCGACCCCCTACCACACACCCCGGGCCGGCAGGCTCGCCCTCCCCGGACCACACCCCTCCCTGGGCTCCAGCGCTGGCCACCTGCTGCCTCGGCAGAACTGTCCTTGATGATCTGCTGTGTGCCCTTCGAGACCCAGGTCAGGCGCCACCAAAGCGTCCATCACCTCAGAACAATCAATGCGTGGCCGTCACCCTCACATGACTGAGCAACGTCTAGGGACAGAGACTGTGTGTTTTCATTTACACTGGGAGTGTGCCAGATAGTGTGTGTGGGGTGGGGGTGGGGGGCATGCCGGGGATGCGTGGCAGATGGGGCAGGAGGTGTAGTTGGGGGCCGGCTTGTGAAGCATCACAGGTGGTCCCGCAGAACAGGTGTTCAGTAAAAGCGGATTGAATGAACGAACACATGACATGGGACAAAAAGTTAAAGTCAAGACACAGTATATAGCCGCCACTGGAAAAAATAAAACAAGCTAACTCACATTCTTGGTTTTATTTGGGCTTATAAAGCTCATGAGTTTAAGTGAGACTTTAGGAATTGACCGTATTTATCGGTTCGAGAGACTCATGGCACCTAAACCAGGTGCAAATGTTACAAGTGCAAGATTAAAACATAACCACGAGATGTGGAATGGACGGTCTCTGACTCGTCACCAATGTCAGCCCTGCCAGGCGGACTATCATATCCATATCCTATCAGACTTGACAGTAGAAATTAAAACAAGCAAACCAGAACTCACAAGCTGGCCATGGCCTTTGCGTGATACGAGCTATCGCCAGCCACTCAAACGTGGTTTTGTGTGAAGTCCGATGATGTGTATAGATCGCCAGAGCTTACTCCTGCTTAGTCCCGGACAGGCGGGGGGGTGGGGGGGGTGGAGCAGTAGTCTGGGCTGGGAGCAGGGGGTGGGAAAGGGGAAAAGGGCAGACAGGGAAGCAGTCTAAACCGGGGGAGCAAGCTGGAGAGGCAGTGGCAGGTGGGGCTGTGTCCTCTCTGAGGTCAGGCCTCTAACTGTCCTGTCACACACCTGTGGCACTGGATAAAAAGAACACGACCCCTCCCACCCCGCCCCTGTTTGAGCTGTCTTTGTTGCAGAGCCCGCTTTTTCTTGGGGGTGTCATGCTGACTTCTTCCCCCCTGTCTAGCTTCTTTGGGTGGCTGAGTCCTCCTGCCCAACACTGGGATTCGACACTTTCCTGACTGCTTCTTTTCTGACTGCTCTGCCAACTAACTCCACACACCTCGGCCCACAGGACAGCCATGTGCTCAGTCCAGGTGTCCAGGAATCTGCCGTCTGTGGCCTGGGTGCCCTGGGTCTCCACTCGGCTAACGAGGCAAATCAGACAGAGGTGTGACTGCAAAGCCAACACCAGAAGGCAGGATTTGAGAGCCCAGGTTAGAGGTCCGGTGACCAGGCTGGTTCAGCAGGGGGTTCAGAGTTGGCATGGGGGCCAGAGTAGGCCTGACTCTATGCCTGGGAACAACCCCTCAGGAATGGACAGATTCTCGTGGCCTGAGCGTGAATGTTACCCCTGGCCCTGGTCAGACACTGTCCACCTTCAGATGATGCTCTGGTTAGGGTGAGAGAGGGCTCGTGGTTAGGCTGCCCCACAAAGGGATCTGTACAGAATTCTGGGAAGATACTAGAGCAATGGTTCCTAACCCAGGGTGTAATCAGAATGACCCTGGAAGTTTTTCCAAATCCACCCGCCAGGGCTTCACTCTGGACCTGGCAAATCAGAATCTCAGATGAGTTTGGGGTAGGGTGAGCAGGCACTTATGATTTACACTCAGATACAACCTGCCACTCCTTCCCCCAAAGTGGGCACCATGTTAGTTGTGCCATTTTGGGGCCGGAGACCATGTCTTCTTACTTTGTGCTTAGCACAGTTGCTCCCCCATAATAAACCTAAAACAATGTGTGTTGAATGATTACACGAATAAATATGCAAATGAATGAACAAACACTTCTGGTGACTGAAAGAATTGTTGGTTGTGTCAACAAACACAAGGAAAGAACCAAGGTTCCCATAATAGATTTTAACTACAGTAGTAAGTAAGCCTTCCAGTTACCCATTCATAAGAACAGCTAAATATGACAACACTAATGTGTATTTTATTGACTAGTGTGGCTTGAGAATATATGGTATTGCTGAACAAAACAAGGATTTGTATTAACATCATAGATGAGAGTGTAAAATGAAAGAAGGCACTCTACCTAACTCACAATTAATTATATAATCTGAGGCTTAATTCTGGCTTTGGAAACAATGGGAACCGTAATTACATGTCTAAAGCCCAAAATGGAATCCCACAAGTGTTTGACAAGCAGAACATAAGGATGATGGAGTGGTTTACCCATGAGCTTGACCACAGGGCAACCCTGGTGAGTCACGATCTCAGGCTGTGGTAGGATTTCTCATTATCCTCCATTCTTCTATGGTGAGTATATTGAGCTCTGGGCCACTTGATGGATGTGACTCTGTTTGTGAATTCAGGCTGGCCTGCTGTCTTGGCAGGTCTGACCCGTATATAGAATAGCCATGCAAATTAGCATGGGCCTCTGGCCAGGAAAAATTAATCCAGGCCTAAAAGCAATCAAGTAAAAGGTGTCAAAGGGCAAACAAAGAGGGAAATATGACTGGGAACACCGAGCCCCCTAGTTTTCAGGTTTCCGTAGCTCACCACCTTGTGATTTTTTTTTTTCTTTTGTCACTAGAAAACTAACAAACGGAAGAGCTGGTGGAAATCTTTTCCAAATACTTACGGGATGAGAAAATAAGGTCACGCTGGAAGTTGAATTGAGGGATTCAGAGCGCCAACCCCCTCCCCTGGTCAGGTCTGGAGGGGCCTCCGGGCCAATCCTTCGTGTTGATCTCAGCGCCCTGTTGTGTCTGGATAGCTCTTGCCACACTGGGTGGTTCTAGTCATCTGTTTTATGCTGTTTGTCTGTCCCCCCCGTGGACTGGAAGCTCCTTGAGGCTCCCCACCTGACTCCCGGTGTGTGGCACGGGCATTGCACAAATACTCATTAAATGAATGGGTGGATACTGCATGGGGATCCCACCCCAGCCCTCTCGCGACAAGAGAAGGCCGTGGGGCTACTGGGGCTCCCTGGCCCATGGTTTACAGTGCCCTTGTCCTTCCCAGAGCTCCCTGCTGGCCCTGCGGCTCTCACGCCCCCTCCTGTTCTGCCCCAGGATGCTCGAATGCTCCCTGGCAAGCTGCCCGGTGAAACGCCACCCTGAGACATGGAGACAGAACACGAGAGGCACAGGCCAACCTGAGAAGGAGTAATAAGAACCCATAGTTACTGAACTCTTACTCCGTGCACTGTGCGGAGTAACCTCCTTGGGGGAGTAATTGACCGGCACCAGGGACTGGTAATTGTCAGAGGTTAAAGGTCAGAGAGCTTTGATGGCCAGGATGGTATTGTCACCGGAGAGCTAGGAATGCTCCGGTCTCTGTCCGTCTTTCCTCCTCCCACGAGGTCAGTATGTAATGACACACGAGGGGCGTGTGTGTAAGAACACACAAGGAGTAATGGCAGAATGGCAATCAAAATACCACTTTATTGTTATCTCCCAATGGCCCCCAATGGAGAGCTCACTGGTTAAGCTGGATCAGATCCATGGTTTAGACTTAAGGCCAAACAGACCTCTTAACCTCCCCACCCTCCATCAAAACAAAATTAATCACAGGACTGGCAAATTAAGAATGTCCGTAGAGCACACCCTAACCTCACTGATGCAGCCAGCAGTGTCCTGGATGAGGTCGAGCAGAAGAGAGACCGCTTGACCGCGTGTCTTCAGACGATGGTGGCCTGAGTCCCGCCATTTTGTAAGCAGCTCTTCTGCGGAGGAGAAGGGGTCTCACAGGAAGGAGCAAGGCCAGGATGCAGGTGGACAGGCAGAAGCATGAAGGCACGGGAGGGAAAGCGTCCCTCTCCTATATCAATAATAACTATGATAAATATTTAGATGAGATCATTTCCAGAGTGCATTTAAGTGTATTGGTCCATCTTTTTTTTTTTTTTTAAGATTTTATTTATTTATTAGAGTGAGAGAGAGGGAGAGCATGAGCAGGGGGAGAGGAAGAAGGAGAGTCCCCACTGAGCAAGGAGCCTGATGCAGGACTCAATCCCAGAACCTTGGGATGGTGACCTGAGCTGAAGGCAGATGCTTAACCGACTGAGCCACTCAGGCGCCCATACTGGCCAATCTTTGTAACTATCATCTTAGGTAGTTATTATTAGCCTTGCAGTAAGCAAACTATTTAAGAGATTTCTCTAAGACCACAAACCTAGGAAGTGGCAGAGCTAGGGCTCAATATCAAGAGGGCAAAGCCCACCAGCTTTCTGTCTGCCACACAGCTGATGAAGTTACTCTAGCTGGGGAACACGAGTCGGAGGTGAGGGCAGGCCCTGACACCGCGCCAAGCATCCCAGCCAAGCCTTCTCCTTCCTATCGCTGGTCTTCTAAGTGTCTGCTGGCAGCAGCATACTCTCTCTTCCTTGCTGGCTCCCAGCAGAGGAAATTCTCCAACAGGCTATACCTTTCCAGTGTATAATTATATATAATTTAAAATTTTTCCAATAATGGATTAAGTCCCAAACATAGAGGTTAGTCACTAGTCTGGAATTTGTGGCAATAGGCACCACCTAAATATATTGGTAACTTACTGTAAATAAAATAGCATGGTCTAGGTGCTGAAATGAAACAGATCTAAGAATATGGTTATTTATTGCAACACAAAGAAGTCATTTCAAATTATTGAGAGAAAACATGGATGATGTAATAAATGATGATTAACTGACTAATTAAAAAGCAATTCAGTTGGATCTTTATCTTACTTCTTGCCATCAGCATATAAATGCATCAAATATGTAAGTATAAAAAAACAAAGCCACAAAGGTGTGGGGTAAAAACGTGGATGAATATTCTTACAATCTTGGAATGGGGGAGGGTTTTTTTCACCCCACAATGATATTGATTCAGCATACAATTTTATTTTTTTAAATTTAAATTCGATTGACCGACATATAGTGCATCATTAGTTTCAGATGTAGTGTTCAATAATTTAACAGTTGTGTACAATTTTGAATTTAAATAACATTTAAAGAGAAATAATGAGCTGGGAAAAATTAATTGCAAGCTGTATAGCAGACCAAGAGTTATTATCTTTACTATATACGAACTCCTATAAATCAATCAAAGGAAATAGGCCCATAAAAAATGGGAAAGGATACATACAGGCTTTTCACAAAAGAAGAAATACCAAACGTGAAAATATACTAAGCCCCTAATAATAAGCATAGTCACACAAGTAAAACAATAATTAAAGTGTGTGTGTGTGTGTGTGTGTGTGTGCGTGTGTTTACTCACCAAACACAAAGAATAAAAAGGCTAAGAACACAGTGTTGGAGATGTGCTGGGCAATGACTATTCTCAGGCACTGGTAGTTGGAAAGTAAATTGGCATCACTTCGGGAAGGAAGTTTAGTAATATAAGGCCCCAATTTAAAATATATACCCTAACTCTTAGACCAAGATTACCAATTCAAAGAATTTATTTTTATTGTGTTAAAATATATGCACTCTAAAATTTATGATTTTAACCATTTTTAAGTGTCCAGTTCAGTGGCATTAAGTACGTTCACATTGTTGTGCAACCGTCCCCACCATCCATCTGCAACATTTTTATCTTCCCCAAACTGAAACTCTGTATCCATTAAACACTAACTCCCCATCCCCCCTGGCCACTGCCCTTGGCAACAAGGTTCTACTTTCTGTGTGTAGGAATGTGACTACTCCAAAAATTTGTTTGAAGGCAAGAATTATACAAGAGAAATATATATATATATATGTATATATATATATACATATATATATATTTGCACAAAAGATATGTTCATTCAAAAAAAATATTTCTGAGGCTCTATTATAGGCTAGGTAATGAACAAGACAGACCAAGGTACTTCTCTCTGCACAAGTTGTGATCCAGAGAAGTCAAGTCCAGCACAAACAAGCCTGTAAGAATGAGGCATTAGGTTGCCGTAAGTACTATGAAGAAAATAAATAGATTAATGTGATAGTGATCGTGGACGGTCCTTCAGCTGGGGCAGCAAGGAAAAGGTGTCTCAAGCACTATTTATAATAAAAAACAAATTAGAAAAATCTAAGCGGCCAAGCGACATCCCTGCTAACGCTCAAGGTCCACCTGGCCGGACGTCAGTACCTGTCAGTTCACTGTAGACTCTAAGGGCCCCTCAGAACTAACCCCCATCATTCGGTGTGCCTTCTGGAGACTATTTTCCTGGAGAGAGAGAGTTTCCAAGATTTGGGGGTAGAAACTACTCCAGCAGGGTACATGCCAGTGCTGCTTTATTCTGAGAAGGAATGCGTAGCTGACAGTTTCAAGTGTTTGAGGTCCAGCCCCTCCTAAAACTGTATAATAGCAACGGGCTGATCTAAATCTTCTCTCTGTGGTTTTCCTTCGGTTCTGGCAGCCTGAGCGACGCTGGGAAAAAATGACAGTGTGTGCGCGGGAAACAGATTCCTCCCTCTTTCTTGACTAACTGACACACGGGACAGCAGGCAGGAGTAAGGGGCAATGTCTGCTGTAGCCGAAATACGTGGAACAATTCAGCCTCGAGGGCCTGGCCTGCCCTTAGCCCGAGGCAGGAAGCTCAAGGGGGACATAACGCTTTGCAGCTAAGTAATACCACGGGAATAAAAGCATGTTTGGGATGACTTTTGGCTTTAACCTGGAATTTCTGTTTCATTGGCTTCCAGAAAGAACTTTTTTCCCCACCTAAAGCGCTTAACTTGTATTTCAGAAGTTTTTGTAGCTGTATAAATATGATGTATACAAACGGACCTTGAATTAAAGCCGTCTGTCCTCAGAGTACGTGGAAGCAAAGATTCAGGATCTCAGTTTTAACGACGAGACTCTAAGACAGCAGCTTTTATACAAGCACAAGGTTCTAGAGAGTTCGCTCCACGACTTACTAGCTGTGTGTTCTTGGGTGGATTCTTTAACCTGTGATTCCGTAAAAGAGGAGTGACCATAGCACTTACTCAGAGGGCTTTTGCAAGGACAAGGTGCAAGAACGTGAAAGGCACAGTACGAGCACAGGATACGACCGTGTCCTTTCCTGGGCGTCCTGAGCCTGGCATTACTGACACAGAGTAGAACAAGACGAAAATGGAAACCCAAAATTTATTTTTGTTGGAGTAACTTGGACATGGACTGACTGATTGCCCCTGTTGGTTTTCAGCCGTACTCTCTAGGCTATCTCCTAAGCTGAATTTCAGCATGAATTGAAGCATTATCTTCAGCTTCAAAGGGACTTAGACTAACCAGAGCATCTTGGATAACGTGGGAAGGTGCAGGAGACTCAGACCAGGGCTGGGGGGGGGGGGGGTGCGTGGAGGTGGGGGGACTGTGGAGGATCTGGAGATGTTTCAGCTGGGATAAGACTCTGAGGGAACTGAGCGTTGTCTCTAAATCCTTCAAGGATAATATCATGTGCAAGCGAGATTATTAGATTTATTCTGTGTAGCTCTGTTAGTGGAGACAGATTTCGGTCTTACATATAGGAAAACCTTATTTAAAAAGATGATTGTCAAGGAAGGATGCTATCTTCTCTGGCAGAGAGCTCTACGGGGATTCTGTCACAGCATAGCTAATCACTCCCTGGGAATGGTGAGGGCACTCTGTATCAGAAACGGGCTGGACGAAGTGCCCTCTAGGGTTCTTTTCCAGGTCAGGGAGGCTGTAATTCAAAGAGCTACGGAAGCGCAACATTTTGCTGCAGGAACGTCAAGAAGAACAGCCATGGCGAGGTGTAAGGCACATACAGGCGCGCACAGAGTGTGCTTACGCGTGAACTGTAACCTTCTAAAACAAAGGAATGTCATGCACATTGAAAAAAGGGCTTTTTAACTGCTAGAAATGGAAATGTTCACACTTTAGCGTATCATATTTTATAGGTTCATGCAGACACAGGGGCCAAATGAAATGAACCAAGATCGTAGGCATTAAGTTACACTTTAATTTTATCTTTTTTCCCCTGTGATTTTGACACAAGTGATTAAAAATGAACCTGGACCTTTGACCTACTCGTTTGGTTCCGCCCCCCCCCCCCATTCACCTGTGAACCTCTGCTGATTGTTTCATAGAGCCTTGGTCAACTGCTTTTAGCAGCTAAACATTAAAGCCACTGAGAGCATAAACAGGAAGCTGGTGTTTAGGTGGGAGTTCCTAGGAATTTTATACTACTGACCACAGAGGCCAAGAGAGAAAGGAAATAGGAAAAACAGTGTAAATACCTGGGTGACTAATGACTTTGCGCAGCTTAGCTGGCTTTTCTGAACATTTAACGCGAAGTCTCTTCTAGGGAAACACCCTGAAGGTATTTCAGGACCCTGCGCGGCATCGAAGGGGCAGATACATCGGTGTTTACTGCCGGCGCTTAGCTGGCGGGTTTTGTTCCCCTACTACGGGGCAGAGATTTTCTGCCCATTTCTCCAAGCGATCGACTCCATTTGCATGCGCGGTGCAGACATTTTGCCGAGCGCCGGGGTTCCCAGGCCTCTGATTGTAAAGGGTTGTAAGGCCACCCCTTCCCTCGTTCACATGGATAGCGCCTAAGAGGATTTAGAATCAAGTGGGCACATTTGCACGGCCTTGTTCTGAAGAGGCAGCTGGAGCGCGGGCCGGCCGGCCTGGCGCAGCCAACCGCGGGTCCCCGGGGACTGCATTGTCCTCCGAGGGGCCGCCACGGGGGCTCCATTGTGCGCGGAGCAGGCCTTTTTCTCCTGCCCTCTGTCTCCCCCGGGCCTCCTCCCCCACCCCCCACGCAGACTTTTCTCTCAAGCTGCCCGGATCCCCCTGCTGCCGCATTTCCAATGCAGAGGAGCGGGCAGGGCTCGGGGCTGGCCATCTGCACGCGGAGATTGACAGCGGCCCCGGAAGGTCAGTGCCTCAACGATTTCTGCCTGAACAGCAGGCCACCCAGGCCTCCCGAGCAAAACAGGGACATCTGCTCCCCTTAATTTAGAACACTGGTTCCAATTTCACCGGAGCCCCTTGCTTAACGCCGGGCTCGGCTCCGGGGGAGGGGTCGGGGAGGGGCCGAGCAGACGCGCCGCCCGCCCCCAACTCCCCCGCTCCCCGGGCGGAGCAGCTGAGTCTGGCGGGGGCGGAGGCGGGGGTCACCCACGTGACCCGGGTGACGTCGTGCGGGGGAGGGGAGGGGGCGGGCAGAGGGGCGCGCTCGTCCCCCCGCCCCCCTCCGGCGCCTGCGACGCCCGATTCGTCCCGGGTCTGCGGAGGCGCGGGCTGCGGCGCCCTGGGGATAGGCCGTGGGCGGCCTGGGGGCGGCGATCCGGCTCGGCGAGGAAGGTCGTGCGGGCCCCGCGGCCGCGGTCCTCGGGCAGCCGGAGCTCGGGCGGCCTCAGCCTGGCCGGGAGGAACCCGTGAAGGGGCAGGAAAGTTTGCTGCCGCCAGAGTGGGGAATCCAGCTCAGCCCTTCCTGGTGCAGGTCTCCGGGCTGGCAGTTCGAGAGCCAGCGGTCAGAGGGCAAGGCCAGTTCCCGCGTGGACTGTTGACGTCGAAACTCCGCCTGCCTTTTCTGTTTCATAGTGGGTGAAAGAAGGAGGGACCTGCCTTTCTGATTGCCCACCACTAAATCCTAAGCTCCTTGAACACCGCCACCGCATTTATCCATCATTGTGTCCCCGTTCTTCACACAAATGTTTGGAGACTAAATTAACGTGTGGAGTGAAGGTGGACCATGTGACCACTGAGTAGAACTGTTCTCTTTCTTTATGACAGAAAACGAGACACGATGGAGAATGTACAGCTCGGTATTAATTACCCCCTCCCTTTTTCCCTTTGCTCCTTTGTGCCTCGGTATGCCCGCTCGCTGGCAATGGGCTAGGGATAGGAACCACCAAGACTCAGCCCTCCGATGGGGCGCTGCGTGCAAGACAACAGCTAACGGGGACTCCGGGTGTTCAGTGCAATAGTCGGGTGCCTCGATCGAGCCTCCAGAGAGAGCAGGCGGTCTAAGTTGAGTTTGAACGGTGAAGAGAAGCTTATTACTAGGAGAAGGGCCCTCTACCCACACAGGTCCCTCTGCATGGATTTCCCCGTGACCCTGTTTACCTCCGGCTTGTTCTTGAGGCCTCGGGTGAAATGTTACTTCCTGGTGACCCACATAAGGTCACCCTGTTAAGCGATCCTGTGACCGGGCACACGCCTCATGATGAGCACAGCTGGGCACAGTTTGCCATCTCTGTTCCACCGGAAGCTTCTTGAGACAGAAACTGGCCTTTCTGTGCGGGCGTAGAATCTCGATGTCCAGCACAGTGTCTTCCCCACCGTGTTCCCTAAATATGTGCTGAACCGATGAGTAACCAGACTCTCAGGGAGAAACCCATTCCAGCATTTTCCGTTGTGAATGTGAGGCCAGACTGTGAGTACCACGTGGGAACAGAATGACCTTTTAGAATGTATTATTTTGTGGAATTGGGCAGCTCAGCGATTTCAGAACTGTCTTCTGCAGAATCAGTGTGAGGCTGGCGCTCCTCAGAAAGAGCTACCGTCGTGAGACACGTTTGGGGAAGACAGGTAACCCAGGTTGCTTGTTTTCCAGGAGCCCCTAGTAGCATTTTGCAGCTGGGGGATATGGATGAAGCTAAATGAGGACTTTGCTGCACCGTCCCCCCCCCCCCCCCGCCCCAGGCCCTGGGAGGTGAAGGAGCTGCTGTGGGGAGAGCTCCTGGAGATTAATTTGCCAGCATGAAGGTTGGCTCCTTCCACCCGGTTTCTTTGTTACACCTTGGACTGATTTGTTCCTTGAGTTTCGACAGGACAGAGAGAATGGAGGATGTGGTTGGAGAGGCGTCCGTGGCATCGTGCTGTGGGAGCTGGAATTCGGCTCTCTCCCCCACATCTTAGCTGTGTGATTTTGAGGCAGTCCTTTGCGTCTCTGTACCTCAGACATTGCATTTGTGAATAGAAATAGTGGTATCTAACGAAGGATGCTAAGACTTTACAAGCTCTCATGTGTATTTAGAATTTTCCTGAGGGATATAAATTTTATTTAACTGCTAATAATTAATTAATTAAAAATTAACTATCCGACCTCTAATAGGTTAACTGAACTAATTAAGTCTCCTGGCGGTGGTGCAGGATCACGGAGGACCACGGCCTAAGGGAGGAATTTTTCTCTGCTTGCTGCCTTCTTAGCTCAAGTGAAGCGTTCTGAGCATTCATCATTACTTTTCCAGCCAGAAGGATTCTAATTCTTTAATAGCATTTGCTGAGCTCTCCCTCTAAGTAAATTTAAATTGTGATGTCATTAGACTGTTCTCAAACAGAGGAATGGAGCAGCTATAGGTAAAGATTCAGAAGTTTTGCCTACGATCAATTTTCCAGGACTGACTGAGTAGCCAAGTGCTAAGTTTCTGTGCAACGGGACTAGGATCCAGAAGTCCGTGTTATTCGAAACAATAGAGATGTGCCTACAATGAAAATGTGAATAAGATCTCGTCTCATTTGTTGAAGCTTTATTTGACCACGAAAACATCAATACTGGATTCTCAGAGAAGAAAACATTTTCAGGGCCTGTATGTTAGACCACAGTGGGAAAATTCACATTGTTTTCACATTGTACTTAAACTTCCCAGCATAAAAGAAAGCTGCTTCTGGAAACCCAAAGGTACTCTGAAAATGAGTGTAGAAATGATTTCTTACCCGTATGTGTAATATCGACAGTTTTACTCCTTCAAGTCTTTAGTTTCCGTGTAGAACATTAACTTGGGTAGAATTTGCTACCCTCGATGTTTAGAATAAATCTGTTTTCAGATGTAATCTCCAATGCATTCATGAAAGCTTTATAGTTTGAAACAAGGAGCAAGACATATTTTTTAAATGTTGCCTCTGTTCATGGATAGAATTTCCGTGCCCAGAATGGTGCCTGACCCACACATCCTGACATCACTTAAATCTTGCAGGGGTCACTTCTTAGAGATCAGAAATTTGCTCCAGATCAAAAGATTCTCTCTAAAAAAAAGGACTCTGAGAAACAAACTGAGGTCCTCAGAGGGGAGGGGGGTGGGGGAATGGGATAGGCTGGTGATGGGTAGTAAGGAGGGCACGTATTGCATGGTGCACTGGGTGTTATATGCAACTAATGAATCATGGAACTTTACATAAAAAAAATTAAAAATTAAAAAAAAAGATGCTTTAAAAGCAACATCTCATTTTAGATCTGAAGTATGCACTGGGCACTTCTTGGGTACGGCTTCTCACCTTTGGGCTTTCCCTGCCCCTTATTCCAGCCATTGATTCAGGCTCTGGGCAGCTTCCTGTGGGCACAGCCTGCCAGAGGCTTGCCCTGCGCCCGGCCTCATGTCTCTGCTGGAGCTCCCCATCGGCCCTGGAGATTCTCTGGGCCACACGGGGCACATTGCACTGACAAAGTCTGAGATGCAGGGGAGGACGTCTTGGGGGCAAAACTTTGACCTACAAAGCATAAGCCCTAATGTATAAGTGCTTCCCTTTCTCCCCCCAAGATGGACAGCCCTGCGATGTCTTTCCTACAACTCAGGCAGGACAGAAGGAGCCAGCAGCCACTTGCCAGGAGCTATGACTCATCCTTGTGTTGCTTTTCCATCCTTCTCTGCTCCGTTCTCCTCGTCCCTCCTCCTCTCTGGATCACACCCCGCGGTAAAGTGTTCGCGCTCCAGCCTTTGTCCTGGGATCCGCTGTCTGGGAGACCCAGGCGAAGACATTTCGGCATTATTTTTTACCAAATGGAGTGATCGTGTCTGCACGACTTCACACACACAACTACCCCCATCCCATCCCTCTCACTGCGAGTGATCCATCCAGTTATTTTGTGAGATGGTTCATGGCGTTGCCTCTCTCCTTCCTCTGGATATGGCGGGGCTTAGGGTGGTGAATCGTGGCTGCCTCTGCTTCGGCCACAGCGGGACCAGGGGGACGTTTGCCACTGGCATCTGGCAGCTGGTCAGCAGCCTTGGCCCTGTGCTTTCATCTGCTAACTTTAACCTGGCTCTGTTTAATTTTTCCAATCTGTATTTTTAACTTCCTCCTAAGTTTCTCATTTGCTCATTTTATCTTGCTCTATTTATGGATTTGAAGAGTATAAATAAGCAAAGATTAGTGTGAGTCGGTCTTTAAAAAAAAAATCATATGGCCCCCATGTCCCAGAGTCACGTATCATACTCTTACCATGTGACAAAGCTTTGAAAATGAAAAGAAAATCATTTTTTTTAAAGTAACAGTGGGAAAACTTTATTGTCTTCATTTGGAGACCTAATTTATTGAATTCGTTTAATCACTAATGAGCCTCTGGATTCGTATCTGCCTCCTGCCAGGGACCGGCCATATTGGTACAGTTTTTATGGGTGCCCGACATCACAGCCAAAGGAAGAGACCAAGTTTTGCGTGTTACTCCCCCGCCGTGGAGACGGAAGTGTAAAACCCGAAGAGTGCATTTGGTTCCGGAAGCAGCATGTTCCACACCTGGGAAAACTGCTTCAACCAGAATACCATTCAAAGGTTAACAGCTTTGAGAAAGGACCAGAAAAAGGAAAGGTTCTTCATCAGGTCCGGGTTGTGGTACTACCACTCGGGCCAAAGAAGCCAAATGGGCTTCTGGAAGTAGAGGGATCCGTGCTGGGAACAGAGGCCATGTGGAGTTATTGGCAAGCCCCAATGGAAAAATCACAATGCAGACCTCCAGGATTCTGGAGCCTGGCTGTGCCATTGGCAGCAGAGAACTCTGCAACTTTCTAACAATGACTCTTACGTGCTATGGGGAACCAGTAGAGAGAGAGAGCTCCTAACCATGGACACCACCTAACCATGTGGCCAAACCAGCCCATTGCGACTGGGTTCTTTCAGAACCACCACATCATGTCATGGGGTAGGCCAAGGAACAATTCCCTGTAAGACTGGACTGGTGCTTCTGGAATTAAGCACAAGAAGGACTAGGGGACACGGCCAAGCAGCACAGGGGCTCCACGTCACCCACCGTTCCTGGGCCAGCACCTCCCCGTCAGCTCACACCTATGACCATATGGAGGATCCTTTATGATTGAAGTCGGTTGAAGAGGAAGGGTCTCAAGCTTGCTGGTGGACCAGCTCTGTATGGTGCAAGCTGAAAACAGTGACTGCACCATGGCCCCATTCAAGGGTGGCCTTGAACAACAGTGGTGAGGGAAAGGTTCGGGTGGTGTCCCCGGTCATCTACTTTGTGTTGAAAAAGAAGCGGCCTGAGGTGAGACTTGCGGGCTGTAGCAAATGGCTTGACCGAATGGGCAGGGGCCTAGAAGGAGAAAATGGGCAAATTAGCAACCAGGAGGTCTGGGGTAGACATTGCATGGACCTGTAAGAGGGCGTACTGTGGGATCTTTGTGTTGCGTTCACAAGAGGGAGGCACCAAGCATGCAGAGAGACAAAATGACGGACCAGTTAACGGCACCCGGCCTCTGTCATCAGCCACTTCTAGTATCGGCACAACTACACATGGGTAGAAGAGCCACGGAGGCAGGAGTAGAGGCTATGCGTGGGCCCACTAGCCTGGACTTCCACTTACCCAAGGTTTTCTAGCTCCCGCGGCAGCCAAATGGCTAGTATTCCAATAGCAGAGAGCAATACTGAGCTCCCAATATAGCACCACCCCGTAAGGAGAGCGACCTGACACTCTGGCAGGCTGCCTACATTGGACATCTTCCAACGTGGAAGAAACAGCAATTCATTTGAACATGAATGGACACATATTCTGGATATGGACTTTATATTTCTTGCTCTTAGGCCTCAGGTGACACCACTATCCAAGGCTTAAACGGTGTTACATCCACTGTCATGGAATCCGATATAACATCACGTCAGACCAAAGAACACAGTTTTTCAGCAAAGGAGTTGTTGGCATGAGCGCGTGACTCCACTGTTCTGTCTCACGCTCTCCATCTCGAAGCCGCCAGCCCCCAGAGCAGAGCACAGACAGACGTGTTGAAAGCTGGCCTGATGTGCCGGCTCGAAGGTGATACTTCTCTGGCTGGAGCGCCGTTCTTCGGGATCCAGAGGAGACCTTAAATCAAAGACCTTTAAATGCCACTGTGCTCACAATGGGTGGCATGCAGGAGTCCAGGAACCAAGGAGTAGAAGCAGAAGCGGGCCTACTGACCATGACTCCCAGTGACCTACTTGAAGAATTTGGGCTTTTCATCCTCACAAAATTGAGCTCCGTGAATTTGGAGGTTCTGGTTCCCAAAGGGGAGGATACTTCTGGCAGGAGACACGGCGATTGCCTCTTTGAAGTAGTAGTGTGGCCAATTCATGGGCAATTCTAGCTCCTTGCACCAAGAAGCCAACAGGCAAGAAGAAAAGTCACTGTCTTAGCAGGGCTCATTGAACCTGGTCATCAGGAACAGGCAGGAAGATACTGTCATGTACAGGGAAGGGAGGAATAATGTAGAACCAGGTGACCTACTTAGGTACTTCTTGGTTTCCCTAGTCCACCTTTGAAGGAAAATAGACCACAGCCTGAGAGGGGCATGATGGCTAGTGGCTCAGACCCCTCAGGGATGAGGGATTGGTCTTGTCAGGAAAACCACCGAGATCTCCAGAGATGTTGTTGAGAGTGAGAAAGATCTTCGGTGGGTAACAGGAGGGAGAAGATGAGTATCCGTTGTCACCCTGAAACCAGCTATCGCATCAAGATCTATAATTCGTCCCACTCACCTTCCTCTGTTAAGTTCCCACTAGGAGCAGAAGCTCATTGGTATCTTGAGGAGCTTTCCCCAGAACCTCTAAGAAGAGCAGGATCCAAGCACTGTAAGGGGTGGACTGTCATGGATGCTTGGATACTGTCCAGATTCCTACTCAGGAAGATTCCTATTCAGGAATGAAGGTCTTATTCGCCAGCTGCCGGGAGTTCTGTGAGAAGATGGCCCTTCACTCTTAGCCTGGGGGGGTTGCCTCATGTAAGGAAGACTGCCTGGTCACCTGAAGATCACGCCGCCTCCCAGGGACAACCTGCATTAAATGCCCCCCTTCCCCTAATTTGGGACAGCTCTAAAAGGCTACTTCCGGTCCAGAGATCCGTGTTGGTTGGCTGATGCTTTCACTGAGACTGCGCTACGTCTCGACTTCTCCCTCTGTTAATCCTCCCCCTTCCCAGTTGATCCCAAGAACACTCCTTAATAAACAGCTTCCTGGGAGCATGACCCATAACAGCAGTAAAACTTGGGTTATTACCAGATGAAATAGTTTGTTTTCGAAGCCTGGGGAGCCCTGTGAATAAAGAAACTTCAGTTATACAAAGTAGTCGGTTTTGTTAATACCAAACCATAATTATGAGTCTCTTGCTAGTCACCAGTTGATTTTGATCAAACGTACATATATGTAGAAAAGTGAACTTTTTGTGAGAATTCCTGAGTACATTCAATCTGGGCATATCTCACTTCAGATGCCAGATTTCCCACTCTGATTTCAATTCGCTGTTTGGATTTTAGCCATTTTGTACGAGAGAATGCATTTCCCCAGAGCTAAGTAGTTGCAGACATTCCTCAGAGTTTTGATACATGGTCAGAAACTTGAGGAGAATCTGTGAATTCATATATTCATCTCTAGAATCCTAAGGTTTGGTGCCCCTGTGCAGGCATGGTTTGTTTTTCAGCTCAATCCGTGCTTGAAATCGAACCACACTGACAAAGCAAACGTTTAATAATTCAGGTATCTGCTGAGCTGCGCATTCCGTGGGCAACTGTAGGAACTTCAAAACGTGATTCATTTTTGTGAAACTCTCTGAATCTTTTCTTGAATCATGACCTTATATTCACCCAATAGTAGCTCTCTAAACCCTTGGAGGTTTGGGGGAGCTCAGGGCAGATCAGGAAAGAGGGATCGGTGTGGCCCCAGCTGCCGTCCGTTTGCTCACGTGTTCCTTTAACGCCAGAGCGCCTGCACCAATCATCAAAGCAAATTTTTCTTTGCCACTTTAATTCCGTGTCTTATTGTATCGGCAAGAAAGTTCCATCTTGGGAGACTTGGGGAAAAGAACGAGGTGGTTCCTCTGGGTTTTGTTATGAGCAAAAGTGATCAATCAGAGGAAGGAGTTCAGAAAGCCTCTTTAACAAGTTTGCCCAACTTAGCACTCTCCCTGTGCGAAATAGGATAAGCTCCCCCCGCCCCGCCCCTGCGATTTCTGTGCAGTCCATATACTGAGAGTCAGGAGGGGACGAGTATCAAGAAAACGGACGCGTGATCATTTGCTGACGCTCCTCATGCGATTAGCCCGAATGGCCACGTTCACTGGCAAATGCTTCTGATAAATGATACAGTGGAAGTTGGGCACACATGCCTCTTTTCTTGACTTAAGTAAGGAACTGACAACTTTTTCCTCTTTTTGTGTGATCCTTCTGAGGCAAGCGAACTAGGTTTTCCATTTGATGTCACACGTCCCAGGTCTTTTACTGGAAGGGGCCCATGGGCTGATCCATCGTTGGTGTTGACATTGCACAGGGCCGCAGGTGGGTCACACCTCCCCTTCCCTCCCCCACTTCCTATCAGCCCCAGCGCTGCCCTTCATGGTTTGGATGATCCTGGCAGCTCTAAAAGTCTCCAGGTAGAAGGAGTGTAAGCGCAAGCCCCCTCACGCTTCCCGGCTTTGAAGCTCGGGCACGTGAGGGCCCGTAGGGGTGAGGGCTGCAGAGCGTGGGAGCAGCAGGTGGACGCGGCAGGAGGACCCAGGGAGAGCCGGACAGTTGGGGCGAGCGATGTAGCCCAGGACTGTGAGAGCCTGAGTCAGAGCTCACATCTTTGGGGCCCACGTGCTTTCCCAATTAGGTTAGGTCATCGGCCTCACAGGGACTTCCCAATTGATTTAGCCAGCACCAGGGGAGCTGGTCTATGAGAATACCGAGTGAGCCCAGCCCTCCTTTTTGCCTCATCAATATGCATTTCGATGTCAAAATGCAGCAGTACTTTTCCTCTTCTTTTCAAAAACATCTGCACTTTCCCCTGGACTTTTCCATGGAAGCGGCTGCTATTGAAAATAATAGTAGACTTTCCTAGTACTGGTGACTTGGTCCTTTTCAGCTCTGACTGGCCGTTTGATGGCTTCTCCCTCCCTGTTCACCTGTGCAATAAGGAACCTGGTTCCTTCACCAGGAAACCACATGAAGTTTCTCTCCCCAGACTCCCCAACTCAGATCCAAAAGAATCTTCCTCGGTTTCTTCAGGTCTGTTCTGCATAAGAATCTAGAAGGGCTCCCTGACGCCTACTGTGCGTAAGCTCCGTGTCATCTGGGACGTAGTCTTTCTTTATCACCACCGTTTCCTTGGCTGCAAGAATAGCGCTGGTTCAAGGGCGACCCTCAGATGGTCTTTGCTGCCGGGCACTGGGCTCTGAGCACGCAATTGGCAGAGTGATTGCCTTGCAGGAGATCAGAGCTGGGGATGAGGAGACGCGAAGAGACTGACGTTTAAACAGATCATTTCCATACAACATTTTAGTGCTATGAGTGAGGGGTGGAGATCAGGGAAAGCAATCCAGAGATGACGTCTGTGCAGAGTCCGGAGGACACTAGGAATTTACCAATCCATCTACACTCCTCAAGCTAACGACGGGGCCATTTGCCATCTGCTCCCCTTCCTGCCCTTATCTTTTTAATCTAAGTTCTCCTTGCTCCCCAGCCAGCCAGCCCTTCTGTTCCAGGGAACTAATCTACTTTCTGTAACCCCCAAGGACTGGCTGGATACTGTCTGGCTGCTTTCGTCCACACTAGCCTTTCTCTGTGAATATATGTTCATTATATCCCAAAGGTCTTCCTCAAACCCAAGGGCTCTAGGCAGCCTTCCCCAATGAATTCTCTTCTGATCCCTTTATTTCACTCCTACTCAGAGCTTAAGCTTTTAGCTTGTACAGTCCGATTCTAAGAACGCAGATAAATCACACTGGCGCTGAGCACGATTTGGATGTCTCTAGATAAAAATCATTCAAAGGAAGGTGTCAGGGTTCTCCTCGTGTACTTTTATAACGGCAGGAAATGGAGTGCTTGTTGCCTTGCATTTCAGTGTGAAGTCAGCACAGGGGAAGGTGCCCACCTCCTTTGCCCAGGGACTCCTGGTGTGCTCATGTCAGGACTTAGTTCTCTCTATAAATCTAGCGCTGTTCATAGATATGAATATTTGGGGAGAAATCTGGAGGGGAAGTGTGTTAAAATGGGTTTTATAACCACTATCAAATTTTTATATTTGACTCCCAACTGTGTTACAGATTCTTTAGGAATTTTCCATCTTTGTATCCATACGGAAGAGTAGTTAAGGAAATAAAATTATAATAATAACTCAATAGTTGTGTGAGCGCTTTACAGTTCACATTGAAAGGAAATGTCACCTCCTCTGAGAAGCCATCCTGAATTTCCAGGAGGGTTGCCCTCCCCTTTCTTTGTGCTCCAGCATCTCTCGCGACACCTCTAGCCTGGCACCTTCCGTGAAGTACCGTCATTTATGTTCCGCACCTGACTTCTCAGCAGAGAGATTTCGTCAAGAGTGGGGAGCTTAGCTTTTTCACGCCTCTATGGTCCAGCTCCTGGTAAAGCTCAACACCCTATAAAAAGACCTAATAGATAAATAAATGAATGAATGGCTAACGAATAAATGAACATTATTTCTGCAGTAAGTGTTTGATCAGGCTTGTCATATTCCTCTTTGATGGTAACAGAATAAAGAAAAATAAGAGCGGATACATCTTGCTGATAACTGTGGAAAACATATTTGTGGGAGCAAGTTTGGAGTTGTCGATGAAATTAAGTCTCTACATTTTCCTGAGAGTTCTTTTCTTTCCAGAATAGATAGCAATGAGTTAGTGGTGCCCATTTGAGCTCTTACGTCTGCAGAGCTGGGAAATTGATTTAATTAAGTCCTGTCTTTCCCCAAAAGTTAGAAGAGAAACAGTGTTCCGAGAGTTGGAGAAACAAAATCATGGAACAAATAGTTACCATGTAAGTTATGGAGTATTAGGCGCTTCTCTGAGTATTTTCTCCTTCATGATTAAATGTTAATCTCGGAGTTATGCACTATAATAATAGATCCAACTGAAAACGTGTGTCTGGCACTAATGCATAAAATATGTGCATGCAATTTGAAGGCTGAAAAATGGCACATTCTTGGGGTAGGGGAGATGAAGAACGGTCTGAGAGTTCCTGCCACTCTGGGGAAACAGAACGTGATTATCTACAAGGTTAGCTGATTTTAAATACTGATTGCCAAACTGTTCAATAAAATATGAATACTTATTATGGCAAGCCATATCACATGTTGCATATCCTATTTCGGGGGCGACGTGCACCTTCTTAAAGAAACATGTGCTAACTAGGTAATGTCAAACATTATGAAGTGAGTGGAAATGGAGACTGAAGTTCCCCTTGTCCTATTGGTTGCTCCACTGGACTTTAACTTCTAGGAAAAGACTAAAACTATAAACAACCCTCAGTAGCCATGGCAACATGCATAAGAAGGTAATTATTTTTTCTTTACATTTTTAAATTTTAGAGTTTAACAGCTATTATATGCATTGCCTCAGGCCCACAATTCCTGCAGTTGGTCATTAAGTATCAGGAAATGCCCTCTCTCCCAGTCATTATTGCTTAAATAAAATGCCACTTACAAGCCTGGCGAACAAAAGAGCTACAGTGTCTGTGTAAGGCATACCTTGCCTATTGTAGTGACTTGGCAATGAGTGCTCGTACCCCCAGAGCACCTGGCCCAGGAGCCAGCTTGTGTCCCAGGAGCAGCCTTCACCAGGAAACCTTTTCACTTAGGGTTAATGAGACTCAAGAAATAGCTCCGTCCTTCCGGTGCACACCCCAGAAGAAAGGCCCCAAGCCCACGTTCTCGTATGGTCCACCAGCTGCCATAGGAGTGCTGCAGGGCCAAGTGTTCTGAGTAAGGCCAGCGGACGTTAATTCCATCATATTGTGGAGAACAACTCTCTGAGGTTCCATTTTGGAAGTTTAGGTTTTGTACGAGTGTTTTTTAAGGAGGACTTATTCACAAGGAATCCAATGATTGAGAAGGTGGAAAGGGAGAATTTACTTACAAAATCTGAGGTGTATTTTACACAGGCAGAGTGACTGACTCGTAAGCCAGAAAATTCAGTCCAAATTAAAACCAAAACTCCTTTCCCTGGCTACAGAGGCTCCTTTTCCTTGGCCTTCCCCACCCCCCCCCCATACCCCCCCCCCCCCCCCCGCCGCCCCGGGCAGCTTACCCTAGACAGGTGCCAACGTCACGGCTTCGGTTTGCCTGCAGGGGCAGTGTCAGAAAACCTGTAGCTAAATCGTGGAAGGAGCCGAGATGCCCTTCAACAGATGACTGGATTAAGAAGTTGTGGTCCATATATACAATGGAATATTACTCAGCTCTCAGAAAGAACGAGTTCTCAACATTTGCTGCAACATGGACGGCACTGGAGGAGATAATGCTAAGTGAAATAAGTCAAGCAGAGAAAGACAATTATCATATGATTTCTCTCATCTATGGAACATAAGAACTAGGAAGATCAGTAGGGGAAGAAAGGGATAAAGAAAGGGGGGTAATCAGAAGGGGGAATGAAACATGAGAGACTATGGACTCTGGGAAACAAACTGAGGACCTCAGGGGAGGGGGATGGGGGAATGGGATGGACTGGTGATGGGTATTAAAGAGGGCACATATTGCATGGTGCACCGGGTGTTATACGCAACTAATGAATCATCGAACTTTACATCGGAAACCGGGGATGTACTGTATGGTGACTAACATAATATAATTAAAAAATCATTAAAAAAAAAAAAGAAATTAAAAAAAAAAAAAAGAAAAGAAAACCTGTCCCCAGATGACTCGTGCAAACAAAAGGAAAAATCTGTACTGAAAACTCAAGCTACTCTAGGAAGTTCTAAATTTAGATCGGATTTTTCTTCCAAGACTTTGTTTGTACATCAGTTTTGGGAATATGGAACAAGCATTGCCCATGGAAACACTGTAATAAATGTGGCTGTGCAAATGGAACCCCTACTGAAGGTGAAATGTTACACATTAGCAGAAACATCTTTTCTCCGTTGTGTTTTCTCCATCTTTTCCAGCTACATGATGGGTGAAACGGGCTTTCGTGGGCTGGCGTAGGAGGTAGACGGCCACGCGCTGTGGTGCCTGTGGGAAAGCAGTCCCCAGTCAAGAAGCTGCCTGGAGAAACTCTCCTCCTGCCGCCAGACCTTCTCAGAGAGGAGCGAAGTCCCTCCATGGCTTCTGAGAAGACGCACAGAAGGAAGAAGGGGCAGGCTTTCCCATGTAAGGGACGTTCATAAATTTTAGGAGCCGCCGGCACTTACTTTAGAAAGTATTACAACCGTATTAGACTGAAGGTGAACTTGACAGAGTTTAGAACAGGAAGTTGAATAAGGAAACATAAACAGTAAAGCAAAATACAGAACCAAGATTTGAACAGAGATAGACACGGCAACGAAGAACTTCATAGCAGAGGTATGAGCAAGACCAACGAACGTTCTGGTGCCAAACAAGGCAATGTCAAAATTTCTTTACTAGAAAAAGTAAAGAAATTTGAGAGCAGCAAAGCAATGGATCGTGATGCCGATGGCACAAACTTTCTTTTCTTCTTTTGTCCTGGTCTGGATTGATTCTAAAAGTTAATAAATTCCGAACAGTCTAAGCTACCACAAGGTCGGGTGTCCATCCCACTCTGCATCCATGAGCCACATCCTTGCCACTTGGCCCACCCCTCAAAAAGCTGTGAGCAGCAAAGGCTCTCATTCTAGACAATTTCCCAATTGTTTTTGCTCCCAAATGGCAAGAGAGAGAAATTTTTTTTTTTCAGTCAGAATAAGGGGTGAGGTGGGATGCAGGGAGGGGAGTAAAAGATGGAGCCATAATCCATGAGGAAGAACAGGAATCAGTTTAAGGGATTATCAGGGGCAAGGGTCCTTTTGGGAGAGAGAGAGAGAGAGAGAGAGAGAGGACACCATGATTCCCGGGGAAAGGAATTTAAGTAGTGGGCCAGGAGGAAGGCAGAGGAATGCTGTGTGAGATGCATGAAATGATGTTTGGAATCTTCCAGAAAAAACAACAACCCACAAGTAAAAACGTATGCGATGAGATCAAAAGTCTTGTGGTATCAAGGAGGGAACAGAAGGTAAATTCCTAAGGAAGAACAGCAACTGTGGGACTGACCGAGAACTCTCCAGATTGCCAAAATGGGGAGTCTGGGCCCAGTTTCCCTAATACCCAAGGTGCCAGCAAGTCTCCCGTGCTCTTCAGAGCTCCTCAGGAGGAACTGACTTTCTGTTCTCCTCACCATCCAGTTTGGGCATTGCTGGGGAATCTGTGTTTACCTGTCCAGCTCTACCTATGACCCCAGAGAACCACCCCAGCTGGGGTGGGGGCCAAACTCCTTATGTTTTTGAGGAAGTAGAGAGGGATTCAAACACCATGTGTTTTGTTATCACACATGTCCTGTCATTGGTGGTGGGAGGGTGGCAATTTGTTCCATTTGCCACCATTGGAACAAAATGGCAGATGATGGAGATTTTTCAAAGCTGTTTGGAAAGTGCTTCTCCGGGCCAGTTAAGAAAAGGGCCATGCTATGGTATTTTCACTGCACCAAAACAAAAACATGGCTGTCCTAAAGGCGCTATTGGAAGAGCAGGGGAGCTAGCCGTCTGATGGTTGGGATAGATTGAAAGCACAGATGAAATCACATCAATGGTAGGAGACTTTTCCGGCTCCTCAAGACCTGGAATTTTGAGCATCTGTGGGACTGGTTCCAGTCTCATTTTTCAACCCTTAATACAGAGGCTTAACACTTTCAAATACGTTAATTTCAGAAAAACGCTTCTTGCTACTTAGTTCAAATAACCTCTTCCTGGATGAATTAAGTGAAGAGGAATAGGAAAGTCAATTTAAAAAATAGATTCATTCCAATCGAATGAGATTGTTGAAAGTCTGACTTGGTGGGAAACCCTAAGCCCCTGGGATGTCTGCCACAGAAGCCGTGTCCTCGTGGCATGGTAACTTCTCGGCTCCGTGATGTGGAACACGTTGGACAACACGGATCATAAAAATATATCAGTCTCCTGAATGTTCGGCCCAGAAAGTTCATGCTCAGGTTAACAGCCTCCTTGTCAGCTGGATCAGAAGGTTTCTCGGTTGTTGAAGGCTCTAGCTCATTTCAAAACAGGTTCTGAGTTGGGTAAAAAGAATTATAGATGCTATCCTGTTGGTTGTTCCCCAGCTTCATTGGGTTCCTTCATGGATATTATCAGAGTAAGTCATTTGTAAAAACTTCACTGAGTTGCATACATTGGAGGGAGATCTTTCTGGAATCGCTGAATGTCTGGATTTCGAGACAATGTGAAGCAAATGTGAAGTTTGGTTGTTTTAAGTAGTTCACTTGACTGGTAGACTTCCCGAAGCAAGTTATTGAGGGAGTGCGTCAACAAAATCATAAAAAATGATTTATCTTCGTGCATTCATCCTTTGCTTGTATTTCACACGTGACCTTAGACTGGGCTGGGCTACAGTCCCTTGGCCTCCAAGAATCACAGATCGTCAAGAGGTCGAAAGGGATGGAGAGCTCATTGAGGCCAAGGGCACACTTTTCTGTAAAGGGCCAGATAGTAAATATTTCAGGCTTTGTGGGCCATCTGGTCTCCGTCACGACTATTCAGCTGCCTCTGTGGCGTGAAAACAACCGTCGATGATACAGAAATGAAGAAGTGAGGCTGGGTTCGAACACAACTTTATTACAAAAACAGGCCACATGTGGGATTTGGCTGGTGGGTTTTAGTTCGTCAGCCGCTGATCTCATCCGACTTCCGCACTTACAGATAAGGAAAAAGGAAGCTGAGGAGATTGGGAATTCCCCAGAGTCACTTGCTGGTTCGTGGCAAAGCCAGATCCCAAACCTAGAAATTCTATCTAGAATCCAGCTTTATTTCTACCATGACACACTAGTTCTGTCTCCCTCATGAGGCTGCTCCTGTCCTCAAGATGACACAGGTTTGAGTCAGAACGCTGTGTTTGAGGAAATTGTGCTCTAGTGACAATTCAATTATTTAATAAAAAGCACTTTGAAGAAGAGATTTTATAGGAGATTGTCACTGATTATTGACATTACTCCCAGTGCCCGTGTTTTGTTTGAAGATGGCATCAGGGGAGTGACAAATTAAAAGACTGTTATTATGTCATAGGGTCTCATTTTAACATTTTTTACTAGAGTTGACTTGAATAAAACTAGCAAACTAGGGTTTCCAATTTACCAGAGAACCATCAGCCCCCAGAGCAGAAGTCCTTACCATGGGATTCAGGGGGTTAATGAATCCCCGAACTTCATACAGAAATGTCTGTGTGAGCACTTTTTTTCCCTCAGGACAGGATACACGGTTTTCTTCAGATCCTCAGAGGGATTTTGTAAACCGCCCCCTCCAAAAAAAAACAGTTACAGGATTTCAGATGATGGAAGATTCTCGTCCCTCCAGGCTGCCTGAACAGTCTGAAGAGGGAATGCAGAAACTCCAACCAACCACATCCCTTCCTCACATCCGCCCTCAGTGGCGGGCACTCCAGAGGGTAGTTAGATGGCCACCAAGAGGGTCCCGAGAAGAAGGGAAAAGTAGTCATGGTTACAGACGGATACAAAGTATAATTGTGAGACAATTTTAGCATCAGAGGGTCAGAGGCAATGGTGCTCGAGGTCAATGGGCAGCCCATTGCAGTTTAGCTTAGCAGCTGGCTCAGAGCAAGACTCCAGTCGATGACTAGGTACATGAGGTAAAATTCAACGCCCAGAAGCTCATACGTGGGCTTCATTTCTGGCAATATGGTGGATTGAGTTGACTCAGCCACCCCTCCTGCTCCAGACAGAGAGTGACCCTAGAGGAAATAGAATGGAAAAGAAATTGTATTGTTGTTTTTTAATACAAGTTGAATTCAAAAGAAAGAAATGGAAATGCTCACATGCCCAAAGCAAAGAGTGAACTAAAATCAGAATGGTCAGCTTCAGCTGAAGCAACAGTGGCCCAGGAGGTGAAAAGCCAGACTTTTCATTCCCCTGCGCGGAGAAGAAACATGGCGTCGGGTCTACTCAAGGAGACACGTGTTTTAGCCTAAAGGCAGAACTCTTAAAGAACTGTTGGTTTGTGAGATGGAGTTCAAGAAACCTCCATCCTATGGCCCAGATAGGTATTAAGGAAGCTTTCTACCCAGCCTAGTGCTCCACGTAGGAGAAAATGTCTACAATAAATAAAAATAAAAGCCAAACTTGCACTTCATGCTCGGGGGGTGGGATCTGAATTTACATTTTTTAAAAATTTTTTATTTTTCTCACTGGCTGTCTCTATCTCTGTCAAATAAATAAATAAAAATCTTTAAAAAAATTTATTTATTTTTATTTATTTTTTTTTATGTAAAGTTCGATGATTCATTAGTTGCGTATAACACCCAGTGCACCATGCAATACGTGCCCTCCTTACTACCCATCACCAGCCTATCCCATTCCCCCACCCCCCGTCCCCTCTGAAGCCCTCAGTTTGTTTCTCAGAGTCCATAGTCTCTCATGCTTCATTCCCCCTTCTGATTACCCCCCCTTTCTTTATCCCTTTCTTCCCCTACCGATCATCCTAGTTCTTATGTTCCCACACGTGGATCAGGGCTCCCTGCCTGAGGAAAAAATGCTCCAAACTGAAGAGTGCGTGATGTCCAGCGGATGCGTGCCCAGAACCAGGGCAGACACCCCACTGCCCATGGCACACCGACTCCCACACAAACATGCCCTCTACGGTGGATTAGCTTCTACCAGAAGAGTTCACCTACACACACCGCTAAATTGCCGTGGGACAAACAAAAACGACAGAGGCTGAACAATCTGTAGAGACTATAAAATAAACATTTTTAAGTTATAGAATAAGGCACAGAAACCACTAGGAAAGAATACGTTAAAAACAGCAATAACAAAGGCTCGCAAAAGCACACATAGAAATTATAGGAATGAGAAGGACGGCCATTAATCATGGATCTGTAAAACAACAGCTCTCCTGGGCCTGAGCCTGAAAATTGAGGGCCTTGGGAACCCTTGGTGTGCAAAGCTTGGGGAAGAGGGGCCATCTTCCTGACAGGTCTGACGTACCTACCTGTCCTCTCAAGACTGCTCTACCTTGAGAGGAAGAGAGGGAAGTGTCCACCTGCCCTCCACTTTCTTACCAGGCCTGGAATCCTCTAGTGAGTAGAGCCTTGCCAGGGCTGGAAGAGCTGTCAAGGGTGGTCTTCTAAAGGCCACATTGATCGGTGCTTCTCTGAGTAAGGACCTGAGCCCAGGAGGAGGGGACATATCGCAAAGCCTGTGGGAGACTTCGTCAGGAGCCTTGGAGAAAGCGGCTTTCTCCCCGGGGCAGAATATGTAACAACAGGATGAAACATCAGGATCACTGAGCCGACTCCCTCTATAAAACGCCCTGGCCGGCAGTGCTCTCCGACCCACTGCTGGCCTGGTCTCTGGAAGCTGGCTGCTGCCCTCTCCACATCTGCCTGACCCTCTGTGGTTCACACCTCAGTAAACCGTGACCCGCATTCTCCTGCCTGGTTCCCCAGACACACACACTCCCCGTGCCTCTGCTTTGGTACAGTCCCCAGCCCCGGCTTGGTCATAGCCCGTGGACGACCGAGATCCTGAGCAACAGGATCTTTCCAGAAGGCAAACTCTCCCCTGGCTTCTGTTCCTAGGAATCAATGCTTTCTCTGAGAACTTTCTTTTTTTTTTTTTTTTTTTAAAGATTTTATTTATTTATTCAACAGAGATAGAGACAGCCAGTGAGAGAGGGAACACAAGCAGGGGGAGTGGGAGAGGAAGAAGCAGGCTCATAGCAGAGGAGCCTGATGTGGGGCTCGATCCCATAACACTAGGATCACGCCCTGAGCCGAAGGCAGACGCTTAACCGCTATGCCACCCAGGCGCCCCTCTCTGAGAACTTTCTGACACGTAGGAGAGCATCGGGAAAAACACACTTGATTTGGAAGCTGGAGATAAATTTTCACAGGTCCCTTACTCGGGGGAGCCCCAGAGAGCTGCGGTTATTAGTATTTTGCAGAGATTTGGGCAGCACACGCTAATGGCCCAAGAAAATAATGCCATTAGCACCGTAATGATGGGGCAGCCTCTCTGCAGGCAGGACGCCCATTGACTTCAGAGGGACCTGGGCCCCAGGTGACGTTCAAATGCCCTCTGTCTCCTTTCTTTGTTCATCATGTACCTGGTCCAAAGCTGAATCAGCAGCGCGAGCCAATTCTGGGACAAAATGAAGACCTTTGTTATCTTAAATTACTTGTACCGTCTAACTCCCTATATAAAGCACGATGTCTCTTAATAAAATCACCTTGATTTCCATAAGTACGTAGTGCATCGTCACAGGGCTGATTTTATTAGGCCACTGGGCCCTCAGAGAGTGTTAAAGGCTGGCACAAAGGATGTCAACTTAGGAGGGACAGCTGAGTGCCCAGCTTTCTACCAGAAACTCCAATCTCGATTCTGGCTATCTAAACAGATTTTCATTTTAAATGATATCTCAAGACCAAAGTTGTAGTCAAGATATTCTTTATTATAGCCCCAAATCAAATCCCGAGGACCCCCCCCCCCCAGGTAGGCTACTTCTAGCAAAGCATTATGAGAATAAAAGATTTTCAAGTCAGCTTTTGCTCCTTTGTTAAAAGTCGTAAGCAGGAAGGTCACCTGTTTTGACTTCCTTTGCACTATTCCCCATAAAGCAGACCCGACGCCTTCTGGATCTGGGCCGCAGTTTTGATGCGTGCATGTATGATGCATTTCTGGGGCCTTCTAGCACCAGCATAGCCGGGGGCCCCGGGGCGATCGGGAAGGTGGGTACAATGCAAGGAGCACAATTGTTGAGTGTCCATCAGGGAGGCGAGCACCAGCAGGGAGGTAGGGCTGAGTCCCAGGTCTGCCATCAATCGGCTGTGCGACTTTGGACATACCACTCAACCTCCTTGCGCCCGGGCGTCCTCATCTGTAAATTGGAAATGCTCACAGCCTGTCTCATACAGTTGCTCTGAGGATCACTGTGTCATACCATACAGCACTCACCTTACACTATGCTGCTTTTGAGCTCCGGGAACCTTCCTTCACGTCCAGAGCAAGCACGTAACATCACACACCCAAGAGAGGAATCCCTCCTGAATTCCCTACGCAGGAGAAATCCTTCTATGGCCTTGCGGCCGCCGGGGAACACAGAGACACTTCTAGGAGGATTTGAGCATTCTTAACTGAAAGGACATGTTTTGATTAAACAAGAACAGGACTTCGGAAGCCCCAAGTCGTAGAGCAGGGATGATTTAGGTTGCTAAGTGCAGGCTCTCCTGACGAATGGCGGTAGGACTGGCACCTAGCTCACAGGTTCCTGGAGAATTACATAGGACGGCCTGTGTCAAAGTGATGAGCACAGCACTCGGCACGGGGAGGGCGCTCGGGGTGTGTTGGCTGTGCGTGCCCTTGAGGCTCCTGAGCACGGAGGCCTCTCGAACGCTCCGCCGACCCCGCAGCGAGGTGGCTTGCTCTGGTGAGGAATCAGGGAACCTGAGCCATTACGCGAGAGTTCTACAGCATGTGCTGGAACCAGGGCTGGAGCCAGGGCCATGGGGCTCCGTGGCCAACGCTTTCTACAATATGCCCCTCTGTTCCTCATCCTGGTGTTTTGAGAATGCGAAGGCCTCCTACCGGGCTCACAGGATTTGACCCCCTCCGAGCGCAGTATTCGTGCAGCGTTTCCTCGCAGGCAGCAAGGTGGCCAGCCCTCCCGGAGCAACTCTTACCTCCGGCGATTCTGCGATGCCATGCTGGCCGGCTTACACATGAGGCCATCATTGACCAGGAAGAATGTTCCAAGACCCTCCAAACCCCAGGCCCCTGAAGGCACCCCATGACTGGGGAGGGGGGGGAAATCAACTACCCTGTAAAATGTTTTTAAACCCTAATTAGTGGGCCAGCCATTATTATGCAACCAAACCGCATCACACCTCCCACAGCAGTCCTTTCGTAACACTGTTGATTCAGGTTTCAACTGCGGAGGGTTTTTTTCCCTCCTTTCTCCCACTGCTGCTAATGTGTGGAATTCCTTAGCTCCTATTCATTCCTGCAAGGGACCGCGGTGACCGTGGCCTGGTGTCTCCCCTGGAAAATGACCCAGAGCCCTTGATGAGCAATACGATGCAGCGAGCTGGCTTTCTTGTTCTCTACACGTGCAACAAACAAACCAACCCTAAGGAGTAGAAGGCACAGAAGTCCCTAAAGTGTCTATATTCATTCGTTTATTCATTCATTCATTCATTCATTCATTCATTCAATCATTCATTCATTCGATCTGCACCTGGATCTCGAAATTGCTAGGAATAAGGCGCCGAAGAGCGCCGTGTTGTGGCTGCCTCCGCGGGTGGATTAGTGGCTGCCGTGGCGGGCTGGCATCGCACCGTACTGTCCAATTTAGAGAGGACTTGCACGTGCGTTATTTCATGTGGTTCTTCCCAAACGCCAGGAAGTCGGTAGAGCATTTTACAGGAAAGGCCACGGCACCTCCGAGAGGTTCTCCGTAACCCATGTCCCAGGTTAGAGAGCTCAGCGAGTCCACTGACTTAGGGCCCAGCGTCCAACCTGCTGCACCCCCCGCCCCAGCTCTCCCTGCGGAAAGTGGCCAAGGTAGCTCAGCCCGAGTCGAGGCAGCCCCCAGGATGGGTGCTGGGAGCGTCTGGGCAGGTTATTAGAACACGATAATTGGAACAGCTTGATGGGATTTAATCGTTTGGAAGGTATTCAGCACAGTGTTTCCACACACTAAAGGAGAACACTGGATGCTGGTTTTCCAGATAATGATGCTACCTCCATTTTGCAGAGTGTGGTCATGTTTACACCCTCGCAATTTCCTTACTTGATTCCAGACGCAATCTGGGATCAGTGTGAATGGTTTCACTTTCATGAATAAGTACAAAAACATATTGGAGAGAAAACAAGATGCTGGAGGTGAACAAAAAGGAGGCGAGCAGGCCTCCTTGACACCACCTTCCTCCCCCCTTACCAGTGACCTGCTGGCCTAGTGTGCGCAGTGGGCCCGGCTCTGTCTGCCCGTTAGGCACCATGCACTTGACTGTGCTGCCATGAGAGCTTTCTGACATCAGAGGGTCTGTCTTACTGGCTACAAAGGTGCTTTACTGACTTGAGTTAATGTCCACGGAGGCTCATTTGAAAGCAAGCTTATGAAGGAGGCCACGAATAGAGACGGGGCTGCTGAGAGCGAAGGGCCGGGGAGGCAGGGGAGGCCTGGACAGGTGTACGGCGCCGTGAAGCGTGAAAGCCCCAGCTGCGGAGGGAGGGAATCCCTCCGTTTTTGTAACTGCTTAGTGAGAGGGGATGCCTTGCCAGGCCCTGGGTCTCCTCTTTCCTGGGTGGGTTTCCCTGTAAGTGCTGCTTAGGGATCCACACCATAAGGCTGTGGGGAAGAAGCCAGAAGAGATGAAGCCCCCTGAGCATGAAACAGGGGGCGGGGATCAAGCCCAAATTACAATGTTCAGAGGAGCACGGGGACGCGGGCCTAACCTCTGAAGGAACGTACACTTCCCCTCTGGACAATTACATAGCTTTCTGACTGGTCTTCATGCTTCCACGCTTGCCCTTCTATGGTCTGCCCTTGAACAGTGGCCCGAGAGCTTGTCCTGGCACAGATCCTGGCCCTCCGCTGCTCCCAGCTGGTGTGACCAGCCCCTCCCTACCCCTCTTCTGGCCTCTGCTCCTACCTCTCTCCTCTCATGGGCTCCAGCCCCAAGGCCTCCTGCCTCCTCCTTGTCAGCCATGCTCACTCCCCCTTCGGGCTTTTGCACCAGCTGTGCCCTATGCCGGGAATGCTCTTCCCCCAGAAATTAATACCCTCCACTCCTTCAAATCTTACATCAGATTTTCCCTTCCTAATGCACACTGCACCCCCCCCCAGCCCTTCCTCTCTCCTTACCCTGCCATTTTTCCATAGTACCATTCGTTTTTCAGCCCACAATTTACGCATTGATTATGTTTGCTGTCTGACTTCTCCCACTAGAACGTAAACTTCCAGGGGCAGGAACAGCTTTATCTACTGACCTGTCCCCAGTGCCCGTGTAGAGCCTGGTGTGTGCTGAGCTTTCAGGGAGTCTTGGTTGGGTCAATGGTTGCAGGAGTGATGGTCCTCGGTTACAGACTGTGACTGCTCCCAGGTACCCAGCATCCCCTTCATGTTGGAAACTACAAATGCCCACGTCAGCATCCAGGCTTCTGGAAGAGGGGCTGGAAATGCTAGGCAGGGAGTCTGGCTCCTGCCAAGCCAGCTGAGAGGGTTCTCATTTCAGCCAAGAGCTATAGCAGAAACCTAGTCCTCTAGGCTGCAGATGCGGCTCTGGGACAGGAGACAATAAGCCGCCAGCTTATGATGGGGACAGCAAGACTCACTGTCACTCGAAACCCCTCCACTGCCTGGGGAAGGTGACTCAAAACTTTCAGCCCTAGGCAGGATCGGCCCTAGCACTCGGCAGGGTTGTTCCAGGCTAAAGCATTTAGGGCTAGCTGGAAAATGATCAGGACCAGTACCTGTTGCATAATTTGCAGGGCCGAGTCCAAAATGAAGATGTGGGGCCTCTTGTTTAAAATGTATTAAGAATTTCAAGGCAGGTCTCGGGCAAATGAGGACACGGGGGCCGGGGGAGGAGGAGGGCACAGCTGCTGCCGACCCCTTCAGCTTCAGCCCAGAGCCCACACTTGAGGACCTCTGCTGCCTCCATGCAGAGTTTGCTCCCGAACAGAACTGGGGCCAGTTCCACCAGACTCAGAGCCTCCTATTGGCCTTGGTGCGGGAACTGGGGAGCTCACAGATCCCTTTCAGGAGAAGCCTGATAAAGAGCCTGGCCCCCAAGCCTGGCCCCCCAGAGCTTAGTGATGTCCTCATCCACTTGATAGCGTTAGTGGCCCACCGCCATGCTCTCCAAGATGGACACCAATGGCGGGCTCTGCGCTTCGGAATACAGACTTGCCCCATGAGGCCACCTCTGAAGACCAAGAGCAGGGCTGCATACCTTGTCTGTGAGTCAACCTAGAAACATGGGCACAGGACTCGCAACTCAGCATGGCATCTGAGAAGCAGAGGGTGGCCTGGCCATGGAACTTTATTCTAGTCCTTTTCTAATGGGTCATGGGCCTAAGGGCCCTAGTTCCTAAGGTCTGAGGCCCAAGAACCTCCTGAAGACAGCCTCCTGGTAATTTTTTCTTTCAATAAAAGTTTTGGTTAGCTAAAAAGATAAACATAAAAATAATTTATAAAAAATCAAATGTATGAAGACTTTCAAGATGGCGGGAGCAGAGCATGAAACCAAGCACAGGGCCCTTCTGAGGACTGACAATGCTAATGACGTCCCACAGATCTCCCTACCAGAAAATTTCCCACAAGAAATGCAGACCACTTATGCCTGATATGTGTAGCATGTTCCTCCTTGAAGAAAGTAGCCCGAGGCTGCAGTGCACAAGGTTTCCAGAAACTGCATCTGTGCAATTAGCCAAAGGACCAGATGTTGTGTTGCAGGATGGGGGTGGGACAAGGGGTGGCAGAATGAGGTGACATCAAAGGGGGCATCTGGGGCAGACTAGGTTGATGTCTGTGGGAAATGAGCAGCCAAGACCCTGGAGCATTCTCCATTCCAAAAGGTGGTCAGTGATTAGCAACAGGTAAGCAAAGAGATGAGCAATTAGAAGAAATAAAGCTGAGGCTGAGTCATGTGGTTGTGGCTTGTTATGCTGGGAAGCACAGGGTTCTTGCCACATGAATCGGCTGAGAGGTTGCCTTACCAGCAACATTTGCGTAGGCATCCCTGGGTACCAGCTGCTGAGGGAGGTACCATCACCTTACAGTCGGATGGCACTTTACAGTTTCAAAAGTGTTTTGATGTACGTAACGGTTTCAGTGGACACTCTCAATAAGCCTACTAAGATAGCAGATTATTGTTATCCCCAGACGGGCGGACTGACTAATCCAGGTCCACAGAGTCAGTAAGGGCCACAGAGGGCACGAGAACTCAGCTCTGTTGCCTTTGAGTCTAACACTTTCGTCCCTTCCCTCCCTTATGCTTCTGGGAAGCCACTGGTGGTGGCCGCCATCTTTCCAGAGCTCATGGCCTGAGACAGACGGACAAATGCCACCCAGGGCATCACAAGCATATGGCAACACGCTGACTAATTGCCTCTGACATACGAATATCCTGCCGGCCCAGCAAAAGCCATAGTGAGCTGCTAGGGACGCAGAGGGTTAGCGCCCGTCTCTGGAAAATGTAGATTTTCAGAGGGATTGAGGTCTCCCTCATGCAAACATTACATGAACTGCTTTTTGGGGTCATCCGATGAGTGTGAACTACAGATTAAGTAAAGACGAATACAGGGATGCTATCCTGAGTGAGGATGCATTTTGAAATGGCCCATTAACCTCTTAGCAGAAAGATGCCTTCCTCCGAAGCGTGTTGGTGGTTTCCTGCCCTAAAAGGTGCGCAGACGGTTTGCCAAATCACGTTACGATGCACGGCTAACTGCTTTGCAAAAACTGGTACCCGCCGATGCGCAGTCAGTGGGTTTGAGTTAAATACCTCAATCATTAACGTTTTCTCAAAAAATTAACAAGCGCAATTAGCCCATGTTAATGAAATAATCTCGAGGTCTTTTTTTTTTTTTTTAAACTGAAGCTCCATTTGAGTCACACAAAAAGAAAAATGCATCTAAAAATCATTTCCATTTTAGAACAGGCACATGTTAAAAACAGCTGAACTTATTTTTCCCTCTTCGAATTCTGCAAAATTCACTCCCAGGTTTACTCTCCATGCCAAGTTTCAGAGCTGAGCAAATTTTTATGGTCTAGTTATAAACCCTAGAAAAACAAGGTTTATAGGAAATGTTGACACAACCTTAACTAAAGTGGTGCTAGCTGACACCTCTATATTTTCAATTTGGGGATTTCTACTGGGAAAATATAAACGCTAATTCAGCAAAGGAAGCCAACTATAATAAAAATGTTGTAGTCTTCCTGTTCACCCCATGAAGTTCTACTTCAAAAGATACCCGTGCCACGTGGAGGTGAGTTAGAATTAGTACGCTCAGTATGCACGGCACCTGCAAATAGCTCAGCCTCCTGGTTACTATAAACTTTGCCTGGGAATGCATGACCTCACCATGAGTCATGGCTGCCCACTGCAGTCCAGCCGGAGAGGTGGTGGAAACTTCCAGGTCTTTACGCAAAAGGCATCGACTACCGTTGCACTGCACACCTTCCCGTCTACCATCAATAGAGACAAAAGTAGGTCTTTCACAGACCAGGAGAGCAAGCCCCTAAAACAGAGAGAGGCCAGAGTGCGAAAAGTTGAGCCAAGACGCACCGTGGACGTTGATTTTGAACTCGGGGGGCTCAGACCGGGGCCAGTAGCCGTGCCAGGGGGACCCAGGTGTGAGGGCATGCCGTAACATCAGGACAAAGAGCCAACGACAGTTCTGATTTCCCCGAGCCCTCTCAACAGCCCAGATGAGAAGCACATGTGTTCCATATTTAGGCTCGGATTTTTTTTTCCCTCTGAAACAGGAGGAGATGGGAGAAGGGGTGAAGTTTGACTCAGGTCCAGAGATAAAGACTGACATACACAAATGGACCATAATAGGGGGCAAAGCGAGTTAAGCTGAAGTAAATGTTTGAAAATCCTCAGCTAGGTAGACTAAACAGTATTGGCCCAGGAGCCGAAAGACCCAGCTGTCCGTCCCGGCGCTCCCACCGGGGAAACGCGACTCCGGGCAGCCTGCGAAGCCTCCCTGGTGTCTCTGCTTTGTCATCTGTAAAATGGAGGCCAGCCTCCATTACGCAACGGTGGTGACGAGGAAGTCATGTGCCTGGAAGTGCTTTGTGAATGTTAAACTGCAAGATGAATGGGAGTATTATGTCACGTGGATTGCATTTCTACTTTGGAAAACTGTGTCCCGAAAATGGAAATATTTTGAATCGAGGGACAAATCCATCAGGATAAAGGTGGAAAAAAAAAAACCCTTCCTAACATATTTGTAATTGCTTTTAGTTTATCCGAGAACTGGTTTGGAGGGCCATTTACCGCTGACATCTTTGCTTTTGTGTTAAACCTAATCGTCTACTAAAAAGGCCATTTGGGTCACACCCCAATTACCATCACATATGTCTAAAGTTCACCGGCTCACAAGGGACCACTAAGTTACATATCTTCATGAACAGAAAGTATTTTGGATGATGATTTTTTTCCTCGCAGCTTTCTAAGCCTGTTGGCAGCATTTTCCCTGAGTGTTTTCAAAAGCTTTCACAAGATATCCTCATAGCACTGGCAAAAAAATATGAAGCATACTTTAAAGGCTAATGCTTAACTTCTGCAGACCCTGATTTTTTTCAGGTTGAAAAGGAAGACAGTGAGTTTCTGGATGTACCTGTCAAGACTAAATGATTGTTCATTTCCTGTGAATTGGGAATAACGTAATAACATGCAGCTGGGGAGCTAGGCTGGGTTTCTTGCTTCTTCCTCTTCCAGAAGCTGGGTCCCTTACCAGCTGGGAAATATTACCGTGTGAATGTGCTGAAAAACTGAAGGGAAATGAAAAGAACAACAACATTCTAGATGTCAGCAATCTGTTTGATGGTCTTACCTGTACCAACCTGAGAGGATTTCAATAGCAAAGGTTTGCAAAGATTAACTTAATTTAAATTAAATTAGGAAAGAAGAAGGAGGAGGAGGAGGAGAAGGAGGAGAAGGAGGAGGAGAAGGAGGAGGAGGAGGGGAAAAGAAGAAGAAGGGGAAGGAGGGGAGGAGGAAGGGGGAGGAGGAAGAGGGAGGAGGAGGAGGAGGAGAAGAAGAAGAAGAAGAAGAAGAAGAAGAAGAAGAAGAAGAAGAAGAAGAAGAGGAGGAAGAAGAAAAAAAGAAAAAGGAGAGAAAGGAGAAGAAGAAGGAGAGGAGGAAGGAGAAAAGAAGAAGAGGTGGAAGGATTTACAAAGTCACAAAAATCTTGCTCTAGAATTGAGCTGATTAGAACCCTGCCATAATTATGCATGCCAATGACTGGGTATGTTTGAGAGAAACAATTTAAAATAAGAAAGTATTTTCACCCAAGAGAAACGGATTAGTAGGAATCAAAGTATCCATGTCTTGCTAATGCAGTCATTACCTGGAACAAGAAAAAAAAAAACACATAAATTCAATGCTGAGCTTAAAATTGGAATTCAGCAAAATGTAATCTTGGGCACTTATTTTAAATGCGTGCTTATATCTTTTAGGATGATAAATTTTGTTCCGGGTTTCATTAGCCATTGCACTATACCTTGTGATTATATCAGATATTAGATGCTGAGAGATGGAGCCAACGTTTCACTTCAGGCAGCTCCCATTCCAACTCATCATCGCGATAATTACAGACAGAGGAGGGGGGATGGGAGCCGAAGAGATGGTTGGATGAGTCAGGTCGCAGGCTTCTCCAGGGAGGTGAGGAGTGCAAGGAGAGAGAGGCCAAGGCAGAAGGAAAGTCTCTACTGGTGGAAATCTTAAAGCATCACTGCCCATTGCACCCAGACATAAGTTGGAAGAAAAGAAACGCGGGGCCTCCGGAGAATGTGAGGGGGCTCCAGTCACCCCCGATCCCATGTGCGTGTGGTTCTCAAATCTGGCTAGCCGTCAGAATGACTGGGAGAACTTTCAAAAATAGGAACAACTGGGTCCTATCCAGTCCTGGGATAAAGCTTGTGCGTGACATTGGTATGTTAAAAAAAATAATAAATAAGTATGTTTTTAAAAAACCCAAACCTACAGTTGATTCTGGATGCTGAGCCAGGGTTGAAAACCAGGGGGCAGTGAGAATTGGAAGTACCCCGAAAGGTGAGTTTGACAATACTGCACTTTATCTAAGTCTCCGTCATATTGTTTGAATCGGAAGAAAGAGCTATGTGTCTTGATGTATAGGGGACCAATGTTAGATGATGAGGATGACAATAATAAAAATTACCGAACACTCCTGGAGCTCCTTGGGGACTCATCTCCAGAATGACACAGCACTTACACATCCATTAAGCCATTTCTTTTCCCTCTATCCCTCCCTTAGTGCCTTGAGGCCAGCGGCATCTTCACCCCACCCTACAGGTAAGGAAACAAGCCACGCCCAGCTGAATCCGCCCCCCCCCATACCCCCACCCCCAGGCAGGTGGGTGGGCTGACCCCCATTTAGTGCTCCTTCCCCTGTCGCAACCCCCTCAGCCTGGCCTGACAGCTGTTCTGGGGCAGGAGGCAGCGTCCTCAGCTCTCAGAAGAGTTTATGGTCCTGTAGCAGAGAAGGGAGAATTCAGCAGTCACACCCTTAGCTCCCGAGTCCATGGCAATTTGGATCAAGAAGCTTTGGGTTTTGTTTTCATCATAAAGAGTTGGCTGTCATCCAGCACGCAGAATAGATTTTTGGCTTTCCGTGGTGCACAAGTCCTTTTCTTAAGTTAACACATTCAGTCTCTCGTGGCTGCGTTGTTGCTTCCCAGAATTCAAGAGAGAAGAGACAGTGGAGAGAGGACGACCCGGGGGACAGTGAGCCGCAGGTTGTCCCCGGCAGGCCCCGCGGAGTGAGCAGCCGGGCTGGGCTCCTGGCTGCCAACTTCTTCACATCACGAGAAGCACACGCTCCCCGGGTGAAGGATGGAGGAAGACGCTGAGAAATCCTCCCGTCATCTTTGGGCTTATTTTCCTGCCGCCCGAGTTAGCTTTCAGCAACCTTGGTCTTTGGACTGAGTTATGCTGATGGGAGGAAAGCATGATCCCAGCATCTGGTGGGTGTTCAGAGCCGGAGGTTACCCGTTCTGGGGAAGACTGTTTGGGAATGGACTTGGGGAGAGAGACATGACAAAGCGTGACGCTGGAAGCTCTGCGTTTGCTGATCCGATTTACCTAATGAACAAAACTCCTTCTCATTTTACATTAGCATAATGAAACTGTCTAGATGAGATCGTTGTTTGAAGGCGTGTGATGCTTTGGTGGCTGCCGCTGGGGCCAACGGTGTTCAAGGGTGCCGACTCCCTGCCCTAGATAACACTCTACGTAGCAGTGACTTAGTGCACTTACGGGTTCACCCCATCGTATGAAAATATATTCATAAAAAGCATCACTCAGGATCTTATAAATTAGCAGGCTGACCGGTCATTCGACCATATGTTCTACGTGTCTGAATGTAGAAGGTTGGTGGTGTTTTAGTTACGT
This sequence comes from Ursus arctos, assembly GCF_023065955.2. Taxonomy (NCBI): domain Eukaryota; kingdom Metazoa; phylum Chordata; class Mammalia; order Carnivora; family Ursidae; genus Ursus; species Ursus arctos. The sequence goes on from NW_026622986.1 coordinate 7,877,817, forward strand.
TGAAATGACATCTGATTTCACGATCGTCTATGGAGAAACCGATTTTTGATAGTAACAAAAAGGAATTTCATATACAATTGAAGATATGGAACTTAGCTAACCTTTTTTTAAAAAAAAAGATTTTATTTATTTGAGAGAGAGAGTATGAGAGAGAGAGAGAGCACACAAGAGGAGGGAGGTGCAGAGGGAGAGGGAGAAGCAGACTCCCTGCTGAGCGGGGAGCCAGATGTAGGGCTCACCCTGGGATCATGACCTGAGCTAAAGGCAGAAGCTAAACCCTTAACCAACTGAGCCACCCAGGCGCCCCTTAGCTAACCATTTAAACCAAGTACGTAGAGCCACTTTTTGGGACAAGAATGACAAATGGGTTTCACCTGAACACTGATGGGCAGCTCGCTGAAATGGTATCTCAGAGAAAGCTGGTCTGGGCACAGCAAACAAGTATGGCAGATCGATGAGGGATGTCTGCTGTGGAAGAGGGACAAGGTCCTGGCGCCACTTGTTTGCCGTCTCTGCCGTGGGAAGAAAGGGGAAATTCTGAAATAGGTAGCCAATGCGTATTTCACTCCCCACCAAGACTGTGCAGATGCATAGAGAATTCGTCTGATGGCACGGTTTTTGCCAGAGCCAAGACTCAGTTCATAATTTCAAATAGTTCTAGATTTGAGAGCATTATTAAACTATTTAATGCATATCTGGGTGTCTAAGAGAGTAAGGATTATTCCTTTTCTCAACATGTTACACTGTTATGTGAAATTCTGGAATTCAGTCTGTCGTCATCATGGTGGTGAATGTCAGTCAGAATCTTCCAAGTATGTGAGTGGCTCACAAATAAGTCTTTTTCCCTGAATTCCCTCAGCACTCAGGTGCACGGCAGCCTGGTTATTTTCATTAATTCAGTCTTCACTGCACTCAAAGCAAATGCCGTCGTTTGGTGATTATGGCGCCCGCGGGGAAGTCGTAAAGTCCGTCCTGTTTCTAAGTTGACCCTACAGGATCAGTGAGGATGGGACTCTAGCAAAGTCATTTCTTTCCTGCTAAAGATAATATCGACAGAAAAGCAAAGTGGGGTTATCCCTCTGGAGAGACCACGAGTTTAAGATGATTCATGTTGCAAAGAAATAGCTTTCTTATTGAATAAATGGCCTTTTCATCAGATTGTTTTAAATTGCAAAATTTAATTTCAGATGGAAGAAAACATTCCTCAATTCTATTGCAAATAATGACATATTTATACACACCTCTAGCATGTTTTCTACCAAAGATTCATCATTTCAGATCATTTTCATTATGCGTTTTTTGTTGCAGATTATTCCTCTTACTTTTCAAATGTATGGACACTTTTCATTATCCATTGATTGGGTCCTTGAAGACATAGGTTGACTGCAAACGGTTTGATTGCCGGGCAGGTGACTAGTCATGAAGGAACCCTCCAAGAACTTGTTATTCGTTCCCCTACCCCTCCTCTCTCTGTTGGCTAACAAATCTATTTTCTGGGACCTCGGTCAGCACATCATAGCCCCAGATTTCCAGCTGCCAGCGAACCTAGAGAGCACCTTGCTGCTTTCTCCAAACCAATGTGAGCCCAGCCAGAAGTTTCTTTTAACTCATGCTCTTCTCCTTTTCCTCATGGGTGTTCTAGACACAGGACTTTTTTTAGGGTGTGGGGGCGAAAGTGGAGTTTGCTTTAATTATGAAAGGAGGAAGCAGGACACGATTTTTCTGAATTCTTACCTTGTCCTTTTATTTTATTTTAAAGATTTTATTTATTTATTTATTTGACAGAGATAGTGACAGCCAGCGAGAGAGAGAACACAAGCAGGGGGAGTGGGAGAGGAAGAAGCAGGCTCCTAGCGGAGGAGCCTGATGTGGGGCTCGATCCCATAACGCCGGGATCACGCCCTGAGCTGAAGGCAGATGCTTAAGGACTGCGCCACCCAGGCTCCCCTACATTGTCCTTTTAATGGGGCACATTATTTTTTCTGTTTCCGTATATCATTCGTCTTTGGGGACCTCTGGGGACTGAATGCTGAAGCCGACACTGGGTCCTTCCTGAAGATGTGAGGGAAGCAAGGTGTTCCTCCCTTGGGGTCACTGTGTCTGAGATAGTTGTGTTCACCAAAATGGAAATTTTCTCCGAAATTATGTATATACAAAGCCTCTAGGAAAAGAGATGTAGGACATGATTTGCTTTTATTCAACCCTAGCGGCTAGCACAATAGACGCCCCCCCCCCCCCCAAAACAGCCTTCGTTTCCTATGTAGGTATTTTGAGCTGGGTGAACACAAAGTGCTCATTTGCCTAAATTTCAGCATTTGACAGAAACTTCTTTTAGAGTTTGTGTCTCGACTGCTGCTTGCCTGTTTCCTATCCATTCTTATTACCTTATTACCAGCCATGCACCTGGTGAAAAGGTTTCATTTGCTAGACTCCCTTGTAGGTGGGGAGGCCAGGGGGCCGCTGAGACGGAAACCTATGTTGCTGGGTGGAACTTTCTCTATTGGACTGGCCGTTGGCTACCTCCAGGGAGAAGTTTCTCCTTTCATCCCCTGTCAGCGGATTGCCGAGTCCTTAACACGGGTCTTAGCTCACGTTCTTGGGATTGTGAGGCTCGCCCTTCCAGTAAGCAGTTTGATAAAGGTCATTAGGAAATGGAGAAGGACACACTCTGGTCATGATAATGCAGCAGCATCTAAAACAAAAATGGAAAGATACCGGTGAGGATCTTACCAATTTAAAACTAATTCCAAATGCATTGCCTTGGAAAAATTTAGGTTTGATAAATCCAAGTGGGAAGGTTACCTGCATTAACAAGGATAGATTTGTTATTTTAATGAGAAAATGTTGAGTACTGGGGTGCCTGAGTGGCACAGTCAGTTAAGCGACTGACTCACGTTTCGGCTCAGGTCGTGATCTCCGGGTCGTGAGATCGAGTCCCGCATCGGTCTCCGCGCTCAGCACAGAGTCTGCTTGAGACTCTCTCTCCCTCTGCCCCTCCCCCTGTGCTCTCTGTCTATTCTCAAATAAATAAATCTAAAAAAAAAGAAAAAGAAAAAATGTTAAATACTAATAGTCACCAGCGATAGTGTCAGGTGTCAAGAATAAAATCATGAGCAAGAAGATGTGGTCTAAGACCTTCTGGAGTTGACATCTAATGGGGAAGACATACAGTAAAAATAAGCAGTCAGGGTGGAGGTGACAGCCACGCAGGGTAGGCACTGGCCAACTTCAGGGGACATTTTTCACCTAGAACACAATATAAATGGTGCCCCACTGCTAGGCATGACCCGTCCAGCCATAGCGGTGGCAGCCCTCAAGGTGAGTTTTCTAAAGTGTGCTAAGTAAACAGTGATAGAAGACATACTGTGCCGTGGGAGGACATAGCACCAGCACCTGGCCTAGCCTACGGGGGGTTTCTTGCATTAAATGGCATTACACCTGCGACTTCAAGATCCGCCGGAGCTAGCCACACCAAGTGGAAGAAGAGTTGTCCAGGAAAGAACAGCGTATACAAAGGCCGGGGCAAGAGGTGGTAGGGCCAAGTTAACTAAGGAATAAATAGAAGGGGTAGTCCTTCTGGCCATCTGGAAGGCTTCTCTTTCTCGCTTCACAAATCCAGATCAGCTGCTCTCAAACTTGATGGATTGTGAAAAAGAAGGAACTCCTCACCTCCCACCTCTGTTTTCTAAAGGTCTCAGCAACATTTCCCCATATAGTACAGTTGGCTCAAACGCTCCAGGAAGATTCCCTGCCTCCAGACAGATGGGCCCCAATGGTGGGCTCCCGTTCCTGCCACCTGTTCAACGTTATCAAATGTCAAGCATTTTGATTCAGAGAAACTAAATCAATCCAATTGTGACATTTCTCTGCTTCAAGTCTTTTAAGGCTTTGGGGATTAAAAGAGAGAACAAAAGACATGGGGGGGTTCAAGTTCAAAGTTCTTAGCATGGCTTACAAGGTACAGTCATCTCCCACAGGGCAAGACCATTGCTATCTTGTCATTTAACATCTGGCACAATAGCGGGCACGGAGTAGCATGTGGAATAGACGAACGAGTGAATGAATGGTCAGGCAACCTTGCCCAGCCCACAATGTCCCCCTTTAGTCTACTCCAAAGAGAAGTGGACTGGCTTCCAGGCAGGGCAAGCCCTCATCAAGCGAGTGCCTCAGTTTTCGCAAGAGAGAACCTCCCTCAGCCACAGCTCGCTGACCACGTTTCCACAGCTCGCTGACCACGCTCACTGTTCACGTTTCCGGTCGGCCCTGCCGTGGCCTCCTGGCGCGCTGGCTCTCTAGAAACAACCAGTCAAGGGGCATCATTTTAATTTCCCTGCAACTTGACACTTCTCGAAATTTTGGTTTATTGCCCTAAAGAGAAAATCACACAAGTGTGAAAGATGTATGCACAAGAATATTTGCTGCAGCAATGTTTATCATAGTGAAAAATTGGAGTGACCCAAATGTCCATTAATAGAGGGCTGGTCCCATAAATTAGGGAATATAACACACAGCGGAATAGGAAAGCAACCTTACAATGGAAGAAGGAGAGTCTATTGTATTTCATCAAATCTGAGATACCATCAGTTTTCAGATGCATCGTTATTTTATGATACTAAGAAAAAAATTAATGCTGTCAATTAAAAGACACAGTGCTTTCTTGTTACCTAGAATTTTTATTTTATACTTATTAGCTCTTTTTGACACAGGCATATTTTTATATATTACTCTTATGCATGCGTGAAAGAAAAATATAAGCATAATAAATTAATATGTGTCTGGGGGCCCCTGGGTGGCTCAGTCGGTTAAGCTTCTGCCTTTGGCTCAGGTCATGATCCCAGAATTCTGGAATCAAGCCCCACATTGGGCTCCATGCTCAGTGGGGAGTCTGCTTCTCCCTCTGCCTTTGCAACCCCCCTGCCCATGCACTCTCTCTCTCTCAAATAAATAAATAAAATCTTAAAAACATTAATATGTTTCTGTAACTTCTTCATATTTAGTGTCCAGCTCTTCTGAATGCTTCTTAACTCAGAGTTGTCAATGTCCATGTATTTCTCGATGCCGTTAAGAGTATCTGGATTATGACTTTCTTAAGAATGCCTGAAAGAGGGAAAGCCGTGGGCTCCTCAGCTGGCTTTTCAGTTATGTAGTATTGACCAATTTTGGACTCCTGTTTCGGGAATATCGATAAACCACTTCAGATTTACTTCCAACAAACCTCCCACGCTCCTCCTTCAATAATGTTGCTCCTGAGGGATAAAAGGACACCCACCTCTTGCTCAAGGATTTTCTCCTAAGCCATGAGCACCCATTCTGTATGTTTTGATGTTTTTGTGAATGTGCCTGCAAGGCTGCTGCGTGACCAGGCACCCAGTGTGTTCGGTCACAGCCTCATTCCAGGAGTGCAAAATGTCTTTTTAAAAAGGCGTTTTAGGGATGCCTGGGTGGTTCAGTCGGTTAATGAAGCATCTGACTCTTGATTTCAACTCAGGTCATGATCTCAGGGTCATGGGATCAAGCCCGGGATCAAGCCCCGCATCAGGCTCAGTGCTCAGCTCGGAGAATGCTGGAGGCTCTCTTTCCTCCTCTCTCTCTGCCCCTCCCCCAGGGTGTGCACACGCTCTCTCTAAATCAATCAACCAACCAATCAATCAAATCTTTTTAAAAAAGGCATTTTAGAAGCAACGAAATATTTTATATGTCCAAAATACGTATGAGGAGTGACAAAATGCATAGTGAATAAATGTATGTAGTATGTCTACGAGTCTGTATGTGTATCTATTTGTGTGAACATGAAATTAACATAAGGGACGTTATATAAACACGGGGGATGCTTATCCAAATATTATCAATAGTCTCCTCGAAGTAGTGCCATTGAAGATGGTTTTACTTTCTTCTTTGTGTTTTTCTGTATACTTAGCACCTTTATTGACAGTATATGGCATGTTTTCAAAAATAACTTATCTGTTAAAAGGAAAGATCATATTTATGGAGAATTGCCTACCATGTATGCATTTCTACTTGAAATTTAGTTCTGTATCTTATGGAGAAGTTTCAGGAGGTCTGTAAGGCCCCTCATATCAGAGCCATTCCTTTGATTGCTCTACCACACTTAGCACAAAATCTGAACTCCTCCCCAGGACCCCACACCTCGCCCCTGCCTACAGCGCTGATGTGACCCCTTCCCACTGCTCTGCTCCCTCTCTCCACGAACCACACCCCCCCAGTCCTTGAACACCCAGACCCCTGGGCCCCCGTGGCTCCCTCGCATGGGCCCCTGACATGTAGCTACATGCGTAACGAATGAGGGCGTGCCCACTACTGGCTCTACAACGGACTGCCCCTCATTCTTCAACACCTCGCTCTGTTTTGTTTTGGTCGGAGCACTAATTGCTGTCTGAGAACCATCTCAGTCACGGGTTGGTCATCTTGTTTATAGTCTGCCTTTTACCACTAGAAAATAAGCTCCACGCAAGCAGGATCCCTGGCTGCCACAGGACCTTGAATGGTCAGTGCTTGTGGGTTAGCTGCTTTGGAAAGCAGGTACTGAGATTTTTTGGAGCAGAGAGGGGAGGGAGGAGGCAGGGAGAATCTTTAGACCCCAGTGCGGGTCTGATGCCTAAAAAGGAGAGAGGAAAGGAAGGAAAGTCAGGCTAGAAGACTCTCAGGCCACGGTACAGCTCTGAGAAAGTTTTGGCCAGGTCCACGGAAGTCCATTCAAGGACTCTTGCCTCTTGCAGGAATGGGTTGGCACCCGCTTCTCTGCTCTGCTCTCTCACTGACCAGGATGGGTGCAGCTCCAGGGATGATGGCCTGGGTGTGAACATGGCGGTGGATCCAGAAGGAGGCCCCCTCACAGCGGAAGATCCAAGCAGCTAATTCCCAGGGCTGGCGTAGCCTGGAACAATGCACAGTCTTTGCATAGATGTGTTTTAAAAAATGAATGAATGGAAAGTTTTCACAAGTCGTCCACAACTCAAAAGAAATTAGAATACTGCTCAAAAATTTTCCTCAGAATAACTTATACACTCATACCTCATAATTTTTATTCCCATAGACTTTCTTGTACTGAATTGGGTGATGGTATTTTGTCTTCAGTCCTCTTGACGGCTGCTACAAGAAACATCTTCACAAAACTCATTGCCTATTTTACTTTCAAAGGCAGTTGGGGGAGTTATCGCTGTATTACTCAGTGCCTTCTTTATGAAGACCCACGGGGGAAAAAAATTCCCCCTAGTATCAATACCAGGAAGAGTTGTGCTTTACTTGGGCAATTGGTTTGTATATTTAACTAATTAAGCAAATTAATTAAGTGATTAAGTAATTGACAATGTGATCAGAGTTCTCTTTTTTCGAATGTGTATCTGGAACTTGGGACTGAACTTGTAGCCCATTTTCAGCAATTGCATAGGAACTCCTATAAATATTTATGATGTTATTTTAACAAATATTGATTTTGGATCCACCTTACTCATGGGTTAATCTTATTTTTCCTACCCTAAATCTCTTGCCCCATGTTCACCACTTACTCATTTTTACTTTCGCTTCTTGTATTGCATACATTTTAATTGGGTACCTTATGTATTTTGGAGTGTGGGGGGGCATAAATAAATAGCTTGTCGTTTTGTTCTTTAATGCCAAGCATGACAACGCAGAGGCACGATTTAGCTCCGATCTTCAGCCTTCCATCCACTCCACACTCCTCTCCCATTCTGCCTCAATGCTCGCCATCTTCTTTTTTTTTTTTAAAGACTTTATTTATTTATTTGACAGAGATAGAGACAGCCAGCGAGAGAGGGAACACAAGCAGGGGGAGTGGGAGAGGAAGAAGCAGGCTCATAGCGGAGGAGCCTGATGTGGGGCTCGATCCCACAACGCCGGGATCACGCCCTGAGCCGAAGGCAGACGCTTAACCGCTGTGCCACCCAGGCGCCCCCTCGCCATCTTCTTCTTCATCTTCCCCTAGAGTCTTTACCACCTTTTATTACCAAGATTCACTTGCGAATCTTGCCTGCCTTGGAGAAGAGTATTTTGATGTAGCCTATTAATTTAGCCATTTCAAAAAAGGGAAATCACTGTTTATTATCAAGTGTCATGCTCAACCAAACCGTCTCCCTTACTCCCTCTCCTACACCCTCCACTGCTAATTGTGGGACTCTTTCACCACCCACTTCGTTCATTTCCAAATAGCTTATAATTTTTATAGGAATGAGCTCTTCGTCATTGGAGGAGAAAAATGATAAAGATAGGTGCAAGTCTACAGGTGGATTAGGCTCTAAAAGTCTTTAGTCTTGTCCTCTCAACCATCATCATAATGGAGTTTTAGAATTTTTTTTTTTAGGGGTAAGGGGAGGGGAAAGAGGGAGAGAGAATCTTAAGTAGGTTCCATGCTCAGTGCAGAGCCTGACATGGGGCTAGATCTCACGACTCTGAGATCATGACCTGAGCTGAAATTAAGTGTCTGACGCTTAACTGCCTGAGCCACTCAGGTGCCCCTATAATGGAATTTTAGAATATTACCTAAGATGCGTATATACAACAGAGTACCAAAAAAAAAAAAAAAAAGTTGGCAATTTTTTTAGTCTAGAGCTGAGAATAGAGGATCACATTATGGACAAAATATCCCCCCACTCTGATGTCCTATGCACACTAAATCACTAAGGACAACCAAATCAGAAAGAAAACCAAAAAAGCAAGAATGTCCCTACTGAAAATAGAATGAGTCCCGTTACTAAACAGCTAACTCTGTTTATTACCAGAGTAAATGCATTCGACTACTTCAATTTTAAGGGAGAATTAAAAGAATCTGATATGTGGACCATTCAAGATTCATGTGAAATCAAGAGAACGAGCAGACATCTTATTTAGAATGATTGATGGCCCCTGCTGTGATGAGCAAGTGTGAAAAACATATGGCGCCTGGATTTCTGTGTTTTGGCTGCCAGATGGCGCCTAACCCCGCCCCACCCCTGAACCTTCCCTCATCCCACCCGTGCCAATCCCTGCCGTATCCCAAACCCTCGCCTTAGTCATCCTTGGTCCCCGTACTCGAACTCCCCCCACACAATTTGGGGATGGGGACAGTGCTGTGTGAGGCTCAGGAATGAAGTACAGGTGTCTGTTTTGCATATTACTGGGCAAAATTAAAAGCTTAAATTAGGCTGATTTGTTTCCTAGGATATATGTTGACAGCATCTAAATGTCACATACCTGTCTCTCTTATTAGAAGCTCATCTTTCTGGGGCGCCTGGGTGGCACAGCGGTTAAGCATCTGCCTTCGGCTCAGGGCGTGATCCTGGCATTATGGGATCGAGCCCCACATCAGGCTCCTCCACTATGAGCCTGCTTCTTCCTCTCCCACTCCCCCTGCTTGTGTTCCCTCTCTCGCTGGCTGTCTCTATCTCTGTCGAATAAATAAATAAAATCTTAAAAAAAAAAAAAAAGAAGCTCATCTTTCTATCTTCATTGCCAAGACAGTTCCTAGAACGTAATAAGTATGTAATAAATGTTCGCTGTATGAATGAATGAATAAATAAATAAATGAATGTAAGAGCAACAAAAAAGTAAATGAAGTGAATCTGGCATAATCTGGGCTCTGTAAATCCAGGCTTCTTCCCCGTAGTCTTGAGTCATCTGTGTATTAAACTGCGATAGAATTTGCGGGAGAGTCACATTAACCTTCTCATTTTATTGTTTAGAAATTACACACACCATTTTCCCGTCTGAGAGAGCTGTGACATCACTGGCTTCACTCCAGTCTTCCTGCACTGCTTCTCTTTTTAAAAACAGACCCCCCCAGTGGAATTGGGGTCACATTTTTAATCACTTTTCATTACTCAGATTTTAATTCACCTGGTTCTATAGACCAAGTTCTCTCCAGGCTACATACTCTTTTCCTGAGAATCAAATTCTCTCTTTTTTATATATAAATGTATGTTTTTACCATGAAAGTAGTGTAACCACATTACCAAGAAATCTAGAAAATAGGGATGAAGGGAGAAAAAAAATCACTCCTAAGACTAACTCTCTAACACAACCACTATGAGGATTTAGGTAAATTTCCTTCCAATACTTTTCCCTATACGTTTGTTTTTACATAATTTCATATGGTTGCATTCAGTATACATACAGTTATATTCCCTGATTTTTTCTAGCCAGTTAGGAAAGTAGAAACAACACTGATGATTTAACAGAGAGAATTTAACATAAGAAATTAGTTCAACAGGTATCGGAGTGGAGCACTGAAGACTCAGAAAGGAGACTCTGAAATAAAACAGACCCGGAAAGTGCAGGAAGCAGCTACTACCCCTAAGGCTGGAGGAACAAAGGGAAGGGGTCAGGGTAATCAGAACCTAGAAGCTTGGGGGAGGGGCTGCAGACCTGGGACCCAGACATCTCGGAGGGGACCCCACCAGGGCTAGGCTGATAGTTCTGAGAAGAGGGGTGATGGAGCGGGGTAAACAGTTGGAACTGGTGAAATGAACCTCCACCGACCATGGCAGGATAACTGAGGAGACAGACAGGAGGCATTAGGGAAGAGTTTTTCTGTTTTCCTCCTTCCTTTCTCCCCACTCCCACCTTCAAGTCCCCTCCAGTGCCCCCTGTTGGTGGGATCTAATAGGGAGCCAGCAGGCAAAGCAGAAACGTAGTTTGCAAACTTCCATCTAGCTCCAGCACCACAGAGCAAGGTGGGTTCCAAGATGGCGGACAATAGCTTAGTAACCAACCCGTACCTTTTAAGCTTTGTTTTGGGGGTCACTACACAGCCTACGTTGTAAATGGCCGTACCGTATGTCACAGAGCGGTTGTGCTTCATTTACTTAACCGTTTTCTTATTGTTAAACATTCCAGTTTATGGCCAAGATTTTGCTTTGGAAAGTCAAGATGCAATGCGAAGTGTGCATTTGGTTTTCCATTCTCTTAGGACAAACTCTCAAAAAACGAATACTCATTGTGTCCCAGGACAGATGAAAGTGGCACGATGCTTAGAACACAATGACAAAATGGTTTTCAAACCAGCTGTTTCAGCACGTGCTGCCACCTCCGCGATGCCTAATACAGCTCGCAGTTCTGTGGCTAAACCGACCACAACCACGGACAGTGCGGTCCCCCCCACCCGTGCCGCTCAAGACGTCGCCTTCGCTCCTCCAGCATCACATCCTGATTGTCTAAACCAATAAACAGACACTTTCTCTATGTAACTTATAGCAATTATGATCCACCTTAATGCTCTTACTAACATTCTAGGCTAGTATATCGTGATTCGATCTGCAAACTTTTTGGTAAAGCCATCATTCTGGTTTAGACAACTCAGTTGAAGAAGCTTCTTTTATTCTTCTCTCTTCACCTTTATTGTTCTTTGAGCTCCTACAGCCCAGGAGCTCAGCCCTCCATGAGAGCAGAAACTATTCGGAGGAGTCCTACCCGAGTCTCGACCCCAGCTTTCCCACAGCCATGGGAGTAAGCAGTGTAAGCTGGGACCCATTCAATTGGTGAGCCCAAAAATAAAATATAAAAAGTTTGAGGTAAATACAAAACTCTTGACAGACTATACGCAAAAGCTACCTTACCGTTTCCAAAGCATCACGAGTCTTTACAACAATAGTATACATTAACCACACGATGATGAATCACTCGATTCCCTATATTTATAATGTTCTTTGTATGAATAAATTTACAAGCCAAAAAAATCCTTTTGGGGCTCATCATTTTGAATCAGAAGATGTTCTATATAAATACAGACATACGCTACAGATCTACACACATTGCCGTGTATCTACACACAAATTCGTACACACATTCGTAAATTCGTATTCACAAGCTCTTCCTTGGAGAGCGAGATTCTGATAATAGATGACCGTTTCCACTTCCTTGAATTAACTTTAATAAGACAGATTTCATGTAGCAGTTTGTTCTATTAAATCTAAGTCATCTCCTCTCAGCTTCCAAATTTATGACCCCTCATTTCAGCACACCTCCTACTCATCAAAACCAGGAAAATGATGGCACATGTTTCACGGTGACTTAGGGTGTGCTGTCAAGATATTTTCTTTGTTCCATCCCTTGGCCCTGCAAGACCCATGGAAGTCTGTCAGGTGCTTTGCTTTTCTCTCGAAGGTGTGGAAGGGAAGTGGAGAAGATGGGGAGCAGCCTCAATGTGGCCCCTAGACTCCTCAGTGTGAGACGTGTGACAGGGTGTGGTCGTTCTCAATTTACATGTTAGTCAACAGCAGAGCCAGAGAGCAGGGAGAGGAGACCACGTTTGTGAGAGGAGCCCATGTTTGTGAGAGGAGACCACGTTTGTGAGAGGAGCCCATGTTTGTGAGAGGAGCCCATGTTTGTGAGAGGAGCCCATGTTTCTGAGAGGAGCCCATGTTTCTGAGAGGAGCCCATGTTTCTGAGAGGAGACCATGTTTGTGGCCAGCATCAGGTTTCAGGGCTGGTGACCTTACCCCTTAAAGATAAATAAATAGAAGCAGCAACATTTGGAGCCAATTTTGAGGGAGAGTCACAATTCTGTAAATATGTGGCTGAGAGGAAAAACAGGTAGTGGAAGAAAACAGAAATTAATTCACAGGCAAGCATCTGGAAAGGCCTGGAAAATGTGGCCGATGCAAAAACATGGGTGCTTGGGAGGTGAGTGGAGGGGCAAAACAGGGGTGACAGAAGAATTTCGGAGACAGGGCCACGCTGCTCCTCTGTTGACACAGGACTCATTCTAGTGACATGCTTTGTTGTCAAAAACACTGTTATCAGAAGTAAGAAATGACGTAAGGAACCTAAGAATCACTTTGGGATGACAGCACAGAGAGGGTTATTAAGGAAAAAATGCTACAATGCTTAGGAAAATAGAATTGAATGAGTTGAGATGTGCTGAGTGTTTGGACAGTAAATGTAATGGGAGCGCCGGCTGTTATTGTTAGCAGCAGGGTCACATGGGCCAGATGAGGAAGAGGCCGGAGGAAGGGGAAAGGTTCAGAGGGAGGACAGAGGATGGACAGCGCGAGGAAAGGCATCCAAGCATGCATCTGTCTTAGGTCTCATGGGGTTCCAGGCCACAGGGTAAGTTGATAAGAAAGCGGGCCAAGTATGTGCAAGTTCTGAAAATAGGTTTGGCAGGGGGCCCGGGCAGCCCTGAGCGCGTCCCCCTCCCGGATCTCTGGAAGAAGTGGGTCAGAGCCTACCGACCTTTGCAGATCACCTACTCCAGTCATGCTCGAAAGATAATCAATCCACGGGCCTTCTAGGGCCTCAGCCATTCCATCGGCCAGCCCCTCCTTCCTGCTGCCCCCTATCCTCCTAGTTTGGGACCCAAGGTTTTGTTCCACAATGGATATAAAACATCTTAAAATATTAATCCTCATAGTAGCATCTTGCCTGAAACTTAGGTTCGCTGGGTGTAATTAATCTATCGGTAGCTGTAACCCATTCTTACTGGAACCTCACGGAGTGGTAAAAAGCCTGGGCTTTGGTGTCTGCCAGACGTGGATATAATTCCCAGGTCTGCCAGTTGCCTGTTACGTGACCTTGTGCAAGTTGCTTGATCTTTATGCGTCTCAGTTTCCTCATCCATAAAATGGGGATGATAATAATAATAATACCCTTTGGGATGGTTGCCAGGTTTAGGCCATCGATTACATGTGACGGCGTTCACACGTGCTGCAGCCCCACACGGGGGCACAGCCGTTGCTGCTACCGCTCCTAAGGTGAGTGGTTTGGAAGGCAGGATGGTGCTGACCACAAGGAGGGGACAGGGGTAAGGACAGGGATAAAGACCCTGGCTCGGCACAAAGTTGGCCTGCACAGCTTTGTACGACTGCATCCTGGGATGGGAAAGAAACTTCGGTCGTTCAGCTCTGCGGTGCCCCCCAGGGTTGCTCACAAATCTGACGAGCAAAATATCATTCTATTTGTTTTTGAATAGTTATTTATTTATTTTAGAGAGAGAGAAGAGAGGGAGGGGCAGAGGGAGAAGGAGAGAGAAACTCTAAGCAGACTCCACGCTGAGCAGGCAGAGCCCAACTAGGGGCTCGATCTCATGACCCTGAGATCACAACCTGAGCCGAAACCAAGAGTCAGAGGCTTAACTAAGCCACCCAGGCGCCCCAGAGCACAATTTCCTTTTAAAGGACTTTTGTCCCCAGAAGCGTCATCGGTTGAGGTGTGGAGGCCTGGCTAAGGGAGGGTGTCGGAGTTTCACCCCTAGGCCTGCTCACTTCACGGTCAACCTTCGAAAGGTCTGTGTGACGTTTCTGAAGAAACTACGTATTCAGATGATTCAAGGGCGTAACTACGGCACCTCAGATCACCTTCAAGTCGCGTGCAAACCTCTAAGCGAGAAGACCCATTCCCGCACCCCACGGCTGGCACCCACCCCAAAGGCACCCAGCATCCTCTGTGCGTGGGCTCCTGGGCTACATCCTGAAATGCTCGCCTCGGTCCGTCTTGCTGGCCACTTCCCTTCCGCAGCTGGTCCTTATTGTCCCAGGTCGTGGCCCGAGACCTGTTTCCTGCTCCTTTGACCTGTGGTCCGATACGGTTTCCATCAGGCTGACCTCTGGCTTCCTTCCTTCACTCCATTTTTCGCTTGTCCCTCTCTCACACGGCTTCACGGCTGCTCTGAGCCAGGCTCCACTCCGCCCCTGGTACCGGCTCCCATGCCGGAGCGCCCTGCCTTCCACGGGCACTCTGTTCCTACAGACCCCAGACCCACATCTCCTCTCATCCTGTCTGAAATGAGTGTTGAGCCAGTTTAAAGAACTGGCTGACACAAAGACTTTAGAATTTGACCATCACTGAGAACCAAAATATGGATCACGTAGCTAGAAAGGCCATGTGTGCATGAGAATTGATTTTCTCCAGGTGTGCACATGGTGCGAACCAGACCTCCCTCATATAATAATTAGAGAACAGCGATATGTCGTAGAGCTTTGCATGTACCGTCGTCAACCCAATACTCAGAAAAATAATTATAATTGATCGATTAGGAAAGGGCCACATAAAGATGATTTTAATGACTTTATATCAGGTGATGCGGTGTCCCAGCCAGGCCTTGTACAATGGCTTTCCAGGCACCTTGTCCACATTCCAGCATTTGCAGTATTTTCTGAACATGTCTGCTTTTACAGATGAGAAAAGCAAAACTGGGAGATTAAGTGCTTGCCCAAGGTCGCGGCTTGTAAATGTTGGAGTTGGAATTTGAACCTAGGTCATCTAGCTCCGAATTTCATGTTCTTGACTCTTACATTATGTTACGTCTCAAAAGAACCATTTCATTCAAACGTCTTGCAAGAGGTATTTTGTATTGATTTGCTTGCTTTATGCGACTCTATAAGGTGGGTGTGAGTTTATTGGACAGGTGGGGCTGCCTCGCTCAGGGTGGTTACTGACTGTTTTCAAACGCTGAACGGATGAAGCATTAAGGAACCAGAAATATAAGGAGGCGAGCTTTTTAAATCGATTAACCGGGCTGGGTACCTGCAAGCCAAGAAAGAGTGGACATTATGTCAAATCTTTGATAGTTCAGGGTCCTAACCTCGTATCCATGTTTGGGCAGCTGGACATAGAAAAACCTAGAATTATCTGTCCCTGGTTTACCAGAACCTTCAATTACTGGAATTTTTTTTTCTTTACCTGGTCTTTTCACAAAGAGCTCACTATCAACAAAATACTCTGAGACCCAGGCTGTTTGTTTGTTAGTTTACTTCTTTATTTTTAGGGCAACTTCTAGTGGCTGCCTTGAGTTCGTATAATTTGGCCCAGCTCCCCCATCCGAATGTTCTTCAGCATGAGGACTATTTCGTCCTCTCTTTGTCCTTTGGACCATGTTTACCAAGCGAGGAAAGCAGACATGAAGGCTCGATGGGTTCCCAAAAGCATTGGCTCTGAGAAAGGGTCGATAATATTATGTTCCCTGAAGTTTCTGGTTGAATACTTCTTTACTCTTGATCAAAATTTATTTCATTTTATCCGTATAATTGATGTGAAGATCTTTGGTGTGCTTGCTGAGGGTTATATGGGCGCAGGTTGCCGTGGGTGTCAGCTTTGTAAAATTGTTTCGTAACTGTGGAGAGCCCACACAGATTAGGGGCACTCGGCTAAATGGTGCGTAAGGTCAACTGAATTCTAACACCGCCGACTGAGCCCTTCCTTTAGTGTAAGAACTGACTGAGCTGGGTGATGTGAGGGAATCAAAACTATGTAAGATGAGGGGCACCTGGGTGGCTCAGTCAGTTAAGCGTCCGTCTTTGGCTCAGGGTCGTGATCTCAGGGTCCTGGGATTGGCTCCCTGCTCAGTGGGGAGTCTACTTCTCCTCTCCCACTTCCCCTCCCCCCTGCTCATGTGCTCTCTCTCTCTCAAATAAATACATAAAATCTTAAAAAAAAAAAAAGGCTATGTAAGATACAACCTGACAGCGTAGGTGACCACAACATAAAGCAAACGAAAGAGCTACACCACCATGGGATTCATAGAAATGTTTTCACTAGAAGTGGTAGATCGCTGGCAATGCCCTACCATACCCTTTGCCCGGGCTCAAGGTGAACAATAGCGATCAACCACAGTACTCTTTCCGTTGAGCCCAGAATTAGCCTTAAGAAATAATAATGCCTGTAACAATCCCTCTCTCCTTCCCTTGCATTTCCTTCTTGAATGGGACAGAAAGGAGTGGAGTCACAGCTACCAAGCTGGGAATACCCATCGGGCCATGCACGCAAACACAAACGAACTGTCACATGTGTCACCGCGATGGAGAAGACTGAGAATTTTGATGGGGTGGGGCTGTTTTCAAGGATCCAACTTTTCATAATATTCACTTAAAAAATTGTCGTGGCTTCATCCGTATACTTCATTGTTAGTAGGAAATCATTGCAGACCTCACAACTCATCCCAACACACCAGGTTTTTGGGAACAGCTGCTCTGGAGACTTAACCTCCAAAGACTGTTCCAGGCCAAGGTGAAAGAATGAGCTAACTAAATAAAACCACCTTAACACATTGAGAAGTGACTTACCCAATCCAAAGCAAACTATTCCCTTCCCTCCACGTTCCTAAGCAGCTGTGTATGTTCTTCCTACACTTAGATACTTACAGTTCTCGGTTACCAAGTCAGTTATGACAAGTAAGAGCCAACACATTGGCTTTTTCATTTATAGACACCCTTCGCCACCCCCATCCCCCACTACAAGTATGAGTAAGGCAGGTGTGGCCGTCCTCCCTGGCAGCTTCCCACGTTCTTACCCTGTGCCAGTCTTGGCGATGTCTCAAAGCACTTCCCTACCCTCTCCAGGAGAAAATTCATTCCACGAGGCCTCAGTGAAAAGTGAGACGCTTCACGGAAGTTTCTTGGGGGTTGGTGTCTGCCTATGTCCAGTATCTAGCACAGAGCCTGGCACACAGCAGGTGCTCAGGAAAGATGTTTGAACAAGTGAACTACTTGATGAATGAGAAATCAGTGAAGCTCCCATTACACATCTTTGTTCCCCTCCCAGAGCTTCTCTTCAGCCACAGGTGGTATCAGCTTGCTCTCCTTCCTTCCCCTTCACAGACCAGAGCCAGCCTTTCCCGCTTCCAGAACCTTCCCCCTCTCCCCACCATCCAACATATCCTTTCCCCGGCAAGCTGCAGGCCCTGTCCCGCCCTGCCGTCCCCACACCCACCACTACACTCTGCAAAGGGTCCCCTTTAAGGATCCTCCTTCCTTCAAAAGCAGCCAAAAATTTGTAAATACCAAAGAACTTCCCTCCCTCAAATAAAATTTTCCTGTCACTCGTGTAGTCATCATTTTCCTTCTCCCCAAAAGGAGTAATCTCTTTAAAGGCAAAGGACCGTGCCCTTTACTTATAATTCAAGTGGTCCCTGGGGGTCTGTGTGTTGGGGGAGGGTGACTATTACTGTCATACTCTGCACAGGGAGGGCTCTTTTGATGCTTTGTGACTCTCAGAACACCACTACGCCACCACCTTAGAAATATTGATACTGTGTATAAATACGAGTGTGTTGGCAATTAGAGGGAATTAAGTTCTAATCTTATTTCCCAGGAGACAGAAGGTCTCTTCAAAGAAGTGGGATCTTATGGACTTAGAGTAAAGAAAATATGAGTCTGCCTTTCTTAAGACCTTAATCTAATCAGCATAAACACGCTAATTTAGGCAGACGTTGTTCACGAGCTTTCAAGCTCCCCAATTCTGTCCAGTCACATGCAGAGACGAATACAAAATTCCCATTTTGTTAGTTCTTTTATTCTTTTCTCCGACCTCTTCCAAGCCTTCCCCACCCTTGAGTCCTTCCCCCCATATATCTATATATATGTGTGTATATATATATATACATATATA
The DNA here is from genome assembly GCF_023065955.2 of Ursus arctos. Lineage (NCBI taxonomy): Eukaryota > Metazoa > Chordata > Mammalia > Carnivora > Ursidae > Ursus > Ursus arctos. The sequence goes on from NW_026622986.1 coordinate 7,896,150, forward strand.
TATACACATAGATATATATACATATATATATACACATAGATATATACATATATATATACACATAGATATATATACATATATACATAGATATATATACACATAGATATATATATGCACACACAGAAACAGGGGAAGGTGTGTAACAGTTGTCAGAGAATTTAACGCAGTCAAAGTCGTAGGATTTATGGCTGAAAAATCTATTTTTCTGTAACGATTTTCTACTTAAAAAGCCAGTTCCAATAGCTCAGCTCCTTTTCAAATGCACTTTGTGTGGTAATATTGCCTATCTCCATTCCATTCCTTGGAACTTAATTTTTATTTGATTTTATTGACGCTGCTCCATTGGAATGTGTATCGCTTGAGCCCCCACGGAGAACCGAGCAGGTGTGAGTAAAGCAAAACATCTTTTGTTAATAGAAGGACACCCTGGGAGTTCATGGAGACGCTGTAATTTCGATTGCTTTTATGAAAATTCTGTAAATTCCCATCTTGTGAATTTCAAACAGAGCTTGGGAGACCAACGGTCTTTAATACAAGCCAAAGATATGGTTATTTCTACAACTGAAATAAATGTTCTGCTTTCTTTTTGCCAAAAAAAGAAATTCAGGTATTTAATTAGAATGTTTAAACCGTAGAAAATCATATTAACTTTGAGTTTGGCTCTCGTCACTAAAATGGGAATCTTCCCTGTGATCACCCGGCACAAAGGTGACCTTGGGTTTCTTGAGTCACTTCGGAAGCACGAAGGACCACGCGGCCCACCTTCATTTGGGTCCAGAATGACTTTGCAACAGCATTGCCCATTTTTAGCCTAAGTCATATCTAATTTAGAAACCAAGAGAATGGCAACTGGTCCCCCAAACCTCTCAGCTTAAAAGGGTGATGTATTAATTCTCTGCATCTAGGCCTCTTGGATCAGCTGCCGCAGAGAATCTAGGGGTGAGGCCAAGGCCAACTTTCTTCCTGGTTTGGGGCCAGACACATATGGTGTTGCACTCTCCCAAGCTGGAAGGAAAGACGTAAGCTTGGTATATTACAAAATTGCATGTGTCATTAGAAAAAGATGTCAGAACGCTTTATTTAAAACTTTGTTTTCTCAGGTTGTATTGCCCAAGTGTATCTTGGCATAGACGGCTCAGCTTCAGAAAGTCCAAGATGTATAAAGAGTTTCACATAGCTGAAGCTATTATATTTGGTTCTTTGCCACTAACACCTTTTTCCCCCTTCATTCTTGCAGAGGAGTGAAGTGATGACTGAATTTCTACTAAAAACGTTGTTCTCTTCTCCTTGCAACCATGGGGTCCCTTCTTGACAGGATCATTTATCTGCTCCAAAAAGACAAATGCAGAGTTCACCATGGTGTGGGACTTCGGGGGATTTCTTGGATAAGGCTTTTGGAGTCAAAGCTTTCACCGTTCCAGGACGACTTTCAGAAGAATGATCTAGCAGTCTGCCCCGGTAAACTTGCCAAATTGCTCGTACTTGGCTAGAAACCACGGGTGCTTGAAGGCCTTTCTTTCCCCTGTAGAGCCATAGAGTATCACTTGACAGGAGCTAAGCATGCTCATGTGCTGTGTCTGCGAGCTTTTCAGGCTGAGGATAAACTCCTGCAAGGACCTGTTTCAAATGACATTTTCACGTCCACTTAGTCACTCTAAGACAAAGGTCACCTATGGAGAAACAGATGTGCCTTTTTTTAAACATATGCCCTCATTGTTTCATATGCTACTTGACAATTGGCTGGAGAAGAAACAAGAGCTCTGATTATTTTTTTCTTCAAACTTTGCCATCAGGCTCTTGTGGGGCATGGCTATTCTTAAGCGCAAAGATTCTGATAGACTTGAGGACAGCCTACAAACCTTTCTGGAAACACCGTCCCTATGTCTGTTGTCCCAGGAAGTTCCCAGGCCTTGCCAATTACCTCAGCACAAAGAAACTGAACCAGGCTGGATTGAGTGTAGTCATGTCTGTCCCCAGAACCTTGCTTCCTTTCCAAGCTACATTACCTCAGCCTTTCAGAGTTACCACAAGCAATGCTGGAATTTCATTTTGGTCCCCTTGGCCACGGTGCATCAGAACATTGGCTAGTCCTGAACGTATCTTCACTCCTGTTCTGCCCATGATGGCGTCCCACCACCCTTCCCACTCCAGATAAGCCACGGGGAGGGAGAACCAGGGCCTTGGGAAGTCCAATGATGAGTGTGCTGAGCCTCTGGGAAGGAATCAGGGAGCTAGGACTGTAAGAGGACACTCACACGGGACAGGAAAGCCAAGATGGCGGCTGACTCCACCTTCTATCCAGGAAAGGAAGAGATGAGTGATGACTTCTCATTTCTCTGGTATCTCAACTATAGGAAACAGCCCACCTAACCACCCAGAGCCTATGCTAGTGAGAGCTGGTGTTCTTCAGCTGTGGAGCTCAGGCCTTTCTCCCACTGATTGCAGAAATGCTAGGTTGAAATGTTTTAAAGTAACATGGTCCACAGATTGACATATGCCTAATTATCACACAGTAAAGTAATGATTGTGTGTGTTAGGGACGTTGCAATTGTAAGGAGGTTTTTTTTGTTTTGTTTTGTTTTGTTTAGTTATAATACTATGTTTGTGGATGCTCAGTCTTCATAGTTCTGGAAAATAATTGGATCCTTGCTCTCACTTATCACCCAGGCACCCAAATTTCTAAGTAATAAACCTAAACCAGTAGTTCTCTGATATTAATCAATAGAAGAATGTTAACGTTTTGTAGTATTTGATAAAATGCAGATTCCTGGGTCTCATCACCAGAAGCTCAGACTTTCTGGGCATGACTCCTGCGTCACAGCCAAGTATCATCCCTGGTGACTCAAGAATCACCCCCAATATAGCTGAGTTCCAGTCTTTGCTGTTACGTCCCTTTGTCTTTCGCCTCATCCTTTAGCAATATTGAGCTAAAATTGGTAACCTGCATGTTTTTACTTTGTTACATTATTTATATTTATATACCTCAATATTTCTTTTGGAAAATGCCCTCCAGTTCTAAGGTGGGATTCCAGTCTCTTTTCCCTGAGCGAAGGCTCTAGGGACTCGTCAGTCTTCCCCCACTTCCTAGATGATGGAAATAGGGACCTCTCACTCCCAGTACCTACAGAGCGGTTCCTGGAGAAGGGGCTCCCCAGGATGGGATGGGAATGGGGTCGCTGTGGGGGCTTAGCTTCCAGATGGCTGTTCCCTAGGCTGTTTCTTTGCCTTGGGTCAATTAATTCTTTTTTCCCCAAGAATTCCTGGGCTTGTCCCACTGCTTTGATTTCCACTGTACCCACCTGTTTCTTGGGATCAAGGTTTCCTTCCTCCTCTGGCTCCTAAGCCTTGGGATCAACCATAAATACCCTCCTACTCTTCAACTCCTGAAGCAAGCCACAATCCTTTAATCCTTTTGAAGTTGGAAACAGCTGGAAACAGGCTGGGGGTAAAAAGGGCAAGCGGAGACCCACGGATATTAAGTCCAAAGCGTCCCAGGGCACTTTGCTCCTTCAGGCTCCTCGCCATGTCCGGGGAGCTGAGAGGCCCGGATACTAACCTGCAAACTCCTTGTTCTTCCAGGGTCTCCCAAAGCCCTGCAACTCCAGTCCCAGGGCTGATCGCCCTCAGCACTGCTGGCCTCCCTGTTCCACAGTCCTTCTTCTATTCCAGTTCATTTCTTCATTGCATGCTCCCCTGCGCCACCTCCCCGGGAGAGAAGGACGTCGGGACAATGCAAATGATAGATTTCAGGATTCCCAAAGGACTCCAGAAAAATCCCTTTATGTTCTAGAGAAACCTTCTAATTGTTCTTCCGGGATCTTTTTTTTTTAAAAAAAAAAAACAAAAAATAAGGCTGCACTCTTTTCCTTTCAGGAGCCAGGGCTGGTATGGAAGCCGGAAAAGCACAGGACTTTCGGGGCTGGCTTCAGTAAGGAACGAGAAGTGGCAGGTGACAGCACTAAGTGCGCGAGATCCGCTCGCTGTGTTAGTCCAGCGAGCTCTCCTTTCCCTCCTGCTTCAGGTAACGAGAACCTTCCTCACAGCTCCTCCCTCCTCATTCATGTCTCTGCCAGTGTCTGGGGGAGCCTGGCCTGCCTAATCCAGGGCTCCGTGCAAGCCCGCACGCCGAAGCCCCAGCTCCGAACGTAGCCAAGCAGCGGCAAAGGCAGCCTTTGGAAAGGCTATGCAGCCTCCAGGGGGGGAGAAGGCCTGGGCTCACATTTCAAATTTAGCACTTACATGACCCCCCGCAAGTCATTTAACCTTTCCGTGCCTCGGTTTCCTCCTCTGTAAAAGTGAGGTCGTAAAAACTTATATTACTGTGAGGATGAAGGGGGTTCATCCACAAAAGGCATTTAGAATTTGCTGGAACGTAAGAGACGTTGTCGAAGTAGTAAGGACTGCTATGGTGAGCTTGCCCCCATCAGCCTATCTTCTGTGCTCCTTTCTCAGTTCCCTGACAGATGCCCAGCACTTGAATTCAAATTATCCCGAGGCTCTCTTTCAGATCGTCAAAAGCAACATGTTTCTTTGTAAATGGCTTTGCAATTTTTCCAAACGTGTGTGAAATTTCTTCAAACCATTTTGGCCACGTTAGAGGAGCTACAATGCAAATTGACGCGCATGCAATTGATCAATAGGAAACGAGGTTCACAGGACCAGGAAACTGCATGGGTCCATGATCTTTTTCTGGGCAAACGCCACTATTACAGCAGCAGCAGAATCATCACCTCCAGCAGAAAAGGACAAAGAAAACAGCTTGATTACCACTAGGTAATCAGCACTAGGAACCTATAAATGGGATTTTCAGGAAAATAAACATCGCTGGTCTCCAGGGCACCCTCCCCGGAGAAATGAAGACCCGCCTGAGTGGCTATCCCCTTGGGGAAGGTAGCAGACCCTTGGGAGCCCCTGTGAGCGGCCCACAGCCTCCCCCACCTGCTCTGTGGCTGCCCAGCCAGCTCTGTTCTAATGCGAATGTTCCCAGCACTGCCACCAGTTTGTTTGCTGTAGCATTTTCTAGACTCCCTGGGAGCTGCCTAACTAGGCTCTTGTGGTTATTGTTCCAAGAACCAATTTTTGTTTTTGTACTGCTCGGGCTACAAAGCCGCCTAGTTTGAAGTGGTCTGCTCCAACCGTGTTTCTTCAGAATGCACACCATTTGGCACAGCATAGTTTTGTAAGGAAACACATGACACATTAGAGCAGAAACAACTGTATTGTTATCATTACCTTGAAGACACATTTCAACACTTAATTTCAATGCGTCTACATTATCTTTGTAAATGGATTTCAAGTCCTTACTTTATGTCTTGAAATTACCAAAAGGAAAACTTAGATGGTCATTTGCCTGGAAATGAGATGATGTTCTAATACCTTTCACCCTGGGCAGCGCGGATTCCATGTTGACGAGTTTCTGAGATCAGTTGGAATACCGTCTAGACTTCAGTTTCTGAGCTGCCTGGTGATCATATGTCTATGACACTGTTTTTATTTTACTTTTATGTCCTCTTTGCTCACTGTCATAGTTTCTCTCTCTCCCTCTCTCCTTCCTTCTTTCTTCCCTTGCTGTTCTCGGGGAGGAGGGCTGACTTTGTTAAAGCCTGTTTCTTAGTGACTATTTTGTTTTCAGTGTTGCCAGTATGATCCATCAGGCTAAGAGAATATTTTATATTCTTTGAAAAAGAAATGAAGAAAAATATGCCATATTGATGATAAGAACTTGGAGAGATCTGTCAATATTCACACATCAGGCCTCTGTTACCTTGTCATGTGATGTCAGTCATTTGCCCATGATGACAAATCAGAAAAATTTAGGTGGTGCTCATGTAGACTATATCTCTTGCTGCAAAATATATTCAGATGAAATCCTTGCTATCACGTTTATGGAACATTTGTTTTCTTTACATACATTATTTAATTTAAAAATCATGATAATATCTAACGAAAGAGTCGCCAATGCTATTTTAATGCTATGTGCCAAGTATTCTTTCAGTGATATTAACTTATTTTTATTTTTATATTTATATTTTATATTTATATTATATTTATTTTCATACATAAATATAAGTGTATATTTATATATTATTTTATATGTATAAAATATTTTGTCATGTTATACATAAATATGTATAATATATATTAAAACATAAATAACTATATTTATATTATATTTATATTTCAGTGATATTAATTTATTTTTATTTCAGTGATATTAACTCGTTTAATCCTCAAATCGCCCTCTTGAAGATAAAGACCCTTACTGTGCTTATTTTTCAGGAAAGGAAACTGAGGCACAGAAAAGCTAATGTGCCTAAGGTCATAGAGAAGTGGTATGTGGTAAAGCCAACATTGAAAGCTGGGCAACTGGACTCAAGAGCCCATAGGATAGACATCCCCGACCTCACCACCACCATCCTGACACAGCAAGGAAAGAACGATCATCCCCATTACAGAGTTAAAGAAACTGAGGCTTGGGAAGATAAAGTACCTTGTCCAAAGTCACAGATGTTTGGTGGGAGAATAGAGATTTGAACTAAATACATAAGTACTTGACCATTTTGGTCTTTCCTGCATTTCTACACATCTCTGTTATCTCAGACTCCTATAACTAAATTAGATCCCTTTGTCTCTTGGATATTTTTGAGACTTCAGGTGGAAAGGCCTCAGTGCTTTTCATTTATTACTTTCAAATTTGCATATTTATCTTTTATTTCTAAAGTGTGTGTAGAAATAAGAGTATCTGGTTTAAACAGGAAATCCTTAGTAAAAAGACATCAATTTAAAAGAACTCTCAAAAAAGTTCTCAAATGTGCAAATACTTTTTTTTCCCTCCATTTAAAAAGGCTTCTGAATGAACTTGGAGGAAGATTGGCCAGACCTGATAGCTTTGAGGTTCCTTCCAATTTCTCTTTAAAATTCCCTCGGAGACAAACAACAAGATTCGGAGTAGAAACGAAAGCTGAGAAGACCATATGCGAAAGGCTAGCCTGATTCTCCACTACCCGCATCAGTCCAAGGGTTGTGTCGAGAAGCACCTTTTTTGGATTGAAACTCACTCCACAGCCAAAACCAGAATAGGACCGATGCTCCCCAAGGAGACTGGACGAGCTTCTGACTCACCCTTCTGTTGTTGTGATACACCAGCCTGGCACTCACAAGTAAAACAGGCACACTCTCCGACTTTGAACCAGGAAAAACCACACTTCTGCCTTCCGCCTACCAATGTCTCCTTTTTATCTTCATCAAGTTCTTTAGCCATTCGTCTATGACCAGAGTGGTGGCAGAAGGTGGGGTGGAGACCAAGGATGGGACCCACGGGAGAAACAATTTAGCAGTATCCACTGGAAGGGGCATGAGTTTCTGAGAAGAAAAAGGGATAGGGTGAGGCTGAGGAAACCTGACTGGAGTCTGGGAGATCTGCCCTTGATGAATGCTAGACTTTATAAATTGAGCTGGGTTCCCCACATTAATTATGTTCTCCAACCTGGGTAGGAGAGGGGTGTTTGCCAGTGTCCAGACCCCTGTTATCTGGCCAATGCATCCTTCCTCAGGCTCTGTGAGCTGAACCCTTCTCCAGAGTTGACAGGACCTGCCTCATGTGGAAGTGCAGGGAAGATAAAGCCCTTTCCCCAGAGACGATGTTCAGCCAGTGACTGGCAGTGTGCAAAGGACCAGAGCCTTGTTCAAGGTGGGCCAGTGCTGTGCGCTGTTCATACTCCATAGCTACCAGTGGGTTCTCGTTGAGACTAGACCTCAGCTGAAAGCATGGATTCACCTTGCTTCTTCCTCAGCCCCAGTGTGGCTCCCTCCCCTCCTTGCAGGTGTGTCCTGCGGGGGCGCGCACTAAATCACAGCACGGCAATCCCCATCGCGGGCTCCGCTTCTAGGGACACAAAGCCTCAGACAATCTCCTAAACGAATTAATAGCAGCTCTAGGTACACTGAGTATCTTGTAAATAAAGGTGATACAAAAACCCTTACAGGGGTAGGTTTTTTCTTGTTTTATAGATTTCAAATTCATTTCCAAAAAATACAGAGCCAGTATATTTCGTGGCTCTTGAAATGCATTGCCAAATTATTTTTTTTATAAGGTTTGTCCCAATTGTCCTCCCTGCAGCAATGTTTCAGAGTAGAAGTAGTAACAAGGCAGCCGCCACTAGCAACCAGCGGTATTCCGAACTATTAAGGTTATCTTCCTGCGGCTGTTATTTCTGTATCTTGGATTGCTAATGAGGTTGACCGTTTCCCCGTATTTATTTACTTGTGGCAGATCTTTCTTAGGTAAATTTCAAATCTAAGAAGAAAATTCCGTGCCAGGTTTCCAAGAGTTTTGACACCGCGAGATTCATGTCATTGTGTGTGAGGGCTTTTCAGTTTCGTGTAAGACAATTCCAAGTTTAGAAACTGGGCAAAATCATCAGGACTGTTTTTCCTGTGTAGAAAGGTTAAAGGAAAGCAGATGTGAAACTAGCCTCTGATCCTTTTTCTCATACGGTATTATTTGTCAGGGATGTTAACTCTTAAACCTACACACAAATGAATACGGAAGAAATAATGTAAGAGTCATTAAAATTACTTTTCATGTCATTCTTAAAAATAAAAACAAACATACTAAGCATTGTAAGCATAATTGTGATAAATGACCTCGTTGGCCTTCCTCTCTCAGCTTCCATGGCAAACGTCCTTGTTTTCCTTGTTCTAGGTCATTCCTTTTCTTCTCTTCAAGGGCCCTGACTGTGGATGTTCCCCCAAATTTCTCGCCTTTTATTGTTCCCCCGTTCCATTTTTCCTTGAAGATTTATTTACAGTGTGTAACTAAGCTATCTGCGGTGATTTTTCCCAGATATTTCCACTCCACTCGTGAGTGTGAAATGCCTTGAGGTTCTCCACAAATTCAGCAGTACTCTCACACTGATGGAGAACTTCACAATGAGGACACAGTCTCCTCAGAAAGTGCTGCTCACGAGCAAATGCCACAGATATCAAATGGATGTTTCTACACAATTCCCACATCGCCACCTGGGCACTGACCTGGTTTGTCAAGACAGCTTGTTCTCCACAGGTTCCACGCTTCTCGTTATGGACATAAAATGGAAGTTGTTGGACAAAAATTCAACCCTGAGACTATGTTTCTAGCCTATGTTAAGACTTTAAATTACTACTTACCAATATCTAAAAACTGGGAGATTTCATATCCAACTTCTAGCTTCTCTTAAAAAAAAAAGATGATAATATTGGCTCTATAAAAGCCTGGTAATTGCTCCCCCTTTAAATGAGGTGCGTATCTCTAGTTTACCACAGTCCCCACGGCTCCCTATTGCCTTAAACCTCATACTTTTTTGCCTCTTTTCTTGATACCCTTCTCTCCCTCCCTCCCTTTCTTTCTTTTTTTTTTTTTAAGATTTATTTATTTATTTATTTGAGAGAGAGAGCAGGGGGAGGGGAAAGGGAGAGGGGGAGAGAGAGAGAAGCAGACTCCCCACTAAGCACAGAGCCCGATGCGGGGCTTGATCTCAAGACCCTGAGATCATGACCTGAGAACATGACCCGAGCTGAAATCACGAGTCAAGTTGGACCCTTAACTAACTGAGCCACCCAGGCACTCCCCCCTCCCTTTCTATACATGCTTTTCCCCTGCCTGAGATTCTCTCCCTGCATGCTCTTATCAACTTACCCCGCTGTGCAGCACACCCTACTCAGTCTTAGAGCCCTATTTGGTGTCACGCCTTCTACATGGCTTTTCTTGACTGCCCGCTAGCACCACTACCTAGTCAACCATTAGCTCCTCTCTCCTTACGCTCTGTGACAGGTATACCCAGGTGTATTTATCTATAAATGCTGGGCAACCAATGTATAATTGAGAAACTAGCACGCAACAGACCCTCTGCGAGGGGCTGCATGTATAAAATCAAATAACATGTGGCCCTGGGAAGCATGGAGGGCACAGTTTGCGGAACTGCTAGGTAGGATAAAAGGTTGAGCACAGTGTTGTGGAGAATACAGGAAAGCCTTCTCCATTGGAAACAAGCTTTCTAGGGCAAGCGAGTTACTTAATCTGACATTTGAAGGACAAGCAGGAATTAGCTTAGCTAACAACTTGAGGAAAAGTCAATTTCAGGGCAGGAAAGCATAATCTGAGAAGACACATAAGCATAAAACACACAGTGTAGACAGGGAATTGCAATCAGCTCTATATTGCCATTGGTGTAAAAACATCCCCTGACGTAGCAAAAAATGAGAAAGAATCACTTTAACCTACTTCCTTTGTTTGAAACCATGGTTTCCTTTGATTCCATTTTAAATGGTAGAATTAATTAAACATCACAACTAAAATAAATAAAAGCAATTGTATTTTAGAGGAAAAATTTAATCTGTAGCTTGAGGTCTATATTTTTATTCTTAGTTGTGTGATTTTACGTGCATCTCAAGCCTGCCATTGAGCTTTCTTTGGAAACAAGAGTTTGGAAGCAAGAACACAACACAGGCCATTTTTAACATCAGAACTCTCATGCTACTTTGTTTTCATGGCCGGAAATACAGAAATTAAACAAAAATGTCTCACAAATAGGGTGAGTGAAAATTGGATCAGGGCATGCAAGGCCTGCTTACTTATTTTGAGTAAAATAAGAATGGATTTTATCCAAAAATTTTCCAGATTATTTTCTGGAAGTTACAGCTAGATCAGATTTGATTACCCAAATCTCCTCTTGGGGATCGTTTGGCAAATACAGTATGTTAGTGAGTAGAAATTTCCTTCTAAACGTCCAAATGGAATTTTCTGCCACAATATCAGGAAAATATTACCTGAATTTATCTTGCAGGCAGACTAAATGACATTTTACATTTTTTCCTTGAAATCACTTTCAAGAATTAAGTCAGAAAAGAAGAGACCTTTGTTTTTTAATGATTTGCTCTCCTTCTAGCTTAATTTTGGTTATAACTGCTTAAAGTATACTTAACGCACATTAATATTAGTGCTTACCCCTTAAAAAGTCAGGTTCTATATACAAAATTCCAAATGTATCTGCCAAATATGCCAAGTTACCAATGAAAATTATTACTTTTGGAAGTTTTAAGTAATTGGTAGTTTCCTTGATGTTCTAAAAATAAGGCCTCTACATTCTTCAGCCACATATCTTTCCTTTTGATAACTAATAAACTCCAGGATAGAATGTAAGAACTTTGTCATGAACACCCAAATAATCACAAAGTACGATATACACTCTAGTACTTTCCATGGAGTCAACTGCCTTAATAATGATATGAATAATTCTCACAGGTTGCCGGGCGGGGTTTTAGGTGCTTAGCAGTGAATAATTCTGATTTTTTTTCCCCTGTGGAATTCCTCACTATGACTCCTGTGTTGCTGGAGCAACATCAATGCACATTCCTATATTTTTTGTTTTTAAACTCATTTGTTAGGAAGAATTTTGACAGGGCTTCAAAGATATTATTAGGTTGAGTTGTAGCCCAAAACGTTTGAGAAACAGCTTCTTTTCTTCTGTGCCATCTTTAACCACAAGTCATGCATCAACACATGGCACACCCCAAAGTTTTGGGGGGCAGTAATAAGATACATGAAATGAATAGTAAGAAAAAGCAGTGATTGGATCTTCTGCAAAATTCAATGCGTGATATCATCAGGCTAGACATTCTCAAGCTTGACTATAGAAAGGAAAATTCTGGAAAAGCTTCAAAATATCCTCTCCTATATATATATATCTCCTCTCCAAAATATCCTCTCCAGCATTCAGAAACCATAATTCCCTGAAAATTTCTCCAGCATTGAGTAGTTTGGTCCTCCAGTGATTAAAAAGGCTACTTTATACAAAGTTTTCATGGTTATTACAGTTTTTCTTTAAATGTTTTTCTGATATTATTTAATATTATATGCTGCAGAGAATGGCCCTCTAATAATAAAGGCTACCCACGTAAAAATAAGATTTGTGTGAATTTGATGTAAATGTCATTAAAGCCGAGAAAGATGCAGTATGGTTCCTTTGATTCATGTTTCTAGGTATAAAATACACTGAGGAAATTATACTTCGTTTACAAAAAACCTAGGTCTAGACTTGATCTATAAGTGAGCCTCATTAGATCTGTGTTTTGGCTGCCATCTTCAGCTGCCTTATAGAAAAAACATTTTTTTTTTTTTAACAAGGCATATTTTCAAGACTGCCAAGCTAATTTGGGAGACGAAAGTGAGACTGATAGCAGAAGATGGCTGCCCAGTCTCTCTGAACCCAATAAGCAAAGTATTTGCTCATTCTATACACAAACTTAAGTCAACAACCTAAAACATGCCAACTTTTAACGGAGACTTAGACAAGACTTAAAATATTTTCACGATTCTCTTATTTTCCTGATTTGCTGTTGGAAAAAACTCCATTGTCAAACAATACAGAGATACGTAAAGAGAAAAGTCATTCCCTAGTCTCCTTACAAACTCTTCCCCAAATCAAGCTATCTACCCACCCTATTCTTCATACTCCTACAAACATATATATTCATATTATGTTCATATTACGTTAACGCACAATGGTGCGTTAAAACACCTCACTGGTGTCTTTATGTGATAATATACTATTTGCCCATTTTCTTGCAACTTGCTTTCTCACTTAAGGGTTTCTCATGGATGATCCCGCTGGTCCTGCCACAGACATATAATTCAGTTTAAGCTGAGATTCTGATTCAATTTGCATTAAAATGTATTAAAATGGAGAAAGAATTTTTAATCATGCTATATTTCCATCTAGTAACATGGCAAAAGTTTTCATTTATTGAGATTTTATTTTTTGTCTTTCAAGAGAAACCGTTCTTCATACAGATATTACAATTTTTTGTTAAGTTTAGTTTTGTTATCTGTTTGTTTGTTTTTGCTATATTGAAAAGGTGCATTTTATTTTCCATCTATGGTTAACTGTTATCACTAGTATGGTGAATTGTATTGATGGTCATTATCTATTCCCTCTATGGTAAGAAGATTATACCTCCATGCTTGTTGGATATAATTTGCAATACCTTCTTAGAGATGAAGCATACTTCCTTTCCTCAATTGGGCTGGCCATATGACTTCCTTTGGCCACGGACTGTGAGTGAACATGAAATAAACACAACCAAACAGAAGCTCTAAATTCAGTTGTGTGATTTCCCTTCGCTTTTTGAGCTTCTGCTTTCTGGCATAAAAATGACCAGGTAGGCGCTGCTCCTTCAGCCTGGATCCTGAAATGAGAGTGGTTGTGAAGCAGACCTGCCGCCAGCCCATAGTTCAGAATAGAGCAGCAGCTAACTGTCAAGAACTGTGAAAGTCTCATATTTTACTACTTTGAGGCTAATATGTTACCTTGCCAGTTTCATGGATACTGACAGAAGACACCTAATTCCTGGGTCAGAGACAAAAACTATTACAACAAAAGCAGTATCTGGAAAGTCAGCATGATTTTGTGGCCTCCCTGAGTCTCCATTCCCACATTGGTGATGTGAAGGGGCTCAGATGGATGCCTGAACACATAGTAAATTGCATTACAGGAGAGGAACACTGAACTTGAAAGCCCATCGTTTCCTAGCAGACAGTGAGCAAGCTTGCTCTTTGTCCCAGAGGTAGAAATTCTCTCTTCCCTCAAGGCTACCCACTGCAAACACCTCTAAGAAATGGCTGGGTAAAAAAATGATCAGGCTCTTCCAGGCTTAGCAGACCCAAAAGGACATGTAGGACCATGAGACTTATGGAGCAGTGTCTCTCAACACCAACCCACAGCCCCCAGGTAGTGTCAGTGAGAAATAAATGTTTGCTATTGTATGACACTGCAATATTAGGTTTGTTTTGTTACACAGCAAAGTTAACCAAAGCAACAAGTACAGAGAAAAATCCATTGATGTTTGTATATTTATCTTACATCCTGCCACCTTATCTAATTCTCTCACTTAGAAAAATAATTTACTATAGTTTCTTAGGTTTTCTAGGTATAACATCTTCTGCATATAAAGTGATCTCCCCCCTTTTTTCACCCAGTATTTATATTGATTATTATTATTTTGTTTTCTTACCTTCGGTATTAGCCTAAATCTCCAATACTAGTTTCAAATTATAATGATGATGGTAAATATGTCACTTATTAAGCTATTATCTCTTAGTTTCAGACCTACCTTTTGATGCTTCACTTCTGATGCCAGAACTGGAACTCTGCAAACCATGTTTTTGTTTTGCAAGGTGGTTGCCTGTTAATCTCTGCTGATATACGTACTGCTGGGAGATCTCAGGCTGGAGAAGAAAGACTTGTTCCTTCTTATTTGTTTTCTGAGAGCTTCTTATTTGCTCCCCGTTCTTATGAGTGTCATCTCACCAATGCCTCTTCACCTTGGCAGCAGCTTCCTTCCAATAACAGCAGGATAATCCCATAAATGGTTTTCCAATATGTGCAGAAGCCACCTCATTGCACTTCCCTGCCCTCACTCAGAGGTACTAGAGGTCTGAGTTTCGTTTCTACAATAGCCCTTCTCCAAGCTTCTAAGTTTTCATAAATCCAACCTCTCTTCTTGATCCCACCCAATCATACGATAGTAGGTGCTTTCTGCAATTGCTACCTCTGATTCCAAGCTCTCTCTCTTTTTAAATCTACTTTGTAAATAATTTGACACCTTGTTAATAATTCCTTACATTAAGTTCTCTCTGCTAAAATAACTGATGTGATTTCTGCCTCCTGGCTGACCCCTGATTGATAAAGTTGGCAGGTATTCCTATTTATTTTCTGATTTTATTTTATTTTTTAAAGATTTTATTTACTTGACAGAGAGAGAGACAGCCAGTGAGAGAGGGAACACAAGCAGGGGGAGTGGGAGAGGAAGAAGCAGGCTCCCAGCGGAGGAGCCTGATGTGGGGCTCGATCCCAGAATGCGGGGATCATGCCCTGAGCCAAAGGCTTAATGACTGAGCCACCCAGGTGCCCCTATTTTCTGATTTTAATGGTGATAACTGTAACTACTCACCTTTTAGCATGTGGTTGCTGCGTTTTGTTTAATTGCTGCTGAAGTTTATCAAACGTGTTTATTATATATTGACAAGTACATTTTTCTTTAATTGTTAATGCAATAAACTAGGTATTATTCATAATATTGAATCATCTTTATATTTCTGGAATGAATAGCTAATAGTTAACACTTCTGTAGCACTTCCTACATATGCTCTAAGAACTTCATATATATTGATTCACTTAACAAACCTACTTGATCATGGCTTATAGTTACATTGCCAAATATGAATTGCCAAATGTTTATTTAGAAGTTATGTTCATAGCCGAACTTGAACAAAACTTAGAATTGTACATCATGTATTATTATTACTTGTTTCCTACTGCCTTATTGTCTCTATTAAACTGAACGATCCTTGAAAATCAATGCCTTACTGATATTTATCTCCTATTCAGTCAATATCACAGTGTCTTACAAGACCATATGATTGATAAGTACTGAATGAATGAACACATTTAATAGATCTTAAAGTAAGTCTACACTTTGGAAAATCAGCATTTATTCTGTAATAAACTTTAATCTCACTTATTTTAAAGTACACAAAATTAAAATATACAACAATAGATACATTTAATATTAATTCATCTAGATCTTTTGGGGCATATGTGTTCGTTTTAGAACCCTGGAATTTTGTAAATTGTTGCTGATGCTCTCTCCTTAAATATGTTTTCATAGAGTTTTTAAAGTTTCCAATACTTAATTAATAGCAATAATTACTTTTGCATACTTTTGAGTTACTGTGTTACGTTAATATAGATTATATCAACATTATTTCTCTTTCCAGAAGATTAAAGACAAATTAGTAAAAGAGATGCATCGAGGATTCTTAATGTATGAAACCATTTTAAACAAAATGCTTTTTTGTTAAGGTCAAAATTGGATTTCCACGGTTTGGGGCTTCAGGGCTTCTCCTGCTTTGCTCCTACAGATTCAAAACTTGAACTAGACATCAAAAGCTATCATGTTGCCCCGTAAGGTACTAGCTAAGGGATTTGGCAACTGTGACTTAGCTTTGCTTGGATTTTTTCCCATCAAAGCATTTGTTTTGTGATTAAGTTTAAGGACAAAACATGTTATTATTTATTTATGTCTTTTTTAAATTGCATTTAAAGGATCTTCTGTGCGCACAGCAAAATACTGGCAGACAGATAAGTAAAAACGTATCCTCTACCACCAAGGATCTTGAAATATAAGGGAGAAATCATATACAGACTCAAATTTTACATACAAATAGTGTAGGACAAACTTTTTTTCAATCCCAATAGCAATAGGAAGAAAAATCTATCAAAATTAAAGGAGCACAAAGCTAAAGTGGCAGTCTGAAGGTTTTTTTTTTTCCCATATTTGTTTTTGTTGTTGTTTTAATTCTAGGTTCTAATTTTATGTGGTTTGGGAGATACTGATTGAGCATTTACAATCATAATCCTGAAGGATCTTTTTCTCACGTTGTCATGTCATGTTTGGGTGTAGTAATGTAAAAGATCATAATCAGAATTTTTTTAACCATTATCTTTGTTTTTACCTTCCCTACTTTTCTAAAGTTTGTAACTCTAATTTTCATTGTAAAGAATCATTAGTATGTATCTTTTTACTAAAATACAGTTTTATAAAGTTTGGGCTGCATTTATTTAAGAAAAGACTGTATTTTAATTAATTATGTAGCCTGAAAATGACCTCGAATACCTCTTACCAGTTTAATTCAGTTTGTATACATCAGCTTCTATGGGGGCTGTGTGTGTGTGTGTGTGTGTGTGTGTGTGTGTATCATACCCCTGATGATGGCAAAAACCTACACAAACTTTTGAAAACCACAAACACATGGAGCTATATTGATGATATTCATTTAATCTTAAAAGTAAATTATGTCAGAGAATTACAGTTTGATTGTATTAAATACAGTCTACATTACTATCCTATATTTTTATCTCAGTTTTTACTTTCCTTCTAAATATGAGATCCTTCTTTTCAAAGGTTTTCTGGAATTATGATTTAAAGACAAAGAAATAAGAAACACATATAGTTTGTAGAGTGTTAAGTGACAGACATAGGAATCTACTCCAGGAAATTAAAATGGCAAGTTGGGGGAATTAGTGTTTCTTTTAAATTAGGCTTATTAAGAAATATAAATTGTGTCCTTCACAGCAATTATGTGATATTTAAAAATATTAGAAAGTTTGTAGTTTAAAATTGACTTATAGAAAAGGTTTGTTTAAAGTTTTTCACCATCTGGAATGCCAACCAGAAGATAAAGTATAAAACATAGTATCTATTTTTAAAATAATGTTAGCAGCCCCTTTTCTATTGCTTACTAGGCATTTTTTAAAAAATCTTTGATATTTTTTGTTTGATTGGTTGATTTTTTGTTGTTTGGTCCTTTAAAAAATGTTGATGCTATTTTCACAGAAGAAAAAAAAAATAGACCAAAGGGAGAAAAGGATGTTGAGCAAATGTTAATGGAAAATTACTTAGGACATTTTCTTGGTTTTAAAAATGGAAGTTGACATCTTTGAGTCTTAAAGTTTTGTTTTGGTTTGGTTTGGTTTTGGTTTTGTTTTGTTTTCTGTTTTGTGTTATTTAAGTTGAAATCTCTGAGATTTCAGGAAAACAATTGAAGTCAGGAGATGATCTTGAACGTGTAAAGACAAAATATGGGGAAAAGGGTGAAAAGAGAAGAATGGAGAAATTTCAGCAAATGTCTTTGTTCCATAGCAACATCTTTTCTGTTTTGAAAATAAGTCTTTGCAGGTGCGTTTCCTATCTTGCTTTCTTGCTCAAGGAAGAATGTTTATCATTTTCTGAATTTACCAGCCATTGGTGTGTGCTGAGGGCTCATTTATTTCTTACAAAATGTCGCTAACCCACTCCTGTCCTCTTAAATTTAAAACAGCTGCTACCCACTGGCAGGATCTAAATCTTAACAGAGACAGAATTCCAGATTCTCTGTACGCCTGTATTACACTATTGTTAATAATAATCTCTGTCCGTCAAGGTGACAAGGGCACAATGTACGTCTATGCACATAATTTCTCTGTACGTATATAAAAAGCTAAGGCTTTTATTCTGTTAATAAAAACTCATGATTTAATTAAAAAAGAAACCTCCGATTGTTGCTGCCATTTGAAGTCCTATAATTTAGTTTTGCTTGAAGCACCATATCTTTCAATGTTGTTTCCTTTCTCTGCGGTTATTATTTTTTAATATTATCTCTGGACTAGAGTAGTTTATTTACTGAGAGAAAATAGAGGGGTCCAAGCTAAATGTTAAAAGGCAAAGCGAATTTAGAAAAAGAAACATTTTTAAATTATAAACTTATAATTTTATTTTTAGAATACGTTTCATAAGTTAGAATTTGTAATCCTTTCAACATTTATTTGTAAAGAAGACAGCTCCAACTTTTTCAGGGAATGCTTCACTGTTTAAAATATGAATTTTGACATAATCATTAAATATCTGGATTTTCGAAGATATACTGCCTCCCCCCCCATTTTTTAACTGTTTTTACATTGTTACCTTACCAAAAAGAAATAATTTTGTTTTTTTCTCCTAGATTTTTCCTGCCGAACTGTTCAA
This sequence comes from Ursus arctos, assembly GCF_023065955.2. Lineage (NCBI taxonomy): Eukaryota > Metazoa > Chordata > Mammalia > Carnivora > Ursidae > Ursus > Ursus arctos. Next base: position 7,914,750 of record NW_026622986.1, read on the forward strand.
TTTCTATAAAGATAGGTTCGTCTGTTTCGAAAAACGCTAAAGCTTATTTTCATGCATAAGATAAATCACTAAAGGAGACAGTGAAGAATTCAAAGGTACTTCATGTTCGACCAGAGTGAAATCCAAATCATTCTTCTCCACAGTGGATTCACGGTTTCCTGCAAGATAAGATCTCATCCTGTTAAAGACTTCACCTCTGAAGAAAAGAGAACATAATTTCTCAAGGGAATTCTAGTATCATAATTCATAAAATCAAATATATCAATAAGCACAGCTCTTATTTTAAAATAGCCATCCTAGTCTCTGGAAACTAGAGTCTAAAGTAATGATGTTAAATTGTAATATGTTATAATAATATAAATACGTAAAAGAGAACAAATAGTTGTTTAATTATTAAAAAGTTTTCATTCTCATGAATAAAATTAAAATGCCAGTAATCCTTAATTAATACATTTAGAATCCCTTCCTCAGTGACAAGAATTAACTTTGCAATTTAATTTGACACTTCACAGTGTGAAAAAGAAAGATAAAAAATAAGCCTCTTGGGAAAGGGAGGAAAATTTCCAGTCTCTAACCAGCCAATCCAGTTTAATCAGCTCTCTCTCCACTTCTCTCTTTCTCTCTCTCCACCACCCCCCCGAAATCATTGGGGTTTCCACCCCAACTCTTTCCCAGTCCCTTTTTCATTTTTTTAAAAACAAAACTAAAGATCTGAGGTTTGGATTTCATTTCGTCTTGAGGTGTTTGCCTGGAGTTGTTTCCAGTCAGCATGGTAGTCCAGAATTTTAAAACGATTGAAATAATATACAGCCTCTGTTAAAGAAGATACATGACGTTCTAGATATAAGATACCATGAACCAAATACGGCAAAAATTTCCAAATGTTTAATACTTTTTTACAGTGCCCAACTTATCTTAGTATATATTATTCATTTATTCACCAAAAAAAGTATTGAAAATCTATAATCCACGACGGCATGGGGCCCAAGATTCAGTCCCTGCCTAGAGAAGTTCACAATTTAGTATGAGAGTCAGATAGGTAAACAGATAAGTTTCAACATTACATGGCAAATTCTTATATAAGGAGTTACGTGGTGTTGTGAGGAAAAATACGAAGGCTTCCCAGAGGAGGTGACATCTGACCCAAGGCAGAACAGAAGGATAAGCAGAAGGTGGGAAATTTATCCTTGGCAGAGAGAAGTCCATATGCAACGAAGTGAGTACTGGGGAATTGAGAAATATAAATATATACAGTTGTCTGAAGGACAGAGTCAATGGTGACAGAGGAAGTTGAGGACAGAGAGATGAATTGGAGCCAACCTATGAAAACCTTCGTATGTCCTGTAGACTAAGGACGTTAAGCAGAGAAATGACACAATCAGCGTTTAAGATGCTCAGACGTCGGACTCCCTGAGAAATAGTCACAGAAGCCCTGAGATTTGCATACAGCCATTTATATAGGGAATAATTTTGGGAATAGTACCTGTAAGAGAGTAAAGGGAAAGAGGGTTGGGAAGAGGGCAAGTTGGGCCTCAATGCAGATGGATCAGAGGCCACAGCGGAGCCCATGGAGCCACAGTGGCTATTCAGAGCTGTCCTACCTTGAAGCCAGGCTGCCAGGCCTCCACTGAGAATCCCTGAATGGAAGCTGCCCCCAGGGATGAGGGATAGCCTTGGGCAAGGCTGATTCCTGCACATGAGAGCAGCTCCTGGAGACGGACACAGCTGGGAGTCATCACCAACCAACATGTCCAGAAGCTGGAACAAACATCTCCATCCAGAGGTGGGATCTGAGCAATGTGTCACAGAATCCACTAGAGAGGCTTTATGTTTTGTTGTTGTTGTTGTTGGTGGTGGTGGTGGTGGTGAATTTTTTTAGCCTAAACCTGACCATAGTAAGAGGGATGGTCTTGAGTTAGTTAGAAAGAATTCAGATGGGATTTTGTTGGGGGGGGGAGGTAATGTCAGAGATGATGCCAAAGGTGCTATGGTAATTCAGCTGGGGAAAGATAGTTGTCACATAAATGGGGCTGGAACAACTGGTTATGTGTATGGGAAAAAAAGAAACTCAACTCTTACCTCACACTACACAACAATTTTACTCTAAATGAATCATATTCCTAAATATAAAAGTTAAAACTATAAAACTTCTAGAGGAAATCAAAAGAAAAAATCCTTGTGACCTCAGATTAGGCCAAGCTTTCTTTTAAAGTCATTTAAAAGTTTCTTATAAAGTTAAGGATATACTAACCATGAAATCCAGCTCCATTACTATTTATCCAAGACAAAAGAAAACATAAGAGTTGTATCCCGAAGTTTATATGTGTTTAACCTATAATGGACAAAAACTGGAAACAACTCAGATGCATGTCAATGGGCGAATGGATAGACTGTAATATATCCATAATATTGTATACTACTCAGTTATAAACAAGGGTTTGAACTGCTGATACAACAACATGGGTAAATCTCACAGACATTTTTGCTAGGTAGAAGTTTCCAGGCACAAAGCACTATTTTATTCTACTTATATGAAACTATTTATATACATACAAAAGAATCACTGGTACCAGGGGTCAGGGGAGGGGAGGGGATTGCCCACAAAGTAGTAAAAGGAAGTTTCTGGGTGATGGGATTATTCCATAGTATATGTATATCATAATTGTGTGGTGGGGATATGGCTATATTTATTGGTTAAAACTCATTGAATTGTACATTTATTATTTGTGAATTTTATTCTATGTGTGTTACCCCCCCCCCAAAAAAAAAGTGAAACATAAAAATAAATGAGTAGCTCTTATATGGCTACTAGGGCATATTTAGTTCTTGTTTCTCAGACAAAGTTCTTTTGTATAACCTGCCTTCATTCATCGAATGAGGACTGATGGTGTACCAGGCTCCATGCTTTTTATAAATGGCACTATTTTATTTAAAGGGAGGGAAATCTAGGAATCAGATAACTGTAGTTTTAATGCTTTTGCTTTTAGTAAATAGATCACCAAGCCCATATTAAGAAACTGGTCTAACATTGCTGGAGGCAAGGGAAACAAAAGCAAAAATGAACTATTGGGACTTCATTAAGATAAAAAGCTTCTGCAGAGCAAAAGAAACATCAACAGAACTAAAAGGCAGCCTATGGAATGGGAGAAGATATATGCAAACGACATATCTGATAAAGGGTTAGTATACAAAATCTATATAAAGAACTTATTGAACTCACCAACCAAAAAACAAGCAATCTAGTTAAGAAATGGGCCAAAGCCATCGATAGACGCTTTTCCAAAGAAGACACCCAGATGGCTAACAGACATATGAAAAGATGCTCAACATCACTCACCTTCAGGGAAATACAAATCAAAACCATGATGAGATGCTACCTCACACCTGTTAGAATGGCTAAAATTAACAACACAAGAAACAACAGGTGTTGGCGAGGATGTGGAGAAAGGGAAACCCTCTGGCTCTGTTGTTGGGAATGCAAACTGGTGCAGCTACTCTGGAGAACAGTATAGAGCTTCCTCAAAAAGTTAAAAATACAACTACCCTATGATTCAGCAATGCAGTACTAGGTATTTACCCAAACGATACAAACATAGTGATTCAAAGGGGTACATGCACCCCAATGTTTATAGCAACATTATCTACAATAGCCAAACTATGGAGAGAGCCCAAATGTCCATCAACAGATGAATGGATAAAGAAGATGTGTTGTATATATAGAATGGAATATTACTCAGCCATCAAAAAAAAGAAATCTTGCCATTTCCAATGACATGGATGGAACTAGAGGGTATTATGCTAAGCGAAATAAGTCAGTCAGAGAAAGACAAATACCATATGATCTCACTCATATGAGGAATTTAAGAAACAAAACAGATGAACATATGGGAAGGGGGAAAAGAAAAAAGGAGAGAGGGAAACAAACCATAAGAGACCTATAAAGAACAAACTAAGGGTTGATGGAGGGATGTGGGTGGGGAATGGGCTAGATGGGCAATGGGCATTAAGAAGGGCACTTGTTGTGATGAGCACTGGATGTTGTATGTGAGTGATGAATCACTGAATTCTACTCCAGAAACCAATATTGCTCTGAATGTTAACTAAAATTTAAATAATAGTAAAAAAGAAAGTGGTATACTTTACATGACAAGAGTAATATAATATTTCAAATTTAAAAAGAGGCTTTAGAAGTAATACATGAAAGGAAAATTCAAACCAACTTAGTATAAAATGGATGCCTCTTTTCTTGCATTTTTTTGGTGTGTATATAAGTAAAAATGCAGTAAGTGCCCATCTAATTTGATAGATATGGTAGGAATGAAAGTTTTAAAGTGAAAAAAATTAGTTTTGCTTCTATAAATAAGAAGATAGTGATAGCAAGGAAAATCTCCAGCCAGGAAAATATTTGACATTTTTCTCAACTGTTAAGAGTCAGAAAACACAAACATCTCTCTGAGGTTCTTCAGGTATCATCCTGAATTTCTACTGACATCACCTCTTTGCTTTGCATTCACTCTAAAGGGCGGCTTTGTAGTTATAATCAGATAGTAATTAGAGCATGAGAACTTATATACGACAATAAAGTATTGTTAAAATATAAGGTGTTTTCCTGCACATGTATCAGCTTTTGTCACATCCACAATTTTGTTCCATGAGATTTGAGTCACAAGAACCATGATGTCTTTAATTTTTCTAAATTAAATCCAATCTGACTTAGCTTCCTCACTAGAGAGGTTGAAAATGCTATCTATCTATCTATCTATCTATCTACCTACCTATCTATCTTATCTATCTGTCTTCCTGGCTCCTATTCCTTCTCTTAGGTACACAAACCCAAAAACAATGGGGAAGAGCCTCAGATCTTCAGTGCCTGGTGGCCACCACTTCTGGTCATCCTGGCCCAAGGGTTTCTGTCATCCATTCGCAGATATGAAACCTCATGCCTCTGGATCACATTTGGCCTCAGGACCATCTATATAGAATCCTAGGCTGATGTCTAGCTTTCCTGGCACACATGCTCCTTAGGGCCCTGTGTCTAAGTGAGCCCCTAACAGAACCTACGACTGGTGTGAATCCCCTCTCAACAACCCCATCCCTGGCCCCCAACTGTCCGTCTTCTTTCACCTTTGCAGTTTTTCTCCAAGTATAGATCCTGGACCACCAGTGGCACCTGAGGACTGCTTTTCATTTTAGAGTTTGTCAGGCAACTCTAATGTGTAACCAGGGTTGAGAATCATTGTTCTAGATTTAAGAATGATTATGATGACAGAGATATTGAGAATATTCAGAATAAAATACATTTTAAAGTATTTAAATGAATAAAGACCAGTACAAGTAGGTTTTTAGGGAATTTAGAAGAGAAATCAGTAGATCAGTCTCTTCATTAGCTGAGAAAACCTTCTTGAAAAAGTGGGCTTTGAGGAGTACAAGCTGCGGAATATTCTGGACCTTCTCCTTCTTGCATGTTGGGGGATTTCCAGAGCTAGGCTGTCATCTTGGACTGTGAGGTGACTGGGAATGTAGATCACACATGACTGAGCAATAAGATAGAAAGAGCCTGAGTCCTTGATACTTGACATGAGCAAACTGACCCCGGATCCCCTATATCCAGACATTTTTATACATGAAAGAAATAAACCAATCTTGTTTAAGCCACTTATCTTGGGGTTTTCCTGTCATTTGTAACCAAGGTCAATAGCTGTACCTACTACATGTGTGAACAAGAGAATCTCACCAAAACAACAGATTGATGAATTACTCGTATTTTATATAGCCTTAGAGTTTAAAGTGTAATGTAAAAGTGACTGTGACTACCCTTTGTGGTATAGAACAAAACACAAACCTGATAATTAACAAATACTTCCGTCTCCCATGTGTCACAAGAGAACTGCGAGGCCAGGGAAAGAAAGTTGCATGCTGGTTAAGTGTGTATTCTGTGAATCAATCAATACAACAGTCACATGCGCCAGGCCATACTGTGAACTCAACTGTCTATTTTGAGCTTCAATTTCTCTTAAATATTTTTCTCTTTTGTTTACACACCAAAAAGCAATATAGTATTGAAAAATACCTAATGCACAAAAATATTTTTCCTCTAGAAAAAAAGATATAAAAATTGTGAAAACTCTATTTATAAAGGAAAATGTGACTATTGACTATCATCAATTCACTTAACAGCATTACTGAATTTCTGGGCAAAGCTGTTCATTTTGTAGGTTTTATGATCCTTCTTAAGCTAGAGACTTAAATGATCAAGCCCTACACTTTCAAGATCCCTCAAGTGCCTTCAGGGGCCAAGTGGGTAAGTTAAACAGTCCCCAGGTGGGGTTATGGGAAAATGGGGAACATCTGCGCCTCTGAACCAGGCAGCTTAGTTCCAATGATGAACGCCCTGGGTGAGTGGGTCGCCAATATCATTGGAGCTTCTGACTTTTTGGAAGCAGTCAAATGCTTGCTTTTAAAATGTGTTACCTCCTGATAGTCAATTCAAAAATATAAAAACACAAATCAAACAACTCTGTGAGCAGAGGACCATCTCCAGTTTAAAGTCTAAAGGCAATTGGATCTGAGTTCACAAAATCAGATTTTAAAATATTACTTTGATTTGGTCTTAGTATAACTGCTTTAATTGGTTAAAAATTGTGTGAACCCTGGGGCGCCTGGGTGGCACAGCGGTTAAGCGTCTGCCTTTGGCTCAGGGCGTGATCCCAGCGTTCTGGGATTGAGCCCCACATCAGGCTCCTCCGCTATGAGCCTGCTTCTTCCTCTCCCACTCCCCCTGCTTGTGTTCCCTCTCTCGCTGGCTGTCTCTATCTCTGTCGAATAAATAAATAAAAAAAAAATCTTTAAAAAAAATTGTGTGAACCCAACATAAAGGGTAAATAACAAATGACAATTTGTCAAGTGGAGAAGAGACACGCTGAATTAATTGCGCAGATGGACTGACTGTTACATACCTTTAACGCCAGATAGAACTTAACTAGGACAAAACTTCTGAGGAATTTGTGACTTCGTTTTCCCAGGCCAATGAGGACTTGGGGATAACCACAAATTTTGGTGCCAACGGTCTATGACTTTTGTCTCCTAGATCGCACCTACCAGTCACTCTGTCAGGGAGATGACATTCCTTCTTCGAGGGATTTCGAGAAGTCTGTCGAATGTTTTTTACGTGCTGGGAGCTACATTAGGTGCTAAAGACACAAAGTTGAGTAAATCCCTCTCTGTCTTCAAAGAATTCACAGCTTAGTGGGGGAGAAAGAAGCACAAACAAATGTAATACAACGCATTATTTGTTATTAAACCGAAGATGCCATGAACTACGAGATGCACCATTAATTTTTGTACCTCTAAGAAAAAGTAATCATTGTCAAGATTAAAGGTTTCACGGAGAGTACTCAGCTTTAGATCTAAGCAAGTGCTCAGTTAATGTTCGCAATTACTAGCAGAGGTAATTAATGATAGAACTTGAACTTGAAGAAAGAGTAGGTCTTTTCCAAGAAATAAGGGAGTAAATAGATTCCAGGGAGGAAGAACAGAATACACAGAGACCCAGAGGCCTTTTACTGGAACATTCTGCCTGCTGGTTGTGCTGTAGTAAGTGAGGTTTTTCCCTTGAGGAATTGTCAATCTTTTTGACACCCTCCTCCTTCTCCTGCATCTTCCTTTCCGGCCCTCCAATCCCAACACACACACACACACACACACACACACACACACACACACACACACACAAAGGCAGCTTGATTCTTTCAACTTAATACTCAAAAGCGTGCACCTGGCCCTGTACTCAGTCATGAACTTGGTTCCTGAGAGCAATGACACTAGTTACTTGTCTTCTATTTCACTCCTCACTCCCCCATTCCACCCTCTTCTTGGGCGAAGCCTTTGTCCAACATCTTTTGTTTAAGAGGATTAATTGCCAGCTCCCAGTGCCTGTCAGTTTCTTTCAGGGAACTTCATGCAAATAAGGCTCCAGGTGGCCTGCCCTGATTTCCCAGAGTTCCCCCAGGGTAACACTCTATTAGGACATTCGCTACAAATAACATTTATTGAGCCTACTAAAGGCTCAGAGAAGTTACTGGACTTGCACAAAACTACCCAGTTAATAACAGAGCTGACCCGTTCAGTGTTTTGCTATGATATGCTGCATCGCCATTCAAAATGGTTTTTTTCCATAAGGATTTTTCTTCTCAGTATTGTTCTTATTAACACACTGCCCCCTTTTTAGAAAACAACTAGCATTTTGAGTAAGAAACCTAGCCAGTCTTTAAATTTGGGCCCATCTGTCCATTCCTTCCTCCCTCCACACATAGTTCCTGAGTACCAGCTTAGGGTATTCAGCTACAAGTAGAGGATTTGAGCTTGAACAAGACCAACATTGTCCCTACTCTCACAGAGCTTACAGTCTAGCAGAGAAGGAAATTAAAACAATTCTCAAGGCCAAGAGCAAAGGTAGCTTAGGGAAAGCTTCTCAGAGGGAGTTCCTGCTTAAGAAAGAGACCAAAAGGTTGGGGAGAATTAGCTCGATAAAGGGATGGGGGGAGAGAGCCGATAAAATGACTTATGAAATACTTTGCAAACCCTGCGCCAGCAGACCTACGAAAGATTGTGAGGTTATCGATCACACATCCCTCTCTAACTCTCCAATCTTTGTCTCAGGTCTTCCTTCCACCAAGCTCCTTATCTCTGCTCCCTTCTCAGAGCAACCTCTCTTTAATTCTGTGTAACTCTTGGCTTACGGATGCTTATTATACTGTTAAGGTATTAGTACACTTTTGTGCTTGAGCTCCTGGAGACAGGACCCTTTCTGGGTGCAAGAATGATCTGATTATTTGTCTTGATTGCCTGGAAAGAGACCTCTCAGACCAGATCCTGGAGCTGAGACAGATGCAAGGGGCTAACAGAGTGGAATTTGGTTTCTCTTGGTCTTGATTCCGAAGGAAGAAACATGCGTAGAAGTCAGGCAAGGGGTGGTTATAATAGCGTTTTTCACACTTTTTTAATTGAGACCCATAGTAAGAACTACATAGCATAGCAACTCAGAATACCCAATTTGTGTATTTTATATTTTGGGCTCTGATTAGTGTTTCTCAGAGTGGCAATCTATTAATGGTTACAAAATCAGCTCAGTGGTTTGTGATGAGCACTTTAAACAATGAAACAGAGGAGTATCCATGCAAAGACAGGCTGTGGAACAGTGAAGAAGATACCCATGGTGTCAGTCTTTTGGAGCTAGAATTTATGCATCTTGGACTTCCTGAGTCTCTGTTTCTTACATTGTTATATGAAACTTCACACAGATCAGTGGTGATGGCTGTGGATTCTGGAGTATGGATTCAAATCTCGGCTTTGCTACTTAGAGGCTGCATGATGTGAGATACTTAGCATCGGACACCCTGCTTGCCTTGCGTGTCAAATGGAGATAATGGCAGCATTCATCTCATCCAGTTGCAAGGATTAAGGAGATAATGCAGGGTTGGGTACATATAAACACTCAGTAAATAGTAGCTCTTGTATTTCCACCTTTTATTTATCCCTAGTAGTAGAGTTAAATTTTTCTCAGTTTGCAGTGTAGGACCAAGGGAAGAGTTCTGAAGTAGAGGGCTCTGGGGGTTAGCTTGCTTAGGGGCAGCAGATATCAAAGTGAAAGAACCACCAGCGGAAACTGAAACCCCAAGGGCCAGAGTGGAGGCCACTGAGTCCCTCTGGTGATAATCATTGAGTGTCCAGGGTGTTATTTTCTTAAATTAAGAAGTTCTTCTTAGAGTTCCTCTGTCTAGTATCAACGCACTTTTGACCCTAGCTCCTGGCTACTTGTTTAGATCGAATTCCAGTTTGTCACAGAAACTTGACTGAGCCTGAATGTGTATATCCCCACAAATTTTTACTTGACATTCCCTGAAGTTCCTCTTTGTTTGGGTACCCTTTCTGCTTGTCAATCTTTTCTTGGCCACATAACTTCTTTCCCGCATGTAGCAATATATGAAGTGTTGGTTTTTGTTTTAAATCTTGGGGTAGAAAGAGAAAAAAATACTGAATAAGATGATGGGAGAAAAAAAAGGAAGGCATCTTGTCAAAACATCTTATAAAAGCAAACATAGTCTATGTCAAAAACATTTAATGAATTTGATGTATACTTCTTATTTCCACTCCAAAAAATGAGTTGACATTTACTTGTGAAACACTCCCATAGGTATATCTAGAATCTCAAAAGAGAATTCCAACTTTTGGCATGATAGACATAAAACATTTTATAAGTATTTTAACGATGAAATATACAATTTAAACTTTTCTTAAAATTGTTGTTTTGCAAAGAAAAATATCAATATCATTATTTTTAAAATATGTAGCACTTTAAAAAAGTGCTATTTTTTCTGTAACTGTTCTCCACAGAAAAATACTTTACTGTTAAAATTTTGTACACATTTCTTACATCATTTGAAAATAATTAAGATCTTGTATAAAATTATATTACATAAATGTACAAATATTACCCAAATCAGAAACTTTTCAAAACTTTAGATTTTTCCTGAATAATACACATATTTATTTTTAACTAGCTTAGACGTCAAGAGCTAAAGACTAATATTCTCCTGTAATCACTCTTTCCTATGAAAATACTACAGGATTTTTAATGAGAGTGTAAACAAACCATTGTTTCAGGTTTTATTTATACCGGAGCTGCCTGGCAAAACCCCATGCCTGATCCAGCCATTTGTCGTGATTCCAAATACATTTTTAAAAGAGATCCTTGTTATCTTCAATATTTCCTCCTTAGGGTCTATTTCCAAGGCCTGTTTTTCCTATTATTTTTTCCCCCAAGACTGATTTGTGTGAGCCACTTTTAACCAAAACGTTTATTTTTTTTTTCCTCCTTCTGAGAGTAATGTAGGAATCCTATAAGCCAGAAATAATCTGTTAACGTACTGGTGTTAGTTCTTTTCTCTTCTACTGAGCCATTTTTTAAAAGTCGTTGGCTATGAGCATAAAGAGCAGAGACCCGGGGCACAGGAAGGTATCGTCACGTGAGTGGAAGGTGGTGGAAAGTTCACACCGGCCAAGAAGTGTACATATTTGTTTACGGACCACCGTTTGTTAAATTTAATAGTGGTGAACGGTAGCCTGTAAGTAGCTTCGCTGAGCCCAAACGGGAAATACAGTAAGGAGACACTAACATCTCCTAGGCGGTGCCGGGACAGGGCGGGGCAGGCGGGCACCCGCCGGAGCCGGGAGCGGGAGCCGGAAGGGCGGACTCGAGGGGACGGGTCTAGCCGCCCTGGGCGGGGCCGAGCCAAGGCAGGTCCGGTTGGGGCGGAGCCGGGTGGGAGGGAGGAGCCGGGGGCGGGGCCGGGTGGGAGGGAGGAGCCGGGGGCGGGGCCGGGTGGGAGGGAGGAGCCGGGGGCGGGGCCGGGTGGGAGGGAGGACCCGTGGGAGAGCTGTATCCTCGCGCCCGAGGGCTCGCAGGCACCTGATAGGGAGCAAATGGTTGTTTCCACACGTGGAGAACTTTTAATGAACACGTGAGGGAAGGGAGGCAATGTCTGCGGAAAATCTACCTCACAACCCTGGCGTCCGACTCCAGCCCGCTGCACGACAGCTCGTTTGCTGTGCTCCCCGGGAGGGGGGTGGAGGGAAGGGGGTGTGTGTCTAGGCCCCTTTCATTGGTGCCCCCTCTCTCGGCCACAGGCTTTCAGCGAAGCGCTCTCAAACAGTCCCCGCCCTAGGAGGTGGCCACGCAGGCCGTGTGCGCCTGCGCCTAGCGCCCCACGGCGGGGGGCGGGGTCGCCGAGGAAAGGGGCGGCTCTCCCGCCGTCGCGCACGGGGCGGAGCCGTGGGGGCGGTGCGGCCCGGCGCCCAGCGGCCTGACCTCCCCGAACGCCGGGTCCCGTGACGTCACCTCGCCGTGACGCGCACGCTGTAGGAAAACTGTAAGTTTCTGAGGATTCCTGCAGCTCCCTGGGCCTGCGGGGCTCGCCCTGTTGCTCGCATTCCCGGTGTCGGTGGTGGCTGCGGGCGTTTGATCCTTGGGCGATCAGGGAGCCGCCGAACGTGGTGAAGGGACAGGTGCCTGCCCAGAGCGGGAGCGCGCCCTCTGGGGCTGGCGGGACCGGGAGTGCGAGGAGGCGAGGCCGCGCCCCGCGGGACAGGCCGGCACTTCTTCCCTGGGGCAGAGAGGGCTCTAGGGGACGGCGAGCGAGGACAAGGAAGGAACGGGGAAGGTCCAAATGGGAGCGACCCCCATTTTTCCCCTTCCTTGATTGGGGGGCTTAGATTCCCCCTTAGCCCTGGAGTTTGACATGGGAAGTCTGGAATGGAGGGTTTCTTCAGAGACTCCACATCTAGGCTTCCTTTGGGATCCTGCAAGTGACCAGATCGCTGAGGACAAGCTGTAAAGATAACCATCTGCTGCCTCAGTTTCCTTTTTGTGTAAAATGGAGGTGAAGTAGCCTCTGGGCTAATTGTCATTCGCACAGAACCGGGAACATTGTGAGAGCCTATGAGGTAACACAAGCATGTAAACTTGTTAGGTGAAAGCTTAGAAAGACAATCGTTATAATGAGAAGGTGGTGGCCAATGGCCATTTAACCAAGGTCTTGTAAGTAGGGATCTTTTTCACAGTCTTGCCTCCTCAGCCCCCTCGCAGCCACCCCAGATCTGATCATGGACAACACTTGAGTCTGATAGGGATCTGAACTGTTGTCACTGAACTTAGTGGAACAGGGATCGAGAAATGACTGGTGCCCCGATCACAATGTTCTTGACAATTATGAGGTCCTCGTGGCTGATTTTTTCATAGATAGTTTTTGTCACGTTGGAACTAGTACATTATACTCAACGCGGATACACTGAGTTTTAGGGATTGTTGCTGTGTGAACTTGAAATATCTGATCATCACATCTGACTTTGAAAGTTTTGGCTTGCCAAGGGTTACATTATTGAGGAGTTAGTACTATAATAATTCTCAAATTTAGAGATAAATATTTGTTAGGAACTTTGAAGGGAAGACCATTGTACACATCTCAGGGTGTATTTATTCCAGATTGAGAGATCACATTTCTGTTAATTCAGTTTATCCTCCTTTGAGAAGCCTTAGAATTAGAAAGCAGGGGTGCTAATTTTGGTTTTACCAGTTAATAGCTTTGTGTTCAAAGACAAGTGACCCAAATTTGGGATTTTCTTTTTCTGTCTAAAATGGGAGATGATTGTGTATTTGCTGTTGCTTTTTCAAGGATCAAATGAGATCACAAGTGTAAGAATGAAAGGCCAAGTATGGTCTTGTTATTAAGAAATTCCCATAGGTCCCCTAGCCTGGATAAGAGGTATGTTTATTCAGAAGTCAGGTTCTGAGTCAGAACTAGAAATAGAGCAGCAAACAAGATAGTTCCCAACCTGGTGGAGCTCACTTTCCAGCGAATAGGCTACATTTTCCAGTGAATAGGCTACGAAGAATAAGTACTTAATATTATTTTGGATAGTGATTAAGTACAGTGAGGTAGAGGAGGATAGGGGAATGACAGTGGGGGAACAGGGCAGCTTGTTTTAGATACGGTCTGTGAGGGAAGGCCTTCCAAAAAAGGTGACAGCTGAGTCTATTGAGTGAGAGGAAGAGCCTGAGGTAAGAACATTGCAGGCAAGGCTCATAAGAGCATAAGCACTTACATGGAGCTTACTGTATGTGAGGCAGTCTTCTAAACACTAAATTTTTACACCAGCCTTATGCGGTAAGTACTCCTATCTCCATTTTTATGGGAGAAGAAACCGACACACAGGAGGCTTTGCTCAAGGTTGTACAGCTAAAATGTGATAGAGACAGCATGTGAATTTGGGCTACCCTGCTTCAGAGTTCATGCTCCAGATGAGTCCTGGATGGTAGGAGCAACAAAGGAGCAATGGTCTGATGGGGAAGCTAGCCTGAGGGGGCCAAGGCATAGCAAGGGAAGGGGAAAGTGGTGGCAGATGATGTTGGAGGACCAGGCCGGATTTTGGGGGCCCTTGCAGGCTATGGTGAAGTAGAGATGTTATTTTAGGTGTGATAGAAAACCACTGAAATGTTTAGAGCAGGGAAATAGCATTTGATTTTACTTTTATTGGCTGGAGAATTAACTGTAAGGTCATGGAGTGGGGGGTGGGGATCACAAATGGGGAGGTAGGAGGCTTTGTCTCTACCCTGAAGGAGAGATGCTCGTGTCTTGGCCTTGGGGAAGTGGTCGTAGAGATGATAGTAAGTAGTCGAATTCATGATACACTTTTGAGGGTAGAGCTACTGGTTTGGATTTACTAACCCGGAGTGTGAGGAAAAGGAAGAGGAAAAGTCATGACTTCTGAGGTTTTAGGCTAGAACAACTGGGAGAACCAGTAGTGCTATTGACTGAACAGGTTGAAAGGGGTTTGGTGAGAAAATCCTGAATTCTGTTTTGGACTAGTTTTAGATGCCTTGTAGGCATAGTAACGGTAATACTAGAGCTAGTAGTACTAGGAAGCACTTTGTAGGCATAAACTGTGGGGGCAGGGTTTTAAGCACTTTTACATGTATTAATTAATTTAATCCTTACAACAATTGTATGTGCTAGGGAACATTATAGTCCCCATTTTGCAAATGAGAACACAGAGGCACGGAGAGGTTAAAAGTGACTTGCCTAAAATCACCCAGCTTGGGAGTGACGGAGCCAGGGTTCAAAACCCAGCAGTCTGGCTTCGGAGTCCACACAATCAATGTCTGTAAACTACCTGTAAGTCAACTTGTTGAGCAGACAGTTGGATATATGAATTTGGAACTCAGGGGAATAGTCAGAGCTGGAGACTCAACATTTATATTTCTGAAGAGAAAGCCTGCTTTTGTTCCTCATCTAAGCGTTGGTTGGCAGTGGAGGAAAAAGAACACAGGCAATTGCGCTGTGCTGACTGGACTTTAATTACTTTGATTCAGTTCACACAGCCAATATCCGGTATCCCCCTTCCATGAAGTTCTGTGAGGGTGAGGTGTGTATCTTTTTTACTTCTCTGTCTCTAGTTCCTAATCCAGTGCCTGCCATGTAGTAGCTGTTAGGGATGACTTTATATACAGGGCATTTGATTAAGTTTTGTGAGTTCAGAAATGAATAAAACATACCACTCTCCTTGGGAGCAGAGTTTGAGGAAGAACCTGTGGGAATAAAACCAGAGTAGACCAAATGCATAAATACATGCTGATCATTTCATTCTGGCCTTCTGCACCGCCCTCCACCCCATATACTTGAGGGATGGGGCATGAAGGGGTCAAAGGAGCAAAAGAATGCCTAGGCAATTGCACAGTGAATTTGAGGCTCCCCAAGAGTGCTCTTCAACAAAAGAATTACTCATAATCTTGCATATTTTACTATATTTGCATTAGCTTTATTTGGCAATGATATAATTTTCACCAAATGAAATAAATTCTGATATTTTAGTATCATTGTGGAGTGATGAGTTTTTCCAGTTCTATTACCTCAGTGTTGACAGGATTTACTAGTGAAATAAGGGAGTTGGCTTGAAATGTTGCTGCTCGCATAATACAGGGTGATGGAGGGGCTGTGTGAGGTATTCAGGCAGGTTTCCACCGGTTTAAGTGTATCACGCCAAAGTTCCACATATTGGAGTAAGTTTCAGTTTCTCTGCTGATCATCTCTTTAACATTGAGATATATATTTTTTTGTCACAGAAAGGGGATCTGGTAGTATATGTCATAGTTGGAATTACAGATTACACCTCATATTTGGAACGTTGTAGAATGTAGAAACTAGAACAATATGCACAGAAATGTGTGTCTTATTTCTGTAGATCTTTTTAAGGGTATACTCTAACGTCAGTACATTTGTCACAATTTTATTACTTCCTAACGTGAGTATTTTGAATTTGAACCATTAAAAGATTTTATAAAATTACAGCATTGTAGATTTTGTGATTAATTTCAGAGTTTCTTCTTTTTTTTTTTTTTTAAAGATTTTATTTATTTATTTGACAGAGATAGAGACAGCCAGCGAGAGAGGGAACACAAGCAGGGGGAGTGGGAGAGGAAGAAGCAGGCTCATAGCAGAGGAGCCTGACGTGGGGCTCGATCCCATAACGCCGGGATCACGCCCTGAGCCGAAGGCAGACGCTTAACCGCTGTGCCACCCAGGCGCCCCTAATTTCAGAGTTTCTTCTTAACAATATATAAAGTTATATCTCGTTTAGCTTTTTCAGTTTTCATTGGGAGAGTTGCTGTGAACAACCAAGTCCACCATCACTCTAAATGGAACTCTCCACAAATATAAATGTAGAAATGTGCCATCTCATTTTGCAGTTCACAAAACCTTAAATCTGCTACCTGGCCTTCCCCAAATTTAATGGGGTTGAAATGATTAGTATTTCTTTATCCCACAATTGCAGCTAGCTTTCTCTGGAATATCAGATATGCATGTATGGTATAAAGGATCTTGAAGGGGCTGCTGATTGCTCAGGCTTTGTCGTTTTTTAAGTTCAGGCTTAGCGAGGGCAGGTTGATGATTGTTTAATTGTGCTAGAAAGCTCCCAGCATGGCAGACATAATGGTAAGTCTTTCTGTTTGAAGACAGGAGCCCCTCTTTGTAGCACTGACTATCCTAGATAACTTCTAAAATCCAAATTCTTTTAAAAATCTATGTTTACATGAGCAAATTTAGAGACTACTAGTTAAGAATACAAATGTAAGTATATGGAAATTGTTTCTTGTAGAAAATTATGTGTCTAGCTCACTGATAACATATAGTGGGCACTAAATATTTTTTTAATATTTAAACTTATAGTTTCTGTTAATCTTGCATATTACCTTGAACTCTTACATGTGTGTGTATGTATATATATGTGTGGTGCATATATATATGCATATACACACACACACACTTTGTATATTTGCAGTAATAGCTGAATACTAGTTTGTGTACTTTTGCTTAGCATTGTAAATGTTTGAATATGTTTAATGTAAACAGTTAAGTGTCACTTAAATTTGATTCATTTGGTACATGGTTACTTAGAAATTAAGATCTTGAGGCTTGATTTTTTTTTTCCCCCACATAAATAATAATGACTGTTAATTAGTAAGGCTGGGTGGAGACTAAGCTTTAGTGACAGATTAACCAAATTTTTATCCCAAAAGAACATACAAGAAGAAAATTCTTAGGTTTAAGCAGAAACAACCTGTTGATGGAAGGAATAATTTGACCATAACTCCCTACCATAGCTATAATTCTTACGATATTACTATCCTATAGACAGCATTCTTTTCTTTGGTCCTTATACTGCAAAAGTGCTAGCTTAAAGCTGCATTCTAGATAAATGTGATATAAATACTGAAATATATGGAGTATGGAACTGTGCATTTAGCTCAGTAGATCTCCACTAGGGATGATTTTATTCCTTACCCCAAGTCACTCTGGAGACATTTGGCAAATGTCTAGACACATTTTTGGTTATCACAACTATGTGTGAGGGCATTGTGCCTGTCATGTAGTTGGTGGAGGCCAGGGGTGTTCTTAAATATCCTATAAGGCATAGGACGACCCCAACAGTAAAAAAGTATCCAGTTCAAAATACCAGTACTTCTGATATTGAGAAACCCTGCAATAAGTAACTTTTTTTCTTTCTTCCTTACTATTTTTTGTGGATGGGTTTTTTTTGTTTTTGTTTTTTATGCTTTAGAGGTTGAGGCAGTAGTTGTAAGTGGCAAACACATGACTTGAACAAAAGATTGTGTTGAACTGCTTTTGGAGAGCTGAGCCAATTTGGTTCATTTATTGCAAGGAAAATAGTTTTTGTAGCTAATAGCCTTGATTTTTTTTTTGTTGTTGTTGCCAATATGTGTAGTGTTTTTGGTTTGTATTTAGCTATGAATATTTTTTTCTTTTTTTTTTTTTTAAGATTTTATTTATTTATTTGACAGAGATAGAGACAGCCAGCGAGAGAGGGAACACAAGCAGGGGGAGTGGGAGAGGAAGAAGCAGGCTCCTAGCGGAGGAGCCTGATGTGGGGCTCGATCCCATAACGCCGGGATCACGCCCTGAGCCGAAGGCAGATGCTTAGCCGCTGTGCCACCCAGGCGCCCCATATGAACATTTTTTTCTTAGTAAATTAATTAAATTTGGAAATTATATAATCCTGGGTTGTAACAGGTTTGCTAGTATGAATCTCTTTCATATATTGAATTAACTATCTCACAGTTACGTGGTTATTTATGTATTTCAGAAATCCTTTACATTAATTTTTATATGTGATTTTCATGAACACCCCTGAAATGTGTAGGGCATGCATTACCATCACTATTTGCCAGATGAGGAAACAGACTTAGATCAAATGATTTGCTGTATTTTTACAGCAAGTTAGGGACAAAAGCAAATCTAGGACTTTGAGAGATTTTGATGCTTAGGACATTTTTAAGGTTACTAGTTATCTCATTTGGTCTTCCTGACTGTCCTGTGAAAACTGGGAACTTACTTAAGGTCACCCAACTCATAATGTAGTTTTGACTATTTTCACTGACCTATGCTGCCTCTCCAGATATTCTCTAATAAATAAATTTGACAGTTTCTGGATAAATTCACCAGATCCATGCTTAACCTAGCTAAGTAGGTCTCCTGACACTGTAAGAGAGGAAAAAGTCTCCATCGTCTTTGGGTCTCAGTCTGGGCCTAAGGATTAAATTGACATAAGACAGATTAGCAGTAGAAAAACATACAAACTTTATTAAACTTGTACAGGGGAGCCTTCAATGAAGATCCAAAGATCTTCACAGAACAGGAAGCTTTTATACATTTTAGATAACAAAACAATAAATTTGTGAAGAATTGACAAGACCCAGAGGAGTCTGGGCTAGGGGTAGTAAATGGTGAAGAAGTAACGAGGAAGATAAGGATTAGTTTAGTAAAATTTCTTTGTACAGGTTTCTCAGCTCCAAGTTCCCCATCTCTGGTGATAAGAATATCTTCCTTCCTCCTGGTGCAGGGAGGATACCTTTCACATGGGAGTTTTATCTTTTACTTTCAGGACAAAAAAAGGAGAGTCAGAGCGTCCTTGCACCTGCTTTTTCTTAAGTATCTTTGACTCAAAATAATCAAAATGTCAAAATGGCATATTTGGGGGTGACATTCTGGTTTCCTACAACATGTAGTTAGACGTTCATGTTGTCACTTGAAGCAGTTGGTGATTCAGTGCTTGTCATCCTACTGTGATTGGACTTGAGTGGAATCTTCACTGAGTTTTGATAAAGTGTGAGGTAGTGCTACTTGCTCTGTAGAATCCATTTTTTGAGCACATTAAGTCCAAAAGCAGTGTGAGGAGATGGCTCTCAGCTGTATTTAAGTATACTTTGGTGAGGCAACCCACTTGGCATGATTCACTTTGCCATTCTGATAGAGGGATTTAGATTTGGACTAGGATTTCCATTCATTCTGATTTTTAAATTAGAAACCATATTATTCTCTTTAGCCATTGCCATTTTTTATGTCACATTTGAGGCTGTTTCTCTTACTTTCAAAAAGAATATCTACTCAAATATTTGATGAGTTATCATTTTGTTTGAAGATTATTTGATGATATTCAATTCTTGATGTGAGTTTCAGTAATTGGAAGGAGAATTTTAATACCCAGAAGTGAGATTGCTGGGGCATATGGCAGTTTTAATTTTTTTTTTTTTTTTTTTTTTTTTTTTTGCGGGATCTCCACACTGTTTTCCACAGTGGCTGCATCAGTTTACATTCCCAGCAATAGTGCACAAGGGTTCCCTTTCCTTTTCTCCACAGCCTTACCAACATTTGTTACCTCTTGTCTTTTTGATGATAGCCATCCTAACAGGTGTGAGGTGGTATCTCATTGTGGTTTTGCTTTGCATTTCTCTAATGATGAGTGATATCGAGCACCTTTTCATGTTTCTGTTGGACATCTGTACGGCTTCTTCGGAAAAATGCTTATTCCGTTCCTCTGCTATTTTAAAAATCAGGTTGTTCGTTTTAATGAAGTGTAGTTGACACACAATGTTGAATTCGTTTCAGGTGTACAAACATAGTGATTCCTCAACTCTATACATTGTGCTGTGCTCACAGAAAGTGTCACCATACAAAGCTATTGCAGTATCTTGACTATATATATTCCTCATGCTGTCCCTTTCATTCCTGGGACTTCCTCATCTCATAACTGGAAGCCTGTACCTTCCATTCCCCTTCACCCATTTTACCTATCCCCCCCACCTCCTGCCCCTGTGGCAAACGCCAGTTCCGTATTTTTAGGTCTGTAATTGGAAATTTTAATGTTTCCTATAATACATCCACTGGCTGGCTGTGGACAATTGATAGTATGAAATTGTGGGTCTGGAATTGAGAAGGGAAGGAAAAAGACCTTTCTTAGTACATTTGTATATTGGGCATGAAGGATTAGAATTATATTTAAAAGGTGAAGATTTTCAACTTTTCATACAACTGAATTAGCATAACAAACTATTTTTCTTACCTCCATGAAGAAAAATGCGATATCCAAATTACCATAATATTTATAGTATTATTGAGGGGAGAGACCACCATTAAGTGTAACTGAAACAGCTGGATTTCATACTTGCTAAACAAGGAAGAGCAATCTTGCAGAATATAATCCTTGAAACAGGCAGAGATGTACTTAGATAGGGTTTTGAAGAAGCATGGAGTTTTAGGATTGGCTTACTTTCAGTGAGACAATTTAGGGATTGGCCAACTTTAAACTTGGAGTTTAGGGACTGGCTGGCGTTGAGGAGCAAGGCAGTTGCCGATCGCCTGACTTACTCAGCTGAGTGCTTAAGTGGAAATGTTGGCTAGAGTTTAAGGATTGATAGATTGGGGCATATTTAAAACCGGTTCTGTGGTTACTTGTTCCCAGCTTGGAATAGAGCCAAAGAATAATCTTTTCCTTTCTTGAAGCTGGGGAATTATTTTCCATTGACATTTATGTCAAACATGTATATTAGCAGTTGCGCTAATATACACTTTTGATTTTGCTTTTCTTCTGAAACTTGTAAGAAAAGAAATGAGTGCAGTGAATATCATTTGTTTTCTATCTGCCAGTCACAAGATTATATGTTATTTGGGACCCAGGCTGCTTCAAGGATTATAGTTATATATAGTTAAAAAGGTAATATGTTGGGGCGCCTGGGTAACACAGCGGTTAAGCGTCTGCCTTCGGCTCAGGGCGTGATCCTGGCGTTGTGGGATCGAGCCCCACATCAGGCTCCTCCGCCATGAGCCTGCTTCTTCCTCTCCCACTCCCCCTGCTTGTGTTCCCTCTCTCGCTGGCTTTCTCTATCTCTGTCAAATAAATAAATAAAATCTTTTTTTTTAAAAAAGGTAATATGTTACTTATGGAAATACTTTAATGTTTTAAACACTATGGTGAAAGCTGTTACTTTTATGTCTATTTTTCTCTCTTGTGGGAGTGTGTCGTATCATATGCCTGCCAAAAGTAGTCTTGATGGATGCTGAATTATAGATCTAAAAGTTTGTTGTTTTTGCTGTTGTTAGAGATACATCTGGAAGTGATGACTTTTTGAAAGTTAATTAACAGTTATTCTTACCAATATTTTAGAAGGTTAATGATTATAGTGTATGTCTTTTATATAAGGTAGGCTGAGTTATTTTAGTATCTGTCAATCATTTTACCACACATATCATAGTACCATTTTTATAAAGTATTTTGGTTTAATTTTTATTTTGTAATATTTTTATTCAGAATGAAATAAAGAGCTATTTATGACTGTTTACTGGAACTCTGACAAAAAGTAGATATTTTTCTAAATTGATCTCACACAGTAACATTTTAGTTTTTAAAATGTTTTCCTTTGAGATGCTAAAATAAATTCAGAGGGTATTCTTTATATTAGAAGTTAGAGAAGGCAAAATGAGTTTTCGATGTACTTTCTTTGTTGTATTGAAGTTTTATTAAAAATACCCTGTACTGTATTTACATATGAAATAAGCTCATAATATTTAAAAAAAGAATGGGTAATGGGTATTGTCATGTTTACGTGCAGCCCGTTTCCTTCCTTTACCTACAGCTCGTGCCATACCTCTCTGCCTTCCAGACGAATATTGTCCAGTGATAAAGCGACATTTATGATTTGGGTAAAGCATTTTTATGTGAAAGCTCTTTGAAAATGTGAAGCCTAATTCTTGTATTTATTTATAGTCCAAATTTCTGACCTGCTATGATAGTTAACCTCAAGAGCTTAATCACAACCCAGTACTAAAATTAATATATTGTTTATGAACTGCTGTTGTTTAATTACTAAATGATACTCAAACATTCTTATCCTCAACATTTAAATTTTACAAATTTATACTAAATAGGTACTTAAATTTTCTAGGAAAAAGATGTCTTCGATGCCTGAATATGGTTACTGGGATTATTTATGTGATATTATTTATGTGTATGAAATGATGGATTTGAAATGTGGTTTTTCTCTTTGCATATGCAGTAAATAGTTGGACTTTTGTTGCCTAGTGATATGATCAAAAAAAGAGTCCTAAGTTAAATGATCTTCTGTAGTAAAATGGAAAAGGCAAGGGTTATCTGCTAATACAATGGCTATAAAATGGTATCTCATAGTTTTATTTTGCATTTCTTTGATTACCAGTGAGGCTAAGTTTCTCTTCATTCACTTGTTAGCCATATAGATTTCACCTTTAGTTGTCAGATTTAGCAAATAAAAATACAGGACAACCTGTTAAATTTGAATATGAGATTAACAGCAAATAAATTTTGAGTATAAGTATATACCCTTGCATTAGTTGGGACATACTTATACTAAATTTTCTTATTGCTTATCTTTAATTCAAATTTAATGAGACATTCTGTATTTTGTCTTTACCTTCTGTAAACTGTCTGCTGCTGTCTCTTACCAAATTTTAAATTGCATTTCCTGTCTTCTTTTTGTTATCTTAAAGAGTTCTTGGCATACACTGGGTATTAAATGCTTTTTTTTTTTTTTGAAGTTGCAAACATATTTTTCCAGTCTTCTGCCTGTCTGTTAACTTTATAATGTTTTTTGTTGAATAACAAGTCCTTAATTTTGGTGGAGTCAGTTCTTTCAGTTCCATCAGAATTTTCCCATATTGTTTGTACTTTTGAGATCTGAAGAAATCTTTTTATCAGTCAAGGTCACAAATATATCATCTTACTTTCTATTTCATTAGCTTCATAGTTTTACCTTTCACATTCAGATCTTTAATACATTTGGTGTTTGTTTTAAGGGAAGAGTATTAGGAAATGAAGTTAGAGAGGTACTGGAGGGAGCAGGTTGCGTGGAGATTGTAGGCCGTTGTGGGGACTTTAGTTTTTATGCTCAGTGAAAGAGAAAGCCAGTGGAGGTTTTGAACAGCGGCCGCCATGGTCTGAAATCTGAAGTACACTTTTAAAAAATTTTTCTGATGACTCTTGGGAATAGGTTGTGTGAGGTATGACAGAGACTGTTGTTAATTCTTCTCCAGTATCTAGGATATCCTTTTCTCTGTTCGTTTCTGAATCTGTCTTAGGGACTGTACTTTCCAGTTTCCCCTGACTATAGGAGATGTCTACCTGATTAGGTTGGGGCCAGTTAAATGTGAGCAAAAGTGGTATGTGCAATTTCTGGGTTATCTTCCTAATGATGAGGAGCTAGTCTTGTTCTTCTCCCTATGCCATGCCCCCCCCCCCGCCCCCGCCAACTGACTAGAAAGCAGCAACAGCTGGAATGGCAACAGGGGCCTTGAATCCAGAGGTAGACATCCTGTGGTGAGAATGGCAGAGCCATCCCCATCAGCCTAGGTCCCCAGATGACCTTGTGGAACAGAACCAACTACTACTCACCGTCCTCCCCTAAGCACCAGCCTATCTCTGTACTGTTTCTAGGAAGAGAAGAAACTTTCTTGTTTGAGCCACTGTATTTGTTATCATTTTATCACAGCAGCTTTCCCCATACCCAGTTTAATGCCAAAATTGGTACCTGAAGTGGGATGTTGCCATGATAAGTAGCTAAAATGCATGGCCCTGGCTGAGTGGTTGGCCAGCGGACAGTAGGCACCGTGTTATAGGCTGGAAAACGGGTGACGCTTGTTATGCTATGGCAGAACACTTGGGGAAGCTGTCACCTCTGATAACTTGGAAGGGCATGGATGTGTCTGCCCAGTTTGTACCTCCAGGGCAGTGGTTAGAAAGACTGCTACTGTGAGACGTCTCACACTAGTTGACTAGTTGCTTTAGCAAGGAACTCCAAGAGGGTGTCAAGTAAGAGAACAATTAGCTAGTTTGCACTTCGAGTTGGGAGGGGGTATAAATTTGCTAATGAAGTTCTGTACACCCCTGGCCTATGCTTCACATTGATGGAAAGGACAGTAATACGGGGTATTGCAGGGTTGGAAAAAATAGTTTCTTTTTCCCAAACAACAAGAGGTTAGATTCATTTTTAGGAACCTTCGTCAGATTTTCTTGGCCAGAGAAAAGTGGAAGCCAGGCTAGGCAAGGATCATAGTAAGGATTTATCTTCCCACCTGAACCAGTCACTTAAGCTAGGTAAAGCTCCAGTTACAAATCCAGTCTCAGTTCCCTAGGACAACAAAGGTTTATTTCTTACTTCTGACATGTCTGTGGCTCCGTTCCACCATCTTCTACCACTCCAAGCCAAAGGAATAGGCTTTCTGGGGACATTGCTGTTCTGTTTCAGAGGAAGAGAGACATGGCAGACCCAGCTGCTTGGAAGCGGCATGTGTTACTTTTGTTCATATTTTATTGGCCAGACCTAATGGAGTGGCTGAGCCTGAAATCATTCAGGCAGAAAGAACATTTTAAGTCACATGGGTTGCCCCGATGTGAATGGGGTGTGGTGATGGTATAATCATCCTGCCGCGTGAATCAGATGCTCTCAAGTTAGCTAGCCTTAAATTGAGAGAGAGGGATGCATCTGCCTCGGAGGTCAGCTAATAATAGGAGGACAGAATTGACAAGCTTAGCATCTACCATCAGACTAAATTTTGAGTTGTGGCTACTTTCATGTGGCACTGGCTGAAGACAAAGAGACCTATGGAGGTTTTGAGAGGATTGTGTTGCCAAAGATACCACAAGTTTCGCTTGGCAAAGCCTGTGATGATTTGACGTTGTTTGACAACTAAAGCAATCTTTGACCCCCAAACATGTACCCCCAGGAAATAGGCTATTAGCTCTTTCCTGCCTCTTTGGAGCACATACTCTCCTATGTTCACTTCCTATATTTCCAGCAAGGATAACAGAAGAAAGTATCTTCCAGAGACAAAGCCAGGCTGTAGCAGACAAATGGACAAGCGAGTCTGTCCCCTCCTTACACGCCCCCCTGCCTCCCACAGCTGGCCCAGCACAGAACCTAAGTTTAACCAAGGAACTTGCTTCCCGGGTAGAGTGGAGACTCTTTGCCATTCCTGTCCAGCAGTATTTCATCATTGGTGAGAATAGTATTTGCCATTCTTCTCAGAATGGAAGACTTAATCGCATTCATCTTATTTGTATTCCGTTGTATATTGGGTGTAAGGGTAGTGGTAGAGAGCAAAGTTACTTGTCTGTTCGTTTGTAGGTCACTGGACGGGGGACAGAGACACATTCGTATCTGTTGAAGAGGTTGTGTATCACCCAGAGATCTTGGAAGTATTCTTAGTGATTTTTTTTCACTTGAAGTTTTTCGTTTATATATTCATTCTGTGAAAGTTTATCTTTCAAATTGTCTAACAAAGAGTTTAGAAATAAACTCCTTTTTTTGAACATCATTCCTGTTTTGATTTCCTTTTTATTTCATATGCGTAACATATTCTTGTAAAAATTTTGTGTCCTGATATTTTCATGTGCTGTCCTTTTTCTTTCTTGCTGTAGAGTTCTTACGCTTGTACGGTTATTGTTATTATATAACATTTGGTTTTTCCCATTCTTGTATTGCTGTTGGCTGCTACGGACTGAGTTGTGTCCCCCCAATTCATGTGTTGAAGCCTTAATCCCCCGTGTGACTATATTTGGAGATAAAGCTTAAGGGTGATCCAGTAGAGCCAGTAGAACCGGTGTCCTTACAAGAAGAGGAAGAGACAGCAGAGCTTTCGGCCATGTGAGGATACACTGAGAAAGCAGCTGTCTGCCACTCACGAGGAGGGTTTTCACCAGAACCAGATGACACAGGCACCTTGATCTCGGACTTCCAGCCTCCAGACTGTGAGAAAAATGAATTTTGTTCTTTAAGCCACCCACTCATGGTATTTTATTATGGAAGCCCAAGCTAAGACAGCCCAGATTTTTAACTGCTACACCACATGCAAGGGGCTTTTCTCAGATCAAGGTCCATAGCAAAGGAAACTGCAAAGAAGAGTCCGAAAGAGGAGAACATCAAGAAAGAGTAATGTTACTGAAGCCAAGAGGCAAGCTTTTTTTAAAATTGAGAATGTCAGTATTAAATTGACAGGTCTAATAAATTCTGAATGAATTTTCAGTTAAGAAGTTGTTTGTATTTTGGAGAGAGTTTTGTGTTTGTACAAAATCCAGATTGCGGAGGTTGAGTAGTGAATTGGGGGTGCTGGTGGCAGTGGTGGAAATAATGAGTTTAAACTCTTTTTCAAGACACTTGGTTGTGAATGGGAAGGCGCAACTAGGACAGTGGCAAGAGAGAATCACATCTGGGGGAGTGAGTATATCAGGTTCTT
Source organism: Ursus arctos (assembly GCF_023065955.2). Classification (NCBI taxonomy): domain Eukaryota; kingdom Metazoa; phylum Chordata; class Mammalia; order Carnivora; family Ursidae; genus Ursus; species Ursus arctos. The sequence continues at coordinate 7,941,422 of NW_026622986.1, forward strand.
TTGTTCATTTGTTTTATAATGGGGGAGCTTTAAGCATTTATGTACAGTGGGGGGAAGGTCAGAAAGAAGTGGAAGATTTGGAAGAGGAAGGCAGATAAATGATGGCATCAGATCCCTTAGGAGGTGGGGTGGCTTGAGTTGTGGAGCCCTGGTTGAAGGTTATCTTTGGGAGGGCTGAGGGACATCCTTCTTCCACTGTCTCAGGAAGGAGGTAAGAGTGTGGTTGTCAGGCAGGAGGGGTGCAGGAAACTGAGGGAGTCTGACCTAATAACCTCTCTCTTGGTTCTGTGGAGGTAATGTCACTTGCTGAGTAGAGGGAAGAATAGGAAGCTTGAAGAAAGTGATCGAAGTTTGGAATTGATTCTGTGAAATGTGAGACAGGGAGTTGATTGGGAGCCCACAAAGAGAATGATGGGCAGCAGCAAGCAAGGGCCCTGTTGAGATGGGAGACCATGCATTTGCAGAGTCTCTGGTCCACTTGGTGGACTTGGGGCTTTTATAGGAGCAATCTCTAAGTCTGGGTGTGGGAGTGGGGAAGATTGGTATAGGGGAAGGACAAGCCAGCAAGAAAGCTACGTTTTGGCAAGGGAGTGGCCAAAGCTGGATGATCAGATCCTAGGCTTATAGTGGAGATGAAGTGGAGCTTGGAGCGTGGCTCATAGATCAGGAAAAGAATAGAGAGGGCATGGGGAAAAACTGGAATCTGAAACATATTAAGATCAAGTATGATTTATTCGTTCGTTTATTCATTCAATAAATATTGAGCATATCGTCCAAACACTGCTCTCTGTGGTGTGGCTACTTAGATCAAAGCAAAGTCCCTGCCCTGCTAGAGCTTATTTCTAGACGGCAGGTAGTAAACATATGTATGAAAATGTTAAAAAGAACAATGAAGGGTAAGGGGATAGAGAGTGATGCAGATGCTATTTTAGATAATGTGAACAAGAAGAGACTCTTGGAAGAGATGACCTCTGAGCAGAGACTGGAATGTAGTTAGGACACACCAATGGGAACAGCATCCCAGGGTATGCAGACAGCATGGCGGAGCCCTGGCCCGGAGCTCGTGTGAGGAGTGGCCTGGTAACTGGGGAGTGATAGTGAGGAGGAGAGTGGTAAAAAAAAAAAAAAAGGCTGTGATACTTCAGGGCTGCAGGAGGATCTGGGATTTTATTCAAGTGTCCTGGGAAAGCCATTGGAAGGTTTGAATCAGAGAAGTGACGTGATCTGTTTTACTTTTCTGAAGGCTCAGGTTGGCTGTTCTGTGGAGCCTTGATTGGCAAAGGCAGGTAAGGAGTTGAGAGAGCTGGAAGGGTGAGATTGTAGCCCATAAGTAGCATATTGGAGTTTCAGATTTCAGCAGTTGAATGCTTCTGGGTGAAGGATCCCATTGCTGCTCTTTAAAGCAGACACACCCACTCCACAATAGGCATTATTTTCAGTGGGTAAAGGTCTGACCCCAACCCTTGGCTTCTGCCGCACCCTTTCCTGTTTTTGACTCTGCCCCTCACCAGCTTCATTATTCATTCTCCCATTTTGTCCTCGCCGGTCTTTCAGATGTGATGCGCGCTGTTGTCTGCCGAGTCAAGACTTCCTCTAGGTTTAGGTTTACAGACCTTTTCATCACTCTGATTTTAGTCTTCGGAAAACCTCCCTGCAAGCCCACGATGTAAGACAGGTGAAAGTAGGGGAAATGGAAGCCGGCACTACCATGTTCTGCCCACTTAGCACTGTTCTCTGAGTCCCTGAAGCAAAGCCCAAGCCTCCCGGTTCACGGTGTGGAAGAGCCCCGCACTGATCTGTAGCTCCTACTCTCTTGTAGCACGCCATCCTCGGGATCACCTCGGGTCACCCCCTCCAGGCTCAGCCTGTGCCGCCGTAATTTGCAGGCACCTCGCCGGCCAGGCGGCAGTAGGCACAGCCTGCGTTTACAAAGTGGTGTGTTGAGGACACTCAGAACTATGAGGTAGGCATGGTACATCTTCCCCAGCGTTCGTTTTACTAGCTGTTACTTAATTTACCGAATTTGCCCAGCAAAAGTGAATGTAGTTCTAATTATAAACCGTGAGATCTTTCTCAACAAATTCTTTTATTGACTCTAATTACAAATGCTAACTTTTTTTTTAAAGTAAGAAAATAGGTATATTATAGTTTAGAATAGACCAAGAAATGTAAAGTTTGTGTGGGCCAGTTAGTGCCGTGCCTTCGGTCTCCTGGGGATATTTAGTCCCTCTGCTTTTCATTAAGGGTAGTTTGATAGACCGGGTTAGAACTGCCTTTTTAGGTGGTTGGATTTGTAATTCTGTATTTTTGTTTTTATGTTTAATGGAGCTATCATAACATTTTTATTCACATGGGTTAGGAACTGGCTATGATATAGACTTGAGCCTTCAGGCTTTTCTGGTTAAAGGTAGAGAAGTATGAGTATTTTCCTCCTTTACTCAGGTTTCATTTTGACAGATGTCATTAAACATGGCTGCATTATAAAAAGGATTTATAAGAGCCAAGTGATGGCCTAGTAAGGTCAATACTTAAAACAAGGTCATCCTGGGCCACAAAATAAGTTTGACACTTTAGATTTTTTTTTTTTAAATAGGATATCCCTTGCATTAAAATCTATAATGTTTCTTCTTGAGAGTTGATGGTGAATTTTTAAGCACTAAGATAAATTTCTTTGTTTGGACGGTTTGCCTTTAGGAAATTGATTTAGCACTAGGGATTTTGTATAACACTGCCAAATTATAAGGTTAATGAAGGACTTGGTCAAGTTCACTGATGCATCCTGAGCACAGCACCTGCCACATAACACTTAATAACTATTTTTTGAGTGAATGAATGAATCATCTTTGATATACTGTGGAAATAATACCGTCTGGTTATCAATACAAGCAGCATCAGGGTTGAATGAGGGTGCCTTCCTGGGTGTGCTGTCACCAGTGTTGCCATGAATATATGGCCCCTTTAAATTAATAAAAATAGGGGCAGAGCTGTAAGGTTTTTTTTTTTTTTTTTGAGTCTGCCAGTTGTCCAGTTTAATCATATAAAATGCCGATTCTACCAGCAAAGTGGGGATAGCGACACAGACTTTGTTTATTGAGTGTAAGTAGTTGCCCTAAGTTTAGATGAGGTATATAGAGTGGGAGAAAATACATACATGCAAATCAGTTATCTGACAATGGACTTTTATCCAGAACAACACAATTAAAAAATGGCAGAGGACCTGAATAGACATTTCTCCAAAGAAGACTTATAAGTTGTAAATCAGCTCATGAAAAGATGCTCGACATCATTAGTCATGGGGTATGCAAGTCAAAAATCACAAAAGATAACACTTCATACTAACTATTTGGTTATAATCAAAGATAGATAATAGCAAGTGTTGGTAAGAATGTGGTGCAATTGGAACGAACATTCATACATTGCTGGTGTGAGAAAAGGAGGCAGCCACTTTGGAAAACAGCCTAGCAGTTCTTTAAAGGTTAAAACGTAGAGTTACCATGTGTTACCCAGCAATTCCACTCCTAGGTCCATACCCAAGAGAACTCAAAACACACATCCACATTAAACATACAATGTTCATAGCAGCATTAGTCCAGATAGTTAACACATAGAAACAACCCAAACGTCTATCAGCTGTTGAGGGTAAGCAGAATGTGGCATATCATTCACACGATCCAGTGGAATATTATTTAGCATGAAAAAGGAATGAAGTACTGACACATGCGACAACATGGACGAACCTCAAAACACGCTAAGAAGTCAGACACACAAATTGCCCTATGTGGTATGATTCCATTTATAGGAAATGTCTAGAATAGGCCAGTCTGTTGGGACAGAAAGTAGATTAGTGGCCAGGAAGGGCTGGAGAAGGGAGGTGGGGAATGACTGCTAATCATCATTTTTAGGATGATGAAAATGGTCTAAAAAATTCTTTGCGGTGATGGATTTATAGCTCTGTGAACATACCAAAACCAGTGAGTCATCTGCTATGAAAGGGTTAATAGCGTAGCATGTGAGCTATATCTCAAAGCTATTAAAAAAAGAATAAATGAGGTAATGTGCGGGAATATACTTCGAGCTACTTGAGAAGATATTATTGTAGTTTGACTGTGAGGCCTTTAAATAGTAGCAGGATGACTTAGATATTTTCCCTTGCTTGCAGGTCTGTGATTTTTATGCCGTGACTCAACTTTATAAGGCTATAACTCAGCAATATAAAATATTGAAAACGTTGAAACATTACATGAAAACCGCTTGGCTTACTGTTTTTAGTTAATAGGATTTTCGGAATCTGTTAATTAGCAATAAGTAGAATGTCATTAAGGAATTAGATTTTTGAATCATAAAATTTTAGAACTGGAAGAAACTTTAGAAGTCATGTATTCTAGGCCCCCCCATTTTGTTTTATAAGTGAGAGAAATGAGTCCCATAGGGTAACTAAGGTTAACTAAGATGTCTTAGGTCACGGCGTAGTGTAAATTCTAGAACCGAGTGGGTGTTCTTTCTCTTGACTACCATTGGTTTTGGTGCTGTGATGGTATTAGCACTAATAATACTAATAGCAGCTATTTAAATGTTTCCTGTACTTTATTTATATTTTCTTGGTTACACAGATTCCGAAGTTGATTCATATAACCTGGTGTTAGTTTCCCATTGTTCTGTAACAAATTAAGAGAAACTTCATGGCTTTAAAACGACACATTTATTTTCCTACAGTTCTGGAGGTCAGAAGCCCAAAATGAGTGTTACTGAGTGTTGGCAGGACTGCATTCCTTTCTGGGGGTTTTAGGGGAGATCAGTTTTCTTGTCTTTTCCAGCTTCTAGAGGCTGCCCACATTCTGTGGCTTGTGGCCCTCCTTCTATCTACAGAGCCAGCGGTGGTGGGTCAGGTCTCAGAAGCAGTCTTTCTGGTTCTGGCTCTTATGCGTCTCTCTTTTCCCTTTAAGACCCTTGTGGTTCCTGTGGGTCCACCTGGGTATTCCAGAATAGTCTCCTTATTTTAAGGTCAGTTGATTAGCAACCTTAATTCCTGGTTGCCATGTAACATAACATATTCACAGATTCCTGGGATTAGGATGTGGGTATTCTTCAAGGGGATTTATGTACCTGCTGTGCTTACCACAGTCTGTTAAGTAAAGAGATTTAGGATCAGAGAGGTTAAGTAAGTCATTCAAAGTTGCCACATTAGCAAATGAAAAAGCCAGTATTTTAACCCGTGACTATTATTTAGCATATCTTTCACCATAACATGGTCTTTTCCTAAATGCTGTTTCCTCCTGGTCTGGCAAAGTAAATAGGACCCCGAACCATGTTCAGATAGTAAATAGCTCTTTCTTACTAAAGTAAAATCACATTTACTTTAATAATATTAAGAAATAGATTATATTAATATGGAACAATTAAAAGCATGGTAGAGGAATATATTTACTGATATGGAAACATGTTTATGACTCATCAAGAGTTTCAGTTCATTAACCCCCTCCCCCCACTCTTCTCTATTCATTAGTTCCCTTCTGTCATCAGTTCTTCCTGACCCAGACCTAGCTGCCCTAATTCAAATTGCTCTCCTGCAGATTCCCTTATTCTTTGCACCTTTTTGATCTCTCCCATCTGGCAAAGCCAGGGGACTGGAGGAGCCCAACTACCTGCCTGTTGGTTTCACTTGAGTGATGTATGCAGCAGCCTCATTTGCTGGCAGCCTTCCCATGTATCTCTGTTCTCTTACACCCACAGCACACCTCCTCCATTCTTTCTAACCTTACCCCGACTGGTGTCACTTGCCATCTTAGCGGTTTTCCATGGAGTGGACCACTGTTGAGTGTTGCTTCCTTTCAGGAACACTCTTTTCTTGGCCTTTGATCCACCACTGTTTCCTGCCCTGCCTTTTCCCATTCTGGCTGACCCCTTTCAGTCTTCTGTGTTGGTTCTTCCATTTTGACATGACTGTGGGAAGAGGAGCTCCTCAAGGTTTCTTCTTTTTCTCACCTTGTACTTTGCATTTTATTTATTTATTTTATTTATTTATTTTTTATAATAATATTTTTTATTATATTATGTTAGTCACCATACATTACATCCCTGGTTTTTGATGTAAAGTTCGATGATTCATTAGTTGCGTATAACACCCAGTGCACCATGCAATACGTGCCCTGCTTACTACCCATCACCAGCCTATCCCATTCCCCCAACCCCCTCCCCTCTGAAGCCCGCAGTTTGTTTCTCAGAGTCCATAGTCTCTCATGCTTCATTCCTCCTTCTGATTACCCCCCTTTCTTTATCCCTTTCTTCTCCTACCGATCTTCCTAGTTCTTATGTTCCATAGATGAGATAATTGTCTTTCTCTGCTTGACTTATTTCACTTAGCATTATCTCCTCCAGTGCCGTCCATGTTGCAGCAAATGTTGAGAAATCGTTCTTTTTGATAGCTGAGTAATATTCCATTATATATATGGACCACATCTTCTTAATCCAGTCATCTGTTGAAGGGCATCTTGACTCCTTCCATGATTTAGCTATTGTGGACAATGCTGCTATGAACATTGGGGTGCATATGGCCCTTCTCTTCACTACGTCTGTATCTTTGGGGTAAATACCCAGTAGTGCAATGGCTGGATCATAGGGTAGCTCAATTTTTAACTTTTTAAGGGACCGCCACCCTGTTTTCCAGAGTGGCTGTACTAACTTGCATTCCCACCAACAATGTAGGAGGGATCCCCTTTCTCCACATCCTCTCCAACAATTGTTTCTTACCTTGTCAATTTTTGCCATTCTAACTGGCGTAAGGTGGTATCTTAGTGTGGTTTTGATTTGAATTTCCCTGATGGCTAATGATTTTGAACATTTTTTCATGTGTCTGTTAGCCATTTGTATGTCTTCATTGGAAAAGTGTCTGTTCATATCTTCTGCCCATTTTATGATTTGTTTATTTGTTTCTCGTGTATTGAGTTTGAGAACTTCTTTGTAGATCTTGGATACTAGTCTTTTATCTGTACTTTGCATTTTAAATATGATCTCCCATATCTATTTCTCTAGCATAGGTTTTTCTCAGCCTGAGCACGTAGTGGCATTTTATTTATTTATTTTTAAAGATTTTATTTATTTATGTGACAGAGAGACAGCCAGCGAGAGAGGGAACAGAAGCAGGGGACGGGGAGAGGAAGAAGCAGGCTACCAGCGGAGGAGCCCGATGTGGGACTCGATCCCGGACCGCCGGGACCACGCCCTGAGCCTAAGGCAGATGCTTAAGGACTGCGCTACCCAGGCGCCCCACCTAGTGGCATTTTAGATGGGGTAAATTTTTGTCGGGGGGGGGGGCTGTCTTGTGCACCTTAGGCTATATAGCAGCAACATCTCTGGCCTCCACCCACTAGATGCCAGTAGAACCCCCCCCCGTCCCACAAGTGGTAACCAACAATGTGTCACACATTGCCGAGTGTCTCCTGGGGGACAGAATCACTCCCAGGTGAGAACCATTTATCTAACCTGAAGCTCTCATCTGAGGATCTAAGCATAATACCTTTCTGGCAGCTCCACTGGAATGTCTCCTAGGCATCTCATATTTAACATGACCAAAGTGGTTATTTCTTTCTGGTACACTCTTCCTCCTGCTTTCCTTATTTCATTTATGGCCTTGCAGGCCATTGGAAATACTTGGCTTTTTTTCTGAGTGAATTAAGGAACTATCAGAGGGCTTGGGGCTAGGAAATGATAGTCAGATCACTGTTGAGAAGAGACTATGAATTATAAGGTTGAAGCAGGAAGATTTGCTAAGAAACTGCTGTGGTGATCCAGGTAGAAAGACGGTATAGTAGCTTGGACCAGCGTGGTAATAGAGGAGATGGTAAGAAGTGGTATTTTTGGATTAAGTCTTCAATACAGATATCCCTGGGAGGAAGAGTGCATTGTATTATCATGAGACTAGTATCTTAGTGTGATTTGTTTATCGGGTATTTGCTGAAAACTTGCAGGAAACAGGTTTTGGTGGATCAGAGTTGAGAAGAGTGTAGCCAAAGCCCAGAACTTGTGGGGATGTTACTTGAATGGCGTCAGGCCAGAATGGGCAGTAAGGTGAGAGTCCCCACAGGAGGAGTAAGGAGGACATCCAGGAAAGCCGGGTACACTTCACAGTCTTCCCTGGGGCAGACCCTATCACTGTGAAACAAGTATCTGTGGCAGTGTAGATAGAACAAATGGAAGTCAGAAGATTTGCTTTGACTAGATATTGGAAGCAGTCATCTTGGGCTATAAGCTAAAGTGAGGTGGCCATTGGCGTTTGGGATGTACGTTTTTGTCGTACAAGATTGCCTTATATGTAGTGGAACACTTAGGATCTCTAGTTCCTCACTGATAGCAATGTGTGCTCCCTCATTGTGACATCTAGAATGTGCCCTTCCCCCTCCAATTTCCAAACTCCTATAGGAGTCAGATGTGTTCAACTGCAAACCGCTTGACCAAGCCCCCTTTCTAATTTAAAATTGCCTGCCATAACCTCAAGTCAGAAGGCTATGGCATGCCAAGCCCTCAAAGAAAATGCAAATTGTTTCTAGTTTTGGGGACTTAGAAAGTATAGGAGTGAAATGTTGCCAGCAGTACTTCAAACTTAGCACTGGTGTTTATTGCTGATGCATCCGTTAAGTGTTTTAAGTATAAGTGTCCTTATATGTGCCTTAAAATATTAATTCTTATTTCTTTCATAGAGGGTGTGGATGTTTCAGGGCCCTCTCTAAACATAGTGTGTAGGACACCTGCTCCAGCTGTTCTCTTCCCAGCATTGTTAGGTAAGGGAATTTGAATTAAAAGGAATGAAGAGTTTGTATACAAAGGAATTCCCTAGCTGTATTTTGGCAAAGGAAATGGAAATAGGATAGAAAGAGGGAGATTAATGGCTATATGTGAATGTTTGTGTACATCATGTCTTTATCAGGTCTAGCTGGTATCAAGAGCTAAATATTTTTGAAATCACACTTTAGAAAACTCAGTAGAAAATAGAATGTAGGGGCGCCCGGGTGGCTCAGTTGGTTAAGCATCTGGCTCTTGATTTCGGCTCAGGTCATGGTCTCAGGGTCCTGAGGTCTAGCCCCACGTCAGGCTCTGCGCTCAGTGGGAAGTCTGCTTCTTTCTCTCCCTGTCTTCCTCTGTCCCGCCTCTCCCATGCTTGTGTGTGCGCACACGCTCTCTCTCAAATAAATAAATCTTAAAAAAAGAAAATAGAATGTAATATATATCAGATTTGTGATAACTCAGTACGATATGATAACTCAGTATTAGGACAATGAAAAACACCAAAGAATCGGTCAACAATGTGAATATATAACATTTAAACTTATTCACAATGGAAAAATCATATAAGAGACTGGGGGAAATGCTCGCATCAAGTGTGACTAAGGGTTAATATCTAATACCTGAAGGGTTCTCTTAAACTTAATGAGGAAAAAAAATATCAAGACTTAGTACATAAACAGACAGAGAATTTTAACAGATGAGTAATACAATTGGTAATAAAAATGTAGGAATACGTTCATTATCACAGGTAATCAAAGAAATGCATTTTAAATCTACCTTGAGTCACCCTTTCTATTCTCTTAAAAGTACTGGAAATTAAGTTCACTCCCAGTTCTGGTGAGGTTTTAATGAAGTGAGTGCCGTTCATGTTTAGTTGTTTCTCGTGCTATACTCTCCGCCACTGCCTTTCTCTGAACGTGTGTGATTTTAGGTTCTTCTGCCTTGTCCATATTGCATTTACCCCTCCTCTTCCTCCTGACCTCCTGTTGACTTCTCATCCTTTGAGAGCAGCAGTCTGATGGGAGAGACATCCCACCCCACTTACCCTGCTGGTGAGCCATCCTTGATTTGCATTCAGCCCTAGACTGAGGTGCTGGGTATATGCGTCAACCCCTGCCCCTTGAGTAGGGGTTCTCGAGGTTAGGGGAGGTCAGATGTCTCAGGGCCTGGCACACAGCAGTTGTTCAATAAATGTTGAACTAAATTAATGAAATTTGATGAATATTTTAATGAACTACAGGTATGTCAAGATGATAAAATAATGTGGTCCCTGAAGGTGTAATTATGAGTGTAATTTATGACAGAATTTTATAACTGAATACAAAATGGTATGTTTAGTGTGATTTAACCACATTTGAAAAGTAATATGCAAAAAATGAAATGTTAATGATTTTAAATTATGGATAATAATTTTCTTTATTACATAAAGATAACTTTTTAATCTTTATGATAAAATATATAATTTTTAAAGTCAACTGACAGACTTACCTCCCCCTCTCCTCATCAAAGGCTAAACTCTTCTTCTTGTCCAATTATCTGGTTTAACTATCAGGAAGAAGAGTAGACCTACCCAGATTGTGGGCTCACAAGGGTAGCTGCATTTATGTGACTGTGAATTAAGTCTCCAAGCATATTTAAATTTTTACTATGCTTGGATGTATCTAGCTTGGGAGCTATTTTCCTTTTTCATTTTATTTTCTTAATGATTCGATCTTATAAAAATATGGTACTTAGTATTTTGTAGTTTATAAAGGCATTCATGTTATCGGTGAAAAGTTCTACAGCTTTTGATGATGTCAGATAGAAATGGTAATTGACTTCTTTTACATTTTTTGAGTATCTACCATCTGTCAGTGACTGAGATACAGAGTGCCTTCAGGGAAGTCCTTGTCTGGCAGGGAAGATAGGCAGCCATGATCACGTGATGAACATATGGCTGGGGTGCAGGGGGAGGGGGAAGCAGTTATTTACCAAGAAAATTGGCAAGATAATATGACTTTTTTTTTTTTTCCCAGTGAGTTGATTCTTGAGCAGGACTTTAGAAGATGAGCAAGATTTTTGCCAAAAGGAGAAAAAAAGGAAAGCATGAACAGAAAGGGGGAGGTGTAGAAGTACACAGTGTGTGCAGAAGCCCCTGAAAGACTTGAGAGAGGGATATGACATGATCATATTTGTATTTTGGAAAGAAAACTGAGGTCAGTATGGAGGATGATTGTTACGAGGAGACACAAGAGGAGTGGTTCTGTCTTTTCATTTTTATTTTTGCATGCTTTCTCATATGTAAGCATCCCTAGATTTTGATTGCAACATAGGTAAAACAAGTTTTATATTATGCACAGTGCTGGTCAGCCAACCATATGGCCTTTCTCAAATTCATAGCTGTACAACAGAGTGTCTCTTATGAACTTCTGGATGAGAACCAGTGGATTAGAGGAAAGAGATCAACTAAGAGGTCATTGCAATGTTCCAGACAAGAGGTGACAGCTTGAATCAGGGCAGTAACAGAAACGGATGGGAAGGAATATATATGAGACGTTTTCCTGTGTAGACTCAGCGGACTTGATGTGAGGGGGTAGGGAGAAAAAGGAATTAAAGATTAGGGTTTCTCAGATTTTAATATGTGTGTGACTTGCCTGGGGATTTTGTTAAAAGATAAATTCTAATTCAGCAGGTCTGGGGTGGGGCACAATCTTGTGTTTCTAAAAAGATTCCAGGTGATGAACAACAAGCACTGTTGGTCCCTGGACCAATCTTTAAGTAACAAAGGTCTATGGGCCAATTTTTAAGTAACAAGGGTGAGAGAACTTGAGCGTCAGGTTGTAGTATCCAGATGGTAATGTCATTATCTGAAATGGGGAAAACAGGAGAAAAGAAACTTTGGAGTGAAGTCCTTATGGGACATTCAGGTATAAAATTATAGATGCCTGGAAATTTGGATTTTTAACACGAGACAAATCAGGCCTGGAGATACAAATTTGGGAATTAGCATTTCATCAATTGTAGTAAAAGCCATAAGAATGAATGATATTACCTTAGCATAGTACCCTCTAGTTCCATCCATGTTGTTGCAAATGGCAAGATTTCATTCTTTTCGATGGCTGAGTAATATTCCAGTGTGTGTGTGTGTGTGTGTGTGTGTGTGTGTGTATCACATCTTCTTTATTCATTCATCTGTTGATGGACATAAATAAGTCAGTCAGAAAAAGACAGATACCATATGATTTCACTCGTATGTGGAATTTAAGAAACAAAACAGGTGACCATAGGGGAAGGGAAGGAAAAATAAAATAAGCTGAAAACAGAGAGGGAGGCAAATCATAAGAGACTCTTAACTGTAGGAAATAAACTGAGGGTTGCTGGAGGGGAGATGGGTGGGGAGATGGGGTAACTGGGTGACGAACATTAAGAAGAGCACGTGAAGTAATGAGCACTGGGTGTTGTATGCACCAGATGAATCACTGAATTCTGCCTCTGAAACTAATAATACAGTATATGATAATTAAATTGAATAAAATAAAAAAAAATTTAAAAACCAAAACAAATAGAATGGATGACATTATGTACAAGAAAGAGTTACAGATAACATTAGAATGTATACTTCCATTTGCTAGAATTTTAATGCTCAATTTAAGTTACTTTATAAACCAGCGATGGGGAAGAAATTGGATAGGTAGCCTCCTCTCTATGAGCAATGTGTAGGTATAAATTCAGATGTGGAGAAATCTTTGGAAAACTGCTTTATCTCCTGGTAGTGACCATAGATCAGGTTAAATATTCCATGGGTCAGGTTACAAACAAATTGAAGTACCTTGTTATGTAAATTCATTCATACAAACAAATATGTATTAAACATGTTCAAAATGCCAGCTACTCATCTATGCTCTAGGTTTAAAATAGTAGCACATAAGATGTATCCCCCAAATACGGCGATTGCAACAGAGGCTAAGTGATTACAGTACAGTGGGAGAAATGCTGGTGAGAAGCAGGGGCCTGTGACTCAGTGTGGGGAGGAGGAACTGTCTTCTTGAGGAAGTATCATTTAAGCTGAGACAAAAGGCTGAGGGAGGTGACCTAGAAGAGGTCAGAGAGAGCATGACAGCAGGGACTACAAGGGAAAAAGACCCTGCAGGCTGAAAGAGGGCAGTGTGGCCAACCCAGAGAGTGTGCAGTGTGGAGAGTAACAATGAGGTTGGAGAGGTGAACAGAGTCCATGGCTAGGCCCCCTCTCCTGGGACTTGGTAGAGGGTGAAGGGAGAAAGTGATGTATTTTCCAAAGGAAAAAGTATTATTATGTCTGGGTGTAGTTCAAACAATAGTCTTGTGTGTTTGATTTTATTAGAGTTTTATGGGCTGGCCCAGTAAGGGAATGACCCATGTAATATTGTTTCTATAGGAAGAATGTTTTGGGCTTCAAAAACTGTCTTAAAATTTAACTTCCAATTTTGTTTTTCACCATTTGGGGACTGCTTGGATAGGCATACAATTCTAGTGCTTTTTGTTATTTGTGCTCAAATTGTACTTTCTGTACTGTTTATCGACGTGGCTACGGTGTTGATTTTCCACTCCTTGATATGAATCAAAGGTATTCCACAGATGTAGTTGAAATGTCTTCTTTTCTTGAACAGATTCAGAAAATGTATGGAAATAAAAATAGAAATCTTTTTATACATTGTTTGATTTTCAGAGTGTTTGTTCTTTCAAGTTAAGGGTTCCCTCTGTAAACTATATTGTGGTATAGTGTTATATACCAAGAAAGTTTGAAAAATGAAATTGACATGAAAATTGTTACAAACAGAAAGTAGAAGATATTGGTATGATTTCACTGTTGAATTCAAATGGAATGCAGAAGGTAAACAATACAAGGATAAAAGGCCTAACTTTTAAAAATACTTTAATAATCTTGAGCTTATCACCATCATCTTCTTCATGACTATTGTTATCAGTAGAAATACTAGATATTTTAAAGTAGGAAAGAGCTGTTAAGGCAGTCCCTTTATAAAATAGATCTATGTGAGCTTCATTTTGTTTAATAAATGAAACTTTAGTCTGAAACTCCCTCAAATTCCCATGTCTCGAATAGGCAAAGTTAATTTCACTTGCACCCATCTCAGCAAAAATGTCTTTCTGTATCAGAATGTTTTGAGGTGGCAAGTAATGGAAGACCCAACTGAAACTGAAAATAATAGGTAAATTTTATGATCTCCTAAAACTAGAAATTTGGAAGAAAGATGGTTTTATAGTTGGTTCATGTAGCAGCTAACTGCTGTCATTAGGCTCTTAGGATCTATCTTTCCATTCTAACATCCTGGATGAGTTAGCTTTTGTCCTCGGGCTTGTCCCCTCTTGGTCTGAAGATGGCAGGCAGCTTTAGCTCTAAGATTTATACCCTCATATCCAGGCACCCAAGACTGTAAGAAAGGAAGGTGTTTCTGGTATAGCAGCGGTTCAGCTGCTATAATAAAATACTATAGACTGAGTGGCTTAAACAACAAACCTTTATTTTGCACAGTTCCGGAGTCTGGGAAGTCCAAGATTAAGTTGCCTGAAGATTCTTGGTGAGGGCCTCTTTCTGGCTTGAGGACAACCACCTTTTTGTTGTTTCCTCACATGGCAGAGAGCTTTCTAGTCTCTATCTCATTTTGTAAGAACACTAATACCATGTTGGGGGCTCCACCCTCATGACCTAATGTAACCTTAATTACCTCCCAAAGGCCCCACCTCCAAATACCATCCCATTGGGGATTAGGGCTTCAACCTGTGTTTTGTGGGGTGGGGAGCACAAAAATTCAGGCCATAGCATTTCTTTGATGTCTTTTTGTAGAGTGAAAAAAGCTTTCCCCAAAGCCTCTTAGCAGACTTCACTACCTGAATGTACATCATATAACCCATTTCTAAACCAGTCCATGGCAAGGAATATGGAAGTCCTGTGATGGCCCTCCAGTCCTCCCAGAGAAGAACTAAATTAGGATTCTGTTTTCCAGGAAGACAGTGGACTGGGAAGGCAACCACTGGTGTCTGCCATACCTCCCAAGGCCAGTTCCTCTGAATCATTTTCTTACTTTTGGGAGACTTTTTTCTGTTAATTTTTTTTAAATCACCTCTTCTTGTTCTCTTCAGGCTATATTGAAAGAAGAGTCTACATGTGCTCTCTCTTCTTCTAGTGTATTCCTTAAATCTTCTGTAATCTGGATTCTGCTCCTCCTACTAATAACCTTTCCCTTCTGTCATCATCAGTGTCCACCTGATTGCCTGGTTCTTAGCCACTATTACCAGTAATGTTTGGCAAGACCAGTGGTTCTGCAGGCTTAGCATACACCAGAATCATCTGGACGATGATTAAAAATACAGATTGCTGGGCTCCATCCCTAGAGTTTCTGATTCAGTAAGTCTGAGCTGGGGCTTGTAGATTGGAGCTTATTTTTTTGGTATTATTGATTTTACTAATTACTACCTTCTTCCTGAATTTCAAAACTCAAAATTACCTCTCAAACCTGCACTTCTTGTTCTTCCTGTATTCTGTTTTATTGATGAATACTAGTGTCCTTTTTCTCAAGTAAGAAACTGGAACTCACCCTGGTTTTTTATTCTTCCTTATCCCCGTATACAGTCAATTCATGTTTCAGGCTCTAAATACCCCTCACATGCATCATTTTGTTACCATCTCTACTGTCTCTGCTTCAGTTTGAGCACTTATTTCTTTTCACTTATGCTACTAGAATGATCTCTAACATGCTCATCCTATATTCTATCTCAGATTTTCTCTTATTTATACTTCATACTGTTGCAGAGTGATTTTTTTTTTTAATGAAAATCTAATCACATTATTCCTACGCTCAGAATTCTTTGGGCTCCTGCACCTTCCAAATAAAATCCAGTCTCTGTCCCATGCAAACAAAGGGCTTCATGATTGAGTCTCTACCCACCTGTCTAGCGTTCTTTTTTCCCCTCTTCTCCTTTACTGTATTTCAATACTGAACTTGCCTCAATTCTGAGTTCTTTTGGGTTTTTGAACCTTTGCTTGTTTTCTCCTTGCCTGAAACAGTTCTGTTTCCCCCTTGACTGCTTCAATAGGTCCTGCTTACTTCCAAGACTTAGCTTAGGGATGCCTCTGCTAGTGCCTCGCTTCCCTGGGAATTAGGGAATTCCCTTGGGAATTCCCTTTCTGTTCCTGGGAATTAGGTATTCCTTTTCTGTGCAACCATATAGGTATATAAATGGTACTCATTTAGCACTTAATCACTGTTCAGTTCTGCAGGTTTATTGGGTGTTTGCTCCCTCTAGACTATAATTTCTTTAAGGACAAAGATTATACTTTTTATCTGTTTCCAAATATAGCACCTAACATAATAAGAAATGTTTGTCAAGTGACTGAAAGTTAAGGACCATTTTTAATGATAAAAACTGGTCATAAAAATCAAATCTGAAGAACTTAAGACTGGGGAACAAGTGAAGTGACAGAAACACCTTAGACTTTATTTGGATTTGTTCAAGATTCTGGTAGAATTCATGGTTCTTACAGTTTGTGACTGAGCAGGGATAGGGATTGCTGATAGATTATAGAAAACACTTGAGTGATGTTTACATTAGGTTGCCTTTTTCATTTCCTTCAGAGTTTGGATGAAATCTGGAAATAGGACCGTTATAAGAGTTCTTCGGCCCATTAAAAACTCTGTCCAGTAAGATAAGCAAAACTGATTCCAAAATTTTCTGATATATATATATAAATATATATATATATTTACATATATACACACACACATATTATATACATATACATGTATATATATTATATATATTATATATATGTGTGTGTGTATATATATACTCCCTATTTATTTCATTGCTTTTTGAGAAATTTATGCAAACTTAAAAAAGTTGTATTTATTTATTTGTATTATTATAAAACTGCCATCTCTGTGATATATAAATTTTATTTTTAATATTTTAAAGGTTAATTTATTTATTCACTGTTTCTGAAAATACATGTCTGCCAAAAATTTCATAGTGGTTGTATGCTCTAGGCCTGCATTGTCTGTTACTAATTCAGTTCCCATATCATGCTAGCCACATTTCAGGTGCTCAATAATTGTATTGGACAGTACAGATACAGGATGGAAACAGTGGCTTTGAATGACCTATTAGATCAGATGAACTTAACAGATACACACACACACACACACACACACACACACACACACAGAACATTCCATCCCCAAACACCAGGATACATATTCAAGTGCACATGGAACATTCTCCAGGATAGAGCACGTGTTAGGCCACAAAATAAGTCTCAAATTTAAGAAGATTGGAATCACATCAAGCATTTTTCCCCCCAACCACAGAAGTATAATACTCGAAATCAATTACAAGAAGAAACTGGAAAAAAAAACACAAACACATGGATGCTAAACAGCATGTTACTAAACAATTAGTGGGTCAATGAAGAAATCAAAGACGAATTAAAAAAATACATGTAGACAAGTAAAAATGGAAACAAAACAGTATAAAACCTTTGGGACCCACTAAAAGCTGTCCTAGATCAAGAAACAAGGAAAATCTCAAATAAGTAATCTAACCTTACACTTAAGAGGCCTGAAAAAAGCCAAAGCCCAAAATTTGTAGAAGGAAGGAAATAATAAAGATTAGAACAGAAATAAATGAAATAGAGGCTAAAAAGAAAGAAAGAAAGACCCATGAAACCAAGAGCTGGTTCTTTAAAAAGATAAATAGAATTGATAAACCTTTAGCCAGACTCGTCAAGAAAAAAAAGAGGACTCAAATAAAATTAGAAAGGAAAGAGGAGAAATAATTGGCACCATATAAAAGTCATGACATCATGCAATAGAAAGGATCATAAGAGACTACTATGAAAAATTATATGCTAACAAGTTGGATAACATAGAAGAAATGGGTGAATTCCTAGAAATATAATCTTCTAAAACTGAATCAGAAAGAAATAGAAAATTTGAACAGATTGATTACTAGTAATGAATTGGTAATCAAAAATCTACCAATAAACAAAAGTTCAGGACCAGGTGGATTCACGGATGAGTTCTACCAAACATTTAAAGAAAAGTTAATACTGATTGTTCTTCAACTATTTCAAGAAATAGAAGAAGGAAAACTTCCAAATTAATTTAATGAGGCCAGCATTACCATAATACCAAAACCAGACCAAGACACTACAAAAAAAGAAAACTACAGGCTAGTAATCCCTGATGACCATAGATGCAAAAATTCTCAACAAATATTAGCAAACCAAGTTTAGTAATATAGTAAAAGGATCATTCACGACAATGAAGTGGGATTTATTCCAGGGGTGCAGAGAGGGTTCAGTGTCTGCAAATCATTCAACATGATTCATCACATTAACAAGAGGAAGGGTAAAACCACATGATCATCTCAGTAGAGCATTTGACAACATTTAACATCTGTTCATGATAAAAACTCTCCACAAAGAGAAGTTTAGAGGGAACATACCTCAACATAATGAAGATTATATATGACAAACCCACAGCTAACATTATCTCTTTTGCAAAAACTGAGCTTTTCCTGTAAGATCAGGAATAAGACAAGGATGTCTGCGTTCACCACTTTCATTCAACATATACTGGAAGTCCTAGCTGCAGCAATCAGACAAGAAAAAGAAATAAAGGGCATCCAAATTGGTAAGGAAGAAGTAAAACTCATCAGTTGCAGATGACATGATACTATATATAGAAAACCCCAAAAAACTATTAGAACTGATAAAATAATTCAGTAAAGTTGGACAATACAAATTAATATACAGAAATCTGTTGCATTTCTATATACTAATAACAAACAAGCACAAAAAGATATTAAGAAAACAATCCCATTTAAAATTGCAGCAAAAATAATGAGATACCTAGGAATAAATTTAACCAAAGAGGCTAAAGACCTATATTCTGAAAACTGAAGACACTGGTAAAAGAAATTAAAAGATGACTCAAACAAATGCAAGGGTATACCATACTCTTGGATTGGAAGAATTAATATTGTTAAAATGTCCATAGTACCCAAAACAATCTACAGATTCAACAGAGTTCCTATCAAAATACCAACAATATTTTTCACAGAACTAGAACAAATAATTGTAAAATTTCCACCTCATATAATTACAATTTTTTTTCTTCGTTGTGTACTGCTGATTTTTTAGTGATTTTTTTGAGATTCTTGAGTACTAAGTAATACACTAATAGGGAGGTATATAATGGTGGTTAAAACAGACTTACTCCCTGTCCTCAGGGAAATTACAGTGTAATGGATGAGGCAAGACAGACAGTGAACACATCAATAAACTATGTAATTACAAAAAAAAAATCCTAGAATTTGTATAGAACTACTAAAGACCTCAAATAGCCAAAAAAAATCTTGAGAAAGAAGAACAAAGATAGAAATATCAAAATCCCAGATATCAAGATACACTACAAAGCTATAGTAATCAAAACAATATGGTATTGGTACCCGGGCACGTGTGCGCGCATGTGCGCGCGCGCACACACACACAAGACACATAGATAATGGAATAGGATAGAAAGAAACCCAAGCTTATATGGTCAATCTATGATGAAGGAGGCAAGAATAGACAATGCGGGAGAAAACCAATCTCTTCAGTAAATGGTATTGGGAAAACTGGATAGCTACATGCAAAAGAATGAAACTGGACCCCTCTTACGCCATACACAAAGATAAATTCAAAATGGATTAAAGACCTAAATGTGAGACCTGAAACCATGAAAGTCCTAAAAGAAAGTATGGGCAATAATCTCTTGGATTTTTTGGCCTTAACATATTTATAGATGTATTGCCTTAGGCAAGGGAAAGAAAAGCAAAAATAAATGAATTGGGACTAAACCAAAAAAGCTTTTGCACAGCAAAGGAAACCATCAAGAAAATGAAAAGGGCAACCTACTGGATGGGAGAAGATATTTGCAAATGATATTTCTGGTAACAGGTTAATATCCAAAATATGCAAAGAACTTACACAACTCAACACAAAAATCCCCCAAATAATCTGATTAAAAATAGGCATAGAACCTGAATAGACATTTTTCCAAAGAAGACCTACAGCTGGCCGGCAGACACATGAAAAGATGCTCAGCATCAGTAATCATTAGCAAAATGCAAATCAAACCACAATGAAGTATTGCCTTACACCTGTCGGAATGGTTAGTATCAAAAAGACAAGAAATAACAAATATTGGTAAGGGTGTGGAGAAAAGGGAACTCTTATGCACTATTGATGGAAATGTAGATTGGTACCACCACTGTGGAAACATTATGGAGGTTCCTCAAAAAATTAAAAGTAGAAACACCATCTATCCAGTAATTCCACTCCTAGTCATTTACCCAAAGAAAACAAAAACACTAATTTGAAAAGATATATGCACCCTATGTTTATTGCAGCATTATTTATAATAGCCAAGATATGGAAAACCTAAGTGTCTATCAGTATATGAATGAAGAGGTAGTGTATATATGATGGAATATTGCTCATCATAAAAAAGAATGAGGTCTTGCCACCCACAACAATATGGATGCAGCTAGAGGTTATTCTGCTAAGTGAAGTGAGTCAGACAAAGATAAATGCCATATCATTTTACTTACATGTGCGATCCAAATAACAAAACAGACAAACAAAAACCCCAGAAACAGAATCATAAATACAGAGAACAGAACTGGTGGTTGCTGGGGGAGGGGGGGTTAAGGAGAAGAGTAAATAGGTTAAAGGGATTAAGAGGTACAAAATTCCAGTTATAAAATAAATAGGTCATGAAGATGAAAAGTACAGCATAGGGAATATAGTCAATAATATAATAACGTATGGTGACAGATGGTAATTACGCTTAATCATGGGGGGGAACATTGTATAATGTATAGAATTGTCAAATACTGTTGTATTCCTGAAACTTAACATATAGGTCAACTGTACTTCAGTAATTAAAAAAAAATTTAATTCAGTTCCTCAATCATGCTAGCCATGTTCCAAATGCTCAATAATTGTATACCGATATAGGATATTTTCATCATTGTCTTAACAATAATTTAGTCAGATGATTAGGATATAATCTCAAATTACTTTTTTTAAAAATCCAGACTTGTCCCTTAAACATGTGTTTTTAATATAAAATAAAACATAGATACAGAAGACCACTTAAATCAAATACATGGTTTACTGAATTATTGCAATGCTGATAATGCCCAGGTCAGGAAATAGAACTTTGTCAATCATCCTTGAAACTCTTCCATGTGTACTGTGTCAGTCACAACCCTCTTTTCTCTCTTAAATGATCATTATCCCAATTTTCATAGTAATTACTTACATTTTTCTTTTTAATATTTATGGAGTTAATTAGCTTCCTTTGACACTTTGGTTTTAACCAAAATAAAAACATTTTTATTGCAATACAATTTCCATGCCATTAAATTAACCTATTTAACATATAGTTTGGTAGTTTTAGTATAGTCAACAGAATTATACAACCATCACTACAATCTAGGTTTAGAACATTTTCATCATCCCAAAAAGAAATCTGTACCTGTTAGCAGTCACTCCCCATCCCTGTTTTTCCAATCACCCCAGCCTTGACAACCATTAATCTACTTTCTGTCTATATATTTGCTTATTCTGGCTTTCCATGTAAATTGAAGCATATAGTATGTGGTCTTTTGTGTCTGACTTCTTTCATTTAGTATAGTGCCTTTGAGATTCATTGATGATGTAGCATATATTAATATTTTAATCCTTTGTGTTGCTGAATACTATTCCATTATATGGATATGGCACATTTTGTTTATCCATTCATCAGATGATGGACATTCGGGTTGTTTCCACTTATTGGCTATTACGATTAATGCTGCTGTGACATTTATGTTCAAGTTTTTGTGTGGATATATGTTTCTCTTCCTTTGAGTAGTTACTTAGTAGTGGGAATTGCTGGGTCAAATGGTACCTTATGTTTTAACCTTTTTGAGGAACTGCCAAAATGTTTTTGTAATTGGCTGCACCATTTTTCATTCCCACCAACAATGAAGAGGATTCTAATTTCTCCACATCTTCATCAGTACTTGCTCTTTCTCTTTCTGATTATAGCCATCTTACTGGCTATGGAGTGTTGTCTCACTGAATATTAAATTGATTAAAAATGTATTGTGTTTTTCACTTGCATTTCTCCAGTGGTTAATGATGTTGAGCATCTTCTCATGTATTTATTAGACATTTGTAAATCTTCTGTGGAGAAATGTCTATTCAAGCCTTTTGCTTATTATTTAATTTTTAATTAAATAACTTTATTTTTTATTAATGAGTTAGAAAGGTTCATTATTACTGATAGCAGTTTCTTTTTAGATATATGATTTACAGTTATTTACTTCCATTCTGGTTTTCCCCCATTTTCTTGATAGTATATCATTTACAGCACAAAAGATTTTAATTTAGAGATATCCCAGTTTATCTGTTTTTTCTTTTTGTCACTTGTACTTCTGGTATGATATTTAACAAATGATTGTCTAATCCAAGGTCACAAATTTTCTGCTCTTCTTCTAAGAGTTTTGCAGTTTTAACATTTACATTGATTTCTATGATCCATTTATTTTATATTTTATTTTATTTTTTTAAAGATTATTTATTCGAGAGACTGAGCAAGAGAGAAAGAGTATATGAGCAGGGGCAGAGGGGGAGGGAGAAGCAGGCTCCCTGCTGAGCTGGGGCCCCAACATGGGTCTCTATCCCAGGACCCTGGAATCATAACCTGAGCTGAAGGCAGACACATAACCGACTGAGCCACCCAGGCGCCCAGTGTGATCCATTTTTAGTTAATTTTTGCATATGGTGTAAGGAAGAAGTCCAGCTTGGTATTTTTGATTGTGGATATCCAGTTGTCCCTGCACCATTTGTTAAAAAAGATTATATTTTTCCCATTAAATTGTTTTGGATAATGCCCTATCAAAATTGACCATAAATGTAATAATTTATTTCTGGACTCTCAATTTCTTTCCATTGTTTTACATGTTTATCTGAATGCCAGTACCATACTATATCAATTACTGTAACTATATAGTAAGTTTTGAAATTGGGATATGTGAGTCTTCCAACTATCTTTTCCATTTTTTGAGATTGTTTGGCTATTTTGGGTCTTTTGCATATCCATGTGAATTTTAGGATAAGTTTTTCAGTTTTTGCAGAAAAGGTAGCTTGGATTATAATAAGAATTGTGCTGAATATGTAGAATAATATGGGAAGTATTAACATCCTATCAGTATCAAGTCTTAACAGTCCATGGACATGGAATGTTTTTTCATTTATTTGTCTTTAATTTCTTCTAATAGTATTTTGTAGTTTCTAGGGTGCAAGTTTTATACTATTTTTGTTAAATACATTCCAAGTATTTTGATCTTCTTGATGTGATTGTAAATGGAATTGTTTTCTTAATTTCATTATTTCATTTTTGGGTTAGTCATTGCTGTTGTATAGAAAAAAAAAGAATTTTATATATTCTTGTATTCTGCAACCTTGCTGAACATGGTTGGTTATTTTAAAAGTTTTTTTTTTTTTTTTTTTTTTTTTAGTAGATTCCTTAGGATTTTCTGTATACAAAATTATGTCATCTATGAAGAGAGATGGTTATACTTACTCCTTTCCAATCTGGATGCTTTTTTTGTTTTTGTTTTTGTTTTTTCTTGCCTAATTGCATTGGCTGAACTTGCAGTGAAATGTTAGGTAGAAGTGTAAGAAATAGGATGCAGTTCTCTTGTTTCTAGTTTTAGGAGGGACACATTCAGTCTTTCATTATTGAGTATGATGTTAGCTGTGAGTTTTTTGTAGATGTCTTTTGTCTGGTTGAGGAAATTCTTGGTTTGTTGAATGCTTTTTATAAGAGGGTGTGTTTGGCAAATGCTTTTTCTGTGTTTATTGATATGATCATGTAGTTTTAAAAAAATTTGTTAATGTAGTATTAGTTAATTTAGTTAATATAATATTTATTGGGGTTTTTTGTTTGTTTGTGTATTGAACCAACCTATCATTCCTAGTGTAAAACTCACTTGGTCATGGTTTTAGTACTTTTTACATATTGCTGGATTTGCTTTTCTAGTATTTTCTTGAGGATTTTTGCATCTATATACATAAAGAATATTGGTCTGTAGTTTTCTTATGTCTTCGTCTAGTTTTGGTATCAGAGTAATACTGACCTGTAGAAGTGTTCTCTCCATTTATATACATATATATGTGTGTGTGTGTATGCATATGTATCATATATGTGTATATATGTGTATGTATTATATAACCAATGAAGCCCTCTGGGTCTGCACCTATATTTGTTGGAAGTGTTTTAATTACTAACTCAATCTCTTTACTTGTTATAGGCCTATTCAGAGTTTATATTTTTTCTTCAGTCAATTGTAGTAAGAATTTGTTTTCATCCATGTACTCAATTGGCTGATGTACAGTTGTTCATAGTATTTGTTTATAATAACTTTTGTTTCTAGAAGGTCAGTAGTAGTGTTCATTTGTTCATTCCTGATTCTGGTAATTTGTGTGTTCCTTCATTTTTTTTTTTTTTTTTTCTGGGTTACTCCAGCTAAAGATCTTTCAATTTTGTTGCTCTTTTCAAAGAACCAGCTTCTGTTTTCATTGATTTTCTTTCTCATTTTTCTCTTCTGTATTTCATTTGTTTGCACTTTAATCTTTATTATTCCCTTCTTTCTGTTTGCTTTTCTGTTTGCTCTTCTTTTTCTCAGTTCTTAAGATGGAACTTTAAGTTTTTCATTTGAGATCTTTCTTCTTTTTTAGTATAGGCATTTACAGCTATAAATTTTACTGTAAGCACTGCTTTCTTTAGCTGTACCCCATAAGTTTTGGTATGTTGTTTTGATTTTCATTCATGTCAGGGAATTTTCTTATACCCTTTATGAGTTCTTCTTTGACTTATTGGTTATTTAGCAGTATAATGTTTTATTTCCACATATTTGCAAACTTCCAAAATTTCCTTCTTTAATTGCATTCTATCATGGTCACAGAACATTCCTTGCATGATTTTAATCACTTTAAATTATTGAGGCTTGTCCATGGCCTTGAATTTGGTCTACCTTAGAGAATGTTTCATGTGCACTTGAGAAGAATGTGTATTGTGTTGTTGTTGGGTGAAATGTTCTATAGATGCCTATTAGGTCTCATTGGCCTAAGTTTTGTTCAAATCCTCTATTTCGTTTTGGATTTTCTTCTTGGTTGTTCCATCTATTATTCAAAGAGGATACGATGTCTTCCATTATTGTTTTTGAATTGTTTATTCTTTTGATTCTGTTACTGTTGTCTTAAAGTTTGTTTTTTTTCTCTTTCTCTTATGGTCCCTCTTTGCATAGTGTGTCTTTTTCCTAACTTTTACTTTCAACCTATTTGTATCGTTGAACCTAAAATGTGTCTCCTGTAGGGACACTCTTGCCCTTTAACAACACAGGGGTTGTGGTGCTGACCCCCAGCGCAGTTGAGATCCACATATAACTTTTGATTCCCCCAGAACTCAACTACCAGTAATGTACTGTTGACCAGAAGCGTTACTAATAACATAATAGTCAATTGACAGATATTTTGTATGTTACATATTTTATGTGGATATGTTATATGTTCCAATAAAGTAAGCTAGAGAAAAGAAAAATATGATTAGGAAAATCATAAGGGGGGGTGCCTGGGTGGCTCAGTTGATTAAGCATCTGTCTTCTGCCCAGGTCATGATCTCGCAGTCCTGGGATCAAGCCCTGTGTCATGCTCTCTACCCAGTGAGGAGTCTGCTTCTTCCTCTCCCTCTACCTCTCCCCCCTGCTCATGCTCTCTCTCTCTCTCTCAAATAAATAAATAAGTAAATAAATAAAATCTTTTAAAAAAATTAATAGGAAGAGAAAAATACATTTACAGTACTGTACTGTATTTATTGAAAAAAATCCACATTAAATGGACTTGTACAGCTCAAACCATGTTTTTCGAGGGTCAGCTATCATTGGACTTCTAAAAATATCTGATATCATCTGCTTTTTGATTGGGTTGTTTAATGTGTTCACATTTAATATTATTGATATGGATGGTTTTGCATCTGCTCTTTTGCTTTTTGTTTTCTGTAGGTCTCATGCCTTTTTTTGTTCTTTTGAATTCTTTTAAACTTAAGTGAATTCTTTTGAATTAAGTGAATATCTTCCAGTGTGGTATTTTTTGTGCCTTAATCATTTTGAAGTTATGTATCTTGAGTTATTTTCTTAGTGTTTGCTCTAGGTTTTACAATATACATTTTAACTTAGAGGACTCTATTTCTCATTTTTACTTATATTCAGCAGAATAAACTTTCCTCCTGTATGGCCCCATTTTCTCTCTCCCCACTTTTTGCTGCCATTATTATATGTATTATGTCTATATGTTGTAGAAACCCAACAATATATTGTTATAATTTTTACTTTATATATTTTCATGTCTTTTATTTTTTATCTATCTATTCATTTGAGAGCGAGAGAGAGAGAGCACACACAAGTGAGGGGAGGGGCAGAGGGAGGGGGAAGGGGACAAGCAGACTCCCTGCTGAGAATGGAGCCTGCCCCGCTGGGCTCAGTCCCAGGATCCTGAGATCATGACCTGAGCCAAAGTCAGACACTTAACTGACTGAGCCATCCCAGTGCCCCCTAATCTTATGTCTTTTAAAGAAGCTAAGAGAAGAAAGGAGGGTAAATATGTATTTATAGAGTTAATTGTATTAGCCTTTCTATTTTTAATTCTCTTCTTATATTTGTGTGGCTTTGAGTTTCCATTTGGTGTTATTTCCTTACTCTAATACAGCTTTCCTCTCACCTGCTTCATCTGTTTTGTTATTGCAAATATAGAAAATTTGTGTATGTTATTAGCCCAGCAGTATATTTGTATGCATATTGTTTTATTGAATTACTCTCTAAATCAGTTAAGAAAAGAAAGGGGGAATTAACTGAGTTTTCTATTTGATGTATCACCTTACACCAATAGAAAGCTGGCATCATTTAAGTGTGAATTTCTTCTGTTAACAGAACCAACAGAGTAACAGCTGTCCATGAGCTTTGACTGTGTAAACAAGATAAATTGTAATTAGAATTGAGAAAGAGAAATTTAAAGAACAGTCATTTGATCTAAATGAAAAGTCATGCTTTATAGAGTAATATGTAAAATCTCTCCATCTGCTTTTCTTAAATTGGTCTTTGAGCTAGTCAGAAGCAGGGGCAGCAGCATTAAATATTTCTTCCACATCCACCCAAGACTGAAGGAGTTAGCTGTCTCTAGCTATTCCTGTCTGAGTGTGCTTTTTTTTCTGCGAGTGGCTTGGGTATTGTCTTTGAGAATGAGGTATCAGTTACAGCCCCATCCAGAGATGGGTCACTGCTCAAGGTCTTTCAGATTTAACCACATGTTAAATTGGCAACTGTGAGTGCACATGAATCTCATACAGCTCAACAAGATAATGGCAGAACCTGAAAGTAAAAATCCAGGCTTATTATACTGCTACCATTATCAACAACAAAAAGCACTAGAGTAAGAAAAATCAAAGAGAAATAATAAATTTAGTGGGACACTGCGACAACAGGCATAAGCTGGGACTGTCTCAAGCAAACTGACACACATGGACACTTTACCAGATGTATATTTTCTCAAAAACCTCCTACCTCCATACTCTGGATTACTATTGTCCCATCAAAGCTATGCCCTCAGTATGAGTCACTTGTTTGTGACGATTTAGTAATTTCTACATTATGTTCGTGGAAAAGAACGTGAAGCATTCCTCCTAGTCAGTTTCATTCATTCGGCATTTCTTTTTTTCTAGAACATTTTCTGTTCATCTTAAAACTTTCATTAAATTTTGCATGCCTTCAGTTTTAAAGTAAAGACATGTAATAAATTTCCCACATTATGCTCCCTTAAATTAGTTCCTTTGTTATCTTAATAAAAATATACAGTAATTAAAAATGAAATTTGGGAATGAAAGGAAGGCAGTTTCTACATGTTGGACAAAAATGGATTATTTGAATATGATTATAATAATACTTTACATTCTATTACAGAATTAATTAAAAGGATTCACTGTATGTCTTATGAGTGTTTACCGGAACCTTGGGAGACAGGTAAGTGACAAGCATTCTTTGCAGAGATATTTCTGAAACATTAAATAATTTGATCTCATAGGTTCCTGACAAAGTTCCTGACAAAGTGACTTACCTCTTTTTCTCTTAAAACACTAGTAGAAATATCATATTTACATGCATCTTAATGTAACATTTCTCTAGGATCCAACAGGTCATATTTTCCAGGGAGCCGAGGGTTATTTTCTGTCATATTTATAATGAAGACATTTAATAAGACGCATAAGTTTGGCACGTACCAGAACTTAAAGCACTAAAAAAATAAAATAAAATAAAAAATAAAAAATAAAAAAAAATCAGTAAATGCAATGTGGTACCTGGATTAGATCTTGTGACTGAAAAAAGGCATTAGTGGAAAAGCAGGAGAAATCCAAACAAAGTGTGAGGCTTAATTAATAGCAGTATATCAACATTAATTCCTTAGTTTTGCCAAAGCCATGATTATGTAAGGTGTTAAAATTGAGTGAGGGGTATACAGGAACTCCATAGTATCCTTGCAACTTTTCTGTAAATCTAAAATTATTCCCAAGTAAAAATTCACTTAACACAGAAGAAAATCAAGGTTGATTTATTTGAAAATTATACTTTTGAAGTAGCTTTTCTCTGTAATAGTTTGAAAAATCAGAATTGTTACCTTTTAAAAAATCCAGATTCCGTGAATAGGGATGCAAGGGAATATGTGACTGTAGGTTTCATTTTTCAGTTCAGAGGAGGGTGTGGGATTTCAGATTTTGGATATTGGCATGGTGTTTGTGACCATCTCCGTACACCTGATCACAGACTTGCCCTTTGATTCTTTTAAGGTGCTTCTGTGCTCTTTGGTAGTTTTGTACAGCACTTTGTATTAATGAAAGCAGTTTCCCCGTGCCATGCCTTTTTCTTTTTCTTCTCTTTACTTTAATATATTGTCGGAGGCCAAAAGGCCAGTAATGGGCCTCCAGTTTGGAGTTGAGACCCTCTCAGTGTCGTCTTGTTCAGTTCCACCTATGTGAGCTTCTAGGTCAAGTACGAGACATAGTTGACCTTTTGTTAAGGAGTATGAATAAAGATGAACATGACTCTTAAATAGCCATTTCTGTAATTGAGCTAAAATAATTGATTGCTGTCAGATAATAGAAATTCTCAGTTTCAAAAATGAACTCTTAGCAGTATAACTCTTTTAAATTTCTATAAATATTAAAAGGCTACAAGAATGGAACTCTGTAGTTTGCTGAAACTATTACATAACTTTTCATTAATAAAAGTAAAATAGCCATGCTGGTCTTATAAATGGTTTCCTGCTTCTGTTGCCAACTTTAATGATTTTAGTTAAACTTAAATTTCATAAAAGGAAATAGAACTATATTATACTTAAAGGATATAGACATTTAAAACAACAACAGGCCTGAGTGACTATTGCAGAATAATTATTAGGCTAAGAGATTTCTGTTTTGCTTGATGGTATTTATTCAGAATTGGTATTATCAATCTCATGTTAATAGAATTGATATCTTTACTTCTTAGTTGTGTAACATAATTTTGCGAAATCTCGGTAAAGAAGTTCAGAAAAATGGAAGACAGCTTTTTCAGGACAAGTTTAAATTCCTTTGATCATGTAATAGTTCATACATAAAAAACAAACAAAAAACCTCTTTTATTAATCTTTTGTGCTAGAAGAGCCCTGAAAGTGTTGTTTTTAGAGACTTCCTTTATCATTCAGCTGACTGTCCTTTTGTGGTCATCTAAAATATAAATGAGAATAGCTAATATGTATTGAGCACTTTCTATGTACCAGGCACTTACAGTGATCTGATTTAATCTTCACAAATACAAAAATAGTTAGGAATTCCCTTTGTAGATGTGGCGGGGGGGGGGGAAAGGAACAGATGTCTTCAGGCTAGCCCTGAGGCTTTGGTGCAGAAAGAACAGGTACCCATGGTGTGCAGTACCTACTGTTTGGTTCATAATGTTACCAGATTCCAGGAAATCCTTAATCCATGGATACATGGTAAACTGCAGAGTACTTTAATTCTTCTGGGGAAAGGGGTGTCTGAT
Organism: Ursus arctos; assembly: GCF_023065955.2. Taxonomy (NCBI): domain Eukaryota; kingdom Metazoa; phylum Chordata; class Mammalia; order Carnivora; family Ursidae; genus Ursus; species Ursus arctos. Next base: position 7,971,395 of record NW_026622986.1, read on the forward strand.
CACACTGGGTGACCTAGAGCAGATTGGCCTGGGGTGACTAGCCTGGAGTACAATCTCTTGTTCCCTGTTTCAGCCTAGATCTGGCTCATTCTATGGTTCCCTAACATGTCAGTTGTTCTCTGTCACCTGATTAACTGCTGAACACTCACTCATTGTGTGCTTCATTGATCATAAGCCAAGAACTTTTGGCAGCTCTGGGGAACATGATCTCAGCGTGCCTCCTGGTCAGTGTTGGGCAACTAGAAGTTGTTAGTTGGGGTGAAGAATTGGATCCAGAAGCCAGGACACATGCCAGAGGCCAGAGATGTGGTAATTGAGCAGCTGACACGTGAAATGCAGCTATCCAGACTCAGTCAATAGGGCAGGAGTCAGAAATAGAGTAGGCACGTGACTTTGAAAGGTGGTTTTTGAAGTTTATGATGGGTGGCTATGAACTTCGTACATATAAAATACAGTTAACATTTGAACAATGTGGACTTTAGGGGTCCTGCCCCACCCCCATAGTCAAATCACATATAACTTTTGACTCCCCTAAAACTTAACTACAAATGGCCTATTGTTGACAGGAGGACTTGCTAATAATGTAAACAGTTGATTAACACATATTTTGTACATTATATGTATTATATACTGCTGTCTTACAATAAAATAAGTTGGAGAAAAGAAAACGTTATTAAGAAAATTGTAAGGAAAATACATTAGAGTACAGTACTGTATCAAAACAAAAATCCATGCAGTGTTTTTTTTTTTTTAAGATTTTATTTATTTATTTGACAGAGAGAGAGAGAGAGAGCACAAGCAGGGGGAGTGGCAGGCAGAAGGAGAAGCAGGCTCGCCTCAGAGCAAGGAGCCTGATGTGGGACTCCATCCCAGGACCCTGGGATCATGACCTGAGCCGAAGGCAGATACTTAACTGACTGAGCCACCTAGGCGTCCCCAAATCCATGCAGTTCAAATCCGTGTTTTTCAAGGGTTAACTGTAATTCTGTTTTTTTGAAGAAGAATATGAGTTACTTACCAGCTTATTCATCAAAGTCCTCATTACACCATGCAGAAATCTCTGTAACTTCTCCCCATCAGTTCTCGCTATGTCTTTCTGTAGCTCTAAATCTCCAGTCTCTCTTACACTTGAAAGCATAAAATACACATAAAAATACAAAGTCTCCTTTGCTATCTTGTCTTCTTCATGGTCTTTAAAAGTTGGCATTCTTCAGGGCTTAGTCCTTGGCCACCTTCTATATTTATTCCCTATGTGGTCTCATGTGACCCCTTGCTTTAAATGCTTTCTGTTCTCCCAGATTTATTCCTTACCTTGATCTCTCCTGTGAGCTCCAGGCTCATATCTGTGGCTGCCTATTCAACATCTATTTGAAAGTCTAATTTGAAACATTTCAAACTTAACATGTCAGAAATAGAACTCTTGGACTCTCCTCCCCAAATGTGTTCCTGCCCTCCTTCTTCGTCTCAGTAAATGATCCACACAGTTTTGCTCAGGCCAAAAACTAGAGGCCATCTTGAGTTTTCTCTTTCCTTCTTAACCCATATCCAGCCCATCAGTAAGACCTACATATCCTCCTTTTGATATATATCCCAAATACCCCTGTATTGCCTCCACCCACTACTTCCCTAATATAATACAACCTGTCGTCGTCATAAGTTGCCTGGATAATAGCAACAGTCTTGTAACTGGCCTTCCTTATCTCCTCCTTGCACCTCTGCAGTCAGTTCTCCATACAGGGGCAAAAGTGTTTTTTTTGTTTTGTTTTGTTTTGTTTTGTTTTGTTTTGTTTTAATGTTAAATGGTTCCTGTCCTTTTTCCTGTTCAGAACCCTTGAGTGACTACCCATCACACTCAGGATAAAACCCCAGGTCTCACCATGTTCTGCCAGGCCCTCCATGTTCTGCCTGCTGACTTTATCTCCTACCATTGTCTGTCTTGCTCACTGTGCTCTAGCCACAGTTGCCTTTTTGCAATTCCTTAAATTCTCCAAGTCCATTGGAATCAGCTCAATCCCTCTTACTCCCTACCCTACATCCTCATTCCAACCAGCTCAGCCTCCCGCCTGATACCAGTGGAGGTAAATTTAGAGAGAACAAAAGTACATATCCAAGGCTCTCTAGCGTATGTAGTAAGTGAGGTTACACTAGACATTTTGCAGCCTTATTCCAAGTTTCTGTAATTTGCGTTGCTTTCAAGTGGAAGAGGAACTGGAGATTTAGAGCTACAGAAAGACATAGCTAGAATCAATGGGAGAAGTTGCAGAGAGAATTTCTGCTTAGTATAATGAATGCCATAATGAATAAATTGGCAACAATTACATCTACGTGCAAATAAACGGGGCTCCTTCGTTGGACAGTGAGTCCTCCCGCATTGGCAGTATGAATAATTGAGGCTGATCGGGTTGAGGCTCCACAAATAGTGGAGGGAAATGTGCTGAGTGGAGGATGGGAGAATTGAGTTTGAGAGCTTCCTAACTCAGATTATGTAAGTTTTTAGAATCTTTTAGAATCTTTTTTTTTTTTTTTTTTCCTCCAGAGCACTCTTTCTCAGAGTCTTTCTCAGATTTATGCTCCTGTATTTGTATTGGAAGCTTTCACCAAAAAAGGCCAAGCACCTCTAGGGGAGGTTTCCAATATTTGAAGAGAAAGAAGAGCTACCTGTTTCAGGGTTGATTCCAGTCAGACTGGTCAGATCCCATCCAAAGGAAATGACTTTAAGACATTTTTCTTTCTTTCATTTTTTATTTAGAATTTATTTTGATTAATTTTTGGTCTAAATTAAATAATACATATACACACAAATTCCCTGATAGGTTTTAGTTATTAAACAAAAAATTCACTGAGTTGCAGAAGTAAGAGAATAATATGTGGTAACAGCCTTTTTGTTGTTGTTGTTGTTGTTGTTGTTGTTGTTGTTGTTGTGAAAATAGCCTTTTGATCAGGGTTTGCTAGAAATTTGCTATAATGTAATTAGAAGAAAATTCAAAAACGAAATTTGTGCTATTACTCAATTTGACTTAAAAAAAGATATAAACTGGGTTTATGACAGCCTAGCCTTGGAGGAAACATTTGCTTCCTGCCACCCACATGTCTGTCTTCAACCTCCCCAAAAACATCTGCTCTTTTTTTTTTTTTTCTCAATAAATATATAAACTATTTAATAGTTTAGTGAGGGCTTCAGTCAGGGCATCTACCAACACAAATAGTAAAGGGCAAATATTTTTAAGAAAAGAGTAGTGAAATAAATACTTTTTTATGCATAATTATGGTTTGGAGTAGAGAATCCTACTTTTTAATATTTATTGATTTACCACCTTTTAAGCATAAGTTTACTGAGAAGCAAAATCTGTGCCTTTTCTGTATTAAATTCCTAGTGTGTGTGTGTGTGTGTGTGTGTGTGTGTGTGTGTATAAATAAAATAAACACCCTTTACATTGATGCCTCCTTTTTTAGTAAGGTATGCCAAGCAGGTTTTTAAAGGGAGATCAGTTTTCTTTTCAACCTTTAAAGTTCAGTAACCTGAATCTAGAAGTGAAATATCTTTCAGTATGGAGCAGGGAAGGAAGTAAAAAGGAGGCAAGATAGGAAAGTGTGATATATTTAAAATCTCATTCTCCTGGAGAGGAGGGTGTTGGGCACAGAAAGAATTTCTAAAGTCTGCATAGGGGTGTTCTTGAGGATCTGGCTGAACACCACACTGTGCATTCAATTTGAAACCCCTAGAAACTGGCAAGGACAACTTGTAAGGAATGAAAACTTACCAGTTCTTCATAAGAATGAGTCCTAGAATAAAGGTTTCTCTACACAAGTCCTAAAAGAGCTTAAAACCAAGCCTCAAAAGAATCACGTTAATCCACAAGTAACTTAACTGTCTGACAGAAGTTTAACACTCTATAAAGTAATACAAAAACATTTAGCACTCAGCAACATAAAATTCACAGTAAATTACATCCAGTTAAGCATTACTTGATAAACAAAGAAACAAGAGAAAAATCTCATAATGAGGAGACAATAAAAATAGACCCTAAAATGACAGAGATGACAGTTAGCAGACAAGTACATTAAAGCAGCTATTGTAAATATGGTCCATATAAATAAAACATAACGAGCGGTGAAATACAAAATATATATAAAAAAAAAAAGTGGAACATCCAGAGATTTAAAAATGCAGTAACTAGGTGGGATTAAATGCAGATTAGATCTTTCGGGAGAAGAGGTCAAAGAGGTCAGTGAGAATTCAACCAAAAGGATAGAGAGAAAAAAGATTGAAAAGGATGAAGGCAACTTGGTGCCCTATAGGAAAAATGCCATGAGTCTAACATAAGTGTAAGTGGAGTCTCAGAATTTTGGGGGGGAGGGCAAGAGAGAAAAAAAAATTAAATAAATAATGGCTGAAATTTCCCCCAATTTGAAGTAAAATCTAAACCCACAGATCCCAAAAATTAAACAGACCCCAGGCAAGATACGTACACCCCAAGGCACAATGTAAGAAAATTGCTGAAAATCAGTGATAAAGAAAAAATTTTAAAAGCTGTCAGAGGGAAAAAAAAAAACATTGTGTTCAAAGGAATAAAGTTAAGAATTTAGACAGCAGACTTACCAGAAACTGTTCAAACCAGAATGCAATTTAATAGCATTTTTTAAGTGCTAAAAAATTGTCAACCTAGTACTCCGTAGTAACAAAAATATTTTAGGAAGTTAAGGAGGAAAAAACATAAGGGAGAAAGAGCTTTTTTAGACAAAAATTGAGACAACGTAAGACCAGCAGACTTACCTTATAAGAAATATTAAAGGGATTTCTTTAAGCAAACAGGAAGTGGTAGCAGATGAAAATTTGGACTATACAAAGGAATGAAGAATCCCTTAAACGTAAGAATTTTTTTCTTTGTATTTTAGATTTTTTTTAAAGGTAACTGAAGCAAAAAATAGTAACAGTGTCTGTCTAGTGGAGTTACAACATGTAAAAATAAAATGTCTGACAACAATAGCTCAAAGAATTGGATAGGGGAAAGGAAGCATATTGTTATAAGAATCTTTTTTTTTTTTTTAAGATTTTTTAATTTATTTATTCAACAGAGATAGAGACAGCCAGCGAGAGAGGGAACACAGCAGGGGGAGTGGGAGAGGAAGAAGCAGGCTCATAGCAGAGGAGCCTGATGTGGGGCTCGATCCCATAACGCCGGGATCACGCCCTGAGCCGAAGGCAGACGCTTAACCGCTGTGCCACCCAGGCGCCCCTTGTTGTAAGAATCTTAACCACAAATGTGTAATGTGTTTTGAAGGTAGGTTATAATAAGTTAGATAACATCCACTAAAAAAGGTTGGAAAAAGAGTTTTAACTAATAAGAAACCATTGGTGGATATGAAATGAACGCCTAAAAAAATAATCCAAAAGAAAATAGGAAAAAAGGGGAAAAAGGGAAAAAGAACAGAAAGGACACATAGAAAACCTGCAACAAGATGGTAGAACTACATACAACCATATCAGTAATCACACTGAATGTAAATGATGTACTCTAATTAGAAGGAAAGATTGTCAGGTTGAATAAAAAAGTAAGAGTAAACTCAGTGTTGTTCTCAATAAACTCCTGAAATAGGTTAGAAAAAGGGTGGGAAAATATATACAATGTAAGTACTATGTATAAGAAAACTGTAGTGGCTATATTAATATCAAAGTGGGCTTCAGAACAGGTGATGTTAATAAGGTTAAAAAGGGACGCTTCATAATGATAAATGGATCACTTCTTCCAGAAGAAATGACTTTAAATTTAAATACAACCAATATGCTACATTGTCAAAATACATGAAACAGGAACTGATAGAGCTGAAAGAATACATTGAGAAATCTATTATAATTGGACATTTCAACATTCATAAAAGTAATTGATGGGACAAGTACAAAGAATATCAGGAAGGATATAGATGTATGTATAACACTGTAAACTAATGGAATTCCATTGGTATTTATAAAACATTCCACTCAAGAATAGCAGAGTATATGTTCTTTTCAAATGCACGTGGAACATTCATCAACAATAGACCACCATATGCTAATATATAAAACAAGTCTCATTAACTTTAAAATAATGGAAGTTAGGTATAGTATGTCCTCTGACCCCACCAATTAAGTTAGAAGTGAATATCAGAAAGATATCTGAAAAATCCTCAGTATTTGTAATTACGCCAAATGCTTCTAACTCATTTGTAAAAAAAAATAAATAAATAAAACAGGGAAATTAAAAGTTGTCTTGAAGTGAATCAGAATGAAAATACATAAAAATCTTCGGGGTTTAGCTGAAGCAGTGACCAGACAAATATTTGACTTTAAATACATGTATTAGAAAAGAAGAAAGGGATAAAATAAGTGATCTAAATATCCACCTTAAGCTAGAAAAAGAAGAGCAACTTAAAACCAAAGTAAGTAGAAGGAAGGAAATAATCAACAAGATCAGAAATCGAAGAGATAATCAAGGAAACCAAAAGCAGGCTTTTTGAAAAGATGAATAAACCTCTAGCTAGTCTAATCAAGAAAAATAAAGAAGGAAAACACATGTTAATAAGTATAATATCAGGATTGAAAGAAGGGACATCATTACATATTCTACAGAAGTTAAAAGCATATAGAAGGAATATTATGAACATCTAGAAATAAGTTTGACAACTTTGATGAAACAGATAAATTCCTTGGAAGATACATTACTGAAATTGACTCCAGAAGAAATAAAATTAGAGTAGTACCATATCTTAAAGAAGTTATATTCTTAGTTTAAAACCTTTCCATACTAACAAAGCAAACCAGAAACCAAAACCAAAAGAATTCCAGTTCCATACATGTTTTAACTGATGAATTCCATCAAACATTTAAAGGAGAAATAATTCCGAAAATAGAGAAAGGAGGAACACTTCCCAGCTAATATTAGGTATTATGTTGATACCAATCAAGATACATTCCAAGAAAATTATGAGCAAATATGCTTCATGAACATAGATGAAAAATTTTGAACAATTAGCAAATCATTTGAATCCAGCAATATATAAAAAATGGTTTATCCTGGGTGTGCACACTTGGTTTAACATTGGAAAATCCCCTAGTATAAGTCATCACTTTAACAGGAAAAATGGGAAAAAAGCTATATGATCCTGTGAATAGTTGCAGAGAAAGCAATGGACTAAATTCAAGAGCCATTCATAAAAAATTCTTAGGAAGCTAAAAACAGAAGGGAACTTTCTCACCTTGAGAAAAGACATCTACATATAACCTCTAACTAAAGTCTCATTAATGTCACAAGTTAGAATGCTTTCCCCCCAAGATAAGAAACAAAGCAGGGATGCCCACTCCCCTCCTTATGTCTGTCTAACACTGTGATCACAGCCAGTGTAATAGGCAATAAAAAGAAAGAAATGGCATACAGATTGGCAAAGTAGAAATAAAACATCTCTATTTGCACATAACATGATGATGTATAGAGAAAATGCTGAGAAATCTCTCAAAAGCCACCAGAATTTGTGATTGAATCTAGCAACATTGTAGGACACAAGGTAGATATACAAAGTCAGTTATTATGTGTATATACGAGCAATGAAAAATTGGAAATTGAAAATTTAAATATATATGGAAATACAAAGGACCTAGAAAAGTAAAAACAAAACAAAACAAAACAAAAGAATTGACAAAGAAGAGCAGTACTGGAAGTTTCAAGACTTCCTCTACTTTTTAAAAAATTTATTTATTTGAGAGAGAGTGTGTGCTCGTGAGCAGGGGGAGGGACAAAGAGAGAGGGAGAGAATGTTAAGCACTTAACTGGGAGGGAGAGAATCTCAAACACTTAACTGAGTGCAGAGCCCAGACACAGGGCTTGATCCCATGACCCTGAGATTATGACCTTGGCCAAAATCAAGAGTTGGATGCTCAACCAACCTAGCCACCCAGGTGCCCCAAGACTTCCTCTACATTTTAAAGCTTCCTCTTTAAAACGACAGTGATCAAAGCAGTCTTGGCCTAAAGTAGATATTTATCAATGGAATAGAATAGAGAATCCAGAAACAGACCCACATATATATGGTCAATTGATTTTTGATAATTATGCCAAGATAATTAAATGGAGAAAGGATAGTAGTAGAACACCTGGATATCCAAATGTTTTTTTAAAAAATTAACCTCAACCCTTACTTCTTCATGTACAAAAATATCTTGAAAAGAATCATGGATCTAAATACAAAAGACTAAAACTATAATACTTTAAGAAAAAAAATCACAAAATATTCGTGAACTTAGGATAGGCAAAGATATCTTAGGACACAGAAAGCATGAACCATAAAAGAAAAATTGACAAATGGGACTCTATCAAAATTTAAAACTTCTATTCTTTGAAAGACATCATTAAGAAAATGAAAAAGGTAGTCTTTAAAACAGAACATATGCAAAATATATATACCTGACAAATGACTTGTGACCAGAATATATAAAGAACTTTTACAACTCATTAATAATAAGACAACTCAGTTAAAAGAAAAATGCACAAGAAAATAATGAATGGCCAGTGCAGCACAGGAAAAGAGATTCAAAATCATTAGACCTCAGAAAAAAAGCAAATCAATACAATGAGATACCACTATATATTCATCAGAATAGCTAAAATTAAAAATTAAAAAAGAGCAAGTGTTAGCTGAGATAGAGACCAATTGGACTTTCATATATTTTGCCATGGGGAAAGTTAAATGATAAAACTATTTTAGAAAACAGTTTGGTAGTATTATAAAGGTAAACATTATTGCCGTAAGATGCAACAATCTTACTCAATATTTACCCAAAAGAAATAGAAATCAGTTTACACATACACTGTACATGAATGTTCATAGCACCTTTATTCATAATAGCCGCAAGCTAGGACCATCAACTAGTGACTAGATAAACACATTGTGGTATATCCATGCAGTGGAATGCTACTTGGCAATAAAAGGGGCTAAAGTGCTGATACACACAGCATGAATGACTCTCAGAAACATTATGCTGAGTAAAATAAGCCAGACACAATACAAATTCTGTGATTCCATTTACTGCCTTGGATTACTATATCAGAAATGTTAGGAAAGGCAAATTTAATCTGTGGTGATAATAAGCATACAAATTGTTACCTGCTGCTTCAGTGTAGTTGAGAGTTCAGTGTAGTTGACCTGGATTAGGTATGAGAAAACTTTTGGCATGATGAGTGTGTTCTGGTGGTGATTATATGGGCATACGGATATATATGTTTGTAAAGTGCATTGAAATATGCATGAAAATGCACATATTTTACTGTATATAAACTATACTTCAGTAATATTTTTTATATTTTTAAGATTATATGAGAGAGAGGGTGTGTGAGCAGGGGGAGGGGCAATAGGGGAGAGAAAGGAGGAGGGAAAGAATCCCAAGCAGACTCTGTGCTGAGTGGGGAGTCCTTTGCTGGGCTTAATCTCATGACCCTGAGATCATGACCTGAGCTGAAACCAAGAGTCGGATGCTTAACTGACTGAGCCACCCAGGCACCCCTAGTAATACTGTTTTAAAAAACATTCCACAAATTTGAAAGTAATTTAACTAGCAAAAGATTAACTCTGTCTAATAGTAGAAGACCTCTGTGTAGGACTGAAACTGAGTCAACCTGAAAAATCCATTTAGATCGATCAGTATACACAATAAAAACAATAATACAGGAGGAGCGCCTGGGTGTCGCAGTCGTTAAAGCGTCTGCCTTCGGCTCAGGGCGTGATCCTGGCAGTCTGGGATCGAGCCCCACATCAGGCTCCTCTGCTGGGAGCCTGCTTCTTCCTCTCTCACTCTCCCTGCTTGTGTTCCCTCTCTCGCTGGCTGTCTCTGTCAAAATAAATAAATAAAATCTTTTTAAAAAAACCCAATAATACATAAATTAAATATCCTTAAACAAGGAAAGAGAATAAATGAATTCTCAGTATACTTTCTAGCCTATGATTTGTATTGGAGTAGGACCCTAGCATTCTTATAATTCATTGATGTTACTTTTCTGACTTCTTAAATTGATACTGGGTAATGTCCTTGGCACTAAGATGAATCCAGCTAAAATGAAGCGATTACATATAATTCATTCTGGGTTTGGTTTATTATTCTTTTGCATTTTTCTCATTAGAATATGTGCATAGTACTCTAATGTCTCTAGAATCTATTCTTCCTTTTGGAAGCAGAACCTTTAGATTTCACCTAGAAACTACATTGCTTTGCTTCTCTTGCAGCAGGGTGTGGCTTTGTGACTAATAGTAGTTGAAATGTGATTGTATAAGGTTACCTCCTTCAAAACAAGCCACGTGCCCTAGACTTTCTCTTTTCCCTTTCTGTTTGGCTGGGATGTTTCACCAGGTATAGGAGCCATCTTAGGTCCAGAGCTGGAAGTCATGTGAAGGATAATAGAGCCAGCTTAGGTCCTTGGTGATCTTATAAAGCATACCTTTCCCTGCTACCCTGTATTGTAACATGAAAAAGAAAAATTTCCAACTTGAGCTACTGTATTTTTTTAATCTTATTTTTTTCAAAGATTTATTTATTTATTTTAGAGAGAGAGTACGAGCAAGAGGGGCAGTGGGAGAGGGAGAGGGATTCTCAAGCAGACTCCACACTGAGTGCAGAGCCCCTCACAGGGCTTGATTTCATGTGACCCTGGGATCACAATCTGAGCCAAAACCAAGAGTTGGACACTTAACTGACTGTGCCACCCAGGCGCCCCTGAATCTCTTTGTTATGGAGGAAAGTTTATACGCTAATCCAAAGGAAAGCATTTAAGAATTCTTTCTCTTTGTACTTTTGGGCCAATATATATTAGTGTGCAGTCTCAATTAAAATTATTTAGGAGAGTGTTTCTCAAAGTTCGAGTTACTTATAAAACTTTAGGTACTAATTATTAATAAACGATATACAGGTTTTCTTCAACTTACAATGGGGTTATGTCCTGATAAGCCCATTGTAAGTTGAAAATATCTTAAGTCGACTATGCATTTAATATATCTCACCTACCAAACTTCATAGCTAGCCCAGCCTACCTTAAGCACGCACAGAACACTTGTATTAGCCTGCTGGGCAAAATCCTCTAACACAAAGACTGTGTTATAATAAGGTGTTGACTATCTCATGTAATACATTGAATGCTCTATTCAAAGTGAATAACAGAACGGTTGTATGTGTACAGCATGTTTTTAAGCCCATTCGTTGTTTACTCTTGTGATTGGGTGGCCGATGCTGCCCCTGCTTGGCCTCGTGAGAGTTCAGTGTTATTGTTACCAGTTTCTCCGTGTTATATTGTTAACCTGGGAAAAGTCAAAATTCAAAATTTGAAGTAAAGTTTCAACTAGAATTATTTATCTGTTATGTTGTCAACTTTTCTATAATTTTTTTGTCTAGTCTGCCAAGGACTTAAAGATATAAATCACTAATTTATTTTATTAGTTTTTCCTTATATTTATATCAGGTTTTGTTTTGAAATGTGTGTTAATGTATTATTTGCTGTCAACATCTCAATTGATAATTATACCTTTTGTCAGAATAAGATGACTTCCTAAGTTTTGCTCTGTGCTTTGTGTTTTAGCTGACATGAATATTGCTACCTTAGTTTATATTTCCCTGTCTTTATATTTATTATATTTGTTCTTTCTTTGTCGTGTCTTTTAGATATTTCCTAAAAGTAGATTATAGCTAGATTTCATTTTTTATTCTACTGAGAACCTTTACCTTTTGAGGGTATTTTAATTCACTTATATGTATTGTCAAATTGATCTAATTGGTTTTACTTCATTTATCTTGTTTGAAGCTTTCTGTTTTAAATTCTTTTTTGTTTCCATTGTGTTTTGGACTTTTCGCTATTTGATTTAAAGTTTATCTTTGTTTAATTTGGTTTTGATTTTCGGAATTTGTGGGAACATTCCCAGTTATTTACTAGTCAGCTTGTTTTTTAAGATGTCCCTGTCATTACTGTATCAAGTAACACAGGGCATGGCACTTACATTCTCATTAATGTTTGCTTAGTGACAAAAGCTGTCCTCTCACTGCTCTGAGTCTCTGATAGGCTGTTAGCCTATCTTGAACACTCCTTGTCATGTGATGACCTCAAGTGGGTACCAGCTCCATTCCCTTTCTATAATAATGGAGCTTGTATAGGGGGCTTTCCCATTTTTTTGACATTGTATTTAAAGACTGTTTAGGGAAAAAGGGTCTTAGACAGCACTCGGTCTTGTCTTGGAAACAGTGTGGAAGGAAGAAGCCTGTAGTGGTTGCTAGGGGTAATATCTTTAAGAAAACAGTGATGTTGCGAAGTTATTTGTAGAAATGGAAGTCTTTTCTTTCTCATTTTTTTTTTTTTTAGCAGATAATTATGTGGCTGGACTACCAAGATGTAGGGAGTGAGGTGAAGCTGAGAACAGCCTCTCCGATATTGCGGGTTATGGTGAAGTTCTTGCCAAGAGACTCATCTTGGTGTGGTATGTGGAAGGCACAAGGGCTGAGGAGGCAGGAAAGCCTTTTTTCCAGCTTTGGTTCTCTGTTTTTCTTTGTGACCATGGCAAAACACTCAACTTTTCTGGGCCTCAGGCTAGATCTGTGAAATGAGGAAGATGACTCTGAGATCCTTTCTAACTTTAAAACTCCATGACTGACCCCGGCACCAAGGATAGCAAAGAGGTTTCCACTTGACAACATTTTTATTTTTAATTTCATTAAGCAAAGAAGTCAGCTTAAGTTCACCTCGCAGAGTCAAGAGGAATAAATCACTTGTCTTACTACTCTGAGTGAGGAGAGTAAGAAGAAGGGATCATATATGACTTGTGTGTTTATGCTCTGACCTAATATTAGGTAAGTGACACATGCTGTGCTGGAGATCCCAATTATAACGCCTGGAAGGAGTCTGGTCATAGAATGACTCAGAGGAATGTGAAGTCACTACTTTTCCCTGAGAAAGCGGAGAGAGATATTTATCTAGACTCCCAGAAGGTGTTTCTAGGATGTGTGATTGTCTCGAGATTGAGGATGCTGGGAGGTAGGCCCACTGTGTGATAATAGACAGCAGACTAAAGGTCACACTGAAGGTCTTTCATTGATGAGTTCCTGAGTGGTCAAAAGGCTGCTAGCACTGAATTCTTGTTTCACAAGATCAGCAAGAGGATGCTGCCCGAGCTGGCTTTTTGTCATAAGCTGAGCTGGACATGGTCACAAGCAGGGTGGGCAGATAGAATTCTGAAATAATGAACATGTCACAATTGTGAGAGAGCGAGGAACCAGTGCTGACTGAATAAAATCTATACAGCAGTCAAAGGGTGACTCTTTGAAGACAGGCTTTGTTCTGGCTCGATTCTGGAGGATGAGCCACCGACAAAGGCTTCCTCCAGGGCAGCGTGGAAAAGATCATGCGGCAGACGTTGGTTGCTTTTCTCCTCTGTAGTCAGCACTTTGAGGAGTTTTATTTCCCTCTCTACCAAGAGCTTCTAGGGGAAACAGAATTGTTTCATTTCAGAAATGCATTTTGTTCTAGTAAATAAAGACATATCATGAATAAATCCAAGTAAAATTCAAACTAAGTTAGAAGCTTGGATAAAAAATGCAGGGGATAGGCTTTTATGAAGTGCTGTTGTATGGTAGACCCACCTAGGGATGCGGAGATCAACATTCAGTGGCCTCTGTCCTCAAGAACTGAAGTTAGGTGGGCAGATAAATGGCTAATACTTTTTTTTCTTGGTGGAGGAAGACCTTCGTTACTGATAGTAACAACCTGAATTCTAGACTCTTCTGTGGGACACTGGATTCCTCTTTTCTTCAGCCTGTACATAGAGGGGTACTGTATGTCATTATTATGCAGAAGGTTATTCACATTCTGCTGGACTACTCGGGTGAAGAGTTGGAAAGCACAGCTCTGTGCAAAGGAGTTGTCATGGCCATGGGCTTGCAACGTTAAATTGCTAATACTATGTTTCGTTAAGTTTTTACAGATCATCTACTCTAAGCAAGGCTCTGTGCTAGATGTTGAGACTACAAGGTAAGATAGAATCCCGGTTCTCAAGACATTTAGAGTCCAGAAGGAGATGAGTAATTGGATAAATAGAGCCCAGGATACATGGAGACATACGGGAGGGACTCAATCATTAGAATGCACAGGAGAGAATGAGGCAGGGAACTTTGCATGTGTTTTTTTTTTTTTTTTTTTTTAAAGATTTTATTTATTTGACAGGACAGAGACAGCCAGCGAGAGAGGGAACACAAGCAAGGGGAGTGGGAGAGGAAGAAGCAGGCTCATAGCGGAGGAGCCTGATGTGGGGCTCGATCCCACAACGCCGGGATCACGCCCTGAGCCGAAGGCAGGCGCTTAACCGCTGTGCCACCCAGGCGCCCCAACTTTGCATGTGTTCTAATAGAACTAAACAGTGTCAAAGAACCTGTTTCTTCAGTGGTTGTAGTGAGCTGTGCTTAAAGTTCTGTTTTTTTCCAAGAGCTGTACATTTCTGACGTTAAGGATAATAACAGCCAAGAATTTGACAATGTTTTACTCTGTGTCAGGCACAGTTCTAGTGTTTACGTATAACCAGTTAAGTTATCCTTACAGTCGTCCTATAAGGTAGGTATTAGTATTAACCTAGAAACTGAGCCACAGGGCAGTTGAGTAATTTAACCTGACCGATGACAGGTAGCATGTAGTAGATCTGGGCCTTGTTTCCACAGTTGATGTTCTTAACTACTGTGTGAAGTTAAGCTGTCTAAAATCAAGAGAGTTGACTACTAGAAGAACCATTGTACATTTTTGTAGGTCCAGCGGCTTAATATTAATGAGTCTGCCCCTGAGCATCTAGGAGGAAAAAAAATGTCAATACATGTGCTTCTTATTTTCTAGAAACAAAGCTGTATATTATTATAATTATTATTGGAATTGCCGTGTAGCAGCTACAAATTATAACTAGAATATTTTATTTGAAATTATAGGAAGATACCTTTTGATCAGATACTGTTCCCCATTAATTGACCAAAAGGGGCTTTCTTGAATTTTGAATGTATCTAAAGAGATTGCACAGCCTTCCACAATCACTGAATCCCACAGCTCTTTGAGGTGGGGATTTCCTATTAATTCCAGTGTCTCCTGGATAAGGAAGAGGCTACTTTCTCTATCGGTCATCTGTTGAAATGTCTGTCTCTTTTTTACAACAGTGGAGACCTTTAATTTATAAGCTGGATTTGTAAATTGAAGGGGCCCAGGCTGGTTGGGTCTGTGGTGCATGTGGCTCACCTCCGTGCCTGAACCACGGGAGGCCCGCTATTTGCTGCACTGAGGGAGTTACTAAGAGCTTTTGTGACCTGGTTTGCCCAGAGTTTAGGGGCTCAAATCTAGATGGTCTGAAGGAAGAAAGAATGGGATGAAAAAGTCAAAGTTATGGTTGTAAACTAGAAGGAAAGTTAGAATTTTAAAACCAGCATCAATATAGCACAGACAAGAATTAGAAGTTAGGAAGAGTCTAGGAGGAAAGATTTTTAATTAGAGCAGCACTCAAGACTTTTGAGATTGTCACGATGATTTTAAATAGGCAGCCTTTTGGCTTTAAAAATAATCAAGGACTTGACTTTCTGTCTGTGGTTTATTAAAGGTAAACACATAGAAAATTTAAAGGGAAAAGGTAATCTTTTTCTGTAAAACTGTTTTGATTTATGGCTTCCTGGACTTTGAAAGACTCCTTGCCCTTTGATTAAATACATTGAGTTGTTCTAAAACTTAATAAATATATTTTTTGTGCACCAGCAAGTATTTTTAATACAGCAATTAGGAATATCATTAGGAAGATTATTGAGAGCAGTATGTAACATAAAACTTGAATGGTATTACTAAAGATAATGAGGTTTCAGACATTGGCTACATTAACTAAAAATAGAAGTACACTTTACATGTACTGCTGAAATCAACTATAGGAATGAAGAAACTTACTAAGATTTCGTGTAAAGATATTTTCTATTTTGCTTTTTAAAAAATGAATTTTATTTACAGAAGGAATACATATATACTTTGTTTAAAAAAAAAAAAAGCATTACACATCACAGTTCCCTTTGACCACCACCTTCCCATCCTCCCAGAGGTCATCATTTTGTCATTTATTCGTCCAAAAGTTTTTTGGAACATTTATATGTATATGTTTGTATGCACAGAATGGATATTTATGTTTTGCATAAATGTTAAAAAAACAACCCACGGGAATGTATTGTTTGCTTGTTAATTTTAAATACAGCCTTCTGTCATGTTTTTGTTTTTTTTTTTTTTTTTTAAGATTTTATTTATTCGACAGAGATAGAGACAGCCAGCGAGAGAGGGAACACAAGGAGAGGGAATGGGAGAGGAAGAAGCAGGCTCATAGCGGAGGAGCCTGATGCGGGGCTCGATCCCATAACGCCGGGATCACGCCCTGAGCCGAAGGCAGACGCTTAACCGCTGTGCCACCCAGGCGCCCCCATGTTTTGTTTTTAATTCTGCAATAATGTTATTAATCACAGCTAACGTTTATTGAGTAGTTATTATGTGCTAGACAAGATATTTAGCATTTTCATGTAATTTAGCTTAATAATCTTCATAATAAGCTTCAGAGGTAAGTAAAAATAGTTGGTTTTATACGAATACATTTTCACCTTTATTATACCTCCCATTTACATTAAATTACTAATTCCAGTAGTTTATCATTCTTTAATAAGACTTCAAAAATAAACATGTGGAATGATTTGTAAAAGTTGGTAAGAATATAATATTTAGCTCTGTTAGTTTTGTTACTCTTGCTCAGTCAGCCTTTCACTACCAAGTCCCCGGAGCGGTGTCTTTGCTAAGCCACAAGGCCGGGATGTGAGGGGGACTCCAGCTCACCTTTTAGGAATGAAGAGGTAATTTGTGTCGTATCTGACTCATTCTAAATGAAGAACAGACAACCCCAGACATTCCTTACTAGTTAATGGTTTTAAAAGTCCTTGCCTGTGATGATGTCCTTATTTTGGGGAACAGTTAGAGGTTACAAGACCTAGGTGGAAGGAGATTTGTTTTTGCAAGATGCTTCTCCCTGTGCAATGGACGAGGAAGCAGAGAGAGGCTGCTGCAGTGGGAGCCAGGAGGATTTTCTTTTTATGGGAATTGGTAGAAAGGGAGTGATAGTGAGTGGATTGGGAGGAAAAAAAGGTGGTGTTTATTATGTATTCCCTGATTTTGGAGTTTGGAGGAAGATATTTTCAAAATTTCATGACAAAATAAAGCACTTTTAATGAATGAGATAGCTCTTTAGAAAGCTTTAAATCTCAGCTCTGCTGCTTAACTAGCTGGGTGATCTCGAAAAAGCCACTTTATGCTGTTTCAATCAAATGATAATAACATCCACTTTATAACATTGTAGGGTTGAAATTATATAAAATATTTTATACATTGGGAAGTATTGTACAAATGTGCAAATATTAGGTGATATTCTTACTATTTTTATTATCATAACTCTTGTTGAGTCTGTTGTCTACAGTTTGCCTGTTTTAACTATTGCCTCTGTACTGAAGATTTAACCTCTTTGTTGCTTCTATCCTTTATTATTTGCAAGAGAGTTCTATATTAGGGCTGTCTTATTTTCCAAATAGAAGAGGCCTTATTGCTGAATCATTTAACAAATATCGAAGGCCTAATATGTATCAGTCAGCATTTCTTTAGGCCCAGTTTAAGAACTCAAAATGTCATTGACAGCAATTCTCAAGGAGGGGAGATATGCTGAAGGTCCCAATAATCATCATTTCATTGTCATTATACATTCGTGTTCGTAGACATTTTTGATCTTTTGTCTTCAAGGTAAAAGTAAACAAATATAGATTAACATCTGTGTCCTTAGAAAAGTGTTTGTAATAAATTCTGTTGTACTGTGACATTGTTTGAAAAAACAATCAAATTATCTTGCTGTGGTTTCTTTTTGGTTATAATACTTAAATTATTTTGAGATCGCAAATAACGTTCAGTGGGGATATGAGGTGTTTGTTTATCAGAACAGGACATGGGTGAATGATGGTTAAGAAGTGCTGAAAGTAATTGGGGCGCCTGGGTGGCACAGCGGTTAAGCGTCTGCCTTCGGCTCAGGGCGTGATCCCGGCGTTGTGGGATCGAGCCCCACATCACGCTCTTCCGCTATGAGCCTGCTTCTTCCTCTCCCACTCCCCCTGCTTGTGTTCCCTCTCTTGCTGGCTGTCTCTATCTCTGTCGAATGAATAAATAAAATCTTAAAAAAAAAATAAAAGATCATTATTCATTAAAAAAAAAAAAAAAAAAGAAGTGCTGAAAGTAAGCTCTCGTTTCCAGATGAGGAGGAAGCTGCCCTGAGTTTCCATTTGGTGCCCTTCGGGGTCCTCATTTAATGGGGAACTGATCTTTGTGTGAAAGCCCACTCAGACGTCGGGTTTCTCATTCAGAATTTGTTTATTATTTTGCTCCCTGTCATTCCCTTAATTCTTCTCCTAACATAAAGGTTGTAGCAACTCCCAGTGCATGGAAGAACAAGCACCGTTAGCTTATTGAACAGTCATCAGACTGCCTCTTTGGGAGCAAGAATGAGACACCAGTCGTTTAAGGCAACTGGGAAGTCTGCAATTTAAATCTCATTGGCCATTTGACTGATGTGCCATTTATTATACAAAAACACTTACTGGTATAGGCTATTTCTTGAAGAAAATACATGTACCCTGGAGGAGGCACTGTGCTGGAAAAAAAAAAAAAAATCCTTCGGTTTTATTGTTCCTCTTCTGGATAGTTCTAAAAAGATAACCCTTTTGACTCTCACTGGTGGTTTGCTTTGTCATCTCTGTTTACTTTCTTTCAGTTCTTAACCTACTCTTTGTGGCAAGCCACCTCTATCCTGAAGTTATACCAATGAAAAAAGTTAAATCTTATTTCAGAGTGATCTGTGAAATTCCATTCCACATTTTAAGCTTAACCATTGGAAATATCACTTTTTTCATTATTTTGCTGCCCCACCCATGCCCTCACTGCCTGAGGACCATGGATAGAGTTTTTTGTTTGGTTGGTTGGTTTTTGTTTTTAATTAATCTCTTTTAAACTCACCTGTGTATAGAAACCGAGCATTTCCCCTTTTCTGAAAGGCAGTTGTGGTAAGAGTAGCTTGTCTTCTTGAGCTCTCAAGCCAGGGTCTCTAGAGGAGTCTAGGATCTGCACAGTCATACTTGCTTTTTCAAATTAGAAGCAAGAAATATTTTAATTTGCCTTGACTCCCAACTAAACTGTTTTTTAACAGAGTTCAAAATCAGTTGACTTCTCTGAGCTTCTGGCTTATAATGCTGAAGAACTTCTACATAGAGTAGATAAAGGATGGAGTAAGAATTTCTGATTCAATTGCGTATTATTTATTGTGGAAAGAATGTTTTCCCTACAGACTGACTAGGAACAAGATGTTTAAACATAAGCCAGGGTGGAGACCTGTTTGTTTGGTCAGCTTCAGAGAAGCCACGTTTCCCTGCTTGTGATGCCTCTGCCAAGTATTCTGTCCCCCCACCCCCGCCTGATTCTTCAAGTTTCTTTGGAATTTTTACTTAAGGCTCTGTTGGATAAGGCAGTGATAGAGTGCATACGTGGCAATTAGAAAGGCTAAAGGCGGTTTTCTGGAGCAACATGATTTTATCATGTCGTGCGTTTTTGCTGGGCTGTGAGCGTGTGTGTGTGTGTGTGTGTGTGTGTGTGTGTGTGTTTATATAAAATGGCTTCTTTCCTTTTTCCCAGTCCCCCTCTGCTGTTGGTCTGTGTATTCACATAGCTGGATGGCTGCAGGACTCCATTTATCACAGGCAGTAGGAGGGGGAGTGGAGATATGAAAGGGTTACTGTTCACATTTCCTGTGTAATTCCCTCTGATCTTACTGAGCTGTAATTTCTTTCTTGATGTTAAACATTCCCAGGCTCCTATAACCTTCTAGCCTGCTTGCTCTGGCCAAGTTTGTCCCAGGTGATCATGTAGGCGGACCTCCTGTTTTTAAAGACTAGAAATCTCTCCTTCCTTCGTGAGATAGGCTACATGCTCATTCCTTTGCAATCCCAGAAGAAATCCCTGCGATATAACACCAGAACAGAGCATAACCTACTAGTTTCTAAAATCAAATTTAGCAGCCAGGTTTGTTGTCCAGTTAACTGTGTAGATTTTAAAATCTCCTGATTCCTGGTTTAGTGAGTTTCTAGTTAAATGAAAGCCCATTCATCTGTTAAAAGATCTCATTCTTCCTTCTAACAACACACTTGAAAAATGGGTTCTGATTCTAAAAGAGTAAAATTTGACTCTCCATGTTACTTTCAGCTTGCTTAGTTGCTAGACCATTTTAAGTTGCCTCAGAGGCAAAGCTGCTTAACTGAAACTGCCACATTTCTGCTTCAGTTCAGTTCACAAGGTTGTAGTTGAGCATAGGGAGGCTACTGGTACTGGTAATTTTCTCCTTTTTCTCTGGTTTTAAAAGTATATAGCAGCTCATTTTTATTCCACAATATTTTAAATATACATTTTTGTGGTTGGCAAAAGGGTTTCTATTTTTGCCTTTCCCCTTACGTTTTAGAAGAAAATGCTATGCTCCCGTGATGCCTAAGAATATGTCAGCAGCTGCTGGTGAATTGATAAGGGCAGGGGGTCCCTGGGCCAGCACTGCCCTCATTGTTAGGGAAGGAGTGTTTCTTTAGACACGGCTCTGCGTCAGTTTGCTTGTGTTGCTTATGGCACATCTCTGTGTCTTCATTCAACAATTTGGGAACCTTAGGGCTTGGGGACAGACAGAAATGAAACAATGTCTCTTTGAAGGAGTTTTGAGGATAATTTAAGCTTGCTGGTATTTAAGCCAAAGTCAGCTATTTGCATTGCTTAAAACAGTGAGATAAAATACTCTTTATGCACCTTAACCATGTGTAATACAGTTTTACATGGAGGTGGGTAGATGAATTTTTAGATTGATTCTGTGTGGATCTGCCTTAGAGAGCCAACACGAATGGTTGATATTTCTCATTCACCTTTAGTCCCCCTAAGCCTTAAACAGAGCCTGCCATGTAGTAAGCTTTCAGTGGTTTGTTGAATGAGTGAATCAGACTGCCAGATTACTTCTGTAGATTCTTAATTGTTCTGTTTGTGTATTATTATGTACATGTCATATAATGTTTCACTCGCCCTTTCTATTAGTCTCTAATGATAGATCTTGTTCGAAGTCCTTTGTTATTAGACAGTTAATTCTCTCAAAGCATTCTGTGCCCAAGTCCATAATAGTGTTGTATACCTGGCTGGTCTAACCATGTCACTGCTGTGTTATAGAAAACAATGAGATTTAGTCATAAGTTACTTAAATTATAGATAGTCTGTTAACATTTCCTGAAACTGATAAGCCCATTCACTATTGTCATAATGGAAAAACACTTACATTTTCTCCCAAGGAATATCTATTCCTAAGACCATCATAAAGCTCTGAATAGTAATGTCAGTCATCAACAAATACTAAATAAGATGTGCCACAGGATGGCTTTCAGACTTTTCAATGAATAGGATTCATACACTAGTCAAGTTAAACAGCAACTTACAGTACATTAAATGTGCGTACGTGCTAAGCGAGTGGCCTGAACAAGAATCATATAAATTAGTGGAAGGAAAAATCATTTTGACTTGAACTGGAGATGGTGAGAGATTTCATAGAGGAAGCGTGAGTTGGGTATGAGACCAATAGTTGAGTTTTAGATATAAAGGAATAAGGCTATCTTACATTTATAAATACCAGTCATAGTTATCACACTTCCTATTCCCAACAGCAATGAAGAAACAACAACAACAAACTTAAGTATATGATGGAGCCTTTTCTCCATTGGTGATTTATTTACTCCTTATTTTTTAGTGAAGTGCAATTTCAGAATACCTTCCACTGAGTCCATACAACTCTGTTAGTTACCATAAGGATTCACTTCAGTAAAAAGTCCTCCCAAATGAAAATTTCAGTGGGAAGACAGGATATATATTGAAAAGTTATCATTCACGATTATACTTCGGTAATAAAGGCTCCATCCAATCTCAGTGGCAAGTTTAACAGACTTCACTGCTGACTTATACCTTGATTTGAAGTCTAACATACAAGGAGATAAATCCAAATTCATTGTTTTTTGTTGCACAGGTATAGGTAACTGTAGTAACTATATAAAAATATAAACTCACAGAAATTTTTTATTAACCTCTTAAAGATTCTTCTACAGTAAAGCAATTACTGTAATAATACCCCAATCAAATCCAGTTTCTTGGTTTTGTGAAGCAAATTAAAATATGGCTAGAATTTACATTGAGACCCTTTGTATTTACTTGCTATTACTCACTGTTAGGAGCAAACACTTTAGTGCATTTAATTTTAAAGCCAAACTTTTATCTCTAGTGTATTCTTTTATTGCATAAACAGTCAAAGGAAGAACAATACAACAAAGAAATGAAACCAGTTTCTCTAACAGAGTAAAGATAGAATCTTAAGACAGTCTGCTGACTTTACTGTTTAGTCTTTTGGCCTGTAGCATATTTATGTGACCGTATGCATATTTCTGCATATCCTCATTTATTCAACTGTTGCTGTCAGTGTGATGATGAAGGGAGACTATAATCAGTGCTTGTTTCCCGCACTGTATTTTTGCCTCAGTCTTTCAAAGATATCGCTAGGTGATCCATGATTAAAGAGTTTGGTAGTCAGCTAATTTTATGAAAGGTGGGAGCATCTCAGTGAAGATTGATATTTTATTTAAGCCAGTACTTCCCAAATGTATTTGACTTTGGAAATGCCCACGGCTTGCCTGCCTGCCTGCTTGCCCTCCACCCTTCCCTCCTTACTTCCTTTTAGCGTCCTTCTTTTCTTTTTTAAGAATACTTATTAAAATCTCCTGTAGAACAAGTTTCAGGAATCATTACTATAAAGTTTATACACACACACACACACACACACACACACACACTATTTAGGTCTGTTGCTTATGTCCATTTTGCTCTTAATCTCTACCTTTTCTAGGGTGTAGAATGGGTTATAGAAGGAAAAAGAATAATGTTTAAGTCTTGCTAGCTATTTTGATATCATGTGTAGTGGGAAAGAGGCTCCTTTATAAAAACAAGATTTAAGATCGGTGTGAGGATTTCAAGAGTTCTTACTCTCTGTATTTTATAAAGCTCCGAACAAACAGTTGACCAAGCATAGCAGCAGTTACCTCTGGGGAGAGGAGTAGAGTGGACTGGAGATAAAATGGGGCTTACACTTTTTACTAGACATATTTCTGTTTTTGTTTGAGTTTTTTCATTAGTGTAAATTTCTTTTGTAAAAATTTTAAGCTCCTTAAAAATAAAGAATGAAGTAAAAGACCTTACTAGTTGAGAGAAATTCTATAGAAGAATTGCTTACTCTAAGCTTTTGTAAATAGTAAACTCTTTGGTGTTTTCAAACTCACTTTGTTTAAAAAAAGAAAACAAAAAATTGTAAGCCATTTTTTTTTTTAGAAACAAGATTATATGAAGTAAGGTAAATCTGATAGATAAAGTTAATATACCTTGTCCTTGCTACCCCTGTTTCTTGTACATATTTCAGTTGTTGCTATAATTCACTGTGCCATCATTTTCTATTTTTGTGCTAAGTGAGGGACAGTGTCTTATTTGTCCCTGTATCTTTAGTGCCTAACTGTTCACCATGCCTAATACTTAGTAAGATTTGTTAAGTGTGAATGTGGGTGTGTGTTGGGGGAGACTTAATTTCATAATTATTCCTAGGAGAATGCATTAGTGATTGTCACTTTGAAATCTTAAGAGGAATATATTCTTTTGAAAACATCTTTAAGATATACTCTATTTTGTTTTTGTATTATATGTGTCTTCTTTCAGAATTTAAAATGGTATTCATTAGTACACATAATATAAAATAAACTTTTAATTAAATGAGTAAAATAACAAAGTTGGAGGACTTTGTTACTTCCCCAATTCGAAATTCAATATCAAGTAACAATAACCAAGACAGTATATCATTGGCATAATGATAAGCTTGCAGATCAGTAGAGTGGAATTGAGAGTCCCAAGAATAAACCCTTATACTTTTGGCCCATTGATTTTTTTCTTTCTTTTTTTTTTTTTTTTTACAAAGCTGCTAAAGACTATTCAATAAACAAACGGTCATCTTTTAAACACATGGTTCTGGAAAAACTGGATATCCATATGCAAAAAAATGTACTTCCTCACAAAAATCAACCATACACAAAAATTAGCTCAAAATTAATTATGGACTAAATGTAAGAGCTAAAACTATGAAACATCTGAAAGGAAGCATAGAAGAAACTTCCTGACCTTGGATTGGGCAAAGAATTGTTGGATATAACACTAAAAGCATGAGACATAGAGGAAAAAAAAAAGGATAAATTTGACTTCATTAAAATTAAGAACTTTTGTGCCTCAAAAGACACTGTTAAACTGAGAAGACAAGCCACAGATATTTACAAATCATGTCTGATCAAGAATGGTATCCAGAATATATAAAGAACTCCAACAGATGAATGATGAGAAAACAAACAACCCAATTAAAAAATAAGCAAAAGAATTGAAAAAGCATTTCTTCAAAAAAGACATAAATGAATAATAAGCACCTGGAAACGTGATCATCATTAGTTATTAGGAAAACGCACACTAAAAACAGTGAAATACTACTCCATATCCACTGTGAGGCCTGTTGTTAAAAAGACATAATATTTCCTGCCTAGGATATGGGGAAACAGGAACTCCCATACATTGTTGGTGGGAATATAGAATGGTATACCCACCT
Source organism: Ursus arctos (assembly GCF_023065955.2). Classification (NCBI taxonomy): domain Eukaryota; kingdom Metazoa; phylum Chordata; class Mammalia; order Carnivora; family Ursidae; genus Ursus; species Ursus arctos. The sequence goes on from NW_026622986.1 coordinate 7,996,214, forward strand.
TGGAAGACAGTTTGACCATTTCTTTAAAAATTAAACCAACTTAACATATGCATTAGTCAGGTTTCCAGAGAAACAGTCAATAGGATGTGTCTATGTATAGGGAGAGATTTATTTTAAGGAATTAGCTCATGTAATTGTAGAAGTTTGGTGGGCCCAAAATGTGATAGGAGAGGTTGACAGACTGTGGACTCAGGAAGTAGTTGCAGTTTGAGTCCAAAGCTACTCTGCTGGAAAACTAGGAAGAACCGATGTTGCAGATGAAGTCTGAAGGCAGTCTTCTGGGGATTTGCCTCTTGCTCGGAGAGGTTGGCCTTTTGTTCTATTCAGGCCTTCCACTAATTGGATGAGACCCACCCACAAAATGGAGGCCAATCTGCTTTACTCAGAGTCCACCAATTTAAATGTAAATTTCATGCAAAAACCCTCTTCCAGAATAATGTTTGACCAAATATCTGGGCATTGTGCCCAATCAAGTTGATGCATAAAATTAGCCATCACACCATAAAACCCAGCAATTCCACTTCTCAGAATTGACCCAAGAGAAATGAAAACATATACCCACACAAAGACTTATTTGCAATTGTTCATAGTACCTGTATTCATAATAGACAAAAATAAGAAACAATTCAAATGTCCATCAACTAGTAAATGGATAAACAATATATGGTATGTCCATACATGAGAATACTCTTAAGCAATTGAAAAAATGAAAATATTGATACACTGCTATAACATGGATGAACCTCAAAACTATTATGCTAAGTGAAAGATGCCAAATTCGAAAGACTAAAAATTGTATGATTCCACTTGTGTGAAATATCGAGGTAGAGCCAATCCGAGGAGTTTTGGGGGTGGCAGCAGGTATTACTGCATATGGACTTAAGGGGATATTGAGGAGTGAAGGAAATGTTTTGAAATTGGATTGTGGTGATGATTACACACCTCTGTAAACTGACTAAAACATTGAACTGTACACTTACAACAGGTGAATTTGATGTATATAAATGGTACCTCAGCATTGTTAAAATAATAGTTGATAAAAATGGGACAAATGGACCAAGGGCAGGACACACAATGCATCTCATAAAGTCCCCATATTTCCTTGAGGAGGTCACAAATTTTGCTCTAAATTTTCTAAAGAGACCATTCTAAGATGAGATATTTTTTACTATGTTCACAAGATCAAAATTTATTAGCATTTTAGGAGAAACCTGATAATTATAATTCAAAGAAAAATGTATCCTTTTATTCATAGTGCAACATATTCAGCTCTGCCCTCAACAGCATCCTTGTAGTAAATAACTGAAGACTCTCTTCTCTAGAACTGTTTCTTAAACCTTCCTTCTATACAGTCCAGTGGCTTAACATCAAAGGTACTTCACTAAGTACAACAATGCTGGGTGAATAGGAAGGAGAGTGGTAAAAGGACAAAGCCGACAATGCTGCTCTTTGGTGGTATGTCTTAGTCCAGACATGCAGTTTTAGACTAATGAAGAGATGTACCAGATAGATATGCAGCAGTCCTGCAGAAGCTTTTTTGTAAAAACTGAGTAATGGTTAAGTTTAGCATTTTACTCCCTGACGAGTACCTGGAGTGTAGTTATTCTCAGTTACAGGTTAGATATGGAGCCATTTGCTTTAATAGCTAGATTGGGAGTATGGTTGGCATCCTCTTAGGAACGTTGGGGAGCCTGAGGAGGAAAAGTATCAGAATAGACTGTCTACCGTCTATGAATAGGGGTAGTCTGAAAAAATATGTGCTGATGGGTTATGATTCTCCCTGAGAAATCATTTTGGCTGTTCTCCAGTGCTTAAACCAAGGGATCATTCAGGCTCTGAAGACAGTATAACGTGGCCATAGATACTAAACTTGGAGTAGTATGGTTTTCATTATAAATTTTCAAAAGTGATATATGTGTGTTGTAAAGCATTTCTAACAGTTCAATTCATATATGAAGTATAGACTACATAGAATAAAAAAGTAAAGTGTCCTGTCTTTTCTTTATCCCCTTCTTATTTTCCTGTTAACGTATATTTAAATTATTTCCAGTTTTTAGCTTACAATGCTGTGGTAAACGTACTGGCACAGGGCACTCCTCCATTTAAATAAAAATTTGAGTGCACGCACACATACTTACACAATTACGTATGTATGTGTGTGTGTGTATATATGTATGTATATATTATCACTTTAGTAACAGCTGTTACTTGTTCTGTACTTCATAATTTATTTTAATACACCAGTATTTCTTTATTTTATATTTTAAAATGCTTTAGACTACTACCAATGTTCGATTTTATATTTGTAATTCTGGCCTTTCTCTAATCATGAGAAAGTATCTACATAACCATTTGTTAAATTAGCTAAAGGACAACCTGAGCATGAATCTCTTGGCTGGATTATATATGTATGATAGTTTAGTAAGAAGAAAATGTTAATTGCAATAACTTAGTTGAAGTTTATATTTAGAAAATTGCTTGTTTTATAATATCCCTGAGAATGTTGTCTTTTTTATCTTTAAGGAATAATCTTAACTTGTAATTAACTTGTGCTTTACTTCTGAATAATATCTAGGTTTTTGCGTTTGCTTCCAGTTGGGGTGTAGAAGGTGGTGGCAGGACATTGTGGCCCTTGTAACAACTTACATCAATTACAAAAAATCATTGTTGCAATGATTTGTTATTACATAATAAATTGTCCCAACACTTAGTGATTTAAAATAATTGTTTTTTATAGCTTATGATTCTGTGGATTGGCAATTAAGGCAGATCTCAGTTGGATGATTTTTCTGTTCCATATTGCATTGAATGAGATTACTAGATAATATTTAGCTGGTGGGTGAATTGCTTTAGAGGCTCCAAGATATCTTTACACATATATATGGTGGCTGGGCAGAGGTGGAATTCTGGCTTCACATGACCTTTCTAAAAGCATGGTAGTCTTAAGTAGTCAGACTTCTAACATTGGAGACATTTATACCAGAGGTAAACTGATTAGATTGAAGAGATCTTCTCCTCACTCTACCTGTCCAATAGAGGAAAAGATGGGTCCTCACTGGGAAAAAATAATGTCCACTACAGTTTTATGTTTGTCACATTCACAGTATTAAGAATACACTAAAAAGTTACATGAGATGTGAAAAGTAAAAATCAATCCAAGGAAAAAGAAAAAATAGATGTAGATCCATCAATGGCACTAAAAATAAGAGTTATCAAACAAGGATTTTATCAGTTATAAATATGTTAGAGGAAATAAAGGAAGTGCTTATAAATGGAGGAAAAAATAAACAATAGCAACAAAGTGAGATCTGTAAAAAAATAAATATTTCAGAGCTGAAAAATACAATATCTGAAGTTAAGATTTGAGTTTAATAGTAAAGTAGGCACAGCAAAAAGTAAACAACTGGAATTAGTAAACTCAAGGACAGTTCAGTGGAAAAATATACAAGCTAAAGCACAGGGGAAAAAAAGAATGGAAAGAACAATATAGGATAAGAGATATATGGACTGAATCATTTCATCTAATATACATATAATTGAAGTCCCAGGAGGAGAGAAGAAGCAAAAACAATATTTGAAAAGATGACCAAAGGTTTTCCAAGCTGATGAAAGATAGCAATCCACAGAGTCAAGGAAAACAGAAACTTAGTGAACCCCAAACAAAATTAATATTAAAAAAACACATGTAGGTACAACATAATGAAACTTGCAGAAACCAGATTGAAAATCTTAAAATAACCCAAGGAAAGAAACCACAGTAACTTCAAAGGAGCAACGATAAGATTTTTGGCAGACTGTTCTAAAGAAATTTTTAAAATTAGATCACAATGGAATGGCATCTTTAAAGTTTAAGTGCAGAAAGGAAAAAATATTGCCAGCCTAAAACTTGATGCCCAATAAAAATATTTTTTAAATGAAGGCAAAATAAAGATGTTTTTAGACAAAAGGTAGGAGACTTTATCACTGGTAGCACCATAGTACAGTAATGCTAAAGGAAGGTATTCAGTCTGAAGAAAAATGATCTCAGTTGGGACCATAGAACTGTAGGAAAAAAAATGAAAAGCATAAATATGTGAGTAAATATAAAATATTTTGCCTATTTAAAGCAATAATAACACTGTCTTTCAGGCTTAAAACATATGTAGAAATAAAATAAAACAATAAAACAAAGGGCAGATAGGTTTAAATGGAGTAAAACCAATATTTTTGTCTTGTATAGGAAGTGGTAAAAGAGGTAGTAATTCAAGGAAGTATTTATTATGTCTAGGATAATTTAAAAAAGTACAAAAGTGTTTAAACAAAAAGCTAACAGAAACAATCCTAAAATGTATATAGAACCACAAAGGCCCAGAAGAGTGAAAGCAATCTTGAAAAAGAAAAGCAAAGCTGAAGGTATCACAATTCCAGACTTCAAGTTAAATTGCAAAGGTGGTGTTATCAAAACAGTGTGGTACTGGCACAAAAATAAACACATAGATAAATGAAACAGAATAGAAAACCCAGAAATAAACCCATAGCTATATGGTCAGTCTTTGACAAAGCAACAAAGAATATCCAATGGAAAAAAGATAATTTCTTCACAAATAAGTGTTCAGAAAACTGGTCAGCTACATGCAAAAGAATGAAACTAGACCATTTTCTTACACCATAAACAAAAATAAATTCAAAATAGATTAAAGACCCAAAAGTGAGGCATGAAACCATAAAATCCTAGAAGAAAACACAGGCAGTAATGTCTCCATTGTCCATGGGACATTTTTCAGATATGTCTTCTAAAGCAAGGGAAATAAAAACAAAAATTAACTATTGGGACTATGTCAAAATAAAAGGCTTCTGCACAGTGAGGGAAACAATCAATAAAACTAAAAGGCACCCCACTGAATGGGAAAAGATATTCACAAATGACATAACTGATAAAGAGTAAGTATCCAAAACATATAAAGGACTTATACAACTCAACACCCAAAAAACAAATAATCCAGTTAAAAAATAGGAATAAGACATGAACAGAAATTTCTACGAAGAGGACATCGAGATGGCCAAGAGACACATGAAAGGATGTTCAGCATAACTCATTATCAAATGCACATCAGAACTACCATGAAATATCAGTTCACACCTGCCATAATGACTGAAAGAAAAAACACAAGATATAACACATGTTGGCAAGGATGTGTAGAAAAAGGAACCCTTGTGCACTGTTGGTGAGAATGCAAACTGGTGCAGCCACTGCAGAAAACTGTATTGTATACCTGAATCTAATATAACACTGTATGTTAACTATATTGGAATTTTAAAAAAGCTAACAGGAGATAAAATGCAATAATAAAAATTTATTAATTAAAAGAAAAGATTGGATGGAATGGATAGAAAACTAATAATAAGAAGGTGTTTTAAGTATCAGTAGCTGATTACACGTAAATAGGTATAGTCCTCCAACCAAAAGCCAAAAAGTTTTGAACTACATTTAAAAAGACTACTATATTAACTGTGTTTAGCTTGTACAAGATATTTTTGCGTGAAAGAATATGGGAAGAAAAGGTACCTTGCACAAATAATAAAAGAAATCTAATGTGGTAATAATATCAGACAAAGTAGACCTTAAGGCAAGAAGTATTATGAAAGGCAAAGGAAGAATTTTATGATGATAAAAGGGTCAATTCAATAGGAAAACAGAACACTTCTAAATTTATATGTTCCTAACAATATAACTCCAAAATACGTAAAGCTAAAATTGACAGGACAAAGAGGAGAAATAGTGATTTCACCATCATATTTGGAGAATTTAACAACCTTCTTTGAACCACTGATATAATAAGCAGATTTTTAAAACTCAGGCTCTAGAATATTTAATAATACTATTAACCAACTTGACCAATTACTGTTTATAGAACAACCACCAAAGAATACACATCAACCACCAAAGAATACACATCCTGTTCAAGTGTACAAGGAACTTTTACCAAAATAGAGCATATGCTGAGCCAAAAAAGCACGTGTCAACAAATTTAAAAGGATTAAAATCATATATGTTCCATAGTGGAATTAAACTAGAAATAAAGATTTTTTTTAAAAATCCTCAATTTGTTTGGAAAATAAGCAGCACACATTTAAATAATCCACTGGTCAAAGAAATACAACCACAGTTTAGATAGTGCACAGTGAGACATAATTAAAATGGTGCTTTGAATTCTGTAGCTTTAAATGCGTATATTTAAAAGGTTGAAAGCCTGTGATCTAATTTTTCATTTCAAAAACCTAGAAAAAAATGCAACTATAGTCTATAAACTGGAAGGAAGGAAATAACAAAGAAAGAAGGCATTCTATGAGACTAACAAAAATAAATAAGGTCAAAGTTGTTTCTTTGGAAAGATTAATAAATAAACCCCTACTGGAAAAAACGAATGCTCAAATTATCAATATAGATATAAAAAGGAAACATTACTAGAGATCCAAGAAATATCTAAGGGTTAAAAAATACTATAAACAACATTATGTCAATACATGTGACAACTTATATGAAATGTACAAATTCCTTGAAAAATACAACTCACCAAAATGACGCAAAAAGGTAAAAATTCTATATAGTGCTATATCTTTAGAATTAAAACTTCACGGTAGCCGGCAATTTCTACACTAAACTCACTTTCCATATAATTTCCTTCAGAAAGATTTCCATTTATTTTGTTTACATACCTTTTGTTGGAGTTTGAGGAGGCCAATTAATTACACCATCTATTCCTTCTTCCAACTTCTGAACCCTTTGAGAAGTAGACATCATTTAGAATAAAAATGTCAACTTTGTGGAGAAATTGGGTAAAAGAGTGTGCTTAGATCTCCATGGAGTCTTCTTATGTATTCAAATTGGATTGACTTAACTTGCCCTATTGAGTTTACTGTATGAATGAGAGGAGAATGTATATGAGCTTGGGCCTGCAAGCTCTAAGAGAGTGAGAGACTGGTGACATATGTGGCCCATTTTTGCCCTATTACACCAAAGAGATAAAGCAGAAAGAGAACAAGAGTGCTATCATCCTGGGTGAAGCCCTACTCTTATCGTGTTCTTTTTTCCAAGGAGTCAGTCCTACCTTGTTCTCATGGAACCCACAGTTCTACTACTGGCCTACTTCCAAGTCCTCATGTCATCTGGACTCTGTGCTATATTTTGAACAAGTTTTTATAACTTTGATCTTCCCATAGAACTCTTCTTCCCTGAAATTTAAACCTGGCTTTTGTGGACAGTCCCTTTTTTTTTTTTTTTTTTTTTTGCATGGCCATCTCAAGAAAAAGTATTGAATTTTTCTAATCCTAGATATTTAATAGACAGTGTTACATTAGTTTCAGGTGTACAATATAACGATTCAATACTTCGATACATTATTCGGTGCTCATCAAGATAAGTCTGTTCTTAATCCCCTTTATCTATTTCACCACTCATCCCTCCCACCCCTCTGGTAACCCACCTCCCCTCTGGTAACCACCTGTTCTCTATATTTTAGTCTGTTGTTTTGTTTTGTTTTGTTTGCTTGTCCCTTTTTTTTTTCTTTTTTTTTTAAGGCTTCACAACAAGCATGGAGCTCAACGCAAGGCTTGAACTTATGACACTTAAATGACTGAGCCACCCAGGCACCCCAGCTTGTCTCTTTCTTTCTTTATTTGTTTTGTTTCTTAATTTCCACATATGAGTGAAATCATGTGGTAATTATCTTTTTCTCACTGACTTATTTCACTTAGCAATAACCTCTAGATCCATTTGTTTGTTGCAAATGGCAACATTTCATTTTTTACACCTGAGTAATATTCCATCATATATATAGTATAGTACATCATCTTTATGCATTCATCTGGCGATAGATCTAAATTTATTTTTTTATTTTTATAAGATTTTATTTATTTATGAAAGAGAAAGCAAGAGAGCAGGCATGAGTGAAGGAAAGGCAGAGGAAGAGGGAGAAGCAGATTCTCTGCTGAGCAGGGAGCCTGATGCAGGGCTCGATCTCAGGACCCTGGGATCATGACCTGAGCCAGTGGCAGACACTTAACTGACTAAGCCACCCAGACACTTAACTGACTAAGCCCCTAGATGGATCAAGTTTTAGATTTAAAGGACAGTTGATGTGGGGGCACCTGGGTGGCACAGCGGTTAAGCGTCTGCCTTTGGCTCAGGGCATGATCCCGGTGTCATGGGATCGAGCCCCACATCAGGCTCTTCCGCTATGAGCCTGCTTCTTCCTCTCCCACTCCCCCTGCTTGTGTTCCCTCTCTCACTGGCTGTCTCTATCTCTATCGAATAAATAAATAAAATCTTTAAAAAAAAAGATTTGTTAGTGATGAATGCTCATATTATAGAAATATTCAAAGAAAAAAAAAAAGAAACGTTCAAAGGAGGGGCGCCTGGGTAGCGCAGTCGTTAAGCGTCTGCCTTAGGCTCAGGGTGTGATCCTGGCATTCCGGGATCGAGTCCCACATCGGGCTCCTCCGCTGGGAGCCTGCTTCTTCCTCTCCCACTCCCCTGCTGTGTTCCCTCTCTTGCTGGCTGTCTCTCTGTCACATAAATAAATAAAATCTTAAAAAAATAAAAAAAAATAATAAAAAAAAAGGACAGTGGATGTGTTCCTTTGCTGTCTACTGTCAATTCAGTGATGAGTATGCCACCTTTGTGCATCAGTTCCTTCTCCTCTCTTACACTGCCACATCCCCTTTCCTAGTCTTGGTATTGGTTGATTTACAGGACATTGGTCCAACTTCCTCAATTATGTCAGCATCAGACCTGGAACCATCTTCTCCACCCCACAGTATGTGATTTATAATCTGCTCTTAATTCATGTTTTTGAGTTCCTGATACTCAGAACTTGCTCAGTTCAGTCAACCAGAAGCATTCCTAGATCTCAAATACCGAAAGTCCCCTCTCTTTTCTTTTCTCCTCGGGCAATTTTTTTTTCTCTCTTAAGTTCTTAAATTTATATATTCTTTCACTCATCTCTTTTTCTCTCCTTCTTTCTCTCCCTCTTTCAGCCTCTCTATGTCAATAGATGGTCTTGCCATTGGATCTTAACTCCCTCAACTTTACCCCCTTACACACAATAATTTTTCTTTATATTTATCACCATTCTTTCCTTCATTTCTAATCGTAGAGAAGAAACTGTTTCCCCTCTTTAACATGGCTAACTCGACCAGAGTTCTTGTTTCCTTTTTCTCTTGTATTTGCTCCATTATTTTACCACTCTCCCTCTCCATGTCTTTCTTCTACTAGCATTAAAAATGAAAAAAAAAAAAAGTAACAACAACAAAATCCGTGTTAAAGATTCACGTTCACTTTCAGACTATGCCAGCCTTCCTAGAAGAGTTAAATTTACTAGTTAATTTCACTTCTCCTTTCTCTTCAGCCCTTACTGGAAGTTTTTGTTTTCTTTTATTGCCTTCCTGAAATTTTTTTCTAAGGTCATCAGTAACTGTTAAATTCTTAATTTTCCTTCTTCCCTGAAAAGGTGGGATAGGGCTCTCCCTCCTTTTTCTCTCCTTCCTTGACTTCACTGACGGACATCCATCTTTTGTGGAAACCCCCTTCTCAAATAAAGACACCTTTTAGGAGATAAGCAAACTGTTTTATTGACTTGCTGTAGCAAGAGAGACTACACAGATGATTCTAAAGTGGCACCTCCTTTGAGGAAATGAGTTGAGGGTTTTTACTGATTACAGGTTGAGCTCTGAAGTTCTGGGGCAGGTATTAGAAGTGAGGCAAGTCTTTGGATTGGTTGATTGTTTAAGGTAGTAGTTGATACACACAATGGATGATTGTGATAGAAAAGAAAGGCCTGTTGAAGCCAAGATACTCGCATTTGTAACTGTATAACTGAGTGGTGGTAGTTGTTCCAATTCTCAGTCGTGCAAAAGTGGTGGAGTGCTTATTCTGGCTCTTATTTTCAAGCACATCTTCAGTGAATTTTTAACTTTCTACTTCCATTGCAATTGCCCTGGTTTCTTCTTATTTTGACTATGGCAGTAGCAAAACAGGTCTCACTGCCTTGGGGATCTTTTCATAGTAACTCATATTCCAAAACCAGAGCCATCATTCCAAAATAAAAATTCAAACATGTTTTCTACTGAAAACCATTGATGGCTCCTTTTGTGTATAAAATAAAACCCCATATACTGAATGTAGTATTCAGCCCCTTTTACAATATGACCTGAACCCCAAATTCTAGTCCTAATCTATCTGTTGGCCTTTCAGTCCCCTTCTTTTCCTCCTTCTCTCCTTCCCTCCCTCCATGCCTATTCTCACTTCTCTCTTTTCTTCCTTCCCCCCAAGCTATACTCTTATTATGGAAGTATAGTGACTTATTTCACACTGTACATTTTGGCCCATATGTCTAAAATAATTTTTGTTTCTTCTTAGAATGTTGTTTCCAACGTTCAATCCGATTATTAACTTTACAGAGTATGTTAGTTTGCTAGGACTGCAAAACGAAATACTACAGACTGGGTGACTTAACAGAAATTATTTGCTGTTTTAGAAGCTAGACATCCAAGATCAAGGTGTTCATAGGTTTGATTTCTTCTGAGGCTTATCTCTTGGCTTGCAGATTAGCATCTTCTTGCTGTGTCCTCACATGGTCTTTCTACTGTGTGTGCACATCCCCGGTGCCTCTCTGTGTGTCCTAATCTCTTCTTGTACGACACCAGTCAGGTTGTATTAGGGTCCACCTTAACAGCCTGATTTTAACTTCATTACCTTTCTGAGGGCCTTATCTTCAAATACAGTCACATTCTGAGGTATTGGAGATTAGGGCATTACTACATGAACTTCGGGGGGCTACAGTTCAGTCCATAACACAACCTTCCCAAATTTTTCTGTAGTAATTAACCCTCTTCACAATCCCATAGACCTAGTACCACTTGTATGCTTATTATTATCTGCCTTGATATGGAATTGTTCATGTTTGTCTCCTTCTGTGGTGTGTGGGTTTCTTGAGGACAGAAACTATCTCTCATGCAACTTCATCTTTCCCTGCTCTCCATGATATTAGAACCGAAGAGGGCTTGATTATTGGCTAAATTAAAGAATTCAGTGTGAATCAGGCTTGAATATCTAATAATATATTTTTCAGAATTTTGAGGAGATTGACATAAAAATGTATGAAGGGAATGTATTATATCTCCTATTTTAGAAGTCTTTGGGCATAGCTTGAGATTTTTATCTTACGTTCTTAAATTATACATAGTATAAGTAATGTCAGTTTTATAGGACTTCATATAACTCTCTTATGGTCTTTAAGGTGTAATCATACAATTGGCTTCTATAAGCTACCTATCAATTCTTTCAATTTCATTACTTCCATTACATTTTTTTTCAGATAAAGATGAATGCCGTGTTTCATCCGATACTGAAAATTTGAAGTTTAGAAGACATTTGCTAAGTCAAATCGCTTCAAGTAAGTCTGCTCGTATCCATTTTAATGCCAGCTGAAGATTGATTTAACATGTAAAGAATTAAGTCCAGTACCTTTGACACTCTTTCAACTCTCAAATTTCTCAGAATATCTTAGAATCACCTTATATATTGCATTAATGGTCTTGGAAAATAATAGAAAGATGATTTCTTAGTAAATTTCATATGCTTATTAAAAATGTAATGTTTAAACTCTTGGTAATATTTTTAAAATGAGATTAACACCTCAAAATCCTCCTTTATTTTTCATTAAGTCTAGTCATCAGTCCTAACTATATGCCAAACTTAATATTTTTAAAGGTGGTTTTTCCATTATAGCTAATACTATGTTTTTCAGTTTTTTAAGGCTTTGTATGGCTTTTCTAAATGAGCTGTATGTTTGTGATTATTGGGGGGAGATATTTAGTAATGAACTAGTATTTGAACCTTAAATGTTTGTTTATTCAAAAACTTAGCTTTGAAAGGTCATCTTAACCAACTTCAGTTAATATAATTATCTCCTAGTGGTCCTCTGTGCATTCACTCTTCATCCATCCTGTATTCCACTGCTAGAGAGATCGGCATAGAGAACTCCAATACTTTTAAAACACTTTAGTGGCTCTCCATTCGCCATTGGATAGAATCCATGTTCCATTGCCTGGTACTCAAAGCCCTTTACCCAGCTCCTAAAAATATCCCTCACCTTAGCCAACTGGACTCTTTCCTCTTTTCTGAATTCTCATCATTTTTCATGCCTCCATGGCTTGACGTGTACTGTATTTCTTGATGTTTTTTCTGTGATGTTCTCTCCTTCGTCCTCACTGTGTCCTCTGCTTTTTGAAATCTTGTGCAAACCCTGAAGGCTCAGCCCAGGTGCAAGCTCATCCATGGAACTTTCCCTGATTGCTCCAGCTGAACCACTAGCTCTGTCTGCTGACTTCATCCAATATTTTGTTTTTATCACCATCATAGCACATTTTACCAGGCAGCTTTATTATTTGTGTTTATGTCTGTCTTATCTCCCATCTTAGGTTGTAAGGACTATAGAATCAAACTTCTTGTCTGAGTAATTTTTGTCTCAGCATTCAGCATAGCCTTACTAGTGCTCAGTAAATACTTGCTTAATAAGTTAATCCTCTCTGTCTTTCATCCTTATAGTCACATATGGTCCATATTCATGGCAACTCTTCATTCCTGTTTTGCACTCCTGGCAAGCCTCCACACTCCCATCTTATCCTAGGCAAATACGAACCGTAGTGTAATTAACAAGATACAGTCAGTTCTCAATCTACGAAAGAAACTGCATTCCAGAAGTTCATATCTAATTCTGTTGTTTGGAATGCAGAAAACATTTTCCTACAAAAACAATGTTATAAATAGGGTTGGGTTCTCAGCCAGTCCTCCCAAGACTATTTAACTCATAAGTACCAGTGCTACTTGAACTACAGGAAGTCATCATGCATGACACTGTTCTGTAGAGGAATTCTAGGTCTGAGATTGGAATCACATCTTCTGTGCCCGAGAAGCAGAATAGCACCTTTCTGGGCAGCTTGAGCAATAGGAAAGCCTGAGCTGGAGCTCTGGCAGTGGCTCAGCATATTGGATGCTCTCCCGCCAGTAGTTTTTGGTTTTCCATATTTGCATAAGAGGCATTATCTGTAGGTTACTGATACTCTTATGTCTTCTAAATTGAGGGCAAGGGAACACTTGCTCTTCTGGTTCTCCTTGCAGTGGATGAGGATAGTAATCAGCTGTCCTGATTCTGTCCTGATTCTTCAGCTGTTTTACACATGGGTGGGTCATTTTAAATCAGGTATTAACAGATTAGAACCGTTTTACTACTTCTTCCTTTCTGTTCTGTGAACTTACAGGAATTGAATATGTAAATATGGAAAATACTTCTGTCTGTAGGAAAAACACGTTTATTAGGCATCAACCAACAATATGTTTGACATCACATCAGATTTTGTGGACAAGTGATTATCATTTCTGCATGGGCATAGTGATGCTTCCCATGAAAAACTCATCAGTGTGTGCATAAATAACCTTGAAGGTTGATAACTTATGATGGCAGGCTATAAGAATATACTTCCTAAATTTTAGAGACTTAATTTTTAAAAATGTTTTATTTATTTATTTTTGAGAGGTGAGAGAGAGAGAGCGAGCACGAGCGGGGAGGAGGAGGAGAGGGAGAGGCAGAGGGAAAAGCAGGCTCCTGGCTGAACCGGAAGCCCAACAGGGGCCGAACAGGAAGCCCGACGCGGGGCTCAATCCCAGGACCCTGGGATCATGACCTGAGCTGAAGGCAGACGCTTAATGGACTGAGCCACCCAGGCGCCCCAATTTTAGAGATTTTAATTTGTTTAGTCATCATAAGCTTTGAGCACATGAGTGAATGTCTGCTTTATGTTTAATGCTTTCATAGGTTTAAGGGGCTAGGGAATGGGGACCAAAGATATTATGAAAAGTTTCCTTTCCCTCCAGGAGCCAGGAATACAGGGAATGAAGTGTGAAAAAAATGCTCATAGTGCAAGCAGTATGTTATTAATTGCCATGAAGTACTTCATGAAGGTAACAAATGCTCTTGGGGTTATCAGAATGGCAATGTTATTATGATTCACAGTGGTTGTAAAGATGGCAGTAGGATTTCAGTTCGCCTTAGAAGAATGGTAAAGATTTAAATGTAAATAAAGAGCTAGGAGAGGACATGACATCCCAGGTTGGATTAACAGCATGAACGGAGAACTAGAGATACAAACAAACAAATCAGCATTACTGGCTGGAGCAGGAGGTTTAGTTCATGTTGGTGAAATAATAGGTGGGAAAATTACACCAGTGGTTCAATGCTGGCAGTGAATAAAGTCATCTAGAGATATTTTTAAAAATACACGTCCCTGGATCTTACCCCAGAATTAATAAATAGAATTTCTGGGGCAGAAGGTGTAAACCTGTTTATCTTTTAAAGCTCCCCTAGTGGTTCAGAACCACTGAATCACAAGGATGGGCCAAATTTAGGAGAGCCACGAATGCCTTGCTGAGGAGTTGGGCCTTTGTGTCTCAAGCAGTGGGAAGCCCTCAGAGGTTTCTGAGCCAGGTGACATGATGGAATTCATGTTTGCCAAGATAAATGATTCACCAACTGCATGTGAATGGAAGAGAAATAAGAAACAGCTTGAATTAGAGCGGTGGTGGCAGAAAAACAGAGAAGGTCACATTTTTAAGGGTACTTAGATGAGTGGGAGTTGACGATGTCAGCCTTGACCTCAGCATGATTTGTTTTATAAACTGATTATACAACTTCACCCTCATTAATTTGATCTCTTCTCTCTTACAACCTGGCAACTTAAACGGTAATTTCATCCAGTTTGCATTTAATGGAAGGAGACCATTGTCTACTCATGTACACATCTAACTCGTAATAGTAAGTGAAGTTATGTGTATGAGGACTATGACCTTTAACATAATCATTGTAAAACATTTAATAACCTCCCACATATGCAATAACACAGCCCCAGTTCTGCAGGATTGTGCCAAGAGCTGGAGTCACAAATATAAGACAGCTATTGGCACATAATTCCCTAGCATTAAGTTGAAATTGGAAGAAATATTCTAAATCACGTTATGCATTTTAATATTTTTAGCATCAGATTTGCTAATTGCTTAGATTTTGTGGTAGTAGGCCTATGAATACCTCCGGACATTAGCAGCTCTGAGCTTATGCCTCTCGCCTGTCCACATCTATAATTAGTGTAGCCCCTTTCCTCTTACTCAGGCCCATCCCCTGCTCGTGTTGGTCATGCGTGCCCCTACCTCATCCTCACCCAAGTGAGCCAGCGGACTGGAGGTATAAAGGAGTTGGCATTTAAGTTCTTCGTGGCACCGACAAGCCACATGATCCTGGGGACTCTCACTCCTGGCTGCTGTAGGACACGACAGCTGTTAGGATAACCTACATTCGGAGTCTCAAACAATGCCATGAGTTGGAGGCATTTCATACCTCTGATATGTTTTGAATATTTTCTGTTTGGAAACAATGAGCCATATTTATTATATGACAGAGAATAAGTTCAAGGCGTGATTTTTTTTTTTTTTAAGATTTTATTTATTATTTATGTGACCGAGAGACAGCCAGTGAGAGAGGGAACACAGCAGGGGAGTGGGAAAGGAAGAAGCAGGCTCCCAGCAGAGGAGCCCGATGTGGGACTCGATCCTGAAACGCCAGGATCACTCCCTGAGCCGAAGGCAGACGCTTAATGACTGCGCTACCCAGGGGCCTCCAAGGCGTGATGTTTTGATGTGACCTGTCCCCTGTAAGAAAAGACTCAACAGCGTGGATTTTTTTTTTTTTTAAACCACTCTCTTGGCTGTTCTGTAATAGCATGTACGTGACAACAACCTCTCCTGTGGTCTTCTTTGCCTGTGACAATGAATTTATTGTGTCATCCATGTCTTAAGCTACTTTTCTCTGGCTACTTAGGTTTTCACTAATCATCCAAATGTTTAACCAGAGAATGGGTGGTCTGCTTAGATCTAAGGGATGTTGTAGGAGAGAGCGAGGGAAGGGAACGGACTGGGTGAGTGCCCAGTCTGTGCCATGGTATTTTAAGTCCCCTTTACAAATGAGAAGCTTCAGATTTAGAGAGGTTCGAACGGTTTATCTAACATCAGAAGTTAAGGGCAGTTTTGATCTCAGGTCTGGCTAGCCTAATGGCCCGGCAGTCTGGCCTCCAAGTCTGCCTAACTTATTTGTGGGAAAGGTCACTGAACTCAGAGTCAGGGGATTGTGTGCAAGCTTCTACCTCCTTCACTAACAACGCTGAACAAGTTACTTAAGGCTTGCAGCTTCCGTTTCTTCATCTGCCACCGGAGGATAAAACCGGCTTTACTGACCACTTGAGGTTTTGTGAGAAACGTAAGTCAGTGAATTTCAGTATGACTTTACAGGTTTGGAAGGGAAGATTGAGATATTTTTAATTCAAGCAAAAAGTAAACTTAAAAAACCCAAACCATTAAATGAGATGAACTTGGATGGATTTTGTGGTATTTCACTTCTTGACACGCTGTACAGACTTTCCAAAATAATGCTTGTCGATTTTGCAGGTCCCAAACACCACAGTGTGCCAAAGTGCATCACTGAATTTAATATCTCAATGTAGCAGAGAGAGTCCTGGCATCCTGTCAAGTACTTCCTTTCTCTTACCAGCAGCACTCAGTAGTTTCTATACCACATCAAATAGGTCTGAGCTCCGGTAGATATGAAGACATGTTCGTAGCCAATGAGGAATCAAGATTCTAAGGCTACCACATAGTAACAGACTTACTGGACTAGAGTGGATGTTCACATTAGCAGAACGATTCTTTATATTTTAGATTTTTTTTTTCCTTAAGCAAGCCTGAGCAATAAAGTCACATTTTATAAAACTGATTTCACAGAATTTCTTTTCAGAAATGTTTCCAGATTTCTGGACGACTTTCATAGGTTATAGGATGGTGAATACTGAAGGGCGGCTATGAGCTACTACAGTCCACTTAATGCTTCTTTCAAGTATACATATAAGAGATAAGAAATTTAGGGAACTTATTAAGGTATAAGTACAGTGCTATGAATGAAATGGCTGTAAGCCTGAGAAGTACCAAGGTCATGTCCTAGATTTACTCAAAATCTGTACCCAGTAAAGCTCTAAGTCTCTTATAAATCAGACTAACAAAGACCAAAAAAGAAAAAGAAAAAAAAAAGAAAAGGAGAGAGAGAGAGAGAGAGAGAAAAGAAAGCCTTAGGAAGACAAGCTGACAAAATAGAGGAATAGTGTTAGACTCCGGATCCAGAGAAGTGCACCCATTCTGTCTTGGATTCAGAAGTGTTTAGGACTCTCCTGCACCTGCCACACTCTATATCTCAAAGAGAGCCCTAGTCCTGGGGTGCTGACTTCCAGATGGCTTCTCATGCACCCACACTGTGCCTGCGTCCTAGATCTGGTGGCTGGATGACTGCAGTGAGGGCCTTGTCAAGTGGAGTGAAAGGGAAAGTGGACATAGAAAGTCAAGCAGACATACAAAGCAGAGATTGTGGTCAGATTTGGTCCATGGATGTGTCACGTGTGCACAGTGTTTGTTTTAAACATGAATTAGTTATTAACTAGTGTTATTTTAACTAGTTACCGATTTAACTTGTTAACTAATTTAATGTACGAATCCGCATTTCTGGGTGCCCGTGCAAACTGAAGACCTGGTAACTTTAGTCCTACCTTTCCGTGGGACAGTAATCAGCTGGAGCTGAAAAGCAGCTGCTTCTACTAGCTGGGAGGAGGTGCTTTTCCATTCTCATGGCCCCACTCCTGGCTGTTGATTTTCTTTACATAGAATTAAGAGGAAAGTTAAATGGTTCTTACACTGACATCTGTGTGAAAATTGGAAATAACAGGTTGATAGGATGATATATTTCAGTATAAGTGAAAGACAGTGTGTTAGTTTCCTAGGGCTCTCATGACAAAGTACCATAAATTGGGTAGCTGTAATCAACAGAAATTTATTCTCTCACTGCCCCAGAGGCCAGAAATCTGCAGTCAAGGTGTTGGCAGGGCCATGCTCCCTCAGAGACCTCTAGGGGACACTCCTGCCCATTCTAGCTTCTGGTAGCCTCATGTGTTCCTTAGCTCATGGCAGCATAACCCCAATCTCCACCCCGTCGTCTCATGGATGTCTTTCCTTTGTGTCCAAGTTTTCCTTTTCTTATAAGGACAGCAGTCATATTGCATTGGGGCCCACCCTAAGCCAGTATAACGTCATATTAACCTAATTAATATCTACAAAGATGCTATTTCCAAATAAGGTTACATTCACAGGTACAAGGCGTTAAGACTTCAACATAACATAGGATGGCATATTTCATTGGACGGTACAGAGTAATAGTTTAAGAACAGAGATCCTTGAGATGGAGTGCCCGTATTCCTATTTACAGCTTATTTTCTGTGTGCTCTTGAATGGGCTGCTTAACCTTTCTCAGTATCTCCATGCTCCCATCTATAAAGTGGGGATAATGGTACCTACCTCCTAGAGTTGAAATGAGGACAAAATAACTTAGTATTTGGAAATAGAGCTGTGCATAGCACACACTAAAGTGCTCAATAAACTGAACTATTACTATCATTAATTATTATTAGCTCTTATTCATACACAATTTCTTCACATACAAAGAGTATCCGTGCCAAAAATCTTTTATTTATGATAGCACTATGTAACAAACCATGGGTGAACGAGGAACAGTAGACAGAAATGATGCATGAAAAAAGAAACTTAAACCAATCAAAAAAGAGAAGCAAGAGACACTAGAATTTTAATAAGATTTACTTTTTATATTTTTTATTTTTATTTTAATGTTTTTTTATTATATTATGTTAGTCACCATACGGTACATCCCTGGTTTCCGATGTAAAGCTCAATGCTTCATTAGTTGCGTATAACACCCAGTGCACCATGCAACACGTGCCCTCCTCACTACCCATCACCAGTCTATCCCATTCCCCCACCCCCCTCCCCTCTGAAGCCCTCAGTTTGTTTCTCAGAGCCCATAGTCTCTCATGCTTCATTCCCCCTTCTGATTACCCCCCCTTTCTTTATCCCTTTCTTCCCCTACCGATCTTCCTAGTTCTTATGTTCCATACATGAGAGAAATCATATGATAATTGTCTTTCTCTGCTTGACTTATTTCACTTAGCATTATCTCCTCCAGTGCCGTCCATGTTGCAGCAAATGTTGAGAACTCGTTCTTTCTGATAGCTGAGTAATATTCCATTGTATATATGGACCACAACTTCTTAATCCAGTCATCTGTTGAAGGGCATCTCGGCTCCTTCCACGATTTAGCTATTGTGGACATTGCTGCTATGAACATTGGGGTGCATATGGCCCTTCTCTTCACTACATCTGTATCTTTGGGGTAAATACCCAGTAGTGCAATGGCTGGATCATAGGGTAGCTCAATTTTTAACTTTTTAAGGGACTTCCACACTTTTCCAGAGTGGCTGTACCAACTTGAATTCCCACCAACAATGTAGGAGGAATCCCCTTTCTCCACATCCTCTCCAGCAATTGTTGTTTCTTGCCTTGTCAGTTTTTGCCATTCTAACTGGCGTAAGGTGGTATCTTAGTGTGGTTTTGATTTGAATTTCCCTGATGGCTAATGATTTTGAACATTTTTTCATGTGTCTGTTAGCCATTTGTATGTGCTCATTGGAAAAGTGTCTGTTCATATCTTCTGCCCATTTTATGATTTGTTTATTTCTTGTGTATTGAGTTTGAGAAGTTCTTTGTAGATCTTGGATACCAGTCTTTTATCTGTAGCATCATTTGCAAATATATTCTCCCATTCCGTGGGCTGCCTCTTAGTTTTTTTGACTGTTTCCTTGGCTGTGCAGAAGCTTTTTATCTTGATGAAGTCCCACAAGTTCATTTTATCTTTTGTTTCTCTTGCCTTTGGAGATGTGTCATGAAAAAGGTTGCTTTGGCTGATGTAGTAGAGGTTGTTGCCTATGTTCTCCTCTAGGATTTTGATGGATTCCTGTCTCACATCAAGGTCTTTCGTCCATTTGGAGTTTATCTTTGTGTTTGGTGTGAGAGAGTGGTCAAGTTTCATTCTTTTGCATGTAGCTGTCCAATTTTCAAGATTTACTTTTTAATGCAGATAAAGGAATCCAATACATTAAAAATGTTTAGCTTCTTCATTCTTTGAGATTACCTGCCTGGCCTCTAAACGTGCTTGAAACCAATAAAGACCCAGGCAAGAGCTTCAAACCCAGAAGCTTAGACATTGACCATTGGATTGGTGAATACATGGCCTGGAGATAATAATAGGAAAGTTACTCTAGGGAGAGCGTCCAAGGAACACATGACTTCTGAGCATTCCTACCTATCTCCTTGGAAGCATGTTATTACCATCTACCTCCTTCCCACAAATACTTGGGTTGAAAATATCATTGTTTCCAGTCTCTGGGTCAGAGATTGAGGCTGAATAATTTTTTGAATGTAAACCAAACTAATGGAACAAATATTTTGAGATCTATTATTTTCTTTTTCCACATAGCCTTTATGTAAGATAACCATGCAACTTAAGTTTTTTTTTAAATGGAGAGCTCTGATAGAGAAGGTTTTAAGAAACGACAAGACTTTTTGAAGTACCTGGAAGAAAATTATTCTGTAGGTTAGTGGCTGTAAGGTTTGTAATACTACAGAGTATATATGCCTCATTCTCAAAGATACTGTTACCCTGAAAACATGAGAATACTCAAATAAAAGGAACATATGTGTATGTTATTTATGGTTGTGATTTTATTTTAACAAAAGAACTTTGGCTATTTAATTTTTGGCAAAGAAGTAGTGTTTTATAGTTCAAGTGTTAGTAATTTGGAACATTTTGATATTACGATGAATTCATCAGGACTCCTTCGGTTGCAAGTGAAAGAAAGCCAGCTCAAGCCAGCTTATGAAAATAAAAGGAACTTCGTTGTTTATATAACTATGGTTTCCAGAGGTGCATCTGGCTTCAGGCATGGTTGCAGCCAGGAACTCAGATGATCTCATCTGGACCCTTTTTCTGCTCTGCTGGCTTCTTTATTCATCATTATGCAGACAGGCATATGATCAGTGATCATATGACCATACCACCAACAACCTGAGACTGTCATCTTCCTGGTTTAGCCGTCCCAACAGGAAGAGAACTTGTCGGGCCACCCATCCAGCTATCAGCCTCAGAGAAGATATGGATCAACTCAGTTTGGCCCCCCATGTGTGATGAATAATCACTGTGGCCCAGGGAATGGAGTATTCTGGTGGGCCATCCTAGGGTGTGTTTACCAGTGCTGCAACAGAGGTGCCTCGTCCAGTGACGGAAAGCCCCCCTGGGATCTCAGGGAGTGAGGGACACTTTCTCCAAAGGAAGGAGAAGAAGGGATATGGGAATGTGTGCAGAGCAGATGAAAATGGAGGTAAATTCAACGATTACAAATGGGATGTGTACTTAGAAACTATCACTTCTGATCTTCAGGTGGCATATAAAGAACTTTCTGTCTTCTACGGTATCCATCCAAAACAAAGGAAATAAGAAACAAAAATTCCAACTCTTTCTTTGATAAAAGTGGGTGACATCAGTAATTCACATAAATACGAACACAGAAAAAGTATGATACTGTGACCCCATAGAGTAGAGAAGGCGAAACTAAGCACCTACAGTGGAGGATAACAATGTCAGGAAGCAGTTTTGCCTCACAGAGCCATAGCAGTTTCTGCAATTAGAGGTATCAGGTTTGGCTGAAGGAAGAGGTAAGGCATGGAGCTAGACACATGACCAGCTGCACAGTCAGGTCCTTGTCTCAGCCCAGCCAGATGAGCACCTTCCCTCCCCACCGCCAGAGATGGGAGGTTTATTCTCTGCAGAAGGTGAAACTGCCGAGAATGTAGGCCCAGGGCCACAGGAACAGTGAGTACCAAGAGCCACACATCGAAGTTCCAAACACAGCATTGGCGGATTCTCCAGCGAAACAGAATGATCCCAGAGGAAGGATCTCGTAGTGGTTCCCCCACAGAGAAAGCCAGCCTGCTGCCCTGGTTCGCTCTTCAGTGAAGTTCACCTTCAGCAAGCTCACCCCCTTGGACAGAGCTACCAGCTTGCTTTACTAGTAATTTACACTTAAATAGGAACAGACAGACAAGGATCACCAGATATTCGGGAATGCCTCCAATATGAAAGCAGAGATAAAGTTAGCATAAACAAAGAGCTCTCATGAGACAAAAACTAGAAAGAGTGCAATAGAAAACCAAAGAAAGAAACTGTAAGCATTGTCTTTGAAAATGTGAGAAGATTTTGCATAGAAAATAGTCTTTTCTAAAAAGGAGAATTAAAGGAAAGGAAAAATTAAAAAACAGGAAACAACTCTCAAAAATTAGAGATCTGAAGGCCGAAAGAAACTCATTGAGCTGATGTTGAAAGATAAATTTGAGGGAGAAATCATTAGCGACGCAACCCAGTGGGTCCAATAGCAGCTCACTGATGCAAGAGAAAACGGGAGAGAATAATCCAAGAAATAATAGAAGACCATTTTCTAGAACAGAAAGAAAGATAAGCCTTAAAGTTTCCAGAGAAGGACAAAAATTGTCATATGCAAAGTGTTTTGAATAAAAGCAAGCAAGAGACTTTTCAACGTAAGTGCTGGTATGGAAACATCTAAATTTGTGAAGTATTTCCTTTTTTCTTTTTTTTAAAGATTTATTTATTTATTTGAGAGAGAACAGCTGGGAGAGGGAGAGAGAGAATCTCAAGCAGACTCCCCCCTGAGATCAATGACCTGAGCTGAAATCATGAGTCCTTTTGCTCTACTGACTGAGCCACCCAGGCATCCTGTGAAGTGTATTTTTAAGAGGTAATTTTTATCATAACAAAAAATTTCATCATAACAAAAAAAAATCTCTTCCTTTACCTGAGAGTTGTTGTCAAACATCTCTAAGTAGTTTCCTTAAATGGTTTAAAAAAAAATTTTATTTACAACTTTCCATCGTTTAGACTTACTGAAATTTTTGTATAATCTGAGGTATACCTATCATTTTTTCTTTCAGAGATTTGTGGTATGTTCATGGTACTTGTTCTTGTTTTTCTTTTTTTTTTGATTCATTAATTCACCCAGGAGTATTAGTGTGAACTTTTCTCAAGATACAGTGGTGTTGATATTTCTTGTTTTATATAGTAGTCCAACATCTATCCGTAGTTTTATAATCAGTGACAATCGATAACTGTGATTGAGTTAGAAACTCACTGGTAATACTAGGGTTTGTGACAGCAGGACTTGCAAAATATTTGCCATTTTTTCTTCATGCCAGAATCTAGTGATTTCAAGAGACAGTGTTTGGTCCTTACTCTCTTAAGGTGTTTGATTCTTATTTTTATACATGTTTAAAGCTGAATAATTATGACTAATAAAGTATTATGTAGAATATTAGTTTTTATCTTCTCTCAATGAGGAAGACAAGGTCCTGAATGGGATTTTCTTCTGAAAGTTGGAAGGGGCATCAAAAGTTGAAATTCAGCAGATGTATTTTTCAAATTTTAATTATTTGAAAAAATAATGTTTTTAGGATACAGCGAATATTGTTGACTGTATAGCTAATAAAATATTTTATTATGGTATCTTTAGATTAAAAGTTACTCCAGGGGCGCCTGGGTGGCTCAGTCATTAAGCCTCTGCCTTCGGCACAGGGCGTGATCCCGGCGTTATGGGATTGAGCCCCACATCAGGCTCCTCCGCTATGAGCCTGCTTCTTCCTCTCCCACTCCCCCTGCTTGTGTTCCCTTTCTCTCTGGCTGTCTCTCTGTCAAATAAATAAATAAAATCTTTAAAAAAAAAAGTTACTCCAAATTGCATTTTTGTTTTTAAAATATTTTTACTTTTAGTCTGTACAGACAATAAAATAATTGAAATTTTTAGGTGCAGTGCCGTTTTCCCTTTCTTTTTGAATTAGTTTCTAAAGCCTAATGAAATGGAAGGTAATTGTCTTTTCCAGTTTAAAAAAAAAGTTCTATTTTATTCCTTAATGTACTTTAATGAAACCAAAATAATATAGAAAAATCAAGAAATGAAAGAGTGCCAGGATTTTTCTTGCCAATATAACTTTTTAAAATTGTGCTGAGTTGCTTTTGCTATAAAACCAGACCAACTAGCTTATTATGTATTCTCTAGGTAGTGACATTTTATAGAGGATTTTTGTAGTTCTTTTGGTTCAGTGAGGTCAGGAACTTTAAATTAGAATTATTAGAACTGGAAGGCATCCTTTTATTCACATTCTAAGTGAGGGAACTGAAGTCCTGAGAAACATGATTTATCCAGCGTCACAAAGCTAATAGTGAAGGTTGGAAGAGAATCATGGCCTCCTGGCGGTCAGTTCAGTGATCTTTGTAAAAGACTTTTTGGATTTATTCTCACAACCATCACGTTATGTGCAATGCCCATAATTTATTGCACTGGGCCCAGTTAGCAAATTACAAGTTTATGATTAATTTCCTAAAGCTGAGGGAACATTTAGAATTAGGAATATTGACAGTGACAAAAACAGGAGATGGCAAGGATTTTTGCCTAGGATAGAAGATACCCCTTGATTAGACTATGGTCCTCCTCTTCTCTAGAAGGAATTCCATTGTTCATTATTCTGTAGGACATAATTCTGGCTTCAGAAGGTTCTTCCTTGTTTATTTTCCTCCAAGGTCAATTTATGTGGACATTGGGGAATATGTCCTCCTTGGAGGTTATGTAAATCCTCCTTCCTCCCTTCCTCCCTCCCTCCCTTTCTTTCTCCTCTTCTCTTCTCTTCCCTTCCCTCCCCTCCCCTCCCCTCCCCTCCCTTCCCCTCCCCTCCCCTCTTCTCTCCTCTCCTTCTCTTCCCCTGTGATTTTGGCTGCATGAGCTTTGTTTGAAGGGTGAAAGGCTTATAGGCAAGACCTATGGGGTTTTTGGTCAATGTTATTCCCTCAGAAACTTAATTAGCCCTCATCTGTCTTTTTGTAGTTAATTCCATGTGCTAGTAATAGAGTGACTACATGTCCCAGTCTGGCAGAGGGAGTCTTAGTTTATAGATATCTCTTGTGCTTAGTAAGTGATAATTCCCTCTTTCACTGTCAAAACTATCCCAGTTTGGACAATAAATTATATGGTCTCTCTAACCAAAAAGCACACCAAAAAAATCCCAGCCTGTTTTATTCCTTTGCTTTCTTTCTCCTAGTCTTCCCTCTCTCATCTTTCTGGGTGCTGTCATATGGCCATCTATAATAGGCTTCATGGGAAGTAACATACTTAACCTGTCTGCAGCAAGGCTGACTCCCTCTGTTTACCTGAGAAAAGCTAACGGCCATTTTTAGTCCCAACTTTTTGGCCTTCTCTCTCTTACTGTGTGAAATCCAGAAGCAGTCAGTGTTTCTAACCCTTGGGGCCCCCAAATTTCTGGATTCTCTGTTCTCTCTCATTTTTTTCTGTCCAATCTGTTGGTTCTTGCCTTTGTACATTCCTTGCTTGTAAATTCTCAAGAAAAGCAGCCAGTAATATTGTTATTCTAGTATTCTGTTTTCCATCTCCTTTACCCTACAGCTATACACTTGGTGTGCCTTTGAAGCTGTCTCAGGCATTAAAAAAAAAAAAATTGACGTATAATTTATATACAGTAAGCACACAGCTCTTACGCATTCAGTTCAGTGAGTTTTGACAATTATATACACCTGTAAAAACCACTGCCCCAAATAAGCTATAGAACACTTCCATTACCCCAGATGTTTGCTCCTTTCCAGTTAATTCCCTGCTTTGCTCCCCTGGAGGCAACCACTTTTTTACTTCTATCACAGTTTCTTTTTGGCAAACAATATTTTTATTACGTTTTTGTGACTACATGACATAACTATCTTCCCATCCTTTACTCAGTTTCTTTATTTCCTGCTGCCTGGCTGCTAAGCAGTTGCCATATATTTCAGATTTTCTGTTTGGTCTGTACCCCACTTAAAGATACCATTTTTCACCATATTAGTGAAAACTACCTGCTGTAATAAATGGACTCCGAAACATATGGTAGATTAAACCTAAGTAAAGTGTATTTATTGCTAATAACCAGGGTATTGAAGGCATTCCTGATTGATAGGTGACTTTCTGTAACGTGGGCCTTTGAGTTCTCCGGCACCTGGGGAAAGAGGAGGAACACACCTCACATGCTTCTGAAAAGTTCAGATTGAACCTGAGAACTGACAGTCTGCCACTTGCACTGACATCCATCTGGGGAAAACTGTTCACAAGGCCACACCTGGTGTAATGGGTGGGGGAGGAAGGTTTGGAAATGTAGACTCTGGCTAGGCAGCCACTTCTCAGTGACAGCTCCACCCTGTGACACAGGGGGAAGGTAAAGTTTGGACAGTGTTAATTGTCTGCAGGTTAACATGGTTAATGGCACAGCTTTTATTTTGTTCTAATACCAATACCATATTGCTTTTCTTTTTTGTCCTCATGTTACTTCCTTTTCTTTGTGTTATACTCTTTTATGCCTTTTGCACAAACATTTCAGTATTTAAAACTAAAAAAACCCCACAATAATATTGCTCTCTCTGTGGGGATGTTCAAAATAAAAGCCACTAACTGCTTTTTAGAGTCTGGTGAAATTAAGATTACCTCTGGCCATGAACAGAGATAATTAAGTCTTTTTTTGAAGTTTTTAATTGTAATTCCAGTATGGTTAACATACAGTGTTATATTAATATGTTTCAGGTATACAATACAGTGATTCAGCAATTCTATATACATTAGTGCTCCTGAAGATAAGTGTACCCTTTAATCCCCATCACCTATTTTATCCATCCCCCCATTCATCTGTCCTCCAGAAACCATCAGTTCTCTATAGCTAAAAGTCTGTTTCTTGGTTTGTCTTTTTATTCGTTTGTTTTGTTTCTTAAATTCCACATATGAGTGAAATCACATGGTATTTGTTTCTCTGACTTACTTTGCTTAGCATTATACTCTCTAGCTCCATCCATGTTGTTGCAAATGGCAAGATTTCATTCCCTTTGATGGCTGAATAATATTCCATTTTGTGTGTAGATGTGTGTATGCGTGCGTGTGCATGTGTGTGTGTATGTGTGAGATATATCACTTCTTTATCTACTCATCTATCGATGGATAACTAGGTTGCTTCCATAACTTGGCTCTTATAGATAATGCTGCAATAAACATAGGGGTACATATGACTTTCAAATTAGTGTTTTTGTATTTTTGGGGTAAATACCCAGTAGTGCAATCACTGGATTATAAGGTAGTTCTATATTTAGTTTTTTTAGGAACCTCCATTCTGTTTTCCACAGTGGCTGCACCAGTTTCTATTCCCACCAGCAGTGCACAAGGGTTCCTTTTTCTCCACATCCTCGCCAACACGTGTTACTTCTTGTGTTTTTGATTTTAGCGGTTTTGGTAGGTGTAAAGCGATATCTCATTGTGGTTCTGATTTGCATTTCCCCGGTAATGATGTTGAGCATCTTTTCATGTGTCTCCTAGCCACATCTGGATATCTTCTTTGAAGAAATGTCCGTTCATGTCTTCTGCGCATTTTTTAATTGGGCTATTTGGGTTTTGGGTGTTGAGTTGTGTAAGTTCTTTATGTATTTTGGATACTAACCTATTATTGGATATGTCATTTGCAAATATCATCTCCCGTTTAGTAGATTGTCTTTTACTTTTGTTGATTGTTTCCTTCACTGTGCAGAAACTTTTGATTCTGATATAGTCTCAATAGTTCATTTTTGCTTTTATCTCCCTTGCCACAGGAGACATATTTAGAAAAAATGTTGCTACAGTGATGTCAGAGGAGACAATTTAAGCCTTAAAAGATAAGGATCCCTGATATCACCATTTGTATTCAAAATAGAATAGAAAAGAGATTTTACCAGAGATCCTAGCCAGCAGAATAAGATGGGCGGTGGGGGGAGGAGGGAGAGGATCATAAAAGAAAAGGTGTAGGAATGGAAAGGAAGAAAAAAACACTGTCATTATTGGCAAATTGGTGTAATGGTCCATGTAGAAAATTTCCAGGACTCTACAGCTGAATTCCTAGAATTAACTGGAGGGTTTAACAAGGTTTTTGGATACAAAAGCAGCGTAAGTAAGCCAATGACATTTCTATAGACCAGCAATGGCAACAAAAAAAAACAGAATATAATTTTAAGAACATTTTATTCTGAAATAATTAACATCCCATGTGGCCATGCTATATGCTGTATTTTTTCAAAACTAAAAAATTGACATTGGTACAATAATGTTACTAAACTATGCCTTTATTCAGATTTTCCCAGTTTTTCTACTGATACCCTTTTTCTGTTTCAGGACCAAATCTGGGTAGCTATATCATTTTAGTCTACCCCAATTTGCAGCTATTCCTTGCTTTTTTCTTTTCAGAGCCCTGACACTTTTGAAGCATAGTGGTGAGGTCTTTGGTAGAATGGACCTCATGATTTTATGATACCATACAACGTAACATTATTGGTAATGTTAACCTTGACCACTTGCTTAAGGTAATATGTCAGGCTTCTCCGTAGTGAAGTTACTATAGTAAATTTAATTTTAAAATTACACAATTTACAATATAGAATGAAATATAGAACACAATATAAATCACGTTTTGATAAATCTAACAAATAATGTCTATGACCTTTATTGAGAAAGTTATAAACTTCTGTTGGACGTTAACTATGATCCAATTGAATGGAGAGAAATGCTGTATTAATATATTGGGAGACTAAATGTTGCAAAGATGTTAATTTTCCTAATGCACTTATAATCAAATTCCTAACAGAATTGGGGGGGGGGTAATATTACTACTACTACTACTACTGCTATTGATTATTGTTGTTGTTATTTTGGCGATGCCTAACATTATAATTCTGGATATATGTGGAAGAGGAGTGGTCCAACACACATATGAAAAGATGCTCAACATCACTCATTATCAGGGAAATTCAAATCAAAACTACAATAAGATATCACCTCAAACCTGTCAGAATGTCTAAAATCAACAACACAAAAAACAACAGGTGTTGGCAAGGATGTGAAGAAAAAGGAAACCTTGTGCACTGTTGGTGGGAATAGAAACTGGTGCAGCTACTGTGGAAAACAGTATGGAGGTTGATCAAAAAGTTAAAAATAGAACTACCCTACAATCCAGTAATTGCACTACTGGGTATTTACTGCAAAAATACAAAAATACTAATTCAAAAAGATATATGCATCCATATGTTCATTGCAGCATTATTTATGATAGCCAGATTATGGAAGCATCCATCAATAGATAAATGAATAAAGAAGATGTGTTTTATATATAAATAGTGGAATAATCCACTATATATGTATATATAAATACATTATATATATAATATTCCATTATTATATATTATATATATTACAATATTCCATTGTATATATTATATATATACACGCATATATAAAATATTCCACTATATCCATAAAAAGTATGAAATATTGCCATTTGCAACATGTTTGGAGCTAGAGAGTATAATGCTAAGTGAAATAAGAGAAAGAGAAATACCATGTAATTTCACTCGTATATAGAATTTAAGGAAAAAAACAAATGAACAAAGGGAAAAAAAAGAGAGACAAAGGAAGAAACAGACTCTTAGCTATAGAGAACAAATTGATGATTACCAGAGGGGTGATGGGTGATGATAGGTGATAGGTGATGGGGATTAAGGAGACCACTTGTTGTGATGAGCACTGGCTGATAAATGGAATTGTTGAATCACTGTATTGTACAACTGAAATTAAAGTAATGCTATGCTAACTATACTGGAATTAAAATAAAAACTTAATAAAAAAGAAATGAAAAAGAAAAAATATCATGTGATTATGTTCACAGATGTGAAAAAAGACATTAGAAGAAATCTGTAGAAAATTATATTTTAAAAAGTCAGTCAATAAAACATGGGTATAAATTATTTTTACACAATGGTCTAAAAATTACAGAGACACTTCTGAAGAACAGTGTTTTTCTTGCCTTATGTAATGATTTAATATAAAACCTATTATTAAACCAGCGTAAGGATATACATGTTGGTCAGTGGAAAGAAAAGAGAATTCAGAAACAGATCCATTTATTTATGGAACTTAGATTTATGACAAAACTTGTATTGTAGATCATTAGGGAGAGAGATGGACAGATTTTTCAGTGTATGGTGCTAAGGCAAGAGATTGATTGCTCAGATGAAAGAGAATAATACTGGATTCCTATCTCACATCATACACAAAATGGGAAATGGTTAAACTATAACTTATAAATTAATTATAAGTAAACTTAATTGTAAAATTAGAAACAGAACTCAGGAAAGAAGTTGAAGGGAAAACAAAACTACTAAAGAAATGAAAACATAATTAGAAGGAGCGTAAGAAAAAAGAGACACTATAGAAAAATAGTGAGGTCATGGAGATTAGAAGTGAGAGAAGTGAGGGGTACCTGAGTGGTTCAGTTGGTTAAGTGTCCAACTCTTGATCTCAGTTCAGGTCTTGATCTCAGGGTCGTGAGTTCAAGACCCAGTGTGGACACTGGGTGTGGAGCCTACTTAAAAAAAAAAAAAAAAAGCAGAAATGAGAGAAGTGAGCCAAGTCAAATACACATTTAAAAGAGTGATATAACCCCTTTAATTTTAAAATATTAGTGTTTACAATATGCCAGAACTACATCATTCATTAACTTCTCTCATCCTGCTGAGTTAGGTGCCAGAAATCATAAAGTGACCTATAAATTATTATAATTATCTACTGACAACTCAATTTCTCAATCACTTGTAGAAAGCAAAGAATTGGAAACCACCTGACTTGCAGAGGGATTTATTATCACTTTGGGGAAGTTTATCAAAAAGGGTTAATTAAGATTTATCAAAAGACTATTAAAACTTATTATTCTTTGCTTACAGGTACCTTGTTTAACCCAAAATACTTAGAGCTGTTTAGAAACATTATTAATTTTCATACATATTTTCCAATTTACAGTTTTTTAGAGTAATTTTTGTCTTAACGTTAAGTCTGAAATGTATTTTTTATCAAAACCTTGCAGCTATAAATGTAGATCATTCACTTTAAGGAAAATGGTTGTCATTTAATCTAATCGACAAAGCTAGTCTTCAGTTTCAAGTTTATCTTTCAAATCAGACTTCCTCTGTGGGTGAAAGTCCAACTTGATTTTTCAGCTCAAATAAATATGGTAATATATGTCTCCATGACAACCATCACACAGCTGAATTCTAATTCTAATATAGATAAATAGATAAGGCACAGAGCCTTACTATGCGTTGCCTAGATACAGTAAGATACTGCTGCCATCAATATTTCTTTGCTTTGTGTTCACTAAAGTCTTCCAAAGTTGAGGTAATTCTTTTATAATAATAATAATGGTATGGAAGATGTAAGGTCAAGTAAAAATGCCCTCATTACTGCTTCATTTTACTATATATCTGAACTTATACTAATGTAGGCCCATATAGTCCATTTCTTAATAAAATACATATGTTATTTGTATGTATACATGATGGGGGATAAACAAATCCTTATTGTACTGATTTGATTAAAGGGAGGATTTACAGGTTTGACATTCTGGAGAGTTTTTATATTCTGTGGAAATGCACTAGTTGGGATTAATGAGTGGTATGCATTTCTTTTGTAAAGTGGGAAAAGTGATTGTGAAGGAGGCGAGGAAGAAATGAGAAAGAAGCTGGCTTGATATCTCAGCTACAGGTATATTTGCCGAAAGATCAGTAGTAGAAAAGATGGAAGTTGATGATCTGGAATTTGATTGCCTTAAAACTGTCTGTGCCAACATATCTCTTGGAAAGTCTTCACGTAGCCCCATTACCTGAACTTATAGACTGGTATAGAAGACAGGCAGAGCAGATCCATCATATGTATAATTGCAGACACAATAACCAAGCTAATGCAGTAAAATTAATGCTTAGAGATTAAACTTTTCTAAAATAAAAGACAACTAGAATCTGAAGATTGAAAGGGCATACTGTGTTACTGGGTTTTTATAGTAAAGTTGCTGGACTTCAGAGGTCAAGTAAGATTTTTGGGGTGGGTGGGTGGAGCCTGGCAAATAGGTTGAGTCATTTATAGAAAAATTATGTTGGCTTCAGATTTCATTCAGTGTAAGATTTCATACAATAGAGTATACTTAAAAGATTTTTGAGAAAAGAATAGGTAAGAAAGAACTGATCAATTTCTCAAGCCTTTGGGTTTTCCAAGAACTAGGAAAGAATCACAACTTTTCAGCAGTCTCATCGATAGGAGGGATCTAAGACAAAATGTTTGAGAAAATCAACACATGAGTATACTTGTTTTGCTACCAGTTTGACTTCTTAAACATAAGGATGAACCAATAAGTTTATATGTTACCAATCTCCAAAGATTAGTTCATGATGAAGTAGAATCTTGGGCATCGACTTTGCTGATAACTGTGCTGTGAGTGCAGTTATCAAAAATCTTCCCCAGAAACATTTACTTTACTTTTTTCTAGGTAAAACAAATCAAATCTGTGAAAGACCTTGTTATGTTTAAGTTAGAAAAAGTCTGAGTATGTTTGGGTTGGTAAGAAAATAAAAAACATACCACCACCCCTGTCAATTGGGAACAAAACAACATAGTTTGTGAGCTGTGGTAAAAAAAAATAAGTATCCTACATTGCTTTTTGAAAAGCCATCTGAAGAAGTATATTGTATATATTTTTTCAGTTGTAAAAAGATTCGGTGTCTAAACCGAGTTTTCTCCTGCCTATATACTCTGGTATTTCTATTCTTGACTTCTATGGTTGATAGCAACAGATAAGGAAAATAGAAGACTGCAATAAGTTTATCTGCAAGAGTGCTCTTTGCTTCTTGTACTTCAGCCAGAGTGTTGGATATCCAGGCCATGAATTGGGTTCTTCGGTTTGATTGTCTGGAGGCTGCCAGTTCATATTTACAGAGGAGATAGACCTGCCAAATAGATGATGAAGCTTTATTAATTTTGCTTCTCCCAGAAAATTAAAAAAAAAAAAGGATGGTATAGCAGCTTATTGAGAAGAAGGTGCCTATGAAGGAAATAAAAATCCAGAAAAACATACGGATATCTAGAAGGAAAAAAAAACCCAAAATGGAGTCATTTTTAGCCCAAGATCAACAATTAGAAGAAAGAGCTCACAGGTGTTTTGTTTTCTACATGTGTTAGTATATATGATGAGTGATGAAGAAGCATTTGATTTGAGTAAAAGTTATCTTTACACAGCTGTGTGACATCTCTTGTTCTTGCTGTGACACCATGGGTACGATTTCTTCAGAATGTAGAAAGAACTGGCTAAAGAATTATTAATGGCCTAGGGCTCTGTCTCTTACCAATGACTAAGTAAAATTTAGAGCTTATTTCAGTGAGAAAATGTCCGTCCTTCAGGCAGGTAGAAAGATACCAGAAGCAGAAGAAGAGTACAGGCTGGCCAGTGATATTAATAGTAAAGGGAAGAGGAGGAGGAAGAGAGGCAGATGAGGGGGAAACTGGAAGAAAAAGTGGTAAAAACAAAAAGGTCTCCTAATACTGATGAGACACAGTCTGCTTCTAATACTGATGAGGCACAGAAAAATCAAAGAAATCACAGAAACAGAGTAATGAAAACACTTGAAGTGAATAAGAAAATTATGTTTACTAATGAAGGGAGGTTGGCTCACCAGTGACCACCAATGTAGAAATGTATTGTGAATGAGACTAAGGAAGAGGATTATACCAGTAGCAACCTTAATAAAGCAAAAGAAAGGCTTTAGAAAGAGGACAAATTTGACTAAGAAGAGTATATGAAGAAAGTTAAGGAAAAGCATATGGAGAAAAGACTTAAAAAGAGAAGCCAAGAAGATAGCAGAGTGGAAGGACCCTGAGCTTATTACCCTGTTCCACATTTACAACTAGATATCATCCAAGGCAATAAACCAGAGAGTAATCTGAAGACTGGAGGAACAAACTCCACAACTAAATGCATCTGAAAGGAAGGTTGGAAAGATGGAGGGAGGCTGCCTGCAAGACGGAGAGAGCTGCGTGCATGGATATGGCAGAGAAATGGGCTCTTGCAACAGGGAGCTCACACAGGGAAGCCTAATCCCCACAGCATTTGGCTTTAAAAACCAGAGAGACTGAATTGGAGTTTGTAAAACCAGTGGGACTTGGAGCCTGGAGCTTTAAATTTAGTCAGTGGACTTAGTGCGTGAGCCAAGAGGGTGAGTGATAGCTGGGTTTCTGCCCTTAAAGAGACAGCAGCCTGCATGGAGAGGCAACATAAAAACAGCAGTTTACACAAAGTCAGGGGCAAACAGGAGACAGATATGTTTATACTGATTTCAGAGCATGTTGGGGGACTTCTCTGAAAACAAGGGAGCTGGCAGGTGCCATTTTCTCCCCCATCCCCCCAGCATAAACAGAGGCACCTGAAGGAGGCAGCACTGCACAGACACCAGCTACCTAACCTGCCAGCAGTGGGCCATGCCCATGAGTTCTGCCGAGTACTCACCCACTCTAAGCCTGCTAGCCTTGGCCCTGAGCTCAGGGCAAATTTTGTTAAAGCCCTTCACACAACCCTTGCAGCTGCTGAGTGCACAGCTGCTGGTCCACACTGTACCCAACTGCTGCACCATGTCCAGCCTTGTGCCCCCAGCTACCCTGGTGCACAGACCCCACATTGTCTAATGGTCTAAAACCTTTGGGATGCAGCAAAAGCAGTTCTAAGAGGGAAGTTTATACCAATGTAGTCCTACTTCAAGAAGCAAGAAAAATCTCAAATAACCTGACTTTGGACATATAGGAGCTAGAAACAGAATGACAAACAAAACCTAAAACCAACAGAAGAAAGAAAATAATAAAGATTAGAGCAGAAATAAATGATACAGAAACTAAAAAAATACAATAGAATGGATCGATGAAACCAGGAGCTGTTTCTTTGAAAAAAAATCAATAAAATTTATAAACTTCTAGCCAGTCTTACCAAGAACAAAAGAGAAAGGACTGAAATAAAAATGAGAAAGGAGAAATAACAACCAGTACAACAGAAATATAGACAGTTATAAGAGAATAATTATAAACTCTATGCCAACAAATTGGACAACCTAGAAGAAATGGATAAATTCCTAGAAACATGTAAACTACGAAAACTGAACCAGGAAGAAATAGAAAATTTGAACAGACTGATAACCACCAAAGGAATTGAATCAGTAATCAAAAAACTCC
Organism: Ursus arctos; assembly: GCF_023065955.2. Classification (NCBI taxonomy): domain Eukaryota; kingdom Metazoa; phylum Chordata; class Mammalia; order Carnivora; family Ursidae; genus Ursus; species Ursus arctos. The sequence continues at coordinate 8,031,443 of NW_026622986.1, forward strand.
CAACAAACTAAAGTCCAGGACCAGATAGCTTCACAGGTGAATTCTATTAAATATTTAAAGAAGAGCTAATTACCTTTTCTTCTAAAACTATTCCAAAAAATAGAAAAGGAAGGAAAACTTCCAAATTCATTCCATTGGCCAGCATTATCCTAATACCAAAACTGGACAAAGACAACACTAAAAAAGAAAATTATGGACCAATATCCCTGATGAACATAGATGCAAAAATCCTCAATAAGATACTAGCAAACTGAATCCAACAATACATTAAAAAAATCACCATGATCAAATGGGATTTATTCTTGGGTTGTAAGGGTGGTTCAGTTTTTACAAATTGATGTGATACACCACATCAATAAGAGAAAGGATAAAAACCATATATGATCATTTCAACAGAGACAGAAAAAGCATTTTACAAAGTACAACTTCCATTCGTGGTAAAAACCCTCAAGAAAATAGGTTTAGAGGGAACATATTTCAACATAATAAAGGTTATATATGAAAAACCCATAGTTAACATCATCCTCAATGGGGAAAAACTAAGAGCTTTTCCTCTAAGATCAGGAATAAGACAAGGATGGGTACTCACATCACTTTTATTCAACATAGTAGAAGTCCTAGCCACAGGAATCAGACAGCAGAAAAAAATAAAAAGCATCCAATTGGTAAGGAATGAGTAAAACTTTCACAATTTGCATATGATGTAATAGTATATATAGAAAACCCAAAAGACTTCACAAAAAAATTCTAGAACTGATACACAAGTTCAGTAAAACTGCGGATGCAAAATCAATGTACAGAAATTCTATACACCAATAATGAAGCAGCAGAAAGAGAAATTAAAACAATCACATTTTCAGTTTCATCCAAAAAAATAAGATAGCTAGTAATAAAACTAACCAAAGAGGTGAAAGAACTGTACTCTGAAAACTATAAAACACTGATGAAAGAAATTGAATGTGACACAAAGAAATGGAAAGGCATTCCATGCTCATGGAGTGAAAGAACAAATATTGTTAAAATGTCTGTACTACTCAAAGCAGTCTACACATTTAATGCAATTCCTGTTAAAATACCAACAACATTTGTCACAGAACTAGAACAAACAATTCTAAAATTTGTATAGAACCACAAAAGACCCCAAATAGCCAAAGCAGTCTTGAAAAACAAAAGCAAAGCTGAAGGCATCATAATTCCAGACATTGTTATATTACCAAGCTGTAATAATCAAAACAGTATGATACTAGCCAAAAATAGATACCTAGATCAATAGAACAGAATAGAAAACCCACGCATAAACCCACAACTATATGATCAATTAATCTTCAACAAAGCAGGAAAGAATATCCAGTGGGAAAAGGATAGTCTCTTTAATAAATGGTGTTGGGAAAACTGAAGAGAAAAAAAAAAAAGATGACTTCTTATATCATACACAAAAATAAATTCAAAATGGATTGAAGGTGTAGATGTGAGATCTGAAGCCATAAAAATCCTAGAAGAGAACACAGATAGTAACTTCTTTGACATTGGCCATAGCAGTTTTTTTCTAGATATGTCTCCTGAGGCAAGGGAAACAAAAAGTAAAAATAAACTGTTGGGACTACATCAAAATAAAAAGCTTCTGTACGTTGAAGTGAATCACCAAAAGTAAAAGGCAACCTACAGAATGGGAGAAGATATTTGCAAATGACATATTCAATAAAGGGTTAGTGCCTAAAATACAATAAAGAACTGATACAGCTCAACATCCAAAAACCAAATAATCCAATTAAAAAATGGGCAGAAGGCATGAGCAGACAGACACATGAAAAGATGTTCATCATCACTTACCATCAGAGAAATGCAAATCAAAACTACAATGAGATATCACCTCACACCTGTCAGAGTGGCTAAAATCAACAACACAAAAAACAACAGGTGTTGGCAAGGATGTGAAGAAAAAGGAACCCTTGTGCACTGTTGGTGGGAATGCAAACTGGTGCAACCACCTTGGAAAACAGTATGGAGGTTTGTCAGAAAGTGAAAAATAGAACTACCCTACAATCCAGTAATCACACTAGTAGGTATTTACCCAAAGAATACAAAACACTAGTTCTAAGGTGTACATGTACCCGTATATTTATAGCATCATTGGTTACAAGAGCCAAATTACAGAAGCAACCTAAGTGCCTGCTGGTAGATGAATGGATAAAGAAGACGTGGAGTATTATTCAGCCATCAAAGGGAATGAAATCTTGCCTTTGCAACAGCATGGGTGGAGCTAGAGAGTATAATGCTAAGCAAAATAAGTCAGTCAGGGAAAGATAAATACCATATGATTTTACTCATGTGGAATTTAAGAAACAAAACAAATGAACAATGGGGAAAAGAGGAAGGGGGGTGCCTGGGTGGCCCAGCTGGTTAAGCTTCTGACTGTCAGTTTGGCTCAGATCAAGATCTCAGGGTCATGAGATTGAGCCCCGCATCAGACTCCATGCTCAATGTGGAGTCTGCTTGAGATTCTCCCTCTCCATCTGCCCTTCCTGCTCATGCTCTCTCTTTCTCTCCCAAATAAATAAATAAATAAATCTTAAAAAGAGAGAGAGAAACTAAGAAACAGACTCTTAATTATAGAGAACAAACGGATGGTTACTGATGGGGAGGAGAAGGGAGGATGGGTTAAGTAGGTGATGAGGATTAAGGAGGGCACTTGTCATGATGATGACTAGATGATGTATGGAATTGTTGAATCACTGTGTTGTACACCTGAAACTAATGTAACACTATATTAACTTAGCTGGATTCAAAATTAAAAAAAGGAAAGCCGAGAGGGATACCTTTTAGGGTTGGTGTGGTGATTTGATCTGTTCATTCTTAGATCCTGATAAATACAGATGTCTGAAGAATCAGGTAGTGAAGATATAGAGAATGAAATTAGTGATGCCAGGAAGAAGCAGAGAATGGGGAAAAGGGGTAATAGTGAAGTGGAAGAAGTGAAACAAACAAGGTGCAATAGAAACAAGGCCAAGTGGGAAACCTAAGAGCTTTTGGATACGGGCCTGTCTTTAGCAGAGACCAAAGATGCTTTGTCATGATTTTATGGGCCAGAAGTCAAAAAAACAGTTGGCTTTGGAATAGTTAACAAAGAGTCCATGCTTCAAGGATCAGGATTCTAGATAACTCTACACAGAGGTCATGATATATTTAACCCCCTTCTTGACCCATCATAAAATATACTTTAAGTGAGAGTGGATTAAAGAAATTTCCTGATCCTATTTCCAGCGTGTATGCTCTTGGACTATATCCACTTCTTTATTTTACTGCCAGGTTGTGGAGTTCTTGTCCCATTTTTAGAAATTCTTGTCTTACTATACAGAATGTCCTGTGTTCTATTAGACAAATTGCTTGCAATATGATGTATTTAATATTTCCAAAGAGAGAGTATATGATGGAGCAGTCCTAATACGTAATGAGTATTTTTGAATTGAGATTATCAATAATAACCTATTTCCCATTTTTAATAAAATTACACAATATTTAAGAATACATTAAATAGGGCACCTGGGTGGCTCAATCGGTTGGGCGTCATGAACTTCGTTACTTTGGGGGTCAGGTAATACTACTCAGCAATAAAATGAAACAGAGTACGGATACCTACAACAACATGGATGAATCTCATACTAACTGAAAGAAGTCTTATACAAAAGAATACATACAGTACAATATTACATTTTTATGAAGTTCTAGTATGAGCAACTTTTAGGAGGGAAAAGAATAGAGTGGTTTTGTCTAGGGAATGGGCAGGAATTGACTGGGAAGGATTATGAAGGAACTTTCTTTGAGGTAATGGTTTGGGTTACAAGGTATATGCATTTGTAAAAAATTCATGGAATGGTACACTTAAGATTGGTGCATTTTATTTTATGTAAATTTTACTTCAAAAGAGAGAAAAAAGAACTTTAAAAACATCACGAGGAGATACTATTTTATATTCACCAGATAGGCAGAAGTGTTGGCAAGGGAGTAGCCTCACCTCTCTCACCCTCGCTAGTAGTAGTATAAATTGGATCAACCATATAAAGCAGTTTGTCATTATCTAATAACTTGTGTGTATACCAACTAAACAATTCCATATTGAGGCATAGAAACTCTTGTAAATGTGCACAGAGAAACATATATGACAATATTCCAGAAAACTGAAAAGAACTGAGATATCCATCAATAGGAGAAGGCATACATTGTGCTATATTCAAACATACTGTCACGGGTGAATGTCACGAACATACAAGAATACTCCCAATATGATTCCAACCAGTATAATTTCATCCAAAATCTTGAAAAATTACATACTGTTGACTAGGGATAGTTTTCTTATAAAGGAAAGCAAAGAAACCAAATTCAGTGTATGGGAAGAAGGCATGGCAAGGAGGATTGGAATTGGAATGAAAAAGCCCATAAAGGCAACTTCAAAATTACTAGTAGGGTTTTATTCCCTAAAGTGGCTAGTGGGAAGAGTGTTTATTATTTTTCTTTATAACTTACACATGGCAAAATATTCTTTGATATATATTGAATATTTGATAATTTCATGAGGAACAAAATGTACATTTTAAAATTAAATCTAAGAATTTTTCATTAGCAATAATATGCAAAATTTAAGAAGTTAGCCATTTTTTCAAATGTTTATCAAATGCCTGTACACAGCCTGATAGGGATGTGACATTAGTTAAGCCCTTACTGGGAGGCTACCACTTTGGTAGCTGTATCTTAAAAATGAATTTAAAAACCACTGAGATCTAAAATGATGACAATCTTATATAGGTACAGCTTTGCCCTCACTCCCCTAGTGCTACTCCAGGGGACCTCTGAAGGCATACTTTTATGAATTGGAATGTCAGTTGAATTGTTCATTGACTAATCATAAAGGTACCTTATAATCAGGTCATGGAGAATGTGTCCCATAATTTATTTTCTTGAAACTTGACTATGATAAAAATTCTCAGGATGCTGTGGCTAACACGTAGATCTTACTGTTCTTTTGTTGAATCTTAAACATTTTTGAGGTATTTATAGATTTTTCATTTCAACATTTCCTGCAAAATCTGTGAATATTTTTCATTACATCAACTTGGCAGAAAATAAAGGTTGAACTCTGTAGCTCTAATGTGGTCCTGAATTTGTAGCTTAAAATTAAAAGGGCTTACCCCAACCCTTTACTCTTTATAAGTATTCAAACATTCCTTTGGATGCCAAATAATAAATTCATAGTGCTACATATCCAGCAGGATGACAGTCTGGTTGCCTATATGAAGTATTTAAATATACCCAATTGCAATTCCAAAGCCTTATTGCTTCATTTATCACAGGAAGTGCCAGAGTTCTGAAATATTTTGTAAGAAAAGCTACTCTACTTGCATAAATTCTCATAGGAATGACCAAGACTATTATGCCAGTTCAATCCTAAGTATTGAAGTTAGGGTTCTAAATGATGTTTAATAGTATGATTTATTTTCTATCTTAAACTTTATAAGGCACAAAACAGATCCTATCCTTTCATATTGCTTTTTATTTTTCAAGCATCTGAGTGATGATAAAAATCTAAGCTTAAGACCTGTCAGATGATTTATGATATTTCATTTATTTTTCAAAGGATTGGGGTGTCACCAGTAAGCCTATTAGAATTGTAGGTTTAAAGTTGCTCAATTTTAAAAAAGACCAGCTGCATAAACAAGTGTGTTAGCTTTGTAATTTAATTCTATGTGATTTTTTTTTTAATACTTCAAAGTACCAAAGAAGGCAGTTCTTCTTAGGTCATAAATACTTGTTTATGTCATTATGATCTCAAACTTTCAAGTACATTTCAAGATCTACTTTTTAAAATATTAATATGTTTTTATTGCATTCTTTACAACCTCAAGACATGTCTCCCTTTGTCTGCTGAAATCTGCCTTCCTTCATGGGCTGACACCAACTAAAGTGGAATGTAGATAAACTGGAGGAAGATTACTTTAAGAAATTGGAATTCTGTAATGGATAGGCAATTTAATAACTGTCTTTGAGAATGTGCTCTGAGCCCCTTGAAGCTATTTTTTAAATTAAACTTTTAAGTTTGGGGTAATTGTAAATTCCCATGTAGTTATAAGAAGTAATAGGCACCCAATGTAATCTTTATGCATTTTCCCCAAAATGGTAACATCTAGAATACCATCCAGATGATACTTTGATACAATTCAGGTCTTATTCAGATTTCCCTAGTTTTACTTGAACTCATTTGCATATGTATACATTTAGTTTCTATGAACTTGTTATCACATGAGTAGCTTCCTTTATCTATCACAGTCAAGAAGAGAACAGTTCCATCACAAGGATTCTTCATGTTACCCCTTTATAACCATGCTCACCTACCCCATCCTCCCATCCCTAACCCCTGGCAACTACTCTATTTCTATAATTTTTTCATTTCAATAATGTTATATAAATGGAAACTTAGAGTATTAATCGTTTGGGATTGACTTTTTTATTTAGCATAATTCCCTTAATATTCATCCAAGTAATTGCATGCATCAGTAGTTTTTGTTTTTTATTGTTGAGTGGTATTTCATCAAAATCTACTTTGATTTTTAGTTTTCAAATACACACATGTAAAATGATAGGTAATTAAAATATCAGTTGACCAGTTTTTAAAAATGTTACAATTAACCTATTATTTAAAGTTATAGGTAAGTTTTTAGTGTCCTTTTAGTCATTTAGATTGGATTCATCTCTGTCTTGTCATACCAAGACCAGATGAATTGCTACCTGTATACTGAATATACTGAAGATATACTTCCAGTAGGAAAATAAAAGATAATTCTGTGTCCTACAAATAAGTCATTTTAATAAAAACTGGCAAGATTGGAGAAAATACATGTATACATATACACATATAGGAAATCCTGTCCTTTGTGGCAACAAACAGATGGATAGATCTGGAGGGCGTTATGCTAAGTGAAATAAGCCAGAGAGAGAAAGACAAGTGTGGAATCTAAGGAAGAAAAAGTTGAACTGATACACAAAGTTGAAAGTAGAAATGTGGCTGACAAGGGCTGGGGTGTCTGGAAAATAGGGAGAGGTTGGTAAAAGGGTACAAACTGTCAGTTGTAAAATGGGTAAGGTCTGAGGATCTAATATATGCCCTGGTGACTATGGTGTATCATTCTGAAATTTGCTGAGCTAATAGAACTTAAATGTTCTCGCCAAAAAAGAGAGGGATTACATGTGTGAGATGATGATGTGTTAATTGACTCGATGGGGGGATACTTTCACAATGTATACATGTATCAATCACTACTTTGTATACTTTAAATATCTTGCAGTTTTGTCAACTATACTTCAGAACTGGAAAAAAAATTGTGATGATTTAAATTCTTTCATTGAAAGAATCTTCTGGTAACTCACGTGTTATCATACATCTTATTTATCCTACAAGACCTTTTTTCCACAAGCAAGACTTTAACTAGCTTTTTAAGGACAGAACCTTTATGTATCTAAGCAAGCTGTTCACTGTGTATACCCCAGAAGTAGTCACTAAATAAATAGTGAAAAAGTGCTGGACATTGCTGCTCTAATGATACTGTGGGACACATTTTATTTGATCAGGGATTTTTAATAAAATTTTATACTTTTTTGCAAACATTTACTAAATAGATAAGTGTTCTTATTTGAAGTAATAGTGACTCCCACCTTTTTGACCCACCAAGATAATAACTTTCTCTTGTCCAATTACACTTTATATTTATTTAATGTAGCTGAGAAGTATGAATCATAATTGATGTATTATATTTATTCCTTAGTTCAAATTTTTTAAATTATGAAAATTTCTATTTACTGGAGCCATATTACTCTAAGATTTTGATACTTTTTTTAGTGATTCCCTTGGATATTTTCAGTTCTAGAATATACGAAATTTTAATCTTGATTTTTGATACAAAAGATACGTTGAATACAATAGCTTCAGTTTTAACTCTATTAATTTAGAATTGGCTTAACAAAAACAATGTTTACACAAAACTTCTTTAAAAGATACTTTAAAATTTTATATATATATATATATTTTTTTTTTTTTTTAAGATTTATTTGAGAGAGAGAGCACATGTGCCTAGTGTGGGGAGGTGCAGAGGGAGAGGGAGAGAGAGAATCTCAAGCAGACTCTGTGCTGAGTGTGGAGCCCGATGCGGGGCTACATCTCATGACCCTGAGATTATGACCTGAGCTGAAACCAAGAGTTGGCCACCTAACTGACTGAGCCACCCAGGCACCCCTAAAATTATATATATATATATAAAATCATTTTTATCAAGAATACTCTGGGTGAAAGGATAATGTGTTTCTGTAGATCTAAGTATATTTTACAAAAGCACAACTAAAGACTTTATTTAAATCAATGTTTTTCAAAGAGGAATGCTGTATTAGTTATTAAAGATAAAGTTCCTCTCTGCTCCCTTTATAAAATATGATTCTCCATCCAACATGCTACCAAACCTCTGCTGAAAGTCTTTCATACTGAATAGATTTTTTTTTTTTTGTTTTCAGTCTGATCAGATTTGAAAGTGCCTGCTGCTGTCTTCTACTGTATTTTTGCCTCTTTTTCTGCCTGTGTTTGTAGGAGGCTTTGTCCTGAACAGGGAGAGAAGGATGTTTTGACATACCAGATTCTTCTAGATGCATACTGGAGAACTAGAGGAATCTGGGCATTTGCTGAAGCACAGTCCTCTTGTCTCTTCCTAAGCACCCATCAGCTCTTGCCTTCATTAACTCTAATGTTCTTCATCTTTCTCTCTAGAGATTCATGCTGCCTGCTATCTGTAACCACTTTAAATATGACCTTTCCTCTTTCTTGTGCCTGTAGCCTCAGCTGAATCTCCTTTCCCACTCTTGCTCATGGTAAGTGTGTTATAGGAAGGCCTTAAGTCTTTCTGCATCCAGTGTGTCTGAGGCATGGGTAGAATACAGAGCGTTCCAGGACCTTGCTTCTCCAGAAGTGCTTAGTTGCACCTAGGGAGCCTCAAGAACTAATGTGAAAGAAGATCCAGCCAGGCACACTATGAATAAGAATAAATGTGCCTGCCATTACCTTTATTTTGGTCATGAAGAGAGTTTCAAAAATCTCTTTGCATCCCTGTGGTTATCACTGCCTTTTATATATGCCGTAGTCGTGTGGATATATTGTGCTGTGGCTATCAAAATTGGAAGAAGGCATGATGTAACAGCATGGCCAATATATAATAGATTCAGGCCTGTGGTTTGTGATGGTTTCTATGACTGCATAAGCCACAGCTCCTTCTATAATACCTTTGCCGTACTTTTTTTTTTTTTTGCTTCCTTAGGTCATACAGTCAGTGTCATTAATTTGGGATGGAAAGCACCCTCATATCATTAACACTACCTCTTACAAGTTTGAAAATGATTCAACGTGCAGTATTAAGAAGAAAAGGGTTTCACTGTGCACTCCTGGGTGGCTCAGTTGGTTAAGCATCTGACTCTTGGTCTCAGCTGAGGTCATGATCTCAGGGTCATGGGATGGAGCCTGTGTTAGGCTCCATGCTCAGTGTGGAGTTTGCTTGAGATTCTCTCTCTCCTTCTCCTTCCCCCTTTGCCCCTCCCACTGTGTTTGCTCTCTCTCTAAAAAAATAAATAAATAAAATCTTTTTTTAAAAAAAAGGAAGAAAAGTGTTTTTATTCAATAAGAGGATCTGTGATGTAAAGCTAGATGCAAGGTGAAAGTGAAGAAGAGTGAATAGAAGTAAGGACTAGGAAAAGAAAACTAAAGGAAAAGTTATTTCCTGACATTTATCATTTCAGGTACTAGGTTTGGACTTTGGGTTCTATTCTTTGGAAATATAAAATGTCAGCCCAGAACCTTGAGCATTTTATTCAGTTAGAGATTTTTGATGTATTTTTGGAGTCTGATTTTTCTGTTACCAAGTAAAGGTACAGATGGCAATGATTTACTAGCAGCTCATGGATAGTAAGTGTGATGTGCCGAGTGTTCATTACATAATAATCAGAATCAAAAGTTGAGCATATCTTTGGATTTGTAACTTTATGTTATTCAGTAGTCATTAAGTTATATCCATGTACATTTACTTTGAGAAATCTTAGTACTTACTGAAGTATAATAAACTTTTGTATTGTACAGTAGAATAAGGCAAATCTTTGTGATTTTGCTTAAGATCCCAATACTGTGTGTTTTGTTCAAGAAATGTGGATGTGGCCTTCATGATATACAAATATTGCTATGTGTTTTTCTCCTAAGTTTGAATTTTTCTCCTAAGTTTTTCTCCTGAGTTCAGTTATCTTTTCTAAGAATTTGAAGAAAGTCATGTTTTATTTTCTGGACATCTTGAGACATCACATAATGAAAACATTATATAATTTGTGTGTGTTGATGTAGTTGTCACAGTTTTCAGACTTGCCTCATATGGCCTACTTTAAAATAATCTTTAATGCTTACGACTTCCCAGAGTATCAATTTCATAAATGAAGTTTCTTAATCATAAAATTTATTTTGGTTATATCAAATGATAGGATTTTTCTTTTAGAAAGTGCTTGGGCAAACTAAATTTTAGTACTGATTGTTTGAAGTAACATTTTCACATTTCACTGTGTACTCCTTATTAATTTTTTTATTTGCAGGGTGTTTTGCAATCCTTTATTTGCACCAATAAGATAGATATGAAACTAATTAGGAAACCTAGAACAGCTACATTTTTTTCCTACTTTGCTGTCCTTAGAGTTTTTTTAGAACAGATGTGTTTAAGAGCAGTTTCAAACTGAGAACTTTATTGTGCATACTTTTTACCATTAGGGTAATATGGAATGGAATGATGTACACTTAAAAAGATGAGCACCCTCTTAAACACATCAGAACAGCTTGGGTTCCATTCCAACACTGTAAATTAACTAGACCTAGGAGACATGTATAGAACACTTCACTCAACAAGAGCAGACGACACATTCTTTTCAATGTATATGGATCATTCTCGAGGATAGACTGACTGTCTGTTAGGCTATAAAACAAGCCTCGGTGAATGTGAAAAGGATGGAAATCATACAAAGTATGTTCTCTGACCACAATAGAATACATTTAGAAATAGGTAACAGAAGGCTATTTGGGAAACACACAAATATGTAGAAATTAGACAATACATTCTTAAATAGCCAGTGGGTACAAGAAGAAATCACAAGGGAAATTAGAAAATACTTAGATATAAATTAACCTAAAATACAACCTATCAAAATTTATAGGATATAGCTCGAGAAAGCAGTGTTTAGAGGGAAATGTGTAGCTATAAATGTCTGTGTTTTTAAAAAAGATCTCGAATCAATAACTGAACCTTCCCCTTTAAGAACCTAGAAAAGAGCCAACCAAAGCAGACAGAAAGAAAAAAAATAAAGGTTAAAGCATAAATTTAAGAACTAGAGAATAAAAAATAGAGAAAATCATTGAAAGCAAAGGTTGGTTCTTTAAAAGATCAATAAAACTGACAAACCTTTAGACTGACCAAGAAAAAAGAGAACATTCAAGTTAGTGAGATCACCAATGAAAGAAGGTACATTACTACCAATCTTACAGAAATAAAAAAGGATTATAAAGGAACACTAGAAATAATCATATGCCAAAATATTATCAGGTGACTTAGATGAAGTGGGCAAATTCTTAACAGACAAAAACTACCAAAACTAACTCAAGAAATAGAACACCTAAACTGACAAGTGATTGAATTATAATAAAGTTCTCACAGAGTTTAAAAAAGCCCAAGCCCAGATGGCTTCACCTGTGAATTCTGTCAAAGCTATAAAGAAAAACTAATACCAATGCTTTACAAAGTCTTCTAAAAATTAGAAGAGGAGAAAATACTTTCCAATTCATTTGATTAGGCCAGTGTATCCTGATGCTGAAGCCAGACAAAGACAACACAAGAAAACTACAGACCAATATTCCTTATGAATACAGATGCAAAGATTGCCAACAAAATACTAGCAAACCAAATCTAGGAACTATATATAAAGAGGATTATAAAAAAGGCCACGTGGGATGATTTTATCAGAAATGCAAGATTGGCTTAACATAGGAAAATCAATGTAATACATTAATAAAATAAAAGCCACGTGATCGTCATTTAATAGACACAGAAAAAGCATTGGAAAAATCCATGTTCCTTTTATGATGAAAACATTCAACAATGTAGAAATAGGCAGGAACTACAAAAATTCCACAGCTCACATCATACTTACCAGTGACAGATTGAAAGCTCTCCTCCTAAGATCAGGCGAACATAAGGATGTGTTCTCTTGGCACTTCTATTAAGGGCATTTAGGCAAGGAAAAGGGGTAAAAAAGCTCCAAATCGGAGAAGCAAAACTTTCTGTATTTGCAGATGGCATGATCTTGAATATGGAAAACCTTAAGGAACCAACTGAAAAAACTTAGAATTAATAAACAAGTTTTAGCAAGGGTAGAAGATACACAATCACTATAAAAATCAATTTTATTTATGTACACTAGCAGTGAACACTCCAAAACAGTTGCATTTATAATAGCATCAAAAAGAATAAATACTTAGCAATAAGTTTAACAAAAGAAATACAAGACCTATATAGTACAGCTTATAAACATTATTAGAAAATAAAGACAAATAAATTGAAAGGCATCTTATGGTTTTTTAATTGAAGTATAGTTGATGTACAATATTATATGGATTCAGTTGTACAACATAGTGATTCCACAATTATATATATTATGAAATACTCACCACAATAAGTGTAGTTACCATCTCTCACCATAAAAGTTCTTATAGTTATTGACCATATTCCCTATGCTGTACTTTTCATCCCTGTGATTTATTTTACGATTGGAAGTTTGTACCTCCTAATCCCCTCAAATTGGGAGACTTAACATTGTTAAGATGGCAATAGACCTGAAGTGATCAACAGAGTCAAAGAAATCTCTATGAAAATCCCAGTTGCCATTTTTTGTACAAGTTGACATGCTGATCCTAAAATTCATATGGAAATGCAGGGGACCCAAAATAGCTAAACCGGGGCGCCTGGGTGGCACAGCGGTTGAGTGTCTGCCTTCGGCTCAGGGCGTGATCCCGGCGTTGTGGGATCGAGCCCCACATCGGGCTCCTCCGCTAGGAGCCTGCTTCTTCCTCTCCCACTCCCCCTACTTGTGTTCCCTCTCTCGCTGGCTGTCTCTATCTCTGTCGAATAAATAAATAAAATCTTTAAAAAAAAAAATAGCTAAACCAATCTTAAAAAAGAAAACAAAGGAAGACTCACACTTCTCAATTCCAAAACTTACTATAAAGATATAATAAACAAGACAGGGTGGTACTGACAGAAGGATAGACATACAGGTCAATGGAATAGGATTGAGTACAAAATAAACCCTTACGTCTATGGTAAATTGATTCTCAACAAGAGTGTGAAGACATTTTTGTGGGGAAAAGAATAGTCTTATCAACCAGTGGTCTTGGAACACCTGGGAATCCACATGAAAGCGAATGAAAGGGGACCTGTACCTCACACTAGATACTCAAAAATGGATCAAAGGTCTAAATGTAAGAGCTAAAACTGAAACTATATAAAACTCTGAAAGGAAAACGTAGTTTGAAATCTTTATGACCTTGGATTAGGCGATCATTTCTTAGTTTGACATGAAAAGCATGTGCAATAAAAGGAGAATAAGTTCAAAATGAAAACTTTTGTGCTTTCGAGGATGTTCAAGTGGAAAGGCATCTCACAGAATGGGACAGCATCATATATCTGCTAAGGGACTTGTACTGAGAATATATAAAGTACTCTTACAACTCCGTAACAAAAAGAAACCCCAATTTTCAAGTGAGAAAAGGATTTAAATAGATATTTCTCCAAAGAAGATAAACGAATTGCCAGTGAGCACCTGATAAGGTGTTCGACATCATAGTTATTAGAGCCATGGTGATATACTGCTTCATGCCCATCAGCATGGCCGTAATTTAAAAAAATGGACAAAAAAAGATTCAGTAAGTATATGTGGAAATCGGAAACGTCATCTATTACTGATGGGAATGTAAACCGACAGCCGCTTTGCCAAAGTCTGGCTATTCCTCAAAAGATTAAGCATAGAGTTATCCTGTGACCCAGCCTATATCTATATAGAACATACCTGTTCCATTCCTAAGTATATACCCAGGAGAAATGAATATGTCCACACAAAAACTTGTGCACAAATGTTCATAGCACCATTATTCATAGTGGCCAAAAAGTGGAAACAACCCAAATGCGTATCAGTCAGTCGATGACTAAACGCAAGTGGTATATCCATACAATGGCTTATTATTTGGCAACAAAAAGGAATGAAAGTACTGGTACATTCTGTAACATTGATGAACCTTGAAAACATTATGCCAAGTGAAGAAAATCAGACACAAAAAGGCCATATAGTGTACGATTCCACTTGCACGAACTTTTCAGAATAGTTGAATCTATAGAGACAAAGTCGATTGGGATGACTGCTAATGGGTATGAGGTTTCTCTTTAGGGTGATGGTATAGAATTAGATGGTGTGGTTGTTGTAGAACTTTGTGAATATACTATAAAACACCGAATTGTACACTTTAAAAGGGTGAATTTTGTGGTATGTGAATTTTATCACAAATATAAGTAAATAAATATTAATTGAACTCCTCCTAGGTATTCTGTTATTGTGCCGGATGTTTAGGGTACCAGGTGAACACAAAGGGATACGACTGCTGCCTTTTGGAACTTCTTGTGTATTGAGGATACCAGGCATTCTCTAAGTAAAATTACATTGGTGGTAAGCGCTCTAAGGAAAAAGGTCCAGGGTTCACTGAGGTTATTAATAGGAGCAGCTGAGCCAGACTAGGTCGGACAGTTCTCCTAAGGAGTCGGTCCTGCCTTGAATCCAAGTTATCCAGAAGAAAAGCAGCATTACAGGGAAAGGGAACCAGCATGCCTGAAGACCCTGCCAACTGAGCCACGTGGTATTCAGGAAACTGAAGGAAGGCTCGTGTGGCTGTGACACAGAAGGTGAGGGTGAAGAGTGCAGGATGAAACTGAGGAGCAGGCTGAGGCTAGACCGTGCAAAACCTCACGGTTGTGCCGTGGCGTCCATTGGTTTTCATTCTGGAATGGCACATTCTAATTGATGTTTTGAAAACATGACTGTGGCCATGTTGGTTAGAGAAGGAGCTGGAGAGGAAGCAGTTAATAGAGTATTCAGTGGTCTCTGCAGAGAATGACGTAGCACCTGGCAGCATGTGGTTGGCAGTGGAGATGAGAAGGTACGGACGTATCGAAGGGCTTTTTAGGAGATAAAATTGACACGATTTGGTGAAAACCTAGATCTAGGAAGTGAGGAAGGTGTTGGACTTTTCCCCATGAATGGGTTGGAGGGCCATTGCTAAGCCAGAGAGATTCCTTCAGTACATACTTTGTTAATGAACAACTTCAAGTACTATAAAGAGATTTTTTTTTTCTGTCAAGAAGTAGCTCTTTCATCCTATTTCTTATGTTCCATAAATGATAGACCGGTGATGGGTATTAAGGAGGGCACATATTGCATGGTGCACTGGGTGTTATACGCAAATAATGAATCATGGAACGTTGCATCAAAAACTGGGGATGTACTGTATGGTGACTAATATAACAAAATAAAAATTATAAATAAAAAAAAAAGAGAAAGAAATAGCTCTTTCTTACCAAGGCAGTCGCATCGTATAGAACTATGCCACTGACTGATAGCAAATATTTTGGGAAAGTTTAAAAAAATGTTTGAGAAAATTAGACAAATAATTTTTATATATTTGCCAGATGAGTTTTTCTCTGGGAGTCTCTTTTGTCCTAGTCTACATCCTCAGTGTCTTATTTTAATGTACTTGGCCTTGCTGATGATCCCCAGTGCTGTAGAGATCATCTGTCATTTAGGTTCCTTCAATTTGATGTAAGTAATGGAAATAGACTCTGAAATAATTTTTTGGCAAGTAACTACCTTCCAGTGAGGAATAATTGGAATGAATTCAGTTTTAGCAATTCTTATTTCCTTGGCCAGCCAAAGTCTTAAAATGTCAAGTTCTTCAAAGATGTTTTTATTCTGCAGTTATGTAGAGTGGTAGTGTTTTATTATAATTTCTAAAAGCCACTTTGGCAATTTAAGACTACAGTGAAATAAATTTTAGTCTGTACCCTAAAATTGTTTTTCAAATGACCCTTGAAGAGTTAGTTATTGGGCATCCACTCAGATTTGGAATGTCAACACACAGACCCAACTGACAAGTCAAGGCCTGGCAAAGAAAAGAGATCATACACATGACTTGTGATTTCAGTTACGTTATACTCTGTTACGAGAAAGGCATCTCCCTTTTTATTAGTATTTTACTGCTAATGTACAAGTAATAAGAGAAACGTTGTAAATCTATAAAGGCCATTGTTCACAGCAAATCTTGAGGCAAACTGAAATTAGGAGAATCAAGGGTCATTTAGAGAAAATCATAACGACCTGCTTTTTTGCAAACGTCTTCTCGGGCATTCTCACCAATGTCTGTTCTTATCAGCCAGCATACACACAGGAGGGAGTCAGGGGTCATTGCTGCTCATTTTTACGGGAGAAGACTGAAGCTTGAATCCACTTGAGTCAAGTTTCCATTTTTCTTGCTGTCAATGTAGGCTGAAGCTTAGGCTTAGCTCTTTATTTATCGCTATATTACATTGTTTTCCATACATGCCTATTTCATTGTACGTTTTAATTTCTGAAAATTGCCGTTTGTTTTTCATTTGTGCTTCTTCCACTGTGCATTTTAATTTCTGAAAGTTGTCATTTAAAATGTGACCTTTAAGAAAAGAATGGGGAAATTTCTGAAGTTAGGACATTTGTGGTTGAGAGCAGAACCCAATGCCTGTCTTAAACGTCAGCTTCACCATATACTAGCTGTGTGAGCTTAGATAAAATACTTAACCTCTCTGTGCCTAGTTCCTCATTTGTAAAATGGTGATCATAAAATACCTATCCCAGGACTATGGTGAGAATTAAATGAATTAGCACCCATTTAAAATGCTTAGAACACTATTTAGGGGCACCTAGGTGGCTCAGTTGGTTAAGCATCGACTCTTGATTTTGGCTCAGATCGTGATCTCGGGATCCTGGGATCGAGCCCCCAGCTGGGTTCCATGCTAAGGTGGGGAGTCTGCTTGGATTCTCTCTCTCCCTCTCCTTCTGCCCCTTCCCTGTTTGTGCACTGTCTTCCACTCTCTCTGTCTCAAATAAATCTCTAAAAAAATGTTTAGAACACTATTTGGAACATAGTAAGCTCAAAATAAATGTTAGCTGTCACCGCTGTTGTTACACCAATAAAATAGCTCTGTAACTCCCACCTGCAAAGTAAGATGTTATAATTCAGTTATGGTGGTTGTTTTTGTTGATTTTGTTTGTTGTTTGGGCTTTTTTCTGGTGGAGTGAGTACAGGGTTACATAGCTAGGAAGTGGTATAAACCAGGCTTATTGGAGTTGGTTTAGGTTAGGAGTTAGACTGTGGTTTACAGGCCAGTTTGGGCTTGTTTTTGTATGGCTTGCAAACTGAGGATAGTTTTTACATTTCTAAATTATTGAAAAAAATCAAAAGAAGATAATGCTTGTGACATATGAAAATTGTATTAAGTTCCAGTATCTGTAAATAAAGTTTTATTGGTACATAGCCACATTTATCCATTTACATTGTCTGTGGCAGCTTTCATGCTGCAACAGCAGGAAGGAATAGTTGTGACAGAGGCTGTAAGGCCCACGAAACTGAAAATATTACCTATATGGCCTTTTACAGAAAAAAATTTCTAATGGCTGGCTTGTGGGATTGTTAGTTATATTGATTTGATGAATGAACTCCTGCCTTGTACACCGTCCTGCTTTGACAAAAGATGTAAGCTTGCATAAGAAAGCATATGACTTTAATCAGTTATCGTTGTGACTAGTGAAGTTTTGTTTTGTTTTGATTTGATTTAGAGAAAGTATAACCTTCCACTTTGGTTAAAATTCTGCTGAAAGTGGATAGTTCGTGAGTAGACTTAACTGTAGTAGATTATGTGAGTGTAGACATGCCAAAAACCATACATACTCAGTAAAGTGTATTAAGATTTGGATTTCTCTCAAGAGTTGTCAAAATGGAAGTCGGCTCTGTGTGTGTGTGTGTGTGTGTGTGTGTGTGTGTGTGTGTAAGGATATTCGCTATCTCATAATTCTTTCTAAAAGATTCTTGAAATAAAATGAATTCTGAGAGAATCTGCTAATAAGGTCGAGTTTTCTGTGATAACATACCTTAAGACTATATAATATTGTAATCCCATTTCAGAAGTTACTTGTGATTATTTTTTCCGGGCTTCGGCTTTGTGACTCAGAGCCTAATATTTATAAGACAGCCAAACTCTGGAGGCTTTTGACAATTTGCTTAGAGAACATATGCTTTGATTTTGTCAGACCGATGGTTTAGGCAAATAACTTTTTCTTCTATCCTCACACTATTTTTAACTGTGATGTGGATCTTTTTTGGTTGGTTGGTTCCATAATCTTTATTTAGGATCTGTGTTGCCCTTGAATACCTATAAATCTCACAACTCCTTTTATTTAGGTTTATATCTTTCAAAGTCTGTTCATCAAATACTTCTGGAAGACTTCTCCCCCTCCAAGGCCCTGGGGCCAATGGGAACAAGACAAACCTGGACCCTGCCCTTGAAAAGTTTTGAGTCTGTCCGTAAAGAGACATTAAATCAGAATGAGTATGATCAGTGTTGGAGAATTAAATTGTACATTGGGAGCTAGGCTAATTGAACCTAAACTGTGGAAGAAGTCAGAGAATATTGCTTCTTTATAGAAAATTTTTTTGAGTTTTGTGCTGATTTTGAAAATCCATCCTTAACTACATGTCTGTTACTAAGCTGAAATCATGTTAAGTTGAGCCAAAAGTATCAAAACAAGAATTTTAAGAAATTACATCTAATGTCCCTCTTATTGATGTAGGCACAATCTACTAATTGCTATTTGTTGTAGAAATTAATTAGATGGTTGATTGGTGAATCTTGTGCATTTGATCTTGACAACTAATTTATTGATAGTAATGGTCACTGTGAATTTGGAATGAGGAAAATACAGAAAGTGAAAAAAGACTATCATTTCATTTGTTAATTTACTACTTGAAAATCAAAATATCAGGGCACCTGGGTGGCTCAGTCGGTTAGGTGTCAGATCCCTCAGGTCATGATCTCGGGGTCCTGGGATTGAGCCCCATGTCACACTCTATGCTCAGTGAGGAATCTACTTGAGATGCTCTGTCTCCTTCTCCCTCTGCCACCCCCCACCCTGTGCACATGCATTCTCTCTCAAAAAATAAACAAATAAATCTTAAAAAAAAATCAAAATATCCATTTTTCTTTCTTTTTTTTTTTTTAAAGATTTTATTTATTTATTTAACAGAGAGAGAGACAGCCAGCGAGAGAGGGAACACAAGCAGGGGAGTGGGAGAGGAAGAAGCAGGCTCATAGCAGAGGAGCCTGATGTGGGGCTTGAACCCAGAACGCTGGGATCACGCCCTGAGCCGAAGGCAGACGCCCAACTGCTGTGCCACCCAGGCGCCCCTCCATTTGTCTTTCTTAAACAGATACTTGTTTTTAAAGTGGAATCTAGGGTTTTTTCCTCTCTTTTAGGACAGTTATTTATTGTTTTTATTATTAAAAAAGATGGTAACGTGGTTATATATGCACTGTATATCTGCGTGCAAACACATATGCACACACACACACACACACACACACAACATACAAAGATAAAAGGGAAGTTCTACTAACCTAAAGTCCCAAAGGCAACGACTGTTGATAATTTGTTGTTTCTGTGGGAACATACCTTTTCTTTTTAAGACAAGTGGGATCATAGCATACCCACTGTTTGACAGTTTGCTTCACGTAAGATTATTTCATGGATAGTTTTCCCTGCGAGTGTTTATTGAGAACTAGCTGTCTCTCTAGATCTACTCATCCTTCTCGTTGTTCTTACTGTTGATAATGTTGTCTTAAGTAGTATATTCACAAGGTCAAATAGTCACAAGATTTACAAAGAGCCCACGATGGGAAGTCCTTCTTCCTCCCAAGTGTGCCTTGTACTCTCCCAGTACTCTTCTTTCCAGAGGTAGCTGCCCTGAGCAGTTCCTTCTCCTTTGAAATCGTCCTTTTATTTTTATATGCCTTTACTTAGACTAAAATTAACTCCCTGTCCAGTCACTTATAGGGAAACTGAATGCTCAGTGAATTTACAGCAGCGACCAACTGACTTTGTAATATCAGTGTTGGAGATTGTATACCAAAATAAGAAAAGGTTTCTCATTAGCGGTGTTTCATTTTTGGATCTCATGTAGTGTGGTTGTTAGAGGATATAATCTATAGGTATACAATCGTTGCCAGCATTTCAGATCCTTCAACTGTAACTGCATATCCCCAGGAGAAGGTCCTGCATGTGGGTGGGAGAGTACTGCCTCGTGTTGTGAATACAGACCCAAGTCCTGGGAGCCCGAGAATAAATGGCCTTGCTGCTTTAACCTCAAAGCTCATTGAGGAGTTCACAGCTGAACTGTGAGATACCTATGGCTATTTTAATCTAGAACCACTCGGGTTAACTTGATTCTCTCAACTCAACTTTGGTAGTGCCAGAGCCTGGGGAGTGGGGAGGAGGTGGCACTTGGTTGACGGAGGGACAGACTCACCCCTGCCAGAGCCAACCTGGAGCTGAGAAGATGTTATTTATTGTGGCACTTTCCCTGTAACACTATGTCTTTTGTCAGCTGCTAATATTAAGGTAGCCTCATGAACAAATGTTACCTAGAAACCCCCTGCCTCTCTGACACACTCACCAGAGAACATGGGGTGATATGTGTGTGGGGAAATAGAAATGAACCAGATCATGGGTGCCTAGGTGGCTCAGTCAATTAAGCATCTGCCTTCAGCTCAGGTTGTGACCCCGGGATCCTAGTATCAAGCCCCACATCAGGCTCCCTGCTCCGTGGGGAGTCAGCTTCTCCCTCTCCCTCTGCCCCTCCCCTCTCCCTGCTCATGCTCTCTCTCTCTCTCAAATAAAAATAAAAAATAAAATAAAATTTTTAGAAATGAACTAGATCCAGTCTTCAGGGTAGCTATGTTCATAGCCTATGGACGGAGGAGCCCTAGATTAGTACTTCCTGTTTATAGGCAGTATTTAATTTTGTACAAATTATGTTCCCCCAAAAATACATCATAGTTTGTAATGCTGTGTAAGATGATATTCTATCACCAGCAAACTACTAAAGCATTATATAATTCCTTAATACATCGTTTCTTTTGACACAGATATATGTCTAGTATAAATAATGTGTATTCTGTAAATATTCTTTATTTGTTTTTAAGATTTTATTTTTCTGAGAGAGAGAAGGAGAGGAACAGAGAGAGTACAAGCAGGGGAAGCGGCAGGCAGAGGGAGAAGCAGGCTCCCTGCTGAGCAGGGAGCCTGATGTGGGACTCGATCCCAGGACCCTGGGATCATGACCTGAGCTGAAGACAGACACTTAACCAACGGAGCCACCCAGGCATCCCCGTAAATATTCTTTAATTTGTTTTTTTTTTTCTCACAGCTGAACACATATATGCCTGGCTAAAATCCAGCATGCTTCCAATAAAGGTTAAAGATTTGCCCACATAAAACACTTTGAATGATTGCCACTTTTGCCTAAATTTATGTTGCTTATAAGATTTATTCTTTTGTTGTTGTTGTTTAGAGGGAGAGAGAGAGAGCACAAGTGGGTGGGGCATGATAAAGGGCAGAGGGAGAAAGAATCTTAAGCAGGCTCCACACTCAGTGTAGAGCCCGACGCAGGGCTTGATCTCAGGACCCTGAGATCATGACCTGAGCTGAAATCAAGAGTGGGAAGCTTAACCAACTGAGCCACCCAGGTGCCCCAAAACTTATTCTTCTTAATACTAGTATAATTACATTTACTTTTTTAAAAACTGTGGTAAAAAACATAAGATTCATCAACTTAACCACTTTGTACAGTTCAGTAGTGTTAAGTATATATTCACATTGTTGTGCAATCTCTATAACTTTAGTCATCTTGCAAAACTGAAACTCTATTCCCATTAGACAACAAATCCCTCTCTCCCCACATCCCTCCAACGGTTGGCAACCAGCATTCTACTTTCTGTTCATATGACTTTCATCACTCTAGATATATCATTTAAATAGAATCATACAGTATTTGTCTTTTTGAGCCTGACTTATTTCACTTAGCATAGTGTCCTCCAGGTGCATCATGTTGTAGCAAGTGTCAAAACTTCCTTCCTTTTTAAGGCTGAATAATATTCCATTGTATATGTACACTATGTTTTATTTATCTGTTCATCCATCAGTGAATACTCATGTTGCTTCCTGGTTATTGTGAATCGTGCTGCTAATGCACATGGGTGTGTGTGTATTTTTTCAAGATCTTGCTGTCATGTCTTTTGGATATATATCCAGAAATGAAATTGTTGGATCATATGATCCTTCTGTTTTTAATTTTTTGAGAAACCATCATACTGTTTTCTAAAGCAGTGGCACCATTTTTCATTCCCACCAACAGTGTGCAAAGGCTCTAATTTCTCCACATCCTCACCAACACTTCTTTTTTTCTTTTTTTTCTTTTTTTGATAATAACCATCCAGATGGGTACGAAGTGACATCTTGTTGGGTTTTATTTGCATTTCTCTAACAATAAGTGATATTAGGCACCTTTTCATATACTCGTTGACCATTTATATATCCTCTTTGGAGAAGTGTCGCTTCAAGTCCTTTGCCCGGTTTTTCAACTGGTTATTTGTTGAGTTGTAGGAATTCTTTGTATATTTAGAAATTACTCCCTTATCAGATATGTGATTTACGAATATTTTCTACTGCGTTGTAGGCTGCCTTTTCATTCTCTTGATTATTTACTTTGATGCACAGAAGTTCTTAATTTTGATGCAGGACAAATTGTCTATTTTTACTTTTATTGCCTGTGCTTTTGGTGTCGTACTAATCACATTTACTTTTCATCTTTTGAGCTCCACTAATTTTTCTAAACTAATAACTGCAAAATGTAATAAAATGTAATAAAATGTTGAAATGATTATAAAACAGGGATGGCTGCCTCCGTGTTAGCTGCCAGGCAATGCCATCATGCACTAGCTGGAAAAATTGTTTCATCAGTTCCTGTGAAAATACGCGTTTTGAGTACAGGGGGCAGTTTGGGATGTGGATGTCTGAACTACAGAGCAGTAGGTTGTGGGAACATGGTCAGATACAAAAGATCAGGGAAGCACTCCTAATCATATCCTTTGAATTGGAATCCCTACATGTCCACAGTAAGCCATTGTAGAAACCCTTGCAAAAGAAAACGGTTCTCTGTTGGCCTTCTGCATTCTGATTTTTCTCAAATCTTTCTAGTGTGGTACTTCCTCATAGTCCCTTAACACTTCTAAAGAAAGACAATTAGAAAATCTTACTTGAAAACTAACTTTTAAATTTAAAGAAATAAAAGATCCTATTAAAGTATTTAATTTTAGGGGCGCCTGGGTGGCGCAGGCAGTTAAGCTTCTGACTCTTGATTTTGTCTCAGATCATGATCTCAGGGTTCTGGAATCCAGCCCCATGTCCAGCTCCCCGCTGAGTAGGGGAGCCTGCTTGTCTCCCTCTCCCTCTGCTCACGTTCTCTGTCTCTCTCTCTCTCTCTCAAATAAATCTTTAAAAAAAATAAATGAGTAAAGTCTTTAATTTTAGTCACCTTAAGTTTTAGTCAACTATTGCAGTTGATCAGTAAAATCATTTAACAGTGAGTCGGTAGTCGCTGAGACTGTTGAGGTCTCCTGTAAGTGTCTTTACTAACTGCAAGACAGTGTGCGAAGAACTAGTTCGTAAATGGTTTTCTCTATCTTCTGAGATAAAGAAACCGGAATTTAAGTGATTTTTCTTTTCCCTTCGCATGCCATTTCTCCTTTTAAAACAATGTTGCCATTGTTCCTTTTCCCTCCCACTTCCTTTCTCTTTCTTTTGTGATTGCTGCTTAATTCATCTTTCCCCTGCCCTTTAGTCTCACACAGATGTTGATAGTCCTTCTTGCCTCACTTTTCTTCCCACCCACCCAAACTCATCATTCACTATCCTCAGCCGTCATCTGTCCTCCAGCATTTGTGCGGTTTAAAAAGGGCCTAACGGAGTCTGCGTGGGTAATCATTCCGGTTTCAGGGCGCTCGAGGACACACACGGCAAACACTTCCCACTTGCCAGGTCAAGCGGCTTCCTCTCCCACCTGGAGCCCAGGCCAGCTGTGGGTATTGAGGTGGGAACCTGAACTCCCAGGAAACTCTTAAGCTTAGATGTTGCCTCTGGACCATGTTGTCCTCCAAACACCCAAAGCAGTTCGAGTTTCGGAAATTTAAGCAGGAAAAGGAGCTACTGAGCTATCCCCCCCCACGCTTTATTTTCTTTTAGGTTTAAATGACTAGTAATAGGAGCAAATCCCTAGTTCACAAAATAGGAGAAGTAGTAGACCACAGAAAACAAGTGGAGATAAACTGTCCGTGACAGATAGACTATGGGCTCCATATTCTGCCCATGTAGAGTTTTTACTTTTTAAATAAAGCTTTGTAAGAGAGCATTTTATGCAAAAAGATTCCGTGTATGCTTTTTAAACTTTTTAGTTAACTTGAAGTGGGTGAAAATTCAGGTTTTTCAGTGGTTACTTTGTTCTACTAGTCCTGTGGTGAATCAGATTGCTATATGAGAGGATGCAGTAATCTTATTTGGGAAGTTTTATTCATTAACAAAAGGTACCACGATAAATTTAGCTTGGGTCACAGTGTTTAATTTAATAGTATTACAATAATAACTACCATAATTAGTTTCAGATTTGCCTTCCTTCCCAGAGGACAAGAGGTTTTTTTTTTTAGTTTTCTGATGCCTATTTAAAGCATGAGAATGACAGGAAAATTAATGTCATGACCTTTATAGCCTGTTTATGGTTTTCTGTGTTGTACCCTAAAGGATTTAGGGAGTAGTATACATCTAAAATAAACCACTTAGTACGGACAAGTAAAAATTGGGTTAATTGGGTTCACCTGATCCTCAGCTGGTAGCACCTCAGTCAAGACATCATTTCATATTAGACAAAGGAGCGCCATTTTTACACTATAAAATTATCCTTTAAACTACACCTGTACATTCTGTGGTGTCTTGCAAAGAGAAACATTTTTAAAAGGCTAGTTTTCCAAATATGTAGGATTTTTTCCTCCTTTTATTTTATCTGGTTTGTCTTTTTCAATTAGGAAATCACTGTGTCTTTTCATTTCATAGCAAGAATGTACTGACACCAGCTAATGGGCGACGGTCCGTGACATTAATACCCACTTCCTTTGGGTGATTCTGGGCAGCAGCACTTTCTCTTACAACTGACTCTTTTTTCCTTTTCTAGTCTGTCAGGGATTTTCCATAAACAATCACCTTTCTAAATCCTTGAGATGTGAAACTTGGTTTTCATTTTATTGTCAGTGTTGGTATATTTCAGCAAAGAGCGGTATTTTTATATTCAACTGGAGTTGAGAAAAATATCTAGGCATGCTAGAATCTTTGAAGCTCTTGGATAGTTGACTGAAAAATTCCTGTGGCAATTTTTGCAAAGAGCGCTTTAGAGGCATTTTCGTATGTTGTTGGGTAAGTCAGTATAACTTCTTTGAGTGACAATTTGGTAATATCCATAGAAATTTTAAATTAACCTAAGACACTCCTTACTGTGCTTTCATCCCATAGATGGACTTGCAAAGATACAGATATAAGAATGCACACTGCAGCTTTGTTTGTGAGAACAAAAGACTGAGAACAATCTCATTGTCAGTCAGCGGGTGGATGGTTAAGAAGTTGTGGATCTATGCAATGAAATGCTATGTAGCCTTTAAAAAGAATGAAGAGGGCGCACCTGGGTGGCTCAGTCAGCTGAGCGTCTGACTCTTGATTTCAGCTCAGGTCATGATCTCAAGGTCATGGGATCAAGCCCTGCATCAGGATCCATGCTCAGCATGGAGTCTGCTTGGCCCTCTCCCTCTGCTCCTCCCCTCCCCCCGTCAAATAAATGAATAAATAAAATCTTTAGAAAACTGAATCTTTAAAAAAAAATAAAAGGAATGAAGAGAATCCATAAGTGCTGATACAGAGAGCTCTTGAAAATATATTAAATATATTAAATGAAAAAGAGTAGCACGTAAATCTGCCCTGATTTGGGGAGAGGAGAAAGTCTTATATACGTACGGGCTGTTTCTGAAAGGAGACCCACATAGGTGCTGAGAGTTATTGCCTCTGAGGAGGGTATAGAATGAGAGTGAGGCTTGTTCATTTTTGCTTAGCTTTTTCCGTGTTGGCGATAACCATTTGATGATAACCTAAGTATTAGACAAATGCCATTAGGGGCATAGAATAACAAAAATTTAGCTGATGCTGAAAAGGTGAATCTGTGTCTAGAGTGCTCCAGGGAAAAAACGAAAGTTTGAATTATTGGAAAAGAGGAAGAAAAGTCACAGAATCATTTGTTAAGCAACCACTCACACACCCACAGGAACATAAAAAAATATGGATGAAGTTAGCAGGAAATAGAGCAGTGATGTGGGTTTTTTTCCTTTAATTGGAACAGTCATTGTAAAGCTAATTGATGGGATTTTAATTTAATGCAGACACTATAGAGGAGGAAGAAAAAGCTAAAGATGGGAGGAGGGCTGAGAGAGAAATGGCCCTTCCTGTCAGTGCTGCGAGGAGGTGAGAAGGGAAAAGACGCAGCAGGTAGAACAGAGTCTGTTGAAAGTGCACCAATTGGTCTATGGTGATGAAACCCAAACTCCATGGTGCTTGGCAGCAAGTAAGATTTAGGAGAGAAAAAGAATGTGAGGAATCCAACATGATCTTGAAATTATACCAATTTGCCGTAAACCTACTTCGTTTAAAGATGATTGCATCCCTGAATGTAGACAGGAGAAGAGCAAGAATGGCGGAGACGTGATTATTTCAGAGTAAGGAATTAAATCTAAACTGATTGAAAAACACCACCAGCCAGAATGATCCAAGGGAGTGAAATAATGAACAGTTTCACAATATGTGTCTATATCATGAATGTGTAAATGACAGTATCTTTATTTTAAGCATTTCTTTTCCTGATGAGTGTCATTTATTACCAAGTGGTGCAGTTCTTTTTCGCATTGCTTTCATCTTCGTCATAATGGTAACCTCACTGGTCTGAGCAGCTTCATTCTTTGAGCCTTGAGAATCCAGGCGGGAAATTCCAAGGATGCTCTGGTTGATGTAGAAACACCCAAATATTTTTCTTACATCTGTATCTTTTACATTTGAAGAAATAAGAAATGGGAGGATGCCTGTTTGTTAAAACTTGCCAAAACTTGAGTGTTTTTACATGGGACTAAAAAAAGCACGAAGACCTTTTAACAGAAAAGCTGCAGCACCAGCGTATTGCACTTATAGATAATGCTGGGAATCATTGTTTCCTAGGACTTTCTATCGGTAGGCGATGACACTTAAAACAGTGTTGATCTGTCTGAAAAGCCCCAAGCCTGGTACTAGAGAAATTGAAAGTAGGACATTTTTTTTTACAGTTACATAAGGTATTTTTTAAGTCATTTTAGGAGTGTTTCAGTCCTTCTAAAATACAACCAGGCAATCTCTCATAATCAAAGGAAATTTACTACTGAAAAAATTAACTTAGTCAGTTATCTGTCACTTTAGGTTATGGAAAAGTGTCATAATGGCAAAATTAAAAAGACATTGCTTCAGATTTTAAAAATCACTATTCATGAAAAAATTACTCAGAATTTTAGGAACTTACTATTGCAAACTAAAATATTTAAATGGTATAAAAAGCACTAGGTGGAACTATGCATGTATTGTTAAATAATTTCTAGCACTACTGTTTTTATAGGACTAGTGACTTTTATTCATTCAATAAACATTTACTAAACCTTATTGTAGATGAGTCACCTCTAGGTTCTGGAAATACAGAGATAAATATAACATTGTCCCTGCCATCAAGAAACTCACAAAATTAAGGGGGAACCAGACAGATTAAACAGGTGCTACATGCTAAGAGAGAGCCAAAGTGTGTTAGAAGATAATGGACAGATCAGTAAAAATGCCTTGAATTGGCCAAGTGGACATTGCAGAGGAAGGTAGGTAGGAATTATGTAGCAAGACAGGGTAGGGAAGGCCTTTCCATGAAGAACTGTGGAGGCATAGGAGTGGACCTGTTTGGTTGCCTTGGAGATGCAGCTCTTAATAGTGGAGCGTCGATGACCCCACAGGCCAGTTTATGGAAGGCCTCATGTGCTATGAGAAAGAGGTCAGACTTTATCTTGTGGACACCAGGGAGCCACTTGAGGCCTAGGAAAAGCAGGATTACATTTGCATTAAAAAGACCATTCATGGGGGTGCCTGGCTGACTCAGTCCATGGAGCATGGGACCCTTGATCTCAGGGTAGTAAGTTTGAGCTCCACATAGGTGTAGAGATTACGTTAAAGAAAAAATAAACAAAAACAACAAAAAAAGACCACTCATGGACCACTGGGTAAAGATGACAGTTGGAACTCAAACACCGGAAGATACTTTTTTCCAGAAAGAAGAAAAAATAAAAGAGAGAAAACACAGGAAGGGGGGGGGGGAGTGTAATTGTCCAGGGAGGATGGACATCTGAATAATAAGAGTTCAAGGGGAAAAAGCAGAGAAAAGTAAATTAGGAAATCTGAAGAAGAAAATTGGATAACCCAGGGTCTGAATGTAAGAGTTTCCAGGGTGAAAAGGCCCACCAGACACTTGGCAAATGGATGAAAGTATGCTGAGATACGAAATTGTGAAATTTCTAAACATTGTTTCCATAGAGAAAAAATAAAAACGGACTGCATACGAAGGACCACAAATAACTTTGGATTTGTTAACACCAGCATTGGAAACCAAAAGACGGTGGAACAACGCCTTTAAATTTCAACCTGGAATTCTAGACTCAGAAAAGTGATTAAGCAGGATTTTTATTGATGGGGAGAGAAAGATACAGACAGCTCTTCATACTCCACAGTGAAACAACAGTAGATAAAACAGTTTTATGCCTAAAACTGACCAATCGAGAGTAGGGTCGTAAGCATGTTATCCACAGATATGGAGATACAAATGCCAGAAGGATCAGCTCTGAGAGTTGAAAGTGCTTGTCTCTGGGGATCTACCGTACAACATGGCAACTATAGTTAGTAATACTGTGTTGTTTCCTTGAAATTTGCTGAAAGGGAGACGTTAAGTGTTCTCGATGCATGTGCACATGTGTGCACGAACACACACATGTAACTATGTGAGATGATGGGATATCTTTTTTTTTTTTTGAAGATTTTATTTATTTATTTGACAGAGATAGAGACAGCCAGCGAGAGAGGGAGCACAAGCAGGGGGAGTGGGAGAGGAAGAAGCAGGCTCATAGCGGAGGAGCCTGATGTGGGGCTCGATCCCATAACGCCGGGATCACGCCCTGAGCCGAAGGCAGCCGCTTAACCGCTGTGCCACCCAGGCGCCCCGAGATGATGGGCTATCTTAATTACCCTGGTTGTGGTAACCATTTCACAAAGTATGCATACATTGAATCATCATATTGTACACTCTATGTACAGTTTTATCTGTCAGTTATACCTCAACAAATCTAAATAAAATACAAAATGTTTTCGTTAAAAAGGAAAAATGGAAAGAGAGTTCTAGCTGTACCGCAAAGCATAGTTGGAAGGATGAAAGCTGGGAGGCGGGGGGACAATTGAGGGGGCTGTTGTCATAGCAGCAAGACCTCACCTAAGGCAGTAATGGCTTTGGAGCAGAGACGATAATTTCGAAAAACACTTTCAGAGGAAGCAGGAGCTACATTTAGTCTGCAGGTAGCCAAGTGGAGATATGTAGTAAGTAGAGAACATTTCGCCCTGGAACCTGGGAACTAGAAATACAAATGTGGAATTGTACTTAGAGCCACGGGAGTTGAAAGAAATTATATAGAAATCCTGTGAAGGGAAAAGACATGAAGGTCTCAGGCTAGAACATATTTTCCTAAATAGATTTTGATTGAGACAGAAAAATGCCCTCTGAAACATCCTGCCTTGTTCAGTCGTACGTACAGCACATGGTAAGAAACCCGAGTATCCATATGTACGTGCGCTTTATGAGGGCAAATGATTAGATCTTACGTAAGGTTGGAAGTAACGTTGTTGTATTTCTAAGTCTGTTCTACTATATTACCTTCTTTCCCTTGGAAATGCCAAAGATAGTAATAACCATTTCTTTGCTTTTGGAAGAATCCTGGAAAACTTTGTTAACATAAAACATACTGTTTTTTGAATAGTTTGTTTTTTGTTGTTTTTTTTTACAGTGTATTTTCAACACATAAGATTTAGTTTAACGCTTTCTAATCGGTCAAACCGGTTACGTGTTATTATCTCTCCCTTCCTAATTTGGGGGGACTTCATGAAACAGAAAAAAAAGATAAAATGACATCTCCAAGGCCACAAAGTAAGAAGTTTTAGTAAAAAATGTATATCTTCTTACTTAGTTCGCTGATCCTTTTACAGCTTTTAACTCACTACATTGCATTTAACTCATTGAGATTGGGCTGGAACATGGTCCTGAAAATTAAGGGTCAGTCTAGTCTTTTAGGGTTTTTTGGTTTGGAGAACAGTAGTGAGTATCTGGTGAGACCACCTTAACGACCCATCTAAAAAATTAGGGGAAATAGGACTATGTACTTGCAAAGTTTCCCCAACTCCAAGTAGAAAAGTTACCTTGAAGGGTCTTAAACAAATTAGTCCCCTGGGATGATTCTGTAAAGCACTTTACTCTGTCAGTGGCTGACATTCAGAAATATCTGAATTCAAAGAGGGGCTTTCTTACTGAACTCATTAGCAGCATGCAGTCATTTAGGGAAGGAAGGAGATTGTCAAATATTAATACATTATATTAATGAAGCACTAAGAATTTTCTAAGTGGATCAAAATTTATAGATTTTCTTTCAGCTTTTCTAATCCTTTAGTACCAATTTGAGAATTTTATTATTTGTTTCTTAAATAAGACAGAGATAGGAATAAGCATTTATTACAATTGAGTGAATGATGAATACTACTCTTAGTCAGAATTTATGTACTTCTATTATTTTAACAAAATTGAACCTTAAGGGATTCAGGTCCTCTTATTTATGTAACAATCTTAAAAAACATGAATTCAATCTTTGCCTAGCAGAGGTAGTTTTTTAAATCAATGGAATATAGTACAACCACTTTGGAAAACAAGTGATTAATTACTTATAAAGTTAAACATACAATTAATATACCACCCTCGGCTAAATTCCACTCCAGGCTTTCACCCAAGAGGTGTGAACACGTTTATCTACACAAAGACTTGGACACAAATATTTGTAGCAGTGTTTTTCATGATATCCCAAAACTGGCAACAAGGAAAACGCCTATCAGTGGGTGCATGGGTAAACAAATTGTGTTATAGTCTTAGGATCGAATACCATTTAACAAGAGAAAGGAATGATAGATGTGTACAATAAGAGAATTCATACTGTTTTATTGATACGAAGTGATATGAAATCCTAGAACAAGCAAAGCTAATTTATAGTGACGGCATCAGTGACTGCCTGGGTCCAGTCATGAGGGGTGGGGATTAACTATAAGGAGCACAAGGGAAATTTTTCAGTTAATGAGGGAACCTTTTGAAGTGATATTCACATTTTAGTTTTTCTTAAAGTATATCTGGGATTTGTTTCAGGTGTGGTAAGGTGAAAGACACAGGGAAGACTACCTTTGAAAAAGGAGTTTGTCTCTTACAGATCCTGAGAGGGCGTGCCATGCATCCAGGGCCATGTTGGAAAGTTCCAGGGTTGGTCAGGAGGCAGAAGGAGCTATGGGAAAGTATGGCCTAGGGCCTTTATTGTGGTCTTCCTGGGAGAGGCCAGGCAGGGCAAGATAAGCAGTGTAGGATTGGCTAGTTGGGATGATTTTAGCAGCTCCAGGCCGTAGGGTGGTCCTCTTTGGCCTGTTCCTGACCTGGCGTGATTTAGGCCTGGGAAAATATTGGCAAGTTGTGTGACAGTAAGATAATGGAGGTGGTTGGGGGTGTGGACCCTGGATTGGTTTGTTTGCATATGAAACGAGTGTTCACAGGGGAGTTGTTTGCTGTCTCCAGGATTAGTTAGCCCTGGAAGGAGCACTCTGTCCTGCCAGCCAGGCCCCTAATATGAAAAAAGAATGTGATTACTACATTGGAGTATACGTTTGTATATGTGTTTGTTGTATGAAATTACTTAAAACAAGCTAGAAAAATTTATCCTCAAGTGCATTACATTTTTTCAAACAATACCTGAGTATATAAAGGACAGGGGCAATGTTGAATACTTGACAAGTATGAGTTCATTCAAGCAGTTTCTTTTTTTCCTCCTTTGTGTCATGATCGGTTTCATTTCCTTAATACATAAAAGAAGGTGGCTTTTTCAGTTATATGTTGTCTGGGGTCATACAACCTTTCTCAGTCCTTTACTCCCATGTTCCTAAGGTGTACTGGATGTATTATGGCAGAAAACCAAAGCTTCAGTCAGCTTCTCCCTCAACTTTTTCAGTAGCAGAATTTAATGTGTCCCATAGCTCGCTGTGGACTCGGTTGCATAGTTGAGTATCAGTAGTCATGAGGAAGTTCTTCCTTGTATCTGGGTGAAATTTGCCCCCTTATCGCTTGTCTCCCTCACTGGTCTTAGTGCTGCCTGCTGGAGCTACAGAGGGTGCCTCCAATCCTCCTTCCAAATAGCTTCTCTGCACATATGGAAGATGACTGTCATTGCTCCCTGAATTCTTTTATTGTCCAGGTTCGTCATCTCCCAGCTTCACTAAATCACTTTTCCCCATTACCTTGTTCCCATTCATTGTGTCGCTGATTTTCCTTTGATTCTAGTATCCAGCCCAAAAACGTTCTGTGCGTATTTCCATTGACGTGGTGCACACTTGTGTGTGTGTTCATGTGTGCATCAGAGAAAAAAAAGGGAGGCCGTATGGAGAGGGAAGGAGAATCTGCACGTGGGAGAGCACGTATGTGAATTTAGGAATCAGACACATACCTGAGGACATTAATTCTGGCTCATCCTGGTGAACTTGCACATGTTGCTTCATTTCTTTGAACCTCAGCTTCTTGACTTGAAAGGTGACAACTGCTGATCCTCACGTGAAGCTAAGAGGTATGTGTGCGTTACCTGGTAGGTCCCACGCATAGGAAGCACTCAGTGCGGAAGAGTTGGTGTCAGTGAAGCTCTCACGTGTGGATTTACCCATTCCAGTGCTAGCCTCTAACCTGGAACCGGTGCAAGAGTCACTGCACAGTACTTTAAAATCGAAAGTCACAGTAGAATCAAAACTAGGGAAGGCCTGTGGGACGAGCTCCTACCCAATCACATTATCTTAACATATAAAGAAGAGCCTGTTACAAATGACCAATGGTAAGGGACCCAAAACTTTATTACCTTTTTAAATATTTTCATATTTCAGGTTCTCCTGGCCACTTTTATTATATTATGGCATTTATCTGAATGACAGTGTATCAGGCAGGTGATGTATGACATGTTTCTTCTCTAGGAAATGGTTCCCTAGAAATAATAACCTAGATGAACAGCCATGTTGCAGCTCTGGTTGGTGCCCATATGCACACTACAGAGCATGCCCTTAAACACATAATCACACTGTGGTTAATGTTAGTAAGCTCATTGAGCACGGAGTCGGTGATTTTTATATATTCTGTAAGGTTCTTTATCTAAATTTATTTTTAGGGCAAGGTAGCATAACAAAGACAAGGCAATGTCTGCCTTAGCTTTCCTCAACTAGGAATAAATGGGAGATTTCCGTTTCCGGTACCATCAAGCTGTCACTTCTCAAGTAACCAATTCAACTGATTTTCATTTTCAACCAACTCTTAAAAAATGCCACATTAACTGAAATTAAAAGTACTCATATGAGTGATTTATAAAGCATATTGTCTTAAGTCTTGCTATAATTGATGGCATTCACTGTTTGCACGCATTAACATTTTTTTCCTTTCAGGTAGATTTTTCTACTTAATATACCTTTCAGCATTCTAGTGAGAAAAGTCAGGTTATAGTTATCAGAAATTGTATATACCGTGAAGGACGCACTGACTGCTAGTCCTGTATCATGGTGCCTTGAGAAAAGATGCATATTGACTTTGCTCGTGTGATATTTGAAAAATACTGTTAGATCTTATGTGACTTTTTATGCCACTTTTCCTCTAGCACATGTATATAAGGCACTTTTATTTTCAGCCCAATCAGAAGATGCAAGATTATGATTATTCATAAGTTTTCTTTAATAAGCATTAGGTGCATTTATTACCTAATTTATTCATTTTTCATAATTATAGTAGAGTTAAATACAGCAGTGCTTTATGTGGCAGAGGATGACATTAGACTCCATTTGAGCAAATTTTCTACTTTAAATACCAAACTATTGGGGGTACAGGTAAAATTATTTTAATGGCACTCCTTATCTCATGTAGCATTCCAGAGCAATAATATAAAGACTTGTCTTTTGTTTTCTTTTCTGATGGCAAAGATAGTATTTATTCATTAAGGAAACTTAGTCATATATCCATAAGGTGAAAAGGAAAGTACGCAGTAATTTAATCCCCCACTCAGAAATAGCCCCTTTTAGAGGTGCCTGGGTGGCTCAGTTGGTTGAATATCTGACTCTTGATTTCAGCTCAGGTCATGGTCTCGGGGTCCTGGGATTGAGCCCTGCGTTGGGCTCCGTGCTCAGCTAAGAAATATCCCCTTTTAATATTTGGTAGTTTTCCTCATACATATATGGGGGAAAGTATTGAACCATACCTCTCTGTAACCAGCCCCTTAATACAAAAATGTATGATAAGCATTTTTCATATTTTAAATATTTTAAGAAACATTGTTTGTAATAGCTTTATTGTAAAAATATCCTAATTTACCTAGGGGCTTTACTTTTTGTGTGTATTTTAAATGGCACCCTGAAGAATTTTAAAAAGGTAATAAAGATGATGATAATGAAGATGGATGGCAGTATAGTTTTGCTCATTATCATGATGACTTTCTGCAGTGGAAGGAAGGTATGAATCAAGAGGAATGCAGAACTTTAAGGCTCAGGATGCATATTGCAAAAATATCCCCCAGAGTCTCCATGCAAATATCTCCCATTAAGTGCGTTGCCTTGTTCTGTTGGTTTCTTTTGATGTGCTGAAAGCAAAATTTTGATGTAGTCCCAATTGTTTATTTTTGCTTTTTGTTTCCCTTGCCTGAGGGAAGAAATGTTGCTAAGGCTGATGTCAAAGAAATTACTACCTGTGTTTTCTTCTAGGAGTTTTATGATTTCATATTTAGTTCTTTAATCCATTTTGAGTTTATTTTTTTGTATGGTGTAAAAAAGTGACCCAGTTATATGTAGTGGTCCAGTTTTCCCGACATTATTTATTGAAAAAACAGTCTTTTCCCCATTGTATATTCTTGCCTCCTCTTGCATAGATTAACTGACCCTGTAATCATGGGTTTATTTCTGGGCTCTGTTTTCTGTTCTGTTGATCTGTGTGTCTGTTTTTGTGCTGCTGCCATACTGTTTTGATTACTGTAGCTTTGTAGTATAGTTTGAAATCTGGAATTGTGATGCCTTCAGCTTTGTGCTTCTTTCTCAAGATTGCTTTGGCTATTTGGGGTCTTTTGTCGTTCCATACAAATTTTAGTATTACTTTTTCTAATTCTGTGAAAAACTGCTGTTGATATTTTGATATGGATTGCATTGAATCTGTGATTGCTTTGGGTACTATGGACATGTTAGTAATATTCTTCTAGTTCCTGAGCATGGAATATCATCTCATTTGTTTGTGTTGTCTCTAATATCTTTCAACAGTGTTTTATAGTTTTCAGAGGATAGGTCTTTCAACTCCTTGGTTAAATTTATTCCTAGGTTTTCTTCTTCTTTTTGGTGCAATTGTAAATGGATTGTTTTCTTAATTTGTTTTTCTGCTGCTTCTTTGTTAGTGTACAGAAATGCAACAGATTTCTGTATATTAATTTTGTATCCTGTGACTTTACTGAATCCATTTATAAGTTCTAATAGTGGAGTCTTTTTTTTGGGGGGGGGTGTCTCTGTAGGGTTTTCTATATATAGTATCATGTCACGTGCAAATAGTGAAAGTTTTACTTCTTCCTTACCAATTTGGATGCCTGCTATTTCTTTTTCTTATCTAATAGCTGTAGTTAGGACTTCCAATACTTTGTTGAATAAAAGTGGTGAGAGTGGACATCCTTGTTTTGTTTCTGATCTTGGGGGAAAAGCTCCTAGTTTTTCCACATTGAGTATGATATTAGCTGTGGGTTTTTCAAATATGGCCTTTATTATGTTGAGGTATGTTCCCTCTAATCCACTTTGTTGAGGGGTTTTTAATCAGGAATGAATGTGGTATTTTGTCAAATGCTTTTTCTACATCTATTGAGATGATAATGTGTTTTTGTCCTTTCTCTTGTTAATGCGAGGTATCATATTGATTGATTTTCAAATATTGAACCACCCTTGCATCTCTGGAATACATCTTACATGATCATGGTGAATAATTTTTTTAATGTATTGTTGAATTCAGTTTGCTAGTGTTTTGTTGAGGATTATTGCATCTGTGTTCATCAGGGATATTGGCTTGTAGTTTTCTCTTTTTGTATTGTCTTTGTCTGGTCTAAAATTTAGTTTGTAATTGTTGCATTCGTGTTAAGAGGAATGTTGGTCTGGAGGTTTCTTTCCTTCTAGTTGTCTGGTTTTAATATTGTATAATATCTGTATAATATTGGCCTCATAGAATTAGATTGTTATAATTCCCCCTCCTTTTCAGTTTTCTAGAAGAATTTGTGCATAATTGGTATTGTTTCTTCTTTAAATATTCATTAGATTTCCACAAACCAACCGTTGCGGACTGGAGTTTTCCTCAAGGAAGGATTTTTAACCAGAAATTCAATTTCTTTGAAAATGTAATGTCACTTCTTGAGTGAGCTTTGGTAATTTGTGTTTTTCAGGAAAATTGTTCATTTAGTTTAAATTATCAAATTTATTGCCAAAATGTTGTTTGTAATTATCCCTATTATCTTTTTAATATATCTATAGTGAGGTTACCTCTCTTATTCCTGATAACTGGTCATTTGTGTCTTCTTTCTTCTGATTAATTAAGCTAAAGGTTTATCAAAGTTATTGATATTCTTAAAGAGTCTGCCTTTGATTTATTTTTATCTGTTTTTCTGTTGTTCATTTCACTTATTTACTGTCCAATCTCTTATTCTTTTCTTCCACTTACTTTGGGTTAAATTTGCTTTTTCTGGTTTTTAAGGTAGAAACTGAGGTTGTTGACTTGAGGCCTACTTTCTTTACTAAAAGAGATGCTTAGTATTCTAAATTTCTCTCTGTGAACTGCTTTTTGGTATGTTGTATTTGCTTTTCATTCAGTTCAAAAAATGTTATAATTTTCATTTTGATTTCTTCTTTGAATCCATAGGTTATTTATAAGTGTGTAACTTAATTAACAAATATTTGAAGATTTTCCAGGTAATATTTGTGTTTTTTGTTTTCTACTTTAATTTCACTGTGGTCAGAGAACATGCATTATATGACTTGAATCCTCTTAAGTGTATTGAGACTTCTTTTATGGCCCAGAATATAGTCTGTCTTGATAAATATTTCATGTGCACTTGAAAACAATGTATATTTTGTGGTATTGGGTGGAATGTTTTATAAATATCAATTAGGTCAAGTTGACCTCTAATATCTTTAGTGATTTTCTGTCTCTTATTGAGTATTGATTATGAATTATTGTCTGTTTTTCCTTGCAGTTCTATTAGTTCTTGTTTTATGTATTATGAAGCTCAATTATTTGGACCATAAACATTTGGGATTATTATATCTTTTTGATGAGTTGACCTTTTATAATTATGAAATGACCTTCTTTTTGCCTGGTAATATTCATTGCTTTATAATCTACTTTTTCTGATACTAATATAGCCACTCTACTTTTCTTTTATCTGGTACAAACATGATATATCTTTTTCCATTCTTTTACTTATAATTATCAAATTTATTGCCAAAATGTTGGCAATAAATTTGTATCTCCATATTTAAATTGCCTTTCTTATAGGCAGCATATAGTTGGGTCTTGCTTTTTTAGCCAAACTTTATCTTTTATTGGGATATTTAGATCATTTATATTTAATATGATTATTGATATGATTAGGTTTTGATCTATCATCTTGCTGTGTTATTTCTATTTGTCCCATCTGTTTTATTCTCTTCTTCTGTTTTCCCTTGAAAAACTGAGTATTTTTATGATTCCATTTTTTAATTGTTAGTAAAAGCTAAAATTCTTTGTTTTGTGATTTTCATTGTTCCTTTGAGATGTATAATATACATGTTTAACTTATCATAATCTACCTTGCAGTCATATTGTACCACTTCACTGATAAT
This sequence comes from Ursus arctos, assembly GCF_023065955.2. Taxonomy (NCBI): domain Eukaryota; kingdom Metazoa; phylum Chordata; class Mammalia; order Carnivora; family Ursidae; genus Ursus; species Ursus arctos. Next base: position 8,070,068 of record NW_026622986.1, read on the forward strand.
AAAAGAACTTTACATTTGTATACTTATATTAGTCCCCCTCAACTTTTGTCCTATTGTTATATCATCTTGCATATGTTATAAACCCCACATTGCATTCTTAATTATTTTTATTCAAATAGTTATATTTTTAGGAGATTTAAATATTAAGAAAAAAAGGCTTGTACCATACAGTTCCCATTTCTATTATTTTTGCTTCCTATGTATAGATCATATTCTAATCTAGCATTCCTTCTGCCTAAAAAACATCATTCAGCATTTTTATCGTGTAAGTGAACTTGTATTTTTTCAGCTTTTGTATTTATAAAATACCTTCATTTCTCCTTTATTTTTTAAACATACTGTCTCTGAACATAGAATTCTAGGTTACAGGTTTTTTTCTTTCAGTACTTTAAAGATGTTGCTCCACTGTTTTCTCACTTGCATTGTTTCCAACAAGAAATCCTCTATATGTAATGAATCTTTGGAATGCCTTTAAAAATATTTTTCACTAGTTTTGAGCAATTTGGTCATGATATGCTTTGGTGTAGTTTTCACTGTTTTTTATGCTTCAGGTAATTTTGAGCTTTTTGGGTCTGTGTGTTTATGGCTTTACTCAAATTTGGAAAAATTTCTGCCGTTATTTCTAAAATGATTTTTTTTTGTCTTTCCATTTTTCTCCTCTCCAATTACTGATATATTAGGCTGCTTGAAGTTGTCCTATAGCTCACTAATCATTTATTCCTTTCTTTTCTTTTTCTTTACTTTTTTTTTTTTTTTTACTCCCTTCTTCCCGAGTTTCATTTTGGAAAATCTCTAATTACTATGTCTTCAAGTTTGCTAACATTTTCTTTTGACATAGGTAATATGCTGTTAATCCCATCCAGTGTATTTTCATTTATATATTATAGTTTTCATCTCTGGAAATTTTATGTGGGTCTTTTTTATATCTTTCCTGTCTTCCTGTCTATTTTTAACTTTTTGAACATATGAAATGCAGTCCTTAATTACAGTTAGAACTTAATGTTCTTGACTGCTAATTCTAACATGTGTGTCAGATCAGGGTCAGTTTTGATCATTGTCTGCATTATGGCTCATGTTTTCCTGTTTCTTTGTATGCTTGATAATTTTTAATTACATGTCAGATATTATGAATTTTAGACTTTGTTGGGTGATGGATATTTTTATAGGTCTGTTCTAAATGTACAGTTAAGACACTTGGAAATGGTTTTTTCCTTTTCAATCTTGCTTTACAATTTATTATATGAAACCAGAAAAATGTTTGGTGTAGGGCTTGATTATTTCCCCGACTAAGGCAAGACCCTTCTTTGTCCTCTATTTGATGTCCTGTGAATTAGGAGTTTCTTCAGTCTGGCTGGTAGGACGAGGTGATATCCCTGCCCTTCTGTGAGTGTTGAGCCCCTTGGCTCTTCCCCTGACCTCAGGTAGTTTCTTTACTTGCATGTGCTGATCAGTACCTGATGCAGACCCTCTTCTTTGCTCTTTCTTTCTCTTTCTAAGCAGCTCTCTTTTCTCCATTACTCTGGGAATCTCCACCAGGGTTCTCCCTCCCTACAACATTGTCATACAGCTCTTCTCATTTATTTCCTGTCTCCCGAGGGAACAGCCTTTTGTAATCTGTTGTCCAGTGTTTTGAAGTATCATATCACATATTTTGTCTATATTTTGGTTTGTTTCAGGCAGGAGGACAAATCTGGTCTCTGTTACTCAGTCTTGGCTGTAGCAGAAATCATACCTTTTAATTTTGGCTAATTTTCTATTTAAAAACATTTAAAATTTTAAATAGAAAAATTCATCCATCTTTACCTTAATGGCTTCTGTCTTCGGCGTCATGTTTGAAACACTTCTGTGTTTGAGGGCTTATAAAACATTTACCTATATTTTTTTCAAGGTCTTTCACTGCCTTATTTTTATATTCAAATGTTTTGAATATACATTGTATTATAGACAATTTGGAAAATAGCTAAATTGGAGGCGAAAACACTTGAAGTGCCTCAACAAACACATTGCCAGTACACATCTTAACGTATTTCCTGTCATGCATTCTACTATACCTTTGTTTTTTATATAGTTGTATCCTAGGGTGTATGACATTTACCATGTTCATTCAGTGCATTTTCCATCTTGCTACATAATCTTCATAATTGTACCTTAATGACTGAATTATATTTCATCAAATGAGTACACTGCAATTATGCTACCTTTATCCATATTGCTAAACATTTGAGTTATTTCTTCTTAAATAGAGTTTATGAAACATAATTATCTGGCAGGGCATTTTTAGGGAATCTTAATTTTGCCAACCTTTTCTTTTTTTTTGCCACCGTGGGCAGAGATGCAGATACAGTTCCTCTCTCACTGTGTCATTGCTTCCGCCTCCAAGCCCATACCAGTACACTCCGTACAACCCAGTCTGTATACAAATGAGGAGGAAATAAAAACATTAGTTTCTTAATAGTGCAGTATCCATTTCTTATTACTCAGATCATTATAAACAGGAAGAATTTTTAAAGAGCTTATAATGTACATTTTTCATATGTATTAACAAGGCATCTGAATTCTTTTCTAATTATTATTTGTGCTTGGTTATTTTTAGGGAAGTTGCTATTCAAGTCCAATACATCATAATGCAGAATTCTTTATCAGTACCACCAAAAGATCAAGGTAAGATAAACTGTGCTGAGGAAAATGGTAACGCGTTTGTTATAAATAGTGGAAATTGACACAGTCAGCCCACTATCCCCTGACCAGAGGTAATTTATTTCCTGGAACTAAGAACAAAATGCTAATTATATCGGAAAGTTGATTTCCTTTGGTAAATTACTGAAGTGTATGGAAGGACATGTATCCATGACTGAGAACTCCACGAGAGCAGGGCCATCTCATCCCACACAAAGCTCATGGAACCCAGCCCATTAGCTGGCAGTTAGTTGGCACCAATAGATGTCAGATGCAATTATCGAGTATTGGTTTTGGTGAAGCTGGATGACGTGTTTAAGTGAGCAGATTATATACATATATATGTAATATGTATATGTATATATATTTTTTATATATATGTATATATATATTTTATATATATGTATATATATTTTATATATATGTATATATATTTTATATATATATATATATTGGTTTTGGTGAAGCAGGATGACGGTTTACGTGAGCAGACTATATACATATATATGTAATATACATAATATGTAATTATATATATATACATATACATATTCTTATACACACGCACACACACAATACACATGTAGAGAGAGGGGATATTCAGTAATACATTTCTTTGACTTGTTTCTTCCCACAGTCATTTAAAAAGAAACAGGAAAAACCATTCCCCAACTCCACATGATTTATAAAGAAAGTCAAGGTTTTTTAACAGGAACTCCTAGAGGTTTCAGAAAAGCAGTTTATAGGTGGAGATAGAGTCTTTTCTGAATAAAGAGTAAGTAAATTTCCTTCACTGTCAAAAGCAAACTCTGACCTTTAGGAAGAATTCAAGTCTTTCACCTGCCCCTACATATTCTCTTCTACACAAAAGAAGTTTTGATACGTATGTGAAAAAAATAACATCTTTAATGATGCAAAATTGGGCTTCCTTCATGGAAGACATAACTTTTAGTGAATGGAAGGAATTTGCCACAAAGAACCCTAACCAAAGCAAACACTCTTTGATCTCTCTACCAAAAGGAAAGGCAGCGTCATAACTGTTAAGAGCATGGAGTCTAGGTCTTACACTCAGTTCTACCACTGAAGTGCATATCTTAGGCACATCACTTGACTCAGCTTTCTCATCTATAAATCTATAAAATGAACATAGTAAGTACTACCGTCATGTGGGGATGAAAGGAGATAATACACGTGAAATCACCCAGCATATTCCTACTTGTATACTAGGTACTATAAGATGATAGTGGCTATACTCTTAATGGTTGTTATTAATATCTGGGCTCCCAACATCTGAGGAGGCTGATATAATGAGATGAGTGTGGCTGCCTCCTGCTTCAGGTGCCTACTGGCCTTAAAAGACCAAACATGATCCATGGGATTGCAAGGGAAGTAAACACAGAGAGGACCTCTGGCTTACTTCTGGTCCACACATTTGGCCAAGAGAGAGTAAGAGTCCTTGAGATTCACACAAGATCCAGCGCTGAGCACAAGGGCAAGAAAGGACGAGAGCAACCCTAACTAGAAGTAAAAAGTGTGCGTTTTCTCTCAGTGTTTTCTGGTGTGTATCCTTTGGCAGATTTTTGCCGTAGTAGGTAGCTGATCAAGAGTTTGGAAACTTAGTGTCCTAGCTGGTATCACCTTGTTCATCTGAGCTAGACGTGTGACTGCTTAGAAGGAAGAGCACGGGACTGAATGTCAGGAAAGCTGGCCTCCTTCCCCACATCTACTGCCAGCCGGCTGTTTATTTTGCTCGTAAGCCTCGGTTTCCCCATTAGTAAAGCCCGGATTACTAGATATTCTTCTCCATCTCTAAAAGGTTATACATCTTTGTGTAACGAAGCACTGAGCTGGTTGGTTTCCGGCTGATATGGGGAGTCATTCCTGTCACCTCTCACACCTCCTGCCTCCTTTGTTTCTCATGAAAGCTTACTCTGTTTCGTTTTCATGTCTACCTCTGGCGCTGTTGCATAAGCTTAGTTACCCCCCTGGGCTTGGCCAGAAAATAACGCCTGCAAGCCTAGGTAGGAGTTCAGTAGCTCTAGGAAAAACTTTGTCTGCCTTTTTGGGACCAGGAATTCTTGAGCCCCAAGCCCACAGTTTAACAGAGAAAAGATACAATAAGTAAAAGAACTCAATTAATCAGGTGCCTCCACTGTGGTAGTCACTCTGCCCACAACTTTACAGTCTTTGTTTTCTTTAGTCCTCACCATAAGTGAGATACAGTCTTTATTTGAAAGGTCCAGGGAGATTGGTTACTTTTACCAAGATCACCAGTCAGGGAAGTGACTGAGCCAAGATATGAACCCAGATCTATCAAAATCCAAAACTCACTATTTGTCCCCCGTGTCACACTGTAAATCTATAAAGAATATTTCTAGTTCTATTTTTAGATCATTCCCCTGTTTTTCTCTGAGCAAACATACTAATTTATATTTCTGTCATTAAATGTAATCAGTTATATGACATGAGAAGTGTGCTGGGCACATGTCATTTGTTAATTAAATGCTGAGTAATTTATTTACCACATCATTGCTGGCTATCTATAAATTATGACACTTAAAAATTTCAGACTTGTAAACACACATGCACATATATTCTAGATATTAATGTATGAAATCCAGGTAGGATATTACCAACAGAGTTGTGGGGCTTAAGAAAATCCAGTGTATCACATAGTATCTCCTAACAAAATTTCCATGGTGGGAGCAGATTTAATGATCACCAATATAATAGTTAACCAGTCAGATCTAAAGATCTGAGGGATCCAAAGATAAATCAGACACAGCCTGTGCTTTTACAAAACATAAAATCCTATTAGAAGAGCAGACATGTATGAATTAACTAGAAGAACGCATGACAAATGCTGTATTAGAAGTGAGTATGACGTCCTTTGCGAACCTGATGAAGGGACAGTTGGTTAGGCCACAGGCTGATGTTTTGGGGGGGAAACACACCAGAGGAGATGATATTTGTTCAGGACATTAACACATGTATAGAAGACAGCCAAGTGGAATTTAGGGGTCAAGGGATATGGATTTAACGCTGGGAAAGAACTGGAGGAAGCTAATTAGAAATTCTGGTGCCTTCTATATAAATGTTTTCTAATTTTGGATAAAGAGATTTAATATCATAGTATCACTCTAATGGTAATTTGTAGTATATTAAAAGCTTTCCATTATAATTTAGTGTCATCATTATTCCTCTCTGTGTGAAAGAATTACTTATCGAATCCCCAGAAGTTCATTAGACTTACTTCATTACAATTTTCTGCCTTCTCATGCATTTAGGATTTGGGGATAGGATTTATGGTTTTCCCATAACTTTCTGGTTTTTTGTTTGATATTTTCAAATGACAAGATAATAGAAATATAACGGGTAGGCATTTTGTGTTGGAAAATAGCAAATCGTAGCAAGTAATAAACCACGCTTTTGGGAAAAAAAAAAAAAAAGCATGACAACAACAGGATTAGGCCAACTACAGCTGTTGTAACTTCTACTTTAAATTTGTTGAAGGACAGACAAAATCACCACAGTGATTGAAAATGCACATGAATTTACTTACTTGCCAGATAAGGAAACATACAAATGAGCAGCTCTGCCACATGGTTCTCTGACGGGGACAGCTTATGTTTTCCGTGTGCTAGAAAGTTCACTGTGGTGATGCCGATGAAGGATCAACGTTTGTACCCTGGAGAAGGCAGGATGAATTGTCAGTCTCCACGTAGTTGGTTAAAACAAATCCTGCTGTTCATTGGACAGGAAAGAGTTTTCATTTAAGCCCAGGGAGAGTCTGTTTCACTGGAGTCTTTCCAAATTCTTTGTCCTCTGCTGGCTTCACAATTCAGTTTTGCCATTGACGAGGCAAGGGTGCCGCAAGTAGAAAGGTCTCCTTACCCGGGTCTTCTAATGTTCTTCTCAGCTCTGTCATAACATTTGTATTGCTCAAAGATAGTTTTCAAATTGTAAGGGCTATTTTTAGTCAATGAGAGTAGTAATAAATGGGGGTGAGAACACAGCAGATGCTTTGAGGCAAGAGGGTCTTAATGACCCCCTTTGGAACCACTGCAGTTAGCTAAATATGCGCTGTCAACCCCGACTCATTTCCAAAACCTGTACAGTGGTTAACTGTGCAGTCGTGGCCGTTACTGCGTATCATGTGAATTCAGATTTGGATCTGGGGGAAAAAAAACACACCTGGATTTGCTGATTTAATAAAATGCTTTTACAATAATTATGGTACAGCCTAAAAATATTAAGACTTAAAAATATAGTATATATTTTTTACATAGTATACATCCAGACATAAACATTTTAGTATTCGTGAGTATAGCATGTTAGAACTCACGGAACACTTGGGGAAAGTAGTGAATATTCTTTTTTTTTTTTTCTAAGTTTACCAAAATATTCTTATTTCAGGTTCTTTATAAACTTCTTGAATTTTTTTTTTTTTTTTTTTTTTTTTTTTTTTTTTTTTTGTCTCTGGCCGGCTTTCAAGCACTTTGGCATGTAGTGACTTCTCATATATAGGTTCCTGTGAGCCTCTGGTCACAACACAACATTTTCATCAGCTATCAGTACAGAACCTAGTTTTGTGAGGAGTCCTTAACCCTGAACCCACAGACAAAACATGATCACTCATGCCTAAACAAAGCTGATCTAACACATGTATTTTTTCTACAAGGCACATCAGTGTCTTCTCACACTTAGGAACACTGGACAGCATAGCAGCCCTGTGCTTGAGGGCTATTTTAAACAGTGAGATCACCAACCAAAAAGGAAAAAAAGAAGACAAATGTGACACTAAATAGAGCACGAAAATGACACTTGTTTGTAATAGAAGAGCTGAAGGAAGGCAGAACATCAGCCACTGCTGAGGGTGTGCACATGGAGTGACTCACGTGTTTCGTTTGTGCGTGTCCACAGAGGACCATGCAAGTGTCACCGGTATGGATTTGGGGACTGCAAAGAAATTTTAGCAAGCAGGCGAATTTGTACCTAGGGAATCTGGAAACAATGAGGATCAACTGTATACAAATGTACCTTGTAAATTCTTTTAAAGCACAATGTAAATCTCAGAATAATTTACAGAATAAGTTACTTTGGGTAACATTTAACTCAGGTATAATAATTTTGTGCAAAGTTGATATTATCGGTGTCAAGTTAATAAAGTAATAAATGTAGGGCGCCTGGATGACTCAGTCGGTTAAGTGTCTGCGTTCAGCTCAGGTCATGATCTCAGGGTCCTGGGAATGGAGCCTTGCATCTGGCTCCCTGTTCAGTGGAGAGTCTGCTTCTCCCTCTCCCTCTGTCCCTTCCCTACACTCGTGCTCTCTCTCTCTCAAATAAATAAAATCTTAAAAAAAGAAAAATAAAGTAATAAATATATTATTTGAAAGAGACCACAAGTTCTTAGCTCCGTAAAGCTGTGAGTACAACTACTAATGCTAATTCTTAGCTCTTCAGCCCTCACATTTAATGCACAGTAGCAAGGAGAACCACTATAATCTGATGCTTTGCGTTTAGTGGTTAACATGACTTTGTGACCTCATTATTGGCGGGCGTGGGGGGGGAGGCATTCCCTAAGTATTACCAAAATATTATGTTTCCAAATATGTGGCATTCGTATGGAAACATTTTGATCTTAACTAGTGGTGTAAATGCTGTTCTTGGACTTTTGGTACCATTTTATGTTGTAGACCAAGTACAAATTGACATTTTCAAGCTGGTTTTGGTTAACTTACTTAATGTTGGAAATTGGAACTTTCCAGTGTAATAACCTCTGCAGAATACTACTATGGATTATTAGCATGTTATGCTGTTGACAGAAGTACAAATGGAAAACACACATACCTCTAGAAATTTCCTCGTAGAACAAAATGGAAATGACCTGGGTGGCCTCAGGCTTATCAGGTCGACCTTATACTGGAAGTTATTTTTCCTATTTTTGAGATAAAGTGCTAGGGTTTAGAATATTCTTATTAGTAAATTTAGATTATGAGTATCTTTGTTGTTTGAAATAGCCATATTTCCACTGCTTAAAAAGCAGGCCACTAATCAGAGAGTCCGCTTGGGCATGTATCAATGTCAGTGTGGCCATTTGGCAGCAGAGTCTCTCAGAAGCTCCAATTAACCATGCAAATATATTTCATAGCATCACATTCCACTTTGTCAGAACCCCCGCTGCCTTTATATTATTAACATAAATGCAGGTGCAAATAGCATTTATGTTCTTTGATAGAAAGCAGTTGGAGACATTTCACTGAGGGACACAACACTTTCAGATTGTGTACATCTGTTCAAATAATGTATCCAGCCCCAGTGACATGAACACAAGGATGGAAACATCTGCCCCTGAGACCATTTGCCATATAACAGATGCTTACATCTTTATTTATGCAGATGGTTGGTATGATGAGTTGAGCTGGGATAAAAGCAAAGAAGTTTGACAGAGGTATTTAGGATGCTATGCAAGCCAGAAATGTAGGCTAGGCATTTCATGTTTGTAAAAGTCTAATACTAATAACAGAAATGCATAAGTCTTGTAATGCTTTAATGGAGTAAACATACTGTCCATCTGTAAATTAATTGGCACCAAAATTGTAAAGATATTTACAGAAATTCCAACATCTAACTTATACTAGAAACAAAAATGTGTTAGTTTGGTTTTGATAAAATTTTAAAAGATTTTGAGTGGTTTTGTTACAAGTTCTTTAAAAACGGTGTTTTAAAAGATTATATACTACCAAGAGAATCTTGTGATGACATTTCTTAAAACTGGGGGAAAATACATTAGTTTAAATATAATTTATGAGATATACCATGAATATAAATTCAAACTAAGTAAAATAAATTTCTGAAGCATTACACCTTTATATTTTTATCAAGCATTTTACTATTGAATCTTCATTCTAACATTTCCAACTACTGACATTTAATTGATATTTTTATTAGGATAAATTACCTTTAAAGGCTTTATTTTCAAAACTCTGTCCTATGGATCTGCCATATTATATTCTTACAGGAAACAACAGTGAAGGAAACAAAAACTTATCAACCAATAGCAAGACATTTCTAGATTTTATCTTCTGTTCTCATTCACATACTCAACAAAAAAAGATCATAGAATCTCAAAAGAGCTGGGACATTAGATTTTATCTAGTTCAGCAGTTCTCGAACTTTTTAGTTTGAGGACCCCTTTATACGCCTAAAAATCTGAGGACTCTAAGAACATTTGTTTATGTCTGTTATATGCATTGGTATTTATCATATTTGAGATTATAAACTGAAAATATACATATATTTGTGAATTCATTTTAAAATAACAAGCTCATTACAGCTTAATATAAATAACCTATTTGTGTAATTAGAAACAATTAGTGAGAAGACTGGCATTGACTTTTGTTTTTTGCAAATATGTTAAAAGTCTGGGTTCATGAAAAATGTCGGAGTCTCATATCTGGCCTTACATTCAGTATGTTGAGATATGTCATTTATGTTGGGGTGTTTGTACAAAATCCAGCTTTACAGTAACTGGAAACAGAGGGAGTATAGTAGCCTTTTCAGATAATTGTGTCTATTTTTTTTTTCAATATAACACCAAAATGTGTCTGAAAACTGTAACTGACTTTAAAATGAGTCAGGTCACTTCTTAAAGTTCAGTTGTGATGAGAAATTTGAAACCATGTCAAGGTGCTTCTTGTATTCTGCTACTTTTTGGTTTGTCTTACACTTGAGTGAGTCTTTTACCCATCCGTATAGCCTCAGGTATTGGTAACTCATTGAGTTTGCAGATCTTCTATACATCATTTTATTCAGTATTTGAAAGATCCTCTTTGTTAATGTAACCACTAGTCTCATCTCAAAAATCATCGAGTATTGGGAAGCTTCAAGCTCCCAGTGATGAATTCATGTTTTCCAAACTTCTGCTGCTTTTAAGAATGATTTTTATCACTGGCAACAGTTACCATCAGATGTTTTTTCTTGTAGTGACAAGCTCTGTTCGTTCACTTTTGAGGAAATGTCTGCCAAATACCTAAGTTTGACCATGCTCTTTCAACATGTGTCTGTCAGATGTAGTTTCAAGTAGAAGTGGTGTTCCAGGACAAAAGCTGCTAGTTTACCATCGCAACTCCGTGGCACAAGTGCTTTTCCTCAAGTCGTCCTTCGGTATGCAGCAGAGGTTCTATGAGTATGAACCATCTCATCACACAGAATTTTAAAAAGGCATGTAAGGATCATGGTTTTTATAAAACTAAAATTTCGTACTGCTTCTGTGTTGTTGTACTGAGAGGATGTGTTGGTAAAGAATATGGCTGTGTGGACAGTTTGCGGTCATTGCCTGAATTCAGTCTAAGGTGCTAAGGAGCAGTTTTACCAGTTCTCCCTTTTGTCCCATCAGTGCAACAGACGCAAAGGCCAACACATTGGAAAAGGCTAATGGCATCTTGTTATTAGTATGAGAAGACAGTGTTGGGACCCTTCCCAGGGTTGGCAGACCACACTTTGAGAAGTGATGATCCACTGTAATCCTTTCTTGTTAAAGGAAGCAACTGAAGGCCAATAAGGATTATTATCTTGCTCAGACCCATTCCCGTAGCAAAAGGAAGAACCAAAGCCAGACCTCTGCCCTCCTTCTTATATGTGATGTAATTTGTTTGCTTTTCCCTGAGAAACTCCCTCTCCCCGCCCCCAACCAAAAAACGAAAATCCCCCAGATCCAAACCCTAGGCCACAGCACTGATGTTTGATCAAGTTTATTAAAGGGGCAGGACTTGCCACATGAGGAATTCAGAAATTCTTTCAACATTTTTGGACTTTTTCATTCAGTTCCAGTGTTCTTCAATGACTTCAGGTTCAAAAGCAAGTGGTATAGGTTTAGAAAATCTATGTTATTTCTAAAATTATAAAAGACCTTGGTAATGACCTTTTTTCTTCATTTTTGCTCATGATAAAAAACTACTTTAAATCAGTACTTGGATGTGTCATTAAATTAATTGTGTAATTGTTGCTTTAAAGAAGTCACATTTTGGTGTGAGCCTGATTTGCTCACCAGAAGCTCTGTAAAAGAAGGCCACCCAGGCAAGAGTGGCCAGGACACTGAAGGGAATCACTCTGTGTATTAACTGCCTCTCCAGCAATGATACTATGGATTCCTATTATGTGGCACTCACCAGCCACTGGAGGAGACTGACATCTGAACAGATAAATTGCAAAACATTTAGTAATAAGTTCAGTGTGTTGGAATGTAAGGGGAACAGCTTTGGTGCCAGACAGACCTGGGTTCCTATCTAACTCTCACCAGCCTTGTGCCCTTACAAGAAATACTCAGTTTCCGTGTCTGTAGACTGAAGATGTTAATATTGAGAGTTGGTGGAGGATTAAGTGAGATATAGTTTAAGCGCCCAATCTGACTCCGACAGGAGGACATTTTAGTACTGCACAATGGATTTTAAGGGTATAAGGGATTGAGGGATGAATACAAGTTGATGAGTAGACAGAGACCGTATACACTAACTACTATTAAATTTTCTCATGAAGAAAAGAGATAGGGCAGTAGCTTGAAGAGGAGATAGAGCCCAAATACTCTTTACTGGTGTTTTGGATTTTATATTTTTGTGTTCAGCAAAAGCAAAGGAGAAAGCAAGACAATATAGTTGAACATCAATAGTTCACTCATTTAGTGAATAACATACTGTGCGATGGCTGTGTATCAAATACTGATCTGGGTACTGAGGTCTTGGCAGCGAACAAAATAAGCTTCTCTTGCTTGGAGCTTATATTCTAGCAGGAGGAGACAGCTAATATAATATTATAATGAAGGACAGTTAAAGCAGAGAAAGAAACAGCAGGTGATCGCATGGGGCTGAACAGGTACTTTTAGATAGGATGGTCAGGGAAGGCTGGGAGCTCACTGGTAGTAGAGGATCTCTGAGGCAGCATGAGGAGCCTGGAGAGAAACATGGGGTGCAGAACAGGGTTGGAAATACTCCCATTTCCTTACTCTAAAATGCACATTTTTTCACATTTTAGTGTCTCAGGACTTGAGGTAGATGAATTGTATATTTAGAGTAACAGTGCTTCTCCCTCCTTTCCCGTCACCCCAGAATAGGTAAATTTATTTATGTAATTTAATTACATACTAGATTTTAGGAATAGAAAGAAGGAATAGTAAATGATTTTCTACTTAATAACTTCTCTTTTGTCCACAAGGTCTTAGTCACTCCAGGCCACTGTAACAAAGTACCATAGAATAAGTGGCTAAAAACAACAGAAATTTATTTCTCACAATTCAGGAGACTGAAAGTATAAGGTCGGGGTGCCAACATGGTCAGATTCTGGTGACAGCTGTTGGGGAGGAAAAATTTTCCCTCTACCCTTTTTGGTTCTTTGGCTGACCTAATAATAAAATTAACATAGGACAGGAGAAAAACAAATTTAATTATGTCTAAATGGAGGCCCCACAAAGACAGTGTGACCCAAAGACAAGTTGGGCAATTGAGGTTTATAGGCCATCCTGAGCTAAGGAATGAGATAGGGGCCTGGGGCTCCAAAGAGGAGGAGGGTAATTCATAGGATGATAAGAAGAACAGATGTTTAGTAATTAGATGTTTGCCCTGTCATACAGATAGGGCATTCGGTTAAAAGTTATCTCTGGTAATAGCCCTCTCTCCGAGCCAGGCTCCCTAGCAAAATTCTTTTAGGTAGTTAGGAAGAGGTAAAAGTTTATCTTGAGTCTTCTGGGTCTGGATTGCCTTCAGCTCAAAATAATCCACATGTCAAAGTAACATATTTGGTGTCATGTATTCTGCTCCCCTTCAGAGCCCTCTTCTGGGTTACAACCTGCTATCTTTTTATTGTATTCTTATGTGGCAGAAAGAAGGCAAAGAGTTCTGTGGGGTCCCTTTTATGAAGACATTAATGCTATTCTTAAGGGCTCCACCCTCATGACCTAATTATTTCCCAGTGGCCCCACCTTTTAATACCATTATGCTGGGGCATTAGGATTTCAACATACGAATTTGGGGGGAATACAAACATTACGTCCATTGCAAGGTCAATGCCAAAAATCATTGGCAAGAGAGAAAGAGAGACACAGGGATAAGGTAGGGTTGGGGGAGAGGGAGAGTGCCTCAGAAAGTTCAGAAACCTGAGCTAGTCTCAGTGAGGAACAGAAGGGAGTCTCTTAGGGATAAAAGACAGATTGTGGAATAGGTCTGCATTTCGACTCTGGGAACTTTAAATTCGTAATGTTGTCTAGTGCTCACAGTGGTTGGATTTCTCAACACTAGGCAGCAAGCAGTGGGAGTGGAGAGCACAGTGTGGGACCAGATGGGATAGGTACTGTACAAAGATAGCAGTGGGGTGAACCTAGCATATGCTGGCAGTGTCCATGGATGGTCAACCAGTAGGCCAGTTCCAGAACCAGGGGTCATCTACCTACGTGCACACACATGCAAACGTGCAGAGCCTTAAGAAAAAGGGAACACAGGTGGACTGCATAATCACTGCATCTCTTCAGTGAAGATGGAGAGTTAACTCTGACATGTTTCTAACATGTAGATGAGAGTACATGTTCCTTCAACCAGACTTTGTCATTGCCATCCAAATAACAGTAAAGGTGTTGATGGAGGAGAAGCCGAGCAGAATTCACAAAGAAAGGATTCCAAAGTGGTCCCACAGTTTTCCGGCTCTGATGCTTTCCTCTCTCTAGTAGCTCAGGTCGGCATCTGATTATGTCAGCTGCGTCTCAGAATCTGTATTTGCCGGTTAACTCCTACACAAGCAGTCTGGTCAGTTTCCCAAAGGTAGCCACCGCCCATGCAGTTACCTCAGTACCAGTGGGTGCCTGCTGCTTCATTGTCTTTATTTATTTTTTTCAGTGTGTCAGTAGTCTAGGTGGTTTCTCTATATTAATCAGGGTGTGTCTTGACTAAGAATTAATTAACAGTCAGGACTTACCAAACAGGAGTTTTAGAGAATAATAATCCACATGACAAAGGATTACACAGTCCTATGCATTTGCACTTACAAATCATGAACTATTTGACATAAAAGCTGAGGTAGAGAAAAACTTGCAGCAAAAAGGGTTATAAATCACTGTGAGTTGAAGATAAATCAGAAGTGAAAACAAAACATCCGTAAAACTGTACCAGAAAGCAGTGGAACAATTACTTCATTTTTTAAAATGCAGTTTGCATGGTCCTTAAAAAATGCCCATTCTATAAAGTAAATCTACTCTTGAAATCACAGTATCAAAATATCTTTGTGATTCCAGTCCCTTGCTTTTAACCATACTGTGATCTTTGCCACTTTGGTTTCATAATCATGGTATTTTGACCATAGGCAAGAGCCGTCTGCATGTGTCCGGGTTTAATTGTTCCAACTGACTGCACATTCTCATGTTGAAACCTTATCTTTCTGTTTATCCCACTAAGGAAAAGGTTTTCTTCACCAACTGTCATCTTGTTAGTCATTCCAGATACTTAGCCGTTCCAACTGATATTAAAATATAAGATTAAAAAGAAGGGGCCCGTTTTTAATTTGTTGGTGGAAGAGTTCTCGCCATGAGACATCCATGCAGCTTATAAAAGCTCTTTTGTGGGAGATGTTTCCTTGCCCACCCATTGTGTTGAAAAACCACTGACTCAGAAAATGTTGGAATCTCCTTGGAAAGACGGTGTGCACGGGTGTTTGCTAGGAGGGGTAGGACATCAAATGAAGCGATGTGCTGTCTTTACCTGGATGGAGTTCAGTTATGAAGGTCTTCTGAATTTCAACTATGTGAGCCCACTGAATCTTAAGAATTCTAGTTAATATTAACAATAAGAAAAAAATGGGAGAATGGGATTAAGAAAGCATTTCGAAAGTTTCTATTTGTCTTGCTTTGTGTCCCCCATAGATCATAAACTTTTAGTTACATTTTCATGCTGCTCAGTCATTCTTAGATTTGGGTTAAGACACAAAAGAGACTGTTTTGTAATAATGAATAAAATCTTGTGCATGTTATAATTTTTTTGGCCAAAAAGATTAATAACTTTATCTTTCTAAATGTATTAAAAATTAAAAGATTTCATATAGTTCTCAACTACTTTTCATCCAGAGCGCTTGAAATAAAAAATTCCTCCCAGAAATAAGGACTGATAAAAGGACTGATAATTAAAATGAAGGAGAAATTCATTGAAATGGAGGATTATTAAAATGTATTTTAAATGATAAAGCTTTTCACATTTTCTTTTCATTTGGGACATGAATTATGTGGTCCAAAAAGAATAATTAGTTACTTGAACTTAACAAACCCCATTGTATTAGTTTTCCTTTTATTGCCATTAACATTTTAGGTAATTGGCTTTTAAATTCTTCCACAAAGAATGCTTGTTTCCTCTTGCTTCCTGATATATTTACATGTCTAATTTATTCAATTTTATGGGCTCCTCTTTTGGTGCTCACCTTTTCTTTCTGTCTTTTCTTAAGGTATTTTAAACTTTTTTCTTAATGATTTACTCACCAAAACACTGAAATCTACAAGAAAGTGCTTTCAGAATTGCGGTTGACCTGTCCCTATCCTCTTTGAGAGTTCACATATTTTCCCTCCTGAATAGCAAAATCACATGGCTGTTGCTCTCAGGGTCCTGCAGAGCTGTGACCAGCATCCCCAGTTCTGCTCTAGGCCCCTTCCCTCCCAGGGCCACCGAGACCTGGGCTCACCCCTGCCCCTGAAGAGTCTACTAGGGGAGTGGCTTTCTTCCTGGCCAGGGTTGAGAACACCAATTAGCATCTATACTCAATATAAACAAAAGCAGGGAAGAGTGTCCCCATAAAACAGCTCTTTAAAATGCACATATGTTAACTCCTATTCACTGTAATTGTTCATCTGATTAGCACTTTGTCAACTGGGATGGAAAACTTGGGGGCCAGGAGGAAGAGGGGGTGGTAGGATAGATGAGATGTGGGGAAGGTCAAGCTGCCATAAGAGGTGGTTGGAGAGTGGCGTGAAAGAAAAAATGCTTTACAGTTTTATTGGGACCATTATTCACAAGTAATAGCCATTTCTTCCCCTTTCCTTTCTTTACCTCTCAAGAAAGAAACCTCAGTTTTAGGATTCAGTACCATTTCCATATGATTAGCATTCAAGATTTGTGCATTTTTTTCTTCCCACCAAAAATAACTGTCAAGGACCTCATACTTCTTGTCAAGAGAAAGTGAAAACCGGATGTCTGCTGAGCATCTAACTGTGGTAGACACGACCTTGGCACCTTCGTGGGCACTTTTTTCATTTAATCCTGACCGTGATCTTTGCAGCAAGATGTTCTTATGCCCATTTCAAATGAGGACAGTTAGGCTCAGAGAGTGACTTTCCCGAGACAGAGCCAGGAGCTGAAACCACATCTGTCTGAACCCCAAACCCCGTGTTTTCACTGGCGCCCACGATAGAGGCCATCACCCTGCATAATAGCTCAGTCAGCATGTCAGCCGGGCCAAGGTGTGAGTTCCAGCACCATTACTGAACCAGCTTCGAAATCTTGATCTAGAAAAAGTACTTAGCAGTAATTTTTTTAAAGATTTTTTTATTTATGTAAGAGAAAGAGATAGTGAGCATGCGCACAGGCAAACAAGCGGGGAAAGGGCAGAGGGAGAGAATATCCAAGCAGACTCCTGCTGAGCACAGAGCCCGATGTGGAGCTCCATCTCTTGACCCAGGAGATCAGGACCTGAGCTGAAATCAAGAGTCGGACACTTAACCGACTGCGCCCCTTAACAGAAATTTCTAACTCGGGTTTTTGTGGTGATGAAATGACCTAGTGCATGTGAAGTATTTGATAAGTGCTAGGAAGTAAGGAAACTCCGGTGCTCAGAAAGCAAGCATTCCCTTTCTTCCTAAGTGAGGCAGTGAATTCACTGTCTGGCAGGACAGCTCTCACTGGCCTGTGCTGCAAGGAGGGGGTCTGGCTGTCACGGGGGGTGTTACAGGAGGGAAGCAGAGGCGTTAGCTGAGAGCTTGGTTTGCAGAGCGGGGAAGTGTGCAAGCAGAGCAGACAACACTGGACTCCGAACACGAGATACCCGATTGGGGAAGTGCCTGTTTCCTTTGTATCGTATCAGATTGCCTGAAATCTGGGTCCTAGCCATACTGACTCTAGGAGGTCATAGTGCTCCAGATAAGTGGACTAGAAATGGTATTTGGCATCCTAAGTCCTTAGACACAAAACCACTCTGTGCCTATTGCCAGCGCGTTTTACAGTGTGCCCTGTAGTCAGTGCTAAAGAAACTCCTGTCGACTGTGTTGCCCCAGAGGCCGGGCGGTGCCTTGGGGAGAGGGTAGGCAGTGGCTCAACGTGTTTATAGGTTTTTCAACAAAATTAAGTTGAGCTCCCTTGTGTTCTGAGCTGTTTCTTTTATCTCATACTTCTCCAGGGTTTTACCTTATTTGTTTTAACCAGAGACCATCTTGGGAAACAATTTGAACCCCAACTGGAATTTATCATTTGAAAGCCAAGTGAGGGGGAGAATAGGGATGACAGCAAATAAAGCTAAAGATAGGGTTTTTCAGTTTAATACAATTAAAACCTAAACAACATCTGAAAGTTTGGCTCTTTTGTGGCTTAGACTTCGACAGCACTTGTGTTCCGAGCTGAGGTCCAGGGAGCCTGTTTCAAGAGCAGGGACTCTCATCTCTTTGCCCGCTTGCTACTCCATGCTCAGCAGAAGGCCTGGGGGGTCCCAAACACATGGGGTAATGGAACTGTGCCCAAACGAACGAAGGGACGAGCGGGACGAACTTCACTCAGAAGCCAGAGAACAGGCCTTGGTTCTGCCAGTGGAAATGAGGGAGTTGATGATTGCAGTTGTCTTACAGAATCACCCGCCCTTGTGCTTGTGTCTTACTTAGTATTGTCTAGGACTTGCTGTGAGCCTGTGATCAAGCTGGCTTCCATGCTGTCTCTTAGTACCATCAAGCCCTCATTCTTCCCTCTGCTGTCTCTGCCTACACACCGGTCCTTTGGTGGTACTGGAGGAGGAGGAGGACACACATTATACCTTCTCCAAACAAGTAGGATCTGGCAACCTTATTGGACTTGTGAGAGTCCTGTAAATAGTAAGGGCAAATTCAACTTTAAAGAATCTACTTTAACCTTCAAATGACTATTAATTTTTCATGAAGTCTCTCTAATGAGTGGGCTTTCAGAAAGTCCTCATGTTATGGTAACTGAAGTTTTGGGATACGACAAGCCATTTCTATTCCAAGTTTCCTTTTTTCCCCTCTCCTTAAAATTCAGAGATAACATTATATCTTGTAGTTAATTAGGACAACTTTGTTTATTATGTAGCCCCTTTGAGGGGAGGATGAAGGAGGGGAGGGTCATTGCTTCAAGTCAGAATGGGACAGATCTGGATGGTGTGGACTTTGGCAATTACTTAGCTTCCTCAAGTCTCATTTTTTCTTAATCTGTGAAAAGGGGACAATAATAATTACTTGGAACGTTTGTGTGAGGGTTCAGTGAAAAGGCCTAGCACAGATCCCAGCCCATAATAAGGACTCCATACCTCCGTGTTTTCCTTTAATCCATAGTTCCATCAATTTTTCACCAACTGTAAATGTCACTTTGCAAAATAGTTATTTTTAATACACTTAACGTAGTAAAAACAGCCCATATTTAAAATCCTAATATTAAGTTTCACGTTGTATAATTGTACAAAATTAATTTTACTGAGTGAGCCTTTTATGTTTTCAGTTAATAAAAGTCCATGTTTAGTGCCTGAGAGTCCTGTGAGTCTCTTTAACTGTGTTATGGGAAATTTTGCAGGATTTCCAGAAATTATGAATGTCACTGGAAATTTCTACTTCTCATTATTTAGTGCACAGTTCTTTGAGATCTATAATTCAGGAGGTGACAGGGGAGGGTTTTTAGATCACACTTTCTGGGGAGGCCTTGTAAATGCATGTGGAGCAAACCACTGTTATAGCTGCATTGCCAAGAAAGACTTCCTACAGTCACGCCGTCCTCGTGTTTTAGAGTTTTAAAAAGTTAACAGCATTTTCAGCTTCTCTAAGGACTCCTATTGTTCAAACTACTTTAAAAAGAAAAGAAAAGAAAAACCTGTAGTTATTCTAGCATAACTGACCTTTATTGCAAATTGCTTCATTTTATCCTAAAGAGCCCAGTGTTTGCCAGAACAATTCTCAGGACTCCCATTGTCCTTGGGAAGTAATGAGCTCTAGTACTTCTCAGTGTTCAACTTTGGGTGGTAGTTATGCCCGGCCTGTCAGATTATTAGATTACTTCCCTCATCGTTAGCAGTTCTTGTCCTTAAACAGGCAAGGAAAACAAAACAGAAGACACTCCGTGTGTAATCTAGACACACTCATTTATGCAGACACACACTTATCCACCGTGACTGTCCCCAAAAGGTACCCGTTTTAAAAACAGATTCAAAAGGGAAACTTCATTTTCCTTGCATTCATTCAGCAGATATTTGCGGGCACCTCCTGTGTGCCAGGCACAGGGAGTGTTCAGTGGAAAAGAAGCACGTGTCCTGTCCTGACCACTTCATTTCCCGTGCCCCCCAACCCAAAAGCCACCATCGATGCCGGTTTCTTTTGCTTCCCTTCAGAGATATTCTGTGCATAGTAGGAATACATTTTTGTGTCTATCTCACTATTTGCTTTAATCCAAGTGATAGCACACTATACCGCTCACATCTTGGAGAATATTCCAGATCGGTCTAGCTCATCCTTCTTTCTTACTGTTGCATAGCATTACATTGGACGGTTGGATGGTTATTTTATGATGTCCCTGTTGCTGGACATATTTAAGTAATTCCTAGGGGTTCTTTTTCTTCTATTTGGGGACCTTGTCCTCTTTCTCCTGCCTTACATTTCTTTTCATGCATCACCGCATTCCGCGTCACTGCATCATTAATGATTCTGGGCACAGGGACGCAACACCACCTTCATGGACACCCTCACCCCTGTATGTACCTCCTGATAGATCCAGGCCAGCATGACTAGGTTACATTTATCCAGTAAGGCCCTATCTTTCACCCCACGATTTCTTGTGATTACTTTGTAATTGTTGATCATGAAGACAACTGATCAACGGTTCTACCCCCGGATCCACTTCTTCGAATGGCAGCACACTTGAGAGTTGACTCCGTCCAACAGGCATCATCCGTGGAACCTCGGACTGTCATTGCAGGCTGCCCGGGCTGCTCACTGCTCAGCGTTCTCCACGCCGAGGCAGCCACGTACCCTGAAGGCTTCTCTCTGCTCCCGGGTCACAGCCAGCCTCCTTTTCCTTTGAGTGGTGGTGTTCTTCCTGTGTGATTTTATTTCCTCTGTAACGTAGAAACTTTTGAAGATCAATCAAAGCACATTAACTTTAAATGCATCATAATTAGCTTGCTCCCTTTTGGATGGCTCTCTAAAGTATATCTAGTTTCATTTCTGGAAACCTTCACTGTCAGAAGGTTGCTTTCTTACACTTGGTCATAAAAAATAGGAAGCCCCTTCCCAACTTAAATCTTTAGAGACTTTAAAGTGACCTTGACCACGGGTTGTTGCTTCAGCTGCACCTTCTGGTCTTTGTTATTTCTGCTCTTCTTCATGTTGACATCACCATTCTCTGCCTCTGAGGTTCAGTTTTTCCATTTCCAGTTTCTTCTCTCTTTAATCCCCACTTTTTCCCTCTGTGGATGTCTTTTTTTTTTTTTTTTAAAGCGGTTCCTTCTCAGAGCTTGCTTGTTGCTGTCTGTTATCTTGTACCCAAGCAGCACAATTTCTGTTTTCTCTTCCTCCCTCAGATGGTTAGTCAGTGGGCCTCACCGATCCCCTTTATATTAAAGGGTTTTATCATGATGCTAACCCAGTTTCTTATTCTGGCAGTGAAATTAAATTGAAAAAAAATTTTCTGGACATAGATCCTCTCCTTTTTTAATTTTGAAAATCTGGAAAAGTGAAAGTTTGCTTTTAAACGGTGGCCCCCTTTCTTATTTTTTTTTAGATGATTTTCCAAGCTCAATGTGTAAATTCTTTGTTTCAGCCATGAATCACTTCATTGCCACTTACAACTTCAACAAGTAATTATAATCCTGACATTTCTGCCACACGCCCAACACTGTTCTAGACCCTGGAGACGTAGACAGACTCTGCCCGCAAGAGCTCCACTGCAGTGAGGGAAAGCAGTGGCCCATAATGTAATCCGGGAGATGGAGCCGACGTGCTAGAGAAAATTACAGCAGGAAATGGGGTGGGGAGTTCAGGAAGGGGGTAGTTTCAATGAAGGTGGTCAGAGAAGAGCTCCCCGGGAAGAAGCCACTTGACCAGACTTGAAAGAAACGCTGCAGCAAATACCGGGGATTTATCTGGAGGGAGGAGGTGCGTCCTGGCAGTGAGCACAGCAAGCGTGAAGGCTAAGGAAGCAGGTATGTGGCACCTGGAAGGAAGACCAAAGAGGCCACTGTGGCTGAAGGGTAGCGAACAGAGGAAGTCGGTCAGAGAGGTTCCCAGGAGCCCATAGCATGAGGCCCTTCACGCCATGGCAAGGACTTTGGCTCCGGCTCTGAGATGAAGAGCCATTGGACAGTTTTGAGCAAACGAGTGAGGTAATGTGTCTTGTGTGATGTAGTATTGTCACATGTTTTTCAAGAGCCTTTCTTCCAGTTCGGCTGTGCTTAGTCAGTTAGGAGTATGAAGTAGAGCTGAAGGATGCCATGTTTTCTCTCCTCTTCCTCCCTCATTGGTTTGCTGTGTAGATGCCAAGGCCATTATCACTAACGTGATTATTTAATGAGCCTTGTCTTTCAGCAACCAAGAGCTCTCAATAATGTTAAGCTTTTGGTAAACTCAATCCTGATGTAACATATTTCTTTACAACTTTCTTCTACAAAGATGAGAAGATAAGGCTTAAAATGAAAGACATTTAAATTTAAAAGCTGTAAATACAGAACCAGAAAAGAAATGAAAGTATGTAAGAAGAAGAAGCCCATGTGGCAGACCCATTTGGGAGACTGTTGTGTGGTGACTGGCCTGTTTATTTACCCATAAAGTTTGTGGAAACAGCTAAAAAAGATCCCAACAGATCACACAATTCTCCCGACCTGAGTTGCCTAGACCATCGTGCTCATCTTTTCGCTTCTTACTCTAGTGCAAGCTGCCACGTGGAATGTGTTTTTAACATACTTCTTCATCACCGAAGAGTGATTACTTTCTAAAACAAGCTGGTCAGTATACATTTCACCCTTATGCCTGTGTGTGCTACTTACGTACGTGAGGAATGTCATTTCTGCCAAAAGAAACAGCTTTCTGCTAAAATTGTTAGTTTTGGTAACTGTAGACGTTAAAATCTAGGCTGATTTTAAAAATGTTTTAATGGTCTGTTTCGGTAGACTGAAACAGATCACCGGCTCCACAAGGCAGAAATTGTGTCGTTCATCTTTGTGTCCTTGGTACCCCCCAAACAGCCCTCGGTCCTTCATCCACAACTCCGAAATCTCAAAAGCTCAGAAAACAGAAAAAGTTGGGTACCAAAACTCATTCAGAAACAAAACGTGAACCGAGTGAGACTATTTTAAAAATGTTCATTTGTCCCACTGTTTTGCAAATACTCATCTATTTTACTACGGAAGTGGTAAGAGGTTTAATTTGGGTGCCCTGCAGACCCCTCTGGGTGTTTCCATAACATTTGGTTTATGTGTCTTATTACTTTTCTAAAATTTAAAGTGTAAATCACAAAATACATCCAGCCCAGAACGTTTTAGAAAGGGGATGTGGGCCTGTCGTAGCCAATCCCTAGAGTGGTGTGGGTACCTTGTGAGCGTGAGTGGGAGTGACGTTCGGCTAAAATGAGGACTTAGAAAAGGGGAGCTTTTCCGCAGCCAGGCCTGATGACCTTGAGGTCTCCGGGGGGAATAAAAAAGATGATTCAGTTCTTCGAAGCGGTGCATCGAAATGCTGTCTTAGTTATTCTCTTAGGTACTTGTAATTGGTCTTCTGTTAATCTAATAAGTCCCAGTAGTAGGAAGTGTTATTGTTATCAGTTAAAATTATTCCTATTAGTGTCCCAGCAGGTGCTTTTTATGTGATTCATGTATTTTTTATGCTGTTTCCGTATCTTATCATTTTGTATCATTTTGTTTTTCTTCAACATTTTTTAAGGTGTCACATCAGCCTTTTTAATGCTGGTGATTTAATTGCAAAAGCACACATAAACAGTTTGAAAGGTGTGAGAAGAAATTCACAAGTCACATGGGGAACAGCAACAAAGCTAGCATTCAGTCTGGAATTCCTCTGCTGCGCAAAACAGCCAGCGGGTCAAATGGTGTGTCCGGAAAGTGAGAGAAAAATGAGCTTGATACAAGAAACGTTTGTTTCACACTGAAGATACAGTGGGAAATATGGATATGAATTAAATACAGCCTTTCCCCTCTCACAGCTTAATCGGGAAAACAAGACGTGTCCCTAAAATAAAGGAGATACACAGCAGAACGTACCAGAGGAGAGTCTTTGCAGCTCGGGGGGTCGGAAAGGGAGATCAGGAACCGGAATTAGGTACTTGGAGAAGGTGAACTTGTGGAATACAGATTGGGAAAGACAGAGGCCAGCTCTCGAGAAGCTCTGTGTTGAGTAGTAGGGACACACAGACAAATTATTGTGGAAAGCAGTCAGTGTTATCCTGGAGGCATTGGAACCATAGCGGAGAACAATCAGTCTCTGGGCAGGTGGGCAGGAGTTGACTTTAAGGCTGGGTCTTTAGGAACACAGGAGTCTGCCCAGGAGGGCCGGGGTGGGTCTGGGAGTGCACTGCAGGTTAGTGAACTCTCCACAGTAGGACAGCTACACTACAGTGACTTTTTATATTGTATTGTCTTTGCAGGCGAATCACACATCTCTTCTGGAACAATTCAGAGTGGGAAAGGTTTGCAGAATAAGAGTCAGTTTAGGACCATTGCACCAAAAATCGTGCCCAAAGTCCTAACATCCAGAGTGTTATCGTGCCGTTCTCCGTCGCTCTCGGATCAGGTGAACCCGGGACCCTCCATCAATGCTAAGCCACTGGGGGTGCCCACCCAGAATTATGCTCTGATGCAGGTTGCTGGACAGGAGGGGACGTTTTCACTCGTCGCTCTGCCACACGTTGCCTCAGCTCAGCCAGTCCAGAAGCCCAGACTACCGCTGCCTGAAAACCTTAAACTGCCTATTCCTCGATACCAACCCCCGAGAAATAACAAAGGATCAAGAAAGAAACCCGTTCGGAGCTCCTCGGAGAGTGGCAGTGGCATACCTCCTGCCCAAACCCAAACGTCCCCCTCCCCACCTGACCATCCTGAACCCCCTCGCAATGCCGGTCCCTCAGAGCAAGCGCCTTCCCTGGTCCAAGCCCCAGCTGGCGTCGGCAAGGCGGCACCAACTAGCCAAGGTGGCCCCGGAGAATCTCCACCTCCGGTGACCAGTGACCGTGGAGATCCGAGCCCTCCTGCGGCCCTGACACTGTCCACGCCAGAGGAGCCCTCTGCCAAGCAGGACCTCGCCAAGACTCCAGGGAAAGCAAACTTGGCGAGCAAGAAAACCTGCAGTAAACCTTCCTCCGTTGCCGGTGGAAAACTTAAAGAACAAGTCGATCTTGCAAAAGCCATGACCATTTTATCTCCGGCTCTTTTTGGCAACACAGTTCAGCTGATCTCTCCAGTCCCCAGAGGTAAACTGCCCATCCTCCCCTACGCCAGGATGAAAACAGCCGAGGTGTGCAGGGGTCCGTCGGATGGGAACATCGCCGATGGTTCTCTGCCTGGGCTCAGGGCCGTCTGTGACCAGGCAGCCTCCATCACAGAAGGCTGTCATGCAGCCACCAAAACGGTTGGCAAGACACCTGCTCCGCCGTCGTCCAAGCAGGGCCCCTGCGAGGGTGCTTTTCGTCCCGCCGCCAGACTGGATCTCAGCCACAAAGCAAAGCTGAGCAGCGGGGCCGCAAAGAGAAGAGTCCGGAAACGAAAGGGCCCAGAGGACATGTTGGCATTTCAGGGGAAAAGGAGGAAATGTATCATTAGTAAGTGTAAAGACAGCAAAGAAAGAGTGAAAACCGAGCCCCAGGAATCCAGAGAGCAAAACCCCGGGGCTCTGAAGAAATACCGCAGCATTATGCCGAAGCCCGTGATCGTGGTGCCCGCCGCGGCTCCGGCAGGGGCGCTGCCGTCCCCCGCCCCCGGCGGCCTGGCGCACGACCTTCTGTTCGGCAGTTCGCTGCCTCCGAAGTGCGCGGGCTGGAAGCAGGAGGGCGCCGCGTCCCCGAGGGCCGGCCTCAGGAAGCCGTGGTACAGGTGTCACGTGTGCAACCACCACTTCCAGTTCAAGCAGCACCTTCGCGACCACATGAACACGCACACGGACCGGCGGCCGTACAGTTGTCGGATCTGCCGCAAGGCGTACGTGCGGTCGGGCAGCCTGAGCGCGCACATGAACCTGCAGCACGGCGAGAGCCGGCCCAGGAAGCTCGTGTGCTGCGAGTTCTGCGCCAAGGTGTTCGGCCACGTCAGGGTCTACGTCGGCCACCTAAAAGAGGTGCACCGGGTCGTCATCAGCACCGAGCCCTGCCCCGGAGACAGGCAGCCGGGGGACGCGCCCAAGAGCAGAGGCCTGAGTGGGCGAAGGCCCGACGGATCCGCGGAGAGGTCAGTGCGCCCGGGCCGCAGGCCTGGCAGGAGGGTGGGTTTGGATCTGGAGAACAGGGCGAGATTTCGCGTTCGGAAGGGTGACTTTGTGAAAACCTCTCGCCGATGAGGGTGTCGGAAGGTAGCTACCTCTTCCTCCTCGTGCTGCACGGAGCGATCTCATGTCTCTTGGGTTTCCGAGCAGTGGCGGTGTTTCCTTGCTCTGACCCCGGTAAGGCCGGGCGCGAATGCCAGGCCCAGGTGTGCGGGGACAAGAGAGGGACGGAGGGTTTGGGCACCCGAAGTGCAAACCAGGAAAGTGCTGCATGTAGTTCCTGGTGCTCTCTACGAAGCAATTTTCCCCAAACGGGTGGCCACAGAATTTATATCTAAACATCATCCTTTGCCCCGGCATACAGTCTGACCCGTGTGCCCCACATTGACCACACCCTGAGGTGTCCAGACCCAATGCTTACATTTGCCCAGTTTTTGCCAGATTAACGTTTCCCATGTCACTGGTCCCCTGTGTGGGTCCTGGCTTCGGGCGTTAGGGACCAGCAGGCTATGTGGTGCCACAGCCTGGCAGACAGGACTGCGAGCAGCGGGTACGCCGGGGAGGCCCGCTCAGTCTGCCCGCTTTCCACCCCATGTCGGGGAGTCTCACTGAAATCCATCCTCACCCACACCAGGAAAATTAAACATTTTCTAACTTGAGATGCTCTGACCCTCATCATTCGTCATTGTCCTAATTGTTCCACATACTTCCTATCCAGTTGGTCTTCCTCCGTCACATTTGTTAAAGTCAGGGCCGCCTGTCCTGTTTCTTCCCGGCTTTTCTATAGTTTGTCTGCTTTTATTCGGGCATTTCTGTCCACTGCAGACATCTGTGCCTTTCATTAATACATATAGCGTCCTCCCCCAAGAAACCCCCCTTCTTCATTGTCTTCTGTGGTACGTCTTGATTTTTAGGTAAAATGGCCAAACTGCTTTGAGTGCTCAAGCTTAGAGAGGAAGGGCAACAGTGGGGCCGAACCAGCGTGGGTCCCTGCCAGGCTTCCCTTGCTGCTACCTGGCTCTCGAGTTGATGACAGCTAGTTGGTCACTAAAGAGTAGTTAGCCGCCCTGGGGGAGAGACAGGACAGGAAACACTCCTTCCCTCAGTGGACGCTGGGAGCTCGAGACCCTGGTGGCCCCGAGCAGGAGTGACGGCTGGTGTTCCCCATGGCCTCTGCTTCCCCGGGTGCTGTTTCCCCATTCCCTGAATTTCTCCTCCGCAGGGGTGTTTGGGATCCCTGAAGATGAGCATCTGAGAGGAAAAGCTCCAGTTGTGGTTTTTGTGAAATCTTCTATTGGCTCTTTTCCCCCTTTTCAGGGAAAACAAGTCAAGCCTGGAAGAAGACCTCCTCCTCACCCAGGCAGATGAAGTCAAGTTACAAATCAAATGTGGCCGCTGTCAGATTACTGCCCAGTCTTTCGCTGAAATCAAGTTTCATTTACTTTACGTCCACGGAGAGGAAATTCAGGGCCGGCTGCAAGAGGAGAGCCTCCCAGCAAGCAGAGGCACTCAGGAGGACCTGGTGAAACACATTGCTCCTTTCTGGAAGCAGCATCCTGAGAGAAGAAAGCTGCTGAACAAGCAGGGTCCCCCTGATGAGGAGGTCCCCAAACTGAAACGGCAGCTCTGCCTTCCTCCCCAGAAGGATGTGGAAATCCTCCGGAAGGCTGAAGGAGCCCAGGCAGGCCCCAGTGAGGCAGGAGCGGCCCCCTGGGGCCCTGCAGGTCCCAGGCCCCACGCCCCCCTCCTTGGGTCCCATTCAGGCTTTAACTGCGTGCTGTGCTCACAGACGCTGCCAAGGAAGGAAGAGCTCCTCCCGCACTGGGAGCAGCAGCACAACTGTGAGGACCCTCCCAGGCTGTGGACGATTTTCAACGCGCTCTCCCACCAGGGAGTGGTCGGACTGGCTGGCAAAACTGAGCAATGAAATACTGGGGTGGGAGGGGGTTAGAGACAGTGTTGCTTGCTTGCTTTCTCTTTCAAAGTTCTGTGTTCCTAGGGTGGTGCTTAATTGCAAAAGTCAAACAAGATCAGCATTAATGAGCACAAGTGATTTTGTACATAGTTTTATTTTCTTATGAAATATATATATATATATATATATATATATGCCCTCGATGTATATTTTTCTAGCCATGTGAAGTTTTATTTCAAAATCCTGTGTACTAACTGTTAATGTCCTAGACTTTATTTGAGAATAAATAAAAAGATCAAAATTTGGAGATTGAAATGTAAAAGACGAGAGAGGCTGTTCTTCACATCCAGTTTTCGGCGTGTCTGAGTGTGTGTGTATCATTTTGTTCAGCTGGTTTCTGTTTAAGCAGACTGACACATGTGATAGGTTTCCAGGTGGCAAACCCAGTTCAGTCTCAAGCCTAGTGTAGTGTTGATATTTATCAGATTTGCTGGTGTAGTAGGACAGGCTATCGGGCAGTACATTTAATAAGGTTCGCGTCTACCGTAATTGAAAATCCATGTTTCCAGACCTTAGATTTTTTTTTTTAATTTTGCTGTTTTCTTAAATGTACATTACCTCGAAGATCAGATGTTGGTGAAGCCTTACAGCTGTAGTGTTCCATATCAAAGTAATCAAAGCTTTTTTAGTACTTCAGCTAATAAAAAACCACTTTTTTGGTTAAAAGTTCTTTTCAAATAGTCTTTCGGGCCAGGAAATTTACAACCTGGAAAGTGCGTGAGATAGCGCAGTCCAGATGGCGAGGTGTCTGAACCGCTCGCCCTCCCTCCCGAGGAACTTCACAGCCTTGTTGCTAGCTGAGCGCCTTGGACGCCACTGTGCCTTTCAAGCCCAGGGTTCGCCTTGAAAGTCGAGAGTAAATGATTGCCTCTTAAATTCCTGGGAAGTGACCTCGAATCAGAAAAGTTGCCATTTGGAGCTCCGGGCCATCCTGGCTGTAAAATCATTTTCTTAGAACGGGGGAGTGTGTGCGGCCATCCAACTGAAATTTCAGCCTTTGCGCGAAGGGGCTGTGCGTGGGGCCGGCCCCGTTTGCCCAGAGCGCGGCCCATTTTCCCGTGCTGCAGGAAGTTGCCTGTGCAGAAGGATCTGAATTGGGATTGATAAGCTTGTGGGTCTTAACTCATCTATTTTTAACATCTCGTTTTAATGTGTTCAAAAGCATGATTTGGCTCGAATCGTCCAGAAAAAGCAAACTCAATTTGCCTTTTGGCAAATCATTTTATAAATTTGGGAATAGGAGGGTAAGGATGGCAATCTCTGAAAGATTTTGCCGTGGTTTACCGACCGATCGTGCTCTACCCAGTTTGAAAGGGATTCTATCAGACCTTCATTGTTAGGTATTTGTGGAACTGGGCTAGTAATGAAACCGTTCTACTATTCAGCACAGCACCCAGTTTGTTTGGGGAAGACTGGTCTGATGAAGACGCCTAAAAAAGGAGATCAACCAAGAATCCATGAGACTCGGATTCCAACAATAATTCAAAGACTCCTCAGTCCTCACGTACTAAGGAGCATTTCTGAAATACGGGCCAGTTGGCTAAGGCAGAGGAGCGGGTCTGGGGTGGGGGGGAGGCAGGGGTGTGGGGGCAGGAGGCACCCGCCCAGCACAGAAAGGAAAGTAAATCCCCGCCTAAGGCCAGTGTTTAACCACAGATCCTCACAGCCAGGGCATAACGCTGAGGGTATAGATGGCCTCTAAAAAGAAGGAGAGACTTAGAAATGGGGCACCAGCCCAGGTAGGAAGGCGTGACCAGCTCACGCTGAAGTGCCTAGCTAGATGCCCATCTCATCAGGGCCCTGAACCCTAGGTTTAGGGGCGTCAGCCCTCATCTTTAAGAAAACTCTTGTTAGGAGAGGAGATGTGCAGTGCAGAGGGGCCTCACTGGATGCCTATGTGTGTGGGTTCATTTGGAATAGAATGTTCTAGTTCTCAGCTTCTAGAAACACTCCCCTGCATTACTGTGGGAATGGCCCCAATGCCGCCTAAGATAAGGGGTTTCTGGCCCTTAAGAGTAGCCCTTCTTCAAGAATGGCACAGAGAGGGACTCCTGTGCCGGCAAGGGGGCGGGGGGGCGGCAGGAAGAAAAGCGAGTCCTCCAGCCAAAGTGACTCTGGGAACAGCTCAGATTGATGAGCCAGTGGGGCCTCATTGAGAAGCCTTCCTTGGCCACAGACGTGTTATTGGCACAGTCCCAACCTACATCCTTGACCCAAAGGCAGGGAGGTGTAGAAATGTGCTGCTCCCTGCATGTGACCATGAGAGGGTGACCTGTGCAAGGCTCCATTCCCTCACCTGTAGAATGGAACGCTCCTGCCTCAAGACAGCGTGGTGAAGGGCCGAGGAGACACCAGGGAAATGTCTGGCACACTTGGGCCTCGTAGGAACTGATACTCGTAGGGGCTAATACTCATTATGCTTCTGGCCAGCCCTGGAGAAGAGGTGCGTTGCACCATGGAAAGACCATTTCAAACAGCTCAGGTAGGCCTCAGGTCCAGAATTCAAAAATGAAAACATAGAACCACAGACATGTGCCTCTTTGCATAAAATGTGTATTTTAATTTTGCAGTAATCAAATCAGGATCTGGATTGCATGGAGGCTCGCCGAGGGTTTACTTAATCGATACAGAAAGCAGAAGTCACGAAATTATTTTCATTCCAGGCTCCGCTTTGGGCCTCGTGTGTCTCTCCCCGGCTGCCCTCCCTGGCCCTGATCTAGCTGGCACCGCCAGTGTCTTGAACTGGACAGTGGACTTGTCCACTTCCCGCGCCAGACCATAAGCCTCTTGAAGGCAGGGATCGTGTCTGTTCAGCACGTAGCCCCAAAGGGTCCAGCACCTGACCCTGGAATAATGTACAATCAATATTTGTTGGAAAAAAATGGATACGTTAGCTAAATACAAATGGAACTGCCACTTGCCTTTTCACGAATAAAGCCAGCTTTAAGAGCAACCAAACTTAGAGCTAGGGGGGCATCGAGGTAAATTTGGTCTGAAATTCAGCACACTCATTTTTCCTTAATGTCTTTCGCTTCTTGGAAAATTGTCCCAGAGCCAGCAAAACGAGACTTTTTTCTTTTCTTTTGGCCCTAAATTATTTCTGAAAGTTACAGCATTTTAGATTTGTATTGTTTTATTAGCTGTCATTTTTATTCATGTCCTCTTTTGTTTCGCTCTCCTTCTCTGGACCTCTTCCTGGTGTAGCTTGACGGTTCCTCCATTAAGCTGTTCCTCATATGGAAAGTTGTCTCTTCATCAGCACGCCATAAATAATCAACCTGGGCGCGTTCCATTACCTACTCCCGCCTCCCAGCTGCACGGCTGCAGCTTTCTGTGGCCCCAGTGACGTGATTGTTGGCAATAAATGCTCCACCCATTTATTTATTAGAATTCTCAGATCTGGACTGGTTTGCTCCATTCAAGCTGCTGACATGCTTTGTCAAGTACATATTTTATGGAGTCTCCTCCTTTCACGGCGCTCCTGAGAAACAGTGCCTGGTAAAGATGAACCGGGCTTTAACGGAACAGGCTTTTAGCTTCACGTGTATCCTGACTTGCCTGACATCAGACAATCGGCAGCTTGTCTAGGCTTGTGGTGCAATCCAGTATATATTTTAACTGTATCCACCGCTTCGGGAATGCGCCTCTTGAGGTGAGATGTTTATTGTGTCTCCTAGTTTGTCATGGTCATGGTTATCCCCATCATCAAACTACAGCCACAGTTTTGCGAGCGTGTTTTAAAGTTGGGTGCAGGATGCAGACGTTAGCTTAGTGGTACATCACATTTTCCATGCTCCGAAGTGCGAAAATGTCTCAACGTGTTGCCTTAAGCCTAGAAAAAAATCGCTATCTATGGAAGGAAACCAAGTGGGTCAACTAAAGAGAAGTAAAGATGATCTTTTCTAATTTTGATGTGGAGCTAATCAGGATTTTGTTTGCATGAAACTTGCTCCCATCTTCAAAACTGCTCCCCACCCTTTGGTTAGCATAGCAGCAGAATGACTTTGCCTCTAACAGGACGGCTATACCGCCCCTTTCGGGAGGTTCCAAAAAGAAAATCGCAAGCAATTAACATGATGGATCATTTCTGATAAGTCAAACAGCCACTCAGCACTACTCAAAAAGAAAAAAAAAAAAAGGTTTCACCTCCTATCATTACGTATGAATTTACTCTCCAACTCGGACTTGTAAAGAGACCACCAGATCTTCCAGAGGCTTTTACAGAAAGAGCAACGCACTTGATCTGACTGCTGCCTGAGTTGCAACACAGATCCGAGTACAACAACCTGGCCATGGACGAGATCCAGGTGGCTCAAACATAGGAGCCGTGTAACCATCCCAAAGCTCCGGCTATATCTGGAAGTCATACTTAAGAATATGTTCTTAGGACACTGAAACACTGCCTTTTCCTAGTGTAATCCAAATTAAAGCGCAGCTCAGTTTTTCATAAGACATTCGTGGAGCCAAGCCTTTGAACAATGGTTACACCCAAGAAAGTTAAAATATCCAAGAAGACGAAGTCTTTTGAATGGTGTTTATTCTTTCTTGGGCTAAAGGGTGGGGCGGGGGGAGCAAGAGGGCAGCAGTCCTGTGTCCGCCTGCAGCGCAAGGAGCTTTTTGATGATGAAAAGCTGGGAGGCGGGACTGTGGAGCCAGAGAAGGTAATGGAACGCGCCCAGGTTTGATGATTCAGTGCTTCTTCGCACTGCCGGTCCTGGGGCTCCTGGACCCAGTGTCCACACAGCAAAGTGCCAGTAATAGTTTGGTTAATCACAGGGGAGCGAATGAAATTGGACACACAGCAGAATCTAAAATGCACAGACTTCTTGATCCAGGAACTGCACTTCTGGGACTG
This sequence comes from Ursus arctos, assembly GCF_023065955.2. Classification (NCBI taxonomy): domain Eukaryota; kingdom Metazoa; phylum Chordata; class Mammalia; order Carnivora; family Ursidae; genus Ursus; species Ursus arctos. The sequence goes on from NW_026622986.1 coordinate 8,103,269, forward strand.
TGTCCTCCAGCTATCAACGCGCAAGTGCACAGATGGGTGTGTGAGGGTGTTCACGGCGGCATTGTTGATAATCTGTGGAAAACTCACGCAACTTACGTGTCCATCCCATCTGGTTAGAAAACATCACAGCACCCCGTATAACGGAACACCACGCTGGAGTGTAGAAGACTGAAGTAGGTCTTTGCGAGCGGGACTAGGTCATGTGTGAAGGCAGCAAGGTACAGAACACCGCATGGTGTGCTCTCGTTTGCTTTTTAAACGGACGAAGAAAGGGAGAAGGGGAAGGGATAGGTGTATGACAGATGCCTGTGTACGCAGAGAACACTTCTGGAAGGTCCTTTCAGGAAAGGAGTACTGGGAGATGGGAAGGAGGGACACGCTTCTGCCTTGTTGAAATGTTTTGCTGCATTTTATTTATTTTTTTTTTCAGTTGGAAACAAAAATGGCTTTACCAGATTAAGCAGTAGCTTTCGTGTTCTCTTTTGGAAAGGCCTCAGCCAAATCATGAAGGAAGGAAAATTCGTGTTACCTCTCAGCTTTGGGGCCCACGCACATTTCCCCAGCTGTGCCCCGGCTCCCTCACAGTACCGCACACACACAACGGTCCACAGTGACGGAGACAGCTTTTCAACCCGGTACGCACATGGATACACACACAGACACAGATACCAACAATCCAGAAGGAAGTCTGACTCGTGAAGGTAAAACAGAGCGTACGTAATAATGCACGTTGAATTTTGATATGTTCTCTTCGAACTTATTTTTTAAAGGCTGGCTACTTCACACTAAATTGACTTCACGATCCCCTAAGAAGAAAATGCCATCTGAAATACACCGCTGTAGACTTCAGACTTTGTGACCCCCTCCCTATCCCATCATGGCCTTTCTGGACTGTTCCCCAGTTCCTCAGGTCCCTGCTGCCAGAGGCTTGATGAGGGACTCTCCTCTCTCTGCGCAGAGATTTGGCCTCTCTCTCAGGCCAAATGGATGACTACAGCTGGGGGTTTCAGACACCCTGTGGCCGCTAGGAAGGCCTTTGGTGCCTCTCCAGCAATGCCCTCGTGGATCTCGAGTGCCCCTTCAGAAATGGGCAAGGAGAAACGTTGCTGCCTCGCTGGGGCTCACCCCAGTAAGCCACTGGGGTTTGAAACCCTTTCTCAAAGTTTCACTTGACTAGAGTTGCTGACTCTTTGGGCTTGGGTTGATTTTGCAATTGTCTGATTTCTCACGCAAAGTCTCATAAAACGGTGGGGCAGAAATCTCATGGACTGAACAAGAGGCAAGGTCTGATAGCATTTGAACCAACAACCACCTTCGACCCTCCCGCTGCTCCCCTGCTCCTGTGCTGTGCGTAGAAGCCCACACCGGCCAGTCTTCTGGATATAGGGAGAGGCCCCCTCCCTCTCCTCCTCCCGGCCTCACTTCCTGGAGAACCTTGTGCCATTAGCCAGGCATTTGCAGTACCACTGGGTCACGAGGGTAGAACGCGGTCAAAGGAAGGGCCTCTGGGGCTTCAAAGTGATCTTCATCCTCCCATCCTCCCAAGGAGAGATTCTGAAATCAGGCCAAATCTCTCACTGAGGCAAATGAACGCTACCACCCTCCCCCACCCCATGGCAGAGACCCAGCACTTTCTCTTAGCTGTCCCTTGGTCCAGACCATTCAGAGGTAACACCTAGTTAATTCATTCTCCTGTATTCCTCAGGGGTCCCTCTTTTTCAGTTTCAGTGTGTTGGCTTGGAGAAAACAGGTCTGGTTCCCCTTTTTATAGCAGCTTAAATCTGTCCCCGAGTTGCCAGAAAAGTGTTTATGGAACTACTCACAGGTCCTCCAGGGATATTCCAAATCAGCACACAGCTCCTGAGTGCCCGTGCTCGAGTGCAGGGACACACCCCCAGCATGGCCGCCCCGGGGGTCACTGGCCTGCAGAGCCGGCCTGGCACGGGGCACCCCTGGCTTCTGGACTTCCGGCCAGATGGGTTTACCTACAAGGTGCCGCTCCTGGGCTGCATTTTTCCACTTGTCACAAGAAGATGGGAGAAGAGAATCTGGCCCTCTCATTGATAATCCGAGGCATGAGGAGAGAAGAAAATTGGCAGGGATTAGCCAGTGATTAGATGTTTTCGCTTTGCTTTGGTTTTCCTCGGTGCACTGAAATACTACTTCAAACATGTCCGCCATCTTACATGGAAAATAAGAATTAGAGCAATAATTGGTGTAACCGTAAGGGCCTTTATTGTTGAAGAGGGGAAGCTTACACCAGTTTCACAAAGCACTCCTACTCCTCTGGGTCCTGTGGGATTAATTGGGGATTTCAGTCCATTTACAATCGGGAAAATTTCCACATCACAAAATCCATTGCTATAATGGACACTAATTGGCCTCATTGTTGACAGTCCCCGAAAAGAAAGAGTTGGGCCCCAATACTGAGTAATGTGCTAAAAAGTTGAGATAGGAGGTAGGAAGGAAATCATGCTGTTTTGACCCAAGGTTTGCTCTCTTCCAGGGATAAGGGAGGGCAAGGTCGCAGGCGAGCCATTCAGAGATAGCAAAGACCTTCCAGTACAGCAGGGAACTTGAAATAGGTTCAGTAAGACCTCAGCACACCCTGGCATTAACAGTCTTTTAACTTAGGGAAGAAGCCACTGAATTTCAGTTGGTGGCGGAGACGTTGGAGGGGGCAGAAGAAAGAGCTTATTCTCCTGAAGTAAGAGCGTTTGACCATATTTCAGGAAAAGAAGCTAACTGCTCTCTTTTGACGCGTTGTGGCTGGGAGGTGCTGTTCGCAGGGACCACAGGAGTCTCAGGTAACGTGAACAGACTGTGAGGTTTGAATTGAACCCTTCACACTGACCGGACGGCATCCAATTGTTAGCCAGTACCTGCCAATTTCCCGCTGAGTCCTGCCACCAACCTGGTGCCAGCACGGCCAGCAGCAAGCCCTGAAGTCATCCCAGTGCTTTCTGTCAGGGTCATCATCAACATCTCTGCGAAAACCTCCTCGGTGGGCAATTCTTTCAGGAGACCATTAAAGTAAGACACGGAAAAGATCAACGACCCCTAAGAAGTCTTGACGGCAGCACGCAGGGTCGTCGCCCCTCCCGGCCTCCGTGGACTGCCTTTTTTCTCCCCTTTCAAGCCACGACGAACGCTGTCACCGTGGTTTTACAGGCCTGGACCCGCACCTACCATCCAGGGAGTATGGACACAACCGACTCATCCCCCGCTCGGCCAACCCTGCCTTGGAGCTGACCCGCGTCCCCACTCCAGCCAGCCCTCCCTGCATTCTGCTCTGGCCGCGGGGGCTGGCCTCGCCCCGGGTCGGCCCCCTGCCTCACTTGACCCCTGGCCCGTGGTCACGAACGAGGGAGCCCCAGCTGCGCGTCCACACCGCCCGCACGAGGCCGTGCCCTCCACCCCACACAGCCACACCGTGTTTTATTGGGCCCCAAGTTCTCACAGTGACCTTTGCTCCCGTGTTTACCCTCTCTTTCTGCCCACACTTGAGCAGGCCTGCGGGAGGTCAGCGGGGACGCACCTGAGCCGTCGGGTGCCGTGCCCAACTCCTTCCTCCCCTCGTGTGGCCTGCGAGCGAGCTCCCTGCATCGAGCCACGTGCGGGGGTTGGCACCCCAGCGGGTGGCGGGTCCCCCCAGGGCAGGCCCTCGCTCTCCGGAGTGCCTCCTGCACTGCCTCCGCTCAACTCACACACACACACACACACACACACACACGCCCCCTCCACCAACACCTGCCCCCCCACGCCAGATAGGAGCCGCTCCCTTCCCCCTGGAAGCACTGCTCTGATTCTCGCCTCGGGATTCACACAAATGAGCACCCAGCGGAGGCCCATCGTCCAAGGGGTTGAGTTCTAACCCCCCAAGGAAGGCAAAAGTCACAATCCGTCCAACCTCCCTCTGGCCCCCCGAAGCGCATGGCCCGGGGCTCCGCGAATACAGGGCAGGGCCTCTGGCTCGCAGCACCTGCCCAAAGGCAAGCCGGCTGCACTTGGCACTAAGACGGGCTGAGGCAGGAAACTTAAAAGGCGATGCTCAACCTGCACCGTCCTGGGGGGAAAGTGGGGGCCTCCGGGAACAGGATGGAGTGGGTACACTGGGACGTCGCTCCCTGGGCAGACCAGCCCCTCCCTCTTGGAGTACGTCGGGCTCTCGGAATTTCGATGCAGGTGCGATGCCACTCCTCTGGGCGCCTTGTCCCAATCATCCCGCTGTGGACATTGAGGAAACCCGCTAAGGAGCTTGGTTTCCTAAGTAAGCGTGCTCCTCAACCTCGAGGGCCTTGTGCTGTTGCTTCCCCTGAGCTTGATCCACGACTAGTTAAACAAGGGAGGGACCGGGCCGATCGGCCGCACTGGTGACCAACCAGTGAAAGCAGCGACCTGTCTGCATGTCCAGGGCTGCAACAGTCACGGCCCTCCCAAGCTACTGAAAACACCTCCCCCGAACACCGAGGCGGAGGCTTACTCTTCTGCAAAACAAACGGATGTTCCCTTCTCCAGAGGCGCGGAAACGTCACCAACTCACCAGGTTGGCCCAGGCCAGGGTTCTCCCAGCGACGAACGAGCCCCAAGGTGGGGAGCAGGGCACGGGCCCCCCAACACCTGCTGACTGTGATTTATTAGTGGAGGGAGATTTGGAATTGAACTTTACCGCTGGGATTCACTTGCATTTGAAAGCAATACAGTTAGTAGTTCATCTTTCAACACTGAATGTATTTTCTCTGCTTTTATATCTTTCTGATGAATTAAGGGCTTATGTAAGGTGAGGGCTTGAAAGCATTAACAGCTGAATCTCTTAGTGGCTCCGCTTGCCAGATATGGCTGGATGGAAAAACACAGGGACCAATTTTACATTGTTTCTTCACCAATTCATATCAGCCGTGAACGGATGCTTTCCCCGTTCTACAATGGGTGGATAATTTGAGTTCCTGGCCCTCCAGTTCTCCAGGCCATTTTGAACAAGGTCTGCTAATTGAATTCAGTTGTTTGCAGTTTTAAATGCTCCGTGTTTTCCACAGAGCAAGAATATATTAAACTCATTTCATCTGTCATCCAAGAAGAATCGGAGCCTGAATTTTATTACCAACTGACTTGTGTTCACCTTTATCCTAGATTTTTTTTTTGAGATGTTTACAATGTAATTAAAAACAATCAAGTCAAATTATCTATTTGAATTGGTCCCTTTTGGGAAAGATTAAAGAGGAGAAAAGGTGCCTACAATTACTTCATTTTTGCTGAGCATTTCTGCTCTCTCACACAGAGATAGATACATCACGCAGCTGGTCACCAAGAGCATTTCGTAATGTCACCGGTCACTCAACAATCACAAAATATTGTAATTAAATGTTCAAATGCTCTATTTCGTTTTCCCATTACAAATGATCATGGAACTTGATTACCTTCAGCCGTGTAGAAAGAACCTGGCTGTGGTAATATTGTTTCCTGCAATGCACACCTCCAGAGAAAACCATGATCTGAATTCTGAAGTCAGAACCAATTAAAGTCTTGCATTTTTCCCACTACAGCCGTAAGATGAGCCGCATTTTTCAGGCACGGCTCAAGCAGGCTGCTCAGGTCTCGGGGGCTCAGTGCCTCTGGGCGCTGTGTGCCTACTGCCAGCTATGAGAAAGCATTCCCTAGGAACAGTTGCAAAATAGGGAAGAGAAATGAGAAACCCATGGAGGCAGGGGCCACAGCGGGCCCATCTGCATGTTTACCTAGCATCGGGGCAGCCCGGACCTGCTAAGGGCGCCCTGTCTGCCTGCCGCCTGGCATGAGAGTTTGAGGCTTTGATGTTTACAAAGGGCAGGATGGTTAAGTGGGGGAGCGGAAAATGAAACCTCCGTATTAAACGTCGGAAGGGGAGAAAGGCTTCCAACAGAATTGAACGCGCGAGCAAATCCTCAGATAAGCTGTCAAATAAGAAATTAGCAAACGGGTCACTGATCAAGTCTCCTTATTTTTAAAGTTAGTTCTAATGATTCCCCGGGCGGTTTATAGAAACAACTTTAATGTCCTGAGTCTCTCCTCTAGAGAGTTGAACGTTGTGTAATTTTGCTCCATCTGACTCTCCCCTTGACTTTGGTATTAAACAAACAAACAACACAACCGAAACCTCCGGTATAATTAAGATGGAGCAAATGAGTTGTCAAAGGAGAACGGCCTCCTCTTCTCCGGGGATCGTTGCCAGCCTGTTTGCTTCAGAGCATTTAAACAGCTCTGCCCTGCCGAGCAAGAGAGGCAGACCCCACCTTTGCGACCCAGAATGTTTGCTTTGCAGAAGAGATTGTTTTGGGCCTGTTCCTCCCTGGCCTAAAATGGGTCTTTGACGTGTCATGTAGAGGCCAACATCTTTTATCACAATTAATTTACAAAGCGAGCAGACATCAGTTTCGGCGTGGAGACACCACAGAGGGCGACGCTGTTGTCATGAAGCCCGGCCCCTCCCTGGGCTCCCGACATCCTGGACTCCTCGCCCGGCTCGAGGCTTCCTGCCCAGGATCAACTCCGCTCAGCCTGCTCCTTCTCCTTCCTCCTTCGGCTGCTCACGTCAGTGTATCTCCATGCATTAATCAGTCTTGAACACGAACCCAAATTCTAGACGTTTCCCCAAAGTTCAGCAGAAAGTGGCGGTTCTTTAAAAATGTAGACGTGAGCCATAATGAGCTCATGCTTTCTCACGAATGCCGACTCGTTTGTAGCCTCGCAGAACACACCAGCGCATCCTTTGTATTTAAAAGAGATGTGACGTGTGATTTCATGATTTTTCTCAAGGCTGCCGCCTTCCAGATGTGTCCCCGCACCACCCCAGGGGCAGAAGGGAGGTCGTGGATGGCCTCCAGTGCTAAGTGGAGACAGCCTACCCTGGCCAGCCCGAGGGGCTGGGCAGGCCGTGCCATCCACCCCAATATCTGAGCTGTGGTGAAGGAACGTTCCAGAGTGGCAGTGCCAGCAATGCGGTCCCCTTGTGCTCCTGGAGTCTGAGCAAAGCCTGCAATACCACCTAATAGCCTGGGGCCGGAGGAAGGCAGACCAGGACCCATCCACCAGGCACACACGTGTGGGGGATCCTGGAAGGGAAGGCAGGGGAGACCCCCAGTACTGGCCAGGCTGCCCCAGGCATGCAGAGAGCGCTTGGTCTTGCTGAATGTGTCCCCAGGCTGCCACATCTGCCGACAGGGAGGCACCCCAGGTGTCCCCCAGCCTGGAGAGCCAGACCAACCCAAGACCCGAGGCTCTCCTTAAGTCAGCTCCAAACTGGCCCCCCGCAGGTAGCAGCGGGCCAAGGCTCTGGGGCTTGGGGGCCCCCTGGCAGGAATTAAAGTGTGCAGAGCCCTGTGGGGGCGAAATGGAAGGGGCCAGAGAATGTGGAAGAGAAGGAAGGGCGGGTGGACAAGCTGTGGGTCTCTGGAAGGGTCGGGATGGCCTGGTGGAAAAGGCCAGTTTGGAAGGAAGCTGGCCCAGGGCAGGGCCCTTCCCAAGCCCCGCTGCGGGCTCAGCCCAGGGGACCGGGCCAGACAGGGCCCAGCACCAGAGACAGCGAGAGCCACTGGGCCTGGAACACGGCCTCCCGCCGCTCCTTGGCCCGCGGGGAGCAGCAAAAGCCAACTCTGCTGGACTCAGCACTGTTTCCTAAAATGAGGGATGCTTACACTAAACCAGGTTCTCCATCTCGGTGCTTCGGGTAAAAATCCCATTATAACTTCTGAAGCCCAGTCGGATTTATGGCTGGAGAGGCCTGGCTCTGTGGGAATGGAGCTGTTTGTTATGCCTGCCCCGCCCTCCTCCCCCTCAGCCATTACCCAGCAAGGGGCCAGTTTATGCTCAAAAACCCCGAGCCCCCTGAAATGCGCCTCGCTCCAGACAGGGGAGATAAAACAGGATTTAAAGGCAATGCATTTTCTACCTGGCAACCTTATCTGGATTGACTGCTCTGGTTTTCAGCTAAGTGTGAATGTGCAGGATAATTACCATCGGGTGTTACCTGAGATTACAGGGTTGTGTTCCAAGTAATGACACCGCGAGAACCAAGCAGTTGTTAATATTTAATCAGTCTCTTGGCTTAACAATTGGATAAATGAGGTGTGTAATTACACAATTATAAAAGACAGTTCAGGTAGGAATGGTACTGGTATCGATACTGAAGGTGAGCGCGGCTGGAAAGACACCAGTGGGTCGTTTCAGAAATATTTACCAAAGAAGACCATTCGGGGGGCATGGGGGGGTCTCCCTTGTGAGATTGTAAGCCCAGATCCCAAACGCTTTTTCTAACATGAACTTTCGCTCTTCCTTTGGGGCTGTCAATATGGACCATCGGGCCAGACGTTCTGTTGATGTCACAGACGTCACTGGAGTATTTAAACGGGCCCCTGGGCAGAAGCGAGTTTTCTTAATTGCACCAGAAGGTGAGGCGTGGGTAGCGCTGTACATGCCAGCGGACTTCCCTTGTTTGTTTCTTATTTCTGGTCGACATGGGGGAGAGACTGAGCCCAAACCCAGGACAGAGAACCCTCTCGGGGCCATTCCTACATCCTCTTCCCACTCCCCACCCTGGAGGGCACCTCTCTACCAAGGGAGCAGCCCCGGTGTGCCGGCGAGAGGGTGCCACTCACAACCAGTGTGCGGTCTAACAGGGTGTCCCGCTTGCTCCCAGGGGCTCACAGCTCCTCGGCGGAAATGAGGGGCCCAGGCAAGCACGTAGCTGAGCGTTCTTCCCCGGCCGACGTCTGAAAAATAGTCAGGAGCCCATCGAAAGTGCCGGGCACAGGTTAGCACCCACACTAAAGCTGTTATCGACCAGGATGATGGCAGTTCCAAGACTTGAGTCTCAGCGGGGTGCGCGGGATTTATTATGGTAAGACCCTCATCCCTCAAGGGTCCTTTGTCAACACTGCAAAGAAGCCCTCGCCCCTTTGTGGGTCATTTTAAGAATCCCCTGTGCTCGCCTCTGGCCAGTGACCCAGGCACATTATGAGCCCTGTCTGGCAGCCCAGCCTCCATCCCCCGTCTCCCGGGCATGGGCCCCCCGGGCCTTCAGGGCCTTCCTGTCTTTCTGGGCTGAAGAGAAGGACTCCTTGAGAAGCCCCTTTGCACCTGGCCTACTAGCCTATGCTCCAGCGTCGGTGGGGAGCAGAGCCCTCCCTGCACCCCGGCCTTCTCGGAGGACGACCATCACGGCTCTCCGAGGTGGGTGGTGAAGGGAAAGGAGTCTCGGCTCATTCTGCCGTTCCAACGTCACCCTCTCTCTATAGAGCTTCTCTAGATAGAGCCCACCTCCCCTTGCTCTGGACCCCCAGTAGCCTTGGCGAGGCTGAATGGGCCATGGGAAAATGACACGCCCCAGAGCCCAGATGGACCTGGGTTTGAATTCTGACTCTACCACTTACCCTCAGTGGGACACAGGGATCGACGCACTTTCTGCGCCTCTGTGTCCTCAGCCGTAGGACGTGGGTGATCCTGCTTCATGACAGGAGCCCAGCCCCTTGGGAGACGTTGGTTTTCATCCCCTCGTTCTGGCCGGGTTATTTATTGGTCCCACAGACTACGAGTTCCTTAAAAGCAAGGGACTGGGCCTAGTTCGTCTTGGGTCTTCAGCTCTTTGTACCTTTCGAGCCCACAGTTCGGCGCTCGTCATGATTCTCAGCGCCCTAGCTTCTCATGTGCCTCCTGTATCGTCCCGAAAAATCCAGGCCTCACATTTTACCGTCTCTTCTTCAATGCTGAGAGAAAATACGAAAACACCTGGCATAAACTCCTGCCCCTAACCGTTCGGCGAATAAACGGAATGCACGAGGGGGCTGCGCCCCTCTCGCTGTGGCAACATCGACAATGTGCTCTCCACGCTCCCTGCGGGCACACAACAGACACCGGCGGGGCGGACACGTCCCTGTGAAAGCAGCGCCCCCCGCCCCCCAAAGACCCTGGGCCCGGCTCGCCGCAGACGCACACCATAAGCAAGGCCGCCCAGAGCAGGCGGATCATCGAAAGCTTGGTTAGAACCGTCCAGGGCCAGAGGTTCGGGCTTCACATGCAAAGAGGCACGTTAAGCAGAACCCCAGGGACGTGGCATGAGGACATCTCTTAACACCTTGCACCTGAATTTTTGGCCATGCTGGAGGAGAGGGACTTAAATCACAATACAGCGGTGCCCCTGTGCGCAGTTCCACTTCCCAGGGCCTCAGTGACCCCCGGGCAATAGGGGTCCGGGAGCAGGTGATCCTCTTTCTGGCTTATTGTCCGAAGGTCAATAGTAGCCTGACGCCAATGTCAAGATGCTTACGTCATTGACGTCTTCGTCTCATCACTCAGGCATTCTATTATCTCACATCATCATGGAAAGGGTGACTACAGTCCGATCATATGTTGGAAGAGAGACCACGTTCACGTCACTTTTATTACGGTATCTGTTTATAATTGTTCTATTTTGTTGTTGTTACTCTCACTGTGCTTAATTTATAAATCAAACTATCAGAGGTGTGTATGTGTAAGAGAAAATATCGGATATGTAGGGTTCCATACTCTCCGTGGTTTCAGGCATCCACTGAGGTCTTGGAACGTATCCCCCACGTACAAAGCAGGCGGACCACCGTCATCACTATTAATGACTTGGAAAAAGTAAGCAGGTGAAAGCTGCCCCTCCCCACACGAGACTTTGGTCGCTGATTAGGAGCCTGATTATGCAGTCTTTTCTGAGACACAAAAAGTAAAACCCTCCAGTGTCTCTGTGCCGCAATTAGATGTCTGGCCGAGTAAGAAACCCAGCAGAGAATGGTGCCAACGTCTTTGTAACGTGTCCACGTCATCCCCTCTCCGCCCGTCACACCTCCCCCAGGGCTCAGACTTCCTGGTCATTCTCACCAGGCTGGTGTTGAAAGGCAATTCTCAGCTAAGTAAATAATGTTGGGATGGAGCCAGGGCACTTGAAAGTGAGTTAATCCTTTCCCCATCAAAATCCCCAGCAACAATCTGGGTTTGTTTAGCCATTCGGTCCTGGCATTTCAGGGCTTTTTTATAAACACTGAGGGGATCGCTCACTTTGGCAGTGGCCGTCGTGGCCGTCACACCCGGGTGCAGAGTCCCTCTTGCTTGTGAGGGACGGCTGCATCGTACCCTTCAGGTTAGAGGATGGTCTTAACTGGGTCTGCTGGGTCTGCTGGAGCCTTGGGGGTAAGTATAGCAGCTAACACGTGCCGAGCGCTGGGCTGAGCTCTTTACACACGTTAGCTCCTTTAAACCTCACTATGTCCCTCTGAGGTAGGTATTTATATTATGCCCATTTTACAGATGAGGGGACAGAGTCACTGAGGCTTAAGTAATTTGCTGTCGAGTAGTTGTTACTGGATTCGAACCCAAGAGCCTAGTGTACAAACATGCCCCTTATACTCCAGCGTCCTCAGGAACACCCTTTCTCCCAAAGTCACACGTGCCACTGGTCTGCAGGTGTTTTTAGAGTCTTGGTGTCTGAGCAGACAGAGAGGGGATCGGGGGGAGGGATCTGAGAGGCTTCTGTCACTCTGTGCCCTCAAGCACTGTCATCTGACCTGACGTAAGCTTACATGGCAGACACGGGGTTCTAGACTGGCCTTCACCTCGGCCCTTGGGAGTTGGGCATCTGTGATCCCACCGGCCTGAGGAACACCCCCGTTCAGGGCCGTGCACCCTGCCAGGAGGGAAAGAGGGAAGGGAAAAGAGGTGGTTTGCAGACCAGCCTACGGGATTTCTCTTCCAATCTTGAGAGGATAGGGACGATAGGAACGGTTTCTCATGTGTATCATGGAGCTTTGTCACGTTCTTTTCCTGCTTGTTCTGGAAAATAAACTCCCTGGGCTTTTCTGAGTAATATTCTATATTTGCATTTATGGTGATGGCACTTTGAAGTAAATGTTCTGTGTTTTTTGTGTATTTACTTAAACATTAAACTGTGTTCGCCAGGGTCATTGGTCACGTCTGCTATTATATTTGTTGTAGTTGCTAATTGTAAGTCTGCCTCTTGCTACAAGGCCGTAGCCCCTTGTGGATGTATCTTTTACATCTCTGGGGCCCAGTAATGAACTTAGCACATGGCAGGTGCCCCAAAAGTGTCCACTGGCCAGGTGATTGGATTTATGGGAGGTCTCAGATTGAAGGGGCAGCGTGGGAGAGGGGAGAGCAGGGATCACCGGCAGCCATTTTGAAGAGGCACGTTCTCCCCTATAATCATCCCGGCCCGAAGCCGGCAACCCCAGAACTTCTGGTGAGGGACAAATTGAAAAGTCCAGCAGAGCTGGTATCTCTCTACCCCCGCTCTTTCAGGGCCCCCCTTTTCTTGCCCCCACCTTCATTCCCACTTCAATGCCACACCATTCCTCCCTTCCAGCTTTGCCATCCGGGCACTGACCCTACCCTAGAAGACGGCACTGGCCAACGTTCTGTACACTCATTTATCTCAGCCCTTCCCAGTTATCCATTTTCCTCTTTTAAGGGTGTGGCATTATTTGCCAAGGGCTAGGAATAAAGTCTCTGCAGTGCGCTTCCTAGTGACCCGCGTATTAGTCAGCATAGGTCGCCAGGGACAGAAACTCAGCTCAATCTGCCTTGAACCAAAAACAAGGTGGGGTTGGCCAGGTGCTGGAAAGTTTAGACAACTATCTCCAGATGCCCAGAGGATGTTATCAAGGCTCGATGGTTTGGTCTATTCTTGGTTTTGTTGAGTCTGTTCGCCAAACAAACCCTGTATGCGGAGATAAGATGGACACTGGCAGCCCCAAACCTACCAAGTCTTATATCTTCCAACTACAAGGGGGGAAACAGCTTTCCCCGGTCTGCCAGCAGAAGTCTTGGGGAACCCTGGTCATGGGTTTGGGTCACGTGCCCACTGTGGGCCTGGGTGGGGGGGTATGCCTAGAGAGAGCCCCACCCACTCAGTCGGTTGGGCGTCCAACTCTTGGTTTCCGCTTGGGTCATGATCTCCGGGTTGTGAGATCAAGTCCCACATCGGGCTCCACGCTCAGTGGGGAGTTGGCTTGAGGATTCTCTCCCTCTCCTTTTCCCTCTGCCCCTCTCCCCAGTCATGCTCTCTCTCTCTTTCTCTCTAGAGTAGGTAATTAAATCTTTAAAAAAAAAAAAAGGGGGAAGAAAGAAAGATCTCCTCCAAAGCAAACACGAGTGCATGCGCTCTGGAGAGACGGCTCTGTCAAGGTGGCCGTGCTGGACGGACAAAATCGGATGTCCATTCCAATAATACAGTCCCCTAAGCTTCCATCTCGAACAATGTTCTACAAGATTTCATAATGCCCAACCCGAGGGAATCCAGAGACTCCCATTGGAAGGCCCTGCCTGGGGTCTCCCCATGCGCCTAGTGGGCAGTGAGAGGAGGCGCTGAGTACAGGAATCTTCCCGTATGAGTGGCCCCGCTCTGGTGACTCTGATGCTCCCCGTGACAGGTGGCTGGAATGACAGGCTCCATGGAGAGAAAAGGCTGGACTTGGGGGAATCTGGCAGCAGGGGACGGGACTGAGGTGGCTCCACTCTAAAGGCCCAGCTCCCGGCTGGCCGAAGTGTATGAGCAAGATCCGACTCCTCTCTGAAGTGTTTATCAGGCTTTGTCAAAGGCCGCTCAGACTTGGGAAGTCGTGCCCAGCACCTTCTGAGCTGAAACCTCACTCGTGGAGCCCTGCTTGGGGCGGGGCTGCTGTGGGGCTTCCACCAGCACGCTCATCCGGCCTGGAGATGCCCTCCTCCCCGAGCAAGCAGAGGCATAGAAAGCCCAGCGGGCCAGCGTGCACCATGTGCCAGGCCCTGAACCAGCCCAGACCTCGCACACGTCCCCTCGCCTGAACCCCACACCGCCTGCAGAGACACGTGCCATGGTCACCCTGCCCACGCTCGAGGGGCTCACGGAAGTCAAGGACCTTACCTAAAACCATGCAGTTGGTAGGGGGAGAGGCAGCCCCAGGGCTTCCTGCTTGCTTCCTTCTCACTACACTTCTCGAGCTGCCCGCTGCAATCACACGGTTCTCTGAATTCACTCATTCGGTTCGGGAAAGTCCCCACGGCCCCGGCCTCCCCCTGGAATCCTAGCTAGGTCTTAAGGTTGGACCTCACGTTGGTGTGGGGTCATGACCCTCCAGCCGCAGAGGAAGAGGAAGATGGGGCAGGATCCCAGTGTCCGTGGGTGAGTGTCTGCTGCCACACTCAACCACCCTTCTCTCTAGTTCTTGGCACACGTGTACGCACACTCACATGCACGCACGGGCATATACACTCATATGTGTGTCTGCACTCACACACGTGCACATCCATGCACACACACACAGACGTGTTTGCAAAGTGCACACCTGCAAATGCACACTCACACATGCACGTGTTTGTATATATACTCCCACAGTACACACATTTGCACTCACGTGTGCATGTGCACACACACAACCACACGTGCACTCACACACAAACCTGTACACACTCATACGTGTGCACATTCACCCACACGTTCACACGTGCGTACACACAACATACACTCACATATGCATGTACACACGTGCCTTTCCTGTGTCACACTGGGAGTCACCAGGGTCATCCAAGTCTGCATGGCCCCAGTGCCCCCCATGTCCCATCAGCGTCCCCCACTCTGTAACGAGGTCCAGCGGTACAGTGATGCTCCAAGCTTTTGTTTCTTTAGAGCGAGAAGGGGACGTAGGGGTAACGTGCACAGCTTGGGGACGTGATTTGTCCTCAGTTACACGGCCCGGGGTAGTCTCAGGTTCCTTTTGTGGCACTCCCTCCCTCTGTCCCACACCCTCTCATGCACAAGGACCTAAAGTCACCGTGTGTATTCCTCATAGATCTCTGGTCACAAGGCAGCTGCGGCATCCCCCGAATTCAACAGAAAGTCGGGGGCGTGGAAAGCAAGCAGGCCTTGCTTCCTGCCTGAGCGGGAGGCTCCTAGCTCTGGTGGCGCCCGAAATCTCGGAGGGAACTTTCAAATGACCCAGGCCGGTCCCACCCGGAGACTCACATTCACCTGGCCTGCAGGTGACCTGGAAGAGCAGCCAGGCTGACGACCACGGCCTCAGGCGCCGCTGACTGGCCTAGCAAGCTGAGAGCCCCAGCCAAGGGGGACTAGGTGTTCCCCATCTGTCCCTGCATCCTGTCCGTCCCTTGTGGTCAGCCCTCCACCCACAGCCCCTGAACCGTTCCACACGCGTCGGGCAGGGCTCACAGCCGGAAGGGAGGGAGGCCCCGAATGTGGCTCCTGGGGCACCGAGTAGCAAGGCTGTGGGAGAGCAGAGGAAAGGCGGGGGACCGCCCAGGAGACTGTGCAGCCTGGCCGGAGGGGGTGACGCTGAGTGGGGCCCGGAGGACAGAGCTTGGAGGGAATAGAGCGGCTGAAAGTCAGGATGCTCAGAACCTGGAGCCCCCGGAGCGTGCTGCGGAGACACTCGTGCTGGGGAGCAGGCCAAGCCGGGGTTCAAGACGCAGTGTCTGGGAGGCTGTGACGTTGGTCCAGGCCTGGGCTGAGGGAGGCAGTCACTTCCTCCAGCAGCGACGCCTGGGTTCAGGGGGAGAGCCACGGACGAGACAGTCGGGCTTCGACCTGGGACATTCCTGTCCAGTAGAGCTCGCTGCAAGGGAGAGGGCGCTCCGTCTGCACCGCCCCACGTGGTACCACCGGCCTCATGTGGCTCTTGAGCACTTGAGAGGATGTGAACGTGACTGAGGAACTGAGTCTTCTATTTTATCACACTTTTAGTAATTGAAATAGCCACACGTGACCTGTGGCCACCATATTGGAGAGCACAGGCTGGGAGGTGATGGTGGATCTGGTAGGGCTGGGTGACAGACTGCCCTGGGGGAGCCGGGTGGATGGTGACACCATGAACAAAGCTAAGCCGTCCTAGAGGCTGAGGGCTGAGGAGGAGCTGACAGGGTGAGGCGGAGGGAGGGGACTGTGGGTCACCCATGTGGCAAGGGCATCCTTTCCCTTGGCTTTCTCTTGCCTGCCCATGCCCATCCCTCGCACCGCAGTCGATGCCTTCCTGGAGGAATTCAGAAAGTGTGGTGGGTGTTCAGAGCCAGGAGGACCCCTCTCTCTGGCTTGGCGGAGTCCCAGTACGTTCCTACTGTGTGCCCACTGTCTTCTCCCCACGGCCTGCCCATCTCTGCTCCTGGGAAGCCATGCTGGGCAGCAGGGGGTTAAGTCAGCACATCAGATACGTGCTGGACTACAAATGTAAAACGTCCCAAGGACGCAGCTTACTACGTTTCAGCAGGTAGGTCACTGGGGTCACTGCTGTGCAGCTGAGGTTTGCATGGCTGCATATTTACTTTAGTATTCCTCTGAAACACACACCATGACAATTGCTGTGTTATTTTTTTTAAAGATTAATTAATTCATTAATTTGAGAGAGCGAGCAAGCACAAGCAGGGGGTGGGGGCAGGGGGAGAGGGAGACTCCCCACTGAGCAGGGAGCCTGATGCAGTGCTCGATCCCAGGACCCTGAGATCATGACTTTGGTGGAAGGCAGATGCTTAACCGAAGGAACCACCCAGTACCCCCAACCCCTGCGTTATTTATGCTTCAGACACAGGACTCTCCCTGCCAAAGCCCGTGCCATAACAGGGCAGGGACAAAGGGAAGAGCTTAGGAAGAGAAAGTACTGAAATAACCCACGTCAACCTTGAAACTCACCACAAAGAAGCCAGGCCTGTCCCACTGATTGAAGAGGGTGGAAGCCAGCTCTGTCCTTTCCAGTTAACCGGTAGGATCTGGTTCCATGCCCGAGGTCCTGCTCAAGCTGCTCCCCACCCTACTCCTTCCCCTTTCCTCCAATTCCCATTCTTCTTTTACCATGTCACTGTCCCCATCTTCCTTCCTCTGTCTTATTTAGAGAATGTGAGACGACGCAGGTTGGTGGTGGCACGTCCCAGGCACACCGTCACCGCAAGCCTCTGTCCCTTCACAATGGAGTCCTTGGACTAGATTCTCTCTAGATTGCTCCCCACTGCCTTCCAGCCCCCCTGCTGGTGCCACCACCCCTTTACCAGCCCCAGCGCTGGCCGCTAGCTGTAGAAATATGTTTTACAGGCAAAATTTCCCAAGAATTCTAGAAAAATAGGAAGTCCCTAATCCCCAAGGAATCTAGGAATTTTTCTTCAGCTCTTCAATAGAAAAATTTCACTGCCATATGCAAATCGTTCATGGACTGATCTTTTTTCTCCCCGTGCTAGAAAGTAAGCACTTTTGTTCTGCTTCACGACTATGTCCCTGGGGCCTAGAAAGTGCCCAGAATAAAACAGAGCTTAACACTTATCTACTGAGGAGTGGTAAGAACCGTGTCTTGACTTGGGTCAAGTTCATCAGCCTCACGCATTTGAGATGATGTTGCATATTTAAGATGTGGTTCTCTGTACCAAATGCCGTGTTGTGATCCTATTTCTGAACTTGCATAAACTCGAGAGAATTAAAGGGAAGCTATCCCTTGAATCGCCTGTCACAAACAAGGGGACTTGGCTTTGTTAACTCTGACCATCCATCGTTGGCATTGCTGTCCCATTCTCCCGGGTGGGGGCCGATAACATGCACTTGGCAGAAAAGGATATGCGTCTGCAGAACATCTGCAGAACTTCCAGCAGGAGTTCATAAGCCACACTAGCAAACTTAGTTCTGGGACTTTTGCTTTAAGGCTTCATTAAGCTTTCAGTACAGAAGACCCCAAGCAGGAGGCAAATACGCATACAGGGATTCCCTTTGAAACTGACCAGGAACTGGTTAATGACACAGTGGCGTTTGCTATCGCGTTGAACATTTCTGCTCTCGCCTCTTGGAGTCTGTTCCTAAAAAATAGCCCAAAATATATTAATGGAGGCAAGTCTCTGAATAAAAAGGTCAATCCAAATTGCATTTAATCCAATGCAGTCACTTTCTAGGCTGGAGACTGAGGGCATACCCAGAGAGGGGGAAATGGGAAAAATGAACTAAGCTGGCAGGAACAAACCATTACGAACCCCAGCTCATTTCAGCTCAGTAAAAGCAGGCATGAGAGTGAGGGCAAGTTTTAAAACTGGATTCTCTCAACATGACTCAGGGGTCGTCTTTCTCATGCCAATTTTCAATTTGTTTTTATAGATGGATGAATGGGGGCTCACAACACAAGTCTCGGGCTGAAATGCAAGATGAGCACATCTGTCATATCATCTGAGCCCAAACTTGAAAGGGGCTCTTCACCAAAACCTAGACAAATATTTGAATGCCTGCCTTGGAAAGGGAGATAATGTCCAAGTGGTCTCTTTTATAAAGCATTTGTGTACGGGGGTGGAGGGTGGGGGGAATGGGATTTAAAAATAAAACCGTCGACGTCAGAGACTTGGATTATAAAAGCATAGGTTTCTCTTTCAGGACTCTCTGAAGTTGGAAAGTATGAATTACATACGCTCATTAAAACTTTTTATGTTAAATTCAAAGAGTAAAATTAGAAGCCATGTTGATGATCCAACCATGGGACAACTGGCCCACAGATGTTGGAGCCTTCTGGTTAAGAGATTACATGGTTCGAGCTGACAATTTACTGTATGTGTCCCTGGCACAGAGGTGTCACAAACGTATTATCAGACGCAGAAAATATGCAGCCCCGGAAAAAGGGAATGTGCAAGTCCGACTGCCTGTAACACTTTCAAAGCCTCACATTGTTCCACTAAACTACGATTTCAGAGGGGTGGGGTTTTGTGTGTTCTTCTCTCTTTCCTTCAGAACAAAGAGTTAATCTTGTCCAAGTTCAGAGCCAGAAATCTGTCATATTTTTTTTTAAGATTTTATTTATTTATTTGGCAGAGAGACAGCCAGCGAGAGAGGGAACACAAGCAGGGGGAGTGGGAGAGGAAGAAGCAGGCTCCCAGCGGAGGAGCCTGATGTGGGGCTCGATCCCATAATGCCGGGATCACGCCCTGAGCCGAAGGCAGACGCTTAACGACTGAGCCACACAGGCGCCCCCAGAAATCTGTCATATTAAATCCCAGCGAAGACCCACATTCTTTCCAACTTCCTTACTCACAATGTCGCTGAGTTTTCCACTGATCCGTAAGCGAACTAGCTGTCACGCAGAACGGAGCCGTTCATCACCGCTTTGGGGGTTTCCGGGATTCCAAACTGGGGACAGGTCTCTTAGTGTGTTGGCCTCCCTCAGCTGTCCGGAGAACTCAAGGATAGGAGATGTGAAAGGCTGGGAGGGACCGGGGGCTTGTCCTGGTTTATACGGAACAGGTAGGACACGGTTTTGGTCCCCTGCAAAGGCGTGAGCACGCTGGTGGAAAATCTCCCAGGCTCCCAGCCTCAGATTTGATTCCTGCCCCCCTCAAAGCTGCAAGGGAGCTGTAAAGGAGACAGTGTCCCCATGGGAGGGAGAAAAGATGCAACCAAGATCCCATCATCAGGGGATGGCCGTAGGGAAATCTGGCGAATCTAGCCCTTTTCCTCGTGTCCTCTTAGATAAGCAGAAGGAGGGAAATGTATGAGATGATTCTGTGTGGTCTGAGCTTCCAAGCTCCTTTCTCTTTTCCAAATGGCTTGTAGCAATTCATTCTTTCTCTTGGGGCTAGGCAGGGCTCCAGTGTTTTTCTGGTTTTCAGGGTGTGCCCTGCGGGGAACCCAGGGTGGGTGGAGAGGTGAGGCCACGCTGAAATGTCCTGGAGCAGACACAGCCACCTTACCTGGTCAATCCCAAGAAACCAACCAGGAGGCAAAACTGGGGGGACCGCAGCTTCCACACATGCCCCCCTACAGAGGTTCTGCCCATGCTAGGAATGACCAAACAGAGGCAATATACCCAGAGGTCATTTGGTGAATGCTTAGCTCACCTCACAAGCATTTAATGAATACCTACTGCGTACCGAGTTCTGAAACAGCCACTGGGCAGAGAAGATGGGCCGAGGCCAGGCCCTGCCTTCCAAAAGCTTGCAGTTTGGTGAAGACACACACACAGCCCCAGAGGGTCCCGCCTTCTCTGTGTCTAGGTGAGGCCACGAGCTTCTTGTCTGCCTGCCTGAACTTAGTGTCCCAGCCCGTAACCTGCCAGCCTGTGGTTACCTGTTACCTGACTGCCTCTTGGGGCAGCTCCTAGTCTCCAGGCTTCCCTAGGGTCCCAGAGAGAAGAGGACAAAGCCTCTATATGGCAGCTCAGATGTCCCCAGGGACCGCCTTCCTTTCCCCCCCCCCCCCCATTACTTTTGAGATCCAGAAAGCCGTGACTGAGTGAGCTCCCCGGAGATGCGGGCGACAGGGACGACAGACAGCTGAAGGTCTTCAGTTTAAGGACTGTAAATCGTAACAGTGAGCATCTCCTGTGTCTGAAGAGCGCTTTCCGTCTTTATGCCGCGGATCGGCAGGGCTTGCGGGTAACGAACCGCATCAGCAGCTACTCGGTGGCTGGCGTTGGGTGCCCGGATATAGCAGCAACCAGCTGGGCAAAATCCTGCTCCCGCGGCCCCTTCTCCCAGGGAAGAGAGCAGACAGCGAATGCAAATAAGCAGACTGCGGTTTATTAGAAGGGGGAACTGTTATGGAGGAAAGGAATCAGGAAAGCCAGGGAGGAAATGTCATGGGGCTGGGAGGGGGCGGTTGTTATAAATAGAGTGACCCAAGAAAGCCTCATGGGGAGGGCGGCAATCAGAAGAATTTGGAGGCAAGGAAGCAAGCCATTCAGATATCTGGGAAGCAAGCTTGGGGAAGGACAAGGGCCCCCTGGGACGAGAAAGGGGCCAGGAGTGGCTGGAGCGGGGGAGGGGGGCAACAGCGCAGGAGGACAGAGGAACAGCAGGGCCAGGGCAGGGTCCCTGTGGTCTGAGCAAGGTGGGACCTTGGAGGGCTCTGAGCAGAGGAGGGCCATGGCCCGACTCACATAGCGAGGGCTCGCTCGGCTGCCACGGGGACGCCCTGCGATGTGGGAAGCAAGGGGAGAGGCGGGGTTACTGTGCAGAGGGCAGGGCAGCAATCCAGGCGGGAAGCAGGGGTCTTGATGTAGACACAGGCCGGGAGTGAGGAGTGTATGTTTTGAGCGGACAACCTACAGAACATGCAGGTGTGAGGGGTGAAAAACAAAAAGAAATCAAGGATAACTTCACGCGTCGTTGGCCTGAGCACCTGGGAGGATGGAGCTGGCAGTAGCCGAGGTGAAGAGTAGGTCTGGTGTAGAGGCGATGACAGTGAAATTTAGGATACCCATTGAATACCCAAGTAAAGATGTCAGGGGGGCAGTCGTATGTACCACGAGTTTAGAAGGGAGGTGCTGGCTGGAGATGGAAGGCTGGTGTCACCAACAGGCAGTTGGTAGAACCCTGCTCTCAGGGGTGTGGGCGTAGCTAGAATGAGCCTGTGGGTGGGCGTGGCTGGAATGAGGGGGGCGTGGCTAGAATGAGGGGGCGTGGCTAGAAGAGGCCTGAGGCTGAGCCCTTAGAACCCAGGGGCTTAGACCCCCACTTTACCCTTCAAGGTCTGGTGACGTCCCTTGCTCTTGGCTGCATTGGCTGGTCCGCTTGGCCTTTTACCAGCTCCCACGGCCTGAGGGGACAGGCGATCAGCCTACTTTGTCTTGTCTGTAGACCTGTTTCCTGGCCAGGACTATCACTGATGGCCTAGCAACCAGGTACTACTCGGGACCAGGGTGGGCAGGAAACTGCACATCCACCCACAGGGACCCGGCAGACACCAGCATGCTCAGTGTGGCCCCCAGGGCGCACCTGCATTCCAGGTCCAAGGCCAGGTGGCTAACAGTACAGCATCTGCCATTCTTGTATTGGTCCCTGTTCCCCCCTGATAAGCAGCGCGTCGGATCAGCTTCCCACCCAGCCCCTTGTACCCATTCAGGGGGTTCCCAGGGTGCGCCCCATGGAAGAACAGAAAGGGCGTTCTCCCCTGCACCAAACCCTGGGACGGAGGGTCCAGAAGGCGTTCTCAACTCCCTGTCTCCCCCTTCCTTCTCTGCCGGCCCCTCCCCACTGCGCAGCTTGGACTGCAGAGCTCGTACCAGGCTCAGGCTTTTTCTAGCCTGCAGTCGCACTTTGAAACCCAGTTACCTGGAGACTCCTCTAGATTCTTAGGTTCTCACGTTGTTCTAGTGGAAGCTTGCGGTCTTCTCAACCCATAGTGAAAATTACCGACTGGACTCCACGTATCTGGTGTTTGGTTGTTGTTTTGTTTAGTTTTGTTTTGTCGGAGCCTGCGACTGGAAAGGATGTAGGTCTCGAAGCTTTTCTCTGGGGAGGCAGTGTTCCTGTTAAGGGTTCGAAAACCCAGCCCTGTGATGTACTGGCCCTGCAGCCCCACCCGCTAACCTCACTGTGTTTGACTTTCCTCATCTTTAAAATGGGAATAATAACCATCCTTGGCTCACGGGGTTCAATGAGTTAATAAGTGTCGAGTTTCTAGAACAGTGCCTCACACCTAACAGGCCATCACTAAATCCCAGAGGCTATTATTACCCCTGCAGGAGAGTGACGTAGGGGCAGAGCCCTCCTGCCGAAGCCAGGTTGGAGCCAGAGTCAGAAAATAGAAAGTTGTACATTATTGAAGCCTGGCCATTTGCTTCGCAGAGAGCCCTGTGTCACCTTAATCTGTAGGGGTCAACTGGAGACCTATTTTGAGCTAACTGAAGGAGCATTCTCTTACACTGTAGCTTAAATACAGCTTCACAGAGGGGTACTTGGGAGCAGTGCGAAGGAAGATAATCCCAGCCTGTGCGTTGAATCCGGGTCTTGGAATCTGAAGATTCTAAGGCAGCTGGACGGACAGGAAACGGCACACGTTCTGGCATTTGGTTTTCATCTGCAGACTTTGCTAGACATCCTCAGGCACCTGTCACTTCTGGGGACGTCTGGCAGAGCTGGGACGCACGCAGTCTGTGACTTGGAATCTGGGTTCCGAAGACTCAGGAGAGCCGATGAGCGAAGTCCTCTGTTAAGGGAACACGTGTTAGTTGCTGCTGTTTTAAGAAGCAGCTGAGCGTAGGTACTGCTCAGGTCTCCCCTGATTGCTGGCTGGAGGGGGTTTGGGGGGACAGGGTGCATGCTGAGCCTGCGACCTCACACTCACACCTCCCCAGCCCCAGGGACCAGCTTCCTCCCGTAGTCAGGAGGCCTTCTTCCCTGGAGGGAATTTGAAACTCTTCTGGGCAGCCATAACTACAATTCCCATTGCTTGCTCTCGTTTCTGTCATGCCGGTTCCCGTATGTATAAAATTCAGGGGCTGAGCAAAATGCAGGAGGCCCTGGGGCTCCCTGCTCCAGCCTCCACAGATGCGGGAGCGCTGGGCAGACCACGGGCTTGAGGTTCTAGTTCACATTTTTTTTCTAATAAACGTTAAAACAAAAACATAACTATTAAAATGGAAAATTGTGTGTGTACCCCTAGGCTCACCCAGCTTGCTTCAAACGTACCATCATATTTTGGGATGTGCCAGACCGGGAGGGTGTTTAGAACCATCAAACCCCCCTGTTTGAGAAATGACTAAGCTGAGGCCCAGGGCGGCGGAACGGGACTGTATGCAAAACAGGGCCCTGCCCAATCTTGGCCAGAGTGGAATCTTAGCGACCTGCTGATTTCCCACTGCGTCGGGCCTGGCCCACCTGAAACCTTCCATGCATTCTCCAGGATCCCAACTCTCATATCCCAGAGGCCTCTCTCCCTCTCTCCCCAAGCCTCCTGGGAGCTGTGCACCATCTGCTGACTTGGGTATCTCCTCCTTCATGCCTCCATACCATCTTCCTGTGATCCCCTCACATCCGGCCCCACCCACATTTACAGAAGACTCTCCGAGGGCCATCCTGGAGATGCAAAAGGCAATGCAACCCAGCCCCATCCTTGCAAGAGCAGTCCTCGGCCACTGGGGTGGCCCTCTGGTGTCACCTTCCCAGGGCCGGCCCAGAGTCTTAGGCAGGAACTCCCAGAATTGTAATTGTGGATGCGAAAGGGCTTGGTGTCTGCTCACGCTGAGAACCAGACTGCAAGGGCAGATGTCCTCTAGCTTTAGGGATTTCATTAGAGTCTCTAAAGCTGGGGCTCTGTCAGCTGGTACCAGAAATTGGGATCCATGGAATTCTGAGTGTTCTTTGAGATGTTTGATGAAAAGCAGGTCCGTGCTCAAGGAAATTTGAGCAACACTGCAGACTATTTTATCTACCACCTATCTATCTATCTATCTATCATCTATCATCTATCTATCTGTCTATCTATTTTAGAAAGAGAGAGAGAGAGATCGCGTGAGCGCATGCACAAGCGGGGATAGGGGCAGACAGAGGGGGAGACTATCCAAGCAGATTGGCGCTGAGCGCTGAGCCCGAAGCAGACCTGGTTCTCACAACCCATGAGATCATGACCTGAGCCAAAACCAAGAGTCAGACACTTAACCAACTGAGCCACCCGGGCGCCCCAACGCTGCAGACTGTCTCTGCCTTTTGGAGCATTACGGCCTTATTAGCCTACATAAGGCTCTAAGAAATCCCGCAGTAGACAAATTCATTTAGCCCAGCATTTCCCCGACTTCTCTGATCACAGAATCCTTGCCTTGAAGAATGCAGCTGGAGACGGTAGAAGACGCTGGGTTCTATTAAGGTCCTTCCAGCTCAACAGCCCCCATATCTCTTCTCCTCCGGTGGTGAGCTCTCAGTCAAAATTTGGGACAGATTGAGTGATTTTTCAGCGAAGGGTAACAATTTCTGATAATTGCATGTTGGAGGCCTTCCTTCCCCCCTCTCCCGTAAGAAACTTAACCACAGGGGAAAAAAATAAGTTTCTGGCCTCAAATGGATAAAGAGCTGGAGCTGATGAATTCCAGAATTGAATATTCTTTTCTCCTACAAGCATCTATGAAAGAGAGAAAGAGAGAGAGAGAGACCACAGAGGCTATGTAAATATAATTATTTCTAAGTAGAGTACCTTCAACATTTTCCATTAGGTAGCAGGGAGGTCACTGCGAGGCCAGCTGTCCAAATATGGCTGCTGATTCCCCTGAGTCAGCAAAGTCTATAAAAAAATGATCTTTGGGACAGAAATTTCTTACCACACATTCTAGTAAGTATCTCCAAATGTATGGGATATTAAATTTAGGGTTGTGGTTTTCAAACTTTTTTTTCAAAGCACGAAAAACCCTTTTTCAAAGGAAATCTCACTCAAAGCCCTTTACACAATCCCAGGCCAGCCCCTGAGGCATCTTTAGGAAACCCCTGGAATCTAGTCTGGAAAACTGTGGTCTCGAGCCACGCTGCTCAAAGCATGGTGTTCAGACTAGAAACTTCGGCATCACCCGGCCACTTGTGAGAAGTGCGGCATCCAGCCCCCTTCAGACCTGCAACTCCGAATCTCCATTTTCACACCACCTCCAGGGGATTCGTGTGCACGTTGAAATCTGGGGGGCAGATCTAAAGGGATTTACTCCCAAATATTGCTTCTCTCTTGGCCAGCCTAAATACCCGGATGAGCCTTCTCGACGATGAGTCTGCAATGAGCTGAGGCCAGCTACAGCTCCCAGCGGGGTGAGCCAGCATCGTTGGGTCATCCGCACAATTGAATCTGTGCCCCTCCCCACCATGGAAACATCGAGAGAAGTGAGGGCTGCTTAGAAAGAGACAGGAGAAGAAAGCAAAGCAGTGAAATGCAGAGACTGTGGACCAGAGTCCCTGGGTTTGAACCAACACTACCTTGCCTCGGCGGGGGGGGGTGGGCAGGGGGGGGCTCTGGCTGGTGAATTAAGGTTCTGTGCCCCTTTGTCCCCAGCGTCAGACAGGGGCAAGTATCCATTAAATGAGCTGATGGGCTGGAAGCCCCTAGAATGTCTAGGTGCTTGGTTGGGGTTTTCATTCCTGTGTTCGTAGCAGCTCGCCCCATGCAAGGGGCTTCACGTTAAGGAATGCACAAAGGAGCACCTGGGTCGATCAAGCAGATTAAATATGGGTCACACAAGAGTCACCATCAAGTTCTTTCCAATAATTCCACCACTTAAGTATTATTCAAAGACCGAATACCGCAATTTAAACTTTTTGATATATGGGTAACTTCTTTTTAGACGTAGATTCAGGAAAATCTATGTTTCTATCGGGGCCTCTCCATTTATAGCTCAGTGATTTTGGGCAAGATCCCATAGCATTATTCTCATTTTCTGCACCCTGGGTGAGGGAAGTAATCCCACCCCATCAGGCTCATGGGAATCCTGGAGGCTGGGGGTGAGAACTGACACACCAGGCTGTAAGTTTTGGGAGCTCCCAGCAGAGGCAAATGCAAGGGCCATCTGCCCCCATTCCTGGCCTCTACTAACTGCCACATAAAAACACACAGCGGGCCTTCTTCCCTTCCGGGGTGGGACTGGGGCAAGAAACAGAGCGCAAAATAGGAAAGCATTCAAAAGAGGGAAGAACGGGCGGAAGTGTTATTCTGGCTAGCGCCCCACCCACGAACACTTTCTCTTTCTTCTATAGAACACCAGCACAAGTCACCTGCACCCTGGCCCTGGCCCCTCACCTGAAGATAAAAGCGAGGCCCCCCGCTAGAGCTGAGGGCAGTTTGCTGAGGCCCCAGGGTAATGGTTGTCGTGCACCTGCTCCGTGAGCCCTGCTGAACCCGGGTGCGGGACTCACCCCAGGGGTCCCGTGGAGCTGGGTGCAGGGCAGCCGATCAGTGGGGTGATGCTGGCGCCGGGAGGCCTTCCGGCATCGCCCTCGGAGCGTCCGCAGCCTCTCTGGTATTCTTGCACCATGAACCGCTTGATCTCAGTCCAGCGATTTGCTCTTATAAACAAGAGAGGGGGAAAAAATAGAAGAGTCGTGAAAAACAGACACAGGGAATTAGGTCACACTAGAAATTCTAAGACATCAGCAAAGCTCTTGTTTTGCACAATTTTAATACAGTGACCTCTGACCGCAGCAAGGTCTGGGATGTGTAGGTAGAGAAAAAGAGTCAAGAAGGAATGGCAGGCGGGAAGGAGGTCAAGGTGACCCCTGGCTCCGGGAGACCTGCTGACCACTTTTTCTGATGTGTGGGGCATGCTGTGGGGCCTTCTGGAGCGGTGAGTGCACTTGACGTTCCTTTCGATCTGGGGGTTTGAGATCCTGACATAGAAACTAACGCAGGCTGAACTCTTCCTACAACTTAGCTTCGAGCTGCCCGCCCCCCTCTTTGTGAATGACCTTCATCGTCACCCTTCTCCTTCCTTGATTTCCATGGCGATGTGGTGTTTAGTGGCGGTGGGGCAGGCGCTGTGTGCCACCTGCAGACACACCCCTAACGATGAAAGCTGGTCTTCCATTCTGCAACAAGCCACTTAGCAGACAATTTTCACTCTAAACCCATCTCTCTGTAGACAATCACCAACCACGGGGACACACGTTCACGCTGGCGCAGCAGAACCCATTTTAACTGAGTTAGTGAGAGCTGGACAGGAGGGCTGACGCAAGGCCCACGCCTGCGACTCGAACGGTGGGGAGACGAGCCGAGGGCAGCAGACGGCCTGTCTCCTGGGAGCGGGGGACTGCAAGCCCCGGGACGCTGCTATGGATCCGGAGTGAGAAGCAAGCTGCCTGTCGTCTGGCCGCCGGGGCTTGCCAGGGAAGGGGGCTCATAGGGTTTAAGCGAAAAGGGAACAAAAGAAAACAGCATCTTGGTGTAGTGGAATGAGCAGTGGTCTTGAGATGGGCTTTGGAGCAAGTTATTTAACCTCTGTGTAACCTCGTGTATAAAACGGCTGTCATGATCTCCGTCTCTGAATGTCGTGATGAAGACAAAAGAAGAGGAGGCTTCAGAATCCGTAAAGGACCCTGCCGCACGATCTTATTCTGCAAAGGCTGCCGCTGCTGGGGCACCGGCTCGGGGTGGGGCACCGTGCCTGTGACGGCAGGGACGTCGTCTCCGTCCGCGTTTACAGCAAGCCCGAAAGCAAGGCAGTGGTCGTTAGCCCCGTGCTACAGAGGAGGAAAGCAGAAGCTAGTGAACCCGCCTGGGGTCGCCCGGCTGTGAGGTGATGGTGCTGAGCTCTGAACACGGGGGTGCCTGACTGCGTCCTTCCCCGTGGGGAAGGGTTTGTGTCTCTGTGCTTTCTTAGTGACTGCATAATGGGACATGCCCACGCGCCGTAGAAAGAGTGGCCCACACCCTTGACCTTGATGCAGCCCTCTCCTCTGAAGAGCTACACGCCCCGTGTCCGCCCCCTCCCTCCCTCCAGTGCCCACCACCTGGCAATGGCAAGGGGCTCTTGTCCAGCCCTTGTGGTCCTTCCTTGTCCAGCCCTGAACCAGGGCGGCTCTGAGCTTGATATGCAAAAGTCCTTCTTCCTTCCAGAATCATGCTCCCAGCTTGGTTAGGCTTCAGGTGGGACCCGAGAGCTCAGATAGCAGACAGGAAGTCTCATCCAGTCCCTGGCACCCAGCTAGCTCCTCTCTATTCCAGGCCTGGAACAACTCTTTGTCCCAGTGACTTCAGCCATTCCTGAAGTCCCCTCTGAAATCTACTTCTTCCAAAGGGACTTAGCAGGAAGAGACTCTCATCCCCATTTCCGTGCAAGGACATTGGGAAGCTCCCTCCGTCCTTTTCTCTCAGGGAAACATCCCTGTCCCCTTGTCTGTGGGGCTTATGGGGCCAAGTTCTCAAAGAGCAGAACTAGTGATTAACGCAAAGGCCACTTTCAAGTTTCCTGCAGGTAGAGCCCCTCCCCCTGCCCTGTCTGCCCCCAATCTACTCTCCATCCTTACCACCTGCCTGCCTGAACGACATCACCAACTTCTCTAAGCCTCAACCTCCTCATCTATAGAATGAGGATAGTCACATACGGTGGGCAGGTGGGAGGACCGGGGAGACTGTAGGCAAAGTGCCCGCCACAGAGCCTGGCTCTACGTGCTAAATAATCAGGAGATTCTGTCACCGTCAGGTTCATTACCGGAGTATTCATTATTACGTCACCAGTGATGAAGACGCGTTTTTCTGTAATGGTCCACCTTCCATTGCTGATTCTTCATCCGCATTTACAGACCCCAAATTCCTGGAAAGTCTGGACATTCTAGAATCTGAACTGGAAATG
The DNA here is from genome assembly GCF_023065955.2 of Ursus arctos. Classification (NCBI taxonomy): domain Eukaryota; kingdom Metazoa; phylum Chordata; class Mammalia; order Carnivora; family Ursidae; genus Ursus; species Ursus arctos. Next base: position 8,132,311 of record NW_026622986.1, read on the forward strand.
GATCAGCCATTCCTCTCCCAGAGCCAATGAGCAAGGAAGAACAAAGCCGCCAGCTGGTCCCCATGCTCACGGCTGCGTGGGCTCTGTGACGCCGGATTGATGGGAGGGGGAAGGTGCTGGGCAGGAGGAGGACAGAGAGAGAGAATGAGAGACAGACAGACAGAAAGGTTCACCCACAAACAAGTGAATGAGCGGGACTCAAATCCAATGGGACTCCAAAGCCCAAGCCCCTCCCCGCCCCTCTGGCCTGTGCAGCCTGCCGGCCTAATGAGTGGTCTCAGGTCCACGTCAGCTCAGGGCTGAGGTGTGGGCAGGTATGGCCCGGAGGCTGCTCAGAGCTGCGGTGGAGCAGTGGCTTTTTCCTTCTCCTCTCTCTCCCTGTCCTCATCGGCCTCTGGCCCCCTCCCCTTTCTCTCCCCCACTTTCTTCTTCACCACTTTGTGGAAGTACAATTATATAATTAACACACGATAAACTGCACACATTTAAAGTGTTCAGTTTGGTAAGTCCTGACCTTTATAGCACCCAAGGCCCCTCTCTTGCCCTGTCCAGGTGGCGGGCTTGGTGCCAGCCTGGCGCCTGTCCTCACGGAGCCTGTCCTCATGGAGCCTTTCCTCATAGAGTCTGCCCCTCATGGAGTCTGTCCCTCATGGAGCCTGTCCCCATGGAGACTGTCCCTCATGGAGTCTGTCCCTCATGGTACCTTTCCTCATGGAGGCTTTCCTCATGGCGTCTGCCCCTCATGGAGCCTGTCCTTCATGGAGTCTGCCTCTCATGGAGCCTTTCCTCATGGAGCCTTTCCTCATGGCGTCTGCCCCTCATGGAGCCTGTCCTTCATGGAGTCTGCCTCTCATGGAGCCTGTCCCTCATGGAGCCTTTCCTCATGGAGCCTACCCCTCATGGAGCCTGTCCTCATGGAGTCTGCCCCTCATGGAGCCTGTCCTCATGGAGTCTGCCCCTCATGGAGCCTGTCCTCATGGAGCCTACCCCTCATGGAGCCTGTCCTCATGGAGCCTTTCCTCATGGAGCCTGTCCTCATGGAGCCTGTCCTCATGGAGCCTGCCCCTCATGGAGCCTGTCCTCATGGAGCCTACCCCTCATGGAGCCTGTCCTCATGGAGCCTTTCCTCATGGAGCCTGTCCTCATGGAGCCTGTCCTCATGGAGCCTGCCCCTCATGGAGCCTTTCCTCATGGAGCCTACCCCTCATGGAGCCTGTCCTCATGGAGCCTGTCCCTCATGGAGCCTGTCCTCATGGAGTCTTTCCTCATGGTGTCTGCCCCTCATGGAGCCTGTCCCTCATGGAGCCTACCCCTCATGGAGCCTGTCCTCATGGAGTCTGCCCCTCATGGAGCCTGTCCTCATGGAGTCTGCCCCTCATGGGGCCTGAGGTCCTGGGGTGGGGGGGGATCACGAAGGGCCAGGGCCTGGCCACGACTCTTTGGGACCAGACTTGGGGAATGCTCCAGAAGCAACCATATATTTGCCCTATACTCATTTTCTAAGGTTTCTGAGAGAAACCACTCTCAAACTGGAAGCCAAAAGTCAGGGGTCAAGAAGAGAAGAAAGCAGAAACCAAGAGAAGGCCAACAAGAAAGAAAGCAAGCGGACATAATGTGGATTCAATTAAACTCAGGCTTTAGTTTTGGTCAAATTGTAAGTTAATTCCTGCCTCTTAGACTATTTAATTAAAGGCAAACCCCACAGGCCGCCTGTTGTTTTAACCGTTTTTCTTCTCTGGTGGAGACACGGGGACCCTGCAGAGGGACTGTGGAGTAATAGCCAGTGATTGGATTCTCCTGGGGGAAATGAGGGAGAAAATAAATGATAAACATCTTGTCTTCAGAACATCATAAATTTTTCAATACCAGTCCCAAAAAGCATTAGATTTTCATCCTTAATTTGAACGCAGGCTACTTGGTAACAGCACACGCTAGTTTACATTCCCCACATGTGTGTTTTATTTTCTTTATGGGGTCAAGAAGGAAAAAGGAAGACAGACCTATCCCTCATTCTGTTTGTGTCTGCACAGTGTTACTGCCGAGTTGTGCTTTGATTCAGTCACGATCTCCCCTCTTCGCTCCTCACCAGCGAGGGGCACGTACCTGGTGCTTCACGCTCGCCCGTGTGACGTCACAGTGACTGTCTGTGGCTCTCTTCTGTTGATCGTCCCCTAGCAGCTTGAGGCCTGGAAGGCAGGTCACCAACCCAGGATGTCCAGGAACAGGCTCAGGGGCCGATGCCGTCCCGTCCGGCCTCCCTGGGACCCAGGGACCAGGACAAGCGGCCACGATATTGGTGTTTGTGTTACTTCGCCTCGGGTTGTCAGTATCATCAGGTTAGAAATGAGCAGCTACTGAAAACCCCAAGTGATGTAAGCTCAGATCCCAAATGACAGGGACTGATAGTGTGTTCTGGTTGGGCAAAGGCAGTGCTCCTGTTCGGCTCCCGCGGCAAGCTGAGAGGCCGGACAATCGGGCCCTCTGTCCTGGCCTCTCTGGAGGGAGCCATGCCAGCCCCTCGACTCGGACTCCAGGGCTCCCCCTCCACCAGAGCCTTTGCCCACTTTGCTCCTGCGTGGGTCATTCTTTGTGCCACGTCCCTGCACCACGATGTACTATCTTAATAATTTTTGCCGTATCCACAAACCACCTGTAGTCTGCTATTTGCTCCGTCTTGTTTCCCTTAAATGGACTCAGTTTCACTTCAGTTAATTCGTTTATAAGGAAATTTCTTAGTATAATACTGAATGGGAAAAATAGTACCATTCATGAGACACAGAAGATACCGTACTAGGGGCGCCTGGGTGGCTCTGCGGGTTAAGTGTCCGACTCTTGATTTGGGCTCAGGTCATGATCTCGGGGCTGTGAGATTGAACCCCATGTGGGGCCCCGTGCTGGGCGTGACGCCTGCTTCAAAGTCTCCCTCCCTCTGGCCCTCTCCCTCCCCAGTCACAAGTTCCCTCTCTCTCTCAAAAAAAAGAAGAGGAGGAAGAAGAAGAAAGCCATACTAAATGCAATGAAAACAAAACAGGATCATGCAAAGTAAGCTGTTGTCTGTGGACGTCTATAAACCTGGGGCCTGCTCTCCATTTCAACGGAAAGATCAGCCAGCATGGAGGGGCACTGGGGACCCACGGGTGTGAGACAGAGGTGCTCCCTGACATCACCAAGTGGAAGGGCACGGAAGAACAAAGGAACTCTTTCTTACCAGACACTCAGCGCTACTGGCGGGCGGCTGGTCTCTCTCGACTCTTAGTGCTGGGCCACTCTCCGTGGGTCATTATCCTGGCCCTTCCTGTCCTCCTCAGATCACGAAAGTGTGGCCTCAGTCCCTTCCCACCATCAGGACCTCCTTGTCATCCAGTTCTGTGGCCTCATCACGGTCCTCATCACGCTGTATCTCCTCACAGCATTCAACCCCTCTTTCCCATAGAAGCCCCTTTTCTTGGTTCTGGCATTGCTTGCCTGCCTTCCAGACTGTTCTTCCCATTCACACACACTTGGAATTCCTCCCTCTCCCCTTTGTCTGTTTGCTGGTGCAGCAAAGGGTTCAGAGCCAATTAGACACCCCTAGTCGCAAGGACCGAGAGACTCCCTGACCTCTGTCCTCGGATGTCGCCTCTAGGACTGTGCTCCAGGTAGACAGGCTGGATCAGAGACAATAGAAGTTGTATCACTTTGTTGGGATCTGCTCCCTGGTGTGAGTTGGTGGCACTTCTGCTCACACAAGTAGGAAAGCCCGAACCCACATCTTGCGCCTTTCAGGGTGGGAGATCCGCAGAAGTAAAACTCCCCAAGGTCCCCTGTGCAGGGACACTGGAGTGGTTGTCAGACCTCAGACAAACGGTCCCACAGCGCTGTGCCCTGACCGCCCTCGCAGCTGCCGCACGAGGGAGCCTCACCCTGCCTGGTGGGATGACAGTGGGCCACAGCTCAGGGCTCAGACCCAGGCCACGTGACTCCAAAGGCTTGGCTCTCTCCCGGTGGTGCGGGCAGATGAACTCAACACAAAGTTCCCGTTTTCACACCTGTCGAAATGTCAGCACTCTGAGATTAGCTTACGATGCTAAGGATTAGTTTAACTCTATTTTTCCTTGTCCAACAGTTTCTTTGGCGAGGTTCTCCTTGGCCCGTGGATCTCAGGCTTCCCTCGGAAAAGAGAAGAACAAAGGCCAGGCCTGGAGACATGACTCTTCTCTTTGAAATCGAGACTTGGAAAAACACAAACAAACAAAAAACAATGCCTCGTCCCGTCAGCGTGGGCTAACCACACGCCCAGAGCCCGTGTGGGGGTCAGATGGCTCCTGGGAATGCCAGTGTCGGGAAATCTAGCAGCAACCTACAGGGCCCCCGCAGGCCCGACCTTTGTGGCCACCCTTCCCCTCCCTGCGCTCACCTCCACCTCTGCCAGTGCGGCCTCGGATTAGCCTGGGGAGACCCCGGGGGGACCCAGCGCCGCCTCCGGGACTCTCGGGCACACAACGAAGGGAGGGAAAACACGCCGTGGAACTTGGAAGAAGCAGCCCTTTGACACAAAACACAGTAACGGTTACTTGGACCTGTTTCAATCTATCATGTCACCTCTGCTCTTGGAGATGGTACAAAGCTGCTGTGGACCGGTTCCAGAGTCTAGTTTTACTAGTTCGGTGCTCAGAAGTGCAACTGTGTGTTGGCTCAGCTAATGCTCGAATCTTTGGAGGAGTTTAAGGGAAAAAAGATTAAAGTGACTATAAAACCACAAACTATGTTCGAAATGTATTACGGACTTTAATTTGTGGGTTGTTCTTTTTCTTTTTTTCTTTTTCTGCTTCATACAGCTTTAGGCAGTGGTTTCCAGAAGAGTCTCTTGTTTGTGTTTAAAGCTGCTTTGTAGAAATACTCCATTTTCCAAGGTTCTGTGGATCATAAAACAATTAGTGTTGGTCCTGCCTGGGCCCTGGCCGCTGGTTCCCTGGGTGATCCGGGCAGGGCCTGAGGCTGGACTGGGGGACGCCAGACTCTGGCCTGGGTGGGGACAGGGCTGTCAGTGTCAGCCCAGAGGCTGGAAACCTATAGAACCCCTGATCCCCACTCATCCCTCACCTGCCTCCCTAACTTCCGGTTAAAGAATCTGCGTCCTAGGGGCCTATCAAGCACCTTATTTCATCCCAAAGAGCTGGCATTTCACTGTGGCCTTCAGACACAAACCTCATCAGCTACCCGCCCCTTCTGCGTCTCCAGGAGGTCTGAGCGCTCACCAGAGTACTGCGAGGCTAGACAAGGCAGGAGGTCTCCGTCGTCTGTTGTTGGTGACCACACCTCATGCTTCTCGACTTCTCGTTCTCTGTGTTGTGTGGGTGGCGGGACCACTGTTAGCCATCCTCCCGGGAGTACGGCGTGCTCTATGCACAGAGGGTGAGCCCTACGAAGCCAGATGCCATGCTGTAGAGCTCCTCTCTTTGTGGAGCTATGTGGGCCCTAACAGTACATAATCTGGATTGAATTAAAAGTCCCGGACTCAGTGTGCTGGCCTCAGACATCTTTGCCTGGAGGAGGAATGTAAGAAGAGCAGCCAAGTGCCCTCAATAAGGTGCTTGTCACAAACTTGCCATTTTAGTCTTAATTAGGAAATCGTATTCTCAGGGGCAACACAAATCCTTTCAAGCCCACATTATGTGGTCCAGGTTCTGTCATCTGCCAGTCCTCACACTTGGGTAAGGGGATCTTCAGCACCCATTTCCAACCACATGTGGACCCCAGAGGTATAAGGTCCTCATGACCCTTCAAGTTCAGGTCAACTTCCAACCTCCACTTGGCTTGGAATTCAAACCAACTTCCGCCCTGAGCAGGAAGATCAGAAAACCCTCCATGCAGAGAGAGTCCAAGAGTTCACTGAGTTGGGAAACTTCTACTAGACAAAATGCAATATGTTCAAAGGCTCAGCACTGGGCTGGGAGTCAGCACACCTGAGTTCTAGGCCTGCCTCCCACCTGTTCGCTAGGGCTGTTCTAAGCAAGTCAAGCAGCTAAAGTAACAGCAATGGGTTGTCTCACAGATCTGGATGCTATGGTCCAATATGGCGGTGTGGGCAGGATTGGTTCCTTCCACGGGCTGTGAGACAGAGTCTGTCTCAGGCCTCTCCCCCAGCTTTGGGTGGTTTGCTGGCAATCTTGGGCCAATACTCGGCTAGAATCCTCGGCTTCTGGAAGCATCATCCCAATCTCTGCCTTTCACACTTACGTGGTGTTCTCTCTGTGTGCGTGTCTGTGTTCAAATCCCCCTCCCCTTTCTTTTAAGATTTTATTTTTAAGTAATCTCTATATCCAATGTGGGGCTCAAACTCACAACCCAGAGATCAAGAGTCACACTCTCCACTGACTGAGCCAGCCAGGTGCCCCCACATTTCCCCTTTTAATAAGAACACCAGCCATACTGAATTAGGGCCCAATTTAAAAACCTCATCTTCACTTAACCAATTATATCTACAATGACCTCATTTTCAAATAAAGCCATGTTCTGTGGAACCAAGGGTTAGGAATTCAATATATGAATTTGGGGGGGTTGAGGGGACACAATTCAACCATGACATCACCCTACCTTTTGGACTTTAGGTGAGTGGGTGAATACTTCTGAACCTTATTTTCTCCATCTGTGACATTACTAATCTATAAGATTCTTTTCAGATTTAAGCTCAGTGATTCTAAGCATCTATCAAGTGTGATGGCCTATTTCATTTCCTTTGTTAACAGTTTTCAAGTAATTCTTTTCATTGAATGTCATTTTGTAAGCACTTTATGTAGGCTTTAAGAAATGTGTTACTTTCTGCCTTTGGCCATAGTTACCTGCATGATATTAAATATTTTATTTTAAATGATATTAAATATTTTTAATGATCCATATGTCAGGGTCCTAACCAATCAAATGGCCACAAGGCATAATATCTACACATACTGGAGTGTACTGGTGGGTACTGGTGGGTACTGGCTGAATCCTATCCCTGGGCCTTTCTGTAAGTGCCTTTGCTTCCTATTAGATTTAATATTCTTCTTCCAGGGGCGCCTGGGTGGCACAGTGGTTAAGCGTCTGCCTTCGTCTCAGGGCGTGATCCCGGTGTTATGGGATCGAGCCCCATATCAGGCTCCTCCGCTGGGAGCCTGCTTCTTCCTCTCCCACTCCCCCTGCTTGTGTTCCCTGTCTTGCTGGCTGTCTCTCTCTCTCTGTCAAATAAATAAATAAAATCTTTAAAAAAAATATTCTTCTTCCAATTATTTTTTCTGAATTTAAAATAAGCTTGTAATCATTATTGAAAATCTTAAGGAATAAAATTTTTAAAGTCTAAAGTAACTCTTAGTGATACGCTCTAGTATTGAAGCAGTTTTTTGTGTGTATTCTCCTTTTTTCCTATTTTATCCTAGATAAATCCTGTACATTAAATACTTTTTGAAAACATGATTTTTATTTTTGCAAAATATTCCATTCTATGGATGTGCTGTTTCCATTTTTTAATGTTATAAATCACCCTGTCTCTAACATAATGATGGTAAGTTATAATAATATGTAATCTTTGTGCATGTCCTAATTGCTTCCTTAGGTGAAACTCCCTAGTGTGGAATTCCTTAGTGTGGAATTACTGAACCAAAGCTGATACATTTTTTTTAAAGATTTTATTTATTTATTTATTTATTCGACAGAGGTAGAGACAGCCAGCAAGAGAGGGAACACAAGCAGGGGGAGTGGGAGAGGAAGAAGCAGGCTCATAGCGGAAGAACCTGATGTGGGGCTCGATCCCAGAATGCTGGGATCACGCCCTGAGCCGAAGGCAGACGCTTAACCGCTGTGCCACCCAGGCGCCCCATGATACATATTTTAATGTGTTCTGTTAAACCGCCCTCCGGAACAGTGGTGACTGGATACTCTCAGCAACAGCATCTGACATTACCTTCCTTTTCTATAGGGATGCTCATTCTTTTCTTATTGATCTGTAAGAGCTCTTGTTATACTTAAGATATTAGATCTCTTTCTACCACACGTATTGAGAGTATGGACTTGAAACTTCTTAATGTCAAGGTCTCTGCCTTATTAAATGTGAGTCTCTCATAATATTGAGTTCTGTGACTTGTGCACGGCATCACCCGATCAATATTGAAAGGACATAAAGGAATGATATCTGCCATTATGAAGCATCTATTATAGGCAAAGGAATATAAACAAATACAAAACCCAAAATGAAGTGAATGCTATAATGGAGGTACCAGATAACTACTGGGGGATCAAAGAGGAACGTGTGATCGATTCCAATCAGGAGAACTGGGAGGCCCAATTTTATTTAGATCTTGAGTGTGATTTCGTAGCCAGAGAAGACATTCTAGGCTGAAGGATCAGCATATATACAGTACATGGCATCAAAATGGCTGGCATGTTGGAGAAAGAGAGGCGTTTACTGCTGCCCAATGCTAAGAGGGCCCTGGAGGCTATCAGGATTGGAAATAGGATGGACAATAGGGCCAAATGGAAAATTTGTCACTTTGACTTGTGTTTTAGGGAAGATGGTGCCAGTAACTGTGTGAGTGAGAGATGGGAGAAGAGAGAGACTGCTAACTTCCTTTATTTATTTATTTTTAAGATTTTACTTATTTATCTGAGAGAGAGTGAGCATGAGAGGGGAAAGGGCCAGAGGGAGAGGGAGAAGCAGGCTCCCCACACGGGGCTCAAACCCAGGACCCTGAGACCATGACTTGAACTGAAGACAGACGCTTAACCCACTGAACCACCCAGGTGCCCCTGCTAACTTGTTTTAAAAGAAGTTTTGTGGTACTCTAGCCAAGATGGTAACATAGTAGACTCCTGAATTCCCCTCCTCCCATGGATGCCTCAAATTTACAGCTACACACAGAGCAATTCCCTCTGAGAGAGATCCAGAAACTAGTTGAGTGTCTCCTACATACTGGGAAATTGAGAAAATATCCACATTAAAATGAGAAGAAAGCAAGGTTTTCCTTGGATGGGGTCTGACTGCATACTTTATAAGCTGCTGCCTGAGGGCCCCAAGTAGCCTGCATCTGGGTGATTACTGTGATCATCCCTGGAGCCTGATAGACCAGTAAGCACTTCCCAGGCCTTATTTTTCTACCACACTTCAACAATAAAACCAAGTCACCAGTATCTCCCTGGAAAGATCTTGTTCATACATATAGCACCCCAACTTTTATGGCTACTATCTAAAGGATGGGTCTCCAAATCACCCAGTTTGGTAGTCAATGAGACTTACATTCACGAGTCCCACAGGGTTATAGAAAACAAAGAAGCAGTTTTTTTTAAAGGATTTTATTTATTTATTTGTCGGAGAGAGAACACAAGCAGGGGGACCAGCAGGCAGAGGGAGAAGCAGGCTCCCTGCTGAACAAGGAGCCTGATGAGAGACTTGATCCCAACATGCTGGGATCATGACCTGAGCTGAAGGCAGATGCTTAACTGACTGAGCCACCGAGGTATCCCCAAAGAAGCAGTTTTTAAATGGACACAGGAATACCTCCTCTGGCTATACACCCAGGCTCAGCACAGAGGGTGCAGGCAAAAAATGTCCATCTTGCAGTTTCTCCCTGAAATGGGTTTGAATTCATACTTTTTCAACTATTAGCTGAGAGTCCAGTCTCTAATCATCTTCCCTCTAGGTTGGATGACTGTGATCCTCCCCTTTGGGGTCACTGACAAGTCTTGGTACACTCTCAACTACTAGAAGCAACTAGGAACAAAGTAAGCAGCCTGAACAATCACAAAGATTTGATAGGCAATCAGGAGCTCAAGCCAAGTGGACTGATGAGATTCTTCTCCTATGTGAGACCCGTCTGTCAAGACTGGGATAGATGACTGTTTTATCTACTGCACTGAAACAAACACAGAGAGTCAAGGGAAAAGAAGAAATGGGGGAATATGTTTCAAAAAAATGACATGATAAATGTTCAGAAACTGATCTTAATGAAATGAAGATAAATGATTAACCTCAAAGATAAGGCAGTGAACTCATCCAATCAGAGGAGCAAAAGAAGCAAGAATGAAAAGAATAAAGATACCTTAAGGACTTATGTAGCATTGTGAAACAGACAAATACATGCATTATAGAGGGAGGAAAAAAGAGATAGAAAGGAGCAGACAGCTTATTTAAAGAAGTAATGGCTGAGGCACCTGGCCGGCTCAGTTGTTTGATTTCAGCTCTGGTCCTGATCTCATGGTTGTGAGATGGAGCCCTGTGTTGGGCTCCAAGCTCGGCATAGTGTCTGCTTGAGATTCTCTATTTCCCTCTTTCTCTGCCCCTCCCCCTACTCTCTCTCTCTTTCTCTCTCTCTCTCTCTCAAAATGAATAAATAAAATCTTAAAAAAAAAAAAAAGAAAGAAGGGTTGAAAACTTCCGTAGTTTGGGGGAAGAAACAAACATCCAAATCCAGGAAGCCTAGAGAGTTCCACATAAGAGGAATTCAAAGACAGCCATACCAAAACACATTATAATTAAATTGTCACAAGTTAAAGAATCTTAAAAGCAGCAAAAGAAAAGCAATTTGTTACATACAAGGGAAACCCCCTAAAGAATATCAGTGGAGTTTTCAGCAGAAATCTTCAGGCCAGAGGGAGTGGGATGATATAGTCAAAGTTTAAAAAAAAAAAAAAACAAAAACTGCCAGCCAAGAGTCCTTTACCTAGCAAAGTTGTTCTTGAGAGCTGAAGGAGAGATAAAGAACTTCCCAAACAAAAGCTGAAGGAGTTCGTCACCACTAGATTGGCCTAATAAGAATGCTAAAGGGAGTTCTTCAGTATGAATTAAAAACACTTATTGGTAACATAAAAATATATGAAAGTATAAAACTGGTAAAGGTAAATATATAGTTAAATTCAGAATACTCTAATACTGTAATGGAGATGGGTAAATCACTTATAACTCTAGTATAAAGGTTAAAAGACAAAAGAATTAAAAGTAACTCTAGCTACAATATACAATATAAAGATGTAAATTGGGACACCAAAAATGCAAAACTTGGGTGGCAAGTATGTAAAAATGTAGAGCTTTATATGTATTTGAAGTTAACTTGTTATCAACTTAAAATAGACTGTTATAAACATAAGATGTTACTTGTAAGTCTCATGGTAAGAACAAAGCAAAAAACTATAGAAAAGATAAAGAGATGAGAATCAAAGCATACACTAGAGAAAATCAACAAATTACAAAGGAAGAGAGAAAGAGAAGAAAGGAACAAGAGAATTACAAAACAGCCAAAAACCAATAGCAATAGCAATTGCTAGTCCATACTTATCAATAATTACTTTAAGTGTAAATGAACTAAATTTTCCAAACAAAAAACATATAGTATCTGAATAGATAAAAGAAAAACAAGACCCAATTATATGCTGCCTATAAGAGATTCACTTCAGCTTTAAAGAAAATATAGGCTCAAAATAATAGATGGGAAAAAAATATTCCATGCAAAAGAAACAAAAGAAAGCAGGGGTAGCTATATATTTATATCAGACAAAATAGACCATAAACTAAAAACTGTAACAGGAGGCAAAGAAGGGGCGCCTGGGTGGCTCAGATGGTTGGGTATCTGCCTTTGACTTGGGTCATGATCTCCAGGTCCTGGGATCAAGCGCCATGTCAGGCTCCTGGCTTGGTGGGGAGTCTGCTTCTCCCTCTCCCTCTGCCTCTCCCCTGCTTGTGCTCTCTCTTTCTCTCTCAAATGAATTAAAAATTTTTTAAAAAAGAGGCAAAGAAAATCATTAAATAATGATAAAGGGGTCAATTCATTTGGTGGTTATAGCAATTGCACAATTTACGCACCCAACATCAGAGCACCCACATATAGAAAGCAAATATTAACAGAGCTGAAGGGAGAAACAGACAGCAATACACTAATAGTAGAGGACTAATACCCTGCTTTCAACAATGGATAGATGATCCAGACAAAAAATCAATAAAGAAACATCGGACTTAAACTACATGTTATGCCAGAAGTACCTAACAGACCTATCGGACATTCCATCCAACAGCAGCACAATACACATTCTTTTCAAGTGCACATGGAACATTCTCCAAGATAGATCAGATGTTAGGCCACAAAACAAGTCTTATTAAATTTAAGAAGATTGAAATCCCATCAATATCCTTTCTGAGCACAACGGTATGATACCAGAGACCAATTAAAAGAGAAAACTGGAAAATTCACAAAAATGTGGAGATTAAACAACATGTTCCCAAATAACCACTGTAGGAAAGAAGAAATCAAAAATAAAATTAAAAAAAATCTTGAGGCAAATAAAAATGGAAATACAAGATATCAAAACTTAAGGTATGCAGCAAAAACAAGCCTAAGAGGGAAGTTTATAATAATAAACATATTAAGAAAAAAGAGATATCTTAAATAAACAACCTAACTTTACATAACAAAGGACTAGAAAAACAAGAACAAACTAAGACCAAATTAGTAGGAGGAAGGAAATAACAAATATCAGATTGGAGATAAATGAAATAGAGATTAGAAAGACAATAGAAGATATCAATGAAACTAAGAGCTGATGTTTTGAAAAGATAAACAACATTCACAAGCCTTTAGCTAGACTAAGAAAAAAAGAGAGAAGACTCAAATCAAATCAGAAATGAAAGAGAAGACATTACAAATGATAACACAGAAATACTAAGTACGAAAGAAATTACAAGGAATCACATGCCAACAAATTAGATAACTTAGAAGAAATAGATAAATTCTTAGAAACAACTTACCAAGACTGAATCATGAAGACTGAATATAATATCTGAATAGACCAAATTGCTGAGGAGACTGAATAAGTAATCAAAACCTGCCGACAATGTCCAGGACCAGATGACTTCACTAGTGAATTCTACCAAACTTGTAAAAAAGAATTATTAGCAATCCTTTTCAAATGCTTCCAAAAAATTGAAGAGGAGGAAACACTTCCAAACTAAAATTTAACGAGGCCAGCATTACCCTGATGCCCAAACCAAACAAGGACAATACAAGAGAAGAAAACTATAGGCCAATACTTCTGATGAACATAGACGTAAAAATCCTCAAAAAAATATTAGCAAAGCAAATTCAATAGTACATTAAAAGGATAAAACATCATGATCAAGTGGGATTTATTTTAGGGATGCAAGGATGATTCAGCATCCACAGATCATGAATTTGATGCACCACATTAATAAAGAAAAGGATAAAAATCATATGATTACACCAATAGGTGCAGAAAAAGCTTTGGACAGAACTCAACACCCTTTCATAATAAAAGCTCTCAGTAAATTGAGTATAGAAGCAACATACCTCAACATTACAAGCCCACACTAACATCATACTCATGGGTGAAAAGCTGAAAGCTTTTCTTCTAAGGTCAGGAACAAGACAAGGATGCTGAATTCTTGCCACTTTTATTCAGCATAGTATGAAAGTCCTAGCCAGAGCAATAAGGCAAGAAAAAGAAATAAAAGTCATCTAAATTATAAAAGAATAAATAAAATTGTCTCCATTTGCAGAGGACATGATATAACATATAGAAAACCCTAAAGACTCCACCAAAAAAACCCCTATTAGAACTAATAAACAAATTCAGTAAAGTTACAGAATAAAAAATCAATATAGTAAAATCAGTTGCATTTCTATATCTATCTGATACATACTATCAGATGGAAATTAAGAAAACAATCCCATTTATAATTGCATCAAAAGAATAAAATCCTTAGGAATAAATTTAACCAAAGAGGTGAAATATCTGTCCAACGAAAATCACAGAACATTGATCAAAGAAATTGAAGAAGACACAAATAAATAAAAAGATAATCTGTGTTCACTAATTGGAAGAATTAATATTGTTAAAATAGTCACACTACACAATATAATCTACAAATTCTATACTACCCTATCAAAATTCCAGTGGCATTTTTCATAGAAATAGGAGAAACAATCCTAAAATTCCTGTGAAACTACAAAAGACCTCAAATAGCCAAAGAAATCTTGAAAAGGAAGAACAATGTGGGAGGCATCATGCTTCCTGATTTCAAACTATATTACAAATTTACAGTGATCAAAACAGTATGGTATCAGCGTAAAAATAGACAATACATCAGTAGAACAGAATAGAAAGCCCAGAAATACAGCCATGCAGGGGCGCCTGGGTGGCACAGCGGTTAAGCGTCTGCCTTCGGCTCAGGGCGTGATCCCGGCGTTATGGGATCGAGCCCCACATCAGGCTCCTCCGCTAGGAGCTTCTTCCTCTCCCACTCCCCCTGCTTGTGTTCCCTCTCTCGCTGGCTGTCTCTATCTCTGTCGAATAAATAAATAAAATCTTTAAAAAAAAAAAAAAGAAATACACCCATGCATATATGATCAATTAATTTTCAACAACAGAGCCAAGAATATACAACGAGAAAAAGAGTGTCTCTTCCATAATGGTGTTAGGAAAACTGGATATCCATAAGCATAAGCATGAAACTGGACACCTATCTTAACCATATACAAAAATCAACTCAAAATGGATCAATGATTTGAATGTAAGACTTGAAACTATAAAACTCCTAGAAGAAAACAGGGTTTAAGTTCCTTAACATTGGTCTTGGCAACGATTTTTTGAATTTGACACCAAAAGCAAAGGTAACAAGAGCAAAAATAAACAAGTGTGACTATATTAAACTAAAATCCTTCTGCATAGCTAAGGAGATCATCAATAATAGGAAAAGGCGACCTACAGAATGGGGGGAAATATTTGAAAGCCATATATTTGATAAAGGTTAAATATCCAAAATATACAATGAACTCATGCAGCTCAATAGCAACCCCCCCAAAATAATCCAATGTAAAAATAGGCAGAGGAGCTGAATAGACATTTTTCCAGAGAAGACATACAAATGGCCACCAGGTGCATGAAAAGGTGCTCAACATCATTCATCATCAGGAAAATGCAAATTGAAACTATAATGAGATATCACCTCACAGCTGCTAGGATGGCTGTTATCAAAAAGAAGATGACAAATGCTACTAAGGATATGGAGCAAAGGGAGCCGGGTACACTCTCGGTGGTACAGCCTCTACGGAAAACAGTAGGGAGGTTCCTGAAGATATTAAAAATAGAACTACCATATGATTCAGCGATCTACATTTTGGGTATGTATATCCAGAGGAAAGAAATCATCTTAAAGAGCTATCGTCACTTTCATGTTCATTGAAGTATTATATTCACAATAGCCAGTGTATGGAAACAACCTAAGTGTTCGTTGGTGGATGAATAGAGAAAGAAAATATTATATATATAATAGAATGTCATTGTGCCTTGAGAAAGAAAGAAATCCTGCCATTTGTGATAACACAGAAGAACCTGGAGGGCATCGTGTTAAGTGAAATAGGCCAGGTAGAGAAAGACAGAAAGAAATACTATGTGGTATCACCTAGATGTGGAATCTTAAAAAAAACCCATTAAACTCATAGAAACAGAGAATAGCCTGGTGATTGCCAGGGAGGGGGAATAGGGAGACGTTGCTTAAAGGGTATAAATTTTCAGTTACAAGAGCAGTACGGTCTGAGGCTCTAATGTGTAACATGGTGACGACAGCTGATAATGCTGTATGATCTAATTGAAATTTGCTAAGAAAGTAGAACGGAAGTGTTTCTACCAAAACCAAAACATCCGTGAGGTGTGGATGTGTTCATTAACTGGGTAGGGGAGTCCTCTCATAACGTATACACACGTATATCAAATCACCACGTTGTGTACTTAGATAAACTATATTTTTATCTGTCAATTATACCTCAAGAGAGCTGAAAAATCCTAAAGAAGCTTTGTGACTTGCAGAGCTTGCCCCAGTTCCCTATGTGAGTACCGACTTCACAAGCCCTGCGCTTCTGGACGGGAGAACGCGGTGGGTCTAGCCTTATGGCTCCTCAGCTCGAACCCCAAGATGGATTCCCTGTGCAAGGAGCTAACAAGACCTCGGTGGATTTGCAGTCCGATCTCCAAAGCTCATCTCAAACATCGTCTCCTTTCTTTTCTTTTTTTTTTATTATAATAATATTTTTTATTATATTATGTTAGTGGTTTCATTGAGATTGAAATCACCATACAATTCTCCTGGCTCAAGTATGTAATTCAGTCACACAATTCAGAGTTGTGCAACTGTCACCACAATCAATTTTAGAACACTTTCATGTTCTTAGCCCTTAGCCCTTAGCCATCAGCCCTCTCCAGTCTCCCCATCTCTCCTGGTCCCAGGCAACCACCATTCTCGTTTCTGTCTCAAAGGATTTGCCAATTGTAGACTTTTTGTATAAACGGATCACACAACATGTGGTCTTTTGTGACTGGGTTCATGCACTTAGCATACTGTCTTCAAGGCTCATCCCTATTGTAGCAAGTGCCAATACTTCGTTCCTCTTTATGGCTGAGTGATATTCTGCTGTGTGGCTATGCCGCATTTTGTTTCCCCATTCATCAGTTGACGGACGTGTGGGCTGTTCGCACCTTGGGGCTAGTATGAATAATGCTGCTGTAAACATTCAAAACACCATCTCCTTTTGAGGTTGTATTTTTTTTTCCCTTCATGAAGCCAAACGTGATTCTCCATTATGTGGTCCCCATGGCTCGGTCCCTCTCCCAGGATGCTTAGCACCTCCAAACTTACGCCACAGTTATTCGTGGGCTCCTTCTAAGCCCCTGCTAAAGCCTCAGTCCCATGAGAGAGTGTGTCTTACTCCTCTTGCCCACTTAGCTTGGTGGCTGGAGAGTAACGGAGGATCCTTTTTCAGGGGCTCTAGGAGGACAGCGTTGTCTCTCTACCTTTGTCTTTTGAAGAGGCAAGTTGAAATGTCTATATGGGGAAAACAAAAGTGGGCTGTGTGGCAAGTAACCCTATTCATTTTTTCAAGTTCTTTCCACGTTCAAGGAAAAGAGAATCATCCAAATTAAAATCAATGCCATCTGATGTAAGAGATCAATATTAAAAGAATAGGCAAAAACGGTTTTCCCTGGCTCCCTGATGAATTGGGTCAAAATACCATGGAGTTAAAAGTAGTTGTTCTATTATTAATGACACAGTCCATAATACTCAGAGAATACTGGTTTTAGGCTTAATCAAAATTTTAATGAAGACTTTCAATGTTTAGGCTCTAAAGAAAATCTTCTTTTTTTCTGGATATGATGTAATTGAAATGACTAAGTTGTGAATTATGAATTTTAAACAAGGGCACTTCTGTCCCGGCCTCTGATGAACACTCCAGAATATGCATAGATCCAGAAAAATGTGCTTTTATGGACTTCAGAGTTTTCCTTAGTTACCCTTACTCCCAACATCATTGACACTTGCCCGAAGTGGCTCTTCATGCCTCTGCCTCCCTCTCCCCCTCCCAAAGGGGCTGAGAAATACGGTCACAGTAAGATGTGACCGACACTCAAGGCCACCCTAGGGAGCTGACTTTTTTACAGGGTTGGGATCCCTTGTCACCAGGAAGCCCCCCGCCCCCCACCGTCACCCCTCCCCTCCCGCCCTTCTCAACCGTCCTTTCTCTGCCAGGGGCCATCGTCTCCCCCTCCTTCCTTTAGGTCGTGTCTTCATCCTACTTTTCTTCTGCCCCCTCCCCACCCAGAGTGTAGCGGACGGGGACAGGGAGGTAGATCTGAGGTCAGGGGGCTTGGATTTGGATCTGCCATTTTCCAGCCACGAGCTCCTGAGCCAACAGAACCTCTGGGCTTTGGCACCTTCCGCAGCAAACCGGGATAACAAGGGGCCTGATTAGATCGTGGTTACACCTGACAGTGGGTGCAGGGCCAGGCACAAAATAGGTCCGCTCGCTGGGTGTCCCATCTTCCCTGTATTTCTCCGAGACGGGTAATTACCCTGTCATCTGAGTTTCTAGGGGCCATTTAGTTTATACCCCCTTGCATTACTGACGATTGTCCCCGCGGGCAGAAACCCCTCCTGTCCTGACTACCCACCTGCCCCAGCTCCCGGCGGAGGCCTGAGCACCCCGAGGATATACAGGGCCCTCGTGCGGACTGGATGACAGATGACTCGCTCTTCCTCTGTCCCAGGGAGGCGGACCACTGCTGAATGTTACCAAACATGAAGAGTATCGGTGCGTAACGACCAAAGCCACCAGCCTGAATCAATTATTTGGATAGAATCTAGTGTATACACCTTCTTTCCTACCCTCCTTTTAAAGCTAGGAGAGGGAAAATTCCCTCCTAATTCGTCTGTGCACCGTTTCATGCCGCTTTGAGGAGAATGAAATTGATAAACGCACTGCGGTTCCTTTGGAATAAACAGTTCTTGTAAAGCCAAACTAAGTAAGGTGATTTGCAATATGGATTTTTCCCTCCGAGTTATTAGAATATGTCCAGTCAGCACATTCGGCCTCCGTCTCCAGCAATACATTAAATTAACAGCATTCACCTCCACCCCCGTCTCAGGTTGCGGATGGCTCCTTGCGTTTGTCTCGGCGGGTCGGGCTGGGGGAAGCAGGGACGTGGACAGCAGGCTCTGCACGTGGGTGCTCACGGAGTTGCTCCCTGGCTTACTGCTCTCTTCAGGACATTGTCGCCAGGAGCTCCGGGAGCCAGTGCCAGGGGCATCCAGGGGCCGCTCTGCCTCCCTCCAGCCTGCATCTCCCCAGGGTGCTGCTCGCACAAGGCCCCACGGGGCCCCTACAGTGCATTGCACACAGTAGATGCGACTGTCCAGTCCCCTCTGTCCAGCAGGTCTGCCCGAGGGAGAACTCTTACAGGACCTGGCCCGGCTTCGAGAGACGTCCACACACTAGAGTCGGGCTGGGCATCTAACGTGGTGGGGGAGGAACGAGGTGGGCAAGGAGTCGAATACAGTTTGCAAATGCTTAAACAAGAAAACCTGGTATAATCGTTCTGCTTAAGTCTGACGTCAGTCCCTCTGTAGCTAATTATGGGATCTGTAAGATATACAGAGCCCACCTGCTGAACAGAGGGCTGGGGCGGTGAGGACATGGGTGCCTCTCTCTGGGTTGATTACCCACCTGGCTCCACATCTTCTGCCTCTCTGAGTGGCCTGAGTTGGAGCTCTGATCGCACGGCGTTGATTCACGTAGCTCTTTCCACCTTCTAGCATTACTGTGTGCTGCAGTGAATTTGTGGTTTCCCCGGCCAGTCACGTGCTTTCCTTTGCTTTTGCTGAAACGATGTGACAGTACGTACAGAGCGTGGTGCATCCTGCTGGAAGCACCAGCTCTCACTGGAAGGGCCCAGGTTTGAGGTACCCCATTTATAAGGGATGCAGGGAGCTCACCTTGTACCCCCAGGGCCCATGTGGGTTTTACTGTGTTCCTGTCCTCAGGATCTAAGAACACGAGAGCTCCCTATAAGCAAGGGTATTTTAGTGTCTTTGGGTGTGGTGCACCCTCCTCCCCTTGCACTATGTCCTCCATTATCACAGCTACTGGCTCAACACCCCGGAGCCTTCCGATCGCTTCATCAGTAATATGCAAGGGCATAATCCAGAATCTTCACCTCATTTACGGAAGTCTACCATTTACATAAAAACTTCAAGAAGCCTACTTGGCACTGTGAGGACGGGTTCCGAGTGTCCTGCCAGGCACTGAATCCCCAGTCATGAGTGATACCCCCACATCAATAAATCCTCTCCTTTACAAGCTACTTAGTCCACCCACTCCAGGTGAGAACCCTCTTCTTAAATGCTGCCGTGGAGGCCGCTTTGCCCTTCCCCGTGTGCCTTGAGTTGCTAACTGGCTGTCCCGAGCCGATCAGGTAACATCTGGCCAGATCTGTGGTCCTTAAAATTACAGCTGTCTCCACACTGATCAGATGCCACAGCTGCTCGTATCCCAGTACCTCCCCTCTACGCACTTCATCCAGTCACAGGTAACGATCTGAGTAAGCTGGGATCGCGTATCAGATGTGAACGCCACTCCCTTCCTGGGAGACTGAGGCATTTATGAGTGGTGTCTCAGAACTACCTGCTGGGGAGACAAAGGGCAGAGGGCTTTACCCATCAATTCCTGTCCCCCACTGGTCGAGGAAGGACCCGTGGGCATTAAGCTTGTAAGAGCCAAGCCCTTTCCTGCAGGCAGAGGAGAGACCCAGGATTAGGAATGGAGAGGCGGGGAGGCTAGAGGCCTGAGGCTAGGGATGGTCAGGTTGCACCTGTCACAGTCAGTCAGTCTCCAAGGAACTGGTGTCTGCAGCAGTTGGTTCACGAGGTGGGGGCCGAGAGGGCCTGAAGTGATGCTTGCAGGTGTCCCACACAGCTGCCTGTGCTGCTGGAGGAACAGATCATCACAGACAACATAATGTGATCTGAGAATATCTTCAGTAATTCTATGTTGTCTACCTTTTAAATTCTGTTTAGCTCAGGTTAATGTTGACATTGCATTCCCTAAGCACACCTAGATAGCCAGGGATGGGAGCGGGGAGGGAAACCCAACCTGTTATTTGAAATGCCCTGCACAGAAAATCCACATGTAACTCATTTGTTCTAAAAAAGGGGGTGGGGCACTGTTCTAGGCACTAGACCAGCGATGCAGACACAGCATTCCAGGGAGGAGGGGTAGCAAACGCAGAGGCACGGTGGGAGCGTGTCTGCCCGCTGGAGAGGGGCCAGGGTGGCCTGTGGGCTGGCGTGGAGTGGGGGAGTGAGCCAGAGGGCTGGCGGGCTGCCTCCTGCTTTTGCTTGGAGAGAGGAAGGAGGGAAGTCATTGCAGGGTTTTGAGCAGAGGGGGAAGTGATGCCCTGATGATATCGGAATTGTGTACAAACTCACACATCGATGTGAACACACCCAGGCCTCAACACGGTTCAGTCTGATACTCTCAGGAATGCCATCCAGCCGATGCGGCCGCTAACCAGAGCTGCAGAGAACGCAATACTGAAGATCACTACCTGGGCGCTTAGACGATGGCGGGACTTTGGTCACTGATGAGACGGGGCTGATGGCAGAGATCAACTTCCAAAGTGTAGAGATGGTCCAGGCTGAGGGGAGGGGAGCCCTGGCAGCACTCGGCGTGGGACTGGCGCACGGGGACCTGTCCTCCCGGGCAGGAGGCGCCTCCGTCTTCCACTGTCTCGTACGGTGGGTCTAGTACAGAGCGTCCCCTCGTAAACTGCGCCACGGACAAGCATGGCAATACAATTTCATTGTTCCTGATGGCGGTAGTCTATTTTTTTAACCTTTGGCTTCCCTTTTTCCTGGTACTTTGATACATCTGGTTCTGGTAAAATAAAAAGATCCACTCTGTGTACAGCTAGACTTCCTGTTCAGGCCTGGGTTTCCCTCCCCACCCCCTCCCCAGCCAAGGCGGCAGTAGGGGTGCTCCTCCTGCAGGGAACCTCCTCTGGGCCGGACAGTGCCACCGATGTCCCCAGGGCTATTGGAGGCAGCCCTTCCCCGGGCCGGGCAGAGCGCCCTCAGGGAGTCACCGTCTGGGAAGGGACCCTCCAGGAGGCCACCCTGAGGCACTCCCCAGCTTTACCAGCCCCCAGATGGCACTCAGTCCTGAGAGGTGGTCCACAGGACAACCGTACCTCCTAAGAACGTGGGTCCTTGGTCCTGGGTGGGTTTTCCTTACTATTTTCTATCCTCAGCTGTGTTGGCTTGTGCTCGAGCAAGATGCAAACTCATCAGGATGCGGGTAGCCTCGTGCCTGCACGCGGTCCACAAAGCCTGTGTGCAGAGAAGGAGGAAGACAGGTGACAGAACAGGGGGCCACTTCGTGGCCCGCCGTGAAAGCTGCTCAGTGAGGCAGGGGAAGGAAGAGAGAAGTAGAACACAGGTCCTTGTCATCTAATGAGGGGCTT
The DNA here is from genome assembly GCF_023065955.2 of Ursus arctos. Taxonomy (NCBI): domain Eukaryota; kingdom Metazoa; phylum Chordata; class Mammalia; order Carnivora; family Ursidae; genus Ursus; species Ursus arctos. The sequence continues at coordinate 8,154,115 of NW_026622986.1, forward strand.
AAAATCAGTCCCTCTAACTGCGAGGGAGCACACCTTCTCCTCTTGACCCTGAGGAAGGCGGGACAAAGCCAAGCCCTCCTCCAGCCAGACCTCAGGCTGTCCCTCGAATCTCACCATGCAACAGGAGATCTCAGAGCCAATGGACACCAGACATGTGCCCGAGAAGATTCTTGGGGACACCACGATGGAGCACAACCCCGTGACCAATATTCACCCTGCGCGCAGCAAGCGTCACGGTGAGCAATGCTCTGGGCATGGGCTTTCTCGTCTGCCCTCGTCCCCCGCCAACATGAGAAAGGTAGATTCCATTAGCCCCAGTTTATGGAGGGAGAAACCAGCTCAGAAACATCATTTGCTCAAGTTTCCAAAGATCCTCATGACTCCAGACCCCTATGATTTTGTGGGTGTGAATGGGCAATGGACACAGATACACAATCACACCTCCCCACTTACCTACACACCCCAAACTATACACACACTTCGCTCCACACTCCCCCCCACACATATACTCCCTACAGGCGCACACATACACACACACACACGACTCTTACACACTTACACGCACACACACCCATACCCAACCCACGTGACACCGCACACCACACGCTCCACGCACTCCTCCACACACACAGATAGGCAGATCCAAAAAAGCGACAGAAAAGAAAGAAAAGAAGATTAAAATATTCAGACTTACGAGTATTCAAAGAAATACGGATTTTAGAATAATCTGAACTCGGCCACGCGAGACCAAACACCGCTCCATGTGCTGAGAGCACAGCCCGCCTGCGTGGCAGTGTCCCCTGTGCTGCTCACTGGCTAGGCGACAGCGGGCGAGTGACTTACCCTCTATGTCTCCTCCAGCTCCGCTGTGCTCTGGGGATAACAACACCTGCTTCAGAGTGGTGGTGTGAGAATTTAAGAAGTACAAATATGGGAAGTGCTTAGAACAGCGCCTGCCCCACCAGGAGAACCACGCACGTTCCACTGTTACTGTTGTCGTCACCACCGCCGCTGCCCCGGCCGAGGGCACTACAGAAGGAGCCCCGTCGCTGCTCCTGGCGGGAGCGCCTCTCTGGAAGCTGGTTTGGCCAAAATCCTTACAAACTGTTCCAGTACTTCCTTTACGCTGAAGACATAAACAGAGAGGCTCGCACAGTCTTATGGGGAAGGGTGTTCGTTGCAGCATTATTCGTAGCCAAAAAGGGGAAAATGGAGACAACTTGAAGTTCCTGCACCAGGAGGTTGGTCATGGGGCCATCTGCCTGGCCACTCAAGCAAGAAGCCTTGAAGCCATCCTTTGTTCCTCCCTCCCATCCAGGGTTGTCGCCACCTCCTCCCTTAGGCATCTGTCCACTTCAAGGTTACACCCCTCAGAGAAGCCCCGCCACTGCCCTGCCCACCACGGACCGCCCCCACACCCCCTCGGGTCCCTGTCTCACACACAGACCTGATGCTCTGTCCTTTTCCAGGGCACTCCTCACCTCTGTAATGACCAGCTCCCCACTCCCGCCTCTCCTGACAGAGATGAGTCTCTTGAGGGCCCCATGTGGCTGTCTTGCTTCCTACTGTATCCCCAAAGCCTACAACAGTGCCTGGTACACAGGATGCTTTCTGACCAAGGAATAAGCAAGTGAAGAAGGAATGTGAAATGTGATTCAGTCTTCTTCTTCTTCTTTTTTTTTTTAGAGAGAGAGAGAGCGCGCACAAGGGGCACAGGGAGAAGGAGAAAGAGAAAAGAGAATCTTAAGCAGGCTCCACACCCAGTGTGGAGCCCGACGTGGGGCTCAATCGCACGACCCTGAGATCATGACCTGAGCAGAAATCAAGAGTCAGACAATTAACCAACTGAACCACCCAAGAATGTAATTCAGTCTTAAAGCCATATTCTCAACGGATCCATATGACAATGGTATGTATCCATATGACACAATATTCAGTGAGAAAAAAGTCTACAAAACTGTATATATCACATGACCTTAACGTTATTATACATAAATATCTGTGTAGAAACCCAGGCACTAAATTGTTAGCTGTGGTTATTCTTAGTCATTTTAATGTTTTCTTTATAGTTGCATGTATTTTCCAGATATTTTACAATAAACATCCATTTCCTTTACAGTTGTGAAAACAACGGATAAGATGGATACCGCAAAGGATTCGGAACTTTTGGAATGAACCATTATATATGGGCAGGATCTGAGTGGTTGAGGCATCCTGGGAGATACCCACATTGGAACTTGCCCACAACAAATGTCTATTGCAGCTGTCATCTCCAGAGCAGCTCTGCCCGGTCACCAGTGATTCCTCTAATAACGGGCTCCTTCCTTTTTCGTGGAGACACATTAGGCCACGTCCAGCAGAGATGACAGGTAGTGGTTTCAGTAAGATGACATAAATTTCTTTCTTCTTCCTAACAGAAAGTCTTTTTTTCTGAGTCACCATACTCACACATTCACAGTAACCTCGTAGAGGCTCTCATAGAGAACTTGTTTCTATGTCCCCACGGCTGTGTCTTTTACTGATCGTAGGAACTGCCGAACGGTACCAATGTGACAGTCACCACATGGGGACATCAGAGGGCCGCTAGGCTAGACCTCCTCCGGCCTGGGAATACAAGCGAGCGCACAGCTAAGTAGCCCTTGGATGGACCCAGGGAGGTTGTGACCTAGCGGCAACTGTGCCTGTGGAACTCAGGGCAGTGGTTTCAAGTGCTGCTCTGGACCCTGGATTTCTTCTATTGCCTGATTTCTCAGGACCTTAGTTTTCCCACAGGTTAAACTGGAATGTGGATGCACCGCTCTGGGACAGTGTGAAGGAGCAGTGACATTTACAGCACTGCCACTGGGGATGTGTCCTCCTGAGCTTCTGCCCACAGGTCTCTGTTAAGCGAATCACCGCATGAAGAACGGAGCGGAAAGACATAGGGATATGCAGCCTGAAGAGTAGGAAAGTTACAGAATGGTGGGACATAAAAATTGTCGCACGCGTGAAGGACAGAACTGTTCCACGCGGCTTCCCAGGGTAGAACGGGAGCAGCAGCAAAAGGTCTAGAAAGCCAGATTTCTGCTTCACTTTAAAAAAGAAGCTTCTAAGAATAAAAGGTGACCCCAAACCCTGCCTTGTAAGGCAGTAGTGAGTCACCCGTCACTGTGACTATTTCAGTGGGGCTGAGTGATCGTGGGGCAGTTTGGATAGAGGGGATTTTTGAGTGAAGTCGAAGACTAGACGGATAAGCTCTTGCATCGCTCCCAACTCCAAGAACCTATGTTTCTGCCACTTGGCCTTTTTGCTTTTGGAACTATTTGAAAATAATTTACAATTCATTCTGAACACTATTTTATCGAGGTCCAGCCAGAGCTGCAATCCCTAGGAGGCCTCCCTCCCCGCACTCCTCCGGTGGTGGAAATCTGTGTCCGTCATGGCTATCTCCTTGTTACTGGAAAAGCTCACAATGAGTCCAGCCTTCCGAAAAAGAGCCAGAACTCAAATTCCCAGCATCGCTTGAAGGAAGGATGAAGTCTTGGCCCTTCAAAAGCTCCCATTCAAGACTCGAATTTGGAAGTCAATAACCTGAAGGGAAAAATGGGAAGGAAGTTCCACCTACTGAGTCTGGCTGGGTTTCAGGAGCGCTCCTGCAAGGTCAGCCTCACCTCCGACTCCCACCTGCCCACGACTCTCCATGCTTCCTAACGTCACCTAAGAGAATGGCTAGATACCCGCTGTTTTCTTTGTCCTTGGGCGCACCCAGAGTTGGACCCCCTTTCCCACTCTGCTTTGCTCTTGCATGTGGCCACACGGCTGAATTCTGAGTAATGGAAAGTGGGCAGAAGTGATAGACTTCAGTGCCTGGTCCCTAAAACCTATGGCACAATCTTCCATCTCTTACCTCCCAGCACCGTGCAGAGGATCGAATGGATGACAAGATCCCTAGAAAGACGGTGGAGCCACTGGAAGAGAGGAGTCTGGGCCCTTGAATTCCCCAACTAGACTGTGATGTGAATGAAAAATAAGCCTCTTATTGTTTAAGCCACTTTGATTCAGGGGTTGTTATAGGGTTAGCCCTTCCTAATACATTTAATAAATTCATTTTTTTCCCCTGAACTAGCCAAGGTTGATATGATAGTCATATCTACAGTAGGCTCTGTTCCCTCAGAGCTGGAGGCATTGGGCTCCACTTAGACGTCTCCCCCTCAAGTGGGATGGAGGGCACCAGCCAGTGCCCCAGCCCAGAAATCCCATGCTTCCTCAGGCCCAGGCCACAGAAGTTTCTCACGGAGAGTAGGCTTCTCCTCTTATCTGGTCATGGCAGGGCTGTGTCTTCACTCCTCCTACCCTACTAGATGCTGGGAGAAGTCAGGCGTGTTCTTCCTGGTGCCCCTGAACTCAGTTTATGGAATCCTATCCTTCCTCTCTGTTATAACGTGAAGCCAGCTCTGGGTCAGGAGCCCAAAGAGCCATCACTAAAGAAATTAACTTGTGCCTAGTAGAAAGCAGGCTTTGAGTTAGTGCAGTAGATTGCCTTTGGCATGTCAGGCCTGCTTAACCCCTAACCCCCCTTCCTTCGCCAGGTGGAATCCTATGGCAGCCATGTTACTAGCATGTGACTGAGTTGCCGCTCACATTTGATTGGACTAAGGTTCGGCATGTGATCCAAGCTGGACCAATCAGAGGCTGTGTCCCTGAAATCTGGAAAGGCACTCTGGTGGGACCGTCTTCTATGTCTGTGGACTGAGAAACAGGCCTAGGGGAAGCCAATCGGCCAACAAAACCAAAAGAGCAGAAATAGAGAAGAAAAAGTGAGTGAAGGAGAAAGTAGGAACTTTCTGAAGCTGGCTGCATTCCGTGTTGTGGGTCCATGAGCAAATCGTCTACCCACAAAATAAAATTTCTCCAGTTGGCTTAAGCTAGGTCCAGTTACTTTGTAAATTCTAGAATCAGAGGTCTCAGTTGTTACAGGAAGAAGTAGAAAATGTCACCCCACAGATTGCACCTCGGGGAAACCAAGGCACCTCCTGGCTTGTCATGAACTGGGAAACCTAAAAATACTCAGAGCTAGGAAAAATGTGGCCAGATAGGTCCCTTGGGGTTTATTCCGAAGTGAAAAGGATGTGACTGTTTCTCCAGTTCGGCAGCCTCACATCAGAGCAGAGCAAATGCAGAGAGCCCAGAGAAGTGGGGTGACTCACCCACAAGCAGCTGGAGTTGGGACTAGAATCTTGGCCCAGGGCCTCCAAGCTGTGAGGTCAAGTGAAACCCCAAACCTGAAACCCCCTTTAGAAAGAGCAGCCCTTTCCCACATGCGTCCCCGGGCGGGAGCTAGCCCGGTAAGTAAGCACGTGTTGCTAGGCTGGCGACAAATGACGCGTCTAATTCCCCTCGCCCCGCTGGTCCCCGCGCCGCGGTGACGCCGCGCTCCCGGCGCACAGGAGCGCACTCGGGCAGGCGCGGGAGCAGCTGCAGAGGCCGGGCCGCCGGGGAAGGTGGCGGGGGGGGGGGGGGGGGGCTCTGCGCCCCCCACCCCACCCCGCCTCACCCCCGCGCTGCGGGGAGGGCCCAGCCAGCCGGGCCTTTCAGAGTTAATTAGCCTTCATGAATATGGATGCCACCGCCGATTGAATACGGTTGAGAGGTCATAACCTGACCCCGGCGAGGCGTGCATAAAGAAAAGACTACTTTTCTCGGCTCGGTCCCTAATTGAAAGCCGAGTTGTCAGGCGCTGCGCCGTGGGTGTGATCGCCGCCGCCCCGCTTCTCCCGCAGAAGAAACACTTGGCGGGGCCGCTCTCCCCGGCGCCCGGCCCCCATTAGCAGTCACTCTAATGACCTGCAGGTCTGTGCGGGCCGCCCCGCCAGCGTCCCCCTGCAATGTCGCCCTAATGATATCTGCGCTGGGAATTCATTCTGAAGCGTTCCTTTTCCATGATGGTTTTCATTTCCTGTCATTTAGAGCTGGAAGCATTTATGGAATATCACATGGTTTTCGTTTACACAGGAAATCAGCTGCAGTTGTGAGAAGATACCGACTTACTTTTGGTGTTTGTTTTTTAAAACCACCCCCGAATTGAGAGAGAGAGACCGAGAGAGAAAACTAGCATGTAGCATTTTGTTTTGAAATAGTTTTCCTTTTCGATCCAGAGTCCCCGCTCTCCGGAGTGGTCTGTGATTATTCAGAAAGCAGCGGTTTATTTCTGACACGTGGTAATCACTTTCTGCGAAGAAAGCCCAGCCGGAGGAAGAGCCGCGTTTGCTTTTCGCAGAGCGGAGGCGGGCGCGGCGGGCGCGGGGGCGCGGGGGGGCGCGGGGGCGCGCAGCTGCAACGAAGCCCCGCCTCCGGGCCGCGGCGCGGGACCGGCCGGGGTCCGCAGGGAGGGGGGCCGCCCTCGCAGCGCCGGGCACGCCCTCCCGGCCCAACTGCACTTGCTGCTCGGTGCACCCGCTGGCACCGCTCCGCTTGGGCCCGAAAAGAGCAGTGTCCCGCGCCCACCGCCCTCACCCCAAGGACCTGGCTGTGGCAGGCTGTTCTTGACCCAGCCGCGACCCATCATCACCCCAGGAACCAGAGAACCGCAGGGGTTTACAACACAGATGGGGACTAATGGGGAGAGTTTGTGATTTGTTCTTTAAACTCCGCCCTCCGGTGACCATTGAGTTACGGACTCCTGACTCGCAGCACCCCACAAAGACGGCACTCTCTAGTGACCCCCCTTCCTTCCCCAGTGTGGCTCTAGCCACTTCTCCCTCTTCGCCCCCGTTCTGAGGGCAACTAGACGGCCCTGGGCAATAGCGCCACCTTGTGGGCAGCCTCCTCCGCAAATGTCTCCTCCGATCCTTGGCCAGGACGCGGAACAATCCCTGCGGTCTGATGGAGACTGCCCGGAAAGATCCACGCTGCCCGAAATGGATTCAGGGCTGCAGAGGAGTACCCACCGGGAGCTGAAGTGGAAATGGTCTCCATCCCTAGAATGAGCTGAGAACAGAGGACAAGAGGTTTTCCTTTTGTGTCAGGTACTCAGACATTCCACAGTAAGAAACCCATTCTTATGATTTAAAGCTGAACCCCCCCCCCCCAATAAAATGGAAAATGTCCTAGAAGAGATATGATTTAGGCACCTGTTTGGGAGTGAACTGGTTTATTCCCTTTTCTCAAGGTTAAGAGGGCTCCTAGAGAGGGGAGAAAGCAAAGAGCAGGACTGCCCCCTTTCCCCAGGTCCAGGAGGGGCAGAGCCAGCCCTGCGGCCACCCTTCAAGGGCAGGGGTCCTCCATATGGTGAGGCTAGGACGTGGTGAGGTGGTGGCTGTGGGAGGCAGGGCAGGACGGAGTCCTGGGCACGTTTCAGGGGTGGGCAGGGAGACTTCAAAGAGCAATGAGCCCCCGTTGGGCCCCCAGGACCCAGGTGTCCTTCTGTGGTTGCTGTATCCCTGGCAGCTGAGTCCCATTTAATGGAGACCCTCAGCCTCACTAGGACCATCCTCTATCGCTGCTCTCCCCCAGCCCGTAAAACCGACAGCCATCTGTGTGAACATGACCCCCACGTTTTTATGGGCTGTCTACTGGCGGCTGCAGGACAAGTGGGGGACAAAAGCTGCTTGCTCCAGCCCTCTCTGTCTCCAATATTAAACTGTGTAACGTGACCCGTGCTCTGAAACCAAATATTCACGAGGACACCCAGAAGCCACCTGGCTACCACATCTCTTGATCAGGCGGGTCATTTGTGCTGTGAAAATCCCACCTGGGGATTTCTCTCAGCTTCTGAGAGGTCAGCAGGCAAATCTCCCTCCCCTGGTGCAGGGGAGCCCGGCCTCCCGGCTGTCACAGGCAGGCTGCAGCGCGGGGTGTGCAGAGTGCATCTCTGTGGGGCCTGTGAGCCGACTGCAAGAGAGCCTGCTCCCTTCCACAGCAGGCGGCTGTGCTCTCGTCTGAGGCCCCGAACTGCTTTCCTCCCACGAACTGCAGTCACCTCATGTTGCTTATTACCTAATTGATGAACTATTTGAGTCAGCGTGGGGCTTCTTGGAGGCTCTTCAGCCCTGACGAGCTTGTGGAGAGCAGTACGCTGCAGGCCCAGTGCCCTGATCTGGTACATTCTGAGATGCAACTTCTAGCTCTCTTTCCACCTCTCTATTCTCTCTCTCTCTTTCTTCCACACAGCACTCCTCTTTTTTCTTCTCTCTCTCTCTGCACGTATGCAGTTTATTGGCCTCCGAGGGGGGGAAGAAATCACAAACTCAATTACTATAAGACCCAACCCCTGCCTGGCTGTTCTTGGCTTCAGGGTGGTTCTCCGTGAGTCACTAGGATACCTTCTCTCTGCTCAGGGCTCTGCCCGGTCCCCTTGGCTTGACCACCTGGAAAATGGGAGGATTTTCTGAAGCAAGGGCACGTTTTGAGAGGAAAATTCAGATGCCTGAGAGTTGCTCCGGCTCCCAACCCCACGGGGGCCCAGCCATGCCCAGCCTCAGCCAGGAGGGGTGGGGGCAGCTGTGGCCTCTCCCAGAGAGAGCCTTCCCTGAAAGGGGGACTGACTCCACCACCCCCCCCCTGCACCTATGGCTTTACCATCCGGGATTCAATTTTAAATAGATCGACGTTTCAATATGTATTTATTCCTGTTGCATTTACAAAAACAAAAACCAAAACCCAACCTTCTGGTAATATGCCAGAAGAGAGATATAATGATGTTGTTTAGCCGCAACTGTGTTATTCGGTGTTGTTGACAGTAAAATAAATTAACATAATAAACATAATTTGCTCAAAAACGGCTAAGGAAAAGCAGATGGTTAGCACATTTCGCAGGACCTGTTGGTTCAAGTTTGCATGGATGTTTAGACGTTGTGCTGCCTGCAACAGATGCTCACCTCGGTCCCCACGTGACCATGACAGGCACCGGCCTGAGGGAGGGCCCTGGAAAAGGGGGTGCAGGGCGGCCGCAGGCGTCGGTGTCCCAGCCAGGGCCGGCCCAGGGCGGGAGCTTCTGGGCGGCGCCCAGCGAGGTCTCCCAGCGCCCGGCCATTAGCATTCATGGCCAGTCCCTGCCCAGCGCCCATCCTTTGTGCGCCTGGAACAAGCCAGCTTTCTTCCGGGGTGGGATGGCGATGAAGCCCTCTGGCTGCCGCCTCCCAGCCTCACAGTGGCTTCTGGGGCCAGAGGGCCTTGCCTGCACGCTCAGAGTGGTGCCTAAAAAAAGAAGGAAAAGTCATTTTTTAGGAGGAGGCCTGGGAAGCAGGGGGTGGGGCAGTTCTCTTTCCTCCCCAAGTTGGAGGGCAGGGGGCCTGCCGGTCGCTGCAGTTGAGGTCCTGGTGGCCAGGGGATGCCAGCTTCTCCCCCCAGCTCCTTTTTGTGGCTGGGGGTGTCAGGCCTGTGACAGAAAAGGGGACCCTTACCAGCGTTCAGAACGGCCCAAGAAGCTCCTGGAAGTTCCTGTACTGCCTGGGCACCTGTATGCAGAACCCTGGGGTTCATACTGGAGACTTCGGAGATGGTTCAGACATGGTCTCTGACAGGAAAGAGATCAGAGCAGGAGGCTCAACTGTATAGGAAATGACCAGAAAGACGGAGGCCAGGTAGGATGACCTGGGTGTCCGCGATGCCCTAACGTGGCTGTGAACACTGCAGTGAACCTGTCTGAATCCAGCTCCACGCTCCCTAAGTGGGATTGTTAGGAAGGCTGGATAGAATGACTGTTACAGCGCGCTGAGCACATTGCCCACGTGAGCTGCACCCTCACTAAGTGGCGGCCATCTTTAATCCTGATGGCAACATCTAAGGTGGTTTCATGGGAAAAGCAGCACCCCCCTGGTCCAGAAGATCGTGAGGAACACATGCAGGGTCTAATGGGCCGCTCAAACAGCACGACCAAGGCTTAACTGCCCCAGCAGCTCCTGACTGATCTCCAGCTCCTTTCTGCCACTACACGCCACACGCCATCTTCCATCCAACAGTCCCCAAAACAGAGCATGCTCTTCCTCTGCTCAAAACCCGCTGTCAGGCCAGGATCTCGGGGGGGCAAAGGCAAGATGGAGTTAGAAGGCTCATGAGGGGGAGCTTGTGAGAGAAAGAGGTGAGGCAGCAGTAGGAGTCAGAGTCTTCAGACCAGGATGAAGGTCTGACCTGGGAAAGGAGAGACAGAGGAAGATAGACAGTGGGTAGCAACAACCTTAGACCACCGTGCTCCAGAAAGCCTGTACCAGCCCAGCAAGGAGAACAACGTTGGGGTCCCAGCTCCAGTACTCCTGTATGGGTCAGTCATGGGGCAGAGCGTGGCCTCAGGCTGAATGCTGGGTGGATCTTGATGGCATTGCAGCTGGAGGCTATCAGCTGACTGCTCTCCTTCCAGAAGGTTCTATCCTGAAGGGAGAGTGGAGCAGCACCCGATGGCACCCCACTCACCTGTGGCTTCCACGGCACTTGGAGTAATATGCCCTGGCTGTCTAAGCTCCTGCCTGCCTTGTCCCACCCCCACCCCAGCCACCGTGCTCCAAGCCCTGGATCCTCCAACAAGACCAGCTTTTCCTGGTGTTGTGGCTTTTAGAACCGCCCGGAACGCTGACCTCCTCCTCTTGGCCTGGAGGATTCTTCTGCAATTCCCATCTTAGTTCCGATGTCAGCAAGGCCTTCTCTGGACCTTGCGTTCTACAGTCGCCCCCATCCTGGCCCCCGTCACTGTCTTCCACAGTCTTATTTCAGCTTTGCATAGCCCTTATCACTGTCTATATTCTGTGTGTTTCTTCTTGTTTATGTGTGTAAGGATTATGTCACTCGTGGAGATCAGGGGCCTTCTCTGATTATTTACCACTATTTGTCTAGAATAGTGCTTGACACGCAGTACCCACACAATCCGTGCAAGAGGCAGGTATGAATGCAAGACCCGGAAAGGCTGGGAGCGCTAGAATTCAGTAGCTGAGTGCTCTGAGCCAGGCACTGCCCACTTTTCAGAACAAAAAAGAATTAGATACTGAGTGTTTGTGGGCCTCAGTTCTGCTCCCCCGGGACCCTTAGACAAGCCTAATAGGAAAATCTTAACAGGGCAAGTGCTCCAAAGCACCAAGGGCACCAGACCTATTGAAGGTATTTATGACTTATTTAAACCTTTTAGGGCTTTTAGCATAACAACCACTGTGATGTGCTAACATGCCAGTGAAGAATGGATCAAAACCTCTTCCCCCAACATCCCTTCTCTCTGAGTGGTTTTTTAAAATTCCTTTAACATAGAAGACCTGCTTTTGTCATCTAGCCCAGGAGGTTGGCTCAACCGTTGGCAGTTTAGTTATTACCAGCAGAATGTGCTAGAACATTCCAGTAACCTGCTCTATGACCTTGGGCACTTTTCAAGCATAATTCTTAGGTTATTTTGCAGGGGCAGTGGGAGGCAGTAGCTCTACAAAGTTCTTCTGGCTGACGTTTATAAACAAATGTTTGCAATTGATACTTACATACCCAAACCAAGCAAAAATTCCCCCTAGAACCACACCCCATAACAACCTTAAAAACCCTGAAATTTCCAATTATCCCAAATCCTCTGGACTCGCAGAACACAGCCCTCTCAGTACTGTATGTACTGTGCTAACGAATCATCCCCAAACTATGACAAAAATCTCAACTGGGGCCATGGCAGCTGCGGCACAGATGTTCTGCGGAGCGGCTGGGGCCTTGTTTAGTATCAATAAACACTATCTCTAAGACAGAACACGTGAGCGTGGAGCTAGAAATAGTGATAACAAGAGCCGGGCCGACCATTTGCAGGGAAATGGGATCAGCCTCAGGACTGAGAGCAGACCCCTCCCTCCCACACGGATTGCCCAATTTCAGAGCACACTGTGATTTAGGTGCTGAGTGTTGGCAGGCCCCAGGCTCGGATCTCTGAGCCAAATGGCCAGTTTGCTCCTAGAGATGGATGCCTGGCGTTTGTGCTAAACCTGGACACCCCAATTTGTGGTTCTCAAGCCCTGGGTCCGCCCTTGGGCATTTGCCTAGCAGATGTCTCAAAAGATTTAACCCTGCACGTGCTGATTTCCGAAGCCGCTCAGGTTATGGTCAGCTCAGCTATGGCGGGTTTAAAGGAAGTAACCCCTGACTAGATACCATCCCTCCAGGAGAGCCAGCTAGTGTGTCCCTGCTCTCATTTCTGCCAGAACAGACCCCCTTTAGAGATGACGAACCACCATACTGGACCTCAGAGCTCACCAGAGGTCCCTTGAGGTGCGATGCTAAATAAAGCAGTTACTTGCCCACCAGCAGGAGGTGATGAGGCCAAGGCCGCATGTCAGGGTGTCCCTACTGAGCCCAGAGGGGACCTTAGAGATGGGCTAGCCTGACCCTCATTTTGCAGATGTGGACCCATGGCCAAAGCACTGACATGATTGTTCAAGGTCACAGGTGGAAACAACGAGAAGTGGCCCGCAGGCCAGTTTGATGTTTGATGTCACTATCTACTCCCGTTTAGTCCTTCTGTGGTTGGGCCATATCTTTTAAGTGCAAATCGTTGCAGGGTGATTGGTACACCCTCAACTAAAGGGAAACTCTTCAATAAATGACATTTTTTATTTAAAAGTCGGCCAAAGCAGCATATCAGCCTGAAGATCTGAGTGTAAATGTTCCTGACTCTGTAATATGGGAAGGACATGGGAAAAGGACATGAGGTTTTAGACTGGTCCAACCCCAAGTACATTTGTCCCTAGTAAGTAGGAGTCTAGGGGCTTCTATATGGCTCTAAAAGTGCTAAGAAAGGGCTAAGATTCTAGAAAGTCTTGCTTGGGTCTTTTCCAGTCTACCCAGGGCAAGTCCGATCCCTGTGTGAGTCACAGTGTCATGTGCCGCTCTGAGTGTTGGGGGCAGGTCCACGGTGGACACCTCCCAAGGACCACCTGCACCGGGGGTGATCTGAGACAGGGATAGCCTTCTCAGGCCACCTGGAAAAGGCTCCCTTTTGCCTATTCTGGTCTAGGCCAGGGTACATGCATGCTCCCTGACCTGTTACACTATGACTTGTCTGACCTTGAATCCTCCAGGAACAGAACGAATTTCAGGACCTTTTTGATGGGGCCCGGGGGGGGGGGGAGGGAAGTCTGCAAAGTTCTCCACCAAGTTTCACTATTTCAAAGAAAGAGTGTTTTCCAAAGTGGCCTGTAGTGACTGTGGGAGTCAGGGCCTGGTCAGGAACCAGACCTTCAAATCCTGGCCACTGTCACTCTGCCCTGGTGAGCCGGCATTAATGAATGAGAGCAAGGAAACGCCCCAGCTACTCAGAGCCTACAGAGCAGCTGGCGAGGGGTGGGAAGAATGGACGGCTACACGAGGAGAGTTCCAGGTTCTCCCGGCGGCCCTGGAGTGTTGCGGGCTGGGGCCCCAACCATGGCGCTGGATGCTAGGACTCGTGGAAGGCAGGTCTGGGAGTATCTGTCATCGTTAGACCAATCTTTGTTGAGTGTCCGCCACTTGCCGGGCACTGTGCTGGGCACCAGGGCCACAGGGACTGGGAAGCCAGCTGCCATCCCCACCCTTAGCAGATGAAGGAGGGAAGCTATTTCTGGTCTATCAGAAAATGCCCCAGTACAGGGGGTGCCTGAGTGGCGCAGTCGTTAAGCGTCTGCCTTCAGCTCAGGGCGTGGTCCCAGCGTTATGGGATCGAGCCCCACATCAGGTTCCTCCGCTATGAGCCTGCTTCTTCCTCTCCCACTCCCCCTGCTTGTGTTCCCTCTCTCGCTGGCTATCTCTGTCAAATAAATAAAATCTTTAAAAAAAAAAGAAAAAAAAAGAAAAAAGAAAATGCCCCAGTGCAGGGGAGGTGTGTGTGCACCTTGGGCCAAGAGAGCCCCTCCGGTCAGCCCTGGCGATGGTGGTAGAGGCTGGTGGATGAGCGGCTCACAACCATTTCTCCTCTGGTGAGTGCGGGGACAGAGGTGCGGGCCTCGGCTCCTCGTCACTCCGATGTGTGTCTGTACCTGGCTGTTTTTCTAGCACTGCCTTCAGTATTTGCAGGCAGGATAGGGTCCCGAGAAGGCAGCAGGAGCAGCCAGAGCGCGCTCCCTCTCTCTGGCCAGGTGAGCTAAGGCAGGGGGTGAGTCCCTGCTTCAGCTCCGGCCGGCCTTCATGAGCTTCTCCTGATGGTTGTGCAGAAGGGCACCCCAGGTACACCTGTCCCAGAGGTGAGGCTTGTGCTGGGGGTGCCAGATTTTCGGGTGTGTTGGATTAAATGGGGCTGAATCATTATCAAGACCTGGGGCCGAGGCGGGGCCTGAGCGGAGATCAGGCTTCAGTGTTGAACAAGGATTGGCTCAGGCCGGAATCTCCCTCTCCTGGCTCCTGCTTACTGCTCTGGAAATACAAGTGGGTGCTGGATGTAGCACCCAGGCCGGGCCAGGTCTCCAGACGCCTCTCAGTGGGGATCCTGAAAGCAGTTGAGGGAACACCCCCCAATACACACATTGCCCCAAGCCTTGTGGATTAATAAATGCCATTTAAAAATAATTAGAAGTGATTGATAATTAATTTCAGAAATAGCCTTTGCCAAATAACTCATTAAATGTAATCTCCCCGGGTGTCAGTTCTGCGCATCGTCAGGCCTTTGGCGCTCATGGAAAGCAACGCAGAGCTTAGCTGAAGTTTCCCTTCAGAATCGTTGCCATCTTCAGCTGCTTTCCTGATTCCTGAGCCATCGGATATCCCAGCAGAATCCATCCTGGGTCTCTGCAGGCTGGGACTGGGGGGGGGGGGGGGGCTCGGTCTTGCAGGGCATTAGGTTGGAGGGCACATTGGGCTTCTCTCTGAGGCAATCATGGGCAACGGTGAGAAATTCTCGCTTCTGTACTTACGTTCTCCCTGATCTTTTCTTGGAAGTGGACTTACACCAACGAGTGTCCAGTGAATGAGGGAAAGAGAAGGAATGGCAGGCCATGTATGCCAGGGAGCCTGCAAGGGGCCACACAGTGGTAGCTTGGTGAATGGCATTTTCTTCCCGTCTTTCCTTTTAGGTCAGCAGTTGGCCCTGCTTTGGCTGTATGGGTGGGCTCCTGGCCACAAGGCTGGCCATGACTGGCGAGACACAAGACACCCAAAGAGCTGTGACACAGGCCCTTGCCCTTGGTGACTCATAGTCTACTTAGGGAATTGAGATGTGTGTGTTTGAGGGATATAAAAACAACAAAACTCTCCATTGACGGTGAAATGCGATGTCAGATCTGGGATTTGGACAGTGATTCCTTTTAGGGGTCCAAGAGAAGGAGCTAACCCTTTCTTTGTGATCCTGGAAATCCTTCACAAAGGAAAGGAGATTTAAGTGCTGTGCTAAACACATGGTAGAATTTGGAAGAAATAGGGGGTGAGAGCAGAGGACAGCAAGCATAAACGTCCATGCGCAGGACCACACGGGGCACTCTGCACAGTGGGTCCACTGGCTGGGTGGGCTGGGGCAAGTCAGGCCGGAGAAGTGGGTCAGGGCAAAATTGTGCAGGGCCTTGAATGCTAAATTTTAATCTGATGGAAAATTTGTTTTGAAAGAGGTGATGAGATCAGGGTGGGAGTTAGAGGTTTTATAATGGAAGGTATTGTAGGGGAGCTTTTGCCAGGCCCCATATGTGGTGCCTCAAGAAACTCTGGCTATGGGATATGGGATAAATGGTTGGGGTACAAAATAGTCTCCTCAATCTGCTACTCTGAGAATATGTTGTACCCCAAGTGACACTGTGCCCCCAAATAACACTGACTTGGTTAGTTTCTCTCACATTCCACAAATTCAGGAGTAGATAGTTCAGGGATTGGATGGTTTTCTATGGTGTCAGGAATCCAAACTGCTTCTAGCTTATGGATCTGCAGTGCATGGTTTTCTTCCCAATAGCTTCTCATGGGCCAAGATGGCTGCTGCAACTCCAGCCTTCACGTGTCATTCCAGGCAACAGGAAGAATTATGGAAAACTAAGCATGGCCATGAATTCCTTGGCAGTTCCCCCACTGAGAAGTGGGGATTATGTCCTCACCCCTTGAGGACTACTTTGTGCACTAGAAGATGGCAGAAGTGATGTCATACCAGTTTCCAAGTCCAGGTCTTAAGAAAATGGCAACTTCCACAGTCTCTAGGAATACTCTAGAAGCCTTGAGATACCATGTGACACACCTGACTATCCTGAAGGCCATGCCGGAGAGGCCCTGTGTAAGGACTGCATTTGACAGTCTCTGTTGAGCCCAGTCCTCCAGCCTTCTCCACCAGGGTGCCAGGTACATGAACAAAGCCATCTTGGCCCCCACTGGCCAGCCCACCCACCAGCTAAATATCACCAACTGACCCTGTGGAGGGAAAAATATACCACCCAGTGGACTCTATCCAAGTTTTAAATCCACAAAATCGGGAAACACAATAAAAATGATTGTTGCGTTAAGCCACTAGATTTTGGGGTGTTTTGTTATGCAACAATAGATACCTAGAACAAAACTTGGTACCCAGAATTGGGTTGCTGCCATAACAAAAAGCTAACAGATGGCCTTGGCTTTGGGATGAGGCATTGGGCAAAATTTGGGAGGACCTTGTGAAGATTGTTAGTAAAAGCTGGAGGGACTTCAGAGAAACTGTTGTGAGATCCTAGAGGACAGTGAGGAAAAATGTTATTGGAGGACGCGAAGAAGTTTGGCAGCATTGTCTCCTGTGGTCACGTGGAAAATGGAAAGGATACTCAATGGACGCAAGGGTCTGGCTGAGGAGTCACCCAGCAGAAGATGTGACGTACCACTAGCTGCTTCCAGCTGCCTGGGAGAAACTACCAGAAGAGAGAGATGGGCTAGGGAAGGTGTTTAGGCATAGAGCAGAGCTCAGAGGACATAAAGGCAGGACTTTCTGAGTCTCATTTCCATTGTCTTCCACCAAAAGTGTCTCATGGTGAGAAATAGCTTCAGGACAAAGATCAAATCCAGGGCACCTTCTGTACAATGTGGCCTCAGGGTGACGATCTCAAGGTACCCTGAAGACCTCTTTCAAGACTTTAGAAGGACTTCAGGATATACCTAGTGGGCTTCTTAGAGTCTTAAAGGCAGGGGCGCCTGGGTGGCGTGGTTGTTAAGTGTCTGCCTTCGGCTCAGGGCGTGATCCCAGTGTTCTGGGATTGAACCCCACATCAGGCTCCTCCACTGGGAGCCTGCTTCTTCCTCTCCCACTCGCCCTGCTTGTGTTCCCTCTCTCGCTGGCTGTCTGTCTCTGTCAAATAAATAAATAAAATTAAAAAAAAAAAGAGTCTTAAAGGCATGCCTTATAGACTTTCTCAGTTAGACAAGAGGGATTTAGGAATGTTAAGGGTACATGGGGTGCCTGGGTGGCTCAGTGGGTTGAGCACCTGCCTTCGGCTCAGGTCATGATCCCAGGGTCCTGAGATCGAGCCCCAGGTCAGGCTCTCTGCTCAGTGGGGAGTCTGCCTCTCTCTTGCCTTCTGTCCTCATGCTCCCACCCCACCCCCCGCTCCCTGCCCTCGCTTGTGCTCTCTCTCTCTGTCTCAAATAAATAAATAAAATCTTAAAAAAAAAAAAAAAGAAAAAAAGAATGTGAAGGGCATTGCCCACAACAGCTCCTGACTAAGAGCCGCTGGGAGTCACTCTGAGAGCAGGACACGACACTAACCGGGGAACTGGAGACGCGAGCCTGGCTGGATTTTCAAATTGCTATGGGCCAGTGGCCCATCCCGGCTTCCCCTCCTCTCCACTTTTGAAGGGAGGGTGCTAAATGGAGCTTTCCTATCCTGCGTCCCCATCATTTGCCACATGTGGGGGAGCCACGGAATTCTTCTTGAGTTCGATCTTCAGAACGAGGCGCACTAGACTTGAGGAGCCACTCCTGAGGAAGCACCCGTGGGACCTGCCTGAGGTCATCGCGGGGAACCTCGCGCCTGAGCCTGAAGCTGCAGTGGAGACAGACTTTGGGGGCCCTGGAATTTTGTGTGTGGAACAAGTGTAGCTACTCAGGGCTGGAGTCAATCGAGCGCGTGTTCTCCGAGGCGTGCCCACCACGCTCTGGGTTTGGATCACACCCCAGCTGGGTTTGAGGGCCCGTTCATGTGGGGTAGCTTTACAGTCTGGTTTAAATGCAAATGAAAACATTGTAGGTTAATCCTCGGGGTCTACAAATACTCTGTCAGCACGTCATTTCTGGAAAACCCCAGGTGGCCTCTGAGGGGTGATATATTGACAGCACTGTATGGGGGGTGGTGTGGAAGGAAGCGGTTGAGAGAGAGAGACCGACCAAACAGACGAGTGACCGGACTCCGGGCCCGCCTGCACATTCCCAGTTTTCCACAAGGCTGTGGAGGGCGCCCCTCGCTGGGGGAGGTGACACAGTCCAGTGGGCTCTTGGGGGACCCTCGTGGCAGGTCACGCTTGGAAGGGCAGAGGCAGGAGTTGAAGAACCGCACTTGGGCCGCAGGGAGCTGAGGAGCAGCTCCTGAGATGGGCAGGCGATGACTCGGGGCCAGTCTCCAGCTCTCCGTGGTTGTGTCCCTGAGCTCCTTCCCGTGCGGGGTCCCACTCCACGGCACGGAGACGCACGACGTGCAGGGGAGCCCAGGGACAGGGAGGCCCTGCCACCAGCCCCCGGGCGGGACAGCTTCCTCGCTCTGCACGCTGCCCTTGCATTTTTCTTGCAGCACTAGGACTGCCTCTAATTTTGTCTGCTCAACTGTTCTTCTGAAGGCACGTCTGTCTCCCAAGAAACAGTTTAGAAAGGATGATTAAGCCAAGAGTGTGAGGTCAGGGCCCACGTGCACTCCACTGTGGAGCGGAACACCCGCGTGCGAGAGAGCCCCCGGCGCTTCCTTCCCTCCCTCCCAGAAATGCCCTTCCTCCGCTCTCCAGCTGTCAGAAACGTGAAGAACTGAACGCCGTGGATTATACTGCACACAAGCATAATTGCCTCGAGTGAAACAATAAAAAAAGTTTTACTGCTCCTCTGCAGTTTCGTTGTTATAAAGAAAGTCAAGTGGAGTGTGCCAATTTAAGAGCCCGGCACGAAGTTTCCTTTGGGGACAGAAGCCGGAGCTGTCAAATGCCCGGGGGCTGGTGGAAGGGGTGCTCCCCGCGGTGGGAGTGTGACAGCAGGGCCGGGAGAGGGAGCGGGCAGGGAGCTGCTCCTGGGAGGCCAGTCCTTTTCTCTCTTCATAAGTTTTTCCTAAATGAGCAAATGCCCTGCTATAGAAATGTCAAGCATTTTCCAAATGACGTTCCAGGTAGAGCCCGTCAACTCGCCTTTCTGAGAAAGCACTTAAAACCAAACTTCGGGAGCAGACGTCAGCACTCGGGGCCCTTCTGACGCTAGTAAAGGTGCAGGTGGCGGCGGCCCCGGGGAGCGGCTGGGGCGGGGGCTGGGCAGGGGTCGGCCGGCCAGGAGGCTCACCGCCCCTGAAACCGCCGGCAGGTGATGAAGGAAGCCTGAGGAAACGGGGCATACATTTGGAAACGTACATTTTTATTCTAGATTAGGTGTGTCTTCCCATTATAAGAGGGAACCAATGACCCAGGCTGCTGCCTGGGACTCCGGGGGACAGGACTCCAAGCTTCCCCCAGGTTGGGCCAGAGAGCCTGGGCCTAGAGCTCACTCCCCCTTGCCTTGGCCTCCCTGACCGACCTTCCAGATGGCGCCCGGGACCCCACCTGGAATGCTCTCCTGGACCACTGGGCTGTAGGAGCGGAGCTGTGTGGTGGGACACCCCGGGTGGGAGCAGAGCCGGTGCCTTGCCCACCTGGTGTCTCCCCATGCTGCCTCAGTGAGCCGTCCCGTCCCTCCCACGCCACGGTGGCCGACGTGTCCGGCCCGGAGGTCGGGGCTGCACTGCAGATCTGGCTTCAGGAAGCAGCGTGGCCTCTGGCCTAATTGTAGGGGTGGGAGCGCAGAGGCAGCCACAGGCCTTTCCTTTGCCAACAAAAAGGCTGAAGTTCAGTCCTCCTAGGTTTCATTTCAAAGAAAGCTAAAAACCCCCTCATTTCGCCTAAGTGCTGCCTTCAGAGAGTGAAAATGGAGACTTTTATTTGTCTCTGCCCACTGCTTTCTGCACCCCACCTGCTTCCGAGGTGGTCTAATGGGTAAATTACTCATGTCCTGCTAATCAGTTCCAGGGCCTCGACAGGAAAGTGAAGGAGGCCGGTTACCACAAGGGCTCCTCCTCCCGGGGGCCGTGAACCCTGCGAACTCTCTGCCTCCAGTCAGGCCCCGGGCTCCAGCTTGAGGGCCTTCTGGGAGCCCTGATCTGGGTTCAGCTGGGGCTCCTTCGGATGAGAACTCTTAGGACAGCTTCCTATTCAGGCCTTTGAATGGGCCGGCAGGGTCTGACCTGGGGTAGGAGGAAGCTATTCGTACCACCCCCGCCCCCCATCAGTTCCCAGGGAGCACGGCGGGGCCGCAGGGCCTTACGTGACTCAGCTGGGCTGCATTTTTAAAGGAATATTTTATTTATTAAAATTAGAAAATGTAAAGACCCAGTTTTTCCTAAGCTTGTAAGTTCAGCTTCCAATAAATCTAGCATTCATTTTGAACTTGGAATGTTTGATACCCTTTTATTATTTTTGACACAGAGAGAGAGGCCGCACGCATGTGCAGGGTGGTGGGGGGCGTGCAGAGGGAGAGAGAGGGAATCTTAAGCAGGCTCCATACCCAGCATGGTGCCCAACCTGGGGCTCAGTAACAAAAGCCTGAGATCATGCCCTGAGCCAAAATCAGGAGTCAGACGCTTAACCGACAGAGCCACCCGGGCTGTCCTGTTTGGTCCCATTTTGAGTCCTCATCTTACCCAGCTGCTACACTTGAAAGCTTGGAAGGCTTTGTGAAATCTTCCGTAATGGTCTTAGATTTCCCTGCAGTTCAGTCCAGCCAGTTTCCCTCTGTCCCCTCTTCCGTCCAAATGCCCCGACGTCTTAGGGGAAAATATGACTTGGGAAATAGTGTTCAAATGTGAAGTTTCCTCAGATGTAAATATTGGAGACTTGGTTCTCAGTGGACTCCATTTTGCCATATGTGCTTTGACTATGTGGCCTAGCTATGTGGCCTAGGATGTTTTAGGGCCTGGAGCAAGCTGCCTCTTTCCCCACACAGACCAGATCATTTCAGAAAGCCCCCCGTCTCTCCGCATCCCTCCTGCTTCGATCTGGAAGGCTGGGTCGGAGCATGCCTGTGTCAGGGTGGACTAGTGCACACCTTCCCTCAGCAGGCTGGGGCGTATCTGGAGCACCTTCCCCTCGGTCCCACCCCAGGCCAGCCTCTGTCGTCAGCTACTCGGGTCTCATCCCAGGTCTGGGAGTGAAGCGAGGTCCCTCACGCACCTGGGCCCCACCTCAGCCCACCTAGTGACATACTTCTCCACCTCATCGCCTGCCCCCAACTCACAACTGTTATTATTCAGTCAGCAAATATCATCAGCACATAGGTGATCTTTCAGGATTTCCCCAATGGCATATTCTGTATTTTGGAAAACTGGTTTTGTATTCATGGGTATTTTCATGAGAAGTGATCTTTCAGGTGTGACTTGGAAGAGAAATTCATTGCTGGAAAATTAGGGAAACTTCCCATTTTCAACACACACACACACACACACACAGAGACACACACACACACCACAGACTTCTACAATAACAGATTTTTAACCAAGGAAGTGTATGGAGAGTTTTAAACGAGTCCCCTCCCCGTGTTGTCCCTGGACTATGAGCGGTGTCGTTAACAGCCATCGGGGGACTTGAGTCACCCGTTACGGTCGTCCCAGCTGTAGCCCACCGTTTACAGGCCTGAGCCTCAGGGGTAGCACAGGCTTGGTGTCGAACAGCCTCGGCTCGGCTTGTTGAAAACCAGTAGTTGTGTAACACTCCGACTAGGTAATTTGAAAGTTGCCCTTGGGGATCCATATATTTTAATTTCAAGACCTTAATTCATGAGCAAGTCTATTCAATGAGGAACAGGCTTGGGGAATTGCGCAGAGCGAAAGAAACTGTCCACCAGGCCAATTACACCAACGCGGGACCTTTCACAGCTCTGGTGCTGGGTATGTCCTGCCTGTGAGAAAGTGCAACCGTTTCACAGGTTCGCATGTGTTTCAGGGAGTAGGGATTTCTGCTTTGACTCAGGCTGATTTATTTTTCTTTTCCTTGGTAATTGTTGAAAAACAAAATAAAACCTCCTGTGAGCCTTTTGGAACTTCTGGAAAAGTCCCTTTGCTGAGGATAGCTGAATCCGAGAATTGTGGAGAGCGGAGCTGGAAACCACTTCTCCACAGCCCTTTCTTTCCTGGGTGTGTCTGGGTGACACGGGGCTCCCCAGGATGCGTGAGGGAGCAGGGGCTGTCCCGGGGCAGTCAGCAAAACAGACCACACCACACCGATTTGTGTTGGCTGGAGGCACGAGAAAAGGAGGCCTGCACCATAAGAGGAACAAAATTCTCCTCCTCACCTCAAATTATAAGAAAGAGAAAAAGGTGACCGAAAAAAGAAAAAAACAGAAAGGAGTTTACAACGTCTTCATATAAGAGTCCTTTTAACCCAGAGCTTCCGTCTTATGCTTTGAAGGCCACTTTGAGACAGTTTCCAATTGTAACCCCGCTTCAGGGGGGTTTAAAGTGGGGGTGGTGGGTATTTGGTTCCAGGGTAAGTGTCCTGCAGGCCTGTGGGACGGTCATGCTTCCTTAGCTGGGCGGGTGGCTATTCCTAAAAACGAGGGAGAGAGTCTGTGGAGTTGGTTCAATCCGGGTAGAAACTGCCATCAGTATCCCCCTCGGGGTCACTGCCAGCGTGCCCTTCCTCAGTGGTCACCTCAGCTTCAATCCCAGTGGCTGCCAGACACTGCCAGGGCTGCAGGGACATGTGGACCTCTTCCCCACAGCTCTCTGGGTCTGCCAGGGCCACGGAGGGGATGAGGGGCCCTTGTGACCTTGGGCACAGCGAGAACTGCTGTGCCCTCGCAGGCCTGCAGACACTGGGCTCCACGTGTTCCCCTGGGATTCAAAAACTTTCCATCTCCCCAGAATTCCACCTCTTATTATTCTACGCTGACCCCGTCGCTTGGCCCTCAGCCCGGCCCTGGGGAGGCCATGGGTGGCAGGAGAGGGGACTCCCATGGAAGCTTCCGGTGCTGGGCAGAAGAGGCCTTGGGGTCAGTGAGGGTCATTCGATATTGGCTGGGCCTCTTCGGCAGGTGGGAGACTTTACAGGGTCCCTCACGCAGCTCATTCGTCTATCTGCGACATCCCCCTGAGCCCCCCCAGCACTCTTATCCTCTGCAGTCCTGCCTCGCTCTTGTCATTGCTCCCCGTGGTGGCTCCGGTTTCCCATGGGGCTCTGCACTGTTTGGGGTCCATGGCACATCTCGCTATGTGACTGTGTCCTGCCCAGCTTTGTCTTCCCACCCCAGCTGCCCGGAGCTCTCCAGCTCTCCGGAAGTGAATAAATAACCTGGGCTGAATCACTTCCTGAAGGCATTTAAGGTGACTCAGAAGATATGTAAAAATACAGTCAGATGGGATAAATTATTTTCTGACTCAATGAATTTCAGTTCTTTCTAGCTCAGAGAACCGAAGAGTTGACGCATATGCTATCCCTTCTACATAAAGGTTTACCCAGAAACTGTCCTGAAATAGACACATTAAGAAGCAGTCCTGGGGCGCGCCTGAGGGGCTCAGTCACTAAGCGTCTGCCTTCGGCCCAGGGTGTGATCCCAGGGTCCTGGGATCGAGTCCCGCATCGGGCTCCCTACTCTGCTGGGAGCCTGCTTCTTCCTCTCCCACTCCCCCTGCTTGTGTTCCCTCTCTCGCTGGCTGTCTCTCTCTCTGTCAAATAAATAAATAAAATCTTAAAAAAAAAAAAAAAAGCAGTCTGGGTCTGAAAGACCCACTACCTGGAGCCTCTCGTTTGGTTATGTGGTGACAGACGGTGGCTCCAGTGTCACACCTGCAGATCTTTTTTACTCACTGGAGTATATGGCACTTGGAGAGCGGCATGGTCAGCTACCTCTGTGTCTAATGCTTGGGCCCGCAGGAGGCCTGAACTTCTGGCCTGATTGGAGCCCAGCCCTGGAGACAGTTGTTCATTATAAAGTCCACAGCTAATGATAGCACATTTCCATCACTCGCCCCTGGGAGGGGAGCCAGTTGTTACCTGCCCTCAAGTCTTCTTAAATGTTTGTAGCATCTGATGGACGATCCAGTGTCTGTACTGGATTTTTAAGCACAGAAACAGACCCTGGGGAGTTTCTACAGAAAAGGGATTTCGTGGAAAGATGGCAGGTAGCTCACAGAACACGTGGAAATCTGTGGACTCTGGAAATGGCAGGAGCAAGGATGGGGGGGTGGGTGGCAAGCTGACCCTGTGGGGACTTGGTCCCATTGCTGCAGCTGATTTGTCACCAAGCGGGTCCTTGCCCTCGCCACCCCGGAGTCACAAAACTGCCGCTGCCACAGCGTTTCTCAGTGGCCTCAGCTCTGTGCCTCACTCCCTCAAGGACTAAGCCCGGGCGTTGTTCTCCATGCCTTGAGAGGCAAAACTAGTGATTTGGCTTCGCGTTCCTCCCTAGCTGTCCAGTTCCATTGTAGACAGCCACGTTGCCCCATAATCCTTGCAGCCTCCATGACCAGCATCCTTCTATGACAGACCCAGCCACGTCCCCCAAGCCCTGCCTTCAGCGGGCACTGCATTTCAGGCGACCTCAGCTAATAATTTAGCTAGCTATTTTCCCCACTGTCGTTCATGATCCCATCTCTGAACAATGGAATTGCTCTGCCCTCAGCCA
Organism: Ursus arctos; assembly: GCF_023065955.2. Lineage (NCBI taxonomy): Eukaryota > Metazoa > Chordata > Mammalia > Carnivora > Ursidae > Ursus > Ursus arctos. The sequence goes on from NW_026622986.1 coordinate 8,178,839, forward strand.
AGTAACAATCCGGCCTCTTCCCCATTTCCCTCGGAGTCGGTAATTGGCAACCTGCTTACGGTGAGCAATGTGTCCCCGGCTAGATTGTCAGCTCCAGGAGGGCAGGAAAGGAAGAAAAGCTTGCCATAGCCCTCTGCATCACAGACCTAGGCTTAGGAAATTCTTCCCTGGAATTCTACCGTCTTCCAGGTACAGCCAAGGTCAGCCATCGAAGAACCGTGTAGGTTTTCTCAGGGAGCAGCAGCAGCATAGGTGGGATCCTCAAAGGCCTCTCTTAAAGGCCAGAGAGTAACCAACCTTGGGCTGTAATTCTCCAGCCCATCCCTGTTTCAAGTCAGTGATGGAGCAACGGGTGGGTTTGATTACTGGATCCATCCATGCTAACCTGGGGTGGGGGACCCAGAGCAGGGGCTTGCTTCCTCTCGCTTACCTCCTCAGTGAAGTGGATTCAGGTGGAAACCCTTAGACCTGCATGCTGAGCTGTGGCCTCTGAGTGACCGGCTGAGACCTCCGAGAGATTCAGGTTTGTGAATATTTGAGATAGCGATTATTCACAGGGCATTGCTTAGAAATTTATTTTAAGATTTTATTTTTTTATTTAGAGAGAGAGAGCATGCGAGTGTTCGAGCAGGGGGAGGAGCAGAGGGAGAGAGAGAATCTCAAGCCGACTCCCTACTGAGCATGGGGCCTGATGCAGGGCACGATCCCACGACCCTGAGATCTTGACCTGAGCCAAAATCAAAGAGTCGGATGCTTAACCAACTGAGCCACCCAGGCACCCTGCTTAGAAATTTTTATAGGTAAACGATGGACTGAAGTTTTCTGTTGAGTCTTTGCTGGGTGGTTATTTACGAGGCACTGCTTAGAAATTGTTCGGACAAAATTCCCTCCGTTCTGAGTACACACTTGTTTGTCTATGTACTAATATTACAAATCACTGGATCCTCTGATGTCCAACTCTTTCGTTTCCAGGGATACCCGTGTGCCGAGTCTCACCCAAGGCGGAGTCATCACGTGTTAGTGTGTCTTGGAGGAAGCTGCTTATTCGTAAAATGCATCATTGCCAAATTGAGCCGCTCTTAGCAGACCCGCCCTGAAAGGGGCTTCAGATCTTCCATGCCACCTTCTTAACCTAAGGGGAAACGGAGAGTACTTAAGGCCCACGCTGGCCTGAAACTCTCATTTGCCCCTCAAGAACTCCAAGGCTCTCGGCGCTGGTTCCGGCGAAGGAGCCAGAGAAGGTAATGTCTTGAACCTGAAGGCTGGAGGGTTCTCAGCACTTTCCGAGGCCCCGTGGCTTCTACTCTTCTGATGGGGCGTTTGCTTTCCCCATTTCTTTCCTCCATCACGCGCCAATGCTGCCTGGTTTCGAGGGGCTACGCAGGCCCTCAGGACTTGGCTGGGCCTCCTGGTGCAGAGCCTGCATCTGGCTGTGACCCACCTGTCCTCCCGCCTGGTTCCCGGATGTCCCGCTCGGGGCGGGGGTGGGGGAGCCCTGTCCCCCGAGTGGGCGGGAGGCAGCCAGCGGGCCTGAAGCGGCACAGCTGGGACTCATTCGGGGCCAGCCTGCGGCGGGCGGGCCCAGCCCAAAGTGGAACCTTGTTCTCTGTCAAGTGCTGGCCAACTCCATCTGCCCCACACCTTCTTCACAAGAAATGTTCTCCCGGCTTCTTTGGAAGGGAACTTTAGCCGAGCCCGTCCAAGCTGAGGCAAAGAGTTGAAATTTTACCAGAGGCCCTTTGGGAAGCAGGAACAAAAATTAAAGAGCTCAAGATAGGATCCTTTTTACCCATTCCAATGCTGATTACATGGCCCGCAGCTGGAATGCGGAGCTCGGAGCCCCGAGCACACACTGCAACAGCTGGAATGTATCAGTGGCCCCCATATTAACCCGCTGGTTCCAGGAGGTGGGATTTCCTGAACCCAAAGCACTAATTTTTGCACATTTTGGGGGTCTTTCCTCTCTGACGTTTAGGGAAGCAGGGAGCGCGTGTGGGCAAACAGGCCGATTCGAGCAGCAGCCCGTTGCGTCTGCGTTCGCTTCACTCCATGGACGGAGGAGCCCAGGGAGAAAGGAAAACAGGTTCTGGAAGGCCATTTGTTTATTGTTCCTCGTAGGTATGCTCAGCGCTCCATGTTCCTGCCCCACACTGTACCTTTAGCCCGTAGCCTTTGGAAAATAAGACCTGAAATAACATTGACCCTCGTCACCCCTCCCTGAACCAATTCAACAGGCGTGGGAATGTTGGACGGGAGAAGCGAAATGCCCCCTGTCAGGGGGTGCTGGCAGTCTCCGAGCTAAGTCCCCCCCCTTTCAGCTGGGCCCCCAAGGAAGAGTCACGAGAGGCAGTGGTGCTGGGCTGGTGGGGTGGGGGTGGGGGGGAAGGAAAAGTCAGAAAACAGCCGGCAACTTCTCCCAGGTGCTCACAGTTGCCTTAATGCTTCTCCCGCCCCCTCTGCCGAGAGGCTGGGGGCTCAGCCCCAGGAGCCTGTCGGGAGCAAGACCGTCAGTAGAAGCTGAACTTGAGCAAGGCGGAAGGCAATCCCCACTCTGACCAGTTCATCGACTCCCTCCCCCCCCCCCCCCCCCCCCCCCCCGGCTGAACAGGAACAGCCCCTGTAGTTTGCGTGGCCGCAGCGAGCACACGATTGAAGACCCCTCATCCAGTGCCAGGTACCACGCATCCAGGCCATGGGAGCTCCCGTTGCTGGCTCAAGCGCTTCTGCCTCTCGTGCTTATGCAGAAACTGCCTGCAAAGGTCACCACGTGGTACGTACATGCTGGTCCACGGTCTAGTGGCTGGTGGGTAAATAGCGCTGGCGTGTTCCCGTGAGCTGCAAACGTTCAGAACCCAGCGGTCAAGTCTGCACATAGTGTGTGCCCATTGGTCCCCCTCGACCGCAGCTGTTCCTTTCCCAAACACCCCGACTGTCCCCGGTGGGTCCCTGCCTCGGGCCAGCAGATCCGAGGCCTGTTTTCCGTAAGCACATTGGCTGGGTGGGCCTGCCCAGAAGACCCTCCACACATCCCTGCAAGGCCCAGGGCAGTGGGGGAGGTGCCCAGCATTGAGAGAACACAGAAGCCTCCATACTGGCCTTGCAGAATCGGAAGGGAGGGAGTGTTCTTTCAAGATGGGGCCTTTCCGAAACTGTGAGCTGGCGTCTTAGCGTTTCAGTACCCACATGTGTGGGAAGGCAAGTCTAGAGACCAGGACTGAGGTGAACTCAGTGGATGCCCTATCTTCAGGCTGCAGGCCCAAGAGGTGAAGGGAAGGAGGGCAGCTTAGACAGGAGGTGGGCAGACATGCCAGCGGGCCCACAACAGAGGCCTCCAGAATATTCCAAATGCTGTGATGTGAGGGACCTGGGAAACAGCGCCACGTCACTCTCCAATCGAGAAATATCAGCAGCATTCGTTGGAGCTGGGCGGTCTCGTGGCCTGTGAAGTGCGAATTCCCCCAGGACAGCTGCACTATCAAGAGTTTGTGGGCCAGTTTCCTGTAGGACAGGGTTTGGGGTGCTGACAAGCAAGAGGAAAGAAAGGAGAAAGAGGAGTGGTGCCGTAGTTTATCTCCTTTATAATTAGGCCCTGGGCCGCCCAGACAACAAATGGTGAAGCAGTCTTCTAAAAAGTAAATAAGGAAAGGACACAAAAATAGCTAACAGTCTTTCCCTTAGACCTGACTCTCATTTACCTACAAACACCCTGGAAGCCAGAGCAGATTTGTTTAATAAAAGACCGGAAAGGTGGTGAAGCAGGTGGGTGAAGAGGAGCTCAGGCAGGTGTGGAGATGAGGTGGAGGACACTGATGACGCCACTGCTGGAGGCTCAGCGTCTGAGCTCGGGGGCTGGGAGTCTCTCCCTGCCCCTGGGAAGGAGGCCTGGAGGCTGTGGAGAGGGCACCCAGGAAGGCGGAGGGCTGGCCCGACTGACTGCACCCCCACAGTCCCATTCTTGGGCTCAGCACGCTGCGGGGAAAGCACTCGGGTCATTAATAGAAAGGAAAGGTAGAGAATATTGAATTTCTGATTAGGCCTGCTGCCTGCTGCTCGTCAGCTCAGCTCTGAGTCCTCATGGGCCAAGGATCATTTTTATGACTGGTGAATAAATGATTATTATCTACATAATGTCCCCTGCAAAAGGGCCCAGGCTGCAGGGGGTTTGCAGGGGCGCTGCAGGGGTAGGGAAGGGCTGGGCCCGGCAGCCATTTTGTGCTGCATGGCGGCCCTGGAGCCTCCTGGTAAAGCCAGACCTGAGAACTCTGTGAGCGCAGACAGCCAGGGCCTTGTGGCCTGGCCCGTGGGCTGGGCTCCGGAAGGGGCAGGAAGAGGGGTGGGGGTGTCCCGTGTGGCCTGTAACTGGCACCAAGCCCGCTCCAAGCCATCCCGGCTCTGCCTACGCTCCCATACCGGCTAAGGAGCGTGTAGGCTCCCAGCCCTTCCTGGGAGGCGGGAACAGAAACCCCATCTGAATGGCCTCCCTCCCCAGTAGACCCCAGGCCCCGCTGTGCACAGGGGTGCGGTCTGTAAGGCCACCTGCAGGCATAGAGCCAGGCCTCATGTGAGTTGAGTTGGAGTGATAAGGGGCTCCTTTACTGTTTGGTGAGTGGGTGGGCAAGCAGCTTCCTAATGCGAGTCTGTCAGCATTTTCTTGTCCTGCTGTCCCTCTGGGCACCTTCTCTAGACCCAAGGGCAGCGGGAGCCACAGGCCCCCTGCTGGGGCCGCATAACGCAGGCACAGCGCTGCAGTCACATTTAATTTTCCTCAGCTGTCACATCGGCTTTGGAAGGCACCGCTCCCTGGAGAAGGGATCTCAGCCTTGCGTGCATGGTCCCCCTTCTGTGCGCCAAATGGCTCCCGCTCCTAACGTCTGCAGTGGGTCATCAATTAGCCGGGTGAAGTCAGCGGGGGGGACCGCCAGCCTGCCCCGCCACTGCTCCTGGGAGTCTCCACCCTCCCGTCCTCTATAGACACTTCCAGTTCCAGGATGACCAGCGTCAGCCCGGTTGGAAGAGAAGAGCCGGGTCGGAGCTTCCAAAGGCCAACGAGAACTCCGTGGGCCCTTGGCACGGCTCCGATGCTGGCTCGCAGAAAAAGCAGGGCTTCCTGGTCCCCGGGGCCCCTCCCGCCTGCAGTTTCCTTCCTCTGGTTTTGTAATCTCTGTTCATCGCCAGGCACTTTCCATTGTATGTGACTTCATCGTGGACTTAAGTCTCCGTCAGTCCGGCAAGTGGGGACCGAGCCAAAGGGTGTTCTGATCAACTTCATGCTCCGGTGTTCCGGGCTCGCCTGCACCCCCAGGCACTTCTCTCTGCGTGCAGTGGCTCCCCGGACGGGCCTGAGGCCCCCTCTGCCGGCGGCCAGCCTCCATGGCACCCAGCAAGAGGCCGGCGCCGTGCCTCCAGCCAGGCCCTCCGTCCCTGCAGAGGGGAGCTCGCAAAGCGGACAGGCATTTTTCTTAGCACCGCGCGGTAGCTGAGAATAGGAAAGAAGACAGAATTCGTCCTGCCGTCCTACTCCGTTTGGGAACACCCGCTCCCCTAGGCTGACTTAACCAACATTCTGTGTTTGCGGGCCCACTTCTGCGGGCGTGTTCTCAGAAGGAGCCGCGAGGCCCTGCTGGCGTGGGGCACAAGCTCCAAGACGAGCCCCATCGCATCAGGTCACTGCGCCGTGTGCCGCCTCACTCACGGAGCTCCCTGAGATCCCATGTTGCATAGCCAGCCCTGCGCAGAGAGCAGTACTTCTGAGTGAATGTGTGTACAGCTCTGGGAATGACTCGGTGGGTGGTTTGTTGCTCTGTGGGAGAAAGGTCTGGTCACTGAAATATCAAGAAATCGAAAAGGCCTGTTCTCCCACAGCCCACTAGGCCCGTCACCCATTGCCCTCAGAAGTCGTCCAACATGGTACCTCCCATGCCGACGACCCGTCAGCACCGTCTGAACTCTGCTGACGGCCCCCCAGAATCTGCAAGCTGGAAATTCTCAGAACGTCCTCCTGAACACGCATCATGTTGAAATGCTCGCAGGTAGACCAAGGTGTACGCAGATAAGCATGAGTCCGGCCACATAGAATAAAAATAGGCCAATGACCCAAAGGGTGCTTTTTTTTTGGTTGCCTCTGGGGGCGGATTTCCTGAGGAGTAGGAGTGTGAAGCACTTGCCCCTTGCCTCAGGAAATCCTGACTCCCCACATGGCGGTTAGAGCAAGCACTTTGTCACCTCCCCCTCAGAACCAGGAAGAGGCCTAAGCAAAGACCTTTCGCTTGTCTTTGGAAGGCTGGGGAACAAGGACAATGGCTTCTGTGGTGATTGGCCAGTCTTAAGGGGAGCTCATGGGCCACAACTTGGGAGCACGGTGAGGCTCAGAGCTGCAGCCTGGCCTGGGTCCATGCTGCGCAGGCCAGTGGCCCACTGCCCACGTAGTCCTCGCCGAGGTCTACGCACACAGGACCTTTCTCTCATGATGCCGCTTGTTTGTGGTCAGCTCTGAGGGGCTGGTTGTCAGAACGGCCAGCGGTAGCCAGGGAAGGCCCCTCTTCCGGGTCATGGGGGCCCGTTTGTCCCACCCCAGCTGGATGTCCTCACCTTAGCCTGCGGGCACACTCCTCTAACCCCCACCCTACAGGGACCACCCTCCCAAGCCCTATTTTGGCATTAGGTCCAAGTTCCTTGATGGCTCCCTGAGGCCTGGCTTCTCTCCCTCATGCCCCTTCCCACAGTGGGCTCCTCTGTCCTCTGGGCACCCCATGGGGTTCCCCAACCCCAGCCTTTGCCCTTTGTTCTCTCAGCAGCCACACCTCGCCTGGTCTTCCCTGGATCCAGTCTTTCCTCTGCCCTGTAGCACCCAGGCCACATTCCAACTCCTTCACTCCTCTGTCCTTGTCTCATCGGAACCTCACCTCTAATGCCCGCTTTTCTCAACTCCCACGGCACTTGAGTATCAGGCAGAACTTGCTGGTGTCTTTGTCTCTGTGACTCTGTAATAAATCCTTTGAGGAGAGAGCGCGTGGTGACAGAGGACAGGTCCCTGGCAGGCTTCAGCTCTTGGGCTCTGGTCCTGGCTCCGAGTTCCTTTTTCACCCTCTGACAAATTATCCCACCTCAGTGGTTCCCAATTGGGCGAGGGAGGCACGATTTTGCCATGTTTGCAGACTTTCTTGGTTGTCACCAGTGGGATGGCGCTCCCGGCCTCTGTTGCGCCGAGGCCAGGGATGCTGCTAACCGTCGTGCGTTGCACGGGCAGACCCTCCAGCAGGAGAGTATCTGGCTGCAAGTGCCAGTAGTGCCAAAAAAGTGAGAAACGCTGCCCTGTCTTCAGTCCCCTCTCCTGTAAAGGAGGAAGGCTGTGAACAAATCAGCTGAGAGGCTTTGTGTGACACACGTGAAAACCGTAAATGCTCTTTCTGTTCTGCTCTCTACCCGACCACACAGCGTTTCTTTCCCTGAGGATGGCAGCCAGCATCGAATGCACACTTATTACGGGTTATCTCGTTTGATCTTTGTGGAAACCAACTGCATGGCCACTAGGATGGTCCCTGCTTTGCAGAAGAGAAAGCAATGCTTGCAGCCCCGAGGAGGCCGCCAAGGGCACGCAGTGGCGCAGCTGGGACTTCGGAGCTCACACGCTAACCGTTGGTTGTGTCACCGCCAGACAATTTTTGTAAGAGGGTTTGGAAACACAGAAGGACCGTATAAAGGGGACCGTGGTTCTCTCTTGCGCCCCCTCCTCCGACAGCAGGGGTCGGGCTCGGAGCTGGGTTGCAATAAATCCTTGCAGATTAATCCAATATGGATTCCTCTGGTGAGTCAGGAGAGGCTGAAAACCTGAAGATGCTCCGCGGCCTGCAAGTTAGGTAACTAGAAACTTGGAAAGTGCTAGAAACTGGCAAGAGTCTCAGTGGCCCCCGAGGAAATCCTGTGGGCCAGCTCAGCCCACACCCAGCCTGACCACCATTCAGAGGACACGTGGCCCCTGTGCCCTTTACTAGCACCTGTTCATACAGCTGGCGAATGGAGCCAGCTGTATGAACAGCCAAGGCCCCGGGCAGCCTTCTCTCCGGGGACAACAATGCTGTCACCCATGGCTGTCGACCAAGAACTTGCAGGACTGGGCAGGGCAGTGTGACATCCACGGCATGACTGTCCCCTGCAGTGATGCCTTGTTCTCCATCGAGAAGGATTTTAATCTCCAGGGAGTTGTTACCATGTTCCTTGTGGGGAACACATGTCCACGAGGTTGGAAGGCCTGGCCTCAGCTGTACACCCTTTAGTGGTTCATAGTTGACCAGCGTCTTCCGATATTTAATGGCACATGAAGTCATTGTGACTTGCCTATCATGATCTGGCCAGCTTTGAGGAACAAAGGTTCTCATCGCCATTCATCATTTCCTCTTCGTTTTTTCCATTTGGGAAGTACAAGATTAAGTTTGTATCTGGAAATCTCGTTCCTAGGTTCTCCTCTGAAAATAAGTCTGAGATCAGGAATGGTTCTTCTTATGCCCTGGGCATTGAAGCCGGTAAGACTAATGACATTAACAAAATTCTCTGAGCAACACGCAGGAGGCAACACAGTCCTTCTGGTAGGATGAACATCAGTCCAATAAGAAGATGACATATTGCCCATTCCCCTGTAAATAGAACGGGCCACATCAATTTCTCTTCTGCTTGTGAATGATGACCAGTTTATCAAGTATACACTGAATAATGATTTCCACGGGACAACAGCTCTTACGATAAAGTGCGACTGCTCTAGCTGCATTATTACAACCAGCATCCAATTTATGGAGTTTAGGAAGCAGATACATTTCTCAGAAATGTGTCACCATTATCTAGAACCAGCCATAAAATCTAGGCTGTCATGTATTTTCTGGCTGCAAACTCTAAGCCATTAATATTCCTGTAAAACAGTCTTGATCACAAGCCCAATTTAGAAATTAGGTGTTCAATATGATGATTACATTCCGGAGCTGGAACTTGCTATGGCCGAATGTGACAAATCTTATACCGCTTTTCAGACGGAAGGAACTGTTTGAGACATTGGGGATTTTTGGTGAATTGCAAATGAGACACCTTCACCTTAGGAAAGGACCACAGTCTTGCTCGTCCTCCCAGAGGAAGATGAGTCATTGGTATTTTCCTGCATCAAATACCATGGCTGTTCCCTAGGCCTGAGTCAGTGTTATGGAGGCGGTGCTCGTACGCCCGGATGGACACTGCACCGGGATGGATGACAGAATCCCAACACCGCTGTCCCCAGGAGGGCTTAGATGGCACCCCCATCTTCTTCCCCAGCTCAGGGAGGCCACACAAAGCAGCAAGGACCCCAGATGAGAACTAGGAGACGTGAAATGGTGGGAGAATAAAGCTCGGAGTAATATTTAAAAACACAGCTCTCTAGAGTATAGAACCAATGCTACCAGAAACTGAGTGGAAAGAGTGACAAGCGTTTGGGACATTGTCAGTGACTAATCAGTCATTTCAACTATATGCACAAGGTCATGCTCAGAATTTTAATCCCTAATATGTCAGCAAAAGAGTTTTGTTCTATCGTTTAGTTTGCAAAACCTAATTCAGCATTCGGTTCACATTGAGATATGTCATTCATTTCCCTGGTCATTTCAGAAGGGCTGTCTTTTGTGTATCTGTAGGCTACCCAGGATGGTGAGGAATTCCGAATTTCACTGTGGTAAACACGGCCCATTGCATTTAAAATGAAAGAGCCAAGAAGAAACCACCACTGGCTGATGGTGAGTGTCTGGGGAAATGAACACTGGTACACTCTCGTCAGGGTGTAACGTTATGAAACTTGGGAAAGACGATTTGACAAGAAGGATCAAAAACTATATCCTTTGACCCCGTCATTTCACTCCCAGGAACTTCTCCTAAGGAAGGAGTTAGTGGGGGAGATGCTGAGGTGAGCGTTGCTCATACTTACAACTGTCTGGCATGAGGGGATTGGTTAATGAGTGTTGGGACATCCATGCAATAGAACGATATACAGCCATAGCAATCATGTTATGGAACATAGAATGGAAATACTGTTCAATGCAAAGAATCATTTTAAAAGTAGAATATAAGACCTCAATTTTATATTAAAAAGAATATATTATGTATGCTTGAGGGAGAAGAGTTACCAAAATGTTAACAGTGGTTATCTCTGTATAGCAAAAAAGTGAGTGATACTCAATTTTTCTTCTTTATGCTTTTCTGAGCATTCTGTAATAATCACGCATTGGGTTTGTTATGAGAGAAAAAGAAATAATGTAATTATTGAAGGTTAGGCAATAATGTGATTGTTGAAAAAGGTTACCCGTCTTAAAAAGACCATAATAATTTATATGGTATATGATACTATATTCTATTAGACCATATTATACTATAAGGTTCTATTAGTCATGAAGGGATGGGTTGGGGTGAAGTTTTTTTAAATTTATATTGAAGTATAATTGACATAATATAAGTGATATATTTGTCTCAGGGATGCCACATAGTGATACAAAATTTATATAAATTACAATATCATCACTATAGTAAGTCTAGTTCCCACCCATCACCATACAAAATTAATACAATAGTTCACCTTTGCCTACCCCTTTACAAACCCCTCTTCTCCAGCCACCGTGAGTCTGTTCTCTGTATCTCTGAGTCCGGTTTGGTTTTGTTTGTTCATTTGTTTTGTTCTTTAGATTCCACATATAAGTGAAATCACATGGTATTTGTCTTTCTCTGTCTGACTTATTTCACTCAGCATAATACCCTCCAGGCCCATCCATATTGTCACAAATGGCAAAACCCCATTCGTTTTTTTATGGTTGAGTAATGCTCCATTGTGTATATAGCATATCTTCCTAATCCATTCATCTATTGATGGACACTTCTGTTGCTTTCATATCTTGGCTATTGTCAACAATACCGCAATGAACACGGGAGTGTATATATCTTTTTGAGTTAGTGTTTTTGTTTTCTTTGGGTATACCCAGAAGTGGAATTGCAGGATCATATGGTAGTTCTATTTTTGATTTTTTGAGGAAACTCCATACTATTTTCTGTAATGGCTGCACCAGTTTACATTCCCACCAACAATGCACCAGCGTTCCCCTTTCTCCATATCCTCACTGACACTCGTTATTTATTTTTTTGATAATAGCTCTTCTGACAGGTGTGCTGTGATACATCATTATGGTTTTGCTTTGCATTTCCCTGAGATTTACTGATGTTGAGCATATTTTCATTTTGGCCATCTGTACATCTTCTTTAGAAAAATGTCTATTCTGATCTTATGCGTATTTTTTAATTGGCTTTTTACTTTCTTTTGCTATTGAGTTGTATGAGGTCTTTATATATTTTGGATATTAGCCCATTATCAGAGATATGATTGGCAAATATTTTCTCCCATTCTGTGGTTGCCTTTTGTTTTGTTGATAGTTCATTTGCTATTCAAAAGCGTTTTAGTTTGATATAGTCCCATTTGTTTATTTTTGTTTTTGTTGCCCTTGCCTGTAGAATCAGGTTCAAAATAATATCACTAAGACTGGTATCAAGGAGCTTACTGCCTATGTTTTCTTCTAGGAGTTTTAAGGTTTCAAATCTAATCCATTTTGAGTTTATTTTTGTGTATGGTGTAAGAAAGTGGTTCAGTTTCATTCTTTTGCATGTAGCTGTCCAGTTTTCCCAACACCATTTGTTGAAGAGACTGTTACCCCTTGTATAGTCTTTCCTCCTTTATTGTAGATTAATTGATTGTATATGTGTGGGTTTATTTCTGGGTTCTCTATTCTGTTCTATTGATCTATGTGTCTATTTTTGTGCAAGTACCATAGTGTTTTGATTACCATAGCTTTGAAGTATAGTTTAAAATCAGGGAGTGTGATGCCTCCAGCTTTGTTCTTCTTTCTGAAGATTGCTTTGGCTATTCAGGTGGGGTTTTTTTCTTTGTGGTTTCACGCAAATTTTAATATTATTTGTTGTGGTTGTGTGAAAAATGCCATTGGGGGACGCCTGGGTGGCTCAGTTGGTTAAGCATCTGCCTTTGGCTCAGATCATGATCCCAGGGTCCTGGGATCGAGTCCTACATCAGGCTCTTTGCTGGGCAGGGAGCCTGCTTCTCCCTCTGCCTGCCGTTCCCCCTGCTCATGCTCTCTCTCCCTCTCTCTCTGACAAATAAATAAATAAAATCTTAGAAAAGAAAAGAAAAGAAAAGAAAAGAAAAATGACATTGGTATTTTGATAGGGATTACATTGAATCCGTAGATTATTTTGGGTAGTATGGACATTTTAATAATATTAGTCCTTCCAATCATAAGCATGGACTATCTTTTCATTTGTTTGTGGCTTGTTTGATTTCTTTCAGCAGTGTCTCACAGTTCTCAGAGTATAGGTCTTTCATTTCCTTGGTTAAATGTACTTCTAGGGAACTTACTCTTTTTGATACAATTGTGAATGGAATGGGCTTCTTAATTCTTTTTCTGATAGTTCCTTTTTAGTGTATAAAAATGCAGCTGCTTTCTATATTTTAGTTTTGTATCCTGCAACTTAGCTGAATTAATTTATTCTAATAGGGTTTTCTTTTTGAGTCTTTAGAGTTTTTTAATATATAGTACCATGTCATCTGCAATAGGGACAGTTTTACTTCTTCCTTACCAATTTGGGTGCCTTTATTTCTTTTTCTTGCCTAATTGCTGTGGCTGAACTTCCAATCCTGTGTTGAATAAAAGGGGCAAGAGTGGGTATCCTTGTCTTGTTCATGATCTTGGGAAAAGCTTTTAGCTTTTCACTGTTGAGTATGATACCTGTGGGTTTGTCATAGATAGCCTTTATTATGTTGAGATATGTTTCCTCTGTACCTGCTTTGTTGGGAGTTTTTATCATATGTGGATGTTGAATTTTTTCAAATGTTTTTCTGCCTTTATTGCAATGATCATATGATCGTCACTCTTCATTTTGTTAATGTGGTGTACCACAGACATTGATTTGTAGAAATTGGACCATCCTTGAATCCCTGGAATAAGTCCCACTTGGTCATGGTGTATAATTTTTTTAATGTATTGTTGAATTGATTAGCTAATATCTTATTGATGATTTTTCACATCTATGTTCATCAAGGATATTGGCCTATAATTTTTTGCGTGTTATGTGCTGACCTGGTAAAATGAGTTTGGAAGTGTTCCCTTCTCTTCAATAACTTTGGAATCATCTGAGAAGGATAGTATTAACTCTTCTTTGAACGCTTGGTAGAATTCACCAGTGAAGCTGTCTGGTCCTGGACTTTTGTTTGTTGAAAGTTTTTTGATTACTGATTCAATCTCCTTATTAGTAATTGGTCTATTCAGATTTTCTATTTCTTCATAATCAAGTCTCAGAGGAGTGTGTGTTTCTAGGAATGTACCCATTTCTTCTAGGTTGCCCAATTTCTTGGTGTATAATTTGTTCAAAGTATTTATCTTATTCTTTGTATTTCTGTGGTATCAGTTATAACTTTTCTTTCATTTTTTATTTTATTTGGACCCTCTTTTTTTTTTTTCTTGATGATCTTCCTAAGGGTGTGTCAACTTTATCTTTTCAAAGAACCGGCTCTTAGTTTCACTAATCTTTTCTATTGTTGGTTTGTTTGTTTTTTGTCTCAGTTTCGCTTATTTCCACTCTGATCTTTATTATTTCCTTCCTTCTACTAACCTTGGGCATTTTTTTTATAGTTCCTTTAAGTGTAAAGTTAGATTGTTTGTTCAAGATTTTTGTGTTGTTTATTCCTTGAGGTAGGCTCATATTGCTATGAACTTTCCTCTTAGAACTGTCTTTGCTGTGTCCCATAAATTTTGGAACGTTGTGTTTCCATTTTTATTTGACTTAAGATATTTTTTGATATTATATTTAACTTATTCATTGACTCATTGGTTATTTAGTCTTCATGTGCTCCTGTTTTTCCCATTTTTCTTCTTGTAATTGATTTCTAGTTTCTCGTCATTGTGTTTGGAAAGATGCTTGATATGACTTTAGTCTTCTTAAATTTGTTGAGATTTGTTTTGTGGCCTAACATGTGATCTACCCTGAAGAATGTCTCTGTGCACTTGGAGAATGTGTATTCCGCTGCTTTTGGACGGCATCTTACGTAAATATCTATTAAGTCCACCTGGTCTAATGTGTCATTTAAGGCTGATATTTTCTTATTGATTTTTTTTTTTTTTTTTGGTCTGGATGAAATATCCATTGATGTCACTGGGGTATTAAAGTCCCCTACTATGATTGTATTGCTGTCGATTTCTCCCTTTATATCTGTCAATATTGTTTTATATATTTAGCTGCTCCCCTTAGGGGTGCATGAATATTTACAAATGTTATATCCTCCTATTGGATTCACCCTTTTATCATTATGTACTCCTTTCTATGTCTTTTGTTGCAGTCTTTGTTTTAAAGTCTATTTTGCGTGATATTAAGTATTGCTATCCCAGCCTTCTTTTCATTTCCATTTGCCTGGAATTTCTTTCTCCAGCCCTTCATTTTCAGTCTGTGTGTCTTTAGCTCTGAAGTGAGTCTCTGGTAGGCAGCATACGGATGGGTCATTTTTTTTTTTTAATTCATTCAGTCACACTAGTCTTTTGATTGGAGAACTTAGTCTATTTACATTTAAATTAATCATTGATAAGCCATTTTGTTAATTATTTTCTTGTTGTTTTATAGCTTTTTGCTGTTCCTTTCTTCTCTTGCTCTCTTCCCTTGTGGTTTGATGACGTTTTTTAGTGTTATGTTTAGGTTCCTTTCTAATTATTTCTTGTGTATCTATTATAAGCTTTTGGTTTATGGTTATCATGAAGTTTGTATATAATTACCTATTTATATAGCAGCCTACTTTAAGTTAGTCACTTCAATTCAACTGCATTCTAAAAGCACTACGTTTTCGCCCCCTACCCCGTGTTTTATGTTTTTGATATCTTTGACATATTTTCATTTTGTGGATCCCTTACCTAAATATTGTATCATTTTTACAACTTTTTGTTTTAACATTCATACTAGCTTTATAAGATTCATCTACTACCTTTATTATATTTGCCTTTACCAGTGAGGTATATTTTATTTCTAGTTATGACCTTTTGTTTTTAGCTTAAACAGGTCCCTTTAACAATTCTCGTAAGGCCAGGTTAGTGAGGATAAACTCCCTTAGCTTTTTTCTTGTCTGGGAAACTCTTTATCTCTCTTTCCATTCTGAATGACTACCTTGCCAGGGAGAGTATTCTTGGTTGGAAGTCTTTTCTGTTTAGCATTTTGAATATATCATGTCTTTTTCTTCTAGCCTGCAAAATTTTTGCTGAAAAACCTGATAGTCTTATGGGGTTTTCTTGTATGGAACCAGTTGTTTTTCTCTTGCTGCTTTTAAGATTCTTTCTTTAACTTTTGACATTTTTAGTGATAATGTGTCTTTGTGTGGAAGTCCTTGGATTCATCGTGTTTGGGATTCTGTGCTTCCTGTACTTGCTTGTCTGTTCTTTTCCCCAGGTTAGAGAAGTTTTCAGCCATTATTTCTTCTAGTAAGTATTCTGCCCTTTTCTCTCTTTCTTCTCCTTCAGGAGAGTGTTAATATGCTTGTTGTTGTCATCGCACAGATGCCTTAAGCTATCCTCATTTTTTTTTAAAGATTTTATTTATTTATTCGACAGAGAGAGAGACAGCCAGTGAAAGAGGGAACACAAGCAGGGGGAGTGGGAGAGGAAGAAGCAGGCTCATAGCGGAGGAGCCTGATGTGGGGCTCAATCCCAGAACACCAGGATCATGCCCTGAGCCGAAGGCAGACGCCTAACGACTGTGCCACCCAGGCGCCCCAAGCTATCCTCATTTTTAAGATTCTTTTTTTTTTTTTCTTTTTGTTGCTCTGTTTGGATAATTTCCACTCTCTTGTCTTCCAGGTCACTGATCTGTTATGCATCATCTCGTCTGCTTTGAATGTTTGTAGTGTATTTTTCAATATAGTTATTGTATTCTTCAGCTCTGTGAGTTTCCTACTTGGTACTTTCTTATATTTTCTCTCTTTACTGAAGTTCTCATTATGATCATCTATTCCCTCAAGTTTGGTTAGCATCCTGGCTATAAATTTGAGCTCTTTATCAGGTATATTTATCAGGGAAATTACTTATCTCCATTTTACTTAGTTTTTTTTTTTTTTCTGAGATTTTATCTTGTTCCTTTATTTGGAACGATTTCTTTGCGTCCTCATTTGCTTGACTGCGTTTGTTTCTGTGTGTAATGTAAAACAGCTCTCTCTCCCTGTCTTGAAAGAGGACTTCTATGTAGGAGATGAACCTTATTCTTTAACCTTGCCCTAGTTCTTGGTTGTCTCGTAAGTTGTCTCTCCAAGTATTTCAGACTCTTGGGGTTCAGAAATGCACCCTCCGCACCCCGTGACTTGAGCCTGGTGCTCCAGGGGCATCCCCTGTGTGGGTGGTGGTGCCCGTTGCCTCTGTAGGGTCATGTGAGCAGTGCAGGTGGGGCAGGGCTGCTCAGCTGCTGGTTTGGTGGTGCCGTGTCAGCAGGCGGTGGAGGCTGGAGGAGGGCTGTTTGCCCAGGACGGTTAGGTGGTTAGAGGGAGGGTGTAAAAATGACACCGTCAGTGCAGCACCAGCAAAGTAGAGGTAGCCCATAAAAATGGCATCTGCCAGAGAGTGCCGACTCTCCCTAGACAGTGCCAACAGACTCTGGCTTGGGGGACTTTCTCGCAGTTCTATTTTTGATCTGATGATCTTGCGGGGAATCAGTAAGACAGGAGTCTGGCCTGGGGAGCTGGAGCTGGTGATCTGCATCTGTCTAGTTGGTGGTTCCATGAGACCCAGTGCTAAGCCTCCAAGTTTCTCCAGACAGAAGCCATGGCCAGGTGAGAATCAACTGTCCTTGTCTAGGACCACCTGTATCCATCCACATGTGTGTATGTGCTCGCCAGCCAGAGTCTATCCAAGTGTGTGTGCGTGCACATTGCATGCAAGCATGCGTGCCAGCCGTAGTCCAGACTGTGAGGGTCCTGTTTTGTTTTGGCACCAGGACTGGTAAAACCAGGAGGAGGCAGCTGTCGGTGCCACTGCTTTGTTCTCTGTATCTTAATAAACAGTGATTTCCTCTTTTCTTGGTATTGAGTGCTCAGTTTCTTAGAATTGTGGGGCTTGTTTAGGGGGATATGTAATTCTATTATGCCCTCCCCCAGCCAAATTCCCTTCAGTGTTTCTCAGCAGAGGTGGGGTTGGCACTGGAGAAAGAAAAATATTTGGGGCTTGGGCTTGACCCAGCATCGAAGCATTGTTGGTTTCCCTGGCCCTCCAAAAGAATACTAGTAGGATGCTCTCTGGTCCTGTGATAATCAAAAATGCCCCTGCCACTCTTCCAAAGTGGCTGCAGCAGACTTTCTGAAATCAGAGGTTTACTCTCCAAATAGAATTGGATTGATTCTCAAGGCCTTTGGACCTGACTCTTCTCTTAGCCTGTGACATTTTTCCTAGGAGAGTGACTTTGAATGTCCACGCATTTGCATGATGGCTTTCCTATTTGTTGCTCCCAGCTTTATAATCCCCCCCACCTCAGATAGAAACCCATCCCTGTGAATATGTGGATCTTGGGGATTTGACCTATTTTGTGATGTTATAAATCTCAGATTGGTAAAGAATGTGTCAAGACCCAAATATTTTAACTCATTCATTCATTCAATCATATTTGTTAAGAACCTACTACCGTGTTAGAGTTCTGGGATGCAGAGAAATCAATCAGGCCATCACATTCATAATATACAACTGCAAACTGAGATTCATGCTTTGAGGAAGGGAAAGAATAAGGTTAAAGGAGAATTTGTTATAAAGGAACCACCTAGACTGAGCAGTCAGAGAAGGTTTTTAGTAAAATGATGCTGGAGCAGAGACCCGAGGCTTGTGTAGAGGCTAGCCAGGTGAAGGGGCAGTCGTTGTGGCATTTGATCATTCTAGATGGAAGAAAGAGCAGGCATAAAGGCCTGTTTGAGAGGATCACCGGGGCATGGGAGAAATTAGAGAAGCCTAGTGTGACTGGAGCACAGAGAGCAGGGGCCTGTGTATAGAGGCCTTGCAGGCTTGTTAGAGAATTGGTTTTTATTTTAAGAGCTTTAAACAGGGAGTACTAGGATCAGCCATGGTTTTTGGAAAGATCCGTATAGATGCAGGGTAGAATCAGGTTGGAAAAGAATCTGACTGGATCCAAAGAGGAGGCCACTACAGTCACCCAGGTAAGAGACAAAGACAGTCTGGACTAGGGGGGCAGCAGTGGGAGGGGGGAGCAGTGCGTGGATTTAGAGATATTCAGGAAACAAAATGGTTGGTTCTCGGTGATGGGTTGGTTTGGATGGTGAGAATAAAGGAAGTAAGGATGACTTCGTTTCTTGCTTGTGTCACTTGAAGAATGACTGTTGATGCCATTTACTGATGTGGAACCTCAGGAGGGATCAGGTGGGGCTGGCAGCCAGGGTTGAGGGAAAAAACATGAGTTTACTTTTGGACAGTTTGGGCTTGAAGTAGCTGAGACAGTTTGAGGAGAAGTCAAATAGGGAAATGCATGGGGGGGGAGGGGTGGTTGTAGGCCAGAGACCAGAGAAGATATTGCAATACTGGGCTTGCTGATCTCTGTGAACATTTATTTTGGTCATATTTGTCCTTTCTTTTTTTTTTTTCTTTCTTTCTTAAAGATTTTTTAATTTATTTATTTGACAGAGAGAGAGACAGCCAGCGAGAGAGGGAACACAAGCAGGGGGAGTGGGAGAGGAAGAAGCAGGCTCATAGCGGAGGAGCCTGATGTGGGACTCGATCCCATAACGCCGGGATCACGCCCTGAGCCGAAGGCAGATGCTTAACCTCTGTGCCACCCAGGCGCCCCATATTTGTCATTTCTTGAGGGCTGTCAGATGCTGGAGTGGCTGTCGGTGTGACAAGTAGTGAGAGGTGCTTGCGAGTCTCTCTGGCATCTCTTAAGAAAACAAAAAAGAACTTGCACTCCTCTTTAAAGATTGTATTCAAAGTAGGATTAAAATGATTATTTTGCCTTTAAACATCTGAGATATAGCATAACGTACATCATCTAAGATCTTTTAATGAGCCGGCAGAAGTAATTAATTAAGAATTCAAGTTTAAGGGGTAAAAAGTGTTTCGAAGCATTCTGACTTGTTAGGATTCCCTAAAGTGCCCTAGTGACCTTGGCAAGAAAGTTGGGGCTGGACTCTTGTGATACAAGGTGGAGGCCTATGTGTGTCTTCAGGAAGGTTCTCAGAGGCCCGTGCATGGGGTCCTTCCTTAACGAGACTGTGCTGTAAAGTCTCCCCCACTTCTCAGGGACTCCCGATCACTGCGAAAGTGTAGATGGCGGCGTTTTCTCCAATACCAACAATCAGTTCTCTGATTCTCCTGACGCAAACGAGTATTCAACAATTCAATTCGATTCTGACACCGACTACCCAGAGGGAGGGCCAATCCTACAAGGTAAGGGCTTATTCCCTCAAGACTGCCCCCACTTTAGACACCAGCCACAAGGCCTAGACTTCCCATGCTTCTGACCAACCAGCCATAAGTCAAGGATTCCCACGACAATTTGCTACAACACGTCACATAACGCAGGAACACACTTTGCATACATTTTTCACTTTATGATAAAGGATAATATAAAGGATGTAGATGAATAGCCAGATGAAACAACACACAAGACGAGGTCTGGAGGACAGCAGTCTCTGCCCCTGTGGAGTGGGGGTGTGCCAACGTCCCGCCTCACAGATGTGTGCCCCAACCTGGAAGCTCCCCGAACTCCATGCTACTGGGAATTTTATGGAGCCTTCCTCACATAGACACGATTGATTATTACCTCATTCTCCAGTCCTATCCCCCTCCCCAGAGGTTGAGGGTGGGCGGCAAGGGCCAAAAGTTCCAGGCTTCTAATCAAGGTCTAACCTGGCAACCTGCCCCATCCTGAAGCTATCTAGGGCAACATCGAGAGTTGTCCGGTTAGAACAAAAGATGCTCCAAACATCCAGGAAATTCCAAGAGATACAGGGTCTCTGTTGTCAGGAACCAGAGACAAAGACCAAAGAGTAGAACAAAAGACAATCCTATCACCTCTATCACTCAGGAAATTCCGAGGGTTTTAGGCGCTCTGTGTCAGGAACCATGTCTATGTCTTATTACACGACCGGTGGTTAGTGCACTCTGGAGGTGCTCCTTGGATAGGGGCTACTCCTGTGGGATTTCTAGAAGCCACCCGTAGCTAGGCCTCAGCAGCAACCTCCTGTCCCCCTTCCCTGCCCTGAGCACCACCCTTACTGCCCGGCAGAGGGAGCCCATCTCTGATGCGTGAACCACCGCTGACCTTCCTGGGCTGGGGCAGAAAACCCCAAATCCAGGCAGCTGAGGACTTGCCAGCAGGGGAGAAAATGTGGGACGGGGAGGAGGCTGTGTTCCTGCCACAGGTTTGTGTCTCTGGTGTATGGTGGTCCCACAAAAATGGTAACTCTTCCATCAGAGGCATGTTTGCAACGAGAGAGAAAACTAAGGTAATGCTCACCACTCATGGAGTTTCTCATCTGTACGAACACTTACGTTATTGCTAATTCTCAAACCCTGGAGGAAGTCATCACTATCCCTCATTTTATACATGACTACCTGGAGGTTTTTAGAGATTGGAAAACTTGCTCGGCGATCACAGTTCAGTGGCAGAGGCTGGATTCGAACCCACGTCTGTCAGGTGCCACTGTCCGTTCTATGACATTTCATGATGCCTCCAGTTTCACAAGATGAGGACGAAAGCCAGACCCAAGAGCCAATCCCTGGAGGCTGGCCAGACCCAATCAACAGCTGGCGACTTACCCCATAAACTGAATCAGGGAAATGAGAGCACCCAAATGCCTGATGGGGTCCAGGGTTAGCAGCACGAGCTGCACTCAGCAAACTCCATCCACTCATCTGGCAAGATGGACATGAATTTGCTCGGCTCTTTCCAAGCTCTCCTTCTGGTGCCTCTGGGACCCTGTTTGGAAGCTTCATGAATGCAAACTTTCCAGCCGAGAGAGCCCAAGACACAGCCAGTCAGGATGGTGGCCCTCAGCGGGCCCCCGGCCCCCCATCACGTGCAGGTGTCTGGGCAGGACCCGGGTGAGAACTTGGTGGGAAGTCCATCAGCTGGCGTAGACAAGCCCTATTGCTTAATACACAAATAGCTTTCCCTCAGAGAAAGGGGTCACCCCGTGCCCTCCTGCACCCACTTCCCATACTGCCCTTCAGAGCACTTAACTCCCTTTCTTGGGCCAAGGAGACTGGTGGGGGAGGGGAGCCCCAGCTGTCCCACGGGGGCAACTCTGCTCCCTTATTCAGATCCACAAATGCTTCCAACTGGCTCAAACCCCATCCTCTCTGGAAGCCTTCCTCAGCCCTCTGCCCTGCACCCTCCCCTTCCCTGCTCTGAATTCCTCTAAGGCTTCCTGGTTGCACCATTATTATTGTTTTTAAACTCCAGGGCCTTGAGCAGCTTGGGGGCAGGGGACAACGGACGAGCATTGCACTTTAAAGGACTTCCTTCCCTCCAGATTCCTTCTCGACCTCTGTGGGGGCCTTCGCAGATATCCAGCCGTCACGGCCCACGCTGTGCACATGCCATCTCGCGATTTCCTTCTGGAAATGTTGGATTCGGAGGCGTGTGTCCATGTATGGACATCGGCAGCACGCCTGTCATTTCCAAGGGCGCTGCAGAGGGCTGTCCTGTCGCCGAGCTTGGGGGTTTGCTGAGTCATTACAGGATCCCGGGCATTTGGGCGGCCTCCAGCCTGGGGCCCGTATAAATAGCATCGCAGCCTCCCAGTCACTTTTGCATTTAATCACCCGCCGCTTCATTGTGTAACTGTTTCCTGGGGATAGTCCTGCCTCCTCAGAGGTGAGGATGTGGTTTCGCCTTCTGCATCCCCCTCGCTGGCCACGGGTTGCTGGGCCCGAGGAAGAGCTTCATAACAAAACTAGCCAGCCGTTTCTCGCGCCCTTGCTGCCTGCCAGACCCCGGGGCGAGCCCTTGCCAGGCTCGAGCGGCCCTGTGTGGTCGGTGCCACGAGGCCCCTCATTTGATACATGGCGAAACCTGCACTTAAAGCCGCTGGGTCGCTTCCCCAGCACGAGGTAGCCGGTAAGAGGTGGGGCATGGATCTGACCTTGGCCACCAGACTCCACACACCCCTGCTTGGTCCGTCTCACTGAATTTATCTGGGTGATGCAGGCAGACCCCCATGCACTCCTGCCTCATCCAGGGCTGACGTGCGGCTCGGGAAGAAACTTCCTTGAGGTTAGACCTACATAGGATCGCCTGATTGGAAGTTTCTCCTTCCCGCTGGAAGGCCCCCCTGTGCGTGTCTGCCCTGTGACAGCCTGCCTGGCCCACCAGGATCACAGTAGACTCGCTATGACCATCTAGTGCCTGGGTCCCCAGCCTAGTGTTCAGAACAGAAGATTCTTCCTCGGATTCCTATGAGCAGGGGACAAGGGAGGTGGGAAGGGCATGGAGTAGAGGAGAACTGCAGACGTGCCCTCTGCCTGAGAAGCTGAGGGCCAGTGCCCAATGGCCCTGTGGTGAAGGAGAGCTGGCAGGACCATAGCCTGAGAAGAAAGGACAGAGCCCAGTCCCTTCTCTTCTGAAACTCCTGCCCAGAGTTGGCTCCGGCAGGCCTGGTCGGCTCAGAGCAGCTACAGTCCTTGACTTCGTCCTCCACTGTCACCTGCTCAGCGCCACAAAGTGGAGAAGCACACGGCCTCCGCCATGCTTGTTTCTCTGGTCAGCCAGCCCTAGTCACGTCTGTCTGTACTTTGAGAAAAGTGGCCCCGCGAAGGAGGCTCCTGTGAGATCATCAGAGATGAGAAGGCAAGCCTTTCCAACAGCTCCAGATCTGGCCGCCTGACAGGCAGGGGAAGATTAGTATCCCCATTTTACAGGTGAGACCACCAAGGTCTAGAGAGGGGAACCGATGAGCTCAGTGATGGGGTTGAGATCACACATCTCAGAAGCGACTGATGGGGCGTCGTGGATATGTGACACTGGGTACACTCTGGATCCGCAATTATCAAACCTCCCAATTACCAAGCATCTTTTTTTTTTTTTTTAAAGATCTTATTCATTCATTTAAGAGAGAGAGAGCGCGTGCACGAGTTGGGGGAGGGGAGAGGGAGAAGGACAAGCAGACTCCGCTCTGAGTGGGGAGCCTGACCCAGCGCTCCATCCCAGGACCCTGAGATCATGACCAGACACTTAACCGACAGAGCCACCCAGGTGCCCCTATCAAGTGTCTTTTAAAATAGCACGATTTTTCT
The DNA here is from genome assembly GCF_023065955.2 of Ursus arctos. Lineage (NCBI taxonomy): Eukaryota > Metazoa > Chordata > Mammalia > Carnivora > Ursidae > Ursus > Ursus arctos. The sequence continues at coordinate 8,202,160 of NW_026622986.1, forward strand.
TTCTGATTAGAAAAAGTACATTCTCATTTTAGAAACCGTCAAAAAAGGAAAATCAGAACTGTCCGTAATCTCGTCGCTTCCGTATGCTACATACTCTATGTACATACATTTTACATCACTGTTCATGTACATAACTTATTTTGAGTCTATTTTTCTCACTTACCATTCGAAACATTTCCCTAGTCATCAAAAAAATCTTTGTAGGTATGCTTTTCCTAACTACATACGTTTTGACATCGCGTGAAACTTTTCTTAAATATTTCCTTGTGTAATAGTTGCTTAATTCCCACTTCCGGCTACTACAAATAATTCTGGCATTGATATTTTTTGATATCAGCTTTTTCTGCATTTTTGTGAGTTTTTAATTGTATAGATACCCCCGAATCTCCTCCAGGGAATTACTGATCACATGATATGAGCACTTGGAAGGTTCTTGGTCAGTGGTCTTCATAGCTGTTGTGTTGTTTTATATACTGACCAACTGGGCCAGCTCCACACCTCCCTCTCCAGGTTAAGTGTTATTGATACAAATGTAAAAATACTTAGATGATCAAAGGCCATCAACATCCTTAGTCATGATTTTCTCTATGGCTTTCCCTCCATTGGTCACTTGAGTGATAATGACCACATGTGGGGGGAGTGTGCTATAAATCGGACTCTGTGCTAAGCACCTGATGTGCTTTGTCTTGTCTGGTCACCCCAGCACCCCTGGTCAGGCATTATTATTACCTTGGCTTTGAAGATAAGAAACTTCAGACACAGGTTAAGTGAGTGGCCCAAAGTACACAGCTATTGAGTGCTAAGATCGTCTCCTGTTCCTGGCTCGTACCACCAGTCTTGAATGCCAGGGTGAGCTGGGGCCAAGCCTGGGCTGTCTGCCCTGCATGGATCCCATTCCTGGTTCTGGGTGAGGAACTCGTGACTGACTTCCCACTTGGTTGCCCCATGGCGAAGCCAAGGGGTTGACCCATGTTGAGCCTGTAGGATTTAAGATCAGCAAAACATCGTTCTTTCCCTCAAAATCTTACAACTAATTGAGGAGTGAAGGTAAATACACAAATGACTGTTCTAGAGGGGTAGAATACATACAGGCCTAAAAAGAGGTAAGATTTGGGGATGTTAGGCATTCAGAGATGAGAACGACAGTGGGCCGAGGAGGCACCATGGAAGCCCTCTACAGAGTGAGGTGAATTTCCTTTGGAAGAGAGGGCAAGAAGGGACCTCAAGCAGAAGCTCTGAGTGGCCTGTGGGATGGAAGGGTGTTGGAGTGGTGGGCGTTCCATGTGGCAAATGAGGGAAGGTGATTTGAAGGGTTTTGGCTGCCAAGCACAGGTGTCTGCTCTTGACATGGGTGGGCTACAGGACCACGGGTTGTGTCCCCAGCCGGGGTGGGGGGAGGGGGCTGCCAAATGCCCATGGACATGGAGGGGAGATCTGAATTCAGGTGAGAAATGAAGCCTTGAACTAGGGAGCTAGATGTGGGAATGCAAGTCAAACAACAGATTTGAGAGTTTATACAGTGCAGTTTGAAAGACTGGGTGATGGGCCAAGAGAGTCATTCTTGATGGCCTGAATCCCTGAACCCCTCTTTCCCTGCCCATCCCCCCCAGTCCAGTAGCTGTTCCACTGAGTCTGTAACATCCCCAGGGCATCAGTCTCCTCCAGCTGTCCGGGTCCCTACCACAGCTTGTCCACCTCACTGCATTCACTCCCAACCGACTTCTCAGCTGCTACAATAGCTGTACCTTCTCCTTCTTGTGGCCAGAGTTGGGGGGATCTTGTGACTTCTTGTCTGAACCCGGACACTTTGGAAAGCGAAAAGAGGCGCTATAAATAATTACACCAGGCAAAAGGCATAAACCAGGAATGTTCTGGGCAAACCCGGACCTATGGACTCTGCAGCCGGAGGGATCATAGCAAATGTAAGTTACACCGCAGCACTCTCCTGTTTAATGGCTTCCCACAGCAATGAGAATAAAGCCTGCGTGTCTTACCCCTGACCTCGGCCCAATCTCACTCACCCTCCTCTCTCCCTCTGCCTATGCTCTGGCCACACATAAGTTCTTTCAGTACCAAGGTTTTACACCTGCCAGTCCCAGTGCCTGAACACCCTAGACCTTCATGACTCCCCCCCTCCCCCCCGCACCGGCCTCCCATTCATGCCTCTTCCACATGCCCTCCTGGATGCTTCTCATGACCTTGCAGTACCAATTCCCCATCCGCAGTTGGTTCTCTAGCACGTATCACTATCTGAAAGTAAGTTACTTACAGATTTCTGTTTTAGCTCCAACTTGTAAAGATCTTGGAAGTTGTCACTCCTGTTCTTACAATGAGAAAAGCTGGACACACTGAAAATTAACGACTTTTTTGTACTCATTAGAGAACTGAGGTTGCTGGGCCAGCCCCCGCCCTGGAATCTGCAGTGTCACCGCCAAGAGCAGGAGCCACTGGCCCCATGAACTGATAGGAACATTTTGACGAATTGCTGGAGACCAAGTGCGGACTAAGGCGAGAGCAGCAAAATTCTTGGGGGTGGCAGTCTTTCAGGAGACCCCACACTTTCTGGGCTCTAGCTCTAGGAATTCACCATGTTCTCCTGGGAAGGCCTGGGAAAGCTCCCTGGCTCTGGCCTGGGTAAAGTAAGAGCGATCCTGTGAATGTACCAGAATGTTCTCCGTAACCAAGGCCTGCCTTTGATGGTGGTGGTGGGGGGAGGTAGCCCTCCCACCCCACCTGCTCTGGCCTTCCTGCCTCACCCTTCAGGAAGGCCACAGGCCGGAGGCACACACCCACTACAGGGCCGAGAGTGGATTGGAAGATTATAGCCCCCTCCCCTTCTCTACACCAGCAGGGCTAACAGGGCTCCCTATAGGAGTGGTAATGTAATAACCATATACTGACCTCCTCTCGGAGGAGGAGTACTTAGGGAAGTCCAAAGTCAAGAGGAAAGACAAAAAGCAAACGCAAAGACACTAGGGTCTCTGGCACCTATAGCTACGGAAAACATTAGACCAATCTGCCAGCTCCTAGGCGGATTATCACAAATCCTTCCGTAAGAGGCCAATTGAGCTTGGTTCCTATTACCCGGTACAGCATCTCCTGCTTTCAAAACCAAAATCACCAGCGCCACCAACACCCAAGGAAGCACGCGGTCTGAAGAGACAAGCGTCAAAATGAGACCCAGCTGTAGCACAGGTGGGAAGAATGATCTCGCTGGGAATTTAAAGTGACGATGATTAACTTGCGAAGGGCTCTGCTGGAAAAAGTCGGCCCACATGCAAGAACAGCTGGGGAATGTGAGCAGAGAGATGAGGAAGCCTCAGAGGAAATGCTGGACATTGGAGAATGCCCTTAATGAGTTCATCAGTAGACTCAACATAGCTGAGTGAGGAATCAATGAGCTTGAAGATCTACCAATATAACTCCCATGGGAAAAAAAAATCCAGAGCCTCCAAAAGCAGTGGGACAATTACAAATGATGTAACAGACGCATGATCAAAATACGAGAAGGAGAAAAGGGAGAACAGTGAGCAGAACAAATGTTTGAAATAGTAATGGCCGACAACCTCCCAAACTTAATGACGCACAGCGAACCACAGGGTGCGGAGCTTGGTGCAATTACACTAAGTCCCTTTGCGTTGATGGTTTGTCGTGTGCCCCCCACTGGCCTGCAGGCTCCTCAAGAGCATTGGTTCTTGCTTATCTCTGTAGCTCTGGAGTCCAGACTGGGCCTGACACACAGTAGGTGGGCAGTAAATATTTACTGAATAATTGAGGGAGTCAGACTGGTTTTGAGCCTGCACACCAGTGAACTGTTTCCGTAGCTGCATAGGACTTTGATGTCTGGGTGTCTGTTTCTCAACCCTGGCATCCTTCATTTAGCTGACCAAGAAGCTTTCTGAAGAGTGACGGTAACTTCTTGGGAGGCCCAGGTCAGCCCCGCTCACCAAGTGTCCCCATAGCCTGGGCGTGTGACCCAGGATCTGCTAGGTTCCCCTCGGGTCACCCCAGTTTGGGCCACCATCACCTCCTACCCCGATCACAACAGCCGCACGTCCCACCTGCCACTGAAGCTTCAGTGTCCTCCAACCCCCTTTCCACACTACAGCCAGAGTGGTCTTTATCAGTAACCTTGACCCTTCAAATATTTCAGTGGCTCCTCATCGCACTCAGGATGAAAATCCCAGCTCCTGAGCCTGGCACACAAGACAGTTCATCATTGTACCTGTGTCCCTGCTGGTCTCTCGGCTTGCTCCAGTCCCAGGACTGTCCCCTGCTCACCCTCAGCCCTTTGAAGCCATTTGCAATTCTCCGAGGTGCCCCCTCAGAGCCGTGGCACTGAGTTCTCCTGTGTCCTCCTTCCCATCCCACCCCCCGCACCCGGTTAACTCAGTGAGCCTTCTGGCTTCGTTGGCACGCCATTTCCTGGAGAAGCCCTGTGTCCCCACACCCCAGGCTGAGCCGAGTGCCCCTCCTGGGTGCTGGCCCTTGTTGTCACATAGTATTTTAGCTGTCTGTTTCCTCGTGTCTTTGTCCCACTGGATTGTAAGCTCCCCAAGGAAGTAATGATTATCCAAACCTTGAAAATGAAGCGCAAAGATGGCTTGCTCTCTACCGGCGGTCAGGCCATCACCCAGTGAGCCCGCCTGCCGCGTGGGCTCTCAGGGCAGCGCCATCTTGTCTGATCACAGCTTGCTATTGATTAGGGCCCAGACTCTAACGTTACATGTTAGCTATAGGAAATGGATACATTGCGAACTATTTTTGTCCACTAGAGGTGCAGATGATTTCTGACTGGTACACAAGAGGCATCGCCAATGTCAACAGTTTTATTACCTGGTGGGACAGGACCCCGTTTTGAAATCTGATTCCCTTACTCCTTTCCCCACTGTCTCCCCTCTCTGCATGGACAGGAACAGACATGTGTCTGCGTATATGTATATTTTTTTCTCCTAGCCTTTCCTGAACTAATGCTCCCATCTTGTCGGGTGGTTCCATCATTAACCATTTAATGATTTCAGTTAAGTCTCTGGCATGTCCATGGCGGCCCGCCACTCAGCCACCTTCAGAGAGAGGTAGGGTGCGGACTGCGGGCAGCCGGCAGCTTCCAGGTTCGGCGCCTTCCGGGTTCTCCTCCGCCTTCGGGCCATGATCGGTCTGGTCAGTGACCCAGCCCAGGGGTGCCTGGGGCCTGGCCATTCCTGCCCATGTCCTGAAAGAGTAGCCTTGGCTCCAGGGCTGCCCACGGGCTGGCACTGTCTCTCAGGCTGAAGCTCACTCTCCACGTCCTCCCCCCATCCTCCCTCCCAGGTGTGGGGCCTCTACCACCATCGGGAGGCTCCCTCTGCCTCCTCCTGCTCCCTCTCTTTCCGTGTCCCCAATAAATGTTCCTCCCAATACATGTCTTACATGTCTCACCCTGTCTTGGTGCCTGCTTCCTGGAGGCCCCTGAATGTCACCTGTGTCCACCATGTATCTGGATGAGGATTTTGTTTTTAGTTTTCTGAAAATTGCGCTTTGCCAGTAAGGCCAAGGCCATCATTTGTACCATTTCAACGTGCGTGTCTGGGATAGCGTTTATACCGGCAGCAGGTGCTCAGTACGTATGTGCAGAACGAATGCATGCGGAAAATTAAAAAAGGATTTTGCTTTTAGAAGCTTGCATGCCCAAGTAGAACAGCACTGTCTTGGTGGCCCGGGAGCCCTGATCTGAAAGTGAACTGGGTCATGTTGCTTCAAAGCAACTGGAAATGCCTCTGAGTCACCTTCACTCTCAGCTGGTTTGGTGTCTTTCCTTTGAAAGTGCCCGCGTCTCCCACGTGACCTAATTCCTCCGCACAGAGCCCCTGCCAGGGCAGCAAAGGGGAAGGCGTGTGACCCGCAGGATGTGGGGGAAGTGCCCTGAGTAGGACAGAGAAGGGGACATGCCAGGACAGAGAGGAGCTCAGGGCTCAGAAGCGAGGTGGGCCCCGTGAGCGCGTGGGCCAAGCGTGTGGTGGTCACAGGCAGCAGGCCGAGTGGGACGGGAGCCTGTCTCCGCAGGGCCCCGGAAGACAAGATGGAAATGGAGAGCTACTTTGAAAATTCTTTCTCATCGTCCTGACAGGCGCAGAATCTACGAAAACCTGTATTTAAAATCATTTTTCTGATCATGCTATTTTCTTAGGTTGTTCAGCAGGTTGGATAGATGATTACAAATCATCCCCCCGCGGTAGCTAATTAAATATTTGATAAATAGGATTTAGCACTTTTCATCTGCAGAGAGCTTTCCTGACATTAACTACTGGAGTCTAAGGAAGGTATCACCGTCATTCTGTAGATGAGAAAACTGGAAAAGGGAAGACATTCAAAGAAATTCAAAAAGAAAAGTGCATGCAGGGGAGGGACCCTTAGCACAAGACTATCCTGGCCCACAGAAGCCCCGGGCTTTGGGAAGTTTCATTTGTGCGATTTCTCACTGCTTGTATTCCTGCAATGCTGGCCTCCCTGGATTTGCTTCTAGAAACATTCCTGGAGCCCCAGACTGGGACAGATTGAAAGGAGACAGGATGGAAACTCCTCTCCCAGGGTCACTGGATTCAAGTTCTTTGTGCTGGAAGCACATCGGCGAGTGAAGGTGGGGTCCCTCAGGGTCAGCTAGGGTCTTGGGGCGAAGGCAGGACTTATCTCACCTCAGAGCCTAAGACCCGGCGCTGGCTGCAGATATGAGGACCCAGGTGAAAGGCGCCAGGGGCGCTTCTGGGGCTCCTCTGCGTCTGCTGATGAGCAACAGCGCCACCTGCTGGTGATACAGCTCGTCCCTTAGCCCCGCGGACTGTGGGCGGGTGGCCAGCAGCTTTCATCTGTAATTTCCCCATTTCCTGCCCTGGCCAGTCCCAGCTCCGAGTTCTGGCTTCTTCAGCTGGAGGAATGCAGCTGACAGCTTATTTCAGAACCAATATAAATCTGTCAAAGGACCATTTGGATAAAAACAGCAAACATCTCACCCTGGAGGAAAATTAGTGTTAATGAAGAAATTTAAGTCTTGATTGACTAGTTCTGGGGAATGAGGTCTTAGCTATCCTCGTGGAAGCCAAAGACTTCCTGCCTGGGAGGGCCTGGGGGGAAACGCTCCACCCGGGATGGGTTCCGGGGGACTTGTTTAGAAGCTGTGTTTGTGTAGTAAGCACTGTTTTCCCTGAGGCGGTGTGCTGGCTTGAGAGTGGCACAGGGAAAAGAAGGAGCTGACGGGGATCCAGGGGTTGGCGCAGTCTCGAAGCATAGCTTTAGGAGGTCCCCACATCTGGTCACCCTGAATTACTTTCCAGGCCTACACATCTTTTCTCCTGGAGTGCAGGGTGATTGGGCTTCTCCTTTCCCGCCCTGCTGCCCAGCGGGACATTGGACAAGAATCACTGGCTGGGATCACCCTCAGGAAGCCTGTCCGCACAGAAGCCCAGACCAGGGGGCCGGGGCCGTCAGAACTCCAGACCACGTGAGGCAAAACCCTTCTGCTGCGGGAGTCAGAGCAAGAGGGCGCCAGTCTCTGTCCCACCGCTGGGGAACCAGCGAGGAAGTCGGGGCCTCCCTTGCTCCATCCAGCAACTCGAGGGGAGTTTCCTGACAGTTCTTTGAGGCTTTGGAGCCCTGCACACAGAGGCCTGCCTGGAACTGAAGGGCCCACCTGCATGGCCCTTGAGGACAGCTGGCCCATTTCTCTCCCTGTGACACTAGCTAGGGTCCTACTGAGGATGAAATTAAAACTGTCAGTGACGCAGCTTTCGATTTCTGAGATGTGTTTGGAGTCCTGTGAAGGAGGGCCGTGCTGGGCAGGGGCCGAGCCGCGTAATGCCGCGTCACCAGCGGCGTTCCTTCGCAGGCCATGGTCCCCCAGTTCCTGCTGGGGGAGTCCTGGCCCCAGCCCGAGCCCCCGGGAGCCTGAATGTCGAGGTTGCGCAGGCCTCGGTGGGTTCCCCACTTGATGTCTCTAGTGAACTGTCAGCATCAGGTGGTCCGGCTGGCACGGGCAAACCTTTTCAACGCGGCAACTCTTCTCTGGTATAGAAGCGGCCCGTGGCAGGACGGTGCTTTGCACACATTCTGTGATTCTGCGCGGCGTCCGGAAGGGCAGGGCCTGCTCCATCCAGCCCATTTTACCGGGTGACTGACGCTGCGGCACAGGGAGGTTAAGGAACTCGTTCAAGCTCAACGGCTGGAAGTGGCAGGGCTGGGGTTGCAAGTCTGAAAGGCCCTAGAGCTGTGCTCCTCCGGCTGCGTCACTGGTCCTCCCTCCCTGTGTTGTTGTGTTTGTGGCACCAGCAGCGCCTCCAGTTCTTAGCTTCCAATGGAAATGGCAATGGGGAGTAGGGAGCAGGTGGGCAAACTGAGGCACTTTCTATCAGTGCCTTTGGGACAGAGATGGTGAGAACGGGCAGCTGCTTTCTTCTGGCCGTGTGGAGGCAGCAGGGCGCAGTGGGACCCGAGGCAGAGTCAAATCCGGCTTCTACCATTTCCCAGCAACGGGAGGACGGGATGGAACCGGGCTTCCGAGTTACTCAACTGTACCATGGGGATAATGAGCACCTCATGGGGCCGCTTCCCAGGCTGGGATGAAATCATCTGGTACAAGACTCAGCATGTGATGACTTCCCCAAGTGCCTCCTAATGGAAGAGATGATAATGGGCTTTTTCACTGGTCTTGATTATTCAGCAATCATCGGACAGAGATGGAGCACAGACAACCTCATCTGGGTCTGGGGCCGCCTCTGCTATAGCTCGGGCTTCCATCTCAGCCGAACCACTGACGTTTTCCAGGCCTCAGTCTTTTATCTACAATATGCCCAATCAGTATTTGAAAAGGACCAAGTCAAGTGTTACTGTATTTTATTTTAATGTTGCTCTAAAAATTATATAGTTGGTTTTCTAGTAGCAATTTTATGATTGTTGGAAGGTGCCTAGAAGTCATGCATATGTTGATAAAGAATTGGTTTTAATGGAATAAAAGTTGGTGGATCTCAAAGCCAAAAAAAAAAAAAAAAAAAAAAGGACCAACATTTAAAAAGTGTTTACATTTAACACTAAAATAGCAATGTAAGTGCAAGATTCAGAAACTTAAATATTCTCAATGCAACAGAATAATTTCTTGTCTTCTTGAGTAGCTTCTAAGATTAAAGCAACAGCAGGGCTACTGCACGGTCATAGGCTATCTGGAAAGGATGGCACTCTTGTGTAGAAACCCTAGGCCAGCATGTCCCACATGCTGTACTGTCTGCCAGACATTTCAGAAATATCTTTATAAGAAGACCAGACTGGAAGGGGATTTAATGGAGTCAACACCTTTAATTACATGACCATAAAGGTACAAGATAGAAGTGCTAGCACACGGTATAAGATAAGACGGTAAAGTGAGACCAGTGAGCCCTGGAAAGAAACACACCAGGTCACTGTGAGAATGGGATGCTGCCCACTCAGCCTAATGTCTCCTAGAGACCAGAGGCATCAGTCCCAGGAGGTGTGGCCGGATCATCCTCACACCTGAACATGTCCTTTGCCCTGGGTCAATCAGCCTGTTCATTTCCAACTTCATTCTCCCTAACTGTCCGTCACTTCAGCAGTGAGGCCCTGTTATACCCCCATCCTGCCTGTGCCATAGCGGGGAGACTTGTGTGCCCTCGCTCTCTCTCTCCCTTTCTAAATCTTCCCCTTTGGAGCTGCTGCCGGATGGGTTGATGCCCAGCTGTAGTGAGAACTCCTACCTGCCCTTCCAAGTCTACCCCATGGGACTTCCTCCATGACGCTACCCTGATTCCTCCCCTCCTGCTTCCCTCCAAAGGGAAGATTGAGGGTGCACTCTGTCTTAGTTCCCTAGGGTGGCTGTGACAGAGCACCGCTGGGTGGCTTAAACAGCAGAAACTTAGTGTCTCACAGTTCGGGATGCTAGGAGTCTGAAATCAAGGTGTCAGCACCTTGGCTTGGTTTCTTCTGATACTGCTCTCCTCGGCTTATGGGTGGCTGTCTTCTCTCTACCTCTGTGTCCAAATTTCCTCTTCATATAAGGACACCAGTCATTTCGGCTCAGGGGCCACCCCAATATCATTTAACTTGATCACTTGTAGACTATCTCCCAAGAAGGTCACATTCTGAAGTTCTGGGAGTTAGGACTCCACATAGCTTTCTTTTGAGGGGGGAAGGGTGCACAGTTCAACCCCTAGCAGACTCCCACTGCATCATTATTGATACTTTCTGTGAGTTATCATCATTCTCTCCTTCTCTGGAAGGCTCCTTGTGGGATCTGAGCCTTGATATAGCTCATGTTTATATTCTCTGCTGAGCCTTACCCGGTGCACACACTCCATAAATACTTGAGTGAATGAGCAGTAAATACATGTGCTCCTGAGCGAGTATGGACCGCGGCCACTAATGACAGGTCTGCGGTATACAACGTGTGATCCTAGAAACACACGGCAGTGGATGATGGGGCTGCCCTGGCAGTCAGCTCTGACCTGTGCGAAGACCCTCACCAACGAGAAACAATGCTTTCCCCTGGGGGCCTGAAATGGCAAATGATGCTCCAAGCTCACTCTGTGCTTCCTGATTCAAAAACCAGAATGGCCTCCTGCAGGAAGCACATGCATGCAGAGGAGCCCCAGCAGGTGCAGACGGAGGAAGCAAGGGAAGGCAGCAGGACGCGAGGCAGGGTGCCTGTTTTATAATCTCCCCCGAGGATGGGCTCAGACACTCACCATGTCGAACAGTTCCCTATGCATTGTTTCGTTGCTTGCTTTTTCCCTTTTTTCTTTTTTTCAATATATGGAGAAACGACTCATCAAAAAGTAGCGGTTGGGCTTGTCTGTCACTCCTGTCCCCTTCTCTTTTTCTTTGTTTCCACATAGGCATAAGTCTCCTTGTTCAGCGGTGGTTCGATATTTCCTTACCTTTACGGAGATAACACGTTCCGTCTGAACCATTTCAGAGTGGGTGCTAACACGGTGTTCAGACGGCAAAGCGGGGCTTAACAATTCAGCGAGATTGAATAACAGGCAATTTATGTCAATTTCCGGATAATACCAAGTCAGTTCCAATCTATCCCTTAAGAGACTTGCAGAGCTCGACGGCATTTGGTGTCAAGCACGTTTCCCAGGAGCGGCGAGGCTGTGAAGCGCTCTGGGGCTGAGGTGTCGTGGACCTGCCTTCGCTTCTGCTCCTGTCGCCTTGTTTTCAACCTCAGCATGACGGAAAAGCTCAGTAGGGGACCATTTATTAGAAATGAGGGATGCTGGTCTGTTCATCTTTCTTCCCTGCTAATCCTCAGGGATCAACGTCACGCACTGGGCATTCGAATGGTGAGCCTGGGGGTATTTCCATATAAGCTCCGCACTGGGCGGCACATCCCAGGGGTGCGTATGGGAACAGAAAGCCTCCAATCCCCTTGCAAATCCATCTTTCTGATCTGACTCTTGGGGTACCTCTGTTGCATAGTCCGAAGCAGCCTGACCTTCCTACTCTGGTACGGAAAGAGCAAATACTTGCAATGCAACGCATTTATTCTTTAGAAGTAAGGTAGGGATTTTTCTTTGGGTCAAATGCCATACCAATATATTCAATTTTCCATGATTTGCATTTGAATCATAACGTTGATCTGTGACTTGCTATTGTCCCCTTGACCCTTCCTAGTCATTCACTAGTCATCGCTGTTCAGCAAGGCTTTGTACAGAGGCCTGTTTGGACGCTTTTGGCCCTTACTCGACTGGAGATCAATCCCTAGATCCTTTCTCTGGACCCTAGCTTTACGCTGCCCATCCTAGGCAAGGAATGGGGAATGCTTGTGGGGTGGGGGGCTGGTGGGGCTTGGTTTAGGCCTTTACACTGTGACCCAGGTGGCCTCAGCCTCATACAGACTCAGACAAACATCCAAGAACCAGAAAATTATGATGGTGGAGAACAAATGTACTTTTTTTAAGAAAAAAGTATGAGCATACATCTGTTAATAGATGCAAAGAAAAATCTAGAAGAATATAAACCAAATTATTCAAGTACTTGGATTTGAGAAGTGGTGAGGAAGACACTCTCCTTGACGGAACTTCTCTGAGCCCAACTAGGTCCTGTCCCTGGGTGTGTCCTCCAAGAGCACAATTTTAGCACAAATCCTGTCAGGTAGGTTTAGTCAGATCCCCTACCCTGTCGCTATCCCATCAGCCCCAGTATCTGACGGGGTCCATCATTCTCCACCACCCCCTGGTGATGTCTGGTCACCCTGGCCTGGCTTCGGCAAGAATCCCGTTAGGTCAGCGTAGCCAGAATTCCCCCTTACCCTCATGTTTGCTCTTAGTAATTTTCTCTCCACTGACTTTGGCTATAAATTCCCACTCTTCCTTGTATTTGGAGTTGAGCCTAATCTCTCTCCCCTACGCCATGATCCCTATACCTATTGTGATGGTCCCAAATAGTGTGCCTTACTGCCTTAACAAGTGGCATGAGTAATTATTCAGCAGTGGGGACATCTATGATTTTCAATTCCTAAATTAGATATTATGTTTGCAACCCGTTATTTGCATCATGTTATCATGTTTGCATTTTTCACAGAGGTCAAGTGTTAGTATTTTTTAAAACAGCTTTCTCGACCTATATACGGCATAAAACCCACCTACGTAAGGTGTATAGTAAGTCCTAGGACTTTAATAGACCTGTGCGACCATCCCTTCACCTCCATCTCTATCCCCAACCACCACTAATCTTCTTTCTGAATGGATTTTCTGAAATTTCCCATACATGGAATTAAGCAACAGGTGGCCTTTGGTACCGGCTTCTTTGGCTTGATAATGAGGTTTACTCACGTGGTAGGGGGTATCAGTAGTTTGTTCTCCACGGGGCTCGAGAATATTCCGTTGTATGGACGCACTGCATTTTGCGTATCCATTTCTAGTCAGGGGACAAGTGGGTGGTTTGCGGGTTTGTGCTATTATGAATAATGCTGCCATGAACATTCGTGTGCAAGTCTCCGTGTGGATACAAGTGTTACTTTTATAATCAGAAAAAAAATGACAAAAGACCAACACGGATATGGATTTTCAAGCTGTTTCTGGAATATATCTTCTTTTAGCAAAATGGGAGCTCTATAAGTGGGATCAAGGTTTTACGATAAGGAGGGAAAGACGTGGGTCCCTGAGCCAGATTTCCCTGAGCCTGACCTGTGCACGACCCCAGAGGAACAGGGACAATGGTTTCTCTCCTCCGGAACCTGATGGTATTTGCACAGTTCCTCCATCGCCTCCGAACACATGTGACATGGCATGAGTCCCACTGCAGCTCTGATGTCAATCCCAACCCAAACAGCATTCCCCTCTTCCGAAGTCCTTTGGCTCAAAAGCAGCAAATTAAGGCCGCTACGGGCACTGCTGTGTTTAATACACGTTCCCCAGGTGTGCTTTTGGAGCAGCTCCAGAGAAAGGCCCGGAACACGGGCACAACCTAACCGGCTGAATTGTTCAGATTCAGCAATTCCAGTTTTTAGGCTGGGTCCTTTCCCCCGTGTGCAAAGTTCAAAAGTTGCAGCTGTGAAGGGAAGAGCATCAGAAAAACCTAGGCAGAGAGGATCCAGTTCTGTAAGCAGGAAAGTGACGCAGGAAATGACTGGGAGGAAAAGAGGCAAACGGGAAGTCGGTAGGTATATGAGGTGGGCACCCACTTGCGGAGAGGAGGCAGGAAGCCGACGGCCGGCACCTTATCTACACCGCTGGCGACGCCGATCTTATCTATGGCTTCAGCAGACTGTCCACTGAAGCGCTCCCAGCAACCCGAGCTCCCGTCTGTGAACGCAGGGATCTGGGTGACTTTGAACGGTCACCCCGCCTCTGTCCTTTGGAAACTCCCCTGGTTGCCCTGCAGGCTCTGAGCTCCCCGCTCCTCTTTGCATTCTGTCTGTGGGACACATCCTCTGAAGGCCCCTGTCTCCTTTCCCCTCTACATTTATTTCTTTGGAAGGTTCTATTCATTCTGGTTTCATCTGTACTTTTGAGGTGCGTGACTACGCTCCCTTACCTCAATGCCGATGCTTTTCCACTTCAGCTGCTGTGTAATTTCAACAGCAGCAGAAATCAGCACTTGACGATACCCAAAGAGCTTCTGCCTGATCCTCAGCGAGAATCAGTCCTAGGATGTGGGCAGGATAGCTAGAATGGACTCCTTTTTTTCCAAACTGAGGCAATCAAGGTGGGAAAGTTCAGTGATTGCCTGGTATCCCAGAGTCTCAAGGCGGTGGAGCGGTGGGGCCAGGAGCGGGCAACAGGGTGCTGACCCGGGTGCAGTCCCAGGGTTGGGGCACACAAGCAACTTTAAGTCATAATCTGATGTGTTAAACTGAGACCAAAATGGGGGTGGCTGGGTGGGACAGGTGCAGCAACAACTCACAGCAGGTCTGTGGGATTCATTCGAAACTACAGATGTGGGATTTTATGAATATAGGCGCCTGTGAGGAGCTTTCTCATTTTTTTAGATTTTCTAAATGCTTATATAGTCAATATTCTTAGAGACACTGAGATCCTAAATCTGAAATGCAGAAATAGTTTTAGGGGAAAAAGCTCTGTTGCGTGATGATTTGCAAAAATATGTCTTCAATATTGTGAAGTCTGGGAATACTCAGAACTAATGTCAGGGGTCCAATGTCTATTCAGTTATACGACCCTACATAAAATCTTGCCCTAAACTAAAAGTTATAGCAGTTAACATTTGATGGCAAAATACTGATACTAGGTTACCGTTTACAAGAAAACCCCATATTTTTTCAGAAAGGAACATGCTGGGGATCCAGTGTGAATCAATCAATTATTGTGTTTATTCTTGAAGCTTTTATTTTGGAGCCCTGTATCGCAAAATGACATGTTTCACGTTTACAACAGGTATTAGAAATTTGAGATGTTTTGTTTTTTTAATTTCTATTTTAGAGTAAAATTGGAGATAATGTTCCAAACCATCAAAAAATGCAGAGCAAACTCTTCTGTATATAAACTGTACATAAAAACAAGGCACTATACATTTCGGGGAGATATGAAGGTAGGAAGGTGGTTTCCCACAGAGTCTGCGGAGCCCATGCCGGAAGTACAAGTTCATTGGTTCGTTTTAGCACCGGAAGCAGCACTGAGAGCAAGTCAGACCTAATGCTGAAGGAGACGCTTCTGGATGCGTGAGAAGGTACGCAGGGGTGCCAGGGCTAATCTCACAGAAGCAACTCCGTCTACCTTTTAATATTATTTTGACACCCAAAGAAAAACAAATCTTAAAAGTGAATGAATACATATTGCTTTGTTAAATACATATTTGATTTATATGGTGTTTATATAAATATATATTTTTTAGAACCCACAAACTATCAAAATAACACTTTATAAAGAGAATTGCTTCCAAAAAAGGTGGGCCGCGCGGAGCTGGACCGGGCGGGCAGCGCGGGAGCCGCTGTGCAAGTGCACGTAGAGGCGCCTTTATTAACATTACCTGCTGAATCGTGGAAAGAGTTTCCAAAGGGTTCGCTGAAACATTTACAAAATACACAAATCTGGGACAAGCAGTAGAGCTAATAACCTCCGGGTTTGGAAAACTCTGATTAAAAAAATCCTTTTTTTTTTTTAAATACCAGTCCAAAAAAAAAAAAAAAATACCCATTTCCCTGGTCCAATGGTATCGAAAGTGACGACAGAGGTTCCTCCAGCATCTCTCCGCTCAGAACAGACCTTTTGCTTTCTTCAGGTTCACCTGCTTCCAGGCGGGAAGCGCATTGTATTCGTCTCTCGTCATGTCGAGGGCAAACTGCAGAATTGGGAGAGACGCCCCGCGGGTGAGTACAAGGACTCCCACCCGAGCCACGCGTGTTGCCTAAACGCTATCGCACACGAGGACATGCTTACCTCGAAGTCTTCATCCGTGAGATAAATCTCAAGTTTCAGAGGATCAACCCCCTCGGGCAGTGGCCGGGCTAGCAGATCGGCCAGTGGGTAAATGGTTTTACAGAGCTTGGCTAAGACATCTTCCACAAGGGTGATCTGATTTGAAACCTCCGTGTCCTAGAGGAGAGGAGCGAGCAGAGAGAAGCTCACGCCCTGCACCTGCGCAAACGCTCTGCCGCGCCTGCACACGCGCGGCCCTACCCTCCGCTCTGCGCCGCACACGCACGGCCCTACCGTCCGCTCTGCGCCGCACACGCACGGCCCTACCGTCCGCCCTGCGCCGCACGCGCGCGGCCCTACCCTCCGCTCTGCGCCCCAGCCCGCGAGGCTCGCTTCGGGGAAGCAGGCTCTGCAGTGGAAAGGAACTGCCCAAAGCCTCACAGTTCTCCTGACTTTTAGATGTCTCCCCCCCCCCCCCCCTCAAATAAACCCTGCCTTGGAGCTGCCTCGGAGAAACGTTTAGGGACCATCGCATGAGTGAATTATGGCGTAAGATAGATTATTAAATTTGAACTCTAAATACTAGAAGCATTCAAATAATGGAATTTGTTAAAAACCTTAAAAGGAACCACATCCTCTACCACCAGCCCCCTTTCTTAATCTGGAATCGAAAAAGGTAAGAAAATGCATCTACAATATGCTGTTGAATCTAGATTTTTTAAAAAAAAACCACTCTGTGCCTCTAATCTGAACGGGTTACTCCAGGTAAACGAGCTTCCTCTGTTAAACCTGGAAACCCAGGTTGGCTGCCCTCCTTCTGAGTGGCGGGAATGAGTGACTAACGGTGTTGCCAAATTCATCAATGACGGTGCAGACTAGCGATCTTGGAGTGGGTTTTGGAGCAAGCCTGCGCCTGAGACCCGGGACAAGCTACTGCACGTTTCCGTGCCTCTGCTCCTTCCCTGGAAAAACGGGGATAACACGAATGTGAGTCTTAAAAGACTGTTGTGAAAATAAAGGAGAAAATACACGTCAGGAGCTTGGAGCCGCGCCTGGTGCACAGCAAGCACCTGGCGATTGTGTCATGACTGCACGTTGGTGTAGGAGGCCCCAGGTCCCTGGCCGGAAGCCCTCCGGCCTGCACACGAAGCTGCAAGCCCACTGCCGCCCAGGACCTACAGCATGCATGCGGGGAAACGGGAATTACAGCCTTCAGGTCAGACGGCAGGAGGCGGTGACTGTCCGCGTAGTCTCTAGTGTGGACTGCACGTTTATGGTAAACGGAGCCCTCCGCCCCCGTGGGCCTCCTCCCAGTGCTGCTTGCACTAAACACGCAGTTGCACTAAACATCCATTGTTAAACAGCAGTGAACTCTTTTTGTTTAAGCCTGTTCGGACCTCCCATAAAATACCCATATCCTCTCCCCTGGAACAGCAGCTCTCCTACGCAGTAAGAAAACTGAAACAACAAACCTAGTTCCTTACCAAAGGAAAAACAAAACAAAACAAAAAAACCCACAAAACAAACAAACCCCAAAAAACAACACACACACACAAAACCAAACCAAAGCAAAACCCATCTTCCAGTTGCTACTGCTAGCAATGTTAAAGATGCGTGACTCAAGAAATTCGACATAGCTGCTGTGAACTTTCCTTTCTATGCGGTTGGAAATGATAACGTTCTGGTTAATAATATGTGTTAGCAAATACAGGTTATGATAAATGCTTCATGTGCTAACACCACCTGGTCTCATGAAAGACTATTAATGAGCTATTAACACTGCTTATCGGGAGTGACTCACGATACGTTCATTCACTTAGTTATCTGAGCAGGTTAACCCATCACAGGTTTATCGTGTGTCTCCTCTAACACAAGGTTAACGTCTGAAACAAGAGGATTTTGTTGTGCCTCACAGCTCCTTGAAAAGCAAGAGTTTTAGCTCATAGACGGACGGGGTGGCAGCTTTTATTTAGGTATATTCTTCAGAGTAATTAAGTTCACCCTTGCTTTTAAGTTCGTTTAACGTGCGCACCAGGTGTAGAAAATCAACCAAAATAGTGCAAATGATTTCTCCTCTTCCCGAGATAATGCTTTGTAGCCTTGTCAAAGTGTTGTAAAAGGACAAAAACGTTTTCTCACTTTGAAAATGCACGTGGATGCTTCTCCCCAAGGTAAAGTCAGCCCACAATCTGAAAGGCGGGGAGCTTCCTTCACGGGGAAAGAAAGCGCGCTCACCATTTCTGTGATTTCCGCGATGTCCTCTCTGTGCTCCCAGCTGGGGAACATGTTGGTGAACGTCAGGGGCTCCAGACCAGCGTGGATAAGGTAAGACTTAGGGGGCGGCCTCTTGATATTTTTTCCTGTCAGTACACAGAAGGCAATGTCAGAACACCCAGGGTTTGCGTCAGAAGACCTGGGCTTTCTCTGAGTTCCCTCGAAATCTTTTCTTCTTTGTTTGCATTTCTTATGGTTAAAATGCAGGGTATGAGTAGTTCATCATAACAGAGGGATGCGGTTTATACAAAAGGTCGATTTTATGCATTTAATATGCATGTAATTGACCTGCGTCTGACAAAATGCTTCTAGGCTCTGGCGGGGAGAAAGGCTCTCTCCGCGGCTTCTGGGTACGACACGTTCTTTCTCTTGTGCTCCCTTGAAGAGGATGCCTCTGCCTTCCTAATGCAGCGTTAGTCTCAATGACTGTTAAACAGCGAATGACAGCATTTTATAAGCCACTCTAACTTAACATTTGCTGGAAATGTGTTCCTTATTACTGACGAGCTTTTCAAGAGAGAACTGACTACGAACTCAGCGAAACTAATCCATGAAACCTTAAAAGTTAAGAAAGTAATGGCATTTTCACTTTATAAAAAATACGATCAATTTTAGGTGGACGGTAGAGTAAAAAGCCGTGAGTTGACTATAGGTCTTTTTTTTTTTTAGATATAACACTAAAAATAATAATAAAAAGGTTGCCATCGGCTCTCCAGCCCATGTATTTGGGGAGCTTTCCACTCTCAGCACGGCCGCTATGGGCAGGTGGAGGCCCACGTGTCCCCAGTATGATTAATTCCCAGTGCGAAAGGGTTCTAACCAGTCCAGGGTATTCCCCAATATAGTCTTTGACCTGGAGGGTAGCAACTTGGATGGCCCAGTTATATAAAGGAGAAAAATGAATTCTCATTCATGCTGATAGCCAAGAACACGCTGATCTCCAAATTAGGAAGCCTCACAACATTACAGGGGGAAAGTAAGCTTGGCCCCATCACTGTCTGCTGCCCGGCGCGCACGGGAAGAGGAAGGCTGGTGTGTGGCCGCCCCTCACCTTTGCAGTACTGGAGCACGGTCTCCATGGCGCTCTTGCGGTCCGAGGCCCAGCGGATGCGCGCCGAGCCGGCGATCTTGTTCTCGACGGGCCACCAGCCCTGCCACAGGTACACCTCGTGGTGATTGTCAACAAGGAAAAGTGCTGTGAGGGCAAGGACAGACCAGACTATCAGGGGCTCCTCCGTGGACGCTTCCAGGTCACTCTTCCCCACACCTGATGGATGCCTTCCCCTCCCTGTTGGTTTTGTTAGGAGGGCAGAATCCCCTTGGTGGGGGCCAGGGGAAGGTGTCCATGACGCCTCCGCCCTTGGAACATTCCATCAGAAAAAGCCTCTGGGCAGAGAGGGGTGGGATCTGGGATGCCGGCCTCCTCCCTTCCCTCTCACCACATCCTGTCACCTCCTGCCCCTCCTCAGCCCCAGGCCTGCCAGCGGCCCTTCTGGGACCTGGCAGTGAGCTGAGTGGAGGGATAGCATACGTGCCTCGCAAGGTGCCTGTGAGCACCGTTTATCTCCCAAGAGCAGATTAAAAACTGGAGAGTGGGGCGCCTGGGTGGCTCAGTCATTAAGGGGCTGCCTTTGGCTCAGGTCAGGATCCCAGAGTCCTGGGATGGAGCCCCGCATCAGGGCTCGCTGCTCAGCGGGGAGCCTGCATCTCCCTCTGCCCCTCCCCCCACTTGTGCTCTCTCTCTCTCTCTCTCAAATAAATAAAATCTTAAAGATAAAACCAGACTGGAGAGTGCATCTCCCTTGCCCTACAGGTCACTGATGTTAATGCCCCATGTGTGCTTCATAGGTGACTACGTTCATGGTTCTTTGCGAGAAAAATAGGATTTAGAAGTAGATGTGTTCTACCTCTCCTCCCCTCTTCTTCTCATCCCATGGTCACCCTGAGTTTTACTCCATGTGGCTAAGGGGCTCTCACACTTGCTAGGTCCGCCTGCCCCGAGTCCTTTCCTAATGTGCGTTTTAGGATCCTGTGCACATCGCACCTGAAAAGCCCAAAGGAGGTTGATGACCCATCCTGAGCCATAGCAGGAAGGCAGGGAGCCGCTTCTCTTAAGAAAGTTACTAATATTTCCCACAGTACAGCAATGGAACCAGTTGAGCTTTTAAGGTGGGGGGACCTGGGCGGCCAGGGTCCTGCGAGGTTCCTGGCTGAGGGGAGAAGGCACAAGGGCTTAGACTCGACTGCAGAAGGGCAGGAAGGTCCACGCAGCTGAGTCTCTGGTGACCGTGACTGTCTCAACCAGAACAAGAGCACACAGGTTCTGTCTTGAGGTGGAGGTCGAATGGAAACAGCCCTGACCTTGGGATCAGAAGACATGGGCCGGAGCCTCAGCCCTGCCCTCCAGCCTTGGCTCGGCAGACACTGTTCTTTGGCTGACTGAGCAGATGCTCCCCCCACCTTGCTCCCTGGCCACTTGCTTTCCCAGGTTCCCTTGTGGCAGAGGGTGGTCATGTGACAGAGCTCTGGCCAATAGGATGTAAGCAGAAGACAGTGGGGGCTTCTGGGAAAGCTTTTGCTTTATCTGATAAAAGGGAGAGACATGGCCGTCCCAGCCCTTTTCCCTACCTCTTCTTTGTCTTGAACGAAAACATGATGGCTGGAGCACTGGCAGCCAACTGCGGACCATGAAGCAACAAGACTGAGGGGAGGCTGGGAGAATAGCAGAGATTCCAGGCCTGACACGGTTGTACTCAACTTATTCTTAACTGACATATTTGGGTGAGTTAAGTAACCGGATCTCAGTTTCTTAGATTGTAACATATGGTTGATGTCCCCTTCCTTTTGAGGTAGGTGTGGGGATGAAATTAAGTAACATAAGAAAGTTACTTGCCAGGGTACTTGGCAAATAAAAATTGTTTACTAAATATGAACGTCAAATAAAAAGGCTCTTTTGAAGCTGTATCATCTGTGGCTCAGCACGTGCCCCCGCCCCCGCCCCCCCGCACGGGCCGTACCTGGCTGGGGTGCGCTGTAAAGATCCTCCTGCAGGAAGGGCATAGAATTGACCACAGAGGGGTCTCGGGCAGGATACATGAATTCTGTGGCTGAGAAATCACCAGATGAACTGCTGAGGATGAACAGGCGGGGTGTGAAGTTAAAATTTCCAGGATCTTTGAAAGAAAAGAGAACAAAGCTGAAGACAAAATATGCACCCAAGTATATCCCAGATAGACTGGAGAATTAACATAAGACATAAAATCATCCAAAAATCGGTGTGAAGATAGGTAAGATTTATTTGAACTTGGAGGTGGGGAAGGCCTTTTTAATCGTAATTATAAAAGTAATGAACAGAGAAGGGATTTATGTGTTGACAGTATGAAAATGCAAAATCTCACTGCAAAAACAACCCCAAACAAAATGAAAAGGCAAGTGACAAAATGAGAAATACGGAAACTTATGAATATCTTTAGTATATAAAGAAATATAATAAATATCTTAATAAATTGTGCAAAAGGCAAAAATAAAACATTCACCAAAGTAGAAATACAAATTACTAAAAATAAATAAATAAATAAATAAAGTGTTTAACAGTACGTCCAATTTAAAACATTAAGTTAAAACAGTGCTTAGATATCAGTTTGCCGCACTAATTTTGGCCAAGAGGAAAAGGTAACCTACCAAGGCTCTGACTGCCCTGGGAAATGCACACTCTCCTATGTGTACTGCTGGTGAGAATGGAACTTGGTGCCAATGTCCTGGGGCACCCTTGCCCATACGTACGCTAAATCTTTTCTACCTTTACCATAGCAGTTCTGTATCTAGGAATTTAACTAGAAATAAATGCAGATACTTATTTTAAATTTATTCACAATTCTATTGTATAATGAGGAAAAATTGGAAACAGCTCTCTAAAATTAAACTAAAATAGACAGGTTAAGTAGAAAATGGCATATAGCATCTTCATGGAATAGCCTGTAGCCACAAAAGTCTAAATATGAACAATTTTTTAAGTTGTTCATAATAAAGGGAAAAATCAGGTTATAAAACTATATACTGCTATCCAAAATTTTCTTAAATATAGATATGTATGGGTCACGTAGAGAAATGTTAATTCTGGTTACCTTTGAGAGAGATGATGATAAGGGACTTAAATTTCTTTTTCAGCTGCTCTCTGCTTTGAAACGTTTTCCATCATGAACATGCATTACTAAGAAAAACCCTATATGGGCGCGTGGGGGGCTCCGTCAGTTAAGCATCGAACTCTTGATTTCAGCTCAGGTCATGATCTCAAGGTCGTGAGACAGAGCCCCTGCTTAAGAGTCTCTCTCCCTCTCCCTCTGCTCCTCCCCGCCACCTCTGGGGTGTGTGTGTGTGTGTGTGTGTGTGCGCACGTGTGCGCGCTCTCTCTCAAAAAAACAAAACAAAACAACAAACAATATAAAGTTCATGAAAACGGAGAGGCAGTATCATGGTGTGGTGGTTCTGAATACATCCCACGGTGGTTCAACCCCGGGCAAGTTGATGAACTTCCCCGTGCCTCAGTTTCCTCATTGGTAGAAACAGGTGGCATCGGGCTGTGAGGGCTGGGTGGAGGTATTTCAGGTGCTTAGGTGGTCTGGCTCCTCCTGAACTGCTTCAAACTTGTCGGCTCTTCTTATGTTCCTCTGGATTGAAGCTGATCTGAATCTTGTGTATTTAAACGCAAAACTGACCTGTTCTCTAATCTGAGCTCCATTACGTCCCTGCACCCAAGATGCTGGCCAGACCGAAAGCATCCTGTTCCACAGGGTCACAGTGTGTCACCTGGTTTCCTGGAATTTTCTTCTTCCCTCTCTTCAAGTCGCACTTACCTTCAAGGCTCTGCTTAACTGCCGTTGTCTTCTGTGGGGCCATGCGTGACTTTCCTGGTGGAACTCATTTTTTGGTCAACTCTCAACTTCTTCATTTGTGCCTCTTTTAAGACACACACAACTTTTATCTGGCATTATACCTGTCTTGCATGTTATTTCGCGTCCTTATTGGGTTGTGGGCCTGCGAGGACCTAGCCTAGGGCTGATTCATTGGCTGTTGCACATAGTACATACTCAACAAACATGTACTGACTAAATTAACGATGGAAGCTATGGAATGTTCTATTACCTTGAAGCATGCAGTCGTAGGCTTTCCTGTCTCTCCTTCCTAAAGCGTCCCAGAAGCCCAGGGGCTCAGATCCTTCGTCACACTCGTGTATCGTCACTTTGCTGCTACTATGCAGTCCTGCCTCCAGGGGACATCTGCACGGAGAAAAGCCAGGGTTTTGTTTGTTTTGTTGTGGACAGCCTGGAAGTGTTGGCAGTACAAAATTATTTGAGACTAAATCTACAGACCAGTTGACCATCTCTCTTCTGCTTTCTAACTAAAACAACTCTTACTAATGAATAAAGTGTGCTCTGTGGTTTATGAGTGTGGGGGGGGAGGGGCAATGAGAGGGGCTGGCTTGGCCCCTAGCAAGGAATGTATGGTTACATACAAGACGTAGTGAAAGTGATACACATTTCTCTATACAACGTACATACTTACTCTTCCTTGTCCTCTCCTGCTAGAACATAAGCTTCGTGGGGACGGAGACTTGGGTTTGTTCACTAGCCAAGTCCCTGGTCCCTAAATCTGGGGATTTGAATGAGTGAATGAGGTCATTGTTTTTCTCAGTGGTCCGGGGGGAAAAGCCGACGGACCAGGGATGGCTTTGACTACCTCACTGAAGGTCGGTTACCACCCCTCCCCACTCCCTAGTGCACAGAACAGGGTCTGGAGATGAGACGCTCGGCTTCCCAGCTGGCTGCCCACTGCAGGGGCACTGGCCTCCTGCTCCTCTCCCCGCAGCGCTGGCTTTGAGGGCGGTCCCAAAGGGACTCTGCCCCCGCCACACTGCCCTGAGGCCCAGGCGACGGACTGGACCAAATGACACTTTGGTGGCATATCGTGGCCCTGGAAACTTTCAACTTTTACTGTTCAGATGTTACCACTGTCCTCCCAGGTCTCAGCCTGCTGAAACGCTAGGCATCCCCCGAACGCCGGAGTGATGCTGGGCTCACTCTGGCCATTTGTGGAGCCCGCTGGGCACAGGCTGCAGCCCCCTCCAGACAGTGACCACACAGTACAACCCACTCCCTTGCAGGCCTTCTCTTCCTGCTTTCGTTTTCCCTCTTCCCCTGCGGCCCTCGTGCAATAACACGGCACAGGGTGTATCCTCCGGCTAGCTGCCCGAGGGTGGGTGCCTGCCCGGGACAGGAACAAAACCCAGCACCTGCTGTGCGTGCCCGACTGCCCCAGGCAGGCTGCCGACTCACTGGCAGGGGCTGCCCTGGAGAATGCAGAAATACAGTCATCCTCTGAAAAGGGGGCATTTCCTAGTCGGGCACGGTTGCTGGTCTCCCCAGCTCTTTTTCACCTCAATGCTTTCTAACTCTCCCCGGCTCTGGCAGAACTAAAACTCTGAACCCCTAAAAAATATTTAAAATTTGCTCTCTTTAAATGACAGAGGACTCTAGGCTTTTAGTTCAAAAACCTAATCCAACCTACAAAGAAAACGAAAGCACTTGTTGGGGTCATTTCCCTAGCCCCTCACTCTGCCTTTTTTATGGAAGCAGGTAAGTCCTCAGAAAGTGGGGGAAGCCCTCACATGGGCAGTTCTACCAGAGACGTATGTCACATCTGCTTGGATGTCAGAGGCGGCTGACAAAGTTCCTAACTACCCCCTGCTAAAGTCCCTTTAAGTACACCGGGGCTTCTACAGGCTTCTACCAGTTATCCTTCCCGCCTTAGCCTGCGTCCCACAGGGAAGCCCCTACTGGAGAGGCCCTCACGCACAACACTCACTGTTCTTTGATTTTATTTGCTGCAGTCCTTCCAACCTCCTTCGTGTGGGCTTGGGCTTTGCATCCGTGCCACAAGTAAATGAGGGCTTTATTTACGTTGAGGACAACCATGGAAGTCCTGGACCGCAGGCTACTACAGTGACAGGCCACTTCCAGCAAATTTCCTTCCACGGGCACTTCTCCTCGCACACAGTACAGCCTCCACTCGCCTGCAGGGGGCACCAGTGGCACAGAGTTAGGCCGGGTGCTGCTGGGAGAGGGGCCCTCCTCTTGCAGTCACTAGCCAACACCACCGCCCAGCCCAGACCGCAGGGCCTAGGGGAGCAGCAGCCAGCTTACTGCCCACCCAGAAAGCACAGTCTTTTGGAGTAAGAAGCAGGTTCATGATGTAGAAAGACCATTTTTACAAAACTTATAAATACCCAGGTAAATCGTATAACAGGCATATTTTAAGAGGCTCCAACGCTAAGCACTTTTTTTTCGATGCTGGCCCACAAAAATCTCATATTTATAATGGACGACCCACTGAATTCTTTTCTGTCATAAGAAGAGGCAGAGTCACCGTGACGATTCAGTTTAAGGTGAAGCCATCATCCAGCCTCCGGCGTGCAAAGTCGCATCCTGAAGTAAACTCCGTGGGCCTGGGGGGGCTATGAGCTCCCCATACAGCTGATTTGTAGGGCAAAGGTCAGGAGGCTTTCAGGGATAAAGACACACGTACATAAAAGGAGACTGACTTTAACTCCTCTTGTGTGTAAAAATATCTTCCGGGAGACGGAAAACGGTTTAATTCCGAGAGGAAAAGCGACTTACTTTGTGCATTTTCCTCCTCCTCTTCCCGTCTCCCAGAGTGCACGACCATCCCGCCCTGGAAACACTGCAGAAAGCAGGGGGGCTCCTTTCCCTGCAGAACCTGGACCTTCCAATGTAAACACATTCAAATAAGTAACATGTACTGGGTTTTCAGAGTCTTAAAAATCATACATGCTTATGGTAGAAAATCTGGAAAATATCAAGAAGTGCAAACAAAAGCCAGTGATAATGCTATTGTCTCAAGATAACCGCTATAAAAATTCTAGGGCATAGCTTTCCTTTCGAAGTATTTTCCAGGTATATGGTTTTCGCAAGCAAAAATAGGATTGTTGTTTTATGTTCCTTTATACTGATTTTCTTCACTTGATGTTTTTCGGTCATCAAAGGCTCCTAATGGTATTCCATGGTATAGAGGTAACATGACTGATTTAAACACATTTTAAACAAGATCTGTCTCTCAGCAAGGAGAACGACTGATCACGTAGTAATTCTGGGGGAAAGAACGGTCTCTTTTGCAACCAAGCCCAGAGTCCACTCACGGAGCCATGTGCCTGCCGACCATGGCCTCCCCCTCGCCTGTGAACTGCTGTGTTCCAGCAGGTGTTAGCTGCTCATGAAACTGTGTGGGTTGACCCCACTCACTCTCACGTCGGCTAGACGTTTTCCTTTAACAAGGAAGCTGGTGATTGAGCCTGGTGGTCCGGGCACGCCGAGAGGTAGGAAGCATTTCCCACCAAGTGTTAACTTACCAATCTCAGGGCCCGTTCTGCATAATTAAGTGCCATTTTGTGGCAGTGTTTTATAAGTCTGAAGTGTTCTTACATCCATTGGCTTGACAAAAAAAAATGCAATGCTCAAACTGGAGAAGTTAAGACTCAAAATTCTAAGGGGGATTTTGAAGGCATGATTAAAACATGGCCTTTACAAAAATTAAAAAGGCAGCTGAAATGACCCACAATTAAGAATCAATTAAAATGCAGTGGTCACTAACAATTATTTACAATTATATGTTCTACAGTAGGAAATAACATATTTTTTAGGGAATAAAAGTGGCTCTTAGGAATCTAGAAGGCTAATGATTTTGGAGAAAATTCCTTTGTTCTCTTCCCTGTGCTATTGTTAACTACTCATCCAAAATAGTGAAGATATTTGCACATGGTATCACGTTCTCCTGAAACCCCACAGTCAACAACTCTTAATTACTAAAGTATGGGGCCCGAGGCAAGAACATCAAAAAGAACTGTTTACAGAGCCTTGGCATGGGGCATTATACAGGCCCTGAGGGAAGACCAGCGCACCATCCCTTTCATACTTGTAGGGAAAGACAGAAAATAGATAAGTAAACACACTGTATTCAAAATGTAAACAAAATGACAAACTGATCATGTAGTTTCAAGTAGTGGTAATAATGGTCAGTGCTATAAAGCAAAGTATAGTAACAAGTCAGAGAACGGGAAGGGATTTGGATAAAATAGGTGACATTCAAACAGATATCTGAATCTAATGAGGTTGAAAGTCTCTTATGGGTACAGAGGAAATGTTCCAGACGGGAAACTGTGCAAAGGCCCTGGGGTGGGTGGAAAGAAGCCTGCCTGAGGAATGGCAAAAAAGGCTAAAGTAGCCCCGTCCACGGTGCAAGACAGGGGTGGGGTGGGAGAGGTGTGCAGGGCCAGCCACGAAGGTGCTGGCAGACCACGAGGAGAATGCTTTAACTGCAGTCCAACTGGGATGGAGAGCAAGGGAATGACATGATCTGACGTGATCCCGAAAAATCACTCAGGCTGCTGTGAGGAAGGCAGATGATGGGAATAGTAATTTTTATGTTAATCTCTGATATTTCCTTAGGCTAGATTTGTGTGAGTGGAAAAAGTGACCCAAGTTTATGAGAATTTCAGGGTTCTTGAGCCAAACGGCTTTTCAGGATGGCTCTTTCAAGCTATCCTTCCCAACGGAAGCATCCCACTGAATCCTTACCAGCCCCGGATCCATTCTTTACAAAATCTCTACCAGTTTTAGAAGTGGAAAATAGCATCTCTTTGTTTTATTTATAATTCCTTGAGTATTAGTTAAGTGGAGACTTTAAAAAGAACCACTCACTGGCACTTTGTACTTGATTTGTGAATTTACTATTTGCAGACCCAACATCTCATCTAAGAGCACGTGACTCCCGGCCAGGCTGTGGGGGGTGAGCGCGGAGGCCCAGCCTGGAATCCGGGGAAGCCGGCCAGGACTAAATGTCACTTGCGTGATGCTGTCTTTGTTCGCTGGATTGGGTCTCCCGGGCACCAGGCCACACGCCCTGCAGCTCCCCAGGAAGGCCGCGTCTCTCCTCCCCTGGGGCAGCCACTTTCCAGGACTTACCTGGGCACCCCTCTCCTCATCCAGCTCCACCGTCATCAGAGCCGACGTGCCCTTCTCACTCACGGTCGACTGCCGGCCTTGCCAGAAGAAGTAGACACACTTCTCCTTGCCGGCCACCCGTACCGAGTGCTCTCCCTTTTGTCGACTTCCCACTGCAAACACACAGAACCCGAGAGGGCGGGGTAAACAGCTGAGAAGCCAAGAGAAGGGCAAACATATGGCTTTCTTCTCCAGGCTCTGTGAGGACAAACAGTGAAGAAATAGCTTTTGGGCCTGGGGCTGAGGAAAAAACAAAACATCTTTCTTCCAGTTAACTGATCCCGAGCCTCCAAATTGGAGAAAAAATGATCTCGCCTTCTTGATACCCTGAGAAAAACACCTGTCATCCTACAGGAAGGCGGCAGATCACTCCAAGTGTGTGACAGAGAAAAATGGCGGCTTCCAGAGCAGGAGTCCCGAAGACACAAATGCATTTTCCATATCACACCGTTTTTTTTGGCAAAAGATTAGCTGGTAGAGAAAAGATATTGAAAACAACAGCTGGGCCAGCTTTAAGCACAAAGGGAAAAATTTAGTCTGTGAAAACGATTCTAGTAAAAAAAAAACAAAAAAAAAAACCACTCTGAAGTTTCCAAACTCCGTCAGAAATGGAGAGCTCTTTTGCTGACATATCACTTTCCTAAGCTAATCTGGGATTTCAGTCACATCTGTCCCCAGCACGGCAGCGAGGACCAAGTGCTGGCTGTCCTTCCTGCCTGGCACGTCACAGGCACTCGGTCAACGTTGGCGGCACCTGGGACACAGATCTCACTGCAGAGCAGCCGCTGAAAGTCCACTGGGCAAGTGTCATTTTAAAAAGGCTGTATTTCAGACCTCGCCTCGTGACTTTTAGTTGTACACCACACTCCCGATTCCTCTCATTCATTCACTCATTCGTTCGTTCATTCAGCAGATACTCACTGAGCACCTACAGTGTGCCCGGGACTCTTTGCGGTACCAGGATGGCCAAGACAGACCGCTGCCCTGCTCTCATTCTAACAGATGAGCAAGACAGTTCCAGGTAGTCCCAAGTGCCCCAAGGAAGACAGACAGGGGGACGTGATCCAGGGCAGGGTGAGTACCAATGGGATCCCCTGTTGAGGAAAGGCCTCTCTGAGGAGGTGACCAGTGACAAGACGACAGGACCTGCAGGCAGAACCTTCTGGAATGAATGAGGTCAGGAGACTACGCTGGCACCTCAGCTGCCTGCCTGGGTGGTCCCAGAAAGTGGCGGTCAACGAGGGGAGAAAATAGGCGGTTAGAGCCCCCACGCTCGTTGAAAATGAAAGATGGTAACTGGATTCTCTGGGTCCATATGAACTCAATTTTTCTCAGCTCCGATCCCATTTACAACATCACAGCTGTCTTGAGGTTTGAAGGTAAGAAGAAAGCTCCTTTAAGTTCTTAAGAGGCCAGGGCCATATTTATTTGGTTTTTTGGCCCTTTAGCAAAGCACTCTATAAACAGTTTTCATAAGTGATTATAATAATTCTTACACCACTTGGCCTAAGCATAACCTTTAGGGCCGTCTTTTGTGGACCTGAACTGGTCTATTGCATGTATTTTTAAGTGGACAAAATGAAAGAGAAACCATGAATGAACAGGTAAGCATATTCACAATTAATTTGGAAGCCACTCCTTTGAAATTTCTGCTATTTTAGATAGGAACAAAACTTTGTCTTTGATTACCAAATCCCACTCTTCAAAGCAGTGAAAATTAATCCTGTCGGCTGGGGAAAGATATGCTTGAAACAGGCCACTGAAGTTGAGACATATCTGGACATTTGTTAGCACACAGACTGTGTAAGTATATGTTCAGGGTTCAAGAATAACCCATGTTTTACCACCTAACATCCTAATGTGGACTTCAGTATCTGTATCGAAAATACAACGATTTTCTTAAAATATTTCGTAACAGTTTTCAGTACTTTCCCTTGGAATTTTCGTCAATATACCCAATTTAATCCTACACACAACTTAATTTTTAGTTCATTTATTTTTACTTTTAGCAAGGTAAAGATTCAGCTTCCATCAGGAAGAAATTACGGACTGTAACCTTTAGAGCCTTGATCAGATAGCTAATTTAAAGTGTTGATGCATTGTGCCTCCAACCACTTTCCGGAGTCAGTGTGTGACCAGTGGTCGTGTTACGACTGGCCCGAAGAACATGAGAAAACTGCTGCTGGTCAGGTGGTCTGGCAGCAGAATCCCATTCCTGGCCACCTACTCACAGCAGCTTGACCTGTATCGCGCCCCGGAGCTGCCTGGCCTGGTTACTGCGGCAGGATCCAACCCACCGAGGCTTCGGTCTCCCTTCCCTGGAGCGCACGGTTCACTCCGCAAGGAGTTTCTCCCTGCGCCCGTGCAGGCTGGCTGGTGTCCGCCAGGAGGACGACTGTACTGTCCCTACAGCCACTGGATTCTGCCGACCCTGTCTCAGAAGAGCTTCCCGAGCCGCAAGTTCAGTCCTGTTTGCAGGTTCAGCCCTTGTGGGGAACGAGTGATGAGGGGCTGGACCGCAGTCACCAGCAGGCCACTGTTAATGCCATTGGGCTGTGCTTCTCTGCTCCCAGAGGGACCGTCTGGAATCTGAGCGCTCCCTGCTCTAACTTAATGCTTTGCAGCTGGACTTCCTCAGAGTTGTCACTTCGCTCGTAAAGATGCCGCTAGAGCTGGCTGTGAGACGTGCACTGTGTTTACTGGGAAGAAACACAGAAAGTAGTTGCCTGCGCCAAATCATTATTGCTTAGGGGCCTCCAAGAGGACAGTCTACGAAGGCCTCAGAAATCTCAGATTTATGTGATTCACAGTGATTTTGCTTTTGTTGCCCAGGACATTGGTGACTATTGTTTCTGTGCCAGGCACACGCTAAACATTCTACGTACTAGATCATAATAATCTGTGGGCTGGGTATCAACCCTGTTTCCTAGGTGAGAACACCGAGGCTCAGACGGCTGAGTCACTTTACGCACCTTGCAGAGCCGGTACGTAGGGCCTGAGAGAAGATGCAGACCTGGGCTGTACGGCCCCAGGGCCTGTGGCCTTCTCTCCAAGCCCCAGGGGCCTCCTTAGGAATGGGAAAGGGGCTTTCAGTGTCCTAATCTGCTCCCTACCTGCTGTGTGGCTAAGGGCAGGTGACAGAGTCCTGTGTCCTGACCCTCACTGAGAAATCAGCATAACCACAGGTTATATTCTGTGGAGCCTCGGGGAGGCACTCCACCAGACTGAGGAGCCAGGGCCGTGGGCCATGGGCCGGCTGGGCCTCCAGGCCTCCATCCCCGGACAGCTCTGGGCACAGCCTCCTGTTCTGCCGGCCAATGCCCATCCACTGGCCGCCCGAGGGGTGGTTTGCTGGGGTGCTTTCCCCAGCCTCGGGGAACCAGGCTCTCCTCCCACACATGCCATAGTTGCTTCTCCCCACACTTGCCTTAACTGGCATGTATGCCATATGCTTCTTGAAGGCAGGGCCTGACATATTTACGTACTCCCTAAGATAAGTGTCTTATACCCAGAAGACAGATCAGGTGCTCAGTAAATGCCGCCCATTGATTAACAGACTTACTTTTGATCAAGTAGGAAAGAAATCAAATGGTTTTGAGTCTGCGGGTGTCTGATCAGCGGATGGCGGCCTCCACCCCCGGGGACTCCAGGGCAGCCACAGCTGGACAGCAAAGAGGCTGTCGAGGCGTGAATAAACCCTCACCCTCGGGGGCTGGGTCTCGAAATCACAAAGCTGTGACAAACTCTTAAATGTGGGGCTGAGGGACGCTGCAGAGAACCAGCTACTTCTTGGAAGGGAGAAAGGATTCTCCCTCCAAAGTCCACTGGCGCTCTTCCCTCACCGCCTCTCGTGCAAAGCACACAACTGAGTGCTCCGCTGAGTATCTCCCCGACAGGAACCGTGAGCAGTCCGTGTATTTACTCTACCAGATCCACACGGCGGGTTAGGGCTCTCAGCCTCGGAGGAAATAGCTTCTTTTACTTTTCATGAATCTTTTGTGAGTCACTACACCATTGGGTTTCAGTTCTACGTCATCCAGATATGCTCAGCTTAAGACGTGGATTTAAGCAGCAGACAGCCACATGGTCAATATCATTTGGAGGCAAATCCTCACTTTCCCAGAGAACCTCTGGGGACGGGGCAGGGGAGGGGGGAGGGGAGCAGAGAAACCTTAACGTGCGCGCTTAACGTCTCTAAGGAAACATGACATTCGTTAGCAAGGCTAGCTCGTCGGGATCCAGCTTTAAAGTCCGCGAAGTGGTTCTCGAAGCCAACGAGCAGACTGGCGCCCTGTCCCCGCGCTGAGGGGCTCTCGGACGCGCTGGCTCCCGGGCCACGGAGCCGGGGCCACCCCGCGTGGGCGTGAGGAGAACGAAGTGCTCACTAACCTGCGGTGCTCACCATGAACTTCCACTTGACCACATAGGCGTCTCCCTCGTGGAACTGCCCGATGCTCTGTTTGGGGAGCCTGCTGTAGTCAAACTCGAGGATGTGCCAGACATCCACGGAGACACTGGCAATCTCAAAGTGCCTCCTGTCGTCCCCTTCCACCAGGCCGTAGCCGCGACCCACGTTCACCCCGTCCAGCACCGTGCCCGTTGTCACCTGGGGCACGGGCACCATCCGCGCCACGTCGTACGGCTTGGCTTCGGCCCTAGGATCTTCCTACGAGGGAACGTACGAATGTGGGTTCAGTGGCCTCCTTCTACAGACATTTCTTGTCCCACTCACTGCCGTCTGACTGTTCATGGGACAGCATAAAAGTAAGGCTCTCCCGCTGTGTCTTGGCGTTTCACTGCGTTTTGGGGAAAGACTAGGGGGGCCTGACCAGCCCCCCACAACAGTGAATGGGTCACCTGTAAACCCGGAGGCACAGGCAGGCCCACCTCATCTCCAGGAGGTAGAACATACCTGGAAACCCCTTCGCTGGTCTCCCAGTAAACCCTGGGAAGGCTTTTGGCTTCAAGGCCTCTTTTGTTGGGACCTCAACTAAGGCTTGAAGTTTAAGACTTGATTCCCAAAAATACCTTTTGCTGGGCAAGTTCGCTGGCGCTCTTTTCATTAGGTCTCTTCAGTTCGGTCCAATCGAGAAATTTCTCTTTGAACAAAATAGTCTCATTGTGTTCCGTAAGTCGCCCGAATATTGCCCAATCAGGTCGCCCCTGTCCTTTCCTGCAGGGGTGGGTGGGTGGGGGAGGAGACAGGAAAAGAACCCAGATTAAGCCATGTGAGAACAAAAGAAAGGAATGGAAAACAGACACACGTGGCTACTGCAAACAACCGAGACCACATTAGTGGCACAGAGAATGAGTGGTTCATGTTGTCAGATGTGATACTGTAGGATTTCAGCCTGAAGCCTGGCGAGGCTTTGTGTGCACGGAGCTGATGTGCCTGAATGCGAGTGAATCCCATCAGGACTCGTGTTTTCTTTTATTCTGGAAAATTCTTGTATCTGGGATCCGCTGGGGGTGGTGCCCAGACTGGGAGCTAGACGGCCCAAGAGCCACACGCACATCGTCCTTGCCTGTTTCTTCATGCGCTCAGAGTCCCCTGCACGTGCTCAGCACACGTCTGTCACTTTAATGGGGAGATGCGGGGGAGGCAGAGCTCACCCTGAATTCTCTGTTAAGTCCTGTTACAATGAAGCTCTCCAGTGTCCACGAACAGAAGAAATTCTCCTCTGTTACTAAAATGAGCATACTTTCATAGATCATAAAGAGAATTTCTGCATATTTATTTCTAGGCCACCAGACACGACAGCGGGCCAGGGGAGGACAATGGCACAGAAAAGGAAGTGGCCCAGCCCAACCTGGAGGCCTGGTCCTGCCTCAGGGTCTCAGAACTTGAAAGCACTCGAACAGTGGTAACTCAGAAACAGGCAGAGTCGAGGAAACGGTGGCTGAAGAGGGTTCACGCAGGCATCGCTCATCCTTCCGAATCTATCTTTGGTTGTGAACGGAGACCGGGATGCATGTAGCGCATGAGACTGCCGAGCAGAGCTCGCTGGGCCCTACTGTGTGGTCTGTGCGCCATCGCTTCCTGTTTCGTCAGGACTTCGGTTCTGACGTCACGGCGAAGGCATGTCAAGGAGGCTGCCTGTTCCTAGGGAGACTGCTGGGGTAAAGCACGGTAGACAAACACTCCCGCCTCGTGCTCCCGCGGGACTCTGGAACCAAGCACCAGCAAGTCTGGAGAATTCAGGACTCCCTTGCAAGGCTGGGGTCTTTCACAGCAAACGTCTGAATGACCATCTTCGATATAAACTTTACTCCGCTGACTTGCTAGGATGCCTATCGGAAGAGCACTTGCTTTCAGCTTTAGACAGTGATCTTTCAGGCTGGGAGTCAAGCAAGCATGAGAGGCAGTGGGTTGCAGGGCGAGGCGGAAGCTATGAGCGGGAGCAGGTGAACTTCTTCCTCCATGCTGACTTCCATGTTTGAACTGGGCTAAGTCTGGACACCTCAGTGCCTCAGCCCCCTCATCTGGTAGGAAGGGCTCGGTGCTTAATCGTGGCTGGCCCTTAGGAGGAGCCCTGAGGAGGCTCTTAAGACGCACTGACACGTAAGCCCCACGCCACACAAACTGACAGTACATGGCTGGAGCTGGGGCTGGGCCTGGGATGTGCAATTCTGTAAAGCTTCTCAGGTACTTCTGGACCTGGGACATGGTGAGAACCCATGGGTTCGGTGCTCACTCACCTACCCCCAGCAGGAAATATTAAAGTTACAGTCATTATTTCAATCCAGTATCCTCCCTCTCACTCCCTGTCCCCCAAAAGGCCCAGAATCATCTACTGACAAATACATGGTAAATCCTGGAATTCAAGAGCCACGCTGAGAAGGTGTGAAATCAGAAGGAAATATGTTGCTTTTGCACCTTCAGGCCAATGGCGGAATTTCAGATCCTGGGAAGCTTTTCAGATCAGCAAGTAATTTGTTTCAACGATCGCCAGTCCTCCGCCAGGACAGTCACCTGGAACGCCGCAGGGGGGAACAATTTGTTCACCTCAAGAAAGGAGACTGAACAGTGTCCAGAAGATGCCAGCACCCACATTTCCGCATCAGTTAGGCAAAAGCTAACGGAATGTCCTTTCTGTGAATATTCAGGGTACCGCCTACAGTCAGTTATGAAAAGGAAACCCTACGAAGAGTGACAGCAGGTGAGCGTGGTGGGGACTCAGGCCCGCTGAGGGAATCCACACCATGGGCAGGTGAGGGGAATACCTGGGAATAAGCGGATTGCATTCTCCAGGGTCCAACGGGTTGATGTCGCAGTTCTCGTAGTCAAAGGTCCCGTTCCATAAGTGCTTTGCCAGCTGAAAAGCTATTTTCCGTTGTGCTAATGTGACTTCTTTTCCATGCCACACGTACACCTCACTACCGAAGTCAAACACCAGTACCTGGGAAGACGGCAGAGAAGAACAGGTCAACTTCAAAGTCGTGCTCCGGCTGAATGAGGGTCTGTACTGACGGAGTGAGACGGGTGACCAGCTGGCGCTGTGATTTCCATCCTGTCCTCAACTCTCAAACTCCCTGGCACTTTTGATTCATAGAAGACTTACCTGCCTTCTTTCCCTTCTTCTTCCCTGTCTCCCTCCTTTGTTCTTTCATTCTCTTAGCACATACAGAGGCCACTTCTTAAATGCCAGGCCCCGAGGACCAGTGAGGTGGTCTCCCCTCTGTATGGTTCCAGCACCCTCCAGGGCAGAGACCACACAGTACTTACATTTACAGGACTTTACTATGGGTTTGCTGAGTGAATACGTGAATGTAATGCTATTTATTTCCATGCCAGTGGTTTATTCAACTCTTTCTTCCTAGAATAAGTTCTTCAGGTCCATCAATCCAAATCCTACCCAACTCCCAACTACGTTCAGTTGTACCTTCTCTTTAAAATTACTCCTGATTATTTCTTTTCTGTGATTTTGTTTTTCCATCTAAATGCCCATGTGTGTCATGCAATCCACCCAGTTTTGGATGCCATTCTTTCTAATACTCTTCTCTCTGTGAAATTTAAGGTTCTTTTGCGTCTTCCACTTTTCCTGCAATACTTATAAAATACAGAATGGTAATGACAATGTATGCATTTAGTAAATATTTACCAGGATGAGAGAAAAAAAACCTAGTATATTACTTGGCAAACCCAAATTATATAAACATGCATCTATTATTCCTGAAACTTAAGGACTGAAAAAATTTTATTGAAGGTTTCTAGAAAATCAAGAGATAGTGCTAAGAAAATCAAGTGTAAATAATATTTACATCTTACTCCCTGGTTATATTGAGATACACTCGACACACAGCACAATGTAAGTTTAAGGTATAAGGGCATAATGACTTGACTTACACGTATTGTGAAATGATTACAATTTAGTTTAGCTGACATCCATCACTTTGTACAGATACGAAAAGAAGAATACAAAAGAAAATACAAAAAGAAAGAAAGAAAAAGAAAATTTACATTTTGCCTAAAACAGAAAGCCTTCAATGACCCATGCCTCCTCCGAACGATATTCTGAACTCTATGCTCATATTTAAGATGAAGTAATGGTTCGGATTCACAATATCCTTTAAAAATACGTCACTGTTCAACAACAGGCATGACCCCTGGCCAGCGTTTCTCAGGCACTTCTGATCGATTTTATTGGGCAGCCCCGTGCAAAGCGCTCTCTTGGCGAGGGGGTGCCCACGTACTGTACCTCTTTTGACTGCAGAAGGGAGCACTTGGGAATCTTCCCCCAGTAGTCGTCATCCGGGACAAGTTTGTCATCCATCAGACGGTAAATGCAGTTTGTTTCAATTATGGCTGTTTCATAAAGTTCATCTTCCTTTGGGTCTCCAGCAGCTTTGGGAGAACAATAAGACAGTATGACATTTTACACTGAAAAGTGGCTGGTTTAGAAGAATGACGTAGGGGATAAGAAAAGTCTCGCGATTCTCTGAAATACAGTAAACTCTTACACTGGTAATTGGTTTGGCCGCCCAGAAGCTTCCAGAAGTCTTTGGCCGCATGAGTGTGTGTGTTAATTCCTTCTTCGATAGTCTGGACATAGGTAGCTCTACAACCAAGTTCCCTCTTTGTCTGAATTAAACTTGCGAGTTCGGAGGCCTAGGGAAAGGGAGGAGCACAATTACCTAGGCAGACGAGCCTGTGGGGAGGCAGACGGCACATACTGAAGTCGGAGGCCAAAAATGGCGGCTCTGGAGGAAGACCATGCGACCACAGGGGCTGCAGGCACCGGTTCTTGGGTATTTTCAGCAAGGTCAAGAGAATGGAACTCAAGGATCAAGGGGTACAATTCTCTAGAGCAACAGTTCTTTATTTTCAAATTCAATAGATCACTCGTGAAGTTCCGGAAAAATACCCATTCTCTGGGCTTTTGCCCATGAGATTCTCATTCAATAAACCTGTAGCAGCATTTCATAGGTACCTGGGATAAATGGCTTTGAAGTGATGTGCCAGTTCCTTTTTCACACAGGAGTGAGAATAGGACTTAAAAACTGGCGAGAGAGGTCATAATCCTTCTAAAACATCCCACTCAAGCACCTAACGAATGCTTGTTTGAGAGACATCCAGCAAAAGAAATACTGCCTCTCCCTTCTCGTGTGAATGAAACATTTGGCATCTGAGAAGCCTTGTAAAGACCTAGCAACTAGTAGAACATTCTATCGGTGTGTAAAGGAGATGCTTAACTGAACAATTTTTATTTTCGGATACCAACCTTTGCCTTTTCTATGACATTTGCGAACTCTCCTACCCACACGAAGCAGTAATGGGGAGAGAGCAGGAGGAAGCAGTCCCCACTGTTGAGTGACGAAGCTCGAGGTTCAACCAGTCTGGTCTGCACGTGTCTTCTTCCTGTAAGGCAGGAGGCAAAGGGTCGCCATCTTCCCAGACAGGAGAACTCTCCAAGCCACAGGAAGGACCAGGAAGCCCCCCTGCTACAGACTCTTGCAATTCTAAAGATTCTCGTCTACCATTATCTGTTCCATGACGCACAGTGGTAGAAGGGAGTTTCTAGTGATGGCCTTCTAGATTATTCTCCCTTGTTAGTGCTTTCCTAAATGTCATCGTGTGTCTTAGGACCACCACGGGGTCCTTTTACAGCACATGTGTGGATTAAGTTTCTGCCTCCAGGAAAGTTAGCAAATGTGCTCCTTTCCCCCTTTTAACTCATCTCCTGTCCTTTCTCTGTGCTCAGCCCACCTGCTGCATCTCCTAGCCCCTGCCAGCCATGCTGCAGGTGAGGGCATGCCTTCCCACAGCTGCTTCTTCCTGGAGTTTGCACACTAAACCCAGGGCAGCCTTAGAGGGAATCAGCTCGGAGGGAAGCACTGCTCTGTGCTGCTTTCCGCACCTTCTCCTGAATGACTATTGATTTAGGCCTTTCCACAGTCACACTGATAGTGTCATCTCTGGGTCACAACCTGGGAATAGACATTGGTTCTTTGTGCGTGTCACTAGTCCTCCGAATGCACTGAAAAGGCCGGTGGTCATGCAGAAACACACGGGACACCCTCCGTGAAGGATATTCCATCCAGCTTCCTCTTGATGATTTCTCTAGAGTTGCCACTCGGAGGCAGCGAAGGCTCTCCTCACACCCATGGCCTCTCTGGTCGTCTCCCTTGCTACTGACAGAGACGGTGCTGGAGTGGAAATCCAGGTCGGCTTCATCTGCCTCTGCTTTCCTTGGATTCCTTCTGTAAGAACTTGCCTCTCTCATAGTCCATAGTCTCTCATGCTTCATTCCCCCTTCTGATTACCCCCCTTTCTTTATCCCTTTCTTCCCCTACCGATCATCCTAGTTCTTATGTTCCATAGATGAGAGAAACCATATGATAATTGTCTTTCTCTGCTTGACTACGGACTCTGAGAAACAAACTGAGGGCCTCAGAGGGGATGGGGGTGGGGGAATGGGATAGACTGGTGATGGGTAGTAAGGAGGGCACGTATTGCATGGTGCACTGGGTGTTATACGCAACTAATGAATCATCGAACTTTACATCGGAAACCGGGGATGTACCGTATGGTGACTAACGTAATATAATAAAAAAAATTAAAAAAAAAAAAAAAAGAGCTTGCCTCTCTGCCTCAGGCCCACACCGGCCTTGTTCACCTCAGCGAGGAGAACTGAGTGGAGAGCGCCCCCATGAGGACTTAGGGGACATCTGGAACTTCATGACAGTGTGGTAGCAGAGCTCAGGGAGCAAGGGGAGGTGGCCGCAGAAGTTGAGCTTCTGGAATGGGAAGAGACCTGGGTTCCAATCCGACTCTGCCACTCAACAGCCGCCATGACCTCAGGCACGTGACCAACCTCTCCAGGCCTTACCATCTCCCACCTCACAGGAGTTTTGTGAAGCTCATGTGACAGGAGGTAGCAGAGCGCCCAGCACACAGCAGGTTCTCGAAAAGCATGTGTTCCCTCCCCCTTACATTCAGGCTTCCCGACGTCACCAGACTAAAAGCCCTGATCCACGTGTGGCTCCTCCCCGTGGGCCCTAGGTACCTTTAATCTGTAACAACATCAGCTTCTTGTAGGGCACGGCGCTATTGTTGGAATTCTG
This sequence comes from Ursus arctos, assembly GCF_023065955.2. Taxonomy (NCBI): domain Eukaryota; kingdom Metazoa; phylum Chordata; class Mammalia; order Carnivora; family Ursidae; genus Ursus; species Ursus arctos. The sequence goes on from NW_026622986.1 coordinate 8,241,926, forward strand.
TTCCGTCAGGTTGACGCTCCGCAGGCTGACGTTGCTGAAGTTTTCTTTACTGGCTAAACCCGCCAGAGTGACTTCGGAGAAGTTGGAGTTGGAGGACACTGGGAGGGTCGAATAAGGAAACAATGGGGGGCGGGCAAGATGGGCAGGTGAAATGACAGCGTTCACCATCAGAGATTCATAATCGACTGGCTTTTTCTTAGAAAGTTAATCCCGAGGGGGAGGACATCCTCAGGTCTGATTGACAATGCGGTTCAATGCTGAGCCACTGTACCAGGACTTAACTCCGTACTGCAAGTATCGGCTGCTTGTGGCCACACGTCACACCCCACCTTGCAGGGGGCCAAGAATCGAGGGACAATGTGCACCAGCTACTTTGGTATAAAATCAGGAGCTGGACACACGTGTTGCAATTCCACTGAAAACTGACAGAATTCCTAACAATGCATAGATGGTAACGCAAACACACTCACAAGGAAGACCATGAGATGTCTTTCAACAAAAGTCTTTATACGCAGAAAAGCAGGCACTCTTGTAGGGATGGATTAGTCCTAACCTTTTTCCTGGAGGCAAAGTGATCAACTAGGTATCTCTTGAGGTCTTCTGCTCTCAGAGTTAAGACTGTCATAACACGATGCTGGGTTTTCCACGTGCACCAACAAATGTGTACGTGTGACTCATCACAAAGCCATCCCCAAGCCCCCAAAAGTGGAGGTAGAGGAAAAAGACCTAAAGTTTGTGCCAATAGCCTTTACTTCTTCAGTAGATTGTTTTAAAGATATGTCTGTGCTACAGAGAAATTCGGAAAATGATTTTGCTGGGATTAGGGTCTTACGCTACATGACAGTTCGTATGGCATAGCGGTTTTGAAATGTATTTTCTTAGTCAATCAGTTATAACGAAAAGACTCAACCACTTCATGTAAACACTACATTTCTAAGAAAAACGTTCGGAAGTACGTGTGTGAGCGCTAAAGGAAAACACGAACTGTAGCAAGAATGTTCAAGCTAGCAAGATGGTGCATGCCCTAATTACCTCCACCTCCCACTGTGTCAGAACGAGGGAACCCCACCTCATCAGGCTGAGGGGAGCAGAGCGGCTTAGCCTGAAGTGGGACCAGGGCACAGAGCTACCTGTTCCCCACCTCTCCCCCAAGGCCCCTATGCTACCCAATCCACGTCCCCCAATCCGAGGCTCCTGAGGCTCCCCTGTCAAAAGCAATTTGGAAAGCACTGGTTTATGCGTTAATTAATTATATGAAAATCTAGGATTAGGCGAAGCAGTAATTTGGGACATTTTCTCATGAGAGATCAAATGATTTGCTCTTGAACAAGATTAATTGCAGGAATTCCTGTGTTTGGGCCCTACAGAGCTGAAAATGGGGTGAACTACGAAGCCCAGAAGCATCCTTCTCCTCCAATCTCTTGAAAGGAAACTCAGCAAAACAGGGTAATTTAAATGAGCCCAGTGAACAGATGCTCCACGCTCTGGGAATTTCTGCGCAAAGCCTCTCCATGCCAGGCAGGGGCGCGCGTACGGGTGCAAACGCCTCGGTTTTATTGGGTGAGTGTCTTTTGAGCACATGATTGGCCTTAGCAAGGCAGAAAAAGATGATGAAAACCACCTCATCACCAGACCCCAACAAAGAGGCAGGATGGTGGTTCCACATACTCACTCTTTTCTACTTTCATCCGCTTCGACTCCATGAAGGCCACGTTTAATCTCTGCTCCGTGTATTCCTGAAGGAGATCTTCTCTGGCTGCCAGCATTTTCAAGGGGTTTTTGGAAGCCTGCACCCGACGCTTGGGCCTCACTGCACGCTTGTGCTCGGCCACAGAGGAGGTCAACCTGGGCAGCAAAGTGGAGTTGTAGGCTTGGTCTACATAGCGTCCACGCCTGGTTTATTTGGGGGTCTCTGACCTGAAATCACAGTCTCTACAATTTTATTTCCTGATTTCGTTGTAAGTCTTACAACTCTTCCTCCTGCCTGCCATTCCCTGACATGGAGACATAGAATCTGGGAGATGGGGATTCAGGCCCGTTTAGTCTGAGATCTCAGAGGCCCCCAGCCCCACACACCATGCCCTGTGGTCTCCCCCTGGAAGTGCATCTGGCGCTTCAAGGGGCAGCACATTCCACTACCAGACAGCTCCGAAGGGTAGGAAGCTCTTCCCCACCCTTATCACACCCAGGGACCCTTCCTGCTTCTCCTGTTGGAATAGTACACACGTCTACTTCAGTCCCTGGCGAGCCCTTCAAGAATTTACAGCCAGTCATTGCTTCTCGATTTCTCTTTCCTCCAGACTAAACTTTGTTTTTACACAACTGGTTTTCAGACACCTTAGGAACTCCCCCGCAACCAGCCTCCTCTCGACCCTTTGCGCATTTCTGAAAAGTAACCACTGCTTTGAAGAATATATTGAAACAAAGTAGGTCCAAGAAGCCAACTATAACTGCCATAAGCTCCCCCGACTCTCTGGGGGCAGAAAGACACGGGGAGGTGCTCGATCCAGTCACATAGTTTCCTGACAGATTCCACTCCTGCTCTCAATTTCCAACAGCCTCTGTGCTGTTCTGTATAATACTGTCCTCTGTGTGAGAGTGTGTGTATAAATATATGCACATATAGCTACAGCGATCATGATTGAAGGAATGACATCTGGGTCGGGAGAAATAATTGTGTATGCAAATACACAAACTTTCATTTAAAGGTGGGAAATGGCAAACTGTTCATTTTTTAAGATAGAAAATTGAAAAAAACTGAAAAAACAGATACATGCAAAAAATATATTTGGAGCAGCTTACAGGAAAATGTATGATGACCCCACAGTCTTCTGGAAGAGACAGTCTCTCGGATAAATTTGCGGGGAATAGACAAATGTGGTTCATGGCTGTGAGCAGAGCCTGCCCCACATATATTCTCCCTGGCTTCCGGTAAAACAAAACAAAACAAAACAAAACAAAACAAAACAAAAAAAAACCTTGACACTGGTCTGAAGGGCATCCAGAGACCAGCTCTGGCCAACCAGCACCTTCTAGTCCCTTGGCTACAATGATTGCTTCAGGGCTGGGCTTGGACCCTAGAAAATCAAGCCTGGAACTTGTGCTGGAAGGAACTGCTGAGAAGAGAAGCTGCCCGTGCTGGAGTGGCCAAGTAGGTACGGAAACATCCACGCTGGGGTGGCCATCGTCCGCCGCATGCTTGCAGCTTGGCCGCAGCAAAGCAGCCCAAAGGAAAACAGGCAAGAGAGAGACCTCATTCTGAGAAGCCTCTGGAACCTAGTTCGCACCTGCACTTTTCAGAGTGGACCTTAAGTCCCTCCACACCTTTCTTTTGCTGAAGTCAGTTTGACTTGGATTTGTCTCTGGCACCTGGAATCCTAAAGCCATAATCGCTCTCCTTATGCGGTTTAGTCATATCCTGTGTGAAGAGCGACATGTGGGCATCCCTGAGAAGACTCTCAGATCTATTCATTTCATACATCATTGTAAGTTAAGTAACATGCCTTATTGATTTTCTAGTTGGTTGTAAGAGTCTGAGCCCATGGGATCCAAATATTTTTCACAGTTACAAGTAAGAGTTCAATATGTCAGATGAAAGACAGTATAGAGATCTCTGGCTAAATTTATGTTCATCTGAAAGTCTGCAAAACAATATTCAATTATGTGAAAAGTCCAGTGGCATTACTTTAATGGGCCAGGGCAAACATCCGTGGCACACGCTGTGTGCACGGACCTTCCACCCGTGCGCACATCCGCTCTGGAGCACGCGTGTTTTATTCACCCCACGTGTCTGGCTCTGGAGAATCATCATGTGTCTGTAAGGAAGTTCTATGGCAGAAGGAGGTGGCAGCGAGGGAAGGTCCTTGTGGAGGTACCGTGTGGCGGCTGACCAAGGAATCAGCCTTTCTCAGTGGGTGAGAGATGGAAACTGAAATAACTCACTTAGGGGCATAAGGATCGAAAATGACATCGAAATCCTCGTCCAGCTCCACGGGGCTTCGCGGCACGGTGTCATCCATGCTGCGGTAAAATCTGGCAAAGGTCTCATCGTCGTCTGGCTTCATCACCTCTTTCACAGATTTGCCAGTGACTGTGAGTACCGTCTCCTGCATCCCACCAACTACGAACAGATGGAGCGAGTACGTGACATCAGATTTGTGTCAAAACGCTACCCCAACTACACTTCGTGGTATCTTCAAAATTATTTTCCCCCTACATTCCAGGAGTGCAGAGAACATGATAGTGATGCCCCAGGTCCTTGGATGCTTCCTGGGCCTTCCTTGACTCCCCCTGGAAGGACTGTCCATCTGCAAAAACCTCACACACACAGGTGGTAGGAGAGAGGGAGGCAACGAAAGCCCACCAAGCATTTCTGAACTGGTTCCTTTGACTACTAGAGGCAGAAATGGCCTCAGCCTCATTCTAGATCAGAAATTGGTAAAAACTTTTTCTGGAAAGGGTCACATAGTAAACATTCTGGGCTGTGCGTGGGAGGCTAATGGCCTATGTTGCAGGCACTCAGCTCTGAGTGCTTCACGATACATTAACAAGTGCGTGTGACTTCGTGCCAAACAAACTTCATTAACGAAAACAGGTGGAGAGCTGGATTCGTTTCCTGACCCGCTGAGCTAGACCACCACTGCATATAGGTAATAAGCTTTGAGTTGTTTGAACTCCTTGCCTTGCCGGTTTCATTATTATACTACATTTTTATGTTTCTGGTATAAAGCGGCTGTCTACATTATCTCCAACCTATTAGGAGGTCACTGTCAACGGCAGCGACTCCCAGTGCTTAGTATTCAATCAGTTTCAAGTAGTGGACATTTCTCTTTAAAGATTTATTTATTTATTTTGAGAGAGAAAGAGAGAGAGAGCGCGTGTGCATGCAAGTGGGGGGAGGGGCAGAAGGAGAGGGAGCGAATCCTCAAGCAGACTCTGTGCCGAGCGAAAAGTCTGATGTCGGGGCTCGATCTCACGACCTTGAGATCATGACCTGAGCCAAAATCAAGAGTCGGTTGCTCAACCAACTGAGCTACCCAGGCGTCCCTCAAGTACTGGACATTTCTATTAAGAGATGACACAGTTCTGCATATTATTCCTTTACTTTGTATACTTTGTGGATCTTTGTACTGAAATATTTATTTCGACGTTTATTCAGAAATCACTTCCAATATGTCATCTAACTACCTTATTAGAAATTGACAGGGGCGCCTGGGTGGCACAGCGGTTAAGCGTCTGCCTTTGGCTCAGGGCGTGATCCCAGCGTTATGGGATCGAGCCCCACATCAGGCTCCTCTGCTATGAGCCTGCTTCTTCCTCTCCCACTCCCCCTGCTTGTGTTCCCTCTCTCGCTGGCTGTCTCTATCTCTGTCAAATAAATAAATAAAATCTTTAAAAAAAAAAAAAAAGAAACTGACAGATAGGGGTGCCTGGGTGGCTCAGGTCATGATCCCAGGGTCCTGGGATGGAGCTCCGCGTCGGGCTCCCTGCTCAATTGGGACCCTGCTTCTCCCTCTGCTTCTGCCCCCTGGCTCATGCTCTCTATCTCAAAAAAATAAATAAAATCTTTAAAAAAAAAAAAGAAACTGACATATACAATTTAGAGTTCATCGGGTGCGAGATCATGTCAATTTTGTGTAATATCTGCTTTCAAGTATAAAAGCGAAGTTACTGTTCCCAGTCCTGATTCTGTGGCATCCTGAAGACTGAGAGTCAGGAACTAATCTTAGTGGAGGCCCCCAATCCAGCACAGTAGGGCGTGCATCAGACCTGGGTCATCTAATCATTCCTGACTTCCTTTTAAAAATGGTAACAAAGATAATGCGTTCACCATGAATCGGTGACGTCAAACAGAAAGACGACAGTTTAGCTGAGGAGAAAAAGTCATCAGAATTGCGATTTAGAGACTTCGAGAGAGGAGCAGGGGTTTTTTTTGTTTTTTGTTTTGTTTTGTTTTTACATTTCCTTAGCTACTCATTGAAATATGATTCACCGGGTGCTACAAGCTCGAACCCCGAAGCTTCCCCCCGGCTTCTGGTCTGTACCTTTGTTATTCAGCCTCCTTAGAAAGGTTTCCAGCCTGTCCAGCTTCAGGTCCGATTCCAACTGCATGTCTGGTCTGGCTTCGATATCTAGGCAAGTGGAAACCATCCATGAGAGAGCGCCACGGGGACTCTTCTGGTCTTAGACCCATGGGCATATCGGGTGCCTCGGTGACTTACCTTCCAAGGGTTTAGAAACTGGTGTGGTGCCCCTTGTTTTACTGCAAAGAGGAGATGCTACTGGAGTTATGGCCGTGGGTGATGCCAGACCTGCAGAACGTCAGAGGAGCTAGTTAGTACCCCAGGATCGCTTCCGGAAATCCCCAGGACCCTGTGGATCTCGATCAGTCCTAATGTAGGCTTTACAACGTATGGACTTTACACACACGCATGCACGTGCACACACACGTACATTCGGCAGGCATCGTGGCTCCACGGGACAACTGCAGACGTAGATAGATTTGTTTAGTTTCTAAGGACTACAGTGGCTGAGAGGCTGCCACTCCAAAATGAACAGTGAAGACAGGTGAGAAAACGTGCCTGTAACACGTTTAGAACAGGAGAGTACATAATGCGTCAGAATATACTTGAACACATAGAATTGTGAGTCCTCAAGGCCCTTCACGGTGAGCAAAGTACATCTGCACCACAACCCACAGAGGATGTGGAGATGGGCTGTGTCACACCAGCTGCCAAGTGGCCCCTGGCACTGGGGACCTCCTGCAGGCTGAGACAAAGCAGGGGCAGTTTGGCTTTTGGGGGCATCAATCAAGAGTGTGATTTTATTGAGTAATAACTTAAGGACTACTAACCTTTCAGAAGAAAGACACAGAAAAGGATACATTCAAATTCATTTATGATTGCTGAAGGGTCGTATCCATGTGACCTGTGGCTGGGAACTAGCTATATGCTTTCACACATTTATCAAGAAGCAGACTGGGGGGGGTGGCGCCTGGGCGGCTCACTTGGTTAAGTGTCTACCTTTTGGCCCAAGTCATGATTCCAGGGTCCTGGGATGGAGTCCCGCATGGGGCCCCCTCCTCAGCGGGGAGTCTGCTTCTCCCTCTGCCTGCCGTTCCCCCTGCTCGTGCTCTCTCTGACAAATAAAAAAAATCTTAAAAAAAAAAAAAGGCAGAGTAGGGAATCTTTTAACCGTGTAAAGGTTAGGGACATAGGAAAGAAAGGCATTCCAGCAAAGAGAGGGTAACTGACTGGAACAAGAAACCTTAATAAAGATAAAGATAAGTACTTTTCCCCTCACCTAAGTAGAAGGGATTGCAAAGGAGAGTAACTAGTGCATTTACAAAGAACAAAATGAGTTGTTAATGTTCTTTATGTTCATTTGCAGTAAATGTGAAATCGTTAGATGACATTGCCACTTGACGCATCCCTCAAAGAACAGCATCTGGAGAACACACGTAACTCACTATTGTTACTAGGAAAAATAAATGAATGAATCGCTCTGCTCCTTCCTCCTGTTAGCTGGAGACGGATGTATAATAAATAGCGTAAAACTTTTAAAGCAAAGTATTGAAATGTGGTTTAAAACCTCAGTTTTAGGCAATATTCTATAAGTATTTCTTAATAGGTACATATATTCGTTTGATGGTATCTATAAAAATTAAAACATTTATTTCAATTGCCAAAACTGCAAAGGGTTTATATCGGTGAGAAAGCAAACTTTCTTGAAAGATAATAAAGTAAAACCTCCGTATAACACCCAGTGCACCACGCGCAACTAATGATCATGGAACTTTCCATCAAAAACCAGGGGTGTACTGTATGGTGACTAATATAATGTAATAAAAAAATATTATAAAAAAAAAAGTAAAACCTGGTATCACAGGCGGCACAGGTGCCGTAAATCATCACCTACTAAAAGGATGCACAGGAGACATCAGAAGAGTTCCTAAGCACTGAGGTCATTGACTCTGAAGGTTGGAGAACTCTGGCCCTTCTGGACCATCAGGGCGCCCCCTGCTGCCCACTCAGGCCGCGACACGTGCAAGAGCTCCCAGGGGTGGGCCTTGTCTTTCCCAACTACAGGCAAGCGTTTTTCCCTAACGGTGGAGGGCATATCGATTTAAATTACACAACACTATTAAACAAAGCTCTCCCCAGACGTCTTCTCAGTGAATTCTACCTGCAAAAGCCAGTCACCTCCTCTCTTCAGAGACATTTGCACAGCTCCCTTGTTCAAAGGCATATTTTGAGTACTTTCAGAACAATCGTGGACTACCACAGGAACTAGGGTACTAACTGTTAGGTACGCTCTAGGAACATCAAAACGTCTTCAGGAAGCGAGGGAATGAAAATCAGGGCTGAAACGCAGCACCGCACTGAGCCGAGAAGTCTCTGCGGCTGTGGGGCTGTGGCTTGGGGGCTCTTTTGCTCTGCAGGGTGGGAGCGCGGCACGCTGGCTGCCACGTTACTGCCAACCAGAAAGAACTGATTCCAGTGAAACAGGTAACTCAGCAGGTGATAAAAAATAGAAGAACAGGATGCAGTTTCTTCATGAGATTAAAAGTATAAGAAAATTATTTCCTGAGCAAGCCATATATAGCACCTGTTACATAAAGATCCTGGATTTGCTCAAGCACTGTGAACGCAAACTCCTGCACCACGGGAATAAGAACTTCTCTAACCTTGTTCTCCAAACGGCAGGAGAGCAAACCCACTTCCTCTGACATCACTGCGGACAAGGGCAGTGTATTTGGTAATAACGGCCTGCTTACAAATAAACAGTAATTTTTAAGATGGAAGAGGAAGAAAGAAACCAAAGTAAAAGGTTATCGGGATAAACGTCCAGGAAGATAGGGACTCTGGTTCAAGTTCCCAGCTTGAGTATGTAACCAGCGTAGGTCGCAGGGTCTGCTTTTGTTAACACAGGGATGGGGCAGAGGCCAAAGTTGTTTAACATGAGTATACAGGTCTGTGTTCTGATCAAGAAAATACGCAACTAGTACCTCATTTGGTGGGAGCAAATTATCTTCTGTTTTCTTCCACCCAGATTTGAGTTAATCACAATTCAGGGTTTCCCCTCCCTTCCCTCTGCAAATATTTATTTTGCACCTACAATGAGTTAGGCACTATTTATAAATGAGGACCCTGAAAGGTTTCCCGGGAAGAGAAGCACGAACTGGGAAAGCTGATGACAACATACGATGGCTCAAGTGCACGTGAGCACCTTCATCACTCACTCAGGAAATTTGTTTTAAACAATACCTTAGAAAATGAAGGTATATGCATATAGGTGATGAAGGAATCCCAGGTTTTAACCATTTCCCACTGGATACGGAGCCTCACAGCTTTACTGACCAAGTGAGACATTGGTCAGTTTCATAAATCTTTCAATCCTGGCTTCTTGTCAGTTCTAAGAGCTCAGCGGCAAAGAAATGGCTGTCTGCAGGGAATCCCACTTCCTCAGAACGGCACACATCTTTTAAACATCTACTAAAACCTATCTGGAAATAGGGCTTTGTAAGCCAGCAAACTCCAGTTTGGTGGAAAGGGACCTAGGAATTACTCTAAAAAAGGGAAGACATAAACTCGTTCTTCATTGACAAAGGCTTATTTGGGTTAACCGATTGCCAGATGGCAAGAAAATGAAAATAATTTAAATGCAATTATGGGAAAGGACTGAGATTTGTTAGAAGATTTGCAATTGCTTTTGAAACCTATGCTCAACTTCCAAATGGCTAAATTTTGAAATGTGACTAATTGAATTATACTTCCTACATGAAGATGATGCTATCAGGAAGAAAACGTTTTCAGGAGGAATAGCTCACAGAATCTGTCCCAAAAAACATTTACACAACTTCAATAAGAGTAAAAACTAAAAAAGACCATGGCTTGATTTTTTCAATTGAGTTAACACATGCCATCCTCCCCTCCGTGGGCACCGGAGCGCGTGCCCTCCCCCCGCATGCGCACCTGTTCACACGTGCCCATGCGGCACACACGCAGCGTCTGTGCCCCCCACCCCCGCGCGCGCATGCGCCCCGCCCCCACCCCCGCGCGCGCGCACGCGCACTCCGACCTTTCTTCACCATTCTGCCGGCCACTGTAAACTGGGTGGAATCGTTGGCCGCTCCTTTGCCTTTTGTCTTCCAGGCTTCTTCTCTCACAGTGATGAGGTGCTTCCTCTCCTCGATAGTCATCTGGCTCTCTCGACTTTCTGTGACCCGCTGTTTATAAAGCGTGCCAGGGAGAAAATGGGACAGGGAAATGAGAGAGACGTGAACCTCAGCATGTAGCATCTTGTGAGCCCAAGAGCAGGCAACAAACAGGACCGTTACACGCTCCCAAAATGTCCGTAACTGTTCTAGCTGCAAGAGGTTTGGCGTCCCGACTTCCAGCTTCGCTGAGAGATCCCCAACGACACCCAACCTTTAGGTTAAAACTTTGAGTTTTTTTTTATTCACCCATTTGTTTGGAATACTGGAACACCAAAATGATACCTTGTAAAAATAAACAAAAATAGAGACTCTCTTCATGCCATCAATTTAGAAGTTGCTCAGTTTTACCGAGCTAGCTAAACTCAGTTGATTAGGAAATTTTATCCATCTATTCTCACAAAAGACATGGTCCATCCAGAAAATCTCACCCACTTCACGAGGACCATGGTCAATTATAAAAGAGAGGGGGGGAGCCTGGGTGGCGCCGTCGTTAAGCATCTGCCTTCGGCTCAGGGCGTGATCCCAGCGTTCTGGGATCGAGCCCCACATCCGGCTCCTCTGCTGGGAGCCTGCTTCTTCCTCTCCCACTCCCCCTGCTTGTGTTCCCTCTCTCGCTGGCTATCTCTCTGTGTTAAATAAATAAATAGAATCTTTAAAAAAGAGAGAGAGAGAAAGCAGAGTAGGAATAAGGTGTGCCACGAGAAGGTTTTCTGGAACTCCACACGCTTTCTCCTAGGCGAGACTGTTACGTGGGCAGTTAGGGAAGCAGGTCAGCCCCTGGAAGGGACTTCTGGGTCCCAGCGTGTCTGACACTGAAGATGAATCGTGCTATGGACATAACCTACATACAGACTAACATTTCTGCTTTCAAAATCTGCTTTCAAAAGCTTCTAATTGGGGTTCTAGAGATAACTGCCTCTTCGGTTTCTAAGGCCTTGGTGAACTGATCTGGCCTGGGAGCAAGAGGCTTAGGGGACGGAGAGAGGCCGGGAGAGGGGAGGAGCTAGGACAGGACTGCGCTGAGGTAAGAGGGGGAGCAGCAGGAAGAGGTGGAGGACCGGGCACAGGGTGCTGGGGTCAGCAGAGGGGAAGGAGTGTGCCGGGGACAGAGTGTGTGGGTGATGCTGGCGGGAGACACCAGGGTGGGAGGTCCTCAAGGCTGGTGGGGCAGACTTCGCTTTCCCTTCCCCTCCACGCTGTCTCTCCTCTCACTACCAACCCCTCTCAGAGTTACTTGGAATTAGGGTCAAATTAGGCACAAATCATGAGGGAGAAATGAAAGAAAAGGGCTTTTTAATTTTTGGATAATTTTTTACTTGGATACAATTTAAAATTTATCACGTGGCAGGGAGCACAGGACAGGGAGAGGGGGGCAGGTGCTGAGGAAGGAAGAGAGGAGAAGCCTCCTCCCCGGAGCAGAAGGAGCGTCCCTTGCCTGCTCCGCTGTCCACCCCAAGGTCGCTCCTAAGACAGGGACTCTGAAGCTGCTCGGGCCTCCTGGCCCTGTGCTCCGCTTTCGCCTCGGCCCCTTCTCAGACCTGCGGCGGGCCGTTCCTGCTGGCGCTTTGCTTTCACACTACAGATGAGCTCGCCTTAACCTCTTCTGGAGGGTTCCCCAGCTCCTCTTCCCTTGTTAGGAGTTTTCCCTTGGATAAGACGCAGCAAAGGTCAAGGTGATCATAGACCTTCCACCGACCACAGTCAGAAAACCAGCAGAGCCCCAAGGGGAAGGCCGTCCAACTGACTTCCCCTAACTGACCAACAGAAAAAAACCCTTCTAGATTCAGCAAGAAAGTAAAGATCGGCAAAGTTCACCCTCCTCAAGTTCTGGAATGATGGCGGGTGATACAGGAGAGGGTTCTTTCCCTCCTTTCCAGGAGAGATGTGCAGAAAACCACATCTGCACCGGCCACATTCGGGTTAAGCCATGAGCGTGGACTTTTCCACCCTCTAGTTCATGAATCCTTTACAGATTTCGTCTACAGAGCCATCAGAGCCAGAACTGATTTTGAGATCCTTGGTAATTTATATTAGGTGAAAAACCCCTTTCCTGAAGAGACATGGCAACCAAAGGCAAGGCCTGAGCCTGGCTTAGATCCTAGACGGGGTGGGGTGGGGGCTAGAAGGGACCTGGCTGGAGGGGAATGGACACAGCTGCAAATGGGCTGTGGATTAAACACTGCATCAACGTTACATTTCCTCCTCTTCCTCACTGTATTGTGGTCACGGAAGTGAGCTAGACCGAATGTCTGCGTGCCCCGAATTTCATATGTTGAAACTTCATCCCTAGTGTGATGTCTTAGGAGGTGGGGCCCCTGGGAGGTGTTAGGTCAGGAAGGTGGAGCCCTCCTGAAGAGGAGTAGAGCCCTTATAAAGGACACCCCAGAAGGCTCCGCTGCCCGTCCCACCATGTGAGGACAGTCACCACGTGAGGATGCGGTGAGCAGATGGTCCTCTACAAGCAGCAAGCGGGCTCTCACCAGACATGGAATCTACAGGCACCCTGATTTTGAACTTTCAGCCTCCAGAACTGTGAGAAATCAATTTCTATTGTTTCTAAGCCACTCAGTCTATAGCATTCTGTTAGGGCAGCCCCACCGATGTATATCGTGTGTGTGTGTACGAGACAGAAGGGGAAGGGGGGCGTCAGCAGTGGGGGTGGGCACAGGGTGGAGGGAGGACAGGAGACCGGAGCGGGGGCAGCAGGCGAATGCCAACAGTTGGTGGCTGTGGTAAAGGGTATGTGAGAGAGCCCTATCACGCCCCCTTTTTGTAAGTTTTAAATTTTATCAAAATAAAATATTATCCCAAAGTTAAAAACCCTTTTCCTTCACTTTTCCACTTATGACTGGTGAGATGACCCCAAACTCCAAGTAAGTCTCTGAATCAAATACCCTTATTATATAAACTCTGAGGTTGACTGGCCGGGAAGACCTCATCAAATTCCAAAAAAAGATAATGCATTTTCTTTGAAAATGGAGTTTCAGGACTGAATTTTAATCAAATCAATATTGCACTTGGCTTAAAATATTTTGAAAAAACATACGAAGTGCCAAGAAAGTTTGCTCCTCCAAAGATCCAGACATCGCTAGTTCTGCTGAACTTGGTAACACATCTCCAGTCTTGGGTGTGGTGGCGGGGTGTAGTTCATGACTCAAAAAAATGGCATCCCCGAATCCACAGCTCCATTTCCCAAAGCGCTCGGATTCCCCGGGAGCTGCTGCAAGAACGGGGAAGCGACGAGCCCAGGAATGACACAGCTTTAAAGCTTGTCTGCCAGATCTTTGTCAGGGAGTTTTTTTTTTTTTTTTCTTTCTTTTTTACTCCCCTCTCAATGATAATATTAAACATAAAGGTTTTTGCCTCTCTGTCTTAACGCTGCTACTTAATGAAATTGGTTTAGGGTCCCTAATTCCTCTGACTTCAGATGGCTCTTTAATGGAGTAAGAGATATACAGCTTATTTATCCACTGAAAAGATGAATACAATTTCTCACAAGCTGCTATTAAATTTTTGAACTCAAAATATGAGAACAAGCTACACATCTTTGTCCATTGACTTTTTTTTTCACTTTAAATTTCATTATTGTCTTGTCTTGTTTTTCCCTTCTAAGTTTTTCTTTCCTTGTTTAGAGAAGGACATGGTATATATTATAATAAGCATTGTGCCGTTTTCCAGGCTTGTCTAGGTTTAGCTGATGATGGTTAGGATTGACTGGAATAGTAAGAGAGTTGGGGCAGAATATGCATAGAAGTCCTACCCCACCTGTCCTCCACTCTTTCAAATGCAGATCCCATGGATGTGGTACAGAGAGATGGAAACAGCGAGCGAGGGGAGGGAATAAGCATCTGTGTGTTTACCTGTGTGCGTGTGTGTGCACGTGTCTGCATGTGTGTGTGTAGAAGGCAGTGAAACAGCTGGGAAGGAAGGCAGGTCTTAGGGATGGACAGGGACTTGGTAGGACACAGTTTGAAGTCAGACAAAGGGGCATCTGCAAGAATGTTTGCAGGTTACTGCAGCGTTTCTGATGGGTTTGCTTCTGTAAACCTCCTAAGAATGCACACTGCAAATCTGCCCACATGTTGCTGACACAGAGAGGTGATGCAAGAAGAGAGAGAAAATCGAACATGCTTTCCTAGGATTAGTACATATTTAAGGGTAAACTTCTTCCACAACTGGAGAGCTTCACGGATAGAAAATACTGTGATCTGGCTTTTAAATTTTAATCTTATTCACATCTAGTTAAACTAAAGAAATTATAGGAGCATAGATGAAGTAGAAGAAATAAAGTGACAAATCAGTACTTCTTGCTTTTCAAAATTGCTACCACCATATAGAATTCTGTGTACTGTTAAAGCATCGTGGCTTTGCTCCATCCTTCAGTGATTTCAGTCCCTCGTCAGTGCACACAGCCTTCGATGGCCTGAACCACACACAGAGAAAGATCTCAACTGGGCTTAAACCTCAAACTAACCATGGTCTTGCTACCAGCTACCAGCAACTAAGATGAAGGGAGGGGAACACAGGGAAATCTTCTTCTGGTACAGTTGTGAGGCATGTGAGGAAGAAGGAAATGCATGTTAAAGCCCACCAACGAGACAAATGGTCCACTTAGACAGAATGTGTGTGCTGTTGTAATGCTCTGTTTTCTTTTCTGAGCCCCTGCACTAGTGAACACGGATGCCAGGACTTCGGGAGGTAAGGAGTCTCCGAGAACACTGATGAGCTACTGATATAAAGGCTGGTATATCAGATGTTTATCTGGGAAAGTTGTCAAGATATACAAATACAGCATTTTAAGGCTATTTTGATTTTGAAGTGATTAAACATATACTACCTCTGGTAAGTGGTATTTTTCTTGAAACTTAAAAATCTTTGTAGAGATATTCCATGTTCATGGATTGGAAGCTGCAATATTGTCAAGATGCCAGTTCCTTCCAACTTGATCTACAGATTTGGTTCCGTTTCAATCAAAATCTCAGCAAGTTACTTTGTGGATACTGATGAACTAATTCTAAAGTTTATATGGAGGGGGGTAAGACCCAAAACAGCCAACCCAATATTGAAGGAGAAGAACGAAATTGGAGGACTGATACTACCCGACTTTAAGACTTACTATAAAGCTATAGTAATCAAGACAGTATGGTATTACTGACCAAAAAAAAAAAAAAAAAAAAAAAAAACCCCAAAAGACAAACACAAAAACAAACCCAGATCAATAGAACAGAATAGAAAGCCCAGAAATACACTCATATAAATATACTCAACTAACTGTGAAAGGTCCAGGGCAATACAATGAACATAAGACCGTCTTTTCAACAAATGGTGCTGGAACAACTAGATACCTACTTGCCAAGAAAAGGAAAAGAATCTAGACACAGAATTTACACCCTCCACAAAAATCAACTCAAGATGGGTCATGAGTCTAAATGTCAAATGCCAAACTATAAAATTTACAGACGATAGCATGCAAGAAAAATCTAGGTTACCTTGAATTCAATGATGACTTTTTAGAGTCAACACTAATAAAAGAAAGAACCAATAAACTGAAAGTCATTGAAATAAAAAAGCCTTTGC
Organism: Ursus arctos; assembly: GCF_023065955.2. NCBI lineage: Eukaryota > Metazoa > Chordata > Mammalia > Carnivora > Ursidae > Ursus > Ursus arctos. The sequence goes on from NW_026622986.1 coordinate 8,257,722, forward strand.
TCTCTGAAAGCACTGTCAAGAGAATGAGAAGACAAGCCACAGACTGAGAGAAAATATTTGCAAAAGACACGTCGGACAGAGAAATGTGATCCAAAATACACAAAGATCTCTTAAAACGCAACAATAAGAAAACAACCAATTGAAAAATGGGCCAAGATCCAAACAGACATCTCACCAAAGAAGACGTATGTGTGACGACCAAGCACACGGGCAGGTGCTCCACGTCATATGGCAGCAGAGACCCGCAAATTCGGACCACAGCGAGATACCACTACACACCCATGACAAGTGTGCCAAAATCCAGAACACTCACAACACCAAAGGCCGTGAGGATGTGCAGCTACAGGCACTCTGATTTTTGCTGGTGGGAACGCAGACTTTGGTGCAGCCACTCTGCAAGACGGTTTGGCAGTTTCTTACAAAACTAAACATCCTCTTAACACACGAGTCAGCAACTGTGCTACTTGACACCCACGTGGGTTGAAAATGTCTACACAAAAACCTGCGTGTGGATATTTATAGCGACTTTACTTATAATGGCCCAAACTTGGAAGCAACCAAGATGCCCTTCAGTAAGGGAATGGATAAATGGACCGGTATGTGCTTCCTTTGGCAGCTCTTATACTAAAATGGGAATGATACGGAGGAGATCAGCGTGGCCCCTTGCACGAGAATGACATGCAAATTCAGGAAGTGTTCCATATTTTTAAAACAAACAAACTCTGCTCTAAACAGAGAGAATATTGTTCAGCACTAAAAAAAAAAAGAAAAAAGAAAAAAGAAAAAAGAAAAGAAAAGAAAAGAAAAAAGAAAAGAAAAGAAAAGAAGCTATCGAGCCACGAAGACATGGAGAAACCGGAAATGCTTATGACACAGTGAAAGGAGCTGATCTGTAAAGGCTCCATGCTGTATGATCCCAATTAAATGACCTTCTGGAAAAGACAAACCCATGGAGAGAGGAAAGAGACTGCCAAGGATTCGAGGGAGGGAGGTATAAATAGATACGGCACAGAGGGATTTTAGGGAGTGAAACTAGTCTGTATGATACTATAATGACGGATACATGTCGTCATACGTTTGTTAAAATCCGGAGAATGTGCATCAAGACTGAACCCAAATGTAAATTATGGACATTGGGCACTAATGCCATGTCAACGCAGGTTCAACAAATTGGACAAATGTACCTCTCTGGTGTGGGATGCTGATAGTGGGAAAGGCTATGTGTGTGTGTGGGGGGGGTGAGGGGAGCAGAAGGTATACAGATAATCTCTATGCTTCTGGCTCAATTTTGCTGTGAACCTAAAACTCCTTTAAAAAAATAAAGTTTATTTTAAAAAGTATATATACATGTGCATATATATATATAATAAATGTAATTCATATTTAAAGGGTTCAATAATGTATCTTTTCAAGTGTAATATGACTTATTTAGAAGAAACAATCCCCCCCGTCGATGACAGACCAGGAGTTTGCTCCAGATTTCAGACTGTTTTTCGGGGTGGACGCTGCTGTCTGTGTGGGGCTGGGCTCCCAAAGGCCAGCATTCCTAACTGCAGAGGACAACCGGAGAGTGAGGAAGAGGCTGCCTTAGGGGGGGTTCCACCGTGGAGACAGAAGATGAAGTAGGAGGGCCCAGCAGACACCTCGCTCTGACAGCACTCTGTCAATTTCATATCTGAAATGAAGTCTCAGTGCCTCTTCCTCAAAGAACTGTTTTGTCACCACTCGCCCTAAAGGAACAGTAGAGTCATGACATCTTCAGTTAGAGGACACCTTAGAGGTAAGAAAGTCCCAGTTCTGAGGAGCAGACAGAGACCCTCAGAGGGAAATGACTAGGTTAAGTTCCCTCAGACGGAGGGAGGCTAGAATCTGGGATTCATGACAAAGCGGACGCAGGCACTTCTCACAGCTATTTTGACCCCAGGGACATTCCAAGGGGAATCAGACCCAATCACTGGTATTTGGAGCTTTAACAAAGATCACGTGTTATGCACCAACAGAACCCCGCCCAAGCCAGGTCTCCTTTCTGGGGTGGGGGTCAGAGGAAGTAGAGTTCAGATGGAGCGGAAGGGGCAGGGGTCTGTGGTTTCTCATCTCAGGACATCACTGCATCCCAGCTCCTGTCCCAAGAGCTGCTTCCTCGCTGTATCTTCCTCTCTGGCCCGTCTACACCCAACTGCCTCCACCACATCGTCCTTTAAGCAAGACAGCACTGCCTCTGAGCTCGAGCAGAACACTCTGGTGTGTCCCGTGGGCTCCTGACTTACCTTAGGACATAAAGCTCGGACATTAAAAGGGGAAATCTTCCTCTTAAACCAGCTTCACGATGACAAGGTGAATGAATGCCATCAAGTCTACCTAAAAGTCTGTCCCATGGAAGTGATAACCTGTGGGACTGACTCTAAATATATAAAGAGCTGACCACACACACGCTGACACACACGCACACACGCACTGAAATGCAGCAAAGGAGTTACTTCCCCAAATGAAACAAGTCATTCCCTACTGCTCAGAAATTGCAATGAGGCTTAAAATGTGTAGGCTTTTCCTCACCTGATTAATAGATACAAAAGACAGGTGTTTATGGGCAGCAGGAATAGCAGGAGAATAAGTAGAAGCGTATACAGGTTCCTACAGAGCAAAGCAAGAGGATTAGAGGTGAAAAGAGAAGGTTGATCAGAGCTGGGCAGGGGAGGGGTAGAGACAAAACCAAGATTTCTCCACCAGGATGTTAATTTACTCATTGCAATTTCAGCTCTCTTTTCAAGAGAGTCCTATTTGTTTGTTTTCTTAGAGGGCTGACAGAAATCCACACGAGCACAGGAAATAAACCCGAGTCCATTCTGTGCAGTAACTACATGAGTTAATGACCAGATTACCGCAATTTCTATGATATTCAGTTACAGAGAGGGGAACCGTGACATTCATCGACAGTTTCAGCATTTAACATAACATCTCTTAAAGTCTTTAAAGTTTGCCATTATATGATCAAAAACAAAAATTAAAGAAACAGGATAGCTCTCTTCCCTGGAGAGAGATGGCATCTTGCCTGGGGGTAAGAAACCAAACAGCGAGGGCTTAAAAGAGAACCACCAGTGATGAGAATTACACGTGGCGAGGTCGAATCGTGGCTATAACCCAGAGGACACCTATGTTAGAGTCAGGCTTACCCAAAGCAGATTAGAAATGGCACTATCATCTGCAAATCCTCCTTCTTCCTACAGGTTAAAACAAATAGGAAACATTGCAGAGTGCTGCAAGAGTAGGGTTGGGTTAGGGTGTCACAGTCATTTTCAAGGATTTTGTGCCCGGGGTTCAATTAGATGCATGCGCATGCTCACACGGTCCGGTAGCAAAAAACGCCATCAGTGGGATATAATCTTTGATTTGGAGGTCATACCATCAGCCTTTCTCTCCCTCCTCCCCAACTCTTAGAATGGACTCCTTTCTCCTGATTGGGATTTGGAAATGTCAATGTCAGCAATTAGAACGTGAATGTGGCAGATTTACCTTCGCTGAATTTTCAAAAACACGCTCTGGGACATCACCGAGCTCAGTCTGATTCACTGAGCTGATACTCCTGAGCACAGCTGGATATCAAATCCACATCTGTGACTCAGACAGAGAGCTGGGTTGTAATGGCAAACTCCATAAAGGGATCCTATTTCCTGGAAAAAGTCTAACATACTGGAAGATTATCTTAAACTGTATGGGAGTCATGACATGCCTTGATGTCAAACAGGCCAAAACGAGGTTGAAATGTAAAATAATTCCCTGGTACAAATGCATAAATGCAATTGAGTTGTAACAGAGAGACTCCCGCTTTGAAAACTTTGCTTCATTTTTCTCGCTCTCTCTCTTTGGATGGAATGAGTTGGCCTGGAGGGGACGGTGTGCAGATCGTGTACACATTCCAGACAGTGTGCACCCGGCCAAATCTACAAACCACATGGCCTTCCCATCTTCAGAACTAATTAGGTATGCTACGAAAGCAAAAATGCTGAAGTCAGGTTGGCCCTGCCCTGGACTAAACCGAGAACAGGAGAAAGAAGAGAGAAGAGAAGAGTGGCAAGGGGAGAGGAAGGGAGGGAGAAAGAACCCAGACTGGTTGTTATGGGAAATGAGAGAGTTGCCACATCAATGATTTGCACTCTGAAGCTCCAAATCGATTGGGGGGAATCAATTTGGAAAGCAGGGAACTGCTGTTAAGGGAGGTATTCTCTGAGACACGACTAGTCTTTTTGCAGGGAAAGGGAGGCTCTAACTTAGTTCCCCAAATCTATTCATGAGTCAGGAGGTACTTTCTTCCCAGGGAGGATCCGGAACGAGATGCCGGTTAGAGAGCCACACATGTGTTCTGTTTGGGGACAAAGTCTTTGATGGAAACGAGACCCTTACAGATTTTTCAGGGCATCCTCTAACATTTGTTTTTAATGTGGCCACCAGACAATCTAAAATTACTTATGCCGCTCACATTCTATTTTTATTGGACAGCGAGGATATTCACAGGGGCGACGGACGTGATTTATGTACAGTCCTGTCTCTATTTCCTGCCTCCTCTGCATTCCCCCAGGCTGCAACTCATGGGGCTGTGCTTACACCACACAAAAGCTGGGAGGGCAAGCTGGAAAATGTTTGGCTACCACAGTTATGTGCCTTTGATGAATTCACTAACGCTGCCGGAAGTGATGCCCTGACTGTATAACCAGCTCTCGTCTTCTCTTGGTGGAAAAGATGGAAGGTTCCAGAGCTTGCTCCCCTTAGCAGAGCTCTCCATCAGCAAGTCTAGATCCAGCCCATGTAGCAAGATTCCATCTGCATGCACCACATGGCATGAATGTCCTTCTTTCTCTGGGGCAGCTTGCAGACACCCAGCAAGCAGCGGCGGCGTCTCTCAAGCACTCCTTGGCTGTCGGGGGACCTTCTGAAGACAGATTAGGTTGAAGGCACCTCAGATCTGAGCCCAGCAAAGGTGTGACTGAAATATACTGGCAGCCCTTGGGAAGAAAAGAAGCCACGGGCTTATCAGGGGCCATGTGAAAACCACTTGACCTCAACAGAACTTGAGATTTCCCAATGTCTGCTACAAAAGCCCAAAATAGATCGGCTTATTTTAACTTCAAAGAGCTTACTGTCTCAGGCCGTCCTGAACTAGGTCACTAAGGAGGAGGAGGAGGAAGAGTGAGTTCATGATGGCTGCGGCATCTGCAGCATCCAGGAGCCCAGAGACAGGTCTGCACACTCAGGCCGCAGGCATGCTTAGAGCCCCGGCGCTTCCGTGGGCTGTGCTCCCCGCCACAGACAACTACAGTAACCACCTTATCCCTCCTGCCTTCTGAAAACCTTAGTCAAGCAGAAGGCAGTTCAGATCTCATCCTCTACTCACTGCTCAAATGAGCCCCCTGTCTCCTAAGGGGTAAGGCATGTATTCCATTCACTGTTTCCGAGGAACCTAGCTGGCTCTGTGCATGACGGCTGTGTCTAAATTTTCACCTGGCCATATGGCTTCTTTGCATCTTCCAAAATGACCAACAAGAGGTGAGTGTTAAAGTTATTGTTCAACCGATGATTTCGAGACCCTTTTAAATAAAGTGTGTGGGCAACAGGGATACATTGAGGGACCTGGGTTGTTTTTTTTCCACTTCAAGATGTCATTCTTGAAATCCAGATTTTGCACACATGCTTTTAAATATGCAGCTGGATTGGAGAACTTTACAAATGGCTGAAATTAAATGTCTTCAGTCATTATCTTTAATATCCTATATGTCTCAAAAAAGAAATTTCAAATTGTTGTCCCAATTTAACCTAAGAGGACACACAAGTACCGTATCAAATAGGATCAGAATTCCCGCCTTAGCATCCTACACGGGCACCCCCCTTTCACGGAGGTTTCTGAATACACAAAGGCCACCTTCACAATCCCTCTCTTCCACAGATGGAAAGCTGTTCTAGAACTCAAAGGGGTCCACATGATCATCCTGGTGGAACTGCTGGGTTTTTTTTATTTTTTTTCATTTCTGTTTGAAGACTTTTGACCCTAGAAGTTGGCCAGTGGATGTGTGACAGGTGGCCACTCTGTCCCCAGCCAGCACATGCATTAGCAAGCATAGGGCCAAGCCACAGGAAACTCACCAACAGCTTTGAGAGTGTGCACTGACTGGTCCAAAGTGGGTCATCATTACCTTAGTAATTTAACAACTCATCCGTACTTTTGCTGATGAAACAGCTTGCCAGTATCGATAACAATGTATTACTTAATTTTATTTCAATTTGCAACATATTTTGCTCTCCATTGTCAACAACAGGCACACCTGCTCATTGTAAAACACACTCACAATCACGAAAATAAGTACTCACTGACCACACCCATGTCCTTGTTTCGTATGTTTCGGTTTTAAATCTCAGCAGAGGACATTCAAGTCCACATTTTATATGCATCTTATAAACTGCTTGTGGTCAATTAAAGATTTTCCCTATAATAATAACACTGCAGTGTCAGATTTCATTTTGGAAGGTTTTAAACCGAAGTACACACTTCAAAACGTAGGAACTTGCTTGCTTGATGCATTACCTACGCAGCACTGTTAACACTGTGAGAACATCTCAAGACTTTGCCTTTTGATCAGTTTCGGCTGCTGTGAGACCATTGTGCAGTGTGTACCCAGGGCAAGACAGCGTGGGCATTAGTCAGGGCATGCTTGCCTGTCTGATGCACTTCCAAGCGTGATGTTAGTTGAATGCTTTTTCCTAACACGGAAAACATTACCTTCTTCTTGAGGGATTGTTCTGCTTCTTGTATGTGCAGGCTGCTGCTGACAGATGCCTTGCCATACTCCTGCTTTCTGATAAGTCTGTTCTTCCAATCTTCTTCACCACTCTTCTTCAACAGCGCTAATCTGGGGAGGAAACAGGCCAACCAAAAGAGGTTCAGCACCAAACTCCTCCTTGTAACAGAAGCGTAGTCTGTGTAAGTTAGTCTTTGGCCAAAACATGACCACAGCTACCTAATTTTAATCTTTCTGAGTTTCATTTATTCTGAAGAAAGTCATGTCTGGAAAATTAACATAAGCATCCCCTTTTCTAAGATGCCCCCTCCCCCAAATTTTAATGTTGATTGCAACGCAAAGCTGAAATCTGACTTGCCAGGTAAAGATGCATCATCATTCCACCAGGGGAGTAGCTCTGTTTCTTCCTTGCCCTTGGGCTGAGAACAAGGAGATAAGGGTAAACCATCCCCAGAGAAAAATGTCTCCTAATGACCCCTTCTGGTCACTCCATGAAATAACACTTAATGACTACAGCTGGGTGGAGAGTACTCCTTGGCAGAAAATTTAGCAGAAATGGGTTTAAAAACTTAAAGCTATAAAAAATGGACAGTCACTTAGTATCACAGCTTTCAAAAAAAAAGGCAAAAGAAGATGTTTAAGATTTTCATCTCTCTATACTCTAAGCCCCGTTCTTTTCCTCCAAATGCACTTGGGCTCTCCAATCTATCTTAACACAGAAACTATTCTCTACAAACCCGATTTTAAAATGATTACTCCAACTTTCCTCCTGGGGAAAGCCACATACAAAAAAAGAATCTAATTAATTGAGATTTTTACCTAACCTACTTTGGTTCAACTCTGATGTGACTAGATACCAAGCCGCCTGGATGCCCCAGCCTGTGAAAGGCTGTTTTCGTGAGCTGCTCAGGCTCGCTCTCCTATGACGAATGAAGCGGTCTCAGGCACTGAAGTTGGACAAACACGGGAAAGATAAAAGGAAAAAAAAAGAGTGCTCATTAAACTCATTTGAGCTGCTTCTCAAACAATGTAAAGACTGGGGGGAAAAAGGGATTAGAACTCCTGTCCTCTCTGCCGAGCCTGCCTGGCTGGGTCTTTTAAACATCTTAGCGCATGTCCGTGAACGGTACACCGTAAAGCGGCACATCAGCTCTAGCTTGGCCGTGAACTCTGGTCCAGTAGCCTGGCATCCTTTCCTTGATGGTCATACTGGGAACTGGACTCCATGGTCTCTTAGGTCTCTTCTACTAATTTTCCTGACTCCGCTAATGAAAGTTTTTCTAAGCAAATAAAAAACCAAACTTTGCAGTGCTTAAACAAGAATCTATTTCCATCTACAAATTTATACATAATCTACCTTAACTTGTCTATTCATTCAGTCAAATAATGGAAAGTAAGCAACGAAGGAAAGAACTCCCCCAAAGGGGCTAGAGCTTCAAACCCTGGACCTATCCCCTTCTCTTCCTTTTCCTTTCCTTCCTTTCCGCTATGTGACAGCAGATAAGAGCTCGCTTGACCACTCTATAAAACGGATACAGTGCCACCTTCTCAGTCTGTGATATGGTGATTTATAATAAGAAGTATATACTAGGCTTTCATCACTTTTCCTGGCCTAGAACTGCTAAAACCCTTGGAATTTCCTAAGTGATGAGAATGGCAGAGGTGTCTTTATATTAATCAGGTGACTTTGGGGAGGCACTTAAGGGTAGGGACAGGTTGCCAGGAGAACCAACTGTGTGGTATGTGATTAGAGGGGCGAGACTTTCAGTCCCATCCCCTGACTTCTGGAGAGGACAGAGTGGCTGGCGGTTGAATCAATCACCAATGGCCAAGGATCTAATCAAGCATGCCTATGTAATGAGGTCTCCATAAATACCCAAAAGGATGGGGCTCAGAGAGCATGGAAGCTTCAGACCCTTTCTCCATACCTTACTCTATCCATGTCTTCCATCTCGTTGTTCCTGTGTTACATCCTTTATAATAAGCTTGAGATCTAGTAAGCAAAGCATTTGAGTTCTGGAGGATGCCCCAGTAAAGCAAACCCAAGGAGCGGGTCCTTGGAGTCTCCAGTCCATAACTGACAGGGTGAAAGTCCAGGAGACAACCTGAACCTGCTTCTGGCATCTGAAGGGTGTGTGTGTGTGTGTGTGTGTGTGTGTGTGTGTGTGTGTGTTAGGGGACATTCTTACAGTCTGGAGCCCTTAGCCTGTGGGGTCTGATGCCATCTCCAAGTCGACAGTGTCAGAATTGAGTTGAATTGTAGGACTCCCAGCTGGTGTCAGGGACATGCTTGGTGGTGGAGGGAAAAAACCCACGTTGGCCATTTCAGTCAGTCCTAAGACAGGCCCCATTTGGCTAAAGGTTCCATGTCGTTCTACATCCTACAGCCTGTGATGTTTGACAGTACTCTGCATGCTACCGGGGCTAGTCCATGTACTTGACAACAAATTCTCAGTGCCTTCAGGTGTTTTCATCGGACTACATAATGATTTCTCTTTTCTCTAATTATTCTGAATGAGTCTGTTTTATTTGAATAAGAAAAAATAACCAAATAAAATCAAATAGTGAAAAAATAATTAGTATTTGCATAGGAGCTTTCAAAGTATCTATAAATGAGACTTTAAAAAAGTGAGCATGCCAGTACGTTTACACCCAAATGAAGAAGTACTTCCAAAGCACCATCTTGGGAGAAGAGACGTCATCTCCCTGATATTCTCCTTGCAAACTGGTCTCAGAGCCAGCTTCTGTCTCTTACTTCACCTTTGACACAGACCAGGTCTTCATTGGCCAGCTACCTTTTTAACCAGATTTGATCCCAAGTGAGCTGAGAGAATCTAAAAAGTCAAATTCGTCCTCATGAGTTGGGCTTATGGGAAATCCTCTGCTACAGTCTTTGAGGACGTTCTCAAAACAAAGCTCCAGGGTGTCCGGAACAATGAAAACATAACCCAAATAACCATATCGTTTCTTTGGTGGCTGCTCTGAGGAACGTAAACCTGACTTAGAAAAAAACGAACTGCGGGGGTGCCTGGGTGGCGCGGTCATCAAGTGTCTGCCTTCGGCTCAGGGCGTGATCCCAGCGTTATGGGATCGAGCCCCACATCAGGCTCCTCCGCTATGAGCCTGCTTCTTCCTCTCCCACTCCCCCTGCTTGTGTTCCCTCTCTCGCTGGCTGTCTCTCTCTCTGTCAGATAAATAAATAAAATCTTTAAAAAAAAACAACAAAAAACGAACTGTGGAATCTACAACGACTTTATAGTCCACCTCATGCTCCACTGGTCTCGTGGAAACTGGAGACTGTTCTTGATGTGACAGAGGAGGCATGAGTGCACACGCAGGCCAAGGATTTCTCTGACCAAAGTCACACTGCGTGTCAGGGCGGCAGGGAGATGCGGTCCCCGGGCAGGGCTCCCCTGCCTCCCAGAGCGAGGCTTGTCTCTCTACATCAGTGTGTTAGCTGACCAGACACACTGTGTCCGAATGTTTTAGAAACTGCATAGTCTTCTGGCTTCCTTACAATGTTGTTTTTTCCCCCTGGGATGGCCTTCAAAGAATTCCTCCACTCCAAAAACCTCAAATCTTGCTTTTGGATGTGCTGGCAGGGTTGTCGTCAGGCACTTGCAGAGACTACAGGGTAAGCAGAATACCACGGAAGAATGGGTGGTTCAGCTTAGCCCACAGAGAACTGGGACCCTGCCCTAGCTTCCGGAGTACAAATGACGGCTAACTGAGAAACGACACACGCCGAAACGTACATGTCTTATTCCTGTCCCTTCAGATTTCCTACTTGGTGTTCGACGAGCCGGGGAGGGCAGGAGGCCTTTCCAACACATTCTCTCCTCCTGCGATCCCATGACCCTCCTGAGTCAAGGAGACCGCTGTGCGCTGGTGGGGGCCGAGGAGCAAAACGTCTGCTCCCACACACGACATAAATTCCTGCCTAGGCAATTCACACAACTGTCGGCGCTTTTGACATCCGCCAAGTCCAAATACAGCTCTTTGCAGGGCTGCGATGTTGAGAGCCTGGGCATCTGCTTAACTGAGGCGGGGAACCCAGGGAGCAGCACTGGGTTAGCCTCTTAACCCCAAGGCCTGGCCCGGGGCCACCGCGCTGGGTGCTTCCAAGGCCGCCCGGGGAAGCGTCTGCCTCTCTCGCCAGGGCCCACACTTTAAGCGGGGAACGCTGGCCTGACTCGGCTGTGTTCAGCCTGGTCTAAGAGGCCGGCCTGCTTAGAACGGGTTCTGCTGGCTCACGGTCAGGGCTGGGTCAAATGTGGGACAGGCGAACCACGTGCCCCTAATCTTAAGTATGTTCTTTTTTTTCCTTCCCCCTTTAAAAATGCCCCTGTGTTTCCGAGAATCACCGGCACCACACCGGCACCACACCGATTTCAGATAGGACGGACCAGCACTGATGAGTACTCCTATCAGATCTCGGTCTTGGCTCGTTCGCAGGCCCCAGGAGCGAGCTTGTGTGTCTTCTAAATGAGGACACATCAAAGATCAGAGAAGAAAGACTCCGCTAGCCCTAATTCTTAGGTAAATCTGGAGGCCCTCTGGTGGCTGAAATCCTGAGCAAGAGCCTCCAGTCCCCGTGGGGGAAGCAGGGACACAGGCTCTGGCAGGTGGGGAACAGGCGAAGAGTGGGTGGAGGGGCATGCAGAGGCCAGAGGGGCCAGAGCGGGCCTCTGCGGAGCAGACCGCTACAGGCTGGCGAGGGCCACGGGGCGGGTTCTTCACCGTCCTGGGAGCTCAACTAAGCCCTCGCACTCCACCAGTTTCCCAGTGAGAGGATGGCTTTGTTGCCTTCTTTAGGAACCTTCTCTTGAATACGACAGCATAGACGCAGATGTTTAGTAACTGGATAAGACTTCTAATAGCCTAGTATCCTTTTAAAGAGGTTCCAAAGGTCTTACCCCTCAAGAACACACAATTTATTCGACTTACAATATTTTTCAAAGAAGTACCCAAACAGGGGCAATTTAAACCCAAATCATTTAGGCAGGTATGAAACAGCTGATTTTTACTAATCCAGTGGGGAAGGCCGATGGTAGCCCGAGTGTTGTGCCAGTTATGGTTCCAACGTGACATTCTGGGTGTCAGAAAAGCTGAAGAAAGAAAAGGAGCCTTTACGTACGTTTCCTTGAACCTCCAGCCTACCCTAAAAGAGCAGCATACTGAAGATTTCCTGTAATTTCTTAGGTGTTACACACGTCTAAGTCCCAGGTATCAAGTACAAAACGGGGACAGCACTGCCTCCCTGTAAGGGCTGCCTTCAGCACTAAGTGACGTGGTCTGTGAGACATCCCAAGGGCGGGAGATGACCCCCGGAGCCCTCAGAACGGAGGACTCGACATGCCCACCTCTGGGGCAGAAAAGAGGAACATGTGTGAGACTGAGGAAGCCAGAACTGCAGCTTTCTAGAAATGATGAAGGAAATCTGCCAAGTTCAGACTCTACCTCTTACTGAGTCTGATGTGAATGTGGAATTGGAAATAAGCCACGCAAAGAACACGTGAGTTGAGAATATTCATGCAGGAGGAGGGCGAATCTTTCTACGACCGTCGTCTTGCTAGCCTTTCTGCCTTCGGCTCAGTTTCCTAGTTGGAACACAGGCGAGCTGCTAACAGACCGGTGTGAGCGTGCGGCAGTCCCACCCCAGCTACCAAGGGGAAGTTGGAGACCAGCACCTGGGGTCGGTCCCATTGCCCCCATGGGCCTTAGTGGCCCTTGGAACCAAACCCCTCCTTTGGTAAAATGGGGCAGGCAGAAGAAGTTAAAATAAGGTTTGAAAGTTCTATGTTATGGGGCGCCTGGGTGGCTCAGTTGGTTAAGCATCTGTATTCAGCTCAGGTCATGATCCTGGAGTCCTGGGATCAAGCCCCGTGTTGGGCTCCCTGCAGGTCAGGGAGTCTGCTTCTTCCTCCACCCTGCTCCTTCTCTCACTCATTCTCTCTCAAATAAATAAATTCTTTTAAAAAATAAAAAAAATAAAAGTTCCATATTATATGTCACCTCGCAAAAGAAAAGGGAAAGCCCAGATAATAGATGAAGAGCGTTCTTATTTTAAATAGGGTAAGCTCCATTCGTTCTTTCAGAACAGAAGGGAGGGATCGGAGCCCCACCTCAGGAAAAACAATCATAGATGGACCGTAAGATGGGAAGATCACCAGCGATATATTTTCTATTAGCATTACCTATGACGAGCATAGCTGCGAATAAACGATGAGAGACACTTCTCTTAGAAAATACATTGCCAGTGACCTTTCCCCCTTATCTTGATGGTACTTTTATTTGTATTTTACTGAAAAATCAAAACCGTGAATCTTTACAGTCCGTCTGTGATTTTAAAAAAATATGTGTCTAAGAAAGTGCCCCCTCAACCTTTTTTTTTTTTTTTTTAAGGTTTTATTTGTTTATTTGACAGAGAGAGGGACAGCCAGCGAGAAAGGGAACACAAGCAGGGGGAGTGGGAGAGGAAGAAGCAGGCTCATAGCGGAGGAGCCTGATGTGGGGCTCGATCCCAGAACGCTGGGATCACTACCTGAGCCGAAGGCAGACGCTTAACGACTGAGCCACCCACGCACCCCCCTCAACCTTTTTTAAACATATATTTTAAAAAACTCAATAGCTGAAGTATTCCTTCCTATCATGGTTCTCAACAGATTGGGGTCAGGAGTCTCCTGGAGAGCATGAGAAGTTCTGTCTCCCACCGGCCACAAGGTGTCTGTACGCAACAGTAGATTTCAAACCCGCGTCCAGGCAGGTCACAGCAACCCTACGGCCACCCCTGAACTCCTCAGACCTCCGTGAGGCCGGGGTTAAGCTGCTGTGCCTTATGGCATTTCATTTTTTTTTAAAATGAGAACTCCACAAGTAGAATTAAAAATGCTTTCCGAAAGATACAGATAAACTCAAATTTACTAAAAACAGGCAGGTAAATTAAGAGTTACTGCATAGTGGATAGACACAAACCTTCTTCCTCAGAAGTCCTAAGTCCTAACAGACAGATTATACCCCAAGATGGGGAATCTCCTTTACGAGCCCGTGAAAGAAGGGGGCATACTGGTATTTTGCACTGGAATTTTACCCCAGGAATATTTTCTGATGTATAAAACACCTGAACTTATGTGTAAGTGACATTTGTCATTAATTCCCTTAAATGATGTCTCTTCCATCTCATCCAGCCAATTATCAGGAGTAGGATCTTTGGAATCAAAACTCTCTCTGGGCCAGGTTTCGGTGGAGGAGGAATTCATGCCAGCACAGGCCAGACAGCTTCTCTGATTCAAGACCTCACTCTCATTTAGCTGATGGGGTAACATCAGCCCCTTCATCTAAGGCCCGGCCCGGCAGTCTCATCTACCGTGAATTTTGAACAAGTGAAGACAAAAGTAAGTAAGATTTAACAATCTTATTAATTTGTGGGTTGAGAAAGGCTCCATCTATCTAACCTTTTATGAATCATGCTCAAAAAACCTGGCTTGAAAAACAGAATGAAGAATTTTGATAGTGGTTTGATATATACTCTCAGACAGTGCAAAACGTATCCAGAAAAATCAGAGTGGCCGCTGCCTGGCAGAGCAAGAGAGCTTCTGAGTGGCGAGAGGTGCTAAGGAAGGGTCCGGGTGGGCAGACTGGATGGTGGACACGGTTGTGCTGGTTACCCTGGAAAAGTACGAGATCTTTCTGCAGCCAGTCTTTTTATCGCTATGACATCTTTCGCTGCTTAATTCCACAGGGGCTAGAGGTTAACAAGGAAAATACAATCTGAAATATTTAGCTCCGTTTCCTTGTATCTGTCCCACTTAAACATACCCTTTCAATCCTCCATTAGTTTTTTGAATGAAATGAGGTTACAGTGTTACTTGATACTCCAATGTCATCTTTCATAGCTATTATCGGATATAAAATGTCTAAGCCCAGTTCAGAAGAATCCTCCGTTTCCCTTTCTGTAGGATAAACAACACTTAGATTCTAATCCCAAAGATGTCTGCCCCAAATATGGGTTTATCTTCCTTCCGTTTACATATACTTTACAAACAGTCACAAAGCCGTGCGTGCATTCAACTTGAAGCCATGTGTCTGACGGGGAAAGAGCCAAGATCTCTGCTCCCATCACGAGACAGTCAAAGAATTTCATTGGAAAAAAAGAAAACGGAACCCCAAACAACTGAAGCAAGCACTAGTCTGCATCTGAGTCGGAAACTGGCACTCCTCCAGCGTCACCACCCCCTATGTGTCCGGGCTCACGATGTCATCTCTGCCCATGACTTGGGGCTTTTGCTACGAGCAGCCTGTAAGCTCCATCCCCAACAGAATTCCTTCGCAGTCACTCAATCGTGTTACCTTTCTTTAATGGACATGGTTTTGCCGGCTGAATCGAGGATGCCCTCCACCGCGGGCACTTTGATCTCTCCGGCAGCGAACATGGCACACGGATTCCTGGAGTACTTCTCCTGCCCGGGTTCTGCAGGCTCTTGCTGCCTCCAGGACACGGGGGCTGCGGTCTGGGCCACAGTCTTCCCGGTAGCGGTGCCCGTCTGCTCAGAAGTGGGCTCCCCGAACTCTGCCGCTGGGAAGGAGAGGAGCCACGTCAGCACTCCCTCCTCCAGGCAGACATTCCTCCAGCTATTCACCCCCAGCGGCCGTGCACGCGGAGTGCAATCCGGGGGCGCAGGGGGGTTACCCAATCCACACGGATTCATGCAAATCTGTAGCACGCTATCCTCTGGGAGGAAAGCAATCTGCCCGGGAGCTTACTGCACAGCAGAGAGTTTTGTGACAACTCGTCTTTTCCTATGTGCAAGACACAGCTTTAACTACACACTACAGAGCATTTCTCCTCCTCCCAAACCATCCTTTTCACATTTCAAATGGCCGTAATCACACGCTGAAACCACCACGGTCACTTACACGCTATCGTTTTCTGTCAATGCAGAAAGACAACGAAAGCCCCAAGCAGTACAGCTTACTCGTCTGCATATCAGGACCGTGGAAGGAGTCTGGAACTCCACAGTCCTGGGTTCACGTCCTCATGCCCTGTGCTTACCCAGCCCTGTGGGGTCACCAGCTCATAAGAGGGGCCAACAGGGCTAGCAGGTCACGAGACTCTTATGTGAATTAATGTGCCCAAAGTCATCAAGAATCCTCGTCAGGATGTATGAGAGAGCTCCAAGTATTTCTACTGTTGAAAAATTGATTAACCCTCTGAACAGATCAGATTCAAGGGGAAAAGTAGGATTCACTCGTGATTTGTAACCGATACGAGTTGTAAACTGTCCTCCTACTTTAATCAAAAATAATCACAGACACACACAAGCAATCACGCAGACACCAGAAATCCAGGTGGTTTCTAAAACTTTCGAAGCAGTAACCTACCTCTTAGCGAAAACTTCCTCCTTGGGACATTCTCTACGTCAACCTTCTCTTCAAAGGGCTGCCTGTCCTTCAAGTCCGGGCTCCCCTGTGTGATGCTTTTTCCCATGGAGAATTCCTTCAGTTCATCCCCAAAGTGGGCGATGGGAGGAGGAGCTATTTCCAGGCTGCCCTTTCTCGGAACCGCGTATTTGGGTCCCTTACGGCTGTCTCCTTCCCGGACTCTGTTAAAGGTGGGGCAGGATGGCTCTGCTTCCTCAAAGGACCCATACTTTTTACTACCATTGCCACCTGCCAAGACTCTCTTGCTTTCTGTCTCTCCAAACTCTCTCAACATTCCTCTGCTCGCACTACTCTCTGCTGAAGGCTGCCAGGCTTGGGACTTCAGAATGCTTCTAATCGGAGAATCTGAATTTTCTATGGAAGAAGGAAACTTATAGTCGGTGGCACTCATGTCGTCCACAGATGGCTTTGTCCGAAGATCCCCTGCGTACATCGGTGTGACCGTAGATGCCATGGTGGACACAGATGTGTTAACAGTAGGTGAGAAAGGAATAAGCTTTCCACTTTGCACCTGGGAGGACACAGTTGAAGTGCAAAAAGCTGATTCAAAAATACTATCTACATGAATCCCGGTTTACGGATTGACATAGAATGAACTAGTACGTTCGGTGCAGTTTCACTGCACGTCGCAGGAAGACGTATTTTATATCATGCATCTCATCAATCAAAATCATCTGGGTGAAAAGCAGATTGTGCATCCCATATTACTCTCCATAAAGGACTCATTCCAGATGATCTCAGCAAGCAAATTACGAAAACGAGAAAAGAAAAAGGTACTTGGCATGACTATCTTTCTTAGGAAAGAAGTTATTACCAAATTCCCGACAGGTAACACAGTTTACCACCTTCATTCTATCTAGAAGCCCACACAGTGGTCCTATATTTTAAGAACATACCCACCCACAGACCGGGATTCGATCACAGCTACCCACCTGTTCCACTTCTCCAAGCGTGACCGGCTGAGTTTGATAGCGAGCATTCATTCTCCTCTGTCTCATGTCTATTCTGTTTCGGGTAGAAATAGCTTTTGAGACCGGCTGGGACAATTTGTTAAACAAGGCCAACTTCTCCGCTAAGCTTAGAGTGGAGGAGTCAGGTTCACCTTGTTCAGCAGAATCTTTGCCCTCGTTTGCCTGGTCTCTGGCTAAAGCTTTGTGGTGAGCAGATGCCTGTAATCTGAAAGGGATACAAAATCAGTGACACAGAGAAACACAAACAAAAGCCCACTGCTGCATAGGGAGTATTAGCTCTCTTCTACGCGTCACTTAATTTTGAAAAGGACTGATTTCTCCCTACAGGAACGTTACGACAGGTGTAGGCACCGTTCAGCTATTAACAAGCCTGTGACTGGCAGAGGAGGCTGGAGACACTGGCATTACCAATTTCAGCGAGAGCAGAACTTTCTCTCTGAATTATTTCTAAAAAGTGAATTTCCTCTTTAAGGAACTGAAGTCAGCTTGGATATGCCTTATCTTACAGAGACAGTGTATCGTGGTATCAACAACAAACAAGGCTAAAAGGGAATCCCAAGGCATTACCTATGGCATGTCTAGACAGTATCTAAATACGTGGTTTAGGGGCATCTGGGTGGCTCAGGCGGTTGAGCGTCTGACTCTTGGTTTCGGCTCAGGTCATGATCTCAGGGACGTGAGATCGAGCCCCGCGTCAGGATCTGCCCTCAGCACAGAGCCTGCTCGAGATTCCTTTTCTCCGTCTTCCTCTGCCTCCATCACCCACCCCCCTCACTCTCTGTCTCTCCTTCTCAAATAAATAAATAAATCTTTTAAAAAAATAAACATGCAGTTCAGAGGTATTCTTTTCATTTTATAGAACTAGGAAATAACATAGTCCTTCTGTCAACAACATATCTGTAACAAGGAGTTTCAATTTGCAGTTGCTAAACACAAATGGATCGATTTTAAAGATTCCTTCCCTCCTTCAGAGCAGCATTCCCTCATAGCTTTCTACCAGTTTTCTAAAAGGCCCTTGGATCTGTACCTCCCAGGAACTTGAAAAGTGAAGAACACTTCAGGGGCTGCTAAATCCCTCCAACTTCCGGGTGGAGGAGAAGGTCCCCGGTTACCAGGTCACAGTGGATCTTGGAAGGTTTATGACAACGTAGGTTGAGGCCACTGGCAAATCCAGTTCTCAAGCCCAGCGGATACTATATTCTGTCTGCACTCTAATCAATCACCAGTTCACAAGTTTCCCCAGAGTAAGGAGCAGTGTTGGCGTTCCAGGGCATCGCGAGGATGGCCACAAAGGCAACCCAAGTCTTACGTGTTTCCGAGGCGTAGCTCAGAGCAAGGAAAGCAATGCCCACCTACTTCCCCGGACAGACCCCTGCTTCTGGGTGGGGCCAGATCTATTTCTGCACTGCCCTTTGCTTTCTTTTAACCTTATTTTTGGCCCATGTGTTTTGGCCCCTCACAGGAAAACAGGGGATACCTACATGCCCTAAGGACATACTTTCAAAACAACACAATTCAAAGCTTAGTAGTAAAACATCTAAGTTCAGACACCATAAACGATTATTGTCTCAATCCCAAAAAGTCATGGCTTTGTCTCTATGTTAGAAACAGACAGGGTTGTTTCTAGTGTGTATTAATGACTCCAAGTGCTTACAAAAACCAGGGTATTACTGGAATTTCAACAATCATGTCGATTCCTCAGTTTCCTATTAATCTTTATTAAGTGCTAGTAATTTAGATGGAGGATGACATTTCTTAGGGATGACCATGATTACGAAAAACAGAGACAAAACAAATGGATGAGTGAGTTAGTGTGATCCTAGTTCCAATACATGATGTAAGCAGGGAGATGAAAGGTTCCGTCATGCAGGGCCTGCGCGAAGGTAGCAGCGTCTCGCGCTACGACGAAACAAAATGGCACCCATCCCCACGGCAACTCGTTGCACTGACTCATTTCTCAAACACATGAAAGGCATTCAGGACTATGAGATGCATCTGCTGTCTAGGACCTTTGCCCTGAGGGCCGCATGCAGCTAC
This sequence comes from Ursus arctos, assembly GCF_023065955.2. NCBI lineage: Eukaryota > Metazoa > Chordata > Mammalia > Carnivora > Ursidae > Ursus > Ursus arctos. The sequence goes on from NW_026622986.1 coordinate 8,276,956, forward strand.
TTCTGTCCAGTACCTGGCCGGCTGCACAGTGCTCTTAGCTACACTGGGACTAGGAAGTCCTGCCATTACAGGCTGGGAGGCCACAGGGCACGAAGCAGGGATAGGTTCACTTTAAAGGCAATTGCCAAAGAAGGAACATTCATGAGGAGAGAGAAGAAAAGAAGCATTAAAGGAAAACGTAGTTTTTAATTCAGAAACAGTAAATAAATATTTTAACAAAATTATTTACCAAGTATTCTGGGGGAGATTACAAAAGAACTCGAAAAGCAATTACAAACTTAGGAAATAAGAGACAGAGGCGACGCAAAGGATACACGGACTAGGACTAGGTTTTTAAAGCTTGGAAAGGATTTACCCTCACTTCAGAATAAACGTCCTGGTTTTTAACGATAACTTCAGAAAACGCTAATATCAACTACCACCAAATCGGTAGATTAGGTTCGTGTTTCAGAATGTTGTTCTCAATCGATTTTGCGAGAAATTAGTATCCTCCTATAACCTACACGCACATCAAAGTAGCTTCAGGGAGCCTCACGAGGCGATCATTTGCGTTTATGTTTGCTGTCTGCTCGCATGAGTAGTTGCTTCTTGGTAGAAAACAGCCCCTCAAATATTAAGAAACCAGAAGAGCTGATTTGCTAAGAGTTCCTAAGGAACAGGAGAAGCGTTCCTGCACAAATACACCGCGGAGCTGAGGAACAGCTGGGTAAGGGAGGGAAGCGGCTACTCTAACGGCGGGCCACAGGTGCGGGCTGTGACCACACTTCTCTGGGGACAGCCGCGCCCTGAATGAGACGCGTGTGCCCTCTTCAGGAAGACTGCGTGTGCGTCCAGGGGAAGCCCGAAAACCATTTTTAAGAACCCAATAAAAGTTTTCACTTGATTGAAGCAATTATCTCTGAATGAATCACGTTGGAAAATTCATTCTGAACCTATTGGAACGGACCACTCAAGTATTGGAAAGTCATCAAACTTCCAAAGAATTGTTTAAGTTTTTCGGTGATTATTTAAAAACAAATTTAGGGGCGCCTGGGTGGCACAGCGGTTAAGCGTCTGCCTTCGGCTCAGGGCGTGATCCCGGTGTTACGGGATCGAGCCCCACATCAGGCTCCTCCGCTGTGAGCCTGCTTCTTCCTCTCCCACTCCCCCTGCTTGTGTTCCCTCTCTCGCTGGCTGTCTCTATCTCTGTCGAATAAATAAATAAAATCTTAAAAAGAAAAATAAAAACAAATTTAGAGAAAACCCTCAAGCCCTTTATCTTTTTGAGATATCTGCTGAAATATTTATGGATGAAATGATATCTGGGGTTTGCCCGAAAATGTTGCAGGAGGACAGGGGAAGTGGACGGACTGTTGCAAGAGCAAGACCAGCAGGGCTGCCGGCCGTTGAAACTGGGTGGTCAGTACATGGGGGCTCATTATAATAGTACGCTCATGGTTTAAATTTTCCATTGTAAAAAAAAATTCAGAAAGGCACAGAGCAAAAAAATTAAAATTCCTCTTGAGGTTTTTCTAGGAGATACAACAGGCAACTCACCCCGTCACAAAGTTCAGAGAAACCAGAGTAAGGAAAATCCCAAAGTACCAACGTCTCTGTGGCATCTAACCAAACCCTCTCCCGATCGCTTCATTTGTACTCAAAAAGTCTTCAAATCTTTTTCTTTCTTTTTTTTTTCTTTCAAGAAGACATTTCAGCCAAGGCCAAGAGGTCACCAGGGGGGACTTACGTGGCTGCAATGGCCACTTCCTCGGTGGTAACGGGCTGGGTGTGGGATCTGTCCTGGAGCCGCCGCAGCCTTTGCTCCACGGCCGCATTTCTGGAGCGTCGCTTTGGAACGTTTTTCTCATCAAATGATTTTTCCATTTCCTAAGATCAGAAACAATGCGGAATCCTTATACGTTTGAGGAAAGGGCACTGGGGACACAGTGTCTCTGCTTTGTCCCCCCACAGGGCCCCCTGGAGGGACCCCCTGCGAGGCACGCATCCTTCTCAGAAGAGTGCACCTGCGCGGGGTCGGCGGGTGGTCACGCCAGCCAGGGGCTCAGACAGACGCACAGGGGCCAGGGCGAGGCGGCCCGCAGGGGCCCCGTGCAGGGAGCAGGGGGACGGTTTTGCCTCAAGCCCTTCGCCACACCTTACCCTGAAAAGCAGCCTCTTGGCAGCGACACTCAGCTTGGCTCGTTCGTCTACGTTTTCTTCATCTGTAAAAGGCCACAAAATAAAAACTGAACATCATCAGAAAAATACAGGTGGAGTCTCCGAAAAGTTTCCCAAGGCTGACCTGGAAATCCTTTGAATCTAAGAACGGATGTACCAAAAATTACAATTGGCAATATATTCCCCCTGGAGGGATCCCATTCTTCTGCTCAGTGAGAGGTGCTAATTTCCATTGCAATTAACCAGACAAAACTCTGGACAGGAATTTTGTATGACAATGCTTGAACAATTGAGGTTTAAGAGCAGATTTTATGAAAGGAATTTCTCTTCTTTATGGTTACAACGTAATAACGAGAAATTAACAACAAAAAGCTGTTGTTTTAGCAAATCAGTTGTTTTACTATTATTCTTTCCACAGTTCTAACTCTCTCAAAAAGAAGGAAAAGCTCACCCGAGAATCTCAAGTAGGTTTTATTAGATTCACAGAAAGGAAACCCGCAGAAAAGAAATCGGTATGCTCCATGATCTCATCCTCTAAAAAACCAAAATCTTACAGAAACCTAATCTGGGTGAGATGATAGAAAAGTGGCAAAAAGAAAACAGATACTTGCCCTCAGCAGCTGGCATTTCTGAATGCGAAGCAGACCTAGGAAAGACATTAGGCAAATAATAATAACAAAAAATTAGCCGGTGGGAATAGAAGATCCAAATAAATCATCAGATTAAAAGTAAAAGTAAAAACAAAAGTAAAATTTCAATTGCCCTCTTTTAAAGACTAGCATCCTGCTAGCAATTCCCATTGTGAATACACAGGTACAGGTGTTAATGGACACGGCAGAGTGCGTGTGCACAGAACCCAGCCAGGGGCACACCTCGTGGAGACAAACCAGAGCCGAGTGGGACTTATCAAACACGACCGGTCACTTTGCAGACAAACCTCATCATCTCTCTGCATAAGCATATGATCGTGTAAAATTCAGATATGACACGGAGACAGACATTTATAAGATTAATATAAAATCCCTACTTCTTTGCACTGGAAAATCTGGTGAATACTCACTGTGGATTCTAATTTAACAAGGGCATTAAGAAATGAAAAACAGTAAATGAAGAGAAATCATGCGTCTCACTTCCCACCATCTGAATGCAATGTGAAACTGCGTTGCAGTACTGATGTCACGGGCAGCATTTTTTAAAAACACGTGTATACAAGCCACACAAATATCTCTTACAGAAACGATGGAGAAAAGATGGAATCGCCACATCCCATGTAAACAGCGCCAGGACCATCACCGTGGGAAAATCCTGTACGATGGCTTTTACGTTCCTAGACTACAGAACTTCACAGCACGCATGCCTACCTATCCGATTCCTTTCGTTCTGCTGAGGTTATAGGTTGAGTTCTAAATCTCTCGGAAGTTTTCCTACTTTCACCAGGAGAAAAATAGCGTCTTGGTTTCCGGGACCCTCTTTCCCGTTCCACACCGGTAGGCAAGCCAACGCCTTCGGTTGACCTCTCCACCCGGGGTTGGCTTTTAGCATCATTGGGAGGGAGTGTACGGAAGGGAAACGAGAGACAGAGAGAGAGAATAGAGCAAAGGTTTATGCATCTCAGTGAGGCAAGGCCCAGACACCGCCAAATCCCGCTGCATGCCCCGAGCATGCACTTCAAGGCGGCGGCGCATTCCAGCGACCCCGTCCGGTAGCTCCCCATTAGTAGGCAGAAGCAGAATGGTAGTTTCTGAGCCATGTCCCGTACGGCCTGCCCTGCACACTGGTGAGCTAAGCTAATAGGAGGACTCAATGCAGGACACAACACAAGTTGAGAAGTGAATAATTCTGCCAAGGACGTGCAAGTGACCCATCAGGAGGACGTTTGAAACATCACCTACAGTTCGGGTTTCTTGCTGGCATTGACAGACTCCAGAAATGCATTTCGGAGCTGGGCGACAGAGACCTTGGTGTCCAGCATGCCGAGTTCCGGCGGTGGCCCTTCAGCTTTGCAACTCCGCGGCTCCGGTTCTTGCTTGGACGCGGGGTCCTGGCACTTCAGGGCCTGCAGCTGAGGGGGGCCCGTGTAGTCAGACAGCGAGCGGGTGAGGACCTTGCGTTTCTTCGTCACGACTTCCTTTCTGTGGCCCGTCGCCCTGGCCTCTTGGGACACGGGCTGGCTCTGAACATACAAGACCACTTCTTGTCTGCTTATTCTCTCAGGGGGTTGTTGCTGAGCTGGAGGCGGGTGTGCCAGGCTCTCTGGTTCCTCCTGATGTTCTGAGGTGGCCGTGCTGACGGCAGGCTCGGCGAACTCTTCGTTTCCAGAGGGGTCTCCGTGGCTTCTCGTACGCCCGTGATCCTCCAAAGCCAAAAGTGATTTCCTGCTTTTCTCGAGAGCTTCGGTGAAGAGCGAACCTTCCTCTGCTTGCGATTCACAAATATGGAGAACTGGGGTATCCCTTCTCTCACTTTCTAGAACCTTCAAGGTGCCAGGCTTTCTGACATTCTGGGTGGCGGACCCCCCCCAGCTGCATTCAGATACATTTTCTGGGATCTCTGAGGTCACCAGCGTGGCCGTGTGAACGGGGTCTGCCGGCTGGACATAGCCTCGGATGGGCTGTCGCGCGGAGCTGGCTGCCTTGCTCGAGACCCTATCAAAGGCCGAATTTTCTGACTGAAAGGACGAGCAATGGACGGGCACTGGCTGATGTCTCCTCTGAGTGAAGGGCTCGGAGGCCACCTCGGGGCTGCTGCGAGCACTCTCCTCTTTCACCATTTTTTCTCTAACCTTAACTCTTTAAGAAAGAAAAAGGATTTAAGTTGCAAAGTGCAGCGAGTGCCTCACGGGGAGAAAGCATGCGTGGACCTTACATCGCCTGTGACTGGAGATCCACCCAAAGGCAGAACCACTGGGGACAATGCATTTCTGGTGGCCACTGTCAGAAACCCACGGCCTGCCGCGTGAACGATTTCGAGTTTCCAACTGTGCTGGTGTGGCGCCAGGCTTAAAGCTGAGATGGCTCAGATGCCATCCTGGGGGAGAAGGGATGCCTTCCGACTCAATGAATGACCAGAAGCCACAGAAAAATCCGTTACTATCCGCCACCAGTATGCATGAGGGCAACCGAGGCTGCCGTGGGAATCCGTAAAGCCTCTGCACATATGGGCCCCGTGTGTGGACTCTGGGGGGGGGGGGTTCCAGGTATACACACACCCACTGACCAAACGTAATTTCACTGTCTCCTGGAAATGTAAGAACATTGGTGACTTTTAAAAAAATTTTTTTAATTGAGCTCCAGATACAGCAAACAATCACCCCTTTCAAGCACTGGACTAAACATTCCCAAGCTTTTTCATGCAATGCAGACTGTATTCATTCATTCCTAAGACACGTGACCGGTTTGGACATCATTACTACTAGCCATTGTAGCCCCAAGAATGTTAGAGGAAAGATATTTGTTGAAAGAACAGACTGAACGTTTGCTCCCCTTTGGAACTGCTATTAGGCCCTTAGATAAAAACTCATGTGAAAAGAGATTGCTCTCGTTTCTAGAGCTATTTAAATGTCTGAGAGCAAAACTGAAATCCAGTTTAAAGCTACAAACCTTTTTCTATCACTGCAGAAGCCCAGGAGCCCAGTGCTCTGGCTGGGGGCACCTGGGAGACCTGGGTTCAAAACTGCCTCAGCCAGTTCTAGCTGTGTGGTCGGAGGCCACTTACCTGGCTCAGTTGCCTTGCTTTTTCAATGGAAATCACAGCGACAAAATGCAATGCGATGTTGGCAAACATGGATCGCTTAGTACTTCGCAAAGAGTAACCATTTAATAGTGTTAGCTAGGATTTATCTTTGCCTTCTGAAATGCCACGTAGTGAGAAAGGAAAAACCACTGAACTTGTTTAAGAATGGACTACTACTTGGCAATAATCCTTAAAAAGTAAAACACATTTTTGGAGTGGGAAAAGTGATTTCTTGGGGGATCTAAACCTTCATTTATGGAAGATTAGTCAGCAAAAATAATTATTTACGACAGATGGTTTAGAAGAGAATATTTCTATAAATTACAAATGCACCCTGCTAAATTTGATATAAACGCCTCCGTGTTTTTCAACATCGGATGCAGGATATCCATGTATATTTTGTTAACAAAAAATGAAAGACACACATAAAAGGCAGTCACCATGAACAATTCAGGAGGGGAAAAAAAAAAAAAGCTTTCCGTGTTGTTATTTTTCCCAGAGACTAGCCAGTGTTGGAGGTTTTCATATTTATAAGCTTTGTTAATCAAAAGAAGACTGAAATGTGGTTCAAGTTCCCCCGTGGAATGTGTCCTTCTAATCAGAGACAATCTGAATGTTGTCCTCAGCTGAGAACAAAGTGACTGTTAGAAACTCAGTATATGGGTGCTTTGTCCTGCCAGAGACTTATTCATTCTTACTCCTTCCATCTCTCCCTGCCCCCAACCTTAAAAATGAAATGATAGGGGGTTTTTTGTCTGCCTTTAAAACCACACGCCCTAAGTGCAACTGGTGAAAATTAACTATTGGTTTAGAGACGAGGAGACGTGAAAAGGAGGAGGCTGGAAGCACTGGGTGGGAGGAGGGGGTGTTGACCAGATGGGGTACTAGCTGGTTAGTTAGTGTGACTCAAGAAGAGAACAACCGAGGGGCTCTTCGCTACTGCCCCCACTCGACGGTGTGCAGGTTGGTGAGGAAGGAGAGAAGCAAGAAGTGTCATCAAAAAGATTTTCAAAAAAAGGAAAAACGAGGAGGGGGAAATACTATTAGCAGGGATTAGGGCAATCAGAGGAGAAAAGCAAACGTTCAAAAAGTAACTTCCAGCAGCCCCCTGTAAACACATCATTTTCAAATGCACTGCCATTAACAGAGGGCGAGAAGAGAGTTAGCATCTGGTGATGTGTGGAACAGCAAGGCCAAGTCAGCAGGGAAGAAGCACTCACTACACAGAAGCCGAGAGGTTCAGCTTGGGGATATACCTGGAAGGCCAGTTGATAAGAGAAGGTGTGTCCCCTTCGGAATCTTTCTGGAGAAACCACTCATGTTTGGGTTTCCCGGTACTATCGTGTACAAAAGACAAAACTTCAGATAATTTCTATTCGAATGTCAACACAGGTACAGACAATTATAATTTAAAACCTGAAGGCTGATTTTTGTTAAGTCAAGACTAATCCTGGCTTTGAAAACGTATAAACACATTTTGTCATGAGGTTTACATTCACTTCACGAAACTCCCAAGGGCACTGGCCCGTTACTAAACTCAAGAGATAGAAATAGAGCTATCCAAAGCCACCACATAAGGTGTTTTCCAAATAATCCGAAAGTACTAGGAGTCTGTTATAGTCACACTCTCCCCACAAATACCAGACAATTTTCTTGTAAGAAGTTGGATTCAATGTAAACTCATCATCTATGAATTTTGTCACGGGACATTGGTAAGTAGCCAAATACAAAGACAGTGTCCACGCAAAACAGCACATATCAAATAAAGAAAATCAATAAAAAGAAAGTCAATGAGATCATACCTTTAATTGCTCTTATACATTTTCCTTTTCCATTTGTCACTGAGCAATGCCACCAATGTAACAATGACTAACCAATACCAATTCAGGTCAATTCGATAAATGCTGAGTTCCTACCAAGTATGAAACACTGAACTGGGCTCTGAGGAATAACACAGGCGACTCAGGCATCACCCCAGCCATTAAAAAACTTACACTATGGCAGGTAAGATAACATAGGATTTACACATTCATTCCTTGACACACGATCAGCTATAACGCAAAATTGAACGTGATGAAGGAATTATGCCAGGTTGAACAGGCCAGAAAACCCCCGTGGTAACCACGTATGGCAGGACACGGGAGAAACAAACTACTGATGTGGCATCTTATGATGTAGAAAGAGAATCTTTACCAGCTCAAAACCATACCAACTTATCTGTGAGAGTTTTTCGATACTAGGCTAGACACACATTTTAGCTCAAAGCAGTTTCCAAAAAATAGAATGATAATTAGAATAAAATAATCTTAACTTTCTAAAAATCATTTTAGTTCAAGTTTTAGCTTAAGCTGACAGGCAAGAACCAATCTGTAACCACTACTGTACCTTTTGCTGTGACCACTGAAATCTGTCATGTTCTAGGCTTGGCTATCCCCCTGTCTTTCTACACCCGAACCTATCAGCCCACCTCCCTATCCCCAGCATTACAGCAATTCAGTCTGTAGTGAACAAAAAATTCAGATGTATGGAGAGCCGTTTTATCTCCAACCATAAAAGGTCTAATTTCTCAACATTCATATCAACATAGGAATAGTTAGCCTATCATTTGCAGCTACGAAAGGGTTGATTACTCTAGCATAGGATAGAGTGGGAGAAGAGGGAGCGGCAGATATTTGCTATTGAAAACCACCAAATTAATATAACTAAAATGCCTACCTCACGGAATTATTTTAGGACTCAAATGCATTTTGTATAATAGACTTCGTAAACTGTGAAGTGCCATACAGCTTTCTGGATATGACTTTCATTGATAAGACTAGCACTTGGTCAGCATCACTAAACACATGTTAAAAATCAATCATCAATCAATCATCAGTGGCTTGTTTAAGAACATGTTGGGTCAGCATCTGAAAAGTGAAAATCATACACAGGCATGGGGGCCTTGCTGGGCTCCGTTTATTTATTACACCACAGGGATGGAACTAGCCAAAAAACCAAGGAACCATGCTCATGGTAGCAAATACTGAATTTTTTTTTTTAAAAGATTTTATTTATTTATTTGACAGAGATAGAGACAGCCAGCGAGAGAGGGAACACAAGCAGGGGGAGTGGGAGAGGAAGAAGCAGGCTCATAGTGGAGGAGCCTGATGCGGGGCTCGATCCCATAACGCCGGGATCACGCCCTGAGCCGAAGGCAGACGCTTAGCCGCTGTGCCCCCAGGCGCCCCCAAACACTGAATTTTTGACAGTTCATGGGTAGTACATATGAATATAATGCAAAAGAACCAAAAATAGTGAAGGCATCATGCCAAGAATGTGGTGAGCCCTTTCAAATGCTCCTCCTCTCCTTCCTTCTTCATAGATAACACCCTAGTGGGCGTCTCTGAGTTATTGCCTTTATATTGTGAAGAGATGAGGCAAACAGAGTCTTAATTCAGAAGTCATGCGATTTTAAGGAATGTGGGTCCAGCCTCAACCAGGAGGATGAGTTTGTCTTAAGGAAGTTTATAGCAGGAGTGATATCGAGCAGTATTTCTCAAAGTAAGGTACTAGGATCCTTGACGTTGGCTCAGGCACTTACTTGGGTGATATCTTCCGCCATCAGAACCAGAAAAGAAGGAGAGAAGATGGGGAGACACCTAATCCAAACTAGACACTTTCTGCCTGCTGCTTTCTTGGTCTCTTCCTCCCCCCACCATCTGCACCTCTAGAGCTCGGGGTGCCCAAGACGGGCTCCTCTCCTCCTCCACTGACATTCAATGCCTTGATGTTCCCGTCTGGCTTTCACTTCCACATCGACCTCCCCTTCAACTCTGACTCTTGGACTCCACTAGCCACGTGACGCTCCCATTTGCATATCCGGTAGACATCTTAAGTATAACATGTCCAAAAACTGAACTCTTGATTTCCCTCCAAAGTCACCTTGCCCTGGAGCTTTCTCTATTTTAGCAAATGGCAACTCCCACTTCAAGTTGCCCCAGCCGAAAAAAAAAAAAAAATCGAGACTCCCCTTTGAATCCTGTTTCTTTTACACCCCGCATCTAAGTTATCAGCAATTTCACTGGGGACCTTCCAAACCTGCCCTCTTTCCTCCCCTCTGCTGCTGTCATTCTAGTTCGAGCCACCACCGTCTCTCACCCAGATTACTAAGATGACCCCCTAATTATTCTACTTGTTTTCATCCTTGCCCACCGACACCCTATTTTCACCTTAGCAGCCAGACTGGTTCTCTTTTGCACCCCTTTTATGCCTCTACATGTCATTTAGAGTGAAAGCCAAAGCCCTGGTGATAGCCCCTCCCCGATCGATCTCCTCCTCAAGTCTCGCCCCCCTTCTTCCCCTCCCCCTATGCTCCTGCCTCACCAGTGACGGGGGTCCTCAAACGCTCCATGCACGGAGTCCGCTCAGGCCTCTGCAGAGGCTACATCTGCCTGGGCCTCCACCCCAACGGCTGCACGGCTGCCTCCCTCTATGTAGGTCTCTGGTCAGCTACGATCCTATCAGAGAGCCCTTCCGGACCACTCTATGTCAAAGTAGCAACTGCCAATCGTTTCTCTCGCTCCCTTCCCTGCATTGCTCCAACTTCCTTCAGAGCACTTACCGCATCTGTCATGCTGCATGTTTCTTTGTTTGCTGTCTCTCTCCCAGGGGAGAAAGATTCACTAGGGGAGATGAGCTTCTTGAGAAAAGACTGTTGCATCACCAGCACCAAGAACAGGGTGTGGGCGAGAGCAGGTCTCGATAAATACTGCGGGATGGGTGAACTGCTGAATGATCATCTCCCTAACAACCCTCGGAGGTATGCTTTCACTCATCTTAGACAGAAAGGAGGGTACAAAAAAGTATATTGACTGGCCCAGATCAAAAGCTGGTAAAGAAAGGCTGGGGCTTGAACCCAAGTGTCGTGAGACCACCCCCCCCCCCAAGCCTACATCTTCACCTACCGGCTTCCAATTCTGGAAAATGAATGGCTAATGAATGAGCGACCCTCTCTGGCTTGAGTGAGAAATGATGTAGTTGGGGCACCAGTGTTCACACGCTCTGGGGCTAAGCAAGGAAAGCACCAGGGGTGTCCTGGCCACACCCACAACCCTGACTGGGTGGCGGTCTCTCGGCTGTGCCTGTTTCACCTTCAGCAGAGAGCCTGGAAATTACCTGTAAATCCTACAAAACCCAATTATCTTCTTCCTGTTTTTTTCTCCAAATGCACAACAGGAAATCCAAGGAGGCTGGCAGCGAAGAGCAATTTGGCTCAGGGGACACGCACCGCTGAGGAGGGGTGGGGGTGGGGTGCAGGGGCCCAGACTTGGCAAGGTGCGTGAGACCTTGTCTCCTTCCCCCACCAAAGCAATCTATAGCGGAAGACAAGTGTAAGAACCAACCACCTGGAAACGAGAAAATTCATGGGAGGGATAAACTGGGAGCAGGTGATACTGGGTGTTAAGTGGGAGGAATCAGAAATACTCTGAGGCCCAAGGGAATATTGCAGCTTGACTGGGTCTCTTGGCTGCCCCTCCTCGTCCTCTGGCACACATAGCAAATGATAATGTGACATGACACCTAATTCACAAAACCTAATTCCCACTTACACGGGCACTTTCCAGGATCAACATCACAATAGCTAAATATCAATTAAACATTCACTGATAAATATTCATGGGTCCGTTATGCCACAGGTGCAATGCCCGCATCAGGGAAAAGAATTTCAGCATGCCCACCTGACTTCCTTGCATGCTGAGTATCCACTAGGGAATCTGAAATTCAAAATCAGCTCTGTGTGAACGACCTTGTAAGTTTAAATCTCAACCGCTTAAGAGGGATTTCTTTTCTGACGATATTATAAACATTTCTCCTAAGATTTAAAAAAAATAATTTCACCAAATTCTTATTGGCTTCTTTGGAATTGACAAGAACAAAATACTCAAGGAATTTGATTTTATATATCAAAAAATCTAAAACTGTAGTACAGAAGACAGATTGTTGGTTGGAAGGACGTGGTGGTGGAGGCGAGGGCTGACCACAAAGGCACACAAAGGAATCTTTGGGCTGAGGCAATGGTTCTGTATCTTGACGGTAGTGATAGTCACACAACTTTACATGCTTGTCAAAATTCACAGAATTTCACTGTATATAAATTATACTTCAATATAAATATCTTAAAAACTTAAGACTTCTAAAACTTGTAATTCAGTGTACCTTCATAATTGATTTTAGACAACAGTCACAGTGAAGGGATTTACTTTGACAGAGATGTCTAGTGCAGTTAATGGAATTTTTAAATTCAAATATCTCTTTTCATTCCTTAAAAGCAAAAACATGTATAAATAAATAACAAATGAAAATGTGGGCCAAACACAGTCAATTCCACAAAATCTATTTTGGATCTTTTTCTTTCTTTCCTTCAAATTTTCTCCCTATAGACCAAAGAGACTGAGAAACGTGAGCAGAGAGCAGAAAACAGCCCAGAGTGGTCACTCCTAAGTGTTGACATTGGTGGAGAAGCCCAGTTCTTCCTTTTGAATTAAATGCATGGCTCTCAAACTGGTGGCTCAAGGTCTGAAACTGATCTGGCTAACTCACAGGCACTCCCAAACTACGGAATATAATGGACCCTTTTGGACGAGTTTTCCATACACTCTGACTCTGGTGGCTAAGGGATGTCCAAACTCAAATTAAAAAGTCTATCATTTCGTAAGAGTACAAAATTTATTTCTAGGGCCGAGGGGCCATTGTTTTGGAGAAGTAGCATAGTATCACGTGAGTTTTTAAAAATAAGGAAAAAAGAGGGGCGCCTGGGTGGCTCAGTCGTCAAGCATCTGCCTTCGGCTCAGGGCGTGATCCTGGCATTCTGGGATCGAGCCCCACGTCAGGCTCCTCCGCTATGAGCCTGCTTCTTCCTCTCCCACTCCCCCTGCTTGTGTTCCCTCTCTCGCTGGCTATCTCTCTCTGTCAAATAAATAAACAAAATCTTTAAAAAAATAAATAAGGAAAAAAGAGATCACATCTGAATAGTGGGAAGTAATGCTTTAGGCTCATTGTCTTCCTTTACATATTAAATTGATGCTGTTATTTAATGCAGTACGCCTTAATGTTATGCTTAACTATTTTTAATAATTAAAACTAAGTTAAAAACAATGAACCAAGTGGGAAGGGTTGTCTTGGTACAACATAACAAGTTGAGTGTACGATACCATCGGGCTGTGGCAGACTCTCCTTGCAGAGAGAGTCAACGGTCAATGGTGGTCAGAGGCATAGCAACTATATAAGCCTTTTCCATCTCAACTGGAGTAATGGTTACATGTTTCCCAGAACTCACCAACCTGCATCCTTAAAATATGTGCATTTTGATGTGAATTATACGTCAATTAACAAATATACCACTGTTGGATTTTCAAGTGGGGATTTCTTGGGGAGCCTGGGTGGTTCAGTCAGTTAAGTGTCTGACTTTTGATTTCAGCTCAGGTCATGATCTCAGGGCCATGAGATCAAGCCCCACATTGGGCTGACATGCTGGGCGTGGAGCCTGCTTAAATTCTCTCTCCTTCTCCCTCTGCCCTGCCCCGGAAGGAAGGAAGGGGAAGGGAAGGGGAAGGGAAGGGGGAAGGGGGAAGGGGGAAGGGGGAAGGGGGAAGGGGGAAGGGGGAAGGGAAGGGAAGGAGGAAGGAGGAAGGAAGGAAGGAAGGAAGGAAGGAAGGAAGGAAGGAAGGAAGGAAGACATAAATAGTGAGGACTTGTTGAGCAATGAAAAGGTAGAAATAGAGAGTCTTCCTGGAGCAGAAGCAGGATAAACACGTGGAATAACCAATTTCTTCCAGGTCCCCTCTGAACTAATCTCAGTACTGAAAGCCTAAATGCTACAGCCTCAGATGAGAAAGCACAAAGACAGAAGGTACGCGCACACAGAAAGAACTATCTAGAAAGCACTGGAGTCTGAGGAAGGTGCCATAGGGGCCTCCCAAAGTGGCTCAGGCTTCTAGTTCCCAGCTGGATTTGGACTTGCACATCTCCGGCTTCCATTCCAGCCACACCCCTGCTAGAGCAAAGTGACCCAGGGCCTTGGCTCCCTTAGTCATGAGACTAACCTACCACCAGCCATGCAGGACTGGAGACTGGGTTCACAAGGCCCCGGAAGTAGCCTTCCCCCCACCCCCCATCATGATGCCACTCACAGTTTAATAATATTTATGAGCCCACTGGCGCAAGATCACACACAAGAACTCCAACCTCAGACGAAGTGGAAAGAGCCTCGTCATACGTCAGTGCTGCTCAGACTGTGTCCCGCTGACTGGTGTCCCTGGCCCATGATTAGGTCAAAGACCTACATCCGAGCGGAGATGAGCAACGTCACCAGGCTTGCTGTTGAGTTCCGCTGACGGTCTGCTCACAGCATCATGTTCTCGGTGAGGAAAGGCCCCATGATTTACATTGGCCGCAACCCTCACAGTTATGGGCTGATACACCGCTTGCAGATTGGCTCTTTCAAGTAGCGCTATTACAGTTTGCTGACACTCCCGAGAAAATACAGAAAACAACAGAACATTCATTCAAGAATGACTGAGCCACTTGGTACGTGCTAGATGGTGGCAGTAGCAGGGAAGGAAACACGAAAATGACTAAGAGAGGCCAAGTACCCCTCATGGAAGGCCCTCAAGAAAGTAATGCTAACATTGAGATCGTCCTTCCCAATCTTACAGATTGGCATAATACCAAATCCGTGTTGCCATGTTCGGGCCATCCTGACCGGAACTGCTACATCCGGGGAGGTCAGCCTTGTGTGCAGGCAGTAAGGCCTCTGAATGTCCCTCCTCCCAAGACATGAGGTACAGGGGAAGCTGCATTTGTGAGACACCCTGCAAATTCACGATCTCTTTCTCCTCTTCCCTTTAAGCAGAATCATCATCAACGAGAAGCCAGGCTGGTAACCTTAGCGCTCCCTATGCCAAGCCAAACTTCAGCCTTGTAACTGTGCTGAGAAAATGACCATGTGATAGTGAGAACAGAAAGAACAGACTGGTTTGAGAGTCTAAGCACCAGAGAATGTGAAAGAGACTCCAAAAAATAATTCTAGTTTCTCTTAAGACAGGGAGAAGTTTATAAAAACTGGGAAAGGTCAAGAAAGCAGGGCAGACGGGAAAGCAGACTCTCGGGATATGTTCTCATTTGTCAACAGCTCCATCAGGAGACACCCAGATGTAATCTGAGCACTGCAGAACATGGGTGAACCAGTACTATTTGTGCTATTGACCGTTCACTCTCAGTGCTGTACCCCGAGATTGGACTAGCCATTTTGGCAGCCACATAAAGATTTTGCTGTCAACTAAAACTCCGAGGTCTGTTTCCCACGAACTGCTGTTAAATCAGGTTTCCCCACTCCTGAACTTGTATACTGATTATCCCCCCTCTAAGTAGAGGACTTTATTAAATTTCATCTTGTTAGTTCCCAACCCTAGCGCGGGTACATGTGCTCTCTTCTATCTTCCTTCCTGCTCCGTCCCTCCTTTCACCCTCTTCCTCATCATCGCCAAACTTGTTTACAATCCCTTCTCCTGAAATCTGATCAGCCTATCATTGATATCTTCCAGATTATCTAATCAAATGCCGAACAGGACCAAGTTAATGAGGAAGGCCAACTCGGAAGCACAGACTTCATTATCTCATGCCTGGGTAGCTGCAACCAACACATCAGTGGCCTTCTGACTGGAATCAACTGTCCTTCGGATCAACCATCCATACTGTTCTAGAGCAATCTTTCTAAAACACAGAATCAATCATCCTTGCTTTAGAATGCTTCAGAAACTTCCTGTCGTCCACAAGGCAAAGGCCAAATGCCTTGTTGTGTCATCTGAGGCGCTTTATGACTGCTCCCCACCTGGCACTTGGCCTCATCCCACCCCCACCGCCTAGGTCTTCACTGGGCATTGGTGTCTTCGTGCTGGGAGCAGCCTCCCTTCCATGGCTGGCAAACTCACCAACCACACATCCTTAAGGACTTCGTTCAACTGTGACCATTTCTCCACGGAGGAAAAGTTAATACACCATCTTGGTATTCCCCTGGCACCCAACCTTGATCTCTAGAACCTTATTTACTGTATCATGTTATGGTTATTTCCTACATTTTTAAAAAAATAATATAGCCAGCTACAAGCACCGTGCCTCGCACGCAGGAGACCCAATATAATTTTCTTCAATGATGAGCTAAACTATCTCAGAGCTGAAATGAATCCATAAATCAATACCTATGAGGTATGCATAGATACATGGATGCCTACTGTGTCTGAACTCTCCTAAACTACAAGTTTTCATTTTGCTTACAAGGGCCAAGTTTTTAAGGACCTTATGTAAATCCACATAAACTGTTTCTCTAATACCTCTGGTCTTCTTTCCTAAAAATCTTTCACCTTCAAAGGGCAAAACCAGCAAACTCTCTTCTCCAGTGTGTTGGATAATAGAACTGACATAAATAAGGGGAGCAGAGCACAATGGGAAGAATGCGCAGACGCAGGGAACTTGACTGAACGAATGAATGGGTGATGATGATGGCCTCAATGTTTTCAAAGTAGCCATATGGTCTTAATTCAATTCTTTCATCTTTAGTTTTTTTCATGTATAAAACATATTTAAATAATCTTCAGGATTACTTTTGTTTCTAAGGATTTAAAATTCTTTAACATTGAGTATCTATTCTTGGGAGGTCTTGGAGTGAGCCAGCTCCCCATAGGGCAGAGGTCACTCCCCTGGGAGAGGACCACAGGGTCACTGGGGACAAGAGAACAGTGAGGGGGTGACCTTGGATATAACAGAACTTTCTTATGATGTGGCAACTGGCTAGCAGAGAATTATATTACCAGGAAACAAGAACTCAACCCTAAGTTGTCATAGAGGTCGGGAGTTGCTCTTGGTCTGTATCCCTCGGTCTGGAATGATAGGCTTTAACTCCCTGGAACTCCTAAGAGTCAACAGACTAAAAAGTGCTTCCCGCTGCCACAGTGAAGTCAAATTCAGCCCAGTAGAATTAGTTTCACCCTGTGGGTGTCCAGCTCTAATTATATAACAGCGTCTAATTATAAAACAGTATTCAGCTGAAGAAGAATGGTTATTAACTTAGGCATCTCATTAAAATGAACAGTTTATATGCTTCAAGTTGCTGTTTGGAAAAAGTGCTAATGATTGCTTTGTGGGTCTGTGCAGGCGTGCGAACGTGCGAGGGCACGCGCACATGGCACAGCTCTGCACTTAAAAGCTGGCAGATGTCTGAATTTTACAACACACTAGCTAGGATTCTGGGTGATCTATTCATATTTAATTCAATGAACAGAAAGTGATACTTGCCAGTGAGAACAGAAGAAAAAGAAAAAAACAAAACAAAACATGGGCCTGAGTTAACCATATTTTAACAGTCAGAAGCTAGGAGAGCAGGGTAAAGGGATGTTTGGGGGTACAGGGGCTAAAGGATGAAAAGAGTTCCATCCCATTAGGAGATCTGTGAGAGGACCCGTACCTGGAGGTCTCTTCTTTAGAGACCTAGGTCTCAGAGATCTAGGTTTTCCCAGATACCTGACCTGACCTAGAGCCTGTGTTAGGAACACTCCTGCCCTGGCGGGACAGGGGCTGAGACAGGAATGCCTACGGCCAGCAGCAGCTTTCTCCCTCCACATTACTCCCTTGCGGACATTTCAGGCAGGTTAATAGAGATGTTTAACAAGGAAAACAATGAGCTTGAGGCTCTGAAGACAGTTTTTAGACTGAACCTCTCCCTGGGAGCTGAGCAAATACAATCAGAGACAAACTAAGAGGGGAGGGGTGATGGGCTAGCCTGGTGATGGGTATTAAGGAGGGCATGTATTGCACGGAGCACTGGGTGTTATACACAAATGATGGATCATGGAACACTACATTAAAAGTTAATGATGTACTGTATGGTGACTAACATAACATAATAAATAAAAAAAAAATAAAATAAAAAGCTAGCTAGCTAGCTAGCATAGCCTAAGCCCCTTTCCTTCTCAGTTGGCTGAGTCTGCTTGTCACCACGTCTCCAAAAAGGCCCACTGCAGAGGGTGCCCCAGGAAATCTTCCTGAGTCAATCCACAGGTCTGGCGTCACCAGAGCCCTGTCCAAAGCACCACTGACCAAGGGCAGCTCTCCTCGGGTCAAATTTCAGGGACAGCTCTACATACCATATTCATTTTCTAATGAGACAATTTGCTAAATTGGGTGAGGGGCAGGGACGGAAGTGGAGTCATGAAACAAACTAGGGTTTTCTAGAGTGGATCACCACTGGAAAATTAGGTCTAATTTTCCTCTTTGCCCAATACACAGGTCACTGAGAACAGGGAGTCACAGCGGACACTCAGGAAAACAGCAGGTGTGGGGCTCAGCTAGTAAGTTTCTCCACTCTCAGAAGTAACAAATACGGTGCATTTTCTTTTTTTTATTAACTAAGAAATACAAATTCTGCATTCAGGATTTCTATTCGTAACAGGAGCTCAGATTTTTAAAAATCTGAATAATCCACAGGCCCCAGATTCCCTTGAATTTTATTCTGAAATGCACAATGGCTGAATTAACAAAGAATGGTTCCTATTAGCAAAACTCCTTCTCTAGAAAACACAATTCTGAAATTCTAAATTGAAGGGGCTTGGCAGGACTGGGGAATGGGGATTAAGAGGTGTCCCAGGCTCTATTCTGTGAATACATATATTCTTCATTTGTCTTCAGAATGTCGTGTTCACCTGAACTCCCAGGCAGCTATAGGATTTCTGAGCTAAAGACCCTGTGACATATGTATTTTCTTAATCCTCTAAATGTTAAAATGAACATTAAATAGTTCTAATAAATTTAAATTTACTGCTCAGCCCTCAAGACTGTTATGAGCTTAGAATGCACTTAACTGTATAATGACTGTTCCGTTCGTGCATGTGTTAGTGTTTACGAATACATACAAACACCGTGCCTTTGATGTTGGCTCATAGTTGAATTTTTAGGATACCATAGGAAGTCTTTGATGGTATATTCATGGGTGACACATTAATATTTAATTAATAATTTAAAAAAAACAGCCTCGGGGCGCCTGGGTGGCACAGCGGTTAAGCGTCTGCCTTCGGCTCAGGGTGTGATCCCGGTGTTATGGGATCAAGCCCCACATCAGGCTCTTCTGCTATGAGCCTGCTTCTTCCTCTCCCACTCCTCCTGCTTGTGTTCCCTCTCTCGCTGGCTGTCTCTATCTCTGTCGAATAAATAAATAAAATCTTAAAAAAAAAAAAAAAACAGCCTCTTGCTAGTGAGCACAAAATAAAACGATGAAATGGGAATGAGTTAATTCAGAAACTAATAGCCCAAATACTTGGCAGACCTAGGTGATGAGAGAGTATAGTATAGCAGTGAGAAAAATATTCCATCTCAATGCTAGGATACATCCACAAATACATGTGGTATAAAATAATTGTATTATCTGTAGACAGTTTTTTCAGTTACTCCTCAATCTCCCTGAACTTTTCTGTTACTTATTTCCATATTGGATGACGCTGCATTTTCATTTATGGTTATTAAGACACTGAGATGTCTTTGGTTATTGTTATAATTCACAAAGCATTTTCTTTCTTCCTCCCAAATGGAAATCAGACAGCAATGGCTTTCTGACACCCAAATTTCCTGGCTCTAGAGAAAGGATATCTAAGCAGAATATTAATCCATTTAAATCCATCTTTGCAATTTGAATTGCTGTAGTCATTACAAAATAAATCCTCTTTTTTTAATCATACAGCACTATATTAGTTTCAGGTATACAATATAGTGATTCAACAGTTCCATACATTACTCAGTCCTCATCATGACAAGTATGCTCTTTAATCCCCATCCCCCACCCACCTCCCTCTGGTAAATATAAGTTTGTTCTCTATAGTTTCTGCAGCTAAGAGTCTGTTTCTTGGTTTGCTCCCCCCTTATCTTTTTCTTTTTTTGCTCTTCTGTTTCTTAAGTTCCACTTATGACTGAGATCATATGGTATTTGTCTTTCTCTGACTTATTTCACTTAGCATTATACTCTCTAGCTCCATCCATGTTGTTGCAGATGGTAAGATTTCATTCCTTTTTTATGGCTGAATAGCATTCCACTATAAATATATAGTGGAATGGATATATATAATATCTATCTATCTATCTATCTATCTATCTATCTATCTATCTCCATTCTTCTATCAATGGATACTCGGGCTGCTTCCAGAATCTGGCTACTGTAAATATTGCTGCTGTAAATGCAGGGGTATGTGCGTCCCTTTGAGTTAGTGTTTTTGCATTTTTGAGGTAAATACCCAGTAGTGCAATTATTGGACTGTAGGGTATTTTTAACTTTTTGAAGAACCTCCATGCTATTTCTTCTTTCTTTAGCTCATCTTTTTACATGTAAATATATCTCAGCATTTTCCTAATATATATATAGGAAAGGACTTGTGTTTCTTTGCCTCTAAATCATAGAATTGTACGCCTTGAATGGCTTAAAAAAAAGCACGTGCCTTTTTTAAATTAAAAAAATACATAAATAAAGCATGTGCCTCTTTAAGAATTGCTTTCCAATTTCTTAATTCTTTTAATCCTCTCTTTGTGAAAATCAAGTGCGAAGAGGCTGAGGTTAGGCTTATGAAAACTTCCAAAGTAATATGCTTCTTCAAATCATTGAGAAAGAAATAGCTCTTAAGGTTTTACATTAGAGATGCTTTTTAATATGAAGATTTTAACTCACACAAAACCATTAAGAAGCCTATCTTTTTACCTGCAGCACTCAACCAAGGTTTAGTTATTATTACAATTGATTCAGGATCTCCCTGAGGATCTGGTATGTGGGATCTAGGTGACCAACCTGGATGCCATGCTAACAACTCAGTTTTTAGAATATGGTGATGAGAAATGGGGCTTTGAATTTTCTTTAAACCCATGTAATTGTAAATCTCTAATTTCCTTTCTAAACTGGACTGTTAGGTTTCTTTGTCCTGTTTACAAAGAACACGAGGAGTTTACTTTGATAGAGGCAAAGGCAACACTTTTTCTACTATGAAATACAGGTTTTCCAAACAACAGACTTTCATTTCAAGATAAGAGACAACAGGTCACAGTCCCAAACTTTCAAGAAGTCCAAAGGCTGAAACAAAGCCCCTCAGAACCCCATATCAGGTTTTACAGTATTTAATTCTCTAAGAAGTTAACATCTCTAAATGTTTTAGTATGAAGGATCAACTAAGTAGGGGCAGGTCTTTGACTCAATAAACTTCAATAAGTAAAATGATCCGTTTTAGTTGTATTATTGCCACTTAAAGAGGACACATTTACTGCTCCAGCGCAGCGTGAAATAAATAGGAGTATTTCCCAATACTTTTTCTTTCCTTTTTTTTTCCCCCCAGAATAAATATGCTTGATCCTCACCTCTCCTCAATTCACCTGGGAAGCTAATGCCCATCTGGACTGAAAAACACACTTAGGAGTCTACCTAGACAATTGCCCCAAACTTTAAAGTAGGATGTTTAAGTAAAGTGCATCTTGAATATGGTCATCACACTTACTGAATTTAAATAGTTAAATTTTACTTAAATTTAACTATTTAAATTTAAATTTAGCAATTTAAATTTAGCAATTTAAATTTAAATTTAGCAATTTAAATTTAGAAATTTATTTTAAATTTAGCAATTTAAATTTAAATTTAGCAATTTAAATTTAAATTTAGCAATTTAAATTTAGAAATTTATTTTAAATTTAGAAATTTAAATTTAAATTTAGAATTTTCTTTTAAATTTAGAAATTTAATTCAAATTTGGAAATTTAATTAGAAATTTAATTCAAATTTAGAAGTTTAGGAACAAATATTCTCTTCTGGCATCCGAGTTTCTGATTTTATACCTTTTCTGATTTTCCCAAATGGGAGCTGTTGTCTCTGTGCACAGCAATAACTCAATCTCTCTAATGCGGTGCTCTTCTGCACGGCTGTGTTCTCGGCATGTTGCTATGCCTGCACAGCTCTATGTTATGGTTATATTCAGGGATACAGCAGTCATACTTCACACCCTAAACTGAGACCCTTCCACTGTGTTAGTGCTGGTCCTTCTGCTTTGTGATATTAAATGACAGCAACAAAAACAATCACTAAGAAGTCTTGGGTATAATTATAGAAAAACACGTAAAGAAAAAGACAATTATTGAAGGCCTATAAGAAACATGTAAAAAGAAGGGGCCCGAAGTGAGGCTCACATGAAAGTGTCCCCATGACACCTGTTCAGCTTATCATTTTTTAAAAACAAGAAGCTGAAGCTTGCTGCTTTGGCAGAACCTGTTTTGACATCGTGGAAATTTAAAAAATCCCGTATCACCTATTTCTGCCACCAGCGGAACCCTCCACAGAACGCCAAGCCTACCCAGACCCTGACGCAAGGAGGCAAAGCAAAGACGGGAAGGCGGCCCAGCGCGGGCTGAATGCTTACCTGGCTCGGGCCTCAGAAGGGAGTGGCGGGTCACCAGCCGAGTGGCTCGGGGAGGCGGGTGGCCGAGGCGAGGAGAGGGACACGGTGTGCATTTGCTTCGGGGACCTTGGCACTTCGCTGAAGGCGCAGTCTCGCCCGGGGAACGGGAAGGATGAGGAGCTCTCAACCGTGGGGGCCAGGTCACGGGCCTGCCCGCCGGCGCTGGGCTCCTGACCCCGTCTTTGGTTTTCCACGTTGAGCAGCACCTCGGTGTCGGAAAGGCCATCGCTCCCGGGGAGGGCACAGTCCTTGGATTCGACCACGCAGGGCCTGGAGTACAGAGAGCTCGACTCTTTGCCTGGCTCGGCCTGCCGGTCACCTTTCCCTCCCCTCCTGTCAGCAGCATCGGCGTCCTTCCTGGACCTGGTGTACCGGGAAGGCGATTCCGAATCGGCTTCGGAATCCAGCGCTATCCCGTACTTCTCGGCCAGCTGCCGCCTCCTCTCCGCCTTGTACCGCGCGATTCTCTCGGCTTTGGACTCCAGAGCCGGGCTGTCCACGAGCCCTGAGCCGCAGGAGGAGTCAGCATGGACGCCGGAGGTTTCTGTGCACAGTTTGGAGCGGGTCTGCTTTTCCACCGAGGAATCTGAAGTGTCCTCCTCTTCATTGGACCGGCCTACAAGGGGACCACACGGGGAACACGTACAGAGTTCAAGGACAGAAGCACCTTTACCGCGCTCTGTTCCGTGCCCAGCACGCCCCTGAGCGCACGCCGCGGAGGACCCACTCCTCACACAGGTGCACGTAGCCGCCGCGACCCCCTGGGCTGCGAAGCAAGTGCGAGACCCGCAGTGAAATGCGCTAGCCCTCCAGGCTCCGCAAGCCGTCTACCGCCCGCCCCCACTGAAGCTCTGCTCCTCGCTGCCAGCTGGCTGCCTCTGATTTATTTCCCTTTCCGATTTTGAGTTTAAGATGTCACGTGCGAGGCCAGAGAATGAGTTCAGAGTCCTCTAGAAAAGATAACAGGTATCTAAACCACTGTAACTTGACAAGTGAGGATCGTGGTTTCACAGATCTGATAGTAACCGGAACGGCAATGGGCCATGTCAGAAAATACCAGAAATCCTTCATGTGTGTTGCTTTTTTTTTTTTTTTTTTTTAACAGAAGTGGATTTTTCCAATTGTAGCACACATGCTTGATACAGAAAATGTCTAACGTGAAAACATAGGAAGGTAAAACTCCAAATCACCAATAATTAATAATAAACTGATAATTTGCCAAACATTTCTATATATTCCTTCTAGTCTTTAATAAAACTGATTTCTTCTTCTCTCCCATATAAAATAATCTATGTTTACATACCACTGATGTTCTATATAAAACATTTTCCTATATTTGGAAGTCTTTTTTTGAAGACATTCTTTAAGGCTTCATAAGATCCTATCCAATAGGCATTGCATAACTAATTTAAGCCTTCTCATATTCCTGGATATTTACATTGTTTCTAACATTTTTTTCATTGTTTCTAACTTCTAATCAGTCTGATTTTCTGACTACTATCACAACAGATAAAGCTATAATTGCTTTATTAAAAAGTGTATCATTTTAAGAGACTTGCTAGACTGTCGAGTTGATTTCTATAAAGTTTGCATCAATATACACTTGAATCTGCAATATATGTTCTCTTGCAAACATTAAGTGTTCATTTAAAAAATTTCTTTTGATTACTAGAAAAAGAATATGTGCATTTTTCAATTATTTATTAGTCATTTGTATTAATTTTTCTTCTCTGGACTATCTGATCAAGCTTATTTAAGCTCTATATTCTATTGATTCATACTGTCATTTTTATTGGTTTGCATGCATTTTTACGAGACTATGAACCCTAATCTTATTCATGAATATTTCGAACTTGTTTAATATTCTGTGACATCTATGTGTAACATTTTCTTTGGAGTACAGATGTGAATTGTTATGTAGTCAAGTCAATTGACCTGGTCATTTGTGATTTCTCCAGCTGTTTCTGTGTCTTGAAAGTCCTTTTCCATTCAATTTGAATGAAATATTCACCTATGTTTTCATGTTTTTAATTATTTTCTTAAAATGAATCATGTGATTAATTGGGACTTATTTTTGTGTTCATATAAGTGAGAAGAGGGCTATGTCCCCTCTCCCACTGCACAATAACCGATTTTCCCACTACCATTTTATTAAATAAGTCTTCCCTTTCTCACAAACAGGTGACACTTAAATTATCATATAATATATAGATTCACATTTTATATACATGAGGGTTTATTGCTGGCTACAAATTTTGGTGCTCTGTCTATTCTTGATTCTTCATGTAATTTTTAAAAATCTTAATTCTCTAGTTTTTTGTTTTTTTTTTTAAGATTTTATTTATTTATTTGACAGAGAGAGACGGCCAGCAAGAGGGGGAACACAGGCAGGGGGAGTGGGAGAGGAAGAAGCAGGCTCCCAGCAGAGGAGCCTGATGTGGGGCTCGATCCCAGAACACTGGGATCACACCCTGAGCCGAAGGCAGACCCTTAACGACTGCACCACCCAGGCGCCCCTTAATTCTCTAGTTTTATGGCCACAGAAGATCAAGAACTCTAGATAAGTGACATGATCATATCACAAAGTGAGATTGACAGCCATCTCTAAGGAATAAACTAGAAAACACTGGCCATAAAAAGCAGCAGCACAGAGCTGCAGTGCTAGGGATGGGGTAGGAAGCACAGCCCTGTATGGGTCATCCTCTCTCAAGGCCAAGCTGAATACTTGATATTCCTAACATTGAGAGTTATTTAAAAAAAAAGTTAAGTCATGTTTGAAATATAGTTTAATATGAAATAAATATGTAATACATTTAAAATGACATGTAAATAATCTACATTAAAATAATTTAAATAGAATGTTTGTTGCATTAACACATAGATTAAGAACCCTAACCACTCAAGGTCCAGGTTCACTTTTAATGCTTCCCGCTGCAAGCAGCCGGGCCCTGTGCTGGGCACCTGGGCATTCTGCTTAAAGGAGTCTCATTCAGTCCTCTAGGAACTCTCACTGAGGATCTCAGACAGCAGGTCCTGTGGCAGCCCCCTGAGCACGCCAAGAGGGAGAGGTGGTTCCTGCCATTTAGGGGTCCCAGGCTGGGGAGGGGAGGGGGGAATGAAATGACGTCACCAATTTCCCAACAGTGTGCCAAGAGGAGTCATTTCTTACTGCCGATACCAGAGAACCACACCGATGAGGTGGGGCAGAGCTGCGTGTCATTGCGGTTTTTCACAAATAACGTGTATTTAATAAGTAAGTACATCTACACAATTCATGTTTGTGGAACATCTCATTTCCCAACGCCACTGGATAGAAAGGCTGCGTGCACCACCTCGCAGCCTGCACGATGGCATGCTCACCGGTGTGCGGGCTGGCCGGGTCTGTGGCTCGCATGTATCTGGGCGTGTCTTCCTCCAGCAGCCGATGAGTCACTAACCCCGTGCAGCTCTGCAAGAGGATGGGCTGGGCGTCCGCTTCGATTCCTTCCAGGCGCCTGGCAATTCTTTCTTTTCTGTGCAGGACACCAGAAACAGGCCCCGTGAATCAATTCTCAGGGACAAGCGAACGCTGCCTCCCCAAGCTCTGCTACTTTCGAATTAGGCACTGCCAATTCCTTACCTTTTCATTTCTAAAAATTCTGTCCTCTTTGGTTCAAAGATTTTTCTTAATTCTGCAACTAAAATAAAACAGAGAAGAATAAAAAGACGCTCCAGTTTTCAGTAGTCACGCGTCCGTTCTCCTCACGCATGAAACATGTATGTCTTGAACTTCTGTGTCTGTCCTTGGCTCCCGTGCAGCAGTGATGAGCAAGACTGAGGCAGTCCCTGTGTCTCTGACCCCGGAGACTGTGCTAGTGTGAGAAGGCAGAGGCCACGTGGGAAGCATGGACACACACACACACACACACACACACACACGCACACACACACGCACACGTCACAGGCTGCGCTAAGAAGTAAAACCATGAGTAAGGGATGGATTAATAGGCATGAGTTCTGTTTCATCCAGGGGAGTCACGGGAGGGTGTCTGTTTTTGACTGTTACTAGGTTCAACAGAGTATTCTAGGCTTTTCATTTTGGGAAACTTCTAACGTCTACAAAAGTAGAGACAGGTACTAGAACCCCCATACGCCCATCAGCAAGCTACACCCACCGTGTCTCCCCACACTCCTATTTTGCCCTATCTTTGAACCTGTAAAAATCTGTAATTAGCTGACTGTGTTTCCAACCATCCCTAATGGGGATATAACCACTTACTGCAGTTCAGGTTAACGCAGTTCCTAAGCCTCCCCTTACTGGATTTCACTGGAAAGAATGTTAACATTTGTTTCCTTGCTATAATTTGGGTGGATGATGGGTGCAATAACAACCCTAATTCTCCTGGTAACACTGCATAAGCAGACAAACGTTCTGCTGAGGCTGGGAGGCTCTCCTGTGATACCGACCATAAGGATATCACTGAGATGCCAAATCATTGTTTCTTTGGAGAAATGGCCAAATTTGGTGGAGAATAAAGGTCTCTCTTCTCACCTCCTGCTCAGTCACATGAATTTATAAAGGCTCATCTGAGTGGCTCCTATTGAGGCCCGGGAACACCAGGGAGAGATGTCGCTGACAGCCCTGGGGGTCCATGGAACTTTGAAAGGTTGAGTCAAAGAAGAAACTCAATGGAGGCATACTAGAATGCGGCAATATTTTCATTTTCTTTTTTGTTTTAAAGTAAACTCTACATCTTGGGGTACCTAGGTGTCTCAGTTGGTTAAGGGTCCGACTCTTGATTTTGGCTCAGGTCATGATCTCAGGGTTGTGAGATCCAGCCCTGCATCAGGCTACACACTGGGCGTGGAGCCTGCTTAAGATTCTCTCTTTCCCTCTCCCTCTGCCCTCCTCTCCCCTGCTCTCTAAAATAATAATAATAAAGTAAACTCTATGCCCAACGTGGGGCTCAAACTCATGACCTTGAGATCAAGAGTCATATGCTCTACCCACTGAGCCAGCCAGGCACCCCTGAATTCTGTAATTTAACTTTCAACTGCTTTAATTTTGATTTTATTTTTTAAAGTTGTCATTTTTAGTAATGAGTCAGAACCACACACACACACACACACACACACACACGTTTTATATTGCCCTTTCACTGTCTTCAAAGATAAAAGCTTTGTTTTTATTTATTTTTAAATGACAGCTGCCCCAAAATTTTAGTTATATTGACTTCTGTTAAGACAGTTAGCTTCAAAAAAAGTCTCTCCCTCAGTTGGCTTTCCCAGGAAGCAGAGCAGCTGGAGGCCGAGGTGTACTTGCTCTGCACTGAACACAGCTGTGTTCCTGTCTGGAAGACAAGGCTGTAATGGTAAGGGTGCATTCTGCCACGCTGCCTTTGGAGGAAGCTTGACTAATAATAGCTTCCCGGTTAACAAAGTAGCTCCAGCAAGATTATGGTGATAAAACTTTAATGGCTGGTAATGCATATTTTGAAAATATTTTCAAGGATGATATACACCATAGAGTATCAATTAATTATTTAAACCCCAAGAAGAGCAAGAGGCCATATTTTTCACAAGATTGCTCCAGAAGCTACTGAAACCAAATTCCAAGTGCTCTGAAAGGTAGGTTTCAGTCTCAACGCGTGGAACTCACTGAGAAATAGAGCATATTAATAGGGTCTTGCAGAGCCTAACGCCACTGACCTTCCCTCCACCCAAATTGTTTCATCTAGCTATGCTGTGGTCTAAATGCTGATGTCCCACCCCCAATTCTTATGTTGAAGCTTAATCCCGGAAGTGATGCTATTAGGAGGTGGGACTTTGGGAGATGATTGGCTCTGCCCTCAGGAGTAGGATTCCTGTCCTATTTATAGAAGAGGCCCCACATTGCATGGGGCACTGGGTGTTATACACAACTAATGAATCCTCAAACTTTACATCGGAAACTGGGGGTGTACTATATGGTGACTAACATAATATAATAAAAAAAATTAAAATAATAAAAAAAAAAAGAAGAGGCCCCACGGAGCGCTCCCTCCCCCTTCTACAACGTGGGACACAGTGAGAAGGTGGCAGTCTGCAAACCGTGAGAGGGTTCTCAGCAGAACCCAGCCATGCTGGGTCCCTGATCTGGTCTCCAGAACTAGGAGCAACAAATTTGTGCTCTTTAAAAGCCACCCCAAATGGTATTTTGTTTTAGAAGCCCAAATGGACTGAGACAAGATAAGGATAAAAATATTAATTTAACACCAAGAGTGTCTTATAACTGCTATTGGACAAAGTTAAAATACACTTTTTTATCCTAATTTGAGACTGAAAATCACTTCTGTTAAATTTTAAAATTTTTAATTTTTCTATAGAAATTATGTAACTAAAGACGTTAAAAAAAAAGATTCCAGCAGTACAGCGAAAAAGCTAAGTAATGAGTTGCTTCCTTTTTTTTTTTTTTTTTAAAGATTTTATTTATTTATTTGACAGAGACAGAGACAGCCAGCGAGAGAGGGAACACGAGCAGGGGGAGTGGGAGAGGAAGAAGCAGGCTCATAGCAGAGGAGCCTGATGCGGGGCTCGATCCCATGACGCCGGGATCATGCCCTGAGCCGAAGGCAGACGCCTAACGACTGTGCCACCCAGGCACCCCACAAGTTGCTTCCTGATGTTCTTCATTTCCCATATTCTAGAAGGAATGACCCACTAGTTGGCAGACTGTGCAAATGCCGCACCCACAACAAAACTATACTTCTCCTACTGCCATTATTCAATATTCTGTAAAAACTAAGATAATATGAGAAGGGAACAGGCTAATGGTCAGAAGAGTCATTCATCCCCAGAACTGAACCCCAAGAAGCCTGGGGCAGTGGGGAAAAGGTGGAGTGATCTCTGTCCTTTTCTGGACAGAACAGGCTGGGCAGCCCACTAGTGTGAACACTGTCATCGGACAGCCACCCCTGCTGTAAGTCTTAGGATAGCATTTAGCAGACATTCAGGTGAGCCTCCTCACAGTCACAGACTCGTCAGCTGGCTCTGGAACAGATCACACATCACCATGGGGTGCTAATGGCCTTTGCAGTGAAAAATTTCTTCGTGAGTCCCGCACCTCAGGACGTTAAGTATCCTTGGATCCCCTACCAAATGCCTCATCATCACCAGATGCCATAATGCGAAAATGCTCGCAGTTGTTTCCAAAGCCCCCTGGGGACATTACTGTCCTGGATTGAGAAGCACCGATCCCAGGGCAAAGATTCAAATAAGCAGCCGGGCCCCTGGATGCCATTGACAGACACCCAATGACAGACACCGCTGGCCAGCACTGCACTCTTTTCAACCACACCTGGGCTCAAACTCAAAACCGTTTCAGGTCTATAATCTGGCGTCCTCTCTGACTCTTTACTGAGGAGTGAAATGAGGTCATAAATCAAACCATACTTTACACGGATCCACAAGCTCGGGGCACCTGGCTGGCTCAGTTGGTAGAGCACCCGACGCTTGATCTTGGGATGGTACCCACGGGGGTGCAGAGATTACATTACTTCAAAATTAAATAAATAATGTATCAGCAAGCTTATTCATTCTTAGTGGAAACTCATAGTGAGTCTTTTAGGAAAAAAAATCCCATAAGCAAACAAATTACCTCTCAGTCTATTCTTTGTAACAGATCTATTTTTCAGTTAACAAGATTTGCTTTATTCTTATAGACATGAGATTACAGGGCAAAGAAATGATGTGGAAGACAAAAGAAGTAATAGAGAAGCTTCCTTTCCCAAGACTATAATTTAAAAGTAAAATTAGTAAAACAAACATGCAACATAATTACTCTAGCATATCTACTCCATGGGAAAACAGTCCAGTTGTATAAAAGAGAATAGGCTTTATCGAACTGCTGATGTGGGCATACACTTTCTGACCCGTTCTGGGAAAAAAAAAAAAAAAAACACAACCTCTTTGGAACACAATTCCCTCCGGTTGGAATTTTTGGTCAGGTTTATTATAAAGCATTAAGAAAGAGCTAATACTAAGAAATCACAGAAGTCACCCCCGCCGTGGAAATCTACGTTGCCCTCCGTTGTTTCGTGCATAAAGCACTACCCCGGGTATCACCTGGATGACAGTCCTGAATACAGCTGATTACAGTTTATGAGCTACCAAAAGCTGTCTTTCCTTTACAACTGTTATATAATTTCAGACTTACAGAAGAATCAAGACACGCTTCATAACACATTTACACTTTACTACATTTGGCTTTTTTGGATCCTTTTCCATAGTCATATGTTATGTGTGTATACACATGCATTAATGCACACATATTTACATAAGATTGATTTATTTATCTGAGAGAGACAGAGAGAGAGCACGATTGGGGGGTGGGGCAGGGGGAGAGGGAGAGCGAGAGAATCCCAAGCAGGCTCCACGCCCTGTGCAGAGCTGGCCGTGGGGCTCTATGCCATGGCCCTGAGATTACGACCTGAGCCAAAACCAGGAGTTGGACACTCAGCTGGCTGAGCCACCCAGACACCCCTACGTATTAATTTTTCTGAACCATTCAAGAGTAAGTTGCAGTATGATATCCCTTTATCTCTAAATTCGTCAGTGTATATTTCCTAAAAATAGGA
Source organism: Ursus arctos (assembly GCF_023065955.2). NCBI lineage: Eukaryota > Metazoa > Chordata > Mammalia > Carnivora > Ursidae > Ursus > Ursus arctos. Next base: position 8,307,941 of record NW_026622986.1, read on the forward strand.
AATAAGAATATTTTTTAATGGATTAAGCCGGGGCACCTGGGTGGCTCAGTCGATTAAGCATCTGCCTTTGGCTCAGGTCATAATCCCAGGGTCCTGGGATCGAGCCCCACATTGGGCTCCCTGCTCGGGGGCGGTGTTGGGGGGAGCCTGCTTCTCCCTCTCCCTCTGCTGTTCCCCCTGCTTGTGCTCTCTCTCTAATAAAATCTTTGAAAAAAATAAAATAAAACTGGATTAAGCAGCCAACATTCAACTGACTGTATGCTGTGGCATAACGTGTACAGTTCATAAATGGTTCAGGTAATAGTAATACGAGTCATCATATAACACAGATCTAAACAGGGGCTGTTGATCTAACTTCTGTTGTAATGAATTTTCTACTTTGCCTTCAAGTACATTAAAACTGTGGCATATACTAAATTATCCCTCATTGCACCTGCCATCTTAGCCTGCTGCTCTTGTCTGAGTACTTGTGAATGGTGCTTCTGTGGCAACACGGATTCTATGAGTCTATTTCCTTAGTTACCTTTGATGGGAATTGGAGGGTCATTTTCTGAGTCAGGTAATTTAAGGGCAATTGACATCAGGACTCTCAAACTTTATAAAGTTCTTTAACTGCCTAACATGCTTTATCATAATATATAATGCCAATACCCAGCATAATGTGGTCTGCTGGGTAGTTTTCTTGGGGAACACAGTTTCTTTCATCAGCCCCAAGAAACAGGCTTTCTGGTAAAGTTATTGTTGAGTTCAGTCATCCAAACCCGAGTACAGTAGAATCTTCCAAAGAAATATAAGTGGCAGGGGACTGCCAAGAATACCTCTCTCCCACCCTGCATTTGACAGGCTAAGAGCACAGGCCAGACCCAGAATGTCCTGAAAACAGATCTGACTTCCCAGAGGACTAACACACTTTAACTTTTACGCTTGGATGGCAGCCACTAATACAAAGACAAGCAGCTTATAAAATCAGCGATTACAAAACTAGAGGAATAAGGCGGGGGGGGGGGGGGCGGTGAGGGCTGAGAAGTGTGGGATTTCTTTTTGGGATAATGACAGTGCTCCAGAACGGACTGTGATGAGAGATACACAGCTCTGTGGATATGCCAAGAGCCACTGACCTGTAGACTTTAGATGGATGAAGTGTATACTGTTTGAATTATATCTGAAGAAAGCTATTAAGAGAGTACAGTAATATATTTGATCCATTTCATAATTCTTAGGTGGAAAATCTATTTTAATATCATCATCTTTATATAGGTAAAGGTTTTTAACTCTTGGATAACTTGTGATACACAGTTAAAGGAACCCCCTCAGAGAAACAGCCAATGATCATTTTAATGCTCAATTTCACAAAAGCAAGAATTCCTCACCAAGTGAACAGAAACTTCTGTAAATGCATGAACAGACATAAAACTCTATGCCATGAAAACAGCTGTAATCAATTCCTACTTTCTCCATTATATTGCCAAGGGCTGACAGAATCATTAAAATATTTGTTAACGTGGAGAGGTGAGCTTATCAGTAATACTTGGGTCTTTCCAAACATGCCTGCCCAAATTCGTAAAGTGCAGAGTGTAAAATAAGACTATGGGTAATTTACATGAAATTCAGAGGAGGAGGGGCTCTGATACTTTTTTAGCATGTTTTGAAGATCTTGTGAATTTGGAAACATAGATCTGATTAATACATTGTGTTCTTTGATTTGTGAAAAAGTACATTTTTATAACCAATTATGATACATTTTCTAATGAAACTGGTTAATCAACTTCTGTGTTCTTAAATTTTAGCATATATGTAGTTACAAGCTGTTGAACCCGAAAGGAACCTCGCATCTCACACATTGTTTCTAGTTTTTCTGACGCTAATATTGCTCATCAAGGAAAGGACCAGGGCAGAGGAAGAGGAAGAGTGAAGCAGCTTTTGCTATAGAATTTGGCCTGATCAGTCCAATCGTCCAAGCTCCCGCTACAATCAATCTGGTCACCCTTGTACTCTGTCTGGGTCATCTTCATAGATTGTCAATTTGACTCAGATTAACCAGATTAACTCTTTCACAAACAGTCTAAAACATCGGAAGGGCCCTGCCATGTCACGCCATCCAGGCGGGAACCCACAGCATGTGTCCTTCCCATGGAGGCTTAGGACCTTCCTTGAACAGCCAATGGGAGCAAATGAGATCGTAATGCAGCCCGTTTCCTTTGCAGGTCCCACGAACTATCAGAATTGTCTCTCTCCTACGAAATCTCACCTATTTCCCTGTAATTCAACACCTTATTCTTGTTTTGGGGCCTCTGGGGCAACATGAAGTCAGTCTGTATTTCAGCTGACAGTTTCCTAAGTACTTGAAAATTGCAAAATGTCCCTGCTTAAATTTTCTCCACAAGGTCAAATCCCTGGGGTCCTTCAAATATCCACCCTCATCAGACTATATCTAAGCCTATCACCTATTCAATTCCTCAGGATGTATGCCCATTTATCAGCGGACCTTTTAAACTAGATTTAGTTTCTATGAAAAGAATATTTTTTCTGGTTTAATTTCTTTTGGGTTTGATCTCATGTTTGTTTTTTTTCTTTTAGAGGACAAAAAAGAAAAAAAAAAATCCGACCTCCCACCAAACCTATTTCTTCTGAAGTAAGGGCTACACAGCTGATTTGGGACGAAGGCAGTTTGCGAGCTCGTCTCCCCTCTGCCAGTGTTAGAACTGGGAGGCACAAAGATCTGGTTAACGTTGACATCATTTCTCAGGCAAAATACAGGGGTAGCGGGTTGATGGCAGGTGCAAATGTTTTACTGCGCTTGCATCTTTACCAATGAAAATACTAACTCATCGAACATGTGAGCGCCTAGCTGGGGAAGGAGATGTGTAAGGTACGGTCTGCAGTGGAAGCCCAGTGTGCTGCCGGGCAAGGAACTCTAAGATGCTCAGTGTAAATACAACAGCCCTGGCAAGCACCAAGAGGTGGAGGGAGTGGGCAGAGTAGACGGAGTAGACATGGGCTTATGAGCAGAACTCACTGCCCCGGGAGAAGGTGAAAGGTAGGAGAGATGATGCAGGTTGATTCTATGCCGGCTCCCTCTGTCACTCTCCCCACCCGGCCTCCGGGGAATACCCAAAGACACCTAAAATGAACCAGAAAGGACACGGAGAAAGGTGTAGATGAAACATGCAAGAAGAGAGGTACTTTCATCGAGGTTAATTCTTGGAATGGCAAAAAGGAACACAAAGGAGGGTATACACTGGAGACTAGGGAATGAATTTCCCTCAAAGAAAATCAGATGACATGACATTTATGTGCTCAGGCCACTGGTCAACCATTTAGGGACAGTCTCACCTTTTGGAAGTGCAGTTAAAATCTTAGCATCGATTCTTCTTCTGCGGTTAACAAGCTGTTCTTTATCTTCAAGCCAGAACTCTTTCTGAAAGCTAAAAATTGAATTATTCCATTAATAATGTTTAACGTCAATCTGAATCAAGACATACGATGTTAAGTGAAAAAAATACAAAACAAATCTGCGCAACTGTTACACATAGTGAAATATGTGTATGTGGATTACAAGTGAAATGTTGTATTTTGGGGAGTGAAATGGTATCTTTTTTCATTTGTTTATAGCAATATCTATGGCTTTTGTGTGTAATGGAAGAATTACATCAGCACAGGTGCGGAGCGTGGCGTCAGGGGGCAACAACACGGCTGAGCTGTGAGCTGGACACCTCGGTTGGGACGGACACCCTCTTCTAGAGCCACTCGCCCACAGCTAGGGAAGCTTGGATTAATCGCTCAACCTTTCTGTGTTCGTCTCTTCCTCAGAAAATCAGCAACTTGTCTAGATAATGCACTTGCTTTCCTCCAGGGTTGAAACGATGTTGAAGTAACAAATGCCTTCCAACGACCAAGAAATCAAAGCATGGTGAACACGCAGGAAAGGCTCATGAAAACTGGTCTTGGAGTACAGGGCGAAATGAAGAGGGCAAGAATAAAGAACTAAGCACCATGTACTTCTCTACCTAGGCATATTCCAGGTATAATCTTAATTATCTGCACAAGAGCCCACGAGGTCTGAACTACTCAGTGCTGGGCTGGGAAATGTTTAACAACGGGCTCCTCCCTCTGGCCCTCCCATCCCCTTCCCCTAAGCACTTGCTTTGCAGTCTTTGCTGATGGTGTCCATACTCCCCCTATGGCTGATTTTCAAGCTTCCCACAGGGCTCACTGGACTCCAAGCTGAAAGAGAGACTCTCTCACCCACAAGCAGGTGCGAGCCGGCCCCAGCACACCCCTGGCACGACCATCATCCTTGGTTTGCAGGTTAGGAAGCTGGTACACAGTTTGCCCAAGGACGGGATACAAGCCTAGCACCTTTCTCACACTGTGCGCAGGGGCCCCCAGGCTGCGGAGTGCCAACCCCATGGGCCTCCGTGCGAGCGTGCCTGGGGCTGGGCAAGACGACAGAGCTGCTGCCGCGCAGGAAGAAAGCCCAGCGTGAAAACAGGAAAACTAATATTCCCCAGGAATACGATCACCTCCAGACAGGTGAACAACGGGCTCCCAAAGGCTGAATATCAATGCAAACGTGACCTTCCCCATGGGCTTGTCCTCCATTTGCACTTCCTCTCTGCAGGGGTGCGTGCCCATGGAGGTCTGAGGGGGACTGGACGGAGGAAGGTGCTGTGCGTACTAGGTAAGTGGGACACACGAATCATCTACACCCCATACATAAATTCAATTTCAAGGAGCTGCTGCACATTCCAAAATAGGGGACGCATCCATCTTCTAGAACCAAGCTCATCTGAACTCTTACTTACTGCTTATAAAATGTGGTAGGGCTTATATTCATAAATATGACTGCATGTATTCATATTATTTAATAAAAAGTCTTGAGAATAAGTAGTCCTTATAAACCACACTCCAGATGGCTTGAAGATCCTAGGACACTTGCTTAGGTCAGAAATGTGGAATTAGCACTGACTTCTCAACAGTGAATCCTGATGCAGTGACAATTCTTTTTCAGGGTTTTATTCCGATGTATGACTTTGTATCAACCTGCGGGATTAGATAACTGGAGAAACGTAGCCGACTTAAAGAACGGCACGCTACTGTAACTGGCTATTTAGCTACGTAAACATCTTGATAAAGTTCTGTACTTTCTTTGGGAAACTAAAATCTCAGGAAAAGAAGCCTCTATTCAAACAAAATGATCCAGCCCCTGAAATACTCAGTTTCTCAGGCCATTGACCTTGGGGTACAAATATTATCTTGCATTTGCAAACATAAATATCTGCACGCTTCCATCTCCCCTTGTTTTGTGCTTATCAAGGAGCCACTACTGCAGACTGAGAACCTGTTCCCCAGTGACACAATCTTCTGAACTTCTTTAGCGGGTTCCCAAGTCATCCGCGGACACCCCCTGAACTTACTTTCCTCAACCTACGAGAGTGCCAGCACCCATAAAAAGGGCAGCCTTTTCACAGCTGGTCAGAAACCAATGGAAAACCCAAGCACGGCCAGGAAAAGCTCTCGTGGCTCCTAACACGGTTTGCTGTAAGTGCTGTTTATTCTACCGGCGTTCCCTCCTCTCCATCCTGCCTGAGTCCTGCCCCTGTACTGGGTCTCAGTTTAAGGTCAGTTCCTCAAGGAAGAAACCCCCTGACCCAGCGCCTGTCCCACCGCATACCAAACCTCTATTACGTACCTCTGTTGTTTTCTCTCATGGTATCCTGGTTTCTTATCTGTGGAACATATTGCAAGTGTCTTCTTTCCAATGATTGATTTATAGGGGCACCTGGGTGGCTCAGTCGGTTAAGCCTCCGACCCTTGGTTTTGGTTCAGGTCATGATTTCAGGGTCATGAGACTGAGTCTCCCATTGGGCCTGGATGTGGAGTCTGCCTAAGATTTCCTCTCTTCCTCTCCCTCTGCCCCTCTTTGTTATACATGCTGGTGCACTCTCTCTCGGGGAGGGGGGGTGGGGATTCTGGAACATTTGTGAATGAGTAACCCCTTCTGATCATCTAGTGGCTAGTAAAACACAAATACCCCCAAAGAGCCCTAACATCACCCTCCTCTCATTTTTTTGAGAGCAAAAGCAGCGTGACTGGTCGAGCCCAAGCCTAACTCATGGGTTCGATGGGTGATTCCAAAGCGCGAGCTCCGCGCGCTGGGTGGTGCTCTCCTCTTCGTGGACCATCACCCCGGGGACACGGGGTCTCTGCCCAACCACCTCTGCAGGCATGGGTGGGTCTCCACGGCTCCACCAAAAGCATGAGTCTGTATTTCAGTATGAAATATGTAACTGTCCATATACAACTAAAGGAAATGCTACAGTCTTGAGTTTTGAATTATATTTTAAAAGTCCCTACTATTCACAAGCACCTTTTGTATTTTTTATATATCTTCATCTCCTCTGAATAGTGCTCTCCTCAGGACTAAATTTTGCATACTCCATCTCCTTCCCTGTGCTTCAATAAGCTAAGAAGAGACTGCTCCCTGCTTCCATAATTTTTTTTTTAATGTGTCCCATTAACCTACTTAAACGCCAGCAGTAGAAACAAGGGGACACTCTGTGAAAGTGAGGACAGGACATTCTGCAGGTACTAGCGCCTATCTTTGACAAAATGGGGCTACACCGCGACGGTGACTCATCAGCACCCACGCTGGGAAAGGCTCCCTCCAATCCGTTCACTCTTCCATGGAGTTCACGTTACAAGACAGGGGACAGCAAAGTCCACTACCTCCCATTTATACCTCTGGCGCCTGGTTGACCAGACTGCTGGGAAGGAGGCACGTGTTTGCATCTCCAGCCTATTTCACTCGAGTTCCGTGGCAAGGAGGCCGTAATGTGCATGGGTCCAGAGGAGATGCTGCCCACCATTTCAGAGCGACTGTGTCTGAATCTGTCTGCACGGAAACGTCTGACCTTCTAGTTCATGCTTCTGCTATCCTTAAATAAGCAATGCTTGCCTCTTCTTCCTCTTTCATAGTCACTTACTAGCTCTGTTACAGCTACACCAACCCGCTACGGACGTACTGGGAAGTAAGCTACTCTGGTCTGAACGTCCGTATTCCCCCAGCTTCATATATTGACACCCTAACCACCAAACGTGATGATACTAGGAGGTGGGGATTTTGGAAGGTGATAGGTCACCAGGCGAAGACTTCATGAACGAGAATAGTGTCCTTATAAAGAGAGAGCCAGAGATCGACTATACTTCAATTAAAATAAAGCAACCCCTCTGAGAGATCCAGCGATGTCTCTAGCCCATCCCACCAAATGAGGATATAAGAAGTTGGCAGTCTGCGACCCGAAAGAGGGCCTTCACCCCATTATGCTGGCACCCTGATCTCAGAATTCCAGCCTCCAGAATTGTGAGAAATAAATTTCTGCTGTTTATAAGCCATCCAGTCTATAGTGTTTTATTATAGTAGCTGGAACTAACACGTAAGCCTTAGATTCTATCAAAAATATGGCAAAGATGAGAAATATGGGAGACTGTGTCAAGCACCAGAAAAGGAAGATTTCCTGAGTCAAATAAGATAGTGTTACTGATGACCCTGGCTCGTTCCTGCTCTAGTTGGCCTGATCCTAAGACGTGGATCAAATCCATCAAGGCTTTATCTCATCTCATGTGTTCACAAGATCCATTTTGCCATTTTTAGATGCAGGGCCAGGCTCAGCCTGAAGAGGACAGCTGTTTATTCAATGCCATCGAAATGCAAACCCTTTCTAGTAAAGAAACAACGTCATACATGATACATTAGGAACAAAAGCATCTGAATGGAATGAGGGGTAGATCGGGGTTGGGTCCTTCTACCATCACGGAGTGTAGATTGGGATTGATGCCTGCATGTCTTAGGGATAATAACTTTGCGTCTCCACTTGAAAATCTCAAAGTCTATTAGGGACAGTGATCTACTAAGAAGCATCTGAGATGCAGCTCTCTTGTTTGGCGCACGCTTTAATTTGTACACAAGCTTATATGAATGATTACGTACCACAGAGTCTCAGCATCTCAGCACATTAGGTAAATCAAATCAGTACCCATAACATCTTGCAGTCAAGGGAACTTAAGAGCAGACTGGTTAAAAGACCTCACTGGGGGGCGCCTGGGTGGCTCAGTTAGTTGTGTATCTCCCTGCGGCTCGGGTCATGATCCGAGGGTCCTGGGATCGAGTCCTACATTGGGCTCTCCCTGCTCTGCATGGAGCCTGCTTCTCCCTCTCTCTCTGCCTGCTGCTCCCCCTCCTTGTGCTCTCTCTCTCTCTGTCAAATTAAAAAAAAAATCAAAAAAATCAAAAAAAAAAAAAAAAAGACCTCACTGGACAGATGGATTGGATGGGGGCGGGGAGGGAAGGAGGGAAGAAGGAAGGATGGAAGGAAGGAACAAGGCTGAAGTTTTTCTTAAAAAGTCAAAGGCTCTCTTACTCAATGGACAAACTGCAAAAGAACATCCCCCACTTGGAGGCAGGTACAAGAAAGAAAAGATAATAGCCCTTTACAGGTTCAAAATTAAAACTGACCTGCAAATAGTTCCCATAAATGACATTAATAAATACAAAAAGAATCTTTTTGGGCTGAATGTACTATTAGGTCAGCCTGCTTCATATATTTTAATAAATCAAACTCGGGGGGAGAAAATATATTGCCAAACATTCAAACTCATGAATTAGGAATTTGGGAGAATAATTCTAAAAGCTACCACAAATCTTTAAAACTTAAATGATTCCTCGCGCAAAAGCCACTTTACCTTGAAACTTTTCTTTGACTTGGTAGTCCAACGAAGCTTAAGTTTTTCTGGTTGAAATCTAAGGGGAAAGAAATAATGTAACATTGAAATAGCTACACAGTAAGTTTTGCTTAAAAAAAAAAAAAATCCCATGGGAAAAAAATTCCAAAGTCCCTTTGAACATATAACTTCAGAAAAAGGAAACAGACAAGAAATTAACCAGACAAGAAATATGAATACAAAAATGACAATCTTTTAAGAATCAAATTCCACAACATGCATTTTGCATAGGCAAAGTGTCTTCCTCTCCTGAAATCTAGCCAACATAACTCTGCGGGGGGTGGGGGGGGAGGGGGCCGGGGAATCTGACATAGTTCAATGCTATCATTTAGATTCGTTATAGCTACAAGAATAACTCAAGGCAATTAAATACTGAATAACATAGTTACATACTCAGGGGGGGAAAGGGACAAAAAAAAAAAAAATTAAACAATTTCAGTCCAGGTAACCAGAAACGGTGAAACTCATCACCGCCGGATGTATTTGTGATGTCTTTAAAGAAGGTGTGTGCGGAGGGGCCGATGAAGAGTTGGGGAGCAGTTCTGCTGTTTTTACTGCCTTCATTAAAATCTAAAGAATACCAACACATCAAATTAACTACTTCTTCCTTTATTTTTGAAGACAAGATATGTATTATGTTAAGACAGGTGGTAACAATCCCATGCAGCAAAAACACACATCCGGGTAGACCAGCAAACCAAACCCAGGCGCAGACAAATTTATACCAGTCTAATGGCAAGTAATCTGTTTTACAGCTTTTGGCCCAGTACCCAATTGCCCACCAAGAAACCCACAAGCAGACCACTTACACAGACTTCTAAGCAAGTGCCTTTTACTAGTTTAATATTCGGGGGCAGGAGACTGAGGAAAAGGAGGTACAAAATATACCAGACGCTGAGATGTCATTATCCAGCAAAATACATACAGAATCCCGGAATTTGGAAATTCTGACCAACTAGAGAGATACAATAAAAACGAAAGCTATAATGCCCACTACACATTCAAGTTTTCCTAATTATACAGATACCTCATTACGTGTTTAAAAAAAAGAGAGAGAACTCAGTTCAAAAAGCTACCAAATGTTGTTGAAGAAAATTCCTGAAGCTGAGCCCTGTTCAAATCACCTCCTAATAGTGCATGCTGGAAAAGACTTTGACACAGAATGCCTGAATTTCACATGTGACAGTCGAAATCACTTCAGCCTTTCAGTTTTGTTCAGTCACTGAACAGAATCCACGGTACCACTCCAGCAGTTCAACGGGAACGTGCATTTTCCTCTGCACTCAAAAGGAAGCCACTACAAAAACAACATTTTGTTCCAAAGAGTCTCACATGAAGATTTAATAAAAAGACAAACACCCCTGTCTACTGGAAATAATTTAGTATACACAGCGCTCGGTTCAGAGAACGATCTAGAACTGGGTCCAAAGTTTGGGCATTCTAATTGAATTTGCAATTTTTCCTGCATAAAGACTTCCATGGTTTAGCACTATCTCTAACTTACAACAGGAAAGGAAAAAGAAAAAGAAAAAAAAAAAACCCTCCCATTTTCCAGCCACAAAATAAGCTAATTTAAAAACTCAATTAGATCTTTCAAGTGTCCTTGGAGGAAACTGTATCACTAAGGGGCACTGGAGACAAGACGAGTAAAAATGGAGGCTCCAAGACATCCATCATGTCATAAAATCAACCCCCAAGCGCAGTTCCTAGCTCCCTTGCCTTACCTCGCTTCTCAGAGAACTTGAAGGCTCCCAGGCAGCCGGCAATCTCTGGGCTTCCGAACATGGTTGCACATAGAAAGTTGAGTCACACAGCCTGCTCTAAGGCTCAGTGCTGCACCAGCCGCGGCCCTCAGCCCGTCTAAGCAAAACTGGGTTGAGATTGTTCACAGCACAGGGCTAGAGCAATCAGGCACCCGTGTCCTTGAAAGCATAGTAAACGCGGAGCTGGAGGCTGCAGGCTGGAACAGCTCAAACCCCGTAATCAGATTACAAGCAGCAATCAGGCCCGTGGATGCTGAACCAGGCTGCACGCCACTGATGGGCCATTCATGATGTTACCACTTCAAAGCCGGGGCCCAATCCCAGCTTATGCTCCAGCTACATAGACAATACTGCAACCTAACCACCACCCCGGGGGAGTCCAAACCAACGCCTCCTCTCCCTAAAAATAAACAAGAAGGAACCATACGGAGACTCTTGATGTATTGGGAAGAGGGGAAGCCGCCTCACGATTCCCAGGCTGCTCGGAGTCTGGCGTTGGCTAAGTTAAATGAAATATTTCACCTACAGGGAGCCAAAACCCCATCGTTAAGAGTTATGAACAACATATGAGTGAAATTGTGGGAAAAGAAAAGGCAGATATTACTGGAGGTTCAAAAATTTTAATTTGAGACAGAAGCTCTCAAGTTAGGCATTACCCCGGGGGCTGCCCCTTTTTATTTTGTTGTTATTTTTTAAAGGGACTTCATTTTTTATACAGCAGGTCCAGGCTTAGTACAGAATTGAGGGGAAGGCTACAGAGATTTCTCACATGCACCCCTCCCTTACAACACGCACGGCCTCCCCCAGGAGGAACATCGCTCCCCAGAGTGGGGTACGTTTTTACCAAGGATGACGCGCCTCGACACATCATAATCACCCACAGTCCACGGTTCACCAGGACTCACGGCATCCTGTGGGTTTGGACGAATGCTAAATGACACATCTCGCATTGTAGCATCACCCGGAGTGTTTGCGGTACCTACCCACCCTCTGTGCTCTGCCTACTCACCTCCCCCCCGCCTTTTCCATCTCCCCTCCTTTGGCCTTTCCTAGAACGTCATACAGCTGGAGTCACATAGCACGGGGTCGTCTCAGGTTGGCTTCTTCCACTTGGTAATACGCATTTAAGGGTCCTCCGTGTCCTTCCGTCCTACCACAGCTCACGTCTTCGCAGTGGTCAATACTACTCCACCGTCTGGATGGACCACAGTTTATCCGTTCACCTACTGAATGCTTGCGTCCGTGTTTGGGCAACCATGAAGGACGCTGCTAGAAACATCCACGTGCAGGTTTTTGCGTGGACGTAAGTTTTCAGCTCCTTAGGGAAAAGACCGAGGAGCGCGATTGCTGCATCGTATGGTAGGAGCACGTCTGGCTTGGTGAGGAGGGGCCGAACTGTCTTGGAGAGTGGCCGTGCCATTCTGCATTCCCACCAGCAACGTAGAAAGTTCACGGGGCTCTCCGCAGCCTTGCCAGCATCCAGGGGTGTCCGCGTTTGGGATTTTTTTCATTGTGGTGGGTGCACAGTGGTATCTTACTGTTTTGAGTTTCCCTGATGGAATATGACGTGGAACATCTTTTCATATACTTATTTGCCATCTGTGTATCTTCTTTGGTGAGGTATCTGCTAAGAGCTTTGGCCCACTTTTTACTCCATTGTTTGTTTTCTTATTGTTGAGTTTTAAGAATTCTTTGTATATTCTGGATAAGAGCCCTTTATCAGAGGTGCCTTTTGCAAAGATTTTTGCCCAGCCTGTGGCTTTTCTAATTCTCTTGGAAGTCTTTTGCAAGAGTTTTATCATTTTAATAATGCCCAGCTTGTCGAATTTTTTCTCTCACGGATTGTGCCTTTGGTGCTGTATCTAAAAAGGCATCACCAGGGTCACCTGGGTGGCCCAGTCCATTAAGTGTCTGACTCTTGATTTGGGCTCAGGTCATGATCTCAGGGTTGTGAGACTGAGCCCCACATCAGGCTCCACGATGGGCTTGGAGCCTACTTGAGATTCTCCCTCTGCCCCTTCCCACCCTCCCCCCCCCGCCTGCCGCTCACACTCTTTCTCTCTAAAAGTAAATAAATAAAAATAAAAAGGCTTCGCCATTCTCAAGGCTTTCTCCTGTGTTCTCGTCTAGGTGTTTTATAGTTTTATGTATTACATTTAGGCTTACAATCCATTTTGAACTAAGTTTTGTCAAGGGTATAAGGTCTGTCTCTAGGTTCATGCTTTTTCATGTGGCCATCCAGCTGTTCCAGCAGCATTTGCAGAAAAGACTATCTTTGCTCCCTTGCACTGGCTGACAGTTTCTACTCCCATGAGCCCCGACTCTCTGTACTGGCCTGTCTATGTCTTTCATCTTAGGAGCTGTGGTTTGCCCTGGGTTCCCCCCTCTCCTATGGACCCAAGAAGAGTTGTTGATTTTTCAGTCTGTTCAGCTTCTCTTTTGTCGTTGGGATAAACTGGGGACTCCCACTGGAAACCCTCGAGTCCCCCGGTTTTGTTTTGTTTTTAAGATTTTATTTATTCATTTGACACAGAGAGAGAGACAGCCAGTGAGAGAGGGAGCACAAGCAGGGGGAGTAGGAGAGGGAGAAGCAGGCTCCCAGGGGAAGAGCCTGACATGGGGCTCGATCCCAGAACTCCAGGATCACGCCCTAAGCCAAAGGCAGATGCTTAACGACTGAGCCACCCAGGCGCGCCCCCCCACCCCGTTTATTTTTAATTGCAACACATAGATAGATAGTAAGCCCAAACAGTAATAATGTAATTCTAAGAAAAATATGCAATCATTAGAGGCTGGCACTGTTATAAGCTAAAAGGAAGACTAAAGAGAACCTAAGAAAATGGTCTCATTTACAAGATGAGGACACAGGACTAGAGGAGTAACTTCTCATGTGTAGACACTTGGCTAGTGATGGAGCCATAGGATCTGGGGAAGGTGGGCTCCACACCATGATTTGCCCCATACCCCCGCTGGGAGGCAGGGACCTGGAGTATGTCCATCTTGGTCTGCTCGGTACTGAACGCTACAGCTGGTGCACAGCGGGCCCCCGGAAAACGCGTGCTGAGTGACCAGATGAAACAACGGCAGAATCCTTGCTGAGGGCTAGAGGTCACACTCTAAAATGATTTCCATTGATTTTTACATCCTGATTTCAAACCAGATGGACGTAAACTGATCTCTAAACTACAAACTTAAGTTGAAAAGGAGGAAATTCATCAAGATGTGTCCACAGAAGGTACACCGCGCACTGGTTACTCCGTGGTCAGCAGTGGCACTGGCGTTCTCCCTATACTGCTGGTCCCTACAACTCCGATACAGCTGGGGAGAAATATGGCGAATAGGCCAGTTTAAAAAAAAACTCAGCAGGGAACAACATACAGCTGTGGGTAACTGCAGTGGACATTTTATTGTCAGCTCAGGGCTAACTGGGAAAAAAAGAAGGACAAAGAAATGTTGGAAGGTGAAGAGGAAGGGAGGAAACTGTGCAAGCAACTGATTCTGGAAATGAATAATTTAGATGAGATGAAATAATATTTATATTTATAAATAATCTTTATAAAGAATTTAGTTTATAAAACACAGTATCACCTGCTTAGGATCATTTATATTCCTGAAAACTCCTCTTCTTAGAGAATACTCAATTCGAATTATCCCAAGGATATCTAAATGTTTCTTTTTAATTATTACTAAGGAATAACTCTAGTTTGAATTTTTAAAATGAAATTCCAATAGAGAATAAAAATAACTTGGATATTCTCTACAAGTTGGTAATGGAATCTAACCAGAATTATTTGCCTCACCCATCCATTATGGAAAAAAAGCAAACAGATTTATATATGACTTCACTGTTGAAAAGAAAAAGCACAACATTCTTTATTAAATTAAGGACATACAATTTAGTTTCCTATTTAATTATCCCATCCTCAGGAGAGCATGAAGATGAAAGAAATCTGTATTTTACATCAGTAGAAAGTATGAAGTTTTTAAATTTACTCGCCAATCATTAGAAATAGTAACAATTAATAATGATTTTCTTGTTTTAGGTTGGCTCATTCACACAGAAGAGCTGCCAAACAGACAAACCTTTCCTCACCTCATTCTGTAGGTTGGCTTATTTTATTTCTCTGCAGAGAAAATTCTAAGTTGTGGTTGTTAATTTCCTTAAATTTCAGGGGGAAGATCTCTCTCTCTTTTTTTTAAAAGATTTTATTTATTTATTTGACAGAGAGACAGCCAGCGAGAGAGGGAACACAAGCAGGGGGAGTGGGAGAGGAAGAAGCAGGCTCATAGCAGAGGAGCCTGATGTGGGGCTCGATCCCAGAATGCTGGGATCACACCCTGAGCTGAAGGCAGACCCTTAATGACTGCGCCACTCAGGCGCCCCATAGGGGGAAGATCTCTTAATTTAAGACAGAGATGGTGCTGTACACCCTTTCCAAAGACATCACTTCACCAGCAGCTCCGCACGCGGAAAGGAGAGGCACCAAGACGCACAGACTTCTGTGCCTTTGCATCCAGTGAGAAACACGGCTCTTTTCCATGGTCAAAACACCACAGTCTTCTCAATGCTCAGAATTAATGTTTTATGGAAGTATTGTACGGAATGTTTTTGAAGTTTCCATCATGAAATTAAAAAGAAAGCACATGTTTAGGTTTCCACACACCCACACACAAAAGCTTCAGTGGAAGGAGCATAAATGTGTGAATGGGAGGGCAGGAGGGAGGTCATGGTCACGGCCATGTCATGTCATGCTGTGAGAAGGATCTACGAATGGGCCACTGAGGTGCTGGCATCCCAAAGTGAGATCACTTGGAATCAGGTCTCGGTAAATCCAAAGCCGTGGCCTCTGGGAAAACAAGCTGAAGGGGCCTTTCTGATCACATGGTCTTCATTTTACTGGAAGTTAGACAACCCCCTCAAGGTCACACAGCGTGTGGTGTGGCAGTGCCAGACTAGAAATAAACCCACATTCTCTCCCTCTCCCCAGGACAACTCCCACATTCCTGATGGGCCTGGATACAAAATAACAGGGGGCCATTGCTGTCAACGTGTCCTGAACTGATGTCACAGGGTCTCCAGCCCTCTGGCCTATGTTGGTTTTATTGGTTAAAGGGGCCAGTCTGACCCCGGGAGGAGTCAAGCCAGCTCCTGGTGGCTTCTTACAAATCGCGTAATTCCTTGGTCTGGTTTTGGTTCCAGAGATGTTCCTCAAACGGTGACTCCAGACATGAGTAAATAGGACATATCTGAGACCCTCAGGCAAAGACAGAAGTCAGGGCCTGGTGGGGCGTGGGTATTATGGAAAAAAGCCAGCAACTTATTGATTCTTCCTTCCCTTCCCAAGGACCCCACTTTATTGGAGATGGACAAGATAAGGATGTGACGAGTACGTAAAGCAATGACTCAGTAATTCTACTTCTAGAAACGTCCTGAGGAAATTACTTTGAATGAGTTTGTGTTTACCAGTTTTGTCTATAAATGTATGAAAATGGAACCAGCCTACATAGAGAAACATACAGAAAAATGGGTAAATAAATCACACAAGAAAACCAGGTTTGAAACTCAATGTGGTTTGGATGTATTAGAGATAGACATCCCACCTCATCAGAAAGACCGTAAACAGACCAAAACATTAGTTATCTCACTACTCAGACATAGCTCTGTTCATGTGTTTCCTCCGCTATGGTCCAAAGTTCCCACAATGAGCATGAATTACTTCTACAATTACCAAAACACTTCATTACAAATAAACACAAAGGTAATAGGTCCTTTCAAAATCCCAAGGCTTAGATTCGGCCTAAAACCAAGAGAAAAGCACGAATGGGATTGTGTCTGTGGACTCACACACAACATGCACCCGCCTTCACCCCTGCACGTAGGCATTTCTTGGCTATAGGGGGTGTTGGCCCAGAGAATCGCCAAAGCCCTTGATAACACGCAACCCAGTGTTTCTCAAACTCAACCCCATGTGGGCCACGAACACATGGACGTTCCAGACCAACTTGCCCTGCCAACCATTACGGAATTTACCTGTTAGAGCCCTTCCATGGATTCTCCTCTCTCTCAGCATTTCTCTATTGCCAACTACACTTCTCCTCCTCAAAAGCCATGTCTCCCAATGGGTTACCGAACTTGAACGGCAACACCTGAGACACATTTCCAGCACAGTGCCTGGCTCAGAACAACGAACTGGAACTACTGGATGAATGAGTGAATGGAGGGAGTGAGCAAGTAGCAAGCAATGGGCTCACGTCAACTTTCCTCATTCTTAGATTCTGGCTCATTCTCAGCCAACTCGATTTCTTTTCTAGGAGGCATAACAGAGAAGATCACCACTCCTTCCTTAACTCGAGACTCCTAGGAACGTCTTCTTGTCTTTCCTACAACGCGAAGCCAAGGATGTGGAACATAAATTTGTTTGCGTGCGGGGAGGAACAGGAAGAAATGCTAAAGATTCGCCAGAGATATGAGGTAACGGGAAAAACGGGAGCTGATTTCTGCAGTCCAACTGTGGGCGATGTCAGCATGAGTCCAGGTAAGAAGGGTCACCTCCTAAATGGCCAATGTCAAAAGATAAGGCATTAGATGACAAAGGATCAAGGTATTAATTCCTCAGGGACTGTGGTTCACAGCCGTGGCTCAGGATTACAAGCAGGCTTTACTGAGGGGCCAGTCCCTCGTCTGCTGTCCGGCTCACAATATTCACGCACACCCGCAACGTGAGAGGAAGCTGTCCTTTGGGGGTCATCATCATGGAGGAGAAAATGGGAACAAAGTCAATGAAAAGGAAAACAGCCCAACACCTCAACTGGCAGCTACCCATTTTCTACCAGATCTGCTGTGACGATGTAAAGAATAGCATAGGACCTGGGTCCCTTACTGACCTTTCACCAAGACGTGGGCACGATGCTGAGTGCCCTGGGGCTTAACCCACTTAGTCTCTCAAAGCCTGCAAGGAGATACTGCTACTATCCCCCTCTGCAGATGGGAAAACAGAGGTACACGGTGTTCTCGGATAAATCCCTGGGCCGGGACAGGCCACTTAAAATATAGCTCTAAAGGCAAAACGACTACTTCCTCGTCATTCAAAATGAAATCAAAGAGGTAAATATGAAGGTGAGGCCATGATTAAGTGAGAGAATGTACAGTTGACCCTTGAACAACGCAGGGGTTGGGGCGCCGACCCCATGCACAGTGGAAAATCGGAGAACTTTGTCTCAAAGCTGCACTGAAGATAGCCTACTGACTGAAAGCCTTACCAAGAACGTACACAATCGATTAACATGTATTTGGTATGTTTTGTGTGTTTTATCCTGTATTCTTACAATAAACTAAGTAGAGAAAAGACCAACGTTATTAAGAAAGTCATAAGGAAAATACATTTACAGTGCATTTATGTACTAGAAAAAAAATCCACAGAGAAGTCAATCTGCGCTGCTGAAACCCGTGTTGTTCAAGGGTCGACCGCGTGGGGAAGCGCCCTGCAAGCCGGAGGGCATCATCCAGTCCCTGTGCGGATCTCCACATTGAAAAGAGATGCGGGTGTATGCGGGATTCCTGCCCAGGCCTGCATGCTGTCACCCCACGCTGCCTCACCGTGGTCTCTGAAGAGCCCCTGAAGGCTCCCAGTGCAAGGGAGCTGACATTTACACGGGCAATACCGGACTACATACTGTTGTGAGTTACTGATACATTTCTCCCATTTTTAACAAGTGCGGCAGAACAATTTTAATGAAATCTACTATAAGCTACCACAGGCCATGGCTGGGCTGAAAATTCCAAAGTGAAGGCTGTTTTTATAGCCTAGTAGAGGGGTGTTTTGTGTGCTACAAGCAGCTGGAAATGGTATTCACATTGTCTGTGGTGGATTTTATTTACGTGTGCAGACTGAATCTGGGGCAGACCGGCCTGACGTGAGGCCATCCCGCCAGTGGGAAGCCTGGTTAGTCCTTTTCGTTTCCCTTTGATCACATACTGGTTTATTCAGATATTCCAGATTTCTTATTTTAGAGTAATTCTCCTCCTGTGTGCAGTGTGAAGGCTTTGTGAATTGTGGTTAGTGATAATATTTAGGAGAAGACTCAAATAAAATTTTGTTACATGACTGTGTAAGGTAATTTTAAACAGGCCAAGTATGTAGCCATGAAAAGGTGAAAGTACTTTCAATGATAAGAAATATTAAAACTGGGGCGCCTGGGTGGCACAGCGGTTAAGCGTCTGCCTTCGGCTCAGGGCGTCGTGATCCCGGCATTCTGGGATCGAGCCCCACATCAGGCTCCTCTGCTAGGACTCTGCTTCTTCCTCTCCCACTCCCCCTGCTTGTGTTCCCTCTCTCGCTGGCTGTCTCTGTCAAATAAATAAATAAAATCTTTAAAAAAAAAAAAAAAGAAATATTAAAACTCACAGGTATTTCTGTATCAGATGTCTTCAAAGAACCACGCCCACCTTGCTATAGGAAAGATCTCTCTTTTATAGAAAAAGGCTTACTGCAAACCCTTAAGGACTTATTCGTGTCTTTAAATGTTCAAAAGAAGAATGTTAACATATGAAGTGAAAAGTATCTCTAATCATTTTAGCTTCTGGTCAATTCTGAATCTATAGCTAACGACTCTTGGGGAAAATAAACCAGGTAGCTTACAAAAGAGGGGACAGTCAACCGTTTCTCAGGGGAAGGAAAAAAAACAAAACAAAAAAGATCAGTTCCACGTTTAAAATACACGCTGAAATACACCTGCAATGGAATATTATTCAGCCTTAAGGAATGAAGTTCTGCCACGTGCTACAATCTGGATGAACCCTGAAGACATCACATTCAATGACTAAGCCAGACACAAAGGACAAATATTGCGTGATTTCACATATATGAGGTATGCTGACGCGTGAAATTCACAGCGACAGGAAGTAGAATGGTGGTTACCAGGAGCTGGTGGGGGGGGATGGGATGGGGAACTACTGCATAACGGGGACAGAGTTTTAGTTGGAGAAGATGAGAAAGTTCTAGAGATAAACAGTGAGGACGATTGCACATTAATGTTAACGTACTTGATGCCCCTGAATTGAGCACTTAAAAATGGTTAAAGTGGTATTATATCTTAGCACAATTAAAAAAAAAAAAGTACACTAAAGGTAAAGCACAAAGTGACACAAGTTACAGGCATGCGCTGGGCATCCAGGCACAGGTCTCCTGAGGGGCGCAGGACCAAAGGGAGATGCTGCCTTGCACATGCCCACTACTCCCCTTCCAGGTCAGGGAGACGCCAAGAACATTTTTTTTTTTTTAAAGATTTTATTTATTTATTCGACAGAGATAGAGACAGCTAGCGAGAGAGGGAACACAAGCAGGGGGAGTGGGAGAGGAAGAAGCAGGCTCCTAGCGGAGGAGCCTGATGCGGGGCTCGATCCCAGAATGCCGGGATCATGCCCTGAGCCGAAGGCAGACGCTTAACCGCTGTGCCACCCAGGCGCCCCGAAGAACATTTCTGATCCATTTGAAGCACCAGTACACAAAGGGTCCTTCAATGATGATCTGACACGTGAGTATGTATTTAGGTATTTGGGTGTAAAATCTGAAACTGTGTCCTAGAACAGGGGGTGCAGAACACTGCTCTCGAGAGCTGCAGGGGCCCAAGCCCCACCTCGCTCGCTCACTGAGGGCGGAACCCCAGCTGAGGGGAAGGGGGCTGGCATGACTACAATTATCCAGGGAGCTCGGACAAGGCTTCTGCCAACTGTAGTCATTCAATACTCGCTATTTGATGGTTTTAACATGAACAGAAAGTAAGGAAATACTGAATCATCAGATAAAGAATTTTCTATGAGTCTAAAAATCCAGATGGTAGACCAGTAAATGTATAATATTACTGTTGATAACTGACAGATTATAGCTTTTCTACAGCTATACTTGAATGATTTAAAAGAAAGGGTTTATGATAAAATAATTTCTGGGCTTCCTTGTCCTCAGAAAGGCATCTTCATAAAAACAACAGCAACCTCACAAAACTAGTTAGTATGAAAACTCAAGAAAAATCCAGCAACCTGCCATCCCCAGCATCTCCGGTGTTCTCTGTAAGTGTATGTTAGCTGGTACCCAGGACCTTCACTAGAGTCTCAGAGCTGGTTCCCAATGCATTTGCTGACTGATGGGGGTGGGGGGGATGTTGCTAAGATCGGACATGTTCTTGATAGCTTTCTCCATGTGCAGTGATCGCCAAGAAAGCAGAGTCTGCTCAAAGACTGAGTGGTATAGGAAGGTAGGACATGGAAACTGAAGATAGATTCTACCCTGCTTGAAATGACAAAAGATATACTTACACTTAGGAGTCAGTTTAAGATCTGACACAAAGGCAAATGATATCAAAGGTTGGTGCCCCTCAGAGTCACGTGGGGTGCTTGTTAAAAATGAAGGGCCCCCTACCCCACATGGTTATGATATGCTCCAAAGTGCGAAAAACACCAGTACAAGCCATTCATGATTACATCCAGGAAGAAGCAGGAAAAGCGAATCAAATGAGGAGTCTGATGAAAGAAGGCTTCCTGGAGGAGGTGATGGTGAGCCTAGTTGGGAATGGGGGAGAGGATGTGCTAGGAGGAAGGGGCGATGTGAGCGTGACAGGTGGGAGGAGAGCGGTGCTTTATTAGAGAAGGTGTGAGCTGGAATGGGGAGGCCCACATTCAGGAGGAACGGGAGAGGCCAGGCCACGCAGAGGTGGGAAGGCAGGAATCTCCCAGAATAAGAAGATTCACTTGCTATGAAGAAAATGAAAGCCATCACTCGAGTCCAAGCAGAAGAAGAAATGTCAGTTTCTCTTCACGCCTTGACCCCACGCTGAAACACCACGTTGCACGGTTTTTAGGCGGTGAGAAGAGAGCTGCCAGGAGCACAGATAATACTAGCCCAGTCGCTTCCTAAACGCGTCCTGCATGCCTCGTACCATAACTGGGACTGCAGACAGCAAAATTAAAAAAACTTAAAACCGGCAGCCTCTTTTAGATAAACTCATTACTGTGATCCTTCCACGGGTCACAACCTGGCCCACGGCTGGTCATGCCACTGCTGGGCTTTGGTCTCTGCTACCAGACACGACTGGCCAGCCAGCATGCCACAGACACCCGAAGCCGGGAGACAAGACTGACTGCCCGGGATGTAAGCTACAGGGCAGTTCAGTGCTGAGAGTAAGATGTTATCTGCAAGCTGATATTTCTCGTTATCTGCAGGGTATTTCCAGTTAGATGCTCGGCCACCAACCTGAACCCAATATGCAAAAGACAAACATCAAAGATTTCGCCCCTCCCTCCCCGCTCCTTGCCCCAGACCTCTCCTATGTCCTGCGGTGTATTCCCACTCCACTTGCAGAAGCTGTCCCTTCTTTCCCAACAGGATTCACGGAGCAGCTACCAACGTCAGGTAGCAGGGCGGTCGGAATGCCGAGGTCATCGAGTGCCTGCCCTGGAGGTGCTCGCAGTCTAGATGGGGAGATCACCTAACAGATGCAGGACTGGTTTTTGCCCATCAGGTCCTCTTCCACTCTGTTCTCACTGACCCTTTTGAAGTTTCCCTACCTCTTCAGTTATTCCTGTCAAGCGCGTCTATTTCTCTTCCCCATACATGATTGGTTCTTCCCAGGGAAAATGCCAGCTCCAGAGAAACCAAGTGCACAGCAGAGTTGAGACCCACATGGCGAGAGGACAGCAGGTCCTCACGTCCTAGAACAGAGAGCATGCAGTGCCCCCTTCCCGCTCGTATCTTCAAAACACCCGGCGAGAGGAGCGGAGGTATTTCAACTGCGACAACATGGAAATAAGCATGCAAACTGTAGTGTCCTAGTCAATGTAAATTCCGTGATGCGTTACACTCAGATGGATTTGGAGTGAAATATTTATTACTGCTCCATGGTAGCTAATCGCTTACTGAAGTAATTATGGAAGAATCGAAACAACCGATTAAAACAGTAGAATTCACGTGAGTCAGCGATCCTTCCCCTTAAAACGGCAGCACATTTAACCTTCCCAGAACAGGGACTATTCCTTAAAACCAAATCATTGCTTATCATTAAAGTTATACACATATATTTTAAAGTCAAAATTGGAAAACTCAAATGCCCACCTGCTAGAATCCTAACTTCCTCATTCAAGATAACTCAATGTAAAAAATTCAAGCGAAAGTCTTGGAATTTACAGTGCAGCAGACTCTGTGGTTTCTCATTCAGGGACTCAAAGTTTATATTCTAACAAGAAGCCTCTTCCTTCCCCTGACATGTTTGTGATGCATAAAAAAAATATACCCACTCCAGAGATTCCTCCGCTCTTTTTCGTCCTGCACACAATATTTTTCTCTTTACAATTCAAGGTGTGACAATGTTCCCTCCAGCCAACATGCTTTGCATGGAGTTTCAGGAGTCTTAGTCCTAGGGGAGCTCAGACAGAGCTAGCAAATCGCTTTTTGTACAGGTCAAAGGTTCATGTGTTAAGCACAAGTAAGTCAAAGTCATAGCCCATGCCTTGGGGAGCCAGTCAGCCAAGCCAGTCAACAGAGACAGAAACAGATATTTAAAACAGAAAGAAAAAAAAAAAAAAAAAAGGATTTCTTTAACAGCAGGAGCAAAGTGATTGACCCTTTCCCTGAAGGACAAGCAGCAGACAGGAGTCAATCAAGGGAAGACAATGAGGTGAAAACAGGCCCCAGCAGGAGCACCTCAGGCGCCCTGCCCGCTCCCCTAGGAGTCCAGGGGCATCTGCCCACCCTAACCCCAGCTGCGGTGGGGGAGGGGGCACTGTCTGCTGGCACAAAGAGCTGGAGAGCTTCTCTGCTGGGAGATTTCTAGGGGGAGAGGAGAACCTCAGGGTGACCAGGCAGTAGAAGGAGCTGCTCTGTGCTCTTTGCATCTTGGTAGGCTGTCCGGAGCCTGCATAAGGTACAGAAATGAAAAAGAAATCACTTAGACAAGGGGCACCAGTGTGGCTCAGTCGGTTGGGCAGCTGACTCTTGGTTTCATCTCAGGTCAGGTCTCGCGGGAGTCCTGGGATCGAGCCCCGTGTCAGCCTCCATGCTCAGTGGGGAGTCCGCTTGAGGATTCTCTCTCCCTCTCGCTCTGCCCTTGCAGGCTCTCTAATAAATAAATAAATCTTAAGGAAAAAAAAAAAGTCACTTAGACAAGCGACACAAACTCAAGCTCCTGTGTGGTCCCGTGCCACAGAATTCAGGCTCCTCCTCCCTGTGCTCTGTGGCCTGCACGCAGCTTTGGTTCATGAGCCATGACTGGTCGTTTCAAGAACTTGAGAAGTCTGAACAAACATTTTGGTATGGAAAAGTGCCATCCTCCCTGGTTTCCAGCTACTGCATCAATTTTGAAAAAACACAAAAGAGAAAAGATGAATTCCGCCTAAAAGTTTTAATCACATAGACAGATCTCCCTCAGACACTAAGCTCAGGTTCTTAACCACCAAGTAAACCGTATTATTGAAGAGAACAATATGCAGACGACATAATGTAATGAATGTAATCTCAGAAGAGAAATTTAAAATGGAGAGGTCACTTTACCCGACATTTTACAGACAGCAATGGAAGTGACTTGTCCAAGGTCACTTAGCCCATTCGTGACAGCCTTAGAGCCCAGGTCCCCTGGCTCTTCCGACTCCGTTCTCTCCACTGTACCACCTTGCTGCCTGGTGATATTTCCTCCCTACCGCACACAGGAAGGGAGAGGAAACGATCAAACATTTCCAGAAAGAGTCCATGCTCCATCGAGCAAGTTCTAATACAGTGCAAGCTACAGAGCGAGCAAAACCCTAGGAAAAGGAGATCTACCACTCTGTCCTTCGGGAAGCCACCTCCTATCTTCCATCCATAGCATAAAGTATGTCTGCCAAGGACAGCGCATATTCCTGTCATCGCAGTGCACCAGAATTAATCGAGCAGTACTAGGACACTTCTCCAGGGGCTGGGCTCTCTGGCTCCTTACAGGACACCAGCCCACTGCCCCCAGCTCTGCTGGCCTGTCCCCAGACGCCAGCCTTCTTGGCCTACCCCTCCTGGCCTGCCTAATAAGGCAACCTGCAAGTTGACTGGCTGGCTTGTAGGTCACCCACTGTTTACTGTGCGAACTCTGGGCTCACAAGTAAAAGGAGAGCCTACCTTTTGGCAGACAAAGGGTTACCCTTTGCCAAAATCTCTTCAAAGGCAGCACTGTTGGGCCATTTACATAATAATAGATACTGGTCTGCAAACCCTGCCAGACTCCAAGACCCAGGGTGGCTTGTGGAGTGAAAGGAACTTACCTCCAGCAGGCCTGGAGTGGCCAGGCTTCAAGGGAAGTTTCTCTGCCTCTGCCTCTGCCTCCCCCAGCCCCCTGCCCGGGTCCCTCAGAGAACTCACACTCAATCTTTGCAGCAACTTATTTAGGCGTCCTGACTTCAGAAATAGCCACCGACTGTCCCCGAATAGATCGCATGTCCTGAGTACTTACACGGGAGTCACTGGCCAGGTGCAGGAACCATCCTTAGCATTCCACAGAATACGTGCTGGTGAAAGCTGAACTTCTGTCTCTTCAAATAAGGAGCCTGTGGCTGTGGGCCAAAGCGAGCCTGAACAGACACCCATTATTTTTCATGCTGTTAGGTCTGGGCTCAGACACTCTTCCCACCCCCGGCTCCAGAGACTTCTTCTCTACATATAAGGGCAAGAATACATCCGTGGTGATTAACCGGCGGCACATTCATCACGGCACAAATTTCCTTCAGCTTTTAGCCATCAGTCCCTTTGTCATTCAGAAGGCATTCCACGCCCTGGTCCTTTAAAATTTGATACCTGCCAACAGAGCTTTGAACACTACGGGCGTTTCCAGCCTCAGCAGTGGACAGAACGAGGAAGGGTCGGGGAGCATGAGATCGCAAGCCTCGAGGACAGCATTCAGCAAAAGTATCGGGGCACACGTGCAGTCCAATATACAGCCCGAACCCGCAGTTGTGGCAAGTGGGAACTAATCTGGTGGCCTCGCCCTTCCACCCTTCCCCCTGTGCTCGCATCCAGTGTTAACTTTTTTGTGTAAACACAGGCTTCCTTCAGAACTTCTCGGAGCCCCAACAGCTGCCATGTAGCTTTGCTGCTCAGAGGAACGGGGTTTAGAGTATCTGAAACAATTGCTAGGGAAAACAGATTGCCTACGCATTGCTGCCATGTCGGGATGAAAATATCAGATCCGATGTTAGTTTTCAGGAATCCAGGGTTTACCTATTCAGTCCCTAGGGGATTCTCCAGCAGAGGCATTCTGAAATTCCTGTCTAGAGATTCATAACAAAGAGAAAGAGCAGGGGATGGGGGACACTTGAAACCAAAAGCTTGTCCTTTAGCTCTGTGGAAAGCAGCCTTGGAAAACAGAGTTTAAAAAATAAACACCAACCCCATATCGTCCTAACAGGCCTTTGCCCTCACAACCTCAACCATAAAGGAATCGGCTTGCACTCCCCTTTTCCACCTCTGAATTACGCAAAGCAGGAGAGGAACCACGGGGCCCCAGGGTGTGGGGTGGGCAGAAGGGGCGGGGGGAGTATGTGGAGCTGCTCTGGGTCCCTGTGGCTTGTCAGCAGGCAGAGGGAGTTCACAGGCCCTCCCCTGCAGGCACCCACCCGCCTGGCTGGCTTTGGTGTTTATTTTACTCCCAAACTGCTAATTTCCCATTGTTCAAGGCCAAGTTAGAGAGCACCGAAGCATTGCTATTCCCCTTTCTCCTTCAACTGCCCTCTCTTGTGGCTGTTTGATTCCTAATGAGCAGGTCCAGGGAGCCCAGGCCAGGAAAAGGAAAGGAGAGGAGACCCTTAGCGACTGGCTACCAACCCTTGCCAGCAGGGCGACCAGGATCCCTTAGGGAAGAGGAGAAGAAGGCAGCTGAAAAGGGAAGGGAAGGCCTGGCATCACAGGGTGACCTGGATCTACCTTGGAACTACTACGTGGCCAAACCTCAGAATGTTAGAGACCATGAACTGAAGACAGTAAAAAAAATAAAAAAAGTTTATTTCTCCAATAATCAGCAGTGACTACCGAGCTAATCTTAAATTTATTCTAATTAAAATGTGTAAAAAAAAAAAAGTTCTCAATCAGTCCTTGTGACTCGCTCCTCGATAATAAAGATAGGACTCTGCTCACCCTCCCCCTGGCATTTCCATCTTAAGCAAGGTTGTCCGACAGGTTTTCAGGACAAGAGACGTATTCATGGACCTGGTCACACTGAGCCAGCAGGTGCCCATCAGTTTGAAGGTATGTGCATTTCGTGAACATCCAGTTAGCAGAACCAGACACACCGCACTGTCCCCTGAAATCAGACCTGTGCCAAAGGCACAGGCAGAATGGTGGGTTTTTATCCCATCCTTGCCTGCTCAGAAAAGGAAAGCGCCCTCTTTAATAGGAACAGTCTATCTTTCTTGGCTATTAGACCATATAAGCTATTGGACTGGGTGGCAGAAAGTGACTGTGAAGTTATTAAAGACTAAATCTTCATTTGCTACCTATTTATATAGTACTTTGTTTTTAAGCACATTGTCAGGCTATTTTTATGGATATAATTTTAACCCGGACACATGCTTACCCTGTGTTAAGCTTAAAATATGCTGATACAGCTTGAACTCCCTCCTGCAACACTGATTCAAAATAGTCACAGCTCTCCAGGTCTGAGTATTAGCTCAAGAATCAACTTTCTTTTAAAAAGAATTTAAAACTCCCATCCTTAAATGCATTATGTCGTCCCCTTGTGGCAAAAAGGAGTTGATGCATTTTCCAAAGTCAATTTTGCAAACCCCCCTCTTAAATGGCAAGCCCGAAGTCATCTGAGATATACGCGAGCTGAAATGTTAGCAAATGATTCCATTCATTTACTCCACAAATACGTACCAAGTGTCCCTGTTCTGGGGCTGCGGAAAGAGAATCAGCCAGGATACAAGAGAAAATTCCATTCTGGTCATCAAGGGCCAAGTATAATGTAATGTCCCACATGCCCAGTGGACTGTTAATGTGTGTGAAATGTATGTGACAGGAGTTAAGTATCAGATACTCTGGAAGCAAGACTGATTTTGTATTGCTGGTCTCGCTCCTCAAAGCCCCGTCTGTCCCTGTCCCCTCCCTTTCCCCTTCCCTTCCCTCCAGGCAGACCCTGAGTTGGCCGCCCATGCCCTCAGCAAGCATCCGCTAAATAAAGTGACGCATGAAATCCAAACTAACGAGGCTTTATTATCAGCTACATAAAAGGGCTTTGGCTGTTTTCAACTGTCTCTATTATCAACTAAAATACTGATACTGCGAGGCAGTCTCATAAAAAAGAAACAGGTCTCTCTTTATCCATATAAACCGATGCAACGACGCACCACGATACTATAGTCTTCAGTGTTATAAACATTACAGTGCTGTGAACATTTCATTCAGAAGCTCACACCCGACGAAGCCATGATCATAAATTCCAAAGCTATAGAACACTATTGTTTTACACTCCGCTCCCCATCTGTTTTTAAGCTGGCAGCGGGGCGACCACTATCGTTCCTGCGTGAGTCCTTACGGGACGTCAGGTGCTAGACACACGGGGCAGCAACGTCACGCCAGCTGGGTGCACGGGCTTCGGCGGAGGGAGGCTCCGTGCCCAGAAGGGCTCTGACCCACCCCACGTGGAGAAGTCCAGGTGCTGGGGTGGTTGCTGTCTGCTCTGGGCTCAGAGGGAGGAAGGGCAGTGGCTTGAACATTTTACAAGACAAAGGACAACAGAGTCGCTCGAAGCACAAACACTCACAAAAACTGAATACAGGTAGGTTCTCATTTCTGTTTAAAAATTCCACCTCACCTGCCCAGGTGCTGTTCAGTCTCTTGCTGCTGCGATTTTTCCACCTAACGGCGAGCTCTCCATGATGGAGATTTAAATGTCAAGGGGTCCACAGCCACAGGTCTCCGTTAGTTATGGAGGAAAGGGGAGGTGGCATTTTACAAGACGTACTGTGTGACCTCAATGAACAAGGCACAGAAACAACCACTGTTAAAATACGCAAAGGGAGCTTCATTAGGGGAAATGTTAAATCGGAAAAGAAAGCCTCGATGTTCAAGCAAAACCTGTGTGACTAGTACGCTGTAAGTATAAACAAAACTCAAATAATTCCCCCACATTTCTATTCACTTGTGTTCCAGCTCATTTTTTAGGTCCAGAGAAAGGGTGGTGGCAATATGTTTAATTGCAAGTCAGTGTCCCAATTTAAAGAAAACAATCTCCCGAGTTCTAAATTACTGATCTGTTACACTAAAGCCTTAAACAAAAGCCGGACTTGCGCTATTCAAACTCACAACAAGAGTTATCAGCTATGGTGCCCCAGGCTAATCTCTGACTTCTGCTCAAGGCTTGATAGCGGCCCTGTTAATATTTGCATAGTTAGAGGGCAGCTGTGAGAGAAGAGGGGGGTCTATAATTTTACACTGAAACTGTACTACCATGTTTTATACAAATGTTTTATACAAATTTCACACTATTTTAATAGTGCAAACAAGACACAAATTGTCCCACAGTCCTTTGCAGGCTCCAACAGGAGCCGACCCCGTTGGAAGTCAACTGGTAAGTGCTCGAGGCTTGCCCTGAAACCTTTACATGAAGAATAGAAGAAGCTTCTTACAAGAATATAAGCTGCTGTCCCTGAAAATCCCAACGAAACTGGTGGGGTGGGGGGGCATTTCTCATTCTCCACCTGTCGTCGAGGAAGATTCTAGGCCAAGGGACCCACTTAGCTTTACCATCAGACTCAGGTCCTCAGAAACCAAGCTGTTTTCACTAAACTCTGACCAGGCTGGTTATCAAAATCCAAATATGCCAAATACCTGCTACCCCTGCCTTGCCTGCCTCCTTTATCACAGACAGGAATTCACGGTGCTTGGGCAATTCACCTCAGCCCGCACCCTCTATGGAAAAGAATATTATGACAGAAGTTCCCAAATTAGCAGTATATTTTATAATTACAGAAATAGAATTTCTGTAATTATAAATACCCATAATATAGAATATTTTGAACAATGTGTCAAATTTTATTAAGAATGTTTAACACTACATACAGATTAAGCCACGGTCAATATACAAATCCAATAATTTTTTTTAAAAGGCAGTATTTTTTTGTTTTGTTTCTTAGATTTAATTTATTTCGGAGCAGTGGGGAGGGGCAGATGGAGAGGGAGGAGCAGACGTCCACCCAGCAGCGGGGAGCCCGACATGGGGCTCGATCCCAGGATCCTGAGATCATGACATGAGCTGAAGGCAGACACCTAACTGACTGAGCCACCCAAGCGTCCTTGGTTTGTTGTTGTTTTTTAAGATTTTATTTTTCATTTATTTGAGAGAGAGAGCGCTAGAGAGAGCACAAGCAGGGGGAGAGAAGAAAGAGAGGGACAAGCAGACACTCCACTGAGCAGGGAGCCTGAGGCAGGCAGGGCTCGATCCCAGAACCCCCAGATTATGACCTGAACTGAAGGCTCACGCTTAACCACTGACCCCCCCAGGTGCCCCAAGACAGCATGTTGTTAAAGGTACAGACTCCAAATCCTATCCTTGGAGATTCAATAAGCCCTTTTATTCTATTCGCCCAGTTCTAAAGAGTTTGATTGTCTGACTCCCCAGCCCCCGACAAGACAAGACAAGACGCAGAGAAGCTTCCGGAAGGTTAAGAACGTTAAGAGGACGGCAGACAGGCATGCGCACCCTCGGGGAGCACTGAAAGGAGGTTCACCTGGAGAGCAGGTGGAGTGGCCGTGTTCCCAGCAAGCCTGCTCAAGCCGACATGCGGGGCCTCGCAGGGCACAGCGTGGAGGGGGCGCCTGGATTCCAGCCCCACGTATACTGAGGGCAAAGTGCCCTGACAGCAATGACACTTACAAAGGATGGGGACAGGAACAGAAGCGTCACAGCTATTTAGCTGAGTGGCAAAGAAAAGTCATTTCATTCATCCTACGAATCAGTTTCCTGATGGGGAAAGACCAGCTAATTAGGTAAACACAGAACAAAACACCCTTTGGCGGGCAGATCTTAACTCAGTTTGCAAGACATAAATACATATTACGGGGAAAAGGTCTACAGCTCCTCCTTGTGCTTGATTTCTACCGGTTTCTACTGCACGGGCTGGCTCCACACCTCCTGTCACACACGCCTTCTTCAACTGCCTCACTGTCGCACGTGATCATGCTTCACCTGCCATGTCCCCCGCCACAGACCCAGGGCACCTGGCCACCGGTCATGGCGCACAGAGAAGTGACCCACTTCAAGAAGCTGTCCTCACCCCCCTGGGGTTCGTGGCCCCTGGGGAAGAGCAGCGTCCTTCTAGCCTCTGGGCTCCTCACTCCCCAGGCCTGGCTCTGAGACCATTCCAGCAGCTTTCCTGCAGTCGCCTGCCTGTCTCTGCGCACGTCTGAGAATGCAGGCTGCGCCACGTGCCCCTTCCCCGGGTGCAGTGAGAGCTCAGCTCAGCTCTGCCAGGGGGACCCTGCTGCTGTTGTCCACCTGTCATTTGTCTTTTAAAACTTCCTTTCCCTCTGGACCCAGAGCTCAAGGTGAGAACGTTCCAGCGAGCCACCGCCAATGGGGTCGTTGAGGGGTTTGGGAAATGGTGCCATAATTAGTGAGGCACGGGGTCCAGCCCGCGGGCATCCAGCCAGCGGGGTCACCCATCCTCTGCTGCACTCTCCCCTCTCCTGCCTTCTTACCGGGGAAACCAAGTTCTGGCCCGGTGCCAAGTACAGGCAGAAGTTCTCCTAGGCAAGCATGGATCAGAGCTAGCTCTCTCCATGTCCACAGTCTTTCATGCTATGTCTACCATGTCTACATGCTTTCAATAGCTCATTTGATCTTCACGTCACCAAAACTGATATTGTAAAAATGTTTTATAATGTACAAAGCAATTTAGGCAATGTGGCATCACGTGATCCTGCTGGCATGAAGGGGACTATCCCCGTCCCCATCTGTGAGATGGGGAAACTGACCTCCAGAGAGGCTAAAGCAGCTTAACCCGTGGGTCCTGTACAAGGGTATGAGACTGAGGAAGGGCTGTCTGTCCCCTAAAGCTACACGAAGCCCTGGATTCCTGCTTGAGGTTTAAAAGGCAAAGGTGATCAACCCGCATCACAAATTCAAGTACTTAGCCATGGTTGCTCCCAATTCTGGTTCCCTTTCCCTCCCTCCCTCTCCTCTACCAGCTCCCTCCCTCCCTCCCTCTCTCTCTCCACCAGCCCCCTCCCTCCCTCTCTCTCTCTCACTCTCCACCAGCCCCTTCCCTCCCTCTCTGCTCTCTCCAGCTTCAGGGGAGACTTGCAGATATTATGAAAAGGATTATCCCATATGTTCTAAAACTCAGCGGCAGCTAAGTCTGGGGTGAGCAGGGACCAGGAGATGTGTATCTTGAGCTATTGGGAGAAGTGCCTCCATTTCTTCTTATGAATCATGTAAAAAGCCCATTAGGGTCTATTCAAAACTGCTGTTTTTAAGTCTTGGCGATCTGGCTATGCAGACACTGGACTCTGGCTAAGCAAAGGGTGAGCAAGAAAATTTTCAAACAAGACTCTCCCTGCATTCTTCTGGTGACAGATTTGGACCAGGAGCTAACGCACACCCCAGCCAGAGCTGAAGGGAAACAATGCTATCTACAGCTGCCTCGGGGCATCTTTCTGAGCAAGAAATAGCCTCTCCCCACTCCCTCCCAGTGGCGGCTCCAATTTTTTTTTTTTAATTGATGCAAGGGTGTGGATAATCTTTGTAAGCCAATATATCATTTGGTTTAGCTTTAGAAATATTTGATCATGCTGATTTGGCAAAGAAAAAAAAAGCGCTCTCTAGCAGGAATGGTTCATCTCTGCAGTAACTAGTCTGAGCAAGTCAGGAACTAGTTTGAGACGCTGACAGACGGTGAGTCTCCAGCTGACCAGTAGGGGCACTGACACTGGGGCCCACACTGGACGCCTGAGCCTGACCTTGGCCTTCGGGCAAACTCACAGGCTAACAGCTGCTTCTTCCTGTTGCCTAGAAAATGTGGTACAAGCTCTGAATCGCAAGACACTTTCTTTCTTTTATTTTTTTCTCCATTTTGCCCAGTCTTTCTTGTATGTTCTAGAGTTTTTTGTAGTCTTCCGGGAGGAAGCACAAAAGCCAAAATCAATTCCCAGACGATCACATTGACCAGATGGGGGCTCCTCACAAGATGCAAACCAAAGCCCACAGGGCAAATGTAATTTATAGCAAACATGAAAGATGCCCGTGAAGTGAGACATATATTATCTAGGGTACCGGTCCTGGAGCCCTCTTCTGTGTCGTCTGCTATTCTGAATGCCCGTCCTTCTGAACAAAGTGGAGGTAGACATAAAGTGTCATTTACATGTAGAATGGAGAAAATATGCTACAAGTTGAAAAAAAAAAAAAGATGGTCTAGTATTTAGCACTTCGGGCAAGATGAGACTGTTACAAAAATCACTGAAAAATTTAACTGAATTCTGGTCATTAGTTATGTATAACACAGACTAGGAATCAGGAAGAGGAGACCAAATTCATTTGGGACCTCACGGTAGAATTAGTTACCTTTAGGGTTGGAAAGGGCTCTGGAAATCCTGTGGTTTAACAGTTTTCCACTGTAGCAGAGTGTCAGCCTCTCCGGAGGAGCCTAAAACCCTCCCCGAACCCCAGCCACTCCAGACTGAAGGCACCAGAATCCATCTCAAGGTGGGACCCAGGCTCCGGGATCTTGTGAGGGATTCCCCAGGAGAGAGGATTTAGGGGGCGGCCCGGGGTGAGATCCACAGCTCACTGTGTGTCCCCATCTGAGGAAGGAACACACGCAGGTGGGCTAAGGGGGAGGCAGCAGCAAAGGTAAGACTGTAAGAACTCTGCGAAGACAGACAGTTTGACTTCTTCTTTGCCGATCTGGATACCTTTTATCCCTTTTTGTTGTCTGATTGCTGTTGCAAGGACTTCTAGTACTATGTTGAATAATAGTGGCGAGAGTGGCATCCTTGTTGTGTTCCTGATCTTAAGGGAAAGGATTCCAGCTTTTCCCCATTGAGAATGATATTTGCTGTAGGCTTTTCATAGATGGTTTTTATGAGATTGACGAATGTACCCTCTATCCCTACACTCTGAAGGGTTTTAATCAGGAAATGATGCTGTATTGTGTCAAATGCTTTTTCTGCATCAATTGAGAGGATCATATGATTTTTGGTTTTTTCCTTCTGGATAAAATCTATGACACTGATAGATTTGCGAATGTTGAACCACCCTTGCATCCCAGGGATGAATCCCACTTGGTCATGATGGATAATCCTTTTAATGTACTGTTGGATTCTATTCGCCAGGATCTTGTTGAGGATTTTGGCGTCCATATTCATTAGGGAAATCGGTCTGTAATTCTCCTTTTTGATGGGGTCTTTGCCTGGTTTGGGGATCAAGGTAATATTGGCGTCATAGAATGAGTTTGGTAGCTTTCCTTCTGTTTCTGTTTTTTGAAATAGCTTTAGGAGAATAGGTATTATTTCTTCTTTGAATGTTTGGTAGAATTCTCCAGGAAAACCGTCCAGTCCTGGAGTTTTGTTTTTTGGAAGGTTTTTTATCACTGTTTCAATCTCATGATACTCTATATGGAAAACCCAAAAGAATCCACTCCCAAACTATTAGAAGTTATAGAGCAATTCAGTAATGTGGCAGGATACAAAATCAATGCTCAGAAATCAGCTGCATTTCTATACACGAATAATGAGACTGAAGAAAGAGAAATTAGGGAATCCATCCCATTTACAATAGCACCAAAAACCATATGTTACCTTGGAATTAACTTAACCAGAGACGTAAAGGATCTATATTCTAGAAACTATAAATCGCTCTTGAAAGACATTGAAGAAGACACAAAAAGATGGAAAAATATTCCATGCTCATGGATCAGAAGAATTAACATAGTTAAAATGTCCATGCTACCCAGAGCAATCTACACTTTGAATGCCATCCCGATCAAAATGCCAATGACATTTTTCAAAGAACTGGAACAAACAGCCCTTAAATTTGTGTGGAACCAGAAAAGGCCCCGAATCTCCAAGGAACTGTTGAAAAGGAAAAACAAAGCTGGGGGCATCACAATGCCGGATTTCGAGCTGTACTACAAAGCTGTGATCACAAAGACAGCATGGTACTGGCACAAAAACAGACACATAGACCAATGGAACAGAATAGAGAACCCAGAAATGGACCCTCAGCTCTTTGGGCAACTAATCTTTGATAAAGCAGGAAAAAACATCCAGTGGAAAAAAGACAGTCTCTTCAATAAATGGTGCTGGGAAAATTGGACAGCTACATGCAAAAGAATGAAACTTGACCACTCTCTCACACCATACACAAAGATAAACTCTAAATGGATGAAAGACCTCAATGTGAGACAGGAATCCATCAAAATCATAGAGGAGAACATAGGCAGCAACCTCTACGACATCGGCCACAGCAACCTTTTTCATGACACATCTCCAAAGGCAAGAGAAACAAAGATAAAATGAACTTGTGGGACTTCATCAAGATAAAAAGCTTCTGCACAGCCAAGGAAACAGTCAAAAAAACTAAGAGGCAGCCCACGGAATGGGAGAATATATTTGCAAATGATGCTACAGATAAAAGACTGGTATCCAAGATCTACAAAGAACTTCTCAAACTCAATACACAAGAAACAAATAAACAAATCATAAAATGGGCAGAAGATATGAACAGACACTTTTCCAATGGTGAATACAAATGGCTAACAGACACATGAAAAAATGTTCAAAATCATTAGCCATCAGGGAAATTCAAATCAAAACCACACTAAGATACCACCTTACGCCAGTTAGAATGGCAAAAATTGACAAGGCAAGAAACAATTGCTGGAGAGGATGTGGAGAAAGGGGATCCCTCCTACACTGTTGGTGGGAATGCAAGGTGGTACAGCCACTCTGGAAAACAGTGTGGAGGTCCCTTAAAAAGTTAAAAATTGAGCTACCCTATGATCCAGCCATTGCACTACTGGGTATTTACCCCAAAGATACAGATGTAGTGAAGAGAAGGGCCATATGCACCCCAATGTTCATAGCAGCATTGTCCACAATAGCTAAATCGTGGGAGGAGCCGAGATGCCCTTCAACAGATGACTGGATTAAGAAGTTGTGGTCCACATATACAATGGAATATTACTCAGCTATCAAAAAGAACAATTTCTCAACATTTGCTGCAACATGGATGGCACTGGAGGAGATAATGCTAAGTGAAATAACTCAAGCAGAGAAAGACAATTATCATATGGTTTCTCTCATCTATGGAACATAAGAACTAGGATGATCGGTAGGGGAAGAAAGGGATAAAGAAAGGGGGGTAATCAGAAGGGGGAAGGAAGCATGAGAGACTATGGACTCTGAGAAACAAACTGAGGGCTTCAGAGGGGAGGGGGTGGGGGAATGGGATAGGCTGGTGATGGGTAGTAAGGAGGGCACGTATTGCATGGTGCACTGGGTGTTATACGCAACTAATGAATCATGGAACTTTACATCAAAAACTAGGGATGTACTGTATGGTGACTAACATGATATAATAAAAAAACACTAAAAAAAAAAAAGAAAAGTCAGGTAAGAGTAAAAAAAAAAAAAAAGACTGTAAGAACTCAACCATCTCTTTTTTAGACACCAGCACCATTTACATAGTAAAGTTTGTCGCAAGGCAGGGTATTTAAGCAAGCATTATTAGAGAAAATGGGATTCAAACGTGACCAGTCCCAGAACTGGGGGCAAAAAGGATTCCACTCAAACTCAAGGAGTGGAATGATGATAAAAATTCAGCCACACAAGTTCCCAGTGAACCAGGAAAAAGGAGGAGACGAGGCAACAAAAGGCATGGTCACCAAAATCCCTCTGTCGCTCTGCAGAGTGCCCTCCCAGGGCTCCCTGCTAGGGGATCCCTTTTGTAAGAGATGGTAGTCAGAAGGACTGCCGGACCCAAGTTACATTGACATGATTATGATTATAACCAACACTCAGATGGCGAGCAGTGCACTTCGAGAAATCAGATAGAACCACAGGACCCAGGCACTCCCCTGGAGCGTTCTTTGTTCAAAACCCTCTTTCCTGGCTCCATGGCTCTCTGTCATTAATCTACAGGATTCATGTGCTAACTTGAAAGCTTTATATTTTGTTGTGGTTTTCATCCTCTGTATCTCAGAAACATGTTACTGCAATTGTGCAAGTTTGTCATCCAAGGAAAACAGCTAACAAGAGCAGCATAAATAAGTTCCCAGAGAAAAGACATTAAAAATTTCCCCCCCTAGAGTTTTATTTGTTCACTTTGTTTTCCAAAATACCACATGCCATGTTTTACTCTAAAACCAGTGCAGACATCAGGTTTATGGAAGCCCAGAGCAAAAGGATGAGGAAGATAGAAACGAGCTCTTTTTCACCTGTGACAAAGATGCTTCTTCACTGCTATCAGGGAGCGCTGCATTCTAATGTATGTCTCTAAAAGAGGAAATGTGTTTAGGCTGGCAGGCTATACCCCTTCTCCCCAGCACCAAGCCACTTCGGGCCCCAATTTCGGGAGGGGTTAAGTCTGAGGTACAATTGACAATTAAATCATGCAGGTCTTGCCCCAGGCCCAGTTCAGGATTGAACCCGTGGCTTTCAGCTCTGATACCATCACAGGCAACTAAGGACAGGAAGAGACTGTGCTTAACGCAAACAGCTGCTCGGAGGTCAGTGGCTGGGGCTCTTCAAGAGAGGAGTTCAAACCCCAGCACTAGTGTTTCCCAGCTCTGTGGCTCTGAGGCCAATGACGCCCCGCTTAAGATGGAGGTTAGGTGGTTGTAAGGATCGAGGACACTCCCGTCTATAATAAAGGTCTCTGCTCCAGCAGGCGCTTTTTTTTTTTTTTTTTAAAGATCTTATTTATTTGAGAGAGTGAGAGTGATAAAGAGAGCACAAGCAGGGGGAGCAGTAGAGGGAGAGGGAGAAGCAGGCTTCCCGCTGAGCAGGGAGCCCAATGCAGGGCTGGATCCCAGGACCCCGAGATCATGACCTGAGCCGAACGCAGACGCTTAAGCGACTGAGCCACCCAGGTGCCCCGTCACGCAGGCTTCTGTAGCCAACCACTCCTTGGCTCATCATCTGAAGCTCTCCACCACACACACTTGGCTCCCCCTTTCCCTTTCCATCCGTTCTTCTGTCCGGCACCCCTTCCCAGCACACGTATACACAGATCCCTTCCCAACTCATCACCTGTCCGTTCTGTGCTCTCGGATCATTATCGTTTTACTCTCCTGATTGTGTCTCTTTTTACCAGTTTCCTGCCTGCCAGGATCACCGTACATTCCACTTCGTCCACATCAGTGAGCACTCGGTATCTTCGTGAGAAATTTGGTAGTGTTCTTTCAAAAAGTGGGGCCCTGCCTTCGGCTCAGGGCGTGATCCCGGCGTTATGGGATCGAGCCCCACATCAGGCTCCTCTGCTATGAGCCTGCTTCTTCCTCTCCCACTCCCCCTGCTTGTGTTCCCTCTCTCGCTGGCTGTCTCTATCTCTGTCAAATAAATAAATAAAATCTTTAAAAAAAAAAAAAGTGGGGCCCTGGATTATCAGGTTATATTCCGATCTTTTTGCTTTGAACAAAGTATAGAGCTATCAGCCATCCCAAACACGTATCCATGCCAACGCAGGTTTGATTATTTTGCAGTAATTCACAGGCAAGGAGAATGTGGTGGGATGTTTCATGAAGTGCCCCCTGCCCTGGTCCAACTTCCAGAGCCACTGGCTCACCTGTTCCCCCACTTCCTCTCGCTGCCCCAAGCAGGCAGCTTCCTGGCTCCACAAGCCAGAAAGACTACACTCTTGCACGAAGGGGCTGGCACAGGTTAAGGGCTCACCACCAGAATGATTTTTGGAAGAAAGGACACACAAACGTCTCCATTCAGTATACAAGATAAGTGTGTGTTGGGTCCTACCTTCTAAACAAACACTTGTACATTGTGTGAACGTGTGAACTGCAGCTTTCGTGGCTTTGCAATATAATGTTTAAAGTTGAAAACTGTCAAGTCCGAAAGACAACTATATCTAATGTTAAAAAGAGGGGAGAAATTTAAAAAAAAAAAAAAACTCTTTAAATCATTACATTAACATTAAGATGATGACCTAAAGACTTGACCACTGGATGCTTGGAGTTCTTTCTTTCCCCTCCACAGATGTGACTTTTTTTTTTTTTTTTTTGGAGTTACATGAATGCAAGTGCAGAACGGGTCATAGTTGTTGCCGTGAAAAGCACTCAGTCCTAGGTGAAGGAGCCCACAAACCCTGTCCTTCTGTCCTTCTCACTCATCCTCTTACCCAATACACACAGTGGAAATGCAAAGAATCCTTCTTTCTTCCTTATAAAGAACCTAAGTGGGGAGGAGAGAAGTTAACACTTTTGTTTCCTGAAAGATGAAACATAGCAACTTCTGTCTTTCACAGAAAGAGTTCTATGGCACGTGGTGTGAAGTCAACAGGTCCAAATGTGCAGCTTTTTAAAGAAAAAATGAGGGGCGCCTGGGTGGCTCAGTCGGTTGGGCATCCGACTCTTGGTTTCCGCTCAGGTCAAGATCTCAGGGTCATGGGACAAACCCCACACAGGCTCCACGCTGAGTGTGGAGCTTGCTTAAGATTCTCTCCCTCTCTCTTCCCCACGTGCCCCCCACCCCCCGCTACTTGCATGCTTTCTCTAAAAATAATAATAATAAAATAAAAATTAGAAAAAAGAAAAAAAGGGGGCGCCTGGGTGGCACAGTCGTTAAGTGTCTGCCTTCGGCTCAGGGCGTGATCCCAGCGTTCTGGGATCGAGCCCCACATCAGGCTCTTCCGCTGGGAGCCTGCTTCTTCCTCTCCCACTCCCCCTGCTTGTGTTCCCTCTCTCGCTGGCTGTCTCTGTCAAATAAATAAATAAAATCTTTAAAAAAAAAAAAAAGACAACCAGCAAGCAAATGCTTGAAGTCCCAAATACAAGTAAAGCAGCTCTGGCTCCAGACTAAAAACTCCCCCGAGAACCAGCATATAATTTATGGTCAGACAGTTCATCTCATTTCTTCACCTGTAGTGTTGAAACATACCTGGTATTCACATTTAATAGAGCAGCTGGCTCGATCAGGAGGAAGGTGGTGGAATGACAGCGGAATGGCCAAAGGGAGCCTTCCCCCTCACAACACTTGCTTACTTAATCCGAGTACCCACCTAGGGCTGGTCAGACCACATTCTGAACAAAACGTATATTGAAAAGCACATTTAATGGGCACCTGGGGCATATGTTTTCAAATGACCTAACTGTTATTTTTGGATTTTTACTCAATTCATATAAAATTATACTGCTAATAGATGTAATCCATAAAGCCAGAACTTGATCTGCAAGGTGACTCATGCACTGAGCCCACAGCACAGTCTTTGAAGACCCAGCTTACTTTTGTAATTTCTTGATTCATGTGAATCCTACGAAGTAAGAGAAGGTTCACAGGGAACCATTCCAGCCCTCTCCCTTGTTTCCTTGTTGCCAGCGATTAATTTCTTGTCTGTCCTTCTGGAGTTTCTTTATGCAAGAAAACCCAGACGAATGTCTCTCTTCCCTTTTCCACCCCAATCCGGAGTACCTTGAGTGCTGTTCTTTGGAGATCGGTCCCTACAGGTGCACAGACAGCACTTTCCCACATCGTCCTCACCTGTCACAGCTGCACAGCATTCCATAAGCAACCACCCAGTCCCCTGTGGATGGGCATCAAAGTTTCTAGCCTGCTGTTTGACACAAAGCTACGGCGTAGAGCCTGCGATGGAAATGTAAGTCTCTCTGAAGGTGTTCTGGCTGCTACTGCCAAATTGCTCCTCAGAGACACGGTGCCATTTTCGTTCCCATCAGCAATGGCTCTTCATTCCCCAGCTCGCAATGGACTTCTAGATTTTCACTATTCTGAGGCTTCGTGCTCACAGCACATTCTTATTTCCCTTACTATGAAGGCAAGAGTACTTTTTCACGTTTTAGACCTATTTAAGTGTCTTTTCTCTTTTTGTGTCTGCTGTCAGTTTAGATGCTTTGCCAATTTCCCTGCAGTTTCGTTTTGTTTCCGTAGGATTCCTAGGAGTTTACATATTAATATATTCACCACGTATCATGTGATACGAGTCACAGGTAGCTTCCCTAGTTTTTCCTTTCTCTTCGGTGGTGTTTTTCCCCCAATGGGAAAGTGATGGTGTTTTTTAAATACGGTTAGTTTTCATCAATGTTTTATTTCATGGCTTTTGCATGGTAAATCAGTAGGAAAAGTCTGCCAAACCCATAGTTCTGAAGAAATTTTTCCGATTTCATTCTGGTACTCAATTTTTTTTTAATGTCAACCTACACAAAGTAGAGAGAATGCAACAATGAACTCCCCCATGCCCCCCCACCAGATTTAATTATCAAGGTTTTGCCATACTTGCTGCTTCTACTCCTTCTCTCTCCTGCAACATTATTTTAAAGCAAACCCAAGATATCAAGTCATTTTACCCCTGTATACTTCAATATGCATTTAAAAACACTGTAGACCTCTTCTTTCATGGCTATCATGCTATTATCATATATAACAAAATAAGCGATTTGATATCATCTAATAACGTGATCGACATTCAATTTTCTCCAATGGCCTCCATCATGTCTTTATGCAGTTGGCTTGTTCAAATCAGGATGTATTTGTGGTTTAATTTTTTTTAAACGTGTAGCTAAATATTTGATCTACTAAAAATTTATCCTCACATATGATACGACTTACTTATCTTTCCACTTGGTTATACAGTTGCCTGAACATTTAGCAGTCTAGTTTCCCCATTGATTTTAAATCACTTTTTCCCATTTATTGTATTTATTTCCATATATATTTGGGACTATTTCTAGATTTCTAATCTCTTCCACTGTTCTGTTTATTCACACGCCAGGACCAGCTTTTTATTACTAAGGTAGCTCTTATTTCTCCATTTGAACTTTAGAATCTACTTATCTATTTTTTTTTTTAACAGTGGGTATTTTATTGGAAATGTGTCAAGCTGACTGAGGAAGAATTGATACATTCATGATCTTGAATTTTCCTATTCTAGAACATGGGGTACGCCTTCTACTTTTTCTCAAATTCTTTTTGAATTCTTTAGGAATGTTTAACAGGTTTCTACACATAGATTTCCCATATTTCATGTTAAGTTATTCCTCGGTATTTTATCCATTTATTGCTTTAGTAAACGTGGTTTTTCTTTCCCTTAATCTCTGAGCAGGCTGTTTAGAGGGTCAGCTTTTCACGGTGTCACGTTCTTGCTCTCTGCCTCAAGAGACGCTCAGAGACCCGGGTTCTCCTGCACCCTGCCCCAGGCCACATTCCGGACGCAGAGCTGGGAGCCAGCCGAATCAGGCCACAGCCATCCTGTCGTCCTTCCTGTCCCATTCATGCACCAGGCTCAAGGAGCTGGGGATCTCGAATGAGCGGAAGATACCACAGAGCACACTATGGGAGCTGTGGGATTCCTGACCTTTTGTCAAGCTTTTACACAACGAATAATTTGTGATTAACTGCAAGACAGGTTTGGATTTCTAAGGAAGGTCATAAAAGGCCCTCGCTGATCGCAGGCTACCCGCAGCCTCGCAGCCAAGCAGGACTGGTTCTCTACTGGGAGAGAGACCTGGAGATCGCCGAGCTGAGGACTGGCATCACCTCTGCAGCAAAGCCCTCTCTCGCTGGGGACACCGTGCTGTGCCCGCTTTCCTGCTGACCCTGCCTGACTTCAGGAGGACGAACCAGTGAGGACAAAGCAAACTCAGCGCTGTGAAGCTGGAGTGAGCCTCCCCCACTTCTCATTTCCTTCCTGCGGCTCCCACCGTGTCTCCTCCATGCTGACACATGTCTCCATCCAATCCACCCCACGGGTGATTCTGCCCACGCCACTCTGGCCCCTTCCCTTCTCTTCACACTGTAGTCAGTGGGCTTTGAGATGCATACAATCCCAGTCTCCTAACTACCTCAGTGTCTCCTGCTCCGTGCCATCCTTCACGCGGCCCAAACTCCCATGGTTTCCGGTGGCCAAGGAACACACACCACTCATCTTGTCATTCAAGGCTCTCCTTGCCTGAACAACGTCCACTCATTCTACCTCTGTCTGCCCTTCCCTCCTGCCCGCCAACCACCCTCCTTCCACATCTCCATACCCCATCCATCTTTTACACCTGTGAAGTCTCCCCGGACTCCCTCTTCCTCCTCAACTCCGATACTTTAGGACACACGCCACCCAACTGTGAATGTTCGAGCCTCTGGGCTGCCTGGGGCTCTGCAGTCCCCAACGCACTGCTTGCTTGGACCGATTTCCAAGTTGCATTTGCGCACAGAGGGATCAACTGTTTTATTTCCGTCAAGCACATCGGATCTACTCTGCTCTTTCAGTATGTGCCCTCTTGCTTTCTTTTTGCCTTCATGGAGGATAGTAACGCTCCTACAACACTCACAACACGCCCGCGAGGAGGGCTGCCCTTACTCCCTCACTTCTGCGTCCACACTGCTGGCAGCCTCTACAATTCAGGTTTCCTCAGGCCTC
This sequence comes from Ursus arctos, assembly GCF_023065955.2. Lineage (NCBI taxonomy): Eukaryota > Metazoa > Chordata > Mammalia > Carnivora > Ursidae > Ursus > Ursus arctos. The sequence continues at coordinate 8,351,077 of NW_026622986.1, forward strand.
ACCTAAATCCCTCTTCGTGTAATTCCTCGTTTACTTTTGTTTGGGGGCAAGAGAGCTTGTTCGCTACCTTGAGGACATTGCTCCTTCAAATTTTTAATGTCTCGAAGCACTCAGAAGCATGGTGCACTGGGTGTTATACGCAACTAATGAATCATGGAACTTTACATCAAAAACCAGGGATGTACTGTATGGTGACTAACATAATATAATAAAAAAAATTATTATAAAAAAAAAGAAGCCCCTCTTTTTAAAAGCTGTAGCTGTTTCAGATGTAAAGGGCCGACCGCGGTGCGGGCACAGCTCTGGGTCGTCTCACACAGGGACGGCGGCAGGGAGAACCGTGGGTAAGTGCAAGTGGTTACTCATCCCCAGCTGCTCCTGAGCCAGGACAGGATGTGATAAGTGTCTCTTTTTAGCTCTGGCAGGCGTGTCCCTATGACATATGATGGTTCAAATGCCACCCCTCGTTTAAGATAAAAATTACTTGACATTTTACAACATCCGGGGATATTCTGGAGGGGGATGGGGAACAAACCAACGCCAAAGGTAGAGAAGTTCTTGAATTCAAGAGGCACCCAGATGGTCGGGTTGACTACTGTTAGATGAGGCTACAAAGCGGACAGGTCCCCAGCTCTGCAGGAGCCTGCAGGTGAGGGGCAGAAGGACCTCGAAGGAAAGCAACGGCTTGGAGAACGTCTGGTCTCAACCAGGCAGAGCTCAGAGTGAATCCTTCAAGGTGACTAGAGCCAGCTGGTTCCTTGGGACCCCAACACTTGGGATAGCCTCGATGTTCAGGGTTATATATAAATATTATAAGAAAAAGGGGCCATGCCAGCAACAAGGGGGAGAATCTGTCATTCCAGACATTAAGCTGCAGGAGATACCTAAAGCCAGAGTGCGAGGGGTGAGCTGTGGAATGGTGTGAAACCTGTTAGCAAAATGTTGCCTCATTTTTTATAAAAATTTCTCTCTGCCCAAGCGGATGGCCCAGATGCTGGTGGGACTCACCTCCCCAGCTATCTCAGAAAATATCGATTCTCAGCCCTATTCCCATTACCAGTAAGAAGAGAATGTGTTCGGACTCGGGTGTGCCAGCCGGCTGCTGAGGTCGTCCAAGCAAAGTCCTGGGAATCTGGAGAAACCCGGGCAGTTACAACTGACCACAGGTTCCTAATGGCCAATGGAAATTTAATCCCCTCATTCTAGTTATTCTCAGGGAAAACTTCTTAGAGTGTTCTGCTGTCCTTTACCCGTCTTCTAGCTTCTTGTGTGTTGGAAATGACATCAGGTCATAGAATGACTAAGCATTCTTTATATCCACACATGATGGCAGTGATGGGATTGGAAGTGAACCCCACTGTGGGCTGGGCTGAATTATAGTTGAATCATTTACAAACTGATACTTGATTCCTCACTGTGAGAACTCAGGGTTTGGGAGCAGTGCTGTCTTCCCCTAAGTGCTCTGCCCATGAATACAGCAGTTGAACAAATAATTTATATGTCAAAGAAATAGCTCTGGGATGCCTGGGTGGCTCGGTCGGTTAAGCATCTGCCTTCGGCTCAGGTCATGATCCCAGGGTCCTGGGATTGAGCCCTGTACCAGGCTCCCTGTTCTGTGGGGAGTCTGCTTCTGCCTCTGCCCCTCCCCTCTGTTCATGCTCTCTCTCTGGCTCTCTCTCTCTCAAATAAATAAATAAAATCTTTAAAAAAAAAAAAAAGAAACAGCTTTGATCTGGTAAAAATAAGACAATGTCATGAGTTCTCTTGTTCTTAAATATGATTTTTCTAAGAGATGTTACCGAGTTTAAAAAGCACAAAAACGTAGCAAAGGAAAATTCAATTTTCAAAATATCCTTAGATCCTCCTAAGTACGCTTTTCCTAGTCACATATGTCCTGACTGTACAGCTGATTAGAACAATGCCCACAAAGCCCCCCTGCAGGTGGGTCCATTCACATGCCAGATGGATGGGTAGGCACTGGCCCAAGATGTTACAGAGGGAGGGACAGGAAGCCCATGCCAGGGACACCCACCACGCTGTGCACCAGAATCACCTGGGGGAGGATTACAGTCCCTACCTTCTAAGTCCGAGCGCACAGGCTGGGATGGGGCCCAAAATTGTATTTTTCAAGAGCTTTATCAAGCAATTCTAGTAACCATTCAATCTTCAAAAACAATCACCTTGATGAATTATGATCTGTTTCAAACTGATGATGATAGGACTCTAGTTGAATATCTTATTTAATCCAGAATTTCCTCTAGACGAATAAGTATGCAGATATTCACCTACAATTTGACATTTGAACCAAAAGAATATTCTCTTCTTTTATGTACTTTTTTTTAAAAGCCCACCTAAGGGTACTCGAAGTCCACATTATCCTCTTACATACAAGTTTCAAAAACCTACCTGACTCCACAAAAGGAGGAAAGTTTTCCTCTCCCCTTGTGGGATATGTATTTATGTATTTATGACAAGGGCTTTCTCCGTGTGAACCAGCTATAGAAGAATGCTGGTTAAATCTGATGTCCTGAGCTCCGCATCCTCAGGAAATTGGCTTTGGGATGATTGCTCAGGCATCAGAAGTAGCCACTATCATTACTGAGATCATATTTAAAAAGTTTTTAAATTAAATGATATGAAATCATTTCCCTAGATTTCAAAGAAATCCCTGGCTCAAATCATCTACTTTTAACATCAAAGTTACAAAAAGCAATTGTAATTAAATTTTAGTAAAAAAAAAGAAAAAAAAAAGTCCTTACAGCTTAAGGCTAAAATTGAAATCTATAAATCATCTTAGCCCCAATGAGGGTTAATAATAATAAACTCTGAATCAACACTGCCCCCAGCAAATGCTGCTTTTGATGTTTTATGCTTTACATATATCGGCTCATTTAATAAGCTTCAAAACAACTCTATGTGCCCTTAGAGTACCATTATCATGCCCATTTTACAGATAAAGAAATTGAGACAGACGTTGAGCTCCCTACCCGTGCTAATACGAGTAGTAACTAACAGTGTTAGAATTTGAACCCAGAGTCCAGCTCCAGGGGCCCCCGAGAAAGCAGCAGTCAGACACCAGGTTTGAGCTTTCAAACAAGTGAAACACATTAGCAAATCTTTTAAGGCAAAAGACAACATCTCTTTTAAGAAACAGCAATTTTTAACTGCTATTATTAAAATGATCATATCATAATGATCTTCTCTCATTTGCTTTAGATTTAATTAAAACAATTTTCTAGACATTTGCTACCTTGTTTTTTAAACCTTTTAGAAACATCCTAATTCTCTCAGTTATTTAAAAAAAAAAAAACCACTGTATTCTTTAGCATAGTTTCCCCATCGATACACAAAGCCAATTCAACACAGAACTGGATTAATGACAGATTTTATTTCAATTCTATTGGCAGTACCTTCTGTGTTTAATTACTCATTTCGTTAAAAGCTAAAAACTGGTTGCTCCTCACTTGTCACCTGCAGTATAAAAATGGAACTGCTTAAAACAAAACATTTAATTACTTTCCTTCCGGAGAAGGCTTGAATGAATCAGAAGTGTTACAAAGCAAATTTTCACTAAGGAGCCTGGCAGATGAGAACATCAAACAGGCTTTCAGCTCTTGATGCTTTTGGCTGATTCCTCTGTGTGTGTGTGTGTGTGTGTGTGTGTGTGTGTGTACGCATGCCTGGATGCACGTGCATCTTTTCGCGTGTGTTTGTGTGTTAGTTCCATTCATTAATTTCTTCACTGCACAACTACTGAACACTTGCTATGTACCAATTACTGGGGCAGTGACGGTTAGAAGTCCTAAATATCAGACGTACTAACATAAATATCAGTACAAAAATACTTTCTAAATCCTGTTTAGGGATGTCTGGGTGGCTCAGTCGGTTAAGCGTTTGCTTCGGCTCAGGTCATGATCCCAGGGTCCTGGGATCGAGCCCCACATGGGGCTCCCTGCTCAGCGGGGAGCCTGCCTCTCCCTCTCCCTCTGCCTGCCGCTCCCCCTGCTTGTGCTCCCTTTCGCTGTCAAATAAATAAATAAAATCTTTTAAAAAAGGAAGAAGAAACGAGTAAGGGAGATAAGAAAAAAAATGTGTAAAAATAATGAATATTAAAAAAAATGAATCCTGTTTAGGTATGCTTAAAAATATCTGCCACTTTGAAATATCCAATTTTTAGAATAATTAAGAGTTCACCATACTTCAGAAACACCCTGACTTCCTCACCTTCATTTCCACAACTCTGAACTGAAGTTGATGCTTTTCCTACACAATTTGCAAGAACTCACGTAATACTCCCCCTAGATAATACGCTTTAAAGAAGACCAAGTTTAGTGTTTACATTCTTATCATATAACTGGGTGGCTTATGAAACCATTACTATTTGAGGAAATTATACGTCTAGTTTTAGGATAAAAACATGGAAACCTGTTCCGTAACACTAGAGCTCAGGTAATGAGGATACAGACGTGCAAGCTGTTCCCAAATCAAACAAACTCCCCAATAAAATGACACGGAAGACAGAACCCAGATGAATAAAACCTCACACAGAAAACTTGTTAATTTGACACCGGGACTTACTATACTGCATCCATATTTTCTAGGTAAAGTGTATGGCCTGTCGTGTGTTTGTCTTCGCAACAACAGGTTTCATTTTCAATTTCTAATAATACATTAATACTTTTGCCCAATCCTGACATGACAGAGTAGAGAATGTAGTCAGAGTACCTTCCAGCCAAGCTGTTCTTCCTGGGCTCAGGTCCACACAGAGGCCAGCGCTGGGTAGTTCTAGAATGTTCTCTGGTATGCCCAAGTTTTCTGCAGGCAGGGCCGTGTGTGTGTGTGTGTGTGTGTTCTTCATGCTATTATCTGGCTATTTAAATCTAAGTGAACTAGAAAACCAGCAATGTCACATGAAGAAATTCTGTTCACTCAACTAAAAAACTCCAGAAAGCATATGAAAGGAAACCACGTATGGAGAGGGTCCTCGGAAGGATCCTCCCAGCTGATCACGCCAGGCTTCTGTGTACCCTCCGAGGTACACAGTCTACTTCTAGCCAGTGGCTCCATATCTCAAAGAAGGATCCAACTTTTCTCAAGCTCGTTTGTGTGTGGCTCTCCTTGAACAAGGGGGTAAGAGTTAGGAGACAGACGCCTCCTTGAATATTCCACAGTCTGGCGGAGAGGTTGAGGTTTTCAAGTCCCAGAACACGGCCAACGTCATGGGCCATAAGGAAGTGTCCTAGGAACCGCTGATCGTGTGACCCCGTGACTGTGGACGCGGTACAGTGGGTAAGACCGCTTCGGAGCGTCTCAGGCAAGCGGAAGGGAGAGGCGCGTCCTCATGGCGGCTGGTGATTCCAGTCCCCTTCAGGGTGCGAGAATGTTAAATAAATCTGATTTTACACAAAGCTCTAGAATGAGCCAAAACCCCAACAGCTGTACACGGTTCATTTTAAGAACCACGACCTCAACACATGAGTCTTAGGGAGGGGAAGATTTATGGTAGAGTTTGTCAAGTTCAAGTTTTACTTCATCTCCCCGATGCTGTGGAAAAGAAAACACGGTGGTTGTTGTTTTTTCTGAGGACAACAGGCTGTTTGCAGCGCCTCAACAAAACAAAACAAGGCCCTGCTGTAGAGAAGAGACATGGCCTCTGGGGCCTTGGACAGAATGTTTCTGGATTAGTGGCTGCACAAAGCAGAAGTCAAAGCCTGGTCAGACCCAAGCCTTCCCGGGCTCGGCTTCTCACACAGACCCCCAGGGCCTGGCACAGTCAGGAGCCTCTCAACCACTGACAGAACCCCAAGGCCTTCGTTCTCCTCGGGGGGGCTGTCCAGAGGCAGCGGGCCCGGCAGACGCGGGAGAACCGCCGGGGGTTTTCACAGCCCATGGGTCTCCACCTCAATCCCTCTACTGCCCCGTTTGCCAGCGACATGGGGTGCAGAGCACAGGTGCAGAGCACAGGTGCGGCCCCCCAGCACCGCAAGCCTCCATGAGCACAGGGCCGCCCCAGACACAGGTGGCTTAGCCATCACCGAAGCAGCCCACAGGGACGACCACCCAACCCCGCGACGGAAGGAAACAGAAGGGCCACGGCCTCCAGGATCTAAATAGAACCTCGAAGAGGAACGATCCTCTCGGAATCCCTCAGGGGACCCAAGAAGACATGAAGCCCAAAAGCATGCTTCTTGCGGTCATCCAGTGTTTAAGTTCTTGCCTACACTTCATTTGCTCAAGAATATATATTTCAGGAGATTTGCCGTAGCAGAGAAGAAACGTTTTCACGTGGACGGTGAGTCACAGTCAAAGCCTGTGTGAGAAAAACAAGGGATTCTGTATAATTTGTCGGGCTGTCAGACTTCAAGGGCTCTACTGCCAAAATGATTTTGGTCAGTGAAAACGAAAACTAACCAGACGTATGACAAATGTTTACAATCAGGGTCAAGAGTGTTTACTCGTCAGCAGTTAGCTTTTTAAAACACCAGAGCTTTGACCAAAGATGAACTGCGAACGCAGACGAAGCCAGGGTATTTAATGCTCCTGGGAAGAGTCGAGAAGTCCCAGCCACCGCTGACAAAGTCCACCGGCTAATCCGTAGGCCGAGCTCGCCGTGAGTGCAGCCGAGTGGGCTCATCTCCTCGCGGGACAAGATCTATTTTTAAGGCCAGCACACACACACATACACTATGATATGGTTTCCCTTAGAAAGTCAGACCTGCCAAATAATTACCACATCTCTAAGTTTACATCTGAGTTAACGAACACCAAAGCAGACGCGGAGGAGACCTGATTTTCATTTTGGCTCTGCTAAAATTAAACTACAATTTCCAGGGTTCACTTTCTCCTCATTACTAGTGGCAAACTACGTATTGAAAAATGTAGTCGGAAAAAATGTAAGTAGATATTTTTTTGGTTGTCATTCATACACATCCACGCGTCGATGTGTAAGATACACACGAGCATAGACAACGTGAAGGAAAGATAACCAATTTGCTTTAACAAGAAACAGTCTCCTTCCACAAAATAGAAGGATGCCTAAAAATCAGATTCCACGTTGCAGAATACATAATTTTTTAAAAGATCATTTATAGTATCAATCACACGACAAAAGGTATCAGAACTGTGTAAAGGGAGACTTTGTGTCTCTATAAATATGTCACACACACAGAATTTTAAAAATTGCACACTTTAAAGCCAGCAAAACTTACAGGTATCCATGGCCATGTTGCTTATGTCTTGACTTAGCTGAAGATAAGAGAAACAGCAAGAGAAAAGAAAATAGAAGAAAAATAGAAAGTAGAAAGAGGAAAAGAGGAAAGGAAGAGACGAGGGAGAGAAAGAAGAGGAGGGGAAGAAAAGAAAGGAAAAGAAAGGAAGGGGAAAGGGGAGAAAGGGGGAGCAGGACAGAGGAGGAAGCAGAGGCGGCTGGCTCGTCTTATATTACCCCTAAATACGCCCCCACCCCTCTGACAAACCAAAAAAGGCCAAGTGGTAATGAGGAGCGTCAACTCTGCCGGTTATTTTAAAAACGTCTATTCAGCTCAACAGCTGAGCTGAATTGTTTTTGATATATGGTCACCTAATCTAATTAACCACATGTATTCACGCACACTGGAGGCAAGGGTTACTCGGGGCAAAGGGGAACTGTCCCTGCCTCTTCATTCTGGGTATCCAATAATGGATCACTACAGGGGGTGCCTGGGTGGCTTAGTCCTTCAGCGTCTGATCCCGGCGTTCTGGGATCGAGCCCCGCATCGGGCTCCTCTGCTGGGAGCCTGCTTCTTCCTCTCCCACTCCCCCTGCTTGTGTTCCCTCTCTCGCCGGCTGTCTCTCTGTCAAATAAATAAATAAAATCTTTAAAAAAAAAATAATGGATCACTACATTCTTTCCAGATAGAAAGTAAGTTTTCGGTGAGTCTTGTTGCACGTGTAGAGTGAAACATCTCTCTAGGCTATTAAGATTTTAGACGAGAGCAGTGGAGTGGACAATAATCTGACCTGCTTGTGTCATTCTATGCATGAGGACACCAACTTTTCTCTAAGCTTACGCAGCCCAGCCAGTCGCTGCGGGAGCTGAAAGGGGCCCCGAGGAGCCCAGGGGGAGGCAGTAAGCTCTGGAGGCTGGAAGGCTCAGAGGTCGGCGAGGAGTGGCATTCCACCCTCGGGAATGGGGGTGCAAAAGCAGAGGGTGAAGGTCCATGGCACCCGGGAACGGCGGCGGGGGGGGGTGCCACTGCAGTCTGAGCCCGGGGTGCAGAAGGAAGCCTGTTTCAGGAGCAATTCACGGGGCCTCCAAAGGACCCCCACCCCCCAACCACCGGGCCCGTGGGCTCACAGAAGGGGTGAGAGCCCGAATCCCGGATGTCAGCTGGCCCCTTCTCAACCCTAACACATCCTACGGCCCTTCGTTTCCTTCAGTGCCCAAGACTTCCTGTTCTCCTCTGCTTATGGACTCATTTTAATAATAAAGATTCTGAGGAAAAGCCACACACACACACACACACACACACACACACAAGCCCCAGAGACTGGAGAGCACAAGCGGCCAGAGACAGTGTGGGTCGACACCTCGTCGTTTAGACGGGAGGTGAAGTGACTTGTGCAGGTTGGCAGGGCTCCCTCTGTGCTCCCATCACACCACACGGTGTTCTCCACTCGCCGAGGCTCACCAGCCATGGACACTTGGGGGCAATGTGCAGTATCCTTAGTCACCCCCGTAAGTACTCAAAACTAACCAGGATGAAGGAATGAGAGCTCTGTATGCTTGTGAAGTAGAGGCTGTCACATGAGCCAGCGTCACAGGGACAATCTCCTCGTCACACATATCACGACCCTGGTTCCCAAACGAAAGCTTCCATTTGCACCCCTAAGTATAAAATAACTAAATGCAAAAACAAGCAAAAAATCAGGTAAGCTAATTTCTCACAAAACCGCATCACTTTACATCAAGACACAAAATGGGGGAAAAAACAATGAACCAGGAGAGACTATGGAAACAAACTGAGGGCTTCAGAGGGGAGGGGGAGGGGGGATGGGTTAGCCCGGTGATGGGTATTCAGGAGGGCACGTAAGGCATGGAGCACTGGGTGTTATACGCCAACAATGACTCATGGAACACTGCATCAAAAACTAATGAGGTACTGTGTGGTCACTAACATATCATAATTAAAAAACAAACAAACAAACAATAAAGCAGCTAAAGGACGCCGTGCTGGCAGCCTATCAGGCTACAGCCCAGCCCCCCACCATCCCAAACCACTCTGCAGGATTCACAGCACTTCATCCACGCTGACCCCGGACCGTCAAGCAGGCGCTGGCCACGATCTCAGACTGAAGGCTCCAACTCATGTGACCAGCGATGGTGAGGCTATAAAGCCCAGATTTTTGGATACACAATTAAAATGTAGAAATGAACATTCACGGCGTTCAGGGCCACAAAGAACCTACAGAACGGAGCGCTGCGTGTGCACACGCTTGCACTGGGGTATTTGTGGATTGCTGAGAGGACTGGGGAATTCACAGGGCAGTTTCCTTGGATTTGGTAAGTTTTCGATTTCTTTTGAAAAGCACAGGAGTTGCCCTTTTCCCTCTGCAACCCGAGCATCAGCTCCCCACGTGGCTGTGTCAACAGGTGAGACACCGCAGCTCCCCAGCTCCCATCAGCAGGTGCACAAAGCGCAGACCTACCTCCTCGGCACCTGCGCCGTCCACCACAGACGACTGATGCAGTTTAAACTAATCAGAAGCAACTGAAAAGTTCAATTCGTCAGTTGCGCTTGCCCTGTTTTCACGTGCTAACAGCCACCTGTAGCGGTGGCTGCCTCACAGAACAGCACCAACCTGACAGCATGTCCATCCACATGGGAAGTTCTACTGGGCAGCGACGACCCAGACCCGCCAGCTGCCCTGATCCGGTTTCAGCAGGTGGATGCCGAAACATCCTACACTCCAGGGGTGTGCCCCCACATGGGGTCGCTGAGACCTCCAGGCACTCCCTAGATCCTCGCTTCTATACAAATAATTAGATCGCGACTGTGGTTTCTCATGGGAGCCACAGCCCCTTTAGTAAAAAATGGAAAACAATGGCTCTTCACCTCCATTAAATGAGCTTTCAAAAAAAGGAACGTTTTTCATACAGTTTTTGGGAGATATTGTAGCCTTCCAAAGCCTGTTCATGGACCTGTTTAAAACCTATACTCAGCGCACCTGGGTGGCTCAGTCGGTTAAGCATCTGACTTCCACTCAGGTCATGATCTCAGGGTCCTGGGATCGAGCCCCACGTCTGGCTCCTCGCTCAGCAGGGAAGTCTGCTTGTCCCCCCCACTCGTGCCACTTATGCCGCCCCAAATAAATAAATAAAATCTTAAAAAAAAAACAAAAACGCTGAACAAGAGCACCTTTCACAGCGGGCGCCTAGACACAACTTCCCTGCAATAACAATTTTGGCTTCACGCTGCCCTAAGTTATCTACCCGTTAGTCTTTTTTGTTTTTTTTAACTTGAGCTCCTTAATTATAGAAATCATCATCAGTCCTCACATTAGCCAGAGAGATGCTGTGAATAAAAATTAGCTCAGAAAACCCTATTAAAATACCAAGGTAATTTGTTCTCCTCAAAACTTAGCGCATCCATTCACCAGGTAATTAACATTTTTATCCGGAGCTACTGAATAAACTGTAATTTACTTTTAATGAAATAATGACTATGTGAAGGATGAAGGTTGAAATGTTTATAGCCCCCTGAACCAAGAATGCCCTTTACAACTTGTGCAGAATTAAATGTAAAAATTTAACAACAAAATTAAATGTAAAAAACTAGCAGGCACTGCAGGCAGGAGAGCAGCTAATGTACTATTTAGTACAAAACCAGCTTCCCCGACAATAAAGGTGACCGGACAAATCATCTTAAAAAGAAAACATACACAGAATGATAGATGGTGGATTCCAAGGTTTCTGTCATAAGACAGTTTCTCTCGCACTTCTACTGATACGCGATGGTTTAACTGACGTACTCAGGTCTTCTCACTCACTTCAAAATCCTCAGGTAGAACTACATTTATTTTTAAATTTTTGCTAAGTTTAAAAATATTTTCAGATCAGATAAAGTCTGAACGTAAGAAAGAAGTCAAGTTGATTCAATGATTTATTTCTGGAGTATCTCAGCTGAACGGTATCAATGTCAACCTTCACCTCGGCAATGAATCAACAGTTTATAGATAGCACTTTGTGACAGTGAAGAGAACATGAATTAAAAAATTGAGGGAGAGGTCCTGGCGGGCTCATCGGTGGAGCGTGCGACTCTTGATCTTGGGGTTGCGGGTTCGAGCCCCACGCTGGGTGTAGAGATGACTTAAAAATAAAATCTTTAAAAGAAAAATTGAGGGAGATGGGTATCTGACCTGTACTTGACTAAATCAAACAGATTTTATTTTTCAAAAAAAAGCTTATGATCTTTATCAGTATAAATTATAGGGGAAGAGAGTTTCAGAAAAATAACGCAAACTGTAGACAGATGCGAACCCCAACAAGAACTCCTTTGGGTTAGGAACCAGGGCAGCTATTTTCAATTCTGTCATTCAAGTGCTTTAAAGAGATATAAAGTTAAAAAAGAAGAGAATCATACTTGAGTCCATTAGAGCTCAAGCACCATGAGGGCAGGGATTTGATCACGGTTCTTTCCCCAGAAGCAATACCAGTCCTGGGCACACAGTTGCTCAGAAAATACCTGTGGATAAAGAATGACCTGTTTGGCAGTGAGCTAATAAACGTGAAGGGACCAAAAAAAAAAAAAAAAAAAAAAAGAGCTGAGCACACCGTACTCCTGCTCTAATGTTCTAAACAGGAAAATTCTGTCTCATACTCTCAGGCATCCCTCCTGGGGTCTGCCATGACCACTCTGGGGGTTCACATCAGGAGAAAAAGCAAAAGCGCAAGAGAAGAATGAATTGGGCTACAGGAAAGAAAATTTAAGTATGTGAATGAACACAAAAGAAACAATGAGAGTTCAGTCTGAGGAGACGGCAGAAACTTTCAAAAATAAAGGACTGAAGACACGAACGGTGACCAAGCCAACCGAGAAGGGAGAACAGGCTGCACATTTCAACAGAAGCATGTCAGTACAGCGAGAGAACATTTTAAAATACATATGTGTTCCTGCTTAAGACATTTCTAACTTGGTCCTGCTCGGCTGCCTTAAACCACACCATTTAGATGCAGGGTCTCCTTTCCAGAAGCGGTCAGAATATTTTCAAGTTCTGAAGTCTTTCAATTATAGAACCCTAATAGGTAGAAGGGACCTTAGAAATCCTCCATTTCAATGTTCATTTTAATGAATGAGGCTCAGAGATGGTAAGAACTAACACAAGGTCACACAGCTGGTTATTAAGACCAGGGGTGCTCCCACTTACTCTGACATTGCCCCAAGGATTCGTCAGGATCCAACATCCTCAATTTCCAAACGAAATTTTCTTCCTTCCCTAAGAGCAAGGGAAACAGTTCTTGGGAGCTTTGGGAGGTGGGCTGAGGCAGGAGGGGCACAAAGTTAGATGCCTGTTAGATGCCTGCAAGCTCCTAGAAGCCTCCAGAGAGAAGAACTGATAAAATCCAACTAAATAAATTCCATCTCGAATGGGAGGATCCCACATGGGGCAGAAGGCATTGCATGAAGTTTACTCATCCTCTACGACCACATCATGACAGTATTTATCGAATCACAGAATTTTAAAATGTTCAACACTTTCTATCAAAAATGCATGAAATAATAAAGCCAAATGATTATGTGCGTCTGGCTACAACGAACATCTGGTGGAAATTAAGGCCACGAGCATGACTTGGAGAGCCATCTACCTCTGAACAGCATGGCCGAGTTCATTTTTCTAACCTGGCTCCACCCTATAGAGCCATTAGCTGTGGAAGGTACCAGAAGAGATACTTGCAAACAAAGCATAGATGTTAAAATGTCATTGGTCCTTGGGTTTCATAATAGCGACTGTTACAGGCATGAAGTAATTGCAAAATAAACAAATGTTGCTAACCTTGCGACCATCCTGACTCTGAAATCGCAGCTTAAATTAAAAATATTTTCCTAAGAAAAGCTACATGAAACAATACTAAAATTTTCAAAGGTTATTTTACCTTCCATTGCCTACTTCTTAATTCAACATATTTTAAGGTACTGAAATTCAGCTGCTTTCCTGTTTCAGGTTTGGCTGGACTGGCTTCTTTCGTTGCAAGTGCATGTGTATATTTTAAATTTTTGGTGAAATGGGGTAAAACTAGGTAGTGTTTTTAGAATGTATGAAAAGCCTAGGGCTTAAAATATTTAAAATCGTCGCTATCTCAAAAAATCTGAAAGTACCAATATGATTTTTCTGTCCAGTGACGCTCTGTGTCTGAGCCTAAGTTATTTGCCAACTTTCCGTACTCAGGACATAATTGAAAATCCAGAAACGTGAGGCCTCCGATTAACCAAAACAGCTCACAGATTATTAGGTGCATTACTTCTAAAAGCCCTCCGAGTCTTCACTCAGAAATGAACTGTTCTTTCTTTACGCATAATTCTATCAATGCTATATATCTAGGATAGAGATTCTAACATAGCTGATGGGAAGTATCTCCTAATTAAAAAGAGAAAATACACCATAAAACCCAAATGAATACGTTCCATCTGGAATGGACGGATCATATAATTCACCGTAGAGAGAGCAGCACAAGAATTTTTACCCCCACCCTAAGAAGGTAAGCCGGAGCAGTGAGGAGACAGAGCAGGATTTAGAAAATACAGGTGTTAGCTGGAGACTACAGCCGTCAGTGTAGACCTGAGGCAGGATCCCCATGAAGAGGTGCTCAGAGGTAACACAATCCGGAGATCACGTGGGGCTGGGAGGGCGCGAGCTGCACGGAGCCCTGGGTGCTGAGAAGTGAACGTGCAGGGAAAGACACAGCTCAGGGCTGGAGGTCAAGGGGAGCTTTATTTAGGATGGAGGAAACTTGAGTACGGTTTCAATGTGAGAAGGAGGAGCCAGGAGAAAGGCAGACATTAGAAGAGAAATGGGGGGGGGCAACTGGGTCAGCAAACAGTGGGAAGGGCTGGCATGAAAAACACGGAGGAGCAGATTAGCCTGGAAGACCACCTCTCCTGTGGGAAGCCCTCAGATCTCCCTCTGACCTGACTGCTTCCTTGTCTGGCTTCCCAAGGAAGCATTGTACGTTCAGATAGTGCTACTCAAAGTCGGTGCCGGCCAGAGGCATGGGGATCACCTGGGTCTTCTTTGTGGCCCTACCCCGGACCTTCTGAATCAGAATGGGTACATGAACAAGACCTCAAGTGATGCTTCTCACAGCCTGAGAAGAACTGGTTGAAAGCAGGGGTTATGAAGCTGGGCATCAAAATCCAACAGACCTGTTCAAATCCAGCTCTACCCTGACCCCAGGGTACGTGCCCTTGGGCAAGCTTCTTGAAACCTCAGTTTTTTCCTCTGTAGAATAAGGATGATGATAGTAATATTTTTTAGGGAGCCACTGTACAAATTAAATGAGATAACATAGGTAAAGTGGTTGGCAGTGAGCATGGATGCCTGGTTATTGGCATTCGTCCCTTCCAGACTACTTGTTTTGTTTTTTTAAAGATTTTTAAATTTTTATTTATTTGTCAGCGAGAGAGAGGGAGAGTGAGTGCACAAGCAGAGGGAGAAGCAGGCTCCCTGCGGAGCAAGGAGCTCGATGCAGGATCTGATCCCAGGACTCTAGGATCATGACCTGAGCTGAAGGCAGATACTTAACTAATTGAGCCACCCAGGCGTCCCCCCTTCCAGCCTCCTTGTAGAAGAGCTTCGCTAAGCCCCTGTCTGAACCTCTCTAGGAAATGACTTCACTGAGGATGGGAATGAGTGTCATCACCTTCACCCCGCGGCACCCAACTCAGAGACCTGCACACAGCCGTGTAACATTGAAGTGAAGCATTCAGTACACGTGTGCTGAAATGAATCCAGCACCGCGACATGAGTGAACCAACTATCCCAAGGCACATATTAAAGCTCTTTCTTTGACTGTATTTATACGAAAGCCAATTTGAAATAGGTTATGGACTCATCTGGGGTTAAAGGATCAACTTTCAGAAGAGAATAAGCAAGGTGCGAGGCAAAATAAATTCCTCTTTCAAAACCTCCTGCAACTTAGCAGTACCCATAAGACAGTGAGTGTCTGGGCGAGACATCGGGGTGCTGCATTCTGGTCCAAGGTCAGCAGGGCAAACCACCCCGAGATGCCGCATCTAAGGCATAAAGTTTAATGCTTGGGAAAACTACAGAAGTCAAATCACACCACTAGAGGAGTTTCTTCATTTTAGGCAAGGCTCCAATAATGAAGTGGCTGACTTCATCGAATGCACCGTAATTTCCTGTGTTGGCAAAAGCATGTATACATAAACCCCATCACACTTGTACTAGTAAGACAAATCTGCTTGCGTTCTTAGATATGGAAGAAAAAAACCAGAACTTATTACACGGAACACCCACTTTTGTAGGGAATAACACATAACAATGGCATATTCTCGACAGTTAAATTTTGATGTGAAGAATCCACAAGTCATTCCAATGCATTCAATTCAATTAATTCACCCAATGGTCAATGTGCACTGGGCTAGATCCTGGGTGATAAGAGAGCTGGACCCAGGTGCCTTGTCGGGTAACCCCCTACAGAGCCAGGAGCCTGCACGACAGGCCGGAGTCAAGGCCCTGGAGGAAGCTTCTAGAAAGACCTCATTTGCTACCATTTCCCTGGCATGCAAAGGAAGGCAGAACATTTCAGGGAAGGATGCCAGCAAGAGAGTGGCACGAAAGACCCTGAAGGGGAGGCCAGGGAGCCAGGCTCTCGCCTTTAATCAGTGGAAAACCATGAAAGGTTCCACTTTTGAGGAGGGACAGGATCAGATCTCGTGTAGGGCCCATTCTGAGGATGGACTGGACAGTGGGGAACTTGGGGGCAAAGGGACCAGTTAAGGGCAATGCACTTATCCCGGTAAGGGACAAGGAGGCCCTGGTGACCTATAGGGAGAGGGGTCAAGGGTGACCGCGTGCCTTCTGGTTCAGAGTTACGAAATAATGAAGCCCAGAACTACAGGAAAGCTCTGGACTGGGAATTCTGGTCACGGGGAGGCCACGGTGAGTGTCACTGTAATGAGTGTCCTAAGGCACCCCTCAGGCGGCCCTACAGTGAGGAGAGGACTCCCTCTGTGCCTAACAATAAAAAAAAAGCCTCTGGTGGTTCCCCCTCCACAGCGCTCCGCACAGCCTGTGAGCCTCTCGGGACAGCCGCTCTCGGGACATCCCGGAGAAGGCCAACAGCCCTTTTCTTTGGATTCGAATCCTCAGCTGGAGAATTTGAAATGACGCCAGGTGTTAACAAAGATGTTCATTCGGAACTGAAATTCACAGTCTTCCAGAGGCGTGGTTACCAAGAAACAGCAGGTGTCTAACGCACGAAGAGAGCTGGGTTTGTTGAATGAAAGGGATGTAAGCTGGGCGCTTTAACCAAATTTTACTCTGCAAGTTATGCTCCTGGCCCCAGAGTTGGGTGATTTCAAAAAATGCGTTTCCTTGAAGGCTAACAAGCGTTGTCCCCCTCTCAACAGAAGGAAGCGTAATGAGCAGCATGTCTGCTCCTTTGTGTTACCTCCCCGCCCCCCCCCCCCCTCGAAGCAGCAGCGCAGTTGATCCACTCCTCGCAGGACGCCTCAAGAGATGCCCTGGTTTGGTGAGAAGAGGCAGCCTATATGCCCTGCCTGCTGTTGCTTCTCTCTGGAATGGGGGAGAGCATTTATACCTTGCAGCTTTTCTCAGCAGGGAATACCACCCCCATTTTGGCCAGAGCCATGCTTCACCCCATGGGACAGTCCCACATTACAGGGCATTTCTAATTCTTAACCACATTGCCCCAAATGCCAGCCACAGATATCGTGAGAACCAGAAATGCCCCCAAGCATTTCCAAATGCCCACTAAAGTTGTGGCACTACCTCTGGTTTGAAAGCCACGGCAGTATTCACCGATGAAACTCATCTCTATAAATATTCTGTTTTTCTACCTGATAAAAATAATTACTGCTCCTACTGGTCCATCTGATATGGTATTATTAAAAAAAAAAAAAAAAAGTCTTTTTTTTTTTTTAAAGGAGCAATATGTCGAGTAAACCATCAATGTTTTCTAGCTCTTTGCTATTTTTTAATAGGAGCAAATCACGAAGCGAAATTACAGAGACCACAGCTATCTCTAGGACTTAAAAAGGCTAATAGGGCATTTTTTTCTCAGATAATTTAAAAATGAAATACGGTTCAAAAACCTAGGAACTAAAGCTTGAGTTTTTTTGTTTTGTTTAATTCTGGAACATCAGAGGTTCTGTAAACCAAGCTTGAAGAATCAGAGTACCCAGGTAAAGATCCCTCGGAACTAACAGCATGCAAAAGGATCGCCTGCGATTTACGTTTCCTTGCGTGTTAATAACAAGAGTGAAATAAAACGTGCCCTTCTGAATTCTACCCCCAGTCTTGGGATACAAGTCCTGAAGTACTCTGTATTGTGCACATGCTTTTAATTCCAAGGCTTCAAGTGCTCACGTTTAGATAGTACAAACTCGTCCGTACCATAAAGTTCTTTCGTTCTTAAGGAAAAGAAACCCCATCCTTCCAAAACCAGGAAACATGCCCCAGGGTACGTAGAGGGAATCAGCAATAACTAAGACATACTGGCAGGAACATTCCAGGGCTCGAAGTCAGCAAACCTCGGGGAGCACGCTCACACAGACGGCACTTCACAGACAACTGTATTTAGATTTATAGGAAGATTTTTCACTTACTTCAAATCTCTGTTTAATCGCTGTTCCTCTAAGTTAAAGGGGGGGAAAATCACACTGTGATTCCTTATTTTTCTAATTAAAAAAATAAACAAAATACGGCTTTGGACGTCCTCACGTAATTTCTTTGCGTCTCCTTTCAATGAACCCTACTTTCAAATTCTAAACAAAAAGCAAAATATCAAAAGTTAGCCCAAGGAACACGGCACAAAATCAAATATCAGAGCACAAACCAGGCAACGGCGTCTATCAGAAGTGATGATTCAGAACAGGATAAATTTAGAACGGTGCTTTCCAAAAGGCATTTGGATGCCAAATGCAGTAAATAGGTGAAGGCTACATCCCAAAAGTTTCTCGGAAAAAAGATCGCCAAAACATTAAAAAGAGTCTTCTTTTCGAAGTTTTCAGTGCCCTGGTGTCCTTGACGCTGAACTTGCCCGATCTGGCCTTGGTGTGGCCATCCATTACTGGGTAAGTCCACGTGAAACCCGAGGACGCTTCAGCCTCGGAGGGCGCCGTCAGGAGCAGTGGGGCAAGTCCACATGGGACGGGCCTTTTATGGCCTGAACTGGAGAGCCCTGATTCCAGCTAATCTACCATAAATAGCTCTTGAAACGCAGAGCAGCCCATCAGCTGTTGCAACAAGCCTGGCCAGCAGCTCCTTCAAATGCAATTAGATCATTCGCATTGTCTCTCAGCTTGTTTTATAGAGAAATTAAAAATGCAACAGCGGTCTACCTCCCAGCCTGCAACAATAGAGAACTGAGTGGGCAAACGTTTTTCAGGTTCTGGTGTTTGCGTTCCGAAAGAACACATAAGCATTGATAAAGCTCAGATACCCAACGCCGCTAAGTAACTGACAAGCATACACACGTATATACGTTAAGCAGCGCGTCATGATGGCATGAGTCTAGTTACAGGTTCACCAATTGTGTGGACATCTGTGGATTTCTTCCCACTTTCCACTCATTGTAGAAAAGGAGCCATCAGAAGAAAGAACGGTGCTGGAAGTACTTTCTCTAAAACACACAAAGATTTTGTCTTAAAATCAAAGACAGTGCTCCCAACTAGCAAGAGCTACCTTCCGAGGGATCCGAGGTCACTCACCTCACTTAAAAACCAGAGGAACCTTAACTACTGGGGGAAAAAAAAATAAACTACCTACCACGCACGATCACTTCTTAAAAGGCTATGTACATTTTTTAGATATTAAAACTAAATATGACCACCTTGCTTACAAAAATACTTACAATTGTAGGTGTCCTTGCTGTTCCCCAAAATAACAAAGTCTTAATGGTTCATCGTAACTTCCGTATAAATCAGAAAACCAGAACTCTTGGGCTGGAGCAAAAGCCGCCGGCTGCCAGGCCCCCGGTGGTGTGCCTCTCCCGGTGTGGGCTCTCCGACCACCAGCTGCATCAGGCAGCACAGGCCTCCCCGAGCAGGATGTGAATTCCTGTTACTAATTAACCCTGCAGGACAATGCCTCCCCCTGAGCAGTCCTGTGGCCTGGCCGATGAAAAGATGGCAGATAACCCGGGACAGAGTAATAAGACGACACGAGCTTCGGGACTATTTGCGCAAGGGTTAAAAATAATTTGCCCAAGCCAAATTGTTTACCTACTTCAAGATGACAAACAAAACCTCACAGCTTGACTCCTGCTTCCAAAGCCTGGTCATGGTCATGGCCCTGGCCCTCATCTTATTTTTCCCTTTGACCAATTTTGCTTTTCCTCCACTTAACATTTTATCTTGTTTTATATCTTCGTATATGCTGCTTTAAACTCCTCCTGGAGCAAAGCAGGGTAAAAATAAATAAAAACTTACGTAAAATAGTTGACTATCTGGGCCTTTTAAGAAAAGATAGGAGGAGACAATGAATCACTGTTACCTCAATCATGTAGTTTTTTTTTTTCCTTCTCCTAAAAAAGATGCACTCCCACAAAACAAACATCTAACTTTTGGATGCTTCTTAAATCATGGCTCCCTGCTCCCCTGCAGCCACCAAACCGGCCTAGATGAACACCCTGGAGTCTAACAGAATAATTCCTCCCAACCTCCTCTTCTATTTACCCTTTTTGTCTTTGTTCAAACCCCCAGTTAATTCTACCCGTGCAATGTGTTTAAACATGATCCTAAATATTTTTGCTATCTGAACTCAGGAGACCCCTGCAACATGTACTTTTTTCCCCCAAAAGTGACAGTAATAGATCTGATGTACGTGAGAGTAGATTTCATAATACATCCATGAAGAAAAAGGAAAGTCATGTTATGAGCCAAAGAACTACACTTACACTAGACATTTCCAAGATAAGCTAACTAGTTCATGGTAGTTACTATTTAATGCTAGTCTTACAAGCAATGTGGTAGTCTACCATTCTTTCTAGTGATTGTCCATTAAATCCAGCCTTCTCATGCATTTTAATCTGGCTTTTGTGTCCTAATCAAGGAACCGTATCCATTTATGATACTGCTTCAAAGAGAGACGATACTGTATATTTATAACACCTATTTCATAACAACAATCAACGTGTGGAAACCAAGATGAGAAACACCACAACATTCACAATCATTCCAAAGAAAATAAACTGTTTAGATATAAACTTAACTAAACATATACAGGAGCTGTATGCTAAAAAATTACAAAATGCTGATAAAGAAAAAACACCCAAAGACCAACACAAATAAATAGACATATACTGTGTTCATGGGTCAACACAGTAAATACGTCAATTCTTCCCAAAACGATGTACACATTTAATGCAATTCCTATCAGCATCTCAGCAAAGATTTTTCATAGAAATAGACAAGCTTATTCTAAAATTGATGTACAGACGCATAGAGCTTAGGACAGTTAAAACAATCTTCAAAAAGAATAAAGTGAGAGTAATCAATCTATCCCATATTAAGTTCTACGACATAGCTACAGTAATGGAACAGGAGACCCAGAAATAGACCCACATACATACGGCCAACAGATTTTTGACAAAAGTTACCTTTTCCACAATAATGTTGGAGCAACTGGACACCCATTGAAAAAAAAGAAAGGATAGCAAGGAAGGGAGGGAGGAGAAAGAAAAGGAAAAAGAAAAAAAAAAAAGTGACCCTCGACCTAACCTTCATATCTCATACAAAAATTAACTAAAATGGATCACAAAGTTAATGTAAAATATAAAACTATAAAAACACAGGAACCAACTACTGACACATGGATGAGTATCTAGGAAATTACGCTGAGTAAAAGAAAGTCAATCCCCAAAAGTCATAGGCTGTATGATTCCATGTATATGAATTTCCCAAATGATAACACTGTAGAAACGGAGAACAGGTTAGAGGTTATCCGGTATTAGGGATGGGGCGGTGGGGTGGGGGCGTGGCTATAAAAGGGATCCTTGTTATGGGCCCTTCCACTGTTCTACGGACTGTACTAATGCCAATACCCTGGTTGCGGTATTGTTTCATAGTTTCACAAGATGTAACCATTAGGGAAAACTGCATAAAAGGTATATAGGATCTCTCTGCATTCTTTCTTTCTCTCTCTCTTTTTTAAAGATTTATTTATTTTAGAGAGAGAAAGAGAGCACACACGAAGGAGGGGGAGTTGCGGGGACAGGGAGGTACAGAGGGAAACGGGAGGGAGAATCCCAAGCCGACGCCACACTGAGCACGGGGCCTGATACGGGGCTCAATCCTATGACCCTGAGATCATAACCGGAGTCAAAACCAAGAGTCAGATGTTTAACTGACTGTGCCACCCAGGCGCCCCTGTATTATTTCTTAAAACTGCATATGAATCTGTAATTATCTGAAAATTAAAAGTTGAATTAAACATTTAATTTTTTAAGACATTTATTTTTAAAAACCTACTTCAAATAAAACTTCCAAATGCATCCTGTTTATATAAGTGGGCAACTTACTAAAACTGTAATTTAAATAAATCTATATGGGTTTGCCTGTCATCCCTGCCATCTTAAGAAATTCAAATTGGTGGGGCGCCTGGGTGGCACAGTGGTTGAGCCTCCAACTCTTGGTTTCAGCTCAGGTCATGATCTCAGGGTCATGAGATCAAGCCCCATGTTGGGGGGGAGGTCTGTGCTCAGTGGGGAGTCCACTCGAGGATTTTCTCTCCACGCCCCCCCCCCCGCTCCTCCCCCGGGGCCCTCTCTCTCTCCCTCTCTCTCTCCAATAAATAAATCTTAAAAAAAAAAGAGAGAGAGAGAGAGGGGGGCGCCTGGGTGGCTCAGTTGTTAAGCGTCTGCCTTCGGCTCAGGGCTTGATCCCGGCGTTCTGGGATCAAGCCCCACATCAGGCTCCTCCGCTGGGAGCCTGCTTCTTCCTCTCCCACTCCCCCTGCTTGTGTTCCCTCTCTTGCTGGCTGTCTTTCTCTGTCAAATAAATAAATAAAATCTTTAAAAAAAAAAAAAGAGAGAGAAGAAATTCAAATTGGAAAGGTTTCTTTTTCCCTACAAGAAAGGAAGTCATTAATCCAAAGTAAAACATTTGACACAGAAGTAAAGGAAAGCATCACTTTTCAATTAAATACCCTTATTTGGCAGGTTGTATGAATACTTAAAGAGAATCTCTAATACCTAGGGCCTCCCCAACAATAAAACAGGATACCTCCACATAATTTTCAGAAGTTCAAGCCACTGCCCAAGATGATTTATTTTCAAAACCTGTATACACTTGAGAAATAGCAAGAAAACAACTCTTTAGAAAAGGAGGAGACTGACTCATCTCAAAATTTAATGCTACTATAAATATCACAGGAAACAAGTTTTCAAACTCCAGGGTTCTACAGTCCTGAAGGTTTCATTCTCGAAAATAAAAAGACAGTGACAGGGTGGGCAGATGGAGACTGCTCTGTGCCCCTCACCCTCTCAGACTCGGTAGTGTCACACTGTGACGGAAACGTCAGGAACAGATCCTCCTGAGGGCCAAACGACCTTCCACTGGACTTTTACTCTAGGAAAGGTTAGCTCCGGGGTAGCCACGTAACGCACGGATGACGTGAGGGGCAACTTCTTTTCGGTTCACGGAAGGACTGTGGCACTAGCCCACGGGAATGCTGTGGCTTCTCTGCCTCCCACCCCAAAGAGCCCTCAACTCCCTTCCCCTCTGAGTGCTTGCCCATCTTACTCCTCTTCTCTTCCCACCAAGGCCCCCTCTCCCACAGTCCCATGGCTCCCCCATTGTTTTGCAGCTGGATTCTAGCTCCTTCCACACTCCGGGAATGGCTTCCCCAATGAGGGACCCTCCCAGTGCCCCATCTGGACTTGGTCTCTCTGTTGTCGGGCACTTTCTGCCCCCTTCGACTTTCATGGAACATCTTCTTTTTAAGAATGTCTTTGACATCACGGTCTGGTCCTTTCCATGCCTTGCCCCTGACTCTCTCTGTCACTTCACTGCCCCTCTCCCTCCCTGCCCCACAACCATCTGCGTGTTGCCCGGGAGGCTGACCCTGGAGTCTTCTCTCTCCCTGCTCCCCCTGCACCTGCAGCAGAATTCAGGACATGGGGGAGGGGTGAGATCAGAATACCGGGGTAGCTCACAGCAACAAGAAACCCAAGACAAATAATTCTGCACTTGTCCTCTCCCATCCCGACATTTGCTCCCGCTTCCCTGGCAGACAGGCTCACAGCAGCCCCTCCTCACCCCCTCAGCCTCCCTCTCTGCGGCCACTTCCCTGCAGGTGCTCTCACTGCCTCTTGGCAGGACTGCTGCTGCGAGAGCCTCCAAACTCTTCCTCCCTCCCCCACCGGCCCTTCCCCAAACCCAACCTCTCCCCTGCTTAAAGAACCTCTTCACCAACCCCAGCCTGGCTACTTCTCACCCAGCCAAAACCTCACTGGCTTCAGCAGCCCTTCTCCTGGGCAGCCAGCGACATCTCATCAATGGAAGCTCGTGCAACAACTTCTTAAATTAAATGTTCTTGAGGAATGAATGTAAAACTGTCCTTGCAAAAGTGTCACTTTCACCCTCTTGCATTTAGGGATTCATTGGGAGGAGGAAAAAGGAATCGAGGCACACATAAGTAGTCTGGAAACTGCACTTAACCCAGAGATGATCGCATACAGACCAAGATCTGCGGTGATGTACTTTTATGAATATACTGCTACTAGTTGTGTGATGACTACAGGGGACTTTAATGTCTTGCTTCATTATAAACATCATGTCTGGATACACCCAGGAGGTGTGTGACACATGTGGAGATAGTCCAGCAGACACGTGCTAGAGGAAAACAGAAGGTCAAGACTGGCTGGCCTGTTGGATGAATTCCCAAGACCCTAGCTTCTGTGACCTGGCCCCGTCCTACCTCATGAGCCCTATGTCCCACCACCTTGCCCCCGAGTAGGTGACCATGAGAAGCCACACTGACCATTGTTGCTGTGTCCAGGCTGTTCCCTCTGCTCCGAATGCCTTTCCTTCCTTCTCCTTCAGAAGACCCTCAGCATCCTTCAAGACTCAGCTGACTTCATTTCTCCTGTGAACCCCTTCCCGACATGGTCTAGGAGTTCCAACCTCTAGACGGTTAGCATCCAGAAGGCGGGGACTCCGTCTCATCTCTGTATGGCTAGAACTCCGTGGACTGTTTGGGATATGAAGACTGAAAGCCACAATCCAAACAGCTCATAGTTATATAGATTTTTTTTTCTCATTTCAGTGCAGTGACAACATTCTCCTTGATTCAGGTTTGACTCATCAATGCCTAATGCCCCTCCGAAGCTGGAGAGTTGACAAGAGGAACAAATGGGCCCTTCAGTTTACAGGCAGCGAATAAAATAGCAAGAGCCAGCACAAGCGCCTCGCTTGCCACGCTTCCTTCCACGAAGCACCGATTTCTGACGTAAGGATGATGTCAGCGCACTGGCAGAACCGTCTGTGCGGGGACAGCAAGGTAACAAAGCTCCATCTCACTGCGCCTGCCTTCTGAAAGGGTCTGCTTTCTAAATGGCAATGAACTTGAACGCTCATGAGACATACTTTTTCAAGCTGCTCATTCCCAGGGCATGAAAAGTCGAGGCAACCAGATTCATATTCTCCCCTAATTTCTGCTCTAACAGAACCAGACTTGGAACTTATTTCATTTTTTTGCATTTTTGCAGTAAGCTTAGAATTTTGACATCAGTGAGTGAAGACAGGGCAGTGCCTTAGTTTCTTAACATCCACCCTGATACACCGCTAGGAGTCTCAGACTGTGGCCTTCTGCACCACGGACAAATACTTTTGTTTTCGAGTAGATTTTTAAAACGGGGGAAATATTTTTAGTTAACATTTGTCTTTCAATCACCCTATCTCCCTCCCCCAGAAGATTTAAATCAATGACTGAGTATCTGTCTGTCTGTCTCACTCTCTCAAAGCTTATGGAGAGCTTCACTGGCTTTGGATGACAATCTTTCAAGCTCCAAGGTCGTGCGTAGGTCACTGGCTTGAACAACAGATGAGCAAGCCAACTCTCCTCTCCCAGGCTGCTGCTTCAAGAGCAAAGGGCGTGGAGCAGCACTCAGCACGCACAGCACCGCTGGCCTCATGGGCAAAATGAAATGCGAGTTTGCCAGGGGGGAGCCTGGACCATGTCTTGGGAGTCCTGGCTCCAGGGACACGGCCTCTCACATGGCAGGACCAACATCACATTCCTGGACACCAGGCTCACAGTCCCGAGAGTATTCAGAGATATACAAATTGTGACATGCTCCTTTTAGGCCAACATATACCTAAAAATATGGGATCTCTGTCAATGCCTCCCATGGCAGGAACACAGGGGTTGCTTCTCCAGTGGGAACGTGAGCCTAAGTGGTACAGCTGATACATGGAGGACCTCCTACACAAGAGCCAGAGAAGACCCCAGAAGCTGTTTCCTTCCTGTGTTGTGCCCAAACACCAAGAGAGAATGGGCGATGCTTACTCCTGAAAGAAACACACAAAGTACCTACGGGTCTCCTTAAGGAGCACCATGAAAATTCAAACATCTACGCCGCGTTACAAAGCAGAACACCCGGGTCCCGGAGATGCGCTGGGGACGGGGAGCACCTGGCACCCCTCTCTGTAGCCATGATCTCCAGCCGCCACAAACCGTGAACCCCCCCACAGCCGGGTTGGAAACACAAGTGCACATGCATCTCCAGCTCAGTAAGGCTCACGTTGTAAAAGTACGTTCTCATTTTCCTCCAGAAACGGTTGTAAGTGATGGCTGCACACTTGGCCAACCCACAAACGCCTGATGAACCTGTAATAAAGTGGAACCACAGTACCAATAATTCTATAAAACTGAACCACTGTGTGTTGTAGCTTAACATGTGTCTGTGGCTCTAATTGGGGATCCGAAAACACAACTCCCTGGCAATACAGATGGTGACTTCCCACCCTAAGGGTTAGGCGCAGACTCTTATTTTGGGGACAGGAGTTACAAAATTGAGGGGGGCACCAGCTAAAAACCCGAGTGTGGGACAAAGGGGTAGGGAGTATATGTCAACCGCGGGGGCAGCATGGTGGAGGTGGGGCAGAGTTCAGGACGACGAGTAATTTCTACGGTAAATGGAAGATACTAAAAACTGAAAAGTTCAAGGGATTAGGATGTAAAGATACAGGAATCAAATAATGAAGTTTAGCTTCACGCAACATTTACTTTATTTTCTTAGATTTCTCATTTCACCGCGTCAGGTGAACGCTTGCCTTCAGTCCAGGGACCAAAACTTGCTGGTTTAGACTAAGACTCCTAGGGTCCCACCCAGTTCCAGAAAAACAGATTCTGTAATTCTGAGGCAAAGCACCATCTCAGAGTTGCCAAAGAAGAATGGAGAGGATTAAGAGAAAAAAAAGAAAAGAGGGAATAAAGAAAGGAAGGGGGTCCAGGGAGAAAGAACGTACGTCAACACAAGGCATTCTGGAGTCAGAGTCACTCCACAATAGGACTGGAAACAACGATAAGGGTACTTGATCACAGTGCAGCTCCCCTCCACCAGTGGCTCGGTCTGCAGCAGACGGACCCCCGGCAGCCCCTGCGGTCACGAGCTGGCCTCCTTAGACTAGAACGGACCCCGTGTTAGCATGCAGGAAGAACTCCCTTCAGGGGCTCCGCTAAAGATGGCTGCAATCTTGCTAGCAGGACGGAGGGCATACGTGCCATGGAAGAAAGAGAGAGAATATACATGCAAACATGTCTCTAAACAACTGCCTTTGTTTAGGACTTGTACCAGGCACTTCTAATGCCTGGTTATGGCGCTCTCCAGCCCACCTCCCTACCCCCCAGGGCCACAGCCTTGAGAACATGAGCTCCATCAAGCCCAAGATTTTTGTCTGCTTTGTAGACTGTTGTTAATCCCCAGGGCCCACAGTTGTGCCTAGGATATAGTAAGTGCCCAATAAATACTTGCCGAAGGGACAGAATAATGCATAGTTGAAAGGGGGAGTGCCAGAAAAGAGTTTTTTCCCCCAAGGTTACTTTACCCCTCATTGCTCCCACCGCCACCTCCCCAGTCTGTGACCATGATCCCTGCTGGCTCTGGGTAGACTATTCCACGAACCTGAATGAGTTTCCCTCCTTCCCGAATGTTTCTCTGGGCAAGATTGTCCTCATGAAGCAGTGCCTGATTTCAGTACAGAACTCCTTGCAAAACTCTCTGCATTCTGATCCTTGAGGCACAGCGTCATGTATGCAAATTCACTGCACCTGGGCCAAGTGCACGCCAAACCCCACTTGCAGGCCTTTATGGTGAACTCACTGACGTGGTAATAAGTCCTGAAGCCAGGATTACCTTTCAGAGTCAGGCTCACAACAGGCGCCCCCCTAACTGTTTTCTGATGGCCAAGTAGGCAAGTTCAGTCCTTTCTCCCCAGAAACACGATACTGCTTTCTATACCAGCAAGAATTAATTCAAATCCCTAGTGAACAGTCCAGGATATGAAAATTACAGTAATCTAATCTTGTGGAGGAAGAAGTATGAATCATCATTACACGGTCTGACAAAGAGCAAAATGATTAATCCCAGGCTGCGCAGAGGTTAGGGTCCATGGCCACGGCTCCTCGTGGGCTACGAACGAAACAGCGGGACCCACCAGGCCAACATCAGAGAGGCAACATTGTGGTTTTCATCCCAGAGGCGGAGAAGCAGGGAACAACAATGCTATGTTCCCAGGACCACGCTTTAAAGCTTTTTATTGAGAGGGCAGAGGACAGGGACTCTGGGGCCCCAAAACCTTGTGTGTTCTATCTCCCAACTCCGGTGTAAACTGCTCAGACTCCAGGGTTTACTTATAAGTAGGAACCGTAAGGCCTGCAGAATCACGGCATCTCAAAAATGATTAGAAACCCCCATCGTCCCCAGGGGACAAGGACAGGATATACATAGGACAAGCAGGGCGCCAGATCACAGCCCCTAGCAGAATGTTCTCCTGACTGCAACAGAAGAAACTACAGTTTTGAAGGAAGGTCTTGGCCTTTTCCTGAAATTTGCAAAAAGAACACTGAAGCTGCCCGTCTACCATCAAGAAACCACAGCCCCAGTGCACTGGGGAAGCTGGTCAGGGCGCCCACAGCCCTGAACCATCACGGGCGTTGTTGCTTTTTTCTTTTGCACAGCTGCGTTCAATTTTCTGTCCTTGGGGTTTTAAAGGAACATTTATTCTAGGGCCAGGATTCTCAAGTTTTATGGTTATACAACTCCCTCCCAGGGCCAAAGAATGTTTGAAAAGCCTAAACCCAGCAAAGAGAATTAGTAAAAGGCTCCAAATGAAAGTGAAATAAAAAGTTAGGACTCTTTGCAATTTATATTCAACTCTTTAATCGTATTGTTCCTTCTGTTTGTCCTTCAAGACGTTGGCTACCTATTTTTCATGCAAATATAGGTGTGAATGGGTCTGTGTGTGTGTAGTAAGAAACAGAAGACCAAAGGTGTATTTACATTCTTCCATGGTTTCTGTTTCCCATTCTATGGCAAATTTTATTTTAAACAAGGCCTACATCTTACATTGGGTTTAAGAAAAGATCACAAAAAAGATTCCTTTAAGATTTTTACATGCTTGTTTGTTTTTCCTATTTAGAGAGCGGCATACCTCCCAGTTTTGGGTAGTCGGACAGCAGTTTTTTAAGAACTTGTATTTTGACTTAAAAAGTCAAACCAGTGGCATTTTTCGTTGCAATACTCTAAGCTAAGTACGTTATCAACATCCCAAAATCACTGCTCCCCAACACGGCCCCAAAAGAGAGCATAAGGCCCCCCGCAGCCCATGAAATGTCAACCAGCTTTCTGAATGCGGCCAGATAAGGTTATTCAGAAAATCCAGAAGTCCCTTACCTGTCTTCTTCTGTTCTTCTCTCCTCCTGTCGCAAAGAAATCTGCCCAAAGTCTCTGTCCACATCAATTCACCAACATCACTTTTACGTTTGCCTCCCGGCGTCTCCCAGAGGCTAGCGCCTGTTTCATACACTCCTCTGATCTGACAAAGCAACATTCAGGCTTCGGGGCCTGAGGTTTGTGACACAGCACACACCACCCACATCACAGGCCTGGCTGCATCCCAAGACACACAAGACGTTTTCGAGAAACAAAGTAATGCGCACAGACCCACCCCGAGCAGAAAAACACGGAATCAGTGCTCCTCCGTAAATCGATCTGAAATGTGGTCAACAGCACCTGCTTAACACAGCCCAGTTCGCCGAAAACAATTAAAAACCCTGTAAACTGACCTTGTCTGCCCCCAGTCATGGTGAGCGCCTGAAGCCAGCTTCTCTCTAGGAGCAGTCGTGAGCGCAGAGCAGACCCTCTCTTTGCAGTCACTTTCTCTCGCTCTTTTTAAAATCAGAATATCAAAGCGCCTGGTAGGGGCACCTGGGCATCGCAGCCAGTTAAGCGTCCAGCTCTAGGTTTCAGCGCGGGTCCTGATCTCAGGGTCGTGAGGTTAAGCCCCGAGTCAGGCTCCGTGCTGACACCGAGTCTGCGGAAGACTCCCTCTCCCTCTGCTCCTCCCTGCGGCGCGCACGCGTCCTCGCTCTCTAAAATGAATAAATACATCTTAAAGGGAAAAAAAAAAGCTTCTGTTAGCCTAGCCCTATAGGCAAAAGTATAGGTCAAAGTTCAAAAGATTCCTCCCAGATAACCACTCTCATTCTCCCGTGATTGGAAGTTGCCGCAAGTTAGTAAAATCTCTGCACCTGGGCGGGGAGCCGCAGAGAAGACAGGCTTGTCAAGTCCGCGTTCTCGGAAGCTGGTGATTTCCTCGTGGATGACAATGTACTTCTAACCAAGTAGGACACACCACTAAATTGTTTTCTTATAATCCTAAGCGAAAAACCCTGTGCTCTAGAGCAAAGTAAGACGTTTCTTTCAGAAAAAGAACGTTTGAATGAAAGTAATACTGAAATGTTCTTCCTTCCAAATCTCCCAGTGCACGTCCCCTGCAGATGCAATGAAACACAACCGAACGATAATGACCATATAAAAGTTTCTTTAAGAAAACCACACACAGGGGTGTCTAAGTGGCTCAGTCAGTGGAGCAGCCAACCCTTGGTTTCCTCTTGGGTCATGATCTCAGGGTCATGCATCAGGCTCCACGCTCAGTGCGGAGTCTGCTTGGGTTTCTCTCCCCGCCCCTCTCCTTCACGCGCTCTCCCCCCTCTCTCTAATTAATAAATAAAATGTTTTAAAAATATAAGTAAATAAATAACCACACACAAAAGTAAGCCTTACAAGGAGCCTTTACCAGGGCTTAAAAAGTTTTCTAATTTCTTTCTTTTTTTTTTTTTTAAAGATTTTACTTATTTATTCGACAGACATAGAGACAGCCAGTGAGAGAGGGAACACAAGCAGGGGGAGTGGGAGAGGAAGAAGCAGGCTCATAGCGGAAGAGCCTGATGTGGGGCTCGATCCCATAACGCCGGGATCACACCCTGAGCCGAAGGCAGACGCTTAACCGCTGTGCCACCCAGGCGCCCCTAAAAAGTTTTCTAATTTCTAATGTTTTCTAATTTCATGCCAAGCCAGTTGGAACACATTGGATTTCAAATACATAGTTTTCTGTTAGATCATTTATATTCCACATAAGAAAAGGCAGAAATGTGAACTAAGAACACTCAGATATAACTTTAAAACTCCGACTTAACAAAGTATGCATACATGCACGCACAAGCATGAACACACGTATACACACGCACACACGCACATCTTGTAAAAGAAAAAACAAACAGCACCACTTGGACTCATCCAAAACGAACAGCCTATAGTCATGTGCTTAAAACACGATGTTTATTCAAAACATTAAATGGGCATTATAGTCTAAGTGGCAGCTGGTTTTCTAAAGAGAAGGTAAAGACTGGGTTGTTGCTTGAAGGAGCACGTATCGTAAAACAGTGCTTTTCCACAGTCTGAGCTAGTAACGAGCACGGAGGAAGGACGTGCTACTGCAGACGGTAAGATGCGTAGTCGACGCACTTACGAGGTTTATGAAACACAACTTCCTCAGGCATTTGTATGGGGGCCTTTTGAGAAAGTTACCACGTTTGTCTCCACCTCGCGTAGTCTTGGTGATTCTAGCACTGACTTCCACCCATGGCTGAAGACGTACAAAGCAACAGTGTATATAGCCAGGACTTTCGCTGCATCTAAAAACATGGACTGCCTTTTCTCTCTATTCTGACTTCAAATGATGATTTTTAAACAATTCAATCTAAACTTCAAAAAAGCACATTATTAATAAAATTTTTCTCTCGGCTTTCTCCCAATCAAAATAAAAGAAAATCAAAACCATCAGAGAACAAAGCAAAGAATGACACTCTTCTCTGGACCCCAGCCTAGCGCTACTCTCCTGGCCCAGCCCAACCTACAAGTTGGCAGCTTCCTAGATGCAGAATTTACACCCGAAGTTGCTGGCTCCAAGGGAAGAGATGGCCTTCAAACACTACCAGCACTCCAGGGATTCAGCAGAGCGAAAGGATCCCAGAGCAATTTTCCCCAGAGTGTGGTTCCAGCAAAACTTCTAAAAACAGTTGCCCTACCTCTCTCAACTCTAGCATTTCACATTCCCTCTTTAACCCACTATTCTGGAGTCTCCACCAGTGAGCTACTCTTGCCAAGGTCATCGAAAGCATCCATCTTGGCAATTCCAGTGGACATTTCCGTCCTCCTCTTCCTGAGTTTTCAGTAGCACCAGCTCTGTGGACATCGCCCTCCTTTCACCTGAGCTTCATGACCTCACACCCCTCTACTTTCCTTCCTCCTTGGCTGACCCCTTCTCAGGTTTCTTTGTGGCTCTCTTCCATCTCATTCTAAGCCTCATTTGTGCGTAAACACACACACACACACACACACACACACACACACACACACACACACAGAGTTTTCATCCTTTCTTATGGATTTACCTATCATCTAAATGTTACCTACATTCAGGATTGCTCCTCTGAGTTCCAGACTTCCATTCAACTATCCACCTAAGATCTCTATGTGGATAATTACCAGGTACCTCACTCAAACGTAGTATGTGTGTAACAGAACTCTTGATTCTCAAAGCTGGCCCTCCCCATTCAAACAAAACAAAACAAAACCTCCTCCCCCAGGGTTTACTCCCCTCAGACGTTGCCAGGGCCAAAATCTGGGAGTCATTCTTAATTCCTCCCTTGTCCTCACTCCCTATATCTCAGCTGCCACCAAGTGCTGATGGTTACGCATCTACGACGTATCCCTTTTTATACGTACAACAGCTTTACTGATATATAATTCATGTACCATACAATCCACCAATTTAAAGTGTGTAATTTAGTTATTTTAGAATATTTATAGACCTGTATGACCACTATCAAATCAATTTTAGATATTTTCATCACCCTCAAAAGCAACTACATACCCATTAGCAGTCACTCTCAATTTTCCCCCAGATACTCCAGTGCTAGGCAACCATTCATCTTTCTGTCTCTCTAGATTTGTCTGTTCTAGAAATTTCATATAAATGGAATTATGCGTTATGGTCTTTGTGTCTGGCTTTTTTCACTTAGCGTATTTTCAAGATTCATCCATATTGTAACATGTATCAGCCCCTCATTCTCTTTTACAGCTGAATAACATCTTATCACATGGATATACAATATTTTGTCTGTTGGTTGACAAACAGGGTTTTTCCCAATCTTCAGCAATGATGAATGATACTTCCATGAATATTTGCATTTTTATACAGACATACGTTTTCATTTATCTTGCTATATACCTAGGAGTGAATATGCTGGATCATAAGGCAACTCTCTTGAACTGCATGAAGAATTGCCAGACCGTTTTCCAAAGCAGCTGCTTTGGAAAGATTTTGCATTCTCACCAACAGTGTATGAGAGTTCCAGTTTCTCCACATCTTCACCAACACTTGTTGCTGTCTTTCACAGTGGCTATGAAGTAATATCACGTTGTGGTTTTGATTTGCATTTCACTAATGGCTCGTGATGTTGAGAATATTCTCACGTGCTTATAAGCCATTTGCCTATCTTCTTTGGAGAAATGTCTATTCAGATCTTTGCGTATTTTTGAATTCAGTTATCTTTTTATTATTGAGGTGTAAGAGTTCTTTAGGTATGCTACATATAAGTCCCATATCAGATTATATGACTTGCAAACATTTTTTCCCATTCTGTTGGTTGTCTTTTCACTCTCTTGAAAGCATCTTTTGATTAATTTTGTTGATATCCAAGTTAACTATTTTTCTTTGTCACTTGTGCTTTTGGTGTTGTATCTCAAAAAAAAATCATTGCCTAGCCCAAGGTCGTAAAGATTAATACCCATGTTGTCTTCTAAGAGCGTTATAGTTTTAGGTCTTACATTTAGGCCTTCCAATCCACTTTGAATTAATTTTTGTATATCGTGTGAGGTAATAGTCCAACTTTATTCCTTCTCATGTTGATATCCAGTTGTCCCAGACCATTTGCTGAAGAGAATATTCCCCAAAGAATTTCTTGGCACAATTGTCAAATATCAATTACCATAAATTTATGGGTTTATTTCTGATCTATAAATTCTATTACAAAAATATGTCTCTCCTTATGCCAGTTCCACACTGGCCTGATTTTTGTGGCTTTATATTAAGTTTTGAAATCAGGAAGGATAAGTCTTCCAATTCTGCTCTTTTTCAAGATGTTTTGGATATTTCGGATCCCTTAAATGTCTATGTGAATTTTAGGGTCAGTCTGTCAATTTCTGCAAAGAATCCATCTGAGATTTTGATGGAGATTGCACCGAATGTACAGATCAATTTAGGGAGCACTGCCATTTTAACCATAGCAAGTCTTCTGATCCATGGACATGAGCTGTTTTATCATTTATTTAAACTGTCTTTAATTTTTTTTCAATGATGTTTTGCAGTTTTAAGGGTGTACATTTTATACTTCTCTGATTACATTTATTCCTAAGTATTTAATTTTTTTTCATGCTATTAGAGGAGGAAATATTTCTTAAGTTCATTTCAGATTGTTCACTATAAGTGTATAGCAACAAACTTATTTTTGTATATTGATCTTACAACCTACAGCCTTTCTGAACTTGTTCATTCGTTCTGATAGTGTACTGGATCCCTTAGGATTTTCCAAATCCATGATCATGTCATTTGCAGATGGAGATAGTTGTACTTCTTCCTCTCCAATCTAGGAGCCTCTCATTCCACATCCTTTCCTAACTGCCCTGGCTAGAACTTCCAGTACAATATTGAATAGAAATGATGAGAGTGGACACCCTTGTCTTGTTCCTGATCTTATGGGAAAAGCTTTCAGTCCTTCACATTAAGTGTGATGATAGCTGTGGGATTCTCACAGATGCCCTTTTCAGGTTGAAGAACTTCCCTTCAATTCCTACTTTGTTTTTGTTGCCTGGTTTGTTGTTGTTGTTTTCATCTTAAAGGGGTGTTGGAATTGTCAAACGCTTTCTCTCCATAAGACATACCCTTTCACACTTGTGTTTCCTTCTGTATACACTCTCTATACTGTCTCCATAGCTCAGTATTTCTCATCTTTATGGATCTCTACTTCAGGAAGTCTTGGATCATCCTATTCAAAAGTCTGTATCCATCACTATCTCTTCCCCAGTCTATCATAGAAACTTCAAAGCACTCAGCCATTATTAGTATAAGTATCAATTCTGATAATCCTTGTATAAGGTTTAGTATTTGCCAGCATGTATTTACCATCTTAATCCTCCCAACAACCTTACCAGGTAGATGCTATTAGCACCATTTAATACATGTGGAAGTTGAAAGAGAGTTTAAGTGTCTTGTTCAAGGTTACACAGTGTATAAGTGGCAGAGTCAGGTTGAAAACCCAGGTCCCCTAGCTCCCAACATCATTCTCTTAAACATTTGCTATCATTTGCTATCATATCTATCAATAATTGCCCTTACTTATTTCTTACCTTATTTGCTATCTGTATACAAGCATGGCCAATCTCATTTATTGATATGTTTTTAGTATCTAACACCGTGCACGGCTGGTGTCCATTAACTATTCAATGAACAAATAAATGGTCTCAAGATGCCCCACGGGAGAGGACTCTGGTTGGTTCTGCTGACTATACGTACCCATGAGATTCACAAGGCTCATTTGTTTTTGAGATCCTCAGTAAAAAAAAAGGTCACTTAACTTTAATTCATCGTTTTCTAAACTCATTTGAGCACAGACCCATCTTCCCATTTCTGTCCCCACTGCATTAATAGTCTAGGGAACTGTGTTCCAGGGGACACACTTTGAGAAATACTGCCTCAGAGAGGCAGTCCAGAAGGCACAGTTCCCAGAAGGGTGCTTCTGTTCTCCTTTCTGTGCCCGGCTCCACTCTCATCGAAAAAGTCTCTCCCATAGCCTCAGCTCAGTACAAAAAGAAAACCCCAATATTCAGTTTTCCTTTTCTTTCTTGGAGCTCCTAAAGGGCCCATAGGACACTAAAGAGATATAAAGATTTTTCCAACTATCAAAAGGGCTCCTCTCTCCCCTGCATGTTTGTGGTCCTGTAACTTATCACAGAGGGAGCTTTAATTTTCTCAGAGCTCCGATTTCTTGACTGTGATTCAAGTAAATTCACTCTTCATGGCGTACTTCAATCTGCATTCTCAGGATGCAGGCAGAGCCAATGGTGTGTTAACCACAAAACCCGTATTTCCTTCCTAAATACTTACTGTAATGCTGATGTTTATATCATAGCTTCAGACGTAGAATGACTTCAAAATCTTCATATCTCAACTCTGTAAGTCTTCAAAGTCATCTATTCGAACTCTCTCTGAAAAGGAGGAAAGAAAAATTTCAACTTTGAAATCTAAGAAAGAAAACCGCAAACGATATAAGACAAACACATTATGAGCAAAGCAGGAAGCACTGCTGCGATTCGCTCTCTGCTTCTAAAGAGCTTTTACTCTTTCAATTAGTCACCTGCGTCAGCCACAACAAATTACAGGCAGTGCTTAGAGCACCTTTGTAAACCTCTTATAAACAATACTCAATAAGAATTTGTTTTCCTTCATCTTAAACCCAGTGAATAAAGTCATTTCTATGCAATGGTTCTCCACAGCTCTAATTTTTCCATAGTGACTGAAATTTTATACATTTGGTCTAATAGCAAGAATTAGCTTGAGTAAATAGGAGTACTTTCTAAAATACAAATTTACATCAGATCCAAATAAGGGGATTTGGGAAAGAAGCCCTGTAACAAAGGGAGACGAGAAAACAGAGAAGGATAGGATTGGAATCCATCAAGGAGTTGGATACGTACGGCCAGAAGGAACTGACAAAGGCCCAGCTCCTTAGAAAAAGAGATACTGAATAAAGAAGTTGGAGACTAGTGTAAGCCCTCCAGGACATCCGGAGTGAGTGACTGGGTTAGGACTTGGTCTATGCCATTAATCCAGGCGGAGAACATCTTCTACATCTATTTTCCTCACAGACTGGGGAATGAGGGAAAACCCCACTCACACTGGAAGTACAACAGAGGAGGACTACGGCATGTGTGTATTTCCCCGTGTGATTTTCCTAGCTGCATGTAATCTATATACAAGATAACTCGTTTGGTAATGGTTCATTCCTGACACTCAAAATGGCTGACTGCCTGTGTGGCATCCCAAAGACTCAGCCTGAGAAAGGGATGCTGAATACAAGCAAGGCTTCAGCCCTGAGATCCCAGACTAAAGAGGAAAGCCCCTAGATTTATTAGTT
This sequence comes from Ursus arctos, assembly GCF_023065955.2. NCBI lineage: Eukaryota > Metazoa > Chordata > Mammalia > Carnivora > Ursidae > Ursus > Ursus arctos. Next base: position 8,388,079 of record NW_026622986.1, read on the forward strand.
GGTTAGTGGTTAGTTGGTTAGTGGTAAAACAGCGTTGGCTTTGGAAAACCTTTTGTTTCAGGCTACTGAGGGACTTCCTCCTATCTCCTCCCAATGTCTGTTCAGCACTTCTTTATATTACCTTTTGAAAAAGTCATCTTAGCAAAGAGTTCACTCAAGTACATTAGGCCCTGGATGGGACAGGAGCCAATGACACACCGGCATTGTAAAGGACCAGAGCTGGCATCGATTCTCAGTTTTTAGAAACATATGGGAGGCATGGTGTCTGATCCTATCTTACTTAACTCGTGTAGAGAGAATGGGGTTCCTTTCCAGAAGCCCATGCTGAGGCAACTTATAAGGCAATCATCTTGTGGTGATGAGGGGGCACACGGGAGTGAACCCACGTGAAGTTCCCCCAAAGCAAAAAAAACCATTATTGTCACCCCTGCCCAGTAAAATTCGGACAGCTATGAACTCATTACTGAAAGCCACAAAGATGGTTGTGGTAAACACAGACAAACTATTTATTGGGTTTAAGTAGACTGTCTTTTGTGCCAAAAAAACAAAACAAAACACTTTTTCCCTCCTCCCCCACAAATCTGTTTATTACTAAAAATCTCTGGAGCCTTGTGAACTGGGCTAGACCAATTTAAGCCTGCCTTTCCCCCAGGGCCCCTCCTTAGTATACTCAACTGAGGAGGAATTTGCCTGCTTTAGAAAAGGAGACCCACTTTCTGTACTGGCCACAGAGGAATGCAAAATGAAATTATTCAAAAGGAAAAGGGCCAAGAGAACCACATGAAGCCAAGAGGTGGAAGCAGGAGATGAAATCCTCATCTCTCCCTCTTGGAGAGCTCTACTCTCTGACCAGACTCCCATGTCTGTTCTGTCCTTGGCCCATGTCCCTCAAGCACCCCCTAGAGCAGGCGTTCTCAAGCTTAAGTGTGCAAAGGGCCCCCTTGGAACTCTACAACTGCAGTTTGAGAAGAAAGAAATTTCTACAGTGGAGATCATGATCCCAAGGGCCAAGAAGGAGTTTGAAAGGCCTGTACCTCCACCACTAGTTCTAGGAATCCAGTTTGCCCGAAGACAAAGGGATAGTCACTAGGTCATGAAACTTCATCATATAGTAACTGACAGGAAAACAAAACAATAAATCAGCTTTCATGCACTCAAGATAACTTGGGGAAAGAAAAGAGCAAAACCACAATCAGGAAAGAGTCCGAATAAAGTGACAGGCTGAAGTTTAGTAAACTAGTCAAACCTGTATAACAGCAGCAAAAATTCCAGAGGAAAACAGGGCAATGGGGAAAGGAGAAGCAATGTGCAGCAGGAAGGGGCGCCCAAGTCAAGGTCAGACCCGTAAGGTCTTAGCTCATCTTGCCAGGGCTCGCTCCATCCTTCCGAAGTATTTCTTCCTGGTCCAAAACAAACTTTCACCAGGCTTTCAGATGATTATCAACCCCTGTGCAAAACCTCTCACATGACTTTGTGACTAATTCTAGACCAACTGTATCTGGAGGGAAGATACACCAGAGAAAAACATACTTTTATCTTACGTTTCAAAAGACAGGTTTGACAGAACATGCCGATGGAGGTGCCCACAATGAAGGGACATTTCTGGTGAGTTTTATTCACACACTACTTTACTACAGTGTCAGCTGCCTCAAGGTCCAGAGCATTTAGCAGGGTCTTTACCCTGCTCCACCAGGCATCCAATGGTGGGCCCCTACTACAGATCCTACAGATCCGGGCTTCCATGAGAGCCACTTTCACTCTGGCTACTTTCTCCCATCTTTCTTTTCCTGGATGCCTACAGCAAAGAAAGAAGGTTTTTAAAGATATTTTCAGGAGCGGGGTGCCTGGTGGCTCAGTCAGGTACGAACTGACTCTTGGTTTTGGCTCAAGTCATCATCTCATTGTCATGGGATGGAGCCCCACATCTGGCTCTGTGCTCAGCATGGAGTCTTTTCAGATTCTCTCTCCCTCTCTCTCCTGCTCACTTACACACTCTCTCTCTCTCAAATAAATAGATAAAATCTTTTTTAAAAAATCTATTTTCAGGCACCACGGGCATTTCCTTCTTACCCCCATACAAATCTCAAGATACCTTTCCGGATTCAGCTTAGATGTCTCCATTTCCATGAGACCTTTCTCTGACTGTCTTACTTCTTCCTCAGTGAGCTTTCTGTCTCTTCAATTCATGTTAATTATCTAATTATAGATAACCACTATAGTTAATTCTCAACCATCTAGTATTTGATTAGCCAGAGCAGCAATAATATAATAATATAGCAATAATAATAAAATAGTAATCATTGTTATTATTTGAACATTTATAAATAATAAACAAAATTCCTCCAACTCAACAAAACTGTGTACCTGTTAGAAGGCACCACTGACTAGAACTACACAATAACCTGTAGACATCACCACGGGTCTGTAGCTGTGTGGAGACAGTCCCATCCCATCACCCCTCCGATATGTACTTACTATATTGGTGTCTGAGGTGTCATTCTACTAGCATTAATTCCAGGACCACACAAGTTGATGGAAAAACCATTAGTAAGTGACTGGACTGGTCATGTACAGGAGCCAAGGTTAGAGGCAATTGAGCAATGACAACAGGAGAAAGGTGACACAGGAGAGAGGGTAGCAGGGACACTGCGGGAGGGAGGGGGATTCCCTTCAAAGATCACTGGGTCCACTGAGATGACTTTAGAAAGAAAGAAAAAAGGACAGTTATTGAGGACACACTAGGACCATCTAGGTTTCGTTTTAATATGGGGGAAGGCGTACAAAAATCTTGGTTAAAGGACAAATAATAGACCATTTTAATAGTACTAACCATGGGCCCATTTTATTTGTCAAGTAATTTATAGGAGCGTTTCTCATCCTGAACTATTACGCATGTGCTATTTTTGCACGTTAGGATAATATCCATACGATGGTGAGTATTTTCCTAAATACTAGATTCCTCGTGAACTGAATATTGGTAGCCTTCACTGAGTAATGGTATACTAAATGCATCTCAAAGTATGATTCAACTGTAAATATCCTTTTGTACTTCTCTTGATCGAGAGATATATCTTTCATATGCTCACGCATTTTTTTTTCCTTTAAAATGAGACTGTGGTTTTTTATCTTGCATGATTTTGGTATTTCATAGGCATGAAGCCAATGCTCAAAGAATAGATTCTGAAAGACTGACGGGGTACCAGTGGGCACAGGGCAGCTCCTTTCCCCTGCGAGGGCTCTGGCAGTCAGCATGCCACCAGCTGCAGGAAGATGCTCGCCATCAAAATAGCAACTGACGCGGGGACACATGAAGGAGAGGGAGCTAAAATAAGCACCTCGATCCTCCCCGGCGAGATCCAGAAACTCCACCACCCTGCTGTCCTTGGGGCTATCTTCCTAGGGGGACACGTTTCCCACTTGATGGGCTTTCTGCCGCTACTTCGGTAGGTTTCCTATTACGGCATACATCCCATTACAGCAACAGGTCTTAAAAGGGAGCATCAGGTCCTCTTATGTTTTCAAACCTTGGGAGGTGTTACGCTTCAAAATCCAAAGGATGTGGGTATTATCTAAAATCACAAGTGTAAAAATTAAGTTAAGGGGGTAGAATTCTCCATTTTACCTTCTGTCATATATTTTTTTCAAAATCTTCGGTGCCTTAGCACTTGCCTTGGAGCAACCACAAAATGCATAAACAAGTAGCAAACAAACATGGAAGAAAAATTCAGCTTGCTATCTGATAGACACGTGTCTTCGTGAATATGACCTTATATTGTTTATAGCACCCAAATATATACTGTGGACCAAATGTCTGTGTCCCCTGAAGTTAACATATTGAATTTCTGGTCCCTAAGGTGATGGTATTTTTTGTTGGGGCCTTTGGGAGGTGTTTAGGTGATGAAGGTGGAACCTTCAAAATGGGATGAGTGTCTTTTTAAGAACAAACAGAGACAGCTTGGTGCTTCTCTCTGCTCTCCACCATGTGAGGCCACAGCAAGAGGGTGGCTGTCTGTAAACCAGCAAGAGGGCCCGCACAAGGCACCGAACCCGCCACCACCTCGATCTTGGACTTGCCAGCCTCCAGAACAGTGAGAAATAAGTGTCTATTGTTTAACCCACCCAGTCTATAGCATTCTTATTGCAACAGCCCAAACTAAGATATTTAGTAAGAGCCAGCTTTATATTTAGTAATTGAATATATGTGTGTGTGTGTATGTGTCTACACACATTGTATACGTATACATATATATAATTGCGTATATAATGACAAAACACATAATGTGCTAAATTGCAAAACGGAAAAACAGGATGCAACATTGCAACATTTCAAAGTGTGCCTCAAAAAGCACCATAACTTTCTCCAAGGTCTCCAAGTCCTTAAACTTCAACAGTCTGAAAACCATCACCTGGGTCCATTTCCACAGGCAGTTCCAGAGGATACTGTTAGAGTTACAGCTGCCACAACAAAAAGAGAACTAAGACCCTTCACAGAACCAAGTGCTCACTGTTCTGTCAGAGGTAAATGGGGGCTTCCCAGTGGACTGCAGTGGGCTCAAAGCAACCACAACATCATGACCCTCCCTTGGACTCCTAGACACAGTCGATCCGTGTGACTCAGCACTTGGTGAAGACAAATATTTTCTACTGCTCTCCACTGACTTCGTATGTGCATGTTTTCACAAAAATAAGATTATTATGCTAACCTTGCTCTTTTTTTCCTAAGTGAACAACAAACACCAAAGAAAAAGCCTATTGATATGCAAGCTGCATCTGATAAGAAAAATATGCACTATGGGCATATTCCCTCTCTGTATACTCTGCCTATAAGCCCTTGTGATAGGGAGGGAAGTGATGGGTCCTGACTGCCTCTGGGTCACAGCTTCATCCTGAAGTAATGTCTTCTGGGTGCATGTCATTTATAAGTATGAGAAGCCCCTTTCTAATGTTAACTTTTTCTTCTATCTGCCCTCTGCCATCAATTGCATGGTTAATAAGATAATGTCAAAAGTCTACTATGAACCTAGTAATGTGCCTCACAGCTTTATACTTTGTAAGTCACAGCCACTTAGGAGCATTTAAAGTAATAGTGCTTCCGTTAGTGGGAACGCAAACGGGTGCAGCCACTGTGGAAGATAGTATGGAAGTTCCTCAAAAAATTAAAATTAGAACTACCATATGATCCAGTAATTCCACTACTGGGTATTTACCCAAAGAATACAAAAACACTAATTCAAAAAGATACATGTTCCCCTACGTTTACTGTAGCATTACTGACAATAGCCAAAATACGGAGGCGGCCCAAGCGTCCACTGACAGATGAATGGATAAAGATAATGTGGTACACACACACGCACACGCACACAGGAATATTACTCAGCCATAAAAAAAGAATGAAAACCTGCCATTTGCAACAGCATGGATGGCTCTAGACAGTTTAATGTTGAGTGAAATAAGTCAGACCATACGATTTCACTTATATGTGGATTTTAGGAAACAAAACAAAGAAAGAAAAGGGGGGAGAAACCAAAAAAAAACAGACTCTTTACTATGGAGAACAACCTGATGGTTTCCAGAGGGGAGGTGGGTGGAAGGGTGGGTGAAATAGGTGATGGGGATTATGTACAGTTATGATCACAATCATCTCGACTGACAAGCACTGACTAACGTGTAGCATTGTCGAATCACTACACTGTACGCCTGAAACCAATATAACAATGTAGATTAACTATGCTGGATTTCTACTATAAATAAATAAATAGACACATACACACATCAATTAATAGTGCACATGTGAGGCACGATGTAACCCGCAGACAATGCTCACAAACACATAAATTCCTTCACCCTCTGTGGTAACTCTGAAGTATGTGAGCCATGCGGCACTCTGTCAGAGCCAGGAGCACACGTGGGCACGGATGGACCTGCTTGCTGGCTGTGTGCGTGCTCACTGGCCCCCAGGACCACACGCTCTGGTCCTGCGGCGTGGCCCCCAAACACAGAGGCAACGTCGTGGACTCCCACAAACCACAGGTCCCAAATGAGAAAGCCAGGTCAGGTCCGCTCCTTGGAGAGGTGTTCACCATTAAGAAACACCAGGGGAAGAGTTGCTCAGCAGTACTAAAAGAAACCATTTTTTTCTAAGATTTATTTACTTTAGAGAGAGAGAGAGAGAGCATGAGCGGGAGAGGCAGAGAGAGAGAGAGAGAATCTCAAGCAGACTGCCCTGAGCAGGCAGAACCCAAGGTGGGGCTCGATCTCATGACCCTGAGATCACGACCTGAGCCAGAAACCAAGAGTCAGTTGATTAATGACTGTACCACCCAGGCACCTCTAAAAGAAACCATTTTTGAATGGAGATAGCAACCAAAAGAATTAGGAAGACAAAGAAGACGAAAGATGTGCTGGAACTTCTAACTGACCAAACTATGGTGGGCTCAATCCTTCCGACAGAGGAAGCAGGGACGTCCTCTCTGATGGAGGAGGACAGCATACCTGGGAAATCACAGCTTCCTCCTGAGCCTCCAAAAGTAAAATAAGTAAGCTAGACCAGAGAACTGATACTGCTTAAAAATGTGGCCTGAGGGGGCGCCTGGGTGGCTCAGTCGTTAAGCGTCTGCCTTCGGCTCAGGGCGTGATTCCAGAGTCCTGGGATCGAGCCCCACATCAGGCTCCTCCGCTGGGAGCCTGCTTCTCCCTCTCCCACTCCCCAGGCCTGTGTTCCCTCTCTCACTGGCTGTCTCTCTCAAAAAAAAAAAAAAAAAAAGAAAAAAACACTCCCCCTGCTTGTGTTCCCTCTCTCACTGGCTGTCCCTCTCCGTCAAATAAATACATAAAATCTTAAAAAAAAAAAAAAATGTGACCCGAGTCAACAAATCAGGTATAAATCACATACGTGAGGATAATCATCGACTCGATATTGCTTCGCATAATGTCATAAAACTCTGATCCTCACTGTTAACAGAATTTTAATCATTCTTTGAAAAGCATCTCATATCCGACAACTGTGGAAGTGTAATAATTGTGTCAAAAACAGCCGTTTTCAGGGTATTGGGGGGAAGTTTAGTTAATAACAATAACAGCAGCAACTAATACTCGTAGAGCACTCGGTATTTACTAGGCCCTGTTCTAAGCACTATCTGTATATTAACCACTTCATCACCACTCCTAGCTGCTATTAGTATCCCCATTCTACAGATGAAGAAACTAAGGCACGGAAAGGTTGTCCAAGATCACACAGGTGGCCACTTAGCATTTCTGGCCCCAGAGTCCTCACTCTTACTCACTACGCTATGCTGCATCCCGGATTAAAAATAATTTCAAAGCTTTAAGAAATATAAAAACTTTTCACAAGATTCTACCCACCTTGTCGTCAGTATCTCCGTGATAAATCGAACACAGATTAGTAGAAATTACTATAAATATTACTATAAATATAATATCGATTATTATAAAAATTTTAATAACACAGATTAGTTTCTGACTTCTCTATTTAGGGGAAAATGTATCTTCACCACTGGGAAAGGCCAATCGCACCTCGGTATCTCGCACCGGGTGGGCGGTGCCTTACCGACAGAAGGGGGACAAAGGGACTCTCTCCCCAGGTCTTGGGGTTAGCGCTCAACCTGTCCGGCAGGCATCTGTCATGCAGACGCCCCACGACCCTGCTACCCCTGCACTGAGGTCCCACAAAGGGCGCTCATTACCCTTGAGATCAGTTTAATTTGCTTTATGCCAACCAAATCAGATGCGAACTTAGCACCTACTGAAGGTAAGACCCCGTGGTATGTGCGGAGAAGAAAAAAAAAGAAACTCAAGCAACAGTGAAGAACTGAAGGACTTAAATAAAAGTAACTTAAAGGTCCAAGTAGAAGAGTCTGGAACACCAAACTGAAAGGATATAAAGGGAAGGGATAAATCCTGAGGCCTCTCTTCAAGGAAGAAAGCCACTCGGGCATTAGCACTTGAGGACGAAAAAGCAGCTCATGAAACCCTCCCACCTTTGGGGTGGGAACAGAAAATGGTACAGCCACTCTGGAGATCAGTTTGGCTGTTTTTCTTACAAAGTTTAAACACATACTTATCATCTGACCCAGCAATCCCGGTCCTAGGTATTGATCCGAGAGAAATGAAAACTTATGATCCCATGAAAACCCCGTACATGAATGTTATGGGAGTGTTATTCATAATTACCCCAAAGTGAACACGACCCAAGTGTCCTTTAACTGGTGAATGGATAAGCAAGCTCTCTATCCACACAATGGAATACTACTCGGCAACGAAGGAACAAGTCACCGAACAACGTGGTTGGATTTCAGGGGCCTTAAACTACGTGAGAGGAGCCAGACTCCAAAAGCTACAGACAATGATTCCATCTATATGGCATTTGGAAAAGGCAGAACTGTAAGGACAGAAAGCAGACCAGGGGTTGCCAGGGGTGAGAACTGAGTGCAGAGGCCAATTACAGGGGGGCATGAGAAACATTTTAGGGTGATGGAGATTTGTATTTTCATCGTGGTGGTTACGAACTGTACGCACTTATCAAGACACGTCGCCGTACGCTTTTCAAGAGTGAATTTTAGGGTGTGTAAATTATGCATCAATAAATCTGACTTTAAAAAAAAACAGCGCTCAGCAATTAATGCCAACAAAATTATCTCATGGAATGGGGCTATTCTTATCTTCTACAAAGTTCTATGAATCATTTATCGAACTTCCTCTATTAACTCCCACTCCCAAATTCTTCTCACACGATATTTATAAGATTACTGGTTGCTCATTTGTAGAAGAAAAAGCTCCTTTAGGCATATAAAATATCTTAGAGTAAACGCTGAGTCCTTAGATAATTATGGGAACTCTCCTGTATTAAAAACAGACTTGGGAAGTGTCTCTTTCTGCTCATGCTAAGTAAGTAAGTGCCTGCTGATCTCTGAGGAAGGTAGGCAGTAAGACTCCCACGGTCCCGTCCATCTACACAGATGGTCACTACAAAACCATTAAATGACCAAGAAGTTCAAGCACTCCATCCCTTACACGCTGAACTACTCTGAAGGTAAACCAAGGTTTCTGCTAAAATCTTTAGGCAACAAGTAAATCTAAACTAAACCTTGACTTTCATTGCAAACCTCTAGTAAGGCAGGAAAATCACGGACATCGCCGTCCTATGAACAACGTAACTGCACTATGGTTTGATCCACACGTGCAGACTAAAAACAGTATGCAAGATTCTGGTTCTTTCCTTCATTCAACACCCAGCAGATACGTCTCGATCGCCCATGTGTGCTAGACATGATGGATACAATGAGAAACCAACACCCCTGTCATGACGGAGCTCACGTTCGCTCGGGAGTGACAGACAAATTGTAAGTACATGAATGGACAAACAGACAAACTGATTAGTCGATGACAGACTGTAGGTGTATAAACACTTGGGGGGGGAGCAGGGTAAGAGAATGGGGAGCTTCTAGTTTAGATAAAGTGGGCAAGGATCTGCGGAGCCCTGGAAGAACTTGGGGAAGCAAGCTGGTGAGTGTGGGGAAGGAGAATGGTCAGGCAGGGGAGAGGAGAACAGTGCGAATCCTCGAGTCTTGAGATGGGAGTGTGACTGGGTGTCCAAGGGACAAGCGAGGTGGCTGGTGTGGCTGGAGAGCTGGCAGGAAATGCTGGTTGGACACAGCTGGCACCGATCGGACAGGCCCTGCGCCAAAGAAGGACTCTGGGTTTTGGTCAGGGTCACCAGAAGCCACTGTTGGGTGTGGGCAAGGGAGTGACATGACCTTGAATTAGTTTTAAAGATTAACTGTAGTTACACTAAGGAAAATAGGCTCTAGGGGCAGGCAGATGGGGAAGTGGACCAGAAGAAGCAGAGAACCTGACAGGAGGTCACCCCAGCCACCCAGGCAGAGAGTCAGCCCTGGACGGGGTGGTGACCGTGGAGGAGATGAGAAGGAACCAGCGGGGCAGCCAGGCGCATGTCGGGGCCACAGACCGAGACGCAAGGTGCCGAAACCGTGCAGATTCGTCCTGTACTCAGTAGCAGCCAAGCGAGTCCACAGAAAACACACATTACATTCCCACCAGGGAGCGAGAGATGTGAATTCAGAGAGAGAAAAGGTGACTTGGACCCACACATCATTAGTCCCTAAGACTTTAAAAGCTTTACGGGGTAAGAGTTGACTCAGGAGCAGTTCAGATATTAATTTTATCCCCACTGACTAGGTTATTTACTATATGCAGCTAAGAAATGGATTTCTGTAAGAAACTATATATTCCATTAGTGAACTTTCCAGGAAACAAAGGTTTCCAGTGAACCTAATAAAAACTTCAAAGCTGTATCAAATATATCCACAACGCTTTGAAGAGTCCCTGTATCTAATTCTTCCTAAAAGAAAAGAATGTCAGCAGGATTGAAGAATATGGTTATTCTTTACTACATTCACATTATAAAAGAGCTCTGTCCGATGGGAAACAGAAGTCAAATTATAAGACTCTAATTAGTTGACATGTTAAGGTATTTTATATAATAAACACAATTTGCTTGACACAATCCCCATCAAAGCATTTTTCTGCTTCTCACGTTATGTTCTTCAGCTGCCCTAAGAATTCTTTTTTTTTTTTAAAGATTCTTTCTTTCCTTTTCTTTCTTTCTTTCTTTGATAGAGAGAACATGAGCAGGGGAGAGGAGCAGACTCCCCACTGAGCAGGGAGCTTGATGTGGGACTCGATCCCAGCACCCTGAGATCATGACCTGAGCCGAAGGCAGACACTTAACTGACTGCGCCACCCAGACGCCCCCGCCCTAAGCTTTCCAAGTTGAGGAAGCGCTTGCTGAGTTTGCCGAAGCTGGATCTAACCTAGGAAGAGGCCAGGAACAGAAAGGCACAAGGGGATCAAGGTTGGTGCCCTCAAGTCAGAATGAGGTGCAGTAGCAGGACGGCCAGCGAAGCGAAGCTCCCGCCTTATGGGAGTCTGCGCACGTCCCAGATCACATCTGTTTCATCTAAGACAAGATTCGCGCCCGGGATCCAAAGCACAAGGAAAAGTTTAAATTGTTTTGATTGGCCTAACTGTAGCCTGTTAATATGCACAACGTCTTCCAGGAAGATATCACTCCCATATTTTCCATCTTTTCCTCCCTCTTACCCTAATTCAATACCACAGAGCCTGATGGGAAACCAGATCAAAACACACTTGGGGACGCCGAGCACGGGGACCTCTGGAGACAACAGGCATAGACACCACTTTCAATCGTTTGCTATTGGTGGGAAAATGTTTCAATCCGGTTGGAACCACCCAAATTTGAAACCACCTTATAAACTTAGTCTGCTTTTGGTTTTGTAAAGGTTTTATGCAAAGGAAACGAGCTCCCGAAAGTAACCATAACCTCTTCAGCTTTATCAATAGCCAAGAGAAAAATGTCCTTTAGGAGAGACAGGACACAGGGCCAGGACAGGGGACTTCATGGCTCCCTAGTGTTTCCTCTTGGTAACATTTTGGAAGTCTTTTCATGGTTTTCCAGATGTCTTCCTACCTCATTATATCTCTTTGGATATATCCTCGGAAAGATCTGTCCTAAAACAATTCACTGTTTTGCTGTAAAAGATTTTTTTTTACACAAATCTCTGAATTTAGTGACTTTTCCCACAGTATCAGCTCTTAAAGACAGATTTTTTTTTTTCTGGCTTGTTGCTTTAAGATGTCAAGATGTATTCTGCTTTTCTAATCTCGACTTAGGACTTCCTTCACACAGCCCCTCATTGTTACAATAACCAGATGTTTCTGCCTCTTTCCAGAAGACAGCAGCAGTGAGCCTTTAGGCCCTAGGCTCCCCCCAGGTCATCCGTTCAGATATGTACCTTATTTCTTCCCAATGGTTCCAGACAAATCTTCTCTATCTCTGTTTTTTAAAATCTCAGAGTTAAAACCCACACATACCCACGCAATGTCAAGTCCTCTGCCAAGAATGAATTAGTGTGGTTTTCTCTTTGGACTCGTCTATAATGACCTTAAGATGTATTATATCTGGATTCTCAGAGGTCTGCTAAGTATTAACCACAATGATGTGAAATGTTAGAAAATTGGGTCAGTCTGTACCTCCATTATTAATCCAGTCTGCTATCACTTCTTGGTGAGATTCTTAATATTAACACATTCTGAAACTGTCACTGACCCACTTGAGAAACTAATGAACCTTAGAAGCTCCCTCTCCAGAAATATTCCAAAACAAAATGGTGGCTATAATGGCCATTCCAGAACACGAGTCAGCAAACTGCCGCCCATGGACTAGCTCGGGGCCACTGTCTATTTTTCTCAATACAGTTTTCTTGGAAAGCAGCCCCGCTCATTCATTTCCCAATTATGGATAACTGTTTCCATGCTACAGTGCAAAGCTGAATAGTTTTGATGGGAACCCATAGGGCCCATAGAGCCTGAAATGTTTACTTCTGATCCTTTATAGAAAGTCTGTCCACCCATTTGAAAACCAATGACTTTTAAGACAATGCACGTAAATCCTACCCTGTGTGGTGTTGCAAAGATACTTATCTAGATTATCATTTTCCTTGGTTAAAATTAAATGGCAGAGTTAAATGCAAAAGTGCCTAGTACAGTGCCTGAGATTCAGTGGGCAATTACTATATGTCACCTTCTTCTACTGGCCAACCGCCTCCTGGTCCTTCAGTTCCTGGTTCAAATGTCTCCTCCTCTCTGTGGTATTCTCCCTGCAGAGTTGAAAGCTCCTCCCCTTAGCACTGTAAGTTATTTTAACACTGACTAGCCCATATTCTCATTACTCACTTGCCTTTCTTCCCATAGAGAATGTGAATTGCTTAGTAAGTGCCATATCTTATTTGTTTCTCCAGGGCCTGGCACACAGAAAAATCCTTGCAAAGATTTTTTTTCTAAGAATGAGTAAAGAAATAGCAAATCAACACTAGAAATAGTCCTAATTCTAAAAGATGCCATGTGAAGATTATTAGTAAATAAAATGATATCAAAAATATCAAAATATAGTATCAAAATAATTAGTAAATAATATCAAATTAGTAAATAACACCAACATACTTTGATATATGTAATTGATACATGTAAATGATTTATGTAATAAATAATGAGCACTCTTTTTTTTTTTGGTGGTCACCAACTTAAGGTCACAATGTGCTACATATTACAGCAGTTTTACCCAACAGGAGAGTGATGATTAACACTTCAACCATGTGTAGGCACTAAGAAGTTCCTAGAACCCAAGAAAGAAATAATGACTCTTGCTTAAATCCAACAACTTAAAATATGTATTGCTACTCAAGCCTCTCATTTTTCTTTTAAAGATTTTATTTATTTGAGAGAGAGAGCGAGCATGAACGTGAGGAGGGGCACAAGGAGAGGGAGAAGCAGACTCCCCGCTGATCAGGGAGCCAGACTCAGGGCTCAATCCCAGGACCTCGACACCATGACCTAAACTGAACACAGACACTTAACCAACTGAGCCATCGGGCACCCCTCAAGCCTCTCATCTTTAAATGGCAATATAAAGTATGATTTTCTTTGTCTATACCAAGAGCCTAAATTTAGGTTTCTAATATCAGTGATACACTTTAGCATAAAATAATATCTTTGAAAAGATAGCCATTTTGGTTTTTCATGGATTTCATTTAAAAAATCCATTCATTTGAAGATTCACGAATCAGGCACTGAACCAGGCAGTGAAGCTGTAACAGGAAAAAGATAAAGTCTTTGTCCTCACCCTAATAAAACAAATGAGCTTCAAGAGATCTTAGAGTTAATTTTGACAAGATTCTTCTTTGAGTTACTTATATTCCATTAGTTTCCCATTATATTACCTTCCATAAATAACTAAAAGGGTCTCATGTTTCCAAAATAGAGACAGGTTTCCATATTGGATGGTTTCCTATTGCTCTACAACAAATTACAACATATTTGGTGACTTGAAACAACACAAATTTATGACCTTACAGTTCTAGAGGTTAGAAGGCTAAAGTCGGTCTCACTTGGCTAGAAACCAAAGTGTTGGCAGGGCTGCATTCCTCCAGGGGCTCTATGGGAAGAATCCATTCCTTTGCTCACCGGCATTCCTTGGCTTGTGGCCCCTTCCTCCATCTTCAAAGCAGCAAAGACAGTGCGGACTTTATCACATGACATCACTCTGACGCGGATTCCCCCACCTTCCTCCTTCACGTCAGAGGACCCTGTGATTACATCGGACCCACCCAGATCACCTATGGTCATCTTCCCATCTCAACATCAATTGACCAGCAGCCTAATTCCTATTTGCCATGTCACCTAACATAGTCGCAGCTTCCAGGGATTAGGACATGAGTCCCGATTCTTTGGGGAGTCGTGAGAGTCTCCTACCATACAGAGCTTCGTAGCAGTCAGGTCAATGGGGCCAGGTCACATGTACGACCCAGTGTGAAACCCGAAACCCATCACCCCTGGGCACCTGTCCTCCCACCTGGAATGTGGCTCCCGGGCACCTGTTCTCCCACCTGCTGGAATGTGGCTCCTCCCCAGCACCTCCCAGGAGCACACGGCCTCTGCCCTTCCATGTGTGCCACCGTACGAAGATGCCATTCCCATTCGTCAAACTAGGTTCCAGCCACCGTCTCAATTGTTTTAATAATAAAACTAATGATTTTTTTCTGGTCTGGCCCACCCCCCAAATGGAGGGAAAGCCATGCCCTGTCTTCCATCCCTCTATTCTAGTGAGGGATAAAACCCCCCTTTGCACATGTGTTACACTAAGATTTATTAATTATAGTAAATATGTATTCATCTATGTCCTGTTGTTGTGTTAATTCTCTATTACCTCAACATACATTCACTGTTCATTGTTTTTAAAGTTCAGAGAACAGTGGGGTATCTGGGGGGCTCAGTCAGTTGAGCGTCTGCCTTCAGCTCAGGTCATGACCCCAGGGTCCTGGGATCGAGCACCACATCGGGCTCTCTGCTCAGCACGGAGCCTGCTTCTCCCTCTCCCTCTGCCTGCCACTCCCCCTGCTTGTGCTCTCTCTCTCTGTATCAAATAAATAAATAAAATATTTTTTAAAAGTAAAGATTAAAGTTCAAAGAACAGACGGGTGTGTGTGTGTGGACGTACGCGTGCACGTGCCTGCTATAAACCCCTCGAGAGCAAAGACCGCCTAACTTGCTGAACACAAATGCTTAGCAGACACTAGTCAGCTAAGTAAAGACGAAGAAGTCGTTGACCATGACAGTAAAAAAAGACATGTTTCTGGCGTCCTGTAGAGATTTCCCGTCGAGATTTCCTGTCATAGAAGGTAAGTGGAAAGAACCAGGTGGTGTGGCTGGCTCAAGCGGGGCAAGGGAGGTCATTCTGGGCCCTGAGATGTCACCTCAGGGGGCCACAGCAGCTGGCTCTTCCGACACTGAGCTGCCTTCTGGCTTGGGGGAGTCAGAGCCAGCGCTTCTGTTTTTGACAACAGCATTTGGCCACACAGAGGGCTCTGTTTCAGCTGGCGTTCGCCTAGGATGGAATGCCCACTTGGCTGTATGGAGCAGATTTTCCAACTCTGTTTTCCTATGGGCACACGGTTGTGACCCTTGGGTACTGGAAGCATCTACTGAGAATCAGATCTAGTCGCTTGTACAGGAGTTCACCCCAGGTCATCAGACCCCGTCTGACTACTGGGCTAGAGATCACTTACCTTAGGAATAGTTCAGAACAAAGGTTTATAAGATACTTGATCAACTAGGTGCTTAACAATTGGTATTTAACTGTGATCACTTTGACAATTTCAAAGTTAACAAATGTAAACCTGAGACACTGAATTGTACTGAGCCTCTCTCCAGGTGTCTCAGACACCCAGCGTCCTATTCCACAAATTCTCCCTCCTCCTTTCTCCCCCTCAGCTCAGCTGCCACGCTGAGGACACAGATGTCAAAAAGTATGTTCACTTTCCACCCCCTAGGCACTCTTCTAGGCATGAGAAGTGAAAACGGCCACAAGATTTCCATTTCCCTTGCTCCTTTTCTCTGCCACGCACCACAAAATCCCCAAACCAAAGAAAAAAAAATTGTATCAGGGGAACCAGGGCTTGCCCAGCCCCTTACACTGTCACTAAGTGACACTTGGGACATAGTTTCATTGGCTCTTTACAGTCAGCCTCCCAGATCCCACAAAGACAGAGGGAAAAGAACTGCTCTTCCCGTTCGAACATTCCCATTGTTACCTGTGCTCTCGGGTAAAACCCGCCAGAAGCTCATCCATGCTTGCTGCCCCCACCCACCCTCATTTCTTAATGCTCTCCCTTTAATCCAGAGAACCCCAAGATGTGCAAACAAGAAGACACCCCAGAGATTGTCCTACTTCCACCCCTCAGTCTATAGGTGAAGACATGCTTATGAGAAACAGGTTAACACCACTGCAAAGGCTTTCGTCTTCCTACTGGGACAGAAGCCCATGGTGAAGCCAGAGGCGGCCCTGTAAGAAGACCACAGGTCTAGGATCTGGCTGGAGCCCTGCATTTGCGCATGACCGTCGTACGGTGGAGGGAAGCTGGAGGAGTTGTGTCCAGCACAATGTAGCACCCTAACCTGGGGTACAGGGAATAAGCTTTTGTCCGAACAGAAATGATGGAAGGTAGTAGAAGCCTCAAGAGCTTGGTGAATGTTGAGACACCAGGCCCTCTCTGGCCTCCTTTGCTTCCCCAGTGGTTCTCCTCCCGCATTTTGGGATGAAGGGACCGTGAGCTGATGGCAGCTGAATGCACGGCCACCTCCTGGCTGTGGCTGGCTTGGAGTGGCCCACGTGCAAAATCAGAAGCCCTGGCTTTACAGCTGTCTGTAGGCTACGGAAGGATTCCCTCGCTCTGCTGACTTTCACCGATTCTCAAATGTAGTGGTGAATACGTATCCTTGTGAGAATGGAAGCGGCGAAGAAGGCCGCGGAAGCCACGTTTTAAGAAGGAGAGACGAGCTCAATCTACACGCTCTACTCCTCTCTGCATTCCTAAAAAAGACGGGGCTTTTTCATTAAATATGTCGTTAGAACAACAAGAACCTAAAACAAGAAGCATCGAGTACAGGCTGGAAGGTTTAAGGGCGCGGGAGGAGAAAGCCAGACATTCTCTGAACAACTGTGTGTCAGACGCGATGCTACAGGCCAGGGGTCCGGACGCACCTGTAGAGAAGTCTGTTGCCTGAGGAGAGCAGCTTCTGCAAGTCTGGCACGTGCTCTAGCCTGGGTTTTGTCCAGTGGGGCCCGGAAGCCCTCTTCCGCCTCCAACACGTGCACCTGACCCAGCTGGCTTCCTGGAGGAGGCACCTGAGTGACCCCTTTAGTGATCAGTCAGGTTCATACCATTGAGAAGGAAGGGGAAATGCATCCCAGGTAGGAGGAACAGCATGTACGAGGCCACGAGGTGGAAACCGAGCCTGGTATTTCCAGAAGGCGGAGGGTAATGATGCATTGCTAGAACATGCTACAGTGAGGCCGGGGATGGCAGCCTGCGTCCGAAGGCCCTCTGTGCCAGGCTGAGACTCTAGATGTCAGCCCTGAAGTCCCAGCCACAGATTTCAGCTGTAACAAGCACCCCAGGCATTTCAGAAGGGTGACGGAGTTCCGGGCAGGATCGAGAACAGCAAGGCAAGGCGGAGGCATTAGAAGGTGGTTGGAGGTGAGGCTCCTGACTGGGCCAGCATGCCAAGACATTACCTGCTGGGCTCCCCCACCGGGGCCGTCCCAGGGCAGGCGGTGAGGGCTGAGGGATGCTCTGAGGTGAGGTGAGCTCTGTGGGGACAGAGAGGCAGGAGTAGGGTTGTGACCAGTAAAACTAGAAAGGGGATGGCATGGGGAGAACGGAACTGGTGGAGTCCGCCAACCATCATGGCTGCAAGAGGACAGGCTGCAGGGTGAGACTTCGGGCACATGCGGGAGGGCAGGGCAGACAGGTCGGCAGCAAGCGTGTGACACAGGATGACAGTTTCATAAACACTTGGTGATGAGGAGGACTCCAGCTACCTCAGTACAAAGCCTGACAGGCAAAGGCAGGACCATTTCTACAGTCAGAATGGCGTCCGTGCGTGCGAGCGTGCGTGCGTGTGTGCGTGTGCGCGTGTCTGAGAGAGAGAGAGACAGAGAGAGACAGACAGACAGAGAGAGAGAAACAGAGAGAAAGGGAAAAGAGAAGACAAGGAGCATAAGTCCATGGTTTCATTAAATGAACATCTCATGATTGCCTCAAAATTATTCATCAGCCGACTGAAAGGTAACTACTATTGTGCTTTAAAGTTAAAATCCTTGTACCTAAAATTTCCTTTCTGGATCATTTCACTCAGCATCAAGGTTCTGGAAGAGTCTGCCTACCTCCTTCTTCCCTATGATCACCCAGGAGGGGAAGCCAAAAACCAAAACTCACCCTCAGGGCACCTACTCAAAGCTATTATTAGATCATCAGAATCGGATTTGATTCTTCCATCGGCCAGATTACGCCGCTACCATAAATCAAACTGTATGCATTGCAATAAGGCTTCTCCTCTCTGTGCTCCTTTGAGCTCACCCATGTATGGAAACAGAGGCAGGGCTTCTTACGCAGGCCAGGCGTTCTGCCTCCACGTGACTTACCACACACTTCCTCTCACACTTGACCAGAGGGGAAGACTCAGTTGTGACAACCAGCACACGCCCTTCCTGCTGTCCCCACCCCCACCCCGCCGCCCATCAGAGATGTTTCCTGGGAGGAGTGGGTGAACCCAGCAAGTAAAAACCTCTTGCCATGGACACCAATGCTGGTCTTGGCTTCTGCATTTCTTCCAGGTCTATTTGGGAAGAATCTCTGAGGCTTTAAGTAGATTGCTTAACCTATGGTCCTCCATATAGTGAGTACCACACACTCCCTCTCACCGTCCATGCGAGAGGACAAAGGGGGCTTATCACAGCCCACAAACCGCAGGTCAGGGAACACAACAACCGCTGTGTCAGTCCACCAAGAAGTTCCTGGATGAAGGGACTAGTCCTGTCCCCGAGGAACTTTTGGTTTGGTCAGGGAGATGCATTTATTATACCATTGAGTCACTGTTTATTGAACACCTACCGTGTACCAGGCGCTATTCTAGGCTCTTGGCAGTAAGTAGCCAATGAAACAAAAAGAAATCCTTTGCCTCATGGAGCTAACATTCCAGTGCTAAGTGAGGACAAAACTTTCAACACATAATTAATAAAAGGAACTAAACCAGTGGCATAAGGTAAGGACAAAGCGAAGGAAGAAGGAGGAAATGCTTGCTGGTATAAGGGAGGTACCCTGAGGAAACAGGAGCCCAAACACTTTGTTAGAACTCAAATATGCCTTTACAGGCTCAAGTATGTATTATCTCCAGGCATGGTCATGGGACATTCAGATATTTTCAAAAAAGGTGACCACACTGTGCTTTCTCTCATGCTTGGTGACGATTCTGCTGCCGTCCCCACGGAACGGCGAGGAGGCTTGGTAATGGGAGGTAGACACTAGGGTTTCAAGAGGGCAAGAGCAGGTGGGGTTCAAAAGTCATGTTAAGATCCTCCTAGCACTCAGGTTTATAATCAACTCATGGTTATCTTATCCCTCCCAACCTAGTAAAACACAACCTCCCACTTCAGACAGCTTTTTTTTTTTTTTTAAAGATTTTATTCATTTGACAGAGAGAGAGACAGCCAGCGAGAGAGGGAACACAAGCAGGGGGAGTGGGAGAGGAAGAAGCAGGCTCACAGCGGAAGAGCCTGATGTGGGGCTCGATCCCACAACGCCAGGATCACGCCCTGAGCTGAAGGCAGACGCTTAACCTCTGTGCCACCCAGGCGCCCCCTCCAGACAGCTTTTTATCACGTTTTCCTCCTGGATAGCTCCCAGGACTCAGGTGAAATCCCTGATTCACCTGCACTAAGACCTCCCCTGGGAGCCAAATGCAGCGTGATCTTTGCCTTGCCAGGCCCTCTCCCGCCGAGGCACTCTGCTCTGAAAGCACCCTGAGCACCTCACCACCGTGCAAAGAACATCCACAAAAGCATCCTCTCTCCAGACCGCCCTCCCAGGGCATGAGGGCTAAGAGTGAGCCACTCAGGAAGTATGCCTGAGAATGAGAGTTTAAAGAAGGTTACCCCCAAAGCGTGATAAGTGCACCAGAAATTCCAGGTGCAATAATCAAGCTGAATACCTTTTCTTAATTTGTTAAATGTGCGGAAAGAAAATAAAACAAATACTTCACTTTCTTTGGCCATCAACTGAGAAACTGTACAATCAATCCCCTTTGGTCTGAATAAGCCTAGAAAAACTTCTTCCCAATTTGGCCAGGCTCCCCTTCCAAAACGTCCTCGTCAGACAGGTATGCAGTTTCTACCGAAATATCTCCATCAGTGAAGATCTTCCTCAAGGCAAGCACCTGTTCGTTAGACAGTCAGGGGTTTCAAAAGTTCTTCAGATGTTCTCTCTCTCTCTCTCTTTTTTTAGAGAGCAAGGGGTGAGGCAGAGGGAGAGAGAGAGTCTTAAGCAGGCTCACACCCAGCGCAGAGCCCGTCGCAGGGCTCGATCTCACAACCCTGAGATCATGACCTGAGTCGAAAACAGGAGTCAGACACTTAATCAACTGAGCCATCCAGGCACCCCTCCAGATGTTTCTTTATATCCTCAGACCATTAGCCGTAGGACCGATATGGCTAAAAAAGCAGATGAGTATGAATTTAAACATGCCTTCTTTTCAACTGTAAGTCCAATCATTAAGGAGAATAATTTTGAGAAGAAAGGATAAATAAGAGAATTGGCAAGCAGGAATTGTGATTGTCCCTAAGGACAAAATATGGTGAATGGACTTTAGAAAGATAATCTTTAGGCAGACAGTAAATGAGAAAAGAGCCTCCCCATCAGGGGGAGGCCATCACTTGTCATGGGGCTTCAAAGAGCTGGGACTGGGAAAGGGGCGAAGGCAGCTGGTTATTATGTTTTATCAAATTTATGTGTGACTAAAATGAGTCCCTGTACTTTAGCAATCATTTATAACAGCCATCTTGGAAATTCCAACAATCTCTCCCTACAAGTGGGGCTGTCGCACGGCATGGCCATGGGACACATGCGGTCTAAGAAAAGGAGTAAATGCTTAGCGGGGTCACGACCTTCATCCTCAGGTGTGCCTATCTGGAAAAGCTGATTTAAGAAGATTATACTAAGTTTGTTTCGTTTTGGTTTGTTTGAATCACTTACCTAACTCAGAACAGTACCAGTTATTTTTTGCGAGAGAAAATACCCACAATTCTGTTTTTGTGTTTGTTGCTTTCGCAGCTGAGCCACACGCCAGTGTTGCAAACACATTCTGAAATCATCAATAATTACCATGCAATGTGGTACTCGACACTCAAAAAGCATTCTCTATTCCTTCTGGTCTCCAATGTCTCTAAACTAAGGTGGGGGGGGGGTTTAAAAATTATAGGATGTAATCTCCAAAACTGAGAAATATACACACACAAGAGATGAAATAAACCAGTTTGCGTTTATGTTAACCTCTGAAAATACTGGACTATATCCTCCTTTACCAATATCCCTCATTCCCATATGACCTTGCACAGAAGAATTTGAAATCGACACACAATTTCTATAATTCTCTAGGTTTTTTTTTTTCTACTTGGTAATTTACATCATGACTAAAATTGTCTTGATTGAATCTGCTTTAATCTGACTTAACTTGAAACATTTGCTATGAGCTGCTGCAAGCAACCACGGTAACCCCAATTACAGCGCACAGCTCCCCTTCTTGCCCAATAACCAGCTCACTACTCTTGCAAGTTACGTCAAACAAGCATTGCGAACAACTCACCCGCATCTGCAGAGGAAGCAACAACATCCACAGACCAAGGCAGATAATACCAGGGCCAATGTTGCTTCCTTCATCTTGATAAGAAGGCAGCAAATCAAATTAGAACGGATGAACGAACCATTACGCCCCAAGGATGCATTGACAATTTTCTAGATCTTGCACTAAAATGAAAAGTGCTGTGATTTTTAATACTGTGCAACTGGCTAATTCCGTTGGTGGATGCTTTCCTGCTGTGAGCGCATCTGCCTCCGGAGACTGTCTCCTCTCCAGTGATGACTGACAGCCTCGTTCTCAGGACCAGACTGAGTGCAACTTCAAGAAGCCAGAAGTCACAACCTTCCCAGGTGTTCCAGTACTAGCTGGAGGGGAGGGTGGCTGCCCCTGCCAGAGCCTGGAATCTGAAAACGCCATTCAGAACCCGGGTTTCTGTGTCTCTTCCACCTGCTTCCTTTGTTATTTCATGCCGAACTCCCCAGGATCTCTGTTTGCCCTGCCTGGCAGCAGCAGAAGGCAATGTTTTTCCAGGGTTCCTTGTTTCACACCAGCCCCTGCTTCACGTGAGCCAGATGCCTTGCCTTAGTTTGTTTCTTCCTGTTTACAGCAGCGGCAAAAGGCCCTCGGGTACTGAAATGCACACACAAGGGGGCTACACGTGTGAGAAGCTCTTTTTTACAAAACTGTCTACCTACAGAGATGTCTATGGTGACGTGGCCCCAAGACCGCCCACAAATTCTAGCCTCTGGAGATAATCAGGGGCCCAAGGGTCAGGATATATTTAAGTACATGAACACATTTGCTCCATGGACTATCAGGCAGCCAACAGAACAGGTAAATGTGAAAAAGAGAACTATTGAGATTACAATATATAGGTGAACGCTTAGAAGAGAGAAACCTACTGAAAAGAGCAGAATTTCACAAAGTTGCTGATCACAACTTTACCAAAAGTATGGCTGCATTCGGACGTGGCCATGGAAATTATGAAAGCATAACATACGTACGTATACAGTATAAATAAACTAAAAGAAGATGATCACCGACTATTACATTCTAGAAGTCTATGGAAACAGTGCTGGAGCTCTTGCCAAGCTTAAAACACCTGCCACTTTAAGGGCACCTGGGCAGCGCTGTTGGTTTAGCAACTGACTCTTGATTTCAGCTCAGGCCATGATCTCACGGTCTGGGGATGGAGCCCCACATCGGGCTCCAAGCTCAGCAGGGAGTCTGCTGGCGACCCTGTCTCTCCTTCTCCCTCTGCCCCTCCCCCGACTCACATGCACACTCTCTCAACTAAATAAATAAATCTGAAAAAAAAAAAAAAAACACCTGACACTTTAGAATCACAGAATGTTGTCACTAGAAGGAATCTGCTCAACCTTCTGATTTTACAGATTAGTACATTCATAACAAAAGTAATTAAGTGACTTGCCCATGAGTATACAGCTATTCACTGGCAGGACAGAGATGAGCCCCGGGACCTCCCCACTCATGATCTGTCCTCTTTTCTACCCAGCACACTGCAAGGGATTCATGCCAATCAATCAGGGATCTTCCTTCTCTGAGTGTCGCCATCCAAATCCCTGCACGGTTATGAGCTTTTTCAGGGAAGCATGCTTTCCAAACACTCCAATATTTCCTAATTATCAACCATTGTATGACTTGAGTCCCCACTCAAAATTCCATCCTCATCCACAGCCCGCGTCTACACCTGATCCTGCCTGGGAGTGGGTGTCTTGGACCTCTCACCGAACCACATGTGTCCACTGCAAAGGCTGCAAATCTTGCTCCACAAATACTGAATTCCATGAGGTTGATCAAAGTGACATCAGAGGACTTCCGCAGTGACAGGTAAAACAACGGCGAACCGGGGCTGAGCAGTTCGATGAGGAAACAGTATTTCAGAGAAAAATTTTAAGTTGGTGGCAAGATAGGGATTTTAATACAGAGGGAGTTTAGTATTAAAGAATCTAAAAGGCCCAAAGGAAAATGACTAAGACCTCGAGTATTTGTGTAAAACTAGCCATCTTGAAGATGTGACGTAAGTGTCAAATGTGATTTAGAAGTACCACACTACGCACTCATACAAATCTGTCCAGAAATTTACTCCTCTCAAAACACGCAACATTTGGAATCCTCATTCTAAGACACAGCCATGGTCCAAATGATAATCTAAATTTTGTTAAATAGAAACTAAAATAAATGTATTTTCATATTTTTCAGGGGTTTTTTTGTTTCGTTTTGTTTTGTTTTGGTAAAATAAAGTCCCAAAGCTTCTTTGCATTAAATTATGAAATTTCGGTCCCCACTTAAGTGGATTCACTTTAAATGGCCTTTTTCTGGTTCTAATTATCCTTGGATAACAAGAACCTGCTGTAGCAGCCTCAGAAAGAATTTCTTAAACATAAATCAGTAATGTGAAGGATATTTGTATCATTTCAAGCCAAGCGTACATTTGAGAAGCAGGAAGTTCAGATCGGAATATGAAATCCTAGGGGGCACTGCGTTTTTCTTTTGCCGTCTCTCATCAAAACTAAGGTCCTTCATATTTTCTTGTACACAGAATAAAAGCGAAGGTTACAAAATCACCAATGAGCAACGGCGACATTCATCTCAATTCTCCTGAAACATGTGAAAACACAACAGGGTATTTACCATCCTGAATTAATAATTAAGTTCCTAGTTTTACATCCCATTTTACTTGAACAAAACCCAGGAACAATCTTTGTAAGTTTCGTAATAGTAGCTGATTTGCATATTGTGATTAGTTCTATCACCTGTAATTAGCTGTGGCTCTGTATAATTCGTGGTCCAAACTTCACCTGAGAACAATCAATTGGCTGAGTTTGCCTATGTTCGAAATATTTCTTACATGAGAAGAGTTAATATTCGGGGCTGTCTAACATTCACTTAGGTAATGAAAGCTATTCTAGTCTCATAAAAACACAAGGCTTTATTTTAGAAGCATCAATTATTCAGTGGAACATTTTCTTCTAGAAGAATAAGGAAAGTAAGAGAATATTTCTTCCATTAAATAAAATTGCAACATTCTTTACTAGAAAGGTATTTTTTTTCTTCTACTTTTCAAATCTGCAACAATAGCACAAATCTAAACAATCAATGAAGAACAACTTAAAATATGTGGGATAATGAGTTAAAAATTCACTTATTAGGGACTTTCCAGCTTCTGTGACCAAAATAATAAACAATTTATGATTCACTTTGTTTACTAATCCTGTCTCAAAGGTCAAGACCAACATTATCAACTCCGCCTCGCTGTCGAATTTCCTTATCTCTTAAATGAGCATAAATGAATGGCTCAGATTAAGATGTAACTAATTGTCCCTTCCAGGAAGGACTACAGAGTCCCAGCTCCCACAGCCACTGGAGGCTGAAGAGGGAAGATGTGGAACGCCAGCCATACTCTACTGGAGACACATGAATTATGCCACGACTGTGATCGAAGAATGTGAAGAAGCTCAAAATCACCTCCCAAATGTTTGAGACCCCTGCTTCACGCATCAGAGGAGCCTTCTGCAGTGAGCCCCTGCCAGGAATGGAGTGAGCGAGCCGTGGGAGGTCTGTTTGCTAATATACAACTGGAAATCCAAAGGCCAGAGGCGGTGTCCTTGCTCTAGTTCCCTGGGGCACCGCTATCAGCCCTCGGGAAGAACTTCAGTTGTTGTACAGGACTAAGAGGGAGGGGGGCGGTTCCTGCAGGGAAGCTTGATCAAATCACAGGAAACAAGAAATCATGAATTTGGCTCCTTCATTTTGCCAACTCATTTGGAGGCCGACGTTCATCAACATTAAGGCTGCTTTAAAAGGAAGTATATTATTAGACTTACTATCAAGCCCTAAGAGATGATGTGATTAAGATGATAAGAAACCAGACTCGCTCTTCCCTGCTCTGCTGGACAGTCTTTCAGACACAAGGGAGACAGAGTCTTCCGGGCCATGGAAGCAGGTGGGCTCAGGAATCTGCCAGACTTGCTCAGCCACTTCCCAACTAAGGCAAGTCACTCACCCCTCCAACGCTCCTCATTCTTCTGTAAAATGGGTACAGGAACAAACGTGTAAGATTCCTACAGCATTAAGTGTCAAGCACGCAGCACAGTGATTGTCATAAACAAAATGTCCAGATGGTTAGTTATCCTTTTTTCTGCTACGTCCAGAGTATAATAACTTTCTACTTTCACTGAAATTTGGGGGAAGCTGCATTAGATGTTCTCCCTAATTAGAGCTGATCCTTTCCACCTAGAACTGTGACGAGGAATTCTTTTTTTTTTCTGTGAAAATATAGAAAATATAATACTTCAGAATGTAGCATTCCAAAATCCTTTTTCCTAACAATTACTCCAGAATAGATATGACCCATATGGTTTGGGTTTAACGATTACTAACACTGACATAGTGCCAGGCACTCAAAGTGTTTACCATATGTTAACTCATTTAAAATTCATAATAATCTTCTGAGGTAGAACTGTCCTCATCCCCATTTTACAGAGCAGGACACTGAGACACAGAGCTGTTTAGCAACTTGTCCAGGCATCAGAGCCAAGCCAGGACCCACATGAGGCAGGGAGGTTCCAGAGTCCACACGGGACCTCTGTTTTGTGTATTTATTTGGGGGACGGGGAGAGGAAATGCAGAGAGGGGAGACAGAGGAAAACAAAACAAAACAAAAAACAAAACAAAAAAAAAGCCAACCTTCTAGGAGACTCTCTTCATGCCCAGAACACACACACATATACTGAGAAGAAAATTTCAATGGTGAACACATCACCAAGTCCATTCTCGCTGGCTGGTTCTTCAAGTACAAATGTTCAATTTCTTATTAAAAGGGCAGTATTCTTCTAGAGCTACTTGGAGAAGTAGGGGAAAAGAGGAGCCTGGGCACCAAACAAAAATGGCGTCATGCAGAAGCGAAGAAAGAGGAGACCGGGCAGAGCCGTCGCTAGAGAGAAGAGTGTGAATTCCAGACGTTTCTCCCTCTGCAGGAACAGTCCCTGAAGTATTCTTCAAGATGATGTCTTCACACGTGAGGAAAGCCAGAATAACAGTGGCTGCTACATTATGGAAATACAGGTGCTCGGCCTGCACAAGTTCATTACCAACGGTCATCAAATCTTCATTCATCGTTACATATTATTCCCATTTTAGAGGCAAGGCGAAGACATACAGTGTTTTGCCCCAAGCCACAGAATTATATAACTGAATTTATTATATAATTGAGATTCCAGCTTCTAGATGCTATGATGCGCTAAGCAGTCCAATGAGGTCCCTAAAAGACAACCATCTCCCCTGTCGCACAGAGAGACCCTTGAGAATTGGGATGGGTGACCACTGCAGCCAGCAAGAAGACGTGTACCTATGTACACAAGGAGGGGAATAACAAAAATTAATGTATTTACTGTTGTGGTTACATTGCAGCTGCATTGCGAGTAGTTCCCAAAATACAACTGGTTTTTTTAATATTTTTAAAAGATTTTATTTATTCATGAGAGAGAGCACGTGTGCAAGAGAGCACGGGCGGGGGGAGGGGCAGAGGGAGAGGGAGAAGCAGGCTCCCCAGAGAGCAGGGAGCCGGATGACAATGATGCAGGCCTCGATCCCAGGACTCCGAGATCACGACCTGAGCTGAAGATAGACGCTTAACCAACTGAGCCACCCATGCACCCCCCAAAATACAATTTAGTGCTTTCTTAATACAGCCCAAAGAAAAAAGGAAAACTAAAGAAGAATTTGGCATTTGTGGGAAACCTGGATGTGAGAAACTGACACGCTAAGCCATTTGGAATTTGGAAGGGCGAATAACCTTGACATCTCCCATGAGAAAACCTCCTGGAGATGCTGCCTCCATCACCTTCTCCCAAAAAAAGGGGGTTTTGAAGGAAAATAAATTTGGAAGGAAAATAAATCCCATATTTTGTGTTAAAAAAAAAAGTCTAGGTCGCTAGGTGTAGACAATGGGAAGCTCACTGATACAAACACATTAAAAATTGCTTCACGTTGTCTTCAAGCTCTGTTTCAGAACCAAGAACCGGCCTCACGGGCGACAAGGTAGTGACGCTCCATGCCTGAGGTGGCTGCACCTATTACAGCGAAGCAGAGACAGCCCAGCTGAAAAACCCTCATCGAATGACACCGTAGAACTCTGCACTTTAATGTGCTGGAAAGACAAATCTGAACAACTGGTCCACAGGCTGGATTTCACTCAGCCCTTTGTCTGATAGCTGAATAAAAGAATGGATTTTAATAATTGAACCACTGCTGTTCGGTCACTATTTTTTCATGATAGCTCAGGACATGCTGAGGCCAAACTGACAGAGATTTTTTCCAGCAAGACTTGCTAAATTTTTCAGCGAGTGGTACTGGGGGAGAGGGGGGGACACCGGATGTGAAGTGAGATGGAGTCACATCTCCAGGCAAGAGGGTGGGAGGCAGCTCAGGTCCACGCCCCAGGTCACCTGAGGGTCCCTGCAGGCCTCGTCGTCAGGGCACGACAGGCTGATGAAAATGGTAGTAAGCTCTGGAAAAAAACAAACCCGACAAACCGAACCATGGTTTGGATTCTAAACCCTCCCTTTAGACACATTCGTAAGGAACTGGAAAGCGATTTTCCAGGCTTACTCGACACTACCGGGCTCTGGCTTACCAAGGAAAGGTGAAGGAAGGTAGGTTTCCAAACTCAGGGTGGAATTTGCTATTTTTCCTCAAAAAGGAAAAAGATGAGGCAACAAAGAGTAAAAATATAGATGAAGTAAAATGAATTCACCTAAAATAAAGAGGGGCTCCAAGGGCAGGCTCCTTTGGCAGGTATTTTGTCAAGACAGATTTGTTCAGTACCGAAGACCCAAGTACTGAGATAAAAAGGGAGCCTGAGGGTTAGATGAAGACCGTGCTTGTGAGAATGCTGAGACTCTAGCTTTGTTCATGAGAGATGGAAATTCGTGATAAAACGAAGGTTATCACCAGCCAGGCGTTCACTGCGACAGTCCTTTGATGAGTATTTCCCCGAAAACACTCTAAGCTACCAGGAGATCCCAGGGACACCCTCTCACCAAGAAGACACACTTACAAAAATCTTTCCACCAACAAGAGACTGAAAGTACCACCGGAAGAATTCTGGGCATCCCCCCCCCGCCCCCCGCTTGGTGAATCCCCTCCCCACAGCTTATAAAGCAGTGAAGAAAGTCCTTTCATCTCCACTGTTTGTGTGGGACACTATCTGGCTGCTCACTCCTGCCCCCACAACCCCAGCATGAGTTCATTCTTCTCGACCACTCAGGTACTTGAATAAAACCAAGTTTGAGAGCGCTGAGTTTAGCCGGTAACTTCAAGGCACACCTGACTACAGCCAGGAGGAGGAGGGAGACAAGCAGGAGATGCTGTTGGTACCGTCACTTCCTGTCCTGCGCACTCCAGGCCGGCACCAGCCTGAACACAAGGCAAGGGTTCTGTCTGCCTTTTCACTTGGGAATTCTCCCTCTCTCCCCATCAGCATGCGCCCGCCTCCCCTCATTTCAAGGATAGGCCCGTGATGGTGCCCCACTCCCCTGTCCACAGCCATGGGCACGGGACCCAGGCCAAAGGAATCCCTTTCCTAAGACTGATCTAGCCACAGTCGAAAAAAGAGGGTCTCCTTCTTTCTGGCTGGGTGAACGCTGTTAAGGGCTGCTGTAGCCACCTTTCAGACCCCAGAGAAAACGAGGCCAATATACAGAGCACACTGGAGTCCCCACAGAAGCCAGCTCCCCCCTTGGACTTCCCTAGTATGTAAGTCAACAAATTCCACGTTTGGCTTGAGCTACTCTGAGGGAGGGGGGGATGTACAAGCCCCAATTTTCCCCAAGAAAATGGTTGTTTTTTTTTTAAATAGGAATAAGAAAAAGTTTATATCTAATAATATACTCAGTTACCATTTCCGGTAAAAAGGATTCCCCATTTGCACAGGAAATAATTTGTCACAAATACATTCATAAAATAGCCACTTGTGTTTTGCAGAAAACTGTTCTAACTTGATACTTACAATCTTGTCAGTAAATGGTTTAATTACAAGGTTCCAAGTTATCCTTTAATGTATTGTAACACTCCGGTACATCTGAAGGAGCACATCGAATACTTATTAGAGAATTGTATCATGTCAGACAGGACATGGTAGCACGAAAAAAAAATAACCACCAAAGATGTTTCACAATGGACTGTTCCCAGGCTTGAGCCTCATAAAGACTTATAGAAAGGACAGAGTAGGTCTTGCTCTGAATAAACGTTCCATCAGAATAAGAAAAGCTCCTTTAAAACTCCACACACACAATAGCACAACCAGAGGTCTAAAAGCAGCATTTACATGCCCTGGGAGATCCAAGCCCAAGCCATCCTTGGAGACCAGCTGCCGGGATGCTGACTTCCCCGCTGGCTTATGCACAAGCCGAGCTCTGGCCGGGTCCACCACGCAGCCACCAGCCCCTGCAAGCTGGGGGCTTCTGCAGCCGCTCAACAGGCAATTCGTGCAGCCCTAGCCAGAAGCGGCAAGTTCGCTCAGGCCACACACTGATGAGGTTTATCAGACGTGGTGGGAATGATCAGGGCGGTTATTCCATTTCATAAATAAGGCAACCCTCACAGGGATCAGTTCAAAATTTATTTTGATGACACAGGAAATACATCCTTAAACTGACAGAGCTCACGGACCTCTGACCTTTCATGGCTTTGAAACCTGTCTGAGGCCAGTCTGCTCCCCAGACGGATCCCCTCCTCAGGAGCCGCCTCCGGGTTGCTCCCCTCCCTGGTACAAACCCCCCACTTCTGCCTCACCACTGACTCCTACTTTTTTTGCACATCTGCCTCCTATGATGGGCCTCAAGCTCTAGGAGAGCAGGGCTGGGGTTTTACTGACCTCGATTCCCGGCCCCGATTCTAATGGAACTTGACAGGCTGCCTCACAAATAAATACTTGTTAAATGGATAAATCGTATTTCCTTTCACTTTGTTGTAAAAACAAAAGGAAGAAAATGATTAAAAAAAAAAATTCTTGCTATTAGGATCTCAATAAAGACATTCTAAAAATGTGAGGGAGCCCAACGCAGGCTGAGGGGTCATGTGAAACAATCTAGGCATTTGTTCTTGATACAAGAGAAAGAGCTGAGTTTTTGATAAAAGAAAAAAATTCTAACGTTACAGATCCTGATTCTTCTCCCACCTTCATGGTTTCTCGCCGGCATTCTTCAATTTCTCTGGGTTCAGACACTGGCGGTTCCCTCCTAACAGTGGATCTGAAGGTAACTCAAGTAATTCAGGTCAGTTTGGGGCCAGAGACCAGGTCCGGAGCACGTCTGCTCTGGCTCTCCGCTCTCCGCAGGCTGGCCGCGCTGACAGGGGGCCGGTGGCCCTCCAGCCATCTCTGCCACCTGTCCTCAGAAGCCCGCCTCTTGCAAATCACAGCTTCCACCCCAAATGCATTCCTTTTCTCCACTCATGAGCTGTTCATTCACGACCAGTGAAGCGGGGAACGAGCAGGACGACAGAACACAGGACCCTCTGTCAGCGGCCCTCCACAGGCACTCCAGCAGCCCCTGGGGCTCTGGGCTCAGAACAAAGACCCCAGCGCGGGGCCCACAAGGGGGGCAGACACGTGGCCCCAGGCAGGCAGGTGACTTCTGCTAAGTCAGTGGCCTCAAACGGGGAGAGAAGCACCGTGGGGAATCCCTGGATTGGCCTGCAGCTCACAGGGCCCCGCAACAGGGGGTGTTTCTCACCCCTCCTGGAATTCCCCAGTACCCCCAAGAAATGATCCAGTCGCTGGTAAAGGCAGAGCCCCCCGCTGTGAGGGTGCTGTCGGCGTGTTGGTGAACTGCGTATTTATCGCTGTCGACGGAATGCTTGTGTCCCCCCACCTCCATGTGTTGCAGCCTAATCCCCAGTGTGATGGTATTTGGAGGTGCGACCTTTAGGGGCAATTAGCTCATAAGGGTAGAACCATCAAGAATGGGATTAGTACCCTTAAGAAAGAGACCCCCGAGAGCTCCTTCCCCACTTCTGCCAGGTGAGCGCAAAGCATAAAGACACCCATCTATGAGCAGGAAGTGGGCTGGCCCCAGCACCTGGATCTCAGACTTCCCAGCCTCCAGAACCCTGAGAAATCAGTGTTCGTTATCTAAACCTAAACAGTGTCCGGTATTGTGTTAGAGCGGCCCGAACAGACTAAGACATTTACTAACACTGACGCGCACGAGTGTATCCCTCCCACCTACCACCCCACAACCGCCACCCCCCTTCCTCGGCCAAACCTGAGACTTCCCCTGAGGTTTCTACGTCCGTGGAGCTCACACCCATCCCTCCATCCACCGCATTTCATGTGCCTGTGTTCCCTGAGCGACTGGGCATGCCCTGGAAGGGTGACGTAATTATATTGTTTTACGTGACTTTTGAAATGCTCACTCCATGTCTGTCTCACTGGCAGGGATTCTATTGTCTCACATTCCTTTTTTTTTTTTTTTTTTTGATCACCCAAAGCATCTAACAGAGGTCCTCACGTAGAGCGGGTTCTCCATGATGCGTCCGCCAAATTCCTCTTAAAGTTTAATTGCTCAGGTTATTGCCCATTTCCCCCAATTGTTCCCTCCATCCGTGACCAAGACATTCATTTACTGGCAAAACTGAAAAGTTAACTATTGCTTACTTTTACTTGAGGGAACGTGGGAAGGATGAGCCTAGAACACAAACTCTTAAGAAAGCCAGGATAAATGATGCAAGAACTTAACATTACTCTGGGGATTTCATCATTCATTCACAAAACGCGCTCAGCTGGGGAGGGGCGGTGGTAAAGCCATCACCTCTGTCCCCAAGAACTCGCAATGAACAGAGGAGAGAGAATATAGGAGCAGAAAGGTGGAACCGAAGTTCCAGGCGTGCTGTGAACGTCAGTGCACGTGGGCTCCGGCACACGCAGCAGGTGCTGCTCGCAACGCTCTTCATGGGCCCCGCTGCTCCGCGGATGTCAGGTTTCAGCCGCCTGTAAGAAGCCCTCCCTGACCAACTAGTTTAAAGTAAACTAGGCTTCTCCCTCACTCCCCCTTCCTCACAGCACACTTCTGAGCTTCTGACACATCTGTAACCCTGGGTTTCTTGGTTCCCTGCTCATGTCTGTCTTTCTAGAACAGAAGCTCCATGAAGCTGGCCTATCCTTTGTGCCCCTTTGTACCCAGCACAGTGCCCTGCACAGAAGGTGTGTGTGGACAAAGGAATGCTCTGAGGATACAAATGCCTGGAGGGCCAAGGTCAGAAAAGCTGTCCTACGTCAGAGGAAGTTCATGGCAGCAAACAGCCACCCAGAGAACAGGAGAGTCAAGCCCACCCGAGTGGTTCATCTTGCTCCCTCCTTTTACTTGCATAAAATGCGAAGAGCTGCCACTTAACAGGGTCATTGTCAATGCCCCTAGCACACCGCCTGGTACTCAGGGCCCGAGCAATTACTGCCACTTCCTCCCTCTCCTCTTGAGCCAGGGGATCTGGAGAACACACACGCGAAGCATCAATTTCTCCTCAGCACGATCTAAGGGGCCCAGGTCACCAAGGAGGGTGGGCACAGAAGAGGGGGGAAGGGGATTCCAGGAACAGAGTGCAAGCTCCAGCTTACACTGAACTGGGATGGGACTGGGAGCTGGGGTGCTTTCCACACTTAACCCCCCACCGGCCGTTCAAGTAACTGTTCCACGTCCCTGCTCCATTCATCATCATTTCTTCCATCAGGGACGATAACCCAGAGAGATTCAAGACCCAACCTCCAAAAACAAAGGACACGCACAGGTACCTCTCAGGAGTCCTGGGGCGTGGGAGCAGGGTGCCTACTCTAACGTGTAATACATTTTTTAAAAACATTACCTCTCATTTACGCACGAATTTTACATTTGAACTGAGATGTCTGCAGTGGATCTGTTTAAACCATGCAAATGTGGTGCCAATTTTAATGTATTATTATCTTTTGAAATGCAAAGGGAGTAGAAATGAGAACTCCACAATTCTAATTCTGAATACATGTAATATAAATCACGAAATGCTGGAAGTTCTTTATCCCTGGATATTGGTAATTGAAGGAAAATTGGGGGACAGGGGGGCATTTTCTCCTTCAATTTGCAACTCTCCCAAAAAGATTCTGCAGTACAGCCAAAGATAATGTACCATAAATATTCATGATCAAAAGGAAAAAGGGATGTATGAAAGCCTGCATAATGCCCCCCGCAAAGATATTCATGTCTTACTCCCTGGAACCTGTGAATGTTATTTAATATGGCCAGGACTCTGCCTATGTGACAAAGTTAAGGACCTTGAGATGGGGAAATTATCCTGCATTCCCTGAATGAACTCAACATGAAGCCCCAGCGTCCTTAAAGGAGAGGGGCCAAGGGAGACTGACTCCAGAGGAAAAGGTGGGATGAGGGTGGGAACAGACTGGACTGATGTGTTTTCAGAATGGAGCATAAACCAAGGAATGTAGGCAGACACCAGAAGCTGAAGAAGACAAGGAAACACATTCTAGGATTCCTAGAAGACTCCAGGAGGAAGAGGCCCGGCTGGCATCTTGATCTCAGCCCCATAAGACTCATTTTGGACTTCCGACCTCCAGGACTGGAAGAGAAGCAATCTGCTTAAGTCTGTGGCAATTTGTTACAGTGGCAACAGTAAACTATAGTATGACGGTTTGATTCAAGTGCTTCATCATAAAGCTAGCTGAAAAAGAATAATTATAAATTTTCACACTCAAGCATGTAAACTTCTAAGTCTGACCTAATAAGTGCTGTGTGCCTTTTTCCTTTGCAAAAGCTAGAGCTCTGGTTCCATTTCAGACCAAGACCCTCCCATCATTATTATAGTCAAGATGTAAGTGGAAATCTGTATTCTACTTTTATTCTATTATCAAAGCATGTTTTCTTGAATCTTATAGTGTGTTTAGTTCTTCGATATAATTCTTATTACATATTCAAGATATTCAAAATATCTTTTGGGGGATGTCTGGGTGGCTCAGTCAGTTAAGCATTCAACTCTTGATTTCAGCTCAGGTCATGATCTCAGGTCCTGAGACTGAACCCTCGTTAGGCTCCCAGCTCAGCCAGGAGTCAGCTTGAGCTTCTCTCCCTCTGGCCCTCGCTCCACTCATGCATGTGCTCTCTCTCTCTCAAATAAATACACCTTTAAAAAATATATCTTTTGGAATTGACTCCACTCTAATTCTAAAACAGGAGTAAAAAACACAGCAATTCATCATCAAACTTTAACGAATACAATTTGTCTATGGTCTACTCTGTGTCTCAGGCTGTATTTGTTGGCTGAATGATATACACAGAAGTTTGAAGGAGAACTCAAAATTAATTAACTGTATTAATTGTATACCCATGGCTTTCTCTCCACTTCTAGAAACTGTTTCAGTAATAACGCACCAGTTTGATCAATAAAGAGATGACTCACTGAGAGAATGGGTAAACATGTTAGCTGCCCCAACTTACCCAGGACCTTAAACTATGTTTACCCTAGAAACACCCGAAGCATTGATAAACAGAATAATAAAGAAGGAAAAGAGAATAGCCCCATATTTGCTTAATAAGAATAATATGTAACAGCTTGAAATTCTAGAGAAAATAAATTCAAGCCACTTTGTAGCAGAGTGCTTCGATTATATGCCTTGAGTTGTGTTATCTTCTAGCGACTATAAAAAGCTACAAGAAATGGTTACTCTTACTTGCTAGTCTGCTGGTGGTGGCACCACTGGTGTTGAAATTCACATGTTCTTTCATGTGTCTGTAGGTAGCTTAAAGCAAATGCCTAAACATACACTTCCTCTTGGCAACCCAGGTTTTCAACATGGGAAAAGGGAGATATAAATGCAGAATTAGGGAAATGTGAGGAAGGGCCCAGTGAAGGTGGATTTGATTGGGAGAGTATTAGTATGAATTAATACCTTTTTTCTTAAATTTACGTCCTAGACCTGTCTACAGAAAAGGCCTAGAAACGAGGACACCACATTAGCAAAGAGCACACAGGGTACCCAGATCTTGATTTCTAAGCACCATTCCCATGAAAAGGAACCAGGCTCCAGGAGAGATGCCTGGTTCCAAATACGTGGCAATGAAAGCACAACGTGAATCTGGGAATTATAGCATCCCTTTAAAAATGGAGCGATCTTAAGGTTTTCACCTAAGTGACCAAACTTGGAGTTACCCAAGGAGGGATAATTTAATTATACCCGCCTCCTGATGTGATTAAATAAGTATACAACATCACTCTGGACAAAGATGTTCAGCCTGAATCTAATAATTACGAAACAAGGAGACAAACCCAGAACGTGGGACACAGGTCATTCATGACTACTAGTCCAGAGTTTGGAAAGAAAGGACAGTTTCCTGACAAACAGAAAGTAGCAAAAGCTCTATTCGCGACCAGCAGAGACTGAAGAAGCATAACCAAAAGAAATGCATGAACACTAACTGGGCAGGGAGGGCATAAAAAGACATTTTTGGACAACTGGGAAAATTTAAAAAGGAAGTGGATATTATCTAGATAGCATTGTTGAATTAATGTCAATTTTCTGCAGGGTGATACTGGCATTGTGGTTAAGAGGAGACTGTCTTCATTCTTAGGAAATGCCTGAAGTATTTAGGGATAAATTTCATGATATCTGCAATTTATGTTCAAACGGCTCTACATGGGAAAAAAAATGTACGTGAATAATGGATAGTTAGTCTAGGTGAATGAAAAGAATGTAGAAAACGTCACTGAATTGTCCTTCTCGTTTTTCTGTAGGCTTAAACATTTCAAAATTTAAAAAGTTGGAAAAAGTTCCAAGGAAAGGGAATTTTAAATGTCTTCAAAACCTCATGGCATTATTTTGCCCTAAATTGATTTCTGCTAATTACTATGTCTGCTTGAAGATATCTACGGTAGTAACAGCAGCAACAGTATTAAAGAATCGAAGAAAGTGGAGCACCTGGGCCGCTCACTGCAATAAGTGGCCAACTCTTGATTTTGGCTTTGGTCATGATCTCAGGGTCTCGAGTCAAGCCCCATGTTTTTGGGCTCTGCACTCAGTGGGAGTCGACTTGATTCTCTCTCTCCCCCCCTCCCCCAACTCACACTCACACGTGCTCTTTCTCTCTCCAAAGTAAATAAATAAAATCTTTTTCTAAAAAAAAAGAATCAAGGAAAGAGTATTTTATAGATTATAAATGATTTTAAAATAACAATTAAATGGGTTATGGCCAGTTTAAAATAACATGGCATATTTATAAATAATAATAGCCAAAGCCACCGTGCTAAATACTTTTTCCGTATTATCTCACTTACTCTCATAATGCTTGAGATAGGTACTATCATCATTCCCACCTTATAGCTGCAGAAATTCGGGCTTGAATGGTCACATAGCTACTATATTATCAGGGCTGTGATGTGAACTCAGGTAGTCTGACCCAACTTTTTTAAGTGTATAAACTTGCATTCATGAAAAAAGGAAATCAGTCGTCAGGAAACAAAAGATTTGTACACATTTTGAGAGGATGAATATAGCCAGAAGAACATGCAACCAGAAAAGAACAGAGTGCAGAATGCCTAAAAAAGGCACAGTCTGAAAACAAAAACAAAAGCAAACAAACAAAAAAGAGCTACTGGTATTTAAAAAGAAGGTTGCTAAGTAAAAACTTCAGTAGGAGAGTTAGAAGATAAAACTGGAAATCTCTCAGAACACAGAGCAAAAGGACAAAGAGATGAAAAATGAAAGAAAAGACAAAAAGACGGAGGATTAATCCAGGAAGCCTAACATCTCACTAATAGAAGCTCGAAAGACCACAGAAAAGTGAAGAAAGAAAGGAAAAGAAGCACTTATCAAAGGAAATAATGTAAGAACACTTCCCAGAGCAGAAGAGAGATGTGTGTTGAGACTTCAAGATTGTGCCACTTGTCACTGTATTGCCTCGCAGCCGCCCATCCACCCCATTTCCCTCCTTGATGACCCTGGAGCTGGACGTGGGGAAGGTTTCTCCTTCGCCAGCTGACATCGGGCAAGAGGAAGGGCTTCTCTGTGCGGTGCGCTCTTGCCAGCTTGCTCGCGCTGCGCCGTGGCCGGGAGCACGCAGAATGCCCCAGAACATGCGCACCAGTGAGGCTCGGCCTGAGCTCCTTGCAGGTGGATTCCAGAAGTCTGGCAGGCACCCAGCAGGCGGCTTCCCACCGACGCGCAACAGCAGCATGCCTCAATGTTCCCCAGGGAGAACTTACAGGCAGGCACCCAGCAAGGTGGGCAGGCACCCTGGGGGGCTTCCTAGCAAGTTCCATTGCCACCTCTGTGGGCAGCATCCCACTTGGGCCTGCATGCAGCACCTCACCCACCTGCCCTGGTACCAATGGACCACAAGGCATGCCCTCTCCAAGGGGATGACTCTCAGCTTTGGGGCTAGGCGAGGGGCAGTCCCTTCCCAATCTGATCCTGCATCAGTCCTAGAGGAAGCAGCTGCCCCCTGTGTCTGCCATTCCTGTATCCTTTACTGGTTCTCTTTCCCCCTTAGCAGTTAATCCCTCAGTACTAATCAATAATTCTTTACACTTGCCCTACCCGAATTCCTGTTTGATTTTTGTCTCCTGAAGAGAACCTGATACACCCACTGACTACTAAATACAATAAATGAGAAAAGACTCACACACAGACACTTGACTATGAAATTGCAGAACATTAAGGAATGAAGAAAAAGAGAGACACTCTAGGAGCTTCCATAAAGGAAACAAGAATCAGTCAAAAAGATGTTTAAAAAAAAAAATCAGACCAGCACGTGACTTTTCACATCAGCAACTACAGGGCAAAATTTTTGATATTTAGAGAAAAAAAAAATTTAAAACCTATAAATCCATACCAATCACAGTGAAGAACACTTTCAACCGTACAAGACTCAGAAAATTTACTTCAATCTGAGGAAGGCATGTGAGATTATATTCCACCAAAATGAGAGGAAAAAACAAGAAAGGGGAAACACAGCACACAAGAATGGTAGACCAAAGCCTAGAATTCCAGGAAAACGAGCAGGAGCAGATAGAGGAAGCAATGAAACACCCAATGAGTGGGCTCCGGAAAGGACGTCTTCGAGAGGGATGCACTTATTTTGAGCAATGGACAAATGAGTTAAAACCTCGAGATTATTAGGTATACAGTAAAGACGACATGGTCTTCCCTCGGAAGGGAGGGGGAAAAAGTCAGATCAATAAAAACTCAAGAGCAACCACCACCAACAAAATATAAGACATGATCCAAACATGCCACGATTCTGAGCGCCTGGTGAAACTGAACAGAGGAAACCATCTGAAATCCACATTAGAAATGTCCTCCTTTGAGCGCTGCTGCAGTTGTGATATCGGAATTACGGGGAGAGGAGTACAACTATAGCACCCTTCTTGGCTCTCCCACAGACAGTATCTATCTGAACACAGTCATTGGCTTGTAGCCTTGACACTGAACCTCTGGAATAAGCAAAGCAAATTATGCCAGTTAGAGAAGGCAAATGTCATCAGCTTCAACACTTGAAAGTAAAGACACAGCTGAGAAAGTTGAAAGATGGACAAGTGGAAAAAATGAGGCAGACAAAAGGTAGCAGTACTTAGTACCCAAATCTCACCAAATTTGAGATAAAGGGGGGTAAGCAGGTGGAACAAAACAGAGTGACTTCAGAATATTACAATTGCAGTAGTAAAGAATAGAGTTCATACGGTGATAAAACTAAGAAGTTACACATGCCTCCGTGTGTGTGTGTGTGTGTGTGTGTGTGTGCACTTCACCTATCATAGCAGAGAGTCAACAGATAAAACTCAAAGCAGATACAGCAAAACAGCCGAGCAAATCTGTTAGCAGAGTTCCAGAAGTAATAACCACTAATAGAATTAACAGGAACCATTAAAAATGTGTTGCCTCTGGAAAACAAGACTCTCTTTTTCATTATCAGTGCTTCTCTACCACCGGATTTTTCTCAGCCATGTTCATCAATTGCTGTGATGTTTAGAAAATAACCGTCTAGTGCCAGAGTCGACAGATGGCAGCCGATGGCAAATATGTTAGGCGTTGTGAGCCACGCGGGTCTCTGGCAGCTATACAGCTCTGCCACTGTAAAGTGAACAATCTGTAAATGGATGGGTGTGACTGTTCCAATAAAACTTTATTTACACAAACAGGTGGCAAGCCGGCCTCAGCCTTCAGGCTGTCGTTTGCTGAACCCTGATTTAGTCCAGCGTTTCCCAACCTACATACTACAAGACACTCCGATGTATTTAGGACTATGCCTCCAAAACAAGGGAGAGAGATTCCACGATCAAAGACTTGAGAAAATGCTAGGTTAAATAAGCCTGAACAGTCTTCTTGACTCCAGGATACAGCCCCGAAAGTGCTGATGAGCTCTGAATACCCGACATGGAAGTAATCTGGAGCGCACAACATTTCTCCAACCTGTCTGGATACGCTGGAGGAGCAGTAAAGGCCACTGGTGGTCAGCGGAACGTTTAGGAGACAGTGTCATAATCCAATTCCTACCCTGTAAAGATGAATACACGAAACTGGGCAAGTGGCATGTGACTTGCCCAGAGCTCCTTGACCAGACGGTGTCAGAATGAGAGTCGGGGCCAGCACAGGGTGCTTGCTGCCTCGCCACCAGGCTGGCCATTGAGGTGCCTACAGAAGAAATCAGCGCAAAGCTAGTAACCTCTCTATCCTGAGTGACTTCAGGGGACACACTTCAAAACACTGTAATTACATCAATGCAACAATACTTAAACCTCAAAAAGCTGCAGACTTTGGGGCTAGATTTTATTATTTCCTTTAGAAATATCATGATGTGAGCTGAAGTGGATAATGGGTCTCATTCACTAAGAATCTGTTTCTCATCTCTATCATGGGGGGGAGGGGCATAGAAACAACAGAAAATAAAAAGGAACAAAGTAAACTTTTCCCTCAACTTTTTTGTGATTCCAGCACATATTATTCGGCGGTACTAAGCATACTTATATGTTATGGCATGTAAGTATTAAGCTCTGTCTGAATGCGCCACGCCGTACAAAGCACACAGCGTGTGTGTGGGAGATAAAGCAAGCTGAGGAGGGTCGGGGGTAAAAGAAAATGCCTGGGGAAACCTAATTTCCGCGAAGATAGTACTGAATAGGAAAGCGAGCAACCTACTCCCAAACAGGGATGTTCAGGATATAAACTGGAAAAAAAAAAAAAAACACACACACACACAGGTGGTGCTGGCAAGAAGGGGTCCAAAAGAATTGGGTATCCCTGCTCTGAAAACAACATCCTGGTTCATGAGGTGGTTTCTGACTCTTAGAATGTCGTATAGCATTTTCTTTTAATTCATGAATCACTGTTCCATTTTCTTCATGTAAGAACCTACCTTCATAGCCTGTGATCACTAACAGGGAGGGAGTTGTAAAATCATTCTTGGCTGACTTAACTAAGGGAAGCTTCCCCTACGCTCTCACTAATGGTGGGAAAACGCAACCTGCTTCTTCCAGAACCATGGGAATGCTACCTCTGCTGACAGAATTCCCAACCAACTCTGTCCAGGTCAGACTGCTCCAGGGGTCATCGCTTAGTAGCCCATGGGAAGGGGAAGAGGAATTGCAGCTGACCTACAAACCTCACCCTGGCCCTGGCCCAGTAGCACAACCCACAGACCGTCCCTGGGGCCACAGTTCCAGCTCTGAGACTTGTGCTAATGGCGTCACATGGTGGGAGGTCATCAACCCTCAACCTTTGAGGCACGGTCATCAAATCCTTTGGAGACCACTAATTATCCAAGACTTCCTTTGCTACCCTCCTAAAATTCCCGGCGCGCTATGGGGCCAGACAAGGAGGAAGCAGCTGCAGGGCAAGAAAGGGGAGACCCCACCCCATCTAGGTGTTGATATAAGGTCCCTAGATTTAAATGCAAACCAGCCCCTGGCCTGCCCTGCCCAGTACAATCTGTTTAAAATGTGGCAAGAGCAACTGAGGAACAGAACACTTTAATTAATTTCACTTTAAAAAACTGAAGTAGTATAAAAACGTTTCTGCATTAGGCACGAATGTATCACTTTAAAAAGATTACATTTCACTTTAAATGCTCTATTGCCTATGATGGTATTGGTCTATTGCCGTGTCAGTGTATAAGCATATCCTTGATCTACCTGGTGTTAAGAAGATGATTCATGGGGGCGCCTGGGTGACGCAGTCGTTAAGCGTCTGCCTTTGGCTCAGGGCGTGATCCTGGCATTATGGGATCGAGCCCCGCATCAGGCTCCTCTGCTATGAGCCTGCTTCTTCCTCTCCCACTCCCCCTGCTTGTGTTCCCTCTCTTGCTGGCTGTCTCTATCTCTTCAAATAAATAAAAAATAAAATCTTTAAAAAAAAAAGATGATTCATGATTCAATCTAAACGATTTTTTTACACACTCATATACACTGTAATGTGTCTACGTGAATATTTTATACAGACAGCACATTACAGCGATAATTATGTAACTCCTAGTTGATAAGTA
Source organism: Ursus arctos (assembly GCF_023065955.2). NCBI lineage: Eukaryota > Metazoa > Chordata > Mammalia > Carnivora > Ursidae > Ursus > Ursus arctos. Next base: position 8,430,423 of record NW_026622986.1, read on the forward strand.
AATCAAAATATGTGTTTTAATTAAATAGATAATTTATTTTTCTAGCTTATAAAATAAAATGATCAAATTTTCAAATTTAAAACAAAAACAATTTAAATCAAATTTACTATTGATATAAAATCAAGTGGAGATACAAAAGCTAGTACTGTAATTAGAACATAAGGGAAAAAAGGGACTGGAAGAAATAAAAAATGTCATGATCAATACCAACTGCAATTTGCTGTGGCAGAGAAAAATGAAAAAAGCTGTTTATTGCATCAAACAATCAAAGATGGTAAAGGAGACAATTTAACAGATAATTAAACAGATTATTAAAGGACAATTTCAACAAAGACACAGTGAATGTGATACAAAATTTCCTTTCAATGGTCAAAAAGGGACCAGTGAAACTAGTCTCCTGAAATCAGAATTAAAAACCGAAAAATAATTTTAAATGATTTTTAACAAAATCTGAGCTTATAATTTTGGCCAGCTATAAAACATCTCAGATTCTTGAACAATAACAACAATACACACACACACATACACACACACACACATGCACATGGAGAGATGGTAAAAAAAATGTATTTAGTTATGGAAATTGTTAGAAAATTACAAGGAAAAGATAAAAAAAGATACTGCACAGAAAGTGAAAGATTTTAAATTAAACCACTGAATAATTACCCATAGAATACAAGATCTTTCTAATAATATCAAAGAAAAATAAATTCAAAATTCGAAAAATCACAAGAAGTTTTCTGTAGCATTAGATGAGTCATGCAATATAAGAGACATTGCCAAATTAGTACTTTGGGTGCATTTTTGTCTCAAATGACTTCCAACGTATAAAAAAAAATGTTGTCAATTCACAGCTGAAAAAACTGAACTCGTGATATAGACATCTTTGAATCTTTTCCATCTGTCAAAGAAGAATTTTCACTAGATAAGAAAATACAAAGCTTCTATCATAATAGTGCTCCAGCTATGTTGGGTCAAAAATCCAGACTTACTAAACTTTTAAAATAGGAGACTGGTATTTTTCTGTTAGTGCTTCATTCTACTGTTCGATATTCATTTCTAGCAGGTTTTCTTAAGCACAGCCTCTGAAAACTGTCATGGATATCACAGGTAGAATTGTTTAGTAGATACACATAAATGCTATGAATTACTATCGGTTTCTAGAATTGCTGAAAGAAATGGAAAATAATTAATGCAATAATCACGTGTTCTCTGCAAGGAGATCTTTGGTTGGGTCATGGAAAAGTTTTACTAAGATTTACCTTATAGTTAACTCCAGTTCGAGATTTTCATTAACAAAAAGAATCTTGCCAAATACTCAGTAAAGACAAAAAAAAAAAAAAAAACATGGCAGTGTGATTTTCGTTTTCTCATATGAACAAGCTAAATTGGAAGCTCCAATAAAAGGAAAAGCTTATTTATGACCTTGCCAAACAAGTATGAAAATGTGAATCAAAATTGATACTTTTCATAAATCAAAAATAATGTTTTATACATTTTTGTAACTTGCGTCAATATGCAGAAGATCTCATTGAAATCAAAAGCATTATATAAATTGTCTTCAAAATCCACAGGAAAAACTTGAAGAATACTTTATGGAGATATTAAAATTTAGAATTCATTTTTAATTTTTATACTATCCCTTTGAATTGAATGTTAACAGTTCTGAGTTGGCATAAGAGTTAATGAACTTACATAACTTAAACAGACATAGCTTTAAAACTGATAAGCTTTTGTTTCAAAAAATGATATCATTTTTTCTAAAAAAACATTGACTAGTTTGGTCAATTAAAATGGCAAATATTAAAGGAAAATGGTTTTTGGCACTTGATCCAGTTATTGGAAAACTTAAGTATGTCTGGAACTTTGTTACACAAATCTACTCTTTCAACTATGAATTTTATGAAATCTAAATACAGACCAAGTATTTCAGATGAAAATGCAGTGTCTGAATTTAGATCTGCTATAACTCTAACATTCCCACCAAATTTTAAGACTTAGTGTGATAAAAAAGTCTCATAAATATTTTTATATTGATTACATGTTGAAATGATAGCATTTGGGGTTGAAAGGGTTAAAAAAATACATTATTGAAATTAACTTCCCCTGGTTTCTTTTAATTTTTTCAATGTGACTACTAGAAAATTTAAAATTAGGTATGTGGCTCACATTATATTTCTGTTGAATAGTTAGAGACTCTGACTACTCAAGAAGTCTTTTCCCAGAAGCATCACTATCATTGGAAAATTTCTTAGAAACGCAGACTCTCAGGCCCCGGCCGAAACCTACTGAATAGAATCGGAATTTTATTAAAAATTCCAGGTTTGGCCATGATGAAGTAATAGGAAACAGATTTATGCTTTTGCCTGAGACAAAAAAAGAAAGAAAGAAGAAAAAATATGTGAAACAATGGTTTTCAGGAGACAGTACATCAGAAAGTAAATGAAGCGAGCCTATGATTGTCTCATCTTATTGTCTAAAGAGATTTCCTGGCATAGACATAGGAGGGGAGAATAGAGGAAGGGCCCCGGGACTTCCTGAGTTTAGGATACAGAGCTGAGAGTCTTGGAAAATAAAGAGTTTGGAGGACAGAAGGGAGCTGCACACAGAGAGAACTTCAGAATCCTCCAAGGCACCCCTGAGTACTCAGCTGAGTACTGATCAGTGCATGTGGGAGCAAACTACCTGTGGCTAGGGGAAGAAAATACTAGAATGGACGAGCAATAACACTGACTCGTGATAACACAGGGCCAAGAACAGAATCTATTTCCACCAAACAGACTAGAAAACCTCATAATTCAGAGGCATTCGGTACTCAGGAAGATCTTGCCTCTGTAGTGGGGAATAATTGGCCCTAGACTGAGCATTGTTCCAGTCCCACCTAACAAGATTTATAAAGTAAGACACAAAAGAATCAACTGTCTCTAATTTAGCTATGTTCCAAAACAAAACTCAAGAATATTTTTATTAATACAAAAATATCCAGCACCCAAGAACATAACATCACACAATATCTAGCATTCAATCAAAAATTTCCAGGCATGCAAAGAAGCAGGAAGATTCAACCCCTAATGAGGAGAAATGTCAATCAACTGAAACTGACCCAGAATTAAGACAGATATTAGAATTAGCAGACAACGATGGGTACTCACAATTTTAAGTAGAGATATGAATATATAAAAACACAAATCCAATTTGTAGAGATGAGATCTACAATGTGTGAGATGAACAATCACTAGATGCAATTAATGACAGATGGACATCACACCCACAAAAAGTAGTGAACATGAAGACATACCAATAGAAACTTTCAAAATAAAAAAATAAAAAAGGAATAAAAAAAAAAATAAAACCCAGAACATGAATGAGCTGTGGAGACAGCTCAAGCAACTTAATATATACGTAATTGGAGTCTTCATGGGGCGGAGAGGGGGGGCAGAAAATAATATCTGAAGAAAAATTACTAAAAATATTCCAAACCTAATAAAAATATGAACTCAAAAAAACAAGGAGCTTGACTAACCCCAAGCACAAGAAACATGAAGAAAAATACACCAAGGCACAGCATAATCAAATTGCTGAGAACAGGCAATGAAAAAGAAATCTTAAAGGCAACTGGAGAAAAAGAACACATCAAAGAGGAAGGAAGATAAGGATGACAGCAGATTTTAGGTCAAAAACAGTGCAAACGTCAAGACAGTGAGGCAACATCTTTAAAGAACTGAAAAAAAGAACCCTGCCAATCTAGAATTCTATACCCAGCAAAAATATCTTTCAAAAATAAAGGCAAATAGGGGCGCCTGGGTGGCACAGCGGTTAAGCGTCTGCCTTCGGCTCAGGGCGTGATCCCGGCGTTATGGGATCAAGCCCCACATCAGGCTCCTCCACTATGAGCCTGCTTCTTCCTCTCCCACTCCCCCTGCTTGTGTTGCCTCTCTCGCTGGCTGTCTCTATCTCTGTCGAATAAATAAATAAAATCTTTAAAAAAAAAAAAGGCAAATAAAGACTTTATCAGACAAAAAGCAAAAAAGAGCCCACCAGCAGCAGTTCTGCATAAAAAGAAATGTTAAAGGAAGCCATTTTGAGCAAATAAAACAAAAAAGGCATACCATAGAAATATGGATAACAAAGGTGTGAAGAGCACTGGGAACAGTAATTACGTAACATTTAAGTTTTTCATTATTTAAATATCTTTAAAACAGGAATGACTTCTAAAACAAAAATAATAATAATTAATGCAGAGTTCATTACAACATGTAGAAGCAAAATGCATGACAATGGTAATAGACAGCCGAGATGGAAGGATACTACTGTAAGGTTCTTACATGTGAAGGGGTTTAACACCATTAAAGGTAGACTGCGGTAGGTTAAAGATGTAGACTGTAAACCCTAAAGCAGCCATTAGAATAACAGAACAGAGATATAGTATGGTAACCCAACAAGGGAGAGGAAATGGAAACATGAAAAATACTCAAATAATCCAAAAGAAGGCAGCAAACAGGCAAAGAGAATAAAGAACGGAATAAACAGAAAACAGATATTGTCATATTGGAAACATAAAAGCAAGAGCCAATTACACACTGCCTACAAGGAGTGAAAGGGCCTTATTAATATCAGACAGGAGATTTTAAAGGTTTTATTTTTACTTGTTTGACAGAGAGAGAGCACAAGCAGGGGGAATGGCAGAGGCAGAAGGAGAAGCAGGCTCCCCACTGAGCAGGGAGCCCGATGCGGGGCTCCATCCCAGGACCCCGGGATCATGACCTGAGCTGAAGGCAGACGCTTAACCAACTGAATCACCCAGGACCCCCTCAGACAGGAGATTTTAGAGCAAAGAATATCACCTGGTATAAAAAAAAAGGTCATTTCACAATAATTAAGTGACTAGTTCAAGAGCATATAACAATCCTACACTCGCTATTCACCTTAACGGCTATGCCTCCAAATATATGAAGCAAAACCTGGAGGGACACAAGGAGAAAGACAAATTCACAAGCACATTCACATACTTCAATACTGCTCTGTCAATATTTAATAGGAGAAATAGAAAAATCAGTTAATACACAGAAGATCTGAACAAGATTCTCCAGTGATCGGAATGCACCCTAAAGTCTGAGAAGCATCGTTCTACACTACTCCCAACAGACAGTCCATATTCAGGTCAACTTCTGGGAAATTTTTCTTTTGTCTTCTTACTGGTACCATCGTAACTGGTGCTCTTTCGGCTGACTTCTAGGCTAGGCAGGAGTTACAGAAGGTATTTCCAGGACAGCTCATCTTGAAAAATAAACCACAGAATTTTGAGACGGTAGAGGTGAAAAGCTCCAAACGTTTTCATCTCATAGAGCTGGAAATAATATCATAAACTCCTTGAGATTTAAGGTACTTCATCTATAGGACGACACTAAGAGCTACTGTGAGGTATGACGTAGACGATGCTTGGCACGTGGCCTAACACCGAACACCTGCTCGATAACACATGCTTTTCCTACCTTCTCCACCACACTGCCTAAACGGTATGAACGCTCCGGACGCAGACCTAAGCTTTCCAGCACACCTGCTCGAGTAATTCCAGAAAGGCTAGGGAAAGGAATGCCTTCAACAGCAAAGCATGTCCGTATCTCTATTCTGATCACTGAAAATTCTGAGACACCATTCAACTAGCCAATACTTTTCCTTCTAACCCTCAGCGAAGAGCTTTATTTATGGTGGAAATCTACATTCTTCCAGCGGCTGTTGCCTTGTATCTCAGACTGGATTAACAGAGAAAGGTTGAGCTGGACACCTTTACAACAAAGCTTCCAATTATGGCAAATACATAAGAAGTAAATATGTCTAACCTAATTTTTTAAATCCCACCGGAAAATCTCTATCCCTTGTTATTGACTGAAATCAAGAGTGGTAAAAACAAGGACAGGAGTCAGAGGGCCTGGCTTTCAAGCCAGATCCTGCTGCTTCTTTTATCATCTTGAGTAGAACATTTTTCTTTGTGAGCCTTAATTTTCTCATCTATAAAAGAAAGACAAGAAGACAAGCTCTGTTCAACTTATAGAGTGTAAGAAGAATTAAAAGGGGATGCGTGTAAAACCATAAAGCATACAGAAGTGCAAAGTATGATTTCCAATGATCACAGTCATCAGTTCCTTCTATTAATATAGCAGCTTAAGAGGTAATTGGAGGGGGGATAACCGTTAAACATCGAGCTATTAGTTTTTTCTCCTCTTTAGAGGTGTGCACTCAATATGGTGTGAGCAGCCATGAGTTTTTAAAACTCAAAAATTGCCCAAATCACTACTTAAAAGTTTTCTCTGCAAGTAATAAAGGAATATAGCAACAAGAACAGGTTCGAATAACTTATCCAAGACTGTATCATGAAGCCCTAGGAGCTAAGAAATTCTGGCTTAACACCGGCCCAAGCTCCCCGCCCCCCAAAAAAACCTTACTAGGAAGTGAAGAAAAGAGTGGCAACGTTATACTTAATAAAGCTAGAAAGAAACGAACAGTGGCCGTGGCCTTTGGAAGATGCACACATGACAGCAACAACCACAATCAGAGTTTTCACGATGAGTTGGCCGCAAATCTGCAACAATCAATGTCTTCAGCAAAAAGCAGGCAAATGCTTCAATCGATCCTCCAAGCCCAACATGACCTACGGGCACTTAGTCCACCAGCCCTAAACTGATAGTTAATTCTTAAATTAATTCTTAAATCTTGAAATGTTACTACATTCGCGTCAAGCCGCACTTCTGGAATCCTCTGTTCTACGGGTGGCCTTCAGTGTGATCAACTACCATGTAGTTGTCGGCTCCGCGCACTGGGAAGTAAAGGTGACCTTAGCGTTGGAAGATCCATATCGAAATCTCAGTCCTGCCACCCCCTAGGTAAATGATTCTGCCCAGTCGTGGTACCTCCATGAGCCTCAAAACTCTTCCGGAAAATGCAAGTAACACTACCTACCTCACGTGGTGGTTGTGATGACATGACCTTAGTTATGTGACAGTGCCTAGCACAGCGTCCTGCCCACAACAGTGCTCAGAAATATTTATAAAATTGAACAAGCATCACTTACATTTCAAGGACGATTAATCACGATGAGTCATTTTCATAGTACTTTAAAACTTCCAAGTATTCACTGTTAAGAAGGCTTTACTCTTGGGGCGCCTGGGTAGCGCAGTCGTTAAAGCGTCTGCCTTCGGCTCAGGGCGTGATCCTGGTGTACCGGGATCGAGTCCCACATCAGGCTCCTCCACTAGGAGCCTGCTTCTTCCTCTCCCACTCCCCTGCTGTGTTCCCTCTCTCACTGGCTGTCTCTCTGTCACATAAATAAATAAAATCTTTAAAAAAAAAAAAAAAAAAAAAAGAAGGCTTTACTCTTAGCAAGAGCTGTATGTCCTACCAGACTATGAATGATCCTTCAGGGACTAATAATCATAATCATAAAAATCCTAGGGAAAAAAAATCTTGAAAGGGAAAAATTCTGTCACACTACGTAATCTTTTCATCTTTTAAACTGCCTCCACTTTCCTGTCTATACGGAAACTAAAACATTAAATCCACAGGCAGGCATCCGCAGGTTTACCACACTTGGTGATGGTAACTGACTTGGTAAGCCCAACCACAATGGAGGCAACTCTCCCACAGCTCATTAACTTTCCCCAGTTGTCCCAAGAATTGGTAACAATGGGAAAACCATTTGGAAAATACAAGATGAAACACAAAAGCCATTCTTAAGTAACTATCAGGAATCCCTGTGAACTTGGCAATCAAAGAGGATAAAAAGCTTAGAGGAGGAAGAGGTGTGGGTGATGATTATGTAAACATGGCACAAAACTTTTGAAAGCCAACTTCTGGCTGAAATGGGAAGTCATCGAGAAGAAGATGTGTACTGGAGACCACAGTTATACAGATAGGAAAAAGGAGAGGGTTTATCAATGTTACTAGTTCTACAATGAGATAAGATGCTACTATATGAATCTAGAACCAGTACCTGTGCTCAGAATGAAAGTGGATTTTCCATAGTAAGTTTGCAGTTTCCTCTGATGTGTGTGTGTGTGTGTGTGTGTGTGTGTGCGCGCTTTGAGAAGCCTAAACACTAGAGATGGAACTAATTTGTTCATGGAAAAAAAAAAAACAGCACTTTCACTGCCTGCTATAAGGAGCTTGTGTTTTCTTCCAACACTCTGAGAACCAAGTACAACAAAGGATGCCACGCGATGAAAATTTTTAGTTTTTTAAATAAAATGATGAGGAAGTTTTTGGGTTTTTTTTAAACACATATGTTGGGCTTACATAAATAATCAGCCAGAACATTTTTCTAACATATAATTTTCTTGTCAAGCATATATTTTTCTTTTTCCTGGAAACTCAATGTCAGAAGTATATGATGATGATGATTGTTTTTCAACAGATAATTGGATAATTCTGGGGTCAGAATGAAAAAAAAAATAAATCTTATTTAAAAGTCTTAGATTCATTTTTAGGAACAGGATGGAAATAGTCTAACAATGCTTGAAGTAAGTCGTCTCCGTACTTAAGCTCATGGTCTATCAATTTTTCCAGGAACGTAGGTTCTTAGCCTTATCCTTAAAGCTTTTGGACTTAAAATCCGATGGATGAAAATTTGCAGGTTTTTTTTTTTTTTTTTTTCAAATAGCATGTTTACTTCCAAATAGGCAAGCATGGAACTTCCTCATTCCGGCACACAGTTCAAGGACAGAGTTCTGTCTTTTATTTGCACTGCTATCAAGAGCTACATCTGAAACAGGACATATAGACATATCCCTAAAGCAGAGTGTGCTTGTCAACATTTCTTCTTGAGCCCCAGAGTGATTCACTCTAAAGAAGCCGCCCATTGTCCTCAGACTCTCTCTAGAAGGAAGGAAGGCAGGATCCAACTTCCCCTTTCAGCTTCTCCTTTTCTTCAAGAGTGGTAGGTTTCCTCCACCTGCCCAGCCAGTATTCTTACAATCACACCTGGGTTTTATCAGAAACACAGACTTGTCATCCTTAAAAGGCAGAGAAGGGGAGATGAAGCCAGGGAGCCTACATCCCGCGGGATGTGACGAGACTCCGGAGAGCCTGTACTGTGCACCGATACGCTTCTGCTTCATGAAGAAGTTACTTTCCTTCAACAGGCCTGAAAGAGAACCACTTTGCTCACCCACGCACAGCTGAGAACAGCGAGGCAGAAACCAGAGGCTGTTGGCTGCGATGCCCAGCACCGAGAAGAAGTGGAGAGCTGTGGGGTACAGTCCCTCCTGGGTGACAATAAGCCTGGCAACCAGCTTCTGCAAAGCTTGGCAGAGGGAAAAGAAAGCCTCTTTAGAAATACAGTTGGCAAAACACTGAATATAAAGGATACTCTGAGCAACTGCATAATTACAGACTCAGAGTAACTGTCTAAACTGGATCCCCATAGGATATCCTTTGTCTGTCCGTGGAGTGGTCTAGACCCCCACTGCACGCCCTTTAACAAAGCGGCTCTCTAGGCTTCCTTCTTCCTTCTTTTACAACAGGGATGGAGATGGATGGAGAGGGAAAAGTAAACCCTGGAAGATACTGATACGTCCTCTCATTTATTGCATAAGGTTTATGACTTTGGATCTGAGTTCAAACCCAGATACTACTACTTACTGTCGTACCTCATTTGAGGTACTTAACCCCCAGGGTTTCAACTTATAAGAGGATGCTGATGACGAGAGGTACGGCATGTCAAGCCCTCAGCGCGGGGCCCGGCACGTGGTGTGCGCAATCGTGACCCTCCTGTCCGCAGCAGCCCCACCCCCACCACTGCGTCTTCTGTGTCTCCGTTACGCCTGGAACGTGCATCCATCACAACACCCCTGACACTTCCCCACGCTTTTGTGCTCACAATGCATGTCCAGGTCATGGGCCCGTGAGGGCAGGATTCACTCTATAGTCTCAGTACCGAGCATGTCCACACACATGCGTACGCTTGCACGCACACACGCACGTGCACACACACATACACACCACTATGAGGCGAACAAATGTTTGCTGAACGAACGAGTGAATGAGTGAACAGACTGCTGGGTTACATTCATTGCTTATTTCTGTATAATTCAGTTTTAGAAACCTTTCCCCAGGTGTTGGTAGAGCCGGCTAACTTGTCCAGGTCAACTGAACCTGCCGAGCACATCTGGATTCCAACTAAAGAAGCATCCGACGGGCAGGGTGGGCTTCAGTCCGCACTAACACAAACTCCTATCCCAGTGCTGCAAACAGAGACCCAAATCTAACTCCCACCGATTACATTCCCATAACTGTGCTTCTTTTCAACTGGGGAGTTCTAGCACCAAACTCCATTTTGGCCCAGGTAAGCATCCTTTCACTTGTTTTCAGAATTTTAAAAAAGGAGAGCAAGAAGAAATGTAAATGAAGTCTTTAGCGCGCACACACAAATTTTCAGAGAAAGAGCAATTTCCCTGCAGTGAGCAAGTACCGGGTGGGAGGACTCCGGGGCTCGTGGCAAACATTGCCAAGGAGAAGCTGCACAGCCCCGATGTCATCCCGGGAGCTCTGGGTCAGGGCAGGGCAAGCACATCCTTTCCCACCGCCTCCCAACGGCCAACCTGCCTCATTCCTCACTCTGAGAAGGCCCCTCCCCGTTCATAGCTTTAGACAGAAAACTAAAGATTCCTAGACCCAGGATCTCCTCAGACTTCATCTCCAGTATCTTTTCATGGCCATAGACTCACTGCTTGGAAACACCCCTGAGGAGAAGGCCCAGCACAGTCTTAATATGCCCATGACTTACAAGCCACACTGGCCACAAAGCACAAAATACCTTCCTAGATCTTTCAGAAATATAATTTGGGGAAAAAAAAAAAAAGTAAACATTAATTCTGTTCTGTGTAGGAACAATTTCCATTTGCGAGGGAAAGGTTATCCAAAAACAAGCCCATGTTTCAGTTACTTTCAAGGTCCCGGCATGTGAAAGAAAAGCCAAAGTAAATTTCAAGCCATTTCCCCCAAAGTTCTGGCCTTTGGAATGCCCTGGCCTGACCAGTTTCAAAACTGGTGTTTCCAACTTTCAATTCCAAAGAACCGTGTTTTTTAAAAGGCAAAGTTTCCTCTAAATAAAAACCGGGATAGCGTATATTCAATGTGATTATTATACCCTACGCAGGTGACAGCCAAAGGGACTGGCCCGTGACAGAGGCAGAAGGAAGAGCTTGCAAACGGTAAAGAGCAAATGAGGAAGAAGGAATCTATCTCTTCAGAAGCACTGGGGAGGAAGAACTGTGCCTTTGAACGTTGCTTCCAGGGTAAATCCTAAAAGTTCTCATCCCCAGGAAAAGCAATTCCATAGCTACGTGCGGTGATGGCTGTGAACTAGACTTACTGTGGTCATCACTGAATCTACCCAAATCCTGAATCGTTATGCCGTGTACCTGAAACAAACGTAGTGTTGTATGTCGATTATATCAAAATAGAAAATTGAGGTGGGGGGTGGGGGGTGGGGGGTGGGGGGTGGGGGAAGGCCAGGACAAGAGAGCAAGAAGGCGCCGGGCAGCCCTGCGAGAGACAAAGACACGCACCGGAAGCCCGGGGCAGTGCAGACACAAAGAGGCAGCGTGCAGAGCAGGGGCCGGCCTATCAGCAGGACGAAAAGCTGACAGAAGTCATCGGAAAGGACAGCCTACCCAGTGTCAGAGAGCAGGCTGGATGGCGGGGGAAGCAATTAAACACCTGTGACAGATGGAGATGAGGGCATCCAAGGCGAAGTGTCCCTAAGACACTTGAAACCGAGGGCTGCTGGGTGGTGGCTGGGCTGCTGGGTGGTGGCTGGACAGCCGCGACGGAGCAGGAGCAGGAGGGGTAGCATGTCAAAGAGGAAACGCAGGGTCCCAGAACGAGGAGAAAGTGGCCGAAGTCTGGGGGCCGGAGGAACGGCTATCGGCCTGTGCGTGGGCAGTAGGCCTGTGTCCGCACAAGAGCACAAGAAATGCTAGAGAAATCCCGACCAGAGGAGACGCCCTCCACGGCTCGGAAGCTCCTTCCTGCTCTGGGGAGAGAGTCGTTGCCAACCTCTAGGGTCCCAGCGCCGTCGGGGCAACACGGTCCCCGTGACCTAGGGCTGCTGGCTTACCTTCCAACAGTCTCCCCGTGGAAAAGACTGGACAGGTTAACTCTGGCCCATTCATTTGTATCTGGAATCCAGCGGGAAGGCGGTAGCACTCCACCCCATGCAACAGGGAGAACGACTTGGCCACAGTCATCTTCTGAAAGGAGCGGGGCTGGTTGAAGACAGATAATGGGTCCAACGGCCACGGAGGGCCTCTCTGTGTGTCTGCGGACGTGTGCACGTGGGTACGTGGGTAAGAGCGATGCACGTGTCAGAAAGCTGGCAGCTGCACTTGAGAGCCAAGACTTAACACCACAATAGAGGAACGATTATAACATGCAGCAAAATGTAATGAGGAAGAGAGTCGCCCCAGGGAAAGAACGCAGTGACAAGCCCAGTGAGGACCGTGGCCGTGGGGGTGGCTCAGCCTCTAGCTTGGTACAAGTGGATCCTTCTGAGGCTCAGCCAGTCAGAGTGCGGAGTTGCGAGTCAGGAGACTTTCCGTTCTTAACAAGGCCCTTGACGACTGAGCCTCAGTTTCCTTTTCTGCAATACAGAGCCCCCCCGGCCACCAGCCCTGAGAACGAAACAGAGCTCTTGGAAATCCCAGTGCAAATGGCAGTAAAAGCAATTGAAAGCTGAAACACTGCCCAGGTCGAGTATTGCTGTGAAAAGGGACCAAGTAAGAGAGATACGCGGACGTGTAAATGGAGCACAGAGGGGATGAAGGGCTTAGAACCATGGGTCCAACTCAGCAAGTACGAGTCGCTGGGGATCTGAAGCAGCAGTGGTTTCCAGTGCAAGGGCCCCTAGGAGTTAGAAGAGCTTCAGTCTGGGTTTTATCCATGTCCAAGTGAACACGGGTTTTTTTATAACCTTTTATAGAACAAAGGGATTGCAGCTGACCGATCCTCATAAAGGGCTGTGATTTATGCTGCTGCTCCCAGAGAGCATTTATTCCCTTCCATGCACAGTGATTAGGAGGGCAGAAGGTTCCGGAGTCCCGGGCAGGAGTCAGGGCACAGGGAGGCGCTCTCCACAGACACAAGGCCTTGTCTCTCTAGGACATGCCCTCCCCGTGTGATAAACCACAGAATGCCTAGTCCACCTTCCTGCACACCGACTCCCCTTCGCAATTTTAAACGGTGCATCTACTTGGTACTCTGGCTTTATCTGAGCTGCCATGATTGCAACACTGACACGATTACACAAAAAGGTGCTGCCTTCTACCATGGCCCGCATAAGGCACCGGTTCCGTCCCTTGTTTCCGAGCTGTGAATGCAGCCAGGGCGGGGCTCAAGCCCTGCCTCGTCTTCATAGGTTCTCCAGGCCTGCCACACTGTAAACACTCAACAGAAGACTTGCTGAATTAAACCAAAGAGCCAGATCATCTTGGATAAGTAACCACTTCTGAGAAACTCGAGTTTTGTCATGGAGAAGATAAGGGATGGGGGCAAAACACCAACCAGCTCTGGCAATGCAAAATAGCCCAATCTTCTGAAAACAAAACAAAACGAAAAAGCACTGTCTGAATACTCATTGTCTTTTTTATGTACTTCACGCAAAAGGAATATGTATGTAATTAAACCTGATTCATACGTCGAATTCAAAAAACATTTTTAATATTCAACCCATCCCTCTGTTAGTCAATGACACACAAAAGCTGTGTGGGTTTTAAGTATGAAAAAAAAAAAACTATACATACTGGTTATCGCTGAAAAAACTTATTCAGAAAAAATGTTAATTCCAACATTTCCTTTTACACGTTCTCCCCTGAAAGACTGTACCTAGAATAACATTGACCTAATGGAAACAAATAAGACTACTGACAACGGCTACAGTGTAACAAAGGCGTCTGGCTTTTTACCTTCCTTGGTTACTGCACAAAAGCAGCAAATGTAAGTACAGTTGCCCCAGCAGCTGGCAAGTTCTCTCCCACATGCGAAGAAGTTGTGAAACAGCTGGGGAGCGCAAGATGCTTTTGAACAAGCTGCTATGTGATCCAAAATTACGCACTGCCTGTTCATCTTCCATACAATGGAAGCGACAGCCCAGGGCAGGTCTGGCGCATGCCCTGCAGCTGCTTCTTTCTTTGCAGCAGGGGCCCAACAAGTGGCTACAAATGGAGTAAGATGCACAAAAGCTGAAACCTTGCTCCTAACCCTTTGCATGCTGTCACGGAGTTAGGCGTGCAGCTCGTGTTCCAGTGTGGGCGAAAGCTGCATTTTATACCGAAACGGAAAACGTCTCTGATGCTTTAAATGGCAACCCCTCCCTGTACTCCAGACCCATGCACTTCTTGGTGACAACTTTCCCAGGAGGGTGGCGTTTGATGACATTATAGGGCTTCTGGTGCTTTTGCCCATGACTGATTGTTTTAAAAGATAAATGCACAAGAAAAACCCACAGCTACAAAGCAGCGATGTTAACGAGGTCTTCCCAAAACAACCTGGCGTAAAACAGGATTTCTCCACTTGTATTTGCTAAGGTTCAAGCTTTGGGCTTTATACCATAGGAATTCGTCTACTGCTTGTTTACTAGTTGCTCAGCCTGAACATGGTCCTCCTTCCTTGTATCAGCTTCCAAGTTAGAGTTCAGCCGTCTTCAGATCATACATCGTTTATCATATTTAAGCAACTACTTTTGAAATGGTCTATCTCAAACTCTCCTGCCTTCTCCACCAATCGGGTGGCTCACCTTTAAAGAGACTCCAGAACAATATCCTCTTTTCCAGAGAAATGTTCCCTCTGGCCAAGACTGGGCCAGCACCAGTTTCACAGAGCGGATATTTTTCTTCAGCGTTACAAATGGCTAGCGAATGAGCAAAGAGCATACGTGCTTCCTTTGCTCCAGTGTGTCTGGTTTTGAGTTTGTTTTTTTCTTTTAAGTCCTGTCATCCTGGCCATTAGGATACTGGCTTCAAATTAAAAGGAAAGATAAATGGCTAGAGAACTGACCACAAAATTATACAGTGGTAAAATTAGGAAGAAAGCCCTACGGTTCCGGAGCCCCTTGTAAATTCCTTGGGCAACTAGACAGAATTTTCCAGCACTACCAACCCCACCCCCCCACTGCTGATTCCAAAAGAGGAATCACTCGCTGCCCTGCATGGCAGTATTAACTAAGAAGAATAGCAAGTTCAAGGCAAATATCAATGAACTATTTTACCTCTTGGGAGGAGACAAGAAAGGAAAAAGAATCTGTTCTTAAGCATCATGGTTATTACTTAACATTTGTTGAATGGCTACTATGCGCTAGATTCTGTGCTACGAAGTGCTTTATAGGGATTATCCAATTTAACCCTCAGAGCTTCAAACCAGGAGGTGCTATTATTATCCTTGTCTTAGAAGAGGAAAACAGAGTTCAGAGAGGCTGAGCAACTTGACCAATATTACAGAGCTATAAATGGTGGAGGGGGCATTTCAAGCCCGTCACTGTGACTTCAGATGCTTGCCCTTAATCATCATGCCTCGCTGTCTCCACAACTGGCATTGCCCGGGGACGTTCTGAGTCACCGACTGTCATTCCAGAGTTTAAAACAACAACTTTCTTAAAGGCAATGCATTTTAAGTACATTCAAGGCAATATACCCACAGCCCCTATTACAAACTTGAGCTCAAGGATGCATAAATGTGCACAGATAAAATCCTGTTGTTCGATGCTGAAAAGGCATTTGAGTTTTAGCTCATTAGGCAGTTAATTAAGGTTGGCCATATTTCCAAGGCAGACATAATGTTACACACGTATCCAGCACGGTGGCCAAGTCACATCACTTAAGCAGGGTAGGAACTGCAGCTCCTTGCACCAGGGAAGGCAAACAGACATTCACGCCATGTGGAGCTCCTACCTCAGGCCCACCTGCCTCATGAGACACCACAAAATGCAAGAGACAGCTATTTCTGACTCACTTTGGAGTTGTCAGAAAATTCTAAGGGTTTGGAAGACGCCTTAGTTGTTGTCATACACCTTAAACTTGAAGAGTTGGTTTAGTTTGGGTGCTGGCCCTAACAAAAGCCCGCAAGATGTAGAAAGTCCGGCAAACCCTGATGCCTAACATCACAAACCCCAACCTGGGCTTAGAGCACATGCCGTGGCTCTTTAATCAGCAATCAATAATATCGGCCTCTGCCAAAGACACTGGGAGGAGCAAACAGTACTCTTTAGAGCAAGCCACACTCCTTAAGCTTCAGTTTACTCCTCTGTAGAATAAAAATAACTGCCTCTGAGGAGGAGAATGGTGAAGATCCTTCCAAAGTGTGTGTGAAGAGTCTGTCATCCACCGGGCACTTTATAAAAACCAGTTCCTGTCCTTTCCTTACTACAGAAGGGAGTGGAGGCAGATAAGAAAGCATGTGAATTCTAGCCATTGATTAGTGGGGGATATGGTTTCACATGGGAGCAGAGTGCCCTGGGTTTTTCTTCAGCACACCTCCTCGTCTGGCGTCCAGAGCCCTGAAAGTCTGGTGCGCGGTGGAGATGTTGCCCAGGCCCCTTCAGTGACAGGACTAGTGCACAGGCTGGGTTTGCCTAAGTTCCCACAACCTACGGGAAGGAGCTCTCTTAATTTCTCCTGCCGACTTCTCCCCTATCGCACGAGGAACTTCCTGATGCAATAAACTGTCGGACTTCACCAGAGCTGTAATGCCTTCGCCAGAAGCGCTGAACCCCGCACCTGACCCAGATTGCGGCCTGGAAGGCAGCCTCGCGGCCGCTAACTCACACTAATGCAATTACTGCCTTGTGGAGCTCGGCTCAGGGTGCCGGCGGCTGCCGGCGGTCCCCGGGGCCTAAACCACTCCCTTCCGGGAGCCAGCAAGCCACCCGAATCTGCAGGCAGGGGCGTGGACCCGCGGGCTGGCCGCGCGCGCCGCGCGGGGACTTCAAACCCGCGCGGGCCCTGCGGAGGCGCGACCCTGGGACCGGAGGAGGGGCGCGGAGCCACAGCAGCTCTCGCCACTCGCCCGTGCAGTCGGGAGAGGAAACAGGCAGTGTCGCAATTCCCAACACTCGTGTGCACCTCTCCGGGTCACCCCCTTCCCCGCCCCACCTCCCAGCGTAACGGGCCGCGGAGCTAACTTCCCGAAACTCCGCAGAGGGAAATCCTGACCCGGCCCGCACCTCGGGGCGGGCGCGCGCCGGGGCGCGCCGGCGACGGAAGTGGGTGGGAGCAGTGGCCGCGCCGCGCCTTTGTTACTGCTCCGGGACCCCGCGGGCCGCCGGGAGCACCCCATCGCGGCCGCCCGGCATTCGGCCGCCCACTCCCACGTCCCGGTCGCCGCCCGGGGCAGGACCGCCCAGAGCCAGAGTAAAACCGGCCCCACCTCCGGGCCCCGAGAAGGGCGCGCGGCGGCGTGTCCTAGTGTCTGCCGGCCTTAGTCTACGCTGCCGTTCCCTGCCCTGGGGCCACCGCGCGGAGGGACGTTCCTCACCTTCTGAGCTTTCCCCAGACCTCTGGGTGGCAGAATCGCCGATTCCCCAAGGACAGCAGCTTGGCAGCCCCCGCTTCTCAACAGCGCCACGGCCACTCCCTGCCTCCTTTCACAGAGCGAGGATCGGGTCCCCCCTCTCGGGATGATTCACTACGCTCCTTACCTGGAGGCTCGAACAAGTCCCCTCCCCTCCGCCGGCCCGCGCAGCGATCGGGAGCTGGCGCCCTCTGCCGGGCCACCAGCGGGAGCACCCTCGGGACTGAGCGAAGAGCAGCACAGAGGGTCCGAACCTGGAGCCCACAGGAACGCAGGACCCCCAACCTACCACCGATGGTCATCCCTTCCCGAGCAGTGGCCAGCGCGCCGGGCCATCCTGGCCGCCGTGCCAGTGCTGACGCCAGACCCCAAGGGAAGAGGACCAGAGCTGTCCTCGCGCCCCCGGGGCCACTGGACGCGCCCGGAGTCCCCCACTTGCGGGCCAGCCGGGCCAGCCCCGCCCCCGGGGATGTCCCGAAGAAACCACCCTGAATAGCGTCTGCACATCTGGTTTTAAAACACTGGAAAGGCAGTTTTACTGAGTGAAAACAAAGTTTGTGTCTTGTATCTAAAGTAGCCTCCTGCTCGAATTTAAGAGGCGGAGGGGAGGGCGGGGGCCCGTCACACTCCCCCCACTCTCCTCGGTCCTAGGACTAGGAATTGGCTTGGGGTGAGCTCCAGGCGTATCCGCAGCCCCGGGCTACCGGGGCTCTGGGGTGCCGGTGGAGCCCTGGGTCTGGCTTGGGGCTGGAGGCCGGGGCGGCCGTGTCACTCACCCGGCTGGGAGGAGTGGCTGTCCGAATGACTCGCGCTTTCGCCGGAGTAAACACATCAGCAGCAGGTTAGCCTACCCTCCTCCCCCGCCCCCGGCCGGTCCCGAGTGATACTCCGCAGGGGGACTAGGAGGAGGGGCAGAGGATACCTACACGCGAGGGCCCGCGTCCTACCACCGGGCCCCTGCACACTCACACCCCAACTTCCCGACCCCACTCACCCGTTCGGCTCGCCGGCCGCGGTCGCCCACCTGCCGGGCGGGCCCCCCCGCACAAAGTTCCCCGCAGCGACGAAGGCGGCGGTCGCCCCGCAGCGGCGCCGGAAGGGGAGACGCACACTGGCGCGGGACCCCGGCGACGGCGGCACCGTCCCCACACTAGCTGGTGCTCTCCGCGAGGGGCCCGGCAGAGTGGCCGCCGCAGCCGAAGCAGAGCAAGTTGCGAGGCAGGTCAGCGCCGACTGGGAGCCTCTGTTCCCGAGTGCGGGTGCGCGAGTCCCGGCGCGGCGGGCGGGCGCCGGCTATTACTTGTAGGGCCCCCGGGTGTCGGCCGCCGGGCGCTCTGAGTGGCTCGGAGGGCGCGCCAGGCCGGCGGGGCGACGGGACCCACCCCCTCGGCGCGCACCCGCCCCGGCCCGGCCCGGGGACGCGCGCACGCGCACGCGCCTGGCGGCTCCGGGGCTCCCGGGGCTCCCGGGACTCTCGCTGGGCTCCAGCCGCGCAGCCCGAGGGCCGGAGGGGCGCCACTTACCCTTAGAGACCCGGAGCGGCCGCTCTGAGTTTGAACCGTTCGCGGGATAAAACCCACCAACGCGTGCGAACGTTGCAGTCCTTAGCGCTCTAGGCCAGTCGTCAAGGAGACCGCCCTTGCCCGCCCAGTCACAACTGTGAAGTCTTGTCACGCCCCCCCACCCACCCAAGGGCCCATCTGGACAGCGGACCTGCCCTATCTCAGTGGTTCTCACACTTCAGCCAATCACAGTCCCCTGAGATTTGTTAAAACACAGCTTGTTTTTCCCTCCCCCACCCCACCCCTCCTCCTCCCCTTTCTGATTCTTTTAATCTAACAGGGGCCGAGAATTTGCGTTTCCAACAAGTTCCCAGGTGATGCTGAGACAGTGGTGAGCATCAGATCAGTTAAGGTTTGTGAAGGACTTGATAATCTGCAAAGCGGTAGATACATGTACACTTGTTAAATCCGCTCGTGAGATTTATCTGTTTCAGTAGCTAGTGCTCGCGTTTCATTTCGTTCCAACCCTGGCTTCTTTTCCTCCGAATGCTAGACTTATTTTTCCTCTTGGGTATGCACTGAGCTTTGTGTATACCAGCCCCCATCAGGAAGCAAAAGGTGAGTATATTGGTTTGCCAGGGCGCCATAACAAAGCACCACAGTCTCGGTGGCCTAAACAACAGGAATTTATTTTCTCACAGTTCTGGAGGCAGGAAGGCCAAAATCAAGGAGTCAGCATGATTATTGCATTCTCCGTAGCTTGTGGATGGCCATCATCTCTTTTAAAGACACCCGTCATGCTGAGTTTTAGGGCCCACCTATATGACCTCATTTTAATTTAAGTTCTTCCTTAAAGACCCTATCTCTAAGCACAGCCACATTCTGAGGTGCTGGGAGTTAGGACTTCAACAGATGAATTTTGAGGGGATACAACTCAGCGCGCAACGGGGAGCTCCCCTGCCCCTAAGAGCCTAGAGCAGAAACTGAGCTTCTGCCTTCCCATCCCTATGCCCTCCGCGTAGGCTGGCCTGTGGACTCACATACCAACACCTGAGTGCTGCGCTTCCAGGCTGGAAGGGCTTCAAGAACCACCCCCTCCACTGAGCATATGGTCCTCTGGAAGACAATACCCAATGTGTGAAATGAATATTGAGAATCTATTAGGAATCTGGGCCCCTTACTCAGCAAACATTTCAGAACTAGCCCTTTACTTTTTGCTACTGACTAGGTACACGTACCCCTTACCTCTGTCCTGCTTTGTTGGGGCTGTGACTCCCACCTAGCACCCGTGTCACCTCCAGAAGGCTCCAGAAGGAAGGACTGTATTCAATAAATACATTAAAGACTCTTCATTCCTCCTGCTATCTGTGAGAGCTCCGGCAGCACTTACAGCTGGAGAAGACAGGAAGGAAGCAAGGACAAGGGCTGTCTGCCCTGACCCCACACTAACCAGAGTCATGGGAATGACTGATCTCCAGTAAATCAGTAATTGCCCGAAATTTGGAGCCTCATCCCCAGTCTTCTTCTGATTTTGTCCTACGTCATATCTTTGCCTGTGGCTTTGTCTAATACCAGGCCAGACTTCTCCCCAAGCCCCAGATCCAAATGGCTACCAGATCATCGTAGCGCTCCAAACCCAGTATGTCCATCATTGAACTCTTCCCCCCAACCATGTCCTCCACCTGCATGCACTCCCCATCTGAGTGCATGGCTCAAACACCACTCCCATCATGCCAGCCAGAAACCTGGGAGCCATCCAACACGTGACCTGCTTGAATCCACCTGCTACTCTGTCCTTAATGTTCCTCAGAGGTCTCCCCTCTTCGTTCCCACCGCCATTGCCTCAGCCAAGGCCTTTTGTACTATTTCTCGTCTGGTGTTTGACACCAGACTCATAACTAGACCCTCTGCTCCATGTGGCTTTTTGGCCAGCATCGTCTACACTGCTTCTTCAAGCATCTTTCAAAAACAGTAACCTGGCTATCCTCTGCCCTTCTTAAAACCTCTCAGTGGAGTCCCTTTATGTTTCGGAGAAAACTCAAGCTTCTTTGCTCACCTCCCTCCACAGGCTCATCCTTGATCATTTTCCCATCGGGGCCCTTCCCTGCACCCGGGGACCCCTCACAATGCCCTGCAGATGCAAGAGGTTCCACGCTTTCTGAACACAAAACTTAGGACTTTCTTGGTCTAGAGAGAAGGTGTCATTCACCCCTTTCTGAATCAGGGGCCCCCTTGCTCCTCTCACAGCACCCCATGTGGGTCTCAGGCATAGCTCAGGGGCAAAATTACCAGGTCACTTTTCTGTGTCTTCCATTAAACCATGAGCACCTGGAGGACTAAAACTTCATCCATTTTTTGTATGTTTGAAGTCTAGATTGAACTCGATGCTTGGAAAAATGTTTGCTTTGAGCAATGAATTAATTCTCAGGAATTCAGAGGATCTGGTCAAACTTAACATTTGCTTGCAAATACCTTATCTGGAGCAACCTTCGCTTTTTTGACAATATTTGGTAAACATTCTTAAATCATCCCCTGTTTGAATTATAGAGTCATCCTTTAGAATCTCTAATTAACCTCTGTGCTTCCTAAATAACCAAGGTTCCCTAGAGTTTTTCAAACTGCCGGTCAGGAGATCAATTTTGTGGGCAAAGATGAGTATCTTTGTTTTATGAAATCAAAGTAGAATTAAGACAGTCACGTGCATCCTACGTAGTAAACATTATTTTCACGAAACTGTTGTTTGAGTTAGCTGTATTTGCAAGGTGTGTGTGTGCGTGCATGCGTGTGTGTGTGTGTACATGTACCGGGTTGACGTATCATCAAATTTATTCCTTCCTGTGGGTCATGGTCAAAAAATTGGCACAACACTCTCTTAGGCAGTGCTGGAGCTGTGCTCACCAGAGGACACATTTATGGAGACGTTAGAGAGGGTGGAGTTAAGCATAGAACATTTTCTGGAAGGATATTCTGAGCCACTCTTGTAATTAAGGAATTGGCAGAGTGGAGAGTGAAACACAGTCCTCCCTCTGCACATAGTAGGCGCCTCGTAAATGCTTTTATTGATGGCGCACACGTGGAGATGGGCGAAACGGTGCAAGATGTGTATGGGAAGTTCTCCTGGCTGGAGTCTGACAGGGAGTAAGAAGAAATGACATCAGTGTCACAGAGAAGAGGGGAGAGGTCTGGTTGGTCGCCAGACATTGCTGGTGTTCCCTGAGGTTTCCAGACATGAGCAAGAGGTATTGTGACATGGGATTTCCTAACCCGGTTTTCATCCCAAATGTTCCAAAATCAGAACTATGTTATTAACTGAGCCTTTGCTGAAATAAAAGCACCAGTTTCTCTGTGCTCGAGGTGGAAATAGAAGGCGTGCAGAACTATCTGCTGGTCTCAAAGCAACCTGTTCAGTTTGAGAGTCGGATTTTCTCATCTCGATACTCCACAAGTCTGGAAAGCCTATTGAGAGAGGGGCAGAAATGAGATAGGATTATGTAACAAAGAAAAATAACAAGTGGCCCTTATAAAACTATAACCTTGAGAGTTATGCCAAGTATTTCCATCCATTTTGAATGCCTTTAACCGAGGAACCTAGCTCCAGCCCACAAATATTTAGAAGGCAATGTTCTCACTCCCTGGTCTAAAGTTTAGAATCTGTAGAAGAAGGTTGCCATGTAAATAAAGAATACATATTTCTACTCCTTTTTTTTTTCATTGCTCAAGTCATTCTTGCCTGGGCAGAATAGAAGAATAAAAATCTGGGCCAGGAGAAGATAGACAAGATATTTAAAAGGAGAGACAAACAGGGTAGACCAGAGATAGCCAAAATTATAATAAAAAAGAAATTCTAGAGGACAACTTCTCTAACTCTCTCACCTCTAAGGAGAAATACACTTGGCCATGAACATTATTATAGAACTGTATTTTGAGTTCAGAAGATAGACAAAATCTGAAAGAAATCAGACTGTGGCAAGTATGCGTTATAACAAAACTTTAAGATCGGTTCCAAATTCTACTTCTTCGGCTTTGGGAGAAAACACACACACACACACACACACACACACACACACACACACACACACAGCAGGATGGATTGGGGAAAAGAAAATGTGGCTTTGAAAAATTCCTGGAGGATGAAATATCCTTTGATATTATTTATAACACTAGCCATGTCTCAACTCTCCAAGCAACTAGATGGATGTCAGTTGAATTTTCTCCCTGAAATACAGAGCAGATTCTATATTGAATCCCCCCTTCCTTGTCCTTTGTAATTTTACAGTTAACAAAACCGTATTTAATAGCTTGAAAATTAACAGTAGTTTGGGTAATTACTAGAAGAGGAGTATGTGACCGAAGGTTCCAGTAAAAATTGAAAATAGAGGTGGGGCAGATCTAGCTTAGAAGTTGCTCACCTCCTTCAAAGTAGCTGCCCTAGGAGGCCACGTGCGTAGGTCCTTTATGCTGCTGCCTCTTTGGACACTGGCACCTATTTTTTAAAGATTCAGGTTGGAGTGAACCTTGATCCTTTGCCTACTTGTATTTGCCTCCTCTCGGCCTCACCAGTCACTTCCTTTTTCTGATCTCCTGTTGGCTGCAGACTGTTTCCCCATCTAGCATTTCCGTTTACTTGCTTCTCCAGCCCCTGAAAGTTGCAGAGCCAGCCCAGTGGGGTTCAAAGCTGTGTTACTTTGAGTCAGCTATTTAACCTCTCTGTTCCTCACCTACAAACTGGCGTAATAAGAGAACTAACCCCAACCCCGAGGACTGTTGTAAAGAACTTTGGATGATACTTCAAACACGGTAAGTAGTGCACAAATATCAACTATTGTTCTTAGTTATTGTAAGTGAAATCTTCAGCCATCATCTGTCCACCAACAGATGAATGGATAAAGAAGATGTGGTGTATACACAATGGAATATTACTCGGCCATCAGAAAGGATCAATACTTGCCGTTTATACCGACATGGATGGAACTGGAGGGTATTATGCTAAGCAAAATAAGTCAATCAGAGGAAGACAATTTTCATATGGTTTTACTCATATGTGGAATATAAGGAATAGTGCAGAGGACCATAGGGGAAGGGAGGGAAAACTGAATGGGAAGTCATCAGAGAGGGAGAAAAACCATGAGAGACTTTTAGCTATAGGAAACAAACTGAGGGCTGCTGGAGGGGAAGAGAGTGGGGGGATGGGGTCATTGGGGGATGGGCATTAAGGAGGGTGCGTGATGTGATGAGCACTGTGTGTTCTACGCAACTGATAAATTATTGAGCTACATCCGAAACTCATGATGTACTCTATGTTGGCTAATTGAATTTAAATAATAAAAAAAAGGGGGGATGAAGTTGTGACAGTTGCAATAGACATTAGCCAGTGAAGAAAGACAGAAAGAAAACTCAGGAAGCTGTTCTGCTAGCATTTCAAGGGTCTTCTTAGATGAACTGTTTGCTTCGGAGAGTGAACATTCATTTTTATGGCAGCATAAAACCACTTGAGTGACCTTGAAAATACCCTCTCTACCTGCTACAGCCTTGGTCAGGTGGTTGTTTCTGCTTTCCCAAGACAGATGAGAGCCCTGGCATGGTCCACTCACTGCAAGCCTAGGGGACAGACCCCAACCCAGCAACACCCCATACTGTTTTGCAATTTTCCTGAACTTTGTTGAAACCCGATCTCACCCAGAGCCTATATGCCACAATCCAAGCTTGTTCCCGCCAGTTCTCTTTCTGGGTGAGACAGCAAACAGCTGGCTGTTGATCAATGCTGTGGACAACGATCCTTCACGGAGCTGGGGGTCCTCGGGATTCTATCGTGTTAGTGAACCACTGCAGAGAAAACACATTTCGTATCATACCACCCTATTCATTAAAAACAGCCCTGTTATCTGCCTTATAAAACCTCGCCTAGCTCTAAACGAGGACTTTATTTAATACGGCAGGGGAAAAAACAAGTAATTCTCCCTGTCAAGATGAACTAGGACAACACAGGAAATAAAAGACTAGCCACACGGTCAGAGGCTCGCAGAGCATTTTCCTGCTGGGAATATTGATCTAAGACGTGTCTTCTGACTCTAACCTGATATGCCTTCGAGAAGATGGCCTGAGAAAAGACGTAAAGAAACTAAACTCCAGTAAATTAAAGCCAACAGGCTTGACATGACATGAAGTGCATTGGAAACACCAGACTTGATCCTACGGCAATCAAAAGACCTTTCCTATGACACTTGACACCATCTGTGGGTAGCAGCTCAGCTGACACAACCTCGAGGTTTGCAGTCAAGTTACAGGACCGCCTGATGACCTGGTCTTAGAAATTATAGTTAAACCCGGAGGCACAGCCTTCAAGAGGACTCAGAGAGAACTAGTAGGAAATCTGCACTGAAGATCAAAATCCGGAGTTAATCACAGGTCTTAAGGGTAGTGCCTTCGTCCAGACAGCGGGCTAGATCGCTC
Source organism: Ursus arctos (assembly GCF_023065955.2). NCBI lineage: Eukaryota > Metazoa > Chordata > Mammalia > Carnivora > Ursidae > Ursus > Ursus arctos. Next base: position 8,455,928 of record NW_026622986.1, read on the forward strand.
CTAGGAGATGAAGGCTACAGTTGCAGAGCCGGCCAGCAAAATGCCCACGTTGCCAGGGCTCATGGCTAGGGTTTTGGGGGGTGGCAGACCGGCTTGGCGACGGACAGACTAACGTTATGCACATCTTCTGACTGTTGCCACTGCTGGTTTCTGCTACTACCCGAGGGGCTAGTTGTCCTCACTCTGCTCCTGCCCCACTCCACACTGCTAACAGGAAGGCAGCAGTATTGTTAGGTTGCTTTCAGCTAAAAGCAGCAGAAAATTCCTTCCCTGTTAGCTTCAGGGGTGCGGCTTCGTTATGGGACGTCCACTCTGTCCAGTGGCTCTAGGTCCGCTGCCCCAGGGGTTCCTTTTGGGAGCTTCATCTGCAGGTCGGTGGCAAGAAGACGCTGCAGCTGGTTCCAAGCCTCCTAGCTGTGCTGCACAATAGCCAAAGAAGAAAGAGAAGTCTTTTCTAGAAGCTTTTTAAGAAGACTCAGAAATAAGTTTCCCCTAAGCCCCCAGGAACTAAAAACCCCTGTTTGCATGCCAATGGCCCAAATTATTTGTTCTCGTTGCTAAAGCAGTCACCAGCAAAAAAGGTGGCCATGCCCCTTGACTAGTCAAGCCTACCCCTCATGTCAAGGGTGTCGATCATGTTCTCCTTGGAGCTCCATGACTCTGGGAAGAAGGAGAGAGACCCAAACAAAATTGGCGTTCTAGTACCAAAAAAAAAAAAAAAAGAAAGAAAGAAAAGGAAAGAATGTTGAATAGGCAGTTATTTTTTTTTAAAGATTTTATTTATTTATTTGACAGAGATAGAGACAGCCAGCGAGAGAGGGAACACAAGCAGGGGGAGTGGGAGAGGAAGAAGCAGGCTCATAGCAGAGGAGCCTGATGTGGGGCTCGATCCCATAACGCCGGGATCACGCCCTGAGCCGAAGGCAGACGCTTAACGACTGAGCCACCCAAGCGCCCCTTGAATAGGCAGTTTTGATGTCCTCTGCCATAGGATATGTTGTTGTTATTATAATTTTTAGTAGCTGTAATAAAAGCTATGGTAATCATCATGCTATCCCCGAATATTCTGCCTCTCTACCTTCTGAGCACATGGCAGTATTGTACTTCCTGGCTCCCTTGTGGGGCCATGTCACCAGATCTGGCCAGTGACCTGGGAACTGAAGTGGTATGTTTGACTTCTGAGCCAGAGCATTTAACTGTCTGTGCCATTTTCTCCCGATAGTTCTTTTCCTCTTCCCCCGGGACCAGCAACACTTCAGATGACGGCTGCCCTGCCAGCCTGTGTTCCGGAGTCAGGACAGTGCAGAGCAGAGGCTCCAGGCCACTTGCAGTGGACAAGTGGTATGACAAAGAAAAAAACACGTTTTGATATTTGACTTAATTTGTTACTACAGCAAAAGTCGTGTGTACTTTGCTGGATACAATAGCTAGCATCATTCAGTGTTTACTGTGTTCCAGGCATGTAATCATGCATTAGCACTAGTTCCTATGGATATGAGAAATTGGGAGTGGTGGAAGCTCCATCCATTTACCCACAACCCCAAAATGACTTTATTCCTAAGCATTTGTACCAACTGGCTCTTACCTAGGACATACCTAAGTATGGATTACCCCACCATACAATGGATAATTGTCCTAGGGATTTGGGGGCAGAGAACAAATGAGTTTTGGGGTGTGTGTGTGTATCTAGGGGTCATCAGAAAAAGATCAGAAACAGTCAGGTATACACACAGGGTGGGACTTCAATAAGAGGACAGAGGGGAAAATACACTGTTGGAATAAAATTATCTTTTGTTTCCGCACATCTTACGATCAATGCACTGACTATACTTTATTCCAACTATCTCTAAGAATATTTTTAAAGCAAACAGTTTGGAGGATAGAGATAATGTCTTCTCTAGAGCAAAGAGCACCACCAGGAAAATAGACATAGTATCTTTCCCTGAAGCAAAGGCAGGTCTACTTACAATACAGTACAATAAAGATAACATCTCCCTCCACAGCAAAGTAGGTGTGCTTAGTGTCCATTATAAAAGAGTCAGGTTCCTTAAGCACAGGGTTCCTCTCCTGGAATGCAACCCCCTATGTGTGTAGCCATCATCACCTTGTGGGAATGAATGCTTGTGGTGCAAAAATTCTGATATGCTAGTTACTGCTATAGCTATGGGTAACAGATTGTCCTTTGTCTCTGACCCAGGAGTGTCATGTCCCGTGGAAGCACTCACAGAACTGTGGTAAGCTAACTTGTTAGCTTGCAAGTGGGGTAAATCTCATATATGGTAGTTTAGGAACAGGTAACATTCCAAATTAAGTATATAGAGAGACATTAGAGAGAAACCTTGCTTATGAAGACTTTGCTCAGAGAAATTCATTACTTTCCAAGTAATATTCTTTATATTCCTTTCTTAAACCTGGCAGACTCAGATGATTCAAACTCCCAAGATCAGGTATGGCCTTTGGGCTGGTTTGCAGATGTGCTCAGCTGCTCTCACCTGCTGTCACCTGTTAGAAGAATTTTTTCCGGAATCTTGACGTCCACCTGAGAACCCAAGCAGCCAGCTTGTAAAGATAAAGCAGAACGCTACCCCAGAGCGTCACTCCCAGAGCACCCAAAGGAAGGCCTACTCTGGTAGTTCCTGCTTTCTGCTTCCAAATATCAGGAGACCTTGGCACTTCAAGCTTCCAAATTGGAAACGAAATCTGCTCAGTGAGAATCCTATTTGAACAGAGAGTGAAATCGACTCTAAGTGTTTGGTATAAGCTTCAGCATCTAACTTAAAATATGTCACCTGCCATGTCCTGAATGAAACAAACTTTGACAGACAATCAGGAGTCAGACTGCAATGGGTTGTACAGAGCTCTCTGCACCCAATCACACATTTTCCTCCACAATTCATATCACAAGTCATACATGGGGTATGGATGCAAGTATATTTTTACCATTGCAAGAAACAAAGACAAATAAAATAATATTGAGCCCATTCAGGCAATAATCGTTAGACCCAAGATCCAAGTCACTGAGTCAGACTTCAGTGATTTTTTTTTTAAATGAATCTTCATTGTGTCAAACTGTCAACCATATCTTCTCCAGATCTATGAGATTCAGGAGAATAAAACTTCTCTTGGAGTAAAAATGAATCATTGTTATGGCATTTCTACAAAGATCTCAACCTATTTACTTTCAGGTATTAGCTCATTTATTCATTAATTCAATCTTAATAATTTACTGAAGGCTTATTAATGTGCCGGGCTAAACCAGATACAATCCCTGCTCTTAGAAATGTTCACACAAGAAGGGTTTAATTTTGAAATATGTTAACTTCTATGAAGAAAAAGTAAATAGTGCTTTGAAAACTTATAAGGGGAACCCTAACCGCTTCTGGGAGGCTCAAGGAAGGCTTTCCTGAAGATGGGGTTGGAGCTGAAATCTCAAGGCTTTAAAGGGAATTAGAGAACAAAGAAGTTGGGGATGGAACAGTGATGACAGGGCAAGGCTGGAAGATTATTTCAGGCTAACAGAAGAGCATGTTCAAAGCCCTTGTAGCACATGCATACTTGCTACTTTCAGGACAACGACAACGGTCAAGTGCAAAATTTGGGACAATAGGAGCTACAAAATAAATAATGATAGCAATAGATTATAACTTACAGGAAAAAAATATCCATCAGTCCACAGTGATAATCAACAATTAAATAAATGAATAAACAGGGGGCAACGGCTCTTCCTTACAGTAGAATCCCAACTTATAAATGTAAAACGGATGATGAAAATGGAAAATTACCATTAACACCACAGTAATAATGATTGCATGCAAGAATCATCAACTGATGATAAAATTGGTGAGTAAAAGTATAATGAGAAACAGAATATTTACATAGACTCAAAATTTCTCTTCTCTCCACCCTCCCTCCCCTCAATGAAGAGTAACTTTACAAGGAAGAAACTTGGCTGATACCGTCTTGACAAGGGCTCGAAGTTAACATCGCCAACAATGAGACATGAACATCACATGCCACCTGATATAATACACTGGGAAGAATACAACGTCACCTCGTGATAGTCTTGCCAAATTATGGATAACCTGAATTTAACAAGAGAAAACATCAGACCAACCCAAACTGAGAATTATGGTACTAGACTATCCCGTGTTCTTCAAGACATGTCAAGGTCTTAAACCATAAAGAAAGAACAGGGAACTGCTCCAGATCGGAGATGAAGGAGACATGACACTCACATGCAATGAGGAGTCACCGTTTGGATCCTGAACCAACTGTGGAAATCCAAGTAAGATCTGTAGATTAGCTCCTAGTATTGTATATAAACGTTAATTTCCTGTTTTTTATAATTATGCTGTGGTTATGTAAGATGTTCACATTTAGGGAAGCTTGGGCAAAGGGTACATGGGAAATCTTTGCACTATTTTTGCACCTTTTTTTGTATGTCTGAAATTATTTAAAAATAAAAAGTTAAGGAAAGAAGGAGCTAAAGGAAAAAGGGTAGGGCAGCTGGAGCATAGAAAATGGGAAGTGGCTGGTGGGGTGGGCAGCTCGAGACTACACAGGGATTTGTTTGTAGGTGACATTAGAGATTGAGTCTTTACCCCAAGAGTAAAGGAAGACATTGAAGGGTTATAGGCAGGGCAGAGATCACATTGGCTGCAGTGGGGTAAATGGGTGAGAGGCAGACTAGGATATATGGGGAGATCAGTAACAGGATATTGCAAGTGTGCAAGAGAGAGGCTGCTGCCAGCTTGGTCTACAGTGATGACAGCAAGAGTGGATGAATATGAGGAGAGTCCAGAGGTATTTAGGAAGTAAAGTCATGAAGCGATGTGGGTATGGAGAACGACCAGGACGTGGGTGTCGAGGATGACTGCACATTTCTGGCTTGCCCAACCAAAGAAATAGAGAAGCTATTCACCAAGAGAGAGCAAACACTTGAAAAAGGTAGAGATGTGAGTTCAGCCTTGGGGAGAGTTTGAGTTCCCTTTGACGGACCCAATGTTGATGTCAGAAAAGGATTTTAGGGAAATGAAGCTCAGAGGCAAAGTCTGAGATGGAGATAAATGATGATCATTGAAGCAGCTTGTCTCCAGAATCGTGAGGGAGAGAGGCAAACCAAATAGTTGTGATTTATCCTAGAAAGTATAAAACTTGAGTTATGAATAAAGTTCTGTGTGAGCAGAAAGCAGGGGCAGCTACTAATGTGGGGAACTGAGAATGGGTTTCAGAGAGGAAGTGCTGTGTGGATGAACTTAGAAGGATAGACAGGAGTTTGTTGGGTTAGTGCAGAGGAATTTTTGAACAATCTGCATGAATATTGCTATATTTCCTTAACTGATAAGCAGGTCAGCCTCACAGATCCTCCTAACAGGCAGTGGCTATTAGTCAACTATGTGGTCTCTACAAGCAGAAAGAAGGCAGTGCATTTTTGGTCCTCCTTATTGGGTATATTTTGAACTTTATCTGCAATGCAGGAATGTTCCAGAGTTTTCTTCTTTCTCTCCTGCAATGCTCCTCCCATCAAAAGTGCCCCAAAACTATAGGGGCACTATAGACTGTTTCCAAGGTGATTAGTTGTTGGGCAGGTGTTAACTGTTTGATAAAGACTTACTTAGGTTATCACCTCTGGGGCATTTCCATTGTAATGAGGGATTGAAGCATTCCTACCAGAGCTTTGTAGCAGGAATTACAGGTTCTGAAGGACTTTCTTCAGGGCCCCACACTAAGTACCCATATTGCAAATGACCCCATGTCTTTTAGAGCTATTTTCCGCCCCCTCCCCCCACAGAGATACACTGTCTTCCCATCAATAACTTGGCTCGAGATCACAGTGGTTATCAAAGTGGGACTAGAAGGGAGGATACATGCCTGAGGATTGAGTATCCAAAACTTCCAGGGATTCTGAAAAATTGCCAAGAGGATTCTGAGAAGTTTAGGGGAAGAACTTTTTTCTTCCTTCTCCTCCCAGGTTTGAGAGTCACTGCTCAAGAGCCCTTAATTCTTCTTCCTACAGAGTCAGAATAACTAAATTTAGCTCTCCAGAATGATTGAATTACCATGCAGGACCCCCCTGTGATCTTGGCTACCTTCTGTTCGACAACCAGCTCTTAGAGGAAGCCATGGCTTAGACAGCATTTCCATCCACACACACTTTTCATGAATTTCTTCAGATAGTTTCAAGAATACTTCCAGATAGCATGTACCCTTTGCCCAGTGCTTTTGTTCATGACAGCAAAATGGGACAATTTCAGCAGAAAGTCATATTAGAACATTTATTAAACTAGCCATGAGCAGCTGGTAATTGAAATCACCATCAACAGTACTATTTACAGTGGCATCAAAAACCATGAGACACTTAGGTACAAATTTAGTGACATATATGCAACATCAGAACAGTGAAAACTACATAATGTTGCTGAATAAAGGAGACCTAAATAAATGGAGAGAAATATTATGTCCCTGGATTGGAAGAGATTGTTTTCCTATTAGTTCTTCCCAAATTGATCTATAGAATCAATGCAATCCCAGTAAAAATTCCAGCAGATTTTTAAAATATATAAATTGACAAGGGTGATTTTAACCTTTAGATAGAAATGTAAAAGATCTGTAAGACCTAAAACAATTTTGAAATAGAAGAGCAGAGTTAAAGAACATACACTACATAATTTCAAGACTTATCTTAAAACAGTAGGAATCAAGACAAGTTGGTATTGGTGTATGAACAGACATCTAAGCTGAAGAATCAGAAGAGAATCCAGAAATAGATCCACACTTAGACAGACAATTGATTTTTGACCAAAATGCCAATGTAATTTAATGGGAATTCCAGTCATATGTGTATGTATATATATATATATATATATATATATATATATATATTTGCAGTATATATGACAATGTACTTATACCAGAATACTTAAGAACACTTCAAACTTATTAATCGAAAACAATCCAGGGGTGCCTGGGTGGCACAGCGGTTAAGCGTCTGCCTTCGGCTCAGAGCGTGATCCCAGCGTTATGGGATCGAGCCCCACATCAGGCTCCTCCGCTATGAGCCTGCTTCTTCCTCTCCCACTCCCCCTGCTTGTGTTCCCTCTCTCGCTGGCTGTCTCTATCTCTGTCGAATAAATAAATAAAATCTTTAAAAAAAAAAAAAGAAAACACTCCAACAAAAAATGATAAAATATTTGAATTGACATTTCCTGCAAGAATGGCCAATTAGCACATGAAAAGATGCTCATTATCATTAATTAGCAGGGAAACGCAAATTAAAAGCACAAGAGAAACTACTACACACCCATTAGAATATCTAAAATTAAAAAGACATACCAAGTCGGAAGCCAGTGTTGGCAAGGATGTGGAGCAATGAAACTCTCCTACATTGCTGGTGGGAAAGCAAAATTGTGCAACCACTATGGAAAAGAGTTTGGCAGTTTTTTATAAAAACACACTTTAAAGGATAACACCCAGAAATCCTATTCCTAATATTTACCCAAGAGAAATGAAAACATATGTCCACAGAAAGATGTGTAGACGAACGTTCCTAGAAGCTTAATTCATAACAGTTAAAAAGTGGAAACAACCCTAATTTCATCTATAGGTGACTAGATAAACACTGTGAGGTATATTCACACACCGAAATGTCAGTCAGCCATCAAAACAGAATGAACTACTGCTGTATACAGTGACATGGCTGGATCTCAAAAACATTATGCTGAGTGAAAGAAGCCTGATACACCAAAGGGTATGTACTGTATGATTCCATTTATATGCGATTCCAGAAAAGACAAATCTAATCTACAGTGACAGAAAGCAGATCGGTGGTTGCTTGGAGCTGGGGGTGGAAGAATTGACCGGGAAGCAGCACAAGGGAATTTTCTGAGGTGAAGCAAACGTTCTGCATCTCGATTGTAGTGCTGGTTACTTGGGTGTATAAACTTGTCAGAACTCATCAAAATGTACATTTTAAAAAGGTACATTTATGGATTTAAAATTATGCCTCAACACAGTTGATATAACAGAGAAAAAGCAGTTAGTGGAAGATACTACGCTACACAAATATTGAACTCTGAGAAGACTGCATGTAGGCATAGAGAGAGGAACTCCTGGGAAACCCCAGCCTGCAAAACGTGCTCACCTTGATGATGACCCCAAAGGCTTGTGGGAGCTGCCTCAGGGGCTTGCTGTGGAACCCGGCCTGGTGTGCAGCATCTTGGCCACGGTGAGACACCATTGTTTGCGCGGAGTCATGGGATGACCTGGGAATTCTGTTTTGGCCCTTGGTTGAAGGACCTTGCCCCCTCTTCCTAGCTCTGGTCTGATGCCTGATTTTGTAGGCTGCCCTCTCTTGTTCCCTCTCTTCTCCAAGCTCCCAGGGTATGGAGAAGCTCACGCTTGCCCGGCCAACTCTCATCTGAGGCTGAAGTCTTTTCAAAGTTCACAGAGAGAGGCAATGTAACTACTTTTGCCTTCATTGGCCATTTTTTTCTTTCCCCCTCACTACTTCCCAAATCACATCCTACCTCTATTGGATTCTGCTAGAACCTCTCTGTCTTTTCAGGTCTTAGCTCCTATCCCTCGAGTCCATGCCTCAATGTCACTGGGATATAGCACAGGAGAAGAATCAGGACTTTCCCTTTGCTTTCACAGTGACCCAGGAACTCAGGAAAGGCTGGGATAGCCCCACATGAGACAGCAGCCACCAGGGCAATGCCTGTCATATTGAGACTTCACAGTAAAACCTTCTTTCAAAGAACAGCAGCCAGCCATTTGTGATTACACTTTTGGTTATTTCTTATTTCTACGAGGTAGAGTTCAAACTCCTTAGCATTGTCCACCAGGCCATCATGGTCTGCATTTGAGGTCCCTGCCCTCACTTGTCCTCGTTTGCTTGGTAACACTTCAAGACTCAGTTAAAACATGCCCTTGTGTGTGAACTCTGACCTGCACTCCCAGGTGAGCATGAGTCAGCCCTCCTTGCTCAGTTCCTTACCTGTCTCTATTACAGGACTTATCACAGTCCCACAGTGACTCGACGATCTGACCCTCTCTCCACAGAAATGTCCAGCTTATCGAGGGCAGAGCCAGCAGCACATTTATTTTTTGTAATTCCTGTGCCAAGCACTGCTCCTAACCCATAGTAAGTATTCAAATCATTATTACTGCAGAGATTGGAGCTGTAAGAGACACAGACACTGGCTAAATCTTGGCTTCTATCTCATGGAGCTTGCAGGCCAGCAGGACAGCTGAACACTCATGTAACTATAATGCAAGGAAAAGTGTGAAATATTAGCTTAAATGTTGAACAGGATTGGAACAGAAGGGAGAAGGTTTCAGGCCCAACAATTGGCACAGGTGTTTGAATTTATCTACTAATTGCTAATTTTTAGTGAATACTTTCCCCGGGCGAAAGACCAACTTGGTACGTGTTGCATTAGTTTCTTGTGGCTACTGTGGGGTGGCTGGAAACAAGAGAAATGTATTCTCTCACAGTTCTGGAGGCTGGAAGTCCAAAATCAAGGTTTCAGCAGGGCTATGTTCCTTCTGAAGGCTTTAGGGAAGACTCCTCTATTTCCCCTTATAGCTTCTAGTGGTTTCTGGCAGTTTTTCATGTTCCTTGGCTTGCAGCTGCTCTACTCCCATCTCTGCCTCTATCACACGACCCTCTTCATAGCAGCTTAATTAAGAAGATCTTAATTAAGATCTGCGCAGCCACAGATCTCTGCGTCCTCTCATTTTCTTACAAGGGCAGCAGTTGTTGACTTTAAGGTCTGCCCTAATCTAGTAGGACCTCATCTTAATTGATTACATCTGCCAAGGCTGCATTTCCAAATAAGGTAATATTCTTCTTCTTATTATTATTAAAAAGATTTATTTATTTATTTATTTATTTATTTATTTATTTATTTAGAGAGAGCACAAGCACAGGCAGAGGGAGAAGCAGACTCCCCACTGAGCAGGGAGCCCAATGTGGGGCTTGATCCCAGGACCCTGGGATCATGACCTGAGCCGAAGGCCGATGCTTAACCAACTGAGCCACCCAGGCGCCCCCAAGTACGGTTCCAGGTGGATGTGAATTTTAGAGGGATGCTATTTAACCCACTATTACATGAATAATCTCATTGATTCTTCACCACAACTATGTGAAGTATGTTATTACAACATCCGTTTTATACATAAAGAAATTGAAGTATAGAGAACTTAAATGGCTGCCCAAGGTAACAAACCAGGAGTGCCAGGAATTCTGATGTTAAGACATTTTATCAGAGTACCCACTGTGATCCACCTCTCTTAAGATGTAAAAACAAAGCACAAACTTTGAAAATTGTGAAATGCATCATTTATTTATGATAGCGTATGTAAAAGAAATGTACAGATTAAGGAATATTAATACAATGAATACCCACCTATCTATCACTCAGTTTAAGCAGAACACGGCTGGTCCCTTAGACACACAATCCTGCTCTATTCCCTTCACCCACAGGTATGAGTCTGTGATCACTCCCTAATACACTTCCCACGTGCCAACTTCCATCTCCGAATCAGTTTCCCAGGGAACCCAGCCTCTGAGGACTGGCACCAAAAATGGTCCAAGAAAGCACACTTTAAAATGAGATTTTAGAAACTGATATCCCACAAGTTGGGACTATATGACAATAAAGACACCAGTGCTGTTCGTAGGTGGGTCATAAAGAGTCCCTGGCATGCTGTGGTGGTGGCAGTGGCCCTGCCGGAGGCTGGGAACATTCAGGAGATGTTTTAGAGTCTCTAGGATTGTGAATTAGTGAAACGTCTGGGGTGAGGAAAAGACAATATATTAAATACTTAATGCTGGGCTAGCATGTAGTAACCACACCCCAAATCTCAGCGACTTAATCCAACTAAAGTTCATTTCTAGCTCACATTATGTCTCCCAACATTGGTAAGTAGTGTGGGGAGGCACTCTGTTCCACACAATCGTGCAGGGACCCAGGGAGACGGAGCCTCCTTCACCTTGTGGCTTTACCATTCAGAACAAAATGTCTATGTGACTATTGACGTGGCACAAGAGAAGCAGAAATAGGAAATGCAGTTTCCACCCATAATTCCATGGCCCCTACTTGACTGCAAGGGAAGCCAGAAAAGATAACTTTTCTGTGTGCCCAGAAATTGAAAAATGAAATGGGAGGGGTGCCTGGGTGGTTCAGTTGGTTGAGTGTCCAACTCTTGGTTTTGGCTCAGGTCATGGTCTCAGGGTCGTAGGATCAAGCCCCATGATAAGCCCCGTGATGGGCTCCACACTCAGTGAGGAGTCTGCTTGAGATTCTCTTCCTCCCCCTCTGCCCCTCTCCCGCTGTTGCCCGAATGCATTAGCATGCTTGCTCTCTCTCTCTTTCAAATAAATAATCTTTTTAAAAATGTTTTTTAAAATGAAATGGGGTACGCTGAAATATAGAATATTATCTCTGCTACAGAAATGAATCTGGATTTTGGCTTGAGCAGTCAAGTGGTTGGTGGTGTTATTTACTATGGTAGGGAAGAGAGAGTTTTGGTGTGGTAGTGGCAAGGTGGTGGTGGGGTGGGGGGTGTTGGGGTGGTGGAGTGGGGTGGTGATCATAAATGGATAGCAGAACTTTCTGGAATAAAGAGAAAAACCAGAAGGACGGAAGGATTTTTGAGGACAGTAGGAAAACAGGCCTTCATGGATGACATGGCTTATGTTCCGTTTCCCTTTCTTGCCACTGTTTTCCTTCAGCCTTGGGTGGTGTTTGTGGTCCCTATGTTCTATAGAAAAGAGGAATGTGGGAATTCGGAGCATGACCCAGGAATTTGCAGCGTCATTATTTCTAAAAAATGGAAGCCAATTTAAAAAAAAATTATAAATGTAGCACATGCCCCTTTAAGAACTTCAACAGTACAGAAGGATACGAGAGATGAAAAACAAACAAATTTGCCCTCACGTGCTCCCACTACCTAAAGGTAACCATGGCTAACAATTTCCTATATATCCGTTGTTTGAAGATTTTGTAATTGAATAGCTGTGAATGTACAATGTTTAAACTGCAGATTGTGAACAGATGTTTGTGTAAAACTGTGTCATAAAAACTAGACTTGTTTTAAAAAAAAAAACCAAAAACCAAACCCCAATTTCCTATATATCCTTCCAGAGTTTTCCACGCATGCACAAACACTGAAAATACATATTTTAACATTTGCATACGCTATTATGAAACATGCTTTTTAAGTGATTATTTTTTATATACTCAAAAATATATCCTAGCATATTTTATTTCAATACATGCAAGCTTGCTTTATTCTTTTTAATAGCTACATAGTATTGTTTTTATAGATATATTTTCTATGTCAGTCACCTATTGATGGACATTTAAGTTATATCCAGATTTTTTTTAATTACAATGTTGCAGTGAACTTTTTTTTTTGTATTTTTTTGCACACTTGTGCTACCATATCTGCAGGATAAATTCCTAGAAGTGGAGTTGCCAAGTCAAGGGGCGTGTGCATAAAAATTGTTTTACAAATATTACCATGCCCTCCATAGAGGTCTTTATACTTGACTAACAACGTGTGAACGGGATTATCTCCCTACATCCTCACCTATCCTGGAGTCTTTGCCCATCTGATATGTTAAAAAAACAAGTGTCTTTTTGTTTCAATTAGCATTTCTTCCATAAGTGCCTCCATTTCAATCTTTCAGCAAAAGGAATGCGAAGGATGTCATGCAGAGATCATTGCAACTGCAAAAGGAGTGATTTGTTTGTTTTCAGCAGTATTTTCTGTCCCTTGACCGAACTGTTTCCAGTGTTCAGAGATTTCCACGGAATAGGTAGCTTTTGAGAAGACCCACCAAGGCAGGGTAAGAGACGGGTTATTTACAAACGAGTGTGGTGGTGGAGAAACAGTGTCCAGACACGCCTCTGACCCTGCTGCCTTCTCAGCCAGTCCCCACTGGTGCTGACTGCATGGGTGTCGTCGACAGCTGGAACACTCTGCTTCCGGTACTGACCTGGCCTTAGCACCTGAGCAAAGCCAGTTTCATCGGATGTACACACTCTTAAAGCAGACCTTTGTTTTCGCTTTTTGGGGGGGCTGGAAAGGATACCAACTCTTCGGAGTTTCATAAATAAGGACTGGATTCACATTGAGCTCATTTTCTGTATCTTACTGCACCTGCCCCCCGAGAGAGCCTATTGGGTGCCATAGCAGGTACAGAAGAAGCAGATCTAGGAGAAGGGGTAAGTGGGGAGGAACATGAACCTGTCAATCTGCACACAGATTTCCAACTGCTTGACACATCCCTTGGTCATCTTTGGAGGCCACTTTTCCTTCCAAAGGGCTTGCTCACCCACATGCCTCCAGCTGTATCAGGACAGTTTAAAGGTGGTCCATCGGGTCAGGGCACCAAACAACAGGCGTGTTTGAGATCCTTTGTAGGTCTTGGATATCTAGTGGTTCAGCAGCCTCTTTCTTCCCAGATGCTTTTCTTGGGCCACATAGAAAAATCACGGCATAGTGGTTAATGGTCGGGCTCATGAATCTCAGTTCATCCAATTAATTGCTGTGTGGCTTGGAGAAACTACTTAACCTCCCTGTGCCTCAATTTTATAGATGATAATAATACCTAACTCAGAGGCTACAAGGCTTCAGATGGGATAGTCATCTACAAGATGAGTGCTTAGCCTAAAGCATCCGCTCAATAAACTTGGACTGCTGTTATTACACCTGGCTGGTGAGACTCCAACTCTCCTGATACAGAAAATCTATATTCCGCTTTCAGATCTGAGTGACACAGAATTAGTAACTCCAAGATTCATCAGAAATCATTTCTCTCCCCCCACCTTTGTCTTTCTTGACCTACTTTATCTCGTTTATTGCCTCACCACTTTTCATATAGAATATTCAATTTTTTAGCAGCAGGACTGATGAGGAAAGGTGCGAGGTTCAGCTGCGTAGTATCATGGATTCTAACACGGCACGCAACTGCAGTTTCTCCTACACTGCCCACCAAGTGTGGTTGTGGACTCAGGACAGCCACACCCCTGAAGCAGCTCAGAGGAAATGGTGTCCAGATATGGGAACAGGGTGGGGGGGGGGTAAGCCCTCCTCCCTGGGTAGGATCAGGTTGAGATTAAGAGTTAGACTTTCCTCTAAGATCCAGTATTCCCCTTTGCTTCGAAGCTCCAGCTGTTATTGTGTTCATGTAATGAGGGAGAGGAGGCAGAAATCAAGGATCCTTTTCAGTGATTTGTGCCATGTTCCACAGTCCCAAGATCACTTTTTTCTAATAGGGTACCTTCCATCTCATGCAGAGTTAATCCCCTCCCAGAGGCCGCGAAAGACGGAGATAACTACCATGCGTGTGTTGGTTAAATAACAAATCATAAATTCATAGGAGGTATGTAACCTGGGAATGTGACTGAAGGAAACTTCCCGGAAGCACAGGTTCAATACCATTGAAGGTGACCTTATGCCTCAGACCCAACTTACAGTGTATAGAAAATATAGAGGACGAGGAAGGTAAAGAACACCAAGATGCACGCTGTGGGCTATTTCCTGAAGATGAAACATTCTGCAGGAAAACTGGCCTGGATTCTTCAAAAAGTCAACATTCTAGGAAGAAATGGGAGACTGTCCTAGATGAAAAGGGACTAAAGAGACATAAACTCAAAAGCAAGGTGACAACCTCAATTAGATCCTCATTCAAAAAAGTAACGGAGAACAACCATGAAAGACGTTTGGGGACAATTGGAGACTTTGAGGCAGGGACTGATTGTTAGGTGATAACTATGGAATTCCTGTTACGTTTTCTGGGCACGATAAAGCCATTGCGGTTACCAGAAGAATGTTCTTGTTCCCAGGGAATATCTGCCAAAGTAATTAGGAGTAAAGCATTATGATGCATACAGGCAATTTTCCAATGACGAGAGAGGATATGAGTGAGACAGAGAGAGTAACGTGGCAAGTGTGTCAACTGTAGAACCTAGGTGAAGCGTTGTTCTAGGTTAAATCTATGGGGATGCTACCTGGTTGTTGATTGTATTACTTTTTTTACAACCTTTCTATAAGTTGGAAAATTTACAAAATAAAAAGCTGGGGAGGGAAGGGGAGCTTAGGGATGGAGGCACTTGCACACAACTTTGGTGGCTTTTGTGTACCATAAGCATGGCCAAGCGTCTCTCCTTGTGAAGGGAGGAGGCCTCTCATGCCCATTCTTGAATTGAGAATGGTCTTGCTGTGGGCAGCCCGCCCCTGAGGCTGGACCAAGAGGACACCTTCTTGAGTCAACAACATCTCTAGGGCCTGAGACTCTGAAGGTCCCCATCCAGGCCTTTCTCTTCCTTCTGTCCTCACTTGGCACAGGGTACAAGACTAGCCTCTCTCTCCTCCTTTCTATACCACCATGCAGAAAATAGGATTGTGTGAGAGTTAACTGTCAAATTTTATTTACTTTCAGCATGGAACCTCTTCTCAATGCTTTAACCTTTATGTTCATTGCTCAGCATGCAAGGTCATCTCAAAATTTTAAGAAGTAGGTTGAACGTTGTGTTGTTCCTGTATCTTCTACTTGGACTCCGTGAGCCAGAATGATTTCATCCAAGGAAAGAACTCCAACAGCAGGTCTTTCAGGCACAGACACAGGCTCTAGAGAGAGCTTTGGGGTAAGGAGGCCTTGTAGCATTCAATCAATTCAAATCATTGGATCTTGAAGGCGGATACATTCCTTGATGAGAGATAACAAGCCATTCTGAGTGGCAGAAATTCACACAGGGCCTCTTACGCAAAAGATGACTCTTGAACCAGCTGTGGGAAGCTTGCTTATCACAAAGCCAACAACCCTTAAGTGGTATGGGCAGCCAGACAGATTGACAGCAGTGGAAACCAGTACCTGAGGCACCGTTTGAAGAAGAAAGCCAGAACTGTGTTCCCCGGACATTCACGCCCAATAAAACATTCATTAAAAAAAGGGAAGACAGCACAGGATTGGCAACATTGAATTTTTTTTATTAAAGAAATCAATAAGACCTATCATCTGCTCTTTACCATTGTTTCAAGAAATGAGGTCTACTCTAATTCCAAACAAGTAGTAAGGGCACAAATGGAGAATAAAGGTAAAGGGCAAAAGGCCAGAGGACCCGGATCAGCAGGATGACCAGATGGGGGAGGGGATCAGGGTGTTAACACCCTCAGTTAGAGAATGCTGTCAAAAAAGCAGAGTAGAAATCATCTAGAGACTCAAAGCAGGAGCTGATCGTTTTCAAACAGGTTTCTGACACCTTCTTACGTTGCTGAGACGTAATAATGAAACGTTGAAGATTTTCTCTGCATTTGCAAACAGGGCTGCCACATATTTCACGATGCCAGTAACAACCCCGTGTGCGTATGAAACTCAGTTTATGTATTTTTAAAATGCTATTTAATTCATTTGAGCCCCACAGCAGCAAGAGGGGGTTCTCCCAGTAAATTTGATGATCCCATTTCTCACTTTACATGAGAATCTGAAGCGCCCACACAGACTCCTATTGAATCAGCAACCATCCAAACATTGGTCAGTAGTCAGCTGGTCAGTGGGTCTGAATCTGAACTTCCTAGACAACACGTGGCCAAAGGACTCCAGACTTCTGAAAATCAGAATCATTGTAAACCTTCTAGGAGTGTCTGAAGTACCTTCCAGCCACGCTTCAACCCCAATAAACCTAGGATCCAAAAAAATCGTGCAGAAGCAAGTGGTGGGCATGATAAAGTTAATTCTGGGCACAAAACATGTCTAAAACAGACATGAAAAACACCCATGAAAAGGGGTTGGATCATCACTGCAGCCTTTGGATCTTCTAGAAAGCAGAGCCTGAGGCAGGATTATTAAGGTATTGACACTCAGGTGAAAGGTGCAGACCCCAAGCTTTGGGAGGTGAGATAGAAGGGAAGTAACACAGTGAAGGATGCAGAGCAGTCATGTGGGGCGTTGCACAGCGGGTAGCAGGGGAGCCCGCTCACCAGCATTTTGGACTTTTCTGGAAGGTTCTGCAAAGAAACCACAGCCCAGCGTGGGCCACAGAAAAGAGGCAGGGAAGAGGACTGTCTGCCCAGCTCCCTCCTATCCCCCATGGGCACCATCTCATCCACCAGCAGCTTATACCCTACACTGTCACGTGTGTTCGTGGCTACTTCAGAAGCCAAATCCCAGCCCTGTGACGTGGTGTTTTGTGCAGGTCTGAAGGAATAGGGCCTTGGTTCTAACAGAGAGGGAGGGATGAGGGAGAGGGGAAGGGAAGAGCAGGGAGGAGGCGGAGAGAGAGGGAAAGAGGTAAGCCAATCTCAAGAGGTCTGTGTCCTGTGCAATCATTATTTCCTGCTAACTATGAAGCCATGTAATTATGCACCGATTTTTTTGTTCGATCGGTTGCTGCGGTACCAGTGAAGACAGCAAGTAGCGTGAGCAGAGTTTTCAGTGCTCAGAGGTACTTAAGGACTCAGTCAGGAAGAAAACATGGAAATGTCTAAGCAGACACAGTTACATTTTCATAAGAGCTGTGAGTGACCATTGAAGTTGAGAATTCTGCCAAAATGGAGGGTACCGAAAATCACTTAGGTCTACAGGTTTATAAGAACTAGACATTTTTAGACTTCAGCTTGAATATTAATTACCAGAGATATTGTGTTGTCTCAGTTGGGTTTCGTCCCGAAGCTGACCTGAAACACAGGGATTTGAGGACAGGTAGTTTATTGAGGAGATGAAGGAGAGACCAGTGGACTAGAGGAAAGTGAGAGAAGAGGGAAAGCATGTGTTATCAGGCAGGTCATGACTCTTAGTAGTTGGACATGATGCTACCGGGGACTCTGGGAGCCAGTGCAAGACACACTCCTCAGAGTAATAGCATCCCAGGGGCGAGGGAGCTGGGGTATTTATATAGCAACTCCTATCAGTGGTTGGTTGAGGGCTGTTCCCACAGGTGTTAAGTCTCCAGACATTACGGCCTGTTTCGTGGAAGGACAGCAGAAATCCCTCAGACAAAGAAATGCAGAGACTGACAGCTGGAGGTCAGGCCTTTGCAATACGAGGAGGTATGGGCAGGGTACCCACAAAGGAGCTATGGGTGATCTGTGCTACCTGTCACCCCTCAGGATGAGATGACTCAGCACACGCCTTCAGATATTAGTGTAGTTTTAAAGTTTTTAAAATGCTTAATATTGCTAACGAAGCGTCTCTTCCTTTGCGAAGGGGATGCTTTATTTTTAAACTACTTTTAGATGCATTGTCATGCTTCCTATCACGTAGAATGCTCTCTTCTTTGCAAAACTGAACTTGAAAAAATAGATTATTATGTAGGTAGCTAAAATCAGAAAGCTTTGGTTTTGGAAAATTTGTGACATTTTTTCTGTACCAGGAATATTCCTACAAAAAAAAATACTTTAAGAAGTTAACTAATCTTGCCAGTTATCTGAATTGTGGAGGTGGGAGATTATTCAATCAGGCTAACTAAATTTATCTAGGGAGGGAAGCAGACTTAGCAGACACATCGAAAATAGACACACGAGCAGAGGACTCTCAGCCTCAGTGCCGGCAGACATCACCCCCAAGTTCAAGGCGTCCTGGTCAAGGGCAGGTGGAAAACTCCCGACCACGCTACGTTAGCATAGGATGGTCCAGCGGGTATTAACAAAGTATTAATGCACCTAACCGATGTTCATTTATTTTGTCACAAGCACAAGAAACACATTTTTCTCAGATAAAGCACGGAAAGAATCTGAGGACCACAGTGGTGTCTTCGAGGTGAAAGCCAGTCCCAAGGGGACTTCTGAGAACCATCATCGCTGTTATTCTTGTTGCTTGATGCATAAACAGCTCTCAGATGTTCTCAAACCAGGGGTGGGTGAATTCTTGCCAACAGGATGGCCTATAATGAGCGTCTGCAACTTGTTCATCTTTGTTCTTCATGTTTCCCAGTGTGATCTCACATTCAGAGTCCCCAGTCCCTAAGCAAGGGCTTTTCCTGGCTGGAGATTGTTGATTGGCTGTTCTCCTTGAAACTTGCCTGCCATCATTTCGGATCATGTTGCTCTCCTGGCCTCATTTCTGATTTTTCTTCTCATTCTTCTGTGTTCTTTGCTGGTCTGGGTCTCTATCTTATCATCCTCTATGATTTCGCAGGCATTTCCTCTACCGTTCCTTGGAGGCCTGAGCATTGTTTAACCAAGTTTACATTGAAAAAAAAAAACAACTTCTAAACCTTTAAGCAAACACATACTCAAAAAATGCGTAAAAGTTGCCAATTACACAAATAAGTGCTCAGAAACAAGTGCAACGGGGCGCCTGGGTGGCACAGCGGTTAAGCGTCTGCCTTCAGCTCAGGGCGTGATCCCGGCATTACGGGATCGAGCCCCACATCAGGCTCCTCTGCTGTGAGCCTGCTTCTTCCTCTCCCACTCCCCCTGCTTGTGTTCCCTCTCTCGCTGGCTGTCTCTATCTCTGTCGAATAAATAAATAAAATCTTAAAAAAAAAAAAAGAAACAAGTGCAACTATTATAAACACTTTTCTGAGCTGCATTAAGTTGAAAATGGGTGTTGTAGAAATTCTATAATTAAAGAATGTGAAGTAAACAAATGCTTCGAAAGAGAAGTTCTTCCTCTAATGAACCACTACGCCCGAGTCATCGGTTTGTAAATTAACAGCCACGGTGATTCCCCGCCCCCCCGCCCCCGGGCTCGTGCCTTCGTTGGTGGGAATGATCACATGAGCTCTTATCTGAGTCTCAGTATTTTTTCCAGCCTATTAAATGGGAATATTAATAATACCTACTTCATAAATTTGTTGTGAGGATTAAAGAAGGCATATAAAACACAGAGCTGTGCTCAATTATTATGTTTGGTTACCTGTTATTACCTAAGACTTTTTTTTGAACTCGTGGTTGGAGTAAAAATGGAAGAGAGAAAATTTTTTAAAAATCGGCTTGTGATCACCGCAAATGCCATTCTCTGACTGCTTCTGAAAAGTGCCGCTGTTCTAACAGACATCCCAGCAATGCTCAAGGAAGCAGAAGAGTTCAGAGCCTTTCCAGAGCCACGTGCTGAGGTCCCACCAGCCACCGTTAACTATTGAGTTGTTTCTACCCTCCTTTTTCCCTCCGTGGGCCAAAATGTGGTTGAGAAAAGAGAAAACAGCTCCTGCCTGACGAGGGAGTGTTTGAATTGACACCAGGATCCCCTTGGGTCATGTTTATGCTTAAGTTCATCTTTAATTCGATATTGCCTTTGTGCAGGTAAGAAGAAGCCACGCCTCACTCACTGCTTAGACAGTACAGTGGGTTGAACAGTGTGTCCAGAATGTATGTCCACCTGCAGCCTCCGATGGGGCCCTTATCTGGAGTAGTGTCTTTGCAGATGTAATTAGTTAAGGATCCCAAGATGAAATTGATTCCTAAGTCCGATGACTGGTGTCCTTATAAGAAGAGGAGGGGTCACAGAGGGACGAAGTGGGGAAAAGGCCACATGAAGACGATGGCAGAGACTGGAGTCGTGTCACCTGCAGCGAGTCAAGGGATGTCTGGGGCCACCAAGCACTGGTAGAGGGAAGGAAGTACCTCCATAGAGGCTTCGGAGGGAGTATGGCTCTCCTAGCACCTCGATTTTGGACTTCTAGCCTCCAGAACTGTGAGAGAATAAATTTTTGCTGCTGTAAGCCACCGAAGTTTGTGGCACTTTGTTATGGTGGCCTCGGGAAACTAGT
This sequence comes from Ursus arctos, assembly GCF_023065955.2. Classification (NCBI taxonomy): domain Eukaryota; kingdom Metazoa; phylum Chordata; class Mammalia; order Carnivora; family Ursidae; genus Ursus; species Ursus arctos. The sequence goes on from NW_026622986.1 coordinate 8,476,651, forward strand.
ACAGACAGAAAAATACAGCATGTCCCCACTTTGTGAAAAGGGGAGAAATAATAAAACTGCTCTCCTCTGCCTCCCCTGCTACACAGCACTCATCACAGTCCAACACACTACTTGTTCTTCTTTTTGCTTGATTTTGTCTCCCCTCCAACTAGAATCTCAGCTCCGTGAGGGCAGGCACTTTCTGTCCTGGTAACTGCTGCTCCCTGGAGTTATACCTGGCAGAGTCAATGCTCAGTACGTGTTTGTTGAATTTATGAATAAATGAAAGAATGAAATAGGCAGGAGTCCTGGGATTATCTAGTGTAACTTTTTCTTCTTATGAAGGGACAAAACTGAGAAGAATAGGGCGTTCCAGGAAGAAGGAGCGAGAAACGTGTGTAATGGCTGAGGGTCAGAAGGAGCAGAGCAGCTCCAGAGCTGAAGATGAGGACGGTATTGACCAACTTCCCGGGGGGGGGGGGGGGAGGTGAGCCTGGAGAGGCGGATTGGTGCCTGCATGTGAAAGGCCTTGCATAGCGGTAAAGAATTTGGATTCATCTTGAAGCAGTGGAAAAGCTAATGGGTTTATTTAATGCATGAGAGTAATACAGAAGTTTTAAGGAATTGTTTTGGAAGCAGGGGCAGCCATTACTTCAAGGAGTGAGAGATGAGTGGCAGAAAGCAGAAGGAGGAGACATCTTTGCCCAAGGGCAAGTCACTCCATTCTGAAGCATCTGGGCAGCCTTGGTGAGAGACTGGATGAGGGGAGGGGGACACGCAGCAGGGTTGCAGCTCAACATGGCTCCCACATGACTTGCATGGGTGCTGAATACCTGGTACTGGAAAATAGAAGCAATGGAGCAAGTTTGAGGTGGCAAACATGTCTGGGGAGCCCCTGGAACATTCGGATGGAGATGTCCAATGTCAGTTGGACAGATAGGCCTGGAGCTCAGGCACTACCTCTGGAAGCTGAGGGCCTATCACTGGGAGACATTGATGAAGTCAGGAGAGTAGAGGAGACCACTCTGGTTGGGCGTAGACAGGGCAGCCCAAGGACAGGCTTCTCAGGAACAGGAAGGAAAGACATCTTCTGCGTGAACATACCTTATCCCAGGGCAGGATAATAAGCAGGGACCGTATTTTGGTATTAAGTGTGAATATTTTTAATGACTCTGTTTGGCTTGTCGTTTATAAAACTTATGAATAATGAACTAGCATTGCTCCTGTGGCCAAGTTACGAGACTGCACAGTAAAAGATAATTGTAGCAAGGAGAAACGTCAGACTCAATCACCAAAAATAAACACAGGAAATAGGAGTAATGGGCACTAAATTGGATGCAGAAAACAAACAGTTTCCTGTTAGTGGAAGAGAGTAACAAAAAGAACCAAACATGTTTGAAAATAACCTTTGTCCTGGACGGATGGTATGGTTCAGTAACCCAGCCAGGGTACGTACGGTCTGAGGGCCATCCAGTTCCTTCCTGATCGGTGTGGAAAAAATTCATTCTTTCTGTAAACCTACCTGGGCCTCTTCGTGGTTTTATAATCCTTTGTCACTTGTTAATAAGCTCTCATTAAATGAGCACCAAGTGTTATATGCAACTCATGAATCACTAAATTCTACCCCTGAAACTAATAATGACAGTATATGTTAACTGAACTGTATTTAAATAAAGAATTTTAATCAGAAGGGGGAATGAACCATGAGAGACTATGGACTCTGGGAAACAAACTGAGGGCTTCAGAGGGGAGGGGGGTGGGGGAATGGGATAGGCTGGTGATGGGTAGTAAGGAGGGCACGTATTGCATGGTGCACTGGGTGTTATACGCAACTAATGAATCATCGAGCTTTACATCAAAAACCAGGGATGTACTGTATGGTGACTAACATAATATAATAAAAAAATATTATTATAAAAAAAAGAACAGAAGGAATAGCGTATGAAAAAATAAAAATAAAAAAATAAAAATAAAAAAAGAATTTTAAAAATTAAAACATCAAATAAATAAAAGTATTATCTACATGGAGCCAGTGGGTTAGTCATTTTGCAGCTGACACGGGTTTGTGATTTGATTTAGAATTCTCCCGAGAGGAGGGCTGTAGAACGGGAGGAGGAGAAGAGCCTCTGTCCATAGGTTTGTTGTGATTCCTTCTTGCTGCCCCTCCTCAGCCTTCAACACTGAGCTCAGGACTCATCCTTCCTGAGAACACAGCTCCCCACCCCGCCCACCATCGAAATGCCCAGATGTAAGGTTAGCACATCTTCTCTGAGACCCTATCAATCCTCCATACGTATGTCTGAAATTGAATTCATTTCATAACCCTGTGCTTATCTGCCTTATTCCGCCACTAGACGTGGGTCCCTGGGACATGAATCAGACTTTGTCAGCTGTGCACCCAACACGATGCCTTCCCAGAGCTCAGAAACAGGGATGCCAACCAACCTACCCGCTCCTGACGGCAGCCCAGGGGTGTCCACCCCATACGGGCTATCCGGCCTTGACCCCCGCCCTCGGGCTGACTCAGTTCTCCATATCTGAGTATCTTCCTTGTCCACCTGGACGGCCTCTTCTTGAATCTGAAGACAAAAGCAAGGAGAATCCAGAAGAAGAGGAAATGGGAAAAACCTCCCCCGAGCAGAGGAGGCAAAGATCTAAGAGGAAATGACGGGCAGCAATGAACTTGTAGCAGGAAACACACCAAAGAGGGAAAAGAGTGAGAGGCAGTGAACACCAAGTTGCAGCGGACACACCCCTCCACCTTCCGGCCCACAGGATGCTTTTGATCTTCCTTTACGTGGACAGCAGGTGACAGGGGCGGTGAGGACGAATCCTCCATGGGTTTGCTGTCCTGCCATGTTACAGCTCTTACAGCCAGACTCCGTCGGTGAGAGAGGTGCACCCTCACACAGTTATTCCCACCGTGAGAGCACGGGGTAGAGACCACTTCTTCTACTGTAAGACACTGTTTCCAAAGGATGCTTCTATCCATTACCTTGTTGATCTTATTGGAATGTAAGCTGGGTATTACTCTTTAAATTTTTCCTTATGGACAATTTCAAACACAAAAGTAGACAGCCGACTGTAACCGTCCCAAGCCCCACACTCTCCTTCAACAATTATCCACATTCTGCCAGTCCTGTGGCATTTGTCCTCTACCTCCCTTCCTTCTCTTTTTCACAGGAGTATTCTAGAGCAAATCCAAGCTAATGATATTATTTTCATGTTGCCATGATTACACCCAACAAAATTATAGATGATGCCTTTATATCAAGTAAGAAATAGTCGATTGTAGAATAAGTCTCCTTAACCCATTGTCCTTTTTTTAGCCACAAGAAAACTGAGGCTCAAAGCCAAAAGTGATTAGTCCAAGATCACATGGCTCTACAGAAGGGCACTGCACCAACACTGGGTTCCTCTGACCACAATCCCAGCTCCCATGCCGGAGAAACAGAAGCGGGGAGCAGAAACAGAGCCTCACAGGCAAGATCCAGCTGCTGTGTTTCTCGGAAGGTAAAATATTACAGCTGCAACCCTTTGTTCTTGGTAAGACTGGTTAGATCTTTTCCCAGAATCAACCCAAACAGTGTATTGTAGACAGAACACACAGCCCCTGCTGCTTAGCCTTCCGGTACGCTGGGGTGCTTGGAGGCGCACACGGCTTGTCAGGGAGGGAGGGGCTCCATGTGGTGCTCTCGGGATCTCAGGGACTCTCATCTGTTCAATAATAGCATGAGGTCCACTTCCTGTACCCCATCACTTCCTGAAGCTTGGTGAGCGCTGCCAGGAGAAAGAAAAAGAGTCTAGAAGAGAAGCGAAGGGAAAATCCATGTGCTATCAAACCTCTCCCTGGAGAAGAGGGAGCGTGTGGTGGCCAACCTGGAGCCCTCCCAAGTAATCTTCAATTAATTATGAGATCCTGTCTCCCGGTCAGGGTCCCCTTGTTTTGTATAATCCCTTCCTTGTGTGCCTGCTCTGGTTCTTTCTGAACGAACAGCTGTTGGCACGCTTCTCCTTCATAACTGACGTTCATTAATACAGGACGCAAATGGACTGATAGCTACACCATGCTACACTGGAGAATAAGAAAGGATCTAGGAGAAGGACAAACACGAAGAAGGCACAGGACGGAGTGGAGAGTGGGTCAGAGTAGCCTGGGACTGGAGAGTCCTCAGCTATGAAGTGTGTTTATTTTAGTCACCCTGAGTCATCAGCTTCACAGGCTTCCCAGCTGCAAGGCTGTGTCACTCTCCATGTTGACATGGGGCTGGGAGGCAGGAAACTTCAGAACAGAGGAAAGGTGGTTTTTAAATAACAACAACAACAGCAACAACAGAGCTATGCTAACTAGGTCATGAGGCCAAGAGTCTATCCTCAGCAGGTTCTGAGAATCAAAGGACATTTCAGAGCACAAAAATGCCTAACAGATTGTCAGCCAAAGGGAGCTAGTTTGGGAATGAGTAGTGTGGTTTTCATTTTTCGCTAGGAAAAAGTCCAATTCGCTATTATATATTTAACATTTAAAAGATTTAGTGTTCATGCTATTATGCTTTGTAATACACACGCATCCTTACACACATCTTTTCTAAGTATCATATATGGTATTAAAATATTATAAGCTGCTGGGAAGTTAGAGAAGCCATATGTTTCCTATTCCTCCCATTAAGTACAACTAAAAAGTCTGGACGTAACATATAAAACATATAAAAGAAGAACCTGAAAGGTGGAAAGAAGGCAGACAGGCTGGAGACTTTGAGACCCAAAGAATAGTACAGCAGTAAGTTTGTAGGTTGTCTGCTGTTGCATATTTCCAAGACTTGGAGCTGAAGAATCTGGCAATCTGAAAATGACAACAGGCACAAACAAAAGTAAGCCACGACAGAGCCTGCTCTCTCCAGCCAAAGGACCGAGAAATGGGCAACCTCGGAAGACAGGAAACTTTAAGACAATAATCACTCAAATAGAGCCAAACCCACAGAAAAGACTGTGACCCCACTTATACCTATGCCAGCAAAGTCTGACTGAGGAGCCTGGATTTTTCCTCCTCACCCCCTACCCAATAATAATGTGGTGCCGTGCCCCCCCCCCCCCCCCCCACTGAGGAGATGTCAGAGGAGACTTAACGGAGTGTTAGCCCTGCTACTACTGCTCAGGGGTAATGAAGCCATGGCATCAGTGGAGGCCACATGGGGAGAAGAAATGAAAGATTCCTACATCTCCCAATCAAGGAGGTATCAGTGGAGGCCTGGGGGGGAACCAGAACCCCTACACGCACCCAGTAGTAGTGAGAAGTACCTGCCGTCCACTGTCAACAGAGACCAAGTGGGGAACCTGGACTTCGGCTCCCAACTGGCCATAACAAGGCAGCATTCACCCCTTCTCTTGCCAGGGGCATGTCAGAAAAAGTCAGCAAACACAGAAGGGTTAAATAAGGTTCATAACAAAATAGGCCCCAAATCCAGGTTTCAATAGAACATTACTTCTCATATCAAGAACTAGGAAGATTGCAAACTGAATGAGAAAAGACAATCAACAGATATCAGCACCAAGATAAACAAGAGATGTTCAAATTATCTAACAAAGATTTTTAAAGAAGTCATCATAAAAGTGTTTCGGTAAGTAATTGCAAACACACTTGAAGCAAATAAAAAAAAAAATAGAAAGTCTAGCAAAGAAATAGAACATCTCAGCAAAGAAATCGAAGATAGAAAGAAAAACCAAGGGGTGCCTGGGTTGTTCAGTCGTTAAGCGTCTGCCTTCAGCTCAGGGCATGATCCCAGAGTCCTGGGATCGAGCCCCGCATCGGGCTCCCTGCTCTGCTGGGAGCCTGCTTCTTCCTCTCCCACACCCCCTGCTTGTGTTCCCTCTCTCAAAGGCTGCCTCTCTCTCTGTCAAATGGATAAATAAAATCTTTTTTAAAAAAAGAAAGAAAGAAAGAAAAACCAAATGGAAAATTTTGTAGAAAATACGAGAAGCAAAATTTTAAAAGTCAATGGATGGTCTTAAGAGCAGAATGGAAGGGAAAGAGAAGAGTTTCAGTGAAGAGAGAGATTAGAAACTATGCAATCTGGGGCGCTTGGGTGGCACAGTCGGGTAAGCATTTGATTCTTGGTTTCAGCTCAGGTCATGATCTCTGGGTGATGAGATGGAGCCCTGCATCAGGCTCCGTGCTCATCATGGAGTCTGCTTGAGATTTTCTCCTTCTCTCACTGCCCTTCCTGCTTGTTCTCTCTCTCTCTAAAATAAACAAATCTTAAAAAAAAAAGAAAAGAAACTATGCAATCTGAACAACAGAGAGAAAACAAGAAAAAATGAAGAACTAGCGACTGAAGTGTCCTGAATCTGGCATGGGATACAGACTTAACAATTTAAGATGAGCAAATCCAAACAGGAGAAACCCGAGGAAATCTACAAGACACATCATATTTAAACTTATGAAAACTAAGGACAATGAGAAACTCTTGAAAACTGTGAGAAAGAAACAACATCTTACCTGCAGGGGAAAACTATTTTAATGACTGTGGATTTCTTACAAGAAACCATTGAGGCCAGAAGTAAATGGCCCATTTTTCAAATGCTGAAAGAAAAAAATTGTCAACCTAGAATCCCAAATCTAGCAGAAGTATCCTTCAAGAATTAAGGAGAAATCAATATATTTTCAGACAAAGGAAAATTAAGAGAATTAATTCATCATCAGTAGAACTATTCCTAAAAGAACAGCCGCAGGAAGTCGTCTAACAGAAAGGAAATGATAAAAGCAAGACTCTTGGTACATGAGGAAAGAACAAAGAACATGGTAAGCAAAAATATGGGTAAATACAATTGACTTCTCCTCTTGAGTTTTCTAAATTCTGCGTTATGGCTGAAGCAAAAATTATAACATTGGCTGATGTGATTCTGAATGGACATACAGTGAATATTTAAAATAATTATAAACAGAGAGGATAATAGGCCTAAAGGGAAAAAGGGTTTTTACATTTCACTAAAACTGGGAAAATGATGACATCAGTAGACTGTAATAATTTATATCATATATATTTCATATAAATTTAGTATTTTAATATTTCATATATATTTATATATCATATATATGAATAATAAATATGATTCTATCATGTTATACATATATCAAAACCAATATGAAATTCTAATAAACATTCAAGTAACCAGTAGGAAGAAAGGAAAAAGAAAATAAAAGAAAAACAGAGGAAACAAACAAAAAACAAAAACTTAAATGGCAGATTTACTTTTTATGTATCAATAATTACATTAAATATCAATGGATTGAATATAACAAATAAAAGTACATTTAAAAAATTATCCAACTATATTTTATCTATACGAAGCTCACTTAATAATATATAGTATAATAAAATATGGTGATATAGGCAAGTTTAAAGTAAAAGGATAAAAAAAGATATATCATGTAAACATTGATAAAGAGAAGGCAGGAGTGACTATATTAATATTAGATAAAGCAGACTTCAGAACAAAGAAAATTATATAATGATAAAAGGATCAATGCACAAAGAAGACACAGCAATCCTAAATGTGTATGCTAAAAGAAACAGAGCTACAGAATACGTGAGCAAAACTGATGGAACTGAAATAAGAAGAGACAAATTTACAATTATAGTCGGAATCTTCAACACCCTGCTGTCAACAATGGATTGAACAACCAGACAGAAAAATCAGCAAGAGTAGAGAACTCAGCAGTGTCAACTGACAGGGTCTAATCAACAATTATAGAGTATTCCACTCGGCAACAGTATAATACACATTCTCTCAAGTGCCCAAGGAACATATACAAGGATAGACTATATCCTGGGTCACAAAACAAATTTAAGAGATTTGAAGTCACGTGGAATGTCTTCCAAACACAATGGAACCGAGCAAGAAAGCAATAACAGAAAGATAACAGAAAAATCTCCAAACACTTAGGATCTAAACAATACATTTTAAAATATTGCATGGGTTAAAGAGAGAGTCTCGAGGGAAATAAAAAAAAAATACATCAAACTGAATAGAGATGAAAATAAAATATATCAAAATATGTATATGGTTAAAACAGTGCACCAAATGTTTACCTTAAAAATAGGAAATATCTCAAATCATAATCTAAGCTTCAATGTTAAGAACCTTGAAAAAAAGAGGAGAGAAGACACAAATTAATAATATCAGGACTAAAACAGAGGTTATCACTCCAGACCCCTCAGAAATCAAAACAATAAAAATAAGAGAAAACTATGAACAAGTCTATGTACATAAAATTAACGACTTAGATTAAATGGGTCAATTTCCTGAAAAACACAAGCTATCACAATTTACCCAATATAAAATAGATGATTTGAAAAGCCCTATACTATTAAGGAAATTGAATTTTAAATAAAAACTTCTTAAAAAAATACCTCCAGGCTTTGATAATTTCCCTTAAGAATTAGACCAAATGTTTAAAGAAGAATTAACACCAATTCTATGAAATCGCTTTCAGAAAATAGAAAATAACATTCCTAATGCATTTTATGAAGCTAATATTATCCTGATACAAAACAAAAGACATTACAAGAAATCCACAGACAAATATTCCTCATGAATATAAATGCAAAAAACCTTAACACATATTAGCAAATAGAATTCCGCAATATATACAAAGAATTATTCAACATGACCAGGTGGGGTTTATTCCAGTGATGTAAAGCTGGTTCAATATTCAAAAATCAAGCAGTGAGGGACGCCTGGGTGGCACAGTCGTTAAGCATCCGCCTTCGGCTCAGGTCATGATCCCAGGGGCCTGGGATCGAGTCCCGCATCGGGCTCCCTGCTCAGCGGGAAGGCTGCTTCTCCCTCTCCCACTCCCCCCTGCTTGTGTTCCCTCTCTCGCTGTGTCTCTCTGTGTCAAATAAATAAAATCTTTAAAAAAAAAATCAATCAATGTAATGTACCATATTAACAGTGTGAAGAATAAAAATCACATGATTATATTAATTGATACAGGAAACATATTTGGCAAAATTCAACACCCATTCATGATAAAATGCTCAGAAAAATATAAATAGAGAACTTCCTGAACTTGATAGAACATCTGTAAAAAACCTACAGATGCCATTATATTAATGAGGAAAGACTGAATGTTTTCCCTCTAAGTTTGAGAACCAGGCAAGGATGTCCACTCTTATCACTTTTATTCAGTATATTGCTGGACATTCTAGTCAGTGCAATAAAACAAGAAAAGAAAGCATAAGTTATATAGTTGAAAAACAAAGCAAAGACAAAACCCTGCCTCTATTCCAGATGACATGATTGTCTACGCAGAAAAGACCAAAAATCTACACGAAGATGCCTAGAACTAATAAATGAGTTCAGCAAGACCGAAGGATACAAGAAAAACATTAAAAAAATTGTTTCAATATACTAGCAATGAATTCATAAACATTGATATTAAAAACACAATATCATGGGGCGCCTGGGTGGCACAGCGGTTAAGCGTCTGCCTTCGGCTCAGGGCGTGATCCCGGCGTTATGGGATCGAGCCCCACATCAGGCTCCTCCGCTATGAGCCTGCTTCTTCCTCTCCCACTCCCCCTGCTTGTGTTCCCTCTCTCGCTGGCTGTCTCTATCTCTGTCGAATAAATAAATAAATAAAATCTTAAAAAAAAAAAACCACAATATCATTTACAATTGCTCAAAAAAGCAAAATACTTAGGTATATATTTAAAGTACATTTAAAATACATATGGGCTATGCATGCTGAAAACTATAACTTGCTGATAAAGTAAATCACAGATCTAATTAAATGGAGATACATCCTATATTGAGTTTGGCGACTCAACACAGTAAAAATGTTAATTCTGTTAGTTTTCTAACATGATTTTTTTTTGTAGCTATAGAAAAGATTATTCTAAAATTTATATGGAAAGGCGAAGAAAACAGATGAACTAAAATAATTTTGAAAAAAAAGAATACAGCAGAAGGAATCAATCTACTTGGTTTCAAGACTTACCATGTAGAAACAGAAAGATGAAGACTGTGTGATATTGGCGGAGAGAAAAACACATGGATCAATGTTAGAGTACCCAGAAATAGGCTCATACAAATATAATTTTTTTTACAAAGGTGCAAAAGCAGTTCAGTGGGGAAAACTGGCCTTCTCAACGAATGGCGCTGAGTAGTTGGGTATCCAAAAACAAAAGGCTGAACGTCCGCCTAATTACGTCTTACACAAAAGTCAACTCCAAAAGAATAATGGACTTAAGTGTAAAACATACAACTATAATTTTTTCAAACCATGGGAATTTAAAATAAGTTCCTAAACCTTTTTCAAAACATGGGAGAAATCTTTGGGACTTAGGGCTAGGCAAAGTTTTCTTAGACTTAACAACCCAAAGCTTGATCCGCAGAAGGAAAAATTGATATATTGGCCTTCCTCAAAATTAAAACCTTCTGCTCTTTGAGACAGCCTGTCATGAGGATGAAAATACAAGCTACGGACTTAGAGAAAATATTTGCAAACCAAATATCCAACAAAGGTCTAGTAAAATGAACAGCATAAAACAAACAATCCATCTAGAAAATAAGCAAAATATATGAAAAGACGTTTCACTGGAGTGTAAATACAGATGGCAAATCAGCACAAAAAAAGATGTTCCACAGCATTAGCCATCAGAGAAATGCGATGAGACTGCAGTGAGATCTCACTACACATCTACCAAAATGATAAAAATAAAAAAATAGTGACACCACCAAATGCTGGTGAGGATGTGAAAAAGTGGATCACAAATATATTCCTGATGGGAATGTAAAATGGTATAGCTACTCTGGAAAACAGTTTCAGTTTTTGTTTTTGTTTTAAACTAAACATGTAAGTACCATTTATCTAGCTGTTATACTCCTGGACGTTTATTCTGGAGAAATCAAACAAGTCTACGCACAAAAACCTGTACACAGATGGTTATCGCAGCTTTACTTCTAATAGCCAAAACCCAGAAACTGTCCAGCAGTCCTTCAACAGATGAAGGTTAAACAAACTGGTACAGCCACACTGTGGAATACTATTCAGCACTAAAAATTGGTGATACATGCCCTAACCTCGATGAATTTCCAGAGAATTACATTGTGTGGGGAAAAAAGCCGATCAGAATGCGTTACGTGCTTGGGGCGCCTGGGTGGCTCAGTCAGTTGAGCATCCGGCTCTTGATTTGGGCTCTGGTCATGATCTCGGGGTTGTGAGATTGAGCCCTGGAGTCTGGGTCCGCTCTGGGCGTGGAGCCTGCTTAGGATTCTCCCTCTCTGTCTTCCTCTGCCCCTCCCCCCACCACCACTTGTGCATGCATGCTCTCTCTAAAAAAAAGGGGGGGGCTACATGCTTTATGATTCCATGTACGTAGCATTCCTGAAATGAGCAAATTGTACAGATGAAGAACAGATTAGTGGTTGCTTGAGGTTAATGAAGGGGTGGGAATGTGAGAGCAGTGGGTGTGGCTATAAGAGGAACGGCATGAAGTTTTCATGTAGTGATGGAAATGTTTTGTATCTTGATTGTATCAATGTCAATATCCCCATTATGATATTGTACCATAGTTTTGCAAGATGTTATCATTGGAGGAAACTGGTAAAAAGTATAGGGGATGTCTCTATTATTTCTTACAATTGTGTGTGACTCTAAAATTATCTCAAAATAACAAGTTTAATTAAAAAAATATATATGATGAAGGAGGGGGAAAATTCTATGGGCTGCTTTATTCAAGCAGTTTTTTTAAAAGCCCAAAATAAGATGTATGGACACCATATGTGTCATTGATTAAACATTCTGGTAGAATTAAAAACAATGCCTAATAATCAAGTGGTTTTCAATCTTGGCTGCAATATTAGAATCACTTGGGGTGGGGATGGTGGGTAAAAAATACTGACTCCAAGGGCTTTCTCTTCCTTCCTCAACCAGAGTACTAATTTATTTAGTCTGCCTGGGATCAGTATCAGTATCAGTATCTGTTAAATAATTTTAAAGTCAAATTTCAAAAACACACAGAGGTAGAGAGAAACTATAATGAACTTTTTTGTACCTATCATTCCGGTTCAATAGTTATTAATATTTCCCCCAATCCTGTTATACCTATTGTCCTCTCCATCTTCTTTGGTTGCTGTTAGAGTATTTTAAAGCAAATTCCAGGCATAATTTTGGCTCTAATTCTTCAGTATGTATCTCTAACAGTAAGGGCCATGCTTGTGTGTATGCGTGTGTGTGTGTTTGTGTATACACACGTAATTCTGTTATCATACCTAATAAAATTAACAATAATTCCTTCTTAATATTATCTAATAACTAACCTCATGTTCAAATGTCCCTGACTGGCTCAAAATTGTCTTTCTATAATTGGATGGATTGAGTGATTGATTAGAATCAGGACCCAAACCAAATTCACATATTATATTTGGATGAGAGCTCTCTTAGGACTCTTTAACTTATAACAATTCCTCCTATTATTTTTCCCATTCATTTGTGGAAGAAATCAGGTCATTTGTAGAACTTTCCATCTTCTGCCCTATTGTTTATCATTGCTTATTACTTCCATGTGGGTATTTAACTCCTTCCTCAGCAGCAACATTTTATAAGCTCCTCAAGTGTCTTGATCACCTTTAATAATAACTGCACCCAAGCTTGTAAAACGCAAGCTCACCCTTTGGCTGCAAGTCGTTGAGCATGACCTGTTTCTTCCACTTGCCTTCGTTGTGTGACTCTGGCGATTCCGTACCTGTCAGACGGAAGGCACTTATGCAGGGTAATTATGCACAGCTTTGGAGGGGCTCCTGGTTTGTGTTTCCCTTGAAGTTGTTGTTCAGTTGGTCTTATTGCTTAGTCAATTTCTCTTCTTACCCTAAGCTCAGAATATTTTATTTTTGAAGGGAAACCTTTAAGATGAATGTGTGTGTGTGTGTGTGTGTGTGTGTGTGCGTGTGTGTGTAAGAGGACAAAATTTAGGGGAGAATAAATAGAAGTCAGCAGGAAGAGCAGCCAGGAGTCCAGCTAGATTCTGCCCAGAGAAGGTCCCTGCTCATTCTCTTTGCAACTCCAGCTTCGCCAACTCTGATTTTCTGGCACCTACTTCTGTTTCTGTAGACGCCTCCCTGCCCAGCCCCTCCTCCTCGCCATCCCTAGTCCGATCTGTTTCAACTTGTCAGCCCATGTGTCTTCCTTTCTTCATGACTACTCATCCCGACCCCCACTGCTCTTTACTTGTTCCAGTCCTCTTCCTAATTATCTCTACAGTTCCAAAGAAAAAGGGGGTGTCATATGTTTTTCATCCTTCTGATGTTATGCTTAAAATTACATTTTCTGGGGGGAAAACTTGAACTGATTGGACAAGGGAACATGATGTTTGAAATTTGGTGCCCCCTCCCCCTCAATTTTGGTTGTTTGGCGATGATACCTCCTTCTAGCAAATGTTGTTGGTGCTTTTCTAGATTCCCCAGAATATTATTGGGGCGCCTGGGTGGCTCAGTCGTTAAGCATCTGCCTTTGGCTCAGGGCGTGATCCTGGCGTTGTGGGATCGAGCCCCACATCAGGCTCCTTTGCTGGAAGCCTGCTTCTTCCTCTCCCACTCCCACTGCTTGTGTTCCCTCTCTTGCTGGCTGTCTCTCTCTCTGCCAAATAAATAAATAAAATAAAATAAAAGAATATTATAAATATATATTCATATACATATCAGCATGTGTGTGTATATATGTATATATATATATATATATATATATATATATATATATATATATATATACATATATACACATTATAGAGTAGAATTCATAGAGTGGTCTGGAGATGGAAGAAATAATTTCAAGTAAGAAAATATGCAAAGCTCTTCCAATTTATTTATTTATTTATTCCAATTTGTTCAAGATCTTTAGGAAATGATCTGAACCAAGTCGAAACCCCTAAAATTAGATACTGAGTATTCCTAAAGACCAATGAGGCTGGTAAAACAAGGAAAGTTTCAATATTTTACCTTTTATTATAAGATAGCAGGTAAAGAAACCCCTGAAAATTTTAGAAATTATAGGCCTATCAAAATATCTTTGTATGGAAAAATAGCTAAGAAAAGAAGATAAATTCTGGGGAATATGGTTCTGGGTTTTAAAGGCATTTTATTAAATAAGATGGCTTATATTTAATAAATTTTATCGGTCATATGCAGTATATTTTTCTGAGGGTCAGTCTTATTCACAGAGATGACTAAGCTTGGGTCTTGGCTCCATTATATATGGCACACCAGGTAACAAGGTGGGCAATTATGCTCTCAGGGGACTATAGCAAGTATGGACATGGGAACAAGTTCAGAGAGAACAAGGAAATCTTCCCTCAAGAGGAAGTGGTGGTGGTATGAGTGCGGGTCTCCTAGCTCCCTGACTCCCACAGTCATGACCTTTCCCAAGAGCTGGCCTCTGGCTTTGGCTCTAGGGCTGAAGGGCTAGTCACTCAACATCTATGGACCTTATTTCTGAAATGAAAATAACATTAGCATCACCTTTATCTAGGATACTCTGTGGGGTAGGACATTAAAGACGATACCACTGGCTCCCATGTCTAGAATACGCCACTGTATCCAATATCTAGTTGCTTCCTAGTAGAGCGATATCCCACATAGAGCTCATTATGGCATTCTTAGCCAGGCAACTCACCAATTTCTTGGCCTTCTGATTTCAGACATACTCCTGAAATTCTTCAAGTCTAGTTTCTAACTCCTGGAAGGCTGTTGTTGTAAGAACAGGATGCATTTAAACTAGTTGCACTCCACTCTCAGAGCGAGTCTCTCATCTTCTACCACAAGTCCAGGCAGAAACTAAAATGACAAGGTGATGAAAAGGTTTCCAGTGATTCCATCTCCTACAAAAATCTCTGCATTATTTACTTCAAAGGATTTTATCTGTCACCACTTTTAGGAGTTTCTTGGTAAAACTATTCTAACATCCTTTCCAATGGGACTCTGTTTTTGGGAGAGCTACTTTGGCTCTTTTTCTACCAGATCTGAAACTTATGTCTCCAAAGTCTTGGCTGAGTTAAAATGCCAATTCTTTGTTAAACATAAAAACAATATGTCTTTAATTTTAAAGTCACTCCCCTTAAAATACTTACTGACTACAAAGAGGATGGAGACTGGCAGACATTGCTTTCCTTGTGTGATGAAAGTGCACATCCCCAGTAATGGGACAAATTGAAACTGTGGACCACTGATGGGATGCCGTGATGGGAACACAGTATCGCTTCTGTGATATTCTTGCCAAATATACATAACCTGAATTTAATTATGAGAGAAATCAGACAAACCCAGACTGAGGAATCTTTTATAAAATACCTGATCTGTCATCTTCAAAGGTGTCAAGGCCATGAAAGTCAAAGACTTTCAGACTGAAGAACGTTCCAGACTAAAGAAGACTAAGGAGATATGATGACAAAAAGCAATGTGTGCTTCTGAACACACTCCCTTTGCTGTCAAAAACATTAGAAAAATTGGTGAAATTTTCATGGGGTCTGAGGATTAGGTGGCAGTCATGTATCACTTGATTGCCTGCTTTGAATGGTTATATCGTGGTTATGGAGGAGAATGTTCTTGTCCTTTTTCAGAGGGGATAGGGCATCAGATTAAGAACTCACTCTCAAACAATCTAGGGGAAGAAGTTATTCGTACTGTACTTGCAACTTTTCTGTAAGTTTGTGATTGTTTCAAAATCTAAAAACTGTTTTTAAAAGTATGTCTTACATATGAGGGAACTAGAAAAGAACGTTTGTAGGGTTTTTTGTTTTTTGGTTTTTTGGGGTTTGGGGGGACCAACTGGCCCAGAAAAGGGTCTTCTTTGCTAACATATCTTTTTCAGAGGTGACATAATACTGCTCTAAGCTTAAAGCACTGTCTTCAAAGATGGGCTCAGCATTGAAATTAAGCAGACAGCTGTGAAAAAGAATTCACAGCTGTGGGAAGTACTGGCCCTGGCTAAAAAAAAAAAAAATAATAATAATAAATAACCTCACATGGCTTTTATTTGTTATTTCAAACCTAAGCCTGGTTCAGGAACCACAAAATATGTGGCGTCTCCACTGTCATGCTGGACTGCTAGGAGCTGCTCACTAATTAATGTCCTCTTCACTTTACCATAGTTCTCTCTGCTGAAGGGTTTGGAGAGAGAGAGAGAGAGAGAGAGAGAGAGGTTGAGAGAGAGAGAGAGAGAAACTGTGTTCCTTTGACTTCACCCTTCGCAACAAAGCACTACCTCTTCCTAATAAGGCTGTCCACACTCTCAGACAGAATTAGCCACATAATGCAATTCAAGTTCTCTGTGCATGGAATGTCAGACAGCAAGACAAACATCTATTTATATGTTTAGTGATAATGATGCTTATCTATTATTTAATAATTTCTCTTACATTTTACAAAAAAGGCTATGTTCTTGGTAATGATCTTGGCTTGCATCATTCCCAACCAAACAAGGGGAATGTGCAAGTTACCAAGACGCTGCCTGATTACAGCTGGGTTTCCAACTTTGCCCATTTTTACCGTTTTAAAGCTGAATATAACAAACAGTTAATGAGTCAGGCATAATCTAAAGGTGGTGGTAGCAAAGAATGCGTTTAATTTGGCCAGAGGCCTAGAACTAAGTCTCTTTTCTCCTGAGAGTCACATTTTATTATGTTTGAGGTGCATTCCCTTTCTGGTTTGTCCCAAACTAAATTGAGAATGGAATGCGCTCCAGTACAAACAGAATCCAGCTTGACAATAAAACCAGGGCTGGGCTTGCCGGTAATATATTGAAGTGTTATCATCAACAATCTTTCTGGAGGAGAAGGAAAAAGTCAGTGTCATTGTTGATGTGTGTGAAAACTAGGGGTTGCTCAAGGCCACCGATCCGTCCCTTCTCCTCCCAGCATCCTTCCCTCCTGCCATACATGGGGAACATGTGTGTGAGAAGACACCCCATACCTACCCGTCCTTGTGGAGGGCTTTGCTTTGGAGATGGGTACACTCTCGAAGGGCAACCCTTGGGGGTGAGGGGTGGATACAGGGAGCAGTGGAGGTAAGAAGTGGTGGGGATGGGAAAAGATAAAAATCCAAGCAATCCGTGCTAGGGAAAGTCTTCTGAAGGGGTCATTGGAAGGATTTGAGAGAGATTCTTTGGATCCAAAGATTCTGGGCAAAGAACAAGTTTGTTTTTCCTTTCCTTAAAAGAGACAGGTGTCTTGGGAGGACTTTGGCTTGGGAAAAAAGTCTTTTTCTAACTCTGAGTCATACAAAGAGCATTTATTCACTAGGCCAGGTGGGAGATGTCCCAGAAGAAAGCAATAAAACACTGAGGTGAAGAAGCCTCCGTGGTCCAGCCGGCATGGAATGCTGTGAAGAAAACTAACTCGGGCAGCAGGCCCCTGACCAGATTCCCTTGAGATTAGCTGAAGTCGTGACCACAAGAGAAGACTTTGAAGACTGTGACTCAGTTTCCCCACCTGTAAAGTGACTGACTTGTTTAGGGTCTTTCTTGGATCCGTATTTCCTGACTCTGGTCATTGTGAAGACCCAGCACAGCAAAAGGAAGATGCCATATCTTGCGGAGCCATGCTCAAGAACCACCTCCCACAGCTCTGAAATGGGGAGAAACAGGGTTCACAAAACCCAGCTGATACTGTAAGAGGCCAAGACTCAACACCAGCCCTGGCTTCAACTGTTGCTTCAGAAGCTCGTCTTCGTGGGTGGGAACTCCAGCTCGAATCCCACTTGCTTTGAGACAAAACTCTGCGGTCCCCTAAATATTAAAGCTACAAAGAAGATGCGGCTTCTAATAATGGGTACCACCTGCTGAACCCTTACTAAGCACTTTCTTTTTTAACCCATGTGTCCTCTCTATAAATTTGATCTTCAGTTTCACAGATGAGGAGACAAGGGCATAAAAGGCTTGGGCACCTTGTGCTAGGTCATGCAGCTGGTAAGCTGGGGGCTATGATCTGAACCCTAACAGACAACTGCTGTCCAAACTGCTCCCACCCCCACCTCTCACAACTTGGTGACATCTCTTTTTGTTGTCTTATCAATACTCTTTTGCTTAACCCATCAATGTGAACAACACTGACACTACAATAAAATGAACCCCTTGGTAAGGAGCAGCAGCCCTACGTGATCTGTCCCTGGCCACCATGCCTGGTGTCCCCTTGCTCTGCTGTCCATCTGCATGCGATAGTCCATATGTGAGGAGTTACTTGACTTCTCTGAGTGGACCATGCTTCCTCCCTGCTTTGTTTCTTTTGCCTCATAACCAACTCACTGCCATATCCAGTTAGCAAATTCCTGATCAGACCTCAAGTCTCACGAGGGTGACACCTTCTAGTTAGACATTTATGACCCTTCCAGGCAGAATGAATCATTCCCTTCTGTGTTCCTCTCTCTTCTCTTTGAAACGTGTACATTTTTGTGTCACGGGTCTGAGTCCATGGTAGCAGAACTGCCTGCTTACACCACATCTGTTTCCCCACTGAACTGGGAGACCCATTGCATCTTATTGAGTTTTGTGCTCCCAGTGCCTAGCACATGGTGGGCTTTCAATAAATATTTGCTGGATTGAATCATATTACATATGGTAACTTCCGATATGTGTATCTTCCCAAGGCAAAATTTAGCACATAAATCCTTGGAAAGCAGATAGGATTCCCCCTGGAGTATATGAACTAGAGCTGGGAGTTTTGCTAATGTTATGTAAGTATTTGTTAGGCAGTTGAATAAATGAACAGATACTTTGTAGAAAAGCTTTGATGTGAAATGAGTAAAAGCGAAATCTTGATCCAGTTATCAGGAGAAACACCCAATTTTCTGGATATTACCCACAGAAGTAGCCAATGAGGGTAAAAATGGTGGACAGTGAGGAACTTATAATTTCAGAAACAGAGCAACTAAAAGGGTCAAGCAGGGAACATTGTTCTTTAGATTAAGAAGAGACTTGATAATACAACATTAATTGATATCTTGTTCAATGAGAAATCTGTCTCCAATTTTTATTTTCGTCTCAAGGTTACACTGTTTACAGCAAACCAAAACTGCTCTGGTGCATAGTGCCATTGACTAATCTTTCCACTAAATGCCAAAAAAAGAAAATGCTTCTGGCAGTCTATAAAGACAAACCCATCTTCTTTGTTACTTTTTTATTTTCTCTTTGTCCAGTTACTTGTAAATAGTTTTATGGGTCTACAGAATGCAGGGTGATGAGATTTCTGACCATGAGAAAGGAGTTTCACAATCTATAATATAAATCTTGGAAAGTTATGCTAAACCACGGAGGAAATGTTTAAACAATGACAGATTCCCTTTTTATCTTTTTTTTTAAAGGATTTAAATTTCTTTTCAGTAATTCTTATTTCCCATGGTAAAATTTTATTGTAGACCCCAACTTAATCTCATCACTCCCTAAAAACACCTCAGCCTCAAAGGTGGCCTCAAAATTTGGATGGAGATTGTTGTTGCCTTTGTTTTTAGGTAGCAACTACCTCTATGTCCCCTTATTTCCTTCTTCTTTACTTCAAAAGACACAGTCTTTGAGGGGAATAAACGAGCAAATCTAAAGTGTGTTTAAAACATGTTCTTAATTGTTTCTGTATGTCTTTCTGGAAAGAAGGACTTTTCCAGAGAAGGAATAGTCACGAACATTACTGGTAGATAGAGTCCATCTGGAAAAGTGCATGAAAATCACATAGTTTTAGTCCTGGCAGGGGTTGATGATCTGGCCCTACTTTTGCAGATGAGGAAACTGAGGCCTTTTAAGCATCTTGGGGAGCTCCCGGGTGCCGGCTGAATGGGTCCCACAGTCCAGGTTTCCAATGCGTAGCGGGTGCAACTGTTCACAACCCCACGGTATGCTAAAGTCTGCTATTGACTGTGACTCTGAAGGAGATTGTTGGTTTAGGAAAATTCCAACACCAGGGAGCATTCTCTGTTCAAGAAAATGCCAGGTAATAAATCTACTTACAAGCACATGTGCTGTTCAATGGCAGGAAATGGAGAGTAAGTAGCACAGCAGTGAGGCCAGTCATGGGAGAGCACCTGAGGTTAAAAAAAAAAAAAAAAAAGAGAGAGAGACTGTTAATGGAGATTTTTGGAATCCTAACACAAATGATACCCCTTAAGGACAAATAACCCATCAGTAAAAAACATGATGGACTCTCCAGGTCTTAGAACTCATAGAAAAGGGACCAAATAAATTAGTCATAAAGTCAGAAGGGAATGAGAGAAATTTGGAAATAGATGCAAGGTGGCTAAAGAATTCTCATGTTAGACCTGAACGGTGTGAGTTTAGATATTTCATTACAATGAAAGGGTTGAGTTAGAAATGGGTAATGTGCAAGTGGGCAGAAAAGTTAAGGTACGTGTTCCAGGTACGATAAGGCAGAGATGAGAAGGCCCACATATCAGATGTGAGAAGTGTGGTATTGGGGACCCTCTGGAAGGCACCGGCCAGATGGAGACAAAAAATTTCTTGCACAGAAAGTACTTTCCTGTGTCGCTAGACGACCCATCTCAGCTGTCCCAGAGATATCCCCATGGAAAACGGACTAGAGGACAATTCAGTAACACGTAACGAAGTTTAAAATGTGTAGAGCCTTGATCCAGCAACTCAACCCCAAGGATTTAATCTACAGATATCCTTACGAATACACACCAAGTACCCGCATAAGCGTGTATCCCGGTACTATTTGTAATTACAAACGGGGAAACGATGTGAATGTCCATCAGCAGGGACTGGTCAAGTAAGGAAGGTCTGTATGAAGGGAAGGAGATAGAGATTCATGTGAGCTGCTATGCAATGCATAACGTGTTACCTGTCATGTGAAAAACAGGGCATGTGCTTATGTGTGCATAAAAACTTTTCAGAAGGATACATAAAGATCTGCTGCCTCTGGTTACCTCAAAGTCGCAGGAAATCAATAATAGTGACAATAATACCATCTGTTTTTCTATAAAGCTAATGTATGGCCTTTACCTGAATTAACAGATACAATCCTCACCGCACTTCTCCGGGGTAGGTATTGTGCTCTCTGTATTTCGGACAAGGAAACTGAGGTACGGGTAACTTCAGTAATTTGCCTACAGTCACCCAGGCCGCAGTGGAGGCGCTGGGTCTGAACCCAGGCAGTTTGCTGCGGTCTGTATTCTGAATCTTAAACTAAAACATTTATTTTTCATTGTATATCTTGCTTAACTGTTTGAATTCTTTTGTTACCATATTTACCGGGGTTTTTTTCTGTTAAAAAACAAAACAAAACCAACAACCAATTAAAAAAGAGGCTGGTTGGCTCTTCATCCCTTCCTGTCATTAGAAGCCCAGAAGAGTCTTTAGGTGGAAGGCCCATAGGAGGGGGGCAGCAGTGCCGGCAGGGGTCCAGCTGCGGGAGGCCTGCAGGGTAGGGTGTCTGCCCTGCACCGCTGTGGCATGGAGGGCACGCACCTCCACGGGGAGTACCTCGCCTATCTACAGGCAGCAGTTCATTTCTTTGATTACAACTCTCCACATTGAGGGAAGGTTTACTGTTTTTAACCCTGCTGCAGAATATGCAAAAGTTTGCCTCACGTAGCTAATTTCATTGACTTTTGGCTCTTCTGTCATGTTTTCGATGGTCGTAAACACTTTTTCCCTGCAGAGGGGTGGGGGCATTTGACCTTCCCATGCCAAGCAATGATTCTGAGGGAGCTGACTCCGAGAGAGACTCCTGTTGCACTTCCGTTGCAGGGAAGGTAGTGAACTCGGTCAACCAGCCTGACGTCCGAGTAAAAGCAGGAACGGCTGCCCTGGTGATGAGTGACATGACCACACACACTGCCATGCTCCAGGTGCACCGAGCCACACAGGGAACATGGCGTCTGCCTAGCCATCCATTTTTCCCTCTGGTTCAATATATTCTAAAGCTGAATGCAAAATCTGCTTGAAATGTTATGATAAAATACCAGAAAGTTTATATTTGCACTGTGACTTCTGTGGATGCCCCTGAGCTTTGGAGATAACTTCACTGGCTTTCGGGTAGGGGTAGGCTGGTGGAAATTCCTGAAAAATACTCCCAGCGTGTTTGTTGGTGGGATTAAGGATGATAGGGTGGGAAAGTCAGAAAGAGCAAAGAGTCAAGCTCATGGAAAGTGAGGTGACAGGTAGGCTGGGCTCAGCTCCCTTGGAGCTTTGTGGGTCATAGCACAGAGTTAGGACTTCCTCCTCATCGCAATGGGAGCTGCAAGAGGGTCTTAGCAGATCACTGATAGGATCTGATATATGTTTCCTGAAAGGTCACTCTGGTGGCTGTGGGGGAGGGACAGTTGGGGAAAGAGTGGAATCAGAGCCGATGGGAGGCTGTGGGATATTCCAGGTGAAAGACTCCAGTGGCTACAATGACAAGAGCTGGGTTTGGGATGGTGAGAAGCAGACGGGCGTGGATTGGGTTTTGGAGTAGAGCCATTAGGATTTGCTGATATGGGAGAATGAAGTAAAAAGGAACCAAGGAAGACAACTGGGCATATGGAGGTACCACTTACTCAAGACCAGGAAGACTCTGGAAGGGCCAAGTGTAGGGAAGGAAAAGGAGGAAAAAGTTTGTTCTGTTTGGGTTTTACTCAGTTTAAGATGCCTATTTGACATTCAAGAAGAAATGTCAGATATGCAGCTGAGAAGATTAGAGCTAGAGACAAGATGTGAGAGAGAGAGAAAGAGAGATTAGAATTATGCATGGCTACATATAACCAACCATCCCAAGCATCAGTGGCTCAAACAATGACAAGGCTTATTTCTCTCCCACTTAGCTGTCATCTGGAGGGGGCATGTCAGGGCTGCTATGGGGCCCCACAGTGCCATGAAGGACCCAGACACCTATCTTCCTGCTTCATCACACTCAGCATGTGGCTGCTCTCCTCAAGGCCATCCATGGTCTAGGATGAGCTGTGGACCTCTCCCCATTAACTCCACACTCTAGGTAGCAGGGAGAGTGGGGGAAGGCACAAGGCTGCGCCTTCAGTTGACTCGGTGCCCTTTGAGGAGACTTCCTCACATCCCCCCTTGCATCTTATTATCCAGAACTTAATTACATGGCTGCAGGGGAATGTGGGAAACGTAACCTTTTTATAGGTGCATCACCTCCCTTAATAACATCTATCACTAGGCTTCTAGATAATGGGTGGAGTCTCTGCTATAGAATGATCAGTGTGTAAATGGTATTTATGGCCGAGGTGTTGGATAATGACATGGTCAGAGAGAGGAGGTAGCATAAGCCACTGCAAATGCTTCCAGAACATGGAAACATGAAACACAGGAGCTTGGCTTGGCTTGAATCAATCTTTCTGTGTCTTATTCCTTGAGCCTTATGTTGTTAAGACTTCTTATTTCCCCTTCTCCTGTTGACCCACTTTACACTTACACAATTTTGTTGTGTTTTGTACACTCTTTTAAGAAGCCTTTCTAGAACAAGGCAGTGAGCGTGCCAATAAACAAATCTTCAACTCCCCTGCCTCTGGAAGAACAGGGAAAGAAGGCAAAAGAAATAGAGAAAGAGAGGGAGAGGGATGGAAGGAAAAGGCGCCACGTGGGGAGCAAAGTGAGTGGCTGAGACTTTCCCTGGGTGGAAGGGAAAGTGTCTATTGGATGGCGTCTATTTCGATGTGTCACCTGGACAGACTGGAACCCGGATTCAGACTCTCAGAGCTTCTCTTCAGCCAACTGCTTCCTGGGATCTGTCCAGAGAGATGATCAGGGAATAGCATTTGACTAGGAGTAATGGTTATGTGGGCAGCTGTTGTTGGCAAAGGACGTGCATATTTTTCTTGATTAGCTGTGACCAGTGGTTTGTGTCTTACAGAAGAACCTCTTAATAATGGAAACAGAGGAGAGCTCTACGTGTGTAATTATACGAAGAACCTTGTGATTCCAGCCGTGGCAATGATCTGTGCTCCAGACCTCCTCCTCCTCCACTCTCATTGATGGTGGCTGAAACTGACAGTCCAGGGTCCAGGTTGGTGCCTAGAATGACTCCAGAGGTATATATAAAGTTAGGACACACTCTGAAATCCAAGAAAGATGTAGGAAGCGCAAAGCTTTATTTGACATATATAGTGCCTTCCTCGAATCTTGCCTCATGGCCATCGTTAGTAAGTTCTGCAAACAAAGGATCCTGTTTTGATTCCATGACTTTGGGGGCAGAACAAGTCACTCCAATTGCACCGGGGCCTGGGGAACCCACTGAAGCCAGAATAACTAACAGATTGTAATAGTAGTAGTGGGCTGCTGGAGCTGGAACCAGAAAGCATACTGGAAATCGGGGAAATTCACTCTTTTTAAGCCTCTCACTACTTTCTCCAAGGCAACGATAGAGGGGCCACTACCAGGAGCATGTGGGTCCATATGGTCCTGCTGTGCAATTGTCAAATGGCATCCTTTGCTCCAGCAGGTGTGGCCCCCAGGCCCAGGCTCAGGTCAGTGTCCTTGTCGTGAGGGCAACCTTGGCTCCTACCTGCTTCACATATCCTACCTGCCACAGGTTGGGGCTGTCCCAGTGTATCAGGCCTTCAGAGTGGCAGACTCTGAGACAGAGGCCAGCGTGTAGAATGTTTATGGGAGATCAACCCCCGTGGATGGGAGGGGGCAGATATGGGCAGAAGGAGAAGTCAAGCTGCAATGAAGCTCCATTGTCACCTTTGGCCCAACCCACAGGGAGCTACAATGGTTCTCTAGAATTGGACCAACGTGATCAGGCTTGTGGACCTCCTGTATGGATCAGCCACGGGATGTGGGCTACCCTGGAAAGGGTGTGATTTTGGGTGAGGCCACTCTCTCTGCAGCCGAGGCGATCCCCGAAGTGGCTGACAGCTGCTGCTCAGCTACCAGCACTCCCAGCAGCAGGATGACAGGTCCTTCATAGAAGAAGGACCTAGAAGGCCCATCACAGTACCTATCACCTCAAGCTATTCTTTAATATCCTATTTTTTTCTTCAAGACTGTCTTTTATACTAAGTTTAGTCAGGGTTCAGCACTATCCCAATGTATGAGGGGCAGGAAAAGAAAAACTTTCCTGCAAATTGTCTTAGGCCTTGGGCTCCCTTGGAAAAGACTTGCCTTACTATGATATTCAGAGAAAGCTGTTTTTATTCCAGTCCTTTTGGACCTTTCAATTCTGACCCCAAATTAAGCATACTGCTAAAAGAAATGTTTTGGGACTCCCAGAAAGGGTCAGAAAGGACAGGAGTTCACTGGGTCCACTGGGGCTGGCTTTTGCAAGGGAAGGCCCTCCCTGTGGGGTATCTATGGGCACCTCTAGTGAATCAACCACTGTCTTAGTTGCCCACATCTGCTCTGAGATAGTCATGCTGGGAAATTCTCACAGGAACCTCATATTCGGCCTTGGGGAGAAAGCCCAGTGAGAGACCCAAGAAAGAAGTTGGTGACGGGGCTCTGAAGGGAGATGTGGTACCCATTGCTTTATTCCAGGTGGCTAGGGGGAGGATCCCTGGAAATATAGGTGAGGGATGAGGCAGGGAGTTCTCACGGTGAAGAGTTCTATTTCCGGGGTGAGACTCCCTGGTCAACCTCTGGCCTTGCTACGTATTAGCTCTGTGGCCTTGCAAAAGTTACTTAATCACCCCATACCTCAGTTTCCCCAACTGTGAAATAAGGAGTAATAACAGGTCCCACCTCATAGGTGCCTGTCAGGATGAACACACGTGAATCACTTAGTAAAGCACCCAACACGGAGTACGCCCAGGAGATGTAGCTCCAAGAAGATGGAAAGCAAGAAGGATCCTGCCAGTTTGGAGGTCAAGTCAAGGCCAGTTCCTCCTACACACAGCAGTCTTTATTGGAAGAAAGCTGCCCATGGATTCAACCTCAAACAGAAAGTTCTGGGAAGTTTTCAGATGCTTTAATGCGATTGTTTATCTAGTTAGAAGTGATCCATAAGGCAAGTTTTGCTCTAATAAACAGAGCAATTTGCAAGGAGTTTTGGTTTTTATTCTTGGAAAAAAGTGTCACAGATGCTACAGAGAAGAAAACAGTGATCTGTACCCTGAGTCAAGGACACTAAATGGTAAACCTGAAAGACTCAGCCTCAAAATTGCTTTTTTATTAAATTACTTTCTTAAAGTTTGTTTTTAAGCAGTATTTAACCAACCAATCTGAGCAGGAACAGAACTCCTGCAAACATAAGAGATGGGATTTTCATACAGTAAAAAGAGAGCATAGCTTAGTAGTTAAGAGCTGTTCTCTTGAATTCAGCTGCCTGGGTCTGTTCCCAGCTTGGCCTGATACCAGCTGTGTGATCTTGGGCAAGCTACCTAACCTCTCTGAGCCTCTGTGTGTCCCAAATATGAAATGAGATGCTAAGAATAGAATCTCACACATAGCTTGTGGTAAGACTGGAAGAGGGCTGTGTGTGCAAAGTGCTGATCAGAATAAACCGTCATGAATTAGTAATGTTATTCTAGTAGTAATACATAGGACAAAAAGCAGAACAAACACAAGGACTTTTTAAAAACTCCATTTGCACTCTGTATTAGGAGGTATCAGAAATGCAATGCTGCAGTAACAAAATCCTCCGTATCTCAGTGGCATAGGAGACAGAGACTGAAAGAGATTGGGGGGGAGAGAGAGGAAGAGAGACACAGAAAGAGATTTCCCTGCCATCCCTCACATCTAGCACACCCTGGCGGTGGGCAGAGGTATCTCTTGGTAGCTCCAGGTGCGGCAGAGGAAAGGGGAGGCGGAGAAGCAGGCACTGCCTCGCAAATGCTTCCACCCCGAAGTGACACGGGCCTCTTCTGCTCATATTCCAGCAGCCAGAGCAAGTCCTCTCTCCCTATGAAACCTCAGGGGCGTCACAGCACGCACCAAGCACCGTGCACCCAGGAACACTCACCAAGCTCCCCCTGCAGCATTGCAGTTCAGCAGGAGTGAGACACGAGTCCCCCTCGGACAGAGGACACCAGTGTCTGTAAGAGATTCTCACAGGCTCTCCCAGTTCACTCTTCTGTCCCAGCAAGCATCTGTGTGGTCTTGTAAACACTTTTTTTTAACAGGTATTTATGCCTATAAAGTCATACATTAGCTTTATAAACTATTCAATAGGTAACATGTTTAGTGATATTCTAGAATTCTAATTTTTTACTGTAGTTTTGGTCACTATAGGATCTTTCCTACTAGAAATCGTAAAAGAAAATGCTGAGAAGTCAATGCCAACAGCTTCTAATTTAATATTTAAAGCCAAGCGTAAACCTAGATACTCTAACAATTAGCTCTCAGTATCACTTTTACTTTTGAAAAGACTCATCTTAAATCCCCTTAATTTTTAGGTTTTACATTATGAAAATATCAAACACACTCGAAAGTCTTGTGGAAGGTCCCACTTTCTCAGTTTGTCTGTTTCCTTTCTTGGGTGTTATTTACTTTCTCCTAGGCTAGTCTTTCCTGCCTAGGGAAGTTGGCTTGAGAAGCTTGACTTGGTCTGGATGCACCTGTCTTGTAACTTTCATAGGCTGGCGGTTCACGTGGCGTCTCATCAGCAGGTGCCCAATGCCATTTGTCCACCTAGGGTGATGTGCAATCAAGCGACAAGGGCAGATGGCAATGACCCGAGTCTTCCACTGTCAAGTTCCTCACCAGTCCTTCATCTTGGGCGACTGTAGTCGGAGCAATCATTTCCTTAGAGGTTGCAACAGGCTGTTTTTAAAAAGTCATTACCTTTTCACATTTATTAGATTCCTGCCATAAAGTGATTTTCCCTCATCAATGAGGGCTATTTCATTATCCTCCAATATAGTTCATACAAGAAAGGCTGGATAGGGGTTTAACTCTTTCCCTTTAAGTGCTCATTTTCAAAGTAAGGATTTGGTGCCCTACCTAACTCCAGTGGTATCTAAAGAGTTTTGTTTGTTTTGTTTAGTTGGTGTTTTTTTTTTTTTTTTTGGCTTCTTTAGTGGGGGATGACAGACTGTCTCTCAATAATGATGATGATGAACTCTTGGGTTTTGTTAATGTATTCAATGTGTTTCAAGCAACTGTATTCACTAATCTTTTTTATTCTTATATGGCTCCATCTTTGGCCCATGGGACTTCTTTCATGTTGGCTCCTATAGCCTTTTCATAGGACCCAAAGTCTCTGCTATCTGATTACAGCACACGACGTCTCAGCTCCTCTTGTAGGTTTCCTGCCTAGACTTGGAGGTGGCCATTCCTCCAAAGAGCCCTGCTTCCTTCTAGTGTGTCTACTGATTACATTTTAAGACACACAATACACGTCTCTTTCTGTTCATCAGCCTGAACGTGAAAGATAGCATCTATTCCTACACAACCCCTCCCCAAAGCTTTCCACACAGTGGCTGTACTTTATCCCAAAGGACCGGAATAGACGATGTGTTGTGGTCCCCTCATAAAGCCCTATTGCATTCCAAATGCGTAAATAATTTTATTCTCAGCATTTCCCTGATGCAGCTGTGAGTCTGAGAGCTAACAGATACTGTGAGATGTAAACTAAGGCATAAGGTAATCTAAGAGAGATGTGGGGGTCCATGTCATGGGACGTTGGAGGTCAAGGGAGCAGGAGACGCAGGTGAGGGCACCAACACGTAAGGTGGCCACAGTTCTCACCCTGAACACGTGTGCTGCCCTGAGGGACTGTCCCCTTTCTCTGGGAACATCACTCTCCTGGAAAGAGACAACACAGCTTCTAGAAGGATTCCCTAGGGAGCAGGGGAGGAGAAAGGGAACCCCTGACTGAGATCAGCTGAATACACCCAAACCACCAATGGGGAAACGGACGCCAGAGACAGACCTTGTTGGGTCCACAGCCACCGGGAACCAGTGACTTGGGAGACCCGTTACACTTCAGAAGACAGATGAGCTGATCCAATGAATGAACAAGGGAACATTCATGCCAAGCTCCCTTGAATCCGAGTAAGGGAAAATGTGCACAAATTATAAATATCAACTAACTGTCAGTTAAGTTCTTGAATCACTGGCAACCTGGAATTCAGAGGAGAGCTCTTCTGAAATGTGGCATTGACCTTCGAGACAGGCAAGGCAAGACAAGGATTGGATTTAACCCTTCGGGCCCTCTAATGGCGCAGCAGATGATCTTCCAGAGCAAGGCAACGCTGATCGCTTCTCCTCTCCAACTTGGCGCTGGGAGGGGGAGAATCCCCCAGTCTGCAGCAGCACACGCGTGGAGAAGGAGGATTGAGAGGCTGGCTAAATTTATGCGCTGGGCTGGGGTCCATGTGCCGAGCCTCATGGTTCAATTAGCAGAGCTCGCCTTCGTAAACCACGTGGCCCGCGGCACGGTGGATTTGAGTCTCTGCCACCCACATCAGTTTTGTCCGGGCAGTCACTGCTCAGTGTTCTGCGAGCCATTGCCCTCGCTTAAGACCATACAAGGTTAGGGTTTGTGTCTACTTCGTTTCCAAGCTTCAGCTCACTAGGTCCTGCAGGATTTCACATACAATTCAAAGGAACCCAGAGTTCTGCTGCTCCCGGGAGAAGAAATGTGAATGCATAAAACCTGTGGTTGACAGAGGGGAGAAACGGACCGGGAGACGCTCTGAACTCTCTCGGCGAGTTTATCCAGGTGGGCTTTGCAACATACTGTGCTCCGAAATTCCCTGTTCAGGCAAAGCCCAGCTATTTTCAACAGACAGAAAGTTGGCAGACAGCCCTGCCCCCATACCCCTCCCCCCCATGACAGGCCTGTTGACGTCCTGTTACGCCTGCTTATGACAGTCTGTTTTCTGAGGGCACAGAAACAAGCCTGAGATGGTTTTGAGATAAGCACGCTCGGGGCATGCTGGCTTCCAAGCAGAGCGTCTGTGATCGCGGTGCTGCTCCTGGGGACTGAAATCCAAGGAGAAAGCAGCCCCCACAAACCTCTTGGGGGTGGGGGTGGATTTTGAGCACAAGGCTGAGCATTTATGTTTCCGCCACCTGTCCCCATCTCCCTCCTCCTTCCCCTGTTCAGTCCCTCCTCCCAGGAAAATAACCTCCAAGTCTGAGCAGGGCCAGTGTCCAGTAGGTTAACACTGGTCGAATGCCAGAGTGAAGGGGACTACAGAGACCGTGGACGTGGCAAAGAGATCTCACATGGGGGTCTCTTCAGGCAGGGGGCCCCATCCCTACGTTGTCCTGTCAGGAATATACTTTTGAAGACAACCGGGAAACATTTTCATTTTACAAGAGGAAGACACACTTTCAGCTGGTAGAAGGCCTCCACTCCTCCATCACTAAGAAATTACAAGCATGTGGAGAAAACAGCTGTAGGGAGACTTCCTAACTAGACTCCTTGACCTTGCTTTGTCCCCATGCGAGAGGCAAGTCGCAGCTGCGGCAGCTGGCACACTTGCCTGCCATGTAAATGCCCCAGTGGCCCTGCATTCTATTCTGGAAGCTTCCAGAAGGATCCAGGGGACCTGAGGAATGTGGAAGGAATGTCAAGGCTTGCTTCAAACTCCTTTGGAAGGTCAGTGAGGTAGGAATGTGAGGCCCAGCACAAACCCAGCTCTTCACAGCCTTGCCTTTTTGTTGCCAATCTTGTTTTCCGGCCCCCGCCTGGGCTGGAGGCAGAAGTAAGTGCCGGTGGCCATTGGCCTGTCCGAACACTTGCTTCTCAGGGCCCAAGACTGCACCCCTTAGTAACGTGCTCGGGAGACCCAGTCTGGGACACACATGGGGCAGGGCCCGTGCGTGCTCAGCAGGATTCTGGCCTCATCTCCTGCACTCATCTCTTCTCTCTCCTGGCCTGATCCATGTGGACCGCTTCTCCTCCAACCTGTACCCCTTCTTCCATTTTGCTGCCTTCCCCTCTCTCAGTTCCTGTTCTTTTCTCCTTTCCTCTCTCTACCTGTGATTTTTTCAGCCGACACCACCTTTACCTCCCAGGCCACTTAACCAGCTCACTGAGCGCCTACTGTATACCAGGACTGTTCCCAACGCTGCCCTGGGAATAAGACAGAAAGATCTCAGACCTCCAAAATGGACATGGTGGGGAGATGGTGGGACAGGCTGTCCACAAGGAAGCAGAGAGGTGGATATGGTGATTTGGGGACTGAGAGATGCTGTGAAGCAGATAAATGAGAGAAATGGACACTGGAACACTGTTTCAGCCAGTTTGGTCATGGAAGGATGTTTTTGAGAAGGTGACATATACCTCAGACTTGAACATTAAAAAGGAGAATATTGTGTGAAGATTTGAGAGAAGGTATGCAAGTGCAAATGTCCTGAGGCAGCAGGGAGCACAGTGTATCTGAGCCAGGGTGGCTGGAGCTGTGGGCCTAGAGTTACAGAGGAAGAAAATTAATTTTAAAAAGTTGTAATCTGGAGTGCCTGGGTGGCTCAATTGGTTAAGCGTCCGACTCTTGATTTCGGCTCAGGTCACGATCTCAGGGTTCTGACGTGGAGTCCTGGGTGAGTGTGGAGCCTGCTTAGGATTCTCTCTCTCCCTCTTCCTCTGCCCCTCCGCCCCACTCGCACACGTGCATGTGTGTGCTCTTTCTCTGTCTCTAAAAAAAAAATAAATAAATGAAAAGTTGTAATCTGCAGGCAAGGGTTTGGGGTTGATTCTGGTTGTGTTCGGATGATACTGACAGTTTTTAAACAGGTGAGTGGTGAAGTAATGTTCGTGACTTAGGAAGCTTCTGTCTGGGCAGAGAGGCAGGACTGGTGGCCGGGGGTAGCCCTGAGCTAATGGGCACCGAGATCACTAGTGTAGCAGAAGCGGAGCTGACCAGAGGTCAGATTCACGATACATTTGGGAATTGGATTGGATAAGGCAAAGAGATGAAGAGGTGAGATTTTCGGTTTGTTTCTCCCCTCTCCTCTTCCTTCCCAATGGACTGGTGCCACATACTGCGCTTAGTGGGTCTGAGCTGGGGAGAAATCAAAAGATGTATCTTAGCCACGGCCACAGCCACAGCCAACTTGTACGGAAACTTGGTGCATATTAGAAAGGGCACTCCTTGTAGAGGAAGGTACCTCTTGCACAGTGCAGATGGACAGAGCCCACTCCAGAGCCCAGGCCTTAGCAAACCTGACATGGGCAGGATTTCAGACCCTCTTGCCCCCCCCGGCGGGCTGCCTTAGGCTGTGCACAAGCTGGACAACGGTGCCTGGTGATCATGGTCTGGGTCATATTACCTCCAAGATAGCCGTTAGGCATCGGGGTGGAGACGGTAGCGTGCTGAATGTGTGGGTCTGAATTTTGAGGGGCAACTGGGGCTAGGGATGTGAATTTAGGGGGGTGCAATCACGTACAGGGTATAAAATCAGGAAATTAGATGTGCACGAGGAAGCAAAGCTGGCTAGGAAGTAAGCCCAGCCGCTCCATATGTAGCAAGCAGTTAGGAAGAGGAGGGATCTGCAGAGACTCAGAAGGAGCTACTGGAGAGGAGGAGAACCACCTGGAACCTAATCACCCAATGGCAAATGAAGAGAGGGTTTCAGGAAGTAAAGACAGGCTGTGCGGGATGGTGCTAGGTTTGAGCGCATGAGGGAAGACGAGAGTATGCGGCGGGTCGAGTGTCTGGGGTGCAGGGTGGGTATGGAGAGGGAAGCTCTATCCCATTGGGCTGGGGAGAGAGAACTTTGGAGAAGCTGCGATAGAAAAGATGGGTGGGGGGCGCCTGGGTGGCTCAGTCGTTAAGCGTCTGCCTTCGGCTCAGGGCGTGATCCCAGGGTCCTGGAATCGAGCCCCACATCAGGCTCCTCTGCTGGGAGCCTGCTTCTTCCTCTCCCACTCCCCCTGCCTGTGTTCTCTCTCTTGCTGGCTGTCTCTCTCTCTCTCTCTCTCTGTCAAATAAATAAATAAATAAAATCTTAAAAAAAAAAAAAAGAAAAGATGGGTGATCTTTTAAAAGACAGCTTTTTATGCGTGGGGATGGTCCAGTAGTGAGGGCGAAACTGAAGATTCTGGAGAGGTGCAGGGCTGCGGGGTGCAGAGAGGGATGGCCCCTGGTGCTGAGTGGCCACGGTCACCGGACAGCAGCTGGGTGGGTCTCAGGTGGTGGGACATAGCCTGGCTCCCCACTGCTTCTATTTTCTCAGTGGCGGCAGAGCGAGAGGAGGGACTATGAAGTCAGGGTCTCAGGCCTGGGTAGTGACAGGCTTGGCAGTGGGCAGTAAGGCCGGTGGGGTGCGGGCTCAGCGCAGGGCTGTGGCTCTCTCCAGCTGGGAGTGTGAGCAGGGAGCAGGCCAGGCCTAGGAGGGAGGGCGGCCAGGCCTGGAGGGTGTGTGCAGGAGCGGGGTTAGAGCAGAGGACACAGCCTCTTAAGGAAGGAAAAAGGAAAGGCCTGAAGTAAACAGAGGAGAATATAATTATAATCTTTGGGCAAACAAGACCCTTCTTCACTCAGTCACAAGAGCAGAAAATATTAAAAGAGGACTTTTACCCAAACAGTAGACGTACGGAAGATACCATAAAGGAAATCCCAAGCAGCTCTTCCAGAAGGCGACTCTCTGAAGCATTTCTTAAGCCCAGGCCCTCGAGTAAGAATTTTCTAGGCATTCTTCTTTGTATGCCCTCCATACAGGACTCTAGCACAGGCTGGGGCTTGAACTTGAAAGCCCGAGCACTTGACTTTGTCTTCATGCTTCCTCAAACTTGGAGAGAATATTTACAAAACATAGATGGCAATTTAAAAAGTTTGAATATCCCCTGACTATTAAAAGCTTCTATAAACCCATCTGAAAAAGAACACTCCAGAACAGAAAGAGAAGCAAGGAGCTAGCAAAGACAGGTCACAAAAGAAGGAAATCAGAGTGACTGATCACATGCTCCTGGGCCATCGCCTCAGGAAGATACAAGAATGCAAAATTACAATGATAGTAAGACCCTATTAGTTTAACAAAGATGAAACCATCTGGGCAGCGGGTAATGTCATATATTTGGTCAGAGTTTAAATCGGTGCGCCTCCGTAACCAGCGACTTGGCAATATTGGAGGCTGTCTCTTTTCTCTCAATAATACCGCTTGAGAATTTATTTTATGGAAATCAAGCATGCAAAGATATATGCTCAAAGATTCTGCTATTTCATTATTTGCTAGAGAAAAAAAAGGAAATGGTACGAATGGTCACTAATAAGGAATTGGTGACATAAATTGTGGGAAGCCATAAAATACAATGGAAAGCTTAAAAATACTGAAGTAGAAGCGAAAGAATGGACCTGTGGAAAAGCCTACGATATCCTGCTTAGTGAATAAAGGAAATTTGGCCCTTAGGCTGCTTCTCTTGGGTCTCGGAGGTACTTGTTTGCATACGGAAAAAGTATAGAATAATATATACAAAACTCTTCCTGTTCTTGCCGGGATGTGCGGAGGCTTTCACTTTTGTTTTCTATGTTTCATTACTGCAGTTACGTTACAATGAATAGATGGCATTTTCCTAGTCACAAAAAGGGAATAAAATGTCGTATAATTAAGATAGCTCCCTCAGGGTGGGAGTTCCTTTTTGTCTCTGTCAGTTTTTACCAGTCTCTTCCCTTCCCTTCCCTTCCCTTCCCTTCCCTTCCCTTCCCTTCCCTTCCCTTCCCTTCCCTTCCCTCCCCTCCCCTCCCCTCCCCTCCCCTCCCCTCCCCTCCCCTTCTTTCCTCCCTTCCCCTCCCCTCCCCTCCCCTTCTTTCCTCCCTTCCCTTCCCTTCTTTCCTCCCTTCCCTCCCCTCCCCTCCTCCCCTCCCCTCCCCTTCTTTCCTCCCTTCCCCTCCCCTCCCCTCCCCTTCTTTCCTCCCTTCCCTTCCCTTCTTTCCTCCCTTCCCTCCCCTCCCCTCCTCCTCTCCCCTCCCCTCCCCTTCCCTCCCCTCCCCTTCCCTTCTTTCCTCCCTTCCCTTCCCTTCTTTCCTCCCTCCCCTCCCCTCCCCTTCCCTTCCCTCCCCTCCCCTTCCCTTCCCTCCCCTCCCCTCCCCTCCCCTTCCCTTCCCTCCCCTCCCCTTCCCTTCCCTCCCCTTCCCTTCCCTCCCCTTCCCTTCTTTCCTCCCTTCCCTTCTTTCCTCCCTCCCCTCCCCTCCCCTCCCCTCCCCTCCCCTCCCCTTCCCTTCCCTTCCCTTCCCTCTTTCTAGTAGTTCCTCTGCAGCCAAGCCTCCAGCCCCATCACCTGCGGAGGGGCCCTATCTGACAGGTGTTCCGTCCAGCCCCAAGTACAGCAGCTGCCTCACTCGGTACTTCCTGTTGAGCCGCACATTCAGGGCTGTTTGCTGACACCTGCTTTCCTTCACCCTGCGGGAGCAGTGCAGCCAACAACGCGTGCTCGACCCGCTGTGAGCAGAGAACTTCTCACGCCGAACGCGCAGGGTAAATTGGTCCAAGGGTTCACGAGGGCTCTGGGTAGACGGAGATCTACATTTGGTCACCTCTTTGCCTGGGGCTTAGCACAGAAGTCACATCATACACGGTCTGTAAACGGAAGAATGAAGGGATGACGAATGAATGGATATTAATGTATGTCATAGAACATTTGTGGTTGCTGACGTGGTCTGCGCTCAAAACCATCGTACGGGAGACCCTTGCCACTCCGAGTGCGGTCTGAGCGCCAGCAGCCTTGTTTTCGCGTGGGAGCTGGTTAGAAACACAGCATCTTGGGCACATCTGAGAGGCGCAGGCAGTTGGGCATCTGACTTTTGGTTTCTGCTCAGGTCGTGATCTTGGGGTCGTGAGATCAAGCCCCACATTGGGCTCTCTCCCTCTGCCCCTCCCCCTGTGTGCTGTCTCTCAATAAATAAAATCTTTACAAAAAAGAAAGAAAGAGGAGAAAGAAGAAAGAAAGAAAGAAAGAAAGAAAGAAAGAAAGAAAGAAAGAAAGAAAGAAAGAAAGAAAAGAAAAGAAAGAGACAGACAGGATCCTGGGCACCCCCTGCAGGATGAGATCTGCATTTGGACACGAGTCTCACTAATTCATATGCCTGTTAAAGTGCGCAAAGCCCTGCTTTTGAGAAAAAGTATCTAGCTTCTGGGTTTCTTTTTTTGTTTTTTGTTTTTTCTTTAATTCCTGGGCTTCATGTTCTCCCTGCCTCTTTGGTACCAAATTATAGGACTTTAGAAGTTTTGCTTCAGAATGGCCCAGAAGAAAAGGCCCTAGATAGCTGCACACCTTTGCCAGCAAGGAGAGATTTTTCAGAGGGATTTTCTTTTTCATCAAGGACAAAATATCTGTGTTCCCACCCGGTGGCCAATTCTGCTTTAGCTTTGCCTGGTTCCAGCCACCCCCAAGATGGTCAGGATTAAGGCCAGAAGGTCCCTCTTTTTGGGTGAGTTGAGCAAGCTGGCTGTTTGCCCCCCACAGCCTGCACCTGAGGCAAGGCCTGGTGGCCCCGGGAAGCCACCGCTGGTGGGGTGTTTTCCATCGGAGTTCAGCTGCCAGAGACAGACTCGCCCTCCGTGCTGCTGGCCACACTCCTAAAGCCCCATGAAATCGGCCACAGCCAGACAGCTCTTCACAGACGGGCGGGCTCCGCAGGGGTGTCCAAGATTATGATTGAGGGACCCTGGCAGGGAGGAGTGGAAAACGAGGTCCTGGTTTGAAGCCCGAGTTGCGGTTGCAAGTCCCTTACTGCTCTCCAGCTGAGTGCTAATGCACGCGGCTCTCAGCCATGGGTTCGGAGCCCGGCCTCCCCTCCCTCCTGAGCAGGTCCTCAGCCAGTCTCTGCTGGGGGTGGCACCATCCGGGGAGGATGGTGGCTGTGGTGGTAGGGCAGGCCCATGGTGACTCTCAGGGACACACGGCTTTATCTGTTGAAGAACTCAGGAAGTAGCTGGGCTCTCCTTTGTCCAGCTACCCCCACCCCACCCCCACCGCCTCCTGCCTTTCTCATCCCATTTGTTCAAGGGCAGACAGAAGCAAGCTGAGCTGGGCTGGGATTAGTCTGTCTCCAGCTGCAGAAACTTGACTTTGTTACTGCGATAGTGCTGTCAGGATAAAGATTCTAAAGAGACGGCCTCTCTGCCATCTTGAATTTATTGAATGAACTTCTGCCAGTCTGTCTGGAATAGCAGAGATAAGTATAATCCCATTTTAATTGTATCCAAGGCTGGTGGATAAAGCTGGAATTTGATAAAGAGGGAAAATACTTTTGCAACATGGGAGAAGTTCTGGGAGGCTATGGAGCCCATTGTAGACCTACCATTCCCAAGTTCTCGCTGCTTCCACGAACAAAGCATTCCACAACGTGTTCTTGCATCGTTTCAGGTCCAGACCAAGATAGATTCAGGGGCCTGGCAACTACTGATCTGAGCTACTAGAAATTCAGCTGGTTGCTCGTCACTCCCTCATCTGCCAGGAGAATCTTGATCATTGGCAAGAATTCAGTAGTTCTCTGAAAGCAAAGACGATTCTGCCTCTCGGGATACCTCCGCTCTTGAGAGACAATTGGGATCAGAAGCAAGAAGCATTCTCTGTGAGCACTTGAAATGAGGAAGCCAGGTGTTTTGCTGTGGTGGTGGTTGGGGGGGGGGGCTCCCAGCAGGGAAAGAGTTGCTGCGGGCGAGGAGGCAGGGGTGCTCGGAGGCCCATGGGCTCAGGATACAGGGCAGATACAGCACTTGAACTCTGCCCCTTGCTGACAAGCTGTAAGACTGACTGACAAAATTCTCCTTTTTGAGTCCCAGCTTCTTCTTCAGTGATGAAATGAGAAGAGCAATACCCTTTACAAGTTTGTTCATTGAATGAGGGGACATCCCTACAACACCTACTTCTGTCCCGTCACTCTGCTGCCTGTAAAATTAGTTCTCTTTATGAGCGTCAGAAATTCTCCACGGAGGTGTGAGAGAAAAAATGGGATATTGTCATGACTCTTTTTTGTCTCTATCCCTCCAACTCCTTACCTGCCTCAAGTCAGGTATTCAGATGTGCTTCCCTCCCAGCTCCACCTCCAGGTCTTAGAAAATCATGGCCATGGGCACTAGGGCCCCTCATGGGAGTAGGTCTTCCTAAGAAGTTCAAGTTCTCCTTGGAGGAGAAACATGCTGATTCCCAGCACTATACAAGGTATGAATGCATGTCCCAGATGTGCCCCCCAGTCCCCAAAAGTCCTTTGGCCTTAGGAGAGGACTGAGTGGGGGTGGGGGTAGTGACGGATGAAGGGGGTTGGGGGCAAGGGAAAGAGACCACAAAAAGGAGGCACAAGCATCAGAACATTGGTGTGGGCTCGCTCTCTCTCTGATGCCAGATCATTTATTTTGTGGATGATATACCTGGTGGGTTTACAGTGGAAACTCCTCCAACACCGGCCATTAGAGTTTGTAATGATTTTCTAAATGATCTCAGCAGAAACCCCAATTTCACAATGAGCCAAATGTTCACCACAGGATGCTGTCTTGAAAAATATCTGTCCATAGGTATTCCTGGATATCAGCTTTCAAAGCCACCATTTCTGTCATATATCACAGAAATACTTAGAAAAATTTTAGAAGCACTTTTAAAGAAATCCGTAGATTTTTGCTTTCCTTTAAAAAAAAAAAAAGATTTATTTATTTGTTTGAGAGAGAGAGAGCACAAGCAGGGGAGGGGCAAAAGGAAAGGGAGAATCCCAAGCAGACTCTGGGCTGAGTGCAGAGCCCAACACCGGGCTCGATCCCAGGACCCTGAGATCATGACCTGAGCCGAAATCAAGAGTCGATTGCTTAACCAACTGAGCCAGCCGGTCGCTTTTCACCTTAAAAATTTGTTAAATATTTAAGACATTCAAAAAGGAATAAAAAATATTATTATGAACATAGCCATATATGCATCAACTGGTTTAATTTTAGAGTTAGAAATAGCAAATATAAAATATTTTTCTAGAATAAGTATTGACGAGATAACAGTATATACAAAAGAAAGCAAGGGTATAATGAACACAGACTTCAGGATGGTGGTTATTCTGTGTAGGGAAGGTGAGGGAAGAGGATGGGGAGGACCACGTAGCAAGAGAGTCCTGTCCAGAGGCTGTCAGGAACCAAAGTCCATTAAAAAAATTCTGCCTTTGGAATTCTATGAAGTTTTCCCTCAAAGACGTAAAGCCCAAGATGATCTGTGAGAGGAAACTCTAGATTTCTTCAAAATCGCGGGTCTAAGAAAGGACAGTATGCTTGTTGAGATGACAATCATTGATTCGGCGATTGCGAATTCAGACTCACAAGGCCATAGGCCACAGGGTAGGACTAGAAGTAGTGAAATGACCCAAATTTTCTGTAGTGTAGTTTTGGTGCACACAACCAGGGCGTGCCAGACTGTGCCCGTTCTATTTTAGGGGACTAAAGGGAAGAAGAGTTCTGTCACACACAAGCACCGAGCAAAGGCCACATGAGCTGTGCACACGTAACTTTACATTAGGAAGCACTTGCCCTGCTTGCCAAAGCCAAGGCATTTCTGTAAAGTGAGTGTGTTTACTGTACATCTGGTATCAGACCTATTCAAGATTGCTATAAAAAGATTATTTATAACTCTACAGCAACTCTTGTTTACTACACAGTTTGCGTCATCGTTCCATATTGTTGCAATATATCAACATTTGCCCAGCTTTTATTGCGTTCGTTATCAAGCCAGTGGTGCAGGCAAAACGCCTTAAAAAAAGAAGCTCACAGAGTAATAAAGAACATGCAATTCCACTCTTTTCTGGGCATGAAGGTTTATTCCAGCTGGGCGGCTCTTGGCTTGAGGAGAAGGCCTTCCATCTCTTTCCTTAGGCTTTCTTCCCTCCTGGTAGGAGCATTTCACACAATGGTCTCCCTTAGGTACACAGCCTCATAGGAGATGGAGTGACCCCCTCCCATAAGATGGGTTTGAGGAAATTTTTTTTTTTTTTAAGATTTTATTTATTTATTTGACAGAGAGAGAGAGAGAGTGCGAGGGAGCACAAGCAGGGGGAGCTGCAGAGGGAGAGGGAGAAACAGACTCCCTGCTGAGCAAGGAGCTGGATGTGGGACTCGACCCCAGGACCCCGAGATCATGACCTGAGCTGAAGGCAGACGCTTAACCAACTGAGCCACCCAGGCGCCCACTCAAGACACTATGCCTTTCTCTAGCTAAGGGACAATCATCGACACAAGCTAGAGCAAGAGAGTTCTTCACAATCTAGGAGCATCTCTGAAATTTGAATCGCAATACCTCTTTTGGTGGAGGTCGGGGGACAGAGGGACAGACATGAAAAGACAGGAAGCCACAGAGGTGAATTTGTGTAAGTGGCATACTCGGGTTTTTTGAAGAAAGTTTCTAGGCCCAAGACAGAGTCGCTCCTGCTGGGGGTGCCGTGTCCTCCAACAGGAAACTTAACAGAACTCTCGTGTCCCTGTAAAACTTCTGCTTGACCAGAAACTCAGCATATCCCGTCAGCAAATCCCCAAATACCATGCCAACTCTGGGCTCTATACTAATTTCCTGTTTCTTATTCATGTTCTTTCTCTTCCCTGTTCCTTACGCTTTATCCTGTAGAAGTTTCCTGCCTTCTGCCTCATTTTCCGGTTCTCTAGGCTCTTGGGAATGGAGACCACCTGCTTTGTGAAGGGTTAAATAAGGTGTATTCGTATCACCTGAATTGTATTCTTTACTCATTTTTCAGCAGGCTAGGCTGTCACCAAGTTCCAGGTCTGAGTCCCTCCAGTGAACTCCCTTTAGTGTGAACCAAGCTCGAGTTTCAGTCTAGCACTTGCAAAGACCCCAGAGTCTCAACCCTGGGGCTGCGACTCCCTACGTAGCTGTGTGGTCTCCGACAACTCAACCCTATGCCAAATATTACACAAGCTGTCCTAGGGAGTGGGTCACAGAAACTGGCCATGTGAAATCCCCGATCTGGAGA
This sequence comes from Ursus arctos, assembly GCF_023065955.2. Classification (NCBI taxonomy): domain Eukaryota; kingdom Metazoa; phylum Chordata; class Mammalia; order Carnivora; family Ursidae; genus Ursus; species Ursus arctos. Next base: position 8,517,409 of record NW_026622986.1, read on the forward strand.
GAGATGGGATTGTCTCTCTCAGGCACTTCTGAGCCACCTCGAAGCTCTGTATTGTGTATTAAGTCCAAGTGCAAAACGACTGCTTACGGCACCAGGAGCTACTCATGTTGTGTGTGTATTCTCCTCCCCTTGGAAAAAAACCATCAGTAGTACTACAGTTCTCTCCTTCCTGTACAGGAATCCAGGGGTTGCCCCGTGAACTTCCTTGTATTACGGTTTTCCTTCCCCCTTCCCCCCACCTTTGAAAAAATGATGGGGAGCAATTCATTCACTAGTAGCAGGAGTCTTGGCCCCAGCTTCACCTCCTGGCAGCTCTAGGAAATACCTACAACAAAGGGGAATCGATCACCACCGGCCCTGTCCGAACCTGGCTGGGGAAATGTTCCACGCGAGAACCAGAGAAACGAATGCTCTCATGGAAACAATCCTGAAACACCAACGAAGCTGGCCCTGAGCTGGGTTTTGTCCAACCTGAAGCCACGCCCTCCAGGACATGTGTACCTGGCCATTTGCTAGGGCAAGTCCTTGTTCTTGTCTCTTAACCCTCACTTCATCAGCAAAGCGCTCCATATTAATCCTGAAGTGCAGACGCCAGGGAAGTGTTTCAGTTACTAATCGGTGTGAAACAGCCATTTGATGCCCTTTGCAGACTGGGGGAGGGGAATTGGGACAGGCCCCGGTGGGGCTGGCTCGTCCCTGCTCCTTGGTGCTGGGGGCCTGGGATGGGCTGACTCAGAAGACGCAGTCACTCAAGGGGCTGGGGACTGAGCTAGTGGCGGCAGATGGATGCCGACCAAGATGTCATGGTCACAGTCATGTATGTCTGGCACCGGGGTGGGGACAGCTGGAGAGACAAACTCAGCGGGGTTTCAGCTGCAGAGCCCAGCAAGAGACCCGGGGAAGTGTGTGACTTTTACACCCAAGCCCAGCCCCTACCTGGCCTCCCTCTCACCATGACATCGCCTGGCCTAGGTTCAAGGAAAGGGGTGTCAGGAAATTGGAAGCCATGTTCAAAGCCACTGGGGGCGGGGGAAAGACTCCAGGAAAGTTATTGGTGAAGGCAGGAGGGAGCCCGGAGAAGCCTAGGTTCAGCCAGTTAGCATTCACATACAGCTCCCTCATTTCTCCAAAAGACAACCCTCAAAAGCCCCCTCTGCTTTCCTGTGGCCTGCCAGGGCCAAGGGCAGCGGTCCGAGGACACAGCTACAAGGTCAGCTACCGCTGGCCCACATACTAAGCCTCATAGCACCCATACGTTCCAATGTTGGGGAAGTGGGGTGTGGGGTAGGCAGTGAGGGCTGAGCCCAGGCAAAGAGTGACATGGCAAAGACCGGTCCTTCCTCTCCTTTGTCCCTGACCATCTTCATGGTGCCCCTGACTTTCCCCTCCCCCAAATTCTGGCCTGAACATGCATGGACTCCAAGAAGCAGCTCTAAACTTGGGACTCCTGCGGCCTCTGCCTACTGAGTCTTCAGCCCCCCAAACCTGCCATCTCTTCACCAAATCTGTACGATCTGAACTTATCCCTCTGGCCAGCCCCAGAATTAGTGAGCTTGTGCGAGGATGGGCTGGGGGTGCACAGGTGATGCTCTCTCGAAGGGTGAGCCTTGTGCAGGCCTAGACAGCTGCTGCCTGTCTGTGCACAGGGGCACCAGCACTGAGCACCCAGTGGGTATATGAACCATGCTTCTGCTGGCCTGGCCCATCTGATGGGGTCGGCAAGTTCACAGGCCACCTTAAATAGAAAAGGAAAGAAGGGATATTGGGAATGGAAAGCATGAAACAAGAGTATCAATCAGAACTTTGAAAAATAATGAAATCCTTGCACCGAGCAAGGAATGAAAGTCTAGAGGATTGGTGGAGATAAAATGTGAGGGGATATACACGTCACACAGAACCCCCACAGAACCCCGAAGAGCAGATGTCAGTGGGCTCTGAGCCCCTTGATGACAGACAGGCCTGGCCATCTCTCAGGGCTCTTTCCCTCCAGAGAGAAGGTGTGCAGTCAGTCCTATGGGCTGTGGGCGTGATTGTGGCTCTTTGCAACTCTCCTCATGAAATGAGCTGCGTCCTTAGTGAAAGGCCATGGCCTGGCCCTTTGCATTAACATTTCCCACAGGTCCAATTATGCACCAAGAAATAAAAACATAAGTATACAACGAGGCCCAACAGGAAATTTATGTTACATAAATAAGACCTTGCATGCTGGGGGTGCTCCCCAGCTCCCAGCCTCAGTAACAACGAAGGCTCAACCCCACAGCTCTGGACAACTTGGGTCGCTCTGCACGCAGCTGCTGAAAACCCCAGCACACACCACGTGCTTCCAAGCCCATTTCTAACTTTGGTGGTGAGACAAGCACATTCTCTGAGTTTTTATTCTCAGACATCTCTGAATCTGGCTTAGGTTTGTGGTCTGGCAGAGCCCAACTTGAAATCCTAGCCTGGGCCACTCAAGCTGTGAGCCCCCGTCAGCCCTTCACCACCCACCCCCACCCCAGCCAAGCAAACTCTCTCTTGGCTGTCTTTAATGGGATGAGCCTAAATGTTCCTGTTCTTTAGGTCTTGCCCATTCTACAGTTGGTCCCCTGTGGTTCATTGGGCTGTCATCCCGATTCTTCATTTCCTTGAGTCTAATTCTATCTCTCTACCCTTACCATGGGAATTTATAGTGTCAGCAGAATATACATCCCTTCCCCATTAGTGCTGGGTTGGGGCAACTGACTTGCTTTGGCTGATGAAATGGGAAAGAAGACAATATGAGCAGACTCTTTAAATGTGCATTTGTGATTTGGTTTGCTCTTTTGTACTCAGGTTCCAGAATGAAATACAAGAAGATCAGACCTTAGCCTAAATTTTAGCCTGAGGCTGAGGTGTCCCAGCCAACCTGCAGACCCAGAAGCCAGAAAAGTTAAAGTTTGTAAGCTATGGAATTTGGGGACCATTTGTTATACAGCATGTTGGAAGGAAAAGCTGACTAATACTGACCTCGTGGAGAGAAAAAACCTGCATTATAGCCAATTGCATGATCTTTCTGAATTAGGACTGTAACTGATGGCCTCCCATGAAAGGTCACTTATACTAGCCAGCTCAGCACCTTTCCTAGCCTTCCTTCCTCAACTCCCTCCTATCCCAAGGGCTTGCTGAGGACCCCAGCCTACCGTGATACCAACTTACACAGCTGTTGGTAGAGGAGGCGGGTGGTTTTACAATGCAGATCACAAAACAGGTCTGGAGTTAACCCTCTTGGCCCATCCTGCTCCCCAGGGAAGTTGTGGTGATGGGGAGCGGTGGAGGCACGGTTGTCCAGTCCCTCCTGCTGGGGGCCTGATTTCTCTTCTCCACGGAAAGTGCTGCTTTTTAAAAATTACTGTAAAATATATATAACATAAAATTCACCATTGTAGCCATTTTGGGGTGTACCGTTCTGTGGGTGGCATGAAGTACCTTCACATCGCTGTGCAACCATCACCATCATCCATTTCCAGAACTTTTCATCTTCCCCAGTTGAAACTCTGTACCCATCAAACACTCACTCCCCGTTTCCCCCACACCCTGGCCCAGGCAACCACCATTCTTTTTCTATCACTACTAATAGGACTATTCTAGGTACCTCTTACGGGTAGAATTGTATAATATGTGTCCTTTTGTGTCTGGCTCGTTTCACTTAGTGTAATGTCTTGCAGGTTCATCCATATTGTAGCATGTGTCAGAATTTCTTTCCTTTTTTTTTTTAAGATTATTTTTAAAATTTATTTATTTGACAGAGATAGAGACAGCCAGCGAGAGAGGGAACACAAGCAGGGGGAGTGGGAGAGGAAGAAGCAGGCTCATAGCAGAGGAGCCTGATGTGGGGCTCGATCCCATAACGCCGGGATCACGCCCTGAGCCGAAGGCAGACGCTTAACCGCTGTGTCACCCAGGCGCCCCAGAATTTCTTTCCTTTTTAAGGCTGAGAAATAGTTCCTTGTGTGTATACATACATTTTGTTTAGCCATTCAATCTGCCAATGCATATTTGGGTTGCTTCTACCTTTTGGCTGTTGTGAATAGTGCTGTTACGAACATGGTGTACGAAAGCCTGGTGCCTCTTACCCTGGTGATGCAGCTGGAGGGTACATACCAGAAGTTGTGTTTTGGGGAGTGCTGAAGTCAAGGCTGGGAAAATGAATCAAACCATAACGTTCCCTTGAAGCCTCTCTTAAGAGGCTTGAGGTGAAGGAGAAGCAGAGAAAGAAAAGCACTTCGGCATTCCAGCAACTTTTTCAGAAGAAACTCTGTTTCTGATTTCTAACCTCAAACTTGGTAAACCCTCGGTGGGTATAGAGCTAGGGACTACTCAGAGTCTGTAGTCCCCTGCGTATGAGTAACTGTCTCATGTTGTTTCCAAAGGTGGTTGCCACCACTTCCTTCTCTCCCTGGACATGTGTCCTGCTTGACTCCTCAAGAAAGAGGAATGTCTTCCTCCCCATGTCTTCCAACCCGACCTGGCCCTGTGATGTGCCTTCAGTGTGGTGGAAGTGATGTTGTGCCAGTTGTGGGCAGAGCCTTTCAAAGACCCGGCATCTTCTTTCTCTCTGGGAGGAAATCAGAAACCATGTAAGAAGGCTCACTAGTGGGTCCACCACGAGGAAGCCCAAGCCAGCCATGTGGGCAGGGCACACGGAGAAACACCGAGGAACCAAACTGATAGACAAAGCAAGACCCCAGTCACGTGAGCCCTGTTGAGCCATCTCAGCCAACCCCATGCCTGCCATTTTCGGCATTCTTGCTGAAGCCCAGACGTGAGTGGCCAAGGCTAGCCATTCCTTCCATGCCCTGTACAAATGTCCGACCCAAAGGATTTGGGGAAAATAAAATTGTTGTTCTCAGTGCACTAAGTTTAGTGCACTCAGTTTTAGGGAGGCAGCAACAGACACCTGAAGAGGTGGTCTAGCACTTCAGTTTGGATTGTGGGAACACTTAGCATTGACTGTGTTATTCTCATTCTAACTTCAGGAGACAATGAGACAAGTGAAATCCTATTTTAACAGCCTGTTACATATATCTCAAGATATCTCTGAGAAGATTTAGATATTGATGCTTTGTTAACCTTTAGCAACCTTTCTTAAAAGATACTATCATCAGCAAGGAGCCTCTAAAAAGAAAATTCTGACAATGAGCAATCGGCTGGCTCAGAGCATTTCAGAGCCTGGGGAAAGAGTACAAATAGAGACCCACGTACCATATGTCTAGATACTTAAAGGCAATAAATCAGGCTAACAACCGATTCAATTAAATAAAATATGTTCTATCTTGCCGTTTTGGAAAAAAAAACCTTCGCAAGAATCTTGAAGGCCAAGTCCAAATTTACAAATCTCTGCTCTTTGAAATTCCACATTGGGATCTGGTAGTGTTAGGGGAGCTGGCTCCGGCTCCTTTGTTCCACAGCCCCTGTCTTCCCATGGAGTCATGGATGGCATGACCTCCTCCTGGCCATGGCAATAGGCTCAGAGCATTGCCAACCAGGGAAGCCCACAGGAGTCTCTGGTGTACACTGTTTTGATGGCACTCGGTCACATACTGCCCATGTGGTTGACCTTTAGTCTGCAGTCCCTCTTGGAGGCTTGGGCTAATACCTTCGCAGGTTGGAACTGAAATGGTATGTCCCATCATAAATCATATGATGTACAGTGGCCAAAGCCTCCATGCAAACAAAGGCCCTCTTATTAGGCAGGACATTCCAGAGGTCTAGAGATCACCTCCCAGTAGCCAAGGACAAAGGCAGACCTCTCTTTAGGTAAGGCTAATTCTTTGCTACATGGGGGCCCAGAGATGGTTCCTTCCTGCCTAGGTCTGGGGTGGTATTGATCAGAAATCCTCCCCACGAGTGACATAATCCCAGCGGGAGTGACACAGCAACAGAAGTGGTACGGCTGCCTGGCAAATTATCCGAGAAAGCCCACATTTTCAAAGGGCATGGGAAGGAAGGTTGTTACCAGTCCAAGAAGAGAGACTCAAAATGACACAGCATGGCAGGAATAATGTCAGGATAGCCGAGAATGAGCTGAGGTTCGTGAAAATCACCAGCCAAATAGCCTTTTTAGTCACATGCCACTGAGAAATGCCAAGAACGACCTCTTCTGGGTGAAGGTGTATGGTACTCTAGATCTGCTCTCTTGCTCCAGAAAGCTCTATGCAGTAGGGAACTCTGTTCACCTGTCCAATGAGAAAGGCAAGAAAGCTAAGAGAAATTTATTTTTTTCCACATTATAAACCAGCCAGCTTATTATTTTGTCGTGATATGTATAACTTCTACCCTACAGACAGATGTAACTATGTCAGCATGAATGATGTGGTTACACGGAAAACCAAGTTATATCAAGTTACTTGGCAAGTATGAATCCAAACAAGGGGTGGCTAATCTTAAAACCTCTACCTCCCTCCTCTGTGAAGCGAGGGCACACTTTCCCTCCACAGGAGCAGTCCAGCCTCTAGAGTCCACTGCCTCACCATGGGCCCCCATGTAGCCCCCATGTCGCCCCCCTGCCCATCTTGCACGGGCCAAGCACTGTCGTCTCCTACAGCTTTACGATCAGCCAGCTTGGCCTCAGAGTCATATTTTTGCTCACTGGTTCTTATTGTTACCGCCACTGTTACTGTCCATTAAGGTTCTGGAAGGGGCACATCAATTGTCCCCACGTTCCAACTACAAGACACAATCATCTCGTTAGGATGCTTTCCCAGCCCTACCCTACTCAAGTTTTACCTCCTGATATGCTTTATAAATGTTCTTCCCATCTCCATTAGCACATACGAAGGCTACCTACAAATTCATCTGGCGAACGGAACCTAATTCCTACTGAGGGCTGGGGTTTTTAATTATGGTTTTTCATCTATTGCTAAGAAAGCAAAGAGAAATTTAAAACCAAAGAGACTGAAAGACTAAGGGAATGCAAGACCTTTGTATCCCATGCTTGGATTCGGCACAGAATCTGAAAAACTCTGCATGATGTCTTTTGTGAGCGAGCTTGGGAAACATAGACTAGGTGATGTTTCTATCTGCAGGCAGGTTTCTGTCTGGCTATAGATCCCTGTGCCCAAAGGTGGACCACTGTCCATCGCCATTTGGGTTTCTCGTTTTTACTGACAACTTGGATTAGAAGACAACTCTCATACGATTTCTCTCATCTATGGAACGTAAGAACTAGGATGATCGGTAGGGGAAGAAAGGGATAAAGAAAGGGGGGTAATCAGAAGGGGGAATGAAACATGAGAGACTATGGACTCTGAGAAACAAACTGGGCTTCAGAGGGGAGGAGGTGGGGAATGGGATAGACCGGTGATGGGTAGTAAGGAGGGCACGTATTGCATGGTGCACTGGGTGTTATACGCAACTAATGAATCACCGAACTTTACATCGGAAACCGGGGATGTACTGTATGGTGACTAACATAATATAATAAAAAATCATTAAATAAAAAATAAATAAATAAATAAACACATAAATAATGAAAAATGAAAAAAAAAAAAGAAAACCAAAGCTTTTTTTTTTTTTTTTAAGTCACTTTACAGATAACAACTGGGGGGTGGGGGAGTGACGGCCTGAATAGAAGAGTCAGGATTCAAAAAGATCTTGACCAGAACAACAAAGGAAGTTTAACTGAGATGACTCTTATGTATTATTTATCTATGTCATATGTCTGCATGCTCAGATGGAAGCAGACCTGGCGTAATAGGAATTCATGAGAAGAATCCTGAGGGGTTTTTAGTTACCATGAGCTCTGTCTGAACCCACAACATAATTACCCCCAAATATTTGCATGACCTTAGAATGCACTGAGAGAAATAAAGAAAATAAGTCGGTGGAAGTCGTGGCAGCTTGCCGCAGTCCGCTCTGGGCCGACCAACTCTGCGCAACTGCGCCTAGGCTTTTGGCTTCACAATTCAATGATCAGGTGCAGAGAGAGGTGACTGAAAGTGAGGGTGGCTCTGGAAACGCCGTCATTTCAAGCTGGTGGAGGAAGCCCCGCGTTTTGAGCCTGAAACAAGAAGGCTTAGCGGCGGCTTGCTCGCTGTCCTCTAACATTAGAAGGGCCGTTGTGGGGAAAGGGTAAGAGAGTCCTTGCATGGTAGTCAGGGAGAGGAAAGATTAGGATGAATGAATGGGAGTGACAGGAAAGGCTTCACCTCAACACAAGAAAGAATCTTCCAGAATGAATGTCGTATCCTAGCTAGCTTCCTGTTCCTGGAAGTATCCAGCTAGGGATATTGCCCCGGAGGTTTCTGGAATCCGGGGAGATACGCTATCTGAACGAAATGGAGGATTCCCTGAGGGTGGACGTTTCAAGCACGGGGCAGCCTGCGCTGCTCATCAAATCAGACCCCGAAGGCCACCGTCCCCTGCCCCTCCAGCGACGAAAGAATGGCTCTGGTCCCAGAACTGGATTCCTTTTCCCCCCTTCGTTTTGAAGGTTTGTAATAAATCAATAGCTTCATTGCACCCAGACGGAGGTTTGGCTTTTCACACTGGCAGCGGCAATCTCTCATTTGACTGTAATGCAACTGGAATAAAATTAACTCACTTTCCATATGGTCAGGTGTGCAGAAAGTCCACATCCTTATTCATTTTCCCTGGATTGTGATCCTTTGTATGTTTCAAACATCTGCACTGCTCAAGGTCTCCTATTTATAGCGGATGAGATGCCGCGATGGCCCAGGGGCTGACTTCTTCTACTCATTCCTCCATAAAACTCACAGCGGCTATAAAAACGGGTTGTTTTCTAGAAATCGTACCTCTATGATTTTTCATATACACAATGTAGCACCTGCAAAGATGTATCTGTGCTGACCTTGTAAACGTGTGACTTGGCTTTCCTTTCACCGCAAAGAGCACATTTGATGAAAATCAGATGGAGCTTGAGGTCATAAGTGGTAGTTTGCCAAAGGAGTCGTACTTCAGGGACGGGAGCATAACAATCATAGATGCACATGTCCTCAGGCTAAGACACTAATTACTGTGAAACGGACACTCTGTGAGGCAGCAGGAGACTGCATACATTTGCACGAACTTGAGAAAGCTCTCGGGTGTTTCTGGGCCAGCGGAGTTGCATAAAAAACATTCCCCAATACTTAACGGGGCTGACCTTCCCGAGAACACAGCTCGCTTTCCCTAATCGTGTGTATGCGTGTGTCACTGTGGCTCTGGGTAACACGTGCTATGGCGAATTTGTAGGGGTTATCAGAAGAGTCCGTTGTGTATCATGCTGTTGCTTCTGATCCCAACCTGAGGTGAAGACAGAAGCCCCGTGGTCTTCATTACCTGGTATCAGGACCTCGAAGTGAGGTTTATAATGCTTGCAAACACGAGAGATTATGATTGCATTCCCTTTCACCTCTAAACTTTTTGTTTCATATAAAATGGATTCTCCCTTATTAAAAAAGATTTATTTGTTTATTTTTAGAGAGCGACAGAGAGAGCATGAGTGGCTGGGGGAGGGGCAGAGGGAAAGAGAATCCGCAAGCAGATGCCCCACTGAACAGGCGAAATCAAGAGTCTGACAATTAACCGACAGAGCCACGCAGGGCGTCCCAGGTTCTCCATGTTTTAGAACTTCTAATAGAAAAGAAACAACCCAGAGACGCTGCACAGAATGTTTTACCTCATCCATGAGCTTTGGGTAAGTACTAATTGGGAAATAGACTCGATCTTGACAAAAGGTCAATCAAGAATTTAGCCCATGGCCTGAGGGACACTCCTGCCCCACCTTCTTTTTTAACCCTTTGAGGACGGAAGAGGGAACAACTGACAGCATGTGTTGCCTTTGGAAGTTGTCCTGTGACACGGCATTGTGGAAACATCCGGCTCTCTGAGTGCAGACCCACTGTGAGCACCTGTGAAAGCCAGAGGTCTGTGTAGGTGGACGGGGCCGCTCTCCTGGCAGTCGCAAGTCAGTAAATACAAGGCTTTTTTTGCTCCTATGTTATACAGACTCTGAAGTTAGATCTAAAAACAGACTTTAGAAATGACCTTCCTGCATCTCAGAATCTGCTTGGGAAGCTTTGGGGGAAAAAAAAAACAATTGCTTTTTTTAAAAAACAAATTTGTACAGAAAAAAAAGAAATCCCCAGATCACAATCTATGCCGTATAATGCCCCTGTCCCGTAGGCAGGCGGCCTCTCGAGGAGTAGACACAGGAGGCAGACGACCTCAGCAGAAGTAACTTCTGCTCGTGGATGACAGGAGGTGTGGAGAAACATTGAGTCCCCTTCCTGCTTCACTGTATCTCATACAAAATATTACATTTTTATTTGTACGTTTTTATTTCTTTTTTAAAAGACCTATTTTATTTAAATTCAATTAATTTTGAAAACGATTGGACAGAGTTTGCACCAATAGAAAATGGTTGCAAATTGTAACCAGGCTTGGCAAGATAACAATTCTCCTCCCCGAAGGACCAAGGCCAGAGGTATGATTGCTTCCTATTTACGTGTGCACTAAAAAGAAGTGTGTTTTCATTCTAATCTCATAATTTGAAATTTTCTGCAAGCACACATTATTATTATAATTAAAAAACATAAATCAGTATTTTAAAAGAGTCGGTGTGGTACTGGAGGCTTATGGGATTCAGAGATCAGAGATCCAGGCTGTCTGGTTGGCCAGCCCCCAGCCATCTTGTAGGAGCTGACATGTTACCAGCAGGTCTGTGCTGCTTTGACTTGAGCTTGCCTGTTGGAAGTACAGCTGCTCTTGGAGAGGAAAGCTGTCGAGCCTCACTCAGCATTCACCTCTCAGTGTGGCAGTTTGTAAGAGTCTGCACTGGGAGCAGTCTTGGGAGCTGGGAGGTGACAGTATGACACCTGGGTGCTGGGACAGGAGGCCGGGGCCCGGACTGCATAGGGGCTCTCAGGGCCGCTGGGTTGCTTTGTTTTCTCATCCTCTGTGACCTGTGAGAATGCTCTACAGGCCAGTGAGTGAGGATTGACTCAGATCAGCCCACTTCCCCCAAGAAGATGGAGGGAGACTGCTGACTTCCAGATGGTCCAAGTCAGGGAAATGACCAGGGAAACGTTCTCGTGCTCTCTCTGTGTGTGAACATAAAGGGACTTTATCTGTAGAAATAGCTGAGAAAAAGAAGCATGGGACACACGGCAAGTGACTGTGTGTTGAGGGTCATCTGTGCACAACAAATCCGTTCAATAAATATTTATTGAAATTGCACTGGAGACGTACGCAGGACCAAACAGCCAATCCCTTCCTCAAGGAGTTACGGTTTAGCGCGGGAGGCGGGGGACAAAAACAAACATAACAAATGGGGACATGATGTGATATGTTATGAAGGTGCTAAATGTGGAGGGCACCCATGGGTGAGGGGAGAGCAGAACTGCAACTAATACTGTGGACTCCCTGGGAAAGGAGTCGGCTCCCTGCACCTTCCTTCCAGGTTTGGAGGGGAGTGAGGCACAGACAGAGGGACTGGTTGGTCTTTGGAGGAGGGCAAATTCCTCAAAGGCGGGGGACACAGGAGTTAGTGGCAGAGGGATGCAGATGTCTGGGTCAGGAGTTTCACTCTTGTGGGCTGGCGAGTAGAGGAAAGAGTCTCACCCCTTTCTTGGGCTACATGACCTAATAAGGCTTCCTGCATCTTGCCTGCTTGATTCTGGCCCGAGAGAGGACTCCCTGTTCTCCCTGGCAGGCGCTGCAAAGGCCACAGTGTTTAGGATTTCTGAGCACCACTGAGTGTTCCAGCCAAAGACTCTCCCTGTGACTTTCCTCAGGGGTGCAGAGGGGGGAGGGTGCAGGAGTGGGGGAGGGTGTGAGAGGGAGGGGAAGGGTACAGAGAGGAAGAGGGAGGGTATGGGAAGAGGGGAGGGTGCAGGGAGGGAGGAGGCCAGCACAGGAAGGAGGAGGGGGTGCAGAAGGTAGGGGAGGGTGAAGGTGGAAGAGGGAGGGTGCAGGGAGGGAAGGGAAGGGTGCAGGAGGCAGAGGAGGTGCAGGGAGGAAGGAGGAGAGTACAGGGAAGGAGGGGAAGGGTGCAAGAAGGGAGGGAAGGGTGCTGGGAGGGAGGGGGGTACAGACCACAAAGGGGAGGGTGCAGAAGGGGAGCGTCCCATTTCAGTCTCTGGCACCAGACTATCAGCTGAGACAAGGCAGACAGGAGAGAGGCCTAGGGAAAAATGCAGGGCTCCATTTGTATATGGACAGCTTTTGTAAAGGAGTTTAAGCTAAGGAGAAAGGTAATTGAGAAGGTGAGCGAAAGAAAGACCTATTGAAGCAGGGATATTTGGGGGTTGGAGGCATTTCTGTAGTGTTTTTGTGTTATTCATAGCCTTTCTCCTCAAGGGGAGCACACTTGGCCCTGACAGCAGGCCAGAGCTCATCTGGTTACACTTCTTTCCCTGCCTTGTAGGAGATTATATGGGAAGGAACTCCTCCAAGTCAGGGATAAGTGATTTGTTTCCTCTGTCTGTTAGGTTCTTAGCATCCCTGAGCTGGAGGAAACTTCGAGACCACAGAGTCACATGCTGCCCTTTACAGGGAGGACGATGCTGTGCCTGGGTGTCTGCACCAGGTTAGCACCGGCCGGGTTCCCTTACAAGGCCCTGTCCCTAACGTGACTCCTAAGATCTCATTTCTGGTAAATAAAAAAGTGGAACAGAGGTCTTGTTGGTGTTTGTGTATTCTTTGCCATAAAGAGTACATTTTGAGGACTGAAGTTTCCTTGAGACACAGGAAGTTAAGGCCAGTGAGTGCTTTGTTGCCTTTCAGATGTCTAAAGTAGGATGGAATTGGGTGCACTCTGTCTTAAAGTTAAGATTTTATATTCAAGCAGCCTTTATCATCTTTCATAAGTAACACCCTTGACCTAAGAAGGGACTCTGGGACCAGAAGCGTCCTCTCTATGTACTTGTCGTGCCCGGACAGGTGTTTCTTCCAGTGCAAGGGTTAGAAAGCGGGTTTGCGCAGGCGCTGCACTGTGGTAAGCGGTTTTGCGCAGGCGCTGCACTGTGGTAACCAGGGTTTGCGCAGGCGCGTGCCAAATCCTGAGCCAGAGCTTCGCTAGACCGGTGTCCTCATTACCTTGCTGTGTGACCTTGGGCCAGTCCCTTCACCTCTCAGCCCCTTTGTTTCCCATCACTGCAGGAAGGGGTGAAGTTAGACTGGTGTTTCTGGAGCCGTCGTGGACGCCGGAAGGAAGGTAAGAGAGGGCTTAGGGAAGGGGACCCGGCTGCCCCCTGACTTCTCCACAGCACAGCCAGCTTTCTCGTATGCTATGATGTAATATGTGATATGTAGGATATGATATGAATGGTAATATAGTGTGATAAACTTCTGGGTAAGCTTATATTTGAAAGAAGGATTCCATTGCCTAATAAGTTTGAAAAACCCCGCACCGGGTGACTTCTGAGCCCTTTTACCACCACGATCCGTGATTCTATTATTCATTAAACAGTCCTGAGCAGTACCAGAGAAGACTGGCAGAGTTAACTTTGCTTATTTAGAAGCCCGGAAAAAAAATGCCAGGAATTCACAGTCAGAAAAACACCCTTTGGCTCCTCATTTATCTGGAGAGCAAAACAAACTCACTTGACAGATTGTGTAGATCTAGCGAAATGCCAGTGTGGGAGAAACCCTCTTACTGCTCGGGGGCAGATATTAGTTCAAGCCAATTCTACACTCACTGTCACTGGGACAAATCTAAGATGAGACCAGAGCCGACCCTGGGGCAGTGGGTGGAGTGATAGGAGTCCAGCCAGACCAAGTCCACCTAGGGCCAGCAGCTGTCTGGAGCAAATAAGTATGTCACCTTCCTCTGCCAGCCTTCTCCCTGTGAATGAGGGCTGGGGCAGAGGATGGGGCTCATTCACCAATCACGTCGTATGTAGAATTACATCATTCAGGACTTTACTATTAGGCCTTAGTAAGGAAAAATCTGAGTTTCAGTCTCTAAGGCCAATGTGTGGGAGCAAATTGCTTGGCCAACTCAGCATTTGCATCTTAGGATGGTTTTATGGTTCTTTACTTCACTCAACAAATATTTATTAAAAGTCTCCCATGTGCTCAGCAATGTCCTAGAAGCTTGGGAAGCTTGAGCAAAACAGACTACAGCTTTTGGGTTCCCGGAGCTTATATTCTGTTGTGTCATTCACTTGTCACTTGCTGGGCTCTCCCAGAGGCTGTGCTACTTGAGTGTCTGAAGGGGAAGTTATGGTGTGAAGACGATAGGGGGGGGTGCAGGGTAGTAATGGTGTTTCCTCCCAGCACTGTGGAAAGGTTAGGTAACCCACTGCAAATGCTTGTGGGGGTGCCTAGTGCACAGTAAGGGCTCAGTTAGGTGCGTGGCCCCACTGCTGTCATTTCTCTGCCTGTGTTCTGTGGGGTTCTTCAGGGCTTTAGGGATAGTGCTGTTGGTCTTCTGTTTGGTTGCCATGGGCACTGTGTCTGGGGAGAGCTTCAGAAAGATGTGGTGCTGTCAGACGTTTGTTTTTCGTCTGCCTGGTGATTGATCAGACGAGCAGGTGCTGTTGTCTGGGAAAGGCGAGGCCACTGTCCCCAGGTCGGAGGGGACTGTGCCGGCCTCCCTTGGGCAGATGGCCAAGGGGCTACCTTCATCTTCAGCCTGTCTTCTACCCAAGGCACTTCGCTTTTCAGGCCTGGCAGGATGCCTGTTCTGGGCGAGAAGACTGATGTTCCTCCTCCCAGTCTCCCCTGCGTCATCAGGATCTCTGTGGCCTGAGTGCTGTGCCCGGGGTACAGTCCTGCCTTGAGCTGGCCGTGTGACCTGAAGCCAGTCGCTTCTCCTCTGTGGTCTAAAGTGCCCTCATCAGCAGAAAAGACAGTAGTGCTCCCTGCTGAGGAACACCGTGGGGGTCAGTTGAGATAAAAAGGTGAAGGACTATCGAACATAATTAGGGTGCTAGTTTCCTTCACCCAGCCACATCGCGAGGCCACATTCTGCCCACAGCTCTGCCCACTCTTACTTCTTTCAGTATTACCTTCTTGTCTTCAGTGTGATCTCCCAGCACATTTGGCCCCCTGTGTGACCACAAAGCGAGGCAGGACCTAGGCAGTGCAAGTAGCATCCACATCTGTTGGACTGAAGGCATCTCAAAGCAGGGTCACCTTTGTTCCTCTGTGTCACCTCCCCTTCCTCTTCCATGGAGCCTAGCATGTAAGTGCAGCCTGTGTCCACTCCCATGTGGTGAATACATCCGTAAGTGAGGAGCTGGCCCCTCTCCCCTGAAAACCTGTTTATTTTGTGTCACATAAGACCATTGTGTCTGAAACTGTTTGGTCAGAAATCTAAATTTAGGCTTTCCTTCTGCCAGGAGCCACGGAATGGGTTTGAAATGTATTCCTCAAGGCTTGACTTTGTTTCTTGGGCTTTCGGAGGCACAGCCAAGTAGCCAAATCCTGGGAAGCTTTCAGTCAATGTCTTGGAGAAGGTTCTGGTTGAGCACAGATTTCTTGTGCCATCACCCAGGCTGCCGGGAAGGTCTAGCACCCCAGTGATTCCACAGGCTGGCCTGGAATCCATCCCACCAGCACCAGTGTGTGCTCCCCAGACTCTCTGTCCTACCCTCTCCTGGCTGTCTGGGGGTCCTAGGTGCTCTTCTCAAGGACGACTGATGAGATAGTGGCTCAAATGGGCTTTGTTTATCTGGGAACTGAACACTGCATGGGGTTCCTCTGACAACACCTGCCAGGTGAGCCATGGTACAGAAGCCCGTGGTGAAAAAGGCTGTCTAAGGATAATGTTTCCAAAGCTCCAACTTTCACCTGCTTATTTGAATGATAAAATGAAGACATTAATACCTAATATAGGAAATTGCCTGCCTGAAGGATCAGGTTAATTACTTTAATCCTCCACTCCCTGTTTTGAGTGAGAATCTGGTTATAATCAATCATGTAATAAGAGTCACCAGATTAATCTGGGCAGGGAGAGTAAAATGATACATATATGGACAGTAGATACTGATGAGGGCTAATGAGAAAAGAGAGCATTCACAGGTACCACTAGGATTTAGTGAGACTGAGTCTCTGGGCCTGAGAGGAAATCCATCTCATCATACGGGTTTTTCTTTTTTCTTTTCTTTCTTTCTTTTTTTTTTTTTTTAAGATTTTATTTATTTATTTGACAGAGAGAGAGAGAGACAGCCAGCGAGAGAGGGAACACAAGCAGGGGAAGTGGGAGAGGAAGAAGCAGGCTCCCAGCGGAGGAGCCCGATGTGGGACTCGATCCCATAATGCCGGGATCACGCCCTGAGCCGAAGGCAGACGCTTAACGACTGCGCTACTCAGGCGCCCCTCTGCTTTACCCTTTTAGATGTCCTGCGCCTCTGTGTAAGAGGTCAAGCTACCTTGACAGGGACCACTGGAGGGACACATGGAAAGGTCATATGGAGAGAGAGGCCCTGACACTAGGTATAGACAGAGAAGTCCAGCCACTAGCAGACCATCTGCGTGTGCCCAGCCAAGTGACCCCCCGTAATACTAACAGAAGAACCACCACTCAGCTGTCAAGAATTCTGAGAAAAAATAAGCTAGTTGTTGTGTGAAGTCACTAAATTTTGATGTAGTTTGTTATGCAGGAATAATTACCAGAACAACCCAGTTCTCAGGACAAATATTGTAACTTCACCTCTACTGGGCACACTTGAGTGTATCACCGTCTCTATTAGTTAGGGTTCTCCAGAGAAGCAGAACCAATAGGATGTGTCTGCATATAGGAAGAGATTTAGTTTAAGGAATTGGTTCACACAATTGTGGAGACTTGATGAGTCCAAATCTGATGGGTGAAGCCAGCAGGCTGGAGACTCAGCAAGTTGTAGTTGAGTCCAAAGGCATCTGCTGAAAACCAGGGAGAGTGAAAGCTGTTCTGGAGAGTTCTCTCTTGCTCCCAGGATATGAACCTTTTGCCCTCTTCAGACCTTCAACTGATTGGATGAGGCCCACCCACACATGGAAGGCAACTGGTTTACTCAAAGTCCACCAATTTAAATGTAAATCTCATCCAAAAACACCCTCATAGAAACATCCAGAATAACATTTGGGAGATTATCTATCTGTCTATGTATCTATCTGTCTGTCTATCTATTGACACTTGAAAATAGACATCAAATCATCTATTTTGACCAAAAAAAACCCTCTTCCTTCTTTCTCTCTCTCTTTCTTTCTCTCTCTCTCTCTCTTTCTTTCTTTCTTTCTTTCTCTCTCTCTCTCTCTCTTTCTTTCTTTCCTGGATTAATTTTGTTATCTGTTTTGTTCTTTCCTCTTATTACCTCTTGGAGGCAAGTTTAACAAGATGTTTGTTCTTATGGGCAAACCTCACGTTAATCACAAACATATTCTTTTTTTTTTTTTTTTAAAGATTTTATTTATTTATTCGGCAGAGATAGAGACAGCCAGCGAGAGAGGGAACACAAGCAGGGGGAGTGGGAGAGGAAGAAGCAGGCTCATAGCGGAAGAGCCTGATGTGGGGCTCGATCCCGTAACGCCGGGATCACGCCCTGAGCCGAAGGCAGACGCTTAACCGCTGTGCCACCCAGGCGCCCCTCACAAACATATTCTTAAACACAGAGGACCTGGGGCTTCATCATACTATGCTACAGATCAGAGAAAATTAATTCTGAAAAGATCACAGGTCATTAGGTTAATTATTTTTTATCTCAGCACTAAATACTTATGTGATTTACTCTGTAACTATGTGATTTTCAAGTAAACATCCTTTCAAAATTGTGAAAAGCATTTATGAACACCTAGAGGAAGAAATGTGCCTAGAAAGAACGTTTGCTGCTCCGGTTGCGGGGGCATTAGTGGAACAGCAGGGTGCTGCGTCTTTGACAATCGGTCCGTCTCTCCTTGGCGGTGGAGTCACATTTGGTTTGGGGCCTTGTGCCCGTTCCTGCTCTGGGTCGGCCTTGGTTAATCTAATGCCAGTCAGAATAATCTTACCTATTGGTTCAGGGGAAGACATGTGGCTTAAATTATTCTAATCAGACTGAAACTCCAAGTCTTTATTAGTGCTTAGGGGGAGAAAAAGTTTCTCTTCTATGTGTTGTGGTAGGAATATTGATACAAAGCCTAGAATAACTGTAACCATTGGCCACCAAGAAGAAAGCCAACCTAAGGTCTAAGCCAACGTGCGTGAAAGAGGAGAAGCGAGGAATTGCAGAAAAATGGAACCAGAGCCCTGATCAGTCCAAGTTTAAAATGCATTATACATCTGGACTTCTGTTTGTGAGACCTACTAAATTCTTTCTAATTTCTAGGCCATTTTAAGTTAGAATTTCTATTCTTTCCAACCTAAAGCATCCCAATTTGTACATAATATGCCTCGTCGACCCTCCAGGAAGAGTTAAAGTGTCAGCATTCTACCATAGTCTCCTCATTGGTAAAGGGGCTCTTACAATAAGGTCACTTTCCTCTCTAAGTATTTCGAGATTTTATCCTTCACCAGAGGGCTCGCACAGAGCCAGAGCTTTTGTTGCTTTCAGGCTGAGGGCCACACCTTTGAGAGATTTCCTAGGAAGCAGGAAAAACAGATCACAGTTACAAAACAGATTTAAGGGCAGGGCAGGGCGGGACTATTTAAATAAGTATCTGCGAACCTGTCCTCTCTGCTTCCTGAGGCTCTTAGGAGGAATGGCTGTCTGGCCGTGGCCAAGTTTCTCTCCCTTTCTGTGTATGTGGAAAGACTCAGGCCACAGTAATTATGACATGTGGCTAAATGTTTAGAAAATATATATATTGGGCAGTAGGAAAGATTTAGGAAACCTTATGGTTTTCTTCTGAGTTATCTGGCCCTTCTTTTCTTCTTTTCTTTCTTTCCCTAGCTTTCAACCAGATAGTCCATCTTCACTGCCTTCCAAAACTTCCTTTCGGAAAGTACTGAACATCAACCACATACCTTTTAGTGTAAATAATGTAGGATCCTAGAATCTCAGTTACATTTGAACTACTCTGTAGCGGCCTGAGTGGTGGCTCCATAAAATATATGTGCACCTGGAGTTTTGAATGTGACCTTATTTGGGAACAGGATTTTTGCAGATGTAATGAAGGATCTGGAAATGAGATCATCCTGGGTGATGTAGCTGGGCCCTAAGACCACGGACAGGTGTCCTCACAAGGAGAGGAGAAGACTCAGACAAGAGGAACGGAGAAGCCAGGGGAGGCCATGTGGCGATGGGGGCCGAGACTGGCGCTCTGGAGCTGCGAGCCTCAGCCCACCCAGGACGGCTGGCGGCCCCCAGGGGCTGGAAGAGAGGCACGGGGAGATTCTCCCTCAGAGCCTCTGGGGGAACCAGCCCTGCTCACACCCGACCAGTAAGGGAACAATCACTGTGTTTTAAGCCCTCCGGGTTGTGGCAACTTGTTATGACAATCCTGGGAAACTGATACATGTTCTGCCCTCCACTTTACCCTTGGGTCCCTGTATGAAATCCCCTCTGCCTGTCCGCGCTGAGCATACCTGGTCGTTGGAAACTTGCTTCCACCCAGCGGGACCCACCCCACCTGCAGATGCCTTGGGCGTGTTGATACCGTCTACACACCGTACCATTGGCTCACATTGGCTTTCTGTCAGTCCTTGGAAAGGTCCAGCGTTTCCCCTGAAAGCCTCAAAGCCTTTGCATTTGGTGTTCCATCTGCTCTTTGCCAGGTCATTCTTTCAAGTCTCAGCTTAAATACCGGTCCCCAGGAGACAGCGCCGGCGCACGCGCACTGCCTCAGTTAGGTGGGTCTGAATCTCTCACAGGATCCTCTTCGTGTTCCTCACACCCCCTGACCTCTGCACCCCTGCCCAATCCAGTCACTGGTTTGTACGTGCATTAAAGGGAGCTCCACGGGCCAGGGGCTTGTTTCCTTCATCCCTGTATTGCTTAGAACAGACACTGTATCGTGTAGAGGAAGTGCAACATTTCGCTTATTGTGAGATGCTCCTTTTCATGGAAATGAGATATTTGATGTAGTGTTAGACTTGGTGACATCAACACAAATGAACGTTTCCCTCTCAGTATTTCCTGCTCCCCTCCATGCTCTTTCAAACAGCTCTTCTTTCCTCTTTGCTTCAGGGGAGAGACCTGCTTGGGGAAAGCAGGAACAAAATATCAAATATCAAGTTGAATTCTGTGTTTCCTCAAAGCAGGATCATTAAAGAGATAATGGCAGGTGCCCAAGGGGCAAAAACCTCTCTCCGTGAAGGAACGGCTCAAGGAAAGAGTCAGAGCAGCAGTTACAAAGGCAAAAACCGTGGTAACAAGCACGCGGAGGTGCGAGTAGTCCCTAAGCAAGGGTCTTGTGCCTCTGGTGGAGGGTCCTGTGTGCCACACATTCTTCTCCGAGTGCCATCTTGTGGGGTAGGAACCAGCGTCCCCCTCAGATTGCGGAGATTCAGACAGGGAGGGTGAATGCTTGCCCCGTTTCTACAGCTGGCAGCTGCCAGGGCAGGGATGCGGGGAGTCTGGCTCTAGAGTTCCCGCTCTTAACCACTATGCTAATGCTGCCTGTCCACGATTTCACGATGTTTTGGGGCACCCAAGACTGGAGGACCCGTGGTCCGCTTTGCAAGGTGGAGTCCTGCGGAGTAGCAGTGCCACACGCGTACTGTGTCTTTGTCACATTTCTAGGCAAACGGGGTGAGAGACAGACTTGCAGAGAGTTTGGTGTGGTCTCTCCTATACCCACCATGGCACAAAAGCAGCAGAGTGACTGTGACGCCTTCCCTTAACATGGCTCAGGGATGGTGCAAAAGGCCACGGAGGTCACTTGGACTGCAGCAAGGGCCAGCACTGCAGCCATGTGGCTCATGGCCAAGGCTGAGAGTGGCAAGATCCCTGCATGATGTATGGAGTCGGCATCAAGGACTAGACATCCCCCCAATGCCTCAGCACTGAGAGAACCTACTAGAACTCAGACACACCTCAGGGGAAATGGGAAAACCTCCAATTAATTAATACTGCATTCTTTGCAAAATTGGCTTTTTAAATAGAAATTCAGTTGGGTAATAGAGAAGCTAAGTTATCCTTTTTTGTATATCTGAGAATTCAAGACCTCTGTAGATAGGCCTTTCAATGAAACTGTTAAACAAATGATTGACATAAATACACTGAGTAGAGATCTGCTTCCTAGAATATGTATGCATTTATTCTGGTTCCATTCCTCAGGCCACACAGGACCAGCTGAATCCCTTTTCTGCCAGAGAACTCTTGTTTTTGCCAAATCAGTCTTTGGTGCCCCATCAGAGGGCTCCATGTGTGTCATACTTATTTTAAGGTCAGTATTATTAAGATATAATTTATGTACAATAAAACATACCCGTTTCAGGCCTACAGTTCAATGAAGTTTGACACACGTGCACACCCACGTAACCACTAGGACAAGGAAAACGTTGCACGTTGTCATCACACCCCACATTCCCACGTGGCCCTTTGCAGTCACCTCCCCCCTCAGTATTGGCCTGAGGCAACCACTTTTCTGCTTCCTGTCACTCTAGATTAGTTTTGCCTCTCCAAGAATTTCATATAAATGGAATCATATGTCATATTTTAAGTTTCTATAAAATAAATGGAAAAGCCAGAGAAACCCCATCAAAGAGAATGGGTATCACTGAAATGAACCTGCTTGGCCCGCTTGCCTGGCGCTGCCTGAACTGGAGACAGCCATCTTGCAGAGCTGCCATCATGTCCTTCCTCACCTCACGTTCTCCCTCCACTCCCTTCTGTGTGGTATTTGCTCTGCATTCACTACCATTGCCTTCCCTTGCTCTTGAAGCTGTATTTCCCCGCTTTGGACCACATTTGCCACCCGGGGAAGTAAACAACAAACGAAACCTCTGGAAAACCATCTTTGCTTGAAGAGGTTGCTAATCTTTGGGGAGAAGCAGACAGGAAATGCGTCCACTCAGTTCTTACTGACATCCCAGATAATGTAAACTCCCCATTTCCTCTACAGCTGGCTCAGGAATTAGCCTCTCTGACACAATGAGGGAAGCTTCAGTTTCTCATTATTTAACAGTTGGACACCCCTTTGCTCTCCTGGCTCCTAGTACTATCTTTCCCTCTCTTGTCAAGGGTTTTGTTTTCTTTAAAAAAAAAAAAAAAAAAAAGAATAGTTTTGTTTTCTTTCTTCATCTTGTTCACCTCCAGGCTGGAAAGAGTGTGAGAGAGAGAGATGGTCTAGTCTTTCAATCATTTCCTCTTCTCCCTATATCTGTCTGGTTCTTCACCCATGTGTAGAACATCTTTTATGCCTGAGTGAACAGAAATGGGCTTCTAGAATACAGCTATCATTTGACATACTGTTGTTATTCTTCCCAGTAAAAGCACTCCACAAGAGAGTGGCCTGGCAGTAATGGAATATGTCTGCAGAAAACAGAAAATGAATATGCAGTATATACAAATCAGAGAACATTACCTTCCTCTGGTTCTCTGGAGCATCTCAACATGGGCAGGAGAAATGCCTGTGCCTTACAGAGGGTGTGGGTTGGACTAGTGGTTCTCACACTGCGGTCCCCAGACCAGTGGTATCAGCATCACCTGACATATGTAGTTATCTCTTGCTGTGTAGGAAGTCACTCCCAAACTTAGTAGCTTTAAATACCAATAAACTAGTATTATTTCACACAGTTTCTGTGGGTCAGGAATTTAAAAGTGACTTAGCTGGGTGAACCTGGCGCAGGGTTTCTCATGAGGTTGCAGTCAAGGTGTCACCCAGAGCTGCAGTAATCTGAAGGCTCAACTGGGGCTGGAAGCTAATGCTCAGGGAGAGAGAGTGAGTGCAAGAGCAAGCCTTATCTTGAAATCACGTGCCATCACATCCATCAAATATAGTTAGAATTGAGTCCCTAAATCTAGTCCATGTTCAAAAGGACAAAAGTAAGGCCCCATCTTTTGAAGTGAGGGATGTCAAAGAATTTGTGGACATGTGTTAAAAGTATTGCACCTGGCTGAGAAATGCAAATTCTTGGACCGCACTCCAGACCCACTGAATCAGAAATTCCGGGGTTTGAGTCCAGCAATCTGTTTCACTAGCCCATGGGTGACCGGATGCTGGCTAAATTTGAGGAACCACCAGGTTAAACTAAACACTGAGAAGACCTCACCTCACTTATGGGTAATTGTGTTGAAGCCTTGCCAACCAAGGCTATCTTTTAGAAGCTGGGTATTAATGAATTTAATGAAAGGTACTAGCCTTAGTTCTAGTTAATCTATAACAAAGGTGGGATAGGCAGAATAATGCCCCCCATCCCAAAGATGCCCACAACCTAGAAAGCTGTGAATATGTTACCTCTTAATTTGTGGCTATGGTTAAATTAAAGTTCTTGAGTTTAAGGAGATTATCTTGGATTATCCAGATGGGCCCGGGGTAATCACAGGGGTCCTTATAAGACGGACGCAGGAGGGTCAGAGTCAAGAGAGAATCAGGAGAAAAATGTGATGATGGAAACAGAGAGAGACTGGAAGATGCTATACTGCTGGCCTTGAAGATAGAGAAAGGGGCATGTGCCAAGGAATGCTGGCAACCTTGAGAATCTAGAAAAGTCAAGAAGACCGGTTCTGTCCTAGAGCCTCCAGGAGGAATGCAGCTTTGCCAACACCTTGAGTTTAGCCCACGGAGACTCATTGTGGACTTCTGACCTCAGGAGTTGTGTTGTAGTAATTTGTTATAGCAAGAGTAGTAAGCTAATACAGAGGGGCTCTTGTCTGAGCCTCCCTTTTGGTGCAACAGAGAAGAGATTAGGAAGAGGGGGTGATGGGCTTCCTCAGATGTTTCCAAAAGGAGAATAGACATGTATTTCATTGCAGAGTCTGTCCTTGTAGTTTTACCTACAGGAGAGAAATGCTCTAGAACTGCTGTGCTCTGTGTACTAGCCACTAACCATATGAGGCCATCTGCATTAACATTTAAATTGGTTAAATGTACATAAAATTAAAAATTCAGTTCCCATTCCCACTAGACACTTTTCAAGGGCTCAGGAGCCAAACGTGGCTTGTGGTGAATGTATTTGGTGGCACAGACATAGAACATTTCCATCATTGCAAAAATTTATGAGACAGCAGTACTCTAGAGTCTTTGATCTTTTTCAATTTTTTAAAGATTTTATTTATTTATTTGTCAGAGAGAGAGAGCAGAAGCAGGGGAAGCAGCAGGCAGAGGGAGAAGCAAACTCCCCACTGAGCAGGGAGCCCAATGTGGGACTCCATCCCAGGACCCTGGGATCATGACCTGAGCCGAAGGCAGACACTTAACCGACTGAGACACCCAGCCGTCCCGATCTTTTTCAATTTTAAATAAGCTTTTTCAAAAATCTTGTTCCACATCATGTCCATGAATCCACGGACTTTTTTAGCTCCTTAACTTGTATTTATTTGTAGTGCTCATTAACTGGGCTTTAAAAACCTGTGCCTCAAGTGCTCCTGGGGATTCACAGGTGCCTTAGAGACTGGGGAAGTGTGTCTGTGTGTCCATGTGGGCAAGGGAAAGATGGGGGAACAGGACCTTCACCCCTGCCTTAACTTCCTCCATTGTGTTTATCTACTGAGCTCATGCCATTCCATTTGAAGAAAGATTCCATGGTTTTAAAAAAAAAAGAAAACTGTTAAAACCTTAATGTTGGAGTGAGGGTACCCATCCCACTTCTCCTTTGTGCCCTCCTATAATCTGGAAATCATTTGGACAAGATTGCTTCTCACTGAAGACCATGACCAGAAGCAGTAAAGCATCTTTGCACTTGAATATTGACATGGGTTCATTATATGGAGTTTCTCTATTTGTGAAGATTTCTTTAAAAATTGATCCAAAAATTATTTTAGAGGATGCAGTTAATTTGGAAAGCAGTTTATTGGGTTGATCATTTTTCCCCAAGGATCAACTCAACTGTTTTGTATTTCTGTTCTCGGAAACCTCATATTCTGTCGTATTTAAACACACACACACACACACACACACACACACACACACACACACACACCCATACTTTATGGAACACACTGTACCTGTCTCTTACAGTAAAGTGTTATGTTGCTTCTAACAAAACCAATAATGTTTGAATAAAAAGAGAGGACCTTTGAAATTTCTTCAAATCATATAATCTTCAACCCCTAAGGGATGTCTTAGCAGGACTCATAGCCCCACTGGTTCAGGAGAAGCTGGATGAATAAGTGGTAGGAGCCTCATGTTTGATAGGTGAAGCTACTAAGCGTCTTATATTTTAAATGTTAAAAGTATTGAATGGGTAGAGATCACACTTCTTGCCTCTGACAATAATTGTACTTTAATCAGCTACTGTCTTGCATTAAACATATAGAAATTCCCCAACAAGAGCAGAATCCCTGGAAATGGTGAACATGCCTGTGCCTCACCGCTCCTGGGCAGAATAAGCATTCAACAGTGCTCTGCTAGGGACAAGAGCTGTCTCTGGAGCTTGCCTGAGTCACGTGGCCTCCCTGAAAATCCAGAAGGTTTGTGTATTAGTTGAGCTCTGAAGTTTTTTGATTATGTGATGGCTGAAAATAATTAAAATCAAGTAATTCTGAATTTTAAGGCAAGAAGGAAAATTCATCATGTACGATGGTAATAACAGAACTTAGGCTATATTTAATAGCAATAATTATTTCCGTTTAACTGCGAATGTATTAGTAGCCATGTGTGAATGAGAGCAAGTCTTATTGCAAAATGCCATTGAGTCCGGTAGTGCTGGAGGTGGATCTCCTGCTATACCTAGGGACTCTTCATTTCAAGGAATCCCTTCCAAGGCCCTAGAAGGGGCCTCTGAAATCTGATGACTTGTTCATATATTTCATAAACCTGGAAAAGGTGTGATTATTTTAGCTGGAGTCTGTTAAGACGGCCATTTGCTTCAATTTCTGCTTCCTCAGCTCTTGGGTGGGGTTGAGGTGGTCTGGGACATTTGTGGGATCCAGCTAAGAAAGGATGAGTTGAGGGTGCACTCGCTTTGAATTTAGTAGGGTATATGGATGTGGGCCACTCCAAGGAATCTAGAAAATCAGCCCATTTCCGCAAAACCTCTCATGGAGGGGTTAATGAAACAATTGGTAAGAAGTCAGAGAGTAGGAAAGAAGAGGAAGATGAAGTCCTGTTTTGATAACCAGCAGCACTTAGGAATTCAGCATGCTGAGGACACAAGCTTTGGGATAAAGTTGTGCTCGAATCTCAGTTGTGCCAAATGCTGACTGTGTAATTACAGATAAGGTATTTTTTCAGTTAGTCTGTTCCCTCACCCATTAATGGGGATACAAATATGTACCTCCCGTGGCGGTTGTGACCTTTAAAGGCTGTAACACATATGTGCAGAATAGACCTCATAGGCACTCTTTAAATTACAGATTTTTTTTTTTAAATCATGCCATGGAATGTTCTCTTATGGTACAGTTAATTTGAATATCTAAAGTTCCAAGCAAGGGAAAAGATCTCCTTTAGAGATTGTTGAAGTTGGGAGGGGCCTTGAGATGTGTCAACAAGGAAATCGGGGCTCTGCAAAGCTCTGGCTTGCACTCTAGGCAGTGACAGAGCTGGGCTCAGAACCTACATGTCCTAACTGGGAGTATAGTCAGAACAAGTGGGTTCCCTTATATTGAAAATAAACCAAGAAGTAAGCGCACTGCACAGGAGGCTGTGCATGAGGCATCCAGGGGCCAGTTAGGAGAGGTGGTTATCTTTGATCAGTGCCAGGAACCATACATTGTGACCATAGTGTAAGTAGACCTTGCCGCTGCCCTACGAAGTAGTTGCAATATGGCCTCATTCTACAGATGGGAAACGGTGACCCAGAAGAGTAAAGAATTTGCTCAGGGTCAAACAGGAACAAATGACAGAAGTCAAAATCATTATAGGTCTGTATGTCCCCAAAGCCACGCCCTTTCCCCTATTTCATACTGTCCTTTAGGTCTCAGTCTGTGTCCACACGGGGCTCTTTCCATCTCTGACCAAATTGTGAGAGCAAAGCCACCCAATTACAGCCTACTTTCTCTCCTCTGATTGTGGTCTTGGTGATGGCACTGGGGCCACCATGTTTTTGTTCACCTGGACACCATTAAAGGAACCTGTCATAAACATATTCATGATTTCCTCTCAGAGGTTTATACACTGTCACAGTTTTCTCAGAAATATTTTTATAAAGTCAAAGGATTAAAGGAAAAACCTGAAAAATGTGTTTGACACTCATCTGAACCCAAATTTCTGCAAATTTCTTTTGTTTAAAAATACCTTGAGTTCAGTGGTTCTCAACCTTGGCTGACATTAGAACCACTTGGGAAGCTTCAAGATGATACCATGCCCAGGATCCATCCAAGACTAATAAAATCGGAATCTCTAAGAGTGGGGCCCAATATTGGCAGTTTTTAGAAGCTCACCAGATGATGCTAGTGTGTAACTGTTAAGGTTAAAGATTGAATGACCTTCCGCAATAATCCTTTCCAATGCTAAATTTCTGACACTCTCCGAAAAAAAAAATTGCCACATTCTTTCTTTAAATTATTTTCATTCAATTCAGTTTAGTTAACATATGTTGTATTATTAGTTTCTGGGGTAGAATTTAGCAGGTCATCAGTTGCATATAACACCCAGTGCTCATTGCATCAAGTGCCCTCCTTAATGCCCATCACCCAGTTACCCCATCCCTCACCCACCTTCCTGCCAGAAACCCTCAGTTTGTTTCCTATAGTAAGAATCTCTTATGGTTTGCCTCCCTTTTTCATCTTATTTTATTTTTCCTTCCCTTCCTGTGTGTTCATCTGTTTTGTTTCTCAAATTCCACAAATGAGTGAAATCATGTTGTATTTGTCTTTCTCTGACTTATTTTGCTTAGCATAATACCTTCTAGTTCCATCCACATCATTGCAAATGGCAGGAGTTCATTCTTTTTGATGGCTGAGTAATATTCCTCTGTGTGTGTGTGTGTGTGTGTGTGTGTGTGTGTGTGTGTACCACATCTTCTTTATCCATCTGGCTCTTTCCATATTTTTTGCTATTGTGGACATTGCTGCTATAAACATTGAAGTGCATGTGCCCCTTCGAATCAGTATGTTTATATCCTTTGGATAAATACCTAGTAGTGTAATTGCTGGGTCATAGGGTAGTTCTATTTTTAACTTTTTGAGGAACCTCCATACTATTTTCCAGAGTGGCTGCACCAGTTTGCATTCCCACCAACAGTGTAAGAGGGTTCCCCTTTTTCCACATCCTTGCCCATATCTGTTGTTTCCTGAGTTGTTAATTTTAGCTATTCTGTCTGGTGTGAGATGGTATCTCATTGTGGTTTTGATTTGTATTTCCCTGATGCCGAGTGATGTTGAGCATTTTTCATGTGTCTGTTAGCCATTTGTATGTCTTCTTTGGAGAAATGTCTGTTCTTGTCTTCTGCCCAAACAATTGCCTCATTCTTAACCAAGATCCCTTCTGTGATAGCTAAGTTTCCCTGGCAATTTTACACAGTGTGGAGCTGTTGATTAGCATGTTTTTTTAAGGACAATTTGTTACTATATTATCAAAAGCTTTAAAAACTGTGTATTCCTTCATCCAGCATTTCAATTTCTAGGACTTTACCCCAAGAGGAATTAAGAGATGTCTGCAAAGAATTGGATGTGGAAGTTCCTTAAAACATTATTTATGACAGCAAATTTTGGAGACAGCCTAGGTGTCCAATTCTGCTTGAGAAAGCTACAGTGTATTCATAGGACAGGGTGCAACCATTCAGTTTCTATTTAGGTTCATGTTAACCAGTGCAGGAAATACTCCAGTAGGAAGCATATGTCAGTTTTTGGCTATAATACATGTGTTTTTCATATGCATAGGGAAAAATATTGAGTTTAGTTTCAAACATATTATGTCAGGAGTTGTTACCTTGGATGTTTGGCTTCTGAGTCCCCCCCCCCCAGCTTTATTGAGATATAATTGACATATAATATGACTGACTTTTTTAATGCTCTTTTGGGTTTTCCAAATTTTTGGTTTTGAGTATTGTTATTGTTTAATTGGAAACAATAACAAAGTAGTCTGTAGAAAGTGGTAGGTTAAAATGCGATCTAGAAATGCGTGTGCCTCGATGGCTTACTTACCTTTCATGCATTATTTTTCATGGCAAACTTAGCTAGCTAGTATTCACTGGAACAACTGTTGAGCTGTTTTCAGAAAAGAACATTCTCCTATTTTGTTGTTGTTCAACTCAGCTGTCTTTAGGACAGACTAGGACATTCTTTCTCTTTTTTTAACTATCCACATACCCCTTGGCTAAAGTCAGTATCTAAGGTCCAATGAGTGTTTAGAAGAATATCCGCTAGGGGTGCCTGGGTGGCTCAGTCATTAAGTGTCTGCCTTAGGCTCGGGGTTCGGCTCAGAGCCTGATCCCAGGGTCCTAGGATCAAGCCCTGCATGGGGCTCCCATTCTTCCTCTCCCACTCCCCCTGTTTATGTTCCCTCTCTCGCCGGCTCTCTCTCTCTCTCTCTGTGTCAAATAAATAAATGAAATCTTAAAAGAAAAAAAAGGAATAATATCTGCTAGACTCTCGGAGAAAGGGAGCTGCTATAAGGAAAATCTACAAGATAGCATGGAACCTGGCCCTTGGTAAACAAGTATTTGTTGAATGAATAGATGAAGAATGTATTTGTTAACACTCCTAGCAGAAGAAAATGTAGAGAAAATCATGGCTGTGGCTTTTGGAAGAAAGAGCAAAGTTTGTTGTTGTTTTTTTTTTAATAGCTGCACTGTCCCTTTAAGAACACAGGTGTCCAACAGAGCGCTCAGCGGGGAAGTAGAGCAGTGCTTCTGGAGCTCAGAGGGAGCTCAGAGAGTGAACAGACATTCCTGTGGATTCATGTCAGAGCAAAGTGCCCTGCCCTATTTCCTGATGGCATTTAAAGAAAGTAACACTATTTTTTAAAGCTTGGACACTAGAATTAAAGCCTAAAGTTTTATCGGAGGTACACAAGGAGATGCTGTAAGAATAAATATGCTGTTAAGTTCAGATGTGGCTGGAAAGGAGAACAAGGCAGAGGAAATGACAGTTTCATGGAGTGTGTTCACTACACCCTCCCTGGCAGAATTTGGTTCGAGTGTTTGAGCCACAGAAGCTGCTTCCCTGTCCTGGACCGATGGGCCTGGGAGCAGTGGGCAGTGTTTGGCAGCTGTTCACATTGCAGAAGTCTGAGAAGTTAACAAGGAGGATCCCTTTCCAATTGACTTGGGCAAAGGAATTTCTATTCTAGGAGGAGTGGAGGCCCCTAACCCACAGTGGCACCTAAAGGGAGTGGGCTGGGAGGAAGAGAGGGTAGAGGTCACTTGGGAACAGTCAGTTGCCAGGGGACCCTCCATCCATCTGAACTGAGTCACGGCACTTTCCCTAACTAAAGAAAATTTGCTCAGAGCTTGCTTGATGTTGATTTGCTCAGGGAAATGCTCCTTTCCTAAACTAGGACTTCTATCAAGAGTCACCTTGGCTGATGGCAAGGATTGGGGGCCATTACACATGATTTCTCGCCATCACAGATGCCCTTCTCAGTCCATTCTGGAAATGACTTTCCCAAGGTTGGGTGGAGTGAGACTTAGCTCAGGTTGTCAGCATCGTTACCTCCCTGCTAGCAAAGGAGGCAGATGAGTGCCCCAGAGAAGTGGGTCAGAGCACAGGCTGTGAACTTAGCCAGTCTTGGGTTCAAATCCCAGCCAGGGCAGGGACAGGATCTCACGGGGCTGGGATCAGGATCAGGCAAGTAAGGCTGAGTCCTACAAATAGAGGTTCAAATCTTGTCTTTATTTAGAATTTCAGTATATTTTCATCAAGGATTTTTTCATTAATTTTGATTTTCTAAAATATTCCATTAACCTGTTCTTCGCCTTGATTACTGAGTTTTGGGGCTCCCCTTTACATTTTGCACCCAAGGTGAGCACCTCATTTTCCTTATCCAGTCCTGACTTTGCCCAGCCAGATCACTCATCAGCTCTGTGAGATTGGGCAAGTCACTTCAAGTCTTGCTTCCATTGTTTGTAAAATGGGGTGATTGCGAGAGTCCATTGTACAGGGTTTTGTAAAGTGAAATGAGTGAATGCTCTTAAGGCTCTTAGCACAGGGCCTAGAATCCAGTCAGTGCCTTTACCTTTACAAGAACATGGGTCAGTGCCCCTAAATGCATGTTCTTGCCAAAAAGAACCACTCCTCGAAGACACAAAATGGCACATCACGCCATTTCTGCACACTTACTAATACTGCTGAGACTGTTTCTAACAATGATTCAGGATCCCACTGTTAAAAAATAGGAGCAAACCCACAGTTCTCAGGGTAGCAGAAATACCCTCTGCCAAGCATCAAGTCACAATGGTAGTGTGCGTTGCAAAGCAGCAGGAAGAGCTAACCTGCTGGGTGCTGGCTTCAACTTAGGCATTTGCCAGGCGCAGGTAGGAAACATAGGCCTGAGAAAAGGACTGACCTCTGTGAACACATGCACGGCTGAGGCTGCTGTATGCCCTGCCATGCGCAGAAGTCCACGCCAGGAGTAAATTCAGGGTGAAGGGTGTGTTAAGAAACCACTTTACCAACCACAGGCACCCTTCCATACATTCTGGGACATGACAGTTTATGCTTTCAGTGAATATTTTAGCATTTCAAAAGAACCATTGTTGGGTGTCTTATATAGATAGACAACAGTAAAACTAAAGAGATTTCATGTTTACCACTAAAATTGAAATCGTCTCTGAAAATTTTGGAAAACTTTCAGCCAAAAAATTCACTGTGGACTAGTGAAACTTGTGGGATTATTCTATGTTTAAGGCATTTTGCATTGAAAACTTGTTTCCTATTTCCTAGGGTAAGATTCAGTTCTGAAAGGAATGATAAGGAGGGAAGAGATTGATGAAATTTTGATTTCAAACTTCTTTACTCTCAGGAGTCTGCAAATAGATTATGCAAGGCAGAATCATGCCCCACCCCAAAGATGTCCACATCCTGATCCATGGAACCCGGTATATGTTACCTTCTATGGCCAAAGGGTTATGCATGTGTGATTAAGTTGAGGATCTTGAGTTAGGGAGATTTTTCTAGAGTATTTGGATAGGCCCAAATTAATCAAGGGAGACTGTGCTTGTGGAGCAGGGTCAGAGAGGTGCAACCTTGCTGACCTCTAAGATGAAAGAAGGGGCCACAAGCCTGGGAGTGTGAGCAGCCTCTAGAAACTGGGAGCGGCAAAGACCTGGATTATCTCCTGGAGTCTCCAGAAAGGAATGCAGCCCTGCAAACACCTTGAGTTTAGCCTAGTGAGACCCGTGCTGGGCTCGAACTTAGAGAATGCAAATCATACATTTGTATTGTTTTAAGTCACTAAATTTGTGGAGATTTGTTTTGATAACAATAGAAAACTAATACATCGCTAAAATTACATAACTTCCATTAGTTATTTTTATTGCGTATTTATTATGTTTATTTTTATATTTTTAATATACATTATATATTTAATATAATTATATATTTATAACATATTACACATTTATTATATTTATATATATTTATTATATATTTAGAAGCAAATCCTGGCACAGCATTTTTTAAAATTTAATATTAATATGTTGGATCTTGAAGCCTTGTTTTCTTCTCCTTATTTATCTCAGGATGGTGTGCTCTTCAGACTCCTGCTGGGCCTCTAGCTGTGAAAAAGGAACCTGGAATTGTTCCCCAGGAAGCTCCTCTTTCCAAACCCGAGAGATGAGGAACGTTGCTGTGCACAAGGACATGCCTGGTGAGATTTGAGGCTGTAATCATGGGAGCTGGGCCATATAGAGCAAGATATAAATCCTTGAAATCATTTGTAATGAAACATAAACATTGAGTTAGCATGAGGGCCACAGTTTCTGGGTGGTTGAGTCTAACTTTGGCAATCAGGATTTAGAGGGAAAATTTTCCAGTTTTAATGGGCTCCAGATGTTCTTGTCCCAGCTGAAAACGTTTCATCATTTATGGTTAATATTTTTGTCAGCAGCAGAGTTTTGTTGTAATATCTTCAAATTGGTGATAGTGGTCCTTAGTCATCAAACAAACTCCAAATGAGAGTTTAATCTTGGGGTCACTTTAAGCATCCCGTCGCACTCCATTTAATTAATAATTGCTTACTAGTTACACTAGAATTTTGTTTGTGCAATAACGGACTACGTGATTATCTGATGACAACCAGTCACTGAAATTAGGTATGAATGTGCTGTTCTATTTTAACAATGGCTGGCATCCTGGCCAAGGTCTAGAAGAAGGAAACAAAGATGTCAGATGGCCATCACGTTGGACAAATAAAGAGGCAAAGGTTGATTAAATTACAATGAGCTTCTTCATCATAGAATTTAGATTAAACTCACATCAATTGGGGAACATTGTAGTGGTTACTTTTGAGAAGCACTCAGGAAGTTCAGATTAAAAAAAAAAGACAGCTTCCGGTTTTAGGACAATAGTGTCATGACTACCTACACTTAATAAAAGGTAATTCTACAAGATCTCTTCTAGGATATGGTTTTAATTATGTAAATAGTCTAAAACTAAGCACATTACTTATATTCATGCTTCAGTTTCCTCTGACGAATGAGAGGAACACAGTTTACTTTTCTAGAAATCTTTTCTGACAGTCACTATCCACGTGCCATCTTGAATTCATAAGGCAGGGAGTGCAGGCTGCATTTGCTGATTGCGATTATGCTATAGCAGGACCTGGTGGAATTAGTTATGTTGGAAAGGTGTTTGAAAGGCCTGTTATTACTTGCCTATTTAGAAAGGGCTTGATTTATAACTTGCTAATAAGTCATATCCAGGTTGTCCTGGAGCTTTTATCCAGTACTTTTATAGTGCTTATATTCATTGGTGTAACTAGATAATTTTTGAGGTTTACTTGCCGGGGCATACGGTTTCATGGTTAATTAGGAGCCTGGATTATTGGCCCTCACGCCACTTAGCAGATGAATAATTTGTGGCTACTGAGAAATAATAAAATCTCTTTAGGCCTTTGTAATTTTTTTAAATGATAAATAAATCATCTGCCTCTGTACTATGTCTTCATTCGGCAGAATGCTTGAGGAGTTTTGCTGCTTATAAAGGAAGGGTCCTTCACTGGAATGATAGCACAAAAGAAAGATGTCACTGCAGATTCTAAATCTGTGTGCTGACTACTCATCGGGGAAGACCTCGTGCTTTCCTCACGTTTCCATTCTCCTCCTCATTTGGGGTCCAACAGACAAAGCACCCATAGAAGAGAGACACAGGCACAGTGGGCCAAGCCCCACCCGGGGTGACTGGCAGGGCTCACAGCTAGAATTGACAAGATTTTTAAAAACACGTGTTTTGTTTTTCACAAATTGTCTCATTGTTGATAAGTACTTTGAAAATTTAAATCACACTCATTTTTTACGACACTTTTCAGCAAGTATTCACTATATAAAGTCTTCTTAGACTACCCGAGACCCCTTTGAAGCCCAAGGCTCATGTCCTTGGGTAATTCCCCATCGACAATCTCTAATTACCAGTGAGCATCAGTCCCAGGTGCTCTAAGGAATCCAACTCGAAAGCAAGGAAATGCATCCCTTTTGCTAACTGAAGTCCTAGATTTGCCTTCTCAAAATCAGCAGGAAATAGTTTGCCAGCTCCAGCTGGAGTGATAGGATGTGATATAAGAGGTAATGGGAAAGAAGTTCTGTTCTAATATTAAATACCTTTTTGTCTTCCCCACCCCCTCCCAGATGGTATTGTTTAAAATAACAGTAATAATAACAAAATAACAGCAGTGAAGAGAGCTAGCATTTCTTCAACCTTGGTTATGTGTCAGATACTCTGCTAAGCACATTACCACTTCAGTGCACCCTCTAATTCTTAGGGCAACCCACAAGCAAGGTGCCATCAGTGTATTCGCCCCTGTCTTAGAGATGAGTCTGGAATGGCTAAGATATTTAACTGCAGGGTCAAGCATTGTACACTGTTTTCGCTTGCTTTTCAAACGTATTTATGCATTCTTTGAGGAAAGGTTTAGTGAATACCTACTGTATCCCAGGCCCTGTTTTAGTCTCTGTGAACTCCGGAGAAGGATGGGATGAACTCGACAAATTCCTTTGTTTTGCAAGAAGAAAGGTTGCTTCTGAGCAAACGAGGGAATGCTAAATTCATTTACTAGCTTCCTGCTTCTGCCCGCAGGGACAGTAATAAGAACCCCATTTTGCAGGTGGCTGTCTGTCGTAGTCACCTTTTCAACTGGGTGGGGAGAATGACATCTGGAGAATGTGAACTCTTCTGACTCCAGGCTTTTTGCAAAGATTGAAGGGGGAGGTCTGGCCTGAGAAAAATGATGGGGGAATTTCCAGGTCTGAGAAAACTCACTAATGAACTTGGAATCCTGGTATCTCCATTGGAAAGGGCCTCAGAGTCTTTGAGTCTAGCCCGTAGACCACATTTCTATTCAGTGCTAGACCCTCCTCTCAATACATGGTCAGAGCACCTCCGCTTGCGTACTTTCAGGGCTAAGGAGCTCTCCACCCACAATGCAGTCCATCTGACGCTAAAGGTTGTTCCTCATGATACTGAGCCAGCAGTCTGCCTCCATATAACTTCCACTCCTTGGTCTCAGCTCTCTCTGATGTCATGCCAAATAAATATAGTTCCTTTTTTTTATAAAAATGTCCTTAAGTGTCTGAAATCAGTGATCTTGTCCCCTCTAAGACTTTTTTTTCTTGCTCCTTCAGCCTTCCACATGTGTTATGATTCCTAAACCCTTCCTTCTCTTAGCTGGAGCAGGAGACACTGGAAATGAGTGGGCTGGGCCCATTCAAGGCTCACTGGGAAGAGCTATTAATAGACACTACTTAAGTGATAAGAGGTTGTGAAGGAGAACGAGGGCGTCTCTTTTGGCCATTAGGACATGGACAAAGCATCTTTAGAGTCCCAGAGGTTTCTGAGGTCAGGGCTCATCTGGCTGGTATTTGAGCCCCTAACTAGTGCTTAGGACTCTGGGAAGAGTCTTTAGAGGGCCAGGCTGCAGAATCTGATGTAGTACTAGGGAAGCAAATCTAATGGCTCTAGAACGTACTTGCTCCTGGCGTTTTATACAGCCATCTCTGGGGAGAATTTTATTTACAAGGAGGAAGAAGATGGGTGCAATTAAAGCTTATGGATTCTTTGGTGCTCTAAACTCTCTTAGAAACAACAACTACCAGAAATCCCAGCTCGTTCATCCTCATAAATTCCCCCGCATCTTTCGTAAAGAACTGAAATTGAGAAAAGACCATCGATGGCCCCCTAACAGTGCCTCCTCCCCCTGATAATACCATGATGCCCAACCTGCTCCCTCTTTTACCCATTCTAAGAGTAATGGTAAGTTTTTTAAATAGTGTTTTAATGATAAAACCAAAAGACCTAAATGTAGGCCATGTAGGCTACACCATTACCAGTAACAGAAACTGTGTTTTATCTATATATGTATTATCTATATTATTATCTATATATGTATTATCTATATATGATGGTAAATTATTTTGCTGTTTGCCTCACTGGTATCTTCAGAGGAATTTGTCTTTGTGTGGTACATGACGCTTGGTTACAACCCGCCCTGTAGATTCAAAGTCATGTTAATATAATGATGCAAGTGTTATTTTATCATGATTTCTTCTGCTTCACAGAATGCCTCCCCTTGTTTGTTACTTAACTGTATCAATCAGTACACTTTGCCACCAGCTTTGATGATGATACATTCTTTACCATACCTGGATAGTAGACTGAATAGCATTCTCTCTGTGCTGCTGGTCGGACAACTGATGCTGAGAAATGTCCAGTGATTCATGGTGGGTTTTGTGGCTCTGAATAACAGAGCCCAAGTAATATGCCAGTCTTCTCCCCAGTGCTGTTCACCTTGCAGAATTCTTCAGAACATGAGCTAGCTGAAATGGAGTGCAAAAACTAAATTCACATAGGCACAGTTGAATTTCAGACCAATGAAAAATACTGATGACATTAATGAGATGTATCCATTGAACAATTAAAATGAAAATAAAACTTAATTATTATGTCTTAAACAAAATCAGAAAAAGGCAAATTTATACATCTTTGAAAATCTACCAAGGTTAAGTTTTCCAAAGATAATGGTTTTCGTGGCATGTGAGCTATTCTGGGGCAGAGTAAGCACTCAGTCTTACTCAATTCTATACATCTACAGTGTTTTCCTTCCTTTCTTATCTAATCAGTCTCTAGGAGTCTGCTAAGAGTAAGGTACACAAACTGCTTTTATTAAAGAAAAATTTTGGTGGTCAAAAGATTAATATCGTAGGGATGGAAAAACAGGCCTGTTACCGAGGTTTGGTGACTGCTAAGCCAAAGCCACAGATCTGGCTAACCTCAAACTGGTCTCTTAATTCGAGAGTAATATTTAAGGAGAGCTCATCTAATTCTTTGGAGGTTTAAGATAAGCTCTTGTTGACTGGAGTCAGTAATCTATGTTTGCGGGGCAGGGGGTTGGTAACTGGAAATATTCTTTTCACTTTTATGTGAGGCGTGTTAGTCTTGGCTCTAAAGGAACATTTCATATCCAAGATTCTCAAGGAACTCTTCTGAGATTAATTCATTTTGGAAAAACATAACTTCTTTGCTTCAATTCCACAGAGATTTAAATGAGTATTGGCGGGAGACGTTTCTTTTCCAAGGAAGGTGTAATACACTAGAGGCTGAGCTCTTACACAGCTCAGAGGTGGTAATCCTCCTAATGGGCACTCCTCCACTTCATTTTGAAAGAGAAGAATGTTAAAAACTACACTTTATGTTCAGAGCACAAATTTTAAATATTGACATCATATATACCTAAGAGAGGTATCTGAGCAATGGCTGGCCTAGTGCCTTCATCTGACCATCCACCACCCATTCCTCCATCCACCATCTGCCCCTCCCTCCCTTCCTCCATGCATCCATCCATCTACCATCCACCATCCATCCACCATCCATCCATCATCCGTCCATCTACCATCCACCATCCATCCACCATCCATCCATCATCCATCCATCTACCATCCACCATCCATCCACCATCCATCCATCATCCGTCCATCTACCATCCACCATCCATCCACCATCCATCCATCATCCATCCATCTACCATCCATCATCCATCCACCATCCATCCATCATCCGTCCATCTACCATCCACCATCCATCCATCATCCATCCATCTACCATCCACCATCCATCCACCATCCATCCATCATCCGTCCATCTACCATCCACTATCCATCCACCATCCATCCATCATCCATCCATCTACCATCCATCATCCATCCACCATCCGTCCATCATCCGTCCATCTACCATCCACCATCCATCCATCTGCCATCCATGATCTATCCTCCATCCCCCATCTATTTCTTCATGCACTGTGGTGTAATGATTAGTGCATGCATTCTGAAGTCAGTCTGCACTGAATCCCAGTCCTCTTACTTACCAGTTATATCACCTTGGGCAAGTTATTTAAATTCTCTATGTCCTAGTTTTCTCATCTGTAAAATGACGATCATGAGAGCATGTACCTCACAATATTACTGTGAAGGTTAAGGAAGTTAAAGTAAGT
Source organism: Ursus arctos (assembly GCF_023065955.2). Classification (NCBI taxonomy): domain Eukaryota; kingdom Metazoa; phylum Chordata; class Mammalia; order Carnivora; family Ursidae; genus Ursus; species Ursus arctos. The sequence continues at coordinate 8,555,956 of NW_026622986.1, forward strand.
TAATATAAGCAGAGTACTTAGAGCAGTGCCTGGCACATCACTAGCACTGTTCTAATAGTTGTTATTGTTATTAGTTATATTATTGATGAAAGAACTCAGGCCCTGAAGAGATGAGTAACCGATCTATAGGTACGGAATAAATACATCAAGAGTTAGAGAATCCACTTATTTGATTTTTTTTTCTTTTCCAGAGAGTGGAAGGGAAGAGCCAGGGAAGAGGTATCATTAGAGGAAGGGAGTTTGAGATCATTTTCAGAAGACTAAATTATTTTGGTTTAATTTTGGCATGAGAGCTCAGTTCTGGGAGGGTTTTGTTTTCTTTTTTATTGTTGTGGTTGGTTTTGTTTTGTTTTAATTGCTAATTATTTCCAAATCTCCAAAAGAAAGTCAAGAAGACTCATTTAGTTATTTACTTATTGCTCTGATCAACTAGACCAGAAAACCCTCATGGGCAAGAATTGTGTTTTTTTCCTGTCTGACACCTCAGTGCTATAACCCCAACATCCTGGGTCTTTGGGGTGCCTGAGAAGCAGGGGGAGGTGAAAATGTTTGCAAAGAAACAGCCCAGAGACTGGGGGAAAGGGATATCCACTGAGAAAATTTCTTGGAGTAGGGACCAGGGAAGGTGTTAGGTCAGTCTCCAGGTAGCCCAGAAGAGCACTGGGCACCCATTAGGCACCTGTCTCTCTGTCTCCAGGGGCCCTGCAGCCGGGACACACAGCTCAACCCTGACTGGAGGGTAGAATCGAGGATAGATTAGCAAGGGAGATGTGTGCCCCAGAGAAGTGTGCAAGGGAAGATGAAGCAAAAGGATCTGGAAGAGGTTGAGAAATCTTCTCCCTTAGTCAGCCCAATTCAATTTGAGTACCGGTATTTATTGAGCACCTAGAATGGACAAAACACTAGGCTGGGAATATTGAAGCATCTTGACCTGTGTGTGCATTTCAGGAGAGATGATGCTTCTGGAGGAGGATCTAGCCCACTTGCACAGCTCCCTCAGCTCCTCTCTGTGGAGGTCTGGCAGCTGCTACTTCCTGTCAGCAACTCAGCCCTTCTCAGAAGGCATCAACCCCACCTCAGACTGTCTGACTTTTAAAGTTTGCACTTAATCAGCAACACGAGAGAGCTGAGATCCATGTATAAAGGCAGGAATTGTCATGTTGACCCAGGGTGGCTAACCATCCCAGTTTGCCTGGAATTGTCTTGGCTTTAACACCAAAAGCCCTTAGTCCCAGGCCAATGGGATAGTTGGTCACACTATTTCTACTTAGTGTTGGCAAATACTCGGCACGAACAGTATGGGAAGAGCTGCCTGAATAATATACACAGTTTGTTCACTTAAGCCTATTGAACTTGACTTAGGTTTATTTAGCTTATTATTTTTGAATTTTTTTAGCTTGTTTATTATTTATTTAAACAGCAGAGAGATGTGTGGGTGAATTGTACAGCACTGGTCCCTGTGGAATTACTTTTACTGAGATTCCCTTTGTTTTTTGCTTCTTTTTAAAAAAATATATATTTTTAAAGATTTGTTTATTTTAGAGAGAGAGCAAGCATGCATGGGAGGGACAGAGGGAGAGGGAGAAAGAAATTAAAGCAGATTCCACGCTGGGCACAGAGCCTGACACGGGGCTCAGTCTCATGACCAGAGATCATGACCTGAGCCAACCAAAACCAAAATCCAGCTGAGCCACCCAGGCACCCTGAAATTCCCTTTGTCAAGACACTCTGGGTGCATTGCCAGGTGGCTGTATGAAGTAGCCTGGGACGCTCACTGTATTATTTCCTGTACAGATATCACTGAGGCTTAATTCTATCCATTGTACAGTGTGCCCCCCCCCCCCGAGAGCCCCTGGGGGGACTTCAGGAATGGGGACATTCACGCCCTGGGTGCTGGGAAGGTGGGTCCTCTTTGTGGCTGTCCTATAGTAAGTTGAGACTCCCAGGCATATGGCTTGAATTCCCAATTCATCCTATTTTCATTTTGCCCCATTTTCACCCTTTATTTTTGTCTTGCACCATATGTGTTTTGTGTACGTTATTTAGATACATACATAGAATGGAATTAAGTCATGTTTCTGGTCATGCATTACTTGAACCACTTGGCCTGATGGGGCTATAATACATCATCTTGTTTGCCTGTGGTAAGTGCCCTGAGGTTCCCTTTCGTAATAGTAGGTGGCTGACTTCACAACCGTCTACATGGCCTCTTGGAAAGGGCACAAAGGGAAGCCTTCCTCTGTGGCTGCTCTTTGGAGGAGTCTCTCTTATAGCCCTTCCATGTAGATGGTTGGAAGTTATTTAAGAGAAGCAGCAAGAAGACCGCACCAGGAGCCTTCTACTGGGGGCTGAAGTGAAAGATTAATGTCCAGAGTACAGTGGGATAACGTTGTGAACAAACCAAAGCTTTAGTCCACCACTTATTCTTATAATCCATAGGGGAGAGTGATTCAGAGGGGAAGTGAGGTGTGTAGATAGAGGTTTGGGTCTCAAACAAGGTAGGTCCCACACCCTGCCCTCTCTGGGCTAAGACCTAAGGAAGGGAATAAAAGGTCTTTCTTGGAGAAGTCAGATGGTGGAGAAATCAGGTGGTAGAGAGATCCTAGGTCTCACTTCTCCTGTGCCCCGCTCTGGGGAGGTAACTAGATCCCCTAATAGAAATGGCTGCTCGGGTCTAGAATCATATGAAGAGCCTCCCAGGATCCCATGGCCATCTGTCCCCAAGCAGATCACCGGAGTAGCTGAAAGAGAGCGGGCCTCAGGGGTAGTAGTTGCCCGTGTGGACTGAGGCGTGAGACCACAGCAGATCTCTGAGGATGCCAGTGTGGGCTGACGACGACCCCAGGACCCCCTCCCCCAGCACCTTGACCATACAGAAGACAGCCCTCCCTGCTCACAAGCAAAGGAGGTGACCCTGAATTGCCAGAGATGCATTTTCCTCCAAATGAGGGCTTAAAATAGACGTTAAATTCAGTTTTAGAAAAATAGTAATACATTTCCCTCCCATCTGAGCTCGCTTGGGTATTACAGTGATGATAATGGTGGCTCATGTAGTGTTGATGTGTCGTTCCCTAACCCATGAGATCCCTACGATGCAGGTACCACTAAATTCCCATTGGAGGAAATCGAGGCACAGAGATGTTAAGTAACTTGCTTGAGGTCACGTAGGAGGAGATGGGATTTGAACCTGAGTAATCTTAATGACCCTTAGCAATATTCTTCATGTTTACAAACCAGTTGGTGAGAAAGTCTTTCCTTATCTCAAGCTAAGACTTCTTGTGGGAGTTTAGACCATTTCTTCTTGTTTGGTTCTTAATAGAAAGAGCTGCTAGCCACTCATATGATCCGTATCTTTTCTCCATTTCCTCCTTTTCTGCCCAAATGACCTCAATTGCCTTTGCCTCTCCTCAAGGCTGTTGCGATTTCATGATGTCTGATTTGCCCACTGCTTGAGTGTCTGGGCCTGAACTGGAACAGAGGTCAGTATGTGATGAGTGCTCTAGGATGACTGTATCTTCATGATTGCCCAAGTCAGTGCACTCTGGTGTTGAATTTAGCCATTTCTTTCAATAAGAAATAGTTCACTCTCATGATCTCCTGTGGTCCCAGGTCTGAGTCTGCCATGCTTTTGTAAAGAAGTCCCAACAATCTTTCTCTACATCTTCTGGGAAATAAGCTATGTACATCGCCAGTTGCCAGGCCTGTTTTCTGTCTATCTAAATTATGGTGGCAGAGGAGATAAAAATACAAAGACAAAAAAGTCATTTTTCTCCCCCCAAAACACCAAAATTCTTTGAGCCTTTCATTCCCTTCTGCTTTTTTGCCGATAACAATGAATAATGGTTTCTGCTGCTGCTTTTATTGGCTTAGCATTTGGGGTCATAAGAATGTAAATGTTTCCCTAAGGATAAATACATTTGGGGGATTAACCAGACTGTTTCTTTTATTTTTTAAAATTTTTGTTATAAAAGGAAGAAAGAATCTGCTGAACTAAACTCAGTTATGATCCCAAACAGAAAACAGAGAGCAGAGACCACCATTCATTCGAGCAGGAGCTCCTGGGATTTGGGTGGGTCAACTCTGGGGGTTCCATTTTAGTTGGCATGGTTTTAAAGAGTTCTATTCTAAATCCAGTGGCTGTCATATTTGAACTTATTCATATTTGGGGTCAGGTCACGTCATTAATAAAACTGATTTTGTTCACTATTTTATTCCTTTAACTGACCATTACTATTCTCTTTTCATGCCAACTTCTCAATGTGAGGTGGCTTTAGCAAATGGCTATTGCCTTTTCCTCATCATGCATTCCCCCCCCTCAAGTCCCCTATAATGTGTGATTTGTCCTCACACCTTTATTGAAACCATGCTCTTAGAAATCAGCAGAAATTTCTTTAAGGTGAAATGGAAAAAACTCGTGTTCTTTTTTGTTGCTCTACCTGAGATCTTTGGCACTTGTCCTCTCCTTCACACCTCAGTTCTTGGCCTCTTTGATACCTTATGACCATTTATTCTCTCAGTAGGTGTCCATCCTCTGGAGCATTCTCCAAGGCTTAATTTCTGTCTCTAGACTTAATTTTCTCTATATGAATCTTGGCTTGTAGGCTCCTGTCTTTAGCTGTTGATGTTATTTATGTAATTCCCAGGTCCACATCTCCCACAACTTTCTCTCTCTGAGATCCCAGCTGGTATCTCCATCACCTGCTGAACAATTTCATTTGTTAATTTGCTTTACCCTGGCATCAGAAACACAGCAGACCACCTGCCAAAATCATATTCTTACCTCTGAGTTCACTCCTCTTCCTGAGTTTTCTCCCAGTGGCACTATCAGTTCACCTCTGAATGACGCGCACTGGAAAATTCATGGTCATCTCTGACTTCTTTCCCCAGACTTTGAGTTCCAAGGGGAGCAGAAGTAATGTTCACCTTTTCCACCATCTCACTGGACCCTGGCCTAGTTCTTGGCTCATAGGGGGAACTTAATACATACTTGCTGAATGATTGATGAATTTTCTCTTTTATTACTTGTATTCTCTCACTCATCAACCTAATTAATCCATCACACAGCCTACATATATGTGTTTGTGGAGGCTGTGTAGAGTGCTTATTGGTTTTGGGAGCTCTTGTGTTGGGCTGCCTGGGTTGGAATCTCCGCTAAGCTGCTCCCTAGCCAGGTGATCTTGAGAACGTTACTTAATCACTCTATGCTTTAGTTTTGGTCTGTCTATAAAGTGAGGGAAATAATAATTCCTACCTGGGTGTGTTGATGTGAAGATGAAATGAGAAAATCTCTATTAAATAGGTATAGTAAGTGTTCAGTAAACCTTTTGGTTGATGATGGTAGTGATGATAGTGATAATAGTGATGGTGGTAATGATAGTGGTGATGATGGTGATGGTGATAACGGCAGTGATGATGATGGTGGTGATGGTGATGATATTGATGGTGGTGATGGTGATGGTGATCATGTCAGTGATGGTGGTGATGGGCAGTGGTGATGATGACAGTGATGGTGATGGTGGTGATGGGCAGTGGTGATGATGACGGTGATGGTGATGGTGGTGATGATTATGATGATGATGGTGGTGATGGTGATGATATTGATGGTGGTGATGATGGTGATCATGTCAGTGATGGTGGTGATGGGCGGTGGTGATGATGACGGTGATGGTAATGGTGGTGATGATTATGATGATGATGATGGTGGTGATGGTGATGATATTGATGGTGGTGATGATGATGGTGATCATGTCAGTGATGGTGGTGATGGGCGGTGGTGATGATGACGGTGATGGTGGTGATGATTATGATGATGATGGTGGTGGTGATGGTGATGATATTGATGGTGGTGATGATGATGGTGATCATGTCAGTGATGGTGGTGATGGGCGGTGGTGATGATGACGGTGATGGTGATGTTGGTGATGACTATGATGATGATGGTGGTGGTGATGGTGATGATATTGATGGTGGTGATGATGATGGTGATCATGTCAGTGATGGTGGTGATGGGTGGTGGTGATGATGACAGTGATGGTGATGGTGGTGATGATTATGATGATGGTGGTGGTGGTGATGGTGATGATATTGATGGTGGTGATGATGATGGTGATCATGTCAGTGATGGTGGTGATGGGCGGTGGTGATGACAGTGATGGTGATGGTGGTGATGATTATGATGATGATGGTGGTGGTGATGGTGATGATATTGATGGTGGTGATGATGATGGTGATCATGTCAGTGATGGTGGTGATGGGCGGTGGTGATGATGACGGTGATGGTGATGTTGGTGATGACTATGATGATGATGATGGTGGTGATGGTGATGATATTGATGGTGGTGATGATGATGGTGATCATGTCAGTGATGGTGGTGATGGGCGGTGGTGATGATGACGGTGATGGTGATGGTGGTGATGATTATGATGATGGTGGTGGTGGTGATGGTGATGATATTGATGGTGGTGATGATGATGGGATCATGTCAGTGATGGTGGTGATGGGCGGTGGTGATGATGACAGTGATGGTGATGGTGGTGATGATTATGATGATGATGATGGTGGTGATGGTGATGATATTGATGGTGGTGATGATGATGGTGATCATGTCAGTGATGGTGGTGATGGGTGGTGGTGATGATGACGGTGATGGTGATGGTGGTGATGATTATGATGATGGTGGTGGTGGTGATGGTGATGATGAAAATGATGGCAGAGCATAGGCATGAGCAGGGTGTGGCGAGGTTTGGAAGCACGTAAGGTGCTACGAGAGTCATCATTTCAGGGTGAGGACAAGTGACAGCAGTGGAATGCCAAGGTCCAGTATGTGTGTTTAGGGCAGGAGATTGAGCACTCTAATGGGCATGAGGGACAGTGGGAGAAAAGGCAGACTGAAGTTGACCTGGCAGGAAAATGGACTCCAGCTGTGCTCAAGGCCCTGGAGTTTTCTTGGAGGGGTCTGAGAGACTCCATGGTCGGGGCAATAGGGACAGGGTGGGACGGCTAAAGGACTGGTGGCTAAAACATATGGGGGTCAGCTGCCTGGAGAGGGAGAATGTGCTAGGCTTGTGTGCAGAGTTGAGCAGAAATGCTCTGCTTTTGACATTTTACCTCTTGGTCATTAAGGTCACCTTGGAAGAAAAGGTCGTGCTGCTTTAAAAAAAATGTGAAAATCACTGGTATATGTCTTGAAGGCAAGCTGAGGAGTTCGAGCTTCATGTGGTGAATAGTAGGGAAGCTACGGGGTTGTGGATGAAAGAGCAGTAAGACTAAAACAATGCTTTTTCAAAACTCTTCTCAAATTCTTTGGTGGTGCGTCAAGTTGGCTGGAAAGGGAAACAAACACATTGTCCAGGCAGGAAGGGCCATTAGGACATTGATCTTTCTCCAAAATACCTGCTCTCTCTGTCCTCTGCTGAGCAGTGGACACCCAGTCTCTGGGATAGCGGTACAGACTAATATCCTGCCTGAACCATGGCAGCAGCCCTCTGCCTTCAGATGCTGGGCCAGCTCACCAAAACACCTGTCCCATCATTCCGTTCCATGTGCTACAGCCCCCAGCGGTTCTCCCTTAGTTGTGGGAGAAAACCCAAACTCCCTTGCTTGTCATACAGGACCCCACAACATGACTGACAAACTCTGCCTTTCTACTCCTATCTGCTACTAGTCACCCCTCTGCCCCAGCTGGCTACACTTTCTTACAGTACCCGCTACCCCTAAACATAGTGCGTATTTTCTCTTGTGCATTTCAGGCCGTGTCCTGGTCCTGGGATGCACCCCCAGATATACCCTACCCCCTACACGCACACACACCTGTACTTAGTATACTATCCTTGTAGACTTCACACAAATTCCACCAGCCTTTTTTGACCATGTTTGGTCATATCTGTCTCTACCCTATGACTGCCCAGAGGAGCCCTGCCTCTTAAGTACTTATTCTGGCAGTGATCAGTATTTTTTTTGCTTTCAAGTGTCACCTAACATCATGCCAGGCTCATTGCACACCAACAAACCAAAATAATTTAATCTAGCGGTAATGGGAACATCCTAGATTCCTTTATTCTCAAACAGGATTCCCATCTTAACCACCCTTCAGTGCCAGGTCCACCTTGTGAACTGCCCCCCTCCCCCGGCTCCCTCAGCACCTTGTTTTCCCAAGCCCGGCTTCTGACATCCTTTTGGATCACAGGGGTTTGTGCAGCTGCCTGTTCTCAGAAGTGGCTTGAGCCCAGCAAGCATTCCTTCTCAACTGGGACTTTTCATGAAATGTTGTCTTGACAAATGTCAGCCGGGGGGGGGGGGGGGGGGAGGGGGGGGGAGATTCACCGCACTATTTATTAAAGGAACAAAAGCCCTGTCTGACAGGCCTGAGGAACAGGCCTGACTCGCCCTGGGGGTAGTCAGCTGAGGAAGGCTGAGACCTTGCTGCTTGGGCCCCCTTGGCCTGCATTTCCAGTCAGAAGCCTTTGGAGAAAAGCTGCTGGCCAGGCAATGGATGTTCTTCCCCTCCCCACAGACAAGAGTGACAAGAACAATTTCACGACCCACAGGTGAGGCAGAGAAGAAGCATTTCCTTTTCCTCACTTGGCCCAGCTCCCCATTCCGAGCCCCAAGCAGTACCACTTCATGTATAAAAAGTTTTCTTTGCCCCACAAGTGCCAGTGTTCTGGAGAGAGACAGACTCTTTATAAACCTGTGTCACTGGCCTCCTCTTTCAAGACACAGGAACCGCGTCACAGATGGCTGTGTTGTCATGGGTGGGTCATCCCCAAGGACCTTTCTCAGCTGTGCTAGGTATAAGGCAGGCCAGGTGTTCGATGTGCCAGGTTGTGGTCCTCAAGGGGCTCCAAATTCAGGCGGTATGATGGGAGCTGCCAAAAAAAGAAAACGAAAAAAAGAAAAGAAATAAACAAAATAAAACAAAACAAAAGGAAGTGAAGTGTCCAGCTAGCTCTGGCTCAAGACCAGAGCAGTTCACAGAGGTCGGGGAGGGGGCCCATCGCTGTGGCCTGGCTTATCAGCCGAGAGTCCAGGACAAGGATAGGAAGGACTGGAGCTAGACCTTAAGAAATTAGCCTGATTATCAGCTGAGGGAGGTGAAGGGGAGGCTGGCTTCCCCCAGATACTACGTCCAAGATTAGGAAGGGGGCTCAGCTTATTTTTGAGCGTGATCTGTTTCCCCTCTGAGCATGGAGAGAGCTTCTTCCCTGAGAACAGCTTCTGCTATGAGGTGCCAGCATTATGGAAGAGGGGACCCGAGTGTCCCCATCGGAGGATGGCAGAGAGGAGACACAGAAAAGTTCTGGCTTATTGCAGTCACACCACAGATCTTTGATTTCCGGCCATGCTTATCCTGGGTAGCCAGGGGCACCCAGATGTCTGCGGTGAGGCCAGATGTTGTGAACAAGTGTCTGTACCTCAGGTGATGACGAGATGACTGTCACCTCAGCTGCCACAGGCCGGGCAGGGAAAGGAGGGTTACAGGAGACATGATGTGAAAAGCCACAAGGCTGTTAGAGAGTAGCTTCCCCCCTTATTGACCTTCCATGCAGAAATCCCGTATTTTTATGGGGTGCTTATACGTGGTCAGCTCAGTATTTCCACCATGTGGGAAAAGGAGAAGCACTGGAAAAACCGATCCATACACAAATCTCAGCCCCAAAGTTCGCTCATGGTTTCCACCATCTTCCTCATAAAATCTCTCCCAGAGACATCACACAATGGCAAAATTGTTAGATTTCCATATTATCTTTCCATCTTCAATTAATAAGTTGGCTGATCCCAAGGAAGCCAGTTTGGTGCTCACTCATTCCCGTTGTACAGTGAGGACGGCACTAGTCTGGGGGCACCGGGGTCTCTTCTGGTGCGAACACTCTATGATCCTCTCCAAATAGCTCCGTTCCTTCTGCGCTTGTAAGTGGGCCGGCAGTGGAGTGAGGCGGTGCGGGGCAGTGGTCAGAGCTCTGCCTCTGGCACTGGGCGCACCTGGCCCAGCTGCACGGCCTCTCTGGGCTCCGAGTGCTTCCTTCTCCGATGGAGGTCGGCTGTGAGCGTTACACTGAGGGAATGTGCAATGCCCCAGAGCGAGTGCTCACTCTCTGTTAGTACAAAGAAAACAAAAGGTCAAAGGTGAAAAGGGGGACAAAGGAGAAGGTACCTCTAACCACCAAACCTCCATTCGCAGTCAGGCTTGAACAGAATCAGGGTAAACATTGTTTCATGGACTTGAGACAGGATGGGGGACCCAGCTTCCATCTTAACAGTGTAACACCAGGAGAAAATCAGGACACTGTCAACATTCTTATAAACATAAAATGTATTAGAGGGGCTCCTGGGTGGCTCAGTCTGTTAAGTGGCTGCCTTCGGCTCAGGTCATGTTCCCCGCCTCCTGGGATCCAGCCCCATGTCAGGCTCCCTGCTCAGTGGGGAGTCTGCTTCTCCCTCCCCCTGCTCCTGTGCTCTTGCTTGCGCTCACTCCCTCTCCCCCTCTCAAATAAATAAATAAAATCTTTAAGATATATATATATATGTATATATAAAATGTATTATAAAGTCAACAGGAACCAGAGGTAAGCCTTCTACGTATGGATGTGGCTTCAGGCACGTGCGGTGACCTGCGGCTCATGGAGAACAGGACAAGGACAGTACGCAGGCCCCGGACCTGATGACTGACTTGGGAAGAAGCCCCCCATGGCTCAGCAGCCCAAGGGCGGGAGAGGGCAGAATGTGACCCTCTGTTTAGTTAAGGAGCAGACAGAAGGCAGACAGCTATGGGAAGAAGTCAGGTGTGAAACCTTCTTACTTTTCTGTAGGGAGAGGACTTCAATAGTAAAAAGAGAAAGCTATCAATTCCTTTTTCCCCAAAACAAAGGAGGACATATTGTTAAGACACTTTTTCCTAACAATTTTTTTTGTCCAAGTACCGGATCTGAGATCCCTTCCCTGCTCCCTGTTTAGACATTTTTTTTTTTTAATTGGAAACGCTTTTATTAGGGTCGCAAGTGCAGGGAACTTCCAATCACCCAGCAGTAACGGAAAGCTGAAAGGCGCAGTTCTACTCTCAGCAAGCCAGAGGCTGTGGCTCCACGCTGGGCTCGCCAACGAGCGGGGGAGGGGGTGGCGCGATGAGAAAGGGGGCCCACAAATCGCCTTCGGTCCCGGTCCCAGACACATCTGTTTCCCACCAGTTGGGCCTGGCCCTGGGGGTTCTTTTTCAAAGCCTGCCTTTTTTATTGGGGCTCCCTCCTATTTTACAGGGCGGCCGCGCTGCGTATCTGTGAGCCGCCTGTCTCCCTGGCACTGGCTCTCCACCCGTGGAGCCCGTCTCATGCTTCCAGTGAGGCTGCTCTCTGGGGCAATAGCACGGGTTTTTTTTATTTTAATCCCCCAAGGGATGGGGAACAGCACAAATAAATTACAGCTCTGAAACTGTCATTTGGATTTTTCTTGTAGGGGAATGGGATTCTAGAGAACTTTAAAGGGAATCCAGCGAGTTCTGACATGCCTGAAACAAGGAAACATTTCACTTTGATGTTTCAGGACACAAAGGGGGGCTGTGCCCCAGGAAGCTGACCCTGGTGGGAATGTTTGAGGCAAAGGGCATGAGCCCCACACTGGTCAGACACAACCGTGACTTGGCTGGGAGGGCGTGTCACTGCGAACACTAGTCCTTACTTATGTCTCTGCCTGCTACGTGCTGGCTGTGGAAGCTCGCGATGCGGTGCACTTGTGTCAAGAAAAAAAATAAGATTTGGGGGGAAACATACACATACAGTAACAAGCTGAGAAGACTGAAAGATTCCCGATGTTCACTAGCGTTGTCCTGGAAACGAGGTCGGGTAGGAAAAGAGTTGTTCATTCTGCGGCCTGGCCCGCTGGCCAGGGGGATTCTGAGCAGGCTCCCTTGCTCAAGCTCAGTGGCGGGGTTGATCAGTTGTCTCATGGTGCACATGGCTGTGCTGGGGCCTTCTCGGTGATTCAGCCCCAGAAGCTCCAGTGCCTGCCCAGGACACGGTCTTCTCTGCAAATGTGCCCGGCCTGAGAGCCGATCATAGGACCTCTGTCATGTTACATCAAGTCCAGAACCATCTTCTGGCCCAGGAACGTTCCACGAAATGGTACCAAATTAGAGAGGCATGTGCCTCTCAACCACCGACGGCTGATACAGGATTTGTGGAGCCCATATCTATTCAGTTGAGGAATAAGGAAAAGCAGCTAAATTATAAATCCAAAGGCAGGGACAGGATCTTGGAAGGGGCTTGTTCAGGGCAGAGGCTCCAAAGCTTAAGCTCTTCTAACTTCATAGTAAATTATGTCTGCTGCTTGCCATGGGCTGTCAGCAGAGGGCAATTAGGCTATTGTTCCAAACTTACCCTTCAGGCATAGTCACAGCAACCAGGGACAATGGCCCCTGGTGGCCTGACTGGGCTTTGGTTCCCCCCCCCCAACTAAGGCTGCTCCTAGAATCTCTGTTACAGGGGGCAAGACAAAGAAGGCATGTGTCCCAAGTCCCTCAAGTGCAAATCATGCCCCCATGATGATAGTTCTCTTTCAGCTTTGCCTCCCTCAGGGCCTAGCAGAGTACCTGGCACTCAGCCAGCATATGGCTGCATGCAAGCTCAAGTAAAAAATTAAATTGAAGGAGAAACCCAGATCCCCAAGTAGGATTGAAATTCCCAGACTAGTTTCAAAGGGGAGGTGGAATTTCCCCCCTATACCCAGGAGACAAGTGTATTCTTGCTTGCTTGGGATGGGATAATAAATCTCTCCTTGTCTGTCAAGGATGGGAGTTTCTCTGGGGTGGTCTCCGGGGCCACCAAGGAGACCATAGGCCTGGACCCCTTGGCAGATTGGGATTTTTTTCTCTAGGGAAGTTGGTGCCAGAGGGACCTGTAGACTTCATCCTGCTTGCAACCCTTCGCCCCAGCCACCTTATCCTTGACTTTTTGCTAAGGTTAGCCGGGGAGTCCCCGCTCTGCTGAGTTCCTCCTGATTGTACGTGGACCAGATGTGTTCACCGAGGGAGGCGGGAAGATGAAGGACTCTGCCTTAGCCTGTGAACTGACAGAGCTGTGCGCCGGGCAGCACCGGGTGCCCGGCGTGGATGGAAGCATCTCTGCAGGGTGAGGTTTGGGCTGGTAGATCAGAAGAGTGATCCCCACTGAGGGGGGAAGACAAGTGTGCACAGCACGTTGACGCAGTGAGATACTGTGCCGGAAAAAAAGGGTTCTGTGGCCAAGTAGGTTTGGGAAGCAGCACGCTGCATCGTTCACCTAGAAATCTGTTAGCATATGTTAGTGCATAAGTCTAAGAAGCCTTGCAGTTGAACAAGCAAACCAAAAGAAGTTTAATTTTTGTCCATTATTTCCCAGATGTGCTTGGTCACAAAACCCTTGCTCGTGTGATGCCCGGGTGTCACTTGGGAGGTGTCATGGGTGACCCTGGAGCTGAGTACCTAGCGGCTGAGGAAGAAAGTGCTTGATGAACAGAGGGACAGGCTGGGGTGTGGCATGCCTCCGTGCTCTGTAACTCTGACCTGCTGTCCAAGGTGTGGGTCTTTGGAGGAAATTTTGGGAGGAAGTGGGAAAGAGGGTGTAAAAAAAATCCCCAGGAAATAATGCATGCCTTGCATGGGCAAGAGAAATGGGGGAAATAGAGGCTCACTCTGTGATGTTAAGAAAAAGTGGTTGATGGGGAGACTGAGAACTTGTTAAGATCTGCTATTATGGTAGGTGTCGCTAGAATAGGTGTTACTATGATTAGTGTATTAATGGTACACTTAAATTTTACTATTATTACTTATTATGTTATTACCATGAATGGTAATACTAACATTTAGCTAATGCTTATGGTCTACAAAGTGATTTAAATCTCCTTTGGTCCTCAGAAAACCTCTGTGAATTGTACGATGGGCCTTAATAGTTTTCACACTGTGGATGTGCCAAGTTATGAGTCAGTCGTTCAAATACCATTAGATGCCAGTGACTCAGAACTGGGGCTGTAAGTTTTGGGCCCCTTTAGGAGGAACCAGCAACTCTGTGGTTCCTTGACTACCCTTTCTGGGGGGAAGATCAGCAGCAGAGACCAGGGCCTCTGGATTCCTTTGGAAGCATCAGAGGAAAGGCTCCCCCGATGCGTGTTGCTTGGCCCGCGTACTGCCCAGAGCCGGTGCTAAAAGGACTGTGGGAGTTCATACCCCATGAGGGTTCCCCTGGCAGCCTGAAGAGTTGAGGATGGCTGGAGGAGAGGGAGGGAAGCCAGAAAGGCATCTCCTTTTCCCTGTGTTTACCTCTTCAGTCCCTAGGCCAGTAGAAGAGGTGAGCAAAGCTCTTGCCTGTGTGGGTTTTTCTAAAGGCTTTGGATAATAGACACAAATACTTCCTCTAATTATATCTCAAGCTTTTCCAAAAATTGGAAAGCCTGATTGTAAAGAGAGAAGCGTGGCTCCATTTTAAAGCTGTTTTGAGGTTCACACAGGGTTGTTCTGGGATTCTGAGAACCTAAGGGGATGAGCTGATTCCAGAGATCGTAGATGCAGGTGGACGTGGGCCAAGGAAGGGGTTCCACATCTAATCCCACCCCAGCCTTGGGTCATGTGCAGATCCTGAAGCCAACCTGGGAAAGCCGCAGCTGCAAAGATAATGGATATGGTCCAAAGTCCTGGATAACCCCAGGGACCAATAGGTCTAATCCATAGGCCACCTGGTGTGCATTTGAAACCTTGGAGAGAGTGGGATGTGGTCTCAAAGCACAGTGGAGGGGCAAGCCTGAAGGAAGCCGAGGAAGATTTAGAACACAGAGAAGCTGAAAGCAGAGTACTTCGGGACAGTGGTGTGCAGCCTGTCAAGGTGTGGGATTATGCTGAGCGGGGAGTTAGTTGGGAGGGGGAGGTACCCAGAGCCAAGAAATGGCTGCTGAGGGAGAAAGGTAGCTGAGCATGCTCAGAAGAGGACAGACTGAGCAATCTTAGAGGGGACCCACAGGGCAAGGACCTGTGGGCTGACGATGAGACAGAAAGCTTTAGACAAGCAGACAGAGCTTGGGCGGGGGTGGGGAGCACGGAGGGTTGTCTTTGGCACAGTGCTGGTGACTTCGAACTGTAGAGTATTGGTTGGTATTATGGTGAGGGTAGTTGAGGGTAGAGGTGTGGACAGAATCAGGAAGCAAGTTCCATGTGCAATGAGAGAGCCTCGGGGAGAGCCCTCTTCAAGCAAGGGAAGGCTCGCAGGGTCACCTGTGGGCAGTGGTTTGGCATCCCTTCCCACGCACACTGGAGCTGGTGATGTGACTGCATTCTCTAGAGCACACTCTGGAAGTCCTTTGACAGAGACCCGCATCAACTGCTCAGGCCAGAGAGCAGTCAGAGTAAGAGAACTCTGGAAGTGGTTCCGGGTGTCCTGCCTGAGGGCTCTGTGCCAGTCAGCTCCCAGGTCAAGCTCCAGCCTTCCCCTTGTCAGTCCTGACAGCCAAGCTCCTCTTCCGGAGAACCGTGCTGCCCTGGGCCTTGCAGGTCCAAGGGCGATCGTACAAGGCCCCTCATTTTGCGCCCACGCCTTCTCAGCCAGCTTGCTCATTCCAGGCTCACCTGCCCAGATCCCCCCTCCTAACTGCACCATCTGCCTGCCTTGCTAAGAAAAGTTACCCACAATGTGAAAATCAGGCAAAGGAGAAATGCATGTCCTTCCAATGTCATGCTGGAGTTTGATCCAAAAGGCCCTTCCAAGGATTACTCAGTGATCCTGACCTTTGCTTGAATCACCATTTGCTATTGATCAGGACCTATAAACCTTGGAGGTTTATGTCAGATAGAGACACAAATGATTTCTGTCTGGTAGAACAGATAATCCCAAAGGATATGGTTATGGAGACACCTAAACCAGTTTAGAAGATCTAACCTAGTAGCTCTCTCATCCCACATTCGTCTTCAGTGGCTGTAAATACCATACATACTTCAAATGCTCCTTGAATTGGCTTGTCTGTCTGCCTGTTCCTTCATGAATGAGTAAAATAAATCTTTGACACGTTTACTCTGTTTTTATGCATTCATGGTTTTAACATTTTGGAAATTTGGCAGCTTTAGAGGTTGCCCCTCATGAAGACCCGAAAAGGCTCACTTGCCCACGAAGTGCCCAGTGTGCTCCTTAGGCCCAAGAGTGGCCTTTCCAGGTTCCCAGGGTGTGTCTCCAGGGATTACTGATCACATGAACTAACGTCACTTCTGTGTAATGTTCAAAATTAAGAGAAGTGTAGAATTCTGTGTTCATTAATTTGTATTATAGTTCTGACAATTTTTATATCAGCTATTACCATATTCTTTCTATATTAACGGCTTAAATATAATTCTTAAAATCCTTAGTTAAAATTAAAACCTTGGATTAATATTAAACCAAAGTTTTATTGTATTTTAAATACAATAACCTGTTGAAACACTGAACCAACTACATTTTAGAAATGTGATATTCTTTTTACCAGGATATAATTAGACAAAATAGTGAGGCAACCAAGGTCATACCTGGGACATCATCTTTAAAAATAAATTTTATTGAATCAGATATTACATGTATGTGTGTATATGTACATATGTTTTTTCAGTTTGCACTAAGTCTTGAAAACTAGCTAATCAGTTCTCTATGTGTATACATATTTTTGCTTGTTTTTATGCATTACAGAGAAGCTGTTCCTTTGGGTTTTATTATCAAACAATTCAGTGGCATTGAGTGTATTCACATTACGTATGTTAAGTGTCCTGGATGCCCAGCACATGCCTACATTTTGTGTCGGTTTGTGCTTTACCTTCAGTGTACGTTTTTTTTATTGTCGTAAAATGTAATACCATTTTAACCCCCCTTTACTTTTTTTTTGAGAGAGTGTGTGTGTGAGCAGGGAGGGGGGCAGAGGGAGAGGGAGAGAGAATCTTTTTTTTTTCTTAATATTTTATTTATTTATTTGAGAGAGACAGAGATAGAGAGAACACGAGTGGAGAGGGAGAAGCAGATCTCAGCTGAGCAGGGAGTCCAATGCGGGGCTCAATCCCAGGACCCTGGGATTACGACCTGAGCTGAAGGTTGAGAATTAACCAACAGAGCCACCCAGGCGCCCCAGGGAGAGAGAATCTTGAGCAGGCTTCAGACTCAGCACAGAGCCCAGGGTGGGGTTCTGTCCCATGACCCCGAAATCATGACCCAAGCTGAAATCAAGAGTCAGACGCTTAACCGATAGTCACCCAGGTGCCCCCATTTTAACCATTTTAAAGTACAGTTTAGGGGCAGGAAGTCCATTCACATTCATTTGCAACCATTAGCACTATTCATCCTCAGAGCTTTTTCATCATCCCAGACCAAAGCCCTGTCTCCATTGTACACTGCCTCTCCTTGCTCATTGCCCCCGTCCCTGAAAACCACTGGCCTACTTTCTGTTTCTCTGAATTTCCCTACTCTAGATGCCTCAGGTAAGTGGTATCATACCGTACTTGTCCTTTGTGACTGGCTTATTTCACTCAGCATAATGTCCTCTAGGGTTAGCCGTGCTGTAGTGTGTGTCACAGTTTGATCCCCTTTCAAGGCCGAATAATAATTCATCGTGTGTATGTATCATATTTTGTGTGCCCATCTAGCTGGTGATGGACTCTTGGGTTGTTTCCACTTTGGGGCTATAATTGTGAATAACGCTATGAACATGGGTGTATAAATACCTGTTTCAGTCCCTGTTTTCACGTCTTTTGTGCATAGACCCAGAAGGAGACTTGCTGGATGACACGGTAGTTCTGTTTAATGTTTTGAGGAACGCTATGCTGTGTCCACGGCAGCCACACCGTCGTACCTTTCCTCCAGTGATGCACAAGGGCTCCCCTTCCCTTACCAAAGCCTCTTAGCTTCTTTTTTTTTTTTAAGCTGTAATTGGGGGTAAAGTAGTATCTAATTGTGGTTTTTTTTTTTAAGATTTTATTTATTTCAATGAGAGAGAGCATCTGTGCACACAAGCACAAGCAGGGGGAGGGGCAGAGGGAGAGGAAGAAGCAGACTCCCCGCTGAGCAGAGAGCCTGAGAGCCTGATGCTGTTCCAGGCTTGATTCCAGGATCCTGAGATCATGACCTGAGCCAAAGGCAGACGCTTAACCGACTAAGCCACCCAGGCGCCCCACTAATTGTGGTTTTAATTTGCATTTCCCAAATGACAGTCGTCTTGAGCATATTTTCAAGGGCATATTGGCCATTTGTTTATCTTCTTTGGGGAAAAGTCTATTTAAGTTCTTTGCCCCCTTGTTGTTTTTTTCTCTTCCTTTATATCTATCTTTAGCACTTAGTACAGTAGGCTGTGCTTTTACAATTGAAATGAAATATTTGAATTGTTTTCTGTGACCTCTCAGAATTCAGGGAAAATTCTTTTAGTGAGTTTTTCTTTCCTTCTCACGATAATATAGTTATTTGCGTAGGTTCATTAAGAAGCTTTTTTTTTAACCTGAATATAATTAGAAAAAATAATTATATAACCAAGGTTATACCTGGAATGTCATCCTTACAAATAAATTTTATATAATCAGATATGCCAAACTTGCCATAAAAGGAGAATAGCTGTGCTTCCCATGTGGGACTAACACTCATAAAACCTTTCTAGGAAACTCATCTGGAATCTGTTCTATAGCTTGCAGGGTCCCCACCTATAAAGAAGGTCACTTCCTGGCAGCCAGGAACCTTCATACATTATGGGGACCGAGGCGGGGGCAGGGGGGAGGGAGAGAGATTGAGAAGAATTCACTCAAATGTGTAGCTACTGCATGTGAAACCAGTGGAGATGAATTTCTTAGGTATGTTTTCCTAGCATGGAATAGAAGAGCCAATTAAAAAAAAAAAAAAACTCCCAAAACAAAACAAAGAAAACACTACGAAATAATTGAGGTTGTAGAGGCCATTGAAAATGCAACCCAGATTGCTTATGAAGTTGCCAACATTTCGTGTCATTCTATGACTATATTTGCTGATCATACTCAATGAAGCTTATATATTTAATTGACCCCTCTTTCTATGTAAATTAAGACAAAAACACAGGGAGAGCAGAGGGTTTTTTTTTTATACGTGCAATCAAAAATTATTCTTGGGGATTATTTATGATCACCAGCTCTATCCAAAATTTGGGAATGAGGAAAATGAGCTATTAGCACAGCTAACAGGCCCACCCAAGGATTATTTATTGATAGGGTTTCCCTGTTGTTTGGCTTATTGACTGGGTCCCAAACTCTCTGAAGCAATGTATTAACTTTTAAGGTTTTGCCTGATAAAAATATAAATTATTTCACTACAGTAGAAACGAAGACTCCACATGTTGGTCTTTTGCCCTGTAGGACATGAACCACTTTTGAACCTAACCTAGCAGTCTTATTCCGAAACTCTTTCTTCAGTTCTAAAAAAACCCCAGTTTCTCAAATATTCCTTGAACCAGCTTTGACTGTCCTCCGGATTCCTCATTAATGAATTAAATAAAGCTTTGACACAAGTTTATTCTAGACTTTTGAAAACTATATTTCTCTGTCTCTTACTTCGGGCCCAGAGCCATCGCTTCCTCTGTCATTCTGACAGTTCCAGCAGGCTTGTCTCTTCCAGAATCTGTGCAGGTCGTGCATTTCCTTCATCTGCCTGGACAGAGGGTTACTGGGGCTTGTGTGTGGCTTGCATCAGTGTCCATGTTTACTCATCCTCAACTCACAGAACGTTGGTGCTCAATGGAATCCCTACCTCCATCAGTTATAAAAAGGAAACTGAGGCTGGAGACGAGTAAGTAGATTAGGTAAATGTGATGTAAGTACTGTAATTTGCTGTCTGGCCGTGTATTGACATAATACCTCTTCCTGTCTGTGTACCTTTTTACGTGTGTCTGCATCTTAAATTATAAGTTCCGAGACCACGGGGACCATATGATTTTTTTTCCCCCTGCATCTTTGATGCTTCCCCAGAGGTGAATGAGGGTCTTGTAAGTGCTTTTTGATGGGGGTGAAACAAAGGAAGACATGTTTCTGGAAGCAGACATTCTGGAAATTGCCAGAGAAAGCTGTTCAGAGGTCAGAGGGTGGCTATTCTTCTGTCTGAAGCTGCTTTAAAGAAATCCCCTCCCTGGGGGAATGATTCAGCACATCCCTGCCTTTGAGCTCCATCCAGATGCTTCCCTGAGGCGCTGCGTGGGGAGGTATTATCAGTGTCACTACCTATGAAGATTTTTGCTTGGAGCAACAGTTTTTGTTAGTTTTGGCAGATATATCTAGAGAATGGCCAAGAAAGGATGTGACATGAGTTCAGCAGTTTAATTCTGAAAACCCCGTGGTTTCAGTGCTGGTCATTTCTTGTTAGAGCTTTCTTTTTCCTCTTTGGTCATAACAACTGGACTTCCAGGGGAATATTTCTTCTTACAAATTAAGGAAATTTTCTGAGCCAAATTTCAGGTCTTTCCTGATTTAAAGAAAAAACAATGCAAGGACAGTGGGCTTGGCTTTGAATAGCAGCCAGGGACACTACACAAGACGATGACTATTATTACACTTCCTAACAAAGCAATGTTATTTTCAAATAATAGTTTTTTCTTTTGTTATAGAGGAAAATCTAGTACTTTCAATGTAGACTCTACTTGGAGGTTCTCATGAATAATTTTAAACTTTAGAGGAGATGGAAACGGTTCAGTGCAGGGATTAGATTGATTTTTTTTTTTTTTAAAGATTTTATTTATTTATTTAACACAGATAGAGACAGCCAGCGAGAGAGGGAACACAAGCAGGGGGAGTGGGAGAGGAAGAAGCAGGCTCATAGCGGAGGAGCCTGATGTGGGGCTCGATCCCATAACGCCGGGATCACGCCCTGAGCCGAAGGCAGACGCTTAACCGTTGTGCCACCCAGGCGCCCCTAGATTGATTTTTAAAGCAAATTTGGAATCAAAGCTGGAGATGCACATACAATGGCGCTTGACCCTGTCCTCCTCCAAGAAGCTTCCTGGTATAATGAACTTGACTCAGTTATCCTTGACTACTGGCCACCGATGACCTCAGGGACATTACCACCTGAGCCTCAGCTCCCTCTTTGGTCAGATGCGGTAATCAGACCAAGCTCAGTGCAATGTCGTGAGGATAAATTAAATAGCTAATTAATTAAATTAGCTATAATAATAGCTAATATTTTTTGAGAGCTTAGTATGGGCTGGGCACTGTGTTAAGGCCTGAACACATATTCTCTCATTTAATCCTTACAACAGCTTCCAAGGAAGCAACTATTTTTCTTCACCCTCTTACAGATGGGGAGACTGAGGTTAAAGTATAGAGCGGTTTCATTTCTCAAGGTCTCACAGCTAGTCAGTGATGCGGCCGTGGTCAGATCCGGGCAGTCTGGCTTCTGGACTGGGGCCCGAACGCAGTATGCTATGTCCTCTGCCCAGATAATGCAGGTGGAAGTACCTAACACGATGTTTGGCACATAGTATCCAGTTCATTTTCATTGCATCTGAACAATTCAACTGCAAACCTAGCATTTCTATACATACAGCCCGGAGATCTTAGCAGCTCAATGCCAGTGATACCTGTGCTATTAACACGGTCAGTGAAAAAGATCTTCATAGAAGTATGTGTCATTAACAAAACGTCATGTAGTCCTAAAATAAAGTTACAATAAACTTTCAAGTAATAAAACTACTTCCTGGGCATCAGATAGTGCTCCTTGCTGGTAACTTGATCTCAACTTCTCTTTTCCTTCTCCTGCTACCACACATTTAATTAACAGAATGTTCTCAGTAAAAATCTGTCTTCAATCATTTTTGAGTAGCCCTTTGGCTGTTTAGAAATGTAATTGGCCTTCCTTTATCTTCCATTTATCTTTGTGCCCTATGGACAGGATGTCAAGCCAAGTCAATCTTGAAAGGAAAAATAAGATAAGCCATGGCCAATGGGAAGCTTACATTTTAGTGATGCAGTTACAAGCCTATGCATAGCATTTAATGTGCTAGAATATGCCTCCTTCGTAACTTACATAAGCTTACCTTCTCTGCGGGCTCCTACGGCGTGTGGCTCATCCTCCGAGGAAGAAGCTCTTTGACTGTAGTCAAATGTCTTTTAGTTCAATTTCTTCTCTCCAAGGACACTGGCTCTTTTCTCTTGAGACTTAATGGAAAGCTAACAAAAAGATTCATTGTCTTTAAATGGATCTGCATTATCTGTAATGGAGAAGCCACTACTATTTTTGGGGTCATTGTTATCTACAATGTGCAGGGCATTTCAGATACAATATTAATGAGACAGAGCTCCTGCCCTCAAGAAACCTGCAGTCTGGGGCAGGAATCCAAAAAGTATGGACCATGAGCTCAGTCTAGCCCTCCATCGGCTTTTATAAATGAAGTTTCCTTAGAACTCAGTCACACCCATTCATTGAGGATGGTCTGTGGCTCTTTTCACACTATGACAGCAGAGTTAAGCAGTTACAACAGAGATTGAATGGCCCCCAAAGCCTCGCAAGTTTATTATCTGGCCTTCCACGGAAGGTTGCCTGACTCTTGAGAAATGGTTTTGTCCGTCTTCTCCCCCGGCTTTTATCACTTGAACTAGTGCAGGTTTCGGCGTGAGGGACAGGTCACGGGAATAAGAAATATATAGTATGGCTTTGTGCTTTCTGAATGTTGGCAGTTGTTGAAAGCTCTTTATCTTGAGGGACACTTTTTAGGTTATTTGGAGACCCCATTTCTCTCAACCCCACTCCCCGTCCCCATTCCATACCTGAGTGGATATTTCCCTGGGTTAGCTGGTCACTTACTCTTTCTGCCACACTTAGAATGAGGTCTACACATCCCGCCGGAAGCTTTTAGTAACTTCCTTAAGCTGATATCACTGGCTTACTCTTGCTTGTGGCCCACATCAGGCCCATGGAAGCCTCTTATTTTATCTGTCCAACCAAGTTCCAGACATGCAGGCTGATCCCAGGCCTCCACCTCTGTTTCAATCTGCTCATGAGCATCTGGCCAGCCTGTCCCTTCCATTTTAAACTTTTCAGTAGAAAGTCAGACACCGGTCATGTCTGGTGCCACCATTATTCCCCCAAATCAGGCACACCTATTCAAGTCTCTGAGTAGTTGCCTGGAGCCACCTGCTTTGAACTCGAGATCATGGGGGCACATCCCTCACCTTACCTGCTTGGAGGGGGAGGGCCTGCTAGCACAGCTCTCCAGAGAACTTGTTCTCATAAATCCTTCCTCTTCAAATCCACTTTTGACTGACTTTATAGCCTCAAAGTGAGGGAGGGTCTTGAGAGTTTAACAATGTTTGGCTAATTCTTTTTGCAAGCCCTAGAGTGGCTCGCACTTGAAAACATACTCAGTCAGTGCTTCTGATTTGATATATTACACAATTATATTGAAGGCCCTTGGACCAAAGAAGAAACAAATAAATTAAGGTCAGAACCGGGTCTGGTTCAGGTTTCTAAGATGAGGAAGAGAAATGAGAACTCTGGGTTTCCATCACGGTGAGATGGGGGGCTTGAGGTATTTTTATTTACACACCAAAGATTGGGTGGCTTCCTGAGTTCAGAAGATTTGGGAATATACATCCAAGGGAACTGACAATGGACTATGTCTTGAGCACAGACTTTTAAGCCTGGGTGGAGCCATTTGCATTTGTAAAAGTTCACTGTGGCCGGAGTATGAAGGGTGAATTGAGGGGATGGAGGAGGGACACCGGGAGAGGCCATTATGGTCGTCCAAGCAAAAGTCATGAAGAGGTAAATCACTGCATTGGCATTGGGAATAGAGGTGAGAGGGCAATGCTTGAGACAGTTGAAAGGATTGTTTCCACTAATTGATAAAAGATTAGATGTTGAGGGAGGAGTTAAAAGTGGTTTCAAGTTTCTGCCTTGGGCAACTGGGAGAATTTTAATTCTTCAGAAGAGTAGATCCATGGGGACGTGGTGCCCATTTCTTTCATGGCCAAGAATGGGGGCTATGAGAAGAAAGGCAGAAAAAAAGATCTTGGGGTGGGTCAGAATAGGCTAGCTGAGCTAGAATTTCCAGAAGGAAGGAAATGCTAAGTAAGGCTTAAGTCCTAACCTGGAGTCTTTATTACTTCTTCATACCAAGCATCGCGTTTTAGAATGTGGTTGACTAATTTTCACTGTAGAACATAAAACTACCGTAAGACTGTTAGATTACTATTATTCCTATTAATCCTCTAGGAAGGACTCTGATAGTTGGGGGAAATGACATTAAAAATCACAGGAAGAGAAAGGGTATCCTACTGATCCTTCTACTGGAATTCTCTTCCTTTGCCTTTTTTTCTCTATTCTATTTCACTTGCAAACTCATTTCTCCTTTTGCATCGAGCTTACATTCTAGCTCTCTTGGAAGACTGTAAATCACCAAGGCTTCCCTCCAAATACCCGCCCACAGCTATAGTCACATGACCTATGACAGTCAATTAGAATATCCCAGCCCTCTTATGCCCAGTGATTGGTTCAGGAATCACTGTGTGTCCCAAGCAGCGTGAGTCAGATTCTGCCCTTTGATCGCTCTAAGGATGTTGGAAGAGAACAGTTGTCTTTCTTCTGGACTCACTCGGCACTGAGGGGGAGAGTCTGTGGATACCTGGTGCCATCTCGTCTCCTCTGGTGAGACCTTGAAGCAAACTACACCTCTCAGTTTCCTAGTTATGCTAGTCAATAATGTCCTCTTCCACTTTCTTTTAAAGTTTTCTCAATATAGCTTGAGATTTGTCACTTGCAAGTAAGAGAGCTCTTGACAGACTTCTCTAGTGCACCTTGACAAAATCCGTGGTCCTCTCATTTATGCCCCTATTGCTTTATTGAGATATCATCACATACCATACACTTCACCATTCTAAGTATAATTGAGTGGTTTTCAGTATGTATACAGAGTTGTGCAATGATCCTCACTCTCTAATTTTAGAACATTTTCATTGACCCCAAAAGGCAATACCATATGTATTTGTGGTCACTCCCCATTACTTCCTTTTGCAACCAATATGCTCTATGTCTCTATGGATTTGCCTGTTCCGGACATTCCATATAAATGGAATCACACAGTATGTGACCTTTGTATCTGGCTTCTTTCATTTAAGAAGAGGTTTTCAAAGTTCATCCGTGTCGTAGCATGCATCATTGCATCATTCCTTTTTAGAGCCAAATAATATTCCATATTTGGGTTATCAGCTGATGGACATTCGGGTTGTTTCCACGTTTTGGCTATTATTAGTAATGCTTCCATGAATATTCATGTACAATTTTTTGTGTAGACCTAGGTCTTCAGTTCTCTTTGCTATATAACCAGGAGTGGAACTGCTGAGTCTATGGTAATGTGATGCTTAATCTTTTGAGGAACTGCCAAACTGTTTTCCAAAGCAGCTGCACCATTTTATACTCCCACCAGCGGCGTGTGAGGGTTCGAATCATCCACATCCTCCCTGACACTTACTATTGCCTTTTTGACCGTGTCCAAATGGGTGTGAGGTGGCATCATGTTATAGTTTTGCTTTACCTTTCCCTGATGGCTAATGATGTGGGGCATCTTTTCGTGTGCTTATTGGCCATTTGTAAATCTGTTTTGGAAAAATGTCTGTTCTAATTCTTTCCCAATTTTTAAACTGGGTTGTGTGCCTTTTTATTGTTGGGTCATAGCTCTTCATACACGGTGGATACGCGTCTCTTATCAGATGGTCGTCTGATGTGCAAATACGTTCTCCTACTCTGTAGGTTGCTTTTTTTACTTTCTTTATTCCATGAAGGACAGAAGTTTTACATTTTGATAAAGGCCAATTTCTTTATTTCTCTTGGGTCACTTGTGCTTTTGTTATTATATCTAAGAAACCATTGCTTAATCCAAGATCACAGAGATTTACATTTATGCTTTCTTCTAAAAGTCCCATAATTTTAGGTCTGTGATCCATTTTGAGTCCATTTTTGTACTCTGCTGCACTGTGTGTCTCCTTTATTTTGCACTTGTCCAGTCGCACTGTGATTTCTGGTACACATGCGTCCTAAATATCCTAACCTCGGAGTACATTCATTAATATGGACCATCAAGAGTATTCTAAGCTTAAATAAATTTGGGGAAGTCTGTACAGTAAATTCCCCTTTTGAAGTTCACAGCACATATTTGCCCGTGAAAGGCTCTCAGCAGACAACAGTAAAGAACCCTGTTTTGTTCCATTTAATCTCATCTTACAAATACCACAGGCTAGTGGGTGCTGTGATGTACCTTTTCAGGAATGAAGGACTCGTTGCCCCACCTGCTGGGAGTGCCTGGAGCACCCCTTCCACCTCGGCTGTTGGCCCCCTTTGGAGATTTGCTCAGCTGAAGAGAGCTACCTTGTTCAAGGTGATGCTCCCTTCTGGGAAGGGACCACACCCAGAAACTGATTGACGTGGAGATAGACAGGCCCCCAACTCAGGCCAGCTTCGGAGAGCCCTCTCATCTTCAGAACCTTGCATCATCAGCCGAGGCTGCCCCTGAGACTGCACGGCAGCTCGCCTCCTCCCTGTGTCATATTGCTTCTGCCCCTTCCCTTCCCAGGCGTTGACCTTCAGAGCATGCCCTAAGAATCCTCTTCCACCCACCACTGCGTCTGAGCAGCTGCTTCTAGGAGAACCCAGCCTGTAACAAAAAGAATTTCCCAAACGTCCTGGAATATGGAACATGAGCTTGGATGAAACACCTATCTTCCGGAGAAGTATTCACAGGACACAGATTTGGGACATGTAGTACAACAGAGGCAAGACTTGCAACCGGAAGAACTGATGTGGGTTCAGACTTGTCTGCTGCCTGGCTGGTTAATCTGATCCAGCTGCCTATTCTGGAGGAGCTTCAGGACATCATCAAGAAATCGAGCCTGCTAAAATCCGCTGCAGCAGAGTGCGAGCTTGCCGAGTGCGGTGCTTAGGCGATCCATCCAAAAGAGCTCCCTGCCGCAGGGAGTTTTGTCTGCTTTATGGACGACTAGATCTCACGTGCCCAGAATTATGTCTGGCACAAAGTAAGCAGTTGATAGATATTTGAATTAACTAAGTAAATAACACACAGAAATCCTCTGAAAATTTTATTGAGGTATGTTTTCATTTCATGTATTTGGATAGGTCACAGTCATTTGTAAGAAGCAATAACTATATAGATTAGGGAAGATTTACTAGCTGACCTTTCCTATACTGATTGGGCAGCCATAAAAAATACTGGACCATTACTGCTGAGCTATCTTGGGCGGTGTCCCCCAAACCTTTAGGTACAGCCACCAATTTATTTTGCTGACCTTTCCGGTAATTTGTGGTGTAGGTCATAGTCTCAAGCAAATACGCTAAAAAGTCACTTACATTGAATATGGTATGAGATTAAAGCAAGCTTCATCAAGTCCCACTAAAATAAATTTTGAAGGTTTATTAATTTAAATTGTAAAACCTCTTGACCCTTCCTGAGAAGAATCAAAGCGTCATACCATTTGTGCCTGTTGTAGCATGAACAGGACAAAGACATACAACTTAATTTAGCACATCCCAAGGCTTATGTTGCTAGAAGCAATTTCCTACTGATAGGGACGTTGGAGAGCAAGAGTGAATAAAGTTCCCCAAAGCTGCGTTGTTTGTGTTGGAGATTCTGTACGCATGATCGTGCTAAAAGACCTCGTGTCTTCCCATGGGAAGATTTCAGCTAACACGCAGCAACAGGAGCGCTAGCCCCCCTCTGGACTTGGGAAAAGTTTTGAGACATTGCTTTTGCCTCTTGGGCATAATCTAGTGGGAGAGAAACGCACCATCATAAACTCCAAAGAAGAAGAACAAGGAGAGATCTGATCAGGTAGAAAAAGAGCGCACAGCGTGCTGCTCATTGCAGCTGGAACTTGGGAGGCACTCTGAAGGTATGACCTGAACTGTGTCTTGAAGACTAAATATAATTTCAGATGGACGGGGACGTGAGGGAAGGAGGGCACTCCAGGAAAGAAAGTCCAAACCTGGAAAGCATTCAAGACTGGGTATAGCATTCCAAAGGCTAGGGTGGTAGGCGATGAGGCTGAAAACAGACTGTGGTGGGGGTTAAAGACTGAACAAACTCTTCGTTACACGCAGCTGATCACGGAGTCAGACACGATCTCTGCAGTTCTCATGTTGTATCCCATGCCCAGAGTCTTCAACCACATTTTAAAATACTTGAGGACAAATATAAAATCATGTAGAAACAGCTTATCTGAAGATTGGGCTCTGGCATACTTGCGTCTTGGGAATAAAACCTTGAATGCTGAAACAAATGAAAATGAAAGAGGGGAAGAGAGAGGAAGAAGAGGGAGGAGGAAGAAGAGGAGGAAGAGAGAAAAGAGGCAGAGCAGAAAGGCCTCCAGGAATTGGTAAAACCCTATTACAAAGCATGGGTTTAGGAGTCCAACAACATAGGTTCGAGTTCTGATCTGGGACTTATTGACGGGACCTCCTCACATCGGATTCCTCCTATGCAAAATGGGCATCGCAGCAGCACCTGCCCTGGAGGGGGACTGGATAGAAACACTCTCGAAGCACTTTGTGTGGTGGCTGGTCAGTCTGTGTTCCCTGCTCACTAAAGCTTTGGGACTGGGGCTGCCTCCTGGCACAGAAGTTCATGGCTTTTCTCAAAAAACAAGTTCTTATTTTGTCACTCAGAGCCTACTGGCTCTACTAAAAAAAGGTTTTTCCTCCCCTTGCTTGTGTGGTCTTGGCATACAAAGTCAGGGATGCAGAGATTGTCACGGGAAGGGTCTGCAGACATTATAAATGATTGCCGAGAGACCTGTAAAGGAGGGAGAGAGCCAGCAATGCAGACACGCATCTACGGAATGTACTGGGCACACTTGGCTGTGTTGTACATAGTCGATGCATGTAACACTCTCTGAGTCGGTATGGAAAGCTAAATGTCTTCATCCAATCCAAGTACCTTCCATATTCAAAGAATTAGGAATGATGTAGGGATGGTACGGATGAATAAGACGCTTGGTTTTTTTTCTGTCAAATTTATTTATTTATTATTATTTTTTATAATAATATTTTTATTATGTTAGTCACCATACAGTACATCCCTGGTTTCCAATGTAAAGCTCTATGATTCATTAGTTGCGTATAACACCCAGTGCACCATGCAATACGTGCCCTCCTTACTACCCATCACCAGCCTATCCCATTCCCCCACCCCCTCCCCTCTGAAGCCCTCAGTCTGTGTGAAAGGGATAAAGAAAGGGGAGGTAAATCAGAGGGGGGGAATGAAGCATGAGAGACTATGGACTCTAAGACGATTGTTTTAATGGAGCTCACAAGTTAGAAAATCTGTAATAACAGCTTGGAAATTTCCCACCCAAAATAGTTAAGATGAGCAAAAAATTTTAGACATCTGAAAAAAAGAAGCGCTTGTGGAGGGGAGGTGTAACCAGCTTATTTCCCAGCAGTGTTTGATAACAAGATTAGAGAATATGCCGTGCTAAGTGCAGAGCAGGTGCGTGCGAATTGCCTGCCAATTGAATTGGTTTTGCTTAGCTTTGCTTTTGCACAGCGAAGTATGTAAAAGTACCGCTCGCTCTATGTTGGTAACTCATCTTCATCCCAGAGAACTATTCCTGCTCCCCCACCCCCTACTGCAGCACTGGACATGCCATCCTGCATCATCAGGCTGGACATCTGGAGCCGCCTTCCAATCTCCCCTTCACTTCAGCCCCTGCATCCGGGGTCTTTGTGGTCTGCAGACTCCTTCTCTAACATTTTGGACATGTGTCCCCTTGTCTTTCTATCTACTTTCACTGCATCAGGGAATTCTTCTCACCCTAGTGATTGCAATGGCCTTGCAGACAGCAGCTGTGCCCCCATTTCCCTCCAAACCCAGCCCACCCTACACCCTATGTAAGAAGTGGTGCCTGCCCAAGCCCATCATGCCTGTACTCAAGAAGACACTGCTTTGAAAGTGTCTTTCTTGAGTTCTATGGGATATCCAAACTTGAATTTTAATGAGGTTGAGAAAAGAAGAATAAGAAATATCCCAAAACGTCCTCACAACGGAGGGGTCCAGAATGACCACTCAAGTAGTCCTGCCCAAAGGACAGACCTTGGAAGCACAATGTCACGTGATCATAGCCCATATAGGAACATCTTTCTGTCCCATTTTGCATTTTCCTACAATTCCTTGAGGGCAGGGACCATATTTGCTTATTTACCACTGGATCACCAACCTCTGGCACTATTCCCGGCACATAGTAAGCACTTAATAAATAATTTATGAAGGAATGAATGAGTGTTGAATGAAGACCTACTTGGTCAGTGATATATTACTATAAAGTATTTAGTCAGTGCTTTATTGTTGGAGATTTAAGTGTTCTTTTTTTCCTTTGAACAATGCCGCAATGAAAAGCCTTTTCAGTTAAGAATTGTACTCAACTAAAAACCTGGTTCCAGTAGCTTAAACATACAGGCTTTATTCTCTTCTGTAAAGGAACCCAGACATGGACAGCTCTGTGAAGTCATTAGGGACAGTCCCCCTCCACCCTCCCTATACAGTGCAGCCTCCATCCACAGCGTTGTAAGAGCTGCTGGAGTGCCAAACATTTACAGCAAAATTTCCACACAGGAAGCAGAATCCCCAAATTGATTGTGTTTCAAAGGTTACTAAAAAAGATCGGGTGTTATTCAACAATAGCCAAATACAAGGGTTAGCCAAACTTTTAAAATTTTTCATTTGTTCTGTCTTTCCAGTAAGTTCCAAAACAAAAAAAAAAAATGTCTTTTCAACAGACCGAATTTTACCACTCTGTAGTAACTACTATCTCAGTATCACAAGATGTAAACTCCACGAATAGCCAGTCTGCAGCGTGGAAAAGACAGGAGACAGGCCTCTTCCGTTGCTTACGGCAGCATTCCAGTGGGTGCGTTCACGGTGTCTGTAGAGTTGACATCGTTCTATGGGAAGGAACATCTCGTTTGTGTCCTGAAGGCTGGAGCAGTTCCATTTTGTTGTCAGTGTCTCAGATGCCCTTTGATCCCCATGTGGAACGGGTTCTGCCTTACTGACCTCCTCCAAGTTTCCACAAGGTGTCTGTTCAGTGGACTAGCGGGTACTGTTCTTCTGAGGTGTCCCAAGGGTGCTCCAGGCCAGAGCACGCCGAGCTCAGGAACATCATTCACTCTTCCTGAGGGACTGCTCCCTGCTCTGGGCTGTACAGTTGTGAAGCCTCTAGCCAGTGAGAGTCAGGCTTCTACTGGAACAGCTAATTGTGGTTAATTCCTGGCCAGTAGAGGATAATTTTTTCTCTGTGGTTTTTGGTTTTGTCTTTGTTTCTCTAATAATACTCTGGTAAGCAGTGAATAAACCCTTCGGGGGGATGGTGTTCTGTCCTTCTCTTCCTCACATCACCCAACAAGAAGGAAAAAGAACTGCAGGGGGAATAGAAGGTTGAGGAAGACATTTACTTTTTCAAAAGTTTCTAAAGTGGACTACAAATCAGCCTAACTGATTCCAGTTGTGAGGTGATGCGAGTCTAGGCTTGGATATTCTCCGCCAAGCAGACTGGGCAAACTTTTAGCCAAGTCTCCATATGGTTGGTGTTCAATACATAGTTTTTGATGGATTGACTGAGTTCTCTTGTGCCAGATCAAGCAGTTTCCAAAGTGAAAAAAATAATTATGGCTTTCTTTTCCTGTGTTAAAGAGTACAATGTGTGCGATATTCCATAGGTCCCTGGGACTTGCCTGAATATCTTCCAGTGTAATCAAATCATTGATTGGTCCATGCTTAGAGAATGTAGTAGGAAAGCAAAAAATGTAATTTTTTGGACTGGATTCTCAGGCACTAATTACTTGCCCTGAATCCCATGGGTTCTCCTGTTTCCTTGATATCTGTAACCCTCTTTATCCAGAAAGGAGGTCCTTGCCCTCCCAAATGAACATCTATCTCCTATAAGTCAGTGCTTTTAAAAGAAACCATATAAGCAGAAATGGAATGTATTGAAAATGTACTGAGTGGCTGAAAGAATTGGAAAATCTAAGAACCAGGCTCTGAGACTTCATTGCTACAAAAAAACAAAAAAACAAAACAAAAAGTACTTTGTTGTGGTGGAAGAACCACCACGTCTCTTGCTGGTCTGGAGCCGCCATCTTGCTCTACCGTCCCATCTGGCATCACTGCTTGTCTGCCCCTGGAATCTTGCTCACCTGCCCTCACCTCCAGTGGGAGTAGTTGCCTGGGCCCCTGTTCTTTGCAGAACCAGTTCTATCTACAAGGACCGGTGTGGAGAGTGTCTGAAGGGCGAAAACAAGGTCATGTGCTCACACTCTTCGTGAACACGTGAGGACATGCTGTTGTCCAGGTTCTACTACTCAAAGTCTTGTCCACAAAGGAAAACATAAATCAGGCATTGTCTGCCTCCCCTGAAGACTCAAGGCTGGGGATTCTACTCACACAGGAGGGGCTCAGATGCATAGTTGCCAAGAAGAATCACAAATGTCCACACTCCTTAACCAGATGCCATAGCACTGTGTTTTTGTGACCATGTTCTTCTTTGGTCTGTTAACTCCTACAGGAAGCAATAAGGTGTACCCAGGGAGAGGAGGCTACAAACCAGCTGGAAACAGGAAGGGAGTATTGTGATGGAGGCTGAGGAAGAAAAGAGAGGATGATATAATTTCTCCACAGCACCCTGCCAGTTTACTTTCCAATTCAAGCATGGAAGGTACTCCAGCGTCCACTGTGTGCCTCATGTGGCAAGAAATGGACCCTCATTTTGTGCAGACATTGATACCCTGGTTGGGAAAAACGAGACCGTCTCTCAAATCAGTTGGAGAAAGAGAGAGGACCGTGCCTCCAACGTGGGTGCCAACCTCTGGGGGGATCTTGTTAGATGTGCAGATTTGGGGTGGGGGCTGGGATTCTGCATCTCTAACAAGCTCCCAGGTGGTGCTGAGGCTGGAATCTCTAGAAGAGCAGGGCACAGGAGCACCACGTCATTAGTGCCAAGTGGGAGAACATTTAGGTAGATCATGGTATCATGGAGATTCTTCGAGGGGAATTCCCTCAGGTTCAGGCATTGAGAGTTGAGAGACTTAGCTAAGCCTTCATGCGGGGGCAAGAGTTGATTAGGCAGAGAGTAGAGGAATGCCTTTGTTGGGCCCGTCTGTGTGTTATACCAAGGGTGACCAGCTGTCCCACTTTGCCTGGGACTGTCCTGGCTGTAGCTTGGAAGGCCTTGTGACCTGGGAGCAAGTGTCCTACTTCTGTGATGTTTGCCCAGTAACACCCGGCCAGAGGCTGACCATAACTACGTGCTCTTTGCTCGACAGGTTGGCCAAGTTTACACTTTATGAAGGTTAAAGTCATGGGGAGTCTGTTTCATTTCTGGTCTTAGTAATGGCTTGGAAAGGAAGCAGCAGAGCTTTAGATAAGGCAATCCTGTTTTTCTTAATACTGTTGTGATATCAGTCTTCACATCACAATGTTATAGTAGTATTTCTTGAGCAGGGCCTTTCTTTCATTACTCAGAAAATTCTAAATTTCTTTGCATATATCCTAACATGGTATATGAAATGTCAGAAGCACGGTGGGGAGCCCCCAGAAACGCACGTCTTAGTGCTTCTGGAACCACGTCACTGCATTTCAGCAAATCAGGTGGACCATTTCATTGCTCAGTTTCTGTATCAGCCACAGCCATGGACATGCTGTCGAGTCCCCTGGGTCGGAGCTTAGCATACAGATTCCATAAGCAGCCTTGCCCTTCACCCAGACCGTAGACCATCCTTACAGCTGATGCTTTTCCCAAAGAAAGCGTTCATTTGCTTTGATCTGCTTCCTCCTAAGCCGCAAGCATGGTGACAGTTTCCAGAAAAGAAGTGCTCCATTTTGCATGTCACCTGGTGAGCCAGAGAAATGCTCAGAGAGTTCTCTGCCTAGGGACCCCAAGCAAAGGCCAATCAGGAGGAGCTGCTGCTTTTCAGGGAGCAAATCCTCCAGCCAGCGGATAACCGTGTGCAGCCTGCGCATAGCTTGCAGGAGGCGGCAGGTCACCTGAGCAAATACAGCCAGGTGCTGTCCCTGCCAAGCCTTCTGCTCCTGGCGGCTCTGCAAGCTGCTCTGGCTGGAGAGCTGGAAACCACAGTTTGAGAGCACAGATCCGTCTCTGGTTCCCCTCCTCTCCCCCCTCCCTCCTTCCCCCCTCCCCACCTCCTCCCCTTCTTCTCACCCCCTCCTCTTTGTCCTTCTCCTCATCTTCCTCCTTCCCTCCCCTCCTCTTCATCTCCTCTTTCCTCCAAGCCCTTCCTGCCCCTTTCCTTCCTCCCCGCATCTGTCTCCTTCCTCTCTCTACCTCTCATTCCATACACACCTCTCTCTTTCCATTTTTCTCCTCCAGGGCTTTAAACTGTATCTTTTGCAAACTTGCCCCTAGGAGCTGAGTAGCCTGTTCCCTTCTATGCATTTCCTTTGCCCCGAAGCAAGGCTACACCGAGTGCTAACCTGCAACCCGAGAGGGTGTCTGCAACTCGAGCAAGTGCCAAAAATCACTGTTTCCCACAGGATCTGATTTTAACACTAATCCCATAGTTAATTGGAGTTCCCTCACTGGGCTTAACTCCCCCCCCCCCACTTTGGGAAGTCAAGCAATTTTTGCTTATTTTAAGAAGATGGTGGGCAAGATTAGGGAATAAGCTGGGGGGTAAAGAAAGTACTTGGTTTGGGGGAGACACTGTGCTCTGGGGGAGCTGAATGTTATAGAGTTTGGGTGCATGTGAAACAGCACTACAAGGGTTAGCACTTCAGCTCTGCTCAAGGCCCAGCCTTGCCCTGGATTCCTCCTCATACTGGAACCTGGGCTCTGATGCTTTCTCACCAGAGCCCTGCTGGGACCAGCCGCGCGTGCAGAGACCTCCCTAGCCAGGCCAGCCAGGCCCTGTGTCCAGGGCCCACCAGCGGCCAGAGGGACTGGGGGCGGATGAACGGGCTCAGTGTGGCCATGAGCAGTGTGTCAGAGAAGGGCTAGCTCCAGGTGGTTTTCTTCCCATGTGGAAGCTCCAAGTTTCTGCTGAGGTTTGTAAACAGTGTACTTAAAGAGTCAGCTTTCTGTCTGATCTTGTTGGAAGACACCCTCCCTTTCTCTCTGGGGCCACTTTCATCTTTGTGACTAACTGGGCTTGGGTCCCTAACCTTCCTGTAAGAGGGGTTGCTTTGCCTTCTACCACCAGCTTGCAGTTTGTGGTGGTGGTGATGGTGAAGGGCCCCAGGGAAGCGGGGCCCTGGGCCTATGGGGGAGTCCCACACTGGGGGGAGAGGGCAGCAGGCCCTGGCTTGGAAATCTCCAGGTGAGCGTTTAGAATCTGGCAGCAATCTTGAAGTCTTGCCTGGGACACTCTGCCAAAGCCGTCCCCGCATGGTCCTGATGCCACAGGCAGGTCTTAAAGGATGTGGGGCGCGGCGCAGGCTTGGAGTATCACGGGGCTGTGAGGCCGGACAGCGCAGGGCTCCTGTCTTCATGCTACCTAGCTGTATGGCCTTGGTCCACGTGGGAACCCCTCCTTGGCCCCCACTGTTTCCTCCATTCCTAGCTGGAGGATCATATCTCTTTCTGGAGGGCGGTTGTGACGGCGGAGAGTCTGTTCAGTGTCTGACCCAGTGGCTAGCACGCAGGTGCGGTTCAGTGCTCAGTAACTGATGCTTTGTGTAGAAAACAGGAGCGAGTGAGCACCAGGAAGCAGGGAGGGGAGAAAGCTGGCCAAAACGGCAGTGGAAGAGATACAGGAATTGAGCCTTGGTCTCTGGTAAAACGTCTGTCGTGTGAAGGAGCCACAGCAGAAGACAGCTGTCTTTGGAGCCTCCGGGGCGTAAGCAGGGCTGCGGTGTTGCTGATGCCAGTGGGATTCAGGTGGCCTGAATTGTGGAAAGGTCTCGAAGCCCTTGCAGGAGTGATGCCAACCACCTCCTGGATATGGGGTTTGTAGCCAAGCTTCTCTTTTCTTTCTCCAAGGCAAATTTTGCTCGGTTTGGAACTTGGAGCTCATGGTTGGGAATGACAGGGTTCTCGAAACATTTTTCTTTCCTTACATGGAGGGTTCGTTCCCACCTCTACCCACAGGCTCTCCTGGAAGTGTCTGGCCCTCTTGGAATTTCTCATAACAATTCCAACTATCCCAGCTGTCACTTGCAAGCACCACTATTTTCGCTCATGAGGGTCCGAACGCCTGGGGTCCTCTCACTTGGAGTCACGCCCCATGCTGGGTACAGAGCTAAAACCAGCTGAGTCAGGGATGGGGTGGGTGGAGGCCTGGAGCCTGCTCCCTGCAGTCTGCACCCACTCCTGCTCCCACGTGCCAACGTGGCTTCAGGGCTTTGAGGTAGCTTGGGCAGGAGAGAGTTTGCCTTCGCAATTTCTGGCCCATTAATAAAGTCACTCTACTCTCTTCCTCTTTGTCTCTCTCAGTGTTGCTTTTTTCAACTCATTTCAATCAGTAAGGCTGAGTTTTAAGTCTACACATTTATTTCCTTGCACTTTTCCTTATGGGTCCATGCGTGTGGCTTGGAGAAGACAAGCCCTTAGTAGAGCCCTGTCTGTAGGCCATGTGCCTTGTGAGGACCTCATTGGGAAGTGAGGTGAAGGGGGTGTGTGGGTGTGGCCATGTGTTCATGGTCTTTCCTTCCCCTTTCCCTTGGGAAATGTTCTAATTTTGCACCTCCTTGCAATGAACACAGAGGAGGGCGTGGCAGGCACACATAGACACACCCTACATGTCTTCTCTGGAAAATTTCATACACAGCACTGCTATTTTTAAAAGGCACGTGGAGCTGTGCTCTAGTTGAACAATGCAGAGAGCTATTTGCACCTAGTCCCAGCTTAACACACGCCTGCCTGGGATACCAGTGTTTCCAACTTCAATGAGAAAAGTAGGGGCTCATCCCGAAGGACTTGTCCGAGGCCCGGGGGCTGTGGGGAAGCCCAGCTGCAGTGAGAATTGCATAAGCTCCCAGCTAGAAGTCTTCTCTTGGCAAATGGGAGGCTATGGGAGGACATTTGTCCCTGTATTAGGCTCCTGATGATAATTAGGGAAAAGAAGCAGGATGCAACCCATAGGTTGGAGATCCTGTGGGGTCATGATAAAACTGAAGAGCATTTAGTCCCATTTCCTGCTTTTCATTCCCAGCCTAGCTCTGTCTTACTAAAAAGTGAGGATGCCTTAGAATAGAATGCCTCCCCCACCCCCCGCTCCCTCTCCCTCTCTCTCCCCTTAGCCCCCCTCTGTCTCCCTCCAGTACCCCCCACCGTCATGCCATGTGTCAGTATCCCCATCATAAAAACAGGAGAATTCTAGCAGTTTCTGGGACGTTCATAATGAAATACCACAGACTAGATGCAGAGCAACAGAAATTCATTTTCTCCACTTCTTCAAGCTGGAAGTTCACGATGAAAGTGTTGGCAGGCTTGGCTTCTCCTGAGGCCTCTCTCCTTGGCTTACGGATGGTCGCCTTCTCATTGCGACCTCACATGGCCCCTTCTCTATGCAGTTGCCTCCCTACTATCCCGTCTTCTTCTTATGGGGACACCAGTCATATTGGATTAAGGTCCCACCTTTATGACCTCATTTAGCCTTAATCATTTCCTTAAAGGTCCTAATCCTTATGTAATTGCATTGGGGGGTTAGGGCTTCAACATACAAATTTGGGGGGAACACAATCTATTCTATAACAAGTATAAAGTAACAAGCTCTAGAAGGTACACTTGCATAGGTGCACAGGGTTCTTGACAACGACACTGCACAGCCCACAGATGACACTCATCCCTGTGACTGTGGGTATGTACACATGGAGGCCACAGCATGCCCAGACAGAGCCATGCGAGACCTCAGACGTGGTCTACACAGTTACACAGGGCTCAGCTGATGGCTGGGGGCGGGGGAGGCATGTAGTAGGAGTTCTCGTGGCTCCAGCATTGAGTAGGACCCAGAAACAGCACCTTTGTTGTCTCCACCCAGAACCCTGGATGGCAGTGCGGTAGGGGAGGAACACCAATGAGGATTCGTTCCTGGAGCTAGACAGAGCAGAAGGATGAGAGCTGCACCATTCCAACCTTGGACCTCTCCCCCCTCCTCCTCCTCCTCCTCCCCCTCCCCCTCCCGAGGACTCGGTTTGTCTTAAACAGATGGCCAAAACCCTGAGATAGGAGACGCCACCTGACCAGCCTCAGGTCTGGGCCCCAACAACAAGTCAAGGTGAACGCCCCCACCCTTGAGGGCACACAGTTCCATGGGCTGCCTGGAAAGTGCCCTGGGAAGACTTTGAGGAGGGGAGGTCCTAGTATCCTTCCAGTGCAATAGGCCTCAGGGTCCCTCATGGGAAACCCCAGGAAAAGCCAGTGAGAGGCACCACGAGGTACGCTGTCCACAGTGCGTTTATCCACCAGGACTCACCCTGCAGGGTTGCTGCCTTTTGGGGAAGGAATCAAATGGAAAGAAATAGAGCCCTGCCCCCCCCCCCAACCTGTTGAATGAGGGATCCGCAAGGTGACCATTGGGCCTAAGTAAGATGCCTGCCCCTCTGCAACTGCTGAAAACCTTCGGGGTTGTTTCAGTTGCACAAATGCTGATGGGCAGTGATTTTTCTGGTCATCGCATTATCTCTTCAAGAGGAAAATGGTGAAGTATTGCGCAACATTGAGATACGTCTTAGAAACAAAGTCGTAAATACCACCCTAGTTTTCTAAGAGTGTCAGGATGTTGCTGATGGTTGTGTGCTCCCTTGTCCTTGTTTTCTCCCAGGTTCTACCTCTTTAATTTCCAAAGATCAAATCCTGATGGAGCTCCCCATATCAGTCAGAGTAAATGCCAAAATCTTCATAATGGGCACACAGTACTGGGTTCCTGATGCCTCTTTACAGTTACCCCTGTGGTCCTCCCTGCTCTAGACCTCAGTCTCCTTGCTGTTCCTGAATGTCAGGTGTGCACCTGTCTCATGACCTTAGCTCTTGTGCCGCCTCCTAGGAAGGCCCTTCTCCCAGGTATCTGCAAGCCTCCCTCTCACACTTCCTCAGGTCACAATTGACATGTCCCCTCCCAGGTGAGGCCTCCCCAGCCACCCGACTGAAATTGCACAGCTCTTTCTCTATTCCCAGGCTCCTCGCCCTGCTTTATTTCTGTCTGTAGTGCTTCATACAATCTAGCATTTACATCTTTTATTTATTTATTGGGTGTCACCCCTCTCCCCGCCGCCCCGTTAGAATATAAACTCCACGCCTGACTGTTCCTCGCAACATCTCCACTGCCTGGAATAGTACCAAGTGGATGCACAAATCGTTGTTGAATTAATGTCTCCCTTTAAGTAAAAGCTCCTTTTCTGTCTGGGCTCAACACTGAGTGCCCTGTGCATTTGGGATGACCTTGGGAGCTCACTGCCTCCGAGGGGGACAACAACCTCAAGACGCCCAATGAGGACACCCATATAGACCTCCTTGCAAAGATCAAGGTGTGTAAGAAATAAAGCATATCCCATTTGTCTGCATCTCAACTAGGTTTCTGTTTCCAGATTATATCCTACATGATGGAAACTCACCCTTTCTTTTCCCTGAGGTTGTGGTTTTTGTCAAGTTCCAGGGAGCTTACATTACACTAAAGGAGCCAGTGGGTGGCCCAAACTGTCGTCGGCTCATATAGGTACCTCCTCAAATATAGGGCACTTCATCGGGGCCTTTGTCCTTGATCCATGCAGTAGCCGCAGGGAGATCCTTTGATCCCATCCACATGGCCTCTACGTTCTAGTCATTCTGGGCCCTCCGCAGCGCTCAAGGACACAGGCGCAGTGTTGCTGCCTCTACTCCATGCTGGGGCGTAGACAGCTCCAAGAGCATGACGGAGCCCTCGGTCCTGACCTGCTGCACCACCAGTGGCTCTCTTTCCAAGGGCTGTGCCTGAGAAGCTGGGGG
This sequence comes from Ursus arctos, assembly GCF_023065955.2. Lineage (NCBI taxonomy): Eukaryota > Metazoa > Chordata > Mammalia > Carnivora > Ursidae > Ursus > Ursus arctos. The sequence continues at coordinate 8,595,858 of NW_026622986.1, forward strand.
TGGGACCCCACCCAGCTTTTTGAGACCTGCCCAGGCCTAAGAATCTCATAACTTCTCCTCTATCACTCTGTAAAAACGGAGTTTCCTCAGACTGGTAGCAGAAGGAGAAGACAGAGAGGTTTGAAGCATGAGGAGGATTTCATGTGCCAGGGCCAGGGAGCTTGAGAGAGAACCCCTCTGTCCTCCCTCTGCAAGGCCCTAGATTCTGCCAATGACCTGAATGAGCTCAGAGGTGGATCCTTCCCCAGAGGCCCCAAGAGCCCAGCCTGGCCAGCACCTTGATTTCAGCTTGGTGGGAGACCTCGAGCAGAGAACCCAACTGAGCCCACCCAGACTTCTGACTTACAGAACTGTGAGCAAATAAATGGGTGTTGTTTTAAGGTACTAGACCTGTGGCAGCAACAGGAAATGCATATGGGGACAGAAGTCAAAGTGCCTGACACCGAGAAGGCACCACTTAGTAAATTCCATGTCATTTCCTCTCCCTTTTGGTTACTAAATGTGTTCTAGATACACCGTGGCAGAAACAATGTTCCCCAGACACTACACATGCTTTCTACATTTTTCAGACTCTCCTCCCCGTACATGGAAGCCAGATCACTGATTTTGGCCATTGGACCATAAGTGGAAGTGATATGTGCCATTTCTGAGCTGTGGACCTTAAAAACCAGGAGGTTTCATCTGCTTCTTGGTTCTCCTTGCTGGAGAGCACATGTTCCAGATGGTGCAGCTGCAAGAGCCAGTGCAGCCATCCACCAGGCCCTGAATGCCCATGTGGAGCCGAGTGCCCTGTCAGCCTGCACGACTCATGGTGTAGACTTGTCACTACAGCCAGTCTCAGCCTAAGTGACATGGACACTCTTTGCCGAAGAACACGGCTCTTAGAGCTTGCGAAACGAAGGAGAGAGAATTCATTTTGTAAGTCCCTTTATTTTTTTTTAAATTTATTTATTGAGAGAGAGAAGGAGAGAGAGAGCACGCGGAAGGAGAGGGAGAAGCCAACTCCCCACTGAACAGGGAGCCCAATGCGGGGCTTGATCCCAGGACCCTGGGATCATGACCTGAGCCAAAGGCAGACACTTAACCAACTAAGCCACCGAGGTGCCCCTTGTAAGTTCCTTTAAATAGCAACATCCCTAGCACAGTTAAGTTTTTCTTTATAGGCCACTAGTAAGGGTGGTCAGAGAAAAGTGTTCAGAGGCATTGCCAAGGGAAAATCAAACTGGAGATAAAGCCATCGCGAAAGTAAGTCATTGGGGAAATGTTAGTTTTATAAAATGTGTCTATAGATGTTTTACTACAACCCTGAACCTCTTCTAAAGAGTTGGGCTCATTTCTAAAAACTGGAGCACTCTGGCCCATCATCAGAGTTTGATGCCAGATCTCTGGTCTTGGTGTTCACCTCCCCCACATTACCACGTGCTGTTTACATTCTCTCCCCAGGTGTTTCTTTGGTCTTCTCTTGTGCCACTCAGAGTGCCACTGAAACAGTGACCTTCCAGGAGTTCAGCCAGGTCAGTTCACACCCTCTTTGAAAACTCTGGCAAAACGCCAAACTCCCATCCACGACACACAACGATTTGTACGCGATCGTGCCATGCCCCCATCTCCCACCTCCTCTCAGACCACAGCTCTCTCTCATTGCCATCCTGGAGCTACATTGGTCTTTTTTCCGTTCCTCTCATACGCCTTAGGACGGGCATGCTGTTCCCTCTGCCTGGGCTCCTTGGGCCTCACTGTTCACATGGTGGTTCTGCCTGACTCCTCTAGTAGACATTTGAATGGTGCCACTTCTGAGAGGTCTTCCCTCACCATCCCATTTCTGCACCCTGCCATGCCTGACATTCTCTGTCTTAACCCCTAATCGGTTTCTTGCCACTTGGACAATTTACAATTACTTAATTTGTTTACTGGTTTGTTCTTCCTTAGTGAGAATGTAAGCTCCATGAGAAATCCGAAGGACCTGAGGTTTTACTCTGCTAACAAGCTAACAAGTTAGCCTGCTGCCGGTTAGTGGATGCTGGCAGAAGGCAAGAGGCTCCTGGTCACAGACAAAGGCCTTTACAGCACAGGAGGCAGCGTGAGCTCTGTGCTTATGCATCAGTTCCCTTGGCTCCTAAGTCCTAATGGAGACATCCAGGTGGATGCCACCTACGCAGCAGGTTGGCGTCACAGCTGAGGAGCCCCATGCTTAGGGAACCCCCATCTTTTATAATGGGAAGCAAGCAAACCTGTCTGACTGTGGCTTTGGAGGGAGTCATCTTTGCTATACTGTATAGTAAACAAACTTGTGTTTTTCTCTGGACAGAGATGCTATCTTTGTCTTTCAGGCTATTTGCTGTATAAACATCCTTGAAAAGATAGTGCCTCGGGGCGCCTGGCTGGCTCAGTCGTTAAGCGTCTGCCTTCGGCTCAGGGCGTGATCCCGGCGTTCCAGGATCGAGCCCCACATCAGGCTCCTCCACTGGGAGCCTGCTTTTTCCTCTCCCACTCCCCCTGCTTGTGTTCCCTCTCTCGCTGGCTGTCTCTCTCTGTCAATTTAATAAATAAAATCTTAAAAAAAAAAAAAGAAAAGATGGTGCCTCTGTGGGCAAGAGGTACAGAAACATGAGACCCCGTGGAGACCTGTCTCCCTGCAGAAGGCAGGTGTCATGAATGTGCTTCTCACTGCCTGCCCTATCTCATCAAATCAGGCAGCATTCTAAGCTGTAAGACCCAGAAACTAAATCACGGGGTGTTGCATGGGCCAAGCAGAATTTGTGCCTTTTTCAGAGCACAGAGGCTTCATATAGGCTCACAGTGGCTCCATGAAAAGAAATCTTCTCTACTGCTTTCCTTTATCTTGGAATTCAACTCGAATTTGTCTTGGCTCAGTCTTGACAGAAGAATGAGATAAAGTACTATTTAAACTTAAAATAGACATGATGGGACAGATTTGTCTCTGGGAGATCCTTTGAGTATTATGATAGAAAAATCATAATTTTAAAACAAGTTTTATTTAAGAAACTCCAAGTTTAAGGCAGATACTGAATAAGGAGGGAGAGAGAGAGTCCACAAAAGGAAATAACCTGGGAAGCAGAAGGGTAGTTACAAGGAGAAATGGTTTTGATCTCTGCTCTCTGAACAGTTAAGACCTAGGGTATCTTCTTGGGTAGGTCATCAGGCAGGAGACCAAAGTCCGCAAAAGCTTCACCCAATCCCCTATGTCCTGTGCCCAATCAATTAGGAAGCCTTGTCAAATGTTCCTCCTAAGTATTTCTTTCTTTCTTTCCTCCTTTCCTTCCTTCCTTCCTTCCTTCCTTCCTTCCTTCCTTCCTTCCTTCCTTCCTTCCTTCCTTCCTTCCTTCCTTCTTGCTTTCTTGCTAGAGAGAGAGGGAGAGAGCACACGCACAAGTGGGGGGTGGGGGGCAGGCAGGGAGCAGAGGGAAAGGAAGAGAATCCTGAACAGGCTCCATGCCTAGCACAGAGCCTGATATGGGTCTTGATCCCACGACCATGAGATCATGACCTGATCCAAAATCAAGAGTCAGATGCTTAACAGACTGAGCCACCCAGGAGCCCCCCACCTCCTAAGTATTTCTTAAATCGGTCCACTTCTCCTCATCACCCTGGACCCTACCTAGTTCAGATCCCCCACTCCGTCCCTCTAGGATGATTTCATCAGCTTTCAAGCAGATCTCCCTGTCTCAATCCAATGTCCACACCACAGCCTTGGCAGTCTTTCTGAAATGCAATTCTGATCCTGCCACTCCCCTTTTAAAACTTTTTAGTGATTTCCTATTTATCTCAGGATAAAGCTCTAAATTAAAATGGCTTATGAGACCCTCTTCCTATGATGTCTACCTCTCCTACCTCATTTGACTGACTCCCCCTCTTATTCTTAGTTTCAGCCACAATAATAGTGTTTACCTGTGCAAGAATTCCTTCTCAGGCATTCCTGGTGGAATTTACATGTTTCTCAGAATCTCAAGAAAAATCAGTTGAGGAATCAGGAAGTCATAATCTTAAAAGAATTAAAGCTTAACAATCAACATAAGGTCATAAGGTTTGAGGGAGTTGAAAGCAGGAGCAACCAAGTTGAAAGCAAGAGCTGGAAATGCTATGTAGAATCAAAAGTTAGGGTCAATATTGCTGGGAACCCGGATAGGAGCAAGTAGGAGAAAAATGGTGGCAATCTAAACAGTCACGTGAAAAGCGTGTTCTTGGCTCTGTCTTCTGCCTATTGATCAATTCTTGTGAATAGAAAAAATTAATCACTTTATATGCTTGGTATACCTAATACAAATCTTAGTGTTCCAAGAAAAAACAAATTGTGGGGTTGCTCAGTAGGTAAGAACTATGGATGTCCCTGACATAACTACCGATCCTTTATGTCTCAGGTTAACGTCTGTTCTTCCAGAAAATCACCCTTGACCTGTAAATCTGGTTTAGGTCCCCCTCCCAGGTGCACCAAGTTTTGCTCTAGTTGCATTTATCACATGCTGTGAAGGATTGCTATGTTGGTGGCCGCCAAAAGAACCACATCTCCTGGTTTTTATAATCTATGTGGGTCTCTCCCACATTGACTGTGGGCTTGGTCATGTGACTTGCTTTGGCCATTGGAAGCTTAGTCAAAATGATACAAGCAAATGATTGCTATGACTTGCACACGGGCTCATTCTCTTGAAACATTCTCCCTTGGAAACCAGCCACCACACTGTCAGGAAGCCCAAGCTAAGCTACTGCATGAACCTGGAGAGGCCATCTTAGACCTTCCAGCTCCCACCAAGCTCCCAGCTGAAGGCAGCTGGTACAGCTGAGCCCATTCTACCCACGAAATTGTGAGAAAGAAAAGTCATTGGTTTTTCTTCAATCACTGAGTTTTAGGATGTTTTTTTTTACACAGCAATAGATAACCAAAACACAGCGATTTGTAATTACCTGTTACTTCTCCCTCTGCCAATAAACTAAAGTTCTAGAAAGACAAATTCAGAGTCTTCTTTGTTCTTTAAGTGGGGGCTCAGTAAACACTTTTTGAATGACTTCTCGAGCCCCTCAGGTTAGGTCAGAATCAACAGCATTGCTGACCACCTGTGACCAGCTGGCATTAAACAGAGTGATTAAGTATTTTGATTCTATTTGACTAGAAGTTATTGATGAAAGGAAAAGGTAGCAATCCATGACTTTCTGTACCTCCTGCTGAAACGAAGACACTGCATCAAGTAAAAAAGAATTATTACTTTAAAAAACTGCTACCTCTTTGAGCTTTCTTGCTGTTCTTTGGAGGCCACTTCAGATTGAACCCCCACTGACAGCTGTTCTTAGAACTTTGCTTGGGAAACACCTCTACTTCCAGACATCCAGAAGATCTGGGGAGAGGGGAAAGGAGTGTGAGGAAAGGGGGGAAAAAGTTTGGACCGAGCCCATGCTAGAATTTTTCATCAAGTCAGTCTCTGACTCAGCACCCCAGCATGAGGCGATCACTACTTCTTCTGAACTCCTTGAAGGTTTTTATCCCCACCCTCTGGCAATTAATCACTCACCACCCCCTGGCATCTCTTGTCTTTTCTGCATTCAGTCCTGCCATTTAATTTTCCACACGTTCATGTCTGCCTCTTTATTGAGCTCCTACAGAGCCTAGCACATTGTAAGCACACAATAAATAGCTCCTATGGAATGCTTTTGCTCCAAGCAACGCCAGCAAAAAGTGGACGGGAAAGACCTAGAACAGCCCAAGGTAGGCGTACAAAGATAGGGCTGGAGCACACCGGTGTTCAGAGGACGAGCACTGGCCTGATGGCCTCACTGCTAGCCGTAGTTCTGCTTCCCTGCCTCAGTTGTTCCCTGGCATTAGGAGAGTTAGCCTGCTTTGTGGCTTGGTCTTTGGAGATACCCAACCCCAAACTGCAGCGTTCTTAGTCATTGAGATGAGGGATGGATGATTTATAAGTCTCTGTCTCTCTCTGCCTCTCTGTAGCTTTCTGTTTCTTTCTCTCTCATCTGGGAATCTATGAATCATTTGCTCTGCCTTCATCATGGCTGCAAAAAGAAGAAATGTTAGCTTGGAGAATTTCAGTCAAATACAGTCAGTCCTGCCAGTTAGAGGTACGAACTAGGGCAATAGGGTCCTGAAGCACTCGAGAAGTCTCTTTAAAAGGTGGTAGCCCTTCTAAAGGAGGTCTTTAAAGGGAAGATAACTTCTCTGCTGGCTGGCACGATTTCTGTATGCGTCCAACTTCTAGACGCCTCTGTGTCTGATAATGTCATGTGTCTCAGAAATAGATCTGGGCCAAGTTGTTCAGAAAAGCAACATTAAAAACAACCTGCTCCGCTCCCATCCCCTAGCCCCTGCCAATACTTCTTCAATATACGCCTTTCTTTCTTTAAAAATGATGAAAACACCCATGATTCTAAAGGAAAGTCAGGAAATAAACCTGGCTGGGCCTGCTCTAGCTTTACCCTAGCCCTTTCAAAGTCCTGTCACTTTAATGGTATTTTCTAGAAGCCAAGAAGGCACCAAGGCCTCCTGCTAACTGGGCAGCTCCGCCCTTGCCCCTCCCTGCTACCAGGCTCAAAACAGTTTTTCCCAGTGGGAGGCCAAATTCTAAAAATGCCAAGATGAACCCCAAGATTCCACCTCTGGTGTACACATCCCATATAACCCTCCCCCTGAAGAGAGTGGGCCCTGTGACTATTATGGGCTAGCCACTCCCAGCCTTAGGTTACATTACATTGGTAAAGGGATGGCACACTTGCGTCACAGTCCATGTGTTGCATTGGGTAAGGCGTCTTGTACCTGCCTGCAGGGAGATTCGAAGGGAGAGCCGTTCTCCTGCAGCTTTAAGCATCCATGCTGTGTGTGTGGGTGATCGGATCAGGGCAGGACCCATGGGTGGCCTCTGGAAGCTGAGAGTAACCCGTGCCAAAAGTCAGTCAACAAGAAGACGGCACCTTGGGCCCACCACTGCGAGAACTGGGTTCTGCCAACAACCAGAGAGCCTGGAAGGGGACCCTGAACCCTGGATGAGATCACAGCTCCTGTGAACACCTTGATTCCAGCCTGGGGAGACCCTGAGCCACCTCTGGACGCCCGAGCCCCAGACACTGAGAGATGGAAACCATGTGTTGTTTTCAGCCACTGTTGCTGGTAATTAGTTTCCCAACAGAACATGGGTATAAGCCCCTCCCCTCCACCACAGCTCCAGCCTGTTGGGAGGAGGAAAGTGCCTGCCAGACAGTGGCCCTTGCCTCAGGGTGGACAACTGAGCAGTACTTCTCCCTGAACACGAACATGCCTTCAGTCTTCTCCCCTTTATACCTTCACCCCCTCTTGCAAACCCCAAACACCCTGTGGGCACCACCGTGGCTAGAAGTACCTGCACTGAGAGGCCCACGGAAGCCACACCGATCCTGCCTGTGTGTGGGCCCACGGCTCACTGACATTGCCCGCCCCCTAGCCCCCCCCCCCCGCTGGACCCCCTTGCCTGAGGCCTTAACACCCACAGCATGGAGCTGGAATCTGGGTTTTCCCAACACAGAATTCCAGGCTCTTCCTGCTGTGTACGCTGTGTCACTGCAGGCATGTTTTGAAGGCTTGATATCTCTATCGAATGTTGTAGAGGGGGCATCCCCCAAACCACAAACTAGACGACAGTGTAAGAACCCGTCAGCTAAGGGACCTGGCCGTGGGAAGTCCCTAGAAGGGGGCGGGTGTGCGAAGAATAGTTTCTGCTTCTCTGTGGTCCTTATCTGACCTCACTCCTCCCCAGAACACACACACGCACATATACACACACGCTCCAGGAAACTCGCTTTCCCTTTGGGAGGAGCTTGGAGGCTCCCAAGATCCTCTGGCCTCTGCCTTCTTCCTGTGGCTCCAGAGAAGCCCTGTCTCAGGAGGTGGCGGTGCCCCGGACAGGGGGACAAGGCGCTCCTCCGCCTCCATCAGGGACATGCTATGGCCCCGTTCCTGGGAGGCAGTGAGCCCAGACAGGAGAACCTGAGAGGAGAAAGAGTGGTGCTTCCTGGCCAACCCTTCCTTCACCACTGATCCCTTCAAGGAGCAAATAAAAGAAAGAGAGGAAGGGGAACAGTGAGTGTCTCTGCCCAAAGTGTGGATAGGGGCAGACTCGGAGGCGAAAAGAAGGACATTGCCAGTAAGTGACAAGATGCAAATAGCAGTCAGCATCATGTCTTCCTTATCAATCACTCACTGTGGGGCAGATTGTGTTGATTTTTTCTCCCTTTTTTTCCCTTAGAGATATGAAGAAATAATATTCAAATGGTCAAAGTTCAAAATCTGTGGATTCTTGCTGAGAAATACTGAAAACAAGTTAATGAAGCTTTAATTCCTGCAGAGATTAGCCCGCGTTCTGGCTCGGGCGCTATCTTTCCCTCACGCGGCTTGTCTCTGCTGATAACATGGCTAATCTCGTGTGGGGTTTGGGGTACGTTTGTGCTTTTCCTGCTGCCTTTCTGCAGGTGTTTGTTTTGCCCCAGGCTGGAACAGGGAACTGATCTTTTGTCCCCAGTAGTCTTTCCATCTGTCATTGCCATAGAAATACTCCAGGGTATCAAAACATGACCCACAATGGCCCCGGCACCAAACCTGTTCCGAACCCAGCTTCTTACCGATGCCAAAGCCTTCTGGAAGGGACATGAGGATGCCTGTTCTCTTCTGCCCTCTTCTTACGTGGCTTTTCCTCACCAACATTTTATTATGAAAATGTTCACATGTACACCAAACTTGAAAGCATTTTATAATGGACACCTACCACAACATTCTGCAATTAACATTCCACTGTGTTGAAATGACATACCTTTCTGTCTCCCTATCTGCTCACCAGTCTGTCTTATTTTTTATGATGCTCTGTGAAGTAAATTTCGGCTATCAGGACACCATCCCCTAAATATTCCAGCATGCATATAATGAGTGAGAGTTCAGTATTTGTTTGCAGGGTTTTTGTGGGGGTATTTTGTTTTGTTTTGTTTTGTTTTGTTTTTTTGATGTAGAGTTTATGTACGATGAAATGCACAAATCTTCCGTGTGTGTTGGCTGAGTTTTGGGCTATGCACACATGCTCGTAACCCAAATCCCCAGCAACATAGACAACTTTTATCTTCACCCCCGGAGTTTGCTCTGTGCCCCTACCCAGTCAATTCTGGCCTCCACTCAACCCCCAGAAGAACCCCTTTCTGATTTGTTTCCACTACGGATTAGTTTTTCCTCTCTTCTAAAAACTTGTGTAAGTCGAACAACATCATTTGTGCTTTTTCACGTAAAACTTCTTTCTCTCAGTACAGTGGTTGGAAGATCCATCCCTGTGGTTGCTTTCTTTTTATTGCTGAGCTGTATTCTCTTGTATGACGATGCCTCAGCTTGTTTATCCATCTTTTATTGTTGCCAGTTTCAGGCTATTGCTTACATGTGTTGAGGGGAAGACCAAACTGAAACAGCAGAAGTTAAACCAACAACAACGAAACTTAAAAATACCCAGCGTGTCTGCATGCACGCTTGCGTACCCACACACAATCTGAACAATAGGGTGGTATTTCATCATTTTCTCTTACGTATCGTTACTAACCGTATATATTAGTTAACACAATTTATAGAATGGAGAGTCTGTTTGGATAAACAGACTAGAATTATAGGTAATTAGCAATATTATTTTCTTCAGATACAAATGGGTACAAAGTGGTAGAAAGTGGTAGAAGACCATCTCTTTTTTCTAAGCCAGCTGGCATTTTAAAAAACATGGTTTAGAGCAATGAGATGGGGACGCCTGGGTGGCTCAGTCGTTAAGCGTCTGCCTTCGGCTCAGGGCGTGATCCCAGAGTCCTGGGATCGAGCCCCACATCAGGCTCCTCCACTAGGAGCCTGCTTCTTCCTCTCCCACTCCCACTGTTTGTGTTCCCTCTCTCGCTGGCTGTCTCTCTGTCAAATAAATAAATAAAATCTTTCCAAAAAAAAAAAAAAAAACAGAAGAACTTCACTGAGATCTTGTCAGTTTCTACCTCATTGGGACTCTTCTGAGGACCTGAGGAGTTAAGTCAGTGAAGCACTCAGGGCATTGCTTAAGCAATCAACAGCCTCTTCTCTGATTATTGTAATAATTATCACTGCTCAGAATTCACATAATCATCTTTAGACTATTTATTTTAGGTAGGATGAAGGATTTAGTTAGTTTGGTCTAGTTTTTGATGTTTTATTTATTTATTTACTTATTTTTTGAAGATTTTATTTATTTATTTGAGAGAGAGAGAAAGAGCACAAACCAGAGGGAAAGGAAGAGAGAGAGGGAGAAGCAGTTTCCCTGCTGAGCAGGGAACCTGACATGGGGCTCAATCCCAGCACCCTGGGATCATGACCTGAGCCGAAGGCAGACACTTAACTGACTGAGCCACCCAGGCGCCCATGTTTTTGATGTTTTAAAAAAAGAGTAGAGAGCAGAGGAGGTCAATACAGGCTAAGTAAAGCTTAATTTAGCAAATATTTTCACAGCTCGGTGCCATGCTTATTTGGAAAGATCCAGGTGAATCCCACCAGGCTTGGTAATAAGGATTGCCAGAGTTCAAACTTACCTGGCTTCCACAGGGCCCTGGAGTTTGCACGAGCCTTTTTCAGGAGGGCTCAGAGCCTAAGAGATTGCCCAGTAAAGGGGAAAATGTCAGCTTTCTTCTCGTTGGGGAATACGAGACAGCAGCTACTGTAAGCTTCATGGCCAGACTAGGCAGCGGACTGGAGGACGAGCACAATTGGCCCGCTAAGAGCCACAGTTTCAGCCTTTCAGATTTTGTCTCTATGGACAACTCAGGTAGTTTAGTGTTTTTTGAGGCTGGGGTCCACATTGGACCCCCTTGGGCTTGTCCTCTTTACCTGCCAGCCCTTCACCATGAATGGCTCTCTTCTCAAGATTTTATTCCTGCCACAAAAACATGCCACAGCGGCAGCCACAGCAGAACTGGGAACACGATGTAGGGTGATGGGTTGTGTTGGGGACTATGCTCCTGGTGGTGGATGAGGACGCATGCCAGCAAAAGCCCTTTGTGCTAGATGGTCCCCACCGGTAAGGTCTGCTTGCAGCCGGGACTCTGGCAAGGGTCCCCGTGTTGGCCACACAAGTTACACCGACATTGTACTAACGTTTCTGACTTGCTTGACGGGAGAAGACCCTTTCTTGTGACATAGGACAGTCTTTCTCCACGAGACCAGGATCCCGGGAAGTTCTCACAGAAACATCAATTTGAACACGCCAGGAAGTTTGAACAAAGAAACTTCTAAATGGGAGCATGGGAAAAACAGGAAGGAGATCCATAGAACATTCTATCAATTTCAGTACTAATTGACTGGACAATGCCATGAACACTTTGCAGAATAAGTGTAGGGCCACCCCTGTCTAAGCTGTTTTCATCAGGGGTGGTATCTTTAGTCCAGCAGGTTCTCTGCAATACTCAACTGGGGCCAGTGCCCAGGCTGGGGGTGCTTGCCCTCCTCACTTTGAGAAGGCTCTATTTTTTCCTTTCAAAGCTTTTTGATAGAGTAGTCTGCATTAACTTCTACAACTTCCTTATCTTTTGTGTATTCTCCGACTCATAGAAATCTGGTTTCCTCTCCCACCTGTCCACTGCAAAAATCTACTTGCCGAACTTTGATAGACTCTTTGCCCTTGACTCAACTGCCCCTCCCCCTCTCGTCTGCTGCAGCTCCTCTTCCTCCACCCCTGAGGCATTGCTGCTGCCTGTGTGAGCTGCCTGGGGCTGTCGGAACAAAGTGCCGTGAACTGGGTGGCTTAGTACAGCAGGAATTTATTGTCTCACAGTTCTAGAAGCTGAAAGTCCTTAATCAAGGTGTCAGCCAGGCCCTGCTTCTCTGAAGGAGAATCTGTCCCGTGCCTCTCTCCAGCTTCTTACGTCTCCTGGTAATCTTTGGCATTCCTGGCAAGCCATGGCTTGTAGCTTCCTCACTCCCATCTCTGCCTCCATCATTACGTGGGCTTCTCTCCATGTCTGTATTCAAATATTCCTTTCCTTCCCTTATAAAGACATCATCAGTCATTTGATTTGGGGCCCATCCTAATCCAGTATGACCTCATCTTAATTTGATTACATCTCCAACGTCCTATTCCCAGATAAGGTCATATTCACAGGGCCTTAGGGTTAGCGCGTGGAATATCTTCTGGGGGGGACACAGTTCACTCCATAACATCCCCCAAGGATCTATCCATGCCTCTCTTCTCTTCTCATTATAAATTTCATCCCTCACAACTCCCACTATTCCCATGGCGGTACTCACATAGGGCTAACTCCCTAATCTATAGTTCCATCTTGGTTTGCCTCATGGTTTTCCCATTTCCTGTTGACTATTTCCCTGGGCACCCCTACCTTACACTCAACATGTTTAGAATGAACTTGGCCGGTGCCTCACTTGGTTGCCCTCATCTCTCCTACCTTGACACTGCCCTTGGTTCTTCCTTAAAATGATTCCTCTTCCTGTATTTTATATCTCAATTTGTGGCTTCACCACCCACATCCTCAATTACATACAAACCTCAGAGTCCTCTTCAAACTGTCCATCCAATCTCCCTTATCCCTCACATTTAGTTGGTCACCAAGAAATGTTCATCCTACCCTAGGAATGGCTGACAAATCATTCCCTTTTCTAGACCTCCAATGTTAGTGAAGACTCTAGTAAAAGATAAGCTTTGCATTGGCCTCCCTGTCTGCAGCCTCTTTTCCAAGCCCCACGGACTATGGCAGTGGTTCTCAAAGAGTGGTCCCTAGACTAGTCCTATCAGCATCACCTGGAGCATGTTAGAAATGCAGATCTCCAGATCTCAGGCCAGGCTTCCCAGATTGGAAACCCTCTGGGTGATTCCACTACATGTTAAACTCTGAGAACAGTTGACTAGAGGATCTGATCCTGTTATTTACCATGTTCAACAGGTTTTTATCATGTTGGCCTTCTAAAGCTGAGCTTCTTCATAGAGCATTCAAGGATCTTCGCAGCTGCCCCAGTCAGCCTTACCATGCTCCTTTTGCCCCATTTCTCACCATGCTTCCTCTGCTCTCCTCCAAACTGTAATCTTTTTTTTCCTCTTCAGAGGCATCAATTCTCCCCCTGCACATAATGTCCCCTTACTTCCCCAAACCTTGTGAATGCTGTTCCCCTAGGATTCAGCAGCTCCTGTGATATCCATCTCTCCTCTGCGAGTTTCTGTGATACCCTTCTCCATACACCATCAGAATCTCTCCACCTTATTTACATCTTGGGACACTACAACAGAAATGATAATACAGCTTTCCCTGTATTGTATCTGATGTCATACCAGTGGCCCACTGCCCCTAAAGCTCACCAGGTTTGGGGTATAAGCAAGTACACACTGCATTAATTCCCACGTTTGGGACACTCATTTCCCCAACTTGCTGATGCAGGACTTTTAGGTCCATGTAAGACGTCTCTGTCTGCCCTCAGTATCCCCAGGAGGCATCCCACAGAAGTAAACACAAGTCTCCCTACAGGCATCAGATGCTCGCTGGGGCTCTGTCTCTCCCCGCAGCCTCCGCAGTCCCACCCACTACAGTGCTTCTGCCGTGGCTGCTGGTTCTCGCTGTGCTCAGTTGCGGGCACAGCACTCCTCCACCTTGGTCCGCAGGATGCCCAAGCTGACGGGCAGCCTGCGGGCGTCCAGTGCGCTAACCGCATTAGTGTTTTTGATTTTCTGTCTCCCAGAGTTCCAAGTGCCCAGCTAGGGTGGATCCTACAATAAACCATCCCTGGACTCCAAGCCCTTATTCTACTTGGGTGTGTTTTACAGTTTACAGGGTGGTCTGATGTGGAAAAGTCCATGTGATGTAATAGATGACGAAACACTGAGTTCACTGGCTGAGTGAGTTTGGGAAAATTACTTAATGTCTCTGAGGATCAGTTTCCTCATGCAAACTAAAAATAGCCCTCATGAGCATTCAGAGGATCGAATGAAAGAGTACGTATGAAAATGCTTTATATTGCCTGGGTTCAAAATCCCACTCTGCCACTTAGGCTGGGTGACCTTGAGCACATGATGAAACTTCCGTTTGCCTCAGTTATTCTCAATAATAAAACGAGTATCATAATATTATATAACTCACAGGGGTTTTTGTGTGGATTAAATGCGTTAATATATATTACAGAAAATGATGTAAATTATAATTATGTACAAATATACATTTGTATTTTGTGTATGTGTATATAATTTAGAACATTTCCTAAAGTACAGTCAATACTACAAGAGTTTACTATAGCTGTTATTTTAAAAACTTACGTAGGTATGATATACAATTACACTGGAAAGCATCAACCCACAGAGACATAGCAGTCAGAATTCTGGGAATTCTAAGTGGAAAGCCTGAAAAAAAAAAAAGAAGAAAGATTGGGAACAGGAGATTTCAGAGAGTGCCTTAGTATTTTCTTCAAAAAGAGTTAAACCCACAAAACAGAATTCAGCCTGGTACCCTGGGAAAATCAGGTTTCTCTCTCTACTGAGCGAGCCTGCTGCCTGCTCTAGCCAGGAGGGCCATGGGGGGAAATATTATGACAAATAATGAGACGTAGTGAGGTGTGACACAACTGTTAGAGAGAAGGGGTGTTTCCAAAAGACAGCCTGAAAGTGCAACTTACTAAACCCCCCCATATGCTTATACAGATGAAATCCCATTAAAAACCATACAGGGCAACCTTGAATTTGGAAATGCATCAACATAATTTACTATACTAATAAATTAAAGGCAAAAGTAATCATATCAAAGATGCTGACTGAATTCAGCTATCATCCTTAATAACAACTGAACAAAAAGAGGAATAGAAAGAAACAAAGGTAAACACCACATACCAAAAATCAGCTGCAAACATCATTCTAAGTAGCTCTGTCCAAACAGATCTTTCTGTGATGATGGAAATTCTCTCTGTGTCAATACTACTGTTCAGCATGGTAGTCATCAGCTCACATGGCTATTGAGAGCTTGAAGAGTGGCTAGTAGGACTGAGGAACTGTATTTTTAGTTTTATTTGATTTTAATAACTTAAATATAAATTTAAGTGATCACTTATACTAAGTGGCTACCTACCATATTGACTAGTGCAGTTCTAAATGGTGAGAAGCTAACGCCATTTCCATTGGAACAAGATTATTTTCATTTACAATTGTTTCAGAGGTACTAGAGAGAATGAAGTAAAAGCAGTGCTATAAAAATACTGGAAAATAAGATATAAAATGATTCCTGACTGGTGATATAATTAAGAAATATACAAGGAATGCAAAAAATACAAAAATTAAATAAATTGCATAAACCCCTGATGCTCCAGGAAAAAGAAAACTTACTGTTATTTGGTAAGTTGGCTGGACACAAGATAAACATACAAAATTCAATAACAGTACTCTACTCTTGCAATGGTAACATAGCAATAGAAGTGGGTGGGGTAGGCTTCATTCCTAATAGCAATAAAATTATAAAATACTTGAGATAGACTTAACAGGAAAAGCATAGAAAATATGTTTTTATATCACATCTATATATGGAACAAGATCGGAATAGATGAAAGTTATACCATGTTCTTTAATGGGAAAACTGGAAATCACAAAAATGTTAATTATCCCTAAATTAATATAGAAATTAAATGCAATTCCAGTTAGAATCCTAATGGCTTTTTCTTAAACTTGGGAAAAAGTATGTAAAAGCTTATTATATGAGGGGCGCCAGGGTGGCTCAGTCGTTAAGCGTCTGCCTTCGGCTCAGGGCGTGATCCTGGCGTTCTGGGAACGAGCCCCATGTCAGGCTCCTCCACTGGGAGCCTGCTTCTTCCTCTCCCACTGCCCCTGCTTGTGTTCCCTCTCTCGCTGGCTGGCTCTCTCTCTGTCGAATGAATAAATAAAAATCTTTTAAAAAAATAATAAAAAATAAAAGCTTATTATATGAAACAATAAATGTTTAAGAACCAAAAAAATTATGAAGAGGAATTACTTCATCAGATATTAAACCATACCCTAAAGCCACTGTAATAAAAACAGTATGGATTTAGCATAAGAATAGGCAGGTATATCAGTGGAACAGAAATAGATAAATCCTAGCATGTATGAGCATTTGGTGTACAACAAAGGGATCTCCAACTCTGGGGGAAAGAACAATTTTATTTAATAAATGGTATAGGTAAAACTGGCTCTCCTTTAATAAGAAAAAGAAGTTGATCCTACCTCACACCATAGACAAAAATAAATTTCCATTGTATTAAAAACTTTAAAAATAAAACAAAATAAATAAATAAAAAATTAAAAATGAAACAATATAAACGTTAGAAAAGTATTTTGCAGATCATCTTTATAACCTAGAGGTTGTAGAGATCAAATAGGTTAAGGACAGACAACTCAAAAGCTTTAAAAGAAAAAAAAAAATACTTGCTTCACTACAAAAGAATTAATAGCGTTTTTTATTCTTTGTATCTTTTAGAGATGTTGAAACAGAGTCAAAAGAAAAATTATGAATAGAGATCTTAAGAACATATGGCAGATAGAGCATTGATAATATAATAGATAAAACATCTTACAAGTTGAAACACCAAAACAACCCATAAAAATGGAAAATAAGTATGAATATGCATTTTTAAAGGAGCAAACCCAAATGGCCGATATGTATCAAAAAATGATCACTACAGTTAGTCTTTGGGGTTTGTGGCCTATACAGTGTTTTAAAAAAAAATTACTGCCAGCATTTAGTGTCAAAGAGACCAACAAAAAGAATTCCAGTTTTCCCCTCCTTTCAGTAGGTCAGAAGTCTGACAACACTCGACGTGTATTCCCACAGAGCAGGGGGCCCGCTATATGGTTTGCATGGTCCAGTGCACAAGGAGAATGTAGGGCCCCTGGTACAAAAAATGGGGGAAGTACCATGGAAGTATTCATATGTGAAACTTTGTCCTTTCTTCTGCTGTCTCTCTCTGGACCTTTGATGGTGCTTTTCATTTGCTATGTTGTGCTCCCCTGGGGTGCAGAGCCTCCCATGGGGCTAGGGTAGACCCTCACAGGCACAGGGGGCTCTGAATGGAGACTCCATGAGCATGGCCCCCCTGCTGCAGGGTCCCCTCTGCCTAAGCCTGAGTAGTCATGGTGTCCCAGCCAGGCCAGGAAAGCCTGTCTCCCCTTCCCCGTGGCCTGATGCCCGACCACTGCGGACAGTGCCCCCCCGTGGGATGGCACCTCCTCACTGGGTCACACTTGATTCCTGGATTGAGGGAGTGGGAGAGGCTCCCCTGCATTGACTCATCTGCTGAATGCACTGTGGTGCTGCCAGTTCAGGGTGGGAAAGTGTCTGCGACCCTGGCCTTCCTGGTGCGCAAACCCTGGACCCCACCGGAAGTGGAGAGTGAAGGTGAATGTGGAGGAGGAAGAACATTGGCTACCTCTCTCCCACTGACGTGGCTTGGTTACCACCCAGGGGAAGAGTAGCAGCGGGAGTCCTGGCGGGTGGGGGAGAGGGGGAGGCCCGGTTGGCCCTGGAAAGTTAGGGGAGTAGAGGGCCGGGAACTTCCCTGGGGAGGTGGTAAAGACAGCCATCAGTGAACTGAAGCTCCCAGGGCCACTTCACTTGTCCCAGCAGACTTCATTACAAAGCACAAATTCAAAACTATGATAATAAAACAATTATATGAAGAGCATTACAATCCAAATGTGGGGCCCTTCTGAGCATAGATCCCTGTACACCCGGACTGGTTGCTTGTCCATGAGGCCAGCCCTGTCATTAAGCAACACTTGACCAGATCTGGAGAAGCCACAGAGCTCACTGCCACATCTGCCTCCCCACCTTGTCTGTTCCCCTGCCCAGGCTTCTAGAGGGATCTGCATTTGCCTGCCCTGGGTTCACCCTTTACAAGGCATGGAAGCTTCCAGCTCCTCCTCTCTCTCACCAGTGGGTGGGAGTTTCTCCTTCCCAGAGCTGCCTAGCTGAGGCACTGCCTAGAGTTAGCCTGAGAAGCACTCAGGGGCCCTCCTTCCTAAGGGGCTGGGAGCCAGGGAAATCTCCCCAGTTCCTACTGCCAGAGGCTGTGGTTGTGGTTCTCGCCACCAAAATGCACAGAGGGCTGGGAGGAACCTTAGCTATGTGTTCCCATGGTCATTTGCTATTGTAAAATGTACAAACAGAAGTCAGATGTGTTCGCAGGAATTGATTAAGATGCTGCCTCTTTCACTCAGCCTTCTCTTGGCTCACTTCCCTTCTGGTTAGGTGGCCCTGGAGTGGCTGTGGCATATTGGGAGTCTGGCTCGGGGACATTGAACTGGGCATACGTTGAGATTTTAGGAGTGTCTTAGTCTGTCCGGGCTGCTATGACAACATACCACAGACTAGGTAGCTTAAAAAAACAGAAATTTATTTCTCATAGTTCTGGAGGCTGGAAGTCTGAGCTCAGGGTGCCAGCATGGTGGGGTGAGGTCTCTCTTCTGAGTTGCAGACTTCCTATTGTGTCCTCACGTGGCGGAAGGGACAGGGGAGCCCTCTGGGGTCTATATTACGACGGCATTAGTACCCTCATGACCTAATTACTTCCCTAAGGCCCCAACTCCTAATACTATTACATTGGAGTTTAGGATTTCAACATAGGAATTTGGGGGCGGGGCACAAACATTCAGTCCATAGCTATGGGATACATTTATGTGCTTTGCAGACACTTCTGTATATAATCAGTCTATTGGTAGCTGGCTTTCACAGGCTAGGAAGTGGTGGGTTTAAAGTGAGGTTCATCTGACTCCTGTGGTAATGATCTAAAAACTACCCTCTATTGCTTTTCATAGTTTAGTGACCCCATCCATCAGCTTCTTAACTTAAGGTCAAGATGATCTGTCCTCAGCCACTTGCTAGTACCTGGCAGCATATCACACCTCCCTACGAGACTCTGGGCTTCTCGTACACCTACCTCCAGCTTGCCCCTGAACTCTGGACCCTCTGTCTTTGCCACCCTATGCTCTTCTCCATGCTGTTCCCATGACTGACATGACCTTGCCCAACTGCATCTACAGAGGTCCTTCTTCATTCCTGGTTCATTTGACCTGGAGCATAGATATCGATGAAGATAACAGAAAAGTCATAATTGTCTCTAAAGGATACCCAAGACAAACTGGCTACTGAATGATGTCAGTTTGGTTTTTTTGTTTTTTGTTTTTTAATTTTAGCCATTAGTTGCTGCGAAAAAAACTTGGAATGCTCTGAAACCCTATAGCTCTCATGAAAGAAACTCAATACAGATTTTCTGAAATTTGATAATAATTTTAGCAATTTGCTTGTTATTCCTAAGAAAGAATTGTGAAGCTGAAAACAACTTGTATAAACTATCAATAATACAAATTTAAAAATAAAAGTAACAATCAACATATCAGAGGATAGACTAAATTATGTTTCTCTTTTTTTCTATAGAAAATGATATTACAAAAATGTGTCATAAAAAGGCAAAGAGGATGCTGCAAAAAATTTGGGAATAAGTATTATAGAGTTCTGTTAGGTGGCTAATTAATACAAAACATTATGCTATTTTTCTGGATTATTTTTATTGACGTATAATTGACTTATAACATTATATTAGTTTCAGGTATATGACATAATGATTCAATATTTGTATGCATTGAAGAATGATCTAGTCAACAATGTCTAGTCAACATCCGTCATCACATATATTACATAATTTTTTTCTCATATTTAAGATCTGTCTTAGCAACTTCAAATAACATGGTATTGTTAACCACAGTCAATACTTACATAGTTCTCTGATCTTGGACTCTGTTTTCAATTCTCTCTAGAATTGAATGACTATATATATATTCTCTGTATATTATATATGTTTTTTGTTATATAAAGTATATATAATATATATGCTACAGTCAATATTGTATATAAGTTACAGTTATATCGATACTTACAATTATAGTTAGTTGTCCCACTCTGGGTATCATCAATCTGTTCTCTGTATCTAGGAGCTTGTTTTTTTGTTTGTTCTGTTTTTTGGATTCCACATATATGTGCGATCACATGGTATTTGTCTTTCTCTGACTTACGCACTTAGCATAATGGCCTCAAGTGTACAGTTGACACTTGAACACTGTGAAGTTTAGTGACATCAGACCCCCACGTAGCCAAAAATACACATGTAACTTGACTCTCCCAAAACCTAACTACTAATAGCCTACTGTTGACCAGAAGTCTTACCAATACCATGAATAGTTGATTAACATACATTTTTTATGTTATATACATTATATACTATATTCTTACAATAAAGTACACTAGATGAAAGAAAATGTTAATTAGGAAAATCACAAGGAGAAAAATAGATTTACAATGCCATACTGTAAAAAAATCCACATATACATGGACCCGCACATTTCAAATCCATGTTGTCTAAGGGTTGGCTATATACATGCCACAATTTCTTTATCCGTTCATCTATGGATGGACACTTGGATTGTTTCCATGTCTTGGCTATAATAAACAATACTGCAATGAACATGAGGCTACATAGAACTTTTCAAATTCATGTTTTTGTTTTCTTTGGATAGATACTCAGAAGTGGAATTGCTAGATCATGTGGTAGTTCTATTTTTAAATTTTTGAGGAAACTCAATACTGTTTTTCATAGTGGCTACACCAATTTACATTCCCACCGACGGTGCACAAGAGTCCCTTTTCCCCACATCCTTAACGGCACTTATTATTTCTTGTCTTTTTGAATAATTGCCATTTTAACAAGTCCACGGTGCTATCTTATTGTAGTTTTAATTTGCATTTCCCTGATAATGAGTGATGTTGAGCATCTTTTCATATGTCTGTTGGCCATCTGGTTGTCTTTTTTGGGAATGTCTACTCAGATCCTCTGCCCATTTTTAATTTGGATTGTTTGGTTTTTTACTATTGAGTTTTATGAGTTCTGGAATTTTTGATGTTTATGTATTTGTCAGCATTTGTAATTTGTCATCATTTAAAAAAAATTCTAAATTTTGCTTTTAAACTGAAGTTCTTATTTAATGTGTTACATGCTTTGAAGAGGGTTCCCTAATGTTTATATTTAAGCTTTAGACCCAAAATCTGGATCCTGATGGGTCTTGGACAGCCAGTATCTGGGGGTGGAGGATGCCCACCAGGCCAGTGCATGGGGAATGAGTTTGGGTGGGAAGGTGAGAAAGGGTCAGTCAAGTTGTACAGAGAATTGAAAACCAAGTCCAAGATTAGAAGAGGAAAAGCAAGGATGAGTGTGGAGATGGAGGGCAAGATATGTAATCAAGAGACAAAGTGGGGAAATCATTAATAATAAAAAATTATATATGTATATATCTATTAACTGTTTTACTTTAACTCAATACAAATATACTTTCATCATCCAGTCTTGGGTGCAGAGCCAAAGTCTTCTGGAGTCTGGGTCTTCTGGATGAACTTCCTCCTTGGCTTTCTGGTATGAACCATACCCGTAGGGCTTACCCATAATTTGGATTTCTTCAGAGTAGAGGAAGAAGTTAAAACCCATATGGGAAGCATTCTGAATGCAGCATCCTCCTGGACTGTTCACTGTTTCCCTCTTCTTTTATAGTTTTCTCACCAGTATATAATTCAGTAGCAAGGCATTCAACTTTGTTTTCGTAGAAACTCCTCTTTTCTGCACTCATATTTCATTAGTTTACATATAAGCATACCTCAAAAATTTTGAGGGTTTGGTTCCAGACCACTGCAATAAAGCAAATATTGCAATAAAGCAAGTCAAATCGATTTCTTCGTTTCTCAGTGGATATAAAAGCTATGTGCACACTACACGATAGTTATTAAATGTGCGAAGCACGATGTTGAAAAAACAGTGTACATACCTTACTTAAAAAGTTCTTTACTGAGCTTTCAGTGCGTCATAATCACTGATCACAGATCACCATAACAAATAATGATGAAACAGTTTGAAATAGTGCAAGAATTACCAAACTGTGCCACAGACAGGCGAAGGGAGCAAATGCTTTTAGAAAAATGGCGCCGATAGACCTGCTCGATTCAGCGTTGCTCTAAACCTTCAATTTATATTTTTAAAATCTGTGAAGTGTAATAAAATGCCATATGCCTGTGTTATTAACAAATTACACAATTGTTATAAACAAATGCAACTGACTGGCAGCAAACATAGCAGACTCTTGGCACCCACACAACTTGACCAGTAAGAGCAGAAGGGGGCCCGTCTCCTGGAGCGCTGCTAACCAGCTTGCATGCTCTGTGTGTTTTCCTGCTTTAGTTCGTGTGTTTTCCTAAGAAAAGAGAGGTTATGGTTTATGTGGTCGTCTTAGAGGGAACTCGGGTAAGAGTGCTTCTATTATGGCGGCTAAATGGTGTACAAAGAAAGTAGTGAAAAGGTAGGATTGTTGAACCAGCCTCCATGGAGACAAGGGACATACAGCTGGGGATTCCTTTTCTGTCAAACCACCCAAGCCTCTCCTTAGGTTAGTCATAAAACATTTTCCCTAAAACAAGTTTTCCTATAAGGCAGGAATGTTGAGGATCCTAGAAGAGCCACTCTCCTTGCATTCAGGGTAAATTGGCAACATAGCCTTCGTGACCCACAGCAGTGATCGGTCCACCTCCCTGTAAATCTCCTCTCCCTGGACGTGCTAGTTCTGACCTCCTAGGTTCATTCTTTGGAAGGGAACCCATTCGGACTGGACAGAATTTTCTGGAGTGACTCTAGCGTAGTATGCTCCCTTCACATCTTCCCTGGTCAAAGTGAGGTGTAGAGGTAGCCTGGAATGACCCTGATTTGAACATTAGAGTGTTCTGAACCCTCACCGGGTCACTTCTTCCTTCCACGTGCAAGGAGAAGGACAAGCAGCATTTAAGCTTGAGCCCTCTGCTCCACAGTCCAGTCCCCACCTACCTGTCAGCTCTGCTGCACTGCTTCTGCAGCCTTGAGCCCCTTGGAACACTCCGCGTTCTCCAGATACACCATGGGCTTCCTCCCACACAAGAAATTAAGTCTAGTTTCTTAGAAGGGGACTCTTTTCCAAGTATTTGCTACCTGGCGGAGTCTGATGCCTGCATACTGTCTTATCTTCAAAGGGATATTTTCTCTTCTAAGGAGTGTTTTTCTTGATGTTCCCACCTCCTTACCTCCAATATCCAATACTTATAAAACCCCCTTAGTTTTCCCTCCTAAATAGCATGTAATGTTGCTTCCTTTTCCCCACCTCCTCTATTACCACTGCTTCCAGCCCCCCCTTACCTCTCATCTGGACCATTGCTGAAAGCTCTTAGCTTGTTTCTTTGCCTCTAGACTGTTCTCTACCTCTTTACAGAGACAGCAGGTGCAAATCCAGTTACTTCTCTGTCTGAAGTTCTTTACAGTAAACCCCAGCACTCACAAGATAAAGCCTGGTGTCCTTCACCTGGCACACCAGCCCCTCTAAGATCTGACCTTGCTTTACCTTTCCAGGCTTATCTCCTGCCCTTTGAGGCACAAACCACCATCTCACATGGGGTTTTCCCCTTTCTCGATGCCTGATTTCACTCATCCTTCGAGATCGGGTCCCAACTTCATTTCGTGAAAGCCTTCCCTTTGTGCCCCTCTGCCCTCAGCCCAGCAGTGCCCTCTGCTCTGGGTCTCTCCCCAGGCCCATGTGTGTGTCTGTCTCTGGTAACACTGATCACAATTACTGTGGCTGTTTATCTTCCTCTCCTAATAAATAACAAACTCCTCACGGACAGGGACTACACCTTTACCTTCTCTATCCAGGAAATATTCAGGTCAGGGGGCTTATTCAGGAATACCCAGGGAATCATTGATTGGGACACGTTCAACCCCAAAAGATTTTTTTTTTTTTAATTTGGCAAGCGTTTTATTTCATGGAAGATACAAGTTGAAATTCCCCTTTTTAGAAAAACTTACATATATTTTTTAAAAGCCCAAAAGACTGTTTTAAAAACAAGGTTGCTTGGGTCTGTCTCAGCTTCGGATGCGTGCCAGCTGAAACACTGTGGTGTTGTGAAGTCTTTCACCTTCTCTAAGACGTCTGGAAAATTCTCTCAGGTTATTTGCAAGAAAAAAATTTACAAGTAAAGATGGAGGATGATCTTTCAGCCTCCTTATCAGTGTTATTAGAAGGAAGGGCAGTGACCCCACAGAGAGTCTGCGAAAGACACGTCCTGCCAGGAGGCAGCTTTCTTTTGCCTGGGAAGCCTTAGCGATTGTCACCCTTCCAAGGAGGATGACTCTGTGGGGGCTGGCAGAATTATGTCGTATTCCTAGAATAGGGTTGCAAAAGTCCCTCTGTTGAGCAAAAGTCACTGTGCTGAGATGAAGGGCTCTGTTGACACAGGACAGAATGTCCCAGCACAAGGATAGCTATGTTGGATCGCTGGTTATGAAAGGGAGGGGTGCCCAGTTCTCACCTACACCACCAGGGAAAAGGACACCATGACAGCTGCCCTATCAGGTCCACACCATAGGCTTTGATGGCTAACAGTCAGTCGGAGGATTTTTCTGGTGAGCTAACCAAGAAGGTCCAAGCAAGCTAGCCAGACACAGAAGCTTGCTCGCGCAATGCAGACTGCCCTGCGAGGGGACGCCAGCTGTTGCCACCTCGTCGGTGCCCAGGAGGCATCCGGCATGATTCACTGGGCCTATTTGAGGTAGATGACCTGAGCCCGTGTTTCACAAGGCCTTTTGTGGGCAGGTTCCCGCACTGATCCCTCTCCTTGTAGCTGCAGCCTGCAGTCAAAGCCACGGCTTCTGCTCGGCTTTCCATGCGCAAGTGTCCCCCTTTCCCTTTGCTGTCCTTTCAGTCTCCCACACCCTGTGGCTTTGACTGTTTTTTGTAAACATTGAGCCAGCAGCTTGCAGGGTCAAGAACTTGCAGGAACTCCAAGGTCAGCACCTGCAGCTGCGGGTCTGAAATACACGGGAGGCCCCGAGACAGTCAGCCTGCTAGTGGAGACACAGTGCTCCACGCCAGGGTGAGAGGCCAACCAGCCTATCCTGGGTTGCCTGAGCTCTCTTGGTTTTAGCACCAAAAGGCACACATCCTGGGGCTTTCCTGAGTCTTGAGGCAAATGGGGATATTTGGTTGTCCTGATCCCAAGCCCCCTGGGCAATGTGCCTTCCTCTCTCCCTAATATCTGTGCCTGTCCTGAGCCAGTGAGGCTACCTTTACCTTGTAGACACAGTAGCTTAATGGAACTGGAAGTATTTTCCTTTTTAGCCTGACTTAGAGAAATTTCCGAGCCTAATTTGTGATCTTTCCCTAACAAACATATAGGAGGCATAGTCCTAATAAAACAGACCTGATTTGGCATATGGAGAAGAACCACTGACCAGTCTTCAACGTTTGTTGCTACTTCCAGGGATATTTGCAAAAACACTGGAAAAGTGTGTAAGAGCTTCAGAAAAACCCCCTAGCCCTCAACTTGTGCCCATATTCTGAACATGCTTGACAGTTCATTCTGTCACAGTGTACGGATGAGTGTCAGGCCAGCTGCTACCCCGAACTGTCACTATCGGGTCTTCCGTGCACTGATTTCTCTCCAGTTGGAAGGCAGTCGCTTTCCACGCACAGGGAGTTTGAAGTAGAGAACCAGCTGTTTAGGTTTCTTGGACTGGGCCAAATGAAACCAGCCACAGGCAGGCTCTGTGCAAACAAGGCTTGGTCTGAATGGCAGCTACTGTTCGTCTGGCTTCGATGAGGTGTGAAGAACTGTGAATGCCACAGGCCACACTATGGGTTCTAGCACGGGAGCCTGCAATTCACCGTGGCTGTTTATCATTCTTTGCCCGTGGCTGTTTTGGTTCTCAGCCTGAAAGGTACTCCTGGGCTAATTAGCCTCTTCCTTTGGCCGTGGTACAGGAATCCAGACACCATTTGGCAAAGGAATTCCGACATTTCTCCTATGGTAGGATTTGGGCACAGGATCAGTGAATCTTGGAAAAATCACTTTGAAAATGTAGCCCAGGTCTGTTTGCTAAAGTCATTCCCTTTTTCATTTACCTTTGCAGACTTTCACTTCCCGACTCCACCATGTTCAAATAAACAAATTCATCTTTAGGTCTGAAAAAACATGGACGGCAGCCACAGTACATTGTTATCTGAATTGTCCAAATGGTCCAAGGAAAAATTGAGGCTTATTTGACTGATTTCTCTGACATCCCAGACAGATTGTGATTCATTGGAAAAATGTTCCCTCTGGCTTTTAGAACATTTCAAGCAACACGCATGCTAAAGAGGCCTCTGGGTATGAAGACTAGTTTCTAAATGACACATAATAAGCCTTGTTGCTGAGCAAAAGTTTCATTTCGAAATCCGAAACCCCAGCTAGCTCCGGGTCCAAGCAGAGCAAAGAACCTTAGCTGATTTCACCCAAATCTCTCCCAGACCTTTGACCTTTATTACAAACCATAGTATGGAGCCTTTGCCCCACTCACCAAGTGAACTTTTGTTTCCCCATGGAACATTGTGGTTGTATAGAAAAACTTGGCTGAGACATCAGGTTTATGTCCAGTTGAGGATAAATGTGCTGGATATGATACATTCAACATGACTTGTGGTTTCTGTTTCTCGAGAAACTCCTGTGACAGCACCTGGAAAGCTCACCGAGCCATTACACTGAGCAACTGAGCCAAACCAAAATCCCTCTTAGGGTCTGAGAATCCACACTCCTGGTGGCTTGGGGCCTGTCTGTGAGGAATAGGTGTAAATCCTGTAATCCATTATAACCCATGCCAATGCCCTGTTGGACGGAAACTACTCATTCCGAACTATGGGCCATGGTCTTCTCCAGCTGTGGCCTGTGGGGCTTTGTGAGTCTTCTCCAGGTAAGTGATAGTGCCGGGAAGTCATCTTTACTCTATGGGGGAACGGCCAGAGAAGAGACACTCCATATAACATGCAAATATCCTGGCCAGTGTGGACAGGAATGTTCTCCCCAAGTCCAGGTCTTTTCCTTTTGGGAAAGAACGGAAATAGATGTATTGGGGTGGGACATGGCACTCCACACACACACACACACACACACACACACACACACACACACGTACACTTTCTTGGGAGGCTGGGTAGAGGGAAAGGAGAATTTCCCATGGACAAGTGTCCAGAATTATTCTTCCCGATGTGGAGCAATGATGAGGGGGATTGAACAGCTGCAAGTGGGGGAATGATTTGAGAACTGGATAGAAACCACTGCCCACTGCTAAGGCAAAGTAGAGTCATAATAGCTCAGGATTATTGAAAGATTGCTCTGTGCAAGATTGCTTTTAATGGTGACATTTCACTACATCTTAATACTCTGAAGTCTTAGCACCTTCCACGTTTCTTTCCAATCCACCTCTAAGCTACGCGTTGTGACAGGTGTCATCCCTGAAGGCTTACGGAGTATCATGATTGCTGTTGTAGAGACAAGGAAGCCAAGGTTCTGTGGGTTTTGCTTGTTTGTTTCCTGGAGCACAGATCTCTGTTCTGGGAGACGTTACACACTACGCAGCGTCGTCAGCCTCTGTCCTGCACGGTGCACAGTGTGATTTTCTTTTCTTTTCCTTCTTTCTCAGAAACATGGACTTAAAGCTGTGCCTTACTGAGTACTGCTAGCAGATGAATATATTGAAAGGTGATGGGTACAAAGCTGCTTGGCTGCCAGCCAAGGGGCGTATGAAAAGGATGACACTCAAAATGCTGAGAGATTAGTAGTACTGTGTGGGATTTCCTGACCCCTGAAGTTCGAAGCTGTGATACATGCGCACACACACACACACACACACACACACAGAGGAATATTACTCGGCCATAAAATATGAGGAGATCCTACCATGTGTGACAGCAAGGATGGACCTTGAAGGCATTATGTTATAAGTGAAATAGAGAGAAAAAGACAAATGCTGTACGATCTCACTTATATGGGGAATCTAAAACAA
The DNA here is from genome assembly GCF_023065955.2 of Ursus arctos. Lineage (NCBI taxonomy): Eukaryota > Metazoa > Chordata > Mammalia > Carnivora > Ursidae > Ursus > Ursus arctos. Next base: position 8,623,768 of record NW_026622986.1, read on the forward strand.
ACAAACTCATAGAAAATGAGATCAGACTTGCAGTTATCGGAGATGGAGGGTGGGGCAGGGGGAATTGGAGGAAGTGGTGAAAAGGTACACACTTCCAGTGACAGGTAAGCACTGGGGATGGCACGTACACCGTGATGACCGCAGCTACCACCGCCCTGTGACAGACAGGGAAGTTGTTAAGAGAGGCGATCCCAAGAGTTCTCCTCACAAGGAGAAATATTTTTTTCCCTTTATTCTTTCTTTTCTTTATATTTTGCCTATCTGAGAACATGGATGTTAGCTGAACCTATTATGATACTCACAATACGTGTAAATCAAACCATTACGCTACACGGCTTAAATTCATACGGTGATGTAGGTCAATTATTTCTCAATGAAATTGGGGGGAAAAAAGAAAGAGATTTGCCTCCCATGGCCCTTTGTTTGGAGGGTATTAACCTGGCTGTGGTTCCACTTGCCAACCGTGTAAATGCCGGGAGCAGATCAGAGTGGAGTCTAGACGAAGCTGAGTCACATGCCCCGGGTGGGTGTGGACAAATCCCGCAGCTATTGCAGCTCAAGTAACAAACAGAGCGCTGTTGGAGGGCCAGCAGGCGGCCTTGGCCCTGGGCTCTGTCACTTGAGCCTTCTTGTCTCTCCTCCCTCTGATAGGAGCCCAGGAATGAGGCGTAGCAGCCAAGAGGAAACCACAGCCTCCAGATTCCTTTTTTACAAACCATTGTCCACTTTATTTAAAACACGAGCAGAACATACTCAGGGCTCCCGGCCCTGGTCTGACATTACAGTACACATAGCTGTGTGCCAACAGCCCACCGATTTTCTAAAAAAACAGGTATTAGAACCTTTGCCATGACTCCTTTGTGGTTAATCAAGATTATCATAAGTATTTTTAAAGAGGACAGCCAAACACGTGTCTGATCTGCCCAAAATAGGTGTACGTTATAAATCCATTGATATATATATATATAATATATACAGTTGTGGCTGAATTAAAGCAGAGCCCAATTAATGTCCCCACCCTCAGCTCAGACCGCCTGAATCCCAAACAGCATGAGATCAAGAAGTTGGAAACGAGCAGAACTGAGAGGTTCATCTTGCTTTGGAAGAGAACATGCAATGTGTTAAGTTGAAGACTATGCAAAAATATGTGTTAATTTGATATAAAATCCTGGGAGTTTTTCTTAATAAGATACCATGGCAACGATGGGTCTCATTCTTTTGTACCTCAGATCCAGTAACCCTGATCTCTGTAAAGCAACCATTGTCTTCCAGGCATTTTACAACTCACACCCTAAAAGTGTTCCCCCTTGCACATTTTTAAGCTGACACCTACATTTTTTCTTCATTAAGTTTAAATAGCTGCAAAAGATAGAATTTCCAGCATAATGCAAATGTTGATATTTTAAAATAAAAAGGTTTCATCACTCTTTCAGATATATCTAATGGAAGGTAAACACTCTAGTGATCTCATGTCCAGTATCATCCATTTAAAAATACATCAACATCCTCTTCTTTTTTTTTTTTTTTTAAAGATTTTATTTATTTATTCGACAGAGATAGAGACAGCCAGCAAGAGAGGGAACACAAGCAGGGGGAGTGGGAGAGGAAGAAGCAGGCTCATAGCGGAGGAGCCTGATGTGGGGCTCGATCCCATAACGCTGGGATCACGCCCTGAGCCGAAGGCAAACGCTTAACCGCTGTGCCACCCAGGCGCCCCTCAACATCCTCTTCTTTAGCCGTTGGAAAGTATTATCTTTAAATTGCTTTCCCATTCCCTCTTCCACACAGGAATTTATTTCAAGAATATATACTTTTATTATTGAAAATCTTCTGTTGCTTGCCCATCATACTGCCACAGAAAATGTATAAAAATGGAAATTAAAAATATTTTCTCCAGATTTAGTTACTTTAATATCAGTCCACATTTGTTCAAAACAAATACATTACAATAAACTGTGATGAAAATAATTATTAAATATAAAAAAATTTTTGTCGGTAATCTATCTTTAATGAGATGGTTAGGGGGTGTCATGATGCTTTGATTATGAGATATCCTGCTGATACCAATACTTCTAATGATCCCGTTTTTGGTGCCCTGCTGTAGTAGATGGACCCTAAGATGGTCCCCACTTATACCCACCTCTTGGTATCCACACACTGAATGTGGGAAGAATCTGTGACTTGCTTCTAACGCACAAAACACGTCAAGGGTGAATAGGACATCACTTTTTTTGTTTTTTTTTGTTTTTTTTTTTTAAAGATTTTATTTATTTATTCGACAGAGATAGAGACAGACAGCGAGAGAGGTAACACAAGCAGGGGGAGTGGGAGAGGAAGAAGCACGCTCATAGCGGAGGAGCCTGATGTGGGACTCGATCCCATAACGCCGGGATCACGCCCTGAGCCGAAGGCAGACGCTTAACCGCTGTGCCACCCAGGCACCCCAGGACATCACTTTTGTGATTGTAATGTAAGCTTGTAACTTCCGTCTTCCTAGCAGACGCTCTTGACTCTCTCCTTGCTGGCTCTGATGAAGTAAGCCACCATGTAAAGAAGCCCATGTGGCCAAGAACTTAGAGGATCCTGCAGCTGACAGCCAGCTGGGAGCCGAGGCCCTCATTCTGACAACCTACAAGGAATCCAATCTTGACCAAAACCATATGAGCTAGGAGGCAGATCCTTCCCCAGTTGAGCCTCAGATGAGACCCTAACCCCAAAGACCCTTTGAGTGCAGTCTCTGAGAGACCCTGAAGCAAAGGACCCAGCCAAGCCACACCCGGACTCCTGACCCACAGAAACCAGGATCATAAATGTGTATTGTGTTAAGCCACTAAGTTTGAAGTAATTATTCATGCAGCAATAAGTGACAGATACACCCCAGTCTAGCACTGTAGTAATAGATGAGTTAAGGGAAAGGCATGGATTTCTCTTATCAAGTGGGAGAAGGGTGTTTGTGATAGGGAGGTAGACAATAGAATTGGCTTGATGTTTCCACCAAGAGATTGTTCTCTTGCAAATATTTTAGAAAGGAGTACATTTGGAGGTTGAGAATCTAGAAATTGATTCTCTTAAACCTATCGTGTCCACATATGCCTTGGAAAATCTCTGAATCCCCAGAGGTTGGTGGTTGGCCTCTTTGAAAGTAGATTGTACAGCTTGAGCCATTTTGCAATATTGTGACTATAGGAAAATACATATCATTTAGATACCAAATATGTATTTCTCATGTATATTTGGGTTTTGGTCTTTGTCCGTGGTTCCTGACTCACAGGAATTGGAACTTCCTAAGTGATGAGAGTTTAAAGGTGTCTATTTTGTTATGCTAATGAGATGGTTTCGGAAAGCACCTAAGGATGAGACTGGTTGTCAGTGGATGCCAACCATGTGATTAGAGGGTTGGAACTTTCAGTCCCACCCTGTGCCCTTCTTAGAGGAGTGAGGGGCAGGAGAATGGTCAGTGATTTAACCAATTATGCCTATGTAATAAAGCTTTCTTAAAAACACAAAAGGAGAGGGTTTGGGAACTTCTGGGTTGGTGAACACTGGAGATGCAGAGATTGGGGTGCTCAGAGAGGGCATGGAATCTCTGCACCCCTTCCCCCAGACCTTCTCCTGTGCATTTCCTCCATCTGGCTATTCTTGAGTTCTATCCTTTCAAAAGAAACAGGTGATCTAGTAAGTAAAATGTTCCTCCGAATTCTGTGAGCTGCTCCAGCAAATTCAGTGAACCTAAGCAGAAGGTTATTGGCATCTCTGATCCATAGCTGCTCTCTCAGAAGCCCGGGTGATAGCCAGAGCTTGCCACTGGTGTCTGAGGCGGGCCGGGCAGTCTTGTAGGACAGAACCCTTACTCTGTGATAGCTGATGCGACTTCTGGGTAGACAGCGTCAGAGTCAAGTTTAATTGTAGGACATCCAGCTGGTGTTGGAGAATTGCTCCTTGGTGGCGTGGGGGAAACCCCACCCCTACATTGGAACTGGGTCCCAGAACCCTAAAGACATGTGGAAAGTACAATGTATAATGGCAGCCACCACAGCAGAAGCAATACGACAAGCTATTCTTTCATATTAAAGTTCCTTTCTCGTTCCCCTCAGCCTCTCCTTTTCTCTATGCTTCTGGAAAGGACTCACAGAACTCTCCAGGCACGAAGCCTGGTGGGTCTGCCTCCTCGGGCCCATCTCCTGCTGTCCTTGCCAGCTGCTGCTAGCACTGGAAATGAGCAGCTGCTTGGGCATGAACCTGGCCATGAACTTAGCCACGATTACCTGGGCTTATTGAATAAGAGGGAAAACACTTGCTTCGAATTGGAAACTTTTCTTTTGAATGCCTAGGGACTTCTGGCATGATCCAACTGAGGTTACATCCAATGGATTTATTTCTCTTCATCTTCTGCACAACATGACCCCGTGGTCTGTAAGGAGCTAAGACCCTTCTCCCTCTTTCCTTGTGTGCGGGGCGCTCTTGTGCCATCACACTCAGGGAAGGCAGATGCTGCTCAGTCAGTGCCGGGGTCGCTGGGCCCCCCACGCATGTGAGGCCAGGCTCTCTGTGGGAGCTGCAGGATAAGGGTCCACGGGCAGTCCATCGGGGGCCCAAACCCTAGTCCCAGGGGGACACTTCTTGTCTTCATCCTTGCAAAACGGGGCATCCTCTCTCACTTCGTGTGAAACAGCTGTCAAACCCCCTCATTCTTCTGTCTCAGTGATGTATTATATAGGAGATGAATATGTCCAAAGAAGGAAGGGATTTAAAGGGGAAAAAGTCCGCAGAAGAATAAGCAGTCTTTGTGCAATGCACACAATCTGGATGGCTTTAGAGTCCTTGCTGGAAGCATCCAAGAGACACTTCTCAGATGTACACACTCAGAGAAGGGATTGAGAGACTCGTTCCAACGACACTGTCTCCGTAGATGTCATTGGTGTAAAGTGAGCTGTTCATTTGGACACAGCTTTAGCTCGGTAAGCACACCAAAATGAGGGCGGGGAAGCAGCACGCGGGCACAGAAAGGATGATGGCTGTCATCCTGGACTCAATAAGATATTCACGAATACTTATTGAACACCTACTCTGCGCAAAGTCTTCGGTCAGGCACCACGGGAGGGAAAAGGAGCTAAGGAAGACCATCTCTGTGCGTGATAATATGCACGTTGCCCCGTCAGAGAGGACGCTTTCATTTCAGGATGCAGTTACACATTTTCCTCAGCAAGTATGAAGTTCCCAGTTCCACTCTGATGCCAGAGCCCCCACCTGCATGTCAGACTGTGCAGGCACTGCCAGTTCCCAGGTCTGCTGCTTTCCCAGCCCCCTCCCTGCCGTCCCGGGGCTGCCCCCAGCCTCTGCCTGCCTGTGCCTCTCCGCAGTGGGACTCCCTGTCCTCCTGTCTCATTTCTACCTTGTGACGTTGGAAGGGGGCCCCACGTTTAAGATTCAGATCAGAATTCCCCGTGCATCCCTTGGCAGCATGACCGCAGACAATTTCTTAGTTCTCTGTCTCAGTTTCCCATTTTGTCAAATGAGGGCTGTCCCCATCAGCTTGTTGGGAGGATTACAAGGAGGATTCACCAGCAGGGTGTCCCTACAAACAGAAATTTCCTTCCTTCTTCCCCGTGCTCGTGACCCCCTGGGCAGAACAGGGTGCTTTCCCCCCTTCCCACCAGAGGTTTTGAGACATGGGAAGAATTCCTTATCACATGAGGATTTAATGAGCGAAAGGGCAGTCGTTATTTTTAAAGTTTGGATCTCAATTTCATTTGCGCCCTGGCAGGGTGATTTATGCCATATCATATTTCCTCCTGCAGCCAGAGCCGCTTTTATTATGTCATCAATTATACATGGACGAACGTCTGTGTTCATGGGCTGCTCCGGCGATCTGCAAGAGGAGGAACGGCGTTCTCAGGCTGCGCCATATGGGGACTGGGACACATGCCGCTCGCTGGGCCCGACCTGTGAATGTTATGGATTTCCTGTCCTGTGCTCAAAACTGCCAGCAAAGCCAGCTGCACGGGGCTGAATTTGCCCTGAGAGAAAGGGATCCAGCCTCTGTCAGTCTAGGCTGTGAGAAAACAGTCCGATCCCTGGAAGATCGCGGCGAGAGGCAGGGGTGCAAGTTCACAGCTGCAGAGAGGCTGCCGCAGGCCGCCCAGACAGCCCGGCCCGGGGGGCGGGCGCAGAGGGAGGCACAGCCCCCCAGGGCCTCAGGAACCGGCGCCATATTGAAGAGTAAGTCATGCCCAAAGTGAGGTTGGCACCTTCTGGAAATCATCAGTAAAACAGGACACTTGGTCCCAGGGAAGAATGTTTCTGTCACTCCCTGGAACTCCTCACGGAAATGCCGCGGCTCAGATGGAGTCCACAAATGCCCACGTCCTGAAGTCAGGGCTTCAGTTTTCTCCATCAGCCCGCATTGCCAGTGAGAGGAGGGATAGGAGGGGCACCTCTGTGACAGCCGGGGACTGCTCTAGTGAGAGATCAGAGACCTTTGAATGCGTTCGTTAGTTTTGCTACGAGTGGAGACCCTCTCCCTCAGGAGGTATTTGAGGGACTATTCTGGAACATATTCTTGCCTTTGGGGGTGTTAAACTATTCTAAGATGTGTCTAGTCTAACATATGTCAGAGAAACCGAGCCCAGTGGGGTGCTGACTGACTTGGAGTGGCTGCCAGTGCCGGGCAGGCATCCCGGCATCGGAATTCCTCGGGGTGGATCTAACCAGATTGCTTCTTCCTTTCCTGCTCTGCACTAATTAGTTGAGAAAACAAGTCAGACAAGAAAAGTTGAGTTACAATACGGACCCGACAATGCCAGAGATGCCACAAGGCAAATGGGCGACAGACTCCAGATACTGGACAGGCAGTGGGTGCCTGGGGACTGGAGGGGTAGGGACGGTGCTGTGGGCTAGTGGTCAGTGGAGCTCTGGGGGTCCAAGGGCAGTTGACAGAGCCAGCAGGTCAGAGCCCCTGGCTAACCGCAGAGAGTCAGGTCTGTGGAAAGCCAGATGGACTTCTAGGGAAACATTTGGACAAAACAGGAATCAGGAAAATGGTTCAAACCAAAACCCCAAGGATTTCAGCCCAAGACAGAGGAGGAGCCCTGGCTACTGGAAATGTGACTTCCTCCAGCAGAATGGAGTAGTATCTTCTCTGAGGCAAGGCCGTGAGGCCACACCATGGACTCCATCATGGCTGAGAGGCAAAACCAGGCTCACCTGAGTGTCGTGCTCAGGCTTGGAGTGGAAATCAAGGGACAAACCTGCAGCCTGTGGCAGGTGTGAGGGCCACTCCCAGGCCCCAGTCATAGGTCCCGGGTTTATGAGAGAGTCTGCGCTTCCAGCCTCCAGCTCGTGGCCCCTCACCAACTCCAGCAGCCCTTCTTGGTTCCCTGCCCAGCCCCGGCCGTCGGCACACGGGTCAGCTCTGGTGCTGCATCTGGTGCTTCTGCTGCCAATGAACCTGAGCAGCTGAGAGCACGTGAGATGTTGGTAACACCTGCAGAGGGCTGGTGGAGGTGGCCAAAGCCATGTGCTAGGACCTGGTGAAATATGCTCTCACCAGAGAGGCTCTTTGGAGTCTGGTATAAAATAATCATTGGGGTAGATCTAGAGAATAAAATGTTTTCTCCTCTTCCTCTTCTTCAAGTAGAATCCATTTTTCTGTTTGCTTATAAATCCATTATTGTGTACACACACATTTCTTCTCAATTTCTTCTCAACTTTGTTGGCATTGTGACTATTATAGTACATTTTATTGGCCTTGGTAAGCGTGGCGATAAATTAGACGTTTAAAATATACATATCTCTGAAAATAATTACTCGAGTTTTGGCTAACAGAGAGGTATCCCCAAGAGAAACATCCATTTCTTTTGTTGGAGAAAAGGCCAACATTTTTATGAAAACAATGCTCATTCCACATAATGGTAGATGTAGGAGTATACACGAGAGGCAAGGCAGTGCTTCTCCCATGCAGCCAAACAGAAGAACTAGACAAATATTTTGAACAGCTCATATGTCAAAGAGACATGTGCAGGCTCCTCTTATTAAAATAATAGTGTTATCCTGGTGCACTGATGTGGTGCTTTTATCTTCAAAGTAATGTGTGAGTGTTCATGAATCGACTTGGGACAAAAGATCAGAAATTGGCAGGAGGTCCTGGTTCTGTGATTTGGAGAAGAATGGTTGGGACAGAGATCAAAGAAGTGTCCCTCCACCCCCCATGCTTTGTTATTGTGTCCTTTTGAGGGAACCTAAAAGGAAGCCTGTGATTTAGCCCCGGGGAGGGGGAGCGGTTTCTTCTGGACCGTGGAAGCTGACAATTCAGTGGCAGGGAGAATGGCTGTATCCATTTTCACCAAATCCCATTCCCCTGGCCCTGTCTGGTCACAGTCCTACACCAGGGTGAGCCAGGAGATACATTCCACACCAGGATCCCAAGAACCACCTCACCCCCGAATGAGAAAGAAGTCTCAGATTTTAGCATGGCCTGTAGATCATTTGAGTCTTTTGAAGCCAGGATGACCCCACAGTCTGATCTGATGTCATCATAGTGATGCTGTCACTGTGTGTATAATGTACTAGGCCTGTGTCACTCTTTCTCTGGATTGTACCATCTAATCCACACAACTGCTCTTTGAGATAGGCACTCTGATTTCTCCCATGTTGTAGGCGGAGATGATGGGACATAGTATGGTTCTGGAACTTTCACCAGATCAACAGCTATAGGCCGTGGAGTTGAGATCCATACTCGGGAAGTCGGCCTCTGGATCTCATGCCTTCAACCCTGTGTTGACTCTACATGGCAGAGAAGGGAGGAAAAGTAGTTTTTAAATTTCATTATTCTGTGTACAACAAACTTCTGTTAGAACCTCAACTGTAGGCTTGCATTCAAGTGTTACGCCATCCAGTGGGTTTTCACAAATGTTGTCAAGAGGGGCAAAAGGCCCAAGTGGCTTTTCGGCACACTGCACATGCAGGAATTGGGCATCAGCCTTTTGACCTTAACCAGCTAGGTTAGGAAACAAGAAGAAGAAAACTGAACTGGACTGTGGTAACATGCGTCTTTGTAGACACTGTCTATTTTGACCCAGATGTCCACTTCCCTGTCCTGAGCAGGCCGCTTGCTCCTTTGCTCTCCTGGGTGGTCCTGCTTGCTCCCTTGGCCTGAGATTTATAGCTATCCTTCCTTCTACATGCATCTGTCACCCATTCCCCACCTCTCTCTGAGCTGAATGACACTCCCAGGTTCTTGGTCACCTCACATCCTTGTGACTCCCTCCTTTCCATTAACCTAGCTAATGATGGCGCCTTGGGTGAGGGGCCTATTCCATCGGATACGTCATGCCTTGATTTGTTTCCACGGGCCTTAATGAAGTATCTGTGTGGCACCCACTGTGTGCCAGTCTCTTTGCTAGGTGCTGGGGACATAGCTTGAATAAGACAGTCAGTGTCATTGCCCTCATGGAGCTGATGGTCTAACAGGAGCCGTTCATCTGACAGATGAAGGAGAAATCATTCATCAAGGGAAATGAGCACTACAAAGGAAAACTCTGGGGAGCTGAATAAGCAGACTACCGGAGTCCCAACCTCATCTGGGCATCGGGAAAGGCTCCCTCAGAAACAGATACTTGAGATGCATGTGGGGGATTCACCAAGAGGAAAGAGGGATGGGGGTTGGGGAGGAGTCCAGAAAGAAGAAACCGCTGTGGGAAGGCCTGAGGCAGCAAGGAGCCAGTGAGTCAAGTGGCTTTAAAAAGGCCAATTGCCCAGAATCCGGAGAGTGAGGAGGCAGCAGGAGACAGGCCAAAGGAGCTGGGCCAGGCCCTGCTGTGTTCTGTGGGTCACAGGGGCAGACTTGGGTTTTTATCCTAAGAGAAGCTGCAAGTCATCAAAGAGGATATGATCTGATTTACGTTTTTAAAAGACCACTCTGGCTTCTGCGTAGAAGTCAATTGTCCCGGGCAGGGCTGGAGGAAGGGATGCCCAATTAGAAGTCCATTGTACGAGTCCAAGTGAGAGGATGGGCTTGGATTAAGGGTGTGAAACAAGATGGAGGGGACTGGCTGGTTGTACGTTTCTGCGGGCCCAAGAGAGAGTCGTCGCATATGTGCTCAGTCAGTAGCGAGTGTGCTACAAGTATCAACCCTCATTGTTCTTGTTATGGTCCATGTGTTTTGTTTGGAGGTATACAGATAAATTAACATAGCGTCATTAAGTAAAGGGAAACAGCATTCTAGAGCAAGAGCTGGCAAAGCACAGCTCACCTGTGGGTCAAAGCTGGCCCGCTGCCTACTTTCGTGAATCAAGTTTCATTGGAACACAGCCACACACCCCCTTATTTACATATTGTTTATGGCTGCTTTCACCCAGTGAGTTGAGTAGTTGTAACTAAGACCACAGGGCTTGCAAAGCTTAAAATACTTATTATTTTACAGAAAAGCTTGCTAATCCCCATGCTAGATCATTATGCTTCCTGTTGATGAAAGCTGAATCTCCTGCTGTTTTCTCTCTGGCTTTGCCCATCCTGAGAGCTTCACGGCTCCTCTCTCATTTCTGCCTTCCAGGTAAAGGCAATTGCCAATCTTCCTAGACAAGAGAAGTGCTGTGGATAGATGGGTACAACCAGTTATATTCTATGTATTGTTGTGCTGTAGGATTGATAAAAATTGAACATGAAGGCCACTGGTCCTGGCATTTTATCTTAGATTGATACTCTGAATGAATATACTTAGGATACTTTGACCAGATCCTACAAAGTCTCGGTGGCTAGTAGGCACTGGCACTTAACAGAGGGTACCACCCATGGCTCTCAGAAGCTCCCAGCTGCCTCCCAGGTGGGAAACAGAGGCACACCCTTGTCTGTGTCTGTTAGATATCTTGACATCTTTGCTACAATTAACAGCAGGCTGAATAGGTCAGGCTTGAAAGCATTTCTCAAAATAAAATAGTGGGATTGACAGCTACAAGGAATTTTAAAATGCTTATATCCAGTAAGGCTTAAACAAGAAAAAAAAAATGCATCCAATCACAAAGTTATTTTAGTTGATTTCCCAAGAAGTAACAATCATCAACTCCTACGGGCAATGGGAAACTTTGAGGGATAGGCTCCTCAGCTTTATGTGACCGCAGAGAGGTCATCTGTGGAGAGCACAGGGTTTGGTGTGGATGTCTGGGCTTCATCACTCATCAGCTGTGTGAATTTAGGCCATTATCAGATTCCTCCAAAAGCTTAGTTCCGTCTTTTGTGAAATGAAGAAAATAACACTAACTTCACAGGAATGTTCCAACAAATATTTATTGAATATCTACTAGGTAGTAGGGACTGTCCTTGTTTTGTTTGGAAGAATAGAATGGGAATAATCAGATGGTGTCTACTCTTACAGGGCTTATAGAACAAGAGAAAGCATGAGAAGTATCCAGCAGATACAAAGCTCTCCATAAATTTGGCTTGTATCGTCCCCCCAAAATTACCCATTTCACCAAATCATTACCTTAGACCTTCTTCAGTAACCTAGGTTTTCAGGCTTGGGGCTGTCTGAGAATTGTACACAAACTCAAAGTTTGTGTCAGGAGAGTGAGGCATTCACCTCAAGTGCAGAATTTCAGGGGGCACCAAAAATCTCTAATTAATACAACATCCATAAAAATAAAAAATAAGGCAGAAGAATCCATGATGAACAAAATGTCACAACCTTAAATAAAAATGGAATCATCATTACTGAATTTCCCTTTTCCCTCAGGGTCCAAGAGAGCCACACAAACTCATAGCCACAAATTCAAGTTCACTCATTCTGCTCTTGGGCGCGCCCCACACCGTCCCGGGGCGCAGACACATTTCCTCTCTTCTCTCTGAAACGTAACTGTTAGCAAAAACTCCAATTGCTAAACAGACTTTTAGAAACTCCCTTTTTCCTCTCCTTCAGATGCTTCAGAAATGGAGTTTTCACTGTTCTGTTTTGTTGATATAAACCAGAGAGCTTCCCATTGTTATTGGCAGAGCCTGAGAAAGTAAAAACACATAAATAATTAAAATGGTGCCCCGTCAATTTAGACATGCAGCCTCGGAGGCCTGTGGGCCTGTGAGGGTAGAGTCAGACTTCGTCAGCCAGGCCAGTGGAGCCCAGAATTCAGACCTGAAGCAGTCGATCCTCCTCCTGCCAGATCCCTAGGCCTCAGTGGACCTCGTCCTCACATCTAACAAATAAACACACACGAATATTTAAATATTTGTGTTTGCCAGAAAACCGAAACTCATTCTTCCACATGGTTAAAACAAGAAGAGCTAAAATGATTTGTGTCATTGAGGATATATATTCATCTGGAAGTTTGAACAAATAAAGTAGTGCCTATGTGTGTGTGCGTGAGAGAGAGAGAGAGAGAGAGAGAGATGGAGAAAACCCTCCCAGGAACCCAGCAGATCCTGTGACATCATCTGGCCCCACGTTAATTCGGAGCAGATGTGGCCGTTCGGAGCCAGAGAGCCTCTCGGCCACTCCCCAACGCCCTGATGACAGCGAGCAGCCTCCATATTGTTGTTGGCCTCGCTAACAGCAGCAGACCCTGCCCAGCTTCATAGCCAACGCAGCCTTCAGGCCCGATTCATGAGAAGGAGATTTACGGGTGTTAGGGTGTTCTGCTATAGATTTTGTTTCCAGGAGCAGAGCCTTCTGTGTTGCAGGCAGAAGAAAGGGAGGAGTTCAATTCATCAAGTTGGCTCCATGATAATGAAGAACATTCCAGCAGGTGAGGGTGCAGTGCAAGGCCCACGTGGCTCATTGGTTTTCCCATTTGTAAAGCACACCCTAGAAATCAATAGATGGACCGGGTGAATTATTTCTCTCGGCAAATTATACGTGCGTTATTAAGCAACAGCCACCCATGGCTTACTGCGCCGGAAGCTTGGAGGGAAAGGGGTGAACAACATGAGTCCTGCCTTCAAGGCTCATGGAATGGTTGCCTGACTGTGAATGATGACACGTCTTGGGGGAATGGTTTGTGGAGTCCGTTTTATGAATGGCACCACTCCTTCTCCGTATACCACCACCGGCTGGTGTGCAGGACTGGGATTGGAAGGCACATGGCCTGGTTCTGCCACCCACCCACTCTGTGACTGTAGGCCAGGGCTTCCACAGTGGGACCCCTGCCAGGCGGCAGCAATAGCATCACCGTCACCTCGTAGCTTGTGAGAAATGCACATTCTCAGGCCGGCCACAGATCTCGTGAATCAGAAGCTTTACGAGTGGGGCCCAGCACACTGTTTTAAGAAGCCTTCGAGGTGACCCTGAAACATACTGAAGTGTAAGAGTCACAGCCTTTGGCAAATCCCTTTATCTCTTTGGTCTTATTTTTCTCACCCCTCAACGTGGTAAAACTGGCATGTCACGGTCCATCCACCCCATTAAGTTGTGGGGATGAAATAAGCTGATCAAGGCACTTACAGATAGCAAAGAACATTAACAAATTATTAATAAATAACAACTAATTATCACCAACGCGAAGCGTAAAACATCTCTGAAGAAGAAAGCCACTTTTGGCAATGACTAGGGCTTTCTATTTTTAGGAATGGTCTTCATCGTGAAGAATGTCAGGAAGAGGCCCCCACACAAGACCGTATTTTAAATCCCCACAGCGTGATGAAACCTGTCACTCGTCCTCAGCAGGGTTGGTTCAGTCCTGCAGCGTCTGCAGTGAAAGGGACTCCAGATTCTCAGGTGTGTAGGCCCTGCAGGTATGGGCACGACGCCACGTTACTTCAGCCCAGACAAGTTGGAATCTTTTTCTTTGGAGTTCCTGAGAAAGGAGTGGTAGTAAACCCAAGAGAGAGACATTTGGGGAAGGGGGGGTAGGAAAGCTTCCCTATCACGTAAGAGGTAAATGAAATGTATGATGATAAACAGAAGAAAGAAATTTCTTTTTTTTTTTTTTAGGACATTGGGAAAAATATTACTTAGGTCGTTCACGAAAAACATCTCTGCTGTTAAGTGTTAAATCTAAAGACAGTGCATTTTCAAAAAATAAAAAGAAATTTTCGGATAGGAATTCCCAAACTGAAGATCGTCTCTTTGCATCGTCAGTTTCTCACGTGACAGTATTTTAAGTGGCGTTATTCGCATTGTTCTGCTACCATGACTTCTGTCCATCTCCAGAACTTTCTCCTCTTCCCCAGCTGAAATTCCGTCCCCATTAGACACTAACTCCCCGTTTTCCTTTCCCCAGCCCCTGACACCAGCGTTCTGCTTTCTGTCTCTCTGAGTCTGACCATTCTAGGTGCCTCATATAAGAGCAATCATATAGTATTAGTCTTTTTTGACTCTTTTGCTTCACATAATGTCTTCGAGGTCCAGCCATGTGTAACATACGTCAGAATTTCCTTCCACTTAAAGGCTGCATAACATTCCATGGTGTGTATAGACCCCATTTTGTTTATCCATTCATCCATTGATGGAGAGTGTTTTCACTTGCAGTCTGCTACTTACGAACCACCTCAAAAGGCAGAGCATAAACAAGGCATCCGTAAAGCCCTTAGCACCGTGCTCAGGACCCCTATGTGCTCGGCAGCTAAGCATTAGCATTAGCTAGTATCTCTCGAGCAAGAAATTCACATTCACGTGCGGACGTGCGGCCCCCTGGCCTCAGTGCTCAGCCGCTAGCCCTGGGGTCCCTGTCCCAGGCTATCAGTCAGCAGGGAGCTGATCGGATGTCGCACAAGCCCAGCTGGAGAAAGGGATGGAAAATGTGACTTAAGTGTTTGTCTAGAGAAGAACAAATATGATCTGGCTCCTAGGACTGGTGATGTTAACGTCCCCACAACCTTTTAGAAATACCAGAACTAACGAGGTCGTGGTAGGGACGTACCCGGCTGCCGTGTACGCGCACGCCGAGCCTGGGTCCGCTAACAGTGACTCCAAGGCTATCGCTGTCAACGTGGAGGACCCCGTTCTCAAACTAGGGGTTTATCGAGGCAACGGCTCCCGTCCTTATACGTGGTGAATAATGCTTTGCAGAGGTCAGTGCTCGAAGTGCTCCATTTGGGAAGGAAACGGTTTGTTTTTGCTTTCTCCTGGGTTCCAAAAGCCACCTTAGGAAGACAGGACGGCTCGTAATGAGGAGTGCACTTTTTGTTGGACTAAAAGGGAAGTAGCAAGGACGCAGGGGCCACCGAGGGGCTGGCCACGAGTCGCCCTGGCTAGGATATCCGTGTCGACCGGTGACAGCAGCAGTATCTGTGCGAGGGTGACACGAGTCTCTGTGAAACCTCCCAGGGCCCCCCCTTGATAGGAAATGAGGAGGAAGAGAAGCCGGCTGCCCTCACGCTGCGCCCAGCACCCCCCCCCCCCCAAAGACAAGCTTCTCTACCCTTTGGCTCGGGTTGCAGAGTGAATAGCCTGCAGGTGTTGTTAGTCAGGGTCTGCTTACTAAGCAGAATGGAAGGGGAGAAGAGAAGTTCAACTCCACATGTGCAAGAGAAGCGAATGGCTCCCGAGGGGAGAGAGGAAGCCCCGGCCAGCGTTGGCGTAGGCAGAGCTGCATGCTACATGGAGTGTTTCATTAGTAGGGACTAGTGAGGCAGCGAGAGGGCGATGAACATTATATTCACATCGAATCAGGAACCCAAGGGAACAGAGAGAGAGAGAGGAGAACCCTCTCCATCCCGACAGGATTCCCAAAGGAGCACGTAGAAGGCTCTTTCCTCACTTCTCCCCCTAGAGATTATTTACTCACTATTCAAAACGCTTCTCAAACTCTGCCTCCCCTGTGAAAGCTCCCTGGGCCTGTCTGAACATCGATTCGTATTCTCTTCCCTATTCCAAATCCATTCACATATTTGGACCGCTACTCCACTGCTCTAGAATCTTGCTCCCTGCACTGAAATTCTGTCTCTCCGTCTCTCTCTCTTTCAGAAGACAGTGTCTCCGGCCTGGGGACTAGCAGTGTGTATGACACACAGTCTGTAGTCAGTGGGTATTTCTTGAATGAAGGGGCGATAAATCGTCATGTATATTCACAAAGACCATGCAGAATTTCAGAACTGGGGCATGGAAAGGGGTAGGTCATGAACCCACCTGTCACTCATTCACAAGGATTAATGCAGCAGGTTAGCTGGCCGTCACCTGGCACTGAACAGAGGCCTGAAAAAAATGGGGCTAAGCAGAAAGGAAGGACTTTAGACCTGGCCTGAGTTACCCAGGTCCAGAGGTCCAGAGGCACATCTTAGCAGGAACCTTGGATGGCCGAGGCCAAGTGCCAGCAATGACTCCTCTTACAGCCCAGATAACCCCAGCTTCATTTCATCTGCCACTTTTCCAACAGAACTTTTCTTTGGAGCAATGCTCTCCAGCAGGAATATGATGCAAGCCACAAAAGCAAACCTCCCATGTAATTTAAAATCTCCTCTCATCTCCATTAACAAAGTAACAAGCAGCAGGTAAACTTAAATTTAAACATGTTTTATTTGACCCTATGTTTCCAAAACAGTATTTTAACATGTGATTGAAAAACGTTATAACAGAGATATGTTAAATTCTTTTTTTTTTTTTTTCCATCCGAAGTCTTTGAAACCCAGTGTATTTGTACACAGCCACATTTCAAGAACCACACGTGGCCGGGTGCTACCAAACTGTGCAGAGGGGCTCCAGAGCAGAATCTAGAGCAACGCTGATTAGCCTTCAAGTCCTAGCTGGTCGGAAGAAGTGAGCCACGGGACCGAAGAAATCATCCTTCCTGGGATAATCAGTAGTCCGTCTGAAGAGCTTTTGGCTATGACGAGAGGTTCGGCGCATGCCTGATGATGGATGAAGACAATAAGGAGCAGAAGGAAGGAATTCTGGGCTGCCCTCCGTTCAGTCTAACAGATACTTATCACACATCTGGACTGGGAGGGGGTTTTTTCCTGTTTTTTGGTTTGGGTTTGGTTTGAATTCCTTACACACGCTGTGTTCTGTACCCTGCTGCCACGGAAGCACAAGGAAATGGCAGACACTGAGCTACGGGGTAACTTTACAATGAATTCGGTAATTTAAAAATACCGGAACTATCTGTCCCCCTCCCCATATTCTCACAGAATCTCCAATCATTATGGAAGTAGAGAATTTTAAATTACGGAAAATAAGGACCAACACGCGAAAGAAAAATGATTTCAATTTTAAAAAGTCAGCATATATGGGGCGCCTGGGTGGCACAGCGGTTAAGCTCCTGCCTTCGGCTCAGGGCGTGATCCCGGCGTTCTGGGATCGAGTCCCACATCAGGCTCCTTGGCTGGGAGCCTGCTTCTTCCTCTCCCACTTCCCCTGCTGTGTTCCCTCTCTCGCTGGCTGTCTCTCTGTCAAATAAATAAAATCTTAAAAAAAAAAAAAAGTCAGCATATGAAAACCCTAGTTGGTTTTCTACCTGCCAACATTCTTTTCTGCAAAATTACCTAAAACACAGTATTTTCTGGGCACATGGATTCTCACACTTAGGCTTCCTACGTCTGTTTATGTTTTCTTTCTGCACGTTCCTGGGCTATCTTCATGTATCTGTACTGGCAAGCCTGAACACTCTGGCCATCCATTCCAGAAGCTTCTTTGCTGCTTAATAAATGGTCACTGCCTGCCTGACTCTTGGCCAGGAACAACCAGACGTAAGGCAGGGGCGATCACGATCAGGGCTTGCACAACGCCTGGCTTCCTCCTGCTCGGCCACTGCAGCCTTCAAGAAATTCAGGGTGCTGGAGACTTGGCAGTCCTCTCCACCTCTCAACCGGCTTATCGAAAAAGCAAGGCTTTGACCAAATTTTACCCAGCATGGAGACATGTATTCAACACATGTTTGTTAGCGTGCAGACCCCAAATGGTTTAGATAACTAATTTGAAAATTTGACGAAGGCTCTTCCATTGCCTGTGTAGATATCCTCGTGTCCCCTTGCGTGAAAAGCTTGCTCCAGAGAAGAGCACTTTCTATGGACAGAATCTGTGAGCTTCAGGCAACAAAAATGTCCCCCCAAAAGTCCATCAGAAACAAGATCATTGCGGCCAAGCCACAGAACCATCCCTGAGTACGGACCTCCCTTTTACAAGGTGAGGAGTTTTCTAAAATATTTTTCCTATCCACGTAGCTCACCTATCTTGACCTCCTTTCATTTCATGAATGAGGGTTTATTGCCAACATTTAACACACGAGTCGACAGTCCATTATTTTCAACATTAAAAACCCGATTTCTGGAGATCATATACTAAAGGAAAGCATGAACAGGTGATCAGGAAGAGATAACAAGAGCTTGAAGTGGTCACCTTTAGACCATGGCTTTCTTTTTCCCCACTTTATTGAAGTATAATTGACAAATAAAATTTATATATTGAAGGTGTACAATGTGATTTTATATATGTATACATTATGAAATGATTATCATAATCAAGTTAAAACACATCCGTCACCTCACATCACATCTGTGCGCGTGTGGTGAGGACATGTAAGATCTACTCTCCCAGCAAGTCTCAAATCTACACTACAGTGTTATTGACTACGGTCACCGTGCCGTATGTTAGATTCCCAGACCTATTCATCTGAAAACTAAAAGTCTGTCCCCTTTGCCAACATCCCTCCGGTTTCCCTAGCCTCCCCTCCCAGCCCCTGGCAACCACCGTTCTAGGCTCCGTTTCCATGAGTTTGACTCCTTTAGACTATACTTATAAGGGAGATCGGTATTTTCCATCTCTGGCTTATTCTCTTAATAGAATGCCTTCCAGTTTCATCCATAGTGTCACAAATGGCAGGCTTCCCCTTTTTTCTGGCTGGATAATATTCCGTGGTGTATATATACTATGTCTTCGTTCTTCATTCGTTGACAGACACCTAGGTCGTTTCTGTATCTTAGCTCTTGTTAATAATGCTTTAGTGAATGTGAGAGTGCCCCCGTCTCTTCGAGATACTGGTTTCTTTTCCTTTGGATAGATACCCAGAGGTGGAATTACTAGATAATGTAATATTTCTGTTTTTAATATTTAAAGGACTCTCCATACTGTTTTCCACAGTGAGTGCACCAATTTACATTCCCATGGATCCACTTTTCCCCACGTCCTGGCCAACATTTATCTTTGCCTGTTTGAGAGTAGCCATCCTAACAGGTGTGCGGTGGTATTTCCTTGCGGTTTTCATTTGTCTTTCCCTGATGATGAGTGATGTTGAGCATCTTTTCATTGAACTTACTGGCCATCCAAGTGTCTTCTTTGGAAATATATCCATTCAGGCCCTTTGCTTATTTTTAAATCAGACTATTTTTCTAATGTGTTAGATGATTGTACCTGCTTAGGCGCTAGTCTTTCAACTAATGGGAACAAATTAGTCCAAGCTGTCTCTGCTGATGGATTTTGAAGTAAATCACATGCTGTCTTAGGAAAGAAGGTCGGGGAACCGTGGGGCAACTGCGCTAAGGGAGAGAAACTAGTCTGGTGGTCACAGAGTTCTTCTGTGAGATGACTTACCAACAGAGACTTGAAGGATGAGTAGGAATTGGCCACAGGAGAGAGGAGGGCATACTGGGGCAAGGAGGGCGGAAGGGCCCAGAAGTAGGACATGGCAAGTCGGTTGCCACAGAGCGGGAGGCAGGAGGAGCCATGTGGGCTCCCTGGCCTCACAAGGAACAGCTTGCCCCCAAGACCCAGGACACAGGCACAGATTTCTATCTGTAAGAGCAGGCCTTAATTATCCCGAGGGCTCAGTTTCATTTCAGGGACCCAACAATCTCTCCCTGTTACTCATGACCATGAACTTGGCCTGAAATATCAAGGTGAACAGTAAGGTTTGAAACACCTTTACACGGAATTTTGCACCTCTGCTTTGTTTTATGTGCTGAGCTTAAGTGCTAGAACATAAAATTTAAGTGCTGAGCCACTTTTTAAATACTCATTCATTGCTCATCTCTGATGTAAAAAAATGATGCCTTTCCTTCCTGGAAGGAGATGGATTTTCGAAACTGAAATCTTTTGCACACAAAAAATTGCTTCTGAATCTGATTTCTTTCTCTCAAATGTTTCAACCAGCTAATCATTTTCCCATCACATGGGGTTAGGGCTGTGTGGGGAGGAGGGTCTATCTGGAATACAGAATTGCCTGCTGTTGAAGCAGAAGGAGCTGAGTTCACACACTGGGCTGAAATGGCTCCTCAGCCCCACGGATCAATAATCAGATGTCAGAAATACCCTCCACTGTATTTTAATTGCCACAGAACCATCAGCCTACTCAAGATACCATGATCTGCTAGTTCGATAGCCATTCACGTATCTTTTATTTTGTTTTCCGAATCAATAAACACGTGGGGACAGATGAGAATCAAGAGAGCGCTTATGACATTTGAAGAAAGCTGCTGATTTCACCTGTGGGGGGCTGCCTTACTAAAGGGGAGGCAGCACCACACAAAACCTCTCCTGAAGAGCAAGGGAGAGAACTGGCTTGTTAAAGCACAGGCTGCTGGGCCCCAGCCCCAGGCTGCTGATTCCCTACTACTAGGCTGGGGCCCCCAGAATCTGCATTTCTGACAAATTCCCAGGTGATGCTGATGCTGTTGGTGCAGAGAACACACTTAGAGAACTATAAGAGAGAGAGAGAGAAAGAAAGAATAAGAAAGAGAAAGAAGAGAGGAAGGGAAGAAGGAAGGGAGGGAGGGAGGAAGGAAGGAAGGAAGGAAGGAAGGAAGGAAGGAAGGAAGGAAGGAAAAGAAAACCATGAGCATAAACTAGCAGACCGGTTTTCTTCTGTGATGACTCTTGGCTTCTTTTTGGTTGTCCCCATAACCATGTGGGTCTCCATAGGCAGATAAGCAGAAAAATGGTGATGGTGATGGGGTTGATGGCACAGAGGTGGACATCCAGAGACCCAGGCCAAGCCTGGGAGATGGCAGTGGACCCACAGGCAGAATGGGGAGCCAAGGTACAAAGCTGGGAAAGAAAAGCAGGTGAGCCTGGCAGGCAGAGGGGGGCTCTAGAATGCAAATGAATCATTCAGGGATTTTATGACAGTGCAGATTCATTAAGGCTGGGGTGGGACTAGAGAGACTTTCTAACAAGTTCCCAGATGACACTGGCGCTGGTGGTCATATTTTGAGTAGCAAGAGTCTACACTGCCTGGGTGAAAGGTCTTGACATTAAGCCCAGGGCACCTGTACAAAAAGGAATTGGAAATAGTATTTACCAATCTCACCCAGAAACTTCCTGTACTCCTGGCCCAACACAGAGCACTGCAGGGGGGAGGGGGGGACAGGCAACCCCACAGAAGAAAGGCTGTGTGCAAACAGGTTAATCCACCCAGAGGCAGAAGCTTGAATGAGAAGAGAAGGTGGATTCCATTGGCCATTGACTCACAGAATGATTTTAGGCAAATATTTCATCTACTCAAAATCCTTATCTAAATATCAGAGAGATCTACTTGAAATGGGAGAATGCTTGCAAGTGGCTTTTTAAAATCCAATTGAGGAAACATTACCTTTCAGGTGACTACTCTTGGGGCTGAATTGCAAAGTCAAAGAATCACAAGTCACAGACACCTTAAGAACCTCAAGACCAGGAACTCCCACATGGGCTGGTCATTTCAATCATCTGGAATAATTTCATAAAAGCATGGGTCCCATGACCCAACCCCAAGAGAATTTGAACCCACTGAAAGCACACCAGGTTATTATTACATCCATTTCTGCTTTTCAAATCCCATTTCGACATTGTATTTCAAGCCTGGCCAACCTCATTCCCAAGCATTCCCAAGTTAAATTTTTCAGTTACTTTTTTTGAGTCAATATTGATAGAGTATTAAAGTCCATAGATCACATTAGAGTTCACTCTCTGTGCTGCACATCGTATGGATTTTGACAAATGTATAATGACATGTGTCCACCATTACGTTACCGTATAGATTAGTTTCACAGCCTGAAAAATCCTCTGTGTTCCATCTGGTAATACCTCCCTTGTCCCACCCCTGGCAACCACTGATCTTACGTCTCTACAGTTTTGCATGTTATTGGAATCATACAGTTTGTAGACTTTCAGATCGGCTTCTTTCACTTAATAATATGCATTTAAGATTCCTCCATGTCTTTTCATGGCTTAAGAGCTTATTTTTATCACTGAATAATATTTCATTGCATGAATGCGCTGTTTATCCACTCACCTATCCATGGAGTGCTCCCAAGTTTGGGCAATTATGAATTTGTGTGCAGATTTTTGTGTGGGTGGATACCAAATGAATTGAAAATACCAATGAGTTGAAATACCACGGAGCCCAATTGCTTGATTGTATAGTTAGAATGTGTTTAATTTCGTAAAAATCTGCCAAACTTTCACAGTTTGGTATTTCATACGATTTGGTATTCCACCAGCAATGAATGAGAGTGCCTGTTGCTTGACTAGTATTTTTCAAATGTTATTTTGATCAAGTAACGCACTTGTTCAAAAGTCTTCCACAGCAAAACAGCAAATGTTGGTGAGGATGTGGAGAAAAAGCGACCCTCATGCACTTTCGGTGGAAATGCCAACTGGTTGCAGCCACTGTGGAAAATAGTATGGAGTTCCCTCAAAAAATTAAAAATGGAACTACTCTATGACCCAGTCATTGCACTACTGAGTAGTTACCCAAAAATATAACAACACTAATCCAAAGTGCTCCCCTATATTTATTGCAGCGTTATTTACAATAGCCAAGATATGGAAGCAGCCCAGGCGTCCATCGATAGATGAGTGGATAAAGAAGATGTGGCGTACACACACACACACACACACACACACACACACACACACACACATAATGAAATATTCATATATATAAGATGTGGAATATATATAAGATGTGGCATATACACACACACACATACACATATATAATGAAATATTATTCAGCCATGAAAATGAATGAAATCTTGCCATTTGCAACAGCATGGCTTGAGCTAGAGAGTATTATGCTAGACAAAATAAATCCATCAGAGAAAGACAAATACCATATGATCTCACTCATGTGTGGAATTTAAGAAACAAAAAAGTGAGCAAAGAGGAAAAAAAAGAGAGAGAGAAACCAAGAAACAGACCTTTAACTGTAGAGAACAGATGGTTACCAGAGGGAGGTGGGTGGGGGGATGGGTGAAATAGGGGTACACTTATCATGATGAAAATAATAATTTAAATCTTCCGTGGCTACTTGCTACCTCTGTATAAACCCCTGGTGTACTGGGGGCAGCTCCCCAGCACAACACCTAGCTCAGTGTATTTCTGGTAACTTCCTCCTTCCATTGCTTAGGCTCCAACCACACCGCCCCTCCCTCCCCCCGTTAACCCAATGGACTACTCAACTGGAGGTGGAAGTAGAAACCCAGTCAGCGGAGAAAGACTGCCCTGGAGGCTCTGTGCATTCCTTGTTTCCATCTTTCCTCACATTGCTTAACAGCTTTTTGTTCATCTGATGCTATCTGGCTTTCAAGACAAAGCAGTACCATTGCCCCCCAGATGTCCCTTACTGCTCTCTCTTCGTCCATGCAGCACTGACTACTAGCATCTCCTGCCTTATTTGTGGTACCCTATTAAAAACTTCGTGGGAACCGGATTGTTAGGCTTTCTAACTTTCTCACAATTCAGGCTTGAACCAGTGAGTCAAACTCAAGTAATAAATATTCCCACAAGTATGTGTGAAAGGTAAACATTTAAGTGAGTACTATTTATCTCTAAGGGAGTTACTTTGATAGTCCTCTTTGAGGCTTCAGTACTAGTTTACATTCCTTAACCCCTGGGACTTCCAGAACATTCCAGCGTTATTGGAGAAGATGCTTGGTTGCTTTCAGGGCAACATGTTTGTTTGATTGTACTGGTTAAGAAGTGATAATTTTATGTTTAAAATCAGTGCTGCTTCTTAATGATGCTGTCTTGCAATATTCAGTGAATGTTTTCCTGACTACCGGTAGAAATAAGAAAAAAGAAAGAGAAAGTGAATTATTTATTTGTAAGCAAAAATACTAGGTGATTAAATAAATATACATGAAAGGGAAAACATTAAACTATTTTAATACATTGAGAGACTTTAAGGTACTTTCTGAGTAAAATGTCATAAGTTTTATAATACTCAGGAACTGTTATCATCCCCATTTTCTAAGGTCTGGCGTTAAAACCATAATTCTGGATATCCCAGAGTCAATCAAGATAGAATCCAGGCCTCACTTCCAAATCCCGTGACTTGTGGGCTTACCAGCAGGCCTGATGTATTAACATGCATCATCAGGGCAGGCTCTGGTTGCCATAGAGGGCCCAACTCTCCTGACGGAGGGGGCATCACACGTGGAAGCATGCTCTCCACCCATTAGAAGGAAGAGACTCACACCATGGCTCTCTGCTGCTGTGCAATTACTGGGTCTTCTTTGGGTGTATAAGTCTTCTCTTCTATTCATGAAAAAAGGTAAACACTTCTGGAAACAAATATGAAAATTTGTCAGCCTATATTGAATTCATTATGAGTGTGTCTATTAAAAACTTTACTACAGGAGGTTTTCTATAGGGAAAAGAAACAGAGTCCCAGCGCAGGGAGACAGAGTGGGAAAGACTGCAGGAAGAGGAGGAAGAGAGGAGGCAAGACTCTGACTTTTTAATTGTGCGAGCCCCTTACTGTGTGTGGACGCCTGCCTGCCTTGTCCACTGTCTCCTAATCATGCACCAATGGGGGTGGGGCTGTGGAAGGTGGAGCTGGGGGGTGGGGGTGGGGAGCGAAAAAGGCTGTGTCTTCAGAAATGTGAGAGAAACTCCGAGCATCCGGCAGACTGTATCCTAAAGCCAGGTTGACAGCACCTGCAGGGATTTCTCTGCTTTATACAGCTTGACTAGTTGAGAGAATGTGCCCTTTGCCATTGTACCATTAAAAATACTACATCACCAATACATATACAGAGGCAAGTATTATATAGCTCTTGTTTAAATGTATCAGCACGTATTTGTGGCGATACACATATGTTTACCATTGTCTTGATTTTCATGAACACATTACATATACACTATATGTATAGTAACAACTAACATTTTTGGAGTATAACCATGGTAAGTCTTTAACGTGCATAACTTGTTTTAGTCTCATAATAGCCCTGTAAGTACTATCTGTACCCCCATTATACAGAGAAGAAGAAAAGGCACACAGAAGTAAGCGGCTTGTCCTAGGTCACATAGCTGGGAAGTGGCAGAGCCAGGGTTTGAGCCCCACCTGTCTGCTTATAGAACTCTTGCTTATGACCAAGGCAGACCATCGCCCCTGTTGATTCTATTATTTATTTTTTTATTTAAAAATATCTTTTGGGGCACCTGGGTGGCTCAGTCGGTTAAGTGTCCGACTCTTGGTTTTGGCTCAGGTCATGCATGATCTCAGGGTCATGGGATCGGATCGAGCTCTGAGTAGGGTTGTGAACTCAGTGGGGAGTCTGCTTGAGATTCTCTCCCTCTCCTTCTGCCCCTCCCCCGCTCACACGTGCTCTCTCACTCTCTCAAATAAATAAATAAATAAATCTTTTAAAACAATGTCTTTTGTAAATATATTTCCACGTCAGCTCATCTCATCCTTTTAAATGGCCGCATAATGTATAAAATTCCATTCTGCGTATGCTCTGTATTTCACTTAATCATTTCCTATTGACGTTTAGATTGTTGCTTGTTTTCCTCTCAGGATGCTGCAGTAGACACCCTCCAGCACACATACACACCCCTAGAACTGATTGCTGGATGGGACATTGTGTGTCCTAAAACCTGTGACCCATTACTGCCAGATTGCCTCCAATTTACACTCTCATCATACTGTGCGTGACAGTATCGATTGCCCCCCAAAATAACTCTGAATATGGTCCCTTGTAGAATTTTTGGTTAGCAGATCGGTTTGAAGTCCTCATCAGACTTTACTCCCTTCCCTCGAAGAGCTCGGAGAGGAGGAGGTGTGTGGGCGGTTGCAGAAGACCAGGCCCTCCTGCTTCTAAACGCACACCCCTCGGTGTGGTGAGATTCATTCGTGTTGTCACAGCACTAGGTTGCTTGCTCATCTCCATTGCTGTGTATATTTCGTTGTATGGATATGAGATAGTTTAGTTATCCATTTGTATTGTTTCCAGTTTGGGGCTATTCTTTTTTTTTTTTTTTTTAAGCTTTTATTTACTTATTTGAGAGAGAGAGAGCATGAGCAGGGGGGAGAGGGAAAAGCAGGCTCCCTGCTAAGCAGACAGCCCGACCTGGGGCTCAATCCCAGGATGCTGGGATCACGACCTGAGCCAAAGGCAGACACTTAACCAACTGAGACACCCAGGTGCCTGAGTTTGGGGCTATTCTTACACATCTTTTGATTAATGTTTTGGGTTTAGACTGAAGAATGGAATTACTGGGTCACAGGGCTCCTGTATGTTGTTTTAACAGCTACTTCCAGCCAGTTTTCTAAGGTGGTTGCACCAATTTGCATGCCCACAGGCAGAGCAGGTAGTCTGCATTGCTCCGCATCTCACCAACACTTTATATTGTCAATCTTTAAAAAAAAATTCGTACCGTTCTGGTATGAGTGTATAGATACGACATTGTGGTTTTCATTTGCATTTCTTTAGTGACTAATGAAATTGAACATTTTTTCCTATGTTGATGGCCGTTTGGATATTTTCCTCTAGTAGGCATTCAATATTTTTGTAATATTTCTTTGGGTTATCTGCCTTTTTCTTATTGACTTGTAAGAATTGTTTATGTATTTCAAATCTGAGTTTTTCGTGTTGGGACGTGAATTGTAAATATATTCTCCCACATTGTGGCTTGCCTCTTCATGTTCTTAGTGATAGCTTTTAATGGACAGAAATTCTTCGTTTTCATATATCCCAATTTTTTTTAAATTTTAAGTCAGTTTTTTGTGTATGTGTGCTTAAGGACACTTTGCTTACCCAAAGTCATGAAGATATTCTGCTGTATTAACTTGTAGAACTTTATGATTTACCTACCATAATTAAATCTAAAATCCAGCTGGAATTGGTTTTATTAATCGCATAAGGGAGGGATAAAATTGATTTCTCCCTTATATGAATATCCAGTACCCCCAGGCACAATTGATTGGTCAGAACATTCTTTGCCACTGCACTGTCATAAATCAAGTGACCGTGGAGGTGATGATCTGTTTTTGGACCTCCCATTCTTTTTCTCTGCTCTGTTTTTTCTTCTTGGGCCAACACCACATTTTCTTAATTATGTAGCATTGTAATAAACTTGATATTTGACAGTGCACACTTCCCAGCTTTGTCCCTCAGAACTGTCTTTGCTATTCTTGGCCCTTTGCACTTCCATGTAAAATTTAGAATCAGCTAATCTCTACCGAAAATGGCGGGTGTTTTAAATGGAATTGCATTGAATCTACTGGTTCAGCTTGGGGAGAATTGGGGAGAAAACTGTAGTCTTTATGATATCCAATCTTGGTCTCAATACATGAACATGAGCTGTCCCTCCATTTATTTAGGTTTTTCTCGACTTTCTCTCAATATTTTGTAGTTGTTGGTGTAAAGATACTGAATACCTTTAGTTCCTAGATATTTGACTTTTTAATTCTATTGTAAATGTCATTTTAAATCGAATTTTCTAATTGTTTGTTGCTATAAATACAGCTGAGTTTTTAAAATAATTAAAATCCAGTAACCTTAAGAAATGTACTTATTTATCCTAATAGTTGAATTACCATGTTCAAAATCATAATGCTTGGTGATAATAAAAGTATCATTTCTTATAAAAGTTATTTATTTATCAATTTATTTTTCTTGTCTTATTGCAACTGCTCGGACCTCCAGTAACAGAATGAATAGAAGTGGTGAGAGCAGACTTATTTGTTTCCTTCCTCATGTCAGAGGGAAAGACGTCAATATTTGACCATTGATTGGAATGTTTGCTGGTGGTAGTTTTAGAGTTACCCTTTAGCATATTAAGGAAGTTCTATTCCTAATTTTCTATTTATCACAGATGAGGATTGAATTAAAGTACTACATATTTTACTTGTTTTGTATGTCTGTTTTCTTCACTAGAATGCAGCCCTTCTGGGAGCAGGGACTTTCTGTCTGCTTTGTTCTCTGTTGTTTCCACGGTGCCTAGAATAAATACCTAGAGTAACATTCATGAGGTTGTGGGTTAAATGAGATAATATATGTAAAGCAGCAGGCATAACATCCCAAGCACAACAGAACCTCGTGAATGGTGGCTTGTCTTTTGTTTTTAGTTTTTCCCATCATTGTTCTGACTGTGATAGTGCCAGATGACTTGTCTGTGGCTCACCTTCTGTCCAGGGGCCTATGTGGGGCTGTCCACCATGAAAGGCACCCACAAGAATTGTGAAATGAGGTGCCTGTTTTAGCTCCTCAGTCACTAAAGCTTTCTGAAGCCTCCCTTCTTGCCCCCACAGTGACTGCTGCCCAGTGTGCCACCCAGAGCAGGGCTGGAGAGGTCCCACAGAGCACACGGGTGCTGTCCATTCACCTCTGGCGTCTCCTTACCAAAATGGGCAGGACCAGTGGAGGGGTTTAGAGAAGAGCTATGGCTCCGATGAAGACAGCAGAGAGGCTAGTTTACAAGGCATGGCTGGAGAAAGGGCCACGGAGAGCAGAAGCAACTATTGATGTGGTGAGAGGCTAGCATGAGGAGGATGTTTCCTGAAACACTCCAGGATAAAACCAAGGAGAGACACTTTGAGACTGGCTGTTGTAGGCTGTCCCTGACCACAAGCAGCAGGTCAGGAGAGCTTCTTTTCAACAGGGGAGTAGGAATCTATGTCACTTAGAAAGCAAAAACATTAGACAAGATAAAGCACTGTATATTATTGTTGATGAAACGTCCTGAACCAGCCGAGGATTGACCCAAATAGGACATCTTTGGTCTCCAGGACACTAGTACATCAAGGAAATTGTCAAGGACACATGATCTTGCTGTCTTTAGCCTGTCTGGTCCAAAAGGCCTGCAATAGCAGTATGTGTAACTTTCTCAAATTAAAACTAAAGTAAACACGTGCAGGTCAGGGAAAGGGCTAGGAAGAGTTCTGGAAAGTTCATGTACAACCTCACCTGCCATTCCTCTCAATAAACCTATGTCATAGAGCAGGGGTTTTTAACCTCAGAATTATAGACACTGGGGGCCAGAGAATTCTAAGGGGGCTGTCCTGTGCATTGTAAGATGTTTAATGGCATTTCTGCCTCTACGCACCAGATGCCAGTAGCACCCCCTTCCCAAACCTAACGATCAGAAATATCTCCAGACATCGCCAAATGTGCCTCTGAGGGACACAACTGCCTCTGGTTGGGAACCAGGGCCCTCGAGAAAGTGAGCTTGGGAATCTGTCCTTCCTTCTACCTCAGAACCCACGCCCGTCTCAAATTGTGCGTATCTTGTCACACTAAACATGATTCAGAGACGTTTCTTTGGGGTGCCTGGCTGGGCCAGTTGGAAGAGCATGTAATCCTTGATCTCAGGATCATGAGTTCAAGCCTCATGTTGGGTGTAGAGATTACTTTAAAAAATAAATTATATACATATATATATATATATATATATATATTTCTTCTACTATATGACTTGTGAATGCAACCCAGACACTTTATCTGGGGTGGCTGAAGAGCTGGCCGTGGTGGGCTCGTGGAGAGATGCTCTTGACATGAGGAGAGGTGCCACAAGACTCTTCAATGAGGACGTGGACTCTGCATGATCCGCACTTTATGCTCTGACTTCAGACCCAAACCCCTAAGTAGGATGTCATTCCATTTTAAGAACCCTCTGCTTCTCCTGGGATTACAAGAAAGGTGGATGGAATTCAGGGCATTTTGAAAATAGAGGCATGCAAGTTGCCATTCTTGGGAAGACAGGCATGAATGGCCGCGAGAGGCGTGAACCCAGGTGTAGGGGATGTGGTCCATGAAACTTACCCGGTGAGTGAGCGCATTTGGGTAGAGGCTACGCTCTTGTAACAAACAGGCCCCACACTGGTGCCCTAAGGAAGACAGATGCCTATTCCCCACTCATTAATAGTCCCCACACTGCGAGACCAGCTCTGCGAAACAGATTAGAGCTTTGACTCTTCCTGGCAAGGACCCAGATGCCTGTCTCGTGACCCTGCCATCTCCTAGGGTGCTGTCCTTGGCTGCAAGACTGCAGCCAGATCATGAGATGTCACTGAACGAGAAAGAGGGTCCAGGGCAGCAAATTCCTTCTCGAGCAAGTGAGGCAGGAGGGGCGCATACCTCTTCTGTTCGCATTCCACGGATGACAACTAGCTATGTGGCCTCACCCAGCCACAGGAAGGCAGGGGTGTGTATACATGACTTCAGTTTCGGGGTCATGTACCCAGAAAGAAAGGGAGAGCAGATCAGGGTGGGAGAAGAGTGACCCGAGTTTACCAAATGAGGAATTCCTGTCCAAATTCTGAAGTGGTGACTCTCCACTTAATGTGTTAATTAATCTCCAAGTAATGTGTTTTTTTCTAATCTCTCTAGATTGTACTCGCTTTCCACATATTCCTTGATTTGGGACCAAAGATTGTTTAAAGACAGGCATCTACTTTTCCCAAACCACGGTGCTGGGGGAGGAGACAGTAAGCCATCTGAGGGCCCGGGTCATTTGAGAGGCGATGAGGGCACACCAGCTTGTGGGTTCGGGGACGTCCCTAGCAGCACTGGGGGTGTTCCCGAAGCCGGCACCGCGCTAGGACTGTGGGAATGCCAACGATGGGCAGCTGACATTTTCTCTACCTCCCTGAAGAATTTCTGTGCTGAGGGAATTCATTACCTTCCCAACTTCCTCCCCTTCCCATCTCTGACCATTAGTCAGAGCTAAGTACGCGTAACATAAGGGCCTGGGAAAAACGATAAAACAGAGCAAAGGGGCTTCCCTTGCTGTGAGTTTTTGGTCCACAGACCTACACCTGGCCTGGCTGAGGGAAGGAATGGAAATGAGCCCTCCCCTTATCTCCAGGGCAGCCTCGGAAAGACTAACCGAAGGAAGGGGTCTGTGGAGGGACAGAGGGCAGGGGTGAGGCAGAGGGAGAGTGCAGGACCTATAGCCACAGAGTAGCTGAGGCTGCACAGCCTGGCCCCGAGGCTCGCGTTTCCTGTGGGGAGCCTTGGTCCGGTTCCTCCCACAGGCAGGACCAGGTGAAGTCAAACGTCAGCGAGTCTGCTCACCCTTCTCCCAAAGCCGACTCTGTCGCCCCATCTGCCACTGGGAGTGCCCAGAGGATGGCAGAAGGAGAGACGTGTCCATCATGTGACGGACAGAAGTCCGGCCCCGCCGGAGCAGACAGTCATGCCTGACTCAGGCGCCCAGAAGTGCTGATGGAGCGGGTCTGGATGGACACCCGGCGGCAGTCTTCCTGAACGTGTACCGGGACTGAGGCCCGGCGGCATGCAGGACCTCAAGTGATCGGCCAGCCCACTCACAGAAGTTGGGGCATTTGAAGCATGAGGAAACCATCTCTCGAAAGTGAGATGATTTGCATAAGGTCCCAGAGACGAGCCATTCAATTCCTGTCCACAAAACCGCAATTTAACTGCCCGTTGGAGGAGAAAGCGGATTCACAGGTGGTCCCTGCCTGGGTGGCTTCTAGGGATGATATGAGTTCATTCTACTCTCGCAGCAGGGACTGAGGGAAGGCCATCTGCGTCCCCGGGGCCCCGCCCGTGTTCTCCGCGCCACACTTGGATGAGCCTGTAGGCAGGGGAGCGAGGACGGTCACTGCTCCGCACATTGCCGATGCGGGGGGGTTTGTGCCGCATGGTTCTGGTGTCTCCAGGAGGCTCAGCCATTAGACATTTGTGTCTCGTCTTGTTCTTGTCTGGCACAAGACAAGGGTCTCTCCACTGTGGAGAAGCCAACTCTCCGCTTGTGCTCTCCATCACTCACTGCCCCCTTCCCGCAAGAAAATCGCACCTCGGGGCCCAAGAGCAGCCGGGTGGTGCGAGGCAGGGGGCATGGGAACCACAAAGCCGGGTCTGAGCTAGAATTTTTCCTACTTGAGACTTCTTGTGGCCATCAGAGGACCTTCGTGTACAACTATAGAAACAACTGTGTGTTGTAGAAAGACCCAGGTCTGCAGCAGACCTTCACGAAGTCTGGGGCCGCTGATCGGTAAGCAGCGGACTCTTCCCCCAGCCGCCGGAGGGTGTGTAGCCCTGGGACTGCCGCTACACGGATGCGGGGAAGGCTTAAGTTAAGGGACGCTATCACCTTTGGAGTGTTAAAGCAGGTGCAAGTGTTGTGCACACGCCTTGTCAGCCCCCCCCCCACGCAACACACGCTCACCGCAACACACACAGTACAGCACGGGACATGCACATACAACGCACGCTCATACAACACACACCTGCAACACACACTCAACACCTGTTCTTGTAAGACACGCTCATACAACCTACACAGCGCATGTAATACACTCATGCAATGCACATACACAACCCGTGCACGTGTAACACACGCTCAGGCAATTCACCTTACACACGTGCGCTCACACCCGCACACAGTGCGCTCACATCCGCACACAGTGCGCTAACACCCGCACACAGTTGCTTCAGAGGGACCTCACTGAGCAGTTGCAGGAAATAGCCAGCAGGGGGCAGCATTGCCAAGGCTTTGGAGGACCAGGACTTCGCCTCCAGAGCCAACAAGCACGGAGGATTCCCTTTACAACCTGCCTCAGTTGATAGTCTGCTGTGTGCCAGGCATTGTGCGAGCTGCCGCAAGGGGCCAGCGATGAGGACAACAGGAATGTCTCTGGCTTCGAGACGGAGCTTCCTTCCAAAAGGCTCCCGCATGGGGCTGCATGCCGAGCCAGCGTGCGGCCGCCTGACTCTGGGGCAGGCGTGGGTCCCTAGAGCCGTGCCTTAGATCCAGCCCTGCCTGCCACAGGTGTGTGAGATTAGGAAGCCACTTCATCTCCGCCCCTTTTCTGGGACACCAAGTGGCTGATAGCACAGCAGCATCCGGTAGAAATTCAATGTGAGCTGCAAATACAGGCCACATGGGTGACTTTAAATTCTAGCAGCACCTTTGAAGTTAAAGGAATAGGTACGATTAATTTTAATAATGTATTTCATTTAACCCAGTATATGAAAATAATATTTCAATGTGTAATACAAAAATGCTGAGCTATTTTACATCTGTGTTTTTCATAAAGCCTTCAAATCAGGGTGTAGTGTCCACTTACAGCACATCTTGGGACAGGCCACATCATAGGGGCTCCATGGACACTGGCCTGTGGTGGGCACGCTGGACAGGGTGGCCTGAGGCCTCGCAGGGCTTTAGAATCAGCTGGGGGGCGATGAAAATAATCACTATCCCTCATGCCTGAAACAACACACAACAAACGAACACGGAGCCCAGGCCGCATCGTATCAGTTCTATTCTATCAAAAGCCTGAGGTGATCACCAGATACCAAATGCCTAGTCCTCCCTCTCCCCCTTTCTAGTGTGTACACTCACCTTCCCTACACACACACATGCACACACACACACATACAGACACACACGCACACACACACACACATACAGACACACACAGAGACACACACACAATAGGAGAGCTCCTCGCTGTGCTCCGCAGACGCCCCTCCTCTCCTCCTGCAAGGGCGGCCTCTTATCACTGAGCCTCCAGGCCCCGCAGGCCAACTCCTTTGTTGCTGAGGAAGCTGGGAGGCCCAGCCACAGCCCTTTCCTCTCCCTACTGCGCTCAGCCCCCACCCCGCCCCACCCCTGCGCCCGGAGGCTGGGGTGGGGTGTGGGGCGATTTTCAGGGTCCGCAGGCATTTCCTTGAGTGGAGAGAGCCCTGCCTCCCGCCACAGGTGTCCAGGCGTGTGGCTGCCCCAGCGCAGGGGAGACCGCGCTGGAGGAGTGGCTGAGGGAAACCCCCATGACTTTGGCCCCTAGGGCAAGAGCAAAACCCCACTGCCACCCCTGGTTCTCTGTAGGGAAGTGGACAGTAAGGAAAAGCAAGCATGTAACTCCTAGTGGCCCCGTGCAGGTTTGGGAAGAGAAGAGAGGCTTGGAGCAAGGCCTGTTTTCACTTAGGCTCCAGAAGGAAGCGTCTCCCCTCCTGGTGTCAGGGGGCACCTGGCTGAGCCTCTGGTGCCTCACCTGCAGGATGGGACTGAAAACACTGCCGTGCTGGCCCTCGGGCCATCGAGGAGGCTGGGACGGACAGTCGGGAGGCTGGGAAGGACACTCTGGCTCACCCTGGTTCGGAGCAGGGAGGCGCTGGGACGGCTGCCCTCCTTGGAAGCGGGCCCGTGAGCCTGCGGGTTCCATGGGCGGTGGTGGAAGACACAGGACTCTCTCGGGTCAGAGGTGCAGGCCCGTGCTGTTCCCGGCTCTCGCAGGGCAGGGCAGCAGCGTCTCTTACGCCCAACCCCGAAGCCCGGTGCGCAGGGCGCGGGACAGGACCCAGCCGGGCCCTGCCCCAGAGGGATGCATTCTCCTCATTCCCCTGCCCAGTGAACAGCCCTGCCTGATGCGAGACAGCGCAGCCTCTGTCTCCCCAGGCTGTTCACTCTGCACACACCCTCGGGAAGCTGGTCCCGAGCAACGTCCAAACAAAAGCAGTGGGCTTTTCTGTGGGCACAAGGCACAGCAGGGCAGGAGACCCGTGGAGAGCTGTCTCCCTGCAAAGTGCTGTGTGAGGGGTGAGCGCACAGACGATCCTGCTTCATGGACTGTGACAATTGCCCTGCGGGGAGGGAGGGAGAGAGAGACAGAAATCACTTTTTTTTTGCCGCTTCTCTGGCTCGGGAGCCTGGGGTAGGAAGAGGTTAAGTATTTGCCCACGGCCACCCAGCCGCTTGGTGAACTGCCACGTCTAACACTGAGAAGTCTCGAGTCCAGGCCACTGGCAAGATGATCTCTCATTCATTCGTCCCCACTACAATCTACAAATTGTAACACCCGGGAGCGCTCAGCAGTCACCTCCCTTAGAACATTCTGAAGCTTCCAAGGCTGAGCTCATTTGAAAACAGGT
Organism: Ursus arctos; assembly: GCF_023065955.2. NCBI lineage: Eukaryota > Metazoa > Chordata > Mammalia > Carnivora > Ursidae > Ursus > Ursus arctos. The sequence continues at coordinate 8,658,722 of NW_026622986.1, forward strand.
GATACGGGCACGAAATAACTAGGCTCTGTTCTGGGTTATCAGAATGATTCCCGGGGCTGCCCTGGCCTGCCAACTTGGGCGTCAGAGGGACAAGAGAGAACTCCCGACACCCAGAACCATCGGGCCCCACGGGGGATCCATGGAGGAGCCGCCTGGGAGGAGTGGGAGCAGCAGGCCTGTGGGGTGGGGGTCAGCCGGCACCCTCACACCCACACACCCATCTCTGCTCCGTCCTCAGGAGTCCTGCCCTGAGGGGTTCCCTCGGAGCTGCGAAGTTTGCCAGGCTCAAGAGGACATGTGGCCCCGGGACAGAGGTCTCTGCTTCCACAGATGCGGGGCCCCGAGGGGCTCTCGCTGCACCCCCTGGGGGAGGGGTTTGTGCAGGGGCCGCAGCCTGCGGCTCGGTCTCTTCAGGGGCCTTGTGCCCAGTGGGAGCCTCTTTCCAGTCAGTTCTCCAGTATGACAGCCGATTAACACTGGTTGAACGGGCACTGGGACGAGCCCTTCGCATGCACCATCTTATTTAATCCTCACAAGACGCATGTCTGTGGCGACGTGCTCGAGTCACATGAGTTATCACACAACTCCGGTTCATCAAAGGCCCATCCATCCATGTATGCTTCCAGCCAAGGGCTTGTGGCTTCTCTTCCACGAATGAAGTGGGGGGCCAGGAGCAGAATCCCTTAAAGGGCTTTCTTCCGCGCCAGCCCCTCTCAGCAAAGCTCCTCAGCCTAGATCTGTAGATGAGCTGCCCTGTGGGCTCTGTTGGCAGGAAAAGCTGCAGCCATTGTCACATCCAGGAGGGACAGGGACGCCGAGCATCTCTGTCCTCGGCATGAACGTACGCTGCCCTCTAGCGTTCAAAGGGCAGCAGGACACCTCCTCGGGGAGGGCCGCACCGGGTGGCCCCTGGTCTTCCCTGGAAGAGCCCAACAGAGCCCCCACTTTCCCACTCAGAAGAACGGGCTCCTTCCCAGAGGGCCGTCCCACACCGACAGCGAGCCCCCCGCCAGCCACCCTCTGCGAGCTCAGCTCTACCAGAAGGGATTTTTCTCTGACAGGGACTCCTGTATGCCGTTTGCTACGGTCCCCTCGGAAGCCCTTTATCCCAATGGCTAATGGCACGTGTTGATATTGAACTATTTGCAGCTTGGATTCCACAAACCTCAAATATACTTCCTATTCTCTCCCATGTCACCATCCCTTTAGAAACCTAGCTCCAGAGATCCGTACACTAAGGAATACATCAACTCCTCGTGTTAGGATTTTAGAAAAATGTTCATGAGTATAAAAAGCAGAGGAGCCCTCTCATCATCTTATAGCCTTTGAAGAAGTGTAAGAGGACAAGTCTGAGTTCAACTTGACCACCAGGAACAAATGGGGGAGAGGGTGCGTGGGGAAACTTCCCAAGGCAGCAGGCCTAGGTTAATCTAGCACTTCCGTTTCCAGGGCAGGCGCAAGGTCAAAGGGCAGAGAGACAGTCACTTGAGTACACACTGTCTCCAGAAGATTCTTGATATTCCCGAAGGCCCTGACCTCTCAGGTACATGCTCCCCTCGGATGCAATGGTATATAAATAAAAAACGTAATTAGCCCACGTCCCAGGCAGCAGCACTGCCGTTGTCGTGGTGTGTAACAAGCGGCCACAAGCTCTCCAGGAACATACCCCAGTGAGCATTTGTTTCTCTCACACGTCTGTGGGTTAGCTGGGCTGACCCTACCTCAGGCTGTGGGTCTTCAGGTTGACTGGGGTGGCCGGCCTCTCCATGTCTCTCATGTTTCCAGAATGAGGGGCTGCTTAGGGCATATTCTCCTGGCAATGGGAGAAGCACAAGAGGGAAAACCCAACCATGTGCACGCATTTCAAGTCTTTGCTCAGATCACATCTGCTGGTACGTCATTGGCCAAAGCAGGCCACGTGGCCAAGCCTCCAATCAGTGGCAGGGATTTATTCTCTGCCCCCAGAGTGTGCACCAGGGAGGGGGGAGTGGAGATTAGAGAATAAACATTTGTTCAACTGTAATCCGAACAATTACACCCCTTTGGACCCTAACGTGCCTTGGACTTAGTCAGTGGGTGGGAGGCACATAGCCATGCGGAAGTGGGTGCTGGCTGCCTCGCTGGTGGACAACCCCTTGCCCTGCACCAGCTTTGAGCAGGAGGATTTATGACCAGTTGCTACTCTTCATAAAAACCACTCAAGCACAGGCGGAACTATGCAGGTCCACTTGACAGAGGCTCTGGGATGGCCCAGTTTCCTTGGGCTGAGGGCTCTCCATCCAGGCAGGTGCTCGGCGTTGTCAAAGCGGGGTGCCCGCGGAGACACTACTCTGGGAGACTCCTGGTTCATCCCAGAGTCACTCCTCGAAACGGGTGGCCTGGCACAGCGTCTCTGATAGTCCGTGAACGAGGCATATTGGAGAGACCTGCTCTGGGAAGCCACGTTTTATTTGCGTAAGGAAATGTTTTCTCTCACCGTATGCGATACCAGGATCTATGCAATGGTTCTGTGACCTTGACACTTCCCTGGAATAAGAACAAACCGAAACCCTCCACAGGCACCATCCACTGGCGGCACCCAAACTTAATAAAGATGGTCTATTGTAAATGAAACAACAAATTCTACCCACTTCAGCTTAATTTTTCTTCAGGGGACAGCCTTACCTATGTGGGATGGATCTGAGCCAGAGATAATACGCGTGCCATTGTAACTCCGACGGGGAATCTTCTATGTAACAGACCTTTTTAAGAAAGACAGTCACTGAACAAGAGTGATATACGCCGTGCCGCACGCCAGCGTGATTCGAACGCAGTGCTCTGTCCAAGTTCATGCATGTAGGGTTTCCCGAAGGCAGAAATGACTCTCCTGACTGCTTCCATGTGTGCTTCCAGAGTTGAAGACCAAAACAGCAGACCCCATGGCAAAATTATGGAGCTGTCTGAATGAATCCTCTCAGGCCCCAGGCTGACATGTCGTCTTCTCCTGATAGCAATCACAAGTTTCTCTTTGCTTTCTGTCTTCCTTGCTCAGGTTCAAGGTCAAACACCCAGGATCAGTGTTCTCTTTCTGCCGAACAAATCACCTCCCAACACAGCAGTTGGAAAGAACCGTACACACTTACTCTTTCCCATTGTTTCTGCCAGCCCGTAGGAGCAGCTGAGCTTGGTGGCTCCGAGGTCTCTGGCGAAGCCATGCTCAAGATGTCAGCTGCCGTCTCTGGAAGGCTCCACTGGGGCGAGAAGGTCCCCTCCGAGGTGGCTTGCTCCCGTGGCAGGCAAGCCGGTGCTGGCTGTCAGTGAAAGGCCTCAGCTCTCCACCGCATGATGCCCTCCCCAGGGCCGCAGGGGCTTCCTTCCTGCCAGGGCAGCAGGCTTCCCTCAAAGTGAGGCATCCGGGAGAGCAAGCTGGACACCACAGTGTGTTTTTTATGATCTAGCTTCAGAATCCGCACACCGTAAGTCTTGCAACATGCCCTCGGTAACGAAGTTCGGCCTTACTTAATGTGGGAGAGGACTCCATAAGCACAGGAGTAACTTAGAGCGAAGATTACGGGGGCCATTTTGGAGGCTGGCTCCCCGGCCTCCAACTCACTGTCAGGGGCCTTTCAAAAGAAATCCCTTTCCCCTGTTCAAATGGAAATTCATCTAATATCAATTATTGACACAGGCTCATGGAGTGATTAGATTTCAGGCAATAATCGCATGGACCAGCACTGGATCTCATCCCTAGTTGTTATAGAAGGTATTGCCCCATATTGAAAGAATGTAGGCCTGCGCCAGGAGGGGTGGGGATGGACCAGGGCAGTCCATTCCTGCTGACTTTCATAAGGTCAGATGTGAGGGGAACCGGATGGGTCCTGGGAAGAGTGAACTGGGATAGAGGCCGCGTGGGATCAGCCGGCTTTCTCCAGAGGGGGTCCTTCCCTTGGCCCATCCTCAGGGCCCACCGTCAAGACAGGTAGGGCCAGCCCCGGCTGTGTGGGGAGGACAGACTCTACAGCGAGCCATGCAGGAGGGTGAAGTCTGCTCAAGCCCTCTGCCCACCTTCCCTGCGTGCCCGGGACAGAGCTGGGACCTTCTCTGTGTTGCTAAGTCTCCACGGCCCTGAGTGTCCCTCCCCAGCAAGCCCCTTCCCCATCCAAATCCTAGAATCCCAATTACCCCGAGTTAATGCGGGCAACTCCGGCCCCACCCACCACCTCAGGATTTGGTTCAATTCACTGCCCATTGTTTCTTCTTTCTCTTTTTAAACCCTTTCTTCTTTTCCCACGCAATCGCAATTTGCTATAGAAAACAGATAAGCGGTGTGTGTCCCCATACACCCATACCCGTAATCCCGGCTCCGGAGATAACAATTGTTAACGTCTAGCTGAAAACACGCCCAGGCTTGTTTTAAATGTTGGCTGCTTTCTGGTGTTGACTCCCTGCTCTCCGGAAGTACAACGCAGGACCTAATAGCCTCTCCTCCTCCTTTCCGTCTTACTTCCGAAGGTCTGTTGATAACCTAGGTGGTCAAGATGTGCGAGGAACTGTGTTCGGCCCTGTGGATTCCCAAGACAGACACGACGTAAACCCTCAGATGCTTGTCCCCTAGGATGAAGGGACAGTGACATCTGACACTCTAAGTATGCTCCATCAGTCGTCACGGTCAGTGCCTTACAAGAGAAATGCATCCCAGAGCTACGCAACCTGTCTTCGTCCTCTCGGGCTGCTCTCACAAAGAACCACAGACAGGTGCCTCGTAAACAACAGGAATTGATTTCTTACAATTCTGGGGGCTGGAAATCTGAGGTTAGGGGGCCAGTGTGGTTGGATGAGGGCCCTCTGCTGGGTGTTAGTCTTCTCGCGTCCTTAGGTGGCAGAAGGGACAAGGGAGCCCTCTGAGGTCTCTTTTATAAAAGTCACAAATCCCCTTCAAGGGGGCTCCACCCTTCTGACCCAATCGACTCCCAAAGGCTCCACCTCCCAATACCATCACCTTGGCCAATTAGCTTCAACATACAGATTTGGGGGGGGACACTTTCAGACCATGCCACCCCTTTACGTGGCCATGTCAGGGAAGCTGTCGCAGGACCTGAAATGAAGGGCAAATGGCCCTTGTCCAGAGAAGAGGAGGGGCTCCAAGCTAGGAAGGACAGAGAGAAGCTGTGGTATGTGCCCTATTGAATCGCTTCTGAAGACTCCAGAAGAGTTTCTCCAAATGTCTGTGGGGCGATGGATGTGGAAATCACATGGCCACTCGTTAAAAAAGAAGTGTCCTAGTTTTCACACCCGACACCCTAAATCAGCCCCTTTTTCTCTTTTAACAATTGCAGGCACTGGGATACACACCCAGGTTTGAAAGCCGCAGCTCTGGGGGCCACTTCTTGTGCAGATGGCCTGAGTTCTGCTGGAGCACAGTCTGGTCATTCCAGAACCAACCCCACAGGCCCCACCTGGGCAGAGAGGTGTTTGTGAAGCCTGGGAGAGGGCGTGAAGGTGAATTACTGCATTTTATCAACCATGTGGGCACATCCCTGTCTCACATCTTAACATTTCTGAAATCGGGATGAACTTATAGTCAAAGGCAGGTAATAATTTAACTGACAGCATTTTCTTTCAAACAGTTAACGGCATGTCCCCTAGGTTTGTCAGAATCCGGTGGTCATAGTTCCCCGCTGTCCCGTAGCCTCTCCTCCCTTGCTCAGCCTAGCACACCCACCCAGTCTGAGCTCAACATTTCCAGCCCTCTCGGGAACACCCACCAGCGAGAGTATTCTATGCCCTTCGGAATGTTCTCCACCATGCTGTTAGACCACATGAGCAGTGCCACCTGCCACAACTTTCTCCCCCTGACATCTCTAAATGTTCTCTTGGGGCTCCTGTTTCATTTTTGCCTTTAGTCATGAAGTCTGACATAAAAAATAAAAGACTTTCAGGGACACATCTTCTTCGATAGAGATATGTCTATAAATACAAATCTCCATAACCAGAAAGGGGTTCGGGGACCTTTCCTTGCAATGTTTAAAGGCTGAGACCATTAACTAAAAGGACAGAATATTCTGCTGTAAGACCTGCTATCTGAACTGCTCAGAGATCTGCTCTGGTTCCCTTGTGGTAAACTGTAAGATTTCTAAAACCGCGAGTCTTGAGCAGGAAAGTATTGGCATAAGCCCTTCTTGGGACCTTTCCAGCAAGGATGAAGGAGCTCATGCTGCTCCATCCGTCTCCATGGCCATGGCCCCAGCCCTCCCTCTGCCTCAGTCTCACCCACCAGCTGCCCCCCGGGGGACTTTCTCCTAAGGACTGTTGGGACCTCGATGAAGACAGTCCAGAGTTCAGCCTGTGTCTCCGGGCAAAAGGTGTGATGAGTGTCCACAGGAGAGTGGACAAGGACGAACGCAGTCTGTTGTTCTCAGAACCCAGAAATCTGGTATCTCCACTCCTGTGTTGGCCACATTTGCTCATTGTAAGTACCAAGAGCGCCAACATGGCAAAACCATTTCCTTCACCTGAGCGTGCATCTCCTAGAAAGCAAGGGTTTGCATTTATCAGACCCCAAGATTGCACTGCAGGGGTAGTTGCTTATGTCTGGTCCTTTTGGCTTCATGGTTGCTCCCTTCTTGGATTAAAGGCACTATTAAAAACTCTCCTTGGTGCCAACATGTCTAATCTTTCATGAGAATAAATCTTCAGGGCTGCTCGTGGAGTTCTGTCTCAGTGCTTTCCATAGAGACCTGGAAGGCACACCACCGCTCTGTATTGTGGCTGCCGAGCACCCATCCACCCTGGGGCTAGCAATGCCTGTAGGTGGTCTAACTGTGGCAGAGGCTGCTGGTTGCCAGTCAATAACGATCGGTCTTCTCTTTATTACTAATAGAACTTTGATTTTATTCAGAACCACGTTAGAGCCCAGTTAGAAGGAACTACATTTCCCAGCCTCCCTTGCATCTAGTTTGACCATGTGACTGAGTTCCAGCGAATGGAATATAAGCAAAAGGGCCCAAGATGCCCTGGGAGTCTTTTAAAGGAAGCTAACTCATTTGGAAGGAGCATCTTTCCTCCTGTCAGCTCCCTGGAAAGTGTTCGAGATGGCTGGACCGTAGTAGCCATCTTGGACCATAAAGTCACCTTGAGGATGGAAGCCACCAGGAGAAAGAGGCTGGAACAGAAAAATACAAGGAGTTGGCTCCCCAATCACCATGGTGCTGATGATGCAGGATTTCTTTTCCTCTGGTGCCCGTGGTTCTTGGTTACACCACTTCGAAGAAAGAAAGGGTAGACCAAAGAGTGGTGGGCAGCAGACCAAAGTTGATTGAGTGATAGTACAAAGTTCCTTGAGCGGTGGGGGGTCAAGAGGGTTGCCGCTGGAGTTTCTAAGTCTAGGGGTTTTGATGGGCTTGTTGGCGGGACTGTTTTAATCTGATGAACCCTCCATGAACCCGTCACCCAATCAGGCTTTTGTCATTTACTTATCACATGAGAAAGGGTGGAGGGCTCCTTCCAGGGTGGTGTAAAATCCTTCTAAGGATGGTTTCCTTTTAGGGCATGAGGCGGGGATGGGGCTTGTCCCTGCCTGTCTTTCTTCCAACTACCCTGCATTACTGACAGGACAGCCTGCCTCCTGACTCCTTTGAAATGTGAGAGAAATCAACTTCATCTCATTTAGGCCACTGTTCTTTCTAATTTTCTGATGTAAGCAGCTGAATCTGATCTTAACAAACGCACTTGGTATTGTAAGCTGTTGCCTTTGGGTTTCCTAGCTGGAGGATCATTGCCTCTTTCTCCTGGGAGGCCGCAAGCTAAGCTGAACAGCATGGACTTCAGGTTCGAATCCCTGTTCTACGGCTAGCCCCGTGCTGCAACTTGCATCTCTTCTCTGTACCTGTTTGTCTTTTGAAAAGTGATATGCCTTAAATTAGTGCATGCAACATACCTGTCACACTGGAGGGACCCCCCAATGTTAGTTTCCTTGTCTTCCCCTCATCCCCATGTTGAGCATTTTATTTTTCATTTTTTTTCAAGATTATTTATTGTCAGAGATAGGGAGACCACACGAAAGCAAGCGAGCACGCACAAGCAGGGGAAGCGGCAGAGGGAGAAGCAGACTCCCCGCTGAGCGCGGAGCCCAAGGCGGGACTCGATCCCAGGACCCTGGGAGCATGGCCTGAGCCGAAGGCAGACGCTTCACCAACTGAGCCACCCAGGTGTCCCGAGCATTTTGTTTTAAACATTCAGCAGAAACACTAGGTAACTGCACATTTGAGTTTCTCTCTCCATAGGCTGACCCTGCCATCAGAAGTGGAGAAGCACCGGTAGGGTTAGGCTAGGTAAAAACAGCCACAGGGAGTGCGGCGGGGGCGCAGGCCAGGGGGAGGGAGCGGAAAGAAGAAGCGACTGGAGTCCCCCTGTGATCTGGTAGAAACCTTCTCACTCGAAGCACAGCAGGACTCTCCGGCTGAAACCAAACCAGAGGCCCACTGGACCCGGGGAGGGCGCATGCTCCCAGTTTTCCATGGAGCTGTTGTCCCCCAGGGCTAAGCGCTGGGGTGACTGGCGGCATTTCCAGCCTGCAGAACAGGAGCTGACCACCTGGGGCAAGTTTCCTGTGTGGGGTAGAAGCGGAAAGGCCAGCTTAGCTGGTGAGGCACAAACATCTCCAAACCCAAGTGCATTTAAAAGGACCCAGAGCAGGCCGACTGTGAGAAACGTGCTCTCCGGGGCCGCTGGAGATGAATGCTTCGGGCTGCCAGCCAGGCCCATAAACACCCAGTGCCCGGCCCTAACAGAAGAAAAATAGGCTTGGGAGAATTCAATACTGTCAGTCTCTTGGCTGGTTCTGAACTACGGCAAGGGGGAGAGGAGTAAGATAAGTGACTGGAACGGGAAATGGACCACCCTGGTGAGAGAAATAATGGCAGGGCCCCCAAGCCCCGCGATGACCCGGTCCTCAGGCCGGACAGCTGTGGTTTCTACATCATTTGACTCTTGAACCCTCCTGGCGGGGCAAAGACCCTATGGATGTCTAATTTTGCCAAAAACATAGCTATATAATCTTAGAGTTGGAAGAGACCGGTTAATTGAGTTCAATCCCACTTCTCCGCTTGCGAAGTGTTCCAGAGAGAGCAGGGGAGGTGGCCAGACTCACAGCTAGTTAGTGCAGTCAGGCCCGGGACGGGTCCCCCGATCCCCAGGTTGTGTGTTTCATCTTAGAGCCTTGATTCGGTCAAGGGACTTGTTTTTCAGTTTTATTTTCTTATGTGGATTCAATTACCAACCAACTGGGAATAGCTCTTACTTTAAAACCCGCGTTTGAACATGATCCGAAATTTCAGACTACTGAGAGGGCCCTGGAACCCTCGAGTGTGGAGACCCCCACACGTGGGGCCGAAGAAGGAATGAGGACAAGTCTGCAGAAGCGAGTGGGGAAGAGAAGGAGCTGAAGCTGGAAAGAAGGACCCAATCATTTTTTAAAACTCACAAACGACAGCTTCCAGGGTTCCTGGGCTACTAGAAATCAAGGGCCTGACGGGATACCGAATTTGGATCTGCTTCCGGAACCGGGACGCTAGAAACAAGGAGGTGCATCCCTGTAAAAGCACGAAGGCCTGGCTTTGCAAACCTGCAAGCTCCGCAGACAAGCATTTTCCCCGCACCCTGTAAGGTACAGGTCTACCTCCATTTCCCACTCACTGAACACCCACAATGCGGGCCTTTCTAGATGTTTGGTTCTTACATTCAAGGAGTAGGAGAGGCGGATGGGGAAAGCAGAGACCGGGGCGGGGACACGGGCGAGGCCACTTGGCTAATAATGGAGCCCAAATTCAAACCTCGCCCCCAGATTGACCACAGGTCTCTTTCTACCCTGTAGTGAGTCTTTGTGGGAGATGGAAGGGGAGCTTCAACACCCAGGAAATACTCAGTGGGGACCAAGGGGTGCTGGAAGTCCTTGGACGGCCCGGCCCAGTGTTACGACACCATCCGAGCGGCAGCCGGTGCGGGGACCAGCCCTGCACCCACAGCCGAGGACAACAGACAGAAGTACTTTCATGCAAAGTGTTTATTCAGAATACGTGTGCTACTGAGCAGAGCGGCCATCCGCAACTGGCGAGTCTCGACATCGTGCAGACGCAAGAGCTCCCTGAAACATTCATCTGTGCTCCCCCGCATGCCTCCTCTTCACCGCCTTCTCCTCTCGTCACCTTAAGGCCTCTGGTGCTGCCCGACCTGGGGGCGATGACCCGCAGCTGGCGATCGGCTGCTACCCGTGGGTCTTTTCCCGGGATCCTGGGATCCTCTCCACCTGCCCCCTTCTGTATTCATGGTGCCCGAAGAAACGAACAGATACAGAGTTTCTGCGGGGTTACAGGGCTTTGTATTCACCACATTTGGGAAGTTCTTTCTTTTTCCCTTCGAGATGCCTCTGCTTGGCTTTCCTGACAGACCTGAGCGCGAGGGCTCAAATTTCAGCTGACCCAAGCGGAGAGTCATTCATTGATTTTTATAATCTGTAGGTTACTGCTTTTCCCCCCGGCTGGGACATATGGTTTTCATTTCTAATTTCTGCCATATGCTTCTCAACTTGAACTTGCTTTGGTCTCTCTCTTGCCCTGTGACAGTGAGTGTCACACGTCGGCCCTGCCACGGGGTGGGGTGAAGCGTAGCAGGAGAGAGAAGTCTCGCTCCTTTGGCTTAGCCGCAAGCCCAGCAGAGGGGCTTCTGTAGGGAGAAGGGGATGATTACCTTGTGGGGAGCACTTCCTCCTCACCCCCCCCATCAAAGCAACGGGATGAATGGTCCGGTCCGGACTGCCTGGACTTGCCTTTGGGTTCAAGTTTCTGTCACTGCGCAGAGGCCACAGAACAAGGACCTCCCTGTGTTCTGTAATAAACAGAACTGTGACAGGGGCTCTCAAAAGTCAAAGCCAGGAATCTGCAGGCACTCTGCCCGCCTCTCCGCACTGCTGATGAACCCGAGGGCTGTTTCAATGGGCAGCTGGCTAGACCATCTTGACCTTTTGAAGAGGCCTCAATCTGGACTGTAGTCTTCACCACTTTTTTCTTTTTTTTAAACAAAGTGTGAAGGCTGGGGACCTAGTCTCCCTTTCACCTTATTTTACCATCCCCCTCCTTCTTCGCTTGGTGGGTCCCAGAGTGGACCAACCCACACTCCTGGAGCAGGACCTCCCACCATGCAGACTCTTAAAGGTCACTTGGAATCTGTCTCTTAAATCCTGTCCTGAGTAGCAAGTCCCCTCCCACAAACAGATGGACAGAATCTGTAGCTAAAACAAAAGGAAAAGCAAATGCGGAAATGCCCCAGGCCTGCAAGCCGAGCAGCAGCGGAGCCGCACTCCCAGGGCACATCCCATCCCTCGAGCACGGGCGGATCTGGCAGAAAACGGCCCGGACGCGGCAGGAACCGCCCTGCGAGACCTTAGGAAAGCGGGAGCGTTTCTCCGAGCCCGGCTCTTTAGGGAGTGAGAACTCGGCTGTACTGGTCACTCTCCAAGAGCTGCTGACCTGACACTTCATTGTGTCCTATTTCATCATTTTAAACAAAGCAAAACAGCCAAGACACACACACACACAGTCTTTGGGGGGTCACAGATGAAATGGTGGCTTCATCGTATTTTCCATCGGTCCTTTCTGCTCCGAGCTGGGAAGTCGTCGTGTCAACAGTGGGTCGGCTGCGCCCTTCCTCCTCAGAAGCCCGAGGCCAAGCCGCCACCAGCGTCTGTCATCCTGCTGCTGAGAAACGCGGTCAGGGTCTAGTTCCGGAGGCATCTGAGTTCACACGTTTGAACTTCCATTGACCACAACACTTCAACCAACAGTCAAACAGAAGAGGAGAAGCTCAACTTAGGATTTGCACATGGATCAAAACCTTCACCTAAGATTCTAGTAAGGAAACCAGGATCTCAGCAGCTATGTTTTCAGGGACACTTAAAGAATTCCATGTGACAAGCGACACAGAAAAGCAATCTGCAGACACACGCAGGACCTGTGCCCCTGGGCGGGCAGGTTTCTGCGGCCTGCAGAAACATAAGGTTGAAAATGATACAATGAAGAGACTTGGTTTTCGGTAATTTCGAAATTTTCTTCACAGCAAGGTAATTAGAGCTCTGTTACCGTCATGTTTTCCCTTCTTTTGTAAATCAGAAAATACAAATACATTTCATGTGCAACTCCTCACATAATGTTGAGTCCAAATGGTCAAAGGTAGAACTTTTAATTTTATAAGCCCCAAATTATGAAACACCAACAGTTAGCATACGTACAAGAAAAACAATGACAAACACAAGATATGAGAACTTTTTTTTGTTTCCCGGCCACAAATAATAACGGAGAGTTATATATGCATGACAAGTAGTAATAATAAAAGAATAATTAGCATTAAGTTCAAAACTTCTGGGAAAGCTATTTTGGATTAGAGAATGTATTATTTACCTCAGAATGTGCAAGCTTGAAAGTCAAATTGCCAAAGTTATCACCCCCCACACACACCAAGAGATTTATATACAGGCTGGAATCCAGAAATCAAGGTTCAAAGTATAAATACTGATAATTTCGACGACACTCAGAATGGTATCAGAACGACGGTACAATTTAGAATAAGAACAGGAAGACTGCCCTATTTTGCTTCATGATATAGGTAGGTACCCTATTTTTTCTCTTCAGGGTCCTTTTCTTTTGAGGAACAAGCGAAAATTTAGTGATTTTGATTAAAAGAAGTTTCTAGATGGGATCACCAAACAGAAGAGCAAGTCAGACCGGAGCTCATAGATACGTATAGCATGTGTCTACGTGTGTATGTCTGCACACGTATACCTTCTTCCATTTGCAGCGGAAGGAGGGAAGCACACCCCACCGAGACCTCCAGGTTGGCCACCCCCGTCTGGTGCTAGCAGATGACTCGAGTGATCCACCAACTATAACAGAGTCACTGACCTCTTCCCCATTCAGTGTTTCCTGGGGAAAATTTTCTGCCATTCCAAATGCTGAGACTTGGCCCATCTCATTTGCTGGGAGAGCAAGAGCCTACTCCAGCTTTTCGCAAGAGCCAAAATCTGGAAAAAAGGAAGAGTCAGAACCAAGAGTGCAGATAAGGGTCTTTGAAACGATTGTTCAGAATTACTTAGATTCTGTGTTGTTTATTACAGTCCAAAGACATGAAGTTCTTATGAAATAAAGTCATATGGTACAGATAAAAACGGGCCAGTCAGAGTTGTTTGCGGGCCAAACTGCAGACCACCCAACAGTTCACATTTTAGGAATTTGAAACGTCTAAAAATAGATAAGGTGGTTTCTCAAAGAAAAAGAGAGAGAGAAACAGAGGGAAAGAAGGAAAGAAAAGGGAAGGAAGTGGGAAGGAAGGCAACAAGAAACCATTCCGGAAGTGTTAGCTAACAAGATACCTTCCTTCGAAAGAAGGGGCAAACACATAAAAATGCATCCGATTTGCGCCGGCTACGCAGGAGTAAGACAAGTGGATACACAGGCCTCGCAGTACTTCTGTATTGGCATTTACATAATGTCTCCGGCACTTGTAAAAAATATGCAGAGACTAATAATTAAGGATCATTCTAGATAAAAATACAATTATTTCGTAAAGGGGCACGGGGCGGCGGGGAGGAAAGTCTGGTCTCAGGGGAGCTCCCCACAGACACACCGAGATGAAGCTATGTTTTTGGTAATTCTAGTGGATATGGCAGCAAAAATTGTTGTAAGGTTGTCGGCTGGTTTTGAGCAGGTTATTTTCAAATACCACCTTACAGCTACATTTGCAAAAGCATCTTTGTGAAAAGTTCGTTTCGTTAACCCTGTAAAATGTCTATACGGACATCTCTTTCTAAGATAAAAGAAAAGGAGCTGAGCTGTGAAGGGTAAGGGATGTGGGCTTTAATAGAAACGCGAACCCCTTCTGGGCTCCTCTCACACAAAGGGATACAGACTCTTAAATAAAATAATACTTCCTTAAAAATCTGCCACCTCACAATTGTTTACATCATAGAAAAATAGCATTTTTTTGTAAAAAGAAATATAGTTACTTTGTTAAAATGGTCTATTTTAAACCAGCAATTATTTTTCATATAAAGAATTTCGAAACATCCATAGGGAACATAAAAATAGATAATACTGAGGGCAAAGCAGAAGATGGCATGTTTGCGAATGATCCAAGTATTTCATCGCAGATAAATAATACTCTGAGTACAGTATGGTACAAGTTTTAATCTTTTAGGAACTTAAAAAGATATTGCTTTTATTCTCTGATGGCAAGTTACTTATATAGACAGTTACTTGCAGCAGCAGAAAGCCAAATTGATTAGAAACGGGTCGTATATACCCATCCCACTTCCCCTAAACTCAAAGTGCTGGAACGCCGGGCAGCTGGCCCAAGTCCCAAACTCCTTACCGCGAGCACGGCCCACAGGCCGTGGAGAGGCCGAGGGGGATTTACGACATTCACAGTCCTTTCAAAATCATTCCCGTTCGCATTTTCACATAGAACCGGATTAACACCAAACTATTTACCAGGCTTGGCTAAATCCACCATTGTGCAGAGTTTATGTGACTCCTTTCTAAACGGAGGTATTAACTCTTCATATTATGAAAACAGATGGTTTCAACGGACTACTGCTTTATTTCCACAAAGTGATTCTGTAGGGACGAGGAGTTTCTTGGTGGCAGTGGGAGAGGCTGTGACCGCGTCCAACAAGCCAGCAGGCTCCAGCCCACACGCGGGCGAGCCAGGCAGACAGGCCAGACGGGACGACACCCGGTGAGTAAAGTCGAGCAATCTCGCGCTCCATGGGCCTCTCCTCACACTCTCTCCACTCTGCTAGGGTCATAGGAATCTGGGGGAAAGCGGAGAAGGAAAAAAAAAAAAAGCAAAACAATTAGTGGTATATTCAATTAATGTGTTTTCTGTTTAATCCTCAGACCATAAACAAGTACGTCGAGGGAACAAAAAATCCACAAGTGTAAAGTGAATGCTTGGACATTTAAACAATACTGATTTCAATGAGGAGTAAGAAACTATCACCAAAAGACGGTTTTAAAAGGACACGTATGATCATCACCTAATCACAGATGGAAACATGTGAGTTGCTTAGTTTATGATAGTCCTTTCCTGTTGTCCACAGCAGAACAGGGGACATCAGTAACTTTAAACGCAACACTGGGAAAGCAGCAGTGCTATGTCTGGCTGATACTAAGGATATTTTTCTTTTTCTTTCTTTCTTTTTTCTTTTTTTTTTTTTTGTAAATTAAAACTCTAACGAAATCTTGCTTTAAAAAAATCCATCTTTGTGGGGCACCTGGGTGGCTCAGTCAATTGAGCGTCTGCCTTCAGCTCAGGTCATGATCCTGGAGTTCAGGGATCGAGACCCACGTCGGGCTCCCTGCTCAGCGGCGAGTCTGCTTCTCCCTCTGCCTCTGCCCCTCTCCCCACTCGTGTTCTTTCTCTCTTACTCTCTCTCTCTCAAATAAATAAGTAAAATCTTTTCTAAAAAATGCAACTTTGTGATCAAATGCTATCCCTGGAAGGCTTGAGGACCCTGAAATCCTGACCACTTGACCAGCAACGAGAGGCCTCCTGTCCCTGACTGCCACCAGCCAGCAGACAGGCCCCAGGACGCACATGGATTGGCAGCACCCTCTTCTAGGCCTTCCCATGCAGCCGGGTGTACGAGCCTGGGCCACCAGGCTGACACATTCCTCAGCCCACACTGGAAAATCCCAACCTGGGCCCAAGTGAGCAGGGTTTCCAAAACGGGGCATCACACACAAGATCAATGGTCCGAGGCTGCCATCAAGGCTGCAGTTGGGTGCTGCTGAATCTGACCCCGTCGGGACTCACAGATCTCTGGGACCCGGGTCAGCCCCGAGCTCACCTGTGTGCCTCCTACAGTCAGAATTTCCTGCCACCGCAGCTCAAAGGTGTCCTAACTGTTTAAGAGAAAACACTTGCGGGATCTAGGAGGATTGGTGGAATCTGACAGTTATAAACACTATGGCGAAACAATCTGCTCAAAGCTGTCTGGACCACTGTACATGACGAGGGCCATACAGATCCCAGTTTCTCTAGCAGCCGAACGTTCGACCCCGTCCACACCGTCTCAACTCAGCCACGACTGGCTTACGATCCATACGACAACCGTGACAATGAGGACCGTGCTTGCTGCGCGGAGTCGGACGTGAGAAACCAGACAGGACATGGTGCCTGCATGTAGGAAAAGCAGCCTGCCCCGCCTCCAACATGACTTGCTGCGCCAAGTGCCCACGTGGCTAAAAGCAAGCGGGGCTCATGCGGGTCCGCTGCCTTCTGGCCTTTTACCCTTGGCCACACCCGGTGTGACCACACAGGCTCCCAACAGCTGAGACTGCATTTTTGTGCTCAGTCAGCCTCACTTGGTGCGGATTCCCAGGGGGACCTCCTCTGAGCAAAACCACCTTTTTCTCCACTGGAAATGGGGTGGGCGGCACCCCAGAGCCTGCCCGTTGAAGCTAACGGCCCAGAGCCAGGGAGCCGCGGAAAGAGCTCTGGAGGACAACCGGCTCCTTCTGCGGATCGTGGAGGGTGTAGGTCCAATAAAAATACAATATGAGCCACATAACGTTATTTTACAGTTTTCTAGAAGCTGTGTGAAAGCAAATAAAAGGGAACAGATGAAATTAATTTTAATAATATACCTTATTTTGCCAAATATATCCAATCATCATTTCAACAGGTAATCAATATAAAAATTGAGAAGCTTCAAAGAAATTTAGGCTAAGTCTTTGAACCCTGGTGTGGAGTTTACACGTGCAGCACCTCTCAGTTTGGAGGAGCCCCACTTCAAATGCGCAAGGACCCACATGTAACCAGGACCTACCATCCCGGGCAAGCACAGGTGTAGAGGACAGAGAGGTTCCACCGAGTCGTGAGAACCCCGGTTCCGGTGGGCAGTATTTCAGCTGGAGACCACTCACTAAGGCCTACCCTTGGGGTATTTGTGCATTAACACGCTCGAGCGCTATTAACCTTGCAGCTGTGCCGACATCCAGCCCCCCGCGAGCAGCACTGCTTGGCACCTCCCACCCTCCCGGATGCGCCCCCTCCCACCCCCTCCCCGGACCTGAAGCAGCCTCTCCGTGTTCGCCTCCTGCACCCACATGGATAGAGTCTGCCGCGGCGGCTGATGGAACCGGCAGGCTCTGAACACCACCAGTGCCTGGGCTTACCTTCCAAACTGGAACACGGTCCATCCAGCAGAGACGGAATTCCGTCACCCGAGTTAGCTTTGAGGTGCTGCCTTCTTGGCTAGAGGCCCAAAAGACCACTAAAAAGATGTCAGCTGAAAGGACCACCTCTAAGTTGCAATAAAGGTACTTTACGATACAATGGGTACTACAACCCCGCACGGGTCACTAAGTTCTAGAAGGGTGTGTGCATGTGTGTATGCTGGGCAGGGGGATGTCACAGACATCTGTGGCATAAACTTATTTAACAATTCCAGAACAAGGGAGCGCCTCGGGGGGCTCAGGGGGTTAGGCGTCTGCCTTCGGCTCAGGTCATGATCCCAGGGTCCTGGGATGGAGCCCCGCATCGGGCTCCCTGCTCAGCAGGGAATCTGCTTCTCCCTCTGCCCCTCCCCCCCAGCTCATTTTCTCTCTCACACACACACATGCTTTCTCTCTCAAATAAGTAAATTAAATCTTAAAAAAAAAATAAAATTCCGGAACAAAATCTGAATCTAAGTGGGCCGTGAATTCGGGAGCGGTGAACTGGCTGCTGCACACCGGGAACGGGCACGGTGGGGTGGGGACGGAGAGCATGATTCTCATGCGTAAGATGATAAAATACATCAAGAGGAAAACAAAATCCAAGAGTTTATCAGCAAAAAAAGCAAGAGGGCTTTAGTCTAACTTGTGAAGCAACAATGAGGGGAAAAGGCAACTTATCTCAGTGTTTGCCCATCTCGATATGTGAGCCACATTCCCCTCGGAATGATTGTGAACAGGCCTGGTGACCGTCCCAGGAGGGGCCGAGGGAGGTTCACCGGAGCCCCGGCACGGGTACGAAATCGTCGCTGATGGCGTCCTGCTATGCAGTGACGTAAGAGGGCCAGAGCGAGCCGTGCAGCGTTCTGCCTTTAGATCTTGGGTCATTTTATTACGCACTAATAAATGCATCGGGTGGAGAGGAGAAAAAGCATTCTACTGATCGTCAATAACTATCATTAAAAAAAAAAGGCATCAAGAGCTGTTTCTAATGGCTGGCTAACATTAAAATTGGCATTATCCACATGTTTTCAGACACCTGTCCAACCCCATTCACATGCCAAATGATCAGCTAAGAAGTGAGGGAGTGCTTTACTGAACTAGAAGTTGTGTGTTATAAAATCCTCCCTGAACTAGGCGGGCTGTGGACTGAGACACAGAAGTCTTGACAAACCGGTGTTTTATTAGAAAAGGATTCGTCTCATTTAAAAATCCTTACAGTTCTCAGGGCGAGACAGGACTGAGGAAGAAACTCCTTTTAACTCACACTTAAAAGCAAGTGGGCATATTTTGGGTGGGAGGAGGAGGGACCAGGAGAGGAATTAGGCTGAAGCCTAATAAATCCCAACAGCTCAAAAAATGGGCCATGTGACACTTTTTTCCACCATTTATGGCAAGAGTTGCACACCCTTGTGTTCTCTTTCTTGGCAAAGACCGAATCTGTCAAGTCAGATGATCCAAGAGGGCCCTGACAAACGGGTTATTTCAATAATGTATTTTGTATAAGGAGTTGAACAACACTGGCTAACACTCCTAAGACTCATACTGCATTTGTGGGAAAATCTGAAAAGTGCCAAAGGGATGTTTGGTGGAACAAAAATTCTGGCCTTTTCTAGCTGAAACAAGTAATCGTGTCCATTGACTTTTAAACCCTTGGATTTCAAAGTAGGAAATGGGGGCGGGGGTGCTGGCTCATGAGGGAGGGGGCCCTGGGCCCCGGGTCAGTGAGGTCACACACACGGGGCGCAGTTTCCCCTTACTGTAAAAAGGTCTGAATGAATGATTCCAGGTCCCTTCCTGTCTGTGGTTTGTGATGCGGGCCTTTTGACATGCCCCTCCCTTCTTCTTTCTGGTCAGTTCTAGGGTACGCCATTGCTAGTTCCCCAGCCCCTGAAAAAATGCTGGAAAAAGAGACGGCTGTTTGCGAGGAGCTGAGAGGGTGCAGCTGTGTTTGGGGGAGATCCCCCGCCGCTGCCACTGGGGACCTGCCTCGTGCTTTGACCTGCAGCAGGACTGAAGGTGTTAAGAAGGGAGAGGCCCAAAGGCCCAAACCCTCTGTCCTGGGCGTTAGCACTCAGACCTTAGGGGGCCTTTGGGGACAGAGCTGGTGGGTGAACCTTTTTAGGGGTAGGGTGTTGAGGAAGTGCAAACTGCTCCTTTTACCTACTAAACCTTTTCCAAGTTTCATAAAAGGTGTGGTAGCAAAAGCAGAGAAAATGGGGGACAAAGGACTCTGGAAGGTTCGGTGTAAGACACAGCATCATGGGCTGGCTAGTTTCTATCATTATCTGGTAGGTCTGTCTGATTAGGTTAATAAAGAAGGCGGGTGGTCTGGGTGAACGCCTGTTTTAGGAGAGAGCGCAGAGCACCCACGTGACGGCCTCCTACAAGGTTCACCAAGGTTCGCACCGAAGCTGGAATACTTCACCTGTTTTCCGTTTTTTGGTGTTTTTTTTTTAAAGATTTTATATATTTATTTGGCACAGAGAGAGAGAGACAGCCAGCGAGAGAGGGAACACAAGCAGGGGGAGTGGGAGAGGAAGAAGCAGGCTCCCAGCAGAGCAGGGAGCCCGATGCCGGGGCTCGATCCCAGGAACCCAGGATCATGACCCGAGCTGAATGCAGACGCTCAACGACTGAGCCACCCAGGCGCCCGTTTCCCGGTTTTCCTATTCAAGGTAAGGGGCCCAAAATGTGTTTATAGAGATAACTGTATATAGTTGTTTCCATAGGCAATTTCCATAAAGATACAATCCTTCGCAATACACCACAGGATCTTGACTTTTAAGCAAAGCTTCTGGATAATTCTTTGTAAAAGGAAGAATCTTTTGGTACACTAATTCACAATCTCAACTTTACCAACGCAGGATTTTCCTCATCCACCGGCCTGGTGTTTTCTATACTCGGAGGACGCCCGCCTGCTCACCCGACTCCTCACCTGGGCACCAGAAGTCCTGCCGGATGGTCTTCTTCTCCCTCTGCGCCAACGGGGGCCCATCTTCTTCCAGCGAGGGGGCGCCCCCAGAGACAGAGAGGGGGTGCCCGGCCTTCCGCGCCATGTCCCCGGCATTCAGAGACACGGGGCCTCCAGGTGGCTCCCCGGGGCCCCTCTCAGCCTTCAGTCCCTCAGCCTCCTCCATGGAGTCAGCACTCCGGGAGCTCAGCAGCCGCATCCGAGACACGGAACTCACCTCTTTCATCCTCATCAAGCGGTCAGGGTCTGCTCGCCTCGGGGGCGAGGCCAGTTTCTCTTGTAAACTTTCAATCACTTTGGAAGTGCTTCTGAGCCTCTTTTCTGAGCCTGACACATTTGGGGTCCTTTCTATAAAATGGAACAGAGTGGACCTGAAGGGTGGTTTTGTCCCCATGTCCTTGGGATTGAAGGACTGGGACTCCTGGGGGGTGGGCTGAGGCTCGGGGCTGGGGTCCTTGCTGGGGACAGTTCTGTCCACGCTTGAGTGTTCAGCAGCTGGGGGGGCCCGACGGGCACTGTCCCTCTCCCCTACAAAAAGAGGGCTTTCGGTCCAGCCGCACTTTCTCCTGCCATAAAAGGCGTCCATGGACGCCGGGGGGTCATCCGGCTGGGCTGAGCTGGACTCAGACCCCTCCCCGGGGGCCTCCGGACCACGAGCACTTCCATCAGGCTCGGGGTGCTGGTTCTGCCCCATTCTCCTGGCGCCCGGCAGCAGGGACTCCACGGCCACCTCAATGCCCAGGATCCTCGCAGCCCTCGCTTGAAGGGACTCATTCGGGGGGATTTCTATTGCACTCGCTTCCCCTAAAGACCCATCCAACTTATGGGCACTCTGCTCCTGTGCGGGCAGCAGCCCCACAGACCTCAAGTCTGGGGCCGAGAGTCCTCGGGGTTTGCCGGCAAGAGAGAGAGGGAGCAGCGGGCTCCTCTCCCCTCCAGCCCCAGCCGTCCGAGGGGTTGGGGTGCTCAGCTCCCTGGAAAGGGAAGCATCGGGCAGGTCCTGACTTCCCTGGGGCGGCCTCAGCTCAGCTGCATGGGACGAGGGCACCGGGTTTGCGTCACTTGACCTAGAAGACGTCACTCTGTGCACAGGACCTGGGCTGACGGCTAGCTTGTTCATTCTCTGCTCGACGTCCTGGTGTCCCTCCTGCGTGACCAGACTTCCGTGTGCCCACGGCGAGGCTTCAGCGCCGCCGCCCACCGTCGTCGTGGGACCCGGGGGGGACTGAGGCAGGGCGCGGGGCCGGCTGGGCTTCTGCTCCTCGCTCCAGCTCTCAGACTTACTCTTCACTCTTCCCGGCCGGGCCCCGGGCTCCTCCAGCGCCAGCCTCTTTCGGGGATCCTCAGCTCTCCAGGCCCCGCTGTCTTCACCCCAGCCCCAGTTCTTGCCCATGGCATCGGCATAGCCTTCGCACGGCCACTCTGTGTCACTGTCCTCACTGCGACTGTCGCTGCCACTCTGACCGCATTCCTCCTCCTCCTGCAGCTCCTTGTTGAAACTTTCTAGCTGGCTGATCAAGTCCCAGGGGCGACGGCTAACGGGCTTCAGGAGAAACTGCCCGAACAGCTGCCTGCTGTTGCAGGGGCCAGTGGTCTCCCCCTTCACCACCTCGCCCCGGGACCCAGGGCTGGAGCCACGGCCTCGGCCATCCACGCAGGCCTGACCGGGCCCTGCTTTCGGAGCGGGTGCCTGGTGTATGCAGGACGTAGTCCTTGAGAAGGCGCTGTTGTTGGAGGGGCTGAGAGACATTTGACCTTTGAGGGGAGGGGCCTTTGGCCTCTGGTTCTGGTCACTGGAAGCTAACACCACAGGCACGTGAGGTTCGGAGGCCACGGGGTCTGAAAATCTGGAAGTCAGTACGGCTTTTGGGGACCCTCCCGC
The DNA here is from genome assembly GCF_023065955.2 of Ursus arctos. NCBI lineage: Eukaryota > Metazoa > Chordata > Mammalia > Carnivora > Ursidae > Ursus > Ursus arctos. The sequence goes on from NW_026622986.1 coordinate 8,680,821, forward strand.
CTTCTCGGCAGGGAGGGGCTGTGGGCTTTTGGCGTCCTCCATGAAAGTGGTTTGTGTTTGCTGATCTCTGTACTGGTGCCCTGGCCACGAGCCAGAATACTTGAGCTCTCTGTGTTTCGTAGGGTGAATGAATCTGAGGTCATTTGTTTGTTTGCCTTCTTCTGGTTCCCCCAGATCTTGTTTCTGGAACTCTGTTCTCCCAGCCATGCTTCCTGTGAGAGCCTGCAGCTCCAGGTCGGTGGAAGACATGCTCAGCAGACTTTGTTCTTGCAAAACTGTGCTCTTATCAAGCCCATTCTTTTTACCCGGGCTCTGTTTTAAGTCATTGTTGTTCGTATCTGTATCTGGCAGATGTGATTCGGATTTAACTGGGATGGAAACCAAACAAAATATCGTCTCGTTCAGTTTTTTCTTTGAACTTTTCTTGGTCTGAATCCCAGTTTCAAACTTCTTGAGCTTGGTTCGAGTTTCGCAGGTACTCTCGCCCTGCGGGCTCGGGGAGGAGGCTGGGCCGTCTGCGTGTCCGTGCCGGCCACCCCCCGCAGCAGGCCACTGTCCTCTCACGGCACCGCGCTCTCTTTGGTTGGAAAAGCCGCCGTTCTCTGCATCCCTGGGGAGGTGGCCCCACAGCCACTGGACACCGGCATCGGCGGTGGCGGAGCCCCTCACACTGCCTGGCGGGGTCATCACACTCTGCGGGCTGAAGACGGCGCCATCGTGTTGACCGTGTCCAGCAGCAGGTGCCCCGGCGGGGCCGGGGCTGGAGCTGTAGGACTTCCCATCAACCTTTGTTTCCTGACAGAAACCCTGGGGGTGGGCTAGTTTGAAATGTCGGATCCGGGGGTCGTCAAAGGGAATATACAGAACGGAGCTGTCGTAAGCGGTGGTGGGCCGGGGCTGTTGGGGGACCCCGCGAGGAGAGCGTGGGCTTGCACCAGACTCATTCCCGGCTCCCAGGGGGCCGGCAGGAAGCTGACAGCCGGCGCCGGCCAGCTCCATCGCAGGCTGCTGCTGACGGGGACCGCCACACACAGGCCTGGGTGCTGCCTCCTCCGCGTACGGGTTGGTGATGGGCTGGGGCGGTGACCGGTACGATGGCGGAGGCACGTACACCGGAGGCTCTAAGCCGGAGTCGGACGCACACAGCTCCAGCCTGGGCTCGTGAGCTCTGCTCAAGTAGGAGACGTACAGGTCCGCCTGCCGACTGTCCGGAGAATCACTGTTCTCCACTCCCACCCTGGAGTGCTGGGGAGAGTCGTAAGACGGGGGCTTCAGGGGCCGCCCAAACTTAGGCCGGGGTAAAGGGACCGAAGAGCCGCTCTTCTCGGGGTTCCTTGTGGGTTCCAAATTTGGTGCACAATTTGGGGGATGAAATGGCATTTTAGGAACACCTGGAAAATGTCCATCATTTAATGGAATGGGAATGTCCATGCAACTCAGGCTCTCAGGGGAAAGAACCCTGGGCAAGGACTGGGATTTCCCTTTGCTTTGGGAATTCAACGCCTGCTCTCCTTGCATGAATGGGTACAGATCTTGAAACAACTTCTCCCCGTCACCATCAGACATCTGCCGCCCTAATTTCCTCGGCTGGTTCCAGCTCTCAAGGCTTATATTCTGCCACTTGGCGGGTCCTGCCATTTTCAGCTCTTCTTCCCAAACTGCCTTCTTCATTACATTCTCTGTCCTTCCTCCAACTTCCCATGGGCCCTCCCTCATGTGGACGGGCAGACTGTGCGCTTGGGCCATTCCCCTGGCCTCCAGATCTTCTCGGTCCCTTGGCCCCAGCAGGCCACTGACCTCCTGTCCTCTTCTTCTCCAGTAGGCGTGGTCGTGAGCAGTCTGGGGCTGAGAGGACCACCTTAGCACGGGCTGATAGAACCTATAAAACAAAGAGGCACGGCAGTTATACCAGGGGAAGAACCACACAGAAGAAACAGGTGCTTCTCTGCTTCTGCGACTGGCGTTCCAAGTCAAACTCAGGTCAGTACTTCTGCAAAGTATCTTCCCAACCCGAGTACTTACAGACTTTCAAGAGACTATGTCCCACTAATTATGGTTGGAAAGCAGTCACAAGTTTTGCCACCAAGGGCCGAGGAGTGGCAGCAACAGGCTGCCCACAAGAACAGCAGGACGTTGGTGGCACTTGAGAGATGTCAAGGCTCTGAGAACATCGATGTGCCTGAGGGAACAAGGGTCAACTCGAGAGCAGTATTTCTCAAAGTGTGGTCATGGGCCACTGCGAGTCCACGCCCCGCTGTGTCCTGACCACTGAGCTCTCCTGGGAGTCTGTCTGGGAACCCGCTTTTCAGAACCCCACCCTAGGGCCGTGGTTCTTAACTTCAGCGTGGGCGGGAATCATGAGAAATTGTTGCTCAGGCACAGACTGCCGGGGCCCATCCCTGGCTTCGGATTCAGCAGTCTCAGGTGGAACTCCACAAAGTGTGTTTCCAACACGTCGCCAAGCAATGGGGTCCCAGGCGCCCCACTCTGAGAATCATCACGGCCAGTCGTTGTGAACCATGACTGCACGTTAGAATCCAGAGGGACTTCCCAAGTCCTGAGGCCCCAACATAGCCCTGCTCCATCACGTCCGAGTCAGAGAGGCGGGAGGGGGAGCCGGTAGCAGGGTTCAGCCGAGTTCCCACACGTCCCCCACAGCAAGAAGTCCCCAGTGCGCTCATTAAATACACATGCCACCAAGTCTCTCGGGTAAATCCAGGTGCCCACATTCGTAACGAGCACTCCGGAGGGGTCTCATCTTAGGTGATGTGGGAAACACTGCTCGGGCCGACTTGGAAACTGACCAGGAGAAGAGGGGCTCTGTCCGTGTGGCAGGACCCCCGGGCAGGCAGGAAATGGTCGTACCAAATGCCAGCCTGGTTCCGGCTTGCCACCCATCCCCTGGCCGCACATCAGAATTTCCTTGAGAGCCCCCTACTCTAGCCAGCAGTGCGACACCAGTATATTTCAAAATCCCCCCAAATGATTCTAGCACACACCCGGAGTCGGGACTCTCGGTTCTAAGGCCGCTGAAGGAGAGATCTGCTCAGAAACGGTCGGCTGCTGCTACGAGTGACTGGGGCTAGTTCCTCCATCAACCCGAAAGCAGCGTGGCACGCTCACCTGCTCTCATTAATAGACAATGTCCCAACTCCAGAACCACTGTTTGTTTTTGAAATTATAAAAGCAATATGTATTTGTTGTCGAAAATTTGGAAAAACAGAGGAAAGTACAAAAGACAAAAATTGCTTGTCAGCTTTCCACCCAGAGACAGTTATTTTGATAAAGATTGTCTAGTCGTGGTGTGGGTGAGGATGTGGATTTCCGGTAGCCTTGGTTCTCTGCTAGGGATCGGGCTTATGTGGACCCTTCCCCACAGAGTGCAGACGGCAGCTGACACTCCTGTGGCGTTACCATGTGCTCGGTCCGCTCTAAGTGCCTTCTGTCCATTAATGCACCCACGCCCCCCGAGACAGGAACTGCTGTCATTCCCAATGGACAGAGGAGGAAACTGAGGCACAGAAGGTAAAGAACTTAACACTAGCATGCACTTGGGCACTTATGCTAAGTGTCAGGCACTGTACGAAGGATGACAAATGAGCTCTAGTTTCACTGTTCTCTCTTCCTTTTACAGATAAGGAAACCGAGGCACGGAGAGGTTCGACACCTCTCCCACGTCGCACAGCTTGTAAGGAGTAAGGATACCTTCAAACACAGTAAGTGTGACCCTAAAAAAAGCCCATTCAGTGAAACATGAGAGACTATGGACTCTGAGAAACAAACTGAGGGCCTCAGAGGGGAGGGGGGTGGGGGAATGGGATAGACTGGTGATGGGTAGTAAGGAGGGCACGTATTGCATGGTGCACTGGGTGTTATACGCAACTAATGAATCATCGAGCCTTACATCGGAAACCGGGGATGTACTGTATGGTGACTAACATAATATAATAAAAAATCATTATAAAAAAAAAAAAGCCCATTCAGGTAGCCACTCTGTTTCACTTCTTCCAAAGTAATGCGAAATTCCTCAAGCGCCTAATTTTAATGGATGAATGGTATTGTATCACGGGGACAGGATTCCTTCAACCACTGCTGGGCCTCTCTAGATGACATCCTAAAACGCTCTGGAGAAACACTCTTGTTTGCAAACAGTAAGCAGGTCTCAGATTATTTAGAATAAATCCTTAGAAAAGGCATTAGTAGATCGGGGGCATTATGTGCTCTATACCGTCAAACCTGCCCTGAGATCCCGGATGCAATTTACTCTCCCGCCCGAGGTGCAGAGAGCCAATCTTGCTGAACCTTTCCCATCTCTGGTTGTTACAATTAAATTGTTTCCTTATTAGATAAGTGGAAATAACTCCTGATTAGTTTTAATTTGCATTTCATTGATTACTAGTGAGGTTAGCTTTTTTTTCCCCCATGTGCTCAGGTGTCATTTGTGGTTTCAAAGGATTTCGACAACACAGCCCACTTTTCACCTGACAGTGGAGTGAGGATGGTGGGAACGGGGGGAGATCTGGGGGTGAAAGCCTGGGGTAGGGGGGGATGTGGGGGAACAGCTGCCAGGGACTGGCTGAAGGGGAACCATTCCCAACACATGGGCAGAGGCTGCTGTTCCTCGGGAGCCCGGATGGTCAATGAACAGTAAACATCTATGATCATCTTCATTATTATTATTACGGGCATATCTTGCTTTGTTGTGCTTCGCAGATATTACATTTTTTTACACATTGAACGTTCAGGACCTCAGTGGAAGAAGTCACGGCAGATGGGGCGGAAACAGCAAGAGAACGAGAGTCAGAAGTGGAGCCTGAGGCTCGGACTCAGTTGCTGCCATCTTGCCGTAACACGTGAATGGACGAGCGAAGAAAGTGGTTTCTTGAGACGGAATCTACTCTGGTGAGGACACCATGAAGACTGTTGAAAGGCCAACAAAGAACTGAGAATATTACATAAACTGAACTGACGGAACAGCAGCAGGGATTGAGAGGATGTGGTCCAGTAGGGAAAGAGGTTCGACCGCGGGTCACCTGCTATCAAGAGTATCACAGCTCACAGAGACACTGCTCACGACGGGAAGAGTCGACCAGTGTGGCGAACCTCACTGTCGTCTTACTTTCAGAAATTGCCGCAGCCACCCCCCCCCTTCAGGAGCTCGGCCCTCCTCCAGCAGAAGGAGGATTCGCCGGAAGCTCAGATGGTGGTTAGCATTTTCAGCGATATTTAAATTTTTAAATTTTCTACTTTCTTTTTTTTAAGTAATCTCTACACCCCACGTGGGGCTCGAACTCACGACCCTGAGATCAAAAGTCGCGTGCTCTACCATCGGAGCCGGCCACGTGGCCCAGTTCAGCAATATTTTAGATTAAGGTACATACTGTGCTTGTTGGGACAGAACACTATCGCACAATTAATAGACGATGGTGTGGTGTCCGCGTGACTTTAACATGTACTGGGAAACCACAAAGTTCCTACCCAAACCCGCGCTATCTCCGAGGCGTGCCGTCATCGGTGCGAGTAGCAGTATTTTGGTCACGTCTCTGCTTCAAGTCCTGCCCCCACCTTCACCCCGGATAACTTTTTAAGCAGCCATTTAAAGCAAAACTGAGTTATGGGTTGAAAAAGTAGAAAATATTTAAAACCAGGCTGAGGTAAAGCATCGACCACGGAGCAAGCTAAGCGCTTCTGGACTTACGACTTACACAGAGTGGCAGCTGGCTTCACACCGGGCGTGGCTGACGGTCACCTGCGCTGGTGCTCTTGTTACCGAACTCATGTTCCGAGCACTCAGGGTCTCAATGCTCAGCAGGACCCTTCTTGGGGCAGGTTCCATAAGGACCGGCGCAGGGTGGAAGCCATCACGTGGGCCCTCCTTGCACAGCCCCGCTCCCGCCCCCACCCGGGTGGGCCAGCAAGTCGCGCCCCTCCCCCCCAAGCTCCAGGGGCCGCAGGCCCTTCCCCGAGGAAGTCCTCTGTGACTGCCCGTCCATCACAGATGTCCTGAGAAACAGCAGATGAACTGACTGCAGGCTCTTGGACTCTACGCACAGTCCAAGGGCAAGACCTAAGCACTGCAACTTAATAAGAAGTGACAACTGTCACAGACCCAATTCAGAGAGAGTAAAGAATCTCCTTTCTTGCCTCTCTTCTTCAGCAGATGGTGAGTGGGCTTTACACACCACACGGCTTTAATAAGCACCGTTCTTACTCCTCACGGTCCCATAAAGATTTTCCGGGGGCACCCGAACTTTATGGGAAAAACCACATTGTGTGGCTTTTGCTCACTTTCTCAATGGACAGTCTGGTTTCTCGGGAAGCGTGTGGTGCGCTCAAGTGGCAAGAGGCGGCGAGATCCCAGGTGCTGTTGGTCTACATACGTGCCATGAGCACGATCAGAAGACAAATAAAGGATGACATAAAAGGACCAGAATAGTCAGACTGTAACTATCTACATGAGTAAGTAGTCCTTTTCTTCCCCACCTAAAAAGGTTACATTGTATCACCTTAACTTTGTCAAAACTGCCCTAACTAACCAAAATGGCTAAGCATTCTGGAGTCAACTTTTTTTTATTTGTACAAGACACCCAAATCCCAATTTAAGGTAAATATATTAAATAATCTATATAACAGAAAATGCTAAAGAATCTATTTAACAAACACCAATCCTGTACCCAAGATGAGCCTGGCTCTGACAGGTCCAAGTGGACCCCACCTGGTTGAGCTCTGGTCCATTTCTCCCTCAGACAAGTTATCAAGCATGGATATCTACTGGCTTCTATATGTGGTGTCCGTTCTCTGCTAAATCGTGTGTTCCCTCACATGGCTTCAAGACCAAGAACAGATTTTCTCACACCTTTGAGGAAATGAGATGAGATCAAATTTTTCTTTTTAAAAAAACGAGAGCTAATAATTTACATCTTAAAAAAAGTGAACAATGGGACATTTTACAAAAACAAGCTGGACTCATTAATAATACAGGGTGGGGAAAAGATAAGAAAAACAAAATGGAATGTGAGAACTCAAATAAATTGTGTGGACAAGTTCAAAGAGCCAAGCGGGGTCTTACTATGGAGCCCCTGGGAGAGCAGGACAGAGGTGAGACGGACGTTACACTTGCTAACAGCCCCACGCCTTGTCACAGAGAAGAGATGTGATGTCAACCAAACAACTGATGAAAGCGGTTTGGAAAGTACCTGAAGGGGGAACGCATGAAAAACAACACGTCCGAAAGAAAAGAGGCGAGCCCATTCGCTGAGTATAAAAAAGCTGATGATGAAAAAATTAGGAGACATTTCTATCAGTACACGCATGACTCATTTTCAACACAACAGAAAATACGGTCCTTCTTTTTAAAAGAAGTACAAAGCCTACTTAGAACGGCAATATTTGACATGACTTGTAACCGGTTTCACGCGGTCCAGGACATCTTCTCGGTGGACTCCAGGGCCTTAGGAGGTGGACCAACTTCTCATCCAGGCACACGATAGCCCAGCTCTGCGTCGATACTGGTGGGCGTGGGAGAGATGTCCTCCCTCCTCCGTGAACAAAATCCTGCACCTGGGTCCTCAGGGGCAGCCCCCAAAGTCTAGCCGACGGTGCTTCCCGGTGGAGGTCCGGGTGGAGGATGGGAGGTCCCACTAAAGCACACTCCGGGTCCGAGATTTCTTCCAGTTGGCAAGCCTGCCAGCCTGGCAGATGCTGGGGCTGCCGATCGCCTTCCCGCCCTACTGGTCACATCCTACAGGATGTGGGGGACAGTTGTGGCACTCTGCCATGCTATTCCTCCAGAAGCCACTCCCTATCCCAGATGGGCCCATCTTAGCCAGACGCACAGTCTGAGCATAAGGTCACTTGAAGAGCCTCCCACTCCTCGAAGGAGAAGCTCTCTTCTTCTAGATCGGCAGAGGCACGGGGGCATCTCCTCAGAGTGACTCATATTCACCAGTCCCTGGGTGAGATGTCTGACATGTTTCTGTGATGGGGTCAGCCATCTCCTGCGACAGAATTTGCCCTTAATGCTCTCCCGGCCTGGAAGCCTGCAGTTTTATTTTTCAGTGTGCCTTGGTATATTCAATACACTATACTGTGTAAATAACCCGCTGACCCAGGGTAATAGAAAGGTAATTTTGGAAGGGGAAATATGAGGTCATGAGAAGACGAAGACTCACATACGAGGGGAGCGTGGAGACCAGTCAGAGAAGGGAAGGCGGCTCTGCAAACATTACGGATCAGTATCCCTGGTGAGGAAAAATTCCGTCTGAACAAGAATTGTGAGTTACTAGTCACCACCTGATAAATTTCTTAGCTTCGGAAGATGACGGAACAGGAGGGAAAGAGGAATTGGTGCTGCAGTCGGGCCAGAGGGAGCCCGGCGAACCCGTGTCCGCCCCCACGGAGGGCTGCTTCCAGTCAACGGCAGGTCATGGCTGTGGCTCCCACACCGGGCCACGGGGAGCATCGGTGGCTTTGGGCTTCTCCGTGCCCCACACGGAGGGTGTGGCAAGGCCCTGAGTGGGGCCTGAGCACCTGGCCCGCACGCCGGCTCTCCAGCCCGTGCCTCCCGCCGCATCACTTCCCTTCGCTTTGTCTCCGACTCTTCATTTGTACTCAAGGGATGGGAATAGTTCCTTCCTTTCTAAGTTTGTTGGGAGGGCTGAATGAGAAAATACATTTGAACTGTTTAGCCAAGTGTCTAACACACAATAAGCCCTTGGTTTTCTTTAAACCAGTATTACTATTATTAGCCCCATTAAAATAAATTCTCAGCAGCCGTCGATCATTTTGAAATTCTTTTCCTCGCGTCGTCCGAGGGAGGAGGTGAGGGGCGCAAAGGAAGGAGAGAAGAACTGAGTGTGTGTCTTATGTGATGATTATTTTAGATCCGTGTTGTCTTTTTCGAAGTCGTAATCAATGGGCCTTAACAATAACAGGAAATAACGATATAGCTGACTGTCGTAACAACACCCCGCCCCTCCGGTGGTGGCTGGTCTCTAAGGAAGAAGCTACACCCGCCTCCACAAGGATGATGGAGAACAAACCAATATTTAGTTTATTAAAACAAAGCAGGAAGAGCAAGCTCTGACCCATTTTTTGCACATAACTCCACTAGGTGAGGGAAATGCCGAATTTTCCCACTTTCTCTTTAATAAGGACATAGTTCTACCGTGAAAATGTCCTCACCAGTGCAGTCTACATGGTGTCGCCATTAACAATGAAGAAAAGCCACCCCTAGTTTCTTGCTTCTCTTTCGGGACCCTAACACCACCCCCCGCGCTCACGTGGACACGCAGGGAGCGCTCTCTGTGCCTCAGAGGCTAAGCTTAGAGCAGTGAGGAGTGGGGGAGGCAGCCACCAAGGCAGGCCAACCAGAGCCAGAAGGGGCTAGAAGGAACGAGCCCGCTGTCTGCGTAGACAGACGAGGACACAGTGCCCACCGTGAGGTACAGCAAGTACCTGTCAGTGCATCAGCTCGACTCTGGTCTCAGGCTCTCGGACCCTCATCAAGACCTCAGAGGTATCATCATCTCCAAGACAAAGTGAACTGGAACTACAGACGCACTCAGGGCTCTTTTTGGACCCATCTTTCATTTCCTTGCTACCCAGTGCCTCTCCCTTGGGAATCTCCTGGCTTCCTTAACGGACCCATTTCTCTGGCAAAAGAAGGAACTCAACTCGCAATTCTCCTCTTGACGCGCACCCAGCTGCCCAGACCAATGAAGCTTGGGGCTGTGCTGCTAGAGTCTTCCCATCAATTCTAGAGGCATCTCCTCAGCCTCATCGCTGTTCTTCCAGAAGGTTCATGTTCAGAGGGTAGAACCTGCTTCTTGTCGGGAAGCACCGGTAACAGGAAAGCTACGTGAGAGTGTGTGCAGGGGGGGAGACCACCTCCAGGCACTTCTGGACGGTGGCAGCGCTTAACAACGAGAACAAGGCACCTCGCAACAAGGGTCTACCCAAAAGACAATGGGAAACACAGGGGGCCGGAATCTTCCATGTCGTGTTCATGAGCTCACCAGCTCAAACAATCCGTACTTTCCTCTGTGAAGAGGTCAGAATAATACCACCTAATAATTAGGATATGAAGCAAGCAGCTAAAAGACAAATAATGTTTGTGGAAATATAATTTTGTAAAGAAAAAGAGATACATGGAAACAGACGTTCAACTTGAAGCCTTCCTTTTTGGAAAACCATTCCAAGCAGGCTACGACTTGGGAGAAGCTTAAAAAGCCTGTGAGAAGTGACTGGTTACCATATCCAGTAGCACCATCCAGAAAGGACGTTTGCTGATCAAACATAAACCTCCCAAGATGAGGCCCCGACCACATCAGAGACCCGCCTAGATGGCTACGTCTCTACTTAGTGACGCCTGCCGCTGATGACAAGACGTAATTGCGAGTTATTCTCATGGTTCACTGACAAACAGCTTTACCAGAATTCCTGGGGCCGAGCAGAGAAGAAACTATTACGGTATGACTTTCAGATCCAAACTCCTGCTATGTTAAGTTATTTTACAGCTTCCTCTGATTACAGTCTTTCAGCGGAAACACAGTGAGGAAACCGTGAAAGCCTGATAACGGCCTTTCACATATTTTAAAGGTAGCGAAGTATTATTCAATAATGGCTACTTACATCTTAAGCATGCAGTTTCCTCCATGTATAGATAACAGCTTGCTTTTCCCCTCTGCCCACTTCGTCTGTTCTCTCCTTAGTCTTGGTGCGTGTGTGCGCGCACACGCGTCATGCGTACGTGCTGGCAAGCCAGCCTCGGAACGACGGAGCATGTGCACCAACACGCGCATGTGCTCAACTCCGTGCAAGCTGACGAACTGAAGAACACTTCTCACGATCATCTTTGAGCCCGGATGTAACCGTAAGCTTTGAGCAGCCCCCTTTCCGTGTTGCCAGAAGGAGGACACATGTGCCACATACGACGCACTCGAGAAGGATCTGTTGTTGGCTATATGGCACAAACGAGGACCTACTTAAAATCGAGCACCAAATCATCTGATATGTAGAATGCTGTCTGCAGTTTTCTGACACCCATGGTTTTCCAGCTACGGACCCGTCAATCCCGCAGTGACTGACTACCAGTCCTGGGTCCTAGCTTTCTCATTCCCGCATCAACGAGGCCCCGCTCGTCTTCGTTCACTACCTCGGGTGCTCCGCGAGACTCCCCATGAGAGCCTCACGACAACCTGCCCCTTATCACTCGAGCGGGCTGGGGTCTTGCACCCGCAGAATCTACAAAGGAGGGAAGCTTTCCCCGCTGAGGCTATTCGGCCCCATGGGAGTTTTGCTGAGTCCGTGTCTGCTCCTCCCTTTCCCGTCCTCCCTGCTCGTCCCCCAGGAGGTAGTCGTGTGGATGAAGCCATCGAAACTGCCACCTCGCCTGCCCAGCCTGGAAAGTCAGTGCCCCTCCTTCCCACAAGGGAACCTCCCCAAACCAGCCTCGCCCAGGTCCTGTCACTGGAAAAACCTCCACTTCCCATCCCGTCTTATCCCAATGTTCCGAAATACTCAGCATTTCCACAACAGCCTTGGCACAGAAGTAGTAGGTTTCATCCAATTTATTTAAAAAGTTTTTTTGAGTGTTAATAAACGCAAAATTCTTTAACAGGAGTTAGCAAGACCAGAGACGAATTCGCAGTGGTGTCAGCTTTCGGGAAGTGACAGTCCTGGGGACCAGGAGACAGTGCTGGTAGAACACCCAGAGCGACTCGCTCCCCCCGGGGGAGCTGCAGAAGCCCTCAGCCTGATAGGAGGGGCGGCCGGTGGGAGCTAGGGAGCAGGGGCTAGGGAGGAGGGCTCTGGGTGCTCCCAGGCAGGGCTTGGTGCACGGGGAGCGCACAGTGGTGTGCCCAGGAGATGGCACAGGGCTCGGGCTTGGAGGAGGCGGCCCGTCGGGCCCACCCACAGCTGGGGGCTGACGTCGCAGGCAAAGGGGGCCAAGGAAGGGGCTGAGAGTCCACCTTTGGCACTTTCAATGCTCACGCCAGTGCTGACGCACACAGTGCCACACACTGGGGGTAGCCTGGGAAAGCGGGCGCGCTCTGCTCACTAATCCGCTGCCTGTGTACAAGGAAGAAGCGACTCGTGGTCCTGTCTCCACCACCTGAGCACAAGAGCTTCGTGGCAAGCCAGCGGGTCCCTAGCTCCCCACACAAGACTGACAGCGGTCAGTCTCTTCCCTTCCAGGGAGCTCGGTGGCACCTGATCGGGGAACAGTGCAAGCTTGAAGCACAGCCTCCTGGGCGCGCTGGGAAACATGCACACTGCATGTTTGAAAATCCAGTCCAGGCTCCATATTTGAGGGTTGTTTTTTTCTTAATTGAACTGCACCGAACCAGCCCTTACACAAGAAACGCCTTGGAAGCTGAGGTTAATTACCGAAGGAAAGACTGAGGTGCTCTCACTCTCAGCAGACATCCCCTATGTTCGAGGCGTGCGGCAGACGCCAGACAATACCGCCCTGACCACACACAGGGAGCCATAGCACCACGCATCTACTCCAGCTACGACAGGATGCACTCCCCATGCGGCTCCCGAGACAGGAAAGGGACGCAGCTGTGCCCTGAGAGCCGCTGCACATCCACGCATGCCGGGGGAGGGCAGGCGACAAGGAAGTGACAGAGGACAGTGCGGCAGACGGCAGCCGTGAAAGGAACTCAGAGAATCCCACGCCCCTTTCAAACGGGGACAGGCCTCACGTGGGGGGAGCTGGTCTGCGCCCGAGGCTGCTACCGCGAGGCAGCCACAGCCTGCCTGGCAGCCCAGGGCCTGAGGACCCATCCGGGCTTCCCTCTGGCTTCCCTCTGCTGTGGCACCGAGTGGCCCCTACGGAGTCACTGACATGCTCTGGGCTTCGTGTCCTCTGGCTATAAGATAAGGACACTGTTAACCTGCTATCTTACCAGAATAAAACAGACCACCCTTCTGTTGGCCCATGTGGCCTTCCCAACCACTCTGACCGCCGTCTACTCCGGGGAGTCTGTGGGGCGCTGAGGACTGGCCCGTGGTGTGGGGACACACTCTAGGGCAAACCTCAACCCTCCTGAGGCTTCCTCATTGGCTGGCTTGGAGTTCGGGTCCCCCCTGTCCCTCCAGACCCGGAGCCCAGCCCCACAGCGTCACTGTGTGGGACAGGCAGGCAGCAGGACCACAGCTGCACTGGTGGAGACTGAAGGCTGGGACCTGGCAGAGTACCACTGATTCATCCGGACTCAGAATTCCACATAAGCCAAAGTATTGTTGGGTTTTCTTTTTCTTCAACTTCCAGGCTTTAACTCCTAGCACCTATTTATTTCCTCTCGAGGCACTTTTTTTTTCCCCCTGAAAAGGAATTCTGCCTACCTTTCTGTTTGCTTCTCTGTTTGCCTCCTCTTTCCAGTTCTCTATAAACTACTAAAGAAAGAAAACATCTTTTCAATTCAACCCAGGAAGCCTTGCAGCTGGTCTCCGAGGCTCTGGGCACTGGCATGGAGTTTTGCAAACATGTATGCCTATTCTTTTTACCCTACAAGGCAACCTGCCATCTGAAAGCTACCCTACGTCTCATAAGTTAATCAGCCAACCTCAGAAACGGGGAAATGGCCAGATCTGTAAAGAACTTGATCATCTGTATGAAGACATCCAGTGCGACCCCAAGCTACTTATCTGAGCACTTTACTCATGACAGAAAGACAGACGGCCTGTAGATCTGATGATGCCTACCAACCTAGAGGCTGGGCTGTGGGCACTGTGGTCCTCAACAGCCTGTTAGCATGAAGGGACTAGAAAGTCCTGAGCAGGTTGCAGACGAGGCTGGGAGCCACACGGCCCACCCAGAATTCTAGAGGGGATTTTACTGCCCCCTACTCTGATCTCTGAGACTGAGGGAGACCCCACACAGCCTACGAGGCCCAGCTGCAGGGATTCCACTGCGGCAAATCCAGCCTCCTACTCAACAGCTGTTACAATGGTGGAAGAAAGAATTGGATCCATGAGCACACATTAAACGCACTGTGTATCCCGCACCGTAACAAGCTCCATAGCAAATACACAGGAAGGAGGAGACAAGGTAGAGAACCTCGGTGCCCTGAAATCCCAGGGAGAAGGTACAGATATACTTACTCAGCACAAAGCCAGAAGCAACAGAAGGCGGGACAGAATCCCGCACAAGTTTGCGCAGTGGTAAGTAAGGCTGCCCTGACTCTTCGCCAGCTCATCTGGAAGCGGCCTCTCCCAAAACCCGGGGCGGGCAGGTTTTTCAGGACACAGGGCCGAAAACAGACAGTAGTGGACACAAGTGTGAGTCTGAAGGGCAAGGTTCAAAAAGCAGCTTTAAGTCCCTTTCCATTCCGGGTTTCCTCCTGAACCCGCCACATCAGCGGTCGGAGAACGGCGCTCACGGGGCATTGGCCCGCTTGGACCACGCTGGACACCGGGAGGGCAGACGGTGGCCTTTGCTTTGTCTCGATAAGCAAGGTGCTGAATGCTCTACATTTTAAGAATAAAATCCCTCCCATTTTCACCCGAAAGCTGCCACCCAACAAGGAAGATCCTCTCCGGGAAAAGGAGACTCTTCACCATGGAAGGCAGGTTCATTCCCTCGAGACTGAACTCACTCCCCTTTTGTCTGCTTGGGTTTTGTTTGTTTGTTTCCCCTTGAAGACAGGCCTCTGCTTCCATCCGTGGGGTCGGCCCATTTCTTGTCGGTGATACAGTCACATAACACGCTCTCCACCGGCAGAGCCCTCCCCCCCAGGCTGAGCCGGTCCCAACGCCGCGCTGAAGACAAGCACACTTTTATGAAGTGATGACGCGGGTTTCCTCTCGGTTGAAACTGTGTGCATGGGGGTCGCAGGGCTCCTCTCCCATGCTGGCTCTGTGGCAAGCTGCCCGAATTCCCTCTTTTTTAGCCCCCCTCCTCCCCCAGCCAACCCACCCTCTTTTTGGTTGTAAGAAAACACCCAGAGACACAGCTGTATTCAGATGGGACACCCACACTGGGGCCCGTGTGTGCAAGGGAAAGATGTCAGAAGCCAATGGAATTACGTGAATATCCAAGAAGAAAGGTTTTCTTCTTTACAAATGGAGGGGGGATATATACCTTTTTCAACTCTGTAATGCACACAAGATTGAAACCTATTAATAAGAAAGCCTAATGGAGTAGGAACGTGTGACTGACAGACCCTAGCTTTTACAGAGTTTTGAAACGATTCCTAGCTGAGGCACTATGAGCAGCTGATAACGGAAAAGAGAGGGCGGGCATTAAAATGCCGTGTGTTTCACATGATAGAATTCATTTACTCACCACTATTTATCGAAGGCCTCCTATGGCCAGGCCCTGTGCTCCCCGCTATTAGAACACCCCAAATACCCCAGTGGAAAGAAGTGTTCTTGTCTCTCACCCTCTCCCTCTCTGGCTCCAGCCAAACACAAGGCATCGAAGGATCTGCCTTCCGTACCCACTGACAAATCCCCAAGGCAATGGTGGGTTCGCACTGATGCTTACCCCAGCTCAGAAGCTCTAGGAGCGGAAGCGCTCTGGGGCTCTCCATGGGCTCTGGGGGCGCGGTGGCTGTTTTCTGAGGTGCTCGCAGGTCCCTTCCCCTGGGACGACTTGCTGGGGGGGAGGGCTGCGGGGCCATCGTCGCACCCATTCAGCAGGCCCTGGCCAGCTCTGGCGCGGCTCCTGGCTTGCCGGCGGCCCTCACGCTCGTCCTTGGCTGGCGCGGGGATACTTCGTGACACCTTGTATCCATGAGAAATCAGGAGGTCTTCTACGCTGTACATAGTGCCCCGGCTTCATCAAAGCTCAGCCCCTGGGACCGTCGCGTTGGCAGGACCCACACTGAAGGGACAACAGAGACAGGGTTTGTGAGGAGTCACGGCTTCTCCCCGGGACCGCGCCTCCTGACACCTCCCGCTCCCTTTACTCCGACCAGAACTGGAGCCCGGTTATGCACACAGCACGGTGCCGGCATCGCACAGGAAGAAGTGGGGTTATTCTCCATCACGTTCACCCGGAGAGGGTGGCCGCGGCAGGGGCGCCGTGGGACGTGGCGGGAACCCCAGGGACCCCACCCTCCGCCCGCCGGCTGCCTCTCGTAGCAGAGCCTGGAGCAGTGTTTAAGCAACGAGATGATTAACAGTGTCCACCATTCCCTCGCCCCTGTCCTCTGAAAACGACCGGCATAAGCAGCGAGGACAAAATAAACACAGATTCGGAAGCCGCAATTACGACTCAGAGATTCTAAAAAGAGCAACGACCAGGGACCGGCTCGACCTTACTACCCTTGGCGCTTGCATCCTGTAACCCCACCTTTCACTCTCCGAGGGTGGAGCGGGCCGTGTCAGCAGCGCGGAGCCCTGAGCCACGAGGGGCCGCAGGGGAAGCCTCCGGATGGCAGCACAGCGGGCACGCGGGGGCAGCGCTCAAGGCCCCCCGGCTCTGGCCCACGTGGGAAACCGCACACCCCGCAGACCCTGCACTTCTCCCTTCCCCCGGGAAATCCGTAAGAATCAGATCGCTCCCCTAAGAAATCTTGGGGCAGCTTTTCCCTCTCGGAGCCTGGGGTGGCCGCATCCCAGATCCCAGCAGGGTGTATGAATTCAACAGCGCCTCCTTCCCCAGGGCCAAGGTCCTAAGGCCCCAGCACTGCGGAGAACAAAGGGAACATACTGGAGAGCCCCTTGTGTAAAAACAGGTGGGGCTGCCATGTTTATTTTTACACCAGGGAATCTTCTTTCCTGTGTCTGCTGGTAGTGCATGGGCTGGGCCGCAGGCAGCGGGCGGGGAGCACACAAAGGCCGGGCCTGGAAGAGTGGCAGGAGCCAGGCCAGCGCCAGCCCCACTTGGCCGGTGGGCGGAAAGCAGCCGTGGCAGCCCCCGCGAACAATGGCCAGGAAACGCCTGCCGGCCTGTGTGCAGGTGAAAGGGAGACACATGTGCTTCCTGTCGGTGCGAATTCTGACGGCCCCCAGCGCCATTCTGCTGACGGGGCACGTCCTCGCTCTGCATCACAGGCTAGATGACAGGGGCCAGAAAAGTCCCGGCTGTCAGCACAGAGAGCATCAGACTTTGGAAGTCGGTAATTTCCCATTAGGTACCTACATTTCATGGAAGGCTGACAAGCCCTGGCAGTGACTGTACTGGTGGAAAAGTCTCCAGAGCAATTCCACTACTCCTGACACTCCTGCTACGGGTCTTGCAGGGGGTTGTACCACTTGGGTCCCTCACATAGAAATAGAAGGTGCAGAGAGGCGAACATTTGTTCTCTGATTCACTTGAGCAAGTCACTGGACTCGAGTCTGCTGGGGAAAGTGATCCCACTACAAACACAGGGCTACGGGAACACGGAGACCAGGCCAGGAGGCCAGGGTCCTCGTTTTGTTCAGTGCTACCCCCTCCCCAGCATCCAGCACATAGCAGGCTCTCATAGATAACTGTTGAATGAATGCACAAATAAGAGAAAGGGACATCTGAGCTACGTTTTGAAGAATGATGAGGAGTTCCCTCGATCAACCGCATGCATGTGTGTATTGGAGAGGAAACAGAAATTTGGGGTACATTTATCTCAGAATAAAGAAATGACATGGCAACAAAATCCCGGGAGCCTAGGCCAGGGAGGGTCCCCACACTGACTGGCTCAACGACACACATCCAGTTGGCACCACGGTTAACGTTGGAAGTTAGGTCTTACGACACTCGGTTTCCCTCTCGTACTACGTCAGCCTCTTTAAACGCCAAGTGTGCTATCCTCCAAGTGGCCATGCAGCACACAGAGGAGCGGGCAGCGTCCACACAGAGCCAACGGGGCTGCAGTCTCTCTCAGGGTGGAGGAAGCCAAGGCCCGCACAAAGCATGCCTGTGGGGCATTCTCCTCCTGGGGGAGGAGTTGGTCCAGTGGGTTGAGTATGGCCATGTCCGCATGGTAATTCTATTTCCCGAACCCTCGAGTGGCAGAACAACCCAGGCTAAGCCATCTTCCAAAAAAAATTCAAACCCTAAGAACCATAACTTGACCTTACAGGTCTGAGGTCAAAAGTGTACAGCTTACTGGAGACTTCTACCTTGTTCTGTCTCACAGAGGCCAGTAGCCCATGGCGAGCAGCAGTACGCAGTCCACCAGCTTCAGCACGCCTGGAGCCGTGCCGGGGAGCCAAGACGAGAGGAGAGGGCCCGCAAGCCCCAGAACCCACACGAGTGTTCCCAGCCGCCACCCCATTCACGGGGACCTCTCTCCCTTCGGCTGACACTCTGCACCTTCTGATCCAACTCAGAGCCCGGGTTCCTCCTCCTTTCCACACCCCTGCTGAACACCACCGCTCCCCTGGAACCGATTTCTGAACAGTTACATGGTTTTTTCTGATCCCTATCAGATTCAGCTTACTTTCTTCCGCATCCTTATCTACTTAAGACTTAAGGGGCTGCCTCAAGAGGTAGCAAGCGCCCCACTGCGGACACATCAGTCCCGGCGGCCACCAGGAGAAGACGCTGTCCGAGGAAGTGCTGGACAAAAAGCCGTCCCTTGTAAAGCTTCTTTCTGATCCTGAGCTGCGAGCATTCTAAATCAATAGGATTTAATTTGATCACCCACCCGACGACTCAAAGCGTTGCTATAAAGACAAACACGGTGAAATCTGACATACATGTTAGTAGAATGTGAGATTTCACACCTTGGGAAGGTCTGTGCACTGTTCAAACAGTGCAGTATCAGGTTGATGCTGACACCCGGCCCCAGCTACAGTCCCGGGAGTAAGTGACTGACCGCACCAAACCGCAGCTTTCTGATCTGCAAAACGGCGGTGCTGCTCTCTTCCCATCCCACCAGACTGGTCTGAGGACCAAATCGGAATATGCAGGAGTTTAAACCGCCACACAAACACAAGATGGTGGATTTATCATGCTGCAATGGCCCTGATTTGTCTCTGAAGCGTTACTTGCCTTATGGAAAGACTTCACATCAGTTACTAATTTTCACTCTGAAATTCTGACCATTACCCAATTCCTCTTGTGTCACTTAGGATGTGACTTTTGATTTCCAAGGGCATACCTGCTTTAATCACCCATATATCTTGTCTTTTGTGAATGGATACTTCAGCCTCCATCCAAGTCACTTAGAACGGTGTTATTTTATACAGTCCAAAACATTAAGACACAATTCCTGAGTGCCCATAATGCACCAGGCCCCGAAACTATAACAATGAATAAGACACATTCTTTGCCCTTGAGAATCTTACTGTCCTGCTGCACAGACTGCCAGAAAATAGGCAGAAGGGACCCTAACCTGATCTCAAGGGGTCAAGGAAGCTTCTGGAAGATTGCTTCTAAGCCAAACAAATCCTCCCACCTCAAGGTAGACCTACACTGTAAGTATGATTTTCCAGGCGGTCATTTAAGAAGTTTTTTCCTTCGCTACTTTTGTTTGTTTCCTTGTAACAAATACTCATGGTGGAACATCTAGGAAGAGTCATCACAACAGTGCAGGTGTCCAGATACAATCTCAGGTACAGGGGGATTTCTAGCATGGGCTGGACCAGAACACAACAAGAGACAAATGAACCCACTTCAAATATCTTTTTTCATTCCATCAATGTCTACCTACCATTCATACAGAGGACACATTTAACATAAGAACAAACAGGTTAAAAGAAAAAGCACACTTTATTTCATCTTTTGTTCCTGCAAACTTCTAAGGTAGCTCTGAATGTCTCCATTTTACAGACAAGAAAACTGAGACTGAGAGCCTGATCTTGTAAGTGCAGATCTGAGGTTCGAACCAAGCTGCCTAGCTTCAAAACCCTTGCTACTTGCTATTTGCTACTATTTTAGGCTTACCCATCTAAAGTTCCTTCCTATTAAACAATAGAAGTTTCCTAATTTACCAAATAATGCATAAAAATAAACAAGAAAAGGTGGGAGGCATGGCAGTATTAAGATGAAAAACTGTATTTAAAAGGAAAAAAACAATCTCCTTTGTTCCCTTGGGTTAGGATGGCTCCTCTACAGGATTCTTTCCTTATGCACATTGGGCACACACAGGCCACACGCACACACGTACGTATGTGCACACCTGTACATACGCACGTGGACACACGCACAAGGCCTGATGCCTCACTTGACTGTGATGTTTTGATGGTAGGGCTAGTGTTAATTTTAAACGCTCAGTAATAGGATTCATTCACAAATAGACCGTGTCATCGCTTCGCGACCTTCAGCGGACCTCAGATCATTTTTGGTTTCAGGCTCCTACAGAGTTATGGTAAAACCTGTTGTGTGACTTTGAGAAGTAGACAAACTACATCTGTGATAAATGGGAAAGAAGTGAGTAACTTCTAGGAAAAAAGAAAAAAACCTAAATTCTAAAAGAAAAATGATCGATATAGAAATAGTCACTCTTATCTACAACAATGATAGAATCTGGATGTCACGTGAAAGCACATGAGAAACCACAGAAGTGTTTGGGCACACGGGAAAGACTGCCTGACAACCGGTCTGGCAGGACGGTGGAGGATGAAAGTGGTTAGAACAAGGACAGATGTGGGGACAAGCAGTTATGAGTCTCTTTTATTGAAATGTGCAGGGGTGGTACCAGAGGGGATGGGGAAAAAGGAGTAATAAGAGTAATTTTCAAGAAAAGAAGTACAATGGATTTTAGTCTTTGGTGACCAAGATAACGGTCATTTCATTTAGGAGAAATACGGGGATCAGAAATAACCAGTAGCTATTGGTTGGAGAAGATGACAGGTAATTTGATTTTAATTTAACCAACCTAGTCCCACAAAATTTTCTTTTCCCCAAATCACTTTCAAATGGATTCCCATCAGATTTGTCCTATCCAAAACACCTGAATGGGGCCACTTCAAGTAATCTTATTTTGTGGTAGATTTCTAAGTTCTGTAAATATTAGCCATGAGTATTTAGGCATAGAGTTGTCTACTCCTTCACTCTAGGGATGAGTTTCTATTTCTCCACATTGCTCAGTATGTACCTGTTATATAGAATTGAGGCTGAATTCGAGGTTCTTCGGGGTCCTTCTAGCTCTAGAAACCCGTCCCTCTCTCAAGCCTGTTCACCCTTGTGATGAACAGCATGCATTTCTAAGTCAGCTGGCCACAGTAAAAAGGATACAGCTTGTGGCCATGACACAGAACAAAGCTAAATAGGTCATGTGAAGATAGAACCTCCGACCTTGGCCCCATTAGCACCCAGGAAGGCCAACCAAGGGAGCGGAGCTAAATGGCCACACACTGAGAAGAGGAGGCGGCGGGGGTGGGCGCTGACGCACCGGAGGAGACCAGCTAGCAACTCTCCATCCAGAGGTCCCGGAGCACAGGTGTTGGACACTTCCTCCCACTTAGGTTGCTCAGGACACGTGTTTTACACTGACCGTGCCAGGCACCAGGCTCTGTGCTGGGGGACAGAAAGACACAAGCCCCATCAACACCCTCCCTTGCAGACGCCACGGTCTAGGTTGTGGTGTGTCCATTAAGAGCAAGCTCATCACCAGAGGCTGAGATTGGCAAATGATCGTTACTTTTTAACAGGTACCATTTCCTCCTCCCTTTACATTCATAAAAATAAAACATTTTTATTCTCATATTTACAGTTATAAGGCTCCCCAAGACAGTGAAATATAACTATTAAAAAGCACATTAGATCCAAAACTTCTCTTCCTTTTTAAAATCTGCCTAGAACATGAACTAAAAATTAATAAAGGAAAGAGACAAATACCCAATTAAAAATGTAAAACAGACGTTGACTCTCACTAGTAATCAAAGATATATAAATTAGACCAAAATGCTATTATTCACTGAACAAATTACTGAAGCTTTCAGAAGGCAGTATTTGTTGGAGGTGAGGGCACGATGAGCTGTAGGGGTTCTCCTATTTGTGGGTGTATGACTGTGGGAGGGGGGTGTCTGTGTGTAAATGGCTATTTCCTTTCTTAAAAGTGATCAATATGCTATGAAATCTTCAAAAATCTGAAATCCTATGGGCTATTAATCTTATATCTTGGAATCCATCCTATAGAAATAATCAGAGATACCCACAAAGCCATCTATAAAGACACTTACCCAAGTTTTAATTATGATAAATGAAAAATTAGACCAAATAAATGTCCATTTAAGATATGGTTTAAAAAAATCCTGATGCGTCCACACGGTAGACTAGGATATGTATACGAATGTATAAAATTATGTTCTCAGATATACGATGGCACAGGGAAATGCTCATGGTACCACGTTAAAGAGTAAAGACGGGATATAAAACCCTATGTTCAGTACAATAGCAATTTCATACACACACACACACAAGAGAAAAAACACCAAAAGGAAACATATCAAATTATCAAAGGTGGTACTGGATTCTGGTTTTTTTTTTAATGTCCTTATTTATACTCTATTTTATGATGTCCTATCATGAAATACATTCGGTCAAACCATATGAAGTTGCCATGTTAGAGGGAAAAAATGGTCAAATATTAGCGTTTTCATGTACTTTAACTTGATATGATGTCACCATCAGAAAAAAATTTAGGGGCACCTGGTTGGCTCAGTCAGTAGAACAGGCAACTCTTGATCTCAGTGTTGGGAGTTTAAGCCCCCACATGGGGGCTAGAGTTTACTTCAAAAATAAATATTTTCAAAAAAGAAAAAAAATTAAGAACAGTTTCTTAGGATTCGGAAAATGTTTCTTTGAAAATTTGGAAGACTTAATGAAGATAAAAGAAACACTGAAAAAAAGAATAAATGAACAGTGACTTATATAAGGTTCTAAGGGTCTAGTATATGGTACACGTGTCACATCTCCTACAGAGATTCCTAACCTGTTTCCAGTAAGCCAAAAATTACATGTTCTGCTGATAAAATCTAATACAAAACTACAAACAGCATTCTAAAGGTCTTAGACCTTTAGACATTATTACTCTTCTTCATATTAGACATTGTTACTCTTCTAGAAAACCTAAAACTTCTCAGTTATATTCACTGACATTCCATACTTAAGATGTAATTAGTCCCTCAAATTGTTGGCAGTTCACTGTAAATATTTCTTCAACTGACAACTTCTTGGTCTAATGTTATGATTAATATATAACAAAATACTTTCTTTAAACAAGAGGTAAATAGCTAAGACCTAAAACAAAGCAGAGTGGGGCATGTTGCTAACTGATAAATGGACATTTAATGCTCTATGTTTTTTTTTAATCATAGAACTATGTATTTTATTATGAGCAATAGGATTGCCATTTCTTTTCAGTCTTAATAATTCAATCAAGAGCTGCAGTCTCCCAGCTGAAGTTCTGGGACGGTAAATGCTCACACACTGTTGTTACCATCGCACAGCAGTGTGATGGCCAGCTCTTGCCAGAGCCCCCAGGTTGTTAAAATCTCCCAAACATAAAAAGCATATTTAATCTGTGAAGTAATAATTTTAGTAGAGCAAATATCACTGAGTTAAGTTTCTTTAAGGTGACCAAAAAAAAAAAAAAAAAAAAAAAAGGCGGGGGGGGGGGCGGGGAGGTGGAAAACTTGGGTCTGAGATCAAAAGGATCCTGGAATGCTAATCTTGCTGGGTTGGGTCAGTGTTAAGGCATTGATTCCAAAACACAGAGAAAGAGAAAGAAAGTAGCAAATGTTACGCACTTTATTTTTTTCATAAATATTATCTCTTTTAACTTTTTGTCTTTCCCCCCAAGACTTGTGTGAACACAAACACACACACACACACACACACACACACACACACACTCCTATCATCTCTTTCACTTCTAAAGTCTGCCACACAATTTTTGCTTTGGCGACCTCACCCCCTTTTTATGAGACCCTAAGTACCTCATTAACATTTCTGAAAGATTAGCAGTCATTAAGAAAAGGAGTGAAATTGGATAAGATTTTTTAAATCTTCTGGAATTTTTGGCTATTTGCAAAAATAACTGTAAAACTTACAACAGATTAGAATGTAATCCCACTACCATGATGTTAAGTCAAACTCCACATGTAAAGATTTCTGAAATGGTCTATTGAACGTAGAACACACTAGTTTACTTGTAAAATATCTTTAGGATAAAAAAACCGGGATCTTATAAAAATGTTGAAGTTTAAACTATTTCCCATAACTTGTACATTATTTTCTAATTGCAGAAGTCATGTAAAGTTATTCTAGCAGTAAACACTGCAAAATTCAGTGTTTCAGTAAAAAGTCAAAGTTCCCTGTAACCCCGCTGTGCCAAGAGAAAACCCCCACCAACAGTTTGGTTTCCATTTCTCCTACTATTCTCTGTATACACCTACAGTTGCTTTCTGTCTCTCCCCTTTTTTTCTTCTTTGAAATATATCTTGGTGTCTGTTCATAATGAATTATTTCATTTACATACAGAAGAAACAAGCTTAGAGGTAAGCTACAGAGAGGTCACCAATAAGCAGCAAATTACAAGGATATTTTGTGGTCTCATAATTAAGCTTTACCAGTTTGGCCTGGCTGTTCCCAACTATACTATCTACAGAAAGTTTTTGGAAAATGCATCTAAAGAAAGTAAGGTCATAATCCAAATTTTAAACAAGATACCATCAATTTAAATCCAGATACTTGAGGTTTTAACATCAGGGTGGTTCCTATAGTCTTTCAATGACTTTTAGCATTTAAAGGCTGTATCAAAAAAGTACTGGAGACTGACCTCGCCTCCCTGGGCTGCTGGCCCCAGCAAGTGAGTGTCCCTCAGCATTCCTTAACTCAATAGGCTCTTGAAACAAAGCACAATAGCAAGGTTTTAATGAGTGAGATAACCCTTGCCATCCAAAAGGTGAAAAACAACATCTGTTAAAAAACCAAATAAACTGCAGTAATGGGTTCAGCAATAGGCCTGAAATAGGATTTCAGAGAGACAGTCTTTGCTTATCAAAATAAAAACCACAACAGAACAATTGTTTCAAATCCAACGCTCTGTGTTCTACACTCTCCCTAGATTAATTAGTGTGAAGTCCCGCCAAGCTCATTAAAGGAGAAACTCTGGACTCCTACAGCAGGGTTGGTGTTTACTGTCCTCACGAAGTAGAGGGCTCTCCAACGGGGACAATGAGAACTTGGCGGAACCACAGACTTCTGGGCTTTCTTTACTGATAGCATTTCTGGTTTATTTTTAAACTGCACTTAAAAAAAATTATACTCCAAGGATCTTTTCAGATTTGTTTTTTTTTTTTTTAACTGAAAAACTAGTCCTTATTTATTCTCCTTACGTACCTCTAATCTCCAGTTACATTTTATAGCTATTGAACGATAAGCCGTATGCCTCTGGAGTCTGTGACTACTCAGATGGGCCATTAGATAACTCTGATGAGCTTGTCAAGACCTCCAGAGCACGAGAACACTCGGGCACTTTTATATTCCAAGGAGGTAGAAAGACAAAATTCTCTTTCTCTCTCTTTTTTCTTTCTTTTTTTTTTTCTGGCACCGACTTTCTCCACCCACCCAATCCCCTTAAATCTCTTGGGCCTGCCAAGGGCCTGACCTTCCATTCTCTGCAGCACGGGGGTGAAGTTTGCCAGGAGGAAGGCCCAGCAGATTAAGGCCTCCTTCAACAAATATTTGCTCACCCACTCTTGGGGGAGTGAAACTGTTTGCTACATGCTGTCTGCCCAGAGTAATAGTTAGGCACCTTCAGGACCGCTGTTCAGCGGGTGGCCAAGATTGAGACACCTACTATCAAGGTAAATATATTACGTTCAAACCCACGCAACACGATGGGAAACCAAATGAATTTCCTGAATTCCCAATTTCACATGCAAACCATCACAAGTCCCCTAAAATAGAATTTGCATGTGATTTCTAAAACAACTATACACACTGGTCTTGCTGCATGGTCTTAATCCAGTTATCTTCAATTCTAAAACTTCCTGACATTAGGCACTGTTTTCCTGAAGTTTAGCCTGTGACCACTCAGGTTTGAACACTGAGTCTGCCATTTTTGTCTAAGTATTTCTGGCTGCCTGAATTCTATGTCGCTCTGCTCCCAGGAATCCTCCCTTCACGCCCCCCCCCACACACCCCATCTTCCAACCCTCAACCCAAATCCCTCATCTCAAATCAAATTTCTTTGCAAACCTGAAAAGCCAAAAAGCCAGAGAAGGAAGACATGAGGATATGGGGAAAACCTCTCAATTGTATGGTCCACACTACTTCATCCCTCTCCCCAAGACAGGCCAGGCAACTAGACTAAGGGAGGGACAAGCGAACATGGGGGTAGAGGGAGGAGATGCAGGGGATGGGAGTGAGGGTGGCAGGGTATGGGGGTGGAGAGGAGAATGACGCGCCTGAGCTAATTCCCCAAAGTCCTCTGCTCCTAGAGAGTGTGGATGAGCAAGGAACAGGGCATGACCAGGTTGCTCTGGTGTAGAGTTCTCGTTTTTTAATTTTTTTTCTCCAGTAGTTAAATCACAGCTTCTTTTTCAAACCCCTAGAAGAATCCGAGGCGCTGGGCACTACCTCCAGTGACAAGGAGAAAGAAGGGAGCTTTAAGCTGTAGGTGCTGAACCCCCACTGTGGCCAGGGCATCTAGGCAAACCCTCGCATTCTAGGGTGATCTGATGGCGACGGGGGACGCGGGGGGGGGGGGGGCGCTCAGGAGATCGGAGTGCGGAGATCGGGGCAGGCCGGCAGGCAGGCAGGCTCCAGATCCCATAAACGAGCTGATTAACGAGATTTAACAGCACTCTCAGGCGGGGCTCTTTCCTTTCTCCCACCCTTTTCTCTCTCCTTTTTTTTCTTTCTTTCCTTCTCTTTCTTTCTTTTTTTTTCTTTTCTTTCTTTTTTTTTTTTTTTTTGCTTAACCAACAGCGGCCGGCGGGGCGTGGGGGGGGGCGGCGGGCCGCCCCAGGCACTTGCTGGGAAGCAGCGGCGATTAGCGCCCTAATCCCCGCTCCTGACCCCGCAGAACTGGGCGCGCAAGGCCCGGCGGAGACCCAAGCAGGGAGCGCGGGGCGCGGCGGCGAGCTCTCAACGTCCGGACTGCCGGGGGTGGGGGGGAGGGTGGCCACCGTGGGAACCGGGGACCTCGGGGACTCTGAGCAGCGGCTGTCAGTTCCTGGGGTGATGTCCGCGAAGTCGGGGCGCGCAGGCGAAAGAGGGGGCTGGCTGGAGCCCGGCTGGCGGGGAGGACGGCGAGAGGAGAGACAGCGACCCCCGCCGTCCCGGGCCCTCCCCGCGCAAGGGGCCACGCGAGCGCTAACGCCAGCCGCGGCCCTCGGCGCCGGACCCCGGAGTCCCACACCCGGGCTGGGCACCTGAGGGGTGGGGACGCCCCCTCCCCGCAAAGCGGGCGCTCCCTCACCCCGAGGTTGCGGGCGTGGGGCCCGCGGCGGCCGGGCTGTGCACCGTGCGGGACGCCCGGGGCGGGGGTGCGGACATCCCCTAAAGCTGGGGGAGGCTCGCACCGGAGCAACGTCCGGGCTGGAGAAGTTGGGGGCGAGCGCGGGAGGCTGGGGGCGAGGCCCGCGTAGCGCCAGGGAAGCGGGCCAAATGGACGGCGGGAGTCAGGAGGGGCGAAAGACGTAGGGACTTACCGAGCGGCTCCCTCATGCTGCCCGCGCCGCCGCCGCCGCTCCGGCCGGCCGGGGACCAGCGCGACCCGCCCCGCTCGCTGCCGCCACGGCCGAGCATGCCCGGAGCCGCCGCCGCCCGCCCCACCCACCGCTCGGCCTCGCCCCGCCCGGATCCCCGCCCACCGCCCGCCTCGCCCCGCCCTCCGCCCCGCCCCGCCGGCTCGGCAGCCTCCGGGCTCCGGCTCTCCCCGCGGGAGGGCGGCACCCGGGTGGGGTGGGGAGCCTAGCTCACTCGCCTCGTCCGGCCCCTGCCTGGGTGGGTCACCCCAAAGGCACAGGTGAGCTGGACACCCTTCTCTCTTTTCCTGTCCCTTGGGCTTGGACAGTTTCGACCCTGGGCTAATGTCCACACACACACATACACAAAAAATACTCATATACAGATGCACACGCATTCGTGTACAATCACACGCAGATGCACACCAACACACCCATATGCAGTCACGCGCAGGTGCACACCAACACGCTCATATACAGTATCATGCAAACACACGCATATACACACATACACAAAGACACATAAAACACACACACAAACACCCATACACACACACTCTTTCACAAAAACACAATCGTGAAAGGCGTGAAGATCAGAAAACAGTGCCCATGACCACAGCTTAGTGCTTGGGATTTCCTTGTTTAAAAAAAGACCTCTAAGAGTCTTAGCTATAGGCTCGAGGAGACTTTAGAGGTCGGTCTCTCCTCCCTTGTGACAGATGGGGAAACTAAGGCTGGGAGTGGGATTTGCCTACAGACAAGAGGAGGAGGAGGTCAGTGGGAGAGTTCAGACTAGAATGAACAGTTACTCCTAGCCCACTCCATGTTTCCCTGGCAGCAGTGATTAGACTGCTGCCAGGTCCATTCAAGGGCAAAAGTCCTTGTACTCTGGAAGGTGGAGAAGAGACATAAAGTGTTCAATTTTGCTGATGAGCTGGGGAGAGGGAGAAGGTGTTGGCTAAGTCGAGTCCGCAGGGCCAAACATGGGTGGCAGAGCAGACTGGAATCCCTGCAGAATGAATTTTTAGAAAACCTCTTAGTCATACTATGAATTTGGGGTTGTACTCACTGCCACAACACCAGTATTACATAAAGTTGTTTGCACTCTCACCACGGATGACCCCAGTCTGAACCCTTCATATGCATTATTTTCTTGTTATCCTCACCACAGTCCTATGGGGGGGGGGGGTGCACTGGACACTGGGGCTCCGGGAGGCACACAGATAGAAGTTGCAGAATCTGGCCAAAGACCCTTGCTCTGAACACTAACCACGAGGAGTATACAAGCTAAGAGAGCAAAAAAGCCAAACACTCCAGCTAGTGCTGGAGAAGAGAAGAGAAACAATATAATCCAATGCTGTGTGGTACATTATCTAGAGTGCGTCCAAGGCAACCACATGGGGGAGACAGGGAGGACAGGACAGCATGATCAGGTGCTCGAGGAAGGCATGGATCCCGATTTGGGGTGCTCCGTCACTTTCTAGATGTGTTACTTGACTTCCGTCCACCCCAATTTCCTCTCGGACAAAATGGGGATAAGGATAGTGCTCTCGTCCTAGGAAAGCTGGCAGCTCCTACCATTGGTACTTGTACTAACAGTGTTCTGTGGGCTGGAGCTGCCAGGGAAGGCTTTGTGGGGGGCACCCGGCAGGACAGCTGGGGTGGTGTCTAAGGCAGAGGCAAAGGGTATCATCTCCAGGCTGAGGGAGTTAAGAAGAGAAAAAAAAAAAAAGAAAAAGAATCGCAGAGGCTTTTGTGGAAAATCATAGTCCTATGCAGTGGTGCCGTTACTTCTTGCCATAAACGTGTCTTTCAGGGACAGAGAGTTTCAATGACATACAATTCCCATTTGTCCTCAATTTGTCAACTCAATGAAATAACTTTTTCTTCTTTTTTTTTTTTAAAGATTTTATTTATTTGACAGAGAGAGACAGCCAGCGAGAGAGGGAACACAAGCAGGGGGAGTGGGAGAAGAAGAAGCAGGCTCACAGCGGAAAAGCCTGATGTGGGGCTCGAACCCAGATTGCCGGAATCACTCCCTGAGCTGAAGGCAGACGCCTAACCACTGTGCCACCCAGGCACCCCAAATAACTTTTTTCTTCTTGTGGAATACCTAGATGCGCCCAGGCACTCTGCAGACACACGTGCAGCCAAATGTTCCCGCTAGATCATTTATCAGCCAGCAAGCTGGTTAGAACAATGTTATATTGTTGGGTTTCTGGGTCATCTCCACCAAAGTTTTACAATGTAACTGAAATGCTGTATGGTTGCAGTAGGAAACAAACAAAGAAACAAACAAAAAGCACTGAAGCAATGCTAGGAGCTAAGCTAAACCCACCCAAATGAAGTCTAATGAGAAATTGTGTTTCAGCAGAAAGATTGGTAAAGGCAGATTTAATTAGAGGAAGCTAATGATATTGAGCTACTGCAGATTCTGAAGATGACTTTGCAGTTTCGAAGATTTCGTGGTTCCGGAGCCCTGGCTCTTTATCGTGACAAACTCATTTCAAACTGTGTGGCTTCCCTCCTTCTCTAGCACTGCTACATCACTAGCCCCACGCTACTGCTTTCCAGCCATGACTAAGGCCATTGGAAATGAACAAAAAGAATGAAAACAGGATAGCAGGTGGTGGAGGAGCTGGGGAGCAAGGGGAAAGGTGGGAGATTTTTCTGAAGATTTGAGAATCGAATAGTGATGAAGGAAGTAAGGTTAAAAAGATGCATGAGTATGAGTGGGTGATTGTCTGAATTATAATGTGAAAAGACAGAGGCAAAGGGGAGGGCGGTGCTTCCCCAAATGAGGATAAAAGTTGGTATGGTCGGTCCATGGGGCCAGTTTGCCACACTGCTGAGCAGTACCCAGCCACGAGACCATGAACGTGGCACAGGAGAACCCAGCTCTATAGCCTCAGGTAGTCCCGTGTCTTCTATATACAATAAACATATGCATGTATGCATATGTTGATGGTTAAGGTTTTAGAAAAAAAGGAATTTTTTTTCATAAGTCAGGACTTTGTAACTCAGACACCTCCTGAGTCAGTTTCATTTTGACTGTAGGAAGAATCGCATTCCTTCTGCTCATCACCACCCACCCCGCTTTCCTGCGACTTCAGTCCCTTCCTCCTACCTACTTGATTTGGGGAGGTTTAAACACAGGGGAAAATATCTATCTGCTGCTTCCATGATGTGTAATATAAAAAATGATTTAAACCAACTTAGAGCATGTGATGCCGTTAGAAATCCAGCGCTGGCCAGGGAACGTGTGCCAGGATCCAACCCTGGGTGCCCGAATGTCCCCGCCTTTTTCTGAGTCCTGGAGAAGGGATTTCACAGACTCAGGAAGGAACTCGGATTATTGAGTCATCAGGGCAGATGTGCGATGACCAGAGAAAGAATGCTTACTGGCCTCTTACGAAAAAAAAAGACAAAACTGTTGTTTCTTAAATTCTCTGCCTTTTCAAGGACCTAAAATAACCCCCCTCTCTCCTTGCTTTGGGGCTCTTTTGTGATGACCTACTATAAGGTTTCCTTTAGCTGACTTAGATATTCTTTGATGTTTTTCTTAGTCTGAAAAACACTACCAGTTCTCATTTTTTTAAAGATTAATGTCCTTGATAAAACCTTGAAGTCCTTCTCGTTGACTGGTTCTAAAAGTCATACGATAATAATTATACAAACACTGGAAAGGATTTGATGTCCAGGGGTGCCAGTAAACCTTATATTTGAGATAGTGACATGGTATATCTTAATTCAGAGGCCAGTCTGCATAATTATTTTTAACCATGAACTAGAACTCTGTTTCTCAAAGTGTGTTCCATGGACCACCTCATTTAGGATTAACTGGGGGCTTGCCTAAGAGCAGGTGCCGGACCCTGATCCACATTGGACATAATTGGAATTTCTAATTACTACAGTTGAAACCCAGGAATTTATACTTTAAGTAAATGTCCGGTAAGTGTCCAGATGATTCTTACACACAGGGAGGCTTGAGAAGCAGGGATAGAGCACAAGAAATAGAAACAGTGTGCCAGAAGCCTAACGGAATGATTGGCACATGATAAACATTCGAAAAACAGTGGTCATCAACATCATTATGTGCGGCGAGGGGCAGCAGAGCAACGTCCCCGGGGAATAAAATGCAAGAGGTGTCTGTTAACTGCTGACTTAGACGATTTGGCACCAGCCCAGACAGAAAATTTATAATCCTGGGGATTAAGAGAAGAATAACAAATATTTTTTTAATCCTATACCTTCACTCTAAGGAGAGTGAATCTGCATGGTGTTTGCATGAGAAAAATCATTTTTAATTTTTTGCTACCTCTTTGTCAGCCTTTTCCTCCATAAGGCTATTCATTAATGGGAAACAGCCTCTCTGCCTCTCTCCCAAGCCCTGTCACCACCCTAGCGAAGGGGTGCTGTTTACTAGTGGTTGACAGAACATTCCAAGCATCCCCCTGCCTGCAGTCTGCAATTTTTTTGCCAGATTCGTTAGGAAAATCCTGTTTTCCTGTCCTCCTGGAAATGACAGTGGCTGGCTGGGATCCCACTGGTACAAGGGAGAGGCACATGTGGCCTCAAGAAGGCAGTGGTGTGGCTGGCACTGGAATGGTCCAGACATGGGCACCCCCGAGCTGCCTCTCTCTCTCTCTTTTTTTTTTTAAGATTTTATTTATTTATCTGACAGAGAGAGAGAGCCAGCGAGAGATGGAACACAAGCAGGGGGAGTGGGAGAGGAAGAAGCAGGCTCCCAGCAGAGCAGGGAACCCGATGCGGGGCTCGATCCCAGGATCCTGGGAAGGCAGATGCTTAATGACTGAGCCACCCAGGTGCCCCGGAGCTGCCTCTCTTGCCCTCACTCACCAGCTAATCAGGAATCAACCAAAAAGGACTCCAGCATTTTCTTTAACCCCGAGTGACTTCTCATTTAAAAAATGGGAATTATGTGAACAACAATGAAACAAGTTGGTTACCAACATTAACTGCAAGAAAGAAAAAAATAAAACTTCTACTTGGGGCGAGAATGACAAATTGGCCTTTTATTAAGTCGGCGATGGCTAGCAATACAGAAATGACACCACGTTGTGAGGGACGAGTGGGAACTACCTTTCATTTAATGTTTCTTCCACGCCAGGAGCTTGGCTAGGCCTTGACTTGTGTCCTCCCATGTATATAAGGGTAACATCTGTTACCGGGCTGGTATGATTTTGAAGAAGTGATTCTAGTTGAGTGTTGCAAAGAACGGAAATCTTCCATAGAAGAGAGCTTTCTATGACTTCGCGTGTTTGCCTCTCTGAGGCTCCTACAGCATTCTGCTTAAGCGGCTACGATGTGTCAGGGTCCACCCTGCCTTTGCTGTATCCATCATGTGTTTAGTTCAGCTCCTAGATTCTGAGTTCCAGTGCAAGGGGTTGTTCACCCCCGTCCCAACTGTGTTTTCCTGAGATCGTGTTTGTCTCTCTGGCATCCATCAGTTACAGTACAAGGCCGACCTAACGGCCACAGCTCCCCTGTGACGAAGAGCCCATCCTCTAAACCACCTCCTACCTGCCCGTCACACACCAAGCCAGTATGTCCCCTGGCTTGGGACCACCTGATCACCCCGAAGCCCACTAGTTATTCAGACCAGCCCATCCTCAGCTGTTTCCCTAGCCCTGCCTTGCCTTTTACACAGAGACCCCAATACAGGCTGTAATCTCTGCTTTCCCCGTGCTCCTTCTGTCTCCCAATGGACACTTGTGACCCCCCCCACCACCATGGCCCTGCATGGCGTGCCATGCCTCATGTTTCTAGGGGAACTGTGAGTAACTTTACACTTGGCTTTCAATGGCGCTGACCTCTCCATGTTGTCACCCGGTCACCCTTTTAAATTAAGACCCGGGTACAAATCAGTCCTTCAGTTTACCACAACCTAGCACTGTACCTTTGGCGGCTGGATGAAAGAATTGTCTATTGAACTGAATTGGTGAATATCTCTGAAGCGAAAAATAATCACTTAAACTAACACCGTACAAATACTGAGTTATAAATCCTCACCGTACGAATAGGGTCAAAACACTCAGCTGAGGGTCAAAGGTTACCAAAGGAAAACGGCCAGCACTTTCAGAAAATGACTAGGTTTCCTTGAATTATTTGTCTGTTTATCGTAAATCTGTTTTGAGTTTTACTTTTGCTTTTTCTGTGTTCTGCCTTAAAAACAGCTGTCCTCAAACTCTGTTTATTAGCCTTGCAAGTCCCTGGGTGATAGATAGATAATAGATAGATAGATAGATAGATAGATAGATAGATAGATAGATAGATAGATCAAGCGGTTGGCATGCTATTTGTCTCTTTGGTTTAATCCACCAGAAATTAAATTTTCTAAAAGCAAACAATATGAAACATACAAATAAGAGAGGACAAAGGGAGTAATTAGGAGTTTGTAGGAAGGCGACCAAGAGACATGAAACATAATTCAGAGAAAAGAAAGTAAATCATTAGCGAAAGTCAGCTTTTCATCAGCAATGGTTAAAAAGTAACAATAAAAGTCCGAACTCAGTGTCTCATTTGGCTAGACTGTTAGCAAGCTCCAGGATAGCGGCTGCAATGTTTCTTTTGTCTCCCACCCTCCCCTGATAACTTGGTTCATTTTTCCCCAGGCTTTGCCGATAAGGCCCTGCAAGACTCCCCATTCCTACAGGTACTATCATTAGCGCCTCTGTCCCACCTGGGAACCTAGCGCACATTTCTGCCCTCAGAGGCTGAACAGAGAACTGTTCTGAAGTCAGCTGGGACTGCATGCACTTTCTGGTTTTGTCAAACTAGTCAGTGTATTCGTTCTTTGTCTAAACATTTTTACAGTCTTCCCTATAGTTCTGGATGCCTGGAATGTGCATCAGACCTTTTGCTGAAACCACCAAATACCTGAAGGTTACCATAACTAACTAGTCACAGATGTAGTATTAAAGCCATCCCTATTTCCCCCCCCCCTCTATACAGCATACACTGGCGCTATAATATTATACATTCTTGGAACACATGATATTCATAAACAAAACTAATATCCTTTCTAGAGAACACTGCCTTATTCGTGGTCAAGGGCCACCTGTTTATTTTATCAGGGGCCACCTGTTTATCAGTCGGCAAACCCATATATGAGGTGATGATGGATTTTATATGTTGAAGGATTAATTTAAAATATAGAAGAACATTTCCAGGGCACCTGGGTGGCTCAGTCGGTGAAGTGTCTGTCTTTGGCTCAGGTCATGATCCCGGGGTCTTGGGATTGAGTCCTGCATTGGGACTCCCTGCACAGTGGGGTGCCTGCTTCTCTCTTTCACTCTGCCCCTTCCCCTGCTCGTACTTGCTCTCTCTCTCTCTCTCAAATACATAAAATCTTTTTTTAAAAAAAGAACATTTCCTAGTTATGAATTCTTTGCTGCTACCTCACAATAAATTGTTCCATTATTATTATTTTTTTAACTTTTCCCAGCTTTCCTAACAAACTGTAGGGCACGAGCGCACGGGGAAGGGAAATGCAACAGAGTGAGGAACATGAGATCGAAATAATGTCGAAGCGATTGCAGGATGGCAAATCTGATGTTCAGCCACTCGATGTAAAATTTTCAGGTCTTAATAACTATGTTTAAAGGAATATGTTTAAAAGTTAAAAGACATGGGGCCACCTGGGTGGCTCAGTCAGTTAAGCAACTGACTCTTGATTTCGGCTCAGATCATGATCTGGGGGTGCTGAGATTGAGACCCACATCGGGCTCGCACAGAGTCTGCTTCAGGCTCACTCTCTCCCTCTCCTTCTTCCCCTCCCCCAGCTCACGCTCTCTAAATAAATAAAGGCTTTAAAAGTTAAAAGACAGATTTTCTTAGAGGTCGATTTGAAAGCCCAATATAAAGACAGCTAGAAGGACCCCCACAGACACCAACATAGCATTGCTTGGGGAAGACCAAATCCTCTCCTCTCCCTCACAGAAACATCTTCACAGTTAACTCCCACTGCTGAGTAAGGTCTATTTATTGAACATTCCCACCTTCCAGATTACGTGCTCCATTCTGTGTCCCATGCTACAGTAGACACTAGGTCTACTAATATCTCAACATACGTGCCTGCCTTCCTGCCATATTCCTACAAGCACAAAGGCCTCCTTCATCATGCCAGATTGTGAGTTCCTGCAGGGCAAGATACCTGAGGAAGCTGCCGTGCACAACAGAAACCATTAAGACCGGAAACGTCATCATCCCAATCTATTAAAGTATGAATTAGTAGAGTTGTCGGCTGTTTGCAAAAGAATGAGTGGTGAGCAGTCATTGGCCAGGAACCTAGGGGTGAGGCAGGGGAACCTACCTTTTAAACAAGTTCCCAGATTCTACTGAGCCCCAAAGTTTGAGAGCGGCAGCTTGTGACCCCTCCAAATATTAACTTGCCCCTCCTGGCAGGTTCTCCTTTTTTTTTTTTTTTTTTTTTTTAAGATTTTATTTATTTGACACAGAGAGAGAGAGACAGCCAGCGAGAGAGGGAACACAAGCAGGGGGAGTGGGAGAGGAAGAAGCAGGCTCGCAGCGGAGAAGGGAGCCCAATATGGGGCTCGATCCCAGGACCCTGGGATCAGGCCCTGAGCCAAAGGCAGACGCTTAACGACTGAGCCACCCAGGCGCCCCTTCCTGGCAGGTTCTCCTGGTACCACCTCTTCGCTGGCTCTATAAGTCTCATTAACCGCCACACGACCGGCTGCCCCATTGGGGGGAGCTGAATGCATTGACAGTAACGTGCCTCCCAGCGCCCCGGCTTGGCAGGAGGTCAGATCACCTGAAGGAAGACAGACTGGGGCTCCGGAGTCAGGCAAATTTGGCTTGGAGCCCTAGGTTGCTGTTTACGAATGGGGCGTCTTCAGTTCTCCGAGCCTCGGTTTATTCCATAACAAACCACAATCTGGGTATGAGGATTAAATGAGATATTTTGTGAACGTCTTCAGTACAGAGTCAGCCTTCCATAAATGTGAGCTGTTCTTTCGCTGCCCTCTTCATCGGGTTCATGCGAGAATGAATGTGGGAAACGCAGAGCACCTGGCACATCATAGCCCTCTGCAAACGCGAGCTATTAGTATCTTCAGTTTCGGGCAACTAAATATAACTTATGAGCACAGTCCCTCCATTTGTGGAGAACCAAGGGAGGAAACTATTTCTATATTCATTTGCTTTTTATAGGAAAAAACGTTAGAGAGATACTAGATGATTAAGAAATTTTAAGAAAGACTGTTCCACTTAGCCTTTTAGATGGAAGGCAAGATTGGCATTTCCTTCCTTCCTCCCTTCCTTCCTTCCTTCCTTCCTTCCTTCCTTCCTTCCTCCCTTCCTCCCTTCCTCCCTTCCTCCCTTCCTCCCTTCCTTCCTTCCAGACAAGAGAATGGTATTGCAGACAGCATGTGCATTTGCAGGTTAAAACGAGGTGTTAGAACTCCTTAAAGCTATTGAAAGAAAGAGTTTAGTTCAGATACCGTGTGCAGCAGGATATTTAGAGATTCTTCCCTTTTTCCAGGGAGCCCAGGTATCACAAGAATCCAAGAGGCACTTTAATAAGAGGACTCTTGTTGGGGCACCTGGGTGGCTTGGTTGGGTGAGTGTCCAACTCTTGATCTCAGCTCAGGTCTTGGTCTCAGGGTCATGAGTTCAAGCCCCGTGTTGGGCTCCACGCTGGGTGTGGTGCCTACTTAAAAAAAATTAAAAATAAAAAAAATAAATAAAAGGACTCTTATTTAATGTGAAATGTGAAGTCTCAGAGCTTAATCTGAGCATATGGCTCTGTGTGTGTGTATGTGTGTAGGGCAGTAAAAGAACTGGCTTTCAGGATTTAGAAGACCAGTTTTGGCCCAGTGACGAGAGGATGAATAAATGTGTTAGAAATCTTGACAAAAATACTGTGGACAAAATAGCCATCTGATACTAAGCCAAGTATATCCTTTGAAGCGTATATGAGCAGGATAAATTTACATGACTCTTCTTTTGGATATTAACACCTACTGTACCTGTACACATGACTGCACTGCCTTTCAGCCCTTCCTTCGAAATTTAATGGAAGGGGGCCAAGTGGGCAATTGGCCAACGTGAAAGTAATGCAACCATATTATAAACCCACGGAAAGTTTCAGTGATTTCAAGATTAAGTACTCTGTGTATCGTGGGCCAAATTCTCTGGCCTAAACATCCAGAAGAGTCAGCCTGGCTATCTGAGCCTGGCTTTCAAACATTCCCAGGTGGACGGTATCTCACCTCACGTATGAGAGGGTCATGGCGGGGGTAGTGCTGATGCGTATGGCTCACCACACCACAGCACGGTTTCCAGGGAAAGGCAAGATCTGCAGCTGGGTGCTCACCCCCAGCTGCCAGGGATCCCTGCATGGAGGAGGAATCCAAAAAGGCTGTGGACTCCTCTGAGCAGGGTTGAGGGAGTGGACGGTCATAGAGCATGCATTACCCACGGCGTGCCCACCGTTCCCTTTACTGCATGCATCACATCCCAACACAGGATGCTTCTCAGAGGGGAAGCAAAACCTGCTTATTCTTAGAAGGCAGACCCCCTCTTTTGCATTTCTCACCTCAGACTAAGCTTTTAGAGGCTTTAATTATTTTATTTGAATTCTGGTTACACAAACGGAAAATCTATATCTATTTCTAGGAAGCATCTTATTCTTCCATGGGGCAAAAGGCCTTGGAACCCAGAATGGAGTGGCTCAGGGCTGTCCTAACCTGTGAAGCAAAGAAACGTGCTTTGGAAATGAGGGATATAACCAAGCACACATCTCCCCGCCTCCCAAGAAAAAGCCCGCGTAACAGACTCCGCCACATGTTGCTTTCAATACGTTTTTCGTAGAAGTCTTGAGGAACAACGTGTTCTTTTCATTAGACCTGTTAGTCTGGTATCATTTCACCCAGCTTTACCCCAATTTCATGGAATGGCTTAATGGATTTCACATTCCTGTCAGGACCGATGACACTGGGTAATTGTTATATAATAACCGAGCTGATGGCCAGCTAAGGAGATCGAGTGCTCAAGGTTGGCTCTGACTTTGTTGGACTTTGAAGCAAAGCTGTACCCCGAAGCACTTCTATTCATCCTGGATAAAAATGGTTCCAGTAAGGGAAGCCAGTGTCACATCAGAACTACCCAACACCAAACACTGGCAGATGCCAACCTGTCAGAATCCTGCCGTCAGATTATGGAGCGGCCCAGTGGAAAATCGGAAGTGAGTAGGAAGGGGGGAAAATGCACTCGAATTTAGGGCAGTTCGTTTTTGCTTTACTAATATCTGCCAAAGGGGAAGAAGTCCCTTGGAAGAACCGGGGTAAAAAGCAAAGGAGCTGTCCTGCCTCTGCCGCTGCTCTGTTCTC
This sequence comes from Ursus arctos, assembly GCF_023065955.2. Taxonomy (NCBI): domain Eukaryota; kingdom Metazoa; phylum Chordata; class Mammalia; order Carnivora; family Ursidae; genus Ursus; species Ursus arctos. The sequence continues at coordinate 8,719,778 of NW_026622986.1, forward strand.
CACAGCCTGCCACTGCTGCATCCTCATTATATTATAACACTTATTCCCAAGCATTGTCATTTGTTCCGAATCTTCTCGACTGAGATGACAAATGGAGTTAGCCTGATGCTTCCTGGGGCATACGTGTTTTCACTTCTAATTTATAAATACAGTTCAAACAGGACTTTTTGAGCATTTGGTGCCTACCCAGAAATCTGACAGTTACTTCTTTCTAGAGATAGAACGCCGATGCTTTTCTTTTGTCAAAATAGCTACGCTGTCCAGGCGTTTGTTGATTGCAGAAACCACAGCTAGCGCTGAGTTACCAAGAGTAGTCCTCCAAGACCATGGGCCTCACTCATCCAGAAGTAGAAATAGGGCTTCATGTTTCAGCAACGGATGTGTCCCAGTGCTGCCCAGTTATCCCTTCTGGAATTTTGCAGTGCAATTGTGAAGGGCTATCCATGTGCATTAGGACAATATGAGGACACACATGTAGTCCTGGGTAGCATGACACTGCGAATCACTCGAGCCTATATTAGATGGGACCGACAGAAGGCCTGTTATCCTCAACTTCACAGGAATAAAAGTCAGCATGAGAGCAAAGCCATCGTGCTTGTCAAGGGTAGAAGGAAACAAAAGACATACTATAAGCTGGTGAGAACCAGCTGGGAAGGCTGAATTGCTCAGGCCCATGTTTTATTCATTTTAATAGGGTTTCTCAGGGAGAAGAGAAGGCACATTCCCCAGCAGAACTCGCTTGCCCAGAATGGCAGGCAAATAAATGGACATGTATGTGATTGACCTTGGAAAAATCTAAGAAGACAGTTGGAATTGCAGAGAATATTAACAAGGCTGCTGCAAACCTGCCGGCATGGTCCAGTGAAAGCTGCCTCCCAGAGTCAGAGCTTCTAGTCTTCTGTGTGACAAGGGGACACACAGGGTGTGGCTTCTTTTCCAAACCCTGAGCAGAAGATGGTACATGGAGCTGAGCTAGCTGCCTCTGCCCTTGGTAAGGACCTGAACAGAAGAAATGTACCTTTCCATATATTTCTTCTTACCCTTTCAACCATTTTTAAGCGTACGATTCAGTAGCATTAAGGGAATTCACGAGTGTACGACCACAACCACTGTCCATGACCAGAGCTTTCTCATCATCCTTCACAGAAACCCCATAGCCATTAAACAATAATCCCTCACTCATCCTTCGTTTCAGCCTCTGGCACCCTCTGTTCTATTTTCTCTTTACATTTCCCTATTCTAGGTACCGCGTAGAGCTGGGACCCTATAACACTCGTCATTCTGTGACTGGCTCATTTCACTTAGCATAAAGTTTTCAAGGTTCCACGTTGGAGCATGTGCCAGAATTTCACTCCTCTTGAAGGCTGAAAAATAGTCCATTGTGTGTAGAGACCACATCTTGTTTATCTGTTGGTCTATTGATGGGTGTGGGTTGATCCACCTTTTAGCAATTGAGAATAAGGCTGCTGTGAACAGTGGGGCAGAAATAGCCGTCTGAGTCTCTGCTTCCCATGTTTTTCAGTAGGTGCCTGTGAGCGGGGCTGCACGTGGTACCATAACTCTATGTTTAACTCCCTGAGGAGCTGCCTAGCTGCCTTCCACACTGGCCGAGCCATTTCCCATTCCCACCCGCAATAAACCGGCGTTCTAATTTCCCCACACCCTTGCCAACACTTGGGTTTTTGTTTTTTTTTTTTAATTTTCTTTTTAAAAATTGCCACCCAGATGGGTGCAAAGCGGTATCTATCTCATTGTGGTTTTGATTTGCGTTCTGCGCTTTTAATAATTTAGTCACTAAAGATAGGGATGGCTTGTCCATAGAAATTTCTGTAGCTCGCCTTGGTCAGCCGAACAGGGTGTGTGTGAAGGCTATTTCCTGACAAATCTCGGAGCCGCTCTGCAGGGATTCCATCTTGTAACTGTCACAACCACACAGCACACAGGGACTGACTGCAATTGTAGAAAGGCGAACATCTGAATCAAGAACGACACTTTGCACTCCCAGCGGGCCAGATGAAGGGGTTCTTTTTTTAATGCGGCAGCATCGGAGACCTGCCGCTTAGTGCAAACCCAGGCAAATCACCCATCAGGCCCGTGAAGATAGTTGAAATAGATCCTTTCATGGTTGAAAAGCTAGACAGAAGGTGACCATCGCAGGGCTTTCTGCTTCTGAGGGAAAAGCTGATGGCTCTGACCCGACAGCAAGGCCAGTAAATTATACCTGTGATAATTGGAAAGAGCTGTCTGTGGACCGATCCATCAGAGAAGTTGGTTCTCGGGTGATCGGCCGATGGCAGCAGGCCCCTTTATACTCCTACATAAAAAGGCTGCAGGACAACCGTGAGTTCTTCATTTGAACTAGATGTATCAGAGACTTTCTCCCTGGTGACACTTAGGAGGATGGTGGCGCTGATGCAGGGACTGATGCTGGCCACACTCAGGAGACAAGGTGTCTTAAATACACCGTGGTAATGGATGGGGAGATGTCATGGTCATCCTTTTTTGTGTGCCCCGAAGCAGGCAACTGTAGTTGAGGTTGTGGAGATGGCGGTAGGAGCTCCACGAACCTGGCTCCAGCCTCTAGTTGTCAGACTCTGGGGAGGCTCTTCGGTCCACACTGGTGAAACTGCTGGTGATCCTGGTCTAGGGATCTGACTTACTTCGTTAGTAGGTCAAGTAATTATAGGAGCTTTTGGCTAATTGGCAGAAGAGTACAGAAAGGTGCAAGTGAACTCTAGAGTGATGGAGAGAGTACTGTTCTAGATGGGGCTCTTTGAATTGCTAAGGACGGAAATTTCTAAGAGAAAGAATCTGATTAGTTTACTATCATCCCCGAAGAGGTGGTTTTGTTTTTGTTTTTGTTGTTGTTGTTGTTGTTGTTGTTGTTGTTTGCCAAACCTCTTCCTAGATTTCCGGCCACAGATTGGCGGACCTTGTGTCTGCTCACTGACCAGGTTCCCATGGGCGTGGCTGGGGGGCGGGGTCACATGATGCGCAACATGGCTGCTCCCATTCAAATACTAGAGGGCACAGGGCAAGAGCGTTTCTGGAGTATCACACCTGTGGTTGATGGCTCTCATACACTCACAGCTAACTCTTAACTCACAAAAACCAGACACTAGGACTTCACATTTGTCTCCCCTGCTTAAAACTTAGAAGTATTTCTGCAGAGTATGAGAATATGTTATAAAAAGAATTCAGCTCAGGTCTTACTTGCACAGTTATTCCCAATTATTATTCATCATTTGTTTAGTTTTTCAAATAATACCCCTCTCCTGAAGAAAGAACGAGAATGAAAATAATAGCCATATAAATCTCTTGGCTGAAAAAAAAAACCCTCTAAGCAGGTTTCCTTAATGAGTTACCTAAGTTGAGTAGTTGAGATGTTTCCTACAGTGAGTCCAGATGGAATGGATCCTCTTACTGTCCAGTGGTTTGATCTAATTGTTTTTGAGTGGGAAAAAAATCGTTCTTTTCGGAATTCTCATCTTAGAAGAATCACCAGGTTTCAAAGTATCACTTGCGCCTTTCTTCTTAAACAGTCAGTGTTGTTTCCCTTCTCCCCCTCCGCTGTTCCCATCTTCAAAGGGTTGCATGAATGGCGCCCTCCTCTTGGTTTGTGTGGCTCACAGCTTAGAATCAACTGTAATCCCTCCCTCTCCTCACGTCTCTTTTCCTAACAGAAAGTCATCACTTTGTGTCCTTTTAGCCCGTCCCTCCCAATATGTTCCTGCAGTTTTGGCAACAGTGCCTGTCTAGGGCTCTGCGCTTGGCCTTCCTCTGCTCCAGCAGATTTCCCACACAAAGCCTGGAGAACGAGCTAACACAAACCTCATGCAGATCACCCTACTCCTTTGTTTGCAAACCTATGGTAGAGCCTCTGTTGAGTTCAAATCCTATATCACATGCTTCCTACATTAAATTCCTATTCATGTGCTTCACGAATTATCAACCCTCCCTCCCGGGTCCACTGTGCTAAGCCCCCTCCCCTCTCAGCCTTTCAACAGGCCATTGCCTCCTCTGGAATGTTCCCCATCATCATCACCCTCCGGGGCCCCTTTGATTCCAATCCCAGCAGCAGTCCCCAGGATTATACCGCAGGCCTTCACCTACTGAGGCCTTCCTAGAACTACTCTCCTCCAGCTCAGCCTAGGTCTCCTTGTCTGTGATGCCTTCTGCCCAGCTGGCTTCAGGAGCTCCTCTCCCACCTGAGACCAGGAGTCTACCAAGACTCGCTCTCAGCTACAGAAAGAGGAAAACAAACTCTCTTTTCACCAAGGTGATCCTGGTATAAAGCTGTGCCAGGTACTGTTCATATTCCAGATTCACTGAAGAGCAATAGAACATCTCCTGACCTTGGCCAAAGTCACCTTACTGCTGACCACCCTGAGTTCCCCAGGTGAAGGCAAATGCTTCCCGAGGTAGGGTTTCAGAGACATCTATGTTGCCTGGGAGGAATAAGACATTATTGGCACCTGGTGAACTCATACCATGGGCTAGTTTACCTAGTTAACTGGAGAGTAAGGAATAAACCAGAACAGAGGGCCACTCTAGTTTGCTATTTTATACATCAGTCAGGAACTTTTTTGCTGCAAATGACAAAAACCCAGTTTCAACCAGCATATGGCCATGTCAGAGTTGGCTCACGGGTTGAAAAAAGGGTCAGACACACAAATCAGAACCTGGAATTCAAATGCCAGCAGGTACCATGATGGCACTGGCATGTCTCAGACTAGAAGGGAGACCAGTGCAGCAGAGACACGGCCCCGAGAAGAGGGCACACAGCTGCCGCGTAGCTGCTCCTGGAATTAGCAGACTCGTGTTTGGAAGCCGTTACTCCTGCTCTCACCTCCAGCATGGTCTGCAAATCTGGTGTAATTATAAAATGTTCTTTGAGTTTTCAGCAATATCAAGTGTGTGTGTGTGTGTATAACAAGGAGTCGCGAGTATATTTGTGTAAATATTACCTCTTCGAAGTCTAAGTATAATTGTGTTTTTGCCTTTTTCTTAGAAATGAATAATTATGAATATATATTTATACATCTCACACATAATGGTGATGAGAAGAACCATTAAAAGTGCCGAGGAGCAGATGGTAGTTTTAGAACAAAACAGATCCATTAGCTGTCAAATGCAGCTTCCCGGAGGATGAAAAATAGAGTCAGTTCTCAGGTAGTGCTAAGAAAAGCTCTCACATATTCTAATCCCTTAGGATATGGATTCTTTTGTAAAAATTCTGCTATGGGAAGGCTATGACAACTTGCTATTAAGGAGTGTCACAGAATTTTAGAAAAAAGGCTTCTGATCAAATGGTCTGAAATTTAATTCAAAATGTGTTTTAAGAGGTGATGCAGTTGAGTCCAGACCAATTCCAGGTGTACGTTTCCAGGGTTTTCCAGAAATGCATAGTATTCAGGTCCTCATTTGTAGAAATGTTTTATGTCTTATATCGAGCATAAGAAGGAGGAAAAAAATCTCCTAGTTTACAAAAGTAGAGTTTTCTAGAACTGGAGAAACCCTCAAAAGTTGTTACAGATGAAGCAATTACTTGTCTAGGACCAGACCACAGTTTAGAACCAGAGCAGGTGCCGGAAAGCACAAGTCTTCTCTGGTGCCTTCCCACCACCTCCACCCAATGCTAAGCAGGCATTTTCTAAAGGACCTTTTCTAGAAATAGTCGCTCATATTAGATTTTCTGCCTATGTGGATTTATGTGGGTCTACTGAATAATTTGATAAAAGATTCTTAAACAACATTTTACATGACCACCAAGAGTTTTCAAGATTTCAAATATTTTTATTTATGGGTGTCTCGCTCTGCTCAAGAGAAACAGCAGAGTTCTTTGCGTACGTCAGAATACAGGGCTATCAATGGCCAGGAGAGCTTTCATTTCACAGTTAAACCTCAAATCCCTGTCTGCTACGTCATCCAACCCGTGTTTAAACAACTCGATCCATAATTTTACATGGGCATCAAATGAAACTTCCGTCGGCCCTAACGCAAGTCAGTCCTGAATCACCACAGAAATACAGGCATTTAGACCATAAGAAAAAACATGCCATTGGACAAAACAGTTTTAAAGAATCTGAGAATGTCTCTTATTCATGAGGTGGGAGAGTACAATAAATTAAGTTGAAATAAAATCATTTACACTGTGGACATCATCAGTCACCCAGCCCATGTTCCTTCTGCTTTCTGTCTTCATATGGTCTTGGGATTGGATTGCCCTCATCTCTTCCCCTACAGAAGTCAGGTCACAAGCCCGATACTAGACCTAGCAGTACACTCGAATCCTGACACTAGAAACACAAAAGGCAGGTATTCTGCTCTTCACAGCTGTCTTTTCGTCCAGTCGTACAAACCGTTGTTGTTGCCGCTGTTGTTGTTAATTAATCCTTTGCTTTCTTTGTAAACTCAAGCTCAGTTTTTACATTTTCACTCTTTCAAGAGGAGTAATTTGATAGTCTTTTGGTTTGACCTAGACACTTGGTGTAGAAGTCAGTGCCTCAGACTGTGAAGTCAGGCAAGGCTTAAATACAATGATCCACTATAAAACGGGCACATTGTGGCCCAATTCTCTGCGGACCATCTGCTTTATCTGTCACTATTTTCATGTGATTTTGTATTGGTCTTTACCCTTCAGTAGTATGATGGCATTTGTCCCTGTGTCTTTACTGTAAGATTCCTTCTAGCTCAAAAGTTCTGTAATGAACGAAAGTCATCGATTTCAATACATTTACCATCAAGATAGAGAGAGTATACGCTGGATTGCGATCTGCGACACAGGTTTTACAGAAACTTGGAGAAGATCGAGGCCGATGAGAGCCATGTGATCACAAAAGGCTACTTGAAGGGAATGAAATGCCCTTACAGGACGGGAAGAAGGAAGGGCTTCCAAGTAAGGGACAATGTGAGTTATGAGTCAAAGAAATGGCAATGAGTTTCAAGAACCAAGGTCATATGTTGGAAACGGTATGTGTGAGCTGGAAATGATGGGTTGACATTGAAGATTCCCTCCAGTCACTGCAACTAGGCCAAGAGCCCCACCCTCTAGCATCACTGATGACTCAGTTTACCTATTCTATCTAAGAGTGCCCGTGGATCATAAGGTCCTGCGCCCAATCCATGGGCTTCTAAGTGCCTTCTCTGCTCACCCGAACAGCAATCTACAGCAGCAGAGAGAGCTGGTTAAATTCTAACACCAGCTAGTCTTCCCTTTAGACAGTCTATTCGTTTCAACGAACGCCTTTGAAAGGTTAAAAGCTGAAATGACACGGCAAATTGGGTGGGATTGTAAGGACAAAACATATACAACTCTGTATCTCTGACAACTCTTTGGAAAAATGGAAAACTCAGACTTATTTTTTTAGCATCAAACTGTCACCAGAAAAATAAACCAGTACATATAAGTTTTTTTATAAAAGAAATTTTCTTCAAGGAAAAATGAACTTGTATAAAGTACACAAAAGAGGAACTGCCCAGCAAAACGATTAGAAACAAAGTCTGCTTATTATCTGCCTCTTTTGGGACATTGAACTTCTCCCTCCACAAAGGACTGAGTTGTCCTTTGGCAGACAAGTCTGTGTAAATGATGTGTCATCTGTGCAGGGCATTAACCCAAAGGGTGCGTTTTACTGACAGGGCAGAAAATAGAGTCTACTGCTGAGTTCGAAATGAGCTGTGTTAGATAAATCCATCAAGAGCTCGCTTCTTTTGGTGGGAAGCTCAGTTATCTTAGCTTCGGATTTTCAACAGTGACTTTTGCGAGCTGAGAGTCCCATCGCAAAGCCAGATCGTTCATCACTGCCTCGCCTGGGTATAAATCCAGTCCCACTACTGAAAAAAAGCGGTTCAATGCTTTTTTCCACCTGACAAAAAGCATCCTCACCTTTTGGCCATCGTCCATCCCGTAGCTCATACGTCGGATGATGTGATGGGGGCTCTCCACCTAGCTTTTTCCAACCAGTAAATCTGAACTCTTTCCAAGCTGGGGCATATGATTTAAAAATGTTCATGTACTTCTTATAAACAAGAAATTCAATCGACGTGAGAAGTCAAAAATAGCTTTCTAAAAGGCATATTGCTATCTCTTTCTCTCTTTTTGTAAGGATAGAGCAAATTTCTTAGTTTTGGTAGATTTCTGTGTCTCACTAAAGAACTCCGCCGTTACCTGTCAGGAGAGCAACATAGGAAATAGTGGACGGAACCCCAGACTTGGGCTCTGGGGACTTGGGCGGGAATCCTGGCTCTTCTGACATAGGACCGCCTATTCCCCGTTGGTGACACAGTCATACAAACTCCAGGCTCTCCACGCCCTCCACACACACACGCTGTACTCCAGACACGAGGCAAAGTGGCATCTCACGGTCAAGTCTGGGAGGAGCTGAACACAGCTGGCACCTTCTTTCTTCCTCCCCCGAACCTCCCAGTTGGCATACACACCGTCAGGCAGTCCTCAAGGCGGGTGGTCATGGTTGTTCAACAGCAACACCGTCTGCAGCTGAAAGCAGATCCAATTGAGGGGCCCAGTATTAAGCCCACTTGGCCAGTAGACTGAAACCATGGTCTCCAATATTATTTTATCGGTAACACAATTGCCTGACTCTACTGGTTCTAAATGTGGCAGGGGAAAAGTCGGGGGTGTTTTTCCTTCACTCCTCTTCAGAAAGACCTAGCATGAAACCAGGAACCTCACTGAACATGAGCAAATTTTTGCTTCAAGTTAATGAAGGTAGATAGAGTGGAGCTGGTGGGAAAAAGCAAAGCAGCCCGAGTGTGAACATTATGAATAAACAGCTTGAAGCACTGGATCCAACTTCAAACCTCCAGAGATCGATCATTCGTATTTGCACAGAAAGTGGCAGTATTTCTCCCCATGGGAAGTTCAGGATAGAATGGTCCCCCCTTAGACGCGCCAGAACACAACTCAGCTCGCGGTCTGTTGGTCTCAGCCAAAGCTGGCGACACCCTCACTGCAGGCCCCCTGGTTCCTTCGTTTACGTAGAGCAAGTGGACAGATCCGCCAGCTCAGTGTTCGGGCTTTACATCAAATAGTTTGGGAGATAGTAAGATAAAGGCCGTCATTCAGTTTCTTTCTCTTTAAAACAAAACAAAACAAAACAAAACAAAACAAAACAAAACACCAATAAGTTTCAAAAACACAGTGGTTTAAAAGCAGGAACCAGACGAAGTCCATTTGGCTCTAAGGCCTTGATCTCTATCCCAAGGAGAAAGGCGGTGTCTAAAAAGGAACACTCATGAACCAAAATCAAGAAGGGTTTTTTTTCCCTCTCTTTAGGGCAAATTCTAGAAGCCATGGATGACAGAAAGGCTTTGGTTCCTCCACCCCTGGTGAGCTTCTGTGATGGATACAGCACACTGGGGTGTGATAGACGGACCCCTGGAACGGGAGTCGAGAGACTGGAATTTTCCTCAGTCCCTCCATGTCCTTGATAAGTGCCTTTCCCTGTCTGCTTCAAGGTCTCCCCATCTGTGAAATGAAGGGCTGGGCGGCTTTCTTCCTTCGGTGGTGAGGCTGGGCCTCCTGCCTCCCGCTGCCTGGATCTGGCGGGCCGAGCGGAACGGCGGGACCGGTGAGAGAGAGCAGGAAGAGCATCCGTCTCTCAGCATCTCGAATAGCACCTCTTCTCTCCCTGCTTCGCTTGGCTGCCCTATTTGGCAGCCCCTTGCCAAACTACTGCTGTGTTTCCATCTGTCGAATCTCAGTGGAACATCAGGGAGAAAGGCTGTGAAATGCGGATGCTCCTTCCATCCTTTTTTTTAGTTGCTGCTAATGGCTATCTAGGGACAGAAATGTTGGAAGACCTTTGTGGAAGTCCCTTCCGAAATACATCAAAATATCTAGAGTTCACTGGGCAGTTGTTTCATAGAAGAGAGGCTGGCCACCGCCATGTTTGTAGCCAGGGACGCTGTCTGATTTCTCCAAAGAGACGTCACTGGAGATGAGTTAATCACTTGGAATAAAGCAGCAGGTACCAGCTGTCTAGCAAACAGCAAGACTTTTCTGTATTTGGGGGCTTTTAAAGTACACACACACACACACACACACACACACACTTCAACTCCGCTGTGCACAAGTTCTTTGCAGTGTATGAAAACACAATTGTTTCAAAATGAATTCAAAATGACTGGTTTGTTTCATTTCTCGTTACGTCTGTGAAAGTGGTCAAAAGAATGTCTGGGTCCCAGTGGTTAACATCAATGATTCATAACCTGGTTAACTTTTACTAACAACTAGAGAATAGGTTGATATTTTCCTTCTCAACCTCATGGGTACCTATTTTACTAATATAAGGGTTATCAGCCAAAAAGCTGCTAGTCCAGCAGAGTGATAAATGGTGTTCTGTAAATTCCTTTAGTTTCCAAAGCCGAGGACACTAAAAATACTCTAAAAATATACCAAGGTCCAAAACTCATCCTGGACACCACCTGCTTACCTGCTGATGGCTTGAGGAACTTTTTAGGAGAAATATTTGCACAGGTCATTGGCAGCCACAGAGGGATGGGTGGATAGACGAGAGAGTTAAGGGGGAAAAATGTGAACATTCTAGATCTTATCCTTGTCTACTCCCAAATCCCTTTCCGTACTCAATCAAAGGTCCTATCAGTTCCTGAGAAGCAGGACCCTCGAAACTGAAAGTCAAGTCGCCGCAGGGAATGGGGTGCCTCCAGGCCTCTGGGACACAGCTGTCCTCACCAGGCAGAAGGGTGGGCCACGATTAGCTCATTGTCTGTTAGCTTCTGCTCTAATTCACATGCTATTGATAAATAAGATCGGGGGCATGAGAGGGGATTGGAGCCAGGCCCCAGGCAAGATTAGAAAAAATGGCGGCCTGGCACAGACAGGGCCCTGGCGGATGGGGAGCACCGGCCTGGGCCCTCCCAGCCGGGCCGGCCCGCGCTCATTCAGCTCCTTCCCAGCCTCATCCTCACGGCTGAACAAAAGCAGGGGGACTCTGGAGGAGTAACAATATGGTGACTTAAGACGCCTGGTACATTGGCGACAAGCTTTGCAATATGATTTCTGACAGTTGTTTGGCATAATTAAAAGATCACTAAACAGCGCTAAGAAAAAACTTCTCAAAAATAAATGCGATCCTGGATGAGATTCTAATGGCATAATGGAATTTCTGTTTAAATTTATCTTTCAAGGAAGTTCCTGTCAGAAGGAGGGGGTGCTAACACATGGGGACTGACGTCAAGTTTTCTCGGACGGGTGTAGGAGTTGAGAAGGTGGAAAGGCACAGAAAACTATTTGAATTTCCTCGTGATGGCAATAACCATATTCTAAACTCTATTCAAGTTCTCCTCAACCTCCTTTCGGTCTAAAATCACACAGTCCATTTTCTGTGACACAGAGGGACCCTCTGGAAGGGGAAAGGCGAGTGGAGAGTGGAAATGAGGGCCGGGCAGGGGCTGGGGGACAGGTTGTGGTATGCGGGGATCTGAGTCGGGCTGGGCCGGGGCAGCAGGCAGGGCCGGAGACGCATATTCGCATGGCGGTGCCGAACCACAGCTCCTGGCTTATGGTGCCAGTGGAAAGGAGCAGCTGGGAGCCTTCACAGTTGCCAGAACCATCAGCGCCGCCCCACACTCCCCCATCCAACCCCCAGGCCCTGCAAACGGGAGCCAGCAGGCCAACCTGACAGCTCTCCTCATGGACACCTGCACCCACGGCCAACATCCTGAGCGAAAGCCTCACCTCAGGGGCGCCTGGGTGGCTCAGTTGTTAAGCGTCTGCCTTCGGCTCAGGGCGTGATCCTAGCGTTCTGGGATCGAGCCCCGCATCGGGCTCCTCCGCTATGAGCCTGCTTCTTCCTCTCCCACTTCCCCTGCTTGTGTTCCCTCTCTCGCTGGCTGTCTCTACCTCTGTCTAATAAATAAAATAAAATCTTAAAAAAAAAAAAAAAAAGAAAGCCTCACCTCGGAGCCCAAAGCCCAGTGCTGTGTGTCACACAGCCCCCACAGGGAGCGGTCCGAGGTTTCAAGAAAGAAGCCTTTTCCTTCCTGAGGGCAGAATTGGGAGCAGGGCCAGAGCCCGCACGTCGGCTGCTGGGCATTCACGGCTTGACTGCTCCTGCTTTTGACTCCCTGTGAACAACCCCGACAGCCTGTGCCATGTAATGATTTGTTCTTCAGCTGGGGCACTAGAATGATCTGAGGGCCACTGCTCGGGGTGAGGGCAAGCCAGGTAGCTGGCGGTGAGCTTAGCCCACGCTTAGCACCTGCATTTCAGCTCCGGGTTCACCATGTTTCTGTTCAGTAACTTTTTTTTTTTTTTGGTTGTGATTTATCTATTTGTTTTAGGGAGAGAGGGAGCACGAGCTGGAGAAGCAGAGGAAGAGAGACTGTCAAGCAGACTCTGCCAAGATCATGACCTGAGCTGAAACCAAGAGTCGGGTGCTCAACCGACTTCGCCACCCAGGTGCCCCCTAGCTCAGTAACTCTTGTGAGGCGTTCCAGAAAGTATTCTGCTATGGAAAAGCGTCCGTAAAGAAAGCCAACTATGTGTGCTGATTCTGAAAGTGAAAAGAATGCGAAATGTTCTAAGTAAGCTGTGGGTTTTAGCCAGAAAATAGGCATTTTTGAGAAGTTACAAAACAATGGAAAGGATACACCATAGAAGGAATTTAACGTCACATATGCAGATATGCCAGGGTCCCGGATGTTAAGTCTGCTGTACTTTCCGATTTTGAGTTGTGAAAGGCCCCGTGCTCTGATACACGTCCTGAGACTGAGTAATAAAAGGAACGTTGCCTCCAGCCGAAACTAAGGTGTCACTCGCGCTGGGCATGGTTTAAATGTCGACAAAGCCCGCGGATGGTCTCCTAATTTCTCCGTGTAGATCCCTATGGTATGCTCATTCTAGACCGACTTTTTGGTGCCCATGTATTAGCACCACTCACCAGCCCATTGTTCGCCACACCTGGACACCCACGTCCTTTTGGGTCACTTGGAATTGGCAACTTGGTGAAACCATCAGTGTGGACAAGCTGCCTGTGGAGAGGCGTGAGACTGGCATAAGGCTCGCAGCTGGTCCCTTCAGGGCAGCAGGACCAACGGAGAAAGGGGCTGGACAGGGTGCGGAGTCAACGAGAAATATCCACGTAGGATGGCTCAGGGGCCTTGCCTCCCTGAGCTCCTGCTGAACTCCAGCCCCTGGTAGGTGACCCTCGTGGGTGATCGGGGCAGTGCTCTGCCCCTTGGGCTTAAGTCTGGTGGCAGCACTAGAGCCGAGGGAGCCCCGGGAACAGAGTATGGCTTCGGGATGCAGCAACTACCTGAAGGTCAAGGTTTATCCATACTCATCTCCGAAGTAAGCTCTAAACTCGTTGGTTGTTTAGGGTATTGGTTCATTGGCTATTGCTTGCCATGACTAGGCCCTCGCCCAAGAGCGTGGGCATCTTGTCATAGAGGGAGGGGACTTCCCTGGCTCTGTCTGTCTTGCTTAGCACTTTGCTGGGCCCACAGGGACTCACCGAGGGTATGGTGGCACCACAAAAGGGAGGAACGTGATGCTGCTAGCAGGGTCGCTATAGGAGGTCTTCCTGCGTTGTCACCACTCGTATTGAAGCCGAGAGGACAATTCATGAAGGGTGGACCGGGGAGGGGCTGCTGAGAACCATGGCACATGTGGGGACAAGTCAGACCACCAGGCGCTGTGGGGCTGCTGTCGCTGCCCCAGGGGCTGTCTAGAATATTCGCCTTCTTGTTGCAGCACCCTCCCTCGTGCCGTCCTGGGGGAGGCGGAGGGTGGTCTTACGGAAAGGCGTTGGGTTTCTGCCTGCGGTACGCTGGAGTGCCATGCTGGCCTTCGGAAAGGCCAGCCACCCACTCCCACCCCCTTTCCTTCTGGCCCACGCGTCACAGATGTAGCCGGCCCGTTCTCGCCTTTTCATCACGACTTTCTCTTTCCCTGATCTCACTGAGGTGTGGGGTAGTTCCCATCTTTTCCTCCTCCCACACTCTCTCTGAGAACGAGCCTGCAGAGTCCCTTGTTCAGGAGAGCCCGGGGGAGCCTCCAGCTCTCAGCAGAGGTAAGGTCCGCTCAGACTGTCTGAGGAGGATGTTGGACCCCATGCTTCGGGCTGCGGTCCGGGCTGGGCTCGGGCTGGTGCGTGATAGACTGTGCTGTGATGCTGAGTCCCTCCGATCATTTCATCCTCTTTTCTGTGGCCTTGGGGCAAACTTCATGTCCGTTCTTTGGGCCCTAGAACTCTGGGTCCTTCCATGATCCGCACCCCCATGTCTTCTCTCCCGCCTCGGACTTGCAGTTCCCAGTGTTGCCTGATGGATGAGCCCATGACTCTCATCTCTTGAAGTTATTGTCTGATCCCAGCCCATTTCTTCCCTTCTAGGTCAGTAGCACTGATAGACATTTACTAGTCAATTATTAAGGTTGATTCTGTTCCTGAGTGAACCGTGGTTTATAAGACCATCCTCGTAAATTAGGGCCAGCCTCCCCTGTGGCCTCAGTAATGGATGCCTGTGTCCCAGGCGCCTTGTCTGGATTGCTCGGCACTAACCGTAGCCTACAGCCTGCTCCTCGTTTGTCCCATCTCTAGGCTTGTATCCCCATCCAACCTACCCTAACTTGGGATTCGGGGTCGCAAGTGTGCATTTAATACTCAAATTTTCTGCACGTTCTATGTCCTGGTATCATCATGTTTATCCTGCTGTGTTTCAATTATTTGCTCACCTGTGGCTCTCCCAGGCCAGACCACAGACACCTCTTGGGCAAGGACTGCGTCTCACGCGTACTTGGACCCCGAGTGCCCGACACGGGACAGGTGCTAGGAAAATATTTATGAGCCACTCAGGTTAGCAGCTGAGGATCTCTAGGGGAGAGCCCTTCCAAAACCCCAAACCCCAGCCTTGCCATGGACAGTACTTTCTCCCGGAAGCAGTGGTAATGACAAATGGCCAAATCGGCAAGCGATAGGCTGTTCGCATTCATCCCGGAGAATTTTTTTGCAGGTTTGTTCGTTTCTGTTTGCTTATTTGTTTGCTTTTATTTTTTTTTTAAAGATTTTATTTATTTATTCGACAGAGATAGAGACAGCCAGCGAGAGAGGGAACACAAGCAGGGGGAGTGGGAGAGGAAGAAGCAGGCTCACAGTGGAGGAGCCTGATGTGGGGCTCGATCCCATAACGCCGGGATCACGCCCTGAGCCGAAGGCAGACGCTTAACCGCTGTGCCACGCAGGCGCCCCTATTTGTTTGCTTTTAAATAAAGTGGAACTTCTCGCTGACACTCCTGTCCTGTTGAGTCAGCTGACTACAACAGTCAGAAAAGAAATGCTGTGTTCCACTATTTTCTTTCATTGTCAGTAAAAGTCAAGGTTCAGGGCACACAAGTCACACCGTCACCTGAGGAGCTACAATGAGAAGCTTCCAGAAAGATTCGAGCCTCCTGGACCAGAAAGGCCTTCTTTCCCTTTCACTCTGCTTTGGTGCATGCATTTTCCTAACCCACCTCCCAGGAGACAGAAGAGCATGCATCCGGGAGCAGAGCGGGGGAGGGGGGGGAGGAGGGGGGCTGGCGCTGAGGACATACAAGTCTCATCCACTTAGAGCTGGCCTCCCACTGTGCCACCAGCCCCACCTCCCTGAACCTGTTTCCTCATCTGTTCATGAGATTGCTACCTATCCTACAGAGTTATCACCAGGATTAGGGATCCTATACACAGGTCATTAGGATTGTGATGGTTATGGAAAACTCTGGGCACAGACACATTCTCAAGCTGGCAGATAAAGAAAATCAAGAAATCTCTAATGCGTTATTCGTCACACCTTGACATGACTTTTATATAACATTCAGCCAGAGTCTCTTCCATCTATTTCTTCTTCATTTGCTATTCTGAGCTCAGAACATAGGATAACTAGCTCATCAGTTCAACAAGCTGATGGTTTTTTTTTTTTAATGACCATCTGCTTGGGCCAAGGTCTCAGGTTCCTGAATGTACCTGGTTTCCCGAGGTTGAGGTATACACTGCCAGAGGCTCGGGGGGTGTCATGGAATTTCTCCAACAGATCATTAAGGCTGCGTGGCATGTATGCAACGTGTGTCTATTTGGAGACACTGTGGGAAGGTGAACCGAGCAAGAGCTCAGATTTTCCAGGGAGCAACTGTAGAATTTTAATGAGCTTTGAGTCCATTGCTCTGCTGGAAATAGCAGATCTCTAAGCATTTCTTCAATAGCATTACAGTAATTATAACAATTCAGAAAGGAATAATTTGCGGGTTGTATTTTTGTCAGCTTAGAGGCACAAGAAAGGCCACGTCCAATTCTGCATTTGGTCCGTGTCTAGAGTCACCGTCAGAGACACGTTTAAAACAATTAATGACAATAGTGTAGATGAGCTGGTTCATGGTCTCCGCCAACATCTGGAGACAGCACTGCTCCATTCAACTGCCTATGATAATAGAAGCGTTTGGATTTGTGCTGTCTCCTACAGTGGCCACTGGCCGTGTGCGGCCAGCAAGCACTTGAAATGTGGTTCATGAGACGAAGGCCTGAATTCTTAACTTTATTCAGGGTTAACTAATTGCATTTAAATCCACTTGTGGTGGGCTACCGTATTGTACAGCACAGGTCTAAGGCAGCAACCGAAGCCCACCCCAGCCGCCCTGCCATTTAGAGCATCAGCACGCACAGGAGGGTCCCAAAATGCAGCCAGGGAGCCACGAAGCCCAAGCACTCAGGCTGAACTGAAGCCCCCTGATTTGGTTCTCTGATTCTTCATTCCACAATAGACTGGGGCATTAGAGAGCAAGGCAGACACAATGGTAGCCGCTGGAATTGAAAAAGGTCGAAAGCAGACCAGGACTCAGAGAGAAAAGCAGTCTAGGTTTACTGAGCATAAGGACAAGCAGCTGTTATACCTGAAAAGTGCAGTCTTTCATGGCGTTGCACCGTTGAGCAAATGCAAAGCGTTCAGGGACCTAAGCCTCGGGAAGGATAGAAAAGGAGCAAGCCTCATCCAAGAGCTTTGTCTGTCAAAAGTGGGGAAAATGTAGGCCGTTTTGGCACAACAGTGGGTGAGCTTTGGTAATCTGAAAAGTCCAGCTATGGGGGGGCATCTCATTCCTCCCATAAGGAAGAAATCATAGCTCCCTGTGGTGTCCTTCTGCTCTTGGGATGAAACCCCAGACAGTGACCATGACTCCCTGGGCTGCCAGATGTGGCTTTGTCAGCCCCTCCTGCCTCACTTCATCCCACCTTCCTGACTCTTTGTTCTCCAGCACCTTCTATCTCCTGAAGGTGCCATGAGCCTTCCTCCATGGGGCTTTGCCTGTACTGTCCCCTCTATCTAGAAAGATTCTCCCACCAAACCTCCTTCCTCTCCTGCTCCAGATCCCAGTTCAAGGCCAATCCTTGGAAAGCCGGCTTACACCTGCACCCGCTTCCCGGCCCATGCAGACCTGGCTCCTTCACTATCCACGCCTCGGTCTGAACTCCTTTGTCCAGAACACCTACTTGAACATATATATTCCTAAGTGAGACTATCTGATTTATTCATTTGTAAACTCATAGAAGCAGGGACTGCGTTTGGCCTGCTTTCAGCCACCTTCACGTCCCCAGTAGCTGCCTGATGCTTAATAAATACTAAATGAAAGAATGAATGAATTCCAGTTTGTTTGTAAGATGTTTAGTGTGACAAGTGCCCTGCAATTCCTAACACATTCACATCTTGAGTCTCTGGGATGACTCATCTCTTTAACTGCCATGCCGAAGTTCTTACTGCCCATAACTTTTTGCCACGAAATCTCCAGGCTAAAAATTCCACCCACCACTCCCTTATTTGCTCCACTTACTACCTTCGCCCCCAAAGCTTCCCGTTTCCTTTAAACAGTTGGCTCTCGTGCTGGCAAGCTGAACTGCATCTGTGCTGCTTTCCTTAACGATGCATTTTCTGGATTTTTCCTCCCACCGTTTCCTTCACTTGATTTCACTGGTAGCCTCTGAACTCCCTGCTTGCTGTCACTCTGCCAAGAGAGCTGCCTTGTCTTTTGCGATTTTTAGTTTATTCTCCACCCGGACTTTTTCTATGATCTCTTTCATAGACTTCCTCTGAATTTCCAGTCTGCCTAGTTTTTATTCTTGTCTTTCAAAGTATTAAAAAGTGGGGAAAATGAAACCTACAGTCTCCCCCAATTCTTCTTATTCCCTACCTTTGAAACGTAAAACAACATTACGAAAGAAAGGTCTCAGATAATCATTTCCAAAACCTTCAGGGGGATTCCCATCTTCCCACTTTTTGTCTCATTCCAGTTTTGTTTTGTTTTGTTTTGTTTTAACAAATCAGGGGCAAAAACGAACAAACAAACAAATGAACAAACAAAACTTCCATTAGTCCTAACCTCCCTCCCTAAATCCAATCAACTCAGGCTTCATTCTTTTTCAGAATGAGCTGCTTTCAGTGGTTAAATGATTTTCTCTCTCATAGAGCTTATTTAAATCAAATTCTTGATATAAATTACAATTGTCTTTAGCAAGTATTTATGGAGTGTCTCCTATGTGTCGGGCACTGTGCCAAGGAAACAGCAATGAATAAAATGGGGGAAAAATCCCTATCTTCACGGACAGTACATCTTACAAGGAGGAGTATAATAAACATAAACACGAAATACTTTCACATAGTGATAAACTCAACAAATAATGTTACACGATCATTGCTACATCGAACGAGGGAAAGTCTGAATTTGTAGCTTCTAACCCACAAGAATGTTGTGACAGTTCCGCGAGCTAACATATATACAATGTATAGAGGAGAGTTCATTAGTCTGTTGAAATTGTGGCTTTGGTTTCAAGCACAGACTCCTGTGTAAATGTATTTAAAGTGATTGTTATTGTTATTTTTGTTATTCGATGAAAGGAAAGATTATCCACTCGTTCACTCAAGAGACATTCATGGGGCGTCTACTCATGGGCAAAGTACTCACATGCTTGTGAAATGGTACAATGGAGAAGAGAGAATCTGCCACATTCTGACTTCAAAAGAAGGACTAAGATAATGGGCCAACTCCACTGTGGCCCCTGCCAGGGAAAGGCCAGTTGGGCTGGAGGGCGAGCTTCAGACCATTCTTGGTGACTCACCTCCTGCCTGGTCAACTTCCCATGGCTCTAGATGGCAGAGCCCCGCTACGCTTTTGCCATAATATTTAGAGTGTATGGTAAGACTAGGAAAGCCAGTAACTCTGATTCATGATTCAGAGCTGGAAGGAACTGCACACATCATACATCTATTTCACAGATGAGGAAATGTATATATATATATACATACACACACGTATATATGTCACACACATATACACTTGCGCACACACACGTCCTTAAATATCCAGTTCTTTTGATCCCAATCAAGCTTCTTCTCTATCGTTACTGGAATGACCTCCAATTAGAGAATCCATGTTTCAACTCAATGCAACCAATGTTTTCGTCTGTTCGGTTATGTGCAAAATAGCATGCAAAGTACCACAGGAGGCATAAAAATGAACAAGATCTTGTTCCAGGTTTCAAGGAGTTTGCTGTGCAACACAGGAGATTTAAATTCAAAGTGAGCATCCCTCGTGCTGCAGTGAAGGTGCAAAGTATCATGGAAACGCACCGGAAGAAATGACGTCCAGCTTGACTGGTTCTGATTGGAACCAGCGTGCAGGCAGAGATGGGGAGGAAAGGGCACCAGGAATGAGGGAATCAGGAGCTAACTCACAGAGGCCTTGGAGCATAGGGCTCCTTTAGGAAAGAGCTGTGACATTAGGGGTGCTGGAGTGTAGGGCTCACAGAGCTGGAGAGGGCTGCTGGTGGGAAGAGAGAGTGAAATACCTTCATGAGCCCCTCCACCCCCTTGGCACACTGTAGGGCTTGGGCTTGATTCCTTCCCTGGTCTTAAGCAGAGGAGTAACTTCATCAGAGCTGTGCTTTCTGACTAAATTCACAAGAGGAAAGAGAGGCAGCCTGGCAGTTGGCTGAAAGATGACAGCTCATTGGGTTATTCACATGGTACCTGCGATAATAATAGTTAACACTGATTGAATGTGCTAAGAGCTTTGCATACATTAGCTTACTTAATTGTCATAACATTCCTGAGGGCTAGGAGTTTTTATTATTTTGATTTTACAGATCAGGAAACTGAAGCTTAAGGAAGTTACTGTGCTAGAAAGAGGCAGATTGGAGAACCAACGAAGTGGGTTCGATTTCTAAATCCACCCTCTTGATGGCCG
Source organism: Ursus arctos (assembly GCF_023065955.2). Taxonomy (NCBI): domain Eukaryota; kingdom Metazoa; phylum Chordata; class Mammalia; order Carnivora; family Ursidae; genus Ursus; species Ursus arctos. The sequence goes on from NW_026622986.1 coordinate 8,740,026, forward strand.
GGCTATATTGCCCTGGGTTGCTAACTCTAGCTGGCAAGGATTTTGTTGAGGAGTAGGGGAGAGGTGAAAATAATTTTTAGACACCCTTTTATGGCTGGTATCAAAAAGGATGACAAGAAGACAAAAGCCGAGCTTCTCTACGCTTATCACCAGCCCCGTACTGTGGGCGACATTTAAACCCTAAGGGACGCCTCTGCCAGTTATCTGGCCCAATCCCTCACCTTCGGTTTGTATGTGCTGAAATCATAAATATAATTTCAATATTAATTTAAGAAAATTAAAAATCGGGAAGGTGAGACTATTATAAAATAATTCATATTTTTTTTGAAGCCCATGCAGTGTTGTTTTTTTATGTTAATCATTGGCCATTATAAATTAGCATTGGCATTAATTGACCTCGCTGCTTTTGATAAATATAAAAGATCATAAATTTACGGTTTATGTGCAAACGTCCACCATGGTGGTTTTCCATCGTATCTCCTGAAATGGCTCAGATCCAGCATCAACCCCACTGCACTAACTCTTCTACCGCTTACGTTCTCACGGCAAAGTCCAGGAAGGAACACATCACTCCCTTTAGGACACAACATCCTAGGGCTCTAAGATCGCAGCCAGTATTTCTGTTCTAACACAATTCCAGAACATTAAAACCCTTATTCCAGATGATGCTTTAAACCCCACCTGTGATTTTAAACAGATGTTTTCCACCAGGGAAGGGCGCGTCAGATAAAAGCAGTGCCTTCTGGGGAATTTGGTCACTGCGAGGTCTGCAGCAGCACAAGGGGTTAATTGAGATGACTCCATTGGGCCATAGATCTTTGAGCTTGGATGACGGGCAAGGTGTCCATTCTCCCATTTAATTTCTCAGTTATTATCTTCCTGGCTGGACATGCTAAGGAGGTGGCCCCCAGCTCAAATGTAGGGGAGGCCAGAGCTGTATGAAGGAGCCCTACTCGCTTCCCCCCCAGAACCTGGTTTCTGTGCAGTTCTCTTTCGTGATCCATTTTCGTCCCCATGGCAGCCCTAACTCTTTATTAAGACTTGAGAACAGGGACAGGGTCTTGCATCTTTCTCCCAGTGGGACTTATGGTGAGCTTACACAAATATTTGTTAGAAGAATAAGTATATAAATAAGCAAATGATTGAATGACATCAGAAAACACATCATTCAAGAACATCAGTCCTGAAGCCCCAGCATTTCAGAATGAAGACGAAACTCTTATTCGCTTTTTAATTGCATAAGGGACAACTTCCTGGAAAGTTTAAAAAATGTTTGGCAGTACCGTCTAATAAAATATGCACTTATCCTGGTAGGTTCTTCTACTGCCTAGGACACGTTAGTAGGCTATGTTCCAGAAAAACGTCAAGAGCCCTATTTTGTGATAAGAGTGGTCACACAAGGGCTGTTTGTGGAGTGTCAGTCCAGCGAGCTTGGCTTTCAGAAGTTTCCTCTTTATTTGGGCTCAGAGCCAGAGAAGTGTAGGCATCCAGCCTTATGATTAGTGAACGCAACTTTGCAATGGAGACATGAAAATTTTATCAGCAAGACTCCAGGCATGGAACAATGTTATACACTCAAAGTGAGAGGCTCACAAACACACCAAGGTACGCCATCGTCCCCCGCATTCTTCCTCACACATGAGCACCCCCCTCGGTATCCTTGCCAGCAGGGGAGAGCGGCAAGGATCCTCCCCTCCCTGGCCTTTCCACGGAGTCTGTGAGAGGAGATTTCTGCCACTAAATGCTCTTCCCCAAGTCAGAGTTTTCCATCCTGGGTAGTAAGTGCCTTCTTCGTAAATGTCATGTCAGCCTACATTTTGATGGAAGAGAAAACTCCCATGTCCTCAACATTAAAAAAGGAAATTAGTTGCACATACTTTTGGCAAGTTCCCATAAACCTGCTCCCCACTGAACGCTTTGGGAGTAGATGTGTTTTCACCCTGAGTCTGGATGCTGTGGAGCTTGGAGTCCTTGGCCCAACTTGGCTGGTTGAAATGCATGAGCCAGAGCTGTAGACAGAGGACCTCGGAGCGCTCTCCCACCATCCTCCAGGGGCCGAGCACCTTCATTCTTCCCCAGGCTGCCTCTCTCACATGCCCCTGTGCTCGGGGATCTTAAGATACTTCCCGTCGTGTGCACTGAGGTCACGCTCTACCGATGTAGAGTGCAGAGAACACCCATGAGCACGGCAGAAGTTCACTCCACGGGACAAAGAAGCCATGTTAGGCTTCAAAGTCTTCCTGTGTCAGGATATCCTTACAAACTCTCTGAATGAAAGTCTGGACTTTACTCATGAACAACCTTTCACCTGGAAGGCCCTGGGCTACAGGTCATCAGGCAAGGCTAGTTTTAGGGTGTTTGGGGAGACTGGGGTGGGGGAAAAGGAGGCAGGGAAAGAAGGTAGACCCCCAGGTCAATTGCCAAATCTCCCTGTTGCCCACCCCTCCTTCTGTTTTGCTTCCGAACAGGTGGAAAGTATTCTGGAATACCAACCTCTCACTGCTTCCTCCTCTTCCTCACCACCTCTCCCCTGTCCCTTTCCTTCGTTGTGCTCTCTCTCATCTGTGTCCCACACCCCCTCCTTTCCTCTTTTCTGCTCTAACGTCTCCAGACTCTGGTTTTCTCTCCATGCCCTTTGCCCTGCCCCTCTTTCCTTTGCTCACCCCCTTTCTTCTACCCATCCTCATCATAGTGACACTTCGGTGTTTGCCCTCCCTTTCTGTGTCTCTCTCCCCTCTCTGAAGCTCTGTCCATTCTCTGAGTTTCACTGATTTCCTGCATGCTTCACATTAGCCTCTCAAGCCAGGAGCTCCACTCTGGTCCCCTCAAGTCCAGCTGTCCCCTTCAGCACCAGGGTTGTGTCTGCCACCACTGCCTGATCTCTTGTCTTCTCACACTCAATGTAAAGCAAGTCTCCTGTCCCCCTGCTCCCAGAGACTCTTTCTCCAAACGTCCTTTCACCGTTAATGGTGCCACCAATTTCCCAACCTTCCAAGTTCAAAATTGGAAGGTACCTTGATTGACACTTCAGCCAGTCATCTAGTATTACTTATTTTTCCTTCAATATCCCCCTCCTCTGTATTCCTCCCACTCTGCTCCTGCTGTTGCCTTAGCTCTGGCTCTCATGACCTCAACCTTGATTATCTCTCTAACTACTTTGCTGCTCCTCCTTATCTCCCCACAGTCCAAGGGCTGGGTGACTAGCACAAGGGCACTGTGGCTCTGGCAACCTGGGCTGTGGGTAGGGAGGGTGGGAGCGTGGTCAGGACTGATATATGGACCAGCTGTGGCTCGCCCCTCACCGTGCTGCCCCTCTGTTCACCTACCAGCAGGGAGGAGAGGCCCCAGGCGCAGGGCTGGGGGCAAGGGCCATAATTTGATGTTCAGTTTTTCTGCAAATGCATCCTGAGTCCCTGCAGTACCCACGCCTATACTAGGTGCTGAGATGCAATAATGAACAAAACAGACAGAGTCCCTGCCTCATGGAGTTTACTCAGTCACAGGAGAGATAGAAAAGAAATAAACATGTAATGTGACAAGAAGAGGTAAATCCTAGGACTTATGCAGCAAGAATAGAGCCAAGGGGCCCCTGGGTGGCTCAGTCAGTTAAGCGTCCGCCTTCAGCTCAGGTCATGATCCCAAGGTCCTGGTATCAAGCCCCGCGTCGGGCTTTCTGCTCAGCGGGGAGCCTGCTTCTCCCTCTCCCTCTGTACCTCCCCCAACTCATGCTCTGTCTCTCTCTCAAATAAATAAATTAAATCTTTAAAAAAAAAAAAAAGAATAGAGCCTAATAAAAGGAATAGAAATTGAATGGGACAAATGGCCAACAAACACATGAAAAAATGTTTAGTGTCATCAGGGAAATGCAAATCAAAACCACAACGACATAGCACTTCACACCCACCAGGGCGGCTGTAAAAAAATAAAAATAGAAAGTAACCAATGCTGGCGAGGATGTGAAGACACTGCAGCCCTCATCCTTGGTGGTGGGAACGAGAAATGGTGCAGCTGCTGTGGGACACGGTTTGGCAGCTCCCCACAAAGCTTAACATAGAGTCACCATATGACCTAGCAATTCCACTCCTACATACTCACCCAAAAGAATTGAAAACATGTGTTCAAACAGAACTTTGCCCATGAATGTCACAGCAGCACTGTTCACAGTAGTTGAAACTCAAATGTCCCGCAAATGCTGGATGGGGGAGCCAAATGTGACCTGTGCATACAATGGAATCCCACTCAGCCATAAGGAGCAATGAAAGGCTGATTCACGCTACGTGGTGGATGAACCTTGAAAACATTATGCTAAGAGAAGAAGCCAGGTACAAAAGGCCATATGGTGTACGATGCTGTCCATATGAAATGTCCAGAATAGGCACACCCATAGAGACAGATGGTCAGGGCCTGGGGGGCTGGGGGAACGGGGCCTGGATATAGGATTTAAAGGGTAGAGGATATCCCTTTGTGATAACGGCAGCATTACCTGGAGCTAGACGGTGGGGATGGTCGCACGACGTCGTGAAGGTACTAAATACCACTTACGTTTACACTTTGAAAGTGGTTAAAAAAGTAAATTTTATGTTATGTCTATTTTACGACAACAAGAAGCAAATAGGGATGGTCACAGGCTGCTCCTTGAATAGGAGAGTCAAGGAAGCCTCTCAGATGAGGGGAGAAGCCTCTCTGAGAGCCGCGGCAGGAGGGTTTGAGCCCCGCGGTTACCGGGAAAGCCGCAAAGCCCGCGGATGGCTCTGAGCAGTATTCCTCGTGACCCGACCCTCTTCCTCGCTTCATTCCTCAGGCCAAGAGCACAAGTGCCCAGCACCTCCACGTCTCCCGACCCAGCACGTCCCTGCGGGCTCCCATCCCCACCAGCACTACTGCGGGGCCCCAGCCATACCGACCCTCCCCCTGTCCCCCACCCCCTCGCCCACAGAACTGCTCCTTCTGGCCACTTGGGGGCTGGACAACCGTTTGGGTTTCTCCTGGGGCTCGTTTTCTGACGCCTACCAGAGCCTGAGCACCGGCGGGGCTGAGGTTTTGTGCATCGAGTCCTCTGCTTATCAGCCGCATGAGGCTGGGCATCAGCCCCTCTCCAGGCTTCAGGTTCCTGCCCCGTAACATGAGGGTTGTCGAGAGAATAATAAAGCAAGATGACTGCGAAGTGCTGAGCTTAGCGTCTGCTGCGCAGTGAGCTCTCGGGAATGGCAGTGTCATTACTTCAACGCTTCCCATAACGCGAAGTTTGAAATTTAGCACTTCATTTCATACTGACAGTGTTGGTAATTATTTACTGTTTGGAAGAGTCAAAATACACAATAAACATGGTGATGGTATTTGTCTTCCCCCAACCCTGGTATATAGATCCCACTTGAATAAATGTTTGACTGACCAGGGATGGATTGATTGATTGATTGATTGACTGATTGATTTGGCTCTATCAGCAAGTAGGAATAGAATTTTCTTTAAATTAAAACATAAAGGGAAACGTGCTCTGGGAGGGAGAGGAAGATAGGAAGGGAAGAAAAGGGGGGGGAGAGAAGATCGTCAAGTAAGTAAACACCTGATTCAGCCAGGGTGAGGCATATTGAAATATTTCATAGACATAAATGTTTGCAAAAAAAAAAGAAATGCATAGTTGAAGAAAGAGCCAGAGGGGTGGTGGCAAATCCTTCTGAAAAAATGGCTCACTGTACCGATGAATTGTTATTTCATTGCCAGATGCCATCGTCACAGGTGTTCAAGGAAAATGTTAATACATTTTATGAACTGATGCAAGACAAATCTTTAATGTTCTATCACTGGAGAAGGGCATGAGTTTAACCATACTTTAAGATGAGAGAGCAGAGCTACATTTCACAACAATTTAGAGGTGGGAGATAGAGAGACAGGTAATGGTAGCACCCAACTACCCGAGGGGAAAGCAGCAAGGGAAGGCGAATCGGTTCAGTTCTATTCGGTAAGAAGATGCGATGCCCAGATGGGGCTGGACACCGCGGCCCCGCGTGCCGCTCCCACGACCTACCTCCAGGCGCTGCACCGAGTGAACGAGACCAACCCAACTATTGTTTCCTATTGTCATAACCTGCACACTCCCAAAGGCTGTTTGTTGCTTCACGGAGGGGACGCATCTCTCCCCCAAACCCCCAGCCCTCTTCTCTCCTCCAGCAAAGAATCACCACTGCAGCTTTCTCTGCACGATCCCCATGTCATACTTTCCTCCCCTTTCAGAGAAACAGACGACAAGCCCCGTTCAAGAGTCAAAAGCTAGAAAACTCGCAGCTGGCTTCTTCCAACACGGATGGACACAATGTTCTTCATCATGTTTCCCCCCAACAAAACAATGAAAAAGAAAAGAAGCTCTTTACCTGACCAGGTCCCTGATTTCTTCACGAGAGTCTAACATTGAATATTGAGCAAGCAGCTCGAGAGCATCTTCTGAGACTTCCTTCAATCCTGAACCTGCCTCCGAGAGCAGCTCTAAGTTTGAGCTGCGAATAGAGGCTGTGTGTTATTTTAACCACAAGGTTTCGAGTCAGTAGGGAGGAGAGATGGAAATGAGGTAGGCTGGCAAGCAGGGGCGCCATCCACCTCAAGCGAAATGAGCTCGCAGAACTGATGTAAGCTCCCTGCATCAATTTGAAGAACCCTCAAACCCACTTTTACTAAACTAGAGGTTAAATAACTGTGGAAAATTCCAAAGGAGTAAGATAAGATACTTACGGTCTTTTCTAAAAAAAGACATGTTGGTATGCCCTGCCTGATACTGTCTGAGGGGCAGTCCAGCACGGAGCTGGCCCAAGGAGCCCTGGCTGGAGACGGGGACACCTGGAGACAGCTTTGCTCCCCAGAAAAGGAGACTTCTGGGGGTTAAAAAGTACAGGAGCGTGACCAAGTCACGTCTTCTGTGTAAAAACAAAACCAGTGTCGTGACAATCCATATGAAGTTATAGGATAAGGGAAGAGCTATTCTGGAATATGTTATTATGGGAGCTTAACATGTGTGAGTGTGTGTGTGTGTGTGTGTGTGTGTGCGCGCTCGCGCGCGCACAAATGTGTGTATGTGTTCTCACTTCCCAAACAACTTAAAAAGCAAGGATCCAGCCTCAGCTGAGACCAGTTGGAGATCTTCCTCCTTAGTGTCTTGGCAAATACAAATGCCGCCTTGGACTTGGAGGAGGAAAATGATTTATTGCACACGGATCAACAGCAAAACCTAGAACCGCTGAAATGGCCAACAGTCCTTGACAGCCAGCCCTTCACAGATGCCAGAGGGGTTTAACTCCACTTTTGGAAAAACTCAGCGGTGCTCCCATTAAGCAGGGTCATAACTCAGTTTTATATAGACTCTTTCATCTCAAAGGAGCTTGAGGTGGGTTTATACCAAAATATAAATTATCCTGTGCACAGTCCCCTTGGGGATGAACTACAGCTCCTGCCCGGCAGCAGCTGGCCCTGACACAGACAGTCCGTTTGGAGCCGCAGCGAGACAGCAGGCTGGCGGCCAGGAGGCACTCCATGAGGAAGAATGAGTGGGACCTGCCTTCCACCTTGGCCCTTTCCTCCCTACAGCTAAGACCTCTCCGATCTGCACCTCGCTTTCCTTCCTGAGCCCCCCACACCCCGGCCCCCGGTGCCCTTCCCCGGTCAGTACCTGCATACACAGCCTCAAAACGGACCTAAAAATCACAAACCAGGAGTAAATGATGACTGCATTTTCAGATCTGATCCCATAGAGCTGGGGTTTTCAAAGCATGACCTTTGGGCCAAATCCAGATACTTTATAAATAAAGTTTTATTGGTACACAGCCACACTCACTCATCTGTGGACCGTCTGTGGCTGTTTGGGTATTACAATGCTTTATAAATAAAGTTTTATTGGTACACAGCCACACTCACTCATCTGTGGACCGTCTGTGGCTGTTTGGGTATTACAATGCTTTATAAATAAAGTTTTATTGGTACACAGCCACACTCACTCATCTGTGGACCGTCTGTGGCTGTTTGGGTATTACAATGCTTTATAAATAAAGTTTTATTGGTACACAGCCACACTCACTCATCTGTGGACCATACTACAACAGCGGAGTGCCATGGATGTGGCAGAGATTGTAGGTAGGGTGTTTGTTTTTGAGGTGGAAGAAAGGAACAAGGAATGTCTTTCAATTACCTCTAGAGATCAGCGTAGGGAAGATACACCTACTCATACCACCAACCCCAGATTCAGACCCTGAGTCTCCACTTTAATTATTCCTTTCTCGGAGAAACTCTTGAACTCAGGCGTACCTAGGCACACTGCCCCAGCTTACCTAGCTTCATCCCCAAGAAGCCACAGTGGCTGCATCCAGCTGTTCTCTCAAACAGAAGCCTTGAAATCACACGCAGGCCCTCTCTGCGTCATCCCCAAATGCCCCTTGTCTTTGGAAGCTCTCTGGGTCTCTCCGAACAGAGTTAGCTGCTCCCTCCCACAGGCTCTCATCATGTTTGTTCACTTTTCTCTCGTATTTCTTCTACTTACACGCCAGTGATGCTTGCCTTTCTCACCACACTGTGCATTTTCTGAAAGTAAGGATGATATCTTATTCAACTTTTTATTCCCAGAACCCGATGCTGTAAAAGACACATCAGTGGCCACTCCATTAGTGGTTACTACAAAAATAACTCCGCAGTCTTACTCCACTGGAACCTAATCTCGAAGGAAATGAATGAAAGGTTGTCTGATACTCCCTGCAAATGAGATGTTCTCGAAATAGCCTTCCCAGGGATGACCCTGGCTCTGTCCTTCTAACACTCGCTCCCGAGTGGGGCTGATGCTTACACATTCTTTGTTGGTTGTTCCTTTAATTTTGAATTTGTGGAAGAAGAGCCTCCTTGCAGAAATATCAACAGCAGTTAGAAAAAGACAATCTTTGTAACAACTAGAGCTGTTAGAAGACCTGGAAGGATCTGGCACTGGGTAGAAAAGAAGCAGTGTGTTCTCCAAGCTCCCTTTCTCATGCTAAGGTTTGATAAAGCCTAGTTTTCCTGGTGTGATCCCATCAGAAGACAGAACTAGCACATGGCCAAGGGATGCAGATTTGCCCCCAGCAGGTCTGGGACACAAAGGGAACCAGCCTTCTCATGTGGCAGGGACACTGTACCGTCTCAGCGGCTGTGTCACCAACCCACTTATTTGCATCCTTTTTAATGGTCACAAGGGTGGCAAGGAAACAGAAGCTGGTGATGCGACTGGAGTGGACATTTATCCCATGCGTGGCCACTCAGCATCTTGTAAACCGTCTTCCTTGGTGAACTTGGACTTCCCGCATTGAGTCCTTGTCTCAGTCTGCCCAGGCTTCCATAACATAATACCACGGACCGGGTGGCTTCAACAACAGAAGTGCTTTATCGCATGGTTCTGGAGGCTAAAATTCTGAGATCAGAGTGCCAGCACAGTCAGGTGTGGTGAGAACTCAGTTCCTGGCTCACAGACTGCCCGGCCACCTTCTCTAACGGCCTTTCCTTAGTGTGCGTATGGGGACATCTCTTTCTCTCTCTTTTCCTCTTCTTGTAAGGCCACCAGTCCTATCAGATTGGGGTCCCACTCTCACGGCTTCATTTAACATTAAGTGCCTCCTAAAAGCCCGATCTTCAAAACCAGCCACTGGGGGTGAGGGCTTCCACATAGGAATCTTGTGCAAGGGGAAGGAGAACTCAATTCACTCCACGGTAGTCACCCTTCCTCAAAGTAGAAGCCAGACTTTCTCCTCCAGCCTCCTTGGCAGTGTGGGTGCAGGTATATGGCACTGGCTGGGCATTTAGCTGCCTGCAACTTAGTGAAGACCAGGAGGAGGCAGGAAAGGGGTTGAATCCACTTACGGGAGGTCGGCACCAGTTGGCAGGAGGATCAGCTCTCAGAGGCAGCCCCAAGGTGGGCTAGTCATGGGGTCTGGCACAGACTGTCTGTTGGGTGAGCCCAGACCCCGCCTGGCCCTGCGTCTGCAGCAGCAGCTCCTCCTCCCTGCGTCGAAGCTCGTATTGTGCTCCCTCCTGCTCTGCAGGTTCCGCGCCTGATGTTGGGCTCCTAGAGATTCTGTGACTACTAATTGTCTTCAGTACATCACTCCTTGGCTCACAGTAGCTAGAGGTACCGTTTGCAACTAACAACGCCCTTGTGTGTGGCTGATCCGGGTACTTCAAACCAAACCATTAGTTCCCTTTTGCTTTCTTCGCCAGCACTTCCACAGGATTTTCCTTTCTTGCCTCAGTGCCATTTCGAATGAATATTTGGCAAGTGAGTTTATACTCACTCTTAGTTTGTTTGCCCTGGGGCTCATTCCTCATCGTTTCCCTACTTCACTTGTTATCACGGTGGTGGGAGTGAGGGTGCTCACCCCTGCAAGGTATGTGTCCCAGACTCTCGAGACACCTGGTTTCCAGCTGGGTCCAACCAAGGAGAGGCATTGAGGGGAGATTGAAGGCTGGAGGGAGGAGAAGCCAGGGTATTTCTCCCCGTTTCTCTGTGCCTTGGCTCGCATCTCCAGCAGGGCTGCGTCTCCTCTGCCGTGACTTTGGCACTGTTGGACCAGGCCTTCTGGGCCCAACTTCTACCAAAAGACTCCGGCTCTGTCCGTTAGCCTAGGGATAGAAGTGGTTTCCTGCCTCCGCTGATCTCTCAATTGCCTCACCACTCCCACTTGGCTTTTGGCGTTTCCATTATCTGTGTCACTACCACGCTGCATTAAATATTCTCTGGTTTTTTTTTTTTTCTGGTATTTATTTATTTATTTATTTATTTTTTAATTTTTATTTTTCTTATAATAATATTTTGTATTATATTATGTTAGTCACCATACAGTACATCCTTGGTTTCTGATGTAAAGTTCGATGATTCATTAGTTGCGTATAACACCCAGTGCACCATGCAATACGTGCCCTCCTTACTACCCATCACCAGTCCATCCCTTTCCCCCACCCCCCTCCCCTCTGAAGCCCTCAGTTTTTAAACGCTTAGAGTGGTTCTCATTTTCCTGGTTGGACCCCAGTGAATACAGCTGTCTATGCCATCTCTGCTTTAGGTCAAAGAACCAACACCTGCCCGGACCTTGAGTGGGACTCTGCTGTGCAGCACATTCATTGTATTGGGTAAACTTCCTCTTAGTGCTGTGGACAGGATCGTGTCTCCAAAGTTGACAATGGCGAGGCAAGTGCTATCAGGCTATCTACATAATTCTTCTGGCCTTTTCGGAGAACGAGAAAGAGCATTCAAACAGACATGTTGATAGAAAAAGTCGCGATTAGAAACAGCAGCTAATTCCTTGCCTCACTGACGAGAAGATCCCATGAGGATAAAGCAAGATAAAGCAGAATGGGTCAGCAGAGGCTGATAAATACTCAGTGTGTGGGGAATTTAGAAAACTCCGTCTGGCTTTTAGAAAAAAAGAATTATAAACACTTTTTCCTTTAATTACCAAAGAGGAAAAAAGGCTACATCCGCAAGGTATCCGTGAAGGCATTATCTATTAAAATAAACCTAAATGTCCCACAGTAATAAAATGAGGATTTTCATCATGAAATGCTCGACTCCATGGGCTAGTTTAAAACCAGCAGCATGGGGCGCCTGGGCGGCACAGCGGTTAAGCGTCTGCCTTCGGCTCAGGGCGTGATCCCAGCGTTATGGGATCGAGCCCCACATCAGGCTCCTCCGCTAGGAGCCTGCTTCTTCCTCTCCCACTCCCCCTGCTTGTGTTCCCTCTCTCGCTGGCTGTCTCTATCTCTGTCAAATAAATAAATAAAATCTTTAAAAAAAAATAAATAAAACCAGCAGCAAAAATAATCATGAATGTGACGTAGCAACTTGAGACTTGTTCAAGAGAGCGTTCAATAAGGACAACTCACAGAGCCGCATCACGTAGCTTCTCTGTGACTACAGACATTTGAAAATCATGTCTACGTATAACCAAACTAGGAGCGGGGTGTGGGGAAGGGTGAGTTGGTAGGTTAGGCTGACACCGGAGAAGTGGATTATTTGCTCCACAATTGTTTTTTTTTTTAAGTAAGGATATGCTTGTACAACAATAAATATTCTTCTCTCCCTTTTCCTTTCTTCTCTTTTTCGTTCCTTTCCTATCTACAGTCAGTCGTGTCACCCGAAGTGATGACAGTAAGAGGACAGGCAGGGTGGAGAGGCAGCTGACTACTGGGACTTGGGGCAGATTGAAGAGGACACAAAGGTAGGAAAGAGAAGAAAAGAAGAAATACTGAGACACCAGATAATAGGAACTTTTAGAGACTATTGGGTCCTATGTAGACACAAGAACACATCGGGTTTTAAATTGGGGCTGAATCACATATTGTAGCTTTCACATTAAATGCTTCACACACACTTCCTCGTCCGTTCCCCTAGAATCAGCATGGGGGCGGGTGGACCTCCTTGCCTGCCACTGTTCACAGGAGAAACTGGAGCTAAGAGATGTGAAGTGACCTCCTCCAATGTGCACAGCTGCAAACGTCTTCTTTGACTCTGAGTTCAGGGCATGGGCCCAAACACATGGTGTCTTCCAAACTGCTAAGATGGCAGTTGAGCGATCCGGTGTCCCCAACAACCAGAGATGCTTCTTCTCTTGTGCAGCCTCGAGACCTCCTCCTGTGTCTCCTTGAGCTGCTTGGATGGGCCATAGCTTGTGTGCCTGCTCACTGTCGAGATCAAAGTTGTCTCTGCAGTGGGATCTTCTTATCTCCCATTGGGCAGGCTTCCTGCCGCCTGCAGTCTGCTCGCTCTCTGCAAGCGGATTCCCAGGCTGGAGAAGACCTGCTCACACAGAGCACCCAGCTACTCTTTGGAAGGGCTGCACGTAACAAAGAGCTTCTGACCAGAGAGGTGAGCTACAGGACCTACTCACAGGGCAGTTGTAGGATTACATTTTTTTTTAACACGTGTATCAGATTTAGCACGGTGCCAGGCACACAAGACAGCTGGCTAGCTAGCTGGGAGTAAGAATCTCCCTGGTAGTAAAAATGGGAATAGCAACAATTCACTAGGGATTAGGGTTAAAATAGCCCCATGAAAAAAATTTTTTTTCAGAAATTAGGAGCAAGGAGAAAGGTTTTTGCCTTTCTTCTCCCAGAAACTTATTTGATTCCTCGTTCTAAGTCATTCACGTGTTTTCTCTTCGGCCCAAGCTGCAAGAAGACTCAATTAGTCTGGTTCCTTTTCAGTTTTTCCTGCTGCTCTCTCAGCCTCTTTATATCTTGCTTTCTATCTTCAGTCTTATCAATTGTTTGATATTAAATCTGTTTTGGAAAAAGGTGAATAGAAATAAATTGCTTACAAAATAAATCAGGTAGTGACTACACTTAGCTCAGCAAAGGCATCTGTACAAAGCATGTCCTTTGTCTCCCTGTTAGAGGGTGAGTCAATGAATTTACACAGTGAGTGTTTATATACTGAAAATAATATACTTCCTAAATGAGAGAGGAGTTAAGATGGCGGAGGAGTAGGGGACCCCTTTTTCAGCCGGTCCCCTGAGTCGAGCTGGATAGGTACCAGACCAGCCTAAACAACCACGGAACCAGCCTGAGACGCAGGAAGACGCATCTGGATCTCTACAAATGAACATCTCCAGCGCTGAGTATTGAGGTACGAAGCGGGGAGCCATGAAACTGTGCACAGATATCGGAAGATAAACGGAAGGGGGAGGGAGCCGCCACGTTCGGGCGCCGGGAAGCGGTAGCCACTTGCACGGGGGAGCGGGCGGGGCTCGCGGACGGCACCCGCAAAACAGCAGACTGAGACCGTGAGCCGGGTGCGCGCGCCACCAGGCATCTCGCGGAACTCCGGAATCCCGGTGCGCTCACTGGATCCAGACTGAGACCGGGAGATCCGGGAGCGCGCAGGGGCGGCTGGCGGCGTAGGAAACACAAAGGACAGAGACGCGCCGGCCCTGGAAGTGAGGGCTGGGACGCCGGGTGTGGGGCGCACATCCCGGGACGCTGCAGGGTTGAGCAGCACCAACAGTAACAGAGTTAAAGTGGCCAGAACATCAGTGGAGAACGGGCCGCAATCCCTCTGTTCCGTGACAGAGGCTGAAATTCGGCCGCTGCGGCTCTGACTCTCAGAAGAGGCACAGCAAACCGCCAGGGAAAGCCGCCAGAGAACAAAAGCCTGGAAATACCGGCTCAGGGAGTGCCCATCCCCATCCCCCCTCGCAGGGGACGCCGAGACTCTACCCAAACAGGGCTGCCTGAGTATCGGCGCGGCAGGCCCCTCCCCCAGAACACAGAAGGCAGGCTGAAAAATCAAGAAGCCCACAACCCGGGCGCCGGGGTGGCGCAGTCATTGAGCGCCTGTCTTCGGCTTAGGGCGTGATCCCGGCGTTCCGGAAAGGAGTCTCTCATCGGGCTCCTCCGCTGGGAGCCTGCTTCTTCCTCTCCCACTCCCCTGCTTCTGTTCCCTCTCTCGCTGGTTGGCTGCCACATAAATAAATAAAATCTTTAAAGAAGAAGCCCACATCCCTAAGATCCCTATAAAACAAGGGGCACGGCCTGGGACCCAGTCAATAATTTGGGCTCTGGAAACCCCGCAACCTCTCTTCATCAGAATGACAAGAAGGAGAAGCCCCCCCCAGCAAAGAAAAGACAGTGAGACTGTGGCCTCTGCCACAGAAATAATGGATATGGATGTAACCAAATTATCAGAAATGGAATTCAGAGTAACGATGGTCAAAATGATGAGTAGAATTGAAAAAAGTATAAACGAAAAGGTTTCTGAGAATATAGAATCCCTAAGGACAGAAATGAGAGCGAATCTGACAGAAATTAAAAATTCTATGAGCCAAATGCAGGCAAAACTAGAGGCTCTGACAGCCAGGGTCGCAGAAGCAGAGGAACGGGTTAGTGAATTGGAGGATGGGTTAATAGAGGAAAAAATGAAAATAGAAGATGGTCTTAAAAAAATCCACGCCCACGAATGTAGGTTACGGGAGATTACTGACTCAATGAAACGATCCAATGTTAGAATCATCGGCATCCCCGAGGGGGTGGAGAAAAACAGAGGTCTAGAAGAGATATTTGAACAAATTGTAGCTGAAAACTTCCCTAATCTAGCAAGGGAAACAAACATTCGTGTCCAAGAGGCAGAGAGGACCCCTCCCAAGCTCAACCACGACAAACCTACGCCACGTCACGTCATAGTGCATTTCGCAAATATTAGATGCAAGGATACAGTATTGAAAGCGGCCAGGGCAAAGAAATTTCTCACGTACCAAGGCAAAAACATCAGAATTACGTCAGACCTGTCTACACAGACCTGGAATGAGAGAAAGGGTTGGGGGAGCATATTTAAAGCTCTTTCAGAGAAAAACATGCAGCCAAGGATCCTTTATCCAGCAAGACTGTCATTCAGAATTGATGGAGAAATAAAGACATTTCAGAATCGCCAGTCACTAACCAATTTTGTAACTACGAAACCAGCCCTACAGGAGATATTACGGGGGGTTCTATAAAAGTAAAAAGGCCCCAAGAGTGATACAGAACAGAAAGACACAGCCAATACAAAAAAAGACTTTACTGGCAACATGGCAACATTAAAATCATATATCAGTAATCAGTCTTAATGTAAATGGTTTGAACCATCCCATAAAGCACCACAGGGTTGCAGATTGGATAAAAAGAAATGACCCATCCATTTGCTGTCTACAAGAGACTCATTTCAAACCCAAAGATGCATTCAGACTGAGAATAAGGGGATGGAGTACCATCTTTCACGCAAATGGTCCTCAAAAGAAAGCTGGGGTAGCAATTCTCATATCAGATAAATTGGATTTTAAACTACAGACTATAGTTAGAGACGCAGAAGGGCACTATATTATTCTTAAGGGAAGTATTCAACAAGTGGATATGACAATTATAAATATATATGCCCCCAACAGGGGAGCAGCAAGATACACAAGCCAACTCTTATCCAGAATAAAGAGACATATAAATGAAAATACATTAATAGTAGGGGACCTCAACACTCCACTATCAGAAATAGACAGAACACCCTGGCAAAAACTAAGCAAAGAATCAAAGGCTTTGAATGCCATACTCGACGAGTTGGACCTCATAGATATATATAGAACACTACACCCCAGAACCAAAGAATACTCATTCTATTCTAATGCCCATGGAACATTCTCAAGAATAGACCATGTTCTGGGACACAAAACAGGTCTCAACCGATACCAAAAGATTGAAATTATCCCCTGCATATTCTCAGACCACAACGCTCTGAAATTGGAACTCAACCACAAGGAAAAATTTGGAAGAAACTCAAACACTTGGAGACTAAGAACCATCCTGCTCAGGAATGACTCGATAAACCAGGAAATCAAAAATCAAATTAAACAATTTATGGAGACCAATGAGAATGAAAATACAACAGTCCAAAACCTATGGGATACTGCAAAGGCAGTCCTAAGGGGGAAATACATAGCCATCCAAGCCTCACTCAAAAGAATAGAAAAATCTAAAATGCAGTTTTTATATTCTCACCTCAAGAAGCTGGAACAGGAACAGAGGGACAGGCCTAATCCACGCACGAGGAAGCAGTTGACCAAAATTAGAGCTGAAATCAATCAAGCAGAAACCAGAAGTACAGTAGAGCAGATCAACAGGACTAGAAGCTGGTTCTTTGAGAGAATCAATAAAATTGACAGACCACTGGCAAGACTTATCCAAAAGAAAAGAGAAAGGACCCAGATTATTAAAATTATGAATGAAAAAGGAGAGGTCACGACGAGCACCATTGAAATTGGAAGGATTATTAGAAATTTTTATCAACAGCTATATGCCAATAAACTAAGCAATCTGGAAGAGATGGAATCCTTCCTGGAAACCTATAAACTACCAAGATTGAAACCGGAAGAAATTGATTCCTTAAACAGGCCAATTAATTATGAAGAGATTGAGTCAGTGATAAACAACCTTCCAAATAACAAAACTCCAGGCCCGGACGGTTTTCCTGGGGAATTCTACCAAACATTCAAAGAAGAAATAATACCTATTCTCTTAAAGCTATTTCAAAAAATAGAAACAGAAGGAAAGCTACCAAACTCATTCTATGAGGCCAATATTACCTTGATCCCCAAACCAGGCAAAGACCCCCTCAAAAAGGAGAATTACAGACCGATTTCCCTAATGAATATGGACGCCAAAATCCTCAACAAGATACTTGCTAATAGAATCCAACAGTACATTAAAAGGATTATCCATCACGATCAAGTGGGATTCATACCTGGGATGCAAGCGTGGTTCAATATTCGCAAATCAATCAGCGTGATACATCATATCAACAAGAAAAGACTCAGGAACCATATGATCCTCTCAATCGATGCCGAAAAAGCATTTGACAAAATACAGCATCCTTTCCTGATTAAAACCCTTCAGAGTGTAGGAATAGAAGGTACATTTCTCAATCTCATAAAAGCCATCTATGAAAAGCCTACTGCAAATATTATTCTCAATGGAGAAAAGCTGGAAGCCTTTCCCTTAAGATCAGGAACTCGACAAGGATGCCCACTCTCGCCACTATTATTCAACATAGTACTAGAAGTCCTTGCAACAGCAATCAGACGACAAAAAGGGATCAAAGGTATTCAAATTGGCAAAGAAGAAGTCAAAATGTCTCTCTTTGCAGATGACATGATACTCTATATGGAAAACCCAAAAGAAGCCACTCCCAAATTATTAGAAGTTATAGAGCAATTCAGTAACGTGGCAGGATACAAAATAAATGCTCAGAAATCAGTTGCATTTCTATACACGAATAACGAGACCGAAGAAAGAGAAATTAGGGAATCCATCCCATTTACAATAGCACCAAAAACCATACGTTACCTTGGAATTAACTTAACCAGAGACGTAAAGGACCTATATTCTAGAAACTATATATCACTCTGGAAAGACATTGAGGAAGACATAAAAAGATGGAAAGATATTCCATGCTCATGGATCGGAAGAATTAACATAGTTAAAATGTCCATGCTACCCAGAGCAATCTACACTTTCAATGCTATCCCGATCAAAATACCAAGGACATTTTTCAAAGAACTGGAACAAACAGTCCTTAAATTTGTATGGAAACAGAAAAGGCCCCGAATCTCCAAGGAACTGTTGAAAAGGAAAAACAAAGCTGGGGGCATCACAATGCCGGATTTCGAGCTGTACTACAAAGCTGTGATCACAAAGACAGCATGGTACTGGCACAAAAACAGACACATAGACCAATGGAACAGAATAGAGAGCCCAGAAATGGACCCTCGGCTCTTTGGGCAACTAATATTTGATAAAGCAGGAAAAAACATCCGGTGGGAAAAAGACAGTCTCTTCAATAAATGGTGCTGGGAAAATTGGACAGCTACATGCAAAAGAATGAAACTTGACCACTATCTCACACCATACACAAAAATAAACTCCAAATGGATGAAAGACCTCAATGTGAGACAGGAATCTATCAAAATTCTAGAGGAGAACATAGGCAACAACCTCTACGACATCGGCCAAAGCAACCTTTTTCATGACACATCCCCAAAGGCAAGAGAAACAAAAGATAAAATGAATTTATGGGACTTCATCAAGATTAAAAGTTTCTGCACAGCCAAGGAAACAGTCAGAAAAACTAAGAGGCAGCCCACGGAATGGGAGAATATATTTGCAAATGACACTACAGATAAAGGACTGGTATCCAAGATCTACAAAGAACTTCTCAAACTCAATACACGAGAAACAAATAAACAAATCAAAAAATGGGCAGAAGATATGAACAGACACTTTTCCAATGAAGACATACAAATGGCTAACAGACACATGAAAAAATGTTCAAAATCATTAGCCATCAAGGAAATTCAAATCAAAACCACACTGAGATACCACCTTACGCCAGTTAGAATGGCAAAAATAGACAAGGCAAGAAACAACACTTGTTGGAGAGGATGTGGAGAAAGGGGATCCCTCCTCCATTGTTGGTGGGAATGCAAGTTGGTACAGCCACTCTGGAAAACAGTGTGGAGGTCCCTTAAAAAGTTAAAAATTGAGCTACCCTATGATCCAGCCATTGCACTACTGGGTATTTACCCCAAAGATACAGACGTAGTGAAGAGAAGGGCCATATGCACCCCAATGTTCATAGCAGCAATGTCCACAATAGCTAAATCGTGGAAGGAGCCGAGATGCCCTTCTACAGATGACTGGATTAAGAAGTTGTGGTCCATATATACAATGGAATATTACTCAGCTATCAGAAAGAACGAGTTCTCAACATTTGCTACAACATGGACAGCACTGGAGGAGATAATGCTAAGTGAAATAAGTCAAGCAGAGAAAGACAACTATCATATGATTTCTCTCATCTATGGAACATAAGAACTAGGATGATCAGTAGAGGAAGAAAGGGATAAAGAAAGGGGGGGTAATCAGAAGGGGGAATGAAACATGAGAGACTATGGACTATGAGAAACAAACTGAGGACTTCAGAGGGGAGGGGGGTGGGGGAATGGGATAGACCGGTGATGGGTAGTAAGGAGGGCACGTATTGCATGGTGCACTGGGTGTTATACACAACTAATGAATCATCGAGCCTTACATCGGAAACCGGGGATGTACTGTATGGTGACTAACATAATATAATAAAAAATCATTAAAAAAAAAATAAATAAATAAAATAATGGTTAAAAAAAATATATACTTCCTAAATTACTAATAATGTGCTTGCTAATAATTTACTTACTAAATAAACAATATTTAGTAAACGCTATTAATTTAGTTATTAATAAATTATTTCCACCTTTATTGTTAATCTTAACAGAACTATATTTTCCTAAATTTCTCGCTCATGTTACTCCCTGATGAAACAGGGCTCATGCTTCATTGACAAAGAAGCTCTGTGTGTGTGTGTGTGTGTGTGTGCGTGTGTGCACACACGTTTGCATGTGCAGGCACGTGGGTGTGCACTTCCCCAGAATATGCTCTCTCTCTATATTCCAAGGCACAGCTCCTATCTTACCACCACCCAGCCGGTCATTCATTCATTCATTTGGCAGGTATTTACTGAACACCAGCTGTATGCCAGTCTCCATGTTATGGTAAGTTCCCCACGAGGCTTTCAAGTACTCCATGGTCCAGTCCTCCTTCAAAACCTAAGGGTGGTTAGTGCCTGAGCCATTCATCTAATACTTGATATCTGCTGTGTGGCTTTGTAAACTGCTTTTTTTTTAAATGGAATCCTGTATTTCTCATCAGAGTGTGATCCCCTTTAGAGCAAGGGCCTTATCTTATGAATCTCTGAAGCCCCAGCAGCTACCTAGTACATTGTCCTACACGTATTAGGTTCTCAATGGTAATCTAAAATAAAATAAATGGATAACACATGAGAAGTAAAATTTCATGCCTCCAGATTTAGAAAATTTTTTCATGTCAACATATGAAAGCATATCCTAGGCCCAAGATTCGAGGCTTATAGGAGAGTCCAAACCACAGATTAGAAAGACTGCAGGCCAACATCAGAGCAAAGCTGGCTGTGTGTGTCTAAAGGTCAGAGCCCACAGCCTAGACTATACTTGAACAAATGAATGGCCAACCACCACATTTAAGTAGGCACTGTCTAGAAAAGCCTGGTTGAATGTGGTAATGACAGTGGTTGGGCTTGTCCCTTCTGAGAGTGGACAAGCACGTCATGAACAAAACCATTACTAAGCACTAAGCTGAATAGAATTTATCCTGTATGTTGGCCAAGGAAAAGCCACCTTTTATAGTAGGAGGGATGGAAAATGATAGTAGCCAAGGAAAGCCTGTACATCTGGATGCAAACTCGATTGGTTAGTAAGACTGGTGGTGTTTAGTTTGGAGGTGGATGTAACGCAAAACCGGGAAAGACATAAATATCTCTGAGAAAGAAAAAGCCAGTATCTGATGTGTATAGCGTCATAGCAGCCAAATGTTTTCATGGACTCCAGTGGGAAGGACTCATGGAGCACCTCCTGGGAAGAAAGCCTTTTTGGTTTTATTAGACCACGTCAAGGCTCAGCAGCTCTATCACCAAAGTGCTAAAAACTTGACTTGACACAGATTCCTCTCACATCATTGGTCATCTTCAAACTTGACCTATCATCAGACTTACTGCCTGTAATGTTAAAATTTTTTAAACATTTAAAAAATGTGAAAAGCTGATTCTTGGACCTCCCCTCCAGAGGTTTTGATTCAGTAGATATTTTTAAGAACTGCTCAGGTGATTCTGGAAATTGACTGGATTTGCAGTCCACTGATCTAGAGTTCTCTCCGCTATACTACCCTCTTCTGGGGGCTAAACATTGGGAAAGAAGTGTTGCCCCTGGCCCACCTTCAACGATGAGTAATTGAGAAGACAAAACTTGCACATATGAACAAGGAGAGAATACTGACAGTGAGAAAGGGGGCCTAAGGGTAGATGTAAATGTTACTCGGGATGTCGCTGGACTAGAGAAGGGGCAGACAACCCTG
Source organism: Ursus arctos (assembly GCF_023065955.2). NCBI lineage: Eukaryota > Metazoa > Chordata > Mammalia > Carnivora > Ursidae > Ursus > Ursus arctos. The sequence continues at coordinate 8,761,518 of NW_026622986.1, forward strand.
GAAAAACAAAAACAAAACAGAATGAACAAAGCCATGGAAAGACATCCAGGAGCCGCTGTCTGGGGTGGTGGGGACACATACTGGAGTAGATGGAAATAAATCTGGTTTATGTATATTTAACAAGTGGCTGTGTAATCTTTGAAGAACACTATTCTGAGACACTGACCCTGTGGAAAGTGTGACTTGAACCAATAATTCCCAACCAAGTTGGAGTTATAAGACATTGTAATTGTTGGTTCGATTTCACTGTGTCCTACTTTTCCCCTCCATATCTCTCCAAAGAGCTCATCAGAATGGAATCCAGGCCCTAAGTATACCAAGTTTTCCCTTTGTGAGGCTTTGCAAATGTTTCTTGGGAATGTCGAACTGTAAGATGAAATAGCACTTGGGTAAAAAAGTCTGCGAACCACGTTTCCACGTGGGTACACACTGCTTGAGAGAAGTCACATCTATATGCCCACTTCCCAGCCATGACCCCATGGGAATATGGGGGAGAGGACGTCTCTCCGTGAATGTCGCATTAGTCCTCAGGGTCTGCCTCAGTGCTAACAAGACCTCATACTGCTAGCAATTGCTTAGGAAATGCATGTAGCAAAGTTTGCTGAACTCTACAGCGAGCCAGGCATCATGATGAGTCCTGGGATAGAGTCATACCTTCTCCCTCGACAAGCTCACCTTCTCGCTCATTAGATTTAACTCATATTTGGACGTGAGTCTAGCACCTTGACAGGCTCAGAAAGATCGTAGGACCTGAAGATGGCGAATGACAAGTAGAAGCAAGGGATGAGACACCGAAGACGGTCGAGAAGGGTCCCCTCAGCTGAAGTGTGGGGTCATTCACTCACTGGTATGTTTGCCTGGGACCATGAAAGCCAGGCTGAAACCAAGACAACAGGAATAGAATGGGCAAGAGTTATGAAGAAATCTCTCCCTCGCTCGCTGCCTCACCAACGATTGTCATAACTGACTCCTTTCAGCCGTGGCTTTGGTTCTTAAGAGGGAGGTATGGAAAACGGGAAGGCAAGAACAAGAACAATTCAAGTAGGTAATAGAAATGAACCCCAGGGAAAAGTTAAATGACTCTGATTCTTTTCAGGAGAAGAAAAGGCAGACAAGGAATTTCATCGAGCATTTAAATATAGGAGAGTTATTTTAAGGCGAGAACACTTCTCCATCTTAAAGTGGTTTAAATGAGAGGAAACGGCTTTAATTTCAAGTGAGGCTAATTTACTTATAAGGAAAACTTTCTGACTCGAAGGATGGTTACAGATCAGATAACTGAGGCATCGTGGACTGTCCTTTCTGAGAGACCTTTAAGATGAGGAGAACTGGACTTTTATCTGGAGCGGTGGGACTCTGGCGGGGGAAAGAAGAGCTGGTGGGGACCGTGCCCTTAAAAGCACTTAAAAGCACGGTGGTTCAGGCTCCGGTGTCCTGAGAATGCAGGTGATTTTTACAATCATTGCAGCAGTAGCAGCAATCATGGGGCCTTTTTATCTAGTGCTTTCCACCAGCCAGTTTTGACTCTAGCAGGGTGTAAGTTAACTCCCGTAAACCTCAAGACAACCCCAGGATAAAGTTACTATCCGCATATTACAGATAAGGAACCGGGCACACGGAAGTTAAGCTGCTTGTTCAAGGTCACAAGTCAGGAGGGGCAGAACCGGGTCTGGAGCCCAGCAGTCAGTTTCCGAATGACCGGCTAACCCATCCTAGAAACCCGTATCTCCCCTGTGGCTCCACAGAAGCCGTCCCCTTTCCCATCTCTGGCTCAGTTCTCCCAAAAGCCCAGAAGAAGTGCTTTATTTGCACTGTATTCTTTTCTCTATAAATTGTAAAACTTGTGGTTGAAGAAATTCTTTTAAGACTGGGGCCTTTCCCTGGGACCTTTCTCTTCTAACAGTGGACAGCCAACAATGATGTGACCCAGGACGCGTGGCTCACCTCCTGGTGCAGCTTGGGCTCCCCTGCTGGCTGTCAACCAGGGTCCAAATCCTGTATTAATTTACCTCCACATGCCTTCTTCCAAAAATGATGTAAGGCAGTTTAGGGCAAAAATAAATTCTTAGTTTCAAGCAAACCAATTCCCAAAGGGCTTTCGGATCTATTTACCTGTTGTTAAGCCTATGCTACTGGAAGACTCAGCTCACATCCAGCTTCCGGTACAATCAGACAAGTTAAGGAAAAGAACAAAGTTCTCTTATTGTGGTCGTTTTTGAGGAGTGAGAGGTGGTCTAAATCCATTAAAGGCAAGCTGTTTTCAGGTTGGGGAATGGGGTGCGAATGAAAGAAGAATGATTAAAAAGAACTTTGTTCCCTGATTATTGAGGCCAGTTGTCCTCAACGAAGACAAATGGAAAAACTGATGGGAGGTGTCAAGGCTTTCCGGCCAATTTCAGAAAACGAGATCGTGGGAAGTGAAGGCCAGCTTTTCATCACAGCCCCTCTTCACTTGGACTACAATAATCGGGGTCCAGCGTACGTATGATTGTCCATAATTCGGAGGGTTTTATTTCTAACATGACCTCTATTCAGAAGAAAACTGTTTATCATTTAGGAACGTTTGCGGTTTGGGGTTTCATTTCTGTGCCCCTCCCCCGGTTCAAGTTCGCTCCATGAGAGATTCATCTTTCAGCCCCTACTTCGGGAAAATGAGTCCAAAAGACCAGGGTCTGACTCCTGACTCAGAACTTCCCTCTGCTCAAGTTCCAGACCCTGCCTAGTGGATGGGTGAGGCCACCGGGGATGCCAAATGAAGCTGCCATTGGAGAGTTGGGCAGAGGGAGGCCGGGACCCTGGCTCGGCTGGTTTGCGGGCCCACCGCCCCTCACACCGGGAAGAACGGACCCTCACACCCTATTGTAACACCTCAGAGTGGCTGGCAAGGAGCCTCCCCGGGAGAACGTCACTGCAGCCCCGCTTTGCATTTTGCCAGGACAGCAAATGAAAAGGGGAAAATGTGCAAGGAGATTCTTCTCGGCCTTTTGGTAACTGCATCCCAAGTGCCACCCTGCGAGGCTCCCGGGGGGTCATCGCAAAACCTCAGACAGCAAGGAAGTTCCAGTTCAAGTGATTAAGGCTTTTTCCAGGGGCACAACTCACTGTGTTCCATTTTGAAATGTCTCCTAGATGGCACCCATCAGAATGAGCCACGTTTCCCCCATCCTCTCTTTGTATTTAAGACAATCATATGCTAAAGGGTTAAGAGAACAGAGAGGCGAGGGGATAGGACAATGGAGGAGAGGGGCAGGGAGGTGGAGGGGACCTTGAGGAAGGACAGGAGGCAAGGCACCCCTCCCACTCTGCAGTGTGGGTAGAGGATGTTCGCTTTCCGAGCTTCGGGGTCGTTCCGATCTTGTACCTGTGTTTCTCTAGACGTGGGTTCAGCACTGCTCCCCCCAGCCGACGAGGACTTATGAAACAATTGCAGGCTGGAACCAAACCCATCTATCTTCTAGTGAGCAAAATCATTCCTCCCTGCTGTCAGCGGGAATGGGATAAGGCTGAGCCCGGCTGCTGCCAAAGTCAGGGCCTGGGGAAGGTGCCCCCAGCAGGCGGCACGCAGGTCACTCACAGGGAGGGGCAGAAGGCTTGTGGTTTAGAATTAATTAAGGAGGAGGCCAATAATCCCTCAAAACCACCCCAGTCCTGGAGTCTTCATTCTGATTCTGTTTTTTTCCTCCCTTGAAAGTCACCGTGAGACAAATCCCCCACAGGAGGGAGAACAGAGGCACCTCACTGCAGCCAGTGTACCCCCAGACCCCAGTCCCAGCACTTACAGTTCACTACAGCATTGTCATTCTGGGTCCCCTCCCCCAGAGGAAATCTGACTTGAAATATTCCAGCTGTTGGCCCGCAGGGCCCTCCGACATTGCAAACTACGCTGTGTAGAGAGAGCATTTACGAAAGTTCTATTGATCCCGGGCAGACTGGGGAGGTTTAATCTGGAGACAGCAGGCAAGAAATGGGGGCACGTTCGTCTGCAGACCTGAGCCTGCACGGCGGATCCCACCCGATCTCTGGGAGCAGGGAAGGCTGGGGAGGCCACAGGTGGGAATGCCACCTGAACCAGGCAGCTGGAAAGAGGTTGGTGAAGTGGAGACAGCTCAACCCAAGCCCCTGGATGCTTGAGAAAAGGGAGTAAACATTCAGGCCAGGAAAAAGGTGGGGCTTCTCATTGTGGAGCTCAGGAAAGGCTGGTTCGCTTTGAAGCAAGGAATGCAGCTGGCATCTTCCCATGTTGGGGCAAAGTCCTCCTCCTCTGCGAGACGCTGGTCCAAGATCCAAAAGGCGCGGGTGCCAGGGGCTGAAGCGCTTAGGCGAGGCTGGCCGGATGCCTACGTGGGGTGACTGCCGACTATAGGCACAAGTTAAGAAACTCAGGAAATGCCCCTTCTTTACAAAGCCAAGAACATCACATGCGTACACACGTGCTCACACACACACACACCCTCACAGGTACACCACACACACAGATCTCCTACACACCGCAGATACACACATCATGCCATACGTAGATACGCACACACCACACACAGCACGTACACATCCCACGTGTACCACACCACAGATACACACACCACACACCGACACACGCCGCATGCTCGTGCACTGCACACATACCACACCACACACACGAAGTCCGAGGCCTACTCTGCAGAAACGAAGTGCTCCACGTGGAAGACAGGCAGCCCCCTGCCCTTGGCTGGTCCCCTGCAGGGCCTAGCCCAACGAGTGGCACCAGGCACTCCTAAAGGAGGGCATAGTTCACAGAGTTCCCGGTCTCCTGTCGGCCTCAGGGACCTGCTCTGACAAACCCACGTCTTGCAGCCCGGGCATGGGTCACACAAAGGGGCTGCCTGAAGGTGGCCCCTGGGATATGGAAGGGAAAGTGGGGGTAGAGGGTGTGGGGGTAGCAAGAAGTGACCATGTCTCCTGAACACATGTTCTCTCACCTGGCCTCAGAAGGGAGCAGAACATTTTAAAGTACAAGTGCCCAAGGAGATGGAAAGTATATACCGATGACATACATGGTTAGTGTTTATTCTGAAGAGTAGCCTTTATTATTTGTTGAACCCCCTTTTGTCGTTCAGGGGGTTTGCTGGGTGCGTTACATAGATTGCCACTAATCCTTATGATCGCTGGACGTGTGGCTACTACCATCTTTATTGTGTAGATGGAGAAAGGAGGGCAGAGGGTGCCTGAGATGGGGCACATACAGCAGAAGCAGGACTTGAACGTCTCTGCCCACCTCCGGAGCCCAAGTTCTTCACCTCGGAACTATACAGCTATTGTGTTGGGAGATTCTGACTGCCCTTGAGAGAAAGATCTATGACAAAATGTGCCAGTGGAGTCTAGGGAGTGAGATCAAGCATATGAATGTGGTATCAAATTTGTTTCTAATCAACTCTGGGTCAAATTTTTAAAATATATTATCATTTACGGAGTTGCAAAACAAAGAATGTTTCCAAATGCCAGCCACAGCCACCAATTTCTCAGAGGGTCTTAACACCAAGCTGCCCTTGTAGATCTCTAAATGTAGAGACCTAACCGTAGAACGGAATTAACCCTAGAGCTCCTCACTGCTGTTTTAGTCAGGAACTAGAAAGAGCTCACCCTCCCTTTGTGAAGGCCGCTTGTCTGAAAAATATCTATTCGTTGAAGGGTCAACTACATTAAAACTTAAAACCAGTCATGTCTGAAATCTGCCCGTGATGCCGTCTTGCCCTTGACAGATACTCTGTGTTATTAGTGTGGTCACCCAACAACACTGGTGTTAAAAGCTCTCTTGTGACATGTTTCTAAAGTGGTTGTAGTCATTTGTTCCTGTCACTTGGGTGGCTCCATGTCTTCCACTCCCATGCTGAGACGGGTGATCCGGTGGGGACAGCCCTGTGACCTACCGCAGTCAGATGTTAGCAGTAGTCTCGGGTTAATGCCACGTGCATGTGTTCTAGACACTGCCTCCTACAAGTCTTCAGTTCATGCCAAGTTATAGACAGTAACAGGGCCAGGTAGGTGGAAGATGATATGGTGAGGCAAAAATTTGACTTTCTATTAAAAAAAAAAACGGAATCAATGAAGTAAGAATCACCAAGGAGGTTCAGCTGGGGCCTTGTAATTCTGAGGCCTGCCTCCCCGGCAATCCTTTTAGGGCTACTTTAGGACAGCCTATAAGGACCTGCTCTTTTTTAAAGCTTTGGCCCAAATGCGGACATAAACTCTTCTTATTTATTTCCTACAATGCATTTGCAACAGCACTGGAATAGTAATCTAAAAGGTTTTTTGATAACCAAAGAGAAATAAACAGAGAAACTAACATATAACCAGACCATGTGGCATCAAAATACTGTCATCTCATCCTTCCTGGATGCCTGTTTCTTTTTCCTGATCCTCACCTGTCTCCAAAGGGCTGACGTCGTCTTTGCTGCCTGGAAGCATCATCGATTGTGTTGAGGCACCTTAAAACCCAACCCCATGGGAAGAAGATCTAGAGAGACAGGAGTTCCCTCTCCCTTATGTCCAAAGATCCCCTTGCTCTTGTCCAGGTGATCCATTCATTCTTTCATTTACTCATTAGATCTTTATCGAGCATTTACTATGTGCTAGACATTTGGATGGGCTCTGAAGATAAAGTGATGGACCAACAACATTTCTGTCACCTCGGAGCTACATCCAGTGATCTCTGGGGTTCCTTAGCAAGTCATGCTTCCATCATGAATAATTTTGATGTTTCTACAGAAGTTTCCCTTGCCTATTGACTCATTCATTTCCGATCACTTCGGTCTTCATGAGAAGGGTCAAACTCTGAATTTAATCCTCAGAAAGAATCCCAATGCCCACTTTTGTTTTGATTGGGATGGGGTTGGTGAGCAACAGGATGGCCTGAGTTTCCTTGGTTCTACATGTCAAAAGCACAGAGAGGGCCAAGACACTCTCTGAGAGGAGACTCATTTTTCTTTTGAAGTATGTTTTGTGATTCCTCATTACAATTCATTAATCATTGTGGCCATGCCTGCACCACAAATTGCTCTCTGAGTTTCTTGAGGTTCCAAAGGAATCCCATTGGCCTTGGAAATTTGTTGACCAGACATCTACACCAAAATACCAACAGTCCAGGAAGTTAGGTAAGGGCCAAGGCCAAGGAAACACTGGCTCTCAATTCAAGTCTGACACCAGGGACCTGGTTTATGTGGGGTGAGGGGTGAGAAAAGAGCCAGAAGCCCCAAGAGCCAAACCTGGGGGAACGCTTTATACAAAGCCATAGAATCAAGGGCAAGTTGGAAATCTATAGGACAAGGAGTCAAGAAAAGGATTTCTAAGCCTCTGTGTCAGGGGAAGACAAGGATCCTGGATGTTATAGGACAGGGAGCCAAAGTGGCTGTTACCTTGGAATTGACTGAGAAGCTAAACTCTGCTGCTGTTTGATCTTTTGTGAGTCTGGAGCGGCCAGAACCAGTTCAGCGAGTGGCTGGGGAGGAGCACAGCACACAGCTCAGGGTTAGGGGTGCCTAGGCTTGGTGTAAGGGCTTCTTACCTTCAAGTAGTCCTCATACCCACACCTTCCCTAGAGGTCATTCCCAAATCTCTAGCTCTGTGGTTGGCCTCTCCCCCACGGCACCATGGGATTTTCAGAGGTCTCAGTCATACCCATGACTTCTACTAAACAGAAGGACCAAAAAAATAATAGACGTGATTGCATTCCATTTTTCTTAAGTTTCTTATGATAGTTCCCATAAATTTACAGCAAGTTCAATCTTATATTTTCCCATGTATTCTAGACTATACTGTATTTCATTATCTGACTGCCAGGAGGATAACTCCCCATTGGGTTACTAATTACTCTTTTTATTGCATTCAAGAGACTTTACAATTTTTTTTTCTTGGTGATTTGTTTTGCCTTGTAATTAGATGTCATGAATAAATTAGAAGAGTTTTAATGTGATCTTGGGGTTTTCTTTATTAATCACACTGAAAGATGGAAGGATCAAAGAGCCAGCAAGATAAAAATATAGGATGTAGTTGTAACCCCATTCTCCTAGCAGAGTGATTCTCAGGCTGTGGTCGATGAACCTCTGGGAGTTGCTGAGACCTTTCCAGGAGTCCGTGGAGCCAAAACTATCTTCCTAATGATACTAAAATGCTATTTACCTTTTCCACTCTCTTGACATTCATACGGAAGCAATGGTGGGTACAACTGTTGATGTCTTAGCACAAACCAGTCATTAGTCATTAAATTCTTCATCACAAACTCAGAGGGGAAGAATAGAGCCTCAATTAAGGGTACCCTAGATGAAGCAGTAAAATTACTAATTTTATTACATTTCAAACATTAAGAATGAGGAAAAATCTGTTCAGGGTATAAGAAAGACCAATGGACTTTAATATAACAGAGTATTAATAGATCATTGATATGGTTTTGGATTCTACATTGCAACTGATCTTTAAGAAACTGCCATTGGTTAAATTTTGATGTAGTAACAAAGAAGAATATCCACAATTATCTGAAAAGGCTAGTTAAATGTTCTTCCCTTTTCAAGCTATTGTAGCAATTAAATCCAGTGCTTCTCTAAGCCAGATATGAAGGAGGTTTGCAAAATGTAAAACAGTGCTACTCTTCTAATTATTTTTATTTTGGAAAACATAGGTTGTGCTTATTTTTAAGTGAATTAATAAATATTTTTAAAATACCTCCATTTTAATTTCTAATATGATAAATATTGATAGATATAAGTTACATAAGCTAATGCTCTGGGGGTATTCAATAATTTCTAAGAGTATAATGGGGTCCTTAGAGCAGAATAGTTGAAAACTTATGCTCTAAGATGCACACAGATATGCATCCTCTGTTCTTAGCAGGCCGAAAAAAATCTTGCCTGATTCACTTAGAAGTGGAAGTCCTTGAATTCTTCATAAAAAGAAAAATCCGTCTAAACTAATGAGAGCCAGAATGATATCCTCGTCTCCACAGCTGCCACCAGCAGTCTGCCAGGGCAGCCCGGAAGAGCATCTCAAAGAGCAGGAATTTGTGATTCAAAGGATGGATGTTGCCAGCACCTTGACAATATCAAGATTGCTTTGAATTATGGGAACTCTTCTACCATCTGTATTCTTCAAGTCGCATCTCCTCATTTTTACATAATGCCATGGGCAACCAGGCCTGGCCTTTCTCCTGACGTGCTTACTACTCTTCAGTTTCCAGGAGAAAATTTCTAACATCTCCTATGTGCAGAAATATTGTCTGAGACAGGGAATAAGTTCTAGAGTATTTTAGAGAGTCAAGAAAGATAAGTGACTTCCTTCTAAGATGTACCCCTTGAGACTTTAATCAGTACCTATCATATAGGCTGGGCCCAAGTGCAGAATTAAATAGGTCTGCAAACCAGGTGCTTTGACCGCCATGGGTGTTAGCCAACAATAGGTATCATGAGGCTCCATATTCTGCCTCACACCTGCCTTAACCAGCACAGGGTTCTGGATCGGTGGTTCTCTAAGTGTGGTTCCTAGACCAGCAGCATCCGCTGTACCTGGGAATCATTGGGAATACAAATTCTTGGTCCCCAACCCAGACTTACTGATTCAGAAACCCTGAGAGTGGACTCTGGCAGTCCGTGTTATCTCCCAAGTAACTCCGATGCACATCAGACTTGAGGACCATGTTCTTATTCACCAAGTGAAGGGGGTGAGGTTTGTCTTGGGCACCTCCCACTCATTTCAGGGTAGCTTATCCTTTCCCAGTTGTGCTCTTCAACTCCCAGCTATCTCTCCTTCTTCACACTAGGACAGGACCTCATTTTTATCTCCCTGCCAACACTTCCCAAATTGAAATGTGAGCAAATAAGGTTTAAAGTATCAAGTTTCATTTCATTGAGGAAAGAAACCTCCAAGTGTGAAACTCAGAAGCACTGCCCAGATATTGCTTACCTTAGCTTTGCTCTTTATCTGTGATACTTACCATTAAGTTCCAGCTCTTTTATGTTTTTTTCCCTCTTTGCAGAAGTATTCATCTTTAATTTCTCTTTAGCCTATGTATAACTAATAGAAACATTCCTGACTGGGCAAGGGAATCTTCCACTGTTGCTTTAATTTCTCCTGCCAATTTTAGAGCAAGAGCTACAGAAACAATCCCTCTATATTCATTTCTTGTTAACACTGAGGAAAAGGAGGAGAAGCTTATTGGCCAGCCATTGGATTCCCTTGACCAGGACCAAGTTGTCAACACCTGCTAAGTTTCTGACGCTAATTCAGCATCTGAGGTAGAGCTGCTAAGCCTGGTCAGCCGTATAAAAAAATATGCCCAGCCAGTCAAATGTATTACCTCTACTGGAAGAATAATTCACATTTTGGGTTCTCCTGTTGGGGATGAGAGGGCTAACTCCTATGGGAAGCACAGCACTGGTTTGGAGAGCCACATGGACCGGAACTCAAGAAACAATGACCCTAGTCCTCTACTCCACCCCACAGCAGAGAAGCCAGGGCAGTACTGCTGAGCACCTTCAAACCACTTTAAGATATGCGCAATTCTGAATCTTCCTGCACTGATGGATGCTGTTGGTATAGTTCACCAAGGGCACCAAGCAAGACTTAACTTTGGAGACTGGCACATACTGATCTTTCTTCCAAAATGTGCCATTGGTTGCCACTTCTGTTTTGTCTGTTGCCATTAAATATGTAGTGAAATGTCCAGGATAAGTTTATCAACAAGGGAACCATTTTTGAATGCCAAATAAATGCGTACATTTACCCCACTAACTTCTTCCAGGATGCAGAGCTACCTGTCACCCAAATTATTTGCCATACAAAATTGATTCGTATGATTTTGTCGGGCTGGGAGGTGGCAGTTCGTGGTCTGGCAAGGCTAAGATAGGTGCTTAATTTTAAAATATTGAGCAAATCTGGTTTTCTCTCCTTCGGCACCACAAGGACGAAAAGATAGGACAGAAGCTATTGGACAGAGGGACTGTGTCCTACGCTCTCCTATTGAACATCCGTAATACACATGAGTCATCTAATCTTGAGGAAAAGAAACCATAAAAAGCCATATCTATTATCCTTTTGGCAGAACCACCCTGTATTAGATACAACATCATCGTGTTCTTTAAGATCTCCAGAAAAGGATTCCATTCCTCCATCTCTTCCTTCTAATGACACAAAAGAGGATATCTGGGAAATCAGGCAGACTCTTCTCTTCTTTGTGATACCACTTTATCCCATATGAGATGCTGTTGAATCAGTCAGGGTTCTTAGTAGCAAGCAATAGAGACTGGCTCTGGCTCTCTGAAGCAATAAGGGATTAAGGGGATATTATTTGGGGCTCTCAGAATTGGAGGAAAGCTAAAAGAAGAGTCTTGGGACAGAAAGAACCATGAAAGAGCTGGAGAGAAGGGTCAGAATGAATAAAATAAGGCAACAGCCTTGTTACAGGTACAGTGTGATCAAGACATCACTGTGACGGTAACTGGCACCACTGTGGTGAATCTAACTTCTGAAACTCCTCTCCTTCCTATGTCACATGCAAAGTCCAGAGTCTCCAAGAGCAAGCATCTGACTGGTCAAGCCTAGGTCAATCTGACACTCTGGCTAGAGCAGAAGGCAGATGGGGAAGTATTTGGCCCCCTTGGCCTCTACTGTGGGGAGAGGCAGGGAGAGGCAACAATCAGGATGGCCTTCTGGCCAAGAAAATGCTCAATAAGAGAATGTAATTCCCATTAAGGAAACTGGTGGCTGCTGGGAAGGAAAAATGGATATATCATAGCCCATAACAATTAGATATCCGTCTTTCCCCCAAAAGGAATGTAAGTATTGAATATTGTGGTTATAATCAAATCCTGCCATGAGCACTGTGAACTCTTGAAGGGTAGACTTGGTCCCCTTAAGTCTGATTTCCTTAGAAGGCACAGTGATTTTAAAGGTATTTATCAACTTAGATCTTGATGTAGGTAGCTACTGGGAGTGTCTCGAAACAGAGAAGTAAGGAATGTTCCATGGCCACAGCTGAATCAATCTGCCAGAGCAGAAGGAAACTGACACAACCCAGATGAATCCTACCAACTAAGAATCCACGTCATGTCAAAGGGAGGACCAGGGGGACACAACAGTACAAAGCATCTTCTACTTCTCAATCACCAAATGGCACACATATTTCATGATCTCAGAGCCCCTGTCTGTAAGATGCACCATTTCTAAGAAAGGAAAAACACTGTCAAACTAAGAGGCAACTTTTTCATATTACGGAGAGTTTTTATCTTATGTGTATTGAAACAATAGTTTTAGTCTTATTTAGACACAAGTTTTATACTAAAATGCATATACAAAAGAGGAAAACACAAGAGAAATACATTAGAAACATCTTCACATTCCTACTCCAACTCTTCCAAACTGCTTTTTGACTCAGCATTGCTAAAAGCTGTTGTTTCTCTACATAAACTATCCTCTGTGTCATGAAGAGTTTTAATGCCACAGTACATTCTAAAAGAATCCATCAAAGAGTGAGAAGCCAACTGTGCTGATCTCCTAAGCTGGCTCTGCAATTATTTAGATTCTGCCTTCTTTTGAACTTCTTTAAGAATTGCCAAACCCATCTGATTCACCAGCTTTCCCTCCCTTTCTACCCCACCAAAGAATCTGGCCCCTAGGGATTATAAGATGATTGTCCCTGGGACTTTTCCAGGCTGCTGCCACCCGTGCTACAGACTTTGATGCTGCCATTTTTAAAAATTAGGCAATGACACCAATGTACATTCCCACCAACAGTACATGAAGGTTCCTTTTTCTCCACATCCTCACCAACACTTGTTATTTCTTTTCTTTTCATGCTAGCCATTCTGACAGGTGTAACATGATATCTCATTGTGGTTTTGATTTGCATTTCAATTTCAATTTGAAAATCAATTTCAAATTTTAAACGCCATTGTGGAAAACAGTTTGGAGATCTATCAAAAAATCAAAAACAGGAATACCATATAATCCAGAAATCCCACTACTGAGTATTTACCTGAAGAATACCAAAACACTAATTCAAAAAGACGTATGCCCTCCTATGTTTACTGCAGCATTATTTACAATAGCCAAGATATGGAAGCATCCCAAGTGTCCATTGGTAGATAAATGGGTAAAGAGGATATGGTATAAAATATAATGGAATATTACTCATTCATAAAAATACATGAAACCTTGCCATTTTCAGAGAACAAAGTGGTGGTTATAAGAGGGGTGGTGGTTGGGGAGACAGGTGAAATAGATAAAAATGATTAAGGGATACAAACTTCCAATTATAAAATAAAAAAGTCACAGTGATGAAAATTACAGCATAAGGAATGTAGTCAAACACTGTAATAACGTAATAACCTATCTACACTTACTGCGACTACACTTCCATAGTGAACATTGTATGATGCATAGAATTGTTGAACAATATGCTATACACTAGAAACTAGTATAACATTGTGTGTTAATTATATTTCAATGAAAAATTAATTATTAAAAAAAAAGTAGGCAATGACAGCAAGGTAACAACTGAAACCTGGCCTACAGTGACTATAAAACACTGATTGTAAGGTGCATATATTTTGAGAAATGTTAAAAAAAAAAAAATATATATATATATATATACATACATACATGTATATATAATGTATCTTACAATTTTAAAATCTATTAAATATGAGATGTAATAGCAATTTTTAAACTCAGAAATGCTACAGAGTGAGAGCTCTTAATGCCGCCTTGTAACACTTACTGTCATGTTGGAGGTGGCAGCACGAGTGCGTATTTTTATGCCATTTTGCCTCCGTCATTTTGATGAGTTTATTTTGAAATTCTACCTATTGCTTGGCCCTAATCACACCACTGAATGTCCAGTATTGTAAGCTACTCAGAAATGTAGACAACAGACACTCCCCTTCTCCCATCACCATCTTATTGGTCTAACCTTATCCTTCACCCTACTTCTCCCTTGAACTTGAGCTTCACCCTAAGCGAAGGTGGAATAGAGTCAAAAATGGGGTAAGGGTGTCTTGATTTGAAGAGCTGACATCAGGGAGCAGGTGGGCTTTGGGTGTCAGAGGGCACTGGGACTGGGAGACGACCACAGTCTGGGCTCTAAAACGGAAAGTTTAGGGTTAGGAAGAGTGTGGAAACCAAAGATCAAATCACAGGTTAAAGTATAGGTGATTGAACCAAGATCTAGAGTACCAGAGCATAGGTGAACTTGAGTATGGTTGAACCAGAGTAAGACGGTTGAACTAAAATCAAGGACTAGGTGGTTAGCATTGGCCAAGAACACATGGGGAGTCCAGTGAGTTAAGCAAATTAAGCCACAGGCAGCACGAATTAGCTGAGTAAATGAATCAGCAAGTCTTGGTTAGAGACTTCATATATACTTCCTGCCAGAACAGATGCTGGGTAGGGCATAGGCTGGCCCAGGTCTAAACACACGAACAGTAGACGAACTACAGCTGGATGAGGTGAAGAGACCGGCGACCCTGGTTGAGTCGGATTATTCCCGGGGTACATGTGGGGTTGACACAGGATCTAATATTTTTTGAGCATCTTAGTACAATGAAGAGTTCTTTCTCTGGCTTTCAGAATGATTTCCTCATCATTTTCCATTGGTTATTCCCTGGAGTCACCCTGACTATCCTCAGCGGGACAGCTAAGTTCCAGATGTAGAAACACCCCTGGATGTGTTTTCATCTAATGTGTTGAGCCTAATAAAAGATTATGACAACTTGAAACAAAAATGAAACTTTCTTTAAGGCACGGTCACCCCACCTCCACACACGCAGCTGGAGTTTCCTGCTAACGTGATCCTTGAGTATCTGGAGGTCCTGGCCAACTGACAAAACAATTTGCTCATGATGGTGGCTTAATGACAAAGAGGAAATCTCTAATGGACTGCTGGAGCCACAAAAAGTGTCCAAAGAACACAGCTTTGTGTTATTGTAGCCACGGGGAACAACGGGACTGGGGACACTTTTTATTTTCCACTGTGAATGTTCCAAAGATGACAAGCTCTGCAGGAAATCCCGAGTCTCATATATATATAAGGACCAGCAGCATATATATAAAAAAGAAGAAAAAAAAAATATATATATATATATAATAGGAGAACTATATTTATTTCTACTGCTGGTCCTATTTAGTCTTAATCAAGTCTTATATCATCAATGACCTTCTCCACAATGGAAAAAAAAAAAAAAAGAAAAACAAAACCCAGGTTGCAAAACCCTGCACACAACTTGCTTTTGACAGCACTTCCCAGTGCTCTCCAGGAGATAGGAAGCTACGGAAATGTTTGTACAAGCAGCAGCAGGGCAGAGAGCTAGCAGGAAGCTTAGTGTTTCAGGGACTGGTTTGTTTTTTTTTATAGCTGAGATTAGTTCATTTGGGTTACCCCTTTGGTTTGATCAAAAGGTAAAGTTTTGGGCCTAGCAGCCAATCTTTTTTAGAAGTTGAAGATAAAGGACACAGTGGATTGATACTGCACAATTGAGTATTTTCTAGTCTCCTGTGAGATAAGCTAAATTTATAAGCAAAAAATCATCACAGGCTAATTTACTTCACACCAGGTCTGAATAATTTACATGACTTTTAAAATAATTTCCTTGATATTATCCACATTGACCTGATGGGACGAATCCCTTGAATACATCACAGACTATAGACTCCCGTGGTGGCAGGTTCTCCTGGAGAGAGAGTCTCCTGCCGGCCTTGGAGAAGCGAGCTACTGTGTTGTGAGGGGGCCATATGGTGGCGGACTGTGGGCAGCTTCCAGAACTGACAGCAGCCCTCAGCTGACAGCCAACGAGAAAACTGGACTTCAGTCCTACAGCCACGAGGAACTGAATTCTACGTGAACTTGGAAGAGGACCCAGAGCTCCAGAAAGGACAGCAGGCTGATGCCTTGATTCCATTTCTCTATTACAAACCACAACGAACCACCTGCTACACATATGCAAGTGTTTCTGAAGGGCCTATCACCCAAAGTAGATTTTGTCAATAAATATCATTCCAAATTGCCCTCCAGGGCTGTAGCAATTTACACTCCCACCATGACCACCGTGTTTGAGAATGCTCAGTCCCCAGCCCCTTTACCAGTACTTGTTATGAACGTGTCAGAGATTACTAACGAGCTCGAGCTGCTTTTTGTATATTTATTGGCCACTTGGTTTTCCTCTTCTGCAAAACGCCTCTGTATCTTTTGCCCACTTTTCTGTTGGATTATTTATTCTTTTTTTGTGATTCATAGAAATTCATGATGGGGCGCCTGGGTGGCACAGCGGTTAAGCGTCTGCCTTCAGCTCAGGGTGTGATCCCGGCGTTATGGGATCGAGCCCCACATCAGGCTCTTCTGCTATGAGCCTGCTTCTTCCTCTCCCACTCCCCCTGCTTGTGTTCCCTCTCTCGCTGGCTGTCTCTATCTCTGTCGAATAAATAAATAAAATCTTTAAAAAAAAAAAGAAATTCATGATAAATTCTAAATTGCCATCCTTTTTCTATTGTATATATTGAAAATACATAACATTTGCATATCAAAATCCACAGTGCATTTTCCCCTTGAAATTTGCGTGTGGTCTTTTTTTTTTAATCATACAGAAGTTTTTAATAACTGATGTGTTTGAATAAATAGTTTTAATAACTGATGTGACTGAATAAATAAATTTATTTACATATTAAGTCTGATCAATCAAAAATTAGCTTTGATTTGGGGTACTTTTTAAAGCCTTCCTACCCCCAAGATTATAAATATAGAAGCTCCTATATGGTCTTACAATATTTTTAGAATCTTGTCCTTATGGCTTTACCTGTATTCCACCTGGAATTTTATTTTGCGTCACCCACTCCTCCCACCACCCCAATCGGCATCCACCTGCTGTTTCTTTGTGCGAGATCTCTAGTGATTTCTACGTTGCTGAATCAAAAAGCCAGCTCCGTGGCCTTGTTTTATTTTACTTCTGAACAGCACTGATCGGGGCTGAGCACGGTTTTTTCTCAAACATTTCCCTCCCTTGGCTTCCGGGCCTGCACACTTTCCTAGATTTCCCTTCATCTCCTGGCCTTTCCTGGCCTCCTTTGTTGGCTCATTTTCCTCTTCCCTTCTCGAAATGTTGAGATTTCTCAAGGTCTAGCTCTGAGTGTCTTCTCTGTTTCTCCCTTGGAGACCCAAGTTTAATGTAATCTCGATAATGATGCCTTAATTACATCTCTAGCCCAGATGTCTCTCCTAGATGTACTCAGACCCTCACCTGACATTTCTGTTTGGATAATTCACACCCATCTCAAACTTCCCAGGCTCAAGATGGAACTCTTGAGTCTCACCCTCTGTTCCAAACCTGTTTTCTCTCTAGGCTTCATCACGATCTACTCCTTTGGCTCAAACTGAGGCATTATCCTTGGTTGCTCCCTTTCTTCCACCACCAGAGCCAATCAGTCAATGAGTTCTGTCAACTTTATCTACCAAAAACATCTTGACCAGATCTGCAGCCCTTCATCTCCCCCAGCAACCCCTCATCCAGGCCACTATAAGCCCTCACTCATGCTTCTGCTCCCATTCTGTCTCTCCATGCAGGAATGGTCTCCTTTTAAGAAGTAGGTCATTATAGTTTCTGCTTTAAACTTCTCAGTGGCTTCTCATATACTTAGAACAATCCAAACATCCTTCCAAGGTCACTAAGACCTGGGGAGTCCTGGCTCCTGACTCTCCCCCATCATCTCAGGCTACCCATCACCTTGCTCATGGGTCCCCCTCAGATCTTTGAATAGACACAGATCTTCCCCTCCGCAAAGCTGTGTTATTTCCTGGGGCTGCTGGAACAACCACAACCTTGGTGGCTTACAACAACAGAAACCTCTTCTCTCTTCTCTCACAGTTCTGGGGGCCAGAAATGCGAAATCGGGTATTCTACTGATGAGAAACTGCGGCTTAGGAAAGGCCCCACAATTTATAGAACCATCGCCCATTTCCCACCCTCAAAACTAAATATCCACAATACGACACAAATCACTTTACAAGGACAAAGATCAGAGAAAAGATTCCGTGAGGCAACTAGACTACAACCAGATCAAAAGCAGCTCTGTGACTACAGACCAGGTCATGGAAATCACTGCAGCGCAACGTCTGTGGTTGTGTTACATTTATGTTTATACAAAAGGAGGATTTGAGATCTAGAGGACAGGGCAGTTCCATATGTATTGTCTCGTAGGAGGAGGATTTCCTTAGACATGTTCGAACGCCCAGTTCTGTGCTTCACTCTGAGTTTTGTCTGTCCCCAAGGCTTTTAAATCAACTAAAGAAAGGGATTATAACTATTTACGACTCGGCCTACCAAACACAGCAGGGCTTGACCTTCTTGCTGGGGAAGGGCTGGCTGCCTCTGTACTTCCTTCTCCCTGCGGCTGCTTTGAAAGGGTCTGCTTCTCTTCTCCGAGGCGTTTGGGATCTGGACAGGCACACACGTTGGAGTTATCTGCTCTTAAGCAGATAATTCAAGGATTAACTTATCTCCGTAAACACAGGGGATCCTAGAAGGACAGCTAATCACCTCCCAGGAGATTGGGAAAACCTCCGCGGAGAAAGAGAAGTCCTTCCAGGCCTCCCCCACCCAGTAAACAGGACAAAGCTGGAGCGTCCCAAGAGGTTCTAGGCCACATGCCTTCACCCAGTGCCATTGTGCAAGCAGGGAGGGCTCTTCAGGGACCCCTTCTGCTCCCCGTTGCAGCAGAAGACTTGGAGCTAGCAGCAATTTCACCATGTGTTGCCGGAGAACATGATTCTGTGGTTTCCTCCAGCCCCTTCCCACCTCTAGCACTCACCCCTCCAGAGCAAAAATGGCTCCACCAGCCGGGGCTGGCATTGCTGGGAGCCGTGCACAGGTTTCAGTCCACCCCGGTTCTTCCAAATCGCAAGGAGCAGCTGGTGGCCAACCTTTTCATCTACTTTTTAGATATTTAGTCTTCAAGCTTCCACATCCTCCCACTTTCTATCTGGCCTCTGGCCTAACTGCGACATTTAAGGATTCCTGCTGGTTTAGTGGTAGACGCTTCGTACTCAGTAAGAGAGTTCAGTGGGTGTGGGGGAATTTTAGGTCAACAAAATTAAGCCTTGCTTTAGTACAGGGTTCTCTGAGCCTCCAACAATCTAATTTATATGTTAAATCTTCAAGAGATGGGTATAGTGTATAGGATTTCCCAAACACGTGTGTTCACAGCACACCCATGACCTTGCAGTTTACTGGTGATGCATAGAGTATAACCTAGGAAACCCTGCGCTGGGCTATCTGCCCCCGGTGCTCAGCAGAATGGGAAGACAGGGAAGGATCGTATTTACTGCGAGTCCGTGTGTGTGAAGAGCTGCTGGCCTGGTGATTAGTATCCGTAGTCCCTCAGCAACGTGGCTCTTGTCAATGCCTCTCCTTAGATGAAAGAGGACATCGTCTGCAGCCGTAGGAAGGTCCAAACATTTAAAACATTACAAGCATCCAAATAATTAAACTGCCCCAAAAGAATATTTTTATGATCATCCATTTAAAAAAATCAGGCCATTGTACTGAATGGGGACTAATCCGCCGTGGTGTGCGGTGCATGGCAGTGGTGTGCTCTGCCTGCTGGGCCGTGAAGGACCAGTCAGTGAGGTCACGGTGGCCTTGGCCATGAGATGAGGACAGAGTGGGGGTGGGGCACCCATGGATACATCACAGATGACTCAGTCAGAAGACACTTTGTCCTGTGAAAATCTCTGAAGTTCATGAACAAAGGTCATTTACAATTGAATAGGGGCTACTGCAGATTTGCAGGCTAAAAGGAGAAATTCTGGAAAGAAGGGAATGGCCAAAACCAACTAGGGGCCATGAACCTGTTTCCAACGTTAAAGGAAAGGAATAGGCAGATGAATTTCTGGATTTTGAAAAGAGAATTGATAAACTGTATTATTGCTTTAAAAAAAAAAAAGCTTTCGATTTTAAAAGGAATTTAGATTTCCAGAAAAGTTGCAAAGATAATACACAGCCCCACATGTCCACATCCCGTTTACCTAATTGTTAACATTTGTCAAAATTAGTGAATAGTGCTGCATCGTTAACTAAAGTCCAGATTTTATTCAGATTTCTCTAGTTTTTACCTAATGTCCTCTTTCTGTTCCAGGATTCCATCCAAGATACCAAATCACATTTAGTAGTTATGTCTACTCTGATTGCTCCTGACCGGGATAGTTTTTCAGACTTTCCTTGTTTGGGATGATCTTGACAGTTTGGAGAAGTACTGGTCAAGGATTTTAAAGAGTGTTCTTTTATTTGAGTTTGCCTGCTATTTTTCTCATGGTTAGACTAGGGTTATGGGTTTTAGGAGGAAGAGCACAGAGGTGAAGTGCCACTCTCATCACATCATATCAAGGGCACATACTAACAACATGATTTATGTTGATGTTGACCTTGACCCCTGGCTGAGGTAGTGTTTATCAGATCTCTCCCCTGTAAAGTTACTCTTGCTGCCTCCCCTTCCACTCTGGACTCTTGCAAGGAGGTCACAGTGCGCAACCCACACGTAAGGAATGGGAGGGATACTGCTCAAAGGGAGAATCTACGTAAGTTACTGGGAATTTGTCTGCGCGGAAGACAGGTCTCTTCCCCTCCATCTAAACAAATGTAATGAATTCGGTCATTAATTTGCCTCAGGGTAGACTCATGGATATTTACATTACACTTTGTACAGATAGGTGTAAATAACATTATATTCCTAATTCTTTTTGTTCAAATTATTCTAGCTTTGATCACTAGGGTGCTCGTTCATTGGTTCCTGTGTCTCCTAAGATGTGCCTCCACCACTCTGTGTGTGTGTGTGTGTGGTCTTTTTGTTTGTTTTGTTGTTTTGGCGTTCTGTTGGTGGCGGTGGTTTTCGAGCCTGTCCTTGCTTTTTAGCACCACAAAGTGCTCTAGGCTCATCTTGTATGTTTCCTATCCTTGTCCTTAGAAACAGCCATTTCTCCAAGAAATCCCAATTCCCTTCTATCAGAGAATGGTGTGAGAAACCAAGGCTAGATCTTGGTTGGATGTGCTTGCTATTACTAGGGAGTCCTTCCTTTTAGGCCCTCCCAGCAAATGGAGCAAAGAAATACACGCGTACGTAGCCTTCTGTCTCAGAATTAAGCTAAACCTGAATTCATGCTGGTGTCTCCGCCTCTAATCCAATACCACATGGATTCATTCTAGCCTTCTCTATTTGTCCATAACCTTACAATTCAGCCGCAAGAAATCTCGCCCCGCCATCTGCCGTATATCTACTTCACTATTCAATTCCAGTGTACGTATCTAGTAGTTTCAGAACTCTGAAGCCAGATCCCCATGGAAGACAGCTTTACCAACCAGAGTTCAAGGATTATGAGCAGTTCCTTTGTCTTTGATCTGATGGTCTCCACTCATTTCCGAAGTTCCACGATCAACACCTTTTCTGCCCTCCCCTTCAGTGGCGGTATGCCTACATTCCAAACTGGGATCCCCCTGCCTCCTAAACGATTTTTTAAAATTTTGCTTACAGTAAAGTTAATTCTGTGCTGTGAAGTCCTCTGGCTTTTGCCATACGCAGAGTGTAATGTATCCACCATTGCAGAATAGCTTCACCATCCTAGAAAGCCAAAACATGGAAACAACCCAAGTGCCCACTGATGGATGGACGAATAAAGAAGTTGTACAACAGACTATTATTCAGCCTTAAACAATGAGGAAATCCTGCCATTTGCAACAACACAGATGGACCTGGAAGGCACCATGCTAAGTGAAATAAGTCAGACGGAGAAAGATAAATACTGTGTGATCCCACTGACATGTGGAATCGAAAACAAACAGACAAACTCACAGAAAAAGAGACCAGCTTTGTGGTTACCGAAAGAGGGGGCCAAAGCGGGGAGGAAGGGGAATCAGAGGAAGGTGGCCAAAGGGTACAAACTTCCAGCTGTCAGGCGAATCAGCGCTAGGGATGAAATGTGCAAATGGTGACTGTAGCTAATGCTGATGTATGGTACCCTGGAAAGCTGCTAAGAGCATAGATCTTAAGTGTTCTCATCCCAAGAGGGAAAATTATATATATATACGTACATATATATATATATAAATATATATATATATACAAATATATATATATATGTACGTATATATATATATATAGTACCTATATGAGACGATAGATGTGAACTTATAGAGGTGATCATTTCACTATAGGTATTAGAACATTGTGCTGTACCCCCTAAACTTACACAGTGTAGTATGTCAATTACATCTCAATAAAACCGGAACAGAATGTCTTTACAAGGCACAGAATATTGCGGGCTGCCGTTTGTGCTAAAAATTAAAGGAGTGAGCAAGGGGAGAAATTCCCTGTGTTTCGCCTATTGCACCCCCCTCCTGTACTTAGGTAGGTTTTTCCATTTTCAAGTGAGCAGATATTTTAGACGAATACCAGATAATGATATATACGTATCTTTAATTGTCTACATAATATAGTTGTAATAAATAAACGGCTTTTTAAAAAATACGACTATTATGAAATGTTTATTTTGTGCCATGCCCTCTAACACATTAGGTCCAATACAGAAAAAAAACATTTTCTTTTAGATCATTGTGCACTTTCAGTGTAGAGAAAGCTTAATTCCAGAAATTTCACTACTCTTGAAGAGGTCGTGGCCCGGGAGCAAACAACAACTGTAGCAAGCAGCAGATCTAGTGTTTGAACGCAGATCCAAGGTTTCTCTGTACCAAGCGGCCTTCCAGAATTTGCAAACATTCTGGGGGCTTTAAAACTTAACAAGGACCTTCTTTTTGCCCTGCGACCAACTCTTGCCCCGCTCCATTTTTTAAGCTGAAATTATGTTTATTTACAAACTCAAAGTTTTACAGCAGAAGCAACACTATGCCCTGTCTGTGGCCAAGATTCAGAGCAAGATGCAAAGGGTAATTCACCCCCCCAAGCTTGTAGTCAAGTGCTATTTTTCATTGACTACAGCTTTATGAATCCAGAGCGAATCTCACGGAGGTAAAACTTTTATGACTTACATTAATTCAGTGTCCTCGGCTGTCATGTTCCTCAACTTGCTGTCAAGACACAGAAGTATATTTTTAGGATATTTCTAAGGGAAGCAGAGTGAGGACTTATCAGACAAAATTTATAGCAAGACTTCCTGAGAAGCTAAAACAGGTGCATTCTGCTACGTACCCTCAAGAACACATGCACAAACACACGGCCTTCTACGTAAGCAGGGCAGGAGGTAATTTCTTTGGGAAGGGACACACATTACAAGAACATCCTTTTGTATGTATCTTATTATGATTCCCAGGGCTGAGTTTCCTCTTTGGGAGTCACTTCAGTCTCCATGGGGCACGGCACAAGGAAAAGCATGCTTTGTTAGCAGGGAAGGGAGGAAGCGAGAGGGGGGAAGGGGGAAGACGAGTTAAGCAGAAGGGAGGAAATGAGGCAGAAGAGTGAGAGGGAAGGAGGAAGGAGGAAAGGATGAGGGACACAGGGAGAGAAGAACGATATTTCTCAGGTACTTACGTTTCAGTTAATGGGTCAACTGTTTTACCTACAATTTCTCACTTATTTCCCATGGCAACATGGCCAAGAGGATGACCAAAGTAACATCCGTGATGCTAAAAAGGTGGGGTAGGAGTGGGAAATGGATGGAGAAAATCAGGAAAAATTTTTCCCTTGAGTAAAGAAACCAGAAGAAGGATCCTCATCAGGTGGCCCAATCATTTCTCTGTGTGACTTTTTTAAAAATATAAACTCATTAAAATTTTCTGCCTCTAACATATCCTCTGCTGATCATAAATAATAAATGTGTAACTTTATTATTGTCTTATTAGTCACTAACCCTGAACACACCCAGAGCCCTGGACTCTTTCGCCTTCTAAGGCTCTTCTTCCTCCGTTAAAAAAAATAAAAAATAAAAAATAAATAAAAAATTGTATTTTATGACTCTGTTGGTAAAAAGATGAATACGTTAATATTATCTATTGAAACATCTTCTTTGGCCTAAAAGTTCATTTTTTTTTTCTTCTGGTTTGAAGAGAAAGTAGTAGGGAGCGTCAGCACCGTCCCCGCTGCGCTGAATGAGTGAGTTCGCCCCTGACAATATCCTTTGTCAACGACGGAGGGAGCTCACCCATCTCACCCCCTGGTTCCTGGGTTCTGACTCCTGGGGTGCGGGGGTCAGTGCTGTGCGAGCCCTGGGTGTGACCTTGTGTTGCTCAGTGCCTGCCAGGAGTTGAATTCAATTGATCCACATTCGCAAGCTCATTTCTTAAGTATCCGCTGAAAACGTGTGCCCGCTGATCTCGTAAGGCTTACCAAAGCAGCCGTTGTGGGACAGAGGAGAGGTGCCTTCCATAGAAAGCCAAGTTCTGCGCATGCTCCGCGCAGGTTGGTGCAGCCCCGCTCCGTCCCGTGCGCCCGGTGCCGGAGGGAGCGACTGCCCCGAGCAGAGCAAAGTGACCCAAAGGAGATAGGGTATCAGGAGCAGAGACGTGGGGTTCTTTCCTCCTTGAAGAGTCTGAGGGCACACGCATTTAAACCACAAAACAACAAAAATAAGGTAAGATAAGATAAGTACAAGCAAATTCCAGAGACTCTCCTTTCCTTCTTGGGAATTAAACACTGTTGCCCAGAGTCTTTCACAATTTTTGGAATTAGTTATTAGGACAGTTTTTTTTTTTTTTAAGATTTTATTATTTATTTATTTATTTGACAGAGAGAGTGAGAGAAAGCACAAGCATGGGGAGCAGGAGAGGGAGAAGCAGGCTCCCTGCTGAGCAAGGAGCCTGGTGTGGGACTGGATCCGGGCACCCTGGGATCATGACTTGAGCCAAAGGCAGGCGCTGAACGGACTGAGCCCCCCAGGTGCCCCATAGGACAGTCTTCAGAATAAAGCAAGGCATGTGTTTACCGAATTGATCTGTCATTAAAATACAGTATTTACTTTTTTGAAAATCGGGTCCCTAGAGTCCCAGAAGAAACTTAGGGTGCATTATTTTTTACAGTACTAATCCTCTTCTAATGCAGCCCTTCTGTGGGCTGTGGGGCAGACTGGGGAGTGTACAGGGAGTTCCCTTAAAAGCAGACACGCCAGGGGAGTATGGCAGACAAGCATCGTTTTTTTGCCTTTGAACCGCCTGTTTCTAGACCACATCTCCCAGATCTTTGCATGACTCATGTCTTATCTTTAAGGTCTAGCTCAACTATTCCCCCTAGAGAGAGAACTTTCCTGACCACCCTACTGTTGTTCTTTATGCCGCTTCCGTATTTTATTTTCCTGACAGTACATGTAATCATCAGAAATTATTTCGATTTGTTGATTGGTGGTTGGTTCACTTGTTTGTTCTTTACTTCCACTACTGGAATTTAAGCTCCACGAGAGCAGACACTTCCATTTTTCCTTCACTGCTGAGTTTCCAGTGTTGAGAATCATACCTGGCATGTAATTGGTGAATGAATGAATGAATGAATGAATGAATTTGAAGTCCCCTCTGAATTCACTGACCATTGAACTCAGAGCCCATCGGAAACAGACTTCTGAATATTTTTGGGGAAGTAAAAAGTAACCGGATCACGGGCAGTGAGAGCTGGAGTCATCTGACCCCACTCACTCGTCTTACAGATGAAGACGATGCCGTGGCCGGGAGAGGTAAGAATTGCCCAGAGCAGAGCCGCTCTGAGGTTCAGAGGGCCCCAGCTGTTTCCAATTCCGGAGGCAGGCCTCAAACCACAATTTTAAAATAAAGGCACATGAAAATCAGACAGAGTACCAACCAAAGTCATCTCCTCTAAGATAAATAACAGTCTCCTCTCACGCAGCTGATATTAATCAAGGCAAGACCATCTGAACATGAAAAACAAACAAGCGTCTCTCATTTGGAGCTTTCAGCCCAAGCCAGTGATCTTGCTCATGCCTGCCCTTGGCACCCCACTCTCCCTGGCTCAAGCCTGGTCACAACGAACAGAGCTCAAACGTCCTAGGAGTTTCCCGTGTCTTGAGCATTATGCGAAGGGTTTCACGCTCGTCATCTCCAGGAGGAAGATGACCGTTTCCCCCATTTTATAGAAGAGGAATTTAGGCTTAAAGATGTTAGATAATTTGCCTGAATTCACACAGCTAATAATAATGGAGCTGGGGTACGATCTCGGGCTGCCTGGTATCACAGTTGGGATTAAAAGATTCCTTTTTAACTTAAGTTTTTGAATAGGTAATATAGGCACTGTGTTCAAAATTCAAAAACTACGTAAAGATTTTCTTTAAAAAAACCCAAACTCCCTTCTACGCGTAGCATAGCCTCCCAGTTTCCCTTCCCATAGAGAACCACTATAGTAAGTTTCTTGAGGATCCTTCTAGAAATATTTTATGCATTTATAAGTCAATGCATATACAAGTCAATTTTATGCATATACAAGTCAATATGTGTGTGTGTGTGTGCAAGTGTGTGTATATTCTTCTGTAAACATTTGATGTTGAAAATGTTGAACATATATAAAAGTAGACAAAATCCTATAATGGAACCCCATGTTCCCATCTTTCTGCTTCAAGTAGTATCAACACAGTAACAACCTTGTTTCAACCGCACCCACCTGTCCCCTCCCAGACATCATAGCATTTCACCCATAAATATTTCTGTGTGTATGTCTACAAGAAGACTATTAAAATATAACTAAATACAATAATCACACCTAACAGTTAACAAAAATTCCTTAATATTAAAAAATGTCCAGTCAGTATTCAAATGTCCAATTGCTTCATAAATGCCTTAATTGTTCAGAAACTTATTGAGTTTGTTGCTAGGCCTTTTAAGTCTCTTTTAACCTCCTAGATTCTCCCTTTACTATCCTTCTTTTATACTCCTTGCAAATTATTTGTTGAAGGAATCCTTTGTTCGTTCTATAAAATTTCCAATAGTCTGTATTATGTAAAAGGGAAAATTTTTAATGGTAGCAGAGAACTCATACTCTTTGTGCTTTTTCACTTAACAGCCTTCATCAGTCTATTGAATAAATACTTATTGAGTGCCTAACACTTTTCTAAATACTGGAACTAGAACGGTAACCAAAACAAACACACACACACAAAGAAAACATCCCCCTTCATGGAGCTCACATTCTAGGGGATTGAGATGGGCCAACATAAACAATCAAAAAATCTACACAAACCTAGACTATTGCGTTTATCAGAAGAATAAAGCCGGGAAAAGGAGAGAGGCTGTGTGAGGAGAACTACAATTTGAAACGGTGTGAGCAGGGACAGCCTCACCAAGAAGATGGCATTGGAGCACATTCTGGAAGCAGGTGAGAAGCTGGGTCTTGCGCTGTCTGGGGGAGGGGCAGCGTAAGCCAAGGCGGGGCAAGTGCGTGGCCATTTATGCACTAGGGAAACCGGCCCTTGGCCCATGGGCTGCAAACGTCTTTCGCTCAGTTTACCTTTTATCTTTTGCTTTTTATTTGGTGATTCTTGCCATTTAGAAAAAGTTGACTTTTAGACATGTAGTCCTATTTAAAATTTCTCTTTCGTGGCTTCCTGGGCTTTGCATCAGAGTCAGAAAAAGCTTGGATTTGTAGTCACCAGGTGAGTTCACTGGCCAAGATTATGGAGGTTTAATGACACGTATACATAACCACAGAATCTCCATGGTGTAACTTTTTTTTTCTTGGTGATGACTTTTTCTTTTTTTTTATAATACTTTTTATTATGTTATGTTAGTCACCATACAGTACATCCCTGGTTTTTGATGTAAAGTTCCATAATTCATTAGTCGCGTATAACACCCAGTGCACCATGCAATACGTGGTGTAACTTGACATAGTTAATTTCTTGCTCACACCGTATGTGCAGCGTAGACCAGCTCAGCCTCCTGCCACTCCGGGACCCGAGCTGCAGGTGCACCCACGATCACTGTGTCAGAAGGACCCGAGGCCAATTGCGCACCGGCCCTGGCAGGCTTTGCTCACACGTCTCAGGCCACAGTGAGTCCCGTGGTCCGTCTGAGCTCCAGTGGTAGGGCCGCGCAACCGCAGGCGAGCCCGTGAGAAGGGAGCATGCGCGAACAGCCCCAGCTACCACCGTGGCATCCTTCTCCCTTGATGGAGTCAAGGCGAAGAACTACTTTTCGATTAACCCCAATTCTGTGACTTTCCCTAACACATTCACAAGCAAAGTAACCCGATACAGACATACGGGTAGATCTGTCTGACTGGTTTATGTGGCCACTATGAGTATCTGTAGGGAGAGCTGTTGAGACAGCAGCACTCACCCACAAAGCTCCGCCGCCCCCACTGTTCTGCAGCGCGAGGAGGTTGCATCCTTCTCACGTTGGGAGCCAAGATGACACTGTTGCCCACTGGCTAGGTTAGACCTTTTGGGTGCAACATCTGGAACGAATGCATAAATTAATGCTGGTCACTTTCAGATAAACATAAATAGCCTGTATCCTACAGACCAGAGAAAGGTGCTGTTTGTTTAGATAGGGGATTTTTTGCAAATTTAGTGAGGCCAATAGATCTTGGAACTTTCAACATAAACAATGAGGAAACTAAAATAAACCCTTATGGAGCAGAAGAGATAGGAACATTTTCTTCAGCATGAATCATGAGCTAATTATTGTTCCTCAAAATGTAAACCAAAATAATTTATGCCCAGTCAGCAGCTAGAGAACAGGAGGGAGCCAGTACCTGCCTTGTGTTCAAATGCAGAATAGCTAGAGACAAGAGCGGTGTTCAGTCCTCTGCTCGCTAGAATAGTGTCTCTCAAGCTACCTCAAGTAATGGGAGCTTCTTTTGAGGACCTACGTGAGTAATGAGATCAAGAGGGACTTCATGGGAACCTAAGAGTAGAAACCAGCATGCACCCGGACATCTAAAGCGTGCCCGGGTTCTCAGCAGCAGCAGGAACGGGGTTCTCTATAAAAGAACCTCCAGGGGAGAGTAGGGCTCTGAGAGTTCGTGCTGGTGCCTTGCTGGGATGGGTAACAGTGGGAATCTCCTTCATAGCCTGTGATTGAGAGCTCACAGCTCCGGACGTGCGGTAGTAACGGAGTTGATCAAAGCGTCGGTTGTCTTTGAGAATCCAGGCCATGCACCCACTGAAGGGATAGGGACTGGAAGGGCAGAGATGCTGGATGACTACTTCTCACCTTATTACAACATTATAGCGTAAAAAAGACCAACCCCAGTTTGGAGTAGCCAGTTTCAAGAAGATGAAAAAATAATAGTAAAAAAGGAACAGAGGCAGATTGCATTATTGGATCATTTATTCCAAATATTTGCTGTTTCCTCTTTCTAGATTCACCCTTAGAGGGACCCTTCTTGGGACCCTTCCTTGGGGGAGGACCATACACGTTGCTCATGGAAGTCAGGTTTCGCCATGGGCGTTCCTTTGTCTAATGGAATTTACGCCTTGTCTGAACAGATGTTTTAAGGGTCGCTGCGTGGTTTTGCCACTGCTTTGTTCCCTCTACCACAAGACTAAGATAGAGGCTCCTCCGTCCGCCTATATTGCAGAACAAAGAAGAGACAGTGAAAGCTGATGCCCTGCCAATATGTATACGAGCAGGAAATATTTGCTGCCGTATGGCACTAGGATTGCGGAAGGCATTTATTATCGCGACATCATTTAGCTTAAGTTGATGGATACAGATATCGGGACCGGAAATGCGGTGCCGATCTAGTAAAAACCCCAGAATACACAGCACGTTGCCTGAAACAAGTTGTTGCCTACACAAAGAAGAGTGGACCAAATGAACTTGTGCTTTAAGAGGTAGAGAAACAAAACATTGGTACCCTAAGTTGGCTTTTATTGCCTGCGTTTGACAAGCAACAAAATGGAGATAAGCTTCCCAAAGATTTCCATTTAAAAGCAGAATCAAAATATGGGCAATTCAGGTGTCCCGAAGCTAGCAGTCAGCACTGGGGTAAAGAGGGCGACGAGGTAAGAACAGGGTGAAAGCTGTTCCAGAAGTCATTCATCTCCAAAGCCCTCATTCACCTTCTGCCTCTGTGCCACTCCTTCCCTGTCTTTCCGGAGAGGGTGAAACAGAAGGTCCCGAAGCTGAACGATGTTAGTTCCAGTGGCGGGTACAGGTACAGTATGCATCCTAAATGCTTACTGCAGACACATCTCAGCAGCCCCTTTCCTCCATTCTGCCCCTGGAGCACAGGTGGCCAGACTCTGCCTTTGCAGCCAGGGGATCAAGAGACTCTCTGTGGAGGATCTTACCAGCCCAAGAGGAAAGCTCTTAAGACACTGACACCAGGGGTCCCTGACAAATGGTCCCCTTGGGTCACATGATAGTATGAAAATCAACAAGTCCCTATTATGAACTTGGAGCTTCTAATCAGCCTTTTATTCCTCAACTCAAATTGTGCAGGCCAGGAAGGATACACACACACACACACACACACACACAAAACACAAACAGACATGCACACACAATTAATACCCTCAAAGCAATAAAGAAGATTTTCATCCATGACATGAAAATGGGTTTTTTTTTTTGAAGAAGGATCATTTAGAGCTCACAAAA
Organism: Ursus arctos; assembly: GCF_023065955.2. Lineage (NCBI taxonomy): Eukaryota > Metazoa > Chordata > Mammalia > Carnivora > Ursidae > Ursus > Ursus arctos. Next base: position 8,792,063 of record NW_026622986.1, read on the forward strand.
AAGATCTTGGAAATTCAAAATACAATTGCAGAAGCAACAATACCAAGCTAGATGGAAGTGAAATTTGACGAAATATCCCAGAGAGTAGTCAAAAATCACAAATAGATGAAAAATAGAGAGTGGAATAATAAAATTAGAGGACTGACCCAGCTGGCTCCATACTGACAGCGAGCAGGAGTTCCATGAAACACTAGGGAAGAGTGGTGAGGAGGTCATCAATGAAATGATTCAAGAACATTCTCAAAATGGAAGGACATGCATGGCCAAATTGTGAGAGCCCATTGAGATTCCTACCAAAGCATGTCATGGGAAATCTCCGGTTCCAGGAACCATTAGAAAAGCCTACAAGTTTCCAGAGAGGAAAAAAAAAGAAAAAAGAAAAAAGAAAAAAACAAACAAACAAAAAAACAGGCCACACAAGAGACCTGTTGGTCCCTCATGGTCCCCACAAGGGACTCACAGCTTTAGAATTTTAAGAGAGATATTAGAAGCAAGAAGATATTCTAAAGAAAAATTCTATCTGACCTGTATTCTGTAGCCAGCTAAACTATGGGGCATAAGGGTAAAATAAAGACATCCTACGACATGCAAATCTTCAAAAAATGTATCTCCTACATATCGTTTCTCAGGAAACTGCTACCGAATGCCCTCCACAAAATGAGAGAGTAAACCAGGAAAGAAGCATGGGATATATGAAAAATCCTACAAGGAGAGAGGCAAAGGGCATCCCTAGGATGTTGAAGGGAGGCCTCAAAAAGAGACAGAGGCAACACAGTCCAGATGGGAGAACTCTGACTCCAGGGATGTGCCAATGGGGTCGTCAGAACATCCCCGCCGCCATCTTGTGAGACCTACTAAGGTCCAGTTGAACTTATTTGACTTATTCTGTCCATGCACTGGTCAAGTTCCTTCCTTCGACCTACTGCTTAGACCTGCTGAAGTTCCTCATCTCCACCTCCCACCCCAGAAATGTGCTCCTTCGACAGACATCTGGGAGCTGGAGGAAGGTTATGGCCAGTTTAGACCCAGGAAATTCTGAGCAGCCCACCTGCCCACGTCACATCGCTGCTGGGACCCAGAACTCGTTCCACAGCAGATACTTCAAGGTGTGAGCCCACATATCCCAGGTCTCACCATGGCCTTGCTCCCCCAACCTCTCCAGAGAGGGCTCTTTCTACACATTCTGGAAATCTAAACCCAGAGATCCATTGAACATATCTTCTCCTGGAAACCAAGGGGCAGCTTTACTTTTTATTCCAGTTAAATTTGTGTTTGCTGTCAAAACTGAGCCATGATTCCTTTGGGGACTGTATATGAGTTATAAATCTATAAAGAAAAGCAAAGAAATCATTAACACCAAAGTTTGGAGAGGGATTAGCTGGGGGTGGAGGGAAGGGGCTGTCTCTGGAAAGAGGAACAAGGAGGGTTTTGAAGATACCGACACAATTCTCCTGAGCCTGAAAGAAGAGTATGCAAGGGTTCATTTGATTCTTTTCTGATTGTATATAAATGTTTTATATTCTATTATGTATGATACATTTTGCAAAAAAAAAATTATTCTTCTAATTTAAAAAAGAGCCAAGTAGCAATGAATGATGTAAACAACAAAAAATGCAGCAGCTCTGTAGAGGGATAGAAGGATCTCTAGGATATTTTGTCAGGTGAAGGGAGCAGGGGCAGGATGCTTATGATGGAGGGACCAAGCGGAGCGGTCAGAAAGAGGCCACACCCACAGGAGCACCTTTGTCTGTAGACATGTAACACGTCTGGAAGGACACATTAGCAAATGCTTTCAGCTGCACTGAAAACTGGGGGACCTGGGGACAAGAAGAGAGACTCCTCACATTCTGCCCTTGCGTGGTTTTGAATTTTGAAGCACTTGAACGTTTGACTTATTCAAAGAACTTTGTTGTTGATAAAGAGAAGCCTGACAGAATCAAGCCAAATGTTATTGAAGATATGGAGGCAGACAGTGCTGGTAGGAGGGCAAATCAGTCAACCTTGACAAGCGATTTGGAAATATTTTATAAAATTGGTCCAGCAACAGCCCTCCTAGAAAAACTGCTTTCATGTATGTTCAGGAAATATATACAGGAATGTTCAGAATGGCACTTAGTAAATAACTGGAAAGTGAAAGAAAGAAAGATAGAAAGATGAAGGAGAGAAGGAAGGAAGGAAGGAAGGAAGGAAGGAAGGAAAGAAAGAAAGAAAGAAAGAAGAAAAGAAAGAGAGAGGGAGGGAGGGAGGAAGGAAGGAAAGCAAGCCAGAGGAGGAAAATAGGAAGGAAACGGGCTAAAAGTTCCCCAAGAGGAAGACCTATTGACAGACATTCGGACTGATCTCTACCGTTGACTATCATAAGACATAGAAATGGATCCACACCAATAAAAATCACAAAATGTGGAAGGAGAGCGAATAACACAATGGCACACACCGCGTGATACGGCTTATGTGACACTCTCCTCCCTAGGCCTGCAGTCAAGAGAGACGTGGATGACAGCGACAGAGATGGACTCTGCACAGCAGTCACCTCGGGGAGGAGCGGGAAACGAACTGTGGGAAGGGTAGAGGGGGGCTTCATCTGCCTGGGCCGTGCTCGATTTCTGAAGCTGGGTGGTGGGCACATTATGTCACTCACCCTGACTTCTTGGTCATCTGTTGTCCAGTTGGCCCCTTGAACACCGTGGGTGTGAACGACACGGGGCCACTTACATATGGATTTTTTCCGACACATACCGTACAGCACTGTAAATGTATTTTCTCTTCCTTACAATTTTCTTAAATTCTCTCGCCTACTTAACTGTGAGAACACAGTATATCGTACATACAAAATATGTCTTAATCAACTGTTTATTGGTAAGGTTTCCGGTCAACAGTAGGCTTAGTAGTTGAGTTTTGGGAGGAAATCAGAAGTTACGCTGGAATTTTCGACTGCACAGAGGGTTAACGCCCCAACCTGTGCATTTTCAAGGGTCAATTGTACGTCATTTGGGTACATAAAAATTGCCACCAAAATCATCTGGAATACAGCACCTCATTCAGTCTCACTGAGATTATAACAACAAAGATTCACAGAAAAAAAGAGATTCCAACAAATCTGACCTTGTAGGCATCCCTCACTTCACCTTTCAGATCTCGGGGGGCATTTTTATCACCTCGTGTCTAGCCAGATGCACTTGGACAGAAAAAAATGTAGGAAAAAAAACGTCCTGGAGTTTTATGATTAATCATCACATTGAGTGTTGTGAGGAATTTTATCCACGGCATCCGGGCCACTGGTTTGAACAGGAGAAACTGAGGCCCAGAGAGGTCAGAAGCCTGCCCATGGGAACCCCAGCCCACGTCTCCTGGCCCCTGGCCTGGGGCTTTGTGCTGGGCACTGTATTGTTATCAGGGAAGGAGCAGCGACTTCCCAAGGAGGCGTGCAGTTCCTTGAACAAAACATCAGCCGGGCTCAGTGTGGACACGGCACCAGCGAGCCTCTGCCTGGCACACCGCGAGAACAGGATTTCCTAGAGGGAACAAAGCAAAGAGCAGAACAGATGAATCAGACTTGAGTTACTGCCCCAGAGGACTGACGTGCGTAACGGCCCTGCAGGCCCACCCGTCACCCGCGGTGGAAGGCTCTAAGAACCGGGGAGAGGCAGGAAGAGTCGTGGGGTGCGACCACAGCCCCGTGTCATCTCTGAGGCTTTCTGGGCACAGCCTGGGGCCTGGCGCTCAGGCACAGCGGTGTGAGAGGCAGACGGCCCAGTCACTCCTGCTTCCAGCACTTTCTAGATGTTTAGACTCAGACAAAGTTTCAGCTTCTCTGGTTCTCTAGTTACCAGAAAAAATGAGGATAATAATACTACCCATCTCATACGTTTGCTATGGAATTAGACATTGTGGGGGGTGTGTGTGTGCGATCTAATATATAGTGAGTGCTCAGTGGTTGGCATTATTATTATTATTATTACCCTTTCAGGAGAGAAAAATCACAAGTTCTCAGAACCTAAAACAAAACTGCTCTGGGTCAGAGAACAAGAAACACGGCCCTGAACCCAGGCCTTCCTCTACACGTTTCAAGTTTCAAGAAAACTAGCATTTCTCGGGCTTGCTAAAGCAACATGTGTGGATTTGTGCCTTCCCATCCCCTCAGAGAGCCGTGACAGACACCAAGGTCGGAGAGCTGACGACAGTCAAATCATCTTCCCTTTACTCCAAGATGTGTCGCCTCATGGGGTTGGGGACACCATGTGCAGGTGTTCTCAACAGCCCTGGATCCATAAACACATCAGTCAACGACCCAGGTAATCCCTTCTTACTGGGCCACGTGCCCAAGAAAGGCCAGCATTCCACGCCAGGCCCTGTGAGTGGTTCTGTGGGAGGACACAGGGTTCTCCTCAGGAAGAGGAACAACATAAGACAAGCTGTGTGAGGAATCAGATCAGAATGGCAGGCCAGAAGTGAAGGAAAACTTCAGAAGAGGAAGGCATCATCAAAGCCTCGAGGGAAAGTAAGAGATGTCCCGGACGTTGAGAATATGAGTGCTAAAGTGTCCTATACCCAGTTCCAGTGTGTGTGGGGTAGGGGGGTGGCAATTCTCAGACCCCGGCTGGGTGTCCTACAACTCAACTCAATTCTCACGCCATCTACCTGGAGACAGCGTGGGATCCCACAGGCCAAGAGCTCAGTCCCACAAGGATGCCCTCCCCCCACTTCAGATGATGCCAGTAGCAAGTCTAGATTGTCGTCTGTGTTCTGACTACATGGCTGAAAATGCGACCCCGTCCTTTTGAGTTTTTATAGAGGCTTCGGTACATAGGCGTGACTGATGAGACCAAGTCGATCTCCAGCCACTCTTCCTTCCCAGGAGGTCAAGTGAAACTGAAAAGCCCAACCCTCTAATCACACGGTTGGTTCTCCCGGTCCAGAAGTCACCTCGTTCACCTAACGAAAGATGCCTTTGTCACTCAGGAGACAGCAAGGGTCTCTGGAGCTCTGTGCCCGAAAAGTTAATGGAGACCAATTATAAGGGACCCTCGAACAACACAGGGTTGAACGGCACGGGTCTACTTCCATATGCAGGGGTTCTTAACAACACCTCCAAAACCGGCGGGCCAGCTCCGTCAGTACAGCGCGAGACCCTGAATAACGCTTTCCTTTCTATCGCTTACTTTATCACGAGAACACAATATATAATACGAAACATACACGGTGTGTGTTACAGACTGTTAACGTTAGCGGTAAGGCCAACAGCGGGCTGGTAGTAGTTAAGTTTGGGGGAAGTCAAAGGTTATATGCTGATTTTCAATTGCATAGGTGGTCAGCACCCGAACCCCCGCATTGTTCAAGGGTCAACTGTATATATTTTTCATGATAAATCACAATGTCACGGGTAGGACTGGGGTCCTCCGGCCACAGGCCCCTTCTGGGCCCTCCATTCCCCTTTGCCGTCTCCCTCGCAAACAGCTCCTCTCAGAGTTCCTGAGCAGCGGCGTGCCAGCTTCTCCGCTCTGAAGCTTGGTGTCCTCTGGGGTCTGGATTTTCAGTCACCCTAAGACTCCCTAACAGATGACGTCTCTGCCCGCAGGTCGGATTTCCCGAATCGGGGGTGTGTGGAATTAAACCAGGTTACCGACTAGATTTTAACAAGACCGGGCCGGGAATTCTATACAAGATGGTCTGCAGAGTGAAATCATCAGGGCTTGACAGAAAGGAATGCCACGTGTGTGCAGATCGTCCCCTACCGTGGCCCTCCCTGCACACGTTCACTCTCTAGAAGGAAATGGTTCGCACCATCGGGTGGCGTTGGGGACCCATACGCACTTAGCCTGACCTTCTAGCACTTTCGGAGCAATCTTGCAAATCTCCCCACCCCAGCTGCTTCCCAGGGCACTGAGTCACTGTGCTGCTGGTTGCAGTAGGTTGTTCGTTCCCTGCTTCCGGCCCCCCTCCCCTCCCCCCCACTTCCCACCAGCTTCCCTGCCCCCCAGTTTCCTCCAGGCACTGCCCACGCCCTGGAGCCCAAGCCTCACTGTTCTGCTGCCTGGGTGGGGAAGGCCTCTCCTCCTCTGGGTGATATTCCACCAGCAGGGCGCAGCTTCTCCTCCTCTGGGTGATATTCCACCAGCAGGTCGCAGCTTCTCCTCCTCTGGGTGATATTCCACCAGCAGGGCGCAGCTTCTCCTCCTCTGGGTGACATTCCGCCACCAGGGCCCAGCTGTGCACTTACGTAAACCACCGTCCATGGGCGCACCGGCCCTGCTCTCAGGAGCGCTCAGTCACGAGCCCGCAGCTAGCTAGGCTGGAGGCAAGCTGAGCGCACAGCCCCGTTGCTCACACTACCATCTACCTTCCCCTTGTGTTTGTTCTGAGTCAAAGTTCAAAGTTGTCCTCCACCCTCCCTCACCCCAGAAGATGAGTTTTTTCCCAAGGGGTATCTCAATCACGCATTTAGAAGACAGTTTGGGCAAGCCCTGCTTTCCCAGATCTCGCGAGGACAGGCGTAGGCCTCCACGTGGGCTGGTGCTGAGCCCGCAGCACGGGTGCGCACGGGGGAAGGGCCGTCGTGAAGCCTGTGCTGCACGTGGCCTTGTGGCCTGGACGTCAGGGCCGGGAAGGTTCTCGAAGCTGTCGAGGACAGTTGTGCTGTATATGTGAGCTCGGGACCAAGGTCAGGCACGCTCCCCCGGAGCCCAGAGGAGCTGGGTGCGCGCAGGCCTGTCCCGAGCGCCCAGCAACTGCACGGCACCGCCTCCGACGGGCGAGCGGCCAGGAGCACATCGAGCCAGCCGCGTGCGGCCGTGCCCTCTGCAACCCTGGGGTTGAGGGGCTGGTCGGGCACCGCAGGGACCTCGCGCAGCACACACTGTCCTGAGGGCCGGGGGCTCTGGGCGGGGCTGTGGTCCTGAAGGTTTCTGGGGACCAGCGTTGGGAGCAGCAGGCCCCCTCTGCCTTGTTTGGAGACAGAGAAATAGGGCTTGCGTTCTTGGGAAAGACAGGGTAGAGAGTATGCTTCTCATTACATTACATGGAGGCCGATGAGCGTAAGGTGAGGCTGGGTCTCGGGGGCTGAGGCTTTAGGACCCATTTCCTCCAGAGGGGCAGCTGCCGGCGGCACGCACTGGCCGAGAACCTGACCAGCTAAGACTCAGAGCACGTCAATGAGAGAACGACCGGCCCGGCCAGGGGAGTCCAGGCTGTCTCCTCCCGTGGCTTTTCTCTTTTCTTCGCTTTTCATCTCCCCCCAGCCTAACAGCCCCCGGCGCGCCCGCGCCCGCTGTTTCTGATTTCCTTCCTCCCGGCCGTCCAGACTGGCCTCGTTTCGGCCGGGCTCCGAGCCCTCCTGTCCAGAGCCCAGGGCGGGGGCTCCAGCGTCCCAGCCCCTCTCGGTGCCAGGGCTGCCCAGAAGGCAGACACATCAGAGCCATCCCAGCCCGGCGTCTCCCCTTGCATGTCGAGGACGCGTTCGCCATCTGCTTTCAATGAAATGTGGGTTTCAGGACATAGTATGGAAACAGAAACGGAAAAACCATCGGGGTCCCTCCTGCAAAAACAATCATTATCCACTGCCACGAGCTCTTAGGAACTTCCGGTGGAGAGCACATCACTGTTAATGAGGAGGAATTCAGACAGGAATTCTGGCAGGGCCGGGCTGATAGAGGGAAGAAATGGACTGTGTGCGCTCGCCCAGCAGGCAGGGGGAGAGCCCTGAGCGGAGCACACGAGCAGCGCTACAGGCCAAGGCTCTGCAATCTGACACCGGCTTCCAGCCGCCTGCCTTCTCCAGGGTCAAGAATGTGGGTTTGCAGAGCCACGGGGGCTGGGGAGGTAGCTCCGCACTCAACGGAGGGCGGGTTTCAGCAAAGGCTGCGGGACAGGCCACCTGCCCTGAGGGGCCCAGCACACTAGCTGGGGAGGCCCTGGCCTGCCCTGGGGCTGCAGGATTTTCAGTCACCCTTCAGGCTTCAGGCCAGCGCTGCCAGGAGGGATTCACCCTCTTTCCTCCAGCCCCCCTGAGGAGCTGCGTGTAAGACACGAGCCTCAACAAGTCTGCCGTTTAGCAAGCAAGGAAAGGTTGCGTCCGGGATGGTGTCTGTGAGCGCGAGGCCCTCAGTAAGGATGGGGAGGAAGGAATGACGGACGGGGTCTGGACCACGTCTTCTGTCTTTTCTTCCACCGTGAGAAGAGCCAACACTGCCCTTTCCAGCGAGCGCTGCACATGCGATTGTGTGCGTGGTCTCGTGGGCACACGTCTGTGCATTGAAACCCCACCTTCCCTCATTGCTCACTGATGCCTGAAATTCCACACTTCATTCTACACTTAGAGACCTATCATCTCCCTCCCTCTTAGGGGACCATTATCTTGGAGAGAACAACACTTCAGGCTTGATCAGTCATTGGCATCATAGGGGAAATTAGTTCGCCACACTCTCCTCAAGAGAAGGTCTTCATGGCAGGAAAAGGGGAAGAAAATGAGAACGCTGAGTATGGAAATGGGAGCAGAGCACATGGAGGAAACAGTCACAAAGCGCGATTTCCTGGGCTGCCGCGGGTGTGCTGGGAGCGCGTGGGTCCCGACCCCCCTGCCGTCGGGGGAGCGAGATGAGTGCCCTCCCACAGACCCCACGTTCCATGTCCGCGTTTCTCAGGGAAGAGTCTCTGCGGTGAGGGAGATGGTTTCTTACACCCGTGTTCCCAACAGTCGGGTGGGCTTCGACCCCCACCCCCAACTTCCAAACACCATCCTGTACTTACCGTCAGTCAACGTTCAACGTATCTAACATGTCACTACTCTGAAAATGCTGCGACCTAACTTCTCACGGGTCCTCATGGTCATTTTCACGTGCTGGTAAAAACAAGCAAGTGGGGCACAGCCGTAAGTCCGAGAACCCAGCCCTGGCCTCAGGTTCAAGGGCGACCATGATGGGTGCCCAGCATACACACCTAGGTGCCCACCTGCACACACACGCACGTGCTCAGGTGCACACACATTCGCTAGCACATCTCAAAACCCAGCGCCTGGTAAGAAGCCACGTTCAGCTTCCTGGGAATGAGTATCCTCATCCGACCCTGTAGCAAAAAGGACTGTTGTCTGAGACCGTGTGTCTTACGAGACAGGTGGCCCTCAGAATCTTCGAGGTCAGCTACGGTACACACTGTCTTGGCGTGAGTGTACAATCAGCTTAACAATTACGTTACAAAAAAGGTCTTGATGTTTCCCAGGCAGAGAGAAGGTGCTGACGGCTATGACTGTGTCATTCTTCCTCTCCACGGTGGAGGGACGAGAACTTCTTGTCCTCCTGGTGGGCAGGCTATTTATTTACTCGGCTCTCTGGACAGCTCACCAACAGGACCAGAGGGGTGAGCTTACGTGTAAACCAGAGCAGTGTGGCTGCCCGTGCTGGGCGGCGCCCGCAGCCTGTCCCACCAGCCTCTTTCCTGAGCTCAGAGCCGCTCTGCAAATCCCATGGCAGAGGGCCAGGATTCCTGCCAGGGTTCTGAGAATCTGCTTTGCGCCATGCAGGTCCCTAGCCAACCCAGAGGAGACCAGAGATTCTGCGAACCGAACGGTGGGCTCAAACAGGTCACCAGCTGAGTGCATCAGAGCTCCACTGGACTGTTATATCGAGTTGGTTAAGAAGTTACTCATCACACATGGCTCATTTTTCAGTCTATACTACTGACTACTTGCTTTGGAATTTACTGTTATTTTGTGGTCTACATACTAGACTTGTAAGCAGGGGCTATTCTTTTGGATTTTTAAGATACTTTCCCATATAGCTCGTTGAAAATGCTGAGGACTCATGAGGCCATCTGGATACGATAATGTTGGGTGGGTAGGAGGACACTTGTGATTTGTCCAAAACTACAGGGGAATTTTAAGAATGTAAAAGACCAGGTTATCCCTTTGCTAAAAGTTCCTTCTTACCTTTGGAGGTACACTTAACTAATTCAGACCCTGGACACTGTCCGGTAATTCTGGGTCAACTGGAATTAAGAGTCAGCCAGAGCTAATTAAGCCAAGTGCCATGCTATGAATTTGATCGGTTACTAAGGTGGTTTGAACTAAAGGGGAAAAGTTAGTTTATTTGGGTTCGGTGATCTGGCCATCCATTGCTTAGTGACCACAAATTAGGACCCCCAGAGGAAGCGAAGTAACGTTATGTCCAAGAATATGAATTATCTAAGACTTAGATAGGGATGACCCGGTGCCAAACATTGTTCTAAGCACTTTGCATATGTTAGCTCATTTAATCCGTGAAACAACTGCATGAGGTAAATTCTATTATTATCTCTCCATTGTGCAGATACGGAAATGGGAAGAGAGAGGTAAGTCATTTCCCCCGAGTCACCCATGGTTAACTAGACCACATACAGACCCAATCCCTGCCTCGTCTTCTGCACCGGAACTGCCAACCATGGTCATTAATTAACTGGACAATTAGCGGAGCTGATTTGCCGTGGCTGGAGGTGTGCTGCCACTACGAGGAGGAGGAATCACACTCCAGCTGGATCAGTGGGACAGCCAGGCACGGAGGAGAGGGGAGGAGAATGGAGCCGGGGTCCCTGTCTCTGCTCCGGCAGCAAGCAACAGACACACTGGGCCTCCACCCGCCTTCCTCCCAGCAGTGCGTGGCCTGGCGGGCAACGAGCCAGGTCCAGGAGCAGAGCAGGCCTCGCGTGTAGACTGCAGAGCATGAGCGGAGGCAGGAGGCCCAGGCTCGGAGTCCAAGGGCCAAAGTGAAAGGAAAAGCCAGGCTGGCCGTCTGGCTGGGTCATCTCCCGAAAAGATTAGATGGGACAGAGGAATGCAGGTTTGAGTCAGCCAGCTGGAAACAAGGACTCCAGAGGAGAGGCGGAAACTGGGAGAGATGGGGACAGACACAGGGCAGTGCTAGAGCCTACCGGGCACTTCTAGCAGCTTCTCCTGGGAAACCCGCAGGCTGCTGGGTCTCTGGGGCAAAAGTGGGGGACATTCTGTTCCTCCTCTCATCCCTGGCTTGGCCGGGCGTGGTGCCAAAGCTAGGATATGGTCTTATTACTAGTAAGTTCTAGGAGAACAGGAATCCTAGCATGCTACACACACACACACACACACACACACACACACACACACGCACTGGGGTTCAGAGAAGCATGGTTGTATAGTGACAGGAAGAAAACCTTTGAAACCACTTAAATCCAGGCTCAGACTTCAGCTCTGTTGTGACCTTGGACAAATTAATAACTTTCCTGTAAGCCTCAGTCTCCTGGCTATAAAATGGGAATAATAACAAAACACGTACGTCACTGGGCTAATGCACTAGTTAAATGGGGGTAACAGGTGCAGGGCAGTTTGCACGTACTCACTGGGCCATAGCTGAGCTCTCTTCCTGCTGTTATGATCAGGGTTCACAGCAGTTACTGACCGGAAGTGGCCAGGAGGGGACAGGACAAAGCTGTCACTCTGTTTGTGGCGCTCTATTTTCTCCCCGTACTTCCAACTACGTGGGCATAAGCCCTTCCAAAGGATCACCCCTTCTCCCTTCCCCCTCGGAACCCTGAGCAGGGAGCAGGTGCTTACAGAATCACAGCGTGGCCAGGCGAGAGGAGGCCCTTGGTCGGCTTTCCCACCATCTCTCATCTCCATTCCATTCTGGGCGGAGGAGCCACGATGGGGTTCCTGGATCCAAAGGTCCTAAGAAAGCCATGCCACCTTTGATTCCTAAGACGGTTTTCTTAACCCCAGCAAGCTGATGAGGAGTCAGGCTCCGAGAGGCAAGGACGGCCAGGCCAGAGCTGTCTCCCAGCCCTGCCTGACCCCGGGAATGCCCCTGCTAGCCCCCGCCCCCCCACCATCGGGTGAGGGCCCAGTCTCCTCACAAGGCACGACTCAAGCTTCCAGCTCTTGCACCGTGAGGACCAAATCTGCATTTGTGTGTTTGGACAAAGCTCTCATCATCTTGAATAGGTGTCCTATCTCCAGGTGGAGGCCAGGTTGTGGGTCCCACACTCCCCCACCAACACCTGGAAACTGAGTGGAAAATCCGCCTCACCCCAGACACTGCACCCTCCTGCCAGGAGGGCCTTCCACCCATCAAGGAACATCGCTGATGCCTGGGAGGCCGGGGCACCGGGCCCACAGCTCACACCACCCCCTGCCCAGCCAGGCATGAATGACTTCAGGATACAGCCATTAACAAAGGAAAATATGAAGGGAGCCTGATTTTCCCAGCTGCCTCAGAAGGGAAAGGAAGCTGGATTCGGTGAATCATACAATGGCATCAAAACAATTCAAGGAACTGTCCAGAGGAAGTGACCAGAATAGCCCGGCTGATCTCTGCAGGCTGGGGCAGCAAGGAAGATGGAAGCAGTATCTCTGGGCTACAAGGAGAGGGCCATTCGAACAAGAAAATAAAGTCTGCCCACAGTGGGGAAACCGCCCCTTAGAACCAGTTACTGAAATGACGTCGGCCGACTCCCAGGCGTGGGAGGGAAATGCGGGCAGAGGGGGCAGCGGTGGAGGCTGCGGTGCCGGATGGAGGCTGGCCGCCCAAGCCCTGTGCCCACCTCTCCGCACCCAGTGCTCCATGGGTGACATAGGTGGCTTGCCACGGGCCATGATGGGAGCAGTCACACCCCAGACATCAGCAGGTGTCGCAAACCCTGGGTCCTCTCCTGCCCGAGACAAGGTGCCACCATGTACATGTCGCTGCTGGGAAGGGACCCGATTGGGCAGGTAGGGGGACTCCAGTGGGTTTCGAGTCGATGCTAACACAGGGAAAGAGGAGCCTGTGGCCCAGGCTGTGTGGCCCCCGGGTGGGGGTGGGGGGGACCGTGTTTGCAGAGAAGTTTGAATACAGATGCTAACTAACTCCTGGGGCCTTTTCCCCCTTCTCTGCTCTACCAGAGTCAATTCAGAAAATCTCTGTCGAGGAGAAGGAGGTTTAAAGTTTTCAAGACCCAGCTAACTAAACATGGAGCCCAGGAGAGGATAAACAGTCATCTGCTCTCATGCTCATGATCCACGGCTTCAAAGGACTCCGATGTGTTTACAAAAAGAACACGAGAGTTCTCTATGTTTATTTTAAAGTATGGACTTTAATAAACAGTCTTAAAAACAAAAAAACCCAAATAACACACAGGGGGAAACAACCTTCTTTCTTTGTTTTAAGCATCAGTCAAAACATAACACTCCCCTTGGCTTTGGCTTAAATGAGTTTGGTTTCTTCACAAAAGTTCACCGTTTATAAAATACATACACTTTATTGACTTTGATCTCCCCACTGGCTCAGCTTGAGGTTGGTTCAAAGTTCTATAGAGTTAAACACAACCACATGCACGGGGCAGCTCACGGGGACCCCTTGCCCGCGTCGGCAAGGGCAGCATCGGGATTGGAACCGGTTGAGAGGTGGGCGAGGCCAAGACCGAGGGTGTGCACTTCACCCCAAGGAGACCTCAGCCAAGTGCTCTCTCCTCCTGGCTTGCTTCTGCTCAGCCACAACTTGTGCCTGGAGAGGCAGCCCGGCAGACTTGGCCTGGAGCGCACTGCCCCTCGGAGGCCAGGGGGATGCCCGCTGAGCCAGCTCGCATCAGCGTGCGTCCTTCTAATCTTCCCTGATGTGGGAGGCTTTGAGAGAAATGCAAATCTTGGAAGATTAAAAAAAAAAAAAGTAAAAACACACACCCTTTAGTTACAAGAAGTCAAAAGGATAGGCATTTTAAATCTGTGTGTATATAGGTAGGTAGGTAAATAGGTAGGTAGGCAGGCAAGTGGATGAGAAAGACAGACAGAGAGAAGTACATTCATAGCTAACTCTGATTCCATTCTTCCTGCAAGAAAATGCTGTTTTCTACATCCTCTTTGGCAGATGCTGGGGCTGCCTCCCTGCACCCATCATCCCCCTCTTCCCCGCTGACAGAGCCCTGGTTAGAGTCCAGCATCCACCTCTCCTCCTTAGGACTCAGGATTAAACCTGATCGTACTAACCCAGTCAGGGTGACACCCTTCCCCTTCCTGGGGACTGGATTACTGATGGTAGGAGAGCAGTTCTAGCCCATGAGGTATGATGGATGGTTAGCTTGGACACCACTGGCAAAGGCTTTTCTTCCAGAAATAAAGAGAAGTAAGAAAAGGGGTGTCTGAAGCTGCTGTCGCTGTCATAAAACCATGAGGGCAGCTACCTAAAACCGGCAGAGCAGGAAGATAAAGAGAACGTAGGTCTCTGATGATGTGATTAAACCGCTGAATTAGTCAACTGCTAAACCGACCTAATTCTGGACAACCTGTTATAAAGGAAATAATTTCCCTTATTATTTAAGTAATTTTTGGTAATAGTAAATTAAAATGTAATTCACATACCACAGAATCCACCAACTGAAAAGTGCACCATTAATGCTTTTCAATATATTCACAGAGTTGCACAACCATGGCCATAAATCATTGTTAGAACATTTTCACCATCTGCAAAGGAAACCCCATATACCTTTTAGTTCTCACTTCCCCAGTCAATCCTCCCACTCCCTGCAGCGTGACGCAACCATTATTTTGTCTTTACAGAATTGCCTATTGTGGACATTTCAAATGAAGGGAATCATACAGTAAATTGCTCTTTTGTGCCTGGCTTCTTTCACTTAAAATAATGTTTTCGGGCTTCATCCATATCGCAACAGATATAGGGACTCCATTCCTTATCATAGCTGAATAATATTCCAGTGTCTGGATACACCACCATGCCTCATTTGATGAACATATTGGTCGTTTCTACCTTTTGGCTATTATGGGTAGTACTGCTATGAATGTTCATGTAGAATTTTCATGTGGTCATATTTTTTCCCCTTCTCCTGCATATATAGCCAGGAATGGAATGCTGGGTTACTTAAGTAATGGTAAGTCGGCTTCTCTGTTGCTTGCAGCAGAACCATCTTAACTGATCTACTTTAAAGTAAATAACACCAAGAGAGAGCCCTTGGTTTCTACACACACTCAGGCTGCCAGTCTTTGGCCATTCTCTCTCCTTGACGTTATCAGGAAGAGAATATAAAGTTCGAAAGTGCTGGGATATTTTGCATCTAATTTATCTTCCCGAAAAGTCGTTTATTTTGTCTGATTTTTGCATGTCATCCACTCCAGAGGCTCCAAAATTTCAAAAAACTACCATGGGACCCACTCATTCTCTTGATCAGGGTAGACTAGTGTAATCCTTCCAATCCTTCCAAACCGTCGCACTTTGTTGGGTTCCTTTGAGTATAAGAAACGTTGGCAGCTTCAAGGGTGTTCTTTAAAGTACCAATGACTCTTTGCATCATTCTCCGTAAGTTTTCATACGTCAGTTATGTTTTAGAAGAACAAAGTACAGATTTCGTAGGGAGGGGACATTGGGATTCTGGAGGTCCAGGATGAAGGGGCACTACCAAAGAAAAAGGGGAGAAGAGGCAAAGGCAAGCTTTGTCATTTTAGAATTCTGCCGAAATCTCTATGACCTCACTCAAGAATTCTTCATGAAAATCATCTTGCTTGACATCCTTGTTAATTAATTAGGATATGTTAGATAGATTGGTGGATGGATGGATGGATGGATGGATGGATGGACGGAGAGATAGCCATGACTATTATAGTAGGGTAGGGAATGGTAAGGGTGAAGTCCAGTAGGAAAGCAGAAATCATACACCATATATCAGTTACCACACAGCCCAACAGACAGGACTGAGTAATACAGGGAATTGGTTACACGGGTGTTGGAAGTCTGAAAAAACAAAATGGAGATGCTGGAATAACCCAGATATCGATAACTACAGGAGCAATCTAGGGGAATAAAATGGAAGAGGTGATGTTATCAAACTCTGGGCTGGGATGAGAGGCCTTGCAGGACTGCTGCACAGACCTCTGGAACAAAGTCCCACCCCGCTGATATCCACACAGGTGGGAGGTAGGAGTCTACAGGAGGTCACTTCCTCCTCCTCTTCCACCGTCTAAACCCCTCTAGACTTATCATTAATAGACCTAATAGAAAGCTGGCCAGGGAGATTAGGAAATGTAGTTTGCAGGGTTTCAGCTCCAAAGTCACAGGGCAGAATATAAAAGAATGGTCTCAGGCTAACAGACAAGAGGTAATTAAACAGTGCTTTGGCCAGCAACATCCATACACAACCTTCTACCCTTACTTGAGATTTCATACAATAACAACTTGCTTCTGCCCTATAAGATGTATCAGTCTTTCTTACAAATGAAGACACTCTCCCCAAAAGATGAAACACAGGGCCCCACCTGTCCTCTACCCATCTCATATTCTGGTGAATTCCTTTTCTACTTCAGTCACAATACCACCTGCACTTCCATAACCTAGAGGTGAAATTTTAAAACCAACCATTGACAGCAAGACTCACATAAAATGAGGCAACAACAAAGAGGACAATGCACACCTGCTACAGTCTTCATTTCTGTATGAGACACATGACCATTGTTGGTTTCTAGAACTTCCCTCTTCCATTTCTCATTCTACAGGCCATTTCCCCACAGCCAGTCAGCCCCTCAGTTGGTCAGCGTTCTCTCTTTCAGTTTTATTTCTAAGGGACTGGATTGTCTACAGTCTTACTGTAGTAACTTAGGTTACTAGCGTTTTCCATCAGTGATTGTTATAGGACTTAACGGGACTAAGAGCTGCCCCCAGAGAATCCTCTAGGTTCCAGACATAGTCCTTCCTGTCGCTGGAGTATAGCAGCAACCTTTTCTGCTTGGTAATCAGGATCAATTGCCCCAGCCAGTGGCCTATCAATTCAGTGGCATGAAAGCCTCAAATGTCTAGGTGAAAGTCTTGACTTTCAATTCAATGGAATCATTGTGTCCCCAGTGGAAGGATGCTTCTGTTGTTAACTTAGAACTCTAAATCCAAAGTTGCTAACATGGGAAGGAATATTTCTCCAGTGGGTTTGCTAGTGACAGGAGCCAAGTCTATCTTCATCCCTTGGTTTCTAGACCTTTATACTCTGATTATGGGGGAAACAGCACCATATCTCAATTACCACACACTGTAGAATGGTGTCCCCATATCTCAGGTGTTGTTTCTCAACTTGTACTGTAACTGCCTTGCCTGAGGGCCATTCTGATGTTCTATGAAGCCGGATGCTTCTGGGTGATGGGACACATGGTAAGACCTCTGAATTCCACAAGCATAAGCCCACTGCTGTATTTCTTTTGCTATAAATGAGTTCTCTGGCCAGAAGCAAAGTTGTGAGGGACACCATGACAGAGAATAACATACTCCATAAGTCCATGGATGAAGATGTTGCAGCAGTATTACACGCAAAAGACAAACCCCCATCTTGAATAAGGGCTTATTCCAATGGTATAAATTGCTTCTCTCTCCTTAATAGAATAGAAGGGATCCAACATAGTCACCATGCCTGCAGGTGGCCTTCAGGAATGACATCATATCAGGGGCTCAGTACACACTTCTGCTCATCAGTAGATCAGGTGTTCAGCAGTGGCAACAGCCAGATTAACGCTGGTGAGGAAAAGTCCATGTGGTGAAAAGATGTGGGGCTTCCATGCTTGCCAACATGGCCACCTTAAACATGGACCCATTAATTGAGCACCATTGTGGTTGAGGGGGAAAGCTGGCCAACATCCACAGAGTGTGTCATCTCATTCATCTGCTTAGTGAGAGCCTCTTGTAAATGCCACTCAGTTGCATTCACAAAGGACAGAAATAGCCTCCACTTTGTGCTCATTCTAAGATGTCCGCCACCATGCCTCTTCTCATTTCCAGGGGGTTCGGCACTCAAGAGCATGTCAGGATATCATCTCCAAAGGGAAAGACAAGAGTTGCACTTTGTACCTCTTACAAGTAGAAGTCCCTTCAGATTCTGGAGCCAATATACACCCTACATACTGTGTGCTATTCTACCAAGAAACAGAGCTGAAGGGTTAAAGACCTGACCTTGTCATTTCCTTTCTGTAAATTCTCCAGTGTAGTCAGAAGCAGCCGTCTGGTTTCTCAAAACCTTGCCTTCAATGGCCACTTTGCTGCAAGCAACCGCAGGTAATATTGATTAATCATGATGCCACTGCACATGCATGAATTGCCAATACCCAATATTTCATTGGCAAGGGGCTCAGCATTGCTTTCAAGGCCAAAGACAGGGACAAATCAACTGCAAATTCCCATTTTGAGGGTCTGTTTCCTGGGACTCCCTCCTTTCAGTACCCTAAATACAATATCAGTTAGGTTCTAGTCAGGAAAAGAGAAAGCACATTGAGTATTGCAATGCACAAAAACTGTAAAATGGGCATTGGAAGGCTGAAAAAACAAACATATGGATGCTAAAGTAAACCAGAGCTCACGTACAGCAGGAACTACCGTGCAGGGCTGGTGGGGAAACGGGAAGAGGTATTGTTACCAGGCCCCAGGGGTTGAAGGAGGGGCTCACTCAAACCTCTGGGGAGGGAGGTGTCTCTGCACAGCTGATACCCCAGCCTCTGAAGACAGCATACCAGGCTCTGGAGAGGAGATCTTCAGGGGAAAGCCTTGCGCTGCTGGTGCCTTGACCTCTGCGTAGGGCGTTGAGGTCGACCACCAGATTTGGAGGTGGGCTTCTCTCTGGAGGTCCACAGTTCGGATCTCTGGATGGAGGCATAACCCAGTGGGTATTCAGATCACTGGTGCAGCTGGAAGTGTGCCTTGCAGATGCTCAAGTGCTCCCAGGGGCCTGGTGCAGGGCGTGAGTGAGGACAGCCCAGCTGGCAGTCTAGCTGTTGCTGGCATCGCTGGACAGGCACAGCGTGAGCATGGCTGGTGCTGGCAGCAGTCAAGAAGTGGCAGGTGGAGCCTTCTTTCTGCTGCTGCAACGGCCACTGTGATCAGAACCGGAAACCGGGAGGGGAGCCCGTTTCACCTTTCTCACACTTGCCAATCTCCCCTAAATGCCCCTGTTGGCAGAACTAACAAGAAGCCTCCATGCTGTTTTTCCATGGTGGCTGCACCAATTTACATTCCCATCAAATGTTCCCCTGTTTCCGATATCCTCACCAACACTTTTTATTTTTTGTCTTTTTTAGAACAACCATTCTAACAGGTGTGAGGTGATATATCACTGTGGTTTTGATTTGTATTTCCCGATGATAAGTGATGTTCAGCATCTTTTCTCATGTTTGTTGGCCATCTGTATGTTTTTTTTGGAAAAATGTCTATTCAGATCCTCTGCCCATTTTTTTTTCTTTTTGAGAGAGAGAGAGAGAACACAAGTGGGGATGAGAAGGGCAGAGGGAGAGGGAGAGAGTATCCTAAGCAGGCTATGCACCCAGCGCGGTGCAGGGCTTGATCCCACGACCCTGAGATCATGACGTGAGCCAAAAATCAAGAGTCAGACACTTAATGGACTGAGCCACCCAGGCGGCCCCCTCTTCTCATTTTTTTTTAAAGATTTTATGTATTTATTTGACAGAGAGATAGACAGAGAGCATAAGTAGGCAGAGCGTCAGGCAGAGAGGGAGAAGCAGGCTATCCACTGAGCAGGGAGTCTGACGTAGGGCTCGAAACCAGGACCCTGAGATCATGACCTGAGATCATGACCCAAATCAAAATCAAGTCAGACACTTAGCGGCACCCCCTCTGCTCATTTTTTAATTGGGTTGTTCAGGGGTTTTGCTACTGAGTTGTAGGAGTTCTTTATGTATTGGGGATACTAGTCCCCTATCAGATATATGATTTGAAAATCCATTTGGTGAGTTGCTGCTCTTGAGATTGACATTGCTCCGGAGCCAGAGCAGTTACTGCCCCGTTCAGTAATCACAAGACTAGAAGAGACAGGCATGCTTTGCTGCCTTCACAGATTCTGAGTACAGGAAAGGTGGTGGCATGCCGGGTAAACCACTGAGTGAACTTTTTTTTAAAGCCAAAA
The DNA here is from genome assembly GCF_023065955.2 of Ursus arctos. Taxonomy (NCBI): domain Eukaryota; kingdom Metazoa; phylum Chordata; class Mammalia; order Carnivora; family Ursidae; genus Ursus; species Ursus arctos. Next base: position 8,811,929 of record NW_026622986.1, read on the forward strand.
TGACTGACTTAACTGCACTATTCCTCATTGGGCAGGGGGAAAAAAAGACATGATAACATGCTCGTTTCAACAAGTGGCTCCTAAGCATATGTAGAGATGGCTTTATGAAATTCAAAGTAGGTTTCATAATTTTCCAGTATAATGAAGAAAAGTGACTTGCGCCTATCTCTGGAGACATGGCCTTATATGGTGGTTGAGATGCAGGCTCTCGTGGGAGACTTGCAGACTTCAAATCCTGGCCCCACCACTTGTAAGTGTGAGCAGCCTCACATTCTCCAAGCGCGTTTCCCTCATTTGTAAGTGAGGAAAATGTACTTCTGCCTTCATTGCATAATTCTTGCTAGGATCAACTGAGATAATACTTATAAAGAGATTGAAACAGTGCCCGGGACATAGTAACCCCTATGTTACCATCATCCAGAGAAATGACTCTTTAAGAACAATTTCTAATAATTAGAAAGATTTTATAAAGTTTTTATATAGTTGGAAAAGCCTGGAAATCTCAAGGTTTAATTATATTTCTTAGGCAAATCCAAACTCCTTTATCTCATTGTCCATCTGTTCCTTTCTCCATGCTCCTTGGAGCTACTGTGGTTCATTTTCAAGCAAAATATCAAGGTCGGAGGAAAGGAACTACAGAAAGTTCAAGTATTTTTGTTGGAACTATTAGCATTCTGTGAAAGCCTTTCCTTTGGTTGAGTGCGTGTGTCTGTTGAGGGGGGCGGGTTATGTCACACTGGTTTTGCAGAGCAATGTGGGGCTATCTAGGGGACAAATGGAAATATAGCCCCCTTTTCTGGCTATGTGACTTCGATTTTAACATCCAAATCTGCACTCCCATTTTTGGCGCTCACAATTAGTAGAACAATACCTGCCCCACCTTCTGCTCAATGATAGGCTAAGAATGCATGGAATGTCTGGAAAGTAGGAATAGATACCATTACCATCATCAGGGCTTTTATGAAGAGACTCTCTCCTTTTTTCCAGCTCTCAGGCTAGATATCAGACCCAGAGAAGCAGGGCGATTGGAAGAGGTTGTCCTGCTCTTGAAGCCACACTATGACGTGTGGGCAAGATAGCTAAAAATGTCAGCACTGACAAACCAGTTATTAGCGACTCTTTTTCTAAAGGCTGTCAAGCTGCACCTGCTCTCATTTCCATCCCTTCTGACCTCTCGACCCCTTGGCTCCATCAGTTCTCTGCTCTTGTTCCTTTGCACAGTTGGTCTCTCTCCAGTGGCTCTGCCCCCTTCTATGGGGGCAGATGTGCTCAGACCTCCCCAACCTAAACAAAACCTTTCCTAAATCGGCTTCTACCTTCAGCGCCTGCCCATTCCTGTCCTCCGTTTGCTTCCACAGTTCTCACAGGCTGCTGTGGATTTTCCCCCATACCCACTTTGCTCTATTTGTTGCCATTTGCTTTCCTTTCTTGACCCCTAATAATCAGTTAAGAATGGCCTCCAATGACCAAACTCACTGCACACTTTTGCATCCTCTCTTCAGCAGCATGTTGATACCCTATCTCGCTTGGTTTCTGCATCTGTGCATTGTCCTGGTTTCCTGCGTGGCGTGGGGGTTGTCTGTTTTCATTTCTGTTTTTTGGTACAACTATTCTCCTATTAGAACTACATAAATGTAAACAACATTTTCCAAATTCTCTTTCTGATCTACTTCTCTTGCTACACTCATTTGTCCCTTGGTGAGGTCACCCTCTTTCATGATTCCAAATCTGGGTCAAATCAATTAAGAGTGATCTCTAATTCCCCAATCCACCTGGAACTCATCTCCTGAGATCTAGGTCCCTGTTTCCAACTGCCCACTTGGATGTTGTGTTTGGGTTGTTAAGTTCCATACTTCCTAAAATGACCCAGGCCCTGGATGATCCAGGACCTTCACTTTCAACCTTTAACCAGTTGCCAGGAGCAATCAATAATTTCATCATAGTGCCTCCTGTTCTTTCTACTAGCACTGGCTTGGTCATGCCTTTATGTCTGGCTTGGACCATTTCAGCAATATCTTAATGGGTCTCTTTCCTTCAATATCTCTATCCTCCTCTCCTGCACACCACTTCTTGATTGATCTTCTAACTGTCTTACATTGGTCCCATACATGTCTGCTCATAAGTCTCATTATCAACTAAATCAAGATTAGTTGCCTTAAGGAAACAATCAACAAAATGAAAAGGCAACCTACAGAATGTGGGACAATATCTGCAAACCATATATTCGATAAAGGATTAATACCTAAAATATGTAAAGAACTCCTACAATTCAATAGTAAAAACACAACAATTGTAAAAATAGACAAAGGAACTGAATGGACATTTCTCAAAAGAAGACACAAATGGCCAACAGGTGTATGAAGAGGTGCTCACTATCACTAATCATCAGAGAAATGCAAATCAAAGCCACAGTGAGTTATCAGCTCACACCATTAGGATAGCTATTATCAAAAACCCACAAAAAATAACACATGTTGGCAGTGAAGCATACATAGTACCATTTATATGCGGAATCTATAAAAGTTGAACTAGGAAAACAGAGAGTAGCATGGTGATTGCCAGGTGCTGGGAGATGGGGGAAATGGGGAGATGCTGGTCAAAAGGGTACAAACATTCAGTTATAAGATGAAGAAATTCTAGAGATCTAATGTACAGCATTGCGTTAACAATAATACATTGCATTAACTATACAACTGTACATACACACATTATTTATATAAACTATACAGAATTACATAAACTATAATTACATTACATTAACTATAAAGTAGTTAGCATCCTTGAATTTTGCTAAGAGAGTAGATGTTAAGTGTTCTGGCCACACACACATGCAAAAATGGTAACTATATGAGGAGAGAAATGCTAATTAGCTTGATTGTAGTAATCATTACATTAGTTATACTTATATCAAAACACCCATTGTACACCTTAAATATATACCCTTTTTTGTCAATCATTCCTCAGTAAAGCTGGCCAAAAAGTAGTAAAACTCAAGCAAGTCTCTTTAAGTTACCGACTTTACCAAACATAAAGTCCACTAAGTAATATACAATCTGAAGCCTACTGGGATATAAAATCCTGACTGTAGAAATTCTTTTTCATCACTATCCAACCTTAGCATCTAAAGCAGTGCTTGGCTCATGAGAGATATTCCATAACTCATTGTCCAGTCAATGAAAGACTGTGAATAAAATAATAAGTTGAAGAAGAAGAGAACAGTTTGGCTAGTCTGAAGATTTACCGGAGACTGAATAGGGACAGATTATTAAGGGTCTTGAATGTAATACTAAAGCAACTAAACTTTAATTTTTAAACCACTCTATTGAAGTATATTTGTACATACATACGTGTGTAATGTATGCAACTTGATGGATCTGGAGATAAGTGTACACCCATAAAACCATCAACACAATCTGTGCCATAAACATGTCTGTCCCCTCTAAGTGTCCTTCTGCCCTCTTTATCATTTTTATTATTCTTTGGAATAAGAGCACTGAAGATCTACCCTCTTAAAAAAAAAAAGATCTACCCTCTTAACAAATTTTTAAGTATATAGTATATTATTGTTAACTATAGGCACTATGCTGTAAAATAGATCTCTAGGACTTATTCACCTCACATATCTGAAACTTTGTACCCTTTGACTAATGCCTCCTCATTTCCCCTTCTGCCTAGACAATTCTGCACCCTATTTCTATGATTTGACTATTTTAGATTCCTTATGTAAGTGGTATCATGCAGTATTTGTCCTTCTGTATCTGGCTTATTTCACTTAGCACAATGTTCTCCAAGTCCATCCACACTATGACAAATGATAGAATTTTCTTCTTTTTAAAGGTAGAATACTATTCTCTTGTACATATTCCGCAATTTCTTTATCCATTTACCTGTTGAGGAACACGAAGTTTGTTTCCATATCTCGGCTATTGTGAATAATGTTGCAATGAACATAGGAGTTCAGATGTTACTTCAAAAAACTGATTTCGTTTCCTTTGCTATATACCTAGAAGTTGGACTGCTAGAGTATACAGTAGTTCTATTTTTATTGAGGAATCTCCATACTGTTTTCTAAAGCGGCAATACCAATTTACATTAGTACAAGGGTTCCCTTTTCACCACATCCTCACTGACATGTGTTATCTCTTATCTTTTTGGCAACAGTCATCCTAACAGGTGTGAGGGGATATTTATTGTGGTTTCGATTTGCATTTCCCTGATGGTTAGTGACTTTGAGCACCTTTCATACACCTGTTGGCCATTTGTAAGTCTTCTTTTGAGAAATGTCTATTCAATTCCTTTGCCTATTTTTTAATTGGGTTTTGGTTTTTTAAAAATTTTGTTCTGTTTTTGCTATTGAGTCTTAGGAGTGCCTCATACATTTTTTATATATCCCTTATTGGATAAACAGTTTGCAAATATTGTCTCCCATTCTGTAGGCTGCTTTTTTCTTTTTATTGGTGTTGATTTCCTTTTCTGTACAGAAGATTTTTAGGTCAATGTTGTCCCACTTAACTATTTTTGTTTTGTTGCCTTTGCTTTTGGTGTCAAATCCGAAAAATCATTGCCAAGACCAATGTTAAATAGAGTCCAGGAGTTTTACAGTTTCAGATCTTAACATTTAAATTTTTAATCTATTTTGTGTTGATTTTTGCGTACAATGTAAAGTAAGAGTCCAATTTCAATCCAATATTGCATGCGGATATCCAGTTTTCCAAACAACATTATTGGAGAGACTATCTTTTCCCCATTGTGTATTCTTGGCACTCTTCTTGAAGATCAGCTGACTGTATGTGCCTGGGCTTATTTCTGGGCTCTCTCTTCTGTTCCATTAGCTTATGAGTCTATTTTTATGTCAGTTCCACACTGTTTTGATTATTGTAACTTTGTAATATAGTTTGAAATCAAGAAGTGTGATGCCTACAGCTTTGTTCTTGTTTCTCTAGATTTTTCTGGCTATTTGGGTTCTTTTGTGGTTCCATACAAATTTTAGGATAAGTTTTTCTATTTTTCTGAAAAATTCCATTGCAATTTTGATAAGGATTGCATTGGATCTTTAAATCACTTTTGGCAATATGAACACTTTAACAATATTAATTATTCCAATCATGAACACTAGATATCTTTTCATTTACTTGTTTTCTTTCATCACTATTCTACAGTTTTAATTGTACAGATCTTTCATATCCTTGGTTAAAATTATTCATACGTATTTCATTGTTTTTTATGGTATTGTAAATGAGATGTCTTTTTCTTTTTTAGATAGTTTCTTGTGCATGTATAGAAACACAAGTGATTTTTATGTGTTGATTTTGTGTCCTGAAACTTTAATAAATTTGTTTATTAGTTCTATCAGTTTTTTAGGTGAGTCTAGGATTTTCTACATATAAGATCATGTCATCTGAAAACAGAGAAAATTTTACTTCTTTTTAGTTTTGGATGCTTTTTTTTTTCTTGCCTAATTGCTCTAGCTAGGACTTCCAGTACTGTGTTGATTAAGAATGATGAGAGCAGGCATCCTTGCTTAGTTTCTGATCTAAGAGAAAAAGCATTCAGCTTTTCACTATTGAGTGTGATGTTAGCTATGGGCTTGTCATAGATGGCCTTTATTATGTTAAGGTAAACTCCTTCTATACCTAATTTGTTGAGATCATGGATTTGTTTTGATCATGAAAAGATGTTTTATTTGTCAAATCCTTTTTTAAACATCTACTGAAATGATCATATGCTTCTCATCCTTCATTTTTTTAATGCAGTATATCACATTTATTAACATGTATATGTTGAAACACCCTTGCATCCCAAGGATAGACTCCATTTGATCATACTGTATGATCCTTTTCATGTGTTATTGAATTCCTTTTGCTAGGATTTTGTTGAAGATTTTTGCATCTATATCCATTAGGGATATTAGTCTGTTATTTTCTTTTCTTGTAGTGTCCTTGTCTGGCTTTATTATCAGGTCTCATAAAATGAGTTTGGAAGTGTGTCCCTTCTCGGGACGCCTGGGTGGCTTAGTGGGTTAAGCATCTGTCTTCAGCCCAGGTCATGATCCCAAAGTCCTGGGATAGAGTCCTGCATCGGGCTCCTTGCTCAGCGGGGAGTCTGTTTCTCCCTCTGCCCTTCACCCCACTCATGCTCTCTCTCTCGATCTCACTTTCTGTCAAATAAATAAATAAAATCTTTTAAAAAAGGGGGGGGAGTGTGTGCCTTCCTCTTCCATTTTTTGAAAGAGCTTGGGAAGCATTGATATTAATTCTTCTATAAATGTTGGGTACAATTCACCAATAAAATCATTTGGTCCTGGGCTTTTCTTTGTTTGGAGGTTTTTGACTATAGATTCAATCTCCTTATGCATTATTGTTCTTTTCAGATTTTCTATTTCTTCATGTTCACTGTTGTTAAGTTGTATGTTTCTATGACTTACTTATTTCTTCTAGGTTACCCAGTTTGTTGGTGTATAGTAGTCTCTTACAATCTTTTGTATTTCTGTGGTGTTAGCTGTATTTTTTACATCCATTCCCATTTTCAAGTTCTATGGTATTAGAGTCAATTTTTGCTACATAGCAAACAGCCATAAATCTTAGTATCCTAAAACAATAAGTACTTATTTTTCATTCACTTGTATGTTGGTAGGCTGGGGCAGATATCCTTCAGGCTGAGGATTAGCCAGGTTTGATCCACATGTTTTATTCTTTTGGAGGGGCTGTAACAACCTGGAACATGTTACTTTTATGGCAAAGATCAGAAATTCCTAGAGGAGTAAGTGGAAGCATGTGATATGTCTAAGATCTAGTCTCAGAGCTAGTTCTGCTATGATTCTGCTGATCGCTGATGACAAGTCAAGCTCAATGTTAGTGGGCAGGTCAGCTACCCCTCCCATGAAGGTGAGGGGGAGGAGAAATATAGTCTGTCACACCTACAATCTTCAAGCACAAGCCCCAGAACCTTCTTCCTTATTGACTTTTTAGAAGTTGCTGTATGCATCATAGTATATATTCTTTATTTTTTAGTCTGTTTAGAGTTAATATTATACCAGTTCACATAAAATGTAAGAACTTTGCAAGTGTATAGCCCATCTTCCAGCCCCATCTGTTATGCTAGTTGTTATATGTAATACATCTATCATATATTCCAAAATACAGTGTTTCAGTTTTTGCTTTGAATAATCATATGGGTTTTTATAAAATTAAGAGGAAAAACTGACCTTATGTTCACATATTTACCATTTCTAGTCCTCTTCATTGTTTAATGAAGATCCAGATTTCCATCTGTTATCATTTCTTGTCATCCTGAAGAAACTTCTTTGGCATTTACTATAGCCCAGGTCTGCTGACAACAAATTTTTTTTCTCTCTCTCTCTCTCCTTTTTTGTTTTGTTTTATGTGTCTTTATTTTGTCTTCATTATTGAAGGATATTTGAACTTGATATAGAATTCCACCCTATTTTTTCCTCTTTCAGAAAGTATTTAAAGATGTCATATCACCTTTTCTTGGCTTCCTTTTTTTTCTAACCGGTTTCTACTATCCTTCATTATATGACCCTAATGTCCATGCTGGGAATCCCCTTCCCTAAATCTACTTTGTCTAGAGATTGATTCTTGAGTTTTATCCCAGGAAAAATTGTCCTTAACACCTGTAATATGGGAATGTACTGGAAACGGGGGGTGCATGACTGACCCCTATGGCTTTGTAGGCAAAAGAGCCAATAGTAACTTTGTTTCAGATGACAGGCCTGTATATCCAGAAAATTAAAGAGATCCTTATATTAGAATTAATAAAAGAATTTCATAAGATAGCCAGATACAAAGTTTACAAAATGAATACCTTTTGTTTATGCTAACAATAAAAAGAAGGAAGTTACTTTTTTTTGAGAGAGAGAGAGAAAGAGAGTTGGCAAGCTGGGGGAGGGGAAGCAGCAGAGGGAGAGGGAGAGAGAGAATCTTAAGCAGGCTCCACGTTCAGTGCAGAACCTGACATGGGGCTCGATCTCACGAACCTGAAATCATGACCTGAGCTAAAAATCAAGAGTGAGGAGCTTAACCGACTGAGTCACCCAGGTGCCCTGGAAATAAAATGTTTTAAAAATACCATTTATATGTACAAAAGAACTGTAACATTTAGAAATAAATTTAATAAAAAGAGTCAGTATGCTTATAAATATAACTGTCAGATATCACTGAAGAACATAAAACAAAATGTGAATACATAGAACTTATTTATTTTATAACTGGAAGTTTGTACCTTTTGACCCCCTTCCCCTCTTTTGCCCATCCCCCACCACTTGCCTCTGGCAAGCACCAATCTGTTCTCCCTATCTATGAGCTCCTTTTTAGGCTTCTCCACACAAGTGAGATCATATGGTATTTGTCTTTTCTGTCTAACAACAATAATATTTTACATTCTCCTTGAAAAAGATTCTACCGAATTGTAGAAATTCTGGAAAACATCACTGCAAGGGCTGGCCTAAAATGAAATCTTCAAGTAAATCACTGAGCGGGGTGGGCAGGCTCTAAAATGGCTAATGAGCCCCACGTCTTAGTATTCACACCTTTATATAAACCCCTCCCCATGAACGTGAGCTGGACCGTGTGTCTGTCTGTCTTTTTTTTTTTAAGATTTATTTATTTATTTATTTGACAGAGAGAGACAGCCAGCGAGAGAGGGAACACAAGCAGGGGGAGTGGGAGAGGAAGAAGCAGGCTCCCAGCAGAGGAGCCTGATGTGGGGCTTGATCCCAGAACACCGGGATCATGCCCTGAGCCCAAGGCAGACGCTTAACAACAGAGCCACTCAGGCGCCCCTGGACCTTGTGTCTTTCTTCTAACAAAAAAGAATATGGCAAAAGTGGTGGGCTGTTACTTTTGACTATTATAAAAACATTCTGGTTTCTCTCTTATTCTCTGGTATTTCTCTCAATCTCTCTCTCTCTCTGTGTCTCTCTCCACTTTTTCTCTGGGTCAAGCCAGTTGCTATGCTGCGGATAGCCCTACGGAAGGGCCCATATGGCAAGGAGCTAATGTCTCTGGTCAACAGCCACTTAGGCCCTGCTGCTTGCTGACAGCAACACGGGTGAGCTTGGAAGCAGATATTCTTCCAGACAAGGCTTGAGATGACTATTGCCCTGGCTGACACCTCGATTTCAGTCTGTAAGAGTCCTTATTTGCTTTCTGTTACATAGATACAAAGCATCTTCATCTTAGAGACAGAGACTCAGACACTCAGCTAAACTATACAGATTCTTGACCCACAGAAACTTGAGATAATACATGTTGTTTTAATCCACACTGGTTTGGGATTATTTGTTATGCAGCAATAGGTAACTAACACACTGACTATTTATAATACAAGGTACCTGGCTTTATGTGAGAGACTGGCTTAAACGGTGTTTGCACTGTCTGAAACCCTTGTCCACGTTGGACCACCCTTGAATACAAAAGGAAGGTCAATGAGTCGGGACCAGAAAGAGTCAGGAAATCTTTCCCTGAGTCCCAACTCCATGGCTGGTTGGCCAGGCGTCTCTGGGTTGACCACCTTCGGTGTCCTCCTCTTTTAAAAGGCATAATAATTCCTGCCCTACTTTTCAGAGTTATTGCTGCCCGCGGTTGAAATCATACAGGTGAAAAAAACTTCCAACAAGTAAAGCACTGTGTGAACATGAAAAGTGTGGTTTTTAAAAGCCAGGGTTGGCTCTATCGTCTTTTTGTGTTCTGTTCCTTTAAACGCATCCATCCCTGTACAACCTAATTGGGCTGTCATATTGAGCTTGAGAAATATGACTGATTGCAACTCTATACCACCTGGCTTGGGTAAAAGCAATACCAAGATGCTACTGAAACACAGTGTGTTTTCAAAAAATCCTTCTCTCCTCTAGGGAGCTGGCTGTCAGACTACATCCTGGCATGTGGAGATGAGCACTTCCTCCCATGAATCAGGGTGGGGCCAAGGAGGAGGTCTTTCCTGATGGTACTAGAACAACCTAAGCGTCTTCTCTGTTAAGTAGACAAAGAAAGTACCACATGACTTCCTGTATTCTATTCTCTGGGGTCTCATCCTTGTAAGGAAATACTGAAATGTGACAGGAAATGTGTTTGCTAAAATAGAAATAATAATTAAGTCATGTGAATCAAAATAACAAAATATATATGGGATTAAAAAAAAAACGAAAGAAAATTCCAACCAAATCTAAATCTAATCATATGAATATTGAGCGAAGCTCAGTTATTTAACAAGAATTTGTCAGACAACATGTGTCCAAAATGTTTTGTACTGTTTAGGCACTTTTCTGCATTTTGTGAAATGTCTACAGTAAATTTGCAATACTTTGGTGATTATGAATGGAAAACGTTCAATTAGGAAAGGTTTCCAGCAAATAACACACGGTGTACCTGCTTGTTTTTGCAGAAAGAAACACCAGAATGATGAGCCTGAAACTGATGAGTGGGTCAGAACAGGACGGGAGGTAGAGAGGGAAGCGAGACTTCTTACAATGTACCTTTTTATATCTTTTTTATTTTTGAACCATATAAATGGTTTAGGTATTCAAAAAACAAAATGAAATCAAAATGGATTTTTAAAAAAACCTTAAAATTGAATACCAGCAGAAGCAAACAACTTAAATATATCAAATTGATCAAATAACCAAAGAAAAAAGTTAGTTCAAGTAACTTGATTTCAAGAGACATCTGATCCTAACTAATTCAAGTCACTCTTATCTCTGACTCCTGAAATGGAATATATTCTAATGCTAAAGAAATAGCTAAGCAACCTGAAGGTTTACTTGCTAGGTGTGTTGAGAGTAGTAATACTAGTATTTGTGATGGTTACTTTTATGTCTCAACTGGAGTGGACCACAGGCTGCCCAAACATTCTGGATAGGCATGTGAGGGTGTTTCCAATGAGATGAATGTTTGAATCGGGAGACTAAAGAAGGCACGACCTCCCCAGTTATTTATCAACGTCAAAAAGAAATCTATATCTGTAGAGCAGAGAGATCTGATGGCCACAACCTTCGCCAAAAAATCAGACTTATGTCACAAATAGTAGGACAATGTAACATCACAGCCTCTTGATGTGATGAAGTAACAAGCCCTCCGCACCACCTGTGTCATATTCTTACCAAAGTTATTTAACCTGCATATAATCATACATTCAGACTTTACACTGAAGTACAAGAAAAACACAGAAGTTACCGGGAACAAATTCAGTAACACCATGAGGAGGTGATAAGATCAGCCTAGAAGGTTGAAGCTGTACAAGAATATTGGCTTGAACTCATCAAAAATACAGGGTCACGAAAGACATAAAAGGAAGTGGACTGTTCTATCATCAAGAAGCTTAAGAACAATAACATCCCCACACAGGGTGTGAGCCTTAATAGGATCCTGACCCGAACAAAGGAAAATAGACTACCTGAGATGATGAAATGAAATGTTCACTTTATTAGGTATGATAATGGTATATTCGTTACATAGGAGAATAGCTAAGGAGATTTGTGCTGAAGGATTTAGAGGTGAACTTCTGCGATGACTACAGTCCACTTTCAGCAGAAGAGCGCAGATGTATGGCCATGCATACACAGAGAAAACGAGAGCAGGGGCCGGGGGAGAGCACACAGGTGCACAGGAGAGACAACAAGCAAATGGGGCAGAATTGGTGAATGTAGGCCAGGAGTAGATGGGTTTCATTTTTCAATTTTTCCCATTTTTTTGCCTGTTTGAAAATTTTCAAAATAAGAAGTTGGGGGTGGGAGGGGAGTATTGATGATAATACCTTTTTTTTTTTTTAAAGATTTTATTTATTTATTCGACAGAGATAGAGACAGCCAGCGAGAGAGGGAACACAAGCAGGGGGAGTGGGAGAGGGAGAAGCAGGCTCATAGCGGAGGAGCCTGATGTGGGGCTCGATCCCATAACGCCGGGATCACGCCCTGAGCCGAAGGCAGACGCTTAACCACTGTGTCACCCAGGCGCCCCGATGATAATACCTTTGCAAAAATCAAGTTAAATTGCTGCAGGAAAGAAAAATGATTGATCCCTGTTCTTAGATAAGAATAGTAACTTCCCCCGCAGCTGGGGAGGAACGCCCATCACTGTCACTGTCAAGGTTCACTCTGTGATTCTGCGTGGGACTCAATAATTTGAAAGGGCAAACTTGATCTACATTCTCCGAAGCAATCGCTACAAAAGCGAGAAGCACTTTTCCAGGGCAGCCAAGGTTCCAGGGAGGCGAACCGTGCGGGATGAGAGGATCTTGTTTCGGAATAAAGGGCAGGCAGGGAAATAAATTAGGGCTTGCCTTGGAAAGATGGAGCAGGGCAAGTGTCAGTTGCACAACCAGAATCAGAAAGTGGCAACCAGCAGAGGGAGGTGGCGGGGCAGGGGGCGGTGAGGTGGAGGAAAGATAAATGTGTGGCTGAAAGAAGAAATGTGGGCTCAGAGATGAAGCTTAATATAATTTAGTGCATGAGCATGATGTTTCCCAATTTTTGGGAGAGCGCTTTGGCTATTGTTAACGGAAGACTTTCTGTGGCCTCTCAGTGTGTTTTGATTCTTTCATCTGTCTCCACCCTCACCACCCCCAGTACTTGATCATCTCCAAGACCTCTGCACCCCTCTTCCTCCTCCACAGCACTCAGATGAAATGCTTGGCTGCTGTTTGTGCAGTGCTCACTCAGGTTTTCAGGCCCAGCCTCTCCCCAAGGAGACTCTTCTGTTACTGGGGATTTGAAAGAAACACGCGTAACCCTTAGAGCTTCCCGAGTAGGTGCAAAGAATCATGGTTTTACAGCACGAACTGGAATCACTTAGTTTTCAAGTTCTTTGCAAGATTGACTTTTTCGAATTTTCTACAAGAACAAACCTTACAACTGTGCAAGGGTGTGGCTGAAGCTGGAGCCAAAATACATACATATGCGCCATTCACCCTTTGGGTAGTAGGTACTGCATTTGTATTCCTGTGCTCAGCTGAGCAGTGAAGGGTAGATAAGCCTTCTTGATACTGCTTGGAAAATCCAGAGGAAAATGGGCCAGAGGCAGAACGTCTGGCCAAGGTACCCTGACACTTCATTTCTTCCCATGAAATCTGCTCAAAATATCTTCCATCATACGTTTCCTTGAAAAATCAGATTCTAAATGTAGTGAGTTTGGGCATAAGATAGTTGCTCTTGCCTAACCCAACAAGCACCTGTTTCCATAAAACTTCAAGTGCCCAATGGGTACTAAATATATGTACGCTTAATACAACCTAAAAGACTTTACACAGCTTTTTGTCCTGGGACCAGGGTTTTGCTAGATAAACATTTATTGGATGGTATCGCAAGCTGGCTTAATCAACTTTGCTTTTCACACTGCCTGCTAAGATGTTCAGAGCGAAATTTGAAACCTACCTCTACTAGTGTGATCAAAACCCTGCATCCTGGAAATGCAGAACCCTAAAAACAAACAAAACCTATAGCCTGCATGAGGGGCCCTATTTTTGCATCTGCATGATTCATTACTTCCCATGGGTTGTAGTTCTGTAAGTTGCCTTGAATCCTTCTCAGAATGAGGAGGTGTATTTGGGATGAAGGGAACACTGGCCGAACCTAAACCAAAGCAGAGGCTGCTCCTTCTCAGGCTCTAGGATGTTCTCAATGTGCAGTGGACCCCAGGATGTCTTGCCAATATTCAAAGGTAATCTGCCAAAGACCACCAGGCCTGAACCCCAATTCACGATTGTTCTCTAAGAACAGCAAGTGCCTGGAGAGCTGCACCCAGATGGCAAAGCCATTACACGAAACCACCACCCTGGCTCTTCTGAGGCACAGACTGCATCAAGGAGCCATGCTGTGCTGCAGCGCGTCCTCCCCCAGAGGTAAACCTGCACATCTGTTCATGATGCACCAACTCTGCCTAGGAACTGGAGAGAGATGGGACCTAACTGTGCTGGGCCCTTGATATAAATTAACCACATACTTTCTCTAACCACTCTGTCATAGAACCTGATTACTCCATTCATACACACAAAATAACCGAGGCTCATAGAACGGGTCATAAAGCTGAAAGAAAATGGCAAAGCACGAGTTCCGACCCTGATGGGTCTGATTCAAAGTGCTGTCTTATTGTAGCAAGCCTACGGGGCCAATTGCCAGCCCCTGCCTCTGTTTCCCCACATGTCACGTGCCAAAATGCCACTTCTCCTCTGATCCCTGATGAGGCTGCTACGTGAAGTCTATAAGTCTTTTATCCTTTGGAAGAAAAGAACGTTAAGAACATAAAACCATGTGGAATGAAGCCAAGGAACTACTGGATGACCAGCTGGTTTGATTTGGGGTCCTGTGAGAATTGGGGAAGGAATGTCAAAGAACAGATCTTTCCCTCTGGCATACACGGGTGCCATAAAAATTTGTAGATGCTCTAGAGAAGTCCCAGATTTTTGTAACCACAGCATTTAAGGGCTGCAGTGGGGCCCACCACTGTGGTGGTCACAGTGCAATGCTGGTGCCCTGCACTGTAAGCCCCATAAGGGGGCTCTGAGCACAGGTGGCAGTGGGGCATGGAAAGCCCTCTGCTCCTACCCAAGGAGCTGCGGTTCCAAGCCATAGCACACTGTGAGCACTACACTGGCCACTAAATGCAACAACACTTGAGGCTCCCTGGGGAGTCCTCAATGAACCTGCTTCAGAGCTTGTACCTTTCGCTTCTCAGATTGCTGACAGCAGCTCCAGGAGGTGTGTCCTAAAACATTTACCTTCCCCTCCAAAGAAAATTTTTATGTTCCTCTTTTTCTGATAAAGCTCCAATCCTTTTCTCCTTCTTTTGAATCCCTTTCCCCCTTCTATACTGATATTTTTAATACTGGTCTTTTTAACTTATCTATGCCACGCTCTCCTCTATTACCAAGCTTTTGCATAAGCTGTTTTCTCTGCCCAGGACACTGGAATACGTGTCTGCCTCCAGGTCCTCTCCCTGCCTTTGACTGCCAGGTAGTTCTTCTAGTAGTTAAGTCAACACTTCTGTGAAGGCCTCTTGACTTTCCTAGGGAGTTGGGCTTCTGTTACGGAGCCCACCTATGTTTCCATATGGTTCTTTAACTTTCATCACCACATGATTATTTATTGCCTGTCTCTTCCACTAGACTCATAAGAGCAGACCCCACATCTTCATTGGTTGCTGCTTAAGTCTAAACAATGCCTGGCACAGAGCAGATGCTCAATAACTGTCTGATGAATGAATGAGTGAATCTCTTTTAAAGAATGAAGATCTAACTCAGACTGATGCCATAACAATGAAAATAATAAAATATCTTCAGGTTTATTCAGTTCTTCATAGTTTAAAAAGTGTTTTCAACACTCTATGACAACAAATCTGATAACCTAGATCAAATAACTCAGTTCTTTGAAAAAGACACTTTGCCAAAGCTCATACAAGAAGAAACAGACAATCTAACTAGGCCTATATCTATTAAAGATATTGAATCAATAACTCATAATCTTCTAAAACGAAACACCATGCCCAGGTGGGGTCACTGCTGAATTACACTAAACGTAAGTAAGAAATACCATCAATTCTCTGTAACCCTTCGGAGGATAGAAACAGATGGGATGCTCCCTGACTCTTTCATGAGGCCAGCATTACTCTAATACCAAAGCCAGACAAAGACATTATAGGAGAAGAAAACTACAGACCAATATCTCTCATGAACATAAGGAAAACTCCTCAACAAAATATTAGCAAATCAAGTCCAACAGTGTATAAAAGGAATCGTGCACCATGACCAAGTGGGATTTATCCTGGGTATGCAAGACTGGTTCAACATTCAAGAATAAATTAATGCGATTCAGCATATCAACGGGCTAAAAAAGAAAAAAAATCACATGATCATATCAATAATGCAGAAAAAGCATTTCACAAAATCCAACACCCATTCAAGATAAAAAAAAATTCTCTGTAAATTAGGAATAGAGGGTAACTTCCTCAACTTGATAAAGATGATCTACAAAAAATCCTACAGCTCACATCATACTTAATGGTCAGAAACAAGAAGCTTTTTTGCTAAAATCAGGAACAAGACCAGGATGTACCTCCTCACCACATTTTTTCAATATCATAGTGGAAGTCTTAGCTAAAGCAACAAGACAAGACAAGACAAGACAAGGCATACAGATTGGGAAGAAAGAAATATAACTATCCTTCTTTGCACATGAGATGATCCTTTATCTGAAAATGTCAAAGAATCAACAAAAAAATATTCTTGGACTAATAAGCAATTATAACAAGGTTGTAGGATACCAACTTAATAAAATAAAGGTAATTCTTTTCCTATATACCAGCAATGAACAAGTGGAATTCTATATTAAACACACAATATAGGGGCGCCTGGGTGGCACAGTGGTTAAGCATCTGCCTTCGGCTCAGGGCGTGATCCCGGCGTTATGGGATCTAGCCCCACATCAGGCTCCTCTGCTGTGAGCCTGCTTCTTCCTCTCCCACTCCCCCTGCTTGTGTTCCCTCTCTCGCTGGCTGTCTCTATCTCTGTTAAATAAATAAATAAAATCTTTAAAAAAAAACACAATATAATTTATATTAGCACACACCCCCAAAATTCTTATACAAAATATGTATGAGATTTATATAAGGAAAACCACAAAACTTGGCTTTAAAAAAATCAAAGAAGGACTAAATAAATGGAGAGATATTCCATGTCCATGGATAGGAAGATTCAATATTGTCAAGATGTCAGTTCTTTTCAACTTGATCTATAAATTCAATGCAATCCCAATCAAAATCCCAGCAAGTTATTTTGTGGATATCAATAAACTGACTCTAAGGTTAAAATGGAGAAGCAAAGGATGAAGAATAGCCAATGCAATATTGAAGAAGAAGAAAGTTGGAAGACCATTACTAATTTCACAACTTACTATAAAGCTACAATAAACAGGTCATTGTAATACTGACAAAAGAATAGACAAATTAGTGGAACAGAATAGGAGCCCAGAAATAGACCCACATAAATACAGTCAACTGATTTTTGACAAAGGAGCAAAGACAGTACAAAAAAGCAAAGATAGTCTTTTCAACAAATGGTGCTGGAACAACTGGACATTCACAGGCAAAAAAGTGAATCTAGACACAAACCTTACACCCTTCACAAAAATTAACTCTAAGTGGATTATAGACCTCAATGTAAAATACAAAACCATAAAACTTCTAGAAGATAACATAGCAGAAAGCCTAAATGTCCCTGATATGACAATGACTTTTTGATACAACACGAAAGGCACAATTCATGAAAGAAAGAATGTATATGCTGGACTTCATTAAAATTAAAAACTTCTGCTCTGCAAAAGACAATGTCATGAAAATGAGAAGGCAAGCTAAAGACTGGGAGAAATATTTGCAAAACACATATCTGATAAAGGACTGTTATCCAAAATATACAAGGAACTCTTAAAACTCAACATCAAGAAAACAAACAACTCAATTAAAAATGGGCAAAATATCTTAACAGACCCCTCATCAAAGAACATATACAGATGGCAAATAAACAAGGAAAAGATGTTCCATATCATGTCATCAGGGAAATGCAAATTAAAATAACAATGAGATACCACTACACACCTATTAGTATGGCCAAAATCAAAAACACCGACAACACCAAGTGCTGACAAGGATACAGAACAATAGGGGCTCTCATAGGAATGCAAACTAGCACACTTTGGAAAACATCATGGCAGTTTCTTACAAAAATTAAACATACTTGTACCATATGATCCAATAATTATGTTCCTAGGTATTTATTCAAAGGAGTTGAAAACTTGTTTCCAGGTAAAAATCTTACATAGATGTTTATTCATAATTGCCAAAATCTGGAAGCAACCAAATGTCCTTCGGCAGGTGAATGTGTACATAAATTTTGATACATCCAGACAATGAGATATAATTCAGCATTAAAGAAAAACTGAGCTATCAAGCCACTAAAAGACATGGAGGAAACTCAAATGCATAGTACTAAGTGAAAGAAGACAAGCTTAAAAGGCTACATACTATATGATTTCAACGATATGACATTCTGGAAAAGGCAAAACTATAGTTGGAGACAAGAAGATGATCAAGGACTGTCAGGGGTTGAAATGGGAAGGAATGAACAGGCGAAGTGCAGACAATTTTTAAGACAGTGAAAATATTCTGTTTGATACTATAATGATAGATACACTTTCCAAATCCATAGAAAATATAACACCAGGAGGGAACCCCAACGCCAACTACGAACTTTGGGTAATAACGATGTGTCAATGTAGGTTCATGAGTTATAATAAGTGTCTCACTCTGTTGTGGGATGTGGTTAATGGGGAAGGCTCTACATATGTGGGGGGAGGGAATATATGGGAAACCTTTGTATCTTCTCAGTTTTTCTGTGAGCCTAAAGCTGCTCTAAAAATAGTCTTAAAAAAAAAAAGACTTACATTATTCTTATAACCCTATAAAGTATGTGTTTCTTATAGAAGTCTTCTTGTTTTTTTTTTTTAATCTCTCATTCTTATTAGTATAGTTTTGCTCTGGAAGTGGTAGCAATTCCACACTCCCCTCTCTCTATAATGTTTCCTTTAGATAACTAACATTTATTTAGCCTTAATGATATACTAGGCACTTTACCTAAGACTTCTTATTTACAGCTCATAAAAAGTCTTAGGTGCCCAACTTTACCTTCTGGCTGGCCAACCTCAGGGCAAGATGCTGACTTCTCCATCTGTCTCCCAGTGCTTGCCCTTCCAGTCCTCCCACGGGGCCTCTATTTCTGTACCTGATGTCCCTCTCTCTTGCCTGCTAGTTTTTGTCTCCTGTCTAAGTGGAGATCTAGCACATGAGACTGGTCCCAGCTCCTCTGATACTGGCCCAGCTCGCCTTTCAGACCTCTCAGTCCTCAGGCAGCTCGAGGCAAGAAGCTGCCCCCCAGACCCCTCCCTGCCACTGGCCCATCTCCATCAGCTTCATTCTGGACCTTTCTTTTTTTATATAATGTTTTTTTTTTATTATATTATGTTAGTCACCATACAGTACATCCCTGGTTTTTGATGTAAAGTTCGGCGATTCATTAGTTACATATAACACCCAGTGCACCATGCAATACGTGCCCTCCTTACTACCCATCACCAGCCTATCCCATTCCCCCACCCCCCCTCACCTCTGAAGCCCTCAGTTTGTTTCTCAGAGTCCATAGTCTCTCATTCTGGCCCTTTCTGAAGGCAAATCTGACCTTGGAGTACTTTCCTTACCAGAGTCAAGTAAGCCACACATCCAGCAATTCAAGAGGGCACCGCAAGGCAGGACTGTGAATGCAGCAAGAGGAAGGTGGGTCATGAGCCTGAAATGAGCTGCTGGTGAGTGTCCACTCCCAGAAAATGAGAAGGACTTTGCTAAACTGCTGCCAGATTCAAAGCTTGTTTCCTTCCCAAGTGGCTGCTAACTGAAAATATACTCGCTATCAAAAGGGACACACACTTAAGGAAAAACAAAACAAAACAAATGCCCAGCATGGGTGTTAAACACAAGACCACTCAGGGCAGAAGCTGGCCACACGATGCCAGATAGCCAGAGCACATACAACTCCAACTCACAAATGTAAGACTTGCCTGGGTTCAGGAACCTGGGCCTGAAAACTACTCCCACCTTCATGAAAATTTGGGGGCAGGAGTGGGAGAGCTGGGAGGGGAGGGGAAGAGACCTCTGAGGCCATGAGCTGAAAGAGAGCCTGGCCCTTTCCAGGCTTGGCTGGGAGACTCATGTTTGAAATCTACATCATTTATATGCTTGGATAGTAAAGTTATCTCTTTCCTTCTTTTTTTCAGGGTGGAGGAGATAGAGAAGGGAGGCCAGTAACAAATAATCTGATGTCCTGATAATATTTGACAACACTTGAATTAGGTGTCTGCACTGTATCGGAAGAAAAAATTTGGCTATTGGATTAAAACCTAAAAACCCTTAAATAACAATAAATAAGGTACAATGTGGATAACACAAAGCACAGTGAATGAGTACCCCAGGGGAGGCCCGAGCACTTGATCCAGAACTGCAAATGTAAGCTTGAAATCTCTTTGAAGTCTTATGTTTGGCCTTTGAAATTCATCCAAATTCATCCAATGGGCATTCTGCCCATTGATGTTTGTTTTAATATGAAAATAATATGCTTTCCCCTCCAAAATTTTCAAGTAAAACCCAGTGCTCCAGGAAGGTGTGGCAGGGGAACATATCGCCCAGTTTCGTATGTCCAGGGATCTAAATAATCAGGTATCCAGAATCTATGTGCACTTACAGCAACTGTTGGCTGACGATCTGGCTGCCCTGGGTGACAGAGACAGCAAGTGCAGATCCCAGGCTCTGGGTGACAAAAGGACTGCAGGGAACCTCTCTTTAAGAGTATGATCAGAGACACTGCAGAGTACCTTTCATAAGCCATAGTAGAAAAAAGCATTCTTTCTGGGGGTACACACACAGGGGTCTCCTGGGGTGTTAATATCCTTGAGATCCTTGTTACAGTCTGCATTAGTTCAGGTAGACGAGGCTGTGTAACAAAACAGACACAGACATGCAATGGCTCCACACCGTAGAAATCGAAGAGTCCGGAAGGTTCAGGTAGGTGGTTCTATTCCATGTAGCTGTACAAGTATCCAGGCTGAGGGCGGCTCTGCCATCTTCAACGTGTGACTTCCAAGGTCAGCTGGGGGTTGCCGCCCCGGTCACCCAGAAGGGGAAAAGAGCATGCCCGAGAAATGAATGCTGAGTTTTTATAGGCCAGGCCTGGAAGGACAGCCACACATTCCTGCTCACACTCCACTCATTGCCCCTCAGTCACATGATCACACTGAATCGCAAGGAGCCTGGGGAAGGGAAGCTATGTGTATGTTCAGGAAGAAAAAGGAAACACAAATTTTGTAGAATAGCAGTTTTTGCCACAACATCTAAGGCCAGGAAGCTGTGTACACTAATTTCAGATAGATTAAATAATGAGATAGTTGCTACGTGGGACACCAGCACATTTCCGGGGGATTCTAGGCCCTCTTCAATATTCTAGTTATGTTAAAGAGATTCTGCCCCAAATCAATGAGCTATTGGAAAGTTTACTGGCACTTTTTCTGAATATTAATTTTTCCCAAGCTTTGATCTGATTCAGTTAATACTAGGCCCTCTGTCATGCAATTAATAAAAATACTTGTCACTTTAAGACCTAAATTTTTTTTTCCTAAAACTGTCTTCATTTTAACCTTTTAAAATTAAGTATTAAGAAGCATTTCTCTGGGGCGCCTGGGTGGCACAGCGGTTAAGCGTCTGCCTTCGGCTCAGGGCGTGATCCCGGCGTTATGGGATCGAGCCCCACATCAGGCTCCTCTGCTATGAGCCTGCTTCTTCCTCTCCCACTCCCCCTGCTTGTGTTCCCTCTCTCGCTGGCTGTCTCTATCTCTGTTAAATAAATAAAATCTTTAAAAAAAAAAAAAAGAAGCATTTCTCTGGAGCACAGGAAGTACCAATGAAACTAATTCAAAATAGCAAATAATCCCATGGTCCTTTACTTATGATTTTTCTCATACCAATTTTGCCTTCCTCACTTAATTGGTTGGAGTAGCATAAATGTGGAGTAGCACAAATGTGGTTTTGCAAGTTAGAATAATCATTTGCAAAAAGTTTTTTCTTGGGGCGCCTCGGTGGCTCAATTGTTAAGCGTCTGCCTTTGGCTCAGGGCGTGATCCTGGCATTTATGGGATCGAGCCCCCCATCAGGCTCCTCCGCTGGGAGCCTGCTTCTTCCTCTGCCACTCCCCCTGCTTGTGTTCCCTCTCTCGCTGGCTGTCTCTAACTCTTCAAAATAAATAAATAAATAAATAAATAAATAAATAAATAAATAATCTTTAAAAAAAAAACTTTTTTCTTTTTGCAAAACACAGCTGACCCTTGAACAACGCAGGTTTGAACTGTGTGGGTCCACCTGTACATGGACTTCAATAAATCCAGTACTATGTAGTATCAATAAATGTGGTACTGTAAATATATTTTCTCTTCCTTATAACTCTCTTAATGACATTTTATTTTCTCTAGTTTACTTTGTTGTAAGAAAACAGTGTATAAAACATATAACATAAAAATACATGTTACTCAACCTGTTTATATTATTTGTAAGACTTCTGGTCCACAGTAGGCTATTAGTAGTGAAGTTTGGGGGAGTCAAATTTATAGTTGGATTTTCAACTGCAGGGGTGGTCACTGTCCCTAACCTCCACGTTGTTCAAGGGTCAACTGTATGACAACAGTATGACGGAGTAATAACTGATGTTCCTCTGAACTGAAACACTTCAGATTCAGATTCAGAGCCAGGACTGATGTGACCTGTTAGGACAACTTCTGCCTGGAAGGTGAATGCCCTATACCTGCATCTCTCAAGCAGTGTCCTTCACCAGGCAGATTATAAAAGCTCCCCTGTCCAAAGGCTACGGATCCCTTGGATTTGTGTAGTTTCCTCACAGGACTTTTGTTCAAAGCCCTGGAGCTCAGAAATTCTGTCTGCCAATGCTGTTTCCTTCCTCCTAGCGACTTAGCAGCACCACATAAAGTCCTGAGCTGCACCTTTGGATCTTTACCCAAGGCCACCACATTGCACAACTCCAGAGCACGTAACTGTGCTCTCTGTGCAATGTGACGGTCCCCCTTTCTCATAACAATTCAAAAAGACTACAGGTGAATTGAGGCTTCCAGGTCTTTGGGGAGCATGCACAGGGGGTTTGTCAAGCTCCAGTTACATCCTACAGGTTAAGTTATATCAGCTGCGATTGAACAAAAAGTGAGAGGACTTCGATTTTTAGTGAAATGGTTGAGAAACCAAGCCATTTCAAATATTTGGTAATGCAACGTAAAATAGGACAAATATGATTTTAAATGCAGCTTGAAAAAAAAGTAAAGGAAATCCCAGAAGTCAAAAATAAAGAATAAGCTAACACCAAAGCAGTGAGCATGTGAGCTGACACTGTGACTATCCCAGAGGAAGGGTTGTCAGTCTCCATAATCTTGAGGCTTGAATTTCAATACTCCTGCCAAGACAGGAGGCAGAGTTTTGGTCCCATATGAGTAAGGAAGATCAAGATTCCCATAGCGAGTAGCAGCCCTTAAAGAACAACACCTCAATAAAAAATTACATTAGATAAATATTCACGTAAGATGACAGAGATAGGATAAACAAAAACAAGAACAAAAGCTCACGTGTCACTTACTGCGGTAGCCAGAAGGAAAAAAAAAAAAATCTTTCCTGGGAATAGATTACTGTACTTCATGCAGACTTTGGATTCTATTGCATACTAATGGCATGGTTCAGGAAAACCCAATTTAAGAAAAGAATATGAAAATTGTTCCAGCCAATAAAACCCCCCAGGGAACTGAAGTCAAGCTGCACAATATTTTCAGAGGATGAGCTCACAGTCAAAACTCTTAAGACACCTGAGGAAATAACCTGCTATGATTAAGAGCCAGCAGACATGAAGAACATAAGACATTTGACATGAACAAAACGTAAGAATAAAACATTATCGAAAATGAAAACTAAATAAAAGTTTTAGACATAAAATCTAGTAACTGAAATTAAAAACTCAGTGGATAGGTTTCATCTGATTAGACACAGCTGATCAGAAAATCTGTGAACTGGAAAACAAATATAAGGAAATTATACAAATGCAATACACAGATTGAGATGGAAAATATCAAAGAGAGGGGCGCCTGGGTGGCTCAGTTGTTAAGCATCTGCCTTCGGCTCAGGGCGTGATCCTGGGGTCCTGGGATCGAGCCCTGCATCGGACTCCCTGCTCCGCTGGAAGCCTGCTTCTTCCTCTCCCACTCCCCCTGCTTGTGTTCCCTCTCTCGCTGGCTCTCTCTCTGTCAAATAAATAAATAAAACCTTAAAAAAAAAAAGGAAAATATCAAAGAGAAATTAAGAGATATTCAAATAAAATGAAAACATCCAAACACATCTAAAAGAAGTTGAGAAAGAATCAACAGACTAAGGAGAGTGAGTATTCCTAAAGAGAATGGCTGAATATTTTCCAGAATTCATCAAAAACATGAATTTGCAGATTCAAGAAGTACAACATACTCTAAGCAAAATAGATAAAACAAGTTTACACCTGAACACATCATGGTAAAACTGCAAATCAGAAGGCAAAGAGAAAACCTTAAAACAACCAGGAAGAGCATCCTTTAGACTGAGAGCAGATAGGTATACTATTATAATAACAGCAATAACAACCAAGACAATGGAATAGTATCTTCAAATTACTGATAAAATAGAACTTTCAATGTAGATTTTTACATCCATTGAAACTACTGTTCAAGAGTGAGAAAAAATTCAAAATATTTCAGACAAACCAAGACTGAGAGTTAGCTCATTAACTCTCACTGAAGGAATCACTAAAGGAGTTTCTCCAAGAAGAAGCAATCAAATCCAGAAGAAATGAATATGATATAAGAAGTAATGATAAGGAATGACATTGGTAAGCATTCAGGTAAACCTGAACAAGACTCAGATGTATAAAAAACAATGACAGATCTTAGGAAAGAGGCATAAAGAGTGGGATAAAATACTAGACGACAATGACGTTTGATTCAAGAGAGTCAGGGGGGTAGAAAGTAAAGCATTCCAAGGACTGAGCATGATGACTGAGAAGGCCGAAAGAATGAGCACAGACTTTGTTAATTGAGGTAGAAGTTAAAAATTGGAAGATAAGTGCTAAAAGAATAGAAATAGAATATGTTACTTCTAAAGCAATCGCAGCAAAATAAGAAAAGGGAATTAAGAAAACTCAATCATTCCAGCAGAAAGCAGGAAAGAATTTTAAGAAGAAATTTACATATAATACGTATATGTATTATAACCAGAAAACACAATACGTTAGGGAAAAAGTTTTTAAATCACAGTAAATATGGGATATATAAAATAGGCATTAAAATATAACAATAAGTAAATATGAATGGATTAAACTTATGTTAGATTTAATTCTACCCATGAAAAAGGATGCAACCTACAAAAGATTCAATACAACTGACTAAACATATGGAAAGAATTCTCAGCTTCACTAGTAAAGAAAAAATGAATTCACATATGGATTTTAAAATGACAATCCTCAGGGCTAAAGGGAGTGGGTAAATTGGCATTCTTTTAAAATGCTGACTGTTAAGTGAATTGGAACAAGTCTTCTGGAGCACAGTTTGTAACATATATCAAAAGGCTTAAAATACGCATACCTAGCAATCACACTTTGAGGAAATAATCAGATGTGTGCAAAAATTTATCGATAAGGATGTTTTAATGAATTATGTATAATATCAAAAACCTGAAATCTAAATGTCCAATAATTCAAAGTTGTTAAATTACTACCACTGCTGCTGCGACTCCTCCTCCTAAGAATAAAAGATCCTATTTATTGAGTTTGCTGTATAGCAGGCATTGTTCTAAATGCTTTCCTAATGCATTTTAATCTCCATTATAACTGTATTAGCTAGGCATTATTAGCGTCCTCATTTTACAGATAAGGAAACTCAGGCACAGAAAATTCAGTGACTTGTCTAAAATCAGCAATCAAAAAGCCTCCCATTTTTTTCCTTTCCTTTTTCTCTTTTTTTTTTAAATACGTTTTTATTTTTAGTGGTTTGTCCCTTCCAATTTCAAAATGATTTTTGGGGACACTCACCACAGTTGAGAGCCAAAGGCCATGGGCACAGATGACGGTGCTGAAAATTTGGTAATGACCACCGTGGTATATACGCAGCCTGAGTTTCTTACTTTAGTCTGAACCTGGCTGCTCTATTTTCATCGCCTGTGTTTAATCTTACATCATTCCGCTGATTAACCTTTCATAGAAGACAGAAGGAGCTTAGAAAACAGGTAAGATTATGTAGCAGGTGTGATAGCCAGTCTAAGCACTGAACACTGACTGGGGCAGATTTTCCATAAATGGCCACCACGATGTTTTCCCACCTCATGCGTTCTTCCAGAACTGTGCCACTCCCCCATTAAGAGAAGAAATCCATGTCCTCTCCTCACGAATTTGGCTGGGTTCTCCAGAATTACCATGGTACACATGTTTGTTACATTATGTGGTCAGCAAAAAAAAAAACATGTTCTAGGGAGTATTGTATTTTAATAACACTAACCATATGAAACAGCATGTATCCTAATATTGTAAACACACACACCACACACACATATGTACGTTAGTATAAAAATCATATTTATACACAGGCATACTTAGATGTAGGAACGAGCCAGGATGCGTCATACACTGAAACATTAACAATCTATAATCCCAGGATTATAGAAGGCTTTTTTTGCTTACTCTTCATGTTTCTACAAGGAACATATATTTCTCATGAAATTTGAAACAAAGAAATTGTAATTTCAAAGATAAAGAAATCCATGTGGCTGATGGGGTGGGTGGGGGTAGCAGAGAGAAGACATCTTCTGCCTGTCCTGCCCCGTAGGAAGCTTCTTTGTTTCTGAGGCTTCCTGGTCCCGCCTAACCCGCGGCCACACTTCCGCAGCACCCAAGCTAGCCGGGTTCTTTTCCGTCAACCCCCGGCGTGTCCAGCTGTGTCTCTTGGCAGCTGTTATCCTGGGTCAGCTGCCTAGCCTCTCGCCCTTGATCCAATCCAAGAAGACACTAAATTACTTGAGGGGGTCACACGGGTATTTCCTTTATGTCCTGGGAGGAAATGGGCCCAGGTGTAGAGCCCACAGCGGGAGACAATAGCAATTCATTATACTTCTAACAAATGTTTATTGAGCACCTACCACGTGACGGACACCATCTTTCAGGTCAAGCAACCTTGAATTCAAGGAAGTCCACTAAATCAGCCTCTTCCAATACACTCTGGTGCTTTTTTTTTTTTTAAATAAAGATCACAACACTGAAGTTGCCTTGACATAGATAAAATCATAATCTCCTCCTCTGGCAAGAGTATAAAAGCGTTATGTCTGAGAGTAAGACTTCTCTGATCCATAGACAAGCTCATGCATACTAACAAATGTTCAAGTAATTATTTGATTGCAACTCGTTTAGATTCTTAATTAAGTTCCTCCGTCCTTAATTAAGCTCTCCAGCATCCATTCCTATCACTAAAAAGAAATTAAGGCTGGGGAACATTGAAACTGTTCACCTACAATGTTACTTTCTGGT
The DNA here is from genome assembly GCF_023065955.2 of Ursus arctos. Lineage (NCBI taxonomy): Eukaryota > Metazoa > Chordata > Mammalia > Carnivora > Ursidae > Ursus > Ursus arctos. The sequence continues at coordinate 8,839,112 of NW_026622986.1, forward strand.
CTCACTTTTGAAGCAGTGAACAGTTAGTGTCATTCGGATGGAAATATCCGGTATAACGGAAGTGCAGAAAATGCTTCCTGCTGAGAGCCCATTTTTCATCTCCAACTCACCCAAGTCTGAAGGAGGCTAACAGCCCTTTCAAGTTCAACCACACCCTCAGGAAATACCCTCAGCCTTTTTGGATGCAAACCTAAGGACATTCTTGAGAGCATCCCATTTTTGTACCCTTTCTGGCTCATCTAGGACCTTGTAGCAGTTCTCACAAAAGCAGTAGGGAGCTCAAGAGCATCCAAAACTCTTTACAGCAGGTGTACTTCTCCTCGAATTAAAATGCTGCTCGGAAAATGGAGTTTAGCTTTTTAATCTGTTACGAATTCTAGTCTCTTAATTGTTGAGATGCCAAGCAGTTCTCACTTAGTAAAGCAGGGAAGCATTTCAACAAGAAATCTATCTGAGAAGATACAAATAAAATGTATTAAATAATTTTTTTCCTTTTCCCTTGGCCTGTGTTCTACACTTATCTTTTAATATTATTTATATTTATTGACTGATTTCATTTAATTAATTTAGGAAGCGTCTATGTCATCATAAACTTTACTTTCTTAGAACCCCATACTCTGGTCTAAACTGAGCTCTGAGTAGATTATTGCTTTTCTGGTTTTGGGGGGCAGGGAGGTAGAGAGTTCCCTATCATTATTAAGGATTTATATAAAGTGATTTTAACTAAAAAAAAAAAAAGTTTTCCTTACACAGCAAATACTGAAGGAAGCCCCATGAAGTCCAGTCCTGTATGGTGTTTAACTGGGCTAAAGGATCAGGAAGGATGATTCTTGCTGACCTATGTCTCCCTGCTCCATTTCTCTCTCATACAAAGAAATGAACAGGCATCTGGAAATCAGACCCAGGCGTCCTGCTCACAGTGGTCTAAGGGTCCACTCAGAGCTAGAAGACTAACAGACTTCAGGTCACAAACATCATGGGACTGGGGGGCTTCAGTTCTCCCTAGGGGGCCACGGTGCTCAACTCCTTTCTAACTTCTAGCTTCCCTGACGCAAAGAACTCTCCTCCCTGAGAAAAGTGTGGGCAACACGTTTTTTAAAAATTGACATTTTTCTCCCTGTAGACATTAGCGAGAGCCAGCAGTACAGTCTCCACCCTGCTTACCTCCTCCAGATACACGAGAGTGGGCGGGCGGCATGGAGCCGCGGGCAGGCGCGGTGGGGTGTGTCCAATGTGCAGTTCCCAATGCAACATCTGGTGCCTCAAAAGTTAGGTGTGTCCTGCCACATCACGTGGAATCTCAGGGTTGTGGCCAACACGGTGCTTTGCCCTCATAGAGACGGCATAAGATCGAGAACCAGACTTCCAACATCTGGGAAGGGCAGGCTGGGAAACTGAGCCACGAGCACCCCTAGAGCAAACCACTCGACCTTGGGTCATCAGCTGAATTCAGGGCACTGAGAGAGAAGGTTTTTATTTTCAGTTAAGCTGGGTTCCAGTTGCAGAACCTTCCGTGGATGCCAAGCCATTCTTGCCCGGCCCGCCCCAGCTCAGGAAGTTGTCCTGACATGAATTCCAGTGAGAAAATGCTCATGATCTTTCAAGGAAAATTGCTCAGCCTAAAATGTTTTAGGCAGTAAGGCTTTCTATAAGGAGACTGGAAGGAACTACATTAACAGGGGGTAGCTTTGGGTTGGGTATGATGAGTGACTTTTTTTCTTCTTCTGTAATGTGTTTTCAATTTTCAAAATTGTCTACAGCAAGCATGTATTACACGTATAATTTTTAAAAACTAATTTAAAGGGCAGATGGCAAACTATACAGAAAAGGCAATGGCTCTTTCTAGAGAACCCCAAAATGCTGAAGTCTCTGCAAGCCAGACTTCCTGTGGCCTATCCCTAGAAGAGAGATTTTCCAGAGTCTTTCAGAAGCTCTGGAAGCTTCTGGAGCACATTCGACTAAAACCCTCTCTGCACTGACACCCACTCCCAGGGTGGTAATTCATTACATAGGGAAGCAGTAGGTTAAGTAACAACTACCTTGACTCTCTAAAAATATATAGTTCATAAGTCATAATGTGATGGATACACAGCTCTAGAATCTCCTACATTAACCAATTCAAGGGAGAAAGAAAAAAAAAAACCACCGAGCTCCCTCTGCAGGTCAATGATAGTATTAACCGGCCAGCTTTCCATTCTCGGTCTCCCTGAAAGAATCTGAGACCCTCATCAACAAAACTGCAGTTATTTTATTTTATTTATTTTATTTTTATTTTTTAAAGATTTTTCTTTATTTATTTGACAGAGAGAGACAGCCAGCGAGAGATGGAACACGAGCAGGGGGAGTGGGAGAGGAAGAAGCAGGCTCCCAGCGGAGGAGCCCGATGCGGGGCTCAGTCCCAGAACTCCGGGATCACGCCCTGAGCCAAAGGCAGACGCTTAACGACTGAGCCACCCAGGCTCCCCTGCAGTTATTTTAAAAATGAAATGAAAGGTACTGATACCAAAAAATAATAATAATAATAAAATTAGAAACCCTTCTCTTGTGCATTCTACGGTAGCAGAGCAAAACAGTATTTAAACAAGTATAGGAAATAGAAACAGCCCTTACAATTTCAGTTCCATGAAAAAAATTCAGCAGGGGGTGATTAAAACAGCATTACTAATTAGAAAGCCAAAACCAGGGCTGCAAGACATTATTTCCAGCTCCGACGGACAAAGGCCTCCCTCATGTTCTCAAACTGCTTCACAGAGAAGAAATTGGTAAAACAGAAGTGACAGAATCATGTGGAATCTTTTTTTCCTTCTTTCACCTGAAAATTTTAGTCACCTCTTTGATAGCTCTGCATCATTCTCCTCATTGATAAAATGAGAGTGTGTTAGGTCATGTCTTGAGATTCTGGTAAGCCCTAACAGAAAAAAAAAAAAAAAAAAACCCAAATCTATGGTAATGATATATGTTACTAAGGTGTATACTAAAGAATTGAATTATACTAAAAGGGGTAGATCGAACTCATTTCAGGAGAAGAGTTAGAGGTGATAATTTTATATAAAGTACATAACACACAGCAGGTGCTCAACAAAGGGTTATTGAAAATGAGTGAGCACTGCCATCTGGGACGGGGACTCTGCCCCTGGTCACGGTGGCTGGCCTCAGCACCTCCGGCCCCTTCTGTCCCTGGAGGAGAGCCTCCAGGCACTCAGCGAGGCCTCTGCCTGGCCTTCCTTCCTAATCTTTCAATATGTTTGGATTCTACATTAAACATGACTTTGGATCAGCAACCTTTTTTTTTTAAAGGCAGAGAATTGAATCATAGCGTTCATGCTAAAAAAACATTGAGAGGGAGGAAATGCCTTTCAGAGACTGTCTATAAGACTTGGAAAACCAAAAAGAAATAGATGAACCCAGACTTGAGAGACCCTGGAGACCGTGCAAACAGAACTGGTGGTGTGTGTGCACAGATGTGTTTACTGGGCAAATTCTGACAGCACCTTTAAGCTGAAAGATGACAAGGAGATCCACAAAAATGGAGATGAATGTATTAGGCACAGGAAATAGTTAATGCAAGTTTCCTAAATGGAAACCAGTTTGGTATTTTGAAGCAAAGAAAATGGCAGCAAGAAGTTGGAAGAGAACCTGAAGAATTTCTGTTTCGAGCAATGTGGGAGAGAGCCTGAATATCCCTCCCAACTGAAAAATAAAAATCTTGGTAAAATTAAGGATTCTTTTAAATGAATTGCTGAACTGGCATGAATGAACGGATTCATCAGAAGTAAAAAATATAATGAAATAGGCTTTTATCCTGAATGTTTCTGCTGAACCCTAGAGACTTAAACTTCTGCCTTAATGACCACATGGGCTTGGAGACAGGAGGTGTAATGCTTAATTTTATGTGTCAGTGTGGATGAGGCACATTGCCCAATATTTGGTCAAATATTATTATGGATGTTTCTGTTAAGGTGTTTTGGGATGAGATTACATCAGTAGACTCTGAGTAAACCAGATTGGCCTCCATAATGTTGGGGGGGGGGTCTCATCTAATCAGCTGAAGTCCTGAATAGAACAAAAGACTGACCTCTCTAGAGTAAGAGGTAATTCTGCTAGCAGACTGCTTTTAGACTTCATCTGCCGTATCAACTTTTCTAGTTTTCCAGAAGACTGTCTTTGGACTTGAAGTGCAATCCTTTCCTGAGTCTCAAGTCTACTGGCTTACCCCATCAGATTGAGGATCTAGCCACACACACACACACACACACACACACGCACACACACACACGCGTGCGTGCACATACGCACACACGCACACATTCTAATGATTCAATTTCTCTGGAGAACCCCTACTAATATAAAAGAGAAAACCTAGGGGGGCGCCTGGGTGGCGCAGTCGTTAAAGCGTCTGCTTTCGGCTCAGGGCGTGATCCCGGCGTTCCGGGATCGAGTCCCACATCGGGCTCCTCTGCTGGGAGCCTGCTTCTTCCTCTCTCACTCGCCTGCTCTGTTCCCTCTCTCGCTGGCTGTCTCTCTTTCACATAAATAAATAAAATCTTTAAAAAAAAAAAAAAAAAAAAAAGAGAAAACCTAAATGGAGAGGATAGTAGGAAGCCTATTACATAAACCTGAAATCTCAAAGAGGTATAACCTCAATGTATGGACAATCAAGAAATAAACTCACCACATGAAATTGCATTGCAAAAAAAAAAAAAAATTAACTGACACCAGGTGCTAGTAGTGAAATAAAATAACTAGAGAAATCATAATCATAAGCTACTTCTCACATGAGTTTGCAGTCCAAATTCGTATCAGTTTTATGATCCAAAAAAACCCTTCAAGGGTGGATTTTTTTAATCAATACTATTTAAGGTTTTTGATAAATTTCAATACAATAAAACCCAGCTTTTGTGATACAGTACAGTTCTATAAGTTAACAGACATATAGTGTATCCATAACTATAACCATGATAGCAGTTCATCACCCCCCAAATTCCTCGTGTTACCCCTTTGTAGTGAAACGCTTCCCCAACCACCAAATACTCACAACCACTACTATAGTTTCACCTCTGCTCTCCATTGCTATCCTTTTGCTTTTTCCAGAATACATACAAAATTTTTTTTCAGGATACATACAAATGGAATAATAATGGAGTAGGAAATCTTTTTGATAAATCATCGTCCTTGATGATTACTATCATTCATGCCAGCTCAGCAATTCATTTTAAAAGATTCTTAAAATATTTTAAATATGAAAATGGTTTTGAGACTCACACATATATCAATAGCTCTTCTTTTTTACTGTTTAATACTATTCCATTGTATAAATCCACCACAGTTTGTTCATCCGTTCACCAGCTAATGGGTAACTGGGTGTCTTTCAGGTTTTGGTAATTACAGATAAAGCTGATTTTTTTAATGTAAAGTTTTATACATTCACATAAAGATTTTTATGTGAACATAACTGCTATTTCTCTTGGGTGAATACCTAGGAGTGGAACTGCTGGATCAAAGGGCAAGCATACAATTACCTTTATAAGAAACTACCAAACTGATTTTCAAAGTGGCTGAACCTGCACCATTTTGAATTCCCACCCGCAATTTATAAGTTCTTCCTCATCTTTGCCAGCACTGGATGTTCTCTGATTTTTTAAAAAATAAACCATTCCTTTTTTTTAAGGTACCACAAAATTTAATAGAAATGGGCAACTTTATTTTTAATAACATTCTTAAATCTGCTCATCAAAATCACAGTAGATAATGATTTAAGAATTTTTATTTTATTAATGAAATTAGATTTTTACATAAAAAAATCAAAATGATGTTATTTTCAAAAACAATAAAAATTTTTTATTTACTATGGAAAAATAACCATTTTAATAAATGAAAAAGAATGGTTTTCTTGTTATTTTTTTGGTTGTCTCTCCTGTTTTCATTCTTACAATTTAAGAAAGTCAGAATGATTTTATTTGCTTCATTGTCTATGATCTAGTTTGACACAAATGGGGATTACTTTGGTATTTGCTAAAACATAAATGATAAGGTTCTTAAAGATTGAATAGAATGTTAAGTTGGGTGTTCAATATTTTGAAAGCTGAATAAACTAAAATAATTGGAGTTTGTGGTCACAAAGCATTTGTCATTTTTCTTCTTTTGTCCATATGAAAATACATTAATAGAAAATTATCAATGGAAAACATTTTAAAATTTATGTTACATTCCTATCAACTTTATTATTTTTTTTAAAAAATTTTATTTATTTATTTGACAGAGAGACAGCCAGCGAGAGAGGGAACACAAGCAGGGGGAGTGGGAGAGGAAGAAGCAGGCTTCCAGCAGAGGAGCCTGATGTGAGGTTTGATCCCAGAACGCTGGGATCACGCCCTGAGCCGAAGGCAGATGCTTAACGACTGCGCCACCCAGGCGTCCTCCTATCAACTTTAATAATAATGCTTAGTCAGCAATTTTATCAGTTTCTTTCACTCAGTATTAATACTTTGTCTAGAATTAGAGTAGAGGTAGACTGATAATTTTTACTCATTTTGGAACACAGTTTTAAGTGCCATGTAAGGAATTACAGAAAACCATACTTTTTTTATATTTGAGATTTAACACTGTTATATTCAAAATAAGTTTCTAAAGATTTATTTATTTATTTATTTATTTATTTATTTATTTATTTAAGAGTGAGAGCAGGTGAGCCAGCACGAGACAGGGGCAGAGTGAAAGGGAGAGAGAATCTCAAGCAAACTCCGCACTGAGCGTTGAACTTGACCCAGGACTCTATCTCACGACCCTGAGATCATGACGTGAGCCCAAACCAAGAGTCAGACACTCAACCGAGCACTGAGGCACCCCCAAAATAAATTTTCTGATATATAATAAATTGTTGCTTAAAACTCATTTGGTTGAAATTACTACTCCAAGGAACTACTTTAGTTACTTTTAAATACTAATAGTCTTTAGAAAACAAGAACACCTATTTTCTTATGAGGATTTTCATTTTCGAAGAAAAAGAAAAGTTTCAGTGACATCGGTGCACTTATAGCTCCTCCTACAACAAAGAATTAGGTACCAGAGTGACTACTGATATAAAAAAAAATAAAATTTCGAAATGCAAATTGGGTTAAAGAAAAATACTTGTATTACATTTTTAGTTGTTTTAATGTTAAAATGCAACTTATACCTATTAAGAAGTAACTTTCTTTTTTTTTTTCTTTCACTCTCGTTTGCATCTTGTTTTAGAATAGAGCACAGATATGTATGGGTCCCTCTGCTGTTCTTCTGTACCTATGAAGGCATCCCCGAAACCCCCAACCACATAAAAGTTCATTCCTATGGGTGAGATGGGAGGCTCTCCATCTGCCAGAAATAAAAACAAGGGCTTAGTAATAAAAAATTTGGGGGTGAGGGCCTGGGTACCCCAGTTGGTTAAGCATCTGCCTTTGGTTCAGGTTCTGATTCCAGAGTCCTGGGATCGAGCCCCCTGTGAGGTATTCTCCCTCTTTCTCTGCCCCTCACCCCCCCTGCTCATTCTCTCTCTCTCAAATAAATAAATAAAACTCTTTAAAAAACATTTTTTGGCAAATTTCCATATTTTAAGTTTGAGGTATTCTCTACTACTTTTAAAATACATGGTTTTCATTTTTGACACCAAAGGATTTTTTTTCTTTTTAAATAAAACATGACCACATTTTAAGTTTCTGCCTAATACGTGTAAAAATAGAATAATGTCACTTGAAATCTAACAACAAAACAAATGAATCCTCTTCTAGAGATGAAAGATATCAGAAAATGTATTCTTCATTCAGCATCTGAAAATAAAAATAAACCTGAAATGATAATTTTTAGAATTATAATGTGAAAAAGAAATCTTCCATGGTTGAACCCAATTTACAAAAATTCACATTTTTATAAGATTTACCACTGAATACAATACTACTGTTTAAACTGGATTGTGGGGACCAGGGATTCTGCAGTGAATAGTTACTGGTAACCACTCACCTTAAACTTTGGGGGGAAAATGTTTACCATATGACAAGAGTAAATTAAGATCATTACTCGTCTGTCACAGACTAGTTCCTGGATTTGAGAACAAAGTCTTTAATGGATGAAGAAAGTTCTTGAAGCTCTTTACAAGTAGTATTGGTGATATCTTGTTGTTCTTTGGCTAATTCATCATTCCAGGGATCATTTCCCTGTCTAGTCTTCTTATTTTGACTAGCTAAATGCTTTACATCTAACCCTTGATACTTTACCAAAAGTGTATTCTGATCCTCTTGGGATTTTCCTATTTAGAAGAGAGGTGATTGGTGGGACACACCTGGTTGCATGGTGCACAGTGTGGGTTGAGAACTGAAATTGGACTCAGTGTGAGGTGCAGAATAAGAGCAGGACCTTCTAGAAAGTCCTTGATTGTGTGCTTTCTACCAGTTCCAGAGGTAGAAGAAGTTGAAGTCATGAACACTGAACATACCACCTCGAGATAAATTTTATTAAGAGATTTTATTAAGTAAGCAGCAAGTTCAGAAATAAACTTAAGGGCATCTTGTATGTGTTTTCTTAAAAAAAAATCTTCAATCTCATCCTGGAACATAAAAGTGATCTCTGGTTTCTTCTTACCAGTGTGAGATGACTCATCATCACTGTCTTTACCTTTTCTGCCTTTCTTCTTTTTTTTTTGTTTAAGTTTTGTTTTAAGTTTTAAGTTTTGTACTCTCTGCCATTGCTCCCACCATCTCCTCCCACACTTCCACTGCCCTCTGTTGCCTTCCTCCCTCGTTCATCTTTTTCATCCTTTTTACTTATATTAATGCTTTCTAAAATGGAAACCTGTTCCAGATCTTCTTCAGTGATTAAACGAACAGGATTATTTTTCATATCCTTTTCAGTGTTTTGGTGCATCAAGTCACTGAACAGTTCTGTGCAGATAAGTTTTCCGCTGACTGCAACAGTGTCGCTAAAGACTAGAGCTAAAGTCAACTTGCTGAATGCTCTCATCACCTGTGGAAGCGACACTGCATTTTCAATTGATAAAGAACTGGGCAACAGAGGTGCGACGTTAACCATGTTCCAGAGCTGATGGCTTCCTGTCCTGAGGCTTCCACACGATCCGCAGGTCCTTGACCAACACAAGCTGCTTTCAAAAAACCAGAGTCGTGTAGTCTTTGATCTTTTCTTTATGTAGCTCACAGCACTTGGGAATCCAAGTTTGAACAAAGCATCAAATTCTTGACGGCCACTCTGCCTGCAAAAGGACTCCACCCAAGTACTCTCTGTTCTGGAGTAAATGTCAGGGACAAAACAGCGCCATGTCCTGTCTCTCACCAACCACACTGCCTCATAAATGTCCACTATTAACAAGTTCCTCAAGCACAGAGTAGAGCAGCTGCTCTTGACATCCATATTTTGAAATGAGAGAATTCACTGCTGTAGCCGGGTAAAAGCACTGAACAGTCCGTGGATGCGTGCTTTACGTCAGGCTACAAAAGCTTCAGTAAATGTTACTGCTCTGTTATTAAGATCGATGGGTCCATTAATAATTCTACCTAGTCACTGAGTTAGTGCCTGTGTCAGAAAGCTTCCAGGAAGATCACAGATTTTACACAGTTCTGATGTGGTGACCTGACCACTTTCTTGCAATTTATCATTTACCTCTTCTGCCAACCGATCCAAACAGTCCTCATCTATCATCTATCAACACTAGCTGAACGTGCTTTTCTGATTTAACAGGGTCACCAGTTGTATTTTCACTATGAGTCAGGTCTACATTGGTCACCTGTTGTAGATCAGCGTTTACTCGACCACCTCAGACATAGAGCTTATTTCTCATTACTCTACTAATTTGGGCTGGAGTAATGTATTCCTTCCCATCACGTGTGTGAGCTACTTCTAGCTGTTTCTGAGCAATCAACGTATTCACAACCTCAATGCAGTTCTGCTCTGACAATCTCTGCATGACCTCGGCGAGCTGCGCCCGCTGGACATCAGCCGCCAACCGCCAGATCTCCTCGCAGGGGTCCTTTCTCTACGCCCCCAGCTGCTGAAGAACTGACCACATGACAGCCTAAGAAATCAACCATCCTAATTAGTGAATAGTGATATCAAGATGTTTTTAAGCTTGCATTTCCCTAGAGACTGAGGATGCTGAGCTTCTTATCTGGCAAATATATTCCTTTTTTGATGAAATGTCCATTCACATCTTTTGCCAATTTGTTTTTTGAGTTGTTTTCTTATTGTTGGGTTTTGAGAGTTCTTTTTATATTCTGGATTCTATTTATCTGTCAGATTTGTGATTTGCAAACATTTCTCCCAGTGTGTGGCTTGTCTTTTCTTCCTCTTAATACCCTAGTTTTCAATTTGGATAAAGCTGACTGATCCATTTTCCTGTGGATCATGTTTTTGTTGTCCTAAGAACTCTTTTCCTAACTCAAAGTCGCAAAGATTTTCTTATACACGTTCTTTTAGAACTTTAATACTTGTATGTTTTACCTTTAGGTTGATGATCTAGTCTGAATTAATTTTCATCTGAGGTGTGAATTATGGGCTTTCTTTTTTTATATGGACATCCAATTTTTTGAGCACCATTTGTTGAAAAGACCATCCTTTCTTTAATTGCTTTTTCATCTTTTTCAAAGATGGGTCTATACCAGGCTCTCCATTCTGTTCCATCCATCTATTTGCCTATCCTTTCACCAATACAACACTGTCTTAATGATAGTTTTTCTTTGATTTCAGAACTGTTTTCACTCCTCCCATTTATTTGCCTGTCAGCTTGTCAAAATCTTTTTTAAAAAAACCCAAAAATTCCTAATGGGATTGTATTGGATCTATCAATCACTTTGGGAAGAACTGACTTTGTAACATGGTGAGACTCCCAATCCATGAACTAGGTACATATCTCCATTTGTTTATGTCTCTCTTGGGTTTCTTTCATCCGTGTTTGTAGTTTTCATCATATACACCCTGCAGATTTTTATTCCAATTGCTAGGATAGAGAAATACAGTTAACTTTTACATGCCAACCTTGTATCCTGTGTTCCTGGTACACTCACTAATTTAGGGGTATTTTTTGTAGATTTTTTTTGTCTTTTGCTTATAGACAACTGTGTTATCTGTGAATAGAGATTTATTACTGCCCTTTTAATCTGTAAGCCTTTTATTTCTTTTTCTTGCCTTATTGTACTGGCGAGAACTTCCAGTTAATGGGGGGAGGGGATATCCTTGCCTCATGTCAGGTCTTATGGGAAAAGCATTTAGTCTCTGACTATTAAGTAAGGTATTTAGCCTCTGTAAATACCCTTCATCAGGTTAAGGAAATTCCATGCTATTCCTGGTTTTGACAAGTGCTTTTTCTGCATCTACTGCGATGATCATCTGGTTTCTTTCTTCAGTCTGTTAATACAATAAATTATACTGATTTTTTAAATGTTGCACCAACCTTGCATTCCCAAGACAAACTCCACTTGGACATGCTGTATTTTGTTGTTGTTGTTGAGTGGTTTTACATGTCTGTTTATGAGAGATACTGGTCGGTAGTTTACTTGTAGCAGCTTTGATTTTGGTATCAGGGTAATGCTGGCCTTATATAATGAATAGGAAAGTGTTTTATTTCTTAAATGTTTAAAGATTTCACCAGTTAAATCACTTAGACTGGAGTCTTTTTTTCTGGAGGGTTTTTAACTATGAATTCAACTTCTTTGATAGGATATTCAGGTTATCAATTGCTTCTTCAGTAAATTTTGGTAGATTGTGTCTTTCGAGGAACCGTCAAAATTGTGGGCATAGACTTGTTGGTAGAATTCCCTCACTGGGATTCTATTGTCCTTTCTCTCATTCCTGATATTGGTGATTAGCATCTTCTATCCTTTTTTCATGGTTTCCAGGTTTATCAATTTTAATGACTTTGAAGGAGTTATATATATTTTTTAAAAGATTTTATTTATTTATTCGACAGAGATAGAGAGAGCCAGCGAGAGAGGGAACACAAGCAGGGGGAGTGGGAGAGGGAGAAGCAGGCTCATAGCGGAGGAGCCTGATGTGGGGCTCGATCCCATAACGCTGGGATCACGCCCTGAGCCGAAGGCAGACGCTTAACCGCTGTGCCACCCAGGCGCCCCTGAAGGAGTTATATTTTTGAAAAGTATCTTAGCAGGTATATTATTTTGAGTTAACAGGTTTTTTTTCTCTGAGCACTTTAAAGATGTCATTCCATTGTCTTCCAGCTTGAGTGGTTTCTGATGAGAAGTCCTGTGATTCATGGCATTGGTCCTCTATACTAATGCATCTCTTTTCTCTAGGTGCCTTTAAGAATTTTTTCTTTGTCTTTGGTTTTCAGCAGTTTGAATATGAAAGCCCACAGGTGAGTGTGTACAGAGTGTGTTGGTATAATCCTTATTATAATATAATAATAATTTATAATCATTATTCTGAACTCTAGTTCTGACTCTCATATCCATACTGATTAGGTCCCTGGCAGTCAGTACTGCGTCTTGTTCTCTTTTTTGAGGTGAGTTTTTCCATCTTGTCATTCTGTCCAGAGAAGAATAGATGAATGAGAGAGCAAAATATGAAAATGGCAATAACAACCCCAGAGACATATACACTAAACAAATCAGAAGAGACCTGAAACCAGAAAAAAATATAAGAAAAAAGAGAAAGAATATAATCAGACAGGTGAACAGAACAGAGCAATACACTAGATCCTGTATTTTGGTCTGTTTGTTAGAAAACTAGATCCCAAAATGTAAAGAAAGAAAAACTTATATATGTACAAAATAAAATTAAATACAATGAAAGGATACATGTAACTGTTAAAATGAAAATTAAAAAAAAAAAAGAAGGAATATAAACAGACAGGTGATGAGAACAAAGCAATCCACTATATCCTGAGTGTATTTTGGTCAGTTTGTTAGAAGAAACTGCATCCCAAAATTGTAGAGAAAGAAAAACTTTTATACATACAAAAATAAAATTAAATACAATGAAAGGGCAGACGTACTTACAAAAATGAAAATAAAAAAAAATTTAAAAAGAGTTAATAAGAAATTTGTTGAAAAAGGAAAGAGAAAAAAATTAAAATTTAAAGACTAAAGAATCGTGGGGAAATGACCATGAAGTCTATGTGCTGTAATCCTCTAGCACTGGAGTTCTGCAGTTCTCTGTGATCGCTAAACTTGGTCTTAGCTGGATGTTCTTGCGGATCTTCTTGGGGAGGGGCCTCTTGCACTGATTCTCAGGGGTCTTTGCCCCAGCGGTGTGCACTGCCCTTGCCAGGGGGCCAGGCTAAGTGAGGGCCTCCAGATTGCTTCCTGTGGCTTTTGCTTTCCCAGATGCTTTAGAGGATGAGAATGAAAACAGTAGCCTGCTAATCTCCAGCCTTGGAGCTGAAAGCTTGGGGGCCCATTCTTTAGTGAGCCCTCAGGGAAAAACAGTCAATCACTCCTGTCTCCCTGGTCTCCATCCCGCACTCCATGCTCACCCAGCCTGTGACTCTTGCGTTTCTACCTCAGACCCTGCTTCGAGTCTCCAAATCTTGCAAACTCCTGCAGCACACACCCATGCCGCTCCTCCCCAGGGAGGATGTATGTGGCAACCAAGCTGAAAGCCCACTCCTGGACTCAGTGTTTGCAGCTGGCTTCCCTGCTCTGATGCCTGGGAACTCGACCGTACTCTGGCACCCCTGGTCTTCCTGTGACCCCAGGGATCCTGAGACCACACTGTCCCACCTAGGATTCCACCCTGCTTCACCACCTGAGCGCCTTTCAGGCAGGGATGTCCCTCACCAGAGCAGACTTCTAGAAGTTCCGATTGTGTGCTCCGCTGCTTTTTCACTTTCTGGTAGCCTGCTTGCAGGGGCTCCCTCCCCCTGCAATCTATCTTCCCATCTATCACTTCAGATTCCCTTCCACACCTCTTACCTTGCAGAAGGGGGTGGCTTTTCTATTTGTAGAGTTGCAGCTATTCTTTTCTTAGATCTCCGGTAGAGTTTACAGGTGTTCGGAACGATTTGATAGCGATCTAGCTGAATTCCCGGGACCAGACGAACAAAGGGTCTCCTACTCCTCCGCCATCTTGGACTCACTCCAATTACAGTTATCTTAAATAATCTGACAGTTCCAACGTCTGTGTCATATCTGAATCTGGTCTGTTGTTTGCTTTGTTTATTGACGGTGTGTTGTTTTCTACTTCTTGTTTATCCACATGCTTTGTAGTTTTTCTTCTTACATTAGTAATGACTCAGGTAAATTGTTCTTATGCCTGGAAATGGACATGCCCTTTCCTCCCTCTAGTCCTTTAGTGTGGGGCTTCAAGTCAATCTAGTCAGCAATTGAGCTGGATCTAAGGTTTGTTGTGCACCATAGTCTTCAAATTCTTTCATAAATACTTGGTTTTTAGGTTGGGGATCAATTGCCAATGTCTGCTCTTCCTCCAACTCTAAGCTACCCTTTTAGGCTGCACCTCTTGCTCCATACTCTTACAATTCTCCCAGCAATATTTCACTATTACTTGTAGCTTGATACTCTTTAGCCATGTGGCAGAGGTATAAGGGGAAGCATTTTCGCTTGCTCTGATTAAGCTTCCGTCTTAGGCATGCACTGTATCTCTGGGTCAAGGGATAGGGTCCCCTCAGTGCTTCTCTGTCCCCACAGCGTATAATTTTGGGCCCAGCATGTACCGCTGCCCTCCCTCAATGGGGAGATGTTTTTTCTTTTCCCTTTCCCCAACAGCAACAAAGTTTCATCAATGTCCCAAGAGTGAATATTTGTTGTCCTTTCCTCCGTAGTTTAAGGTTCTGTTTAAGCAGGAAAGGATCTTGATAGGGTTTTAAACCATTCCCACATTGGCTGCTATTCCCACACTCCAGGCTGGCACAAGGAGGGACTCATTCTCAGAACTCTCACGTATCATTTCTGTGAACACCTGATGAGGTTTGTGAAGAAAAGTACAGAAATGGATGTAATTTTCCCTTGTATCTGCACACCCAAATTCTCTCCCCAGCTCACACTTGGCCTCCACCAATTCTTTAAGGATTCTGGTTAAATTGTTCTTACTGTTTGGTTGCATGTTTCTCAAATAGGCAAGTGCTCGCATCTTGTCTCTACCTACATGCACTTGCCCCTCTTTAGATTTTGGGCTAGTTGGTTGCCCTTCAATCTCAGCTCTCTAATGAGTTCAAAGAACTTGTGAACTTGAAATGTGTTGAGTTTCTTGTTGATGTGCTGAAATGGTGAGTGTAGAGATATTTCTAGCTCTCTATATCCTAGAAAAATAGAGTAGAGGCTGGGTCATAGATTAAGCATATATTTGGCCTTAGTTAGTTTGGTAAACTAGATTTCCAAAGTGGCTATATCATTTTATATTCACACCAAAAATATATGAGAGTTTTAGTTGTTCTACATTCTTGTCAACTCTTGGTAATGCCAATCTTTAACTTTAGCCAGCATCTGGTTACCTCTAGTCTTTCTGTCTCTATGAATTTGCCTATTTTAAGCAACTCCAATAGGTAGAAACATACAATATTTGACTTTTTGTGTCAGGTTTATATTACTTAGTATAATGCTTGTAGCATACATCAGAATGTCTTTCCTTTTAAGACGGAGTAATATTCCACTGCATGTATGTATCACTTTTTTGGTTTATCCATTCAACTATTCATGGACACCTGGATTGTTTTGGCCTTCTGGCTATTTTGAATAATGTTTTTGTAACCATTGGTATACAAATACCTGTTTAAAGTCCCTGATTTCATTTCTTCTGAGTATATACCAAGGAATGGAATTGCTCATCATATGGCATAATCATCTTATATTTACTTTCTTTTTTTTTTTTTTTAAAGATTTTATTTATTTATTTATTCGACAGAGAGAGAGACAGCCAGCGAGAGAGGGAACACAAGCAGGGGGAGTGGGAGAGGAAGAAGCAGGCTCATAGCGGAGGAGCCTGATGTGGGGCTCGATCCCAGAACTCCGGGATCACGCCCTGAGCCAAAGGCAGACGCTTAACCGCTGTGCCACCCAGGCGCCCCTATATTTACTTTCTTAGAAACCACTAAACTGTTTTCCATAGTGCTATTCCATTTTACATTCCCACCAGCATTGTACCATTGTACCCAGTTTCTCCACATCCTTACAAACACATGTTGTTTTCCATTTTTAAAAAATATAATAGCCATCCTAATGGGTTTGAAGTAGTAGCTCCTTGTGGTTTTTATTTACATTTCCTTAGTGACTAGCGATGTTGAGCATCTTTTTATCTGCCTCTTGAAAATTTGCATAACTTCTTTGGAGAAATGTACATTCAAGGGCTTTGCCCATTTCTTAACTGGCTTTTGTTGTTGTTCAGTTGAAGCAGTTCTTAATATGGTCTGCATATGAAACCTTTATCAGATACATGGTTTGCAAATATTTTTTCCACATTCTGTAGGATGCCTTTTCACTCTGTTGATACTGTCCTACGATGCATACAAGTTTTTTTTTTTTTTTTTTGATGAAGTCCAATTTATCTGGGTTGTTGTTGTTGTTGTTGCCTATGCTTTGGTTGTCATTTCCAAGAAATCATTGGTAAATCTAATGTCATGAAGGTTTGCTTCTATGTTTTCTTCTCAGTTTTACAGTTTTAGTATTACATTAGGTTTTTATTTGCCTTGAGTTAATGGTTGTAAATGGTATATGGTAACGGTCCAACTTCATTTTTTTTTTTTTTTTTGTATGTGGATATCCAGTTTTCCCAACATTTGCTGAAAACACTTTCCTTTCCCCATCCACTTGTCATGGCACTCTTGTCAAAAATAAATTGACCAATATGTGAGTGTTTATTTTCAGACTCTATTCCATTCCATTGCTGTATATGTCTGTCTTCATTCACCATTTTGATGACGTAGTTTTGCAATAAGTTTTGAAATCAGGAAGTGTAAGTCCTTCAATTTTGTTCTTTTTCAGGATGCTTTAGCTATTCAGGGTCACTTGAGATTCCCTATGAAAGTTTAGAATAGATGTTCAATTTCTGCAAAAAAACAAAAACAAACAAACAAAAACAACTCCCCCCCAAAACCTAACATCATTGGGATTTTGATAGGGTTTGAATTGAAGCTGTAAATTTCTTTGAGTAGTACTGACATCTTAACAATATGAAATCTTCAATTCTGTGAACACGGGATGTTTTCCACTTATTTGTGTCTTTAATTTCTTTCAGCAACATTTTATAGTTTTCAGTGTACAAGTCTTTTACTTCCTTGGTTAGGTTTTTCCTTAAATATTTTATTCTTTTTGATGCTATTATAAATGGAATTTTCTTAATTTCCTTTCGGATTGTTCATTGTTAGCGTATGGAAATGCAACTGATTATTGTGATGTCTATCCATAATGTCCTTGCTTCTTCTGTAAGCCCCTGCCTATGATGCTGTGTACCTGGGCAAATCAGGGTGTTTTTTGATAAAAATTCTTCCCAAATTTGGGCAGCTTATTAAGATTCTACTTCTTTAACTAGTTTGTCTCCAGGGTTTTCAAAATTTTATTATCTTGTCTAATTACACTGGATAGGACTTTCAGGGTAATGTTTTATAGAAACTTCAATAGTATACATTCTTGATTTGCTCTATAATTTGGGGAAAAACATTCAATATTTCACCTAAGGCTGGTGTTAGATGTAGCTTGTTGTATCTATTGAGACAATCGTACTTTTTTTTCTTCTTTACTCTGATTTTTAAATGTAAAACCAACCTTGCATTTCTGGTATAAGTACCATTCAGCCATAGTGCATTATAGTCACTTATTGTATTATACTCTTTATTTATTATTGAATTCAATTTGCCAATATTTGTTTTTTAATTTTTATAGGGGAAATTTTTATGTACAGGAATGGCTTATTACCCTGCTTTATCTAAACTCATTGGCCAGAACTCAGACCAAACTTAATAGCAAGGGAAGCTAGAAAATGGAACAAATGGCTAGTTCTGCCATAGAAATGAAGAGATATGGAGTATGGAAATGAGAATGTCCATTGTATATCTAAGCAATCTCAATAGGAGGAAGGGGCATACAAGGATACCAAAGAGAGACTATTTGGCTAGAAGTTGTTGAGAATTTTCCAGAATTGATAAAAATACATGAATCCACAGATTTGAGAAACACAATATATTCCAAAAGAGAACATATTTAAGAAAAATTCATGCATAAACCTGTTACAATGGACTACAAAACATCTAAAACAAATGGAAAGACAGAAACTAGAGGGAAAAACAAATCAATCAGTAAGGATTGGCAATATGACTAACAAATTTTTCAGTAGTAACACCAGATACTAGAATACCATGGGATGTCTTCAAAATGCTGAGAGAATATAATCATAATACTCCAGAATTAAGCGAAATGATCCTTTCAGAATTAAGGTAAAATAGAGATACTTTCAGATAGTCAAACACTGATAGAATTCTATTGAGAGGTCTATACTATGAAAGATGGAAAATTATAGCATTTCTTAAATGCAAGCAGTAATGTAGAATAAGTAAAATAGTAAACATGTTTTATAAATAAATACCACCTATCTAAAATGGTAAGAGTTAATTTGTAGGATTAAATAAGAATCAGACCTAAAATGCTGGGTAACAAGAGTGTAAGTTGGAGAAGAATAAACAAAGTTCAAGTGTTTTGTGTGGTTTGGGGAAGTTTAGATTTTGGCAAATTAAATATATGTGATAAAACTGTAAGGGTAACCACTCGAAGAATAGAAATAGTATGTAAGGGGTGCCTGGGTGGCACAGCGGTTAAGCGTCTGCCTTCGGCTCAGGGCGTGATAAAATTAAAAAAAAAAAGAAAAAGAAATAGTATGTAAATGCCAGAGTGAATTAAAGCAAATTAAATTTTAAAACAAAGAGCAAATATTCCATTTTTAAAGGGGAAAAGTAAAAACAGCAGAAGAAATATAAAAACAAAATAATAGAAACAAGTTTAAATATATAAATAATCACAATAAATGTCTATGGACTAACTAAACTCATCGGTTAATAAACAGATAACAAGATTGGAAAAATACAGCTGTCTGCAGGTGACATACTTAAAATACAGGGACACAGGAATATTGACAATAAAGAATGGAAAATGATATCCCAGTATAATACCATTCAAAAAAATAAAAAACTAATTATTTTTTTAAAAAAGAAAGAAACCCGAGGTGGCTATACTAACATTAGACAAAATACCCTAGGACAGGAAGTATCATTAGGGACAAAAGAGAGTCACTCTAAAGGTAAATCTTGTATAATATTCTAAAGTTTGAGCAAACTAAAAAGTGGCATCAAAATACAAAAACAGCTTCTGTTTTCCAGTCTGTCATGTAAGGCACTTGAAAGTCAGTGCCTTAATCTAATGACAAGTGAAAGATAGACAAACTAAAAAATCAACAACTCTTCTTAGATCTGTCTGAAAAGTGAGGTCACACCAAACTGCTGTTCCCAAAAACTGAAGAGAAAGATAGGCGATTTTAGAAAATTACAACTCCTGGAGCAGAAACAGTCACAAGAACCAGTACCAGGTTAGAAAAAAATCTAAACTATAATTGATGAATTGCTGGAGGCCCCGTGTGGACAAGTCTGAGAATTTAAAACCCCAGAGGGACCCAGTCATCGAAGGGGGCCCCACACCTTGGTGATTTTTTACCTCCAGAAGCCTTACCAAGCTCGCATACTGAATATCAGAGAAAAACAACAACAACAACAACAAAACAAAAAACAAAAAAAACCCTCCTGTTTCTGACAGGGAGAAGGGAAAAATAATCATTTTGAGATACACCAGAGCATTCTGTTTTTCATAATAAGGCCTGTCCTCAAAAGAAACTACTTTACCAAAGGCTAACCTTCTGGGGATTTTATCTGAGACTAACCAACTGGGGAAAGGGAAATATTCAACTCCACCTGGCTCTAGTCTTCCTATGTGAGACAAGAGAAAAATCCAAATTGAGCGCCCCCTTTATAATTCCATGTAGGGGATGCGAAATATACAACTCCAGACTTCTCAAATCAACCTGTCCCTTCTAAGGTGGGAAGGGAAATCTCAGAACTACTTGTGAATTTCACAGCCTAGGGTCACAAGCTTGCTAAAACAATGAGACCTAATCACAGGCCTCTAGGACACTTTCCCTCCTACACTTTATCACTACATTACTAAAGGACTATTTACCAGAGTTCCTTTTACTCAGTACATCATGTCTGGCTTTCAACAAAAAAGTATAAGGTATGGTAATAGGTAAAAAACAGTTTTGATAAGTTCACACCTATCCTTGATAAAAATTCTGAGCAAACTAGGAATACAAGGGAACTTCCTTAACCTGATAAGGAGCATTATCTTACCTGATAAGGTATAATTCAGTTGGGAATGTAATTTCATATAAAACAATTTTACAAAAGCAGCAAAAACCGTATCATACATATGACTAATTATTACAAAAACCATAACTGGAAAAACTTATTTACACAGTGTTCTTGGATGGAAAGGCTCAATAACCTAAAGATGTCAGTGATTCTCCAAATTCGTTCATAGATTCAATGCAATTCTGATCAAAATCTCTCAGGGCTTTTTATGGGATTTGACATGATCCTTAAAATTATATGCAAGAGCAAAGGGCCCAAAAGAATCAAAACCTCTTGAAGAAGAAGAAGCTAGGGGAGTAGAATTCTGACTGATTTTTGATATTTGATTGCTGAGAGCCTCACTCCACCTTCTTCCCTTGTGTTCTATACCTGGACAAGCTGATAAGAAAAGCTGGGCACTCCCTCCTTTGATGCTGGCAGGAGATTCAAACAAGGCATGCCCCTTTCCTAGAAACTGCAGCCCTACCCTTATCTATTAAAAACAACAACAAATAAACAAACCCAGGCCAATGTCCTTTCTTTGCTCTTGAAAGCCACTTCAGACCTGCTTGGGAAGCCTGCTCTGCTCCCCTCAAAGATCTCAGGTAAATAAGTAATAAGTAATAAACTTTTGTTATACCTTCTTATGATGTGTGTGGCATCATCTGTCTGGACATGTGAACTGAACTTTGGGTGAGAAGGGTCCATCCGCCTCTGCAGGTGACCAAACAGGGAGGATGCCTGGTGAGATACATTAAGATGTACTGAAAGGAGTACAGACGAGGGTCTCTGCATAAGTGATTTTCTTGTGTAGGAACCATGACCCCTGGAGTGGTGCAAAGTGGCCCTGGGTAAGAAGGGTAGACAGGGACCTGATTACATAGTTTTGAAAGTCAAGGTAAGGAGTTTAGATATTATTTTCAAAGTGATCAGAAGCCATTGGGGAGTTTTAAACAGGGAGAAACATGATCTGATTTTAACTTTTTAAAGATTCATCTAACTGTTATGGACTGAATTGTGTTCCCCCTCAAATTCATATATTGAAGCCCTAACCCTCAAGGTGACAATATTTGGAGATAGGGCCCTGTAAATTAGGGTTAAATCAAATGAGGTCATGAGGGTGGGGCCCTAATCTGATAGGTCTGTTGTCCTTATAAGAAGAGGGGAAAACACCAGAGATGTCTCTCTCTCTCTCCACAATGTGAGGATGGAGTGAGAAGGCAGCCATCTACAAGCCAGGAAGAGAGCTCTCATCAGAAACCAATCCTGATGGCATCTTGATCTTGGCCTTCAGAAAGATGAGAAATTAAATTTCTGTTGTCAAAGCTGCCTGGTCTGAGGTATTATGTCATGGCAGTCCTAGTAGACTATCGTGGTTAAGTGGAAAGGGGAGATCAATATTGGAAGTGAGGAGAGGAGTAAGAAGATGATGGCGGCTTGAGCTAGGGCATAAGCAGTAGGGATGATGGGAAGCACACACATCCGGGCTATCCTCTGCAGAGTAGCCCCCAGGACATGCCAATGGATTGGAGCTAGAGGATGAGAAAACTAAAGGATATCAAATTCTAGATACATATGCAGGCAAATAAATCAGGCCAACTTTCCGTTTTTAGTTTGGACTTTAAGAAAAAAATCACTTGGCTAAAAAATAGAAATAAGCTTGAAGAGGAATTAGAAGATGGTTTTGGATAGAAACAACAGTGAGGTTATATAGGCACTAAATTATCATTTTATAGTATTATGTAATATATTTTTTTACGATATAACAGGATCCTACAATCTCAGAGTACATTAGGGCAACAGCACCTGAAAGAGATATTAAGCCATCTCCCCCTAACTCCCAAAATAAAGTCTCACCTACGTTTCCTCCACACAGTAACAAGTGTTTTATTCCCTCAGAATGTATATTTGGACAGGTCTATATTGCTCTTAAGTCAATTGGGCACATGAGAAAAATTATCATTTTAATGAACTTCCAGAAATCTCTGTGAAGCTGTTACTTGAGAGCCTAATGACAGCCCTAATTTTGTCATTGTATTTTCAGGGCAATATTAAGTATAAGGTTTCTTGGGGTGCCCAGGTGGCTCAGTTGGTTAAGTGTCCAACTCTTGGTTTTCAGCTCAGGTCATGACCTCTCAGTCATGAGATGGAGCCCTGCACTCAGTTCAGAGTCTGCTTCAGATTCTCTCTCCCTCCCCCTCTGCTTCTCTCCTCATCATGGTCTCTCTCTCTCATCTCTCTCTCTCAAATAAATAAATAAATAAATACATAAATACATAAATAAAATATTTTTTAAACAACACATTAAGATTTCTAGTCCACAGAAGGAGAACCGCCTGTTTTAACAGCAGAGAAAAACAGAATTTGTTTTTATACAGAATTTTTTTATTATCAAAAATTTGCTTTTGTTTTGGTCATGTTGATAATTTTTGTAAGGTGACACAACACAATTAATCCTCCAGATGCATTCTGTAGCTGACTTGCCTTCTCTGCCCAGAAGAATATGTGTCCTTTTAAGTCTAATTCTCTTTCCTTCTGGCTAGGAGGAAGAAAGAAGGTTGGCGGAAGAGATATACTAGGACACTCTTAAATGAAACAATCTGCTATTCTCCTGTTACACATCTGATTTGGTCAAAATTCATTCACTCATCCATCCATGCACCATTCTAAAATTATCCAATCAAAACTGGAACAAGAGCTTCAATTTATCCATATATTGACATTATGGATTCTGATCTATTGACCAATATCCAGCCTTACTGTGTGACCCAAAGGTAGGCTTCGAAAACCACGAAATACCACTTGGCAGGGATATACTACATTACAACTCTTATTAGCAAATATTCTAGTAAATTCATTTCTAAAATTTTCCTATCAAAGACTAATTATGTAAATCATTTTTTAATCACACCACAAACTCTTCATAGTTTAATATTTATGTCAAGAAATATACATTATAATAAATATTATGTCAAAAATATATTATGGCTTATTGATACAGGACCAAGTATTATACATTATAAAGAATTATTTTTTTCTGGTATCACAGCTAGAGTGTATATAATCTTGTTATGCATCCTAACTGTAACTTATACTGGAAAAAAAACAGTTTTGGAGGAATTGAAAAAAAAAAAAGATATGACTTTTTTTTGTATTCTTTTTTCATATCAACGTTAGTGAGCCATCAAATTTCTACTTTTCCATCACTGAAGGCTAAAGCCTCCTTTCATCTAAATGAGCAGAGTATTCTAATCTAAAGCAACTCTCAGGGGGAGAGGTCAGCACAGACATAGATGAACAAAATTATTTTTTTTAAAAGATTTTTATTTATTTATTCGACAGAGACAGAGACAGCCAGTGAGAGAGGGAACACAAGCAGGGGGAGTGGGAGAGGAAGAAGCAGGCTCATAGCGGAGGAGCCTGATGTGGGACTCGATCCCAGAACGCTGGGATCATGCCCTGAGCTGAAGGCAGACGCTTAACCGCTGTGCCACCCAGGCGCCCCACACAAAATTATTTTGATTAAACCTAAAATTACATATAAAATGTCCAAATTTGGGGATTTCCTGCTACTGAAATTAATGCTTTTAGAGCAAAGCATTTTATTTTTTAAAATGAACTTAGAACCACATTTCCAGCTGTACTGTTTCCAGGTCAGTAATTAGAATGCCCGATGAAGCTTTCTTTCCTTCCAACTATAACTGCTCTTGTTAATATGGGTTAGAAGTCCATAACGGCCAAGTACACACAATAGGTATTTTCTTGAGACATGAGAAATAGCTTATTGGCAATGAATACTTATCAAGACATCCAAATTAATTTTTTTCCCTCTTACTCTTAAGGAGAAAAAAGACAGGGGCACCTGGTGGCTCAGTCAGTTAAGCATCCAATTCTTGATCTCAGCTCAGGTCTTGATCTCAAGATTGTGAGTTTAAGCCCTGCGTTGGGCTCCATGCTAGGCATGGAGCCTACTTTAAAAAAAGAGAGAGAAAAAATGAAAAAAAAATGACTTTATTCATTAAGATCAGTTAAAGCACTGTGTTTTATACAATACTAAAAAAAGATGGCAATGCCTTTTCAATTAACATATTTCTCACCATTAAAATGATTTTTTAAAGGCCAAAGAAATACTTTTGCCTTGAACAATTATAAGGTTATCAATATTAGTCTTGTTTATAGAGTAATTGATAAAAATCCAAGTTTCCTAATAAAATTCAAATTTAATAGGTAAAAAATTATAACCCTAACCTATTATGTGAATTTTATAAATGAATAAATTTTAATTAATAATGGCTTCTGCTTGCAGACAAGATGGAATAACAGGGATAGGACTTGTTCTCCCACTTAGAATAACTAAAATACCAGAAAACTGTATGGGGAAAAACAAAAACAATTAAAAAAAATAGTTTTTATGATTTCAGACCTAAAGGAAAAAAGAAGTGAGCTCTGAGAGATGGGAAAGGAAAAAAGGGAGCCCTAAGTTTTTCCCAGCTTACTGCCTTGAGAGTTTCCAGCTGAAGTTCTAGAAAGGAAAGTCAGACAGAAACATGAAGACTTCCTGAGTCACGGCACTACAGTTTGCAGTGCAGAATACTTAGGATGTTGGTACACAGCATATAGTTGGATCTTGTTTCTTAATTCATTCTGCCATCTCTGCCTTTTAATTTTCATTTAAAGCAATTACTGATAAAGTACTTACTTCTGCCATTTTGGTATTTGTTTTATATGTCATATCTGTTTTTCAACTCCTCCATTACTGCCTTCTTTTGTGTTTATTTTATCTAGGATACAATTTTTACTGTATTCTTACTTACTTTTCTGTATACCTTTTAGTTGTTTTCTTAGTGGTTCTCCGGAAGTTTAAAATTAACATCTTAAAAATATAACAATCCAGTCTGAATTAACACCAGTTTAGCTTCAATAGTAGAAGAGTAGCTTCAATCTCTGCTCTTATATAGTTTTGTCCCCTATATATTGTAATTGTCACAAATTATATCTTTAAATACTGTGTGCCCACGACATAGATTTCTAATTATTATTTTATGCATTTGTCTCAAATCATATATAAAATAAAATCAGAATTACAACAAAAAATATAATAACACTGGCTTTTCTATTGCCCATGTAGCTAATCTATATTGGTGTTCTTTATTTCTTCATATGGCTCTGAATTATGTCTGGTATCCTTCCATTTAAGCCTTACATTTCCCCTTAGCATTTCTTGTAGGGCAGGTCTACAGGTGACTACTTGAGCTTCTGTTTATCTAGGAAAGTACTATTTCTCCTTCATTTTTGAAGGATAGTTTTGACAGATATAGAATTCTTGTTTGACAGGTTTTTCTTTCAACTCTTCAAATTAATCATCCACTACCTCTGGGTCTCCTTGGTTTCTGATAAGAAATTAGCTGTTAACCTGATTGAGGATTCCATCTACACAACAAGTCACTTTTTTCTTGGTGCTTTCAAGACTCTCTTGGGCTTTGTTGGTTTAATTGTAATGTGTCCTGGTGTGAGTCTCTTTGAGTTTATCCTACCCAAAGTTTGTTGACCTTCTTGGATGCATAGATTCATATCTTTTACCAGTTTGAGGAAATTTTCACTCATTATTTCTTCACATAATCTTTGTGCCCCTTTCTCTCTCTCCTCTCCTTTTTGGATTTCTATTATGTGTAATTGGCAAGCATGGTAAGTTTCCACAAAGCAGTCAGATACTGTCTCCTTTTCTTCATTTTTTGTTTTTTCTGCTCTCCAGACTGGATAATCTCAACGGACCCATCTTCAAGTTCACTGATCCTTTCTTCTGCCTGATCAAATCTATTGTTATGCCCCTCTAGGGAATTTTTATTTTAATTGTTATAATTTTTTAGCTCCATTTATTTGACTCCTATTTATGGTTTTTATCTCTTCAATACTCTCTACTTGGTAAGACACTTCTCCTGGTTATCTTTACTTCTTTGTCTATGATTTCCTTTATCTCTTTCAGCATGCATAAGATGATTTAAAGTCTTTGGTAAGTACAATTTCTGCTTCCCTGGGGACAGTTGTTGTTAATTTCTTTTCTTCCTAATAATGGGTGCTATTTTGTTTCTTTACATGCTTCATAATTTTTTTGAACATGGACACTTTGAATATTATAATGTGGTAACTGGAAATCAGGTCTTTCTTCCTCCCCATGATTTGTTGTTGCAGGTTTTTGGAGGATTTTATTGGCTTCTTTAGTGACTTTTTTAAACTAATTTTGTAAAGACTATATTCTTTGTCATTAGTGGCCACTTTAGTCTCTGTTATATAAGCTTATTGGTCAGCTAGTGACTTGCCAGAGATTCCTGTAAGTGATTTTAGTAATCAAAATCCTTATCCTCATCATCTCCCAATATTTGCAGATTGGCTTCACTTGGACACTCCTTTAGTTCTTAGCCAACTGTATATAACTCTTCATTTCCTGCCTCTATGGAGCCTAAAGGTCAGCCAGAGATGGAAGTTCAGGATCTTCTCAGGTCTTTTATGAGCAAGCCTCCAGTCCTGTGCATGTGTGTGACTTTCTGCATACCTCAGAGCTTTCCATAGCTCTTACATCCCTACATATCCCCTTTCCCAGTCTTTCCCCCAGGATTTTTCAGTATATCTACTGTTTGCCCTGACTGTTATCTCTTGCCCCAGGCAGCTGTAGCTAGTATATTTGCTATTCAGTGTTTTGACAAATGCTTCCCAGACTATTTGATTCAATAAAGCTCTGAGGAAAATGAATGAAAGCCAAGCCCTTGAGTTGATTCTTCAGGGAGTCACCAAACAAGTCAAAACACATAACACAACTCTTTGTGAATAGGGTCCATATTACTCCCTCTGAATCAGGAAACTAAACTAAGAATGCAGACTAGTGTTTTCATAGCCACTGCCAAGCTAAAGACTAAGAAATGGTAAGCAGGTGAATTGAAATGTCACAGAGCTCTCTTAATGAAATTTATCAGCTTCCTTCTTTATTATGTATCCTTCAGTACATTGTATAAAGTTTTTGTTAGATTGAAAACTTCCAGAAAAGTTGATTCTGAAAGTTTTCTCTAGCTTAATCACTGTTTCAGGAAAGGGATGAATTTTGGAGTTTCCTACTCAACCATTTTAATGATGGTTGATCGGGAATAATGTCACTCATGGACACCTGATTTTTGACAAAGGTACAAAGTCAATTTGATGGATATCTGTATGCAAAACAATGAATTTCAACCCATACTCTATACCATATATAAAAATTAAGTCAAAATGAAAGATAAACTAAATTTAAAATGTAAAATAATAAAACATGTAAAAGAAAACAAATGAGAAAATCTGTTTCCTTGGATTAGGCAAAGATTACTTAACTATGATTCCAAAAGCATGATCCATAAAGGAAATATTTGTAAATTGGACTTCATCAAATTTAAAACTTCTCTTCAAAAGATACTGTTACATAGTATAGGGAGTGATGTCAGCAACATGGTGGGGTAAGATGTTGTTTTTTATCACTCTTTTTAATTAAGTAATTAAACATCCATACACTAACAAAAGTACTTTTGTGGGTATTTTTGGTACTTTACCCCAAGAGACTCTTTAGGAATCTTGCCCCTGAGTACAGCCAGCCTGTAAGATACAGACAAATCTCTGTAAGTGTTGCAGAACCATGATGCCAGTGAAATTGTATAGACCCCTCTCATTGCTGTCAAGACAAAAACTATCCTGGACAGGCACTGATGCATGAGACAGAATCTGCAGAAGTCCGGCCTTCCCAAAGGAAGACTCTAGGACACCCTGGGAAAGGAAAGGAAAGGAAAGGAAAGGAGAGGAAAGGAGAGGGGAGGGGAGGGGAGGAGGGGAAGAGATTTGGTTGCAGTGGAGATAGTAAGAGAAATTTTCCCAGGGCCACCCCTCTCTCAAGGAAACACTGACACAGACTGAATTATCAGAAAGCAACCTCTCCCACAGGGAAATAGGAAACTGGTGAGTGACAGCTGAACTATACCAGTTGGGTGGTATAGTTCAGCTGAAGAAACCCATTTCTCCCCATTAATACCCACAGTACTAAGGTGGGAGCTCTACAATGGGGGGAGAGAGCATAATGAGAAAGAGGCAGATGTGAATTTCAAACAGTCTTAGATTGTGCTCAGCAGAAAGTCCACCCACAAGCCTCTGGGAGTACCACCCCTGGAGATCTCTCTATTAGGTCCAGGGCACCCCAATGCATGAAGTGCTAAAGCCATGCCTCCCCCCACTCTGTTACCAGCTCTTTGTGCATAATTAGGAGTGCACCTGGGAGAACAAGGTCCAGTACACAGGGAGCTGGCTAAGAAAACAGGCCGAGGTTGGTGAGCAAGGGGCAGACCGCAAACTTGAACTACAGTGCCACCTGATGGAAAAGAAGAGAGGCTTCCAAAATCCAGCAGGGTGAATTATAAGAACCAAAGTAGACATAAAGGCTTAAAAATTCATCCGCAAGAGGGAACAAGAAAAGTGAGGCAGATACACTTTCACAGAGACAGAGAAGACAGAAAGAAAAAAAACCCTCAGATAATGACAACACCATAGAACATGACATTCTATCTGCTGAAGGAAAAGGGCAAAGACTGAAAGGTGTCTGTTACTTCCAATGCAAAAGCATAAGTACACAACCACAAAGAATATGAAAAATCAAGGTAATATGGCATCACAAAAATAAAATGATAATTCTCAAGCAAACAAATTCAATGACACAAAATATTGTGATCAGGGGTGCCTGTGTGGCTCAGTCGTTAAGCGTCTGCTTTTGGCTCAGGGCATGATCCCGGCGTTCTGGAATGAGTCCCACATCAGGCTCCTCTGCTGGGAGCCTGCTTCTTCCTCTCCCACTCCCCCTACTTGTGTTCCCTCTCTCGCTGGCTGTCTCTCTCTCTGTCAAATAAATAAAATCTTTCAAAAAAATATTGTGATCTGATAAAAAAAATTCAAAATAGTTGTTATGGTCTTGAATGAAACACTCCCACTTAGACATTTGGACTTTTTTTTTCTGTTATAAACCTTCAATTAATGTCTATCTTCTTCCAAAAAACTGTTAAGTTCTATGACAGCAGAAGCCATGTTGCTTTTGTCACCATTATATCTCCCAGCACCTACAATGTATGTGATGCATAGCTGTGTAAAAATGAAACAAAAAACTGAATTATTTTAAAAATACGTATATGGATATATACTGAAATTTAATTTTTCTCTTCTCTTTTTAATGTGGCTTTCAGAGAATATTAAGGGTCACCATTTGCATCAACATGGCTGGAACTGGAGGCGATTATGCTAAGTGAAATAAGTCAAGCAGAGAAAGACAATTATCATACGGTTTCACTTATATGTGGAACATAAGGAATAGCATGGAGGACAGTAGGAGAAGGAAGGGAAAAATGAAGGGGGGAAATCAGAGGGGGAGATGAACCACGGGAGACTATAGACTCCAGGAAACAAACTGAGGGTTTCAGAGGGGCAGGGGGGTGAGGGGATGGGTTAGTCCAGTCATGGATATTAAGAAGGGCACATATTACATGGAGCACTGGGTATTATATGCAAACAATGAATCATGGAACACTACATCAAAAACTAATGATGTACTGTATGGTGACTAACATAACATAATAAAATTTTAAAAATAAATAAAGGTCAAGAAGTGAAATAACAAGAAAAAAAAGAAAAGGAAAATATTAAGGGGAGGTAGGTAGGGGGCATGGGTGAAATAGGTGATGAGCACTGAATGATGTATGGAAGTGCTGAATCACTATATTGTACACTTGAAACTAGTATAACTCTGTATGTTAGCTATACTGGAATTAAGATTAAAAAATAAAAATAAATTTAAGTATATGTATTAAATAATCTTAATTATTTTTTAAGGTTGTTATGAAGAAAATCAACAAGCTATAAGAAAACTCCAAAAAAACTATCCAATGAAATCAGGAATAAAGTATATTAACAAAATGAATTCTTAAAAAGATATTGAAATTATTTGAAAGAACCAAACAGCAATTCTGGAAGTGAAGAATTCAATTAATGAGATGACACAGAGTAATAGAGTGCCTGTAGCAGGCAGACCAGAAGGAAGAAAGAATAAACGACTTGGAGAATAGGAATTTTGAAATAACACAAATAGAAGAAAAAGGGAAACTAATATTTTAAAAGAGTAAAGAAAGCCTACGGATCTACGGGATTCCATCAGGAAGACAAAATAATAATAATTTGCGTTCCAGAAGGAGAAGAGCGGGGAAGTGGGCAGAGAGTCTATTTAAAGCAATAACAGCTGAGGGGACTTCCGGTGAAGATGGCAGAGTAGGAGGATTCTAAGCTCACCTCCTCCCACCAATACAACTAGATAACACCCACATCAGTGTAAATAACCCAGAAAACAACCTAAAGACTGGCAGAACAGATTCTCTACAGCTAAATGTAGAGAATAGGCCACATCTCTGAGGGTGGGAAGGGTGGAGATGCCGTAGGGAGCTAAACAGTCCCATGGGACTGTCTGCAGGAAGGAGGGATGCTGCAGGCTCACAGAGGGGAGAGGAGCAACCCCACACCAGACAGAAGGGACCCACATGGGAAAGACGAATCCTCATAACATTTGCCTTTGAAAACCAAAGAGGTCTAATAATCAGTGGGGCTTAACACCTGGAACTTTAAAAATCAGTGGGTTCAGCTCTGAGAGAGCTGGGAAGTCCGAGTCCCTGTCCTTGAAGAGAGAGCACAACAAACAGCCCCACTAAGATGCAGCATTAGAAGCAGCAGTTTGAAAAGCACCTGAGGTATATGGGAAGATTTATTTAATAATCTTAAGAGTGTGTGCTGGTGGGACAGGGATCTTTGGGAGACTTCTTAAAGAACAAAATGGCTGGTGGGTATTATTCCATTCCTCTACTCCCCATCCTAGATACAAGGAACACTTTCACCTAGCTTGCCAATAGTACAACCCATCCCTACATGCTTCTGCAAATCTGCCCCCTCCAACCATGCCTGCCTCAGCAGGTGGCTACAGGTCCACTCCCACAATGCACCAGTGCCCATACCCCACCCCCACATTCTCTTGCAAACCTGCCCCCCTTCAATATGCCTTTGGCTGGAGTCCATCCAAAGCAGTGTTACAAGCCTGGCAGTGTGCACGTAGCCCTGACAGGGGCCAGCACCACTCCAACGTGACTCCTGCCCCAGGGAGAGGGGAAGATAAACACACACACCAGTCCAACTTTGGCCCCAGCAGTGGGCTGGGGGCAGATATCAGGTCTGACTGCAGGACCTGCCCAACAATGGAAGCTTCTCAAGGGATAACACAGGGAAAGTGCCTTGCAGTTTAGTGCTACTGCATCATTGGCAAATGCCTGGTCTGACAGAACTCAAGCCCAAGGTGGCCCCAGACTGGCCCACTAATTACATAGGGACCAAACACTGCCCACAACAGGCAAAGAGAGCCATTGCAGATGGCTGAACTGAAGGCAAATGTAGCTCAGTCACACTCTGGGCACACACTACACACATAGGAGGCACTCCTGAAGCACCAAGTTCTGGTGAAGGGGACATTCCACTGTAGGGCACTACAGGAACTCTCCATAAAGCCACTACTTTCAAGAGCAGGAGACATAGCTGACTTTCCTAACACATAGAAACAAACACAAAGATTTAGATGGACTTAAGAGACAGAGAAATATACCCCAAATGAAGGAACAGGACAAAAATCATTGTAAGAAAGCTAAATGAAATGGAAATAAGTAATATACTTGATAGAGAATTTAAAATAATGGTCATAAAGATACTGACTAGACTTGAGAAAAGAGTGGAGATCTCAGTGAGACCCTCAATAAAGAACTAGAAAACATTAAAAAAATAAAAGATGAAGAACTCAATAACTGAAATTAAAAATACACTAGATGATGGGGCGCCTGGGTGGCTCAGTCATTAAGCATCTGCCTTCAGCTCAGGGCATGATCCCGGAGTCCTGGGATCAAGCCCCGCATTGGGATCCCTGCTCCACTGGGAGCCTGCTTCTTCCTCTCCCACTCCCCCTGCTTGTGTTCCCCCTCTCACTGGCTGTCTCTCTCTCTGTCAAATAAATAAATAAATAAATAAATAAATAAATAAATAAATAAATAAATAAATCTTTTTAAAAAATACACTAGATGGAATAAATAGTAGACTAGAAAAGCAGAAGAACCAGTGACCTGGAGGACAGAGTAATGGAAAGTACTCAAGTCGAGCAGGGGAGTGAAAAATAATAATAATAATAATAAATGAAAACAGACTAAGGGAACTCAGTGACACCATCAAGCATAATAACATTCACATTACAGGGGGTCCCAGAAGGAGAAGAGAGAGAAAAGGGGACAATTTATTTGAAGAAATAGTAACTAAATATCTGCCCAAACTGGGGAAGGAAATAGAAATCTAGATACAGGAGGCACAGATAGCCCCTAACAAAATCCACACCAAGGCACCCCACAACAAGAAACATAGTAATTAAAATGGCAAAAAGTAGTGATAAAGAGAGAATTTTAAAAGCAGCAAGAGAAAACAGTTATATATAAGGGAAATCCCATAAAGCTATCAGCTGATTTTTCAGCAGAAACTTTGCAGGCCAGAAGCGAGTGCCATAATATATTCAAAATGCTGAAAGAGAAAAAATTTAAAGCCAAGAATACTCTAACCAGTAAAACTATCATTCAGAATAGAAGGAGAGATAAAGAGTTTCCCAGACAAATAAAGGAGCTCAATTAAAGGAGTTCACACCACTAAACCAGCCCTATAAGAAATGTTGAAGGGAACTCTTTGAGTGGAAAGGAAAGACCATAAGTAGGAGTAAAGAAAAGTAGAAAGCACAAAAGCAGTAAAAAGCAGTTAAAAAAAAAAGAGTATATTTATAAAAATAAGTCAAGGGATTCATAAAATAAAAGGATGTAAAATATGACACCATATACCTAAAATGTGGAGGGAGAGGAGAAAAGAATGGGTTTTAACTTAAGCAGCCATTACCTTAATACAGACTGTTACATACAGAAGATGTTATACACAAACCTAATGGGACCCACAAATCAAAAACCACTAATAGATATGCAAAGAATAAAGAGAAAGGAATCCAAGTATATCACTAAAGAAAGCCAGCAAACTGTGACAGAACACAGCAAGAGAATAAAGGAACAGAGAAGAAATGCTAGAACAACCATAAAACAAGTAACAAAATGGCAATAAATACATACCTATCAATAATTATTTTGAATGTAAATGGACTAAATTCTCCCATCAAAAGATATAAAGTGACTGAATAGATACAAAACAAGACCCATCTATTTGTTGCCTACAAGGGACTCATTTCAGAAATTAAACACACATGCAGATTGAAAGGGAAGGGACAGAAAAGGACTACCATGCAAATGCAAGTGAAAAGAAAGCTAGAGTAGCAATACATATTACCAGACAAACTAGACTTTAAACAAAGACAGTAACAAGAGACAAAGAAGGACAGTATATAATCATAAAGGGAACAATCCAACAAGACGATATAACAATACTAAATATTTGTGCACCCAACATGGGAGCATCCAAATACATAAAGCAGCTAATAACAAACATAAAGTAAGTAATCAATAGTAATATAATAATAGTAGGGAACTACAACACCCCACTTACATCAATAGATAGATCATCCAAACAGAAAACCAGCAAGGAAACAGTGGCTTTGAATAACTCATTACACCAGATGGAGCTAACAGACATATTCAGAATATTTCATTCTAAAACAGCAGTATATGAACTCTTTTCAAGGACATTCTCCAGAATGGATCACATATTAGGCCACAAAACAAGACTCAACAAGTTCAAAAAGATGTTAGTCATACCATTCATCTTTTATGACCACAACCCTATGAAACTAGAAATCAACCACAAGAAGAAATCTGGAAAGAATACAAAATATATGAAGGTCAAATAACATGCTACTAAACAATGAATGGGTCAACCAAGAATCAAAGAGGAAATCCAAAAACACATGGAGAAAATGAAAAAGGAAAACACAACAGTCCAAAATCCTTT
Source organism: Ursus arctos (assembly GCF_023065955.2). Lineage (NCBI taxonomy): Eukaryota > Metazoa > Chordata > Mammalia > Carnivora > Ursidae > Ursus > Ursus arctos. The sequence continues at coordinate 8,873,502 of NW_026622986.1, forward strand.
GGATGCAGCAAAAGCTGTTCGAACAGGGAATTTTATAGCAATACAGGCCTACCTCAAGAAGCAAGAAAAATCTCAAATAACCTAATCTTATACCTAAGGGAGCCAGGAAAAGAACAACCAAAACCCAAAACCAGTAGAAAGAATGAAATAATAAAGACTAGAGCAGAAATAAATGAAATAAAAACTAAAAAAACAATAGAACAGATCAATGGAACCAGGAGGTGGTTCTTTAAAAAGATCAATAAAATTGATAAATATTTGGTCAGACTCATCAAAAAGAGGGAGAGAGAGACTCAAAAAAATCAGAAATGAAAGAGAAGAAATGACAACCAATACTACAGAAACACAAAGGATTATAAGAGAATATTATGAAAAATTGTATGGCAACAAATTGGACAAACTCGAAGAAACAAATAAATTCCTAGAAATATATAACCTCCCAAAACTGAATCAGGAAGAATTAGAAAATTTGAACAGACTGATTACCAGCAATTAAACTAAATCAATAATCAGAAAACTCGTGACAAACAAAAGTCCAGGACCAGATGGCTTCACGGGTGAATTTTATCAAACATTTAAAGAAGAGTTAACACCTAGTCTTCTCAAACTATTCCAAAAATGGAAGAAGAAGGAAAGCTTCCAAATTCATTCTATGAGGTTGGTCTGATATCAAAACCAGATAAAGACACTACAAAAAATACCCAAAACCTACAGGCCAGTATCTCTGATGAACATAGATGTAAAAGTCCTCAACAAAATATTAGCAAACCAAATCTAAGAATACACTTCAAAAATCATTCACCATGAGCAAGTTGGATATTAAGATATATTACAAAGCTGTAGTAATCAAAACAGTATGGTACTGGCACAAAAATAAACACATATATCAATGCAAAAGACTAGAAAGCCCAGAAATAAACCCATGATTATATGGTCAATTATATTTTGATAAAGGAGGCAAGAATATAAAATGGGGAAAAGGCAGTCTCTTCAACAAATCATGTTGGAGAACTGGACAGCTACATGCAACAGAATGAAACTGGGCCCTTTCTTACACCATACACAAAAATAAACTAAAAATTGATTAAATACCTAAATGTGAGACCTAAAACCATAAAAATCCTAGAAGAGGGCACAGGCAGTAATTTCTCTGACACCAGCTGTAGCAACATTTATCTAGATATGTTTCCTGAGACAAGGGAAACAAACGTAAAAATAAACTATTAGAACTTCATCAAAATAAAAACTTCTGCACACCAAAGGAAACAATCATCAAAACTAAAAGACAACCTATTTAATGGCAGAAGATATTTGCAAATGTCATATCTGATAAAGGGTTAGTATCCAAAAATATATAAAGAACATAAAACTCAATACCAAAAAATAATAATAATAATAATTGAATTTAAAAATGGGCAGAGGGGGCACCTGGGTGGCACAGCGGTTAAGCGTCTGCCTTCGGCTCAGGGTGTGATCCCAGCATTATGGGATCGAGCCCCACATCAGACTCCTCTGCTATGAGCCTGCTTTTTCCTCTCCCACTCCCCCTGCTTGTGTTCCCTCTCTCACTGGCTGTCTCTATCTCTGTCAAATAAATAAATAAAAAATCTTTAAAAAAATAAATAACTAAATAACTAACTAAATAAAAATGGGCAGAAGACATGAACAGACATTTCTCCAAAGGAGACATCCAGATGGCCAACACACACATGAAAAGATGTTCAACATCCCTCATCATCAGGGAAATGCAAATCAAAACCACAATGAGATATCACCTCATATCTGTCAGAATGTTAAAATCTAAAACACAAGAAACAACAAGTGCTGGAGAGGATGTGGAGAAAAAGGAACCTCGTGCACTGTTGCTGAAAATGCAAACTGGTGCAGCCACTACAAAAAACAGTATGAAGTTTCCTCAAATAATTAAAAACAGAAATGCCACATGATCCAGCAATTTTACTACTGGGTATTTACCCAAAGAATACAAAAGCACTAATTTAAAAGATACAGGAACCTCTATGGTTATTGTAGCATTATTTACAATAGCCAAATAATAGAAGCAACTCAAGTGTCCATCCATAAATGAATGGCTAAGAAAATGTGTGTGTGTGTGTGTGTGTGTATATATATATATATATATATATATACACACACACATATGTATATATATATATATATACACGTGTGTGTATATATATACACACATATATATACATGTGTATATATATGTATATGTATATATATGTATATGTATATATATGTGTGTGTATATATATACACACATATATATACATGTGTATATATGTATATATATGTATATATGTATATATATGTGTATATATGTATATATATATGTGTGTATATATATACATACACAATGGAATATTACTTATCCATAAAAAAGAATGAAATCTTGCTATTTGCAACAACATGGAGAAAACACATGAAAGTACACAACACACTGGTAAAGGTGAGAAATATACAGTCAGACTTTAAAAAAATGTAATTCTATAATAGGATAGTATATTAACCACTCAACTGTAGTTTAAATATTAAAGAAAAAGAGTAGTAAAATTAACTATAGCTACTATAAATTATTAACAAAAACACAACATAAAAAGAGGTAAATTGTGACATCATAAATACAAAAGCGAGGAATAAAAGGGTGAAGCCTTTATAGGTGACTGAAGATAAGTTGTTATCAGCCTAAAATGGACTGTCTTGTAAGATGTTTAATGTAAATTCCATGGTAACCATAAAACAAAAACTTCGAGTAGATCCACAAAAGACAAAGAAAGAGGAAACAGTATACCGCCATGGAAAAACAATTGAAAAAGGTGGGCAGAAACAGAAAAAAAGAAACAATGGAAATATAAAACACCCAGAAAGCAGTTAATAAAATGGCATTTGTAAGTGCTTATATATCAATAATTTCTCTAAATGTAAATGGATTGAATTCACTAATCAAAGGACACAAAGTGGCTGGATGTATTTTAAGAAAATAAGACCCAACCATCTACTACTAGCTATAAGAGACACACTTCAGAATTAAGGAAGCATTTAGACTCAAAGTGAAAAAATAGAAAAAGATATTCCATGAACAACGGAATCAAAACAATAAAATATCTAGGAATAAATTTAACCAAGGAAGTGATGTATCTGTAGAATGAAAACTGTAACACTTTACTGAAAGAAACTGAAGAAGACAAAACAAATGCAAGGACATCTTGTGTTCGTGGACTAGAAAAATTAATATTGTTAAAATGTCCATGCCAGCCAGAGCCAACTACAGATTCAGTACAATCCCTATAAAAATCCCAATGGCAATTTTCAGAGAAGAAAAATCCTAAAATTCATATGGAAGCACAAAAGACCCCAAAGAGCAAAAACAATCATAAGAAAAAAAACAAAAACAAGAACACCCAGAAACATCATACTTCCTGATTTCAAACTGTACTACAAAGCTATAATAATTAAAACATTATGGTTCTGGCATAAAAACAGACAGACCAATGGAACCAAATACAGAGTGCAGAATTAAACCCCTACATATATAGTCAACTAATATTGATAAGGGAACCAAGTACACTAGTGAAGAAAGAGTAGCCCCTTCAACAAATGGTGCAGGGAAACGTGGAAAACCACATACAGAAAAACGAAATTAGACTCCCACCATCACCATTCACAAAAATTAACTCAAAATGAATCAAAGACTTAAACATAAAACTTGAAACTAAACTCCTAGAAGAAAACATGAGGAAGAAGATCCTTGACACTGGTCTTGGCAATGACTTTTTTGGATGAGAAACCAAGAACACAGGCAACAGGGACAGAAAAAAATTAACAAAGTGAGATTGCATCAAATTTAAAAGCTTCTGCACTGCAAAAGAGACAATCTATAAAATGAAAAGGTAACCTACAAAAAGGAAGAAAATATTTGCAAACCATGTATCAGATAAGGGGTTAATATCCAAAATTTATAAAGAACTCTTCTATTTCAATAACAAAAATATAAAAAATCCAATTAAAAGGATGGGCGAAGGGACTAAATAGACATTTTTCCAAATAAGACATCCAAATGGCCAACATATACCTGAAAAATGCTCAACATCACTAACTTCATTTGGGAAATGCAAATCAAAACCACAATGAGCTCACCTCACACCTCTAAATATGACTATGATCGAGAAGACGAGAGATAACAAGTGTTGGTAAAGATGTGGAGAAAAGAAAACCCTTGTGCATTGTTGCTAGGATTGTAAACTGGTTTAACCACTATAGAAAATAGTATGGAGTTTCCTCAAAAATTAAAAATAGAAATATCATATGATCCAGTGATTCCTCTACTGGATATTTACCCAAAGAAAACAGAAACACTAAATCAAAAAGATATATGCACTCCTATGTTTATCGCAGCATTACCAACAATAGCCAAGATACGGAAGCAACCCGTGTCCATTAATAGATGAATGGATTGAAAATACGTGGTGTGTGTAGACAAACACACACACACACAATGGATATTAGCCACAAAAAAGAATGGGAGCTTGCCATTTGCAACAACATGGATGGACCTAGAGGGTATTATACTAAGAGAAATAAGTGAGACAGAGAAAGACAAATACCACGATTTCACTTATTAAAAAACAAAACAAACAAAAACAGAAACAGATTCATAAATACAGAGAACAAATTTGTTGTTGCCAGAGAGAAGGGCAGTGGAGAGATGGGCAAAATGGGTGAATGGGAAATACCTCATGGAGATAAAATGCACAGCACAGGGAATACAGTCAGTGGTAATGTCATAACACTGTCGGGTGAAAGGACAGATGGTTACTACATTTGTGGTGCAACATATAGAGTTGTCAAGACACTATGTTCTACACCTGAAACTAATGTAACATAAAAAAAGATACTGTTACAATAATGCAAACATAAGGTACAGAATGGGAGAAAATATCAGCAGTTCATATATCTGATAAAGGACTTGTATCCAGAACACAAAAATAAAATAGTTAAAACTCAATAATAAGAAAACAAAAGGTTGAAGGTTTCTAAGAGTAGACCCTAAAAGTTCTCATCACAGAAAAAAAAATTGTAAATATGTTTGGTGACAGATGTTGACTAGACTTACTGTAGCGATCATTTTGCAATATATACAAATATCAAATCATTGTGTTGTACACTTGAAACTCATATAATGTTATAGGTCAATTATACCCCAATTTTTTAAAAAGTAAAGAACTTAATTTTTTAATTGTAAAATATTTGGCCAAACACTTAAATAAAGAATATATATAAATATAAGACATATATAAAGATAAACTAAGTATATTTTATGTAATAATAAGAATAAAGAAGATACAAATCGGGTATCAGCAACATGGTGGACTAGGAGGTCCAACCCAAACTCCTCACAAAAACAATCATTTAACAAACAACTACTCACAGATTAATGAAGATCTGGGAGGGCTCTGGAGTATAATTAAGAAACTGTTAGTAACCCAGTGAAACACAAAAACACAGGATGGCTGCATATTAAAGAGTGGGAAGCATTTTACCTGGCCACTTCATCTTCCAAGCCAGAATAACTCGGCACCAAGAGATTCCCTCATCCATGACTTTCTTCCACAGGGGCAAAGGAGAACAGGAGAACTCAAGCAGCCTTGGCCACTGAGGACCCTGGCAGCCCTTGCTGTTGCTATAGATGCCTGAAATCTTCATTGTCCAGTAATCCCTCAGTCTTTACTGATGTTGACCCCAGCTGACAGAGCTACTCAGAGCCAGAACCACTACTGCGCTCCTGAACCCAGGGCCGGAGACACTGCTATGCCTCCTCAAAGTCAGAGATGTCATACCCCATCCCTCAGCTCTGGTGCTTCATACACACACTGTGGACCTGGAACCACTGCACTTAACCCTGAAACAGACCACCCCCCCTCCCCCCGCCCCAGAGCTGGTGCCCTCATGCACTCCTAGAAGCAGTGTCTTCAGACCCAGTCCTGGACCCAGCACTGTCATGCACACCACCTAGCAAGCACCCTCATGCTCACTTGCAGGTAGTCTTTTCCTTACCAAAGCCAGTCCATAAAGTCTGAAAGAGGTGACTGTTACTTCAAAAGTACAGACACCAACACAAGGCTACAGAAACATGAAAAAACATGAAAAGGAAACATGATGTCACCAAATGAATACAATAAATTTCCAGTAACTGACCCTAGAGAAATAGATTGCCTGACAAAGAATTCAAAATAATTGATTTAAAGAAGCTCAGTGAGCTACAAGGGTACATGGAAAGACAATTGAATGAAATCAGGAAAACAAATACATGAACAAAATAAGTTCAGCAAAGAGAGAGAAGTCCTAAAAAGGAACTAAACAGAAATTGTAGAGATGAATGAAACAAAAATGCAACAGAGCTCTTCAACAGCAGAGTGAATCAAACAGAAGAGAGAATCTGTGAACTCAAGGACATATTTGAAATTATCCAGTAAGAGGAGGAAAAAAAATTAAAAGAGGAAAGAAAGGCTCTGGGATTTATCAGACATAAGTAAGAAGAACAATATACAAATTATGGGAATAATTCCCTTCTCACAATGAGAAGGCAGAAAAAGGGCAGCTGCTTATTATAGAAATAATGACACCCCCCCCCAAAAAAAGCCCCAAATCTGGGGAAGAAAACAGACATCCAGATTCAATAAGCCCAAAAGATGCCAAATAGTTTGAACACAAAGAGGTCTGCAATGAAACACATTGTAATTAAACTGTCAAAAGTCAAAGACAAAGAATGTTAAAAGCAGCGAGAAAAGAAATGGCTCATCACATATAAAGGATCCCTGCCTCCAAAAGACTATCAGCAGGTCTCTCAACAGAAATTTTGCAGGCCAGGAGAGGGGAGGAAGATATATTCAGAGTACTTGGCAAAGTCATCTTTTAAAAATGAAGAAGACATTAAGTCTTGCCCAAGGCAAAAAAACTGAGGAACTTTGTCACCATTAGAACTGCCTTACAAGAAATGCTTAAGAGAGGTCTTCAAATTGAAGTAAAAACACACTAGAGCAATGCAAAAGCATATGAAAGCGTAAATCTCACTGGTAAGGTAATTACATGAACAAATACTGAATAACTGTGTAATGAAACTATGTAAATTACTTTTAACCCAAATATAAAAATTAAAGGATAAAAATATATTAATGAATACACAACATAAAAAGAAGCAACCTCTGAGTAGAAGAACACAAAATGTGTGGGGAGGAGAGTAAAAGTGTAGTGTGTTTGTAAAAAACTTAAAGTGGATGGTTATAATGACAAGATTTTTATGCAAATCTTGAGGTAACCACTAAGAAAAAAAAACCCTATAATATATACACAAAAGATACAGAGAAAAGAATCAAAGCAAATCACCACACACACAAAATATCTTCAAACAACAAAGGAAGCTAGCAAGAGAGGAAGAGAGGAACAAATCCTCTCTAAAACAGACAGAAAACAATTAATAAAATGGCAATAGTAAGTTTCTACCTAACAAGAATTCCTTTGAATGTAAATAGATTAAACTCTTCAGCAGAAAACAATGGATAAAAAAGACACAAACAAAAAAAGATCCATTGCTATGCTATCAGAGACTCACTTCAGATTTAAGGACACATTTCGATGTGAAGAGGTGGCTTAAGATATCCTATGTGATAGTAACCAAAAGAAAGCAGGGGTTGCAGTATTTGTATTAGACAAAATAGACAGTCAAAAACTGTCTAGGGACAAAAAGGGCCAATTCAATAAGAAGATAAAACACACACACACACACACACACACACACACACACACACACGAGCTCCTAAATCCATATAGCAAATATTGAAAGATCTGAAGGGAGAAATGAACAACCACACAGTAACAGAAGGCAACTACAATCACCTACTTTCAATAATGAAGAAAACATCCACACAGAAAATCAATTGATTAAACAGTTGACTTGAATAACATTATAGACCAACAGACCTAAGAGATATATACAGAACTTTCTACCCCAAACCAACAGAACACACAGTCTTCTCAAGTGCACAAAGAACATTCTCCAGGACAGATCACATGTTAGGTCACAAAACAAGTTTTAACAAATTTAAGAACATCAAAATCATTCCAAGTATATTTTCTGACCACAGTTTAATAAAACTAGAAATTAAGAAAATAGAAAAATTTAAAAATATGTGGAAACTAAACAACATACTCTCAAACAACCATTAGATCAGAGGTAATTAAAAAGGAATTTTAAATGTATCCCAAGACCGATGCAAATGAAAGCACAATATACCAAAATCTGGGGTGTACAACAAATGCAGTATTAAGAGGAAATTACATAGCAATAAATGCCTACAGTAAAAAAGAAATATCTTGAATAAATTATCTAACCCTATACCTCAAGGAACTAGAAAAAGAACAACAATCTAAGCCCAAAATTAGAAGAAAGGAAATCATAAACCTTTGAGCAAAAATAAACCAAAAGAGAATGGAAAAACAATAGAAAAAAATAACAAAAATAAGAATTTCTTTTTTGAAAAAATAAAATCAACGATCTTTTAGCTAGGTAAGTAAGAAAAAAAGAGAAGACGCAAATAAGATCAGAAATGAAAGAGGAGACGTTATAATAGATGCCTCAGGGGAAAACATGATCATAAAGGACTATTATAAACAATTATATTCCAACCAATTAGATAATCTAGAAGAAATGGATATATTCCTAGACATATACGACCTATCAAAAATGACCCAAGAACCAAGAAGAAATAAGAAAGCCTGAAAAGGCCAATAACAAATAAGGAAATTGAATCAGTAGTCAAAAAACCTCCCAAAAAAGAAAAGTCTAGGACCGGATGGTTTCACATGTGAATTCTACAGATAGTCAAAGAAGAATTAATACCAATCCTTCTTCAATTCTTCCAAGATATAGAAGAAGAGAACACCCAGCTCATGTTATAAAGCCAGCATCAACCTGACACTAAAGTCAAACAAAAAATCACAAGAAAACTACAGGCCAATATCCCTGATGAACATAGATACAAAAATCCTTAATAAAATACTAGCAAACCAAATTCAATAGTACATTAAAAGGATCATATACGAGGGGCGCCTGGGTGGCACAGCGGTTGGGCGTCTGCCTTCGGCTCAGGGCGTGATCCCGGCGTTCTGGGATCGAGCCCCGCATCAGGCTCCTCCGCTAGGAGCCTGCTTCTTCCTCTCCCACTCCCCCTGCTTGTGTTCCGTCTCTCGCTGGCTGTCTCTATCTCTGTCGAGTAAATAAATAAAATCTTAAAAAAAAAAAAAGGATCATATACGATGACCAAATGGGATTTATGCCTGGGATTCAAGATTGGTTCAACATATGCAAATCAGTAAATGAGATATACCACAGAAAAAGGCTACACAATCATCTCAACAGACAAAGTATTTGACAAAATTCAACATCGATTCATCATAAAAACTCTCAACAAAATAGGTATATAAGGACTTCACCTGAACACAATAAAGCCATATATGAAAATCCCACAGTGAATATAATCAATGTGGAAAAACTCAAAGCTCTTCCTCTAAGACCTGGTACAAGGCAAAGATATCCTCTCTTACTACTTCATGCCACTGGAAGTCCTAGCCAGACCAATTAGACAAGAAAAAGAAAGATATCTGACCCTAAAAAGAAGTAAAATTATGTTTGCAGATGATATGATCATAGATGTAGGAAACCCTAAAGACAACAATAATAACAATAACACGGGCTCCTGGGTGGCTCAGTTGGTTAGGCATCTGACTCTTGGTTTCAGCTCAGGTCATGACCTCAGGGTAGTTAGACTGAGCCCTTCCTCGGCTCCGCACTCAGTGCGGAGTCTGATTGAGATTCTCTCTCTCCCTCTTCCTCTGCCCTTCCCCCCACGCTCACTTGCTCTCTCTCCCTCTAAAAATAAACAAAATCTTTGAAAAAAAAATAACAACAATGACAAAAACTGTTAGAACGAACAAAGCAATTCAGTAAATTTGTGGACTACAAAATCAACACTCCGAAATCAGTCAGATTTCAATATACAAGCAATAAATTGTCTGAAAAGAAAATTAAGAAAGCAATCACATTACAATAGCAACAAAAATAATAAAATACTTAGAGATAACCTTAAAGAGGTGAGAGACTTGTGCACTGAAAATTATAAAACACTGATGAAGGAAATTAAGGAAGACACAGATAAATAGAAGATATCCTATGTTCTTGGATTGAAAGAATATTATTAAGATGTCCATAGTACTCTAAGTTATCTAAAGACTCAATGCAATTCCTTTCAAAATGCCAATGCCACTCTTTACAGAAATAGAAAAAAAATCCTAAAATTCACATGAAACCACAAAAGACTCTGGATAGCCAAAGCAATCTTGGAGGAAAACAAAACAGAAGAGTAACAACAACAACAACAACAATGGTGGTTCTCAAGAGCTGGAGGGAGGAGAAAATGGGGAGATGTTCAAGGGGTGCAAAGTTTTGGTTATGCAAGATCAGTAAGTTTTGAAGATACAGCGTACATCAATGGGGCTATAATTAACACTGAGCGGTAAGCTTGAAATCTGCTGAAAGAACAGATCTTAAATATCCTCACCACAAAAGAGGAAGGATGGAAAGAAGGAAAGAAGGAAAGAAAAGAAAAGAAAAGAAAAGAAAAGAAAAGAAAAGAAAAGACGAGAAAAAGAACGAAGGAAAGAAAGAAAGAGAAAGAAAGAAAGAAAACAGAAGGAAGGAAAGAAGGAAGGAAGGGAGGAAGGGAGGGAGGAAATAGTAACTATGTGAGGGTGTGGATAGTTAATTAGCTTGATTGTGGTGATTATTTTGCAATGTATATGCTTATCAAAACACCAAATTGTACACCTTAAGTATATATAATTTCTATTTGTCAAATATATCTCAATAAAGCTGAAGGGGGGAATAAAAGGAGTTGTAAAGAAAAAAACTGTTTAAAAAGAAGAAAATAAAGAGGTCGTATTAAAGGAACTTCACCAGCGATTATGCGTACAACTTCAAGCATAAAATCTAACTGTACATTCAAATTCCTTACCAAGTTTTTTTTAATATAAATATGGCACATAAGCTCATGGCACGTAAGCTCATGTTAAACATCATTAGTTACCAGGAAAATACAAACTAACACCAAAATAAGACCCTGCTACATGATCGTTCGTAATAAAATACCTGACCCCAATTTTGATGTTTGATTGCTAACATCAGCTTTCAAGCCCATCTTCTCCTCTTCCCTTTCTGCCCCACAACTGGGAAAGCAGATTTAAAAACAAAAACACCGGGGCACCTGGGTGGCACAGCGGTTAAGCGTCTGCCTTCGGCTCAGGGTGTGATCCCGGTGATCTGGGATCAAGCCCCACATCAGGCTCTTCTGCTGTGAGCCTGCTTCTTCCTCTCCCACTCCCCCTGCTTGTGTTCCCTCTCTCGCTGGCTGTCTCTATCTCTGTCGAATAAATAAATAAAAAATCTTTAAAAAAACAAAACAAACACCAACAAAACAGGTGCTCCCCATTAGTGCCAGAGGGAAGTTTAAGCCACACAACCACAGCTCATCTATAGAAACCTTCAACCCAATGCCACCCCTTAACCTCCACTAAACCCCCAAGCCACTCTCCCTTTCTTGCTCTCTCAAGCTAATTTCAAAGCAGCTTAGGAAGGCTGCCCTGGTCTCCTCAGAAAGTCTTATTATGTGATAAACCTTTTCATACCTCATTGGTCTGTGTATGGCATCATCAGTCTTGAAATCCCAACCAAACTTTAGCTGGGGGTCCATCTTACCAATACCAGGTGACCATTAGAGTGGCTGAAATTAGAAAGCCTGACTATACTAAGTGTTGGTGGGGATGAGAAGGAAGTGGAACCAATACATATATGAGAAAGTAATATACAACTGCTTTGGAAAATAATTTTGCCAGTTTCTTATAAAGCCAAATAGACATTGACCATATGACCCAACAATTCTACTTTTAGGTATTTGCCCAAGAGAAAAGAAAGCATATGTTCAAAGAAAGACTTGTACATGGAATGTTCATAACAGCTTTATTTATAATAGCCAAAAACTGGAAATGACCTAAAAAGTTCATAAAATGGAATACTATTCAGTAATTTTAAAAAACTGAACAGGTAATAAATGTAAAAATATGATGAATCTCAAAAAAATGTGCAGATTAGAGATTACAGCCCTCCAGAAAATTAAATCAGCGTCAATCTCACATGACTGTCTGATACACTTTTTGCTCTTCTCACCCTTTCGAATGTTAGTGAGGGGACAGGTTATGATATTTAAAGAGAATCAACATTTTGCACAGACATGTCTTGTACAACAGTCAAGTCCTCCATTATAACCAGCTGTCCTTGCTCTCCATCTCTGTCTCCCCCCATTCTGGAGCCCCGGCCCCGCCAGCTGTTCCCGGTGACATGACCTAGCCTCCCTCTGCCCTTCCCTACTGACTGTTTCCACCATGTGCCTTTCCTCCCTTCTCCTCACAACTGATCAAGTGAATACTTGACTATTATTTCTTCCTTTCTGTGCTTTATCTTTTTTTGTTTGGTTCTAATTAATAAAAATTAAAGTTTCTAAATTTACATTTTTATAGGGTATTGTAAATAAAAACATATTGTATACTTGAAAAAAAAGTGCAGATTAAAAGATGATGAGTACATACTGTAATTTCCCATTTATATAATTTCTACTTGCAAATATCTCCAGGGATAGAAAGCAGGAAGTGGTTGCCTGGAGACCAGGTTGGGAATGGAACAAAGGTGCTGGGGCGGGGGAGGGGGGGGACGACGGACAAGAGGAAGGGATTGCAAGGATGCAACACGGAAATTTGGAAATGATATATATATCCAGTATCTTGATTTTGGTGATGGGTACGTGTCTATATCAAAACTTACAAAATTTTACACTAAAGATGTGTGCAGTGTTTTATATGGAAATTGTACTTCAAATTAAAAAAAAAAGATTGAAAATTTCACCTTGAATACTTGTTGACAGAAAAGAGTTCTAAGGATTGTGCTTTGGGGCATTTCTTGGACCTTCCCCAAAATCATTCTAGGTATGCTCTTCAATTTTCTCCTGTTTTCATTCTTTTCCTGAATCCTGTTCTCTTTCTTGGTTTGCTCCCTCATGTTATGGAAGACATTCTTCAGGGGTACTGTGAGAAAGGACACTTCTGTAAAATTGCCCGAACAGTATTTATAGGACAGCTTGGCTAGGCACAGAACTTCGGGTCATAATTCCTTTTCCATCAGACTTTGGAAGGCATTGGCTATTACCTTGTTTCCCTTATTGCTGTTAAAAAGATCAAAGCTATTTTTATTCCTGATAACATAGCTTTGTAGATATTTTTTTTTGTACTGATCTTTCCTTTTCTTCACTCCCTCCATTTCTCTGTAGGATCTTCTAATTGCTTCCATCAAAGTTTATGATAATGTGCTTTAGGATGAGTTTATTTATCCATTTTGCTGGTCACTCAGCAAGCAGCTTCAACCTAAAAACTCATATCCTTCAACTTGGCAAATTTTCTTAACGATTTTTTCCCCTCTCTTTTCCCTCTCAACGGAAGTTCTACTCTTCAGGTTTCGGACCTACTGCTTTTGCTCCTTTAATTTTCTTACCTTTTCTTTCTTTTCTATTTTTTTTTAATCTTTCTTGGCAATTTCCTTAATTCTACCAACCCTTATGTTGAGTTTTAAAAATTCTATTTCAATTTTTAAGAATTTTGTTGAGTGTTTATTATGTATATGTATCATTCTGTTCTTTCATGGATGCATACATTCACTTGTTTCTACAAGCATGTTAGGGAAAGTTTCTATCTTTGAGGTGTCCTTCCTTCTGGATAGGAGTGTGTTCTATAAATCACTGTTTTGGTTTCTCCCACGTTAAGAAGTGTTTCTCAGATAACTTGTGTATTATTTTCCTATTGCTGAACAAATTACTGCAAATTTACTGGCTTAAAACAGCACAGTTGTGGAGGTCAGAAGTCCTAAAATCAGGGTATCAGCAGGGCTGCATTCCTTGTGGAGGCTCTAGAAGAAAATCTGTTTGTCTTTTCCAGCTTCTAGCAGCTACCTACACTCCTTGGCTCATGACCCCTCCCTCCATCTTCAAAGCCAGCAGTCTATCATCTTCAAATACCTCTGATTGCATCATCACATCTTCCCTCCCTCTGGCCCTTCTGTCTCCCTGTAGAAGTGATTATATTGGGCCAATCTTGTGATTATATTAGGCCCACCCAGATAATCCAGAATTATCTTCCCATCTCAAGACCTTTAACTTAAGCACATCAGCAAAGTCCCTTTACCACCTAAAGGAACATAATCAGTTTTTGGAGATAAGAATGTAGACACAGTTGGGGCCGTTGCCGCCTACCATATCTAGTAACCTTTGTTTATTGATGAGTCCACCTATTCAATCTTCATCCTTTCACTGCTGGTCCTGAACACAGATATTTACAATGTAAGATAATGATTTAACTTTCACACACACACACACACACACACACACACACACACACACGAGAGAGAGAGAGAGAGAGAGAGAGAGAGAGAGAGAGAGAGAGAGAGAGATTTCCCCAAATGTATTAATTTTCTGTTACTGTATTAACAGATGACCACCAATTTAGCAGTTTAGAACAATGTATTTATTTTCTCTGTTTCTGTGGCTCACAGTCTCTGGGGTCAGAGACTGATTTAACTGGTTTTCTGCTCAGGGTCTCAGAAGGCTCAATAAAATCAAGGTGTTGGCCAGGATGTGGTCTCCCCTGAGGCTTGGGGGGGGGGGGTCCTCTTAAATGCTTATTCATTCATTATCTCACAGTCTCTTCTTGTCTGGAGCTGAGGTACCCGATTTCTTGCTGGTTGTTGGTAGGGATAGCTTTCTGCTCTCCAAAGTCATTCTTAGGCCCCAGCCATGTGGCCCTCCACAACATAGCGGCTTACTTCTTCAAAGCCAGCAGGAATCCCTCTCTAGTGGGCTAAAGGATCTTAGATCATATAACATAATCACAGGCATGATGCAACCATCACCTTTGGCATTTAATGCAACCCAACCAAGAGAGTGACTATTCCATCCTATTCACAGCTCTGATCACACTCAAGGACACAGGTTTATAAAGGGTGTATACTCCAGGGGGTGAGAATCCTGGGAGCCACAACAGAATTCTGCCTACAACATCATGTATTAATTTTGAATTTTTCTTTTAGAAGAAGTTTAAAGATTTGAATGGAAGCCGAGCTCTTAAATTCTTCTTGATACTGTTTTTATATCCTAACACATTTAAAACCACGGACAAAATGTGTGTGTGGTGGGGGTTGGGGGGAGAAAGTAATTTACCCATTACCAAATATACGCCGGGTAGGGTGCTAGATTCCTTTACTTTATAGTTTACTTCCTGTCTGAGAAGGGAATAGCATTTGAACCACAGAGGCACCAAAAAAAGCATGTAGTCAAATCAATTATTAGCATGTTCTGAAGGCTTTTAAGTACAGAGAAGAAAATTAGACAATGATAGTAACTGTCATTAAGTTGAAAGGCTAAAACTAGTACTTCCAAATTTTCCTAAATGAGTGACTAAGCATGCTTTTGATGGTTTTGGAAAACAAATACTCCACATTTCCCAGCGTAATGACCTTTTTTTTTTTTTTTTTAAAGCAAAACAGATTTTAGTGCACAGAATTTAAAACAGACTGTAGCTTATGTAACGAAATTTAATGGCCTAAAATATCTTCTTCTAAATCATGCCGGACAGATTTTATTAATCTATGAATAAAGTTTACTCCGGGATGGCACTGCACATATTTAATCACAGTCAAATCTTTCTTCATCTAAGAGATCAAATACAGCTAATATTGCTTGGAAAATAAAGACTACAAAGGACTTCAGAATTAAGAAATGTTTTAAACCACATTTAAATTCAAATATTGCTTAACCCGACTTTCATCCTGAAGCATCAAGGGGAAGTTTGAAGTATGGTCTTTGTTCAGAGCAATCAAGATAAAAACATCAAATAATTTCAGTTTTCAAAATGGTTTTATTAAATATTTAAAGACCTGTATGAAAGTCTCTGGCAATATAGTAATGTTAGACTATATGCAGCAAACCATAAACACAAGGTTGAAAACCTACTCAAAATAATGACGGCTATTTTTAATTGCTAGTTCTGTTACCTACACAAACATAGGCTGATAAGATAGCAGAAAAACAACGAATATGAAATGGCCAAACGTCAGAGAAATAACTGACTCATAATAATACAGAACACCTAAATTATTTCACTGATGTAAAAACACACTGAAATGGCTGTGTTCATGAATAAGATACCATGATAATAACATATGCTTGAAGTTCAAAAGAAAATTTCTTCTTATAAAATCATAAAATTTTTAAGAAGCATTTTGGCCAAAAATACCTCATTCTTGGTCTCAACCCAAAGAAATATTTTGGAAAACTGGAAGAAAAATTGTATTTCATAGTTGTTTGAGGTGTCTCAAGACGGCTGGAAAAAGAAGATATTTTCCCCATTCTTATTTGGGCATTTTGCACGTATTCACACATGGCATAAATTTAAACTTTGAACTGGCATGTACAAAATCCTGCATGAGGAAATCACAGTCCAGAAATAATCACAGTCCAGAAATAAAAGCAATTTCTGAAACACAGCATGAAACAACATTTGCAGTGCCCTCTTTCCTTACTGGTGAATTAGGCATTCACTGCAGACAGGTGTTCACACTGTTACCCAAAGCCCAACTCAACACATGTTGGTAAGTGAGACAGCATGTGGAAGCTCCTTACAAGGAAGCAAATGAAATGAATAGTATGTAGCATTTCTATAAGGTTAAAATATATGTATATATATAGGAATCACAAAGAATTCAATGTAATGGCACACTAGGTAATAAACGCCAACTCCCTGAACACTAGTAAAGGTGGGCAAAACCAAGGGCAGCTACTTGAAAGCATCCAAATGCCAACAAGGCAGTGAAAAATTACAGGACAGCGGAGAAGTAAACGTACACAGGTAAGCCCAACATCTAGGGCTACTATTCCCATAGGGACATCTGTGGATGAGGCAGGCTGAGGAGAACTTTCAAAAGACTCACAGGAAAGGGGACAAAAAGTTCAGGGCTTATCAAGGAGAAAGGACTCTGGTAAAGGCTTCCGGTTTTGGATGGGGACACACTCTGAGAGTAAAGAGTACCCAGAATCAGGAACTGAATCCAACTTCAGAATCTCAAGCCCTTTCTTGATTAAGGTGATTCAAGATCCTAAGTACCCTTACCTGCCTTCTGAAAGCAAAACCAAATCAATTCTGAAGGAAGACACCATCTCCCGGAAATAATCCCTGCTCTCTTTCACATACAATGTCAACACACAAAATGACTAGGTGTACTAGGAGAGAAATCAACATCATGAAAAACAGAGAGAACCACAGGGCAGCAGATATCCACTTATCATACACAGACTTTAAAGTGACTATTTAATACAAGAAAATCAGACAAGCCTGAAAATTTAGTCAGAAAATTAGAAAAAAATTTTCAAAGTACCAAGTGGATATTCTAGAACCGGGGGGGGGGGGGGGGGGGGACTACTAAAGATGATAATTCAGTGAATGGGTTTAAAAAACTCAACACAGCTTAAGAAAAAAAAAGAATAGTAAACTGAAACACAGTTTCAGAAAGAAATATCCAGAGTGAAGATGGAGGGGAAAGGGATAGAAAATACACAATAAAGTATGGTTGAAAGTTTTCTAAAAGTGATAAAAATAATTTTTAGGTCATTCAGCTAATGCTGACCAACTCCACAGCACATCATCATATGGGCTGACATAATCCACACAATCCATGATGTGGGAAACTCATTAAGACAACCCATTATCTTCAATAAATTGTAAGGAATTAGAGGGAAACAGAAACCTAAAGATTAAAGAGACTGCAGAACCAAACCAACCAATCACAGTATGTGGACAGTAACCGGATCCCGACTCAAACATATGTCCTGGGGAAAAAAAAACAACAGTGAGATCTGTAAGACAACCTGAACACTAACTGGATGTGATGATATTAAAGAATTATTGTTTTTCCTTGTTCCGTTTAGATTTAATAATGGTTTGTGATTGTGTTAGAAAAAGTCTCTTTTGGAGATTACACATTTATAGATGAAATAGTTGAATGACTGAAATTTGCTTAATACAAAAGAGGCAAGTAACAGGGTTATAAGTTAAACACGATTTGCCATAAGTGTCGAAATAAGTGATAGATTCATGCAAATTCATTGTACTCTTCAGTTTACTTTGTTCAAAAGTCTCCATAATAGTTTTATTGAATTACTGGTACACTTGACCACCTTTACTACTTACATGCGCATTTTAGTTGCTTCTGTGATCTTTGTCTTTGTTTTTGCCTATTACTTCTAGATTTACAGATCTTATTATGTATTAGAAAAACCAGCCCCTTCTCATTAGTTGCCAGAACTCTTCATTTTGTTTGTGGTTGTCTTGTGGCACAGCTTTCTGTTTTAAAGTAGCCAAATCTATCAATACATTCTTTTATCAGCACATGTCCTACTTGAAAAGACATACTTCCCTACTTCACATTTATAATGTTCATCCACGGTTTCTTTTAGTACTTTACGATTTCATTTTTCCCACCTTCGCATTTAAATTCCAACTCGTCTGGAATTTAAAAGAGTGAGAATGGGATAAAACTACTTTTTTTTTTTCCAATAGCTATCAGCTGTCCCAACACAAATTATTGAATAATCCATGTTTCTACTGACTTGAAGTGCTGAATTCCCACATATATCCTGAATCCGTTTCTGGGATTTCACGGACTTGTCTATCGCAAACCAGTACCATTCTGTTTCACTTACTTATGTCTTATATTGTAATAAGTTATTTACCAAATTAAAAAATTTCTCCTAGCTGTTCCTGTATGATTATTCTTCGTAATATACTTCTGATGACTTTCACATTTAAAAATCCTTACAGGATTTTAACTGACTGCATCATTATTAATTGATAAATATGAGTAAAACATTACCCTTATCCTAAGCTTTTCTATTCAAGAACAAAAATCATTTTTCCAGTAATTCAAACCTCTCATATCTCTTGGTAAGCAATGTGTCTTGATTTACGGTGTCTGGTACATAGTAAACATGGTTATTGAATGAATGACTCTATTGAACCAGTATTTGGGGATTAAGTGTCATTATTAGAGAAGTCTGAAAACTTTAAGAAATCAGTGAAGCTTATAAACAGAACATACCTTTTGGATGTTACAGAAAAAATCCTAACTAATTAAAACCTTTAAACAGTATCCTTTTCATACACCTGTACAAAAATTTTCACGGATATTCAGAACGACCTTAAAGCTCTGTACAATTCCAAGTTATCCTCAGAAACACACAAATATAATTTCATACTCATTTATCATACATGTACTCTCTTAAATCCTACCCATTTGAAAATTAAATTTAAATGTGTAGATGGAGGAGGGAAATCATTAGGTTAAAAAACAAGCTAATAGACTATTGCATTACATTAGGAGAGGTAATCAACATATGAACTAAGCTAATGGCAACAGAATCAGAAAAAGATTAACCAAACAAAGGGGAAAAAACAGAGTCTAAAAGGATCCCAGCATTTGAGCTGCAGTGGCAGACAATAACAGCACTAACCACAGAAATAGGCAAATTATGAGGTTAGTCAATTTTAAAGAAGAAGATAATTTTAACTCAACGCAGGCTGAACTGGAGGTGAGGAGCGACTGTTAGGGCACAAAGTCCAGGGTACGATCAACATCAAGTACTAGCGGGTGGGACTGAGACAATGATTTGACAGCCCTATGCCCAGAAGGGATGATGAAGCTATGGGAATCAATGTTATCTGTAAACTGTTTATTTGAACCCATCTTACTGGTCATCAAAAGATAAATGAAGTGCTACCACTCACTGTTATGCTAAGCACAGTTACTTCTTTAAAAAAAAAAAGAAGAAAAAAAGGTAAACGATGGGATGCCTGGGTGGCTCTGTCGGTTAAGCGTCTGCCTTTTCTGCTCAAGTCATGATCCCAGAGTCCTGGGATCAAGTCACACATCTACCCCCCCTGCTCAGTGGGAGTCTGCTTCTCTCCTTTCTCTCTCACCCCCTGCCTCTCCCCCTACTCGTGTGCTCACTCTCTCTCTCAAATAAATAATCTTTAAAAAAAAAAAAAAAAGGTGAACGAGTCAAATATAAAAATATGCAAAAGGTATTATGGTTCTCTTTTTTAAAAAGTCAATTACATAAAGTCAATATTTATAACTGAATTTTCTAATCAGTAATGCCAAGAAATCAAGCAGGGAAACTCCAAAGATTTTTACTGCTGGGACTATTAGAGAATGGGAAAGAGGGGGATGTGAAGAGACGTTATCACACAAATCATTAACAACAGCCCTTCTAAATCACCAAAACTAGTTGTTAACGAAGAATAGCAAAGTGAAGCTTGTGTGTTTTATCTTGATAAGTGTATTTATAGAATTACAATACACATTTTAGATGGAATTTAAAAAAAACAAAAAAACAGCCTTTGAGTTTCAAATTCCATCTCATAAGTCAGCTTCATAATCCACCTTTTACTGCTAATTTTTGGGAGACAGAACATGTCAATATGCTATTTTACACCACTCTCCAAGTCCATGTGTAAACTCAGCAAAGATTAATTAAAATCCTAATCATTAAACTGCATTAATCTAAGCCAAATATCAGTAACTTTGTAACAGGGAAAGCTTCAAAAATGTAGGACTTGCATTGTACATAACAAGTTAACAAGTTAAAGAATTTTGGTAACCCAGAACATAACACAGACCTGATCTGTAATCTTTTCGTTAATTTGAGGCCACTTTATTCAACAGCATTCATCACAGTAAGTTTTCAGCGTGCCATAATTCAAAATAAACTCAGAAAAAATAACAATAAATAACATATTTTTTCTTAATTTTGCCTTGGCCTATTCCAAAATAGGTATTATACCACATTATATTGGCTTCAAAGTATAGCATTTATTATTCAAGTTGAATCCTTCCAATACCCTCTTTTAAAACGTTTCAGCCCTACGTGCTAACAGCTTCGAAACTTTACCACAGGGGCAAGATAAGTTTAAGTGCATTCATCTAAGAGTAGACAGAAAAAGTGAGTAATGCCTTTAATCTATCTAGCCTTGACTCCACTGAGTTCTTGAAGGTGGGTGGGATATACATACCACAGATAACGTACCGATAGTATATTTTTAAATAATTTTAAATAATTTGTGTTGATTTTATATATCCTGTACTATACATATTACAGATTAAAGATTCTATCTAAAATAGACATTTTCTGGGAGTTGCTCCATGGGAATTCCAGAGGAACACTGTAATGTTTATATTCTTTGGAATATGTATTCACAACTGAACTCTACATGAAACCAAAATAAGCCTTTCAAGTATTTCAAATAAATTTTCCAACATCATCCCGAGGTGAAAAGTGATTTTTGGTTATACTTTCATTCCAAGTATATATTGCAAAGAATTTCTCATTAATAAGGCTTTACATGAAATCGTGTGTCATGACCTGGTTATTTCCTGACGATAACTTTAAAAACTACTTAATTTCCTTATTAAATATTAAGAAGAAAGACTCCTCTGAGGTATATGGGGGTCAGCTTCTGGACCTTTATGGAAAATTTAACAGCCAAATTTTATCTAACTTACTGATGAGATCCATGGAACTCAAATTTGCAAAAAAGGAGCAGTGATCTAAAAGTACTTGGTATGAACAGATCATCTAAAAGCACTGCCTTAATTTTTATTATTTTTCCACAGCAACCTTCAATAGCTTACCAGTGAAAATACACTCAACTTCCTTACCTTGCCATTGGAAGCCCGTCACGATCGCACTCAACCTGAACAGTTTTGAGTATCACGGTAAAAACTACGTCCCAACCCACCCAAACTGCCAGTTGTCCAAATACACTTCCCTCTTCCTGACTCTTCCTCAGGCCGTCCTCCTTTTCCCAGAACAGTAAGCCCTATGCCCCTCTCACAGTCTACCTATCCTTTCGAGATCTACCTACGCTATTCATCAATGAAGCTTTCTCTGATCATCTGAGGCAAAAATGATTTATTCACTTCTATGGCGTTTTGAACGCTGCACTCCTACAAGGTTTCCTGAAGGGACAGAATGGCGACCGGAGGACAGCTACTCACCAACTGATTGCCAAACTCTGGCAAGCGCAGAGCTGCTACGCGGCCAAGCTGTGACTGCCTGGTGGCTCTTCCTGCGGGCTTTGCTGCGGATGTTCCCTGTGTTGGCTTAAACGACACATGCAAATGTAGCTTTTCCCTACTGTGGTACCAGCAGGCTGTAAGGAATTGAACAGAGCTGTACTTTAAAGGTCAAGGAATTTCTAGGAACACGACGTAACTTGAAACAATTCTAATTCTGTTCTCACCTGACTACAGCCTCTGAGCAAAAGGAAGAAGAGGTAGGTAGTAAATGACAGCAGCCTACTTCGACTGAGTCTCTCTTCTCCTCTGGGATCCCTAGAGATTTGTGAATGAGATAGATTATAGATTTTTTCCTAGAATGCCTCTGGCCAATTCTCTAATTTCCTAAGGATGGGTAGTGACTCCAGGAATTACACTAGTGGGCCATAAAATCCGGAACAATGTAGAAGTGCCATCGATCTCATCTAGGTAGGCTCATTCTTTCACATACTGAGCAAAACTCATTGTAGATGAAGGCTACTCAATGGAAGCTTGGTAACAATCAGCTAGAAAAGAAACGCCTTGGACAAAACTTTTTCCTGACCTTATTGCTACAATCAGTTTTAAGTAAAAAGTGGCAATGACAAGCAAGAGCAGATTATCTCTAATATGTAATAAAGACGTTTTACAAATTTGGGAGGTGATACAAAGAACTTATGAGAAAACATTAAATTTGTTTGTAGTCTATGTTCAGTTGACTAGAACTAAAACTTTAGATTAAAAGATCTTTGTAGATTAAAATTCATCACATAATTAAATCTCAGCCTGAAAAGTAACACAAACCTACAGCGTTCGGAGTTGTTCCAGAGATTACCAAGGAAAAAAAAGAAAGAAAGAAAACGCCAACCCATATTTTATGTGCCTAAATGATCATTTTCGACTTAACAACAACCTAAAAAAGAAGACGTCCAATCAAATATCTGGGAACAGAAAATCACTTCATTTAGAAACTCTAACGTAATTACGCTTTTTAAACCTCTTTTTAATTCTTAGTACAGATTCTAGCCCAAGAGAGTAAACCTAATTAAAGAACAAATGAAAAATGGCTTTTAAAAGAACTGTATAAAAGAACACTGCTACTTGTTTGTATAAAAGAATGCCACATATATATTAAAGAATACAGACACATGTCTGTTGGTTTCAGATGTGAAATCAAAACAGCACAGCCACATGAGCACAGAACTCCACTGCTTCGTAACGATTCTATTAGTGAGTCCCCCAAAATATCCCAAGCAGAGCGCCTTAGAGTTTCTGACCTAAA
This sequence comes from Ursus arctos, assembly GCF_023065955.2. Taxonomy (NCBI): domain Eukaryota; kingdom Metazoa; phylum Chordata; class Mammalia; order Carnivora; family Ursidae; genus Ursus; species Ursus arctos. The sequence goes on from NW_026622986.1 coordinate 8,897,099, forward strand.
ATTCAGATGGGAAACGATTTTGACAACCACTAGAAACTGTAAATCTGAATTCTGAGTAGCAAGAATGACAACTTATATACCACGAAAATCAAAAAATAAAAGTAACACGCCTAACATGCCAGACTCCAGCACTTTCTTACGTACCTCATGTAATCTTCACAGAAATCTGTGAAGTAGGCACTATTACCAGCCCTTTTTAACAGAGAAAACAACAGGGGCCCTGAGAGGCTGAGTAATTTACCAGGAAGCCCCTGTTTTCAAGCACTATTTTATTGGCTTCTGAAACCAAACGTTACTCCACAGGGAATGTATGGAAATTACATTTCCATATGTATCTGTTTTGATCAGGAAGAAAGGAGGTTTCAAAAGATAAGAAAAAGGATACTGAGAATATCATATAGTAGAAACAGGGTTTTATTTTTGAAAACAGAAAAAGTACCTAATATCTACAATGTACCAATATTTTATGTATCTGGCTTAGATGGTAGTGAATGAAGTGTCTGCATTCGTATCTTTTAAAAACATGAACATTTTGGGAAATCTGTTCTAATTTATATATGAAATAAAACAGGAGAACCTATTTTAATTTATATGTCAATAAGAGCACTTCGCTTGAAAAATACAAAAATACATACTAAGGAGTACTAGCAAATTCTGAAGCTTTATTGTATTCACAGACTACATATGTACATACCCAGAAGTCCTTTTAAATGATTTCCATCCAGGGCCTAATGTAGAAATCAATGATGGTTTGATTCTAAAACGGATTTTTACCACTTGCTTTGTATAGTTGATCTGAAGTCCCTTCCAATCCTCTATCACTTATTCCTTGTGGCGGCCGTTCTCAAGTGCCGATGGATCTGAGTCTTATCAGACTGAAAATGTCCCAGAATTTCAGACCAGAAAGAAGCCCAGTGAGAAGATCACGAAAAGAGACATCAGATGAAAATGGGTATATATGAAAGTTTCACACCAGGTTTCACAGGCAGTCCAAGAGCATTTTCTCCGAGAACACCAGTTCTTCAAGCAAAGGAGGCACCCGCTATGCCTGAGTACTGACCGTTCTCTTCCCATTGGTGTCTGTGTCATTTTCAGGACTGTGACTTTTTATGGATTCCAGCAAATTTTTAATTCTTTCACTTGCAGGCTTCCTCCTTTTCTTCTTGGCAAGAGACACACTACTTACCACAGAAGGCTGCAGCAGCATTGCCAGCCCCCACGGCTGATTACTTGATGGGGAAGGGCGATCTTTATCTTCCTGACTTAAAATCCAGGCACTTTCTCTGGCCAGATCTACAAATTTTTGTAGCTGGCTTTGATTTACATTTTTGCTGATGTTGAGAGAAGTTTCAAAAGGATTCTGAATGTGCAGTGGAGAACACTCAGGTTTGTTTTGTTCCCTTCCCTACAGATTATCATAAGGAAGACAAAATGTATAAATATATGAAAGGCTCAGCTGTAAGAACAATTTAGTTTAATAAAATGTCAAAAACAGGGAAAATCCCAGCATTTACTTTGCAGAGTAAAGAATTGCTTTCCTAAGAGAACTGGGTATGTATACATGCTATGTATTTGTGTGTATGTATCTCTGTGTGTCTGTGTGTGTACTTCTGATTTTTTTTTACCACTATAGTTCTGCAATTATTCTTTAGAGAAAAATAAATTAGGTTTATGAGCTATGGATGATGATGCTCAGATGAGACGTATATCTAGACTAACTCAATCAACAGAAATATTCTTAAAGTATCAACTTTGACCTAAGAGGATAAAGCAAGGAAGGGAAAAAAATGAAACATAGCAGAAAATAAAATGAAGACACACTTATTTTTGAGACTTGCTAAAAACGTAATAGAAGCACACAAAATTAGAATCCTTAAATTAGATACAGTAATTAATGTTTCCCAAGAATAACGTTAGAGAGTAAGAGAAGGAACAAAGGATTATTCATTATTCATTTTAAAACACTGAAAGTTTCCTATTACATTCCTAAAGATCCAACTCATATAAGGCTCCGACAGGTAAGACAACATCCCACAGAAATAAAAAGAAAAGCTAAAGTTGTGACTCATATGACCAGCAGTGACGCATTAGCATATATAATTTTTTCCTCTTTCAAATGATATCACATGTATTACTAAAATATTAACAAAACAAATGGCCAAGATTCTCCAATGTGAGCAGCACCTCTATATTCCCTAACTTCTCTCCTGCCCTGCCCAGCAGGGGTCCTGCCTGTCCATCATCTCTGACACCTCGGGGTAAGAGTACGAAAAGGATAAAGAACTTCATGTGATCAGTGACCTTTTCCTCATATGGAATCTAATGCCATATTAGCTTGCACTCCAGAGCTCTGTGTCCCCTCCTTCTCCCTTCCCCACACTTTTTTGTTGTTGTTAAACAAAATTTCCATGAGCAGGATAAGAGGCAAGAATGAAAAAAGGAAGAGCTGAATAAAACAACAAAAAGAGAGTATCTGATTATGTGTTTTATGTAGCCAATCTTACAATGGTTGTAACCAAGTACCCAAATCATAAACAGAATAAACCCAAACAGCTACGTCAAGTATCCCTCACTTGATAACAAATTTTGCCTAGGGTTCTGCTCTGGATTTTCTTTAAAAAAAAAAAAAAAAAAAAAAAGTCTATTATTCCAGCTATTCATATGAACCAAAATCATAACTTCATTTGCCTAAATAAATTTAGAGCTCAAATTGAATCACCAAAATCTATAGGGCTACGTATCCTACGTCTCCCATGAACACAAAAGCAGTTTAACAAGAACTGCAGATAAAATTATGTTTTCCCAAAAATTTTTCAGAATGTATTCCACATTTTGAAGGATGCAGTATCAGACGCCGAAACAGCTGGCTTTTGCTCTTCCAAATAACTAGATGAATGATCTTATGCAGCTCCTCTAGGCATCAGTTTCCTTATTACTATCTATTACAGTGGAGTTGAAATACACTAACACATTAGAGTACTTAGAAAACTAATTAAATACTAGTACAGCAGAAGACCAGACACTTAGTCATCAAATATTAAAATATTATTTACCTGTCGAATATTAATAGAATTTTTGTTGAAAGCGAAATTGCCAAAATATTCAAAAAATTCTTTCAATAGTGATTCTGCAAGAAAATAAAACAAGGAAAATAAGAGGAAGGTCTGTTTCAATTAAAAACAAACAAACAAAAAGAAAAAAACACCTACCTAGTGTTTCTGTGTTTCCTGAAGGTTTAATTCTATTCAAGTCACGAATAAATGTACAGTTGTGGCCTTCTATTATACATTTATCTTCTGCATCTTCAAAAAACAGAAATGGAAAATATTTCATGTTTCAAAGATATTGCCTACTTCAGAAAAGGAATCTATAACTAACCAAATCAAAGTTACAGATTAATGTGTCCTTTTATTAGTCAGTGTTATATATATTTACAGTTAATAGGATTTAAAACTCCTTACCAAAAAGATTTGAGACTAATTATAGTACAGTGAAATTAGCATTTCATTTTTTTTAACATACTAAAATTGTCCATCAACAACCCAACGATTCTTAATCTATCTTTTGAGGTCATCAGTTTTTCAGTTATAAATGAAAATGTAGATAGTTCCCATCTTTCACCAACTCAAATCTTGGCTCTATCTTTGATCAATAACATTTAATTTCCCCTCCATTTCCATCCTTATCACCCCTTCATGCATATATTTTCAACAATTCATCCATGACACAAACTGAATGCTCTAAGAGTTTTGAAGAGCTTCTGGTAATTTCTAAAATGCAGTACTCTAGCAACTAGAATTCACTACCACAAAGTAAACAGCACCCTGGACTTACGCATTCACCTTTTCTAATAGTATTTGTATCTTCAGAAGGAATCATTCCCCTCATGATAAATATACAGCCAGCATGAAATCCCTCACCCACTCTAATCTACCTTCCACCGTACAACAGCAGGCAAATTCCCACTCTTCGAAAATCGAATTAACAGCCACTTCATCTGACAGCATTTCCTAACTCCAAGCTGGCCATCCTCCTCCGTTAGTTATTTCACACTCCATGAGCACTCATCTGACTACACTGTGATTATGTATGCACGTTGCCCACTCCCCTACCCCAGTCTGGGATTACAAATGTCACTGTCCCAGTCACTACTCCCTCTCTCCACAACCAGTCTAGCCACAAGTGTCTAGCATACAGCAGACACATAGCCAGTAATCTGAACGATCAATGATAGTTTGAATGTTATAATCCCCAACAGGGGGATTAAATATAGAAATCAGAAAGAGATAAATAAGGGTCCTTCTAATTTTTGTCTCCCTTTTTTTGTGGTTTTGGTATTTTTTGTTAAGACTTGGGTTATTAATATAATTTCTCAAAAGTTACACTAGATTCTAACATATTAATTTTATTATTTAAAAAGATTTATTTATTTAGAAAGAATGTGCGCATGGTAACAGGCAGGGGGAGAGGGAAAGTAGACTGCGCTGAGCAGAGCCTGATGTGGGGTTCAATTCCAAGACCCTGAGATCACGACTTGAGTGGAAACCAAGAGTTGGATGCTTAACGAACTGAGCCACCCAGGCACCCCACATACTAATTTTAATAGCAAATTTTATGTCATCTATTATGCAACTGTGGTACCCTAAAGAACTTACAGTTACACTTAGAACTATTTTTTTAAAAAGATTTTATTTATTTATTTGAGAGAGGGGGAGAGAGCGCGCACAAGAGTGTGTGCGTGGGTGGGGGGGACAACCTTGATTTCTGACGGTGGAGCCTGACGCTCTGCTCCATCCTGGGACCCTGAGATCATGACTGAAGTCGAAGTCAGATGCTTAACCGACTGAGCCACCAAGGCACCCCACACTTAGATCTATTTTTTATGGGACCCAGACACGTTTTACTCTTTCAAATCATTAGCAGTTATATTTCTTGTGACACAGTGCCAATCATATATATTAATGTTCTTTCAGCTGCTGTGTCTTTTTTCACAAACATATTTCCAATTAAAGCATTACTACTATAGAAAAATGAGGTCCACATTAAAATATTTCTAGAACTGTACAATAATGAAAAACTGAGACTGCCTCTGTGATCGCTGGTCTTCACCAGAAGGGTTTTTAACAGAAAGTATTAAAACTTGAAGGAAAAAAAAAAAGTAACCCTGATGTAAGATAGGTCCATCTTTGTTTTTTCAAAATCCCTAAGGCATTCAAACCTAGCAGGTTGGCTGTCAAGTCTTTCCCCTCCTATCCTCTCTCCACCATTTGTCTACTGTAACACCCAGACAACATCCACACGGTCCAATATAATAGCCACCAGCAACATGTGGCTATTAAAATAAAAACTTCAGTTCCTCGACCACACTAATCATACTTCAAGTGCCCAACAGCCACAAGTGACCAGTGCCTACCCTACTACACACAACATGGATTTAGAACATTTCCATCATCACAGAAAGTTCTACTGGATAGTGCTGCAATAGAAAAATGACTCTCAACCTATTCAGACATATGAACCCTATCACTATTAGTTTAAACCCGTGGCACTCTTTTCTTAGAAGTACTGTGTGAAACAGTGACAAAAATGTGTAAGTAAATACAAACTGTCAGTCGCGAGGAAAAGAGCCAGGTAAGCACCTTAATTAACTCATATTAGGAGCTTGACGACACATTCCTTCACCTTCACCTTCAGTGAACTTAGAAACTATGGAAAAGTAAGGTTATGTATTTACTAAATTTGATTTCCTTGCTTCCTTTGGAAACCTTAGAGCCTCATGGATTGGTACATCCATTACTCTTTTTCGGCGCAGTGTACATGACAAATAAAATTCACTGAGTAACGTTCTCACAGACATAGCCAGACTGATAACTTACCCACACTTTTTCAGGGAACTGATATCCATACCATTGTAATTCATAATTAGTCACAGAGATCATTACTGGCACTCTTAATAAATTACTCAGGTATTGCAGTACAGAATATCATGTCTATGGGTTGTATAATTATTTAGGTTAATCTTTCCAGTCAAAAGAGCAAAATCTACACTATGCCAGCTACATGTATTTCTAGCAAGTCACCTGAAGTGGACAGGCACATATGTAAGGGGCATAACAGGCACAAAGTTCTTCAGAAGGCATTTTTTTTCTTTGATAACAAATCTTTTATGATGTCCTATTTTTGTAAGAGGAGCTTACTGGAACAAAGCTTGAATAGCTAAAAGTCATACAACTATATTCGGCTTCTATTATAACTATTAACAGGTCCGAGCCTTCCAGTATGCCATGGATCAGCAGTAACTGAACAGGAGAAGCCAATAGGTGATCCCTGCTGTACTAATTCATGCAGACTGTTTAATACGAGGGGGCGAGGCGCTATACACTTAGACACATTGCCATTTCGTTTCCTTCTAACACACCCAGCCAGAATGCTTTCTGAAATGCACATTCCAGCAACTGCTCTCAAATACTCGGATCTAACCTTGTGAAGAATGTAAGTGTTACGGTTATATCCATGTTTCAAAGGAGCTTTATTTATTGCCTCATAGCTCACTCAACTCCAGACTGTGACTCAGACAGTATTCTTCACATGTGCACATCCATAATATAGACTGTTCCCTATTAATCACTTATGCTCATCAACAGACAGGGTAAAGTTCTACCTGCTTCTCCCACCACGCCATATGCTCCAATAACACTCAGCCTCTCGAAGCGGGAGCCTATATACTGGTTAAGAGCACATGCTGTGGGGTAAAGATGATAAAATGAACACAAGCATCTACCCTCACCCCTCCCAAAATACCAAGGAAATGAGAGTAAAATGACACAAAATCTTAAAGGTGGAGAACAGAAAAAATAGGAACAACCAAAAATTTTTCAGTTGAAGAAGAGATGGACAAGTAGCAAAGACAGGAGATCTGAAAAGACTGAATCCTAAACTAGCAGTAAAGAAAGCCAAGAAAAAACCCGATCTACAAGGGAGAGCTCCCAACAACTCAGGAGCTGTAAGCACCAGGTCTGACTGGAAGCACCGGGACGGGAAGCTTGATGGTTGAAGGAGCAGTTAGACTCCCCCAGATCTCTTCTTCCCTGACAGAAAACCTTAGGCTTACTTTGGAGAGGGCAAAAGAAAGGGTATCTACACAGAGAGATAGGAGACACAGCTGAGGGTAGGAAAATTGTTCTAAAAGCAACAGTAAGTGAACAAAAGCGTAGTAAATGTCAGAGTGACAGCATGCTAGTAACAGGGTCTTTTCTTCCAGAAAAATATTAAGAGTTATTTCTGGGGAATGTGACTAGCTCAAGAGGAATGACTCAGAGATAGTGGCATAAAAAGTGCCCACCAATAAAACAGTCCAGCTACATTACCCTACAATGAAGCTCATAGTCAACAAGCCCCACCTAAGCTCAGAGATTCAAATGAACTTTTTAGTTCCTAACTCAACCATGGGCGGAAAGTCAAAGATTATCAGACACCTGAGGAAGGTCACTAACATGACACTAAACTTAAAATGAAAAATGAAATAAAATGAAGAAAAAAGAACTATTTGGAAATAGAGGCTACATAAAGAATTAATTAATAGAATATTTGATGATTGACTGTTTTGACACAAGATTTGGACAACTAGTAGCAAGCCAGAGATTCAAGTAGTGTTAAGTACATAAAAAACTAAGCAAACGAGAAAATAAGTAGTATTAAAAACTATTAACTCCAAAGAGTAGAAAAAGTTGGGCAGGAAAGGAAATTAATTTTAGTTTACTCCATAGATTAAACAGGAATAGCATTTACATAGTCATAATAGTATAAAAACTGCATAGCAAAATTAAGCCATAGCCATATTCAGAATATGAGGGATGGAAGAGATGTGTGTAAGGTGAGGAAAAAAAGGTAATTCCTCTTCTTCCATAAAGGGAAGTCATACAAATGCCTAAAACTGAAAATCAAAAAACATGGTCATCATTTTGCAACATATACAAATACTGAATCACCAAGCTCTACATCTAAAACCAATATAATGTTGTATATGCCAAATACACTCCCCAGTTAAATACAGAAATTAAAACACTTTATTTTGAAGATATAGTTTATAGTAGCAAACAGATCAGTTAAGAGTTAAAAGCGGTTGCCTGCAGAGCGAGGCAACAGGAACAGAAGGCACAGGCTCAGAGTGTGAGTTATCGTTAACAAGTATATAGAATATTTTACTCTTTACCTACTATGTAAATCTGTACTTTGATAGAACTGAACTTTAAAATTCAGTCCTTTTCACCAAACAGCATTAAGAGAGTGAAAAGGGAACCACAGTATGTATTTATTTGAGATATAAAGATCTACACATAAATTCGTAACATGCGACAAAGGACTCATATGCAGAATATATAAAGAATTCCTATAAATGAATCTTTAAGAAAGACAGGCCAAGAGAAAAACAGGCAAAAGACTTAAAGAAACATCACAAGAATTACCCAAATGACTGATGTAGATATGAAAAGGTGCTCAACTTCATTAGTCATTAGGGAAAAGAAAATCAAAACACACCGTGCTGCCACTACACATGCATTTAAGAACAGCTACCATAAAAACAAGATAATACCATGTGCTGGCAAAGATACAGAGCAATTAGAACTTGTCCATAATGCCTGTGGGAGTTTACACTTTGGAAAACTGTTTGGTAGTGTCTATTGAAGCTGAATATACCCAAATCCCAAGACTCAGAAATTCTATTCCTAGTTTATACTTGACAAATAGGAGTGCCTGTGCTCACCAAAAGAAATGTGCTAGAATGATATTAGCAATTACCTGTCATGGTCCCAAACTATAAATGATTCACATGTCCATCAAAAGTAGAATTAAAAATATTTTTTGGTATATTCACGAAAAGAGTACTGTGCCACAATGAAAACGAGTGGTCCACAAATACACGAACAGTAGGAATGAATCTCTTAAACATAATGTTGAGAGGGAAGAAACCAGAAGCAAAACAATCCACACTATATGATGCCCTTTACCTAAGGGACGTAAACAGGTAAAATGAATCCATGATGTTGAAAAGGGGGGTGGGGAGGGCGTGGAGGGATCAGAAGGGAAGACAGCCAATGCTTCCACGGTATTTATTCAGTCAGGGTGGTGTTTCCATGGGTGTGTTCAGTTTGTGAAAACTGATACATAGACACCCATGTACTTCCAGGTGTATTATATTTCAGTTACCTTAAGAAATTTGGAAAACCTCTCAAAGTTTTCTCACCTATAAAATGAAAACAGTAAATGTGCCTCCTAAGATTTGCTGGGAAGACTGAATGAGACGGTGTGTAAGACTTTTTAGCCAAGGGCCTGGCACAGAGTTAGCACCCAATAAACTGTTACTGGCTCACACAGAGCTACCAATTAAAACTCTCTTCCACTCTGGGGTTTCTGCATCAACACGGCCAAAGATACTATACCCAGTCATTTCTTCCTCAAACCTTTAATTCGTCACAGGAAGGAAGCACAGGGATCCTAAACAGAAAGCTGTACTCAAACAGCTGTTCATGAGAGGACAACACCGCAGAAATCACGAAGTACAGAAGTAAATGTAACAACGGCAGCAAAGTCAAAATAAGAGGGAACACACAATAAGAGACATAGTGGGGAAAGGAGTAGAGATTATGAGAAAACACAAACAGAAATTCAAGAGTAACCAAAATACAAAAGTTGCCATCGTGCTCAGTACAAAAAGCTTTCAACTGTAAAACGTTCAGCCACTCCTCTGAAATCTATTTACTGAACTTCTATGAACCCAATACTATGCCAGGAACAGAAGATGCAGAAATGAATCAAGAGCCGCCTGCCCTAGAAAGGCGCGGCCAACACAGGCAGGTGAAACAAGTCGGCCACGGGACAGCTGTTACAATACACGTGTGTACCAGGTGGTTGGAAGCCAAGAGAGCGCTACCTCCTGGCAGGAAGGCAGGAGGGAGAAAGCCAGGAGTGACCTAACAAATGAGATCCTGGACTCGGCTGTCTTCTCTCTTCCCGGCATAATCCCAAAGAGGTTCTCTCCATGGGAAAAGAGGAGATACTGCGAAGAAGGCAATTTCAGGCAAGGGCAGAGATGTAAACAAGAACAAAACATCTGAGGATCGGCAAGGAGGTTAGAGTGCTGAGCCTCCAGATTTGCACACAGAAGTGAATGTCAGAGAGACGAGGAAAAGGAAGATCAAAGAGACCCTAACTACAACTCTATGATGTCTGGATTTATTCTAGGTTCCAACCAGGTTTATAAAGCCCTAGAAGTGCTGGAAGGTGTTCCAGAAGTTCATGCCGCTTTCTATTAATAAACAAGCAAGCAAGCAAGCAAATATTTTTCTTTTTTAAAAAAGACAAATCGAGCGCCTCTATCTGAATATCGAGGGAGAGGCACAACTTACAAGAAACAAAATGATTATACGTAAGACTTAACTCACTCAGCCAATCAACCCTAGAGCACCCAAGATGGTTTTGGCTGTTTCAGAGTTTAACATTGTTTTTATTCTTAGTCAGATCCTGTTGAATATATACCAGTGTGGGACCACTGGTTAAAATCAGGAAGTATAAAAAACATGGAATTTGAAAAATACCTACGTGAACAGAAAAAAAATATTTTGATAAATTCTCCTTAAGATAATCTTCACCACATCCTTAATATACATTCATTTATAAAAAATTCTTTTGTAACAAATTCAAGGTATTGTCAGAACTGCAAAAATCAAAAATCAAAAAGCAGCAGTAATGTTATCAAATTTGCTTTTAAATTTATTGGCAATTCACACCCACAATGTGCTGTGTGTAGAGAAATAACTGCAAAAAACCACCTGAAACTTTCTCTTACAGTGTTCAAAGGCTAACACAAAAAATTGTAAACAACCAATCTGGTGTTTTAAAATAGAAAATTAAAGAATTCCAAAACTAGTTGTGTATGTTTGGATGACATTAGATGTGAATAAAGTTAAATTGTTTTAAAAAATAGATTTAGAATAAAAACTCAACAAGTCATTTTAAGTTTGTCCATCAATCACACTCTTTTTCTACAATAATTAGCAGAAATTTTTTTAAAAAGATTCTAGGAAGTTCCTGAAGGATTCCAAGAGAAAATAATACAATGACAACGAATTTTTGACAACAGCTCTGCTAGTTGCAAACAGACTGGTGAGAAACAAAGGGAGGTAAGGAGAGAAGGTAGTATACATGCTCCCAGGAGGGGAACGTCAAGGGCCCAACTCCGGCAGGAGTAGCAGGACGCGTGAGACTGGAAAAGGGCAACAAGATGTTGGGCACAGTTTGCCCCCAACATCGACTCGCCTCCGTTCTCCCTCCTTTTTATAGGTTCTGCCTTCCTTAGCTTCTAAACTCCAAAAGTGCCATGATTTTTTCTCCAGAAAGGTCTCAGTGAGGGTAGTTCTAAGCATCAGCACACACAGCAAAGGCTGAAGAGGAAGTGCTATTTACAGGTTGCTTATTGTGAGGATCTACCCACATTTTATGTATGTGTGTCTGTCTGTACGTGTGTCTGTCTTACGCTTCCACCAGATTGTGAGTTACCTGACAATATCACCCATATCCTCACTGCACCAAAAATAACACCCAATGTAGAATAAGTAACCAATAAATACTTAGTGAATGAATGACACCAAACAATGCCATGAGCGCGGCCATGGATGTTGTCCCTCTACTTCAACCTCGGAAGTGGGAGATAGGACCACTACCCTACCTCCTGAAAACTTCCTACTCTCCATTACCCTATCACACTGAGCTTTTTTAAAGCTTGGTTTCAAGCTATACCAGTACTTAACAGTGTTCCCAGGAAGGAATTACCTCTAATTTGGATAATGAGAGAAGGTGGCATAGAAGAGAACTGAGAGAAGTCACAGTCCAGATAGAAAAACAAATCACGTGAACAAAAGAGCTAAGATGGAACGTGATGAGAGGCGTCACGGTACGGAGCGCAGTGTGGGAACGCCTGCGGAGGGACAGCGGGACGAGAGGCCGGGAAGTCGGGTATGGCTGGGTAAGAGATCTTCAACACCAAGCAAGGTAAACGCAGATTTATTCCCTAGGGAATAAAATCCCCTTGAAGGTTACTTTAAACCGGGAAGATTCAGAGATGTACTCTGAAAGTATTATCAGGCAGCAGTACACAGGATGGGTAGAAGACACAGCGACTATACATTTTGAGCGTATCCCTTATGTATCTTCGTTTTAGAGTTTAGAACTGTTAATACTTTAGTATCTCCTCCAGCAGTCTACCAAAATGTCAACTCATTTATGGCATAAATAACATACTAATTTTAAAATAATTCACCCAAGATTGCTTGTAAACTTTTAACTAAAAAACACATTTCGGATCTTCAAAACATTATGAAACAGTTTTTAGCATCTTTAAAAAAAATCTGGAAATAAATTCAGATTTGGAAAGCCATTGCCGAAACTCTGATCTACTCTAAAGCTGTATCTGGAATCTGTTTTTTTTTTTTCCCAAGGTTATCCCAGGCTCGGTCAACTAGGAGAGAGGCTCCAACTGTCTCATGATAGCTGTAAACAACCTTGCCAACTGACACAAATAGGACAGAACTCTAGAGGCCTCCGCTTCGCAAGTCATCTGCTCTCATGACCCCTAGCGGGCATTAAAAAAAATTAAAAACACTTAAATTTTAGATTCACAAAGCTTTACAAATACAGAAGACAAATTTTATGAAAAGTAAACAAACACACGTCTTTGACAACATATGGTAATTATATTCATTTAAAATGCCAGAAAGAGAAAACAGACTGCTTCTAGTCTTACCTGCTAGGGTTTTTAGATAGTCAAGTGTTGGAAGAATAGGGGGTGATCGCCTCTGGAGAAAAAAGATGACCATCATTGTAAGAGAGAAATTTGTAATCCAAGAACCAGGAATACTACTCGTTAACGAATGTGCTCGAGCCCAACATCGAATACTGAACACCAAGGCTCTCACTCTTGAGTCAAGAGCACCATACATATAAAGGAGTTCAGAACTTTTCAAGGCAATCCTTCAAAACAAAAAACAAAAAGAATTTTCAAACCCCCAAATTATGGTTCCAGAGTACAGTGAAACACATACCTGGGAACATACATAAATATCTTGCTATATCTAAGCATATTCGGAACACCATGATCAGATAATCTGAAGCATTATGTATTTGCAATATAAAATTTAATGTGAATGGTTGAATATAAAACACATTCATTAACATTAAAACATTCTTTTAAATGTTGACAATCATGATGTAGCTGTAAAATTTAGAATTTTTAAATCAGAGTTCCTAAACATGACTTAAATAATAAGGGAAACACACTACATATGTGCTCTTTAGTAACTACCAATAAAGACACACAATTGTAAATGAGAGGCTCTACACCTCACTTTCACACCTTAGCTATCTAGTCCTCTGGCAAGCAAGGAAAATATTCTACTTATTTTATCAAGAGAGCATAGATGTCTTAAAATTCAGCCAAAATTACATAAGCCTAACATTTATAAAAACCAAAACCCATGAAGATAAAATGTCTTTTAAAGAAATCAAACTTCAGAACGTGTTTTTAATAAGTTTCCTAGTCATAATGTTACAATGCAAAAAATAATTAATCAGAAATATTTTTAAAGTCATCTACTGATCAAAACATGTCTTGTAATTTCCCAAAGAACCGACAGAGGGCACAAAACTATTAACAGTATAAACTTCAAACTGTAGAGTTTCATCATGGCATTTACTTCCTGAATTTAAAAAGAAAAGAAGAAATGGCAAATTAGAAATTCAAGGCAATTAAATGTTTTATGTAAATGAATCTAAACTAAGCTGGAAATAAATATCAAATAGTGCAAGATACTTTATATAAAGAAACAATGCAGGATTATAAAAACCTGAAGGATAGTAAAACAAATATTTAAAAACCTGTCCCAACAAGACAATAAAGATAACACTACTACAGACAAAGATGTCATTTTGTCCTATTTTACATACTATAAAAAAATGTAATAACAAGAAGAAGTGCATTATGTATTTTTATTTATTTTTACTCTCTGGACTACTTGAGAGAAATTCCAAAACACTCAGCACTGACTTGTTAGTGAACATAAGTTGAAGCAAAACTGCTCTGGAATGGATATTCTAAACCTGTTTCTAGTAATGATTATTATCTAACAGGTAATATAGTGAAATCTAAAGCATGCAATGAGAATCCTAGAGTTAGGAAATAAATTCAATTGAGAAGTTTCCCCGACTGAGAATGAAAGAAAAGGAATCAAAGTATGAAAGAACCTGTCATTCACACCCCATTTTTTTTTTAAGGAAGTAGGTTGCTAGGATAAGAAAATGAAAACATGCTAAAGGTAAAAACTATGCAGTCTGAAGCTGTGTAGACCACTTTCTGACCTAAGCAAACACCATACGGGTTTAGGACCCAAAGCTGACTATATCTGGAGGCGATTCACAGGTCCAACTCCAGGTGCTACTTTATTTTCTAAATATACTTGGAAGACTACATACAGAAGATCCACTATAGTGCTTCCATGTTGTTCTCATGCTGCATAAGTTAAGAACAATGAGACACAGTTCTCCTCAGATGATGTTAGTTAGGTATGACAACACTTTAAACACAATATCCTAACGTTTTATTCATGAAGACCAAAAAACCAACAGATACGTATGAGAAAATATTTCCAGTTTTTAAATACAAGTGTTCAAAATTTTTATTTTTATTTATTATTTTTTAAATTTTTTTAAATTTTATTATGTTATGTTAGTCACCATACAGTACATCCTTAGTTTTTGATGTAGTGTTCCATGATTCATTGTTGCATATAACACCCAGTGCTCCATGCAATACATGCCGTCCATAATACCCACCACTGGGCTCACCCAACTCCCCACCGCCCTCCCCTCGGAAACCCTCAGTTTGTTTCCCATAGTCCACAGTCTCTCATGGTTCTTCCATCCCTCTGACTTCCCCTCCTTCATTCTTCCCTTCCTTCTCCTAAAGTCCTCCAATCCAAGTGTTCAAAAATTTTTTAAAGTTATTATTATTAAAGCATGTATAAGAGTCCAAGCCACTGTTTCTGTACAAGAAAAATCATGTTAATACATTATAATATTCACATTTAAGATGATAAAATTAAGAGCTCATACCTATTATTAGTAGTCAAATCGCACTGAAATCCAGAGGCCTGGTGCGAGAACCTCACAAGAGGACACCGAGCATTTAAGATTTTTTGTACACCCACACAACCGGGGCCAAAGTGGTCAAGGCATTCTCCTATCACAGACAGGATCTTCTGAGTTGCAATTCTTTCTGAAGGAACATTTTTCACTTGAAATTCCATCAGAAAATTTCCTGAGGTCTGAATAATAAAAACATTTGTAAATGGGAGCTTTTTATAAGAAGGAATTTCTTAAACTTTCTAGGACGCTCTAAGCCATTTTTGGCACAACAAAAACCAAAAAACAAAAACACACACTCAAAAAGTTCTTCATGAAATCACAGCCAACAGCAGACTTAAAAAATCTTCAGTTGTCTTTTGTTTCTCCCGAGTATAAAGTACTAAATTAAAATAATTATTGGCTTTTCACAATTAACTTATATGCCACTATGTATTATATATCACAAAGTAATTTTACATGCAGAACCACTGACTCTATAAATTCAGTGACCATACATCTGCCTTCTCCTAGTTAGCCATTACATTTTAACAGACGTTATAAGCCCACAGTAGTTAGAATAGGGAAGTACATGCACAAATCAAATCAAACAGCAAATCAACAGAAGAGTATAATCAGACTTTAACGATATAATATAGGAATTGAATACAGTGGACTCCACAACTCACGGGGTAAAATTACTATTTAACAAATGAGTCAAGTGGCCATTGAAAAAAAAAAACTAGATCCTGACTTTAGCCCTAAAATTCAACACAAATCAAAGATTTACACACAGAAGGTTTTATCTGTAAAGTACGAGAAGACAATGAATGTTTTCACTAGTAGTGAAGGATTTTCTAAGCATGACACAAAATTCCAGAAGATACAAAAGAAATATGATTGTATGAAACCATCTCAAGGTAAAGCATATATTCACTACTAGATAAAAGTCAAAAGTAGAACAATAATACATATGTCACATAAAGGACTAATTTCCCAAATTTATGAAGCATTTATATAAATGAAAGGGAGAAAAACTCACCCAATTCTAAAAACAGGCACAAAAAACTTGAATAAGAAATAACAGAAGAAATAAAAATGGCTAAGAAAGACAATAAAAGATGCTCTTGTTTTCTAGAGACTAAAGAAGAAATTAAAACGACACGGGGACTTCCAGTGAGAACATATAATAACCATACACCTATATACCCACATGTACTAACACAGCCTTAGAATAAAACAAAAATCAAAAGAATTCCTAGGAGAACTTAACGGAACCAAAAATCATGAGATTCCAAAATATTTCAATGACTAGATCACACAGATTAAAAAAAAATGAGTTAAGATGCAGACAATTCGAGTAACAATAACCTTGGCCTAATGGAAAAACTTCAGAACCCTTGGGAAAAAATATTCATTTTATTGCGTATGTGTAGAATATTTATAAAAAATAATTGCATAGTCTATCAATACAAAGACTTTATAATTCCAAAGAATCAATGCCAAATAGATCATATTCTTTAGCCATAATGTTTATTAAAGTTTAGAAACCAACAGTTTTAATTTTATTAAGTCCAAAGATTACTTTGAAAATATCTTAACTTTAGTGATCTAAAGAAATATAATTACCTTGCTGGTGTTGAGTTTTCCAATTTCATCTAGATCCAAAAACATATCCAAATCACACCCTAATTTCCCAAAACTGTTCACTGAGGAGCCAAAGGGTCTCACTGTACAGTCCTGAAAATACGCAGCTGCTAGGTCTTCAATAAGAGAACAGGTGAGATATCGGAGCTTAATGTCCTCCTCCGTTAACTGGAACTCCTTCAGAAGAGTGTTCAGCTGATCATCGACCTGGCTGGCCCGAGCAAAACCAACAAAATACAGAAAATGTACAGGTCAGAGAAAATAACTGTACTTTATTTCCAGAGATTTGATGGCTTTGGAGACAAACCATAAAAACATATCCTTTTCCCCCTCAACTGTAAAAGTTATTATTTTTTTTAAGAATTTTTTTTTTAAACATCCCTTTAAAAAGAATTGAGGGGGCGCCTGGGTGGCACAGCGGTTAAGCGCCTGCCTTCGGCTCAGGGCGTGATCCCGGCGTTATGGGATCGAGCCCCACATCAGGCTCCTCCGCTGGGAGCCTGCTCTTCCTCTCCCACTCCCCCTGCTTGTGTTCCCTCTCTCGCTGGCTGTCTCTCTGTCAAATAAATAAATAAAATCTTTAAAAAAGAAAAAAAAAAAGAATTGAGGAATGATGACCTTGGCAAAATCAAAGTTAGCTAGAATTAAAATCACTACTACTTTACAATTAAAATATTGTTTCAGGAAAATGAAAATGGTAAAATGCTCCAGAAAGAGATCAAAACAACCACAAAACTAGACATTTTAAATCAAGTTGGGGGGGAGGAAGAACCATTGTTGAAGGAAAGAAACACTAGAAATAAGCAATGCTTCAGGTAACGAAAGCCCAAGATCCCTCAACTCCACAGAATAATAATCTCGTATCTTCACCAGAAAACTGGTGTTAAAAGCATCACGTTTTAAAACTGCACTGGAGTATTTAAAATAAAAATCATAGCCTCAAATGCCCATATTTGGGAATAATGTTAAAAATAACTGAACTAATGGGGCGCCTGGGTGGCTCAGTAGTTAAGCGTCTGCCTTCGGCTCAGGGCATGATCCCAGAGTCCTGGGATTGAGCCTCACATCAGGCTCCTCTGCTGGGAGCCTGCTTCATCCTCTCTCACTCTCCCTGCCTGTGTTCCCTCTCTCACTGGCCGTCTCTCTCTCTCTGTCAAATAAATAAATAAAATCTTCAAAAATAAATAAATAAAATAAAATAAAATAAAATTAGAAAATCAAACCAAAAAATAGCATTTTGATAAAAATCATGAACTGACTGTTTCTTTGAAAGGACTACTAAACTAGCTAAACCTTTGACAAGCTTTTGTAAGAAAAACTAAAACTCATATAAACAATGTTAGAGCAGCGAAAACAGATTTTTTTTTTTTTTTTTTGGAAATACTTTTAAACTTACAGAAAAATGCCAGGTACCACTGTATGTCATTATGCTGACCGGAGAAAGAAAACCTGAACAGTCCAAAGGCTGAAAACTCTGGAAGAGTGTGGTTACTTGGGAGGAGTGCAAGGGGGTGTGGGGGCAGGGACAGGGAGCAAGGAAGGATTACTTTCACTTTTCACTCAACATATTCTGTAGTCTATTTTATGATAAGAACCTATAATATATAAACTAATGTCACACACACACACACATATTTACATATTTTTAGAAACTGGGGAAGTATACCTAAAAACTTACACTTTCTGCATAACAAAGTAATTCAGAAAGCTTCTTGCTTGAAGGAGGGGAATGATTACTGCATGGTATACTGGACTTTTCTGAAGTCTGGCTTGATGGATTCTTCAGCTTTAAATTGAAGAAACGTGACTTGAATGGAATTGCAGCCTCTGTCTCCATACTTGGAGTTCGAGTTACATTCTGTAGTGAAGTGACACTTTCCTTCTGACAAAACTCTACAACAGCATAAAGACCCTATGCCAAAATCATAAGGAAAAACAGAAGACATCTCAGAGGATATATTTTACATAATATTTCAGTTCAAATTTCCAAATGATTATAATACTAAAAAAGATTTATTGCAAATGATACACTTCTAACACAAGCACTGGTTTTAATCATTATAAGCAGACAAAGAAAAAGAACACCATAAAGTGATATGAGTCAGTAGAAGATGAAAACTGGGACGCCTGGGGGGCTCAGCTGGTTAAGCGTCTGCCTTTGGCTCAGGTCATGATCCTGGGGTCCTGGAATCAAGTCCCACATCGCACTCCTTGCTCAGGAGGGAGCCTGCTTCTCCCTCTGCCTGCCGCTCCCCCTGCTTATGCTCTCTCTCCCTCTCTCTCTCTTTGACAAATAAATAAAATCTTAAAAAAAAAAAAAGCTGAAAACAATGACGAAACAGAAAATGGAAAGGCAAAAAAAAAATCCCCTCCCCCTGGCCTTTATCCCCAAGATAACAGACTACTTAAAAGTATTCAAATAATGGAATCAGTCAGTTATAAATTACTTATAATTCTGTAATAATGCCATAAGGATGTCTATTCTCATAGAAAAAAATCATTAAAGAAATTTAAAGAAAGGTGAAAGATATCAAAAGAGAATCTAACTTTACCATATTTCAAATAACGAATGGGACCTCCACCTTTCAAAAGCATGAATGTTAGACTATTTCCAAATACTTACAAAGCTCTCATAGAAGAAATGATGACTAATAGGTCCATGTTGGGATAAGTATTTCAGAAACTTTTTTTCACTGATTTTATTTGGGCAATGTATTAAAACAGTTCGCTGTGCCTGTTCTCGTCTTTCTTTCTGCACCTCAGAGAATTTCTTTTTGGGAGTCCTGTCTTCAGAGCCTATGAATGAGACAAAAACATTTCCAGCACACACACACACACACACACACACACACACACAGATATAAAATTCAAAGCATATTTTGATAAGGTATATAAAGATTTTATAGCTGACTAAAACCACTGAATCGAAATCTTATCTTCTTTCTTCTTTACCTATATAAGAATGAAGCTATACTATTTTCGATTTTCATTTAATCATTCTCCTGTAACTATCATTAATATTGTCCACTTTCCCGGTTTTGATTTACTGTATTCAATGCATAGCACTGAAAAGAGAGAGAGCCACAAAATTTTAAAAGCAAAATCAAGAATATAAAATCACTCATGTAACGTCTCCCCAAATACACACATACAAAATCTGTAGAAGCTGTAACATTCCAAAGCCTAAAAGAAATTATTATAAGCCTGAGTGTAACGAGAATGAGTTTAGAACTTTAATGTATTAAAGTAAGTTATCATGATTTTTCTTTGCCATGGGCCTTGATTTGGCTGAAACAATTAACAATGAGTTAGCAAATACCGTGCTGTGTATCACCGGGAAATCAAAGAACTTAAAATCCAGCTGCTACCCATAAAAGTTCATGATAATTTTACTAACAAATTAGAGAGTTATTTCTTTTTTCATCAAAAACCACTCCGGGAGCGCGTGGGTGGCTCAGTTGGCTAAGCGTCTGCCTTCGGCTCAAGTCATGATCTCAGGATCCTGGGATGGAGTCCAGCATCGGGCTCTCTGGTCAGCAGGGAGTCTACTTTTCCCTCTCACTCTCCCTCTGTGCTCGCCCTCCCTACCTCTCTTTCTCTCTCTCTAATAAATAAATAAAATCTTTGGGGAAAAAAAAACAAAACCACTCCAGGGATTGGGGTTTTACAATCACAGCAAATGAAGACAAGAGCTGTGAAAGTCAAGAATTAGATACTCATAATCGATTGACCACAAAGGAGAGATCAGCAACAAAGTATAAGGAAAAAGAAAACCATTCACGTTCTAACAGCGTATTAAAGCCAAATACTGAGTTTTAGCAGCTCATTTTTTCCTCCGATATATTTAACTTCTAGTTGCGAGGCTTAAAAGTGTTTCCAGAAGTCTGGAATGGTGGATTCTAGAGATTATAAACCACCAAACCTGATATCAAAACTCTAAAGAAATTCCAAAGAGATTAAATAGTACAGAAAATAGAATTAATATATGGAAATCGGCAGATGCTTTTAGACTCATCCTCTTTCAAAAGGTTATAAAACTGATGGATCAAGGAATACTACAAACACATTGTACCTTAATTTCAGCGAACTCTAAGACATCCTCACAGACCAGACAGACAAATGTGCATTAATGCCAGTAAGGGCTTGCTGACCCCTAAACTCTGTTCATTAGCACAGACCTAGAGGCAGTCTCTAATGGCACACCACAGAACTCTTGGCCCTGACACAAGTCCAATTTCCAACAACTGATCAAACACATACGGAGTACCTTTCCCACATTCACTGTACGAGGTGCTGAAAATACATCTCTTAAATAGGGGTCCATATCTCCGTTCTGAATGCCAACTCTTTAACATCAATCTCTTATTTCAAGGCCTGATTCCTAAACTAGTCTCATTCACACTACTCTTTCTTTGCCACCAAAGTGATCTTTATAAATCAATCTTTTTAAAAAGTCTTATTTTTCAAACCCTTCAAACCCTTCAGTAGCGTCCCTACTGCATTCAAGATCAAGTCTAAACCTGACGGCACGGGTATAGTCATTGGCATTTTGTCCCACCGCTCCTCTTCAGTGTCAATTTCTACCATTTCCTCCGTTGGCACTGTTCCCTTAAGGTACTCCACACACAATACTACCACATACTGTGAACTTTTAAAATCGTCCTGTCTCTGAGTGGAATGCCCACCTTCTCATTTTCTGCCTTGAAAACTCCCATTCACCCTCCCATAGGTCTGTGAAGACTCCTGACTTTCCAGGGTAGAATTTCCTCCACCTCTGTATTACCTTACTTCGACATCTATGAAAGAAGGTAGTTCATGGTGTTGTATTTACTTAACAATATGGAAAAATATCTGTCTTCCATACTGAGGACAGAGACTATGATTATTCACTTTGATCTCAGTCTATTGACAGTCCTTCCAATTTGTTCCTATTTCCTTTTTTTTTTTTTTTGATACAGGCTCTGTATCAGTATTGATACCCACTTTTCCCTTTGTAATTGCTACCTATATATTCTTGTCTCTGGTTTTTACTGCGTCTAGACTGATGTCTAAGTGCTTACTGTAAAAGGAAAAATTGTTAAATTTTATAAAGTAAAAGTATAAATCCTTCCCTAGTTCTCTATCCCTAATGACACCCAACCATTAAGTTTGGTATTCACGTTTCCAGACATTTTTAAGGCATATGTAAACATATACATTTGTATTTCTCCACAGATAAACATGTTTTACACAATTAAAAATTACTGGAATGATACTATACGTTGTTTTATAATATGCTTCTAAAGACTTAATACTTTGGGGACATCTGTGTTCGTGTAGGTTTACCGCATTATTTAAGTAACTGTGTAAGTATTCTTGTTAATTTATCATAGTTTAGCGAGGCCTCTACAGATAAATATTCAGGTGGTTTTCCTTTCTTCACTACTGCAAACAACACTGCAGTATCATCTGCACACAATGTCTTTCCCCTTTTATGCAAGTATATCCCTGCAGTTGATCACTAGGGAAGAGGAGAGACTGAATTTAAGATTGAGAGAGAAGTCTGATAAAAGATGAAGAAACGTGCTTGAGAAGACGGGAGAGGTAGAATCCAAAGTATTAACAGTTCTGGCCTTGAACCCAGTAGGTAAGAATGATGAGGACAAGACAAAGTTGTGAAGGAGGGGTAAAAAAATTCAGGTAGTTTATTATCTCACAAAAGGCTTATCAAATCTACAAATGACACAAAGTTGAGAGTAAAAAGTAGTGAGTGCTAATATTTTATGACCGACTCAGTTTATGGTATTGATCACATAATCTGGTAAGCATAAACTTAACACAAAAAATAAGACTAAATACTGTCTTGCATTTAAAATTAAAAACAACATAAAGATACAATGACATAATGGGGAAGAGGCCCAGAAGTTTGATTTGATCAAAGCTCAGAATTAGTAAAAGAAAATGTCTTGATTTCTGGGATATGGATAGGGAGAGAGTAAACATATATAAAACTCCAAACTTTATTAAAACAAATGTTTTCAAAAATCCAAATTCAAGGGATAACAGCACTTCTTTACTATTAACTGGCCAGGCCATATATGCAGTATATGTTCTACTCTGGACATAATGGATATGAAGGATATTGAAGAACCAGAAAGGGGCGCCTGGGTGGCTCAGTCGGTTAAGCGTCTGTCTTTGGCTCAAGTCATGATCTCAGGGTCCTGGGATCAAGTCCCACATGGGGCTCTCTGCTCAATGGGGAGCCTGCTTCTCCCTCTCCTGTTCCCCCTGCTGTGTGCATGCTGTCTCTCTCTCTGTCAAATAAATAAATAAAACCTAAAAAAAAAAAGAAAAGAAACAGAAAACATCTGGAGAGGTGTAGTAAAAGATCTAGAAACTGACAGAGAATTACTGTAAATAAAGGGGGATTTACAGTCTGGAAAAAAACTAATGAAAACCCAAATGCTGTCTTCAGATATAATGGTGAGCCCTCCATTCGTGCAGCACTTCAGTTTTCCAAGCACCTTCACATATACACTCTATTTCGAATCTCACAATAATCTTTGGGATAGAGTGGGTCTCGTAACTGGTTAAAAAAAAAAAAAAAAAAACAACCAAACATCTAATAAGCTACGTAGCCACCTATAAAATTAATCTGTTGTCTGACTGCCTAGCATCTGTCCCCCTTGTTCGAGTAACAACACATCCCTACTTGTAGAAAACCACTGCATGAAGTTGTAGGGGGGTGGTCAATACAGTTATCCTACCTGTGACACTGACCCTCACCCCATTAGAGAGGCTAAGATTATCAGACCATTTTGGATAGCTCCTCTGGGTCCAAAGCATGGGGGGTGTGATCAACCAAAACTTCTTTCTTCAAATTCTACAAATTCAGGTAAAAGATGAATTATTCTTCCTTCTGGAGAAGGCTACAAGCATGTAAACATGAAGCTGCTGTGGCCATGCCTCCATGTAGAAGAACCTGAGATAAGGAGGCCACCAAACAGCTGAGGAAAACAATACCCCACACTGGCCATATCCACCCAGCTGACCCTAACCCATCTAGCTCTCTCTGAAGTTTGGTTACACAGGTTGGTATGTCCTCTCCCATCTACTTAAGCTAATTCAAGTTAGCTTCTGTCACCTGCACCCCAAAGAGTGCTGAATAATACACTGCATATTCTTACTCTTAAAATCGGGGTTCTAGGGATGCCTGGGTGGCTCAGTTGGTTAAGCATCTGCCTTCAGCTCTGGTCATGATCCCGGGGTCCTGGGACTGAGTCCCGCATAGGGCTCCTTGCTCGGCAGGGAGCCTGCTTCTCCCTCTGCTTATGTGCTCCCTCTCCGACAAATAAATAATCTTAAAAGAAAAAAAAAAATCGGGGTTCTTTTCCACTACTCAAATGAAAGCTATGTCAAAGCTAAGCTTATTTAGCTCACTACAAACATTTCCCAACCATTAGAGCCTGACCAAAAAATGGATTTGGCTGATTTATGAAATAGTGTGTTCCTTGTTACTAGAAAAATTACTAAAAATGTTTTCCAACAAGTTCTCACACTAAATGGAAACCTCAATTGGAAATGTCTCAAGTTCCTTTCAATTATAAAATGTTATGCTTCTGAGTATAAAGTGCAGTTACCTTCTTCTCTTTTTAAAAATGGAAAAGAGGGGCGCCTGGGTGGCACAGCGGTTAAGCGTCTGCCTTCGGCTCAGGGCGTGATCCCGGCGTTCTGGGATCGAGCCCCACATCAGGCTCTTCCACTATGAGCCTGCTTCTTCCTCTCCCACTCCCCCTGCTTGTGTTCCCTCTCTCGCTGGCTGTCTCTATCTCTGTCAAATAAATAAATAAAATCTTCAAAAAATAAAAAATAAAAAAATAAAATAAAAATAGAAAAGAAATTCATAGGAAGATTTTATTAGGCACCACAAGAGTCTCTGAATATTTAGCCAGTTATGATACAAAATGAAACACATTTCCTAAGAAAAACAACAAAGCTGTATGAAATGAAGAGTATAGTCTTGGAATCGGGTTCTTTCCTTACCTACTTAATAGATGGGTAAGTTTTAACTAGCCACTTGGACTAGCCTGTTTCCTCATCTATAAACTGCAGTAGTAACTCCTTCCATACCAACTTTACAGAGTTTTAGTTCTCAAAGAGCATAAGAAAAAACTCCCAAATCTAAACCACTATACAGATGTTAAATTACAATAGCTTCTTTGACAGAATCCTTACTCAAATTTTCAGTTACTTGAGAATTTTTAACAGAAGCAGCTTCTACCAAATACAATCCAATCAGTATGTCAATGAAATGTCATATCAAGTAACAATTCTCACTCCCTGTCGATATGAACCTTTATTTATACAGTCTGATGAGAACAGCAATCCTACCATTTATTTTAGGGGGAAACATTTTACTTGTTTAGCCTACTATAAAAATATTCCCAGAAAATAATTTCATCTCTTAAAACTATAGCCCCAAGAAATGGCAGAAATCAACATTTTGCTAAGAAACTCGATTCGGGGTCTAAATGAACTCAGCTACGTAACTCTGCACAAGTTACTTAGCTCTTTGAGCCTCTCTGTACACCTGTTAAGTGGAGACAGTTGATACACTCTGCTAGATTGTTTTTAAAATTGTAAATAAGATACACGCAGCTCTTGGTCAGAAAAGAGGTTCGATAATAGTGGGTTTCTCAAAACGCAAAGAGGCATATAAATTTAGAACGTCTGCGGGGCAGCAGCCTGCTCCGGTGAATACAAATCTGTTACCAGGTTACTAAAATGGCCAAAAGAATAAAGCAAAAGGTAGTAATTTCCACAGTCAGAACACTACATTTGGGAGCCACGAATACTGTTATTCATTAACGCTACACTATACTCGTCCTTCACCAACAACGTGTAAAATCAGATATATTTGTAAATGAAGCAACTGATTGATGTGTGGCATCACTGTTTTCATTGGGAACGTCGTTTTGCCAAATTATAAAATATCAGCATGCCGTTCTCTTGGACTGTACCTCACAAACATTTAAATACTTCCATTACTGTAGACACAGGTGTCCTCAAAAACATATCACACACCTCACTACCACCATGAGCAAGGGGCGGCCCTGCGTTCCCCTAATTAGGTTAGAGGAGGACGGGACAGAGCCTCACCCTACTGCCAAAGGCTCCACCGGGGTACGCACAAGCCACGCGCTCGCCCACGATCCCAGTGTCTTCCCCCTTCCCTCGCCCGCGGTAGGTCGCGGATACAGAGCAAACCGAGAACAGGGCGCCATCACCTGTCTCCACGCTCCTGGAGGACTGCTCTTCTCTCTTAGCGTCTGCGGCCACAGTTCCTGGGCAACTGAGAAGCCTGTGGGTAGGACGGAGGACTTGACTTCTCTGAGCACATAGGGGTAAACGGGCCAACATCCCCACGCCGCGAGCCGCCATTGTCAAAGTAACAGAAGCAGGAAGACGAAAGGGCACGGACTCCCGCGCGTGCGCGCTGAAGCGAAAGGAATGGGAAGCCTAGAGGGTCAAACTAGGCTAAAGCTGCCCGACTAAAGATGCCTTTGCTTTCTGAACTGTTTCCTTTCCTCTCTCCCACAGTTCTCTAAAAGACCCCGCACTTTACATCAAAAACCAGAGATGTACTGTATTGTGACTAACATAATATAATAAAAAAATATTATTATAAGAAAAAAAAAAAAAGACCCCGCTGTAGAACGGCCCACCACCTGCTCTTTAAAATAGTCATGAAAATAGAACCAGAGAGTAAGGTCATGAGGAAGGAGCACTGACTTGGAGAGTATAATAAATAACACTCTTTCTTTAACAGACGCTGTTGTGCTCTACATATTTTGTGCTCTACATACAACCCTGTGAGATAGGAACGATTATTATCTCCATTTACTTACGGGGAGATTAGGACATACTGAAGTTAAGTAACATTTCTGAAGTTATACAGCCAGTCGGGAGCAAAGATGGGAGTTAAACCTTTATCTGGCACAAAGTTTTTCTTTTTTTCTTTGTAACAAGTTTATTGAGATTTAGTTCACATACTACACAGTTCACCCCTTTTGGTGTACCATTCAATGGTTGTTGGTATATTTACAAAGTTGCACAACAATCACCATAATCATTTTTAGAACATTTTCATCACCTCCAAAAGAAACCTCCTGCCCATTAGATATCACTCCCCCAATCACCACACTCCTCCCAGCCCTGAACAACCACTTATCTCCTTTTTGTCTCTGTGCTGTTGCCTATTCTAGACATTTCATATAAATACAATCATGAAACAAGTGGTTTTTGTGATTGGCTTCATTCACTGGATGTAATATTTTCAAGGTTCTTCCATGTTGTGTAATCTATTAGTACTTCATTCTTTTTTGCAACCAAAAATAACATTCCATTACATGGTGTTAAAAAGATAAATTGAGGCATATTAAAAATTTTAACAGATTATTTGAGCAAAAAATCAATTCAAATCAGGCAACATCCAATCTAGCAGACAGAAAGGACTATTATAGCCTGAAGGGAATACTTGAAAATAAAAACAAAAGACTTTTATAGGCAGAGGAAAGCAGGAACAAGGAAGTTATACTAAGCAAAAGCATTGATTATTGCAAAGTTACTTTCCTTTAGGGGATGTCCCAGCTCCATCAGGCAAATTAATTAACTAGTGCTGATCAGGTGATTCCTGATTACTGGCTTAAGATTCCATTTCTGGGACAGTTGAAACTAATTAAGTCTTGGTTTGGTTACATGGGTTTATATAAGGGACTCTGTTTTGTTTTGGGCCTGTTGTCTTATTTTCAACAATGAATATGCCACATATGGTTATCCATTCTAGTGTTTCTACCTTTCGGCTATTATAAATAATGCTACTATGAACATTCATGTATCAGTTTTTTTGTGAAAATATGTTTTCACTTCTCTTGGGCGTATACCTATGAGTGGAAGTACTGGGCCATATGGTAACTCTGTGTTTAATCTTTCTAGGAAATGTCGGGCTATTTTCCAAAACAGCTGCACCATTTTCATTCTCACTAGCAGTGTAAGAAGTTTCCAATTTCTGCAAATTCTTGCCAATACTTGTTATTTTCTGTTGTTTTTTTTAAATAGCCACACTAATGGGTATGAGTAGTATCTCACTTTTGATTTGCATTTGATGAATGATGAGCTATTTTCATGTGATTATTGGTCATCTGTGTATTTGAAGAAATATCTATTCAGATCCTTCACCTATTTTTAATTGGATTATTTTTACTACAGTTTTAAAGTTTTTTATATATTCTGGGTATAAGTCCTTAACAGATATATGATTTGCAAACACTTGATCCTATTCTATGGGCTGAACTTCACTTTTTTTGATGGTGTCCTTTGAAACATCAAAGTTAATTTTGATGAGATCTAAGTTATTTTTTTCTCTTGTTGCTCGTGTTTTAGTGTCATATCTAGGAAACTTTGCCTAACCTGAGGTTGCGAAGATTTACCCTTATGTTTGCTTCTAAGATTTTAATATTTTTAGCTCTTACATTTAGGTCTTTGATCAATTTTGAGTAAATTTTTATATATGGTATGAGATAGGTGTCTAATTTCATGGTTTTGCTTGTGGATATTCAATTTGTCCCAGTACTATTTGTTTAGAAGACTCTACTTTGCCCATTAAATGGTATTGGCATATTTGTTGATGTCAGTTGAACATAGATTCCTGGGATTATTTCTGAATTCTCAATTCTATTTCATTGATCTATATGTCTATCCTTATACCAGTACCACATTATCTTCATCGATGTAGCTTTGTAGTAAGTTTTAAAACCAGAAGTATGAGTTTGCCAAACTTGTTCTTCTTTACCAAGATTATTTTGGCTACATCAGGTCTCTAGATTTCCATATGAATTTACGATCAGCTTTTCAGTTGCTGCCAAAAAGGCAGCTGAGATTTTGATAGAAATTGTGTTGAATCTGTAGATCAGTTTCAGGAGTATTGTCATCTTAACAACATTAAATCTAAAACATGAACACGGAAGGCCCTTCTATTTATTTAGATCTCCTTTAATTTCTTTCAACAATGTTTTCCCGTTTTCGGTGTATGAATCTTACACTTATTAAATTTATTTCTAAGTATTTTATTCTTTATGATGCTATTATAAATGAAATTGCTTTCTTAATTTCGTTTATGGATTATTCATTGCAAGTAGATAAAACATTCAATAGAATGTCCATTGCAGTTGAAACACAATTGATTTTTGCATGTTAATAGTGTATCCAATAACCTTGATAACTCAGTTTTAGTTCTAATAGTTTTTTTGTAGTTGCATTAGATTTTTCTATATATAAGTTCATGCCATCTGCATGAGAGATAGTTTTACTTCTTCCTTTACACTTTGGAAGCTTTTATTTCATTTTCTTACCTAATTACTCTGGTTAGAAACTCCAGTGCAATGTTGAATAGAGGTGGTGAGAATGCACACCCTGCAATTGTTCCTGTTCTTAGTGGAAAAGCGTCCAGTCTTCTCTTATAGTTTATGATGTTAGTTGTGGGTGTTTTGTAGATACCTTTTACCAGGTCGAAGAAGTTCCCTTCCCTTACTGTTTGTTAAGCATTTTTAGCATGAAAGGGTGTTAGATTGTTTTTTTGTTTTGTTCTGTTTTCTCCTGCATCTATCAAGATGAGCTTAGGCTTTTGTCTTACATTCATTTAATATAGTATATTACATTAATTAATCTTCAGGTGTTAAACCAATCTTGCATTCCTGCAATAATCCCACTGGTCATGGTGTATAATCCTTTTTATAGGTTGCTGCATTCAGCTTACCTATATTTTTGCTTTAACCTCTTAACTGCTTTCTACCGTGCTCCATATAGTCTATTCTTAGCCCTCTGCCTCCAGTCTTCTGATCATGCCATTCTTTCAAAACATTCCAGGGACTTCTTTCCCTCTCCAGAGTAAAAGCTAAAATCTTACAAGATCTGATTTGAATGAGCCTCCCAATTCTTCTAGAACACATTTCCTGGCACTCTCGACCTCATCTACTCTGCTTTTCCTATACTAGTCTCCTTGATATTTCTTAGAAATCCAAGAAAATTTGCACCTCAGGACATTTGCACTTGCCGTATTCTCTTCCTTGGTTGTTTTTCCCCCATAGGGCTTATTCCCTTACTTCCTTTAGGTCTCTGTTCAAATGTTGCCTCAAGAGAAGCATTTTTTGATCACCTTATAAAATAACAATGTTTTACCCCAAGGATGGCACAGTATTCCCCATTCTCTTTACCTGCTCTTTCTTGATAGCATATTTTACCATCTGACATTCCATATATGTTTCTATGCTTGCTTTGATTACTGTCTTTCCTCGAGTACAGCATAAGCGCAAGTAAATATATTTATATATTTATTGGACAAGTATTATTGATTTATTACTATGGGCAATGTTCTAAGTGCTGGAGATAAAATGAAAAAACAAAAACAGATGAAATCCCTGCCCTTATGGAGCTTATCTTTTAGTAGGGAGAGACATTCAATAAACAAATATAATTAAAATATGGAGTATGTCAGTAGCAATAATTACAATAGAGAAGGATTTTGCAAGAAATACGGAGGTCACTAATACTGTTGGTAAAAGCAGTTTTAACAGAAGATGGATATGAAAACCCAATTGGAATGGGTTCAAGTATGAATGAGAGGAGAAAAATTAAAAGAGATGATACAGAAAATTATTCTAGGGACCTTACTACTAAGGTGAATAGAGAAACG
Source organism: Ursus arctos (assembly GCF_023065955.2). Taxonomy (NCBI): domain Eukaryota; kingdom Metazoa; phylum Chordata; class Mammalia; order Carnivora; family Ursidae; genus Ursus; species Ursus arctos. Next base: position 8,927,646 of record NW_026622986.1, read on the forward strand.
GGATATGAAGAAATAGCATATTTATACGTTGATCCAAACAGTTCCAATAGAGATAGAAAATAGATATTACGGGGAAGAGGTAAGATGGTGGAGGAGTAGGGGACCCCTTTTTCAGCCGGTCCCCCGAGTCGAGCTGGATAGGTACCAGACCAGCCTGAACATCCACGGAATCAGCCTGAGACGCAGGAAGATACATCTGGATCTCTACAAATGAACATCTCCAGCGCTGAGTATTGAGGTACAAAGCGGGGAGCTGTGAAACCACGCACAGATATCGGAAGATAAACGGAAGGGGGAGGGAGCCGCCACGTTTGGGTGCCGGGAAGCGGTAGCCACCTGCACGGGGGAGCTGGCGGGCTCGCGGACCAGCACGCAAGAGAGCGGACTGAGACCGTGAGCCGGGAGCCCGCGCCACCAGACTGAGGGCCAGAGCTTCAGAGCATGCGGGGCGGGGTAGCTGGCAGCTGGCGGCAGGCGGTGTTAGAAACACAAAGGACAGAGACGCGCCGGCCCTGGAAGTGAGGGCTGGGACGCTGGGTGTGGGGCGCACATCCCGGGACGCTGCAGGGTTGAGCAGCACCAACAGTAACAGAGTTAAAGTGGCCAGAACATCAGTGGAGAACGGTCCTCGATCGCTCTGTTCTGAGACAGAGGCTGAGATTCAGCCACTGCTGCTCTGACTCTCAGAAGAGGCACAGCAAACCGCCAGGGAAAGCTGCCAGAGAACAAAAGCGTGGAAATACTGGCTCAGAGAGTGCCCATCCCCATCCCCCCTCGCAGGGGACACGGAGACTCTACCCAAACAGGGTTGCCTGTGTATCGGCGCAGCAGGCCTCTCCCCCAGAAGGCAGGCTGAAAAATCAAGAAGCCCACATCCCTAAGATCCTTATAGAACAAGTGTGCACTGCCTGGGTCCCAGTCAATAATTTGGGCTCTGGACAACCCCACAACCTCTCCTCATGAGAATGATGAGAAGGAGAAATCCCCCCCAACAAAGAAGAGACCATGAGTCTGTGGCCTCTGCCACAGAACTAATGGATATGGATATAACCAAATTATCAGAAATGGAATTCAGAGTAACAATGGTCAAGATGATGTGTAGACTTGAAAAGAATATTAATGAAAATGTTAATGAGAATATAGAATCTCTAAGGGCAGAAATGGGAGCAAATCTGGCAGAAATTAAAAATTCTATGAATCAAATGCAGTCAAAACTAGAGGCTCTGATGGCCAGGGTGAATGAGGCAGAAGAACGTATTGGCAAACTGGAGGATGGGTTAGTAGAAGAGAAAGCTAAAATAGAAACTGGGCTTAAAAAAATCCAATCTCAAGAATGTAGGTTACAGGAGATTACTGACTCATTGAAACGTTCCAATGTCAGAATCATCGGCATCACAAGGGGGTGGAGAAAAACAGAGGTCTAGAAGAGATATTTGAACAAATTGTAGCTGAAAACTTCCCTAATCTAGTGAGGGAAACAAGCATTCGTGTCCAAGAGGCAGAGAGGACCCCTCCCAAGCTCAACCATGACAAACCTACGCCACGTCACGTCATAGTGCAATTCGCAAATATTAGATCCAAGGATACAGTATTGAAAGTGGCCAGGGCAAAGAAATTTCTCACGTCCCAAGGCAAAGGCATCAGAATTACGTCAGACCTGTCTACACAGACCTGGAATGAGAGAAACGGTTGGGGGGGGGCATTTTTAAAGCTCTTTCAGAGAAAAACATCCAGCCAAGGATCCTTTATCCAGCAAGGCTGTCATTCAGAATTGATGGAGAGATAAAGACCTTCCAGAATCGCCAGTCATTGACCTATTTCATAACCATGAAACCAGCCCTACAGGAGATTTTAAGGGGGGTTCTATAAAAGTAAAAAGGCCCCAAGAGTGATACAGAACAGAAAGTCACAATCTATAGAAACAAAGACTTTACTGGCAACATGGCATCATTAAAATCATATCTCTCAATAATCAGTCTCAATGTAAATGGCCTAAATGCTCCCATAAACGCCACAGGGTTGCAGATTGGATAAAAAGACATGACCCATCCATTTGCTGTCTACAAGAGACTCATTTTGAACCTAGAGATACATTCAGACTGAAAGTAAAGGGATGGAATACCATCTTTCACGCCAATGGACCTCAAAAGAAAGCTGGGGTAGCAATTCTCATATCAGACAGATTGGATTTTAAACTAAAGACTATAGTTAGAGACACAGAAGGGCACTATATTATTCTTAAAGGATATATCCAACAAGTGGATATGACAATTATAAATATCTATGCCCCCAACAGGGGAGCAGCAAGATACACAAGCCAACTCTAAACCACAATAAAGAGACATATAGATAAAAATACACTAATAATAGGAGACCTCAACACTCCACTATCAGCAATAGACAGACCACCTAAGCAAGAAATCAGCAAAGAAACAAGAGCTTTGAATGCCATACTAGACCAGTTGGACCTCATAGATATATATAGAACACTACACCCCAGAACCAAAGAATATTCATTCTATTCTAATGCCAGTGGAACATTCTCAAGAATAGACCATGTTCGGGGTCACAAAACAGGTCTCAACCGATACCAAAAGACTGAAATTATCCCTGCATATTCTCAGACCACAACGCTTTGAAATTGGAAGTCAACCACAAGGAAAAATTTGGAAGAAACTCAAACACTTGGAGACTAAGAACCGTCCTGCTCAAGAATGACTCGATAAACCAGGAAATCAAAATTCAATTTAAACAATTTATGGAGACCAACGAGAATGAAAACACAACGGTCCAAAACCTATGGGATACTGCAAAGGCAGTCCTAAGGGGAAAATACATAGCCATCCAAGCCTCACTCAAAAGAGTAGAAAAATCTAAAATGCAGTTTTTATATTCTCACCTCAAGAAGCTGGAACAGCAAGAGAGGGACAGGCCTAATCCATGCACGAGGAAGCAGTTGACCAAGATTAGAGCAGAAATCAATGAACTAGAAACCAGGAGTACAGTAGAGCAGATCAACAGAATTAGAAGCTGGTTCTTTGAAATATAAATAAAATTGACAGACCACTGGCAAGACTTATCCAAAAGAATAGAGAAAGGACCCAAATTAATAAAATTATGAATGAAAAGGTAGACGTCACAACCAACACCAATGAAATTGGAAGGATTATTAGAAACTTTTATCAACAGCTTTATGCCAATAAATTAAGCAATCTGGAAGAGATGGAGGACTTCCTGGAACCTATAAACTACCAAGATTGAAACAGGAAGAAATTGATTTTTTAAACAGGCCAATTAATTTTGAAGAGATTGAAACAGTGATAAAAAACCTTCCAAAAAACAAAACTCCAGGACTGGACGGTTTTCCTGGGGAATTCTACCAAACATTCAAAGAAGAAATAATACCTATTCTCCTAAAGTTATTTCAAAAAATAAAAACAGAAGGAAAGCTACCAAACTCATTCTATGAGGCCAATATTACCTTGATCTCCAAACCAGGCAAAGACCCCATCAAAAAGGAGAATTACAGACCGATTTCCCTAATGAATATGGATGCCAAAATTCTCAACAAGATCCTGGCTAATAGAATCCAACAGTACATTAAAAGGATTATCCATCATGACCAAGTGGGATTCATCCCTGGGATGCAAGGGTGGTTCAACATTCACAAATTGATCGGTGTCATAGATTTTATCCAGAAGGAAAAAGGCAAAAATCATATGATTCTCTCAATAGATGCAGAAAAAGCATTTGACAAAATACAGCATCCTTTCCTGATTAAAATCCTTCAAAGTGTAGGGATAGAGGGTACATTCCTCAATCTCATAAAAACCATCTATGAAAAGCCTACAGCAAATATTCTCAATGGGGAAAAGCTGGAAGCCTTTCCCTTAAGATCAGGAACACGACAAGGATTCCCACTCTCACCATTATTATTCAACACAGTACTAGAAGTCCTTGCAACAGCAATCAGACAACAAAAAGGGATAAAAGATATCCAAATCGGCAAAGAAGAAGTCAAACTGTCTCTCTTCGCAGATGACATGATACTCTATATGGAAAACCCAAAAGAATCCACTCCCAAACTATTAGAAGTTATAGAGCAATTCAGTAATGTGGCAGGATACAAAATCAATGCTCAGAAAGCAGTTGCATTTCTATACACGAATAATGAGACTTAAGAAAGAGAAATTAGGGAATCCATCCCATTTACAATAGCACCAAAAATCATACGTTACCTTGGAATTAACTTAACCAGAGACGTAAAGGACCTATATTCTAGAAACTATAAATCACTCTTGAAAGACATTGAAGAAGACACAAAAAGATGGAAAAATATTCCATGCTCATGGATCGGAAGAGTTAACATAGTTCAAATGTCCATGCTACCCAGAGCAATCTACACTTTCAATGCTATCCCGATCAAAATACCGAGGACATTTTTCAAAGAACTGGAACAAATAGTCCTTAAATTTGTATGGAACCAGAAAAGGCCCCGAATCTCCAAGGAACTGTTGAAAAGGAAAAACAAAGCTGGGGGCATCACAATGCCGGATTTCGAGCTGTACTACAAAGCTGTGATCACAAAGACAGCATGGTACTGGCACAAAAACAGACACATAGACCAGTGGAACAGAATAGAGAACCCAGAAATGGACCCTCAGCTCTTTGGGCAACTAATCTTTGATAAAGCAGGAAAAAACATCCGGTGGAAAAAAGACAGTCTCTTCAATAAATCATGCTGGGAAAATTGGACAGCTGCATGAAAAAGAATGAAACTTGACCACTCTCTCACACCATACACAAAGATAAACTCCAAATGGAGGAAAGACCTCGATGTGAGACAGGAATCCATCAAAATTCTAGAGGAGAACATAGGCAGCAACCTCTACGACATCGGCCAAAGCAACCTTTTTCATGACACATCTCCAAAGGCAAGAGAAACAAAAGATAAAATGAACTTGTGGGACTTCATCAAGATAAAAAGCTTCTGCACAGCCAAGGAAACAGTCAAAAAAAACTAAGAGGCAGACCACGGAGTGGGAGAATATATTTGCAAATGACACTACAGATAAAAGACTGGTATCCAAGATCTACAAAGAACTTCTCAAACTCAATAAGCGAGAAACAAATAAACAAATCCTAAAATGGGCAGAAGATATGAACAGACACTTTTCCAATGAAGACATACAAATGGCTAACAGACACATGAAAAAATGTTCAAAATCATTAGCCATCAGGGAAATTCAAATCAAAACCACACTAAGATACCACCTTACGCCAGTTAGAATGGCAAAAATTGACAAGGCAAGAAACAACAATTGCTGGAGAGGATGTGGAGAAAGGGGATCCCTCCTCCATTGTTGGTGGGAATGCAAGTTGGTACAGCCACTCTGGAAAACAGTGTGGAGGTCCCTTAAAAAGTTAAAAATTGAGCTATCCTATGATCCAACCATTGCACTACTGGGTATTTACCCCAAAGATACAGACGTAGTGAAGAGAAGGGCCATATGCACCCCAATGTTCATAGCAGCATTGTCCACAATAGCTAAATCGTGGAAGGAGCCGAGATGCCCTTCAACAGATGACTGGATTAAGAAGTTGTGGTCTGTATATACAATGGAATATTACTCAGCTATCAAAAAGAACGATTTCTCAACATTTGCTGCAACATGGATGGCACTGGAGGAGATAATGCTAAGTGAAATAAGTCAAGCAGAGAAAGACAATTATCATATGGTTTCTCTCATCTATGGAACATAAGAACTAGGAAGATCGGTAGGGGAAGAAAGGGATAAAGAATGGGGGGCAATCAGAAGGAGGAATGAAGCATGAGAGACTATGGACTCTGGGAAACAAACTGAGGGCTTCAGAGGGGAGGGGGGTGGGGGAATGGGATAGACCGGTGATGGGTAGTAAGGAGGGCATGTATTGCATGGTGCACTGGGTGTTATACGCAACTAATGAATCATTGAACTTTACATCGGAAACCGGGGATGTACTGTATGGTGACTAACATAATATAATAAAAAAACATTAAAAAAAAAAAGAAAATAGATATTATGGGAGACAGAAAATTGCCGAGCTGTGTCCTTTAGTAGTTTTTGAGAGAGGATGTAGTCTAGTTCCCAAGTGAAGGACTGGACTAGGAATATGGACTATATGGAGATGCTGTAGGTAAGTGGTATGTTTGTTAAATGAATGATTCACTGTTAATCATAATAGTAAAGTACTTGCCCCAGGAAATTCCAGCAAGTGGCCTCGCATCATGGGGCTTTCCCTGATCTCCTTTGTGAACTGAGATCATCTTTGTATGTAATATAGCCAACTAGGTTACAATCCACAATATTAAATTTGGATTCAAGTTCTGTCTTGTTCTCATTTTCTGAAGGCTGGTGCAACAATTCTTTTACTTGGAAGCATTTTAATGTGATGTATCAGAAAACCAACTCAAATTGTGTAAGTTTAAAAAACACATTCATGACTTGTATCCAACATTTGCACTTCTAGGAATTTACCCTATAGATACACTTGCACAAGTGTGCAAGGTTATATACACAAGGAGGTTCACTGCAGCATTAATTGTAAAACCAAAAAATGGAAATAACTCCAACGTCAATCCTTGGTTACGTCAACTAGGACAGATATACCATGAAACTCTCTTCCTTTATTACAAAGAGTGAATAACTTTGTCTAGAGGATACCTCTGGAATGAAAAGACTTCAAATTTTTACATCATAGAATTCTAATTATATACAATTTTTTACAACAAGCATGTGTCAATATATTAACTTCACCATTTAAAAAAAAACCATATAGGACACCTTAAAGATATGGTAATGTTTTATTTTATTTTTTTAAAAGATCTTATTTATTTATTTGACAGAGATAGCCAGCGAGAGAGGGAACACAAGCAGGGGGAGTGGAAGAGGAAGAAGCAGGCTCATAGCGGATGAGCCTGATGTGGGGCTCGATCCCATAATGCCGGGATCACGCCCTGAGCCGAAGGCAGGCGCTTAACCGCTGTGCCACCCAGGCGCCCCCTATTTTTTAATCTGTGTGGTGGGGCCACGGGTGTTCCTTGTATTAGAATTCGTCTTACCATACACATATTTGTAAATACCATTTTGTATCTATTCAATATTTAATAAAAAGTTATACCCATGTTATCTGATTATTTTCTTGTTGGTGATTTCTCTTTTGAAAAGGCTATTGCAGGGGCGCCTGGGTGGTACAGTCGTTGAGTTTCGATTTCTAGACTTCGGGACTGTGGCGCAATACATTTCTGTCATTTTAAGCCACTTCATTGGTGCCATTTTGCTAAAAGCAGGACTAGCAAACTAATAAGCCTGCCTTATATTTATAGTTATTATCAATATTATTGTGACATCAGACCATAGTCATCAATCAGATTCAACGTATTTCACACCACGAAACCAACAGACCCATCTCTCATTTGAGAGATCCTGTGAAATACAGCATTGGAAATGTCTGGAGGGACACTCTCCAAACTGTCAGCAGTGACAGTTCCCTACGAGGAGGGAAATCAGAAGCTTAGGTGCCTAGAAATGAGGGACTTTTAACATAGGGCCATCCTAAAAAAAACCAACAGATATTTGTTGCATCGTCAAGAAGAAAAAAGAATCCTATGCAGATTGGGAAGCCAACAGGAAAAGAGCAAAAAATTGTGTGTACATTTCACACGCTACTGAAATACTTACTATAAGTTAAGCTAGTGATAAAAAATGAACATGTGTGATTTAGGGCTCAGAGACCATATATATAGTTTGCAACAGTGTAATTATTGAAACATTCTCTTTTACTCTCAAAAGTGTTCCAGTTGGACGATAAATTATGTGGTTACCTTACTCATGTCTTTTCAGATCCTGGTTTCCTGTTCGAGTCACCAAGAAGGATTTTCATGTTCAAAGCCAAGTATATCAGCTAAGAACAGCTCAGCAAGCAGAGGTGCCGGGGAAAATTTTACTAGCAGAGAAAAGCAAACTCAGAAGCACTGGAACTTTTGAAAGGTATTCACCAATGCAATTTTTCAATTGCTGTGAAATTATCTTTTATCTTTAGGAACAAGGAAAATTTGCATTCTCTACAATATTTATGTATTTGAAACAGTAGAAAAATAATGCTTTTCTCACTATACAGTTGAATTACTTTACTTTTCCTTTCCAATCAACTTTGAGTAAAATTGGATTGGCAATCCAATGGTTCTGATGTTCTCCTCCCTTCCCCAAATGCCCGAGATTCCTGGCCTCTCATCTGAGAGGTACAGCTCTAATGCTGGAGACTTTTTGAGCTCCTTTATTAAATGCCTGGGTGTTCAGAGGAAGACGTAACTGAACGTTTTCACTGCTTTCTAGTGCAATCACATCATCTAATAAGGGGAGACCCCTGTGGGGAAATGGCCCTTAGTAAATGAAGTGATTGACTTTGCCCAACCTTTCATTTCACATTAGCGAAGAAAACTCACAAACCCCTTTCACTTGCTTTAGACTAATCCATGTAGAAAGACTGACTTAGTTACGAGGTAAACAGAGATATATATTTTTATTCATTTCATTCATTCATTCATTCATTCATTCATTCATTCATTCCGAAGAGCACATCTCATAGCTCTGCACCTCCAGGCTCAGCCTAGCGCCTAGCGCCTGGCACAAGGGCAATCCCTGAATATGAACTGAAGATCAGTGAAAAGAGCACTGTCCTGGGAGTCAGGAGGCTGCATTCTAGTCCTACCTCTACCAGGAATCTGCTCTGGTGTCCTTAAGGAAAAGAATTCAACATCTTGCTTTTGTCCCTTGTGTCTGCTAAACTGCAGAAAGAGGAACATGGGATCTTCTGTTTCATCATAGCACAAAGACTTAGAATTCAGTTAAGATCTATTTCCTTAAAATTATGTGCCAGTACTTAAGGTTATACAAGACTTACATCAGGAGTTTCTTGGGGTGCCTGGGTGGGTTCAGTGGGCGTCGGACTCTTGATTTTGGCTCAGGTCATGATCTCAGGGTCCTGAGATCGAGCCCCACATCCAGCTCTGTGCTGAGTGTGGAGCCTGCTTGAGATTCCCTCTCTTCCTCTCCCTCTGCCCCTCCCCCTGCTTGTGCACTCTCACTCACAAAACAAAACAAAACAAAAATAATAAAAAAAACAAAGAGTTTCTTATAGCAAGTGTTTCCGCCCGCATGGAGTCCATTCTCTGCTGAGGAAAACAGACTAGTCAGTCGATTACTTCAGCCTACAGTAAATGCTAAAAAGTGTAAAGAAGTAGAAAGCAGATGTTCCCCAAAAGGTATGGTGCGGTGAAGAGGGAAGAAGGGAGCCAGTGTAACTGACGAGAGTGGTAAACACTCAGCACACCACTCAAGGTTGTGAGCAATTTGATAGCAGGGACTGTGACTTATTCATCCTGTTTCTCCTGCAGTAAGAACATAGTAGGTTCGCAATTCATTGAATCATGAACAAAAAAATTTTAAACACACTTGTGCTAACAAAGGATGTATATTCATAAGCTTGCCTGTTGCTTTTCATTTTAACCAATCTGGTTATCCTTTTCTTCCATTTACTCCTTTAAAGAAAACAGACTTTTTATAATTTTACATGCTTTAAAACTTAAAGAATGTATTAATATTCTATCCATTTGGGTTAAGATAGTTTGGACAGGGGGCGCCTGGGTGGCACAGCGGTTAGGCGTCTGCCTTCGGCTCAGGGCGTGATCCCGGCGATCTGGGATCGAGCCCCACATCAGGCTCTTCTGCTATGAGCCTGCTTCTTCCTCTCCCACTCCCCCCTTGTGTTCCCTTTCTCGCTGGCTGTCTCTATCTCTGTCGAATAAATAAATAAAATCTTAAAAAAAAAAAAGATAGTTTGGACAGAGATTAGACTACAGTTACCTTTCTGTTACATGAAACCAGGATTTGCAGTGAAAATTAAAATGTAACTATAGCTGAGTTCCTTTTAAGTACTTAAAGAACAACTTTTTAGAGTGTCCTTCAGATAGTTCCACAATACTTATCAGAACTGCAAATGCATGAAACCTTTGATCCATCAGTTCTACTTTTATAAATGTATTGTATACACTTGCTCGATCTTGGAGCTGCTTTCTTACAGTGAGAGATAACAGCCTAAATGAATGAGGAGGATCTTTATTTACTGATCTGAAACCAAATTGCCAAGTAAAGCAAACAAAGGGTAAGACACTGTATGCACACACACATATGGCTTGTATATATACAAACTATTTCTGGAAGGATACACAAAAAACTGGTAGCTCTGACTGACTTTGGAGATGCAACCAACCGTGGGAAGGGGATTATTTATACCTTTTGGTCCTTTAAATTTTTAAATATTTAAAAACATGTTGTAATTCTGAATTCTATTTTAAAGATTTAAAACACTTTTTAATTAAAAATGTAAAATGCCTTCAGATCTACCCTTTGCTTCAAAGGAGAGAAATTGAATATCTAATTACCAGGGGAGCCGGGGAGAATGACTTTTCATTATCTACATTTTTGCCCCTTTTAAATTTTGTACCATGCATATTTAGGGGAAAGAAACCAAGTACCATAAAACATGTTAGAGCTTCCATATCACTTTTTAATTAAGTGATTAAATAAATTCCTAAAGACAAATTATAGTTAAAAATCATTGGGGCGCCTGGGTGGCACAGCGGTTAAGCGCCAGCCTTCAGCTCAGGGCGTGATCCCGGCGTTATGGGATTGAGCCCCACATCAGGCTCCTCTGCTAGGAGCCTGCTTCTTCCTCTCCCACTCCCCCTGCTTGTGTTCCCTCTCTCGCTGGTTGTCTCTATCTCTGTCGAATAAATAAATAAAATCTTTAAAAAAAAAATCATTTAAACCTTCATAATTATATATTCTAATTTTATTAGAATTCAAGCTGACCATCTACATCCATATCTTTTATGGTTTTGCTACTGATAGTAATTTTTCAAAACTGTCACTTACAGCTTTATACTTCTAGACATTCATATACTTAAGATAGTAAAGGCTTATTTTAAAATCATATTTCTTTTATTTAATCTTTAAGAGTAAATTGTAGAAACCACAGAATTAAGAGTGACGTGGTGTTCTCTGAAATAAAATGAATGAAATATGTAAATCCATTACCTGACAGGCCAGCTGTTGAATATATTCAACGTGCTCATTATATGATTACTTCTGATTGTCTTTCTAAGCTCTAAGCATCCCATTTGTCCAGAAGTTCAGGCTGAGAGGCTTTTCACGAATAATAGCTTGGCTATCAGCCTGCCAATCCCAACCATTCACTAAAATTCAGTCTTGAGAGTTTGCCAGGATTTATATGGCCCAAATAAAATTACCAAAGTGATTTTTCGTAGTTATATTATGCAGAGAGATAGGCTGTTCCTATGATGTATCCATAGAAATGATGTTGAATTCTTCATCAGTTCATATATGAGATCTAAATGAGATCGTCTTTCAATATTTATTTATTTATTTATTTATTTATTTATTTATTTAAAGATTTTATTTATTTGACAGAGAGAGACACACAGTGAGAGAGGGAACACAAGCAGGGGGAGTGGGAGAGGGAGAAGCAGGCTTTGCGCTGAGCAGGGAGCCCGATGCAGGGCTCGATCCAAAGACCCTGGGATCAGGAGCGAGCGAAGGCAGACGCTTAACTGACTGAGCCACCCAGGCGCCCCCATCTTTCAATATTTAAAGCAATGGCTCAGGCCCTCATATTGATTGGCAACGTTCACTATCTCCTGAGTCTGTCTATCTCGGATCATGCACGAATCCTAGACTCAGGCTTCCGCCTTCCAAATAGACAGTCCTGTCAACACCACCGGAAGAATTGATCAATCTGATAATTTCTGACTACACACTATTTTCTGCTACTGCTGTTCCCATTATGGCCACACGGGGACACTGTTGAGAAGTTGTGGTCACACTCCTTCCAAGCAGCATGAGGCCATGCATTGCTGCGGGTGTCCCAGTGTCCTAATAAAAATAGCTTACGCTGAGCTGGAACTCACTACGAGCCCGTGCTGTGTTGCGTCTAATCGCGTCATCTTATTTAAACCTCACAATATGCCTGTGAGTGTTGTTATCATCCTTATTTTATAGATGCAAAAACAGATGTAGAAAGATTAAGTAAAATGACCAAGACCACAAAGTAATAACTCTAACCCACGTTTGACGGACTTTCTAGTCACTGTGATTACACTCCATCCCCTCAATATGTTCATACTTGTTGACCTAGTAATTCCACTTCTAGGATTAGAGACGCACATAAAAGTTTACATTCAAGGCAGTATATAATGTAGGGATACTGGAGACAATCTAAAGCTTCAACAAGAAGACACTAGTTAATTTATAATCCATCCACAGATTAGAATACTAATAGATTAGTTTATTAAGTGAATAATACCAGCTAGTCATGGTTCTAAGCATTTTGTTTCTTTTTCTTTTTTTTTTTAAAGATTTTATTTATTTATTTATTTGACAGAGAGAGAGAGAGCCAGCGAGAGAGGGAACACAAGCAGGGGGAGTGGGAGAGGAAGAAGCAGGCTTCCCAGTGGAGCAGGGAGCCCGATGCCGGGGCTCGATCCCAGGAACCCAGGATCATGACCCGAGCTGAATACAGACGCTCAAGGACTGAGCCACCCAGGCGCCCCTAAACATTTTGTTTCTTGACTCAGTTAACCCCCCACAAAACCCTGGGATAGAGCTATTATTATATTTCATCTAGTCTAAGAGACCCATCATTCTAAAACACTCCTTTCTTTTGTGCACTGCTAAGAAAAATGCTGCCAGTTAACCTAGGACACAATGCTTTCTCGGTGTCATGGTGAGGCACACTTTGATTTCAGAGACTTTAAAATTGGGGGAAAATGTTTATCTCAGAATTGATCAAACAAGATATTATCATGTCTCATTTTATGGGTGAAGAAACTGAGGCACAGCGAAATTAAACAATTAGCTTGGGGTTAAAAAAAAAAGTCTGTAAGTAAAAGTAGAATAGTGGTCAGAGTGACCCCCCAATCCCAGTCTGGTCCATCTCTGTGTGTCTCTCTCCTCCTCTCTCTGAAGGAAAAAGAGAGTATTTTAAAAATAGTTGAAAAAACCCAGGGATGCCTGGGTGGCTCGGTTGGTTAAGCGTCTGCCTTCAGCTCAGGTCATGATCCCAGAGTCCTGGGATCATGTCCCGCACCGGGCTCTCTGCTTAGCGGGGAATCTGCTTCTCCCTCTGCCTGCTGCTCCCTCTGTTTGTACTTTCTTTCTCTGACAAATAAATAAATAAAATCTTTAAAAAATAAAAAAAATACTCCCCCCAAAAAAACCATCAAAGATCCTCAAAGAAAGTAATTCAGGCACTTTAGAATACACAGAGGACTTCTGGACAAGCCTGAAATCATAGGGAACATTTCCACCAGGACTATAAGAATGTCTTCTATTCAGTGAATTACCTAGAGCTCTGAGCTAGAGTTGCGTTAATGGAAAGAGCTCTGAACCTTCTTCACCACCCTCTGGAGTGCTTTATGTCAATGAGTAGGATTGACAACTTTTCCCTTTCCTGTAAGATTTTTTTTTCCTAAGCGATTGCTGCCGTTTGGGGAACATGAATGGTCAATTAGATTTAATCTCACCTACAAATGCTTGCAAACAAATGCTTTGAAAATGTGTGAACATCAGCTTTTGGAATGTGACACCACTGTGGCTGCCCTTTGACTTCCTCTACTCTAGCCTGAGGGTTTTTTCTTTTTTTTGAGAGGCTGGGCTTTCTATTGTTGGTCCAGGGACCTGATTCTTGCCTCTGGAGCATTTGGCGAGATTATGACAATACAGGAGTTCTGGGCTTTACCTGCAGATTTATGTAATCAGACTTCCTAGCGGTGGGATTCAGGAACCTGCATTTTTTACAAGCTGTCAGGTGTGCTGTAACTTGAAAACCTCCATTGAAGACCATCACTATGTGTGTGATTCCATGGAAGTCTACACTTTTCTGAAGAGGTTGTTATACCACATGAAAAACACCTCACGTGACCTAGTGATTGCTAGAGTTACTTTTCTCCCAAGAGAATGGGCTAGTGCTTTTTCACCATATTCAGAATACTACTACTACTACTAATAATAGCCCTATTTGCTAAATTTGCTTATACTAATTTTTTTACTCGGGTTACAAAGAGTTCTATGGATTCGCGTCTGTGTATTTTGATTGTAGAACCAACTTTAATATTGAGTTCTATGACCTTAGACCCTAACGAGCCCACGTACTCAGACATAGAGTCACCGGTGCAGAAATACTCATTTCCCTTCTTTTTTTTTTTTTTTTTTTAAAGATTTTTTATTTATTTATTTGACAGAGAGAGAGACAGCCAGCGAGAGAGGGAACACAAGCAGGGGGAGTGGGAGAGGAAGAAGCAGGCTCATAGCGGAGGAGCCTGATGTGGGACTCGATCCCAGAACGCCGGGATCACGCCCTGAGCCGAAGGCAGGCGCTTAACCGCTGTGCCACCCAGGCGCCCCTACTCATTTCCCTTCTTGCCACATTCAATACTAACTCATATCTTCTTTAAAAAGGAAAGGAAGAAAGAAGAAAGAAAAGATCCTTTGAAGAAGCAAGAGGGAAGGGAGGTGGCTTTGCCGTGTTTCTTTCCTCTGGGTGAGGCTCCCTCTTGGAGCCTCTGTCGCGGGCTCCTTTGCCCACCCGTCTGGGAATGCTGTTGCCACCAAGCTGCAGGAAGACTGTCTTCTTATGGACAGAAATGCCTGCCCAGGGCTGGAAGACAGAGCCTTCAGCCTCCAGCTGAAGACCGGTATCTGGGGACAGTGTGAGCCTACCCCTCTGGACGGAGCCCGCATTTTCTCCCCAGATCAAGCCACTTCTGCTTGGTCTGTGGCAACCTGGCTGGGTTAGAAAAAGAGAAGCCTGCCTGATGAGCGTCCTAGCTGAAGGCTCCAAGGCATCAAAATTTAGGCTTATCCCAGGGGCGCCTGGGGGGCTCGGTCAGTCTGCCTTTGGCTCACGTCATGGTCCCAGGGTCCTGGGATCCAGCCCCACATGGAGCTCCCTGCTCAGCGGGGAGCCTGTTTCTCCCTCTGCCTCTGCTGCTCCCCCCTGCTCTTGCTCTCTTTCTCTCTCCCTCAAAGAAATAAAATCTTTTTAGAAAATTTAGGCTTATTCCAGTCTGTCCCCATGGTCTAAAAACTTAAGTCCCCCATGCAGTCCCCTGAGACGTAAAACAAGCTTTAAGCTGATCTTTCTAAAGAGGCAGTTAAGACCTTCCTAAATCCTCTACAAGCTATGTAAAACTTTCAATAATCTCTTAGTTGGGTTTTTCCTTAAAAATGTCCTGCTTCTTATCAGTTTTAGACATTTTTCCAAGAACCCCAGGGAGATTTGCAGTGGGATAATCCAGTTTACATGGTAAAAATGAAACCACGACCACGTAGCTTATAATGCAACAAATAAAGCATACTAAAAGAAGCCCTGAAGAAAACCGGAAGGTTTGGTGTCTTAAAAAGAAAAACCACAGCAAGATGGCTTTGACCCACTGACTTGGTCCCCCAGGTTTCTCCACGAACTGACCCGGGGTTTCTGTTCCTAACCAGAGCCTTATTCAGGTGAAAGAAAAACCCAGCCCTCACCAAATTCTACTCTACTCCCCTTGCCTGGAAGATTGAAATGTTATCACTAGATGTGCCATTTTCCCCCTGTACTGTCTTACTACTTTCCCTATTCAAACTTTGGTATAATAACCATATTTACTAAGCATCCTCGTTTCCTAAATAAGGCAACTACAGCTCAGAAGGATTAAGCGGCTTTTCCGAATCACACAGCAAGTGAAAGGAGAAAAAAGAAAAGACATCAGACATCATGTAACACTAAAACGTTCTTTCTTTCACCCTAGACTTGCATCAGGAAAATAAGATCATGCAGGTGATTACATTTGATTACAGTGTATCCATGGGAGCTACAGAGAGCAACATTTCTTTGTTACTCTTCTGTAAAAGGAGCTGTGTGTTACAATAAGAGAGACAGGATTTGTGGGTCAAGAAAGTTAGCCTCTGAACATGGTTCTGTTATTTGCCTGTAACGCGACTCTGGCTAAGTCACTCCCTTGACCTCATTTTCATCCCTTATAAGTTGAAAGTGTTAGATGAAATCACCTCTATGATCTTTGCTTGCTTTGAGAATCTACCCACGCCAACTAATAACACAATTGAAGCGTGGATTTCAGCGACAAACAGCTATTCCTATATAGCAACTTTGGAGGTGACCAGGTTGCATTAGACATCGTTCTCTTCATGTGAGGACTGCATTCTCAGAAAAGTCCTCTCTGACCTGTTCAAGGTCTAGCCCATAAACATCTCTCACACCCCCTTACTTCCTCCATTCTATTCATTTCCTACACGGTGCTTGTCACAAACTGTACTCCTGCATGTGCCTCTTTCTCTCCGAGCCATAAAGGCCACTGAGTTTGTCCACTACTATTTCCCAGAAGCCAGAACTGCATACAACACACACTCAGGGATGTGTTGAATGAATGAATGAGTGAGCAAATTGCCTGTAAAATAGTGTGGTGGTTATTCTTTGTTTCTCACTTGTCAAGTTAATCTTAGGAGCAGTTATCCAAGATAAAGGCAACAAAATCTTCATTTTTGTGAATGACAAAGAAAATCAGAATGATATTCACTCAAACGTGGACAGTCGTTATCTCTGATCTAGGAAGCGGGGGTGTCCTGGGGGGTGTAAATTTCACTATCTCTATTTTTCTACATGTCTTGACTGAACATAAATTGTTTTGCAACCAGATTGAAGTTTTTAAAAAGTACAAGCTCTTGGTGTGCTCTCTAGTTTGGTGTTCTTCTGGGAGCAGGTAATATATAACCTGTGCATTGAGACGGGGGATTTATGGGGAACCATGTGGTATCCCTGGAGCTTCCCCATCTTTAATTCACTGGGGACAAAAAGATGTATCTCATTACACCAGCCCCCCCCCCCTTGGAAGCCTGGGTCCCAGACTATGCTCGTGAATCCTGGATCTGATGGGTGAAGTGGGGGAGCTGACCTGACAGCAATTCATTTAGCTAGGACCCCCTGATCCGTCACTCCATGGACAAAAAACAGCAGCAACTGGACAATGTGAGTTTTGTCCCTGGAAACCATTGATCCCCATACGTATCTCTTGAATGAGTGACATAGCCCCTGCTGAGTCCAAGAATATAATAATCTAATGGCTACGTAATTCCGAAATCGACGCATCTGGGTTAGAATTTGGGCTCCGTATATTATCTGAGTGATCTAAGTCACTTATTTCCTTTTCAGATTTCAGATCCTTACATGTAAAACAGGGCTAATTATGGCAACTTTCAGGGTTATTGTATCAGTAAAAACTAATAAGTAGATGAAATTATTATGTTTTTCCAAAGTATTATAAAATGGTGTAAATTCACATAATAATTGATTTAACTTTTCTCCTAATGTCAAAGCTGTGGGTTGTTATCAGCTTTTGAAATTGTGGAAAGTAAAATGAAAACAAAGTAGCTTGTGTTTTCCTTTCCACAAAGCAAAAAGCAAAAAACCAAAAAACCAAGCCTCCATGAATTTCAGTGATTAGCACTGGGCCACATGGACAGAAAGTGACAAAGCAGAGGTTTGAATCCGAAAAGTGCTCTTTCTACTTGCCCAGTATTTCCCAGTAATGTTCTTCGGGAGCTTTCTGAAATTCAGATCTCAGGGCCATCACCTACTGAACGAGACTTCCCCAGGCGATTTCTATAGGGGAAGGCAGACCGAGCCAGGGTCAGCATGGGAGCTCAGAGGAGGTGCGGAAGTGTCTCCTCCCACTACCTGGTGGCCAGGCTTGCTGTGGCAGGGGATCTGATGGCCACTGAGGGCCTTCTCCCCTTCCCTGGCTCTGCTGTTGGAATAGGGATGGAGCTGTAAAGGAAAGTGTCCACTCAAGGCCTGCCGTCAGCCTACATTGCCGAATATTTTGCTCCTTGGGTGGAAATGAGATATCCAGATGTATTATGGAATATTAGAAAAGCGAGGCTAGATGCAAAAACAAAGTCAATAACCTCAAACGTGTCAAAAGTGCCTGAAAACAGGAAATATATCTGTAGGTAATGGTGCACTTCTAACGATTAACAACCAGCCTTCTCCAAACCCTGCCCTGGTTTGTAGTATTTGCTGGTTTCCGTGGTGTGAATACTCCCACCAGGGCCTATTTTAAGCCACCAATGTGAGGCCACCGACTGTACTCTTGCAAAGACACGCACTGGAGCGCGTCACAGGGTAGTATTTCCACCACACACACAGATAATAGACGTGAGTAACCTCGGGAGCCTGGGAAACAATAAAACGCAACAAAATAATCAGGGGTAAGTTTTCAGTATTTATCTCAGTATTTATTACCTTCGTCTTTAATATCTGTTTTACTTACTTGTGATTTCATACAATTTTATTTTTCATAATGACTGTTGAACAGGTGGCCCTCGCAGATTTAACTCTGGCTCCATGAGCTGGTAAAAACGGGCTCCATCCATCATGAGAATGCCTGTTGGGGTCTGGGCGAAGGAGTCTTGTTTTGGGGGACAGTGCTGGCCTGGGGACTGTGTATCTGTGCCACAGTTGGGTGGGCAAGTGGGCCCCGCTCCCCACCTGCCTTCAGAACATCACAGGCCCCAGCAGCACCTTTGCAAGCCTACATTCCACCCAGCGCCCTGGTGAGAGGGGCGGGAAGGCCGTGGGGGTTCCTGCAGACCCCAAGAGGAAGTCAAGCCCCTTTACCTTAAGGATAAGCAAAACTGGTGTTCTACTTTTTTTTTTTTTTTTTTAGATTTTATTTATTTATGTGACAGAGAGACAGCCAGCGAGAGAGGGAACACAGCAGAGGAGTGGGAGAGGAAGAAGCAGGCTCATAGCAGAGGAGCCCGATGTGAGACTCGATCCCATAACGCCGGGATCACGCCCTGATCCGAAGGCAGACGCTTAACGACTGCGCTACCCAGGCGCCCCTGGTGTTCTACTTTTGAGACTTCCTGGGGCTCAGCTTTCCCCCTCATCTCGAGACTCCTGGAATATCATTGAAATTCTTTCGAACCTCTCCTTTCACAATGAGAGATCAAAGATTAAAAATAGAAACACCTGGCTGAGGGGTGCCTGAAATCCACTCCCGTTGTGAGGAAGGGGGCCAGAGGCGAGAGGAGAGGCGAGGCCAGGATGGGAAAGCGATCTGGGGCATTTCACGATTGGCCTATGGTCAGTCCTGTGTCCCCCCCACCCCCACCACCCCCCCTCCGGCCCCGACCAAAGCCAGCCGTGCACTGAGGTGCTTTGGCCCTGGGAGGCAGCCACGTGCTGGTTGATGCAGGAAGTTAACGATCTGGGCTGGGGGTCAGACAGGCAGGGATTCGAATCCAGTTTCCTTGGACACAATGCTTAAGCTCTTTAAGCACAAGTAAATCCCCGCTGCAAAAGGAGCCACTAGCGCCCACCTCAGGCCGTTGTGAAGTAGTGGAGCTGAAGGGAGTGCCTGGGTCATGGTAAATACTTAGAACACAGTAGCTACCATTGTTATTTTAATCTGATCAAAGCATCTCGATACAAGAAAAAAAAGTGGTGATGAACATTAATCCATGGCTTTACTTAAGAAAGGAGAGAGTCTACCCACTCCCCCAACACATACACACACTAAAAAGATGGAGTCTGGGGGCGCCTGGTAGGCTCAGTGGGTTAAGGTCTGCGTTGGGCTCAGGTCATGATCCTGGGATGGAGCCCTGGCGTCAGGCTCCCTGCTCAGCTGGGAGCCTGCTTCTCCCTCTCCGGCTGTCCCGCCCCCCCTCCACTCGCCCTGTGCTCTCGCTCTCTCTCTTTCTGCTCTCTCTCTCTCAAATAAATACAGTCTTTAAAAAATAAAAAATTAAAAGATGGAATCTGTTAGCAATTGTTTCTCGCGTTGTAAGGGCAAACCGCAAAATGTGTTTAACTCGCTTGATTTAAAACAAATCATAGGAAGATAAGCATGCCCCGACTTTTATAGGCTGCTGAAATAATGTGACCCGTTGCCCCACATGTTGTGTGTGAAAAATACCATCTGAAAGGAGGACAGTTAAGTTCGTTGTCTGGGAGGGTGGGCTAGTCTAGGGTGGTGTTTTTTCTACGATCCATTTCCATTTGCAGTTATCTATTTTTTTATTTTTTAATTCCAGCAAATTAAAAAAAATTTTAATTGCAGTACACTTAGCGTACATGTTACATTAGCGGCAAGCCTACGAGGCAGTGACTCAGCAATTCTGTAGATCACTGAGTGCCCGGTCACTGGACTTACCTTTCTGCAGCAATGCTTCCCCTCAGCAAACAATACCCTGCCAGCGCTTACTTCCCTCCCACCGTGGGCAGTCCGTTTTCCATGCACGCCCCTCGAGTGATTGCACAGTCTTGGGGTGGGGGGCTGAGGTTAATGGGGAGTGACAGGAGGTACCCCAGGCTAAGCTCCTCAAATCCACGTGGCACTGCACCAGACAATTTCGGGGAGCCCCACTGCTGAGCGCCTCTAAAAATAGGAAAAATGAAAGCACTTGCACAGGCCCCAGGCCAGAACCCTGCACAGTTCCTGGGGGGCATCCTGAGGCATGTGGCAATTTCGGAAGCCCGAGATTAAGAAATGCTGTACCAGGACTTTCTCTTTAGGAGGTGGAAGAGAGAAGCATAGTGTAGTTTCTGTTTTCAGAGTGTGGTTCAAGGACCTCAAATTTGAGGAAGTCATAGCACAGAGCAATTCATAAAAACATCATACATATCTCACCGAGAGGTGCAATTTAGGCACTTTGAAGGACCTGAGTTTCAGCTTTCTGCACATGAGAACAGAAGAACTCTGATTCGCATACTGGCCCAATTTACACAGTGCCCTCATAGATAAACAGTGGCCAAGCTGAGGCTATTCCGGAACTTCCCCTCCCTTCCCATGGCTGCTGGGGGATTTTTCTCCCCTTCCCCCCACGTGCGGACTCCATCTCTGCCTCAAGTCCCATTTCCCTCCTGCAGTTGCGGTTCCTACTTTGCATAGCGCTGACAAAAGTTGATGAGTACAATGTCCCAAAAGGTGAGACAAAGGCAAAAAGAAGGGGCAGGTCAGAGAAATTGTCCCTTTCAATCTTGGCTGCATCTGAAGGGGAGAGGGCTGCGGGAGCTGAGGGCATCGCCTTGCCCACCGATATGCCATGAGGGCATTATAGAGGCTCACCCCTTATTCCTTAAGGCAATCAGGTGGGGCCAGGGGCTCTAGGGCCTGTCCCCTCTGCCATCTCATCTGGGATGGGTGCTGCTGGGGCAGAGCTGAACTTAATCATACACCATGGGGTCTCTACAGATCTAAGGCACATCCCTAATCCACCTCCAGATGGTGAGTGAGGCCGAGCAGTTCCATCAGCCAGTAGCTGCAGTGACCCAGGCCCTGCTGGAGGAAAGGGTTTGTTTCAGGAACCAGAGGAGCATAGCCCAAGGCCAAGGAGAGTTAGCAGTGGGGGTAGGGCACGAAGGAGGCCTAGTGGTCCCTGAGCAGGGGGAGTCCGCCCTGAATCCCCTCCTCCACTGGATACTTTGTTCCTTGGGCTAATGTATCTTTTTAGTGTTGTCTGAGCTAACTGCTGTCACAGTGCATGCGTGTTCTGCAGATTAAAGCTTTGTCATTTCAAAAGACTTGAATATGAAAAAGTACAGTTATAACTGAGACTCACGGACATTAGCATAAGAAACAAGTGTGCCTGTGAAAGAAAAAAAGCTACTGGATTTTTTTTTAAGTGGCATTTCAACTTTAAAAAATTTTAAAGATTATAATAATGATTCTAAATTTATTACCCACATGTCTGTCTCTACAGTGTCTCCTCTGAAGGTTATTATCAGAAGTTTGGACAGATCATTATTCAAACATCTTAATTGGTAAATATGTATAGTTGTTAAAACGAACACCTACAGAAAAAAGTTAGGCTCATGAAATCAGCCTCAAGTTCCTCTTAACTTTAAAAATATCTTATTTAGGGGCGCCTGGGTGGCTCAGTCAGTTAGGCGTGACTCTTGATTTTGGCTCAGGTCATGATCTCAAGGTTGTGAGATCCAACCCTGAGAATAAGATTCTCCCTCTGCAACCCCCCCCATCATGCATGCTCTCTCTCTCTCTCTCTAGAAGACAAAACAAAACTTAATCTAAAGCTTTATTCAAATTCAGTATTTAATTATCATCTTCAAATACTTCATATTTTGCTGTTGTTATAATTTAAGAAAATAAAGAACATTTTTCACCAAGCTACATATAGGTATCCCCCAACTTATTCCAGTTTGTTCCAGTATTCTCTAATCATTATATTTAATGAATACAAAAAACATTAGAAAGCGGTGTCCCATAATCTGTTCATTAGTATAGAGCCCCATTTGGGATTACATAAAATCAATGTTCTGCCCCCTGCCCCCCACTGTTAATCATTTTGTTTCCATGAGTAAAGGAGTTCTGGTTTGCAAACTACAGTTCACAAATCCATTATTGTGCCAGCTTGTAGGTGGAGAAAACCTCAGGTAAACTGCAACCGGCTGCAACTCAACTTTAAAGTGCATTTTGTTGGATTCGAGCAGCTTCCAAAGAGCTGTTCTGTAATACACATCAGAATGGCTTCTTGAGTAAGTCCCCTTATGGTTGTGCACACGCTGGCTCAGGTGGTTTCTCCTTGGCAAGCTGAAACCTCACTTTCCCAGAAAGCTCCTAAAAAAGCAGGATTGCTTTTACAAGTCTGTTGCAACAAAGTCCTGACCAAGAGACAGGCAAGGAGTCTGCAAACTTTTTCTTGCCGTTCTTTCCTTCCCCAACTCCAGCCTCTTCCAGGACACCAGATCCAATCTTTGTTAGACTTTTTAAAATGTTTTTAAGTCAAACTTCCTCTTAATTCACCCCACCAGATGAAATCTGCTCTCCCATACATCCTGAACGCCAGAGCACCCTGCTGGGGCAGCCATCTCACCAGCTCCCTAAAATGCAGCTCTATTTGGGAGAGCTCTCTGTAGGAAGTAAGGCTAATACTTAGTTCCCAGAAGATGAGGTGTGGTTTTAATGAGCTCATTCAACGGGGTGGAAGCGGGAGTGGTTCCATGTTTCTATTTTTAAAATGTTTACAAAGATCATCCCTTATTGCTCAAAGACAACAGATGAGGGAGAGACGTCTCTCACGTTACCATTAGAGATAGTAATTATGGGCGACAACCTGGTTCCCAGAGAGAATGCTAGAGCCGTTTAGACTTCAGTTTTCTGCACACGTTGCCCCTCCCCAATCAGAGCGGCAAAGTTAGTCCCTCCCTCCAAGACCAGAAAAGTCCCGGCGCGCCCAGAAGGGCTTCTCCTCCCGGCAGCTGGGGACCCCTTCATCACCCGAGACCACCCGGACGGTTCCAGGGGTTGGCACGCACCCCGCATTATTCATGTCACAGCACTCCGGGAACTAAAATAAGGGGGGGTGATTTAGTGCGGACACAGTCAGGCAGCCTTGGCCGTTCTGTTTGCTAGTTCGGCTCACTTTTACTGATGGGCTCAGCTACTTGTCAATCACTTTTTTCAGCCTCATCCCCGCCTGACCGGAAGCACAAAGAAATGATAGAGGAGTTAAGGTTTGCTTCTCATCTAAACTAGCCTAGGTCCATCAGCAATTTTCATGACTCCTCTGGATAGGAACAGCAACTCACTTTCCACAGAAGAAACGTGGAAAGCTCTAGAGCGGGTCCGATGCAGTTTTGGAACCGCAGGGGTAGAATGAGAGTGGGTACTGGAAAGGACAGGGCGCAGACTCAGCGTCGTGGGGAGTCTGAATCCAGGCTCTACCTGGGACACCCAACGTCCGGGTCGGTAAGACCCAGAGAATATCTACCTTGCGTTCTCTTTCTCCGGGCTGCCTTGCAAAAATGTCTGGCTTATAACTAGGGAAGTATGGAGGGGCGAGGGGGGTGGTAAGTTGAGACTCAGGTATTGGGAATGCCCAGCAGAGTGGATTTCATGTACAGAGGCGCTATTTTCCCTAGAACTCGCTTCCTGATTCACCTGGAAGAAACAATTTCCACTCAACCAGGAAGAATACTATGAACAAACTTTGATCTCCCCAGGCTGTACAGAAAACCCCAGACCTGCAGCCGGGGTAGGAGGGGGCTATCAGTACAGGAAAATTTCGTAATGGGACGCCGCCGCCAAATAACCCGTTCCAAGAAAAGACAGGGAACAAAACCAAGTTTTGCTAGAGGAGTACACCGGCCCCTCTCCAGGTGCTACACCGCCAGGTTCTGGCCCACCTTGCGGCAACCTCTCCCGAACCGTGCGGGAGGCCATGCGTGCCGACCACGGATCCTGGCACCCCCTGTGTGTGGACGTGACCCGAAGCCTGGCGGGGAGAACCGCGCTACCCGCCGTGAGGTGCACAGACGCGGTTCTGAGAGAGGGCCAGAAGCCCACTGCGCCTCGGTCCTCCGGGGCTTGGGGGTGGGCGATGGAAAGGGCCGGGGCCGCCCGCTGAGGCTGGCTGGGCCTGGGACACCGACACTGGAGTAGCGCCGAGGGCGCCAGCCCGTTAGGGAACACGATCTTCTTCTTCTTCTTCTTTTTTTTTTTCAAAGATTTTATTTATTCATTTGAAAGAGAGAGAGAGAGAGAGACAGCCAGCGAGGGAACACAAGCAGGGGGAGTGGGAGAGGAAGAAGCAGTTCCCAGTGGAGGAGCCTGACGTGGGGCTCGATCCCAGAACGCCAGGATCACGTCCTGAGCTGAAGGCAGACGCTTATCGACTGAGCCACCCAGGCGCCCGGGGAACACGATCTTCTTTCCCGGACTAGGAAGGGGTGTGGAGGCGCGGTTGCGGGGCGCCTTACAGCACCAGCTTGTCGGTCCCGGTCCGAGGGAAATCCCTAGGTGTCCCAGGCCCTGGACCGGAGCCCTGGCTGCTCTCCCCGGGCCCCTCAGGTGGCGTGGCGAGTCCCAACTCCAGCGCTCCGCGGGCGCCCCTCCCGGCGCCCCGCTCCGCTCCTCCCTAGTCCCGCCTTCCGCTCCGCCCGGGCGCCCCGAGGACAAACTGGGGGGGGGGGGCGGGAGGACGGAATTTCCCAGAGCGGGGGCTCCGGCTTCCCCGCAACGCGGCAGTGTCTTTCTGTTTACGGAGTGAAAGGGGAAATGGAAAAGGCGGGGAGGCGGCGGCTGGCGTCCGCTGCGCCGCCCCTCGGCCGGCTCAGACGCCGTGAGTCAGGGACCAACGAGGGCGGCCTGGGCTGGCGGCCTGGGCTGGAGGCCCCACGCTCACTGGTGCACTCGGGTCGGGACGACGCGCCGCGCCCCGGGATCGGTCGCCCTGGCTCCAGCTTCCGCTGCCGCCGGACCTCGCTCTCCCGGCGCGCTCGACTCTGGAGGGGGTGGGCCACCAGGGGCCCACCGAGCCGTCTGGGGGCCGCGGCTGCAGCGCTCCGCCCTCCAGGTAACCCTCCGTTCGCGGGCTTCTGGGTGTCTTTGTGATCGCAGCCCTCCAGGGTGCCCCGACGGTCCCCACCCTGAAGCGCGGGCTCCCGGGGCAGAGGGGCGAACTCCCGGGCTCTGGGAGGTGGGGGCGTGTCCGCCGCCCGCGCGGCTGCGCTTCCGTGGTTCGCGCGCTTCGCCACTGCAGCCGGCACAGCTGGAAAGCACCTTGCGCAAGGGTCTCACGGGGTGCAGACTCCGACTCCTCCCCCTTCCTCCTCCTTCCCG
The DNA here is from genome assembly GCF_023065955.2 of Ursus arctos. Classification (NCBI taxonomy): domain Eukaryota; kingdom Metazoa; phylum Chordata; class Mammalia; order Carnivora; family Ursidae; genus Ursus; species Ursus arctos. The sequence continues at coordinate 8,953,405 of NW_026622986.1, forward strand.
GATCCCTAACGCGCGAGCAGTGCTGGTCTGGGCAGTGCGCGGGGACACAGAGACCCGCTGTCACCGCGCCTCCCGCCGCACACACCGCCCGGCCTGCTGCACTGTCCCCGCCGACGCCGGTGAGTGCGCCTCGAAGGCGGCGGACCCGGCTGCTGCCCGCCCAGATCCTGGGGGCTTTTATAATTTACTAGTCCTGGTAGGCTTTCCCGGTTTTAAAGAATAGGAGGAGGGGAGTGGGGGCGGCGGTTGGCGGAGCAGAGAACCTTTTGAATAGCTGAAACTTAATTTCATGCTTATGTAACCCAGACGCTATTCTGTGACTAAAGGGTCCTTATAGCAGAACGTGAATGCTGGGCTTTCGGTCTAAGAAAGAAGGCTGGGGGGTGGGGGTTATTTCACGGATGTTTCCCGGTCGTAATGCGATATCAGGACTCCGAAATTCTTCTAGTTCTGGGCGGAGAACGACGCTTAGACAGAGGAACGGCGTGCGCAGGGATTGCCCCAGAAGTTAACAAGGAAGGCCAGGAGCTGTCTTTAAGAAAGACGGCTATTTCACTTTTGGAAAGATATTTTTGGCACGGAATAAAGAACTAATGGAAAAGAGGGAAAGAAACACTATTACAGTTGCATTAGGTATCCGTGGCCTGTGTCTCCTCTATTTGCCAAGTAGAATACAATCTGAATCCAGCAGCCGCCCCCCACTCTCTGATGGATTGAGGTTTGCATGCAGTACGTCTGGCAGCTGGCCCTTAAGGACTTTTTCTTATAAGGAAAATTGGATAGTTGAGGTGTTTAGAGGTTTTGAAGCGGAGTGGCGTGCTCCTGTACAGCTAGAATGTGTAATTCTGGGGCTTTTGGAGAAAAAAATATAATAAGAGATATGCCCCGAGGGGCAACGTACTATTTTGGCAGAAAATCTTTGAGATGGGAAGTAACCAAAGGTATAATTATCCTTTGTCAGGCAGAGGTTTATTTCTATAATCTTGGCCTTTTTTCCTTCACACTTGCTAGGAATTTCTCCACTCTTGTTTACGTAAATGGAAGTAGCCAAGAGTGAACATTAATGAACAGGAATAGGGTTTCCTCTTGGTTTTATTGCTGATCTCTGAAATAACTCGAAGCAAATCATTTTGACAGTATCTTCCCATTTCTCCATTTCTAAGATGGTTCTAGTTGTCTACTCCATTGACGAGTGGGGATTTTATGAGGATTTTAATTGTAAATTAAGTGGGGAAGGGTCTTTATTGGTAAAGTTGAATATCTTCACAATCACAGTTTTTCTGGCTGGCTACTGAGCTGTATAACTCAGAAATCACTAGCATATTGTCTGCTTAATGAAGGCCTGAAAATGCTGAGGCTTTTTGCAGGGACGTTTAGCAGGCTGACTGGTCATCAGGGTTGCCGGGGTGTACTGATTTGCGGACAGGAGCCCTGCTGTTGCTAAGGAATTATCCCCGGCATCAGTGTCCTACACTCCCCCACCTCCTCTGCCTGCCTCCCTCCCTCTCCCTTCTTCTCCTCCCTCCCTCCCCCTCTTCCTTAGTACCTAACTTTGGGGTGGGGTGTGTGTGTGTGTGTGTGTGTGTGTGTGTGTGTGTGTGTGTTCAGACCTCTTAAGCTTCTCATATAAATGTTCCAGACTTTCTGCAGAACTTAAAATCAAAACCTGTCTTTCCTCTCTGGATCAGCTGACTGACTCGTAAACTGTGTGGACTTTTTTTCTTTCTTTCTTGAGTCATGTTACTCCTGGGAACTTTATTTTCTCTCCAGCCAGCCATTAGCTAAGTCCCAGGAGCCTTGGAACTTTTCAGCCAGTGGGGTCCTCCATCAGGCTGGTTTTGTTTTAACTTCCTGTTCTCAGTAAATTCTACAAGCAGAAACTGCAACCGAAGGGCCCAATGAAATCAGAGTCGAATGTTCCTCCCTGAACCTAGGAGATTCCTTTCCTAACTCAAGACTCCAGGAGCCTGAATCAGTCTCCCTCAAAGATACTAGAGATCTGTGAAGGGCGCTTCCTTTGCTGTCAAGATGTGACTGTGGTTAACAGCTATCAAAGGCTATCAGAGGTTTTTGCCTTTTTGTCTTTGTCTCTCATTCTAGAAACAGCCTTTAAAACTTTACTGTGAAGAAGCCCAGGGAACAGGTAGCCATGTCCCATTTGCAGCTGAGAAAGGAGGCCTGAGCCATAGCTGCAAAGCCAGGAGTGTGACAGGCTTCTGTTTTGTGCACATACCAGCAACGACGGATGGCAGAGCTTTTCAACTTTCCACCAGACACGTCCGCATCTGAACTTTAAACCTCACAACCGCCCTATGAGGTAGGTGCTGTCATGCTTCCATTTTACAGAGAGGGGAAGTAGAGGTGCAGAGTGGGTAAGGTGCCTGCCCAGGATGCTGGAGGCAGTGAAGGAGGGGCTGGAATTCCAGCCCAAGCAGCCTGAGTCGGGTGGAATATCAGACTGCAGGATTCCAGATAGCGTGCTTCCTGCCCACACAGCTCGTACATCAGAAAATGGTCCTCACAGCGTCACTAGATTGCCTTGGTCTTTTCTCAGATGAAATCGGCTCAAATCCCAAAGGCGAAGTGGTAGCGTCAGGAGCCTCAGGTGGGCACCCCTCCCCCACCCGCAGGTGGAACACTTCCCGGAGCTTTGTACTTGAGCTCCAGTTAGATGGAGGCCCGTGGCTTTTAGCCCTGAGTGTTGAAGGTACTGAAGGTTGGTGCTTTCAAGAACCAGAAACACCTCTCAGAGAGGCTTTCAGGAACACAGTAGTTTAAGCAGACGTTCATGCCTCTGAATTCTCTTAGATGTTCTTAAATCCTTTTATCTTTAATCCTCTGGAATGGAATTGTCCTAAAATCCTGAGCAACAGCCTCAGTTTTTACCCTGGGTTTACCTTCTTTTTCTCATTTACAGAGTTAGCTTGGCCGGCCTTACCCATATCTTGCTTAGGATAGATTTGGCTGTCTTGGCCTCTTTGTGACACCACAACTTCTAGAGGTGACTGATCTAAATACTAGATTAACTTTCTTGGGTCCCTGAGAGACATGTTTTGTACTGTTAAAGAATTCTGGTCTCAAGAGGAGACAGCTGATTCACAGGCTGAAAGAATCTTCCCCTTTCTCATAGGTCACTGGCAGGAGAATTTGAGGCTTGTGGTCCCCAGTCCAAAGGAGCTGTTTAACTTAATTTGCATCAGAATTATTCCTGAAACTTGACCTGTCATCATCAGTTTGCTTAGAATGGAATCCATTTTAGAGGCTTTTGGCTCCAGGGCCTGATTCTTATTTGCCCAGTTAGCGCTTGAATTTGATAAAACAGTTCTTTTTCTTTATTTTTAAAAAAAGTTTTTTAAAAAGATTTTGTTTATTTATTTGAGAGAGAGCACGAGCAGTGGGGAGGGGCAGAGGGAGAGGGAGAAGCAGACTCCCCACTGAGCAGGGAGCCTGACCTGGGGGGCTCCATCCCAGGACCCCAAGATCATGACCTGAGCTGAAAGCAGACGCTTAACTGACTGAGCCACGCAGGCGCCCCAATAAAATAGTTCTTTTTCTTTAAAGTCACCCAGGGTATGGAAGCCACAGGAGTCTGTGTGGGGAGGGTTGCCCCCTTGGGGGAGCAGGAAGGTTGGAAGCTGTCAAGGGCCAGGAGCCTCAGCCGCTCAGAATTCTGAGCTGGTCTTATTCGTGTTTATGTTTAGTGAAAGTTTGTTTTCAGTGGCTATAGCTGATGCCACCAGCTCAGTGAGTGAGTAAGGAGTAAGCTCCCTGGAGCTCAAGTTTCCCTTCTGCAAAGTGAACTGCCGAACTGGAGGTTATCTAAGGTGACTTTCTTCACCATCTGTCAACTTGAATTTACACACACTATTGACACAGAGCCCTCATTTTATAAACCGAGGCATACGGAAGCCTGTTCCCAATCCTTTGATGTTAGTTTCCCATTGATCGGAAGGGCAAGTACAAATATGGTAATGAAGTGTCCGTCTTTGCTGTTGCAGACTCTCTAGAAAGCCTAACAGTGATGGAGTACATGAGCACTGGAAGTGACGATAAAGAAGAGATCGATTTCTTAATTAAACACTTGAATGTGTCCGATGTAATAGACATTATGGAAAATCTTTACACAAGCGAGGAGCCAGCGGTTTACGAACCCAGTCTAATGACCATGTGTCAAGACAGTAATCAGAATGAGGAGCGCTCAGAATCTCTGCTGCTCAGTGGCCAGGAGGTGCCTTGGTTGTCCTCGGTGAGATATGGAACTGTGGACGATTTGCTCGCCTTTGCAAACCACATATCCAACACCGCCAAGCATTTTTACGGACACCGACCGCAGGAATCTGGGATTTTATTAAATATGGTATGTTTTTTTCCTCATCAGTTGACTGCTGTGTGTTCAGCTTTATTCCTGTGGCTTCGTGTAATGTGGTTAAACTTGCTTTAGACTGGCTATCGGGTACGACTTTTAAAAATGTAGTAGCTGTAAGAATCGCCTCATGTTAAAGGGGCAAAAAAGGTCTTCATTCGAAGTTCCACTTTTTTTTTTTAAAGATTTTATTTATTTATTTGACAGAGATAGAGACAGCCAGCGAGAGAGGGAACACACAGCAGGGGGAGTGGGAGAGGAAGAAGCAGGCTCATAGCGGAGGAGCCTGATGCGGGGCTCGATCCCAGAACGCCGGGATCACGCCCTGAGCCGAAGGCAGACGCTTAACCACTGTGCCACCCAGGCGCCCCTATTCAAAGTTCCACTTAAAGAATCTTTTCCATCTGTCAGTGACAGTCGTACAAATAGGTAATTAAGAAGAGCGTCTTTTAACTTAACGATTCATCACAAAATTCATTCATCAGGTAGGCAGAAGAAGACTTACTGAGAATCCTTTGTCTGAGAGGGGAATACTGTATCTTTGATCATTATTTTTGGAAGCTGGATGTTTTGCTCCTCTGTTGTCCCGTCTTGGAATGTCACAATAATAATGCTGGCGAACTTCAGTTCTTGCAGAAATGTAGTTTGCAGGCAATAAATAGCTATGCACAGATTCACTCTCTTTAATTGCAAAGTATGAATGACAAATGAGATATTGCCTTAGTCGTACCAAGTATGCAAATAATCCAAAATCTTGTGACAACACGTTGTCACAATAGTTGATCAGACGATGTGTTTGGGTGTGCCTGGGATTCTGGGAGTCTTAGTGTGTTAGAGGTGAATGTAGGCGTTGGCTAGGGATCATCTAATTTTTTAAAAAGGGCATTTTGCAAAGGAGGAGGGAGTAACTTGCAAAATGTACGTATTGATGAAAGTGACCCCTTTCCCTTTGATGCAGCTGTGTGGCAAAATGGCTAATGCAGGGGGAGGGTCAGTGTTGAATGATTAGAGTCCGGACAAAGTACTTAATTTTTTTTTTTTTTTTTTTTACGTCGTACATTCATTCAGTTGAAAACAACACAGTAATTTAGGTCAGCTATGTGGTAAATTGTTTTGTTAGAAGCCGGTCGTGTTTAGCCCTCGCTCAGTTTGGAGCAAGATTACGTTTTGCATAGTTGTACGACGTGCTTTGGTCTGGATAAACCAAACTGTGTTTAATAGTTGACGAAGTACTTTACCTGGAGAATATTATTTCTTCTTATACGTGGAAGTAGTATTGAACTAGAAAGCACTACCTGATTTACTTAACTAAAATAGAGCTGGAGAGCTCTGCTTAAAAATGATCTATAATGAGAAACAATTATTTATGTATTTTTCTTTCTTTTTTTTTTCACATACGTATTTGTTAAAATGGGTATTTTAAAGGAACCAATGCAGGTAAACAAAATATTTTTGCTTGTAACTATATAGAAACTCATGAACGTTTCCCCTGCCCCATCAGACTGATGAGAGATGGGCCATAGAACTTTATTGGGAATGTACAGAAGAGAGTTCAGGAAAATTATAAAGAATACAAAGAAATAGCTTCCTAAAGGTTTTGGAGTAGGGAAAAAAAAGCCAATGCAGAAAAAGAGAGAAACAAAGACATCACAAGGAAGTGGAAATTTTATCAGCAAAGGCTGGAAGTAAAAAGTTGTCAGTCCCCGCCACGGAGTCTGTGCTGTATAAGTGAATGTATGCATGTTCAGGAGAAGATTTAAGGATAGGGCATATCATGGGGCGCCTGGGTGGCACAGCGGTTAAGCGTCTGCCTTTGGCTCAGGGCGTGATCCCGGCGTTGTGGGATCGAGCCCCACGTCAGGCTCCTCCGCTATGAGCCTGCTTCTTCCTCTCCCACTCCCCCTGCTTGTGCTCCCTCTCTCGCTGGCTGTCTCTCTCTCTGTCAAATAAATAAGTAAAATCTTAAGAAAAAAAAAAGAATAGGACATATCATAAAAGCGGGGATCTTTAAAACTCAAGAAGATCTTTAATTTAAGAATGATCAAGAATATAAAGCAAGAAGGTTTAAAACCAGAGCGGAATAACAGGAGAACCTCAAAATCTGCAGGAATGCAGACCATGCCTCACCGGGCAAATCATCCCAGTGGTTGATGACTCTCGAGGCTGCGGTTGGCTTTTCTGTCACTAAGCTTAAGAATCGGATACCTCCTATGACTGCTAGTAACCTATGCCAGGTCCGCGCTTTATAAATAATGGCATAGAAATCATGACTTGCCACGCTTGATCTTTGCCAGTCCGAGACAAGAGGATGAAGGAGGCACGGTCTGCTTTTGGCTCCCATTCATCCTCACGTAGTGCTCTCCTTGGAACCACCCTGTGTTCGAGACCTTTGTCTTCCCTGTGGCCCTCCCCCTAAGACCCTATCAAAACTTTTCCATTCTGGGCTTCATTTGCTGCTGTCTGTTTCTCTGCCTTAAAAAAATGATCGCTCATTATCTAACAGACAGACAGACTGGTTCCAAGGGGAAATTGATCTATAAAGTGCATCTGCATATGGACCAAATGCCTTCATTCAAGTATTCATCCATTCACTTGCTAGACAGAGGTCAGATATCGACAGTGCATCAGGTACTTTTCCAGGTGCTGCAGGTCCAGCGTGGAAGAGTCTGGGTTCTCTGGTAGCTTCCTGCCTAGTGAAGGCCCGAGGCAAGTAAACAGGCAATTAGAATGCGTTGTGCTACTTACCAATACAACTACACCCTGATTGGTGTGCGGCTGCTCAGACAGGACACCCCACGTGGGCACAAGGGAAGAGAGACTGCCAGAGAGGCTTCTAAAAGGAACTGATGCCTAAGCTCTTGAGTTGGAGTCTGCCAGATAAAGGGGATGGGGAGTGGAGAGTGTTCCGGATGAAGAGAATAGCATGTCCAAAGGCTCTGGGGCATAGAGACGTGGTGTGTTCCTGGCAGCCAACAACCATAAAGCCCGTGGAGTTAATTAGTCAGGGCGGAGGATCGGGAATTACAAAGCTATCCCGCAGCGTAGGCATGTAGAATGTTGGTCTGCAGGGGTATGCCAATGTGTGCTCTTTTTCGAAAACCAGTATTTGGTAAAGATGCTACCAACATCCAGCAGGACCTGGGGAAGAAACTGTAGGAGACCAGCCTAGGCGTTGCTTGGTATGAGAGTGCCGTGAGTTGTTTGCGCTCTAGACCAATTCATAACCTGAGTGGGGAATGAATAACCAAAAACGGGTTGCAAACACCGAACTCATTGGTGATTAGATGGGAAGCCGAAGGGCCCCAAAGGGTTCGCGCATAGACATGGGTGTGAGATGTGGGAATGCTGTTCCTCAGGGATTAGTCATGGAGTCCTGGCTTCTCAGGGCTGGGAAACCCTTAAAGATACTTGAGTCAAGCCCTCTGCCTGATGCTTACATCACCCTGACCATCATATCCAATAATTGTTGTGTCATTTTGGTCTGTGCCTGAAAATCTCCTGTGACAAAGAGTTTATCACATACTGGGGCACTTAATTTCATATTTAGCCAATTCTGATCGTAGGAAAGTCCTCCTTTGTATTGCACGAAAATCCGTCTCTGACTCTCCTTAGCCCTAGTCCTACTTTTTGGCCATGAAAAAAGGTATGAATGGTGATAGTGTGAGGATGCAGGCCCATGAATTACAGTGCCTCAGCTCTGAGCTGGGTTAGCTGTGTGACTTGGGGCTAGTCACTCCTGCGTGGCTCAGTTTACTCATCTGTAAAATGGGTCACATCGTAGCCCTCGGTCTGTGGGGCTGTTGTGTGGGACAGATAATGAATGCACAGGACCTGTTTACGCAGAGTGAGCGTTGAAAGAACGCAAGCCGTTGTGGTAGTTGTTGTTTTATAAACAATTGTTACTCTCCTTCCTTAGGATGGTCTTTCCAGTATTTTAAAACTTTCATGTTCCTCACATCTTCTCACTTCTGTCACAGACACTTCTCATTGTGTCTGCTGCTTGTCACTTTACTGGAGGGTCGACTTTCGTCCTCAGTCTGGGCTGCCTCCCTCTGAACTCAAGCCTGGGTCAGTGCCTGCCTTACAGCCCTGAACTTGAACATGGCAAGCCATTTGCTGTGTGACCAGCAGAGTAGGAAAGAGCCACTTTTGCCTTTGTTCTAGACAATATGCCCCTTTTAGTGTAGCCCAGGGTTGTATTTGTGTCCTAGCAGCCGTATCATACAGGTTCCTTATGGAATTTATTCCTATTAAAGTACCTAAGAATTTTTCTCAAGGCCTGCTGCTGGGCCCAGCATTGTTTAGAGTCACTAATCTGGAGAAGGAAATCAAAAGCATGTTTGTAACGTCTGCACTTGATGGTGGCTTTGGTTAAGCCGAAGACTTGGCAGACACGGGCAGCAAAGAGTTCTGTAGGATTATTTGGTAGGGCGCCTAAATGAAGAAGAGGAAGGGGGAAAAAAAACCCATTGCAAACCCAAAGAGGGAAGGTCTGGGGCCAGGGGAAGACCCCGGGGACTTTGCAGAAGTGCTGACTAGTCTGTGCTCACATATCACACTGCGTGTGTCCGGGCCTATCGTCAAAGGAGAACCTGCCTTCGGAGCACGGTCCTGGAACATGGGCGTGTCTAAGACAGGGATGAAGGAACTTGCGGCATGCCATCTAAAGAGGCAAAGGCTGAGGTGCTCAGTGACTTGTAAATGTAGGCTTTTAGCAGCTGGCTTTTGAGGCTGGCTGAGCTTTAATTCCAGTCTTCTGGAAGATAGAAGGCACGCAGGAGCTATGGCTTTGGGGTCAGAGAGACCTGAGTTCGAATCCTGACTCTGTCATTGCCTAGTGAGTTACTTAACCTTTTCCAACCAGTTTCCTCGTCTGTGGAGTGGAGATAAAAATAGTACTTACCTCCCTGGGTGGCTGGGAGATCTTGATGAGAGCTGAGCACAGTGCCTGCCTTGTAATTAGCACTCCAAGTACGGCTGCCATGACGCTTCTGCATCCCTTGGATCGAATCGGGCTATCACAGATTGAGTTGGAAAAAGTCAAACTTGCACGAATGAAACTCTGAGTGGAGAGCTGGGGCCACGGTGAGATGGGAAACGTGAATACTTATGAACAAGAAAGAGGCCACGAGCACGTGCAGTTGAGCGCCGTGGGTATGCTTCTGTCTAAATGTGGCAAGCGACTACATTTATCACGTTCTTAGCGTGCTGTAAAAAGAGGCCTCCAGTAACCTGCAGTGACACACTTCTTGAAAGGAGGTCATATTTCAAACAAGGCAAGACCCTGGGCTGTGGTGCCTCCTCGTTTTCCTGCTAGGGCTCCACGCGGGAGCTGGCTCGGGGCAGCGCTCGGTAAATACTCCGTTTTAAATTTAGTGACTTCACATCTCTAAGGATTGGCGTTGTCCTCCTCTTCGTTCCCTGACTAAGAGCCCATGCATCTGTTTGTGGGGTACAGCTAAGATGAGCAGTAATGGGGCCTGAGTGAATAACCCTGGGACTATTACAACTATTCCCGTGGCAGTGGCCTGGTGAGGGGCCCATACACCTGCCGATGAATCAGGTGTTCATTCTTCTCCCATGTGCTCCGCATTCCCCTTCAGCCTCTCCTGCGCTTGAAATAACTTAATGTCACTTGGATAGTTTCACGGTTCCGAATTCATAATCAGAAGTCGTAGTATTGCTAATTACATGGAGGAAAAGCTTGTAATTTTAAAATTTTAAAAAAATTTTTAAAAAATTTTAAACGTTTTTTAGGCATGTGCTCCAGGTCGTAACTCATAATAACATATCTTATTAATTTGTTTTCATATTTATCATTATAATTTTTCCTCCTTTTAATTTTTTTTTTACTCTTTTAAAATTGAAATATACTTTATATGCAGTAAAATACACAGACCTTACATGTCCGGTTTGTTGAGTTTTGACAAAAGCCCCCACACTGCTACCAGGATATATCTCTTTTCATCTTTGAGTCTACTGGTTTTGAAGCCTATTGTGCCAAGTATTGGCCTATTCGGGAGCTCTCGGAGGTTAAGGGTCATCTGTCTCTTGTTCATAGCTGCCCTCCTCGGCACCAAACACAGTGCCTGGTGCTTTTTATGCACTCAGTAAATATTAAGTGAGCAGGCAGATGAGAAATAATTCTGCCCCTTCCTTTATTTATGCAGGACTGTCAACTCATAGCTCTGGCATAACACATTGTTTTCCAGAATCCTCTATGATCATCAGTCTATTTCCACGCTCTCTCTCTGTATGCGTCATGTGTGAGTAATAGCTATGCGGACTAACAGGTTAGCACATTTTAATTGGAAACAAGTCAACTTGCAGGCACGGTTTATATTTGTGCAATCTTTATTTTCAGCCTTTCGGTCACAGTAGTCATGCTCCCTTAGATAAATAATTTTTAAAATTTTGACAATTAATTACTCACCAGGAGGTGGAAATACGATCAGGTCTGACCAGGGACGTGTCTCTGTTACATGCTTTCTCTGGCTTGCTGAAACTCTAAATATAGGCTCCCTACACTGTTAGGATTACACAACAGAGACGTTCAATTCAAACACTGCGTGTAGGAATGCAGTCTGAAGTAACCAGTTTCTAAAGGTGTGTCTCAGAAAAGTAGTTTGCTGAAATTCTCACCCTCCTGCCTGTTTGTTTCATTGTAGGTAATCACTCCCCAGAATGGGCGCTATCAAATTGACTCTGATGTTCTCCTCATCCCTTGGAAGCTGACTTATAGGAATATTGGCTCTGATTTCATACCTCGGGGGGCCTTTGGAAAAGTGTACTTAGCACAAGATATAAAGACTAAGAAAAGAATGGCGTGTAAATTGGTACGTACTTCATAACCAGGCATCCCACACCATATGTATGTTTGGCATTGTGGCTCTTGTTTGCCTGCTTGACTCAAAGATTGTTACCATTTGCCTGGATCTTATGGAAGGGCGCCTGCCCAAAAACATCCTTTTTTTTTTTTTTTTTTTTTTTGATTTGCTTGCTCCCTGGGGCTGCTCAGCCCCTGAGTCTGTTTAAGTGCATAGTTGGTTTTAATCTAGTTTGCCTTGATAAACAAGAAAATGCTGCTGGCCCCTGTAGCAGGAGCTTGGATAACATCATCCCTCCCGTAGTAGGGGGGAGTGGAGGGGAGCGCTCCTGCAGGAGCAACTCTGTGTGCTGCTCCTTTAATCCCACCCACTGGAGGGCTCCTGGGTGGCTCAGGCGGTTCTCAGGTCATGATCCCAGGGTCCCGGGATCGAGTCTCAAGTTCGCATTGAGCTCCCTGCTCAGTGGGGAGTCTGTTTCTCCCTCTGCCCTTTACCCTGCTTGTGCTCTCTCTCGCTCGCTCTCTCTCTCTCAAATAAATAAATAAAATCTTTAAAAAAATAAATAAATAAATAAAGCTAACCCCACCCACTGGGAAGGGAGCCAGGCAGGAAAGCCGAAGCTGGGAGAGCTGCAAGGCTTCGCCAGAAAGTAGATTAAAGGATTGAATGTAAATAAACCAATTTTTGCAAAGACCCCATCTCTTCTTATTAAGTAGCCATTGCTGAGGTGCCCCTGCTTTGGAAGACTGTCTGACAGTATCTTCCCAAGCCGGACACGAACACACCCTATGACCCAGCGATTCCACTCCTATAGGCACACACCCAAGAGGCATGTACACGTGCTCACCAAAAGCTATGTACTAGACTGTTCATCATAGCACTATTTGTAATAGTCCCAAACTGGAAATTCTCCAGATGTTACAGTGTAGTATATTTATATAGTGGGATACCGTACAGTGACGAGAACAAATGGTTTACAGCTGTAATAATGTGGGTTAATCTCATCACCCTATGTTAAGCCAAAACAGCCAGATACCAAGTAAGATCCGCGCTATGAGATTCCACTTATATACAGGCCAAAAATAGGTTAAACAAATCCATGCTGTTGGAAGTCAGGACAGTGGGTGCCCTTGAGGGGCCGTGGCTGGCAGAGGTCAGGAAGGGGTTTCTGGAGGGCCGGTAGAGTTCTGTTTCTTGATCTAAATGGTGGTGACATGAATGTGTTTGGTTGAAAATACACTGAGTTTGATACGTAACCAGTTTTACGCTTTTTGGTATGTCTGTTTTACTTTAAAAGTTTTTAAAAATGCAATAAAAGAAACCCCCTTTTGATTTGCTGAATGTGGCCTTAGTCTATCTTATTGTAATTAAAAGATCAACAATATATCGGCCTCATTTGTTCCTTCATAAAGATTTGCTAGAGTATCTGTTATCGAAAGAAAACAAGGAGATATTATAATAAGCCATTTGGAGCTTGCATTTAGAAGAGACTCGTTCTAGTTCTCGTAAAAGAATCTAGTGACGTTTTAGGAAGATCTTAGAACCAAAATGTCCTATTTTACAGTTTCATCACAAAAAGCATGAAAAAATAGCTTTGCAGGTTTGTTTTCCTTACAGTACTTACATTTAATTTTTGAGCTGTATTTTTTTCTTCTAAAGAAAACCATGAAAGATGTTTCACAACCCCAGCAGATTCAAAAGAATGTAGATTGAAGAATGAGATCCCTTTCCTTGAGGCAACTACTGTGAATGAGTTCTTCTGCATCATTCCAGAAAATTTCTTTTTTTTTTTTTTTTGAGATTTTATTTATTTATTCGACAGAGACAGAGACAGCCAGCGAGAGAGGGAACACAAGCAGGGGGAGTGGGAGAGGAAGAAGCAGACTCCCAGCAGAGGAGCCTGATGTGGGGCTCGATCCCAGAACGCCGGGATCACGCCCTGAGCCGAAGGCAGACGCTTAACCGCTGTGCCACCCAGGCGCCCCCAGAAAATTTCTATGCACATGTGTTATGTATAGCTTAAGAGATTTTTGCAAATGGGAGCATAATACATGTACTTCCACACCTTGCTTTCTTCCTCTGACACTGTATTTTGGAGACATTCCATATCCCTCTGCACTGAAAGATCTCCCTTTTTCTTTATTAATGACTTTTGATTTTAAATGCATTGTCAGAGCATGAGCTGTGGGTCCAAAGACATATTATTTCACAACAAGTGGAAATAGTGAAAAGACAACCTAAAATCTAGGTGCCACAGAACATACATGCGAAATAGTTGGGAAGTTATCTCTCTTTTGAGTCAATCGTGAATAATTCTTTGGTTGGATTGCTACATTCTAGATAAAAATAATATTTTATATTTTGTTCCTATTCTTTTATTTTGAACTGTTTACCTAGCGCTGACATAATGTAAAAGCAGGTTTGAACATTATTTTAACTTGGCAGTATAATTTCATGTCGATCAAATTATCCTTGAAGGCATTTATTTGCCCTCTGGTTTGTGGGTTGACCTATCTCATATATATTTTTGTCTACAATCTTACTACTGGTGTTTTTGTGTTCCAGATCCCGGTAGATCAATTTAAGCCATCTGATGTGGAAATCCAGGCCTGCTTCCGGCATGAGAACATCGCTGAGTTATATGGCGCAGTGCTCTGGGGTGAAACTGTGCACCTCTTTATGGAAGCAGGCGAGGGAGGGTCTGTTCTAGAGAAACTGGAGAGCTGTGGACCAATGAGAGAATTTGAAATTATTTGGGTGACGAAGCATGTTCTCAAGGGACTCGATTTTCTACACTCAAAGAAAGTGATTCATCATGATATTAAACGTGAGTTACATTTGGCTGTGTAACTTTTTTGGCTCAGAGATGACTTCGGAGGCAGATGGACTCCTCTCTTCAGTCTAAGGATCCTCGGTGGCGGGGAGGAAAGCTGCCCTCGAGCGCTTTTCACCTTCCTCCCTGGTGCTCCTGAAACTTGTTTTGGCACCAAATGGGATCAGGAAAGCTTTTGAAGTCATGAGGAAGGAAGATTATCCACTTGGGGAAGGTTATGGCTGCACAGCTATTAAATACTGGCTATGCCCTTGTCCATAAGGCTTTAAAAAATAGTAATTTACTTTAAAACACACACCAGCGTTATGTAGTTTTTGAGAAACAAGTAGCTTTTTTTTTTTTTAAGATTTTATTTATTTATTTGACAGAGATAGAGACAGCCAGCGAGAGAGGGAACACAAGCAGGGGGAGTGGGAGAGGAAGAAGCAGGCTCATAGCAGAGGAGCCTGATGTGGGGCTCGATCCCATAACGCCGGGATCACGCCCTGAGCCGAAGGCAGACGCTTAACCGCTGTGCCACCCAGGCGCCCCAGAAACAAATAGCTTTTTAATTCTGAACACATTTTGGTAATAATTCCTTAAACAAGCCTTCAGGGACTGCTTTCTAGGAGTAAGAGATGGTTGGAAATGCACAGCAAAGACCCACTCTCAACCCTTAATATTTAATGCTGCTTTGAACTAACAAAACTTTCACTTTCAAAAAATTGTATTTTTTCATTTGAGGGAAGTGGCATGATAATAATATGCTTATATCTTAGAATTTGAAAGTCAAGCTCGTGAGCATTATTATATTTTTCCAGCGTTATTGAGCATGGCATAACATTGTGTCAGTTTAAGGAATACGATATAAGAATTTGCTGATGTATGTATTGTAAAAAGGTTACCCCAATAAGGTTAGTTAAGACATCCATCATCTCACATAGTATAATTGTGTGTGTGTGTGGTGAGAACTTTTAAAATCTACTCTCTCAGCAACTTTCAAATATGTAATAGAGCATTATTTTTTTTTAAAGATTTTATTTTATTTATTTATTTTTAAAGATTTTATTTATTTATTTGACAGAGATAGAGACAGCCAGCGAGAGAGGGAACACAAGCAGGGGGAGTGGGAGAGGAAGAAGCAGGCCCATAGCCAAAGAGCCTGATGTGGGGCTCGATCCCATAACGCCGGGATCACGCCCTGAGTCGAAGGCAGACGCTTAACCGCTGTGCCACCCAGGCGCCCCGTAACAGAGCATTATTAAGTATAGTCATCATGCTCTGTATTACATCCCCCCAAAGTTGTTCATCTTATCCCTGGCAGTTTGTATGCTTTAACCTCCTTCACCCCCCAGCCCCTGGCAACCACGATCTGTTCTCTATTTCTAGGAGTTTAATTGTTTTAGACTGCACAGACTAGTGAGATTCGTACAGTCTTCATCTTTGCCTGTCTTATCTCGGGGATTTCACTTAGATCTTCAAGGTTGCATCCGTGCTGCTGCTAAAGTCAGAATTCCATCCTTTTTTGTGGCGGAATAATGTTCTATCGTATACGCGTATACGCATACGTCAGATGGACCCTTAGGTTGCTTCCATGACTTGGCCACTGCACCGCGAGCGTTATTATTGCGCGCAACGATTTACGCCCGCATTGGCTGCGTTCTTCGCAGCTCTGAAGCGATTTTCACTCGAATTTCCACCCAGATTTAGCCTCCTCTTTTGAATATAATATAGTCATCTCGGTAGGGAGCACGTTTCAGTCTATTCTGATTTGGGACTCATGATGTTTTTATTTTATTTTATTTATGGGTATACAGGCAATTTTATACTAAAAAAATGTCCTCTTTTTATAGCTAGCAACATTGTCTTCATGTCTACAAAAGCTGTTTTGGTGGATTTTGGCCTAAGTGTTCAAATGACTGAAGATATCTATTTTCCTAAGGACCTCCGTGGAACAGAGGTAATTCTATTCCCACAGGGAAGGTCAATATCTTTTTAAGAGTGAAGTTTAAAAATGTTCTGGTGTTATTGCAGAAAGGACGAGAAAGGGGAGGAAAAGCATTGCATCAGATGTTATTATCACTGGAACATATTTAATGAGCACTTGCTCTATGCCAAGTACTACTTTTAGCATTTTAAATTAATTATATTATTTAATCCTTGTTACAACCTTATGATTGGTAAATACTGTTATCATAGGCAAATACTATTATTTACAGTAAGAGAATAAGCTTGAAGAAGTTAAAGTGCCCAAAGTTACTCAGCTCGTAACAGATCTGGGACTTACACCAATTTTTTTCGGAGTCTAAGTTCTAACTACTATGTAACTTTTTTAATATAACTAATGTATATATTCTTAGTATAACACACACACACACACACACACACACACACATATATATATATATATATATATATATATATATATATATATATATATATATTCTTAGTATAACTAGGTATTACTGTCCTGGTTCAATTATAGCCATAATTGTCATAGTCGTTAATAATATATTTTGAGGACCAACATTTTAAGCTTATCTTTAATTCTAGAGAGCCTATAATAAACCTCAAATTTATTAATAGCACAAATAAATTGTATTTAAAGATATAAATTAGCTCTAATATTTAATTCGTTTGTGAACTAAAAACCAAACCAAACCAAAAACTTTTCTGAATGTAAATGAGATTGAGAGGAATGCATTCATGGGCTTTCAAATCATATATTTAATTTAACATACACACGATTGGGCTGAACAGTGGATTCATGTAGAAGCATCTATTGAGGTCTATGTGTCAGGATGTTGTGGGCATCAGGGATGGAGCTGGCCCGGGGCCAAGAAGGACTATGCCCTTGGCGGTACTCCAGCAACCCCCACTCTTTGGTGAGAGGACCTATTTTAATTTTACCTGAATTATTAAAGAAGCAACAGTTTAGTTCATGGGAGGTTATGATGGACACGGGATTAGCTGCAACTGGGAAGGGAGATGGGTGTGGAAGCTGCCTCCCTGACCCATGCTTAACTACCAGAGCCTCCCAGCCCCATGCCCCCTCTCTGCTCAAGTGCCCCCAGCAAATGGAGAGAGGGCACTTGGGCACGCCTTTGCCTTAAGATTACCAAGTCAGAGGGCGCCTGGGTGGCTCAGTCGGTTAAGCATCTGACTTCGGTTCAGGTCATGATCTCAGGGTCCTGGGATCGAGTCCTATGTTGGGCACTGCGAGGAGTCCGCTTGTCCCTCTGCCCCTCCCCCTCCTTGTGCTCTCGTTCTCTCTCAATTAAATAAAATCTTAAAAAAAAAAATTACCAGGTCAGTCTTAGTGTTCAACCGAGTGACAACCCTTAGTCTGGCTCATAGATATATTGCACTGAACCCAATTGCAGTGCAAAAACAGGCAAACAAACAATCATCATCTGAAACCTCGTTCGTGTTAGCTTTTTCTTAATTCTCTCAAATCAAAGACTCTCCTGGGAAGCAGAAGAAATTGCTGGTATTGCTGAAGTTATTCTGGAAAAGACTTGAGGAAGGATCCTTGATAGTTGTCTTTGAGCAGAATGATATTTAGAAGAGAAAACTGTAGACTTCTTTAAAAGAATGTTTTAGTCCCCAGATCTTAAGAATACTTCACCAAAGCACAAAATCCAATAAGACTTAATGCTCATGACATGTTTTTTTTGGAAAATGTTTCAGCATATTTTGGCATTAGTCAGAAGTACAGATATGTGACATTCTACCCTTTTTCCTGGAGCCAGTTTGAGAAACAAACTATTTATGGTATTAAAGATAGAAAATACCTTTCTCTTCCCGGCAGTGTGATCAAATCGAACATTTTGCAATGGCTGGACAGAGTAATGTCTTCCCGGGGATTCTCTAACAGAAAGAGAGTGTGTGCTTGGGCATGAGATAATAACATAGTGTTTACTCCTAAATAGTATTTGGATTGAGCTATTTTCAGCAAATGTAAATTGCTTTTTACAAAGCATTAAACTGACTTTGATGCTGAGAGTTATAAACTTTCTTCCAATCAGCCTGTGTTTATTATCTGTACGGTGCCCACAAGTCAAAAGTTTGATAATGAGCAAGGTTGTGAAATCATTGAAAGCTTTCAGCGAGCTTGTTTTAACTCTTCCTATTTAAAGAGCCAATACGGGCGCCTGGGTGGCACAGCGGTTAAGCGTCTGCCTTCGGCTCAGGGCGTGATCCTGGTGTTATGGGATCGAGCCCCACATCAGGCTCCTCCGCTATGAGCCTGCTTCTTCCTCTCCCACTCCCCCTGCCTGTGTTCCCTCTCTCGCTGGCTGTCTCTATCTCTGTCAAATAAATAAATAAAATCTTTAAAACAAAACAAAACAAAAGAGCCAGTAAGATGTTGTTAGTCAAAGTCAACCTTGTAGATTTACTTTCCTTTAGAACTTGATCCCCTGGCTGCTGCCTATACCTGTAGATAATTTCTGATCCTTGCAATGTAGCCCCCAAGTGCAAACACTGGTCCCCTGTGTTTGATCTCTCCCAGCGTTCATATTCAGAACATTGTATCGTAACCATAAAATATAAGCACAGGGTTAATCTGGTATATATTTAATCTGTTGTTTTTTAATTACATCGTACAGAGAAAGAATAAATAATGAATGTAAATAGCTAATTAGAATTAACTTTTTTTTTTAAGAGAAAGAGGGAGTGGGGGCGGAGGGGCAGAGGGAGAGGGAGAATCTTATGTAGGCTCCACTCCCAGCAGGAGCCTGACATGGGGCTCGATCTCATGATCCTGAGGTCGTGACCTGAGCTGAAATCAAGAGTCTGACGCTTAACCCACTCACCCACCCACGCGCCCCTAGAATTACTTTTATAGCGTGATTTTTTTTTTAAAAGTTCTTATTCTGAGTCTATCTATGTTTGGGCTTACTTGATATAAGTGAACATGTCATCATCACATGCACGCGCCCTCGCCCACACACACAACACATTTCTAATAAGTGTGTTGAGAGGTGAAGGCCTTGACCCGCGGACAGATAGGGTCCCTTGCTCCAGTGCGCATGCCTGAGGCTGTGCAGGTCTCAGGGAGCCTTGCGTGGTTCCCCCCGGACCTGCTTCATGCTTGCAGTCGGCCAGCCTGAAGAGTTCTTGAACACCTGCCCTGTTGCGCAAGCCCTTGCAGAGCCAGTGTGCAGAGCCGCTGGGGGTTACACCAACAGTAACTACTTGGCCTGATCTTTGCTGCGGAGGGCAAGCCCGGGGGGAGGAGATAAACAACCTCTATTGACAACTAATCCTTCCCGTTGCCTTTGTTGTTTAACTTTGTGATTATTCTGTAAGAAGGTCTGTCGGGGACCCCAGTGCTCTGCCTTCACTTCAGGAAATGTTTGAGAGCAAGGAGCTCAGTTTTGCCTGTTTGGGGAGACAGACAGACAGAATGAGCGAGGGAACAAAAGCATGCCAGCCAGGAAGTGTGTTGTAGGATGGTGTTGAATCTGGTTAGGATGGGGAAACTGGGAAATTTTCCCAGTTTTTGTAAGCCAGTTTTTTTTTTTTTTTTACTTATTGACTCTGAAGTATATTCCAGGAACACTTACCCCTTTCTCCATATTCAAATGATGGCATAAATATTTCTTAATGTTAAATATTGGTAATTAGGATTTTAACTACTTTATGTCTGTACCAGCCATAAATACAGATTATTGGTCAGCAGTTGCTCACTTTTTCTTTCTTGTTTGAGTTTACAAGCAAAGACTTCCTAGAGAAACTATTTCTGAAACTAGCCCTGCTTTTCCAGCATGAAACCAAATAGAACTTACACGATGTTAAAATGGCATGCGTTTAATATTTAGTCACTGGGCTACGTGGTAGGTAGAAATAAGAAGTAGTTTGTATAAATGACCAATTAGGACCACTTTTACGACATTACGCTCTAAGTGGGCTTCTCTCCCATGTGATTGGTATTAATACCCAATGGATCTCTGCCACCTTTTCTCACTGCAGATAATTAGAGGTTTGGCAAGTTAATGACAAACATGAAGTGAAGACGCATATTTGTAGCGTCCATTTAAATATGAAAGGAGTTGGTGGTGGTTTTTTTAAAGATTTTATTTATTTTTGCAAGAGAGAGAGAGAGAAAGCGAGCATGTGCACACGAGTGGGAGGGAGGGACAGAGGGAGAAGCAGGCTCCCCACTGAACAGGGAGCCCGGTGCAGGACTCCATCCCAGAACCCTGGGATCATGACCTGAGCTGAAGGCAGACACTTAACCCACTGAGCCACCCAGGCACCTGGAATTGGTGTTTTAACAGAGAAATTAAGCCTTGGTCGGTGCCTTCTAGAACCTTGATGAGTGGGTGTCTCAGGTGGGTTCTTGGCTGCAGGCCCATGACTGCCAGGTCTACCTGTGCGTTCAGTATGTTGAAAAACGGTGTTCTTCATCAGGCTGCAGGGACACCTGGGGCCAAAGCTGCCTACCACCCCCACCAAGGGTGTCTGTGTCCCTCTCCCTAGCTTCAGGGAGCACAGCCAGGACATGCTCTTCTGAGGGGCTGAAACGTGCAATAAATATGGTAGAGGCGGGTGAGCCCGCTTCCAGAACCGGATGAGGGAAATGGACACCCAGAACCATGGAGAGAGTCCGACTGATGTTTTCTGCTTCTTTTTTAGATTTATATGAGCCCAGAGGTGATCCTGTGCAGAGGTCATTCAACCAAAGCAGACATTTACAGCCTGGGAGCCACACTCATCCATATGCAGACAGGCACCCCGCCTTGGGTGAAGCGCTACCCGCGCTCGGCCTATCCCTCCTACCTGTACATAGTAAGTGGGGCTCAGCCAGGCCTGAGGGTGCAGGGGAGGTCCACCTGCTCAGGAGAGCTGCTGTCCCTCCCGTAACACACCCGAGTGGGATGATGTGAACGAGTGACTCATGAGGCGAAGCTGAAAGTTCTTCCCACGTGGAGGAAAGTCCCATTCCTGCGAAGAAGGCATTGCTGTTGCAGTGGGACTTTGCTAAACTGTGCATTGGGCATATATGCCATTCTGTTATTCGTGACTCATAAAATGCCACTTAGTAGAATCTGAGTTCCCTAAATCCCTGAGCCGAAGAAGCCGTGCGTGTTCTTTGAACACTTTCGGAGAAGAGATACGAGATTCTAGATCCCCAAGCCGGCTGGGCTGTAGTGAAACGTGCAACTTCCATTTTACCGTTGCGAGATCAAAGAGCGAGGTCACTTACAACACAGTGACCCTTGAACTTCCTTAACCCAAAGGATGGGTTTAACTCGGGGTGCTTGGGAAATTAAAGGCGAACTTGGGTCAGGGTACCACTTTAGTCGCTGCAGGGCGTGTAGTGGGAGACAATGACTTTCCCGGTCTTGTTCGCTAGAACACTTGAACTGCTGAGGGTGTGTTTTCATACGGTCGGTGCTAAGAGCTGGTCTGTTGCTAGATCCACAAGCAGGCGCCTCCGTTGGAAGATATCGCAGACGACTGCAGTCCCGGCATGAGACTGCTGATGGAGGCCGCCCTGGAGAGGAACCCCAATCACCGCCCGAGGGCAGCAGACCTACTCAAACACGACGCCCTGAACCCCCCCAGAGAAGATCAACCACGCTGTCAGAGTCTGGACTCTGCCCTCTTTGAGCGGAAGAGGCTGCTGAGCCGGAAGGAGTTGGAGCTTCCTGAGAACATTGCGGGTATGGACCCCTGCTGCGTGCAGTGCCCCTTGCCTCCCTTATTTCTCTGTCTACCTCAAACTTCTGACGTCATTCATGAAAGCACTGGAGAGAAGATGCAGTGACTTCTTGAGTGCCATAAGTTGCCTGAGAAATCTCAGCAAGAATGTTAGCAAAAGCATTTAAAAAAAAAATGGGCTAAATGACCAGCACGTCATAACATGCTTCAGCGCAAATGTAGGTAACAACAGTCCTGGAGAATTGCCTCTGACTTGCTTTTTTGCAACTGGGAGTATCTTTTGCCTTTAAAAACAAATCAAGCTTGGCAGTCCTGCTTGTTGGTTCTGAGCAGGGTTCTATTTCATTCGGTTATGGTAAGCCACGCCAGTCCTTGGTTGGAGACATCAGGGCACGGCTCCGCGCAGATAAAATATTGAGTTTGAAGTCTACTTGCATTTTTGTCTTCCTCTGCTTAAAATCTCTTTGCCAGCTACGAATCTTTCCCACTTAGGAAAGTCAGTACACATTCCAGGAACATTGAATATGCACGGAGAGGGTTTCTATTTTTATTACTAAAATCTGTGGCATTCTTAATCCATTTAGGTCCAAACCCAGATGTCAAGCCTGGAATGTTTATTTGCATTTCATCCTCTTCTTGTCTGACTTTTCTGTATTTAAAGAGAACCATCTGGGGTGTTGGAAAATATGCCAGAATTTGTAGCGAATTTCATGTTCTCATTGACTCTTTTTCGAACCCTTTCGTCTACGTCATATTACATAAACTAGCCCCCGGTCTATAACCCCAAGTCTGTAGCTCTTTAATAAAACCGTAGCTTGAATGCTGTTTGATTAAGGCCAAGGGGTTTTGTTGTTGTTGTTGTTGTTTTTCCCAGAAGAAACAAACAGGTGTTTATTACTGAGCATGTCACCTGGTCATTAATTTTGTCTTATTTTTTTTAATGTTTCCCTTTCCAGATTCATCATGCACAGGAAGCACTGAGGAATCTGAAATGCTAAAGAGGCAACGTTCTCTCTACATAGACCTCGGGGCCCTGGCTGGCTATTTCAACCTTGTACGGGGTCCGCCAACGCTCGAATATGGCTGATCGATGGCATCATTTGCTCTAAATAGTTAAGACTCAGCGTTGGGCTCCTGGAAGCTGGTTCTGCTGACTCAACACCGGGGCTCTGTATAGCGGACGGTGCCATCATCCGTTAGCTGGCGACATGGGCTCCCGTGACTCACGAATATGACTCCTCATGGCTCCCATGGGTTTGATTCGTGAAGCTGCCTGGTAGCCCCCAGGTCTAAAGGTTCTCATGTCTCAGGTGGTGTGACTCAAAGGAAGTTAAGAGTTCGTAGAAGGATCATTTCTGGTGACTGATTCCATTCACTGTGCACTTTGCTCAAAATGTTAAAAATACCGATCATGAGGATAATGTCTTAGCCTGAAATTATTATTCTTGGTTCTGATTTAAGTATGGGAACTTGATTTAACTCAGCATAGGTGTTTTGTATATATTGGTGTATATTATAGGATAACTCCTTGAGCCTTTGTAGGTAGGTTCTAGTAAAATTAAAGTCATTAAATTTCGGGTGAATAGACCGACTTGAATATTCTAGCACTTAGCTGAACTAGTGACTTAAAAATGGCTGTTCATTTTGGAGCCATCTGACAGCAGGCCACTAGTGACAGGTTCTGTTATGTTCCTATGGAAACATTTTGTACTGTATATGCTATGCTTAAAACATTTAAAACATGATGTTTTGAATGTGGATAAAACTGTGTCAACCACATAATTTCTGTACATCCCAAAGGATGAGAATGTGACCTTTAAGAAGAATGGAAACGTTTCTAAATTCTTGATGATGCTACTTTTGTAACTCTTCCGACTCCACTTTCTTCTAAGCATTTGTGTATTAAAATAGCATACTGTGTATGTTTATATCAAATGCCTCCGTGAATCTTTCTTACCTAGACATATATTTTTAACGTTGTGAATATGTGAGTATTCCTACTTAAAGTATGTTTTTACATCATGCAAATGAAACCAACACTTTTATCCAGCATACGTGGTCAGATCAACTGAATAAACTCAGTATTTTGCCTTAATGCTTGGAAAGAGTGTGATTCTCAACTGGGACTGGGGGTGGGTTATGGGGGTTGGGGTATAGGTTGGAGGTGAACGTGTATCATGAGGAAGCAAAAAACACCTCAGAGGTTTGCAAATTGTTGATCCGCTTCTCTTCTCGTGCTGCAGCATTAAGCCATTGTTGTCAACTGGATTATGCTGTGTCCCTTCAGAGCATTGGGGCAGGAAGAGAATTGTCAGCCACTGGTTTAAGCTAAGAGTGGTTCGATTTTGTATCTTGTTCTTTTTTTTTTTTTTTTTTAAAGATTTTGTTTATTTATTCGACAGAGAGGGAGACAGCCAGCGAGAGAGGGAACACAAGCAGGGGGAGTGGGAGAGGAAGAAGCAGGCTCATAGCGGAGGAGCCTGATGTGGGGCTCGATCCCATAACGCCAGGATCACGCCCTGAGCCGAAGGCAGACGCTTAACCGCTGTGCCACCCAGGCGCCCCTTGTGTCTTGTTCTTACACATTTATACTACCTTTGAATATATGCTTGCCTGTCCTGTGTCTGTTGCTTGTCAAGTTAATAACTAACTTGCCTTGGGGGCACGCCTGGGTGGCTTACTTGGTTAAGTGTCAGGACAATTGTTTACAGCTCAGGTTCTGATCTCATGGGTTGTGAAACCGAGCCCCTCGTAGGGCTCTGCACTCAGTATGGATCCTGGTCAAGATTCTCACTCTCCGTCTCCCTCTGACCCCTGCCCTGGCTGCTTGTGCGCTCTTTCTCTCTCTCAAAAAATAAAATAAAAATTTAAAAAAACCCTAATTTGTCTTGTATAAGGTAAATTCTAATCCCGTACACAAATTCTAATGAAAACTGTTGGATGGGAGTTGGAATCAGTCATTCGCTGAGCAAAACGTATGATGCGCTTTTACGTGTGTTACGTAAAACCTAAAGCCATCCTTGGAATCCTCACAGCACACGCAGAAAAGATGACCATTGCCGCCGGGTTTGTATCAGAGGGGAGCGGAAGCACAGTGAGGGGGGATCACTTTATGCTTCAGATCACAGAGCAGGTGAAGAGACAGAGCTGGTCGTGGAAGCCAGGCCTTTCCGCCTCAAGCCCCCCTTTCCTTCCTCATGTCGTGCTGTTGGCAGGTGATAGACCATCGTAGGTGATGGATCAACTTGCTGCAGAGACAGCCCTGTGCTCCCGCTGGGATTCAGTTCTCCAAATAAGGGCAGAAGTGGCTTCACCACCAACCTAATGAAGCTTCAGCCTCAGGACCCCTTGCTTGCCTGGGCACTGCCTCCCCCCCCCCCCCCCCCCCCGCCGGTCATGGCCCTGTGTCTGCTTGTATATTATCTTACATCAGGTCCAACAAAACCCTTCCCCGTTCCTGGGCCAAGGTATACAACTTTTGATGATTTTCATAGAAAACCGAAACAGTCAATATGAATTGTTTAGTTAACAAATTCCACTGGGAGAAAAAGCATGCCTTTTAAATTAATTGGAGCTCTCATGGAAAGATCTGGGGATGTTTGCCAAAAGCTGATCAGAGGTGGTGGGGGCCGAGAAAGCGGTCATGAGGGCTAGCAGGGCACGTTCGGGGCTGGGGTCTGTGCATGGAGCACCTGCAGAGCTGTGGATCCAGGAAGCCAAGGGCTGCAGCCTGGGCTAGGCAGCAGACAGTCCGCTTAAGAGAGGAAGAAGGCCCTGAGCTGGTCCCGAGGGAATCCATCATTTGCTTCCTGAGAAGGCAAGTAGGGGGGCTGTCAGGCTTGGGTGTAGCTGGGACAGAATGATCACATCCTCTTTTTGGCCCCCTTGATAAATCCTGCTTCAGGCAATAAGGCTTCCGATTATGTGCGGAAATCGGAATGCTTCCTGGAAGACAGACTGGACCTTTCCAGCTTGGGTCCTGAGATCATCATGGCTAAGCCCTTGTTAGATAGGGTGGTATACAGATAAACTTGCTAGTCATCACATGGACATGCTTGGAGCCATGTCTTCTGATTAGCACTCCCCACGTTGCGCTTGCCTTGAGGTCTATAAAATAACCTGAAACAGGTCATGAAGACTGCCTTCGAGGAATTTGCTGGCCCTAGTGGGGATTTGTGCAGCCTTGGACAGACAGCGCCCGTCTGGGGTCAGCCAGTGTGTCCACTCCTCTGCAGCTAGGTTTCCATCAGCTATCCACCGATGTGCTCAGCACTGCAATAGGACCTGAACTCTGTGACATGGATTTCTGTCACCCCTGTGCATGCCCGTTATCGGACAGACTGAAGTCGATCCATCTTTTATTAATAGCAAATGTCGGTAGCATAACTCACTATGAAAGCCAGTTGCTACGCACAGACTTGCTGCGATTTCGAATTCATGTTTTGAAAGCTCCTTATGGACAACGTTGCCTGTGGTTTGAACTTGTTTTGAGTAACTTATTTTGATGAAACGGCTTTGAAATCAGTTATTAGGGCTTGGTTCTCAAATTCTCTCACCTGATGTGGAAAGGACCATAGTAACGGCCATGGTGTCCTTGCTCAATGGAATTTTAAGCTGCAAAACCAAGAGGTCTGACCAGCTTTTGGAGGGGGATTGGTCGAGATAAGACTACTCTTTGCTGATCTAAGGAGCTCCCCAAAGATCTTGAGACACTTGTGTCTGCCGAGACCAGGATAGTCTGGGTTGGTAATGCTGACAGGCTCAGGAAGAGAAGCGACATCTGTTCCTGTGTTGACGATGCTGTTCCTTGTAGCCAGTGGTGCAAACCATGACACAGTCTCTGGACTAATAACTTTCGAGAAGCCCAGCTTGCCTTCCGACGACGGCCCCAGCGGTGAGGGACCTAAGCTGGCAGCTGATACCCAGGTTTAGCTGGAAGGCCTGACGACTGAGAATCAACTTGTAGAAAGGTACACCTCCACGAAATTTGGACTTTATTTCTTTCACCTCCCCTTTGCCTGGAACAATAGTGTAATTAATCTGTCATTGGTTTGAGGTATGTTATTTCTTTATTGGCTTATTAAGACGCATTATCTTGTATGCTATTGGCTTGTGAAATATTATTATTATGAATTTTAATTCCCATAATGAGCCTATGTCAAAAAAATTATTGGCAAAGAATCTCGGTCTCTGAGTTTAATTGTCCCTGAACAAAACACCAGTGTTTTCTAAAGGGCCTGGGGGGATTTTTTTTGGTAGGTCTGCAGTGTGATTGAGAGTAAAGATTGCTTGATGCCACGGGTCCAGGGCCAACCCCTCAAGGGCAGCCAGGAGGGAATGCACCCAGGAGGAAAGCAGACCTACTTAGTGGAGAGCAGGCCAGCTCTCGAGGAGAGCTGAAGCCGTACTGGGGACCTATTTTGTGCAAAGAATTGTGCTGGCCCCTGCGGGGAACAGAAGTAAGGAAGGGCCCAAACCCTCACGTACCCAGTCCCCGCTGAAAGGACACGCCTTTCATGTTGCAATTGCTAGAAGACTCTTTATTTTGATGTACGTCCCTGCCCTTTCAACAAAGACTTCTTTGGCCAACCATTTACTTGCAGTGTTACCTTCTGGCTGTGAGCTAGATTTTTGAGTGTCGATCTCATCTCAAATGCACAAGAAAACCATGATGACAATAACATGGTTTCAAAAGGCACGTGGGGCCAGAGAGAGGAGAGATGCAAAGTAGGACAAAGCACTTTTGTACTCATCCGTATGCCCCCTCAGCGGGATTTTTGCTGGGCTCTCGGGAGGGCAGGCAGGACAGAGCGAAGTGGGAGAGAGCATGGGACAGCCAGCCATCCCGCTCCTTACACCACCGCTCAAGGGCCCTTCATTTATTTTCTGTGTTGGCTGAGAAAGTTCAGTGTACTTAAGCCATCCAGAGACACCTGTAGCATCACAGGTGCCAGCGAGTGAGGCATCTACTGGGGAGCACGGCACCCTCTCATCACATCTCATTCTGCAGCCGGGGAGCTGCCCTGAGCCCACCTATAACCGTATCCTCGCGCCAATACCACTAATGATTCGGGAGTTACCGCACGGCTGTACAAATGTTGGCTCTTATTATTATTTTCTTGAACGTATGCTGGATTTTCTCTCTATGAAGCTGAACGTCCTCAGGTCTTTCTCTCCCACACGCGTGCAGAACTCCAAGGAGCAGGAATGGTCTCGCTTGTGTCACTGGCACAGGAAACAGGTGATGGTCCGTTTATAAATCCCAACAGACTAAACTCTTCTGAGTCTAATGAATGTTCTTCCAAGGAATCAAGGAGACAAGGGGGAAGAAGAAAATTCTCGGGAGAAAGGGTTAATGGGCACCACTGAAGTTGCGGAGCTGAGAATAGAGTTGAGTTCTGGTTGAGTATTACTTTTCCCAAAAGCACCTGCGGGGGCTGGGTGGCTGGGAGCCCCCAGGCAGTGCTGATAATGGAGAGGTTATGGAACAGCTGGGCCAACAAGGGCTTCTGCCAACTTCCGGGCTGGTGTGAAAAGGTATTACCCCCTCCTATCCAGCAGCCGCCCTGCCCCCCCAGGTATTTCTTCTGATCGGAAATTCCGGTCTTGCCAAATTTTGTTAGCAGTAAGACAGAGGGCTGGGTGGCAACTCAGGACCGAGGGGACTTTCTGTACCACTCACAGCGTCCCTGTGTGGACTTACGTGCGGTCCTTGCCAGGGCCAGCCAGCCAAAAAGGCCCAATTGTTTCTATCTTAATTAAGTTACACAGGAAAGAAAGAGAATGAACGAGGTAATTAATTCAGATTTTCTCATCGAAACCCAAAGTTTCTTTTCTCGTCTGGCCAGCAGGCAAGAGCAAACAGAAAAGATTTGGCAAGTGCCTTCATTGCTCACTGGTTCAGCCCGGCCTCTCATGCCCAACACCCCCGCCCTCCCAATTCCCCAGGCCTGCTCCCCGGAAGCACTTGCTGCTAGCAAAAGTATTCTATGCGTATACAAACATATGGTTATGTAACACCCTTCTTTGTAAACCAACAATAAAATATACACCTGCTAGCATGCTTTATACATAGTTTCATGTCTTGTTTTTTGGACAGAATATTTCCCATTATGGAAGTTTTTAAATAAGAGTGATCTTACTCTCAACATAAGTTTTACACAAAGCCTTTTACCAACCACTTCTGCCGTAAGGTGGGAGCCTCAAATCCGGCTCTCCTTTTGCTTTTCTTTCCTCCTCTGGGAATGAGGCGTGGAACCAGGTGACCTTTCAGTTTGCTTCCAGCCATTAAAATCTTTAAAATTTAGTTTAGGGGCGCCTGGGTGGCTCAGTCAATTAAGCATCTGACTCTTGATTTCAGCCCAGGTCATGATCTCAGGGTTGTGAGGTCAAGCCCTGCATCGGGCGTGGAGCCTGCTTGGGATTTTCTCTTTCCCTCTGCCTCCCCCTGCCTTCCTCCATCCTCCCCCACCCCACTCTTTCTCTCTCAAAAAAAATTTTTTTTTTAGTTTATAGGCAACTAAATGGAATGGCAACAAGTTTACAGATCTAAGGTCTGAATCTAATTGTGCACAGAGCAGGGATGGGAATCAAAGCCCTTTGCTTCTTAGGACTTTGCCACCAGAGCACCTGCGGTCTGCCACTCACTGCTGCCTTCTGGCTGTGGAGGGCCCAGGGAATCCTAGAGCAGAAGCAAGAGAGCAGTTTGCACTCATGTTAGCTCTGGGGTGTGGGGAATTGATAGGAACTATCTGGCTAGACTGATCAAGTTTCCTTTCTCCTGATACCAGGAGGCTGGATCTTGTCTGCAGTTGATGTCATGAGATGTGATCTATGTGGATGAGAATGGGTTCTGGGGTAAAGGATGCAGGGGAGAAAGGATTCTACACGTGGAGGTAGATTCACGGTGATGCTAAAGAGGGAAGAATTGGTGGTGTTTGGTGTAGAAAACAAAGCCAGGAGCTGCTCATTAAAGTTAAAGATGATGGAGTGTTGCCAAGTACCAGCCGTGTGCTCGAGATCTGGGGATGCAGTTGTGGCCATTGTCTTATTCCAATGAACTAACTATGGGAATCAAACTCCTTCCATGTAAATCACACTGTAGTTTTGGCGTTTAACCAAATTCTAGTCACCAATTCCGATGGAGAGGGTGGTTTCCCCACATCACCACCACCAATTCTCAGACACCTGCTGGGTGTCCTATAATTCAACTCGAATCTGATATGGTGCTCCTGGAGACAATGTCAGATCCCACGGGCCAAGGGTTCAGTCCCACAAAACTGCCCCCCACACAAACACACTTCAGATGCCAATTGCAAGTCCGGATTGTCACCCAGGCAGCTGATTCTCTGGCTGTACATCAGAGGTCCCCATGACTTCCTCCTTGGGTTTGATTGATAGAGGGGCTCAAAAAAAAACTCAAAGAAACATTCTATTTACTAGACTACCAGTGCATTACAAAGGATATTAAAGGACACGAGTCAACAGCCAGGGGAAGAGATACATAGGGAGAGGTTCTGAACAAGGGAGCCTTCATTCTTACGGAGTTTCGAGTCTGGTGTGGTGATACCTCATGTGTCCTGGGTCATCAACCTGGAAGCTCTCCAAACCCCATCCTTTTGGGTTTTTATAGAGACTTTATTACAGAAGTTCAGTTGATTAAATCATTGGCCACTGGTGATTGAGTCAACCTTCAGCCCCTCCTTCCCCCTGGAGGTTAGGGGAGTGAGACTGAAACTTCAACCCTCTGATCACATGGCCGATTTTCTTGGCATCTGGTCTCCATCCTTAGGTGCTTTCCAAAAATGACGTCATTAACATCAACTCAGGTGTGATTGAGAAGAGTTTGTTATGAATATCAAGACCCCTTTATCACTTTTATAAATTTCAAGGGTTTTACAATGGGATACGGGGACAAAGACCAAATACATATTTCTTACTATAAATCACAATATCACAGCATTATTATTTCTGTCTAGAATCAATAGAATCACAGAATCAATCAATCATCAATTCGGCAAAGTGATACCAAATGTCCTAAAAGCAAAGCTCATCCAAACTAACATTAACCTTAGAGTTGGCAGGTACGGTGGAGAGTGCTAGCCTCTTCTGTCGTGTAATTCAGTGGCTGAGACTCAAAAAGCAGAAGCCAGAGCGGACTCTATTTGCCTCCTGTAAGCCAGAGCCCTGGTCTGGGCAGGGAAAGGCTGTGTTCAGGATTTGCAAAATCTGGTCACTTAGAAGTGGCCAACCAGTCGCTGAGCCATTGTGATGTGAGGTTTCAAGCGTCAAGCAAGGGAATAGCCTCAGAAGAAATGAGGCTGGCATTTACTGAGTGCAGGCATTGCGGCTGACATTTGGGAAGCCACGTGTATGCATATCAGTAAACCAGGGAACGGAGACTCTGGGAGGTTGAGTGAGTCATGTGAGAATACATTCCTAGTACATGGCAGCCCTGAGATTTGAACCTGGGTCTATCTGATTCCAAAGTTCATGCCCTTCTCTCTAAACTCCACTGCTTCCCCATGTCACTGGAGGGAAGAGGGGAAACAAATTACCTTACCAAACCTCAAACGGCGAGAATCCAAATCCTATGACTGCGACCTATGCCTACTCTAGAAATAAAGTTACTTGAATTGTTGTAATATTTGTTAACGGGGCACATCTTCTTCTCCAGTACAAACAGAACTGTATAGAATATGGTCTCGGCTCCTAAAAAATTTAGTCTGGCTCTCCAATTAGAGCAAAACCCATAAACGAAGCCACCAGGTCAGTGCACGTAATTCAGAACATAATTGCGTGGCACAGAGTGTTGCGTGAGTACACAGAGAACATCAAGTCGAAGGGGGAGACGCTGAAATGAGAGCAGGAAGGGGTCTGCTTCAGTTAGGGTCTTTCTTAGACTGGGCTCCCCAGAAAAGAGAGCATGAGGCCAACGTCATGTGCCGGTATTTTATAGGGTGTATAATCCTTGAACCGTGAGAGGGAGGGAGGAGGGAAGAGAAGGAAGAAGGAAGTAAAACAGGAAAGGATGGGAAGCAAATAAACGATAATGTTACCGAGCTGGCCACAGTTTTAGGAAAAGACACAGCTGGTTGCTTCATCACATGGAATATCTTCAGAAGGGCCGGACAGAACACCGTGTCCCAGAACAGCCCCCTGAAGGGATGAAGGGAAAGAGGCTCATTTTCTCCCCCTCCTATCTCATCTCCCATTGGTTGAGCTTCCTGCATGGGTGTTAGCATCCCTGAACACCCGGGTTGGGTTTCCAGACACCTCTGGGCAGTCGCTGGGAAGCCAGTTTCCATGTGCTGGAACTTATCGCTTCATCCAAATCCATAAGTGAGGGGAGGGACTGGAGCCGCGTGGGTCCTGTCAGGCCCGGGCATCAGAAATGCTATGGCTTCCCCCGAAGCAGGAGCGATAGAGGCCATGTTGGCCCTTTGGTGGAGACTTAGACACGGTCAGTGCAGGCAACTGAGGCAATGGGCAGTGGTGCGGGGAGGCTCCCTGAGTGAGCAACCAAGGGCGCTGGAGACAAGCGGGGTCAAGTGCATCTGAGCAGGTGTGTAAATTGCATCTGATACAGAGTTCCGAGAGAAGAGAGATAGGACATTCAGGAGATAGGATATTCTGGGGTGTCCTATTCAAGAGATGAGGTAATCTGAGAAAACTGTATTCGCAGTGACACTCTTCCAGAGAGAGCGATGTTGGGGAAGCACGGGGGGATACTCAATAGCTCCGGGCTGGTAGCAGCAGAACTGTTACCAATGCCAGGCTGGAGGGAATAAGGGAGAGAGCAGTTACTGAGCCCAGAAAGACAGTCATGTAGAAGAAGTCACCTTGGAAGGAACAGCGACCTTCGGTCAACGGACACGGCCAACCCCAGGGCGATAACACAAGGAGTTAGAAGCTATCAGTTCCCACCAGAAACCAGAGATTAAGAGTCTACTGAGGTAGCCCATGGGGGTCACCCCCCTGGGCTGAAAGCTGGTGGAGAAGGAGAATTTCAGATCTGGAGAGGCATTTGGCAGATCTCTGAAACAGAGTCTCAGGAGCACTTAGTTTAGGTCTTTCTCATTCCTGCCATTTTTTTTTTTTTAATTAGTTGAGAGATGATGTAGCTTGCTTGAGGTTAGAGCCCTGGGAGAGACCTTTGCAACGTGAGTAGGATATGGCTGGGCACAGGGAGGCTTGCCACAGGCAAGGAAAGCAGACTGAACAAATGCCCAGGGCCGGGAATGAGCAAGACAAATTCGTGGAGCACCACTGGGGTCATCCTGACCCAACAGAAGTTGAAGGACTGTGAGAAATACTGGTAAATGGGTGGGATCATCCTTTGAAGGGCATTGAAAGCAGGCAGGTCCATTTCCCCTTGGTGTGGCCGGAAAGAGGCTGCTATTGAAGGTTTTGAGATGAAAGCAGCACTCAGTAAGATCAGCCGAGGCAGAAACAATAAATTCATTTGAAAAGAAAGGGGAATTGGATCCAGGGAGTCTAGCTGGGAAATTGTTAAATAAATACAGAATGGACTGATGCAAGCCTGGATTTGAATATGGTAGAAGATAGAATCATAAGACGTGCTTCAAAGGGAAAATGGGTAGGAGTTGTGTATTGCTGGATGTGGAGGTGAGGGAGAGGAATGAGCCAGTGAACGTAAATGTTTAAGTCTGGGGGCTGAAATGGTACGGCGCTTGACCGAGGGAGGAAGGTGAGATGGGTGGACCTCCGGGACAAGGGTGGGGACTGAGGTGATGACAGGCTCAGCTGGGACGTGTTGAGATTGGGAAACCCACTCCTTAATCATCTCTTCATCTTGACATGTGGGACCAAAGTTATTATCAAGGAAAGCACAGAGCAGTGGTGCACCAAGGCTGGGGCGGTGGAAGCTGTCCTCCAGAGCGCAAGGGACAAGGAAGTGCGTTGTCTATCCGGAACTCACCGACAATCACGAAATCAACTAGAAGTTGATGTGCTTTTGATTATTACTATGCCCTGGTCAGTGATTAAATGCTCCTTCCTGAAAGATCTCCTTCGTTGCTCTAAATTCTAAACAGTTGCTATGGTTACTGTTGACTTTTAACAACACATCCATGCTTGAAGTTAGCACGTTTTAATCACCTGTCCCTTTTTTTAAAACAAGTTATTTTTTTAAAACTGTAATAAAATATACCACATTAAATAGACAATTTACCATTTTAACCACTTTTAAGAGTACAGTTCGGGGGTATTAAGCATTCGCAAGCTTGTGTGACCTTCACCACCATCCATCCACAGAACTTTTTTCATCTTGCAAAACTGAAACTCTGTCCCCATCAAACAGTAATATTAAACAAACTTTCCCTTGCACCCCCCTCCGCCCTGCCCCTGGTGACCACTGTTCTGCTGTCTCTATGAATTTTACTACCCCGAGTGGTTCCCAAAAGTGGAACAATTACTTACCTCTACTAAGCATCATGTGGTAGCTACTTTGGGGAACTAGTTATAAAGTTACCGCCACACAGAGAACTCAGTCACGTGTTATTTGTTTCAAGAGTACGTTTTTGTTTTCTTTAAAGATTTTGTATTATTTATTTGACAGAGACAGCCAGCGAGAGAGGGAACACAAGCAGGGGGAGTGGGAGAGGAAGAAGCAGGCTCCCAGCGGAGGAGCCTGATGTGGGGCTCGATCCCAGAACGCCGGGATCACACCCTGAGCCAGAGGCAGACGCTTAACGACTGTGCCACCCAGGTGCCCCTCAAGAGTACGTTTTTAATGTCACATAATGAACTTCACCCAGGTGTGGTTGGGGTCTCTAGCCCCGTGATCTCACACATCCCTATGTTTAAACAGGAGATTCACAATGAACAGTGATTGATAGCCCAGTGGTTTTTAGAGAGGAAGCTACAGAATTTAAATCACTTTAGTTCAGTCACTCTGTATGACCACTTGGAATTCTTATTTGTGTTTTAAACTTAAAAATAGTAAAAAAGAGCGCACGCTGTGAGGTGAAGTATTTTTGGTTGGTAAGCGTAAACTCTGGTTCTTACGGGAAATATTTTAAGTTTGAATAACACCTTCAAAATTAAAATCATTTCTCAGTTCCTAATTGTTGGTTTTCTTTTTTTATTACATGTCATTGACACACAGTGCTACATTAATAATTGTTGGTTTTAAAACTAAAAAATAGATCAAAAAACTTTCTTTTTGCGGGGGGGCAATACCAGTTGAAGAATAACCTGGTTGGGAGGAAAAATGAACCTCTCACAATAAAGATGGTCCCTTCTCTCCTGTTTCACAGAAGGGAGAAAACTATGAAACGGGGAGTTGACATCTGACAACTTCATGGTTTCATAAGCTGAAGACTGCTTGCCGATGAGATTTAAAAAAATGGAACATTCAACTTTGGTCTGGCTTTAAAACCTGAAGAAACTTGGTCTTCAAGTCTGTGAATGCAAGAGAGCAGAATCACATCTCTCTCTTGAGAGAGGCAACGGAATGCAGGCTCTTAAAAATTACTGATCAGCTCTATCAAGTGAAAATAGATGGGGAAAGAGAAAAGCTTGAGAGATTTTATATCATCATTTGAACCTAATTGTGTTTTTAGCCCAACTAAACTTCTCTGGGGTTAAAGAGTGGATACATCATTCTGAATCAAAAGAAATTTGTTGGCACTGGTGGTTATTTCCAGTTTTGAAGGAACATTTTGTAAAAATTAAGCATACTATTCTCTTAGAAGAGAGTTTTATTTCATGCACATTTCCAAAAATATTCAAAATTCATTCATTCAACTGAGAAATTACATCAAATTGAAAATAGTGGTAGAGGTTTTAAAAAAGCAGAATATACTGGCCTTCTTTTTCTTGCATTCCTGGTATTTCTCAGAGTTATTTAATATTTGAAGTGATCAGATGTGTCCTTACAGATGGTCAATTAAAATAATCAGTTTTGGACATCTTTTGTATTTCAGGGGAGATTACTACTGACTGCATCAAAGAAATCTTGGAACAAGTGGATGTGGGTGGACATATCCAATTTGGTGCCAGTGTCCAGCAAAGACCTAAGAGATTGATCAGGTTCTTAACTGTGTCTTCCGCAAATCATTCTCTGCACCTTTATGGTTTACACTTTTGGACATGTTTATTTCATGTGTGATCTTTTTTGGAATTATAGGAAATCATATTCATTCTTCAACATTTCACTTCATCAATTAAAAATGCCCAAAGACTGTAGGTAACAAACCCAAAGTCTTTCCCAGAGTAATGGGGTGGTCACTATGAATCTGTGCAGACCACAAAGACTAATTATGAAAAAGTAATCCCAACTCAGAAGTTGCGAGGATCAGCTTAGATTAGAAGGCCTTTAACTCTGCAACCACAAAATACTGAACAAGGGCTGTTGACATAGAAAATAGAATTACATTTTGAAGAAGAACATGGAGAAATGACAAAAGTTGCTGGCCTTCCATTGCCAGAAGAAACCCAAAGGGCAATGTTTGAATGTCTCAGTTGTTTTCCCCAAGAACTAGACACTAAAGGAATAGGTCAGGGGAGCCTGGGTGGCTCAGTCAGTTAAGCGCCTGCCTTTGGCTCAGGTCATGATCCCGGAGTCCTGGGATGGAGCCCCATGTCAGGCTCCCAGCTCAGCAAAGGGGTCTGCTTCTCCCTCTCCCTCTGCCAGCCACTCCCCCATTTCTGCTCTCTCTCTGTGTCAAATAAATAAATAAAATCTTTTTTAAAAAATTTAAAAATAAAGGAATAGGTCAAACAATGTCAGTGCTCATGTTCTATTTTTGCAGAAGAAGGAAACCTGTGGAAGTTTTTAGCAAATATAGAGAACACTCGATGGTGACTTTTCTGGAGAAGATATTTAGAAGCGAATGGAAACTTTTTTTTTTAATGTGAAGACTTTTGAAAGCCACTGGGATCAAACCCCAAGAGAAGAAAACATTGACAGTATTCTGATTTCTGAAACTTATTGTGAAATGCCATTTATATGAATCTCTGTTAAACGATATTCTTTTTGTAACTATGCGTATATCTGTTGTCTCATGTGGAAGAAACACTTTGTAATTAAAATTTGTTGCTCTTCAATCAACTATGAATGAAGAAAGACATACAAATCTGACCGTGCCATAGACTGTACCCCGCATGCCTATGCACGGATCGATCCAAGATCAGTCTCTCATAGGCAGATTTGCGTAAGTTACAGCGGGAAACCAGAAACTATAATTTATTATTCTTTACTGCAACAGAAAAAAAAAGTTTTTTCCTCTTTCTAAAACACATTCATATGATTAAAAATATTAATCTTTTACATTTTTCTTTTAAAAAAATTTTTGCTTTTTTTAAAAATTAGTTTCAGAGGTAGAATTTAGGGATTCGTCAGCTGCATATAGCACCCATGCTCATTACATCACGTGCCCTCCTTAATGCTCATCACCCAATTATCCCTTCCCCCCACCCACCTCCCCTCCGGCAGCCCTCAGTTTGTTTCCTAGAGTTCACCGACTCTTAGGGTTTGCTTCCCTTTCAGTTTTCATCTTATTTTATTTTTCCTTCCCTTCCCCTGTGTTCATCTGTTTTGTTTCTTAAATTCCACATATGAGTGAAGTCATATGGTTTTTGTCTTTCTCTGACTGACTTATTTTGGTGAGCATAGTACCCTCTAGTTCCATCCACGTCGTTGCAAATGGCAAGACTTCCTTCTTTTTGATGGCTGAGTAATGTTCCATTGTGTATGTGTGTCTTCTTCATCCATTCATCTGTCAGTGGACATCTGGACTCTTTCCATAGTTTGGCTGTTGTGGACATTGCTGCTATGAACGTTGGGGTGCGGGTGCCCCTCTGAATCACTATGTTTATATTCTTTGGATAAATACCTAGTAGTGCAGTTGCTGGGTCATAGGGTAGATCTATTTTCAACTTTTTGAGGAACCTCCATGCTGTTTTCCAGAGTGGCTGCACCAGTTTGCATTCCCAGCAACAGTGTAAGAGGGTTCCCCGTTCTCCACATCCTTGCCAACATCTATTTCCTGACTTGTTAATTTTAGCCATTCTGACCGGTGTGAGGTGGTATCTCATTGTGGTTTTGATTTGTATTTCCCTGATGCCAAGTGATGTTGAGCATTTTTTCATGTGTCTGTTAGCCATTTGTATGTCTTCTTTGGAGAAGTGTCTGTTAATGTCTTCTGCCCACTTCTTGACTGAATTTTTTTTTTGGGGGGGCGTTGAGTTTGATAAGTTCTTTATAGATTTTGGATATTAGCCCTCTATCTTTTAAATATAGTATTTCTTTTTATTTATTTATCTATTTTTACTGGCATGGTTATATAGTTCAAGTTCAGTAAGAAACTATTTTCATTGTCTGGGCTTCTTTTCTAGTCACAGCTAGAATTTGCTTCATTTTATGATTATGCCTGCAAATGATTTTGTCCTATAGAGGAGGTGAGTATTAAACAGTGATCTGCTCCAGGGATATGCTAGGTCTGCCGCCGTGATAGAGTCATCTTTGCAAGTTGTACAAAGAGGTCCTTTTTTGCTAAGGTATTCAGAACAGAGAATAACTCCTTAGCTCTTTTTTTTTTTTTTTGAGACTTTACTTATTTATTTTAGAGAATGAGAGAGAGCATGAACAAGGAGAGGGGCAGGGGGAGATGGAGAGAGAATACTCAAGCGGACTCCCTGCTGAGCATGGAGCATGATATGAGAGCCGATGTCATGGCCCTGAGATCACAACCTGAGTCAAAATCAAGAGTGGGACATTCAACCAACTGAGCCACCCAGACGCCCCTAACTTCTCAACTCTTGATTGAGTTTTGAGACTAGGTCTGGGACTTGAATCCTGTTTCACTGTAGCCAGATCATGGTAGATGAGAGGATATAGCACAAAGTTCACGCACAGTAGGCGCTTTAATAAACATTTCTTGAACAAATGAGAATGAGTAAGTGAATGAAGGACTCTTCTATCTGGCAGTCTCTGTTCTGCACAAAGGATCATGTGGAATCTTAATAGGACTTGGAAGGTATTTGAAAATACACTTGTAAGATACCAAGGATGAGAAAATTTATTAGTGAAGGGGTTCCAGAAGTTTTATAAACTTTGGCCCGGCTTTTAATCTCTCGGTTGTACACAGCCTAGTTAGCAAAAAATTACGACCATAAAAACTGAGTGTTCCCTTAATGAATAAAATTTAACTTGAGAGGAAGCTAAGTGGTCAAGAAAGAGGGCAAAATAACAAAAAGTTTGCATGAGTAGGAAATAACACGGAAGGGAGGGATACCACCTTCCCTCAACAGTTATAGCCAACACATGTTCCGGCCCTTTGACACCCACACCGGAGAAATGAGGGTCAGTAATTGATGACACCGGTGTG
This sequence comes from Ursus arctos, assembly GCF_023065955.2. Lineage (NCBI taxonomy): Eukaryota > Metazoa > Chordata > Mammalia > Carnivora > Ursidae > Ursus > Ursus arctos. The sequence continues at coordinate 8,992,432 of NW_026622986.1, forward strand.
AACCTTAATAAAACTTGTAGTTCAAAGCTTCAATTGTGGATCCCTCACGTTTGACCTAAAATAGCCCAACTACTCGAGGAGGGTGGTATTTACTTCCTTCCCCTTCTACACTCACTGATGGTAATTAAGAACTAAACTGGGATAACTAAAAAAAGGTCCAAAAAAAAAAAAAAAAAAAAGAGGAAGTGTGTGAAAATGGTTGGTGTGAGTTTTCAGTACATTTTCAGTCAGTGTGTACCCTGGCAACGTATCACTGTGCTTTCTCCCTACGCCAGCTCCTGACTCCTTTCAAAAAGACGTGACGGGGCGCCTGGGTGGCTCAGTGGGTTAAGCGTCTGCCTTCGGCTCAGGTCATGATCTCAGGGCCCTGGAATCAAGCCCCGTGTCCAGCTCTCTGCTTGGCGGGGAGCCTGCTTCTCCCTCTCCCTCTGCCTCTCCCCCTGCTTGTGCTCTGTCTGTCTCTCTCAAAGGAATAAATACAATCTTTAAATAACAACAACAACAACAAACCACATGCAGTCTGGTCCCTGGGGCTTTCTTTTTTTTTTAAGATTTTATTTATTTATTCGACAGAGAGAGAGACAGCCAGCGAGAGAGGGAACACAAGCAGGGGGAGTGGGAGAGGAAGAAGCAGGCTCATAGCGGAGGAGCCTGATGTGGGGCTCGATCCCATAACGCTGGGATCACGCCCTGAGCCGAAGGCAGACGCTTAACGACTGCGCCACCCAGGCGCCCCTCTGGGGCTTTCTTTTTGTTGTGAAATGCACTGAGTGCCTCTCCGGAGACACCGAGTGCGCTAGCGGAAGTTTGGTAGTGAACGTGGTTGGGTAGGCATCGATGGTCATGCCCGGGTGGGATATCTAGCTGCTATTCCTAATAGGCTGTGCTGAGTTTGTAGACCAGTGGGGGGTTGCACTGGAGGCATAAAACAGGAGCTGGAATTGGAACAAAGAAAAGATAGGGTTATTTACATAGAAGAGGTTATTTAACTGGCATCCCAAAAGGGTTTTAGTTTGCGTAAATGAGAGTCAAAGAGAAATATGCTTCTTGCAACTTTGTTTATCGTTGTAAAATATCAGTAACGGCAGGGAAATGCTTATGTAAATTACGGTACATTTACTTACGGGTCTTGTATTATCAGTAGAAATTGTATTATGGGGGCGCCTGGGTGGCTCAGTTGGTTAAGCAACTGCCTTGGGCTCAGGTCACGATCTCAGGGTCCTAGGACTAAGCTCCGTATTGGGCTCCCTGCTCAGCGGGGAGCCTGCTTCTCCCTCTCCCTCTGCTGCTCCCCTGCTTGTGCTCTCCTGCTCTCTCTTGTCAAATAAATAAATAAAATCTTAAAAAAAATAAAAATCTGCATTAAGAAGAGTTAATAATTATACAAAGAAGTTGTATCAGATACAGGTATCTGATCAGAAAACCTGATTTTGCTCTAAAGGAAGTCTTCATTGATCTTAGGATAAAATTCAAACTCAATAACCTAGGTTACATGGTAGGTTATCTCTAGAATCAAACTTCAGAACTTGTCCTGTCCACATCCTTCTCTGTTGCACGCGTGCTATTCTCCTTGTCTAGAACGGTCCTTCCTAGCGGCCAGGCAACTCCCACTAATTCTTCAGGTCCTGGCTTGGGCCTCACCTCACTTGGGAAAGCCTTCTTCGACCACCTCCTTCAAGACCAGACTGGGGACCACAGCACATGCTGTCTGCACGATGTCATGACTGTCCTAGTACTTCTGACACGGGGGCGGCGGGGGTGGGGGGGAGGTGAGGAGCCTTGTATCCCTGGAGCCCGATACAACCCTTCTCTCATAAAAGTGCTTGATGAGTATTTGATGAGTCAGTTTTCATACTGAGTGAAAATGGAAGGATCTACACTGTACGTGTGATATAACTACAAGTATTTTTTAAGAACTATATCTTTTAGGGGCTCCTGGGTGGCTCAGTTGGTTAAGCGTCTGCCTTCAGCTCGGGTCATGATCCCAGGGTCCTGAGATCGAGCCCTGCATCGGGCTCCTTGCTCAGTGGGGAGCCTGCCTCTGCCTGCTTCTGCTCTCTCTCTCTGACAAATAAGTAAGATTTAAAAAAATATATATACACTATCTTTTAAATGACAGGAAGGACATACCATATAACAAAATGTTAACATTTTAATATTAATATTAATATTAATGGCTACATTTTGATTGCAACTATGTATTATTTTTACAATGAAAAAGAAGCATACTTTGTGATTTTTAAAATGCAACACAAAAGAGGAACCTCTGAATTCAACCTTGCAGTTGAGAATAGCATTTCAAGGGTAGTCCCAACAACTGTGATTTGACTTTAAAAAAAACAAAAAACACCTGGGGTAACCTTGGGGTGGAGGGAAGTTAGCATTTATATAAACTACCCATGTGCCGGCCGCAGCAGAGGTGGGCCCAGAGTGAGAAGGGAAACGAAACACGGGCTGCTAGCACGTGCCCAGAGCACAGGCCGGAGACCACGTCATGGATGCTGGAGGGCAGGGCCTGCTGGAGAGGTGCTAGGCAGGAACGCGGAATGTCCCAGTGGGTGCTGAAGGAACCCGAAGGGACGCTCGGGATGACCTGGAGAAGCCACGGGGCACTGCCTGGAGCCGATCGGCCCCACCGGTACAAGGCTGGCCTTGCTCGGTTTAGGTCCTAAACAGAAAGCAGGAGAGGGACAGAGGGCAAGCTGAGCAAGTGGGGTTGTCGGCGGCAGGGGTGGTGTGTGTGTGTGCGTGTGTGCGTGTGTGTGTGTGTATCCCCAGGCACGTGGGTAACAAAGGCCTCAAAGAAGACCCCAGGAGAAATTCAAAGAAGGGTACACGCAGCTTGATGAAAGGGAACATTAGATTCCGTCTACCCAAAAGGTGCTCGGTGCCAGAAGGAAAGGTGTCAATGGTGAAGAACGTGGGAGCTTGCGCAAAGATGAGTAAGTCGCCGTGAGGTGACACTCAGTGGAGGAAGCCGGTGGGCGAGGGCAGGAGCTGGAGGAGCCAGCGAGGGCGAGGGCGCGGGAACCAGGGCCTGTTTGTCGTGCTGGAGGAGCCTGGCTGCAGGGGAGTGTCAGGGAGGACTTCTGGCTTGTTTGGTGGCAGGCCGGGGCAATCGTGTAATGACAGCTTCCGGGGACCTTCCTGAAATAACAACCTTGGGAGCAGCAGACAACAACAAATAAAATAAAACAACAACAGGAAAGGAAGCTTGTGTGAGTTTTTCTCCCGGTGTGCTTCATGCTGGGCGGGAGAAAGCACACCCCTGGGGGGTGGGGGGGATGAGAAGCGGGGCTGCCCGAAGGGCTTCCCCAGCTGCGGGGGGCACTCAGCGTCCAGGAGCCTCTGGACCTCTCCGCCTGGCAACTCCATACTCCTGGAAACGACCCCCGCCCTTCTCGCTCCAGCTCTGGCTGATTCGCTTAGGTGTGGAAAGTCGGAGCTTCGGACTGGAGACCCAATGCCATGGTCTTAGATGTCGACCTCCGGGTCGAAAGCACGAAAGGTGTGTCAGACATTCACCAAGCTCATCAGTTAAATAAAAGTAGCTCTTCTTCCCCAGGTATCAACACAACTTGGCAGAAGAGTTTGAGAATGTAAGCGGCATCGCCAGTGTCCATACACCACCAATAAACCTCTTTCTTGCAGAGGCCTTAATAACCAAGCAGTTAGGAAATCTCTCCCCTGTATCCAAACAGAGATTTCATGGATCCTCTTGAGAGGAGATTGAGAGGAGATGTGCCTACACCTGCTGGGTCCGCCCAGCCATGCGTGACCTCAGGGGTTCCTGGTCGTCATGCCTCAAGTTCACATGTAGGAATTGATGGAAAATTTCCTGTGGCCATAAACACACACACACCCATTATCAAGGTGCAAAGCTTAGGCGCTCAGAAGCTACATTTCCCGGCATATGGTAATGCTAGCAAATTTGGAGAGACAGTCAAGATGATGCCCCCAGATAGGACCAGAGATGCAGATGGAGTCCAGGTGGCGCTCAGATCTCCGGTTCCAGGCTTTCCTCCAGCCCCACTGCATCCCTGTCCTTCCTACTTAGATCCTTGAATCAGTGAATACCCCTTTGGCGCTAAACTAGCTTGCCTTGGGAGTCTATCCCTTACCCTTGACACAGTGAGGCTAGGGAAATCGGTGTGGCACTTGCCAGAAGGTAACTGGCTGCCGAGTAAGAGGGGCACAGACCTCACAGCAGAAGCAGGCTGGTTATGGTCTGGGGATTCGTGAGCCACAAGTTCTTGCTCATGACTTTGGGAATGTCTGGTGGACGTTGCTGCAGGTGCCTGGAAAGTTGGGGCAGGGTGGATAAGGGAAGTAGCATAGAAACCCGGGGGAGGGGACGAGGGAGGCAGAAAAGCCAAGCAGCAGATGCTGCTGTTATTGCAACTACAACTTCAGTGACTAGGACCGTGAATACGACAGAGGGTTCAGCCACCCATTCGGGGAGCTTGTCATTCAGAGGAGGAATCTGGCTGACCTGGGGGACAGTCTGAGACATGCAAGACGTGACTCAAGAAACTGTACAGTCAGGAATAGTGACTCAAATCTGCAGGATTGGGACATACATGCATCTCCTAAAAGAAAATTCGATGAAATCTCAGCAGTATAGTAGGCAGGTTGTATGTCTACAAACACTGGGGTGACCATAAAACCCCATTTGGGACAGTCCTGGTTTATACCTCTTGTTTTGGCGTGATGACTGACAGCACCCTCTTTCACACTCAAAGTATCCTGGTTTGAACGATAAATTCTGTGGTGGCCCCAGCGAACAGCTAACTGCCAGCGTGTCACGATGGAAGGGGGGATTGGGTTTCAAGGTCCCAACATGGTGGTTAATGGTAACTTCTGCCCACAGGAATGCAGGGAAGCCACACAGAGCAGCGGCGGGGGAGGGGAGCAGGGGAGGAGAGGGGGAAGCTCTGGGAAGAAAGGGGAAGAAAAGGGAGCTGCTGCCCAATATTGGTAGGAAAAAAGAGGAAGATATAAAGAATAAACAAAATGATATGGGACAAAATCAGCAGCCAGAAGAAAATTGTTGAGGACAGAACAGGTGCCGTGCTGAGGAGGTCTGATGAGCTCAGAGCCACAAAGACACGTGGTCCTGGGCACAGCGGGGATGACCTTGGAGAATACTGAAGTGTCACAGCTGGAGAGGAATGAGTCATGGAGGTAGAACCAGACGGGGCAGAATCCCAGGGATGAGTAATTTGCTGCAGGCAGTCGGGTCGGCGTGTGTCACTGCCAGGGACGAGAGCAGTGCGGAGCTGATGACAAACAAGTTCGGGACTGACTAAGGTCAAGGGCAGAAAACAGACACCGGGAGCCCTCCGAGGAGGCTGTTGCTCTGAGGTTCTCCGAAGGATTCATGCTATTTACGCTGCGCAATCCAGGGTGACTGGGCAATGCTGGGTCTGGGACAGACATTGAATCCTAGAAACACGAACGTCGAAGACCCACCCCTTCACTCGGGCAGGCAATGAAAAGGAGATTCCAGGGAGTTAAGCAGCTTGCAGTGTCCACACACAATCGAGTTCGAGAGCTAGAGCTGCCGTGGCCTGATTCTCGGGGCAGGGCTTAGGTGTATTTTAAAGAGCTCCCCAGCCCATGCGATCCTATCAAGAAGCTCCTTCTTTTGGAAATTAACAATGTACACTAGGATAGCGAAGGGTTTCACAAACCTTGGAGTGAAAAATCAGCGTAACACAGGACTTTCAGAACTCATTTGACTATGGTATCCGCCCCCCCCCCCCGCTTTTTTTTTTTTTTTTTTTTTTTTATGTAACGCAGAACTTCCTTTTGAGATGCCCATCAAAGAAAAGGTTTTGGAAATGAGACCCGTCTAGTCTTCGACTGCTTAGAACAGACCCAGTTTCTCTGGGGCTGAGGGTGCCTCTTCGCCTTTGCCTCCAGGAGCCTTTGCAATATGGGCATGAGAAGAGTCTCAAGTGGGAATTTCGCGGTGTGTGTGTGTATGTGTGTGTGTGTATTGTTGGGTTTTACGGTATTTATGCTGTGCATTCTCCATTCACCACCCCAGGTCCACTCCCACCTTCTCGCCCTGCCCTCCATTAAGAGGGTTGACCTGCACAACCACATTAGGGTGCTAGGGCTCCCTTGTCCCCCTCCCTCCTGGCTTCTAGTGATGAAAAGGGCCAGTAGGCTATGAGGGGGAGCATGAGGTGAGGCACTTAGTTCCTTGGCTCTCCCCTTCGTAACAAGATGGCCCTAGCTTGCTGTCTCTCCTGCCCCTAGTGGCCCCTTCCTCCATGTCCCCATGGAGCTGCCACTGCTCCTCGCCCAACGGACCGCACTGTATCTTCTGGTTTCTCCACACTCTTCCCACATCCTGAAAAGCAGTCCCTTTATTAACCTCTCCTCCGTTTAAGTTCGTCATTGTTTCCCGTGGGGGCCTTGCTGAGACAGTTCTCTTTTGTGGAGACTTTGGATTCTTTATTCATTCATTTATTTGGCAAACACTAAGGAGGCGAGCAAGACAGAGCAGGTCCCTGCCAGGATGAAGCTGAGTGAGGGCGACAGTGAGGTACGGACCTGACCGAACCGCACTTGCCCTGCGTATTAGGAAGGAGAGAAGCCCAGCGCTCTCAGTGAGGCTACGGGTACACCTATCTAGCCAGGAAGGCCTGGGAAGTCCTTTCTGTGAGACCTGAGGAACGAAGCGGTGGAAAACCGATGGAAAATTTTCCAGGCAGAGGAAATAACAAGCACCAGGTAGGTCCTCGGGTGGGAGAGAGTTTGGCGTGTTGGGCATGCTGTTTTGGTCTGTTTTCCGCTATGGAAAAGATCTATGATGGCATCTATACAGGTCACGCCTGGAAGGAAGAGAAACAAGGGCACACCCAGTGTGAGTGGCTGGCAGTGAACGGGTCGTGAGGGAGGAAGCTTTTGCATGGCTTCCAAGCTTCACTGGGTACCAGACAGCTCTAGACCACCTTCTTCTCGGCCTTCTCTGCACACCTGCCCTCCTCTGCGAGCCATCCTGTCCTGCGGGGACTGGGCCATCAAGGGTCCATGTTGCTCTCAGCCTCATGAACGCCGTGTGGCCCGCTTCCCATGTGCCAGGGAAGAGTCGTGCCAGCAACGTGGCCTTGACCTGCTGCAGGTGTGAGAATCGCTCCTGGATGGCCGCACTTTTGCTGATGGAGGTGGGGGTCGTTTTTAGCCCCCCCGGGGCAGGATGTCACAGACAGCTGTTCTCACTTCATGGGGGGTCCACTCAACAAAAGAGCCGCTGTTCTTGTCGTGGACATCGAGCATCTGCTCACCCATCTCCTTCATGTGCATGTGGCCGCTGACACGGAGGCCATGGTCAGGTGGCAGCCAGGGGGTGGGGGTCACAGGCAGCCATCGGACTCCTGGCATCCAATGTGCTGGGTGAGCTGGGGCATGTCAGGGGCTGCTAGTGCTGGCCACGCCGGGCTGGCAAGAAATGTCAGCGGCCCCAGTGCTGGTCCTGTTGGGAGGAGTCAAGGTGGGCAGGGGTCAGGTCACCCAGGGCTGCCAGCTCTGGGGAGAAGAGCCCTTGGTTTACTTTCTCTGCGCCCACCTGTCTCCACCCCATCCTGGAGACCTCAAGGGGTCCCTCCAGCCCAGACTCCCCACCAAGCTCCCTTCACCCCCATCTGGACCGTCATGCAAGTCTGGGGTGGGTCAGAAGGAAGCTTTTCTCCTCTTTTCCTAGGTCCACTCCTCCTCCCAAGTCTTTAGGACCCTCATTACTATGCACCCCTTTGCCTTTGTCAGAATTCTGAGAGCCATTCTGCACTGTCCCCTCTTTGCACCTTCGACTTGCTCCCTGAACCCTGTATCTTCTATGTCTGAATCGCGTCCCCCACTCCCGTACCGCAGTCGTCGTAACCTGCACCACACTCCCCTCTGCTTCCCTGCTCTTCCTGCCTGGGGACTCCGGCATGCCTTGTCACTCCACTACTTAAGCATGAGGGCTCTACATCCTTTCCACATAAAACCAAAATTCCTTAACCCTGCACGTCATGCACAATGACCCTGCCTTGCCACTTCTCCACGCCCGTTTCCTAACTCCCTGCCCTCTTGTGCCCTACACATTCCGGCCCTACTCCTGGCAACCCGAGCGCTGAGATGCTTTCCCCTGCATCCCACCCTGACAAATGTCCTTCCCACCTTCCAGCCCCTTCTCTGCCTGCTTCGCCACTGGGAATTTGGGTTCTCGGGAATCAGCTCAAGTGTCAACTTCTCCAGGAAGCGTCCCTGCCACCTTCAGTCTCTCCTCCGGGCCATGTTATTCCTTGTGCTATATGACAAAGACTGGTTGACCCATCTGTCACCCTCCACTGTGGGTCCCTTGAAGAAAGACTCTGCCTTTCTTTTCTGTTTCCCCTGAATTTATTACCATACCAAGTACATAATGTGTGTTCAGTGAATTCGTAAAGAGATGAAGGTCTCCGTACGGAGGAAGGAAAGCAACAGTGAGAAGTAGACACACGGGACGTGGCTCGGACGCCAAGGAAAGAAGCAAGGACAGAAACATCCAAGGAGGACCTAAACAAAGGGGGAGGGAAGTGGAAAGAGGAGCATGAACGTACGGGGAAGGCTAGGGATCGAGATTCGAGAAACAGTACAGGAAACATTGTCGATTACTGAGCAGCAGGAATTCGAATGCATCAGTCGGTGAAGACTGCAGTGGGATTAGTGAAGACAGCACCTTCGCTGCACGTGTATAAAAGGAAACAGGAAAGGTCTGTTTCCTTGAAACGCCCAAACTACTACGGAAGACCAAGGAGCTACGATCTCAGTGTATTATGTGATCAGCCTTGTATGGTTAGACCCCTTATAAATGAAAGGACAACAGAAATACTGGCAATAGTAAGTGATCTGGAGAGAAGTGCCCTCCATGCCAGGCCTTCTCTGTGACGTACGTATTAACCTGCTTGTTTGGCTGACTTTCTTTAACTCCCACTTGCAGTTTAGCTGGAAGCCGGAAGCAGCTCAGGCTATGTTGAACAGGTGTGGGGCTCTGCTGATCTCCATGGCAACAGTTCCTACTCCAAGGTCAATTTTTTAATGAACTTTATTTGGAATTTCTGGTCATTTGGACATGAAAGCTACACCGTGAGGGAATCTAATTGTGTGGGAATGAATTAATTCGGTAGAGATACTGAGGCACTAAGGAAAGAAGGAAGGAACGGTTGTTTGCTGAACACCTAGGAAGTGACAGGCTCCACACGAGAGGCCCTACTGGTTTTCTCATCTGGTGTCTTTCCTTTGCCATATTGTTTTCAAATCTAGGCCGTCTTCGGAAGATGCTTGAATGATTCAAGAAAACACACCCACGATCTCAGGTTTTCCCTTGCAGTGGGAGGAAAGTGTGTGGAGGAAAGCCCAGAGATGGGGCTGCTTCCAGGCACATCTGTGATGTCCAGAGGTTTTCCCCTCGTGAGACGCCACCTCCCCCTCCTATCTGATCTCTGTCCCCACTGGCCTTTCTTGCTTCCCAATACCACGTAGTAGACTTATTCACGGTAAAGTACCCGCGAGGGAGCACGATCTAGTTCCCGAGTATTTGTAATTTGAATGAAAACTGGAGAGGGGGCGGTGCTTGGCTAAGAGAACAAATGACAGGTGGCAAAATTTCAGGCATTGTAGGGAAGACTGTTCTGTAGGAAGGACGGAGGAAGGGTTATCCTCCCCGAGTCCTTCAAAGCACACGGTGTAGGCAACCGGATCCCCACCCACCTGCAAGGTTGATCCACGGCGAAGAGGTGTTGTGTGGTCTTGTTGCACCTTGGATCTCTGCCAGGCACCTCTAGGACCTCTAGGTATCTCTAGACCGCTGGTGGGGTCTAGTGTTCCACTGGCTCCGTGCCGCTGTCCAGACTTTTATGGATTTCCCTTGTCTCCGTCTTCCTCACTGGCCTAGGTCCTCAAATTTCCCTAAGGTATAAACTGTTGAACTTGGGTGTACGTTGGAAATGGTTTTGCTTGATTAGCCAAAGTACATGAAAAGGTCCCTGAAACCGTTGAACTCCAGGCGGCCCTGGCTGTGCCAAGACTTGCAAGCATGTGGGTGCACTGTTATTCTGGAGGACGGATGCATTTACACTTTTGTGAAGCTGCAAGTCGGTAAGGACACGAGCTCTTGGATTTGTACCAAATTTTGTTCAAAGTTTTACTGCTTGAAAACCTGAAATTCCATCTCGAAAGGAGAGAAGAAGAGACAGAGTGAGAGCAGCTCTCCCCGGCCACCTGATGTAAACCAGTTGGTCAGTCAAGGCCCACAGCCAGGTCTCAGTGGAGGGCACCCTGGGGCACTTCCGGAAGAGGCGTCTAGGGGAATCACTCTAGCGTGCAGATCTGTTTGCAGGGCCAGAGAGAGAAATTTCCCGGACTTCACTGACCACTGTTTACCTCCTTGAGCACACTACAGGCACCTCGCCTTCACCACTTCCTCCCCACGCCTTCCCTTACTTTCCCTGCCAATCTAGAAACCTTACAGTACTCGTACTTAAGTCTTTGGAGAAATGAGTTTTCCTAATCCAGAAAACAGTGTTGCTTCTAAACGACTGCATTTAGAATTAGCTATTTGGAACAAATAGAGGTATTCGGAACTCAAGAGAACAGTTTAGAACCATTTTTAAAAGTCCTTTGGCGAAAAAGCCCTGAAAAGTAAATAACATGAAAAGATCACTGAATTCCAGAGCAAAAAGAGACCTGGCAAAGGACTTAGTAGAATTCTGTTCATGCAGAGCTGCTGAGACAATCTTCCAAGAAAGTAAGCTGATGGTCTAAAAGACCCAGAGCTGCCAGGAATCAAAACCAGAAGGAAAGCATGGGTTTTCTGACTATGGGCCCTGTCCTACTTGTACGACGTCAGGTCCAAAGACGGAAGAGAGAGGCCTATCATATCGCAGTTTACAGAGCAAAGATGAGGCTGGATGCATTCAAATTGGACCTATTTTTCAAAGTGCGATGTAAGAAGTTTAAGGTGGTCAGTGGTAGGAATACCATGAAGCTTTCAGCTTGGTGAATTTGTCCTCGAAATTTACGAGCATCTTCAATGGAAGCCCATTCGGCTGGAGAATATAAATTCTTATGGGATGAACACTGTCATCCGAGGGTGTCGTGTGCGGTTCCTCACATCGGACCGTGGGCTCGTGAGCTCTTGCAGAGCTGTAGGCTATGGTATCCGTGTCTATGACCCTCTGATGTCCAAATCCAGAATTTTTGAAAGACGATGCTCTGGTTGGATATGAATACAAGGATGCAGTTGGAAGACAATGTTATATAGAACAAACAGTTGCAATCTTTGGAATTGGACAAACATGAATCCATAACTCACTCCAGTGTGAACTTGAACTGCCCGAATCTCCAAGTCGTTACCTGTAAAGTGAGGTTCAGAGTATTTACCCCGTGTGCGTGTAGTTAAGGTGAGATAATGCGTACAAGGTAAGTGGAATATAGTAAATGTCAAGGTAAGATAATTCTCCAACCTTTCAACATTTTAAGAAGTAGAAGGCGGCAAAGGAGAGATTGGATGAAAGAAGCAATTGGAAATGCATTCTTATCTGGAGTGCAAGCCAATACTCAGGGCTGAGAGGAAATGAAATAAGAAAAGCAGGAACAGATTACAGGCGAGACAACACAATTTTTAAGGTAATGTCCCTTAATTTATGACTACCTTTGATAGAGACCAGTCTTGGCTATGTTCTAATCTACACTACATGAAATTTGATTTTACACAGTGGGTGGGGCTAGGCTTGCTTTCAAAATGAGGAAAAAAATTGGCCTTTCTAGTCTTTATTTTTAAAAGCTCCAATTTTGCTCATAATGAGAGAATGCTCAGGGTAAGAGCAGCTTAACAAAGCGTTCAAAGCCAGATATCCAATCCCTACGGACTTGAAATCCACTGTGAGTTAATGAACACGCTCTCAACAGGTATTGTAGCTTAAGGAAGTGTTGAGATCTTAAAGAACCCATTTGTCAAAGGACATAAAGAAGGAAGAGGGAACAAAGAAAAGAAGGAAGGAAAAGTAAGCAAGCAAGCCAGGAAAGAAGGAAGATGGCTTGTTGAGTTTGTCCATGTAGAGTTAAGGAAGTGGTCCAACGGGAAGCAAAAGGGAGAAAAAAGCCGTGGGGAGAGAAATAGGGGGGAACTGAAGTGGAAGATGGGTTGGCTTTGCTCGGGAACAGCTGCAGCCTGGAATGATCCGGAACCTCTGCAGCTGGAAATGGATTGCTAAGGGGGTCCCCATGTTTCTAATGCATCGCCCTAAGCACAGTGTCATGTACTATTTTTCACACTGTGGAGCTGCCTTCGTCGGCTAGGGTGACCGTAATAAAATACCACAAACTGAGTGGTTTAAACCACAGAAATCTATTTTCTCATTGTTTTGGAGGCTGGAAGTCTGAGATCAGGGTGCCAGCAGGGTTGGTGTCTAATGAGAGCTTTCTTCCTGGCTTGCGGAGGGGTGCATTGGCCTTTCCTATGTGTGTGTTTGTTGGGTGAGAAATGGCGGGGGGAGGATCTCTTCTTCTTGTAAGGCCACCAGTCCTATAGAATTAGGGACGTCACTCTGTTGACCTCATTTAACCTTAATCACCATCTAAATACCCTATCTATAAATATAGTAGCATTGGGGGTTAGGGCTGCAACATCTGAATTTTGGTGTGTGTGTGGGGGGGGCACAATCAGTCTATTGCATGAGTTATGAAGTCAATTTAGTGGTTTGCAATGAATGTTTACAAAAATTTAAATAGAAAAAAAGAGAACAAAGTGCACTGCACACAAGGCTGCTGGGTATGGTTGTGCAGGTTGTGCACTGCATATTTTAAGAATGTCACTTGCATTTTAGTTTATGTGGATAACACCCCTAGTATTTTTTGTGCACCATCCACAGGTCATAAGGTGGTGGGTCTGAAAAGTAATAAGTATCATATGAAACTTTTCTTTATAGCTTGGGTATGAGTGTGTTTGTATGTGTGTGTGTGTGCGTGTGCGTGCTGGTGTGTGCTGTAAATGTGTCTCTTTTTGGAATGATAGTCAAAACAGTTTGAAGCTTGCTATGGTGGGCATGTCATTTTTTGGTTGCCCAGCATTGGAACACCCTTTCTGGTATTGACGAATGCTCAATTGTACGGCTTGAGGGAGACAAGACCCTACAGAATGCAAATGGAGAAACATTCTGTAGCCTCTCTCCCTGGAGTCAGAGTAGGATCTCATTAGCCAGGCTAGCACAATTTGCTGTTCTTGCCTAAAACCTTGAACGTTGAGGGGTTAAGGCAGAGACTCAGGGCAGTTAGAGATCACTATGGTGGCAGGATGGGGTTGAGTGGCAGAACGATGGCCAATCAAAGGTGGGAAGTGACTGGGATCTGGTAGCGAAGGCCAATGGCAGCACTGTAAGCAGCCTGACTCCGTGGTATGCTCAGCCACCCGTCCTCCTTTGGCTGCTACCTGTTTTCTGATGCCCAGAGCCATTCACTATATTTCCAGTAAGTTTTGCATACGAGAGTCAGTTTTTATCGTTGGCCGCCAAGAACTGTGATCGAAATACACAGATTTTCCCAGGTAGCTGACCTTTGGATGTGATTCGCCTATCCCCTTCGCCTACATTTTCAAGCCCCAGAAAATAATGGAATGCAAATGAAGAAGTAAAGAAACAGATGAGACGCGAAAAATATATATTCCTTTATTATTTTTCCAAAGCATTATTTAACAAGCATTGTTTGGGGAAGGCTAAGTAAGAGAAGTAAGCACTTCCTTTTACCTATATAGCCTATAACCATAAATATTGTGGCCTCTGTGGTCAAAACCACTGTTTTGTGATTTTTCTGATACCCTCTTTTTACTCCCAGGAGGTAGCATTTATTAGTACGAAGTAGTCTCCTCCTGAGGCATTTACTATTTATTTACTATCCACACCAATCAAGACAATACGCAGAATCTATGCAGAATGTACCCGGATGGCCCTTCCAAAGACCAGAAGCTTGTACACACTCAGCTGTGTTGATTTTTTTTTTTAAGATTTTATTTATTTATTTGACAGAGAGAGAGACAGCCAGCGAGAGAGGGAACACAAGCAGGGGGAGTGGGAGAGGAAGAAGCAGGCTCATAGCGGAGGAGCCTGACGCGGGGCTCGATCCCAGAACTCCGGGATCACGCCCTGAGCCGAAGGCAGATGCTTAACGACTGAGCCACCCAGGCGCCCCTGATTTTTTTTCTGAAGGAAAATACTGTAACACCTTCCAATTGGGTTTTTTAATGTTGTTTTTATGAAGACAGTGTGTAGAGAAAACAGCAACCGATAAGACTTTCTCAGCAAAAGACTTCTTATTTTCACACTTTTCAAGTAGGTATTCCGATTTGGCATATATCATACGGTTACCCTTTCAAGCGGGTTTGTGTTTATAGTTTATGTTTTATCTGAGTAGAAAAACATCTCATTTCTCATACTTAGGAAGTGGTTTCAGCCGTTGGAAAGACCTCAGTCACAGAGTGTGATAACTGCACACGGCAGAAGGGGAGGTTCTGACAACACACGCCCAGGCCTCCCACTGCTGGGAGGAACCATCCAGAAATGACACATGTCAGTGGCTAGGATAAAGCATGAGCATTTGCATCAATCTGACCAAATAAATGACAAAAAGCCAGAGAAATCACACAGCTTAGCTTTCAGGCATCAAACAAATAAACCCGTTGGTTTCAACAGTTTTTCACCTATGAAGTCGGGTGTCGAAACTCTCAGAAGTTTAGCTAATTTCCAGTTTGTCACAATGCCTTTTTTTCCTTGCATTTTTTTTTCTTTTTCTCATCATCTGAACCCTCTTGTGCCCCAGCCTTTGTGACCAGCATCATGCTTGAGAGAGAGTGAGAGTGGGCAAGAGAGTGTGTACAGAGGCAGAGCGAGAAGCAGGCTCCCCACTGAGCAGGGAGCCCGACCAGGGGCTCGATCCCAGGACCCTGAGATCATCACCGGAGCCAAAGGCAGTCGCTTCACTGGCTGAGCCATCCAGGTGCCCCTAGGCCAGATCATTCTGTTAAGCTCCTGACCTGTGATTCTAATTGCTTACTTAACGTCTTGACTTAGATTCAGGCAACTTAAACCCATCATCGCTGAAACTGAAGTGATCTCTGGTCCCACATCCACCTCTCCTGAGTATATGCCTCATGTGCTTTCCGAGTAATTCACAGTTACCCCCCCCAGGACCTCGAGGAAGACAACTGGCCATCATTTGGGACTCTCCCCTCTTCTTCACCCTGCTGTTCTCCCCGCCTCCCTCCAACACATTCTCAGCACCCTCGACAGTGACCTTAAACATGAATGTGAGACATCCTCCCACTGAAAACCTTTCAGTCTTCCCATGGCTCCTAAGATAAGGTCCTGAGATAACACGGCTGACAAGGCCCTGCATGTCCCCTCTGTGTGTCCAGGCTCCTTGCGTGCCTTTCTCCTCACTGCTCAGCACACTCCAGCCACCCTGACCTCTAGTCTCTCTATTTCGGACACAGCATAGGTGGTTGGTTCTAGCTCCCAGGCCTTTCCCACCCACGTCTCATGGCTCATCCTTCCCTCTCTTTCACCATCTGCTTAGGTCCCTCCCCTTTCTCCATACTTAGCTTCCTTGCAATGCATTCTTTTGTTTTGCAATTTATTTTTTAATGGAAGTTACGGTTGTGCATAGTTTAAGAGTTAAATTGTTCTTTATGGTTTTTAACCTAAAAAACCCAGTTCCCTTCCATTATCTGCTCTCCAGGGACAACTACTTTCAATGATTCTGATTCTTTTGGTAACATTCACCTTATTTCACTATGTAGCATACTCGCTCCTTTATTTTCCTGTTGTAGGCATTACCTATTGACATTTCCCAATATTAAAGGTGAAGATTTATTTATTTTTATTTTTTAAAAGATTTTATTTGTTTATTTGAGAGAGAGAGAGAGAGCGGGGCGGGGGGAAGGCAGAGGGAGAGGGAGAAGCAGATTCCCCACTGAGCAGGGAGCCCCATATGGGGCTCGATCCCATGACCCTGAGATCATGACTTGAGCTGAAGGCAGATGCTTAACCGACAGAACCAGCTAGGCACCCAAAGGTGAAGATAGTTCTTTTTCACAACCAACCACTACCACATTCTCGGACACTTCCCATCTGTTTTTCCAACAGAGGGGGGCTAATTGTCTATGTATTTATCACTGATTATCCCCAGCTCCCCCCCTAATATTGTTCCATAAAATCAAACATATTGGGTATTTGAATAGTTTTGTCTTCTCGATGGATCTTTCCCAGGAGTTTCTGAAGCTGTGTTTTGGATTTGTGTTAGTTTGGGTCCTCCAGGAAGTAGACATGAAGATGGCATTTGAAGAGTGAGAGATTTGGGGGGAAAATGCCTGTGGGAAGATAGAGGGTGAGGGCAGGAGGAGTCAGGGAAAGCCTTCAGAGCAGGATGCAGGTCTGACAACTGGGAAGGAAAAGGGGGAAGAAAAAACCTCAGACTTCAGGGCAGCTCTGAGTAGATCCCGGCAGGGCTGGCTGAGAACCTCACTAGAGGAATCCCTTGTTGGGTGGAAGTGCTCAAGTGTTGCCTGGGAGCAGAGTGGTGAGAGCCCACAGCCCAGCATGGCAGCTGGAGGCTGTCCCTGACTATTCCTTTTCCAGCAGGTGCCCTCCTGAAGGGAAGTGCTGAGGGGCTCACCCATGTCATCCCAGACTGGTTGATCTCTAGGTCCTCTGCTCAACGTTGTGCCTACTGCCCCACAGAGCCACGAGGTGAGGCTGGAGGTCTTGAGAGTACCTTTCACCATCAAGAGGTTTCCTACCATCAGTACGTTTCTTAACTGATTTCATTAGAGGACTTTCCTCATAGCTTCCTGAGAGACAGTGCACAGGAGGCAAAGTTGTAAGAACCTGTATTTTGGAAAATGTCTTGATTCTACTCCCATGCTTAACTGACAGCTGGCTGAGTATAGAAGCCTAGATAAGAAATGATTTCCCTTCAACATGTTGCAGGTATTTTTTTTTTCTATTTTATTCTCCCTTCTAATATGGTTCTTGACAACTTCCAAGTCATGCAGATTCCTGACCCTTGACTGCATTGTTCTGAAAGTTCATGACAGTGTGTCTTAGCACATGATTCTGGACTCCAGACTCTTAATTTGGAAATGAATTTTCAGATTTGGGAATTGTGGGTGCATAAGTTCTTTAATGCTATTGTCCTATTCATTTTTTCAGTTGGCTCTTCCGGACTCTTCGTTAGATGCTACAATTTTCATGTGTGTGTGTGTGTGTGTGTGTGTGTGTGTGTGTGTGTGTTTCCTTCTATTTTTCTTTTTTAATTTCTGGGATATTTCCTCAATTTTTTTTAAAGATTTTATTTATTTATTCGACAGAGATAGAGTCAGCCAGCGAGAGAGGGAGCACAAGCAGGGGGAGTGGGAGAGGAAGAAGCAGGCTCCTAGCAGAGGAGCCTGATGTGGGGCTCGATCCCGTAATGCTGGGATCATGCCCCGAGCCGAAGGCAGACGCTTAACCGCTGTGCCACCCAGGCGCCCCGATATTTCCTCAATTTTAACTTCAAAACTTTCCAGAGATTAAACATTTTTTCCCTCTGATTTCATTTGAATTTTAAAGCACCTCGTTCTTAGAAAAACGTCTTTGAAAACATTGTTCTGACTTCATGGAGAGAATATCTTGTCTTATTTTATTCTGAAGAAATTGATGGTAGTTTCTTTTTAAGTTTTCTTCTCTTTCTCCTTTATGTTTTTATTGTTGATTCATTTGCTTTGACCTCTCTTTTTCCTATTAAGAGGCTTCTTCAAATGTCTGCCACTCCTTCGCTGTCCAGTCATAGTTAGCAGTCGTGCGCTCAGAGCTGAGTGGCCGGGCTGGGCATCTGGGCATGGTTTTTAACAATGGGGTGAACTTTAGCATGATCCGGATATGCTGTTCCACTGAGAAAAACTCATTTCTGTACCAGTATTTGTATCTCTAGATCTTTCCTTTTGAAGTGGATTTTGGATTGGGTGGTCTACTGTCTGAGTGATTAAAGTCTGGCTGTCAGCCTCTGGGAGCCGAGTGTGGTCAGGGTCTCAACACTTCATGCGTCTTCACTGAGTCCTTCTTTTCCTTGGAACCTAAGCATCCCCTTCAATGATGCTTGGTTTCCCCCAGCCCAAATGACCTCTGTTCTACCCTTTCCAGAGAATACAACTCCAGGCTTGCATCAGGCAGGAAGGGACAGTCTCAGAAGTAAGGGAGTAAGTAGATACGGAGATTTTACTGCTACTTAAACAGACTTTTAACAAACTCTCTGGTGTTTAGTCTTTCTGGAAGTACCAGATGATGCCATTTCTTCAGCATTCTGGAGGTCTACCATTTATATCAGGTTCTTTTTTGACTTTTCCCAATATTGGGCTAGTGTTCAGTTTGTTTTCTGCCAAGTCTGTTACCATATAATTTTCTAATCCCCCCCATTTGTTTTGGTCTTTATGGTTTATGCTTTAAAAACTCCTTTCTATTATATCAGTGGAGCTTCAGGAGAACATGGAGGCTGAAACGTGTGCCCAGCTCACCATCTTCAAATGGAAGTCAGTAAAGGACTCCTCCAGCACAATTAATCTCTCCTTTGTTATAATAGCATAACTCTGTAACTTCTCTTAAGTCCCCCAAATCTTTATACATTAACTTTTTTTGATATGTGTCTAGGTTTTATTTTCTATCAAGTCCATTTCACGATAGTAAAGGAGGCATTTGGTGTTAAGGTGGAGAACTACTGATTTATAGTACATAGACTATGCTGTATTTATTATCCATGCTCTGCCACTAAACGATGACTCCTTATGTTCAGCATTAGCTGAACACACAGATAACTCAGCAAATAACTATTCATAACAATTTACTCAGCCTGGAATCCTTCTTAATGGCTCTGAAAAAGCAAAAGTTCCATATTCCTTCTTTCGTCATATGCCATCTGTTCTTGTTTGTATTTTTTTTTAAAGATTTTATTTATTTATATGACAGTGAGAGAGACAGCCAGCGAGAGAGGGAACACAAGCAGGGGGAGTGGGAGAGGAAGAAGCAGGCTCCCAGCAGAGGAGCCCAATGTGGGGCTTGATCCCAGATCCCAGATCCCAGTGATTTAAGTCTGGCTGTCAGCCTCTGGGAGCCGAGTGTGGTCAGGGTCTCAACACTTCATGCGTCTTCACTGAGTCCTTCTTGCCTTGGAACCTTGGAGTGTGGTCAGGATCATGCCCTGAGCCGAAGGCAGACGCTTAACAACTGAGCCACCCAGGCGCCCCTCTTGTTTGTATTTGTAAGACCAGACAGATGTCACTCTAATAGTCTATGTGCATGGTGTTAGGTTGCCCAGACGTGTAAAGTACGCAAAACTCAGTGCGTAGAGGGTGTAGTGGTCTACACTTTGGTGAAGAGCCAGTTTTACAGAGAGGTATGGCTTTAGAAGTTGACTTCACTCTCTGAGGAACTTGGATCATCAGACTCTCACATGGAAAATGAGGATACCAGGTCACTCATTCGTTCCCTTGTTTGGGGATTTAAGGAGATGTGGTTGGAAAATTTATTCTGGTTCCTTTGGAGCAGGGGTACATCTGGTCTATGTGTGTTTTTGTTTCGTCATTAATGTTCTTCAAAACAAACAAGATCTAGATTGTTACTTAAGAGTGTATTTAAAAAATAAATTTGTGGTCTGCAGCATCGAAACATCAAGATAGCTTTCCTGCAGATGGGCTGAAGGTGAAGGAAACTCCTGCCCCCCTCCAACCAAAGCCAAGACAAAAGCTTTGAAGGCTAGGAAAACAGTGCTGAGAGGCGTCCCCCGTCACAAACACAAGATCCGCACATCACCTACACTCTGATGGCCCAAGACACTGCATCTCCGAAGGCAGCCCAAATATCCTTAGAAGAGCACCCCCAGAAGAAAGAACTTTGACCACAGTGCAATCATCAAGCTCCCCCCGACTAGCTAGTCAGCCATGAAGAAAATAGAAGACAACACCACTCTTGTGTTCACTGTGCACGTCAAGGCCAACAAGCACCACATTAAACGGGCTGTGAGGAAGCTCTGTGACATTGCCGTGGCCAAGGTCAACACCCTGATCAGGCCTGAGAGGCAGAAGAAGTTCAACTGGCTCTTAACTGTGATACTTTGAATGTTGCCAACAAAATGGCATCATGTAAACTGAGTCCAGCTCGCTAAATCGAAATATAATTTTCCACCATAAAAAAAAAAAAACTTCAGGATAGAATCTAAACTCCAAATCCTCAATTAAAGTTTTATTGACCCTTAGTACCTCCACCAGACAAGAGGTCCCCAGGGGGTTCCAGCGCTCAGGAGACCCAGAACACAGCAGCAAGCAAGTATTTGCTAAGCTCAAGTGAGAAAAAAAATGTCTGATTTGATTCTAGGGAATAAGAGGAACAATAAAACTGAAATTTAGTTTATTGGCTTTTTGGGGGTGGGAGTGAGATAGGGATAGCTTAGACATTTCATTTTAAGGAAACCAGCAGGACTGGAAGCAAAAGTCAATGATGCAAGCAGGCTCATGCCAGTCATACACAAGATTCATTATCATTGTAGACTTTCCAGCAATGGGTTGGCTTTGATTCCCCCACCCACCCCGTTGTCTCTTCCTGGAAGATCCACATCTTAACTTAGACCCTTCTCATAGGAGAAACTATGTTTAATCTGCCTCCTTGGCATTGGTGATCTTACTGTAGCTCTTTTTTTTTTTTTTTTAAAGATTTTATTTATTTATTTGACAGAGATAGACAGCCAGCGAGAGAGGGAACACAAGCAGGGGGAGTAGGAGAGGAAGAAGCAGGCTCCCAGCGGAGGAGCCTGATGCGGGGCTCGATCCCATAACGCCAGGATCACGCCCTGAGTCAAAGGCAAACGCTGAACCGCTGTGCCACCCAGGCGCCCCGATCTTACTGTAGCTTTGAAAGTATCTCCAAGCAGATTTTTCTGGCTT
Organism: Ursus arctos; assembly: GCF_023065955.2. Classification (NCBI taxonomy): domain Eukaryota; kingdom Metazoa; phylum Chordata; class Mammalia; order Carnivora; family Ursidae; genus Ursus; species Ursus arctos. The sequence continues at coordinate 9,013,424 of NW_026622986.1, forward strand.
ATATCTGGGGAAAAGCTAGGTCAAAATTTAAAAAAAAAGTTAAAAATCATAGCCAAAGACACTCAGCAAGCTGACTGAATATTTAGCTCTTGTTTTTAAAAATAACCATGACTTTTCAAAGGACTCTTTTTGGTTAATCTACAATATAGGGAATAACTCCCTAGAACATACTAAATCTGTAATTGCTTTAGAATGTGCGTGTAGCAGAGATCTGATTGTTTAGAAATATATTTTAAGTATTTCAGGCAAAAGTAATTCAAGAAACACAGCTTAAGCAGCAGAAGTGAAGTAAACATGTTTTCCTTAGGGGAGGCTGAAAACATTAATACACACGTTGCTTTTCCGTGTGCAGAAAGAGCACTTTGTGCAAAGGGTGACTTAAATATTCTGCTCGAGAGTCTTCACAGTGTAAGACTCGGATAGGCGGTTTTGTGAGTTCGCAGGAGTGAAGGTGGCAGGAACTCCACAGCCTTCTCCTCGAACTCCCTGCCCACAAGCAGAATAGTGGATGTTTCACAGAATGACGACAGCACATGTTTTCCCTGAAACTGCAGGAAATGTAATTTCAGTACTCATTTTTTTTTTCTGTAGCCTCTTGAGATTCCTTTATCTATCGCATTTTTTCTTCCCTCTTGAGGCTGCTCTCAGACAGATGTTCCCCATGTGGCTTTGTGTCATGTCTAGCAACCAAACAAACCCATTCCTCCCACGGGATGGGCCAGGCGCCGCGGCTTGGGGTGGGGTAGGGCCGAGCTGGAGAGGAGTGGTTTGCAGTAATTCAGAGTTTCCTACGGGGCTCTCATTTTCTCTAGAGCACATCTCATCTGCTCAGACTTCAGCTGATGACCACAGTATGAATTGTGGCTACAGTCATCTGCAAGAGGAGTCCTTTAGATACTTGACGTCATTTGCAGGGAGTTCAGGAGTTGATACTGTTTTCTCTCCTTCAGGAAACCCGGCTCACCGTTCATTTGTTCTCTTTGGTAGATCTTTTTCTGGGAGAGAGGGAGACATGTAACTTACATTTGTACAGTGGTTTTTACTCTTCCAGGCTTTACTTTTGCTGATAGCGACACAGAACTCGTATTGGAAGGAGACTTGTCCTTGAAGCCAGAGTTGGAGACATCTTACCAGCAAATGTTCGAGCGATTGAGTTGGCTGTTCGGAACTTCAGTTTATTACTTCATAACATATGCAGAGTCATAGTTAATCAAGGGCCGTCTGGAAGCTTCAATGGCTTTGTACATTGCAAGGCCCTATTCATGTGTAAATGCTTTATTGTGAACAGACTAGGTGCTTGGAAAAGTATTGGTTGCAATCAGATAAGGGCTCTGAGTTTAAATAATTTATCTTCTGGTTTGAGCTGGACTGACATGGGCTTAAACTTGGCTCTGTCACTCACTACCCCTGTGACCCAGGGCCAGTTGCAGTCTGGTCTGTAAGAGGAACTGGTAACAGATGCCATACTAATGTTGACAGAGCTGGCTTGCATGGCCAGAACTTTTTTGTTTTCTTCTTTTTAAAGATTTTATTTATCGATTTGACAGAGAGAGAAAGAGCAAGAACACAAGCAGGGGAGCAGCAGGCAGAGCAGGCAGAGGGAGAAGCAGGCTCCCGCTGAGCAGAGAGCCTGATGCAGGACTCGATCCCAGGACCCCGGGATCATGACCCAAGCGGAAGACAGACGCTTAACCGACTGAGCCACCCAGGCGCCCCAGTCCTAACATTTTCAACTTGTGAAGCACAGTATAAGGACCCCATCGAATTTGCTGGTAAAATGATATATGTGGATTTACTCCGAAATAACCCAGAGGATGGGGTGGGGCAGCAGGTGGGGGTAGAGATAAAAAGAGATGGTCTGTGAATTCATAACTGTTGAAGTTGAGTGATCCATACATGGCAGTTTGTTTTATTATTTTCTCTGATTCTATATCATTTAAAAATGTCCCATAATAAAAAAAAGTTAATACAAAGAAACAAAAGATTCCTTCAAAGCAATTTGGAATGGAACGATTTGGAAATTAGCTTCTGAAATCCCATTTGGTGTGTCCCTTTTTTTGTTTTAAAGGAAAAAGCCCCTCAGTTACTTGAGATAAGTGGGGGAAACATCAGCTCGGAGATTCTCAGGAGTAGCTGTGGTCTGACTCACCGCCCCCCCCCCCCATGCCATAGTGAGGTTTCTCTCTGGTGGACAGGGTATTCCCCTGCCCCAAGCTGGCCTATGGTGACTCATATACCAAATCAGAGTTTCACATCTGAGTGTTATGGGCATCGATTATCAAAGCTGGAACCCAAAGACCTGGTTGCAATGAGGACGGGCTACTTAATACCCCTCTTTAAAGGTCAGAACTTTCCTCCAGAAAAGATTCCTCTCCATCTGGAAGCCTCTGCATGATGTCACCATAGATATGAACTCTTTAAAAGGGGACGTTTCCTAAAAGTACACTCAGCTTTTTGCAACATTCATTTGAGGAATGAAATCAGCCTAAACCATACATTGACTTGTTTTCTTAAATGAAAAAAGTGCTGGGTGAGCAGGGAATTCATCATAACCTTCATTATTGAGACTGTCTGCCCGGCTGACGAGCTGTTTTACTTTGCCTCTGACTTCACAGGCATTTAAAAGAGGACAGACTGCCTCCCTTGCTCATGGCCCATTGATCAGACACGAACTGGCCGAGACTTTTCACACCCACAGAGGCGAAAGGCAGATTCGGAAACCTTCCTTGCTCAAGCCAGGCAGCCCCCGCCCGTGGATGGCAAGTGAGATGAAATCTATTTATCGACCCCGGATTCAGTCTTCCTCTCGCTTTTCAAGGGAGGAGACTAAGGCTCAGGGAAGTCAAGTAACTTTCCTCCTGTGCTATACGTCATGGCTGGGTTGGCTTTGAGGCCACCTGCTCTCTGAGGCCAAGGAAACAATATCTGTTCTACCTGGAATTTAAAGATAAAGTCAAACCAAAGACAAAAATCAAGCCACTGGAGAATAAGGAGCTAACATTCACCCACATTTTCATCCCTTGAAATCACTCTTTGGTAACTATGACGTCTCCATTTTACACAGAAGACGGGGGTACAGCCAAGAGTTGGCGAACGGTGGAACTATAATTCAAATCATTTTTATGCTCAAAAGCTGTGCTCTTTCTATTTCACTGGAGAAAGGTGAGTACACCCTGGATGTGGTAGAAGTTGTTCTAAGGGGTGGGGTGGAGGAATAGCAAAGAGATGGACTCATGGACTATCTCCCTCATTTCCCAGCATCCTCTGCAGGGAATATGATAATATGCTCGAGCCCTGGATGGAACTTTCTTCTCTCTCTCTACTTCGAAATCTCCTCAAAGCTCATCTCAAATGTCACCAGCTTTTCCTGATCTTCCCAGTTATAATTAGCTATTTTTTCCGCTGATGCAATTTTCTTATACATTTTGTATTTGGGTTTATTTTTATATGTCTGACTTCTCCTCCTAGACTGTGAACAGCTTCGGGTGAAGGATTGTGTCTAATTAGTTTTATTTTTTATTTAAAAATTATGAACTAATTAAAAATTAGATTGCATAAAATACAATCTAACACACATGTTATTCGTGGGATTGATATTATTAAACAACCTGTGTGCTCCTCTCTGGCCCCATGTCCTGCCCTCCACCCAGAGATAACTGCCTTCCTGAATTTCCTTGCTTTGCTTCTAGTTTTTATTATGCGTGTATGAGTCCCTAAGCATTATTTCTTTTGCTTAATTTTGAACTTTATGAAAACAATGTCATACTGAGTGTATTCTTCAGCAATTTGTTTTTAAAATTTTGGGGGACTCATTCATATTGATGTACCCGTAGTTTGTTCATTTTCATTATTGGTCTGGTAATGGTTCGTATTTCATTATAAGAAAATACTGTTATTTCTTGATCTATTCTCCCATTAAGGGACAACTGGGTTGTCTCTGGCCTTTTTGATTTTTTACCAATGTTGCTATGAACATTCTTTTCATGTTGCTTGGTGCACTGGTGCAAGAGTTCTTGCAGGGGCAGGATCAAGGTGGATCCGTGTAAGTGTGGAAAAGAGAGTGTTTGTCAATACAAAGAAACTCTCCTGTTACGGAGTAGTGAAAACGCTGGTGAGGACCCAAGAACAAAGACTTGGCTGGATGGTTTTGCTCAGGAAAAGGGTTGGGTCATGCAGATTGACAGCGAGAATGTGAAGGAAGGGACCAGAAAAGGCCCGGAGAGGTGGGCCTGCTGCTGTGGATTTGCTGTTTAAGACAGGGAAACCACCAGCTGATACCGTTCCTTGGGACGCCCCTGGAGGACTCCCTGTTTACCAAGATAATAAAGAATGTATTGGTTAGGGGAGCATGGACATTGCGGGGAAGCTCAATGGAGGTTATCTCCTTGGGCCAGGGTGGATGGGAGGAGATATTGTTCCAGAATTGGGATTTCTTGGAGCCAAGGTGATGCCAGGTGGCAGCATTCAACTCTCAGAAGACAGGTGAGTATGATGACCAGAATGGACATTCTGGTCATTACAATGGGCAGAGTTGGAATGGCCCTCCTCCACAGGGGCCTATAAAGAGGGCTAATAGAGTATGTAGGTCTTAGCACAAGAGGGATGGGTGTTATTTGATATATAAAATCAAAGGGCCTCAAAAACAGGTGGACAGAAGGCTGAGATCAGTCACCACAATGGAAAGTCAGGGCCTCTTGCTCTGTTTCTAGACTTGAAATGCCCTTAAACTTAGAATTCATCAGCTGATGGAGAGGCCACATCACCATAAAGGATCCTGAAGCATCATGGTAACTGCCTAAAGTAGTGATATCCCTGGTCCTTCCCCCAAAGCATCTACTTGGCTAACCCTATACTGAGGAAAGTGGTATGCTCACATCTTTTGAAGACTACTGGCTAGAGGGCCAATTTGAGCTGGTTGCTGCCATCCTGGACCTGTGTTAGAGTAGGGGCACATTGAGATTAGGTGGTAAAGGGAGTCCTAGCCCAGGTCCATCTCACAGTGGGTCCACGAAGTGCACAGACTCACCCAATGGCTACTTCCTGGATTCCTGAATGCGTGATTGGAGTGAACGTACCTAGTAGTATTTGGAACTCTCACACCTGTATCTTGATTTTTAGAGTAAGAGCTATTGTAGCAGAAAAAGCCAATTTGCATCCCCTAAAATCATGAAGGGGATGGTGATCAGTGTCATCCTCAGAGACAGAGAATGCAGGCATAGTGGTCCTCATCATATCCTTTATGTCGCCAGTCTAGTCCCCGCAAAAAATCGATGGATTATGATGGAGGACAGTGACCTCCTGCAAACTTTACCAAGTTTAAGTCCCAATTGCAGTTGTTGGGCCAGATGTGGCATCTTTATGGAAGCAGATTAACAGGTGTGCAGTTATTGATCTGGCAAATGCGTCCTTCCTGATAGTTACTAGAAATAGAATCAGAAATACTTTGCATTCACTTAAGAATGAACAACAAGACGCATTCATTCATGGTCTTGCCTTAGGGCTATATTAATTCCTCTGCTTTCCATCACAAGGGGCCAGGACCATTTGGACATTCCACAGAAAATCTCTTTGGTTCATTATTTTGATGACATCATGTTAAACACATGAACAAGAGGTGGGAGATATTTTGAATGCTTTGGTAAGGCGTATGTGTTCCAGAGGGTAGAAGAAAAACCCTACAAAACTTAAGGACCTGCATATTGGTGCAGTTTGCAGTGGTTCATGGTCCAGAACATGGCAGGACATTCATTCTAAAGTTAAGGACACCTGTTGTGCCTTGCACTTCCTACGTCTCAGAGGAAGCACAAGGCTTGGTCGCTCGCTTCAAATTTAGAGTCAGTGTTTTCCATGTTTGAGCATCCTGTTCTGACCCATATGATGTGTGGAATGATGCTGGTTTTGAATAAAGTCCAGCTACAGAAAATAATCTGTAGCAGGTCATATGACTTAGATCTTTGGTATACTAGAAATCTGTCACAGTTAAAACATCTTTTGGAACCTCTAGCAAGTATTAGTATGGGGTCAAAGGTTCCTAAGATTCTGGAGCAAGAACATGCTATCTAGAGAAGAGGACATTAGACTCATTTGGAAAGCAGGTCTGCTGTGCTTCTGGGTCCTGGTAAAGACAGGGTCTAATAATGTGACACCAAATGATCATGAAGCTGAAACTTTCCAGCCCGAGTTGGGCATGGTGAGACCCATCGAGTCTTAAGGTCGGGAAGGCCAGCAGAAAACCTCTGTAAATGGACATAGTACATCTGGGATTGAGATAAAGTCCAGAGGCCCATGTAAGTTTGATGTTATCTATCAATTAAAATTTTTTCTAAGAACTATGTTTATTATTGATCATTGCAATTCAAAAATACTTGTTCTTTCAAGGGCTGGTCCAAACATCTCCTTCTCAGGTCACACCTGTGGCATTCACTGGGGGGTGCGGGCCAGGGTGGATGCTTCCTGGGGACACCAAGTGTGAGAGTTTGTGTCTCACTTGTTCATGCTTCAAAGAGCATCCACCGTAGAAGAGACAATAAACTCCCACGTGGACAGGATGACTTGGCCAATAGGTGCCAACTAGTTCCTGTCCTCGACATAATAGCGTGGTGTAATGGGCTCAGAGTAGAGATGGTGGAGAGATGCAGGCTACATGTACAATAGCATGGACTCCGTCTCACCAGGGCAGACCCAGCCACTAGCACTGGTGAGTGTCTGACCTGCCATTCATTCACAGAGACAGAGACAAGTGCTGAGTTTCTAATATATGACTGGCCTCTGAAGAGGCCACCAGTCACTGGTGGCACGTTGATTAATCAACCTCTAATCCCAGAAAAGACAATACTTCACCCTGACTGGGACTGTCATGTGTTTGAGGCATGGTGTTGCCTTTCTTGCCTATGGAACTTTGGCCAGAACCACTACCCAAGGTTTCACAGAAGGTCTGATCTGTAGATCTGAGATTCCTTTTAGCATTGTCTTGGACTAAGGGATTCATTTTATAGCCAAAGGTGTGATGATAGGCACAGATGATAGGCACATGACTTTAGGTCCTACTGTATTCTGTGCATTCAGAAGTGGCTAGCCCAAGAGGATGACAGAATAGTCTCTTGAAGGGGCAGCTAAGGTGCCAACTTGGGGTGGAAACTCTGTGAGGCTAGATTACTATGCTGCAGGACTCATTATATACCTTCAACCAATGACCACTGTGTGATGCTGTGTCCTTAACAGGTAGAATTACTTTTGGCCTTAGAGAAGCTGCCTTGCCAGGGATGTAATGAACTCTCCCTCCCACCTCCCCCTGCTGCAGTAGTCCGTAACCAAGGACTGAGTAAAACAGAGGCACAAAAGGCTGGTTCCCTAGGCTGCCGAAAGGTGGGACCAATTCTGGTGCATGCGATGCTGCAGACCTTCCTATGGAATCAGACCGAAGCTAGGCTCCAGGTAAATCACATTGTTTCTCGCTTCTTTTCTGGCTGTATCCTGCTTCCCTCACTCCCTTTCTCCTGAGAACACCATAAATAAATATACCCACTGAACTCCTGTCTCAAGCCTTTTAAGGGAACTTGACCTAAAAGATACAACATCTCAACTGGTTTTCCTTCATTGTGCCCTTGCCATTGCAAATCATTAAATTCTTCTCAAATTACCCCATTGGAGTGTGCAGGGTCCTAATATATTGCTTAGACTTTTTTTTTTAATGCATTGCTGGTGAATTTTATCAAATGTTTTTATAAGATCAAATGCTTTTTTATGGGATAAACATAAATTCTCTCTTTTGATGTACTTGGGGTGAAATACATGAGTGTTTCTAAAATTAACCCATCTTGCTGCATTCCTGGAATAAATTAAGTGGCCATGGTGTGCTTTTAAAACACATTCTTGGATTCATTTTGCACATATTTTATATACACATTTGCATCTGTGTTCAGGAGTCATATTTTCCTTCTCATACTCTCTTTATGTGATTTGGTAATAATGAGGTTCTACTAACCTCGTAGACTATGTTGGGAAGTTTTCCTGATTTTATATCCTCTTAAAGAATTCGTTCATTCGGGGCGCCTGGGTGGCACAGCGGTTAAGCGTCTGCCTTCGGCTCAGGGCGTGATCCCGGCGTTATGGGATCGAGCCCCACATCAGGCTCTTCCGCTATGAGCCTGCTTCTTCCTCTCCCACTCCCCCTGCTTGTGTTCCCTCTCTCGCTGGCTGTCTCTCTCTCTGTCAAATAAATAAATAAAATCTTAAAAAAAAAAAAAGAATTCGATCATTCAACTTCTCGAATCCTTGAATAATTGGATAATTGGTAAAACTTGCCTGTAAAATTTTGGGGCCCGAATTTTCTTTGTGGTAACATACCTAATTATTGATTACTTTTCTTTAAGGGCACTATGACTATACAATATATCTACTTTCAATGTTAACTTCTTTGTACTCACGAAATAATTGGTAAATGAATGAATGACCCACTTGGGCATATGTTTAAGTAACCATGTTTAAAAAAGGAAGTAAGTGTATCAAGTGTCAACGAACACATCGAAAAGGAAATTAAGAAAACAATTTCATTTACGACAGCATCAAAAAGAATAAAATACCTAGTAATTAACTTAACCAAGGAGGCAAAATGCTTGTATACTAAAAACTACAAACTATTGCTGAAAGAAATTAAAGATACCAGTATATGGAAAGACATCCTATATTCATGAATCAGAAGACTAAATATTGCTAAGATGTCAATACTACCCAAAGCAACCTACATCTTCAATGTAATCCCTGTCAAAGTCTTAATGGTATTTTTGCAGAAATAGAAAGATCTGCCCTAGACTTTATATGTAATCTCAAGAATAGCAAAACAGTCTTGAAAAGAACAGCAGAGTTGGATCGGATTTCAAAATTTACTACCAAAATACAGTACTCAGAATAGTTTGGCGTTGGCTTACAGAAAGGTATATAGATCGATGGGCTAGGATAGAGATCTTAGAAATAAGGCCTCACATATGGTAAAATTACTTTTGACAAGGATGCCAAGACCATTCGATGGGTGATAGGACAGTCTTTTCGAAAAACGATGTTGGGAAAACTGGATATCTGCATTCAGAAGAATAAAATTGGACCTTTGCACCATATAGAAAAATTAAAGACCTAAATGTGAGACCTAAACATGAGAATTAAAACTATAAATCTCTTAGGAGAAAACAATGGAAAAGCTTAGATCAAAACAAAATTATTACCAAATCACAGCATTAGATTTGGCAATATTTTTTTTTTGATATGACACGTAAAGGATAGGCAACAAAAGAAAAAAATAGATAAGGTAACTACATTATAATTAAAAACTTCTGTGCATCAAAGAACATAATCAAAACAGTGAAAAGACAACTCACAGAATGGGAGAAAATATTTGGAAATTACTTACCTGCTTAAGGATTCATATCCAGAATATATAAAGAACTCTAAGCATTCAACAACAACTCCCCACCAAAACCTGATTTTAAAATGTACAGAGGATTTGAATAGACATTTCTCCAAAGAAAATATAAAATGGCCAATAAACACATGAAAAAACGCTCAAAACCACTAATCGTTGAATAAAAGCAAATTAAAACCACTGTGACATACCCCCTCACACTCATTATGATGGAACAATTAAAAAAAAACAACCCAGCAACCAGAAAGCAACAAGTGTCGCGAGCATGGGGGGGAATTGGAACCTTTGTGTACTCTTAGTGGCAATACACTATAGTGTGGCTACAATGTGAAACAAAATGGTGATTCCTCCAAAAATTAAAAATAGAATTACTATCTGATACAGCCATTCCACTTCTGGGTACACGCCCCAAAGAAATAAAATCAGGGACCTGCAAAAATATATGTACACTCTTAATCATAGCAGCCTTATTTACAATAGACAAAAGGCAGAGGCCACCGTACTCTCCATCTGTGGATGAATGGATAAACAAAACGTAGCATGTACATAGAAGAGAATATTGCTCGGCCTTAAAAATGAAGTAAATTCTGATACACTGTACAACAATATGAGTCTTGAGGACGTTATGCTAAGTGAAATGAGGCAGTCACCAAAAAAAAAAAAACAACAAAAAAACCCCCAAAAAACAAAAAAACCCAAGCGTATGATTCCACTTATAGGAGGGACCTGGAGCATCCAATTTGTTAAGATAGAAGGTAGAATGGTGGTCTTCAGAGACTGAGGAATGATTGTTTTTTGTTTCTGTTTTTAAGATTTTATTTACTTACTTGGAAAGAGAACACAAGCAGGGGGAAGCAGCGGAGGGAGAAGCAGACTCCGCACTGAGCAGGGAGCCCGATACGGGGCTCGATCCCGGGACCCTGGGAGCATGACGTGAGCCGAAGGCAGATGCTTAACCGACTGAGCCACCCAGGTGCCCTGAGGAACTATTGTTCAATGGGCAGAGAGTTTCACTTTTTCAAGATGAAAGGAGTCCTGGAGATGGACGGTGGTGACGGTTGCACACAATATCGGTGTGCTTACTACCACTGAATTGCGTACTTAACCAAGATGGTAGGTGTGCTGTGAGTTTTACCCCAATATAGAAGGAAATAAATGTGTTGAGTTACTGAACTTCTTAATTTCCTAAGAGCTGTGACATGGTACATTATTGACCTCGGGTTTTCACTTCTCTCTTTATTAATAACTTTTGCCATCTGACTTTACAGTTGCTCCCAAGCAACAGAGCATGTTTATTTCTCTTCCCTTGTCAAACCCAGCCCAGATTAGCCGAGCCCCAGAGAATCAGCTGATGCGTGAACAATTATAAATGATTCTTGTTCAAAACCACTGAGTCTTGGCGTGCTGTGTTTCTCAGCAATGGCAAGCTGATTTAAGTAGGAACACATTCCAACTTTGGGAACCAGCTCTATAATGCCGAGGTACACTTTATTTATTTATTTATTTTAAAGATTTTATTTATTTATTCGACAGAGAGAGAGACAGCCAGCGAGAGAGGGAACACAAGCAGGGGGAGTGGGAGAGGAAGAAGCAGGCTCATAGCGGAAGAGCCTGATATGGGGCTCGATCCCGTAACGCCGGGATCACGCCCTGAGCCGAAGGCAGACGCTTAACCACTGTGCCACCCAGGCGCTCCGCCGAGGTACACTTTAAATAATGATACTAATACACTAAACCTAAGAAAAGAACATACGTGTTTTACCCCAAGTTAAGAAATAAACATTCCCAAATATCTCTTCACATTCCTTTCCCAAAGCTAGGTCGTCCTGATTTTGTTAATCATTTCTTCGTCTTTCTTTATAATTCTACCACTTTTCATGTATCCCTCAACAATAAGTGGATGATCTGATTGTGTTTATTTTTTAACTTTATATAAATCAACTTCTGCGTGAACTCGGTTTGGCCCAGAATTATGCTTTTTGAGACTCAGCCACGTGGAGTGGGGCCTTTTTCCATTCATCTCTCCCCTCCATTGATAAGTTACCTGTTTTTTTGTTGGGTGCCTTTGAGGATTTAACATGCTTGCTTTACAAAACCCAAAGTTAGTTAATACACTTTATTCTCCTCCCAAATCAAAGAATCTGAGAATGCTTTAGCACCAATCTCTTTACTCCTACTTCCCATGCTAATGCCATTCAGTCATTTTGAACTTCACATATTGAAAATTATATTGCCTCGGGGCGCCTGGGTGGCACAGCGGTGAAGTGTCTGCCTTCGGCTCAGGGCGTGATCCCGGCGTTCTGGGATCGAGCCCCACATCAGGCTCTTCCGCTGGGAGCCTGCTTCTTCCTCTCCCACTCCCCCTGCTTGTGTTCCCTCTCTCGCTGGCTGTCTCTCTCTGTCGAATAAATAAATAAAATCTTTAAAAAAAAAAAGAAAATTATATTGCCTCATATTATTTCGATTTCCCCACATAATTTTCCTACACTTTACTCGCAAAACTCTCATATCTCAGACCTTCTCTCTGTGATCGTACCTTTTGTCTTAAAGTCTATTGAAGAGTTTCTTTTAGAGGGTCTGTTCATGGTAATCATACTCAATTGTTGTTTTGTTTTTTTTTTTCTAAAAATGTCTTCATCTTACTCTTTTTTCTTGAAAGATAATTTCCCTGGGCAGGCAGTTCTGAGCTGATAGTCACTCTCTTGCAGCATTAATACTGAAGATATCCTTGGACAGTTTCCTGACTTCTCCTTTTGCCTTTGAGAAACAGCTGTTCATTTTATTTTCGTTCCTTTGTACATAATCTGCCTTTTCTCTCTGGCTTCCTTTAAGGTCTTTTAGTTTTTTGCTTGTTGGTTTCTTTTTCGAGATTTATTTATTTATTTATTTATGTATTTATGTATTTATTTATTTGAGAGAGCGAGCGAGCCCGAGCTCGAGACAGCACACGGTGGGGAGGGGTAGAGGGAGAGGGAGACGAGGTCTATTTCTGCATCGGCTCCAGGATATGGTTTTAAGATCCTTCCTGAGAATTCATAGCCACTGATCAGACTTCATGTCAGTAGGGTGTGCACAGCCTAGAAAAGCCACAAGTGGAGACTTTTTTAGAAGTACAGTTGACACACATGTTATATTAGCTCTGGGTGCACAACATGGTATTCGACGATTCTATTCATCACTCAGAGCCCATCACGGTAAGTGTAGTCACCATCGGTCACCATCGGGTCTGTGCTGTGTGTGTATTCGGGTTATGGTGAGTGTTCACTGAGCTAATGCCTTTTCAGTGGCGCCCAAGGCTTGTTTCCTGCGTCACTAAGCGAGGCCATTTGGAGATTAGGCTGGATTAGCCCGAGGCATGGTTGGCTTGCTTCCCTGAACTTGGGCTTCCACCTCGTTCTTGCAGGAGCTCCTTTAGTTTCTTACAAGCTTCTCCATGCATTGAAAATTTTGAACTCTTCTTTTATCTAAAATGTTTAGGTTTTGTTGCAGGAGGGCTTCCGGATTTCTAGTCCCCCTTATGCCTCCAAGCGGGACTCTTACTTGACTTCGGAAGCCGCTCTAGAGTCTCGCAGACATTCCCGCAGGGCAGGCACTCACATGTATGCTAAGTGACGGCGTGATTGCTGTTGCCACCGTGTCACATGGAGTTCCATCTGTCCTTTTGTCCCTATTTTGCATTTCTTTTATGTCTGCCCTAGCACCCAGCTCAGCGCGATGCACTTGTTAGGGGCTTGTTAAATGCGTGTTGAGTGAATATGCAAGTACCTTGCCTTGTGTGTCTAAAGGTGAGGGAGGTTTTATAATTTTCTCGGAAGCCTGTTTCATAGATTAGTCATCTTTACGTTAAAAAGCTCCTGCTCAATTTACTCAAAGTCTCTTTTCTAAAATGTTTACCTATTTCCTTCTGTTTTGCCCTTTGTGAATATGGAGGACAATTGATGGCAACGTTCTCGTTTTGAAAACAGGTAAGTCTTTAGACACCTCAATGCCATCAGCATGGTTCTTGAACGTCTCTCTTGCGAGAGTAAGTAAGGAACGTCTCTTTCCCCAGTGGTGGGGAAACCGATTTCCCTACGAAGTTGGGCGTGGCATCATGAAGGCTTTATTCTGACAGCTCCATGTAACTGAGTGTATTCCAGTGGAAACGGATTAGTCGGCCAGGTGGCTTGCCCACCAGACGTTCTTGCTGAAACTCCTCGTGCGTCACCGGCCTCCAGGCACAAGATTTCAGGTAAGCCGGGCAAAGTGCGCAAGCCTCGCTGGCTCTGTGGTCAGCCCTTTACGAGAGGCTGCGTCCACGTTCTGTGAAATCTGTGAAACGCTGCAGACTGGAACTCCCGTGGCTCACCACTGCCACTTCCTGCCTTCCTGCCGGGGCCGCTGTGCTCGGGGCCTCACGTGGCTGGGTGCGCCGGGCCCCCGAGTCCTCCACCCAAGGCAAATAGGAACTTGGCCAGACAGACGCAGAGGGAAGGCCAGCAATTCATGTGCCTTCTTGGGAGCTTCCCCCCACCCCCACCCCCGGCCACTTATTCCGTGGCCATTCATCAGTGAGCACGTGGACCACGCTCCCGGGGGTCCGTGTTCTCTGGGGCCCTTGGCAGCTATGGGATCACAGCGAGTGAGACTTGACTGGAGAAAAGGATTGCTGACTTTTGCCTCTTTTAATTTTTTTTTTAAGATTTTATTTATTTATTTGACACAGAGACAGCCAATGAGAGAGACAGCCAGTGAGAGAGAGACAAGCAGGGGGAGTGGGAGAGGAAGAAGCAGGCTCCCAGCAGAGGAGCCTGATGTGGGGCTCGATCCCATAACGCCGGGATCACGCCCTGAGCCAAAGGCAGATGCTTAACAACTGAGCCACCCAGGCGCCCCTGACTTTTGCCTCTTTGCCCAGATGACCAACTGATCCACCGGCAAGAATGAACCTGGTTCCTCCGCAGAGCTCGGCCTCGTGCTTAGTTCCAAGAGGAACAGGAGCAAAGACGCAGGCCTCGCCTTCCGGAGAACACCTCCCCATAGACGGAGTGGCGAACAGTAACGCATTCCTTTATTCAATAAACGGCTTTTTGAGCGCCAACTATGGGCTGCAGGCACGTGGGAGACAGCAGTGACGAAACCGGGCTAAGAGCCCTGTCGTGGGAAACGTCCATTCTAGACGCGCACAAATACATTTTTAAACTGAATCAGGTATTTTTTTTTAAAGATTTTATTTATTTATTTGACACAGAGAGACAGCCAGCGAGAGAGGGAACACAAGCAGGGGGAGTGGGAGAGGAAGAAGCAGACTCCCAGCGGAGGAGCCTGATGCGCGGCTTGATCCCAGAATGCTGGGATCACGCCCTGAGCCGAAGGCAGACGCTGAACGTCTGCGCCAGCCAGGCGCCCTTGAATCAGGTTGTTAAGTGCCCCGTCGGAGACAGCGGCTTGGGGAGACAACAGCTCTCTCCCAGCCTGTTGCAGTGGAAAGCAGAGTAGGCCAGCAGTTTGGAGGCCCGTCTGGTTCTGCTTGGCTTTTGGAACCTCGAGCAGCTCAGAGAGCCAGGGCTAGGTGCAAAACAAAAATGTGGGGGCCTCTTGTTCCAAAAGCAGGGCGAAGAAAGCTGTTTCCTTTCTTCTGTCGTCTCTCTCTCAGCCTGTCACGGTGCTTTGTATTTTCCCTTTAATATCTCATTCCCTCAGGCACGGGGATCTTTGCAGGGTGAACACAGATCCCCTGGGTCCTACCCCGGCCCTTTCCATGTCCTCACCAGGCGTGGTGGAGGGCGGCTGTAGCGAGGGGTGGTGGCCAAGGACCCGGGGCCAGGAGCCAGTAGAGGGCAGGACTCTGGGTGAGCTGACACTCCGACCCTGGCTCACGTTGTCACACTGCCTGCCGGACTTCCTTTATAAAGCACAAATTCAAAGATCACATGAGCCACAATTTCAGTTGGGAATTAACTGAACCCCAAGTGCTGGGCCCTTGGAGTGTGGAGCCCTGGGTGACCACACTGATGGCACGCGCAAAGCTGTTACCTGGTATGTCACGTGGAAATAATAATACCTCTCTTTCTACCTCACAGCTGGGTTGTGAGAACCAGGTGAGGAGTGAGAGGAAGTGTTCTGAGAAGTGTAAGGTGCACGCACGCGCTCTCTCTCTAGATGTACGGAGAGACATCCGGCACTCCATTACTTAAGTGTGGTGTCTCACTTCTGATGTCACATTGGCATCACGTGACACACGTGCATGCATAAGGCGCCCCACGTTCCAGCGGTGAAGATGCCATTTCCCAGCTGCATGGAAACAACTTACCGAAGGTGCCCTAACAGTCTTTATAAAGGGCATCGTGATTGCGCCCCTCGGAGGCCACACAGCAGACAGACGGTAGAAACACTCCCAGGTCAGCCCTGCCCTTCAGCCCCCATAAACCTCCCTTGAGGAATCACAGGAAAATGCCATGAAGAATTTTAAAAAATGTCTTGGCAGTTTATTGGTCTCGGAGGGGTGGCATAACGCAGCAGTTAATTAAACCTGGGTTTGAACCCAGAACTACTACTTCCGAGCTGTGTGACGTTGGGAGTTTATGTACCTAAGTCTCCCTTCATGTACCATAAAATGGGTGTGGTATTAATAGTACCTTCTTCAAAGGCTTCTTGGGGGATGAAACATGCATTCAGAGGACTTAACACATTGCCAGGCATGCAGTAGGTGCTCAGTAAATGTTAGCTATTACTGTTTTTAGCTTGCAGAGCATTTGGGCTCGTGCAAGAGACTTGAAGAGTTATAGTTTTCGCTGCTCACTGATTTGGTGAGTATCATTCTTAGCACCCAAAGTCAATGCCAGGGGCCAAGTCCGGTTGGCCACTAGAGACTCATGTCTTTGGACTTGACTCATGCACTTGAAATTCGCCATTCAGGAAGGTCTGTGGGGGGAGGGGGGGGGAGAAAACACAAGAGCAATAACCCATGTATCTTATCGTGACCCAATTAAAACCTGACGTTCTTCTATTGTCGGAAAGGCACAGACTCAACCTTGGAAATGTCGCAAACTCTTTGAACACTGAATGGTGTTACTCGGAACTGAATTCTGTTTCGTCTTTTGTGTGTATGCATCCTTCTGCTCTCAGCCTTTGAAGTCTGCATAGGAAAGTGGGTTGGGCAGAAATTTGATAACCGTGGTTTACGGAGAGCTGCTTTTTGGCCAGGCCACATACCTGGAGATCGAATTTCTGCACCAGGCTCTCACAGCCTTCTCATGCATCTGTTTCAGGCTTAAATGTTGCTGATTATAGAATGATCGTTGAAAAATAGTCACAACAGGATACCAACAAGTTAAAAAAAAATACTGCACCAAAAATTGCCATGGCATTTTATTAGTTAGAGATGAGTTCTGAACATAGAAAAACCGGTTCCTTGAGTGGCTTGGCAAATATGTGATGCCATCTAGTGCTGAGTTTTCAAAATTCAGGCTCGCTCTCCTGCTTTCGCAGTATCTCTCTTCAACACTGTCCTGGAAAGCCTGGGAATAGAAGGAGCCACCTCAACCAACGCCATGCAGAACCTATGCTAGAGAACATCAGGGAACCAGAAGCCCCAGGAGAAGTCATGGGCACATTCCTCTGTTTTATTGCCTGACCACATCTTAACCGACTCATGCACGCGACCATCCGTGGGAGTTTTACGTGGAAGTTTTCATTTGTTTTGTGTTTCACTTGGAATCTTAAAAAGTTGGTTTATAGGGGCGCCTGGGTGGCACAGCGGTTAAGCGTCTGCCTTCGGCTCAGGGCGTGATCTCGGCGTTATGGGATCGAGCCCCACATCAGGCTCTTCCACTATGAGTCTGCTTCTTCCTCTCCCAGTCCCCCTGCTTGTGTTCCCTCTCTCGCTGGCTGGCTCTCTGTCAAATAAATAAATAAAATCTTTAAAAAAAAAAAGTTGGTTGATATACTTCTGTTCTGAGATGGGCTAAGGCTGTGATTATTATTATCATTATTATTTATTTTTTTTTAGAGAGGGAGAGACTTGGGGGGAGGGGCAGAGAAAGACCTCTAAGCAGGCCCCAGGCCCAGCACGTAGCCTGATGCGGGGCTCAATCTCACAACCCCAAGATCGTGACCTGAGCCCAAATCAAGAACCAGCAGAGCCACCCAGGCGCCCCTAAGGTTGTGCTTATTAACCTTGAATATCCTCATTCTCCACCAAAAACTCATTTAGGGAAGTGGGTGAGCGGAAGGTATTAGAGAGTGGGAAGCCGAACTCGAGTTGTATTTCTTCATTTTTAATGCAAGAGATGAAAAAAAAAAAAAAAAAGCGCCCGAAGCCCAACTCTGATCCATGCAGTGGTGAAAGTTGCCTTCTCCTCGGCTTTTAAAGTTTAAGGGCACCTTGTGCGCTTTTCAGTCATTTGAGTCTTCATTCACTTATTCAGCACCCATGTACCCCCACGCTGGACACGTGTTGGACAAATGAGAATGACGTCACTTCTGTTCTAGCGGAGCTTTTGCCGAAGACGCATTTTTTCGGAGGGGGTTGTGAAACCATGCGGTGGGTGGTGAGGGACATCGGAAAAAATGAAGAAGAGAAGAAGGCAAAAGCATGGTCTCACCCAGGGATGTGGGGAAAAAGCCAAAGCATGATGGTTAATCCCACGAAAGTGAGGCCGATAGAAGGTAACAATAAACTACATTTACTCTGTCAAGGAGAGTGGGTTTAGGAGAAAGCCTCACTGTTCTGTGTCACACAAGAGGGTTAGAACTCGGAGCGAAGCAGGTCTCCTCGGCAGGGGGTGACGTGATTCCCACAGAGAGACTTGCCCTCAAAGTGGAGTGAATTCTTCTTTTTTTTAAATCGATATATTTTATTTGATTTCATCATGATAAGTGTACTCTTGAATCTCCATCCCCTATTTCCTCCATGCCCCCCGCCCACTTCCCCTCTGGTAACCAGCAGTTTGCTCTCTATAGTAATGGGTCTGCTTCTCAGGGTGCCTGGGTGGCTCAGTTGGTTAAGCATCTGCCTTTGGCTCAGGTCATGATCCCAGGGTCCTGGGATCGAGCCCCACGTTGGGCTCCCTGCTCAGCAGAGAGCCTGCTTTTCCCATTCCTCTCCGTTTGTGCTCTCTCTTGCTGTCTCTGTCTCTATCTCTGTCTCTCTCTCAAATAAATAAATAAAGTCTTTTAAAAAAAGAGGCTATGTCTTGGTTTGTCTCTCTCTTTTTTCCTTTGCTCATCTGTTTTGTTTCAAATTCCACATATGAGTGAAATCATATGGTATTTGTCTTTCTCTGGCTGACTTATTTCGCCCAGCATTCTACTCTCTAGTTCCATCCATGTCATTGCAAATGGCAAGACTTCAATCCTTTTGATGGCTGAGTAATATCCCATTGTGTGTATCTACATCTTCAGCCATTCATCTATCGATGGACATTGGGCTGCTTTCGTAGTTTGGCTGTTGTAAATAATGCTGCAGTAAACATTGGGGTGCATGTATTCCTTTAAATCGGTGTTTTGTGCTTTGGGGGTAAATACCCAGTAGTACAATTACTGGATCATAGGATAGTTCTATTTTAAAGTTTTGAGGAACGTCCATCCTGTCTTCTACGGTGGCCGCACCAGTTTGCATGCCCACCTACAGTGCACGAGGGTTCCTTTTTCTCCACGCCCTCGCCAACACCTGTTGTTCCTTGTGTTGTTGATTTTAGCCATTCTGGCAGGTGTGAGGTGATATCTCACTGTGGTTTTGATTTGCATTTCCCCGATGATGAGGGATGTTGAGCATTTTTTCATGTGTCTGTTGGCCATCTGGATGTCGTCTTTGGGGAAATGTCTGTTCATGTCTCCTGCCCACTTTTTAATTAGGTTATTTATTTTTGGGGTATTGAGTTGTATCAGTTCTTTATGTCTTTTGGATGCATTTGGAGATATCTTCTCTCATTCAGTAGATTGCCTTTTAGTTTTGTTGATTGTTTCCTTCACTGTGCAGAAGCTTTTTACTTCGGTGTAGTCCCAATAGTTTATTTTTGCTTTTATTTCTCTTGCCTTAGGAAACATATCTAGAAAAACGTTGCTACAGCCAGTGTCAGAGAGATTACTGCCTGTGCTCTCTTCAAGGATTTTTATGGTTTCAGGGGTCTTATTTAGGTCTTTAATCCATTTTGCATTTATTTTTGTGTATGGTATAAGGAAGGGGTCCAGATTTATTCTTTTGCATCTAGCTGTCCAGTTTCCCCAGCACCATTTGTTGAAAAGACTGTCTTTTCCCCATTGCATGTTCTTTCCTGCTTTGTGGAAGATTAATTGACCATGTAATTGTGGGTTTATTTCTGGGTTTCCTGTTCTATTCCGTTGATCTACGTGTCTATTTTTATGCCAGTACAATGCTATTGTAATTAGTACCGTTTTGTAATAGAACTTGAAATCTGGGATTGTGATACCTCCAGTTTTGTTTTTCTTTCTCAAGATTGCTTTGGCTATTTGAATCTTTTGTGGTTGCATACAAGTTTTAGGATTGTTTGTTCTAGCTCTGTGAAAATGCTGTTGGTATTTTGATAGGGACTGCATTAAATCTGTAGATGTTTTGGGTCATATAGTCATTTTAATATTTGTTTTCCCAACCCATGAGCATGAAATGTCTTTCCATTTCTTCGTGTCGTCTTAAATTTCTTCTATCAGTGTTTTATAATTTTCAGAACACAGGTCTTTCACTATTTTGGTTAAATGTGTTCCTAGATATTTTATTTTTTTGTTGTAATTATAAACAGGATTGTTTTCTTAATTTCACTTTCTGCTGTTTCATTATTATTATTATTATTTTAAAGATTTTATTTATTTATTTGACAGAGATAGAGACAGCCAGTGAGAGAGGGAACACAAGCAGGGGGAGTGGGAGAGGAAGAAGCAGGCTCACAGCAGAGGAGCCTGATGTGGGCCTCGATCCCAGAACGCCAGGATCACGCCCTGAGCCGAAGGCAGACGCTTAACCACTGTGCCACCCAGGTGCCCCTGTTTCATTATTAGTGTATAGGCATGCAATGGATTTCTGTACATTGATTTTGTACCCTGTGATTTTACCGAATTCATGTATCAGTTCTAGTAGTTTTTTGGTGGAGTCTTTCAGGTTTTCTATATAAAGTATCATGTCATCTACAAATAGTGAGAGTTTTACTTCTTCCTTAATGATTTGGATGCTTTTTATTTCTTTCCGTTGTCTGATTGCTGTAGCGAGGACTTCCAGGACTGTGTTGAATAGAAGTGGTGAGAGTGGATGCGCCTGTCTTGTTTCTGACCTCAGGGGAAAAGCTCTCAGTTTTTCACCATTAAGGATGATGTTAGCTATGGGTTTTTCATATAAGGTCTTTATTGTGCTAAGATATGTTCCCTCTAGACCTACTCTGCTGAATGTTGTACTTTGCCAAATGCTTTTTCTGCATCTATTGAAATGATCATATGGCTTTTATGCTTTCTCTTATCAATGTGATATATCACATTGGTTGTTTTGCAAATATTAAACCACCCTTGCATAAGTGGAGTGAACTCTTTATTCTTGGTCCCATTGGTAAAAATCACTGACTCGGAGCACTTCTGGGGAGTAGAGTTGCTGTGGAAGTGCCCTGGATTAAATAACTTGTATTGTTTCATAAGCTCTTGGAAATCCCAACCTCCAGAACCTTTGGCTTTTTTATATTCTCTGTGAAATTGGCTTGTATTTGTTCTATTTTTATTTATTTATTTATTTATTTATTTATTTATTTTAAAGATTTTATTTATTTATTTGACAGAGAGAGAGAGACAGCCAGCGAGAGAGGGAACACAAGCAGGTGGAGTGGGAGAGGAAGAAGCAGGCTCATAGCAGAGGAGCCTGATGTGGGGCTCGATCCCATAACGCCGGCATCACGCCCTGAGCCGAAGGCAGACGCTTAACCGCTGTGCCACCCAGGCGCCCCCTATTTTAATTTTTTGTACCTATTTCTTGAAGTAAAGCCTCATGCCTTCTCTCTTGCTGACCCTTGACCTATTTCATTTTGCCTTCCCTGATAAAACCTATTCCTTATCCAGTACCGTAAGACATTACGAATTCATCCTGGCAGGTGGTGACATATCTTGCATGACAACAGCTAACAAGGCAAACAGATCTTAAGGCACATGTATCAGGGTGTGAAAAGCTCTATCTATCACCTGCGTCATCATCGGTGAACTGTTGGGAAAGAAAAGTAAACGGTGACCGAGGGGACGGGGATCCTTCCAGTCAGAGCCCCGGGTCTGTGCATCTGGGTGGCCCTGGGGCCTGCTACAAAGCAGGTGTTCCGTGCAGGGTGTTGGATAAAGTTTTATGGAAAGCCCACGTGGCCTAGCAAAAGGGCGTCGGGCTGTAGAAGTGGGGCCGCCCGGCTGCAGCTGTTTCTGGTTGGGTGACCTTTAGCAGGGGATGACTCCTTCTGCACCTCATTTGCCTTTTCCATGAAGTGAAGATAATAATCTTAGAGCAGCGCTGCAGAGATTAGAACTAATAACGTAGCACCTGGCACATATGCCGCACTCCGAGCGATGATATTAGTTAGACTATGAAATTGGCAGACGTACAATCGCTTTTTATTTTTATGAACGGGCAGAGGATGACGTCATATGGTAAACAAAGGCTCACTGAAGTATAGGTTTTGCACAGGCGGGGCTCTGATCACCCATCTATTCGCTTTGATCCCACAATAAGCCTGAGAAGTTGGGGCTGTTATTTTATGGTGGGATGTGGGGACCTGAGGTCCCGAGGCTCTGGGTGACATGCCCACGGTCCCTCTGCCAGAACTATGAGCCGGGATTGAGTCCACGCAGCCCGGCTGCAGCTCCACAGTGTATTCGGTAGCTCTGTGAATTGAAAAAAGGGCACGTGTCTTTGTGAAAAATCTTCACTGCATGTGACAGAACCTATTTAAAATTTAAATGACAGTTAGAAAGGGCTTGGAGGATCTGCAAAGAAAGCATGACCCTCAAAGAAATGTGATGCATGACAAAGCTCATTGGCTCCTGTAGTGGTGTTTGGGGTCTTACACTACTGGGCTGGGGTCTTAATACTACTCATGAGTGGCAAGGGTCTACTGTACCATTATTCTGAAAGACTCGATTTAAATGAACGATGTTTCCCAAGGGCTTCCTCCCATTACCAGGTAAGGGGTTAAGCTCTTCACCTGCTGTATTTTGTACAATGAATTTGATTGATCAGTACTTGCTATGTAAATGTGAGGCTCTTACGCAGGACTATTAAAAACTAGCTGTGAAGGCAACTAGTTTATTTTTCCACATACAAAAAAGAGCACAGGAAATTTTTGGAGATCAGCCCTTCCGTTCTGGCAGCTGCCTCTTCTCAGACAGTTCTTCCAAACACCCGAATCAGTGAGACCCTTCTGTTTCTAAAAATGGCATCTGCATTTCCTGTTTCATTTTGAATTTCAGGTTTGGGGAATGATTGTGCTTGACTCCTGGACTTGCCCTTCAAATAATACAAATTAATAGTGTTATTTGTATTATTATTTACTGTTGTCCAAGCGGCAAGCAAACTAACATTTTACTGTAGGAGGCTGGTTTTCCCCTGCTTCACAGTCAAAGAAACTAAAGCAGCGAGAAGTTATGAGTGTGTCCAAGATTATCAACTAGGAAATGGTGGACTTGGGATTTGAACCTAGGCGGTTCGACTCCAGAAACCACATTCTTAACGTCCAACTTTGCATCCCATTCTAAGTGGACATTGAGCTCTGAGTTGGGGCACAAATTTTCATCAGCAAACAAGAGCTGATGACTCACAGTGTCATCGACACTGCGGAGAACAAATAAATTGTAATCCTTGCCTGTCAACACAGCAACACCTTACTGAACACCCACTGTGTACCAGGCTCTGTGACAAACCCTTTACTTACTTAAAGCAATCAAGTAGAGGAATTGAAACTCAGAGAGGTCAAGTAACTTGCTCATGGTCACACAGCTGATTAGTGGTGAATTTGGGTTGCAAACCCAGATGTTAATGACTCCTCACCTTAGCTTCTTTCCATTATAATGTGTTGCTAATTTACAAAGGATAATAAAGGTAGACAAGCCTTGACTTTCACAAGAAGTGTCCCCTTCAGCTTTTAAGGATTGTTAGAGTACGTGTTGTCTTTGCTATTTGAAATTCATGGTATTTCTATCTCAAATACAGACACTTCTGTCCAGTATCTTCACTTTCCATTCCCCTGGTATTGGTGAGGTCTGTCTGCATTTTTGAGATGGTTTAAGAAGAGTATCCAGGACAAATTGGTTTGAAACATTTCTCCACCCACTTTGAGTGGCAGGCTTACTCCCATGGATTTGTTGTGTTAGGGTTCTTCACATGAGACATTCTTGGTATCTCCCGCTTTGCTTAATGCTAGGCCAAGTGGAAGATCTAGAGAGGTTGCTGGATCAAGATACAGAGAAGGGACAGCTTCAGTTTGGGAAACCCTTGGCCAGAAAGTCTGCACAATGGTGACAATAAAGCAAACACCAAATAATAATGTTAAATTATTATCATATAAGTCAGTGGAATAGAATGCAATAAAGTGAGAGTGCTCATCCCTGCTCTGACCAGAGTTGTTCTTTCCAGAAGAAATAGTTATTGACAGTTCTTTGGGTATGCGTCCAGAAATTAAAGTAGATTTTAAAAGGTGAATGTTGAATTGAACATTGTATTTATTTGGTCTAGGAAAAAGTTTCTTTACAGAAAATTAAGAACACCCCTTCTGAAAAGGACAGGGAGCCATTTTATCCATATCCCTCCAGGCCCCTCTAGAATGAGTTTTTCATTTGGTGTTTACTTTGCAATCTCTCCTCCCCTCTTCAACTCTTTAGTTCTTACTTTGATATCTCTATGAATTTGTTTCTGGGGGCGCCTGGGTGGCTCAGTCTGTTGAGTGTCTGCCTTCAGCTCAGGTCATGATCCTGGTGCCCTAAGATCAAGCCCTACACTGGGCTCCCTGCTCAGTGGGGAGTCTGCTTCTCCCTCTGTCTCTGCCCCTGTGCCCACTCATGCTCTCTCTCTCTCTAATAAATTAATAAAATCTTAAAAGAATTTTTTTTCTGAATTTTGTTGTGGTGCAAATTTGGGCCCAAGATTGATGACTGTTTATAAATGGAAGCAGGGGTTGCTGAGAGACAATTCTCCATTTTCTCTCTGTCTTCTCTGCAAAGGCACTAATTGCTTTTGTTTTATACCATCTATTCAAGGATATGTATATAGCAAACAGCCTCATAAGATTAAGATAGTGTCTTCTGGAGCAAAGGACAGCTTTATTTACCATCCAGAATAATAAAGATAATGTCTTCTTCTGGGACAAAAATCAGGCAGGTTTACTGCCCATTATAAAATATCTGGGTTCCTTAAGCTCAGTGCTCCTCTCCTATAACTCAACCCAGTGTGTGTGCAGGCATCACCTGGCCCGCTTTTCATTGCCTTGTGGGAATTTGGACTTGGAGAAGTGGCCCAAATGCTGACACTCAGGCTATTGCTTTTACCATGAGTAATAATGTCCTTTGTTTCTGACCCACGAGTCTCATGTCTTCTGTCAGTATCCACGAAATTGTGTCATGCTAAATTGTTAGCTTGCAAGCAGGGTAAAATCTCCAATGGTTCAAGTTCTTGAATATAGCATACAGTATAACAAAAAGTATCAGTGACTCAGTGGCATGGTGATTCAAATGACATATCCTTCAGATGGCCAAGAAGTCCAAGTCACAGGGAGGCACCAATGAGATGAGATGAATAAATGCTCAAGAAATAAGCTTACAACCTTACAACCTTCATATATTAGTGTCATCTGTAAAACTGAGAAAGACGAATACGGTGGCTCGACAGCTAGGCCTTTGGGTTGTCGTTCTGTTGGGGTGCCTTGTCTGAGCCCTATCTGGCAGGAGACAGGGAGAATTCAGATTCCTGGAAGCCATTAGAGGGATGCCTTTAAGGTCCATATGGATAGAAATAGAGGCCAGGTAAACACTTTTTATGGTGTGGGAAATTCAAAGTAAAGTAACTAATTCTTAGTTTGTAAACACATGTCACATAAACACTTATGCTCTTCAAAATTTATTGAGGATCCCAGAAAGCTCCTGTTTATGGTCATTGTGTCTATTGATATTTATGGTATTAGAACATAAAACTGAGAAATTTAAAAATATGTATTCATTAATTTATTTAAAATAATAAAACAATTACACGTAAGTAACTTCTGGGAAAATAACTAATTTGCAAAAAACAAAAAATTACTGCAAAAAGTGGCATTATCTTATGATTTTGAAAATCTATGTCAGGCTTCACAGAAGACATGTGGAATCTCCCATCTGCTGCTTTATTCAATCTGTCGTGGTCTCTTAGGTCATGTAACCTCTGCCAAAAACCACCACAGAGAGAAAAGAATGAGAGTCCAAAAGGGCAAACAGTGTACTCATATTTATTTGAAAACAGCTTTGAGCTTGTGGATCCCCCTAAAAGGACCTCGAGGACCCCCAAGAGTCCCCAGACCACACTCTGAGGATGACTGATACAGAGCCAGCATGGTCACAAGATAAAACAAGGATGGTAGCCACAAAAACATATGAACCACTAGTTTAAGAAATAGTGCTGCAGTGAGTTTATGGTATGAATAGCACAAACTTTAATTTCTGAGATCCCTGGTAGAAGTTTCAGGAAGAGTTTGTTCATTCTATTTCCTTTTGTTAATTATGAAACCCCCGGGCTTCTACCAGACAGAGCCATTGGCATGCCATCAGATGCTTGGCGAATGGTTAGTTTTTTTGTTTGTTTGTTTGTTTAGTTTTTTTAAAGATTTTATTTACTTATTTATTTGAGAGAGAGAGGGCGTACAAGTGAGGTGGGGGAGGGGCAGAAGGGGATGGAATGAATCTCAAGCAGATTCCCCGTTGAGTGAGGGGCCTGATGTGGGGCTTGACCTTATGACCCTGAGATCATGACCTGAATCGAAACCAGTAGTTGGGTTAAGTACCAAGCCACCTAGGCGTCCCAAGGGGAATCATTAGATTTTATACTTGAGGGAATTTTATTTATGGCTCTAGGAATGTAGGATTTCGATAACATTTAAAAATAATACCTTTGCTTCCTTAAGAAGCTTAGAGACTAATGTCTTATTTAGTGTGATGGAGAGCATGCGATATTTGAGTACAGGTCCGTAATAGTGGGGCAACTTCAGGCAGACTGTTTAGCCTCTCTGAGCCTCAGTTTCTTTGTCTGCAATGTGGAAGGAATGATGAAACCTGGACTGGTGAGGGTTCAGTTTATATAACCAAAGGCCTTGGTCTGATACCTGCCATCCGGGAGGGCACAAGGCTGAATTCTCAATCCTGGCTTCAGCTGGGGCTGAATCAGGCCTTTGCAGCTATTATGACGTGTGTCCAGCATCTGTCCGCTCACACACCCCCACCAGCAGAAAAGCTCTATTCTCCTGGCAGCTCCTCCCATTTCAGAGAGGTCTGATTGTTACAGAATTTAGGGAGCTAAAATCTCCCTGCTTCATTTCACACTGGGCCCTGCCCCCTGTCTGAGCACAATCGAATTCTCTTCCACGTGACAGCTCTTCAAACGTTTGAAGACTTCTGTCTTGCCTCAATTTTCTTTTCTCCAGACTAAACATTGTCACATCCTTCTTGGCATTTCAAGCCCTGCCCTACTGCTCATTTTCCTTTGGACACAAAGAGAATTTAAGCTCTGGACGTCATAGGACCAGTTCAGGTCCAAACCACAAAACGGATATACTTTTCCTCTCCGTTCCCAGCTTTTGGGGTGTTTGTGTTTTCGTTTACCATGCCTAGCTGTACGCAACATTCTTGTTACACCACGGTCATTTAAATGCTCTTGGTTGCTCGTTACGTGATCTACCCATGACATCAATCATGGCGTGTGCCCATTGCCAGCTGAGCAAACAGCCCTGGACAGAAGGAAATGCTCTATCAGCTTTCTGCAGTTCTGTATGTCTCCATTTCTTTAGTGTTACATCGGATGCCATGACATTGACTTCTAGGTTTAGCCTGATGAGTAAGCTAGAACTATGTTGGCTTAAGAAGTGTCTGTGCTGATCTGAAAAGCCGGTGAGTCACTGCCTTCTCTCTGGTAAGCTAACGTGAATGTTCACCGAGAGCAGCTTTAGAGCAAGCTGTGGCCTTTGCCCTAAATTGCAGTCAGCATACTGACACTTTCCCTGTTGCTATCTTTCTACAATCTTTAGACATTTTAGTGTCCCAGAGGTCAGGACACTGAAAGTTATTAGTCACCCCTGGCATATTCACATTTCTGACCCAAAGAGCGACAGGAAGTTCCCCTTTAAGTTCTCCAAAGCATTTTGAAATTGTGAACTAGAGAAAAACACACAGTTTCAGGTGAAACATCTTTTTCTCCAATTCTAGAAAAACCCAGGAATTTCACAGGTGACTTCACTGCCTTTTTACTCTTCCAACAGGAACTCAGAATGAAACTCTTTGTATTCCCTTCCCGGGATTGCATTTTCTCTCCACCTTTGTGTGTCTTTCATGGACTGTTTGGGAAAAT
Organism: Ursus arctos; assembly: GCF_023065955.2. NCBI lineage: Eukaryota > Metazoa > Chordata > Mammalia > Carnivora > Ursidae > Ursus > Ursus arctos. Next base: position 9,041,371 of record NW_026622986.1, read on the forward strand.
ACATCACACCATAGAGCCCTGTTTAGGGGTTTTATGATGCTTCATGAGCCATGCTCTTTTTTGAATTTGTCACCAGCTCTGCCTGGACGGGAAGCGGCATGTCCCAGCTCCCAGAACGAGCACCAGAATTTAATGACTCTGGTGTAAGCCTGCTCTTACCAGCATGGACATTTGGAAAACTCACCAATCTCTTCTCTGTTCTTTCTGTGGAAAGGAATCCTAACTGCCTCTTCCTGCTTGTGGAAGTGGGGCCACCTACAGAAGACTCTTCCTTTATTCAGACACGTGGCTGGAGAAGCAGTAAGGCTCCATGTGGTCAGGCTTCTGGGACAGGCAGGAACGCTTGGTCCTCCGACCAGAAACCTGCTGGAGAAGTCTACAGGCTTTTCATGGTCAGGGGCTTGGGAGGGACAGCAGGAATATTGGCAGCTGGTTGCTATGCCTTCAGCAGCCCTGCCTGGAATGACTCTGGACCTCAAATGGGACCAAGCTTCCATCATAAGCAATGAGGCATCTTGTTGTGTATGTTAGCCTGGGAACCTGGCCTGGTAATGTAGGGGTTCACACCATTGTAGGTGTCCGGGGTGGAGGCTGGGATCCCCAGTCTGGAGTGAGGACTTAAACTCGGCAGGTATTAAAGCATCCCTTCTGCCTCCATGGTTTAAAAATATATGTTGTTTCTTGGGGCGCCTGGGTGGCACAGCGGTTAAGCGTCTGCCTTTGGCTCAGCGTGTGGTCCCGGCGTTATGGGATCGAGCCCCACATCAGGGTCCTCTGCTATGAGCCTGCTTCTTCCACTCCCACTCCCCTGCTTGTGTTCCCTCTCTCGCTGGCTGTCTCTATCTCTGTCGAATAAATAAATAAAATCTTTAAAAAAATATATGTTGTTTCTCTTACTACAAAAGTAATGCATATTTGTACTAATCATTTTTTTGCACTAAGCTGTGCAATCACTTTTCAACATTTATCTTGTGCCTGTGGTTGACCAGATAGTCAGTGAAGGGAAGTTTCTCTTTGCAGAAGTATTCCAGAGTGGATGACAGAATTAGAATCTCCTCATTTTGCAAATCCTTAGTGAATTAATATATCTAAGCAATGATCATCAATGGTGTTAACCTCACAAAAGAGAGACCATCAGAAATTTTGTTTCTCCTAATAGAAGAACTTACGAAGTAGTCTTGTTAAGAAAGTGAACTTGAATCTCTTCAACAGCTCAACAACTAATTTCAGTTCCTGCTTATGGGAAACCGAGGGCACAGGCGAGCATGTTAAACAGTATCCTGATCATGCAGAGAATGAAATCATGTTGCATGGAGATCAGTAGTTGGGTTTTCTATATTGCTGAATGTATTCCATTGTACGGATATACTTCCATTTGTCTATCCATTCTCCGTTGAAGGAAATTTGGGTTGTTTCCAGTTTCTCACTAGTATGAATAATGTTGTCATAAGCGTTCATGTACATGTTTTGGTATAAATGTAAATTTTCATTCCCCTTGGGTAAATAAATAGGAGCAGGATGGCTGGGCCAAGTGGTATGTGTTTAATTTTATAAGAAACTGCCAAACATCATCATAGGCATGCAATAAAATAGGACTTTCTCAGGATGGTGTGAGGATTCAATGAGTTAATATACACAAAGTGCTTAAAACAGTGCCTGGCACTCAGTAAATGTTAGCAATTATCATTACTGTTATTACCAATGTCATTAGGCCCATGCACAACTTCTTCATACACAATAAAGGCAGCCTAGGAATTGGCAATATCCACACCCCCCCGAGCTGTGAGTGCTGGTGCTGAGGACAGCACGGTGCCAGGCACAGTGGAGCCGGTGGTCGAGCATGGTGCTGGGCCGGGGGAGCAGCCGCTGCCAGCAATGGTCCCCAGTGGCTGCAATAGAACCCTTCAGCCAACATGACCCTCTGAGCTGGCCAGATTTCCCCAGTTTTTGTTTCTAAGGGGGGATGATAAGGAAGGAAAAGATAATTTCACGGTAAACACATGGACACTAGGAATCACTGAATTTGAATAATTTAAAGAGAAGTGACCTTAATTTGTAAATCCACATATTAGGCTACGTATTAATTATACTCCATTCTGTGTGTTTTTAATACAGTTTTAAAGAGACTTTATTTTTTAGAACAATCTTAGATTTACAGAAAAATTGAGAAGATAGTACAGAGCGTTCCCATATACCCTGCACCCAATTTTCCCTATTATGATCATCTTACATTAATATGGCACAGTTGTTACAATTAATGAACGATTGTTGACATGTTATTATTAACGAAAGTTGGTGCTTTATTCATATGTTCTTAGTTTTTGTCAGATGTCTCCTCTCTGTTTCAAGATCCCATCCAAGATACTACATTATGTTTATTTGTTACGTCTCCCTAGGCTCCTCTTGGCTATGGCAATCCCAGACTTTCCTTGATGACATTGACAATTTTGAGGAGTACTGGTCAGTTTCCTTGTAGAATATTGCCCCATTGAGATTTGTCTGATATTTTTTTTCTCATGGCTGGACTGGGACTATGGGTTTTGAGGGAGGAAGACCGCGTAAGTAGAGTTCTATTCTCATCGCATCATATCAAGGGCACATGCTATCAACATAATTGATCCCTGTTGATGCTCACTGGCGTCATCTGGCCGAAGCAGACTTGGTCAGGTTTCTCCCCTGTAACATTACGCTCCTCTCCACAGGGTCCTCTTTGGAAGGAAGCCATTCTGCAGAAACCACACTGCAGGAGTGGGGAGTTATGCTTCGCCTCCTTGAAAATGGACTATTTACATAAAACAATTTGGACTTCTTCATATATTTGCCTCTTCTTCCCCCAATTATTTGCTATTCCATTGTTTATATCAGTAGTGACTCATGTTATTTATACATTCTGTGTATTTTTTAATCTTTCAAAAGTTTAGGTGTTTTTAAACCTACATGTTAAGGTTGTTTGTTTTTGTTGTATTACAAGGACTATTATAACGGACAAGAGTGTGCCTAGTTTTTGCTGATATCTTTGCTTATTTATTTAGTGTATATTTCAAAAATTAGAATCTTGAAGCAGAAGATATGAACATTTTAAATTTTTTTTTTTTTTTTGCTATGTACTGCCAAGTTGGTTCCTTGTTGTACTAAGGTTCTACTTCTATCTGAAGACTACGGCAGTGCCTGTCTCAACACATTTTTGTGTGTCAAGCCTGAAAACCTGTTTAAAGCTTTGTTAAATTAAGAGGAAAAGTGTCACACCCTTTCCAGCAATGAGTAGCATTGAATTTTAAAAATATTTGCTAAGATGATAGGGAAAAAAGTGTGGTTATTTTAATTTGTGTTTTATCATCAGTGAGCGTACATATTGTTGCTTCCTTTTGATGAGGGAATTAGTGCAATTAAAATGGTTCTCTGGTCTCAGGCTCACTAGTGAGCTTCGGTTTGGCTATTACAGAGCTCCTCTTTTCTTCTGGATCTGTAAGGTCTCCCAGATATTAAAGAACATGAAGAAAAAGTGTGGGATATAGTTTCGTCACAATGCAGAGATGAGAGTGTCAAGCCTTCCACGATCGCTCCATGGTATGACTTGGGATAGTCTGGAAGAGCACTGAATGGGCACAGAGCAAAAGGAGGAGTTTTTATGATTCACCTCAAGACCTGGATTGGAAACTACAACTGCATTCATTCACTCAACAATTTTGTACTAAGCTGTGCAATCCCTAGACAATGGTAAATATTGCATCTACCTCCTGGGAAGACCTTGTAATCTATGTAAGTGTAGGTAATCAGAACTTTTAATAATACATCTAGCTAATCAGTATGTTTGGTGCCTTGATGGGGATAAGTATGAAGAGTGAAGAACTTTCTGGAGTTGGGAATGGTTTCACAGGGAAAGCAACATTAAAGCTAGATCTTAAATGATAAGTGTGAGTTTATCAGTTGGAGAAAGGACAGAAGAGCATTAGACACCAAGATGTGGGGAACCAATGAGTGATTTGGAAGCAGGGTAATAAGTCTTTATTTTGGTAACCACGTGACTAAGTTCCAAAGGAATTAAGCAGAAGCGAGGTGCATCACTCCAAGCCTGGCACATTAAAACTTTCCATGCATGCTCTCCCATGCTCTATCTCCTTCCAAATAGTTGGAATGAGGACACCTCTCAGGTGGCTATAAAAGACGTGTTTGAAGAGAGCAGAGACTCTATCACCCTGGCAACCTTAATAATTTTGTGAAAGAAGGCTACCCTACCAATATTTCACCACTGACATTTTTAAATGAGCAAGGAATCGATTCTAGTGTCTTTGACTCATTATATATTAAATCTAATAACTTACTGTGTATTTACTAAATATAAATCAATTAGCTTACTGTAAATAATAAACCACAGTCAAGGAGGGAAAATAGTGAAGGGCTTCGAATGCCACACCAAGGAATTTAGGCTTACTACTGCAGGAACAGGGATCCAGAGGGTTATTTTTAAACAGAAAGCGATATGATGAGTGCAGGTAGGGAATGAACAGGAGACAGGTTCAAAACCACAGACGAAATCTTGTTCTCAGATCTTTGCTCATTTGATTTCCTTATTGGCCTCCAGTAGATGGCCCTCACTTCCGGAAGTGCCAGGTATGAATTCTAGTGGCATCTTGAACAGTTGCAGAACCATCAGAAATAAATTAGATGATATTTGAGGTAGGTTGTTTATAGTCACAAATTCCTCCTCTTCCTCTGTGGATGTCCTGTGCCATGTGACTTTTCTGCTCCTTCCCTCAACGGACGGAGTGTGTTTGTTTGCTCCTCCCTTTAAACAGGAGCATGGCCATGCGACTTGCTTTGGCTCATGGGACATTAGCACACATGGCATTGTTTGGTTCAAAAAGCACTTGTGCATTGGAGTTTGGTCTCTCTTGACTTCCACGTAAAGAAGTCTGGGCTGGTCTCCTCAAGAATAAGAGGATGTTTGGAGAAGGGCAGCGCGTACCACCTTCCAGACATATGAAGCCATCTTGGATCAGTCATCTCAAGCAGTCTATCAGATGACTGGGGACTCCATGAGTGACCTGAGGTGGGACCAGCAGAAGGCCTGCCTAGCTGAGCCCCACCCAACTTGCCAACCAGGGAATCTTGAACAATAACCCACTAAGTTCTGCGGTATGTTGTTACACAGCGATAGATAACACAACTAACGGGACATCTTGCTGTTGAGAAGATCACGGTTGAATCAACTGTGGAAGAATTTAGCAATAGAATCAGAAGGAATCCCGCATCCACTCAGAACTTTCAAAGACTCAACAGAGCAGCTGCCAATGTCCTATTCGAATACACAGAATTGTCTTTTGCTTTTTGTTTTTAACCTGGATGAAACTGGACATTAGTCACTCCAGCTTTGTTTCTGACACTTCCTGTCCTTCTATTTTGTCCCTTCTCTTCATTTTAGTTTCTCTTTCAGTGACTTCTACTTTGTAGATATTTTAACTGCACAAATTCCTCTCTCCATTTGGGGTAATACCAGAATGTTGAAATTTCTTTTGCTTTGTGGACACTCTTGTAGTTCTTCCATACGTAGCTCTGTTCCTTCTTCTTTTCAATTTCTTAGAGATATCCCTTCATTAGGAAAGAAGAACCTTCTCTGGATTTCTTAATATTTATTTTGATTTCCTCTCAAGAATTAAATATATAATTTTCATAATAATTATCTGGAATTATAATTACCATTTATATAAATCTCTGTAGAGAACCCTGTCCTCTGTATAACGGAAATTGGCAATATGAAAAAAACTCAGAATTGCGATGATAGGAAAATTGCTAGTTATAAACCACTTGCTCATAAATCATCCTTTAAATATCGTCCTAAGAATGTATTCCTCATTGAAGATCCATTTTTTCTTTTTTTTTAAATTTTATTCCCCTGCCATGTTTTAGGTTTTTGATGTTACAGTTTACATCTTTTTAACTTTATTTATCCCTTAACAAATTATTGCAGTTTTAATCTTGTTACTTTTGTCTTTTAACCTTCACAGTAGCTTTGTAAGTGGTTCACCCACTATCTTTACTATATATTTACCTTTTCCCGTGAGATTTTACTTTTGTACATTTTCTCGTCACTAATTTAGAGCACTTCTTTTCAGGATAAAGAAGTCCCTTTAACATTTCTTGTAATGTCAGTGTTATGATCAACTCCTTTAGGTTTGCTTATTCAAAGAACTCTAGTTCTCCTATTTTGAGTGATAATCTTGCTGGGGAAAATGCTCTTGGTCGGAAGTTTTTTTCCTTTCAGTACTTTGAATATATCATGCCATTCCTTCTGGCCTACAAAGTTTCTGCCAAAAAATCTGCCGATAACCTTATGTGGCTTCCTCTGTACATACCAAGTTTGTTTTTGTTTGTTTGTTCATTTTGCTGCTTTTAAGATTCTGTCTTTAACTTTTGACATTTTACTTATAATGTGTGTTGGTGTGGATCTCTTTGAGTTCATCTCGTTTGGAGTTTTTTGGACTTCCTGGACCTGTTTGTCTGGACCAGATTAGGGAAGTCTTCAGCCATTATACCTCCAAGTAAGTTCTCTGGCCCTTTCTCTCTCTCTTCTCCTTCTGCAACCCCTATAATGCACACGTTATTCAGCTTGCTGTTGCCCTACAAGTACCTTAAGATAGCTGCACTTTAAAATCTTTTTTTCCTGCTCTATTTAGGTGAGTTCCCTTGCGTTGTCTTCCAGCTCATCGATCTGTTCTTCTGCTCCGTCCAGTTTGCTGTTTAAACCCTCTAGTGTATTTTTTAGTTCAGCTATTGTGTTCTTCAGTTCTGTAACTTCTGCTTGGTGCTTTCTTTTATATTTTGAAGTTTTGTTGGAGTTCTTACTGTGTTTTCCTCCACTCTTCTTAGTTCAGTGAGCATCACTATGACCATTACTTTGAACTCTTTCTCAAGTAGATTGTTTACATTTTCAGTAAGGTTTTTTGTTTGTTTGTTTGTTTTAGGTTTTGTCTTACTCTTTAGTTAGGAACATACTCCTCTGTCTCCTCATTTTGCCTGATTCTCTGTGTTTGTCTGTATTAAGTGAACCAGCTACCTCTCCCAGTATTGAAGGAGACGCCTTCTGTAGAACATGCCCCATGGGGATCAGAAACTCAATCCCCCTGTCACTAGGCACTGCAAGGGTGTCCCCTGTGTGGGCCGAACATGCCTGCCGGCTATGGTGAGCCCAAGCCTGTGGTGTGTGTGCAGGGACAGGGAAATCGCCTGGCTGAGGTGCCACTGTAGTGTGTTGGAGGTGGGGTGCGTGCCTGACTGGCTGTAGTGTGGCCACGGGGTGGGGGTAGCGGGGGACACCCACCTGCACTAGTGGGTTAGAGGAAGATTGCCAAAATGATACCTACCAGCCCCAGCATTAGCAAGGTAGAGTGAGATCACAAAAGTGGCACCTGGCCACACTTCCTTCTCTGAAGGGAGTCCTAGTAGGTTCCTGCCTCTCTGGCAGTCACTTTAATTAATAAGTGAGTCTTCTTCACATGTGGTCTAGATGCTTTTCATACTGCTGGGTCCCAGGGCTAATGAATCTGTACTCCAGCCCTTTAAGGACAGTTCTCTGTTCCCTACAATTCTAGGTTCCCCCGGACATAATTTCCATTGATTTTACATTTTGGGGTCTCATCTCACCAGTTCAGGACCCAAGGGCTAGGGTGCCTGATATGGGCGCAAACTCCTTGCTCCTCAGGGAAAAGCTTCATATTTTGGGGAGCCTTCCCAATTGTGGATCACTGTGCGTAGGGGGTATTTTTGCCTCTTTCACTCGTATCAATGTGGTTCTTTATGCCTTGTTGCAGAGACACTGTTATCTAGTGTTCAGGACTTCTTCAGAGGAAATTATTCCATATATAGCTGTAGATTTGTAGTGTCAATGGGGAGAGGTAAGTTCGGGATCTTCCTATGTTGTCATCTTGAAGTGTCTCTTTGATTCATCTTTTCTATCTAAAAAATCTTGTATCTTTTGGCCAAAACTTTAACATCACTGTGGCTCTTCTTTGACGTTCACATGTTTAATCACTAAATATTCAATAAGAAAAAGCATGATGATTGAAGAATAATATTAATTCAATGTGCCAAGTGTAGACACGCACAGGCATTACAGGGGTTCAGAGGACTGTGGGTGTGTTTGGGGAAGTGTGCAAATAAGGAAAGGCCTGGAAGGAAGAGATATTGGAGTTCAGATGTAAATTACGAGTAGGAGTGGGTCATGAGAAGCATATGGGATGTGAGTGGTGTGTTGGAGGCAGGCACATGGGCTGAGACACAGCTACCGGAGCAGGTGCCCGTAGGGAGCAGGCAGTGTGAGGCAGAGGTGAGAAGAGGGGTGGCTAGAGTGCCTGGCCAGAGCGGGAGGCTCGAGAGCCCCGTGTTGAGGAGCAGACTTCAGCTTGTCGTTCACAGTGAGCCAGTGGAAGATGTCATTAAATGAGTGATACTGAAGAGCTGATGGATTTGAAAGGGCAAGGCCCCTGGAGGCTCTACCTAACAGAGAATGAGGACCTGAAGGAGAGTAGTGCCAGTTTTTTGGTTTTGTTACTAGGCAAAGAACTTGGGTAACCTTTGTTTCAAATTTTATTCCCAGATTTCTTCAGCTTAATTAGCTCCGAAGAATTATCTGTAAGTAAGAACTGAAAAGAGCTGTCATGTCCACGGGGCAAGAATGAAAAGAAGAGATAAACTAAGAAAAATTTAGAAGGCTAAGCTGGCAGAACTTACAATTAATTGGGTGTGGGAGGTAAGGGAGAAAGAGTTAAGGGTGACTTCTGGGCATCTGGTCTGGAGCCAGATGGTAGAACCCTGACATTGGGGCACGGGAAGAGGCCCAGGTAACCACCAGCAATGAAGGGGACCTCTACAACCTTCCATGGGACACTCCCCGCCGGAGTAGAACCATTAGTCATTGGCTCGGTTTGCTGGACAGAGAACTGGTTAAATTAATCTACTTGGAACTTGCTTTCTTTGCTCCATCCTCTTAATCCTTTGTGCCGGGAGAGGATTTTGGCTGGAGGATGAGGAAGAGAGTCAAGCTTTGCTAAGTACAGTAGGAATATGACACAGTCGATTGCAAACTTGTTGATGTAGGGCTAGTGATAGATACACAGCCCAGAGTAAATTTCCCAGAAGCTGTTATCACACTGTGGGGAGATCTAAACCTCACTTCCCGATCACCCTGGCTAAGACAGGCTTTTCTGTCTTTTCAAGGCTAAGATAGCTCTCATCTCCCTGTTGACAGTGGCCATTGATACAACACAACACGTAGCTGGCTTAATAATGCTGTTGCACAGATTGCTGCCTCTTTTAACACGGGCAATTCTTCATGTAAATACTAGTCAGGAAAGAGACTTTTTTTTTTTTTCAAGAGAAGCTGTTTTAATTAAACACAGGGCAGGAAGTTCCTTCCTGAATCGTTAAAACCCTGCTGATTGTATAAGCAGTGTGCTGATTACAAACTGCCCCTTGGCCAATGCTACCACAGTTACCAGAATTCTTGTTAAATAACATTTTCCCAAAAGTGATGTGAGAAAATCAAACAATAGAGCATACAATTGTTAATAGATAGGGAAAAACAAAATAAACATAAAACTTTTCATGCCTCTTCACTTTGAGATAAAGACAAAAAAAGTATACGTCTTTCTTTCTAAGATATAATTTTTAGGTAAAAAGTCAGCTTTGCGGACATTATTACACACATGTTAACTTTTCATGCTCAATGCAATCTTTTAAAAAAAGGTAAAATGTTGTAAATAGAGGTTTATATTCTAGGTCATTTAAACAACACAGATAAGCAAAAAAGAAGAAAATACAAGGCTCTCACAATTACACCATTCTGAGATAACCTATGTTAAAATAGGTTTTCCGTTTTCTTTCCTTAGAGCAGTACTGGGCAGAGTTTGTCCTGAGGAGAGCACTGTTTGGGTCCGGAAGGAACATACTGATGTTTTGGTCAGCAGAAGCCACAAAGCATAAACTCAAATAAAAAGTCCGGTCTCCTGAATGCCCCTCTAAAGAGAGACATGAAGGTGGCTGTTGGGTCATCTTGTGCTTTGAGTGGTGATGAGTGAGGAATGCAGGTTGAAGATTGGGGCTTGGGCCAAGCTGAACCCCTCTATATAAAAGAGGGGAGAGGATTTTGAGCTTCATTTTGGGGGACAGGCAAAATACTAAGCTAGAGGGAGGCAAAGGGGATCAAGAGAGAGGTGGACATGACAGGTGGGACAGAGAGATAAGAATAACCGTTGGGGCTGTAGGGTCTGGGAAGAACGTCTTAACTTGTTTAATATGGAATATGTGAGGTATGTAAGCCTCTTCAGGGATGGTTCAAAAATGTCAGGAAATTCTTCAATGCTTGCTTATGTCATTCTAATGTCATTATGTCAGATAGATTCTAACCCTTCGGACACAGGGGCCCTTGCTACTGGACTATTCGCTATCTGAAAGGCCCCAGTTGCCAGTTTATTGAGGGAAACCCAAGCTAAGTAGCACGAAAATATTCACTAGTGGACTGGCCACATAGTGGCACTCAGTCAGCGCTAAATCATCTCTCTCCTCTCTTCTTCCTAAATTATAATATATTGTCTATAGTATATTGTATGTTGTCTATAGTATATTGTGTATACATAGTACATTGCATGTTGTGTTTTTTATCTAAAATGAAGAAGCAGAATTGGTCTCCGGCCATTGTTTTGTTGGTCACCCTTTCTGTGTTGACCGATGTGGTAAACTTCTGAATGGCAACAGCCCAAACAGACTGCGTATTACTGCATAGTGAATTTCAAATCTTGCAAAAGAGGTGGGATTTCATGACAGTGTTGAAATAGATACTGGAGAACAGCTCAGAACATCTGCAAAGTCACTGACAAATGAGGATCTGGCCGAACTGGAACAGTCAACAGTGGGAGAGACACTCAGCAAGAATGATGCCCCGCGCTGGTGCAGAGAGTGATTTTACTGTCGAAGGATTAGGGGAGGTCCCTGGAGAAGAGGATGAAGACTGCGATGGAACAAAACATGACCCACTTTATAGATTCATTGTGAAACTCAGCGCCGTCAAAGATGTCATTGATCTACTCAGGGTTCACTTTGTTCCTTCTAAGAATTGGTGCACGGATACAATTTTAACCTGCATCATGTGAAATGTCGGACAAACTTTTTTTGGCTTGGCTAGTTTAGTTTTTCAAGATGAAGCTTGAGTTGAATCTTAGTTTTGGTCTATTTACTATAACCATTTTAGTTTATGATAGAAAAATCTAAAACAGAAACATTGATAATTCTGTGATACACTCCTATGTACCTGTTACCAAGTTTGGACAACTATCGACTCATGACCAATTAAAAAAAATTTTTTTTTAATTTTTAAAAAATTAAAAAAAAGCTTTTATTGAATCAAAACAAAAATATATAGCTATAGAAGAGTGCAAAGTCATTCAAAGTACAGCTTGTAAATTATCCCAAACTTAAAATTCAATTGAGTCAGGGTGGAGACCAAAGATATGATGCCGGGGCGCCTGGGTCGCACAGTGGTTAAGCGTCTGCCTTCGGCTCAGGGCGTGATCCCGGCGTTATGGGACCGAGCCCCACATCAGGCTCCTCCTATGAGCCTGCTTCTTCCTCTCCCACTCCCCCTGCTTGTGTTCCCTCTCTCACTGGCTGTCTCTATCTCTGTCAAATAAATAGATAAAGTCTTTAAAAAAAAAAAAAAAGATACGATGCCACCAGGCCCAGGGAGGCTCCCCTCCAGCCACTATTCCTGCCCCAAAGTACTGACCATCCTGACTTTTAACACCACAGACTAGATGAGCACAGCCTGCCTTCTCAAAAATAAATAAAGTAACAATAATTCCATCATCACATTTTAAAAATTAGCTATAAGAGCTGAATGTCAGCAAATATCCCGAATGCGCACATTTCTCTGTCTCCTAAGTTTAACGTTTTGCAGGTTGTTTGATCCTGAGCTAAATAAAAAGGTTTCTTAAACTTCTTTGAATCTGCAGATTCCCTCCATCTCTCTCTCTTTCTCTCTCTGCCCCCCCACCCTTTCCACGACCTCATCCTTCTCTCCTCTCTCCCTCATGACAGTTTGTGCCACAGCTGAAGAAGCTAGACATTTGTCCTGTGGACTTCCTCATAGGCTGATTGTCCTCACGGCTTGCTGCCGTGATGTTTATAACATCTCTGTGGCTCATGGGTATGCTGTAGATTGGTGGTTGGGTCCAGAAGTTTGATCCGATTCAGGTTTGGTATTTGGCAAGAACGTTTCACGGGCAGAGTGAGACCCTTCGAAGCACATCTGTCTGGTTGGTTCCCGTGAGCCATAGACAGGTATCGCGTGGATCCATCAAAGTCCTTACGCACTGGGAACGTGACGGCGTGCGGTCATCGCTTCATGTCTTAGACTCAATACTTTCAGAAACCTCTCTCGTCAACTATTTGGTTACCTCGAGGGACAGTTCATGTAGGGAATACGGAATAAACACCCGAGTATCTATTCATAGTTAAAGAAAAGTGAGTTGGTTCCCTAGAATCCTCAAGAGGTGACTACTGAGCTTTTTCTTTCTCTTTTTCTTTCCCCCTTTTTAAGAGATCTCCTGTCATGTTTTTAGTCCATTTTTACTGGGACATTTTGATCTCCTATTTTAGTGGACTCCTCTGGAATGGACCCCCCCACCCCAGATTATCAGAAAATGCAGGGCCTCGTGTTCACGTAATGAACCATCTGAAAGGGGAGACAACGCCCCTGATTTTAGGGTGAGAATGCGCTGTCCCTTTCTGTGAAGAGAACAGGAGCAAAATCCATGCAGGAGTCTTTTTGTTTAGGAAAAAGACATCAGAATGTACCTCTTACTAACGCGGATGTTAGATGCAAAGGACCCTTGCTTGAGAGGAGGCTCGTTGACTGGATTTGGGAAGGCCCCCTAAGGTGGCACGGTGGCTTGTCACAGTGCGGCTCAGTGTGGGCAAGGTCCCACAGAAGCCGAGAAGTCCAATGTTGCTACCAGCTCTGCAAAATCTCTGCCTTTTAAGTAAGAAATTATGTCCGAGTGTATACAGTGTGTAATGGAAAATATACGAGTTAGCGAAACTCGATTCAAAGCAAGTCTGGGAAAAGTCTAGCCGACAGCCGCTCGACAAGCTCAGGAGCCAAGTGTGAGTCAGGTAGGCCGAGCACAGGTTGGCCCAAAGTATAAGTCACACTTAACATCTGGCACGTGCGCCCACCAGCCAACGCTGGCATCCCCTCAGCTTCTGGTTGGCAGGGACGTTGGGGTTAGTGGGCTTTTTTCTTAGCAAGAGTTTCCCCAGGGAAAACTGGCTTTTGAGAACTCATGCAGCTGGAGGGCTGTGAACGTTTCTGGAGTCCCCATCAACCCGCGGCTTTGAATCCCAAAGGTGGGTTTCCCTGGCCTGCCCTGCAAGGAGCCCGATGAGCACATGTTGGCCGAAGAGAGAGTTCATTTTATTTATTTATTTATTTATTTATTTATTTATTTATTTATTTATAAAGATTTTATTTATTTATGTGACAGAGACACAGCCAGAGAGAGAGGGAACACAAGCAGGGGGAGTGGGAGAGGAAAAAGCAGGCTCCCAGAGGAGGAGCCTGATGTGGGGCTCGATCCCAGGACTCCGGGATCATGCCCTGAGCCGGAGGCAGACGCTTAACGACTGAGCCACCCAGGCGCCCCTGAACCACCCAATTTTAAAGAATGCTATGATTTCCTGGGTGCCAACAATGTGCTTTTATCTTATTTAACGTACTTTATCCCCCAAACACCATGATGATATGAACTCTGATCCCCTTTTTATAGATAAGGAAAATGAGGCTTAGAGAGGCCTAGTTGTTGTCTAGGTTCCGTGGCTGGGCAGAGCTGCTCAGCTCGGTCTCGGGGACTTCCGGGCCAAAGTGGGCACTGATCCCCACCCCCCCAACCCACAGCCGGGCTTCCTGGAGGGCTCGCGCCTCTGGCACCTTCTTGGAGGATGAGGTCCCTGACCCTGCCGGCTGCCTCTGGACCCACTGCTGCCCCCTGGCCCATGCCCCCAGGATCTGTTCTCTTCTGCCTTACTCCAGTGGCCTCGTCTTGGCCTCTTGAGTCTCCTTGAGTTTCTTTTCAATGCACAGCAGAGGGAAGCTTGGGAATGCAAGTCAGATCATGCCTCTCCCTAGGAGACTCTCCAAGAGCCCCACTCACTCGGCAAAATCAAAAATCCTTACGTGATGCCAGGCAGATCTCACCTCCTAGGATCTCTCCCCGGGTCTGCCCTTCCCCTCCCAGCTCCGGGCTGCTCTCTGAGGATGCTACCCGTCGGCCTCGCTGTTCCACAGGGCCTTTTCCTCCTTTTCCTGCAGCACCCCTCGCTCCACCTCCTGCTTTCTCTAGTCCCCCTTCCTGGGTTTTTTTTTTGCCCAAAGCACTAGTACCTTCCCTGTACATAATTTGCATTTTTAGTTCCTTTGTTGTCTGTCTCCCCATTACAATTTAAGCCCCCAGGGGCAGGAATTTTGGTCTGTTTTGTTCCCTGCTATGTCTCAGGGTCTAGAATAGTCCCTCAGAGTACACGAAGGGTGGCTGGTAAGACTCCCTTCAGAGCTGCATACCCAGGCTTCCGGGTTGTTTGCTGCCTGTGTGCCTTGGAGACGGGCGGAGGTGCCCAGGCGCCCACCTGGGGATCCCCTCAGGGTGACTGAGGTCAGGGCCGGATAGCTGCATTATCTCTTCCTACCAGGAGGTGGCAGTGTGCTCACTCGGCTGGAGCAGTCTGCACTCGGGTTTCCCGGATTCACCCTGCCAGCCTATGGTGTGGCACCACGTGACCTAGGGGAGCTCTGGTCCCCGGGCCTAGCCCATGTCTGCCCCTGCTGCTAGGGAGAGAGCGAATTCTCTGTCACTCTAGTCCTGAACCATTTGTCAAAAGACCAAACGAAAAACCATATTCTCCGCCCCCCCCCCCCCCCCCCCGCCGGAAGTCAACAAATTGGTAATAACGCTTCACCATAGACTGATACCTGGTTCGGTATATATTGAAATCACCTGCAAACACCTTCTTCCTTTACCTGAGGTTGTTTCTTCATTGTAATTATTCGAATATCTCCTCCTCCCCCGAATTCCCAAACACCTCTATGTCAGTTATTTACTGAGCTAAAGGAAGTAACTTTTTTAAAAAAAGATTTTATTTAATTATTTGAGAGAGAGAGACAGCATGAGAGGGGAAGTGTCAGAGGGAGAATCAGACTCCCTGCTGATCAGGGAGCCTGATGGGGGACTCAATCCTGCGACTCCAAGATCATAAGCTGAGCTGAAGGCAGTGGTTTAACTAACTGAGCCACCCAGGCGCCCCTAACGGAACTAAAATCTTCTCATGTACCAGACAATTTTGAGAAATTGAAATTTCCTTTTGGGATTTTAATTTTTCAATTTCAGTTTTCTAAAAAAATGTTCAAAAATAAGAACACAGTTCATGTGGCTTTTAACAGGAATAAATATTCTGACACTGGGGCATGTTTAGTAATCATGCAAAAAGTATTAAGGCTAAAATGGCAGAACAATTCTACGAATATTTATCGGGCCGCTCCTGTGTGTCCGCGCTATGGTAGGTCTTGGAAATAAAGAATCAATAAGATGAGGTCACTGCTTTCAAGGAACATGATACCCAATGAGAGTCAAAGATATTTGCATGACAAATTATGATACCAAACAGAATAAAATAAATGATACAACATAAGATAAATGTACATATGGACTATTCACCAAGATAGACCACATTCTGGGTCGTAGAAACTCTGCACTCAAATTGAAAAAGTAAACTTGGATATGTCACAGCAAACTGACAACTAAATCTGAAAAGATTTTACATCACTTAAGAAATTTAATATGAGGGGCGCCTGGGTGGCACAGCGGTTAAGCGTCTGCCTTCGGCTCAGGGCGTGATCCTGGCGTTATGGGATCGAGCCCCACATCAGGCTCCTCCGCTATGAGCCTGCTTCTTCCTCTCCCACTCCCCCTGCTTGTGTTCCCTCCCTTGCTGGGTGTCTCTATCTCTGTCAAATAAATAAATAAAATCTTTTAAAAAAAAAGAAATTTAATATGAACAGTGGTAAAATTAAACCAGAAAAATTAGGACCTAAATATATATGATTTAATAAAGCTTTATTAACACGTATTCATAAAAATAACAAAATGATAGAGCAAATGATATCAGCAAAGTTACTAAAGAGTATTAATTCAGGAAGACGTAGTTTTGATCAGGGAAAGCAGGGAGGACTTCATGGAAGAAGTGGGCTTAAAACCATGCCTTGAAAGACAAGCAGGACTTGGTAGGCCAAGAAAGGGAAAGAAGTGTATCCCAAATTAAGACACTGGCATGCCAGAAGCACAAAAATGTGATCATGTCATGATCCTGTGTGGTTGGACCATAGGGCTGCGGTTTCATGTAGATGGTGTGGGTCTGGGAATGTCCAACTCCATATTTATAGGTCAGGACAAAGCACAAGCTTGCCTCATGGCAGAGGCTCAATAATCACTTATTGAGGGAAGGCAGGCAGGTAGGCAGAAAGAAAAGAAGGAGGCAAAAATGAAGGAAGAAAGAAACGAAAGAAGCAAAGAAGGCCCACTTGGGGAAGTTTTGGTAACTAGATGGCCAATGTGGCTGATGAGTACCCAGAGGAAGTAAGTCAGGAAGTGGGACAGCAGCGGCCCCTTTTCAGCCCAATGCTTCCCATTTTTACTGGACCAATAAAAAGAAAATAAGAGGGACACCTGGGCGGCTTCGTCGATTAAGCATCTGCCTTCGGCTCAGGTAGTGATCTGGGGGTCCTGGGATCGAGCCCCAAGTCAGGCTCTGTGCTCGGTGGGGAGTCTGCTTCTCCCTCTGCCTGCCTCTCCCCCTGCTTGTGCTCTCTCTCTTTTCTCAAATGAATAAATAAATAATCTTCAAAAAAAAAGAAAATATTATCCCTTCTTTGCTCATGCCTTGACCATCTGAAAATAGCAATTATTTAAAAAAAATCTTGAAAGTAACTACACCCACAATCCTCCCCTTAAATGCTCTAAAGCATTCCGATTTCGCCACGTGTTCCATTCTTCATTATCTCACAGGCTTCGCCAAATTTTTACATTAATTGGTGTATCGTCGGTGTAATATATGTATTTTTAAAATTTAGGACGCATCTCATTTGTTTAATAACAGCTTTATTGACACATTAGCGGTCACTCCCACGTTCCCCTGGCTCCCCCAGGTCTAGGCGACCAGTAGTCTACTTTCTGTCTTTCTAGATTTGCCTCTTCTGGGCATTTCATGCAAGTGGAGTCCTACGCTATGTGGCTTTTTGTGCCCGGCTTCTTTTAGTTGGTATAAATGTGTAAGCCTCCTCCATGTTGGAGCAAGGGGTGGGTACTCCATTCCTATTTATTGTTGAGTGATATTCCATTGTGTGGGTAGACCGCCTTTTATCATCTGTTCATCAGTTGACAGCCATTTGGGTTCGTCACACTTTTTGGCCAATATGAATAATGCCTTTCTGAATATTTGTGCACACGTTTTTATATGAACACGTGTTTTCATTCCTCTTGGGTACATAGCTTGCAAAATAGTTGCTGGGTCACACAGGAACCCTGTTTAACCTGTTTTCCAAAGCAGCTGCACCATTTTCATCCCTACCAGCAGTGGAAGAGGGGCCCACTCTCTCCACATCTTTGCCAACACATGTCATTTATCTTTTCATTCTCGTCATCCCAGGGGTGTGGAAACAGTACGTCACTGTGGTTTTGATTTGCATTTTCCTGATGGCGACTGATATCAAGTATCTTTTTATGTGCTTGTTGGCCATTTGTTTATCTTCTTTGGAGAAATGTCTGTTATGAGTCTTTGTTCATTTTTTATTTGGGTTATTTTTTATTTTTTTTATTTTTTGTAACTGAGTCCTAAGAGTTTTTGATGTGCTCTGGATACAAGTTCCCTGGCAGATGGAGGAGTTGCAAATATTTTCTCTCATTCTCTGGGTTATCCTAGCACTTTCTTGATGGTGTTCTTTGAAGCACAAAAGTTTTTAATTTTGATAAAGTCTAGTTTATTTTTTTCTTTGTTGTCATATCTTAGAAATCCTTGTTTAACAGAAGGTCATGAAGATTGATTTCTATGTTTTCTTCTAAGAGTCTTATAGTTCCAGATCTTATATCTAGGCCTGTGATTCCGTTTGAGTTATTTTTGGGTATGGTATAAGGAAGGAGTCTGAGTTCATTCTTTTTTTTGTGTGTGTGAATTTCCAGTTGTCCAAGCACTATTCGTTAAAGGGACTGTTTCTTCCCCTTTGAATTGTGTTGGCACTTTTTTTTTTTTTTTTTTTTGAAAACCAGTTGACCATAAATGCATGAGTTTATTTCTGGACTTTCCATTCTATTCCATTGATCTATATATCTGTCCTTATTCCAGTATTGCATTGTCTTGGTTACTGTATCTTTGTGGTACATTTTGAAATTGGGTAGTGTGAGTGTGAGTCTTCCAAGTTTGTTCTGCCTTTTCAGAATTGTTTTAGCTATTTTGAGTTCCTTCCGTTTCCATATTATAATCATTTTGTTACTTTCTGCAAAAAAAAAAAAAGGCATCTGGAGATTGCATTGAATGTATATGTGAATTTGGGCAGTATTGCCATCTTTACAGTATTGTCTTCCAATCCATGAACATGGAATGTCTTTCCACTTATTTAGGTTGTCTTTAAC
Organism: Ursus arctos; assembly: GCF_023065955.2. Lineage (NCBI taxonomy): Eukaryota > Metazoa > Chordata > Mammalia > Carnivora > Ursidae > Ursus > Ursus arctos. Next base: position 9,060,096 of record NW_026622986.1, read on the forward strand.
TTCTTTCAGTGATATTTTGTAGTTTTCAGAGTGCAAGTTTTTACTTCTTTTGTTAGATTTTTTCCTATGTATTTTATTCTTTCTGATGGTATTGTAAATAGAAATTGTTTTTAATAGATTTTATGGTTTAGAGTAGTTTTAGGTTCACAGAAGAATGAGCAGAAAGTAGAGAGTTCTAATATACTTTCCACTCCTCCACATGCACAGCCTCCCCCAGGAACAACACTTTACATCAGGATGGTATATTTGTTACAATCTATGAACCTACATCAGCACATCATAATTACCCAAAGTCCAGTTTACATTAGGGTTCACTCTAGTACCTTCTATAGGTTTATACAGATATTTAATGACATGTATTCATTATTATAGTGTCATGCAGAGTATTTTCACTGCCTCCTAAATCCTCTGTGTTCTGGTTATGCGTTACCCTCCCCTGCCCCCAATCCCCACTCCTGGCAAGCACAGACATTTTTACTGTCTTCACAGTTTTCCGTTTTCCAGAATGTCATAGAGTTGGGATCATACAGTATGTAGCTTTTACAGATTAGCTTCTTTCACTTAGTAATACGCATTTAAGTTTCCTCTGTGTCTTTTCAGGGCTTGATAATCTACTTCTTTTTGCTGCTAAATAATATTCTATTGTCTGGATATATCACAGTTCATTTATTCATTCAGCAACCAAGGGACTTCTTGATTTGTTCCAAGTTTTGGAAATTATGAATAAAGGTGGTATAAATATCCATGTGAAGGTTTTCGTGTGGATGTAAGTTTTCAACTCCTCTAGGTAAATACCAAGAAGAGCGATTGCTGGATTGTATGTTAAGAATATGTTTAATTTTGTAAGAAATCCTCTGTCTTCCAAAGCATCTGTATCACTTTGCGTTCCTACCAGCAATGGATGATAGTTACTTTTGTTCTCTATCTTTGTCAACATCTTGTGTTGTCAGTGTTCTCAATTTTGACTGTTCTAATAGGTGTGTAGTAGTACCTCATTGTTATTGTAATTTGCAATTTCCTGATAACATATGGTGTTGGCATATTTTCATATACTTTATCATGTCTTTTGCAGATATTTTTCTCCCAGTCTGTGGATTGTCTTTTTATTCTCTTGACAGTGTCTTTCTTAGAGGAGAGGTTTTTAATTTTGATGAGGTCCATCTTATGAATTATTTCTTTCATGGACTGGGCCTTTTGTTGTTGTAACTGAAAAGTCATTACCATACACAAGGCCATCTAGATTTTTCCCTAGTGTTATAATTGTGCCTTTTATATTCAGGACTATGATCCATTTTAAGTTAATTTTTGTGAAAGGTGTAAGGGTGTGACATCAGATCTAGATTCTGGATTTTTTTTTTTTTTTGCATTGAATGTCCAGTTGTTCCAGCATCATTTGTTGAAAAGACAATCCTTGCTCCATTGTATTGTTTTCAGAACTTTGTGAAAGAACGGTTGACTATATTTATGTGGGTCTATTTCTGGGTTCTTTCTTCTTTTCCACTGATCTATTTTTTTTATTCTTTCACCAATACTAGACTGTCTTGATTATTGTAGCTTTATAGTAAGACTTAAAGTCAGGTAGTGTCAGTCTTCCAACTTTGTTCTCCTTCCATATTGTGTTGGCTATTCTGAATCTTTCCCCTGTCCATATACAGTTTAGTATAAGTTCGGCAATATCCACAACATAACTCACTGAGATTTTGACTGAGATGGCATTGACTCTATATATCAAGTTGAGAAGAATAGACTTCTCAACAATATTGAATTTTCTTATTCATGAACATAGAATATCTCTCCATTTAATTATTCATTGACATCTTTAATCAGAGTTTTCTAGTTTTTCTCATATAGGTCTTGTATGTATTGTTAGATTTATATCTAATTATTTCTAATAATTAGATTTATATCTAATTATTTCATTTTTAGGATGCTAATGTGAATGGTATTATTTTTATTTTCAAATTCCATTTGTTCATTGCTGGTATAAAGGAAAGCAACTGACTTTTATATATTAATCTTGTACCTTACATCGTTGCTGTAATTATTTATTAGTTTCAAGAGTTTTTTTGTTATTGATTCTTCTGTTTTTTCTACATAGACCATCATGTCATCCATAAACAAAGACAGTTTTATTTCCTCTTGGCTAAGCTGTATATCTTTCATTTTTCTTTATCTTATTGCGTTACCTTGGACTTCCATATGGTGCTGAAAAGGAGTGGTAAAGGACATCCTTTCTTTGTTTCTGATGGAGTTACTTTTTTAAGTTTCATTTTTTAGATAGTTAATTGCAAGTGTGTAGAAATACAATTGATTTCTTCATCTTAATCTTGCATCTTGACTATTCCATTTTATATGCAGTCATTTTAATGGTTGCATACAATTCCATCAAACAATATTCCATAATTTCCTTAATCTTCCCCAGTTGTTAGGTTATATGTTGTTTACAAGTTCGTCATGATTATAAAAGCTTCTGCTGGAAATATTTTTATGCATTCAACTATTTTCATTGTAATGATTTCTTTAGACTAAATTTACAGGTATGGGTCAAAAGGGATGAATATTTTGTATGGGTCAATATTTTTATTGAAAAAATTGTCTTTTAATGGAGTGTGTAAAGTCTGGAACTGATGCATACGTGTACTCATTACCTACAGCTTATCTATTATCCCGTGATAGCTTATCCAGTCTACCGCAGTGAAGTGGCTTTGTAAGGTGAGCAACATGGGAGTTAAGACATGACAGTATGCTGTTTTGTGTTGGGTAACTCTGACTTCTCAACTCCTGCCAGTATTTCTCTTGGGAATGCACACAAGGGTAGTTACTGGGTAAGGAAGGTAGAAATAACTCAGTGAGAATCACCATTGCTACCACTACAGCTAGAAACACATCTTGGAGCACATGTCCTACTGATGGTAGGTTGTGTCAGTCTCTGTTTATGCAAAGAAAATCATCATCCTCTTCCTCCTCCTCCTCATATCATCACCACAGATGCCATTTATCCCATGCTCACTGTGTGCAGGAAACTGTGTTATGGCCTTAATATCATCTTTAGTTCTCACAACACTATGAGGTAGGTATTAATACTTCTTTTTTTTTTTTAAGATTTTTATTTTATTTATTTAACAGAGAGAGACAGCCGGTGAGAGAGGGAACACAAGTACTGGGAGTGGGAGAGGAAGAAGCAGGCTCCCAGCAGAGGAGCCTGATGTGGGACTCGATCCCAGAATGCCGGGATCACACCCTGAGCTGAAGGCAGATGCCCAACAACCGCGCCACCCAGGCGCCCCGGTGGTATTAATACTTCTATTTTATAGATGAATTAGCTGAATCTTTGAGAGATTAAATAACTGTTCAAGCCCTCTCCAGGAGTAAGTTTTGGAGCCAAGGGTTAAATGCAAGTTTGTGTGGCCAGAGTCCATGCACTAAAGCACTCCCCTCTACTGCCTCATCATTACGTACATGAGGAATGAACAGACTGCAGGTTGCTGAGATAATAGTTTTAGAGAAACACCAACATGGTAAATTATTTACCCCAGCTGAAAGATGGCTATGGAGAAATCATAGCACTGTAATAGGATGTTTTCTTCCCAGATAAATAGCTTTGGACCAGCAGGTAAAATAATTCATTATCCAAGTAAGTGTTAAGGAGATTGGCCAGGTCTGCTCGATGTGAGACAGAAATCCATCAAAATCCTAGAGGAGAGCACAGGCAGCAACCTCTACGACATCGGCCAAAGCAACCTTTTTCATGACACATCTCCAAAGGCAAGAGAAACAAAGATAAAATGAACTTGTGGGACTTCATCAAGATCAAAACTTCTGCACAGCCAAGGAAACAGTCAAAATAACTAAGAGGCAGCCCACGGAATGGGAGAAGATATTTGCAAATGACACTACAGATAAAAGACTGGTATCCACGATCTACAAAGAACTTCTCAAGCTCAGTACACGAGAAACAAATAAACAAATCATAAAATGGGCAGAAGATATGAACAGACACTTTTCTAATGAGGACATACAAATGGCTAACAGACACATGAAAAAGTGTTCAAAATCATTAGCCATCAGGGAAATTCAAATCAAAACCACACTGAGATACCACCTTATGCCAGTTAGAATGGCAAAAATTGACAAGGCAAGAAACAACAATTGTTGGAGAGGATGTGGAGAAAGGGGATCCCTCCTACATTGTTGGTGGGAATGCAAGTTGGTACAGCCACTCTGGAAAACAGTGTGGAGGTCCCTTAAAAAGTTAAACATTGAGCTACCCTATGATCCAGCCATTGCACTACTGGGTATTTACCCCAAAGATACAGACGTAGTGAAGAGAAGGGCCATATGCACCCCAATGTTCATAGCAGCATTGTCCACAATAGCTAAATCGTGGAAGGAGCCGAGATGCCCTTCAACAGATGACTGGATTAGGAAGTTGTGGTCCATATATACAATGGAATATTACTCAGCTATCAAAAAGAATGAATTCTCAACATTTGCTGCAACATGGACGGCACTGGAAGAGATAATGGTAAGTGAAATAAGTCAAGCAGAGAAAGACAATTATCATATGATTTCTCTCATCTATGGAACATAAGAACTAGGAAGATCGGTAGGGGAAGAAAGGGATAAAGAAAGGGGGGTAATCAGAAGGGGGAATGAAGCATGAGAGACTATGGACTCTGAGAAACAAACTGAGGGCTTTGCGGGGGGGGGAATGGGATAGGCTGCTGATGGGTAGTAAGGAGGGCACGTATTGCATGGTGCACTGGGTGTTATACACAACTAATGAATCATTGAACTTTACATCAAAAACCAGGGATGTACTGTATGGTGACTAACATAATATAATAAAAAATATTATTATAATAATAAAAAAAGGAGATTGGCCAGGTCTGGACAGTGGCCCACTCTGGTCACTTGAGTTGGCCTTTCTGTTCCACATGTTTGGCACAAACCTACCTTTGAACCTTTGTCCTCCTCATGCTATCTCTCTGCACAGGTGTGGGAATGCCATTTTCTGGTAGGCTTCTAAGCTTCCTTCTTTTAATATCAGATGTGGACATAAGAAGACTGTGCAGAAAGTTCGTGCAAATAGCACTGGAAATAATGTTTCTAAAACTGGAGTTCTGAAAGCTTTAGCATGATAACCATCGCTGGGATGGCCACAAGAAAGACACAGGAGCCATAGTGGTGGAGATACCTTCCATGAAATGTAAATACAAAAAGCTGAAGAGAACCACCAAGTTTGGTTTCCAAGGAAGGAAACTATCTCCATGTTGTTTTGGTGTATTGAGTCAACGGAGAGGTTTCAGAATGGCACATGTTGTTGCAGAGAAGTTGGCCTAGACTTGACCTCGAGGAAATGGAGAAGCCAGATTCTGTTCTCAGAGTAATTTCACAGTTTTACTTTCTCAGGAACAGGAAGAACTTACTGATGTTCTTTTAACTGCTAGTCTTCCCTGGGCACTGTGGGAGGATGCAAGGCACGTCGGACATGGACTTACCGTCATATCGTACTCTTAAGGAACTGTGGATCCATCTGGGAAGATGCATATGCATAGACAAAGAATAATTCAGTTACTCAGAGTGGTGTAGTTGGTAAGCTCAGATTTCAGAGGAGGGACGCTCCTGCAAGAGGAAGGGAATAGAGGCTTCTTCATGCAGAGGGAGCAGCACTGCATGGTGAGAAGCAGAGGTTGCAATGGGCACCATTGGAACTGACTCTAGGGCCAGTTGTGCTGGGTGAATCATTTGAACCTCTGGGCTTCCATTTCTTTCCTTCTTTCGTTTTTTAAATTAATTAATTTATTTATTTTTGGAGTCCTTTTTTTTTTTAAATGTTTTTTTATTACATTATGTTAGTCACCGTACAGTACATCCCTGGTTTCTGATGCAAGGTTCGATGATTCATTAGTTGTGTATAACACCCAGTGCACCATGCAATACGTGCCCTCCTTACTACCCATCACCGGTCTATCCCATTCCCCCACCCCCCTCCCCTCTGAAGCCCTCAGTTTGTTTCCCAGAGTCCACAGTCTCTCTTGGTTCATTCCCCCTTCTGATTACCCCCCTTTCTTTATCCCTTTCTTCCCCTACTGATCATCCTAGTTCTTATGCTCCATAGATGAGAGAAACCGTATGATAACGCTAAGTGAAATAAGTCACGCTGGGCTTCCATTTCCTAATCTACAAAAGGAAGGCTGGTCTCCCTGTGGTTTGTTCTCATTCTCACCTTCTATAAAGTAAGACTTACTTAAAAGTAGCTGCTGTTTATTACCCACTTCCTGGATACAGCACGTACATTACTCAACAGAAGAGCCCAATGATATCGCTCCGGTTTTCATTCCCATTTTATGAAGGAGGAAATTAAGGCTCCAGGAGATGAAGGGATTTGTCCTTGTACATCTAAACCCAAGTCTGATAAAATCTAAAGCCTTAAACCACAGTGTTAGAAAATCTCCTGAGGAGAGCGAAACGTTTAGGTAAGGAACAGAAGGGGAAGGCACTCCAGGCCAGGCAGGCAGCACAGACATAATGGGGAGGTAAGTGGCAAGACCGTTGTGGGGTGCTCAGGGACAGAAGGCAGACCTCATTGGTTGGAGCAAAGGGTTTGCACCCTGGTCTGGGTCCACATGCATCTAGCTCACCTTCCAATACCTCAAAGGAAACCTATCTACCATCTCCAGAACTCACATCAGAAATATCCAGAAACTTCGTTTCCTACACGAGGAGAAAAGCTTGCCTCCTCTGGTGGACGTTGCATGAATTATTTCAAGGAAGATCATTCATTACAGTAGTCCCTCGTTATCTGTGCAGGATACGTTCCAAGACCCCAGTAGATGTCTGCAACCGAGGATAATACCAAACCTCATATAGACATGTTCTTTCCCATACATACCTAACTGTAATAGAGTTTAATTTATAAATTTGTCAAGGTAAGATATTAACAATAACTGATAATAAAATAGAACAATTATAACAATATCCTGAAATCAAGGTTATGTGATCGTAGTCTCTCTCTTTCAAAATATCTTACTGTCTTATACTCACCCGTCTCAATACGAAGTGAGCTGATAAAATGCCTACGTGATGAGATGAAGTGAGGTGAATGGCATAGCATCAGGCTACTACTGACCTTCCCACCATATCTCAGGAGGAGTATCATCTGCTTCCAGACCAAAGGTGACCACAGAGAACTGAAACAGCAGAAAGGGAAATCATGAATAGGGGGAACTACCTACCGTATTGATGAACTTCTTCAATCTTCAGAACGGCAGCAAACTATCTCCCCCAGAGGTTGGAAGCATCTTTCATTCAGAGATAGAGTTAAGGTGAAGTATCACTTGACCTCAGATGTTAGATGTTGGTCTTACGAGAACTTTCTGATCTGTTAGAGAAACCCTCCCAATTCAATAGGAAAAACCACCTTGCTGGATTATGGCCAAGCTGTGACAGAGAGCAGAGCCTCTGAGGCTTGAATCTGGTTGTGGAATTGAGCCTGGGGTGGGGTGGGGGTGCGGCGGGCGCTCTCCCGCCTCTGAACTTCCCAGCATGAGGCCCTTGGTGTATGAGACACAACCTCTTCCGTCCTGTGGTGTGAAGTACTGATGTGTTTATCTTAGCCCAACTATGAGATGGTCATTTCTTTTTAAAAAGTCTATTTTGATCACAGCAATACATGCACACAATTAAAAAGTCAACTCGTATTCAAACGTTGAATCCTCTGAATTTATTTTCTGCTCTTTCCTTATTGATTCATACATTTTAGACGTTATGCACTGTTCTGACTTACAGTCATGATAGTTGGGGATTTTAGTCATTTTCTCTTCCCTTCCATTCCCCACATATTTACATCACGATTTTGTTTAAATCAACATGCTGATTTTTTTTTCAAAATTTTAAATAAGTAAAGGCTAATCACTGGGTAGCTGAGTAATTCTGATTCTGTCAGGTTAAGCCATTCAATTCTATTCATTTTGACCTATGAAAATGGCAATTTCATATGAGTCAAGCTAACCTTTTATGTAATTTTTGTTTTTCTTGGAGTTAATAATTGACTCAATTAAAAAAAATTGCGTGTGTTTCTTTGACTCCTTGGTTAAGTCTTACGTACACTTGAGCAACTCTACAAAATGCTTCTCAAAAACAGTTTCTACCTGGTCAATCCTCTCAAATAGTCAGATCCTCTGTACACATCCCTCCTGGAGAACGCCAAAGCTCTTTGGGAATTCCCTACCTTATTTCCTGGGATGGATTTCTCATTTCCTGAATGCCACCATCTTCCTCTTTCTTGGTGTAGTCTTTCATCACAGTAGGGCCCATACTGGGGTAATGTTTGAGTTTGGGCTGCTGTAATAAGATCCCCCAGACTGGGTGGCTTAAACAACAAACATTCATGTCTCACAATTCTGGAGGTTGGAAGTCCAAGATCAAGGTGCTGGCAGATTTGGTTCTCTTCTCGGTTTGCCTATGGCTGCCTTCTTACTTGTCCTCACATAGGAGGTAGGGAGAGAGACAGAAAGAGAGAGCACAGGAGAGAGCCCGCTCTGGTCTTCCTCTTCTTATTACACAAATCCCATAGTGGGCGCTCCACTCTCAGGATCTCATCTAAACCCAATCACCTCCCAAAGGTCTCAACTCTAAGTACTAGTACATTGGGGATTTAGGGCTTCAAATATGAATTTTGGGTGTTGGACACAAACATCCAATTTATAATAGGTAGCTTCTTTAAAAAGGGCAAACTTTGAGATTTTACATGTCTGAAAATATCTCCACATTTAATTTGTAGTTTTGCTGAGTTTAGAATTCTATATTGAAAGAGTTTTTTGGTGTTTTTTTTTTCCCTCAGAAGTTTGAAGGCATTGCTTATAATCTAACTTCCAGAGTCTGGCTGTAAAGAAAAATCTGATATCATTCAGATTCTCGCTCTGCATGTAACCTGTTTTGTTTTTTTTCCTCTCCCTCTGAAACCTTTTAAAGATCTTTCTATGTTCCTTGGGTACAGTTCTAATGTGACTGTTAGTAGCTTAGAAAAAGTGATGGCCCTGTTTAGGTAAGCACAGGTAGGTGAAGTTCTCAAGGCGGACTGTGAAGAGAACCGAGCACGTTAGATGGGTCTTTTATTCTGTCAGACCTGTCCCTAGCAGGCCCAGGAGGCTAATTTACCAAGGCAACAGGGGATAACTTCTAGGGGAGCACCAGTACTGTGGACAAGCTCAGAGGGGGGTGCGGGCCAGAGCTGATGGTAGGAGATGCTGTCACCGAACTGGAGTCTCCAATAACAATAGGGAAAAAGGGTACAGTAGCAGATGCCAGGTACAACACTTAACTGTCAGGAGCACGTGAGTCTAGTTGCCTTAATGGGCAGAAAGTTCAAGAAGGTAGCCAGGGAGTCCTGAATTACAGAGCTCTCTGGAGACAGCAAGAGAAAATGGTGTTCCCGGGGGTAAGAGAGATGGGTAGCCAAAAAAGGTATTGAATTTATATACATAATCTACAATATATAATATATATTACCATATATGATTATAATATGTAATATATTATATATAAATAAATATTTTAGAAATATATACATATTATAAATACATATACAATTTTATAAACACGCAAAAGTGATTACCATCATTACTCACCTAATAGAGTTTTATTTATGTTGGGAAGAAATAGGAGAATTCAGTTTTAGCCAGAAAGATTTCAGAACTGCAAAGATTTATTCATCTTTATTTTTTCTTGATAAAGTAGTGGATAATAAACAATAATACATGCTGTTTAAGCACATAAATACGTATGTGCAACATTTTATAAATTAATTCACGTGAGATTTGCTTTTTGTCGGTGAAGGGGAATAAATTTAGCTGGAGAACAACAATAGGAACTTCTGTTTTATCTGTAGTATTGTTATTTTGTTTTACTTTTTTTATAAAGAAGAAAGAGTAAGTTCTGGGTAAATAGGCTTAAGGATGTTTATTAAATGATTATTTTGACTTTCCTGGTATTTTCTGAATTTCTCAAAATTACAAATACAGAATGTTTAAAAGAAACAAAAGAAACCAAGACATGAGTTCTGGAAAACAAGTGATTGCTCTGTGATTGATAAGAACCACGAGGAAAAGTACTGCTGCTATGGACTGAATGTTTGAGTCCCACCAAAATTCGTGTGTTGAAACCTAATCCCCAGGATGATGGTATCTGGATGTGGGGTCTCTGGGAGGTGATTAAGTTATGAGGGTGAAACTGTCTTGAGTGGGATTAGTGCCCTTAAGAAAGAGACCTCAGAGAGCTTTTTTGCCCCTTCCGCCATGTGAGGACAGAGAGAAGATGGCCATTTATGAGCAAGTGACTCTCCTTCCAAATCTGCTGGTGCCTTGATCTTGAATTTGCCGGCCTTCATAACTGCGAGAAATATGTTTCTGTTGTTGTAAACCACCCAGTTTCTGGTATTCTGTTAGAGCACCCTGAAGAGATTAAGAGAGCATTCTAGGAGTACTGATTTTCTACCAACTCTTTACATGTACATGGAGCAGAAGACATGGAAAACAGCATTGATGAAGGCCTGTGTGCACATGAGGACAGAAGTGGTGGTGGGGGGGATGGTGGTATTTGTCTCCCTGGCTTTTCCAGATGGTTGGAAATTCATCTCTTTGGTGTTTTAGTCTTTCACATTTAACTTGACAAGCATTAACACACACACACACACACACACAACTCTGCTAATGTAATTTACTTTTCTGAAATTTGTTTTTATTTTCAGGAATTTTACCAAATGGATGACAGTGATCCAGGTTAAGTGTACTGACAAAAGAAATTCGAAAGAAATTTGGAAATGTTTTTCTTACCCCCTCAAGGACACTTCCCTTTGTAATGTGGAGTCACCCGGCATTTTTCAAAGGACACAGATGGTGCTAGTGGGTACAGGTGACAGTGCAGTGTGGGAGGGATGCCAACAGCACAGGTCAGGTCTCTATTTTATGACCTTGGGCAAGTCACTTAGCCTCGGGGTTTAGTTTGCTTATACATAAACTAGGAGATAACAATATCTTGATCACAGAATCATTGTGACAAATAGTGTCAAGTGAGATCATACTTGGGCAAGTACTTTGGAAATGAGAGAATTACCCAAATGACAAGTAATTTTAACTCATCCCACCCCGTTGCAAATTGGTTGGGCATCAATATTCAACCAGTGGGAGCTTCAGGGGAAAAGATCCTCTGTTTAATTTGATTTTCTGCTATTTTCAGAAGTTTAGTTGAAAGTCCTTATTGAGGGCCACCTGGGTGGCTCAGTTGGTTAAGTGTCCCACTCTTGATTTTGGCTCAGGTCATGGATTTCAGGGTCATAAGATAGAGCCCAGCGCTCAGCATGGAGTCTGCTTAGTTTCTCTCTTGCTCTCTTTCTCTGAAATCAATCAATCAATCAATCAATCAATCATCTTTTTAAGTCCTTATTGATGTATCCTTTCTCATAGATTTTTCTAAGCTTCTCAAGGCCTCTTGCTTGTTTCATCAGTGTCCACCATTTTGAACAAGCTTCCTTCTGAGTTAAGGTGATGTCTGCCAGTTTCTCTTTTACGAAGTTACTAATGAAAAAGTAACTTATGGGGAGACACTTTGAGACCGTATCAATACCCTGTTCCTATCAGACCTTCACCTGCTAGCTTCAGCATTTACTATTAGTGCATTTCTGATTCTCTGATCCCTTCTACATTCATTGGTTGGCACTCTACTGTAAGAAAGAGCTTTCCCTTTTCCCCATTAATTTCTTTGTTCATTTATTCATTATTATCAATAGGAACTAATGGAGTGTATGAAATGGTTTATAATCTATTACTATCATTCCTTACTTTGATGTTCAAATTGTCCCTACTTTGGCCAGTGGAAGTGTTTAAAGGACACCCAGGATGGTTTTAGTCAAGTAAGAAAACATCACACACAAAAATGGCTGTCATGCAGGGAGACATTTTTTATATGCTCAGATGGCTGGAAACAAGAGGCAATAGCGTGCTACACAGCGTCACATGGGGAAGCACCAGGGTCAGTCAGGAGGCAGAGGAAGTGAGGGGAAAATGTGGGGCCTTTATTGTAGTTTCCATGGGTTAGAATGGGAGAGGCAGGGTAAGCAGGCTTAAGATTGGCTAGTTTGAGCAATTTCAGCAGGTCCTGGAGCAAAGGGGCTGTCCCTAGTTGTCTAATACTTGTTCTTGAGGTCATTAGGGCAGGGGAAGAATGATCTTGAGCATGGAAGTCCAGTAGAGGAAGAGGTTGGGGTGTGGGTTCTGGAATGCTTGGTTTGCATATGAAAAGATGAATCAAGGACTCCGTTTAGGGATTAGCTAACCCCCAGAGGGACAGTCCCTCCAGGGTCAGCTAGGCTCCTGATGTCAAACCATCAAATATAGAAACTAGAAAATGGGGTTACTATAAGGAGCCCCAAACTAGCTCCTGTATCCTTTTGATAAATTCCCATCATTCTTTGAGTTTTCCTTACTTCCTGGCACAAGGAGTTTGCCCTGGTTTATATCTAATGATCCCTTTTGTCTGGTATATGAACTTGGAATTATGTTAATTTTCAAAACCCATAATGAATCAAATAAACCCACACATCTTAGGGTCCCTAAGGATTTCTGAACTTTGGCTACGATGGGTTGGGGGTAAGAGAGTGTTCCTTGGGGATTCTGGGTCTCAGCAAAAATCAGGGGCTGGAGAGAAGATCTGGGATGAATTATGGGAAAGTCAAGTCTGTACTATCCTATACTTCCTGATGGGACCCCCTTCACCACTTTCAACAGCAGAGCATCTCTGTGAACAAAGTGGTCCCACAGACCTGGGGCTGAACCCATTCTCTTTTTGGGACTTTGGATAAAGTCATGTTTATGTCCAGAAATGTAGACATCCCTGACAGGACTCTATTAGCAATTTTTAGCTAATTGGCCAATTAGACTTGATAGCGGGGAGCTCTCAAAGCTGGAAAACTGAGTGCTGAGATCTTAAGCCAGACTGACAGCCACTGGGCAAGGCCTATGTTAACAAACATAATTCAAACAAGTACACTTAAAGATCTAATTGGCTTTATTAAGCAATTCAGGAATTGGGCACCATCCCACGTAGCAAGCAAAGAACCTCTGTGGAGTTGTACAAAATGAAAGGTTTTTATAGGAGGGAGAATGGGGCAAGGAAGTTATTAGCAAAGGAAAGAAAAGATTGTTTCAAGTAAGGTCACTTTCCTTTGGGGGGGGGTCTCATCATACAGATCACCTCATCTTCCATCTTCCTATGGGAGATAGTGGGGCCGTGTGGCAGAAGGCCTCATTGGTGCTGAGCAGAGAATTGCTGACAGACTGGTAAGGCTACATGTCTGGGAGAGGTTGAAACTGCTCTTTTGTTAGACATTAAACCCCTTTTGGGAGACTTGGCCTATGTGATTTCATGTTGGGCCTGTGGTTTTCTTTTTAACACCTAAAATCACATCAAATTATGTAGGCACAACCCGAGTCCTTGCTATTCTATGGGCAGTGCATAGACCAAGACCATCAGCATCATCTGGGGGCTTGGTAGAAACGCAGAATCTCGGGCCCTACCCCAAACCTGTGTAATCAGAATCCACCTTGTAACATGATCTCAGGTGATACCTAGTTACATTAAAGTTTGAAAAACCCAGTTCTAATAGCCCAACCTACTACCTGGGGCTGCCAGTGTGAAAGGGGAATGAACGTGGCTTGAGTGTAGACAAGGTGCTGGGTGTTTTGTTTTCTTGAAATCAATTTCTACTGAACCAAATAAAATCTTGTTCATGAAGGCATGTGGGATTAGGATTACATATAATTACTACAGGAGAAAAAATGTATCCTTTCCTGAAATTGCCTCAATGTTCTGTGAATATAAGTGGTTCTGGAAAACACGGCTGAGGATTTGTGTATCTAATATATGTGAGTTTTAGTCATAGTGTTGATACATCGGTACAGAAATGACTTTAGGTTTCTAAGCATTTTTAGGGTTGTTGGGGAGGAAGAATTTCCTCTACCCTACGAGGTTCTTTTAGCTGGACTAAGAATCAAATTGACATGAGACAGATTAACAGGAGAAAATTGAATTTAATAGCGAATGTACAGGGAATCCACACAGACATGGAAATTCCAAAGACAGTGAAGCAACATGATGATTATATGAACTAAGGAGAGGGGTAGGGTCTGAGGATGCAAAGGGGTGACAGACCATTAGCAAGAAGGTGAGAGGAGATGTTTGGGAAACAAAGTTTGCCCTACTATGCAGATACATTTCTTAGGTAAAGAGGAATCTGTGTTAATAGCTCTCTTCCTGGTGGTATAAGCAGGCAGTTGGGGGGGGGGGGTAAAGAGCTTTTCCTGAATCTGATGGGTCTTGATTGCTTTTAACACAAAATAATGTTCATGCCAAAGTGGCCCTTCTTGGGGCTGCCTGCCCTTGACCTCTATAGCGTTGAGACTGGATTTGGGAATGGGCAAAAAGGATAGTACAAAGGAGGTTCTCAGATGAGGCTCTTTTAGCCTTGGAGTGGAGGTCTCCACTGAATGTCTCTGAGCTGCCTCACCAGTTTGGCCTACGTGGTGGCATTCTTGTCTTTGCATCCTAGAACATATGACACCTACTTCTGAGATTAGAGGTGCAAATCTTACCTGCCATGTTTCCCAGGCAGCTTCCCTAGAAGCTTAGTCTGGCACCTTCTCCTAAAACACTGACACCCACCCTCAAGGAGGCTCCAGCAGAGTCCCTGCCAAGAAGCTGGGAGCTGGTTCAGCTGGAGTCCTGCAGGTGCTGATTGGCCAGTGTATGTGTCACTCTCACCTGGGCCCTCAGAGGGGGCCACCAGATGACCCTCTTCCCAGGATGAGCACTAGCGTTTCACTGCTTGCATCTCTCTGCCTATCCAGGTGGGGAGGGCTATTTGCAATGAAGCCAAATGGGGAGGGGGGGCGGGGGTTTTGTGAATGATGTGCTAATATGAAGAAGGACTTAAACTCTATACACTGTAGTGACTTATTCCTGTGAGGTAGAGCTGGAAACCTTGCAACATTCATGCCTGGGACACTGATGTGCAGTAAGCATGTCAGAGCCAGTGATGTCTGCAAATTCTGCAGGATGACTAGGAACCCAGGAAGGAGGGGGGTGGGATGCAGAACATTTGCTGTGTGTTGGAGGGGTGAAGGGGGAGGTTGTTCTGGTATCAGTCATAGAGAGAAAGTCAGAATTAAAACTTGTATACTCAAGAGGAACTTAGAGATCAAATCCCCAAATTTTACAAATGAGGAAACCGAGGCCCACAGATTTTTTTAATTTAAATTCAATTAGCCAACATAGAGTACATCATGAGTTTCAGATGTAGTGTTCAGTAATTCGTTAGTTGTGTATAACACCCAGTGCTCATCACATCATGTGCCCTCCTTACTGCCCATCACCCAGTGACCCCATTCCCCCACCCACCTCACCTCCAGAAACCCTCGGTTTGTTTCCCATAGTTAAGAGTCTCTCATGATTTGTCTCCCTCTCCTCTCTGATTTCTTCCCATTCAGTTTTCCCTCCCTTCCCCTATGATCCTCTGTGCTGTTTCTTATATTCCACATATGAGTGAAGGCATATGAAAATTGTCTTTCTCTGATTGACTAATTTCGCTCAGCATAATACCCTCCAGTTCTATCCATGTCAATGTAAATGGTAAGATTTCATCCTTTCTGATGGCTGAGTAATATTCCATTGTATATATATATATATATACCACATCTTCTTTATCCATTTATCTGTCAGTGGACATCTTAGCTCTTTCCACAGTTTGGCTATTGTGGACATTGCTGCTATAAACATTGGGGTGCAGGTGCCCCTTCGGATCACTACATTTGTATCTTTGGGTAAATACCCAGTAGTGCAACTGCTGGCTCGTAGGGTAGCTCTATTTTTAACTTCTTGAGGAACCTCTGTACTGTTCCAGAGTGGCTGCACCAGCTTGCATTCCCACCAACAGTGTAAGAGGGTTCCCCTGAGGCCCACAGGTTTTAAACAGTGTCCACAGAGACACAGCCAGTTACTGGAGACACTGGAGGACACTGGAGACCTAGTCAAGTGACTTCTCTGCTCTTAGCTGTCCCTCTGCATGTTCCCTTTTGTTCTGGTTAAAGAAGTCGTGTAGGTGGTTTTCTTGACAAAAAGGAAAAGAACAATTCAATGCAATGCAATAATCATTTTTCAAACACTCCGTTTTACTAACGGGGAGTTTTAGAACTATCTCACTTTAAGACTTCTTCAACTACTTACATTTCATGTTTCCTAGTAAGAAAGCTGTAGTTTCAGATATCATGTGATGAACATTAACGATGGATTTGTTTCAGTTTTATGTCAGTGTTTGGTGACTACATGCTGTCTTCCTCCTACCGAGTCTTGTAGCAAATATGGAGGCAAGTAGGAGATCTCCCTTTTCTAACAAGCAACGGCTTAAGCTCGGAATCAATCATCTAGTAGATTTGTCACATACTTGGCATCTTAGTAACCATGTGAAGGCTGTGCTTGAGTTCTGTGTAGATGGGAACAGTCAGGAGAGGAATTTTGGTCACAGATAAAAGACCCTTTTTCTGAGTAAAATGATATCCTCAGGCACGGACTTTCTGGTTCTCTAATGAATGGATGAGGGAATATAAAAAACAGAAAAGACTCCCTAGCCATGCAGGAAATTAGAGAAAATTCCACCTGCATATTAGCAACTCAGTTTCCTTTCTTGAGAAACAACAGTGTCCTTGGAACGTAGGTGGAGGAAATTTTATCAGAATCCCGTCATCCAAAGGAACAATGACCGAGTGACAGGAGGACATTTAGTCATACAACAAATGTTTATTAACACTTACTATGTACCAGGCATGGCCCTGCTTGGTGAATGAAAGAGACAAAAACTGCTTCCCTTATAGAACTTGCATTCTAGTAGGGGAGAGAGACCAGTGAAAGTGTCCAGAGGAGGCCTCACTGAACAAACTCAGAAGGATTTATGGGAGTGACCCTGGGGCTATCAGGAGGAGGAATGTTCCAGCAAGCAAAGGCCCTCAGGCAGGAAAAGGGGCAGCATCCAGGGTGGACAGAAGAGTGGGCAAGGGAAGGGAGAGGGATAGTCAGGGGCTAACTGTGTAGGATTTATGAAGACAGAAAGAAGGGAGGCCTACCACCTACAGTCTGCCTCATAGTCAGGTGTGAGCTTAGAAATCAGAAACTCCTGAACCTTCAGAATACCTCCAGTTGCCTCACCAAACTTAATGGACATTTCCTCGTACTCAAGTATGACCGACCCTTCTCCGGAGAATGTGCAGGAGTAAAGGTAGGATCGTTCAACAGATTGAATATTTCTGATCCCCCCAAATTCAGTGTTAAAATCCTCATCCCCAATGTGGTGATGGGACTAGCACCCTTATGAAAGAGATCCCAGAGAGCTCCTTCCCTGGTCCATCATGTGAGGACACAGGAAGAAGACAGCTTCTGTGAACCGGAAGCCGGTTCTCCCCAGGCACTGAGTCTGCTGGTGCTCTGCTCTCGAACTTCCTGGCCTCCAGGATTGTGAGAAATAAATGTTTATTGCTTAGACCATCCAGATTACAGTCCTCTTGTTATAGCAGCCCAAATAGACTAAGACCGATGGCGTACCTCAGGCCACAGCACGGCCACATTTCTGAAGGCCTGAGGTGGTGGCAGCTGATGCAGGAAGCTCCTTCCCTGTTCCTGACTCACGTCAACGGACAGAGGTATCTGTGAAATCAACTTGTCACGGCTCTTGCTCCAGAGCTTTATGACAAATTATGCCATCAGGGCAAGGCAGTGTGTGTTCTCATCTGGCAGCCTGGCAGTTGGGGAGACTCGTGAGTGATTAACTATTAGAACTTTCTCATTTGTCTTAGCTGAGATGTCTTTAAACAGGTCACCCAACCCCAGTAGAATTTGTATGAGTCAGAAAGGCCCTTTGTCTCTCACCACTGATGAAGTTCACGAGCTTTGCAAAAACATCTTCCAAATGTTTCCGACTACAGAGATTCCATCTCACCAGCTCCGAGGTTCGGATTTGCCCCACCCTCCCAGCTGGGGGCTGCTGCCTTCCCCTTCCTGCCGTCAGCCGCCACCCTGCTGCTCTCAAGGATCCCTGCAGCGGGGGCGCAGCTGGTTTCTGCAAACGTGTGGCTTCCCACTGCCACCCAAGAGAAAAGGAACAGGGCCTGGGAGACAGTTTGCGCCATATCCATTTAATCTACTCTCACCCATGGACTTTCCACGAAACCTCTGCTTGTTTTCCTTCCAGTTTCCCTGTCCTCGGGCAAGTACAGCTTTCATGACTAAGGCCCATTAGCATGGGTTCCTGCTCACCCTAATGGATCGTGGTGGAACACAAAACAAAACAAAGATTCCTGTCATGCTCTACCCCCCCTTCTTCCTCTGCTAGCTGCTTTCCTCTTTCCTCGGCTCTGAGTGAGAAGAAGCTAAGAGAGACTTGGAAGGTTCTTCTGGATTTATTCCCCTGGTGATCAGAAATGGAAACTTCCAGGCAAACCAGTGTAGTCATGATAGTTCCTGAAACTATCTGAATCTCCAGGGACCCCTGCCTCCCTGGGGAGCTGTGAGAGGCTAAGTCAGACTGGAGCAAGGAGTCTGTCACCTGAGTTAAAGGGCACACAGAAGCCAGAGGGAGGCAAGAATCTAGAAGCTAGAAGGATTGTTCAGAGAGATGCCCGGACGAAAGGTTCAGGAGCAGTTACACAGGTGGAGTGCGGAGCAAGTGTCCCAGGTGCAAGGAGATGGAAATGCTCCGGGAGGTCAGACACGACCTTCTGGTTTTGGGGGTGCATGCCGACATATCCACTGAGATAATCTTGTCTCATTGGTCCCAGCTGGGTTTTGGTCCTGACAACTGGAGTATTTGGGCTTGAGTGTTGGCTGAAGAATATCACTGTCACACTCTCTGGTGGGGTTCAACCAACTGTTTGTAGTTGGTGATTAAAGGACACGAGGCAGGAACGGTGCAGCCACCAGCCCAGGGGGGCTGGGGTCCGGTGCTATAGATCTGGGCTCCTCAGTGGTGTGGGGAGGCGATTTGGTCCCCAGGGAACATCTGGCAATACCTGGAGACATTTTTCATTGTCACAAGGTGAGGGGGGTTGCCACTGGCTTCAAATAGGTAGAGATGCTCTCGAACATCCTTAAACGTGCAGGACAGCCCACACCGCCCCCCCAGCCAAGAATGTTGAGATACCTGCTTGGATTCTAGAATGCAATGTCAAAAGTTCACCACCAGGAGAGTGTCAGCCCCTCTAGGGCCTAGTTCAAGGTTAAGGGGATCCTAACTATTGCTAGCAGAGGTGAGTAGAAAAAACCCCCCTCTTCCTCCTGCATTTTCCCTTGACTTTCATGCTACTGCTACACTCAACACTTCTGACACCACCTGGGTCTCCCCCCCACCACCACCACCAAGAAATTCTGTAATACGAGCTGAGTGTCCCACAATTTAAATCAGTTCTGACACTCTCTACCTGGACACAGGGTCAGATCCCACAGGGTGAGGGCTCAGTCCCACAAGACTCTCCTGTCTTCCCACTTCAGATGCCCGTCGCAAATCCAGGTGGCCACCTGTGCTGCTGACTGACTAGCTATGGGTTGGAGGTTCCCACAGACTCTTCCTGGGGTTTGATTAATTTGCGAGAATGGCTTCCAGAACTCAGGGAAGCAGTTTACCCACTCTTTACCCGTTTATTGTGAAAGCATATGGTAAAGAATGCGGATGAACGGATATATCCCAATGGAAGATACACATCGGGAAAGGTGTGTGGGAAGGGGTGCAGGGCTTCGTGCCCTGGCCAGACACATTGTCCTTCCAGCGTTCCCCCCGTGTTCACCCACCCAGAAGCTCTCCGAACCCCGTACTCTGGGAGATTTTACGGAGCCTTCATCACACAGGCATGATGGATCACTAGCTCCATCTCCAGCCTCTCTTCCCTTTCCGGAAAATGGGGGGTGGGGCTAACAGTTCTAAGCTTCTAATCACAGCCTGGTCTTTCTGGTGGGCAGCTACCATCCAGGGGCCCATCAAGAGTCACCGCTTTAGAACAAAAGGCACCGCTACCACCCAGGGAATCACTAGGGATTTAGAAGTCTTAGGATTCGGGTCAAAGACCAAATAGTAGAACCAAAGATGCTCCGGGTATTCTTGTCACTTAGAAAATTACAACGGTTTTAGGAGCTCTGTGCTGGGAACTGGGTTGTGGGGGGAGTGCAGAGGCCAATATATATATTTTCTATTATTTCACAAGAGGGTATACATGCCATGTCATAAATATCTCACACTCGCCTTATTCCTTTAGGTCACAAGACCCTTGGCTTTGAGAAACCCTGATAGTCAAAGACTTTCACCTGTTCTCACAACCCCGGGTTCCACCTTCAAGAAATCAAGATTTGCCGATAACATTGTTGCCCAGTGCACAGAGTTTTCTCAGTGATATATCAACTCATAACTTCTCAGGGTGACTCTCAGTTCTCAGAACACGTAGGGGCTGACTATCCCACTCACTGTGGTTATCATCCAGACCCTCGTCTCCTGCTGTCTTATTGATACGGCAGCCCGGAGAGAACAACGCTCTGGGGGTCAAGAGCAAGTTTTTGCTTCTCTGGTCTGGGTTTGCCCACCTGGAACTTGAGATGGTCCCACGAGTGACCTCAAAGCTCCCATTAACTCTCATTCTGTGACCAGCTATGGTTCTTGGGGAGCCGGGAGGCTTATTGCGATCTTTATCTTGGGGTCAGAAGGGTTGTGTGTCTCCCTCTGTTTCTTCCGCTTTAAAATGGAATGACCCTGGAGAACATCAGCATAGAAAGACATATTTACATTTTCTTAACTTTAAATACTTTCTTAACTTCTAACTCTCAGAGGGAAGGTCCTTAGGCAAGCTTGGTCCTAGGGATGAAAAGAGTAGCCAGCCCCCCACAGCAGCCCTTTCCTATCCTGGCCACACTCTGAGCTGGGTGGTCTGTCCTCCACAGGTTTTCCCACCACCCCTCCTTCTCCATGGCCTCCCTGACTTTCTTCCCACCTCTCACCTGGGGTGGAGGGGAAGCATCAGGACTAGGGTGGCCAGATGAAACAGGGTCTAATGAAATTGGAATTTCAAATAAATAACATATTATTTTTTCAGTATAAGTATGTCCCAAATATTGTGTGGTTCAGTATAAGTATATGTCCCCGCCGTTGCAGAGTTATCTGCTCAGTCTGACAGCTGTAGTGAGGAGGGAGATGGAAGGGAGTGAATGGGGAAGTGAGCACCCAAGCGGGGACTGTCCCTGGGCAGCGTGGAACTCTGCCCCGGGCTGCCCAGTGGTCTTTCCCTTGCTAGTACAGGCAGTGGGAGACAGAGGATTGGCTTCCCTCAGGGCCTGCAGCTGGAGGGAAAGAAAGTTCAGGTGAGTGGGGTACGCAAGGGGTTCCTCTGGGGCTCAGTGGGGAACCCCATACATCTGGACCTCACGCAAAGCTGGTTGCTGCACAGAGCCCAGGCCTGACACCATGGGGGCATTGAGAGCGTCCCTGCAGCTGTTGGGCCCCTCGGAGCAAAGGGCTGCTTCTGCAGGTCTGTGCTGAGAGGAGGTGGCTGAGGACAGCCCTTGCACGGAGCTCCTGCAGCTGCTGTGGTTTTGCAGGTTTGCCTCTGTCTGTCAGACCCAGTGCTGTTTGAAAATAAATGTAGTACCTTGTTCTAACGCTCCTCTTTCTATCCCCAAATGGATACTATAATCTCCTTCACACAAAGTTCATTTTTTAAGATTTATTTATTTATTTGAGAGATTGAGAGAGAGAGAGGAGGGGCAGAGGAAGAGAGAATCCTCAAGCAGACCCCCACTGAGTGTGGAACCTGTCGTGGGCTCGGTCCCACAACTCTGAGCCGAAATCAAGAGTCAGCTGCTTAACCCACTGAGCCACCCGGGCACCCCCAAAGTTTATTTTTAAATTGCCATAATGGTGCAACTGTGACCTAATGGTTGGGTGGATTGCACGGCCCTCTGCTTGGAATCACCAGGAAAAAACCCCCGCAACAAGGACTGACACAGGGATGCCATGTTGGTGACGTCCAGACCATTAAATTTCAATAGCACTTCCCCAATTATTATGATAACCTAGCCATTCCCCACCAGGAGGAAGGAAGAAAAGGAACCAGATATTTATCGATTAGCTGTAATGACCAAGCACCATGCGTAGTTGTTTACATATATTTCACGCAAGCCTTGCAACACCTCCAATGGGTGCGTATTCTCACGCCCATGTTACAAATGCAGAAAGCGCAGATCCGAGAGGCCAGGTAGCTTGCTTACTCTCACATCGCCATTTGAATCTAGGTCTGTCTTAATTCACGGTTGAACATTAACAAGAAGGCGCTAACAGTGAAGGGAAAGAAGCAGGAGACTTTGGTCGAATCTGCTCCGGAAACCCGGTGAAAAGGACAGGGGCCAGGGGCCAGTTGGCTTTGGCATGGCTTAAGAGCTGCTCCGCCTGGAGGTTCAGAGTACGCGAGGCGATTTCTGGGGTCCCTTCCAACCCCATGAATTTAGGTCTTTGTGAAAGAGCCTTCATTTTTTTTTAAAAAGAATTTTCAGTAATAAACACTTGAGACTGTCAAGCACACTTTTGCTTTTCTCTCTGAACTGCGTATCAGTCAAGTTTAAGGTGGGCACACTGCCAGGAAGACATTCATCCATATAAGCTGGAAGTTGGTCCTTTGGCTAGTTGGCCCTGTGTTTGCCAGACTCCCATCACTGCAGTTGAATTGTTCGCTTGCCTCAATTTTGGCTGTCCTTGGATGTCAGGTCTGCCTTCTTTTCTTTGGATATTTGTCCCAATAGCCATTTGGCCTTAGCGCCTTGTCACCGCCAAGTTCTGCCCTCCAGGCGTCTCTGGGGAAGTGGATGCAGGTGGTGGGGGCTGTGTGCTACTGGACAGCAGGCCCGCGCTCACGCCCTCTGCATCTGAGCGTCCTGGGGCCCATCCTGGCACATCTGCTGCCCCATTTAAGGACCCATGACACACACTGTGTTAAGACCTATCAGAAAATATGAATCAAGTTGCAAAAACAATTGCTTATACGTTTCGGGTGTATCTTCAGGGAATTTTAGAATTTAGAGGGATGCTAGGAGTCACCTAGTGGAATGCTATTTATTGCATAAAGTGAGGCATAAATATTGGCATTGTAACTGTGAAGGTTCAAAGATGTATCCTGAGTGAATTATGTATTTCTTATGGTTTTAGAATTCTAAGTAGTTTTGAATGGGATTTCTCAAGAATTGGTTATGTATTATACGCAAGAATTCCCTGTTCTACTTTTTTCTACACATTTTACCTGTTTACTTGTATGACGCCCTATTTTAAAAAATGACATTTGCTTTCGTAGCTTTAAACCCGCCTTTATTAGTTTCTGCTGGTCTCCCCCATTAGATGGGAGAATTTTGTCTTTGCTTTCCTTGACTGCCATCTAGAGGCTGACAGGGTAACTACATGCATGAGGCTGTAGACCCGCGGTAGGAGAAAAAGAAGGGGTGATGGGGAAAGAAGTCATCAAGTCATCTTTCCTTCTTTATGTTCTAAGGAGTGCTCAGACATGTCTGTATCTTCACAAATACTTTGATTCTGAGGTTGAAACATCGAAGTGGTCCTTCTACACTCTCCTTTGGCTTCTCCTGCGTTCACCGAGGAGAGCAGCTGGCAGTCTTCAATATGCCGTCTGTCCGAAGCCCCCTGCGCAGGAACCTTACTGAATTCGTTAACTAAAATAAAACAAAGCCATTCAGCTTCTGGGGAAGCAGCCTGGCCTCAGGGGCCCTCGCTGTAGTGGTTCAGGTGGCTTCAGCTGCTGGCCTACCCCAGGGCTCTCCGTGGAGGACAAGGAGACTGTCACCGTAGAATCCTGGACACTCACAGCTGGAGGGGACCGGGGAGATAGTCTAGTACGTGACTCACAGCCTGGAAAACTGGCTTCCTGTGGCCAACATTGCCCTACGATTGCAACCGGTTGGTGGCTAATCTTTCCAAGTCCTAGGGGGAAAAAGTAAGGTGATGAATGAGTGTCTCGATTCAAAGTTTCCTTTCATGTAATTTTCCTAAATCGTTGTATCTACTGCCCTCTCTAACTAAACAGATCACAAATGACTCTAGAGTCAGACTCTGGGGACAGATGAGCTGGGGTCAACAGCTGCTCCTTCCCCTCCTCCAATGACCGTGTCTAATAAAACATACACAGTGCGATAAGTCTAATAAGACTATAGGATCGAGGCTTCTATAGTCCCTTTTTTGCTGAAAATCCCCTTTTTAAATTTCTTAAGCCAACATTAAATTTCTCAGAAATCCATGAGGTTCTGAGAAGGTCCCACCATGGTGCGTAGAGGGACAAGTGGAGGTTTTCATCCCGATGGCAGGAGGAGCCGTCAGCCACTTCAACCTGAAGTTGTCAAGAGGCAATGAGGAAGCAAGAGGGTTTATTTGGGATCGAAGAATCGCAGTTCAGAGTAAACAGATGTGGGTAGCAACGTAAATCGTGCCCCACTAGGAAGCAGAAGTCAGGGGTTTTTAAAGCAAAAAGGGGAATGCTTGCACGCGTTGTTTACAAAGAACTTTTTTTTTTCTAAAGATTTTATTTATTCATTCGACAGAGAGAGAGACAGCCAGCGAGAGAGGGAACACAAGCAGAGGGAGTGGGAGAGGAAGAAGCAGGCTCATAGCGGAAGAGCCTGATGTGGGGCTCGATCCCATAATGCCAGAATCACGCCCTGAGCCGAAGGCAGACGCTTAACCGCTGTGCCACCCAGGCGCCCCTGTTTACAAAGAACTTTTGATTGGCGTTGGCAGCAGAAAGCTCATCTTGACTGAATGTAATGGCTTCCTAAGCGGTCGTGGGCGGGGGCTCCCTGCAGTGGGTTGCAGGTGCTGGGGCCGAGTCCTTGGGGTCCCTGCTGTCTGGCCCCAGTTCTTGCTTCCATCTCCTTCATGACCTCCTGGATCCATTTTCAAACCCCTTGACATCAGTGACCCCACTGCATTTTGCCTTCCACGGCCTGAACCCCTCACTTCACATATGAAGCAGCTAAGGCCACGACAGGCGAGCCACAGAGCCCAGCCACAGAGCAGTCACTAGAAGAGCTGGACCAGGGCCCTGCTCCCATCACCCTCAGTGCAGCGTTCTCCTACCTTCGTCCCCTGTGCCGTGTCTGAGACTCAAGACCTGCTCTTCCACGTGAAACGCCACCCACGGGAACAGTTCCCTTTGGTTGAGAAATACCGCTTCTGGAAGAGGCTTGCTAAGTCGTGGGTGTGCACCTGCCACGCAAGGGCTCAGGCCCCGTTCTCGGGTTCTTGGGGAGAGGCTTCTCCCACAGAGGCTGGCCCCTGCAGGGAGTTTAGAGCCTGCGGAGCTGCTTGGGAAGGTGGGTGTGGTGGACATGAGGAATTGGGGTGTCCAGGGCTCAGGCCTGGGGAGGATGGCAGAGTGCCCACGTGTGCGAGGGGTGGTTTCTGAGCGGGAAGGCAGGGGCTGTCTTGTTCCGCACTAAGGACCTCTGACCCCCGCATTGCTAAATGCACCGCGCAGTGCTGAGTGTCTGCGTTTGGCCCTGTTGCTGCCTCCCTCCCCCTTCCTGTGCTGTCTTCACTGCTTCCAGAGCCCACCTTCCCTCGGTTCCCTGCCAGGGGTCCCCTGCTGTTGCTCACTCTCCTGTCACAGTGACCTGGGCCTCTTGTCTTCTTTATCCTGACTGGTGCTCGCTCGCCTGGGGTCCCATTCTGCCCCTTGTCTTTAGAGACCATAAAACGTGACAATGCTCAGATGTCTTTCTGCACCCAGACCTCGCTCCCCAACGACACCTATGTGACGGCGGCCCTTGAGCAACGTGGTTTGACATGTTTGAAAGGCTCCTTCTTACCCTGGACTGTTTTCCATCAATACAGCGCAGGGCTGTAATGTGTTTTCTCTACGCTGAGCAGGGAGCCTGACTCGAGGCTCGATCCCAGGACCCCGGGATCATGACCTGAGCCGAAGGCAGACGCACAACCCACTGAGCCCCCCAGGTACCCCAACATACAAAATATGTGTTGATCAGCTGTTTATGTTATCTGTTAGTAGGCTGTTAGTTTCGTTTTGGGGGAGTCAAAATTTACACGTGGATTTTTGGCTGCCAGAGGGGGTTGGTGTCCCTCACCCCCTAGTTGTTCAAGGTTCAACTGTAGGTCCAAATCCTACCTGAGATCTTCACTTGAATGTCTCCACGTTTCCCCCAACTCTGCTCTATCTATGGTTTTCCCCCATTCTAAGCAGCTCTCTTTGTCCAGTCTCCTAGGTGGAAAATCCTTGACTCCTCTTTTTCTTACCTCTCACATCGAACCCCCAGGAAACCCTGCAGGCTCTGCCTTCAAACTATGCTCAGATTGAGACACAATTCGCTGCCTTTCTGATGCCCCCAGCCCCACAGCAGCCCCCTCAAGGCCTGGATCACGGCAGTACCTTCCAGCCGCCTGCTTACACTCTGCTTTCTCCTCCAAACTGCGGCCAGGATGATCCATTAAAAATGCCTCAGGTTGTGTTCCTCCTCTGCTGAGAACATGGCAAAGGCTGCCCTCTTCATGTCGTGTAAAATCCAGCCCCCTACCCCGGGGCGCTAGCCCAGGTTCCTGGGACCCAGATGCCAAGCGGGGAGTACCCGAGCCAGGCATTTAGCAGAGGATCTAATGAGATAAAATCAGGAAGGAGCATTGGAGGTGGGGAGAGCTGTCAGACTGCAAAGCCAGTCTGACCCCAGGAGAGGCCGAGATAGGAGGAAAATTAGGGGAGGCAGTCCCCACACCTCCATGCGGCCTCAGGAAGGCTGGGTGTGCCCAGCAGAGTTCCTGTTTCCCTGGAAAGGGCCTGCCTCCTAGCCCTCCTGCACCCCATCCATCTCTGGCTGGGAGCGGCCTTGGGAGGAGGGGCCCTAGCACCCCATGGCCTACATTTCACACCAAGCAGCTTGGCCTTGGTCACTTGCCATCCCCACAGCGAGCTGGTGAGGTTGTCGCAGACGGCTTACAAGGCCGAGAGACCCTGTCCCATCTCTCTGACTCTCACTCCTAAGTCATATCCCCTCACTGTCCAGGCCTCTTCGTCTCACATAAGAGGTGCGATGGGTCCACACTCCAGACACTTCCTCTGCTTCGATTGCTTTCCTTTGCGTGCTTGTTTGGCCGGCCTCCCTCCACGGCCTCCCTCAAGTCTTCCCAATTCTGCCTTCTCAGTGAGGCCTCCCTTGATCCCACGTTCAATATTTCAATCTGCGTCTCCCCCACCTGCATTCCTAATGCCACTTAACCTGTGTTTCCTTTTCCTGCTTCTATTATGACACTTCTTGCCTTAAAATATGCCACGTGATCTCCCCGTCACTTATATTTACTTTAACGCTCTTGTTGTCCCTCCCCTGGAATATTAGCTGCATGCTGCATAGCATAGCAACCTTGGTTTCGTGTGTTAATATCATCCAAGTAACTAGAGCCATATCTGGCACATGGGAAACCCTCTACACATATTTGTTAAATGTATGCATGTTGGTTTTTTTCACCCTTTTGATATATATATATATTTTCACCCATCTCCACCATGTCTTTCAAGGGGGCGTGGTGGGCCGCCTCCAAGATGGCACCAGGGATGGCTGCTTCCTGGTGTTCGTGCATTCGCAGCCCTCTCCCACATTCGGTGTGGCCAATGGGGTTGAGCAGAAGCGATGGTATGTCATCTCCAAGGTTCTGCAACAAAGAAACTGGCTTCTACCTCGTTGCCTCCTGGATCACTTCCTCTGGGGGGAGCCAGTTGCCATGTTGCAAAGTCATTCAAGTTGAGAGGCTCGCAAAGTAGGGAACAGAGGCCTTCTGCCCGCACCTGTGTGAGGGAGCGACCTTGGAAGCAGCCCCTGCAGCCCCAGTCGAGCCCTCAGATGACCAGAGCTCCAGCTGACACCTGCCTCCTGAGAGGACCCGAACCGACCCTTCCTAGCTAAGCTACTCTCAGATTCCTGACCCTCTGAAAATGTGCGATATTATAAACATCTATGATTTTAAACTGCTGAGTGTTTAGGTCATTTGTCAGACAACAACAGATAATGAATACAGACGATGTTACTACTATTAGTCACTCAATTTTGGAGATGATGAAAGTACAGCTCCCAGAACGAACTTGTCCCAGGTCCTGCGGCGAGGAGGGGCCAGGTCTGCTGGGTGCCACACACCACTTCAAGTTGTGCATTTGGTGTGTGTCCAGGCCGATGGGTCACGGGAGAGGGGGACTGGCTTATGTGTGTTAATTTCATCTAGAAGGTGAGGCTCGTCCACGCAAACCAGAGTGGGTCATCAGGTAACAGGACTTCCAGAACAGTGCCACAACAAAGCCACACATTTGGTCGCTCCAAGTCCATCTCCTTTGGGTCAGAGCGCTCAGCTGTACATCTCTTTAAAATGACCTCAGACAAAAAGAACTCAGGAGCTGTCTGCCCCAGTGAGCCCATACCTCTACCCATTTGTCATAAAGCCAACATCGCCTTTCTTTCAACTTGGACGGACTTTCCATCCAGGTTTGTTGCTGTGTTTGCTTGCGGTAACCAAGGATTTAAAGGCTCAGTGATGCAATCTTTCCTGTTGCCACTCTCATTTTTAAAAACGCCTGTGTATGGCAAAGCAATTAAGTCATTTTGTTTCAGCTTCTGATTTTGCTTCTCTGCCCCCGACGTGTTTGCAACATTTGTTCCGGGAGTTCAAAGGAAGGCTCACCTGAATCACCTTGTTAATAACATCGCCACCAACTTCCCTTTGTGGTGCTTTATCTGTACGCTGGGAGTCACGGTAACGTTTAATCAGACGGAGCCTGAGTGCAATTTCCCTCCCGCCTCCCCAGTAGTCTGGGCTCAGCTGGAGGCCACTGTACCATGGCAACTTCCATTTCAATGACATTATTTCTAATAAATGACGGCCCGAGGGTTTATGGGGTGTTTCTGGCCTGGCGCAGGGTAACCAGCAGGAGCTGGGGGCAGGGCTATTTCCTGTCTCCTCTACCCAGTGGTTTCTGCTTCACCATCAAAGATCACAAGAGTATTTGATGTCTGTTCTTGGAACGGCAATTGGTTAATTAAAATCACTGAGTGTTTGAACAAATTGAAGGCGAGCGGCCCTTCATTGGCAGCTCGCTGGTGTCAGAGAGGCGGAAAGTGGCCCCCTGAGGCGTGCAGACACAGGAAGTTTTGGGGAATGGAGGAAACAGACAGCAATCGTTCATCTTTTCCTTCTAGTCAAACCTCCCGACTTCCCCAGGCATCTCTCCGCCTGAAGGACCGACCATGGAAACAAGATCACCAGTTTGAGTCCGGCTCTTTCTGTTTCCCCACCGCAAGGCAGCCCAGTGGAGAGGGGGAAGGAGGAAAGCAAGGGTTCTGAATGATCTTTGACCTAGGCAATTATCATCACTACTCAAGACACTTCGAGATTGTCACCAAGAGGATATGTTCACGCCATTTGAGATGGAGGAACACGGTCATCAAATTTTCTCTTTGAGAGACTGTCGTTCTGGAGCTCCAGCCCTCTCTAGCCGACTGACCCCTGCTTGCTGTCAGGTCTAGAACGAGCCAGGAAGAACCAGTCCCCCGGCCACTCTTAGGTCATGGGCAGGTCATGGAGTTTGCTCTCTGCTTGTCTGTGTCACTCCATTCAAAGGCCTTTATTAAGTGCCTAAGGGACATGAAGAGCTCTTCTGGATGCTGGGTGTAGGGGACCCCAGAAACATATATAAAGATATTCAAGATGTCTTTGCCTTAAGGCAATGAAGTTACCACTTCTCTTCTGTTGCTGGAGCAGAGAGCAAGCCTGTCGAGGGCTCCGTGGACACAAGTTTTATGACATTCATAAATATGAGAGTTGTGGCTTTCTGTTGAGTGCGATGGTATCTCTTAAGGATCATAGTCCGAATGCTTCTTACTAGAACGGGCCTCTAAACATGGCCTGGGCCTTAAGGGAAGTAATCTGAACATGTTTCCTGCAACCTGCCAGATGTACGTATAGACTATTTAATTTTCTGTATGCCTGACTGTCTTCGCATGCATACAGATTACTCTATTGCAATCGGCTAGGAAGGCCAATTATAAATGATTTATAAGTTCAAGGGTTAACCGTGTGTTTGGAACAGGGCTCTGCCAGAATCACATTACCCAGAGTTCAAGAATGGAAATACTGACCAACTCCCTCTGAAGACCACACTGCCACATAATGGGTGACGGTGAGCCTGAAGGGGGGGCCACTCATTCGTGTGCGGAAGGAAGACACACTCATTTACACAGTCAACTGTGCACTAGTGAATGACTCTTTTGAACAGGTTGCTTTGCACTTCAGGGTCTGTGTTCATTAGATAAGATCGCCACCTTGGCTTCCATTTCAAAGAAAGTTAAACACTCTTTACCTGTGTAGTTCTTCCCTGGACTGCTCAGAGAGCCGAAAAGCTGAAACTGGGGAATGGAACTGTTTAGCACTAGGAGAGACCTTCTCTGTGGTTCATCCTTTCACTCTGTATACTTTTCCAGATGAGAAATCCGATGGCGAGAGGTGGAGGACATTGTCCAGAGCACACAGTGTGTTTGAGACGAAGGGAGTGGGAGGTGGGGGAACAGACATGTCAATCTTTTTCACTTTTGCTGGTTGTCAGCCCATCCCTAACTACTGGTTTCTTCCCCTCCATCTATAAATACCATCTAACCTTCTTCTCTCAGTGTAAAATAAAAAAGAAAACAAAACTAATAAAACAGAGCCCTCCTGCCCCCGCACCGGCGGTGGACCCCCAGTCGCCATCTGGCCTCTCCTCATCCACACTCTTGAAGAAGCAGCCTATGTTAGCACCTCTCCCCTCCTGTCCCTAAGCACCTGTCAAGGGGCTTCTTCCTGTCCCAAACCCACTGGGCATTTTTCTGCCCCTTCTCGGTGACACTCCCTCTCTGCCTCTTCATGCATCTGGCTTCTCTGACATTACCCTGCCCTGCTTCTGACCGCCACCTCTGAACTTTCCTTCTGGACTCTGACAGCCTCTCTTCTTGCCGGCACAACCACATCCCACAGCAGCCGCTTGTGCTCACGCCTCTTCTCCTAAACCACGTGTTCCACGCTCCCGATGAACTACCAACCAGGTGCGAGGTCTCCCCCATACACCTAAGCTCTGGCTGTCACTCCCGAGCTTCAGTCTGAATACCCAACTGCTTGTTGGACAACTCCACCTGGAAGCACTAAAGAAAGCTCCAGTCGGCATGTTCAAGGTGGGATTCAGGGTCGAGACACGCACCTGTCTCATTTATCGTTGACTCTCCAGCACCTCGCCTAAAAGAGGCACTCTGTAATTTTTCGTTGGCTGGGGGAGACTCTTACTCAGAAGGCAGGGTGGGGCAGAAATCTTTGGAAGCTCCAAGAGTAGGAAAAAGTTCCAAAGTGATGCAAGGAATGTAGCTGGGAGTGTTTATCAGAAATGTGTTTTCTGATGCACGCAAATAAAACGCCGGGTCTCTGAAGAGGACCGCTTCCTGGTAGACATTGTTCTCTAGCACCACCTAGTGGCCATCCTGAGTTGGCCAGAGTACTTTCCTCTTTTAATTACAAATGACGACTAAATCAAAGATCGGCACTGTAATAGGACCTGCCAAGTATTTTGCACAAAATGCATTATTTAATCTCCACAAGAAGGTAAGTAGTATCCTCCCCATTTTGCAGGTTAGCAAACTGAACCTTAGAAATTTTAAGGAGCTTGCCGGAGTTCCCACGACTACGTCTCCCACGCTAAGCCTGCTATAGAGTTTCGCACTTTTTTTCTATTTGTTGTATTCGGCTGTTGTTATTTTAGCTCCTCTATTGAAGAACATGAGGAGTCAATTTATGGGACTCTTAGACTATGTAAGAGACGTTCCAGTAAAAATTAGCTGTAATCAGCAGTACTAATAACAAAACAAAGCACATGCTATGTACAGGCAGTATTCAGTACTTCCATGTATCACTAGTTTAACTCTTACACCTTGCCCATGAGGAAATACTCTTATTGTCCCCGCTTTATGTTCCCGACGACACCCGCTGGAGTGTGGAGCCTGAATTCAACCAGGTCGTCTTGCTCCAGACACATCCTCTTATCCCCTATCAGAACAAACACCACCGGGAAGATGCTCAAAGGATCGAATGGACTTTGATTTAGGTCATTTGATTTTCATGATAATTGACTTACGTGTTTGGTCCCCATCTAATCCACCCTCATCAGCGCCTGGCGTGGGACCTTTCCAATAGCAGAATTTTAAACCGCGCTTACTGTATGATCTGTATTAAGTGATGTTGGATGGTGATGGCTTAATGTGCCCATCACCTCAAAGAGCTTATATTCCCTTTACTTTTTTTCTGTAAGTTTTTATTTTAATTCCAGTTGGTTATTATATAATGTTATGCTAATTTCGGGTGTAGAGTATAGTGATTCAGCACTTCCATACATCACCGGCACTCGTCACAAGTACCCTCCTCAATCCCCATCACCTATTTTACCCATCCCCCTCCAGCCTCCCCTCTGGTAACCGTCATTCTGTTTTCTATAGTTAAGAGTCAGATGAATCATTGAACACTACATCAACAACTAATGACATACTGGGGCGCCTGGGTGGCTCAGTCGTTAAGCGTCTGCCTTCCGCTCAGGGTGTGATCCCGGCGTTATGGGATCGAGTCCCGCATCGGGCTCCTCTGCTGGGAGCCTGCTTCTTCCTCTCCCACTCCCCCTTGCTTGTGGTCCCTCTCTCTCTCTGGCTGTCTCTGTCAAATAAATAAATAAAATCTTAAAAAAAAAAAAAACAACTAATGATGTACTATACAGTGGCTAACTGAACATAATAATAATAAAAAAGTCTTGTTTTTTTTTTTTTTGGTTTCTTGGTTTGTCTCTCTCTCTTTTTTCCCTTTGCTCATTTGTTTTGTTTCTTAAATTCCACATGAGTGAAATCGTATGGTAATTGTCTTTCTTTGATCTATTTCACTTAGCATTATACTCTGTAGCTTCATCCATGTCATTGCAAATGGCGAAATTTCATTCCTTTTTATGGATGAAATATGTATCTTGGCTATTGTAAATAATGCTGCTATAAACATAGGGGTGCATGTATTTTGAATTAGTGTTTCTGTATTCTTTGGGTAAATACCCAGTACTGCAATTGCTGGATTGTAGGGTAGTTCTATTTTTAACTTTTTGAGGAACCTCCATACTGTTTTCCACGGTGGCTGCACCAGCTTGCACAATGGCTTGTGCCAACAGTGTACAAGGGTTCCTTTTTCTCCACATCCTCACCAACACATCTTTTCCTATGTCCATTAGCCATCTGTATGTCTTCTTTGGAAAAATGTCTGTTCATGTCTTCTGCCCATTTTTAAATTGTATTATTTGTTTTTGGGGTGTTGAGTTTTATAAGTTCTTTATATATTTTGGATTCTAACCCATTATCGGATATGTCATTTGCAAATCTCTTCTCCCATTCTCTAGGTTGCCTTTTAGTTTTGTCGACTGTTTCCTTGGTTGTGCTGAAGCTTTTTATCTTGGTGTAGCTCCAATAGTTCCTTTTTGGTTTTGTTTCCCTTGCCTCGGGAGACATACCTAGGAAGAAGTTGCTACAGCCCATGTCACAGAAGTTACTGTCTGTGCTCTCTTCTCGGATTTTTATGATTTCAGGTCTCACATTTAGGTCTTTAATTCATTTTGAATTTATTTTTGTGCATGGTGTAAGAAAGTGGTCCAGTTTCATTCTTTTGCGTGTGACTGTCCAGTTTTCCCAGCACCGTTGTAGAAGAGACTATTTTTTTCCCCACTGGATATTCTTTCCTGCTTTGTCAAAGATTACCTGGTTGTGGGTTTATCTCTGGGTTTTCTATTCTGTTCTATTGATCTATGTGTCTATTTTTGTGCGACTACAATACCATTTTGATTCCTGCAGCTTTGTAATATAACTTGGAAGTCCAGAATCGTGATGCCTCCAGCTTTGCTTTTCTTTTTCAAGATTGCTTTGTCCATTTGGGGGTCTTTTGTGGTTTTATACAAATTTTAGAATTGTTTGTTCTAGTTCTGTGAAAAATGCTGTTGGTATTTTGATAAGGATTACATTAAATGTGTAGATTGCTTAGGGTAGTACAGACATTTTTAACAATATTTGTTCTTCCAATCCATGAGCATGGAATGCCTTTCCATTTCTCTGCCTCATCTTGAATTTCTTTCATCAGTGTTTTATAATGTACAAGTCTTTTGCCTCTTTGGTTAGGTTTATTCCTACATATCTTATTATTTTTGGTGCAATTGTAAATGGGATTGTTCTCTTATTTTCTCTTTCTGCTGCTGCATTATTGCTGTATAGAAATACAACAGATTTCTGTACATTGATTTTGAATCCTGTGACTTTACTGAATTCGTTTATCAGTTCTAGCAGCTTTTTGGTGGAGGTTTTCTCTATATAGCATCATGTCATTTGCAAAGAGTGAGAGTTTTACTCCTTCCTTACTGATTTGGATCCCTTTTTCTTTCTTTTTGTTGTCTGAGTGCTGGGGCTTGGACTTCTAATACTATGTTGAATAAAAGTGGCAAGAGTAGACATTCCTGTCTTGTTTCTGACCTTAGGGGAAAACTCTCAGCTTTTTCCCATTAAGGATGATGTTAGCTGTGGGTTTTTCATATATGGCCTTTATTATGTTGAGCTATGTTCCCTCTAAAGCTACTTTGTTGAGGGTTTTTTATCATGAATGGATATTGTACTTTGTCAAATGCTTTTTCTGCTTCTATTGAAATGATCATGTTGTTCTCATCCTTCATCTTACTGATGCGATGTATCATGCTGATTGATTTGTGAACACTGAGCCATCCTGGCAACCTAGGAATAAATCCCACTTGGTCATGGTGAATGATTTTTTTAAATGGATTGTTGGATTCTGTTTGGTAGTATTTTGTTGAGGATTTTTGCATCTATGTTCAATAGAGATATTGGCCTGCAGTTCCCTTTTTTTGTGGAGTCTTTATCTGGTTTTGGTATCAGGATAATGCTGGCCTCATAGAATGAATTTGAAAGCTTTCCTTTCTTCTATTTTTTGGAATAGTTTGAGAAGAATAGGTATTAAGTCTTCTTTAAATGTTTGATAGAATTCACCTGTAAAGTCACCTGGTCCTGAACTTCTGTTTGTTGGGAGTTTTTCAATTATTGATTCAACTTCTTTGCTGGTAATCAGTCTGTTCGTATTTTCTATTTCTTCCTGTTTAAGTTTCGGTAGGTTATATGCTTCTAGTAATTTATCCATTTCTCCTAGGTTGTCCAATTTGTTGACATGTTAGTTTTCCTTAATAGTCTCTTATAATTGTATTTCTGTAGTGTTGGTTGTTATTTCTCCTCTCTCATCTGTGACTTTATTTTTTTGAGAACTTTTTCTTTTTTTCTTGATAAGTCTGCCTAGAGGTTTATCAATTTTAGTGATTTTTTTTTCAAGTAACTAGCTCCTGGTTTCATTAACCTGTTTTATTGCTTTTTTAAAGTTTCTACATCATTTATTTCTACTCTAATCTTTCTTCCTCCCTTCCTTCTGCTGGTATTAGGTTTTTGTATATCCTTTTCTTTGTTCCTTTAAGTTGGGTTAGATTGTTTATTTGAGATTTTTCTTGCTTCTTGAGGTAGGCCTGTATTGTTATAAACTTCCCCCTTAGAATAGCTTTTGCTGCATCCCAAAGCCTTGGAACCATTGTATTTCATTTTCATTGTTTCCATGTACTTTTTAATTTCTTTGTTTAGTAGCATGTTATTTAACCTCCATGTATTTGTGGTCTTTCCAGATTTTTTCCTGTGGTTAACCTCTAGTTTCATATCATTGTGGTCAGAAAAATGCATGGTATGACTGCAATCTTTTTGAATTTGTTGAGGCTTGTTCTGTAACCTAATATGTGATCTATTCTGGAAAATGTTCCATATGTACTTGAAAAGCATGTGTAATCTGCTGTTTTAGGATAGAATGTTCTAAATATATATGTTAAATCCATCTGGTCCAGCGTGTCATTCAAAGCCATTGTTTCCTCGTTTATTTTCTTTTAGATGATCTGTCCATTGATGTGTGGGCTGTTAAAGTCCCCTACTATTATTGTATGATTGCCAATTTGTTCCTTTATGTTTGTTATTAATTGTTTTATGTATTTGGGTGCTCCCGTGTTGGGTGCATAAATATTTACAATAGCTTTATGGTTTTGTTGGATTGCCCCCTTTATCATTATATAGTGTTTTTCTTTGTTCTTGTTGCAGTCTTTGTTTTACAGTCTATTTTGTCTGCTATAAATATTGCTACTCTGGCTTCTTTTTTTTTTTTGAAAGATTTTATTTATTTATTCGACAGAGATAGAGACAGCCAGCGAGAGAGGGAACACAAGCAGGGGGAGTGGGAGAGGAAGAAGCAGGCTCATAGCAGAGGAGCCTGATGTAGGGCTTGATCCCATAACGCCGGGATCACGCCCTGAGCCGAAGGCAGAGAAGGCAGAGGCTTAACCGCTGTGCCACCCAGGCGCCCCTACTCTGGCTTCTTTTAACATCCATTTGCATAATAAAAATGTTTCTCCATCCTCTCACTTTCATTTTTTTTTTTTTTTTCTGTGACAGTATATTTTATTTTTTTATTTATTTTTTTTTTTTGGAATGACTTTATTTTTTTTATTTTTTTTTTTTTTATTAATAATGATTTTTTATTATATTATGTTAGTCACCATACAGTACATCCCCGGTTTTCGATGTAAGGCTCGATGATTCATTAGTTGTGTATAACACCCAGTGCACCATGCAATATGTGCCCTCCTTACTACCCATCACCGGTCTATCCCATTCCCCCACCCCCCTCCCCTCTGTAGCCCTCAGTTTGTTTCTCATAGTCCATAGTCTCTCATGTTTCATTCCCCCTTCTGATTACCCCCCCTTTCTTTATCCCTTTCTTCCCCTACTGATCATTCTAGTTCTTATGTTCCATAGATGAGAGAAATCATATGATAGTTGTCTTTCTCTGCTTGACTTATTTCACTAAGCATTATCTCACTTTCAATCCGTAGGTGTCTTTAGGTCTAAAATGAGTCTCTTGTAAGCAACAGATAGATGGATCTTGTTTTTTTATTCATTCTGTTATCCTATGTCTTTTGACTGGAGTGTTTTGTCTATTTACATTCAAAGTAATTAATGATATATATGTATTTACTGCCATTTTATTACCTTGTTTTGTGGTTGTTTCTGAAGATTTTCTTTGATTCTTTCTTGTCTTTTTTTCATGGTTTAGTGGTTTTCTTTAGTGATATATTTGGATTTCTTTCTCTTTATTCTTTGCATATTTATTAGTGGTTTTTGATTTATCATTGCCTTTGGGTTTGTATATAACCTTTCTGCATATAGCAGTCAATGTTAAGGTGATGGCCATTTAAGTTTAAACCCATTTTGTTTTCTCATCTCACCCCATGTTTTAGGTATATGGTGTCATATTTTACATACTTTTCTCTTGTCAGCTCTTTGACTGATATTTTACAAAAATATTTGTTTTTACTGCTTTTGTGTTTCCTACTTTCATACTGTCACTTTTAGTCTTTCATTTCCACTCAAAGAGTCCCCTTTAATATTTCTTGTAGGGCTAGTTTACTGGTCACGAACTCCTTTAGTTTTTGTTTGTCTGGGAAAATCTTTATCTCTCCTTCTATTCTGATATAATATGATAGCCTAGCTGGATAGAGTATTCTTGGCTGCAGATTTCTTCCATTCAGTACTTTGAATGCCACTCTCTTCTGGCTTGGAAAGTTTCTGCTGAAAAAATCCCCTAATAGCCTTATGGGGTTTCCCTTGTATGTACCTGTCTTATTTTTTCATGCTGCTTTAATTTTTTTTTTATCACTGTATTTGCCATTATAATTATAATATGTGTGTGTGCGGATCTGCTTTTGTTGATTTTTGGGAGGTTCTCTGTGCCTCCTGGATCTGGATGTCTGTTTCCTTCCCCAGATTTAGGGAAGTTTTCAGCTAGTATTTCTTCAAATAAATTTTCTGCTCCCTTTTCTCTCTCTTCTTTCTTTTTTTTTTTTTAAAGATTTTATTTATTTATTTGACAGAGAGAGAGACAGCCAACGAGAGAGGGAACACAGTCAGGGGGAGTGGGAGAGGAAGAAGCAGGCTCCCAGCGGAGGAGCCTGATGTGGGGCTCGATCCCAGAACGCCGGGATCACGCCCTGAGCTGAAGGCAGACGCTTAACCGCTGTGCCACCCAGGCGCCCCCCTTTTCTCTCTCTTCTATGGGGACTTCTGTAATGCAAATGTTATTACATTTGATGGAGTCACTAAGTTCCTTAAGTCTATTCTCATTTTGCATTATTCTTTTTTCTCTCTTTCGTTCAGCTCGATTACTTTCCATCACTATTTTCTAGGTCATTAATTCGTTCCTCTGTTTCTTCCAGCCTGCTGTTCATTCCATCCAGCATGTTTCTCATTTTGTTTATTTAGCCCTTTATGTCTGATATGTTATTCTTTATCTCTATGTTAAGGGTCTCACTCATGTTTTCCACTCTCAAGTCCAGTGAGTACCTCTATGATCATTACTTTAAATTCTCTAGCAGGCATATTACGTATATCTATTTCATTTAGATCTCTGATTGTGGCCTTGTCCTGTTCTTTCATTTGGAACAAATTCCTTTGTCTTCTCATTTTGTCTAAGTCTCTGTGTCTGTTGCTGTGTATTAAGAAAGTCAGCTACCTCTCCTGTTCCTGAGAGCAATGGCTTTACGAAGAAGAATTCCTGGGTCAGGAGATGTGGCAGTGGCAGGGATTTCAGCCACTCTTCTGGGGGAGGGGACCCACCACGCTGGGACTTAGGCAAGAGAGGCAGGGAAGGGTAGTCCCACCAGAGCATAAGGGAGGGGCGTGGAGTAAGCAAGTTAGGTAGTGAGTGTCTGTACTGCACTGGTTCTCGCAGGTGCCCTGTGTTCACGCTGAGGAATAAGGGAAGGAAATGGTGTCTGCCAGTTCCTTTGTTCCTGGAGGGGTCTCTCTATGGATGCTGTCTGTCTGGGACGCTCTCTTAGAAGAGCAAATATCTCCCCACTGTGTGCCCCAGTCACTCTTTCCAGATTGCCGTTCCCATGCTGTATGTCCACAGGCTGTCTGCCCTGCCTTCTCTCCAAAAACAGTCCCAATGTCTCTGGGCTCTCCCTAACGCAAGCCCACTGACTTTAAAACTCCAGGCTTGAAGCCCCACTGGTTTCAAAAACTCACAAAATTCAGCCCCTCTTGCTTTCCAAGCCAATTGCTATGGGGATTTATCTTCTCCTTGTGGGCTCCCTTGCTGCTAGTCTGTCTGTCACTCTTCTCCACGACTGTGGCTCTCTCCCTAGTGCAGCAACCTGTTTCTCTCCCAAACCACCTCTCTGCACTTCTTACCTTCTTTGATGTGGCCTCTTCTCTACCTTTAGCTGTGGAGTTTGGTCTGACAGTCTTCAGGTCAATTTTGGGGATAATTAGGGTAATTTGATAGTAATCTAGTTATATTTGTGGGATGAGGTAAGCCTAGGGTCTCCTAATCTGCTGCTGTCTTCCCTCAGTCTCGCTTATTTTCCTCTTAATAAGAACTTTCTGGATTCAGAATTCCTTAATCCAAAGAAATTATTCAGAATAGTGTTGGGCTGGGGGAATGTGCTTTTCAGTACCTGGGGATTTCCTCAAACCTACCCATGGTGACCTACTTTTAAAATTTCTGTTGAATATGGGTGCAATGCAACATCAGTACTTAGCTTCTGTCTCAGCGCCTGAACTTAGTTTTGGGAGGCCTAAGGCCCAGTTCTTCTGTTGAATTATTTGGTGCATGACTACTTGGTTTCGATTTGACATCTGTGCATTCATACCACAGGGTTAGGATTTTATGCAAATAGCTTGCTCCCCTCCTGAGTGTCCATGGGTATAAGCTAGGTAATGCTTCATTAGTGACCTCTGGATAATTCTTGTCTGCCATGCTTACATTTGCTTTTATATTCTAGGTATCAAGCAAGGCAGTTTCATATAGGGTTTTTACTTTTTCAAAACTCTGTATGGAAGAAAAACCTAAAAGAGATGAAGGGTATCTTTGATGGAAGTTTTCCTTTATAACAGGGTCAATGTACAAGATCTTCAATGAAGAAACCTCCCCTAGACATCTGGTCAATGTGTGATGCAGTGAAACACAACTTTGGATGTAAATTCTAGCTTTTTGCTCTTGAAAGTTTTTAAAAGCATGTGCTTCAAGAGATCAATGTTTCCATGCTCATATTGGCTAACCTAGCATCGTGTTGAGAACTTTCTCCCTCCCCTCACTTACCAAGGTTTATACCATACAGCCTTTGTATTTTTTTCCTAATAATCACTCCTAGCACCCAACCCTGTGATGTAATTTCCATTGGGCCAATATTTATACATAGTTTAAATTTGTCTACTCTGATTAATTGACATTTTCTGAGTAGAATCATTTTATCTTCTTACATCCATCTCATTTTCTGTCAGCAGCTGGGTTCTACAGCTTCCAAATGGCAGCAACGTGCCTGAACTGACAAACTGCATACCTCTGATTCTCCGAGACACATCTGGCACAAGTGTCCCTGTGTAGCTTTTAATTGGAAAGAGAACCTGGGAATACGCAAAAATGATTTTAGATTTTACTTGTCTAACTAGGTGAAGATTTGTTTTGTTTTGTTTTGTTTTGTTTTGTTTTAGGTAAGCTCCATACTCAGCATGGAACCCAGTGCAGGGTCCAAAGCCAGGACCCTGAGCTCAAGATCTGAGCTGAGATCAAGAGTCAGACACCCAACAGACTGAGCCACTCACATGCCCCTGTCTTGCTTTGTTTTTGTAATTATCTTGAAAAGACCATGTATGAATGATAAAGATAGAAATAATGAACTTAAAATTTGACGGGGATTTTAACATTTCAATAATAAATATTCTTCACCATAAGGATTAGATAAGAGAAGAATATTGCTCTGGACTGAATTGTCTCCCAGCCTACACCAGCCCCCCCAACCAGTTTTGTCAATTGAAACCCTCACCCTCAGTGTGACTGTATTTGGAGTTGGGGCCTTTGGGAGTTAGGGTTAGATGAGATCATGAAGGTAGGAGTCCTCAGTGATGGGATTAGTGGTTTTATAGGAAGAGGAAGAGGGAGAGAATTGCTGTCTTTTGCCAGATGAGGACACAGTGAGAAGGTGACCCTCTGCAGGCCAAGAAGAAGGTTCTCACCAGGAACTCAATCAACCAGCACCCTGATCTTGGACTGCCCAGGCTCTAGAACTGTGAGAAACAAATGTCTGTTGTTTAAGCCACTCAGTCTATGGTATTCCGTTACAGCAGGCCAAGCAGACTGACGCAAATATGATTCCGGAAAGGGCTATTGGTTACTTTTATCCAGTGGTTTTAAACACATAAGAAAAACATCACATTTCGGATTTTTAAAAGATAGTATGATTTTTTCCTCCTTGTGTTCTTATGGTAAGGCAACATGTCTTGCATTTCTACTGAGCCTTAGTTTAGTTCAATAGAAACCTTTCATCGTAGCTGTGCAAATGGCAAGTTGTGCTCTGTCAGTACAGCCGGACATATGACAAGGCAACAAATATGTGAGCACCGCGAGGTCGGATCTGCTTTTGCTCACCCCTGAATCTCCAGCGCCCGGCGTAACGCACAGAAACATAGTACTCAATTTGCTGAGTGAGCGGGGTGAAAGAATGAAAGCCCTTAGCATGTCCTTGGGTCAGGATCTGGCTCTTCCATGGAATAAGGAGCTGCCTGACCGTGGGCAAGGTAATGAATTTCATTTAGCTTCAATTTCCTCATCCTCGAAAAAAAAATTTTTTTTTTCCTCCTCATAACACCAACATTGCAAGGTTGTTACGAAGATTCAAGACAGTAAATACAAAGGGCTTAGCATAAGGCCAGGTGCTCACCAGACCCTCAGTTCTACTGCAGCTCTTGTTTCAAGGAAAGAATAATTGGAGTTGCCCTTTCATGGAAGGGGCAGGGTTTGATCATGACTCTAGAGAAATAAAGATAAATAGAGAGATGGGATGATGGCTTTCATACACCGTTAGAGAAAGCGGTAGTAGGTACATGCAATACAATATAATATGCACATAGTATGGTCCCAATAATAGTGTTAAAAACAGAACAAAACATCCCAACACTATGGGCTTGCACATAAGTGCGCCATTTCTGAGGGCCCCGACGCGCTGTTAGCAGTCGCTTCCCTCTGGCTAAAGGAGGCGTAAAATAGGAGCGTGACTGGAGATCTCTAGTCCTATTCTCTATGCCATATTATTTCTACCTGTAAAAATGAGCATGGCTTGCTTTGTACAGCAACGTAAAAGAACAGCTTGCAGAAGGAAGAGGCGGCATTCAACTAGATAGGAAAGGGGAGGGGGTTCCAAGGTAGTTAAGTGAAAGATCTGCCCCAGAACTTGTGGCTTTCCCTTAGCAAGAGTGCTCTTGAACACAGATCAGAAATGCTTCCCAGATTCCCACTCCTGTCCTCCCAACATCAGGCCAAGGGAGTTTCCCAAACTCCTCTCTTCTTGACTTGAAGTTTAAGTAGGTATAAATCTTAGATCCTGAGAGAGCTCACTAGATTTTGACCTTTACCTCAAATACTTGCTTATAAAAATTTGAGGTAAGGGTCAGAATCTAGTGAGATTCAAGCAATTCAATTGCTAGAATATATGGTTGCCTTCTCTCCCTGCCCTCCCCCTGACTCTCCCCTTGGCCATTTAATCACAGGGGTGGAAGAAAAGAACACAGTGTCCTTTACCGTGAGTGTCAGAGGCAGGATGCGAAAAACATGATATCCTTGGTGCTGTCAAGAGACGCCGGAAGTTTCCAGAACGATTCTTTCAGAAGCCCAGAGACTTCCATTTGGGACTCAGCTACCTCTGCTCCCCAAATCTCAGCATCATTAGCTCACTCACCTTTAAAGCTTGCAGGACATTTGGGTAGAGCCCCATGGCAGTTAACCTGGGTCTGATCAGCATTAAAAAGGGATGGAACCCAGATCTGGTAACGGTTGGTAAACCTCTTCTGTGTCCCCTTCTTGCCCGATGCTCTTACGCCAAATAGGGACAACGTCACATTCTGCTGCCTGAGCCTAATGCTTTTAACATCAGTTAATGCGTTTTTGCCCTTTTGTGTTCTCAAGGCTGTGTATTCCATGAAAACATTCCCCTGGTAATGATCTGTCATCATTAGTAATAATAACATGTAACATTAGTCAGAGCTGCCCTCTGGCAGTGATAGGATAGCAGAGCCCTGGTCTGGTAGTGTTGAATCGAGAATATGATGTGAATGTAATGCTATTTCTGGAATATATACATCTCCAGGGACCCAGGGGGGTGTACGGGGAGTAGAAGAGCTTATTTTATTGGAATGTCAATCTGTTTCGTTTTTTATCACACTTGGCGTTTCTCTGAGCTCATTTCCTCCACCAAGCGTGGAGCTGTGATTTATGTGGACGGAGGGCTCCTGAACTTCGAGCTGCAGAGCTCACACGACTGCGCCGGAGCCTGACTTGCCTGCCCGAGCTTAGAGTGTTAGGTTTGGCATCAAAGCCACAAACATTCGCATGACGTGGAAAGCAAATGTTTTTGCTCTTTCAGAAGAGGTGTAAATCCTCGGTCTGATCTGGTTTCCCTAGGAAATGTTCATCTGAGTGTTTTCGCGTGGCTCCCTCTGCCTGACTGAACCAGTTACTTTCACAGACAGCAGGTGTGTATCTACTTGTCACCGTTTAAAACAGTTTCTGAAAAATAAAATGATGGGCTTCAGAGATCACTCAGCAACGAGAGAATGTGTACCTGGCTGGCCTCTGGAGACAGTGGCTCTCACCTTCCCTGTGTCCTCTCCATGCCTCCATCGCCCAGACCTTTCCCACTTCCAAAGGGCCTCTGAAAAGGCAGGCGCGATGTCACAAATCCACCTTTTTTTTAATTTTTTTTTTTAAGAGCAAAACTTGACCCTCAAGCCTCCTTCTCCGCATTATTGGGCTCTCCCAGGATACGTCCGTGCTAGGGGGCACCATGGATGAAGCATTTGTTCTGCGAAAGCTCTTAGCACTTGTGATCGTGGCTAATGCTCACCATCACTGCTAAAGGTTGCCCTCATTTCCTTCATTCCAGAAGGGGAAATTGAGACTCGTAGAGGCGAAATACTTTGCCTTTGCTCTCATGGCTGACAAGAAGCTGTGATGTTCTGGTGTTCTGCTCTGTCTGGTTGCAAAGGGTGTGATCTCAACCTTGAACTCAGATGTCTCACAGAACAGGTGTGGACACCCCTCGTTTGTCAAGACACTCATGAGAGGAAAAGCAAACCGGTTCACAAAACACAAGACTGGGAACAAGGACACTTAACACCCAGTCCTGGCTCTCCACCAGGAGAACGAGTATAATAATGATATTTTTATTACAGCTAGTAGTACTCGGGTGCTTACCGTGTCCCGGGCACCGTTGAAGTACTTTGCAGGGATTACCACCCGCATTTACACAGCAGCCCGTGAGGTAGGTATTGGTGTCTGCCTCTTTTCCCAGATCAGGAAACTGGCGTGCGTAGGACAAAGCACTTTCCCAAGGTCAAGGGCAGCAGCCAGTGGCGAATCACAGCCAATCTCTCTTTCTCCTTATTTTTCCATAGAAGAGTTTTTGCTAGATAATTTTTCAGCTCTTTCGAATATACTGACTTGTCCTTTGCTTTTTTTTTTATCAAACTGCTTTTTCCTCCTTTGAATGAATATGTCTTTACATGTTGTTTGTGTTGAGACACACTTTATAAG
Organism: Ursus arctos; assembly: GCF_023065955.2. Classification (NCBI taxonomy): domain Eukaryota; kingdom Metazoa; phylum Chordata; class Mammalia; order Carnivora; family Ursidae; genus Ursus; species Ursus arctos. Next base: position 9,104,983 of record NW_026622986.1, read on the forward strand.
ATCACGGAGGCCAGGGCATCTCACTACCCTGGCACATTGTCTGAAATCAGGGAGATCCCGGTAACATGAACTTGTTATTAAAAATGGATAGTGGTAGATATGAACAACAATGGAAGTAAAAATGACCAAAGTTTCAAGTTCATCCCTGGTATTTATTTATTTTAATTAAACCTGCTAATACGTATGAAAGATTGACAGAATCAAACTTGATTTTTTTTTTTACTTTTTTGCCATTTGGAGGAGTAAGATAGACAGAAATTGAACAAACAAACAAACAAAAACAAACCAAAAAAACTCAAACAACAAAAACAACAAACTCTTAAAACCCAGGAAAGAAGATGAAACAGGAACGAGGGTGTGGCTTTTGAAGAAAAAGTTCTGATGCTTATAGTTATATTTGTTTCTTAAATTTGTAATGAAAATGATTTCATTTTATTTTATTCTTTTCTTTATTTTTTTCTTAAATTTCTTATTCTTTTTCTCCTTTTAGTTCCTTTTTGGGGGTGGGGTATGAAGAAAGGTGTACAAGAGATATCAAATGAAAGAGAAAGGTGCACCAAATTGAATTGAGATTGTCCGAAGGGTGACACCGCTAGACACTGGGGAGGGAAGCATGGTATGCACAGTGGCCTTGACTTGCAGCTTGGCTGAAGTGGTGCTGGCCTCCGTGGTGGCTGCCATGCAGCCTTGGCTTTGGTGTGACTGCCACTTCCTGTGCAATCGTGTTTGGTGACACCTGAGTGCCTTCAATTCTTCCACTTATTTTGTTATTTATTTGTTGATCTTCCGTTTTGTCTACTCTGTGTCTGTAAACATGTGACCTGGGGGAAGAAAAAAAGAAAAAGAACACAAGACATTGAGGGTTTCTTTTTGGGGGCACGTGCAAAATCACCTTCATGGTCAGTTTCCAACCACGGTCAGCAAAGTATCTCACGTTCATCAAGATTTTTAATTATGTACCCTGACTTGTAAATGTGCTGTATTTATTTATTTATTGGTCTTATGTGTGCATCTCTTAGACTTTTTGGAATTTCTTGAAGTCCAGGATTTCACTGTGTTGAGAACTGTTTCAATTTAGGATGTTTTCTTTTATTGATTTTCACAATCTCCAAATTTCCTTTATAGATTCATTATTTGATATTTCTTTGGAATATTCTACCAAATTTCTGATTTCCTGGTGACTGTTTCTACAGGAGCTGGAGGAGAAAAGAAGAAAATAGTTAAGTATATCTACTAACTCAAAGCGTTTACATAGGTTGCTATTCTGGGCGTTGCTAAAGGAGTTTAAATGGAAATTAAATGATGGGTGGTTGATTTGAGTCATTAAGTTGATCTGATAAACTTCACTGGTGTCGGAATCTGTGTTCACCGTTTACCCTATTAAAAAATCAGACTTTAGTCATACTAAGGCCACCACACCAGCTTGACCAATTTTTTCCCCTTAAGTCCCAGCTTCCATATTTGCCATCTGGTTGACCTGGGGCTAGTATTAAAGGCCAATCATGCCCGAGAGTAGTCAGTGCAATGAGAACAGCCCTACCATGGCTTCCCCATGGAACTAATGGCCCCTCAGGTGCCGTTGTAATTGGTGTGTCCAGGGCACAGGAGCTCATGAATGAAAAAGATTGTCATATATCCTGTAAATGGCTGAACTACAGTGGACTTTGAGCCCTGCCTGAAGGCTTAAAGAGCTTCCAATTCTTTTCAAAGGTTGTTCAGGATGCCCTTTTGTGTCTGCTCTAAAATGCATCACCTATCTTATTTCCGGCCTTCTATTAAATGGGCACAGTGCTGCTTCTGCAGTCACTGGCCCTCAGGAGAAGACTGGGCCACCCACACAGCGGACACTGTTTGCACTCATCCTTGCAACTCATTCTGTCGTGGTGGTGGTGGTGGTGGGGAGGAGGCTATTATTGCCTTAACATGAAGAGAATAGACTAAGTGCTCTCTAAGAGTACAGGTACTTTTTAATCCCATATAACATGATATATAGGGTGCAATTTTGTACAGGATTTAGTGAAGGTTTGGGGATAATGTAAGAGAAATCCAATGGAGAGGGTAGATCAGAATTGCTATTACAACCTCTGCCCTCAGGATCCAGGGCTGTCTTTGTGGGCCACCTCTCCTTGCCTGGCTCCTGCTCTGCTTCTGTGGGACAGTGGCCAATCCATGCCCACCCTTGGGAGGATTCTGCAAATATGTAATGACTGTCATGGGGCACCATCCACATCATGTCTAGGCATGAAGCTTGCATTCTCCCTGCTGCTTAGAGGTTGGTTGCCAATAGAGTTCTTCTCTGGTCCTTGCTCTAGGGCATAGTTCTCACACTTTACCCTGCATCAGAATTACCTGGGGACTTGTTAAACCACAGGTTGCTGGGACCTATCCGCAGAGTCAGAAAATCTGGGGTGGGACCTAAGAATTTATATTTTCAGCAAGTTCGCAGGTGATGTTCATGCTGTTAGTGCAATGACCACAGACCAGCTGGCACTGAAGAGAGTTATCTTGCCCAAGGTTCTGCCCTCCCCTGGGGCAGCCCACATGCAGTGACTGGTTCAGACAGGGGTATAAGGCCTGATACCCTCTCCACAATTTGGAACAACTTTGAAAGACATTCTGTCTGGCTCCAAGATGTCACAAGATCGGCTGAACTCTTCATTGTGATGGTTGCAAGTCCACTTCTCCCTCTGCTCATCCTGCTCCCTTTATACCATCATGGGTGGTGATGTGAGAGCCCTTCTCAATAAACTGCCTGCATGCCCATCTGCATTTCCAAGTTGGCATGGGGAGTGCAGTAGGGGACTGGCCTACTACAGTATATCTGCACCTTGAGAGTGAGGTCCGTGGAGAGGGATAGGTCTCTTCCCCACCTTCAGTTTAAGGCCCTCTGCTCAAACCATAACTTCAGTGCCAGGATTGGCTTCTCAGGGTGATGGACAGTGGGATCATCTTCTCTTTGGCCTTCAAAAGGCAATTTCTAGAGAACATAGAACTTCAGCACGATTTCATTTTAGGATATTAAGTCTTAAATAACACAGAGAAGAGGGCATCAGTAGGCCAATCCAAGACATATTTACAAGCTTCCTTCTAAAGGAGAGGAGGTAATGGATATTGTTCCTATAGATGTTTCCTTCATTCAACTACTTTGCATGTCTCCTGAGAACAATTAATTGAAACTCTACAAGAACAAGCGACACTCCAATTTTATACAAGACTGATACATTTTCTTCCTTCCCTCCCAAATCAAGAAATTCTTGAAGGTTCATAAAACTAAAGACAATCCTAGGACATCAGAGCAAAGACATTTTGTGCATGTAGGTCTTTACCTCTTGTCAGCCTGAAAACACACGTGTAGATTTTGAGTTATTAATATTTTGCATTTATTTTATCTAGGTTAAAAAATAACAAAAATCTTGGGTTCAGTTTCAAAAAGGCACCCGGTTACATTGTGTTTACTGTGAAGACGTTGATTAATCTCATCAGAGGTTTCTTCTGTAAGGACCTCATTGGAAAACTTCCATGAGTTCTTGGAGCAGTAGCTCTGTTTTCCTCTCATGGACTTTCCGGTAGAGCTCTGAGGGACAGCATCAGAAACACAGTTCCAAGGATGAAATTGGTTGGGAAAGAAGAGATAGGACCATGTCTCCCTGAGGCTAATTTGGGTTCCAGGCAGGTTGGACATATGGGGGGCCTCCATACCTGCAGCCTGTAGAAGTGAATGGAGAAGACTTGGCAATTGGAGAATTCCAATCCTTCTAATCTTCTTGGGTGGACACAAAGGGCCTGTGAGGTGGCAGGGACAATGTCTTCCCAGAGGAGAATGCATCCTGGGGTGCCGGGTCGGTTCCCATCCTGAGGATACTCTGGAACAGATCAGTGTGAATCAAGGTGAAGGTCACACATAGAACACAGTGGCTCTGGAGGAAATTGCTTAGGATAGTATATCTTCCAAGCCTCGTGTTCTCAATTAAGAAAAATGAGGTTTTCAACCTCTTCATATCTGCTTCACTTTATCACTGATGATCCAGGCAGCCCCACTTATAACCTCCCATCTTGGTACACTGGCCTCTCTGAGCACTCAGGGTTGGGTAGTGATGGGGGACACATGTCTCTTACTGGCCCTGTGACCTTTTCAGGTAACTCCCATTCATCCTAAATAGGGAAGATAGTGGACTTTGGGACTATTTCCCACCCACACTCACCACTTTTTTAAGACTTATAGACATCAGGCATTGGGGAGAGCTCCTAAGAGGAAAGTGGGCTCCAATAGACACCTCTCCTTTCCCTAGTAGTTTCCTAAGTGGACCTGATAGTGGGGGAGTTGGTTAGAATTGAACCTGGGCATTCATCTCCAGGGCAAAGGTTCATGACTGGGGAGCAGGGGAACCCCTGGATGTTTCCAGATCAAGTTCAACCTGATGCAAGGGTGGTTATCTATGTGTACTATTTGAAGGCCACTGGAAAAACCAGTGATTTTCTCGCCCCAACAAACTGGTGTGCTCTCTCTCTCAATATCCCCCTCCCTCTTTCCATTGTAAAGGGACGAAGGCAGTATGGCATAATGATTGGGGATGAATGTTTTAACTCAGGAAACCTGTGTTTGATTTTTACTTTACTGCTAGATCTATGTGACCTTGGGCAAGATGCTCAACTTCTCTGTGCCCAATGTCTTCATCTGAATATGGGATTACTAATTAGATCTACAGTTGGTAGAGACAATGCTATGGACTCACCAAAATCCACTAACACTTCCTATTCCTTCTTCCAGGGCACAGAGAACACTTCATCTCCTAGTCCACTTAGAAATGGGCAGGGCCACATGACTAGTTCTGGACCAGCAGGTGGAGTACCTATGATATAAGTCCGTTTGGGCTGACAAAGTGAACAGTTCCTTTCCAATTCTCTATGCTCCTCTATTTCTCTGCTGTAGCCACTACAGAAATTTTGAGATTATAAGAACACACTGGATCACTGAATCACCGCAGGGAGGGCAGTTGCTCTGGTGTGGTGCCTGCACATGTGGCAGATTTTGTGTGAAAAAGAAATGAGTTCTTGTTCTATTAAACCACTGAGGTCAGGGGTTACTTGTTACTGCAGCAGATAGTACTCTGTACTGTGTAATACATTACCTCATAGTGTTATTGCTGTCTCGTCTCTGTCTCCTTGGCATGGTGTCTCTCCTTCTATCTCAGAATTTGCTTTATTTTCATAATATCTTTAGATGTCCACTCTCCCACTGAGTTGCTGGAGGATAGAATTTATGTATTGCTACTTAGGCAGCTCCCTCCAGATCTGGCAGGAAGCCTGGCATAAGTGTAAGCTCAAAAAAAAAAAAAAGTTTGCTGAATGGGTAAAGAAAAGTCCTCCTCCCATAAAAGGGGCATAAAACCTTTAGTCCTGAACATCTGAATAGGAAATGAGTCTATCTGTCCTTCCTTCTCCCTTACTCTCTTCTCATTCTTCTCTTTGCGCACTCATGAGTGTTCTTTATGTGTTAGGTGCCCTGTATTCGATTTGGAAGATAAGTAGCCAAAGACATGCTGTCTACTTTTCAGAAGCTGATATTCTTTTTTTTTAAAGATTTTATTTATTTATTGGACAGAGATAGAGACAGCGAGCGAGAGAGGGAACACAGCAGGGGGAGTGGGAGAGGAAGAAGCAGGCTTATAGCAGAGGAGCCTGATGTGGGGCTCGATCCCATAACGCCAGGATCACGCCCTGAGCCGAAGGCAGACGCTTAACTGCTGTGCCACCCAGGTGCCCCTCAGAAGCTGATATTCTAGTAGGGAAGACAGACAAGCAAACAATTAATATGGTGTGGTCTGGCAGGACACTGTAGGAAAGGGTGGGGAAGGGCACACAATATCCAGGCTGAAGGAGCAGAGGTGTCTAAGCAGGGCTGACGATGAAGTGAGACCAAGAAGGGGCCAAGGGGTGAAGTACAGATAGCCCCATGAGAAAACCATGATTTGCTATTCCAGTCAAGAGGAACAGCATGTGCAAAGGCACAACGCAAAAGCAAAGAGCGCTTTTGAGACTGCAAATGTTTGGAAATAGTTGTAACACTGATCGATGTAAGAGAAGGGCAAGGAATAAAGCTGAAAAGTAATTCCTCAGTAGCTTCCATTGTCATGGTAGGGAGTTTGGCTTTCATCCCAAAGACGAAGATTCTCAGCAGGTAAAGTGCCTTACGTGATCTGCATGTGAGAAAGTTCCTTTGTCAACAGAGTGGAGTCAAGTCAAGGCCCCACAAGAGTGCAAGGGAGAACCAACGTAGAGGTGCATGAAGGAGAAGAGAAGCATTGATTTGAGAGATGTCAGGACATCATGGAGAAGACATGGAGAAGACAGAGGGAAAAGTGGAATCTTAAAGGATTGCCAGGTTTCTCACTTTAACAGCTGGGTAGTTTCTGGCACCATGAGTGATGTAGAAATACCCAGCGGATATAAGTGTGTGGTCTCTGTGTATTTGGGGGTACAAAATTAAGAGTTTAGTTTCAGGGTTTCAACAAGAAGTCCAGAGGAACATGAAGACATGAGGGAACCGGAGACATTTGCCATGCAATGAAGGAGGGGGAAGACCCAAAGGTGAGCAGTGCCCATTGCCTTGAGTCGGCCATATTCTCATAGCTATCCTTTGCAACTAGAATTTCTTTTTATGAACTGTGCCCTTCCTGGGAATGCCTTCCCTAGATCTCCTTAAAGAAGGAGATTTTTATAAATACATAAATACATAAAATATAAAATTCTCCATTTTATAAATACATTATTTTAGAGAGCTTATCTGCCAAATGCATTTTAGAGTGAATATCAGTCATTTTTTTTCTTCTTAATCCAAAAGCAGGAAAGAACAAATGAAGTTGCATTCATTTTTTTTTCCGGTCAGTGGCTTTAACACACTTGTGAAAAGCACACACTGTGGAAAACCTATTTGCTTTTCCAGACAGGGACAATTACCTACAATCGAATACTCTGAATACTCTGGCCAACCTGAGATTTTTATTTTAGCCCTTATGAGGAGGATTATAAATATTAAAGTTAATATTTAGCTTCCGTAATTGAAAGAACTCCAGTATAAATTTTTATGTGTGTGAATAACCACCCCATTTATTTTGTTTCTAACTCCGGCTTTTCCTATGGGGTTTTAAAGCCACCACGTGCCTTTTGCTCTTAGTGAAAGGGAGCACGTCCAGTTCAGAACACACAGGGACATACGGATTAATTTTACTCCGGAGTGATAATTGTCTGATTACACATATTTGATATAGCTCTCCCCTCAGCTTCAGACCGTAGAAACCTGCCAGGACTCACTCTGAGCATTTCTTAACTCTGACTTAAGAGATCTTGGTAACGTTGTGCCTCCTGTTACTGATTTGGGCGTCAAGTGAACGCTCAGTTCAACATTCGATGCGGTTTGCCTCTCTTTATGATTTTCCCTCTTGCCCCAACCACTGACCTTTTGTTCAAGTCGCCCTGTGTGATACGCAACTAATGAATCATCGAACTTTACATAAAAAAAAAAATAAAAATTAAAAATTAAAAAAAAATAAAAAAATAAAATGATTTTGAAAAAGTACATATCTGCTGGGCCACTTTTAATTTGGTATCTGAAATTTTTCATCATAAACATAAGTAGTTACAAAAGATGTAAATCTCCAGTCTATTATAAACGTGGGCATTGGAAAATAAGCCCCTTATAGTTCTCTTTAAATAAATCCAGTATAGGGGCTCCTGGGTGGCTCAGTCATTAAGCGTCTGCCTTCGGCTCAGGGTGTGATCCCGGCGTTCTGGGATCGAGCCCCACATCAGGCTTTTCCGCTGGGAGCCTGCTTCTTCCTCTCTCACTCCCCCTGCTTGTGTTCCCTCTCTCACTGGCTGTCTCTATCTCTGTCGAATAAATAAATAAAATCTTAAAATAAATAAATAAATAAATAAATAAATAAATAAATATCTTCTCTTGGGGCGCCTGGGTGGCTCAGTCGTTAAGTGTCTGCCTTTGGCTCAGGGTGTGATCCCAGCGTTATGGGATCGAGCCCCACATCAGACTCCTCTGCTATGAGCCTGCTTCTTCCTCTCCCACTCCCCCTGCTTGTGTTCCCTCTCTCGCTGCCTGTCTCTCTCTCTGTCAAATAAATAAATAAAATCTTTAAAAAAAAAATAAATCCATTATAATCTGAATATACAACTATTTGATACCTAACGGCAATCATTAAAAAATACGTGGCCAAGTTCTTTAGGAGTGGCAAATTTTATTTGAAATTATATTTCTATCTTATTTACTTCTCCAAATATTATCCTATTATATATTTTGCTGGAAAGGTCCTTACTGGTAACTCTCTCATACTTCTCTCACCAAATACACAAACATCAAATGAAAGTCCAAAAAGTACTTTCATTCCTTTCTTCAATAGCTATCACTATAGTTATTAGTAAGCAGTTTATGAAAATAGCATATATTTTTAGAAATAATTATTAAGCTTATTATAAATAATTATTATAATATATTACAAATATATGATGAATATAATTATAAATAATTATTTTAAAAACTTGAAAGTAAACATACAATTGAAACCACATCTCAGTGAGACGAGAGGGAAGGGAATGGGTTTGGGACCTAGATGAACAAGAGGCCCCCCCCATCACTGTGTTTTATGGCTGCGTTTTCATGTGTTAAGGAAATGCATGTCCAGTGGGATGTGGAGTGAGAGAAGGCACCTTGATAAAACGAGGAAAGAGTAAGTGTGAAAAGCAAGACGAAAGAGGAGAACCAAGAAAATGCAGGTTCTCTTACGGGCAGTTTTAGGAAGGGGCACGTGTGGGAGTTGAGAATCTGGAAATGGATTCGCTCTGTCCTCATGTAGCCCCAGGGCTGCACAGATCCAGTCTGACACTCTTGCCCTACAGAACTGCCCCACTGCAGCCAGTAGGTAACATCTCTCTGGCCATTATTCTTCCAGGGAAAGCTCTCTTTTGAAAGGCATAGTTTCAAATACTTTGGGATACTGAACATTCAGGTTTGGTGAGCATGGGAAGATTTCTTTCCTAAAAATTAATTTACAAATGCACTTTCTACTGCACAATCATACGTACGCAGTGATTCTCTCTGATTATTTGTTAAATGAATACCTATTTTGCATCAGTTACCCCAACAGAGCTCTGGATTCAACACTGGGGCAGGGATGAGGACAAGTCCTAAGGATTCTATCCTCACTCTGGTCTTGTTGTAGCAAAAGTATTTGCTGGGCGAATTGACAGGGAAAATTATATTTTAAATTATGTTAGTTTATGCCAACCTACCACCCTTTCACTTCAAAGGAAAAGACAGGCAAAATAATAAATGTGAAATTATTATTTTTTAATTTTCTTTTTTAATTGAAGTATAATTAATATACAGTACTATATTAGTTTCAGGTGTATAATATAATGATTCAACATTTCTATACACTATTCAGTGCTCAGCAAGTAAGTGTACTCTTAATCCGCTTTCTCTGTTTCACCCATCCTCCACCCAACTCCCCTTTGGCAACCACCGGTTTATTCTCCGTACCTAAGAGTCTGGTTTTTGTTTCTCTATTTCTTTTTTTTTTTTAAAGATTTTATTTATTTATTAGACAGAGATAGAGACAGCCAGCGAGAGAGGGAACACAAGCAGGGGGAGTGGGAGAGGAAGAAGCAGGCTCATAGCGGAGGAGCCTGACGTGGGGCTCGATCCCATAACGCTGGGATCACGCCCTGAGCCGAAGGCAGACGCTTAACCGCTGTGCCACCCAGGCACCCCTGTTTCTCTATTTCTTTCTGTTTGTTTGGATTCTGAAATTCCACATGAATGAAATCGTATGGCATTTGTCTTTTACAGTCCGACTTATTTCACTTAGCATAATACCTTCTAGTCCCATCCATGTTGTTGTAAATGGCAGGATCTCGTTCATTTTCACGGCTAAGTAATATCCCATCATATATATCTACCACATCTTCTTTACCCATTCATCTATCGGTGGACATTTGTGTTCCTTCCGTGGCTTGTCTATTGAAAATAATGCCACAACAAACATAAGGGTGCATTTATCTTTTCAAATTAGTGTTTTTGTTTTGGGTAAATATCCATCCAGGGTGTAACTACTGGGTTATATGGTAATTCGATTTTTAATTTTTTGAGGAACTTCCATACTGTTTCCATAGTGGCTGCCTCAGTTTGTATTCCCACCAACAGTACACGAGTGTTTGTTTTTCTCCACGTCCTCACCAACACTTGTTATTTCTTGTGTTTTTCATTTGAGCCATTCTAACAGATGTAAGGTCATATTTCATTGTGCTTTTGATTCGCCAAATGTGAAATTATTAACAAAATATTTACATAGGCTGTTATCTAAGGCCACTGGCTCATAGTCAAAGAATCATTTTGGATATAATTATTATAAATCATAAAAAATATTATGTTGACACTATACAGATTGGATATATTAACAGCTTTTGAAAGTACCCTGTCAGTTCCTTTTCGATCTGTTGTGTTTTTAAAAACTTCCCTGGGGTGCTTGGGTGTCTCAGGTGGGTAAGCATCAGTCTCTTGATTTCGGCTCAGGTCAGGATCTCAGGGTTGTGAGACGGAGCCCCTATTTGGGCTCTGCACTCAGTACAGAGTCTGCTTGAGATTCTCTCCCTCTCCCTTTGCCCCTCCCCCATGCGCACACGCGCGCGTGCCTGCGCACTCTCTCTCGTTCTCTCACTAAAATACATAAATAGGTGTTTTTTAAAAATCTGCCCTTCCCACCCTTTGTAATTAGGACAGTTTTTGTTTTTTTTCCTGAAAATCTCATTGGCCTTCAGAGTGGTTAATATGAATTTCTTGTCTGCCAAATAGGAACCATTTATTTGCATTTGCTATCAGAGTACTAGAAAGTTGGGATGTATTATCCAAGATGCAATTTTCTAGTCATATGAAGGGTTGCATAGTCTGAAAGGCAAACCCCACTATCATTCTTGCTTTTCTACCTTTCAGAGTGAAAAGCATTTTTCCAGCAGCCCTCTCTGCTACTCAAGTTCACTCACCATAATCGTGAATTAACGGAACGTGGTTTCAAGGTCAATTGATCCATCATCTAGGTTTTGGCATGAAAGTCTCTTTTCTTTCATTTCCTGGCAGAATCAAAGAGCTGGAAAGGATTCAGAGAGAGTGGAGGAGGGTGAGAGAGAGAGAGAGAGAGGGAGAGAGAGAGGGAGAGAGAGGGAGAGATGATAGTGGCATAAAACTTAAGTTGGGCATGTCAGTGTTTTCAACTAATGTATGCATTTTGGCTGCTGCTGTATTATATTTTGTCCCACTGGGGGAAATTATCTGGAGGTAGAGTTGTGTGGTTTGGCACATGTGATTTGTTACAAGTCTGACATTAAACGTACCCAATGTGTTTAGTTCCAAATTGGAATCTCCCAAAATGTTGACAATATAGGAATGCCAAGTAGCTTGTAGGATTAAGCGAAGGTTCAGAGGCATAATTAGATTTTGGCCTCTTCTATTCTTCTTTGGACTATGCTGGACTGGGAATATTAAAGTATTTTGCTACTTTTGTTTTTTAATCTTTATAGTGTGAGTCATGGTTTCTCCAGGGCCTTGGTGGGATTCCTGCCACTTTGCTCATAGCCACAACTCAAAGGAAGACTGTACATTTCTCTTGTCTGTCTGCCTAAGATTTTCACAGATCGGAGTGCAAGGTAGTGGACAAAATCTCTAACTTGGGAGTTGGAAGCCAGGATTCTCAGTTCTGTCTCCAACAAGCTAGTTTACCTTGGGCAAGTCACTTTACACCTCTGGTCCTCAACATCTTCATCTTTAAAATGAGGGGATTGGGCCTTAGGGGATCACTGAGGGCACATTAACTTTGGAGACTCTTTGGGGGAGATGCTGACAAAATATTTGGTTTGTTTTTAGAGGTGAAATAACTCTTTCTGCAATTTCAGTATGGATACACATGGCTTTGAAATCATTATAAATGCTGCTACTATGTTTTGTGCATTGCTGGAGGAAGAGTAAGTCCGTGGTTTATAATGGACAATTGAGATCTCAATACTTAGGTTATTTGTTTGCTGGGCTGCTATAACCAAGCACCAGCTGGGTGACTTAACTGAAATTTATTGTCGCACAGCTCTAGAAGCTAGAAGTCTGAGATGAAGGTCTCGGGAGGGTTGTTCCCTTCTGAGGGCTGTGCGATAAAATCTGTTCTGTGCCTCTGTCCAAGTTTCTAGTAGCTTTTGGCAATCGTTAGTGTTTGTTGGCTTGTAGAATCATCACCCCCAGTGGTGTTCTCCCTCTGTGTGTGTGTGTGTGTGTGTGTGTGTGTGTGTTCAAATTTTCCCCTTTTATAAGGAATCCAGTTATACTGGATTGAGGCCCACCCTATTCCAGTAAGATCAAATCTTAATACATCTCCAACAACGCTACTTCCAAATAAAGCCACATTCTGAAGTCCTGGAAGCTAGAACTGTAACATATGAATTTGGTGGTTGTGGGGGTACAATCTGACCCATAACGATTGAAAACCTGAGGTCCCAGGTATGACAAAATGTTCAAGTCACTGGGACCACACTGTGAGCAATTTTGCAATGGGCTTCCATGCTTGGTTCAGGAGTATTCTTTTCATCCCTGTATCCCCCTTGATTCATACCTGCAAACACGAGTCAGAGTCCGGAGTCTCCCCTTCCCCTTCTCCAACTAGTCATTCTGCCAGAAAGGACAAAAGGAGCCCAAGGAATCCACTTATCAGCTCAGTCGCCTACATACCATCCCACCGACTGTCTCTGCCACCACCAACCTCCAGCCCTGCCTCAAAGGCATTCTCTCCAGTTTCAGAACTGAAGCTCCCTCTGTGAACACGTGTGCCGATCAAAAAATAAAAGTGACGCCTGCGTGCCTAGAATTTGAGGAGGACATAGAGCAAGCCCCTGCACTCAAGGAACTTACAGTCCAGTCGGGGAGACCAGAGTTATCGGTTTTAAAAAAATGAGCAGTGCAATGCGGTGTCATAGACGCTTAGCTAAAAACCTTGGCATTTTCCCCAACCAGAGAATAAAACCGTAGCGTGTGCTTTCTGCCATGAAATTTCCAGGTAACACTTCTGAGCTTTTCTCAGTTTCGGTGCTGTTTCATAGCAGCAGAAGCAGTTGGCTTTCTTTGGGGCCTCATATTTTTCCTATTATACTTAGTGCATTAGTAACGCACACCTCATACCACCTCCTGTGTGTGTGCCCATGACCAAACTCTCTGGAGCTGCTATGTGGTATATTCCTCCAGCTCTTGCACCATTATAGAAAATACATTAAAGGCAGATTTTGAGCACACTTCTGGTCTTGAATTGGATGTCATGATTCTGCAGAGTTGATATATATATATATATATATATATATATATATATATATATATATGTCTTTACTGTGGGAATATCAACAAGAACTGTTGTTTGCTTATAACTTTTTACTAAAGCATGATATGTATCTGGAAAAGCACACACATCACAAGCTCAATGAATAGGCACAAACTGAACACATCCGTGAAATCAGAATTCAGAATAAGAAACAGAATACTCTTTGGTGTCGTCTTCTAATCACTCCTCCCAAAAGACTGACCATCATCCTACCTGTTCGCACCTGTTTTATAAATGGACTCAGGGTGGAGAATACGCTCTTATGTCTGCCTTCATTTGTTCAATAGTGTGACTGGGAGTTTCACTCATATTGCTGAGAATAGCTGTATAGTATTCTTTCTCGTTATTGTATAGTATTCTGTTGTGTGTGTATAATACAAGCACCCATCCATTCTACTGGTGTTGGGCACTTAGGTGGTTTTGTTTTTAGCTCCAATGAACAATGCTGCTCTAAAAGTCCAGGGACGTATTTTTGGGCGTGCGATTCACACATTTCTGTTGCCCATCGAAGGTAAGCCTGTGTTAGCTTTAGGAGATGATGCCAAATGGTTTTCCCGAATGGTTGCACCAATTAACACTCTTAGCAGCAGCGTGGGGATGTCCAGCTGCTCCTCATTCTTGTTAATATTTAACCATCTTTACTGGAATTTTAGCTGCCTTGGTGGTGCACAGCAGAACCGAATATTGTCTTCAATTTGTATTTCCTTGATGATTAATAAAGTTAAGCATCTTTTAAATTTTTTTAAAAAAGATTTATTTATTTATTTGAGAGAGAGAGAGAGAGCAGGGGGAGGAGCAGAGATCGATGGAGAGGGAGAGAGAACCTCAAGCAAACAGACTCCCCACGGAGCACGGACCCATGAGATCATGACCTGAGCCGAAGCCAAGAGTAGGTTGCTCAACCGACTGAGCCACCCAGGTGCCCCGCACTAGCCATGTGGACTTTCTCACTTAGGAGGTACCTTTTTCAAGTTTTTGTCCATTTTTCTACAGGCTAACTTTTAAAAAATTGATTTTTAGGAGAGCTTCATATATTTTCGGTATGAGTCCTTTGTCAGATATATTTATATCTATATATTTATATACATCTGATATATCACATATATATATTAGTTAGTATCTTCTCTAATCTGTGGGTTGCCCTTTTCACTCTCTTAATGGTGTCTTTTGAAAAACAAAAGTTCTCAGTTTTAATATAATCCAATTTCCTGCATTTTTCTTCTATGAATAGTGTTTTTATGTCCTATTTAAGATGCCTTTGTCAATCCCAAGTTCATAAGATGCTTTCTTACGTTTTCCTCTTTTATTATTTTACCTTCCACCTTGACATCTACTACCATCTGGAATTCATTTTCGTGTGTGTGTGATGTAATGTCAAGATACCTTCTTTCCCCAAAGAATACCCAACTGATCTGCGTCATTATTTATTGTTCGATCCTTTTTCGATGAAATGGTAGTATCGCCTTCGTCAGAATTAGGAGCTGGCGTGTCTCTGACCTCCAAATTTGTCAGTTGGTCAGTTTGTCTATCCTCATGCTAAAACTCACTGTCATAATTTCTATTGCTTTAAAACAGTGTTTGTTATCTGGTGGTTTAAGAGCTCCAGCTTTTTTTTCTCCTTCAAGATGTGGGCTTTTTTTTTTTTTTTAACAAAGAAACAATGTTTGGACTTCATGGGGCCTATTAAGGACATAGTGTTATTGTGTGACATCTAAAATGATCACGTTGGATTGAATGTAGACCCTGGGTGGATAGCTAGGCTCATATTATTGGTCAACCAAAATGCTTTCCCTCATGGAGCTCTTACATTACAGTCACTGAATTTATGCTTCACCAGAAACACCCAGCACCCATACCATAGCCCTTTGGGACTGTTTGTGAAGACGGCCCTAGACATTAAAGCTGTGGGTGCTGAGATTTGCACACGTCAGAGAATCAGCTTGGTGATATCACCAGCAGCAAGCTCTACTGCGGTGTAGGCCTCTTCTTAAAGCAAATCACCATAGGCCAAGCAGTGATTCCACGTGCACTCCTGCCCTTTTCTGATTGGGTGCAGGTAGAACCTATAAACACCCTGAAAAGGCAGAAAAAAAGAAAAAAAGCAGCCCCTGCCTGAGGCCCCGTGAAACAAATAACGTGACCAGGGTCTAAGAGGCCCCATGAGGGCTACCGGTAACGATGTCCCGGCACAGGTGGACCAGGCCTGGGTGCACACTCTACTCTCCTCTGGCTGGGTTTCCTTCTGGAAATGTCCTGTAATGAATTTCCCAGCTGTCATTTCATTTAAGTAGATTCCTCAAACATAAATAATTCCTTGGCTGGAAAGAAGTCGCTTCGTGGGGCCTGGGAGCAGAGTGCTGGAAGACGCATCAGCGCAGAACTACTCTAAAGGACCAGCAAGGTCCTATTAATGGGTATGTGGAATCACAAGGCTGCCCTTGAACTTCTTGGCTTGAACAAGGCCCTCCTTTTGCCCTACATCTTATACCATTTACGCTTAAGGGGGTATATTTTTTTTCTGGGGTCAATGAAATTACTTTCTCTTCATCCTGCGGAAACCCCCAGATGCTTCATTGTGTTAATTCTTGGCTTGTTGCTTGATTGCTGGCTTCCACTAGGAATGCAAGTTACGTGAGTATGGACACCTTATGTCACTCCATTCCTATTACGAAGGAACAAATGAATAAATGAATGCATGAGTGAGTGAATGAGTACCAGAATAATGAGTAGATAAGGAAGGGTACTGTTAGGAGGGAGAATGATGAAACAAAGAACTGAAGAATGATACTGAAGCTATTATGGAACTAGAGAACCCAAAGGAGCTAGTCTCAGCTGAGGAGCGCCTACAGCTATAAGCAAAAGTTTTGTGGAAATGGGTCCTGGATGGTTTGCTCCTTCATGCTGTCGCAGTAACCTCAGACTCCAGGAAGTGTAGGCACGGTAGGGATATGGGGCTGTTTGGAGATGATAGAGCACATTTTTTTCTTTGTTTGAGCCTACCTGTAATGCTTGCCTTGACAGTTCTCGTTCAAATCTCCCCAGGTTCTTCTATCCCACAGCATTTCTGGCTGGAAGTAGAAAGCTCCTTTTGCCAACCTAAGAAGCAGAGTGGTAAATTAGCCACCAAACTTGATATCCATAAGATTGCTGGAGTTCAGGACAAACATATTGTAAGCTGTTCTCCCCAAATTAAACAAAAACTTCCCCTCAGTGTTTTAGCTACTAGAGCAAAAGTTATTATTAAAAAGTCCATCATTGGGACGCCTGGGTGGCTTAGTCGGTTAAGCATCCGACTCTTGATTTCAGCTCAGGTCATCACCTAAGTGTCATGAGATTGAACCCCGGGTCAGGCTCTGCACTGGGCATGGACCTTGCTTAAGATTTTCTCTCTTCCTCTGCCCCTTTCCCTGCTCACTCTTGCTCTAAATAAAGAAGCAATAAATAAATAAATAAATAAATAAATAAATAAATAAATAAAAACTAGAAAGTCTCTCTTTTGGCATATGTTTCAGCTTTCCATTTAGAAATGAAACATCTCTGCATTCAAATTTTGGGTGGAAAATTCTTTTTTCATAAAAAAAAAAAAAGAAAAGCAAAATGGCTTTCCACAGGCCGAGGCTTGAAATTCACCACACCTGTATTTTTTCAGAGAACTCCCTGGGCCAGGGTTCCCATCCCAACCAGAGAGACTTCAGGGAGGGTCCTTGGCACAGAAGCAGCCTCCACTATCCTGCTGAATTCTTGTTTACCTGCCTGAATGAGGTTGCCCCATGCTCCTACCTCCAAGAAAGTGGATCTTTGCTCATCCAAAGCCAAGATGGTGGCTTGTATTTGAGAAGATTGTCGAGGATTCTGCAGGAACGATCTAGACTCCCACCTCCTTTGTCTGCCGGGACAGATGGGGTGGGGCACTGTTTCCCTTTCTTCCTGATCTGTGCTCCCTAACTTGAGATTCTTTTTTTTTTTTTTAATATTTTTTATTTATTTGTTCGACAGAGATAGAGACAGCCAGCGAGAGAGGGAACACACGTAGGGGGAGTGGGAGAGGAAGAAGCAGGCTCATAGCGGAGGAGCCTGATGTGGGGCTCGATCCCAGAACACTGGGATCACGCCCTGAGCCGAAGGCAGACGCTTAACCGCTGTGCCACCCAGGCGCCCCCCAACTTGAGATTCTTTGATCCCAAATAAATACTTGTTGGCCTCTCCTTGTGGCTGTTTACTTTCATGGTGACGCTGCTAATTCAGGAGCACTTACCAAGTTCCTACTGTGTCTCAGGCAGGAGTAAAGCCTGGGAACCCAAAATGCTGCAGATGGGGCCTTTGGAGTGTTAGCATCCCCGTGGTAAGGGGTAGGACAGAGGCTCGCACAGGCAGATCCTGGAGGAGGTATCCTCACCCTTGCCTTCTTCGTATTTTGCAAACAAAGTTGGTTTTCCTTTGCAACATTCCCAGGCTTCCCACGTCCCTCGGTTTCATTGTTTCCTGTTTTATTTCACCCTTAGGAAGGGTGGGGTGCCATTTATCAACAGGCTGCAATGATCTGATCACTTCCTTCTGTAATAAAGAAAGCCAGCTCTAGTGCATCCCTACCTCATGGGCCCATCTCAGGAGCAAATGAGATAGTTTGTGGGAGGGCACTCGCTGAAGCCTGTAAAGACCCATTGTGCTCAAAATCAATCCCAGGATTCCGCTGCGAAAACACCATCTAGGCAAGTTCATTACCTCCTGGCAGGAGGAGCCTTTGAGAAAAACCCATCACAAAAGTGGGCATTTACCTTCTGCAAACGTGGGCATGTAGCTGGGAGAGGCCAAGGGCCTTGGGGAGATGTCTTCCTGGATTCATTTCCGTTTGGGCTTATTTTGCTTCAGAAGTAAGTTCTTGCTAAGTTGAAGGGACTCTCCACAGTGGCCAGAAATGAAGACAGCACCTTTGTACGAGGCTACTTCCTGTCATCACCTCACCGCTGAATCTACCCCCTCCCCCACGCTATGACCCACCATGCACTTCTTGCCACGACATTCCCAATTTGTGGCCTTCTGCTCTCACGTTGAGTGTTTCCCTGAAGGCGTGAGCAAGCACTGTTGTGACACCAGGGAGTTAACAAGGGCTTCAGCGATGGCCCACCCAGGCCAAATGGTGGTCCTAAATGCTGACCTGAGGACCGATCCTCTGAACTAGAATGTTCACCCCGGTTGACTTTTGCCTAGATCTGTTTTCTCCGGAAATGATTATGAAGGGTCATGGCCACTATACTACCCTCCCGAGCTAATCTTATCGAGTCTGTTCTGGATCAGATGCTAAGCATTTTAAATATTCATATTGTTTTTTCGTAAACGCATTTCAGTGTTGTTAAGGTTTCTGGACACTTAATTTTGCTCCAAGTCGGATCCCCCCCCACGGGGACTGGTTGCTACGCAGCAGGGATAATAGGATACCTCACACAGTGGCAGGGCAGGCTTTGGCATTTATTTTTCTCAGAGGGAGTTCAAACCCCAACTCCTGGATCCTGGGAAACTCTGACCATTGAAGTTAATCCACAGCTTGACACAATAGGAGGTAACTGAATTCTTTTACAGCCGCACTCAGAAAGCACCTCGCTATTTGCATTATTAATTCATGGGACGCTTTTTACAGATTAAAGTTCATTTTCCATTATTGAAAGCCAGTCTGATCCCCAAATTATTCATAACCTCTGCTTGGTGGGCATATAAGTCTCTTAAAAATCAAGTTAAGCTTATCTTAACATTCTTTAGGCAGAAAGTAACGTGGAATAAATCAGTTGTGCTTATAGCTTGAGGTCTGTGTTTCTGCAACTTGAAAGTATCTTTCTGCCTGATCCTTCCCTTCCCTTCCCTTCCCTTCCCTTCCCTTCCCTTCCCTCCTCCCTTCCTTCCTCCCTTCCTTCCTTCCTTCCTTCCTTCCTTTCTTTCTTTCTTTCTTTCTTTCTTTCTTTCTTTCTTTCTTTCTTCTTTCAAGACAAATGAAGCAATATATTTCTGCTTGGGCACAGGGCTTGGGTACCCTAGACGTGGTGGGGTAGTGAAGGCTCTGGAACTGTTCAGCTATACAAGGTGCTTGGGGAAGAATGGACTTCCAATTTCTCTTGGTGACTTTCAACAGAGGTGCCAACTTTCTGAGCATGTGCACCCCTTTTAAAAGTAGAAAGGAAAATTTGCACGCATCTCATCTTCTAAAGTTGTTCTCATAAACCACCTTTGATTGGGAAATTCGTATGTTAACTTGGATCCCAAGACCCCTGGTCATAGATGTCTTGCGCTCTGGGGTCCCGTGTCTTTGGTTAGGAAATCCAGGGTAGGAGATAAGGAAACCGAGTGCCTTCTGGTGTTGCCAACTCTGTGTAGGTGGCCAGGAAGGATTTCGCAGGAGGTCTGCTCTGACTTCTTCATGGCCTGAAGGATACATACCCTCCGGAGAGCGGTGAACCGGGCCGAGAAAGGGCCTCTTTCCCTGCCTGAAATTTCCCTTCGAAAGCCCCTGGGTCCTTGCAGCCGTGGGTGGCGTTCTCGGGGGATGCACAGATACGCATACACATGATTCATGTCCGGAGTGGGTGGCCCCTGAACGCCTTTTGCAGAAGACTTGCGATTGTTTTAAAGCTTCTTAAGTGAGCCGCACGGAGCTCTCAGGAGGCCTATGAGGAGTTTACTCTTTCAAACCTCCGCCAGCCCGGGCTGCACGACCCAAGGTGAAGCCGAGGTTAGGTTGCTCTGGCGTGCTTCTCCGCAGCAGGGAAAATGATCGGTTTTTCAAATGTACACCTCCCTGTGGCCTTCTGGAAGGCTCTTTGTAGTCACTGGAGCCAACGTTCCAAAGGGAAGCACTAGCCGGCGTCCAGCAAGGGTGACGGTGGCGGGGAGGAGAGGTGGCCGGTGTCATTCTCCTCCTCCTTGTCCTCGGATCACTCAGCATCTGGACCCTTTGGACGCGCTCTCTTCTTCCTTTCGTGGTATCCGTTAAGAGGTCACTGAGCTTTCCCTCTGTGGCTGGGCCCACCTACGTGGGGCCCGGAGGCAGACTCCCCCAGAGACCCATCGGAGGGTGGATGAGTGGGGAGTGTCTTTGGCAATGTTCTCCGTGGTTCTGTCGGTTCTCCAAGCGCAGGAAGGGCAGGGCAGTTCCTCTGCGAGCAGAACGTGTGCCAGATGCGGGGGCCGGGCGTTCGTCCTGGGAAAGGAGCCTGGCCAGCCGGGTCTGAGGGTGTGCGGCCCCAGCCCAACAGAGGCTCCCCGGCTGGAAGGGAGCAGACCCCGCGGGGCGCAGCCGCGCCCGCAGCCCCGAGCATCCCTCATTAGGTAAAACCAGCTACTGCCATCGCTCACCTCCGCTTCCTGTTTTGAAGCGGCCACAGAATGGACCCTCTGTGGTGCATTTGTTGGACTCAGAAATAGAATTCTGCTGTGTGGCTCCCAGAGTGGAAAGATAGAATTCAGACTGTCAGAAACTGTCAGTGTGTTCGGGCCGCAGGAAATTAGACTCAAAACACACCCACACCTCTTTCAAGTTAGGTGTAGGCCTCATTGTAAATAAACGATCAGAGAGACTTGACAATCGCAAGTGGCTGGCGAGGTAAGGGAGGGACCTCCCAGGAGCTGGGCCTCGGCTAACTCTGGGCCGAAGAGAGAATTTCTCAGAGGCACCAACTCCCGCAAGCCAGCTTTCTCTAAGTGGGAAATTGAGCATCTCGGGAGAAGAAATAAATTGGCTTTGGCACCACACCTTGACTTTTTCTACCTGGGCTGTAGAAAAAGTCCCAGCAAATGGGCCAAAGATGACAGAGGAAAATGGAATGGAGGAAAATAAAAGCCTTGGAAATGCAGAGCTGGCAGTCTGGCCCCAGACACTGGATAACTTCACAATCGTAACATCCCTATCGATAGAGTGACAAAGTCATTCTATCCCATTTTATGTGCATGCTTGCCCTTATAATCTGATTCGGGGTAAGAAGTGGCTTGGAAGGAGACTCGAGTAGTAACGGTGACATCTGCAGCTGGTGTTAGACGCCAACGTGCTTTAATCACCACAGAGCCATTCAGGTCTGAAGGCAGAGGGAGGAGACAGATTGGCGTCCTGCATCTACAATTCTTGCAATATCAGAGACATGCAGCATTCTAAGTAGGATCGTAAGAGATGCCAAGAATCTGGACATTCATCAGTCTCCGGCAAGTAGGGTGAGCTAAGAGGCACTAGCCTCCGCCCATGAGTTTAGCAGACCGGCCTTTCTTTTTGCCACCATCATCGCTCATCCTTCCAAGTCACAGATCCAATATTGCATCGTCTGAGAAGGCTTTCCCTCCTCAGTTCTCCTGTGTCATTCAGTGAATGTTACAACAGAAGTAGAAATTTGATCACATTAGAGTTAATGGCATCCACACCGGCCCCTCCTAGACTGGAAGCTCTGGAAGGCAAAGGGCCCAGGTCCTCTTAGTGCCAAGCCTAGCAGGTGAATTCCACGTAAGTCCTTGCACTCAAAAAGCGTACACACTACTTGGGGAGTCAAGCATCAACCAAAAAAAAAGATAAACGATAATATAACATGAATAAGCCCCACTGGCCTCCAAACTGTGTGCATCCTGCCCAGACATTGGTATCTGAGAGCAGTGATACAAAAGCAGGGCTACCCAGACTCTATTGGCACCCGTGTGGCTTTCTTTATCCTATCAGGTCAGCAGCTGGAAGACAGCGCCAGCACCATATGCAGCCTTTCGCAAGTTCATGAAACTTGGCTGAACGTCAGCTACATGCTAGGCAGCATGTTAGGCTCTGGGGAGCCCCAAAAAGCTAGTCCCTACCTTCAAGAAGCTTCTAATCTACTGAGGTTCCAGTGATGGACACGGAATTACATTAATCAAATAATCTTGCAAATAAATATATAACGAAGACCGGTATTAGCGCCTTGAAGGAGAGCGCCAGGCATGGAGAGCATGGAACCCTCTGGGGGAGGGGGGAGGAAGCTGCAGGTATGCACACAGGGGAATCAGGACACCATGTGAAGCCCAGATACAGGGGACTGTTTAGGAAGAAGAAGAAAAACCCAATCTTAACGATTGTACTTGGCTGGCTACTGAGGTCCTTTGTCATCAAAGTGTTTAATGTATTAAGTTTGGCTTTACGACATGATCCTTTCCTACAAGGTGGTCCTAGAGATGCACGGGATGAGTAGATTTTCATGAGCATAAATCTTGGTTGGCAATATTTATATTGAATCGTATTTTCCAATAATAATCAATATTTTAAATGCAATGTGCTATGTTCACAATCTCCCTTCCAACCCCAACACATACAAAACTGGCAAACCCCAGGGAGTAATCTTATACAATAACATGAGGTGTTTTCCCCAGCATTCTATATAGATGGGCCAGTTTTGAATTAAAAATGTGTTCTTCTGGGGCGCCTGGGTGGCACAGCGGTTAAGCATCTGCCTTCGGCTCAGGGCGTGATCCCAGGGTCCTGGGATCGAGCCCCGCATGGGGCTCCTCCCCTGGGAGCCTGCTTCTTCCTCTCCCACTCCCCCTGCTGTGTTCCCTCTCTCGCTGGCTGTCTCTATCTCTGTCGAAAAAATAAATAAAATCTTTAAAAAAAAATGTGTTCTTCTTTTTTTTACTCTTGAACATGACTCCATGCTCACAAGCCACGTCTTTCTTTTCCTTCTCCTCAATACTTACCAAATATGAAAGACTAACTGGAAAGCCAGAAATCATTCCTTTTCATTGCTCAAGTAATATTCACCTCACTACATCCAATACACTTGTTTGGAAGTGAAAATGATGTCGTTAGTCTTAAAGTTTAATGAGCTCAGAACTTGAACCAAAACAACTTCTGGATGATGAAATAAAAACTCGAAGTCATGGCTTGAACAATTCCAACAAACCTTAATCTACTATACTAGTGCTGTATTTATCCTACTATTTTATTATTATGTTATTATGATAGTTATTACCATAGTAAGTATGAGCAAAAGTGTTGACAAAATGTTGTTGAACATGGATCTTTTTTTTCCTTCAAAGGTGAAGGTATGGAATTATTATTATTATTTTTGAGAGAGTGAGAGAGAGAGCGAGGATGGTGGGGGGCAGAGGAAGAGGGAGAAAGAGAATCTTAAGCAGGCTCCACGCCCAGCCTGGAGCCCAACATGGGGCTCGATCTCATGACCCTGAGATCATGACCTGAGCTGAAATCAAGAATCAGAGGCTTAACTGACTGAGCCACCCAAGCACCCCCAAGGTATGAAATTAGTAAAGGAGTTGAATTTGTTTTACATTTGTCTGGTAAGGTATTCCCCTAAATCTAACATAACCCAACCTAATCTAATCTAATTTGAATTTTTTTTTTTTTTTACTTTTGGGCAGCTGTTTATTTTTGAATATGAAGTAGGGATGTAGTATCCTAATTAGAAATATGAAAAAATTGCTGAGAAGATCTCAGAGAACAAAAAGAAAGAAGAAGAATCATTCTTTTTCCCCAAGCAGAGAGCTGTTTTTGTGTTTTGGTATTTTCATAAGGACCTGAGGGATGTGGTACAAATGAAATGTTTCTAAACAGCACAAAATTATAAAGACATAAAGATGAGTTAGTTGAATTCTCTAATTTTATAGCAATTTGGGTCCTGAGGGATTTTGCCTCATCCAGAGTCACGTGGCTGGTTTGCAACAAAACCAGGACCAGAACTCAGGCCTCCCAACTTTTAGTCCAGTGACTGTACTTCTTCCTGGAAGATTGGATCACTTAGTCATTCTAACCTGCAATATAAATAAGGAAAATATTCTGATAACAATAAAACTGGAACTTTCGTTTTAGGAGCCCATTTAATATTGTGCTTTTGTGCCCCTACTCCGTTACTCTAATTCCTCTTTTCCTACCTGCTTGATCTTCTTAGAGCTGTGTGTGTGTGTGTGTGTGTGTGTGTGTGTGTGTGTGTGTGTGTTCCTTCTTTAAAAAGCATTCTAGGAGGACAAGAACCACTCTGAATGACTTCTTCATCACCTCCAATCTTCAGCTATTATTCCATAGACAGTTGAAAAATGTTAAATAAATGCATTTTATAACCTGCTTTGCAGGGCCCTGTGCTGAGCATTGCAGAAGCTACAGTGATAAGCAGGATGCTGCTTTCAAGGAATTTGCAACTTTGTTGGGAATCTGACACTTTTGAAAACAACTTCTCCAAAGCGGATTCTGATGAGCGTCATTGTAGAAGCAGAAACTAAATGCTATGAGAGGTTCAAAGAGCGGAAAGACGATGTTTGTGAAGACAGGGCTGGGGATGGAGTGAAAAGGGGTTCACAAAGGCGGTTGCCTTTGACATGACCTTTGAGGCTGGGTATGATTCCAATGGTTGTAAATGAAGAGAGGGGTTTGGGACGCGGGAGGGAGCCTGGGACAGATGATACCACTTGTCATTACAGACCTCCGAGGCTTAGGTCTGTCTCGAACTCGTGTCCTGTGGTAGGCAGTGAACACACGTGTGCTGACTGACTGACACTCTGTACCAGGGGCCCTGTCATCCATTTCCGCCTTTGGTATGGAAGGCCCGCAAGTGCTCTGCGGCTCTGAAAGACGAGGCCACGGGGCACAAATGTTAACGTTCGTTTATGTTCAAGTCCTCACTGCCATGCTTTGCCTCTGCAATGTATTTGCGTGTCTGACCCAAAGATCCTTGTCCTTATTCCCTCTTTCAACTTCTGGCCCATGTCAGTTGTCAGTTTAGAATGATGGTCGAGCCCCATTTGCACAAAAGCTAAACCCAGATCTTAAAGATTTGAGCACAGTCCTTTCCAGGGCTGGAGGTTCCTCCTGCCAGCACCTGTCAATGGCTGCAGAGCCCTCAGGTTTGATCAGAGCGTTCATGGAAGCAGCCTGAGCCTCTGCCTGGCATCTCTGCAGCGGAACAGCCAGGTTGTTTTCCTAACCTGGATGTGCTGTGCCTGCGGCAGCTTTGTCTCCTGGCCTTTCCCCAGGAGTCTGCCCCAGGACCTATTAGGCCAGCGTCTCCTCAGTCTGAGTATCTGACCCTTCCTCGAGCAGAACGGGCAGTTGAGGTTCTTTCCCTGAAATGGCCAGGCACCCTGATCTCAGAGGGGGAGAGCACAGACACTGTCTAGACCAGAGCTGTACAACCACAGCACGGAAATTTGCTGGCCAGGCCTGCCAGCTGTGATCAACGCTATGAGAAACTAGAACTACCAGCAAAAGAGCACGTATGCTTAAACATCACCCAGCTGAACAATTAGAAAGGAGCCATGGTTTTCCCCAAAGGCACACTCATCCCACACAGAGTGATTCTGGCCTGGGGTAGAATAGAGCGGACTTCCAGGCTCACAGGCGGGGATGGCCATACCACGTCCGCCCTGACATACGTGGGCCCACACGGGTGAGGCAGCTTGTGACTTCATCAGCCAGGCATTTCCCTGTGGAATGAAGCGTGAGAAAGGCTGCTTTGGTGCATACCACGACTTGAGGGAGGTCCTGATGGATTGAGCACAGGCTGGGGAGCCATGTGTGTACGTTTGCAATGACCGTGCCGGTGACTTTCCACTGAACACCTTCCAAAGAAGGTCAGCCATACCTTGTTGAGCTAGGATCTGGCAGGGTGGCCTCATTCACTTACCCAACCATTCTTCTTTAAACCCTATGCTAGGGGCGAGGAGTACCACAGGGAAAGAGACCCTACGAGCCTTTGGGATCTCGTAGTCTGATAGGGTTCCATGTGCTATCATCAGTGGCCCGAACTTTGGACGCCATGGGAATACAGGAGGTAAAAGATAGCATTGCAATTTATAGATGACTTCATCAACATCTGCTTGGAGACAATACAAAGTAGATCCTGAAGCCTTTGTTCACTGGGACTTTGGTAGCGGATTGTGTCTTTACCAGAGTAATGATGTGGCCTTAAATGTTTTCGGGTGCTGCTCTCCCCACATCGGAGGGGGTCAGTCTTCTGTGGAGACCCCTGGGTTGGGTGTCAGGAGAACTGCCCTGTCACTGGCTTATCAACCAGGCAGAGATACTATCTATCTGAGTCTCAGTTTCTCCATCAGTAAGAACAGATAATAACGTACTGTCCCTTTCCTCTTCACTGAGCCTCTGTGCTAAGTGAGTCCACATATGGTTTTTTGAGAAGGCACAGGAGCTGCTGTCACAAATTGCCACAAATTTGGCATCTCACAGCCACAGAAATCCATCCTTTCACAGTTCTAGAAGGCAATAGTCTGAAACCAAGGTGTTGGCAGAGTTGGTTCTTCCCAGAGGCTCGGTGGGAGAATCCATCCCAGATGCCCTCTAGCCTCTGGTAGCTGCTGGAAACCTCTGGTGGCCCCTGGCCTGAAGCTGCATAACATCCTGCTGAGTCTCTGCTCTGCTTTCACATGGTCTTGGGCCCTCGGGTCTCTGTGCCGGAGCCTTGTCCGTGTCTTAGAATGACACTCGTCATTTGATCTGAGGCTTACCCTAATCCAGCACGATCTCCTCTCCAGATGCTTACATTAATCATATCCACAAAGACCCCTATCCTGAGTCAGGTCACTTCCTGAGGTTCCGGTTGGACATATCTTTTGGGGGCTGCATTTCCACTCCACGACAGTCAGTTATCGTTCTTAGGTGATCTTCAAGAGTTTACGTCGTAGTCCCATCTGGAGCACTAGTGGTTGCTGAGTATTTTGAAAATGCAAAAACAGTTGCTACAACTCTGAGATCAGCTCTTAGATTTAAAGGAGTTCAATTGATAGATGAACCCCCCACTCCTGGCATTTGGTTCACACCTTGAGGAGCTGGCTAAAGGAAGCACTTTTTCTTCCTTCCCTCCCTCTTTCTGTCTCTTGCCAAGTGACCTATAAAGAGGAACGAACTTGGTCAGATCCATGTTGGCTCTAGACCTCTCTCCCTGCAGAAGAGATTGGTGGTTCTAAGCCAGTAACCTTAGATTCCTTGTGGCTAAATTGGACGTGACCGTAAAAACTTGACATGGTCGTAAGTAAACTACACTTTTTTCTTACTGGTCTAAAAGGTTATAGGTTTATAGAGAGGTTTAGAGATGTAAATACTGAAATAGCAAAAAATGACAACACAAGTGTGACTCTAGTAACTTCACTTGTCTTTACAGTATCCCGTGTTAGATGGTGATTATCACGGGGAAGAATTTCACTTCAGAACTACACAGATGTTTCCCAAACCCCACCCGGCATAAATGGAGAGTAGGCACATTTCTAGGGCACATCAGACTAAAGGAAGGAGGCTGCCTTCAGCCAGAGCCACTGAGGGAGGAGCAGCCTCTCATCAGTCATGTGGCTCACTTGCCGTGGCCCCTGGTCAGTGCCCTGCCATGGAGAGCCGTGCGGGACAGACCAGAATGACCATGGATTTGCCATCGGTGTAGGTGGACCAGATTTGCAGTGTCTCACGTAGTGGTGTGACCTCAAGAAATGGAAACCGTCTTACTGTTTACCAATAAAACTGCATCCAGAGTATGTAGGTCCTTTAGAGATCTTTCTAGTTCCTAAATCTTCTTATGAAATGGGTCAGAAGTCAGTCAAGTAGATTAGACTAGTTCAGAGGAACACAAATCTTTCAACTGGTAGGGATTAAGAAGGACAGGAGCTGAGACTAGTTGAAGGGGTAGGAAAAGGAAGGGTTTCAGCTCAGGTCAGGTGTGAACTTCGTTCAAATACACTTTTCGAGACTCAGTTTCTCTGTTGATTAAATTAGGACCTTAATATCTGCCCTGACTGTCCAATGGTTTCTTTCTTAAGACTTAAAGACTTTCTTGAGACTTAACATGGAAGTTATTGCATAAAAGTTAGAATTATATTATTAGAGGTGCACAGAGCTTAAGGAGGTATTTTCAGGGTCACGCAGGTTGATCCTTGAGTGCCTCTCTTCCTTCACCCTAGTTCTTAGCAAGTATTTTGTGGCATCTATTTTTTTTTTTAATGATTTTTTATTATATTATGTTAGTCACCATACAGTACATCCCCGGTTTCCGATGTAAGGCTCGATGATTCATTAGTTGTGTATAACACCCAGTGCACCATGCAATACGTGCCCTCCTTACTACCCATCACCGGTCTATCCCATTCCCCCACCCCCCTCCCCTCTGAAGTCCTCAGTTTGTTTCTCATAGTCCATAGTCTCTCATGTTTCATTCCCCCTTCTGATTACCCCCCCTTTCTTTATCCCTTTCTTCCCCTACTGATCATCCTAGTTCTTATGTTCCATAGATGAGAGAAATCATATGATAGTTGTCTTTCTCTGCTTGACTTATCTCACTTAGCATTATCTCCTCCAGTGCTGTCCATGTTGTAGCAAATGTTGAGAACTCGTTCTTTCTGATAGCTGAGTAATATTCCATTGTATATATGGACCACAACTTCTTAATCCAGTGTGGCATCTATTTTTAACAACATGACAAGCCCTTGAAGCCTCCACCAGTGTTCTGGGCATCATGGGGAGCTGGTAATTTGGGCAGAGATCGGCAGAGGCAGGGTCAAACACATGATTCCAGAGCTATCAAATCTTTTCTGTCCATGATAGCACCTGGCTTAGTACCTTGTCAACACAATATTTAGGATTCTAGAGCCGGAGGGATGTCAGTGATGACATGACCCTGTGATGGGCCAACTACACCATGGTGGAAAGGAAAGGGGGACTAGGCAGTTTCTGTCCCTTCTGTCTTGGTGTGGCTCCGCTCCTGTTTGCTTTGACTTGAATGTTTCCATAACAACAACAACGACAACAACAAAGGAGAAGGTGAAATTCTTTCCAAAGTCTCTGCATCTTTCATCCCCAATCTTCCTCCCAAAACTGAACCTCAGCCACTTTTGGTCACATCCCGGACCAGTCACTGATTACTGTGGGGTCTGAACTGGGTCACTGACCACTCCCGAAGCTGTTTGCCAGGTTTGCCTGGGACACTACAAAAGAGAGGCCTCTCACCCTCATCCTCAAAAGTTTTGTTTTTGTTAGAAGGGCAGGAAGGGTATCGTTGAGAGAAAAAAGGGCAGCTCTGTGTATTTGGAGTAAAAATAGAGTAAGGGGATGAATTGCTTTGCAGCCCATAGGGCAAGATATGCACATTTCTTTATTGTCTTAAATTAAATCATTCTGTCTCCAACCACCAGACTGGCAAGCCTTCCAATCTCAGTCGTTTTTGTGAGTCTTTTTCCATCATTTGGAAGCAGATGAGAACTCCAAATATTACATGCTCCAGGAAAATCAGGTAGGATCATCTAGCTTTCTGACTGATAGTTGCACCTGAGATCCTCAGTTCTCCTTCCAAAGCGGCATCTCTGCTGGTGGCATCCACTTCCATCACACTGAGCCGGACCCCTGCTTGGTCTCCTTCCCCCATCAGAATAATGCCCTATCTCTGCCATGTGTTAAAACCCAGAGTGGCCGTGCCCCTCCTCCTCTGGGACGATCTAGCTTGTCCCACGTCGAGGTGACACCTCAAGGGACTGGGGTGTGGAAATTGAGCCCAGAACTCCAAACCCAAAGGCTTAGCCTCTCTAGATGGGAGAGGGAAGGGAAAGTTCCCTTTACGTTTTCTTTGATGATGAGTCCTCAATGGCAGGGATTGAACAAATACCAAAGAAATTCTCCATAACTCATCAATGAATGGCAATATTCATTGCTACTTTAAAAAATGCTTAAAAACAAGAACAAATAGTGTAGGTGGAGGACAGGTTGCCAACGTTTTTTGAGAGATCACCCTTGAATGTCTTCTTCTCTCGGGAAAATCTTTTTTTTTTTTTAAGATTTTATTTATTTATTTGACAGAGATAGAGACAGCCAGCGAGAGAGGGAACACAAGCAGGGGGAGTGGGAGAGGAAGAAGCAGGCTCATAGTGGAGGAGCCTGATGTGGGGCTCGATCCCACAACGCTGGGATCACGCCCTGAGCCGAAGGCAGACGCTTAACCGCTGTGCCACCCAGGCGCCCCTCTCTCAGGAAAATCTTAACTCTCCATAAAATTAGGCTCACCCATTAGCATATGCCTAGGAAATATGATAACTGAAAAAATGATCAGATCTAGCATTCTATACAAGTCTTGTACTTTTTTTCTTTATCTGCATCCTCGGCTTTACTGATGGGCAGCCTGAGGTTTTGGTGTGTTATCTTTTCTGCCAAAGGGAACCTCAGAAAGGAACGCAATACGTATTGAGTATTCGTTGCACATCACATCCTACGTGCCATATATTCTACCTGCACTTGTTCATTGAGCCTTAAGAATAACACTGTGAGGCAGGTGTTATTATCTACTTTACACGTAAGTCAACTGTAGAGATTAAACACATGTCCATCACTTACCTAGGAAGTGAATGAATCCAGGACTTGAATCTAAAGTCTATGATTTTATCTTCTTCTTTTTAAAGATTTTATTTATTTATTTGTTAGAGAGAGAGAGAGAGAGCAAGCACAAGCAGGAGGAGGTGCAGAGGGAGAAGCAGGCTCCCCACTGAGCAAGGAACCTGATGCGGGACTCGATCCCAGGACCCTGGGATCATGACCCAAGACAAAGGCAGATGCTTAACCAACTAAGCCACCAGGCATCCCTAAAGTCTATGATTTTATTTATTTTATTTTTTTTAAAGATTTTATTTATTTATTCGACAGAGAGAGAGACAGCCAGCGAGAGAGGGAACACAAGCAGGGGGAGTGGGAGAGGAAGAAGCAGGCTCCCAGCAGAGGAGCTTGATGTGGGGCTTGATCCCATAACGCCGGGATCACGCCCTGAGCTGAAGGCAGATGCTTAATGACTGCGCCACCCAGGCGCCCCCTAGATTTTAAAGTTCAACGTTCATTCTGATAATCCACGTAGTTAGTAAGGAAGAAGATGGGGGACTTTCTTTTCGTTCAGTTGGATTTTTTTTTTAAGATTTTTTTATTTATTTGAGAGAGAGAGAGAGCACGAGCAGGAGGAAGGGGCAGAGGGAGAGGGAGAAGCAGGATCCCTGAGCAGGGAGCCCCATGAAGGGCTCGATCCCAGGACCCTGGGATCATGACCTGAGTTGAAGGCAGATGCTTAACTGACTGAGCCACCCAGGCGCCCCACAGTTGCATTATTTTATACAAATACGTGGGGACATAATATTTTTGTGCCCACTGACTGACAAAACCTGGATGGTGTAATAATAGGGATGAGATGGGAAAATACATGAATGCACAAGCACACTCCATGTTCCTTTGACCCCGGCCAGCCAACGAAAGAATGGAATAGGAGTGGGTCTTTTGAAAGACGTTGACTCGAGCAAGGTCGTTAACAAAGTCTTTCAACAGCTGTTCACTGATAATTGCAACTGAAGGCAAAAATGTGAGTGTGTCTGTTATGTTGGCAAGAAAAAAGAAAAGAAAGAAAACCTAAGATACAAAGTATTATTCTCCCCTATAATCAGAAAGCATTCTCTATTACAACTGTATTTTCCCTTGGTAATAAATAGTAAGCAACACTGATTATAGAAATGATCTAATTCTTCATGCTTCTCTTTTTGCTGCCTGCCTTCACAGCTGAACCCCCTCTTTTTTTGCACATGTGCGTGCACACACGCACCCCAACTCACGATCAACAAGCCATATCCGTACTTACTCAATGCCAGGTAGTGTGAGAAGAACAACACAAGAGACGTAAATCCATTTTACTGAGGACCAAATATGTGCTATCGACTCTTGACTCAAGAGGAGACACAATGTCTTTTAGGGTAGGAGTTGTGGAGATGGCTCTATTCTCAGGGACCTCTTAGAGTGTTCTTTTAGATTTGGGGAGCATTTATAAAGCAGAGTGCCTTTAACATCTCTTTCAAAGAGAGGTGAATGCACTGAGTAGAAAATTAAATTTCTTTCAAGTGGTAGTTATACAGTTTCGCAGGATTGGTTCGGAATAAGTGAGAGCCAAGGGGCTTTCCAAAAACAAGAGGAGGTCGGGGGACGAAAACGTGGGTCGTGTTTGCTGTAGCAGGCAGCAGGGACCGATGAGCTTCTGAAAGCCAACCCCCGGAGTGAGCAACGGACCATACACCTGGCAGCTAACTCAGGAATGCTGCAAGCCCTTCCCAGCCATTCCCTCCGCTCCTGGCGTCGCTCTTCGTATTTGGAAAGCCTACCAGTGGAATGGCAGCTCCCAAAGTTTTAGGTACTGAGGGCTTCCTTGAGAAATATTATGGTAACCCACGTTCCAAACCATCCTTCCATACTGGTGCCAAAAATCAAACCAAACAAACCACGTGGCCAAGGAAGACTCACATAGTTTCCGCATCCACTAAGCAATTGTTAAATAAAAAATTTAGGACGTTCCCTCTTGGCTTCACATCAGGTCTTGGAGAAAAGGAAGACTGTGGGAGGGCCCGAAGCTGAGAATAGAAGTAGGCATCTAATGTATGAAAAATGCCTGACATTATAAGTCCCTAGTAAAAGATAGTAATTATTGTTATCTTTTCTTCCTTCCTTCCTTTTTACTAAGTAGGCTCCACGCCCAGCATGGAGCCCAATGCGGGGCTTGAACTCACCACCCTGAGATCAAGACCTGAGCTGAGATCAAGAGTCCAGTGCTTAACCCACTGAGCCAGCCAGGCACCCCAGCAATTATCATTTTATAAATCCTTCAAACAGCGATTTGGTGGTGGCTGCAGGAGACTCTCATTGTCTTCGGAGTCTCAGAAGTTCATGTGGCTTGGACGCCCCAACCTCCCATCACAGAAATGCTGACATGGAACATGCCAGTGGGTAAATACGTCCCTTCCCCCAGTGCCATTCTGTAAGGACATATATCTGAGTATATGCCTGCCCAGTAACCTACATAATCTATTACTAAAATGAAGAAGAGCCACTTACATGACGGTATTGGGATTGACGTTACAAAATGGAAATCTGAGAAAGTGCAGGAAATTTCCTCTGCCCTCAGACTGAGCATGGAGTGTCTTGTCACAGTTCTTCCCGTGCAGGGCTGACAGCATCACAGGGACCAGCAGGAAGAGGCCCTTGTCTGCAAGGTGCAGCCAGGGATGACTGCACTAAACCAACACTCAGAGAAACATTGATGCGTAAATCAGAGAGAAACCATTCACCTGTGAGGCTCCTGTTTGGTTTCGGATGCTTTTGACTTTGAAATGAGAAAGCTGACACCTTGTGGGGCTCTCTCTGTTAAGTGTGGGAAACCACGGGCTTCAGAGAGCCCGGGACCTGCAAATACTTGGATTTCTTCTTTCCACACACGGATAAGTTCTAGCTTTAATTCTTTCACGTGCTTACTCCGCTACACTTTTATTACTGCCCCTGTTCCAGCGCCCATTAACCCTAATGCTCACACACACACAACAATAACAACCCCAACCATTGCTTGTACAGTTAATGGAAACCAAATGTGCCAGTAGCTTGCGACTCTGCATAGCATATGTTTTGTTTTTTCCCACTGATCTAAGAATCTCTCTCCCTGAGCTAATTTTCTTCTCTGTTCACTCCACCCCAGGCCCCAAATGTCTACAGTCTAAAGGTCTTTTGTCAACCACGCTTAAAGACTGCCATCTCCTCCAGGGTGAACTTGGCCGCCTTGTTTCATTACTCAAGCGGCATTCTTCACAGATGGGGACTTTGACCTTCTGAAATTCCTGCTGGAAATTAAATACGGAACCCGGCAGCCCATAGGAGAGTTAACAGACAGTTGCAGTACACACAGCGAGCCCCCTCAGAGGGGTCAAATTATTAACTCACGGGAAAATGTGGCTTGGATGGCCAAATGCAGGGTGTAACTCACGTTGGAATCGGCTTTTGGCCCTGGGGGTCACCGAGTCCTCGGTAGGGAATAGCTCTGTTCTCAGGAAGCAGGAGATCCCAAGTTTGGGTGTTTTCTGCAAAGCACACAAACGCTGGTGCCCTCTTTGCAGAACTTTTAGAAGCTTCTGTCCCACCTTAGACAGCCTTGCTCCGGACCCTGATTTGTATCTTTTTTTGGTGTTCTGATAGAGTGGCTGAGTCAAAATGGTCTCTTCACTCCTCTTCCTCTCCTTTGCCTTTTAGGCTTTCGTAGTAGTTTAAAGATGACAGGCTGCTCAGTAAGAGAGAAGTTAACAAGAAGCCTCCTGGGTATATCGTCCCATGACTATAAGGAGTTGACATTTCCAGGTCAGAAGTTGGGGGAGCCAGGAATATAATTGAGAAAATTACGTGCTTCATTCAGAGTGAAAATTTGCTAACACATTTATTGTTTTGTACGTGCACAGAGATTTTAACATTCTAAACTTTCTGAAAAATTTGTGAATTTGAAGGTGTTTTGCCCAATTGTCTCTTGATCAGTTTAGGTTTTTTCATTGGTCCCTACTTCCTGTGGCCTGACCTCTAGTTATCTCTGTTACTTATTCTCTGAAACTGGGAGGGGAAAGTCCCAGAGGAAAACAGGACTCTGTCTTCTTCCTTTTGTGGAATTTGTTAACGTTTTCTCGGGAATAGGAAACTGACATTCTGGGTGACATGTTTGGGGATGTGTCTTCAGGTAGTATCGTACAATGGGTACGAGCAGGGGTTTAGTGTCAGAAAGACCTCAACTTGAATTACTTGAACGAATTAACTAACCTTGTATGACCTTGGGCAAGTGAATTAGATTCTCTCAGCTTTAATTTTCTTACTTGTAAACTGAAAATAATATCGATTTCATAGGATCCTTAAGGGGATTCAGTTAGCTAATATGTATGAAAAGTCCTTAGCTGTGTTCCCCACATATAGGAACATTTATTGATTATTATGATTATTATTATTATTAAGCACCCCCATCATTATCACTCTGCAATCCCCCATAAATCTTCTGCATGAGGAACACGGATCGCTCAGCAGGTCAACCAATATCCCATGCTCCCCTTTAAGCTCAGTGCAGCAGGATGTTTCTGAGAATTTGGTTTCTGTTTCTCTCCCTCTTTCCTTTTCTTTGTTCAGACAGGCAGCAGGCTGTCTGTACCCGGATGGCGGAGTTTGTAGGGACAATTCATCCATACTGCTCCGCCATCAAAGATAGCAAGACGTCCTTAAGGGGTGAAGGCGATTTAAACCTAAGAGATTCATTCATAACTCATCAGAGAGATATGTGCCCCAAGCTTCTTGGGGAGCTCAATCATTTTCTCAGGGTGCATTTGGCAGCACTTATAAAGAAGACACAAGAGAGAGAGTTTTGAAAATGTCTGCAGGTGCTGAGCTGAGGCTCCTAAGTATTTCTGAACGCGCTAAGCTCTGCTAGGACCTTCAGGAGCATTTAAAATATCCAGCAGGAGGTAGAGCTCACCTCATTTTTTTTCCTCTCTCCTAATTTGACCAATTCAGTTCAATCATTGTTGTGGGCCTGGTACTAGGTTTGACTCAGGGCCGAAAGTGAGGTGAGAAAGTAGCTATAAACCATGACAGGACCGCTTGGCCAACCAGACCATGGTCCCCCATCTAAGAAGGGGCTTCCAGAGCTCGCTCACAGTTTGGTCTCAAAAGACCCTCTGAATGTATGGATGGGTGGGGAAGCCAGTCCGGTTCCCAGGAGCTCTGGCGTCAGCCCTCCTGTGTCCGGCTTCAGCCTAGTTAAAGCCCTGAAGTCAGTGACAATCACCCCAGTTTATAATGCTTTGCGGTTCACTGAAGGCTACGCTTGCGTCACTGCCTCGGTCCTCACCCATGGCTCCGGAAGGTTGGCTGGGCTGAATCGTAATAATCACAGCGAAACCTCCCTGAGTACTTGCCACGTGCTAGACTTTTCCTAAGGCACTTCAGCGCTCATCGCGCCCTGTGACATACGCTGTCATGCTGTCTGGAGGTCGCACAGAGGCTAGGAGGGGCTGAGTCACTTGCCACGCTGCAGAGCTGGGCGGGAACTGGGGGCTGCCCAGCCTGCACTGCTGTGTCCTTGACCGCCACGCAGGGGGCAGGCTCGGGGAATGTTAGCTTCCGCACGAGACCAGGACTGAACCCCACAATTCTCCTTCCCTGGCTGGTCCCCTTCCTGTGATACGATGCTAAAGGCACTCTATATTTTGGATTATTAAATTTAAGCAGCTTATAAAACCACTCAATTTCACTTACCCTGCGGCTGGGAGCAATTAGCTCAGTTAAGCGCCCCGGGGGTCAGAGCACCTAGTGCGGAGGGGCCGGCTGCACCCCGCGGAGGCTGGGCCTCCTGCGGCAGCGTCCCTGCCCTGGCTGCCCATCGGAGGCCCAGGAGGCCTTAACACGTGCTGAGGCCCACTGCGGAGGAGGTAAGTGAGGGTCTCTGGGTGATGGGGCCCCCCGCACGGGTATTGCTAAAAGCTCTCGGGTGAGTCGCATGGCAGTCAGGGCTGGACGGTTGACCTAAGGCATGGAGGTGTGAGTCGTGAAGGCTGCTGGGTGGGAGGCTGGAGGCAGGGGGAATGTCATGTCTCAGGCTGGCATCTCAGCTCGCCTTCCAAAGACAGAAATGGGTCCAGGTAAACCGTTCATACAGCGCTTAGCACACGGCCACGTGCAGGCAACCTCCATAGTTTTCAATAGGCTGACTTACACTACTACTTACAATAGATGGGGAATTTTTAATTTAGAGCCAATCAATGGCTTCTCAAGGGTAGGAGGGGGGTTTTGGGGACTGAATGGTGTAAGTGTCAAATGAGCATTTTTTTCTAAGGAGGGGTGCACTGTTTTCTTCAGGTTCTCAAAGGTTTCTGTAAGCCAAAGATGGGTAAGGAGTTTGCAAAAGTCACCTTAGTAATTATCCCAACAGCAGCAGCAGACGAAGAGGGTCCAGGATATGAGAGCTGGAGGAAGCCAGGTATTCATGGCCTTGGGAACATGGCACCGGTGGGGGAAGGGGGGCTGTTGGAAATGCTGATTCCAGGGCCACAAACTCAGAGGCTATGACTTTACAGGCTGTGGGGTGGGACCCGGAAATCAGTATTTTAAAAAATCTCCACAGAGGATTCTTGTGAGCAACCAGGAGTGAGAACCATTGGTCTACCAAGATCAGATGCAGAGACCGGGGCCTAACAGAGGGTCTCGCCAGCTTCTTCTGCCACTCAGCCTCGATCCCTACTTATTATCAGTTGTGCCCCGGCTGGCCTGCTGACCTCCCTTCATTCCGATTCCTGACTGCCCCCCCCCACGTCACTCTGTCTTCTGCACTTCTCACCAAGTTGTCTCTCTCTCTCTCTTTACTCATTTGTCGGAAGGAGCTCCAACTAGTTTTATTACCTGCCTTGATTAAAATACCTCCAGGGCCAGGATTAAGGTGAGACCTTAGCACAAAAATTAAGTAGCAGTCAAAACACTCAAGAATCGAAATAAATAACATTTGAAGGCACTGTATTTTGAAATAGCAAAATCAATTTTTAAAAAACCATGAAGGTCAAAATACCAAAATTTTAAAATAAAATAAAAATCACTGATAGGGGTGTCTGGGTGGCTCAGTCAGTTAAGCGTCTGTCTCTTGGTTTCAGCTCAGGTCATGATCTCGGGGTCATGAGATTGAGTCCTGAATCTGGTTCCATGCTAAGTGGGGAATCTGCTTGAGATTCTCTCCCTCTCTCCCTCTGCTCCTCCCCCCTGCTTGCTCACTCTCTCTCTCAAATAAATAAATAAATAAATCTTTAAACAAAAACCACTCACAGTGCTGTGCAGGGGCATATTAAAACCTGAGGCAAAAAACAAAATGGTAATGTTGATTCTATCTTTATTTAAAAATTTGACATTTTGGGGTGCCTGGGTGGCACAGCGGTTAAGCGTCTGCCTTCGGCTCAGGGCGTGATCCCGGCGTTATGGGATCGAGCCCCACATCAGGCTCCTCCGCTATGAGCCTGCTTCTTCCTCTCCCACTCCCCCTGCTTGTGTTCCCTCTCTCGCTGGCTGTCTCTATCTCTGTCGAATAAATAAATAAAATCTTTAAAAAAAAAAATTTGACATTTTGTTCATCATGAGTTTTTTTTTTTTTACATTAGTTTAGTGCATTAAATATTGCAAATAAACAGTGCTTTAAAATATTGTGGATCTTGACAACCGAGTGTCCCAGTGGCCCTTGCATTTTGTAGCTGAGGAGAGTGTCCCACTGGCCCAGTCCCAGCCTGGGTGCTGCATCTATTTACTGGGGGCTTGGGGGAAGAGCAAGAAGCTGATGGCCAGGATGGGAGCAGGTTAAGTTATGGGGGGTGGGAGCTGGGACCCAACGAAGAGCACTGCGGGTGGGACGAGGGGACTTTACATATATGTAAATTACAGGTGACCCTGAACAACCCGGATTTGAACTGTGCAGATCCATGTACAGATTTTTTTTCAATAAATACGGGACAGTATTGTAAATGTATTTTCTCTTCCTTGTGGTTTTCTTAAGAACATTTTCTTTTCTCTAGCTTACTTTATCATAAGGATATAGGATCTGATACGCATAACATACAAAACATGTTTATGTTATTTGTAAGGCTTTTGGTCAACAGTAGGCTATTAGAAGTTGTTTTGGGGGAGTCAAAAGTTATATGCAGATTTTTGACTGCACAGGGGTCACCATGCCTAACTCCCCCTTGTTCAAGGGTCAACTGTACATATATATATATATATATATATATATATTTTTTTTATATATATATTTTATATATATATATTTTATAAGCATGCCTTTTATATATATATATATTTTATAAGCATGCCTAACCCCCCCTTGTTCAAGGGTCAACTGTACATATATATATATATATATATATATATATATAAAATACAGCACTTAGTTGAACCCTTAGGCTCAAGGGTCAACTGTGTGTTTGTGTGTGTGTATAATAATTGTATAAATTATATATTATATATAATGTATATAATCATTGTATACATTATTTTATATATATATATATATATATATATATAAAATCATTGTAAAAGTGTATAGAAATACTGCTTTCTTATCAGCCAGTGCCAAAATTTTTCTTAGAGGAGAGATCAAACTTCATTTAAGACTACTTTTTAATCAACTGCTTAAAGGGAAGATAAAACTCGGAACTTTTGAGTTATTAGCGGTCAAGATGATTTAAAGAAAAGGCAAACAGGGGCCCAGCTGGAGCCTCTGGCAGAAACCCTGAGCGTATCATAATGTAAATAAGAATGGTTATAGCACTCTTACAAGGCATGTCAAATACTTTCTATTAAAATGGTGAAGTTTTTCAAGGTCAAAAAAAAAAAAAAGGCAAGTAGGTCGTTTAGCCGGAGAGAAGAGAGACTAGAGAAGGAAGAGCACTGGGGAAAGGAAGCGGGAGCAGAAGCACCCTTTTGGGGAACAAGCATTGCTAGTGTCTGAGTTCACTGCATTTGAGATCTAACCCTTTCCATCCACCTAAACCTTCTAGTAAAGTCCATATCAATATCTTACATGGTTGGGTTTATTTTATGTTTGTGTTGTGCACGTTAAAGAAAGGGACACGTTTTCTGTCTCTGAGACACGTGAGGATCCCGGCAGGGACCAGCCCAGCGGGAGCAGGAGCTCTGTGCCTGTGGAGCACCCCCTTCTCGAGAATTCTGAGAGATCTCCAGAAGGCCTTAGGCTTTCCAAGACTCTATAGGGTTGAATCTACCTTCCCAGAAGTTCCAGGGCCTGGAGGCCCAGCTGATGTGTGGGCGCCGCCCCAGCAGGCTACTTGGCCGCCCAGACCAGCTGGCCCCGGCTGGGTGTGCCACGGCATGGGCTCCGGGCTCTCTCTGGTGACTCTGAAACGATCAGCTCAGCCTTCCTTCCCCAGACCTCCAGTCTGGCCACCTGCCACTCACTATCAAGAAAAACGATCAGAAACTTGGAAATAAGGCCGACAGGTGGGCAACATGTCCTTGCAGTGTCCTATGGGGCAAAAGTCCCCCTGAGGAGTATCTAGGGCAACGCGCTTGTCAACTCACCGTTCACCGTTGTTAAAAAGTCCTAGACTCGGTGAAGTTACCTATGAAGTTGTAGATATTTCCTTGGTAGAAAGGCAAGTAATTTGTCTGGCAGAAAAAAAAAAAAAAAAAGAAAAAGAAAAAGCCCTCAAAGCATATAGTTTATTTCCTTTAAGATATTAATTTTGGATCTAACCCAGCAATCTGACCATAATATTCCTTTTGTAAATTGCCTGTAAATACCTAGCTCTTCAAATCTCTTTCAACTGGTCTTAAGGTCTTCCTGGTTTTCTCATTAATTAACGAGTTGAATAAAATCTTTGACATGTGCTTATTTTATATTTGCATTTATATATAGGCCTTTTGGAAAATGGTACTTGAACCTTCTCTGTACTTGTAGACTGCAGGCCGTGCACGGTTCGGCCACCCTTCCCTGCCCGGAGCACTCAGAGCGTTGGGATCTCCTGTCATTACGTCTATGCACGAGGTGCGTAGAGCCTGGCACGAGGTGGTTGCTCAAATATTTGTTGGCAGTTGCACAATTTCTATCTCCTTTCCCCCTGTCTGCTCTGACGACTAGGTTCAACCCCTCGGATCCTGGGATGGGCTCCAAGCCTTCCAAGGGGCATGACTTGTTGAGGACCTAGGATATAGCTGGAAGATGGGGGTACTTGACACTCTTTTTCCAGTGGGGAGACTGGGTGCAACAGCAGGGCCCCTTTAAAATCTCTTGCTTAGGCTTCCTGGCCCTGGCTGCACATTCGAGGGGATTGGGGAGTTAAAAAAAAAAAACAACAACCCACTTCAGGGCTCCACCTTCAGGGGTCCCAGCGTAATGCAATGCAGGGGAGGCATTTTTTAAAAAGCCCCTGGATCCCTCAGCCAGGGTTGAGAAGCAGGGCTCTAGAGCTGTCTCTAAGCCAGCACATGGGACCACAGGGTGTGCTTCCCATGGGCTCGCCTGCTGCTTGAATGTGGGTCACTTGAGCTATGTTCAAAGGGCTCCGGGGGCTGTTTTTTCCTGGGGAGTGTCCTGTGTTAGTCTTCGTGGTGGGGCCCTGAGGAGCTCCAAAGTCCACGGAAAAAAAATCCCAATTCCTACAAGATTTTCATCTTATCAGCAATCTCCCTACTGCCTACACAGAACGCTCTGTTGTATGAGGCTTTTCCTTTTTTCTTTTTTTAATTCGAAGTTTCTGGCAGCCACTGAAACATCTCAGAGGCAGAATCCAGCTTTGATAGACTGTCAGCAGAGTTGGAAACTGTTGTTTTTAAACAATTTTCTAAAACCCCCCTTTTCTGGTCTGTCCTTTGCTCCACTGGCTGGCCTTTGGACTGCCAATTTGCACAGTGTGCTTCGCGGGCCTCGGCCCCGGCCACCCTCCTCTCCTCCCACCCTTACAAATTAGCGTAGTACTGCTCAGACTGTGGGTTTCTCCGAGCGTGCCTCTTTCTTGCTTCTCCGCCACCACCACAGCCTGGCAGCCTCAAAGCCCTCGCCATCCTGTTTCCATCTTCCCCTGAGCCCCTGTGGCCTGACTCCACTGCCCGGGTCAAAAGTGCAGCCTTGGGCACAGGCAGTGACCTGAGCGCTGGCACCCACCTCCGCCTCATTTCTGCCCCTCTCCCCTTCCCCGCCAACTCCTCCAAAACCAGTCCTTCCTCTGGAAAGATAAGACTCTCTTCTCAGTTCCTGGATCCCCTTCCTCTGATTCCCATTTCCTTTTCTTCCAGACTCAGGCGGCTCTTTGTGAAGGGGGATGTGGCGTTTTGCACAAATATTTAATCTTTTCCAATCTGCCCTCTGCACTGCCTGTCAGTTCTCGGGGTTGAAACCACTCTGTTTGCTTTAGCTCGTAACAGGATACTGTTTTGAAAAGTGATGCAGAAGTCCGATTACTTATGAATCTGGGCTTTATTTTGCATGAATGCTTTTCAAGGCAACTATAGATTTATTTTTTCTTCCTCACCAGGAATGATGCTGCCAGTGGGGGCGTGGTAGTGAGCAGGCAGGGGAATCCAGAGCGCTTTTAACTTTTTACCCTGTAGCTTGAAAATCTCAGCTGCAAGGACCCGAGTTAAACAAAGGTAGCCAAGGTTTTATTGGCAGCTTCTTTCAGGAAAGATCTCTCCCTT
Source organism: Ursus arctos (assembly GCF_023065955.2). Taxonomy (NCBI): domain Eukaryota; kingdom Metazoa; phylum Chordata; class Mammalia; order Carnivora; family Ursidae; genus Ursus; species Ursus arctos. The sequence goes on from NW_026622986.1 coordinate 9,147,376, forward strand.
CCCTTTTCGGAAATGTCATTTCACACAAAATGTAATTCATCCTATGGACGTGTCTGCCATACCTGTTAGAAATCACCTGTTAAACATACTGAAGAGAGAAAAATGTAGAAATAAAATAATAGCAACCAATTTTTTTAAAGATTTGTGTATTTATTTTAGAGAGAGAGTGTGTGTGGAGGGAGAGGCAGAGAGAGAGGGAAACTCCACGCCCAGCACAGAGCCGGATGTGGGGCTTGGGGCTCGATCTCACGACCCTGAGCTGAGATCATGACCTGAGCCAAACTGACGGCGTCACGCAGGTGTCCCACCAATTTTTTTGTTAAAGCCTGATCTGTGCCGTGTGCTTCTGGTATTGGGGCTAATGCTCCCTACGAGCGTGTGGGGTGAAGCTGGTCTTGCCATCTTGCAGGAGGTGAGACAGCAGGGCTAACCACGTGCTTTGGACTTGTCAGGACAGTACAGACTTGCATTTTTTTCTCTCGATGTTGGGCCACATGGCAGATGATGGATCCTGATTGGAAACCATGGCCCAGTCTATTTCTAGTTTCCATCCAGGTTCTCCCCAAAGTAGTCAAGGAGTCCGTGGAAAGATGGGCCCCAGAAAAATCACATACAGAGGGCTTTTGGTAAAGTCTGGAGGGGAATAAGCCATGAGAAAAGAACGAGCCCTGTCCAGACCCTGGCCTAGAGTCCCAGGCCTGAAAACGTTGCTGGTTGAGCCAGCCACACAAGGGAGGATGGAAGAAAGGGATTATGGGACAGCACAGCCACTGCGCTGCTGTTTCTAGGCACCGTGTCGTAGTAAATATTAACTGGGGGAATCGTGTGGTACGTTTGGTGAAAAGATCAGGTTACAAAATTAAAACTCTGGTTCCAACCCTATAAAAAAATAGAAAAAAAAAAAACTGGAAGAAAAGCCAAGAGCATTAATAGCAGTAATCGCTGACTGGTGAGAATATTTTCATTGTTTGCAGAACTATTTGCTGTGTGTTCCACAATGACTGTGTATTCTGGTTACAATCAGAGCCCAGCTGATAAAGTCACACAAACAAAGGCGATGCAAAGGGCCCCCGCTCAGGACGCAGTGTTGGGTTCGGGCTGCCCACCAGGAAGGGGGCCCCCACGGTGAAAGTTGTTCTAGTTGCTGCCTTGTGTAAGAAAATACCGTCTTTGTCTCTGTCCTCCCTTCCGCTCTTCTGTGAGACTGTTTATTAGCTTCTGACCTTCTGTTTCCCCTCTTTGTGCTGTTACAGAAGGATCAGGTTAAACAGATGTGCGTGCTGCATCTGTGATGTAGGATGGTTCCCGAGCGTCTCCTTCCCATCCTTCTGCACCCGGAACGAACTGGAAAAGAGGGAAGGAGAGTGAAGGAGACATAGGGTCACCTGTCCTAGTGATGGCGCTGCGTGGCTGCTGGAGTTCCCCCAGAGAGCCCTGTTGTGTCCCAGATGATTCTGCTGCAGTCAGGTTTCTTCCTGGATCCTCAGCTCTCCCAAGGAAGGGGCTCCTGGGCAAACACCTGGGGATTTCCATCCCTGGACTGTTGTACGTGTGAAGCTTCCGGCAGCTGGGTGCTCCGTGGGGCGGCTGCCCTGGGTGATGGTCAAGTCCAGAGCTCTTCCTTGGCCATGTGCACTCATCAGTCTAGCAGCCCCACAGAGGAAATGTGGAGCCTGACTCCAGGGGAACGGGCTTGGAGGGGCCATTTGGAATAAATCATTTTCATGTTTTAATTTTAAAAATAGAAACTTTTTGTTCATAAACACAATACATTTCTTGTTTCAAGTTTTAGAAATCTAGAACATTTTTTGTTTTGGGAGGGCAGAGGAAATCTTACTTGGTCTCCTAATGGAGTCTTCATTTCTTTAATTCACCTTGAAGAGATTAAATTTTGGGTGAGAGCATTTCCTATTCTCTTCCTCTAGATCTTTCCAGGCCTGGCTAACGTTTGTGTTATATTGGGGTTCTCAAAGAGGTGGGTGATGAACACAGATGAGGAGCTCAGGAACTCCCTGTGCCTAAAGAGACTAGGCCACTGTTCCTTTACTGAGTTCTGAGGATTCCTATAGGGTGGCAGGCTATGCTCCATTCTGCACTGTGGCACTATGGAGCTTGGAGAGACAGTCACCCTTTCTATAACTCAGTATCTTCTGTATAATGTGAAGATTATGTCACACTGTGTCCCAAGGTAGTTGTGAAGAACATCTGAGATAGTGGATGTGACCATGATTTGAAAATAAAAATATTCCAAATACAAGATCTTGTTTTGTTTGTATTCCTTCTATGAGCCCATCCGTGCCCAGTTGGGAAAGACCATAGAGAAAAGACTGTTCGGAGGTTGGAGGTCTAGAGAAGCTTCCTGTAGGCTGGGCGGGGCTTGAAGAGGCTATTGGGAAGTGCCACAGTCTTCCGGGTTTGGGAAAAAGAAGGAGCAAAGACACCCAAGGGGAAATGGTATATGGGTTCAAGAGGCATCAAGAAAAAATGGTTGAACCAGACAAAGTGTTGAGGAATGACAGAGAGTGAGCTGGGATACACAGGGACAGATGCCGGGGGAGGGGGTCCCAAGAGCCAGGCAGAGCTGAGTCTCCAAAGAAAAAACGTATCTACCTACACGGTTCTCCAAACCCTAATATCCATCCGTCCCATGCACTGACGTCTGGTGAGCTGCTGATAAGGTGGCTGTGAGGAGAAACGGAGAATCTATTTCCAAATACCCTGGAAACTGTAAAAGGGAATATACGTTTCAGTTGTTATTTCAAGATACTTTTGTTAAATAAAGATAACTCAGGAACAGGAACAATATTTTCTTCTTGAATTTCTGAGAGCATTACCTGTGGAAAATTATCCAGGACGGTGCATTTTTTAATCCTAAATCTTTATGGAAATATTAAATAAATGAAACAATTTAGGGAGAGAAAGAGTAGGATTACATGCTCGGAAATGTTACGTTTTGTGAAAAAATAGATCAAATTGGAGGGCCAGCCAGCCTCTCTTCACTTGTAATTTCAAAGCTCTCCTTTTTTGGAGTGGGTTTTTGTTTGTTTGTTTGTTTCATCTTTCCCTCAGTGTTTGCACAGCTGACACCAGGTCCCATGCCAACCTCGGTCATGAACATGGTATCACTGATTTAATGAAGGAGGTTTGGCTAAGAATGGGGGCGCCAAGGCAGATGGATAACAGGACAATAATAATGAAGGAGGCAAATTTATGGACTTCCAGAAGCACAAATTGTTGATTTAGTGCCACTTAATGGAGTCAACATTTTTCACATTTTCTTCAGCCGTTTTACAGAATTCTTTTTTAATTCTTCCACGAGTTTCCAAGGCTTTTTTTCCCATGGTACGTAATGCCTGTTAAATTGTCACCGGATTATGTTTGTTTAGACACGTATGAAATGTTTATATTCTTTTGGCAAGGAGCATTTCAGATTTTTTAAAGCCTCTGCGTGCAAGCAAAGCCAGGATGTGACGTGAGCCAAGGGTAGAGCCAGGCGGTTGGCAATGAGAGAGTGTTTATGGGTCAGTTAGGTGCTATCACAAAACCCATCAGTCTGACCGGTGGGGACTTTCCTCTAAGTGGGAAACGTATTTGTAGGCATAACCATTTCTTTAACAAATCTTAATTGAGTGTGTTCTTGAGGTCAGACTGCATTCAGCTGGAGCTTACCATGTAACGTTGCAGTAAGGCAGCCCCAACCGACTCTGCCCCAGCAGGACAGAGAACAGAGGAGAGAAAACTCAGCAGAGCAGAGCTGCCGTGCCCTGTGGGCTGTCCCTGCATGGAGCAGAGGGCATTCTGGGAACAGCTCTTTGGGATCTGAGCTCCTCAGCTCAGTGTTACAGGTCATGAAGTGTCCTTCAGATAGTCACCAGCTTCCTGACCAAACTAATCAAACCTATAGGTCTAAGCCTGGAAACAATTTTGCCATGATGATGTTAGTTTTGAATTTGATAGATTTAATTTAAATAGATGTTGGAACTTGGGGAACTCTCAACATTAGAGATGAGAGCTGCAACTTCACCCACTTATTTCCATTAGAGTGTCCATCAGGATTGTCTAGCTCTCACCGGAACATTCTCTCTGGCAGTGGTGAGTTGAGGAAGGACCCTGTGTCTGCTGACCAAGAGAAAAATGACCTATTGCTTTAGGAAAGAGGTCAGCAAGCTGTGGTCATTCATCTACTGCTCTCCTTGATTTGGGAGACTTTTTTTTTTTTTTTTTAAGATTTACTTTCTTATTTTAGAGAGAGTGAGAGAGAGAAGGGGGGAGGGGCAAAGGGAGAAGGACAAAGCGTCCCAAGCAGACTCCACCCTGATCATGGAGCCCAATGCAGGGCTCGACCCCATGACCCCGAGATCATGACCTGAGCCAAAACCAAGAGTTAGTTGCTTAACCTACTGTGCCACCTAGATGCCCCAGGAGTCTTCTTTTTAAATGAGAAGCCATTTCAGGGCCACAGGAGCCAGTAATCCTTATAATGAAGACAGGAAGCTTGTTCCTTCAGGGGCTAGAATATTTTGCAGGTGAGTTTTCAAATCTCACCACTGTGCTCATCACTTAAACAGAGTCAGGGCGAAGTTAAGATACTTAAATGGAAATATTTATTTTCTTAAAACTATAACTTAGTTTTCCCTCTCCAACTTCGAGAAGGAACGCTGGGAGGAAGGGGGACAAGGTGTCATGAGCACTTTGACATTTATTACAAATCCTAGGGAGTGGTTGTCGAGCATCCTGGGTCCAGTTCCAATTCATGAAACCTCACATCCCTTTTTCCACTCAGACAGGTCTTTGCCCTCGCAGTGTTTCTTCCAGCCTTGCCTGAGGTGGAGATGGAAGCAGAAGCAACAGAGAGAAGCATGACGATCCAAATATTTGTAGGTTTGAAACAATAGGTAATTAACCAAAACCACCAGTGGCGCCCAGGATTTAGTTTTGTTTCTGAGATCCAACGATTCCATCCTGCTTTAAGAATTTTCTCTTCTAGATTTTCTCCTCGCCCTTACTAGCCTTAGCAACAGGCAAACGACTTTTATAAGGATGGGTCATTTAGTTAAACACCTACACCTCCGAAAATTCGGGTTCCCCAAGTGGGTGACCTGATTAGCAATGTTCACAGGAAACCCAGCCTCAGATAACCGTGAGCACCAGAAACCATGTCTCTCGCCATGCTCGGGAAGTTTCCTGCTGATGTATGCTGTAACTGACATGGTCACTTCTCTCTCGCTGCTGCCTGTTCTCTCTCCGCACCAAATTGTGCCCTAGCCGTCCAAAATCTCATCCAGGTGGAGAGCAGACTCAAGCTTTTGTCCTCTGGTGTATTGCCCTCACTGGCCACTCACATTAGAAAGCACCCCTTGGCCAAAAAAAAAAAGAAAAAAAAAAAAAAGAAAGCACCCCCTGCTCTCTTGTTTGGAACACCTAATGCGAAAACCAATTGCAAATTACCATGACTCATACTGTCTCTCATCCCCGTAGAAACCCCTTTCGCTGCGTTCACTGTCCACCCACACACTCACGGGGAAGGGTAAAGACAGGGTCCCATGAACACGGTTGGACCTCTCTGTAGAGTGAGCTTGTCAGTGGCCGCTGAGGCGTGATGAATGGGCACTGTCGGTTTTGGTCATGTCAGCAAAAGTCTGCCAAGGAAAGACTCTTACCAATAATTCATCCCTTCTGTCTCTTTAGCAATTTTCTTGGCACAGATAATTGCGTCTGTGAGGTCATCCGTGATCAAGGCTGTAAGAGAGAGGAGTATAGATTAGCTGAGACTGTTACTTGAGGGGAAGCCCCGATCCGGTTTTCTTCACTTTTCTCACTGCTTGTTGGAACGGGAGGGTGGGAAGAACTATGAGCCATATTCTTATGTTTGTTGAGCTTCTTACAAATCAAAGAATTTTTTTTTTTTTTTTTTTAAATTTCGAGAGTAGCCACATCTGGGCTTCTTGAAGTTTCGGTCCTGAAGGGTTTTGGAAATGTGTTTAGAATAGACACAGGAGGAGAATGTTTTCTGCGTCCTAAAGAAACACACAAGTAAGAGGACAGTACTATGTTTTCTCTACTTGGGATGCTTTGACACATATGATCTTTTTATAGGTAAATATTAAACTTGTCTATTTAACTTTCCAGTTTGTGCATTAAAAAAAAATTCTGTCCAAGTTGTTTCTCACATGCAAAAATTTTTATGTCAGATACATTAGTCTTTGTTATTTTTTCTGTGGCTTTCAGACAGAACAGATCTTCTGATGGCAAATGAGTTCACCGGTCTTAGCATTCTTTCCTGCTTGCCCAGAAGTGGCCTCAAAATCCTCGATGCAAACACGACAGAGAAAGGCAAATAAGTATAAAGTCCAACATCACTTCTGTTGCACGGTGGCTTCTTCAGAAGGAAATGCAGACATGGGCTTGGGGTGCAGAGTACTTATTAGAGTTCCACATCTGTGAAAGGAAGGGGGCAGAAGCTGGGCTGGGCAGATGGAGACCACCAGGTGTGACGCAGGCCCATCGAAGTTGCCCAGGTGGTGCCTAAATGGCTAAGTCTTTATGACACCCCCTCACTCAGTCCCTGGGTGCGGACTGCCCCCAAGGGGCATAGTGTGAGATGCGGGCAGTTTTCTGCCGCTGAGACAACCCTAAGGGAGGCGCCAGGTAGACTGTCTGCTAATCACACAGATGTTGTTGAGCCAGACGTCTTCCCTTCAAGAGGAATCTGGGCGATCCATGTCTCTGCCCATCAGCACCAATCAAAAGACTCAAAAACCTACACCATTGGATATCATTTTTATTTAACAATTAAGCAGAGATTTTTAAAGGACATGATAATGCTCCATGTTGACAAGGGTGCAATGGCATAGGCACTCTTCATTGCTCACTGGTAAGAGAATCATGGGTTCAGCTTTTCAGGAAAGCAATTTAATAGTATATGTCAAGAGCCTAAAAGTGGTTCTTATCTTTTTGCCCAGTAATTTCTCTTTCTGGATCTATCTTAGGGAACTAATTTTGAATCTAGACGAAGATTTATTTACAAAGTGGGTTACTGTGGCTTTGTTTACAAGAGGAAATTTACTTCCAAATGGAAAAGATCGAATTGCCTTATAATTAGGGGTGTTCACGTTAATAATTCTACCTCCATAGAATGACAGAAGGTGCCATTTAAAATCGTGCGTTGGGGCGCCTGGGTGGCACAGCGGTTAAGCGTCTGCCTTCGGCTCAGGGCGTGATCCCGGCGTTCTGGGATCGAGCCCCACATCAGGCTCCTCTGCTATGAGCCTGCTTCTTCCTCTCCCACTCCCCCCGCTTGTGTTCCCTCTCTCGCTGGCTGTCTCTATCTCTGTCGAATAAATAAATAAAATCTTTAAAAAAAAAATAAAAATAAAATCGTGCGTTGCCATGATTTCATGATAGTGGAAAATGCTCCCAACGTAAGGTTTTCGATATTGTAGAAAATATCCCCCCAGAGCTGCACGGGACTATTTAAATGTACAGTAATCAGTACAATTAGAACTTCAGTTTCTCAGTTGCTTTCACTACATTCCAGGAGCTTTAGAGCACCGTTATTGTGGCTAGTGGTTCTCATAGCAGGTAGCCAGAGAACATCTCCATCATCGCAGAAAGTACTATTGGACAGCACTGGTTTAGAGAGAAAATAAAAAGACAGTCATAGTCACCAGTATCTGAAGTTTTAGCTCTGAATTGTGGGATCACCAAAGCTTTTACATCTTCCCTGCATATTTCTAAACTTTTTACAATAGAAATGCAGTATTTTTACCTTCACAAAAATTTAACCAAAAAAAAAAAATAATGTTAGCCTGAATGGATCACTACAATACAAAATTATTCTGTAAACTCGGTTGAAAATGGAGTTTTTGTCTTGACTATGCCTGTGTGGTTGCTAACTAGTTGCTTTCTCGGATAAGCTTAACTAGAAGATAAAGGTAGTGATAGATTTCTTGTAAGCAAATTCAAATTCAATACGGGCCCTCCTTGATACTCATCACCGGGCGAACCCATCCCCCACGGCCCTTCCCTCTGAAACCTTGCATTTGTTTCCCGTAGTCCAGTAGTCCATAGTCTCTCATGGTTCATTTCCCTCTGTGGATTCCGCTCCCCCTTCATTTTCCCCTTCCTTCTCCTAATGTCCTCCCTGCTATTCCTTATGTTCCACATATAAGTGAAACCATATGATAATTGTCTTTCTCTGCTTGACTTATTTCACTCAGCATAATCTCCTCCAGTTCCATCCATGTCAATGCAAATGTTGGGTATTCATCCTTTCTGATGGCTGAGTAATAGTCCATTGTATATACGGACCACATCTTCTTTATCCATTCGTCTGTTGGAGGGCATCTTGGCTCCTTCCACGGTTTGGCCATTGTGGACATTGTTGCTATGAACATTGTAAATCTGGGTTTTTTTTTTTTTTGTAATTTAAAACAAATTTTTATTAACCAACAGAAAATTAGCATAAGATATGACTTATAGGTGATAACAAATTGAGACAATATGCAAATTCACTAGTATTTGATACACAGTGAAAACTAAAGCTTTGTTAGATTATAAATCTTTCACCTTATTTCTAGAGAGATGAGTAATTAGAATAGTAATCGTTATTACTAAGAGCCACCCTTTATTTTTATTTTATTTTTTTTTAAGATTTTATTTATTTATTCGACAGAGATAGAGACAGCCAGAGAGAGAGGGAACACAAGCAGGGGGAGTGGGAGAGGAAGAAGCAGGCTTCCCAGCGGAGGAGCCTGATGTGGGGCTCGATCCCAGAACGCTGGGATCACGCCCTGAGCCGAAGGCAGACACTTAACCGCTGTGCCACCCAGGCGCCCCAAGAGCCAACCTTTATTGAAAACTTACTGTGTGTCAAGTTCACGTTAATTCTCTTTTCATGTATTATCTCTGTTCAGCCTCAGAACAACTATGTGGGTGAGTACCATGATTAGCCCTTTAACCTGAGGTCCATACCCAGTAAATGAGCCTGCATTCAAACCCAGGGCTTAACTTCTATTGTCCTGGATTACTTCTTTCCAATACACAAAGATGCCTGCTTATGGAATACTGTATGCTAATGAAGTTGATAATTAAAAATATAAATACTTTATTCGTTTTCCAAGTAATTATTTATTTATTAAGAGATGATCCAAACTTCAGTGCTTGGAATCTGCGACAAGTTCCAATTACCTAGAAACACTTTATTTTGTGTATGCAAATGCTTGGTAAGTGCTGAGATACCGTTTGTGTTTGAAAGTGGTTGGAGCCTGTTTCCTAGAAGTGGGTCTGGTGGGGCCTCAGGGGTGGGAAGGACACAGACTACACACAGTGGGAAGAAGTAGAGAGCATTGTATTATGCCAGGCCTGGAGCACACCAGAGGCGTGTACACGCCACGGAAGGCTTGTGTTTGGTGTAGGGCAGTTGGCTTGGCTGGAGATGCTGTGTGCCGCTGGTGAGAGGATTAGGTGCTCGGGCCCATGTGGTGGAGACCTAGTAGTTGTGTGTCTGTCTCCCACCTTGCTGTAGCTTTTTGTTCCCCTAATGAGATGTCTTGAAAGTGCTAGTTGGACATGACTTTGAATTTGCTTAGGAAAAGAGGTCAAAGAAGATGGGGGTTGGGAAACAAGAAGCTGATGTGCTGAAATGTGAAGACACAATGAACTGGCCACAGAGGGGCAGCAGAGGGGCAGAAATGAGTCAAGAGAGCAAGTATTTCTAAGGATCCGTGCCAAGAATTGCTTCTGCTCAATTTACTTTAAATAGACAAGTCTCCGCAGTCAAAGGGTTCTGTTGAACAACAAAGCATTATTCAACCGAATAGCTTCTTCTCCCACATCAACAACAGAAAACAGCAACAATCTACATGGAAGGAACTACGGATTTTCAGGGAAGTTAGTTCTGCTTCAAAGTCTCTCTGCCTCTCCCCGCCTCTGCCCAGCATTCTCCTGCCTCCCAGCTACGGCATCACTGTCATGCCTACAGTTTCCATCTCCTTCCTATCTCTGGAATGACAAAGGCTAACTCAGATACCCAGCTGATGAGAAAGAGAGATTAATATAGGTAGACGAGACTAGATACCAGAGACAACAATCACCTTTTTCCTTACACATCTCTTACTTTAAAGAGGTCTATGCTGTTGGAGGAAAACAGAGATTGATATTATATGATTACGTGTGTGTATACACATATGTATGTTTATATATACATATATATACGAATATTCTGTCCAAATAGTTTGGGGAAGGTAGGCGGGAATTTTGGAAATAGAATTTGGTACAGGAGTGAGATGGCTTAGCTTTGGAAGACGGGCAGGAGGACACGTGACCCGTACATATATGAAACGTCATGTTTCTTGTAAACAGACCCTAATGCTAACTTGTTTCCGGGTTCCCATGACAAATGTCCCTACTTCTGTGATACATGGGACAGAATGACATTGTCCATAATTAAAGCTTCTCTGCCTGAGGCTGAGGGAGGCCAGCTACTGAGGGTGATTAGGATATAAAACCAACATCCTGTTTTCTATTTTAAAGCTGTCTCTAAAAATCCCATGCTCTTTATGATGAGAAAGCAGATAGGAGTGTTCCTTCACCTCTAACCATGAACCGTCCAACATTTTAATTTCCTAGAACTCAAGATTGCCTTGCTGATATATGTTTGCCCCAGACTTCCTCATCTGAAACTAAATTGAACAATATTAAATTAGTCAACTGCATGTAAAGTCAAGCATGGTCATGATGGAGTAACAGATTTTCTCTCCCACTGTAAACAACTAGAAAACTAGACAAAATATATGAGAACATTATCTTCAGACGTTAGGCAAAAGGCAGGGCGGGATCATGACCCTTTAGAGATCGAAACCAAATGAGGGGCGTCTTATGATTACCATGACTTTCTGTCCAGAGGCACTTGCCAGACCAGAAAGGTAAAACCCACGCAGGAGATGGCAATTTAAATGCAGGAGACAGAGATAAGAGGCCAAGGCAGCTGCAATTTGTGGAGAAGAGTACCTGAGAGCAAGGGGCCACCCAGACAGAGAATACCAGAAATCTGCGTAAGGATTCCACTGAGTCTTTGGCCGAAGGCTTCAAGTGGACTTGCAAAGGGTAAAACTCCATGAAGCTAGCTAGCTAGAAAACAATTACCAGGGACCTGTGCAATCACAGAGCTCACACAGGGCTGGGAGACATTTGATTTCTGACTAGTCAGGAGGGAGAGACGTTGGTGAACCCCTGAACATTCAAAAGACATTAGAAAAGCCATGCCTTGGTAGTAGCATTAAATTAACTCCACCATAAGATGACTCTCAGACTTCCCCACCACAATTTAAAAGCAAGTCTTAAAACGGTCAGGCTGATCAGAATTAACTACTTGCCAAGATGAAATCCAACACTCCTTAAAGGAAGAAAACATAATCCAGACACTTAAAAATGTAACATATACTATCTTTAGTATCCAACAAAATGTTATCATATGTGCAAAGAGGCATAAGAATGTGACCCATAACAAGGGGAAAGATCAGTCAATATTAAGACCTAGAAATGACACAGTTGATTGAATTACCAGGCAAGGAATTTATTTCTTTTTATTTTTTTATTTTTTAAAAAAGATTTTATTTATTTATTTGACAGAGAGAGAGACAGCCAGCGAGAGAGGGAACACAAGCAGGGGGAGTGGGAGAGGAAGAAGCAGGCTTTCCAGCAGAGCAGGGAGCCCAGTGGGGGGCTCGATCGCAGGACCCTGGGATCAGGCCCTGAGCTGAAGGCAGACGCTTATCGCCTGAGCCACCCAGGCACCCCACCAGGAAAAGAATTTAAAACAATTTATAAATACACTTATTTATATCAAGGACTTAAAGAAAAACATGAATAAAATGAGGGAAATGAAAGATATAAAGAAATTACCTAGCACTGAAAATATACAATCTCTGAAATAAAACATTCAATTAATGAATTTAATAGATTTGGCACTTCAGAAAAAAGATCAGAGAACTTGAAGATACAGCAATGGAAACTACTGAAAATAAAACACCCAAAGGGAAAAAAAGATTGAAAGAAATGAAGAGCCTTGGTGACCTGTGGGACAACATCAAATGATCTAATACATGTATCATTAAAGTTTTAGAAGGAGAAAAGATGAAAATTATCAGCTCAGGGACTCAAAATATTAATGAACATCAAGTAAGATAAACACAAGAAAACACGCATCATGATCAAATTGCTGAAAATTGGAAATGGAAAGGAAATCTTAACGGCAGGTAGAGAAAAAAAAGAGGCATTATACACGGGGATGCAAACAAGAAAATCACCAATTTCTCATAATAAACAAGCTGAGCGAGAAGACAAAGGGCTATCTTTAACAAAATGAGAGAAAAACATCTGCCAGCCTAGAATTTTATATAGAAAGTAAATATCACTCAAGAAGAAAATGAAATATAGACATTTTCAGATAGCCAAAGCTGAGAGAATGCTTTCTAGTAGACCTCCACTCCAAAAAAAATTGAAGGATATTCTTTTTTTAAGAAGATTTATTTATTTATTTATTTATTTATTTATTTATTAGAAGGAGAGAAAGAGAGAGAGTGCACGAACAGAGGGAGGAGCAAAAGGAGAGAGACAGGGGAAGCAGACTCCCCACCGAGGGCAGAGCCCAAGCAGGGCTCTAACTGGGCTCTAGCTGGGCTCTAGCTGGACTCCAGTGGGGTTCGATATCCCAACCCTGAGATCATGACTGGAGCAGAAACCAAGAGTGAGATACTTAACCGACTGAGCCACTCAGAAACCCCTGAGGGGTATTCTTTAGGCTAGAGGAAAGTGGTATCGCTTACTTGCCTGCCCAAATGAGTCCACCAAAGGAATGAAGTGTTGGAAATGGCAAACATGTAGCCAATATAAAGAGATCCTTTTCCTCATTTAAGGCAAAAATGCATGAGGTGTATAACTTGTTGAAATAAAGTGCAGAGCAACATAGCATAAAGGATGGGATGGGGAAATAGAAGTATACTGTTATAAAACTCATGTATGATATGTCAAGTGGCATAACGTTATTTGAAGGTAGAATGTGAGAAGATGATGCATATTGTGAGCCCTGAACACCACCAAAAATAAAACAGAAGTGTAGTTAATAAGCCAACGTAGGAAATAAGAGAATACTGAAAAATGCTCAAAGAAGCAGAAAAAATGAACCAAAAGCAGATAGCACAAAGAGAAAACCAAAAACGAGACAGTGGATTTTAAAGTAACCATATCGGTAATTGCATTAAATATAAATGATCTAAACCAAGTTTCAGCAAACTATGGCCCATAGGCCTACCCTCTGTTTTTGTAAATAAAGTTTTAGTGGAACACAGCCCCGTTTACTCATTTACACCTTATCTATGACTGCTTTTGTGCTATACAGGGAGTTGGATAGTTACAACAGAGACCGTATAGGCACAGAAGTCTAAAAACTTTACTATCTGGCCCTTTAAGAAAAAGTTTGCTGACCCCTGTTCTAAGAATTCCCCCTAATTAAAGCAGAAATTGTTGGACTGGATATAAAAGCAACACCTAACTGTGTGTTGCCTGTAAGACATTCACAGTAAATGTAAAGACACAGGTAAGTTAAAAGTAAAAGAATGGGAAGAAATACATCATGCAAAGAAAACTGAGTCACTATATTACTATCGGGTATAGTAGATTTGGCGATTATTATCAGAGTTAAGGAGGGGCATTGGCACTAAGGATAAAAGGGTCAACTTATTAGGAAGATTTGAAGACCATGTATTCTATTTCTCTCTAGTTTTCTGAAATTTCATGAGATGTGCCTTAGTGATTGGGACTATGGAAACTTTAATATCCCATGTCTTCAGTATGCAACTCCCACACTCACAGGTTGTTGAGGCCCCTCAGTTGAGAGACTTTCTACTTACTCCGTTGGGGAAGGAAAGCTCCAGTATTCTGCCGGGATTGGGGAGGAGAAGTCAGTAACTGAATGGTGTCAGGAAGGGAATCTGATGGTCTAGCTGCTCCTTAATTGGACTTCCCATCAATCCTCTTCTTTTCTACCTACTTTCATTCCAGTTTCCAGGATTAGCTGATCCTGCTGACTTCTGAGCCCTTTTAGGAATCTATGGTTGCTTCTTGGCTTTCCCACTGTCAGTTTAGGACTCAAATTTCTCTAATTACTAAATTAGCCAGTACTGTCCTCCTGCTTTTCAACTTCTAAAAATGTACATGTCCAGTTGCTGTGTTTAACTGGAAGACTCCATTGGCAAGCTCTTGGGGAATGCTAATGAAATTGGCCATGGTTGGGAGGGGTTTAAAAGTCATACCTGTAGGAAGGTGAAGATACAGAATGTTTTAGCCCAGAAGGTAAGAAAGCAAAGATAAGAAATATCTACTAGTCATGTTCAAGCATTTAATAAGTTTCTATGTATAAAGTTGAGCAAATTTGTTTTAAATAAATCCAGAAGGAAAAACTAGAATTAATGGAAGAAATCTAGAAAGAGTAGATTTTGGCCTAGCAGAGAAATGCTCTAAATTAGGAATTGATTGACAATTGTATGATCCACTTCAAGAGTTAGTGAACGTTCCCTTGTAATGTAGGTATAAGGACATTTACTAGAAAATTAACACATCGTTCAATCAATCATACATTCAAACATCTGTACTGATTATCCTGTATGTGTCAAAGAGAAATTAAAAGTTTATTTCCTGCTCCTAGGGAGTTTGCCATAGAATATCTTTTCATTATTTGTCTTCACCCTTGCTCCTCATTCCTTCCATTCATTTATTTAATGACTACCTATTGAACCCCAAAATTCTAGCCAGGCACCACTCTGGGCATTGAGGATATATCAGTGCACAAAACAGATAAAACCCCTGCCCTCATGGAGCGTACGTTGTAGAGAGAAGGCAGGATCTGTTGAGTATCTCTTGCATGTTCTTCTCCGTGCACCCCAGCCATGACCACCATTCAGGTCTTTCTATCTCTCACCTCAACACTTGCAATGGCAATATCTCATACCCTGCTTGCCAAATAATCCTTCTGGAGCAAGGCTTAACCAACTGACCTTTGTTGATTTCCTATTGCAGGCAGAAATCAGTACATATGTCTTACCTGGCTTCCCAGGCCCTTAATCGTCAGGTAGTAATCAACCTTTCCAACCCCGTGCCCCGTTATTTGTGTTTACATCCCCTTTGTTCCAGATAACACAATGTCTCACTGCTCCCTGTGTGTGCCCCATACCTTCTTCCCACATGCACCTTTTGGCTTTTGTTGTTCTCTTTACCTGGAATGACTCTTCTCTGTCTCTGAATGTCCAAATCTTACCTATCTTCCAAGTCTTAGATCAAATATCATTGTGTCTACAAGACTTTCCTTGACTTTATCAAAGATGTCTTTGTCCTCTGAAGTCCACAACACTCAACTTACACCTGCTTATGGTCCTTTAACTTCCTAAAGCATATATGCTCTTTCCTAATACCAGAATTCACGTCTGATCCTTTCTGCCAGCCTCAATTCTGTGCACACATATATTTCTTAAATGTTTGAAGTAGAAGCCTTGGAAGTGAATTCTAGCTTAATTTCTACTGTTTAAGAAATGTAAAGTGTATTTACTTGCCTCATTCTGTACAAAGAAACATAAACACATCCTTTGACTAAATTGCTTTATGGAAAGCTGTTGGCAAACAAGTTTCTCCTCCTTATTGAAAGTATTTAATGTCTTTATGCGTGAAACGATAATAAGGCCATTTTTCCACCCCTCCGTTTTTATGGTGGGTTCACAAAAACCATACTAGAAGGAATAAGTCATCTTTGGGCAAGTAGGCCACAGGACTGTGGGTGTCACCCCGGGAAACTGTCGAATAATTTATTCCCATGGTATTCTACTCCAAGTTTTTGTTAAAGCAGAAAATGGGTAGATATTCCATTATCCGCTTTTCTGCTTTTATCCCCCAGGACATTATTTTTGGCAAATCCAAACCGTACCTGCGCAGGCGACATGACAGTGGTTCTTCTCTTGTAGCTTGGCATGTCTGCACCACGTGAAACTGTTTATCTGAAAAATGCCATAGTCAATGCTTCCATCCTCCAGCTCGGTCTGAGCCGTCGTATTGTAGTGGCTCTCATAGTATGCCATGCAGATCCCTAGAGGGGGAAAAAGCCAGAAATGCCAGTAAAAGAAATGCATTTTTTTCTCCAACTCTGCTCTTAGAGGAGAGCTCCCTTATACACGTTACGATAATGCTGTGGTCCCAACGGACCTTGGGGAGGGACAGGGCAAGTAGCACACCCATGGGACACTTCCAAATCTGCACACCTAGTCAGTGGCTGCACCTGGACTAGGCCGGAAGTGGGGTCTGACCCTACCACACCAGCAAGGGGACCATTGTTTCCTCCTTCACTCGATGGTGTCCTTTGTGCAGGACTCCTCACTCCTGAAGGGGTAGGCAGGAGCAGAGGTACCCCAGAGATCATTATTTGAGGAGACCATGTGGACAGCTAGGAGGCATCCCTGAGAGGGGCAGAGCATGGAAGAACTGGGGACAAGCCAAAGCTGGGGGTTTGGGGAGACTTTGGCATCTCAGAGGGGAGATCAAAGGTAGAAAAAGAAGAGGAAGGAAGAAATCTCACAGTTTCCAAGGCTAAAGCCCTGGTAATTGTCCAGGCCAGCCCTCGAAAATATTTTTGCCAGTTTACAGCGAGTGTAGACTTTGGGCTCAGTGACCGTGACCAGGCAGCCAATCAGGGCCAAGATGCCGGCAGCCTTCATCCCCAGGTCTGTTGGAGGCAGAACCTGTCAAAGATCAGGAGACCAGGTCACACAATCTTGCTTTGTCCTGAGTCCTGAGATCAAGTCTGTTGCCACTGAGAACTTAAAAATCTGCCACTGTTGTGGGTGGCCCTGCCTAGGTGTTTCCCGTTACTTTTATTTTTATTTTATTTTATTTTATTTTATTTTATTTTATTTTATTTTATTTTATTTTATTTTATTTATTTGTATTTTTAAATTTTAAAAACTGTTTTATTCATTATAATTGAGAGTGTTATATTAGTTGCAGGTGTCCAACATGGTAATTTGACAAGTTATAAGTTTTTACATGATGCCATGTTCACCGCAAGTGCGGCTACCATCTATCACCACACACTATTACAGTATCGTTCACTATATTCCCTGTGCTGTGTCTTTTATTCCTGTGCTTATTCTTCCCATACTGGAAGCCTGTGTCTCCCCCTCCCCTTCACCCATTTTGCCCATTCCTCCACTTCCTGTTTCTTTTAATCATTCAGAACCAGCGTGGGGGGGAAAAAGGTACAGGTACACAGTACAAGGAAGGAATGAGTGCAGGCTTTTTCCTAAATCCTTTTCTACAGGGTCACTTTCAAGTAAATGCTACTATGTTCCCAGGATCAGGCAAGCAAAGAAATGAACCCTCCTCATTGATGTCTCGTTAGAAATCACACGGGGTGACACATTCCCAGGATTCTCATTTTCATTCTATGAATAGAAAAAAAAAGTAGAATACAAAGAGTAAACCATTCCCTATGTCTGCGGAAACACACACCCCAGTTTCAACCATAGATGAAATACGCACAGGTCTTCACGGATGACTTTAGATTTATTATTTGGGGCTTTATTGAAGCAAGAAGATTTAGCACCTTATCTTTCTTCCATACTCTTAATACTGTTCCAGATGTGGAAGTATTGTCTCAAAATTATCAGTGTTATATTGCAGATACAATGTTTTCCTGAGCTCCTTCATCACTACTTTGTGGTCCCCCCAAAAGTCATGTTATTGACTGATGAGCAAGGGGGACTGATGACTATGGGTCATGAAAGGAGGGAAGGGTTGGTGGTGGGAGTAGAGAACTCATAAAGGGACCCCCACTGACTTGTTTAAAGTGGTGGCCACTTACAAATTAAGTGGCAGAGAGTTCCATGCCTTGTTGGCTATTGGTTTTCTAGAAATGCTTCCTTTCTTGAAGCAACGTCTTCTCTAAATATAGCAACCTTGCTGGGATGGGGGTGGAGTAAAATTTCTGATACTAAACATGATATTCATACTTATTTTCACCCAGCATCATTTTCTGCCCCTGCCTAGAAATTTCTAAAGTTATTCGTTTTCTCTCTTAGAGTTACATTCTCCAATTGAACGGTGAGGCTAAAAACAGGGCTGAGTATTCAGAAGGGCCAGAGGAAGAATCATTATGGGGTCTTTAAAGTAACCAAGCCATTAGGTAACTGTTTGTCATCTAGGGTGTGCAGAATACAGACTAGTGAATAACAAGGATCAGCAAACCAGGCCTGCTTTTGTAAGTAAAGTTTTATTGGAACTTGGCTATGCCCGTTCGGTAATACAGAGTATATGGCTGCTTTCGCAGGGTTGAGTGATTGTGTTAGAGACTGTATAGACCACAAAGTCTAAAATACTTATTATCTGGCCCTTTTCAGGAGTGGTCCCTGATGTAAGCAGTGAGCTATATGCAGGCACTAAGAGGGAGACCCATGAGGTTTACTAAGCGGAGCTTACCAGTTAGGTTGGTTTCCAGCCCCTGCCTTAGAATCTTACTGGTAGCAAACAAAACAAAACAAGACCCCACAACAGTGGTAGCCCCAAACACAATGGTCGGCGTCCTTCAAGCCAGAGGCTGCCATTGCTGGTTCTTTGGGACAGGTGGCTTCACTGGAATACTTCAGGTCTTATCAGAAAGGCAGATTCCTGGTGCCTGCCCCAGAGACGCTGTTCAAGTGATTCTGTGAAAGAAATACTGCTCTACTTACTCAATCAGTGACTGGCAGGTCCCATGAGCTTCCTGCACCCCATGAAGCCATTTCTGATTCTTACAAGGCACAAGTGATCTGTCTTCAACCAGGAATTTTTCTTCAGAGCCTTAGAGAGAGAAGAATTCTTAACTCTTGTTCCCAACTGCCTAGAGATTCTAGAATCCCATTTCTTGGGACTTGGGTGATAACTACATTCTGGGTCTTCCTTACCTCTCTCTCTCTCTCTCTCTCTCTTTTTTTTCCTCCTCCCCAACAGCCCTCCTCACTATTCAACTCAGCCAGGGCCTCCCATCCAAGTGTAAGCTTCGTTCTCAGGCAACAGTCTCCGAACTTGACCACAAATCCCAGCAATAACGAGCACGTACCCCTAGTAGGTATATATCAAATTATGAATCACACTCATGTTCTTCTGTACTAAAGTTACATAAATTTTAAACACACATGAAACTAAAATTTGAAACAGGATGAGATAGAGGTGAAATTAACATTTAAAAATTATATTAATAACACAAAATGTCTTGTTATAATTTGTTATTATTAATAAAATATTTTTAGTGAGATCAGCAACACAACTCAATTAAAACATAGGCAAGTGATCTGAATAGACGTTTCACCAGAGAAGACATAGAGATGGCAAATAAGCTTAAACAAAGATGGTCAGCATCTTTTGTCATTAGGGAAATGTAAACTGAAACCAAAATAAATACACTCACACCTCTTAGAATAACTAAAATCAATCAAACAGTACGAAATGAGGAGCTATAGGTCAGCGAGGAGTCTCATTCGTCCCAGGTGGAAGGCAAGATTGTATAGTCACTTTGGAAAACAGTTTGGCAGTTCTCTTTCCAATCACATCAACAATCACACTTCCAAGTGACTTGAAAACTTCTGTTCTCATGAAAAGCTAACCTACATTGATAACAACTCTTCATAATCACTAAAACTGGAGGCAACCAGATGTCCTGCAACCGAAGAATCTATACAAATTCTTTGGCATATCCATTCCAAAAGGAACAAGCTATCAATTCCCACAACATGGGTGAATCTCAAGTGCATTTTGCCTAATAAAAGAAACAACCCAAAAGACTTTATATTACAGGATTGCATTTATGTGGCATTATGAAAAAGGCAAAACTACAGGATTGAAAACAGATCGGTGTTTGCCAAGGATTAAGGGTGGGGTTGACTACAAAGAGAATGAACAAGGGAAACTTGAGGTCAATGCAACCATCCTCTATGGTGCTGGAGTATTCAATACATGATTCTATGAATTTGTCAAAACCCGTTGAACTGTGCACCACATGAATTTTCTCGTATGCAAATTTTAAAAAAACCAGCCAGCATGTTGGGTGATCCCAGGATGTAATGCAGACTTTGACAAAGCTAATCGTATTACAAACGTGAGCGATAATCCCATTGAAGGGGGTGGGGAAAGAGTTACTGATCTAGATAATTTTGGAAAACAGTGTTTTCACTGGATATTTCAATCCAAGGACAAAAAGATGTATGTATCAACACTACTGTAGTTAGTAAATTAGTTTCTCAGAGGGGTAAGAGTTAGCAATTCTATAACTATTTTACTTGTATACTAGGATTAAACAAGTGAGTAAGTAAATTATGGATAATACGAGCCAAATTTTACACTGTCAGGAAGAAGTTACAAATAAAAGAAGAAATCGTGAATGAACCCTGTCGTGCTGGATTAGGGTCAGAGATTACCTATCATCTATCTACTATCTATCTATCTATCTATCTATCTATCTATCTATCTATCTATCTATCATCTATCTATCTATCTATCTATCTATCTATCATCTATCATCCATCATCTATCTATCTATCTATCTATCTATCTATCTATCTATCATCTATCCATCATCTGTCTTCAGCTAAATCCACACATGCATACACATATGTATACATACATACTTATATACACACACCTACAATTTTCCCTATCTTTGATATGCTCAATAAATGTATCTTCACTATATCTATTGAATATCTATACATATGTATCTTTAAACTTCGATAGAAAAATAAACGTAGGTTTGTGTGTATACATGACTTAGTATATACACATTTATTTCTTAACTCCAACTTCTTTTTTTTTTTTTAAGATTTTATTTATTTATTTGACAGAGAGAGACAGCCAGCGAGAGAGGGAACACAAGCAGGGGGAGTAGGAGAGGAAGAAGCAGGCTCCCAGCGGAGGAGCCTGATGTGGGGCTCGATCCCATAACGCCGGGATCACGCCTTGAGCTGAAGGCAGATGCTTAACGACTGAGCCACCCAGGCGCCCCCTTAATTCCAGCTTCTGAGAGGACCTAGAAAATGTGACACTCAGTAACAATGAGCACACTCAGGACCCAGATCTTGCTTCTAACACCATTCGCCAGTGAATGAAACCAGGACTTCTTGGGAAATTGGCTGATTTCAGGACTGGGGCATGGAAAATGCAAGATGAGCCTGGGATGTCTTATTAATGCTAGATATTGAGGAAGTGCTTAAAAAGAGAAAGACGAAGAGGGGGGTGTATTATATCCAAGGGAGAGAGGAGCCAAACTGAAAGAACTTTAATGGCCAAAACTGGAACAATTTGAACAATCAAATAAATAACTATAGTATTGGATTAGAACTCAGGAAATAAAATAAATATGAGTGCACACTGATATAAATAAATGATTGGATAAATAAATATATGGGGAAAGGGACAAATCTTACAGAAGAATTTTAAATAATCTATGTAGATAATCCCCCCTCCAGGAAATGGAGCTTAATTCCCCTTCTTTTGAGTAGGGTCTAGATTTAGTGACTTGCTTCCAACAGATAGAGTATGGAAAGGGGGGAAACAGTAACTTTATAGTGGACAAACCTGATGGACCTCACCTTAGCCATTGATGAAGGTTAACCTCATAGTGAGGAGTCATGTTATGTGCCCACTGGTAGGATGTGATGGGAAGGGCACTTGACCTCTATGGTTTCTTCCCCAAAATCTACAAGCACCATCTAATCATGAGAAAATAAGCCAAACCCCAAAAGAAAGACATTCCATAAAATACCTCATCAGTACTCTTCAAATATACCAAAGTCATGAAAAACAAGACTGAGAAACTGTTACAGACTGGCAGAGATTAGGATGATATGATGACTAAAATACAGTGTGGTGTCCTGGATTGGACCCTGGAATCAAGAAAGGACAATACTGGAAAAACTGGTGAAATCTGAATAAAGCCTGTAGCTAACACATTGTGCCAATGTTAATATCTGAGTTTTGACAGATGTGCTGTGGATATGACAGATGTTAATGTCAGGGAAGCTGAGTAAAGGCTATATGGAGACTCTGCTATCTGGGAAACTTTTCTGTAAACCTAAAATTGTTCCAAAATCAGTTTAAACATCTGCTAGTTCACATAACTGCTGATAAGCACTTATAACTGAAAAGTCGAGCAGATTTGAAACACTCGTGTGATATTGTGATTTATAATAAATGTATATTTGGCCTTCATCCTGCTTCTGGCACCAAGCTCTTAAAACCCTTGGAACTTCCTAAGTGATAAGAGTGATAAAGGTGTCTTGATATTCATAACAAACCCCTTTCGTGTTAATGTTTGTGAGTTTATGTTCATGAGATAACTTTTGGGGAGTACCAAAGGATGGGTGCTGGTTGCCAGCAGAACCAACCCTGTGATTAGAGGGCTGGAATTTTCAGTCCCACTCTCCTGACTCCCCAGAGGGGAAAGGGTCTGGAGGTGGAGTCGAATCCCCAATGGCCAATGACTTAATTCATTGCGCCTATGATGGCTTCATGGAGACCCAAAAAAGATGGAGTTTAAAGAGCTTCAGGGTTGGTGAATGGCAGGAGGTATGGGGAGAGTGGTGTGTCTAGAAAGAGCATGGGGGCTCTGCAACCCTTCCCCCATGCCTGGCCCTATGCACCTCTTCCATCTGACTGTTCCTACTGAGTTGTAGGAAATGTATCGAACCCAAGAAAGGGAGTCTCTAGAGCCTTCAATTTATTGCCAATTGGTCAGAAGCACAGATGACAGCCTGGTCTTGTGGCTGTTATCTGAGGCAGAGGGCAGTTTGTGGGACTGAGCTCTTGCCCTGTGGGATCTGACACTATCTACCTGGATGTAAGTAGTGTCAGAACTGAGTTAAACTGTAGGACACCCAGGCTAGGTCACCGAGCATGGGAGAATTGCTTGGTGGTGTCGGAAAAACACACATACAAACACACATATTGCACTTATTACTGTAAACTAAAAATGATTAATTTCTAAATCTGACAACCCTTTTACTACTTTACCAGTGAAAAACCCAACGAACATGGGGCACAAAAGATTTTTGAAATCACTCTTCTCATTACAAATTATTGCAAAGATTCTACTATTTAAAGGCCTCATTTTAATAAAATTAACCGTATTAACAACTAATATCATTAACTCTACTAATATAGTCTGATCTTACTTAATTTTTAATTAAATGCGACCACATTGGTGACATCCTATGCCATCTACACTGCCATAGGTTGCAATAAGCTGACGGGAAGGAATGGATACATGATTCTCAATCCGCTTATCTGTGGACATGTAAAATGAGATGAAGGACCCAAGGGCCACCCAGCTCAGGGATGTGATGGCTGGTGACTGGCCACTGGAATTGGAGAGTAACCCATCGTTAGGAGGGGATGGGTCCTTTGAATAAGATGCCAAGACTTTCGCTGCACCTTTTCTCTATTATTTCTCCGAAATAATAAGGAAAGAAGATAAAACAATTTTCTTTAAAACTTTATTTTTCAGTTCATGTTTTTTGTTGTGTATGTTTGTTTTGAAAAGTTTCTACTGCTGTGTATAGGAGAGAAACATTTTTATGAGTAAAAAAAACCTGGAAGGGTAAGAATGCAAGGTGTGACATCAGACTGCCAGAGTCTGGACTTGCCAATGACTACTTGTTACTTTAAATTCTCCGTGCCCCAGTGGTGTTGTCTGTAAGATGGAATGATAACAGCATTTTTTTTTCAACAGGGTCACTACGAAGACCAAGTAAGATAATACATGTAAGCTGCTGGAATACTGCCTGACACATAAGAGCTCATTTTATGCTGGCTATCACCATCATTTACAGGGATCACAATTGTGATGATTTTTTATTACCATGGTGAAGACAATGAAATCTTAGGCAAATGCAACAAGGAAGGTTTGGTCGTTATTTTGATGAAGAAATGTGAGATCATTCAGCATAAAGCTTCACCCAACAGAAAGATCTAGAGGGATCTTTTAGTTAGGATTCTTAGTCCAAAGCTTCTGGGGATCTGAAAATCTCCCGTAATTATATGCAGAATGAGGGTATTTATGTGCATTTTTCTAGGGATAGACTCTAAATTTGACCGAATTCTCAAAGGAATCTGGGCTTCCACAATGTGAGGACTGTTACTAGAGCCTGCGGAGCCAGGATTCGACAGCTCGGCCCCTGGAGCACTCTGCCGGGAGACCCCGCCAGGGATGGGATACGAATCCTTGGTCTGTCTTTCATGCCACACTAATCTTGCACCGGCTCTTTCTTATTCCTGTTCTTTGACATTTTTGACGTATGCTGAATGCATATGGAAAGTTCTCCAATTTTGCAAACACTCTAAAATGTGGGGGGCAACATTGGTTCCTCCATGAAACACACATTTACTAAATTTTGTGGCACTCCAGGAATGTCTTCAATCCTTTACATTGTAACCTTGGGAGAATCTGTGTGTGTGTATGTGTGTTTGTGTACCCGTGTGTGTGTGTGTGTGTGTGTGTGCACATGCACGTGCATATTAATGTTCAGTCTTTCCCACTACATCACTGCTATTTTCCCCCCACATATGCTCACCTATGTCAGCCTCTTCTCTTTGCCATCATCTTTGCAAACCTTCCCCATTTGTACTCTCATATGTCAGCATGTCATGTTGTAGCCATTTCCAGTTTTTTTTTAAGTCCAAGATAAATGCAGAAAGAACTTGCACTGTGGCTGAACTCTCCTTAACTTCTTGAAAGGAAAATGTCTGTGTGGCATGACTTTTTCCATCACTTAATCCAGCTGTGCACCCCCCAGAATAAGGAAAATCAGAAACCTAGCAGGCTTACATCCTCTGGCTCCTGTCAGTGGCAAAAGGGCTGTTACCGTGGGCCACACAACTGAGATATGAGGTCCCAGCCAAACTACCTCTAGCCTTCGGCGTGTCCCCCAAAAGGAGGGCTCCATCTCTGCTGGAATCCTGGCTATGTGCCACTATTACGTGAGAAAGAAGTTTTATGTGAATAATTCTTAGGATCTTGATTCCCTTGCTGTCAGTTATTTATTGTATCTGAGGTTTGCAGTAATTTGTAAGCATGTGTTTAAAATTCCAGTTAACGTTTATCTCCATTCTCAACGCTGGCAGGCTCCCATGGTGAGAACTGTATCGTCGGGTGACCTTTCCAATGTATAATTTAGACCCAGGAAACATCACAATAACGAATCTGGATTCTTGAAGTTTATAAATGAAAGACAAACTATTTATAAACAAATAATAAAACCAATCAAAATGAGTTCTGTTTTTTTTTAACAGGAAGAAACCCTAGAAATGTTGTAGAGTACCTTATTTTACAGATTAAAAAGCCAAGGACACCATCTACAAATTGAAAAGGCAACCTACCGAATTGGAGAAAATATTTGCCAATCATATACCTGTTAAGGGGTTAATATACAAGATGTATAAAAAAACTCATACAACACAATAGCACAAAAACAAACAATCCGGTGGGGGGGGAAATGGGCAGAGAGTATGAACAGGCATTTTTCCAAAGAAGACGTACAGATGGCCAACACGTACATGAAAAGATGCTCAACGTCACTCATCATTAGGGAAATGCAAATCCAAATGACAATGAGATGTTACTTCACACCTGTTAGAATGGTTATTATCAGAAAGACAAGAATTAACAAGCGTGGGTAGGGTTATAGGGAAGAGGAAACCTTCGTGACTGTTGCGGAAATGAGGACTGGTATAGCCACTGTGGAAAAGAGTATGGAGATTCCCCAAGAAATTAAAATAGAAATTCCATATGATCCCACAATTCCACTTCAGGGTATTTATCTCAAGAAAACGAAAATACTCCCTTGAGAAGATATACATAGCTCCATGTTCACTGCCACATCATTTACAGTAGCCAAGACATGGAAACAATCTCCGTGTCCATCGGTGGATGAATGGATAAAGAAAATGTGGTATATCTGCAGTGAAATACTGTGCAGCCATAACAAAGAATGAAATCTTGCCATTTGTGACAACACGGATGGATCTTGAGGGCATTATGCTAAGTGAAACGAGTCAGAGAGAGAAAGGCAAATACTGTATGATCTTATATGTGGAATCTTAAAAAAAATGACAATCAAGTTCATAGACACAGAGGACAGATTGGTAGTTGCCGCAGGTAGGGTGTGTGTGTGTTGGGGGGGCAAATGGGTAATGGGGATCAAAAAGCAAAAGCTTCCAGATATAAATTCAGTAAGTCATAGAGATACAATGTACTGCATGGTGACCATAGTTAGTAATACCGTATCGCATATTTTAAAGTTCCTAAGAGAGTAGATCTTAAAAATTCTCATCACAAGAAAAAAATTCTGTAACTATATGTAGTGACAGATGTTAATTAAAGTTACTGCGGAGATCATTTTGCAATAGACACAAATATGAAATCATTATTTTGTACACCTGAAGCTAATATATTGTTGTATGCCAATGACACTTCAATTTTTTTAAAAAAAGAAGAAGAAAAATAAAGGTTGAATCCTGAAGTTATCCAGGTGCATTTTAACATGCAGCACAAAGTTTGGTTCCAAAGAAACATCCATTAGGTGCTTATTAGATGAATATTTGTGATTAAATGACTTGCCATAAGAAAGAGTCTCCAAATGCCCGGCACTTAGTCAGAGCTTAATAAATATTGAGTTAATAGGACATATTGATGGAAGCTCAGGAAAAAAATAAAAAGCAACTACCATTTGACCCAGGGACACAGCTCTCCACAAACCAGCCCATCTCACTGTAAAATATGACTGCAGCACTCACTTGCTCTCCTGAACATAGCAATCATGTCGCAGAATTCTTTTTTTTTTAAAGATTTTATTTATTTATTTATTTATTTACTTATTCATTTGTTCATTCATTCATTCATTTGAGAGAGAGAAGCAGAGAGAGCACATGCAGGGGGAGAGACAGAGGGAGACGGAGAAGCAGACTCCCCGCTGAGCTGGGAGCCCGACATGGGGCTCGATCCCAGAACCTGGAAATCATGACCTGAGCCGAAGACAGATGCTCGACCATTTGAGCCACCCAGGCGCCCCTCATGTCACAGAATTCTAAACAAGAACGACCCGTTGCTGCCCTCGTCCACTACCCTTCACACAAGTTAATTGGCAAGCGTACTTCTGTTCACAGTGGCTGATCTTGATGAAGTCGTTCTGACCCTCGAAGGTGTCCTTTCTTTTCCCCAAGAGCTCCTTGCCCCTCCCAAGCCCCTGAGTGCTCAGAAGGTGGGCTCCCCGCCCCCACCCTAAGTCTGTTCAGGGAGCAGTGGGTCATAAGCCTGATTCCATGAGCACCCCCACCTACCTAGCCAGGTCCTCATTTCACAGCTACTCCCCATACGCACAGGGCCCAGGATTTTACACTTTGCCTTACACGTGTCTTGTTTTGACAAAAAGATAATGCTGGTTGCAAACCTGGGTAGATTTTCACGGCAGGGTCTGTGCCACTAATGAGGTTGCGGAAGAAAAGTCGGGGATCCAAGATTGCATGGAAATTCCACTTGCTAACCCAGATGTGGTAATAATATTTGATATTAACTCAACCAGGCATTCCACGGATGTTAAAAATCATGGGCGCGTCTAGGGGGTTATTATTTCTCATTTCATTGGGGGATTGGGGGGAACTCTTATTTATTTATTTTTTTAACATTTTTCCTTTGACTGGTAACCTGGTTTGTGGAGTGTTTGAACTTCCCGTCTCCAGTTCCCTCACAATCCATGCATTTTCCTGGTCGTTAGCATCTCCACTAATCAGCGGAAGAAGAAAGGCAAAAGAGAAGCTCTTTTGTTTGTAAGGCAGCTCTTGTAAAAGATTTCAGGGGAGAAAATGTTAAAACGATTGGTAAAAATGAGGTTTGGGGTTTCTGTGGATTTAAATTGGTATGCCTTTCCTGTGTCCTACTAGAAAGGATAATTAGATTTAATTTGGATTTTGGCGTCAAGAGACCAGCAACCAGCTTTGGGATTATTACAGGCTCTTTTAGGAGATTAATTGAAGATACTTACTTGGGCCAAGGGAGAATCTGGTCCTTTATGTGTTTAAGACACTCTCCTTTGTAACTAATTGCTCTAAAAGATGAAAATGTGCTTTCATCTGTTAAAAAATTAGTACAACTTAATTTTCTTCCCACTGAAAAAATACTGTGACATTTTTGCAAAACAGTACTTTTCACTTTTGATAGATTTTGATGGTTCAGGTTTGTTTTATATCCCCCTTTATTTGTTTGGGAATATATGATGTCTATGACGACGCAAAACCATGTTCAAGAGGAAACAAAAGCGGGGCGCCTGGGTGGCACAGCAGTTAAACGTCTGCCTTTGGCTCAGGGCGTGATCCCGGCGTTATGGGATCGAGCCCCACATCAGGCTCCTCTGCTATGAGCCTGCTTCTTCCTCTCCCACTCCCCCTGCTTGTGTTCCCTCTCTCGCTGGCTGTCTCTATCTCTGTCGAATAAATAACTAAAAAATCTGTAAAAAAAAAAAAAAAAAAGAGGAAACAAAGGCTGGAGATAGTTGGAAGTCAAGAATATTGCAGTATTTGGAAAGCCTGAGTTTTTGAAAATGTAAGAATGTTTTGAAGTGCTAAATTTACTTGGCTTAGAAAAACCCAGGGACTAAATTTGCATTTAGGCATCACGGGCTTCTGCAGCCCTGGGTCCTGGACAGAAACCAGGGGCCGGCCGCTTGCGAATCTGCGAGAGCGCGAGCCGGGCTGGCAGCAGGCTCGGTTTCCATAACCTCAGGGCAAGGTGAGGAAGAGCTCAGCTGTCTGAAGCCGCCACAGACTGTGAAATGGAAAATCTAATGCTGGCTTTGCCCCAGCCCCTGAGGAAAATACGCAGAGAGCACAGAGAGTCATTGCCCCAAGGGAATATTCCTTGCCTTGGAGACAAAGTCCAAGAGTGGCTTTATTTTTTCGGGTTGAAAATAAGTTCACAAAGTCAGGCAAAGAAGATGAGCTGAATGCAGATCTTTTGTTCCGCTTTTTTGCATGTGTCAGGGGCCCAAGCATGGCACTTTGCACATAGTGGGTGTGCAATGAATCTTTTTTTTTTTTTGACTTGTGTTATTTTAAAGATCTGGAACATTATAAAATGTCTTGTTTTTCAGATACCATTGATAATCCCAAGAAGGTATGAATTTGAAGTGATCCTCTATCATACAAGTCTCTATTTGGGGGAAACGTATATTAACGCGGTTTGGTTTCCTTTTAGGGCCAACAGCGTGTGCAGTATATAGCCCATAAAATATATATAAGACAGTGTTGGAGTTTTTTTTCTTAGGACCCTGCTCGGAGACAGGAGGACAAATGGTTTGGTGTCAGGAACTGTACAGAGAAACAATGTGGACAATATTTTTACTTTAGTTGGTATCAGCCTTTGTCTTCATGGGGGAAAAATTCTATTAGCTTTCTTCTATGATGGCCAGCAGGGTGTCGTGGAAGGAACAGTATCTTCGGAGTTTTAAGGGCCAGGGAATCCAAGAGTACAAGGAAGGCCAGGAGCTTTGTCAGAACTAACTGCTCCCTTTGCCTCGTAAAACTGCTATCTCCATCCATCTCTGTTTATTTTTCTCCTGCTTTTTAATTTGCTTAATGGACTTCAGCTGAAGACTTTCTTCAATGTCTGAGGAAAGTCAAGTCTAATAAACCCCTAAGGACTTAGCAAGCAGAGTTCAGCACTTTTGGATTATTTTGTCTGACTTTCATCTCTGCGGCTGCAGAAACAATGGCCGTAGAGCACCCCGGGCCTCACCCCAGAAATTTGGAGCCTGGGAAGCAATCAACCAGAGAAGCCACGCTTCCCTGCTCTCCGCTCTCCTCCGCTGTGCTCTTCTCCCTCTTCCGGTCTCCCTTGGGCTGTCTCTGCCTCTTGCGGTCCTTTGTCCTCCTCCTCGTCTTCCCCCTCCTCTTCTTTTTGGTGCTGTTTTGTTTTATTTTTTAAAGATTTATTAATTTACTTTAGAGAGAGAGAGAGAGGGAGCACGAATGGGAGAGGCAAAGGGAGAGGGAGAGAGCATCTCAGGCAGACTCCGTGCCGAGTACGGAGCCGGATGCCTGGCTCCGTCTTACACTCCTGAGATCACGACCAGAGTGGAAACCAAGAGTCAGACGCTGAATGGACTGAACCACCCAGGCACCCCCTTTCGGGTGTTGTTTAATCTCCAGTCTCAGCTCATTCACTTTTTCCACACTTTCTTTGACTTCTTCCTAAACCAGAAAATGATACGGCCTCACATCAGCTCATCATCCCAAGGGCTGTAAGGGCTCAGCATGCCCAAGGAGCTGGTGCTCGCGTCTGCAAGAAGCTCAGAAACTGCTGGAAATGAGCATTGGCCATGTCGGGGCTGGAAAAGGAAACCTATCACCTGTTGGGGGAGCAGGGAAAACTAAGCTGAGAGAAGCAGGATGATCCGATGACGGAAGGCTTCGATGGCAAGACCGAAGGCTGAAGAATCTGGTGTTCTGGAGTTTGATATTCCGGTCAACTTCACAGAAACAGTTGGCTAACGGGTTAAACATCCAGATAATTGGGTTGAGAAACCAGGCCTCCTGAATCAGCATTTCTGGCCCGGGGCCCAGGAATCTGTATTTTCAGCAAATGCTTTAGGTGGTTCATTAGAGGTTTGGAGACTCGCTGACTTAAAGCAAGCGGGAGCCTTGAAATCCATGAATTAAAAACATTCTTTTATTTTTAAGCTTTCTTCTGATGCTTACTCTTTTAAAAGCAGCATATTTTAATAGGCGAAGGTAATTATTTTACATTTATTGTATTTATCGACGCATTTGGGCTGCTTCCTGCTAACTTTCTAGTACCATGTTCTTTTCTTTGGCAATTTTTTTTTTTTTTAACTTTCCTGACATCTGTTGAATTGTTAAAGCTTTTTGGTGGGGGTGGGGGGGTGGGGGTTCAGGATCTCCTTTTCTGTCCCCTACATTTGCTTGAATAGTACAGCTTACAATCTTTCATTTTTAGGCAAAAATTGGTTTTAATGTATGTATTTTATTATACATTTCCCTAATGATATCTTGAGTTATCCAGTGCCTCTGTCCTCCTCTGAAACAGCACAGGCGCTGGTAGAAGGCTGGCATGCGTTGTATATTTTCCATCTTCTCCCCCCATCTTTGTGTTGTTGCCATCTGGAATTTCAGGGTCACTTCTTTAAAAACATAATACAATCAAT
This sequence comes from Ursus arctos, assembly GCF_023065955.2. NCBI lineage: Eukaryota > Metazoa > Chordata > Mammalia > Carnivora > Ursidae > Ursus > Ursus arctos. Next base: position 9,178,656 of record NW_026622986.1, read on the forward strand.
TATTAGTATTTAGCTCACAGTAGTTAGCTATATCACCATATTTTACAAACACTTTTTTTTTAAAGATTTTAATTATGTATTTGTCAGAGAGACAGAGAGAGAGAGAACACAAGCAGGGGCAGCAGCGGGCAGAGGGAAAAGCAGCCTCCCCGCTGAACAAGGAGCCTGACGCAGGACTCAATCCCAGGACCCTGGGATCATGACCTGAGCTGAAAGTAGACACTTAACTGACTGAGCCATCCAAGCGTCCCTACAAACACTTTTCTTGCTAATGATTATATTCCCTAAAAATTCAGGAAGGCTCTGTAGGTAGTCAACTTTCTAAGCTTTAATATTTGAAAATGACTTTATTTGGTCCTCATGATTGAAGCCTCTCTCATCCTGGTACGACTGACAGTTACTTTCTCCAGTACTTTGAGGATATTGTGCCACTGTCTTTTGATATCTATTATTGGTGAGATGTTTGCTGTTGCCTATGACAGATGAGCTTTAACGTGGCCTCCATGATCTTGCCTCCTGATGTTCATGCTCTTTATAATCTCTCGCTCTGAGTGTGGGTGACTTGCTTCTAATCAGCAGAATGTGGCAAGGGAGACGGGAGGTCCCTGCTGGGATTACGTTATGTTACGTAAGACTGCCTTGCTAGAAGACTGGCTCTATAGTCTCCCTCTCCTTGCTGCTTTGAAGAAGCAAGTAGCTGTGAGTCCTATATAATTGCAAGGAAATGAACTCTGCTGACAACCTGAACAGGCTTGGAAGTGAACCCTCCCCAACTGAGCCTTCAGATGAGAACCCAGCCCTGGCTGACACCTTGATTGCAGCCTCACGGAGAACCGAAGTGAGCTGTGTCCTAACTCCTAGCCCACAGCAACTGTGAGATAAAAAAAATACATGTGGTTTTAAGCTGCCAAACTTGTGTTAATTTTTTATGAGCACAGAAAACGAATATATCACCCACCTGTTACTCATCTGTGGGAGATCTGGCATTTGTCTCTTGTAACTTCTAAAATTTGTTTCTTCGATGACCTAGAGTTTCACTACAAAGTGTCTAGATATAGTGTTACTTTATTTATTTTTTCTCCTTTCCACACTTGGCATGCACTATATGTACAAGGACTCTTTTTTCTTCACTTCAGGAAAATCCTCAGCCATCAGTTCTTCAAAATTTGCCCCTCCACCATCCTGTCTATTCTCTGCTTCTGGAACTCCTATTATGTCCCTTAGGGAGAGTTACTTAGCTTTTCTTCTGTATGTCCCTTTTCTTCGTCTGTCTGTGTTTCCCTCTGGAGCGCTGAGAACAGTATTACAGCACTGATCCTGCCGGTATGACAACTCTGGTATTGATTACCCCTTCTGTTTAGTTCTATCGCAGTTTATATATTTTTGTTTGAGTTCTAGCATTTGTCTTTTGTAGTCTTCCCTGTTCTGGATTCGAGTATTTCTGTTCCTGTTTGTTTGTTTCCTAATGTCTTGTTCTTGGTTTAGCTTTCAACTCACTTTGGGAAAGATGTGTGTGCGTGTGTGTGTGCCCACGCATGTTTTCCTTTCCTCATGTTAATGCCTCTATGTGGATAGTTTGTTATTGTCTCTGTCCCCCCAGCTGTCTGGTTTGGAACCATTTCTTCTTTTGGCATGTCCTGCGGGGATGTGCAGTCCCTGTTCCTAAGGGCTTATTTCCTTCGAGATCATACAACTGCCCCTGTCCCCTCCCAGCACAACAGGTAGCAGCTCTGTGTTGCTTAACAGCCCAGCATGGAGGCCCCATCCAGAATGAGGAGCCCCAACTGAGACCCTGACTTCATGCATGTTTTAGTGTTGAATCCTACTTACTGCTATGTATTCTGTTCTTTTCGTGGCCTGCCCATGAGTCATTTATCTAATTTTCCTTATTATGGCTGTGATTTTTTAAAGTAATTTACTTTAACCAGTTAATGGTATATGTACGAAATCCAGGCAGGAGATTACATGTGTAATCACACCACTCTCTATTAGCGATTCCTGAAATTACTAACATTAAGTTTTCTAGTGTCATATTTGGTTAGGATAGAATATTTTCAAAGCATCTTGGAGTCACACTAACCAAACCCTCCTTTGCTATTGTTTTTAGAGGGAATACATGAAAAGCACTTGGGGATCCACCTTGTTAGGTTATAGTTACTATTATCAGAGTTCGTGTGATATCAAATTAAATTTGGCTTTGAAATATACATAAATATATAATTAAAGATTTTTTGCTTATTTATTTATATAATTTATTGTATTTATTCATTATATATTATATATATGTACAAAAGCATTAAGGCATTTTGAGCTTTTTTTAATATAATTTATTATATTTATTCATTGTATATATCTATATAGATATCTATCCACAAAACATTAAGGCATTTTGAGCGATGGAAACATTATAGAATCAGAGTAAATGCAGGAAACAGGATGAGAGGCAGTTTGGGGGCATAGCACTGGGACCAAGACTAAGACCGGCTGGATTTGAAACCCAGCTCCTTTCCTTACTTCTTGCATAATCTTGGGTTCTCTGTGCCTCAGTTTCCTCATCTATAAGATGGAGAGAAGAGTAGAATCTTTTTTATAGAGTTGTGGTGAGGATCAAGTGAGTCAATCCATGTGATGTGTCCAGGTATTTCCTGGCATGCAGTAAGTACTAGGGGAAGACCAGCCAATATTTTCAGAACTGTAAAGTTTATTGAATTGTCAGATTTTACTTTCGGGTATGTAGGAACTGGTGTATCTGTTAAAAAGATTCAGCCTTTTTGTGATGGTTAATTTTATGTGTCAACTTGGCTGGGCCAGGGTACCCAGACATTTGATCAAACCTTATTCTGGATGTATCTGTGAGTACATTTCTGGATGTGGTTAACATTTGAATTGGTAGACTGAATAAAGCAGATGCTCTTCCCTGGTGTGGGTGGGCCTCACCTAACCAATTGAAGCCCTGACTAGAACAAAAGAGAGAACTCTTCTTGCCTAACCACCTTGAGTTGGGACATCAGTCTTTTCCTGCCTTCGTACCTGAAACATCTGTTGTTGGGACTAGTCTTTGGACTAGAACTTGCACCATAGGCTCTCCTGGGTCTCCAGTGTGTTGATTGCAGATCTTGAGACTCAGTCTCCGTAATTGCGTAAGCCAATTCCTTATTTTTTTAGAGATCTCCTATTAATTCTGTTTCTCTGGACGACCCTAATACACTCTTTCTCTTCTAGCTGGACTTCGTGTGTATGTAGGTGTGTGGTAAGGTTGTGACTTGTATTACCTTCAGTCTTGAGTTTTGACCAAGCTGGTGTTGAAAGACATTCACTTCAACACTTGTAGGCTGGATGACATCCTCTTGCAGAAATGGAACCCCACACAATTACAAAGGGTGTGTTTTGCTGGCGATCTACTCTCTTGCATCACCTGATTTCAGACTTGAAGTATGAAGTAGTGTTGGTCTGAGTCTTTCCACGCCTGTTCTTCTGACACTGGATCTGCTCCTCATATGTTCTCCTCTTCCTGAACTCTTTCATCTCACTTTCTGGACACAGGGAGTCTAGACCTTTTATCTCATCATGCATTTATAAAATCCTAAAGGTACACTTTGCCTTTGGGGACATTAAGTTTGCTCAGTGGCTACCTTCATCGCATAGGAATGAGGCTCTGCCTTTGCCCTTCCTCAGATCTCGGCGCCACGTCCCCAGCAAAATGTTGGAGTAAACAAATCCTTCCTCTACTGTAATTATTCAATTCCACAATATTTGTTCTTTCCAAAATAGACTTCTGTTTCTTACTGACTCTTTCGCTTTTATTTTACTTTACACCAAAGCTTCTTAACCTTTCGGGTGTTGTCTCGTCAGAATCTGATGAAAACCATGGTCTGGGACCATGTATATTCACACATAAACATGCAAACACACACAGGGAATTCACTCCCAAGGCTCCATGTAGACCCGCCTTAAGAATCCCCACATTAGATGGCTATCAAAACACTTCTAACTTGTCAGATCCTTGTTCATTTCTGTATTTCCAAGGAAGCCAAATTCATTCTATTGCCATGTACTCCCCGTCCCAATGGGTTATAAATAAGATCCTTGAAGTGTCTGCTTCAATGTGTGAGAAATACTTCATTGCCAATTAAATACTAACTGAAAAAGGCCAGAAATAGATTTTTTGAAAGAGAAAATACATTTGTAATTTCATTTCTCAAGGAACTATTTCACCAATGGACAGATAAATGTGCCAAACTTAACACATCTTCATCATGGGTTCTATCATTTCAAAGAGAAACTCATATTTACTCAAAATCCTAATAATACAGTGTCCCCATCAAAAACACATAAAAGGCTTACTTCTGTGTCATTTCCTTATTTTTCTTCAGAAGGCATAATTTCTAAGAAATATTTGATGTTCTCATGTCAATATGCTCTTCGAAATGGGTAGATTTTGACTCCTTGCCAGGAATATTGTTTTCCTACATACACGATGTCATCTTATCTCAGCTGTGTCCCTCCAAATGTTTTATAGCAATACACATTTCTAGAGGAATTCATTAACTTGAAATACAACTGGGACAAGGAGTTGATGGGTGATACATTTATTAATTTCATTTCCTTTGCTCTTTTGTGTTATCTGGAGTGGAGGCTCAGAAAACTGACCACCACATTTGTGACAAACGCTGGCATGAAAGATACCGGGATCATATTCATTCTCTGTGGTCAGATGTTGCTAAGTCCGGAGATAGACAATCCTGATTGATGAGAATCTCAAAGACAATATCCTTATCTGGACAGCACAGACCGGCCCCAAGTAGAATTGTCTAGTAGAGGGCTTTCATGTTGCCTCACCACCATCTCCTCCTCTGCAGCATCCTCATTCCATCCCCATGCACCTGGAAGTGTCCAGCATCTTCTTGCTGTCCTAGGCCACCTTTGCTCTCACATCCTGCCCAGGCCCACAAGCCTTGGCAGAAACATGTTCTTTTCATCTTTAACTATGTCTAAACTCTATTGACGTCTGAACTCCTTTGCCCTTCCCTCCAATGCCATTCTCTGTTCTTCTTGCTCAGATTTAATCATGGTTCACTGGACTCAGCCCCTCTTGAATGAAGTACTTGCATTTTAAAATGGGTCTTCTGTGATTTGACCTGAAAGAGGAGACCACTGTGAATTGGAGGCCTCCAGCTGGACTGGTACGGAGATTTGGATTACAAAAGAACTCAGATTACTTCACATAGAGAAAGGTAGGGCCTTTGGTGCCATTTCTTTTTTTTAATATTTTTTTTAATGTTTTTTTATTATATTATGTTAGTCACCATACAGTACATCCCCGGTTTCCGATGTAAAGTTCGATGATTCATTAGTTGCGTATAACACCCAGTGCACCATGCAACACGTGCCCTCCTTACTACCCATCACCAGTCCTTCCCATTCCCCCACCCCCTCCCCTCTGAGGCCCTCAGTTTGTTTCTCAGAGTCCATAGTCTCTCATGTTTCATTCCCCCTTCTGATTACCCCCCTTTCTTTATCCCTTTCTTCCCCTACCATCATCCTAGTTCTTATGTTCCATAGATGAGAGAAATCATATGATAGTTGTCTTTCTCTGCTTGACTTATTTCACTTAGCATTATCTCCTCCAGTGCCGTCCATGCTTTGGTGCCATTTCTTAATGACTGACCTTCCTGACCAATGCTTTCTTAGTCCTCTTTAGAAGTCAGCAAAACTATTGTTTTCAGTTCCCCTGAAAAGTGATCTGGGTGTATGAAGCATTTGGACGCAATGATTACAGCAGACACACAGAACCGAGAATTTCAGAAGGAAGATTCTCTTGGACATGAAGGACCTGTCCTGGAGTGATGGACAAATGCTATTGATCCCCGGTGTCCAGGGGAACATCTTCATGTTTCCAGAATAAAAGTAGTTTTTGTGTCCAACCATGTCTAAACTGACAAATGTGACAGCCAGAGATTTCTGGGGAGTGGGGAGAAAGATAGCCAGTGCTGGGAACTTTGCATCTATTCCTGATACATACCTTCTCCTGATGTAACTCTTGTACCAGCTTTCGATGAGAACTATTTAGGAAGAAAACCCTGTTTAAAAATGGTCTCTCACCTGTTTTATGGAAAAAGGGACATACCCATGGAATCATCATTTTTTTTTTCATTTAATCAAAAATACCATGACTGTGTGTATCTTATAGAAAGCTCTAGAAAATTCTATAAAATTCTGTTAAAATTCAAGAGGCTTTGTTTTTAAGCTGTGTGTGTGTGTGTGTGTGTGTGTGTGTGTGTGTGTTTAAAGTCAGTGAAGAGACCCTTAAGCCCCGTTTCTTCTATTACTTCAGGAGGATCACAGAGTCTCCTATTTCTCATTCCAAAAAAAAAAAAAAAGTGTTTTATTTTCTGTGAACCCATAATGAAAATCATTGTATCTAATAGGAGTGGAAAGCCACTTTTGTGGGAAATCTGTGCGTTTTCTCTTTCCTCAGTGTTTGTGAGGAAGGACTTTGTAGTGTTCCCAGGCAGCAAGTCACAATTTGCATTTTGGAATTATAAACAAAACAAGTACAGAAATGGAGATGGATCCCAGGACTAGGGAACAAAAACAAGACACACATAAACACACACCACACCACACACACACACACACATACACACACTCTATGAGGGTAAGTCAGGCTAAATACTGTACTTGGCTCATCACAAAGATTTATGACCATTGTTCGCTGCTTTGAAAACTGTTGCTCGGGGAGCCTGGAATGCTGGTCCTTTCGTCAGTTAACTAGCACGTGCTCCCCCGTGTTGGGTGTTTTAAAGAGAGTGGAGCAAGTAGTCTCATCCCCATTGCTGCTCTGGAGACATTTTGTACATGTTTTTTCAATAAAACTACACCATGTAACTTACTGGGTCAATGGTAGAGCAGAAAAAAACATTTCACTTGGCAAACCAAGGGACCAAGACTCCAGATTGCTTTAAAGGCAGAGGGTAGCGAGGGGTTCATTCTAATTAGACTACTTGTACGCTCTAAACACTTTCCTTACTTTCTTTAATTTGTTGAAACTTGCACTCTTGTCCTCTAGGCTTTCTCTGTGTTCTCTCATTGACAACAGGAGTATTTTTCAAAAGAAGTACGAATCTCACGTTTATAAGTGCAAAGGTTAGGAAAGAAGATTCAATGTCGTGCCTCTCGTCAAAGCCATTCCTGTGTCAGGTGGAAAATTAATGGATGGTTTTCACAACAGAGCGCGACACAGAGGCTCTGAAATTCCCTGCTGGTTCAGCATATGATACCGGCATAGCAGTGTCCTTTCTTTCTAAGGCCACGCAAAGAAATCAAGGTGACCCCACTCTGGTCAGCGTGCCCTGGCTACTGCTGAGCCCTGGGAGTCCCTGTGTGAGAAAGAGGGCATTCCTGGGTGTTCACTGTTGACGTCTCTCTGTCTTTATCTGTATTATAAACACAGTAGACACGCTCAATCTGTCACATTTCCACACATATATTTAACTGTGAAATACACGTACATAGGGGGTTCAATCCTTCAGCCTCTTGCGCAAGCCCTGTGCCTATGTTGACTGGTGGTGCTTACACACACATGCAAGTGCATTCAGAACAGTTCATGAGCCTCTGCTCTGCACTTCGTAGACAAAAGCTGGCCCTCGATAACCCACACACTTCCAGGACAACCTAGGCCGCCACAGAATTTTTATTTTTATAAACACTGCTCTAAACTTTATATTTTTGCTTTCTAGATCACCAAAAAAAACAAAAAATGCGCTATCTCTGACTCAACTTGATCAGACCCAGCGAAAACAGGAAACAACCGAAGAACCTGTTTTTCACAGCTACTGCAGGGACGAATGTGTGTACGTGTGTGTATGAATTCGTACGTGTGTGCACGAATGACGGAAGAGGGGGCGTTCAGCAGGAACGAGATGCACGGGGACAGGAGGAGATGAGGTCGGTTTTTTAATGAGTTTCTAACGAGGTCTTTTTAAACAAAAATATGTAAGAGGAGATTAAAAACAGGTTTAGTAGTTCTTTGTGCTGTTTCCCACTTCTGCCATTGATGCTCCTTCATGGAAAGTTGACATGGGGAAGGAGACGAAAGAGTGAAGGATCAACTGTCTGAACACAAGGGCCGCCTGTTTGATGGCCCTGCACCTTGGTGTCCTCCTCAGTGAGAAGGGCTAGTGTCACCAGAGAGCCATGATGTGGCAGTTGGACATACTGTGCTCTGGCAGTCTCTTGAGGGCGTCTTATTCAGCTCTGTACCTCAGCCTAATGTCCTTAAATAGTAGACGCTAGATGAAGGCTGAAGGAATGGCCCCCCACCTTTCCTGAGCCTGTGCTCGGGACACAGCTCCCCGGAGTCCTTCCCTGGGGCAGCAGGGTGCAGGGACGGCTGGGGATTGCAGGCCAGCCACTGGCTGATGAGTTGGACAACAGAAGTAGGGCCCAAGGTGTGGGTCCGTAGGCGGCCCTTGAGGAGAAAGTGGGATGATGGAAACATGGCTTTCCTCTGCTCCACATCTCCATCTGTCCCCCTCTGGGCAGGCAGTTCTGCTGCACGGTCAGACCTCTGTACCTGATAGGCCCGGGTGACTGCAGTGGTCTAGGTGGATCCTGCAAAGCTGAGAGGTCCTGGGAATGTGAGCATTTGAGTGTCTCTCAGAGACTTGGGCCAGTTTTTATGAAATCCTTGACAGCACACAGCTATCTTTCAGTGGAGCACCTGGAGAATTCTAGAAGCCCCCAGCCTCCTATACTGTTCTTCCTTTTTCCATCTTACTCTTCTTCATTTCTAAAAATGTCCTTTATTTCCTTCTGCCATGAAGTAGATGCAAGATCTCCAAAATACCACCATGGCAATGGCAGTGGGGACTAGGAGTGCACATAAGCACAGGGTGAGTGGGGCATGTTTTATATGATGAGGCCAATGGCAAGAGTAGGGTCTTCACAAGGCAGGCACCGTCAACATTGAATAGCTGGTGTGATGGTCAGGAACTGTCAAGTGGGAAAGAGTTTGGGTAGAGAGGCAGGTGGGGAAAGGAAGGCAAGTGGTCAGCACAGAGGAGGGCAGGCTCGCACCAGCACGTTCTCCCAGCAATGTCGGAACTTGTTCACCAGAAGAAGAAGCAACATTGTCCTATAGGTCTTAGGGCTCCCTCGGTGAGGCCAATGAGATTTCTCTCCACTGACACATCCAAGAGCTACCTTCCAGGGAGTGATGGTAGATATAGGGTCGAGGGGAGTGAGTTTGTCATAACTTGCCCTATTCCTACCCCGATTCCATCACAATTGCCTTTGTTCTCCAGGAACTGACCTGGCCTACCCTTCACTCTTGAGACCAACCCCATATCTTAAATCTGAACCTTTCTGGAGGTTTCGTGGGGGAGCAGCACCATCATATTTCTGCCATTTGAGCCAAATTTGGGGTACACTAGGGCTATTTCTGCTGACAATATTACCCTGGAAAGGAAGAAAAAAAAACGCCTATTCACAATAGCTTCTTGTCACGTTATCAAACACAAATTAGATTGAAGGAACAACGATAACGGGGTGCAGAATCCGGGTTCTTGGTGGAGGGGTGAAGAGAGAGGAGGAGGGTGAACAGAAAAGTGAGGATTTTAAGAGCGCTCCACAGAAGCCAGCAGCAGGGGAAGGGAGCAGCAGGCTGATCCCGGCGACAGCAATGGCTGAGTGGGCAAAGAGAAGGGTGAGGATTTTGCTCACCCCCTATAGCATGGCCTCGAGGGGATGGCATATGCCAAGACCTGCTCAGATCCACACCAAGCGTGGCCCATAAGAAGTAAGGTCTGCATGCTCCGTATCCATACCAAGGCCAGGAGTGATGTTGGGGGAAAAGACAGGTTTGTTTCATTAGTTGTCTTTTAACTTTTTCCTAATTATAAAAGTCATATATATATTTAATGAAAAATAAATGGAAAATATGAAAAACGGGATCGTATTTGAACAAAGAAAAAAGAAAAAAACCCTCTAGTAGTAGTTCACTTTGTTTCTTTCACATTAAGTTATTTAACAAAATTTTAAAACCACACTAATATGTGGCAGGCTCTGTACTAGGCACTGGGAATCCAGTGATAAACAAGATTGATTTGGTCTCCGTCTTTAGCAACAAAAATGATTATGCACCGTGTATTCTGTCTTTTAATTGTCCCTTAAGTATATAGCATCAATTTTCCCGTCTTACTAAACATTCTACAATGTGTTCGATAACAGCCATGTTTTATTTAATTTTATAGATTTGCAATTATTCATTAACCAATCTTTTTGTACCCTCCTTTTTAAATTTTGACAATATAATGTTCAAAGGAACATTTTACAGTACGTCTTTATTACTTTTTGTTGATTTGCTAACGGAATCAGTCATTCCAAGGGCTCTTTAGAGGCTTTGTAAAAGATTATTTATCTAGAATGTCAGGTATGCCTGTTTATAAATTAATGATATTTCTGGAATTTAAACATGTTATTCTAAATAGCACGGTTATTGAAAAATAAAATAAAAATGTTATTCTGCAGAATATCTTCTGAATACATACTCTTTTCCCTCCTTTTCTTTTGGAAATTAAGGAGTTGGGTGGACAGGGTGTGTTGTGTGACGATCTGTAACAGTCGTTGCCCTCAATCAGTTAGGGACGCATTTCCTACAAAGTAATAGAGATTTAAGTTACCTTAGACAAACAGGGTTTAGTTTTTCTTCTATAAACAGGAGGCTGGCAGCTGCTGAGGGCTGTCCCTATTGAAGCTAAAGCTTCTGCAACCCCCTTAATCTTCCCTCAAAGTCACAAAATGGCTGCCCCTGCTCCAGGCTTCACACCCTTATTCAAGATGGGAAGAAACGAAGACGTGGTGGCGACCTTTTCTTTGAACTTTTCAAAAAACATTCTGTTCATAACTTTTATTTATTTTTTTAACAGCTTTGGTGAGCTGTAATTGCTACATAAAGAACTGCACATGTTTGACAAGTACAATTTGTCGAGTTTGGACATATGTGTGCACACCGATACCATCGCCACAATCAAGATGGGCATATCCAACACCTCCCAGAGTTTCCCGGAGTTCCTTTGTGCTTTTCATTTGTTTGTTGTTTTGTTTTGTTTGTGGCGAGAACACTTAACAACATGAGACCTACCTGCTTAACACATTTCAAAGTATACAAAGTATACTGTATGTGGAACTCTGCACATGATGACCTACGGCAGATCTCTAGAACTTATTCATCTGGCAAAACTGAAGCAAAATAAATCTCCAGTAGGCAACCCTACAGAAATGGAGATCATGAATTGTCTAACCAAGAATCATGCAAACCTCTCCTCACAGCTCTTTGTGCAGATTCACGTCACATGGGCAGCCATGTCTGCAGGCGCAAAAAGTGAGTATTGAGATTTTTCAGTTTTTAGGGTGGAAATGAATAAGGGAGAAGAGTTTTACAAATGGTGATTGGCGCAGCCAGCCAAGAGCTGCCATATTCATGCCGCCATGACTGTGTGTGCATCTTCTTTAATGGATTCCTTATTCATCTTTACCCGTTATTCTCTCTGCATGTGTGTTTTGTTTTCCATGCATTGCTTTCTTTCCCCTATGGTTTCTGCCTCTTTGAAAAATCCTTCCCTTCTCATAAAACAACTTTATAAACAGTCAGGTACATTTTCTTTTTTTATGATTTTATGTTAAACACTTACCTTTTAAATCCATTTGGGATTTCTTTTAGTATAAGCCATGGGGGTAAATCTCTAACTTGCTGTTTGCTAAAGAGTTCATCAGTTATACTTAAACAACTTAATAATCACCTATGTGATTATTATGTGAGGCACCTGGGTGGCTCAGTCATTAAGCATCTGCCTTCAGCTCAGGGCGTGATCTCAGAGTCCTGGGATCGAGCCCCGCATCAAGCTTGTCCTCTGGGAGCCTGCTTCTTCCTCTCCCACTCCCCCTGCTTGTGTTCCCTCTCTCGCTGGCTGTCTCTCTCTCTGTTAAATAAATAAATAAAATATTTTTTAAAAAAATAATCACCTATGTGTTCTCCACCAAATGGACACAGTAGCTTTTTCATATAATATTGAATTTTGGGGTCTGTTCTACAGACTTCTATCAATTTCTTTGCCCGTTCTGGTTCTAATGCCATATCTGTGTAACTTTTGTGACTTTATAATCTGTTTCAGTGCCTGGTACCATGAGTCTACTTGTTTGTCTTCTGAAATACTTCATTAGATTTTCTCATCTGTTTAGTGTTCCTCTTATACAAGACGTTAGTTTGGATTTTGGTCAGTTTAGTCAGGTCCCCTTGTGTGCCTGGGAACCTTGGAACGTTGTCTGTTCTTGTGACCTTGGATGCTATAGGCTAAGAAGTCATTCCTAGACACTCCGGAAACCAAGCATTTTTACAACGTTGACATGACAGGTGATTTTGGTGGACTGTTTCCAGAGAAGGTGGACCTGGAGATTTGTGAAAGCATCTAGGAAATGTTGACAGGCTGTTTTCACCATTGATGCATACAGAGCTTTCCCCAGAAGAGAATCCTTCCTTCGTTCAATTTTTTTCCTGAAAATCCTGTCAAAGATCCCCAAGGTTGCAGGCTCACGGAAAGCATGGCCAGAGAAACACAGATACTGGAAGACACAAATTGATGTCAGCAGCGGTCAATACTTTTTCCCTGTGGATTCTTTTGCCTCAAACGAGTCTCTATTTTTAGTACAGGACGAAGGGTATTTATAGCCCGGGTTTCTCAGATCAGACACCATGCCAGGTATGTGGTTCAGACAATGGGAGAACCCGCCTGATGAAGTGCCATACATCGCCGGGCCCCGGGGCAATTTTTCTCTAATGACATATTCGCGGTGGCTTCCCTGCTCCATTCCATCATTGTCATCCATGTGCCAAATTCCTGGGCTTGACACATGTAAAGAGATAATTCACATGATTCCCAGCTTGTTTTTGACTCTGTTTAAAAAAACGCAATAAAACTTTACAGTACGAGCAGCATGACTCAATGTTGTTTCTGGATTTCAAAATATTGAGGTTAGATGTGCTAATGATTTGCTCTGGAGCTACTTTTACAAGGCCAGCCAGAGCCCCTCTTGCCAGCACATCTGAAAAAGGGATGGCAGTGTGTTCCCAGCACAACCTCTCCCCCCTCCCCTCCCCCCCCAAGCGCGCGCCACGTCTGCAGCGCCATAACCCCAGCGCGCGTGGCTGAGGTAGTGAGGATTGCTTGTGACGTAGCAGCCACTGCCTCTCGGTCCGAAATAAAAACAAAACCCCATTCCAAGTAAGCTGGGTCTGTCTTTCCAATACAGTGGGAAACAACGGAGAATGCACCTTTTTACTAAAAGCATCTGGATGAAGGGGAGCTCTCCCCAAAGATCTAAATACCTTTCTCCTTCTCCCCACACATTAGCTATCTGATTCCATCTCTCGCGTGCTGTTTTATTATCTCGTTTACCTTAAGGGCATGCAAGGTCAAAAGGACTGAACTTGGTTGCCAGAAAATAATGTCCATGTTTTGACAAGAAAAGTCTTGGCTTCTCTGAGAGTTTCATTTTCTACAAACGCCATAGCATTGATCTCACAGAGACAGACTATGACAGAGGCCCAGAGTTCACCTTATCTTTTAAATAAAACCTTTTATTTATAGAGTCTTGGGGCATGTCTGAACCCTGCTGTTAAATTTTCCTTCCTTTTATTTTTTCAAATGTAAAGAGAGAGGACTTTGTTTCATACCTTTAAGAGTATTTACTCAACTTGCTTAAGAGTCGGTTTTAGGTAGGACAGCTCTCGTTAACGCTAATGAAAGTTACTTGTCTAAAGCCCTTGGTAAAAACCCCACTCATCACTTTGAGGCCTTCTGTGTGCATCTTCACTTGACAACTCTTATTTACAACTCCTGCTAGTTTGACCTTCTTTGGACTTCAGGGCTGGGATGATGTGAGAGTGGGTGCGGGTTCTAGAATATGCTATTTGAATGACGACGTCCCCGTGCCTAACGTGGCGTGTCTGTGCATCTTTGAGTCACTTGCACAATCTCAGGAAGCAGCTTTCTCTATCTTAATATTTTGCCTAAGATCTTTTGTAAACGCTCCCGTTTACAAACAAGCTTCTGTGTGCTTGAATAATCTGAATTCTGGGACTTTCTTTAAAACAAGCTTTTAATGACATTGAATAAGGCCAAGTAGATGACACACTCCTTAAGCTGACAACCCATCCACGGGTCCCATGGTTTCCTAACTGGGTCATTATACCAGCTGATGGAGAGGGTGGCATTGAAACAACGGAGTGGTGCTGCGTTTATCCCTGAACTCTTTTCTTTAATTGATAATTTTAAAATCCCATGACTCACACAAACCCCTCCTAGTGCGATTCAGAATATTCACAAGATCCCAGCTCACTTCAGGTAATAAGCCCTCACCCCCCACCCCCATGCAGGGAAATCCAAACACACGAACCACGGTACTCCATCGCCACCTCCCACCCCCACTGTCTGGGTTTCTCCCTCTCTCCCCCTCCATCTCCCTGAAACAGAGAACTGGTAAAGGAAGTAAGGTCTGCCATATGCCAGAATTTGACTTTATGTCCATTAAAGTCACCGCCTGAGGAAGGAAATGAGTGTCTTTGGCAGGGGCTAACGGAATGGGTATTAAATACAGTGTCACAGAATGAGACTTTCCCAAGTGACATGGGGTCGGCCTCTCATCTTTGGTCTCTAAATTTTCACCTCTAAAATGCAGTCAGGGTTGCCTCTCAAGAGTACTTAAAGATATTTGTGAACAGATTATGGCGCTCCTCTTTAAAAACTCTTGTTGGGTCTTAATGCGATCACCTGATATTAGTCCATCTCTTTAGGAGGAAAGCAAATGATTTGCTTGTTGAAACTTCTCATCTGGAGAACTTTGGATTTCCATACATGACCTGTTGATTTTTTTTTTTTTTTTTTGGTCTTTGGTACATCTACTTTCCCCGGATGCAACAATATGGCTCTTGCTTCTTGCACTAGCTGTCCCAATGTTGAGTTTAGAAACTATGGCCAATATGTGAAAACACTGTGTGTTTCCTCTGAGGATGTGTGTGTGTGTGTGTGTGTGTGTATTATTTAATTCACGAATGGGTCTAGCTAATATCCAGCAATAGAATTGCTCTGGTGTTGTTAGGATTGAACGAAACTTACCTGCACAATCAGAACGTAAGTTAGCACAAGGATTGTCTTGAATGCTGACTACTTCTGGTTGCTTTTAATCATGCCAGCACTTTCGATGGCCCCGGGAGTGTGGTTAGTACTCAGGTCCTGAAGACTCCACTGTCAGAGAGCTTGCCCAGCCGATCTGAGCCTGAGTTAGAGCACAAGCTTTCAATCTTTGGAAACGAAACCGAGAAACAGAAGCTACTTGGGCCGCTGGCCTGGCAGACCTGGGCTGGAGAGAATGTCGCCCTGCCACCCGTCCTGTCCTGTCCTACCTCTGTAGGCTGCCAACCCCCCCTGCGGCCCCGATGCTATCAGCATCCTTGGCAGAGTCCATCTGGGTGGTGGATGATTAATGAGCTGTAACTCCAACTATCTTTGACAAAAAACAGTGGGCTGCCAGGGCTGGAGGAGTTGGGGGTGGGAATGGCAAATGGGGCTCATTTTATCTTTATTTTCTTTTAAAGATTTTATTTATTTATTTGACACAGAGACAGCCAGCGAGAGAGGGAACACAAGCAGGGGGAGTGGGAGAGGAAGAAGCAGGCTCATAGCGGAGCAGGGAGCCCGATGTGGGGCTCGATCCTATAACACCGGGATCACGCCCTGAGCCCAAGGCAGACGCTTAACGACTGAGCCACCCAGGCGCCCCCATTTTATCTTTAAAAATGTCCCCCCACGCACCATAAAAACATCTGGGGAAGTTCCCTGCGAGGCAGTACCATCTAATTTTGTGTATGAACGCTTTTCTGGGCCACAGTGTTTTGATGCTGAAGCAAGTTTTGCAGAGAATTTTGAGGCAAGAAGGGCAATTTAGGTCTGGCTGTTGTTGTTCGAGGTTTCCAAAGCAGAATCAGCTTTCTTTGGAGCTGGAATCCGAGCTGGAATCAGGAGCTGGGATGCCGAGTCTTGTATAAAAAAGCGTACATGTGCTTTTTTATCCAACGCTGGTGTCAGAGAGTGTGTGAGAAGAGGAAAGAGAACCTCGCTTCGGAGAAGTTAATGGCCAGGACTCATTTGCTCCTCGGGTTCTCCGAGTGCTGGCCTGGGGAGCGCATAATTTGTTCCAGGAGAGAGCCGTTCGCTCTCTAATCAGATTGAGGCGTGCTCCATCGCTATAGGTGTCCTGCGGAAACCCAATCCGGTTATATTTCACTGCCAACACGAGCGATTACATTAGCCTTTTAATATGTACTTTGGTCCACAAAACCACTGCTGTAAAAGCTCTCGCATTAGGAACAGTTTGTAAATAATCTGCCCCCTGAGCACCGAAGCCCCCGTCATTTCTCCTCCGACCAGAGCGAGTCTGCTTAGTGACAAGGCCAAGTACAGTGCGGTGTGGCACCTTAGGCCGTCCAAGGTTTGGCAGGAGTGCTGTCTGTTTCAGATGACAGCTCCAGGTGAGTTCGGGCACAGGGGCCCAAGTTCCGTCCCTCTTCCGTCCTTGCTGGAAGCGGTCAGCCCTCTGCCGTGCGGACGAGCCAGCGTCTTCGTCTTCTTTCTTTTAGAGCTGGCTTCAAACCTTACAGCAGTGCAACAAGCATCTCCCTCGTCCCGTAAACAGAGAGGCGAGCAGAGCCCCTCCGATAGACAGCATGAGGGCTCCTTTGGCAGAGGCATGAGCTGGAGTTGGCATGCCCCAAGCCGGGGTGGAACGTGTCGCTCCCCCGGGTGTCTTGCTGAGAACGGGCGAGGGCCAGGAGACGGTGACGGGATACTCTCGTGACCTTTGCCTGCTCCGAGGAGTCATCTGCCTCTCCTGCAGCAGTAGACGGGCTAATGATCCCCAAGGAAATTTCAGATTCACTGTCAGGATGGAAAAACCAAAGCATCACTTGAGCTCATCTCTGTTGTCTTTTAATCATCTGCCAGATCAATAAACTGCCTCTCGAGACCAGATGCTTCAAGACGGCGTCTGGTCTACGTTGTCTGCGTGGTATAAAGTCGGTTGGCTGCAACAGGCCCGGACTCGGGGCAGGCTTTCCAGCCCGGCTGGCAGAGGCGCTGGGGCCAGGCTTCCCACTTGGCCCTGCCCCAGAGGGGGTGCTCGGGGTGAAAGGCCCCGGGGGCAGCACCCTGAGCATGCCTGCATGTGAAACTCGGCTCATCGCAGACCCTGCCTCCGAGAGAAGTGAGGATCGCTAGGGGCACCGAGGTGGTCCTCCAGGCAGACGGCTCCCCTCAAGAGCCCTGAGGATTAGGTCAGGCCCCGCCACCTTCTTACACATGGTGACAACAGCCACTGCTCACACCGGAGTGACCCTATTCCCGAGAAATTTGCAGGCTATCCTGGGATGCCTTTCCCCTGAGCCTCTCAAGAGGAAATGTCCTAACCCGCAAGGCGGGGCTTCTAACACCTGTCTCGTAGGAGGGGCGCATGAATCCGCTGAGACCCTGACAATACAGCCCTTCATTTCGGGATGTGGTAGATGTCACAGCAAACAGGAAAACAGTACCGTAAACCTTTCTGAAAGCCACTCGAGGAGCTGGCGCTCAGCCAGGCTGTGAGGAGGGGCGTCTTATCCCATCCATGTGCCTTAGAAAATCCATCTCCCAATTACCAAACACCTAGGGTCTTTCACTGGATCTGCAAACAAGGCTGGAATTCAATTTTCCTACTCAGCAGCTTTAATTCTCGGGTCCTTATCCTGGTGGGAGCCAGGGGGGTCCTTATACTGCAAAAGTCACGGTGCTCCCTGAAAATCCAGGACACAAACCTTACTAAACCATAGCAGAAGTGTCACAAAAACCAATCAAGTTCTTATTTTCTGAAGATAAATACTTCAATCCTGGGTGTTTGTAATTTTTCACATCCATTCGTTTTTTTTTTTTTTTTTTTTTTTTTTTTTTTAAGATTTATTTCTTTATTTGAGAGAGAGAGAGAGCAGGAGAGAGAATCCCAGGAAGATTCTGCAACGAGTGCAGAGCCTGACATGGGGCTCAATCCCATGACCCAGAGATCATGACCTGAGCGGAAACCAAGAGTTGGACGTTTCACTGACTGAGCCACCCGGGCGCCCCCACATCCATTCCTTTAGAAACTGTTCAAGTGGCTCCACTTTGCTCATTAATACCTCAAAGGATGCACTTGGTCTGTTTACACTGGGCAACCCAACTCTGATTTTATCAGTCCCCCCAACTTGGCTGTCTCAGCTCCCCTGCTGAGGAGCCATGAAGTCCTGGCATCAGGAACAGGAGAGGGAACACCTTTGAAAGGTGAGGAGACAACAGTGCCCAAAACTGTCAGGGTGAATGTTGCTTTGGTTGCAAACACCAGAAACAGAAATTTCGAAATGGGAACAAGCCCAGAGCTCACCTCGTTCAGCACGAGCTCCGCAGGCACGAATGACGAAAGTGAGCCCCACGGGTGTGTGAGGGAGCAGTGGGCAGACCGCGGGTTTAAAGTCAGAAAATACAGGTAGTTTTATTTTTAAAGAGATGCACACCTCGCACTTTGGGGCAGAATGATGGGATGTCTGGGAAATTATTTCAGCAAACCAAAAATAGATGAAGCAAATCTGGAAAGATCTTAAGAGTTATTAAGGCGAGGTGATGGGCGTAGAGAGATTATCTCTTCTCTCTACCTTTCTTATGTTTGAAAAACTTAATAGTAAAAAATACCCAACACACTTGGATTCCCGTTTTGACGTTGACGTTCATTGACCTGGTCATGCAAAGCCAGTCATTCAACCTCTTGGCTTCCTTGGTTGTAAAATCAGGAATTACCTCTCATAATTGTTTTGAGGTTATAATGGAGTAATGAATACAAAGCCTTTGTCCACTCTGAAGTACTACACAAATGTACGTTGTGACGAAAGGAGAGGACACGTTGATCAGATACCCGGTGCGACAGCTGGGAACGCGACTTCACCCGCTAATCCCGGTCCCAGCGCCTCCCAGATGGTTTTCTCAGTGGAACTTGGTGCCGGCTCCACCCCCACAGGCAGGTTTGGACCTTTCCCCGGGGGTGTGGTGACATGTCACCCCTGGGCTCCGTTCGATGGTGTAACCGATGCGGAAGAAGGGCTGGGGAGAAAGTTTGGAAGCAGCAGGCTGGCAGAATGACAGAGGCGCTCTTTTCTCGCACTGGTAATCTCAGGGCATCTGACGCTGACAGCTTGCTTTTTTATCGAGCAAAAGCTCGATGAAACTAGGAGTGGTGACAAAGCCTCCCTGGTGGCCTCCCCTCGGGGATGCCTGAAGCCGATGCCGGATGATACCTGAATGCAATCACATTCGGCCACGTCTGTGGACCACGCCTCCCTGGGCTGTGGGTGCCCCCGGCCTTGCTGTGCTGGGTGGCAGGAGAGGATGGGCACTGTCACTCACGAGCTGTGCCACGATGGGCAGGTCAGGCTGAAAATCCGAATCTGTAACCTGGGCCATCCATACCCGCCTCCTAGGACAGTTGCATGAGTCAAGTGCGATCATGGAATATATCACGTCTTTTATGATGTGGGTGTCACAGCGAACAGAAAAGCCTCAGGCTCGTAAACCTTGCTGAAAGCCACTTGAAGGGCTGATGCTTGACCCAGGTGTGAGGACAGGGAACTTGGCCCACCCATTGCCCTCAGAGAGCCCTTTCCCCAGGGTCAAGCACGCAGGGTATTTCAGCTGGCTTTTCCCTTTCCTCGCCCTTCCAACCTGCCTCCCTTCACTCCCTCTTTCCCAACCAACTTTTAACCGGCTGTCCAATTGAAATAGTCTACAGGCTTCATTTTCTCTTTTACTAGGGGCCTTTTCATTTTTACTGGGACCACAACTTAACTCATCCACCCCGCCCCCCCGCCCCCACCAGTGAAATGGTATTTCAGCCCCACTGGGACACATCAGCGAGAGGAATCGGTGGCCGCCCAGCACAGGGCTCCAGGCATGTCTCGGGATGTAGCTGGTGGAGACCGAATGCCACACCGGACACACAGGCAAAGCCAAACACAAGTGAGATTGACCCTAGATGCCTTTTGCATTTTTCTTGCCTTTCTGGATCCTTGAGCAGCTTTGCAGAGATGTCCACACTGCATTAATCTCTTCGTCTATAGAGGGTCGATGAAGAAGGGATTTCTAGCGATGAGACATCACTCCAGTTACAGAGAAAAACGCACAGATGGGGCCGCTAAGTGTCCTCTCGAATTAAGGCCTATTGGTTGAAATAATGAGAGCAGAGGATGAAGGATTTCATGACTGTCTCTCGTGAGAACTGTCACACACTGACAGTTGAAAGACAGATTCCCTGTTGTGACAGGCCTCCCTTCCTGACCTATTTGGGGTTACAAATTTGGAATCCAGGGTTCCCACCTACGTCAATGGAAATCCTGCGGGCAGATGGAGGGCCAGCGTTGCACACACACCCACACCGGGCAGAAGTCTTCAAACAACAGGGTGGGGCAAAGAGCTTTGCTCTGGGAGAGGGATTTTATTGTCTGAGGCTTGGACTCACACTCTTCAATTTAGTGAGAACGACCAGATCTTTATGACTATTCATTTTCATACTTACAGCGAAGTTGCCTACCAATATAAAAACTTGAAACATAAATATTTATATTTAACAGACATTGACCGCACAATTTCTAGACCTCTGGAATGTCAGACAAATGCTCGCTTAAGGTGGTCTCCCCTGCCCGAGGCATCATGGGGGCCGTAGTATTGAGTTTTAAAGGGTACGAGAGCGAGGGAGGAGGAGATGGTGTTCGGGCCGCCCATGTTTTGAGTGGAAAGTCTCTGAGACGTACACATGCATGGAAATATAGAAAAATACACATTTAGGGAAACGTCCGGTACCCAACAACCAGCTCTCTTCACTGTTGCTGTGTTATCATTTTCCCACCACAGGTCTGCCTCTCCACCGTATGCTGGCCCTGGATGGATTGCTTGCTTCCAAGGGAGCCTTTCCGTCGGAGGTAAGATCACAGAGCTGTGGCTACACTTTTCCTGGCTTCCTGTACAGTGTCCTTACTTGTTTTGTTCTGTTTTTTTTTAACCAAGCTATCTTTTATTTAAAGCATTTGGACTAAACGCCTTCAATTTCTATGTGCCTCAGTTTCCCCTGTAACTTGGAGAAAGGGCAATGTCTTTCCTCTGTAGCCTCAGGTAAAGAACTTCAGCTAAACGGGGTTTTTACTTGACCTTGAGGGCAAACTAAAATGGAAAACATTTCTTTGCAGGCAATTAAGTTGGGGGAGACACACCATCCCATCAGCCCTGTGTTTTGGGGACACCTTTATCCCAGTATTCTTTAAATGTGCAACACACCAGGTTGCACGGTGTCTTCGTAGGCTCTTGATAAACGTCGACCAATTTAAGTTTCCCGTTACTCCATTTACTAGCGACGTGGTATGTGCTAGAGGGTTCTGTGCTCCGGTAAGATGATTTGTGTGGGAAAGAGGCCTCCTGTGAGTTCCTCCTGTGAACTTCTGTGGGATTTCTCTGAGCCTCTCCTGCTGCACCTAAGCACCTTTGACCCTGTAATACTGTGACTGACATCTTCCCTCCTTCTAGACTACAAGCTTTTGAAAGTAAGAGTCATATCACGCTAACCTTTGTTTTTTTTTTTCCTACAGCACGGTTCTTGTCTCCTGGTTTAGTCTAAAGAAATACTTTCTGAAAGAAAGAACAGACAGTTTTTGTGAAATTTTTAAATTCAATCATTGTATATATTTATTTTAAAAAATGAAACTCTTTGCAGATATTGCTGTGGAATTCTCCAGGTACCTGTGATCCTTTTTTTTCTTCAGAAGCTAAACAATACAGTACATAGGGAGAGATACAGAAGTGGAAAAAATTAGAAGTTGCTGCAGTTCATATTTGAATATATTCACTGAAATGATAGATGAGAAAAGCAGAAGAGAAAAATGGTTTTGGAACCAATTTTGGTCTACCAGTAATGAGGGAAGCAGATTTCGTACTCTCCGCCTATAAAAAATAATGACATGGTACAAGAGGGTTCATAGCAGACTTGTTCACAAAAACCCCAAACTGGAAAAAACTCGAATGTCCATCCCTAGTAAAATTGAGAAATAAATTGTGGTGTATTCACACAACAGAATATTATTCAATGAAATAGAACAATCTTCTGATACACAAAATAACACGAAAACAAAATGCAGAGTGAAAGAAACCAGACACAAAAAGTGTATACACTGTATGATGACATTTCTAGAAAGTTTGAGAACAAAGTCTACATTTGGTAATAGACATCAAGAAAGTCGTTTCCTCTGAGGGGCTCAGTTCTAATGGAGAAGGGGCATGACGTCCGTAGTGCTCTTGGGTGCTAGAAATGCTCTGTATTTTGATCTAGTGATGTTTATATATGGAGAAAATCATCAAAGTCTACACTGAAGTTTTAGGCAAATACATATTTATGCAATTTATTATATATAAAATAACTCAAATTTAAAAAAAAACTTAAGGGGAAAAAAAGCCCTGCTGTTTATTGAGTGCTTATTATGTGCCAGGTAAAATGCTAAGCTTTTTAATACATAGCTTTAAAAATATTAAGCAATTTGCCACAGGTCACAGAGTCTGTCAGAGAATTTGGACTCAAAGTCAGCTCTCGCCAACTCCAAATCTCTGTGCTCTGTGGTCCCTGCTCGCCAGCCTGAGAGCTAATCCTCCGTCTTGCAGGGACTTGGCCCTTATGACTGGTGGGTCCCCCAAGCAGAGCAGGTGGGCCTATGGAAGCTACAGCCATTCTGCCCAAAGTGTCTGTTTGATAACAATAAACCTCTGTTGCCGTATTAATGGAGCTGTTAAAACATTTCCCTTGCTGTTGGTTATGTCAAAAGCCCTTGCCAAGTCTCAGGGACAGTGGCCCGATTGTTGAGGGAAGGAACTTACTGGAGGAACAGTGAATGGAGTTTTCAATAAGGCAGGGAGGTAAGAACAGAAAACACATTCTTTGTGGTATTTCTTCATATTTGAAGTTCATTCTGGCTGGGTGCTCTTTTGGGGAAAGAAGACCAAAAATGAGGTTTTAGAACACATTCATTTCCCCTCCATCTACTGTTCTTTCCTTTCGACCTCATTATTTTCGTTTAATTTGTTAGAGTTATGAGGTTTCATCTACAAACCCGATGAGTTATTAACATTTAATAAATGGACATTTGCTATCTTAATATTTATTAATGAGGTTTTGAATATATGAACCACGATACTCATATATTCTTATAAAATAAAAGAAAAGAGAAGCCCTCGCCTGGATTATGGTCTATCTTCTCCTTATCCCCAGGTCTCTCCCTCCTGCTATGGTCTACAGTCACTGACGCCCTCCTTGTCTCCATGGTCCGCCATATTGTAGACTGGAGAATTCCTGCCATGCTGCTGTCGGGAAATTCTGAGAAGAAGATTCCAACATGATCCCCCAGAAACTAGCACCAGTGGGAACTCATTTGTGACTAGAGTTAGTTAAGAAGACTGAAGAAATTACTTTGCCTCCTTTTCAAGTCCTGGAGTCTGACGCCATATGCAGGACACAAAGACGGGATGGTTATAGAGAGCTCAGTCCCTCACACTGTTACCTCAGGCAAGGCACTCAGCTTCTCTGAGCTTCCTCAGGTTCTTTGTCTACAAAATGGCACAGTACCTAGGATTATACCAGAAAGCAAGTTTGCCTAGGAGAGTGCTTTGGACATGGAGAGAACTCACCAAGTAATAATTTTAATGATGCCTAATTTAATAGAAATAGCTGAAAGCCTGAGTTTTCCCCCCATATAAAATGTGAATAAGACTTCAATGCCACACACTTACTTAGTGACTTTATTTTCTTTAGTGGGTGTAAATTGGAGCTGCAAAGGGCTAGGTTTCAAGCTCTGCCACGTTCCAAAATTAGCTAAGCATGAGATTTTAAAGTTCGATTCCTAATTGGAAATGGGAAGCCTTAATAAGGTGGCCAAAATCCGAATTTTCCAAATCCTGGATTGGTTTATGTTGACCACAGATTCAAATCATCGTATCAGAAATTCCGCTATGCGGGAATAACGTGGTAAAGTCTAGTGTCTTTCCATTACCAGGATTGGGCATGACCGCTGGGACCATATAGTGACACTCCTTCCCATTTCTGCCCCAAGTCTTCTCAATTACACTGGGTAATTTTCAGAATATTTCTTCCCCCAGCCTCCAGGTAACCCCAGCGGTGCACCAGCCTGGCCCTTAGGGAGAAGCACTAATTTTTATCCCTGATCTAGATCGCAGTCAGGAGCTGTACCAGCGGTTTTTACCTCTGATTCGAGATAATTTTAAAAAACCAAAGTAGAGCCAACTGCATTAAATCTGGACCCAGGTGAAGCATCTTAGCACATGGCTCTGACCAGAAACCAGAGTTTTGAATAGAATCACTCCTTCCTGCTCACCTTTTCGAGTTCTGTTTTTCTGCCCTTTTCCCTTCGTCCAGTAGGTGGCACTCCTGAGTGAGGCGTCTTTGCTAAGGTGGTGGTGGTGATCCAAAACCAGCTTGAATCTTTGCAGCAGGTAGATGGATAAGACTGGGAATCTCCGCCCGCGATATGGCAGGGGGGCCACTGTCCCGGTGTAGGTGAAAGCAGGCAGACAAAAGGAAACATGGGGACACCTAGTGAAACTGGATATTTCGAGAAAGAAGCTGGGGTAGTGGTGGAAATTTCTCACTAGGGAATGTGGACTCTTGCTTATCCAAGGTCTAATTACATGCTTTCAAGCTCCTGTGAGCAGTATTTTTAGGTCTTAAAATAACAAGTTTATCTAGAACTTTCCATTCTCCCACTGCTAACCAATCTTTTCTATCTAGGCCTTGTCTCCCTGGATGACCAGTTTTGTCTAACCATTTTGGGAGAAGCAATTTAGTTAGTATGCATGTGGGGCCCCTTCCAACTTTCCAACTAGGCAGGGAGACATACTACCCTAGACTTGCATACTTGCCAGACAGGCTCGTGTGGTCTGACTTGAGCGGCAAGGGAACTCCTGATTTCCCCATTTCAACCATCTCTAGCTGCTTCTTTCTATAGGGAAATGGTTTCAGAGAACAATTATCACTTATTTGCATTTTTCAGACTGAACTGGTTCAGCTTATAAACTCATGGGATGCATGCAGCTGGTCGGTTCTGTATTGCCCCTGAGGGGAGCCAACCAACATTTAAGAGGGCCGCCCCGCCGATCCTGTGTTTGTGGAGGGCAGATTTGCAAACAGATTTACAAGGGAGCTATGAGCTTCAAGAGCCCCTGGCACGGTTTAAATAATGCTTCTGGGGCACCTGGGTGGCTCAGTCTGTTAAGCAGCCAACTCTTGGTTTTAGCTCAGGTCATGATCTCAGGGTCGTGGGATCGAGCCCCATGTTGGGCTCTGAGCTCAGCACGGAGTCTGCTTCAGATTCTCTCTCTCTCTCATTCTCCCTCTCCCTCCCCCTCTGCTCCTCTCCCTGCTTACCTGCGTATGTGCTCTCTCTCTTAAAGAAAAAGTAAATAAAATCTTTAAAAGATATATTGCTTCTAATGGCAGTGAACAGCTCAAAAGCCACCATCATTATGCTACATCTTTCATTTGCTCGGCCCCAGTGTAGCTCAGGGCTTCTCAACCCCAAGGCTATTACTATTTGGACTGGACAATTCTTTGCTGGGGGGAGGGGGGGCTGTCCTGTGCATTTTTGGATGCCAAGCGGTATCCCTGACCTCTACCCACGAGATGCCAGTAGTACCCCAGCTCCGATTGCAACAATCCGAAATATCTCCAGACCTTGCCAAATGTCCCCTGCACCCTCCTGAGAACCATCGGTCCAGATTCATATCTTTAATGAGGTGCCCCTTGGCTCATTTTTATGCTTTGAACCAACGCAGTAAAGGTGCTCATTTGCCTGTCACACTCAAACACATTTCTTTTTCCAAGGATTCTAATTTTGAAAATGACAATGTGTTGGTGCTGGGACAGCATCAAGTTTTGACATTGCCCCACCTGAACAAGGAGATCAGTGTCTTTTATTAATGCTTGCGGTTCGTGGAGAGAAGTCTTCACCACACGGGGCCACTTTTCTGTAGGAGGTTATTGCTGTCTCCGCTTGCCTTGGTTGCTGGCTTTTTCTTCTTTTCTTCCTGTAGCCCCTGCTTTTCTTCCTCTTCTCTAAGTAATGGCTTCTGTTTGTAAAAATATCAGTGGTTGTCTCCCAAACCAGTCCCGTGCACCCGCAGAACACCTTCTCTGGAGAGATCTGCTCTTTCTCGCATCCCAGACACCGCTCAGCGGTCACTGGGGGGAAGGGTCCCTGGCTGTGTTGACACAAGGCCACTGGCTTAGGGGGGGAAAGTTTAATTTAATCAACCCCCAGGCTATTGTATAAATGACTTTAGTCAGACAGCAAGTTGTTTTCAATTCCATAACTGGGAGGAACCTCCGAGAAAACCGTGTCCAAGAAGCTCATTTTGCAGATAAATAGGGACCTCAGGATAATACTGTAATAACCACCATGTAGTTATTACTTACTCTGCAACAGACATGTTGTTAAGGGGCCAGCATGAAAAACCAGCAAGTGGGGAAGGGGCTGAGTTCAAGTCTCCGGGTGTTCTTTCCCACTCGTCCTAGCTGACCAGTCCGGAGAAGCACCCCTAATATTTCCGTCCCGGTAGATGAACACTCCTGGCCTTTCTCACTCACTTACCTGACCTCTGGGAAAGCGGGGTGGCTTATCTGATTGGCACATTCAGCTAACTGGGCGGGCTAGGCTCTGCCCTTGTTCCTTTGGGGAACCCTGCCGGGGGCACCGGTCCCTGGCTCCTCCCGTGGCTCTGCACCTGCCCCCTGGCGACGCGGCATGGCTACGGGACCCCTTTGCCTAAGTCTGGGGTTCAGAAGCCCAGTTAATGGCAGATACATAAACAACCTGGCCTCTAGCCACAATAAGTAACCCTCCGAGCAAGTGTGTGTGCGCGCGTGAGCTCACAGGCAGCCCGAGGCTGCTACTTGGCATTTGCAGTTTATGGAACATTTGGTTGCCAGGCATCTCAATGGTCAGGAGCTAAAGTTGGCAGAGAAACTACCATTTCAGTGGTTTCTCTCTCCTCTGAATTGCTTTTCTTTTAAAAATAAGTTTTTAAACATAAGCCTTAAATGGTATGCCAAGCCACAGAGTTCATTTTAGCATTTTGGGGGTAGTTATTTAAATTTATTTTTACCTTGTATTCCTCAGTATGCCGTCCGGAGCACAGTGCTTTCTTCTGTCATGACAGACGTGACTAAGAAGAAATAAGGTTATTTCTTTTAAACCTCAATGTTACAGATCCAATGACTAGTTTTCTTTACAATGATCGTATTTATTTCAAGACGATGCCGTCCCTCCATGTAGAGTAAAACATCTCTTGGAATTTTCTAGTGTTTGCAAGCTAACACTAGAAAATCAGTATCATTATTTCAGTATCTCACTTTGTGTTAGTAGATAAAACTTAAGGATCTTTCTTGATTACTTTTTCCCCAATCAAATATAACCTCAAATTAAAAAAAAAAAAGTTTTTAAAAAATCACTCTTGAGGCTGTTTAACAGGAAAAGTGAGGTGGTCCCCAAAAGTAATCATCCAGGGATCCACACATAGGTTCTGAGGAAACTTCATTGCGTACGTAGGTTTCAGGATTTTTCATGTTAAAATCCAAGTCCCGTGACCTTGGAGGTGAACTTCGTCAACTTCACAGGCTCTCATACAATCATAACGCCAGAAGCGATTTCGTTCACGATAAGTCTCTGGTTCTCACTACTTTACCTAAAGAGAGATTAGAGAAGCGAGCCACAGAAGTGACTTGGAAGTTAAGTGAATTACCTTAAATACATTGTTAAGAATCCCAGGGGATATTTAAATCAATGCTATGGGACCCTTTTGACATTTAGCACACTGTCGTGGATTCATCGAGGAATGACATGGGACGACAGGAGCTGGTAACAAGTAAATCAGGGACCATCTGACCTTCCTTATGACAGGCCCTGGGCACCATTGTGTGGGTTGTGCACTGCACAACATCATAATGGATGGTACCTCGCAGAGCTCTATGGTGAATTGCTGTAGCAGCAGCCCTGAATCGTCTGGACAATGACCTTCAAATAAACTCAAATTGAAAGAGATGTGTGATGGTAACAGAAACTTTAAAAGTAGCAGGGCCTGGTTGGAAAACTTCCTTCATTAAGGAAGTCAGGAGAAAAAGAAGAAGAAAAGAAAGTCAGAAAAACGGGGTGCCTGGGTGGCTCAGTCAGTTAAGCGGCTGCCTTCGGCTCAGGGCATGGTCCCAGGGTCCTGGGCTCGAGCCCCACATCGGGCTCCCTGCTCAGTGGAGACCCCGCTTCTCCCTCTCCCTCTGCCCGTCGCTCTGCCTACTTGTGCTCTCTGTCTGTCAAATAAATAAATAAAATCTTAAAAAAAAAAGTCAGAAAAATGCTTAGTTTGACCATTTAACTGGAAGTGTAAGAGCACGGTACAGAAGACGTGGCCGTGTGATTGCCTTAGCTTGGGGGTTCAGAGCCTGGGCTTAGGGATCACACAGACTTGATTTTGATTCTGACTCTGCCACTTAGTAGTTGTGTGACCTTGGATGAGTTCAGTGAAAAATCAAAGAACAATCAGGAATCCCCAGCAGGGTTGCTGTGAGGATCAAATGGGACGATGTCTGCAAAGCCCCGGATGGTGTGCCTCGCACGTCGCTACTGTCCAATAAATGCAACGTGTCTTGTTATCACAAGATACCGGGAGTCTGCTAAGTTCCTGGCGTGCGGCCCCTCGGCTCCAAGTGCCCAGGACCCTATCAGCATTAGCTGTCACCGGGCTGCTGGCCACTCCTCCTAAGATTCCATTTTTCACAAGGCACTTTCAAAAATGCATTAAAATCATCCCTTGGAGGTGATAGGGCCAGAAAATTATGTAGCCTGTGGTCATGCAGGCTCAAACGCAGAAGAGAAATGGCTTTCCAAAGTAATGACACATCCCACATCCCACCCTGCTTAGCGAGACAAACGGGGAACGGGAACCTCATCTCAGTTCTGCTCGGATGATTGCCTTTGCTTTCTGATTATTAAAATATCACCAGGGGCCTCTCGGAGAATTCAGAAGACGAGGTCACCGGGGTTGGGGGAATGGGGAGTGGAGAGAAGAGACATAAAAGTGCCTTATCAACATGTCTTGCCCAGGCAGCCAGAAGATTTGTTTGAGCCACGAAATAATATTTATCCTGCACGCCACTGACCAAGGTCAGCTGCCTTTGATCTATTTCTCCACTGGAGAGTTTTTTCTCTTTTTTTAAGTTTTAATTCCTTCTGCCCAGAGGGCAACAAACAAGTAATAAACTTGGTGGTGAGTTCAGAAAGAATTCAGAAGATTAAATATGCCCACAGGATTCTGTCTCCCTCTGCCCTGGTCCCCAGCGCCCGTCGTTTGCCGAGGAGAGTAGTAACATGATTCTCTTGTTAAAAAGTTTTCATAACACATTGGACTTAACCTAATATATCCAAAATATTACAATTTTTAATAAAAACAATATAAATACTATTAACAGTAATACGAAGGACATGGAGTTCATGGTAATGTATTAATAGCTTTGTTTTACGTTTCTTTTTGGCCTTAGGCGTTGCAGTCCGGTGTGAGCGTTACCCCGACAGCACGTTTCCGGTGGCCAGCGCCTGCCGTGTGGGACAGCGCGGTTACAGATGAATGAATGGGGGGGGGGGGTGGTCTCAGAGGTGACAATACCTTCCTGCCTGACATCAGGCCCCCGATGCTTTTCAGACAAGACTCGAGCGGGCCAGTCTGACGTGGAGGTGTGTGCTGGTCATGACTGGACTTTATTTTTAGGCTTCTTCTGAACAGTCCTTATCTCAAGGAGGTGTTTTTGTTTTCTAGTTTCCTAAACGTGTTTCTAGATACTCTGGACATGGGAAAGTGGGGCAGATAGGACCGGAAGTAATAGAGATTTCTCAGCCAGGGGCCCTGGCGCTGGTGGTTGGTATGTGCTGGTCCGCTTATCTCAAGAGCCAAATGCCCTTCAGGGTCGAGAGGAGCATAAGGAATTCTCTTTCAAAGCGCACCGGGTAGAACTTGTTTCCAAGGTAAAAAGCTGCAGCCTCACAGCCAGTACGGTCCTTGGGGGAGTTAGGCAGGCACCGAGATCCTTAGCAAGCTTTGCAGGAAGTTGTTCAGGCA
Organism: Ursus arctos; assembly: GCF_023065955.2. Taxonomy (NCBI): domain Eukaryota; kingdom Metazoa; phylum Chordata; class Mammalia; order Carnivora; family Ursidae; genus Ursus; species Ursus arctos. Next base: position 9,208,970 of record NW_026622986.1, read on the forward strand.
AGGGCGAATGGACTTACACAGGTTCGGGGCTGCAGGTGCAGGGGTGCACCCCCGTCGGCCACACCCCCACCCACGGGCCAGAATGCACGCCGGGGACACTGGCCATCCATGCCGGAAACAGGCAGAGTGAAGCCAGAACCCCATGTCTCCTCTGGGTCTTACGTGCTCAGTGCAACCTTGAAGAAGCTGCTACAACTCCCTTGGCTTCGGTTCTCTGCACGGGCAAAATGGGGCTAGCGACGCGTACCTCGTAGGGTGGTTGTGAGGATTAAAGAGAAAAAGAACCCGAATCCCTTGGCACAGTAGCTGGCAAAAGAGAGGGCAGAGTAAATGCCCGTTACTACTATTATCAGTATCATTACTGCTACTACCACCACTTCCAGTACGGTAGCCAACAAATATTATTGTATGCCTGCTCCGGGCCAGATATGGCAACAGCTCCTGGCATCTAGCAAATTCTCTATGCATATTTTATGCATTTGATGAGCTAGAACCTGACACGTGACTAAGTGGACCCAGAGAGCTTCAGCTTCACCTTCAACGTGAAGCCTCTCCGGGGACTTCCACAAGGTCGCTCCGAATCTGGGAGGGAGGGATCCATAGGCTTGTTCATTGCTCGGTCCTGAGGTCGGGCCTCCTTTGCAGATGGCTGGATGGAAATCCTTTGGGCCACTGACACCGGGGACTCGAAGAGCTCAGCCACATTTGCCTCGGTATGGGAACCCCTGCTCTCCTGCCAGCTTGGCCACGCAAAGCTGGGATATTTTTCCAGAGGAACCTGACTACGGAGGTTAATGGGTCTCAGAGATTTCCTTCCTGTTCTTAGTTATACATTGCTGAGTAAGAAGTGACCCCAGAGCTTAGTGTCTTAAAACAAAACAAAAAAAGAGCAGCTCTTTTCTCAGATCCCGTGGTTCAGGAATTCAGGTGTGGCTTTGCTAGGCCCTCTCCCGAGGCAGCAGCCACCTCAAGGCTCAGTGGGAAGGCTCTGCTTCCGAGCTGGCTCACGTGGTGGTTGGTGGGACTCAGGTCCTCACGAGGGGTCAGCTGGAAGCCTCTCTCAAGTGCTTGCCATTTGGGCCTTGCCAAGGGAGAGCTCATCACATGGCAGCTGACTTCATCAGACAGAGCCCGAGAGAGGGCACATGAGACCTAAGTCACAGTCATTGTAACCTGTCTTAGTCCTGCTCTAACAAAATACCACAGAGCACATGGCTTATAAACAACAAATATTTACTCTTCTCCGTTCTGGAGGCTGGAAGTCCAAGATCAAGGCGCCAACAGATTCAATGTCTGGTGAGGGCCCACTTCCTCATGACTGCCATCTTCCCCCTGTGTCCAAAAATGGTGGAAGGGGCAAGGGATCGCTCTCGGGCCTCTTTACGAGGGCACTAATCTCAATGACCTAATAACCTCACAAAGACCCCACAAGTACTGTCACATGGGGTATGAGGAGTCAACATCTGCGTTTTGGGGCACACGAACATTCAGTCTATAGCATAACCTAATCCGAGAAGTGAATCGCTTCATTTTGTCATGTTCTGTTCATTAGAGGCAAGTCACTGGGTCTGACCCTCACTCAAGGGGAGGAGATCCCACAAGGGCCCGAGTTCCAAGAAGGGGTCACTGGGAGCCAGCTCAGAAGCTGCCGACCACATGCACCCTCACCACCTTTTCTGGCGAAGCAGGGTGGGGCCTCTTTGTTTCATGTCTGCGGAAGGAAGACAGGGCGGTTGTTCCCTGTAGAGTTCACGAGAGATGGGAAAGAGCAGCCTAGATTCTGGCCTTCACTCAGGCAGGGGTGAGCATGGTAGCTGGAGGAACTGTTCTCTTGAGAGTCTTCGTGGGCGCACAGGAGCCCTGGGGACAAGATACAGCAAGGCACTGGGCAGTGAGCCATCTCTGGACCTCTCCACCAAGTCCTCAAGGCCCAGGGACCAGACGTATCTTCAGCGAGCAGCCTGAAAGAAGGGTGGGAGACCTTTCTGTTCTCCCTAGAGCCATCTTCCCGGTGGTAATGGTGGTGTTCCCTGACATGGGGATGAGAACAGTAAACATCCGCCATCATTCACGGGGGCCAAGCGAGGAGAGGCCAAGGGAGACCAGAGGCACCCACGACTCACTGAGACTCTGGCCCATAGCACATGAGACACAGAGAAAACTCGGAGGCTTGGAGCTGTGGCCTGACAGACTCACTCGTGAACACACGTTGCCCCTGCAAACGGGGCGCCCATAGAATGTGATGCCGGTTATACCCCCCAGGCTGGTCAAGCTGCCTGAGAGCTGGTTTTCGCAAGATAGGGCGGGGCAAAATGAGAGGTCCTTCCAGCAAAAGCAGATAAGCTAAAAAAGAAATCCTCATGTCAGGTTTGTGTTCAGGCCTGGACCTTTGCTGACTCTCAGCCCCGGGACCTGTTCCCCTCCCTGTTGGCCTTGGTGCTGGTGAAGTCAGCCACACGAAGGTGCAGAGAGAAAGCAAAACGGAACAGAAGGAAATGCCACAGAAGTGACAGCATGCATCTTAAGATCTCTGAAACTTAGTCTAAAACTGTCTTGGTTATGTGGCTTGTTGGTCACAGAAACCCATGCATCTTTTTTTTTTTTTTTTTAATTTTCTCGAATGTATTTTGGGTTTCAGGCTGGACCCGTTACTAAGACTCCACGTGGAGACACATGGGCAGCACCGCTAAGTGGGCCGAGAACCTTCCCTCACTGCCAGAATCTGGGCAAGTCTCATGTGTAGTTGACGGGTCACGCGCTTGGGTATCAGATCTGCTTTCAAATCCTTACTTTGCTGAGCTATGAGCCACGCGACTTCGGACAAATGACTGGTGCCTCCCAGGCTCGGTTGCCTCCTCTGAGTGGCTGAGAGGTGCTGGAGTTCAGTTAATGGTCAAGAGCTCAGGCTCGGGGTTGGACTTGCTTGCGGTTCCGGTTCCATGACTGACAGCTGTGTGACCTCGAAGCTTCAGTTGTCTCTCCTGTCCGATGGGGATAATTGTGCTCATTGCAGGGACTGTGGCTGTGCTCAGCGGATGGCAGGTAGAAAGCTCTCGGCTCAGCCCCGGGCGTATGGTAGGTGCTCCGTAGAGGTCAGCTCTTCTTAACACCAACGAAGCTTCTTACACCTGGGAAGTGCTCATGCGATGTAAGCCCTTCCTGCCTCTCCCATCCACACTCTCCCCCAGCGTGACCAACATCTCCGGTTCCAGGTCAGCCTGGAGGGTCACCTGTCTGACTCCCCATTTTACTCTTGCACTCCTCCCACGTTCCCACCCATCAAGTGAGAATGGCCCAATGGTCCTTTCCAGAAGGTGGGCCTCTCCCACGTACACCTTTCAGGCCGAGCTTTGCATCCTTCTTGACGATCTCTTTGGTCTAGAACAGTGAAACACTGCTGCTGGTGCTATGCTGAGGTGATCGGAGGCAGAAGAGCCTAGAATTAGATACTAACAATGACCTTCAAGGACGGGAAACCAAAGCCCTGGGAACGAGCGGTGTGTCCGGAGTTGGTGCCACCAGCAAGCTGCTCCCGCCTCTGGCGTTGCATCCAGTTTTAGCTAGCGACTCCTTCCTGCTGGCTGGGAAATCTGAGAGAATTGTGTCATGCTACTGTTGTTAAAACAAACCCCAAACCAAAAAAGCTTGTTATGGAGTCTAAGGAGAAATAGCTCAAATCATTTATTTATTATAAAATAACTGGTCCCACATGCTAAGAATTACTTTTAACATTCCAAAATTAGGCAAGACCTCGTAATATATCTCCTTCATTATCAACATCAATGGAAGGTTTATTATTTTAAATCAAGTTGTGTTTTGTTTTGCAAGTACTGTCTAGCATGCACAGAATATTTACACCAGTAAGCCCTGGGTTGTCTGTCTCTGAGCGCGATTAGGGACCATCGTCAGCGCGGAGGGGTGAGGCCAGAATGAGCAGGGAGCAGGTCAACCTGTCCGTCGGTGGTTCTTAGGGCCTCTCCAGTTAACATTCAGGGCTGGCCGCTGACCTTTGTCTCATATGAGTGTCACGTGACCTGCTAAGCTGGCACCCCCATTCCCAGGGCTGGGGTTTTCTCGGATACTCTCTGGCAGTGAGCCAAAGATGGTGACGCTTCTTGGATTGCAGAATGCATTTGCCGTAGTGACCTTTCTGGATGTCAGCTGTTCTGTGCAGGAAGGTTCAGGGGAAAGCCCTCTTGTCTCCTGAACTCCTTCTGGGGGTCAGGGAGGTACCCTGTGTGGACCTTGCAAAAGTTCTGGTATCAAAGTCTAGTGCTTTCTCTCCTCAAAAGAGAAATAATATATGCTCATGAAATATCAAGATAGCATAAAAATGTATTCTTTAGAAATATTTAATGTTATGCTTCCTGGCAATAACTGCCGTTAACATTTTGAATGTTCTTATGGACTTTTAAAAATGCACACACGCAATTTAATAAAAGGGAAAATTTTACTATATATCCTTTTTATAACATTTTTTTTTCTTATACTATGGCTGTCATTACTTTTAATGACTGCCTCGTTGTTCTTTGTTCTTTTTTTGAATAATACCCTCTTTAGGTTGTTTCCAGATTTTTTGTTTTAGTAAATAATGCTATGATCGATGAATATTCTTCTAGACACATTCCTGTAATTTTTCTTGGCCCAAAGGACAATGCATTTAAACTTTTCGTATGTTGCCAAATTACCCTCTAGAATGACTATAGGAATGATTTATGGGACCACAATCATAGGGTTCTTTTTAATTACATTATAATAGGATAAAAGGAGCAGGTGATATCCACCAACAGTGAGACAAAGCTTCTTCTCCAGCTCCTTAATCTGAGTTTCTCTTGAACCTCACGTTCAGTTTAGATCTCCTGTGAGGGGGCGCCTTGCCACCGCAGCTGATTAAGCATCCGACTCTTGGTTTCGGCTCAGGTCATGATCTTGGGGTCATGAGATCGAGCCCTGCATCGGGCTCTGCACTCAGCAGGGAGTCTGCTTGTCTCTCTTCCTCTGCATCCGCCCCCACCCCCGCTCTCAAATAAATAAATAAAATCTTTTAAAAAAAGTAATCTGCTGAGACTTGGTGGAATCAAGATAAAAAGGAGTACCATGAGGTGAGCAGTAACTCCTCACCCTAGCCGAAATAAATGGGAAAACAACATCAGAGTATAAAAAAAGATGGGGCGCCTGGGTGGCTCAGTTGTTAAGCATCTGCCTTCGGCTCAGGGCCTGATCCCAAGGTTCTGGGATCGAGCCCCATATAGGGCTCCTCTGCTGGAAGGCTGCTTCTTCCTCTCCCACTCCCCCTGCTTGTGTTCCCTCTCTCGCTGGCTGTCTCTATCTTTGTCGAATAAATAAATAAAATCTTAAAAAAAAAAAACAACAAAAGAACAAACAAAGAGGGATAAAGAGACATTTCATACAAATGATAGTTCCCTTTCAGGAACTTCATCACAGCACCGACAGTCCTAATGACCATCGTTCTAGATGTCGTATCTTGGAGATTCTGGATAACACTGCAATAATCCAGCAGCTTTACACAGTATGATTTTCTCATGGACCATGAAAATTTGGCCTTGTGGGCAATAGCAGAGAACTCCTTTGAGAATTTGAGTAATGATCAGAAAATGAGGATTCCAGAAAAAGGAGTCGATCAATAGGCAAGGAGAATAACCAAAAGAGGTTTCTTTTCTTAAAAGTAGTTCAGTTCAAAAGAGGCCTGTTTTCATTATTTGCCTATGAGCACAGGAAATTTTTGATAATAATAATGCAATAATGCCCAAGATCTGTCTACCATTTTGACTTCACAAACCTTACTCCCAAGGATTTAGGAAGAATACAGAAAGACAGCATCCGTGGGAGAGGGGGAGGCCCTTTACATTTAGATAAGCAGGAAAATGCCAGTACTGTGATAAAGGACTCAAGACTTCCTTTTAGGGCCTTAACTGCTGGTCTTTGTGGGACCTTTTGGAGCCTAAGTACACACAGAGATAGAGGCTGTATCTTCTGGCCCTCTGGAAGTGTTAGGAAGAGATTGGAGAGGTATTTCCCTACGAAGGAAAGCTTCTTCCATTACACGGCAGCTCATTACTGCTTGAACGCAGACACTTCTCGGGCTTAATCACATCCCTGGAATACTAACACCTATATGGTAAACACCCGATAGGTCAGGTCAAGGCTACAGGATGACAGTCTGCGCTCCCAACGACAGACGTATATATAGAAAGAGAGAGATTCCAGTGTACATTCTGGCCTTATCAGCACAGGGCAAGAGCAGGCCTGAAACAGCTCTTTTCCTTTGCATCTCTTCCTCTCCTTCTCTTTGCTGTAACTGAGTCCTTCCTACTAATCAGAGGCCCCTCTGTTCTTAAAGTCAGCCACATGCAGCCGGATACCCATCGCCTCTTGTTAGTTCCTCCTGTCATAGATTCCTCTCTGTCCCTTTGCCTAGAATATCTACCCACCACTCTCCCTCCATCTCTTCCAATTTCTGGGAGCCGATTCCAGAGAACCTTAACAAGTTCGGCAAGATCTCTCCATGTCCCCTTCGACAACAGACACTTATTACATTCTCACTGTTTTGCAGGCACTGAGCCCGTTTTCCTGGGGACAGCCTCTTTTTCTCAAGACAATCTAGTTTGGAAGATAAGCACACATGCAAATAATTTTACTATAATTACCAGTAGACAGGCTGACATGTCAGGTTTTTGCCATATGGGAGCGAGCGTTCGCAGGGCTGCTCTGTTTCCGCTTTCCTTGATTGGAAATCCTATGCTGTATTTCTCGAGGTAGCCCGCTGAAGGGTTTAGACTTTATCTTGTGGCTAGCAGGGAGGTGAATGACGGGTCAGATTTAGGTCACGGATCTCTCTGGTGGGGTATACTGGATGTACTTGGGGGGGACAAGAACGGGTGCAGGAGGACGCGTTTGAAGCCCGTCGCACTAGCCCTCGTGGGAGATGACATGTACCTCAGCTGAGGCATTGGTTGTCAAGAAGGGGAACAGACTTGGGGTGTGCTTAGGAAGTGAATCCAAGCACGTGGTGGCTGGTTAGCAGCGTGGGGGCACAGAGCAGGTGGACTGAAGAGCAAGGGTCACCTGAAGCCGGGTGATGCAACCAAGAATGATGTTGTCACGTCTGAGACAAAATATGGAGGGAGGACGGATCGAGGGGAAGTCTTGGACATGCCGAGTTGGACATGCTAATCGATATGGAAAGGAAAAGATCACAAGGCAGGAGTAGATGGGAATCTGAAGCTGGGGGTGGGGTGGGGAGATGTGGCAGAGAAATAGGGAATCAGCCACCCTTTATGTGTGAATGATGGCCGAGTCTGTGAGATTAGGGAAGCTCAACCAAGGATGGTGTGGAGTGAAGATAGGGCCAAAGACCAAACCCTGGGAGAAGCCACCATTTAAAGGGATGGGGGAAATGGAGGAACCCACAGAGGAGAATAACAAGAAAGCGAGCTCAGGAAGTGTGCAGGGCCCCAGAGGGAAGTCAAGAGAGCATTTCAAGAAGGAGGGAGAGGTCAACAGTGTCCAAGGACGTAGACGTTTAGTAATTTGAGGTGTCTTTATTATAAAGGCCCCTGATGTCCTTAGGAGAAGAGGGGCCGGGACCCGAGACCATGAGGAGTGGTTTGAGGAGTGAGTGAGAGATGCCAAAAGGGAGACAAAGTGCCGAACTCTACTTTCAGGAAGTTTAGATGACAAAGGGAGAGCTGTGAAGGAAGGGGTAGGGAAGTCAACGGAACTTCTTTTTATTCTATTTTAAAGAAGTAGGTGAGATTGATTTAAACAAGTTTATGAGCCATGGGGAAACTAGGGGAGGTTGGAAAGATGGAGAATAGGGTGAAGTGGAAAATACGGAAGAGAAGGCTGAGCAAGTCCAATAGGAAGCTTGAGGTCCAGGGTCCAGGAGGAGACACGCCTCATTTTCTGAGACTGGAAGGGGACCAGGCCTGGTGTGGGGGTAGGTGAGTGTGTAGACAGACGGCCAAAAGGAAGCCTAGGGAGCTCACACCCAGAGGCCTGTTTGCCCCAAAAGCACGAGGCCATGGCCTGGTTGGCGGTGGAGGGCCCTGATGGGGTTGTCCTACCCAGAGGTAAGGACGCTCAGGACCTGGATTTAGGGCTTGGTACCATTATCCAACGGAAATGAATTTTCACACCAGAAAGCTTGAGGAGGATAGAAATTTGGAGTAGTCCCGGAGAGAACTAGGCAAGAGAGCTCAATGGTGGACGAGTGATGTAATGGGTCATCACAAGTGCTCAAGGACACAGACCCGAGACTGTGGTCAGCCTGTTGTCCAGAGGAAAGTGCACGCCACCCCTTGTGACTTGGGAATCTGTGGGTGAACACATCAAAAGCATACAGGAGCAGGGAAGGTCAGAGCCCTTGCAGACAAACGTGTGTAAGGAAGACGAGGGGGAACAAAGCAGGATGAAGAGTGTCCCCATTACTAAGCAGCTTGCTTATAGGATCAGGAGTAAGAGTAGTGTTTGTTTTTGTTTTTTGTTCTGTTCATGTTAGAAGGCAGACTTAAAATCCATTTTCGTGGGATGTTGGAATTAGAGGACTGAGAGGGTTCTCAATGCTCCGTGGGTCGTCTGAGCTCCTAAAGATCCACATTAAAGGGCATTCCGTGCCCTCCTTTGTAATGCATTCCAGGGTCTCACAATCCTCAAGGAATTTTCAGCTGAATGTCAGACTTCAAAAGGACAATGTTGAAAAATTATATTATAGACTTCAAAAAGCAAAAGAGAAAGAGAAGGATTCATTTCTTTTTTGACTGCCTCAAAATTCTCCCCGTACTTCCAATTGGACATGCTATTCTCCGTGGCCTGAAGGCACGTCAGAAAACCATTAAACAATTTTGATTTGTTCAGTTCAATGTCTATTGTGTTTCTCCCCAAGCGCGACTCCATCTTAGAGGCCAGCATGGTTAGCCTTCTTTCCCGGTATGCACGTCCTTGCACACAAATCCATGTAAATATGTGGTAGAATATGTATAGATTCCATATGCTAATCAACTTTTATCTTTATGAAATTATTATGAAAACTTGAAGAAGGGCTAGTGTTATTAAAATCCAGTTTCCGTAAACAAAGCCAGCATCGCTAATGAAGAGTCAAGCTCTATGAGTCAATTCTAGTGGCCGCATTTCTATAATTGTTGAACTCTGTGATTTTGTGGTCGTTGGTGTTCTTCTTTGCTTAAATCTGGACAGATTCAGAGTTTCGTTTATCTTCACGGTGCTTCCAGCCCCTCTCTGCAATACCATTCCACCCAAGTCAAGATGGTGTTTTTCAGACTTAGGGGAATAATACAAAGAGTTGAGGTAGAGGCTTTCCGTGTTGATGTCTCCAGCGAGCGTTGCTTTTTGCAACTGATCGGTCTCGTTGACATGTGAAAACTGCGCATCTTGGGGGAGCTGTGTTATCGGTACAACAAAGAATGTGCTTCCCTCCGGATAAACATAGAACAATAGTTGTCTCTATACACCCAGGCTGCAAAAGCTCCCCAGAGAAAGTCGTGACTTCCCGACCAATTTGCCCTGGGTTGGGGCATATCCCAACCACTTGCGGGCGATTCTGAGGTTCATCACTTGTGTAAGGTAGAAGTTTCCTATACTTCACTGTGATTTCTTTAGTTCTGTATACTCTGCCTTCTGCTTCTTATTATCAACAGAATAAAGTAGGGAATCTGGACTACTAACTGTGTTTTTAAGTGGGCCAACTTGGCAGAAAACGAAGGCTTCCTAATGGTCAAAGTGACGTAATGTGAAATCGTCATTTGCTTGGTTCCCCGAAGTCTCGCTCTGGGAGGCAGGTCCAGTGTCACGCTCGCTCCATTACTTGTTGTCCAGGATCTCAGCATAGTTTGTTCACCGCCAGAAGATTCCATACGGACTGGACACAGCAAGCTAATCAGGGGTGTCTGGTCAGTTTCAGAGTCGCTCATTCATTCATCTCAAGCGCATGCTAAGAGTAGTAGAGAGCAAAGCGGAAAAGAGCTGTCCGTCTTGGGTCCAACTCACTTTGAGCGTGGTCTTTGCAAGGTGGAAGTCCACACGCTTTCAGCACTCACTTCCTGAGCGGCAACTTTGGGTGTGATGTGTGTGCTGTGAGGCACCAGGTTTGCAAAACGTAATCATGCGGCCGACTCTCCGAGAGCTTACATTTATGCAGAGCTTCCTGATTTCCCAGCAGTATTTTTTATTATTATTATTATTTCAGTGTCCCTTCAGAAGGGAAAACATTTCATAGAGGCCGATGTACCTTTGTTTTATCTTTTCATCTCCATACCTTCTAACAGGTCTCTGGGAGAGCGGGGAAAGTTCTCATGGGAATTTGATAATTCAATTTTTGATTCAGACTAGGAAGAATATACATCGGATGATTAAAGCTTGGATTTGGAACTAAAATGTTAATTTTGAAGACAGCTCTAACATGACTCATTATTAGATTAAACCGAATTTAATTAGATCAGCCATCTCTTGACATAAAGAAGGAAAATCCATTTTCTTTAAAATGTGGCAATTTCTAGGAAACTGGCCCCATTAAAAGCAGATTTCCACAAGTTGGATTCATGCCTCCGTTAGCCTTCGGTATTGTATTTGGTCTGTTTAGTTAGTTAAATAATGGTAACGAAAGAAGACAGGATGGATGATGTTAAATAAAAGGAAATTTAAGAGAGTAATTACGGCATTAGGCCGGGCCAGAAGGTGAGGGTTGTAAGTAAGAAGATACCTGCTTTTTAAACAAAGTGCTATGTCTCCATTTGGCATGACCCTCCCTGGATAAACTGTATTTTATCCCATTCCCATAGGCAAGAGAAAGTGAGATCTGAAGAGAGTGTTGGGTAAGACATGGATCAGTTCTAAAATATCCCGTGTAAAGTTGCCTAACTTCCTGTTTTAAATGAAGATATTAAAATTCCAGCGAAGTAGAATATTACGATAGTGACCCAGGTGTGGGGAGGCACCAAAACTTGTGATGCACATGTTGGGTAATCATTCTGAAAGTTAGGTTTCTATGAGCCCACTGCATGTATGGTCCCCCCGATTATTCAGTGAACACCTTGGATGAAAAATATGGGAAAATCCTAAGGCAAATGAACCCTGAGAGCTTTCTGTTTGAAAGACACGAAGAATGGAACTCCATTGGCAATGGTGGGAGGGCTGCTTCCAATGACAAGTGAAATGAGTACTCCTGGAGAACACTTTTATGCTCCAAACTTCAACATAGGAAGGGCCCACTTCCCAGAATGTTGGTTGGTGAGAGAGAGAGAGAGAGAGAGAGAGAGAGAGAGATTTGGATTTTCTAGTTTCAAAATTTTCTACTTGAATGGTATTTTCTGGTTCATCTTTAAATGTCATCCCTTTTGACTCTCCACTCAACCAGAAAACTCAGGCTAAGAAATCTTAATCCATTTATGCTGGTTTATTCTGTATTCTAAGTAATCAAATGACACCATGCTACCCTAGATCTCTTGGGTCGGTTAATTACCCTCCTCACAAGGCGGTCATCTGTAGCAATGTATAACGCACCATCAACTCCCTGATGAGGGGTCGCTGTTTACTCACTCATAATACGGCTAACTTCTTAGATGCCCAAATTGGATTAAAGTCTTTATACAAATGTTCTGACTTAACCTTTAAGCATTAAGCACGTGAACTATATAGTGCTTTTACCTCCATCTTTAGAGGAGGAAATGAGCTTGGAAAGGTTTGTCTAAGTTTACAGAGCAGGTAGGAGGAGACATTATGACTAAAATATGAACAACTGGACTCCAAAAGCCCATGCTCTCAGCCCTTATGAATTTCTCTCTCTAAAGTCTCCAGGGTATTTCTGAAGTTGAATTTTAGTGATCTCATTCATGATTCGGGAGAAGCCAGTGAGCTAGCTCACTGGATTCACTAAGAGATGAAGCAGCGAAGTTACACACTCAGTTTGAGGCAATTCTGGGTCTGGAATGCAAACATCTTCAGGGTATTTATTGATTTGTCCCCTTGAGCCATATTTTGCTGGACTGAACTTTGGGGTCTCGTATACAGTCTTGGCCTGTATATTGTGATCAAAGCTGATACTACAACTGATTATGAATCAAAGAAGCTTTGGCTGAGGCTTCTTCTCTGCTCTTTTCAGAACAGATTAAACCAATTTTCTCCATTTCCTCCGCTGCCTTCTCAGGGAACCGCTCCTCTGCTGGTGAGTTTGCAGATGCTTCCACCTGTAAGGAATCCCCTTTGGCCTCAGATCCTCCTGGTCAAAGCCCACCATCTTGAAATTCCCTTGCAGATGTTGGCTCTTCCACAAAGAATATTCTGATTCATCTCTTGTCCCTCTTTCCTGTCTCAGCCAGGTAAGTTCTATCTTTTCCAGACTTTCATAATGTCTTATCTCTAACTTTCTTGTGGCTTTTCTCCATGTGGTCTTAGAGTTATCCATACATGTTTTTCTCTCTTGTACTTAGGTGGTGTTTGAAGACAGGAACTGTGTCTCACTCATCATGGAATCTCTCATACTCTCTGGTCCATTTCTCTTCTCTTTCATAGTAGGTCCAGTCAGTATTTGATGACAAAGGAAAGAAGGCACAGGTTGGAGGAAGACTAGCTCTACTCTGGATTGCACCCTTCCTGCCCTGGTGGCCATTTCCCCAAAGCCCCCATTGTCCAGATGACTAGGATGTCTAATTCAATGCACTGGCTTCCTCTGGGATGACTTAGGTTGCCCATGAGTTCTGACTCCCTGGAAACACAGAAAGATACATATCCTTAATGAGACCTTCCTCAGTTGGCACCCCAAGGAACTCCTGCTCAGTAGGAAGAAATACATTTTTGTTTAAGTAGATTAATATCTTCAGAAATCCATTATTATCTGGACGGCCAAAGATTTCATTCATGCTAAAGACCAGCCCTGGTGTTATCAAAATGGTACAGAAATATTTTATTTGAAAGACTATTTTTTTTCTCAAATAGCAGCAGATCTCATTTCACTTCTTCTCTCTGAAAGAAGAAGCCTTTAATTTTTTTTTTTGAGAAAAATCTTTTTCTTATGAAACATGAATGAGTTTTGTTTTTTGGTCTCCATGCCAAATATCAACCTCTCCCCACCACCTCCATCAATGGATCAGTACATACATTTCCTGCTAAATCAGGAAATATTCAATCCAATTGAGCTGGCTGGTCTTACCGTTGGGATGTTAGAGCCAAAAGAGCACTGTGACTCAGGTAAACCTACAAACCTGAGTTGATTTGGAGTAGTCCCTCCTCTGCACTGGCGTGAAACTCGCCTCTCCTTGCCATGTGCTTCCCGTTGGCATGCGGCTTAGGAGTTCGCAATGGGTGATCACTATACATATAAAGAAATCAAATAAGGCCACAGCAAGAGAGCAGAGAGAGAGAGATCTTTCTTCTCCAAGCAGTTCAGGTGAAAGCCAACATCCTAACCACTGTGACCATGCAAGGTCCAACAGCATTTTCCCCAGTGCCGAGGTTTTGAACTCAGCACGGTGATGGATTTTAAAATCATCAACAACATCCTGCCAGTCTGCGTATCCCCAGCTGCTGTGGCAGGTCTCAGTTTTCTTCTGCATTTTCGGAGCAATTGTATCGTGAGGTAAGGGCAGCTGTCTTACTTTCTGCATTTCCAGGGCAGTTTTTAAGCCACGTAGATGTTCATTTAATCATTCATTCCATCAATAAATATTTACTGAGATCGTAGGCTAGGCCAAGTGTCCCAGGTGCTAGGGACAGGAGGAACTTGTTGCCATCAGCATGATTTTACAGAAAAGAGGAAGACAAATAAACAATAAATGACTACAAGATAAATACTGTGAAATTTTTCATAAGTGTGCGAACAAAATAAAATGGGGTGGTTTGGTAGATACTTGTTGGGAGGGGTTGGGGAGGAAGAAGTGATGGGATTGTCAGAAAAGTCTCTCTAAAGAGGTGTTTTCAGAGCTGTGACTATGCAAGGATTGAAGGGGGCGGGAATGGATTTTGGAGAGTGGATTTGGGAAGGATAAAAACAGAGCGGGGGCGGGGGGAGGGGAGGGGAGGGGAGGTTAAGAGACTTACCAGAGTGGTCAGGTGAGAGGACGTGGTGGCTTGGTTAAAGGTGGAAGAGTGGACGTGAGTGACAGAGACAAAGGTAGAAATGTGGTTTTTATTTCCTGAAGATACCTCTGCAAGGAGTGCAGAGATGCCAAATGATTAGAAATCTGTTGAATCTGGGGCACCTGGCTGGCTCAGTCATTAAGCATCTGCCTTCAGCTCAGGTCATGATTCTAGGGTCCTGGGATCAAGCCCCACATAGGGCTCTCTGCTCTACGGGGAGCCTGATTCTCCCTCTGGCTGCTGCTCCCCCTGCTTGTGTTCCCTCTCTTGCTGTCTCTCTCTCTATATCAAATAAATAAATAAAATTTTAAGAAAAGAAATCTGTTGAATCTGTTACCTATTTTTCAGGTTTAGTAGACCAAATCGCTGACACTGAAACAATTTTTCTCCTTTTTCTTTTTTTTAAAGATTTTATTTATTTATTTGACAGAGAGGGAGAGATGAGAGAAAGAGCACAAGCAGGGGGAGTGGCAGGCAGAGGGAGAGGGAGAAGCAGGATCCCTACTGAGCAAGGAGCCCAACGCGGGACTTGATCCCAGGACCCTGGTATCATGACATGAGCTGAAGGCAGACGATTAACCAACAGAGCCACCCTGGCACCCCTCTCTCCTTTTGAGATGTCACTCTCTACCCACCAACTCTATGTGGCCACTGAGATCACGTTCTAGGAGAGCAGGGTACTTGAAAGATAGGCTTTCAATGAAAACAAGCCTAATCTCCAAGGTACGACTCCATGTGTATACCATTCTCAAAATGACATAATTATGGAGACAGACGATGGACCAGTGGTTGCCAGAGTAGGCGACCAGACAGGAAGGGGTGATTGTAAAGGGACAGGGTGAAAGAGTTTTTTTGTCGTGATGGAGTGACTGATGGCACATTCTGTATTCCTATTGTGCTGGCAGTTACATGCACCTAGAAATACACATGTGATAAAAGCTATTGCAAACGCAACCACACCCATAATTGATACATGTAAAAAGTGATGACATCCAAATAAAGCCTAGATAATTGATAATGAATTATGATTATGTAAGGTATCACTGGAGGAAGCTGGGTGAAAGGTGTATGAGGACTCTAGTAATTTTGCAACTTTATGTAAGTATAAGATTTTTTAAAAAAATTCAAAACAAGAGGGGCTCCTGGGTGGCACTGTTGGTTAAGCATCTGACTCCTGGTTACAGGTCAGGTCATGATCTCATGTGTTGTGAGTTTGAGCCCCGTGCTCGGTGTGGAGTCTGCTTGAAGATTCTCTCCCTTTGCACCTTGCCCCACTCATACGTGCGCATGTGCTCTCTCTCTCTCTCTCTCTCAAATAAATAAATTTTTCAAAAAAATTCAAAGCATGAAAGTAAACATCAAACTTAATAAATAACGTCTTAAAGGTCTACACATGCAGCTTTAAACCATCTTTATTAATTGTCAAATGTTAGGATGCAATTCTGCTTGGTGGTAGCTGGAAAATGAGAGCCAATTTTAAATTAAATGCTTCATCCAAGCAGTTTCAAAAATAAAACGATAAAATTCTTTTTTTAACAGCAAGAAAGCACATTTAATCTAGGGGAGTCAGATTCATTAGACTGAAAATGGATTAGAGGTTAATAAAAGCTGGGAAGAAGGAGAAAACGGGGAGTTATTTCTTAAGGGATACGTAGTTTCTGTTTGGGGTGATGAAAAAGTTTGGAAGTAGTGGGAATGGTTGTACGCCATTTGAATGTAATTAATGCCACCAAAATGTTTACCTTAAAAATAGTTAAAGTGGCAAATTTTATGTTATGTGTATTTCACACAATAAAAAAATGCACTCCCTCTCCTCCCAAAAAGTACATTTAGTTTGAACTATGGGTGCGTCTTAATACATTTTATATGATATGGAATAGGGGTCCAAAAGTCAGGATACCTAGACCTACACAGGTATGAAAATGACCTTGAATAAATCCGGTTTTTAAATTTCTGAAAATGGATGATATTACCTAGAGAGAGAAGGAAGAGAGGAAACAGGCAGATTGTGTCCTTCGTACACCCATGTTGAGGAAGAGACAGTAAAGGAGGATGGGCGGGGATGCCCAATGAGGTGGAAGAAAATGAAGAGAGCAAGACGTTGTGGAAGCTAAGAGCACTGGATGTTCGTAGAGAGCTTGAGTGGTTGACTGCCTTGACTGAGGTGGAGAACACTGAGGAAAGGGAACAGAGAGCTCCTGGGTGATGGTGACAAGAGCGGCCTCACTACTGTCTGTGCTACTGTGTGGGGCAAACACGCACGGCAACACGTCGAACACTACATGGAAAGGCAGTGAAGACAGTCCACCATTGGCAAACTTTCAAAAATGGAGAGGTAGGTAAGAACAAATACAGAGTTAAGGAAGGTTACTGTTCTGAGGTGAGAAATACCACAGCATGTTTGTGCCTCAGGGGAATAATCCAATAGAGGGAGGGCCAGAGATAATGATAAGCCATAGCCCCTCATACTAATGCTTGAGGGCCCACATGGGTCACCTCTGTCACTGGATCCCCTCTTCTTGGGAACTGCATGTCAGCAAGATCCCCCTATTGAAACTTGGGACGCTTTGTCCCTTCCCTGTCCTGGGGACACCAATTCGTACAAGAATGTTGAAAAAGCCAACATCTTTTCCTCCTCGAAGGGCACAGCCTCCATCCCCTTCCTTTCAAAGGTCTCGGGCTTTTAAAGACTAAGGTTTGTTATTGATCCTCTGAGCGTAGAACCCCCAGCTCTCCAGACCCGGAAACTCTGCCTGTATTCTTTTTTTTTTTTTTTTTTTAAGATTTTATTTATTTATTCGACAGAGATAGAGACAGCCAGCGAGAGAGGGAACACAAGCAGGGGGAGTGGGAGAGAAAGAAGCAGGCTCATAGCGGAGGAGCCTGATGTGGGGCTCGATCCCAGAACGCCGGGATCACACCCTGAGCTGAAGGCAGACGCTTAACCGCTGTGCCACCCGGGCGCCCCCTCTGCCTGTATTCTTGGGACATGGAGATTTCCTTTCTTTCTGGAGCAAAGATCCTCAGATGGCAATGGAAAACACAGGTAAACATTCCTCAGTTATTGTTTCTCATGATTTTTTAACTCTCATGCCTCTTTTGTGTGACTTACCTCATTACATAGTATGTTATTAACATTTTCCTGTGTCGCTAAATATTCATTAGTGGCTGCATAGTATTTCAGGTTTTGGACATGCTATAATTTTTTCATCAATAACATATTGTTGGATAGTTAAAAATAAGTAAAACTTTTTCCACTCTGATAAATGATATTATGATGTTCATTAGTCTGTTTGCATATCTGTGACCATGCCTTTAGGACAGTTTTTTAGAAGTAAAATTCTGAAGTCAGAGAATAAGAATATTTTATGTGCTCAAGAAAACATTGTCAACAGAATATAAATTGTGTGACTGTTAATTTACCGTTCTGTTCTCCATCTTGCTGTTAAAATAGTTTTGCTTTCCTTGGACCCTCACTGGCCTTTTTGATTAGGAAGAAAGGTAATATTTGCAAAGGTGAAAGCCTGTGGCTTTGAGTTCCCAGCCAGACTTGAATTTGTTTAAGACCATGACCATCCTTTCCTTCGATGAAAGAAAAATTATGAGACTTCTTGGAAAACACCAATTTTTCTTGTTAAACGGTAGGATGAGGTAACTGGACACAAAAGAAAAATATGGATAATCTTTTCCTGGAAATACACAGGGGTTTATAAATGAAAGGAAATATATTTGGAAAGGTGTCTTGGGGTTTGTGGTAAGAATGATTTGGGATAGTCCTGGAACATGTCTGGAAATGTACGGCATTCATCTACACACCAAGAATGACCAACAAAGAAAGATATATTTTCAGGTTTGGAATCGCAAGTAAGAGGATGATGACAGACAGCTGGTGAGTTTACAGAATCTCCCCTCTGACTCATGCTGAGCCACAACAGTGCCGGTGTAACTAGGCAGCTGACCAGAGACCCACAGACAGAGAGCTAGAAAAAATCACACAAGTACTCCTAAAGGGGGACCCAGGAATGGGCAATGGAAATGATTCAGAATTTCAAATATGGCACCCAGCACTATACTCCTTTTGATGCCAAGTGCTTTCTGTCCTCCAATCCATAGAATCATGGTGACATTGGCCAAAACGGGGATATCAGGTAGAAATCCAGAACCTTATGAACCAAGCTTCTTTTTTTTTTTTTAAAGATTTTATTTATTTATGTGACAGAGAGACAGCCAGCGAGAGAGGGAACACAACAGGGGAGTGGGAGAGGAAGAAGCAGGCTCCCAGCGGAGAAGCCTGATGTGGGACTCGATCCCGGAACGCCGGGATCATGCCCTGAGCCGAAGGCAGACGCTTAAGGACTGCGCTACCCCGGCCCCCCGTGAACCAAGCTTCTTAAAACCTGTCTGTAAGAAAAAGAGGTGAATTTCTTCTTTGTTCTGCTTTCTTCTTACTCTCTTCCATCCTCCCCCACCCCAGGAAGCATCATTCACCTAAAAATGAAGAATGTGTTCTATCAATTATTTCTATTTGATCTTTAGCTGCTGGCTCAACCAGACAATGTTTTTTGTCATTGAACATTTTCACTGAGTTGAAAACAAACAAACAAAATATAGCAAAGCAAACTCCTCCCCACTAACCCTGAACACATCTTAATGTTAATTCAATTATTTTTCAGAAGCCCCAGAAAATTCCACCAAGCCAAACCACTAGCCAGACTGTCTGAGATGAGACCTCTAGAGTCAGAGATGTTTTGAAAATTAAACGAGTTAATACCTGTAAGGTACTCAGAATTTTCTTGGTGTATATTAAGCATTGGTTATAATGTAAATTCCATTAGGTCAAGGATCTTTCACTGTTGTTCATTGAACAGTAACAGTGCCTAACACATAATAGGAGCTCAGTACATGTTGCTTACTTTTATTATTGCAGTATTTATTTGCAAGCTCTGACCCGTATGCACCATAATAATATTAATAAGCAAATATTTATTGAGTGCTTATGATGTGCAAGACACTGTGCCAAGAGCACTCTTTCTTTATCTCCTTCATTTCTCATAATAACCTTATGAGATCATTATTATTGTTATCCATCTGTTATGTATGTGGGTACTGAGATCAGGAGACATGAAGTAATTTGCTCAAATCTACATAGCTAGTAAATTAACAGCCTGGATTAAAATTTGGTTCCAATCTGGTTCTAGGACCATATTATGAAATAAAATAATATCCTTACAAGGTAAACCAGTATGTGAAAGATTAAGAAGTTGTGGGAGCCATATCTTATGAGAAAAATCTGAAGTGTCTCGAGGAAACAGCATGGAAGTTAAGAAGACATTGACCATCTCTGGCCATGTGGTAGGCCACTATTGACCCATCTGATCTCTTCTAGAAGCCAGGCCATTGCCAAGTGCTGGGCATTTCCATATGGGACCTGTCAACTGAGCTGAGCTATCTTATCATTAGCCTGTTTGCTGTCTCCCTCCAGACACACATGTATATACGGCTTTGTGTGGATAGATACACACATTTATGTGTATACATTTGCTTAACCATTTAAAAGTAAGTTGCAGGCATTATGGCAATTCACCGCTAAATACTTATCTCCTAAGTATTTAGGACGTACCTCCTAAGAACAGAACATTCTTTTACATCATTGCAATACTATTATTACCTCAAGAAACTTAACTTTGAATCAATAATATTCTCTAATGTGTATTTTATACTTTATAGCTTTTCGGGGGGTGAGAGGAGATGTCTAGAATCAACCAAAGATGACAGATTGCAATTATTTGCCTTGTCTCTTTATTCTCCTTTAATCCAGAAAAATTCCTTTGCATTCCTTTTTCTTTAATGATGTTGACAATTTTGAAGAATCCAGGCCAGCTGGTTTGTGCGATGCCATACAATTCACAGGCAGAATGACACACACTTGGGATGTGGCTGATTGTCTCCTCTAGATTAGATTCAATTTCTATGTTTTGGGGGAAGACTACCACATGGGTAATGTTAACTCTTACTCTGCACATCACATCAGAAAGCACGTGAAGTAAGCTCCATGGTTATATTGGCTAAGTTTGATTACTTATCCAACAGATTTCTCCACTTGAAGGTAACTTTTCTTCTCTGTAAACAATTAACAATCTGAGGGATAGCATTCTGAGACCCTGTGACTATCTCTTCCCCGATAACTTTTAGCCAATGGTCTTGCTACCCATTGGTGATTTTTTACGTTTGTAACTGGAAAATGCCTCACCTGCGTTTGACCTTTTAGAAGAAGGGTTATTTGTGTACCCCAGGCCTTTCCTACCTCAGTCTGGGCACCCTTCTATCCTCTTGTGTACCCGTTGGAAAATGGAGATGAACCCTTAAAACGGTCCACTAGCCTCTCAGACCACTTGTACATTCCGCAGTTTTGTAAGCAAGCCACTGAGTTCCAGAATCCCATGCCGTGGCCTCCTGGAGCTACCACAAGACTTTCAATCCAGAGACACATTCTCATGTGTCTATAAGTTAAAAAAATTATCTGTGGATGATTTGACATGAGAAGGTGCCAGTGATCAACCAAAGAAGGCAGCTGTTCTAACATAAATAGACCATTAGTCTAGCTCGTCCTCGCAGTCCATTCGGGGTTTCACATTCACGACTCAGATAAGGTAAAAAGTGGTCACAAATTAATATAAAATCATTTAGCAAAGAACACTCCCTGTTTTCCCATTGCCTCAGTCCTATGAAATAAAAACATGATTTCAGACCCAGAATTGCCTTTTTGTTTTTTACTGACAACTGAGCCCAAAGGCTGAAGCTGAGAAGGCCAACCAGAGTCTTGAGGAAGGAAGTAGGGGAGCTTAAGATGTTTGGATGAAAGAAAAAAACAGAAAATCCAAATCTTCAAAGCAATTCTGCGTTATTATTCCACAAGATTAGATTAATCTCTGGGGAGCAGTCTGCAGTCCTCTGATGAGGTTGAAGTCCTGGGTCCTTTTTTCAGAGTTTTTCTCTGAACCAGCAGACTGTCTTCTCTGTCATTCTAAAAACAAAACAAAATGAAACACAAAACAGTCAGGTCTAGAAAGTTTTAAGGGGAAAGATTTCCGTTAGATGTCATTTTCCTCTCCGCATAGTTCTCAAACTCAACGATTACATTCATTTAATTTAATTCAACATTCTCAGTGTATCAGTCACTTGGTCTGGTGCTGTGCACACACGTGTAGTAAGAAGGGAAAGTCTACGCAAGCAAAAGCTGACAGCAATGCTTTCTACCTTCTGGGGAAATAGACGAATTCAAATTCGGTTTTTGGATTTAGGAAAACACCTTAACAAGGGTTGATGGGCCTTCTTGGGTAAAAAGGTGAGCTCCCACCATTGCTTCGGCTCACTGACTGTGAGTCTGACCATAGAGCTGCCTCCCCCACAGAAAAGTTGCCATTGCAAAACGTGGTGGGTCCAATAACAGATAGAACCCTGGGAGATCTCATTGCTCCGGGATGTCCAGCTTTCTCTGTCTTCTTCATGCAAAGTGCCTTGAATATCTATGGAGAGGCAGAGATGGTTTGTTTTCTGTAGTTTTCTTTCTGAGATGAGGAAGTAACCATATTCTAGCAGGTAGCTTGGTGAGACTGGAGGTTTAGAACCCCTGAATGCTTTAATAGCTAAATGCTATGGCAGAGACCCTGGGCAATGGGGAAAAAAGCAGACATGCCAAGCACCTGCGGCTTTGATTAACTTTGCCATTTTCAGTGGTCACAGAAAGACTCAGTAAGGCTAAAGACTGAATGAACAAGGGACCAAAAGTTATAGCCATTCATTTCAGAACATTGATGAGAAATTGTAAAAATATACATAGATACATACATAAATACTCATGGATGTGTATACATTAGGCACCTGATATATACTGCACTTAAATACACATGTGTATATATTTAATGATACGAATAAATGTGCATAAAGTTTGTCAATGCATATAGTTTTCACTGGGCATTCCTTTGTGTTATTTATACATATTTTCATTTACTCTATAACAACAATAGTCAAAATGTTGCATGTGTAGGCTAGAAGAGTTTGCAACTAACATGAGCTGTAAGTTAGAAATTGATAATATACTCTTTGGAAGGAGAATAAAGAAGTGGGATTGCATATTAAGTAATTAGTTCAAACATGCTACTCAAAGGCATCTGTCAGGAATTAGTGCAGGCAAGGAAATAGTCTGACCGCTAAGTTTATTCATTTAAAGATTACTTATTGAACACTTTCTCTGTGCTGGGCACTCTGCTGTTAGTAGATTACAAAGGTGAGTAAGACACAGCTACCGCCCTCCAAGTGCTCAGCTGCGTTGATGCAACGGTTATTTGCACAAGTAACTTAACACCACGTGGTGAGGAACAAGGGAGAAAATGTATGAGGAATTCTGAAAATAACCAAAGGGAGACTCTCATCCCAACTGGGGTGGGGAGAGAACAGGAGACAGACGGTGTCCCAAGAGACATCTAGACAAGGTGATGCCTAAAATAAGTCTTAAGCAATGAGGTGGAACTAGCTGGGCTGTGGAGTGGGGCGAGCACTGTAAGCAAAGGGAAAAGACACACATACACACAGACTCACATGCACACATCCGGGGTCTATAGGAACTCGCAAGCAGTTCTAGTCGAAAGTTCTCTAAGCAATTGAGAAATGTTTAAAATGAGAATAAATAGCAATAGTTAAGTTCCAGTCGTGTGTAAGAGGAAAATGATCAGTAAGGCGTGGGTCACAAATACAAGCACAATCTTCTTTCATCGCTTAGAGCCTACGGCACAATTTTCAATGGAAAATACGCACCTCAGAGTCTCCCAGCGATGCTAACTCCTGGTCGCATTAGGAAGGGCTGTTATCAAACTCAATGTTCTTTGGAGGGGGTCTAAGAATGGACTAAATGTATCCCCCCCGGACATCTAATTCCACTGAAGATGCAGTCTTTCATGTAATTAAACAGAAGCAGCCAGGGGGGAAATTCCTTTCCTTTATTCCTTACCTGCTTCCATACTCCTGGCAAACCAACCACAAAGGCAGTAAGAACAATCTACATTGAGTCTCATCGCTGTCCATTCCACTTTGTGGTGAAATTATACAGTTAGCCAAGCATCAAATCAAGAGAATGGGGGAATTAGCAACCCACAGGCATTCTAAGAACAACCCCAAACCCTGAAATTGTGAGTGGTTATTCAGCTACCTCATTCTACTACCAAGTCAATAATACTAATACTGATACCAGAACAGTAACGACAATTACCATTTATTAAATACTTGTAGCGCCGAGCAATTTACATAGATTATGTCTTCTTATCTAAAATTCCATGAGGTATGTAATATTATCCCTCTTCCACTTATATAAAAAATGAGGTTCAGAAAGTTTAAATAACTTGTCCAATGTTACCTAGCTCATACGTGGACAAGGATTCAAAAGTAGATGTGTCTGACTCTTCCTTAGGCGTGCCTTTTCATCATTCAGTGGTACTCTGGGGAACTAGATTTTATGCTATGGAAGGAGCCCAGCACTTGGAGTCAGAACATCTGGGTTTGAACCTAATGATGACACTTACTAAGTAGGAGATTTAGGTATACAAATTCTCTTTCTCATTTGCTTGTTTTGTAAGATGGAGATAGTCACATATGTCTGGTCTACCTCTGTAGATATCTGGGAGATTAAAAGGACAACAACATGATGTATACAAGGATTTTGTAAACCAAAAGCCATGAGACAATTGTAAGGTCTTTATAGGTGAAGTTTGCTTTGCTAACAGATGACGATAGAGAAAAATTATAAGACTTAGCAAGTGACAGGTATTCTAGCAGGGTTGGAAATCTTACGTACTTTCTGAAGACAGCGGAGAGGATGTTTCTAGACTTCAGCATTTCTGGAAAAACAATCTCATTTGTGCAATTTCTTGAGCTGGTTCGTAATTCCCTTGATTTTCTGTTACAGATTTTCTGCAATCATATAAAGACATTCCCGAAAAGTTGTAGGAAAGCTATGTTCATAAAAACAGTAACCGTTATAATTTAACAGTATGCATAATTATACTAAAAATATATTAAGTACTTGTTATCACAGGAAAGAACAAAAACCATTTTTCAATTGTGAAATCATATTCAACTTTACTCTGGGTGATTCAGCTGATTTCCAGCATACATAGTGAAATAAGTAGATTTTGCTTATGACATGTCTCATCTCAACACAACACACTTTTAACCAGGGGGGTGTCTAAGCAAATAAAAATGGTGCGTGTTTTTAAAATGTTTGAACAACTACAATTTCCCTGGCAAAAAAGTAAGTACTTGTAAGGTTAAAGCCTTGTCATTCAGCAAAAATACTTGTTCATATGCCAAAAGATCCCAGTCATGCTGAGACCTGTTAGTGTTGCAACAAAAATATTGGAATGGATAAGTCTGCTAATTTTCTGATCATTTGCTGAGCTCAAATACAGTCAAAACATCCTACCAAAGCCAATATTTGAAACTTTTATTTTTGTTTTTTTTTCCCAAATATACTATGGAACTGTTAGGATTTCTTAAAGCTTTAATAGTGATAATGATTATGAAAACAAACATTTAGGGGCACCTGGGTGGCTCAGTCATTAAGCGTCTGCCTTCAGCTCAGGGTATGCCGGGGTCCTGGAATTGAGCCCTATGTCGGGCTCCCTGCTCCGCTGGGAGCCTGCTTCTTCCTCTCCCACTTCCCCTGCTTGTGTTCCCTCTCTCACTGGCTGTCTCTCTCTGTCAAATAAATAAATAAAATCTTTAAAAAAAAAAAACAAAAACATTTAGAGTTTACATAGAACTAAGAACAGTTATAAATATTTTACAAATCTTAGTCTTCTAAACTTCTCAGAAGTCTGTATTATATAATATAGCAACTAGCATTTATTATATAACAAACTATCTCAAAACTTAATGGCATAAAACAACAATCATTTTTTTTTTAATTAAAAAAAATTTTTTTGAGATAGAGAGAGAGCATGAGGGCAGGGGGAAGGGCAGAGGGAGAGAGAGAGAGAGAGAGAATCTCAAGCAGGCTCCAAGCTCAGTGCTTAGCCCCACCTGGGGCTCCATCTCACAACCCTGAGATCATGACCTGAGCTGAAATCAAGAGTTGGACGCTTAACTCACTGAGCCACCCAGGCGCCCCAATCAATTTTTAGCTCACAATTCTGCTTCTCAGTCATCTGGGCTGACCTCAGTTGGGTAGTTCTTCCAGCCCTTTTTTTTTAGATTTTATTTATTTGTTTGAGAGAGAGATAGAGAGAGCAGGGGAAGGGGCAGGGGGAGAGGAAGAGAGAGAATCTTAGGCAGACTTCCCACTGAGTGTGGAGTCCCTTCTGGGGCTCGATCCCAGGACCGCGAGATCACAGCCTGAACCAAAACCTAGTGTCGATACCTACCCAACTGAGCCACCCAGGCGCCCCTCTTCTGGTCTTGACTGGGCTCATTCTTGAATAGGTGATGCTGTTCGACTGGGGGCTGACTGGTCCAGAGTAGCCTCAGCTGGGCTGTTTGTCTCTGCTCCATGTACTCTCTCATTCCTGAACAAACCATCCTGGACTTGTTCGCGTGGTGGCTGGGCGGAGAGAGAATAGAAACAGCCCAGATCTCTTAGGACTTAAGCTTACAACTGGCATATTTTATTGTCCAGAGCAATTCACAAGTTCAGATCAAATTAAAGGGGTGGGAAATAGGCTTCGTGATTTGATGCAGAAGCTACAAAATCCCGTGGCAAAGGGTGTGATACAAGGACTGAAGGACTGTGGGCATCTTACAATCTACTACAATAAGTACTCTTCTTATCCCCATGTCACAAAGAGGAAACTAGGCTCAGAGGGGCTCACGGCACCCTGCTTTCCATCTCTCTCTTTGGCCACAGTTATTTCTCTGCCACTTTTAGAGTAGGGTATATATCGAGTGATAGTCAATTCTGAGTTATTCAGGGTATATATCTGAGTGGCGCTGAATTCTGAGTGATAAAGAATGTAAACAAGATTGAAGCTAAACTTTGAAGTGAACTTGCAAGGCAAATTCAAATTTTGACCCC
This sequence comes from Ursus arctos, assembly GCF_023065955.2. NCBI lineage: Eukaryota > Metazoa > Chordata > Mammalia > Carnivora > Ursidae > Ursus > Ursus arctos. The sequence continues at coordinate 9,235,140 of NW_026622986.1, forward strand.
AACCACAGAGAACATATTTGCATACCAGCACACAGGCAAATGGTATTCCTCTTTCGAGAAGAAAGTCAATACAACAATTTATCACGCTTTGAAAGGAGAGAAGTTGGTTTTCCTTTTAGTTTTTAGAAAAAAAGAAGAAAGTTCTGCCTTCTGCCTTCCCTCATACATCACAAGAAAATCTCATGACTGTTTCCTTTGAGATGGAAAACAGGGTTTTCCTTTTCTAGGCCCTCTGAAGAGTTGGTAACATTTCAAGTTCAAGTATTTAAACTGATGTGGGATGCAATGACCCTTCCGTAATTCAAAGTCTGGCATCAGAAGCTCTGGAAGAGTGGTCTCAAGTCCTGTAGGCAAAGAACAGCTTGGATCCAGGGGGGCTAAAAGTTGTAAACCATGCCACCTTGCCTACATGCCCTATTCCTTTGGGGGTTGGACCTAGCCAGTCAGCTAGACGTTGCTTAGGTGAAGGAACTTAAGGTTAACTTAGGGCAATATTTGACCTTGAGGCCTGAAAGTACAGAAAGAAGAGGCCCGGTCATGAGAAGGAAATCCTCTGTAGGTTATTTATCATGAAGCTTAAAACAGTCATACACTTTAACAAACTGTTTGATTTAATCAGCTCATCAGAGAGGCAACTATCTAAAACGTCTAACTGACTATTTGGGCAATGTCATGGGTGATTTTTATTTTCTTCTTTGCATTTTCATTTAGTGAACTCAAATTTCTATAGTAAAGGTGTTACTTTTTACCATCGGAAAAAAAAATAAGGGGCGCCTGGGTGGCACAGCGGTTAAGCGTCTGCCTTCGGCTCAGGGCGTGATCCCGGCGTTCCGGGATCGAGCCCCACATCAGGCTCCTCCGCTGTGAGCCTGCTTCTTCGTCTCCCACTCCCCCTGCTTGTGTTCCCTCTCTCGCTGGCTGTCTCTATCTCTGTCAAATAAATAAATAAAATCTTAAAAAAAAAAGAAAAGAAAAGGAGAAAATCTGTTAATAACTGAAGCAGGTAAATAAAAAAGGATGTTGAAACCTGCACCAAATATCATCTCTAATTCACATAGGAAAGGCTAAAATCGTTTTTCTTAAAGTTGCCCTTGAATTCCACATGCAATTTCCCGGCATGTGAAACGCTCACGTCTGCTCAGCCTGTCACCAGCCCTCCAGCTACAGCGAAGCTCTGGGTTCGAGAGCTGGTGCCCTGGCTCCCCACGCAGCCTGAACTTGAGCCTGGGGCTGGACCGAAATGGCTAGAACCACCCAGAGGCTGAGGGTCCCAGCTTGTGCTTCTTGAAAAAACAAATCAGATTTGCTACCACATGGGTGAATCTAAGATACCAGAGTATCCCTTATTTGAAGCACCCAGGTCAGGCCTTGACCCCTGAAAGCTTCCAGGCTCCTCCTCCTCTTTCCCCCCTTCCTTTATCTATAAAATATTGCATTTGGTGGGTGGGGGAAACATTAAACAAACAGCTGGGAACTTTTACCTCGTATCTCAAGATGACTTCACTATTTCCGGAGAGCCTGAAAGGTCTTTCCTGACTACCTCTTTTCCACCCCAGGTGTCTCTCCTTAATTCCATAGTACTCTGCACACTAGCGGCGGTATGCTTTTTGGAATAGTCCATTTATGCAATTATCCTCTCCACCAGGATGTGAGTTCTTCAAGGGCAAAAACTGAGCATTGTTTATATGTGATTGCCCAACACCGGGACAATGCCTGGCGCATAGCAGGTAGTCATTAAACAGTTGTTCAGAGAGGAAGTGAATGAATGATGTGATTTACTGAGTTTCCAATGGAGTTGGGCCATCCCTGGAGGCAGGACCCAAAGAGTTATGTAAAGAAAAGTGGCTTGCCTTCTCACCTCCTGGCATAATGACAGCTGGCCTGCCGTAGTGGCCAGGGGATGGTTTGCAAGGCTGTTCTCACAGCCCCAGGCCTGCAAAACGCAAACTTTAGCCTTTCTGGCTCCTGGTGCCATTAAGTGCTAGGAGCACAAAATGTCATGTTACAAGCCGGGAAAGGGCTTAAGAGACTCATCAGGCTTTTTAGACATCAAAAAGCTCTTACGAAATAATATTTTGATGAATGAAGGGTAAATTAGGAGGAAACATGTGGATTAGGAGTCCCCTGGAGCACAAAGGGATTGAGGAAACCAAGGGGCCCAACATCTGCCTTTATGTGGTCGGAGTTTCTCAAATGGACTGGTTGGAGGCTCACCCCCAGACACACCAAGGGCTTCCTTTCACACCACCAGGCAGTCCAGTGAGGTTTTCAGCCATCACCGCACAGGGTTTTGCACCGAGTAAGCCAGTGCCCATATGCACGTGAGAGGCTGAGCTTCTCCAGGAAGGTTTCCTTAACACATGGCTTCACCAGTGGCCCCCAGTGGAGTCTATTCCCGTGGATGAGAACATGGCGCCTGCGGTGGGAGCCAGCTGGAGAAGACATTTCCTTTTCTTCTAGGGGAGCAATTGGATATGTTAAAGTGAATTCAGGGGCGCCTGGGTAGCGCAGTCGTTAAGCGTCTGCCTTCGGCTCAGGGCGTGATCCCGGCGTTCCGGGATCGAGTCCCACATCGGGCTCCTCCGCTGGAAGCCTGCTTCTTCCTCTCCCACTCCCCCTGCTGTGTTCCCTCTCTCGCTGGCTGTCTCTCTGTCACATAAATAAATAAAATCTTTTAAAAAAAAATAAATAAATAAAGTGAATTCAAAGGTATGACCAGGAAGGTAGAAGTCAGTCTGGAGAAGCTGATCTTGCAGGAGGAAAACGACTGAGACAGGCTCTTCACCTGGGACAATTTTGGGTGGTCTGTGTCTGCCCGTCGTATTCATCAATGCCCCTTCCTTGTGGGCATCTGTGACCCTCTTGAGATCCCAGTGGAGAATGCCTCATTTTAGCATTACCAGAGAAGCCCCTTTTCTAATCTTCCTGACAGGGGGTCAACCAGCTTTGGCTTGAATTCTGTCATTGACGAGAAGTTCACACCCTTGCAGAGCGTCCTGTTTCTTTTTGAGGAATTCGAATTCTTAGAAATCTGAGTCCCTGTAACACTGACATTGCGGTCTTGCTCCCACATCTAGCAGAAGCCCGGATTTGGGGGTGCCTGGGTGGCGTAGTCGTTAGGTGTCTGCCTTCGGTTCAGGGCGTGATCCCGGCGTCCCGGGATCGAGCCCCACATCAGGCTCCTCCGCTGGGAGCCTGCTTCTTCCTCTCCCACTCCCCCTGCTTGTGTTCCCTCTCTCGCTGGCTGTCTCTCTGTCACATAAATAAAATCTTTAAAAAAAAAAAAAAAAAGCCCAGATTTGGTCTAAAGGACATACCCACGTGGCAGACTTTTGACTCCTCTGTGACCCAACATCTTCACTCCTCCCTACTCCCCCAAGTTGATTTCTAGACCCTTCACCCTTTCGGTCTTTGCATTCACTTTAGCTTATCAAAGTGTCTCAAAATTATAACAGCGCAAGCCAGCTGCTGTTCTATTAGAAAAGCCGTTTTCCTAAAACACATTGTTATGTTTTAATCACATTCTGTATGGGTCATCTCAAAGAGAAAAAGCTGGCGGCTACAGCCGTGGCAATGGTGGCCTGGGTGGTGGTGGTGGTGGGAGGAACTGGGTAGGAGCTGGAGTTTCAGGCTGCCAGCTAAAAGTTATTTATTTTCGGCAGGAATTTCAACAACAAAGATAGCTCTGTAAGCTTATTTTGTTTTTGCAACCTAAAAATAATAAACAGGTTTATCAGAACTGGCATGAAAAAAAAGGAAAGGAAGCATGGAGCAAATCCTGAATTGCATGGAAGCTCAAGGAAAAAGCCACATGTTCAAGGCCAGAAAAGAGCATCAAGGCCGCACTGACGCTCGCCAGCGGGGAAATAATGCCTCCTGAGCCTGGGCTACCTGTGACACACAGGGCCACCTCCCCGTGGGGACCACACCATCAGCCTAATATATTCGTAAGTCACTCCAAGCAAGAATGTTCCGTAGTGACCTGAACTCTTTTTTTTTTTTTAAGATTTTATTTATTTATTCGACAGAGATAGAGACAGCCAGCGAGAGAGGGAACACAAGCAGGGGGAGTGGGAGAGGAAGAAGCAGGCTCCTAGCGGAGGAGCCTGATGTGGGGCTCGATCCCATAATGCCGGGATCACGCCCTGAGCCGAAGGCAGATGCTTAACCGCTGTGCCACCCAGGCGCCCCGTGACCTGAACTCTTATATCCTCTTTGCTTTATAAAAACTTGCCTCGTAGAAAAGAATTGTTATCCTTAAGCTGTGATTGGACCATCAAGGGACACAGAATCCATTCTCTTCCTCAATTCCAAAGCCTTTTCTGTCAGTGAAACTGCATTTTGAAGCCTGCAGACCAGGTCCCAGGTCGGGGCCTACAGGGCAGCAGTAATCCGCATGGGGCAGAGCTGTTGGGCCTCCCAGGCTTTAGCCTCACGCACGCTCCCCTGTACGCGTAGCCTCTCGGCCTGTGGGTTATGCTTTCTGTACCACAGGTTGATAACGGGCAAAATGGAATTTTCCTGTGAAGTAAAGTAGTGCCATCGTTAGAATGTGTTAGTTCTCCCTATCAATGGGCTCAGTGTATAGCTTCCCAAATTGGGTCTGGGGCTCTAACTGCACCCAGAAATAGGAATTACTTTCCCACGCTTGCTCGGGTGGGAGGCGGCTCAGAGCATCCCCCCCTCCTCCCGCCAGGCCTGTATGGTTCAGGGCTCTCCCCAGTACCTGCCTGGTGTCTTCCCAGCCGCACTACAAAGCGGCTGAGGTGAGCCTCCGTCTCCTAACCCCATACTTGGAAAATTAAGGTTCTTAGTCTTTGCAACCACCACTAGGAATTTCAGAGATCAGGGAATTTTTTTTTTTTAAGATTTTGTTTATTTATTTGAGAGAGAGAGAGAGACACAATGAGCAGGGGGAGGGGCAGAGGGACAAGCAGACTCCCCACTGAGCACAGAGTCAGAAGCGGGGCTTGATCCCAGGGCCCTGAGATAGTGACCTGAGCTGGAGGCAGACGCATAACCCACTGAGCCACCCAGGCACCCCAGAACTCAGGGACATTGAACGCAAGTTATGACTGGAGAAAATGGCGCCAGGATATGAAATGAAGCCAACAGCACCTCACTCCCTTTGCCAGAGAGAGTTCTGCCCACATCCTGCATCGTGACTCCCTGGGACCAGTGCGGAGACGCCGCCGCTTTCCCTCTGGGATTGATCATTCCATGCCTAAAAGGACAGAGATAAAGATGAAAATGCTCTAAAATTAGGCGTTGCTTTAACCCTTCCAGACTGCCCAACGCGGCCTCCCCGCCAGCAGCCAGAGCCCTGCCACTTCCCTGTGTTTGGATGTGAAAAAGAAACCCGCTCCCCCAACATTCCTCTCATGGAACAAAAAGCAGGGATGGGTGGGAGGATCCATTTCAAAGAAACAGTGAAAGATGGACCCCTTAGCTGGTGTCACTTAATCTGTGATGGCATAAAGCAGGCTCTTTGCTGTTTACTGGAGACTGACCAGAGAGAGGATGACAGCCAGGAAGTAGGAAACGGAAACCGTGAGAACCAAACGTGGGGGTTTCTCTCCCAGACTCACATTATTACGCCTCCCTCATATTAGTGGGGGGAGTGATGAAGGCTACCCTGCGGGCCTCACAGCACGTCCTGGCAACACTGGCCATTGGCCAGACAGAGCGAGGGAGGCAGCGTGGGCTCTCACCCAGTTCTGGCCTTCTCCTGGGGCTCCAGAGGCTCGGCGCCCGGAGCGTGGGGGACTCCGCCACACAGGAGTTGGGGATCCAGAATCGGGCCTTCATCCTTCCTTCGTGCTGACCGTGGCTTTACCTGGGTAGGTTGCAGTCTCTACAAGCCTGAGCTCCTTCTTTCAGAAAGTCAGCCATTGGCCTTGAACCCCAGATGACCTCTGGTGACACCTCCAGCTCTCCGGCTCCCTTCCCTCATTCATTCGGGGGTTCATGTATTCATCTAATAGTCACTGAACTTGGGGCCTAGGACACGAAGCGATGGGTCTCGGTTTTATCCCATGCCCCACCATTCTCATCAGCCTCTTTGTCTACCCGATGGTTCTCTTTTCCCAAACACAGATTCCTGGGCAGACAGCTCTGAGTGCTAAATTTCAAAACTGGTTGCATGTTGGGGGTCAAACTATTTGTTCACATGAAAATTACGTAGGGGGACAGAGGGTGCCACACGAAGTCATTACCCTCTACCACAGCGGGAATTAATCTATAATTTTAGTTGCAAAGATAATCAAGTTCGGAACAATTGGGCAAACTAGTGGGGTTGGTGGGAGAATGGGGGCGCAGGGCTCAGGCAGGCTCAGGCAGGACCCCAACTGCCCTGGACCCCTGGGTTCTGGAAAGAGGGTTCCTGAAGACAATCCCGACGGTCTGCGGGCCTCAGGACCCTGGGCCAACCGGAAGGCACGAAAGCTCCAGGAGCGTCTGCGTGCAGGCATCAGCTGAGGCTCTTTTTCTGCATTTATTACTGATTATGAGAGAATAATGTCATCTGCAAAGACTCATAGGCCTCATTTCTAGACAGGAAAAATCCCCCTTATTATCTTCTTAAATGATTTCCTGTAGGTTCCCCTCAAGTAAAACCACTAAGCTCCCACTGGTCGGGTTCCCACTGACTCATGGGAGGACTGCCCTCAGGAAAGGAAACTCAAGCCCCCAGAGCTTGGCGCGAAGTGTTCTGTGTTTCAGCTCCGGCTGATTGCGCAGGACATCGAGGCACCTTCCCTCCACTGAGGGGGACCGGGTGTGGCAGCTTTGCTAGGCGCCTGGCCCCACCTCGGGGAAAGGCTGCTTCCCGAGCCTTTTGGGTGGCCACACGGCAAAGCATCGCTCTCTTGCAGCAACAGCTAAGCCAGACTGTCCGCGTTCTGACACACTGTTCACACGGGGCCGCTCTGGGGACTTCCGAGGACATTCAGCCTCTTAGTGTTCCGTGACTAATAACACCTAATACTTCCATAGCGGCTTTCCTATGCATGGTCTCGTAGACATACACAGGGCTGGGATCCGTAGGTCTGTTTTTGCTGTTGTTTTTTTTTTTTTTTAATTTTATTTGTTTATTTGACACAGAGAGAGAGAGAGAGAGAGCACAAGTAGGGGGAGCAGCAGGCAGAGGGAGAGCTAGAAGCAGGCTCTCTGCTGAGCAGGGAGCCCAACGTGGGGCTGAATCCCAGGACCCTGAGATCATGACCTGAGCCGAAGGTGGACGCTCAAGCCGCTGGGCCACCCAGGTGCCCCGACAGGTCCATTTTTCAGGTGAGGGAACTGAAGTTCAGAGAAGCGGAGTGACTTGCTGGGTTCGCAAGGCTGGAAATGACAACAGCCAGGTGAGGTCCAGGATTGCCAATCTCCGCAGAGACTTGCACATGGGCCTTGGCCTTGCTAACCATAAGCTCTTCAAGGGTGGCCCCTGGGCTGCACACTTACCGCAGGGCTCCTCCCAGCAAGGGTGGCCTCCCCTGTGCACGTAAGTTCCCAGACACAGGTGGGACCTTCCCCCCTTCCCGTCTTCCCCCCTCCCCCCACCCCCAGCAGAAAGCACCTTCTCACCGGAGCCCAGAACTCCACTTTTCATTTGCCTTAAACTCCTGTGCTTGTCTTTGGAAGGCTTGCAGATGTCTGGGGACCGGTGAGGCTGTTAGGACAGGTGGGGAGAGTGTCAAAGCACTGGTTTCTGAGGGAGGACAAGGCTGGACAAAGTGGGGGAAAGGTTAGGGACAGGGCCTCCCCAAAGTTTAGCAAGAACTGGTCTTGTCCTCTGCCCCCAGTTCACTCTTCCCCTTTCTCCTTTCAATGCTTAGCATATGAAGAGAGCGTGATGGGTCCTCAATACGTGTGCATTAATTAGTGAGGCCAGAGAGGGCCCGAGGGAAGCTCCGGGAAACAGTCTGAAGCCACCAGGGCTAGAGAGCCAGCAGCCCACCCCCTGCACGAAAGCCACAGAGCAAGCTTGCTCCCCCAGGGGCTGTCTGGCAAGTTGGGTGGGTTTGCAGTACAAGCTGCCCCTACGCTGCCCCTACCCTACCCCCTTTTGGGGCATCATTGGATTTCTGCAACTGCGCTTCTTCCTCGAGGCTGCTTTTGACGTCCGTGTCCCCTCTGCAGTACCCAAGTGTGGGGGAGTGTGGTTCACCCTGGGCGCTGTGCCCAGCTATGCAAGAACTACGCCTCGCTGTGTCGGAGGAAAATGGACCTTTGTCTCTTGTTAGTTTCTCTGTTGCCACTGAGCCAGCTTGACCCCCCCTTTCCAGACCATCTGGGGTCTGGGTGCTGACTGGACCCTTCCCGCGCGCTCATGTCGTTTCCAGCACGCACACTTCACCCAGTGAGTGAACGTTCTGCTCGCGGGGCACGAGGAACTTGGCGGTACAGAGCGAAACCCAGGGACACGAACCGGTGAGGGGGCTTTCCTCAGCTTGTCCAGTGTTTTTATGCTGGTTTCCTTATACTTAAAGAAGCCCAAGAATTTGTTTTTATAAGCTTCTCTACCATCATCTCCACGCTAGGGCTCTTTGAAATAAGGTTCCGTGATAAAAATCTAAAAAGCTAAACTACAATCAAAGATAATCTGCAAATAATCTGTATTGTAAAACCAGACACCACCAGGCTGTCTACAATCTTCTCTTCCAAATCAGAGCCGAGGGGTGGCTTTTTGCCAGATTTGGGGAGAAATTTCCATTTGTTGCGTTCTTTCCCCCACAATATATCGGTGCAAATTAGACATTGTCTATCGCCCTATGTATACATGCATATGGTTGTTTTGTATTCTTTCGAAAATATACCCTTAAGACTTCAAAGTAGTAGAAATTGTTTCTAACTCAATGTCTTATACTTTATCTTAGTTTTAGCCATAATGAACTCTCTGGGTTATTTTTCTAGGTTTGTTTATTCTGCTTTCTTTCCAAGCCAGCAAGACAGAGTCTCAACACTGGTGCCTCTGGAACAATGAGAACTAGGTCACACTTTAGCAGTTATGTATCCGAATGTACTAATTTCAGCAAAGCAGAATCATTGATTCCAGGCAGCCGGGAGATGGGAAAATACACAACTACCTGACGCTTTGGAATGCGCTTGTGCTTCTGAGGTTCTCTTTCCAGTGAAATAAGGAGGCCATTCCAGCAGCAAGGACGGAAGCCCAGGCACCGCCTGCTCCTCTATGGGGACCCCCCCCCGCCTCTCCCCTGGCTGTTGCTGGGTGGAGGGGGCCGGTTCAGCCACTTGTCAGCCCCAGCCTGAGCAGATCTTTGTCTTACCTGGGTATCATTGCATTTAATACTTTTTTTAATCATAAAAAAAGTCTGGAAACAAATAAGAAAAATAAAGGTGGTGAATTCTGGGGAGCTGGGAATGTGGACAATTATGTTCCTCCATATTTCACACTTTTGTTTCCTTGTTTAACGAATTGCTTCTTTGTTGCTGTAAGTTGGTTTCCTCCTAAGCAAACTTCTGAGACTATTTCACAATTCCAGACATAGCAGTAGCTAGTTAGTCCTTACTCTTCATGATTTCATTAACTAAAATTTGTATTTGAATTAGGAAGTTTGGTTTGCACCGAGGCACTTCCTAAAGTCAAGCACTCAGAGCTGTCACCATGTGACTCCATCATGCCTGACTGCGTGTCCTCGCGTGCACGCGGAGTCCGCTACCCTTAGTTTAGATGGTCTAACTCAAGTCCCACCCCCTAGACAGTGCCCTACAGTTTGCATGGTGCTTTACATTATCTTCCTTGATTTTATCCTCACAACAACCTTGGATGTAAATACTGATCTGACTACTGTCTTTTTAGACATGTCTAGGGAGTTTCCTTGGGCCACACTGTTAGGAAGCAAACTCCAAACCAAGTGCTCTCATTGCCTTGCGGGATCATTGAAAAACTTCATATAAACTAACGTCCCTTATAGGGTATAAAGTTCAAGGTCACACAACCGTCCTTGTCAACCTAGAAGATGCCCACTGCTTCCGAGGGACCCCTCCCTCCCCCTGGTGTGCTGTGATAATCACAAAGAGACGAGAAAAATCCCCTTATTGTTTTGAAAGGACTTGACCCCAGATGTCAACTTGTCATTTAAAGAGTGAGCATCTTTATTTCTGCACCAGTACAATTTAACTAACCAATGTCAGTGGAATGCCAGCTCCATTGCCATTCTAGAATTATGCTAAGTGCCATGCGAAATTCAAGAAAATTACAACACAGTCCTTGCCAAAACAGAACGTCCTATTTAATTATGAATTCTGCGCTGCAAAGATCCAGATTTAGATTTTATTAAAAAATGCTCAATGTCAATAACTAGGGGGAAATATAGGAACTTATCTGAATATTTCCAAGTGTTTGTATAACGCATCTAGGTATTTTTCATGGCTTTTTTCTCTACCAGGAGCACAAGGACTGGGTTATGATTTACGATTTCGCACTCAAGGGTCAGCGTCTCCCAGAGGCCAGGATCTGATCTTCTGGAGTGGGGTGCCTGTGCCCATCTGCATTGGTGGAATAGGGACAGGAGGGGACAGCAGTGGACACATGCAGGCACTAACCAAACCGTTTCTTCCTTCTGGGAAAGAGGGGCCAGGCTACACGTCCTACTGCTGTCAACCCTGAACCCAGCTCTTGTAATAGCTGGGAGGGGGTGGTGTGGGGATGAGGGGAGAAACTGTTTGCCTGGGAAGTCCCAGTTCTGAGCATTTCCGGTTGGCTGTGGTTGGTGCACTTTGAGTTGTCACCTCATGTCGCTGGATCCTAATTTCACTAGTAAAAAGAGAAGGTCAGGCAAAATGATCTTTGAGTCTCCTCTGAGCTCTAATGCCCTGTTATGCTAATTAATCAATTAGTCAAGAAGTTAGCAAAGCGCCTGCACTTCCATGACCTTGGTTTCCATCAGCCCCACATGAGAAGTCCTGGGTAAATATGTACGTACACGTGCGTGCATATTCGTGCGTGCGTGTGCAGAAGCTCACACCTGTTCCTATTTTGTCCTGTCTGATGATGTCATTCTCACCCTTGGCCTTTAAGAGCACCAGAAATCTCTAGTGTGGGGAAGGCTGTGAAGAGGCCTGCTGAAACTTTGAGAATGATTTCTCTATAGGCTGGCGGGGAGACTCCTTTTGCTGTCCCCCAAAGGCCACAGGGTGACCACGCTTGATGCCGAGCATTTCCAAAATGCGGAGGCCCAACCACGGAGAGGCCCTTGCTTGCTCATGCTGCTGGACGGGAGGGCAAGGCACAGGCCAAGGCCACTTTCTTCTCAGTGCCTGTGCTGAATGGGCCACGTTCGGGCTGGAACATGGTTACTTGGACGTGACTTTTATTTCTGCCCTCCCAGACCCAGTGAGAAATGTCAGGGGTGTTTATTAGTCATAGGCACAAGGGCCCCCGTGCAGGTTAGCCAGAAGTCAAAACCTAAGGGAGAGGGAGCAGGTAGGGCTTGCATGGAACGCTGGACCCCGGCATTAATTAGAAACACTGGTGCCCTTGACAGAGCCAGCTTGTATAAGCTGTTGGGGCCTGTGTTCACTTCATAAAGCTGTTTTATATGGTATTCCTGGCAACAGCTGGACACTTTAAAAGAAAAATAAAAGGAACATTATTGGTAACTTGGGGAGGGGGGCGTTCCCTTCTCTGCCAGTCAGCTGTCCCACCACCCCTGCTCCCCTCCCAACCTTTGAGGATGAGGGCCATCAGAGTAGCATCGCTTCTGCCTTGATAGAGCTCCCTAGGGAAGCCAGTTAACCTTTCTGAATCACAGATGACTTGTCTGTGAGGTAGACACAATGGCACCTGCACCTCCTTGCCTCCTGGGGGCTATTTAAATAAGTTTAAATAAAGCAGAGGAAGGAATGCATGGGCAATCTAGCTATTCTAATTCTACTGTGCTTCTTAGGCCTGAAGACTCAGGACAGCAGATATTGAGAGAGGCTGAAACAGTGATTCTTACCTGGTGGAGATTTTGCTCCCCAGGGAATGTAGGCAATGTCTGGAGACTGTTTGGGGTGTCATTTTTGGTTGACTGGGGCAGGAGTGGGGACGTGCTGCAAGCATCTAGTGGGTAGAGACCTGGAATGCTGCCCAACAGAACAGCCCCTTGACACAAAGAATGACCCAGCCCCAGATGTCAAGAGCGGAGGCTGAGAAACCCTGGGCTGGAAGCATGCTGGTATCCCCTAAATATGAGGCTTCCCCAAATTCGCTTTCCACCTACGCGTAGCCATTTCAAGGAAACCAAAGGGGCCAGGTCTACAGCTTATAATGGAGGATCAGGGAAAGGGGGGAGAGTAGGTCAGTGGTGACAAAGCAATGGAGACCTAGCTAAGTATGCTAGTTAATTCAACTACTGTCTCTCAGCCACAGTTCTCTGCCTTTGATAGTGGCCCGGGAGCTACAAAGGTCGTTTCTTCTTTACCAGTTGCGGCCTGCTAGGCGCTGCCAGTAGGGGGCGCTGGAGAGAGGCTTGCGGAGGAAGAAGGGCCACCCTGGCTGTAGCAGTCCTTCCCCAGAGCGGTAGTGGAGTCCAGCTTGTAGTTTTCCCGGTACCAACAGCCCGTTTGCATCCGCCGAGCAACAGCTTCTCCAGCTGGATGGTATCCCATTCTCCGAGGTCAGAGGTCCAGGAGGGACGTCATCAAAGCTCTAAGTCTTCTGCCAGTTTCTATCATCCTAATACCCAAGAGTTCGATGTTTGCCATGTCAGGTCTTCAAGATATATAGTTGACAATTCTTGAGAGTAGATTCCCTCTTAGACGGGGCTGCTGTGGTTTCCGGCTCCTGGCGGGACTCGGGCTTATACAAAAATGAAGCACAGTGTCCTCCGAACAGTGAGGGGGAACTGAGAGCCGTCTGTCCCCCACCTCCCCGCAGGAGGAGCGAAGAACAGGCTGGTATGGCAGGTTCCTTAACAGTGGAGGTGTGAGAACCTTGTTCAGTTTCTTCCTAGGTTTGCAAGAACTTTGGGTGCAATGTCACCATCGAGGGGGACAGCATCCTTCACCTCCTCAGAACAGAGTTGTGGGCTTGAGTTGCTGCAAACAAGAAAGCCTGTGAGTTTGGGGGTCTTAAAGTCGTTCTCCTTGGCCTCCTCTGGCCAGTGGTCCCATTTAGACTTGGCCAAATCATCAAGAAGGAAAATCTGCAATGCAGCTTTCCAGTAGTAAGATCCATCTCCCACTGCGCTCCGCAACGATAGCTTGTGTCTTCTCGTGATGATTCAGACACACTGTGGAAAGCACTTTTGTGTAGAGCGTGAAGCCTTCTCTCCAAAGAATGGTGTCAAAAATCAAAAAGAATCTGTGGTAGAAACCCATCCGTCAGATCTACAAAGACAGTGAGAGATGCCCCAGCTTGGAGACACAAATCACTTGGTTTCTGGGAAGAAGCTATGAGATGCCTATCGGTATTTCCAATGAAGTAAATATTTTCAAAAAATATACTGCTTGTGTATGTCCCTCTCTCCCAGCTGGAAACAGTAGTTGCAAAATAGTCTAGAAGCAGCAGCGAAGGCATTGCAAGGAAATAAGAAGGAAAGATGCATGAAACTGCCGGTGCAAGATGCCACGAGTTATTCCTTTCTGATAGGACAGAGCAAGACGAATGTGTGGGAGGGACGGGAGGGTGCAGGTGTGTCACTCCTGGAAACCCAGGGTAGCGGGGATTAGAAGCTCTCGCTCCACCGCACGCCACCTCCCCTGTGATTGTAACAAGCGGCCGGCCACCAGTGACAGCTCTGCGAGGGTCCGGGGAGTGGAATCCCACCTGGGCGTAGAGCGCTCGAGACTGGCATGCTGCTTCCCTGGACAACTCCCTCCCCACCCCATGGAGATTTCTCGGATACCCGAGGGTGGGGGTGGGGACCCGTGGCTGAGGGATCTGGCAGTCCCCGACAGCCCGGTGTAGCCAGGAGGCATAGGCCTGTGTGGTATGCGGCTGACATAAGGCAAAAGCAGTCCCCAGGCAGCTCTCCAACAGCCTGCGCTCAGCCCTTCCAGGCTCCCTAGAAAGAGGGAGAAGGACGGGAGGGGATTTTTGTGTATATGCATGTGTGTGTGTGTGTGCGTGCTTCACATTTTATGTGATAGACAAAGTTCCATCAGAACTCTAGGCTCGTTTGCGCTCCGACTTCCTCTGTCCCCCAGGAGCGCTCTGAGAATGCCCTCAGGCTCTCTGAGAATCTTCAGGTCGTCTCACCCTATGACACACATCCCCACTCCTGGTCCGAGGCTTCTTTTACTGTTTCCTCAGTACTGTCCAAGAGGAAGAGCTCTCCTGGGGCACTGGGGGCTTCTCTTTTGTCCCTGAGTGAACGAACTGAGCAGAAGCTTTGAGCCCAAGACCGAAACTGCTACCTTCCACTCTCGCCCATCTCACGCTTCCAGCAGCACTGTCTGGAAGTCAGAGAGGACGGCTGGGAGCAGAACGGGGAGTGGGGAGATTGACCAGGAGCGTAATCTCCGCACTCACACTTGCTCTCCTGTCAAGGCCAACTTCCGCCCCAAGCTAGTGGTAGAACAATCCCGCGCTCTCCTGGTAAGGCAGCCAACGTGGAGCCCCTCAGAGGCGCGGAACCCACCCTCCTGGCAGGGACTGATTGGCACACTTGTCAGGTTAGAGCTCTAACGGCCTGAGTAGCCCGTGAGGCTGGGAACATAGATCCTCCCGGATGCCTGGGCTCAGACGCCAGGCCGCGCTCCTGCTCTCTCCAAACCACTTGGCACTCACCAGGGAGATAGTTTCTGCCAAACCCGGGGCCAACTTGGCAGTTCCTGGGAAGTCTGGGAGATTGCTTCTCAGACATCTGGTTCCAGTTCCAGCCTTTCCCCACCAAGGACTGTGGCTGGTGCGTGGTGGATTCATGGGCTCTCCACTTGTCCCTCCCGAGGTCAGAGTTGAGCCGTACTCCAAGTAGAAGGACATTGCGTGCAATCCCTTCACCCTGTCTCTTCCAGGCTCCAGGGCTCTTCTGTACCATGATCTCCATGGCCTCTTGGTCAACACAGGCACTCGGAGTAAGTCACAAATAAACACACTTTGGTGCTGTGCTCCAAAGACAGTTGGGGCAGAAAGTATGTATGTGAGGAATGTGCCAGTTGTTTAGGGGAGTGAAAGAAAAGGCAGAAACACGGTAGAGCAGGAGTTATGATTCTTGACTGGACATATGGATAAACTGAGGCAGAGCGACTCCTAGGGGTCAATTGGCTAGAGGTAGAACCATGATTAGAACTCGGGACTCCTAACGCTCAGCCCCAGCTCCTCCTACTATGTTGCAATTTCTGCTTGCCTAGGTTAAGTCAAGTTTTTTACTTTTCTATTACTGTGAAATAAAAGAGAATTTTCTTTACAGCAGGGGCTCAGGGGCCCATTCAAATGGTATGCTCCATTTGACGCGCAAACGCAGAAGTGAGTTTTTCTTAGGAGAGGATTTATAGCTTTCATGAGGTTCTCAGAGGGGTTGGTGTAACCAACAAGGTTAGGAACCCTGACTTGTACTGTTACAACGGAGCCGAGATCAAATCAAAGGTGCCCTTTGTATGGACTGATTGTAAATAAGGGGGAGGGTCCTTCCTGATTGTCTACGACTCAAATGAAGACTCAAGGTGCGGAAGGAAACCATCGTCTTGTTCCTCGGAGTCAGACAGAGCTGCTTAACTTGCAGCTGTTGTGAACGATCCTCAAGCCCCCTCGGCGCAGACTCATGGCAGCTTAGAACCTTGGGTCAGGGAGCACCCCTGCAGGTCATGTCGCCGGGAGGTTTCTGTACTTAGCTATACATTAGAAGCTTTCGGGGATAGTTGAAAGCATCCCGTAGCCGAGATCAGCCCCAGAGACTTCCGGGAGAGGGTGGGACTCTGCTCTGTATTTTTAGAGTTCGTTAGTTGGTTCTCAGGCACAGCCAGCAGGGAGGACCGCTGACCTTCTAAACCAGCGGTGTTCCACCGGCTGAGCGTCGAGGTCACTTGGGGAGTTGTAAAAACTCTTCTTGCTCCAGTCCCACCCCAGATCTTCTGAGTTAATTGGTCAGGGAAGTGCCAGGCATCAGGAATTTTTAAAGCTCCCCCAGGTGATTTTCACGGGCAACCGAGTTTGAGAAACACTACGGCAAGCTAACCCAGCGCTTTCCGTTGCCAAGGAAACCAAGCCAAAGAGAAGTGGCCCAGAGTTCACCACAGCAGAGCTGGGTTAGAACCCAGGACTCGACCTCCAGGCTTGGACTCCTTCTGTGGTTCACCCCGTCAAGAGGAAGGATGTTTCTTCAGTGTGGGGCGCTCTGGAGGAGTGGGGGGGGGGGCTCCCGAAGAACAGGTCGTGCCTCTCTCTTTGACTAGAGTAGAAATCTATGTTTCTAGCTCGAAGACCTTTGAGGCTGCCTTGCTAGCCTCAAACACAAGTGGCGGAGAGCTAATAATAATAACTTTTGCATTTAAGCGATTCTGGGAAGGGAAGTTTGTGAATGGCTAGTTTTTGTGAGTGTGAAATGTCAGGAGTTAAAAGGTACAAATATTTCAAAATGAGAGCTCTCACCCTTTGTTCTGGGATCAGAGCTGAAAACTTGCAGAGAATTCCTTTGCCTTCTCTGCCTCCTGGAATTCCACCCTGCCCACAAAATAATGGGACTAGATCTCCTGCCTCAAAGCTTAGAGAACCCAAATTACAGTGTGGATTTTCATCTGAGGGTCTCCCTGCTCCCTTTCAGCCCTTCCTCCGTGCTTGTGTGCCTTCTCCCAGCTGCCTGCTGGAGACCTGACCTAACAGGGAGGGGAGAGAGCCAGGGGCTGGGCCCTTTCGTCTCCCCTTTCCAGGTCAGGATCCTGTGCCTAATACAGAAAGCTGGAAGGGGCGCCTGGGTGGCTCAGTCGTTAAGTGTCTGCTTTCGGCTCAGGGCGTTATCCCGGTGTTCAGGGATCGAGCCCCACATCAGGCTCCTTCACTGGGAGCCTGCTTCTTCCTCTCCCACTCCCCCTGCTTGTGTTCCCTCTCTCGCTGGCTGTCTCTCCCTCTGTCTCTCAAATGAATAAATAAAATCTTAAAAAAAAAACAAACCTGGAAATAGACTCTCCAAGGAGAATCACAACTGGTCAAAGTGTTGGAACACCAGCCACAGGATCAAACACTGGATTGTTCTGCAAGTGCTAAGTCAGGCAGGAGATCTAAGGCGATGGGGCTGAAAGGGACTTTCTTACTTCTTTCCTCCTCCATGTGATTTTTCCGCATTTTAATATCCCTCACAATTCATTCAGCAAACATCCCTGGAAATGAAGATAAAGATGTATCATGACACCTAACATTTTCGCATCGAGCTCTGCGGTTTACAGAACGCTCTTCCAGTTTTCATTTTTATTTCATCCGTACCCAGAGCCTGAGGCCAACGATGGCATCCCTTTCAAGGGGCAGGCACAGGATACCAGCTGACAGCGGGGCAGCACAGGGAGCAAGTGGTAGAGCTGAGCCTTCTGATTCCAGGTCCAGGGCAACTTTTATTCTAACGTGACCTTGCTTTTGAAATTCAGTCTCCACCTTAGTCTGTTCAAGTCCAATTGGATGGCGCCTCTCGGTCCACGCACAGCGGCAGGGTGGGGTCCATGAGGGAGACTATTAAGAGAATTGGCATCCAAAAAGAGTGGCTGAGAGTTGGTGCTCTTGCATTTTTTTCTTGCCTCTAAGAAATATTTTGCTTTTTGATCCCCCAGTAAAACACTCTGTTTTCTCTTCTAAGAGGACTTGTCACTGTGGAATCAATTTGCAACTCTAAAGCTGTATTTTGTTTTGCAGCCTATAGCCCGATGTACACACACATTTTCAGTGAAGGAAATGAAATGAAATTCTGCATCAGGTTGTGATCGGAGAAACTTCCCGGGGCTTCTATCAGCTGAATAAGAATGATAATTGCTTCCAATACATAGTCCTGCTTTTTCTTCTTCCTTCAGAGGGGGTAAGTGAAAATATTACATTATAAGCGATTGGCACACCCCCTAGTGCCTTACGCAGAGACGTTTTTCTAAAGGATCCTGCTTTTCTCATCTTCCCAGTGGGGCGCCGGAAGAGTGATGCCAAATGTTGGGTGAACTTCCCTACTCTTTAGCACTCCCTGCCCCAAAAGTTTCTTTTGACTTGGTACTGCAGGAAAAACACTAAGAGATTCATTGAGAAAAATTGCACTTCTTCTATGAAATAAAATGTACAGTATAAAGGATATATAAGGCATAAGCAAAATGACAATAGGTAAATTCGTGCTGCCAATGTATATCATGCATTTCCTTCCCAGGGACTACTTCCAGTGGTGCTTGGCTTAGCTGGGTCCCCACACCCTTCCCCTGTCTTCTTTGATCCACGGCACTCATTGGCTTTTGCTTCTTACCCTTGTACAGGTCTTGTGCCTGATTGACTAATATCAGAGTTCTGAGTCTAATTGGCTGCAATTACTGAGGGTCCTATCCAGGAGCACTCTGCCCAATGACACAGACTTCATCAATTCTTTTATTGCTGATGTTTTCTTGTTTCTAATTGCTTGGCACAAATCACTGCAAATACTGGAAATTCTGTGTGTAAAGGTGCATACTCATGCCATCGGTCGGATGATCGTGACATCTTTGAGGTCACTGTTACGTCACCTGCATCTCACTGACCTCTGCAGATGTAAGCGTGAAAAGACGTATCCTCCTGTTGCATATTGCTTCGAAGGTCACACGCATGCATCTTCAGAAATCATCCTCTATCTACCATTGTTTTTTTTTTTTTTTTAAGATTTTATTTATTGATTTGACAGAGAGAGAGACAGCCAGTGAGAGAGGGAACACAAGCAGGGGGAGCGGGAGAGGAAGAAGCAGGCTCCCAGCGGAGGAGCCTGATGTGGGGCTCGATCCCATAACGCCGGGATCACGCCCTGAGCTGAAGGCAGACGCTTAACGACTGAGCCACCCAGGTGCCCCTTTATCCACCATTGTGAACAACGTCTCTCTATTAAAGTTCTCCTTTGATTGCAGGGGATGGTACTGAATCTGCCAATGTTCAACAGAA
Source organism: Ursus arctos (assembly GCF_023065955.2). NCBI lineage: Eukaryota > Metazoa > Chordata > Mammalia > Carnivora > Ursidae > Ursus > Ursus arctos. The sequence goes on from NW_026622986.1 coordinate 9,254,167, forward strand.
AGCTCCATCGCTGGAGTTTTCTGGTTCCTTTATACTCACTTGTGAGTTACTTTTTCATTACTTTTATTTAGTTTGTGTATATTAATTCTTTAATATTATATGCAATAATTAAATGTTATAATATATAATAATATATACCATTCTATAAACATTCACATTTTTTTTTTGTTTCAAGTCCCAGATTTTTGTCTGATTCCATTTTTCTCAGTTTAAAATAGAGTGCCACCCCACTCCCAATCCTGGAGTGAGGTAATCCCTCCCTCAGCAGCTGGGCGTGTGGGCTGCCATCGGCCCACAGCCAAGTTCCTCTCAGGGAATTACCCACAGCATAAAAGGAGCTGTGTTTTCCAAGATGTCTCCCTTCTCCCCTGTCATTAGGGCAGCCCAATGACAAAGGGAGTGAGGAAGGTGCGGAAGGGATTATAGGACCCGACCCTTCTGTTCAGTTTGGGACAACTCTGAAGGGCCACCCAGCTCCCGTGCTCCCTGTGGCAGCAGCTGAGCTCTCTGTTACGACTACATGGGAGCCCAGCTTCTCCCTTTGCCAACTTCGACTTCCCTGAGTCTCTTTCCGGTATTCTTCCCCAGAGCGCTCCCCCAGATAAAGCGTCTGCACACACATCTCCATCTCGGAATCTCTTTCCAGGAAACCCAACCTACGACACGGTAGAAATCCATCCTTCATCTGCTTTCTGTATAGATCAACCTATTTAAGTGTTTCTGCTTTGATTGAACCTTTACTCAACAATCCATTCCAGTTATTTTGTTGTTTTCCAGTCTGAACTAAGTGCTCTCAATGTTCAAGCTTATGGCTTGAGATTCCCTGGCAAAAACTCTTCCTCTGACTTCACAAATGGACACTCCAGAAGAAGAAATGCTCTTGGGCTCCATTCACGTACACCCACACGATGAGTAAGACAGCCCAGCTCTCCAGGCTGTCACCTGTCCTCTCCACCGTTGCTTAGAAACTCAGGCACCCACTAAGCAGACAGCCTAAGGGACCGGGAGTGAAGTGCCTGTGCCCTGTCCACCACTCTTGACCTAACAGTTCCTCCTGCTAAAGGAACTTTCTATCTCTCTGACAAAATTTTGATTTTTTTTCCATTTGGGTGACATCAGCTACGGTTTTAGTCCCTACTACCTTTGCTTGGAAAGCAGCACCTTTTACAGTTTGTTGCTATAAAAAAGAGAAGAGATATGTTTTCAAAACGTTGGAGCAGGAGAGTGGGGGAGAGGATGACTTGCCTTGTGCGTCCTCCGAGTCTGCTCACATTCCACAGTTTATGTGCTGCGACCAGGACATGTTTTGTGAAGAAAGTTATATTTGACTAAATTGTCCTTCTGACGTAAACCTGTAATTTAAAAATTATATATATTTAGAGAACAAGTCAAAACAGGAAACACATTCCCAAAGTGGATAAAGATATTTGAGCGTTAAAATACCTACTGCTATCACAGGAGACTTAGGTCCCTGTGTTTAAACAGAAAAACTCTGAAAAGTACCAAAAGAAAAGGCAAAGGAGTCAGCCTACATTTGTGCTTCTGGAAGGGGCTGTGGGCACTCTCTGGCTGACGGATAGTCCCTCTTTGCTTCCTTCTTGGGAGAGGCCCTGATGCCCGTTGCCGCACACACGGGGGCTGTTGCTGGAGCAGAGGCTAGTTTTGGCAAAGCATAACAGAAAGGAATCCATGTCTTCATAGAGAAAAAGATTTGAGCAGGAAAGGTTAACCTAAAACTCCAGGAGAGCCAGAGCGGAAGAGAAGAATCCGAAAGGGGGCACATGTAAGTAAGATTGTGCCTCTAGAAGCCCTTCAACTGATGATCCTAGATTCTGTCTCCCTAAATTGGTTCTACGTAAGGGTTGCTGGGTGGCTCAGTTGGTTAAACGTCTTCCTTCAGCTCAGGTCTTGATCCCAGGATCCCAGGATCGAGCCCCACATTGAGCTTCTTGCTCTGCGGGGAGTCTGCTTCTCCTTCTCCCTCTGCCCCTCCAGGGCCTCTTCCAAGATTCCCACTAATGGAAGAGTGGCTGGGGCTGGGGCTGCATGCCTGCTTCACCTCGTCTCCATGCCGTGTGGTCACCGTATGTTTTACACTTCAACAAAGAGGACAGCTTCACTATCAAAGAGTACTTCATGCTTCCCAAATTGTTCACTTTTTTGACCTTTCCGAAGCACTCCCCACAGTGCCTTGTAAATAAAAAAAAAAAATTTTTTTAAAGATTTATTTATTTATTTATTTATTTGTTAGACAGAGAGAGACAGCCAGCGAGAGAGGGAACACAAGCAGGGGAAGTGGGAGAGGAAGAAGCAGGCTCCCAGCAGAGAAGCCTGATGTGGGGACTCGATCCCAGAACGCCGGGGTCACGCCCTGAGCCGAAGGCAGACGCTTAACGACTGCGCCACCCAGGCGCCCCAATAAAAATTTTTTAATGTGGTTTTGAATGAATGAATAAATGTTAAGGGAAAGGGTGAAATTCCAGAGACTTCTTATAACCTAGATGCATGGTTCCCTCTGGTCCCTCAGACTGACTGTGACTAAGTCTATGGGTAGCAGCCTCCAAGATGGCCCAACAATCTCCATCTTCTGTAGTCACATCCATGTGGGATCCCTTCCCCTGGAGTATGGCTGGACCCAGAAATTTGCTTCTCATGAATAAAACAGACCAAAGTAATAGAATGTCACTTTTGAGATCAGGTTATAAATAGACAGGGGCTTTTGTCTTGCAAGCCTGCCTTACTGTCTCGTTTGCTCACTGTGTTGGAAGCCAGATGCCACATTGTGAGCTGCCCTATGGAGAAACCCACATGGCAAGGAACTGAGGGTGGCCCCACCAGTCGACAGACTACAAAGAAGTAAGGCCCTCAATCCAATGCCTGGGGAGAACTGAATCATGCCAAGACCACGTGAGTAAGCTTAGACATAGATTCTTTCTCGGGTGAACCTTCAGGTAAAACGACAGCCCCAGCAGACAACTTTACTGCAGCCTTGTGAGGGACTTGAAGGCCAAGTTATCCAAATGAGCCATATCTGGACTCCATAGACATGGACTCACAGAAACTGTGACCTGATAAATGTTAGTTGTTTTTAGCCTCTAAGTTTGGGTGCAATTTGTTATGCAGCAATAGATAACTACCAACAAATCCATTATAAAAGTTACTAAATAATTTTACGGTTGTTAAAACCAAGGTACAAAAGACTAAATGTATTTTGCATGGCCACCCAGGGAAGCACTACCAAAATAAGAAATGGAGTTTAGAAACCGGTTAATTGCAAGACTAATTTTCTCCTAGACAGAAGATTATGATAACGTTTTCTGCCGAACAATGCTGTGGAATCCATGAGGTCAGTAGCCTCGTGTCTCCCCTTTTACTTTGTCTTTATTTCCTCTCTTAATCCCTTTAGGAAATAATCATCAGCGCTGGGCCTTATCCCAGGGAATTATTCCTTTAACAAGACAACTTCTTCTTTTCCAAAAGAATACCATAAGGCATTCCGCGTGCATTCTAACAAAACGTTAAAGTACAGGGAAAAAGTAACTTTTAAATACGCACATAATTATCAAGCAATCTTTTTACCTACCATGCTGAGAGCTGTCGTCAATGTTTCATTCTCGAGACTCTTGTTCCAAAATTGACAATGCTTTTTTTTTTTTTAAAGATTTTATTTATTTATGTGACAGAGAGACAGCCAGCGAGAGAGGGAACACAGCAGGGGGAGTGGGAGAGGAAGAAGCAGGCTCCCAGCGGAGGAGCCTGACGTGGGACTCGATTCCGGAACGCCAGGATCACGCCCTGAGCCGAAGGCAGACGCTTTAACAACTGCGCTACCCAGGCGCCCCGCAAAATTGACAATGCTTTGAGAAGCACCTCTTGATTCTACTTTCTTCTTATTTAATTAAGTGGAAGGAAAAACTATTATAAATGGAATCTGTTCAAGTGAAGTGTTTAGCCAGGATCCCCAGCATTCTTTCCTCAGAGAAGTAACACATTTCTGATGTAGCCCTCCTGTGAATGAGAACAGCACTTGGATATAAGATGCTTCACTTCCATCAGGCCAATTTTTAAAAAGTCATCGAAGAAATCCAACATGCCCCTAAAATGAAAGAGGCATCTCAAACGGCAAAATTCTAAACTTTGAGTCTATAGGGATTAAGTGTTCTTTTCTGAAAATCTCTTAAGTATATCATAAAAGAAAAGCACTAAATTCTTGATATAGTGGGGTCCTCATATTTGGTGATCATCCTTGGCAAGTTGACCTTGGACAAGCTTCAAAACATAGCGGTTCTACAACTAAACATGGTCACGACAAGGTTGAAAGTATGGAGTGGTCCGTTAAGTGGGGAACCAGTAAGTCTGGCCTTGGAAGAAAAATAACCTCATCTTTCGAGAGAAAATGCCAACTCTAAGACAGTACCGTCACTGACCTGTTGCTCGAGGTCAGTGTGGTGTTTACAATACCTTCCTTGGCTAAGTGCTTTAGGCTGGAACAATGACAACCAGCATATCAACAATGACATAGATACCATAATCTCATGTATTCGTTTTTACAAACTTGCTATGTAAGTGTTACTTTCGCCCATCATGCAGATGGGGAGCTGGAGATGAGAAGGTATGTAACTTGTCTAACACCATAAACCGAGTGAAGGGTTGAGGCAGGATTCAAACCTAGATCACTTTGATTCCAAAGCACGGGTGCTTCTGATGATGCTATACTGACTCTAAATCCCTGACGTCAGAGAAGATGAAGCTGCAGGACTTTTTTTTTTTTTAAGATTTTATTTATTTATTTGATAGAGAGAGAGGCAGCGAGAGAGGGAACACAAGCAGGGGGAGTGGGACAGGGAGAAGCAGGCTTCTCGCTGAGCAGGGAGCCTGATGTGGGGCTCAATCCCAGAACGCTGTGGTCATGACCCGAGCCGAAGGTAGACACTTAATGACTGAGCCACCCAGGGGCCCCAAGCTGCAGACCTCTAAGTCCAGAGCTTTGAACTATGCTAGGATATGCACCTGCCCTTGGGAAAGAGTAGACACAAAGCTGCCATGTCACTCCATGTGTAGAGGAGAATGGTTTTCTGGGGGTAGTCACTACAATAGTAAGATACAGAGGAAAGGTCTTGAAACAATGGCTTCCAGAAAGACCAAAGAGTTATTCCTGGGAGTCCTTTCCCCAGAGTATTCCGAAGAGAGAAGCCCAGCCCATTTTTCAGTCTTCACTTGAATCCTTAGAATAACATAGTAGACTCATATTTTATATTTATGAAAGGTCTTAGATTTACCCATTGTCTGTTTATCATTTCTAAGAATGTTGAACATTGTAATATTCTCTGTCCCAATTGGAGAATAATGTTTTTCCCCCAGTAGAGGCACTCACTGGGATGTATCATAAAAAGTACTATAAAATCTGATATTTTATGTGTCATTTTCTCAGTAAATAAAATAGTCTGACTTGCAACTCCAAGAAATTATTAAGATATTCTTTTAGGGAAAATACTAAGGCTCCCTTGACATTTAGAATCAAAGAAGAACAAAAATTAATGTGTGCTTAAACTAGTTTCCATTTTCTAGAGTAATTCTAGCTCCACTCGATTATGCCTCCCCAAGTGTTCTGGCACCATTGAGTAGAAAGTCAATCTACCTTCAGGTATTCTTTCAATGTCTATTAAAAATCACATTATGGACATTATATCCTGTCAGACTGTCCCACTTATGTTGAATTTCTTATATTTCCTGTCATTCCCTCTGTAGCTCCTATTTTCCCTTCATTAATCCTTCAAAAGCCCTGGGAGGTAAGAGTGTACATATAATTTCATCCCTATTTTAAAATACTGTTCAGAGTTTTGCTTTGAAATTGCTTTTAGGGCCGAATGTTTGGTTTTCTTAAGTGAACCTGTAATAAACACTGTTGAATTCTCTCCAAATTACCTCGAAGAATTACCTGCTTATCTGGAAGAACCATCAGTGTAATTTTAAGGGATTTTGTTTTTATTCAGCGGCTCTGAGTCTTTGAACTTCTCTGCCTCGATTTTTCAATCTTTCCACAGGAAGGGCTCTGCCGAGAAAGAGCACTTTGCAGCACTTTTCCTCCTAAATGTCGAAGAGAGTGTTTTTGTTTCTACTTTGGTACTTGTGATCCTAGCTCCAAAGGAAGCAAGATTTCCAAGATTAGGACAGTTTAGTCTGGAAAGAAGACTAGTTAATGGAGGTGTGATTAAAAGGTACTTAGGGTTTTGAGAATCTTATGATAATGATATGATCCGTTTTTGACCTCCCGCAAAACTCGACAAAGAAATACTCCAGGCACCAGCGTCTTGGTAGGCTTGGGTCCAGTCACGAATAGTATGATTTCCAGAGAGAGGTGTCGTTATTAGCCCTATTCTGCGGAGAAGAAAAATGAGATGCAGAAAAGCCAGGAAACGTGCTCGCTTGGGGTCACAGAGTTAGAAGCAGTGGTCTAGGACCCGTGCCCATGGTTGGATTCCAGAGCGCAACCTGTTAATTAGAGTGTTATATTTCTATGATATGATCGTTACTCTGGCCAACCAGCTAGTGGCTACCATGAGAGAGTAATTGCAACACAAGCCCTTAGTAATCCTTCCTGCTGATCCAGTCGTTCACACGTAAGCAGAGTCAAGGTGCCGCCCGGGATAGAGCTTGGCGGTGTACTTGGTTGGTGAATGCCTTTTTTCTGGAGCTAGATTAGAGCAGGGAAGTAGGAGAACCACCAAACAGGCTTCGGATTCTGCCTCTTCTAGCTGCATGACCCTGGAGATATTTTACAGTCTCTCCAAACCTCAATTTTTTAAATATGTTAAATAAAGATAATGATGGTAACTCTTAGAAACTCCAAGACCTTAGATCCTGGAGCCACAAAGCGACCATTAAAGTCAAGAGCAGTGGATGCCCCTCCTTTGCGCTTCTCCCCGGAAACTGGCAGTGGGTCTGGCTTTTATAGAATCTGATTGCTTCTCTGAAGAGTCTATTCTGAATAAAATGGCATTTGCCCCAGCAAATGTAGTCACGATTGACCTCAGGTCGTAGGTTGAGTAATGAACATAGCATTACTGTCTCAGAGGAGTCAGTGAAGGATGAAGTGCAGGAAGACAGCAGCTAAATATTAGCTATTATCACTGTTTTCTTGAAGAGGGCATAAGAGGGCATGGCGATGCTGGTTAGTGGGTGGTGGAGACTTTGTATTCACTCTCGTGAATAAGGAATTGGTGGGGAGAGGGCACTGATTTTCGCAGGGTTCTCCCTGTGATGGATTTGCAAAGAGTAGTGACAGAAGTTCTCATGCCACCTTTCTAAATTTCGTCTTGGATTGCTGGAAAATAGTTTGGATAAAAAAGGATGCATAGAAACTTCAAGTAATGAGTGCAAAATTGAAGTCAGGTGGTCAGACTGGAATCACCAGCATAGGGTTCAAGATGACATCAGGCAAATGTAGCAAAGTAGGGGTGAGGCCAAGAATAGAGGTTAGAATTATCTCTAACCAGATCTGTGCAGGGAAAGCTCAGTTCAGTTTCTTTCTCTCTCTCTCTTTTTTTTTTTTATGTTTTTTTATTATATCATGTTAGTCACCATGCAGTACATCCCCGGTTTCCGATGTAAGGCTCGATGATTCATTAGTTGCGTATAACACCCAGTGCACCATGCAATACGTGCCCTCCTTACTACCCATCACCAGTCTATCCCATTCCCCCACCCCCCTCCCCTCTGAAGCCCTCAGTTTGTTTCTCAGAGTCCATAGTCTCTCATGCTTCATTCCCCCTTCTGATTACCCCCCCTTTCTTTATCCCTTTCTTCCCCTACCGATCATCCTAGTTCTTATGTCCCATAGATGAGAGAAACCATATAATTGTCTTTCTCTGCTTAACTTATTTCACTTAGCATTATCTCCTCCAGTGCTGTCCATGTTGCAGCAAATGTTGAGAACTCGTTCTTTCTGATAGCTGAGTAATATTCCATTGTATATATGGACCACAACTTCTTAATCCAGTCATCTGTTGAAGGGCATCTTGGTTCCAGTTCAGTTTCTTAATTCAAGGTTCAGTGTCCAGAGCCAGAAGAAATAGAGATACTACAGTGTGGATCAGCTCACAGTCCCTATGTGAACTTGGGCGCCCTTGGCAATCCTGGACCTATGTTTCTTTAGCTATACAGTGAGGATTAGATCGAATTCGTTTTATAAGGTTCAGTGAATTTCATGCCTAATTCCTGTTTTATAGAAGGCACTCAAAAAATACAAGATACACTTGGAAGATAAGGAAGTTAATAATGGCAAAACTTAAGGGTTGCCTTGTTCACCACTGTATACCAATGCTCGGCACAAGACTCCACGACTGTTTTTTGAACACATGACTACTCTTCAAAGAGATAGAAGAATCTGGCGAAAGTGGACTTCAAGGCCGGCCATGAAGGGGAAGGGGTATCACAAGGGGGACCTCTAAAACCATGGCAGGATTTATGGGAAAGAGAAAGCAGGTCAGCCAGTCAGTACCAGACCTGAGCCTCGAGTCACATTTTTATGACATTCGCAAGTGCTGAGACTCGGCCCTTTGGAGAAAGCAGAATTTCTTTTCTCCAACGCACTGGCTGTCAGAAACCCCAAGACCTTGGATCCTGGAGCCACAAAGGGACCATTAAAGTCAAGAGCAGTGGATGCCCCTCCTTTGTGCTTCTCCCTGGAAACTGGCAGCAGGTCTGGCTTTTATGGAATCTGATTGCTTGTCTGAAGAGTCGTCTATTCTGAATAAAATGGCATTTGCCCCAGCAAATGTAGTCACGATTGACCTCAGGTCGTAGGTTGAGTAATGAACATAGCGTGAGTAACACCGTGGCAAACTGTTACAAACGTGTTTGTATTTCTTCAATGAGAAAAAGCTTTCCGGTGAGTTTTCGTCCTTTAAGAGACAATTTTGAACTGTCTCTGGACATCAGGTAGGCGTTAAAAATGCAAGTTATGTTTTCTATCCTTTTGTTTTGTTTTTATTTGTAGGAAATACATCATGGGATTTAAAAATAAATTAATCTGTTTATTTGGAGATCATTGTAGATTCACATGAAGTTGTAAGAAATAATAGAGAGACCCAGAGTATACTTTTCGGTGTTGCCCTCCATGGGAATAGCTGGTAAAGTTATGGTACAATGTAACAACCAAGATATTAACACTGAGGCGGTAATGTACACATTCCCAACACGAAGGGCGCGGTTCGTGGAGCGTGGAGCCCTCCTGTTGCCTTTTATAGTCACACCCATTTCCTTTTCACCTCTAGCCCTCCTCCACCCTGGCAACCACTACTGTGTTTTCTGTTTTTATAATTTTGTCATTTCAAGAATGTCACATAAGTGGAATCATACAGAATACAATCTTTTTGGATTGCCTTTTTTCTTCAGTCGGTATTATTCTTTGAAGATTCATCCAGGTTTGTGTATTAAGAGTTCACGCTTTTTTTTTTTTTTTAAGATTTTATTTATTTATTTGACAGAGAGAGAGACAGCCAGCGAGAGAGGGAACACAAGCAGGGGGAGTGGGAGAGGAAGAAGCAGGCTCATAGCAGAGGAGCCTGATGTGGGGCTCGATCCCAGAACGCCGGGATCACGCCCTGAGCCGAAGGCAGACGCTTAACGACTGAGCCACCCAGGCGCCCCTCTTTTTTCCTTATTTTTATTTTTTATTTATTTATTTGTTTTTAAGATTTTATTTATTCATTTGACAGAGATAGAGACAGCCAGTGAGAGAGGGAACACAAACAGGGGGAGTGGGAGAGGAAGAAGCAGGCTCATAGCGGAGGAGCCTGATGTGGGACTCGATCCCACAACGCCGGGATCACGCCCTGAGCCGAAGGCAGACGCTTAACGACTGAGCTACCCAGGCGCCCCCACGCTTTTTTTTTTTTTTTTTTTTTTTTTTACTGAATAGTCGTCCCTGATATGGATGTATAACATTTCGTTTAGCCCTCCACCTGCTGAAAAACGTCTGTGTTGTTTCCAGTTTGGGGCCATCATAAGTAAAGCTGCCATAAATCTCCACGTACAGGTGTTTGTGTGCTCGTAAGTCTTCCCTTCTCTGGACTGTTGCACGAGTGAAAAGTAGATTTCTTTCTAAGCCATTGACTCATTGAGTCTGTTTGCTACAGCATATCTATACACTCTGCCAACGTATCCTAAATAACACAAGTGTCTCTTCTGTATTGGCCATCGTAGTGCTGACAATAATAGCTATGAATTCTTTTTTTTTTTTTAAGATTTATTTATTTATTTGAGAGGGGAGGGGATGGGGAGAGAGAGAGGGAGAAAGAGAATCTCTAGCACACTCCCCACTGAGCCCCATGCAAGGCTCGATCTCACAACCCTGTGATCACGACCTGAGCCAAAATCAAGAGTCAGATTCTTAACCAACTGAGCCACCCAGGTGCTCCCTTCAAAAAACAAACAAACAAAAAAGATAATATCTATAAGGTCTTAACTTCTTACTCAAATGCAAATAGTGTATGTAAGTACACTATAAAAGATAGTAACGGTAGTTGACATTTACTGACAATGTACGAGACACTACCCCAAGCGCTCTAAATACCAACTCATATAAGCTATAGAATCGCCCCATAAGGCAGGTACCGGTTTTTTCCACATTTTACAGATGAAAACACTGAGGCAAAGAGATTTAATGCCTAAGGACACCACTAGGAAGGGCTAAAATTGGGATTAAAACTGTAATAGACTGGTATCGGAGCCTTCGATTTTCATCACTACACTGTATCACTTTTCTACTTTGCATAATCCTTTTTTTTAAAGATTATTTATTTATTTATTTATTTATTTATTTATTTATTTGACAGAGAGAGACAGCCAGTGAGAGAGGGAACACAAGCAAGGGGAGTGGGAGAGGAAGAAGCAGGCTCACAGCGGAGGAGCCTGATGTGGGGCTCGATCCCAGAACGCTGGGATCACGCCCTGAGCTGAAGGCAGACGCTTAACGACTGAGCCACCCAGGCGCCCCAACTTTGCATAATCTTTACAAATCACTATCAGATAGGTTCTGGAGTTTCCAAGGAAGTCCTCCATCCCACCACGGATTGTATATGTTGTAAAATAAAATAATAGATTAAATAAAGAGTCTTACATAATCATTTTTATTAGGTATCATTAAATTGGAGAATGTCGTTTAGTGTGATAACCAATGGGCCTACTCATCGACCTCCAGATTTAGGCAGAATTACCCTCCCAATAAAGCAATGTTGAAGTGGTTTAGGTTCTCACCCCCTACTGAGTCTTGCTTCAGTAAGACTGAGGACTGGAGGAACAGGTGGAACTCATGTCTTCTATGGAGAAGCTTGCTCCCAAGAGGAGGAAATCAAGCTATATATGCCGTATTTTTGAGCGATATATGATACATATATATATTCCTCTAATAAATATATATATTACTCCTCATATATATATTTATCTATATCTATACTTCTCTAGTCCTACTTTTCTGTTTTCCTTGGATGACTAGTTTTTAGTATTCTATTTTAGCTCCTCTGTTGGCTTTTCTTTAGCTCCTCTATTGACGTTTAACCTATAACTCTGCTTGGTGTAGAAATGATGACATGCGTATTTAGGTTTACTGTCTGTTTTTACATAATATTATAGCACTTCGTGTGCAGTATAAGAACTTTACAAAAGTATAATTCCATTTTAACTCTTCACACCCGATGCTTTTGTTATTTTATATTTTTATATATACTATAAATACAAAATTAATTATACACACACACACACACACACACACACACACACACACAGAGATCCTTTAATATTTACCCATGTATTTACCCTCTCTGGTAGTCTCGATTCTTTCTGGGAGTTCTAGGGTTTCATTTGGTATCATTTTCCCTTAGCCTGAAAACCTCCATTAACTTTTCTTATACTGTGGGTCGTTGAGATGAATTCTCTCAGCTTTTTTTTGTGGTGAGACTTTGCCTGTATTTGACCTTCCTTTCTTTGAGTGATATTTTCTCCGGATGTAGAGTGCTAGGTAAATTATTTTATTTTATCTTTTAGCACTTTGAAGGTGTAATTCAATTTTCTTCCTGCTTTCCTTGCTCGATTTTTTGTGTGTCATTGTTGCATTCTCTGTGCTCTATCTTTTTTTTTCCTCTGGCTACTTTCAAGACTTGCTTTTTATCTTTGTTCTTCTGCAGTTTAACTACAATATTCATCCTGCATTGGACTCATTGAGCTTCTTGAATGTGTCGGTTGTGTCTTTCTTAAATCTTTCAAACTTTTCTGCTAGATCTCTTCAAATATCTCTTCTCTTCCCTCTTTCCTCTCTTCATGGATTCCAATTACATGCATAGAAGATGGCTTGATATTGTCCCACAGATCTCAGAGACATTGTTCTCTCTTTTTGTCTATCTCTGTCTCTTTCCATCACTCCCTCTCCTTATCCTATGGGAAAATCATTCTGTCTTTCACCATTAAGCGTAACTTTAGCTGGAGGCTTTCTTGTACATGCCCTTTGTCAGATGAGAAAATTCATTTCTATTCCCAGATTGCTAAGAATTTTTGTTCAAAATGAGTTCTAGATTTTTTAAAGAATTTTTTCTCTATTATGGAGAGGATCCAAGGGTTCTTTTACAGTTTGTTAATGTGGGAAACGAAATCGATTAATTATTGAATATGAAAGTGACTTTGAATTATAGGGATAAAGCCCACTTGATCATCATGACAGACAGGTAGAATATGGTCTCTTGAATCTCTACCTTTTGACATTTATACTCTCATATCATCTCCTCCCCTCGACTGTAGACATGAACTGTGACTCGCTTTAACCAATAACATGCAGCAAAGGTGAGAGGATGTATGTGATCACGTGATTACACAGCATAAAATCGTAGCGCTCGTCTTACAGGATTCTCTCACTCCCTTGTGGCTTTGAGGAAGTCAAAAGCCATGTGGCCTCGCGCATGGCAAGGCACTGCAGCTCGCTGCTAGAAACTGAGAGCAACTTCTGGCCAACGACCATCAGGAAACAGAATTCTTCAGTATTACAGTCACAAAGAACTGAATTCTGCTAACAAATTCATGAGTTTGGAAACACTTCCCTCCCCAGATGAGAACCTAGTCCTGGCCAACAGCTTGGTTACAGAGAGGCCAGCTAAACCATGCCCAGACTCCAGACCTACAAGAATTGAAAAATAATATATGTATATGTTGTGTTCTAAGCTGCTAAGCTTGTTGTTATGTTGCTGCTTATATTGTTATGTTGCTGCTTATGTTGTGATGTTGCATAAGAAAACTGATACAGATTTTGGTAATGGAATCAGAGTGTCAATATAACAAATGTCTAAAAATGTGGGAGTGGTTTTGGAACTGGGCCATGGACAGAGACTAGGGGAATTTGGAAGAGCACAGCAGAGAAAGCTTGCATTGTCTTGGAAACACCGTTAATAGAAATCTGAACATTAAGGATATGCCAGTGAGGACTCAAAAGGAAGTGAGGAACGTGTTGGAAACTGGAGGAAGGAAGATCCCGGTTAGGAGTGACCGCGAGCTTAGCACAGCGGTCTTCTGCAATTACGTGGAAAGTGGAACTTGTAAATGATGAACTTAGTTATCTAAGCGTACTTCACAACAAAGTGTTGAAGATGCCATTTGGTTTCTTCCCACTACTTAGAAGAAAGTGTGTGAAGAGAGAGAAATTGAAGGAAAACTGTTGAACTAAAAGGAACCAAGACTTGATGATTTTGAAAATTCTCAGCCTCTCCAATTGGTAAAACATGTTCATGAATGTTAATATTGAGAGACAGCTTCCAAGCTCTCTCAGGAAAGTGCCCGCCAGAGAAAAAGCTGAGGGTGTGACTCTATGATCTTTTGCTAAAATTTCAGAAAGATCAAAAGGTCATGGTATTTGGCCAAACAAAGAGCCTTTTCAAATGTTGGGGGTGTGCCTCACAGATCTTAATCGAACCACAGATCCTCTAGGAAATGTAAGGGTATTGCCCCTTAGCCACTGATTCCAGCAGAAACCAGAGGTAGAATCGTGCTTTTTCAAAAATATCTGTAAGTCCAGCTTTTGTCTAATGGAGCAAAACCCAAGAAAAGCCAGGGGAGACCCACAAAGTTTTTGAGAATATTGTTTCAGAAGGAGCACTGTCAACTTGGACTAAAAATACAGAGAACATCCTCTCACCTTCAGGGTAACTATTGAAAGATATGAATTTATCATGCTAATGGACATCAAAAGAAAGCTGTGGTGGCAATCCTTATATCGGACAAATTAGATTTTATTTTATTATTTTTTTAATAATAATATTTTTTATTATATTATGTTAGTCACCATACAGTACATCCCTAGTTTTTGATGTAAAGTTCCATGACTCATTAGTTGCGTATAACACCCAGTGCACCATGCGATATGTGCCCTCCTTACTACCCATCACCAGCCTATCCCATTCCCCACCTCCTCCCCTCTGAAGCCCGCAGTTTGTTTCCCAGAGTCCATAGTCTCTCATGCTTCATTCCCCCTTGTTTACCCCCCCTTTCTTCTTCCCTTTCTTCTCCTACCGATCTCCCTACTTCTTATGTTCCATAAATGAGTGAAACCATATGATAATTGTCTTTCTCTGCTTGACTTATTTCGCTTAGCATTATCTCCTCCAGTCCCATCCATGTTGCAGCAAATGTTGAGAAATCGTTCTTTCTGGTGGCTGAGTAATATTCCATTGTATATATGGACCACATCTTCTTAATCCAGTCATCTGTTGAAGGGTATCTTCGCTCCTTCCACGATTTAGCTATTGTGGACAATGCTGCTATGAACATTGGGGTGCATATGGCCCTTCTCTTCACTACGTCTCTATCTTTGGGGTAAATACCCAGTAGCGCCATTTCAGCAAATACTTTTTAGTAGGTTTCTTGTGCCCTGCATTGCCCTTATCCCTGCCTATACAAATATGAACAAAGCTAACCTCCATCGATATAGAAAGTGGCCTGTTCTACTTCTTCCTCTCTAAGTAGACATCCAGTTCAAATACCAACACAGCAATTTGAACATAAAATATTTTAACCTCCAGAAGTTCCCAAGGTATCTGCAATCATTTGTCCTTAAGTGGTAGTACTCAAAAAACAGTGTTCTTCACAGAAAGTAATTCCCTTTGTTCCAAGTAAATACACAAGAAAAAAGTGAGACACGTGCACATGTCCTAGTCTATAGTCTGCTTTGAGCTCCCTTATTAAGAAATATATTTGTCTTTCATAAATAAATGACTTGAATTATGCTGTCCTGATTAGCACGGTATATAGTGAATAACATCCTATCATCGAAAAGAACATTTTCATGGAAGGTTATTTCATCTTTTCCAGTTTTCCTCATCACCCCTTCCATAAAAGTCTAATGAAATCTCAAACAAATGCAGAATGTTACATTTTAGAAAAGAATCATGATCAGAACTCTTATCTTTCTTTTTCTCACACTAGGGTTTCTGGACAAATTAGATTTTATTTATTTATTTTTTTTTTTTTAAGATTTTTATTTATTTATTTGACAGAGATAGAGACAGCCAGCGAGAGAGGGAACACAAGCAGGGGGAGTGGGAGAGGAAGAAGCAGGCTCACAGTGGAGGAGCCTGACGTGGGGCTCGATCCCGCAACACCGGGATCACGCCCTGAGCTGAAGGCAGACGCCTAACCGCTGTGCCACCCAGGTGCCCAGACAAATTAGATTTTAAACCAAAGACTGTAATAAGAGATGAAGAAAAACACTATATCATAATTAAAGAGTCTATCCAACAAAAAGATCTAACAATTGTAAATATTTATGCCCCTAACATGGGAGCAGCCAATTGTATAAATCAATTAATAACAAAATCAAAGAAACACATCGATAATAATACAATAATAGTAGGGGACTTTAACACCCCCCTCACTGCAACGGACAGATCATATAAGCAGAAGATCAACAGTAAGGACTTTGAATGACACACTGGACCAGATGGACTTAACAGGTATATCCAGAGCATTCCATCCTAATGCAACAGAATACACATTCTTCTCTAGAGCACATGAAACATTTTCCAGAACAGACCACATACCGGGTCACAAATCAGGTCTCAACCAGTACCAAAAGATTGGGATCATTCCCTGCATATATTCAGACCACAATGCTTTGAAACTCAAACTCAATTACAAGAAGAAAGTTGGAAAGAACTCAAATACATGGAGGTTAAAGAGTATCCTACTAAAGAATGAATGGGTCAACCAGGAAATTAAGAAGAATTTAAAAAATTCATGGAAACAAATGAAAATGAAAACACAACTGTTCAAAATCTTTGGGATGCAGCAACGGCGGTCCTAAGAGGGAAGAATATAGCACTACAAGCCTTTATTAAGAAATAAGAAAGATCTCAAATATACAACCTAACACTACATCTAAAGGAGCTGGAGAAAGAACAATAAATAAAGCCTAAATCCAGCAGGAGAAGAGAAATAATAAAGATTACAGCAGAAATCAATGAAATAGAAACCAAAAGAACAGTAGAATAGATCAGCAAAACTAGGATCTGGTTCTTTGAAAGAATTAATAAGATTGATAAACCCCTGGCTAGACTTATCAAAAAGAAAAGAGAAAGGACCCAAATTAATAAAATCATGAATGAAGGAGGAGAGATCCAAAGGGCACCTGCACCCCAATGTTTACAGCAGCAATGTCCACAATAGCCAAACCATGGAAAGAGCCCAGATGTCCTTCAACAGATGAATGGATAAAGAAGTTGTGATACACACACACACACACACACACACACACACACACACACACACACATATACACACAATGGAATATTATGCAATCATCAAAAAATGAAATCTTGCCATTTGCAATGGCATGGATGGAGCTAGAGGGTATTATCCTGATCGAAATAAGCCAATCAGGGAAAGACAATTATATGATCTCACTATCTCAATGATATGTGGAATTTAAGAAACAAGGCAGAGGATCATAGGGGAAGAGAGGAAAAAATGAAACAAGATGAAACCAGAGAGGGAGAAAAAACAAAAGAGACTCTTAATCTTAGGAAATAAACTAAGGGTTGCTGGAGGGGAGGTGGGTGGGAGGATAGGGTAACTGGGTGATGGACATTGGGGAGGGTATGTGTTGTAATGAGCACTGGGTATTATATAAGACTGATGAATCACAGACCTGTACTCCTGAAACAAATAATACATTATATGCTAATTAATCGACTTTAAATTAAAAAAAGTTTATTGAAAGAAAAAAAAAGAGAATGATGAAAAATGTTGATGAGTTTGGGGAAAGGCTTTCTCCCAAATCCTCCCTCCATATTCAGAGCCACAATAATTAACAGTGAGCTTTAATTTCAAGATGTCTTTTTAATTTGTTAAAAAATTTTAATTTTTCTTTATTTGCTAAATTGAAAAACCAATCAATTGTTGCATTTAGGACCATAACATGAATACAAAGCATCTATAAACAGAAGTAATTGTTTTATGATTGATATCTTGTCCACGGGATTCATGTGGTTAAATATATATAAAGACACTAAATATTTAATGTAATGCATATATTAAAATACCTATTTGGGGTTAAAAAAATACAGAGAGCAAAATGAAAGGAGACTGTTATGACCCCAAATTCTACTGTTAAGGAGCAGGTTGATAAAGAGGTGCCTGGCTGGCTCAGTTGGTTGAGTGTCCAACTCTTGGTTTCGCTCAGGTTGTGGTATCAGGGTCATGATCTCAGGGTCGTGAGATCGAGCCCTGCGTCAAGCTCCACACTGAACATGGAGCTTGTTTGAGATTCTTTCTTTCCCTTCCCTCTGCCCTCCCTACCCCTCCCCCCCATTTGCACTCTCATGCACCTGCGTGCTCTCTCTCTTCAAACAAAATAAAACAAAACAAAACTACTCAGCTCCTGGCAATCAACCCCCATTCTTTGGTTACACAAGGACTTTCCAAAAGTCACCTCATTAACATAACAAAATAAACCTTTCTTGCCCTCATCACTTTGGAAAGTTCAAGAGTTTTATGAGTTTGAAAACAGGGATGAATAAGTAGGGACAAAGATAAAATATATATTTTTTACTATAAATCACAATATCACAATGTGCAACCTTTCATTAAAAAAAGGAAAAATAACTCAAAAGGTAGATTTAAGATCCCAGAAGCTGATTCTAGAACCATGGAGAATTATTCCCAAGAGTTTGAATCTAATCAAAGAACTCAACAATTTCCAAGCTAAATTTCAGAATTACTGTGGACCAATGAGTTCTTCTCACCTTCCATTTTCTCCTTTTTGTACAAGAATGTTTATAGCCACTGTCCTATGACTCTCCCACAATTATCTGTTGGGCGTGTTGGGGGAAGATAATCTGTATCTTTAGCTTTACAGATTGAGAGAGGAACTATTCCCAAGGGCCTCACCTACACCCAGCCGAATTCAGATAATGCAACTCTGGGCTTGGAGCAGTTGAGACTCTTAGGAAGGGGTGAATGTATTTTATATGTGGGAAGGCCATTAATCATTAAGGGCCAGAAAGCAGATAGTGGCAGACAGACTTCCACGACCCCCCACCTATATTCATACTCTTGCGTAATTCCCTCCCCTTGAATATAGATAGGACCTATGACTTTCTCCTAACCAATAAAGTATGATAGAGGTGGTAGGATGTATGTGATTCCATGTGTATGATTATATTACACAAGATTGTAACACCTGTCTCTCTGGACTCTCTCCTTCCTTTGCTGGATTTGAGGAAGGAAATGTCCATTTGGGGAACCCTCTGATGGCCAGGACCTGTGGGTGGTTTCTTGGAACTAGTGGCAGCCTCTGGTCAAGAGCCATCAAGAAACAGAAGCCTCCAGTCTTACAACCACAAAGAACTGAATTCTGCCAACAAATGTGTAAGTTTGTAAACAGATCCTTCCCCAGTCAAGCTTCCAGATGAGAACTTTGCTGTAGTGGGCTGAGTGGTGGCCCCAACGATATGTTCACTTCCTAATCCCTGGAACCTGTTGACTGTTACCTGATTTGGAAAAGAGATATTTGCAGATGTAATTAAGTTAAGAATCCTGAGGTGCGGAGATTATTCTGAATTATCTAAGTGGGCCCTAATGTCTTCAAAATGTCTTCTTATTTTAGTGGTTGCATTACGGTTTGGTATAAATCTCTAACTTGCCACAGTCTACCTTCAGGTAATATTATACCACCCCATGTGTTCTACCCTTTATAACAGCACATTTCCTTTCCTTCCTTCCTTTGGTCCCTTTGACGCATTTTACTTTCACATGTTAAAACTTCCCCTTATTTTTTTCATTTAAACAGTAAATTACTTTTAAAGAGATCAAATACACCAATATTGTATTTCCCTTGATTTATTATTGACAGTCTTCTTTTCTTTGTGTAGAATATATTTCCCTCTGCTATAATTTGCCTTTAGCCTGAAGGAGTCCCTTCAATACTTCTGGTATAATTCTTAGTTTTTGTAAGTCTGAAAAAATAAGATTTATTTGCCATCACTTTCTTTTTTTTTTTTTTTAAGATTTTATTTATTTATTTGACAGAGAAAGACAGCCAGCGAGAGAGGGAACACAAGCAGGGGGAGTGGGAGAGGAAGAAGCAGGCTCACAGCGGAGGAGCCTGACGTGGGGCTCGATCCCATAATGCCGGGATCACGCCCTGAGCCGAAGGCAGACGCCTAACCGCTGTGCCACCCAGGCGCCCCCTTGCCATCACTTTCAAATTAGTTTTTCACTGGGTATAGAATCCTTGGCTGACAGTTTTGTATTCTTTTGTTTTTTCCCTTCTATAAATTAAAGACGTTGCTACACTTTCTTCTCACTTGCATTCTTTCCAATAAGAAATCTGTTGTTACCTTTGTTCTCAGTATATTACTTGTCTTTTTCTTTTTTTCTGGCTGCTTTTCAGATTTTCTCTTTATCATTGGTTTTGTGCCATTTGATTATGATATGGTTTGTAATTTTCTTCAAGTTTTTTGTGCTTGGAGTTTGCTGATTTTCTCGGATGTGTGAATTTATACTTTTCATCCAATCTGAACTTTTTTTTTTTTTTTTTGGCTATTATTTTTTTCAAATTTCTTTTCTACCCCACAGTGTTTCTTCCTCTTCAGGGACTGTAATTATATGTATATTAGTTGACTTAGATTTTTTCTTTTTTTTTTTTCCTTTAAAAAAAATTTTTTTAAAGATTTAATTTATTTGAGAGAGAGAGAGCACAAGCGGGTGGAGGGGGAAGAGGGGTGAGCAGACGGAGAGGGAGAAGCAGACTCCCCGATGAACAGGGAACCCAATGTAGGGCTCAATCCCGGGACTCCGGGACCATGACCTGAGCTGAAGGCAGATGCTTAACCGACTGAGCCCCCAGGCGCCCCTGACTCGCAGTTTTTCTGTCATTCACTGAAGTCTCTTCATTTTTGTGTTCTTTTATCTCTTCGTGTTTCATTTTGAATTGTTTCTATTGGCATGTCCTTGAGCCTACTAGTCTTTTCTTCCGATATGTCTAATCTGTTACTAATACCACCACTGTATTTTCACATCAGACATTGTAGTTTTCATTTCTAAAAGTTTGAATTCAGTCTTTTATTTAATATCTCCCATGTCTTGATTTGAACTATGGAACACAGGTATAATAATTGCTTTAATGTCCTTTTCTGCTAATTTTAACACTTATCTTGCTTCTGGGTCAGTTTTGATGGATTATCTTCTTATTATATGTCATATTTTCCTGATTTTTTCATATGCTTGGTAATATTTTATTGGATGAATTGTGAATTTTACCTTATTAGATTCAGGACATTTTTGTACTCCTGTAAATATGCCTAATCTTTATTCTGAAGTGCAGTTATGTTGCTTGAAAAAAATTTGAACTTTTCAGGTCTTATTTCTAAGGTATCTTTTGCGCAAGATCAGAACAGTACTTAATCTAGGACTAATCATTTCCCGCTACTAAGATAAGACACTTCCCAGTACACTATGCAATGTAGATTTTATAAGATTTTTCTTCTCTAAGTTGTGGGAACAAGCATAATTTTCAGCCCTGTGTGGGCACCAGCTACTGTCCCCTCCCATATTTCCAGGTGATTTTTTCCCCAGCCTCAGGGGAATTCACAGACATGCACTGATCAGTACTCTGCTGAATACTCATAAAGGACCCTCTGTAGCCATCCAGAGATCTTTCCTTAGGCAGCTTTTCCCTCTCTGGTATTCTATCCTACCAACTTTGGCAAACTTGCTCTTCTTGAATGTTCAGCTCCATCTCCTAAACTCAGAGTTTTCTGGGTTCCATCTGGATTTTCCTCTGTGTCACAGCCTGAAAACATTTATAAGGCAAAACCTGAGTCATTCACAGGACTCACCTCTTGCTTCTTTTCTGTGTTTGAGGAATCATTATTTTCTGATGCTGAAGGTCCAGTGTCCTGAAAAACCTTTGTTTTCTGTATTTTTTCTGGTTATTTTTTGTTTCACACAGAAGCGTAAATCTAGTCACTGTTACTCCATCTTGGTTATAAGCGGAATCTCACTACCATTTCTTTGCTGCTTTTTAAAAAACTTTTTTTTGTTTGTTTTAGAGAGAGGAGAGAGAGCATGAGCAGGGGAGGAGGCAAGGGAGAGAGAATCCTCAAGAAGACCCCCCTCTGAGCACAAAGCCTGATGTGGGGTTTCATCCCAGGACCCCCAGATCATGACTGAGCCGAAATCAAGAGTCGGATGCTTAACTGACTGAGTCACCCAGGAGCCCTCTTTTGCTTCTTTTTCACTGTGTCCATCCCTCTACTGAAATTCTCATATTTTTCTCCATGTTGTTTCCTTTTGCACTATATCCTTTAGCATACTTATCACTGTTATTTTAAAATTCCTATCTGGGGGCGCCTGGGTGTCACAGCGGTTAAGCGTCTGCCTTCAGCTCAGGGAGTGATCCCGGCGTTTCGGGATCGAGCCCCACATCAGGCTCCTCCGCTATGAGTCTGCTTCTTCCTCTCCCACTCCCCCTGCTTGTGTTCCCTCTCTCACTTGCTCTCTCTATCTCTGTCGAATAAATAAATAAATAAATAAATAAAATCTAAAAAAAAAATTCCTATCTGTACCATCTCTGGGTGTGTTTCTATTGGCTATTCCCTCTCTTGACCACGGGTCACTTTTTTTTCACCTTCAAATGTCTCATAATTTTTATTGAATGATGAACATTTTATACAAAAGAACGCTAGCAAAAGAAGTAAATATTTCTAAGAGATGTCATATCTCTTCTGTAAGGCTTCGAACTTGGAGAGCTCGGTTCATCTGATATGTAGTCAGGTTGGATCTGAACTTTGTTTCAGTTTTGATTCAGTTCTCCACTGGCTTCAAATGTTTTGAGAGAGGTCAGTTTTTCCCTTCAGCAGATCTTAGAATCTGAGCACCTGACAGAGTCCAGAGATTTTTGGCTTACCCAAAGATGCCAGTGTTCCAAGCCATAGGAGATATTTCTTTGCTTTATGGCCTGGCTGCCAGGGTTACTGGTAAGCTCTCTGGAAGTACCCCCATTCTTCTAAAATGTGAAAGCCTAGAGTGACTGTTCCCTCCCATTTGGTCATTGAAAGCCCACAGTGCCTCAGATGCTCTCTCAGCTCTCCTGCCCTGCCCTCCATCTTTAGAAGGCACCTGCCTCCCACTTGGGTAAGATCCCTCATGCCTCAGGGGGGAATCTCTCTCAGTTCTCTGCTCCCAGCCTTCAACACATTGCCCATTAACTGGGTAAAAACTGTATTAAAAAGTTGAAAGGTGGGCACAGATTTGCTCTGTGGCTGAGCCTCTTTGCAAAGCATTCTACTTTTCCACATTATCTCAAACCCTGTCATTACAATTACTTACAAGTTTGGTGGATTTTTACCACCCACCTGCCATCTATAGTATCTTTCTCCTCTTCCCATTAATTCGTCTTGTTTTGGTTATTGGGTAAGAGTGGGAGCCTCTTTTTACTTTCCACATCGTAATCAGAAACAGTGGTACCGTGAGGTGCCTTGGTGGCTCACTTGGTGAAGTAAGCAACTTTTGATTTTGGCTCAGGTCATGATCTCGGGGCTATAAGATTGAACCCCACTTCTGGCTCTGCGCTGGGCATGGAGGCTGCTTAAGATTCTCTGTCTCCCTCTTCCTCTGCCCCTCCCTCCCTCTCTCTCTCTCTCTCTAAAAAAAAAAGAAAAAAAAAGAAACAGAGGTACCCTAAACCTTTCTCTTATCACCCTACTTTATAGATATGAAACATGCCCTTTCTCACAGACGTTTAGTTGAGTGGGAGGTTTTTAGTGTCTATGTGTGAGTCTCTGACTGCAGGTGACCCAGCAATTCCCACTGTACAGCGGCTTATTTCTTCTCTCTGAATTTTGAATGTGAACCCAAATCAACACCCAGAAAACTTTCCATGTGCTCAACCAGCTTTGTCTGCTCTGGCTTATATTCTGGACTGGAACTTGGATTGTGCCATCTTTTTTTTTTTTTCCCCATAATAGATGGATCCATGTGAAGACAGTATTTCTGGTCTTATTTGATTACTAAGTTGCTTAATTGGGGCTTGGGGTTTTTTTTTGGTTGGGTTTTTTTTTTTTTTTGGTTGTTTGTTTTATTTTGGTTTTGAACACATATCCATCAGTTTTTGTTTTGTTTTGTTTTGTTTTTTACTTGGTGGTCTGTTGTGGAAATAGAAGTTTGGAAGAAACCCCGTTCACAGTAACAGACAAACACTCTTTAATAATGACTTTTTATATATTTAAAAACAGGACCTATAAATCCTGAATGAGTTGTCATTTTATTGGCCGAGTGGAAATATACTGTGGTTAATGTAGTTATACAAAATTACGTTAGTTGTTTCCTCGCAGTGGCAGTAGCACTAATAGGAAACATGTGATTTTGCTCATTTAGCACATCCTGTGACCACCGTGTAATTTGTTCCATGATAAGAAAATGCTAGTGTCTCTAACGTATCATCACAAAGTGAAAGCCTCTTCGCTGATCTTAGAAGATCCATATCCCGTGGACCATTTTGAGCCTTAAAAATAAATAAATAAATAAATGAATAAATAAATAAATAAATAAATAAATAAATAAATAAAACTATTGGCCAGAGTTGGGATTACCTAGCAGCAATAAGAAACTACGACTATATATTAAGCACCCATCGTAGTGAGTGTTAGGCAATGCATGAAGTCTTTCATACACATTATCTCATTTAAACCTCATTACATCCTTCCTTGATAGCCTCCAAATTATTAGTCCAATTCAACTGATGAGGAAGTTGGGAACATTTCAAGGTCATAAGGTTAGTGATAGAGGATCCAAAGCCAGGTCCGCCTGACCCCAGACTGTTTTCCCTGAGACCATACTGCCTTTCACCCCATGGACAGGTTTTTCTCATCCATCTTCTTTTTTTTCCCCTCTGCATACTTCCCTCTTTAATCAAGCAAGAACTGCCTCCCATCCTGATCGATCAGAATCCAGAGCCACAGGCAGATCAGAAACACTTTACCATTCTCTTCTTTTAGTTTCCTATCCTTCCCTTTTAATATCTCGGCCATCCACTTTCTATAAACCTGCCCCACACCTGGTGTATTCGAACAAATGCAGGCCTGGCAGAGAAGGGGCTGAGCCGAGGTCCAGGTCTGTGATGGGACATGAAAGCTCCGCCCATAGAGTCACTGCCTGAGTAGACAAAGGATGTCAGAAACAGAAATCAGAACAGTGATCGCCTCTGAGATGGGGGAGTGACTGGGAAGATCATGTCTGGGGTGCTGGAAATGTTTTAAATCTTATTGGGTGCTATTTACATGAGTACATAGATTAGACAAAGCTATATAAATCTACACATAAGATGTAGCTATTTTAAGTAAAAAATTGTACCTCAATAAAAATTTTTAAAATAGTATTCTTTTTTTAAAGGCAAGTGCAATGGCGGTGGATAGCTACCTTGTAAATGGCATGGCTTTGCCTTTGAGGGCCTGCTCCTGTCCTCACATATGTGTCTAATTATGTTCTAGGCATGCTCGTGAACTACCTAGGTGACCCTTGGTCCCCATCAGAAGGCTTGACGAGCTTTGGGTAGTGAAGGGAATCAGATTTTGCCACCCCAAATTGTGCCACTATGAAATAAGGATTAGTTGGCTCTGAAGGCAAAGACAAAGTACACACAAGAAAAGCAAGATGTTCCTCCACTATCTGCCTAAAAACAGAGCATGAGTGTCTGCTATGGGGGTGTCCCTCACTCCTGTACCAGGAAGGGAAGAACAACTTTTGTCACCAGAGTTGGAGACGGCCCGGAGATGAGTGCATGGACAAAACCTTCCTAACTGACCCTTAACTTCCATTAGTTTACCCCATATGTTTACCTTTTACAATTTACTGCCCCTAGAAGCCCAACCCCCCCTTTCCTTTGTCTTGTCACTTCCCCACAATTTATTGTTCTTTGTTAAAATGGTATATAAGTCTTCCAAGTTTAATCACTTCTTTGGGGCTTCATTTCTTTTCTCTGAAGTCTTCTGTGCACACAAACCTTAAAATATTAATGTCGAATAAAATGTGTATGCCCTTTCTCTTCTTACTCTGTCTTGTCAGTCTAATGTGCAGGGTCCAGTGGAGGAACCTAAGAGGGTAGAGAAAAGTTTTCCTCCCTTACAGTAGCTAAGGTTTGAGGACACCAGGTGAAGAAGGATCCATGTGCCATAGCACTTGAGGAGAGGGAAGCAGAGTACAGACCCATGGATATGGTGTCAATGCAGGTCACCTTCTGTAAAAGGAGATCTGGTCCCAGTTGTTATCCAAGAGAGGACAGACCAGCCCTGCTTGTGCTCTTCCAGAAACTCTCATGGCCCAGGGCAAGGGCTGGCAGACCTCTGCAAATCCAACCACTGGATTTGGACGCTGCCTTGAGGAAGTTAACACCCCATTGCTCCTGCTTCCTTCCCTCCTTGTGAAATGCTGCTTCTCAAACCCCAAAGGTCCCTGGTCTTTGGAAGGAGTAGGTGAACAGCTTCCTGAGGCTCCAGACAAAGCCAACCCCTGAACCCCAGCAAGAGTGGCTCTGGGCAAGCCAGGACCTTGGCTTCTGAAGAACCAATTGCCATTACCATGCTACAGCAGGCCCATCCCTGCCATGGAGCAGTAGAAATGCCAGAACTACCCTGTCTTCTGTCTTCTTCTCCCTTCTTCCTCTCTTTGCCATCTTCCAACTGGCTTGCCTTTGATCTCAGCACACAAAACTCAAGCCCATTATAAACCTGTTTACACTCTAATGACATGAATACAGACACAAGTAATTAGAGAAGAACATTAAATGGCCTAGCCCAGCTCCCCCGCAGAACCAGGAAGGCGGTCAGGATGAGTCAACCAGCTCAAGCATCAGAAGTTTGCTTCAGGCAATCTAGGATGCGGCTTCATTGTTCCCAAGATCCTTTCTTTGTAGCAAAATACCTCAGTGAGGCCACTTCACAAAACCATGAAGCCCTCCTCCACCTGTCTCCAGTCTCCCCTTCAAACAACAATTTTTAACAGCTCCACAAAGCTCTTGCCCCATTTGGGGTACCTGGTGAGTCCCAGGCTTCTTCTCCCTCTCTCTCTGATTTCAGGAATAAACTATGGTATCAGTCATGTATACCTTAGTGAGAATTCTTTTTTAATTTATGTTAGAGTCTAATGGGTGACAATCCCTCTGAGTAAATCGAAGTGAACTAAAACAATCACTCCCAGTCTCGGCATTGAGGAGGAAGGCAGCACATACCAAATCCATTTCAAACTTTCTTGCTGGGTAATAACTGCACAATTCATGTTCTGGAAAGTGCAAAGCATCAATTTCACTTACACACTAGGCCAGGAGTAATTGGTTTCTGTCTGCAGGCATGCCATCGAACTAATGTGCTCTAACAGGAAGGCTGCACCCATGTTTGAGTGCTTTTTGCACAATAACCTGTTATTTTGTGATTGGTATAATATTCTCCTAGGGCTCTCTGAGATCTTATGTTTAAACTGAAAAGAAGTCCTGAAAGCAAGGAATTTTTTTCCTTTCTTTTTTTTAAAAATGACCAAATATAACACTGTTACCAATGACCTCAATCTGAGTTGCTTTCAGTTACCAGGAAAGAGATTAAGTAGCCCATACCAACATTGCAGCTCTTTGCTCAGAAGCATGAACCAATACCAGGTTCAAGCGCACAGGCAGCATCTTTCATGACTATGAGGCAAGCCTCCAGTCAAACCATCAGAGTGGAGCCTTCTGGTCTCCAGAAAGTCATTATGTACTTAGGATTATCATTAATTTTCTCTCCCTGAAGTGCTTCTGATGAATGTGAGGGCTGTGGGCTAAAGCCGTCTACGCATTCACTGATAAAAGGTTCTGTGTTCAATTTTCTAAAAGTGCCCTTAGAGAATCCCCAATTTCCTGCCTCTTCCCGAGAAGAAACTGACTTTGCCCTGCCTTCAAAAAGGGAGAACTGAGTCCTCTTGGTGTAAGGGCTTCCTGGAGTTTTGGCAGGAGAGGTTACTGGGATATTTAGGAGGCTTGGGACCTTTGCAGGCCAGTCCCTTTTGGGGAATGGCAGTGTAGATAAGGCTGTTATTACTTATTGCAGACTTAAGAACCACATATGCCAACGACTGTGTGGCTTCTGTTTCCCCATTCCATCTTCTCTCAGCACAGCCTTCACCTACCTCCTGCGAATCTTTTTTTGTTTTTTAGCATTAAACCAATTTATTTAGGCATAAAGGAACTTATATACATTCTTGACTCTCTTTCATCTATAGTAAATTTTTAATCAGTAGCTTTTATATTTTTTAATTTTTTTTAGTTTTGAGCAATTAAACATAATTTTTTTAATGATTTTTTATTATATTATGTTAGTCACCATACAGTACATCCCCGGTTTCCGATGTAAAGCTCGATGATTCATTAGTTGCGTATAACACCCAGTGCACCATGCAATACGTGCCCTCCTTACTACCCATCACCGGTCTATCCCATTCCCCCACCCCCCTCCCCTCTGAGGCCCTCAGTTTATTTCTCAGAGTCCATAGTCTCTCATGTTTCATTCCCCCTTCTGATTACCCCCCTTTCTTTATCCCTTTCTTCCCCTACTGATCATCCTAGTTCTTATGTTCCATAGATGAGAGAAATCATATGATAATTATCTTTCTCTGCTTGACTTATTTCACTTAGCATTATCTCCTCCAGTGCTGTCCATGTTGCAGCAAATGTTGAGAATTCGTTCTTTCTGATAGCTGAGTAATATTCCATTGTATATATGGACCACAGCTTCTTAATCCAGTCATCTGTTGAAGGGCATCTCGGTTCCTTCCACGATTTAGCTATTGTGGACAATGCTGCTATGAACATTGGGGTGCATATGGCCCTTCTCTTCACTACGTCTGTATCTTTGGGGTAAACACCCAGTAGTGCAATGGCTGGATCATAGGGTAGCTCAATTTTTAACTTTTTAAGGGACCTCCACACTGTTTTCCAGAGTGGCTGTACCAACTTGCATTCCCACCAACAATGTAGGAGGGATCCCCTTTCTCCACATCCTCTCCAGCAATTGTTGTTTCTTGCCCTGTCTATTTTTGCCATTCTAACTGGCGTGAGGTGGTATCTCAGTGTGGTTTTGATTTGAATTTCCCTGATGCGAATCTTATGCAAGCTCCTACGAGTCCTGCTGAGCCCCCTTTTAGCTTTCTATGCTGAAGTCCACACTCCCCAGTGGGCCACATCCTCAAGCATCCCATTCGACGGAAGACATCAGCTCCCTTAGACACCTTGGGGATGCGTCTGACGTGTTACAGCAAGAATATGCCCAATGTCAACCTGTCAGACAAGGGAAGGAAGGACACAGAGGCTCCCAGTAGAAGTGGCTTCGAGCAAACAATGTGTTCACACATAAAACCCTGTGGTATCGTCTTTTAATAAGCCATAGAGATTTGGGGGCATTTGTTGTCAAGCTTTAAATTGGTAATTGGGTTATTGTCATGGACTAGAGTAAGCTGTAGTTGTGTCCAGGGTGCTGAAACAATGCCTTCTGTGGGGGGCCCGTGGGAAGGAACACTCTGGGGCTTGATGAACAATGACTTCCTGTCTCCCAGACCCCTGGTGTGTTGTGTTCCTCCTCCGCTGTGGGGGCTACTCCCGCGGGTGCCCTGGGTGTTTATTGTGGTCTTTCAGCCATTGCTATTGACATCTACCAAAAATGCCATGCACTTCCTCCTTGTAGGGCAAATAAAGGCCCCCCTCACGTAGGCCAGCATTGTCCAACATCTGCCTACACTCCATGCTTGCCGCTGCAAAGAGCACTGTGAATAACCTGCCTATTCAAGCAGAGGAACTCTGCCCACGAACAGTGAAGTCCTTGAATTGCCTTATGTTCTGATTTAGTGCAAATACATCCATCACATAACAGACCTAGCAAAGTCTTGGTTTTGTTTTTGTTTCATCATCCGAATGTATAATTACACTCTGAGCACCAGACTCTAGCATCTGGATCTCAACCCAATAGTCTGAATGTAAGGGACCAAAGTCAGCTCCATAGAGAAACTCGGCCCTCCGGGCCTCAGGGAACTTCAATAGCATTCCCGGGTACTATCCTGAGGGAGGAGTTGACCTAAGTGGCTCACATGAGCAGTCCTGGTCTTGGACAGAAACAAGGCATTTCTTCAAGAGAGTTAGAAGTCCAAGAGTTATGCATTCTGTGCCAGATGACAGGCAGCGTGGCACTCTCCAGACACTGATAAACTCCCGGATCTTGGGAAGGTATTCTCTGAGTTTGAAGTTCCCATTAGTAGAGGTTTTTGAACAGTTTACTGGAGGGTTCTTGGGTTTTTTTGAAAAAACCTCAAAGACATAGGAATCAAGAGAGAAGAAACCTGGTGAGACCCTACCTACGCCCTATTTCACCCCGAGCATCTCCTGCCTAACTTCTCTTGTAGAGTGTGGCCGAACGGGATTTGTTTGGAATAAAGATTTTTGCTGTGTACAAAACATTACCCTGGGACAGCTTGAAAGCATCTGGACGCTCTCAAAGGCCTTACCCCAATCTAATATTCTAAGATTTGGGGACTTTATAGCTATATTGGTGTGGAAACCCCATAGCTTAAGTTCTCACTGAGGGACAGGTGAACACATCCCGAGGCTGTGGCTAGGTGCAGACAGAGGGTGGAGGGATGCACAGGCCAGGCTTTGGTCTGGAGAAATGAAGTCCTAAGCCAGCCATGTTTGGGAGCAGAGAATGGCGGAGCTTAAAGACTATTGTTAAGGAAGCGAGACATTTAATTGGGCCCCATTGCCTTGCAGAGAAGAAAAAAGAAGGAGGTTTCTGAAAGTAGAGATAAGCAGTCCTTTCGGATCCCTGCCCCCCACCTGCCCACCCCTGCAGCCCCTGAGCCCCGCTAAGGACCCTTCAAGACATTCCAGTAGGTTTGGGATACTTCCTAGGAAATGGGTTGTTGTAGCATGTTGGTCAACAACTCTTGTTCTGGATTCTCTGACAAGTTCAGATAATCTCTTACTAATTCTTTTTCTTACCTGCCCTTACCTCCAGTCCATTAAACTCCTATCGCTTTACTAACCTGGACAAAACAACTAGTCCACAACTCCAGAATTTCAGTGCCCAAGGAAGAACTTGACATTGCAGCAACATTTACAATACAAAAAGCCAGTCTGTTATTTGGAAGATTAGTCAGTCTAAGGAAGGTCTTTGTCACATACAACATCAAACAACTGATTCATTGGCTTGAAACATTTTTTTCAATCTATTCTTTTGAAGTTTGGTAGATACAACCTATGTGTGGGAATAGCTCTCAAAAGTGCTATGTCATGGAGGCATTGTGTATTCAGTAGTGGGTACCCCGTATACAAATTTCAGATCCAATAGGAAATCTGATGTGCCCTTGCAAAAGGAACTGGTAGAATTAAGCCTTTCATCTGTGTTGTGATGTGATTTGCCTAGTATTTCTATGCTACTGTGTATTCAGCTATAAATGCTTTGTGAGAGAGAAACCATTTTTATTATTGTCATTGTACTCAAATTCAAGACTCAGGGCCAGATACATGTGACATTAAACTTGCTTTAAGATAAAAACATCCTATCGTCTAGGGGAAAGATCCATGAGTCAGATGACGTGGATTCTAGTCCCGGGTATCGCTGTGTAGCTGCAGAGAGAATTTCTCAACTTCTCTTGATTGAAAGCCTTGCTCAAGCTTAGGTAGGAGCATGAGTGTGGAATCAAAGAAACCTGGGTTTGCATCACTTAGAAGCAGAATGATCCTGGGCAAGTTACTTAACCACTGCAAGGTTCGGTTTTATCACCTATTAAATGGGCATACTAATTATACCTATCTCACGAGGGTGGGGTAAAGATTAAAGAGCATACAGAAAACGTCCAGTAAGTGGTCATTATTATTACTGACTTTGAGTTCCTTCATCACGATGATTTTGTAAGACTGCTTCCAAGATTCTTTTCAAGTTTAAGATGCTATGATCCTCAGGCACGTGAAATTTAGGTTTCTTCCTCCAGAGTTCAAGACATGACACATAGTGGGCAGGGGTCCTGTTGTGGATAGCCCATTTCTGCTTCTTCTTGCTGGGGTGACCATGGTGAGGTTCTTAGGAACCTGCTTTCAGGCATTCAGAATTGCCTGACTCAAGGCGCTGGCGAAGATGATGAAGGCTGTATTGAAGAGTCCTCGGTAAGACATCGCAGGTGCCAAACTGGAGGCATGAGCATGAATCAGGCCGGGGAGACTCAGCCCCAAATGCTGGCTAGGTTGGCAGGGAGGACATAGGGCCAGGGAGGGACAAGAAGTGGGGATTAAAGTCAGGTACTCAGCCGAGAGCTCCTAGCTAGGGAGAAGCACATGTAGGTAAGGGTCGTGCATGGAGGGAACCTGAATGGGAGCTTAAAGTATTCGCAGTTCAGTCTGGCAAGAGCTATTGCTGGTGCCTTGCTCCCCAAAGCATGTGGTCTGCAGACCAGCAGCATCCGCCTTACCTCAGACTTGGTTGAAAATCAGGCCCTACCCCAGATCGACTGAACTAGAAGCTACATTTTAACAGGACTGCGAGCTGGCCGGGTAGATGAATGATGCTCAGCCTACCACTTTAATCAATGCCTTTGAGACAGAGATACCTATATTAAGATTTTAATAAAAGGCCAAGTAATGAACAGTTTTCTAAGGAATACGGAAGCATTCAGCCAGTTGAAAAGGTATCTTATAAAGATGTCTTTCTTATGTGGTACGATAAACCACCATCGACTTGTGGTTATTGCAGAATATAGCCAAGATCAAGTTATCTGGGATCTTATATATACCCACCACCAATCAAAAGGGGGGAGATGCCCCACAGAGAAAATCCAAATGGAATTCTATCAAATGATCTTATGACCGAGTCTCTGCTCCCTTAGTATGAGGGAGCTTTCTGTAGGACATCAAAAGCCAGGTTCTCCTCATAAGAGACTGACAACTTTTGGTGCCAGAACACTCTGATGGGGCCCATCAAGACTTTGTCCCAGGCAAAACTGGGAGATACACAAGTTTTACCTTCTGTGTCTTGCCATCTCTCTCCCTTTGGCCTCTTGTTTTATGGTTAAGGAACCTGAGGATAGGTAATTTACCCAATGTGACAACACTCGTGGTCTCCAGAACTCGAATTTGAATGGGGGTCTCTGTTTCTGCAAAGCCTTGGGTCTTGCTTCCCTGCCGTATTGCAGTTAGGTTGTTGGCCCTTTTGGGGTTAGATGAGGTGGCTGTCCTCAAAAAGCTTCAAGTTCTTGATCCGATCCTTCCAATTTTAATAGAATGGACATTTGTTTCAGCCCAATTCAGCAAGATCCTGCAACCCACATGCAGAGACATGAAATAACCAACCACAAAGCCCTAAAAAAAATCTAACCTCAGAGACAGAGTGTTCCTTTGAGGTAGAGATGCTTGTAGTAAGACAGAAAACCAGTCAACTAGGACGTATTTTCCAAGCAAAGGGAAAGCACTCAGACAAGAATTTTAAAATCATCAACATCTAAAAAGACCCTCACCTCCAAACAGCTCAGGAAGGTTTCATTGTCTTTCCAGGGATAGCACTAATAAGAAGCACATCCTCCAGAAGGTTCTGGATTGTTTCAATTTGTGCACCAGTCAGGGGCACAGTGTCTCAAAATAAATGAAACCTTTAAGGTCTTGCTCCTCAAAGTATAATCTCTGACCAGTACCATGACCCAGGAACTCATTAGAAATGCAGAATCCTAGGCCCCACTCCAGGGTTACGGAATCAGAATCCGCATTTTGACAAGATCCACAAATCCCTTGAGTACACTTTCAAGTTTGAGGTACCTAAAGCTGGTTGACCCAAATGATATTGGGAGTCATTCTCCTGGTATCTGGTAAGCAGTATTCTTTATGCTTTACTACCTGCATGGGGGCTATGCCTACTAAAAGGGTGAGCCTTTAATGGGGGGAAGGGAGGTGGTCTCAGAAAATTCAGGCTACTGCATTCGGTATGTCACATATGTTGCAAATTTTCAAAGACCCTACATGAAATGCTCTGACAAACAAAAGTTATGCTGGAAATTGAATCTTTAATGGGCATTGGAGACCGCCCAGACTTTGCGGGAGATCAAAGTCATCTTGTGAGCACCGGCTTTCTTTGTACAGAAGTTGTATGAGGTGCCAATCAGTGGAACATCCCAGTGCTAGAGCTCCCAGACAGGGCAGTTTGGCAAAGTTCAGGGAGACAGCATGGTGGGTGGAGGGCAGCGCTGAGGGCGCCATATGTCCCAACCGGCAGGTAGACTGTAGGAAAGAATGAGGGCATTCTCTATACTGACAGGGCTGGTTTCTCTGTTTAGATGAATCGGGATTTATGACCACCAGGAATTTAACATAATTAGGGCCAAGCCTCTGAATGGAAATACCTTTACAACTGGATTCTGCCTGCAGGCTGGGGTTGGGGATGGAATGGCAAAGGAGGGGTAGATGCCACCTACTAAGCCCTCTTAGTCTGGTCTGAATTCTGCTGAGAACCTTGCTGTGGCCCCTTTTGTTGTTTTTCTCCCATTCCTCTGGACTTAAAGATTTGGAAATGCCTAGACTTTCCCAGCCCACCTGGCTCAGAATCCTGAGTCCAGTTCCCTTCTGCTCCGTGACCTTTGGTTGCACAGAATGACTTTAAAGCCGTAGACCCCTCATTCGAACTGCCCTTCCCCCCTTCCGCTGCTTGCTAGCTGGGAAAGGGACTCACACTTTCTGTGCCTGAATTTTCCCAACTGTGAATGGATCTTATCATCGCCTGCCCTTGAGAGGTGGTTCTAGAGGATTAATGAATTAATTAATGATTAATTATTAATGATGAATGAGTGATTATGTGTTAATATGTTGTTGGGGACACCATGAAGGTAGCTATCATTTTAGAACATCAGATCTGGAAACTAAACCCAAGTGCTGTCTCCCCTTACCTCCAGGGGAAAAGGGAGTGTTCCAGGATAAACAGAGGCATATACAAAATTTTAAGTTTATTTAGGAAAAAATCAATTGGAATTGGGCAGCATCAAGCCGGAAGTGGCCAGGAATGCTCCACCAGCTAGACCTTAAGGAGATACTTTCCCAGAGAAAAGACAAAAGCCAGGTGAGGAAACTACTGATTGGCGATAGCTTAAAGCTTAGCTGGCTGCTTGTGATGGGTTGTCCGTTGGTTCCAATTTCCTGACCTTGAGGCTTAGATTTTGGTTTGCTTACGCAGGGTGCCAGGGCATTAGAGCCACCTCTGCCTAATGGCCTCCTTGTTTAATTAATTTAGTAGAAGAGTCAGACTCCCGTTAGCCATTAGGAAATTGAGGTCACTCTCCTTTCCGCCTGGGTCTCAAGAGTTTCAGGAGGCCCAAGAAGAGAAGGAGTCACTCTTGGGGAGTACGGACTGGGAGTCTGGGGGGTACCCAGGATGCTCGGAATGTACACCGACACATCTTGACCACCCTCCCCTGAGCCAGAAGTCCGGGGACTGCACCGTCCATTACCTTATTTCTAAACAATCAGAAAGTTCTCTTGGGAATAGGCCATAGGTTTGTTTAGGTGGCTCCTGCTTGGCTGGGAAGGCCTATGCTCGATATAGCTGCTCGGCTTAGTTTTCTGCAGCTTGGCTAAGTGGAGTTCAGCTTGAGGTCAAGCTCTGTTGACGTTGGCAATGTGACATAATGCGGCCACCGGGCTTGCGATAACCCCAGGGCTTCCCTTGGAATTCGCGGCTGTCCTGCTCTCCCAACTGACATTGCAACTTCAGAAGTTTATCTCAGGGCTGCACTGGACCAGCACCATCAATTCCACGAAGATAAAACAAGCGAGCACTTTTCGTGCTAGAGGGCTGCTTTAGCCGAAGGGGAGGCCGGTTGGCCTCCTTCACAGCAGAAGCTCAGGGGTATGAGATTATGCTGTCCAAACCTACACAGACGAGGCTCTCTGGTGTTTTCTGCTTCTTGCTCATGCTAGGCTGCTTCTTTTAGTGTTATCAGGAGCCAGAGACACATTAACCCCTAGCAGACTGTTTTTGTCTATTGGGGGGTTGTTGTGGGGTTTATTTTATTTTATTTTATTTTATTTTATTTTATTTTATTTTTTTGGGTGATACTACTATTGGTATGTATGTTGCAAATGGAGAAAAGCAAAGAGACTGAGAATTGCCCATCCCAGCCAGTCCATGGAACTTCACAGAATGAGACCTAATGTTTGCAAGAACCTGGCAGACGCGCCATCACTCCGAATCCAAACAAAAACAGAACCCCGCACTTATTTTTGGGATGGATTCTGACAACAAAGTAATAGCCACGTTCTTTTACAATGGGAACAAAAATCAGCAGATACTTTTCTTTTATCCTTAGAAAATTAAGGAAGAGCTGGCTGACACTCGCGGCCCACAAAAAGTAGCAGATAAGCAGTGGAAGTCTCGTTGGAGGCATGTGTGCTGACTAATTAGGCATGAATAGAAAACTCCTCAGACAGGTCAATACGAGGATTTCAATGAGGTTTGAAATAGATGTAGAGATAATCGAAAGTTCCTGAAGAGACAGAGCTGAGGAAAACAAAGTGAAAAAGTCTTGCAGAAGAATGAGGGAAGAGACCTAATAGAAAAATATATAGGAACAAATTTATTATACCTTACCCCAGGGTCAGTGTGCGTGCACACGTGTGTGTGTGTGTGTGTGTGTAAATGCCTTTGTCAAAATCAAGTTGGGAAAACTGTAAATGTTTTCAAATGATAAACTTTGATTAATCTCGTATCAGATATGTAGATTTGGTATAATGGTATTTTCTGGGTCCCTTCATAGAAAGTATGGTTAAAACTGACAAAGGTCAAATAGGAAATCAATGAAATCCAATGTGTTGACAAACGACTCTTGCTAGGGCCACATAAAAATAAGCAGAATCCAGATCTAAGGTTGTCTTTAACCAAGATGGTAAGGGCAGGACTCTAGATGAATTCTTAAAGGAAAATCTTGGAAAATGAAGAGAAATCAGAGTTTCCTGTAGATGAGTCAAGTCTAACCACTACCCTTTTCCACTTTGGACAAGCGTAGTAGAAGGGCGGCCAGGCATAAGCACAGCAGACCTGACCTTTCCCAAGACATGTGACCAGATATTTCATATTGCTTTATAGACAAGATAGAGACCTATGGACAGTAAGCTGAAATAATGAGGGGCATTAGTAGCCAGTGGAGCACAAAAGACACAAAGGATGCTGATGGATGTCCCCTTGCAGAATAGACTTTAGAGAGGGACGGTTCTCAGTCTGATCCTATTTAGCTCTGTTATCAGTAACCCGGGTGGATATGTCGAAGGCATCCTCATTATATTCGCAGGTAATACGAGGCTCGGAAGGATGGGAAGTCTGCTGAATGATAGGTGCAAAGAACAAATAGTTGCTGGTGGTTTGCTTTCAGTGGAAATCCTACCATTTCTTTGATATTTCTAAGAACGCAATGAGACTCTTACTCAAGGAGCAAGAAGCTTTCATAAAGAGCTACTTTTATATCTTCTGATTTTATGGATAAATCTGCCTTCAAGCTGCGATCACTAGTATCTCTCGTTCCCCTTTAGCTAACCATTTATCCTGAAGGGCTTCCACAGTCTGGCTGAGTCGATCAGTGGGATATGAAAGCTCCTGCAGGACCTACGCTTTAATTCTACCCCAGGACTCAAGATCCACTGGGTTAAACTCTAGAGAGACAAGACGCTTTCAAACGTGTAAAACATTTGAGTTCTGATCCCTTATGATTTTTACCTTAATGATTTCAAACTCTTTTAGATTCATCGCATGTAGAACTACCTACTAAAAGAAGGAAAATGTCTTTCCATGTACTGATGAAACATTTTCTGAGGATAGACCTGGCGTGAAATTTAAGGTGAACCAATTACTTCCTGAAATAATGGCATAGTGTTCATTACGACCCAGGTAAAATTATTATCCTGTACATATATTCTCCAAATGCCATCACTTCAGCCCTTTCATTTGCCAGGGGTGTATTTTGCAGTCAACAACTCAATCAGAATCAGACGTTCCAAAGAATGGTCTGGGCCCCACTCGCATCCCCATCCCATCATGGCAAGGCTGCTGCGGGCTATTGGCCACACTTCTAGGCACTGCAAGGACCTGCCCCCGACCCCCACCATCCTTGGAATTCCTTTGTCACATATTTATACGTTATGTTGTCATTCTACAATTTATATATATATGTGTATATATATTTTAAGATTTATTTATTTATTTTAGAGAGAGAGTGTGTGAGCACAAGTGTAAGGGCAGAGGGAGAGGGAGAGAGACTCTCAAGCAGACTTTTCACTGAGCATGGAGCCCCACGTGGGACTCGATCTCACCGCCCCGAGATCACAACCTGAGCCAAAACCAAGAGTCAGACGCTCCACCAGCTGTGCTACCAGGCGCCCCAGCAATTTTTATATCTTTGTAAACCACATTTAATCTTCTCAAAAATGGCCTAAAAATAAAATAAAATATCTTTTGGGGGGAAGTAAAGGTCCCAGTCCACATCTTCTCTGCCAAAACCCAAGCTGTGAAGACATCAGGATCCAACGGAATAGTTGTAAAAGTTCTGAAAATTCTAGACAGTTGTCTCCTATGAAGTGTTCGCAGATACCACTGTGTGAGATGGTAGGTAGTGGGCCTGGGAAGAAAAGCACAAGCTAGGTAACTTACCCACTAGCATCTGCTAGTTAGATCACTGGGGCATTGATGCCCTAAGTAGGATGACCCATCTCAAAACCAGTACGGGAGCCTCACCCCGGCATAAAAGGCTGGAGTGCCTGCTAAGGAGTGCCCATCAAAGCCTGCGTGGCAAGCTGATCCATGTTACCTTCTGTTGAAAGCTACTGCTTTGGGAATGAAGATCAAAGCCCCTCCCCCCCCATGCCTGCATAACCTCGCATCTTTGTTCTCCCCTCTCCCCTGCCCTTCACCTTCTGTAACTTTCTGCAACATATCACACTCCTCTTACCTCTACACCTTTGCACCTGACATCCCCTCTCCCTGACGCTGCTCCTGTGTTACTAGGCAGCCTTTCAAATTCAGCTCAAAGTCTATGCCCTCGGGAAAGAATTCCTAGAATTTCGTGTGAAACAGTCCCCCGCTGAACACACGCAGGTCGCCTGTACCTTTCCTCTGCGGCACCGAGCACCGTTTGCAGTTATGCATTCGTGTGCTCAGTGTCAGTGTATTTGCTCACCATGGTGTCCCCAGCGTGGAAATGTCTGAGATGTCACTCAATAAACCACGGAAAGGGAAGACTATTTGGACATGTTATTTGTCCATTCCTGGAAGGGTTCTAAGTTCTCCCTTGGGATGAAGTTAGAGCAATGCAACAGCGCTCTGGAGTATATTCTCGGCTTTTCCTGGAGGTTACCGCAAGACCCTTTGCAGGGAGGATGCTTCTGCCTTTGCACATGGAGGGAGCTTCGCTAGTGTGATAATCCTCTCTCCCGGGAAGGAGGAGGAGCTTCTTTTACTGTTGAATTTGAGGCAATGAACCGCGTTTGGGCAGCCCAGTCCTTTCTCTGCCCTTTCTCTTGGAAGTGACGATCTGCAGAAAGCACACATTCCACACGGCTCCTGTGGGTGACTCCTAGGGGCCGGGCCGCACACGCTAGGTCTAGGGTGGGCCAGCCCTGTCTATGACTGCTGCAGAAACGTCTTGTGTTTGGGGGTTCAGGACTAAGGACTCAGCTTGACTGCAGATTAAAGCCATATTTTTCCAATATTACATTTATCAGTAACACAAGTAATATTTGGGTCTCTCTGCTTCACTCTTGATGCTAGAATCTATTTGACATTCGGGATTTCTTCAGGCTGTCTCAAACTCTGAACTACTGTTCGTTCTATAACATCATGAACTTGAAAGAAGATTCAGCTTTTTTTTTTTTAAGAGGGAGGGAGGTGCAGAGGAAGAGAGACAATGCTAAGCAGGCTTCACGCTCAGCCCGACCCTGAGATCATGACCTGAGCCGAGATCAAGTCTCTAAGACTTAACCGACTGAGCTCCCCAGAAGTCCCAAGAAGATTCAGCTTTACAAATACTTCTCTTTTTTTTTTTAATTTTTTTAAAAAGATTTTATTTATTTATTTGACAGAGAGAGAGACAGCCAGCGAGAGAGGGAACACAAGCAGCGGGAGTGGGAGAGGAAGAAGCAGGCTCCCAGCGGAGGAGCCTGATGTGGGGCTTGATCCCATAACACCGGGATCACGCCCTGAGCCGAAGGCAGACGCTTAACTGCTGTGCCACCCAGGCGCCCCTACAAATACTTTTCTTGATAATGTCTAACTGTTTGAAAAGCCACTGTTACTATTATTTCACACTCACCTCACCTTGATGACTTCAGGGAGAGTAAGCTTGAGGCGGTCATTTAGAAAAAGAAAGCACAAAATGTTATGTTACTAATGAGGCTTTTGTCATTTTTAAAAAAGATTTATTTATTTATTTTAGAGAGAGAGAGAGAGAAAGGGAGAGAGAGAAAGGAAGCGCCCAGGGGAGGGGCAGAAGGAGAAGGGAGAGAATCTCAAGCAGACTCCCCGCTGAGTGCGGAGCCCAGACGCCAGGCTCGATCTCACCACCCTGAGATCATGACCTGAGCTGAAACCAGGGCTCAGATGCTTCGTTGACTGAGGTACCCGGGTGCTCCTAGATTTTGTCATTTTTTAGGTGTCAAAATAGTCTTAAGCAATGACTCTCTCAAACGATCAGAATCCAAAATTTAGAATTGGTTTGGTATGAAAGGAGCAAAAGGTAAGAAAACAGACCCATTGAAGGGACTTAATCAGAACAGAACTTGTGAGTTCTGGAGGCGTGAACAGAGTCAGCCCGAGCTCGACATTTTCTTAGACTTGGAACTGGCAATATACTTGAGATGGTATTACTGCTTAGGTGCAGGGGACAGAGCAGGGGACAAAGCACACTGGGACCCTGCCCTTATATTCAAATGGTGGGAGAGAATGGGGGGGAGGAGAAGGAAGAGACAATATACAAATAAACAAGTAAAGATACAATGGATCAGCCCAGAAGCTCTGGGAGAGAAAAATAAACGCAAAGAGGAGATGGGACATAGCCAGTAAGGGTTGGGGGCGTCATTTATGCAGGTTGGTTAGGCAGGATGGCAATTAACCAGAGCACTGAAGGAAGAGAGAATAGCTATGTGCTATCCCCGAAAGGAACATTCTAGACAGAGGGAGCAGCAAGGCTCTGGGCTGGGCTTGGTGTTTCTAAGGACCAGCAGGGAGTGTGGCAGGACATGCGCTGTGATAGGGGGTGAGGGGACCAGACCCTGAGACAACCTAGACGTCACTGAACAGACAATGAAAGGCTGGAGGCTTCTCTTTTAAACTAAATAGAAAGCCATAAGGCAGGCGCCTGGGTGGCTTAGTCAGTTAAGCAGCTGCCTTATGCTCAAGTCATGATCCTGGAGTCCTGGGATCGAATCCCACATCAGGATCCCTGCTCCGCGGGGACTCTGCTTCTCCCCCTGCCCCTCACCCCAATCTCATGCTCTCTACACTCTCTCTCTCTCAAATAAATCAAAATCAAAAAAGAAAGCCATAGGAACAGACAGCTCACGATCTGACCTCTTAAAGGGATCACTCTGGTCGTAATGTGAATAGTGTTGGGGTGGGGGGTGCAGAGAGCCACCCTCGGGAGCCGCCCGCAACAAGGATGTCACAGTGGCCAGGCCAGGGTGGTCACTTCAATAAAAGTCCTGAAGGCAGAGGAAACAGAGGAGTCCGGCCCTGTACACCTGGCACGCAGGAGGCTGGAGTCGCTATTCAGTGATGGGCTTGGGGCCGGAGAAACAGAAATGCTGGTGGGGGTCCGGATTCAGTGCCAGGCAGGCACTGCCGTGAGTGAGTCTGGGGCTCCTCCGATGTAATGAGCCTCCCTGGCCTGCAGGATGACCTGAAATCCTGAGTGTATGAACGTGAATGTACCAAGTAATGCATGCTTCTCTGTGCGGGCAAGTCTTTCAATAGGCCAACCCAAAGCTTGACTCCAAAGCTTTCAAGGCCATTAACCCTGCGAGCGCCCTGAGGGCGAGGACTCTGTCCTGCTCGTCCTTGTTTTACACCGTGGAACACACGATTCCTGCTGGAAGCATGTACTCTATAAACATGTCTGGGACTAAACTGGCTGAAAAAGAATTTACGTTTAAACCCTGATTCATAGGCGAGCCAATCAACCAAAAGCCTACAATTTTCTTTTTTGTAAACTTACTTAAAATTAATCTCCTGCCCAGTTCATCTCCTTTTTCCCAGCGCATTTTTCCAGATTTCCCAAACTGTAACATGGATAACAAGCTTTTGCTGAGAGGGAAGGAGGACACTTTTATGAGCTTAAGAAAAACCACAGCGCAGTGAAGTAATATGTTCATTTTCTTTGGGCCGATTTTGTTTTTAGGGTGTTGTGTATTTTAGACACAGCGACACTGTAAGAAACTAAAAATGCATATTAAAAAACCGATCTCTACCCCCGGGAGGCTCTATAATCTAATAGACCCAGTTATATCAACGTAACTAAATCGCAGCACGGCCAGCATGACTCCGACGATGTTTCCCCTTCCCCGTATCTTAGATCACTTTCACGGTCTCTGAAAGAGTAAGCGTCAGACAGTAAGAAAGGGGTCCCCAGGAAGAAAGCAAAAATGGGAAGAGTGTCTTCAGGAGGAAAACAACCATCGTTTAAAAATATCGTTTGCAAGATCTTTTCCTGTTCCTGGTGATAGAGAGCTCGCTTTTTCGATTCCATGAAATTTCAGACACCAGGGGCCCTGGGGACAATTCCCTTGTCCCTGAAGGTGCTTTTGGTCAGAAGCCTTTTGAATCAAGCTTCAGTTGTCCAGCTCCAGCTCCTGCAGTCTCTGTGCCCAGGACGTATCCTGGGAAAGGGCGGGGGGGGGGGGGGACCGGAGGGGGGGTCCATGGTCAGGGTCTTAAACAGTCCATCATTTCTAAATTGTTTGCTTCTTTTCTCTAAAGGATCAAATCCCTCTTAAGAGGATGCAACTGATGGTATTCAAATGTCAAGAACTATTTACATGCCTCACTACATCATCCTGTTTGTAACAAACGGGGGCTGCGGCTGAGTGTGTTTGCCAACTGCATTAGGCTAGCTCCCTGCAGTTATAGGTCCTTTCCACGGAAGCTTCGGTGGAGAAGAAGTGTCAGCAGGACAGCGCGGGGCCCAGACCTTGGGCTCTCCGCAAACTCCACGCCCGGCGTCCCCTTGCTGCCTGCAGACAGGAAATCACACTCAGCCTGCCTCCTGAAGAAATGGGATTCCTGTCCGAAAACAGCCTCCCTGGCCAATCATTGGCAACTGTACCTGGAAGCATCATGAAATGGCCCCTTTTTCTTTAGTGCCTTGAGGACCAGACACGTTTGTGTCTTTTCTATAGTGCCTGATCTCAAGAATAGAAATTACAGCCAAACATTTGTTACATAAAAATGCTTTACAGCAAACCTTGAAAATGACACTCCCAGGTTAGGGATCTGCAAAGAGGACGGAGGACAGCCTTGGATTCGGATCCCAGTG
The DNA here is from genome assembly GCF_023065955.2 of Ursus arctos. NCBI lineage: Eukaryota > Metazoa > Chordata > Mammalia > Carnivora > Ursidae > Ursus > Ursus arctos. Next base: position 9,297,253 of record NW_026622986.1, read on the forward strand.
ACCAGGGTCCTAGTTTGTGTTCCCCCAGACTCTCTGCTTGACATTGGATGAAGTCACTTATAGTCTGGGTCAGACTAGATAACCTCCCCGGCCCTTTGGGATTCAGTGCCTTGGGAGTCCATCCAAGGCGTGCACGGAAGGGCTGTCAGGTGCAGGTGAACGGCCCGGGGGCAGAACCCAGCCACGCCAGGAGAATCGGGCCTTGCTATCCAGTTATATGGAACCCTTTTGCTTTGTTTTGGTTACTTATGAGCCTAAAAAAGTAACAAATGCCCCACGTGGGAAATTTGGAAAACGTGGGAGAATTTAAGGGTGCAGATAAACCCCGTGAAAAGCCATGATCTCAAAGCAACTAATGATGCTATATGGGCACATACCTTTCCAGTGTTCACGCTGCGCTCGGGCTCTGTTCCTGAGATTGCACCGTCTGTGCTAGCTGCGTGACCTGCTTTCTTAGCTCAGTGCGCATGGCCTAAATAAAGACACACCTAAGGTCAGCTGAGCACCTGCCCTGAGCTCTGGGAAGCACCGTGACCAAGATAGGTGCTGCTTTAGGGGGTTCATGGTCCAGCTTTTCCATATCACTGAGAACTTTCCAAAGCCATAATCTCTAACCTCTATACCTGACTCTTCCAACAGTCTGTTGTTGCTGTCCTTTTATTTTGTGTTGTACAAGAGGAGATGATTCAGCTCACGGGAGAGCACAAGAAGATAGGAGCTGGGGGGTTGCAGGAGGATAATGGGGTTAAATAAAAGGGTAGAAAGCAAGACAATGAAACGGAAGACAGAAGGAAAACCAGAAAGGGAGATAAAAGGTGTAGAAGCAAGGAGGGCGAGTGGGTTTAAGAACAGCTGCTCTGAGCCCAGGAAATGATTGGGTGATTTTGCACACGGAGTGAAGACCACAAGCTCTAGAGGCCAGCAAGTGAGTTAACACTGTGCCTCAGTTTCCTGGTGTGGAAAATGGGAATAAGGGCCCTCACCTTCTAGAATGGTAGTAAGGATGACATGATCTACATAGAACATTTAGTATCTAAGTCCTCCATACATAATATGGATAGCCTTTATTAATTACCATCATATTTCAATATTTCAGGGTACATTGGACAGAGGGGGGAAAGGAGGAGCCAGATGAATGAATGAGATGTCTGATTTACTGATTTGTAAGTGCGATTGTCCTCCCTGATCTAAACAGCTACACCTATGTGTCAGAAAAGGATGTGCCTGAAAAGTGGCAGCTGTAAAGAGTTTAATAAGTAAGATGTTATCTGGGTCACCATTGTGGTTTAGCGTCTGCCTTTGGCTCAGGTCATGATCTCGGGGTCCTGGGACTGAGCCCCCACATCAGGCTCCCTGCTCAGTGGGGAGTCTGCTTCTCCCTCTCCCTTTGCCCCTGTCCCCTACTCATTTTCTCTCTCTCTCTCAAATAAATAAAATCTTAAAAAAAAAAAATAGGGTGTTATCCAAAGCCACAGGCAGAGAAACCAACCAGGCGCAGTGAGGAGCCTCTGAGATGAGCAACACTCGGAAGTCCGTGCCACCTCTAAGCCTAAAAAGCACGGATAAAAAGGAGTTTTAGAACTTAAGAAGAGTTCTAGGATCACCAAACAGGGGCTGTGACTTCGGGTGGAGGACTGTGGCCGCCAGCTGATCAGCTGCGAGGGGCTGCCATTGGCTGAAATCACAGCAAGTCATAGGGCAGCAGATGCCCCAGCAATGCCTTCCACAGGTGTCAGTTTCCAGGGCACAGAGAAGAGCAGAGAAACACAAAAAGAGGATCTGGAAGGGAAATGGAGAAAAAGCAACACACCACTGGTTTCTAGCACATAAAATTCTGGTTATCCCTTGGCAATTATGAGTTTACCCATCAAATACCATTTGAAAATGCGCCGCCCATACGCGTGCCCAAGGTCCTGCTGCCCCAGCATGACTGCATACCTGCGTCCTCATCCCCGCACACACCTACACAGGTGGTGAGGTTCAGGGACCCGGGACTGCCATGGTAAGAGTGGTCAGTCCCCAGGAAAACCATGCATCCCCCAAACCCGTGGAAGTTCATGTTTAACTCAAACAATAAAGTATGTATCCATCAGCATTTTATGTATCTGCTTATCACGAAAAGTATCGTGTTTTTGTCAGACACTTTTATTAGGTCTATAGTGAGAAGGGTGTTTTGTGGTTAATGCCGCTGGGGAAAAACAGAAGAGACTAATAGAGAGAAAAAAGTCGTAAATTTAACATTTATTAGTATTTAATAAATTGTGATACAAACTAGCACCTGGTGACTCTCTGTTCTTCCCAGATGCCCTTTGTGTGAGAAAGCAGAGGGGGTCTGGTTGGCGAGAGCGTGCTCAGGCAGAGAAACAGCCAACTGAGATTCCCTTTCCGGCACAGAAAGCAGGCATTTCTGTCCTCCCTGTGCCAGGTGACAAGCTTTCCAGCATTTTCCCAATGGCAGAGAGAAATCATGGCTATAGATCGCAAGAAAAACACAGTCGAGCAGTGGAATTCCCATTGGCACGAGCTGGGCTAGTATCATAAGAACATGATGTTGTGTCTGAAAATTACTTGGTTTATATATTTAAATATTCTTTACTGTAGACTAAATGTTCTTATTTTTAAAAATGCATATTAGTATATATTTAGGCTTTTTAAAAGAAACCCAAACATCTGGCAAGATGTTTGAATTAATAAGTCTGTTGTCTATTTAGAGAAGGTTGAGTGGAGCCGTGCATTTCAGGAGTTTGTTTTCATGTGGGTTTTTCTGTTTGTTTATTTCTGTTTTTATTTCATTTATAGATTTATTCCCAACATCAGTAGCCCCTACCGTCGGGGAGGCCCCGCTTCTTAATTTCCAGTTTGGAGAGAAGGAAAAGGTGACAGACTGGGTAGAAAGTACAAATTGTGGAAGATGAGGCACGTTGATTTCTCCCTTCTCCCACAGGCTGCGTGCCCCCCAGGGGCGGCAGATAGAGTCTGGGGTTCTGTGGGTATTGTGTTCAGAGATAAGGCCCAGGCCAAGAGCTCTGCACCAATGCAGGAACGAGTGGAATTTAACCACTTTATTACTGGGATTTCAAATAACTTTGCCCCAGGTTTATTAAATTTCCGAAATGTTCTATAAGTCATACTGAATACGAACTGTTTTTATCTGAGGCTTTCCGATTGGCTACCAGTTCCACAAATTCCTAAGTGACCTTTCTTAATTTTTTCCCAGGCTCTTTGTTATAAAGAGTGAGTTGACTGACGACATTTTTTTTTAAAGGAAATGCTGGGCTTCAGGATTAGATTCTATTCATGATTCATAAGATCTTTAAAAAAGGTATTATTTGCCACGCAAGGACAAGGAGTTTACAGCCCCTCCCCCGCCCCCAAATGTGTCACTGGTCTGAGAATGTGATTCGGAGGTGGGTAAACTGGTTTAATTTAAATACTTTTGCAGATTCTTCTCTTCTTTCCCAGGCCATTACCCATAATTGAAATGCAAATGTTTATTTTTAAAGCTTTAGAGCAATTTGGTTGGCTTTCTTTGACTGTATTTTTTAGCCCTTTGGAATTTGTAATAGCAGATATTAGAGTACTAATATCATTACCAGGAAGGCAGACTGGACAACACTCTAACCTCTCCAGGAGCCAGCTAGAAGAAGCATCTCTTGGTAAAGGTACATAAATAAGCCCGTTGCCCGGCTTTTCATTCCCAGAACTGTGTGCACCAAGGCAAGGATCCGCACGAGCGACTAGTCTGGGGCAAGGAACTCCACTGTCACTTGGGAATACCTTAGGGAGACAAAAATGAGACTCAGGTGGCATTTTTATTTCTGCTTCTCATGCCAGGAACAAGTTAAGCGGAGAATCAAATCAGAAGGTAGATTTTCATGAAGAAGTCAAATTCCAAATGGCCCCTCTGCTTTTCTCAATTAGGTGTGTTTACACACACGGACAGAGGGGATGGGTGGAGACAGATCGCCCACATGAGTACCGATTTGGGACGGATCTGTGGATTTTCATCTGCAATAACCCGTACATGCCGATGTAATTAGAATTTTGTTTAGTTTGGTTTGGTTTAGAGAATAACTTCTATTCTTCCTTCTTTCAGAAAAGATCTCAGGCAGTTTTCAATAAAATGTGCATTCACAAATAGGGCCCTTAAACTAGAAAATCAGAAAGCGTATAAGAGGGGAGATTTAAAATAGTTACTGTAGCTTAACATTAAATTTAATTCTGAGCTTCCTGGCAATTTAGGGAAAGAGGAAACACAATGGGTTACATTGTTTTCAGCATCTGATGAAAGGGAGATTTCACTGCTTCAGAAGATACTGGCTTTTCCTGTTACTAAATTTTAAGAGGGTTGTAGCCAATGGGCCCTTATATATTTCACAGAAAATGAAAAAAAAAAAGGAATGAAGAAGAAAGAAAAACAAAGGCTTTTTACACTCCCAAACAAAATATGGGAGCACACTAAAATACATCCAGGGAAAGTAAAGTCAGCCACCGACTCGGTGGAATTGATGAGATGAGTGAATTTTTTAAATCATCTCACGGCACCAGGCACCGTATATTCTAGAATTAGATTTCCTACAAGATAAAACATTCTTAACGTCACTTTTTAAATGTGTATTGGTTTTCATTCACTTTGTATAAAAAATAACAACAAAATAATGGCATTCCTTTTTAAATTGGTATATTTTAGAAATTCTGAGAGGACCAGGAATTCTAAAATAAAGGTAGACAAAAGTAGTTATGATAGCCTATCCTACAAGGTGAGTTTCCCAAATGAGTTTAATTGAATATGGAAACAAGCTTTCTCTTGCATTATTATAGCTTGTTGCTAGAACAAAAAACCATTCTAGGTTTTTTGTTGGTTTTTTTTTTTTTTTTTGGTCCCCTTTGCTCTTAAAAATGTAGTGAAATAATGAAAATCATTATCCAGGATTTGTTGACATAGAAAAGGGAAGTGCTAAATTTATGAGTGGTCAGAGGAGTTTGGTGACCTCAGCAGTACTCCGTGTCACAGAAGAACCATCATTTCTACTCAGCAGGCATGTATGATATCTGGGGATCGAGATGCTTTTCCAGTGGGCTCACGCTAAGCCCTTGGGGGGAAAAAGTGACTGAGTCCTCCAAATTTAACTTAATTAGCATTGTGGGAAAACTTCCTTTCCACATATCAGCCCACACTGTGTACTTCGTGCAAATCGAGGACGGTTATAGAGAGAGCAAAAGATGGGGCGTGGTTTTGCACCACAGTTTCCATGATCCACCATCTTGGGTAACAGAGTCACTCAGCGATGTTATAGCAGGACTGAGCTCTAAAGAAAACACAAATTCATAAAAAACAGGGATGTGCTGGCTTTTAATTGCATGCGGATTTCAATGAGTCCATTGTTTTCCTCCTTGGGTGGTTCTGTCCTCATTCAGAGCTGTCTTACTTTTCATGTTTTTTTGTCTAAATTCCAAGAACAGTCCTTCTTGTAGTTCTTTAGGTAATCTCTTATTGCATTATGACTTCCTGACATTCACAACACTTTGCAAATGATTGAAAGCTTTATTAAAACATTTCTTCTTTCAAGTGGTTTCTTAAAGAAATTTTAAAAAATATCCAACTGGTCTCTGAGACTGAGAGGTTGGAGGACAAGGACAGGAGCCTGAATTCATGGTACAAGCAAATGACCAGTGAGAAATTCCCAGGGACTGAAATGGCTTAGGTACTTTTTAAAAAAGGGTTTCCTAGTATTCACTTAAAAGCCATTTCTCTGCCAAGTGGGATGAGATCTCCCCACTACCTTCAAACCTTCAGGACAACCCAGATACATTCGAAACAGCCTCGTAGTAACAGGAGTGGTATGGAATCAGTAGAAAGGGGTCTGAGATTCTCATGCAGGGTGGGGGTAGGGTGAAAAGATGTGACCAGTAACTGGAGACAAGATCTGATCAAGAATTTGGTAGACACAGGAAATTAGAACAAGGGGGAGACCCAAATCTTGAAGAATCTACAGATGTTGGAGTCCTCCAACACATAGGATGTGAGATGGGCCAGAGTAATTTGAGTTTAAGTTTTAAAAGAAGAATGACCCTGAATGTTTGCAGGATGTGGAGGTATCAAGGATGTTGATATTTAAAAATCACTTTGGGTCTCTTTGAGGTTTGGCTTCGTCGTCTGTAAAATGGGCATAATGCATTAAAGTAATATAATATAATAAAAAATCATTAAAAAAAATAAAGTAACTGAGAGGATTAAATGAACCATTCTAGGCAAACGGCCTTCCATGGTTGCTTCGGACATGGTTGCCTACCAATATTTTTTTACTCCTCCCTTCAGATACATTCTAAGATCTTCACATGTAGGCACAAGCAAGGCCAAACAATGACTGATATCTATAGTAGTTGGCTAATATTAATATCTATTGACAAGTTTGGATAATGCCTGGAAGGAAAAACAGTTCATGTGTAGTCTGTCACAATAACATCAGTGATTCAGCCAACATGAATGTATTTGAACAATTTTGAAGTTAACCGTGGCGGATTAAAAACTGACCCCTGACCCCCAAATCTCTGGTACTCCTCCCATTGACAGGTAGGGTCACTATTCTCTCCCTTTGCATTAGGGTGGGTTTCTGTGGCTGCTTTGACCTGCAAAATATGGTAGAATCTAGTAGAAACAGACTATGGACCTTATTTCTGGTTATCCTGGACTTAAGATACAAGTAGCTCTCACTTCCTATCTCTTGGAACACTTACTCTTGAAGCTCTGAGCTGCCATTTAAGGAGTCCAACTAGCCTGAGACCACCATATTGGGAGGAAACACAAGCTTGCCATTTAGAGAGCCGGTGTGTGTGTGTGTGTGTGTGTGTGTGTGTGTGTGTGTGTGTGTGAGAGAGAAAGAGAGAGAGAGAGAGAGAGAGAGAAATGCTTATTCAGTCCTTAGCCTTTCCACTCTCCAGCCATTCAGGTCTTCCGAACTGAGGCCCCAGACATCATGGAACAGAACCAAGTCATGACTACAGTGCTCTGCCTAAATTTCTGACCCACAGAATCTGAACTATAAAAATAATAAGTTGTTATTCTTAAACCACTATACTGTGGGATAATTTGTTACGCAGTAATGGATAACCAGGGCATTAATGTTTGAAATTTAATTCCCAATATTGCTTTTAGTTAGATTCAGAAATAAGTGATTCCTAATCTAACTTTAATACATATTTCAATTTTGCGGGGTTTTTTTAGGTTTTTTTCTCATCCATCATATTTCGATTTTTTAAAATTCACATAAAGTAACTCGATTTCAAGGATATCAGGCAACAAGTCTGGGTGAGAGAACACGCGTGAACTGTAGAAGCAGATCCACTTAGTGTTAAATCCTAGCCCACCTACTTATTAATTCTGTAAATCTGGACATTTGAAAATATGTTTAAAATACCTGATACAGACCAGGTACTGAACAGATGCCAATGGCTCTCGCCCTTCATCCCCTGTTCCCTTCCCCTTTATACGTCAATGCCATTTTAAGAACAAGAGGCATGAATTAGTGTGGATTTGGGAGTCAAAGAGACATGAAATTCAAATCTATGCATGATGGATGTGGTCTCAGAAAAATCATTTCAAATCTCTCAGTTTTTTTTCAATAGGATTACTGAGAAGATTAAATGAAGTAATTTATGTCCAAGGACTAGAACAAAGGCTCAACAACAGAAGCGACTCCTGTCATCATTATGATTCATGTCAAACACAAATATTTATAAGATTATATTATGAGGTTAATCTTATGTGTAATTATGCTGTGGGGGCGCAGCAAGGACATTTCAATCACTTCACATCTTTTCTGTCATGGGTTTCTCTTCCTCCCCAAATCAAAAGGAGATGAATATATACTCCAGTAGATTTAGAGAAATGGAAGCCGCCATTTCTTAGGAAGCAATGTTCTATAAAATCTATAATATAAACATGGCTATGGGTTTATCTCTTGTGTGAGTCAACTGTTTAAAAAAAAAATTCCCATTTTCATGAGCTCTTTTATTCCTATTTTTATCTCTTGTAACACACTGTCCATTCTTATCCCAGCATCTTTGTTCAATCTTGCAAACATGTTCCTTTTAAAAATCAGTGTAGTTAAAGGACTTTGAGAACACGGATCTATAGAGAGCTATATTTCCTCTCCATCAGAACAAAGCGAATTGAATCGGGATAGCCTAATACAGGCCATGTGGGATTCTGGAATCTTTTGGGGGACAGAGCACCCACTTACTATCAGCCCATTTGAACAGAGCCAATTGCTGCTATGTTTTTAAAAAGCTTTAGCAACCTTGTCTTTGGCACAAATAAAGCATTCAACAGAAAAATCTTCCTCCTTCTGTATTTTCCAGGCCTGCATTAGTACTGCACAGAGGCATAGGTAAATCCCTTTGGGAAGAATGCGGGGTCAATATGAAGCATCTTTTGCTCCATTTATTTCAAGGATTGATTGGGTCCTTGCCTCCTTCCTCACTTATCATTCTATATGCATCCTTCTCAAAGCTGTGTGCTTGGTGGACGAGGACAACATTCTGCAGGGAAATTGGAGGATCTTCAGACCTTTTGCCAGAACTTTCAAACAAATTCCACAAAACTCTGCACACGCAAACAAAATCACAGCCTTGGAAACTGGAGTACGTATAGGGTATGGCATGTAGTTGGTCTGTTCTTAGTAAATGTTGATTCTCTTCCCTACCTACTAGGAGATCTACCCTATCAATCTTTGACTCCAAAACCTCATACTGAATCTGCTTTGTGTTTGGGGATCTGTTACCCACTGGCATAACAGCAAGGCCAAACCGTCTCCTTATCTACCAGAGAGAATAGAAAGTGTTTCCTACAACATGGCGGGAACCTGGGAATTCATACTCAGTTTGGCTTTACTCTTTTTTACTCCCTTCCCGAAGCTGACTTGCTAGAAACTCCATACCACCTCACTGCTTACTGACAGGATCCCAGTTTGCCAGCTCAGGGGAAGGATATTCCACCCCAAAGGTAGTGTGGGATGGGATGACACCTCGCTTTCCTGGCTTCTTTGGAAATGTAACAAGACCAGTGAGAAAGAAGTAAGCAAACACAAGACAGAAGTGGCCAGACTTCACAGCCACCCATGCTGACTTTTGGGAATCTTATTTACAGGAATCGTTGACTGGATAAAGACAAAAAAGCTCAGTCTGAATTTCTATCAAATGCCTTTTGAACACAACAATGGCACAGGTTTGAAAATACATGAGTCAGAAACATCCGGATTACATTTCCAGGGAATTATCCAGGGATTTTAAAATGTGGAGGAAAAGAGGCTTGGCAATCAGCATTCTGAGCTTCATAAAAAGCTTTCCAACCAATTATGCCATGCCTAGCCCTGAGATACCTCGTTAGATAGGACCACCACTGCCAGGTGATAGAGTCCTAATGGCTTAGTCATAATTTACTGTGTGGGGCTTCGTCCCTACTGTCGGTCAGCGTGAGAAGATGGGAAGAGGATTGTGTTGGAGCCTCCTCCCTGCCCTTTCTCGGAGAGGGAGTGCAGACTTTCATTAAACTTGACTGTAGGACCACCAGTTCCCTGAAGGCATCTTTTGTTGATCTTGCTGTTTAAAGACAAAATTATCTTGGAACAAAACCTCTCCTATTTTTAGGCACATGGTTGATTGTGAAACTGGACTCTTCAGGGCTCATTTCATAAACACACCCGAGACTGTCTCAAGAGACAGACGGATTGATGCTCTCGCCATGGGCAGTTCATGGTGAGCTCAAACGGATCTTGAAAAAAAACCTGACATCCTGGGGGCGTTGGAATTTGTCGGGAGAGAGGAAGGAGTAGAGTGTAGAACTAACCAGGGAACCTAGGGCTCTGTGAGTGTCCCTGTTCTTTCCCTTCAGCTCTCCAGGAAGACTACGGGCTGCAGAAGGTACAGACCCTGAGCACCTTCTCCGTCTGGATGAAGAAGCCTACAGACAAGGCTCTGACTTCTCCCTGCACTGGCTCCGGGTCCTCCCTGCACTTCTGCCTCCAGAAGTCCCTGCAGAGGTCTGAGCTGCCTGAGCAGCCATCCCGCCCCAAGATTGAAAGGAGAAGGTCGATAAGATGATACTTGGAAAAACAAGAGAGTGGGAAAGACAAAACTGGCCTCTCCAGATCACTAATCCACATCTCTCTGCAAATGTTCTTTAATCTTCTGCTTCATTTATTCCGTCCTGGCCCAGCCTGTTTGTTTCCATGATTCAGGAGAAGCAGCAAAGCTTGTCTGTCATCCAAGCATGGGCTGAGCTGCGGCGGCCTGGGGAGGAAGCCCCAGCTCGGCTCCTGCGCTGTAGGGGCCCTGGCTTGGGGCCCAAGCCAACCATGGCCACCCTGTCTCTTTGCCAGGTCCTGTGAGTTCAGACCTTGCTGTAATTTGCAGGCAGAGCTCCTGCCTGCTGTCCACATCCTAAAGCTCCAACTTGACTTCCCCCCACCATTCCATATACCAGGAGAAAAAATCTACAACCACAGCAAGACTCCAACCAGGAAAATTCAGTCCTCACCCTGATATCCCAACACAATGGACATCGGGAGGGAAAATGTCCACCAATCCTGAAAGCCTGTCTTGAGCAATCACCTTACGTGGCAGAAACAGGCTGTCCAGATGACCAGGACCGTATTGTGATAACACAGCACTTTATGGAAGAAAATTCTAGCCTGCTACTGCATTCTCTGCTCTGCTCACACAGCCAGTTGCATTTTGAGATGAAACATCTAAGCTTTAAGGTAAATCTGCAAGTTCAAGCATGATTAAAACCAAATAAAACCTGGAGATGACAACTTTAATTATGAAGAGGACACGTCAATTTTACACTCAACAGTACTCAAATACAATTACAACAAACCAGCTTGCGGTACTTGCCTTCAAAATTATTTCCACAAGTTCACAGACGAACCATCTTGTAACCTCATCAAAAGAAAGGAGAGGTCTTCCTGCAGGCAGCCGAGCCCTGGTCGTGTTCCAGCCAATGCCGCAAAGCCCCCTGGGTCACGAGGACCTGTGCAGTTACCTGTCACATCCAATAGTCCTTTCTGGTGCTGAACAACGGTAAAACCAGGAAGATGGTGTCTTCTAAAATCTGCCGAGCGCTTTCGAAAAGACGATGGTGCCTCGTGTACCTGGCCTGGAATGGTACTGCTTAATAAATCATCACAGACAGGGAAGGAGAAAGAAAAGAACACTTTTCTCCCCCCTGAGCACATGGTGCAATCCTTCTCATCTTACCCAGAGGATAAAAGGGGATAGCGGGTGGGGGGTTTGGAAGGGGGCAGTAGGGATTTCTTTTTTAGGGTAAGGAGTAGGCAAGCTGTAGTGACTAAAGCAGATAATAGTAAAAGGGGTGTCAGCTTCTTTGTTTTCATTCTACTCCACTTTTGCTGGTGATTATAAATAAGCCAGAGCGGTCTCTTTGTAGGCGCCTCACTGCTGTACCGTAACCGGTTCTAGGATTAATACTGAGGGAATATACATGGTTTTCCCTTTTGAAGACATTTTGAATGATAACCAAATTAGAGAAATACTGAACTTTTGAATATGATGAGCCTGATTCTACATCTAAGAATAGCCCACTTTGGAGTGGAAACAGGTCTTCCTTTTACCCCCTAGTGATCCACTGGGGATCTCTCCCTTGAAATGGAAAGATAATTTAGTCAAATGGCCCCTAGTGGCCGGAAAGAGTTACTGCAGTTTCTTAAAATACATCCATTATTGGTCTGAAAACTCAATAGAGTCTCAGACAATATTTAGTAAGGTTAATGAACCTGTTACACAACAACGACGACGACAACGACGACGAGGACGATGACAACAACAACAAATGTACCTGGAATTCGTACACTGCATTGATTTAGCAGTATCACTAGGAGGAGCCCTTGGTTTTTAATAGCAGTTACAAAGCCATTGATTACTGAACTCCAGAGTAACTTCAGGTTTAAAAAAACATAAAAATTAATTTTGAACGGACAGTTACCCAATAAGAAATTTATATTCTTGCTTGATTTAGAAAGATTTTAGACCTATTATAAAAATATGTGAAGTATAGAAAGATATATGAAGGTGATGTCGAAAACCCAAAGGATATAAATTAAAGCTCTGAATGAGGTTAATCTCTCTTCCTTTCTCTCTCTCTCTCTCTCTCTCTCTCTCTCTCTCACTTGAGCATGAAATGGTAAGGCAAACTGATGCTTTGTCATTTCTGTTTTCTCTAACTGCTCTCTTCCATCTTGTCACATATCAACACACAGCACATCTGATGTGAAGCCAGTAGATACTGTGTTTAGACACAAGCTCTGGAGGCAGTAGACAGTCTGAGGTGGGTTCTCTCTGGTGGGGGTCTGTCTTCAGGACGGGACCCCCACCCATCTCTACCATGAGAAACAGAGCCACTTGTGTCTCAAAGCATTTGGGGAGAGTTAGATCTCTTTTATTAATTTGCTGTGAATACGTAATAGTTTTTGAAACATAGTTTCAAAACATTTTGAAAAATAGTTTTTTAGAAGGTGGTCAAACTAATGAACTTTACTGCTCCTATTTCACTGAAGAGAATGACAGTCTGGTTAAAAAAAAAAAAAAAGTACTAACGTGCCAAGCTAGGTCACATGGCGTACATAAAAACTTTGGTCCGGTATCTAAAAACATTATCTCTCTGTTAGAATTCAAACCCTGTGTCTTTCTGAGTCCATCTGAAAGGCAGACAAAATCAATTAGCAACCCTTTCACCCTCTGGCAAAAGAAGGAATTTCTACAAGAATGCCTTCCAGAAGCTATCAGTTGTTTGGCTATTGGCTGTTTGGCTGATGTGAAGGCAGAGACACAACTTTTGGGCTTCCCCAGGGGACAGGAACTGGCTCCATCCTGTCTCTCCTCTACCTTTGTCGGCTCAGCTCTCAACCCCCAAGGGGAAGACCACGGCATGTCCCAATTTGGGGTCAGCTGTCAGGAGACAGATCTGTTTAATATTTAGCTTTGAAGGGAATTGGCTGAATCAAAGATGAAAGGGATAAGCTCTAAGTGATGGAGAAAAACAAAAACAAGTCTCAATTGTTTCAATATTTCCATAGAAAAATAAAAAGATAATGTCAGTGCAGGTGAGGGGGAGGGAGAAAGAAAGGGATGGAAGGAGAGGGGAAGAGGGGAGAGAGAGGCGGGGGCAAGGGAGGAAGGAAGGAAAGAAGGAAGAAAGGCAGGGAGGAAGAAAAAGAGGGAGGGGAAAATGGAGGGAGGGAGGGAGGGAGGGAGAGATCTCCGTACATTCCAAATATTCACCATGTCCATCTGTCAGCCTGGTCTGGATGCATACATACCACCGAGAAATACAAGTAATACTCCATTCTCAATGACGGTTGTCGAACAGAGCTTCTCAACTTTAATGTGCATACCAACCACCTGAAACTCTTATTGAAAATGCAGACTTTGATTCAGCAGGTCTCCGATGACACCTGCAATTCTGCATTTCTAGCAAGACCTCAGGTACTGCTGATGCTGTCTCTGGGAAACAGAGGGCAGGGCACTGTACAAAAGTACAATGAAACAGTGAGTTCTGGCTTCTGCCACTTCAGAGTGAACTGCATTCCTCACCTTCCACCTCCCTTCTCAGCCTACACATCCCATAATTCCTTGAGGGCCAGAAGGCCATGTCAGCCAACTCTGGAATCTTCTTGATCATGAGGCCAGGCTAAGTGTCCTTCCACTCTCTGTATTCTTTGGGCATACAATCCTCAGAAAACTGAAAGTTGGACAGGTTCCTGAGATCACCTAGCGTAATGTCTTCATTCAATTTACTAATGAAAAGTTAAATGACATAAATAGCATTTCACTACATTCTTGATATAAACACAACTTCTTTATTTTGTATTTGCTATATTTTGTCTTGTCTTGTAATTATGCACAATCTGACTTCTTTGCCCTCAGAAGAATGCCAGCTCTCAGGGGACAGGCGCCCTAGCTGTTCATGTCCGCAGTCCATGTGGTGTCAGCTCAGAGCCATGTACATGGTAGCACCTGAATAGAGAGCCATTGACAGGACTTGACTGGAGTACAGTGAAAGGCCAGGGTGCTTCAAGCCTTCTCTAGCTTCCATCCCATACTTCAATAGAGATGAAATATGATAAGATAAACATTGAGAGGAGACCTGAAAGGAACACAAAGAATTTTTCACACAGGGATGGCTGTGGTGAGTAGTCTTGAAAATGGCCCCAGTGATCCCTGGCCCCTGGTATCCATACCCTGTGTAGTCCTAGCCCACACCATACCAGGGCTGTTCAATAACATAAATACAATACGGTAGCAGGGGTGGCATGTCACAGCCAAGATTAGGTTAGAAAAATACTTCAGCTTCCTTCTAAGTTTCTCTCGTTGTCTCTCACTCCTGAACCACTTGCTCCGTGGGAAGCAAGCTGCCATGTTGTGAGTAGCCCTATGGAGAGGCCTACTCGCTGGAGAACTGGAGTTTCTGGCTAACAGCCAGTGAGGACTTGAGGCCTCCTGCCACCAACCATGAGGGTGATCCTGGAAGAAGATCTTTCTGTGTCATACTCTCAGATGAGACTGTAACCCCAGCCAATGCTTAACCACAACCTCCTACAAGATCTCGGGCCACCCAGCTAAACCTATCCTTCCTTCCTGATCCCCAGAAACTGCAGGATAATAAGTGTTTGTTGTTTTAAGCTGCTGAGTTTTGGGGGCACTTTTCTTGGCAGCAATAGGGGACGAATACACTGTCTTACCAGTATTTTGAGATAGTGGGAAAAAGAGAGGACTCCTGTTAACTAGGCAGTCTGTCCCTGTCCCAGAGACATCTGCTAGGTGATGGAAGCTTATATGACTGTGACCTGACGAGGATCACCTGCCCTTCTAGATCCTTCTCATTGTGCCGGCTGTCTCCTTGAGCAATGGCCCAGCCCCTGGCCCCTCATTCCTATGACATTTTAGTGCCCAGGGAGATTCTATCATATTTGAGCTGCAGTGCTCGATTTTCTGATTCTCAGCTCTGCTATTCCCAACAGGTTATCTGCCTGGTAAACAACTGTGTGCTGGAAAAAAGGGAGAAGTAACATTGGTATCGTTTCTGATTATTTGTTTCTTTTCCACGTGTTTATTCGGAAATTACTAAGTCTCTGGACAGAACTGAGGTAATTGGCTAGGGTGACTCAGGAAGGGAGAGAGATTTGAAACAGAATCCGGTAACTCACCTCTGAAATCTGACTTGGAATTGATAAAAATAAATGGTTCATGGTAAGAATGAATAATATGATTTAATTACATATGGATTGAAATTAGTTTAGTGGAAATTATAGGGAAAATTAAAAGGGAAACTCATTTTTTGTTCTAAGAAAAGTTATCATTTGAGTACTTACTAAATTAACTCGCCCCCGCTGAGATCTGTGAAATTTGGGCCAATTTTACGACATGTCTAAAGGGATCCTGGATTGTCTGTGTCCTCGTGTTCCTCGCATCCACCCTCACCCCTTCCCTCAAACCAACACTTACACAGCTCCTATTGTAAGTCAGGCTATTTTCTGAGTGCTTTACATTTAATAATATTTGATGCTCATTACAAGTCTACGAGGTTGATGCAGTTATTATCCCCCATTTTACACACAGAGAACCTCAGCTCAAAGAGGCTAATTAACTCATCTCCTTATCAGTGATCTATTGCTATGTAACAAACCACCCTGATTTAGTGGCTTGCAACAAGTACAATTGCTTAGTTTTTCCATGAATCTACCATTTTTCAAGGATCGGCAGGAAAGACTTGTCCTCGCTCTGTATGGTACCAAGTAGGACAGCTCAGCTGGGGGGGGGTGGGGTTGGGGGCTGAAGAATCCGCTTTCAAGATGACTCACATGGCTGGCAAGTCACCGGGGAGGTCGGCCAGGTCTGTGAGCCAGGGTGTCAGCCTGTCCGTGGGTTGCTTGGGCTTCCTCATAATACAATGGCTGGATTCCCAGAGTGAGTGCACCCAGAGGACCAGGTAGAAATGTGCAAGATTTGCATGAGCTTGTCTCAGAAGTCACAAAGCATTGCTTTGGTTACGTTCAATTGGCTCAAGCAGCCCACCCAGATTCAAACGGAGGAGAAACCGCCTCCATCTCTTGATGGGGAAGTGTGGATGTGTTAAAGATTCTAGCATAGTGTGTGGATGAGACACGTTGTTGTGGCCATCTTTGGAAAATACAGTCTGCCCCACACTGCTGGTGGGATACAGTGTACTCAAACCCAAGCGGTCCAGCTTCCTACTGTCTTCCTTCCTCTCCTTTGAGGCTCCTCCTGCGGACAGAAGAGCAGATATCTACTATTTCTCTTGCCCATAGCAGAAGGCTTTTCTTTCTTTTTTTTTTTTTTTAATGATTTTTTATTATATTATGTTAGTCACCATACAGTACATCCCCGGTTTCCGATGTAAGGCTCGATGATTCATTAGTTGCGTATAACACCCAGTGCACCATGCAATACGTGCCCTCCTTACTACCCATCACCAGTCTATCCCATTCCCCCACCCCCTCCCCTCTGAAGCCCTCAGTTTGTTTCTCATAGTCCATAGTCTCTCATGCTTCACTCCCCCTGCAGAAGGCTTTTCTGTATAGAATTACAGAGATGTTGATTTCCGACTGAGGTAGCCGTTAATAGCTTTACTTACTCACTTCTAACGGTAAATCAAATACAATTTTTCAAAGTGCTTTTGAAAATATAAACTGCATACGGGCGTCTCACTCAGTGCCATTCATCACATTATCTGAGGAGCCCGTGGACACTGTATGTTGCCCATTCCCCTGCGGAGTTCCTAATCTGTTGGATTTGGCCGTAGGACCCAGAAATCTTCATTTTCACCAGCGCCGCGAGATATTAAGAGACAGATGCTAAGTCACGTTGAGAAATGACTTCGGCATTTCCCATTCTTTTTGGTCGCCAGTCCCTTTAAACATTCATCCTGTGCCTGGGAATTCCCTATTGTGTGAGTCAGTGCCTCCCGGACTTGCTCCTTCAGCCCTTCCGTGCAGGCAGAAACATGCTTTTTCGGCCTCTTTGGCAGCTAGGGCACAGGGGATGTGCACTAGACTCAACCAACCAGATGTGGTTGCATAAGACTGTATCAGGAAGAAATGCCGTCCAGAACCCGGACGGCTTCAGGCTTAGAGACAGCATTCCTACTGGTAGAGGCCAGAACTCAGAATCAAAAGGACAATTTACAGTGTCTACACTTTAGACTCCTTTTATTTTTATGTATTTCAAAAATTTTTATATTATCGTGGTAAGAACACTTAACATAAAACCTACCCTCTGAGTTTTTTAAGTGTGCAATACACTATTGGTGAGCACAGGTACGATATCATACAGATTTCTAGAACTTACCATCTTGCTTAACGGAAACTCGATGCCCTTTCATTAGAGGGCCATTGCAATGGTCACTGGAGTAGTCCTAGTGTTGGGCACTGTTCCTTGAGGCATTGCATCCAAGACTGTGGCTCTAGCCCGTTCAGAGAAGCTGTACACTGTTAAATATTTTACGATAAAGTCTGGGTCTACTTAAACTTACTGGAGGGGGTTTCTATTGTTTGCAACTGGAGAAGCCTGATTAACAAATGGTGGTATCAAGCACGTCACTCCTTGAGGTCCTTCTTCGTATCATTACTCCTAACAGATAGCAAAGTCTATATTTAATTGCTATAACGCTCTACTTTGGACTTGGTTTATGCCGGTTGCCCTATATTGGTAAATGTATAGGTATGTTTAGCTGCATAGATGTTAGTCCTCATGCTGATATTGGGGGGTATAAATTTCTAGAACATAGAGCTCTCATCTCTTCAGCTGGTTTGGAAAATCCCTGACCATTCCACCATATATAAGTAACCCATTTATTATTAAACAAACATCACTGTTTCAATTGGGTCTCAGTGTAACACAAGGATTCGGGAAACCCGATTAAATAGTGGATTAACAACAAACATCACTAGATATAACAAACTTCACAATAATACAAATAATTGCAATAGCACTGCAGAGGTCATTGTAAATGAAATTCGACTTTTAACGCAATGTGAGCCAGTCCTTTTATAGTGGCAAAGAAAGAAAGGGACAGAGGAATGCAGCAAACTAAAGCAGAAGGAAGCTTATTTGTTTACAAGTAACCAGATTAATCACAGGTCATTCAAGGGAAGTCTCCTTCGGAGTCTCTGTATTTAGGCAGAAGCTCCTGTTAGAGCATATGAATCATAGAGACCCTTCAGAGACTCAGTACAATGAACTTTCAAACGTTGCTAGTTTGGGGATACAGGGCAAGAATTGACTTCTCATGGTGTATTACAATACGGTGAAGGGAGTATTGCACAAGCTAAGGTGAGGGAATTTATTAAATAGTAAAATACAGGTAGGTTGAAAACAGGACTAAGAAATAAGCTTTTGCTTCTTCAAGTGACTATCTTTTCAATTATTGCTCTGAAGTCTTGCTTCTTTATTTTTTGCTATGTATTAGTGTACCCATATTTTTTACGTAGACGTCGTATGTCCAAGTAAAACAACATAAACACCTGGGGCATAAACACAACTTATAATTTTAAAACTCTAATAATCCACAGTGACAGGATAACAAAATAAACCAGAGTCAGTGCTGATTGCGAAGATGGTGTGCTGGTTATTAAAATATTGTCTGTTGAGTTTAAACCCATCCTGGGGCGCCTGGGTGGTGCAGTCATTAAGCATCTGGCTTCGGCTCAGGGCGTGATCCCAGGGTCCTGGGATCAAGCCCCGCATCAGGCTCTTCCGCTGGGAAACTGCTTATTTCTCTCCCACTCCCCCTGCTTGTGTTCCCTCTCTCGCTGGCTGTCTCTGTCAAATAAATAAATAAAATCTTAAAAAAAAAAAAAGTTTAAACCCATCCTTTTATAATCGCTGAGGCAGGTTTCTCCTTTGTGGGCAGTTTCTATGTGAGGCTCTGCCAGTTGGGGGCAGTAGAGAGAGGCTGTAAGGCTGGATGAGAGAGAAGAGACTGGCTCCTGTTTGTGTCTTTCCCTGGAGGGAAGTTTGTTCCTGTCGCAGTCATCGATGGCCGTTGGCAGCTCTTCCAGCACTCCTGGAACCAGCCTGATTGTGCCCCATCAGCAACATCAGACTATCCAACAGGGACTCTCCTCAAAAGCTGAGTTCCAGCCCCTGAGGACTCTCCTCAAAGTTCCTGAGACACAAGCACCAGCAAAGGTCTGAGTTTTGTCTCCACAGACCCTTCTTCCAAGCTTCTATGCTTTAGTAATTCTGTCCTCTTTTCTTTGACCCTCCAGTTCGAGGGGAGGGAGCTACAACAAAGCAGTTAGTTCCTTAGAGTTCCTTGTTCCCCTTTAGAACTCCCCAGTACCTGGCCAACAATCACTCACCCTAAATGTTCTCTTCTAAAAAGCTCGAGTGGTTGCTACTGTCTGAGCGGATCTTGATGACGCAGATGGGCTTCAGGCTTCCTCCATCCTCCGATAAAAGAATGATGGAATCAGTCACTAGCTTGAATATCAGGAAACATTTTCCTAAAAAAAATACTGGGATTAGAATAAAGCAAACATGTTTGATATTTTTAGTCAGTTTAAACTCCCACAAGTTTAAAGAAATCTGTTCCTAATGTATTATACTTTTCTCTTTGGAAAGTCTTAAGCCAAGAAATCGTAAAATTTTGGACTTAGAAGGAAGACTAAAGATCATCTAATTGAATTTCCTGATGTAAAAGAGAAATAAAATCCAGAAAGCTAAGGTTATTTGCTGAAATTCATACTGTTTGTTAGCAGTAAAGACAGGACTTGTGTAGAGATCTTTCAGCCATACCATTTACAGAACTCCAGAAAAATGTCTTGGTGGAAGGACTGACAAATAATAGTACCCTTGGGTCAATTTGAACAAATCTCTTGCTGAAGACAATCAAAAAAATCTGAAAAAAACTATTTTAAAAGTCTTCTTGAAGGTACCAAAAAGCTAACCAAAATAAGATTTAATCAAACCAAATCAAGAATAGAACAGAAGCCTCATGGGGCTAGGAGGACAAAAAATAGGTGTTCAAGGCACACCAAGTGTGGAAGGCTCTGGAAAACCCTTCGATCTTAGAAACCCAGAAAGGAGAAATACCAGAAGAAGAGTAAGTCAATCCTCACGTGGATTGTAGCTCAGCTTCAAATAATCTGGGTGGCACAGAAAATCTTCGTCCCTGAAATTGGATTGAGATGACCCAAGAGTACTAGTGTACCCAGATGCCTGGAAAAAGAAGAAATAAACTTACTGGAAGAAAAGATCTCACATAATTTTTATAGTTTTTCAAGTACAATGTCAAGTACAAAAATTAAAGATATCAAGGCACACAAAAAAGAGACGAGACAACATAAATGAAAACCACAAGAAAAAGTGGAACGCGGACATAAATGTAGAGGGGCTCCAGATGGTGCAATTACCAGAACTATTCTTTAAGGTAACTTTCTTTCTATGTTCAAGGGGGGAAAAAAGACCAAAAACTCAAAAACTTTAGAAAAAATTTGGAAAGTATGAAAGATGATAAAAAAGGTTTGAAAAGGAAGCAAGTAGAAATACTAGAACTGAAAAACATAAAGCCAAAATTATGAGCTCAATAAATGGGTATAAGAGCAGTTTAGACACAGATGAAGAAGGTATCAGTGAAGTGGAAAATAAACCAGAAGAAAATATTATACAAGGAAGAACAGAGAGTCAAATGGATAGAATATAGAAGTGAGGGTTAGAAAGAACATAATCTCAAATAGAAGATTGGAGGTGCAGGGAGCAATGGAAAACAATGAGCATGGTAAATATGGGGGCAAATCTAAAATAAAATTTGCTGTACAAAACAATATTGTTAATGTTTGGTACTCTTTAAAATATGTATAGAATTACAATTCTCCCTTCCTCTATAAGAGGGGGAGAAGGAAGAAGAAGACGAAGAAGGAGAAGGAGAAGGAGAAGAAGAAGAAGAAGAAGGAGAAGGAGAAGGAGAAGAAGAAGAAGAAGAAGAAGAAGAAGAAGAAGAAGAAGGGGAGGAGGATGGGGGAGGAAGAGGAGGAGGAGGGGAGGAGAGGGGGAGGAGGAGGAGAAGAAGAAAAAGAAGGAGAAGAAGGAGGAGGAGGAGAAGGAGGAGGGTGAGAGGGAGGGAGAGGAGGAAAAGAAGAAGAGGAAGAAGAAGGAGGAGAAGGAGAGGAAGGGGAAGGAGAAGAATGAGAAGAAGGAGGAGGAGGGGGAGGGGAGAGGTAGGAGGAGAAGGAGAAGAAGAAAAGGAGAAGGAGGAGAAGAAGAAGGAGGAGAAGGAGGAGAAGGAAAAGAAGGGGGAGAGAAGTAGGAGGAGGAGGAGAAGAGGAAGAAAAGAAGGAGAAGAAGAAGGAGGAGAAGAAGAAGATGATGAAAAGGACACAGAAGAAGGAGGAGGACAGGGAGAGGAGGGGGAGGAAAGGGAGGGGAAGAAGTGTACCTGAAACATGGCTCAGCCAGACATTCCATCAGGTTCTGTCTTCCATACAAAGAGCTTACACCTTTCCTTTTTCATCTTGCAGTCCATCTTCAGCAGAGTTTGAAACTGGGTTTCATAAAATTCAGAAAATACACAGAAAGGCAAAGAGTAGGTAGAGATGCAGATCTTTCCTTGTTCCTTGAGAATCATAAAACGACTGGTTATTATGAAGTGCTTACTATATTCCAGGGACTGTTGGGCTTCACAAATATTAACTCATCTAAGTCTCATAACACACAGACTGTTTCCGTGGTCTGTTATATAGATGAAGAAACTGAGGCACATAGAGTTAGGAAATCACCAAAGGGGCTCTGTGAGAGTGACAGGTGAGGGCTAGAATTTGAGGCACCTTACACGGGTTTTTCTCACAAATCCCCTTCCAGCCACACACTGGTGCCCCCTGCCCTCAGCCCCCTGCCACACACACACACAATTCCTCACCTCAGGCTGGATATCCCCACTGTGTCTGCTAAAGAAAGATTCTCATGTGGGTTTTTAGCTGCCATGGATTCTGATCACATGGGTTTTGACATCGGGAAACTGTCGATTGCTAACATTGGGTAGTGGAGTGTTGCCCTCATTTATTTGGTTGATGGTTGTCAGGGTAAGGGCAGAGAAGTGAATCCTAAGGCCTCTGAGAGAAGTCATGGTGCTCAGAGTGTCACTCCTCTTCTGTTAGGTGCCGTGAGACCTCGGCCGCAGAGTGGAGCCATTGTGTTCTTCTCTCAGAGGGAAATCAAGTTCCATTTGTTTTTGTAGTAGAGGATGAAGTGTGCTCATTTTTACGAACTACATAGGCTACTCCCTGGAGTTAATTCTGTGGGCCCGTCCTTGGAGAAGACCTGGGCTACTCATGTGTTCTTTCCTCTATTTTGCACGCGAGTGTCTAGAGAACAACATGCACGATTTGGTGTGATATTTGGAGCCATTTAGTCCCACATGTGATAACTGTTTATATTTGAATTGAATTGAACATTATTGAATATTAGATGAAAGGAGGAAAGAATAGGATATAAATGGTGACCATCTGGTGGGAGCCCCTTTCCTGTTTCCATCCTTTAATTTGTTTGCTTATTGTGTATGTGGTTTTGCTTGAAGATACACAGTTGCTCCATTGTGCCCCTCGCCACTCAAGAACTTCCTGATTCTTCCCTGAGGAAGGTTCTGTTTTGCTTGGAGAGGGACTCACCCTTCACAGGGTGTGGCGGACCCCTCGGTCTCAGTGTTCTCGCAAAATATGAGGCCTCAAAGAGATAGGTAAAGTTTTTATTTTTATTTTTTTAAACATTGAAATTATTTATTAGAGAGAGAGAAAGAGACGGTGCGCACAAGTAGAGGGGAGGGGCAGAGGCAGAGGGACAAGCAGATTCCCTGCTGAGCAGGGAGCCTGATGTGGGACTCGATCCCAGGACCCTTGGATCAGGACCTGAGCCAAAGGCAGACGCTTACCAACTGAGCCACCCAGGCTCCCCTGATAGGTGAAGTTTTTAGACTGAGGGCCACTGATGAAAAATTTGTATTTATTAGATATCTTAAAATGCATTTTATTGTGAATGAACGTCTAGAAAGCCCTTTCCCCAGATAGCTGCATGATTATTCCACTCAATTATGTCTTTCCCAAAGGCACCTTCTCTGTGAGGCCCGCCCCAACCATCATATTTAAAACTGTAAGCCTTCTTCTGCCTCTAGAATTCTCTACATCTCACTCTGTTTTTGTTTTCTTCTTAAACCTATTATTGTATGTCATACGAAGTGTCATAATTGACTATTTGTTTATTCCCCTCTCCTGCCTCCATGTGGGAAACATTTTTGTTTTGTTCACTTTTGTATCCTCACAGTACAGAACAGTGCCCAGAACTCAGCAGACGTTCAATAACCTTTTGTTGAATGGAAGACCGTATACCGTTCAGAAACCGACTCAATGTTATTCTCGTGACACCTGCATATACACACATATTTTGAAATACAAGGATTTTTATACCCTAACATAATCTGTGCTTTCTGCACATAGTTTTTTTTGGTTTGGTTTGGTTCTTTGGTTTTGTTTTGTTTTGTTTGTTTTTTGGTCTTTTGAGAACACTGAAATACTAAGGATTATACTCCTAGCTACTGAGCGTCATCGAGAATCATCTCACCTTCTTGGAGCAAGTTGACCCCTCATGGTGAGGAGCCGCAGGTGAAGCATACTCACTGTCCCTTGATCTTTCATCCAACAACCTGTTTTTGCCTCCTTGACATGTGAAGTCCTTGACCTCTTACCTTCTTGACCAAGGCACCATTTTAGAGAGACCCAGAGAAGCTAGGTGTGGTGGGGGAGGGGCACGACCAGCTCTCAGTCTAGAAGATGCGACCAGAGCTGAACCTGAAGGTGGCTCGGGAAGCAGAAAGGACTGGGATTATGCCGGAGACTCTGCGTGACACTGGACTTGGCTCGAGATGCCCTCCAGAAAAGTCTGAGCGCAGTTCGAGCAGAGGCTTTGAGGATCCGCTTCTATATTCACGTATCAGTCTCGATAAGGCAGTTCACAGTTTGACAAAAGTCCTTCCTCCCCCAGAGAGGAGCGCTGGGCTTGAACAGCCAAGTTCAGCAGTGTGAGCCTCCCAGAGCGACCAGTGTCTGAAACACAAAGAGATGACAGCAATGAAACACGAGGCTCTCTTTTGGGAAAGAGCCAGAGAGCAAAAGGACAATTTTAGAACCAGTCACCTATCTGCTGGACCCAGTTTTGACCCAACAAACACATCAGCCCTTCACTGGTTGCCCTACCTTTCCCTTCCAAGCTCCACAGAGTGGGGACAGAAATGAGCCCTCCCTCCAGCAGACGCCCTCCAGTTTCAAACGAAGCTCATGAGGAAACACCGCTCCTCGCCCATCTAAATATTTTCTCACTAATCCTAGAAACTGCACATCAAGTCCAAATGTGGCAAATAGATTTATTCCCACCGCTGTCGGTGCCCTGCATGCCTGGGGCCCCATCCTCAAAACATCCTTGCAGGCAGGCGGTCCAAGCAGGGCTACCTGGAGACGCGGGGGCATGCACTTTGTCTGGGGCTTACGGTTCAATAAGCAGAAGGGATTCACTGACCTAAGAAAGTGGCACAAATCCGACAGGGGTGCAATCAGTATGGATATTTTTGGCCCTTCTTCATGCTTCAGCAAATGCTCCGGATGCCCGTTATCTTCCTCTTTGTTCGCCCTCATTGTGCCGACAACCCCACAATAGAAACTACATACCCTTCAGATCCGATCACAGTTTAATAAGCCCACCCTCCCCTGCTGGACCCTAGGAAAGCGTATACACTGGAACAGAAAGGCCTGTCTGATAAGCTCTGTGATAGAAGAAGGGAGTAAAAAAAAAAAAAAAAAAAAAAAAAAAAAAAAGCCAAGCCATTTTGCTTATTATCTACTTTTGCTTCTGTTTCTCCGGGCACCCTTGGGGCAATCTCAGTCGAAATCTGGCTTTAGAGTTACTTAAACCAGGCTCCATTTCCTCCTGGTGACACATTCCTGAGGGCCCTGTGGCAGTCAAACACTGGAGGGGCTGTGGCATGTCTCACCTGAGCCAGAGGACTTCAGTGGCCAAAGATTTACTCCGAATCAGATCTTCACATTTGTTCCTTCTCTTTCTCCCTCTTTCCTTTACGGCTTTCTGCTTCTAGGCACAGAGAGGGAGAGAAAGAGAAAAAAGTAGTTTAGGAATATTGTAAAATATAATTTAACTTCATAGTGAACGGTTGTTTCTCCCTGTCCCACTTTCTTTTGCATTATTTCTGTCCTTCCTTCGGCGGGTTTGTTGCTACATGGGTCTATTGCCCCCAAGCACAGCGGATGTTCCGTGCTCTTGGAAGTGTCCGTTCTTGACATAACCCTGACCTATAGCTCCTGAATACTGGTCCACGCTCCTCACCTGCAGAGCCCTTTGAAGCTCTCCTTGGCATAGATCACATCCTTCCTCATAACTTGTGATTCTGGACACTTGCCTCATCTCCTCTTCTAAATTATAAACCCCTTGACAGTAGGAATAGGATTTTCTTTATCTAGGAGTCTCCCAAGTACCTGGCACCAGGTAAAACGCCTTGCTCAATAAATGGTTTTATTGAATGACTGAATCTACGCTGAGAGATGATCTACCCACTTCTTTTCTTTCTTCCTTTTTTATTTATTCTTTCTGTTGTTCCTAGCACTCTCCACAGAGAGGAACAGGTCATGAGATCTGTGGTAGTTAAATATAAATGTATCAGCACCTCTGGGTAAATATTACTGGTCCTGGGTATGGTACCTGGTACGTTCGTCACTACGATGGTCAGTGCTGACCTTGATGAGAGTAGCACGTGGAGGCTTATGGGGCATCAGAGCTGGTTCGAATCCTGGCTCTCTGACTTGCTATCTACATGGCCTACACGGTGAAGGCTCCTCTCTAAACTCAGTTTTTGTTCATTGGTAAAATGAGAATAGTAATACTTACCCATAGGCGTGAAGTTTAGCCTGGTGTACGTAAAGACATAGCATGGTTCCTGGCACCAACTATGCTCTTCATAGTTCAAATATATTTTTAGTTTACCTATTTTGCTCTCTCTTTCCCCATGACCATGGGCAATTACAGCACTGCCAAAATGCCAGGGGAAAAAAAAGAGCAAAGGTAAAGTTGTACAAAACTTTTTCTTGCCTTCATTTGGCCACAGGCATCCAGGTTCTGTTAATAGAAAGAAGATGTGGACTTATCCAAAAATTAGGCTTGAGGTTGCATTTCCTAATTTCCAGATAGAGTCATATGTTGGGGGCTTTTCAGCCACCAGACGTTATTCAAAAGTAGTAAGTATTTTGAGGGCCTTCAAAGAAGAAAGCAGATATAGCCCCTAGTTTTGAGGAGCTGATAACATGTTGCCAAAATGCCTTCTTACTTCCTGAGAAATTATGATCCAGCTCGTGCACCTGGCTCAATGGCTCCTTCCCTTCTGCTGGTTTCATGATCATAGATCAGGGCTGGGGCCAGGGCTCCGTCCATTTCCCTTGAAGAGACTTCCCATGGATGTTCAGACCACTGGGTTTACATCATGCAGGTTAAGGGAAGGGCCCAGAATCCCTCCCCATCTCCCACCAGAGAGCAAGAAGCTGATCCATCCATGGCACAGCAAGGGAGAATAAAAAAGAAAGAGAAAAGAACAGAAAAAAGGAATAAAGGGATAACAAATGCAATTTCTTTGTTTGACCATCTATTAAGCACCTACTATGTGGTGGAATCTTCTCGGGGGAACACCCAGGGAGGTTAAAAAAAAAAAAATGAGGAGAGCTTGGCATCAAAGAAAGCCAAGGAAAGAAAGACTTCTAAGAAGAAGGACTGTTAATTATGTTAAATGCCAATGAGAACACAAGTCAGATACAAACTAAAGTGGCCATTGGATTTTATGGTAAGACGGACATCATTATCTCTGGGGAGAAGAGTTTCAATGGTATAGTGGGAGCAGAGCAGAGACAAAACTACGATAGGAAGAGAAACAGGTGGAAGATGAGGACATGGAGACATTTGGTTCAGACAACTCTAAGA
The DNA here is from genome assembly GCF_023065955.2 of Ursus arctos. NCBI lineage: Eukaryota > Metazoa > Chordata > Mammalia > Carnivora > Ursidae > Ursus > Ursus arctos. Next base: position 9,324,313 of record NW_026622986.1, read on the forward strand.
ATCTTTTTTTTTTTTTAAAGATTTTATTTATTTATTCGACAGAGATAGAGACAGCCAGCGAGAGAGGGAACACAAGCAGGGGGAGTGGGAGAAGAAGAAGCAGGCTCATAGTGGAGGAGCCTGATGTGGGGCTCGATCCCATAACGCCGGGATCACACCCTGAGCCGAAGGCAGACGCTTAACCGTTGTGCCACCCAGGCGCCCCTAAGAATCTTGACAGAGAAGAAAACCAGGGTCAAAAAGCTGTGGCCGGAAGGAAACATGGGGTCAAACGATGGGCTTGTATGTTGCTCTTCAGGTGGGAGACATCAGAACATGTATAAATGTGAATGAGAAAGTGCCATGTGAATGGGCGATATTGCAAATATAGGAGGAGGAAGGATGGTTTGAGGCTCCTACGAGTGGGGAGGGGGTGGAATCTTGAGCAGCTAGGGTGGGGATGGCCATGGTCAAGAGGAAGGACTTACATCTTATGGAAACTTGAAAGAAGGAACAAGAACAGGCAGAGTGTGGAGAAATTTACAGATCATAGAGAGGAGGTGGGTTAGAATTTGAGGGAGTTCCTACCCAGTGGCTTTTGTTCTCATCATGGTGAGGATCGAGTCCATTAGTTGAGAGGGTTGGGAGAAGTGGTGAACAGGGACTTAAGAAGAGAGGAAAGCTTTCTTGGGAGGAGAATGGCAGGGAGCTAGCTGGAGAAACGCAGAAAGGCTGCAAGACCAAACTGATGTTGGAGGCCAAGAAAACGGAGTCACCTGACTCTCTCTAGCAGCATTCGACAGGGCAGGGGCAAGATTTATCCAGCAGCAAAGTTATGGGATTTGAGAAGACGAACGGATCGATTAGGGGTCGGCATTTTATTGAGTGAATCTGACCTAAGTACAAGAGCAATAATTGACATTTTGCAAAATAGCAGGCCCAGAACAGCAGAGAGAGAGCAAGAAGAGGAAAGCAAAGGGAAGAGAAAGTTTTCACGACGGCCTGCATCTTTGTTCCATGATAACCGGACCACCTTGCCTCCCAGAGGTAAAAAGTTTTCTGGAAAATCTGAATGGCAAGCAGGACAGCTGCTTAGATTTCCTACCCATCTCTTCCAACCATCCCCGCAAACTGCCCACCAGGGTCACGGCACTGACGGTAGGAGACTGTGCCAACCACCAGTCTAGATTCACAAACGCAGGGAGGTAAATCTTGTGAACTCCCTGGGCCCCTTCAGTACCAGGTTTGGACCATAAGTAACACAGTCTCACTCTCAGGCTAAACCCCCCACGGCACCAAACAAACCCACAGAGTGACCTGTTGCTGGGATGTTTTTCCATCAAAAGCACATTTTCACTCAAACTACTCAACGTCACGGAAGCTTCCTATTTTTTTTCTTTTGCCAAAGTGTCAGAGACAAGTTCTTGAGTCTGAAGAGAACAGCCATTCCAACCTTTAGGAAGACTTTCTCGACTGAGGAAAAGCAGAGGAAAATCGCACAGGCTGAAAGAAAACCAAGGACAAGAAAGAGAAAGGCAGGAGGAGGCGGCAAGAGTTATTTAGGGCCAAGCAGGTAGCACATAAAGATTGTCCCCGACTCTGATAATTTAGTGCTTGTGTGACGTGTGGCTGAGGCCCCCCAGGCCGGGGACTGCACTCCAGCTTCGGTGTTGGATCTCCGTCAGTAACGGGATGCCAGCAGCCCCTACTTCAAAGCCTTAACTGATACAGATAATCTCCTGAAAGGCCCCCCGAATCTCAAGTGATCTCTTAGACTGAAGTATGGAGGACACACAGACAACGGAATAGATGATAGAAGAGGTACGGCTTGTTTGATATTTGCTCTTTGGATTCTTTCAAATGCCCTCGTTTTCAGTTTCCAAAGGGGCAGTCTGTAGCTTCCACCCCGTTAACACCGAAGATTAGCATTGCCAGATTACGGGGAGGACCCCAGGGCATCCATAAATTTTATCTTTCCTTTTTTTTATCCCGACTGTCTGTAAAAACACTGGCAGTCCGGATTCAGTGACAAATATGGTGCAAGGTAACAGTATCCAGCCTGCCGTGGAGACAGGGTTTTCCTGACAAATCCATCGCCGCTCGGAGATTATACTCGGATTCTTTTGAGGTTTAATCTCTCCTCTGAAACAGTTGTGCACTCAAGGAGGGGGAGGAAGGTGGGAGGAAAGGCCACAGGCTATGAGAAACATGTTATAAAACAGCATGAACATTAGTTTCTTGTGTCCAATTATGCTTTGAGTTGAAAGCATATAATTTTCAAGGCATGTTGTACCAGGAAACGTATCTGGAGTATTTTATGTTGGACGACCTCACACTCTGGAAGCAAAACAGCAGGGCAAGGTCACTCCTTATGACCTGGTCTTTTGTTATCCCCAGACGGTGAAAAAAAGAGTCACATTTCAGTGCTCTAAGAAAACACCTGAGATTCAAAGGTTAGAGGCAATCTGCTTAAATTAAGCCGCTTAAAGAAAGGGATAAATACTTGATACTCTCTTAATAGACATACAATTTACTGTAAAGCAGTCTTCAAAATTAGACTACCAAGAAAACCAGGCACAACATTACAGTCTCTTCCGAGGACGCAATGTGTCTCTTTCGGGACAGGGACCACAGCTATATTTCCAGACAGCACGGGGCCCAGTCATGTGTGGTTGACCAGTTGACTGATGTGAGCATGATGGCGGGTGATTGAAATGCTCCCAGGTAACAAAGATGCACACAGGTGTCCTAGATAGAAGTCTTTGCTTTACCCAGAGAAGATGGAAGCTAGAGTCAGAACCACAGTGTCCAGTGTTCCCAGCGTGACTTGACTTGGTGACTTGACTGTAGGACCTCGCTAGTGTGGCAGAGATTGCCGTCACTTGCCCCATCTTCCTCCCGGACCCACAGTTGGACTGCTCTTCCCAATCTCTTTGCATATCGGCAGGCCCCATGGCTTGTTCTCAGCAACGGAAAGTGAAGAGAAGGGATGTGGGTCACTTCTGGACTGAGGCAGCTTAAAAGGAAGCACATCTTCTCCGCTGTCTTCCCTTCTACAACTGAGCGCCACGGAGCTGAGGCCCGGGCACAGCAGGAATCATATGAGAAGCATGAACGACCATATGGAGAAGAACCCCACTGACGTGCACTGGACCGTGTTCTGAGCAAAACATATAGCATTTACTACGTGGGGCCTTCGAGATGCGGGGAATTGGTTACAGCAGTTTACCCTGACGAATACAGATAGTAAGAGTCAGAGCTGTCACCTGGAGCCAGCTCTGCTTAACTCTAAATCTGGGTTTGCCGAAGTGGTACATTAAAAATACAAATGTAGGCACCTGGGTGGCTCAGCCGGTTAAGCATCTGCCTTCGGCTCAAGTCATGATCCCAGGATCCTGGGATGGAGCCCCTCACTGGGCTCCCTGCACAGCGGGGAGTCTGCTTCTCTCTCTGACTCTGCCCCTCCCCGCTGCTCATGCGCTCTCTCTCTCTTGCTCTCTCTCAAATAAATAAATTTTAAAAATAAAATAAAATAATACAAAGGTAGAAACTCAATCAACCAGAACCCCTCCAACCACCTTCCCCGCACTCTTTCTTTGAGCCGGGAACCGCTTGTCCTTGCTCCTATTGCTCCCCATATGTGTATTTTCTCTAGCAATTGCCACATGATAAGCGTAGAATGGATATTTTATCCATCTCTCAAGCCATAGAGGCATTGTACATCTAGCAATCAGTAGTCCCTCGATAAAGATTTATTTATCCAAACAAAACAAAAAAGAATCTTCTTGTCCCTTGCATTTCCTGCCTCCTGAGGTGACACAAACAAAGTCAACCAAAATCAGACCAAACAAAAGACAAAAGAAAACGTAAAAAAGAAAGAAAACAAAACACTCTGTGTTCAATTCCACGGTATTGAAAGTGTCAGTAAAATGCATTTGGCTGTAAGCGTACCTTGTGACGTGCAGTTAAATGTTTCTGGGGGCTCAGGATATTCCCAAGCCCAGCTCTGGCCCAGCTACAGACTCTGGGGTCACCTGGCAGTGATGTGGAACGTACCGGTAGGTGCCCAGGCCCCACCCGAGTTAGAACCTCTCAAGAATGAATGACTTGAATGAGCACCAAGGCCATGTAGAAGCCTGGTGCAGGCTATTGCTGGACACGTAGAAGGAGGAGGAAGCGTGTTCCATTTGCTTTGACTCAAAGGCAGAACTTAAAGACCTGGTCACAGAACCAAGAGGAGCAGTGAGCAGTGTGTCCTCTCCCCAGCAGCTGCCCTTGGGGAAGGGCCCAATGTGTCAACTCAGGCCCCTGAGAGTCCCATCTCCTTCTCTGGCATCGAGAACTAAACACTAGCCCACAACATGCCTCCCTGCCATCCTGTAAGACACCTGGCTCACTTCTGGCTTTGTCTAAGCATTCTGGGACCACGGATAAAGTGGCATGGTGGGCGGGCACACTCCTAACAGCAGTGTGACCTGTGTGATAGGTACACTGTGGCTTGAGCCGCCTTTCATATCCATCGCAGATCATCACCGGGTAGGATGTGAGAAGACAGTTGTTCTTTCTGCTGAACACAGTAGAAGGCAGCACAGGCCTCTACCGGGCCCTGGTGCACAGCAGTTATGGCTTTGGGTTTAAGTTGAGAAAAGAATAAGAAAAGCTTGGGACTGATTGCTCAATCGCCATGTGCTCTCCTAACAGCAATATCGGAAATGAAAAACAATTGTTTTTTTCTATTTTCTTCCTTCTCTTTTCTATTTCTTCCTTCGTCTTTTCCCTTGTCCCTTCCCTGCCCCCCACCTCTCCCATTGACAAAGCCAGTCGGTACTCACCACGCTCTGAACACTGACAAGAGATCTGCTCCTCGGTGCGGTCCAGGGCATCACGTGGTTTCACGCACAACTAATGGCCATCACCTGGCTTGTTAGAACTAGCCTCCCCTTGCGTCTGTCCAGTAGACGTGTTGGAGCTGGAAGAGGTATTCAATTTGATATCAAATCTCACCATTTTTTCATTTAAGAAATATTCATTGATTGCCTAGTATGTGTCTGCGCTGTTAGGCAGTAGAGATATGTAAAATTAGCCTTCCTGGAATTTGCATTCTGTAAGTGAGACAGATGGTAAATAAATAAATAAATAAATATAATTTCAGCTAGTCATTTAGGGTTTCGGATGCTGCTCTTGACCCAGTCCCGTTCCCTTTCTGGCAGCTTCTCAGGCTAAAGGAGTTGGTCCTGAGTTGTTGCGGATAATTCATTTGAGAATAGGTTGTGTGTTCAAAGAAATGGTCAGGCAGAGGGAGAAAAAGAGAGATGTTTTCTGATGCATCATAAACAGGTTGTCCAATTCTGATTTCCTTTGACCTTCCCTTCCTTGCCACTGGTCCTGTGGGAGGCTCCAACACACCAGACTCCACACTTGCCCGTCGTCCTGCAGCCTATGAAATATTTACACTGACTTTTCAAATATATACATCATTTACTTCAGATTCTATAAAATATTTACATGTCATGCTAAATATACGCAATATTTATCTTGCACCGTGTTTTTCCTGCTATAGGTCAGGGAGACTGTTTGGATTGTTCCCAAAATCGTAAGGAAGGATGGTGTCAAGGGAGAGTCAAGGGTGGGCACATCAGGAGATGGAAGTGATGTCTCTCCACAGTCCAGGGAAGGTGCTCTTCAGGGAGAAGCAGAACACCGAAGACGTATCCAGGAGAAAAGTGCATAGCTGGTGTCCTCCATAGTTTTCCCTACTGTTGTGGACTGAATTGTGTCCCCCACCAAAATTCATTTGTGGAAGCACCCACCCCTACCTCAGAATATGACTGTATTTGAAGATAGAGCCTTTAAAGAGGCAATTGAGTTAAAATGAGGCCATTAGGGTGGGCCCTCATCCAATCTAACCGGGATCTTTAGAAGAAGAGATTAGGGCACACAGAAAAACACCAGGGGCACAGGCACACAAAGCGAAGACCATGAGAGGACACAGCAAGGTGGCCATCTGCAAGGCAAGGAGAGAAGAAGAAACCATCGCTGCTGACACCTTGATCTTGGACTTCTGGCCTCCAGCACCATGAGCCAATAAATTTCTGTTGTTTAAGCCACCCACATATTTTGTCATGGCAGTGCTAGCAAACTGATAACATGTACTTCTAGCTCTTGGTTCAAAATAAGCACCTAGACCAAAGCCTCTCTGAGTTCAAACTGACAAAAACTCTTGCCCACTTCTGGGGCGCCTGGGTGGCACAGCGGTTAAGCGTCTGCCTTCGGCTCAGGGCGTGATCCCGGCGTTATGGGATCGAGCCCCACATCAGGCTCCTATGCTATGGGCCTGCTTCTTCCTCTCCCACTCCCCCTGCTTGTGTTCCCTCTCTCGCTGGCTGTCTCTATCTCTGTCAAATAAATAAATAAATAAAATCTTTAAAAAAAAAACAAAACAAAACTCTTGTCCACTTCTGATGTTGGAATCACCTCGTAAGCTGGAAGTCAACTGGGTTCGTTCAATCAAGTAACAAGACAAGGAGCTCAGGGGCACCTTGAATAGTGCCTTTACGGTCTGCAAAACATATTAGAAAATCTTGGCCGTTCTTCCCAGGTGTCCAGCCAAATCAGTATGCTGCTCCTTCTGGGGAGGGCCCACCCACATCTGTTGCCCACCTTGCACAACAGGTGAAGTCCAACCACGGCAGCTATGAAGTCTGCTTTGTTTGAATGACATTCTAACACTGCAATGCGAACCCTGCACAAAACTACCGGTCAATCTGATCTTGCATCTTCTTTTCTGCTTTCTGAGGACCCTCAGTCTGCTAGGCCACACTGTGTCTAAGCTTTTGTTCATTGCACTTGTACATTTCACTACTTGCCCATTGGAACGTTGATGGTTGCTTTCCAGGTTGCTTCAGCCATTTTACCCTCTGCATATGTCCCCTCCTCAGGTGCGAGGTCTGCTCTTACTCCAAGCCTATTGACTTCCCAGGGTCCAGGAATGTGATCTCAGCTTCATAACTATTTCATGACCAATGGAATGATGATAGCCAACGGACACTGTCCAGTCAGAGCACAAATGTGCTACTTTTTCAGAATCAGTTATGCACCAGGCTTCAGAACCTCCTTCCATGATGTCTGGATGAGCACGAAGCCCTTACCTCCTGGGGGTTGTTGCTTTAATTGCCTTCTGCTGCATCTGAGATGATGACAGGAAACGCTGATGGAAGCCCATGTTGGTGAACACAAGTCAGGATCTCTATGGTTTTAATAACGTAAGTAATAGTTGTAGCCAGTTTTTTCCTGTAAAGATATGTGCCCACAGTCTTGGCACAGGCAAAGAGAGCCGCGTCAGCCTCCCTGCCCTCTGGGTTTACTTTCTGTGTCAAGCCCACTCATACATCTAACCTATAGTCCTTGATTTTCCATCATACACCTGGCGCTGTGCTTCTGGGATGTGGCAGGAGCCCCACAGATGTTTCCCTGACCTACCCCCAACAGGGCAGGTACTGGGCAGGCCTACCCCAAAGTCAAGGGTAGAGGCTCCTTCCCTTTTGTCCCTTTTCTTTTTTATTTATTGCATATCTGGCCTTTCTGTTACCAATCTGTAAGCTCCTCTGTGGAAGATAAAGACTCTGCTAGTTGTCTCCCTATCTGGCAAAAATAACTGTCCTAGAAATCAGATAATCCACCTGTTGTATTAATGACCGAATCTTGGCATTTTTCTCCACTTTTAAAAAATCGGGATGGAAGCTTGGGAAGTTGGCAACTTCTTCTTTTCCAGAGAATTCAGGCCAGCCTCACACAGACAACCCATTCGTGGTAGGCCGGCTACATGGTGCTTGCCCAACCCAGGGCAGCCGAGCGTGAGACGTGGAGAGGCCTATGTGATCCTTCACTGGCTCTCCCTTCGTGAGCTCCGCCCTGCAGGTAACCCAGGACCCTCCCTCCCAGCCACTTAGCCAGGTACTCACTGGGCCAGGTAGGCGTTATGTTGAGGTGTTACTACATGTCTCTGGGAATCGGGCTCTGGATGGAAAACTCCGAAAGACTAAAACACTAAAGACTAAGCAAAACAAATCTTAAGAGAATAAATGGGTGACTGCCAGAGGTGGTGACAAAGTAGAAGGATGTATCTGGGTGCAGCCAGTCCTGCCAGCCAGCCCGCGCCCCACTGGTGCCCCGGTCCGGGGAAGGCCTTCATCAATGCGTTGATTGGAAAGCAGAACCTGATTCCTCCCCTGGCTCTGGACTCCTGCCAAGGCCCTCTGATCTGCTGAAGAATGGCCCCATTAATGGGTTACAGAGGCTGTCTGCCTTCGGCGTGGGGGCGGGCGGGGTGGTGTCTGAGGCTTTCAGATTGGGGCTGGGATTGGAGAGAGGGAAGAACAAAAAACAGCAGATGCTGTCAAAATAGTTTATTGGCTTGATTCATTAGGTTCAGCAGCTGCCCCAAAGAAAACAGATTCCTAGAGAACTACTAGCCAGACAGCATTGCTCTTTCAAGGGAGCCTGATGGAGAGCAAAGATAACGCTTTGCTTTTAAGGTATCATGCTTACCTTAACTGGATTCCTTTTAAAGACAGGCCTGTGTGTGCGTGTGTGTGTGTGTGTGTGTGTGTGAGAGAGAGAGAGAGAGAGAGAGAGAGAGAGAGAGAGAAGTGGGAAGGAGACAGGGATGCGACAATACTGGGAACGCGGGTGTATAATACCCAGCTGGTGTGTGTTCCTCTTTTCCCAAAGTAATACCACCAAAACCTGGGCTAGGGGTTGTGATTAAACAGAGCTTTTCTGTGTCAGTCTCATCCAAGCTCAGCTATTTAATTCCAGAGATAAGGGTCGGGAGCACACAGCACAAAGCTTCTGGAAACAGCCCAGACCTCACCCCTCCCCAGCTGCTCCCACCCCAGCCTGGGGTTATTGGGCTGTAGCATTCTAATTGCAGAGTGAAAAGGGTTTAAATGTCCACTTAGGGGATGAGATCCCAACTAAATCAGCTGCTTAAGTGTTTTAACTGTTTAAATCCTTGTGGGTTTGTTTGTTGTTGTTGTTTTTTAACTGAGCTGAATAAAGAAGAATGTATAAAACGTAATGTATTGTTTAGAAACTCTATAGTAACTCCTTTGTAACCACAAGCCAGGTCAAGACAGACAACTTGGCCAGCTTCTGGAAAGCTTATCTCACAACCCTCCCCACCCCCAGGAGACACTCTGCCCCCTCGTGGTCTTATTGCTCCCCCCTACCCTGAGGGCACCTTCTGACTGCGGGGGCATTCTGAAGTGGTACATAGTACGGTGGGGCCGTGTTTGAAGATTCTTATTGGTGCAAAGGTCAACATTTTAAATTTGAATTATATATTTTATTTATGTATACGAGCGGGAAATTGCACCTCAAAACAGTGATTTTACAGATAACGGGCTAAAGAAGTTTTTCTTTAAATGCATGCTAATTTAAAGGAAAACGTGAAGATAGCAAGTCCATGGAGCACACGAATGTGGCAAAAATCACAAAGGTAGCCCACAATGGCTGCCATTCCGAAGCCCCACTTTAAGACACTTGCGCAAGAGCCGTCAGGGCTAGAAAACACTTGCAAGTCATCTAACCCAGTGTTCCCCAAACTTTCCTGATCAGATGTGCTTATTGTCTGCAGGCTACACCCCAGCCCTCTGAACCCAAACCTCTAGGAGAGAGGCCAGAGGTCTGAATACCTGCAAGAATCTCAGGTGACTCATGGCCAGTAGAGATGAGGAGATTTGGGTTTAAATGCGTTCCCACATCCTCAGAACAGATCCTGACACGTATTTACTGGGAGACAGCACCAAGTCTCTGAGTCTGGTATCTGGCCCAAGACCAGAACCAGGGTCTCCTGCTTCCCAGCCCAGGGTCTTTCTTTATGCCAGGTGAAGGGAGCCCCTGCCCCCACGCCTTGCCATATAAAAGTTAGGGCAGGAAGAGTTCGGGAGGGTATTTGTACATGAGGCTGAACAGAAGCAGGGACTGCAAGAGGAATGAACCAGGGATGGTGTGAAGGCCAGAGAGCACAGATGTGGAGCAGAGAGCAGGCAAGCTTCTACACTCTCTCCTTGACCATGGCAAAGGGAAGGTCTGTGGGGCTTTCCAAGGGCTCAGGCTTCTGGCTTCCTCTCTCTGTCTAACTGGAGCTCTCTTAGGACTCAGAGAGACAACCTTCTGCTTTTACAGCAAGAACAAGGTAGCAGATGCAATTAATCCATCAACAAATTTTCATTAAAATCCTACTATGTTCAGCGCAGAGTGCTAGGGATGGAAGGGTGAAAAGCAAAGAGCGTGGTCCCTTTCTCAAAGGGCTCACTGTGTATCTGGGCCCAAAATGATAAATTTGACACACAACAATCAGCTCCTGACTCGGGTGCCTCCTTCCCATGCTGTGATTGTAAAGCAAGATAAGTGCAGGCCACGGTGTCTGGGAAAGATTTCAGGGGGCGCTGAGTAAGATTTCAATAAGAGGGGATAGCTATCATCTTTATGAGTGATTGAGAGAGCCTGACTATAGCAGCCTGGGTTTCTGTCTTTGCCCTCCTGCCCACCTCCTAAAACACACACATACACACATACACACACACACACACACACACAGACACACACAGGAAGTTGAGTTAAAGTAAATATCAAGAGATGTCCTGCGAGGTAGAGGAAGTGATCAAAAGGTAGCCAGAAAAAGGCAGAAGTGGTAAAAGTGCAGCGGGGATTTGAAAACTGAGTGAAGGAGATTGTGTGTGTGTGTGTGTGTGTGTGTGTGTGTGTGTGTGTGTGTGTTCGTTTTCTTTAAAAGATATCAGCCATTTCTAGGTTACTCCGTTAAGAAAGGCACTATCACTTTGGAGCAGGTGCTCTCTGTCTCGGGAAGAATACTCCAAGTGTGGTGAGGGTACAGAGGCCAGGCCTCCATTCCCCCGGGAGATGGTAGTAACTGGAACTGTTTCATGGATTAGAAGAAGCTGCCCCTCCCAGGAAGCTGGGAAGAGGGTAGTAATTCCAATAAAAGCAGTTTCAATAGAATACTTAGGACAAAGAAACAGTCTTTCAAGAACTTTGGATCAGAAATGAAGAAGAAAGATAACGAAGACATAGAATTAAGAACGGTTTCTTCTTATTTGTTTAACAGAGGAATGACATGACTGAAGGAGCTGGGGCTCCCCTTGAGCAAGCATGAGAGAAACGTGAGGCTCAAAGGACATAGGTGGTCTCTTTGTGCCAAGCAAGACTCTGGGATCACATGGCTTCAATGGCTGTATGGGCTGAACTCCTTGGTGGTCTAGAGGCCAGCAGAGGCTGAGACCCTGAGTAGAGTCAGTGTTCGGGTCAAACTTCACCATATCATTCTTGGATCTACCTATTCCTGCTGCTGCAGGTTATCTCCCGACTCCCGTGGCTGAGTTGGGATTCGTGCCTGTGCTCTGACTGCACAAAGCCAGAACAACTGATCCAATTACTGAGAGAAGTTGATCTGCTTAGTGCCACTTAATATAACGTACTCCTGTTTATGTGGTAGGCGGTCTCTAAGCTGGCTCCAAATGATTCCTGGTACTCACACCCTTCATCAGCCCATCTCCTGGAGTAACTTCTTCTAACCATTAGAATACAGCACCCTGGATGGGCTATAACTTTTGTGATGAAGTCACCAAAGTCTGATTTTCCTCTTCCTAGAAGACTCTCTTGTTGGCTTTGATGAAGCAAGTTGACATGTTGGAAAGGCTTACATGGCAAAGAACTGAAGACAGCCCCTAGCCAACAACCAGCAAGGACCAAGGGTCTCAGTTCCCTCAACCCTCCAAGAACTAAACCCCACCAACAGCCAGGTCAGTGAATTTGGAAGCAGACCCTTTCTTAGTCGAGACTGCATAGGCGATCCCAGTTCCGACTGACGCCTTGACTGCAGTCATGTGAGAGACCCAGAGGCAGAAGACAACCGTGGTAAGCCATGCTTGGATGGCTGACCCACAGAAACTGTGACATCATAAATATCTGTTGCTTCTAGCCACTAGGGCTTGGGGTTATGTTTGTTCTACAACCATAGATTACTCGTAGAGTTAAGTATTTAAAGTGCATTCGTCATTCATCTGTAGGGCATTACACGGAAATTACTATATGTAAGCTTATAGTTGTAGTTTAACAATGTAAATGATTTGCACCCTCACGGGTTTGGACCCACAGTGTGCCGTCACAGAAAGCATTATATCCGGCTGCCAGCATCCACTCCTAACAACACTCTGATTTCCTTGGGGACCCAGGGCTTCTTCTCGCTCCCGCCTCCCATGTCAGTATGCTTCAGTATCTAGCAGTGGAGTCTCTCGTGACTTGACACTTTGAGAATGACAGAAGGAAAAAGAGAATCGTGGGAGGCCATTTATCATAGAGTTGTGACCTCCCAACCAGGCTATTTGGGTCATGAGATTGTTCTGCTGCCTACTTCTTGTCCCTCTGGAGTGCTTTTGGTTTCTTCATGCTCCCAATCCTGGTCCCCAGCACGTGCTAGATTGTGTAGTTAGAGAAAACCTGGGTAACTCATCAAACAGCTTGGTAGTGGGTTCAGCAGGACTCAACCAAAGGACCATCTTCCTGAATCAGAAAATTGTTGCTGCAACCTCTCAGAAGAAACCACTGCTGATACAATCTGCTGAAAATTGAAAAATGCAGTCAACCCAAAGCTTCTTTGGGCTAAAAAAAAAAAATCTCACACAACCACTTTGAGTAATCCTTTCCCTGAGTCGATTGGTGGTTTGAGTTGTTTTAGACCCAGCTCCCACCACATCTACAAGTGCTCCAGAAGATGTCCTCTAACACAGAAACAAGTAGACCTCAAAATGGGAAAATGTAGTTTATAGTTCAACCTGGGACATGCCAGGTGGCTGGTCTCCTTTAGGGATGACATTACACTCATACAGGCACTCTTTCAGTTTTCCATGGGATTCGTGCCCCTTATTCTGATATTTGAGTGAAAAGATGTTTGCTTCTCCTGCCCAAAGTCAAACTTTTCATGGCTTTTCTGCTGCTCACTCTCCTCTTCTTACTAGTACCAAAAACACTGACTGTTTTCAAGTTATGATTGACAGTCTGGATTGCTAGATGGGGAGTAAGGAAACTGATCTCCATAGTCAGACCTCTATTATTGATTACCTTTAAAGATTATTTTCAAAATAATTTCATCAGTCCATTTAGATTGGCATAATAAAGTTTTTGCCAATGAAAATGGCACTGGAAAATAGGTTTGCTGTAGAGGACCCAGCCAGAATCTCATATCCATACCCCAAAACAAACTCAGAAGGCAGAGAAGCCCACTCCTAGATGGACATGTTTCATAAACAGACATAGCCAATTTGAATCAAATTTTCCTTGTGGAATTTAAATGTCCATGGACTGAGTTTATAAGCACTGAATAGAGTTTTTGAAAGAAAGATGATTCTAGAATTGCATGGAATAATTTGGAAGCCAATTTCTTGTTTCAAAAAAAGAAAGGAGCCACAGGGATCATACTTGGGTTCCCCAAAACAGTCTGAATAGAAGAGTCTTGTACTTACCAATCTGAAATCTGGAAAGTTGGTGATCATGAAGGGTAGCAATCATGGATTTCAAGTGAGAGAAGCCAATACGCTGGTGTTTTTCACCAGCAGCGTTTAGCTGCCTAGGGACAGGTACAAAGTAGAAGAGCTACATTTAATTACGGTTGTGGTTTAGCCAAGGGAGTGGGGAAAACCAGCAAAGAATTCGATGTTCTCTCAAAGGGAGTGATCGATGATGGAATTGAAACTGGGTGAAAGAGCGTGTGGAGAGAAGAGGATGATAAGAGACAGGCCAAAGTAATGGGGTCAATGGATTATAGTTCCTGCTGGAGCTGAAAATTAGTTGGAGAGTGGGATGTTTGCAACTGAGATGAAGGAGGGTTTGTAGTGACAGGTAGGACATGATCAGAAGACAAGAACAGTTGGGAGAAGAGGGGGAGCAGGAGTGAAATGGAGAGCAAGGTCAGTAGAGAAGATGAAGACACGGAACTTCAGAGACGTCCCAGTGTTGGAAGAAATCATCCGTGGTAACTATTCAGACACATTATCAAAAACTTGGAAATAAGGTAAATGAGGGTGATGTGTCTCTTCAGTGTCATACTGGAGCATGTCTTATTAGCCTATCTGCAGATCATTTCATTATCTACGAGAAGGTTCTGTGTTTGACTTCGCTATTTATTATTTGATTAGAACCCAGACACTGTAAAGTTACACGTTAACTTGTAGATCTCTGTGCAGGAAAGAGATAACCCCAAAGATCATAATTTTTATGGCCCTGTAGGACATTAACCAGTTTTGTATCTAACCTCACAATCCTATTCTAACTTCTTCAACATTTTTTCAGAATATATGTAAATGGATAGATCGTCAAAGTGCTCTTGGAATCAGTTTTATCATCTTATCGATTTCATTAATGAATAAACGTTTTTAAACATGGGTTCGTTCCGCACTTTTATGAGAGTTGTGTGTTTCACTTTTTGAAAAATTATAATTGCAGGGATATGAAAATCAACAACAATTTTAATGGGAATGGTGATGGACCATGTTTGGAGAGAGGATCTTTAAAGAGATATATCTAATTAAAATGAGGTCATTAGCAGACACATGAAAAAATGTTCAAAATCATTAGCCATCAAGGAAATTCAAATCAAAACCACACTGGGATACCACCTTACACCAGTTAGAATGGCAAAAATAGACAAGGCAAGAAACAACAATTGTTGGAGAGGATGTGGAGAAAGGGGATCCCTCCTACATTGTTGGTGGGAATGCAAGTTGGTACTGCCACTCTGGAAAACAGTGTGGAGGTCCCTTAAAAAGTTAAAAATTGAGCTACCCTATGATCCAGCCATTGCACTACTGGGTGTTTACCCCAAAGATACAGACGTAGTAAAGAGAAGGGCCATATGCACCCCAATGTTCATAGCAGCAATGTCCACAATAGCTAAATCGTGGAAGGAGCCGAGATGCCCTGCAACAGATGACTGGATTAAGAAGTTGTGGTCCATATATACAATGGACTATTACTCAGCTATCAGAAAGAACGAGTTCTCAACATTTGCTACAACATGGACGGCACTGGAGGAGATAATGCTAAGTGAAATAAGTCAAGCAGAGAAAGACAACCATCATATGATTTCTCTCATCCATGGAACATAAGAACTAGGATAATCAGTAGGGGAAGAAAGGGATAAAGAAAGGAGGGGTAATCAGAAGGGGGAATGAAACACGAGAGACTATGGACTATGAGAAACAAACTGAGGGCCACAGAGGGGAGGGGGGTGGGGGAATGGGATAGGCCGGTGATGGGTAGTAAGGAGGGCACGTATTGCATGGTGCACTGGGTGTTATACACAACTAATGAATCATTGAGCCTTACATCGGAAACCGGGGATGCACTGTATGGTGACTAACATAATATAATAAAAAATCATTATAAATAAAAAAAAATAAAAAAATAATAAAATGAGGTCATTAGGATAGGTCCCAATCCAATATGACTGGAGTTCTTACACGAAGAGGACATTTAGACACCGACACATATACACAAACAACGAGAGGACCACGTGAAGACACGGGGAGAAGATGGCCATCTACAAGCCAAGGAGAGAAGCCTCAGAAGAAATCAACCCAACCTTGATCTGGGACTTGTGGCCTCCAGAACTGTAAGGAAATAAATTTCAGTTTTTTAAAGCTGCCCTGCCTGTGGCATTTGGTAATGGCCACCCTAGCAAACTAATACAGCCCCCTCTTTTTTCCTTCCTTGGTCAGGATAATCACTGTGAGGGTTTGATGAGGGTATTTCTTCCCATGGTGTAAGTATTTTATTGAATGAGCTGAATTTACTAGGTGCAGAAAGAAAAAAAAAAAGTGTTCTTTCCCACCTTTCTCCATTAAAGTTATCCTGAGGGCTAGTTCTTCACTGTCCCTGGATGAAATCTCAAGCAGATCTCATAGCTTTTCCAAGGCCTTTTAGTCCCACAAGCCATCTCATTTCAACAATTACAATAGTCAGACTTGTATAGCCATCAAAACTCCAAACTTCATTTTAAAGTAAAGTGTTCCCCCTTGTAAAGCCCTCAGTGAAGGAGGTGGGGGTGGTTGGATTTCTTTGTCTCTGCTGTTGACCTTCCATTCCTCTCTCTCTCGGCCCCAGGATCTGACCCTTTCCATGGTTGGGTCAATAGAGGATTAGGTCTAGGCCAGTCTCACAAGCAGTCATCCTCTGGCATGGGGACCCCTGAGGAGCAGATGTGTGGAGTGGTCTCCCCTTTTCCTGGCTGGGAGCCTCTACCCTCTGGTTCCTTGATTCCGGCCAACTGCTGGTCTTCCTGGACTTCAACTCCTTTCCTCCAATAGAATTCCCTTCCAGGGTAGATTCCTTTCCCATGTCTCCAAGCCATCTCCTTGCCATGGATCCAATGGATTCCTGGGAAAAACACAGGTGTCTTTGTCATGTTGTCGCTAGAACCAAACCCACATCCCAGTGAAACCATCTTTCTTGGTTTATTTGATAGGATCAGACTCCAGAGTTTGTCCATCAAACTCCAGAGGACATGAGTCCAACATCACGGAGTCTCCTGAAGGCCCTCTAGCACTTGCCTTGATTTGAGGGGGAAGTGCTCCTTCCTTTCCCCCTGTTGGAGGATATACGTTAGCACAATAGCTCTCTTCTCTGCAAGATCTTCCTCTCTCAGCTCGTCAGCTCCTTGCCTTTCATAGGCTGGTGTTCGTTTTTTCCTAATGCAGTTTTGTAGTCTCGTAGGCTGTAGGGATGCTTGGTGTCAATCCCATTGTCAAGGGCTCTGTGGCTTCCTCAGTAGAGTCCCATTTTAATGTCCCTTTACTCTACGCCTATACTGTGGGCCTGAGTGTAATTTGAATCATGGCTTCTCACAGCTGACTGGCCGGGCCCTCACCCTGGGGTGGAATTTTTATAACTGGCCCTTGCTGAGATCCAAAGTATCTATGGATCCAAGTGGAGAAACACTAACAATAATGACCCACATCTCATTGACTAATGTCTTCACCCGCTCAAGTAGGAGACCTTCATCCTCTGAAGAGTCCCCTCAAATATTTGAGAGTCTCTAAGAGATTTGTGTTTGTGAACGAAAGCAGGCCTGGCCCTGAGAGGACCACCGCTGCTCTGCTGTCTCATGGTGGGCATTCACCCAATGGGATGTGTTACACCTGGCACGTGCCTTGCCTGAGGCACCTCCAGGGTAACAAGGAGTGACAAACACCTCTCTTCCCTTTGGGACAGACCGTAATATGTGCTCTAATATGTGAATCACCATGTTCCATATTTTCATGAAACTTTTCCCACTTGTATCCCACCATACTCACTCGTCATAGAACTCAGATATGAGTTCGAAATTTCTTTCAACTCAAGGATTGTAAAATTTGGTAGAACCCTGACTTCTCCTCACCACTCTTGGCTCAGGCCCCTGGCAACCCCTATCAGCCCAGCCCCAGTCCCTGCAGAGAACAGTGCCTGAATGAGAGGGATCTGGGGCAGAATGCATCAGACGGGACACCCAAGGCCACTGCGGCCAGGGAACCAGCAGCGGACCTGGTGTGTGCCCGCAGTGCTCGGTCCCGCTGGCTCACACCTCACGCCCCTGCATCTCAGCTCTGCTCTAGGACCCTCGAAGCTGCTGCGGGGACCGTCGTGCAATGATGAGCTCTGAGAGATGGGAGGTGCCCGCGCAGCAGCTGGCGAGGTGAGGCCGGCTGCCAGGCCAGGCTTGGGGCCCAGCGATGGCTCTGAATACCGCTCTGTGCTGGGCGGTCAGCTTCCCTCTCTTCAAACATCAAATCTCGGTGTTCTACAGTCAGAGACATCCTGAACCTGTCACAGTACGCAGGCGCAGAGGAAACCACATGAAAAGAAACTCCCTTTGCCCAGGCTGGGCTGGGCTGACTTGTTTGTTTGTTTTGAGTGTTGTTTTCTTTTAATGCTTTTCAGGATCAAAGCCCTTTGCTGGATTTTTTGGTGCAGTGGTGAGAAACGTAGTCTCCAAGCAAAGGTCATTGGACCAGACTTCTGGATTTAGTGACGGGGGAGGCTCTAATTTTTCCTGCTGGCAGCATTGGGCCACTGGAGAAAATTATAAAAGAGACATTGTGCCTCACTGGTGCCTAGGCTGACACCAAGGAGATAGAATGAATGGAAAGTGACGTTTATCCTACTTAGAGTTGTTTGCCCAAATGAGGGCAAAACAACTTTCCGGGCCAAGGAGACTCATCAGAGCAATGAATCAAGGGCGCCGGAATTTTGAACCATATTCGTAGAGTGTTTTCTTGTATCTTCATGCTAAAAATCACCCTACGTTAATCTTTTACATAGAAATATGCCTCAACCAGTTGAGCGGGGTCACTCTGCAATCCTGCGTGCCCTTGAATGGTGCCCGGGACCCCGCCGTGCTGACCCTGGCATGCAGACCATCTATATTCCCGGCCCCTGAGCTGGCCTGGACACAGCTGGACGGGGCTGGGCTGGGCCTGGAGGCCACGCCGTGAGGGGCTGAACAAAGAGGGAAGTGAGTGGCTGCCCCCCGATGAGGAGTCCGGGGCCCAAGCTGAGTGAACCAAAGAAATCTTGGCTGGGCAACTGCAGCGGACCCTCCAGGGGCGGGACCCAGCCGTGGGAAGCAGTACGGCGCCCGGCCCGGCCTGCCTCCTGCCGCCAGTGGCCTCCTGCCGCGGGCCCTGGTGTAGCTTCAGATGTGGGCGTGCAAAGACACAGCAGCCCCTACAAAACAAAGAGCGGTTATCGTGCGTCCCCCGAAGGAAGAAGCCTGGGACTGACGCCAGGCCCCGGGGCCCCTGAGATGGCCGTGGCAGCTCCCACCAAGATGCGGAGGGTTCACCGGGACCCGATTTATAAGCTAGAGACAGATCTGGTGCTCCCAGGACTGTTGGAACGGCTCTCACATTAGCCCCCCAGCCCCCCAGGATCAAATGACTTCCACACAGGCCGGGCAAATTCTCGTGCCAGCAGCTGGGAAGGATTTTCGAAGGCTGCCAGCCATCACTGGAGGCCTCTTCTAGGTGCCAAGGAGTAGAAAATTGCCCTCTTTCCTGGTGGAACACTGCTTTTCCTCCCATGACCAATTTAACGTTAATCCTAGCTCCTCGGTGATGAAACTAAGGCCATGGGGACTTCACAGCCTCACCAGAGTGGCTCCGGGTTACTAGATTTTCAGCCGGAAGGAACAAGAGCCTGAACTCCAGGGCACCCAGGCCCCGATCTTGACCACGAAACCAGCACTCCGTTCCACAGAACTTGGGGTATGTCCCTTCCCCTTGCTGGGCCAGTAGGGTGACCCTGAGCCTGGACCTGAGGAGCTGGGGGAAGGGGCTTCGCGGTCCAGCTCACTTGCAGTTGTGCGTCTGGTCATGGGTGTGACAGCCCTCGAGGTGTCCGGGTGCACACTCCTCACCCCCGGGAATGCTGGGTCCACCTGGCCCATGAGAATGGTGGAGGTTGCTTGCTTGCTTTGGCTGGAGGGCCTTGATTTGGGGGTCAGGTGAGAAACCATGTATGAAATGACTCTAACCCTGCAGGGACATCCCCCCTAGATGGTTGTTATTGGTAATAGTGACATTCCCAGTGGTCCACGGCCAGGCACTCCTGGGTGGGCCTATGAGACCTCCCTCTTCACAGCCTGCTGGTCTGTCCCCTCAGCTGTTGAAGTGGAATGGCCATGGGCCCCTGCCGGCTGGGGCTCATTCAACAGGAAGGGTGATAAAACAATGCATCTTGAGTATGGAAGCTCCTTTGCCCCACTCCGCTCTTTCAGCGACACCATGCGTCTGGACGGAAGGCACCGGCACAGTCCTGTGATCCTCATTTGACAGATGAGAAAACAAACGCCCTGAGACTTGTTCAAGGTCATGGGCCAAGCTTCTGGGAACCACAGGCTCAAGGCTGACTGCCTATCATCTGGCTCGCAGCACTTTCTCCTTCCCTCCCTCTCCTCCCTCCCACCCATCAGTCACCAGAGGCTCTGCCTACAAAACACCAAATACGCAGACTCTTCAAACACGCTGGACGTGGAAGAGATTTTTCACTTGCATCTTTTCATGCTGGGAAGCCGCAGCCAGAGAGTGAGCCTCATGAAGCTCTTAGTTGCTCTTCAGAAACTGAGATACATGTGGGTGTATATTCATATATACACGCGCACACACACACACGTACACACGCACCTATTTCT
This sequence comes from Ursus arctos, assembly GCF_023065955.2. Taxonomy (NCBI): domain Eukaryota; kingdom Metazoa; phylum Chordata; class Mammalia; order Carnivora; family Ursidae; genus Ursus; species Ursus arctos. The sequence goes on from NW_026622986.1 coordinate 9,344,537, forward strand.
GTGTGTGATGGGAAATTTATTCTGAAGTTCAGCATTCAAGCATCATCTGGACTATATGAATGATAGGTCCTAGATTCTGAGAGTCTGATCTCCACAGACCTCTTTCTTCCCTAACTAAAGACTTTCTCAAGTCAGGGAGTTAAAAAAAAAAAATGGAGTCACTGAGTGATCAAGAATGAATTTCAGGGGGAAAAAGTAGGAAAGATGACACGATCACATGTTTCGGGGGTGCTGTCACCACCTATAGATGTAGGAGGTGACCACCAAAGCAGGAGGGTGGTGACAGGGTGACTGTCCACCACCGTCACAGGATGATGGCTCCAGGTCTGGGCTGGTCAGGCCCCAAGCACCGCAGCCTTCCCTGAACGCGTCCCAGACTTCGGGAGCGGAAGCCTTCCTGCACCTCTCTCTGCACCACTTTTTTTTTTTTTTTTCCATCAAATGGACCATTCTCCCATTGGTGTTCATTCCCCTGGCTCATTTCCACTAGGTAGAGAAAGAAAGAAAGTAATTTTAAGCAGAAATTGTTCTTTATATATCTAGAGTCTTGCCTAGTAGATGCCACTGGATGTGTCTCGTTTTCCTGTTTCTCCGCAGGTGAAATTCCTCACTATCTCCTGGGCAGGACTGACAAAAGCCATGTCCAGGTGTACCTTCCCATACGTGAAGAAGTGAGCTCAGGACCTTTGAGGGCTTCTATTCAGCTTGTCACCATTCAATCCCATTTTCCTGAATGGCTTGTTTAACTTTCGGAGAGTATCAGATGTCCTGCGGTGGAAATAATATTTGAACAAGAGGGAGATTATTAAGTTGCCAACTCCAAAGGCATTTTGAAGATACCCCATTACCCTGTTTAACTACCCCCTCGCATTAGTGCGCTTGGAAAACTCTTCATATTAAGTAATCATTCTAAAACAACACACACTGTTCGGCAGGAGGCACCCATTCCAGCTTGACATTTAGCACTTAAAGGACTTTAAAGACTGCAGACGGCCTTATCAACTCACAGACAGGGGCACTAAATGTCAGGTGGGTTACTTCTGCCTGGAAACCGCAGGCTAGAGCGCGGGGTGAGCATAGGCTCCAGTTAAGTGCTTAAAGTATTAAGAGAATCTGAAAACAAAGTGCACACCATTACTCAGCTCGGTGCTGGCTTTTGATGATCCACAGTGTGTATTTGCGGCTTGGTCTTCGTCAAAAGTTTTTTAAAAGCGAGGGGGGGTGAGGGCGGGGGCGGAGAATGACATGTTTATAATTCTTCTGCAGGATACAATAGAAGAAGAAGGGCCTATTAATGAGCCTGGGCCAATGAGCCTTCCAAACATCTGATTTTCCCCTTAAACACAATTAGCTGGAAGAGGCCACCAGAAGGGAAAATACAACAGCTCTAATGTGAAGAAATTGCTGGCGTGTATTCATCAGACAATCAGAAAGTGCAAATAAAAATATTCATCAGACATCTCTCTCTCTAGATGAGAAAGTCGCTTTTTTTTCCTATTTAAAACTACAAAAGCCACTCTTTGATCTCCTGGAAGAATAATGGATGAAAATTTAATTATTTTTGTCTTCAATTAACTTAGAGGTTTATTTCGGTGGGAGAGAAAATAGTCTTCCATTGGGTAAGACACAGTGCTTTCCAAAGCACTATCTGCAGTCGTCCTCATAAGAGCAACCAGGAACTGGGGACAACTGTGTCCATTTTACAGATTAGGACATAGCGTGGCTGGGTCAGTGCCCTAATGCACTGCATGCCCTCTGTGTGATTTCAAGCCTGCTTCTTGGGATTGTGCTGGTTATGAGTACAAATGAGAATTGAAATGCAGGCCACATGACTCCTAGTAGAGCTGCAAGAATTCAAACCAGACCAAGACAAACACCCCGGACATTTGATGGAGATGCTCTTTTTCTTGGTAATCAAATAGGATGGATCCCCCCTCTTTCTGCGTACCACACAGGAAAGAAGATCACTCTTTATGCCTTCAGGCTGATCTCAAGTCAACGTTCTGGAGTCAGAGAACCTTGGCTTAATCCCTCCAGGCCTGAGGTAGATGGCACTGACCCTCAGTTTCCCCCTTGAGAAAGAGGGCTAGTACTGACCTGTATGCACTGTCATGAAGATACATTATGCTAAGGCGGGAAAATGCCTGGTACACACTACGGGTTTCATAAAGAATCGTCTCTCCTGGGGGCCATGTTGGGAATTGCTTCAGGACAAGCTAATGGTGCTTAGTGGTCCTTCGCTCACCTGTATTCCAGGAGAGAGAGACCCAAAAGAGGTAATGCCTGGTTTCCTTGTGCTCTAAATGCCATCACGAAGAGGAACCCCATCTCTTATCAGAATGGGGCAATCACGCAGTCATGCCACGTTACCCACATTCCGACCAGATACCCCATCTGTGCCAAGCCCTATGTGCTGTGGGTTGGGTGCCATCGGAAACAGACAGATTCCCATGATGTTTCCGTAACACTGTATGGCCACCCCAAAGAGATGATGTGGAGATTTCATTCCTAAGTGTACCCCTATAGCCTAAATAATCAGACTTAACTGAACGTGTTATTCTTAAAGTTTTATCCCTTATTGGCGAGCTCATCTAATCTTCACTTCAGAAATGAGTTTGCCTGGAGTCTTCCTCTTTTCAGTTTTTCTTTCAAGACACGCTGTACTCTATTTGTGTCCTAACCCAGAGTCAGCCCCATTGTGACCATTAAGTCCACAAATATTTATTGAGCACCTACTATGTACATACAGGTATTCTGCTAGGTATTGGGGGTAAAGTTACGAACAAGACTGTCTGCAGTGCCTGCTGGCTTGCTTGCATTTTAGAGTGAGAAACAAAAAGACAAATAGTCTCTGCTCTGCTATGAGGAAAAAATTCAGAGTCGAGAGAGGATGAGTTAAGATTCAACAAGCAGTAAATGCATCTCTGAGGGAAACATTCAAGCGGAAACCCAACCGAACTCCCTTTCCAGGGGAGTATTCAGCAGAGAACACTCATCAAAACTTCCCTCTTAAGCCCAGCCCGAGTTTAATATCCCAAACAGTTGACTTCTGCCATAGTAGCCTTCATCCAGCAAGGATTTCGCTATTATTTCCATTTTTTACACTCACGTGCAAACACACACTTTCAGGTACATGTTATTTCTCTGTGAAGTCGTGAATTGACCTGTCTCCGAGATGATATTTTATAACACAAGATAAATGTCAGTTAGGGCCCAGGACTGCTGAGCATCGAATCTTTCCAAACAGCCATTTCTGGAAAACATAAATCACCCCATTTGCTTTGGTGATGGCAAACATGGCAAGAGTTCGTTCTTGACCTCACGCTCAGTAATCTACAGCGGCTTCCTCTCTGCCTTTACATTTTGTGTAACTCCAGGCAGGTTTTCGAGACTCTGGAAAGCCCCCTAAATCATTGAGATGCTCCTTCCCTGCTTCAGAGCGATTTGTCCAGGATTTCCCCCAAACAGCTGGGCCATGAGAACAGGACCCTCCCAGCTCCGCATGGCTCTGAGAGGAAGCCAGAGAGCAAACCTCCATAAGCTTTTTGTCCTCAGTTGGATTCCGTCCGACTAGACGGGCTATGGTGGGAAGAGGGTGTCCTAGGATTACAGATAAGACCACAGAGCCAAATCCTACAAGCGGAGCTCTCCAGCAGGAGCTGTGCTGGGAGATCAGGCAGATATTTTTCTATCAAGTCAGTGAGTAAAGGAAAGAGCCAATAAAAATTATATTACTAGGGCGTCTTCTTGTCTTCTTGCTATTAGTCCATTTATTCCATGGAAATTGTTACCTTTAGGGTGATTATGCGCGCGCACACTGACATAATGATGACCACGCCTACCTATGAAACATTATCGCCTTGTATCCGTGCCTTGAAAAGACCAGCCAAATTTGTGGAGGGCCCTTGTGTACGAAGAAACTGTTGTCTTTGGGAATTTTTAAATTACTTGACTTTCCCACAGGGAAAAGAGAAGCTTGTCTTCTGTGCTTTGACGTTGTGTGAAAGGAAAAGATACAGCTAATTCTATTGCAATATTAGATTATCTGGGGATTGTTTATTTTCCATGGCTTCTCCAATAAGTCAAAAAAGATCTGGAATCCTGGTTTGCATCGAGTGTGTCCGTTTTCAATTCCTAGACTCTCTGTAGTCTGTGGCTGGTGTCTCTGCAAGACGTTTGCATGGGAAGTGGTTGGTGTCTTTTACCCTAAATGGACTTGGGACATTCCAAACGAGGATTGAGATCTTTCCCAGGACTGTTTCAGTATTCGGTGCATGTGACGTAATCAATGACCTGGACATTTGATTTGATCTTAAGCTCTCTCAGGCCCCGAAATACCAATTCCTCTTCTCGCAACACACAGTCAAGCTTTAATGGGCTCGTCCTGGTGCCGTATCTAAGACTGGAATCAAGTTTGACATTCAAAACAAGGTTTAAGCCACTATAACTCCTATAGAATGACTAAGGCCATTAAAAGTTGAGACAGGACTTCTGTCACCACAAAAGGGCAGACAGGTTTTTAGGTCTTTTTTTTTCTTTTTTTTCCAGACAACGCGCTACTAACATGGTAATTGGAACATGATTTATTTGGCTAGAGCTGGGACAGTACTGACTCATTCTTTGCAACATAAAAACTCTGAGGTTTGGGGAAGCCGGGCACCGGGAACCTGACATTTGGTGACCTTTCGACTCTGGGGCCACATCTGCTTACACCTCACAGGCGAATTCCCTGTGGTGTGCAGGAAAAGCTGCATAGTTCCACTGATTTCAGGCTGCTCCAGGGTTCCCCGGAAGCAGGCATTCATCTGAACGGGACTTGGCCCTTGAGGAGCCCAAGACAGCCTGAAGTTTAGAGCTTTGGAAATCTCTCTCATTTCTCTGGTTCTCAGCAGCCTCATCTGTAAATTCTAGATGATAAAACCCTTGCCAAATGGGGAGGTTGTGATTATTAGATCAGACATTATAATACCTTTCCTTTCCTTCCTTCCTCCATTTGGAGGCATCTTAGAAGGAGATTTAAAAAAAAATCTAGGGTTAGAAAACAGATGGATTCCCTAGCAAGTGTTATTAAATCACACTTTGGTATTAAATATATACAGATATTTATATGTATCATATATGTATAAGCATATATCACGTATTAGATATTATTATACATTACAATAATATATTTATATGTGTAGATATCCATATTGTATATTACCTATTATATATATAACTTGGCTCCCAGTTTCTCATTGACTCTTCCCAGTGTTCCCACAGTATGGATACTACAATCATCACATTTTACAGATGAAAAACTTGAGGTTCCAAACAAGTTCATCAACTTGCCAGAAGTCTTAACCTCTGATCAGGGCTGGATCCATCTGAAGCCAGATTAGTTTCATTTCCAAGTTTACATTCTTTTTATAGGTCCAAATTCCAATCAGTAAAAGCAGATTGTATATTCTAATCAAAATGTGAAAGAGAAGCAAAGTCAGACGGCACAGATGGGTGGATTCTCGAATGTCACGGAATCTAAGAGAAACGTGGGTTGCTTTATTGAAACGAGGAGCCTCACAACGCAGCCCGGGACATTCTGCCTGAGCAGTTAGAAGGCAGGGCCGAGGAATCTGCTTTATCCAGCACCATTTCCCCGTCCCCTCCCCAGGGCTGTTGGACTAGGGTGGTCCAGGGTTCACAGTTTAAGAAACAGGAGTGCAGGGGCGCCTGGGTGGCGCAGTCGTTAAGCATCTGCCTTAGGCTCAGAGCGTGATCCCGGGGTTCTGGGATCGAGCCCCGCTTCGGGCTCCCTGCTCTGCTGGAAGCCTGCTTCTTCCTCTCCCACTCCCCCTGCCTGTGTTGCCTCTCTGGCTGGCTGTCTCTCTCTCTGTCAAATCAATAAATAAAATCTTTAAAAATAAAAAAAAGACAAGAAAAGAAACAGGAGTGCAGACACTATTCATTCTCCCCGCATCCTACTTCTGTGACACAGGAATAGGCTACACCAAGCAACAGTCCGCTCCGTGGGAGTGGCGCTGGTCTAGGACAGGAGGCCCTGTCTGTCTGAGCACTCACAGCTCACGGGTGCTGCTGACGGCCAGCGGCCATCCCTGCCCTGCTGCAGCCATCCTGCTGGCGGAGTCATTTCCCCAGCACCAATAATCACTTAGAGCCGTAAATAACGACTAACACACAACCGGTACCCAGTAACGAAGTGATCGAAATAACTAGATTCAGTCTTTCTTGACTTTTATGGATTTTTGAATTTTTCTTTTTTTCCAGAACACTTCGGAAGAATGTTGATTCACTTGAACTCTAGAAGCTCTGATCATGAACAACATCCCCGTTCGTTCCAGGAAATCTGGAGCAAGCCCGACTTCTAGTCTGAATCAAAAGTATCGCGAGACTTGGCTGGAGGCGGGGCTTCCGCTGATGTACCTGTCTCACCGGACCAGCCCCTGACTGTTCTCTCAGAACGGATGTTTTAAAATACAGGTGCAAATGGCCTGCTTCTTCCTGGAGGAGCCAATGACAAGCTATTAAGACGGTGGTCCTCAAACTCTGGCTGCATTAGAACCCCCTGGAAGCTTGTTCAAACAGACTGCTGCCCCCTTCCCAAACTCAGACTTAATAGGTCTGGAGTAGGACCCAGGAATTTGCATTTCTCACAAGCTCCCCAGGAATGCTGACGCTACTGCTCCGGGAACAGCACTCAGAAAACCATTGCCTTACCATTAATTCTACACCAAAATCAAGACCTTTAAGCTCCCACAGAGGTGAAGAAATACCAGTCCTTGGCGTCATTCTACGTTGGAGAGAAAAAGGCTTACCCAGTTAACTCCTGTTAACTACATTTCTGTAAAAGTGGGAGAAGAATTCATGATAATGTTTCGAAGTATGCTCAGATGAGGATAGAAGATAGGTGTCTGGGGCACGTGGGTGGCTCAGTCGGTTAAGTGTCTGCCTTTGGGTCAGGTCATGATCCCAGAATCCTGGGATTGAGCCCTGCTTTGGGCTCCCTGCTCAGCAGAGAGCTTGCTTCTCCCTCTCCCTCTGTTGCTCCCCCTGCTTGTGCTCTCTCTCTCTCTGTCAAATAAATAAATAAAATCTTAAAAAGACAGGAAAAGAAAAGAAAAGAAAAAGGAAGGGAAGGGAAGGGAAGGGAAGGGAAGGGAAGGGAAGGGAAGGGAAGGGAAGGGAAGAAGTGTCTGGATAAATGAAAGGAATTAGGCTTCTAAAAGAACTCATTTGCGTCCCTGTCTGTCACTGCAGAGGTTCAGGAGACACACTTGGGACTTGTCTCTGTTCCATAAGAGGTTGCCAAAACAACAGTCAAAGACTTGTATCTCTTTAATCCAAACTCGAGGAGGTCTCAATGAGACAACGCCCTTGTTGGAATTCAGTTCTTGAAGGTCTTCTCCAGGTGTGTATTATTTAACATATGCTAGTGTTTTAAAAACACAACACATGCTTGATTTTGATAAGTCTCTCTCTCGTATTTCCTGAGTATACAGTTAGGCGAATGGGTCCGTAGGCTTTAGAGACCTCTTCTTCATGTTGTGATCAAGTGGCTTCTCTGGCTACTTGTAGGTTGTCAGGGCTCCGGAGCTTCTCACCGAGGCTGGTGTGAACTTCTTCTGTCACTCTGGTCAGTCCTTTAAACAACCTGAGAAAGAAAAATAAGGTTTGTTAAATAACAAAAATTCAACCAAGTAAATTTTAAAGATGTAATTGGCTTTATTGAATGATGATTCATGAATCAGGCAGCATCCCATTTAGCAATAGAAGTGAGCTCCAAAAGGCTACAAAAAAGAAAGCTTTTTAGAGGCAGGACAAGGAAGTCATAAATGAAAGAAAAAAAAAAAGATTGTTTCAGGTGAGGTCACCTTCCTTTCAGGGACAAAGGGTCAATTAAGGGGGATTACCTCATCTTCCTTTGGGGCAAGGAAAGGGCCTATTTGGCAGATTACCTCATTGGTGCTGACCAGAAAATTCCAGACTGACTGGTTAAGATTATATTCCTGGGGAAGGTTGAAACTGTAATTAGGTTAGGTATTAAGTCTTGGTGGGCTTAGCACAAGTGACTCCATTGTGGGACTGTTTCTTCTTAACAGGTTTGAAGATTAAGAAATCTAAATTTAAGAGAAACATGTTTGGCTACTGATATGTTACAAGTATAACTGTTCTCTACCCAAGACTGGGTGATGGGTAGGTTGTTGGGGACCTGGCATAAGAAGCATTTTCTGTGAATGCTGTCCTTTCATTCGAAGAAAGTAGTATGAAAACCAGGTTTCAAACTGTGACCAGACATTCTATAAAAAGACTGTCATTTCAATACTTTGGGTCATATTGTACCTGGGAGAAACTTAGCATGTCTGACGCCATGTTGCTTCTATTTCCCTTGCTGCTGTGACCTATAGCTTAGAAACTTCTGTTTAGCCTTGCATGTAGGCATGCTACAGCTAAATCTGTAAAAACTTCTTTTTACCCAAAATCTACCTCACCCGAGGAGATAAGGAAGTACATACAGAAATGACTATGCTGTGTTTAAGATTTACAGGAATGACATGACCAGATTCCTGTACACAAAGATCAGCTGACCAAGGACAGATAAGTTACCTGACCCTCCTCGATGTCTACGGATGTCAGTCACACTTAGACTCCAACGCCCTCCTGCTTCCCCCTCTTCCTAACATAAAAGAAGCTTAAATCTCATGCTCAGGGAGATGGTTCTTTGGGACAACAGTCTGCCATCTCCTTGATCTGCTGGCTTTCAGAATAAGTCCCTTTCCTACCCCAACATCTTGCCTCTCCACTTTGGCCTGTCATGTGGTGAGCAGAACAACTTGGACTCAGCTACCATATCTGTGAAACGTCATGCAGTGGCCATCAGTGGGGCAGATGGTCCCACTGTTTGAAAACCGTGCTGACAGGTCACATTACCTATGCACTTGTGGGCACTGGGGCAAAATTCAGAAGCTGGAGAATGAACAAAATTAAGGCTGCCATTCTTGGTCTCATAATGTAAAGCTCTACCCCCATGGCAGGCAGAGACCCATGAACATTATGCATTTAGGAAAATGTTCTCTGTCTTAATTTGCAAACAAATCACATTGTCACTTAGAATTAATATTTGTTCTTAAGAGATAGATGTGTGCAAGTGCATTTGTTCCAATAGTTCAATGGTTAGGATTCTTTCATTTGCAAGTGAAGGGGAGCAGAATTTACCACCCTGGAATGTGTCTCTTTGGCATAAAGATTATTTTAGGCTGATTATTATTTTTAAGACGCAGCAGACATAGGAAAAGCTCTGAAAACTTAAGAGAAGCTATCCTTTTATAAGAGACATTTATATTCATAAGGGAAATCTCCATTTGTAAGGGTGTCTCTCTCTCTGTGCTAGGAAAAGAAGGAGGACCTTAACCTCTAGAAACTCTTATCAATGGAGAAGACACTGACTGAAATCTGCATAACAACCTTACCCTTGGTTGGTTATCTACATAATTGGCCTCCCCACCCCAGCCCAACATCTTCATTTGTCTTTACCTGGAGATGTTATTTAAGGTGGTGGCTTGTGCCATTTTGGAGAGTTACTCAGTTTTCCTGGGTCTGTCCCATGTATACAGGAGGTATGCATGTTATTAAACTTCTGTGTTTCTCCCGTTAATCTGCCTTTTATTACCCGGGTCTCAGCCAAGAACCTAGAAGGGTAGAGGGAAAATTATTTCTCTTCCTCCACACAAAGGGCTGAAACCATTCTCCCTCATATTTGAAACGGATTAGCCAAAAAAAGGAGGAGGGAGAAAATTTATTTTTTCATATTACTTTATAAATCCTGGCTTCAGGTACGGCTTGCTCCAGAGCTCAGATAAAGTCATCACATGACATTTCCCTCTCTTCATTTCTTGGCCCTACTTTCACTAGTGGAAGTGCTAAGAAATCTTCTGATTCTAATAGTTGAAATCAAATGCCCACCTCTTAACCAGCCACCATGGCCAGAGGAGCTGAGTTACATAAGTAAGCAGAGGTGAATTTCAAAGTGAAAATTAGAGCTAAATTTGGAAGAAGAGAAATGAAGAGAAATGCAAACAAGAGTGGGTACTATAAATGGATAATAACAGAAGATCAGAAAGATTGAGGAGATGCGGAGAACCCAATGGGGACTGGATTTGAGGAACCAAAAATACACTTAGTACACTTAGATTGCCTCCATTTCTCTGGTATTATTATGAATTGAAATTTTCAACCTTTGGCCAATCTGAGTTATTTTGTCTTACAGCTGCATTGTTGGATGGAGAAGTGGATAAAACGTGAAGGTCACTTTTCATGGCATTACCTTTGCGGAGTAAATTTGCCTCTGTCTTATGCAGTGAGATAACTTGCCTTGTTTCCTTATGGAATATCAAATTTGTGTTAGGCTTCCTTGGTTACAGCTCCCGTCATGAGATGCCACCACTTACTTAGCCTTGTGACCTTAATTAAGTCATTAAAACTTTTTGGACCTCAGATTGCTTTCCTGTAAAATGAAGAAGTTGGTTGAATGATCCGAAAGCTTCCTTCTAAATAAGAAAATGTAGTGAGAATCCCAGCTTCAGCCTAAATCGTGGCCTCTTTTGGGATTCAGACATGACTAGCCACAATGGATCTGGACCCTGTTTAAGACTCTCTCTCTCTCTCTCTCTCTCTCCTCTCTCCCTCCCACTCCCACTTGTGCATGCTCTCACTTGCTTAAAAGAAAAAATAATAATAATTAATTAATTAATTTTTTAAAATAAATATTAAGAAAATAGCATTGTTTTTTAGAGTTTTCTATGAATGAGGTTCTTGGCAAAGCAGTTTTACATACATCGTCCTAATTAAATCTTACAATGGTCCTGTGAAGTATGTATTATTTCCATTTTATAGACCAGGAAACCGAGGTGCAGAAATGTTCAGTAATTTTCTGAGTTAGCATGATAATCAGTGAAAAGGTTGGAATCCAAGCCCCATCATCTGACCCCAAGACTCTTTCTGCTCCCCTTCTCTTTGTTCTGCCATAAAAGGTCTTTTTTACATAATCTAATGTGCACATCCTCCCATCAAGTATTCTCTAAACACGTGATTATTGCTTACCATTCTCTTTCATCTACTGGCTATAGCATAATATATTAAACTCTAATAGACCTCCAGCATTACCTAGTGAGTCCTTTTATTTTTTAAGATTTTATTTATTTTATTTGAGAGAGAGAGAGAACATAAGCAGGGGGAGGGGCAGAGGGAGAGGGAGAAGCAGACTCCCCACTGAGCAGGGAGCCCAATGCAGGGCTCAATCCCATGACCTTGAGATCATGACCTGAGCCAAAGTCAGACGCTTAACCGACAGAGCCACACAGGCATCCCTGTAGTGAGTCCTTTTTAAAAAAATATTATAAATGATAATACTACATGGAACATCCTGACAGAGAAAAATGCATGATTCTCTAATTATTTCCTTAGGATAAAAATCCTGGAAGTGCTCTTCCTTCAAAGACTAAACATGTTTAAGGCTTTGATAGGTACCACCAACATGCCCTAGGGAAAGTTTGTACAGATGTAGATTCCTGGCAGCTGGGAATGGCATGCCCGTCTCACCGCACTCTTGCCAACACCAGGGGTCATAAGGCTTCTCAGTCCTTGACAGTCTGATATGTCAAAATGGTGTCAACTCTAATTTGTATTCCTCTGATGGGCAATGAGATTTAAAACATTCAATATATGTTTATTGGATTTCTCTATTTTTTGAGAATTGTTGTACATACCCTCTGCCCATTTGTTCCTTGGATGGTTTCTCTTATCCTTGCTAATTGGTGTTAACTCTTCATATAATAAAAATACTACTTACGGGGCGCCTGGGTGGCACAGCTGTTGAGCGTCTGCCTTCGGCTCAGGGCGTGATCCCGGCGTTACGGGATCGAGCCCCACATCAGGCTCCTCTGCTATGAGCCTGCTTCTTCCTCTCCCACTCCCCCTGCTTGTGTTCCCTCTCTCGCTGGCTGTCTCTATCTCTGTCAAATAAATAAATAAAATCTTAAAAAAAAAAATACTACTTACTTATATGTACAAAATGTTATTTCCCTGTTTGGTACTTATCTCTGAAGTCCCTTTTAACTCTAAGAATTTCTGTGCTTTACATATATTTTTCCTTAAAGTGATAAAAAAAATTTTAAAGATTTTGTTTACTTTAGAGAGAGAAAGTGAGCATGACCAGATGGGGGGAGGGGCAGAGGGAGAAGAAGAAACAGACTCCTTGCTGAGCAGGAAGCCCGACTCGGGGCTCGATCCCAGGACCCTAAGAACATAACCTGAGCTGAAGGCAGATGCTTAACGACTGAGCCACCCAGGTGCCCCTCCTTAAAGTGATAAATTTATTCTCATTTGGTTTGGATAAAAATAAGAATGTTGAGCTTGAGAAGAAACGTTTTGTCAGTGAGAGAGCAGTATGGGCTTTCTGGAAACTGGAATGGGGATATGGGTAGAGGAGAAATATTGAAGGGTTGGGGGTTCATCTCTGTTGAAAAGACGGAAAAGTCATCAGAACGTGTATAACTGAGGGTAAAGAAGGAAACAAGGAGAGAGATATAAGGATGGCAGTTCTTGTAAAAAGCTTTTTATCCACCTGGCAAGAAACTGAAGCAATGACTTAAAATATAGGGTCCCAAAGGGGGGAAAAATTAGACATGATAGTTTTCTTAACTGCTATTTTTTTTATTTGACCAGTACAGAAGCAGTTTCTTTAAAAGAACCTTTTTTTTTTTTAAGATTTTATTTATTTATTTGACAGAGAGACAGCCAGCAAGAGAGGGAACACAAGCAGGGGGAGTGGGAGAGGAAGAAGCAGGCTCCCAGCCAAGGAGCCCGATGTGGGGCTCGATCCCAGGACTCTGGGATCACGCCCTGAGCTGAAGGCAGATGCTTAACGACTGAGCCACCCAGGTGCCCCTCTTTAAAAGAATCTTTAAAAACACACTTCCTCTCTCTGTGGACCCCCCGGTACTGCTTGGTCAGTTTAAAAATTTACACAATTGCAGAAACAAATGAGAGTGGGCCCCATACATGCCCTGATTTAATGTCAGAAAGTTCACTGCCAACTCCAGGGTCCAGGTGCAAAACCACAAAAATCATTTGGACCAACCCATTTCAGCAATGCTAAAGGAGTCGTGTTGGCTTTATTTTGTTATGTTTTTTAAACTTAAGGTTTTGCAACAAAAACACACGCACACAAGTAGCTTAGAACTGACCCATACACAGAATGAACTATGTACCATTTACTAAGTAACCACAGATAATATAAAGGTGTAGCTATACCCTACTTATTAACTATTAACTCTGCAGAATGAGTAGAGAAAGCCCGACCTAGACCAGCACCACGTTCTTTTCTTGCGTCAACATCCAGTGTTTCTTCTCCCGTGGGTCTGCCTGATGTCTGTCCTCAGTAGTCTATTCCCTCCCTTGATGTGGGTCCCACCTTACTGTCCCTTCCTTTAATTTCAGGTGATATGTTCACTGCAGAGACTTCTTGGTTCCCGTGATGAAAATTCAGACTTAAAATCTAAACATGTGTTATTGAATTCAGTATCCATTGATTGGGCTTATCATCTATTTGCCACTAAAACAGGGAAATTCTGGAGATTTCTGTTATTCCAAGGCAAACACACTATGCCTCCTAAAAAATGCAGCCTTCTTTACAGTAAATAACGGAAGGAATCTTGACATTGTCCTGGTTTGGGGAGGAAAGACATCACCTTTTGGTCTAACCTCTTCCCAACAATGCGAAAGTTACATAGTTGGTTGTATCTCAAGCTCTCCTGTTGCAAGTCCCCCCTCCCCCGCCTCGCTAGCGGTGGAAGCAAGAGGCTGTTTTCCCCGTTCACCAGGCTTTACTGTTGAACGGCGAAGCGTCGCTCTGTTGTGGCTGTTGTGCAACTTTATGTTACAGTTACCTCCGTTTTACCTGGTTTATGGATTCCTAACTTGTCACAATGATTAATGAGAGCACAAAATTCTTTTATAAGACCCAAATCATTCAGACAAAAGAATGTGTAGATGTGAATAAACGTCTGATCGCTCCAGTTCCCATGCAGCCCGAACTTTCTGGTTGCATTAGCTGGTGCAATTCGGAGGCTCAGTGTGACATCACGGCAAGGTCTATCAGGCTTTCTCCAGACTCAGCCACAGGAGAGGATGCGAGTTTGGGGACAGAAATGCTAAGTGTGGAATCCCACACAGGAAGTGTCTGTGGCGTTCGGACGGAAGTGACCAACCGAAGGAGGACAGATGGCGGGTCAGGAATAGCGCTCACGGTTAGAAAGCATGTCCAGAAGGATGGATGGCTATATTGCACAATATTTTATGGACCTGATCAGTTTCTTAATTATATGCTCATAGACTATTTCAAGTTAAGGCTACAAGAAAGAGTGGGAGCCTTTTTATAAAATAAATCAATGAGAAAATTAGATTAACTTCCCTAGAATTCAGCTTGCAGTTATGAGTAAATGTGGGGGGACATATTTGCTCCATCAGGTAAGAGCATATAGTGACCTGGATTCCATCTGAAATCAGATTTTAATCCAGAGATGCCAGGTTATGGAAAATCGAAGGTAGGGCAGATTTTAATCCACTTGCAACTTTTTTTTATATGATCCCCTGTGGTTTATTACTGACTTTGGCTTTGAGACCTACACTCTTGGCTCCTTCCCCTCCATGCATTCTTCTGCTTCTTCCTTGCAAACAGAACCTCTGTTGTGTTCACCTTCTTGTAAAGCAGTCAGATCCTTCAACAGATGGTGGAATCTTCCTCACCCTCAAAGGTGAAGTGAGCCAGTCTCAGTAAATCAAGTGACACTAAAATGTTTCCAAACTGTGAGTCCTGAGGGGAAGTCTCCTGAAGGTTCAGCAAGACCCAGCCGGAGGTGTTTGTGCACTAGGGAACCCCTGCAACCGTGGGCTGCCCAGCCCAAGGACCTGACAACACATGAAGTTTACAGAATTAGAGAAGGCACCGGGGTGCATGATGGCAGTGTGAAGATATTCAGACTTTCACTTGTGTGAAAGGAAGAAATAGTCCTTATAATTTAAGATGCTTTTCATTGGGCTGTTACTTTCAGCTGCAAGTATTATTCTGCCATGGGTAGTGTATAGCTTAGGCTCTGTTAGTGTATAGACCCTTCATCCATTTTATATGTTCATTTGTGGCAGAAAAAAATTTCTTCAAATGTATCTCACGACGCAATGAGATTTCTCAGTGATTTAATGAACAATGATAGAATACAGAGTCTTGTGCCTGTTTCTATTAGACATTGACTCAGTTTCAGAAGAGTGAAATTTATTCTCTTTTGCATCTCAAGTCTAAAACTGAAATTTTAATTTCATGTTCAGCTCCGAAGTTGTTAGCATACTGTGCTCTAGCGTTGTTAATTGAACTCATTCGGCTTATTAAAAACTATTAGCAAGACATTAGCAACAGCTGATACACTCATCATAAATTTAAGAGCCATTGCATCAATGAGATGTCCTTATTGGCCAAAGGGAGCCTCTATTTGGAATATATACTATTTCCTTTCTATGAACAACCAGTGAAGTTTTGTACTAGGTATTAGGCTGATCCGTAAGAAATTATTAATTTTATAGGTTACAAATCGTTGAAAGCCTTCAATTTCACGAGATTCAACCTATGAAATCTAAAACTGGTCCACGGTCCACATCATTACAAATCACTTTGAAAATTCTGAAGTATGAAGACCATGCCTCAATAAAACTATTTCTAGGCCATTAATCAACAGTTTTTAAAAGATGTTATCGTCAAATGACTAGTTAAGCTCATTTCACGAAGTTTTTCTCAAAGCCAATATTCCTGTGTTTTTTTGCCGACATTCCATTGGCTCTGTCAATATGAAAGCTACATTTTTTAGCTTATGTTTATGTTTTAAAAGCAATGTGAACTTTGACAAACCTCAAAACATTTCCTGCTGCACATGCCACATGGTTTACAATGTAATAATTGGCTCATATTTGCCTGGTTGACCATGTCATAGGATGAGTAAAATATGATATCCGCACCCTTCACTCCCTCAAACAACTGAATTATAAAGATGTCTCATTATCTCAGCCTTTGAATAAGTTCATCGTGTTGTTTACTCGTTCTCAGATTCTTCTCCGAACTGTATATTCAGATAAGGGCTTAAGTGATCTTTTCATTAGAGACTGAACAAAGTTGAATAATTCTTCCCCGGGTAGCAGGTTTCTCCCTCGCCTGTGAAGACACAAGTTCTGTGTTGCTCCAGGAGCTTTCAAATCATGAGACTTCAATTTGGAGCTGTACTCCCGTAGACATAAGCTCGGTGAGACTATCTTGTTCACCATTGCGCACACAGAACCTAATACAGGGCCTGACTCAGTGTAGATATTCACCAAATATTTATTAAAAATCAAAACAGCAAGGAAGCTTCTCAAGGGTTCTGCTGGTCAAGGCTACTCATTTTCTTCGTATTGACTTGAACCACGGGAAATTGTTGTTTTTGTAGCTCGAGAAACAAACTTTGGCAATGTGATATAGTTGAAACTAACAAGAAGTGGAGGCCCAGA
This sequence comes from Ursus arctos, assembly GCF_023065955.2. NCBI lineage: Eukaryota > Metazoa > Chordata > Mammalia > Carnivora > Ursidae > Ursus > Ursus arctos. The sequence goes on from NW_026622986.1 coordinate 9,361,118, forward strand.
AGGTTTAAGGTTGTAAGTTGGCAAAGCTGAAATTAGGGTACGTGCTCTTCCCACGTAGCCTATTTATCAAGAAAGAAGAGTCCACGCTGTTACTCTGATAGCGGTGTCCTGTTTGTAGCGTGCATGCTAGCGAGCAGTATGTCACCGTGAGAAGTCAACAGTCCGCACCCGTCTGAACAGGCTGCTTGACTTCCAGGGAGGCGCCAGCCTCGCTCCCTTTGCTCCACCTGGCTGCGTGCCAAGTGCGCTACCCCTGACCTGAGCGCGGAGATAACACTGGCAGAGCCAACATCTGGGTGTGAAATGCTGTCTGCAGTGTCGCTGCTGACACACCTTGAATTATAGAGACCTCAGAAGTCACCCTAAGGAAGAGGAAATTGAACCCGGAGAGATGAAGCAGTTTGCTCAAGGGCATAGTGTAGGCTTAAGGTCATGTAGCTTGCCCAAGGGTAGCAACTCTGCCCAATGGCCCATTTTACTAAGGAACGTGGGGACTTGACAAATCTTACAGTGTGTGGGTTTTACACCCTGCAGACCTAAACAGACTGCAGACTCGGTGACCCTTCTGGTTAGCAGGCTCTGCCTGTTTCAGAATCAGCCTGCCTGTGGCTATTTTCTTCGGCCCCCGGGCGCTCTCTCCTGCAGACTCCCCCTTGGCCCCAGCCAGCTGCATTCAGGAGGAGAACCCACCCTGAGGAAGTGTGGCCTCAATAATCAAAGTGCCTCATTCCAATACTTTGAGCAGTTCTCTCTCTTTTTTAAAAAATTTTATTTATTTGAGAGAGAGAGAGAGCATGAGCAGGGGGAGGGGCAGAGGGAGCGGCAGAAACAGACTCCCCACTGAGCAGGGAGCCCCACACAGGGCTCCATCCCGGGACTGCAAGATCATGACGTGAGCCAAAGGCAGACGCTTAACCGACTGAGCCACCCAGGCGTCCCTTGAGCAGTTCTCTTGTCTGTTTGTCCTGCACCTCGAGCTTCTGCAGCTCTCCTATGGGTCTCCTGATTCCTGTTTATCAGGTTTGGGTCTCCCAGCCCATTGTGCTGTCTGAGACGTGTCCACGGGCTGTTTTCCAATTTCTTTGCCTCATTCATGTTCTTTGTCTTTGCCCTCCATTCTGACCGCATCTTCCTCTAAGCCCCCCACCTCCATACCTACTGAACCCTTCAAGCTTTGCTTTGGATTTCCTATCCCTATGTCCACAGCAACCTAAACTCCAGAGAAACACAGCTTTGCCACTGACCGGAGTGCCTTTCTTTAGATTGATTTCTCCTCCTTGTAAGGAGGGTTGTAAGTTTAGCCCCACATAGACACATGGTGAAAACTTGGGGGTCTTTGGGGATTACTAACAATGCCTTATGTTTACATACATTCTCCAGTTTATGAAGCACTTATCACATCTATACAAAAGCATTCAGAGCATTCCAGAAGTCTAGAGTCAGAAGGATGTTCCAAGATCTATTCCCTAATGCCGGCTGGAGTGGAGACCAGCGGTGGGTTTGAGATCAGTTGGAAAATTTTCAATTTATTGACTCCATTCAGTAGATCTGAGTCAGGAGCTCTAATATAAGAATCTGTTTTCCTAGTACTCCATGTGGTTTTGATGGATTGTCAGGTTTAGAGAGCACGGAGACGCTCTACTTTCATCTCAAAGGATGGCTAGTTAGCTTCTAATTAAGCATCACCTGTGTGAGAAAACCTCCTGTTTTGAAAGGCCGTGTCCACTCCGTTGTTGAGTACCTCATGATGGTTAGAAATGGGAAGGGAGGAAATGTTTTTGAGACTCATTTTTGCTCCTTCTTCTCTTCCTGCCTTAAGGAAGGGTTTCTGATGGGTCAATGTTTTCATGACAAAATGGAGTGACTACTGTTTCCAGAACCAAAGCCCCGTTGGCTCCATCAGAAAGAAGTGCTCAACTGGGGGCATTTCTCACCCCTTCTGAAGCCATCCTGGAGGAAGGCCTCCAGCACTGGCAGGAGCATGTCATCTAACTTGGCCATCACACTGGGGGAGGAAGTTCTTGCAAACCTGCTTCCCATAGCAGAAAGCATTAAGACAGGCCGACCCTTTTCAGTCTTTGCGGGGCTTTATTTGTATAGCCAAAAGGGGAAAGAATTGGAAAATACACAGACAAATGAGCTGACGAACGTACAATAAACTTCGTCTATTGGAGTTTCGGTGGAATGGCTGCCCATGAAATTATACTAACGAGGAACAGACACCGAAACAACCTTCCATATTAGAGGATGTGACAATTTGCCGTAGCAGGGCTGATCGTTCCCCAGGTGCTGACGACCTTTTCTCTATCTGCAGACCGCATAAACCCTTTGTGTAACCCAGGACACGCCTGTCCCCACGGTGCAGGAAGCACTGTTGTCACCTTCAGGGACCCTCAACCTGTACCTATAAATGACCTCTGCATGTAGTTTTCTTGGCCCTATCCCGGAAATCTGGAAGGAGCCCCACAGGAGGGAGAGGGCCTACCTTACCAGAGCAAACAGGTGACATGTAGTGAACACCTGATGTCACAAACGCTGCTAAAATCCAGCATTTCCCTAATGTGTCTGATACTAAGAATCGTCCAGGGTGCTTGTTAAAAACAAATTCGCACGCTCTACCCTCAAGCCACTAACGCAGAATTTTCAAGGGACAAGCCCTCTGCTCTGCTGACCAGAAGACCCAGCATCACCTGGGACTTTGTCAGTCACACGGACTCTCGGACCCCATCTCAGAACTACCGTGCCGGAGTCTCCGCCTGAGTCCCAGGCGATTCTCGTGGGTGTGCGTGTTTGAGAAGCGCTGCTGTCCACCAGCTCTCTAACCCTGAGGTTCACCCCCGGCTGCGTGTTAGGATCATCTGCTTGTCTGGCTGCTCGTTTGCTGGTTAGATGGTGATACAATGAGGTCAGGGGCAGCAATTGGACACAGATTTGTTGTCGTTGTCGTTTTTATGTTACACTCATGTGCTGTGCTGCCACGGTTGGCCACGTGCTCATTAGGGATAAGCTGCATAAGAGAGGACAGAACTCCAGCTGTGTTCACACAACAGAGGGTCCACCCGTTTGAACAGCTCGGTCACTCCAGCGGCTCCCTACACCTTCACACTCAGTGAACCCCTCTCCTATGATTGTACATGGATTCTGTAGACAGACACAGGTACTGGAGGACCTGCATTTGCGTGACATTCAAAACTTGGAATCCATCAAGGAGCAATGCAATGCCCACAGAACTAGTACATCAGAGAGAAAGTGATAGGTGCCAACGGGGTTCTCCGCATGTTCGAATTCGCACACATACATACACACACGTGTAGACACACACACGCGAACATGCGTACTCTTTTCTATAGCGAGCAATAGAATTTCATCGAGCATCTTTTGTAATCATAAATTAAAGGATGTAGAAGTTCCGGGCAGGTGGAGATGGGGAAAAATTTTCTTGGCACATTGAGTAAACACAAAAACAATAAGCAAAGAACAGGCGAGGATTTTTCAGCTTCAAACCCGTGTGAGGCTTTCTTTACATCAATAAAGACATAGATGACGACACCCGTGTAGACACATGCACATACATACATATATACATACATGTTCACATGCATATTAAAGAAGTTTAAAACATAAAAGGGAAATATAGATAAGAGCATTTTCTTGTCTGTCTAGGACAATCAGAAATGCTGTGCTTTTAAGCTTTACTTTCTGAGCCTGGCTTCCTCTTCTTGCAGTGAAACTTGAATGCAATGGAGTTGTCAACCCTCTACCCTTATCACCCCAGCAGAATGGCCAGCTGTGACCTGGCAATTACAAGCTACGCTGGACAAACCTGTTCTTCCTGGTGATTTCTGGAGAGAAGACCGAAGTCTATGTAAAACTCAATGTACTCACTTAAGCTACCAAGGTTTGGGCAAAAGATTCCCCTTGTTAGGGGGCACCTTGAGAGAAGGTGGGATCTCAAGTAGGTGCCCTCAAGGAACAGAAAAAAGCTCAGAGAGCCACAAACTACCCTGGTGCTCAGTGCCTGTTGTAGCCCCGAACGTGGGTGAAAGCAGAGAGAAACAAGCTTTATTACAGGCACAGGAACCTCAGGAGACCTTAGAGTCCTTCAGAGGCAGTTTCTAACGTGGTCTGTACTGAAACCTTGGGGTTGGAATCAGCGAGGGCAAGGAGTTCCAAAAGCAAAACCTTTTTCAGAAAGTTTTCAGTAGGTCACCCCGTGTACCGGACCTTGAGTAACTCTGGCTGCTGGCTGGTGCCCACACCACTGGGCATTTGATCTGAATCAGGTTCCCTTTTTGTTCTGTCGGGGAAGCTATGGCAGGGGTCCATCCCCAGACACCCACAGAGGCACTGCCCTAGGGCTCCACACGGGCCATCTGCACTCGCCAACAAAGGAAGGATCACTACTGTCTAGGTGACCAGCTTTCCAACCCAATCTCCGGTAACCGTAGACATTCTCTTTAAACGTTTCAGTTGAAAGGGGTGCCTGGGTGGCTCAGTTGGCTAAGCATCCGGCTCTTGATTTTGGCTCAGGTCATGATCTAAGGTCGGGAGATCGAGCCCCGTGTGGGGTCCACGCTCAGCACAGAGTCTGCTTGGGATTCACTCTCTCCCTCTTCCTTTCCCTTATCCCCACTCACTTGCTCGCTCTAAACAAATCAATAAATAAAATATTTTTTTTAAAGAAACCATTAAATATTTCAGTTTAGAGTATAAAGATAGCCCAGAGTTCTTTCCTGAGTCTCTCTTCCCTGTCTCCTCAGAGAGCAGGCATTACATACCAGCTAATGCATGTAACCAGGTAATGAGGTCGGGATGGTGCAGAAAGCCTGATAGCTTGTTTTCCTGGGAAGGGTGATACACACCTCTTTCCATCAAGAGTTAGTACTACTTCTAGTTAGTTCCACTCCCTTTATCTCAATACTACATTTATTATAATTCAACCTTCAGTTTTATTTAACTCTTTGGGTTTCAATCCAGCCAAGCCATTCGACATTTATCGAGTAATTCTAATACTTCGGGCAAGGTTACTCTCCAGGGAGAGCTAGCCGAAGTAGCTTTGAAAACACTAAGTCTTGGTAACAGGACCGTCTTTACAGGTAGAGACTCAGATAGAATCTAAATGGGGAAACAGACTGCAGACCCTGCCAGTATCCTAAGTCATAATTTGGCTCCATTTTATTGGACTTCGTAATGCCGAACATCAGACATAATGACATTCAAATGGTCATACCAAAATATACCCGAGAGCAAGTAAACATGAGTTGGGGATTATCTGCCAGTTTGGACACTACCTGCCTTGTTGCCCTTACAGTAGAAAATAGAAACTTGACCATAATTCAAAGTTTAGAAGCCTCTGGACTTTGGGGTAAAAAAAAAATACCTTTATATTATCCAAAAAACATGTATTTCATATTTACTATTAAATCATCTTCATCCTTTCCCTGCATGACATCATTAATCCTCATTGCTGGCATAACAGATATAATTATTTCATGAGGAACTGACATACTTGCTTTAGAGGTGCTCAGAGGACAAGCTGTGAGCGCTATATAAACCTCATATTTAGGGCAGAATGGGAAGGAATGAACATATTCGCTAAGAACAGGGCTTGTGTCTTGCTTGGGATTGGCAAATCACCCATAAGAAAGAAGCGCTCTTAATGCTAAGGGTTCTTTCACATTGACCTTTATTCTCTATACATAAAACGTGCTGCTACTTTAAAGCATGATTTGTTTCCAGTGTTAGAAAAAAATATCATAGTACTACTTGCCAGTAAGTGGTGGCTACAAAGGCACAAAATAGTCTTTCAATAAAAAATTCTTGTACATTTTCTAAACACGTAGGAGTCTTGGTTATGCGTTTTGGAGGGTGTCTTGAATGCAGCTGGAGCAAAATTAAAGAACTACGAAGCGCGGGCAAAGGAGGGGAAGCGAAGGGAAAGCAAATCCCCTTAAAACGAGAGATGTCTCTGATCTCCCTCCCCGGGAATCAAGATTCTTTGATTACCTCTCATGACTTCTCCTCTCCGGCTCCTCAGCCACACTCACAGCTGCCTTTTCCTGTTTGTGGATTACCCGCCCATCACTTCAGCTCCCACGTATCCTCTAAGAAGAGGGCCGGATCCCAAGTGGACTTCTCTGGTTATATAAACTAGAGTCCAGCAACCCAGTCATTCTCCTAATGTCAAAATGTCTCAAGGTCACAGCAGGCAACGGAAAACGTGGCAGCTTCTCGGTGAGGCTGCCTCTCTGGGGTGCCCCATCTTAAATTTCAGCATTCCCTCGACCCCCTCTATTCCAGATCTCCCTTTCCCACTTTATTCTTCCTCCATAGCACATACCACTGTCTAATCTGCCAGCGATATACCTATTAACCTGGTTTAGTGTTTGGTCTCCCCCACTGGGATCGAAGCACCATAAGGGCAGGGATTTTTTTTTTTTTTTTTGGTCTGATTTATTCATTCTTGTATCCCCAGCTCTTAGAACAGTCTATCAAGAAATACTTGTTACATGAATAAATAAATAGTTGACTGGTCATTTCTAACAGAATTGATCCCCTGAAAGGATGTTTTTGCATAAAAGGAGGAGCCACGTCTTTACACAGACTCAGGGAGAAGGACCACCCTGCAAAATCCCCCATCTCAAGCTCACGTTTTAAATTGAATTAAACCTGGTCTTTTAGGAAAACTGATTTATAAACCTGAGGGGGCAAGTCACAGAGCAGAAGAGGAATGGGCCGTATGCTGACATCTCCTAAACCAGCAGCGAAGCACTCTGGCCAGAAGGACAGATGGTGTTGTTAGCTCGGGCTTTAAGATCCCTCCACCATTTTGGAAGGCTGACAGGAAATGGAGAAGCAGAACTTGCCCATCTGGGAAACTGCAGTAAACTATGACAAAGCTTCCCGGTGTTATTTATTTACTTAAATTGATTTCTCTTTATGAGTAGTAAAGACAAGAGCTATTAGGCAAAAGAAATTCACGTTGAGTGTAGAAAACCTAGAACATACAGAAAAGTATGAAGGAGGAAGCCAAAAACACCCAGTGAGTGTCGTATGAAAGAAAGGCAATCTGTCAGAATGCTAGTATGTTGACGTGCAGTCAAGTGTGTGTAGAATCCAATAAGCATTACATCACATACGTTCTGTTTTGTTTCTCATTTGCCATCATAGACGGTATGGTGAAAATTTAGTTGATATAATTTTTTGATGATGAAACTGGGCTGGAGTAAAAGTGTTAGTGATAGAAGAAGTGGACATTGCTTCAGACTTTCTATAAGCCTGAAATCTGCTTATAGCATTTGACTTAGGTTAATTTCCAGAAATTAGTTTTAAGAAAACAATCAGACAGGTGTTCAGATACATCCATACATACACACATATGTACATAGGTACATACATATGCAGATGTTTGTTGAAGCTTTATTTATAATAGTGAATTGCGAATCAGCTAAATTGGTCAACAAATGCTGATGATTCCAAATAATGGAGGACTACGAAGCCATTAAAACTAATGCTATAGATTCCTACTTATACTGTGATGGTTTCTTGCCACTTCCACATTCCTGATACCCCCCACATGCTCTACTCTTTTCTCCCCATAGCACTGATCCCTCAAACGTACTGTATAATTTATTTATTCATCATGTGCATTGTGTATTGTCTGTGTCCATCTGCTAGAATATAAACTCAGAGAGAACAGTGATAAATGTCATTCTGCTTTGATAGCTCAAATGCCCAGAGAAGTTCTTGACACGTAGGCACTCAGTAAGTATTTCCTGTAGGAAAACCCCCCAGAATTGGAATTTCTGGATAAAGAGATTTTAAAACTTCTAGGATATCTTATGAAACTGGTAATTCACCTTATTTTTTGTTTGTTTTTGTTTTAAAGATTATATATATATATATAGAGAGAGAGAGAGAGAGAGCACATGAGTGGGGGGAGAAACAGAAAGAGAGAGAGAGAGAATCTCAAATAGACTACACATTGCTGGCAGAGCCCGACTTGGGGCTCGATCACACAACCCTGAGATTATGACCTCAGCCAAAATCAAGAGTTGGACACTTAACTGACTGAGCCACTCAGGAGCCCCTACACTTTAAAAGTGACTTTTGAAGCGCTGAGAAACATACTTAGGGATGGTTGAATGGTGATCATCAATATTACTTCCCCTTTCAGGACTTTCAGTAAAGTATCATGGGTTTGTTCTAGTGGAACAGACAAAGAAAGTTCTCTCTTTACACAATGTCCTCTTAAATTGTAATAACTTAAGACTGCTTAAAAAAAGGGAAAGGAGGGGCGCCTGGGTGGCACAGCGGTTAAGCGTCTGCCTTCGGCTCAGGGCGTGATCCCGGCGATCTGGGATCGAGCCCCACATCGGGCTCCTCCGCTGGGAGCCTGCTTCTTCCTCTCCCACTCCCCCTGCTTGTGTTCCCTCTCTCGCTGGCTGTCTCTGTCAAATAAATAAAATCTTTAAAAAAAAAAAAAAAAGGGAAAGGAAGAAAGCCTCTACTTTACAATAAGTAGTTCTACAACATATCCTAAATCATAATAGTTATTTTGAGACTGACTTTTCTGTTATCATTCTCTCTCGACTGTGTTTTAAGAAAGCTTGACACAGAAACATTGGACTAAACGAACCAAATAAATCCCACTAGCAAGACTGGTTTACAGACGATAACACTTGTTTATTACTTAGACATAATATGCTACTTTATCCCTTATCATTAATGATAAGGTATCCTGTTCTTATGCAGAACTGAGACAGATCCCTGCCTAGCAGAGGGGATCTCCCTGGGGCAGGAGTGGCAGGTCAAGGATAAGCATCATTCTGAGAAAACCTACAGGCCAGAGCTAGGGGACCAGGTCACAAGCCTAGGGCTCAGTGACCACAGTTCTAGTAGAGCCAAGACTCAAGAAAGCCAAAGACTCAAGGGCTACAGAGGGAGAGGCAGGCCAATATTTTGAAGAGTTCTACCCTAACGGGCATGCAGGGCCCAAATCCCAATTCTGCTCAAGGGCAGGCCTGAGCTGGGCCGAGGCCAAAGTCCTATTCTGAGTTAGGCTTCCTATATCCCTGATGCTGGGGGTCCCTGAACTTGAACATTTTGTGCAGAGAGCCATCAGTGGTATGTGTCCCATTGTTCGGATCTGAGGGTTGAAGTTTGCAATAGTTTCCCCAGAATACTAGGTTTTTCAGGAGTGTTCTTGAAGTTATTTTCTGGAGCTTCTCAATGAGGGTCCATGACAAGAGAAACAATAATGGAGTTAACATTTACTGAGCTTTTTGTGTTGTGGTGGAATGGGTCCAGTACTGGGAGCTTTACAAACACAGCTTCATTTGCTATGTACAACAGAGTCCTACGAGGTGGCCATTATGACTTCTCCCTATCTATAGATGAGGAAAAATGAAACACAGACAGCTTAATGAACTTACCCAAAGTAACACAGCTGATGAAAAGTGGAGGTAGGACTTTGAAGGCCGCTCTAACTTAGCCTTTGTGTTATTCGGGGAATCCGAGCTGATACGGAGAACCCAGAGCTGACGGTCATGCTCTGCTCCTCATTCAAAAAGAAGACTCGGGACAATGGTCCACAATCTGCCATAACACCAGAAAGCAATTTCAGTCTTATATACTTGCCTTTAAAGCGCTGTCTTCCCATTTTTTTAAAAGGTCCTGAAATGTCAATGAAATTAAGAAATGTTTAAAGTAGGTTGGCCCCCCATCTTCGAGACTCTGTTGTAGATGCATCTTTGGGACGCTGATGTAGATGAAATGGTTTCGCATAGTCAGTTGTCAAGTCAGTTGCCTTTTATGACCTAAGAGAAAAGGTTCTTTTTCAAATGCAACCGGGCTTCTCACGTTCTGCTTAGCCAAAATGTAATGTTATTCTATTAGTTGTTAGCCAACTGAAAGGGTTCTAAAAAAAGGACCCAAATGTGGGTAAATGTGCTGATAGGGTTTGAGATCAAGGAAGGCTCTCAGAATCATTCACTGTGTCGCCTGAGAGCAGGGATTTTGTTTTTCCCCCCGCAGAGCTCAGGCAAGGAAACATGACTACCCTGATAAAGCCCACTCCCGTGCCCCGTGCTGGCTCTTGAAGTCAATGGAACTGGTGCTCTCACTCTCTGGCGCTGGTGGGAAAGAGAAAACTCAACCTAGGTTATCATGAAATTATTCTTGATGCCTGCTCACATGAGCTCCGGGGCCAACTGATGCGGTTAACAAAGAGCGTTTGTTACACTGGGACCCGTGCCATCAGTCTGGCTTTAGAATAATTTTTAACAGCAGATTGGGGGTGTTGGCGGTGGTGCGGGAGTGACTGGGAGGAAAAGTTAGCAGGGGCAGAGAATGAAGAAGTACTATGCTACTTACAGCTATACATCATCCTCGGAAGTGTTTTAATAGTCACTACCCAATTTGAGACTTTCTTGTATCATACACTCACTTATCTTGGGTTTCCACTGTGCATATCACTCTAACACTGAGGTCCTCTGCCAAGACGCTAGTTCAAGGCTATGTATATGAAGATGACTTTGTTCTTGCTGAAAGAAATAGCCCAACCTGAGCCGAGGTGATTGTTCCTTTTCATTGTTCGATACCTTCTTACTTACTCTGAGAGCAACAGAACTTTCCCATGTTGCTTAAAAGAAAAAAAAAAATGTGGGGCTGATCTCATGAGCTGGTTCCACTTTCTAAATCCTCTTAGAAAATCCCACGGTCTGGTATATTTGTATACACGACCTAGAAGCCATTTGAGGACCCCTTTGTTAGAAGAATATTTACACATCTGGGCAAAGCCTGCAGCTTTGTCATTATCCTCTCTTTCCACCTCCTTATCCAAGCTCCTAGAAAGAAATCTACTCTAGCTGCCTGAGTTTTTCCAGGTCCCCATATCGCTCTTCTCACGGCCAATCAAGCTCGCACTCCACTTAAGCCTACAGTAACAGTCTGGCAGAGATCCCCAGGGACTAGTGTGACCATCTGCCCTTGTTTGCCCAAGAACACATGTTGTTCTGCTGTAATTATTAACAGCACCTCTGTTCTCTCTCAAGTGTGTCCTAGTTTGAAGATAAATTATCTGGTTGCTCTATCAATGGTCTCCTAATTGCCAAATCCAGAAGACTCTTCTGTTTTCCTATGACTTGGCCATTCTGCAGTTTTCAGCTGTGTAAGTCACTCCCACGATAATGAAACTCTTCTCCTTTGGCTTCCACGATACTCTCCTGCATCACACTTCCATCAAAGCTTCCCTTGGGAGCTTCTCCTCTTTTCCACACCCCTTAAGTATTGGCACGCCCTAAGGTTACATACAAGAGCCTTTGTCACTTTCTGTGATCACCTTAGGCATTCATTTGTTCCCATGTTCTCAGTCACAACCTGATGATCCTGTAACTTTCTTTTTCTCTCCCTCTAGCTAAGACTATTCTCCTAGGCTTCAGTCCCATGTCTTTCCACCTGAGCGTCCCACGGGCATCACGAGATTGCTACTCTTCACCTTTACCCCGAGTCTGGTCTCTCCCTCTTCACAGCTCATGGTGAACAGGACATGCTTTGCGTCCACATCTCAGCCATGGCCTCACTGTGTGGTCCAGGGCAGCTCGATCCACCATATCAGCCAAATCTCATATCTATGGGGATAAATGATTGTCGTTGTAAGCTCCTGAGTTTGGGGTGATGTTTTGTAGCAAAAGCTAACCAGAGTCTCCCGGGTGGTTCAGTCAGTTGAGCATCCGACTCTTGGTTTCAGCTCAGGTCATGATCTCAGGGTTGTGATCGAGCCCCACGTCGGGCTCCCTGCTCAGCAACGGGTCTGCTTGAGGGATTCTCTCCCTCTGCCCCTCCTCCCACTCGTATGAGCTCTCTCTCTCAAATAAATAAATAAATCCTTAAAAACAAAAAAATCTAACCAATGTAGAAATTGGTTCTGGGCAAAGAGTGCTCCCATAAGAACTCCTATGCACTATTAGCTTTAGGACTGGGTGGCAGGAGGTGAAGAAATTGCTATAGGAGGCAGAAATAATGGTGATCTATTGTCTGTGATGGCAAAGCATTTGGTAAACCTATTACCTACGATCACTTGGAAGGCAAACAGGTACTTAATGATCTAAAAAACTTGGGCAAGTTTTTTAGAATATTTAAAGCATGAGATGAGTATTTCTAGCTGCATGTGAATAAAGATCTACAAGAAAGAATTGCCAGCCTGGATTAAAAGAAACCAAGACTTATCAAAATTTGTAGAGACTTCCGGGTCCCTAACCTTCTACAGGAGAGGTAACAGTCTTGGAAAGCTGCTCAGCCCCCAAAACGGGCACATTTCTAATGTCCTCTTTGGCAATGGCCCAAAAATCCTAGAACAGGAAACCAAAATTCATGAAGAAAAAAGGACGGAGAAACCACTCTCAGGGAACAGAACCCTGATCTATTCAAGCCACATTCCTTACCCAGGGCAGGAGAACCTGACATCTGCCAGGTGAGATTTCAAAACTGCTGTAGGGGCCAATGCTGTGTGTCTCCCTTTTTTTCCCTTTTCTAATGGGAGCATTTGTTGGGACACCATGTCCCTGTTTTCACCATTGTATGTTGGGCAGGTATCGGGCAAATAACTTGTCTATTAGTTCATAGATCTCTGAAGTAAGAGCCACATCTGAGCTTGATATAGAGGACAAAGTCTTAGATTTTGAGCCTGATGTCATGTCATAGCCTAACTATGGGAAGGGTGCACTTCCCTGCCCATTGACTTTAGACATATGTCACTTGCTTTGGTCAATAGAAATGGGCAGAGCAGCCAATGTGCCCTTCCTAAGCCCAGAGTCATAAGAGGCTTTGTGTGTTTCTTTTTGCTCTCTCGCATCTCTGCCAATGCCATGAAAAGGACATGCCATCTAGCTTACTAGCTTGAAGAAAATAGCAGCACGATTTCATCCAGACCACAGACATCCAGTGAAAAGTAGAGCTCTTCCAGCTGCCACAATCCAAAGCAGAGTCACCTACCTAAGCCCAGCCTGGGTTAGCCAAGCCACAGCCAACCTTCCGATCCAAGAGAATAAATAATTGTTGTTTTCAGACATTGAGTTTTGGGGTGATTTGTTATACAGCGTAGTCATGGTTAGAGCTAATTCATTCATGCTGTCATCCATTCGGCACTCCCCTAACCCAGGTCCCCACTTCCTTACTTAAATTACCAAGTGCAATTGATCCCACAGTCCCTCCTCTCCATGTTCACAGTTCTCGTCTTGGTTTCCATTTGTATATAATCTCTCACCTGGTTCTTACAAAATTCTCCTTACTGTATTCCTTTAACACACCCTCCACATTTCCATCGGAGCAATTTTTCTGCAAAGCACACTTCATATCAGCCCGTAGCTTAAAACCCTTTGGATTCTTCCCCTTACACAGCAGGACTCACACTCCTGAGGGCTTATGGGTCTAATTTAGTCCACAGATTCTTTCTGTTTGCTGCAGGCTATATTTTAGAAGTATTTTAATATAAAGATAAGTACGAGTTCTCTAGTTTGTCACTATTGCCTCTACTCCTTATCGTATAACACTTGGCCACTTCACCCATCTACATACAATCCTTGTCCCTGCAGGTGCTTACGTAAGTGCATTAGTGTCCTAGAACAGCCATAACAAAGTACCACAGCGTAGGTAGCTTAAAATGATGGAAATGTATTCCCTCACAGCTCCGGAAGCTAGATGTTCAAAATCAAGGTGTCAGCAAGGCCCTCTCCTTGTGAGACTCTCAGCACAGTCCTTCTTTGCTTCTTTGTAGCTTCTGGTGTTGACTGTCAGTCCTCAGCATTCCTTGGCTTGCAGCTGCACCCTCCACTCTTTGCCTCCGTCTTTGCATGGCGTTTCCTCTTTTGATATGGACACTGATCATATTAAATTAAGGCACACCCTAATGACCTCATCTTCGCTTGATTACATCTACAAAGACTGTTTCTAAATAGGGTCATATTTGCAGGTATAAGGGGTTAGAACTTCAACAAATCTTTTTGGGAGACACAACTTAACTCACAAGAGTAAGTAACTCATTTATAGGATGAAGCACAAAGTCCCTAGCATGGCCTCCACAGACCTTTCTCATCTGCTCCCCTGCCACCTCTTCCTCTTGAATTCTATAATAGAACCATTCTTCTTGTTGACCCCAAATGGACTGTCATTCTATACCTCAGTGCCTTTGCTTGTGCTGTCTTTTTGTTTTGAAAACCTTTTCTTCCTTCCCCAGTCTACCTGTGAATTTTTATCCCACCTTTAAGATTTATTCAAATTTTAATGTGTCAGGCACACAATTAGATTTCTCCTATTCTTTTGGAGAATTAGTTGCTAATTATGCTTTGAGTCTTATTCTAGAAGAGATCTCAATGTGCTAAAGTTCTAGAGGGTCCTCAAAATCTTCTCTCATTGTCACTTGTCCTTGCTTTCTTCCCAGGACATAGAGCTGGACTAAGGTGAGTTTCACCAGATTTGTTTTGGGGAAAATTTGTCATTTACTTGCCAAGAGTTTATTGTGGTCAACTACAATCAGAGCTCTCAGTCCTCTAGTATATACTGGGGTTACTTTTTTTATTAGAAAATGTATTTTCAACCTTCTAGGAGAGTAATCTAAATAAATTAAATTCAGTATAAACCAACCAAAGCACAGTTTTATAAACTGAAATGTCTTCAACCCTAATCTCCCCAGGATCTGCCAGTGAATTGAGGAGCCATTTCCATTGCGATACTTTTTTTCTTTTTCTTTTTAACTGAAGCATAATTAATACACAGTGTTTCATTAGTCTCAGGCATACAGTATAGTGATTCAACAATTCTTCTTTTAAAAAATTTTATTTATGTATTTGACAAAGAGAGAGAGAGAGAGAGTGAAAGCACAAGCAGGGGGAGCAGCAGACAGAGGGAGAGGGAAAAGGAGGCTTCCCGCTGATCAGGGAGCCCAATGCAGGGCTCGATCCCAGGCCCCAGGATCACCTGAGCTGAAGGCAGATGTTTAACCGACTGAGCCACTCAGGTGCCCTATGATTCAGCATTATTCATTAAGTCTACTCTTGGTCCCCTTTATCTATTTTACACACCTCCCCTCTGGCAACCACCAGTTTATTCTCTGTACTTGAGAGTCTGGGTTTTTTTTTTTTGTTTCTCTCTTTTTTTCTTTTTTTGTTTGCTTGTTTTGTTTCTTAAATTCCACATATAAGGGAAATCATATGGTATTTGTCTTTCTCGGACTGACTTACTTCACTTAGTGTTATACCCTTTAGGTCCATCTATATTGTTGCAAATAACAAGAGGTCATCTTTTTGATGGCTGAGTAATATTCCACCACACACACGCACACGCACTCGCGCACCATATCCTCTTTATCTATTCTTCTATCAATGGACACTTGGACTGTTTCCATATCTTAGATATTATAAGTAATGTTGCGATAAACATAGGGTGCATATAACTTGTCAAGATACTCTTTCATTTTCTTTGGGTAAATCCACTGCAATGTTTAAGAAAGATGAAACACTAGTCAAAAGTGTTTGTTTACCTTGTGATGTAATTGTCAGGATTTCAAAAGTATAGGTAATTTCTGTCAGATCCCTGGGCAGATCCATTTCTGACAAAGTGTTTAATAAGTTCCTATTTGTGTCAAATATCTGGATCAGATTACTAAAATATTATGGCTGGAAAATTTTTAGAATCATTCTTTCAGTAAGTGTGTAAAAATAGCCAACCTCCTTCTCAAAATGGGGAAAGGTAAAAGACACTTTAATGACTGACCTCTTTACAAAGATAAGGGCAGAACTAAGAGAACTCAACAACAAAGAATTGAGAGGTACACAGTGGTAGCAAGAGCAGAAAGCACTCTCGCCCCTAGACCAAAAGAGACAACCGCCAAAGCAATTCCTTAAGCTGCTTCTATAGAGGAAACCCTGACAGGATCTGTAGGCTTCAACACTTGAACAGAAAACTGCAACCTCTGCCCCCCTCCTCAGGGCCAGAAATAGAGAGCTTGACCTCTTCTTCTTCCTACCTTCTAATCTCCTGCTGGTGGCCCCGCCCACCCCAGCATTGGACCTAACCAAAGGCCAGAGGGCAATGGAGCCTGGTGATGCAGTCTTCAAAGGTCAGCCTCTGGGGACCAAGATTAGGGCAGAAAAGGTGGAAATGGGTCAGAAGTGCATACAGAGAAATTCAGTAGACATACCTTCATCCGAATGGATTGCTTCTCACTAGATGGCCAGACGAACTGTGCTGTCCCTGCTCAGAAGAAGAAATGAACTAGGTTAAAGACTTATAGATGGTGAGAGCTGAAAAGGTGCTTCAGGGTCATCTAAACCAGTCCTCTCCCTTTACAAATTGATGAAATGGAGTTCTTCGGAGATTAAAGGACATGCTTAAGATCACCTTCGAGTCAATAACTGAACTGAGTCTAAGACCCAAGTTCTTGTTCTCTATCCAGTGCTGGTGTTGCCCTGTCCATGTGGCTCCAGCGCTTTCTGGCCCCTGGGTTTCTGTAATAGGTTTCATCTGGAAGCATGAAGGAGCATACCCAGCAAAATGCAGAGTTTGGGGAATGTTAAGGAGAAATTCTCGAAGGGCCTCAAAAGACCTGAGCTACAAATAGTGCTCTAAAGACACACATTCCTCCTAACATGGGCCAAACTAGATGGTCAGAAAAATACCTAGTCTTTTATTTTTTGTAAAAGTGAAATGTAAAGCTAAGAACTCCAGAAAGCAAAGAAATAATTTTAAAATTTATTCCTACAATTAGTCTCTGAAGGAGCTAACTATTTGCATTTTTCTTTCACCCTGAATATGTAATATTGGCCCTGTTTTATGTATTAACAAAGATGATAATAAAGGATTAAACCCTTCCAGAAGATTCTACAAGATTCCAGAAGATTGTAGCTTCTACAGTTTCTAAACCACACATTTTTCCTTTTTTAATTGAAAACCTTCAATTTATAAAGCTTCATGCTAGGTGCTAGGGGCCCAAAAATGAAAAACAAAAACAAAAACACCACATTCTTCATTCTCAAGGATCTCATGAAGCAGCAATGGAGGCAAATATACCCACAACTACTGAATTGGCTGACTGAGACTTTGATACAGATACTTTGTTACTGCAGCGCAGGGAAAGGTGTGATTTCTATCGCCAGATTACACAGATCTCTTTCAAAGCAGTGTTTTTTAGATCTGAGTATTCGAAGACATGCTCACTTACACAGGCAACCAAATCTCACATACCATGGTAGGGTGTTCGTGAACAGAGGGAGACAAACCATGAGTGACTCCTGACTAAGGAAACAAACCGAGGGTTGTGGAAGGGAAATGGGTGGGGGGATGGGGTAACGGGGTGATGGGTATTAAGGAGGGCACACGATGCGATGAGCACTGAGTGTTATATCCAACTAAGGAATCATTGAACACCACATCTGAAACTAATGATGTATTATATGTTGGCTAATTAAATTTAGGAAAGAAAGAAAGAAAGAAAGAAAGAAAGAAAGAAAGAAAGAAAGAAAGAAAGAAAGAAAGAAAGAAAGAAAGAAAGAAGGAAGGAAGGAAGGAAGGAAGGAAGGAAGGAAGGAAGGAAGGAAGGAAGAAAGAAAGAAAGAAAGAAAGAAAGAAAGAAAGAAAGAAAGAAAGGGAGGGAGGAAGGAAGAGACAGTGGGCTCTGGAATAGGACTCCTTGAGCCCAGAACCCAGCTTCATCTTGCAGAAATTACTTAACAAAAAGTAATACAAAGTAATTTTAAAAAGAAATTATTTAAACTTTTCCTCATCCAGAAAGTGAGGATAATAATAAAAGTGCTTGAAATACCATTGATCTCACATGTGGATTCTAAAACACACAAACGACAGCAAAACAAGTTCACAGATACAGAGAACAGCTTGATGATTGCCAGAGGCAGGGGTGGGAGGTGAGCAAAAGGAGAGAAGGGGATCAAAACTTCCAGTTACGAAATAAATCATAGGAATGCAGCGTACAGCCTGGTAACTATAGTTAATAATATGGTATTTCATATTTGAAAGTTTCTAAGAGAGTAAATTTTAAAAGTTCTCATCACGAGAAAAAAATTGTTAATTGTGTATGTTGACAGACGTTAACTAGACTTATGATGATGATTTCACAACGTCCGCTAATACGAAATCCTTATGCTGTACATCCCAAACTAATGTCATGTTATATGTCAGTTATACCGGAATGGAAAAAAATAATGAAAGTGTTTGGCATATCCAAATAAAAGGAGAAAATTTCGTCAGTTATCAAATAGTGGTTGGTTTGGTCTGTACAGACAAAATATCGAGATAGTTGGCCGAAATGTCTAGATCCCATCCAAAAGTTGACATTTGCATACTTGGCCTTAATCCAATTGTACAATCAGGAGCCACTTTTACAATCTCATAGGCTAAAGATTCTCTTTCCAAAAATGTCCCTATTTCTGGAGATTTCTGACCCCTAAAGCTAGAGAGAGAGCCCCTTTTTAAAACGGCTTTTCTTAATACTGACACTGAGATTGTCTTTTGGAACATTTGTTTGGTTTAGTTGTCTCAGTAACTGCACTATACCCATACTTATTACTTAATCTGAGTGATACAATTCTCTACGTAACACTCAACAAATTACAAGAAACATACAATTTAGAAATAAAAAGGAATGGTAGTTAAACATAGAGACGGACTTGAAATGTTATTCATATGGAAACTTCCAAAAATTAGACCACAGAAAAAAGTATTGAATACTTTATCCACAAGTATGCCTCAATTTTCAAAGATATTCAGGCACAACTTCCCAAATATTTCTCTTAAACTGAATTCATTCACAAAGGGTTTGGTTTTTCAATGGGATACTCAAATTACATAGAGTTGAGTATTTAACATTTGATCATTTCAAGATGGCGGTAAGTTTTTATATCAGTTTGGCAGTCACCAGAGACTTAATCGAAGTCACCAGAGAAATCTATGAAGTCATTTCTTAGTACATAAAACGTACCAGCAAAGTCCATATGGCATTCCTGGATAACTCCCTAATTTACCGTATTGAAACGCTTCACAGTCTGATCAGATACAGATGATATTGACTCCTGAGCAAATATACTAATGATAACTTTGATAAAAGAAGTTTAAAAAACACACTTTCATAACATATCTTGAATAAATGATTCTAAGCATCATACACATCATATATTTTAATATATATTATCTTCTCCTTTTGTGGTCTCAAATGAAATATACTGGAACTCACAGATCAGAGAATAATTCCTTTAGAGGAGTTTATACGACATTTATACATACACTTCTATAAACTAGAGCTCGCTCACGAATAGTCACACATCAAATAACGTTGTTTGGAGCATGAATTTTTTTTAACTCATTTGGTATAAATATTACAGGTGGAATGCACATTTTAAGAGAGTGGTCTGAGCCTTTTCTCTTTCTATGACAGACACATTGAACTCTACTCGGAAGTACATAAAAGCAAATGCCCTTTTGAAAACCTTTATTGATTATCAGTGTGTTTCAGGACAGAAGGTGAAGAAATCGTTGTTAAGGGTATCTTACGAAACATCACTTTGCTGTATCCCTCCTTTTCCCAGCCCTTCTTTGGTATTGTCAAGTCTTACTAATTGTGTTGATTCCCCCTGCTCGGGGAAGAGGGAGACGGGAGTTCGTATTTAATGGTTGGGCCTCATCTAGAATTTGCCTGCAGAAGGCTAGTGCAACTCAAGCTGGTTACAAATACAGGTTCGAAGTCCCAACACTTGATCTTGCTGATCTTAGCAACTTTCAAAAATTGTTTTGAATGGGTTTATTCTTTTATCAAAAGAAGCTACTCCTTTTCTGAAACAAATAAGCAGAAGGGTGCATATATCTGTTTGAATTTGTGTTTTCATTTTCTTTGGGTAAATGCCCAGTAGTGGAATTACTGGATCATATGGTAATTCTATTTTTAACTTTTTGAGAAACCTCTATACTATTTTCCACAGTGGTTGAACCAGTTTGCATTCCCACCAACAGTGCAAGAGCGTTCCTTTTTCTCCACATCCTCGCCGACACCTGTTGTTTCTTGTGTTTCTGATTTTAGCCATTCTGACAGGTGTGAGGTGATATCTCATTCTTGATTTTGATTTTCATTTCCTTGATGATGACTGCTGTTGAGCATCTTTTCATATGTCTGTTGGCCATCTGGATGTCTTCTTTGGAAAAATGAACAGATTTTTTTTTTTTTTTGGTGTTGAGTTGTTTAAATTCTTAAAACATCCGCATACATCATTTGCAAATATCTTCTCCCGTTCAGTAGGTTGCCTTCTTGTTTTGTTGATGTTTCCTTCACTGTGCAAAAGCAATTTATTTTGGTGTGGTCCCAATAGTTTAATTTTACATTTGTTTCCCTTACCTGAGGAGACATAGCTAGAAAAATGTTTCTACAGCAATGTCAGAGAACTTACTGCCTGTGTTTTCTTCTAGGAGTTTGAAGTCTTTAATCCACTGGAGTCTACTTTTGTGTATGGTGTAAGAACATGGTCCTGGGTCATTCCTTTGCATGCGGCTGTCCAATTTTCCCAACAGCATTTGGTGAAGAGACTGTCTTTTCCCCACTGCATTTTCTGGTCTCATTTGTCATAGCTTAATTGACCACATAAGTGTGTGTTTATTTCCGGACTGTCTATTCTGTTCTATTGATCGATGTGTCTATTTTTGTACCAGGACCATACTATTTTGATTACCACAGCCTTGTGGTATATTTTGAAATCTGAGATTGTGATACCTCCAGCTTTGTTCTCCTTTCTCAAGGTGGTTTTGGTTATTCAGAGTCTTTTGTGATTCCATCCAAAATTTAACATTATTTATTCTAGTTCTGTGAAAAATGTTGTTGGTATTTTGGTAGGGATTGCATTACACCTATAGATTGCTTTGGGTAGTATGGATATTTTAACAATATTGGTTCTTCCAATCCAGAAGCATGGAATATCTTTTTATTTGTTTGTGTCATCGTCAATTTCTTTCATCAATGTTTTATAGTTCTTGGTGTACAGAACTTTCACCTGGGTTCTGGGTACGTCTTAATGCGTTACATCAGAATGCACCTAATATTTGTCTCTCCTACTTGTAGTGGTGCTAAGATACATAAGTGGGTTCCGGTGTCAGCCATTCTGTCTATTATAAAATTTGTCCATCTGTATTTCATCTTGTGGTTTTAGCTGTCATTGCTGGTTGTTGGTTCGATCCATTCTTTCAGTACGGTTACAATTTTTCTAATTCTATTGGTGAACTATTAGTGATTTTTTCTAATTCTGTAAGTCCTTCTACATTTACTCATGGCAATTCTTCTCTAAAGAAGGAAATTCTTTTGTCAAATATTTGGTTACTTTGAAAGATAGTCCTTACAGGAAAGGCAAGGTAGGTATTTAATTTTTTTTCTTATATGAATTTTCAAAATGAGTTGGTATCCTAACAACCTTCAAAGGTGACCAATGAGTTATCTTCTTAGAGGATCATTGTAACACATGGATCTTAGTGTATTTCACGTGTTTCAGTCTTTTGCAGTTATACTTTTGATGCTCAGATTACACAATTTTTGGCCAGTAAGAGACCCTTTAATTTGGTTCCTATGTCCTTTTTCCAACTTCCCTTCTGACAAGATCCCAGTAGATTTTGACAAATAACTGAAGATGCACCAAATCAGGTTGTATGTTTCCTGCCCCAAACCCAGAATCAACCTTCTCTTCTCCAGAAAGAATGGTTTTTAGAGTTCACAGTCTGAGTTCAAGGGATGCTCATTGTTGCAGAGTTGTTCTTTCATTTGCAATCCTTTTTATTTCATTAAAAATCATGGTTGCTAATAACACTAACAAAGTGACTCCTCTGCTTTACCCTTCAACTTAGGTATTACCAGTGCTAATGCAAAAATAAGACTACTGAATGTACTTTAAGATTTCTTTGTGGTTTAGTTTTATTCTTTGGATATATCTAACTAGGAATGTATGATCAGATATTATATTATATTTTATTTTTTAAAAGATTGTATTAATTTATTTGAGAAAGAGAGAAAGCATGAGCTGGGGGGAGGGGCAGAGGGAGAGGGAGAAGCAGACTCCCCACTGAGCAGGGAACCTGATGCAGGGCTTTATCCCAGGACCCTGAGATCATGACCTGAGCTGAAGGCAGACACCCAGGTGCCTCTCAAATATTGTATTTTAAAATTTCTTGAAATGTGGTTATACTACCAACTTGCTAGAGTTTTTTATTTTATTTTTCCAGATGTATTGAGATATAATTGACAAATAAAAATCACATATAAATATTGTATGTATTTAAGGTGTGCAATATGATGTTTTGATATACATACACATTGTTATAGGGGCACAATGGTGGCTACATTCAAGTTAATTAACATATTCATCATCCTACATAAGGATTGACGTCTCCTACTATGATTGTATTGCTGTTTGTCCTGTCAGATCTGTTTGCTTTATATCTGTATCTCTTATCTATCTATATTTTAAGAGCTCCAATTTTGGGAGCATATATATTCATAATTGTTACCTCTTCTGGATGGGAATTGACCTCTTTACCATTATACATAACTTCCTTTGTGTCTTGTTATAGTTTTTGACTTAAAGTCTATTTTGTCTGATATAAAGATAGGCACTCCTGCTCTTTCTTGGTTACATTTTCACAGGATATCTTTTTCCAGCCCTTTGCTTTCAGCCTGTCTATGTCCTTAATGCTAAAGTGAGTCCTTTGTAGGCAGTATATAGCTGGATTTTTTTTTTAATCCATTAAACTATCATCTGTTTTTTAATTGGGGAATTTAATCCACTTACATTTAAAGTAATTATTGTTAGGTGAGGACTTATTATTGCCATTTTGTCAATTATTTTCTGACTGTTTCATAGTCTCTTTATTCCTTTCTTCCTCTCTTGATGTCTTCCTTTGTGATGTGATGACTTTTTGGAGTGATATGCTTCGCTTCGTTTCTCTTCTTATTTTATGTATTTTTAAAAATTTGTTAAGGTTTTATTTAGGTTTTTCTTTAATTTATGTTGGCCATGAGATTCACATGACATATGTTATCATTATAACATTTCATTTTAAGCTGGTAACAACTTCAATCACACATAAAAATGACACTTTCCTTTCACCTCCCTCCATACTTAACGTTATTGATGTCACATTTTTCATCTTTTCATCTTGTGTATCCATTAACAAGTTATTTTAGTTATAGTTACTTTTAATACTCTTGTCTTTTAACTTTTACACTAGAGTTGAAAGCATTAGATTATTCTGTATTTGACTGTATACTTACCTTCCCCAATGGGTTGTATACTTTCTTATGTTTTCATGCTGCTAATTACACCCTTCCATTCCTTGCCTTGTTCCTGACTTAGTGGAAAGCCTCTAGTGTTTCCCCAGTGATTAAGATGCAGGCTTTGGGCTGAGGGGTGTATCATGTCCTCTTATGAAAGTGTTTTCAATTCCTATGTTTTAACATGGATTGTTGATAAAATTTGTCAAATGTGGTTTTTGACCATTATGGGAGATGGTCACATGATTTTTATTCTTAGCTCTGTTCATATAATGAATTGTATTATTTCACACCAAGAAATTTGAGTCCTCTAGAAACACCCACTTCTGAATATAAATCTTCTTGTCTTCAACTGCCAGAAAGAGAAACTAAGAGAGAGGAGAAATTTTTGAACTGTTCAGTATCATAATCATGCTGAATCTTTGCTAAGGTTTTGGCTTACTTCCTAGATATGTAAGCAAGAAGAGAATTGCCTGGTTAAGTGTAACTCTATTTTAATGACTCCTTATAAAACACTATCTCCCCCACTGCTGCCCCCACTCTCCCTTTGGCACACACACAATCGCACTCAACTTTTGAAAAGCAATGGCTTAAAATCCCTGTGTCTTAGGAGACCTGTAACAAGTTAAAATGTTCCTCCGCTAGTATTGCAGTGCCTAAGTGAAGCCCCATTTCTCATCGAATAGCACAGACCCAGAATACACGAGCACATACAAATTAAATGCAGACATGTTTCAGCTTGGGAATGCAATCCAATTCCAGAAGTGAGAGATCAGCTTTATTAACCAAGCCACCCACTGTCCCAGGAAGATGGCGGGAATTAAAACCAGACTTTCCTGATGTTATAAATTTGATTTCTGTCAGCAATGGCAATTATCCTCCAAAAAATCGAACTTCTTCTTTTTAGTTTCTAGTCCTTAACGTCATAGTCAAGAAGAACTGAGTCCAACAAGGTGTTCCAAGTTCCCTTTCAGGTGAGAAAATGAAATAAAAGACTGAATATTCTAATGTCTGAGATTCCATTTCTTCACTATTAGAGGGAAAAGCCTCTCAGAGTTCAAGAAGAAGGAGGTGCTGTTACCATGTGGCGACTTCATCCCCAATCACTTAGTTTCTCAGCAAGCGTATTTAAGGCAGGTCTTACTGGCAGTCAGCCTCTGTCTTTAATCCTCATCAACACAGGAAAGGAGATTAAATGGTCAGACATGTGCTGGATAACTCCTATTTATATCATTAAATTAACTAAGATGAAATCTGTGAAATGGGCAACCAGCTTTGCATATGCTCTCCCTTTATAAACGTACACACACACACACACACACACACACACACACCCCTCTGAGTCAGGAATGAAAGGAAGTGATGTCAATCTGAGCCAACCCTGCAGTTCTCCTCTTATTCTTTGTCAGAATGAAGCTCCTCCTTTAACTGACTCTCTTTGTATCTGAGGTTGGGAAGGATATCTAAATGTACTTTGGTTTCATCATTCTCATACCCCAAATCACAATCTTTTGAAGCGAGACTAGGAAAAAGAAGATAAAATTATTCAAATGTCATAAGTGACTGTGTCTCTAACAAGCTGCACAGGGACAGAGAACTTCTCCTCCATCAGCATCCTCCTATCTGCCCCCCACCTCCCCCATCTCCATCAGTACCACACTTACCACCTGCACCTGCCCTTGTGTCTCTTCTTGCACCCACCGCCAGAGGGAGATGTGGTGATCTGGGCGCTAAGGACTGAGAGGAATAAGGACCCAGGGGTCTAAGTTGTCAGAGGTGGGCGGAACAATCACTGTTGGGTGCACCAAAATGGTAATATTGTCGTTTCAAGAGACACAGAGGTATTTTCAGGAGATACTTAAAAAAAAATCCTAGGGTCCATGCCTAGGTGGCTGACTGAACTGTCAGATTCTTGCCCCTGTACACCAGCTTTGCTTTTTTACTGTCTATGTGTATCATGCTTAACACATATCTTTCCCATTGCCATCTGGGTCCACTTCCTCTTATCATGTCTTCTTTGGTGGAGATGGAGCCCAGCTGGTGACCCACATTCTTCACAGAGATCTCTCTGTTAAAGATGCTTTTCTCTGAATAAAAACAGACTGTCTTCAAGATTTCTAGCCTACAAACACACTCTAAAGACGTAATGAATGTGGCTTCTCCATGTTATTTTAGGAATGTTGCATTTCTCTGACTTTGGACATGGGAATCTCTATCTCTCAAAACCTTCATTGGGATGGGGACCACAGGGATTGGAGGAAAATAGCAAGTAAAAAAAGATGTCTTCAACCGCCCTTAGGAATTGATCAAGCCGGTCTGTTTCGTGACAGAGCCCTCTACGGTACTATGGTGATTTTATAAAAGATAGATCCACCTGGACCTGTCGCCAACAGGCGGTGTAGATAATTTCTTAACACCACACAAATATGGAGACACCTCCTGACCTATTGAAATGCTTTCCTCCCTAACCGTTCTCTTCTTCTTACCTACCTCCATGCCCCCTGCCCTGCTCTGCCGCTGCCCACACCAACCTATTCCTCATTTGGCTGTCAGCAAGTCCGCGGGCCCAGAGTGGGCCCATTCACCCGGGAAATAGATTACGGGTTCCGTACTGAACTTCAGTACACCCTCCAAGAAATCCCCTCTGAATGGTCTTACCTCCAAGAATGTTTCCATGTCTAGTATTAACATAATCCCTGATTTGAAACTTCACAGATGAAAAGCCCATTTTAAACACAAAACAGATGGGAACTTTCTCAAAATCTGGTCAGCCAGAATTTCTGGTTCACTCGTGGCTCATTAACTTCAGCCTCCAAAGGATTATCCAGGACACTGATGAAAACAAGGGGCCTTCTCTGCCTATGTTCCCCTCTATGTCTGGCCTTTGTACCAGTTGACCCCATTATCCTCGTTCTCAATGACAGACTGAGGGTCCAGCATGGGAAAGGGTGGCTTCTAGAAGCACAAAGGAAACCAGGCCCCTTGATAGGGAGATCAGCGGCCATAGGGAAAGATTTCAGAAAACCCAGAGGGAAAGTGGCAGAATGGGTTTGCAGAATCTCGGGAGGATTTGATGGTGGTGGAGCTGGCTTTCTGGGTGTGCCTGTTTAAAGCTTAGTTTGAGGGAGTGACCCTGTAGGGACTGGAATGGGAGAAGGCATTCTACATGTCTCTGGTCTGTCGGTCACTAGCTGTGTAGCCCAGCGCGAGTTACTTAATTGTCGTGTGCCTCAGCTTTCTCATCTCTGGGGCTCATAATAGCACTTCCTAACGCTATGAAGATCAATGTTAAGAGAGGTAACTCATACGAAGCTCTTCAGACAGTGCCTGGCACAGAACGAATGTGAAGGAAATACCTCAAATTTGGACTACAGAGGAGAAGGTAGCTCTCTGTGCAGAGGGGAATTGTCCGGACACGTTTGCAACTTTTCAGCATATCATTCCTCAAATTTTTTTATTTCTCAGAAAAGTGGAATGAAATTGATTCCAAATCATTAGAAGAGGGGGTGCCTGGGTGGCTCAGTCAGTTAAGCTTCCAACTTTTGGCTTTGGCTCACATCATGATTTCCACGTTGTGAGATCGAGCCCCACGTCAGGCTCTGAGCTCAGCACAGAGTCTGCTTCAGATTCTCTCTCCCTCTCCCTCTGCCTCTCTGCCCCCATCTAAAGTAAATAAATATAAAACAATCAATCAATCATTAGGAGAGGAAAAGGGAAATGCTGAATAAAGGAAATGTAGGGAAAGTTGCAAAGATTATCTTCGCACTTCCTCACAGTACATAACGTGGAACAAGACAAGTTCAAGGTTAAGGAAATCAGGAATATAGCCTTGAAGGGGCTTGCCCCAGGAGTAGGTTTAATTTTGTCTTCTGTTCACTGCTGTACCCTCACATGCTATAAACAGTGCCTAACACAGTACACAATAAACGTCTGTTGAATGATTAGACTTTTGACTATTTTCCCTCCCTGACCCTATTCTCTTGTGACTGATTTCTATTTCAAAAATGAGTAGTGAGTTATATAGTGAGCAATGCTGGGGGCAGAGGGTGGAGCCATCGTAGCTCCTTTCCTGTCCCTAACCTCTAGCCCTCAGGCATGACCTTCAGAATCTTTCTCCTGGATTCAGCAAGAGCCTCCTAACTGCTCTCTGGGTGCCCATTCTTGTTCCTTCCAGTACATTCTCTAGGGGCAGCCAAATAACCTGTTAAAAATCTGTATCTGATCACATTACATTACCACTTAAAACTCTTAGCGGTTCCCTATTGTCATTAGCATAAAATTCCAAAAATATTTGGTAAGGTCCTCAGTGATCTTGGTCTCCCTCTCCTGCTAACCAGCTTTCTCTCAGCTCCTGCAAGTGCCAAGCTCCCTCTGACTCTAGGCCTTTCCTACTGCGGCTCCTTCTGCCCAGAACACGTTTCTCTCTCTGCCCTAGCTAATTCCTACGGACTTCAGTGCCTCTTGTACAGGGAAGCTTACTATGAATTATCACCTTTCCAGGTTGGATCTCCTATTTTATGTTCTCACTGGACCCTGCACATCTCCATGTTCACAGCTGCCCCGTGGTAATTAACAAATTACGTCGCAGTGCATCTAACATGGCTTCCCCTCCGGGTGTAAGCTCCATGCCGGCGGGGACCACGACCGTGGAGTTTCATGCTTCAGCTTCAGCACTGAGCACCGAGCCAAGCATATGCTTACCAGGCGCTCAATCGATATGTGCTGAATGAAAAATGAATTAATGAGTTGATGCATAAATGTGTGCATCTAGCAAGCCGAAACCTTCTTGCGTTCGGAAAGTTCAGGCTGGGCAAATCCAATGTCACTCAATTAACTAATTAACTCAATCACGTGGTCGATGTAAATGATAATACGAGGCCACCTATTCATTCACAGAGGTTGTCTGCCTTCCCTACTGACAGCTGTTTGTGGGCTCACCGTGGGGAGCGGCCACTGATGATTCAGCAAACAGAATAGCCATCCATTCATTCACCGTCCATTCATATCGTCCCTGAACTTCATGTTTGCAGATGCTTGAAAGGCGCAAGGACATTTTGGATTGATAAATATTTTTTTTTCTACATGAACTATATATCCACGAAAGGGAACTGATATCAAGATGTCATGTGCTTCAAAGTCAGTTTGCAGGTGGAAAATAGGCTGATGAAAAATTTGAGGTTGCTCATGCCAACTGTGAAGATTAAATCTGCAAAATCTCAGTAAGAAAGCTAGATAGATGAGGACCATTCTAGCTGCCAGAAAATGGCTGGGAAGTGTTTGCCTGTGTGAATACAGGGACACACTTGGGGAGATGGCTTGCTCAGGGCTGGTCTTCAAAGCCCCTTCAGGTGCTATGAGATTCCTCTCATGCTGTGGTCAAGGCCACGAGGGAAACAGCTGGGCTGCATTTCTGGGCAGGGCTGGAGGGAACCAGATTCATTCCCGCATGGAACCCCACTATCCACCCCTAGGGCATGCCTAGGTTTATAATCTGGGTGATGACCACAAATGCTCAAGTCAGGCTTGGCCTCTGAGGCTTTGCTTCCTGGGCTCACCTGGCCGGAGAGGCTGCGTGCGTCCTGCAGAAGGAGCGCGGCCAGCTCTGCCCCCATGCCTTTGCCTCCGTTTCCCTCTGTGAAAATGAATGCTTGGCGAAGATGACGCAATCTCCCATCAATTTGGGCCAAATAGGCGCGCTGAGGATGGAGACCCTCAAGAGCCGGTGCATAGAGTCACTGAGTAGATGGCAAGGAACCAGCGAAGGCGCTGCACCCGCGAGAGGCGCGGCGGCCAAGGGGCGGGGCTCACTTCTCCCGCAGCCGCCCACTCGTTCTATCCGTGCACCGCCCAGCAGCACTGGCGTCGGCGCTCCCTTCCCTGGGCGCGTCTGCTTCTGCCATCGGGTTTATGACTGTTCACGCCTGGCTCCCGCTGGAATACTTCCCACCGTTTCCAGCAGCTTGGCAGAAAACATAATTTCCAGGGAACAGATACAAATTTATGGCCAGGGAATGCCTAGACACCAAACTAGAATACCAAGAAATTTGAAATGAACAGGTGGATTTTTTTTTTCTCCGAGCTCTACTTTTATAAAACCCAAAGAGAAATGGTAAATGAACAGATGGCTCTGAAGGGTGGATTCTGTCCGAGAGCAGATTGCCCAGTTTCTTGTCCTTACTTTATCTGCAGCGTGAGGTGCCTAAGAGCGCCCTGGAGCTCCGTGGGCATGGCAAAGGCCTTCTCAATCACTAGGTGAGGAAGAAGTCCTTCTCTGTGCCAGTTACAAAGTATTTCATTTCCTTGAAAGTCTTTGAAATTGGCAAATGCTGAGTGGTGTGGATCGGAATTCTCAATTAATAAAATATTTGAATCTGTGAATAACCAGAACATTCCATTACCGGACCATTTTAGAGAAGCAGGCATTCATCCATCTGTAGAGAGCATGCGATGCATAGAACAAAAACCTGAGTGAAACTATTGATTTATTTTAGGCAGAAGAGTAACATCTCCAAGTATGATGTATAGCCAATCAATTTGTAACTTAACCGTCCACTACCTTTATGTTCTCGCAGAAGTAAGGGAGCTTAGTTCTTGCATTTCCTCAGTAAAATTGCCCTTGATGTTCTGGAATGAGGTTTCTACAAATCTAATATATTGCTCCCGAAATAGCCTATGAAAAATGATGACTTGTTCTAATCCACTGCACACTTTCGGGCAGGGAATGTGATTACAATCAGTAGAGCAAAGGTCAATAAGCACGAATGGCATCCGTTCCCAAGGCATCTATGAGAAAGTTTGCAAAACCAGATAAGAATTTAATATAGGAATTTTTTGTCCACCTAATCAAATTTAGATGCCCCGATGCTGCCTGGAATTTGTGCTGTAGATTGAAATCTGCAGGTGGCTATAAATGAGGCATGTGTCTTGGACAGAAGTTCCCCAAACTGGGAAAAGAAAGATTATTTTTAAGATGGTTCACAGGTTCTTGTCAGAGACCTGCTTCTTGACAAAATTTATTGTATTTATCCTCACGATCTATGGGTCCAAACTCCGGCAGGGCTCAGCTAGGCATGTCTCCTTTCTATGTGGCATGGACGGGGAACGCGAGGTGAGTCTCCACGGGGGTTGGGCTGGGCTGGAGGGTCCAGGATGGCCTCACACACATTCCATGGGTTCCTGGCACTTCGGCAGGAGAGTCAGGAAGCCTGGGCTTAGCTGGACCACTCTCCTCTTCCCCATGGTGTCCAAGCCTCTCTCTAGAGTCTCTCCCGAAGTCCTTGGACTTCTGATAGGGCAGCTCGGGGCTGTAAGAAGGAGTGGAAGTGCCAGGCCTCAAAGATCTGGGCCTGAAAATTGGTACAGTGTCACCTCCACCATGCTGTATTCATCAATATCGTTGCAGAGCCTGCCCAGGTTTACAGGGAGGAGACCGAGACGCCACCTCTCATTAGAAATGTCAAGGAATGTTCGGCCATCTTTAACCTGCTCAAAAGGATTGAAGGGGAAACACCCATAATCAGGGTTTGAGGATCTCTTCAGGCAACCAGTGAACAATATCCAAGGAGCCTTGAGCAGTTAAGTCCCCACGTCAATAATTTTTTATTCTGCTTCCACTTACAACGTGATTACCTACAAGAGCTCCTTCATCTGGCTGGAGATGTGGTCCAGAGACTGAGCCCCAAAATGTCACCTGTGACTAGAAGCCCCATGTCTGATACCCTCATACTCTTTTCCATTCGAAAAACAAAAGAACTGACATAGATAGTTCTCTTCTCTTTGAATATTGTTTCTTTAGTAATGTTTAAAATGCTCAGAAAATTCACTGGGGGAAAAAAATTATTTCCTATATGCACTGTCCAAGCTGAAACGGTCTTTAGTTCCCCTTCTGTCCCAGTTGTCTCAAAGCTGGGGCCAGTTTTCCATTCTGGGTACAAAGGAAAAGAAACAGACCCATAATTTGTAGCTTTCCCACCCATGGTTGGAAGGCTCCCCGATATATTATTGTTGTGGTGGCCAAGGCATAAAATGGTGAATTACGGGTCAAGTTTCAACTACACTTGACTACT
Organism: Ursus arctos; assembly: GCF_023065955.2. Lineage (NCBI taxonomy): Eukaryota > Metazoa > Chordata > Mammalia > Carnivora > Ursidae > Ursus > Ursus arctos. The sequence goes on from NW_026622986.1 coordinate 9,392,489, forward strand.
TCCTGACTCCCCTCTTCCCCTTTGACACTCTTCCAATGTTTGTGACTAGAATATGGGGGGGGGGGGGAGGGCATGTCTTTGAGAAATTCCTTTTTAAAATTCCACTGTAGGTCCAGGCCCAGAAAGACAATTTTCGGACAGAGAAATCAAAGCAGCTGAGAAGTCATGTTCCTGCCCTGCGTCATCAACTTCACTGGGCCTGAAGTCAGAGGTCCTCTGGTTCAGACGCCTGTCTCCAGAACGTTGTCCTCTAAACACGTGCTGGACCTCAGGGCCCCAGCAGAGCCATGAATTAATAATACTGTAAAAGGCTTCTTCTCCTAGGGTAACTTCCTAATGGCTTTAAGTGTTTTTAGATCATTAAATTCTTGACAAAAAAAAATTGGGGTGGGGGAATTAGAGGAGAAGGAAGGAACAAAGAAGGTAACTTTTAGCCAAAAATGTTAAGAAACACTGTCATTGGAACATAAATCATCTCTAAGATGAGAATGTAAAGTCAAAAGAGAAATATATTGCTTGGTTTACACAGATCTGCAGAACACACGACATTTCGGGAGCGATCTGTTGCAAAACCCAGTTAGCCACTGATGGTGAGTGCGCATGTCTGTCCACTTACGGTTAGGTTGCCAGCGAGGAGCAATCGGATTTGGATGTGTTTCCTGGGTGATCGGCAAATCATTGTATTCTGAGCAGTTCTCCCAGACACCTGAGCTCTGCGGTGACCGCTACAATCATTGTCATGAGTCTCAGTAGCACAGGCCATATTTCAGTTTCAGGGTGTGTGACTGGCATGAGATGTAGTGGTGACGAGCTCAGAGGTGACACGGGCATTGGGTTGTATCAATCCCTGCCCAGCAACCAGCGTGCAAGGAACCCCAGATGCCAGTCGGACTCACACGACTCTCCTGACCAGAGCGGTGAAACTTCCAGTTCACACCGCCCCCCACTCCTTCTTCTCCCACCCCCATGTGTGCAGGTCAGGCTAAAGAGACCACGTGGGAGCCCTGGCTTTGCTTTCTTTTGGTTGTACTAACGTCCTTATGGCTAAGAACAACCTAGATCCTGCAGAAAGTTTTAAAGAGTTGACTTTCAGTCCGCTCTCCTGTTGTCTGAACACCTTTTCCCTTCCATGTTTGCATAGCATCATGGCTCACTGTGGGGACCCCGAATTCCTTCTCTAGGAGGGCTCGCAAAAGCTATTGCTCACCAGGCTTTGTTTGAGGCACTAAAAATCCCTCTGATCACTTTCAGCATTGTTGACAGCCCTCCGGTGTCGCTTTTTTCTGCAGCTTCAAGATGCCTCCCTTTTCTGGTTGCTTCCTGCCCCTCTGCTGCAGTCCCTTTGCTGAGTCAGCTTCCTCTGCCGTGTTTTTAGTGGTGGAATTTCCCCCGGAGTCCCAGGTTACCGTGACTTCTCCCTCCAGACAATCTCTCCCAAGCATCTACCAAACACAAAATACACAAAACTCACACACTCATCGGGAGCCTTGGCCTCCCCTCTGAACTCCAGACACACAGATCTAGCTGCCGATTTGATAAACCCACTTGAGTATCTCAAAAGTATTTTCAACTCAATACGTGTAAAATCAGACTTCCACTTCTTCCCTAAACCTCGTGCTCTTTCAGTGTTTCCTATCTCTGTAGAAGAACCTAGTATATAAACCAGAAACCTTAGTGGTATTTTGAAACCCCCTCTCCTTGTCTTCCAAATCCAGACCACCTCTTAGTGGGTCAACTTTTCCTTCTAAATATCTCTGGAATTTTGCCACTGTCTCTCTCTGTCCTGGTCACTTACCACTCAGGCCCATGTATTCCCTTGTCCATGTGCAACCAGAGGGACTTTTTCAGAAACGCAGTCTGATCATTTTTGAAATTGCCTTGATTTAACACTTCTTTCATTTCTTGTTGGTCTTAAATAAAATCCCAAACTTTTCACCTGCTTTGAAGACTGCACAATCTGGCCCATCAACCTGGACCGCCTCGTTTTAGGATGGCACTTCCTCATTTCCCGTGCTCCAAGCTCACTACACTTCCAGCTTCTGGAACATTCTGTGCCTGTTCTCCTCATAGGGCCTTTGGGTAAGTGCTGTGCCCTCTGTTTGGACTATCCTCTCTCCCCACCTGCTTTGGCTGGTTAATTCCTATTCCTGAAGATCTCAGCACACTGATCACTTCTTCAAGGAAGACTTCGTCACTTTTCTCACTGGGTCAAGTTTCCCACTATTAGGTGAACTTACAGTTTCTATTCCAAACCAGGAGGACACTTTTAAAAATGAAATTAGACACTGTGATTAATTATGCTGAGATATGGGTATAAATTGAGACTATCCCTGGCAAAGCAAATCGCATGTTCACCCACCATGGAGGACGTCCACTGCTCTGTACCTCTCTTTTTAGGGACTGTAATTGTAGATGTTTGTGTGATTCTTTGGTTGAAGCTTACTCCACGGGAAGAGCTGTGAACTAAGTCAGAAACCACTGTGTGTTTCGTTTTGGGAAATCCACTGTAACTCCACATTTGACATAGTATCTGGGATATGGTAGACATTCCAAAATGATTTCATGAACAAATGAAGGTCCTTTGTACTCTCCACAGAGTCGTGGGACTGTCTTTCCATTTTGACCATCTCGCTCTCTCGCTCTCTCGCTCTCTCTCTAGTGTGGATGCTCAGTCAGTGGCACCAATCAGAGCAAGTGACATTCACCCATTTTTCCAGGAAGTCCATCCTATACCACTTCCCTTGCTGTGGTGATAGATAGGCCCGAGACGCCTTGTCTCTGAGACCAACCTTCTGTGATCAACACACTGACCAGAAGGAAAATGGAGCCAAAAAAAAAAAAAAAAGGAAAGTAAACCTGTGAGTTTACAAAGGCCTGTTCTTACATGGAAAGATCCTCTTTAGAAAGTACTGTTATGTTGGAACAGCATTCAGCCCACTGCTACCTTACCCACACGCTCTCAGAGCTGAGGGAGAGGAAGGAAGAAAGGTCATTGGGGGGCCCAGGCTCCTCGGGTCAGGCCCATCTGCTACTCTGAGATTAGTTCGAACTTATTAATAATGATAGTTAATATCTGAATAGTGATCTAAGCACCTTACCTGTAGGAACTCGTTTCATTCTTGCAATGGCCTTACAATGTGCTATAGCACCAATAATGATCTGTATTTTAGAGATGAGGGAATTAGGGTTAAAGTTGTTAAGTGGGGCGCCTGGGAGGCTCAGTCAGTTAAGCATCTGCCTTCGGCTCAGGTCATGATCCTAGGGTCCTGGGATCGAGTCCCAAATCAGGCTCCCTGCTCAATGGGAAGTCTGCTTCTTCCTCTTCCCCTCCCCACTGCTTGTCATCTCTCTCTCTCTTTCAAATAAATAAATAAAATCTTTAAAAAAAAATTAAAAAGTTGTTAAGTGAATTGTCCAAGCTGACAGCTAAGAGTGGTGGATGTGGTATCGAGCCTCCAAGATGGCCCCTACAATCCTTGCCTCCTGGTGTGCATGTGCTGTGTAGTCCCAACACACAATGTACCAGGTTTGGTCTGTGTGGCCAATAGAGCATGGCAGAAGTGCGGTGGAGAGGCCCATATGGCAAGGAACTGAAGTGTCTTATCAAGAGCCAGCCCTGGGAGGAAGCCATTTTGGAAGCATCTCCTCTGGTCCCAGTCAGATCTCATGACTGAAACCCTAACTGACATTTTGACCATAGCCTCATGATAGAGCCCAGAAAAGAATGATGTTTATGGGACCTTAGAGCACTTAGTTTTAGCATAACTGGTTACTCAGCAATGATAATTAATAAAATGTCTATGAGAGTCAAAAGTGAGCCAACTGAGGGGAGAGTCCCCGTTCAAAACCACTGGGCTGAATTACCTCTCCTGCGCTAAACCTTCTCTTCAGTTTTATTTAGTTTTTCATTTCCAGCCCCCCCTTTTTAAAAATATTTATTTATTTATTTATTTATTTATTTATTTATTTATTTGACAGAGAGAGACAGCCAGCGAGAGAGGGAACACAAACAGGGGGAGTGGGAGAGGAAGAAGCAGGCTCCCAGCGGAGGAGCCTGATGTGGGACTCGATCCCAGAACGCTGGGATCACGCCCTGAGCCGAAGGCAGACGCTTAACGACTGAGTCACCCAGGTGCCCCGCCAGCCCCTTTTGATATGATCTCTCCATCACAGGGAAGAAAATGGCACATAATGGCGGAGAGAGACTGGGGGAGAGGTGACGATTGTGTATCAAGATCCAATTCTTTGTATCTGAGATTGTCACCATCCCTTAGGAGCTTGAAACCTAATTGGAGGGACGAAAATCTTCATCAATGTGAAGGGTAACCGAGACTCAATTTGATGAGCATTGAAGGTGTGGTTCAGGATCTCGGCACAGGAGGCCAGGAGATCTCCCTGAGAGCAGAGGCCGTGTGGGCCTGGGGAAGAGCAGGGCTTCAATAGGCCATACCAGATGACTGAGATTTAACAGGTGATGGCAGGAGAGAAGGTAGAGAAAGCAATGGGAGAACGGAAGTAATGGACTGGGGAATAAGGCTCAGAGCAGGAGTACGCCAGCACTGGGATATCCTACGCAGGGACCAGTCTTTCTGGATCATTAGGTTCCTGGAGCAGGTGGAGGGGAAGCAAGACCGCACCTCACAGTGGCCAAGACCTCCCGCTCTGTAGCCAACAGCCAGGTTCTGCTCTCCACCAGCTCCTCCACTTCCCGGCCACGCCACCCAGGGAGAGTCACTTAGCTTCTCTGGCTCCCAGTTTCCTCACCATAAACTGTCTTCCTCACAGGCCGGTAATGAGGAATTTCTAATTATTAACAACTATTTGTCGAGCACCAACTCTCCACCTGGCACTGTTCTAGGCCCGTGGGTTACATCGACCAAAAAACAGACCAATGTCCTGTGGCATTCACAAGTATGAGCATGACTTAACCCACCAGAAGTACTGAGGGCAGCACCCGCAGCAAAACAAACCCTCAAAACATCTCATGGATCTTAGCTCTTATTCAGAATAAAAGGACATCGGCCTGAATGATAGAGAGTATTCCTAACGCATTTTCTCCATGAGTAAAACTTTCAGTTTGTCACCCAAGTCACCAATGTAGGGAATTAACCAAACCATTGCGTCTGTTGCTGGAACACTTCCCTGCTTCCCGACAAAGCAGGACAAGTGAAACCTCACAAGGGAACCACTCGGAGGGCAAGTGCAACAGGAATGTCAACCCCGACCCGGGAGAGCCCCGCGGGATGCTTTGCCATCCTAAGGGCACAGGGAGAAACACCGTCATTTTAGCAAATTACTGTTCTGTTTTTATTTAAAGATAGACCTGTGCTCTCGCTTCCCTCTGTGCGGGGGTCGCAGATACTAAGCTGAACCAGATTTCCCAAGGCCCATTAGCTTTTCACTCAATAGCTTAGCCCCAGTTAGAGCTCCCGGCTTTCCCATGAGTGTTTGCCAAGTGTGTAATCTCCTCTCTCTAAGAAATCACATTCGAGAAGATACAACATCTCCATCCTAGCCCAGAGAGAAAAGGCGTGCCTGGAAGGAAGATTGCAGAGGACCAAGTGCAGCCTGTGTGTAGACACGGGACGGCCCCGCAGTTGCTGCAGGTGGACGTAATCTGGCGTCACGTCTGCTGAACACGAATGTTGGTTAATAAAATCAATCACTCTCCCCAGATCCTCCCAACTGTAAGGACAGAGTAAGAATATAGCCAGAAGTTGAAAAGATTTGGCCAAGAGTATTACCGCAAAAAGTCTCTCCTGAGCGAGTTCACCTGTGTGTGTATGAAGTGTGGGACCTGCATGTGCTCTCGCTCGTACAAAAGTACCTCGTGGACGAAGAAATTTATCTCCAAAATGGAAGCGAAACTGTGAAACACAGATATGAGATTGCGTCTCTCCCCAAGACACCTGAAGTTACGCTAATGGTACTTGTCAGGAGAAAGCAGAGGAGGAGGACGAGAAGGGAAGATGCCCGCTGGGATGTCAGTGGGGGAGCAGCTCAGCTTTCTTAGCTTTTGCTGTCCTTAAGTGTTTTTTGGGGTTTTGTTTGTTTCATTTAGTTTTGTTTTTGTTTTAAGTAGGCTCTACGCCCAGCACAGAGCCCAGCGTGGAACTCGAACTCGCAACCCTGAGATCGAGACCTGAGCAGAGATCAAGAGTCAGACGCTCAACCGACTGAGCCACCTAGGGCCCCTCCGTCAGTGTCCTCAGTGGACACCTACTGAATAGAATGTGATTTTGGAAGTAGGACTCTGCTGGGGGCACATCGGCTTCTCCAAATGGTGACACTAGACGGGCCTCGTTACCCGCTGACGTGCCTTCCTGGAAGTGAGGATGTAGTAAAATGAACACCTGGAATTCTGTACCCTTTCCACCTTCCCATGAAGGATTGCACGAGGGCAGAACACCCAGAGCCACCTTAAGGCAAGGGAAGGAAGCGATTCTCACTCTTGGACGCCCACCAAATTTCAGACATGGCTGAGCACTTTCGAGACATTCAATCCTCCTGACAAGCCTCCAAAGGCAGTTTACCCAGGGAAACCCAGGTGCGGAAAGAGTAAGAACATTGCCCAGGGTCACACATTTCATAGGTGTGGAATCAAGAGTGGAAGCCAAGTTGGTCTGGCCTAAAGCCCACGGTCTTCCCATTCACCACCTGCCTGCCTCAGTCTTCACTCTCTGTGAGTGTAAACAACTCATCCTCCCGCCCAGTTCCCCTTGAGTAGAACTAGGCTAACTTGGGGTGGGGGGGTGTGTATGAGTTTTTCGACAACAATCTTATGAGGCAGATACTTTTTTTATCCTCATTTTATGGATAAAGAAACGGAGGCTCAGATTGGTTGAGAAACTCACCTGAGTCCCAACGCTCCTAAGTGCTGGGTCCCTACCTGTTCGTCCTGCAACCACGCTTGTCCCGCTGTATCTGTCAGAGAACAATAGTGCGGGCTTCCCGGGCGGTGTGAGTGTGACCATCACAGACCAGGGAACTTAGATCTGGGGTTCACTTCACCTCTAATCATAAGGACCACTGGGGCAGATTCACTTACCCAGTTATTTTTAGACAACTTCCCAGTCAGCTTTCCCATCAGTAAACAGCCCTCCAAGCAACCTTGCTCCCCGCCCCATAGAAGGGAACCAAGGAAGGGATTGTAATGGAAGACAAAAACTAAAGCCATCTACAGTGGGCGTCACATTTTTAAAAGTTGGTTTATATTTACATTCCTTTCCTTGTTGTGATCCTAAGAGACACTTTCATTTCTGTCTGTTTCCACGCTAGTGCTCCAACTTTCCCTGTGATTCTGCGAGTTCCCCAATATGCTTCTAATTAACCCCTTTTCTGATTAAGCCAGAGTCAGTGTCTGTTGCCTGCGAACAAAGAACGATGATCGTCTATATACTAAGTGTGTAAACGTAAGCCATTAATTTATACTTATCTGGAATCCATTTAAGTACAAAATTAAATAATCCAAGGCTCCCACTTTTTATTAGAAAAAGACAAAGGACAGGAAACCGAAGAGTGTTTTCGGTTTGGCTTTTGTTGTTTATTTATTTTTATGTAACTTGGGATGTAGAACAATTGCACGTGTTTGCATCTGACAACAATCCAAATAGATTTGCTGTAGCCCCCCTTACGCCCATCATACTGCATGCCCCAAATCTTTGTCCAGAAGTGAAAATACAGCCATTATGATAATAGTCTGTGCGGATTCACCCCAATCCCCTATCCTGTCCTTCTCCCCATAACTGAACAAAGGTATTTAATTTTCACAACAATTACTCTGATTAAAATTCTGAAGTGACTTAGGAATCAAAGAAAGATGACATTGTATTTAATATTTTATTCATCACCTAGTGCCACAATAATTCGGGGTAACAAACACCCTGAGACTCAGTGGCATAAAATAATAAGAATTTATTTTTCTTACGATTCTCTGATAAGTTGGGCTCTCTTTCTGAACTTGGCCAGCGCGCTCTTATGCTGACGGTTACCCAAAGTGACTAGGCACCCAAAGTAAGCTAGGCAGCTCTGCTGGTCCTGACTGGGCTGTCTCATATGTCTGAGGGTGAGCGGGCTGTCAGCTGGTCTAGGATGGCCTCGGGTGGGACAACTGGGGTGAGTTGACTCGTTTGGGTGTCTTCTCATTGGGAAGGCAGAGGACCATGAGAGGATGCTGAAATATGCAAGCACCTTTTTAAAAATCTGCTTATTTCCCATCTGCTAACATCCCTTTAGCCAAAGCAAGTTAGAAATATATTCCACCTCTTGATGGGAAAAAGCTGCAAACACATTGCAAAGGGCAGAATGGATTCAGGATGGATTGGGGCCCTTGATTCAATCCACCGAACACAGAGGATAGTATTTTGAAACCTATAACTTAATATTATGCCGTTTTGAACAGTGACAGGCAGCCATACCCTTTGTATACACAACATGACTTTTCTACCTGTTCAAGAACTCAGTTCCAACAATATTAAATTTAGTATCTACTATGTGCTCAACGGTAGGTACTCTCCAAAAGGTATCATGCAGAGAAATGATAGTATAAACTTCCAGAATATTACATTGCTTCCAGTTTCATCATAGTAACAATGAGTAACAAAAAAAAAGTTTATTTGGAGCTGTTTCTTTTCATTTCAAGACGGGCTCTAAAGTCAGACACAGACAGATAGCTCACACAGGCAGGCTTGACAGCTGGGCGCTTATTACCCCATCAGAACAGAATGTATCTCAGGGGCACATCACTGAGCAGAGAATTCCAAATGAGGAGGATTGCTGCTGGGCCCCATTACAGAGACAAGAGCAAAGGCTTGGATAGTGTCCTCCGTGCTGAGACAAGCTTTCTGACTCCTCAAACACACAGGTCACTTATAGACATGGCTCCAACACAGCCCTGGGCCCCTTCAGATGAGGCATGCAGATAAAGGCACGGGCAGCTCCAGATCTTTCCTACGCAACCAGTCAGGTCGTAAAGAAAGCAGACTGAAGCTCAGCAGAAGCACCAAATGGGACTCAGGAGCGTGTGTGTGTGTGTGTGTGTGTGCGTGCGTGTGTGTGTGTGTGCGTGTGTGTGCGTGTGTGTGTACACACATGCATACACCCTCCTGCCATAAGGATTAGAAGAAATATCAATATTTTTTTAAAAAGAAAAATATTCAAACTATTCTAAAGAGCAAAAAGAATTGGGCCACCACATCCACCATCTTTATGCCCCAAGAAAACCCTCCTTTCAAGCTGCTTGATGAGAGACAACGTTTGGAGAGGGATTTGTCTTCAATGCATGACAGACAAGACAAAACTGGCCAAGAAGACCTTTCAAGAACATTAAGACCTCCCAAACACATTGTTTTACGACAAGGATTCGTTTGTAGGTCTTCCTAGAAGCAGTCAAAAGCTCTTTAAAGAGAAGCATAAATGTTATGGTAGTTGAGAATAACTGTTGAGTGGAATATGCATTTGTAATACTAAAAAAGCAAATTCATATTAAAAAAATAAGCAGTTTGGGGGCGCCTGGGTGGCTCAGTTGCTAAGCGTCTGCCTTCAGCTCAGGGCATGATCCCGGCGTTCTGGGATCGAGCCCCACATCGGGCTCCTCTGCTGGGAGCCTGCTTCTTCCTCTCCCACTCCCCCTGCTTGTGTGCCCTCTCTCGCTGGCTGTCTCTCTCTCTCTCTCTGTCAAATGAATAAATAAAATCTTAAAAAAAATAAGCAGTTTGCAATTTAGAAATTCCCAGAGGCCTCAGCACGTTGGCATCATCGCATAGAGACATCACCTAATGCTGTGGGGGATCCTTTGGAGTGTTTGGTTATTTGCAGTCCTTACTGCCTGAAACAATGATGCAGGCACAAGTGGGTTCAAAGTCATGCTCTGACCTCCGCTGTCGCTGTGTGCACATTGGGTGTATCCCTCCACCTCCCTGGGCCCCAGGTTCCCCTGTACAACTCTCACATGCAAGTTTCTTTGTTAATATCAGAGCAGTTTGCACCAGAAAGTCTTTAGAGCCAACCAAATGTAATTAAGCGTATTTTTCCAACATATAATGTTGCAACAAAGAGTCGAGTAGTAGAACCATTTTCCCCTAACCATTTAACAGCCTCCAGGGAGACAGGATTTCCTTTCAAAGTAAACTATATTTCAATTCATAGAATGTTTTTATTACCCAAATTGGACTAAGTAATTGACTGTTTTGTGAACGAGTGCCTCATTGTCTCAATAACAATTAGCTAATGAAACATTGCATAGGAAAATGATAAACTGAAAAGATTCAGGTAAGATTTCCTGTAGTCGTTTGCTATAAAACCAGTCCTGCCTTCCCCAATTACTCTTTTGACTACTCAAGATACGATCACTACACTTAAATCGATCCTATAACTTGGCACTTAGACCAGCTTGCAAACGTACAACAATGTTCACCCTAATGAAACAGAGTCGTGATGGTATTTTTATACTGCTTTATGCGGACATTCTAGACAGAGCACAGTCCACCCGGGCAGAGTGCACTCACCACTCCAACTGCAGCACATTCCATTTGTTTAACGTTACATTTCATCGACGATGGGGTTGAGCATTCTTTCTTTTTCCTTAAATCCTCAGCTTTTTCTCCATTCCTTTTCATTCTAACGGTCATCAATCAAAACATTCACTAGCACTTACCGATGCAAAGTGCCGTGCTGGGAAGAAGTGGGAGACGTTGGCCCTGACCGTAGGAAGTATACAACATAGATAAAGAAAGAAGATGTGAACACAAAAATATAAATATCTATCTTGTATATGCCCAAGGCAATCTATTCTAGAGTAAGATTCATGGTCCAGAACACTCTGGGTTGGCGTGATCAGGTGAGAGTGATACAGGAGAGAGGCTGTTTGTGTTGAGAAGAAGCTACACGAGAATGGTGCCCGTATATTTCTAGAAAAGTAATGGAATATGCCATGGTCATTTCTAACTTTCACAGAAGGCAGATGTACAGCTCTAGTCGGCGTATTGATGGTGATAGCTACCCTTTCTTTTCTTTTCACAGTTCCTTCTATTCCCTACCTTTCCCAAGTGTCTCTCTTGAATTTTATCTTCACAAACTTTTCAGCCCTATCTTTGTATGCGGGCACCCATTTGAGCTGTGACTACACCAGCACGCGCCGCTTTCCAGTACTAGAAATACCAACTGGCTGCCGTTTTTCCAGACACAAATCAACAGACCGAAAGACAGACGTGTGCTCATAAGAAACTTGTTTGTTTGCCCCTCTTTAAATACATATTTTTCGCTGTTGGTAAAAGGAGCACGGAAAAATGGACAGGCCTCGTGGTTGGCCATTTGTGGGGGGACTTGCCCCTCCCTTTACTGTCCCAGAGGTACAAATTCAGTCAAACACTAACATCACTTGCTTGAGTCATTAGTCGCTGACCATACAAAGACCAGGCCAGCCCATCTGGCCGGCAATTAATGGCACTGTCCATGGTCAGCATGGTCACAGTGATCAGAAAACACTGTGCTACCAATAGGTTGCCTTGAGCTATAAGAATGCCCCTTCTTTCAAGTTGCACTACTTTTAGTGTCAATCCTCCTTGAACACAGCAATTTATGTTTTTTCCCTCTAATCCTCCAAAACTCAAACTAAGTTTCCATAAGCTTCTTATCGGATACAGTCCATGCAAAATAATATCTGAAGTTACCTGTCCTGGTAGGTACTGCTTGACTGAGATGAATTTGGTAAAAGATTGAACCTTACAGCACAGTCGTACTAAGGCTCTGTCACGGTGAAAGTGAACCCACCTCTTTTCCAGCCTTGTTCGTTGAGAAGGACTGAGACCATTCCCCATATAGTTCTACTCAGTTCCCGAGAGCTAGGGTCTTTGTTACTGTATTTTAAAGACATAAATCACTTTGAGCAATTGGGGAAATATTAGTAACCACAGCAATAAACGTGAGTGTTCCTGCCAGAGCCTGGGATACTCAAAGGATCTGTGGCCTTAAGCGCATAAGGAGCTGAGATGCCCTTCAACAGACGAATGGATAAAGAAGATGTGGTCCATATATACAATGGAATATTACACGGCTGTCAGAAAGGATGAATACCCACCATTTGCATTGACATGAATGGAACTGGAGGGGATTATGCTCAGTGAAATAAGTCAAGCAAAGAAAGACAATTATCGTATGGTTTCACTTATATGTGGAACATAAGGAATAGCAGGGAGGACATTAGGAGAAGGAAGGGAAAAATGAAGGGGGGAGGGTATCAGAGAGGAATAAGAATCATGAAAGACTATTGGACTCCGGGAAGCAAACTGAGGGTTTTAAAGAGGAGAGGGGGGCTCCTGGGTGGCGCAGTTGTTAAGCGTCTGCCTTCGGCTCAGGGCATGATCCGGGAGTCCTGGGATCGAGCCCCACATCAGGCTCCTCCACTGGGAGCCTGCTTCTTCCTCTCCCACTCCCCCTGCTTGTGTTCCCTCTCTCGCTGGCTGTCTCTCTGTCAAATAAATAAATAAAATCTTAAAAAAAAAAAAAAAGAATGCAGACTCCATAAGAGCAAAATCTTATCCCTCTTGCTTACCAAAAAGTATTTGCTGACGGAATAAATGATGTTACTCCTCGTAAGGTCTGAATACTGAAGCCATAGGATTGTTTCCTTCCTCATAGGTGGGTAAATGAAGGCTTCAGATTCACGCACTGGGTGTTCACTGAAGTCCTTGGTCCATCCGGGCCCTGGTTTTGGAGTCCCTGGTGGTCATCTTCACCAGCTGCTTCCCCCACGTCTGTGTCCGAGCCAGGTCCGACCAGGAGAAGAAGGACATCCACAGCATCAGGCACGAGGCCTCCATCACTGAGTCATGATGCCTGTTTTGAAATTGGCCGGAGGTGAGTGCTGGCACCCCTGCAGCCTCCGTGAGTGCAGGTGTCCCCCTACTCTTGCCAGGACTTCTGCCTCAGCTTTGCAGCTCTGCACCGGGTCCTGCTGCCTCTCAGCCAGGCCCATTCCAGCTTGTAGGGCTGCTTCCCTGACACACTGGCTGACTGGGCTAGTGGCTCCCCTTGCGGTGCTGGATTCCGCCCCCTCTGTGGCCCCTGCCTCAAGACATGGCTGCGGTCCTGCCATGAGCAAGTGGATGGATGGCTTGCACAGAAACAAAGCTCTGTCAGCCACACGGACTGGTTCACGAGGGCCCACGGTGCCCCCCTCTCTCTCTAGCCCCACACTCCACGACCTCACCACGGAGGCTTGCAGCTGACCACGGGAAAGTATTCACACCGGAGACATCAGCAAATGCTTCCCATCAGGACTTTGTTCCCCTGGACGCCTGGTTGTTAAACATTGCCAGCACCCCACTGGCTGAAGTCCACCAGAATTGGAAAAGCTCCTGCTCGCTGGACATGTCCCGTTGCTTGGCTGTGCCATCCAGAGAGCAGTTTCGCACAGCGCCCCTCAGCCAGCTCCCCCCTCACCCCGGGCCTGCGTCAGCTTGGGCAGCTGCCTCCCCGGGGTTTCCATCTTCATCTCCTCCCTCTGTGCCCCTCCCCCATCATAGACCCACATGCACACACACACACACACACACACACGCACAGAGCGAGGTCTCATTGGGTTGGAGTCTTTAAAACGCATTGCAAATTCTAGCAAATGTGCTGGGGAGACACAGAGACAAGGAAGATCTCAACTCTTAACGGACAACACAGTTGAATTTGAATGCTACCAAAAAAAAAGAGAGAGAGAGAGAGAATGAACACTAGTGTTCATTCTCATTCTCCCTAAGTTTTTTTTTGTAGACGCTTTTCTACGTTTTCATAGACTGGAGATAAACACAATTTATATCACTGATATCATCAAGGGTGCTGACACAAATATGCTGTCGGTTGCCCAGAAGAAAGAAAATAACTCAGCACTGGCAGGAGGGTCAGCCTGGGAGCATCATCACATTTGTGTGCCATTAATCACACACCGCCCGGAGACACTCTTTCTCCTTACCCAGCCTGATAGTTCAATCCGTGATTATCAACCGGGGAAGGGAAATTGTGACGATCGGGGCATCGAAGGGACCCTTTCAAACTCCGAGCAAGCCCATCTCCTAGTGGCTAAGCCCCTTCTTGAAAGACTGCTGCTCTAAATACCGTATTGTTGATTTTACATGCATGTCTATCTCGCCCCACAACTGAATGATAAGTTCTTTAAAGACACAGACTGTGGATTGCACGTTGGGTGGTGTCTTCCAGGATTCTCCAGCAGTTCTGATCATGTCAAAGTTAAAATGTTCTGGATGTCAAAAACAACCAACGGTGCAAATGCAATTTCAGGGCAAATGACAAAATGCTCAATTTCTTGGCAACATCTCCCATCTATAATAGAATTTTAAAGCCTCTTTTTAGAAAAAAAACTCACTCCCTTTCCTCAAGTAGGCGAAGAATAAAAGGGGAAATTCATGAAAATACACAGATGGCCAATAAACATTTAAATATATGATTAGCCCTAAATGTTATAAAAAATGCAAATTTAAGCAACAATAGAACGCCTTCTTTACCTATTAGATTTATTTATTTATTTAGTTAAGATTTTATTTTTTTATTTGACAGAGAGAGACAGCGAGAGAGGGAACACAAGCACGGGGAGTGGGAGAGGGAGAAGCAGGCTTCCCACCGAGCAGGGAGCCCAATGAGGGGCTCAATCCCAGGACCCTGGGATCATGACCTGAGCCGAAGGCAGACGCTTAACAGCTGAGCCACCCAGGCACCCCTATTAGATTAATTTTAAAAGTGCTTAAATGATAACACCTTCTGTAAGTAGTTTTTGGGGAAATGGGTGCTAGCCTACATTTCTCGGAGAAGTGTACATTGCATATTGCTAAAAAAGGGAAATTGGAAACAGCATGAGTATACAACAATAAGAAATTCAGTGGATTATAGTACATACTTGGAACAAAATAACAGTAAAACCATGAAAATATTTCTATAGAAAAAACATTTAGTGGCATGGGAAAATGGGCATGAAGTGTAATAATTGTGTCATTGTAGAAAAAATACAAAAATCTACAGAAATATATATTGGTTTGTGATTTTTAAAAAGGCAATTATTTACAATGAGAACAGTTGATTCCATTGGTGGCTCTTCAGTGAATTCAGAAAATAATGGACCCCCCCCCACCCCCAGTGTTCCTGTATTCACTGGGAATAACTCTTCATACTACAAGCAAAGATCACTTCAGGCAATTTGTGTCAACAGGGAGATAAAATATATCAGCTAACAGAAGATCATAGCACACATTGAACCCAGGGGTCAAGCTCTCAGTTACAGCTACGTGGCCAAATTAAAAGTACCCAAAAGAGACTGAAGGTTTAGGCTTGGACTTAGTCATAGAAACACCCTATTGCGTGTCGAGTAAGGGTCCCAGAATGGGGATGAGCAGATGTGCGTGGCAGGGCTGGGAGGGGCTGGTGGCCGGGGCAGTGGTGGAGAGGGCAGAGTTGATTCTCTCCACTCCCTCCAAGAGAAGGACAAGCTCTGAAGATCTCAAGAAGAGCGGTGACCTCTGGCCCCAGGGCAGTCTTCTAGAAGAATCTGTCTTGTTCTACAGTAGCCACATTAGAAGGACATGTCCTCAGGCAGCCAGGCTATAATTTCCGAGAGCTCAGACAGCACTAAAGTTTCAGCTGCAGGATCCAGAATGTGTCTATGTGGTCTGGGCTTCCTCGGGGAGCTGTCCCAGGACATCCAAGAGCGAACAAAGTACTTTCCAAGTTCATTTAGATTCCTGTCCAGAGCCTGCAAGTGCTGCATTTCCAATCGCTTTGACAGGTTATCTATACCCTCCCCTGCGTGAGCGATCTCCTGCTTTTCTCCGCACTGGAAGCTCCCTTAAGTCACCATACAGTAAACCCGACCTACACTCTAACACTCAGGACACTTCTTCAAAGCCGACAGACTTAGTCTCTGTCTCCATATGAAAATCTGTTCTGACATTTTGCCTGATTAACCCCCTGCTGAACCTAACTGAAGGCTCAGTTCCTCTAAATGGCTAAACTGGAGTGTGTGTGTGGAAACTGGACATGCACACGTCAGTCCTCCAAGGCCAGCTACGTGGTGTCTTAGTCTATGCAGCCTCCAGAATCCCATAGACTGGGTGGCTTGTAAACAACTCTGATTTCTCATACAACAGGAGGCTGGAAGTCCAAGATCATGGTGACTGCCAGTCCGCGAGAGCCCACCTTCTGGTTCATGGAGAGCATGGAAGGGAGAAGGGGGCTCTTGGGGGTCTCTTTCATAAGGGCACTAATCCCATTCATGAAGGCTCTACCCTAGTGACTTAATCACCTCCCAAGGGCCGCACCACTCAATACCATCCCTCTGGGGATTGGGATTTCAACATATGTGTTTTGTGGCCAAACATTCAGACCATAGCAGGCAGTGTCTACCGCAGCTCAGGAGCTGAAAATTAGCTGGAAAAAATCCCTAGGAGCAAATGCCAAACATAAAAATACAGCTTCATCCTCTTCCGTGATGTGCCATGCTTCTCAAAGTGGCCAGGACTCTGAAGTAAAAAATGCCTTCCTTGGTTCTGCTCAGGCACATGAAATATAAAAGGCTCAGGGTCCGAAGGGACCTGAGAGATGATTTTTACCACTTCCCTCCTAGCATCCTCTTTCTGACCTCCCTAGGGCCATGATGCAGCCTGTCACCACGGGGCGGCAGTGACACCACGCTCCCTTCTTTTCAAGGTGGCCAGTCCACAGGGCAGCTCTGATGGCTACAGAGGGCGTCCTTCCATTGAATGAAATCCGCCTCCCCAAGCCTCACCCTCTACTTGGAGGTCTGCCTTCATGGAAGACCAAAACGTAGAAAATCTACTTTCCAACTATGCTGTGAATTAGAACGATGTGGTTTTAGAAAGAGGAAAATCTAAGGGAACACTTTCAGAGATGACAAAGCGGAGGAAGGAAGAGCCCCTGGAAATCCTCAGCAAACTCATGGACTGTTTGGAGACAAATGCTCTCATGCCCGAGAGAAAATGAGAAGAGGCCATGAGAACTGGGCATTGACTGTTGGATTTCAAACCTCAACAATGCTCTAAGCAGGTCACATAGCTATTCTCAGCAGCCGTTCCTCCAGATGTGAAGGCCCATAAAAAATGGATTTGTATAAAGACCCTTCTCAGATTTTTCCTCTCAAACAGTAGAAACATTATGGCTTTTAAATGTTAACATGATTAATGAACTATTAGAGGGAGGTACGTATGTCACTGCTTCACGGTGACTGCCCCCACTTATTTCTAAAAATAAATGTGGAATACAGATTACCTATCCACATTACACTTCTCCTAGGCGCCGAGGAAAATACAAGCCATACAGAAAGCTGCATTTCTGCCCCAAGAGGAGCCAACCATCATCTGGTGAGAGCAAGAGGATTTGGTTCTTTCTTCCCCTGTGAGTTTCCTCTCGGTGAGTTTTGATCGAAAGGTCGATGAGATTGTTTCTGTACTTCTGACTGGTCTTCAAAACAAAACTACTTAAGGGCCAAGTAACCTCTGGCAGTGAACTGTATCTCTTTATTTCAGCTTCCTGGAAGGGGTCAAGACAGGAAAAGAAGGGGGCAAACAAGGGTAAAACCTGATTTCCCTTAGTCTGTGTCTTCAAGATCCAAAAGCGGCTAAAAGAAAATTCACTTCTTTCCTCAAGGGAAAAGGCTCAGAGGTTCTTCTGAGTTTAAACTAGTAAAAGACATTCTACTGGCCTTCGCATTTTGTTGTAACCCATGTAAACCATAAATGAGTTTCTTCTAATCCAATATTTTGTGGTAAAATCATTTATCCAGCCTCAGCAGGGGCACGAAAGCCTTCGGGGCTGGAAAGTTGTTTACTATTAACTTGGGGATGCCATTATTAAATTTGCCAACTTGGCCTGAGTGTTTGTATGCAAATAGCCCCTCAATTACATTTTTCTTTTCTTTTTGCCCTTTGGCAACTTTGCAAGCTCTTTAAGGACACAAGGCCCGGCTGTAAGACGTCTGTGTGCCCAGGGCAAGCACAGTGCTTCCCACAGAGTGGACCATCAGTAAATATTTGTCCAGTGAACAAATTCTCGAGAAAGGGAGAATTCACAAAATGCATACTATTTGGGGGTACAAACTGCAAATACAATTGACCCTTGAACAACATGGGATTGAACAGCATGGGTCCATTTGTATGCGAATTTTTTCCGATAAATACAGCATAGTCCCATACATGTATTTGCCCTTCCCTATGATTTTCTTAATAACAGTTTCTTTTCTCTAGCTCACTTGATTGTAAGACTACAGGATATTATCCACATGGCACAGGGACTATGTGTCAATGGACTGTGTGTGTTACATGTGGATTTCCAACTGTGCTGGAGCTTAGGGCTCCTTACCACCCCTCCTCCGACCAGTCACACAAAATACGTATTTGCAAATTCTTCCTGGGTGAAGAAACACATAATACAGGGCTACAGTGCAGCCCAAGGTCACAACTCTTGAGGAACCCATTGCCATAGATTATAAATTGGTCTTCATAAAACACACACACACACACGGGGATTAAATGAGAAGAAAATGCAAATTTTCCCATCCTTCCGTAGAACAGCCACTGCAACTCTAACGTCCATATACTCAAGTTGCTCAATCCATGTTCTCATATAATGAAATATCCAAAGCAAACATATGTTTGAAAAGAAAACTCCCACGGCTTCATTGGTAGAGAAAGGGAGTCCTGAACATCCAGAAATCTTCCGCCCTGGGAGAACAGGAACTTGGCCGGGTAGCCCTTGTGAATGCCTGAGCATGCGCACAGGAAGGAAACGCGGACGTGACAAGGACCTTCGTGCCATCTCTCCTGGAGACGTGATGTAAGCAAACCCCCTTTAGAGGCAGAACATAACAAGGTAATGGAATCGCTGCCAGAAATAATCGATGAAGGACGGGGTCTCCAAGTAGGGACAAACAGGAGACACGCGTTTGGGAAGAGAGAATCGCAGGCTGCAGGAAGACGAGCTCAGCAGGTCGCGGGAGGGATTGAAACAGACCCGCTTCCGGGACGATCGGCCGCTCGGCCAAGCCTGCGCGGTAAGTGTTCACGGCTTCCTTGAACGGAAGTTCACGACTTCCTTGAACGGAAGCAGCGTCCCGGCGCTCGAGCATGCGCCCTACAAACCATGGATACGGACACCTCGTCCGAATAAGGAAAACGGAAAGAAATGATAACATGGGGGACGGGGGAGGGGGATGAAGTCAAGGTAACTTTGTTCAACTTGGAAAGCCCGAGAATCTAAGTAGGGCGCGGGCTGTGTCATGAGACACAAGTAGCCGCGCTCCCACCGACGGTTCTTACTCGGAGTGTGAGCATAAGAGATTTGTTGAAACATAAAGTGGCTGACAAGCATATTTCTGCTTCTTAAAAGTACGTTGACTTCATTTCCCTTTGAACTTGTCAGTCGCACAGATTTCATGCGGCGTGTTTGGTGAAGGACGTTGCACAACCGTGAACTTCAGCAACTTGAGGGAGCTCCTTCCTCAGGCGCCATTGGGTTCTTACCAGACACTTGAAAGTTCCAGAAGAGAAAGAGTGAAAGGCCTTGAAGGGACTATAAAACTCTTGAAAGAGATTATTCTATCTGGTGAAACTCTACCATATATATTCAACTATAATGTTCTTTGCATTTTCTTCTGCTTCCATCTCAAAGATACCTGCTTCTCTATGAGGGACAGGCTACTTCTTGAAGATTGAGTCTTCGCTGTTCTCATTATCCACTAATTTCTCAGCGCATAACATATGGTCTGAATGTGTGTGTTGGCCCCAAACACGTATGTGGAAACCCTAACCCCCAAAGACAGAGGTGGGGTCTTTGGGAGGGGCTGAAGGCAGGAGGGTAGAACCATCATGAATGGCAACAGTGCCTTATAAAAGAGGTTCCAGAGAGCTCCCCAGCCCCTTCCCCCATGTGAATCCCAGCGAGGAGGCACTGGCTCTGAGCTGGCACCCTGAGCTTGGACCTCCAGCTTCCAGAACTGTGAGAAATCGATTTCCATTGTTTATAAGCTACTCAGTCTGTGGTAATTTGTTCTAGCCGCCCAAACAGACGAAGAGAGTGAGTGCTCGTCAATACTGTTTTATTCCGATTGATGACTCTACCCATTTCCATCTCACAAACGAATTAGGGAAAGATGAAGAATTGGCACGCACAGCATAGAGAGGAGGGCACACAAGGGAAGTCTTTTCCTGAATTAACCGCAAGTTTAAGAAGGAAGGTTAAAAGGGATGTGTACACAGAGATGAGAAAGAATGAAAAAGGTAGAATGAACCAAAGCTGCAGGTGACAAACACGAGAAGGATAGAGACACCCCCCAAACTTGCACCTGCCTATCTCCTGCCTACACTCTCCAGTGGTTCTCCACTGCTTCAGCTCTTCATAGACCAGAAGCCCCTCTTCATCCCCTGGCCCGGCGCCTCCTGCCTCCTGGGCCCACAGTCACAAGGCCCCTCTCTGCTGGGTGGAAATGCTCTCACAGGTCTCTCTCCTTTGTCCTTCCGGTTGGAAAGAGTCCTCACCACTTGCCACTCGGTGAGCTCGTGTGTCTCCTCCATCTCTCCGCTCACGCACTGCCGCTCAATGAACTCGCACCGGGTCCCTGGACAACCTGAAGCTCTCTTTCTGAGGCCCGGTTCAAGTTTTGTAAGGTCTGAAGTTGACACAGTCTGAGAGGAAATCATACAAATTGAAAGAGAGAATTAGGTGACTGAAAGTTCATTTAGAATGAGAAAAACAAGCATAATAAAATATCTACAACATCTGACAAATACCACAAATACTACAATTTTTATGAATATTAAAAATTTTGTAACAGTCTTCCCTACATACCTCTATACTATTTTTCCTCCCTCTACTTTTTATCTGTGTCCTCTTTGGTCACTTCTTCATAAGGCATTTTTAGACCTTCTGCTTTTGATGCAGGGAATAACAGCATCCAGTCTCTTTCCTCTAACACAGTTGACAGGAATTTGCTGTATCGTATAGATTGTTTGAACACATTTCTCTCAGCTTCACAACTCATTATTGGAAACGTTATGTAAAATTTTAAGATTGCTGTCACATCTTGGGAAATCTCTCTCAAACGTTTTCATAACCAAATCCCCTGCTTATAATGTGACAGACATGTCTGATAACCTAAAGAACATTCCACAGACGGGCTGCTGGCTCCATACATTTAAATCACATTTCTCCACCATTCCACACATAGTTCTGGTGCCGGGAGTGAGGAGACGTGTTTAAATTGTGATATAACCTCTGATCACGAGGCAGTACGTCACAGCCTGGTAAGTCACAGCAGGTGGCGACAAAAAGAATTTCTGGAGGCCATTCCCGCCTAAGGAGGGCTAACAGCAGCTTAACTATAAACCGCATAAAAATATCTCACTAAACCCAAACAAAAGGCATCCCAAATTCAACTTTCCCTTAGCCAGTTGTAAAAACTCCCTTGGCTACTTTCTATGCCACTTAATACAAAGAGAAATATGATAGGGAGAATATCAGTGTAGAAGAGAAGAGTGATTTGAGCTGGTTCCTGTAAAATAGATTACTTTGGGGGCACCTGGGTGGCTCAGTTGGTTGAGCACCTGACTTCGGATTTCAGCTCAGCTCATGAGCTCAGGGTCATGAGATTGAGCCCTGAGTTGGGCTCTGTGCTCAGTGGAGTCTGCTTGTCTCTCTCCCTCTGCTTCTCTCCCTGCTCATCCGCGTGCTCTCTCTCTCTCTCTCTCTCAAATAAATAAATAAAATCTCTAAAATAGATTACTTTGGTAAATTTTATAAAATTACATGACCATATGAATATGTTGTTAGAGGCTCTAAAGGGGCCCATGCAAATGCTCATCCTTTGAAACTTCAACTCCTTTAGCTGCAAGATAAGTACGCTTCTGGTTCCTTCCCTGGCACTGTGTGAACACTTCTGCTGTGGTGCAATCCTGTTACAATTATAATCAGGTACTTGTCCTTCTGCTTCTTTACTGAGTTGTGACTCCCACAGGAACCATATCTGTTCATATCGGGACCTCCAGTGTCTACAATACCTGGAGCCTCAGAATTAACCAATAAAAAGTGGTTGAATGAACAAGTGAATGAATGAGTGAGTGAGTGAATGACTAAGTGACTGAGTACATTCCCACTGAAGGATAAGGAGAGTTGGTGAAGGTGTGGGGTCAGAGAAGCCCCTTGCTGACCACCAGGGGGTGCTGTTGGGTGTTGTTGGGTGGTAGGTAGGTTGGGTGGGGGAGAGGTGGGTAGGGACACAGTACGCAATGGGCAATTTTTTTTTTGAAAGATACTTGAAATCAGGTTTTTGTAGCTCAGAAGATACAAGAAAGGCAAGACGGGCCTTGTACAATCAAGCAAAGTGAGTCAAGAAATAGAAGTTAAAAACGAAAAGCCATCTCTGCTTTGGAGAATCACTGAATTGGCAAACCACCTCCATTTCCAACTTTTCTATGACCTGAGCCTTTGATGACAGCTAACATTGGGAGTATTCTGGAAACACCACGCCCGGGTCTGCTCCTTACATTTATAGAGCTTTTAGCACAAAGGCATTTTCATCAAAGCACTTTAAGAGCTGGGCACACCCTGTCACACACATGAGCTCCATGAAAGGAATTGCAACTTCACAGCAGCCCTGAGGCCTGAGCTGGCAAGCAGGAATGCTTTGGAATACACTCCCTGGCCACAGGCGAGCAGCCCAGTTTGAAACTGGTGGGAAGACCGACGTCAGGTGGGGCCAGACGAATCCCTGCTGGGGGGCCCTGACCTGTGTTTCTGGAAGGAAACCCAGACTTGATGTGCATGGACCATGCACGCCAGGCACGTTAGCAGACTCTTCACCTACTTGATTCCATTCAATTCCAACATTATCCCCATTGTGCAAATGAAGAAACTGAGGCCAAGAAAGACAAAAGAACTGGCCTCCAGGCAATAATCAGAAGGAGCCAAAGTCCAAATTCAAGCTTAAATCAATCCATCTCAACAGCTGTGTACATTTTTTGAGGTCATCCTAAGACATGATCTAAATTTATGAGAAGAGATGCAAAATTTGAGGTCAAATGGGCCCACCATGTT
Organism: Ursus arctos; assembly: GCF_023065955.2. Classification (NCBI taxonomy): domain Eukaryota; kingdom Metazoa; phylum Chordata; class Mammalia; order Carnivora; family Ursidae; genus Ursus; species Ursus arctos. The sequence goes on from NW_026622986.1 coordinate 9,415,586, forward strand.
TCTGAGTCAACTTGTATTACTCTATTTTGAGAACACCATGACAGCCCTGGCGTATAATTCAAACAGGCCCAGAAGAAGAGGACCATCAAAGCCCATGTTTTACTCAACACTTCTGAAGTCCCCATGAATCCTGTCCAAGCCATGGAGAATGATATGTGTCATCTTTTGTCATGGCACCCATAGCAAGAAGGACTATGATTGCCTTGGTGCTGTATTTGCCCCTGACTTGAAAGTCCCACTGAGAAGCCACAGCAAATCACTTCCAATAGGCCAGCCCAACAAGATAGTACTTATTCCCCTATTTACAAGAGTCTGGAACACAGAAAGCCTTCTGTAGACCTGGCAACTCTGAGAAAGTCATTATACCTCTTTTCTTGGTCTCTTACTCTGGGAAGCAGGGCTTGCATGGGACCACAATGAGCATTCTCCAATATCATTTGGAGTTCCCAAGAAAATTCACCTTTTTATGGAGCCCTCAGACATTTTCCTCGAATAAAGTCTGCTGAAAATTCCTCCTCTTAGAAAGTGTACAGATTTAAGTCCCAGCTCTGCCTACTAGTTGTCTGAGCTGAGCGAGTGACCTCTTCATCTGTAAAGTAGAGGTAATACTGCTTACCGCACAGATTATTTTGTGAATGAGAAACAAAGGACAAAATAAAAATATCAGCTCCATCAGATGATAATAATGACAAGTATAATAATAAAGTTCTTCAATATCTGTTTTCGCTACTGTGGACAACATTATCCTCTCCCGGGCTAGGTTCATAGGTCGGAATCAATTGGTATGTCCTATTTAGCACCTAATGGGTACTGACTCTGTCCCAAGAATTTACAATGCCACCGAGGACGTATAGGAACAAGTTAGGGGTAAGACCAGCCTATGGAATGGAAAGGGTTTGAAAAGGAGGAGACCAGATAAATAAAATAGAAAGGAAGTTTCCTCAGTGGGGCAAGACTTTAGCTAGGCTTCTAGAGTAACACTTACAGGATAAACTGAGCCAGCTTAGAGAAGGGCGATGTTAGGAACAGGGAGGTGACAGGCCTGAGAAACTCCTTCTTGAGACGGGGACTTCTAATTCAGACTGAAACATCCACAGCAGGGATTCATGAAGTGTTGACTACTACTGACTTGTACTGTTCGCTGATTTCCATGGTGTCGATACTCCCACCACAGTCGTTTCAAGCTCCTGCTAAGACTGAAAGCAGAATTGGGAGAAGATGCTAAGTGGCCTCCATTATATCACGTTTCCGCCACACACATTCAGTCAGTGCCAACAACCTCAAAAACACAGATAACAGGAAAATGGAGTCAATTAGGAAGTGATGACTTTTAAATGTTCGTTACCTTGCTTCTTATAATTTAATGGCAAGTGTGTATTATTTAATTTTTTCCAGCTTGGTTGACATAGAACATTGTGTAAGTTTAAGACGTACCATGTGATGATTTGATATATATATTGCAGAATGTTTACCACAGTAAGGTTAGTGAACACCTCCACCCCCCCACACACACAAAATTACCGTTTTGTTGTTGTTGTTTTGGTGAGAACATTTAAGATCTGTTCTCTCACCAATTTTCCGTATCAATACGGTAGTGTTTATTACAGTCAACATGCAATCCATTGGATCCCCAGAACTTACTCCTCGTATAACTGGAAGTTTATCACCTTTGACCAACATCCCATCTTCCCCCACACCCCAGCCTCTGCAACCACAGTTCTACTCCGTTTCTATGAATTCAATGTTTTTAGATGCCACATATAAGTGAGATCATGCAGTATTTGTCTTTCTGTGTGTGACTTAGCATAACGCCCTCGAGGTCCAGCCATGCCGTCGCAAATGGCAGGATTTCCCTTTTTCTCATGGCTGAATATATATGTGGACATTATTTAATTTTTAACCATGGCTACACTCGGCAACCGCCTTGCAAAATTCCTGGGAATTTAAGAATCAGCTCTGATGATTTAAGAAGTTGGCTCTGGCTCACCCCTGAGGCCATCGAAATCATCCAGGGGAAATACTCACAGCTTGGACTGGGATGTTAGTTGGGGGTGGTCCACAGGGGTTGGATTTGGGAAATATTATGAAGGCCGAGCTGAGAAAATTTGCTAGGAGACAGCATATGGGATGGGAGGGAAAGGGAGGAACAAAGGTGACTCGGAGGGTTTTATTTATCTTGCTTCCTACCTCCCCACAAAGCCGAGGGTGCTGAACCACCAGACTTCTCCTGTCCTTCGTCTGTGCCATAGCTTCCTCCTTCCCAAGTTCAGCCCAGCTCTACACGCTGGGAGAATTCGGAAATCTAAGGTTTTCAGTCCTTCTCTTTCATATAAAGGAGAGAATTTGACAAAATTCTTGCTTTCCCCTAAGCCAGACTTCTAAAACCATAATTTTCTTTGTGCCAAATAGTATCCTTGTCTTATTTAAATATACGGGATTGGGGGAGGGAGAAAAGGGAGGGAGAAAAAAGAAAGAGGAGGAGGGAAAGGAGGGAGAGAAGCAGGAATGGAAGAGGGGGAGGGGGCCAGGGAGGACCATGGGAGTGTATGTATTCCAAGCCCTGGGTGGGCCCTTTCACGTCATCCTCTATATTCTCACACATAATTTAAATCTTTTACCATAAAAATACGTTAATATTTCAATAATAAAATCTAAAGAAAAAAAGGGGAGAAAGCCATAAATGAAAAATATATTGATGAAATTCAGCTGAAAAAGAGAGACAGAAAACTCTCAGGAGAGCCAGAGGCTCTGGCAGGGACAAGTGGGACCACAGTGGCCACTGAGCCACATGGATTTTCCACCCCAGAAATCCATCAGGCTGCAGGAACCTGGAGAAATCCCGCAGCCCTCTGCTTCGGAGGACAAACTGCTCATGTGTAAAGCGGGAATAAAAATAATACTCCGGGGGCGCCTGGGTGGCACAGCGGTTAAGCGTCTGCCTTCGGCTCAGGGCATGATCCCGGCGTTCTGGGATCGAGCCCCACATCAGGCTCCTCCGCTATGAGCCTGCTTCTTCCTCTCCCACTCCCCCTGCTTGTGTTCCCTCTCTCACTGGCTGTCTCTATCTCTGTCAAATAAATAAATAAAATCTTTAAAAAATAATAATAATACTCCACACCTCACATCATGTGGTGACAGGGATCAGACAAGGGGACAAAAATCAAAAATGTGGACGTCTCTGGAGAAGGACTAGCCACCTGCCACGCGTGGACCTTGGCTGGTAAATTGCTTGGGGTGTTACTAAGAGTGCAGGCAAAGCAACATCACCTTTTGTGTTTTTATTTTTTTAAGGAAAATAATCAAAACTACTCTTCCCCATAAAAGGGGGAGGTAAGATGCACCCTGGGACAGGCCTGGACTCTCTCAAGGTGTTCGCGGTCTTCCCGGCAGCCCGCAAGCCGGTGTGGTCCTTCGTCATTGTGACTCAGCTGCCTTTTCGGTAGCCTGCCCTGAGAAGAATGAGGGGGACTCGGCCGCGGTGGAGTGGGGACAGAGAAGCACACCGTGGACCTGCTTCCTCTCTCCTTGTAAAGCCTCCTCTTCGGAGCTCACCGCTCAGAGAGCTGGGAGGCAGCAGGCTGGAGACTGCGGATGGGGTCCTGACCCTCCGGACGGAGCGCTTCAGTGGTCGGGGTACGTGGGACACTCGGCTGGAGTGTCCTTCAGGCTGGGCGCTCGGAGCTGCCCAGCGAAGCAGCCACCGGCCCTCAGACGAGACATCTCATATTGACAACCTCGAGGGCTCCTGAGTTGATCAATACGAGCATTCCTTCTCTGCCTCTGGTTAAAAGCTAACGAGACGAGCTGGTGCATATGCGATCGCTAGAATTTAATTATAGATCACATTGATTTTTAATTAGAACTCTGGTGAGGGCCTCATCTATTAAAAACATATCTATATATTCCAACTGGCAAATGGGTCTTACCCATGTCGTTGGATAATTTGAAAGGCACTTCTCCTTCTGACCTTTCACCCTTTTAATAAGGAGGAGACGCCACGCAAACCTCACCATGAGGCCGGAGACTTTGACACCAGCTTGCGTTTCTCCAAACTTTGTGTGCAAGTTCTGTACTTCAGCGCGTAAGACAGACACCAGGATAGACAGTGGTGACGAGCTTCCGTGTTGTTCTTATAATTAGTCCCAATTAACACTGGAAAAGATCCCATTGGCTCTGATCTCTGGTCTAATCTCTTTGAGAGCCAAGGCCAAAGACATACTCTGGCTCTAAGATCAGATCTGGCACCAAAGCTTGCCTCATTTGACCCTTGTTTTCCAGCAGAGCTGGGTTGCTTCAAAGCTCCCAGTGCCCCTTTGCTCAGCTTCTCAAGGCTACAAGACAAGTGCTTTGCAAGCTCGAGACAAACTATAGATCCAGGGCCAAACCTTAGTCCTTAGAAACAGCCCCTCGATTGCTGGTTTTGCTTGCACAGAGGACAGCTCAGACATTAAGAACCCCTCGGTTTCTCATCCAGGTTGCACTGGGTCCTAACACAGACACACCAGCCCCTGGTCACCCACGGCAACCAGGGAGCAAGAGAAGGCTCGGATGTCAGCGGCAGGTAGAACGGCTGGGCGAGGTGCACCCAGCCACACGGTGTGACCAGAGCGCCCAGCGAGGCGCCGGACAGATGACCATAATCACAATAATAATAGTCTGCCCGCATCCCAGACACCGGGCAGCCCTCGTTACGTGCTCTCATTTACGCACAGGTCCGAGCTGCGGCAGCTGCCTTCATTTTACAGCCCAGGACAGCACCGCTTGGGGAGTGTAAGTGACACGCCCAAGGTCACGCAGGTCTTGAGCTGCAAGGCCCACGCTCCCACCGGCTCTGCCACACTGCTGTGGCCTCAGCGGGGTGTGCTCGGCCAGGAGCGCCGCCACCTTCCCACACGGCTGCCAAGAGCAGCCCAGGAGTGAGGACGGAGCAGCCGTTTCCTCCTCACTGCCCTTCCGCTAAGCCATCCACCAGCCAAACTCAGTCACGCCGCTCCACTTTCTCCCGGTGACCGTCACCGCGTCTGTGCACAAAACTGCCCTGCCTCCAAGCACTTTCTCTTGCCAGCCCTCCGCCCAGAATTCCTACTCTCTTCTCCACTCATTCATTCAATCTCCCACGTGTTTATGGAGCTCCTACGACATGCCAGGCACCATGCCACAGGCCGGATCTCCGAGGGGACAAACAAGACAGACCCTCGTCCTCAGCCTGATTAGGGAAACAGCCAGGTGGATGATTAGAGACAATGGGGGAAGGGCTAAGACAGAGAAAAGCAAAGCCAGATACTGAAGAATATGAAAGGGGTCTTTTTTTTTTTTTTTTTTTAGAGAGCGAGAGAGAGAATCTTCGCAGGGTCCACACCTAGCTTGGAGCCCAACGCAGGACTCGATCTCATGACCCTGAGATCATGACCTGAGCCAAAATCGAAAGTCAGACGCTCAAGTGACTGAGCCACCCAGGCGCCCCAAGAGGGGTCTTCTGAATCAACCTTGGTACACATGTCATCCATCCCTTGTGGCTGTCTCCCATATTCCACTTCCCATTCCCTCCCTTCTCCCCTCCCAGCGCCAGGCTGGTGTCCTGTCTCGTGCAAGTGTCTTCGCACCACAGACAGACTCAGTTCCAGACCATAGGGAACACCCTATAATTCTAAATCCTTCAGAGCTCACAGGGTCCTGCTGCAACCCCAGGAGATGAAAGGGAGACTTTAAGTGAGTATAATGAACACACCTTCTCCAGCCCACACCCTCGTCTTAGAACCCTACTACAAATCGCCCTGCTGTAGATTGTCACCTAAGGGAGTCCCCCTACCTGGCCTGAGAACCACAACTCCTACAGTGGGGTTCCCCAGGATTTGGAACGAACTACTCCTCAGGGAGATGACGAGCGAGTCCACTTCCCCAAAACCTGAGTGCAGGTAACAATGGGTGTCGCAGTCAGCTGGGTAATGGCCGCCCAGGAAGTCCACCTCCTGATCCCTGGAACGCGTGAGTGTTGGCTTACGTGGCAAAGACTTGGCCAATGTGATCGAGATAAGGTTCTTAAAACAGAGAGGGTATTCTGGGTGAGCGGGCGGGCCCTGACTGTGAGCACAGGTGTTAAAAGAGGGAGGCAGACGGAGACTTCAGACAGGAGAGCAGAAGGTGATGTGACATGGAGCAGGGATGGGAGTGACATGACCACAAGTCAAGGAAGGCCGAGAGCCCCAAGAAGCTGGAGGTGACAAGGTATCGATTCTCCCCTAGGCCTTCTGGAGGGAGCCCAGCCCTGCCAACACCTTGATTTAGGCCAGTCTAAGCTGACATGGACCCTGGTCTCCGGAGCCAGGGGAGAACACAGCGGTGTTGTTTTAAGCCACCACGCATGGCAGCTTGTTACAGCAGGCCTAGCACATGGACACAGAAGGCACAGTGGCAGCGCCCTGAGCTCATGCCAGGGGCCTAGCGCTCCCCAGCAGCTTCCCCTCGCACCCTCCATGGAGAAGGCAGTTCCTTCCTACCCTGGAGACCCAGGCCCCAGCCCTGCAGGGCACGGCTCACAGCTGTGGTTAGATTAGAATACAGTAGGATGCCAGGATTTTTACACACTTGAAATGAAGGTGATCTTAGCACATGTCTCCTGAGGTCGGTTCCTTCCGCGGGGGAGGTGACTTGGCGCTCGCCCTTGGGATGCTGAAGAAACATGTCAAGCCAACGAGCCACCGAGTGACGTAGAACGCGTTCCTCCTATCCGGACCAGGGGACGGCCTTACCACGGTGCTCAGCCAGGTTCTTAATGAGACAAAACCCCTGGAGTGTTATAAAAACAAGGAGTGAGAGGCCAGTGAATGTAGTCAGTCCCATTGATTCCCTAATTCTGTGCCCCTATTCCCGAAGTATACATTTAAAAATGAGATAGATGTAAGACAGGGAATGTGTCTCCAAATCCTTGTGAAGGTGGGTCACGGGCCCCCTCCGTCGCTACAACCTACCACCATAAAATGTGGATAAGATGTGGACAGAAAGGAATGTGGCTCTGGGGGAAACTTTCCAGGCACATACTCAATAAACGAAGGTATTATGCCAGGGGAGGTGGGGACCCCAGGCACTGGAGTGGGAGGGTGTTGGGTAAAACTCTCAGGCCACCGTTCTTCAAGGCTTGCCTCCTGTGGCGCTCCCTGGGGGAGGGACTTGGTATCCCTGGCTATTGAGCTGGACCAAGGTTTGGCAGCAGAAAACTATTGGTTTGCACCCCCCAGCACCACCCCCCCCCCCCCGTCGCCAGTGTTTCCGAAAGCATTAAAAACACACATCTAGGAAGTTCGAATCTGGTGTTACAGTGAAGCGAGGGAGATTCCATTTCAATGAGAAAATGCCATAAAATTCTCACGAGGAACGTCCGGTAAGCACATCATTGTCCAGGCTGCATGGGGGTCACTCCAGGAACCTTTGGTAACTTTCTTCCGCAAGACATGTGAATTTTCTGTGTCCACTCGTCACACCAGACACCTTGCAATGTCGGCTCGCTTTCAAATCCTGCAAATCTTCTTCCAGACATTGCCACTGCCCCCCTCTCCTGGCCTCTGAGCTGTTCTGCCAGCCTTTGAAAACTGATTTCCGTCTCTAGCGCCTTCTCTGACTTCTGCTTTCCCTCTTAGAAGTAATTTCTTTTCTGAGTACTTCAGCTTTCTTATATAAGTGGAAAGGAATTGAAACGTCTTGCTTCCAAGGTCAAAAAAGGTTTGCAAGGATGTATAAAGTTATGCACAGAAAACACTAAATAGTCTGAAAAGATTGTTACTCAGTGTATTTCAAGCTGTTTTTCCCCCTCTCTCAAGGTTTATGAGTACGTAGCTTCCTCTTATTTAACTTTTATCTTCAACTAAGACAAAAAGAGGAAAATGGCCACTTCCCATAAGAAATGGTGTATTTCGGCATGTTTACCCTAAATATTCCCAGGCAAGAATCTGGAAAGGAAAACAGCCCCTGTGGAGATCTTCACAGATGTCGAAACTCAAGAGAACAGGAAAGACAGCAGTTGATATCAAGACCTGCTCAATCTGAGTGACTAATGTGGGTTAGTGTTCAATCCCCGTGACTAATGATCGAGGCAATTGTCAATATCAGTAGAGAGACTCCTTTCTTTCTGGTCCAAGCCCAACTTGAATTCTTAAAAAAGGCCTATTGCCCATTTATTCTCTACCTTGAAGTATAGAGAGAATAAAGATTTAGATATTACTTAACATTGATGTTACCCCTCTGCTTGGGGGTTTCCTTCTTTTCTCAAATGTCTAAGCAGATCTCTGCCCACACACATCTTTTTTCAAGGAGATCTAGAGAGTGGTACCTGCAACCAGCTCATTACCTCAGGGGGTCGGGGGTGTGATGAGCCCTCCCCTGACCTCTCCCAGAACTTACCAGTGTCTTGAAAGCAGTGCATGTACTGTTTTGTTTGCTTGCAATTTTCGCAATTTGTCTTTTGCAAAGGCGCACATAGGTTTTATTGTGATTTCTTTCAGTGTAACTGACATGATCACAAATTACTAATTTCATTAGTTTTTCAAAAATGGGACAAGTCATTCGTTGTATGGTAAGTACTAAAGTCTTCGGATCTATCAAGGGAATCTGGCCAAGGTTTTTTGCTTTGCTCTTTTTTTTTTTTTTTTTTTTTTTGGTTTTTTTGGGTTTTGGGGTTTTTTTCCCCCCGCAGAACAGCTACCTTAAACCACAGGTTCCAGCTAAGAAACTTTCTGGCATCATCAGCACATTAATTAATAACCAAGAAGACATAGGAAGATTTATATACAATATTTGCTCTTAAGTGTAACACAATTCCCTGACTTCATAACGAAAACTTTTCAAACATGGGTATTGAACAAAGAAAATCTGATCCTTTTCCCATTTACAAAAAAAAAAAAGAAAGAAAGGTTTACCTTTCCCTTTAACTCTTTAGGCTACTGGCTTCTGACCTTGGCAACAATGTAAAAATGATTTTGAGGCAACGTGAAGAAGTGTTTTGTAAAAAGGTTTCTTTTAATGAAGGGACATGAATTTCACCATGGATGCAGTTTGTATATTTATAAATGTGACCAGTTCTCAAATACAAACAAAATCCACCATTATAATTGCCATCAGCCCACAGAGGAATTTCAAATAACTGGAATGTCTGGCTAGGCCCTACTTTGATCAGAAAGAAGTAAATCAGAAGAAAACAGTTTACTTTGAGACTTTTAAAGAAACCCTATTAAATATGCCTACTTAGTGCCTATTCATTTCATCTCAACTTCCTACATCTAGAAACTTAACAGAACAAGAAAGAATCTTCTAGGCCTTGTAGCTGCTTGAGTCATAAACACAAATTCAGATATGTTTATGCTACTCATAGTGACTTTTCCAGTCAGGATTTTGGTGGGATTATTATGGCTCATGTAATTTTATTATTTTCAACAAATTGTTAAATGTGGTCTGTTTGTATACTGCTGTAAGACTTTTCATTTAAATAAATTGACAAGTTATAAAACAATCCTTTTGTCAGACCACGAAACTTGGTATTTAGTTTGGGAAATACCGTCACTGCAACAATGCTAGACACGATCATTCAGGAAAGGATAAAATTTATTACAATCCAAAAAACTAACCAAGATTATGGATTGAGTATACACTAAACCCCCTGCCTTCTGTTCCCAATGTGCAGGAATGCCTCCTGTGCCAAATGTGTAGCCATTTTAGAAAGATACTAAATTATTCCAAAGGGGAAAAAACAAGTTGTACTCAAAAGCAAGAAAAGCAAGAAATACTCATTGTTATATAAGAAAAATACAGGCATGTTAATTTACGAACCAAACCCAGCTGAAGCAAAAATAGTGAACTCAAATTCAGAACTAAAAAAAAAAAAAAAAAACAATGTCCCGGAACACAGCACAGAGAGATAAAGACGTGGAAATAATAAACAAATCATTTAAAGCACAGGGAATAGAATGAGAATGTGATTAACAGATTTCCAAGAAGAAAGGAGAATGCAGAAAGAATAAAGGAGAGAAAATATGCAAGTTGTTTAAACCGGGGAAATTTCTGGGAAAAAAAAGAGAAAAATAGGAGTCACAATAAAAACACCCAGTAGGGATGAATAAACTTTAAATATCTGTATATGTCATATTAAAACTGTAGAAAGTTTAAGGAGAAAGAAAAAGCAATAGAAGCTATGAGAGAAGAAATCAGATTGCCCACAAAGAACCATCAACAACAGACTTCTCATGAACAAGTAAAAAAAAAAAAAAAAATGCCAGAAGAAAACTGAGTAATATCTTGAAAGGACCGAGGCAAAATTACAATGAACTTGGAATTCTCTGCCCACACTAATCTTCCTGTAAGGATGAGGACAACATAAAAGCATTGTCAGAGATGCAGGACATAGAAATTAGGAATATATTTTTGGATATTTGCTGGAAGAACCACGAAAGAGAATACCGCCACGAGAAGGAAAAGAACCCTATAATGAAGGAAGATCCTGTGAGGAGCAATTGTGAGAACAAAATATTAAGAACATGGGAGAGCACCTAATGAAATATCGTTCAATAAATCAACACAAGAGAAGTAACAGAAAGAGAAGGAAAGGAAAAACAAAAGAAAGAAAAGAAAAGAAAAGAAAAAGAAAATTGGCGAGTTGAAAATAGTGTGGAGTAGGTAGACGTGGGAGAGAACACGGTGTTGAGAGGATAGTGCATGAAGGTCCCACACAGAGTGTGCCACTCCCAGTGCCTTACGATGGACGACAGAGATACTGACAGATCTTGGGCTTTGAGAGAAAAATAGAATTTTGCACATGAAAATCGTATTGCCACTCAAAGGATAAAAACACAATAAATAAACTCCCATACTGGTAGGAGAAAATAAAAATAAATGAACGGGTTGCATGGACACCCACCACCTCCTGGCCATGGTGGCTCCTGGGGAAGGGACCAGAAATGGGCACGGGCCTAGGGTTGGAAGCTAACGAGGGTTTCAATCTCATCTCTAATGTTCTATTTCCTTTAAAAAACAAAAACAAAAAACACTCGGGGCTCCTGGGTGGCTCAGGTGGTTGACTCTTGATTTTGGCTCAGGTCATGATCTTGGGGCTGTGAGATTGAGCCCCGCTATAGGCTCCAAGCTCAGCAAAGAGTCTGCTTGGGATTCTCTCTCTCCTCTCCCTCTGCCCCTCCCCCTGCTCACTCTCTCTCTCAAATAAATAAATAAATAAATAAATAAATAAATAAATAAAATCTTTAAGGAAAGAAACACTGCAAGCAAATAAGACAAAATTTGAAAAGTTACTATTTCTAGATGGTGGAGATGTAGGTTTTTGTTACATTACACTTTATGTTTTTTCTTATTTTCAATGCCACCCCCCAAAAAAAGAAAACTTTAGTGCTTATTTTGAATCATCATCCAAGTGTATGAATCCCAAAAGTATGAATGAATCCCAGAGCGATCCAGGTTCAAGTCCCCAAAGTCTGAAAGATCAATTCAGTGCACACCCAGAGCAGACATGGGGCTGTAACACATACCCCATCTGTTATACGCAGGTGAGAAAAATTCTTAATGGAAGGTAACTCCAGTGAACTTAAGGGGTCATTGCCTTTTAAATACTGGTGGGTTATAGAGCCCCATTATCTCAGGCTCTGCATTGGTTTGAATTACTCGTCTCTGGCTTCGGTGCGCAAGGAGCGGAACAAAGATGTCAACATAGAAACTACCATAGCCAGGGGTCAGCAGGGGGTTACCCAATTAGAGAACCCTTAAGAAACCACAGAAAAGAAAATAACTTTTCTGTCATAATAAGGACCCTTCCTATGGGAGGCGGAACAATCGCGTCTGTGTGTTAGTTTTCTCTTGCAGCGGGTTAATCGTGAGGCACGATGAGAAACACAGCAAGATTGTCTTCTGTGAATGACGGGCATTGGCAGTAGGTTGCCCATGGGATTCCCTGCTCACTAGAACAGCTGTTTGACAGCACAACACCCGTGCATAAGGAAAAAGTCATTCTAACAGAGAAAATACAAAAAGCATGTCAATGAATGGTCTATATTTATATTTCCCTCAATGGACGTTTACATGAGAAACCTTCTCAAATGAGCTTCATACTCTTAGAATATAGCAAGATCACATTATTGGCCAAAGGAAGGCTACAAATGTCCTACCCATTCTTCAGTGGGAAAGCCAAGTCTCGCTTCTCTGCAGGCTTCCTCTTTATTGCAGAGTCCGGAATGGCTCGGGGACGGCACTTAAGTCAGGATGTCAGTGCTGTGATCCCTACCAAGATGACAAAAGCCCAACCCAGGCACTGGCAGTGGGGATAAAGAATAAGCTACAAATCCAAGTGAGGCTTTGGAGGTAGAATCGTAGCAACGGGTGGCTGGTTAGCGAGGCAGGAGTTGAGGTCACAGAAGCACCCCAGCATAATTGCAAACTCCCTTAACATCCCGTCAATTTACATAGGAAGCAAGAAATAGAAGAGGTAAATGGGGGTGGAAGGGAGGATAACTAGGTGCCATTCCAGACATGGCGGGGAACCTACGGACCTCCGTGGGGTAAATTCTAGTGAGGAAGTGGAAATGTATTACCGGAAGTCAGGGTAAGGATCAGGAGATCTGTGATTTCGATTCACAGTGCAAGCAGGCAGCTGATTCACAGGTGTGGGTGGGATTGGGCAAGGACAGTGTGAACGTGATAAAAGAGCTGAGAGTCCTCTGGTTCAGGGGTTTCAAAGCCATGCTCCTCATAGCCATGGGGGAGGGAGGGACAGTGAGAGGGGTAAGCAGAGGAGACTCCAGACTCCCATTTTAAGGATGGCAGCTCAGCACTTTCTGGTTTACAGATGAAGACTTCCACATGAGACTTCATTGGAAGAAAGTATCTTATGGCTCAAAAAAATTTCCTAAAACCACTGCTGTAGTCCATAAATTAATTGAGGTTGATGAAATTTCTCCGGTGAAACAGGCTGGGACATACCCGTTACCCCACAGTCTGAGCATTGCCTCTGGCGTCCGGGTGGCTGCTTGGAGCCCTGCCCACAGGGTGGAGTCCAGATGGTAGGAAGCCCCTGGATTCCAAGTGGGCAGGGAGGGGACATTGTCACAGGCTAGCTAGAAGTCCCTGCTGGGCTGGGAAGAGTTCGAGGCTTAGAGGAAGTCAAAGTCCTGGCCGGGAAGACCACAAGGTGAGGTCAGACAGGCAGAGTGAGGACAGAGTCAAATACAAGTAGCCGAGTCACTGTTGGGAAAGTTGGAAAGAGTTCAGGTGAGGACAGAGCAAAGAGTGAGGCTGAGTAGGTGAGCGGTTGGGACTTGGTCTTCAAATAGAGAGCGTGAGCCAGGGCGCCTGGCACTCTTGGAAGAGGCAGGTCCAGCACCTTTAAGCAACTGAGCTCTGTAACAGAGCCCTCCTTACTCCAGGTGGAATGGGTCATCATCTGCTCGCTTCATTTGAGGGACTCTGGGACAGTCCAAGAGACAAAGCTTTTAACCACTGTCTCTAACTATGAAATGAAGGAGCAAATACCGCTGGGCGAGGGAGCTGGTTCTCTTACATTTAAAATTAAAATGGCTGTTAATGAATCCGAGGGGAAGCAGATGGGAAAACTAGAGAGATTTCAAATCAAATCTTATGATGAAACCGTAGAACTGATAGGGTCCTCTTTGACCTGAGAGAGTTCATGGGCACTAGAAGTTTGAAGGGAGAAGAATGAGGGTTACTGAAAAGTTAGGGTAGCATAGGGAGGTACTTGAAAAGACAAATAAATGGCTTTTGCCATAGTTTTGTCCTGACCCTTGCTAATACCACCAACTCTGTTGGGACAATGAATCTCTTCAAATGCAGGTCCTAGAGTCTGGAGTGAAATCTCCTTCTTCTACAAACTTCCCTGACTTCCTTGTTGGAAAGCTCTGAGGTTAGCAAACATGCATTTGAGTCTGGTGTAATTAGCCCTTGCATGCCTCTATCTGCCTCCACCTCTGCCTTTGCCATCCCCCTGGGCTCTCGGTAAAGCCCTGTACCACCACCAGCACAGCCCGAGGCAGGAGGAACTCCGTTCTCTCTGGATTAGGCATTGAACCCATCTCTTCTAATCCCCCTCTACCCAGGATGATTTATAATCTCTCCTCTTTGTCTTTTATGGGTCCCTTTTATTAATATTCCTGTAAGCTAGGTCTTATCATTTTTAAATCCTTTTTCCAGAAAAATAGAAGGAGAAATAAACCTCAAGGACAGTGACTACCTCGTCATAAAAACCACCAGACCATTCCACATTTCAAAGCTTCTAGAAAGAAATGCCTAAGCAAAAAGAAGGAAAGGAAGGGAGGGAGGGAGGGAGGGAGGGAGGGAGGGAGGGAGGGAGGGAGGAAGGAAGGAAGGAAGGAAGGAAGGAAGGAAGGAAGGAAGGAAGGAATGTCAAGGCAACCTTAGTCACTATCTCTTCCCAATGCTTATCAACGTTCATCCTCCTCTCTCTCTTTCCATCATTTCTGTATTTTAATTTTTCTGATATTGTCTGGATCCAATTCCTGTAGCCCCAAAACCATTACCTCTTTGGTTTGATATTTAAAGACTTCGTCTCAATACTTTGTATTAAAGAGGCAGTATAAAAATTAATTGCCTTGTATCATGGGAAGCCAACTATTTAAAGTGTTGTCAACCAGCGTTATTACAATGAATGTGATAATAAAGTTTAAGATGAGTCATGTAAAGCAAAATTGCAAATGGGCTCAGATGAAAGAGTCAGCAAGAGTTCCAACCAAGCCTTGTAATGAGGGGATGGAACAGATGACGACATTCTAAAAAACCCATTTCTGTTTGGCTAGATGCAATTTGAAATAATGATAGGTCTATCTAAATGCAACCAAGTTCTTTTATTTCAGCTCATGTGATGAAGACCCCAAGATGTTTAAATACTTTGCCTCTGTAAATACTAAAGAAGTGAGAAAAAACATTCAAAAGTAGCCTTTGCAGCCCCCGATATATCTCTCTCCAACACCTGTCAACAAAAGTGATGTTGGCCAGCTCCTTTTCTTAGTCATCAGAAAGAAACCTTTTGCTAATGTGAATATAATGATACATGACTCCCTGAAGGAAACACACTCTTCACGGCTGTTGGAAGGAATTCTAGAATCAGAATCAAGAAATCTAGGTCTTAGTCCTGGCTCTCTTATAAGGAGACCTTGATCAAATCGTAGAAACCTGCCTGTGCCTCCCTTTCTTCATCTGACAAAGGTAATTTAAAAAACAAACAAACAAACAAAAACAGCCACCACTTGTCCATCTGCCTTATGGATTTGCTGTGAGCGTGTCTTGAAAAGTAGACGGTGACCTAGCTGGCGCTTACTCTCATTATTATTTACAGCTTTCTGGACTTCTTCTCCTGGACAGGTTACCTGAAGCTTCCTCACCTCCTCGTCTGAAAGGGGGCAGTGCCATAAATTTCATGTATATAAAAACGATCTGGCCGGACGTGACTGAACAGGAATTAGACTGAACAGGATTTAGGATTCGGTGTTCTCTCCTACTCGGAACCCTGTAATTACAGTGCACTATAAACCACGGTGTAGCATATTTGCTACGAGCATTCTAGTAAATAACAGAGAATTATAGGGCTGGAAGAGCCCTCGGAGATCATCAAGCCCAACCCTTTCATTTTATAGATGAAG
Organism: Ursus arctos; assembly: GCF_023065955.2. NCBI lineage: Eukaryota > Metazoa > Chordata > Mammalia > Carnivora > Ursidae > Ursus > Ursus arctos. The sequence continues at coordinate 9,431,242 of NW_026622986.1, forward strand.
AAACTGAGGCCCAGGAAGGTTAAGAAGCTTGTCTGCGGTTTCTACAAGCATCTAATGGCCCTGGACAAGGATCCAGATGCCCGACTTCCCGGTCTTGTGGTCTTTCTGGTTGTGAAGCTGCCTTTGCCTGATTCCGTTGAACTGATCTGTTGAGACAAACGCTCATTCAGAGATTCCTATCACAGTTGCTGCCCCCTTCTGTTATCGGACACACATCTGTCACTCAATGGTGGCAGGAATTCCTGTTTTCTTGTTGGCTTTCATTACAACATTGGGGAAATATTTTCCTGGAAATGCCTCCCTAGTAGATTGAATTGCTGATGTCTCCCCAGTGATACGATCTATTCCTTAGAGACGGTACAGGGGTGCAAAGATCAAGACCACAGGGCTGGACTTAGAAAATCCTGGATGTGAGTCTTGCTTCCAATTCTCTGGAGCTGGGCTCCTGGGGGAGACTTAGTCTCTTTCTAAGCAATTTTCCTCACCCGGACAATGACCTAATATTTCTGAAAACACTGTAAATTTTAACATGTGATAGAAATATTGGTGCTTATTGCCTTGAAAGCCCAACAAAACCTAGCACGTGGCAAGCTGTACAAGCTGTACATTTGTTTAATAATTCTGATCTCCTGTTGGGCAACCTGATGGCTCTGGGAGACATCACGGAAGACCCACAGACTTACTTCTCCCCTTTGGTTTCCACATGAGGGCTTTTTTCTCCTTTCTCACATTGTGAGAGTCTCTCTCTTGCTTCTAGCCACTTGCTCCTTTTCCATCTTAGATGGAAAGGAAAAAAAAAAAAAAAAAAATCCTGTGCCCTGCAATGACCTGGCTCTGTATTTTCAGTAATCAGGACTTTTCATTTGTTAAAGGCTAACTTAAGAGTTTGGTGCCTCCTCTTGCACGTGTAAAGCAATATACTAAGGGAAAGGCGCCATATTGAACTGGGCATTACTCTTTGGCTTGTCAGTGATAGGCACCTTACTCAAACTCTCTTAAGTGAAAAAGGTGATTTATTGAAATAGTGGTAGAATGGCTCACAGAACTGAAGATAAGACAGAACATAGGCAGGTGTCTGCAGGGACCTCAGGGATGGGAGCTCGCGTGTCTCCCTTCCCAGGCTCATCTGGCTTCTCTCACTGGGTTGGCCTAATTCTCTCCCACTGTAGGCAGGTTCCCTCTACACCCTAGGAGATGCCCATGGCATGTCCCTTTACAACTAGAGAGAACCCAGCTCTGGTTTGAGAAACCCTATAAAAAGATTCAAGGTGTCCTGGCTGAGGTCTGGTGTTAGGAATGAGTTCAGGTCCTAGGACACAAGGCTGCACATACACTTCAACTGTAATATGTTCACCCCCAAGCAAAATAGTCCGTTCAAAAAAGGGAATGTTTTCTCGAAGTACACAAGGTCTTCTGGGCAGTCCGAGACAATAGATGTATACCAGTTTTCATGGGCTTGGTTTTCTCCTCTGAGCACAGAACTCTTCACTAAAACAAATAATGTCACCAGGGAACGTTATTACTCTCCAGTCTGACGATGGAAAAGATAGTTCATAAAGGAATAATAGTACCTACTTACAATCAGATAATTTCTGTATCCAGCTTCTAGCGTATCAGTAATTGCTAGCAATCCAGCAGCTACGCCGTGTACGCATATTGGAGTTAAGCCCCTTTGAAAGAGTTAGAGCTTGTGTGTGACTTCCCCACCCTGCCCTCCTGTTGCCTACCTCCGTCCTCCTACACCCAGTGAATCAAGCACATGTTTGAAGTTTTAGTCATCGTTCTAAGACGGCTCATGGAATTATAACCGGAGTCCTTGCAGGCACTTTCCCCTGGTGCTAACAAAAGGGTTGTCTTTGACTTTCCTTCCAGAGCGAGGCTCTCAAGCTTTAACATGCATAAGAACTGCCTGGACGAGGTGCTCAACCCTGGCCACACTAACCCGGTGGTTCCCAAGCTTGTCTGCACATCGAGCACCGAGGCCACACCCAAGACTCGTGAAACCCCACTCTCCGAGGGTGGCACACAGACACTAGGAGTTTTTGAAGTTTTTCTGGGTGTTTCTAATGTTCAGAATCATTTTGGGGGGGAGGGCCACTGTCTTAACCCCCGGGGTCCTCAGCTCTCATTGCACAGTAGAATCGCCTGGATGTCTTAATGAGCTTAACAAGTGCCTAGGTCCCATCCTAAACCAATGAAGTTACACTCTGGAAAGAGGCAAGATAGGATGATTGGACATGAGCGTGAGCATTAAAAAAAAAAAAAAAAAAAAAATTTCCCCAGTTGGTTAATCTTACCTATTCCCAGAGAGCCTAACTGAGATGGTCTGGGGTGGGGCCCAGGAATCTGCTTTTTAGCAAACATCTCCACCCCACTGATTCTGACTCGGGGTCTGCACTCATTCTGAGAAATGCTTCACCTCTACCCTGGCTGCTCAGAGTATCAGCAGCACTAGGACAGCGGTGTCAGAAATCTCTTTGTGGGGGCGCATGGGTGGCACAGCAGTTAAGCATCTGCCTTCGGCTCAGGGCGTGACCCCGGCGTTCTGGGATCGAGCCCCACATCAGGCTCCTCCCCTATGAGCCTGCTTCTTCCTCTCCCACTCCCCCTGCTTGTGTTCCCTCTCTCGCTGGCTGTCTCTATCTCTGTCAAATAAATAAATAAAATCTTTAAAAAAAAAAAATCTCTTTTTGCACCCCGCCCCCTTGGAGTTTGATAGAAATGCAGAATCCCAGGCCTCCTGCGGCCCCCAAGTGCTGAACCAGGACCTGCATTTTAACACTATCCAGGTGATTCATGTGCAGATTAGAGTTTTTTGTTTTGTTTTGTTAGAACTTCGTGTAATACCTTTTTCTTAGACTTTCAGGGGAGGCGCGACAGGGCAAGTAGGAAAGAAAATGTTTTGCTTTTCAATTCTAGCTAAGAAAAGATATAAGCATACATATATTTAACACAAAGACAAATTCATTAAGGGAATGATAAGCCCAAGGCCAGAATGCTGACTACTCTTGGTGGACGATGCTGGGTGGGAGAGAGGAGAGCATCCGGGAGATGTAAGTCACAGGCCCTTCTCAGGCTTTGGATATGGGCAGTGGCTTCACAGCTGTCTTCCATGTTACTAAAAATAATGGCAAAAACAAGCAGTAACCCAAACCACATTTTCTCCTGTTTGACTTCTACTCTGCGTGCAGTTGGGGTGGTAAATCTACTCTGTGGGCTGTTTGGTTTCATAGTCCCTGTTGGTCCTCTTCTGCGAGCGTGAGTTAACAAGTGGACTCCAGGCCCAGCTGGAGGCCCTGCAGCCGTCCTTCCCCATCCAGGCCTGAACGTGCGCTGGCTCCTGGGCTGGGCTCCCGTGCAATGGAGGCTGGCCGGGCAGTGGAGAGAACCTAAACTACGGCTCTTACACCAACTCCTCTTTACCAGGGAGTCACGCCGCTGGTAGGAAGTGGTATCTCTCTGATGTAGAGCCCCCTCAGAAACCCTCGGACAGGTGGGTCCAGGCATTCCTGGGGCTGGCTGTAATATCAGCAAACACTAGAAGCTTCCCCAACCAACTTGTGGGATCAACTCCTTGGACAGACCTGGTGTTCCCCATTCCCTCCGTAAGACAAACAGAACAGTGGCCTCGGCTCCCAGAGCTGGAGGTGATGCCTGGCCCCTTCTCTTCCCAGCTGCGGAGTTGTTTGCTTATTCTCTTGGCTAATACCTTTTATAACACTTGTATCAGTATAATTGCAGGATTTAGTTTTGTATTCAGTAAATGGATGAAGAAAGAGGATTTCTTCTCTAAAACTAAGTTGAGTGAGAAAGTTACATGAAAGTGACTTGCTAAAACAATCATTGTCATCAAATTGGGTGAGAAGTAAACAACAAGAAATGGTCAAGTAGAAAATTGTGGGAAATCCACAAGGAGTCTGCACGCTGGTTGTTTTACAAGTGTTTTCCATTTTTGTTCGAGTTTAAAGAAAACAGAAGTAGAGATGAAACATTGCTGAAGTCAGTTTGGCAGCAGAAAGGGTAAGGAACCCAACCTCTCTTCTGTTTCTAGGAAATCAGCTTCTTTCTTTCTTTTTTTCTTTCTTTTTCTTTCTCTTTCTTTCTTTCTTTCTTTTTCTTTCTTCCTTTCTTTCTCTTTCTTTCTTTCTTTCTTTCTTTCTTTCTTCTTTCCTTCTTTCTTTCTTTCCTTCTTTCTTTTTCTTTCTTTTTAAAGATTCCATCTATTGGTGATAGCATGCAGTATTTGTCTTTCTCTGTCAGGCTTATTTCATTTAACATAATGCCCTCAAGTTTCATCCATGTTGTCAGAAATGACAGGATTTTCCTCCTTTTTAGCACTGAATAATATTTGTGTGTGTGTGTGTGTGTGTGTGTGTGTGTGTGTGTGTGTGTGTTGGGCACTGAGGCTGTTTCCATATCTTGGCTATTGTGAGTAATACTGCAGTACACACGGCCGGGCGGGTATAGCGTTGAGATGCTAACTCTGTTTCCTTCGGATAAATACCCAGAGGTGGGATTGCTGGGTCATAGGATAGTTCTAGATATAATATTTCCAAGAACCACCGTACTGTTTTCCACAGGGGCTATACACTTTATATCAGCACCAACAATATATAAAGATTCCCCTTTCTGCTCATCCTTGTCCACACTTGTCATCTCTTGTCTTTTTAATAGTAGCCCTCCTACCAGGTGTGCGGTGATGGCTCATATGGGGTTTTGATTTGCGTTGCCCTGATGACTAGTGACATGAAGCACTTTTTCACGTGCCTCTTGGCCATGTGTATGTCTTCTTTGGAAAAATGTCTACTCGGGTCATCTGCCCATTTTTTAGCTAGATTATTTGGGGTTTTATTGCTGTTGAGCCAAATGAGTTCCTTATATATTTTCAATGTTAACCCCTTATCAGATGTACGGTTAGCAAACATTTTCTCCCATTCTGTAGATTGCCATTTCGACGCACTGATGGTTTCCTTTGCTGTGCAGAAGTTTCTTAGTCTGATGTAGTCCCACCTATTTATTTTTGCTTTGATTGCCTCTGCTTTCGGTGTCTTATCCAAAAAAGTCACTGCTAAGACCAGTGTCAGGAGCTTCTTTCCTGTGTTTTCTTCTAGGAGTTTTATGGTTTCAAGTCTTATATTTAAGTCTTTAATCTATTTTGAGTTAATTTTTGTGAATGGTATAAGATAGGAGCCCAGTCTCATTCTTTTACATGTGAATATCCAATTTTTCTAACACCATTTATTGGAAAGATTGCCCTTCCCCAAGTGTATATTGCCCCCCCTCCCCAGTGAATATTCTTGACTCCTTTGTCTTGAATTAAGTGGACATGTAAGTGTGAGTTTATTTCTGGGCTCTCTATTCGGTTCCACAGGTCTATGTGCCTGTTTGTATGCCAGTACCATACTGCTTTGATTACTCTAGCTTTTCAATACTGTTTGATATCAAAAACATGATGGCTCTGGCTTTATTCTTTCTCAAGATTGTTTTTGCTATTTGGAGTCTTTGTGCTTCCATCCAAACTTTAGGATTATTTTTTCTATTTCTGTGAAAAATGCCATTGGAATTTTGGTAGACATGACATTGAACCTGTAAATGCCTTAGGGTAACATGGACTTTTTAGCAATATTAATTTTTCCAGTGCATGAACACGGGCTATCTTCCCATTTATTTGTACCTTCTTCCATTTTTTTCATCAGTCTTCTAGTTTTCAGTGTACAGATCTTTCACCTCCTTGGTTAGATTTATTTCTAAGTATCTTATCATTTTTGATGCTATTGAAATGGAATTGCTTTCTTAATTTCTCTTTCAGAGAGTTGTTAGTGTATAGAAATGCAACTGATTTCTGTGTTGATTTTTTATCCTGCAACTTTACTGAATTCATTAATTATCAGTTTTTGTTGGAGTCTTTAAGGTTTTCTATATATAAGTTAATGTCATCTGCAAATGGGGCCCATTTTACTTCTTCCTTTCTCATTTAGATGTTTTTTTTTTTTTTTTTTTTTTGAGTTATTGTTCTGGCTAGAACTTCCAGTACTATATTGAATAAAAGTGTTGAGAATGGACGTGCTTGTCTTGTTCCTGATCGTAGAGGGAAGGCTTTTAGCTTTTCACATGCAGTATGATGTTAGCTGTAAGCTTATAATATATGGCCTCTTATAATATATGGCCTCTTATAATATATGGCCTCTTATAATATATGGCCTTTATTATGTTGAGGTACATTTCTTTTATACCTCATTTGTGAAAGGGTTTTACCATGAAAGGATGTGGAATTTTGTCAAATGCTTTTGCTATATATATTGAGACGATCATATGATCTTCCTCTTTCATTCTGTCCATGTGGTTCTTCGTATTTATTAATCTGCGTATGTAGAACCATCCTTGCAACTCAGGGGCGAATCTCACTTGATCGTGCCTTATGATCTCTTTAATGTGCTCTTAAATTCCATTTGCTAGTATTTTGTTAAGGATTTTTGCATCTATGCTCATGAGGGATACTAGCCTGTAGTTCCCTTTTCTTGCAATGTCTTAATTTGGCTTCAGTATCAGGGTAAAACTGGCCCATAAAATGAGTCTAGAAGTGTTCCTTCCTCTTCAATCTTTTTTGGAAGAATTTAAAAGGAGTGGTATTAAATCTTTAAATGTTTGGAACAAGTCACCAGTGAAGCCATCGGGCTTGGCCTTCATGATTCAGTCTTGGTAAGTTGTAGGCTTCTAGGAATGACTCCATTTAATCTAATGTTTAATCTAGTGTTGGCTTACAATTTTCATAGTAGTCTCATGATTTTTTGTGTATCTGTGATATAAGTTGTGAAGTCTCCCCTTCTGTTTATAATTATATTTATTTGAATCATCTCTTTTTTTCTTAGTCTAGCCAAAGGTTTGTCAATTTTGCTTATCTTTTCAAAGAACCAGCTCTTAGTTTCATTGATCTTTTCTATTGATTTTTTTAGTCTCTATTTCATTTTTTTTCTGCTCCTATCTTTATTATCCCCTTCTCTCTGCTAACTTTGGGTTTCGGGTGTTCTTTTCTATTCCTTGGGATGTAAGGTTAGGTTGTTTACTTGAGATCTTTTTTTCTTAATACCGACGTTTATCACTATAAATCTCCCCCGTAGAATTATTTTGCACATCCCATAAGTTTTAGTATGTTGTGTTTACATTCCATTTTCCTCAAGATATTTTTTTATTTCTCTTTTGATTTCTTCTTTGACTCATTGGTTATTCTGGAGTGTGTTGTTTATTTTCCATATATTTTGAATTTTCCAGCTTTCTTCTTATTATTGATTTCTACTTTCATACTATTCTGGCCAGAAAATATATTTGATATGATTTCAGTCTTCTTAAATTTGTTGAGATTTGTTTTGTGGCCAGCATATGCCCTATCCTGGAGAATGTTCTGTAAGTGTTTGAGAATAATGTGTACCTGCTGCTGCTGGAATATTCTATGTCTGTCTGTTAGGCTCATTTGGCCTCAAAGTCCATTATTTCCTTATTGACTTTCTGTCTGTATGATCTATCCATTGTTGAAAGTGGGATATTGAAGTTCCCTACTATTATGACATAGCTGTCTATTCCTGTTCTCAGATATATTAATAATTGTTTAATCTGTTTAGGAGCTTCAATAGTGGATCCACATATATTTATGATTGTTATATCCTCTTGATGAATTGCCCCTTTATTATTATATAATGACCTTCTTTGTCTCTTATTACAGTTTTTGACTCAAAGGCCATTTTGTCTGATTTAAGTATAGCTATCTCTGGTCTCTTTCCATTTCTGTGTGCATGGAATACTTTTCTCCATCCCTTCACTTTCAACCTAGGGTGTCCTTAAAGCTTAAGCGAGTCTCCGGGAAGCCTGGGTAGCTCAGTCTGTTAAGTTCTGACTCTTGGTTTCGGCTCATGTCTTGATCTCAGGGTGGTGATATCAAGCCCGCATCAGGCTCCATGTTCAGTGTGGAGTCTGCTGAAGATTCCTTCCCCTCCCTCTCCCTCCCTTTCTACCCATCCCTCCCCTCCCCTGCTCTCTCTCTTTCTCTCCCAGTGTCTCTCTCTCTCTCTCTCTCAAATAAATAAATAAAATCCAAAAAACCTTAAGTGAGTGTCTTGTTGGCAGCTTGTTAGTTAGGTCTTCTTTTTTTTTTTTTTTTTTTCCCATTCACCCACTCTATACCTTTTAATTGGAGAATGTAAATAATCCATATTTAGAGTAATTATTGATAGGTAAGGACTTACTAACACCATTTTATTCATCGTTTTCTGATTATTTTGTAGTTCCTTTACTACTTTCTTCCTCTCTTTCTTTGAGAATTGATGATCTTCTTGTAGTGGTATTCTTTGATTCTTTTCTCTTTATTATCTGTGTGCCTGTTACAGGTTTTTGCTTTGTGATTACCACGAGACTTGCGTAATACATCTCATAACAGTCTATTTTAACCTGATCACAACTTGACTTCAATTTCATAGATAAATCCTGCACATTTACTGTCTAGCCCACATTTTATGTTGTTGACGTCACGATTTATATGTTTTTACATTGTGTGTCCATAAACCAAATATTGTAACTATTGTTAGTTTTAACACTTTTGTCTTTTAACATATATGCTAGAGTCCAAAGTGCTTTATACACCACCATTGCACATTAGAGTATTTTGAATTTTACTACATATTTACCTTTACCAGCAAATTTTATATTTTAAAATGTTTTCATGGTACTAATTAGTGTCCTTTCATTTAAGCTTAAAGAACCCCTTTTAGTGTTTCTTGTAAGGCTAGTCTAAAGGTGATAAATTCTCTCAGCCTGTGTTTGCCTGAGAAAGTCTTCATTCCTCCATTTCTGAAGGACAACTTTGCCAGGGAAAGTATTCTGCTTGGCATTCTTATTTTCTTTTAAAGATTTATTTATTTATGATTTTAAAGAGGGACAGTATGTGTGTAAGCACAGGAGAGAGGGAGAGAGAATCTCAACCAGACTCCACACCAAGTGTGGAGCCCAATGCGGGGCTCGATCCCATGACCCTGAGATCATCACCTGAGCCGAAACCGAGAGTCGGACACTTACCTGACTGAGCCACCCAGACACCCCCTTTTTTTCTTTTAGCATTTTGACCGAATCATCCTACTCCCTTCCAGACAACAATATCACTGATAAGAAACCTGCTGATCACATTATCAGGATTCCTTTATAGGTGACTAGTTTTTTTTTCTCGTGCTGCTTTCAAAATGCTCTCTTCTTTGATTTTTGGGAGTCTGATTATAATGTGGCTCAGTGAAGATCTTTTTTGAATCGAAGCCGTCTGGGGATCTTTGAGCTTCATGTACCTAGATGGCCTCTCCCTCGATTTGGGAAGTTTTCAGCCATGGTCTCTTTAAATGAGATTCTGACCTTTTCTCTCTTCTCTTCCCATAACGCGAATATCATTTCTGTGGATCGTATCCCATAATTCACATAGGCTTTCTTCACTCTTTTTCACTCTTCTTTCTTTCTTTCTCCTCTAGCTGGATAATACCAAGAGCTCCGACTTAAAGTTTACCGATTCTTTCTTCTGCTTGATGGGACTGATGCTGAAACTCTTTATTGCCTTCTTCATTTCATGCGTGTGTTCTTCACCCTAGAATTTGTTTGATTCTTTTTTTATGATTCCAATCTCTTTGTTAAAGTTTTCATTTGGTCATACATTGCTTTCCTGAGTTGTCCATCTTTGTTTTCTTGAATTTTGCTGAGCTTTCTTAAAAGGATTATTTTGAATTCTTTTTCAGATAACTCATGGATTTCCATTTCTTTGGGGTGAGTTATTGAGAAATTAGGATGTTCCTTTGGTGTCACGTTTCCTTGCTTTCTCATGTTTCTAGTCACTCTGCATTGATGCCTGCACATTTGAGGGACCAGTCACCTCTTCCAGCCTTTTGCAACCGGCATCAGTGAGAAAAAAACTTTCACCTGAAGGTGGTTGCAAGGGTTCCAGGTGGGTGAGATATGGCATCTCTGGTGCCGGGGACAGCACAGTGACACGGTCTCTAGTTGCTGTAAAGTTGTGTCAGCTGAGGTCAATCTTGGTGAATACTCAAGGGGTCTCTGGTGACCAAAAGTGCAGAGGTCCTATGGGTGGCAGTGATGGCTGAGGCTCTTTGGATACTCAGTGACAAAGGCTGCTGAGGTCCTTCTGTTCTCCTTTTTGTTCACTGGGGAAGCTCTAGCCAATGATCTCCCTCATGGTACCAGGTCTGGCACGCTGACAGAGTGGCCGCGGTGCTGGGGTCCCACAGCATGGGTGCACTTGCTGCAGAGGTGACGCCAGTGTCTGAGGTGCAGTCATCACAGGGACTCAGGCTCGTGGGGGAAAGCTGGGGTATGGGGGGGCACATCCGTGGCGTAGGCCCAGGGAAGACACGGTGGGTGCAGCACTAACCCAGGCCTACGGTGCAGGGTGCAGCAGCAGCAGACCCTGGGGTTGTTGAGTCAGAGTCCCATCTCTGGCCCCAGGGGGCAGGATGCTGAGCAACAGCAGCTTGGCCCTGGTGACAGAGTCTTATCTGTAACTCAAGACCCAGGTGGTAGAGCACAAAGCAGCAGTAGCAGCGGCTCAGCCTGTGATGATGAGTCAAACCCTGACTCCGAACCCAGAGCACAGTTGCTGAACAGAGTCCTGGTGAGAGTCCACTAAAGCCACATGTCGAGACCCAAGGTGGGTCAAAGCCATGAACTGGAACCCAAGTGATGGGTGCAGAGCAGTAGCAATGTGGCCCCAGTGATGGCAAGTGGAAGCAGCACAGCTTTGAACTCAGGACACAGGGTACAGAGCACATAAATAGTTTCCTATTTGTTATCATTCTTCAACTTATATTTTATACTCCTTGACATAACTTTGAGATCTTTTTTAAGATTTTATTTATTTGAGAGAGAGAGAGAGAGATCATGAACAGTGGGAAGGGGCAGAGGGAGAGAGAGAAGCAGACTCCCCTCTGAGCAGGGAGCCCTACGCAGGGCTCCACCCCAGGACCCTAGGATCACTACTTGAGCAGAAGGCAGACGCTTAATCTACTGAGCCACCCAGGCACCCCTCATGGAGATCTTTTTTATAATGTTAGTTTATTCCAACAGTTCCCAATTGATGGCCATTTTGATTGTTGTTGCTTTTCTATTAATATACACAATGCTGCAGGGAACATCCTCATTCATGTTTCCTTCAACAGATCTGCAAGAATTTCTTACAGCAGATACTGAGTGAAATTGCTAGGTCTTGGATATGCACATCCTAATTGACATCGCAAATTGTTCTCCTAAGAGGCTGTACCAAATTACTCTCATCAAGACTCCCACATCCTCTCCAGCTTTGCATATGAGTCACTTTGCAACATACCAAATTATATGAAAAATAGTATTCCATTAGTCTAATCATCTTCTCATTTGTATACTGGTTTTCAGATTTCAAGATCTTCCCTGAATGACTTTGTTCTTTCCTTGGCTCATTTTTATACTCATTTTATTCTTTTCTTATTGATATGTAAAACTGCTTTGAAGCAATAATTTATCTTATGCCGATGTTGCAAATATTTTGGGCTGTGCTCTTGCTTGTCTCTTTAATTTTGCTAATAATGTCTTTTATCTTACAGATGATTTTTTTAAGTATTACTGTGTTCTTTGTTTGATACAGATTTATCATGCTTTTCCTTGATGGTTTTATGAAGCTTACTTAAGAACGCTTTCCCTGTTCTAAAAATCAGACATACTTGTCTATATTTTCTTCTAATGCTTTTACATTTCTATTTTCTTTACATTTAGATGTTTACGTATAGATGTTACACAAAATCTGGATGGAATTTATTTTTATAATTAGTTTAAGTAGAGATTTTGTTTCATTTCATTGCATTTTTGATAAATTGTTGGATAAATTTTTTTTTTTAAAGATTTTATTTTATTTTATTCGACAGAGATAGAGACAGCCAGCGAGAGGGGGAACACAAGCAGGGGGAGTGGGAGAGGAAGAAGCAGGCTCATAGCGGAGGAGCCTGATGTGGGGCTCGATCCCATGACGCCGGGATCACGCCCTGAGCCGAAGGCAGACGCCTAACGACTGCGCCACCCAGGCGCCCCTGGATAAATTTTCTAACACAAAAGTTACTTTAGAAATTTTCATTGGGATTGCATTGAATATATAGATTTATTTGATGATGAATTAAATCTTTATAACAATGAATCTTATTCATAAAAAGATAAATTTATCAGTTATGCAGATATTCTTTAAGGTGGTTTGGTAAAATTTTTAATTATTTCTTTTTAGGATCCAAGATTTTGAGCGTTAATTGTAAGATGAATTCCTAAAGATTTGGTGGTTTTCATCTCTCTCTTTTTTCCTCTCTCTGTCTCTCTTCTACCTTCCCTCCTTCCACACACACACATATTTATAGTTTTAAATAGTGATGGGTATAAAATATTAGTAAGGTATTTGCAATGATGATTTCATATTCTGCCATGCTGCTGAATTCCAATATTAGTTTTAATACCTTGTCCTTTGATTTCCTTTTTTTTAGTTTAAACTCACTTAGCCGGGGCGCCTGGGTGGCACAGCGGTTAAGCGTCTGCCTTCGGCTCAGGGCGTGATCCCGGCGTTATGGGATCGAGCCCCGCATCAGGCTCCTCCGCTAGGAGCCTGCTTCTTCCTCTCCCACTCCCTCTCTCGCTGGCTGTCTCTATCTCTGTCGAATAAATAAAATTAAAAATCTTAAAAAATAAATAAATAAATAAATAAATAAACTCACTTAGCCAACATATAGCACATCTTTAGTTTCAGATGTAGAGTTCAGTAATTCACCAGTTGCATATAACACCCAGTGTTCATCACAAGTGCCCTCCCTAGTGCCCGTCACCCAGTTACACCATCTTCCCACCCATCTCCCCTCCGGCAACCCTCAGTTTGTTTCCCATAGTTAAGAGTCCCTCATGGTTTGTCTCCCCTTCTAATTTCTTTCCATTCAGTTTTCCTTGTCTTCCCCTATGATCCTCTGTGCTATTTCTTATATTCCACAGATGAGTGAAACCATATAATTGTCTCTCTCTGATTGATTTATTTCACTCAGCATAATCCCCTCCAGTTCCACCCATGTCGATTCAAATGGTAAGATTTCATCCTTTCTGATGGCTGAGTAACATCCCCCTGTCTATATACACCATAGCATCTTTACCCATTCCTCTGTTGATGGACATCGGGGCTCCTTCCACAGTTTGGCTCTTGTGGACATTGCTGCTACAAACATTGGGGTGCAGGTGCCCCTTCGGATCACTACATTTGTATTTTTGGGGTAAATCCCTAGTAGTGCAATTGCCGGGTTGTAGGTTTGTCCTTTGATTTGCAGGGATGTCTAAATAGTTGATTTTATCTTCACATAATGGCGTGGCATTTACTCTTCAAAATTCTTACTCTTACTGTGTGTGTGTGTGTGTGTGTGTGTGTGTACAGATAGTGGAATATATATGTATTATATTAATATGTATATTAGAATATATGTATTCCACTATTTGTTTCATCATTTCCCTTTTCATGAGTTATTTCTACTTTTGTTCCGCTTGATGCGACCTCACTGAATGGTAATAAAAATGGTTATACAAATTGATGTTTAAAATTTAAAAATATTGTCCCATCATCTTCTTGCATGAGTGTCACCTGTGTCCATGCAGATGCCGGTCTTATTCTTCCTTCTTTGTAGCTATCTGATGTTTTTCTCTAGATCCTTAGAGGGTTTGTCTTCACTTGAGTATTCTGGAATTTCTCAATGACGTGTCTTTTCATTGATTCTCCTTGGAACTCAGCACTTTCAATGTCAGTATCATTGTCTTTTTTCAGATATGTCAAATGTTCTCTTGCAAATGCTTTGCGAATTACTCCCCTCTCCAAATTCATCCTTGCTCTTGTCTCTTCCAGGAACTTAAATTTGATATATGTGGAACTTCTGAAACTATCCTCCTTGTCTCTTCATTTTTCTTTCACTTTTTCTATCTCTTTGTGATTTTTGTACTTTACTCTTACAGAATTCCTTAGCTTAATTTTCCAGTTCTTTAAGTCAATATTCAGTAAGTATTTACTGAGCACCTAGCATGCACTAAGTACTGTCCTAGGTGTGAGGCTATAGCAGTGAACAAATAGATGTTACTACTTTCAAGAAGCCTACTTTCTATTGATAGGAGCTGAACAACTAAACAAACATATATCAAGTAGTGGAAAGTGCTATAAAGAAAAATAGTACAGGAAAAAAAAAAGAGTATGATGAAGAATGGAATAGAAAAGATGGTCAAGGAAGGTCTCTCAGATGAGGTGACCTCTGCAAATACATCTAAAATTTCCTACAATTCTACACAATTATCTTTAAAAAGCTTCCCCAGGGGCACCTGGGTGGCTCAGTCGGTTGAGTGTCTGACTCTTGATTTCAGTGCAGGTCATGGTCTCAGGGTTCCGGGATTGAGTCCAGCATCAGGCTCCTTGCTCAGTGCGGAGTCTGCTCAAGATTCTCTTTCCCTCTCCCTCTGCCACTCCACCCACCCCCCCCCATGCTCTCTCTCTCTAAAATAAATAAATAAAATCTTTAAAAAAAGGTTTCCCAGGACAGGATGGCCTCTGTCAATCCTCAATGTTCTAGCCTGATGGATCTCTTGTCATGTATCTCGTTAGATTTGACTCTTGTCTATTATGCAGAATGAGCTGCCTGTTCTAATCATAAATTGTTCCAGCTTCCGGTTGGGAAGGCTGAGAAAGGCAGGGCTAGACTGGCCTGACCAGGGCACTACAAAGAAGCCAGGAGAGAAGAAAGGTGAGAGTCTGTCAAGCTGGGAGTTAAAGTGGCATCCTCTCCTGAGACAATAGAAGATGCTGCCATCAGAGGAAATAAGGGGGGAAAAATGCCAGACCACCAGAGTCCAAAATGGTGAGCAAAGTTAGAATGAAATGCAGCAGAGAGTAGATGCTTAAATGTCTGTAAAGTTTGGGAGCACTGGTGAAGAGGGCAAGCCCAAACATGGTGGTATTAACTTAAGAATACTGTTCAAATGCTTATAACATCCCTTAGCACTTGTGGCTTTCTTCTGTGGGCTAGTTGAGATGTGGTTAGTTGGGGGTGAGGGAAATGTTGCTTGGAAGCCTAGTATAATGGTAATAAGGCAGACACTATTTGATCTACAGCTCAATGTATAGAAAATATTTAGTAGAAGTCAGTGCTGTTCTAAACGGTAGTTAGAGGAGGAGAAGAAATCCCCCGGACTAGGATCTGGCAGAGGAGAGTCACACCTCAGATGGATGTTTGGGGTTAGAACCTTTAGCTCTGGATAAAAAGCCAAGCTTCTCTGAGACTTCAGTGGAAACACAGAGTATAGCACATATGAAGAGCAGAATGCATTATTCACTACAGGCTAGGCTATCCCTTGGCATCCATAAATCCACCAATCTCCGTGGCTTGACACAAGAGAAGGTTTGATTCTCATTCACACAAAGTCTGCTGGGAAGACGACTCTACAGGCATCTCTCCTCCATCAGGTAACTCAGGGATTCAGGCCGCCTTCATCTTCTAATGAGGTAAATTCAGCACGTGCCTTCTCCGGTTGCTGAGTTAGGGGAGAGCAGGCTGAATGTTCAGACGTAATACTTTCTAAGATCAGATCTGGAAATGGATTACAACTCTGCTGCCTATAGCCCATTGGCGAGAACCAGTCACACGGTCCACTCTAAATGGAAGGGAGGTTAAGAAACGTAGTCATCCCACATACTCGGGAAGAGAAAGATTAAATAGGATTCAGTGACCATGCAGCACTGTCTACCACAGAGAGATTCAATTACATCCTATAATAGGGAAAGTCTACAAGAACAGGTTTTCAATTACTCCACGCATTAAAAAATTAATAATGGGTTCTCTCTGTCCCAAGTGAAAGTTTCATTACACCAACTTCTCAAAAAAAGAAAAACTTGACCACCTGGACAGTTACACTCCGTTAGCACCTGGACTTCAGATGCCTTGGGAACGATTAAGGCGGAGAAGTCTCTCTCTCAAATGGATTTTTGTCAGTTCATTTGCAAAACACTTTGGGTCCCTTGGGAGACAGCAAAGATAAAAATCTCTTCATGACATTCCTCCTTCTAGGCACATTCTATGGCCTTTCCAGGGTCAGGAAAATGCATGGCCTGTCTAAAGTCATCAGCCAGGTCACTGTGTCAGAAACAGGATGAGAATCAGTATGTGGCTGCTTGTGCTTTTCCTATGCACACATGAGGTCAAGAGATCTTTCCATTAGACAATGGGCCCCTTGCAGGTATGCTTTGGATTGGGGCTCGGGGTGGCTAAAGAGGGTCAAGCAATTTGACTAAATCTCCTAACCCAGAATTCTTTTCTAAGCCAAATCAACAAAACAGATGTGGTTCTCCCATTAGCCTTTATTTGTTGTAATTACCCACTAATGTGCCTTTAAGGGATTTAGAGGCACATTAGCCTTGAGCCTTGCAACAAACCCAACAAGTCCTAGGTTGTTGTGCTCTCATGACACTAAAGACTCAAATTTCCAACCTGCATGTGTTTTAAAGATGGACTGATTAGAATTCAACTGAGCAGAACCCTATGGAAGATTCGTGCTCTATGAATTTCAAGAGATAGCCTGTATTTCCAGAATCCAATGTGTTTTAATCCTGGGACCTTCAGGAAGTGGTTTATATCGTGGAAAGAAAGATACACGTCCCAGAAATCCCAGAAATCTTACTCCTCCCTCTCTGACTTTTTAGCGAAGGGCCTTTCAAGAAACACCAAAGCTCTCAAAACCTCAAGTTTTCTCATCTGTACGATGGACTGATGAGGAAACAACTGAGTCAAAGGGTTGTTTTGACGATTGAGAGCGACGACAATTTAAAGTAACTGGCACCTGCTAGCTGCTCAAAAATATTAGTTTCTCTTCACCCACCCCTTATCCTATCTCTGACAAACTTTGTTGTAACGATTTAGTGTGTGCAACTGGGATCGCTGCTCCTCACTTTCTCCCACTATCCAGCAGACGAACTCTGTGGAATACCAAACATCTGAATGAGAAGTAAAAATTTCATGAATAACTGCGTCCCCTCTCAGATGTGAATTGGGGCTAAATTATTTGACTCTTATGAACACATGCTCATGTGAAGAAAATGTTTATTTCTCTCTTTATTTCAGGACTTCTACTTCAAACACAAACGTACTATGTTGAAAGATTCATTTGTTAAGCTCCTACGCCTAAAACACCAGAGATTCCCAGAGAGTTGATCCTTTGGGATAATCCTCATGAGCTGCCTCGGGGCTCCTGGGTACATATGACCAGAGGAGTTAATGGTGCAGCAAATGCAGACTCCTACAGCATCCTAGGGAACTCAAGCAGCTGTGACTAATAGAGTTATACACAAGAGACACCAAAGCAATATCGTATTTAGAGGAAATCTTCAATTTGCCAGAATATTTAGAAATGGAATTTTCTCATTGATTTCGTTCCTGTTTAATTAAGAGCCAACTAGAAACACCCGATTTTTTGTTTTACCTTTGTCTTTGAAAGTCTTCCTAAAATGAAAATATTTCAAAGGATTTCTGAAGAGGGCTATTGCCTGGCTTTCCAGAGGACACTTTTTTCTTTCTTTCTTTTTTTTTTTTTTTTTAGTTTTTAATTTAAATTCAATTTAGTTAACATAGAGTGTATTATTAGTTTCAGGGGCAGAGTTTAGTGATTGATCTGTTGCGTATTATCACTCCACACGACACCTTTTTCTAAGAGGAAAAAGGCAGCATAGAATAGACCAGCTACTTCCAGACCTGGAATCTACTCCTAGAATTTTCACTAGTCCAATCATGTGCCTTTAGGTACCTCTGTGGTCCTCAGTTTCTACTGAAATATATTCAATTATTTATAATGTGATGGTTGGGCATAAAAAAATAGAGCAAAATGAATGAATTTCTTTAAATGACGATTGAGGGTCTATAGGTCACATTAGCAATTATGATTCCTATTGTTATTATTATGACCCGTGAAAGTCACTCATATTAATAAGGATATAAAAGACGACCAAAGAGTAGCCACAGGGCTATTTGCTGCAGTATAACTCAGAAGCATAAAAAATTGCGATCAACCCAAACATTCTATATATCTGGAATATACAGGCTTGGGATCTTTCTATGTGTCTCCCCTCCCACATCTCCTTTATGGAAAATTTGACTTTGTTTTTTGGGGTTTTTTTTCCATGTAAAGTCACATATTGTGTTATAGGAACCCTACTATTCAAGTCACAATATATGAGACTTGGAGCTGAGCCATGAGAGACCAAGGTGAAGTTGTATAAGATGGTCGTTTTGGAGGCCATCTTTCTATCATGTAGGTTGTGTCAAGACTGCCCAGTACACGGGGCTCCTGGGTGGCTCGGTTGTTAAGCGGCTGCCTTCAGCTGAGGTCATGATCCCAGGGTCCTGAGATTGAGCCCCGCATTGGGCTCCCTGCTCGGTGGGAAGCCTGCTTCTCCCTCTCCCACTCCCCATGCTTGTTTTCTCTCTCGCGCTGCCTATCTCTCTGTCAAATAAATAAATAAAATCTTAAAAAAAAAAAAAAGACTGCCCAGTACACATGCTCCATACTAAATGATAAAAATAAATAAATAAATAATAACTAACTAACTAAATAAATAAATAAAACTAATCCAAACAGATTCTTTTTCTGAGAGCAGAAAGCAGCAGGGAACAATGAATCCCAGCAGGGGGAAAAAAAAAGACCCGATCGCTAGAGGTCCATTGCACTGGCTTATATCCTAAAGATGAGCCGTTGTTCCAATTTTTCTTGAAGTTTCATCCCCAGAATGTCTGAACAACTAGAAAGACAGCTTTCTTGATTCCTCCATATGCTAATCTTAGCTTTCATTCCTTAAGTAGCCTAGCTGTATGTCTTCTTTGCAAACTGAAAGTGGTAAGTATGAAAAAAAGATTATATGGAGGCCTGTAAGTATATTTAAGATGCATTAGTGTAAAAGTAAGTACAGAACTCGATAACTTTTCAAAAAGTACATACGCACCGAAGGGGGTCAAGAAAGGCATACATCAAAGCGTTAATAATGTATATATCTGTGAAAACATTGCTATTTACTTTTATTTTCTCCTTTTTGCTTCTCTTTACTTTTTAGTTTTATAGCAAATAAAATAGGATGTTCTTAATAGAAGGAAGAAAGTGGTTTTTTTTTTCCTTTTCATTTTAAAAATAGTAAGTTCTGTTCTGTTCTGGGACAAGATGCCACAGACTCATTTTTCCCTGCTTCTCCCCTGTAAATATAACTAAATATCCTGGAACTGATGCATCTGAAAATTAAAAAAAAAAAAAACCAATTCCTAGACTCGGAATAAGAAGATGCACTGGCTAGAGACCTCACGCTTTCAAGATCAACATCACAGTGAGTCCCTTGTCCTTTCCTCTACGGTCCATATGTCACAGCCTGGGCCTCAGAGATCTGCAACCTGGAATTACCCTCAGGCATAGATAAATAGAAAAGCTTGCTCTCCCTGGACAAAGAACCAGGAAAGGGGCACCCCAGCAAGACCTAGTGGGGAGATCTACCCTAATCCATACCTGAGGCAGTGGCAGCCTCAATCATCAGCCACAGCAACCAAAACCCAATGTTTCCAGAATCACCCATCCATTTACACTGGGCAGCCCTACAGGAATTCAGTAAGAGCTGAGCAGAGCCACAATAATGAAGTCAACCAGAATAACATTGCAAGGACTCCGAAAACTAAATTTTCACTGAAACTATACCTCACAAAAATAGTCCAGGACCTAAATCTAACTAGGGGGGGCTGCTTATTAGAAGCCAAAATAAGATCAAAAGTCTCTAAGCATAGCATTCAAGATGTCCAGGATATCTCATATACTATTAGGTATCGATTTTACCTCCAAAAAATTAATTAATTAATTAATTAATTAATTAGAAAATGATGGATGGTAACTAGACATGGTGGTGACCACTTTGTAGTGTATACAAATATCAGGTAACTGTGCTATATGCCTGAAATTTACATAATGTGATATACCATTTTATCTCGATTTTTTTAAATGTGCATATACAATCAAAATCACTCATCAAATGAAGAACCATGAGAAACACAAGTTGAGTGAGAAAAGACACTCATCTGACACCAACACTGAGATAAATCAGATAATGGGTTTCACTGAAAAGGATTTAAAAGTAACCATTGTAAAAATGGTTTCATAAACAATTATAAGTTCTCTTGAAATTTTTGAAAAAATAGAAAACCTTGGCAGGTAAGCTTTTTTTAAAAAAATTATTTATTTATTTGAGAGAGAGAGCGCGAGCATGAGCACAAGCACGGGGAGATGCAGAGGGAGAGAGAAAGGAAGAAGTAGACCCTCTGCTGAGTGGGAAGCCCAACACGGGGCTCAACCCCAAGCCCCTGGGATCATGACCCAAGCCTAAGGCAGATGCTTAACCAACTGAGCCACCCAGGCGCGCCAGCAAACAAGAAGAACCAAGTGGAAACTGCAAAATAAAATAACTGCAATAAAAAATTCACCGGATGAGCTCAGGGGTAAAGTGGGGATAACAGAATTAGTGAAGCTGAAGACAGATCAATAGAGTTTATTCTAAAAGAAGATAAACAAACAAAAAAACTTGTAATGAATAGATCTTTAGAACTTACAAGACAAAAATAAAAGTTAAAGAAAAACGTGC
The DNA here is from genome assembly GCF_023065955.2 of Ursus arctos. Classification (NCBI taxonomy): domain Eukaryota; kingdom Metazoa; phylum Chordata; class Mammalia; order Carnivora; family Ursidae; genus Ursus; species Ursus arctos. The sequence goes on from NW_026622986.1 coordinate 9,451,955, forward strand.
ATCATTGAAGTGTCAGAACAAAAGGAAATAGCATAGGACCAAGAAGACATTCAAAGAAATAATGGCTGAAAACTTCCCCAATTTGGTGAAAGATTTAAAGGAACAGATCCAAGAAACCGAGCAAACCCAAATATCATAACTTCAAAGAGATTGCCACAAAAGACATCACAATTAAACTTCTGAAAACAAAAGATAAAAAAAATCTTAGTAACATTCAGAGAGAAATGGTATATTACCCATAGAGGGACACCAATTTGAACGAAAGCAGATTTCTCATTTGAAACCACGGAGGCCAGAAGGAAGTGACACAATATTTCTCAATTGCTAAAAGATACATGTCGTCAACTGTGATTTCTTCACCTGGCGACAACATGTTTTAGTAATGAAGGGGAAATAAAGACCTTCTCAAATGAAGGGAAACTAATTGAACTTGTCGGTAGCAGACCTACCCTTAAAAAATGACTAAAAAGAACACTCAAAATACGAAGAAATAATAGCAGAAGGAGGCTGGGAGGCTCGGACCTTCATAAGGGAAAAACGAACATCCAAATGAGTAAAGTTTAGGAGTAAATATAATGGACTATTCTTCACCTTCTGATATTCCTAAGTTACACGTTATGGTTAAAGCACAAATCGTAACACATCACCTTCTCATGTGGTGTTTAATGTATGCAAAGCAAATGCGAAAGATAATTATTTTTTCCAAATATTTTTAAAAGTGGGGAGAGTAAAGGGACCTAACTGGTTTCAAAACTTTAAGCAGTAAGTCATCAATACCAGTAGGCTGTGATAAAATAGATAGATAGATAGATAGATAGATAGATAGATAGATAGATAGATGATAGATAGATGATAGATAGATAGATAGAGATACACACCTCAAAGAAAATTATATAAACAAAATACTCAAAACCATTATAAGTACATCAAAATATAATTCCAAAAAAATGTTCAAGTAGCCCACAATAAGACAAGAAAAAGGAAATAGAGAAACAGAGAACAAGCAGAAAATAAAAGAATAAAAATGGCAGACTTCTGTCCTAATACCAAAAATTACTTTACATGTAAATCATGAAAATACACCAATTAAAAAACAGTGATTGGCAGAGAGTATTTTAAAAATATGAACAACTAACTGTTGTCTGTAAGTAATGTCTATTAAAAATAAGTCTATGCATCAAAAAACAGCTTCAAATACATAAAACTAATAGATCTGAAAAGAGAAACAGACTGTTATAGTTGGAGACTTCGACACCCCACTCTCACCAGTGGATAGAACTACTAGACAGAACACCAACAAGGATACAGAATTCAATAATACCATCAACCAACAGGATCTAATTGACATTTACAGAACACTCCACCTAAGAGTAGCAGAATACAGATTAGTTTCAAGAGTCCCTGGAACATTCACCAAGATAGACCATATCATGATTTGTAAAACAAAGTTTAAAATGTAAGAGAATTGAAATCATATAGACTATATTCCTGACTATAATGGAAGTTAAACTAGATAAGTCAACAACAGAAGGACGACAGAAAAGCCTTTAAACACACGTAAATTAAACAATATACTTCTAAATAATCCATGGCTTAAAGAAAAATTCACAAAGGAAATTCTTTAAAGTACATAAAACTGAATAAAAATGAAAATACAACATATTAAAGTCTTGGAAACACATCTAAAACAATGCTGAGAGGGAAATTTATAATCCTAATTGCTTATATTAGAAAAAAGGACAGTTCTCAAATCAAGAATCTAAGTTCCTATCTCAAGAAACTGGAAAAAAAAAAAGTGTAAAATAAACCCAAAGCAAGCAGAAGGAAGGAAATAGTAAAAATAGAGCAGAAATAAATGAAATTTTGGAAAGGAAACTAATAGAGAAAATTAAGGGAACAAAAAGCTGGTTCTTTGGGGAAAACCCAATTTCTAACAAGACAAAGATAAAAAGACAGAAGACACAAACCACCAATATCAGTAATGAAGCAGGGGAAACCACAACAGATCTTTCAACCATTAAAAGAATAATAAAGAATACCATGAACAATTTTATGATCATAAATTCAACAATTTAGAAGAAATAGACCAATTCCTCAAAAACCACAAGCTATCATAACTCAGCCCAGATTAAGTAGATAATTCGAATAGTCCTATAACACTAAAATGAATTGAACTTATAATTTCAAAGCTCCTGAAAAATAATTTCACTGGAGACTTTTACCAAACATTAAAAGAATTCACACCAATTTTAAAGAAAATTGAAGAGGAAAGAACACTTTGCAACTCATTTTATGAAGTCAGTATTACCCTGGTATCAAAACCAGACAAGATCAGGAAAGACACACAAAACAAAACAAAAACCTACAGATCAATATAGCTCATAAATTTGAATAAAATCCTCCACAAAATATTAGCAAATCAAATCCAGAAATGTATAAAAGGAATAGTATACTACCACCAAGAGGGATTACATATTAACAAGTTAAAGAAGAAAATTCACATGATCGTCAATTTATATAAAAAGAGCATTTGACATAATTCAACACCCAATTACGATAAAAACTTTCAATAAACTAGGAATGAAGGGGGATGTTGTCAACCGCATAAAGAGCATCTACAAAAATCCTGCAGCTACCATCATGCTTAATGGTTAAAGACTAAATGCTTTCCTCTCCAAGATGAGGAACAAGGCAAGGATACCTGCTCACCACCCTTACTCGCCATAGTAATGGAAGAGCTAGCTAGAGCAATAAGACAAGAAAAAGAAAAATATATATACAGATTGGAATGGAAAACATAAAACTCTTTATTTGCAGACGAGAAGATTGTCTACATGGAAACCCCCAAGAAATCCACAAAAAAACTTCTCAAACAAATAAATGAGTCCATTAAGGTCATAGGATACAAGATTAACACATAAAGGACTGTTCCATTTCTGTGTGCCAACAATGAACATGTTCAAACAAAATTAAAAGTGCAATACCATATGCAATTACTCCAAGAAAATTAAACACATACGTGTAACTCTAAAAAACATGTAAGGATCTGTATGCTTAAAATTACAAAATGTTCATTTTTTAAAAAATAAAAGACCTAAATAATTGGAGAGATATACCATGTTAATGGATTGGAAGATTCAATGTAATAAAGTTTTCGATTCTTCCTGAACTGACCTATAGGTGTGAAGCATTTCCTGTCAAAATCCTGGAAAAACGTTTTATATAAATGGGCAAGCTTGTTCTTAAACTTACATAGAAAGGAAGAGGCCCTAAAGTAATCCAAACAATTTTGAAAACAAAGAATAAAGGAGAAGGAATAATCACTCTCTGTGATATTAGGGTCTACTATATGCTATAATAACCAAGACAGTATAGTACTGGTGGACTGCTACATAGATCAGAACAGAAAAGAGGACCTAGAAACAGACCCACACAGATATGCCCATTTGATCTTTGACAAAGAAAAAAAAATAATTGAATAAAAGAAAGGCAGACTTTCAATAAATAAATAAATAAATAAAACTAGAACATTGGAAATCCATATAGGAAAAAAATAGACCTCAACCTAAATCTCATTCCTTATCCAAAAATGAATTCCAGGGTCTTCTGACTGGCTCAGTCGGTGGAGCATGTGACTCTTGATCTCAGTGTTGTGAGTTCAAGTCCCACATTGAGTGTAGAGATTACTTAGAAATAAAATCTTTTTTAAGAAATGAATTCAAAATCCATCATGGACTTAAATATAAATTGTAAAAATATAAAATTGGGGGGAAGAAAAGAACATTTTTAGGACCTAGGACTAGGGAAAGATTTTTTAGATTTGTTACCAAAAGCACAATCCAGAAAAAGAAAAATTTATAAATTGGACCACATCAAACCTTTAAAACCTTGCTCTGCGAGTGACCTTGTTAAGATGAAAAGACAAATTACAGAATGGAGAAAATATTTGCAAATCACATATCCAATAGAGGACTCATATCTAAAATATATTTAAAAGAACTCTCAAAGCGCAACATTCTAAAAAATCCAATTAGAAAACAGGCAAAAGACTTGCGTAGATTTCTTCACTGGAAAGGATACATACACTGCAAATAGGCCTATAAAAAGATGTTCAACATCATTAACCATTAGGGAAACTCAAATTAAAATCACAATGATATGTCGCTATGTACCTATTAAAATGGTAAAATTAAAAAGCAGTTACAACACCCAATGCTGGCAAGGATGAGGAAAAACTGAATTACTCATACATCGCTGGTGGGAATGTAAATGGCACAACCACTTTGGAAAATAGTTTGCAGTTTCTTTTAAAACTAAAAATGGGCTTACCATACAACCTGGCAGATGCACTCTTGGGCATTAATGGGGGGGGATTTATTTTTATGTAGAAACTCGTACAAAATTTAAAGCAGCTTTATTCATAAGAGCCAAAAAGTGGAGTGTCCTTCAGTGGGTGAATGGTTGCACAAACCGTGGTACCTAGAGGTCTTGGAATCCCATTCAGCAATAAAAAGGAACGGACTGTTGCTCCAAGCAATAAGCTGGTGAATTTCAAAGAAATTTATATATATGCAGTCTTCCAACTATTTCATTGGTCCCCCTCTCCCTGGTGGACATAAAAGAAAAAAGTGATAGGGACTGAACATGGTAAGCCTGAGTTTAAAGAAAGGTGGCCAGCGTCTTTGCAGATGACATGTGGGCATTGAGGAGCAAACAGGAGGGAAGGATGGGAAACCTGCATTGAGGAATGATCTGGAAGGAGCCGTGTAAGAAGGCAACAACCAGCTTTTAGTGCCTACATCATATAAAACACCAGACCACGTCCACCTGGGGGGAAAAAAGAAAAAAACTGGAAGGAGGAAGAAACTGAGAAAGAAAATCCTCAGGAGTCAGAGCTCAAGGGTCTGAGAAAGTCACAGAGGAAGAAGGAAAAGCAGGTCAAGCAGCCAGGTACCAGTCATAACAACTGTTACTATCTTACTGTGTGAGATAGTCTCCTTTCAGTCAGAGACAGAAATAAGCATAAACTACTCTGGCCACCTGGATTATGTTACCATGTAATTGTTTGCCTAGAATTAAATGGTTTGAGGGACTAGGAGATCCCAGAACCTTGTTCCTTTGTACTCACTGTCTGAAATAAATTGTCCTGTTTGCCAATTTGCTTTTCCACAGAGAGAGGCTCCATCCTGTCTGAATTTTTTTCAAAAGTTTATTTCTGCATTTTAAAATTCATTTAAAGACTCTATTTAGCTGAGATGAGAGTAAAACCATTTAATGACTGAAGTTGGGAATCTAAGTAGATGAAATTATTTATGTAGATCTTTAGAAATACATGAGTGGCCTCCCTGGTTTCCTGTCGAGGGAAAGCTTATCGTTAAATATGCTTCCTACCGTTACCAAAACTGATGCAACACCCAGTTCAAATCTTCCACAGACCTTCATTTATATTTCCAAAAGCAGCAGCTCTTTTCTGCAAACAATGAACATACTTGTTATGGGTTTAAATTAGAATTCTTCATTTGGAATTTGTGAATATGGGGATATTCTGGGAAATGTCCAGGAAAAAATCCTGCCAAGGGTTCAGCAAACAGTTGCATAACCCTCTTTTTATCTGGGGTGTTGACCCAGCCATTCATTCCATGTTTGCTGTGGTGAGTTCAGCAAAGCTGGTTCCCAAGGCAACGGTAATCCCTGAACAGAGCCAGCTCCATTGGTGGTCAGTTACAACACGCTTTGTCCTGTCAGTGTCCTGCAACCTATTGAATGGAGAGACCGAAAACAAGCACCTTCAGTAAACATGACCTAATGAGGGCGGCGGCCTCCAACTAGCTGCAGTGAGCTGCCTGGAAGGCTCCGGAAGAACCCCATAAGGAGCCCAGACTCTCGCGGGGACAGAGGCGCCACCTCTCCCAGGAGTTCCTCTCGTAGAGAGTCTCTTAGTTAGGGGCTTGCATGGCATAAAACTACCCCATCCATCCCATCTCCAGGGCCAAGGAGTGATCTTTGGATTGACTGACCTTTTCGAACGACTTTGTCCAGCGATGAATTTGGGACTCTCAAAGGGAAACAGTTTATAGTTAGTTTCTTACCGAAGTCTATGAGGCGGAGGATGGGGAGGAGGCGAGCGAGAGCAGGGAGCACCCCCGCTGGACTCCAGCTGGGTGAGGGCAGGCACGTGCTGAGCAGGGACCGTGAGCATGTGACCCCTTCCTGCAGGGCCAGCAAGGGCAGAGGCAGCCTTCATTCTGCAGCGGCTACCGGGCCCCTAGAACAGTGCGGTGTGGGAGGCCCTGGGACCCCATGCAAGGGTGTCTCTGAAAGTTCAGGACTCACTGGCCGTCGCAGACTTACTTGCATCGTTTCCGGGGCTCCCCTTCCATTCATATTTACTGAGCGAGTTGCACCCCACTGCGACGCTTTGACTGCTAATGTAATTCGCGCATGCGTCCAGATTGATAACAAGAGTCACGCGTGGAGCCCTTAGCCCAGACTTTGACTTGCATAACCGCTTAGTGCCTGATTTCTTTAAAATTCCTTTTGCCAAATCTCCCTCTCCAGACAGAGAGGAAAAGCATTAATTTTATAAGGAGACCTATTAACAAGAAGAATTGATTTCAGTGTGAAAGCAGTTCTGACGGCGGCGCTCTGCTCAGGTCTGTTTACCTAAACCAGGGTGGACTGCGCATTTGTTACATTTAGAATCGCTTATAGCAGGGTGCCTCGTGGCTCAGTCGTTAAGCATCTGCCTTTGGCTCAGGGTGATCCCGGCGATTTGGGTTCGAGCCCCACATCAGGCTCCTCCCCTGGGAGCCTGCTTCTTCCTCTCCCAACCTCTGCTTGTGTTCCCTCTCTCGCTGGCTGTCTCTCTCTCTCTCTCTCTCTGTCAAATAAATAAATAAAATCTAAAAAAATCGCTTATAGTAGTGGTTCTCACCTGCCTGTGCTTCAGAACCATCTGGAAAACTTGGACGTACAGGTGCCAGGTCACATCACAGACGCATTCTGGTGGGGCGGGGACAGTCCAGATACGGGTATTTTTCATTAAGTGTTTCTGCTGTTTCTGATGCACGACTACATTTAAGAGCTAATAGTTGGTGTGATAAATCTGAGTCGCTCCTGGCTTTTCCGCTTCACCAGACGAAGATGGAGATCTACATTTTTTCCCCCATTAACTTTATTACCCTGACAAGGAATGGGAACTGTCTGTCCTGGAGGAAGAGGACCCACAGGGCTCCTCATTCAACACGTGTTTATTTGCCTCCTTGTTTGTTTTTTATGAATGGCATGAGGGTTTGTACTGATCAACTTTTTTAGTAAACCCAGTAAATGCGACTCTTCAGGAAGGGCCCAATACACATTTATCTGTTACTGTTGACTTCGGCCAACAGAGGAGAGAGGGAAGGAAGCGTACCTATTTGGGCTCTGGATTAAGAAGAAATACTGGTATTTATCAAGTCTTCTTACCCATACCAGGCACCATGCCAATGGTTTTTGCATATTATACTCCTTTAATCCTTACAATAACTTGGACCTCACTTACCTTCGGTGAGTTGTAATGCTAGACCCATTTTACAGGTGCGGATGTGGAGGCATGAAGAAGTCTAGCACTTTAAAGCCACACACCTAGTAAATGGCAGAACTGAGGTCAGAACCGGGATGAACAGTTCTGGAATCCTTTCTCAAGGGCTACCCTCTACCAGACCCAGTGACCTCAGGTTTGCCATGAAAACCCAGCCTTTTATGACTCTCCTGAGAACTTCCTTGTTCAACAATCTTGTCTTCCGTTTAACCCGGGTGAACGTATCATACCTATTGCTATAGAAGAATCCACGATAATCCGAATTCATTCACCCTCAGAAAAATAGGAAAAACCATTCTTCTTCTTCCATTTAATTGGCGTCTTAGGGGCGCCTGGGTGGCACAGTCGTTAAGCGTCTGCCTTCGGCTCAGGGCGTGATCCCAGCGTTATGGGATCGAGCCCAGCATCAGGCTCCTCCGCTAGGAGCCTGCTTCTTCCTCTCCCACTCCCCCTGCTTGTGTTCCCTCTCTCGCTGGCTGTCTCTATCTCTGTCGAATAAATAAATAAAATCTTAAAAAAAAAAATTGGCATCTTAGAGGACGATCTCAAAGTGTAGTCTTAGGTATAAGAATGGATGTGTGGATGGCAGTTGAGGATGGAAGAAGGTTAGGTCGCCCTGACCCTAACTCTTTATTCTGCATTGACTATTGTGCCTGGCTAACCTATAGGTTAGGTGGCAGCCTGGGTGAGGGCCAGGTTGTCTGCACGGCCTCCGAGCTGACTCTATAAAGCTATTCCAGGAGATCATTGGCAGCTCCAGCCCCATCCCCAACATGCACTGGGCCACATCTGCTTCCGTACCCATAAGTCACAACTCATTTCCACCATCGACAAGGAGCCACGCTCATTATTCTGCGATCGCTCTGTGATAAGTTGTATATTATTACTTATAATAAGCATATCACTGGCTAAAGGTTAGAATATCACTTCGTTGTGGTGGAATTTTCTTAAAAGATAAACAGGATGTAGAAACTTCTAGCATGCATGTCAACAACCACAGGAACGGCCACGATCAACCACGTGGGTGAGCTACCACCGCAGGGTGCCCATCACCATCCCTTCCGAGAAGCATTTGCGTGTTGGCCACAGCCAGCCCTCCCCACTGTTAAAAGTCACACCCCCTGTTCGCAAAGGAACCCTTAACAGTGATGCCTGGTTACACTTTCTCTCCAATCCAGACGTGCCAAAGAAAAAAGAACAGTGGCTTGCCACATTCGAGATGTTGCCAACCTCTGAAATGGTCCTTGAGATGGTCTTTGAGACCAGCTATGTGGGTCCCTGTGGCCTCACACAGTCCTGTAGATGAATGACCGCTGGCCGTCCCGTCCGCAGCCTGGTGGCACGCCGCAGTCTCCCTTGGGGCACTCCCCACTTCGGCACACCATTCCAAGAGCCTTGCTGTTGTTCATTACAACCCAGGGGAAGCCGAGAGAATGTCAAGCTCCTTGCTTCTCAGTATGGGTGCCCAGGCTCAGCCCTACTCAGGCCTGGGTAGCACCTTGGCTGGAGCCGGAGGCCCACCCTCATTGGCTGTATAAATTGACATGTGATTTGAATCAAAAATGGATACATGCATTGCAACTCCTTGCCTGGGCTTGCTTTGTATAGCACCCAGAACAGCGTCTGACTCATGTGGGCACCTAATAAGCACCATTCGATAACAATCTTTCTTGTCAAGCCTCAGAGCTTCAATTGTCATCATCAACAATGAAAGCACTTGGCTGTTCAGCTTCCTTCTGACCCAGAAACACACAGCCAGCTGAGATGACCTGCCAGGACTTCGTGGGCCCACTGCCCCCCTCGGACCTTCCTTGGGGAGTCCCCAGTGTCATTATAGGTTCACATTTGAGTTCTTTGGAAAATAGTTTTAAAGTAAGGGAGATTAAAGCAGAGTCCGGAATCATTCCGGAACTCATCCCCCTCCCCCCTCCCCTGCCCATCTTCATCCTGTGCAGGGTGGACCCAGGGGGTACGCCGAGCCACCAGCACTTCACTGTTCGCTGCAAAGGGCTTGATCCAATCACATGCCGAGGAAGAACTCCTGGGGAGATGAATGCCATTACAAATCTTGCCCTCGACATGAAACGCCAGTGATTGTTTATTAAATTGCTCTTCAAAGAGAAAACACTGGCAGGCAAATATCATTAAAATGGAAGCAAAGGAAAATGCTGTAACCTTCAACATGGCACTTTTCTCCATTAACCTCAGACCACTACGACGGGAGCAGCCAGTAGGAACTTCTGGCCCCGAGCCCCACCAATTACCTTCATCTCAGCCCAGGGGAGGGATAATACAAACCATCCGAGTTAAGTACTTCCAAATACTGCCATCAGAGAAAAAGACCCCAAAAGCCCTTAACCTAACTCCACTGTCTCAACTGCAGTTGAGGACAAATTGTATTATCCATGAGTCACATTAAAACATAAAAGACATACCCTCCAGTGAAAACCTTGCACAACTTCACCGAGCAAGCAGAATTAATCACAGGGAACAATTACCATTCCTGGTCTGAATATTTATGACATAACAGAAAGCTCATTTAAAACACTCAGTAGCTCGTAATTTTCAAAAGAGCCACAAGGAGAAGGAAAGGCATGCTAAGTTTATGATAGGAAGGAAAAAGAAAAAGTACAGCTTCTTTCCTAATCCTCCTTACCATGTGGTGTCCCCAACACATCTGTCCCCCCTCCCCTCGAATCTTCATACCTGTCGTCACCACCTTTGCTCATGGCCTGCCAGGCAGCACTGGGAAGATGGGACACGCCAAAGACCTCTGTTGCCAACGTTTCCCTTATCCATTCCAGGTGTTTCCACCGTCCTCCCACTTACCCACCCTCAGCAGCTGTGAAGTCGGTATTTGCATGTCGAAATGGAAATAACACCGGACTATGAATCATGGTTCTGGCTCTACCACAAACCTATGGGATCTTAGACATGACCCCCAAGTGCTGATCTATGAGGGTTTGGGCTGGAAAAGTCTAAGTTTCCTTTTGCTTCCATCAAGATATGAATTCTGTGATTCAAGCAATTCATGGATGGATGGATGGATGGATTCGTTCACTCATTCGTTTGTCCATTCTTTGAACAAGCTTGTATTGAGTGGTGAGCGTGTGCCAGGCACTGTCCCAGGTGCCAAGGCTAAAGGAGTGGACAGGAGAAATGACCCTCCTGCCTCCAGCAGCTTACGCTCCAGTGGGGGAAAGTAGACAATAGCCCAGTAAACAAGTACAACAGATAACGTAATTTGATGTCATAAATTCTGTAAGAAGAATAAAAGGGTATATCCGAGAGGTGAGGTTATGGCGATGTCAGGTAGCACAGCCAGGGGCCTGAATGAAGTGAGGGAGTGAAGCCACAGGAATTTCTAGGCGATTATTCATTCAAAGGGGGTCCTGGAGAGCCTTCAAGTTATTGTCAGCATTTCAGAATGCTCAACAGAAACTGCACTCTGGCTGTGTAAGTTCACGGAAACGGTCCTCAGCTTTGGCCTAGAAATATAACCATTCGATACGGTATTACTTGCTCTCTCACTCTTCCAACCCGCCAGACTAGTGGTCCTGATGGACTCCATCTGATCAAAATTTGGAAAAAAGGAATTATCATTTAAGAAATGATTGGGTGTCTGTGAGTGGTAAATATTTGAAATGAAATATTTGAGGACCATAAGACTAAATCACTTCCACCTCCAGAATGGATCTTGTAAGTGTTCCTATTATCCAAAAGAGAAATAACGCTTTTGCTTTAAACATAGCTCATTCTCAACCATGCAGCAACCAGCTCCTCTCTCTCAACTCCCCTCCCTTCTCCTCCTCCCCCCCCCCCGCCCTCCTCTCCTCCCCGCTCCCCCTGCCACCAAAGATTATTTTACTGCTACTTACTATGATTCCACTAGAGGCTGCAGAGATTGTGGGACCGGAGAAATAACACTCAGTGAGATTTTAGTCTCAAAAGCTACTCTTTTGAAGGAAAAGACGCTGAAACTGTTAGCTTAAATTAAATCTAGGAGAAACGTTGGATTTCAGTTACTCGCTCTCTTCGTGTTTCCCATCTTTTCAGGTACCCAAAAATTCATACAGTAACTTTCTCAAGAAACATTGTGTTGGGGAGCCTGCGTGGCTCAGTCGGTTAAGTGACCGACTCTTGGTTTCAGCTCAGGTCAGGATCTCAGGGTCGTGGGATCCAACCCCATGCTGGGCTCCACGCTCAGTGTGGTGTCTGCTTGAGATGATCTCTCTCCCTCTCCCTCGGCCCCTTCCGCTCATGCTCTCTCTCTCTGTCAAATAAATAAAATCTTTTAAAAAAAGCATCTCTGCCAGATGACAGAAATACAAAATGGATACCATGCCACGTCTGCCCTCAAGGTGGCTATAGTCTAGTGGCCCTAAGAATATATCGGATAATTCAGATGTAATACATACTTGAAATATAGGTTAGATCTTACATTGTACTCATCAGGATTTATGCTGCAGTAATGAACAATTCCAAATTTGGGATGGCTTGAAAGTACCAAAGTTTCTCTCTCATTCCTGCCACATGTCCATTGACAGTTAGCAGGAACCTGGGAGTAGGGAACCTATTCTTCATAAACTTTCAGGTACCCAAGCGGATAAGACAGTCACCATCTTGAATATTACTGGTTACCGTGCCAGAGAGAAAAGAAAGCCCTGGAGAATGTCAAACTGGAGGCTAAATCATTTCATATCATTTTTAATTTTATTATTAAGGTCTAACTGACATGGAACATTATATTCATTTCAGACATACAACATAGCGACCCAATATTTGTATGTATTGTGAAATCATAGGAGACTAAATCTCCCTAAATGATAGGAGACCAAAACCTGCCGCCTATTGTTTTCGATCTTATCTCGGTGGCCAGACTAGTCTCACGGCCCCGCCCACCCACAAGGGAGCAGGAAGTGGAATCCTACCACGTGCCCAGAAGGGGAGAGACCTGGAAATAGTTCATGAACAGCAATAATGATTATTATAGCTATAAAAGAGCCAAAAGACATGGTCTCTGGCCTCAAGAAGCTTGCCTGCTAAAACAAAATTTGTTTCATCCACAAAGAAACTAGAAGTTCTGCCTTCTTCTTAAAGGACAAGTTTAACAATGCCTTGGGGAAGTATAATTATTTAGTTATTTACATCATCATGTTGAAACCTCCTGTTTAATTGGAAAGTATGCCCTCAACTTGCCCTCCACTTCTTCATGGAGTGTTTCCAGATAATGGAGGAGGGGTTACAGAAGTATAAAGGTTCCTCTCCCCTAGTAACGCGCAATCCAAGGAAACAAGAAAGCCAGATCTTTGGATTCATTTAAACCCTCTGCAAACAAGCAGTTTTGTAAGAACTCAGTCTCCAATCTCCTTAACCTCATCCGAAGGAAGTGAGACCCTTTCCCCATGACCAAGTGGACAGTCTCCCAAGGGTCAGGAGCAGAGCTGGGAACACCAAAAGGATTCTAATTTTTCAGAAGCCCCAAAAGAGAACTGGCATTTATACCAAAGCAATTCAACAGCAATTTTGGCATTTGTAATTGGCTCATAGAGCCAGCAACCCAGCCAGAATGTTTTTCTAATGCGCTGAGACGGATTTAACTAGAAGGTGTTGCCAAAAACAGTCCACCCCACAAGAGAAATCTCATACATGTAAATCGTTGCTGGGCTAATGTTTGAGGAGCTCTCCGTTTTGACTAGATATTATCAATTTGATTAGATAATTGTTTGGTTAACCAGACGATGGTCATTCTACATCCATGGTGAGAGGGAGGCTGTTATTCCAATCACTACTGACCAGCCGTTCTCCTGACTTCCCAGTCTAACAGGACTTAGAATTGCTGAATTTCTTATTTACAATCCAATAAGAAATGAAAGAAAACTTCGCTTTGGGAGGGTTAAAAACACTTTGATTTCTAAGTGACATCAGGGTGAACTCTCTCTGCATGTAATTCCCAAACCACCATCACTATGATTAATAAATACAGTAGCAATTCTCATGACACCCAGCGAAAAAGTGTCTTTTTATGCCGTCATCTATCCGCTAGCCAGTAATACCCCATCTCTATGCATAGGTTGCTTCAAAAGCCTACTGCCCCCTCCCACTCTCCTTTCACACTTCAACACGTGAAGCTCTTCTCACCAATGACTTCCTACTCGCCAAGTCCAACAGCTTTCTCTCCGGCTTGAAATTCTGCAGCACTGCATATCAGGGGATTATCCCATGGCTAAACCAATACATTTCACAAGCACTTACCCTGAAGCCCAGGTCCACTCTTAGGAATAGTGGGATTTGGACTCTCCAACATCTGAGTGCCCTCATCAGAAAATAGGGACAATGTCATGGGTTTCTTATGAAGATTAAACAGAATAATACATGGAAATTGCCCAACAGTGTCTGGCACATGGCAAGTCCTCACTATTTGGTCACCGATGTTATCCTTAACGGTGGTAATGGTGGCGATCGTTGCTTCCTTCCTTCCTTCCTTCTTCCTTTGGTTTCTGGGGTATGTTATTTCCTGGTATTCATTTTAAATCTTTGCTTATATTCTCGCTCAATGCACCAAACCTTCAAATCCTCTTCTCCTGTGTTCCCCACGGGCATGAAACAGTTCAAGCCCACGCTGTTGTTCACTGGACTATCACAGCAGCCTTTTGGGGAATACCCCTGCCGGAATTCTTCACCCGCTCCAGCCCATTCTCCCTAGTCACATAATTCAGGAACATAACACCCTGAAAATTTCCAAATGTGTTGTCCCTCTCCCGATCCAAGCCTTTTAAGGGCTTCCTGAAACAGAAGTGAAGGTAATGACCTTTATGATGCCTGTCCTTGGAAGCACAACTTCGCCATTCTCTTCAATTGTTATGGCCTTAGTTTTATCTAGGATGTACCGAGGTATTCCGCCTGGATTTGGTCCAAATTTTACTACATTTCGCAAAAGTTTCTAAGTAGTTTGTGGATTTGGTTGCCGAAAGATCTTAAATTCCATTTAAGATGAAGTTATCCAATTTTTGGCTTATTAGTTAGGAAGCCTTTACTTGCAAGTAACATCGGTTCAACTGGTCTAAACTAGAAAGGGATCATATCGTGCCCTATCCCAAGAAGTCTGAAAGTTAAGTGGCTTCAAGGTTGATTAATCGAGTAGCTCAACGATGTCATCAGGGACCTGAATTCTTGGCATGTTTCGATTCCACTATCTTGGGGAGGCCAGCTTGATCCCTGTGGTTGCAACCAGACATAACCAAACACGGCACTACCCGGTAGACAGTATCTAGTCACAAGCACCCATGAGCTAAGTACTATTATCTCTATATTATAGATAAGAAAACTTATAGATAAGACAGTTTATATGTAAGGTTCAGAAAAGTCAAGTGACTTGCCCCAGGTCACACAGCTATTAGCAGTAGAAACATAGTCTGAACTCTGGTTTATCTAACTCCAAAGTCTATGCTCACAGGTACCTGGTTTTACTTCTAACAAGCACAGGAGCAAATGACTTTTTCCTGAATGTTCGAGAGTAGAATTTACAAGGCTATTATCTTACTCACATTCTGGAAGTTTACTGGTCACTAGTTAATTTCCTAAAAGGAAAGAATATTTAGAAATATTGATCGTTAGAAACTTGGACTTCTATTATCAACCATGACCAGCCATAGTCTCAATTCCCAACAAACACTGGTAACATACATGTAAATTCCTTTAATCCTTAATTTCTCATCAGAACACAAATGCAGTCAATGATTTCACATAATAATGTTTGCAATTGGGGGCGCCTGGGTGGTGCAGTTGTTAAGCGGCTGCCTTCGGCTCAGGGACGTGATCCCGGCGTTCTGGGATCGAGCCCCACATCGGGCTCCTCCGCTGGGAGCCTGCGTCTCCCTCTCCTCTCCCACTCCCCCTGCCTGTGTTCCCTCTCTCGCTGGCTGTCTCTCTCTCTGTCAAATAAATAAATAAAATCTTAAAAAACAATAATGTTTGCAATTGGTTTTTACGTGTGTGTGATACGAAAACAGTTGTATGCACACTTACATATACATACATGTATGCGTGTATAGTATTTTTGTGTGTTGGGGGGATTGATGAGCCAATGAATGCCCAGAAAAGTTAAGAATCCGGTTAGCACTTACACAGCTAGGAAGATAATGAGGGAAATTAGGAGCCACCAGGACAACTTCCTGATATGGTGTCCTTATGGTGTTCTTTCCTTAAGGACCTATAAACTAACAAATTACTTTCATTCAAAGTAAAGGAAATCGGGGCGCCTAGGTGGCTCAGTGGATTAAGCATCTGACTCTTGATCTCAGCTCAGGTCTTGATCTTAGGGTTGTGAGTTCAAGCCCCATATCAGGCTCCATGCTGGACCTGGAGCCTTCTTAAAAAACAAAAGAACAAACAAACGACAACAACAACAAAGTAAAGGGAATGATAGCAGAATGGCCTCAAGGTGATTCTAAGTAACACAGAGGCACTGCCCTATCAGACAGAGGAGCTCGCTGCAGGCAGCACGTGTCACACCAGCCTCCTTGCTCAAAGCGGTGTGGTGGGAGGACTTGCACATCAGTTCCTTTCATCCTTTTCCAGACGTCTATGGACCGCGCTCACCCCCCATAGCTCTATCCAAGTGGGCACCAAAAATACGTGGTAAGGCTGGGGCGCCTGGGTGGCACAGCGGTTAAGCGTCTGCCTTCGGCTCAGGGCGTGATCCCGGCGTTATGGGATCGAGCCCCACATCAGGCTCTTCCGCTATGAGCCTGCTTCTTCCTCTCCCACTCCCCCTGCTTGTGTTCCCTCTCTCGCTGGCTGTCTCTATCTCTGTCGAATAAATAAATAAAATCTTTAAAAAAAAATACGTGGTAAGGGAGCAAGCACACCCCTCCCTGAGCACTGGAAAACAGAGGGAATTTGAGGTATATATTTAAAGGATCTAGCTTCCCAGAGAATCACAAAATGAGCGAAATTATTGACCCCACCTCCAAACCCAGCCACACACATCCTGCCGTACACATTCACATCCCACCAGCCTGATCGCTTGACCAAGGGCTTGGATGGCAAACTGTGGACTATAAATAACCTAGATCGAATCACAAGGGCGGGTGACAGAGTCCATCAGGTTCCTTCTAATGTGACTCCTCTGGAATGATGGAACACCCTGGTCCCCAACTTACTGAATCTCGCGGTTCTGTCTCTGCACCAAAATGACTTTGATAAACCACAGAGCCCCCACTTCTAGCATTTCCTCTTTTTCTGCACCTGGACACTCAAGGCAGCCGGCCGGACCACGTTAACCGATCACAGCCCGAGCCGTGGCCGGGCACCGCGCTCGCAGTCCGCTGAGCGCCCGGATTTTCGAATCTAAGCTCTCGGGGCAGCTTTGCTCTGCTCACATTGGAGTTGGGTGGCATTTCCCCAAATGGAACGGTGGTTGGGCAAAGGCCTTCCAATGACCTCGCTGTGACACGAGCTTATGAATACAGGGGTCTGTTGCTACTTCCCCCTTAATTCTCTCTGGGTTAAGGACCGCGGGTGCCGCTAGGGTGCGCAGCCCAGCCCCACCGCGTTATTTCCCTTGGCTGAGCCCAGCACACTAACGCCGTGTTTGCTTTCTCTACGGTTTCTGTCACAGATGCCGCGTGCATCACCCCAGGACTGCGCTGGCACGGCACTCAGACACCAGCCGCGGGGAGCAGGAGGGGGACAGGAAGCAGATGGGCACCCCTGCACTCCACCTCTGCACCAGGCAAGCCCCAGGGATCCTTGGAGGGCTCCCGCAGGAAGTCCACAGGACCCTGCTCGGAATGCGCAGTGGGCAGGAGGGTTTTAGCAGCAGAGGCCAGTCGTGGCTCTTTGCCACGATCTGTTTTACCTCTTTCCTGTCTAGCCTGACGTGGCCGGGGCAGCTGGCCTGCCTGGCATCAGGTTTCACTGGAGGGAACCTGGGCTGCCCGCAGCCCCAGAGCTGAAGACAGCACAGCTTTCTTTGGGGGTCCTGGGAAGGATCCTACATGGGGAACTGGGGAAATAGTCTCCTTTGTAGTCACCCTGCCCCCTTTCCCACCTCCCTCTCCCCAAGTTCCTCTGTTTTGACCTGGAGCACCAGAACCTCAGATCCCACCCGAAAGGATTCATGCCTTAAAATATGGGAGAGGACACCCAGGTGGCTCAGTCAGTTAAGCGTCTGACTCTTGATTTCGGCTCAGGGCATGATCTCAGGGTCGTGGGATCGAACCCCTCGCGGGCTCCACACTCAGTGCAAAGTCTGCCTCTCTCCCTCTCCCTCTGCCCCTCCCTCCTCAAATAAACAAATATCTTTAAAAATATATATGGAAGAGAAGAAGTACTGAACAGCAGTAGCTTCTGCTTCCTGGCTCCTTCACACAATGGAGTCATTTCTCTACATCTGAAACAGGGTGGCTTGTGGCAAGAACAGTTAATGAGTTTCCTCTCATGTGCTAACTGCACTCAGTTGGTAGTGACCTTCGGAGCACTGTGTTAAGAAAGCTTCTGAGGCTGAATTCAATCAGCAGGAAGGAGTACATTTTTCACTACTTTCATTCATGGGTAAGAGATGGGGAGAAATGGGAAGTCGTAACAAGGGTTCGTGTAATTGCCATCTTCTGCAAAGGAGACAGAGCGCTCACTTGGGGGTTAAAGCGTCAAGCGTTAGAAGCCCAGCTTTACGGCTTACTGGCTGTGTGACCTTGGGCAAGCTACTTAACCTCTCTGAGTCTCAGAAAACTTATGATTAAATAGGAAACATACTTGAAATTATTGTGAAGGAGATCGATTTCATATCCATAGAGTGTCAAGACCCCAGCCCTAAGAGGCAGAGGCCAATCCACGGGCCTGAAGCCAGATGGCTATGAGACCATGGCTGTGTCGTGGCCGTCATGTGGAGGGATGCCAGGGCACCCACCAGAGCCATGTCCTCACAGGAGGGCGGTCTACAGGGAGGTGGGTTGGATGCAGAGGGCAGACAGAAAGGCTGGGGACAAAGGCAACCAGCACAGTTCTGTGTGGCTGGTGAGGGGGCTGAGCGCAGGTGTTTGCCAGCTAGAGCGGACGGCTGCGGCGGATTTTTCAAAAGCCTCCAGGAGAACGCCAAGAGCACTTAGAAGACTCGATCTCACAGACCTAAGGATCTGGCATCAGCAAGCAGAGGCAGCAGACCTGAAATATTCCCTTTCTACCCGCCCCCCTTTCCCTGCCCCTTCACACAGCCAGTTCCTCCACAGTCAGGGGCCCGCTAGGTTTCCGTGACAGGGACAGACCCCTGGCACCAAGGGGAAGGAAATACGAGGAGCGACGCCGTCACTGTGCTGCCTTTGAACTCCATGGAGGTGACAGTCTGGTCCCCTCCCTCCGACTCTTCCAGGGAGTCCACCTGCTAAGGGACTCTGTCCAGAGGCGCCGTCTTCCCTCTCGTGGGTGGAGGCAAGCCTGACACAGAAGGTCCCGAGCACGGCTGGGGAGCTGAGGGGCTACAGAGGCAGCTGGAAGTGAGGCAGCCCGGGGATCTGGGCAGAGCCCAGAGCAGGGTTTCAGGGAAATGGAGCCCACTCCTGCCTTTGTTTCAGAAAACACCCAGAGCAGGGGCGCCTGCTTAATGACTCAGTCACTAAGCATCTGCCTTGGGCTCGGGTCATGATCCCGGAGTCCCTGGCTTGAGCTCTGAATCCGGCTCTCTGCTAAGGTGGGGAGTCTGCTTCTCACTCTCCCTCTGCCGCTCCCTCTCACTCTGTCTCTCAAATAAATGAATAAAAATCTTAAAAAAAAAAAAGAAAGAAAGAAAGAAAGAAAGAAAGAAAGAAAGAAAGAAAAGAAAGAAAGAGGGGGGGGAGAGAGGAAGGGAAGAAGGAAGAAAGAAAGAAAACACCCAGGACATCGCAGATGCAGGAGCAAAACCTAGCATTGCAAGGATTTGCCGCCCCTCTTGGATGCCACTCTCTTGACTCAGAAGCAAACGTCTTGTTTGGGGGACTCGGAGATTTGGCAATTGAGAAAAAGACACATCACACACAATGACAAAAATCACCACTTTGTGCTTCTCTGAGATCCTGTAAACCAGGGGAAGTGCCTGTGTGATTAGCAGAAAGGAGGAACCGTGGAATGGTTTCAAACGAACGTAGTTGTATCCCTTGCAAGAAGGTACTAAAACGTGTATCCTTACATATGTCTTATTTATTGGTACTTCTTGTGGAAGCAAATATTCTGTGCATCAGAGAGAGAGAGAAGGAGGGAAGAAAAGGGGCGGGAGGGAGGGAAGGAAGGACGCAAGGGTTTACGATAGCTGAGGAGTGAAACATCAATTCGTGTAACGATTAGTCAGTAAAATCCGCCCAATATATTCGAATATAGTAAAGCAGCAAACTGCATGATGCAAAACACAAAGAAAACGTGAGTAGCTGATGGTCGGGGGCAGGCTCTGCAGAGAGAGGAGACCTCTCCTGTCCTGTGGCTCTGAAGGGACATCCTAATCTGAGCATGACTGACCCCCAGAGGGTGGGCAGCCCAATTTGCGGGGTGTGGACGAGCCTCCAGAGGGGCACACAAATGTAGTGTGTTCATGTATTTTTCTGGAGAGAAGGCTTCGATCTTTTCTTCGATCCCAAACAGATTTAATGAAGGAGGAAATGAATTCTAAAAATAAAGGGAACTGTGTGGGACTGGGGAGAAGGAGGAGGAAATCCTGCAAGAACAAAGCAGGCTGTTGGGAAGAATATTAGGAGCAGGGCGGACGGGAGGTGGGATGGGAGGTGGGAACAGACAGTAAGAGTGAAGAATAGTATCACATATTCTGCAGAATTCGGACTTGCGTATTTTAAGCAATGGGAAGTGAGAGGACGAAATCCGCGGTCGGGATGCTGGATCTAATCAGAGTGAGCAAGATGGATAGACACGCAAGAGAGAAGGAAGTAAAGAAATGCAACCAAATAGAGCGTCTTGGTTGTAAAAGTTTGTTTCTCTAAAGTTACGGGGTAGTGGCATCTTGTCGCTGCTGTTACTGAAACCCACAGCTGTGCGCTGGGGAAGGAGACGCCCATCCGGTGGGAGCCCTTGACTTCGCTGAGCGCCCAGATGGTGCTGGGCATGGGCACCGCTGGTTAAACTGTCGTCTCCAGCTCCTAACCCTCCCGTCCTCTGCTCTGTGGCGCCAGAGCCATCTGCTCTGTGTCAGGTTCCACCACGAGGGGACTCAGGCAGGACACTGCAGGGCTGGGGGGCAGGAGGGACTCATACCTTCCTGCCTGTCTCCTGCTCTTGGGACACCACTTCACCCCTGCACGGGCAGTTCCTTCCCGCACCAGCCGGTGAACCCCGCTGACAGTCTTTCCAACACTTGCAGAACCAGCTCCATCATACCCCAGCCCCAGAGACACCAGCATGGGCTGGAGGATGCCCCCTCCCCAGCAGTCTGGGTCTCAGCCCCTCGGATCCCTCCTCCACACTCACAGATGCTAGCTCCGCAAGGCCCACCGTTAAACTTCGGTGTTTTTGTAATTTTAATCCTTCTTTTTGGTGCCCTAATCCTAGAGGTGGGAGCTGCACCCTACAATCACTCTCTCTGGGCCCTGAACTCCGAGGCACCTGAGAATTTTGGTAGAAAAGCACTCAAGTGCTCTGCATTGCAGAGGGAGAAGAGAACGCTTCCAGAACAATCCAGGAGAAGCTGCAGACGCAGCAGACAGGCAGCCTAGAGAAGACCCAGGAGCAAGGGCACAGAAAAGGGCTTTATTTATTTTTTTTTTTTTTTAAAGATTTTATTCATTTATTCCACAGAGACAGCCAGCGAGAGAGGGAACACAAGCAGGGGGAGTGGGAGAGGAAGAAGCAGGCTCATAGCAGAGGAGCCTGATGTGGGGCTCGATCCCATAACGCTGGGATCATGCCCTGAGCCGAAGGCAGACGCTTAACCGCTGTGCCACCCAGGCGCCCCAGAAAAGGGCTTTAAGAACAGTTCTGCCTGCCATTCGCTCCACCTCCTTTCCTTCCAAGCCTCCAGCCAAGTGTCCCGCCTCCACAGGAGTGTGAGGAGACTGCGGAGCAGGGCTAGTCCTAAGGATCTTTTGAGAAGCTTCAAGGCTCTCACGATGCCAAGTATCGTTAATTTTTATACTTCTAGAGACTGCTCATCATCTTCCTCCTCGCTGTGGAGAAAAAGCTAAGTGAGTCTTTGAAGAGCAAGTGAGTCTTTGCGGGCTGCCAAGTCTGCAAAACAACAGCTACCCCAAATTCCTAGAAGTCCTATCACTTTTCTGCTAATGAAAAAGAATCGGTTTCTTAGTCTTACTCTGATTATCGTGTTCACTCCGAGGCAGAGAAGAAGATGGCATTGCTAATGAGTTCCTCCTCTGTTTTGGGTCACATTGAAAGAGAATTTTTATTTCTTTCTGTCAAAGATGAAAGATTGTTTTTGAAAAAAAAAAAAAAGCACTTGAAAAAAAATCCCTCCTAAGGATATTACAGCTCCCAAAAATCTCTTCCAACTTCTTAGAGCGTCAATTTTACTATGCAAGGAGACCGTTTATTAGCTTGATTTCTTCTTATGTTCCGTTTCGGCTTTAATGAGCAACGTCTTTGGGTTCGTTTAGACTCTCCCTACCTTATTATCATCTAGCTGTGTGTCAGGAAGTCCAGGATAGTGGCTTTTGATGAACCGCGCTTCAAGGCAAAACCACAGAGGAGGGGGAGATGGACCGTGGATGATTTGGGGCTTTGAAGGGGCGCAGCCTGCCTGGGGGGCAAGCTTATTAGTGACTTAGCTCCTGCTCCCCACCCTCACACTTGTCTTTATGAAGTCATTACTGGCCCCCTGGTACACTCCTCCTGGGCAAGGCGGGAGAAGTTGATGGGGATCAAAGCCCACAGTAACAGCAACAACAACTTTAAGAGGTAGTTTGTTCAATCAAATTAAAAAATGAAGCTCTTTCTTTTTAGCTTCTGCGCCCCTGGAAGTGCATGTCCATTTCTACTGAGTCGGTAAAGAAATCTGTTGCAAACAGACCAGCTGAGGCTCTGTGAAGCTGAATCAGGCTCCTAACTGTTGTGCGTTAAGAGGCTGTAGACGTTATTATTAGATGCCAGGCATTACCATCCACATTACACAGATGCGGAAATTGTGGTCGAGGGTAGAAGAGATGAAACTTCCCAAGGGTTCTTAGCTACCAAAGTGTGGAGTCAGCATTTAACCCACATCTGTTAGATTCTGCGGCTCAGGTCCTCACCCGCAATGGTGTACAGGAGATCTGGTCCTGCTTGTATAATCACGTCGCCAGTGACGTGCTGGGCCCTCTTCGATCTCATGCGTCACTTGGAAAGCAGAAAACCTGGGAAGGCGAACTCTGATGCGGGGTGTTGGAAACCACTGGAGAAACTGAGTTCACAGAGCAGTGTGCTGGGCCACGGGGAGGGCACTGCCGAAGCGTCGTCACGGGCTCTGGGCTCTGCTTGTCCTCACCGCGGAGTGCTGCCTGGGCTAGAGATGGCGCCATCTTGACACCAGATGGACAAAGTGGATTTTTTTTTTTTAATGATAAAATCTAGCTGGTGAAAATGAGAGGTAAAGATATCCACTTCACAACTCCATACTGAGCATTGGCTACACGCCAGGGAATATGTGAGGCTACACCAGCCTTTGCCTTCATGTCACCTGGGCCCCTCGCACACAGGTGGGGGAAGTGGTGGACTTGGTAAAGCCTTGGTGAGAGTGATTTCTCAAGGTATCACTAAAATCATCAATACACCTAAGCTCTTCTTATTGTCGTCTTCCCTTTCCTTCCTTCCACTGCTCGTCCGTGGTGGTCCCGAGCGAGGTGAGGAGGCTGCCCGCACAGGGGTGCTGGCCTGGTGCAGGGAGTAGGAGCCTGAGTGTGGTAAGAACACACACACGGCAGTAGGGTGAGCAAGGTGTCCGTAGGTAATACACAAAATAACTCTTTGACATAGCAAAATCACACGTAGATATTCATTTTGAGGAAATAAATAGCAGGCGTGTGCCAAATACATAGAAGAAATACTGGGAGTCACACACAACCATTATAAGAGCAAAAGTTTGGAAACAACGCAAAGGACCAACCGGAAGACGAACCCACACAGGCTGACACGTGTTAAGTACCCACGAGCTTGTTGAAATGACAGGGACGACACTGACGATCCCCGGGAAAGGAAAAGCAGGGTGAAGTTAACTGGTCATCCATATATGGGGGGGGGGCGGTGAATGTGCTTGGATCCCAATTTCACACTTTCCGCAAAAATCACTTCCTGGTGGCCTACAGACTTAAATGTAAAAGACAGACTTTAACATTTCAGGAGAAAATAGAGTAAAAGATCTTTGGGCTTCAAAGCAGAAGGAGGGGGCTCTTAAGACCAAAACTCCCCAACCTTAAAGGAAAGGACTGCTAAGGGTCAGGATGTGAAAATTAAGACCTTCTTTTCATCAAAGACCCCATCGAGTAAAAAACCAAGCCACAGACTAGAAGAAAACGTTCACAAACTTAGGCAACTGGGGAAGAGTTCATCCAAAACGTGAAGGATAGAACAACCCACCCAAGGAGCAAATGGGAGAAAGTCTGAGTAGGTATTTTACAAAGGCAAAAACAAAGGAGGGTATTAATCAGGGACATGCAAATAAAGCCATACCTGTGTATTGCTTTACAAACATGAGTTTAGCGACGTTTCTTTTAGCTCTGACCGTCACACACTTCTTGCAGGAGAGGAGTTTGGCAAAACTGACTGGCAGAGCAATCCGGCTTGATGCTGTGAAGGTGAAGACGCCCAGACTTTAGGACCCAGCAGAAGAACATCTATGCGGGGGCAGGGGCTGAAAGCGCCTGCTGCAGGGACACCAGGAGGCAGGTGCGGGAAAGCTCGTAGCTATATGGACTGGGTCAAATAGTGCCCCCCTAAAATCCATGTCTTCCCCAGACCTTCAGAATGTGACCTTGTTTGGAGGCACCTGCGTGGCTCAGTCAGTTAAGCATCCAACTCCTGGTTTCCGCTCAGGTCATGATCCCAGGGTCAGGAGATCGAGCCCCATGTCGGGCTCGGCACTGGCGTGGAGCCTGCTTCGGATTCTCTCTCCTTCTTCCCTTCCCCTCCCCCTGCTCATGCTCTCCCTCTCTCTCTCTAAAGAAAAAGAATATGAAATAGGGTAGTTGCATACACGGCTATTTAAATGAAGATGAAGTCATATTGAATAGGGCGGGCCGGAATCCAATGTCACTGGTGTCCTTAGGAAAAAAGAAGAAAAGTGACAAAGATCCACACAGGGAGATTCCCATGTGACAGTGGAGGCAGAGACAAAGGAGGCTGAGTCTGCAAACTAAGGAACACTGGGGACTGCTGGTGATAACACCAGAAGCTACGAGAAAGCCGTGGAATACGTCCTCGCCTGGAGCCTTCAGAGAGAGCATAGCCGTGCCAGACACCTTGGTTTTGGACTCGCTCTAGAACTGTGAAAGAACAAAGGTCTGTCGTGCATAGCCCCCCAGTCTGCATAATTTGCCGTGGCTGCCCCTAGGCGACGCGTACCTCGGGTTGCTCGTAGTGGCCAGAAAGTGCGACCAACTTAAATCAACTGAAATAGACTGCAGAAGATTGCTAGATGCAAAACCACACGGCCGTGACGATAAATGAGTAAAGGACTCCACACATCAGCGTGGAAGATGCCTTTACCCTTTCTCACCACTTCTTGAAGTTCTGATGTGTGGCCAAGACTCATGTCAAGTCCTACCGCCTCCACAAGGACCCGACCGACCACCACGCGTTGAGCCCTGCCTCGTGCCACGCATCACGCACGGCCTTGCTTGCCTTTTGGGGAATCTCTACAACAATCCCCAAAGGTAGATATGGTTAGCCTTACTGCAGAGAGGAGAAGAGCAACACGCTGGGCTGTCCAACTACTACCAGCAGGTCGCCCACACTCCCCTGTCCATGCCCTTTCTGCTCTGGAGCTCAGACCCGGGAAACATGTGCACTCCCAAAATGCAGCCAGATCAATAGATAGGACCATTTGGGGGTCTGCAGTAACTAACATGGCTGTTGGTTAACTCCAGTTCACTTTATTTTAACCTTTCTAGTTTTGCTTTCCAATGCCTCAGGTCTACTTATTTCATATAAATATCTCCATCATCTCCAGAAAAACAGCATGAGTACTTCCACTTCTTCTGGATAACACATAAGGAGAGGAACTCAGCAAATGCTTACCATTCAAGTGTTCACTGCACTTCTCCTATGCCAAACCCTGCACTCAGTGACTGAATTGAATAGAATCTGCCGGAACGTACTCATCATTTAAGGAGCAAATGGCCAAAAACATGCCGTGAATGCTACACTACATTCGTTTGTTTTCCCTTTCAGAGGAAATTCTGTGCACGCCGCTGACTCAAGCTCAAACAGAACGGAGAGATAAGCTACGTGAGCAATAATGGATCCACTTACCATCCAGGGACAAGCGAAGTTTCCATGATTTCTCTTTGGCATTTCTCTATTGTGTGTGTCCAGCAACCGGGTAGAATTAGCAGCTTCTAGGTTGCTGGGGTTTATAGGCTGTGACAGGTGCAGAATAAGTAAGCAAACAGATTAATATGTATTAAATTACCACATTAGTCTTCATTATTCCCAAGTTTAGTACTTGCGTGTACCTGCGAAAGTGGTACTTATCCCTGACCCTGACCATGGGCGCTGATTAAAACAGAATCCCTCTGAGAATCAACGCAACAGTAAAAGCCAGCGTCAAAACTATTTATTCCCTCTCTCCCGTCCTCCTCTCAAGTGCCTGGCCTAATTGTTACTGGCTTTAATGACTCATCGACCTAGAGCAATCACATGACCCAAAAACAATTCGGCAGTTTAAGGTTCCAACAACACCGTTTCGTTTTGTCTTGTGCAAAAGTGATTTAGAAATCCTTTTTATTCTGGATTTCTGACAAGAAAATGCAGCTAACACAACCGTCAGAGACACTACTGAAAGAATATACTTTCTTGACTCTGAGTTCTAAGCTCTCCTGGGAGTAGCAGCCCCTAAAGGTAGGACGCCTGGAGCAGTCATGTCTGGAGGCAAAAATGTGAATACAACCCCAAAACACTGGGCTTTATGTCAGAGGAGACCTCCTTAAATCCGTGGTGAGAGGACGGGTGAGGTAGGCAAGTGCTAGCAGTATGCATAGCCCCCAACTGGGACACTTCTGAGGATGCTGGAACCAAAGGCCAGATCAACCCGGACCAGCCCAGAACATTCTAGGTGTAAGGAAATGGTGAAAGGCTTTAAATAAGACTGACCTGGGTGTAAATTCTGGCTTCTGCCAATGTCTAGGGACATGGACCTTGACACCAAAAAAAAAAAAAAAAAAAAGGTTTATTTATTTATTTGAGAGAGACAGAGAGAGCAGGGGGAGAGGCAGAGGGAGAGACTCTCCAGCATACTCCCTGCTGAGCACAGAGCCCGTCATAGGCTGGATGTCACATCCCACCCCCACCCCCTCACCCCCCCACGCTCACCCTGAGATCATGACCTGAATTGAAATCAACAGTCCGATGCTCAACTGACTGAGCCACCCAGGGAACCCCCAGACCTTGACACTTTTTAAACACTGCTCAGAGCATCTGTCACTTAGGGCCATAACAACGCCTGTCCCACTGCAACTTTAGGATGGAAAGATAAAATACCTGGAAAGATGAGTCACAGGGTAGGAAAGCAATGCTAATTCTTCTTCCTTTCTCATTTCCCTTATCCATCACTAAACAGCAGGACGAGTCGTGACTTCTTCTGTCTCGAAGTCCACCTGCTACTAATTCAAACAAGTCTCCCTGACTGCAGTCATCCTTCGTTATTTGCAGGGTCCCACGTGCCCTTTAAGACTGCGAATATTTCTTTTGTAAACACGACGCTCTTATCCCTCGTAACTTAATGAAAATACCATGGAAACTATTTTTAGGCACTATCATGGCATGAAACCTTATGAACTCATTACCTTACACGTCTCAACCCGAGAAGTGGAAACTGCTCAGAAACCAAGTGCCTATAACATAACAAAAGTGCACAAAAACCATAATATAGCCCTCGCCAGGGCAATTTCAAATTTAAAACGTACTACGCCCAACTCTGAGGTTTCTCTCCCTTGAGTCTTCCTCTCCTCCCTCGCTGCCTTTGACCTGTGACTTACGATCTAGACGAACTGAAAACAAAACCTGTTGGGCTGAACCCTAGGAAGTTGCTGATATTTGGTTATTTTTTGACCTATGGAAATGGCGATATCATAAAAGTTGAAGCTGGTAGAATGAGGCCGAGGATAAGGGGAGTCCGAACAGGCTCAGAACCTGGAGACTTTGGTTCCCACACACAAGGTCGCCGCGTCGCTTGCAGTGTCCACCTCGTGCACGTCTGATAAACTTGACCTTGTTATTTGGGTTCTCTCTCCCAACTAGGAGGGCAGGTGCTAACCGAACAGATGCATAATTATGGCCGCAATAAAAGGCACTGATGGAGGGGTAAAACCATTATCTCCACACCCAGACAGACTGAGGACAGCAGCCTAGAGTTCTTACAGCCACCCCCCTCGTGGGGCTAAACCCTCTTGGGGAGTTGTCGTCCCATCCTGAAGCTAATGACATTAATCATTAGCCAACTTAGAAAGGTTAATGGGCAGTTTAAGGGAGAGAAGTATTTTTATGAAGTTGCTGTTCCTGGGAATCAGGACATAAGAACATAAGAAGGCCGTGCGTGTGACGTCACCATTAACGAGGCCCTCCGCCCAACTCATCATATACGCAGGACGCTCGGGCACCATAAAGCGCTCCTTTCAGCACTTGGGCGGCGGGCTGGCTGACCGGAACCAGGCATGATGCCAGACCTACTTCCTAATCCCTTCCTAGGACATGGTGTTCCCGAAGAGTTTCTTGCAAAGCAAAAAAATCTTTGAATTGTCTTTTATTTTTAAATAATCGGTCTTAAGTAGGCCAGACAATTTTCTGATTTGGTAATGCAATCAAACTAATAAGATGATACGCAAAGTGTTCCGTGTTTGGGAATCCATCCACGCACTGGAAAATTGCTGATGACACTTCCCACTCGGTTCTACCAAAAATGTAACCTAACGGTGTCACGGTGGTTTCCCGGGCCCAGGCGAAGAGGGAAACTGCCTTACCAAAACGTCCTCCACTCCACCAGGTACCCTGGAGATCCAGAGATGGGGAATGTGTCAGATAATATTTTAAAAATCAAGCAGTGAGCAACTTTGAGAGACTTCTAGGTTCATCGCAGCGTAGTGGGAAGCATTTTCCCTCTTGAGGGTCACCCGACGGGGACTTTTGTAATACAACTGAAAGTGGGCAAAAGAAACTCAGTTTAATCATACTCAAGGGTTTCTCTAGGAAGCAGTTGTCCTTAGCAGGTGGAAAAGTCTGGAGACCACCTACATGGCCCAGACTGGAGACTTGCTGTCCTTCACCCTCATCCCGCCAACAACAAACGGAGAGGAACCTCGGGCTCCATCCAGGACAACGGGTAGAGGAAAAGACAGAGTGGAATGGGTGAGACTTTATTTCTTTTTTAAGATTTTATTTATTTATTTGACATAGAAAGAGAGAGAGCACAAGCAGAGAGAGGGGGAGAAACATGTTCCCCGCTGAACAGAGAGCCCGATATGGGGCTCGATCCCAGGACCCTGGGATCATGACCTGAGCCGAAGGCAGACCCTTAACCAACTGTGCCACCTGGGCCTCCCATGGGTGAGACTTTCACAGGAAGGCTGAAGACAGGAAAAGATAGAACAATAAGTGGCAGGGGACAGGGCCCTAAATGCGAACTAGCAGGGTTGAAGCCACCGAGGGGTACTGGAAGGCCCATGGGAGAGGCTCCCTAATAGACCGAGAGAAAGCAGAGCCCCAGAGTTGAGGAATGAAGAATAAAGATCCACGTGGCCCACTGAGGAGCAGGCAGGGAGTGTTGACCGAGGTAAAGAGGCCACCCCCCAAATGCCAGCCGAAGTGGATCCTGAATGAATTGCAGGGACACCTTGAGCTGGAAGAGCTGTGTGTGAAGAGCTGGCTTCTTCCAGGCCTCTCTGCCTTCCCCACAGCAAGTTAAGCGCAGACCAGACACCAACTCGGCCTGTTAATTCCCCAAAGCGCAGTGAGGAACAGTCTGATTGTTTAATAAAATTTTACTGAAGAGTCAGGGTGGACACAATTGCACTCAGAGAAACATTTACATGCTTATTAGAAGTGGCTCCTCTAGGGGTTCACAGCTCCAAAAGCCAACCTCAGACCCTCCCTGTACGTCTTGGCCAACTTTCACGTGAGTGAGAGGGCTCAGGCTCTTCTCAACAAATCCCCAGGTCTCTTTCGCACCCTTGAATGCAGTGCTGGGCTCGCAGCCCCAGACCCCTCAGTGCCCGGCTTGTATCCTTCACCCCAAGATAACTGGCAAAGTTTCCCTTTCCTACAAGAGGAAGCTTTAAACCCACACCAGCTGCAATGCAGTTTCCATGGCCCCAAACTCCAAGCACAATAATCCATGGTTTATTTCCATCTACTGGCCTTAATAACGCCACGCCTGGGGCTCTGACCCAGAGAGCACTGGGCTAAACCTGGTTTAATTTCTCTTCCCAGTCTTGTCCAGTGTGAAGTGAGGAGAGGGTCAGGCTACCTTCTGGGTTTTGCAGTGTCCTTAAATGAATAACTTGACAAAATGTACATGTGTTCAGACACACGCATACTCACGCACACGCATTCATCGTCCTCAATTTTAGAGACAATCACCGAAATCTAAATCCATATTTGGAGAAGCCACGGGGACAGTGCCCTGCTAAAGCTAGACTTGATTTATATTAAATAAAACACATGACATCGCATCTTAAAATGAGTCAGATTGACGATGGCTCTCATTCACACAAATGATGGTTCGTGGACAAATTGGAATCCCGCTGATTTTCCCCGAACAAAAGAAGTCTGCCACAACAGCGGGTTGATTTCTCAGGCACTAGTAACTCCGAGTAACTTTTACAGAATGGTTCTATTGCTTTAAGAAATATTTTTCCACTGGGCATCACTACACAATGATGCAGTCATGGTTCAAAATATTTTGGAAATTCCTCCTTTGGGATTGCCTCCAGAGCCAAGAGCACATTCTTTTCAAATAGTCTCAGTGGTTATAAATCTTTATACCGAGAAGGTGCATTTGATTCTTAAAGTCAACCAAAAATCATCTGAAAACAGAGCCGGTGAAGAGAGGTGTCACCTTGGGTGATGCTGCTTTGGTGTAAAACAAAATATAAGTCCCAAATATCAGGCAAACTTTTTTGCATAGATCACAGACTACATCTTAAGGTCAATCACGCAACGCACTTCTTTGTCCACTTTTACTCTGTGCCAGGATACGTTCCTGCATGAGCCCTAAACCCAGAAGATAACTCATTACAGAGTTAAATAGGTATATTTTCAATAGTAATATACACAAAACCTCAAAAGTCTCCGAGGAGTAGTGTGTATCACAATCTAGGGGGAAAATGATTTTTTAAAAATCTAGGGAGAGGGGCACCTGGGTGGCTCAGTCTATTAATCATCTGCCTTCGGTTCAGGTCACGATCCCAGGGTCCTGGCATCGAGCCCTGTGTCGGGCTTCTCGCTCAGCGGGGAGTCTGCTTGTCCGTCTCCCTCTGCCCCTCCCCCCTGCTCGTGTTTTCTCTCTCTCTCTCTCTCAAATGAAAAATGAATAAAATCTTTAAAAGAAAAAATCTAGGGGGTAAGAGGGGTTGAGCAAAGAGTTTCAAAAACTTGGTTTAAGCAGCAACAAAAAGAAATTTAAGCCAACGTATGCCATAGGAATTAGTCTTCACCAGGCACTAATTTGAAGGCCACGTTTATTCGGATGTTCATTCAGATAATATTTGTGGAGGCACCTACCTCATTACTTTATCAGCATACTTTTGCATAAAGGGGCATGAACTTAATTTCACCCCCAGAGTTATGGTAGCAGGACCAAACAAGACATTATTTTTGCCCGTGGTTCTTGACCTTTTCTTGCCTCGTAACACACTTTCAGTTATGATCTTGGGCTTTCTTTGAGCAAAACCCTCTTGGCTGCCATGCACCATCGTTATTTAGGAAATCCCTTATGACTTCCAAAACATTCATATGTTTTTCCTGGAATAATATTGCATGCATTTATGGGCGATAGCGTTTTCCTGCCCCGCACGTGGTTAGGAACCCTGTATTCCTTTGCTGGAAATCAGTCCCCTCTCTTCAGTGGTGTGGCAGCAGCTGGTGAATAGCATCCCATCTTCAGAGGCCCCGCGCCCTGACCGGAAAGGGAAGGACCCTAAGATCTGGCCAGGAAATTGAAGGCACAAAGGCAAAATGTGGCTGTTCCAGATGGAGCTCCACCAGGGCCCTATGATGCTTGAATCAAGAGTATCTCGGGGCTTTGGGGTGGCGGATTTTACTACTCAGGCCTCCATTTTATATCTGCCCTAAAAACCTGGAACAGCAATTGCTACTCTAGGCTTTCTCGTACACAGTGGAGACGTGGCTCCGATGTCCCTTCTCTGGAAATTCAGAAGGAGTCATGACCTGGGAGATTTCAGCTGTGGCACCCTGGATTGGGACTGTCCCTTCTCATCGAAATCGTCTCTCGGATTTCTAAAGTAAACACTAGAAAGACGGAAAGTGAAAGAACATAGCAGCTGTGGGACTCACCCAGCTCCAGGTCTGTGGGGTGAAGGGAGCTGAAATTTCCACAGGCTGGGTCCCTACACCCTCACGAATCAAAAAGTAAGAGCGGTAGAAAGGAATTGTCGTCATGTCAAAATGTCACCTAGACTACTGTTTTATACTTTTCTTTGACTTGCTCTATAAATATTTTACTACAACTTTCAAAGTTTATAGGATCCTTAAGACTTGTAAAAAGGTTGAGTAACTGGAAACCAATGACCGATACCTACCACAGGGATCTTGACTTTTTTTTTAAGATTTCATTGAACAGAATGCATTCTACCCAGGATTCCTTGAAAGGAAAAACTCCCCTCTTGGTGGTAGTTGTGAGTCTGTAGTGAGCAAAGAAAAATGGCTTCTACTTATGCACTCTGGTTGATTTGGGGCTTCTCTCCCCAGGGTCAGAACTCTCTGGTCTTGGCCCCAGACCTAGAACTTCCGTGTCTCATACGCTTCAGAGGCTAAGTGTGTGATGGCTTTCTGCTTCATCCCCAAGAGACCCCAGTGGCCTGGGTCCCTGACGCTGGCATCGTGCTCAGGTTCCCCAAAGCAAAGAAACCCTGTTCCCTGTCCTCCCCAACATTATTCTAGTGTGTTTGGGGAATGACAGGCCACTGATTTTATAAGGAAATATTTCCAAAAGAGCCTTCACCAAGCTGCAAGTTTTAACTGCAAGCTGCAGAAGGATGCACGAGTGTCTTCTCGTTCCCAGGGATCTGACTTTTATTGACTTTTGAAATAATTGTCCTGATTTCTAGATTCTGTAAAAGTACATAGCACTACGGTTATCAGTCTAGATGATATTGATTCATCTGCGTATTGGACTACATTTGTTCTATTGATTGAATCGTGTGTGTGTCTCGTTTCTTCAATAGCTTATTGAGTAAAATTTGGTCTCTAAAGGTGTCTGAATCTATTACGGACAGACCCGGAAATCCGTACGTAAAGCAAACACAGAATTGAATGTTATGTTTCCTTTGGTTTGTAAACAACTTCGAGGCATAGCCTCCACTGACTCCCCTCTCCCTAAGTGTAGATGTGCTTAAACATAATCGAAAGTGAAACCAGCATTAAATGGAAGGAGTTAAGAGAAAGCAATCACCACATATCAGAGAAACAGTTACCCACTTAGTAAAGCTTTGGTACAGAGAAGCCTCCTTTTGAACATAAAACGCTCCAATACTCACATCTCTTAGAGGTGGTTTTGCATATTACAAAATAATCCTTCTCTGTAAGAAGGATTCATCATAGACTTCCTTTTTAAAAAGTGAAGACATTAAAACGTGATTGCAATTATAAGCTCTTGATTTATACGCAGCTCTCTGTGAATTTCTCTGTTCTGTTAGGAAAAGTATTTCTGGACAAACTAAAAAAAAAAAAAAAGCCTTAGCCTTGTTTTGATAGGGAAATCTGACCCATTTACATATATTGGGTCTGATAGCTATCTTACTTTTGCAAATGCTTCAATTCTCCTCCCTCTCGCTATTTTGGGATCTGAGCTTCCTGAACCTTTGAAATCAAGGCCTATGTAATATATTTTCTTTGGCTTTGCCATAACATTCAGCATTAAACAGAAGACATGCCATGATAGAGGGGAAAATCCAATGCTATCCTTGCCAAACCCAGGATGACTTCTTGGTGGAAATGGTCTTTCCGTTTTCAATTCCTCATTCTTATTATAACATGTCTTCCTTTGTATATTTTAATCAAAGGACCCTTTCTCTATTTTAAAAACTCTGTGCCTATGTTTGACTTTCTCGTTTTAGGTAGGTGTGGGGACGGGGGTTGGAGAGGGAACACATTTCTTGAAGTCAGCCATGTCTGATCTCAGAGGTTCTCCTTGCTTTAGTGGGACATGGTCTTCATGTCTTCCTAAGATGATTTTTCTTGCTTTTTCATGTAGGCAATTATTTTTGGCTCGATGTGCATTTTGACTAGGTAAGTAGGACGTGAATATTTTCACTTGTTTTTCTGGTTCAAGAGCGAAACTGTACACCGTATTCTGACAGCACGCACAGCGTGGCACCACACTGGACATGAGGAAGATCTGGGGAATGTCAGGAAAGCGTCACCAGACCAGAGCCCACTGGTCTTTTGGAAAATAATCAGTTTCATCTGTAGTCACCTGCCCTCACCTGTGCTCCTTTTCACAATGCCTTCTTTTCAGGGCTGAGTGAATAGGAGCTGTGGATTTAGTGCCTCAAGATCTCTCAAGATTCGGTCCTGAAAATGAGATCTGGCCTGGGGCAGTGGGGGTGCTTCCTGCCCAGGGCATAGTCCAAGCAGCGCTCGGTGCTGGTTGCCATTTAGGAAAGGGCAGGATCGCTCTGGTGAGCCAAAACCAGAGCAGAAAAATAGATCTTTCTTCTGAAGTTCCAATGTAAAATATTTTCCATGTTCCCAAGATTTTTTTTAAAAGCCCCCACTTTTCTCCATACCATAGCTGGACAGGAGCTTTCTTAGTTAGAAACTGATGGGTACAGATTGTGTTGTAGCCATCGGGAAACCGGGTGCCTAGGATATCCACATCTCACAGTTTCCACCAAAAAGATCACCCATTAACGTGCCTTTGAGGAGGCAATCATTTATTATTTTTAGTTGTTTCTCAATAATCACACAACTGGCCTAATCACACAATGGGCTTCATAAGAATGAATTTTCAAAAGAAAGTGAATATTTCCTTTGAGGCGATCGTCTCCGATGAATTTGGCATGCCCCAGTTTGAAGACTTTCATCTCCAACGAGGCCGGGGTTTCTCTTTTATCCAGCTGCCTGCCTTGTTGAAAATTTCCCTGACACACAAAGGAAAGCCTACAAAACGTCCGGTCTTACCCAAGACTTCAAAAGTACTCAGTGCCCCAGATAAAATCTGTTCCACGATTGTCTCTCTTTCTTACAAATATTTGGGAAAACCTTACTTCTGAGCTCGGGGCTCCTTGGTTACAACTGGAAATCTTCATGAAAATGCGTTGCACTTAAAAACCTTGAATGAGTCAAAACTAGAGAGGACTCTTTACTCAAAGGCCCGTGGTTTTATTACACAAGGTTACACACTCCTCCAACACCAGTAAAGCCATTCAAACACCATATTAAAAGATGGAATATAAGGTCTTGACAGACTTGACTGCTGGGGCATATCTTCTACCTCAAACATCCTCTTAAAAACTCCTATAAAAGGTGAATAGAAGGCCTGTAGGACCTGCACACACCGCGTTGGTAGGGGTGGGGGTGGGGGGGGCTCCAAAGGTCACTGGAAACCACTCTCTAGACTATAATAGTTCTAGCAGGTATCATTCTGGTGAGTTCTGCATTATGGGTTTGTGCCCTCTTCCCTACAACATGATTATTATCGAAATAGGTAAATATCGGATTTCTGGATGGTGAAGCTGGGCGGTATAATTCTGTCTCGTCTTGACCTCACGAGCTGCCCATGGTCTAAAGTCAGTCACCTCCCCGTCTATACACCGCATGTCTTCGTTTATTGGCTTACACTTGCTGGAGGCAGAGACGAGACCAGATCACCCTTTAAGTTCTCTTCCAAGACAGACTATACTCCTTTTGTTGGGCTGTAATAAGAAAACCCAGTCTGAGACCAGAGGGGACACAAGGATATCAATGCGAGACTATAGAAGAAAGTCTGACCATGTACTATCCCAGCATCGGAAAACTTAAGAAACCAATTAACAAAATTTACTGCGCATTGGAAGCCTTCAAAAGAGAAAGATCAGGTTATATTTTTTATGAGGCAAAAAAAAAAACAAAAAACAAAAAACACCTAATTAGTATTATTCTCTGCAATGTACTTTTTATTGAAAGTTATGTTTTTATTTTTAATTAGTTCAATAAATGGCAGTAGGCAGGTTTTTCCTTAGGGAATTCCCCAGGCCGTAGAATCATTGTAGGAAACTAGCTCCATTTCAGTCTTTGGTCCTTTACGACCAGGGTCTACAATTTTGCTGGACAAGTGTCAACCATTTGTAAGACCCCAGAGAAGGGAAAATCTTTAATGTCCCTAAAAGTGTGAAGATGCTCAATGTCAAGAAAGCGGGGTCCCATCTACATGAAGCAAAGAACAAAGCTGATCGCTCCCCATAAAACGGGGGGGTTTACATTACCTTTCCCCCAGCAAAAAAAGGCTGGGGGTGGAGGGAAGGTTAGAATGGGTTTTTAAGGAAATCTTTGAATCTCCTTTTGCCCTGCACGATCTTGATTTGAAGACAGTCCCTTCGTAACATTTTACCTAAATATATATCCCCAGTTGCCTAAATTGGCTTTTTAAAGTAAAATAGTATCACAATATAAGAAGGTTTTATCAAAACGATTTTTCCAATCCCAGGCAATGACTTATTCTAAGTCAGGCAATAAGATTCTCATAGTTTGTTTCATTGTCTCATAGAGTTTCCATTTTCCTACCTTATACTTATTTTTCTGATGCTATGAAAAAGTACACTTATTAATACATCTCTTAAATTGTATACTTTGCAAGATAAAAGCCACAGTAGAGCGAGGTTTAAAAAAAGAAAAAATACCACCCCATCCTTAATTCTTTCATTTAGTGGAATTTTATTGTTCTATTTAAAGTAGACTGCTGTTTCACTTTGCCTTTCCTTTCCATGAGAAGATCCTTTTAAATATATATGTATATGGGCGCCTGGGTGGCTCAGTCGTTAAGCGTCGGCCTTCGGCTTAGGTCATGATCCCGGCGTCCTGGGATTGAGCCCCGCATCAGCCTCCCTGCTCAGCGGGAAGCCTGCTTCTCCCTCTCCCACTCCCCCTGCTTGTGTTCCCTCTCTCACTGTCTCTCTTTGACAAATAAATAAATAAAATCTTTAAATATATATATATATATATATATGCTTTAATCAAATTGAACCTGGCAGTTTTGTTCCAACTGGTGCTAACTAAAATTTGAGAATTGCCTCATGTCCACAAATGTCATACCCCTTCATGCAGCTACAATGGTTTGCTGAACATTTGCTCTATTAAAGATTTATGATCTGCTCTTTGCTCCTCTGTGTCCCCTAGTTTTTTGCCACATTTCTACATAATCACTCACTCTTCCCTATACAGGTTCAAAGTTCCATTTTCCCAGAATTCTTCTCAAGGCTCAGTAAGTATATCAGATTTCCACTTCAGCACGGGAGGGGGACTATCTCGTATAATCGGTAACTCCCAATGTCATATACGATGATTTTTTAATCGTGTGTCTTATTTGCAAGATATCTGATCATGTGGCATTAACCAAGGTCCTATATTTACTTTGGAGCAACATTGCCTTCCTGGGGCTCATTTGGCTGGTTTCACATTCTGGTGTAATAATATATCATAAACAAACTTAGGGAAGAAATTAGAAAAACAGTTCTATTCAGAAGAACAATTTAAGAAATCTACTGGGTTGGAAGCCTTTCTCCCCTAGTTGAGATCATTTTCTTTCTTGTTTTAAGAAAAGATTAATCTATAAATTATATCCTAAGGGAAAACTTCGTGCTGAGGATAGCGGGCACCGAATCTCTATGCGTTCTCTATTTGCGTAGCCGGGTATCTCAAAGCCCTGTGAGAGACACGCCGTACCTCAGGATGGAGGGTCTGGAGCATAAGCACCTCACATTCAATAGCTGGGCCCAGCTCTGTGTTGGGATGATAGCCACTTTCTCTGCTCCATGGACCTAACTTGGCCTGGACAGACGATCCTTGATTTTATTTCACCTGTGCCATTCCTCTCCGCTATCAGACACTCAAGAGAATAACCATTCCCACAGTCCATATAGGAACATGCCTTTTGAAAAATCTGGACCAGGAAACTGATGAATATCTCCGAGTTTACAAAAATAGAATCGCCATTCCTGAAATTTGGTTCTTTATAAAGGAACTTTTGTAGAGGTACCCACCGATTTGTTTACGTTGGATTTGTGTTGGGTTGCCTAACATGGCTGCCTGGAGCTGTTGGCCACAAGAACTTCCTCTCTATCTCCTTCTTCCCTTTGAAATTGAGGCTAAGACCTCTTCTGGACCCTTATCGCCGATTTTCTTTTTTTTTGCCCCAGTGTTTATTCAGGGGAAAACCATCCGTGGCAAACTATGTGGTGGCAAAGGAAAGGGGAGAGTAATGCCTCATGCCAGCTGTCACTCCCTCCCACTCCACATCCTTATTCCCATGCCCCATTGCTCCATAACAAATTACCCCAAAACTTAACAGCTTGAAACAACCAGTTCTTTATGCTCACAAACTGGGCGGGTCAGGGATTTGGTCAGAGCACAGTGACAATTGTTTACGTCTGTTCAGCAATATCTAGACTCTCAACTGGGAAAACTCCACAGCTAAGGCAGCCTCAACAGCTGGGGGTAGAATCTTCTGGAGACACCTTCACTCACATATCTGGTGGTTGATGCTGGCTGTCCACTGAGACCCAGAGCCCTTACAAGTGCCCCCTCCACAAGGTGGCCTGGGCTTCCGGCCAGCTCAGAGCTCCAACAGTTTGAGTGTCCCTGTCAACGAAGTGAAAGCTACATCGCACTTTTCACCTAGCTGTGAAAATCATGAAATATTCCACAGGTTACAAGCGAGTCACAAGCCCACCCGAATTTCAGGAGAAAGGACATAGACCCCGCCTCTCGATGAGTAATGTCAAGACATTTGCAGTCTTTTTTTTTTTTAATTACCACATTTATCAACTTCATCCCTCAAAGGCAAAATTCTCAGTGTCTTCACACCCATTCTTTTTTAAGTTCTTCTCCCTCTCTAACACCCTTCACCCCAGGACACTTACTTCACGTCTCATTTTTCTTCTCAATATACCTGATGTGTTTTCCTTTGTGCGAAATAACAACAACAACAATTGTGGCTTTAAAAAAAAAAAAAATTGGACCTGTAGGGGAAGACCAAACAAAGAAACAACCCCAAAGGAAGCCCACTTTCCCTTCCAACTTTTAAACACACCCAGGTGCACACACAAGCCCCCGTTCACTTTTGTTTCCAGCAACTATGGAAAAGAATCTTAGAAATGTCAAACAAGCCATAAATTCTCCGCAGGTACAGGAGGCTAGAAAAGTAATACTAAGACTGGGTTCTGTTTTCACAGTGAGGGGAAAAAGAAAAAAAGAACAAGAAGCAGAAATGCTGAAAAGAGCAGAAAAGCCAGCCTGGAGTCCTTCGGGCACAGGAGGTGATGGGGAGCCCATCGGAACCAAGAAAGAACCCAAACATGGTGGTAAAAGATCCACCCAACCTACTTTAACCAGCTGTACCGAATAGAGGGGCGCCTGGGTGGCTCAGTCGGTTAAGCATCATCTGCCTTCGGCTCAGGTCATGATCTTGGGGCCCTGGGATAGAGCCCCGAGATGGACTCCCCACTCAGCAGGGAGTCTGCTTCTCCCTCTGCCCCGCCCCCTCACTCTCTCGCTCTCTGTCAAATAAATAAATAAATAATATTTTTTTAAAATAAAAAATAATAATAAACAGCTGTACCCAATAGAAAGGACACAGCAGACTGGGGATTCCAAGAGATCAGAGTTCAAATACGCCATTTACTAGCAACACGTGCGTACGCCACCTCCCACTTTGTTCACGAAGAAACTGAAACAGCATTTAGATGCAGCCATGTGGCTAGAAAAGGCCAGAGCCAGGTTCCAAATCTTCTGCTCATCACCGAGTCTCTTTATGTATTTCTTTCCCGTGACAAACTGAGAACTCCCCCCAAAGAAGGGCAGGACCTATGTCACTCATTTCTGAATCTCTAGGACCTAGCACCACACGCACAATGTGTGGTGGGTATTCAGCAAACAGTTTGAGACCACTGACAAAAAAGAAATGGTCTTCAGTCCCCACAGGGATATTAAATTCCATGGTTCAGAGAGCAGCAGGATGGATATGCGATGCCAGCACCATCTTGCAGACCGTCTCTACAGAGGCCAGGTCAGTGAATCCGAACGTCTTCCATGACTGACAACCTTGTAGGCTAGGTTTAGCTGACAATAAAACATTTCATTCCCCTCGTCCCCAGAGAGATGAGAAGTTCTTCAACTTTTTGGTCTTGGACAGCTTTATAAAAACGTACCTCTGAGGTTCACAAACCCTTGAGAGGCAACTCTTCCCAAATTCGTTCATTTGTTCTTTAATTATTCACTGAACGAACGCTTACTGAGCTCCTCTGTGTGCCACGTACAAGGTTAATCTAAGCTGCGAATATAACGGGGAAAAGAAAGGCAAAAAGTAATAGAAGGGCTTGTTTCCTGAATATCTACCTTAACTTAGCCCATCTCCAGCATTACAATTCTTCCCAGTCTAGATTATAAAAAGGGCATTAATTGAAAACTAAAACTTTAGGGGCGCCTGGGTGGCTCAGTGGGTTCAGCGTCCAACTCTTTTTTTTTTTTTTTAAGATTTTATTTATTTATTTGACAGAGATAGAGACAGCCAGCGAGAGAGGGAACACAAGCAGGGGGAGTGGGAGAGGAAGAAGCAGGCTCATAGCGGAGGAGCCTGATGTGGGGCTCGATCCCAGAATGCCGGGATCACGCCCTGAGCCGAAGGCAGGCGCTTAACCGCTGTGCCACCCAGGCGCCCCCAGCGTCCAACTCTTGATCTCAGCTCAGGTCATGACCTCAGGGGCGTGAGATCGAACCCCACGTGGGACTGTGCTGAGCATGGAGTCTGCTTGAGGTTCTGTCTCTGCCCCACCCCCCAGCTCATGGGCACGCGCCTGCTCGCTCTCCAGCTAAAAAAAAAAAAAAAGGAAAAGAAAAAGAAAACTTTATTCCTTTAACCTGAAAATTGGCTATTTTCTAAGTTAAATAAGACATATAAATAAGATATTTTTCTTCACTACATTCTCCCAGAGGCCATGCAGCAGCTGTTGTTTTGTGCCATTAGATAATCTGAAACAGGGGCGCCTGGGTGGCACAGCGGTTAAGCGTCTGCCTTCGGCTCAGGGCGTGATCCCGGCGTTATGGGATCGAGCCCCACATCAGGCTCCTCCGCTATGAGCCTGCTTCTTCCTCTCCCACTCCCCCTGCTTGTGTTCCCTCTCTCGCTGGCTGTCTCTATCTCTGTCGAATAAATAAATAAAATCTTAAAAAAAAAAAAAAGATAATCTGAAACAGAGGGAAATATAAACAAAGTTCCCAAATACGTGTTCATATTCAATTCATTTCACAGGTGCCCTTGTGCTATTGATGCCAGAGGTTGATTTCATTTCACCTGGTTACAATTGAAAGCCTACCAGGAGACGGCATGGTTTGGAAAGTATAATAAACAATGTACAATTATGCACTGTATGTTTTCTCCCGATTCCATAACAACACAATTGGCTGAAGGCTTTTTAAGAACTAAATTTGCAGTGAGAGGTAAAGTAAGTGGGCATGGATCAAGAAGCTGTGGTCCATAGATACAATGGAATATTACTCAGCTATCAGAAAGAACGAGTTCTCAACATTTGCTGCAACATGGACGGCACTGGAGGAGATAATGCTAAGTGAAATAAGTCAAGCAGAGAAAGACAACTATCATATGGTTTCTCTCATCTATGGAACATAAGAACTAGGAAGATCGGTAGGGGAAGAAAGGGAAAAAGAAGGGGGGTAATCAGAAGGGGGAGTGAAGCATGAGAGACTATGGACTCTGAGAAACAAACTGAGGGCTTCAGAGGGGAGAGGGTTGGGGGAATGGGATAGGCCGGTGATGGGTAGTAAGGAGGGCACATATTGCATGGTGCACTGGGTGTTATACACAACTAATGAATCATCGAGCCTTACATCGGAAACCGGGGATGTACTGTATGGTGACTAACATAATGTAATAAAAAAACATTTAAAAAAAATAATAAATAAAGATTTATTTATATATAATAAATAAAATATAAATAAAGATTTCCCATCACAGTTCCTTTAGCACCCATAAAATGTCAACAGAATTTCTGCTCCTTAGGTAACTCGTTTATAGTATTATAGTTCTCATAGGTGTAAGCAGCATGATATTATAACAATGACCTTGTGGATATCAGTTTATGTAATGCTAAGTAACTCATTCCCATTCTCATTCAATCCAGAGACATGTGAGTCACACTTTGGACTCATGTATTTCTCTCTCTCTCTTTTTTTTTTTAAGGGGGGGGAAGGCAGAGGGAGAGATGGAGTATTAAGCAGACTCCACACCCAGCACAGAGCTGGATCTCACCTGCTGAGATCATGATCTGAGCTGAAATCAAGAGTTGGGCACTTAACCGACCCAGCCACCCAGGCACTGCTGAACTCATGTATTTCTAACTGGTATGGACATATGGGGAAAATATCTAATTCGTCAGTGTGTCCATAAAGCTTTATATATATATATATATATATATATATATATATATATATATATATATACACATATACATATATATGTGTGTGTGTATGTTTATAAATATTAATATGTGTTTATAAAGAGAGAGAGATTTTATATGAAACTACTTCAAGAACGTAACTCTGTATGTTACAATATTTGGTAAAGGACACTATCCATCTATTCACATATTTTTAGAGTTGGAGAAGATTCCAGTTATCTAATGAACATTCCCAGTTACAGGTGAGACAGCCGAGGCTCAGAGAAATTAGACAACTTCCATCCGGTTTCTCCTCACCTGCCACTCCTGCCCTCACACCAGGACATTTTCATTAAATGCAGGTAAATGATAAGAGAAAATCTACCTTTATTTGAGTCCCAAGGATCCAGTGAATGGTGCTTTTCTAGCACCAACTTTCCTTTCATCTGACGTCATTTCCCATTTCCCCAAATACAAAAAGTCAATGTCAAGGTGAAAACTATCTCATGGCGAACTTCCTTGCAGTGTCCGGGGAGAGCAAGACGTGCTCTGTTTTGAGAAGCCCCAGAGGTTTTCAAGGGTCATTCAAGCGTAGAGCAGATGGGGCTTACAACCCGCAGCCTTCCCCGCCTTCCCCGAGCTTCATTAAGACTGTGCCGCCCCCTCAGCTGGGTATGGGGGACCCAGGCTTCAGAGGTGAGCCTCATAGATTCGGTATCGGTCTGGAAAGCACGAGTGTGAACTGGAAGCCAGATTCACTTGGTTTCCTTTACAGAAATGTCAGCTCCACTCAACCACCGACTGTCTGTCCTGCCCGAGAAGAAGAAGAAACTGCTTTGTTTCATTCATTTCATCACCTAAAACCATTTGATGGGCTTGACAGCTGCTGCTTGCTAATTATGGGCCAAACTGCTCAGCAGGAGGCTTGTTGCACCAACAGGTCCCGGAACAATCCAGCAATTGTTTGG
This sequence comes from Ursus arctos, assembly GCF_023065955.2. Classification (NCBI taxonomy): domain Eukaryota; kingdom Metazoa; phylum Chordata; class Mammalia; order Carnivora; family Ursidae; genus Ursus; species Ursus arctos. Next base: position 9,495,505 of record NW_026622986.1, read on the forward strand.
GAGAAGCTCGTCGGGCACTTGGGGCTGAGGGTTTTCACGTCAATTACCCCACTGTTGTCGTGACTTGGAGGTGCTCTAGTGGAATGAAGGGAACGAAGTAATGAGGAGCTCTGAGACCTGCACGCAGCTGATTGGCTCTGAAGAACATTCCAGTTGAATCTCTGTTTCCGGCTGTTGAAGATATGATGAGAGGGGTCGCGGTCCCACCCCACCCCTGCTCCAGGAAAACAACAAAGGGCGCCCATTTCAGAGAGGTTAGCAGTCGTACAGAAAGGGTACATTCCCTGTGGAAATGTAATCCGTTTTCAGCTCAGTATCTGTGTTTGGGGATTTGTCTTTTTTTAAGCAATAATAAAAAGGTGGAAAAACTAATTCCCTTTCATTCTTGGAATATTTTTGTTTTGAAAGTAGAGAGGAAGGTAAAAAGGGAAAGGATGAGGGGCGCCCGGGGAGGGGCAACCGGTTAAGCCCAAACTCGGTTTGGGCTCAGGTCATGATCTCAGGGTCCTGGGATTGAGCCCCGTGTGGAGCCCCGTGTGGAGCCCCGTGTGGGGTCCTGCATTGGGCTCCACACTCAGCCAGGGGTCTGCTTGAAGATTCTCTCCCTCTGCCCTTTCCCCCACTCGTGTGTGCTCTCTCGCTGTCTCTCTCTCTTTCTCTCTCAAATAAATAAATCTTTTTTTAAAAAAAAGGAAGGGAAAGGAAAAAAGAAATGATACATTTTCTTGGTGTGTGTGGAGACTTGATGTTCGAAAAACAAACAATAAATACCCAGTAGAGAGTCAGAGGTGTGCCCAGACCCACTCCCCGCTTCTCCGCACAGGCCCAGGCCGCACTTCCCAGCCCCGCTTGGAGTTGGGCGTCGATGGTCTGGACAGGGAGCCGGCAGGGAGCCCCACGGCTGGGCCCAGGCCTCTGCAGAGCAGACCTACTGCCTCCATACTTGCTCTCCTTCTCACACCTTGAGACCTGGACATGTCTATAACCACCTTCAACCATGCAGATGACAAGTCTTCCAGGGAGCCGAGGACAGCAGAGGACAGAGCAAAGATGGGGACGGAACCTGTGTCCTTAAACAGCTGTGGAATGGAGCAGCCTGCATCTGGAACTTTCACCTTGGACTGTCAAACGAAACAAATACGCTTCTTTGTCTTTTAAGCTGCTTGCACTGTTGAGTCTCTGAACAACAACGTAGCCTCCTGCCCTAATACACACATGGTTCTCAGATTGGATCAGAAGCGGCTCCCCTAGGTCCCACATAACATCTCGCAGAGAGCCAAACCTTTGCCCATACTGAAGGCAATGATTCCCCCAGCCTCGACCATCTCTCCTCAGGAAAGCAGCTCACTTTCAGCGCTAGGGTGGGCTCTCACCTAGGGCACAGCCATGGGGTCTCAGGCTGAGGTGCAGAGTGAACTTCCTGCCAAGCACCGGAAGTCCGGTCCATGGTCCAAGGAGTCTGTTTCTCTCACCAAAAGGCCAGCAAGGAATTGTGAATGCAGGAGCCGGAGGAAATATGTGGGAACTACTAGAACACCTACCGCTTTTAGACTCACGTATGAAAAAGAAAATAATCACTTTTACAGATTAGATCATGAGTGCACTGGAGAGCATTCCAAAGGGACAGTTACTTCTGGGACAAGCCGTACCACACTGCCCAGAGACAGTCAGTGACTTTACCTATCACTCCCTGACATGACACTGATCTTGGATCAAAGAAAGTGATGGAGATCAAAGAACTTGATATGTTTGGGTTGTTTGTGGTTTAACATTAAGGATTCATATAAGCTAACATATAACTAATTAACTTACATATAAGTTTCAATAGAACTTTCTGCGGTGATGAAAGGTTCTATAGCTTCACTGTATAATATGGTAGCCACGAGCCACAGGTGGCTAATAAGCACTTGAAATGTGGCTAGGGCAAATGAGGAACTGCATTTGCAATTATTTTTCATTTACGGACCTTACAATTGAATGGGCACCTGTTACTAGTGGCTACCCTATTGGAGATCACAACTTTGGACAAAGGGTCGGCAGAGTGTGCCTGTAAAGGGTCAGATAATCAACATTTCAGTCTTCAAGAGCCATGTGGTCTCTCTCACAACTACTCGGTCCTGTGCTGCGGGGCAGAAAGCAGCCACAGACAATATATAAACTAATGGGTATGGCTGTGTTCCAGGGAGATTTGATTTGCAAAAACAGGGGGCTGCTTCAGTTTCATCGATCCATTTCTAAATATTTGCCATGATGTTTTCAGCTACTAAGGCCGAGAAACAAACTCACACCAAAGCGTTCGTGACACTGTATCCAATATCTGCACTTCGCCTCTTTCGGGAAGGACACAGGGGCAAAGGTACTTAACCTAGAAGGCGTCATCTCAAATTTCAGCATTTCAGATGCTGTGGGACTTGGCAGGAGAGAACATGGGGGCAGAATGGCTTTCCTCTCTTGTGCCCCCACAAACCATATTCCAGAACTGAGCAACCCCTTGCTCCGCCTCCTTGCCAGGGTCCCGCTGTCAGTCCCATGCGTGGTCATGACATTCGGAGGTTGTCTGTTCCCATCAGCCCTTTCCCCCTACAGAGGGGATGGAAAAACGCCCGGGCCAGTTTGTCTTACTGAACCCAGATTCTCCTTTCAGAGCTCATTTGTCTGTCACCTTTATTTGGTGCCAAAATTAGAAGATTAAAAAGGTAGATAAATCAAAGCCTTTTACCGCATGGTAAAGGCAAACCAATATACTCAATTTCCCAGAGTCTCAAAGAAGCCATGTTTCATTTTTAAATCTTACCTCAAAAGCCATAACTGGTGAGTACAGGATACACTATATCCTGCCCATTAGGCTCAGTGGGAAAGAGAAATTGAGAAAAGAGGATTCTGGGGCCAAAGAGCCACTGAGAATAGACCCAGTAGTGAAGAATCTAGAGTGGCCTCAAAAGCCGTGCTTTGCACAATCGGACTTATGATTTCATACTAATGAAAGAAACATTTACTTTTAGCCCACATTCACACCCGACACAGCGCTCTGTGCTTTCGGGAAAGGCCTTCATCCCCTGTCGAAAAGTGGCGGAGGTCACTGTGGCCTGGACAACGAAGGCTATGTAATCATCAAAAGAATATGCTGGGTGCATATAATCTCCTCAAGGTCAGATCATTAATAGATGCCTTTCGGGGTCGAGCTGGAGGAAAACGTATCTTTCGATGCAGTTCTGATACTGTCAACATTGAAGAGAAAACGCTCACCTACATATGAGCCCCAGGACAGATTAAAAAACAAAGTTATTGAGGGGTGCCTGGGTGGCACAGTGGTTAAGCATCTGCCTTCGGCTCAGGGTGTGATCCCGGCGTTATGGGATCGAGCCCCACATCAGGCTCCTCCGCTGGGAGCCTGCTTCTTCCTCTCCCACTCCCCCTGCTTGTGTTCCCTCTCTCACTGGCTGTCTCTATCTCTGTCGAATAAATAAATAAAATCTTTAAAAAAAAAAAAAAAACAAAGTTATTGGAGGAAGCTATTATATATGCTTTTCCCTTTTCTCTAGGATGTGGTTTTGCCTCCTAAAATGGGCATTCACAGTAGCGTCTGATTCCTTGATTGTTTCCTCCTGCCTTGCTTCCTTTTCTCCATGCATCTAGTCCTCCAGTACTTCCCACTGGTGAGAGAAAAGTGCCCCGGTGAAGATCTTGATGCCCTCACTACCCACCAGCTACCACAACCTATAGGAGCCCTTTCCTTTTGTTTAGGGCTGGCTGTGTGTTACAATCTCCACAGACTCTTTCCTTCCGCGTAGTCCTGTTCTCCCCACCTCAGAAAACCCTAGCCACCAGCCAAAAAAACTTGGATCTCCTTCTAGGGTCACTCTTCACCAAGTTCCGGCTCAGTAACAGCTCACCAGAAGTGGGATGGAATAGCACTGACCCAGAGTGAGGTGAGCTGAGCTCATCATTAGGGGACCCATGTAACCAGTTTCGTACGGAAAGTAAATGATAGCTAAAACAAAGCCTGGCTTGGAAATCCTATGACTCTCTAAAAAAATGACCAAATCTAGGGTACTAGAATGTTCTACATTGATTGACAGAGCCCTGAGGAGTGGCATAAAAGCAAAATAAAACTGTCCTTCTTAAATGAGGAGGGATGGCCAAATTAGCTAGTTTTTAGAGAGTTACTAGTATTGGCATTAGTCATAGTTAAAGAGGTGACAATACCTGAGAAAGTCAAGGGTCCTAATAAGCAGTTGTAGATAAATTAAAGAGTAGGATGCAAAGCTCTGCAGTTGGCTCAGATCCATAGCATAAAGAAGTCCTGTTTATTCTTTACAATGCCATTTTTTTAAAAAAATGCTTTAGGGAACTAACTGCTTTAGGAAGTGGTCCATCCAATGTGAAAAATTGTTCATTGGATGAAAAGAAAATTTAGTGAAAGTTGAAAATTTTCTAGTGTAAAGATGTGGAGTGGACATGGGTGATTCTCCATGAAAATGTGATTTCAAAAGAAGCCAAGGATCTGCTCGTACTTCTCAGTGAAATTACAGAGAACAGATCCACTGGTGCTGCCGCTGAACCATCCACAAATTAGATGGAGAAGGTCAGAAGCCAGTATTCCTTGTATAATATAAAATATACACAAGATGCCTGTACACGAGGGGTTTGCTCCTGAGCTGAATGGTTCATACAGGAGAAAGGTCACTGGCCAGCGTTCAGGGGAGACCACAGCTGCCATGGTGTAGGGAATCCCTTGCCAGGTTATCTTCTCCTCCAGGCAGAAGAAACCAGTGAGTTTTAGGCCAAGGCCAAGGGACTCACCTCATTGTGTTAAGTCTCCTGTTGGGCCTGATGCACTCTGCCACCCTATGGCGGTAAGGGGCAAGAATTTAAAAATCAATCGATCGATCACCTGTATAGACAACTTTTCTAAGGTTCTCACTGAATATCTGTTGTTGGAAAGACAAGAAAAGGGGAAGTGAGTGAGTGCTTTCAGGATCACACTACAGAATGTTAACATATTACCCTCGTTTTTTTTTTTTTTAAGATTTTATTTATTTATTTGACAGAGAAAGACAGCCAGCGAGAGAGGGAACACAAGCAGGGGGAGTGGGAGAGGAAGAAGCAGGCTCCCAGCGGAGGAGCCTGATGTGGGGCTCGATCCCACAACGCCGGGATCACGCCCTGAGCCGAAGGCAGACGCTTAACGACTGCACCACCCAGGCGCCCCAACATATTACCCTCTTAAAGATAATGAGTCTGCATAGGGAGCCCACATAAGGATGCTTATTGCAACACTTCTGTTTTATTAAAAAAAAAAAAAGTCTGACCACCATCTGCCAGGAGAAAAGTGATTGAATATTCTCGTGTATCTCCATAACATAGGATACTATGCAACCATTTAAAAAATAATAAAAAAGCTCCACCTTTGAACTGAACTAGGGAAATCTCTAAAACATGTTTTTACATTTAAAAGCCAAGTTACAGATTAAAACATACAGTGTGATATGGCTTGTATTTTTTGAATCCCACAATAAAAATGAAGATTTGGAAAGTTCTTAAGGGCAGGTGCTTCTGGGAGTGGGGGTCAGGGGAAAATTCGATACAAATATATTGTATGTCACCTGTGACAAAATGCTTGTGATCAGGGATTTGAGGCAAGATTCCCATTTTTTTTTTAAGATTTTATTTATTTGACAGAGAGAGAGACAGCCAGTGAGAGAGGGAACACAAGCAGGGGGAGTGGGAGAGGAAGAAGCAGGCTCCCAGCGGAGGAGCCCGATGTGGGGCTCGATCCCAGGACTCCGGGATCACGCCCTGAGCCGAAGGCAGACGCCTAACGACTGCGCCACCCAGGCGCCCCAAGATTCCCATTTTTGAAATGTCGGCTTCAGTATTTAGCCCCTGAGGCAAATTATTGAACCTGAGCCTCAATTTCCTCTTCTATAAAACGGGGAACATGACAGTTTCTGATCTAAGAAATAAATGAACGTATGTCAACCCTGAAAATTTTTCTCCTAAGACCAAATAAACCATGGGTGCTCAGAAGAGGCAGGTCATGACCCAAAAGGCACGGACCTTCAAAGTTCTGAGCCTGCTCCCTCCGGGGGAAGAACGCTCAGGTCGTGAGAGCAGGGAGGGATGCGAGATGGGGGTGAGAAGAAAGATTTTTCCTTCTTTTATCTTATAAAGAGGCCTCACTTTATTTATTTATTTATTTTTTTAGGAACCTGGAGTCAAGCATGCTTAATTATAAAATGCTAATTTAGGGGGTCCTGGTGGTTCAGTAGGTTAAGCATCTGCCTTTGGCATAGGTCATAATCCCGGGGGGTCCTGGGATTGAGCCCCATGTCCTGGGATCAAGCTCCCTGCTCAGTGGGGAGTCGGCTTCTCCCTCCCCCTCTACCCCTCCCTCCCCCCCCCAATTGTGCTGGGTCGCATGCTCTCTGTGTCAAATAAATAAAATCTTTTTTTATAAAGTGCATAATTTAACCCTTAATTTCTCAAACTAGTCCAAAATCATTTAATTTGATATCTTGTACACACACACACACACACACACGCACACAATGAACCACAATCTTTTCAAGCTCTCAGTTACAGCCATTAGAAGCCAAAGTGTTCGGAATCAGTCTTCAACAGAAGCTGAGTGACTTCAAGGCAATTTAGAGATGTAGTCTACAATTTGATTATTTCACCAACAAACTTCTAGCTCTTCTTTTAAAAAGTAAAAAAAGGTTCCTATGGGACAGCACTCTTCTCAGCTGTTCCTAAACTTTAGGGGTTTTTTTTGTTTTTTTTTTTAAGTCTCCAGCTATACCTTCGAGACTCCCAGGGGCCAAGGGCCTACTTAAATCAAGTGTTAAGTGCTAGGAGAGGTTTAAACTAACTACTTATTAACTAAATTGTTAACAGGAGATAAGATCTCGTTTAAGGAGGTAGTACTTTTACGATTTGAGTACAAACAAGGAGATGCTATAATACCGTCGTCATATTTGCTGTCTATGAAAACAGTATGCGAGCATGTGTTTGCGGATAGAATTCAGTTTTCTGCGCCACGGCTGAGTGTCATTGTTTATCTCAGCCCCGGGGAGAATTTCTAATAACAAAAGATGGGCTGTTTGTTTTGCATTTAGTGTGTAGTATAATGAGTTTTCAAAGAGTAAGAGGCTTGAGGCCCATTTGACCAAACTTTTTCAGAAGAGTTCAACGTACCCACGCTGTTCATTAACAAGAGCAGAACTATCCCTTGAGGTCAGATCTGGATTCCTGAAATGTGATTTGTATTATATTCGGAGCCAAAGCACAGTAGGAATATATCAGATTATAACAGAGAGATAAGATTTGAAATTCAATTATGGCAAGCACTTGAATTTCAACAGCTCATGGGTGCACTCTTCACGAATATATCCGATGGACAAAATGACGAGCTCTCAGAATCATGTTATGATCAGAACGGGATATCTGAGGAATGCTTCACTCTCACGGAAAGCCTCTGTGGAAGATTAATTATAGTGAATGGAAGTCATTCTAGAGTTGATGTGTAAAGAAAACATGACCCAAGGTGAAGGATAGTTGGTAATTCACATCCATACTTGAGGTTTTTCAAACAGCCCCTTTGGACAAGTGTAGCAGGCACCGAAAGGATGGGGCTGGGAAACTGTCTCCAAGAGTCTGGGCTTCATGATGCAACGCCAGACAAACGGACACGATGGATATATAATGACACGTATGTGAATAATATCCGCTGGATACATACAGAGAGCTCCTCCACCGCCGTGACCATCGCGAGGGGTGCCAAAACTATGACAACTCTCGGGAAACTCATTCCTGGAAAAACAAAACAGACACATGAGAGGACTATTTTTATAATCACCGAATAACAATATATCAGAATCTCAGCCTCTTGGAGGCAGAGAAACAGGAATTAGAAATGAGAGATGAAGCCTTTAATAAATGAGGAAATAAAGATATGGAAAAAATGAAAAAACTAATCTTTAACGACCGACTACTGTAAAGCAGATAACATATGGCTCATGACCTCATGTATGTTCTGTCCCTTGATTCTCATGACTGCTCTGTGAAGGACACTTCTTACCCTCCGTCTGCCATGAACGGACGGGGGACTAGAGCTGAAGCATGGTCACATCGCCAAGAAGATGTGGGATGAGGGAGCGGACCCAGGTCCCTTTGCACATCCCTGGACTTCTCCCCAAACCCTGCAGGGAGGATGAAGGCCCAGTAACAACATGAACGCACGCCTGTTTGAGCCCAGAGGAGAGGTGAATCTGGGAAGTCTTCCCAAGAAAGCTGAAGTCTGAATTCAGATGGAAGAAACACAGAAACCACAAACCCTACAAAAAAGCTAGTAGTGGCAGAAATAGCCTCTCACTTCAGGGTTTCTCTGAGTTTATCTGAGGAACGCTTCACTCTAACCGAAAGTCTCTATAAAAGGCAATTTCGATAAAAAAGGCAAATTCCTCAAGGGCCCGTTGTAGTTCTTGTTCTCCACAGCAGTTTCGGTGGAGGAGAATACGTGGGTTGCAGCACACTCAAGAAGAGTGTGTCGAGCTGACCAATGCAAAGAGAACTGGCTGTGACTGAGAGAGAGCCTCATGAGACACAGCTGAGGGGGGAAAGAAAAGATTTTATCTAAATGTATAGTTAGGAAATTGGAAGTACAGAAATTTAACAGATTTATCCAATAGACGTGCCCCTCTTCTGCTGGCCTTTTGTCATCCCACATGGCTATACCCAGCCTCAGCCTTGGTGGGAAGAGTGTCCTTGGTTTTACTGAGTCTCTGTTGAGCAAAGGTCACACCATCTGCCCCAAGGTTGAGGATGCTTCCTCCCTCCCACGTCCTAAGCAAACTAAAGGAGGACCCAGGACCCTGAGTCCACACTGAAAAGAAAATGGCTGACCCAGTCATTACCCACAAACCTGAACGTTGCAAACCTTTACCTGGGAACATTCTCCCGGGGAGCAAAAGCCAGACCGAAGGGTCCCAGTCAACAGCTTGTCATCAATTTTAGTTTTGGCAGACGCTGGGTGGAGTCACCTTAGTGACTGTGGGACAGAAGGGTAGTTGAGGGAAAACTTAAAAGCGAGGAGACAATCTGTTCCATGCAGGGCAGTCCAGATCACAGCAGTAGGAACGAAGAATGCAAAACGCAACTTCACTAGACAGGAAAGAGAAAGGCATAAAAGAAGTGCCCCTCTCACACTCCCGAAGTGTCTGGCCTTTATGTCATAGTCAGACCCCACACAGAGTTCTTTTTTTCTCACAGGTTGGGAGGATCCTTCATTGGAGAGCAATTAGGGCTCGTGAGACTCTCAGAGTCCATCATCTTGCCGCTGGTTGGGATAGGACTCAAATGACCCTACTTCAAGAGGAGACATTTTCTTAAAACTCTAGAGATAAAGGCAAAACCAACTTCCTGGACACTCCTCAGTGTCTTCTCCACACTTTCACCTTCAGAAAGCTCTTTCCTCATTTCTTTGACACTATACTCAAAATATTATCTCCTGTCACAAATAGAGAAAGCATCATTACAACCATACTGAGACTGAGGGCAGCGATGGGTGACTTTACCGTCCCTGTGAGTGTTGACAATGGGACCACTTCCTTTCAGTTTGGGACATCCAAGTTTTAAGAACTGGGCAAAAGTGAGCACAAGTGACCTTCAATGGACCAAATATTTCAATGAGTGAAGGTGAGCTCTCATCTGGAACCAGGAGACCTGTCACTTAGAGGCTGGACACATCAAGCACCTCCTTGAGCCTCAGTTTACTTCTCTGTAAAATGGGAGTGATAGCTCCCAGGATTGATCTGAATAGTAAATGACAGACATAGGAGGAAACGTCTAGCCCAATGTCTGCTCCCTGCAGGCCCCCAAGCTGTTTGCTCACTCATCGCCCTATGTGAATCCCCCAGCGCCCACCCAGATATTAGTGGGCACTGTAAAGCCTGCCCCCCTGGGAACAGACAGGGTGGATGGCAACAAGCTTAAAAAGTTGAAGAGGAAGCAGAAGTCTAGCGGAGCTTCCCCTACGCACGGCAGTTGGGAGCCAGAGACTAGAACAGTATCCGTGAGAATGCTGGGGTATTTATTTAACTTTTGTCTCTTATCACCTTGGATCTTTTCATTTTTTAAATTTTTCTGCTAATCTCTGCAGCAAATCAGACAGAACTTTTCAGAAGAAGTCAATTTTCTTGAACCCTAAGTCTAGAGAGAATTTAAGTTCTCAGCTCGAAAGATATTTACTTAAATATCACTTACAGAGGGGAAAGTCAGAAACAGAAAATTCAGAAGCACAAGGAAAGGGGAGGTTCATCAAGCTGGCTGGTAACAGGATGCAGATGAAATGCAAATATATGCAAATGAGAGGGCAAAACTGTCTTGAAAGGCTGAAAAAGATGTGCTATAACAAAATGAAATACAAGGACCAGAAATGTAAGGCCTTTTATTCTAAAGCTAAAAGGAGACAAGGAAAGGAAAAAGGGAGGGAGGGAAGAAAAAAATTTTACCAACACAGTAAGAGGGCACCATCAGGCACCGTGCTCAGCTGGGAAGTATGTGCACTGCACAAAAGTTCCAGAGCGAGGGAGCAAACAGGGGCCCAAACCCTGTTTTGTTTGCCACGCTACGGCCATTACCTACATCAGCCCACAAGGGATGCCTTTTTCCTAAGAGTCCACCCAGAGAGGGCGACTTTTTCTAATTCACATGCCAACATTACAGAAACTACTGACGACCCCGCACACATATCACATGGAAATAAATCAATAAAAGGAGACATATTTGCCTGTATTGACAGTGAACTCTCAGGTTTCCAGTGTGATGTCACTGATCTAAAAACTAAACCAATGTCAGGCTATGATGACAGATACATCAAATCCTAGAACAATGGAGGCAGGCATATCCCATGCTTCAGCACTCCAGGCCCTACAGCGCCTTGTCCATTCTGGGCTGCTAGGTGTTCAAGGGCACATGCAGAGAAGGGAAATTGCAAAGCAGAAAGCATTCAGAAAAGACGGAAAAGCACAGCATTTGAGAAAGAGTTGAGGTAGGCTCCTGGGTTGCTCAGTCTGTTAAGCGTCTGCCTTCGGCTCAGGTCATGATCCTAGGGTCCTGGGATCGAATCCCACATGGGGCTCCCTGCAGGGTAGGGAGTCTGCTTCTCCCTCTACCCTGCCCCACTGCTTGTGTTCTCTTTCTCTCTCTCTCAAATAAATAAAACCTTTTAAAAAAGAAGAAAGAAAGAGAAGAAAGAAAGAAAGAAAGAAAGAAAGAAAGAAAGAAAGAAAGAAGAAAGAAAGAAAGAAAGAAAGAAAGAAAGAAAGAAAGAAAGAAAGAAAGAAAGAAAGAAAGAAAGAAGAAAGAAAGAGAAAGAATGGAGGGCGGGAGGGAGGGAGGGAGGGAGAAAGAGTCGAGGCTAGGGGGATGGATGGCCTGGACAAAAGAAGTTACTGCGTGTGCAGAGCGCCAGATCACGACAGCTATCTTTAAACATCTCCAGCAGAAGGAACTTGCTCTGTGATCTCAAAGGCTACATCCAGGAAGCTTCAGGAAACAGATCTGGGCTTCATGGAAGGAATTGTTTAGCACAAAGACAGAGATAGCACAGGCTTCCTGGGAGGGAACTAGGGTCTCCTAATTGAAAGGATTTAAACCAAACCATTCTTTTGCGTTGCTGTTTTCTTATCTTGCCTTGGCCCTTGTTATCCCCACTGTCACTTCTGACAGGCGTACTTCTTCCCTGCCCTTTTGCCTGCCCAAATTCACCCATTCTCCAGCCCAAATGTCTTTTCTTTCATGTTATCTTCCTTCATTTTTGCAGGCAAAGGAAATGGATGCTCTTCTCTCCACCATCCCATACACTTAGCATCTGCATATTGCCACATTCCCCCAATGACAATCCCTCTCTGTTTTTTTTTTTTTTAGAAACTTTATTTTCCATCAACTTTATTTCCATGTTTGTTTGTTTGTTTGTTTGTTTAAAAGTCTGGAGAAGAAAACTTAAACCCACACTCTGTGGTTGTTTGATCCCATTCAGTGGCCCCAGCCGTGGGAGCCACAGAGCAGTCTTGCGTGGGAGCCGAGCGCCCGGGCACCGAGGGCACCCGCCCGCCCTTAGACCCATCTGTGACTGAGTAGCAGTGAACTTCACCCTGAAATTCTTCCTTGATCACAGCCTTTTCGGCAGGGCCTGTCCCTCCTTTTCAGTCCCTTCAGGATCTCCTGGCTCCATGACCAGTAGGACCACCCCCCAGCTCCGCCCCCTGCAAGGCGTGGAGCCCGCATCAGCAGCTGGCTGCGCAGGCGCAGACATTGATGGGCCCCTTCTCCTTTTTACATAATACCTGTATATATAGTTGACCCTGAACCACCCCGGGTTGAACCACGTGGGTCCACTTACAAACGGATTTCTTTTAATAAAAACAGGGCAATACCTAAATGTATTTTCTCTTCCTTAGAATCTTCTTAACATTTTCTTTTCTAGCTTACTTTATTTTATGAATACAGGCTGTAAGACATATATAACATACAAAACGTGTTAATCCGCTGTTTATCTTATCTGTAATGCTTCCGGTCAATAGTTGGCGATTAGTAGTTAGGTTTTGGGAGAGTCAAAAGTTACCTGCAGATTTCCCCCTGGGAGAGGGGTTGGCGTCTCTACTCCCCCCACCACCACCACCACCACCACGGCCTTGTTCAAAGGTCAACTGTGTACAAACACTACTGTATGCCAATGTACTTGCCTGAAACTTCACCTCGACAATTAGGTAAAACATTCTAATATATGTGACCAGTGAGTCCTCCCTGTTGGAGATAACGATGAAAGGAGAGATGTTGGGAATAAAAAAGAGACAAAGCAGATGAAATTTTAAGAGAGATTAGAAAACAGAGAGAAGTAAACGCAATCTCAGAAGCACCTTGAGACGGTGAAGGGACTGGAGGAAGTGAAAAGCTCCAGAAAGAGGGGAAGGTTCGTGTCCTGTGCAGTCATGGAAACTACTGATGAGAGGACTGGTTTCTTGTCTACTGCATATAATCGATGCCGCTTTACTTTTTTCTCGGGTGAAAAACAAGAAATCAAAAATATCGTCACAAAAGTTATGACACATTTTATGGAAGATCAAACGCAAGAAGACATTCCCTTCCGTTTCTTAGTCTTGCGAGCAAATTAAAGTATAAACTGAACATTTTTTAGCACATAAGCGAACAAAAATGGAAAAGATGCATAGAACAATGCCAGTCATCATTTATTTGCTGTGGATTTTGTCTTCTTTTTTTTTCTGAAATTGAAAAAGTTTAGTTGTGTCATATTTCCCCTATTCAGAAAAAAATAGAGAAAAAAATGACGATTAGCAGTGGTTCTAAGAAATGTTACGCTTAACTGAAACTTTGCTCCAGTGACCTTTTTCTGTTTCAAGAAATAAGACATTTTAGCGAGATTTGAAACACCTCATTTCATCCCTCAATTTTCATCCCCAGACACAGAGAAGAACTTGACCGTGTTTCATATTTTACGGAGACATAAAACTTGACTCCAGGAAACAAACTGAGGGTTGCAGAAAAGGAGGTGGGTGGGTGGATGGGGTAAAGGGGTGATGGGCATTAAGGAGGACGCGTGATGTGACCACTGGGCCTTATATGCAACTGATGAATCATTGAACACAACATCAAGAATTAATGACGCTATTATATGTTGGCTAATTGAATTGAAATTAAAAAAATAAAATAAAAATAAAATAAATCAGTGGGGAAAAAAAACTTGAAGCAATTCCTATACTTTTAAATGCACAAATGAGTTCTATTACAAGATTTTCTGACATAAGTCATCCTGCAACACTAGGGATAAACACCAATTGGGCAAAAATGTCTTTTTAAAATATTTTGGTAGATTTAGTTTGCTAATATTTTATTTCAGATCATTGCATTCATGTTCACAATTTTCGGCGGCCTCTGATTTTGCTTTGTTTTATCTTTCTTGTTCGGTTTTGTTGTCAGGTTTAGACCCATAAAATGATGTGGGGAGTTGTCCTTGTTCCCTTCTTTGGAAACGTTTATACAAACTAGCGCTTATCTGTTCTTTGAAGATTTTGTAATCTTGGCTGCGTCTGGCTTGTGTTCTGAAGAGGGGAAGGGGCCAGGGAAAGCCATAGATTTTTTTTACTTGATTCACTTCTTTTGTGGTTCTTTTTCATTTCATTAATTTTTGTCATTGATATTTTCCTAGGAAATTGTCCAATTTCTCTCTAAGTTTCCAAACATTTTGTCAGGAACTCATCCATAATATTCTCTGATAGGTTTTTAAATCTCCATCTGCAACTACGTCATGTCTCTTTCATGCTCCTGTCTTTGGTCATTTTCACCAGAAGTCTTTATCACTTTTTTCAAGGAACTAGTTTTTCCTTTAGATGATTTTCTGTGTTATTACTTTGTTTTCTAGCTCATTAATTGCTAACCTTATCTTTATGGTTTCCTTCCTTCTGCATTCTTTCTGCTTGCTCTGTGGTTGTTTTTTTACTGTATTATGTTCAGCACTTAGCTCACCAGTTTTCAATCTCTCTCCGTTTTCTAATGGATGCAACTAAGGTTATAAATATTCATTCAAAGTCTCACTTAGGCTGCACTCTACAGGGGGTTTTTCCTGTTCAACTTTAATTATTTCAAAGTAGATATTATTCTTTCTTTTGTTCTCATAGTTTTTAATTTTTATTAGGGAGAACTTCAAACATATACAAAAGGGAACATCGCTTCCGTTGAATCATTCTGGAAAGTTCCTAGTTCAACATTCGAATGGCCTAATACATGTCTTTGGGTAAAAGTGTTCCCTGGTTATTTTTATTATAGAAATCCATGGGCATGTCTTATTTCTTCTTGAAGACAAAAACCATACGTTAAATAACCTTGTATCATACATAGTGCGCGACAAAATCTGGCCGAATGACTTTTTAATTCCATATGACCATATTAAAAGCAGCTTTTATTTTTACCAAAACACAGCCTTAGCTTCACGGCAGTTAAAAATAATTTTTAAAATACACTTTTTATAGCTCTATTTCAGCATCCTGATCACAGTGCCCACATCTGAACTTCCACGAAAGTTCAGGGTAGTTGCACACACACCGTTTCAGGAGCTATAAATAAAGCAGCTGCCTAGGGGAGCCAGTCCTGCTCTTTCCTCTCTGCCTGCCCGGATCCCGCCCCGCTGTATTTCCGGAGGGTGGTGTGTGTGTCCTCCCCGCGCCTATGCAATCCAGGCCGCATCGGCCGCACTGCTGAGCCCAAGAAAAGCATCACTGAGCCTCCACAGGAAAAATAAGTTGTTGCCACACGAAGGAAAAGATTCCAGAGCCATGAGACTCCACCACCGGCTCAACTGTTTCTAAGAATAGCGTGAACCGTGGAAAAAAAAAAAAATACTGGCACCAGACACTGGTCTTTAATTGTCTCCAGGCTTTAAAATAGAAACAAGCTGAAACGGAAGTGCCCCTGGAAACGCTCTGCAGGCCTCCCTCGGTGCGGGCCGGGGATGCAGAATGTTGAGCCGGCTCCTGGCGACGCTGGCTCAAGGGGCAAGCCCTGCGCAGTGACGTCACCTCGGAGCACTGGCTGCCAGGACAGGACAGGATGGGTATTCCCTGGCTGGAGGCCTGGAGCCCCGGTGGGGTGGGGCTGGGGGGTGGAGGGGATGGAGGGGTGAGGGTGAGGGGGTGGAGGGGTGAGGGGGGGTGGGGGTGGCCCCCAGGGCGCAGGCCTGGCCCTTCCGCTCCTCAGGGTTTCTCACTGGGCCTCTCCGAGGGAGGGCCCCATGGCACGGGCGGGTTTGCCCTCCCACGGGTTAAACTTGCTCGCCAAATGCTTTTCTTTCCATCTATTTTCATGATCTTAAATTTAGCTTATTGGTTCCTAAATCAGATTTTGCAAATCGTTCCCTGTTTTCAAAACACAACGTCAGCCTTACTACGGGAAGGCCTCTCAGTCTAGAGGCGGGTGTGCAGCTGGACCCTCCTTCGTAGGTTGGCCAGACCCCCCGCCAGGTGTATAGGACAAAGAACACGGCTCGTGATGGTTCCAGCCGCACGCAGTGGTGGGGATTGTTAGAATGCGGGTGCAGCACTAGTCTGACTAGTAGGGTTCTCACCAAGAACGAATTCCCAAACGTTGGGGATTGCTTCTGAATAAAAAGTTGTGCATGCAAAAAGTTCAAAGAATCTGAGTCTCCAGGCATCCAAACATCTCTTAAAGACCAATCATTTAGTGAAAAGAGCGTTTTTCCCCCTGCGAAATTTCAAGTATTTACGAAATTACTCTTAGTTCGAAACATAAAATAAACCAACACTCAAGTCTCTCTCGCCCCAATTCCTAGACGAACACACTGTGCAAGAAAAGGCTGCTGGCCCTGGGGCTCCCAGAAACCCAACTCCGGTTCCTGACGGGATTATTTCAGTTCTCCTTGTAAAGTGGTTATCTGTTTACACAGGAAGCAGTAAGAAGAGAAAGAAAGAAAAGGAAAAGGAAAGGAAAAAATTGAACTGTTTTCTTGCTTGTGCAGAATATTCTGTAATGTCTTCAAGTCAATGGCTGCTTCACAGTGGGGGGATAGTATGGAAGTCAAATAATGGAACTTAATTATATGATTGTCAAATGCCAAACTATAACACCATGTCCCTTCCAACCTAAACGCTAGTTTGAGAGACACATAAAACCAAAAAAAACAAAAAACAGAACAATACAAAACAAAAAACTAAAGAACAAAACCAAAAACCTAGCACCAGAGGGAGGCAGCCACCCATGGGCATAGTCCACCCAGATGGAGCATTTTAACTGTGGGTCTCCCAGGGGCCCTGTCTTTGGTAACAGCCATCAGCACATGCAGAAATTTATCATTCGCATCCACCTCCAACCCGATTCTCACTTAAGACTTATCGGCCCAAACAGGTTACCACAGCCAGAGCAGAGACTTGTCCTTGCCCAAGGTCACCAATCAAACCTCAGTTATACTTGCCACATGCTAGGCTGTTCCCAACTCAGAAATCATAGAGCACTTAGTTGCACATGGGGCGATTCCATAAATGTTTGTTCAAAGGAATGGAATCACTGGTATTTGCCACCAATGTTCATGCAGCATTATTCACAATGGACAAAAGATGGAAATACGCTCAATTTCCACTGATAGATGAATGCATAGACAGGGTGTGATACATACGTGCAATGGGATGTTACTCAGCCTGAGCAAGGGGTGAAATTCTGACACCTGCTACAACAGGGATGGACATCAAAGATACTGTGCTAAGTGCAATAAAAAGACACAGAGGGATAAATATTGTATTATTCTACTTACATGAGGCACCGACAGCGGTCAAACTCCTCGAGACAGAAAGTAGAACTGTGATTGCCAGAGGCTGGGGGAAAGGAATGGGCAGTTAGTGTCTAATGGGGACAGAGTTTCAGATCAATAACAGTTCTTCAGATAGTGGTGACCATTGCACCACAATGGGAATGGGAATGTACTTAATGCCACTGAACGGTACATTTCAAAATGGTCAAAATGGTAACATTTGCATTATATCTTTCTTATCACAATAAAAAGAACCATTTACAATATCATCACATACCTAGGAATAAAATTAATGACAGATGTGCAAGTCGTCTACACTGAATACTACAAACATTGCAAAGGGAATTTTTGAAGGGCCCAAATAAATGGAAAGAATTACCACATTTGGGAATAGACAGAGTCAATATTATTAAGAAGTCAAATCTGACTGAGTTGATCTCTGGATCCAATGCAATTTCTGTTACAACCCCTGCAGGATTTTTTTTTTTTTAATAAACAAGCAGATCATAAAATTTATGTGAAATAAAAACAATCTAAATAGCCAAAAGGATCTTGAAGGAGAAGGAAGAGGAGGACAAGGAGAAAAGTAGGAAGTGGAGGAGGATTTTGTGCTACCGTATTTCAAGACATGCTGTAAAATTATAGTGATTAAAAGTGTGTGGTATTGGCATAAGAATAGACAACTAGATCAATGGAACAGAATAAAAAGCCCCAAAATAGACCCATACACATATGCTCACTTGATTTTCAACAAAAGCACTGGTGGGAAAGAAAACTCCCCCATCTACTATGAGAGCAACTGTGGATATCAGCTGGATGTCTTATTACCTCACACTGTGTGCACACACACACACACATAAAACAATTCTCAATGGATACGGATCATACCTGAATATGAAGGCTACGCTATAAAACTTTTGGAAGAAATCATAGAATGATGTCTTTGGGAACCATGGCAAGAATTTCTTGGCTAAGACACAAAAAGTACCAATTATAAGTGGAAATTAGGATAAAATGGACTTCATCAAAATTTAAAATTCATCAAAAGACATCATCAAGAGGGTGAAAAATCAATGTCCACACTGGAAAAAACATTCACAGTGCATATATGTAACACAGGCTTTGTACGAGAAATATATAAAAAATTCTTATAGGTCAACAATAAAAATGTAAGAATGGCTAATACATGCATGAAAAGATACTCAACATCATTAGTTATCAGAGAAAATAAATTAAACTACAGTTAGATATCAAAAGATACCCACCAGAATGACTAAATTAAAAAGACTGGTAATACCAAGTGTTGGTGAGGACATAGGGGAGTTGGCTCTTTGGGACATTGCTGGTGAGAGTTTGGAAATGTGGTTAACAGTTGCTAATAAAGTCAAAGTTACATTTGATTATGATTTAGCAATTCTATCTTAGATACATACCCAAAAAAATTCATCTCTGTATCCACAAAAAACTCGTACAAAAATGTTCATAGCAGCTTTATGCAGAAAGACAAAAAATGGTAAGCACGCAAATGGTCGTCAACAGCAGAGGAATAATTATGATATAATCATGCAGTGGGATACTAGTGAGCAATACAAAGGAACAAACGACTGCTACACGTGAAAGAATCTCAAACGTGTTAAGTGACAAAAACCAGTAACAAAGTTTGCATATGTATAGTTTACACGACATCTGGGGAAAAGGCCAAACCGTGGGGATAGAGAACAGATCACTGGTTGCCAGGGATTGAGAAGGAGGAGCACTGGACTCTAAAGGGAGATTTGGGGGGGGCGCCTGGGCGGCTCAGCCGTTAAACGTCTGTCAAATAAATTAAAAATCTTTAAAAAATAAAAAATAAAATAAAGGGAGATTTGGGACCACATCCTGACTTTGGTGGTGATCTACGTATGTGTTCCTGCTCATAGAACTATATACGTAGAAAAAGAGAGGGGATGTGGCGCCTGGGTGGCGCAGTCGTTAAGCGTCTGCCTTTGGCTCAGGGCGTGATCCCAGAGTTATGGGATCGAGCCCCACATCAGGCTTCTCCGCTGGGAGCCTGGTTCTTCCTCTCCCACTCCCCCTGCTTGTGTTCCCTCTCTTGCTGGCTGTCTCTCTATGTCAAATCTTGAAAGAAAGAAGAAAGAAAGAAAGAAAGAAAGAAAGAAAGAAAGAAAGAAAGAAAGAAAGAAAGAAAGAAAGAAAGAAAGAAAGAAAGAGAGGGGCCCCTGCGTGGCTCAGTCGGTTAAGCGTCCAACTCTTGGTTTCAGCTCAGATCATGATCTCAGGGTCTTGGGATCTCAGCACAGAGTCTGCTTGAAGATTCTCTCCCTTTGCCCTCTTCCCCACCCACAGGCGCACACACACTCGCTCTCTCTCCCTCTAAAGTAAATAAATAAATCTTTTAAAAAAAGAAAAAATGAACACAGCTGCATGTAAATTTAAAACCATTTACACCGAGTGAAAGAAGCCAGACACACCAAAGAAAACACAATATACCATTCCTTTTATCTAAAGTCCAAAAACAGACCAAACTAATCTATATTCGAAGAAATCAAAATAGTGGTTAAAATCGGGTGGTGACATTACATGAGAAAGGGAGTGGTCTAAGGTGACAGGAAATCCGGATCTGTCGTGGTGGTCACGTGGCTGTATACATCCGTGTAACGACGCGGAGCTTTAGACTTGAGATTTCTTCACTTTGCTGTATTTTAAATTTACCTCAGTAAATTTATAAAGTGTTATAAAGGATGTTTGCTACTGATGGTCAGGTGATTATAAAGAGAATTCTCAAACGTTCCTCTTTATTTTCCCACAACTGAATTTAAGCCAATAAATACACTTAAATGCTTAAAATTTTGAGTTTTAAGCTCCCTCCCTGGCAGGAAATTAGGCACCTACAGAAGGTCCTAAACTCTGTCAAGTATCAGGTGCAAACACCAGATCTGTAAGCTCTCCACGTATTACTAAAAACAGCCTTGGGGGCCAGGGCACCCGGGCTTTCTCGGACCTCTTTACCGAACTTTCCTTCACCATCGCTGGAATAGCGTGCATCAAAATCAGGCAAAGTGGAGGTAATCCAAGAGGACGATGTTTCCTTTTTGGGTGACGGGCACAAGAGGCATGCTGAGCTAAATGTTGAATTTTAAGCCAGAAAACAAGAAGAAACAAAAAACTCAAACCTCCCGTAAAAAGTAAACGAATTGCTTTAGTTCTCTGAAACAAAAAACGTCGTAAATCTCAATTAAAGAAAGAAATCAAAGCTATGCTTCATTATTAGTATGCCAGATCTAGAAAATGGTACAGTAAGAGAGCATTCGTCGTCAGCTTGGCGATTAAATAGCTTCCATTCACCGTCACAGCACACGGCTCCATGCAAGAGTTTATTAACTTCAGGGGCTAAGTTCACACTAATTAAGCTTAACTGTCCTTGACCGGCTGCACAGCAAATCTGTCACATGCAGCTGCTTTTGGATATATAGATATATTGATATATGGATAGATAGATGGATGGATGGAGAGACATTCTCTATCTATAGATACATGTCTCTATGTACATACATGATGATTGAGTTTTTTCCTGAACGTTTCTGTTGCTTCGAGCAGACTGCATTGCCAGCATGCGTCCTTAGTAGATAAATTCCTAATAATAAAGCCTCTCCATTCACATGTGCACTCTTTCTTAGGCTGAAGAAAATTGAAATCAAACTAGAGCATCAGCCTTGAATGCAAGCACCCCCCTCCCCGGGCAGTGGGTGTCTTTCACACCCTTCTGAGGCTGAGCGGCTGGCATCCCGAACCTTAACCCGTGAAGTCAGTTCAAGTCGAGAGTCCCCGCCAACAAGGAGAGAGCCTGGCAAAGAAATAGCAACGGTCTAATCACTGTCCCGTGTGTGCTTGGACCTTCCTGATCCCACCGTCGGCCACTTCAAGCCGAACCCTGGGACAGGTCACTCCGGCCACTGGTGAATGCCCTCTGCTCAGGAAAGATGACCGTTTCTCCCCCGTGCTTTCTTCACTGGGCCACTTCACAGACGGCGGGGCGGCTGGCGATGGGCTGGCTGGAGCTGCACAGCTCGGCCCCCCGCCGCCCCAGCACCCCCGGGCTCCAGAATAGGTCGCCAAGGCCTTGGGGTTGCTCTGCGGCCACCACTCAGAGTGAAGATGTGGCCCAGGCCGATTGGAGGACAGGCCTGCCGACAGCTGCATTCACAGGGAGGCCGGGGCTGCTTTGTTGAGTAACTCGGGATAAGCGTGTCTGGGCATAAATCCCACAGTCCTGTGACGAGAGCCCAGAGACGGTGAGGCTTCTCTCCCGTGGGCACCGTGACTCAACCAGCCGTCTTCACTCCCGGCATCAGGCCTCGCAGCTCCTTCTACAAGGGAATGAAAGGAGCCTCTTGGTTTGGGTTTTGGTTTTTAAGTTAAAGTGGGGAGAAAAGAGAAGTCCGCCTCAGTGTCTGTGCCCTGAACCTGCTAATGTGACCTTGGAGGAAGACTGGAGGAGGTCATGGGCAGCCCCCACCCTCGTACCCTCTGTGGGACCCCAAACTGGGGGATCCCACTGACCCTGCTCAGAAGACCACCTTTTTCTTGTCGCCTAGCTGGTCTCAGATGTTGTCACAGTCGCCAAGTTGACTGACTGTCGCAAAGTCCCAGGGAGGGCCACATCAGGGTCCAGAGTGTGCGCCCATTTCCCTTCCATCCTCCACAGAACACTGAGCCGCAAAGCGATTGCCTCCCCTGCTCTTGGTCTTGTTTTCCTCTGAGATGGCTCACCCTGGCTAAGCCCACCCCTCGGCCTGGTTCTGCTACAGGCGTGTGCTTGTGTTGGTGCTTGACAGAGGAAAAACGGGACTTGGACCACGTCTGTTCATGGTCTGCACTGCGTGGAGAACCCAGGTCGGCAGCGTTTCCCAGAGTCAGTGATGTGGACATTGAATCTGGAGGCTAAAGGGAAGGCTGTGCTCTGGGGCTTGGGCAGTCCTGGCAGTAGTCCCCTGGCGTCTATGACAAGGACAGACACGCAGGTGCAGACTCCTCCTCGGGGGAAGACGGGCTCCTTCCTCGCTGTCTGCCCAGCCTGGAAGGACGGCGCTTACTGGGCGATGTTCCATGTTCGCTTGAACTGTGACTCGTCTTCCCCGGGCCTCGAGACCTTTGAGCCGGCCCCTCCTTAAAACTACAGTCACCTCCCTGGGGGAGCAGAAAAAAGGCATTTGGGTGCAGAGTCTAAAGGAGCACACACCACAGCCAAAAATAATTTACCCAGAATGTCCAGGGGCACATCTGTTCTCAATTAAAAATATATCTGGAAGGCAGAGATCTTGATTTCAAACAGACCCAATGATACAAAAGAACTTTGAGCACAGAAGATCTAGTACATAATAAGGGATACAAGGTTTTGTTAGAACATGCAAGTGTTAACTATATATATTATATTATATTATATTATAAAATATATTACATATTTTATATATAGTATATATACTATATATATACTACTATGTAATATATATATATATATATATACTAGAAAACTTTTTAGTATCATGCAAACACATGGAAGCATGTAATAAGTGGTTACTGTTATTTTGTGTCAATCATAAAATTCTAAACTTACCTAAAAACAAAAAAAAAATTCATAACATTAAACTCTAAATATTAGAGACTAAATTTTAAACTCAAACTTTCTAGTTATCCAATTTAATCACAAAAGAATACAAACTTGGGGGCACCTCTGTGGCTCAGTCGGTTGAGCGTCTGACTCTTGGTTTCAGCTCAGGTCATGATCTCGGGGTCGTGAGATCGAGCCCCACGTTGGGCTCCAAGCTCAGTGGGGATCTGCTTGGGATTCTCTCTCCCTCTCCCTCTGCCCCGCTCCATGCTCGCACCTGCTCTCCTTCTTTCTCAAATAAATAAATAAATATAAAAACTACAAATCTGCACTACACATTCATTTCTTTAAAAGATCTTCGAAACCATCATTATAAAAATGATAGTAAATCAAAATTCCTGCTGATCTACAGGGAGCGGTATGGCAAAATCTGGAAGGAGGATTTGCTGTAATATCATCTAACAAAACCAGAGGAAAGAGCAATAGAAGAAGCATTTGGAAAGATCCTGCAGTATTACCTATTCTTTCTACAGATTTTCTTGTAAATTCTTTCAAATTCTCTTCAAGCTTGTACACCTGGGCTATCTTCTGCTAAGCGGTAAATAAGCATTGTTTCATGACACTTACGGGATCCTCACCACATGAAATAGGGACATTTTTGATCCATTTTCTCCTGTCGGTGTTATGTAAATGTGTTTCCATGACAACACCAGTCACCTCATCGCCCCCAAAAATGCCATGAGCCACGACAAGCCATCATTCAATTTTTAAATAGATGACCATTTATAAAGAAACCTATTGGGGACTATTCCGCCGTTTAGATGGGTCTAGTATTTATATTTCTGGAGAATAAGTTTTTTCTGTATTTTGTAGTTTGGTGACAGGGGGCCATCAGGGGGCTCTGGGTCCTGGAAGTCATTCCTGGCATCTGAGCATGGTCAGGTCAGTCGAGCTGGCTTCCTAGGGCTCGTTCCAACCGCAGTGGGACTCTCCCAGCCCCCAGCGTCCTCGAGTACATACAGACTTAGACACATTCATCACGGGGAAACATTCTTGAGGCTGTGTGGCAACTAAAGCTTCATTTGTTAAAGGTTAATCCAAGCCTGTAGCAAAAATACGCAATAAGGGGGTTCTTAAATTTTCTTATTAAATGTAATCAGGGAGCTTTGTTGTCTGAATGTCAGGTTGAAGCCATGACTGGGAAATTTTCTTCTGGGGACAAAAAAGCACAGTGTCACGACGATCATCATTTATCAACATGCTCTGTCCCTTGCACTTGAGAGTTCTTTAATCGTAATGAAAAGTATCAAGTGTGGAGTGCATTTTGCAGCTGACACAGAGCCAAGGGAGCTTGTCCAGTATTCCAGAAATGCCCTTCACTGCCAAGTCATTGACTCGGCACTGGGGTTTGACAGGAGGGGGACAAGCCATTATCCCCGTGTTGGGCAAGACTCCCACCAGGGTCCACTTCCTCCCAGTTCTGGATCTTTCAGCTAAAGGACATATTACATTCAGAGACATTTCAGAATAAATTCACGGTGATCACGGACAATGAATACTTTACAGATCATCTGTCCAGACCACTTATTTTTATAAACAAGAAGCTTGACCCCCAGAAAAGTAAGATGAATTCTCAAAATTTGGGCTGAACTCAGATCTGAAACCAGGTTCCCAAATATTGGTCTGCTTCAGGAAACAGGGAGACACACGGGCACCAAAGGTCAGGCCTTGGCTCTCCAGACTGGGGCAGTGACATCCTCAGACACATTCCCCACACAGAGGCTGCGACCATGAACACATCAGAGTGGAGAGCTGGAATGTTCTTCTGTTACCTACTGAGTAGGTGACAGAAAGGTGGGCTAAGGAAGGAATGAAATTGCCCGCCACCAAAGGGAGGAAGCCAAGTGGGCCCCAGCTGGCTCTGCTCTTTGAGAACAGACCCAATGATGCCAAGAGAAGCCAGAAATCCAGATTAGTTAATGTAAAATCTCCCAATTTCTTAATACTCTCACCCTATTCAAAATATTTTTAAGAAAGCACATTTACGGGTGTGATTCAGCTCCCAGATCTATAACTTTCGGCTTCTGTTCTAAAGCCAATTAACAACGGATCGTTTTTTTTCAGACAACTGTGTTTACACTGCAATTACTCTAGTCATTCTATCACCAGGTAGTATTGTCTGCTGTAGCCATCCAACTCTCGCTGAACTCAGCTCTCCGCTCAAATGAGTCCTTAAAGCCGCCTGTCAATCTCTCGAGGTGCCTATTTCAAATTTCCTCTCTTTTCAGACCTCCAACCCCTCCTACCCTCTGCTCACTTGCAAACAATGGCCTTGCTGCCTTTGGGACAAGCAGAGAACTTTGGGGAGCTCCCACCAGCAACTCAGCCACTTTGGTTCTTACCTATGCTGCCTGTCTTCCTGGTTCAAAGGGTGAGCTGCCCTCTCCCGTCCTTGAGGTCCCTCTGCTTATGCTCAGGATCTCCAGCAGCTATGCTTTATCGCTTCGGCATTGTTTCCCCTTCCCTACTGGGTCGATGCCATCAGCTTAAAAACCTGCTGCAATGTCCGCCATCTTTAAAACAACAACAAAAAACAAACACGTAAAAACTCCATTACTTTCAACCCCTTCTAACTACGTTCTCATATTTCTATTCCCCTTTATAACACAACTTCTCTGAAGAATTGCCTATACTTGCCTCTCTCAGGCTTTCCTGAATCTGCCCCATTGAGACTTGCGTCCTCACCATTCCACAAAACTGTCCTTGTCAAGGTTGACTGTGACCTCCACACTGACGACCAGACGGTCAATGTTCTCATCTTCCTTCTTGCATCAGCAGCGCACAGTAGAACGCGCCTTTCCTGAACACTCTCTGCATTTGCCTTCTGAGATGCTGTTCTCTATTTCTCCTCCTAGCTCTCAGTCCCCTTTGAGGGTTCCCTCTCCCTTCCTGACTTCATCAAAGCGGTTCTCAGCCCCACTCGTACATTAGAACCACTTGGGAAGGGTCTACAAACTCCTGATCCCCCAGTCCTATGCTAGAGCCGGGAGCCCTGAGGAGGAGGCCCTGATATCACTATGTGTTTTTTAAAATCTCTGAAGATGATAGTGCTGGTCAGTCAGAGAAGAACGAATGTGCTACACGTGGGCAAGTGCTAGCCGAAGGTGCCCCCTTCTTCATCCATACCCACCCCCCAGATGATGGGTCCCATGCTGGTGACTTTCGGGTGTACACCTCCACCTGACCTTCCCCCCAAACTCCATACTTTATATACCTCACTGCCTACCAGGCAAAACCTCTTAAAATGAAAAACAATTTCCAAAAAGTCCCTTTGACAATAAGAATCCCCCTTCCTGGGGCACCTGGGTGCCTCAGTCGGTTACGTGTCTGCCTTCGGCTCAGGTCAGCAGGGAGCCTGGCTCTCTGTCTCCCTCTGCCCCTCACCCCCGCTCTGCTCTCTCTCTCTCTCTCAAATAAATTAAATCTTTAAAAAAAAGAATCCCCATTACTCTGAAAACTCTTTAAATATAGGGAGTCCATTCTCAATTCGACATATGCTCAATCAGTGATAGTAACTAACAAACTATTCATTGTTCATAGAAGCAACGTATGAATTCTCTCAGATTGAAATACAAGGCAAATGAAATGAACCAGACAATTCTGAAGATAGAATACAAAACGGGGCCTAGAATTTATAAATTAAAGTGAATTATAGACTAAAATGAAGAATTATATACCATTGATTCACCAGGAAATGCCAGGGAACGATGGTATGTTATTTAGTAACCTGGAACCAGGCGAAGAATATTTTAATGTTTTAGGTCTCATTCAGGAGAAAACCCAAACCAGAAATGTCTTCTTCAATCACTGAAACATGGTAAGCACCAGTCCAGGGCTTGCAAGAACTGGTCCTGCTCTGAGCAGTTCCCAGCTTTAGGCAAGTCCAAAACTTGCATTTCTTATATCTTCTGTAAAAAGACAATATGTGTGCACTGCCAGCCTTCAAGGGTTTTGTGTGGCTAAACTAAGCATTTTTGGTAATAATCCTCTGAAGATTATAAAAAATAATGTTGCATTTATTGTTATTGTACAGCTTAGTGCTCTATTTAATAACCAGGTATTTTTTTTAAAGATTTTATTTATTCATTTGACAGAGAGAGAGACAGCCAGTGAGAGAGGGAACACAAGCAGGGGGAGTGGGGGAGGAAGAAGCAGGCTCCTAGTGGAGGAGCCCAATGTGGGGCTCGATCCCGGAACGCTGGGATCACGTCCTGAGCCGAAGGCAGACGCTTAACGACTGCGCCACCCAGGCGCCCCAATATTTTAAATAGCACTATGTTAACAATTTATCACAGAAACCTAGAAAAAGAAATCTTACAATTCAGAATGTCTGATATTTGAGGTTCCAATTTTCCCCACAATAATCGCAAAAATGATTTTGCAATAATCCCATGTCCACGGTCATAAGACTACCAAGAAATTCCTTAAAGTTGGTCATTCCAAGTTCCTTTTGAAGTATTTTTCTTCTGCTATGTATTTTATTATTATTATTATTACTACTACTACTACTATTACTATTATTATTTTCATTCTGTAGATTCCTTTAGAAAGAAGTCCAATTAGGCAAAGTTTGTCCTGACTTATGCCTACCGAATCATGACAAAAACTACTCACTTGTTAACGTTTTTAGTAAATTCTAATTTCCATTAAATTTTTAAATAATCTTTAAGACACTTCATTCAAGATGTAGTGAAAACTTCAATGACACTCACTTGTGGACCACATCTAGGCTCAGAATTGCCCGATTCCCGTCAGACTACATGACAGTTCCCACCTTTGGGCACATATCCTGTAGCTCGCTTTCCACTTTATTTCCAGGCCATACAGTTTATTCTTCAAATTGACTGTTGGATGTTGTTGTTCAGTCATCAGTTACTTCTCTGGGAAACCCAGTGAAGATCAACCCTATTTAAGAAATATCTAAATTTTTTAATAAAGGAAATAAAACATGTCCCTAACAATTTCTTGGAAACTCAATATCTGTTAATTCATGCCTCCGAATAATCCTAACAGTTTAACATTGGTTCACAGTTCAAAGTGAGAATTAGCCAGAATAATGAACTTATTACCCAACTCTCCTCACAAACTAGAGTCTGGGTTTTACAATAGGGACACTGAATGTCTCTGTCTGATCTCTCTTCATTGTGGTTCCTCAAGGCGTCCCCATATTTCAAACATGTCTGGCCTAATGAATTTTTTTCTTATTATGGCCACAATCTGTTGTGCTGTCAGATTCACACCCGCTTTGAGGGCTTTGTTGTTCTCTTTTTGGCTTCAGACCCTTGCAGTTTCTGGAGTGTTGACTGAGGGTACAAAATAACTGGTCTGGGCCGATCTGCCATCCTACCATGGTATAAACCAGATTACACATTCAAAACAACTTCTTTCTCCTTTTGATCACTGAAGCAATGGACGCCTAATATTGTGAAGTATATTTTTATTATCTTTAGGTCAACTTAAAACAAATGAGGACCATCTTGAGAACAGACCTCCCCAGAGCTTCCCAGGTCAAGGGCAACCAGGGCCTCATCATTTTGTTTTAGTATTGAGGTCATTGCTTGATGCCATGTTTTCATAATTTATCAAGAAGTTCATCAGCTGGGAAATAGCTTTGTAGGGGAAAATCTCCGTGGTCTGCTCAGCATCTGAAAATCTCAATAACCCTTCAAGGTAACATCATGGATATGACTTTATTACGAGAAAAGGGTAAACTGACTTCTGGGTGTCATAGAGTCACACATGCACAACAATTTAATCTCTCAGTTTCCAGATTTTGGTTTAAAAAGTCTATATCCGACATTCTGGAAAGGAGGAAAGGGTTGTATGCTATCCAACAGTTCCTCTTCTAAGGGGGCTGTGCACCTTCTGCGTGCTGATCAGGCTTGTTCTGCTGGAGTCTGACACTTGTCCTACCGAGCACACGGGGGACAAGCCTGGGGTACAAGTGAGCTTCTCCTTGTAGGCAGGGGACATTCCAGGACTGGGGAGGAGGAATAAAATGGAACCCCAAAGTTTCTCCTGCGAGAAGGAACACCTCTCATGTTCTGGGTGTGACTCTTTTTGGTTTCAACTTTGAGCAATCTTTCAACGAGTGAGAATCCTTCCCGGAAGTAGACTCCAAGATGCCCGCCGCCCCAAGAAAACAGGAGAAAAGCTCTGTGTGGAGACAACCACGGAGAGCCATCAATCTGAAAAGAAAATAATATAATTTTACGACCAGATTATTTAATTTCATGTTCATCTTTAAATCTATAGCCTTTCTATTGTCCCTTAGCATTTGTTTGAACTCCAAGTTAAGTGTTTAGCCTGGCCTCAGTGGTGCCAAAGTCTCAAAAAGCAAGCCTTACAAGTCCTGCCACTTTTGCCCTCAGAGAAAAAATCTCCCCATTAGCAATATTTAGAAAATATTTCAGTTTTGTTACTAACGGGGTTTAGTACGCAATGCTGCCACTTTTGATAAGGTCAAGGTGGGGAGAAATACCCATTAGGAACACATTACTTGGGGCGCGCCTGGGTGGCTCAGTTGGTTAAATGTCTCGTCATGATCTCAGGGTCCTGGGATCGAGCCCCATGTTGGGGGTGGAGCCTGCTTAAGATTCTCTCTCCCCCTGCCTTAAAAAAAAAAAAAAAAAAAAAAAACACACTACTTGGATTCAATTTAATTTCTCCAGATAAGAAATAGTTGTAAAGCTTCAGGGTTTGCAAGGAAGCTCCTTGAGCAGAAAGGAGGAAGGGCGGTGGGGCTTCGACCTGGTCTGTCCGGCAGCAGCTCTCGGGGGGCTTGGCAACAGGTGAAAGGCAAAAGAAAAAGTCCTGGTGTGGAGGATGCACCAAGCAGAGAAGCAGCTAGAGGTTTCCAAGCCTGACAGAGTCCGAGTTACAAACACACAGAAGCAACACAAGAGGCAAAGTTTCATTGCTGAGGCTGACCACAGCTCTGGAGTCAAGGTGAGTCTTCTAGAGAGTTAGATAACGTACTTTCACATCTCGTGCTACAGGGTACAAGGCGGCTCCTCTGGAGAAGCTGATTCTTCCTCATTCTGATAGTTTGAGCCTCTCTGTACACAAAGCATACGTTACTTTTGAGATTAAACACACACACACACACACACCAAAAAGAGGAAAAATGGAAGGCCGGCCGGCAGGAACAAGGAAGGGATGGAAGACGATGGGAAGGAGGAAGGAGGGAAGGATGGACTCTAGTATGCTCACCTCAGTTCTCCAATAAGGCAGGAGCTCGCCATACATTCTTCTTTGCATTGTCCCAGCGTCCCAGAGGCATTTCAGGGATGGTGTTCTCATGGGGCAGTGATGGCAGCCAGGTGGGCGGTTACCAAGAGCACTTGGAGAAGATGGAACGACGACCCCTCACTTTCAGGGAACGCCTAAGGATAGTGAAGGTTGGTGGTTGACCTGATGGCCACAGACTTGCATAATCTCTTCCCAGAAGGCACGACAGATATTTTGTTTTGACCTGAAAAGATGGCCTCACCATTCCCACCCACCTTTCTCTCCCCACCTGTTGCCAGAGGAAAATAATTTTTTCTAACTCAGCAAAGAAAAGATAAACACATTGCATTGCCATTTAATGTTTCTAAGGGAGAAATCCAAAAGCAAATAAAATGCACAAGGCAAATGCTTATATCTTGGTCCACAATGGAGTTGAAAGAGAAGTTGAGAATGTTCCATCTTCCTTGAACAATCCCCATACCCCTGCATTTGCATTCATTCATTCATTTTTCAATTTATTAAGTACCCACTATGTACCGGGCACGGTGCCTGATGCTGGAAATACCAAGATGAAAAGACGTGTCTCTCCTCGCCAGGAGCTATATGCACTTACAGACACTGGAATGTTTATGTTTGCTGATGTGGGTTACGGTACGAAATGGGGACACACAAGGAAAAGAAGTGTCTAAGTCTGCCTGAGAATTCAGGAAGATTCTCTACACTGAGACTCACTCTCCATCCCATCACTTTTGAGTAGAAATTTCTTTCTTCAGCTCAGACCCCACCTCTGTTGCAGTCACTTCTCACTCATTATGTACATTTGGCCACTATTAAAAAGAAGCTATCTTGAAAGCAGAGAGTCTCAGAACAAAAAAATATTTCATCTCTGCTTTCTTTCCGTAGCTCTTCCTCTCCTTGCCTACTCCACCCAAGGGCCCTCCAGTAAAACAACCGTGAGCAGTCTCCATTCCACACACAAAAAGGAAGCGAAAACCAGGTATCAACTGTGTGTCCCCAGGTACCTAGTGTTTTTGATTCATTCAAACTTGAATTTCAAGGAGGTGACCCACCAGCCCAATTTTCTCAGGACTGAAGGGTTTGCCAGGACTCCAGACTTTCCGTGCTAAAACCAGAAAAGCTCGCAGGTGCACTAGGACTACGGGCCACCTTAAATCAGTGGGGCAATGGTGAGTTCTCGCCATCTTGAGGCTCACGCCATCTTTCTGTAAGGAAGCTTGCCTGAGTTCATGATTTCAAAAGCAATCATCTCAAAACACTGCTTTATCAGATCAGGTTCTTGGCAACAAGAGGACAAAATAGCAATCTGGTCTGCACTCCCTTGACCCCCTTCTACCATTTTAAATTATAGCCAAAGTAAAAAACTAGATAAATAAAACCACTCCAAGCTAGGTTCTAATCAGATCTGATTGAACCTCTCAAAAGACAATAATTAAAACAAAGAAACAGAGGAACTTGCGGGCTGGGAATTAAAAAGTAACCATTCCTATTATTACCTGCACAGGCTTCACCAAACAAGGTCCTGGGGACGTCCAGCAAATGGCTTAACATTGGACCAGTGACCACCTTTTTTATGCTAAGTCCTTTGGGATTGTCTACTGTTTTTGATTAAATATGAAATTATTGCTGAAGACCTTATTGTTTGCATCTTCAAAGTCAACCATTAGAACCTACTGATTGCCAGTGTGGAAGTAAAAAGTCCCTTTGACTAGAAGAGAAAGACCTCTATGCTCAAAATGGCACAGCTCCAGATATGGGATGTGACTCTTGTCTCATCCATCGGCCACTCTTGTTGAAACAAGACCGTATCATCCAGGGAGCCTCTCCCAGGAAGGAAGTGTGGGGGTCCCCTATTTCTCTTAGGTATTTAAGGAAGTCCAGGTACAGAGCTGTCCTCAGCAATTCTCCAGAATATTCTGTCACTTCAGATTCTCTGTGAAGCCCCAAAGGAGAGAAGGAAGTTAAGTGAGCAAAGGGGTCGGGGAGAAAGCTCCAAATCCCCCGTGCTAACAGGGTGTAGCTCGTTACATAGGGCACCGCCCGTTCCCCTTCGGTTTCCCAGGGCTGGGTGGTTTTTGGCAACTGCAATTCAGGGCAACTGCAAATACTAAACCTTGCCATGAGGAACATGGAAAATGCTGAACTTCAGAAGAGCCCTAAATGGGGATCTTCTCAGCATGAAGGAAAAAACAGAAGACGACGTAGGTCTTAGTAAGGTCTGTGTGCTCTTTGTAGTTATCACAAGAAAACCGACTAGGGTGGAAAACGAAGCTGAGGGAGGGAGAGAGGGATCAGAGATTGAACGCAGCCCTTCCCTCCCCAACCGGCAGTACCTACATTCTGAATGCTCCCTCTGGAAACACCTAAGAGCCCATTATAGAAAACTATACTTGCATTGTTGAATAACAGGGAAAGGTCATGGCTTGGTGGTCTTGGTTTCTTATACCTGCCGATTCTTCTGTTCCCCCAAAACGATAGCCACTGGCAGGCATGTAGTATCAATGAACGCCCCCCTCCCAGGCTGCTGCCCCATGGGGAGGGGGCACTGGCCCAGGGAGAAGCCTCTGCCTGGTACAGGGGCTAATTAGGACACATGGTCCTCAACGCTTCTGTGGTGTGGGTTGGCCTGCGGACGGATTTTCCATTCGATCTTTAATTTTTTTCTCTTCACATTTTCCACACTGCACTAAAATTACTCTCCAGAAAAGCATTTATCTTTCCCGTTGCCACTTCACAGCCTGTCCCCATTAGAGGATTTTCAGGAAGGGTACCTGTAAAAACATCCAGACTTTTACAAGTGGAACATCACAAGAAAATCCTATTTTCTTTTCTCCTCCTACCCCTTGCCTGCTACCCACTCAACTCGTAAACTCAGTAAAAGGATTTCTCATCAGTTTCCTTATTTTTCTCCTCTACTTTTTTTTCTTGTTTGGGGGAAATTTATTTCAAGAAAAATTTTTATTTCCAGGACCTGTAGCTGACTTCCAAAAACAGACAAGAAAACTCACAGCGAGATGCCTCATTCTGTCTTGTGTTACAATAAAAACATGTGCGTGTTCGTGTG
Source organism: Ursus arctos (assembly GCF_023065955.2). Classification (NCBI taxonomy): domain Eukaryota; kingdom Metazoa; phylum Chordata; class Mammalia; order Carnivora; family Ursidae; genus Ursus; species Ursus arctos. Next base: position 9,528,820 of record NW_026622986.1, read on the forward strand.
TGTGCGTGTGTGGGTGTGGGTGTGTATGCGCATAAAAGCTATTTCCCACCAAGTTATTTTTTAACTTTTTTTTATTATAAAAAAATAATAAATTCATGATGGAATATTTAGCGATATCAAAATAGAAAAAAAGCAATATTCACCAAGCTAAAAGCCAAAGGCCACCAATACTACTATTTTAGCATATTTTTCCATTATCGGACTGCCTGCAGTTATTGTTTTTATACGCTGTTTTAGAGTTCTGTAGAGGTTCGTCAGCTCACTTCAAATGTCCCCCCCACCCCCCCGCCGAGAAAACCTTCCTAAGCCTTTTGTGGCCCCAGAGTTGGCTCTTCCCTTGATCACACCTATCACCAAATGGCAAATATTCTCTGTGTACACATTTGTGTCACTCACTAGACTGAGAGCTCCTGTTCAGCAAGGACTTTCTTTCACTCGTCTTCGTTACTTTAGGATCCAGAGCCTCGTAATAAATTCAACAATCAAAGCAAATATTTATCTGCACAGTCTCTGTGCCAGGGCCAGTTACTGGGGACTGAGTTCGCATCAGTGAGCCGAGCGGACATGAGGGGAGCCGGCCACAGGTTGCGTGTGCTGGAGAAGGGCTGGGACAAGGGGAGAGAAGGAGGGCTTGAGGAAAGGCAAGGGCCAGACCCGGCATGAGCGGTACAGTGGGAGCCATAGCAGGTTTTATTCCGGCATCACACTTGTCCTGGATGCCGTGCAGCAATAGATTAGAGCTGCCTCCCCCAAGTGGAAGTGGGGGCCACTTGTGAAGCTGAGGGGGGCTCGGGCTGGAGTGAGAGCTAAGCGAACAGACTCAGATATGTTTTGGAGCTGGACGAGGCAGGAATTTCTGACCAACTGACTCCGAAGGCAGGTGAAGAGTCCAGCAGGTCTTCTGGAATTCTGGATGGAGCAACTGGGTGGATGAAGGTGTGACTGATTGAGATGGGGAGGACAAAGCAGCCATCGACCGAAGCGGCAGGAATCAGGCGTGCATTCTGGGATATATTAAATTTGAGATGCTTGTCAAATGGGAGCGTGGAGTAGGCAGTTAGATGCACACGTCTGGAGTTCAGAGAAGCAGTCTGAGTTGAGGCTATAAATTCAGGAATCACCAGCAAATAAATGTCATTTAAAGCTATGGGTCAAGTTGAGACCACCCACCAAGAGGATGGCAAGAGAAGAAGTGACGTGGGCACAGGGTTTAGGTGGGTTGGGGGAGGGGGAGGAGCTAGAAGGAAGTCCAGGCAAGGTGGTGACTGCTGCAGGGGGTGCAGCCTGATGAGGCAGAAAACTGAGCCCAGACTGTGCAAAGTGGAGGTCACTGCTTACCTCGCATGGGGCTGGGGGGCGGGAGGGCGGGGAGCCTGGCCCGCGAGAATTTTAGGCATAAAAGGCAGAGAAATGGAATGGCAGCTGGAGATCCTCTAAAGAACCAAGGAAAACGTTAAGAATGTTTGCATGCTGATGGGAGTTATCCAGTAGAAAGAGAGGGAATGACAAGGTTGGAGATGGACGGGAAAGTAAACGCAGGAGGCCTTGAGAAGGTGAGGGGACAGGGAGCGACACTTTGACAATCGTAACTGGACGAAGGAAGGAAGAGACAAGGTGGCTGGACTGTGGATCTGGTAGGAAGTTGAGAGTTCCCACTCCTCAGAGAAGCACGAGGTGAGGCCATCAGCTGAGGGTGAAGAGAAGATAGGGCAAGCGTGTTCAGGAAGAACAAGGGAGCAACCTAGCCCAGCCTCGGGCATGCGGGAAAGCTGAGCTCCATAGGGAAGGAGGAGTGGAGTTTGCTAAGTAGAGCAAGACAGAGAAAGATGCGTATACGCCTGTCTGAGACAAGTCAGGGCACGGGAGGACTGGGGGCTGAGAGCATTTAGGATGGCCTCCATGTGCCTTGGGATGGGAGTGAGGTGCGTGGCTGGAGAAGTAAGTAAGGGCTTTGTATGCCATGGTAAGGAATTTTGGTTTTACCCTGAAGGCAATGAGGGAGATTCTGTAGGGTGTTGAGCAGGGAAGGGACATAATCAGACTGGAGTCCTAGAGAAGATTCTGGGTGGGCATGGCAGTGACTTGCTGGAGGGAAGACACTAAGCCAGAGGCCAACGTGATCAACATGGCCGGTGACTGAAAGTCTAGAGAAGCTCAGCAAATTCTCGAAGGTCCCAAAGCCCGGTAAAAGAGAGGGATCCAAGACAACGGATCTCTGTGACTGGGGGCTCTCAGCGCTCTCCCTCATTTTGCATTCTCCATGGCAAGGAGCATGTTTCTCATTTGAGAGCCATACCCTTTAACATTCTCCCCTACAGCGAAAGTAACTGACTCCATGGATTCTCAGCACATGTGTTCTTGCCCAAGAACTCCCCAGCTGCCCAGCTGGAAAGGCCTCCAGACCTCAGTGGCTCCTGGCCTGCCTGCACCCACTCCTTCAGAAAGCATTTATTCAGTGCCAACCTATGCACTATCTTCCAATGGAAAGAATGCCTTTACGGGGGATGAATGGATCATTTTCCTTGACTTATCCACTAAATTGGGTGAATCAGAGGATTATTCTATAATTTTCATAGAATAATTTTCATCCCATGGCCTCCAAACCCAGTATTGCTCATGCAAACAGCACACCCAAGAAGGAATACCACACCCTGTGTGCCTTGCTCCCATCTAACGTTAGGTTAGTGAGGTCATGAAAACAGCAAAGCTTCCCAGATCTTCTCTCCTCAGTCTTTGAGACTTTCATTGGAAAATGATCATTTTGGTCTCTCTTTCTCCTCCTATGTTCTCATTTCTCCTTCCTACTTCCCTTCTGAGGTTGGGTAGGGAAGGGTCAAAGGGAATCGGAATTGAGAAGGCAGAGATTCAAAGAAGTGACAAGAAATAAGGGGGTACAGAAAGATGGAAGCCTGGAATAAGGGGAATTTATCCCATTATGTCAGCTCAGGCAGCATGTATAACTTAGGAAAAATACTTTCATAGACGATAGTTTCTGAAATTAAAATCATCATGCTAACTGAAAATAATTGAAAAAAATTAAAATCAGCTTAAAATAGGGGTGTCAGGCTGGCACAGTGGGTAGAGCATGTGACTCTTGATCTTGGGGTGGTAAGTTCAAGCCCCATGCTGGGTATAGAGATTACTTTAAAAATTGGCTTAAAATAAATGAAAAGATTGATTTTTGAAAATTACAATATTTTTCTGAAGGGGAGACCTTATCAAAACAAAAATCACAGCAATGATGGTTCAAGGATGGTGGGAGGAGTCTCTAGGGAATCCCAAGGGGGGAAGCCAAGCGGAAAGGTAAAGAAGAAGAGGGAGAAGCCACAACCCAAGATCACATGTCAGAGAGCACAGAGCAAGCCAACCTGGAGGGCCAGGGCAGGAGAGAAGCCAGGGCCTATGAGCAGGGCCACGACAGAGCGGCCAAGAGCAAGGTGAGGCTGAGACCAGAGTAGGGCTACTGCCCTGAGGGCCGGATCGGGGAAGCTGGAGTGATTTCCTGTAGACAGTCTTGTAGGGATGGGAAGCCATGGCCAAGCTTCACCGACTTTACCCCATGTCTAAAATGGGTGAAATCCTTCCTATAAGACATCAATAAGTGTTTTGTTACTTCTTTACCAGAAAAGTGTCTTGTGAATAACCACGGAAAAAGACACTATGTTTACCACTACTTACCAAACACAGAAAAATCAGACCAGTGTCTCAAATATTCTATTTAAATTTCTCACCTGCCATTTATTCTGTTTCTGTGCTTTCTATATATTTAGAGTTGAGATGCTCCCTCTTCTGTTTGAAATAGTGCTGATCATTTTCCCATCTGCTCATCTCTTGATGAACACTGTTCAGCTCTTTCCACTGTCCAAGTCATTTCGAACGTATCTGCTCACTCCACTTGAGCAGATGCCCCCCACCCTCGCCCCATTATTCTGTTATTGTATCCTGTACAAGTGTTTCATCCACCTTGAGAAAACTATCAGCATTGCGGAACACAAGACCACCGCTCAAAGTGGCATAAACAAGAAGGCAATGTCTTAGCTGGTAGAGCATGCTGTCCCATTGCAACGCATCTCCAAAATTCCTTCATTCAAAGGCATGGCAGCCTCAAGGACACAGCTCCTTCCATCTTCCTGCTTTACTCTCCATCATATGTTTGTTTCCCTCAACCTAGCTCCCTCATTCTTCAAGATGGCGACCACAGAGGTCCTGAGGTCACCTGCAGACACAACAACTTCCAATACAAAAAGAACTGGGTCTTCCTCTGTGTCTCTTTTTAACAACCACTACCAAAAGGCCCTTCTATCAGTCAAGGTTGGGGCAGAGAAGAGCTGCAGCACTCACAGAATTTAACTGAAGTGTACTTGATGGAGGAACCATGTATAGACCATGAGCAGAGTTCAGGGGACAGACCGACAAGAGATGGTGAGGTGCCAAGGATTAGTAATGTCAGGAAGCTCTTACTACTTCAGGTCCTGAAGGGACAAGAACTGAAGTTCCTACTCCTGTAATGAGAGCTGTCTCGGAGGTAGGGAGGTGGCCCGACAGAGCCTATGCCTCAGCGGGAAGGAGCTGCTGGCAAGACTGCAGCCAGGAAAAGGGGTGTCATAAAAATTTTTAGTTCCCGGCAGCGCCTCTGTTAGCCAAACCCAGTGCAAAAGAAAGGACAAGCGAGCCTTCTTGAAATCTTTAGAGGCCTCCTGGGGCACTCAGAAAGGCAAACAAAGACAGAAAATTATTCTGGAAGGAGAAAAACAAGGGGAACGTGACCAGCATATCCCCTAGCTGACTTCCCCTGCACGTCGTTGTCCGGAAGGATCGCGTCCTAGCCTTAAACCAATCACTGTCAAGGATGCTGATTTAGAGCCTTAGACTAATCAAGATTGAACTTTAACTCACATGGGAGAGGGGTAGACCCGCAAACACAATTAGAGTTTTGTCAGCAAGGAAGGAAGGAAGGAAGGAATAATATCTGCCACAGTAAACATCTATTCTTACCTGACTGTTTAAGAAAAGGAAAAGGAAAACCTTAAGCATATGTTCAAAACAACTTTTGAAAATGTATTGGTCTGTGAAAACTAAAAGTTTTGGAACAACTTTTATATATTTGTAAAAACAAAAGGCTATTTAGTCTCATTAGGATTTGGGGATTGAGATTTAGAAGAGGTCTGGAGCCTAAAGGCTGCAAAACACACATCCACTTTGTAATTTTAAGTGGGAAGGAGGCAGATCACCAATTAAAAGAGTCCTCTATGGAATGTTCTCCAGCATTTTGTCTACTAGAGTTTTAAGTGTTTCACAGAGTGGTGGCTCTCAGGAAGACAGAACCATTTCCTCCCCTGCTCTGCAGTAGGTCACAACACACAAATCCAATTTAATCCTTGCCCAATGCAACAATTATTACAATAGACAAAAAGGCAAGGAGAACAGTTTAGCACTTAGGCTAAAAGGCACTCTGATTGTGACTTCTTTACTGAAAGAAGAAACCAGGAAAGGAACCGTGCATTACAGGGACACAGAAGCCAGCTTTAGAACCATCATCGCCTCACCGTCTTATGAATAACTGAGCATTTCATCTGATTGCAGTTGACAGAACACTTGAAACTTCTGCCTTCTGTTCCCGAGATGCAGACGCTATGGCCGTGAGTAAACACTGGGATCTAGATTTTTCTCATCACTCTTTAACTTGAAGCTGACTTTCAGACAGTTCTGGTGTGCAGGATGACAGTATTACATGGAACGGAAGTCAGGAATTAAAATTTAGAAATAAATACCTACTGAACTGTGACAATGTCTTAGTCCAGCCAAGCTGTCGTAACAAAAATACCATAGACGGGGAGGCTTATAAACAACCTAAATTTATTTCTTAGAGTTCTGGAGCCTGAGAAGTCTGAAATCAAGGTGCTGGAGGATGTGGTGTCTGGGGAGGACTTACTTCCTGCTTCACAGAGGACCCGCCTCTCGCTGCGTCACCACAGGGCGGAAGGGATGCAAGTGTTCTCTGGGGTCTCCTCCCTAGGGGCGCTAATCCCCTTCACGAAGGCTCCGCCCTCATGCCCTACTCACCCCCTCAAGGCCCCGCCCACACTACCATCACACTGCGGATTAGAATTCAACCTGAACTTTGGGCAGACACGAACAGTCTACTAGCAAGAACTAGGAACAAAAAGGCAACAAAGGACACCCGAGGTCTGGCTGAGTGGACCACGAGTAAACCAGGACATACGAACACACCGGTATAGACCCAAGTTTTAGAAGCTTCCATGTGCGTGTGTTCTAACTACAGAGGAGGCAGGAGCTAACACCTCAGAACAGGAGACGTTTTCGTGCTCTGGTTACTTACAGTATAGTTGCTTGTTAACTAAAATAGAGCCCTCAGTTCTGACAGCAAACAACTCGATAATCTTCATAAACAAGACAAATTACTCCCTCAATCTACAAGTAAAAGATGATGGTCTTCTTTCCTTTTTTTTTTTTTTTTTTTAAGATTTTATTTATTTATTTATTTATTTACTTATTTAGAGAGAGAGAGCGGGGGGAGGGCAGAGAGAGGGAGAGAGAAGCTCAGGCAGACTCCCCACTGAGCGCAGAGCCCAATGCTGGGCTTAATCCTATGACCCTGAGATCGTGACCGGAGCCAAAATCAGGAGTCAGATGCTTAATTGACTGAGCCCCCAGGTGTTCCAAAACATGGTGCTTTTCAAGCAATTTCTCAATTATTCACACACACACCCATGATGATAAGGAAGGCAGGGTAGTTTGGCTGTAGTTACACACAACACGAAATGGGTGATTTTGCCAGTGGCGTCTCTCAAGTACAGGCATTATGCTCCGGCCAAGTTCATGTGTCATTACACTTGTACAAACAAGCTGAAGAACAAGGAAGCATTAAGATAATGACTAAAGAAGAAGAAATAATTTGGAGGCAGTTAGAATAGACCTTTAGGAGAAAATGGGTTCTAAGAAACACTGGAAGAGATATTGATAAACGAAGGAGTTCTGGAAAACAATCTGGAAATATTCCACATCAGAAGAAAAGGCAGGGGATGTTGAGGATGTTGGCTTGGCTGGAAGATATGATCTGAAAAATACTCATTAATACAGAAACAGGGAAGAGACGATATGTAAAGATGCAATACATCTCAAAGGCCATGTGCTATCATCTGAATGTTTGTGCCCAGCCCCCCAAATTCATATATTGAAAACTTATGTCCACTGTGATGGTACCAGGAGGTGGGACCTTTGGGAGGTAGTCAGGTCATGAAAAGAGAGCTTATGAATGAGATCAGGGCTCTTATAAAACTCCAGGGAGCTCCCTAGCCCATCTGCCATTTAAGGACACAATAAGAGGTCTGTGGCCCAGAAGGGAGCCCTCATCTGACTGTGCTGGCGCTCTGATCTTGGACTTCCAGCCTTCGGATTGGTGAGCAATCCATTTCTGTTGTTCACAAGCTACCCAGTCTGTGCTATTTCCCTAGAGCAGCCCAGACGGACTAAGACACCATGGCTTGAAGCCATAAGGGAAGAAGAAATTGGATGATGGCAAGGCAATGAAATGCTCCGAAGTAAACGATAATGTTTTTGTATAAAAGTTATTTTGGAAAACTGATTTCATCCAGCAAAGTATCTGAATGAAGAAACACAAAACAGAGCTGCCCACCTCCACTCTTGTCACACGCATTGTAAGGAGCCTAAGAGACTGACTATTGTCAAGGATCTCAGAGCAGAATGGCGGCCACTTTTAATGCTATCGTCTGAACCCTACTGAGTGTTGACGATCATGGCACCACAATAGTACCAGGAAATCAGAAAGACAAGAGAGGATGAAATGGAAGGCAAAGAGTTTATCCACTACCATCTTTAATTTGGGGTGACTAGCAAGCCTTCCAGAAGAAGCGGCTCGACTATAGAAGGTGTTGAATCGGGGCGCCTGGGTAGCGCAGTCGTTAAAAAGCGTCTGCCTTCGGCTCAGGGCGTGATCCCGGCGTGCCGGGATCGAGTCCCACATCGGGCTCCTCTGCTGGGAGCCTGCTTCTTCCTCTCTCACTCCCCTGCTGTGTTCCCTCTCTCGCTGGCTGTCTCTCTGTCACATAAATAAATAAAATCTTTAAAAAAAAAAAAAGAAGGTGTTGAATCGAAATGTGAGACCAGTTGGGTGTGTTGCCCCTGAATTTAGCTGCTTCAGAAATATAAAAAGCAAATTCAATAATAAGAGAGAAAAGTCTGTGTGCAATTCACAGAACACTAACCCAACCCTGGGTAAAAGAAGTGGGGTAGATGCTTACACTTAAAACACAAATTTTGCATCTGTAATTAACTTAGATTTACCTTCAATTTAGTTTTCCTGTTCAACTTCCAGAATATTTTAACTGTAAAAGCCCTGAATTTAAAGAAGAAAAAAAAAACTGTAATAAGAAAATCTGGTACTACTTTGTGAATCAACTTTTTAAATGGGCATAAACATTTCCATGTGTTAGCATGCCTCTACTAGCCACTTACGGCCTCTTACTTCTTTTATCTGTGGCTAAACTGACTATCACCAGCTGACCGGAGCATTGTGTCAGTGGGTCTCAGGGAAAGCGGGCAGTGAGGTTGAGTCAGAAGAGCAATAAGTTTAGAGGATGGGGGAGTGATGTTTGGGAAAAACACTGAGGGGAGAATGAAGATGGCCGGTGGTTCAGACCATGGTTCAGATCTGACACCTGTAAAAGGGGAGGGGGGAGGAAACCAGATGGAGCAGGGAGAGCCTCAGATCATGGTGGGTCTGACGAAGATCTGGCCAACCTGATAGGGAGCGCTGGAGGAGAGGTTACCTATTGGAGGGGTGCCTGGGTGGCTCAGTCAGTTAAGTATCCCCCTCTTGATTTCATCTCGGATCATGATCTCAGGGTTGTGAGATCGAGCCCCACATCCGGTTCTGTGCTGGGCATGGAGACTGCTTGAGATTCTCTCCCTCCTCTCCCTCTGCCCTCCCTCCCCCCCCCCCATGTTCTCTCTCTCTCTCTTAAAAAAAAAAAATCACCGATTGAGATCACTGGACGGCCATGACCATTGTGTACAGTCAGTGGCTGAGAGCTGCCTGGGCAATGTATGGTCTTGGCCCGGAAGTGGAGGCAGGTCCTAAAGATGTTGCAGCTGGGGGTTCTCACTGACGCCCCCCTGCTGCCCGGGGCATTCTTCCTTGAAGATCTGAACAGCACACCCCGATGCCTGCCACGGTCCATCCCTCTGCCTCGTGGATTTACTTCTCCATACACGTTTTTGGAACAGCTCCTCCAAAAATCCCCTGGGGCTCTCTTTCTGAGGGAAACCTAAGAGAGGGAGTTATTGGTACAAACTATAGCTGGTCCCAGGACCGCCCCCGGCACCCCACTTCTCTCCCCTTCGTTATCCGTTTGAATTCCCCCTCATCCTGAGCTATTCCCTCCACTGATCTTGGCGGCTTCGCTGGTGGTGAGACCCAAACTCTCATTTCCCGAGGGGTCCTGGGTAGCGAGAGGATTCTCAGGCTGGGGTGACTGCACCTGTCTGTTCATGGGCTAAGAAATACAAAGAGGCACTTGAGTTATTCACCTGAGTTCTACACACATTCCTCTCTCCCTCCACTGGGTATCAGCAACCCCACTCTTTCCTCTGATCGGGCTCAATTATCCCCGCCAGGATGGGGACTCCTTTTCCTGCCCAAGCAGAAACCATAGCTTGCAGTTCAATAAGAACATTGTTGTGTCCCCTAGCAAGGAACCTGACCCTGAGGGGTTCTGGGGTAAGAAACGCAAAGTATCCCACTGGGTCATTCAGAAGCACAGCAAGTAGGGTCACTCTTGCCACCACCCCTTGGTACTGGATCCCATGTATTCTTCCTACTGGGGACACAATGCCGGAAAGAGGTCTCTCAATCAGTAGGTCTCTACATGGCTGCAAGGAAGGCACACCACTCGCCCAGAGCGTGGCCTCCACGCTGGAGCCCCGGTCAGCAGCTTCTGGACAGTGTGGCATGTCATAAGACCGGTGGATCCCTCACTCTGGACCCCCTCTGTACCTCCTTTGCTGTGAAGGTGTTCCCTGATGGATGTTACGTCGTGTGGGATTTTGTGCTCGCAGATCGACCATCTCAGAAGCCACCAGATAGTGATGCTAGCTAAAACTTTATGAACAAGAAAAGCAGCCTCATACACCTGAAACATGGGTCTAGTCTTGTGATAACAGATCATTAGCCCTTCCAGGAAAGAAGGAGGCTAACGTAGTCAACTTGTCACCAAGCGGCTGGTTGGTCTTCTCAAGGACTTGCGCCATACTAGGGCCTGGGCCTCAGTGTCTGTTGCTGGAAGAGGCGGCAATAGTCAGATCAGTCTTGGGGAATGGGAACCCACCATGGTGGGCCTACGCATCTTCCATTTCTGCCACGGTGGCCGATTACAAAAGCAGGCTAATAGCAACTGGCCATGTCACTTTGTCTACTTGGTTCAGTGTCCCTTCCATGGTGAATGCTTTCTGGCAGCTGTGAACGTGTGATACAAAACTGTTCAGATTTCATGCCTACTTCCCCATGTCCACCCATATGCCTTTACCTCCAAGATTTCTTTGCCTCTGGTTTTCTAGTCTTTGACTTTCTAGGCCTTTGCTCAGAGTTCCACCGCAGAACACTTCTTCCACACAAAGCAGCCAACCCATCTAGAAAGCAAGCTTGGATTTCTTCCTCTTCCTTCAGCTGGTTGTACGGGCCCTGGGTTAGTCAGATTTCTCCAGAAAAACAGAACCAACAGGAATATATGTAGGAAGAGAACATATATATATATATATATATATATAGCTTTATATAGAGAGAGATGTAGTTTGAGATAGATAGATGTATGTGCATATATATGCATATATGAGAGAGAGAGAGAGAATATGTGTCTGACCACTGAACCATTAAAAACCTTACTGACAAAAAATAAAAATAAAAAAATAAAAGCAAATAAAAAATAAAAACTGTACAGACATGGCAGGGCCTTACATCTTCAAAAGTTTCTCTCTCAACCTCTGGAATACATTTCCAGCCACCTCCTGTTTATTCGGCCTAGCCAGCTTGCTAGTTTTGATGTCATGGGTTAATATGTTGTTTTCAGGGGCGCCTGGGTGGCGCAGTCGTTAAGCGTCTGCCTTCAGCTCAGGGCGTGATCCCGGCGTACCGGGATCGAGCCCCACATCAGGCTCCTCTGCTGGGAGCCTGCTTCTTCCTCTCCCACTCCCCCTGCTGTGTTCCCTCTCTCGTTGGCTGTCTCTCTGTCACATAAATAAATAAAATCTTTAAAAAAAAAATATGTTGTTTTCAAGGGTAACTACATGGACCAGATCTCAGACTATATTATGACAAGGTGTGTGGGACAGTTAACCTAGCCTGAGAGCAAATCAGTCACTGTATATTGTCAGCTGTTCCATATGATTATTACCTGTTTCTTATCCTCCTTCTTGATTGGGATAGAAAAGAAAGCATTTGCCTGGGGCGCCTGGGTGGCTCAGTCATTAAGCATCTGCCTTCGGCTCAGGGCGTGATGCCGGAGTCCTGGGATCGAGCCCCACCTCGGGCTCCTCTGCTGGAAGCCTGCTTCTTCCTCTCCCACTCCCCCTGCTTGTGTTCCCTCTATCGCTGGCTGGCTCTCTCTCTCTTTCTCTCACATAAACAAATGAAATCTTTAAAAAAAAAAAGAAAAGAAAAGAAAAGAAGGCATTTGCCAAATCCATGGCTGCACTCAAGGTCCCTGAAGTCACATGTGGGAGCAGAAACATCCCCTCAGAAACGCAGCTGTGATCACTACGACTTGGTTAAACACTTGGCAGTTTACAATCATTTTTCAGGATCGAGCCAGTTCCCGCGGTGGTCAAGCGGGTGGAGCTATAATAATAGCTCCACCCCTACGTCATGATGTCACATAATGTTACATAATGTCACTGAGATCCTGACAGGTGACATTAATCCCCACGATCCTTACACTCGTGTGTGAATAGAAAATGTGAGGTTCAGAAAGGCCAACAGATCAAAAGACGACTACCATTGAAAAAATGGTTTCTAGGGGCGCCTGGGTGGTACAGCGGTTGAGCGTCTGCCTTCGGCTCAGGGCGTGATCCCGGCGTTATGGGATCGAGCCCCACATCAGGCTCTTCCACTATGAGCCTGCTTCTTCCTCTCCCACTCCCCCTGCTTGTGTTCCCTCTCTCGCTGGCTGTCTCTATCTCTGTCGAATAAATAAATAAAATCTTTAAAAAAAAAAAAAATGGTTTCTAACTCAGTTCCTATGAGAAATGGGCACAAGTCGCCACAGGGGGCCACACGGAGAAGCCCCTGGGTTAGTCAGGAGGCAGAGGGAGAGGGGAAAATTGTGGACAAGGGCCTTTATTTTAGTTTCCACGAGAAGGAATGGGGGAGGCAGGGAAAGTAGGCTCAGGATTGGCTAGTTTGAATAATTTCAGTGAGCTCTGGGGTCTAAGGGCTGTCCCTAGTGGTACAGTCCCTGGCTCTGGGATCATTGTGACAGGAGGATGGTGGCCTGGAATATGACTTGATAAAGGAGATGGCTGGGTGGTGGGTTGCGGATTGGTTTCTTTGCACTTGAAAAGCACTCTCGTAGACAAGGTGTTTACTGTCTCTAGAAATTGGCTAGCCCTGGGAGGAGAGGGACAGTCCCTCCAGGCTCCAAGACGTCAAAGTATCAGAACACAGGAAATAAAAGACATGCTTAGCAGAACCTCAGGATGCAATATTGTTTTATTTTTACTATTTTGGCCAAAAGAAACACTTTCAACAGCTTCAACTTGACCTTTCCCACTATGACCAAAGTTTAGCCAAAGACCCAGTGGCAGGATGACTCAAACTGCCAAGTATATCAAGACCAAGTATATATTCAGAGCCTGGACAAATGACCACGGGGCAGGAGGCCATAAGCCACTGTAAGCTGGGCTTTGGCCAGAACTCCATTTATTACTTGGGTCGCCTCTGCCGTCTTTCTAACAAGGGGGTTATGATGACACTTAACACATCCGAAGCATCAGTGCCTGCTCAGAACCTGTGTCTAATAATCCTCAAAATATTTAGGAATTTTCCTCCAAAGCAGAACCATCTGAATAAATGGTCTTTGGGGAACTAGGATCATCCCATGACGGACCTTCTGTGGTGTTGCTGGGTCCTTCCTCCTAAGAACCCAGCTACCTTTTCAATTGGCGGGCTCCAGGTCTACCTAGAGATCCAAAACTAGACGAGGAATTGCACGTGTTTGACCGAGCAACCCTCAGTCTCTCGGGTATCCATTCTCGCTTTCTTTTGATTTATATATATTAAGAAGTATCCTCACTAGATTCCCATCTGTTTCACCCCATCATCACTGCTAGCCATGGGCTCAGCTCAGTGACAGCCCATCCCCCCACCACGCAGGAAGGAACCACCACCAAATTTCCCAACAGCCTGGCCATCACACCCATCATAATCCTCCAGTGGACCTTCTGGTTTACATAATCTCTCCTCTCCAGTGTATCTACTTCCCTGAGCCTTTTAACCCTTTTCTACACTCTCTGCCATGACGTTTTAGACTTTCTAACTCTGCTCAGCATGGGCCTGTCTCCAGTCTTTCAGGAACCAGCCAAACGGCAAGTCTGCACTGTCCCCTGGAGCTTTGCCAGGGTGTTAAGTCCCATATCCTAAGAAAGGGCTCCAAAATCCATAAACTCTCTCCTATCCAGTTTTATGTCCCAGCTCCCTTGATCAAACATCCTCAAAATCCAACCCCAATTCCTGACAAAGGATTTTGGCTAATTTTTGCAGTCAAGGGGGAAGGGGTATATTCTCTCTCTAACTTACCAGGAGGTGGGGAAACTAAGGAGGCCCTTTTTGCCTTGTGGGGACAGAGCTCTGTGGTGTCATCCCTCACTGGGGGAGTCCTAGCTTGTAATAGGAAAGGGTGAACCATCTCTGCAGACTCAAAGGGTTTAGAGGGGTCTGGGGAGCCAAAATATTTGGAGGCATGCGCCCTGATGTCCCCATCCCTGGTGTAAGGGTCCCACATGTGCCCAGGCAGACCCCGACCTTGGCACAATGGTTCAATTGTCTTTAAACCTAGGCAAGTCCATTAAGTCCTGGGTTTGGTCTCCTTTTTCTACCCTGACTCCAGGAACAGGCTTCTCAAGAGGCCTCTGGCCTTCACACTTGCTTTTCAATTATTCCCTAACTGTCTACAGCTTCTCCTTAGCCCACTGTAGGGCCTCAATGCAACTTAGCAACAGCCAGCCGATTCCATAGTCCTTGTACACCTTACCTCTCCGACTTCTCAAATGCCTGCGTCCTTTCTCCAGCCAAGGCTGCCCCCTCTGCTGGAATATTCTCCCAAGTGATCATCATGAAAGTTTTAGTGATTGAGTCACCACCTCGTGCCAGAGATCACCATACTCCAGGTATCACTGGGAGGGAGTCCTCATTGCCAGCCGAGTGAGTGACCCCGTCCCGAACACCATCCTGCCAGCCGTCTCCTCTGGTTCGTGCCTTATACCAGCTGTATCAGGTTGGGTCCGTCAGAAAGCAGACACTAGGAAGTGAGGAGTACGAGAGGCTTGTTTGTGCAGCACCTGTGAAAAATAGGGCGTGTGATCAGACTCCGGCAGCAGGAGCCCCCAGATCAGGATGCGGGTCTGACACCTGTGACGGGAAAGAGGAGCGGAACTGGGGCACCCACAATGCAGAGCTCATAGAGTCTCAGCCAGAGATGATCTTTGGGGTCCCTCCTTGGGCACTAAGGGCCAGGCCCCAGAGTCCCTGCCATGTTCCATCACCGCCTGGCAGCTGCCCTGGGAATGCATGGTCATGGCATGAACACAGAAAATGCTGGAGGCTCCAACAGCTCTTCGCAATGGATGCAGGCTCTTTCTTAAAGAGAGATCCAGCATCCTGCCTCCATGGCTGCCACACAGCTGTGGGACTAACTGGTGAGACTCTGATTTGAGTGAGTTTGCTCAGATAAAGCGGTAGGCACATCCTCATCTTCTCCTGTTCATGTACAACAACTACAATGACGATATGGTCCCTACACCATCTTCACGGAATAAAAGAGCTCGTCACCATCAGTCAAAGACATACCTTAAACACTTCCTATAAACCAGGAACGGCGCATGCTCCGAGAGAACAAAGATGAGTACGTAGGCAGCCGTAGAATTCATCATCCAAACCTGGACACTTTCAAGAGGACGCTTAACACCTGTGCTGGGGCAACAGGTGTAGGCCTGGACCGTCCTGGGAAAACGGGGATGTGCCGTCACCCTGTGAATAAGACACATCCTTGGTCTCAGGAATCCACAATCCAGAAGGGATGGTAGGTACGTAAATACATCTACCACAGTTGAGTGTGATAACAATAAGAATAAAAGGGTAAAGACAAGAATCAGAGATGTGAAGTAATTCTGTGCTTTCTGAAAATTACAAGGCTTTTGGTATCAAACAAACCTGACTTTGAATTCGAATTCTGCCACTGACTAGCCTTGTGACCATGGGCACATTCCTTAACCTCTCAATAGGGAGACTGTCCCTGCCATGCAAATCTCTGACAGGGACAATGATAGTAAGAGTCCTTGGCTCAGTGGCATGCTTTGCAAATTTAAGTGAGATTAATATGAACACGCTAACACATCACTTGGACTTGATGAGTTCTCAATAATAAATATTAGTTGCGGGTTTTTGTTGGTTGGGTTGATTTGATTTGTTTCCTGGATCCCAGAGTCTAGAAAGGGGAGCACTCGGGAGAGGCCAAATCTTGAAGGCTGTGTTAAGGAGATTGAAATTCACCCTGTGGGGTCAAGGGAAACCACGGAAGGAGTTAAACCACAAGAGGAGCCCTGCCAGCCTGAGTTTCAAACCGTGCCTTTGAGCGTGGTGTCCAAGGAGATGGGCCCCATCCCACAGTTTTATT
The DNA here is from genome assembly GCF_023065955.2 of Ursus arctos. Classification (NCBI taxonomy): domain Eukaryota; kingdom Metazoa; phylum Chordata; class Mammalia; order Carnivora; family Ursidae; genus Ursus; species Ursus arctos. Next base: position 9,544,743 of record NW_026622986.1, read on the forward strand.
TTTGTCTGAATTCCTGCACCAGCCTCCTCCCTGGCCTCCCTGCCTTGTCTTGTTCCTTCTGCCACCAGGATAATCACCCCAACCTGCCATTCTGTCCCTGTCACTTACCTGCAAAACAGCCTCCAAAGACTCCTCCTGCCTCCAAGACGAAATCCAAAGTCTCCATCTTGCCCTGAGCTCCTTCAGGAACCTGGCCCTGCCCACCAGCCTCACTGACTTCTCCCCCCAAAGTACTCACAGCCACTGGGACTTTTAGACCTTTGCGGGTGCAGTTCCCTCTGCATGTGTCCCCCCAACGGGTGGGAGCCAGCCCTTCTTGTCACGAAAGTCACAGTGTGTATCCAGCCCCAACCACATGCCCGCTCTCCTCGGTGCCTCCATGAACCAAACAGACAAGCATCCCTAAGCTTTTTCCCCATGGAGTCTGTTCTCAAGCGGTGGTGGGGAAGGGGGCAGACAATAAATACACAAAATATAAAGCATGTTAGATTTTCCATGCCCCAGGAAGCAGAAAAGCAAATTAGGGGACAATGGGATTACCAAGGGGGAACAGGGCCAGTGGGCCCAGGGTCAGGTTGTCAAATGAAATCAGGTGATTGGGAGGGACCTTAGTGCGAAGGTGACACGTGAGCAAAGATGAAAAGGAGATGAGGGAGTTGGTCAAATACTTATGGAAGATGGGAGAATTCCAGGCAGAAGGAACAGCTAAAGGAAAGGCCCGCAGGCAGGGTTAGGGCTGGGGTGTTAAGGATCAGCACAGAACTGGGGGGGGCACAGGGGGCAGGTGGACTCACAGCTTCTAGTGTCAGTGAAATGGAAGCTGGTGCAGTGCTTTCGGGAGAGGCATGACGTGACTGAGCTTGACCCTGAGAGTCTCCAGGTTGTCATGCTGAGGATGTCCTGAGGGATGTCGACACAGGGCCACAGTCAGGAGGCTTGCACTCGTCCAGGCAAGACGACTGAGGAGGAGTGGCCACGTTCAGGAGATATTTTAAGCCATTTAAGCCAAACTGATTTCCTCATCAACTGGACGTGAGACGTAACAGAGGAGTCATGGCCCCAAAAGTTTGCCTCGAGCAGCTGGGAGGATAGGGCGGCATTTCTTCTCTGTGCTTCCAGGGCACATATCTCTGAATTATGTCCCGTCCTTACACATCTGTCTTCTCCCAGGAAACAACACAGTTATTTTGTCCTTGAACCACGTCTCACGAGTCTTTCGTCAGGGCCTTCTAAATATTTATCAGATGAATGACTGTTTAGTTTGCTAGGGCAGTCGTCACAAAGAACCACAGATGGAGCGGATTAAACAGCAGAAATTTATTTTCACACAGTTCTGGAGGCTGGAAGTTCAAGGTCAAGGTGGCGCAAGGGTTGATTTCTTCTGAGGCCTCTTTCCTTGGCGTGTAGATCTCTCTATGTCTTCACATGGTCTTCCCTCCATGTGGTCTGTGCTCCTACTGCCTCTTCTTGTAAGGACACCAGCCATATGGATTAGGGCCCACCCTAATGACCATATTTCAACCTAACTACCTTCTTTAAAGACCCCCATCTCCGAACACAGTCACATTTGGAGGCACTGGGGGTCAGGATGGCAACATATGAATGGGGGGGAGGGGTGGACACAATTCAGCCCATGACAATGACCAAATGGGTTAATAGTAATTTTGGAGATACAAAGAACAAACCCAATGAAGGAAACCAAGATGGAAAATTAAATATAAGACTAGAATCAGGAGAAACCAATGTCACCAAAGCCAAGAGAAAAGAAGGGTTGAAGGAGAAAATGGCGCCCAGTGCCCAGTGCTGCAGAGAATCCTGACGAGCTGAAGTGGGAAGTGCCATTCCAGAGGAAGATCCTGTTCCTATAACGGGGATGTGACCCTTTGCACTACTGAGCTGTGAAACTGAGAGACACCCTCTTCTTTGAAACACCAGCTGGGATGTCCGTATGCAATCTGAAATCACAACTGGGGAAAAAATGGGGGCGCCTGGCTGGCTCAGTCCGAGGAGCATGTGACTCTTGATCTCAAGGTGGCGAGTCTGAATCCCATGTTGGGTGTAGAGATTACAAAACAAAAACAAAAACAAAAAAAACCCTAAATACATAAACTTAAAAAAAAGAAAGAAAGAAAGAAAACAATTGGGGAAGGAAAATACCTCTGTTGTCATAGAGACTTGAAAATGTCTAAGAAATTTTACTGAACAGGGACGGGCTTAATCTCCTCCCAAATATCTTTCTACTATCTTTTAAACCCAAAAGGCTTTACTCTTACTCCTTTTGAAGTTAAGGGTTTACTCAAGTAGTAAAACATGCCAGGTGGGATTCTGGGTCCAGGAGCTCTGAGTCTAGGATACGAAGGATTTCTGGAGACATGTTCTATTTCTCCTAACATTAACTACAGTCAGACAAAAGGAGTATGCCGTAAGAGACTGCGGACAAAGCTGCCCCCCAGCACCGTCCTAATCCTCCAAATACCTTGTAAGGTTGTAAGTTTTTGAAAAATAAATTACATCCACTCAAGGGGGAAATGCAAAAGTCAAATCGTTTTCCCTTACCCTGATGTGAGTTTTTTTTAAATATTCCAATGTTATTTTTGCAAGTCAGTGTATAAGCATTATTGAAAAGTCCAATATTGCCTGAGTTTTTTAGCTCTCCGTTCCTTTAGCAAGCCATTTAGATCACAAAACAGTTTTATCTAATCCTTTGCGCCAGTACAGGTTTTGATAACATTGATTGAATGTAAAGCTAAAATATAGATCGGAAGTTAGAAGTATTGCTATCGATCCTTTTCTGATATATCCTTTTCCTCAATAATTCATTGATTTGTGACAAAACTAATAAAAGCCAACATTGATTGAGAGCTCACTACTTTGCAGATGCAGGCTAAGTGCATTACATTTGTTTTCATGCCCTTCCCCCCCATCCAAGTCACCCCAACTCCCACCCCACTCTCCAATGACCAGAAGGCTCCGCACGTCTTGCATTTTCAAAGTTTCTCCCGTCCGTTCCCAACTCCTGGAACCCTTCCACCATGCCACCTGGAACTCAAGGGCAGGAACTGAGGAGAGAAGACTTTTTAGTGGTCAGTCCAAAGTGAATGATGTCCAGAATGAAAGATCACATAACCACAACAGAGAAGGGACATATGGTGGCATACCCCAAGCCCGGAGGAAGAGAGGTCTCTTTGTATGAAAGGACTGATATAAGTGCACCTTTTTTAGATATGATAAGGCATGGAGATACAGTGACCCTCTTCTAAATTTCCTAATAAGAAAGCAAGCCTAATAATATCAGACCATCATTTTTAATGCATTCTTGGGTTCGACAAAATTTGTTGAGTATTCACTATGTGCAAAGCATTGAGGTCATACTATAGGACCAAATAAGCAAATATGTTACCTTGAGGATGTGAGGATATAGTAGAGGGAGAAGACAAATTAACAAATAACTATAAACACAAAGTAGAAAATCACTGTAACTGAGGCACAAGCAAACGTAATAGCGAAATCAAGGACAGAAACGTATATTCTGCAAGGGGCTAACTCAGCACCCTGGCTATAAAATTACAAATAAAGAAAAGGCCATTTCTTTCCTGGCAACAGTATATACTAACTTCAGGCACAAAAACAAAAACAAAAACAAATTTCTGTAGCATCCTAGAGAAACAAATGTATGTAATGATAGGAACAAGGCAGACAATTCTAGGTGATTCTCCTGGAGTTCTGGGGAGTGAAGCAGAGGCATGATGAAATGAAAACAATTTGCCTGATGGTTCATTTTAATATGAAGATCTGTGAGGAAATCCCGAATATTCCTTGACATGGAAATGTTGGGAGCAATTAGAGAAAAATCCCCAAGAGAAAAGGGCCCTTCTGCTGCCCACCGCCAAGAACGTGACCTTGTTTTTACTCATAGAGTCGCAGACTTACAAACAATGATTTGGCTTCAACAATGTGGCTCAGACTATTGTCATCAACAGTTTTGATATGGAGGGGCAGTACTTATTAAAATCAAAAAATACTGAAGCCCACTATTAGCAACAATCTGTTTGTATGATTTCTAGAATAGTTCGTTGGTGGTTGGCTTTTCTTTTAGTGTAGATCAACTTCCTCCCTGTCCTAAACTATGAACAATCCATTCTGGAAATACAGGAATCACATTACCAAGCCTAACCCTGGGGGGGGGGGGGGTATGAGAAAACGATGTCAGCGTGATTTTTAAAATTTTGTCTAATATCATCCCCCCAAAATGGTTTGCTAAACACTTTATATATCTTTGCCAATAATTAGATTTACATACCTATAGAAAATTTAGCATATATAATTCCTTTGAACCCAAATAGTTCTACTCCATGATGCCATGGGCATACCAGATGGGCTAACAAAATTAATGCTTATTTTAGAATATTTGGTATTTATTTCGAATATCTGCTATTTCATCCAGTAGCGCCTCCTTGTAGCAAATGATCCCTCCACGCACTTGGGACAGGGAAGGACCCCACCTGTGTGTTACGGAATAAGTGGTAGATGGACGTAACCCAAAGGTCTTGTCATTCCTCTTAAGCTTTCGAGAGATCCAGTCCATTAATATCAGTAGCCCAGCTTTCTTTAAGTCTGAAGGAATGTATTATCAGCAATTTTGACAAAACATGCTTTCGTTTACACCCGGCCATTTTAGATGGTACGTATATTTGCTTTGACTAACCTCAGAAATTCAAGCTAAACATAGTTACGGTAGGTACATAAACAAGCAGGTCCCAGGGTTAATGTTTGACGATGATGGCTCTTCTGCTCAACAGCACGCGAAGCCCGTAGGCTGTACTGCCCACACGGAACAAAAGATAAATACTCACCCACCCAGGGGCGCCTGGGTGGCGCAGTCGTTAAGCATCTGCCTTCAGCTCAGGGCGTGATCCCGGCGTTCTGGGATCGAGCCCCACATCAGGCTCCTCCGCTGGGAGCCTGCTTCTTCCTCTCCCACTCCCCCTGCTTGTGTTCCCTCTCTCGCTGGCTGTCTCTCTCTGTCAAATAAATAAATAAAATCTTAAAAAAAAAAAATACTCACCCACCCAAAGTCAGCCAACTCGGAGCTTCCGACTGATGAAAAATTATTTAATCATGAAAGCAAAAAAAACACACAGAAGGTAAAGCTGGGAAGTTGCCTCCATTTTAGCCCAAAGAACTCTCCCCAAGGACCCAACAGAGGATACCAGAGGCATCGATTCTTTCCATTTTTGAATGACCATATATCACTTTACAGCTCATTTTATGGAATTAAAATAATCTCTCAATGGATCTGTAAAAAATGTATCAAAAATCTATCAAAAGATATTTCTCAAATCCATTAATCATTAGGAAAAAATCCTACATGCATGCATCATGCATGATACCAAGGATTTTTTTTTAAATATTGACATTTGAAGGGAGGAAACACATTTCCAAAGGTCAACTCTGGACAGGATTTATGTGTCTATCTTGCAAGACGGGGCTCCCCAGGGTAGCCGAGAACACAGCCCAGAGAAAGGGCTCAAAGAGTCTTAGGCTGAACAGACAAGTAAAGACCAAATCCTGACTCTTACCTACAGTAAATGTGAGCTCTCTTCACTTGGTTTCCTCTCCACTTCAAGTCAAAACTCCCCATCAAGAGGACAGGAAAAGGAATTTTACACAGTAAGGCCACGGTTGCACAGCATTCCACAGACACAAAGGGCAGTCCAAATGCACGTAAGCCCAGATACAGTTGAGACACTTTGGTTCTAGGGCGCAAGAGACCAGCCAGCTCCTCACCCCTTCACTCAGGAAGAGAAAGGGAGCGTATGCCAATGAAAATGCTCGCAGGAACAGGTCCTGCAGACGCCCACAGGGGAGCCCCAGGTTTAATGCGCGTGGCTTGCAAAGGCCCGCATGCCGGCAGGAAGTTAGTATGTCCTTCCACGTTTCTCTGGGAAGTTCTGCTCACAGGTGCAGCCCATATCACGAAGCTGCGCATGCGCCAAGTACCGCTGATTTTTTTTTTTTTTTTTTTTTTTTTTTTTTTTAGCAGAGGCTGAGTTTCTGCCTCTGTAATTAAACGAGGCTGATGAGATAATCAGAAGAAACTGCTTGATCCCCCTGCCACTTCTTTCCTCTGCATCTCGGCCTCTCTAGGCATTTTTTTCATTAATACAGGGAGCAATTTTTTTAATTTTATTTATTTATCAGAGAGAGGGAGAGAGAGCATGAGCAGGGGGAGGGGCAGAGGGAGAGGGAGAAGCAGGCTCCCCACTGAGCAGGGAGCCCCTCGAGGAACTCGAACCCAGGACCTGGAGATCATGACCTGAGTGGAAGGCAGATGCTTAACTAACTGAGCCACCCAGGCGCCCCAAGGGAGCAAATTTAAACCCCCATCCCGGCCCAACAGGGGAGCTCAACACCAAATTCCAAATCAGCCTTTTTGTTTACCATTGTCCCTCTGTTGGCAAGAGCGTCCTCACTTCTTAGCCGACAGTAGCAACAGCTCTTCAGTTATCCCACAGGAGATGTGAGCCACCTGTTCCAGAATGGTCTTAACCCTGGGTCCTAACACTGCCCCTAGAGCGTAAAGCTCAACCGTCGCTAATGGTCGACCTCGAATCCAACACAGAAAATGCTCTCCGTGCGTCCCTGGTAGAACTGTGAAGGCAAAGTGTACACGCCCATCGTTGACCTCATGTTTTCTAAATTAGTAAATCTTTTTGTTCAATGATTGACCAAAAGACCCACGTGATATCACTGACACTATCACATTATTGTGACACTATCACACGCCCATTAAACCTGGGGCTGATACTCGGCAAGGAGCGCGTGTGTGTACCTGTGTCTGGATGCCGCTGCGGACGGTTCTTGCCTAACCACCCAAGACATGCTTCAGATCTTCTTCTTCTTTTTTTTTTAAGATTTTATTTATTTATTCGATAGAGATAGAGACAGCCAGCGAGAGAGGGAACACAAGCAGGGGGAGTGGGAGAGGAAGAAGCAGGCTCATAGCAGAAGAGCCTGATGTGGGGCTCGATCCCAGATCGCTGGGATCACGCCCTGAGCCAAAGGCAGACACTTAACCGCTGTGCCACCCAGGTGCCCCTGCTTCAGATCTTCTAATTCAAGAAACAACCTTTGTATTCTTAATCTTAGCACTAGACTCAACTGAAGGGCACACAGCAAGAAACTCAAATGTTGTGCCACATTTAATTTAAAAAGATAGATTTCCTCCCAAACTTTCTTAAGGGTAGTTCATAGGGTCAGAGTCTGATCTAACATAGAAGAGAATGGGATTACCCATGACATTTCTATAGATTCCTCCTAAGTATAGATCAGATAATAGGCCTTATCTCAGCTGGAAATGTCCCATCTTCCTCCTGATGTTAAATATCATTTCTATTGTTAGAAAATAATCTGATAGAATCAATACATCGTGGGCTCCCCCACATTCATAGGATTTCCCATCTGGTTTTGCACAGTGCCTTAATACACGTTATCTCCTCCAGGCGGAGTTCGTCATTTCCTTCTTATGGTCCTAACCTGGGACTGGCATCCTGTTTAAGTGTCGCCTCTCCGGGGAGGCTTTGGCTCAAGAGCGCTTCACGCCTCGTTCATCTTTCTAACACCAGCGATGTGCACGCTCCCTGGTGCCCCTGAGTTTCAGCAAAACTATTTATGGAAACGAAATACATCATCTCCTTTGATCCCCGCACCAAGCCTGGGAGGAGTGCAGATGGCGAAGCGGAAGCTGGGAGAAGCCACACCGCCGGTGGTAAGTGACAGGTGCAGCACAAAGGCCCAGGATGTTAAATCGAATCTCATGTCACCCCGCCAGGGGCCTGACTTCATTTCACGCTTAGCTAGTCAGACGCCCTGATACCTCAAAATTAATTTTCACTTGATATGTTTTATATCTGCACATAGATTGTCATTTCTCTGAGGGCAGAAGATTTTAGGTTTATAAAATCCATTCGACATTCACATTCATCTCCGCACAGTCTGAATTCGTTACTCACTGCAAGGAGTATGAAAAGTCATATTTAATCATGTTAACGTGAAGCCTAACTTGTAATTTATGGAAGTTGTCCAATGACCATCGGGACGCTCTATGAGAGGGAAACCTGCACCCCCCGCTCCTGGCCTCTGGCCGCCAACACCGTTGGCTTTTCTCTCTCACTCTGTCTTTCTTGGACTATTGGTTTCCAAGCCTGGAGACAAACTAGTCTCAGGCAGGCCGGTGGTTCAATATTCCAGCATCTTTTTTTTGGAACTTCTTATGTCATCCCAAAGCCCACCCTGAGACTCGAGATCCGATGCCGCAGTACAAGGACCAGAAGCTCCAAGTTCAGCTGGAGTCAGCCCAGGGGAGCGTTCGCCATCCTGGCAGCAACCAGGCTCCTGGAAACTGCAACACCTGTCACTTTCACCATTGAACTTGGAGCTTCTAATAACCATGTTAAGTCAAGCTCAATCACTAATTCTAATCATCAGAATGAATATTTGGCTAAACGCTTAATTTATTCCAGGGTCAATACCTGAACGTCTAGGTTTCATTCAATATCATCCGTGTAGTGTTTTTGTTTCAAATACTGTTGCTTAAATACTATGTCCACAAGCTATGTGCTTTCCTTCTGCCAAATTCCCATCATGATCCACTTGACTGACGTTGATTTTCCAACCCAGTATCTAACAACATTGACATGTATAGTTCAGTAGATACATGGTGTTTTTATGTATTTTACATACGTTCGTTCTGCCTTTTCCCAGTAGGGGGTAAATAACTGGAAGGCAAGCACTGTGTCTATTTTGTATCCCCTTATCACACCCAACTTGGAAATCCATGTGGAATGAGTGAGTATTCAGGAAAGGCTGCTTAAGTTATTTTATAGAATATGGTAGCACCAAAACAGGGCTAAGAATGTGCCTGTCATGGGGCGCCTGGGTGGCTCAGTCGTTAAGCATCTGCCTTCGGCTCAGGACGTGATCCCGGCGTTGTGGGATCGAGCCCCACATCAGGCTCCTCCGCTAGGAGCCTGCTTCTTCCTCTCCCACTCCCCCTGCTTGTGTTCCCTCTCTTGCTGGCTGTCTCTCTCTGTCAAATAAATAAATAAAATCTTAAAAAAAAAAAAAAAAGAATGTGCCTGTCATATGCCATAGAACAGAGCACAGATATCCCTCGTTAGAGATTGAGCTCTGGGTGAGCAAACATCCGTCCAAATTCTACCACTGTTCTAGGTCTTCATTCCTCCAAGACAATAAAGTACATATATAAATAAAAAATACATATATAAAAAATAAAGTTTTTTTAATAAATACAGTACAGTAAATGTATTTTCTCTTCCTTATGATTTTCTCTTTTTTTTTATTTTAAGATTTTATTTATTTATTTGACAGAGATAGAGACAGCTGGTGAGAGAGGGAACACAAGCAGGGGGAGTGGGAGAGGAAGAAGCAGGCTCATAGCGGAGGAGCCTGATGTGGGGCTCGATCCCATAACGCCGGGATCACGCCCTGAGCCGAAGGCAGACGCTTAACCACTGTGCCACCCAGGCGCCCCTCTTTTTTTTTTTTTTTTTTTTTTATGCTTTATTCATTTGAAAGACAGAGCGCGTTGGGGGAAAGGGGAGAGGGAGAGGGAGAGAGAGTCCCAAGCAGATTCTGTGCTGAGCGCAGAGCCCGATACAAGGCTCCGTCTCATGACCCTGATATCACAACCTGAGCCAAAACCAAAAGCCTCACCCTTAACCGACTCTGCCTCCCAGGCACCCCACTTCCTTATGATTTTCATAATAGCATTTTCTTTTCTCTAGCTTACTTATTGTAAGAAACGGTGTAGAAGGCATGTAACATACAAAATGTGTTAATCAGTTATTTACATTATTTATAAGTCTTCTCTGGCCAACAATGGGCTATTAGTAGTTAAGTTTTGGAGAAGTCAAAACTTATACGTGGATTTTTGACTGCACAAGGGGTGTGTACCCCTAACTTCTGAGTTGTTCAACTGTATACACAGAACAACTCTCGTAGATAGACAACAGACTGCACCCATAAAGATATACCCAGAACAATCAGCAAAAGAAATTAAGACCTCAGCCATTCTGTTCTGAGCACCTCCAAGATGCAGGCTGGGCAGGGAAAAATGTATCTTTGTATGATACAACTGGTTCTTGTTTCTGAAACTTTAAAATTAAACACTGATTTCCACTCACACAGGTTTGAACTACTAACCTAATAGCTGTTGAAATTTAAGTTCTTAATTTCCACACGGCAACCCTTCTAAGCTACATTTCCTCTTAAATAGGACTGCTGCTGAAGGCTGGATCATTGCAGGGTCAGATACCCAGACATTTTTTTTTTCATCAATTGCACACCACAAAAAAAGCAATGGAAACAGAAATCTGCACTTCTAAACATTATGATACAAATCTGAGATTAAAATATGTAATGGGGGGGACCCCTGGCTGGCTCAGTCAGAAGAGCATGCAACTCTTAATCTCAGGGTCGTGAGTTCGAGCCCCACATTGGGTGCAGAGATTACTTAAAAATAAAATCTCGGGGGCGCCTGGGTAGCGCAGTCGTTAAGCGTCTGCCTTCGGCTCAGGGCGTGATCCCGGCGTTCCAGGATCGAGTCCCACATCGGGCTCCTCCGCTGGGAGCCTGCTTCTTCCTCTCCCGCTCCCCCTGCTGTGTTCCCTCTCTCACTGGCTGTCTCTCTGTCACATAAATAAATAAAAAATCTTTAAAAAAATAAAAATAAAAATAATAAAATCTCGAAAAATAACACAAAATATGTAATCCATTCTGCCAACTCTGTTTCCACGCAGTGAAGGCTTTGTGTACTTTTCCTGCATGGTTATCACCATCCTGTCAGACCATATCTCAAAACTAGAAACATCAGAAGCTCATGGCTTAAGTTTTCAATGGAAGTATCATTTGCTCAGCTTTCAGTGTGGAATCAGGCAGCCTCACACAGCCATGAAGGATTAGTCACTAGATTAAATATAATATCTGGTAAATAAACCGTCAATACCTTTAGTAATAGGAACGAGACATTCGTTTTCATATCATTTAGGCATAAGGCTTTCTAACTGTCCTCTGTATTTATTCAAGCGGTCAACGAGGACCGGACAGATTTGAATAACCCCTAGCAAGTCCGTGGCAGAGCCTAGATCTTGAACGTGGGGCCCTTCCCAATATCCCTGCCTCTGCACCAGGCAGGACAAGAAATCAGGCAAAAAACAGGTAAATAGGACACTCACTTAGTCCTGTGCCATGAAGACTTCAAAGATCAGGTTTTTCTCTTTATTCCTCAGCCATGTAGTTGTAATCTTAGTCCAGCCTATTAACAAACAACTGATTTTGGAACATTTAATGATCTTGCTTATGACAACTTTAGAGTGTGAAAGAATTTCTGGTGTTTTGATAATTGTTTTTACAGCATGTTTGGGCATACCGCATGATTTACTTCATAAACATCCCAATGTGAACTTAATTAAGTTCGGGTGAGAAGCAACAACACTCTCAAGAAGTAGATTATTAAGAAAACTGCAACCAACTTAGTTCTTGGCTCTTGCAACTTAAATTTAGATTGCTATAAATATACCCAATTGTGCATACTGCCAAATACCCTATTTCAGTGTTTGTTCATAAAATGTAATTTGAAATGCATGTAGGATGATACAGGCTTTTTGTAAAAGGAAGTTATTATCTGTGATAAAAGCAGTTGTTGACATTAGAAATGCAGACGCAAGGATCCAGACGGGAAATTTAATAAAAAGAAAACAAATGTAGCTGGGGAAAGGGGGTTAACAATATGGCAAAGCAAAGCCAGATGTGGCTGCAAATATCTGCCTACAGGCAAAACCCGGACGCCTACCTTTCAGATGGGCCATCAACAGCCACTAGAAGCAAAACATTGCCCCAGATTAAAAAGGAAAAGTGGGCTGTTCTGTTCTCCGCTGCTTGCTTGCTGATCGGCACCCCTGTGAGTAGAGATAAGCATTTGTAAATTTCTGAGCTCGCTCCTTTTGGTGTCTCAAGTCAATTACCTATGGATTTCCACACTCCCAGCTCCTCATATCCACGGCTTCCTCATCAGATGCCCTCCAGCATGCCCCGTACAGCGGTCTAATGAACTGGCTTTAACTACATTCCCCATAGAGCGCAGAGAGATGAGAGCATGCTTTAGCGACTGTACTCGAACTTGTTTTAGAGGTTCAGGTAATCTGGTAAATGTTACATTCTTTAAACAAAACCCACTGGAAAGTTCTCCCCTCTTCACGTCCATGCAGTTTGCATCCTGGAAATCATTATCACAGATCCCCAGGACAGTGTGAGACTCCCAAGTGTCTCTTCCTGGTGCTCACCAAAGCAGTATTATAACGTACTCAGCCTCCCATGTTGGTGTCATTTGGGAGCTCGTGTTTTTAGTCTTCCCCGTAAGACAAGTGTGTTTTTCAGTTTGGATTTTACCCCAGGCTGTCCATGGCAGTTCTCTTTCCTTAATGCCCCAAATAATTTCATGCCGATGCAAATTACAGAAAATGCATAGCTCTTCCAGAAGGAGGTTGTTAGGCACCAATTTCAAATTATCATCTGATTCCAAGAGTTTACTTGAGTTTGGCTTTCAGGTCAGGGATTCCTTCCTAAGACCCAGGGAAGATATTCTAAAAGCATCAAAGGAAAGTCAAGTTTTTTGAGATATTTTTAGTATAAGTGCAACCCTTTCAAGATGGAAGCTTTTGATAGTTCTCCAACCTTTGGCATAATTTAGCAAACCACGCAACAATAATGCCCTTTCAGGTTCTTAAATTCCTATCACTCAAGACAACCCGTAATCTTGAATATCTCAGAGACCCTGTCTTTTCCTTCTTCTCTTCCTAAGTAAATTGCTGGAAGACTCAAATTATAATGGAACTAATGAGCGTGAAACCTGTGGGTGGTGTGGAAATACTTGATGTTGTCTCAAACCCACAAAAATGCCAGAAGGAAGGCAGCACCCAAGGGTGTGCACAGGACACTGTAGGAAGAAGACTGACCTTAAGATCCAGAATGATTTGCCAAATTTCCTGGATCTGTGTGTCCAATAGCACAGTAATGTTTCTAATAACATGATTCTCAACAAGAATCCAACATTTCTTCAAGTCTCGCCATGAATGTATTTGAAAACAACAATAGCCACATTAACAGAAATCAGCCCTGGAAAGATCTACCCAAGGTCATTTTAAGGACATTCAGGTTAGGGAGGTTAGGAGAGTTTAGACCCTTCAACAAAATTCTCTAACCAGTATCAGACAGCACCCAATTGCTAAATGAGACCTCTAGCCCACCAGGGGTCCTGAGCTGGAACTCTCGGGCCCAGGGACCATTTTCAGCCTCGGGGTGAAGCACAGAGGGGCGTCTCTGAGCCTGTGACCGTCTCCCAACCCTCCCTCTGCTCATGCGGGCTGGCAGCCCCACAAGAGCACGCATACATGGGGCCAGCTAGTTAAACTTCGGCCAAACGGTGACCTTAAAGCGGGCACTTTCAGCATCTGGGTATGAACACATAATGATTCCTTTTAAAAGTGTTCAAACCTGAAGGATATTGAATAAACAGGTATGTCAGAGTGGTGGGGAAGAGCAGATCTTAATGTCAACCTTAGCTTCAAAGACATTCAGTAAGCTCGTATGTGGCGATGTTTTACTAGTTATGATGCAAAAGGAGGTATTATAATTTGGATCTTTTCTTATTTCAGCAAGAATACATGAACATGACATCGAATTTGGGGAAGTACCTACATGCAAAAAAAGAGTTCCAGGCACCAGTTCTAGGCACTGGGAAAGATAAATGATTTGTTAATCGTGTAAAGAATAATCAAGTACCAGGACGTATAACATGAGGATAATAGGACTTAGAAGGGACACTCATTTCAATAGCCATGATATAGAAAGGAAGTTAGACCAAATGTATTTCTTTTCTCCTTGTAACCTCACCTCAATTTTTTTAACTCTTTGTTTTGTATATATACTATACACACAAAAAAATGCATGTAATGCATACGTACATTTTAAAGAATTATCATTTATTTTTTAAAGATTTTATTTTATTATTTATTTACAGGGTGAGAGAGAGAGAGAGAGCACAAGCAGGGGGAGGGGCAGAGGGAGAGGGAGAAGCAGGCTCCCTGCTGAGCAAGGAGTCCGATGCGGGACTCGATCCCAGGACCCTGGGATCATGACCTGAGCTGAAGGCAGCCGATTAACCAACTGAGCCACCCAGGCCCCCCAAGAATTATCATTTAAAAATAAATGAAACAAATATCCGTGTACCTATTACTCAGCTTAAGAAACAAACTTGACTGATTACCTTGAAGCCCTGCGAGTGCCTCCAACCAGCCAAGTTCCCCTCCCTCCTTCTAAAAGGTAAATAGTGAGTTTTACATAACCCACTCCTCGATTGTCTTTATAAATAATACGGGAAGATGTGAAGGTAACCCTGTATCACATACTATTGAGTTTTGCCTGGTTTTGAATCCTGTGTAAGTTCTTCCACCATTTAGTTTTTATTTTGTTCTATTTTGGTTTTGCGCACACTGTTTTTGACTTGATCTGTGTTGAGTGTAGGCTCTTCGTTTCCAGTGGTGGAAAGTCTCCCATTACTTAACACACCCTGATATACTTATCCGCCCTATTGTCGTAAGACGCTTGGGCTTAGTTCGCTTGCTTTTTAAAGCTATCACCAGCAGTGCTGCTGTGAGTAATCTTATGCATGTCTCCCCATCAAAAAGTGCGGGAGTTTCTTTAGGATGTATATTAGGTTGAACCGCATGAAACAGTCATTTTTGTAAGTCAAAAGTGGTTGAATTACTGGCATATAAAGGATGCATGTGTTGGACCTAATTCCTAATAAATCGTTTCCTGCTTTTTTTTTAATTAAAAGATTTTATTTATTTGTCAGAATGAGAGAGAGAGCACAAGCAGGGGGACAGGAAAAAGCAGGCTCCCCACCGATCAGTGTGGAAATGGGGCTCGATCCCAGGACCCTGGGATCATGACCTGAGCCGAAGGCAGACACTTAACCAACTGAGCCACCCAGGCGTCCCCTAATCATTCGTTTTCTAAAAAGGTTTCACCAACTAGCATTTACACAGCACTGTTGGAAAGTTCCTTTGTTCCATAATCCAGATAATGTTTGGTATCATGAGACATTTTAATTTCAACCAATCTGGAGGGTGTATGATGGTATTTCATTGCGGATTGTCTTGATAATTAATGAGGCTGAACATTTTTCACATGTTTATTGGTCACTCATGTCCTCTCCCGTGTCTTACCTATTCATATCACCTGCCTCTTTTTTATTGGGGTGTTATTGTTTCCTTATTAATTTGTAAATGTTTGTACATATCTTCAGAATACTAATCCTTTGTGAGCTATGTGTTGAAATGGTCCAGATTATAACTTGCTTTATCACTCTTGCATTGATGTCTTTTGAAGGACAAAGGATCTTAATTTTATTGTGATTGAATTTATCAATCTTTTCCTTAATGCCTGTGCCTTAGTGCTCAAGAGATCCTACTCCATCCCCAGGGTCATAAAGATATTCTCCTACATTTTCTTCTAAGCAATTTTAAGTTTTACGTTTTACATTTTGGATTTTAATCCATCTGGCCCTCTGGCTTCAGTATTCTCCTTTGAATATGGACTATAAGACAGCTGTTATGATTTTCCCGTATGCATAACCAATCCCGGCATCAGTTGAATAATCCATCATTTCCACACTGATCAGCAGCTGTCAGCTCCGGTCGTCTCTTGGATTTCTGTTTGATGGGCCTCTTGCTAGGCTCTCTCTTCCTTTGGTTTCCCTTGCTAACAGACACTATTTCTTTGCTGAAACCACAGAAGAAGACTTGACGTCCTATAAAGTTATATGTCCTGCCTGGTTCTTCATTCAAGAGAATGTCTTGGTTAGGGGCGTCTGGGTGGCTCTGTCGGTTGGGCATCGAACTCTTGGTTTCGCCTCAGGTTGCGATCCCAGGGTCATGGATAGTACTCCGCACTCAGCATGGAGTCTCCTTGAGATTCCGTCTTCTTCTGCCCCTCCCACTCGTGCTCTCTCTAGCTCTCTAAAATAAATAAATAAATCTTAAAAAAAAAAAAAAAAGAATGTCTTGGTTATTCTTATCAATATAGTCTCCTATTCAAATTTTAGAATTTGCTCATCAAGTTCTGCAAAAAGCATTTTGTTGGAATTTTAATTAAAATTGCATTAAATCTATAATCACTTGAGGGAGAATTGACCTTTTTTATAAATCTTTCTACCACGAACATGGTTATCTCTCCACTTATTTAGTTGTATAATTTCCTACATAAAGGACCTGCATGGCATTTGTCAGATGGATGCTGGGTGTTCTTTCCTCCCGTTGCCCTTAAGTGCACCATCCATCCTTCCCATCACGCCCTGTGTCCAGGAAAAGAACTCCATAGACTATATCAGCGAGTCCCAATTCCCAGGAGGGTTGGAAATAGGAAGCAATGGCCAGGAAAGCAGGAGGAGAGTGAGACTGTTGTTGCCTAGCCCTTCACTTGCAGGCAGCCAGTCAGCAGCGCTATACTCTTCTACTGAAACAAACACATGTCTCCACCTGCGAGCTTGCCTATACCTGCAACTCTCCAGGTTCTGGGAACTGCTCACCCATTCCCATTCAGTCCTCTGGTGTTACTTACCCTTGGAGTTTGACCGTCTTTGTTGGTTTCTCTGTAATCTGCACACATCTTTGCAGTCATTAAACTCTGCATTGAGAACGCTACCTGTTTCCTGTAGAGAGCCCAGGCAATAGAACAGCGTGTGTGTGTGTATGTGTCTGTATGTATATCATTTCCTCATAATTTGTAGATTAATATCCATTTTCTATAGGGAAAATCATATCATCTGCAAATAGTGATATTTCGTTGTTTCATTCCTGATCTTAACACTTCTTCTGATTGTCTTACTACATTGACTTGTACTCCAGAGCAATGTTCATGAGCAGTGGTAAGAGCACCCACCCTTCTTTTATCCCTAATTTTAAAGGGATTGCTCTTCCTAATTCTCCACTGGTAAGATGTTCATTATAGATCAAGGAAGTTCCACCCTAAACCTAGCTTGCTAAGGTTTTATCTCGAATTGTTGATGAATTTTATCAGATGCTGATCTCGATCTATTGTGATCACGATTTTTCTCCTTTAAACCATAAATACGATGAATTACAAAATACATTTTATAATGTTAAATCAATCCTTTCAAAAATGCATGCTGATTGATCATTGTTAGCTCTAGTTTGCAAATACTTTATTTAGAATTCCTGTCTTTAGATCTATGGATGAGATTGGTCTGTGATGTTCCTTTCTACTAAATGTCCTCGTCTGCTTTTGGACTCAAGATCATATCCATCTCATAAATAGGAGTGGGAAGTGTTCTTTCTTTTTCTGTTCTTTGAAAGAGTTTGTGTAAGCTTGGAACTATGTGTTCCTTAAACATATAGTAGAAACTACCTGTAAAAACATCTGGTACTGGTATTTATTCTGTGGAAAGATTTTTAACTACTGACTCAAATTCTTTAAAAATTATAGGATCCTTCAGGTGCTTATGACTTCTTAAGTCAACTTTAATAATTTATACTTCTTTAGGAATTTTTCAATTTCACTGAAGTCGTGAAGTATTTGACATCACCCTGATTATAATACCCCCTGAAAATTTAACCTCTGCTGCGTCAGTACTGAGGACCTGTATTCGTTCTGATGTTTATGGTGACTTCTCTTTTTTCCTTGATCTGTCTTGTTGGGAAGTTTGTCATTTTAAGCAACGCTGACTTTGATAATTTTGTGTTGTTTGCTATTCCATTTACTTCTACTCTTATTTTTTTTCTTTCTACTCTTTTGGGGCTTATTCGGATATCTCTTTTTTTTCTGTCTTCTTAAGATGGACACATAGCTCGTTCCTTGTCAGCCTACCTTCTTTTCTAATGTAAGTATTTAAGGCTACAAATTTCACTCTGAGGTACTCTTTTAGAAAAAGTCTGGAAGGGCACCTGGGTGGCTCAGTCGGATAAGCATCCAACTCTTGGTTTCGACTCAAGTCATAGTCTCGGGGTCATGAGATGGAGCCCTGTATCTGGCTCTGTGCTCAGCAGGGAATCTCTTTGAGTCTCTCTCTCCCTCTCCCTCTGCCCCTCCTCCCACGCACACACTCTCTCTCAAATAAGTAAATAAATCTTTTTTTTTTTTTTTTTAAATGAAGAAGTCTGGATCACACTGACTTCTTTCATTGTCTTCATGGCACATCTGAAATCATCCGGTTTATTTTTTTCTTATTGGCTTATTTGTCTTACCAACAAGAAGATGTTCCATGTGAGTGGGGACCTCTCCCTATTCCAGAGCTTGCCACTTACTAGTCACTGAATAAATTATTGTTGAAACAGTGAGTGAACAGAGGGATGATTATACCCAACTGACTGCCTGAGCAGACAGACACCCAGTCAAAATAGCTTCGGGCTGAAGAAAGAACTAAATGACCACTGTTTTGTTGTCGTTTTTGTTGTTTGTTTGCTTGTCGTTTTATCCTCAAACAAAAACCACGATGTTTTAACCTTTAAAAGCCCAACCAAGAGAGTCTACCCATCAGTCTATTCCATGAAAGGAACATCCTCCCCCTTGCTCAAAAAAGGGTGATTTTAAGGAGAAACCTTAGTGCTCTTGCTTAAGAAAAGCATTTGGATGGTTGAAAATTGGATAAAGCTGTCAGTGACTCCTGGGGGGGGGGGGGAGTTAAACTTACTGCCCGTGATTGAAAATCAAAACAAACTTAGAATCAATGTTTTCTTGCTCTGTAAAATACACCTGAGAGAAGACACAGAGGACTAGAGAAATGGAAATAACATAAAAAACATTTCTTTTCTCTTGCATCAAATTGGCTTGCTATCGGTGAATTTCAGAGATAAAATAACTTCGGTTTTCAGAACCTGTGTCACATCCTCTCCTGACCGCGCTAGAGCTCCCTGACCACCCCTCACCGGCTCTGGTAGCCTGCCTGCACGGAGACAGTCAGCCCATCTCCCAGATGCAACTTCGGCCTGGTCCCCTCTCAACAGTATGAGGAAGCAAGGAAGATAAACTCCTGCTTCTGGCAGAGAAAAGTGAAAGCTGCAAATTCTCATGGAGCTAGAGACCCATCAAGATCCACCCGTCAGGGGCACCTGGGTGGCACAGCGGTTGGGCGTCTGCCTTTGGCTCAGGGCGTGATCCCAGCATTTCGGGATCGAGCCCCACATCAGGCTCCTCCGCTATGAGCCTGCTTCTTCCTCTCCCACTCCCCCTGCTTGTGTTCCGTCTCTCGCTGGCTGTCTCTATCTCTGTCGAATAAATAAATAAAATCTTAAAAAAAAAAAAAAAGATCCACCCATCATCGTAGGCATTCGATAGCCCTTAACTTCTACCCAAATAGAGCATGCGTCCCAGCCCTGCTCTACTTGAAGTAAAGTTAGTTGCGTACTTGTCTTTGGAACCCTGCCCTCTTCACGCTGCCAGCTCATGAGGGAAGGTGCAATGCCTGACTTGTTTTGTATCCTCCAGAGCCTGACAAAACAGAGTCTTTTCCATAGAAGCACTCCATAAACTCAGAATCGAATTGAAACCGGGGCCAAGCAAGAGGTCGCACAGCTCATTAGTGGTAAAGCTGTGGTCCTCTGGGATCCCATTCCAGTGCTCTTTCAACTTGACCACACCCCTCTCACTCAAAAACTCAGCTGACATTCCTCCTTTCCGATGGCAAACGCATTCACTAGTGTTTCACCAATAACCATCCACACTCAAATGGGTCTGGTCTCTTTCTTCCTAATGCCTACTGTGCGATATCTACAAGCCACACCTACCGTGTGATATCTACAAGCCACGCCTACTATGCGATATCTACAAGCCACGCCTACTGTGTGATATCTACAAGCCATGCATACTATGCGATATCTACAAGCCACGCATACTGTCATAACTACAAACCATCACTGAGCTTATAAAAGACGGAGAAAATCATCTCCTGAATTAATTAGACTCTTTGACGTTGAAGGACAAGACACACAAACCATCTTCAGTGATGGAACTTGGCTTTAAGAACACACAGAGGGCTGAGGCAGCCGGAAGGCTTGAGAATTGCGGTACACGCACCCTTGGAGGTGCAACTCCAGCCTCAGGGCAGCTCAGTCAGTGCTGACTCGGTGCTGCTCAGAACGTGCCCGGAGCTCTAGTCCCACATCACTTGATTCTCCTGGCCGGAGGGAAATATATTGTTAGTTTTCTTCCATCCAGTAAGGAACCATCTTGTGGGCAGAATTTCTCACCTGATGGTTCTCCCTGGTATAGATCCTTTGGTTCAGTCACTGAATCGGGATCCGATACCTCAATACCTAGAAAGCAGGTCTGGCTCTTAAAGGAGCCTATGACTCCTCTCCAGGACAACTTCCCTAATAAACAGAAGCTCTGTTTCAACTTTACTGTAAGCATTAATATCTGTTTTCATCCCAGTTTTTCTTCACATCTTCATTCAACTCTTCTTCTTTTTTTCTTTAAAGATTTTATTTATTTGTCAGAGACAGAGAGAGAACACAGCAGGCAGAGGGAGACACAGGCTCCCCACCAAGCAAGGAACCCAATGCGGGGACTCCATCCCAGGACCCTGGAATCATGACCTGAGCCGAAGGCAGATGCTTAACCAACTGAGTCACCCAGGCATCCTTCAACTCTTCTTTCTTCACAGCACTTCTGTCTTTTACTCTTCAAGACAATGGCTCACATTACTTAGTCTCCATTCTGCCAGTCAGTTTCTAGAAGGCCCTTCCTCCCATCACAACTAAACCAGCACCCAGAATCCCAGCATACTGCAGCATTTCCTTGCACTCCCTCAGTTTATCTTCCATCTCGTCAGAAGCTTCTCAGAAATCTGCAGGTGGCTTCTGGCATGAAATGCCTAATGAAGGGTGTCCATGTTCTGGTGCCGGCTGGTACTCTTGTTACTCCCGTTCACTGAATGGGGAACATCCTCATCCTTCTAGATAAGCAAACTTATCTGCAACACCCTGGATCTGACTTATTCACTCATGTCAGAGCCATCATGTTCAGCCAACAACCTTCGTCCCCTTTACTGTCCTTCAAAAGCCTGCCGAACAGGGGAGGCACGTGGAGTGTATCCTCAGGGGCATCCCGTCAGTGCAACAGCAAATCTGTGAAAGGCAGCGTTAAGGATCTTGAGTTCTACTAATTCTAATAGACTTCTACTTTCCTCCACCTTCCTGTAAGCCACCATCAGCTCTCTGACCCGGAGAAACATGAAAAGGGGAGTGATGAGAGGATCCCAAAAACAGGATGGGCCAAGAAGGTGACCTGACTAAAGTTCCAAAGAAAAGGAAGAGCCAGCCACGTGGAAATCTAGGGGAAGAATATTCTAGGCAGAGGGAACACTGGTGCAGAGCCCGGAGTGCAGGGATGCCTGACATAATAGAGAAACCGCAGGGGACCATGTGGCTGGGACAGAGGGAACAAGGTCGACAGATGAAGGGATAAAAAAGACATGACATATATACATAATGGAATATTACTCAGCCATAAAAAAGTATAAAATCTTGTCATTTGCAACCACATGGATGGAGCTGGAGAGTATAACACTAAGCAAAATTAAGTCAACCAGAGAAAGACAGATACCATATGATTTCACTCATACGTGGAATTTAAGAATCAAAACAGATGAACAAATTGAAAATAAGGAGACAAACCAAAAAACGGACTCAACTATGGAGAAACACTGGTGGCTGGGGGGAGGGGGAGGGGTGAAATAGAAAAACTGGTGGCTGGGGGGGAGGGGTGAAATAGGGAATCAGGAGTGCACTTATCACAACGAGCACTGAATAATGTATTGAAATGATGAATCACTATATTATACACGTGAAACTAATATCACACTGTATGTTAACTATACTGGAATAAAAATAACAACAACAACAACAATAATAAAACGTAATAGAAAATAGCAGCAACACACACAGGAAATGAGGTCACAGAGGCCTTGGAAGTCACTGACAGTTTTGAGTAGAGGAGTTACAAGACCTGGTTATTATCCAAGCCTTCTTCTGACCGTCAGGGAGGACGCGGCAGAAGCAGGGAGATCAGCGAGGACATCGTTGCACTCACGCTGGCATTTTGGACTACGGCGGTTGCAGGGGTGGCCATGGGGAGTGGGGGAACTGTGGGTATATTTTGGAGGGAGAGCCAACAAGATTTTCTGGATTGAGTATGAAGCGTGAGAGTCCAAGTCAGGGTCAGTACAACTCCCAGGGTCTGAGATTCCAGGTGGATAGAATCGCCATCCCTGCACGAGGGCAGATGTCTCACTTCCCGACAGCCAGGTGAGGCTGTAAATGACACAGCGTCATGCTGACACTCCCTAGATTTGCAGCCGTGGAAGTAAAGGGAGACAGCTCGTGTAAAAGGGACCCATGATCCAATAAAAACCCTGAGGAGGAGGCAAAGACCCCCAGGTGTTTTGGCCACAGTTGCTGGAAAAAGGGAATTGCCTCTAATTGAGGTAAAAAGTTCATCTCACCCTGAAGAGGGGCCTTAGTCCCTGACTGTCCAATATGCAGTTCCAGAACCCGCAAGCTCGAGCCCTACTTCCTAGGGGTCTAGAATATCAAGAAAGCCATCAGTAAAGTTCTTTTCCTTAGGCTTATTTGAGCGGGTTTCTGTTCCTTGGAATTTTGCTAAAATAGAGCCCAAAAAAGAAAGGAAAAAAAAAAAAAAGATGGGAGCCCTTCATTGTAGATTCATCTTATTCCATGGTGCTGTGCTCAGTGTATCTACTGGGTATGAATCAGCTTCCAAATAGAATGCAATACCCCCTCCGCCCAATAGAACGAACAGGAAATATACAAAATAGCCTGCATGTATTAAAGTTGAAAGCGACAGAAATCTGACTCAAACTAGCTTAAGCAAAAAGGGGAATGTACACCTTCTACCAGCTGAGAAGCCGGAGAGATGACTTTTCAGGTATGGTGACTTCAAGTTCAAATTGCACCATCAGTACCTGTCTGTCTATCTGTTGTTTATCCATCCATCCACCCATCTGTTTCTCTCTTGCTTTCTTCTGTGTTGACGTTCTACCATATGGTAAGAAAGATGAGTCCCAGCAGCTCTGGACTTTAATCTGCCTTGGAGAGACCATCTCCTCTCGGGATCTGTATCATTCTCTGGGGAAGGTTTCTGTTTGGCCTGCTTGGGTCCCCTGTCACCTCGTCGAGGGAGTGGCATTCCAAGCCCTTCATTGACTGACCCACCAGAATGAGACAGCTTGCAAGAGCGGTAAATTCCAGAAAGGAGGGATCATCGGAGTCAGACAAAAGAGTAAGAGATGCTTGCTGCATAGAGGTCCTTATTCTAATGTATGAAAATAGTTTTGTATGTGATACGCAATTGGCATCATAATGTATCCGTGTACACATCACCTCAAACAATGGCGGGTATTTCAATATATTTCAATATATTTAATATATATATATTCAATATATACAAAAGTTTTCCTTTACACACACACACACACACACACACACACATACACAGGCTCCAGCAAAACTATTAACTTAAAAATTCATTTGAGGGGCGCCTGGGTGGCACAGCGGTTAAGCGTCTGCCTTCGGCTCAGGGCGTGATCCCGGCGTTCTGGGATCGAGCCCCACATCAGGCTCCTCTGCTGTGAGCCTGCTTCTTCCTCTCCCATTCCCCCTGCTTGTGTTCCCTCTCTCGCTGGCTATCTCTGTCGAATAAATAAATAAAATCTTAAAAAAAAAAAAAAGTGCAGAATCTGGACTTTTAAAAAAAAATTCATTTGAAAGGATACAGGTAAGCGTTTTCACAGGGGTACAAACCAAGTGTGAGTTCAGTAGCTGCTAGCATCCCTAGCTCTACTTTTTTTAGTGACTGTGTGTAAGCCGCTAGGAAAACACTCCTTGGGCTGGGACGGGAGTTGGTTTCAGGGCCGTCTTGCTCAAGGGACATTTTTTTAGACACGAAACTCTTCTGCTTAGAACAAAAAAGCAAGGATTTTACAGAATGAATGAAACACAAATGAATTTCCCAACTCGGGGAGAAAAAAAGCCTCTGGGTCTGAAATACAGTGTGGAGAGTCCGGGTCATGAGAAAAAAGGAGAGTCATTCAAACAAAGATACCCAAGAGACCCACAAAAGTGTCTCATTTTGTGAGCATTACACATTTGCGTGGCGGGGGAGGGAGGGTTTGTCGGATATTGATTTATGCACCAGGCCACCAAATGTAACTTTTTGTGGGTTTGGGGTGTTTTCTTCTTTTTCTTTCTTTCTTTTCTTTTCTTTTTTTTTTTTTTAAGGAAATGTGGTTGTTACCTTTGAAGGAGAATGAAACCCAACTAGCCAGCCTTCAATCACGCAGGCGCTAACCGCGCTGGTGTGAGCTCCCCAAATCCTTTCCCTCGATGACCACTTTGCCCAATTACGTCATCCCGAGGAGAGCTCAGGAGAGGAAGAGGTAAAGCTTTAAAATACCAGCTTGGGCAGTGAGGAAGGAAATCCACCAGCTAAAACGTGAGTCACGGGCAGAAGATTTAAGACCAACCTCGATCCCCTGATCCTTCCATAATGTAACTTACAAGGTTGTCAATACATCTCCTGGGAGCCTTCCTTAGCCTTATTAGGAGGGGGTGGGGGGACCAGAGGTTATGATATTTAAGGGAAATAAATTCTTCTAGAAAAGAAGGCGCAAAGTCCTAATGACTAAGAATTCCTGAGGCCTTTTACGTTACTTAAGTATGGATAAAATGTCTTCTTTATAAAAAACATACCAGCTATTTATATGTTGCTTCTTAAAACAATGTTGACTTACTTAACTAAGAATGAATATACTCTTTTAAGTGTTCACAGACTAGGGGCGCCTGGGGGGCTCAGCTGGTTAAGCATCTGCCTTCTGCCCGATCCTGGAGTCCCAAGATCAGGCCTGCATGGGGCTCCCTGCTCAGCAGGGAGTCTGCTTCTCCCTCTGCCCCTCCCCTGGCTCGGGCTCTCGCTCTTACACTCTCTCTCACTGTCTCTTAAATAAATAAGTAAAATCTTTAAAGAAAAAAAAAAACAAAAATCAATGTTCACAGAATACAGAATTATGTGGAGTGCAAAAAAGAGCCATTTCCACGCACGCACGCACACATACAGGAGGTATTTAAATAGAATCAGACCTTATGTATGGTTCTATGTACACTTTTTCACATAAAAATATATCTTCTAAATCTCTCCAAGTCAGTACTATAGATCCACCTTGTTCTCTTCTACTGTGGCATATTGTTCTATAGTATTATTTATATCACCACTTATTACCCTAATTTCGCACATGTAAATGGTTTCTAATTTTTTCCTATTATAAACTACGCAGCATTGAAAATTGTTATCGACATTTCTTTGTACACATGTGCAAAGAATTCTCTCAGACAGAAACATAGAATTGGATGTAATGATATCATTTTTACTTTTGATACACCCTGCCAAATACACATTTTTACTTTTGATATACATGGCCATATTGAACTCCAAAAGACTACCATTTTATACGCCCTCAACGCTGAAAGCGACAGAATTATTTTCTTTTTGGTTTCCAATCTAATGGGTGAAACTTTGATTGTTGTTCACTACTTACTAATTAGATTAGTATCTTTTCACATTCGAATTGGTCACTTTTAAGTCAGTGACTTCACTGTTTCTATTTTCCACGTCTTTCCACTTTTTTTCTTTTTCTTATTTATTTGTATGAGCTCTTTATGTATGGTGGATAATAATAGTTGTCTAATTGTGCAGCTTGCAAACACTTTACCTCAGACTGTTGTTCACGTCTTAAACATTTCACTGCATTAAAACTTCAAAATATTTTTAATGTAACTTTCAAAAGCTTTCTTCTGTATGGTTTCTGTGTTTTATACGTTGCTTAAAAAGGCATTACTGGGGGTGCGCCTGGGTGGTACAGCGGTTAAGCGTCTGCCTTCGGCTCAGGGCGTGATCCCGGCGTTGTGGGATCGAGCCCCACATCAGGCTCCTCTGCTATGAGCCTGCTTCTTCCTCTCCCACTTCCCCTGCTTGTGTTCCCTCTCTCGCTGGCTGTCTCCATCTCTGTCAAATAAATGAGTAAATAAAAATCTAAAAAAAAAAAAAGGCATTACGGGGAGGGGGGCGGGGTGGAGCACCTGGGTGGCTCAGTCCATTAAGCATCTGCCTTCGACTCAGGTCATGATCCCAGAGTCCTGGGTTCGAGTCCCATGTCGGGCTCCCTGTTCAGCAGGGAGCCTGCTTCTCCCTCTCCCTCTGCCTGCTGCTCCCCTTGCTTTTGCACTCTCTCTCTTAAATAAATAAATAAAGTCTAAAAAAAAGAAAAAAGCGTTACCAGTCTGAAAATTACAAGATGGTTTTGCTATTTTTTCTAAAGCTCGTATAGTTTTTCCTCTAGATTTAGTTTTTTAATCCATATGAAATAAGTTTTTTTATACATATTGGGAGGTTGAAATGTTCTTTCCTTCTTATTGTCCTGACACAATTTATTGAATCGGTCGTCTTTTCTTTGAAATGTTACCTTTGTTATACACTAAATTCCTACATAAACATGGTACATGGATCCATGTATAGACTCATTCCATTGACCTATTTGTCTATTCTTGAATTACGAACACGCTGCTTTAATTACCACCGTTTTAAAATATGTTTTGATATAAAGTAGGATAAATCAGTCGCTGTTACCTTGTTTCTAATAATCTTTTGATTCATCTGTGCATCTTCTATTTGACATAAACTTGTACACCGGCTTGTCAAGTTTCATGAAATAGCCCCTTGTAATTTTTCTGAGAATTGCACTGAATGAATAGATTACTTAGGAAAGAACTGACAGCCTTCAGAATTTTGAGTCTACCATCCAACAAGGTATGTGTCTTTTTAGTCAAGTTTTCTTCTGTCCTTCAATAGGATGTTATGCTGTTCTTCATATTAGGTGTTTTTCCTTGATTCTTTTACTACTGTCATTAAGATGTTTTCGTGACATTTCCTAATTGTGGATTGGAGTCACGTGAGATGACCAATTTTTCATCCATGCACCCAGCAACTATTGTTAAATGATCGCTCTGCGACACTGCGCAATCCTAATTGTCTACTGGAGGCATACAGACAAATCATTGATTTTTGTGTTGTTAAAAGGTAAACTGACACGTATTAAAAATTTTAAGAGTTTATTTTCGCAGAAATCGACTCGAATCAGGCCGAGCCAAACCAGAAGTGGTCAGGAGCGATCCACTGACAGGATCAGGAAAGACTTACGCTGACGTTATGGAAGCAGAGCCAAAAAACAATTTGATTGGCTATAGCTTAAGTTTTTGCCTTATTTGGAAAAGCCATAGTTGGTTATTTGTGATTGGTTGTCCTTTGGCTTCCGTCTCTTAACCTTGAAGCATTTACAAGCTTAGGTTTTGGTTTGCTTGCATCAGAACCAGCTCTGCCTAATGGCTTCCCAGTTTAATGAATTTAACAGTACTTTAATGTCTATAAAAGAAGCTACAGGATGAAATATCAGTGAATAAACTTTAATAACCAAGGGTGGTTGGGTACGTGGGCCAGAAAACTGAAAGGAAAAGCAAAGGACTTAGAAAAACCTCTTGAGCACATTTTCAAGCACATTTCTAGAGTTTTCTATATAGAATCAGACAGTAGATCTTCACTACTGAGTGGTAGAAAAGGCTTTGCTTTCGCTGTGGTCATGTGCTTTTTCCTCACAAAGAACCAAAAATATGCAAGGGTATATATTCTTCCCCAACCCGCCTTTTTTATGCATCTGATGCCAGGAAGTTCAGAGTTAACTTGCGTGGTCAACCACAGCAAGTGCGCATTCTCCCTAGCCCTCTCTCCCCACCTACCCGACCCAGTGTTTGCTTTTGTTCGTGTTTTTAATGTGTATTTCCTATAAAATTGCTTGATCTGGGAAGCAAGGCAAGAAAAGAAGAGAAAAGATATTTCTCAGCATCTAGGACACTAGTCGGTATAAACAGATTTGAGGGGGGATCTTTCCTTCAAACTCCCGAGACTCTCAAGGACAAGGTCAGTCACCTCTGCCCCCGTCTCAGCGCCCCCCCCCACCTCCGCCCAGCCCAGGTTCGGGGAGACCAAGCTGCTCCGTACTGACTACGGGGGGGCCTTCTGTCTGGGGCTGTTCCTCTTGCCCCAAATTACCTCTGGCTTCTCAGTCAGCCGCCAAGTTCTCGTCAAGCCACAAAGGACAGACAGCCCTGAATCCTTTCGTCATGAAGACATATCTTCTTGAGTTGTTCGTTGTTGTTGTTTTTAATTTTTCTGAGCATTTGTAAGGAGAAAAATGGAAGGGACCTCCTCTCGAGGCCCAAAGCAGTTTCCAAAGCTGCGTGCTCACAGCAAACAGCTTTTCTCATTCTGTTTATGTGTTTGGGCCCCACAATTTTGAGTGACTCAGACGTCAAAAAAACAATTCCGATCTGGGGGAAGGGCACCCGCAGGGGCTGTTGCTGTAATTTAAAGGATTTTCGTATTGTGACGCAAACGAGGCAGAAAATGCTGGAAGGAGCTGGGCACCGACTTCCACCTAAGCTACAGGTTTGCATTTTTCCATTTCTCTGCATTCCCTTCCGTGTCTCCACCCCGCCATCCACACCCCGCACCCCCCCAACTTAGCTTTTCTATTGCAAATGATCGGGGACGGGATTTGAATAAAAGCAGGAGCTATTTCCTCCGCTTGCAACCTGCCGACAATGCATCACAATTTGAGATCTTTTGCACACTTACCACCAATTGTGAAATAAATGAGCTTATCTGATGTATGTCATTTGAGTCAAAGAAAATTACAAAATAATAGATAAAAATAAAGGTTTATTGTGCATGCGCAAAGGCCGTCACTGGATGAATAACTAGCCTTTAGGTCTCCGTATCATCGGGCTTAAGGAAGAGGACAATAACAAAGGACTTACCACACCCCCACCCCCAAAAAAGCGATCACCACAACCTTTGCAACAGATTTCTGACCCTTGAATAATGCAGAACCCGGAACCTAGTGGAGCTAAATTTCATCACAGACAGAGAGAGAGAGGATTCTACCACTACAAAAACTTCTGAGAGAATCAACTAACAAATTTTCAACCCAAGTAGCTCCAAGAGAGCTCTCCCGTGGAGTTTACTGAATGACACTCTGTGTTCCTTAAAACAGACTCCTGTGTTTGAAGACTCCTGATTGCAGGGTAGTATGTTTTTTCTTTTTTTAAATCTGAGGACGCCCAAAGTGGCTTGGGAGGGGAGAATGTCCCAGCATTTTCATAATCGGCACTGTTTAAACTCTGACCTTGATAAAGGAGTCTTTTTTTTTTTTTTTGTCTCCCTCAGCATCTTTATTCTTTAATAGCAGTTTACCTGACTTCAGAAGTAATGCATGTCTCCTTACAACAGTTTGCAAAATGCTGAAAATCACAGGGAAGACAAAATTCAGATCGCTCGCTTTCCCAGCACTCACCCATTAATGTTCTTAACTGACAATTTACATTTTAGCGTTGAGTCTTCTGGTCTGCACTTCTCAGTGTATATGTTCAGAACCTTCCACAAAAATGAGAACATGCCATTTTTGGTTTTTTCATAAATGGCTGAAAATCCTTGCCATCATGGTTACTGTCAGATGCCATCAGAAGCTGCATCAGAACGTTTTCAATCCGTCCCCCCTGAGGGGGCATTTGGGTTTTTCTTGGTGGCTCTTTGTCAACATGGAGGCCATGGCTCAAGTTGTGAACGATGTGAAGTCTAACGTAACTCACCCCAAAGTGACATTTCCACCTCTGTGACCAAGAATCCTCCTGGGGCACAGGCCTGATGGTAGAAGAAAAGGCAGGAGTGGTACACACTTTCAGGGAAGTTGACTGAACTAGAATCCGACGCCATTATTAAAAAGTCAACGGCTGGCACCTCGTTCGTTAAATATACATGGAAATAACCCACCAAAAAGAAAAAAATTCTCTATGAAGTGCTCTTTCCCCTTTCTATGAAAAAAAAAAGAGCAAGGAAATCATTTGAACCTTTACATGCTTTTTGGCAATGAACTCCCAACATTTTAATGTCATCTCCTCTGTAAAACGTCCACCTGGATGCCCTCTTAGCCTCTGTTTGCCCGCACCCCCCTCCCCCCTCCCCACCCCTCCCACACACTGGCTCTGCTCCTGTCCTATCTGGTGTTCACCGGTTTCTGCTGTGTTGGGGCTGCTTTAAACGAACCTGCCTTTTCCCCAGCTTCCTTCCCACAAGGGCCTACGTCCCATTCAGCTTGGTAGCCCAACACAGTGGGCACATAAATATTTGTTGAATGATTCTTTCAAGGCACCTTGGCGAGGGTCTCGGGGTGCTTTTTCTGCATTTAGGTCTCTCCCAGGCTGGAGGCCACCGTTTAACAAAGCCAGGGCAAGGTCAAGGCGAGCCCGAGAAGGCGGCTTTCAAGTTGAGTAATGAAAGACGATGTTAATTACCGACATGGGCCATTTAGAAGGAAGAAAAATGCTATCTCTTATTAATTTTGCTGAAATGGACACACTCTTGTCAGTGGCTAATGGTTAACAAAGCCGTTCTTTTCTGAAGACAGAGCAGGAAAATCTCAGTAAAGGACTTGAGGGCAAAACCAGCTTCCCGCCCCCACATGTCTGCGCCGGCCAGAGAGAACGTGTCTTACTTTTTTTTGGTTGTTCATGTATAAAGTTCGACAGAAAACCATCCATGAGAGGTTAAAAGGTTCATTTGTCCCAAGATGTTTATGATGGACTTACAGGGAGCCTAGGTCACAAAAGTCCAGCTCAGGAATCAAGTTTACATGCTAATGGGGGGGGGGGGGCAGTAGAAAGAAAAGAGAAATCAGTCTGCGGAATGGGAATTCCTCCTCCTGTTAGCGGGAAACGCTAATTTAATCAAGAAGAAAGGGTTTGTGGGCCAGGCGCTCGCCCTCGGCTTTCAGCCTCCTGGATAATCTTGGGTGGAAGTTCATAAATGCTTCTCAAATGCTCCTATGCTTTCAATCTCAACACTGGTTTTGGCAGTTGTGAACTTCAAGTGGACCTATTTAAGCTGATCAGAGGAAACAGGCTGACAGTGAGCTGATTAGAAACCTCTTAGAGACCCTTCTTTAAAGAGGGGAAGGCGTTCTTAACTTTTTTTTTTTTTTCCATGGGCTTTGGAAGGGCCCCGGGAGTGGGTCATAAAGAAGAAAGGATGGGGGGAGGGGAGGGTCCATCTTAGAACACGAAGAAAAACAACCTCCTTGCCAGACCTTTGCCAACCTTCCTGTTCTTGTCAAGCTCTGCTTTGAGGGAATGTTTGAAGATAACAGGAAAGGAAATAATGAAATGATATGGCAAAGACGAGCTAGACTTGAAAAGACGAGTACAAGCTGTTTCCTTGACCCGGGCTTATCTCAAGCCTGCCAAAAAATAACCATCTATCAGGGACCCATAAATAGGTTAGAAACATCAGAGTAAAATGCCTCCTTGAACAATAAAACAATATCCAAATTCATTTAGAAAACAACGTAACAGACATACTGGGCAGCCGTTCACACCGTCCACACAAAGGTGTGCGTTTGTCCCCAAGGATGAAAGGTGGGGGTGAGTCCTTTCAAGACGCAGACTGCTTATTAGGAGTGAGGAGTTCCATTTGAGAAATGTTATAAACATACTAACATTCAGAGGGAACATTTCAAAACCTCTGGGGGGGAATAGGAGTTGCTGACAGTAACACACACATGCAGAAGAAGTTTCCACGGCGAATTCTAAATAAATGAGTAAGTTACCCTCTTGCTATCCGCAGAGCCCTTATCAGCAACAAAAAGTTCAGGTGAAGGATTGGCTTTCCAAACTGATAGCCCACAGTTGACCTGAACTACAGCAGGTCCTTGGGGGTGGGGGAGCCCGGAGCCCCTGGAAGAAGCCCGCAGCCCCGATCCCCTTGGCAATGCCCTGCCGGCCTCGTGGTTGCCGTCTGTAAGAACAGAATGGCAGTTTAGATTCCCGACTTTAAACTGAAAATGAAGTTTACAAATTAGCTTTGAATAAATATTATCCTTCCCGTCTCCAGTAAAGAGCTGAAGCCAAATTAGAAAAAGACGCAATTCAGCTCCGAAATACAGAGAACCAAACCGAAGCCGACCTAACCTGGAAGATCACTCCTGCTCTGCCAAAATAGCATGGTGATGTCATGCTTTTCATCACCGCCCCCCCCCAAACCAACCACCTATCCCTCCTAAAAATAGCTTGATGCAGTTCTAAGGGAAAAAAGGAAGAAGTCGAAATATAAAGAAAAAAATGTTTTTAACTTTAAACCAGAGAGCAATAAAAGTCAATCTTTTCCTTCCTGTTTATTCATCTCCCTGACTCGTGTGTGTGTGTGTGTGTGTGTGTGTGTGTGTGTGTCAAAATCCCCTGAAAATTGTACAAGAAGGAAAAATCGTTTCCAAAATAATTTAATTTATGGAGTCGTATTTTCTGAAGCCATCTCATTTTTGTAGATTTTTTCCCTTTGTTTTTCACCAGTCGAGGCGCTGGCTTTGGGATTTACCAAATCCTTAATTTGGAGCCCTTTGAAAAGTGTCATCTGTGGAGGAGAGGGAAGAAATTAAGGAAACTGCTACGCGTTGTTCAAAAGGAACCCAGGCGGCCCTGTGACACAGTCAGCATGGAGAACTGCTGAACAGACTCTCGATTCTAGAAAGCCGGCTCCTGTGTCCCTGTCCTCACACCCAGGGACCGTGCCTTGTCCCAGCACTCACAGATACAGTGGAGACCAGCTCTTCTGAGAGAGCCATGATTTTATTTCATTGCTTTAATATTTATTTTATTTATTGGAGGGGGGCAGGAGGGAGAGGGAAAGTCCCAAGCAGGCTCTGGGGCTCGATCTCATGACCCTGAGATCACGACCTGAGCCGAAACCAAGAGTTGGACGCTTAATGAACTGGGCCACCCAGGTGCCCTGAGATTCATGATTTTAGAATCACCCTCCCCTCAAAATAGCTTAGCCTCCCTCTCCCACTTCTTCCGTTTCTCCTAAATTGCTGTTGATTTTCTTTGTCCCAGAATCGAGCTCCCTATGAAAAGAGATGGCAAAGGGATGGAGATGGAGGGAAACCTTACCCAACACTCCAGTGGGTTATGAGTCAGGAGGCCCCTGCCAGAGAGAGACTGAGTCGGCTGAGCCTCGTCTGGGGACAAGTAGAGTGAGGGCCACAGTGAATCATTTGGGGCGCCCCACCTACCCTGCTCTTGGGGAGCCTGCCATTTACCTAATGGTTCAGTGAGAAAAAACCCAGGTCAAAAAAGTGATTCCTAGCAATAAAAATCTCTCTCCTTTTGAGACTTCTTAACTTTGTCAAAGTCCTGCCACATCTATTATCTGTTTTTATAACGAATCCCATAAATAACCATATGTTCATACAAAATCTACGAACGAAGCAAATGTAAGATTGCTGTCATTTCCTAGCTTGATTAAGAGAAACACAGGAAGATTTTCATGGGATTATGAAATTGGTTGCTACATACCAGTGTTTATAATTTACTTATTTTAATTCTTACTTTATCAAGTCAAATATCTGCCTGACTTATCCTAAAAGCCAAAGTGTTTGGGCTATGGTGGGTGGAGTGCAGGGGGGGAGGGGAAGGGGAAGGGCAGGGGTGGTGGGGGGTGGGGGGGTGGATTCATGTTTTCAAATTTCTATCTTCAGTCAGAGCTTCTGTGAAACTTAAAGACGCAGAGTTCCGGATGTTTCACACTCTGTCCCGGCATGCATTGCTCTCTGTTAGTTGACATGCAGACTTGATACTTAACGATATGCTTAGATTCATGAAATTACCTTCTACTCTGTCTCCTTCCAATGAGGTACCTCTCCTTCTCCCAAACTCCCAACCATCTTGGCTTCCAGCCTCTCACCACCCCCTTGGGCTCCTCAGACATCCTTAAATTCTATGAGACTCCTCCAGGAGTCTCTACCAAGTGACTGGGCTAGCTGGGGACAAGGACAAGGCAATGTCACTCAGGCTACGAGTGACTTGGAAAGTCAGAGGAGAGTGGGTTCCCTCCACCACAGATCCACTGGGGAGTAAAGCAATTAGAAGGCTCTTCTCGTGCAAGAGACGATCTTCTCCAGGAGACTCCTAGAAATAAAGATGGAAGGAAAAGGCCGAAAACTCAGTGAAGCCTGAAGGCTAAGCTGAGGGCCTCGGGGATCATCGACAAGGCAACTGAGAGGCTTCTCCAGGTTTTCAAAGAAGAGAATGACCTGTAAGAGGCTCACACTGGCCACCAATCGCACGTTGTATCGGAACATGGGTCAATTTGCAACCTGGGTCTGAGACGAAAGGACTTCTACCAAGATTTATCGGTAAGTATGCTGCCCAAGACTGAGTCAGAAGTCTCGCTACAGTCAAGCTAGACGAGGGCTGTCCCTGGCCGTCAACCTAGCAGGCCCACCAAGATCGCCATGGAAGAGATGAAGCTCATCCCACGGGGTCTTGTTTATGAAGCCAGGTGAGTTGTTACTCCCAGGACCAAGTGTCTCAGAGTACGCGTGCTGGCTGAGCTGGTGGCTGTTTGCCCGCTCTCACTGCCAGCAATTTTCGGATGGAACCGTTTAAAAATATTAGAATCAGGGGCGCCTGGGTGGCACAGCGGTTAAGCGTCTGCCTTCGGTGTGATCCCGGCGTTATGGGATCGAGCCCCACATCAGGCTCCTCCGCTATGAGCCTGCTTCTTCCTCTCCCACTCCCCCTGCTTGTGTTCCCTCTCTCGCTGGCTGTCTCTATCTCTGTCAAATAAATAAATAAAATCTTTAAAAAAAAAATATTAGAATCATAGACTGTTGGGATTGGACATAACCTCAGGAGCGGGCGGGGGGGGGTTGCTACAATTCGCTAGGACATGGTTTGCATGGAGAGCCAACCACAGGCCCGGCACCACGGAGAGAGGGAATGGAATAGAGAGGAAGCATCTCCCCACCCAGCACACCAGCTCCTTCAACCCCTTTATCTTCCAGAGACCCGAACCGAGAGCAGGGAGCTTACAAGACCTGTCCAGGATCACGCAGGTATCGGAGAGCTGGGTGAAATATGCAGGCAGATGGAAATATGCAAGGAGAGTTCACTTTTACATCCATAACACAGGGAGATCATGTATTTCTAACCTCCCTATGTATTTCCATTATATGTATATGTGTGTCTGTATATAAATACATATGCATGTATGCAAAAGTCTCCATGGTAACTGAGGCCATCAAAGAGTTAATCAATGCACAACCTAATTTGGCTTCCAGACAGGGCAGATAGCAAAGCTTCCCTTTGATTCCCTTACTTAGAGGGAAAATATTAGCGATCTTTATCACCGGGCTCCCTGAGGAGCTGTAGTCTGGGAGCAGAAAGGGGTGGACTTTTAAGTAGCACTCTCATTTATGAACGCGCCATGCTTCCCCCAAGTACAAGGAACTACAAAGCATTCCAGTCTTAGAATGCGCGTTCCCATCCTGGGATGTTTTCACTTAAAACAGGCAAGAATGGGTTGCATTCGGCACCAAGGGGCAGCCCCGCTGAGGCCCTGTGGTTTGTTTCCAAGGTATGGCCTCCAAGGCTCCCCATTCACAGGATTCCTGCGGATTTGGCTTTATCTGTGGGCAAGGCACCAGGCTCTGACAATCTACAGAACTCGCTCCCTTCTCCCAGGATAATGAGAAGATTTGAAAAGCCATTTAGTCATAACTCAATCAGCCAATTTTCCTCACCAGTGGGCCTTCGTGGAATTGCCTTCATTT
Organism: Ursus arctos; assembly: GCF_023065955.2. NCBI lineage: Eukaryota > Metazoa > Chordata > Mammalia > Carnivora > Ursidae > Ursus > Ursus arctos. The sequence continues at coordinate 9,580,624 of NW_026622986.1, forward strand.
CTCCCCTGGGTGGGGGAAGGGGCGTGGCTTACAGGGACCCCCGCACCCCCTCGGATGCCATCTGCGTGGTGGGACACTTGCAGGGAGGGCTCGCCGCTGGCTGACGGGACCCAAGCCGTGGCCCTCAAGAGCTAGGTAAAAATGGTTAGCTCTGTTTTAGCTCGGGCTAAGACCAAACCTGGAGGTGAAAAGACAACCCACACGGCCACAATGTTGAGACTCCTGAAATAGAAAGCAGCTGTCTTTAAAGGAGACTTTGGCTGCCCCTCCGTACCACGGGCGGCCCTGCAGCAGCTACCCCTCCAGCCCGATTTCCCCGCCAGGATTAGTGCTCCTGAGAGAGAAACGAAAAGGAAGAAACCAAGAAAGAGCAATTCTGGAGGGAAAATGCTATGAAGCTCAATAGAGCCGAACAACTCCAGCCAGCGAGCTGTGTGAACGAAGGATCTGGAATCTGGTGCCGCTGATCCCTTAGAGATCTTGGATCGATATCATTTCAGCCGTATTCTGTAGAAATTTGCTCAGGTATAAAAAAAAGGGTCTTTGGCAGAGAGAGGCCCGCTGGAGGAGTGTTCGACTGAAATGCGTATGGTCTGGATGCCTTTCAGCTGAAATGAACATGTAAGGCTTTCAAGGTATACTTGAGAGATTTTTTTTTTAAACCATCCCAAAATATAGCTTGAAAGAGCAGAAAAACAATTGCACCAGGAAAAATAAAATAAAATAAGGCAAAGGTGAAGGAAGAAAATTGGGAAAGAGAACACAATGTAAAAAGGCAAGTGAGACTATAAAATTTTCCCCCAAGGAAGCCCTGGTTTTCATTTTGAATATTTAATAAATCTTTCCATATCACAAGAGCTCTGAATACAAAAAGTTGACAGAATCAAGAAGAGCTCAAGAGTTGGAGAAAGTAGGGGCTCCTGGGTGGCACAGCAGTTAAGCGTCTGCCTTCGGCTCAGGGCGTGAACCCGGTGTTATGGGATCGAGCCCCACATCAGGCTCCTCTGCTAGGAGCCTGCTTCTTCCTCTCCCACTCCCCCTGCCTGTGTTCCCTCTCTCGCTGGCTGTCTCTATCTCTGTCAGATAAATAAATAAAATCTTTAAAAAAAAAAAAAAGAGTTGGAGAAAGTAATCTGCAGAGTGGTTCTGGTCTTAGGAGAAAAAGGTTAAGTCCTGGGTGCACGAGCTGGAGGTCAGGCTAAGGCTCCGGTCCCAGGGGCGGACCAGTGAGCCTGCCTGCTTGACGCCCTCACACAGTGTCGACACGTTCCAGAGCCGGATTTGTGCTTACACAGCCTTGATTGTTGCCCATGCTGTCCCAGGACGCAGGGGACCAAGATGCCTTTGTCCATTTGTGACAGGGGGTCACATAAAGAAGGAGCCAGGGCTGAGGAAGGAATGGAAGAAAATTATATGTTTGAAAGAAGAAGACGGCGAGGCAGCAAAGATGAACATTTAAGATGGGGGGCGGAGGGGAAGGAATACAGATCTAGAATTTCTAAATTACGCTTGGCTCAAGGGTCTGGTTTACCACTGAAACAGTATAATTATAAAGTTGGCTTAAAACAGACCGAGGATCTAGTTACTAATTTCTTACTAGCAATAGCATCAAAACTCTTTCTGCTAGTAGCTGGTCTCTTGACAAAAACCGTGTGTCTCCTACACGATGGGACCTATAGGGAGGGCTGGTTTTAATCAGGCAGATCTATAAAATGGTATGCAGTTGTGGTCTCCCTTCTCAGATGTCGATCCGAGCAGAGGAGAAAGTGAGGGCTGGAATTGTCAAAGTAACGAGGGGGAAAAAAAAAAACATTTTACATAAACGCTCCCTTGTCGGGCAGACACAGCGCCTAGGCTGAGTTTGTCAGAAACTTCAGTGGGAACCCTCTGGTGGATTTGAGAAAAATGACCAGAAACATTCCTCTTGTGTTCATGTTTTTGGACCGGATTCTGCATGGCCTCAAAAAGGAAATCTTGGCCTGGTTACAGCCTTAAATGGGTGCTCAAATCCCCTGAACATTCGTTGCAGAAGTCCTTTCATTCTTACCCATTTTAGTTAATAAGAACAACAGGCATCAAAGACACATAAGGCTTTACTCCTGTTTACCTTGGCAATTACACAGTCGGGATTCAAAAGAAGATTGTGCGCTTCTAAGGTACAAAATTCCCATTTGTAATTAAAAAAAAACAACACTTCTCTAGAATGTACGCATAGTAGACATAGGTCTCCCTATAACTATTCCTTTCGTTCCCCAGGGAAATGCACGAGTGTACGTGAAACGTCACCACCAAAAACATGGCAGCCTTTTTTCAGAATCAGGACCCCAAATTCTAACCAGCCAATGATTCCTCAGGATTGACGTTGGCCCCTTTTTAAATGCAGATCTCTGGTGGGAAGATGAAGGAAGTGGGCCAGAAGGGGTTAGGGAGAACTCGGGAAGCCCATGGAAAGATCTTCTGTGGATAGCACAGGGAGGGGGCAGATGACTCTCAGAGGCTCAGGGAGATTGAGAGAGGAATGAGATTTGGCCCACAGGAAAGAGAAGATCCCCATTCCATTCTTCCTGGGCCTCTATGATGCTGTGTGTCCTGCAAGAAATTGCGAATGCCCTTGTCTCATCTTTAGTTCAGATTCCTGGGACAGAAATCAAAACACAATAAACAACAACCACAAAAAACTTCAGTGAGGGGCGCCTGGGTGACTCAGTCGTTAGGCGTCTGCCTTCGGCTCAGGTCATGATCCCAGCGTTCTGGGATCGAGCCCCACGTCGGGCTCCCCGCTCGGCGGGAAGCCTGTTTCTCCCTCTCACACTCCCCCTGCTTGTGTCCCCTCTCTCGCTGGCTGTCTCTCTCTTTGTCAAATAAATAAATAAAATCTTTAAAAAAAAAAAAACCCTCAGTGAATACTTGTGACATTCCCATGATGCATTCCCATAACCAAATATTATCCATTCATTTTTTTAACAAATATGTACCCACCACATACTGGAAACTATCTTAGATAGTAATGATTTTAAAAATTATTTTTATGCCATACCAATCATATCATAATGTACAATAGTACAAACAAGGAGCATAAAAGTGGTTCTAACGAAGAGATCAGAATTTATAATTCTAGGAGTGACATTTGAGCCAGGCCTTAGAGGATAACCAGAATTCTGCTGAACCGATAGGCTGATTGTGGCAAGGAGGGCTTTCTAATCATGCATATTCATGATCCGCTTTTTTCCTTAAGCACACAGCTAGACTACATTTCCCAGCCTCCCTTGCAATTGAGTGTGGCCATATGACTGAGTTCCAGCCAATAGAATGAGAGTGGAAGGGAGGTACGTCACTTTCAGTCCTGACCATAAAAATCTCCTTGACATGCTCCCCAATGCTCTTTCCCCTTTTCATCAGGTAGAATGGAGATGATCCCCAGGGCCATCTTGGAAGCTCCATACCAAAGATGGCAGAGCCTCAACCAGTCCAGTTTCCTGAAAGGCTGGTCACTGTCATGTTCAGCCAGAGAGCACTGTCAGGTGAGCCATAACCAACTTCTCTCACATCTGCTCCAACATGCATTTGTCTATTTGACGTGGCAGTTGGCCTTTGTTATAAATAAAGTGCTGAAGGCACAGCACATGAGAAGTCACGCAGGGGCTAAGGTAGAGGGCACATTCGAGGAGGTTCAGGAGAGGCCAAAATGAAGACGGAGAGGCAGCAGAGGAAGATTGACACGTTAAGTTTGGACTTTTTCCCACAGGCCGGTGCTTCTGAACCAGTGGTGATTTTTTGCCCATCACCCCCATCCTACAGGGAATATTTGTCAATATCTGGAGACATGTTCTGGTTGTTACCCTAAGGTGGCGGGGGTGGGGGGCTGCTGCTGACATCTATAGTCCTACAATGCACAGGACGGTCCCCCACATTCAAAGAGTTATCTGGGCCAAATGTCAACAGTACTGAGATCGAGAAACCCTGCTATAGTCAATGGAACATGGGCAACGATTCTTAAGAGTGCCACAGTCATATTTGTGTTTGGGAGAGCTAATTCTGAAAACAGCCTAGAAGATTCATTGGAGAGGAGAAAGACAAGAGATGAGAAAAACCATGGCATCCTTTGTTTATCAAGTACCACTATGTGTCAGGCACCAGGTACAAAGATGAATAAGAGTCTAGCAAGGGAAATAGTAACGACTTTTATGGGACTTGGGAAACTTGGACTCTAACCTCAGGTCTGTCTTGAGCATGCATCAGCTTCTCTGGCCTTTTGTTCCTCATTAGAAGCCTTCTAAAATAAAGCAAGAGAACGTCCCACACTCAATCAGTGGGTGAAGAAGGAGAAAAGAGGAACCTATTATGAGAAACTTGGCGGAAATGAAATAAATCAGACCCGGTGTGAGATTGGCTGGAGAAGTTAAGAGAAGTAAAAGCCATCTCTGAGGTCTGTATGCTGGCAGCAGAATGGAGAGTGATGCTGACAACAGAATGTAAGAGTAAGAGCTGACTCAAAATAAAAAATAAATAGAGCAGACTCAGAGGGCTGCAATATGTGTTTTTCTTTTTAAGATCTGTCAAAGTCTGAGATCCCTTTAGAACAAATACAAGCAACTTACATGAGAAATACTAATTTTTTTTTTTTTAGAGATTTTATTTATTTATTTGAGAGAGAGACTGAGCACAAGTTGGGAGGGAGGGGCAGAGGAAGAGGGAGAAGCAGACTCCCCACTGTGCAGGAAACCCGACCTGGGGCTCGGTCGCAGGACCCCGAGATCACGGCCTGAGCTGAAGGCAGATGCTTAACTGACTGAGCCACCCAGGTGCCCCAAGAAATGCTGAGTTCTTATCAGGGGTGCCTGGGTGGCTCATCGGTTGAGCGTCTGACCCTTGATTTCTGCTCAAGTCATGATCTCACAGTCATGATCTCAGGGTGGTGAAATTGAGCCCCATGTCAGGCCTCAAGCTGAGCGGAGAGTCTGCTTGAGGATTCTCTCTCTCCCTCTCCCTCCGCCCCTTCCCATCCCACTCACGTGCTCTCGCTCCCACTTTTAAATGAATAAATGAATCTCAAAAAAAAAATAAAAAGAAATACGAATGTCCAATAAACATTTGAAGAGATGTTTTACTTTGCTAACAATCACAGAAATGGATGTTAAATCCAAATGCTCTTTTGTACCTTTCAGAATGGCAAAAAAATTCTTAATGATTACTATCTAATGTTAGCTCTGATGTGATGAAACAGGAATTCTCATACTCTGTAGATGGGTGAGGAAATACCTTTAATGGGAAAATTGATTATTAGCAGTTGAAAAAATACATATAAATATATAAATACTTATGTATATATGTATATATACACTGGAATCCAGCAATTTCACTTCTAGGAATAAATCCTAAGGAAATAGTCAAGTATTTTAAAAAGTATACGTATCCCAAGCATTTACTATAGTGTTGCTTATATTACATTGGAAACAAATGTCCATAAATAGGGAACTGGTTAAATAAATTACAGTACTTTTTGAACTAATAGAAAACTCTGTAGTCACTAAAAATAACATTTATTGATTGGAAAGATAGTCACAATATTAATAATATTAATAACTTGACACTATTAAGCTGATCAAGCTCAGGTTATTGAACAACTGGTCTAGTAGAATTATGTAACTCTCTCTCTATATATATATATAATAGGAATAATAAAAATTCAGTTGGTAGATAACCCATAATGGGTGCCTTTGGGTGATGGACTTGGATGTGATCTTTCACTTCTGATGAAAGAACGAACGTGTGTGGGATTTTCGTGTTTTAGTTACACATTTTGTCTGATGATCTTATGAGCATTTTTTTTTCTTTATTGCAGCCGAAATAACACAAATCCTTAAAAATATTCATAAGAACCCCGGTCCCCCCAAAAGAAACAAAACTGAAAGATGATGGCCTATTTCTAATTCTTCGTGTTCAAAGAAATGGTGACCACAAGCGCTGGACCCCCCGTGATAGCCCTGGGGTACGCCCGCTGTCCTGACAGTTAGTACAACTGGCCACCTCCTCTCTCAAGTGTCCTGTTTGGAGGATTAATTATACGGCCATTCTATTCAAGGAAGAAACCTACAAATGTATCATTGCCTAATGTTTATTCCTATAAACCGTTTTTTCTGGTCTCCCAGGTGTTCCGTTTGCATCCCCAGAGCTCTCAACCTTGCTACTCTAATCATTTCATGTACTATTTATAGAGAAAGAGAACCAGCTAAAATATCTTGCCCCTTTGATTTCTTCCAGCCAGCGCTAAAGTAATTTATCTTAGCCTTTACCGAAGACTAAATTGTATCATTTCAGGCTTTGGTCTAAATCCTGTTATTTTGACTTTTTGACTCACTTTGCACCCTCTGATATATAAAGTAACAACAATTTCTACAATGAACAACTGTGTTTGTTCCTCAGAAATTCTTTCTGTTCCTCAGACTTCTTTCCTGTTTCCTAATGGTTATGCATTTGAAAATTTGATAAATGGCCTGGCACGGTTTGAGTTTACTGGGAGCATTTAAACATACTTTCCCTACAAAGCTTATCAGTTAGTTACTTAACCTTTATGAATAGGTTAAATATTTTCCACAGTATTTCTATAAATATGATACCTGGTTTCAAGTTAAACCTAATAAAAAGGAAGTTATTCTTTGCTTAAATATCTCCTATTTCTTTTCGTTTTTATCTTCCCCCTTCTTCGTGACCACTTGACTCGGAAAGAAATTCACAAGGCAGATGTGGGAATCTCACTTTATAAATACAACATTCAGCCAGTATACTGTTGTTGTCCTTGTTTTAAGTAAAGAAAAGGTGACTATTCCTCCAGGATGTATGCTTTGGCCATGAAATTGAGGTCTCAAATCAAGTCAAAGGGCTATGTTGAGTTTAAAAAAAAAAAAAAAAAAATCCTGGAAATAAAACAATCTATGTGTTGAACTCAGAGTGATGATGCAGGGGCTTGTATCATACACAGAAAGCATCCCAGTGTGTTCTCGGTCCTTCACAAAGCATTCCTTGTTTCCGTAGCTCCCAAAGGCTCCGAGCACACATACGCTACCTCTCTCTGCCAATGGAGAAATGCTCGCTAAGTGCTTCATTCATTCCCACATGCTATATTTATTCATTTTTCAACAAAAAGTGGCATATTGAATATGTATTCCTGGAAATTCCTGAAATCCATTCATTAGGCTTTCAGCTAGTTTCTCATACACCTCTGTATCCCAGGAGCCAACCCCAGCAAACCCCAGTCCCGGGTCACTCTGCAATCCAAAGCCTTAGGGTCCAGGCAAGAAAACCGTCTTTCGGCCAAGTGCACGTGATGGTTAAGTAATCAGCTAGCCCTACCTGTCACCTTGTAACTCTCAGTAAAACCCAATCCCCTACTGATGACGCCCCCCAAATTATTGCCTTCGTCTGGGGGCCCTACGCCTTGTGGCTTCTATTTGTTTCCCTGAATTCGTAGTGGAAGAGAATTAGACAAGTATATGGCCGACTCGCTCTTGTGATCAGGGACAGCCCCTGAAATGTAAGCAAGTGGGAGGGAGAAGCTTCCAACAAGTGACCAGTTGGGGCAGCCTGACCTTCAGCCATCTCGTGAAGCCCTTGACGCAGTGAGACCCTCAGAACGTTCGCAGCAAAGTCATTAACAGCTCAAGCGCCCACCATGTTTTACATATTTCAGTAAACGGGGAAACAAAGTTCCCTGGAAATGCATCTGAAATGGTGCAGTTTCTAACGGAGCTAGAACAAAAAAAAAAAAAAAAAGGAAACTTATCTTTGAGTACATTTTTTGTCTTTGCTTTAAAAAGTTCTGGTTAGGAAAGATGGTGCTTCAATTTACCTGTAAAATCAGAGACACAACCAAATGTAGCTAATAACATGCAACATCTCAAAGAGAGTAGGCTCTCTGATGTCTGAAAGAGCAAGAAGCACATAAGGATTAATTAAAAAAAAAAGTTTAGGGGCATCTGGGTGACTTAGTCGGTTAAGCATCCCACTCCTGATTTCGGTTCATGTCATGATCCCAGGATACTGGGATCGAGCCCCGAGTGGGGTCTGCTCATCCCTCTCCCTCCGTTCCTCCCCCCACTCACTCTCTCTCTCTCTCTCTCTCAAATAAACAAATAAAATCTTTAAAAAAAAAAGTTTGGAGACAAATAAGTTATCCAGTGAACAAGAAAGAGAAACCAACCGAATGTCATTATTTGAATGTCTCCACGTGAAAACCACTAGGGTGGGGGTTGGGGGATCTCGGTTTCAAGTCCTGCTTTGAGAATCATTCAGCACGTGACCCTGAACAAATATTCTTTTTTTTTTTAAAGATTTTATTTATTTATTCGACAGAGATAGAGACAGCCAGCGAGAGAGGGAACACAAGCAGGGGGAGTGGGAGAGGAAGAAGCAGGCTCCCAGCGGAGGAGCCTGATGTGGGGCTCGATCCCGGAACGCTGGGATCACACCCTGAGCCCAAGGCAGATGCTTAACCACTGCGCTACCCAGGCGCCCCTGAACAAATATTCTAATCCTTCTGGGTCTCTATTTCCATGTCTATGAAGTGGACATTCTATTTGATGATCTCTAAAATCTTCTTTCTGCTCAAATATTATATTGCTCTGTTGAAAAGTGGAATTTCAGAGGTAACCCTCAGGAAAACCCCTGTAGCATTGCAAAGAACCATGAGCTCACAGGGCTGTTTCTTCGATTCCCACGTTGGGGTGCCCTAGTGCTTGGCTGTTCTGGAAGGTCTGAACCCAGCGGCAGCTGTCCCAGAGCTGAGGGAACCAAAAGAGCAAATGGAAGATGAAATCCTGCATTTTCACTGAAATATACCCTATCCAAACAAAGGTAGTATTCACACTTTCTCCTTTGCTTGAAGTTTTTTCCTAGAAAAGAAAAATCACCAGCAAAACAAGAGCCCCTAGTCAGCAGGCTCCAAACCAAATCGTTTAGCAGCAAGGAAGGTTCTGGGTGAGCCTAACCTGCTCTTCTTAGGCCCCCAAAGTCTAACACAACCCGGGGTGTGCTCTGGGGGTGGCGAGGAAGAGAGGCAGATCCCCCTGCAGCTTTCTTCTGCCTGACGCAGCCCCACATCAATGGAGAAAGAAGATTCCCTTTCTGCAAAAACCACAGCTTCTCTGTTCTATTCCTTAAACCCAGCCTCCGCTCTGAAGGAACCAGGAAATGTGTTCTGTACACAGATTGAGTGTGGAAAAGAGGAGGGGGTGACCTTTAATGAGTCTAGGACGGGGGGATGTCTTAAGTGACAACAGAAGGCGTTTGTGCTACATATAACGGAACTGCCTCCCGAGGGTGAGGGTCATTGGAACAAAGGATGGGGACCAAGTGCCTCTGAGATCTGGGGTCAGGAGTGGGTTTGAGTGCGGCTTGTCCTGAAGGCCGGGGATGGGACAGCTCTTCAAGGCTCTCACCAAAACCCAGCTAATGAAGTGGGGGAGCAGCCAACAGCTAGGAGACCCACAAACCCTCTGTTCTGCCGACGAGACAGAAGAAAGCCCGTGTCTCTTGTGTAAACTCGCCGCGGCATGATGGTGTTGGATCCTTTGTCCTCTGGGGACCTGAGCATCCATTCTCCTCCTTGAGGGCACACACATAAGCCGAGTGAGTCCTGTGTGTACCTTCCCACTTGGGAACCAGAGGTTGGAGAATAGATGTTTCTTTTCCCTACCATACCTGTTAGATGCAGAGGACTGGCAACACCCAAGCTCAGCCACCTGGCTCCTGAGACCGGATCATGAGCCAGGGTGACGGAATGCCACCATGTCACTGCAGCAGGGACGTGCGAGACAGTGGGCGTTAGGGGGGAAGGACAACATCTCCACCAGGCTGTGCTAGTTTAATAGTTACTTACATACCTTCTTCTTTCTTTCTTTTTTTTTTTTTAAGATTTTATTTATTTATTTGACAGAGAGAGACAGCCAGCGAGAGAGGGAACACAAGCAAAGGGGAGTGGGAGAGGGAGAAGCAGGCTCCCAGCGGAGGAGCCTGATGTGGGACTCGATCCCAGAACACTGGGATCACGCCCTCAGCCGAAGGCAGATGCTTAACGGCTGAGCCACCCAGGCGCCCCCCCACCTTCTTGTTTCTTCATTCTTTGAAGTGCTTAGGGATCCTGACCATTTCCAAGGAGCAAATCCTATGGATTTTGTGATGTCTCTGTTCCCTGCTCTTTTCCTACTCTCCCCTCGCCCCACCACGACCATATCTTCCTTTAAATCCCCTTTCGTTTGTGTCAGCCAGAATCTTATCTTGCAGATCCAAGAGCCAGGCGGGGGATGCAATGTGGGGGTTGCATTCTGCTGGGTAAAAATGCACCAGGGTGTAGGTCCAAGCTCTGCAAAAGGAATAAGTTAAACACACTGTCAGAACCTCACACCAGCCATAGTATCAAAAAGACAAGTAATAACAGGTGTTGGAAGAAAGAGAACCCTCGTGCACTGTTGGTGGGAATGTAGATTGGGGCAGCCACTATGGAAACAGTGTGAAGGTTCCTCAAAAAATTAAAATAAAATTGTGATATGATCCAGTAATTTCCCCTCTGAGTATTTACAGGAAGAAGAAAATGAAAACACTAATTTTTTTTTAAGATGTTATTTATTTATTTATTTATTTATTTTGACAGAGAGAGAGACAGCCAGTGAGAGAGGGAACACAAGCAGGGGGAGTGGGAGAGGAAGAAGCAGGCTCCCAGCAGAGCAGAGAGTCTGATGCGGGGCTCGATCCCAGGACCCCGGGATTACACCCTGAGCCGAAGACAGATGCCTAACGACTAAGCCACCCAGGCGCCCCTGAAATCACTAATTTGAAAAGATATACACACCCCTATGTTTATTGCAACGTTATGGACAGCAGCCAAGATACAGAAGCAACCTAAGTGTCCACAGATAGATGAATGGATAAAGAAGATGTGGTGTATGTCCTCAACAGAATACTACTCAGCCATAAAAAAAAGAATGAGATCTTGCCATTTATGACAACATGGATGGACCTTGAGGGCATTATGTTAAGTGAAATAAGTCAGACAAAGAAGACAAACACTGTGTATTTCACTAGTGTGTGAAATCTAAAAAACAAATAGAGAAACAGAGTAAAAAACACAGAGAATAAACTTCCCTTGCCAGTGGGGAGACTGGAGAAGTAGGTGAAGTGATTAAAAGGTCCAAACTTCCAAATATAAAATAACTAAGTCATGGGGATGAAAAGTAGAGCATAGGAAATATAGTCAATAATATTACATAACAGGGCGCCTGGGTGACAGAGCGGTTGAGCATCTGCCTTCGGCTCAGGGCGTGATCCCGGCGTTCTGGGATCGAGCCCCACATCAGGCTCCTCCGCTATGAGCCTGCTTCTTCCTCTCCCACTCCCCCCGCTTGTGTTCCCTCTCTCGCTGGCTGTCTCTCTCTCTGTCGAATAAATAAATAAAATCTTAAAAATAATAATAATAATAATATTACATAACTTTGCATGGCAACATTTACTGCGGTGAGCATTTTATAACGTATACAATTGTCAAATCACTGTGTTATATATGTTATATACCTAAAACTAATATAATATTATGTCAGCTTATTAAAAATAGTAATAATTTTTAAGAATTTTTTTATATTTACTCTTTATTTTAATTTCAGTATACTTAACATAGTGTTATATTAGTTTCAGGTGTACAATATAGCGATTCAACAATTCTATTCATTACTCAGGGTTCATAATGAGTGTACTCTTAATCCCCTTCACCTCTTTCACCCAGCCCCAACCCACCTCCCCTCTGGTAACCATCTGTTTGTTCTCTATAGTTAAGAGTCTGGGGTTTTTTGTTGTGCTTTGTTTTGTTGGTTTCTTTCTTTTTTTCTTTGTTCATTGCTTTGTTTCTTAAATTTCACATATGAGTGAAATAGTACGGTATTTGTCTTTCTCTGACGACTTATTTCACTTAGTATTATACTCTCTAGATCCATCCATGTTGTTGCAAATGGCAAGGTTTCATTCGTTTTTATGGCTGAGAAGAGTTCCATTGTCTATATACCCCACATCTTCGTTTTTATGGCTGAGAAGAGTTCCATTGTCTATATACCCCACATCTCCTTTATCCACTCATCTATTGATGGACACTTGGGCTGCTTCCATAATTTGGCTATTGTCGATAACGCTGCAGTAAACCTAGGGGCACATATACCTTTTTGAATTAGTGTTTTCATATTCTTTGGATAAATACTCAGTAGTGTGATCATAGGGTAGTTCTAGTTTTAATTTTTTGAGGATCCTCCATGCTGGCTCCCACAGTGGCTGCACCAGTTTGCATTCCCGCCAACAGTGAACCAGTGTTCCTTTCTTTCTATATCCTTGCCGACACCTGTTGTTTCTTGAGTTTTTTATTTTAGCCATTCTGACAAATGTGAGGTGGTATCTCATTGTGGTTTTGACTTGCAATTTCCCTGATGATGAGCGATGTTGAGCATCTTTTCATGTGTCTGTTGGCCATCGGGATGTCCTCTTTGGAAAAATGTATGTTCATGGCTTCTGCCCACTTTTTTTTCTTTTCGGTGTTGAGTTATAGATATTGAATACTTATATATTTTGGATATTAACCTTTGTCAGATATGTCATTTGCAAATATCTTCTCCCATTCAGTAAGTTGTTTTTTAGTTTTGTTGATTGTTTCCTTTGCTGGGCAGAAGCTTTTTATTTTGGTGTAGTCCCAATAGTTTATTTGTGCTTTTGTTTCCCTTGCCTCAAGAGACATGTCTAGAAAAAATGTTGATATGGCCGATATCAGAGAAATTACAGAGATGTTTATGGGTTCAGGTATCACATTTAAGTCCTTAATCCATTTTGAGTTTATTTTTGTGTATGGTGTAAGAAAGTGGTCTAGTTTCATTCTTTGGCATGTAGCTGTCCAGTTTTCCCAACAGCATTTGTTGAAGAGACTGTATTGTTCCCATTTTGTCAACTTCAACTTTTGTCGAAGATTAATTGACCATGTAATTGTGGGTTTATTTCTGGCCATCGGTTTATATGTCCATTTCTGTGCCAGTACCATACTGTTTTGATTACTACAACTTTAGTGGGGGGGGGTTTTATTATTTTTTAAGTAATCTCTACACCCAACGTGGGACTCAAACTTACAACCCCAAGCTCAAACGTCCCATGCTCTACCAACTGAGCCAGCCAGGCACCATGGCTACTACGGCTTTGTAGCTTATCTTGAAGTCTGAGATTGTGCTACTTGCAGTTCTTTTCTTTCTCAGGATTGCTTTGGCTATGCGGGGTCTTTTGTGGTTCAAATTTTAGGATTATTTGTCCTAGTCTGTGAAAATGCCGTTGGTATTTTGATAAGGACTGCAAAAAAAAAAATCATAATGAAGATTTTTAAAAATAGAATAAGCTATCAGAGAGCGTGGTGTCACATACGTGATTGGTAAATGACCAGATAGAGAAAGCAAAGAACCATAGATAAATACAGAGGGAAAGGTCTGAGAACCCCAGCTCGGAAAAAAAGCTCATTCTCTTGGTCAATCATAATAATAGCAACACTCCCCGAGTTCCACAGCTTGGAAGTGACTGAACCAAGTTCCAACCCACCCAGTCTGCTTCCAGACCCGGTGACTCAATCCTAAACCAGGACCCCACATCCATTTCAAAAGATTACAGGCACAAAATCAGGGCATGAGTTCAATGTTGTCTGAAAATAAAATACCATTTTATTTGGGTGGCTCTAATCACATCGTTTGGTTATTCATTCCTCTTCCTCGTACATGCCACTTTTCTGTGTTTCGGATGTGGCTGCTGGCCACCTGTGCACCCAGGAGGCAGCTGGAAAAGAGAGCTGACACCAACTGAACCCTTACTCGGGGTTAGCAATGTTGCCTTTCATCCTCGCACTGACTCCGGTGAGGAAGAGGACTCTCGGAGGAGATAAACAACTGCCCTGATTGAAGTGCTCCAGGCAGAGGAAGTGACTCCAGAAGTTTCTCTCCCTTCCATGCTGACACGACTGAGAAGAGAAGTGAAAGCCAGGAGGCCCAGAGCCCTCTGTGGGCTCGGCAAAAAGCTGGCAGGGCCATGTTGTGACTTCCAGGCCCTGGCATTTTTGCCTTCATGGGTTTCTTCTTCAATCAGTTGGCCAATCAAAATTATCATCTATGATTTCATTGGTATAAGGGCAAGTATATTAGTATTACACATTAAAACATGTTTTTGACCTAGAAGTTCATTTTTCTTCTTCTGATCTTAGAAATTGCAACATTGTCATGGGCCCCTCAAAGTTTCATGGGCCCTGAGCATTATGCCTCCTGTTGAAGTGTCAGCTTTGGTTGCCGGGTGCACTGGGGGCTACAGAGTCTCCTTACCCAAAGGGAAGCTCAATGCCAGAAACAGTGGAGATCCTGAACGACGCTCCTTGGGAGGGATGAGTGCTGAAAACACAAAATGGGACAAACCAAGCATTGTGACTAATATTCCTGTGCTTTGACAAAACCTCTGATGATGCCTAAAGAAAATGCATCTGTATATATGGCGACCCCAACTGGTGACAAATGTCGTGATGAGTACAGTTGAAGGCGGGTGCCGTCATCCTGCCTTGGGTAAATATATTAATATCTCTAAGCCTGTTTCCTTATTTGTAAAATGACAGGATAAAAGTCGGTATCTCAGGGGCGCCTGGGTGGCTCAGTTGGTTAGGCACCTGCGTTTGGCTCAGGTAGTGATCTTGGGTTCCTGAGATCGAGCCCTGCATTGGGCTCCCTGCTCAGCGGGGAGCCTGCTTCTCCCTCTCCCTCTGCCTCATGTCGCCACCCCCAACCCTGCTCATGCTGGCTCTCACTCTCTCTCTCTTTCAAATAAATAAGTAAAATCTTTTTTTTAAAAAAAGAGGGCTGCTTTGAGGGCCAAATAAAGTACACAAATGAAGAGCTTAGCACAGGATCTGGCCCATGGTAAACACTGGATAAACGTCCCGGACAACTCTATGGCCACCACCGCTGCTACCATGAGGACCCTAGAACAGAATGTTCCGATTTGGAACTTACCTGGCTAGGTCAGAGGTCTGTCACCATATGTGTACCGTCTTGGATGAAGAGTTTAAGGTCCAAATTGGAATATCTGACTTCTGTCTTTGGATAGGTTCATAGAATGATCCGCAGATGATGGAAGCGATAATCGAGTGCATAAACAAGGAGGGAAAGAAAGGACAGCCCTGACTAAAGCAGGTTCGGCAAAAGGAGAGAACATTCTCGGCCAAAAATTCCCCCCCCCCACGTCAATGAGGGGACTCACGCCCAAAACAAAGACACATCAACAAGGACCAGGAGTGATATCATGAGTCTTGCACCCCCTCTCACATGCAGCTGAAGGGAAATCCTTATATCCCCCAACCCCATAATGAATTGTTATGCAGTGAAACAGCAGAAAAAAGGAAAGTAGAAAATCTCTTCTGTGGTCATCTCTGTTTGAAGCATTCGAAATCAGCATACTGATCCGGGTGCGTAAGCCACTTATTAGAGATGTAACTCAAGAAATCGCAATAAAGCTTTTGAGGAGGAAACAGAGGTAAAAAGGGCACGAATTCTACCCTGGGAACTGCAAGAAAATCTTGAAAAAAGTATCCATGTCCTGGGGGGAGAAAGATAACCCTGAAGAGATGAAAGGCCGTTCCAGAGAAACGGGAGGAACAGATAAGGGAAGAAGAGATGGTCCCTGGGATAAAAGGGAACCGGGTCAATAAATAGCAGAAGAAATCGAAGTGACAGAAAACATGCAAAGACCATGTACGCAAATCGTCTGTGGGGAGGCAGCCCCATTCCCACAACAGACGATGTCATCCGCCCCAAGCGGAGGAGAAGACGGGACTTAAACCCTCCTGGGGTCCCTTTGCTCTTGCGCGACCTTTTACACCTGAAACAGGAAACTCTTCTTGGTCGGAAACAAGAGAGATGGGCAGGAAAGCAGAACATTGAGCTGCCAGGCACTCCGGGGAAATTTGAATGAAGTTGGAGTGGATACCCAGGCGTGGTGCTGGCAGACGCAGGAAGAGAATCCTGTGGAAATGCTGATTTCAAAGAGATAATGAGACTCTTTGACCCCAAAGGAAAGGAGAGTCAGCGTAGCCCGGTGTGAGCTGGAGCAGGAGGTGGGAGACCTGGACCCCGCCCCCGGGGCTGCCAGGACAAGGGGGGTCGCGCTCAGAGGGCTTTTGCACTGTCTCCCAGGGCGAAGCTGTGCCTGGACAAAGGGGACCGAAGCTCATGGCAGCCTTCCACCACTTGTCCCCCGCAACCCCGTGGACAAGAAGAGTGTCCCAGGGAGCTTGTGGGAAGGAAGGAGAGAGAAAGGTAACACCACATCCCTTCATTCTTGCATGTCTGCATTCGACCCAGCTGCCAAGAAGTGACGTCACTGTCACCACCCGGGCTCTGGCCCTCACTATTTCTCCCTGGACTATCATGATGATGTCTTCTTTGGCATATCCCCTCCCACCTAACTCCCTACAGCCCCCAATCTCTCTGTCACCAGAGCTCTCTTTCCAAAGCTCAAACCTGATGACGTCATTTCCTGCTTCAGAGTCTCCAATGGCAATGCCGGCTGGTGCAGCCACTGCGGAAAACAGCACAGAGGTTCCTCAAAATATGAAAAACAGAACTATCCTAGGAGCCTGTAATCACACTACTACCCAAAGAAAACAAAAACACTAATTTGAAAAGATGTATGCACCCCTACCTAGGTTTACTGCAGCATTATTGACAACAGCCAAGTTAGGGAAGCGGTCCGAGTGTCCGCTGATAGATGAATGGATAAAGAAGATGCAGAATGTATGTAATAGAATATTTCTCAGCCATAAAAAAGAATGAAACCTTGCCATTTGCAACCACCTGGATGGATCTAGAGAATATAATGCTAAGTGAAAGAACTCAGTCAAGGAAAGACAAATACCATATGCTTTCACTCATATATGGAATTTAAGAAATGAAACAAATGAACAAAGGAGAAAAAGAGACAAACCGAAAAGAAAAAAAAAAAGAAAAAACCCAGACTGGTAAGTACGGAGCACAAACTGAGGGTTCCCAGAGCGGAGGTTGGGGCGGGAGGGAATGGGTGACATAAGTGATGGAAATTAAAAGTACACTCACCATGTTGAGCACAGAGTAATGTATAGAATGGTTGAATCACTATATGGTGCATCTGAAACTAATGTAACGCTGTATGTTAATTATACTTCGATTTTTTTAAAGTAGAAAAAAAGAGTCTCCAATGGCTTTTCATTGCCTACACAGGTCAGCAAACTCTGCCCTGTGAGCTAAATCCGGCTTGCAAGTTAAGAATGGCTTTTGCATGGGGGCACCTGGCTGGCTCAGTCCGTTAAGCCTCAGACTCTTGATCTCGGCTCAGGTTGTGAGTTCAAGCCCAGCTTTTGGCTGCGCCTGAAGCCTACTTAAAAAAAAAAAAAAAAAAAAAAAAGGTCACTTGCATGTTTAATGGGTTGTACAAAAATAAAAAAGGAATATGTGCATACAGAGATATATGTCGCCCGCCCAGCCTAAAACATTTAGTATATGGCCCTTTACAGAAAGTTTGTCAACACTTACAATTCTGGTAAAGAACAAAAAATCCATGTACAAAATCTTTCGTGATCTTGCCCTGTCTACTTCTCAACTTCTTCACCCACTTTCCTCCTTGTTCTTTCTATTCTGCAGCTACGGAGCCGCCCATGGAGCCCGCGACATGCCAGGTGCTCTCACGCCGCTCTGCTCCCCTGTCCTGGGACACCAGTCACTGACGCACGCTAACGCACCTCTCACACTTCATTCGCAGCCCCGCGCCCCGCATGGGCCCAGCCGTCTATCTACTCAGAGCTCAGCCTCTTGCACCAGGCCACCTTGTGCACCCCTCTTGACACCAATTTGTAACTGGGAGCTCCATGAGAGCAGGCCACCCTTCTCACGTCTGCGGCCCGCCCCAGCCCTGGCATGTTGTCCCCGTGCAGTGAGTCCTTGCTGTGCTTCGTGGGGTGCCCTTGGCGCTGACCGTGAGCTCCTCTCATCCCTATCAATCTACTTCCTCGGCTCTAAAAGAAGTTTGAACCCGATGATTGCACAGTCCTCCGCGTCTGAAATGCTATTCCTCTCTGAGAAACAGATCTTCAAATGGAATGGGAACTAGAAAAAATTTCGTGCCTACGTCTCCTCCAAGAATTTCGAAAAGTGGGGCTATCCCCCAGAGCTCAGGAACTGGTTTTCTTTGCCTTCTGATGAATCTTGGCAAAGAGCCTGTTTCAAGAGAAGGTGGTCTGAAGGGCCCAAGAGCGCTGCCTGCGCCGAGGATCTGTGTGCTGCAAAGTGGTCGCGTCACCAAACCCAGGTCTCTGCTCAGTGTGCAGCAAAGCCCGTCACGCAGCAATCAGCCAATCGGACATCAGGTATGCGGCAAGGAAAGCGTTTATTCTAGAGGCAGCCAAACGGGGGACGGGAAGGCAAGGTTCAACTCCACCTCCCCGCAGTGGGAGACGACAAGTTTTTTATAATCGTAGGGGCTGTGATTACAAGCACTGCGATGAAAATGGTGGGGCTCTACAGCGACTCACGAGGAACGTATGTAACAGACATCCCAGGTTCATTTTGGGTGGACACCTAGCATCAGAAGGAGGTAAATTCAGCCCCTGAGCGGGAGATTATTTTAGGATAAGGAGAAGGGGGTCTGGGCAAGCTCCGAAAGCCAGTATAAACCAGATGGGGTCTTGGGCTCCTTATCTCTGGTAAGGAATGCAGGGCCTTCCTCGCTCGTTCGGAGGCTGGAACCGTATCAGTTGACCTTGAGTCCAGGCTTCTGCGGAGACAGCTAGTGGATTTGTTAGTGGGGTCTGAAAAAAGACACACAAGAGCTGAGGCGGGAGAAACAGTTCTCTGAAAAACAAGCTTCAAACTTTCTTCTGGTTTCCCCCTCATTAACCCTCTGGGGTACGGTTTCAGTTGACTCAGATGGAGTCTTGAAGGTGAAAGGCAAGTCAATACTCAATTATCCTGGTGCTGAAAGCCAGTTTAAGGATTATCATTAAACTTGGTTTTTCTACCTTTCTTTTTTATTTTCTCTCTTTTTTAAAAGATTTTATTTTTTTATTTGAGAGAAAGAGAGAGAGAGCGCAAGCAGGGGAAGTGGCCGGGGGAGGGGGGAGAAGCAGGCTCCCCACTGAGCAGGGAGCCCGACATGGGGACTCGATTCCAGGACCCCGGGATCATGACCTGAGCTGAAGGCAGATGCTTAACCATCTGAGCCACCCAGGCACCCCTACTTTCTCTCTTATTATCGTAAGTTAGTAACCAAAAGATAAAACCGACAAGGACCTGCCAATGGAAATTCTTGGGAAGGTTTGGTAAGAAAGAGACCAGAACCATGATTTAATTTGTAGAGAATAGAAGCCTATTCTATTTAAAAAGTAACAAAAGACAAATGTTCTTCCCATTCATGACTCCCATCCAGCCCCAAATTCTCTGTTCCCAGATTCCCAGGTGTCTTTTCAGAGAAAGTCAGTGTATATACAAGAACATAGATTAGATACCTATCCCATTTTTTTAAAGCACAAATGGTAGTGTTCCATTCATGCCATTATGTACCTTGCTATGCTTGCCTAAAAGTACGTTCTAGCTTTTAAGACTAAGTAATAGCACCCCCCAAAGATGCCCACATGCTAATTTCCAGACCCTGTAAACCTTACTGAGCCAACAGGACTTTGTAGATACGATTAAATGAAGGATCCTGAGAAGAGATCATTCTGGATTAGCCTGGATTATCCGGGCGGCCCAATACAGGAGGGAGGCAGAGAAAAAGATCAGAGGATGGAAGTGAAGGTCAGAAGATCAAAGATTTGGGGGCTCCTGGGTGGCGCAGTCGTTGGGCATCTGCCTTCGGCTCAGGGCATGATCCCGGCGTTCTGGGATCGAGCCCCACATCGGGCTCCTCCACTGGGAGCCTGCTTCTTCCTCTCCCACTCCCCCTGCTGTGTTCCCTCTCTCGCTGGCTGTCTCTCTGTCACATAAATAAATAAAATCTTTAAAAAAAAAATTAAAAAAAAAAGAAGGTCAAAGATTTGAAGATCAAGGAAGGAGCTACGAACCAAGGAACACAGGCAGTCCTAGAAGCTGAAAAGACAAAGAAAAGGATTCTTCCCTGGAGGGTCTGCAAGGAGTCAGCACCGACAACACATTGACTCTGGCCCAGTGAAACAGATTCCAGACCTCTAACCCCTATATATGAATTATGATTAAGTTGCTTGCTTTAAACTACTAAGTTTGTGGTCCTTTGTTACTGCAATAGTAGGAAACGAATACACCTGGGGATTAATCTATACACATGGATACGTTCCCATGCTTTTTACTGCCCATATCATGTGTATGACAGAGTCACAGTGCATGAGCGTGGAGGCTGTTTCTGTGTTTTACCACCACAAATAATGCTGCAAGGGATGTCCTGTACATAAATATGTACACGTGCATGTGAGCACATTTGTACGAAAAAGTGAAATTGCTGCATTACTGGTTTTTTTTTTTTTTTTTTGAAGGTAACTCTACGCCCAATGTGGGACTTGAACTCACGACCCCGAGATCAAGAATTGCATGCTCCACCAGCTGCACCAGCCAGGTGCCCCTAAATTTTAATAAATGTTGTCAAATATCCTTAAATTACATTTAATTTTTTGCGTGTTCCAATAAAACCTTAGTTATGGAAATTTGAGTTTCATATAATTGTCACGTAGCAAAATATTCTTTTTTTTTTTTCTCGATCAGTTAAAAAATTAGTCTCAGCTCAGGGGCTCTGTAAATCAGGTGATAAGCCAGATTTAGTCTACTAGCTAGAGTTTGCCAAACCCTGGTTTAGTCTAACTAGTCTAGTTTCACCAGAAGTTGTCAAGTCAGAGGTGATTTCCACTTACCCCCAACTGAAAACTTTCATTTAAAAAATACGTGTTTTAGACTTATACAAAATGTTCTTGGGGAAAGAAAACAACATTCAATCTAGTCTAAGAGCGCAAGTCACTCTGAAAAAAAAATTCTTACCAATTCGTTTGGGAAAAGTTTCAATGTGTTAATTTCAATTGCAAAAGTCAGTCATGCAGACTCTTCTCTGACTCTGTATCAAGTTCAGCAACATTTTGTTACATGAGACCATCCTGGAGGTTATTTAAACTTAGTAACCCCCAAACCACTAAAACACTCTGCGTCTGCTGAACTAGCAGAGTGGGGTCCACGTAGGAATACAGGCAGGCACCAGAGGAAAAGTAGGAGGAGATTTGGCTGGTCTGTCTCATTTTGCTAAAAGCTTCAGAGATGTATAGGTTTATCATACTCATTCTAAACTGAATTATTTTAACATTTGGTGTGTTGCCTCGTTTTTCCTGTTCCTTGAAGTCTTCCCATCTGAGGAAGCAGTCACCTCCTCCAGGCTTTACGGACTGACTGCAGGAGAGAAATCTCTCCTATCTGCCCTGTGAGGGAGTGCAAGGCCGCTCAGACCTTTTCTATGGGTACCCCTGCCTCACACCCTTTGTCCCCTCTTGGGAAGGGATGCTCAAGATTGTATGTTCTTAGTGCTCAGGTGTGTGAGCTTCCTCCAGTCAGACTCACTAGCACCCACAAAGGCTGGTACCCAGTGCCCTTGGGGCTCATGGAGCACGAGCCAGAGGGTGGGGTTGTGCAGGATAAGATGTATGCAGCATGGGGGGTGCCTGTGAGCCAACTGGGGAGCCACAGGCGAGGTGACCCAGGGGCTTGTGGGTGGACCTCCTGACTGAGTCTGCAACGCAGTTAGTAGGATTCCAGTCCCATTATTGCCCTCCCTCCTCGAACAGTGGCAACTGTAGCCCTAGGCCCCTCTCTGTGTACCCCTACAGCATTCTGGATGGGGACTCAAGCAGTGCCACATACGCTTGGGGAAGCCAGACACCCACTCCCACACTCTCACTTTTTCCTTCTGGAGAAATCGCTGGCAAGAAGGGCTCTCTTGGCACTTGGCTGAGGGAATCACAGATAAAGTGAAATTGTTCCTCTTACCCTCTTCAGTGCATCCAATCTCAGGTTGGTCTTCTTCACTAGACTCCCAGATCCCCACCACGGCACTCTTCTCTGTGGTCCTTGTCAAAATGAGTGTTCTTTTTGGGTAAGATGGCAGGAAACTCCTGCCTTTTTGAGAGGGTCACTCTCTCAATTCACAGGAAACCTCAAGAGTACCGTGGCTGGACTTTCTGTCTTGTTTTTACTTCAATCATGAGGAAGCATCGTTGGGACCTGTTGGTGAGATGCCCAAAAAAAGTCACCTCAAAGTTCCAGCCTGTCACAGTCACCTCACAAAGCCGCCTCCCTGAACTAGGGAAGCATGGAGCAAGCCAGTGTAGTGATGCCCGCAGCCAGAGGCCTCCACCTCCTTGTCGAAAGTTCCTGGAGTGTCCTCTCCCAAGAGGACAGCCTCTCATTTCCTGATTGAAGCCGCTAAGGGCCAGTCAAAATCCCTCAGTCAACCCTCCCGGCCAAAGAGCTCACCAGGAGCTTGTGTTCCACCTCGCTGAGCTCCCTCTTTGAACGGTATCCCAGAGGGCTTCACTGAAGGAAGAAGATAATCTTGGAAAATTCAAAATGGAAAAGGATCAGCATTTTTCAAATCTTGACTCTTGCTGACTTAGATATTAGAATGCACTGCAAAAGAAATATAAATTCGAAGTTGTGTTTAAACAATTTTTCATGGGGTGCCTGGGTGGCTCAGTCGGTTGGGCGTCTGTCTTCAGCTCCGGTCATGGTCCCAGCGTCCTGGGATGGAGTCCCTCGTCGGGCTCCCTGCTCTGTGGGGAGCCTGCTTCTCCCTCTGCCCCTTTCCCCTCTTATGTTCTCTGTCTCAGGTAAATCAATAAAATCTTTTAAATAATTAATTAATTAATTAAAAACTCGAGATACACAAGGAAAATATGACACATATGGAGGTGTCTAAGAAAACTCAGCTAATTAGGAAGAAGAAAGAAAGAAAGAAAGAAAGAAAGAAAGAAAGAAAGAAAGAAAGAGAAAGAAAGAAAGAAAGAAAGAAAGAAAGAAGGAAAGAAAGAAAGAAAGAAAAAGGAAGAAAGAAAGAAAGGAACTCAGCTAATTCACCTCTGCTTCCTGATCAGGAAAATCAGCCTAGGGAGGGAGGTTAAGTGACCTGTGGAAGGACATATACTATTTAGTGACAAATTATATTTATATATATATATATATATATATATATATATATATATATATATGCAAATGCATACACATAATTTTATTTATATATAAATATAAATTTGTATTTTATATATGTAAACAAATGCATAATTTTATACAAAATATATTCATTTATATGTAAATATAAAACTACAATTTTGTGTATGCAAATATATACACCAAAATATATATGTATGTGCATATATATGTACACACACACACACACTTTTTTTTTTTTTAAAGATTTTATTTATTTATTTGACAGAGATAGAGACAGCCAGCGAGAGAGGGAACACAAGCAGGGGGAGTGGGAGAGGAAGAAGCAGGCTCATAGCGGAGGAGCCTGATGTGGGGCTCGATCCCATAACGCCGGGATCATGCCCTGAGCCGAAGGCAGTCGCTTAACCGCTGTGCCACCCAGGCGCCCCCACTTTTTTTTTTTTTTAACAGAGAAAGGCATGGACTAATTTCTTCTAGTATGCCCATTGGTATACTAGATATGGTATGGGACTAAGACAGACTATTCTGTCTTTGAGAAGCTTAAGTCATGGATAATTTAAATGAGGTCCCAAAGCAGGGGACAGTCGTTGATAAATACAGGAATCTACAGCTATCCCTCATTATCGATTTTATTGGTGGAGAGGTCAGTAAGAATAATTAAGAGCAACAAAAGTTGACAAGGACAGGCAATAGCTTTGTTCCTGTGGCAGAGAAGTCAGGATCAAGGAGCGACCTTGCCGACCGAGCTAGAAATGGGCGGGATTTACCAGCAGTTGCTGCCCGTGAAAGTGACATACGATTGAGGAGTCGACACCGAAGTACTTCTGTGGTTGCTATTCTAAATCATCCCCGTCTTCCACCTACAAACGTGTTTAAAATTAAAGTTAATTTACAACACAGGGAGAACAAAATGCACCAAAACTGTACAATATTTGCTTTTATAAAGAAAGACGGCTCCAAGAAACAAGGTCTCCAGTAATCCTGTCTGACTGCTAAGGCGATTAGCCTGGATGGGTTCTAGGAAGGGAGGGCGGACCAGATGATCTCCCCGAGAGAAGTCACAGAGGTTTTCCATAAATCTCCTCTCCTGGCAATTTAAAAACCAGAGATAAATGAAGGACAAACCCAACCGTGCCTGTCTTCGCTGTGACTCAGCCAGGGCTACTATTCCTCTAATCAGCAGGAAGTAGTATCCTTTCTCTTTTATTTAATTAAATTAATTTATTTATTTGAGTGAAAAGCAAGAGCATGAGCCAGGGGTGGGGGGAAGGACCAAAGGGAGAGGGAGAGAGAATCCCAAGAAGTCTCTACCCCCAGCGCAGAGCCCAACAGGGACTCGATCTCAAGAACCCGAGATCATGACCTGAGCCAAAATGAAGAGTCCCATACCCAACCAACCGAGCCACCCAGGCACCCCCCTTTCTCTTTTAATGAGGTCACAGCCATTAGTCACTCCAGTGTTATCACCTGACGTAATTGTGATTCTGTTACAGGCACGAATGAGGTGCGGCTTGCCATGCTCTGTATCAGAAAGAAAACCCTCGCTGCTTTCTTGGTGAACTAAGCTTGAACAAGCCTGGGCTCCACCCCAGGACCCAGCTTTCAGACAGGCAGTCACTCCCCCACCCCGAGTTACTGAGAACAGTTTTCTTCACTGCCCACAGTTATAAGCCCTTGACGCAGTCACAAAGAGGTAAATGGCTCCCTCAGAACGCTCTCCTCATCCATTCCCTTGTCGACACTCAGGAAAAGTCATCCGTAACTGCAGCCCGATCGATGAATAATTGCCCTCTTCGAGATCCAAGATCCAAGCCAAGTTTCCCTGCACACTGCTCTCTGGCTGCAAAGGCGATCCGTCTCAGCCTTCATGCCTTGAGAGGAAAAGATGAGGAAAATTCTTGTCCTGTTCCAGTTCATCCCCTCTGATGACTCCATAGAGTAGACTGAATCTGTTGACGGAGTTTTCAAAGTTAGCGAGTTTTTCTTTTTTGTTGTTTTTGAGCCACACCCTCTATCGGTCACAATTACTGAGCTCTAGATTACTTTAGTATTTTCAAGGCAACCTCCAAAACACAGATGTCATAACGTGCAAGCATGCTTGAAAAATGGAATTTGGTTTTCTCAGAGTTACTTGCCTGCATCGTTTTCAATGGTAACTAATTTTTTTCACCCCCCTAGTTAAATTTATTTTTTTTTTTAAGATTTTATTTATTTATTTGACAGAGATAGAGACAGCCAGCAAGAGAGGGAACACAAGCAGGGGGAGTGGGAGAGGAAGAAGCAGGCTCATAGTGGAGGAGCCTGATGTGGGGCTTGATCCCATAACACTGGGATCACGCCCTGAGCCGAAGGCAGATGCTTAACCGCTGTGCCACCCAGGCGCCCCCCCCAGTTAAATTTAAACCATTCTGTGTTCATTGCCTCATCTTCATACCTTGCTGAAGCCATTTCTCCTACTAATTGGGGAGACTCCCCCCACCCCAAATCCCACCGGATCTTCATGTAGCCCCTGACTCTTTCAACTTGTTGTCTATAACCTGAAAGTACCTATTACCTGTGTCTCTCATCCTGGCTCCTAGCTAGACTCTGCCTGCCATTCCATGTAACTGGTTCATGAGGATTTATCTTACCTGAAATTAGCTTATTAGATCCTTGAGGACAAAAATGTTTATTTTCCACTCCTTTCATATGTGTGTCCCTGCTTACCCTTCCCTGATTACCACTGATTACCACATACCTTCACATGTGGAAAATTATGAACTTCTTTTTAAACTTGAAATTACTCCAAGCAAGAGAGCAATAAATATGAAAGCACTTCTATAACTTTCCCTTTGTGATCTTTTCAATTTGTACTACATTCCAAGAAACATGATTTAAAGCCAGTCATTTATTTTTTTCTGCTGCTCCAACATTTAGGGAAATTTTTATGCAAAGAATGAGATCTAGAGACTTGGAAAAATTATTCAAATTCCATTTTCTCCACAGCTGACATCCTATCCAGTCTATGACAGTGTCTTGTGCCCGATCAGCTCCTCATCAAGGTGTGCTTTTATCGCAATTACAGTAAACATTTCATTGACTCATCACTATATGCTAGATACCATGCTACGTGCTTTACATGCCTTTTCTTATTGAATTCTCACAATAATCCAAGAAGATAAGAACCATCAGAAGCCTTACGTCACAGATGAACAAACCCAGATACATAAATATTTAGTAACTTGGCTAAACTCAGACCTGCAATATGGCTAAAGCCAAAATTCAAATCCACAGCCTGTGGAACTTGTTAGAAATGCAAATTCGCCACTCTCACTCCAGCTCTGGGGGCTGGGGCCCAACAATCTGGGCTTTAACAAGGTCTCCAAGATGATTCTGACGCTCCAAAGGCGTCATTTTTTCCTAAAGGGTCAGATAGTAAATATTTTGGAATGGCAGGATACACAGAAGCAGCCTTAGAAGATATGAAAACAAATATATGTGACTGTTCCAATAAAGCCTTATTTACAAAATTTTATTTACAAACTTAACTTTATTTACAAACCTGAGGACTGTGGTCCACCCACCTCTGTCATTCTTATATAAGAAGTGTTCTGGGCACCTGGGTGGCTCAGTTGGTTGGGCCTCTGCCTTCCGCTCAGGTCATGATCTCAGGGTCCTGGGATTGAGTCCGAGTTGGGCTCCCTGCTCAGCGGAGAGCTTGCATCTCCCTCCGCTCCTCCCCCCTGCTCATGCATGTTTCTCTCGCCCTCTCACAAAAAATAAATAAAATCTTATTAAAAAAAAAAAAAAAGAAGTTCTGAGAGTAGCTAGGGCAAAACTTTACCTTATTAAAGATAGGTAATATTCTCATGGTAAAAGTTTTAATTAATAGTGTATCAACCATACTTCAATAAAAAAGAAAAAAATGTGTTGTTGTTTTAAAGATTGTATTTATTTATTTGAGAAAGAGAGTGAGAGAGAGCATGAGAGAGGAGAGGGTCAGAGGGAGAAGCAGACTTCCCACTGAGCTGGAAGCCCGATGCGGGACTCGATCCTGGGACTCTGGGATCATGACCTGAGCTGAAGGCAGTCGCCCAACCAATTGAGCCACCCAGGTGCCCCTGAAAAAAAAATGTTTTTAATCATACAAACACCAAAAAAGGAGACCCTGGAAGAAAGGAGAGACAAGATTTGATTTTATTTGTTTATTTGTTTATTTATTTATTTTTTTGGAGGGAAAAGATTTAATTAACAAAGGTTAGAGTAGTACAGAAAAAAATGTTTATAAAACTTAGTCATTTTTCTTTTCAATGAACTTGCCCAATGAAAAATTATAAAAATATTTTTCACAAATTGACTTTATTATTATCAACAGATTAAAACATTTTTTAATAGCCTTTAAGCTATAAGTTAATAAAGTTTGTAGCCCTAAATGGATTTTCCATAGAATTATTCGTAAGTACTGTGTTGTAAATTAAGGTAATATTTGTATGTGATTAAAAAAATTCAAAGTATAAAGAAAGAAAAGTTCAATCTTGCCATCTTCCCTGTGCCCACCCTCCCTTCATTCACCAGAGGTCATAGCATTGTTACTCAGCCCTCCTGACGACGGCCGTTACAACCCTAGGCAGTAGACATGTACATGTATTCCTTGATTCTACTCTCTTTTTACCAAAGCTAAGACATTTTGTGCACCCGCACTAATCCCCAATTCACCTCCCACTTTAATCGTCCAATTTCGTTAATTTTACTACCTTTATGTTGTTAAAGTTTAGTGATTATGACAATGTTATCGGTACTTTGCCCACTGACTGATTCTAAAATTTGATCTCATAATCCAGTACTTCCATTAAGATTTTATAGATATGATTCTAGGCAGGACTAATTAATATGATTGAGTCCCATGAGAAGGGAAGATAATCAATTCTAGTCATAAACCATTGCCACTTTAAGGAGAATGTTCCAAACTTGTAGGTCACACTCAGCTGCCACTGTTGCTTCCACGTCGTGCTATCCTCATTTATTCCTTTTCACTTTCGCGTCAACAAAACTTCTTCAATATTTTTTTTCACATGGTTATGAAACTTTCTCAGTTTTTTCTTGCCTGCAAATATCTTTATTTTGCCCTCACCCTTGGTGGATGGGTTAGCTGGGTATAGAAGTCTATATTCAAAAGCAAGTGTTGGCAAGCTATGGCCCCCTGGTCAAATCCAGCCCACTGCCTGTTTTGGTAAATAGTTTGGTTAGAACACAGCGTTGTTGATGTTCCTTTCATGCTACACGTGCAGAGCTGGATAGCTGCAGGGGACCACATGGCCCACAAAAGACAAAATATTTACTCTCCAGTCCCTTACAGAAAAAAATCTGCCGCCCTTTATTTAAAATCCTATCTCAAAATGTCGAAGCCCACTCCATTGTTTTCCTGCTGATGAGGACTTGAAGGACTCTGCTCTATTGTCCTATGTTGCTGATATCGGTCTGATTATTAAGCATCTATAGTAAGATTGCGTTTTTTCTCTCTGGAAACTTTTTTGAGTCTTTTCTTTACCCTTGGATACCTCAAGCATCACTAGGTTTTTGGGTTGGCTTGTTTTGTTTTGATTTGATTTACCTGTTTTAGTATTTGGTCAGACTTTCCCAATTAAGGGTTTATGTCTTCCTTTATATAAGGAAATTTTCCTCTCCTATTTTTTTTTAATTTTAATGATTTTTTATTATATTATGTTAGTCACCATACGGTACATCCCCGGTTTCCGATGTAAGGCTCGATGATTCATTAGTTGTGTATAACACCCAGTGCACCATGCAATACGTGCCCTCCTTACTGCCCATCACCGGCCTATCCCATTCCCCCACCCCCCTCCCCTCTGAGGCCCTCAGTTTGTTTCTCATAGTCCATAGTCTCTCATGTTTCATTCCCCCTTCTGATTACCCCCCCTTTCTTTATCCCTTTCTTCCCCTACCGATCATCCTAGTTCTTATGTTCCATAGATGAGAGAAACCATATGATAGTTGTCTTTCTCTGCTTGACTTATTTCACTTAGCATTATCTCCTCCAGTGCCGTCCATGTTGTAGCAAATGTTGAGAATTCGTTCTTTCTGATTGCTGAGTAATATTCCATTGTATATATGGACCACAACTTCTTAATCCAGTCATCTGTTGAAGGGCATCTAGGCTCCTTCCACGATTTAGCTATTGTGGACATTGCTGCTATGAACATTGGGGTGCATATGGCCCTTCTCTTCACTACGTTTGTATCTTTGAGGTAAACACCCAGTAGTGCAATGGCTGGATCATAGGGTAGCTCAATTTTTAACTTTTTAAGGGACCTCCATACTGTTTTCCAGAGTGGCTGTACCAACTTGCATTCCCACCAACAATGTAGGAGGGATCCCCTTTCTCCACATCCTCTCCAACAATTGTTGTCTCTTGCCTTGTCTATTTTTGCCATTCTAACTGGCGTAAGGTGGTATCTCAGTGTGGTTTTGATTTGAATTTCCTTGATGGCTAATGATTTTGAACATTTTTTCATGTGTCTGTTAGCCATTTGTATGTCTTCATTGGAAAAGTGTCTGTTCATATCTTCTGCCCATTTTTTGATTTGTTTATTTGTTTCTCGTGTATTGTTCCTCTCCTATTTTTTAATTTATCCTTTTTATTTTCTCCATTCGCTATTCTCTCCTAGAGATGGATATTAAATCTCTACTCCTCTCTTCATACTTGCTAACTTTTCTCTCATTCAGATTCTTGGATGTTTGTTTCATATACAGGTTTCCTTTATTTCTCTTCCAAGATATTTCATTAGGGCAGTCCAACATACTCTTCAATCCTGCTATTCATTTCTTATTTTAGCAATCATATTTTTATTTCCCAGAGCTCTTCTCATCTTCTGATTGCTTTTGTGTCATAACTTATTCTTCCTTTTTTAAAATAATTATTTCTTTGAAAGAGAGAGAGAGCACAAGCAGGAGGAGGGGCAGAAGGAGAGGGAGACAAGCAGACTCCCACTGAGTGGGGAGCCCAACATGGCACTCGATCCCAGGACCCTGAGATCATGACCTGAGCTGAAACCAAGAGTCAGACACTTCACCGACTGAGCCACCCAGGTGCCCCACAGCTCATTTTTACTTTAAGGATATAATATCATCCTGAATTATTCCAAGAATGCAGAAAATTATTTTTAAGTTCTTTTTAGTTCTCTGAGTTAAATCTGTTTTCTTCAGGATTGGTTGTTCTGTTATTCATATTAATCTTTCTCTTTCATGCAAGTGGTATTATCCAATATCTAGCGTTCTGTCTGTGACCGAAGGACAAAGCTGACCAGCATGGGAGCGTACGTTTCTCAGGACTCTTGGTGAAGTGACAGAGTTCTGTGTGCTCCCGGGTAAGCAGAAGTACTAATAGGCAGGATTCCCTACTGTACAGAGCCGGCAATCTGGAGACCCCTAAGGTTGCATAGGGCTTGAAGAACTTTGGCATAGAGGTCTGAGCAAAGCTGCCTTGCCCCCAGCATTTGCTAAGGAAGCCTGGGGTTAATCCAGCTCTTTTCCTTAGGGCTAGCACATACACGGTCCTACTCCTCAGTCTTTAGTAATTATTTGGTTTTATTCAGATGTCACAATTTTCCCATGTTTGTTCTGAGATTGAAGAGTGGAGAGAAAAGAAGCAGAGGAGAAGAGGAGCTCTACTTGAAGAAAGTTGTCTCAAAGATCTGAATTCAAAACTTTAAATTAGTGAGTATCTTCCCCCCCCCCATCCGCCACCCACTCTTGTCCTTTGTGTTTGATAACGCCAAGCTTGGAGGATTTCCAGCGGTCCCTTATCTCTGGAATCCCCTTCTCTGCTTTTATTTTTGTTTGTTTTTCATATAAATCCATCTGCTTTCTATCTACTAGCATTTATTCACACTTCATGGTTCCTTTATTGATGTTCAGTATTGTTGTGGTTTCATTAGATAGATTTTTACATGGACAGACTATGGACAGTTAATCATTTCAATGGGACCTTGAGAACAGGTATATATATGCTCAGTCTGCCATCTTGAACCAGACACTCAGCAAAGTTTAAAGTACGTAGAATTTGTCTTTGGGGATCCATCTTTACCCTTCCCTCCTTCCCCCCATCAAATTGCTTTTTCAGGAAATTATCTGATAAATATATTATTTAGTAAATACTTCTTTTATATACATACACACATACACATGAAAAGAATGGAAAAGTTTAGAAGCTAAATTTTAATAGAAACAAAAGCCTTTGGCTTAAAAAAAATGAAGAAGCGCTTTAGAATTTTAGGTGCCATGAAGGTGCAAACTTTCAGGGGCGCCTGAGTGGCTCAGTCGGTTAAGCGGCTGACTCTTGATTTTGACTCAGGTCATGATCTCAGGGTCCTGGGATCAAGCCCCATGTGGGCTCCACACTCAGCAGGGAGTCTGCTTAAGCATTCTCTCCCTGTCCCTCGGCCCCTACCCCTGGTTGTGTGCAGTCTGTCTCTCTCTCTAAAATAAATAAATAAATCTGAAAGAAGAAAAGAAAGAAAGAAAGAAAGAAGAAAGAAAGAAGAAAGAAAGAAAGAAAGAAAGAAAGAAAGAAAGAAAGAAAGAAAGAAAGAAAGAAAGAAGGAAGGAAGGAAGGAAGAAAGAAGAAAGAAAGAGCATTCAAACATTTTAGGGGAATTTTTCTTTTATGGGAAATTTGCCTGCAATCAATGAATTTTCAATCTGAACATTCCTGAACCCCCATACATCTCCCAATCAGATGAACTAATGACTTTTTGGTGATATTTTTGATCAACTAGGGACGCAAGGTAGTATTTTAAGAAAGGCCATAGACCATACCAGGCTAACCACATCAAGGTATTTTAGACATCTCATTTTTCAAAATGTCTAATACTGTAGGAATCTTTGAAAAGTGCATAGAAAAGAATTATGCATACATACATTTCAAAAAAACCAAATATCCTGCCTGATCATAAATAAGACCTTATCCAGATGTGAAAAAACCAGAACCAGAATACACAGAGCTCGAAAGGATAAAAGTGGGCAACACATGTAAACAGACAGTTCTAGGGTAATGACCAAAAGAAAAGCCACGCTTCCATTGTTAACTCTCACTTTTACTCTAAACACAAGCTAACACTAATAGTGGAATTTTTGTAATTTCATCCATTATTCGAAACATACTTGGTTTTACTGTAACAGACATGTATTACGATGCATGTGTGTAAGTTACTATAAATAGCAATTGTAGAAAAATTAAGATATAGGAATCTTTCTAAAAGCTGGCAGTCGATACCTTCTTTGGTCCCCTTCACTTTGCAAATAAATAAAAAATAATAATTTCTTAGCTCCCAAACTAATCTTAAATTCTGAACCTTTTTGACTTTGCAGCTGCTTCTGTCTCCTTTTCAAGCATATGCGTGCACACGTGTGCCTGTGTGTGCGTTCACACGTGTGCCTGTGTGTGCACACACATAGCCCTTGCTTTCCCTATCAGTGGTCGGGTGGACCAGGCCGATGGCCAGATTCAGCCACACTCCACAGTTATCGAGCATGACAGAGCTGGAAGGAAAACATCTGGTCCAAGGTTGCCGCTTGCCTTTGTAGCAGAGAATGTTCTTTGATCTCCAGCTGGAGTTCCCTATCGAGTCCAGCAGATCAATTAGTTAATAGACCTTTCCCACTGGTAGTCTCACTAGCTGACTACCTAGGGTAGAAATAAGTTCTATTTATCAGTCTTCTTTTCCCCTTTTACTTTAGGCAGATCCTTTTTTCCCTTCAAATGACAGAATTATTAAACCACTTCAGTCACTTCTGTGGTTAATGATCCCCTTTCGTTGGTTCTGCTCTCAGGCTGAAACGTCTTGGTGGGTTTTAAATACGCCACTCCATGACTATAGTTTCACCCCAAACTACAGTTAAGGTTAGGAACAGCTTGAAATACCATTATTAAAACCAACATCTTGTCCAGGTTTTCTTAAGTTCCCCTGGGGAATCGAAATTATCATCTTAAGTATCTTTTCTCCAAAGATTCAGAGAAATAATAGAACGTTTCACCTGGATTTCATTCTAATAAACTTGGCTAATTTTCCTTATATTATGAAGGTCTGTTCTAGGAATTTAAACAAGCACATTTAATCTTTTCCTAATAATCTTTTTATTCCCTTTACAATGACATTACTGTCAGTGCTGTTTAGAGAAAGAATAATTACTCGCCAGAAAACCAAACTGAATTATTTGGGGTCTTACACAGAGAACTCCAAGTGGTTTTAATGATTTTAGTGGGCTCAAAACATTATAACTGAACTGTATTTTTCACCTGAACACAAAACCATTATCTCATACTGTATTTACCAGTCCAAAAAAAAATGCTCTAAAATAATTTCTTTTCTTAAAAACAAGATTAGTCAATTGGCTATACTCTTCGGGCACAATGAAACCAGTTTTGCCCAGGGGACAGACACACAACGGATCCCGTGAGCTGACATTTGCTGCCCTGCTCAATGCATTTTACGGCAAAAGATCCCAGTCTGATTTATGTACTGGGGCCAAAATCAAACTGTGCGGTATTAACGCTGGCCATGACTGAAATACCTAGCTGGGGAGAAAACATGGCGGCTCCTTCCCAGGGTGCAGCAACACCCCCCAGGCAATTGAGAGCTCTTCACCCAGATGAAATTGCAAAGGGAATTTCAGGAGGCAGAATGTAATTATCCCCTTTGGAGTTTGGCATGGACAGGAGGACTAAACAGTGCTGTCCTTTGTCCCCAAAACAAAACTGGCCAGCCGATCTATGACAGGACACAGCCAGGAATATGAGGAAGGAGCCTGGAGTCTTGTTTGTTTTCGGTGCCCTGTTTTATCGTCCATAGGTCACCAATCCCTATGTCCCCCAGAACTGGGACAGTCCTCAATGTGGCCCCTTTAATGTCACATTACTACCACTTGGAATGCTTTTTGGAAGAGGCTGGTTATAAATGTTTAGTGATATCCCCGTGAGCCACTGTCTCTGAGCTCAGTTAAGATGAAGAACTACTTATATCACAAGTCTCCAAGCTTTGCCTTGGCGGGAAGCTCTACCCTGGGCTCTGATACAGAACCTCCCAAAGTCCATTTTAGATGGTGACCACTCATGTAATTATTCTCGAAAACAGAAATAAGGCAGCTGTAGACCCCGAAGGGTGTCTTAGATCTCATTTCCATAAATTTTATAATAATTAACACTTGTAAGTAAGGTTGGTAGGAAATTAAACTGCTGTGGGTGGGACTTGACAGGTTCACCACTGAGTAGCTTCCGAGAATTACTGAATGTCACTTAACTGCTTGATTGATGCCAAAGTTCACCCATAAGAGCCGTGAGGCCAGGACAAAGCAGAAGTCGGCTTGCACCCTTACCATCTATGCTTTCCTTTGGTGTTCATTGACTCCACTACTACTCCCCGGCTCAAGGCATTCTTGACATGACTTTTTTCCACTTTTTCATTCCTACTGACCCTTCTGAGAAGGTCTCACCCTACATGACTTCATCCCGGATGCGACACTCACTCCTTCTAACATCTTTTGACATGGGTCCAACTAGCACCCCAGCGACGACATGCCGAAGGCCCATGGCCCTGACTCAAGCAAGGCACGTCTTGTTGGTGAAAGCCAGGAAACAGAATTCTAGAAACCTTGAGCTTAACTCCAACCGATGCCTAAGCCCTGACTTTCAAACCCATCTGTTTCCAGAAAGAAAAAAAATTTTCCAAACTTCCCAATCAGAGTTAGTCCCGAGCTACCTAATACTGATAGGTTAGAGCTGCTGAGTGAAATAGCAGCCAAACCTAGATCAGCTCTCTGAGGTGACACACTTTCTGTTAGTGTTTGCTCTAGATAACAAATATCCTCTAAAGGATGGAACTGGTGAATTCCTCTTTCCCAAGAGCCACACTTCACCAAGTGGCCGAGGTCAGATTTTATGATGTGCAAACTTGGTAGGGAATAAACATCATCCAGCAGTCAGTGCATTTCTTACTTGGGAAATTTTGTCACCTCCAGTAAAAATGTTCTGGGTCACTTTCCTACAAGAAGAGTAGAAAATTGTGATTCTAAGTCAAGCCTAAATGAGATCTTTTCTGGTTTTTCAGGTCAATATTTTGCTCTCCTATCTTGATTTTTTTTTTAAGCAAAAACCCTGAAGTTTTTTAAATCCAAAAAATGAAATGCTCAAAGTAAGCAACAGATCGCTTCTACAAGATGGCCCCACATCAGTTTGACTCCAAACCCCAACATCTTCCCTCACTGCCTCCCAATTACCTGCTGTGGGAAATCCTTTTGAAAGACACTTGCTTGGTGATGAGGAGGATTTAACCGGTTTCCATGAACAGGGGGCAAGAAAAAAAAGCAAGGTACCAAAACTTTAAAATGACTTGCCAAGAGTCACAACGTGAACGTGAAACAGCCATACCTATGTCCGCTTTTTCTGTAAGGGCATCATCACATGGAGCTCTTTGGGGATGCTGACAGTAGGCCAGAGAGAGGGACCAGAAGTTTCCATTCTGCTGCAACAAAAGCCTCCCCCCCCCATTTTTCCCATGAAGTCCCATCTCCAACTCTCTCAATTACGTAATCTCTGGGGGTCTGTCTCTAGTCATGTCTGCACTTCTGAACTTTCATTTCCTGCGTCTTGGGAATGTTCTGTGTGGCGCTTATTTCTCTCAGGCTTCACGGGATACTCTCTGAGTGTGGAGTTGCATCGCATATGGACTGGGCTGAGAGACCCGCTTAGCAGAGCTCCTCGGGTTCCTGGACTCTGTCTGGAAGGCCCTCTGTGAAATCAGCCTACTGTGAATGGGACTCCTACTTCCTGCTTTGGCCAAAGCCAGCTTCCCTTTCCCTCAGCAGCCATAGAAATGTTCGAGTTTCTTCGTGCAAAGTTCACAATGCCCGAAGTTTCCTTTTCACGTTTGCTCAACGGGCTTGTCTGATTCTGAGGAGAACTTGTCATTTGATGACATGCAAGCTAAGGTAAGAATGCTCAACTCTAAATTATGGGTGAGGGGGAGACTCGGAAGTTAAAGCAAGCTTTTCAAGGAAGACTAGAGGCTCCCCAAGAGCCCCAGGGTTTGGCTCAGACTGCCTCTGTTACCCCCACTTCTATCGTCCAGCCTCTGCTTGGCCCCACATGGACTTCCCACAAAGCGGGGGCATCAGGGCATTACCATAACCCAGGACGAACACACATCTTCGCTCTAGCAAACTGCTGGGCTATTTCCAATAGTCCTTTTTGAAAGTGGAGAGATGTCCCTGGTGATCAAAACGCAAATAAGGTTCAAAGGTCAAACTTTTTTTTTTTTTTTTTTGAGGCCTATGCCCCCGTGTTCTCAGTTTTGCTGGAAACTTATAAACTTCTTACTGCCTAATACTTTATTTTATACACATCAATCATTAATGACTATGCGGCCGGTGGCCATCAACTATGGGAAAGCATGGGAAACCCTAACTTCTAGACTCCACCGTGATGTTAGCTAACCAATTGTCCTTGGGGAACCAATCTGGACCTCAAAAAGCAGCCCTTCAACAGGGTGATTTCCTAGGTCTCTCTACCCTTAAGAGAATCGAACGGCTCTGTGTCAGCCTTGACATCTGCCACCCCAGACCCAATGCAAAGTGTAGTTGCAGGCTCCACTGGAAAGACACAAACAGTACGGACAAGCCTCCCAGTGGGTCTTCGCATAGCCGCTCGATCTTTCTCTCCATCACGAGATTATGACGACCCCTTCGTAACGATACCACCCACCCCAGAAACAGGAGGGCATCTAGAGGGTTGCTCCTTAAACAAAAACATCCACATGTAAAAACCCGCCTTGGAAAAATTAAGGTAAACATCTTTTGGACTTGTGGCTGTTGACAGCATGTTTTCAATTTGCAACGCAAATTCGTCGGAAGCCTTTCTGCCAGGGAACCGGATGGCCCAGGGAATTGGTAATTGGTAATGAATCGTGCAGCCTTTCAGGTCTGAATGGAGCCCCGCAAATCGTGAATTACCTGATACTGCTGGAAACCTTTGCAACATGAGCCAAAGCCCTGGATTCATTCCCTAGCTTAAAACAAGAGTTAAAACTGTCTGATTGGCATTTAGAAGGAGAATTAGGAGAGCACCGTGCACGGGGTCGGAAGTGGACAAAGAGAGAGCGAACTAGGGGGTTCTGTTCTGAAGCCTGAGGTTTTTCCCCCAGGATGTGGGGCGGGGTGGGGGGAGTTTCCCAGGAAAGGTCAGGCCTCGGGAAGTGGAATGAACATACACCTCGCATTCTGCAAGGGTCAAAAATGCCAGTCGTGGAATTTTCATTTCTTCCTGATCAACTGTCCCGGCCCAGAGGGTCAAAGCACTCTTGTAGCAATTTTCGAAGTGAAATAGATTTTACTATTTATTGATTGCTCTCTGAGCCCACCTTGTCTTTAAAAACCAGAAGAAGCTGATCATGAGAGCTTTACGAACTGACCCAAACAATGACTCTTCTTTTCTGAGATTTACCACAACGAAGCTCTCCGTTACGATCTGGTCTGCTGCGTTTTATTTTCAGTATCCGCAGTCATCCTCAGGGAACCGGCTAGCAGAAACACAGAACTCTTACACCACTAGCTTCCCCTGCCTATCCCAGCTCCATATTTATATCACTCCTTTTCCTTTACACTCTCTGGTTTATAGTAGCAATAATTTTCCCTCATATATAGTCCAACGAACAACCAATTAACAAATGCCCAGAGCGGTAAGCATTCTTGGCTGTCTTGCCTAGTCGGTCATTAATTTGGTGAAGGAAGGGCTAACAAACTCATAAAGGGGAACGTGAATTTTAGAAGCTAGTTCCATTTTACATTATTAAAAAGGAAAATGTAGTAAAAATAATAAGAGCTTTGCCAAAACTCTACAGCAAAGTCAATTAGTCTCACAAAGAGCCCGGGAGTCTACGATCTGAACTTGCATTTGGAACCACTTAGCCTATTAAAACAACTCCAAACTTCATCTCTTGCAAATCATATATCAGTGCTCATGGCTGGACCCTAATGAGTAAAACTCCTTCCCCATCCTTGATGCAACACAATTTAAAGTATTCCGTGTGTCTGCATATTTCAAATATACACATGTGACTTAATGTGTGCAGGGGGTTCTTACATATATGTGTACACACACCTATCATGAAAATTTCACACACTGAGTATAGCCTTATACAGCTTGCAGTAAAGTGCACGCCACATCATATATTGATACACTGGATACATTTCAGATGCCTTTAAAAGCAAACACATTTCAAACAGAAAAACAGCAGCGCTGACAGTACGTCTATGGCAAAAATAAAACATGTCTGAATCAAAGGAGAAATCATTTTTAACAATTTTCACCATGTTTCAAGTATGAGGGGGATGCGGTTTCTTTAGTGAAGACAATGTGGTCATTGACTAAAGATATGTCATTTGCTCAATCAGCATATCACTAGGGGCAATAAAGATTCTGTTTCGGCCTGATTAAGGGGGAAAAGTTAAAACGCTAAGTGAGATTGCCTTCGTCGATAATTCTGCAAAATAGTGTTTTCCAATCAATTAGATGAATTAGCTGATAGGACTTTTTTTTTTTTTAAGAAAAACATATCTTATTTCATTGAAATCTGACATTCCTTCAATGAAAATGAAATTGTACCTTTTGAGACCCAAGGCTCTCAACTCTGAGCCTCTATAAAAATCCCAAGCAATTTCTATAGGTTTCCCAAGGAAGAGTCAGCTCTAATTAACTACAATTTTGTCCATATTTTGTTTTTCTACTGCATTGAAAGAATAGCAGGGGGTGAGCCCTGCAGAAAAGAAGATTATTAAAACTTTAATAACCTGAGCCTTTGAACCTTTCCAAATTCTTTACAATTTTCTCACATTTCCAGCCCAGATGTCTGCATGTGGTTATCGTGCCAATGTGAACGTTTTGTTTACTATTTTATTTACCCTACTTACTACTGCCTTTTTAAAAAAGCAGAAGAACACACAGTAATTTTGCAGTTCTTCTGAGCAAAGGAATTTAGTTATTCTTAAAAGTAAATCTGCAAGAGTGATTTTTATTCATTTTTAAGTTAAATATTTCCAACAACAGGGCCATTTCTTCCCTGCTGCTAGAGGTAAACTGTTAGACAGCCTAGCAACTGGCCGCTGAATCAGAGCATTCTTTTCAATCAAGCTACGCAGCTTCAAAAGACTGAAAAGTGAATTCACTTTAGAAACTTGAACTCTCGAGATTGTTACAAAAGAAAGACCAAAAAGGAGGCATCCTTTAACATAATCAGCTGCTTGCTGTTTTACCAAAGACAGGGATATTTGCATACAACAAAAGCCACAATAGAACTGCTTTCCATGGAACTCAATATGCCAGTTGCATTATCCCAACTCCAGATAGTTATAGCCCCCCAAGAGCCAAATATGACTTTTTTTTTAATTAAAAAAAATTATTCTTGCAAACCCACTGCCACCTAAATGATTACACTTCACAGACATCTTGGCTCTGTAATCAAGAGCTAGCAAATGAAATGTGAGTAGATGTGTCAAACAGCACTTTGAGGAAGTTTCCTACAAGAGAGCCAGCAGACCTTCTTATTCCCTTCCTCTTTGTGTTGAATAGAATTTTAGTGTGATGGCTGGAGCATGAGCAGCCATCTTGGACCACAAGACTGAGGAATAAAAGCTAAGGAAGACAGAGCACTGAGATAGCAGAAGCCCAGTTTCCCTGGTTATCATGGAGCTACCTTTCCAGTTATGAAAGACATACTTCCAGAACTATTTTATATATGAAGGAGAGAAACATCTTTATGGCTTAAGCCACTGTTATTTGGGGATGTTTGTTTAATGTGACAAAACCTAGTCCTAACTAACGTATCATAACCTGATTTTGAAACTCTATTTATAGCTATATTCTGCTAGCTGAGAAAGAGAAGAGTGGTCCCTGACACCTAGGAGCTGGCCTGGTACTGTCAGCTAGGATTTGGTGTTGCTAGAAGCCAGCCTGGTATTCACAATTAGATCTTGGTGTTGTCCCGTTGAACACAAGCAATTTCCCAAAACGTCAGCATCAGACAAGGCCACTCTGTGACCATGAAGGATAAGACAAAAGTTAGACTGGGCCATAACATGTCTGAGCACCAAGAAAGCAGGAACTTTGTCCAAACCACAAAATCCCGAATCTCTCCCTATCCTGGCTCATATGACTGACTGCTGTCTTTACCAATCACAGGTCTCACATGGCTATGCTCCTCCCACCTTCTAGATAATATTTATTACAATGCCCAATTACAGAGCTAATTCTACTTCCTGACAGCATCCAGTTCAGACCAAAACTTCACCTTTGGGGTCCTTTCCCAAGTCACCCAACACCGCCCAAAGCCTATAATACCCTTTCTAACACCCTGCTACGGATACTCCACAGTTTCCCGTCATGCGTGTTCTCCCCCATTGCAGTGAGTCAACAAACCCAATTTATTCAACTACGGGTTTGTTCCCGGAGGTCTTTGGCTGGTGGCCATTGATGTAGCTATGCTTGTCTCCCTCTAGCAGAAAACTAAGACAAAACAAAACAAAAAACAAATAAAACAAAAAAAAACAATAAATCTACCCACCATATCAATCCATAATTCAAATGATCTCACCCCCATGGAAAGCCCCAATTCTTCAACAGACTTTAATCATTAAAAAACCAAAACATTGGGGCACCTGGGTGGCTCAGATGGTTAAGCAACTGCCTTCAGCTGGCGTCATGACTCCAGGAAGCTGGGCTTCTCCCTCTCCCCCTTGCTCGTGCTCTGTCTCTTTCTCTCTCTCTCAAAAACAAAACAAAACAAAACAAAACAAAAAAACCTTAAAAACAAAACAGAACATCACTTTGGAATCATCAGACTCATTGAAATGATCCCCTGTGTTATTGCCATAGGTTGGAACAGACCCAGTCCGCACCCTCACTGTGTAGCGAGTTTGCAGGAAGTATAGCCAAGTTCACCTCAATGCTCCTTCAAATCAGGAAAGCCTGCAGCCCAGAGAAGTAATGCTGTACTCTACTTCTTCTCCCTTTCTTCTTTCCTGCTTTTTGTCTCCCGGCTCCTTCTCTGTCTCTTTTTTGACTACACCACTAGACTCCAAACTTTTCTGTGGTTCCTGAGCTAAGTTCACTCAGAGCTGTAAGTGGCTCAGTCCTGGACTAAGTTCTGAAATCACATTTGTCACATTCGTCACTCAATGGTAGCTCTCACTGCTGTCCTATCGGTCACCCTGCCACTCAGAATTTGCCCCTGCCATACTTCTTTCTGCTCCTTACTTGTTTCAAAATGACTGGTGCTTATCTCATCTTCTCAAGCTAAGTAATAATCCCTTTATTTGAAAAATCGAGTGTTCTAAGAAATGGAAGCTAGAAGTAACTACTTCTCTTCTAATTTCTACTCTTCCCTCTTATTCTTTCCCCAATTCACAAGCTATATTCAAAAGTAAATTCCTAGGGATAATACCCTTGTTTTTATTGCTCAAATCAAAGGCGTAACTCTCAAGATTGACAAACAGAAGGGGAATAAAATTTGCTAATCATTAGGCAAATATTTCCCAGCAAGTAGCTCTTACGATGGTTTTCTTCCTCACTCCAAATAGGTATCAATGCTAAAATTATCACCACACTATATGATTCTTAAGATTACTTGAATCTCTGGTCCCACCTAAATGCCTAGGACAAAAGTAGATGGTAAATAAAATTGGTTGAATGATTTAATTAATTAATCATCTGTGTCAAAAACCAGTGCAGACCCCATTAACCAAACAGAAGAAAAATCAAAAGGGTGGGCAAGGAAGGAAGAGACATGAACCAAAGAGAAAGAGTCATTGCGTTATATTTTCTTAGAGGTTGACAAGAAACCACCTCAAAACTTGAGGCATAAAGAAACGAGCAATAGATTAGGAGTCTGGTTGTGTCAATTTCCAGAAAATCTGAAGTTTGCTTGTATTTTACTCTTTCTATTTTTCTAAATAAACTTATATTGAAGACTAACACATACACAGGGAAATACACAAATGCTAAGTTCATACAGCTCAATGAAGTATCCCAAAGTGAACACACCTGTGTACACACCATCCAGATCAAGAAATAGAATTATCACCAGTTTCAAAGAATAACCAAAGACCACAGAAGAGTCTATATTGAGGCTGAAGCCATAAGCTTACATAGCAAGTGAGAGTCATATCATTCTAGAAGATCTTTAGTCTGAGTGTATGTGTGTGTGTGTGTGTGTGTGTGAGAGAGAGAGAGAGAGAATATACAGGGGGGAAAAGAAAGTTCCTTCTAAATAACATAGTCTTCTCAAAGACGCTTTGTAACTGATTACAGAATACGATTGGTAAATCTCTCCTAAGTATTAGTCACCATCACAGTGTGACATCATTTACGCAGGCAGTACGACACCTGGCTCTAAACAGGTTCAAGTTGAGTTCAGGCTCAAGCCGACTTAGGGTCATCCAACAGCCAAGCCCTAACGGACAAGTACGAGGTCCTAAGAGGACCCGACTGTGACTCGAGCATACCTCAACCTCTCCTCATACCTCTTCCCAACCACTACCTGAACTTCGGACTCCAAAAATTATTTTTGCCTGTTCTTTCACTTGAGATGGGTATTAACATACTAAATATTATATTCCTTTTTATTGAGGTAAAATTTAAATAGCATTATCCTCAAATCACCTAATGATTTATTCTGCCTACTCAAATCTCCTGCTGAACCCTTCTAGTGAGGTTTTCATTTCAGCTATTGGACTTTTCAGCTGCAGAATTCCAATGTGGCTCTGTTTTATAATTTTTATCTCTTTGTTGATATTCTCTATTTGTTCATACCTCATTCTCCTGGCTTTCTTTAGCTCTTTGATCATGGTTAAGATGTTTTAGTTAGTCTTTGTCTAGTAAGTCCAATATCTGAGCTTTCTCAGTGACCATTGGTGTCCTTTTTTTTCTGTGAATGGGCCATACTTTCTTGTTTCTTTGCATGCCTTGTCATTTCTTTCTTTTTTTTTTTTTAATGAACATTTTTAATAGTATAACGTGTAATTCTGGAAATCACATTCTCTCTTTCCCCAGGATTTGCTGTTAATTGCCAATGGCTATAGTCATCCATTTGTTTGGGGACTTTTCCAAATTATTCCTTGTCATGTGTTGTCATTGAAGTCTCTGTTCCATTATCTCAATGGCCAACCAGTGACATGACAGAGATTTCCTTAAATACTTGGAGCCAAAAAGAAGAAAAAAAAAAATCAAGAACATACTTCCCCGGTCTTTGCAGCCTGGCTCCGAGCTGGGGCAGCCCTTCGACACGTAGCCAGGCCACCTCCAGCTCTGCGTTAGCCTCTTCCTCCTGCCTAGAGATGCACCGTAAGTACAAGCATAGCGTCTCCTCATGCCTCTCATACCAGAGTGAACAGGAGACGTCGCGTGTATTTTTAACGTCCCCATATTTCTGTGACTAGAAGCACAACGGACTTCTCTGCTCACCACTGTTGAACTCTCCTGCTGGGGGTGCCTGGGGGAGGTGGCAGCCTTGGGGAAGTTGGGTTTTCCTGGATGTCCATGAGTTGGGGAGCAAAAGTGCTTTTGGCCCAGGCGAAATTTC
The DNA here is from genome assembly GCF_023065955.2 of Ursus arctos. NCBI lineage: Eukaryota > Metazoa > Chordata > Mammalia > Carnivora > Ursidae > Ursus > Ursus arctos. Next base: position 9,624,479 of record NW_026622986.1, read on the forward strand.
ACAAAATTCAATTGTGTTGCTGCATATGGCTAGAGTTGAATTTTCGACAGATTCTGTGGCTGCCCAGAAAACCACTCTGGCCCAAGGTAGGCAGAAGAAAGGACAGCAGCCTCTGTGCCAGACCATCAGAGAACTACCAGAGAGGTTAACACACACAGCCATAGTATTTTAAGAACAAAGTCTCCGTGAGGCCCAGGATGCCCTGAAGTCATATCAGGAACAATAGTCACTGTCCCCATGGCTGCCACCATGCTAGGAAATAGAGGATGCCAAGCAGATGAACAAAAATTGCCCAGTGCTTTCTTACCAAAATTCAGTTGCCTTCTCTTCATTAAACATTCCCTTCATTGCTATACATGTTTTATTAGATTCCACAGCTCTGAAAAAGTTTTCATATGCATAAACATCATATGTTTTAAAGATAACAGCTTAATAAAATATTAAACAAAACACTGACACCTCTCCTGGAGCCTCTTCACACTGATACAGAGCATTTGGCTTTCCTGAATACGTGTCTACAGAATATTTTTTTCTTTTGAAGAATAATTTCTTAAATCTCCACCACTCATATTATTTCATCTTATTATCCCAAACATATGACTTTTTTTAAAGATTTTATTTATTATTTGACACAGAGAGAGAAAGAGAGAGAGAGAATGAGCAGTGGGAGCAACAGGCAGAGGGAGAAGCAGGCTCCCCACCGAGCAGGGAGCCCAGTGTGAGACTCAATCCCAGGACCCTGGGATCATGACCTGAGCCAAAGGCAGACGCTTAACAGGCTGAGCCACCCAAGAGCCCCATATGACTTTCTTTTGCAGGAAATATAAGGATCTTCCAAACATATGGAGCATTCTGGAACATTCCACATTTTTCGTCAGGAAAGTAGCTGGAAAAAAAGAGACGGGATTTTTTTTTATCAGACTTGGGTGTAAACAGTCATAATGCAAAACAGCTCCTTAAACACTTCATAGCCCATGAGCCCCTTCAGACATGTGGATTTACCTATTACGTCAACAAGCACGGCTGATTTTGAAACCAAGCTGCAGGTTCTTACGGTACAAAATTTGAATGGACATTTAGCAACCTTAACCCAAATAAAGGTGACAGTTCAGACAGTAGGGTTAAATTTATCATTATCACTTCTGGCCAAGCATGTGCTAACTGTGTATTCACTGGAACAAGAACCATATGCACTTAGAAGATGTGAGCCTTCTGGGTGTAGACATATGTAGTCTAAAAATCATCCCAAGAACAGTTCAGCAACTGTTCTGCTTCAAAGTGAGGGGATCGAGCCATCTCAGGGATATGAAATGTTTCACCACGGCCCCCAGGGCAGGCCCTCCAAGTTGCTCAGGAATACGGCATCTGCCTCTACACATTGTCTCAAGAATTCTGAGCTACTGGGGGAAATGAGGAGAAAGTAGTAGAATCAGATGGTTTCCAAATACGGGTCATAAGGCACTAGCACATTCCGCCCTTGTCTGACATCTCCTTCTCTGCTCTCAGATGTTTATTTTCACCTACTTGAAATCGTGTGATTCAGCCGGACGGTGGGATGGGTAAAAAAATATTGGGTATGGTTTGTTTACCTCTTGTGTCTCTAGGTCTGTTTTTCTCAAGTGATTCAACAGAGATTTTTTACCTAGAGCCGGGTCTTCCCACAGGAGTCGAACGGAGAGATATAGGAAGCTGCCAGTTCGGGCTTCACTTAGCCTTTTGTCTCACTGTAGTTCCCCGCCAGCTTTCAAGATGATTGAACATCTGCTTTTCCTTAGCTAAACCCCCAGCCACACTCTGGCCCTCTGACAGAGAACAAACCGCAAAGACCCCCATCCTGTTGGGCTAAGTCTATTACAATGACTAGCCCATGAGAGACAAAAGCCATCTGTGTCTGTCACAGGTATTACCTTATAGAAGGCCACAGGTATTACCAACAGACTTGGAGGGAACCCGCAGACTGGATTTCCGTCAATAACAAAGTAGTATTTCCAAGAGAAGAGGTTTCCTAAAGTCATTACTTGTATCGGATGCCTTGCAATTGGTCAACGTGCCCTTTGGGCAACACTCCACATTCTCTCAACCTCACCTGCTTCTTTTTGCAACCCCTGCTGCCGGGACTGGTTCTGTGTAGGCTCCGACCAGCAGGTGCAACCCGACAGCACCCAGACTAAGATCTCTACCGCCGGTTCCAGTGCGGTGGGTGACATGTGGGAAGAGCCTGGCATTTGCACATGTGCAAACTGGGAGTTGAAGAGACCATTAATACCCTGTGGGGCAACCCTTTGACCATGGGGGTACAGAACTGTGTATAAACGCATCCCCCTTTCTTCCCCTAGGCTGATGGTCCCAGGACACATCGTAGGCAGCCCCGCAGGGTCAGGCACAGAAGCCGTGTCAAGCTCAACAACAACGACACATCTTTGTAATTGGCTCTCCTTCCTTCACGTCTGCTCCTCAGTCACACTCCCCAGCGAAGTACACGTACTCGAGCCTTGACTATGTTGCCATATCTGCCTTCTGGAAAACTCAGGCTAAGACACGAACAATTTCCTTGTGTCTCTGATTGATCTTTCATTTTGTCATGTTTTCAGAGCGAGACAGACACATAGATAGACCTGACCAAAAAATTTTATGTTCTTAAGATCCTGAGAAATTTTATGTTCTCAAGATCCCTCATTTTTTGGATAGAAGGAAAGAGGGAAGAAAATAAAGGAGTAACAAGTAAGGGAGACAAGAGAAGGGAGAAGAAAAGACAGAAGGAGGGGCCAGGGGAAAGGAGAGGAAGGCAGAGGAAGGGAAGGGAGGGGAGGGGAAAGTAGGAGGAGAGGAGAGCAGAGCAGAATCTACATCTCTCCTTATTCCTTACTCCAGAGACAGCTGCCTGGCTCCCCCGACAGACTGCTTCCCCCGTGGTGGGCTGTCCTATCTCTCCTTTGTAGCTTTATCTCACCCACATCTTTCTGCTGTGTGTTTGCCCTGTTTGGTTGTATAATTTCACTTTCTTCCCTTGATGACCTTGCAGACCACACAATGCACCCAAGTTCTTGCCATTCACAAGAGAAGCCACATGCATTTCATAAATTCGGGCTTATTCCTGAAGAGATAATGAGCAAATACTCCATTCGTTTCTCAACTTTTGCATATTTTCACTGATGGAAAGAGAAACTTGACTAACTTCTCTCAAATACACCTTCGGCCCATCATCCGCCTCACAACAATGTGCAAGTCCCCCTGCATTCATCTGAAATGCCCAGCCTCTCCCTTTCCACTTCTACTACCCTTGGAGAGCCCCCCGGGAGTAACATTCAAGGCTTCCCATCTTCTCGCTCCTTCCCTGCCCTTCTCTGACTCGGCCCCTCCCTTGGATTCAAGCTGCCCTGTGGTCACACCACTTACAAGGTTATCATTCCAACCTCAGACCTCCCCTAACTCACTGTCCTACTTTAGATGCCTCTGATGCCTCCTTTCCCTCCTTCAACAGCAGCCATCAGAAAAGCCAACCCCTGGTCCCGGCTCTGACCACCTTTCTAGGATTCCACGTCCACAACTTGTCATCTGTGGGAATAAATAGTTGCTACTAGAAAGAAGTCACAACTCTGACTTCTAAGCCGGCGGAAACGTTTTCTAGAGACACACATACGGACGGACGTAGACATGTACATATATATTTCCCCCTGCTCGCCTGAGGGTAAAGGCAGTGCCCGGGGATTAAGTCAGCTCTGCAGCCATTGAACAATAGTGTCACGTGGGGGCTTCATAAAAACTCTGATTGATTTTAGCACATTGGTCCCACTCCTGTCTGTGTGCCTCCTGCAATGTGGTTTGCCTGTTCTCTTCCGATGGCTTCAGCCCCGAACCTGGGTCCTCCTGAACATGCCCGTTCCATCAGCTCCAACCAGCTCTACCTTCCAACCATACTCAAATGTAGCTTTTGCCACTTTGGTCCAAACCACCATCGGCGTTCCTCTGAACCGTGTTTTAATAGCCTGCTAAACCTTCCCATCACGCCTTCAACCTATTTTCAACACAGCAGCTTGAGCGATCTCATTAAAACATAAGCCAGAGGGGCACCTGCGTGGCTCAGTCGGTTAAGTATCTGCCTTCGGCTCAGGTCAGAATCCCAGGGTTCTGGGATCGAGCCCTGTGTCGGGCTCCCTTCTCAGCTGGGAGCCTGGTTCTGCCTCTTCTCCCTCTGCCCCTCACCGTCTCCACTCCCTTGTGCTCTCTCGCGCTCTCTCTCAAATAAATAAATAAATAATCTTTAAAAAAAAAAAAAAAGCCAGATGGTGCCACTCCTGTGCTCAGAAGCTTTCGACGGACCCCAACTCCTATGGAGCAAAAGCCAAAGTGATAAAATGCCCTACGGGCCGGTCCTGTCAAGTGAAGGAGAGGACCCGAGACCACGCCCAGGTTCAATAACTCGTGAGAAGGACTCCGAGGACTCAGTGACCGCCTTTCTCCTGATTACAGTTTAGTGCCGCGGGAGGATACCGGTTAAATCAGCCAAGAGAAGAGGCGCACGGGGCAGAGTCCAAGAGAGTTACACACACACAGCTTCCATTTGGCCTCTCCCAGCGGAGTCGCTGGACAGTGCTAACTTCTCCCGGCAACGACATGGGACGATACACGCAGAGCGTTGTCACTCAAGGAAGCTCACCCAAGACTTGGGGTCCAGATTTGATACTGGGTCTTGATCACATAGACATGATCGACAGCCCACGGGGCTGACCTTTAGTCTCCGGCCACTCTGGAGATCAAGTTGATACCATGCGCCCCAAAGCCCCACCTTAAATCACATTGTTAGACTTCCCAGGGTGTCCCCAGACTCCAAGTAAAAAGCCAGTCAACCGCAGACCTTACCGATCACCTCCCAGGAGTCAAGGGCAAAGACCAGAGCTCTCTTTGGGTAAGTTAATTCTTTACTACACAAGACCTTGTGAGGTGAGTCTCCTGCCTCACAAGCCTCCCTCCCACCACTGCGCCCTTGGTCACACTTCCCTCCAGCCACGCCGACCTCCTTGCTGTGTCCGACACGCTCCGGCTCCCCCTCCAGGCCTTTGCACCGCTGTCCCCTCTGCCTGCTGTCCGTCCCCAGAGGTACATGGGCTTTGCTCACTCACAGGGTCCAGGTCCCTGCTCAGAAGCCCTTCCCCCATCACCCTATTTCAAACAGCAGCCTCAGTTGTACCAGCCTCCCGGCCGCCTCCCAGCCTCCCTTTGCCGGTACCACCTCGGCCTGTCGGCTAAGCGTCTGTTTGCTGTCTCACCCCCACAGACTCCGCTTCTGCTGGCTAGGATCCTCTCCTGCTTTGTTCCCCACTCTGTTCCAGCATCTAGAACAGTGCCTAGCACACAGCAGGTGTCCAATGCACCCTCAGTGAGCGATGAGTCTGTGCCTCTGAAGGACGAATGAGGAAGCAGCGGGCCTCGTGGGCTGAGGAAACAGCTCCTCCAGGAGTGGCCTTTGTTTCTTTTAGACACTAACCAGATACCATCTGTTTTAAGTGCTAAAGAAAGAACTACTGTCGTAACCCAATTTTACACGGAACTTCTCTCCCGCTGGAATCTGCCCATCCTCGGAGCCTGGAAGTCTCTGGTTCGTCTTATTTTGCACTTTCCTTCCCTCCTTCCTTTACCTGCTGGGGATTTTCCAGGAAATTACGAATGACGCCAGTGCTTGACAGATGGGGGAATGGGGCGGAGGAGCCGGCAGGTCCTGACCGGCTGCTGCAGTCCAGGTTCAAGTTCATGAACTATTCCTTTCGGCGCTTTCCTCTCTGCAGCTGGGGCTCTGCTCTCTTGCCTCCTTCAGAGCCCAGCTGCCCTCTGCCATCTCCCTGTAGCAACCCCCACAGCTGAGCCCCCCCCCCAAGTGGTGACTGTGTATCTAAGGGGTGGGGGGCAGGTAATGGTCGCCTGAGTGCCGCATCAAGGGCCCGCTCTCTCTCCCTGGACGCTGGGAATCTCTGAGGCTGCTGTACCCTTTAGAAACCACCTTTATGGCCCCACAGGAAAGACTACAAAGTCTCAGAGCTTGGTCACCAAGGTCCCTCACTGCCCACTGCATAGCCCCTAAATCGTCTGGCCACCGGCTAGCGGCGGGCCGGCAGCCCACTCCACCTCCGTCCTGACAATAAAACGGCCCCTCCCTGTCCCCCTCCGCCCTCCTCGAAACCCACAGGAGCAGCTGACTGCAATCCGTTGTCAGGAAAAGAGGAGCTCATTAAACAAATCCACACAAGGCCTGTGTCACGGAGCCAAGTGCTAAACCTCCCCGAAAGGTTCATATTCTTTAAGAGCCCAAAGGAATCATCTAGAACTTAGCAATTTGCCAACCCGGTGGCACATCAGAGTCACTAGAGCAGCTTTATGAAAACCCTGATGTCAGGACGGTCCCGGACTGACAGAATCACAATGCAGGGGCTGAAGGGGACGGGGCAGGGCGTAAAGAGCAAGCCTGGGTGTTGTCAGAATTGCCCAGGGGAGCCAGTGCGTGGCCCAGGCCAGAACCCTGACCGCTGCTGCAGGGAGGCCTCTATGACAGGCCCTCCAGGGGCTTCTTGGGGACACAAACACCTTAACCTGCCAAAGGCCAAAGATACCATTCATGACTCGGGAGTGGCTGAGCAAATGGGCTCAACTCTCATCTCGGCACCTCTGTTCCGTGGACCCAGGGGCAATTTGGGAGGAAGAAGGCTCAAACAATATCCTTTCAGACATTGGCAATGACCTCGTCATCATTGCTTGCTCCTCACGAACTCCTCCATACCCACCACACCTCACCTCACCCGGGAGCATATGGGCCAACAGTCCCAGGTATAAAATATTGAAAACCATCCCAGACAGCAAGAAAAATCTAGGTACGTCTGTCTGCACAGCTGCAGCATCTTCTCAGGGGGCAGCAGGAAATGTCACCTGGATGGCCTTGTGTCCAGCAGTGCCGCTCTAGTGGACCAAAAGCTAACGTCAAAACAACACTCAAGAACTCTTAGAGACAGGGACGTCGCCTACCAAATTATCTAAGCAACCTGAGCAGAAAGGGGGAGCATGTTTCGTAGCCAAACAGCTCTGGCGCCATTGATTTGGACGTCTAGGGATTCTCTGTGGACTGGGACCAGAGGTCTGAGCCCCGGAGGCGCTCCCGGTGCCCTGATGGGAGCCCTGTATGTGTGTGTAGACAATGAAACCAGCAGCCGCCATCTTTTCCTTTAGGCCGCTCAGCGGATATGTGATACCGTCTTTCTCGTGTAAAATAAAACTCTGAAAAGCGGTTTCTCAGCAATAAGTTGTGTGTGTGTGTGGCCATCAGGCATAAACTGATTCAAATTCCAGCCCCCACACCTGCTACTTACCTGTTTGTTCTCACTCTTTTCATTGTCACCTCCACTGACGGGTCCTACTTGGTCACGGCAGCATTTGACAGCCTTGACTGTTCCCTTCTTGAAACTTGCTCTCTCTCCGTGGTTTCTATGACGTCACTCTTTCCTGGATCTCCCTGGAGTTCCTCGGCTGCTCGCGCTCAGTGCTCCGCTTTCCCTGGCCGCGCTGGTGCCCTCTGCGTTCTGCCTTTGGCTCCCTATGTGCATGGCCTCCCACATCTCCCGTGCGGAGGACTTACACCTTTGCTCCCCTACCCTCCCGAGGACTAGAATGATATCCCCCCAGAGTCAACTGCCACTCTTCCCATCAATCCAGATCTGCCCCTCTTTCCTGCGTCTTCAGGCTCAGCCAAGAGCGTGAGTTCCACCCAGTCAGCCAGGAGAACCCAGAGAGTCATTCCAGTCCCCTCCACATCCCCACACACCTCCATCCAGTCAGGGACCTGGTCCCGCCATGGCTAGCTCTTTAGGGTATCTCAGGTCCCTCCCCCGCCCTCCCTCCCCCTACATCGGCACTACGACTACCCGACCTTGAGCCTCATCATCTCTCCCCTGGATGATTGCGGTTTGTCTCCAGCCGAGGTCTCCCTCCCAGTCCCAGCATCCGCCATGCTTCTCCACGCGTAATCAAAGTGCCACGGAGCGAATCTTAACACGCTCCTCCTCAGCCTGGGCCCCCACTTGGAAGCTCTGCGTCGGGAAGTAGCACTCGGGCACGTATCCGTCAGCATGGCATAAACCTTACTGAATTGGAGTGGGGGGGACGCCGTGGATCGGTCAGCTCCAGCCCAGAAAACGAAAAACAATTCTAGACATTTCACACAGTGGGACTTGAATACAAGAGAAGTGGTTATGCAAGTGTTGGAGGATCTGGGGATCCAGAAGACAAGACTGCAACCAAGAGATCAGCACGAAGGAGGCGGTGTGGCTAGAGTTCAGAATCTGGGGCCACCCAGCCGAGCTGGAACCATGGCGAGGACATCTGTCCGCAGCAGGAGCCTAGAAGAGATACAGTTACTGCTGGAGATGTCACCCAGAGCAGAGAGAGAACAAAAAATATCTTGCTTCTCCCTACATCTCATTCTCCCATCTCATACCAGTCCCTCCTATTGAGCAAACCCAGCTGGAAGCCCGCTAAGGGGTCCTCGGAAACGCCGCTCCCTGCGGTGCAGACGCAGTGAGGGAAGGGGGTAGAGGATCAATGTGCCAGCGAACAGCACATGACTCACATAGAGGGACAGGACATTTATAGGGCGGCGCGTTGGCTGGTTTGCCTTCGCAGATAGAAAGCTCAGTTACGGGACTGACTGGACGCAGGAGCTCTGGAAACCCGCAGCTTCTTCAGCAAGGATGGTTTGCACACCTGTCTTTCCCAAACCTCTTCAAGCACGTCAACTCCCGTGTTTGTCCCCTAAATAGGAAACGAAGAGTTCTTGGTTCAGCATTTCATACCGCCTGGACTAACATTCTCGCTCTCCTTATTTAAAACCCTCCCATCTTTGAAATCCCAGTTTAAGTCCTGTCTGCTCTTCCACCAGCATTTCCTGACCAGCACCATCAGGACGGGTGGACCAGTATTATCAATTCTAGCTGAACACGGGGTGGCTGAAAAGTTGCAGGATGCACAATTAAAGTCTGTTCACAATAACCTTAGAGGGACTTCCCGTGTTTCCTTCCACGCGAAAGGGCTTCTATCGATGTAACTTCTGGCCCCTTCTACCCTCCAAGCGGTGGACAGTCTTCTGAGATGACTAGACTGGGCATTCTTGGTTCAGTGCTATCATTTTGTCTCCTGGGAGCAAGCTTACCTGCCCTCTACCTGCCCTGTCCTCTATTCGTCCATACTCTCACCTGGCCCATGCCCACATGAATGGGGGTAAGTATATTAAATTTTGGAATTACTTTGCAGGCTCATTGGGTTCTCATAATGAGCTATGGCTTCGCCTTTAACAATAAAGAAATACCGTGGCCCCATATGATACTCTGGGTCCCTCAGTTTTTTTCAAAACCTGAGCGGGATAGAGGGTACTGTTTATCAGTCCCTCTAAGAAATTCTTAACATATGGCTTTTATCTCAGGCTCCCATTTATACATTCTTTGATAGCCACTTCTTGGTGGTTTTGTTTTGTTCTGTTTAAGATTTATTTATCTATTTTAAAGAGAGCACAAGCAGGGGGAGGGACAAAGGGAGAGGGGGAGAGAGAGAAAGAAGCACACTCCCTACTGAGCGGGGAGCCTGACTTGGGGCTCAATCTCACGACCCTCAGATCATGACCTGAGCTGAAATCTAGAGTCAGATGCTTAACCAACCGAGCCACCCAGGCACCCTCCACTCCTTTGTTCCTTAATGAAATACATCCCTAACTCTGAGCTGGTCCATTCTGGACTTTGGCTATGACCTAGCATTTCTCTAGCTTGAAATGTCAGTCCAGTAGACCCTCATCTTCCCCTCTGTTAGAATTGCTTGATCCCTCCAGGTCCTGCTTCCTCACTTTTTACACCCATCCTATTGGCACAAGTCATTTTCAGCCCAACATGATCTGACTCTTTTGAGCCCTTAGTGAGGCATCTTCACGTGGTTGCTAAGATCATGGGCTCCAGAGCCAGATGGCCTGGATTTGAATGGTCGCCCCACTTAACAGCTGTCTAGCCTGGAGCTAGATACTTAAACTCCCTATATTATAGCATTACATAATAATTAATGGTCATAGAGACGAAGTGAATCATCAAACCAAAATTCAAAATCTGTTGAATGTGCTGTTGAAGGAGATAGAAACATATATAGCACATTCTAGAAATATTTATATTCACAGTGGTTTTCAGATTGTTGATGCTTGAAGGGCTAAACTCTGATTATCTTGAAAACCGATGCAGAAAGGAGTAGCACTTCCTGACATAGCTATGAAACTGACACACGCACACTGAAACTTACGAGGAGCCAACCTGGTAAGGAAGAGGTCTAGATTCAAAGGCAGATCTGAGTTTGAATCCCATCTCTGCCCTCAGCGTGTAAACTCGTGTAAGGTATTTGACTTTCCTAAGCACCTGGGTCTGTATGTGAAAGTGGGCATAAAAATTCCTACCTTGCAAAATCATCATGAAATAATGTAGGTGCAAGAAGATGTGTGGCTACCGACTCTGGGGAGGGGAGGGTTCTTCAACAACCACACTCTCGGTCCACTGGGATTGGGACCATGAATGCTTTTGAGTGGACTCAGACAGAATTCTGCCCATCAATTTTTTTGCCCCATAGAAACAGGAAGATTGGGGCGCCTGCTTCTCCCTCCCTCTCCCTCGCCCCCGCCAACTTGTGCGAGCTCGCTTGCTCTCTCTCTCAAATAAATAAATAATCTGCAAAAACAAAACAAAAACAAACTCATTCAAATATGTTGGGTAGGCTTGAAAACACTGACCAAATCCTGATGACACAGAATACGGAATCATAAGGTCCCTGAGAATTCTTTGTGAGGGTTGGAGATGAAACGCAAATCTTCTCATTAAAGGCTGAGAAACAATGATGAGCATTCGCCCTGGATCTGTGAGGCTCAAACCCTACCCTGACCCAGGCGCCCTGCTGACTTATGCCCGGGAAAGAGGCCACAGGAGTGGCTATGAAGAGCTGTAATGAGGTCATATGATACCCACAAAGCACGTCCAAAGAAGTGCTCAGGGGGAAAGGCATAGCCTTAAATATGTACAAGAAAAATCGAAACAAATAAAGCATCGAACTCAGATAAAAGTGAACAAAAGGATTAGTAAAGATATAAAAGCAGAAATAAATTTAAAAGGAAAAAGTCCTAAAACTAGTAAATATATCAAAGAGCTCATCACATAAGAAAAAATACTCTTTTCTCTATACCTATTGGTTGTGAATGTTTTACATCATCAAAAATTAAATTATCCATCTATGACGAGATAGATAGATGATAGATATGATGGGGGAGGAAAAGAGGGAGGAAGGAAGGAAGGAAGGAGGGAAGGAAGGAAAGAATAGCTGTAAAGCTGGGATGCCAGCCTGTCTTAGTTCCTAGAAGGAGGTCAATAGTAAGAAAAGGAAGGGACAGTCCAGTCCTATTCCTGGATACCATGATGCTACCTGGGCTCACTGGCAGAAATCCATTTTGTCAGGGGTAATGGCTCTCTTGGGTAACTGCCCTAGTAGTTACAATGCCCACAGGGCCTTTGATAATCTACCCCTTTCCCACATATACACACCAATGGTAACCCCCACCCTTCTCCTCTGTGCTCACTAAGGCCTGAACACTGGCCCCTTGCACACTCCCATCCGGTGCCTTTGCCATTGTGACTCCTGCCTGGAATGATTTTCTCTGTGCAGTGACATACTCCCTCACATCCGTTGGATCAAATGTCAGTCAACCTATGAGATCTTTCCTGTCCACCTATTTCTAACAACAGCTTCACCCTCCACACACCCTCGGCCAATCTCAGCCAGCCTAAGAGTAGCCGGTCTGCTCTTCCTTGCCTGTTTTCCTCCACAGATCTTAGGCATACCATTTACTGCATTTGCATATTTGTTTCCTACCTCCTTCTATTAGAATGCAATTTCCAAAGGGCAGAGGCCAGTGTCTTGTTCATTGTGTCCCCAGTGCCTGGAACCGTTTCTGGCACAGTGGAGGAGATGCTTAGTAAATAGAAGAAAGAGAATGAATGAATGAATGAATGAATGAAGACGCCCGTGGTACTGAAAGCAAGAGTACCGCTATGATCGGTGTCTGGACACTTTGGACATCCAAGTCTCTGGGCTTTCTACTTCCTCCCTGATTTAACCACAAATTACTCAGAAGAAGCCAGGTTCTACTCACTTTGTGGGAGGACCCCACGGACCCCAGCATCTGCGTGATGTAAAGACTTTCCAGACGCAGGCACGTGGTGCCCAAGGCAACAAGAGCAGCAACGGTACCATGTTGGTGACCAGCTTTCAGACCCGTGCACCTCCACACCCTTGACTACAAGTCCACCAGCCTGGAGGGATGTGTTAAGCATTTGCTCTCCTGGCAAGAGGCCAGTATGACCAGGTTGGTAGTCCCGTCTGTGTGAGCTTCCCTGGAAATTCTTGAGCGTATTGGGTTGAGAATCCCCAAGGCCTGACTCAGTAGGCATTCATAAACATTTGCCGACTCGATGGAGGAAACACTGATTTCCTACTAATCTGAGCAGATAAAAATCCAGAACTGCACGTAGGCTGCCAGTGAAAGGGAAATACTACTTTTACCCCAACCGGTAAATATTTTTTATGTATCTTTTTAGTGTCTGGCAGGTAAAACTCACTCTGAAAATATTAGCTCCTTCCTTTTGGAGCCCCGAAATGTCTGACACCATCCTGGATTATGTGCGTCACCGCCCCCACCCCCAGCCCACCCCCCAGTATACACACACAGTTCTTATGTACTGAGTATATCAAGGTTCTCCAGAGAGCCAGAACCAATAGGATATATAGAGATATACAGAAAAAAATTATTATGAGGGACTGACTCATGAGCTTATGGAGGCCGAGAAGTCCCGTGATGTGCCATCTGCAAGCCAGCGGTGTCGTTTCAGGCCAAACCCAAAGAGCACCTTTGTCTGAGGCCACGAGAAGAAGGATGTCTCAGCTCTAGCAGAAACAGCCAGTTCACCCTTTCTCTGCCTTTTCTTTCTATTGAGGCCCTCAAAAGATTGGATGAGGCTCCCTCATCTGAGTCAGGGCAATCTTCTTAGCTCTGTCTATTCATTCAGACGCTAATCTCTTCTGTAAACACCCTTACACGCAGACAACCCCAGAGATGATGTTGTACCAGCCGGTGGGGCATGCCATAGCCCGGTCAGCTGACATATAAAATTAACCACCATACCAACTGAATAATAGTCATACCATATTTTTCCCATGGTTGTAGGTCCAAGGCAAAACCTCTCAGGACCTCTTGCCCGATATAATAGGACAATACAACAGAAGGACAAACGTCTGCTGGCATAGTACATTCAGTTACTAACTGCACTGTCTTTATAACCTGGTATTAAAGATGGCCTTTACGGCCAATAAGTGCACAATCATTTCTCTCTTGTCTCTGCAACTAGATTCCGAACAACTTGGAAAGAGGCATTGTACCAAAGACTCGGTGCGACTCTCTAGGATTTGACCCTGGGCTCAGGAGACAACAGGAGCTTCAACCATTCGTCCCCAGCATTTCCTTGGGTCCATGAACTGGGTTGGTTTGTCTCTGAAATCTGTCCTCCGACTCTTCGACTGTACGAGCTCCTCCCAGCAATACAAGGGTTGGAGGCCATAATGGTAATTTTTATACAAATTTATGGGGTTTTCTGGTGTCGAAAGTCACTCGAGTAATTACACGTTCCTTTGGTTCCTTCACGCCAATAATTTGCCAATGATTTGTCTGCTCACTCCAACTCCTCCACTAAGGGTCGTTTTAAATACAACCACAGAAAGAGTAGAACAAAACCAAGTGTTAAGCCAAGTCCTCACCCTGTAAGGGGAGTTCTGTGAAGCAAGAGGACTGGGAGAGTTTGAATCAGCTTTCCAGCCTGCAAAATAAAAATCAGTTTAACCATTTGGTTTCGTTTTCCCGTCTTCCTCCCCCTGCATAATTGAGCTCTGGCAACAGGACCAGAGCCAGAGTCCCCCCTGGAGGGCTCCCCCCACCCCCAGTCTATTCCAGCTTCCCCCCACCTCCCCAGACACAGACACCAGGCTGGAACAGCCCCGCGAGGGAAGCCCTATGCTAATGGCTCACACCCCAGCAGAAAATCCATTGTTCTCTTCAAAAGAGAAAGTCGTGCAAACTGGAAGAAAACTAGCCTTGGAGAGGCCTTAGGCAGGCAGCTCTTCAGAAACAATTATCTCACAAACTGTGGATGCACCCCTTTTTTTTTTTTCATTCGACTTTTTGGCAAGCGAGCCTTTAAGAAAAGTGACTTGCCGTTGCCTAACAGGATTAAATTCTTAACTGAAGCGTTTTCTTCTAATCCATCCACTACTTTCTAATCCCCTGTGAGTCAGAATGTAAGGAAAAGTTTCTATTTCAACTCAAAACCCACATTCTTAGAAGTCCCCACACCCTTGCACACTTGAGACCCTCCTTGCTGACGGGGCAACGCCACACAGACACCCCAGCTGCGAGCCTGTGGCAATATTCGCCACCTCACCTTCTCGCTCAGTCCAGGGCTCTGCTCTGCACCTACTCCTTGACCTTGCCTCGGGCCTGGACTTTTCCTTCTCTTCGGTTTTGTTGTCGTTGTTGTGGTTGTTTTAATGTGTGCCCGTCAGAGATGTTCCTCCCACAGGCAGGTGACATTCCCAAGGTCTTTAAAGGCAAAGGCCCCCTGGAGTCGTGTCCTGGGGAGGCCTCAATGTTTCTCTCCTTCTACGATACTGGTTTTGAGAGTCTTAACTCGAAACTCATAACGCAACACCAGCTCATGCTAACACATTTCCTGTTAGTGGAAACGCGATACAAATAATATGGAAGGCAGAATTAAAATACCTAGATTTTGAGGCCAGTTCTCCCATCTCAGCTCCCAGTAGCTGAGCTACTCACTCTTTCCAAACCTCAGCGTTCTCATGCCCAGAGGGGGCTAATCGGACCTCCGCAGGAATCTTCACAGATGGGGAGGACAAGCATAGGAGCTCGTACATGAGGGCATCTGATAAGCTACGAGGCGCTCTACAAAGACAAGGCATTCCTATTTTCTGCTTTGAATTTTGCTCTCAGATTGCGTGGTGTCTCCAGAATGTTACTCTGGGGTTATCGTCTGCAGACGATAGGGTAGACCCACCCACATAAATTCCTGTTATCACTGGTTCTCTGGACGATCCTGCTGGTCTACCAAAAATAATATTAATGTTATTTAATCCAGGATTATCAGGGGGTTTCTGTTTGGCAGGTGTTACTGCGATGTTGGCTGAAGATTAGACTATTAGGCAAGGTAAATGTTTTGCAGAAGTATGAATTTCTCTAGCAGAGCAGGAATTTGCACAAGGAATTCACTGGAAAGATTCACCGGGATATAGATGATATGACAAGATTCTTCCCCGTGAAATACTGCCATCGCGAAGCAAAGTAGCAAAACTGATCCTTATTCGTTGAGAAGCATGTTGGAGTCGCATTTATGCAACGGGAAGCAAAAGAAATTTGTTCTGAATTTCCGAAGCATTGCTAGAAACCGGGTTCCTGGCTTCTCCGCGCTATGTAGACTACTCTTCTATTCCGAGGGTCGCCCAGTGGCTTTGGTGCGTCCCCAGCCTTAAAACTTAAAGCACTCAGATCTGTGTGCTTTTGCACCGCAGCTTTTCACTAAGGCACCTAACATCTCTTGAGAACAAGAACAGACACAATGACAAATTACCTTTGGGGAGGAGGCCAGGCCACCAGGTGATATGTCCCGGGATGTCAGCCGCCCCCCCCCTCCTCTCCTCCCTCCTCCCCTCCTCCCTCCGGTTAGATGAGAGAATGTCCTAGCTGACGAGATCCAGAATGCCCCAGCTACATTCATCCCCGTCCTCAATCAGAGAGGCACTGGCAAAGGCAAACGTCTCCGAGAGAAGGGCTTGCAAATTCTAGGAATGGCAAGTCTGAGAGCGGTAGCCCAGACAGCTCTAGCGGAAGTGATGGTTCTGCCAATGGAAAGAGGGCCTCCTCTTCTGAACCAAGAAAATGGAGCAATTTTCCTTACTCGCCTTGATTAAAATACGTCTTCGCCGAGTTTTCTTCCGATCGTGACCTTTATAAAAGATGAATGAGTAAATCCTTTGTTAATTCAGACACTCTGGAAAGAAGGTATGTTACAAGAAAAGGCAGCTCTTTCCAGAGCATAGTGTAGGAGCATAAAATGTTGCTCTGTGGAGGCATGTAAGAAACCTGTTCGGACACCGAGGTTACGTAAATTATATTTATCCTCTCAATGGTCTGTCTGTATTTGGTGCTTCTCAAGACCTGTGTATTCCCTTTCACCACCCTTGCCTCAACTACGGGCAATTCTTCGTTTTCTCAGCAAAGTCTGTCAAAGATGCAAACCTAAGCTTCAGCCCGGCGTCTTTTCAACCTGATTCATCCCCAAACCTGGCTCTCTGGGGTTTGAATTAATGAGGTATTATCGTGACCCAGCCAATAGGCACCAGGCACTCAATCTGTGGGCCCGAGTGTTTGATGTCAGATGTTGGAGCTCCAATGAATCATCCACCCGTGTGTCCTAAGGCATGTTCCTCTTTGTAGGATACATGAAATTACTAATCCTTACATCTTTTAATGGCATAACATTTAAAACCCACAGAATATTAATACCAGATTCTTGTTTATTGTTTCATTATTTCTGAAATCATGCTCTGGAGTGAAGGTTTCCAAATATCTCAATATTAATGAGCTGCCCTGGGCGGAGGGGGAAAAAACCGAAATTGTCCTAAGACAACAATATGTGGCACAAGAAAAATCGTTTCCTACACAATTAGCCCCCGTAGCAACTGTCCACTGATGCCTGCTTTTGGCTACAGAGCCTGCACACCACGCTTAGTCGTCTTCACTGGCATCTTCTTTACTTGACTGCCAAATGCCTGCACACAGTTACAGGCCACAGATGTTTCTTCTGCGCTCTTTTTGTGACGGATTTACCTGAGCCCCTTTTTACCACAAGTTATTCTGTTCTCTTGCGAAGAAAAGACGTCAAATTCCTGAGGGAAGGCCCGTGGTGGCCATATTTAAGTGGATCTTTATGTGTGGAGGGGTGAGGAGGAGGGGACTCAGAAAGGGGTCGGTGCTGTCCCTCACAGATATGCAAATGAGGATAAAAGCTGTTTGCAGAAAACGGAGGACAGTTCGCCTACCGAGAATTTTTTTTTGTGAATTCAAAATCTACCATAAAACCGAAGGACTGTGCTTCTCCACATGGGGCCATTCCTGAAGTACGTCAGATGATAGAAGTATCTTTCGGTCCACTTCGAAGGGCTCTCAAATGGCCACAGTCCAAAGCTCCCAACTTAATGTCTTGAATCTATTTTCTTCTTACCATCACTTAAAAACACTGTTATTATTAATTTGGCTTGGGGAAGGACAGGGAGAAGAAGAGAAAGAGTTATACTCAGTTTTAACATTAAATATGTAAATTAAATTCAACTTCAAATTTTCTACTGTCCAGTAGTCTACGAAAATTCACTCAATTTCTGCCTAGTCACAGGACATAATGCTACGGGTCTTATAAGCTTAACTTTCTTTTATGCTCCCTCATTTACTGACCTAACATATGGTGCTGCAAAATCCTTTCTTGGCTAGAAACTGCAGCCTGCCATTATATCTGTCGCAGACAGATTGTTAATCTGAGGAGAACACCTACAATAGAAGAATTCTGATCTCAGGTGTAACCAGTGCATGTCCTCGGCCGTGTCAGGGCTGGCAACACAGGCAATGGAAATACTCAAACCAGACACCATCAATGGGTAGTCTCCAACCTCATTTCCATTGGCATAAGCAAAAGGGAGCCGAGCACCCAAACACTCTCACCCTTCTCTTGCCCGTCCATGACTTGGAATTAAATGTACAAACTCTTTTCAAGAAGCTTAAAGAGGAGGGGCGCCTGGGTGGCTCAGTCGTTAAGCGTCTGCCTTAGGCTCAGGGCGTGATCCTGGCTTTCTGGGATCGAGCCCCACATCAGGCTCCTCTGCTGGAAGCCTGCTTCTTCCTCTCCCACTCCCCCTGCTGTGTTCCCGCTCTCGCTGGCTGTCTCTATCTCTCTGTCAAATAAATAAATAAAATCTTAAAAAAAAAAAAAAAAAGATCAAAGAGGAAAGTAGGAGGCTAAAATATTAAATAAGACTGCCCTTTGCAAAACGTGATACCATATCACCACCAAAAGCATTACCTTATAGGGAAAAAAATGGAAGGATTTCTGTATTGTCTCATCAAAGTTGAGAATATGGACTAAGGTTCTATAGAGAATCCATTGTACTTTATGCAGAGGGCGTGTCACTGATTTAGATTGCAAATTTACTAGGTCGAAATGGTCCCCTAAACAAACAACCCAACATGTGGAGATGCTTTACATGGGAGAAAAAGTTAATTCTTCAAACATCAAAGGAAAACCTATAATGGTAGAAATGTGGCCAAGTTCATCAACTTGGAGAATTAATTTAGTGGCCAGATTGTATTGACTTCATCTGCTGCTATTCCTTCTCGAGAGAACAAGTTAGAAACACTAAAGATTTTTGCAAACAAAGAGCTCGGTCTCCTTTTTTACTCAAGAAGGGGGGGTTGGTCTCTTTCAGGTTACGTGAGAAGAGAGACTCCAACACTCTGAAAACTCCCCCCGCAGTTTGACAAGAAATTCAAAGGTCATTTGGCCTGGGCCAAAAGAAAAGAAAGATATTTTTTAATTAAGAAATCAATGCAAAAGCGAAATGCCTTTGGTCTAACTTCCCCCCGAGTCGCTAAGAGACGGGAGGAAACCGGTGAGGGCTAAGCTATCTTTAATAACAAATTCTTCGGCGAGCCCCTCCTAGGTGGGCTAGTCGGCGGAGTCCCCACCGCCAGCCCCCGGCCCCCGGCCCCCAGAGAGGCTCCCGGGCGGAAATGAACGTTGACCCCACGTGGCTGCGGGCGAGAGGCGTGGTCTGCAGCGAAGGGAGGCCGCCTCCCGTGGCGCCTGGGGCCACGTGTACCACGTCGCGTGCACCTGGCGCTAGAACGCGCGGCGCGGACCAGGCGCTGGCCGCCGCGCACCTGGGCGGACACGCACTTGGCTCGAGCAGGGCTCCGTTTGTCACGTTTCAGCTACTGCGGACGGGGCGCCCCGGTCCAGCTGGGCTAGGGGGCGGCGAGGCGGGGCGTCGCGAAGGGCGGAGCCTCGGAGGACAAAGGGGTCGTGCGGGGCCGCGCTCTTTGAAGGGGAGGCCCCGGCGTGTGCCTTCGAGACGCCGAGACAGGGCTATTTCGAGACTGTCTGCTCGGAGGCCGGGTTCGCCACATCAGTGACGGCCGGCCTGGGAAGGTTTTTCTAAAATAGCCTCCCACTTGCACTCAAAGTGAAGTTGAACCCATTAATTCAAAACACAGCTCGGAGCTTCCTCCCGCCACCCCTTTCCCGACAGACGCTGCCCCGGCGCAGCGAACCTCGCATTTGGAAGCCTCGATGGCTCCGGAGCGCGGAGCCCGTTTGGGGAGTTTGTCTAAACAGCTCCCAGCAGTGGCTTTCATTACAGGGAGAGCCCCACGCAAACAGACAACCCCGCTTCCTTTAAACACAGCAATTTGGGCTCATCTGTTGCTCGCTGCTCCTTTTTTTAATCATTTGGACTCTAAAGTAATTAGAGGGGTAGACATTCCAAAAATAAAAAGATCAACAGCTGAGCTTTATAATTCTAATGTAAGCACACGTATCATTTCAGGCTCTCCCAGGAACCCTGGGCAGGTACGATTTCAATAATCAAAGCCTTTTGCCTACATTTTCTAATTACCACTCTTGCCCCTGGATTTTTGTTTTTGAACTTCCAAGCTCGCCAGGGCCACAAAGGGTGGGCTCCATCCCCCCTGCCACCGCCTGGCTTCTCTCGCTCTCATCCTGGGCCTTCCCCACCCCCTGAGCACAACCTCCTTGTGTCCTGTCCCTATCAAAGCACTGCACGGCAAAGAAAAATAGTGTTTTGGGGGGAAAGAGTAAGGAGTGGTAATTATATTCCTAATCACATGTAATTTAAGAGAAAATGAGTAGATGTGAGAGGCCATTTAGCTCTTGACTCAGTGTAATTTTGCAGTCTGGGACCACAGGCACCCCACTGTCACCTGGGTGTCTTTCTCAGCAGCCAAACGGTTAATTACAAGGGAGGTGCTGCTTCCCGGCATCAGCCGCCCTGACTCAGGAAACCGTCATTAGACAGCAACGGCAGCTTGCGCCCCAGACCCAGAGCCTTCCTCCACCAAATGGTGCCCCCAGTTCTCTGCCCCACTGCCCATGTCAGAAGGCAGCACGGCTGGCAGAATGCGCAAGGACAGCAAACATGTCTGCAGCACTCATTTGTGCCAAGTGCTTGGTCTAAGTCCTTTCCCTGTGGAACTCGTCTCATCTGCACCATTCAGTTAATGAGCAAACGAATAGTTTATTGAGCAGCTACTCGCATGGGCAACGCCGTGCAGAGCGGACACCTGTGTTAGTTCACCTGGGGAACAGAGCAGAGTACCCACCTCCTCAAGGACAGCCCAGGACTGGATGCAGTAGTGGGGCGGGGCGATCCCAAATGCTCCCCCCCACACCCGCGAAAGTGCTCTGGTAAATACCAGATATTAACATGTACAATTCAGTGTCTGTACTTTCTGTGTCCCGTGCTTCACACTGATTATCTTATTTAATGTTTACAACAATATTACGAAGAAGATTCTGCTCTTCATTCACATTTCTCAGAAAAGCAAACTGAGATTTGGATTTTAAAAATGTGCCACCAAAAGGTCCACTTAGAAGTGGGATTTAAACTCAGGAAATTTGACTCAGCAGCCTATTATTAAATCAAAACTACTTTCTTTCTCTCCTTCCCGGTCCCCACCTCTTTCTTATCTTCTACATATAAATATATATATATAATGTTGAACATGTTTAAATAAGAAACCTCAGACAAACAGCCCTGTTGCCGTTAGAACCTAAGGATTGATTTCCTCAAAGAGATTCCCTTTTCTTAAATTGCAGAGAATTTATTTCACATTATAGATTTGTGTGTGTGTATATACATAGATTTATATGTCTATAAATTATACATAAATTTTTACTACAAGGTGTATTTATTTTTTATGTGTCATCCCCAAAGCCGTATATTAAACTCCTTTATAACAACATTGTATCTCTCCTCCTAGACACACCCTCGATAGCTTGCATTTCTATGCAAAAGTGCAATAACAGTGTGCCTTAATTAAATTCAAAACAAATCAATAAATACATATTGAGTAACAACAGAAAACACTATTCACCATTTTCTCTTTCATCCAAGGAAATGTAACATACCCAGAAAGATAAAATTCAAGATCATTTCCAACGTTGTTGGTAACTGGAACCATTGACGGAGGCTCACAAATAAATATCCTTATTTTTTAATTAAGTGGTGAGAATATTTTAGACTGATACGGAGGGGGAGCATATGCTATTCAACTACAAATACTCCCCCAAACTTGCATGCCCGGCCACGCTCGGCAAGCGTAGTTCTAATAATCCATTGACTTCCATGGGGAAAAAGTGCAGACAGGGATGAAGCTGGTGTTGCCCCCATATGTCATGGTGGCTAAAGATCAAGGGAAATTATAAAAGTAAAAGTAAGGACCTATGTATTCAATATGTAAGTATTGATTATCAGTTGAAGGGAGTCATTGGGATTATCAGGGAAGGGAAGACAAAGAAGACAGGATTCTAGCCTTTTGAAAGCTCACCATCAAACTGGGGAGAAAGCACCCATAGAACAATTCCTCGCATCTGCCCGATGCTTTGAACTTTATAAAGCCCCTTCACACGTATTATCTATCTTAGGCACAACAGAGTGAAAGGTGCATTTCTCTGTGGGTAGCGTGAACATGATGGCTCGTGAGACTTTTCCTTCCTTCAATTCCAAGAGAGCCTAGAGAAAGATTTGAGCAGCCTGGATCTGACTGTGACCAGGCGAGGCTTTGTTCCTTGGCTATCTTCTGGCACAAGAGGCAAAACAGAAGGCCGTATGCTATTACACACAGCGGTCTATTAGTCAACGGTCTAGAATCCTCCACCCAAAGCATGGGATCCATCCAAAGCCCTCCAAGCATCAATTAAACTTTTCTTGAGTGTGCGCTACAGCCAGCTATGATGTTGGAAGATGGGGACCCAAAGTGAATAAGACATTCTCCTGCTGTTCAAGGAGCTCAGAGCCCAATGGTAGAGACACACACGTGAACAACAACAATACGGTGTGGTTGGTTGACAGAAGTAGAACAGGAGAGGGTGCCACTCTGCGCTGAGGAGTCAAGAAGCTGGGCAGACAAGGGGACATTTTCACAGGGTCTCGAAGGCTCTACAGGAGATGGCCTGGTAGAGCCGGAGAAAGGCATTCCAGATGGTGACAACAGCATGAATACACAGAATAGTACTAACAAAACATTCTCAGAGCTCACTCAACAGCTCAGGAGTTAGGAAGGACAAATATTATGATCCCCATTTTATAAAGGTGGAAGGGGAAGACCAGGACATTTCACGTTCCTAAGAATTAGTAGCGTTGGGCTATTTACCTCCAAGTCCAGTGCTCCTTTACCTAAGATAGACATGAGCTTCTGAAAACATGGAAGAAATGCTGTTCCCGAGAGGAACACCGTACTGTTTCCAAGTGGGAGCTAGCTATGGAAGGAGGGGCAGTGAATGTTCATGATTTAATGGGGCTTAGTCATGTTCTGCCTGTGGGTAGAGGGCTGCGGGTCTCTGGTTGGTTGTGCCAGCTGCTAGCCTCCAAATCCAGGTGTCATACAGGAGAGGAGGACCACTTCATCAACAGTGCTTTCATTATCCCCAGAAGGGGCCGCGCTCTGAAATAAAAGTCGGTGTTGACTCCATGACTTTGTTGGTTTGGGCCTCTGTCCAGCCAACAACAAGTCCATGTTATCCATCATTTGCCTCCCCCTGAGCACTTGAAGGCTCTTCCTCAACTTCATTGTTAAACAGCCATGTGCCTTCAATGCTTTCAAGATCTGGACATCTAGCTAGACAAAGGACACACTTTCATACCAGTTAATGCAAAAATGAATCAAGCTCCTTATCAGCTGTGCTGAAGTATGATTGTTAGAACATGAACTCGGTCATGCATGGATAACATCAGAGCTGTTGGATTTTGATACCACTAAATCAGAAATAACTTGTTAAAATGATACTTTGAGGGACGCCTGGGTGGCTCAGTGGGGTAAGCATCTGCCTTCAGCTCAGGTCATGATCCCAGGGTCCTGGGATCGAGTCCCACGTTGGGCTCCTTGCTCAGTGGGGAGTCTGCTTCTCCCTCGGCCTGCTCTGCCTGCCACTGCCCTGCTTGTGCTTGCTCTCTCTCTCTGACAAACAAACTCTTTAATAAAAAAAAAATGATCCTTTGAATGGCTAAAATTAACAACTCAGAAAACAACAGACGTTGGTGAGGATGTGGAGAAAGGGGATCCGTCTTGCACTGCTGGTGGGAATGCAAGTTGGTGCAGCCACTTTGGAAAACAGTATGGAGATTCATCAAAAAGTTGAAAATAAAGCTACCTTATGACCCAGCAACTGCACTACTAGGTATTTATCCAAAGGATACAAACACAGTGACTCGAAGGGGCACATACACCCCAATGTTTACAGCAGCAATGTCCACAATAGCCAAACTATGGAGAGAGCCCAGATGTCCATCGACAGATGAATGGATAACGAAGATGTGACATATATATATATATATATATATATATATATATATATATATATATAATGGAATATTACTCAGCCATCAAAAAGAGTGAAATCTTGCCATTTGCAACAATGTGGATGGAACTAGAGGGTATTATGCTAGGCGAAATAAGTCAATCAGAAAAAAATGAATACCATATGACTTCACTCATATGCGGAATTTAAGAAACAAAACAGATGAACACAGGAGAAAGGGAGGAAAAATAAGATGAAAACAGAAAGCGAGGCAAACCATAAGTGACCCTTAACTCTAGGAAACAAACTGAGGGTTACTGGAAGGGAGGTGGGTGGAGGATGGGGTAACTGGGTGATGGGCCTTAAGGAGGGCACTTGAAGTAATGAGCGTTGGGTGTTGTATTCAACTGATGAATCACTAAATTCTACCTCTGTGACTACTAATATGGTATATGTTAATTAAATTGAATTTAAATTTTAAAAAGATTTTTAAATGATCCTTTGGCTCAGAGTAATTTCCCACTCCATAAAAGCTAAATCAGAGGTGGTGTTCTTCTCAGTTTGGTACCGCAGGAGGAAAATCTCATAGCCCTTTCCCTCCAAAATCCAAGATTTTTGCTTAAAATTTTACTTTCTGGACACCAGATAATTATAGCAAGGCTCTCTTTCTCTTTGGTTTTGTCCAACTGCGAAACTTGCTCCAAAGCTAAAAGTACTCCCTAAAACATGCCACCGTCACCCGCACAAGTAAGCAGACCCTCCCACATTGCTTCGAGGAGCCCCACCACACAGACTTTACCGGCAATCCCACCAGACCTCTCCCAAAGTGGTCTAAGAGTTTGCTCCTAATATTGGAGAATGAGTTGAAATACCATTTTTAAATTGCTCACCAACTAGGTAATCCATTCTGCGATAGGCAATGCCCGTCAATTATTTCAGACTCCGAACACGAGGCCCGCGGTTTGCATGCTTCCAAGTTAGACTTCCTGCCTTTCAATAAAAAAAAAAAGCAATTCTTGTATTCTCCTAGAGAAGGGTAACATCAAGTTCATACAGCAGCTAGAAACGTGATAAATCCACCAGGGCCGCAGTGATTCCTGCCTAAACTAACAATTCATTTCATTGCTACAGCTCACTGCTGTTGTCATCACTTACGTGTCTCTAATTACCTGACATCTGTTTTATGTTTGAAGTTTACAACACTTGCCCACTTTGGCTGCACTAGTTTACATCTAACACCAAACACATGTTTATGTTTACCACATACCAGTTCTGCATTCTTGGACTTAAAATTATATCAATTTATAATCCCATTAATGGAAAACTTATGAGAAGGGTCCAGCTCCTTTAATAAAACTAGAAAGAACAACCATTTGGATGCTGTTAAGTACAAGCCCATACCCAAGGCTAAATGCTTCAATTAGATGCACCCTGTTCAGATAAGCGGGCTTCGTGAACCACTCTCTTGGCTGCCGAGTCCAGACTATGGGCCTGGAGCAGACTCGTGATCTTCCACGTTCCCCCGCATGCTGAGGTCCCCGCTGTCAATGAAAAGAGAAAGTGCGATCAAAGAGAATTTGGGTGCGCTTTGTTCAAAATACAGCAAATTTGAACTGGCATCCTTGGAGTTGGCATTTTGAAGGTCAAGTTTGTGAACAAAAAAAAAAAAAAAAGTTTTCAACTTGGAGAAAGAAAGGGGAGCCGGAGGAGCAGTGCGTTACCAGCTGGCAAGAGCCTCCCCATATATAGCTCCCTAAGACAGGGCTGGATACGTGTTTGGACATCTGTATCTACTGCTGTACGGTTTCCAAAGAAAACTGCAGATAAGAACGTTATTTGGATCTTGGACCGTTTCGGAAAGGTTTCAGCTCTATTTAAAAAAAAAAAAAAAATACTTTGGGAACCGTAAGAGATTACATTCGGCTCCCACATGCCTCCTTCCACTTAAAGGCGAAACTGCCTTTTCCCTTCCACCTATTTTGTGAATTTCAATCCTTCCGGTAAGGGCTGGACCGACAGTCTTGCTCTCTTCTGGAGTCCCACGTCTATTAACAGGAAACTTGATCTTCAAAACCAGTAAATAAACAAGAAGCTTGATGACCTTTTGATGATCCTTCTAAGTAGCATTCCTTTAAAACAAAAAATAGCCTTCTATCTAGAATAAACTGGGGAGAGATTACTGGTCTAGCAGTCCGGATGGTAAGAGCAGTAGGGTATCGAGGGAAATACACTAGGCAGGCTGAAGATTACTAAGTATTGCATGTTTTGTCAACACCTCACCTGGACCGGCATCGGGCTGTAGGGAGCTTTCTGCAGGTACATAAGAATTTTAGGGTGGGAGGGAATGAGGGGGACCAGTGTCTCTCTATTGCATTCAGCAGCCTGAGCCCTGGGACGTCACATCAAGGCTCTTGACTCATGCTTGCAAAACAATATCAATTTCTTGCACCTGGGCTCCTTTCCTTACACCCTGGGGATTTAACTGCAAACCAGAAGATCCTTTAGGAGCCTAAGGCCCTCTTAGAAATCCTGCTTTGACCCAAGAGACCGTCCTGTTTGATACAAGATGGGATCATTTTATCTTGGCCTGTGCACCGCTCAGCAGGCTCTTGGTTCAGTTCAAGCTCGAGCTTTACGATAGTTTATGAAGGGCGGCCAGGACCCCCGCAGCACCTCAAGAGCACCCTCCCCACTGTCCGCTCCCAGTGCAGGTACACGCACATGCGCACACAGGCATCGTTCTTTCAGAACCAGATCAGCACTCAGCTACCTGCGACACCTGTCAGGGGAAGCCAGCCATAATGGATCGACCCACAGTCGTGGCCTCATCTGCATGGGAGGCTTTCTCTGCTCTTGGCATGACCACCTTTAGAGTCACACTACAAAGCGGGACCCCAAGGAGTACCCTGATGACCTTTCTCGCCGCCAAACTGTATCCTGTTTCGCTGGGCCATTTAGCAAGGCCTTCTCTGTCCACTTCCAAGCGACAGCATGATGGAGGAAAAGCAACGAGGATCTAAGACAGAAGCCTGGTGCTGCCCCAGCTCACCCACCAGCTCAGTCAGCGGCCACGGGGAAGCGCAGTGGCCTTGCCCTTGGGTTCCTAACTGCGAAATGGAGTAGTCCACTAAACCAGCCGTTCCCAGACTCTTGGATTCCACAGCAAATTTTTATTTTTTATTTATTTATTTGTTTTTAAGATTTTATTTATTCATTTGACAGAGATAGAGACAGCCAGCGAGAGAGGGAACACAAGCAGGGGGAGTGGGAGAGGAAGAAGCAGGCTCCCCACGGAGGAGCCTGATGTGGGACTCGATTCCAGAACGCCGGGATCACACCCTGAGCCGAAGGCAGACTCTTAACGACTGAGCCACACAGGCACCCCAACCACAGCAAATTTTTAAAAGAAAGTTTTTTGAGGGACACCTGGGTGGCTCAGTCAGTTAAGTGTCTGCCTTTGGCTCGGGTCATGACTCTGGGGTCCTGGGATCGATCCCTGCATCAGGCTCTCTGCTCCGTGGGGAGACTGCCTCTCCCTTCCCCCTCCCCCTGCTTGTGCTCTCTCTCTCTCTCTCTGTGTCAAATAAATAAACAAAATCTTAAAAAAAAAAAAAAAGCTTTTTTGGAAAATATTTTGTTTTATCTCAAAAACATACTTAAAAAAAAATCACATACTTAGAGAAGATAATTTACACCAAAGAGAGAGAAAGAACAAAATCTCAGAGTAAAGACTAGTATTTTAAATGGAATAAAAGTCGTTTTTGGGAAAACCCACATTAGCCTTAATCTGTCCTCTGAAATTGAGAGCACTAGACATTCTAGCCTGGAGCGAACGCGAAGATAGCTTCCCGCATAGAATCCTAGGGAAGGGAAAGTGAAAAGCAAACCTTTAGGACAGAATCAGGGCAGCTCCTTTAAAGCTGGGGAGGATGCTTTAGAAGTCAGGAGAATTTCAGGCCCCACATGTCAGCAAAGGCTTTGCAATCCAGTAAGACTTTAAGAAAAGGATTTAAAAACCCATCTGTTTGCCTTGGGGGACTCCGAGCAAGAGCAGTTTCAAGCCGATAGGCTCATGATATGATGCCATATTCATTAGGCAATAAAGGAGACAACAAATGACTATGTTTGAGGATTGCTCTGGTCTCTCATCTATACAGCTTTGAGGAAACTCACTTTATATACCCCCAGCTGGAACGGCTCCTCCAAAGCCATTCCCCAGATTGAATAGTTGTTCATTATGTCTTCAGGGAGGGTTGCATCTGTAGTCACGAATCCCCATGAAAATTTGTGGGAAAATATCCCTGCTCTTTCATTACATCTAAAATGTGATCACCCGATATTAAAAAACAAAAGAGCAGTTACATTTTAAAGGTGAACTACAAAACTAAATTGAGAGTTGACTTAATCCCATTTTTATGGGCTGATTAATGTCCCGAGTAACCAGGCTGGGAAGGAAAGTTAATGCTTGTTTCCTTTAATGGAATGCCCCATGCTTCTTGGCTTTAATCAAGACGGCACATCGCTGCCACTGCGGATTCCTACAGAACAAGATTCAGAGCCATTCTTGGAACGTTCTTGTGCCAAATGGACCCCACACTATTTACTCACCAAAATTCCTACCATCTCTGCTTCAATCCGTTAGAGGGGAAAATAAAATAAATCGGAAGTTGGACATTTACTCATAAGAGGCTAGAGAAGAATGTTGGCTAATCGTGTCTATTTGTAATAACTGGAAATCCGAGTTATGTTGAAAAGATATATTAACTCTGCCTCAGTAGTAAGAGTAATAAGCACTTATTGGAGAGCAAAAAAATCGTACCAAGCGCTTAGCGTATTTGTTCCTTAGGTTGCCCTCGGATGGAGCAGATATGAGTCTCAGAGAGGTTCAGGAGTAGACTTAGGCTTGCCTGACTCATGACGCCACGTGCCCCTCCGCGTCCTGGCCTCTCTGACTGCACGGTCTCCAGCTACCCTGGCAGGTGGTCAGCTAACCTTCCTGCCCTTGTGCAAGGGTTTAAAGAAGTCATCCTTCCATTCACTCATTGATTCATCCTTCCATTCACTCATTGATTCAGTCATCTGGACTTCTTCAGAGCTCCTTCAAAAGCAGCAGGGCTAAAGGCAACTTCCTCCACTCTTTCTCCCCCTCCAAACCCTGAGACATGTGATTATTTTATTCCCCATCCCTTGAGTAGATATCTCAGTAACCCAGAAAGTCACAGTCACGCCCATTATGAAAAATATGGATTATCCCCATCGTATTACCAAAACATTTTTATAGCACTTTTCGTGTCAAAGAACTGATGGGAATATCAGTTCGTTTGTTTGACAAATAATGTCAGGCGGATGGTAGAGGGAGGGAAATAAATTATTAAAGGGGAAATTTGGTTTGGGAGAGCAGCATTTATAGAGAGTGTCCAGACCCACAAGCCATAGAAATGGCTCACCCATGCTTGTTATAGAATTCAAAATGGCGACACGTTCCTGCCACTTGATTGTAGACTATTTTGGTTTCCAGTAGCTCCTGGGTTACACTACACTATTAAAAAGGTGCCATCTTCCAACATATCTATCCTTGAATTCTGAATCTTTTTCTCCCCATTCCAGTATCTTCAGTGCACCTGACCCCAGCTCCTTCCTTTATCTTCCACCCCTATTAAAATGTACTTGCAAGAAAGAATAGGACCTATCTGTGTTAAGTATGACTGATAACAAACCAAAACGTTAGCTCTTGCCTTAGAATTTTTATTACTAGGGATTCAATGTCTTATCTAAAGGAATTGTTTCCAAAGATCCGACATTTGCCCACAGGTAAGGAGACTTGAACAGGGGAGAGTAGTAGAGCTTCTGGAATTACAAAACACACAGTCCCTGACTGTGCTTTCCAGTACCGTCCAGTGATTTAGTTGCCTCTAATCAGGGGAGGCCGTCCTGGCGGGAACAAAACCAGAGGGTCTAGGCTTCACCCTCCTCCCAGACTCAGCCTGGCCGCCAACAGAACCTCCAGCAAAGACCTAGCCAGGAACCAGGGCGAATGCTTTGTCGAAGCCTCTAACTGCCCCGGAAGTGAAGGCATCCGCTCGAGCTTCAGACGCCCAGCAATCTAGCAGCCAGGTTGGGCAAGATTTGGAGCAAAACCCGACTTGACCACCAGTGCGCCCTGCCATTTCCCTCCCAACTGGTTGTATTAAAGCTGTGGAGGATGGGAAGAGGTCACATCAGCATTTTTAAAAATGAATGCTACCCCTTAAAAAGAACAATAGCTAATAATAGCTAGCACGCATTGAATATTTACTAGATGCCAGGCATTGTTCTAAGCATGGATTATCTCATTTAATCCTCACGACAGGTCTTTGATGTTGGCACTATTATTATCCACACTTTATAGATCATAAAACTGAGGCTCAGAAAGGTTGGGGGGCTTTCCCAAAGGCATGCAGTTAGAAGGTGACCATTTGGATTCAAAGGAAACATAACTAAATTCAAGGCCTAGCAATTCTACTGAGTAGCTGTGTGACCTTGGGCCAGTCACTCAACCTCTCTGGGCCCATCAGAAAAAGGCATTGACTAGCTTACCTCTGGCTTTACTTGGCTCTACAGTCTGATGAATCTAAGCTCCTGTGAGAAGTCTCTCCTGCCACCCCTGAGAGCTAAAAATTCCTTCATTCTCTTGGTAGGAGGTGTGAATCAGATCCTCTTCTTTCAAAGCCCAGTGGAAACCCAGGCATGAAATACATCCTGTAAATGTTCAGTTGTGACCGTTATTACTACTACTGTAATGGGAAACATCAGCACTAATTTCCTGAAGCCACTTCGGGGGTTTGTCTTATCCCTGGATCCTTTTCCATTCACCATTTAGATGACAGCAACGGAAAACGTTCCATTATTCGTGTGCAGGCATCCGGCTTGGAGTTGTCTCCCCACTCCCCAAACTGCCTCTACTCCGTCGGCCCTAGCGATGGACTATTTATCTCCAGGATGACTGCCTTTAAGTCCTAAGTTTGTAAAAAGGAGAAAGATAGCTCCATTCCCTTCAAGCTCACGGTCAATTGTCTGATTCGTTTTCTCATCTGCAACTTTTTCTTCTCTCTTTCTCAGGCAACATTTCTACTTGCAGAGTCTTACCCGTAAAGTTGCCAGACGGCCTTTGGCTACCTGTGAGGCTCCTACGGCCAAATACCTTTCTTTTCTGACTTTGGTACCAAAAGTCTGGAGTAGATTGGACATTATTTTAATGGCCTGGTTTGAAGGTTGTGGGGCGTTTGTTTGTTTTGTCTTTTTGCCTGAAGGAAGCATCAAAGTAGAAGGGTCTAGAATGTCTCACGTGAAGCAAACGCAGTGGAGTCCATCTGAAGCCCCTCTCCCAGGGAGTGGGGGGACATTCGCACTGCCTGGCCCCCCCAGCTGATTACCATAGAGGTACGACGACTGTAACATCCACACGCACAGGAAAGCACATCCTGGTTCTTTTCTCTGGGGTGAAGCTTTGTCCAAACCTGTTGAAAGGTAAAAATAATGAAAAAGGAGAGAACATTCCAGAACGAGAGCGCCACCCAAAATGATATCCTGCTCCCAGAAAAAGAAAACTTCTGGAGCAATTCACAGAGCAAGAAGAAATGATCCGTGGCCACAAATGAAGACTACCTTCTCAGCCGGCAGGTCAGCCCCCCAGAGCGCGTGCTAGGGAACAGTCAGATTTGCAGAGGAGAGGAAACGATGATTAGTGGGATCCCCGAATTTGAAGTATTAAGTAAGATACGGCCCTTACCAAACTCCAGTTTTTCAGGAACAGGTATGACAGAGTCTGTTGGAAGTCTCCAAAAGATTGAAATATTTAAGTCAGAAGAAGCAATGGAAAACTCAATCTATTGGGTCTTCATGCTCCCAGAATTCTAAAACAGGATACATAAATGTGGCTTCTCTGGAAGAGAACAAGACCAAAAGTCAGAATAAAATCACTGACGTCTGAAACCACTCGAATCAAAACTGCTACAGCTAGAAGCTTGGGCAAGAAGACGGGAAAAGAGTTCCCACAGATCCTCACAGGACATCAACCAGGACTCTTACAGACGGCTGATTAGTTCAGTAAACCAGTTCTAAAAAAAAGAAATGTAAATGTGTTGGGCACTTTTAACCTCCCTCTTGTACTGTTAATTCTGTGTGAAACTGAACCGAATCTGGGCACATGGGTATCCCATTCTGTCAGTCTTCGATTTGTCCAGATCAGCTGGGGTCTCTCCACTGGCCCCTCACCATCTCCACACCAGGCCTGACCAGAGCGAGGTTCCTCTTGGGAGCCCCATCTAGCAGCAGCTCTAATCTGGAATTTATTTTGCCCTCGTGATGGTTCATCGTATGTGGCAACTTGGCTGACTCACAGGGAGGCTGGAT
Source organism: Ursus arctos (assembly GCF_023065955.2). Taxonomy (NCBI): domain Eukaryota; kingdom Metazoa; phylum Chordata; class Mammalia; order Carnivora; family Ursidae; genus Ursus; species Ursus arctos. The sequence continues at coordinate 9,656,623 of NW_026622986.1, forward strand.
ATTTGGTCAAATAATATTTCTGGGTATGTCTGTGAGGGTGTTTCTGGGTGAGATTGCTTGAATCAGTAGACTGGAGTAAAGCAGATTGTCCTCCCCACTGTGCCTTCCTGAATCGTGCAATATTTGCCCATTGGTGTCTAGCTTATTTCACGTAGCGTAATGTTTTCAAGATTCATCCATGTCATAGCAAGTGTCAGAATTTCATTCCTTTTCTAGATGAGTAATATTCTATTGTGTGTATGTGCCGCGTTCTGTTTATCCATTCACCCACTGCCAGATGCTTGGGTTGCTTCCACCAGGGGACTATCGTGAATGTTGTCGCTGTGCACACCAGCATACAGGGGTCTGCTTGGGTCCCTGCTTTCAGTTCTTTGGGGTACATACCGAGGAGTGGAATTGCTGGGTCATATGGTAATTCTATGTTTCACTTTTGGAAGAACCACCAAAATGGTTTCCACAATGGCTGCCCCATTTTACACCCCCACCAGCAATGCGCTAGGACACCAATTTCTCCACATCCTCACCAGCATTGATTTTTCACCTTCTTGTTGTTGTTGCTGCTGTTGTGGTTGTTATCGTTATTGGTAAGAACGGTCATCTGAATGGGTGTGAATACCTCATTATGGTTTTGACTTGCATTTCTCTATTGGCTAGAGTGACATTGAGCCTCTTTTCATGTGCTGATTGGACATTGGGCAAACACTTCTGATTTCTCACTTCTCTGAGGTATTAGGGCACCAGGGTTATGAATTTACTCTGAGAGGTTTTTTTTTAGGTTTGCAGTGAGAACTGGTTGAAAATACCATTCTCCTTGGGCCTGCAGTCTCTAAATAATAATAAAGAAGCACAACACGATACAAAAGGACTGAGAACCTCTATCATGAGTCTTCCCTTGCCATCATTTAATCAGATATATGAATGTATTCTACAAATATGTATGCCCTCCTGCCAGGTACTATTTTAAGTCCTGGAGGTACACAGGGTGATCAAGTCAGAAATTCTTTCCTGGGGCGCCTGGATGGCGCTGTCGTTGGGCGTCTGCCTTCAGCTCAGGGCGTGATCCCGGCGTTATGGGATCGAGCCCCACATCAGGCTCCTCCGCTATGTGCCTGCTTCTTCCTCTCCCACTCCCCCTGCTTGTGTTCCCTCTCTCGCTGGCTGTCTCTATCTCTGTCAAATAAATTAATAAAATCTTTAAAAAAAAAAAGAAATTCTTTCCTCATAGAGCTTTTATTCTAGTAAATAGGCCACAGAGATAAAGAAAAACATGTCAGTTACCAAGAGTGGGAAATTAATCCAAAAAAGTGGTTTCCCCCTCTGTGGTATATAGCCTCTGAGATAGCTCAGGGGTCCCTCCCTTCTGAACTCTATCTCCTTGTGGAGTCCCCTTCCCCTGAGTGTGGACTGGAACCCAGTGACTTGCTTCTAACAAATAGAATACAGCAATACGGTGGCTTATTATTTCTGAGATTCCATACAGAAAGGCTGTGGCTTCTGTTATGATCATCCTCCCTTGTTCTCTTGTGGGCTCACTCTGAGGGGAGCCAGCTGCCTGTCGTGTGTCCCCTGAGGGAGAGCCCCACGCAGAAAGGAGGTGATGCCTTCAGCCAACAGCCACACGAGTCACCTTGGAAGCAGATCCTCCCCAAATTGAGCCTTGAGTTGACAGCAGCCCTGGCCAACTCCAGGGCCGCAGACCTGTGAGCATCTCTGAACCACAGGCAGCTGTCATTATTCCTGACCTATAGAAACTGCGACATAATAAATGTTTGTGGCTTTCAGTTGCAAGTTTTGGGGTTACTCGTTACTCAGCAAAAAATACCTAACACATTCCTCAGGCTCTTAAGCTACAGCGCTCTGATGTCTACCTTGAAAACTGGGTCAAAATAAACTATATTCTTACAGCCAGCTAGGAAAGGATCGGAATCATGGAGAAATAGCCAAGGAACAGTCTGGTCTTCCCATGAATCTAGTACCCAGTGCCCTGCTCTGGGACCAGGAAGGAACAAAGCAAAGTTTCCTGCTAATACCCTCTTCTTGAAAGAATCTGGTTGAGGGGCAATGGATTTGGTGCTGTCATCCATGAAGCTATGAATTCCATCACAGAACAAAACCCCTTGGAGTGATGCTTCAAGGTGTCTTACAGTCGATGAGACCATGATTTGTGTGACTTCCCTTTCCACTGCCAGGTATGGGCTCCATATCCTCCTTTTTCTCCAGGGCAGGCTCCTTTCCTGTAGCTTCCTACAGGAAAGGATCGGCCCCAGAGAGCAAGGCTTCGTGTCTCCAGGTGCTCCTCTAAAACAGTGTCCTCCAAATTAGGGTCAAGGGTACATAGGGTGGCAGGAAAGGAGACAGGAAGGAAATGCTGTATTTTCTATTTCATTTTATTTTAGCTTAATAGTAAGAAGTTGCTTCACTATTATATACAAGATACGAATTGATGATAGTCATATATATAATTTGTGAACAAATACACATATATTGGAGGATATTCAAGCTTCATGGGCTGATTGGATACACTCTCCATTACTGTCTGAGCAGATGCTGTAAACCGGAAGTTCTCAAAGTGTCGTCCGGTCTGGGGACCCTACAAGTCTCCAAGACCTTTTTGGGGTTCTACAAGGTCAAAACTATTCTCCTAATAAGATGTTGTTTGTATTTTCTTACCCTCATTTTCTCACTAACGTATAATGGAGTATTCCAGAGACTTCGTGATGGAGGCTACTGCCACAGACTGAATGCAGATGCAGATATGATGGGGCTCCTGGGGGCTCAGTCGATTAAGTGTCTGTCTTCGACTCAGGACATGATCTCAGGGTCTTGGGATCAAGCCCTGCATTAGGGGCCTCGCTCAGGGGGAGACAGCTTCTCCCTCCACCCCTCCCCTTGCTTGCGTGTACACGCACTCTCTCCCTCTCTCTCTGTCAAATAAACAAAATCTTTAAAAAAAAGGCAAATATGAGAATTTAGCCATCTTCTGTTAATCCATACACTAAAGAGATTTTCAAAAATATACACAACCACGCTTTTCACTAATCTTTTGTTTTGGAAAATGCAGTTACTTTTCATTTAAAATTTAAAATGGGCTATTTATAATAACATGTAATCGGTATATTATTGTGATTTTTAATAACACATATTTTCTAAATTTCTCATTTAAGTTTCTAATATGATAAATGTCTATAGATTCATCTCCATTATCTAAAGCTCTTTTTGGTCTTTAATAATCAGGAAAGTTCAGGCTTCTGCTTAAGATACAGAAAGCTGTAAAGAGCATTGCTGTGTCACGTCCAACAACAACCACAAAGGTCAGGTAATCTGCAAATTCACAGCTTTTCCTGAACCTGTCAGAAAGCTGGGGTTTCAGGGCCACCAACTAACTGGAAATCTGAGGAAAGAAAGCCTACAGGAGGAGAAAAGGTGGGTACTCGATTGCCTGGGGCGGACGCCACCAGGAACCTACAAGCTGGTGAGGAGAATTCAGCTAGGTGGCTGATGAATTGCTAAAGGCTGAATACGGGTTACTGTGAGGATAGAAACAAGAACACGCTATACCACTCACAGGCTCCTCTCCAGACCTCACTCCGTACTCACAAGAAAGACTGGGGCAAGAGTGGTACCGGCCTGGGGAGGGGACAGTAGCAGCAGAAAGAAAGGACAAAGATCCTTCTTCTCTTTCATAGAAGCTTCACTGCTCCAGAAGGACAGAAAACTGTCATCTTCAGGCACTGGTGAAGACCCATGAAAGTGAGGGCAAGGCAAGAGAAAACACCATTCAGGATAAAACTGTAAATTAGGACTTGAAGGAGCCTTCCTCAGTGTCATAAAGTGCTTTCTTAATCTTTTTTTACTTTTTGAGAGAGAGAGTGTGTGTGCCAGCGAAGGGGGGGGGCTTGCGCAGAGGGAGAGGGAGAGAATTTTAACCAGCCTCTGTGCTGAGCACAGAGCCTGACGCAGGGCTCTATCTCACGACCCTGAGATCATGACCTGAGCTGAAATCAAGAGTCTGACATACCCGACTGAGTCACCCAGGCGCCCCTATAAAGTGCTTTCTTAAAAAAAACTACAGCTAGGGGTGCCTGGGGGGCTCAGTCGGTTAAGCGTCTGCCTTTGGCTCAGGTCATGGTCTCAGGGTCCTGGGAATCGATTTCCGCTTCAGGCTCCCTGCTGAGCAGGGAGCCTACTTCTCCCTCTTCCTCTACCCCTCCCCCTGCCTGTGCTCTCTCTCTCTCTCTCTCAAATAAATAAATAAAATCTTTTTTAAAAAAGAAAGAGAGAAAGAGAAAGAAAGAAAAGAAAGAAAAAGAAAGAAAGAAAGAAAGAAAGAAAGAAAGAAAGAAAGAAAGAAAGAAAGAAAAGAAAGAAAAAGAAACTACAGCTCCCAGAGTGCTGGACTGACTCAGTCAGTGCAGCATGTGACTCTTGATCTCAGGGTTGTAAGTTCAAGCCCCACACTGGGTGTTGAGATTACTTTAAAATAAAATCTTAAAAAAATAAAAATAAAAAAATAAAAAACCCTACAGGTACCATCACAGTTAATGGTAAAAGGCGTAATGTTTTTCTTCCCCAAGGTTGGGAACAAACAAGAATGTCTGCTCCCACCACTCCTATCCAACATTATAATGGAAGCCCTAGTCAAGGAAATTGGGCAAGAAAAAGAAAAAAGGTAATACAGACTGGAAAAGAAAAAATAGAACTGCCTCTATTCTCATATGATATGACTGTCTATGTAGAAAATGATAAAGGATCTACCCAAAAAAAACCCCAAAAAACAACAAAAAAACCTACTGGACCAAATATGTGAGGTTAGCAAGGTCACAGAATACAAAGAAAATACTTCAGAAACAATTATATTTCTAAGGGCGCCCAAGTGGCTCAGTTGGTTAAGGGTCAGATTCTTGATTTCAGCTCAGGTCATGATCTCAGGGTCCTGGGATCAAGCCCCTTGGTGGGCACTGCGCTCAGCAGGGAGTCTGTTTGAACTCTCTACCTCTCCCTCCACCTCTCCCCTGCTCACTTGAGCTCTTTTTTTTTTTTTTTAAAGATTTTATTTATTTATTTGACATAGAGAGAGACAGCCAGTGAGAGAGGGAACACAAGCAGGGGGAGTGGGAGAGGAAGAAGCAGGCTCCCGGCAGAGGAGCCCGATGTGGGACTCGATCCCAGAACGCCGGGATCACGCCCTGAGCCGAAGGCAGACGCTTAAGGACTGAGCCACCCAGGCGCCCCTCACTTGCGCTCTTGAAAGACAGACAGACAGAAAGAGAGAAAGAAAGAAAGAAAGAAAGAAAGAGAGAGAGAGAGAGAAAGAAAGAAAGAAAGAAAGAAAGAAAGAAAGAAAGAAAGAAAGAAAGAAAGAAAAGAAAATCTTATTGAAAATTGCATTTCTATATACTAGCAATGAACACGTGGAAATTGAATTTTTTAAAGTTTGTAGAGCGTCCTAAGACAAATATGTTGCAGAATCATTGCTTTAAAGAATGTCACTAACTAGACACTGTTGCTTCTGACCAGACTCTTCAGGGGGGAGAAATGTTTGGCTCTCCTCCACTTTTTACCATCAACTCCATCCACATTTGGAAGAGCGGGATACGCTTTCCTTCAAAGCACTATCTCCTTGGTTCTCCAGAGCAGTGCTTCAAACTAACTGTAACGTCAGACCCTTTTTTCCCAAGCGATCACAGACGGTATTTGGTAAAATACAATAAAGATCAGTTACTAGTTGAAATCAAATTTAAAACAAAGATACACAAGATGAAGTCCCATCTTTCCTTAGATTCTATGGACATTACATTATTCCATCGAACTGCTTAAATGTTTCTCGATGCTTGCTCTCAACAAACCAGTAGAGAACAGTTTGTGGACCAGCCGCCAAGTCACCTTGTCTGAGCGTTTTGCCAGCAGAGACAAGGACAAGGGAAGGAGCAGAAACAACAATGACGAGGAGCTGACAGTGCAGGAGGGGCCGGGGTCTAACAGATGCTGGGAACAGAGCCCTTGTTGGAGACCCTGCATTTCTTGACACCCTGGTCTGAGCTCTCCAGACTCTAGATCCCAGATTTAACCGCCCCTTAGAGGCTCACATGTGACCCTGGGGCTTATTTCATTAAATGTTAACCTGTTCCATTTGTTTCCCTTTTCCACACCCACTCTTCTAATATTTCTTTATGTTTTCTTTCTTCCCCCTCATTCTTTTTGTTTCTTTCCATCTCTCCCACTCTCTCTCTCTCAACCGTAGGGTAGAGTAAATCGAGAAGAATCGGTCTGCATAGCCCATGAAGACTTCTTTTTTTTTTTAAGATTTTATTTATTTATTTGAGAGACAGAGAACGAGCGAGTTCATGAGCGGGGGGAGGGGCAGAGGGAGAAGCAGACTCCCTGCTGAGCAGGGAGCCCCATGCAGGACTCGATCCCAGGACCCCGGAATCACAACTTGAGACAACGCCGCGCGCTTAACCAACTGAGCCACCCAGGTGCCCGCACATAAAGACTTTTTGAAAATTATTAAAACTTTCCTCTCGTTCTCTGTCCAGAACAGCTTTTAATGCTTTGATAGAACCAACCAAGATTCTCCCTCTGTGTTTCTCTCCCTCCCTTTCCTCTCTTAGACATTTCTTTGAAGCAGAACTTGGGAAAGTTAAACATTGACCTTTCACGTGCTAGTCATTCTGGTGACCTTTTGTGAGCTGGACTTAACTGGACCATTCCATGTAACTCGATGTCTTAACTTTCTGATTCTAGCATTTTTATCAGTGCCTGACAATTTCCACGACATTGCTGACTTTAGTTCTGAAATATCAAATATTCATTGTTCAGTGAGAAGCTGAGTGTCTCTGGACTGGTTGATTATTCTGGAAATAGGTTGTTACTCTTCCATGAATTCAATCGTGTAGAAAATTCCCATTATGCTGGGTTCATTAACTGTTTTCTGAAAGGAAATTCTTTTAGGATAGTGTTATGAATAAAGTGAATGGAGTTGTCAAAGCATAGCCATGAAGAAAGTTGTTTGAGGCTCTCTTGCTGAAAAAGACACTGTCCCAACATAATTACAGTTTCTGAGTATTATTGAAGCTTTAGAAATATAATTTACATAAAGTTTGACGTTTTACGACTTTCCAAAATATATCCTGGTACTATTCACTGAAATCCCACAAGGATCTCTCTGTTCCTACCGAAAAATTAAAACTCAAAGACTATTAAAAGAGGGAATTAAGCACATCTTTTTTTTTCTATAAGTAGTTCTATGTTTCTAAGAGGAAAATAACTCTAAAATACAATAAAACAAAGTAAGATTTAAAAAAAAGAAAAGGAAAGAAAAGAGATCTTCCAGAAAGTTTCACTAATATAAACCACAAAAGTTCACCAGATCCTCAAAAAGTTAAAAATAGAATTACTGTATGATCCAGGAATCACACTACTAGGTATTTACCCCAAAAATACAAGAACACTAATTCAAAGGGATACATGCACCCCTATGTTTATAGCAGAATTATTCACAATAACCAAACTATTAGAAACAGCCCAAGTGTCCACTGATTGATGAATGGATAAAGAAGATGAGAGATATATAAGATATAGCTTATATCTTATAGGAAGATATATCTTCCTTTCTTCCTCCTTCCCAAGAGCCAGAAGAAGGAAAGTTGACAGCGCCCTCTCTTAGTCCCCAGAATAAGAGGGTCATTGGAGAGGAGAATACAAAGCCTTTCCCCATCGCTGCCAGAAAACATGTAAATCTTGGGGCCCCTGGCTGGCTCAGCTAGTAGAGCACGCAACTCTTGATCTCTGGGTTGTGAGTTCAAGCCCCACATTGGGCATAAAGATTACCTAAAAAATAAATGTGGTATCTTCCCTCAAGGAATTAAATCTGCAAAGAAGAGAACACATTTCTTCTCAGCCCCAGAAACAAGCAAGGCAGAGAACTTTCTTCTAGCTTCACTGGGAGGGGTGAGGTAGGACTTGGCAGCGATAATGTGGTTTGTGTTTCGGGTGGCGTTGCCTTCCTGAAAGGTAGAGACAAAGCGCCACTATAAAGTTTCCATTCAGAAGTAAGAGTGTTTGAACTTGGTTTTATTTTTGTCACACGTTGTCAGTATCTGTTGGAGAAAAGATGGCCCAGCAATACGCTCCTGGGCAGAAATCCCTGTTCACAACACCGCCTTGGCCAAGCCACTTAGCTACTTTTTTCCAGCTATGAGGCAGGCAGAAGAACCCCTAAATTTGCAATTATTAAGTACCATTTAAATACCAAACATTTAGGCATAGATCAGTAAGAAATATGAATACTCCTTGCTATTTCTAACCAAGACAAGACACAGTCTACTTACCTTAACATTTCAGCTGGTTGTAGGAATTTTTCAAAAAGAAAAGACAATTTTATTGTTATATAATATTTGTCTCAAGTAGGGGAAAAGTACAAAGATTACGGTTATTTTCTTTTCACTTATTTATTTATAAGTAGGCTGCACACCCAGCATGGAGCCCAATGCAGGGCTTGAACTCTCGACCCCAAGATTGAGACTTAAACTGAGATCAAGGGTCAGAGGCTTAACCAACTAAGCCACTCAGGTGCCCCCAAGATTAAGGTTTTTTGTTTTTGTTGTTTTTGGTTTTTTTTGAGAAAGAGAGAGAGAGAGATTGAGTCGGGGCAGAGAGACCAGCAGACTCCCCCTTGAGCCAGGATCCGGATGCAGGGCTCGATCCCAGGACCCCGAGATCACAACCCCAGCCGAAGTCAGACGCTTAACTGACTGAGCCACCCAGGTACCCCCAAGACTAAGATTATTTTTAAGCAGACTTTTCTCCAAGGTTTTGGGGATTCTTTGGTTCAGGTGGGGGGAGTAAACTTTATGTTTTATATTGTTCCATTGTATTCAAGACACTAGGGCAATCCACATGTTTGTTTCAAGTTGTACAGAACAATGCTGCTCCTACTTTTGTTAATTATACTGTTTGGACTTTTCTCTCTTCTCTCCCTACCCACCCAGCCCAAATTCTAAGCCTGAGGCTTATTGTAAATGTAAATTCAATCACAAACAATAATTCAAACGGCTGGTGATTTTTTATTGGTGGAAGGAAGGACAGATGGTTGTAAGCGTATAATTGTTGAATACACCATTTTCTTTTTTTTTTTTTTTAAGATTTTATTTATTTATTTGACAGAGGCAGACAGCCAGCGAGAGAGGGAACACAAGCAGGGGGAGTGGGAGAGGGAGAAGCAGGCTCCCAGCGGAGGAGCCTGATGTGGGGGCTCGATCCCATAACACCGGGACCACGCCCTGAGCCGAAGGCAGATGCTTAACCACTGAGCCACCCAGGCGTCCCGAATACACCATTTTCTGTCTTCTGAAAGCAACCTTACGGATTAATTACAAATACTAGAGAAAGGAGACATGATTCAAAACCTACATTAAGGGGCGCCTGGGTGGCTCAGTCGTTGAGCGTCTGCGTTCAGCTCGGGTCATGATCCCGGGGTCCTGGAATCGAGTCCCCATGTCGGGCTCCCTGCTCAGCGGGGAGCCTGCTTCTCCCTCTCCCCCTGCTTGTGCTCTTTTTCTCTGTCAAATAAATAAATAAATATCTTTTAAAAAAACAAAAACAAAAAAGAAAACCTACATTAAAAAACTCACAGAACTAAAAATGTAAAAGAAATAAAAATATGGAAACACATGAGAAAAAACTTATCTTTATTCCAAAATAACGTTTTGGTAGTAGTCCCTGTTTTCTAGTGCTTTTCCCAAGGATATCAAAGGGCCTTGCTGGCCCTGTTCCCATAGCAGAGAGTTGAAGTAGAAGGAAAACCGTGATCTTGTGACTGTCATTTTAAAAATGAAAAAGATGGAGGGGCGCCTGGGTGGCTCCGTCGGGGAAGCATCTGCCTTCTGCTCAGGTCGTGATCTCAGGGTCCTGGGGTTGAGCCCCGCATCGGGCTCCACACTCAGCATAGAGCCCGTTTGGGAATTCACCTCTCTCTCCCTCTCTAAAAAAGTAAATAAATAAAATAAAAATGGAAAGGCTGAAGCTAGAGGTTGGCATGATTTGGTAAATCTCACCAGTCGTTGCGGCATCTTTGAACAAATGGCTCCTTTTTCACAGACAAAAAACTGCCTTCATCATCGTCGTGCAGCCGGGGAACAGAAGCCCGAAGGGTGATGCCAGCAGAGCGACCGCCGTCGCCGCGGCAGACTGCACTAGTCCGCTCCGCCGTGCCAGGCGTCGTGCGACAGGCTACACAAGGCCTCGGCCAGAACACGCAGGAAGGCTCTGAGGCTTCTCCTCGTGGACAGTCAGAGCTGCCACACTGTCCTCCACCAACCCGAAAACAATGCTGCTTGGGTCCCAGCCTGGCACGGGGTGCGGGGTGGGGGGGGCAAGGCTCCAGCAAAAGCAGCCCAGCGAGCCTTCTGACGGTGCCGGCCCACGAGGCGTGGCCAGAGAGGTGCACTCACCTCAGACGGCCTGTGCTGAGCCCTCAGGCCAGTGAGCCCACAGGCACCAGCCTGAGCAGCTGCCTGCCATGGGCCATCAGTTTGTCCCCAATACCCGTGACATGTCTTCCAGCCGTGACCCAGTTGGCCTTTGCTGGGCCTGTCAATTCAGAGTAGCATTGTGCCAGCTTGGAGCGTGTGCTCTTGGAGGAGACTCTGAGGAGCTCCCTCCCTGGCTGCAGGTGTGTGTGCCCAGCCCCAGCTCACAGCCACCAGGAAGCCCACCTTGACCTCTTAGAGAGCATGCCCTCCTCCATCTCTCTAGCCAAATCCAGCAGTGGCCTGGAAAAGCCACTACTCAGCTTCATCAGAGAACCAAACAGCGGATGGTCGTCCATTGTCCTGCCTGCTGCAAGAATTAGGGAGATTATTTCAGATTTCTGAGAAAACTATCAGCCGAGGGCCTTGGAGGGATGGGCCATACTTCCAGGGTGATGATGAGCTCAGAGCCCCGGGACCGTCAGGGGCCCCAGAGAAATTGCCAGTATGTTCTCAATCCTGAGGAGAGTGGCCTCTTCTCTCAACCACCACCCTGGCCCTGAGCACTGCAGTTGGCCTCATACCCCCTAAGTCCATAGTTTCCAACCCTACGCTATGATTGGGTAAGGAATGCCCCCAGGAAAGGCGGGGTAACGCGTGTCTTGGGAGCTTGGTGCGGTGAGTTACAATGCGATCCTTGAGTATGTAGCCTGAGTGTATCTACACAACCAGGGGTCCAGGCCCAGGCAGGCAGGATCCCCCAGGCCCGGTCCAGGACGTCATGGCACAAAGCTGACGCAGAGAGCTGCCCAACGAAAGCCTGAGGCAAGAGCAAGTGTCGCATCAAGTCACTGGAAAACAAACTGGCTGGGCAGAGAGCAAAAGCCAAACAAACAGCTGCCCAAGAGAGAAAGGACACGAAGCCAGAGCAGAACGGGTCAGAACCCAGAGAGGTGGCCTGAGCTGTGGAGAGTCAGAGACAGGTAAGAAAGTTCAAGTCTCCAGGGAGCAGTGGGTGGGGGTGTGCCCACGACGCAGGGGGGTCAGAAGAAACAGGGGAAGGGGAAGGACCCAACATGAGCCGGAAGGTTCAAGAGCTGGTGGTCAGCTGGGAGATGTGCTGCACCCCGCCGTGTCTCACTCAGCAAGTGTCCCCAGGAATGTCGGGTAGCAGCTTAGAGATGCTGTGTGCAGGTGTGCGACACACAGATAAACCCCCAGACCTGAAGAAGTCCCACTCATCTGTCACTAGCTCGGGTCACATCCACGCGAGGCTAATTTACAGAAACACGAAAAGATTAGAACCATGCGAGTCACAACATTCTTAGGAAGGAACCGTAAGCGACAAGTTGGCGGGCTTCACAACGGGTACTAGTATCAAAGCTGAATTGCGTTTTTAGGCTCGCCCGTTTCCTGGAAGCACAAATGATCCTGAGAACCACCTTGATGAGCGCAATCCAGAACAAAATTCTAATTCGCCTCTTGCCTTCCGGCGAGGCTGACCTTGGCCAGCCCTTCAGCCCACCCCCGAGGGGGAGGGGACAGTGGGCGGTGCTAAGGGTTCCTACCTCCTGGACTCCACTCGGTGAGCGGTGGCTTGGGCCTGTGTCAGCTAAGTCAGCAGAGCGGACTAACACTCTCGACAGGTGTGCATTTGTTAACAGGATGTGCAAAACCAGGTATTTGTTGTAACAGGGAGCGGATAACACGCCCTCCCTGATTTTGGACGGTGTTGGCGCTAACTGTTCTGTGCGGCGGTGAGGCGCTATCATTGTTCCTAATAAGCAACGTTCTCCTGCAAGGGATGTTGTCGTTTTAATATTTTCACATCAAGATTAAGTACTTTCCTGCAGTCTTGAGCAAAATAGAAGCATGGAAATGTTAAATTGGGCAAATTAAAGACACTCACGAATAAAAAAGATAAAACATGGCTAAATCTTTGAGTCCACCCAGTCTGTAAAGTAGGAGTGGTGACCCCTGGCCACCTGTGTGATGTCTAGACAGTTCAAGGGCTTTTGAAGGAACAGTACCTAGTAGTAATGGCTACTACCATTTACAACTTTGCAAGAACTGCCCTAAATCTTTATTTGCATAACCTCATTTAATCCTCCCAACAACCCCAAACACTGATAATATCATGTAAGTAAATTAACTGAGAGGTTAATTGGCCCAAAGTCACATCACTAGTAACAAGGCACGGCTGAACCTGAACCCAGGTCCCTCTGACGCCAAAACCATACGCACACCCTTAGCAGCTATGGAGACTATAAAAATGTTAGGATGAGCATTTTGAACAAATGCTTCTGACTTAAAAAGGTCATTCAAAGACACAACCCAGGGAGACACTCAGTGGCCAGTCTTTCTTGAGGCCTGGGAGGGAGGTGCTCTTTCCCAGAATAGGTATGAAGAGGAAGCCAAAGGAAATGGCCGATGTATTTTTTTCCAGACGAGGTATTTATGTGATGGATATTCTGAAGACAGGGGTGTTTTTTCCCTTCAGTTGTTTGCTGTTTGGGTGGCTCAGCCCTAGCCAGGGGACCTAGAGAAAACTCCAGAACGTGGTGAGCCAGCAGCTTCCCAGCAGGTCACCTCTGTCTGGGTCAGTCCAGGGACCAGCCGCGCACTTCGCTCCTGAAGCCCAACCTGTCAATGACCACGCTGGGGACCCTGCTGGACCTAATTCCACGCCGAGGGCCTCGAGAAAGAGCTCCTTCCAGCTCCGGCGCCTGAAGAAGAGGTCGGGCTTCCCACGGTGGGATAAACAAATTCAGCATTTCAAAGCAACCTGTTCGCTACTCACCACAATTTACATACAAATGCCAACGAACAACCTCTCATTGTTCAACCAGTCGGGGAAGGTCGTCGGGTTTTACTGCCCACCTGGGGAGTGTTTGTCACCGTCCTGGGCCTCGCAAGATTTCCCTCCGAGCCTGCTTCACAATCATGTCGGCCTGGGAAATGACCCTTGACATTTAGCAATCCCGGATGGACAGACAGCCCCCTCTTTGGACAGCCTCCTCAAGCAGCACCACCTCTGTGCTTTGTCTGCCTGTGAAATTGGGAGCCAGAAGCCAAGAACCCCAGGGGAAACCGAGCTCCGGATCCAACACTATCGATGCTGCCCCAGGTTTTGCCGAGAGGATATGCTTCCTCTTTCCAGCTCAAAAGTTCGCCTTTGAAGGTCGACAACCATGCTGCTTTTAAAGAAAAAGAAATTCTCTTTCTCCCCTCCTCTTATTTTTAACACCCACTCCTGGGTGCCAGTTGACGGTTTGAGTCAGGGCGCATGGAAAATGTAAATATGTGTATGTATACAATATGTTTCAATAAATGAAAGGATTATGGGACACTAGAAACAGTGCAAGGGTTATAAGGGTTGGGAAGTCATGAATGATTACACTCCCAGGCACACATAAACACACACCTTTTTAAAATTTACATCTCCTTTAAAGTTACCTATGCGATAAATGATTTTCTTGAGAGAACACTAATAATAAAAGAAACATAGAAATTCTCAAGTATAATATAAACGGATGCATAGGAGCCAGTTGGAGTTTGAAGTAGAAGGTAATCCTTTAATGAAGATGCTAGGTGTTTGCAGAGCGGCAGGTAATACACAACTCGGGTAATATACAACTCACGTTTGGTGTGTCCCTGAACGAAGGATGCAGCGCGCTACTTGTTGCTTTCAGTAGAGCCCCTGGTTAGGGATTTAGTTCCAGGAGAATAAAGTTTCCCCAAGTTACCCCAGTGTGACCGGGACCAGACAGTTGAAGATGAAATGGTCAGCCTGCTGATTTTAGGTCCTTCACCTTTTGGACCAACAAAACTCTGGGTGATTTATTTTCAAAATCCTTAGGGAAACACTGTTTGATGAAAACTTTGGACATTTCACGACGCTAAAAGGCAAGTACACCTCTTAGTTTAACGGGGAATGATGATAATCCTTCTAGGTGAGAATTCGTATCCTTGAATTCACCTGGAGAGCGCACCAGATTTTAAAAGTGGGGATACATTTGACCTTAGCAATGCTTCATTAATATCCAGATCCGTTTGAATTGTTTCTCCTCAACTCCCTTCACTGGCAACTTGTTTTCCTTTGGGGTTCCCATACAAAATTATAAATCTTTAAAACAATAGTTTAGAGTAGAGAAACCAAAGAGGAAGACATTTGCTTATTTACGGACAACCTGAATTCAGACGCCTAATGCAAGAGGGCTCAGTCTCCCTTCCCTTCATTGTCTGCTGTCCTTGGATCACAGCAAAGTACAAAGGCTCTATAGGTCCTTGCTCCTCCCCACCAGGATTTCACAGTTGAATCCCTAAATCCAGGTGAGAAATACCCTATTTAGCAAGGCAACTGTGAACGAAAGTCTTGGGTATCAAAATCACATCCACTAAGTTTAGTTTAAAAAAAAAAAAAAGCCTCGGCGTGGACTTCCAACACTTGAAAAGTCAGAAACTGCTTTTAGAAGTGTGGTGTTTTTCCACTGTCCTCATCAGTTCCCGAGGGAAATTCCAAGGGGAAGAGACCAGGGATAAAGAGCTTTCTGTATTTCTCTTGGTTTTAACTGCTAAAACAATTTTTGTTCCATTAGGTTTGTAATGTGAGATCTTTCAGAGTGAATTTACACAACAGCCTCTGACTTTATTAATTCATCACAACTAACTTAGTCTTCACATGTCTAAAAACAAATTGCTGACTTCCCATAAATTCCAACATCTACTTACACTCTGCCTTGAAAGTTGTTCACTGCAAAATTATTCCAGGATTTCAAAGACTATGTGGCTAGCATGGCATAGACATACGCATGCCACGTATGTACGTATATTTACACACATAGAAATAGTTATCAACTCATCTCTTCAGGATTCTGCTCAGGTTACTCCAACATCAATCTAATCTAGGCAGCCAAACACAATTTGAGAGAGCCTCCAAGAGGCCAGCGGGCTACTGGCCACTAGACAGAGGCATCTCCACTGGGTCTCGAAGAATGACAGATGCCTTGAGATGTTGTCTAACTGCTTATCCAAAGTATCTCCCAAGATTGCTCATCAATGCCTTTCCTGGAATCCCTTTTCATATCCATAGAATGGGGAAAGTTTGTAGAAATATGGCTTGTGGGCCTCCCCTAGAATACACACTTTGAAACTCTCCAAAGCAGATCCATTGGAAAATCGCCACCTTCCTGCAAGAAGTATATCCCCATCTGACTACACTCAGCCCCACCACCTCCCCAGGTCTATCCCCAAACTTCCAGAACAACAGACAAGTGAATTACGCCATCACACCGCAAAATGGTGCAGCGTGAGCAGACTAGCCAGGACGTGCTCAGAGTCTAAACCTGTACTCCAAACGAAGAGTTCTCAAATTCTGAAGGAGCTTTTAATTTGGGTCTCAAAGTCTCAGATCAATGACCTGCCTTTTTAAAGCAGCAGAGTGAGAACGACATGGAAGAAAGAGAGGGAAGAAGAGTGAGCTGGTGTCTGAAGCAGTTCCTTTTCCATTACAACCGTGACCCGCAGAGACACTCACTAAATTAACTCCACCTGGGTGAATTAAAGGGAGTTTAATTCTAACTAGACGACCCCCCCCAACCCCATGTGAAAAGGTTCACAACAGTCCTGAAAGCCGGTTGTGTTACTATTTGTATTTGGGTGGGAGCACCTATGGGGCAGATTGTAATTGGTGGTGGCACTTGTTTAGATGTTTTGATCACAAACCGGTCAAGTGATTCTGAAACAGTCTCCGTCATCTCACTGGGCTCCCTTGATTTTCTCACTGGATTAACCACCAGGAGCAGGTGAAACGCTAGCACTTCGTTCTGTCAAATACCAAAAAAAAAAAAAAAAATAGGTCCACAAAACTGAAGTGTTCCTATCAGCAGCCACATGATTATTCCAAAAGGAAACAATGACAAACCAATATGATTCATAGATGAGAGGCTAAAAGCAATACATTAAAAACAAATATTAAAAATGTTACATGCAGTCTGCCGGTCACCGAAGGGGCTACAAATCTCAGGAATGAAAGATCTGAAATACAAAAAAGTCAAGTGAATATCCACTGTAAAAGTAATAGGGCCAAGCTCTCAAAATTTTTTTTGAAAAATTTTTTTAAAGATTTTATTTATGAGAGAGAGAGAGCAAGAAGGAAAGAGAGAGCACGTGCAGGGGGAGGGGCAGAGGAAGAAGCAGACTCCCTGCTGAGCAGGGCACCCGGTTGCAGGGCTCAATCACAGGACCCCGGGATCATGACCTGAGCCGAAGGCAGATACTTAACCAACTGAGCCAAGCTCTCAAATCTTGAGGAGTTAATACTGGGGCCACTGTAGTTCACCCAAGACCTTTGTGCGTATTAATAGAAATAGCTACTATACGGGGCGCCTGGGTAGCACAGTCGTCTGCCTTCGGCTCAGGGCGTGATCCCGGAGTTAAGGGATCGAGTCCCACATCGGGCTCCTCCGCTGGGAGCCTGCTTCTTCCTCTCCCACTCCCCTGCTATGTTCCCTCTCTCGCTGGCTGTCTCTCTGTCACATAAATTAAAAAAAAAAAAATTAAAAAAAAAATAGCTTACTATACCTCCACACGATAATCTTATAAAGCATTATCATCGCCCCCATTTTATAGGTAACAAAACTGAGTATTCAAGAGCCTAACTAACTTGCCCAAGTTCACACAGCTAGTAGAGACAAAGGCAGCCCTGGAACCCAGGCCATGCGACTCCAAAGCGCACTTGACCGCTACCCTTGCATGAGTTCGGCCTCATCGCACCGTGTAACTTTTGGAGGACGTTTGACATTACTCGGGCAGAGACAGAGAAGAGGACCAATTAGAGGTTATAAGGAAAAAAAGCTGTCCTGGCCCCAAAAAGGCTAGTTCCAGACTCATGATACTAGATGCCCCTGCTTTCAAGCTTTTAGCCTATAATCAACCCATATTGAAACCAGATTTACGAGCTCTTCAGAGGAGAGCTTTGTGATTTTCTAAAGCAGACATGTTTGGTATTTTAGAAGGTCAAACCCCCTATGGTGCAGTGTTTTTAATAAAATCAGTTCAGCAGAAATTAGAGACACACCAGTCAATTCCTAGGAAGCCTCTGAGCCATTCAAAATAAGGGTGTGTGTGTGTTGGGGGGGATAACATAAAAGACATAACCACGTACAGATCAATTTTTTCGAAAGGGATAGAATGGAAGGGGTGTAGATATAGAAACATCATGGCTAATTTGGTCCCATTTGTCTCTGGTTGAGGCAAATTTCCACTTAGAAAAAAAATCTTACTTTTGGGGGGAGTTCTATGTCAATATTAAACAAGGGCTGTTCCTGGTTAGCCCAGCCTTGTCCTGTCACCTCAAAGTAACAGTAAACATCTCCAGGAGGGAAAAACAAACACAGCAGTCATCACCTTACTTACATCACCGAATCAGGTAGGTAGTTATTTCATGAAGGGCCCTTTATCTCTGCTCTTGGCAGCTTCCACACTCTCACGGGAAAGCAAAAGGAGAACCTATATTTAGTTCTCGGTAAAAATCAAAGTTGACAGACCCACAATATTTTCGTCGAAAGGCCGAGTTATGCCCAGATCTGCCTTTTAAGACTGGCGGCGAGGGCAGTGTGCAGATACTAAGTGAATAAATATCTCATTTAGTATCTATGAATACAACACATGAAGGGGAAAGGGTTCGTCATTAGGAAAAGACACGGGAAGAGGAATAGCCAGTCTACTACGCAGCTAGCAGTTGAGCACCCCAGACACCCAGTCCGCGGGCGGGGGGCAGGTGCACAGCGCCATCACCCCCCTGAACAGGGGGGTGTAAACAGCCTCATGAATTTACAGAAGAAACAAGAGGCAGGGCAGCGAACACAGAACATGGAAGTGGAGGCTTTTTGCATTCATCTTCCAGTAAATGTCTGTGACGTCAGCACCGGCTGAGACCCCAGCCTTTCCTTGGAGGATGGGGTTTACTGGTTTCCAAGTGATTCAAAATATCGGACTTCAAATCCCTCATTGCCTTATTTAACAAATTGCTGAGTTCTTAGTTAACTGGTATTTGGAAGAAATGGGGTGAATGAGAGTAATAGCAGGGCCCGCTGGGGGGAAAGACTAGCTACACGGAGGCTACTTGAGGCATCTCTGAGCTTGCATGACGCTGTACGTGAAAGCAGAATGGATAGGGAGCAAGAAGTCTTTTAATCTTCAAGCCATGAAACTCCTGTAGTTTGATCTGGAGCTGAAAGTGGAGGTGAGGGTCGAAACTCCATCGAGTGGCAATTTCGGTGAATTTTCTTCTCTAGGTGGGCTTGGATAGTTATGTCACAAGTCTCTGGCTCCCTCAAGAAGCAACACGCCTTTATAAACTGTAAGTCATGCGTGCAAGAACTGTCATTCTCAGAAAGCACAATACGAATGCCGTCATTTATTAAAATGTGTATTTATTCCATAGTCTACTTTGTATGGGGCTGTGGCCCTATTAATTATTAAATAATCTAGGTACTCGTTTTTACCCTAGTCATTTCGACTCCAATTCTTCCATGAACTTGGCGACTGCATCTGTCTGAAGGGACCCAAATCGTGCTTATCATAAAATAATCCCCCAAATATGCACACACACACACAATCCTTTAACACGCGTTAAAAGAAAACCCCATACTCAAATATGCAGACTAGAGGTTCATTTTTAAGCAAAAGTTTCAAATATACAAAAGAATCAGGGGGGAAAAAAAAAGAATCCTACATGGCAAATTCTTCTCACGTTCGGATAACAAAGACCTATTTGGGGAGAAAGTACACAAATGTGGCATGGATTCCAGTCCAGGCTGAGCAGCATTGCCAGACAGAAGGTCCTGCAGGAGTGAAAACACTGTTACTTAGTGTATCAGTGGCCGGAGTCAATGTGGGGGGCAGGGGGACCTAGTGTTCTTTAAATCTCAGTTGATACAAATAACCTTCACTACTGAAACCCTTTCTAAACCCGGAGAAGAAGAAAGTGTTAGTGTAACACTGCGATGAAGGAAGGCTTGAAAACCAGGAGCGTGATACAATCAAGTCTGGCTAATCTGGGATCCAAAATACTTAATTTGGTCTGAGACAAAGCCAACTGCTAAATTAATCAACAGTACAAGTAGGCAGTGACTAACGACAAGGAGTTTCGTTTAGCAGGTTTGGTTTGGTTTTTCTTTTTTGGTTGGAGGTAGACACATTTCAAAAAGCATTCCCGAGCAACGGGATTAAGCGGATGAAGATTACCTCTGCTCACAAGACAGCTCCAGACACTGATCCGCCATATCCGACCTGGTATAAAGAAGCGTAAGATTTGTCTTAGGTGAAAGCTAAAAACCAGGATTACTCTAACAAAAACATGTGGGTAGGACACTGAATGATGGGCAGGACACATTTAAGAAATTCTCCACACTGCAAGAAAGCTACAAATATGCGTGTAAGGATAAACAAGATCTTGGTCTTGTTTAAAAAACAAAAAACAAAACAAGCCAAATCCTACAGTTGAGACCTTGCTATGAGTGACAACACATCTTCATATGTATAATTAACACGGAGTTTCTTAGGCTTCCCGCTTAGTTTTTAATTTAGGACAAGACACCGCTAAATTTCAGACAAAATATATATATAGATATATATTTTTTTAAATCTTTACAATAAATCAAGATGTTGGAGCTTACACAGAGCACATTTTAGTTTATTAGGTACTCAATTCCAGCTCCCTCAGATGCAAATAACCCTGGTAACAGTGTGTACGCAGTCTTCTCGTTGCTTTTTATAATTTTAAAGCAAATAATACATTTGACTGTATTTAAGAGTCTGTGCAAATAATCCTTCAGAAGAAATATCCAAGATTCTGTCTGCAGAGGTCATTTCGTCTCTCAAAGGTGATTCCGCGAGTTCGTTTTTCTTCAGATAAAGTGCTCCTGTCCAGCCGAACTCCGAGCCTTCAAGCGTCCCAGAACTTCGGTGCGGGGTCAGACCCCGTCATACGAACTCCAGCTTCCCGTGCCCGCTGTACATGCCCCAGTGAACGAGCGAGAGGATCTTCTCGTTGCTGAGGTCCGCTTGTCTCATCTTGTCACAGGTCAGACAGCAGTTCTCGTGGCCGCTCACCGGCACCATGCACTCCAAGTCTAACTTGGCCACCTGCCCCTTTTTGGAGTGGTGTCCGTGGAAGCTGTAGTGCAAACGGGACAGCATCTGCTGCCGCTGGTCCTGCAGCCTCTTGTTCTCACTTCGGAGCATCCTCAAGGCCAACATAATCAGCAACACCAGAATCAGGCCGCCAGCGATGGGAACGGCGATCACGGCCGCCCGGAACCACAGCTCTTTGGAGGAAGTCAGCTCCTGCACTTTGGTGATGAGGTTCCTGCTGCCGTCGTGCTGGTAGCGGTTTCCTTGTCCTAGAGCGACACAAATGCGTGAGCAAACTGCGGTCGCCCCTCCCGCAGGGATTCGTGGGCACCCCACGAGAGAGCAGCTTACGCTGAAATCAACAATATTTACAAACTACACGGTGCCCAGCGATGCAAAGATCAGCTTCCAAAAACGGGCTGTTTAGGGCCAGTCCTCACTGAACAGTAAGGGTCTTCTGGGTCTTCAAAATGTGGAAAAACCGGGCAAAACCTATTATGTAGACAGACATCTCACGCTCGGGCAGACATGAAAGCTACTCAATAGAGATTCATCTTTGCATCCAGCCATGCCTCTCCCGCTGGTGTCTCTAATTACATTAACAACAAAATCAATAGCAGACATACAAAGTCGAGGCCGCCGCGCGCCTCTGGAGGAGGCTGGCGCTCTGGGGAGAGGGGGTTCTGGGGAGAGGGGGCTTCTACCTACCTGAGGCCTCCCCCTTGGGAGGGGCGAGCACATCATGCAGCCCTCGGTAATTGCACATATCTTCGTGACAGCATTCCAATGTGGGCACGGTGGTGCCAGAGTGGTTTCGTGCCTGTTTGGCTTGGCAGAGGTCTGCTGTGCTTGCGAGAGAGTCCAGGCAGCCATGGGTGAGCGGGGAATTTGTGTTCTGAGGATCGAGAAGTCTGGAGAAGCAGGCGCTCAGCTCGGATTTACACATATAGCCAGTGGCCACGCAGTGGGCCGCATCACAGTAGCATCTGATTTCACCTGGAAACAGTGAGAAGTTGTGTCAACTGCCTTCCGAGACCAGATAGAGCCCTCTACCCGGGCAATCGCTCAACCTCAAGATCAAAGGCACGAACTTCTAGAATATTCAGCTGAGTGCCGGCAGTGGCAGCCCCAGGTGGATTTGGGAGAGCCCGCTGTGCAAGCCAGTGCTTAAATTTCAACCCAGTTAAATGTTAATTTTAGAACCGTATTAATCCCAACTGCAGAGAATCAAAGTTCAATTGCGATTTCTGAGGAGCTCGCGAGTAATTCAGAATAGTACTCCTGGATATGAAGGAAAATAATCATCGCAAGAACTTCTCCTACCGTAAGGTAAATTATACTGTTTATTCATTTTAATCCTACGTGACCGTACAACATAAAAATGCTAGGCTTTTTGATTTTGTCAGTATAAATATTTGATCGGAACTACTGAATTGTTTACTACCTTAAAGGGCTGTGCCAAGATTTAAGAGCTTTAGCTAACACCTTATAAAGTTATTAACTAGAAACACAACAATCTAGAAATTGCTCCGGTCAGGAGGTTTTAAAACTATGAAACTGGGCAGCTATTTGCAACCTCTCTAGAAAAGGCAAACTCTGCCTATAAAGATCTTTTCATGCAGAGGAGCTTTTAGTCCGTATATTGTAAAACAGGAACTAGGCAGTTTACAATTAGTGGTTTGCTTGCCAAAGTCAATTTCTTTCAGCCCAAATGGAAAGTCATAAAACTGGGGGCGGGAGGGGGGTGGGTGAGGAGGGGAGGAGGGTGTAAAACAGCAAAGCTAACTTCTCCTCCCCTTAACCCCCCAGTTTTACATGTAATTCAACATGGGATCTAAAAGGGGAAACATTGAAACTGAAAATCCTCTGCTGGTTGAATGAAAAATCCTTAAGAAAACCTCAAATTTTTCTCCAGGAAGTGATTAAAAGTTTCCTTTATAAAACTTATTTGGGGAGTTGCAAGTCGCTGGTAACATTTTGCTGCAATGCACGCTCTGAGGCTTTTAGCATCAATCTCTGGTTGAAATGATCTGGGTCTCAGAGCTATCACTAGTACTGTATCTGACCCCCGTGACTCTGGTCACTGTCAAGATGCCACAACTAATGCTACTGTAAACGGAACTGAGGCACGCACCTCTTCCCAGCTTCCCAACCTGAGGCTCTGGGTCGTTACTGAAACCCCAGCTCTGAAATTAAACACCAGGGGCTGTGGTTTTATAGACCTCTTCCTACCCTCTCCTTTCTTCCTCCTCCTCCTCTCTGTGAATGTGAATGCCTGAGTAAGGTGTCTCATTTAATCATCTGTCCAAATTCCAGGCCACTCTATGGTATGCTCAGTTTTCATCAGACGCTGCTAATGCTTTCATTCTAGAAAAACCTGACAGCTAATCACAGATCTTTGGCAATCTGAGTTTAACCGTCCAAAGCTGGAGGTCCTGCTCCAGCCTCAATCCGCGAGTTCCCTGTCCCTGTCCCTGTCCCAGTCTGGGCCAAAGTCCCTTCTCCAGGAAGGCCTCCGAGTTGGAACCTTGCTTTTTAGAGGTTCTCTCTCCTCTTTCCAAGCTTACTTGAAGTTTTGCACAAAGCTCACCAGTCTTATGTGGTGATGACTACGTATCCCTCGCCTGACAAATCCCATAGACAAGATTTAAAGTAGAAATAAAACAGATTCAAAGTCCATTTTGATCCTATTCACCTCAGACCGAGTGCAGAAAAAGAGCACTGAATGAAAAAAGAAAAAGAGTGAAATGTTTACGAGAGCCTATTTAAAATACTGTATTTTCAATGACCTAAAACAGTCTAATAAAATTTTGACAGGTAACTACGAAAGTTCTAACAACTTTTTTTTTTAATTGGAGCCACATTTCAACAAGTTGAATGGACTTTTGTATTACTGTATTAAAACTATATTTCTGTCGTTTCATAAAGTTTCTTCCTGTGGCATGCAAAAGGCCCAGAAAGGGGACTGGTATTTGGAAACAGTGAACAATGCTCTTCTGTTCCCCCCCTTTCTTGTTACTGTATGTAGTGATTAAACAAAAATGTCTGCTTTAGTCAAGATGGCTACAGGAGAGACTGCTGGCTTCTTTTAAAGCTTTTGAAGTCCACAGCAGTCAGAAATCTCTGATCCCCTAATTATATCATTATCAGGCACATAGTTTCGGTATCTGTGACTTCATGTCAGCCTCAGTCCCTCCCTGTTCTGCCGGCCTTTGATAGGGCCAGGAGGCTCCCCTCTGCAGGCTACCAGGGCTGTTATTTAGGGTTAATTACACCCTTCCTTCCAAAATAAATAAATACTGTAGCACATCATCCTTGCTGGGCTGGCTTATCCTTTAACCTCATGCCTGCTACATGGCAATTAGAGGAAGGGGGGGGTAGTGCAAAAGCTAAATAACGCTTCCCATTAAGAAAAAAAAAATTATCTGTTCACAGAACAGTAGGTAGAGTTCATGGCGGGGGGAGGCGGAGGAATCCTTGAAATCTAGGAGTTTGGGTTATTTCGACCTAAAAGGCGAAAGCCTGCAGGGTGAAAAAGAAACTGACCTTTTTCTTCTCTTTCTTTTTTCTTTCCTTCCTTTTCTTTTCCTTTTTTTGGTTTTTGTTTTTGGTGGTAGTGGGTAAACTATGAGCTGAGTGGGAAACGGGACCACTGACAGAACCCACCCCTCCCCGCCCGAGAAGCCACACAGCACACGGAGACACACACACTCGCTGGCTCACAAAGCCGCTCACTCAGAGACACACACGAAGGCACACGCGCGGACGGAGTCACACCTGGGGACGTGCGGGGCCCGCCCGCACTCCGGCCCCGCGCAGCTGCGAGCAGGCTCCGCGGTTCGGCGCGGCCGCCCCCGCCCGCGGGGTGCGGAGGGCGGCTGCTGCCGGCGCACACGACGGCCCCGCTCCCCGGCTGCAAACGTTCAGAAGTTCACCGCGGACAGACTTACAAAAACATTTTGACAACCACTTGCCCCGAGGTCTGACTCCACCTCCACGCGCCGGCTCCGGGACACCCGAGGGGGCGGCCGCGAAGCCACCGCCGCGACTTCTAAGAACAGGCAACTTGTCGCGACCTGCGGGCTCCAGCGCGGGAGGAAACCTCGCCCGCCGCTAACAAAGCCTTGGCAGCCGCCTTCAAAGGCCCGCGGCGCCGGCCGCCCCGGGACCCGCGCGCGCCCCTCCCCGGAGAGCCCGCGCCTCGGCCGGCCGGCGGGCACCCACCTTTGGTGAGCAGCACGGCCATGGCGCAGAGTTCGAGCTGCAGCCAGATGAAGATGTAGCTGGAATGGCGATCCATTGACGCCCCCCACGGCCGCGGCGCCCCCGCCGGCTCCCGGAGCCGCGGCGCAACTGCAGCCTACGGCTCCCGG
Source organism: Ursus arctos (assembly GCF_023065955.2). Classification (NCBI taxonomy): domain Eukaryota; kingdom Metazoa; phylum Chordata; class Mammalia; order Carnivora; family Ursidae; genus Ursus; species Ursus arctos. The sequence goes on from NW_026622986.1 coordinate 9,681,602, forward strand.
AGCGCGCAGTGCATGGGGGCTCCCCGGGGCGGCGGGCGCCGTCAGCGACCGGGCGAGGGGCCGGGCCGCGGCCGGAGCATGGAGCGCGGCTGGAGGGGCGCCGAGGAGCCCAGAGGACTTTCGCGGCCCGACTCTGCGGCCACCGGGCTCCCTCGCTCCGTTCGGCGCCGCAGTCCCGGGGGGGCTGTCGGCCTCGCTCCCCCTCAGCCGGCCACTCTGCGAAGGGAGAAGCTCTCCGAGCGCGCGCGGAGACCGTCAACCGCGAGCTCCAGCCTGCGCCCGCCTCGGCCGGCCCGGGTCCGCGCCGTAAATAGCGCCCCGCGCCTGGAGCCGGCCCGACACCGCCCCGCCCCCAGCCCCTCCCCGGCAAGCTCCAGCGCCGTCCGATTGGCCGTCAGGCTCCAGTCAATCATCTCCTCAGCCAGGAGGCGGGCCCAGAGGGGGGCCGGGAGGGACCTGCCCCGCGGCTCCTAGCGGCGCCGGCGTCTGGGGCTGCGGGCGGGGAGTCTGCTGTCTCCCGCGCTCCCCCTCGCGGAGGCCTGCGCGTCCATGACCTTCGCGAGGCGCGGGTCGATCCCGGCCTCCGGGTCTCTGGCACTCGCCTCCGGGACCCTCACGGCTCAGACTTGGGCCGGCGTCCCCCAGCCCGTGATTACTTTTTTGTTGCCCCCGAAACACGCAGGGGACTGAGGGGTCGCTGGCGGAAGCCCTCCCGGGCCACGCTGCGCACTTTACGAACCCCAAGGACAAGTGGCGTTCCCCCCCGGCGTGCGCCATCGGCCCAGGCCCCCTGCCGAGCTCTGCCGGCTCGCGTGTGGCCGAGGAAGGGGTTCTGTCGGGAGCCCGGAAGGGGGTCTGCTTTCAGCCCTCTCCCTCCTCCTCCCCCCCTCAGCGCATCCGCCTCCAGCCGCCCGCCCTGTGATCAATAAAGCCCAGACAGACAGACTGTTGATCAGTGGGAGCCGCTAAGTTCTCCTGGGTAGACAGGGGACGAGTAGCCGGCTAGAGACACTTAACGAAAATTAGCAAATCCAAAAGCACCCGGCGCCAGCGAGACGACACAGGCCGAGACTGACACTCAATTAACCAACCCCCAAACAATCGCAGGCAAACACACCGGCTGACCCTGATCAATATCAGCCCCGCTGTGATCTCCTTTCTGAGATACTAATTCATTTATTAGGACTTGCAGGGCTGCCGGCCCCCAACATACCCAAAGTCAGTCCTAGAGGTTTTGCTGTTGTTGTTTTTTAGTTTTTATTTTTTTGGAGGTGAAATTCAACTTAAAATTCTTATCTGAGGGAATGCTCTTGTATCCCTTCCTCCCATAAACTGAGATTAACAAAAGTCAACCATTTGAGAAATTTCCTCTTAGGATCAGCCAGCATTTCCCTACCTGATAAAATGTCAAGGGGTGGCGGGGAGAGAAAAAAAAAAAGCATTTAATGCTGGGTTGGGAGATGTAAAGTCAAACACTTTAGGACCCTGGTACAGCGATGAGCTTTGAGGCCAAGAAAAAAATATACGTGTCTGGAGGACCAAAAATCAGGGTGAACCTTGTAAATTAAAGTTGTCCCTCCACAGAGGACAGAGGGTACAGTTAATGAAATTGCCTTTAAAAAATGTTTATATGCCGAAAAAAGAAAATAATTTCATAAATTGATGCTCTGCCCATTACTTCACTAGCTCAGAACTGCATCTAAAAGGATGGGAGGGCACACCCAGTGGACGTTTTAAGAGGAAGTTAAACTGGTTGGGGCACCAGGTAAACAGCAGGCATCTCTCAAGTGGTGGGCTGACCCTTGGTCCTGAGCAGGACTTTGATTAGAACTTCCTGACGTCTAATTCTTTGACAAGTTAACAGTTCCAAGGGCTTCATGCAGACAATACTTCCCAGGTAATGACACAGTCTTTCTTAACTCCAGAGAGTCAATTATTAGCTAAAAGGAAACTTTTAGAGTATATTCATTCAACTATCTTGAAGTGCCCACTGTAGGCCGGACTCTGTCTGGGGTTGTGAAGATGTCAGAACCTAAACAGTAAATCACAAACGATGGAGGGGGACGATGATCGAGATTTATGCGCACAATGTTATGATGCATAAGGAAAGAAGGGGTAACTAGCCCAGGAAGGTATGGAAGTCTGGAGGGTCTGCTGTAAGCAGTGATGTCCGGCATGACTCCTAAAGAACAAAGAGAATCTCGAGGAGGCCATTACAAGCATAGAGGACCACAGGCACATAGGTGTGACATTTACTGATTGTGTTGGGGGATGTGGGTGGTCAGCAGGGGATGGGGAGATGGGACTGCAAGCAATTCTTTGTTGCTGGAGCATAAAATGTGAAGCGAGGAGCAGGGAGAGATGTTCTAGAAAATAATGATATTTCCTTGTAATGGAGATAAATACTTGTTTAACAGGAGGCAGTCTAGGGGGATGTGTTGATGAAAGTTGTATTGCAGTAAACACTTGCTGAGTGCCTTCCCAGCCCCACTTCGGAGGACCATCTGATTCCTCTGGAGTGGGCATCGGCAGCCTGACTGGGGGCCTCGGTCTCTCTGGCCATAGGTACTCACATGAGCCTAGTTGGGCCGATGAAGTACTCTCTTCTGAATGGTTGGCCAGAGATGGCGGTCAGTCTATACAGGTCAATTCACAGGTGGCATACAAATTCACAGCCCACCTGTCTGCAAAGAAAGAGAAAAATGACAAAGGTGTAAGTCCAAGTGGATTTCCAGTCATTTGGTGTCACTTCAGGTCCTCAGGTTCCTTATTAAAGTTAACTCAGGCACTTTAATAAGTTCCCCATTTTTACTTAAGGTTCTTTTACTTTCAACCCAAAGGATCCGAACTATGATACTTGCATTTTATTGAATTAATTTTGATTTTTATCATTCCAGGGTGTATACTTTTTTGTTCCAAACACAATTCAGAATAAGAACTTACGATCCATTCTTCAGACAATGATTTCAACTCTTTTGTTTTTGTTATTAGTGTAATGGGCAGACTTTTTAAATGGCTAGAAATTAGTTTTAAGAGAAACAAGTCTGCACTTTGTCTAATGGTTTTGGAGCAGACATGGACTTTTCAACTTAAGTGAATGAGAGTGTTTGAATCAATGTGGATAGTCAAAATTGGTTTATGGATAATATGTCAATTATGAGGCCCTATTGATAGTTGAGAGAATAGGTAACAATTTTAATTCAATTTAAGACTCGAGGAAATTGTTTCTCTACTGAATTTTACTTGCGTTTTGTACCTAATTCAGTTATTACTTCCCTACACGTAGGTTGGTAAGTAGAAGAGAAAATAGTAAAAGCTAGTGTCTTTTGGAAATTTAAATTAAAAAAGGAAATCAATGACCAAAATTCTTTTTACTCTTATGAAGGGAATTCTGAATATACAAGCTGGAACCAGCTATCTGTACCTAAGAACAGAATGCTGAATCTAGGCCTAACAAACTGAAATAATTAAACATTATAATAGTTTAATATTATTACCTTCAAAGAGTGTTCTAGATATGTTTTATCCTCAGACGTATATGGACATATATATAATGTGTATAACGTATATAATCACAACACGTCGCTATAACATATTTTTATGGTTGCTCTCCACCGCGGAATAACTTTCTAAATTTAATTTTTTTTTATAAATAGCCAAAAAAAAAAAAAAAGGTGGAATTGTGGTTTACGTCCAACCCATTTTGTTAACAAAGATATAAATACCAATCTCCGCTTACTCAGATAAGGCCGTTGTTTCCCAAGTTATATGTGATCCCCGTTTTCAGCAATGCCTCTCTCTTCACAATGCAGATGAAAAATAAGTCTCAGTACATTGTGTTCGGAGAGAAATAGTTGCGTTCAAGTCCCTGGCTAGCATACACACAACTCTTACAGTCTAGGGATAGAATCTAACATTTCTGCCTGTTATACAAATCTTCTACGAACTAACAATCCACAGAGGTTAGATAACACTTCGAATTCCCAGTAGCAGCTTTTTAAAAAAGTCATTTGTTCTCAGTAGAAGTTAGGAGTTCAGGATTGAAATTTACTTTCATTGGAATAAAGTCAAAGTGAGAGATTAGCCCAGCCTAAAGGAATGGCTATCTAGTGAAGTGAGCGTTTTTTTTAGAGGTGGTGGTGGGGGGGAGTTGTTTTTTCTTTTTTCCAAAAGGAACTGACTGCAGAGTCCTGGAGGTAGTGTGATAGGACCTAGAAAAAAGACTGAAGGTCACATTCCACAACGCCCACCCTCCCACAAGCTAGCAAAAATGCTATGGGGTCTTACAAATAAATCCTGCAGTATCTGTTGGCTTGAGGTTTCCTTGAGAAATTTTAAAGCAACTTGGGGCACCTGGGTAGCTCATTCGTTAAGCGACCGACTCTTGATTTCAGCTCAGGTTGGGATCTCTGGGTTGTGGGATCAAGTCCCGGGACAGGATCCTCACTCCGTATGATGTCTGCTTGACATTCTCTCCCTCCTCTCCCTCTGCCTCTCCCCCCTCTCAAATAAATAAATAAATCTTTAAAAAAAATTTTTTTAAAAACAACTAAGTTTAGAATACAGAAAGAAATGTCTCTGGTTAAAAAACATTGCGTTATGAACTTAACAATGAGTATTATTTATAATCTAATAGCATCACATATATTCTGCCTGATCCTTGACCATCAGCCATAGCCTTTGTTCTATTCAGTTATGTTAATATAATTAAGCCAGTAGAACTTTTAGACATTCTTCAATAACCTGCTAGTTTTGCCTACCTGATGGCAAATAACCAGTTTGATTCCTTTTGTCCTTTTAACTAAAATAGTAAATCAATCCTTTAAAGCGGAGAAATTACTTTAAACAAATCCTTACTTAGAGGAACATCCGTGACCCAGAATGCTATTCGGTAATGCAAGGAACAGTATTTTTGAGTTCTGTCTCCTTAGCTGACAATACTTTCCCTGGGGGGCGCCTGGCTGGCTCAGTCGGTGCAGCGTGCCACTCTTGATTTCAGGGTTACGAGTTCGAGCCCCACATTGGGTCCTGAGATTACTTAAAAAATAAAATCTTTAAAAATATATAAATAAAATAAAATTTGCACATTTATAGTACACTGTTGAGTTAGACTTTTTTAATTAAAAGAAAGAGAGACCCACTCAAGATAAGTTAATTTAGGAGGGGTTTCTTGTACAGATACAATAGGCTTTTTGTAAGGATACAGCTAATCGGGAATCAAGAAGCATTACTTATCTTGCTGGGAAGCCAGCCTCCCTGGAACCGGAAATGAGAAGATCGGGGTCTCCTGTCCTAAGGGTTGTCTCTTTTCACTTCTCTCGCCAAGAGCCGGCATCGTGTCCTTAGCTCTAGTTTTTGCTCTGTCATAACTTCTGCTTGCTTTCATCCGGTCATAAGCCCCCCTTACGTAGCGGCGACACTCAAGAGATAGATGGTTTGCCTTCCGTCCCCATGGCAAGCTACCTCGACCCTCTGGCTTCCCGATTCCCGATTCCTAAGTGAGTCTGACATGCAGGTTACATAGGCTTCTGCTCAGCTTGTGGTCTGTTCAGCTAGGGTAGCGTTCCCGGCTGATCTAAACTCTGGCTGCTACCCTGCACCAAGGTTGTGGGCCAGGAAGACCAGGAAGGGTGGGCAGGCCAGCGGCATAAAGCATAATATAGATATACTCTTACTATATACATATGGGCTACACATGCGCAAAGTTTAAGTCGCCTATGAAATAGTATTGGTGAGTTCCTTTAAATTATTAATTTAGTGTGAATTTCTCACTTGACCGTTTGCTGTAATCAAAAATAAACTTCTTGGGACCAAATGAAGACAGCTCAGCTACACAGACCAAAGACTCAGAACCTTTCCAGAGCCAGGACAGCAGGCCCACTTGGAACTTTTGGATTACTTTGAATATACAACAATCTTGAATATCCTGTCTTTTTAGTTGACTACAGCAACGAAAAGAGCTTTTTTTTTAAAAAAAAAAGATTTTATTTATTTATTTATTTATTTATTTATTTATTTGAGAGAGAGAGCACAAGCCAGGGGAAGGGGCAGAGGAAGAGGGAGAAGCAGACTCCCTGCTGAGCCGAGAGCCCAACGTGGGGCTCGATCCCAGGACCCCCGAGATCATGACCTGAGCCAAAGGCAGACGCTTAACCGACTGAGCCACCCAGGCGAAAAAAGCTTTTTTATCAATTTCCTGAGAAAGATGGGTATTTGGGATGACTAATTACATAGCTTTCCCCACACATGTAGTTTGGATATTGGAGGCCGGGGTGCCTACATACCTGTGAGCAAATGACATTGCTCAGCAGTCTATATGTAATACGTAAACAAAATTCATCAGCTTTCAACCAAAAAGCCAAAATAGTCGCTTGTTTCTTTAGAGTCCCCAACCTTCACTGCCCCATGCCCTGTCACTTAGCTATTCCTCATAAAAATCACAGGAACAAAAAAAAAGAGTTTTCTAAAGAAACGGCATTGTTAACATGGTGACTATACTTCCCTTTTCATTCTGGCTATTCAAAGAGATTATAAATAAAGACCAGAAAATACCTCTATTATGCTTTCTATTCCCTTTGATGACTTTCACAATGTCATCCAGAAAAAATTTTCTTTTTTAAGGAATTAAAGTCAACAAGGGAATTCTGAATGGAAACCCTTGAACTTAGTCAATGAGGAAACAACAATCCACTAGGAAATGAGAACTGAATTTGTATCCATGCTCCACCACTCGGGGTGTTGTCCCCAGCAAATCCATTGTCCCAGGGTGCCCCTCTTTCCCCTCCCATAGAACGAGGACCAGCCTACTGGGTGGCCTGGCTGTCTCAGAGATTGCTAAGGGGGTAACATGAGATAGGCATGTTAACGGTGAACCCCTACAGAAATGTTAAATGGTTTTGCTTAGAAACAGTGAGCTTATCCAAATCTGTTTTTGAATCATCTGCACAGATTTATGGTAGCTTCAGGACTCTTCACCTGGTTCAGGATTTTCTTCTCCCCAGCGCTGATCATTTGAAGTGGAAATAATGCCACTGCCAACCCAGTCTTGGCAGGGTGATGATATCTCTCTAAACACGGCGTGAATCTTGCCAACACAGGTTAGCTCCCATGCTGGGTGGATAGTCCAAGAATCAGCCGAGACAAATTGGTTGGCTAACTTATCATTATGCAAGAAATGGAGCTGCTCAGTAAAGGAAGAGCCAGAATTCATGCCCCTCATCTTCTGGGAAACCCAAGAAGTTTCTCCTACCCCGTGAAGGGCTTCTTTAAAAGATTACCCATCTCCGGTTCCATAGTATTTTTCAAAGAAGTGTGATGTTGGTTACTCAAGGTCAGCAAGAAGCATTTCCCAATAAACTCCTGATTGATTATGGATGTATTTGCCATGAACTGTACTCATGAGCCATACTCCTTTTTTATGGGTCAATAAGACGACTGAAGAGGCTCCTGCCCTCACAGTTCTTACAATCCTGCCCTCCTTCTTTTAGGTGACTGCCTAATTTTAACAAAGGTTTGTAGAAAGGGCAGGCAGGCCAGGCATTGGGGAGGGGAAGGGTTGAAATTCCTTTATTCCTAATCCTTCAAGTCATCCTGTGAAGACACCGACAGTTCTTCAGGAAATAGGTGAGTTCCGGCCCTGATTGTTGCAGGTAATGCGAAGAAAAAGGTCTGTGGTTTTATTTATTTATCTATCTATCTATCTATCTGGGGTAATGTACAGCCAAAGCCTCTTTCAGGTCTAAAATCTTTTTGTTTCCAACAGTCAGCCAAAGTCCAGCAAGAGTCAGGAGACAGAGAGAGAGATGGGGATGGGTGGTCGACAAGGAGGAATCCTCCATATTGACAGATCCGGGAAGTTTCGGGAAAGTTAACTCCAGGCTCCACACGTTGTTACTGGATCCCGGCTTATGGGACTGGAAGCAGAGAAGTACCTGGACGTACTAGTTTAAGGATAAAGTGGACGCAGAGGCAAGCCCGTTTCAGTTCCCGTTGAAAATAGAGTAGCAGAAGCAGCTCCACGCCAGACCAATCAATGGGATATTAGTATCGGTTCTAGGGAGCAACCGATCCCCCTTCCCCTCCCCCCACCCCCCGGCAAGAAGAACGTCCGGAAAGAGAAGATGGAGAGAGGGGAGGGCGAGGCTGGGAGTGGCGGACAAAGGCGGACGGCTGGGGCCGAGAGCGAGAGAGCGAGGCGGAGAGACAATGAGACCGAGCGAGAGATCCCTCGGGGGAAAGCAAACGCTGCAGAGAGGCACCAATTATTATAATTGAAGGTAATGGTGCCGAGGCGCCAAGGAGCTCCGCTCTGTTTTACATCATTCGGCCCCGACCCAGACGCACCCGCACCGGCGCTCGGCTCCTCCCGCGCCGAGTCCACGCCCTCGGGGGCTCCCTGCGCCCCGCCCCGCCCCGCCCCGCCCGCGCCGCTCGGCCGCTCCCCCGCGGCGCCGCGCTCAAGTTCAGGTGCGGGCCGCCCGGCCGCGCTCACCTGCCTGACTCACCTGCCCGGCTCGCCCCAGCCCTTCTCGGCCTCGCCCCGCCGCCTCCCTCACTCGTGACTAGTCTCCCGACACTGGTCCCAGAGCAGAACAAGGGGGCAGACCCTTCTGGTGTGGCCAGATCCCCCCACCCCGAGCCAGAAACAACGCTGTCCTTGTCCTTGTGCCCTGGCGTGTCTTTTCAGGCTGCAGTTCTGTCTTACCCCACCATCACCGCCATCACCCCGTTCCCCCTTCCCCCTTAACTCGGGAAACGTAAGTGGGGTCTTCAAAATAAGCCACGTGGGAAACAAAACAGATAAACATAGGGGAAAGGACCAGTGTTTGATTTGGGCCAAACATCATGACATCTCTCTAGAGCTGTATTGTCACGGATCAGATATGACCCGTAGAGTAATCTCTAAGAGCATTTCCGGGTTCTGCGAAAGACAGCCTCAAAAATGAAATCAGGGTCAAAAAGAGCAAGTGACATTACCTTCTCTATCAAGTCAAAGTTACTACTTTTCAAGAAATGCTTTAAGAAGGCCTCCAAAAAGCAGCCATGTCCAATCTATACTTTAGAATCTTTGTTTCTCCAAAACAGATGTGAATAGTAACACAAGTATTTGACAGGGTGACTTGGTGCTCATACATGTTTAAGTCCAGCTCAAAACGATGACATGTTCTCCTGGAGACTGCACTGATTGGACCATTTGGGACTGCTGAGCTCAATGCAGAGTATAGCACCTTGAAAGGTCTTTGATGAAATAGAGCGATCGGGTAGGTAATGGTACTTAATACCACATTTACCATTACAGGTGAAGGAAAGACTTTCAGTGATTTAAAAAAAGAAAGAAAAAGAAAAGAAAAAGCCTTGCTTGTATAATTGCACAACACGGGCCAGTGGGTGCCAGCTACATACGCCAGCTGAAAGTTGTCAGGCAGATGTAAAATAAGGAAGAATTTCCTGGCAATAATGCTGCCTGGAGGCAGAACAGGCAGCCTGGGGAGGCTGTGGTTCCCAAGCACTTAGGTGAAATCCAGGGATGGGTATGTGAAATAATTGTTGGAACAGGTGACCCTTTAAAGTCCCTTTCAACACTGAGATACTGTAATTACAGCAACAGTTTCTGGTTATTATTCCCCCTTAATATTAAAGACGACAGTGCTGTGTCATTTTCCGAAGTAGGAAAAACGCCGGGCAATGGAACTCACCTAAGGAGTAAGGACCTAGGAGTCAGGCCACCCTGTGCTGTTCAAGACCGTGGATGTCCAGCTGAGGGGGTGAGTGAGGGCTGAGGTTCAGCTGTGACTCTCAGAACCGGCCGTGAACCCTGGAGCTGCCGTGACTGCCTGACAGGGGTGCTTCTTTCTAATTTACAAAATGAGCCTAGTATGGGCCAGTCACAGTCCTGTGACCCAGCCCTTCCTAACCTCGCAGGACTGGTTTACAGGCAGGAAATTCTAGCTGGGGCTGCAAAGGGCAGGTGACCCATCTGAAGACCGCTGATAAGAGGGGTCTTAATTGGGGCGCCTGGGTAGTGCAGTCGTTAGGCGTCTGCCTTCAGCTCAGGGCGTGATCCTGGCGTTGGGGATCGAGCCCCACATCAGGCTCCTCCGCTGGGAGCCTGCTTCTCCCATTCCCCTGCTGTGTTCCCTCTCTCGCTGGCTGTCTCTCTGTCACATAAATAAATAAAATCTTAAAAAAAAAAAAAGAGGGGTCTTAATTCCAGTCTGGGAATCCATACAAGATTAAGGAGAAGATCTCAAAACCATTTTAAACTGATACAGATTCTCCCAGCCCCGGACAGCATGTCACCAAAAGGCATTGTATATCCCTTTCCTGACAAGGGTCTCAACAATGCCCCCTGCCCCATCTTCTTTCAGTCAACAACTGGACAGATTGAACTTTCAATGGGAATAAAGACAAATTCTGCTTGGCATGCCCTAATGACCTTCCTCCCAAGTTACTTCATCTCATATCACCATTCCTGACCAAAAAAAAAAAGAAAAAGTAGAGAAGGGAGAGAAAAAGAGGAAGAGAACCCATGTAGGGCTCCTGTCTTGTTTTTTTTAAGGTTTTGTTTATTTATTCAAGTTGTCTTTACACCCAACGTGGAGCTCGAACTCACAACGCCGAGATCAAGAGTTACACACTCTTCTGACTGAATCAGCCACGTGCCCCTCCTGTCTTTCTTCGTGATGTAATTGTAGTTTATTTTGCCAGCTTTTGCTAGCACATTATTTTAAGTTCCTTGATAAGTGCTCCCGGAGGTGTGCCTGGAACTGGACCCCAAAACCAGGAAGAGAATCAGCATAACGCAGCCTAGTATCTCTGCTGCTCTCAAAGCCCTGTCTTCCCCCAAACCCTGCACCTCCCCAGATGTCCTACACCTCACAAGGTCCTGAAGCAAGAGTAGCAGCGCTGGGAATAGGGCCTCTGCTCCGAATCACGAGACCCTCTCTTTAAGCACGCATTTGCATTCTTACACGTGTATCACTAAAGTTACTTAAAATAATGCATTCTTCTCTGCAGAAAAATTATGTTAAAAAAAAAAAAAAAAACCACCAGGCTAACCCTTTTCCCCCTAGCCAACACTAGGACATTCACATCTATTATCACTTTTCTTTTTCAGAGAACGTAGCGTATTCGTCTTTGCAGCCCAAAGCCACCTCCTCGGTTGGTGGACATCCCCGTGGAAGGGAGCTGACCTGTGGTATGTCTTTCTCGCCCTCATGTGGTGAGAGGGAAGTAGCACCCAGCTGGGAAGCCGGCAGCTGGGCTTTGCTCTTGGTACAAGGAGCGAGGTTACCGCAGGGAAAATTTAGAGTCAATATTTTAATGACCGGGTCTCAAAGTTGGGCAGTGACATCAGGAAGAGGGCTGTGAGCCCTGTTCCCAGAATCTTCTTAGGGCTTTGGACAATAAGGAACAAGCTTCTCTCTGTGTAGAAGGCCCAGAGAAGGTTCTGGTAGCAGGTCCAGGTATGCCGTGAAGTACAACAGTGACCATTGTTCGACACAAAACACCCTTGCCTGAGAGTGTCTGTGTCACCCACCAGCAAGCCAGGACTCTTCCCAAGGAGGAGCTCATATTCTCAAAGATCCCGGTTTATTTCTTGGTTTTTAGTATTTTCGAATGGAAACGTGTTAACTGAACAGAACCACCGCAGAGCATTACCCCTAATCCCTAAAGTCTAAATGTGTGCATTGTTTCTACAAATCCACAGACTATTTGGGGCCGGCTTCAACTTTAAAAAGCAAACAAACAGAAAACCTCCCCAAGGATGAGTCAGACAGAGATCCCCTCCTTTCCTGATCCACATAACCCCGAAAGACGGGTGACTGACATTTCCCCCAGAACCACGCACGCCACTATTGTATGGACGTTGTCTGGAACTCCCCCCACCCCCAACCTCCTCCCGCCATGGAACGTGAAAATCTAACTCTCCTTGGGGTCAAGATCAAAGCCAAGAGACTAACAGGATAATTCCGCCTCCAGCTCCCCATGAGTTGCCAGTCTAGACTGGTCAAATTCATCAAACTGTTCTTCTGTGTACTAAGAGCTACGTGAGGCCACGTCAGCCACTTTTTAAATTAAATCATGGGAATAATCACTTCCGTCTCTGATTTCACAGCTGAGGAAATTGAGAGGACGTGCGATGGCTCTCCAGGGGTCACACCGGTGGCGCTGAGACTCTGAGCACAGGGCATTCACCTTCTGGCCCATTGGGAAGGTGGGAAGGTGTGGTGGGCCCTCACAGTCGGTTCCTCCTTGAACAAAGATACGGGAAGAAATCGTTAGTGTTCTGAGCGACGGTTCCTCAGAAATATTTTGGCAACATTATAAGGTAAAATTACCTCTTGACGCATGGAGCAATTTGAGGGAGAAAGAAAAAAGGAGAAGAGAGAGAGACACCCACATTTTACTGCTGAGAACAAGGGCTGTTTATGAGTGGGTCGAATCCCTGCCACTCCCAAACCTCTCTGGGTTCCTGTGAGCCCAAAGTAAGGATTGCTGGGAACGAGTTTTGGGGTCATTCTTGGATGGCAGTCTTTGTTACAGGAACCAACCTGCCCAGGCAGCTGTCAGTGACTGTTTGCCCTGATGCCTGATTTTATCTGCAGGCTCCTTCTGCTCAGACCGTGGCCTTCCCCTGCGGAAATGTGCTATGGGAATTCCCTGACCCTGACCCTGACCCTCAGTGCTCATTAGGCACAGGAGCAAAAACAAGGAGGAATCTCAGCCTTCACAGCAATCACAATGTTCACACCAAGCAGGGAAGTGGCAGAGACACCTCAGGGCTCCTGAAGTCCATACCCGATGTCTGTTTTGAGGACAATGGATGGGAGACCCACCAATCTTGAAGAACCTGGAGAGAACTTCAGCTTCCAGACTGAGAACAAGGAAAGTAGCCGTGACTTCCCTGGGAGCCCTGCCCTCTAGGCTAGAGGCACGTGGGTCTAACCAAGTCCCGCTTCTCCACCTGACCTTGCCCCTCCGTGCTGTACCCCCTTCTTCGAGTAGCAACTGCATGGTATTTGTGACCTGGATGCAAGAGAGCAGTGGGATGGAGGACTGAGGCATGAGTCATCTTGACGCCCACTCTCGGCCTGGTTTGCGGTCAGATCTTATTTGACCCCGTGGGGCTCCGGAATCCTCAGCCACGGGATGAATCAACCTGAAAAATGGCTTCTCAAGTCCCTCCCGGCTCTAGAATTCTAAGCCTGCTTTGTACTGCCTGCTCGTACTGGGCAGGATGAATAATGGGCTGTTAAAGGGGCCCTTGTTCTTGGTTTCTGCAGAGGCTCCAAGACCTAGTTCAGTGGTTCTCCAACGTGAGCTAGCGTCAGAATCATCGGGAAGGCTCGTTAAAACAGATGAATGGGCTCCTCCCCCAGAGTGCCTGATTCAGGAGTTCTGCCGTGGGGCCTGAGAATCTGCATTTCTACTGAGTTCCCAGGTGGCACTGACGCTGCGGATGGGAGACCATACTTCGAGAATCTCTGGCTTCGCGCTGTCCAAGAGCATCGAGGACCCAGGCTCCAGATGACACGCCGACGGATGGCCCGGAGAGATAAATCCGCTCCGCCAACCAGGAGGGGGGCTCCTCCAGACAGACACCTACCCCAGCCCTGCCGAGGGGCCCCTGAATAACCTGTCACCTGTCTCCTACGCTTCGTCTCGGGGAGAAGGGTGTCGTGGTAACTGATGTTTAGACGCTGCTCTACGGTTTTCAAAGAGCTGTGCTTCACTTCATTTGTTCCTCCCGACAAACCTACGCTACGCTAAAGGAAGACGTCACCATCCGCAGTTTCCGAGGCCAAACCTGCGGTAGCAAAACCTGCGGTTGCAAGCGGTCACGTGCTTGATCAGTATCACACAGCCAAAAAGCCGTGGGGGGAGGGGCACTCAGGACAACAGTTCACCCAAAGTTTTCGAGCCTTCTGTGCTCTTCGTACTTTGCCGAGCTGGCCGGAGTGTATTCTTCCGGGTAATGGGAACACCGTTTCTAACCAAATAATCATTTCCTTGAAACGCTGATTAGGTATGGACTTAACACATGCAAAGCCATGTTATTCAGAAAGCCATTTTCTCGTGCCCCACTGTCCTAACGCAATAGAACCCTGAGCTAGAAGCCCTTACTTTTGCACTAGAGTGTGGCTTCCCAACCGCCCAGTGAATCAGTGAGTGAATTTGCATTTCATTTCCGTCATCTGCGTTAGAAGGACCAAATATTCTTCTGCACAGCCCGATGTCCTAGACAAGGACCCCCTGGATAAGACTGTCTAAAGGCAACTTTCAATACTTGGCTCTCAGGTGTGATTTGTAAAGTCTCTGATCACTTTCTCAATTCCTTTCTGGCTTCAGGTAATGCAGTTAACAGCAAGTCCTTGGAGACTGTTGGCAGACCGGGAATATAAAGTGATCACTGCAAGTGGATTGAATGAGGCCAGTCTCCTCCGTAGGCAGCCCGTCATCGTCAACAGTGATGAACTTCTGAAATAGCGTGATTGAAGTGCTGTCAGGCTCGCTCTCCGTCACCCCTTCTGGGAGCCCTGCCCGAGAAGAGTCTTTCCTCCTGAACATTCCAGGGCAGCTCTAGGGAATTCGGCTCTACTTACTGGGATAAAGGAGAAAAAAAAAAATCACCGATCCCGTTAGATGTTTCCACTGGAGGCCAAGCGGACCCTTACGGTGATTCTACTGCACTTGTTTTATTGTGAAACAGTGACTCTTGGAATTGAGCTTTTGCAAGAGAGATTAAAAACCTTGCTCGTTTACCCTGAGAGCCTCAGCCCAGAGCAGAGTCCTGCACCCCTTGTCAGTGATGCTGAGAGGTGGGGCTGGGACGCGGGGAGTCCAGACTGACCAGTGGGGAGCCCCCAACCACCACGGCTCTGAGTTGGGCTTTCTGGTCTTAAAACCAAAACCTTGGCCAGAATCTACATGTTGCCCAGGTTATATGACCTAAGAAGTGATGCCAAAATATGTTCCCCGCCTAAATGCCTCGTCCACTCCCCTCCCATTTCCTCACTTACCAAACAGAGGTCTCGGTGATCGTTCCTACCTCCTAGTAGCGTTGTGAGGATTAACTAAAATATCACCTGAGACACCGTTTTGTTTTGTTTTGTTTTAAGATTTTATTTATCTATTTGACAGAGAAAGAGACAGCCAGCGAGAGAGGGAACACAGCAGGGGAGTGGGAGAGGAAGAAGCAGGCTCATAGTGGAAGAGCCTGATGTGGGGCTTGATCCCATAACGCCAGGATCACGCCCTGAGCCGAAGGCAGACGCTTAACGACTGCGCCACCCAGGCGCCCCGCGACACCGTTTTGTAAGCTGTGAAGATTCATTCCTAGTATTCTCAGGGACCGATGTCTGCGGATAGAACGTGAACAGGAGAATGAGGACGAGGGAAGAACACTTGGGAAAACACTGTATACGGACTTCTCCTCGTAATTACACCCAAAGGCTGCCATAGTGCTGGAAGAGTCCAGCTGCCCAAACATGGTTCTGTTGCTGGGACTCGTTTGTTCCAGAGGCAACTTTTTAATATTACTTGCTTTTTTTTTTTTTTTTTTTAAGTAATCTCCATGCCAACATGGGGCTTAAACTCACAACCCCAAGAACACAGTGTGCTTACTCTTTATTTTTTTTTCAATTTTTATTTTTTCATTTTTAAACAATTTCTTATTTAACTGTCAGAGAAAGAGAGAGCAGCAGAGGGAGAGGGAGAAGCAGGCTTCCCGCTGAGCAAGGAGCCCAGTGCAGGACTCGATCCCAGGACCCCAGGATCATGACCTGAGCCGAAGGCAGACAGACGCTTCACCCACTGAGCCACCCAGGCATCCCTAGTACTGCTTACTCTTTACACTGAGATGTTCAGACTCCCTGCTCACGTTCCCTGGGTTGCTGACAAAGAACACACCGATAATGCCAAATGCTGCCCGCGGGTAGGATGCAAGGGTCCTGGGGTGCAGGCCCCACTCCCGCTGCAGGACAATCCTTCCACACCCTCAGTCCATCAGCACTGAAGAGCTGAGATGGGGGGACAGCAGGGTTGGAGAGTGATTTTCCCTAAGGCATTTCTATCCTATCAGATGAGGCCCACCACACAAACGGTCTATTTGGCAAAACATAGGGACACTTGCTGTCCTACCCAGAACTGACCTTTGAACACGTGAGAAAATGAATAAACACAAAGGAGTTAGGTTATCACAAAGTTCATTTTCTTTTAAAGTAACAAAAGTCACAATGTGTGTGTTGACGTCTGATACCCTCTGCGCTCCTTCCCGCTGCGATGGGCTCCTCGCTAATAACATCGTGAGCTCAGGCTGGAATGTCAACTGGAACCTCGCACTTGTGGCACAACCAGCTCTAACTCAGTTTAAGCATACTTGTTTTATTTGATTGAGTGTTCCAATTTACTATGCACTTCCTGAGGCCCTTGGGTTAAAACAACATCATCTAATGCAATGAAAACCAGCAAAAAAATATATTCTTTCTTTCCAATAGCACCAGGCCAATTGAATCTACCCAAGTCTTACTTAAACAGTGTTAATCAGCCTAAAGACTAAATGGTTTTCTCTCCTTTCTTTGTGGCCACGCATTCAACTCACAAGCCCCCCACTTCTGATGGCGTATAAACATACATAATTTTAGGAATAACCAAGTGCCTCTGGAAGCTAAAACGTAGTGTTAATAGTAAATGCCTAAGGAGGTTCCCGAATCATTTTGAGGCACACTAGACCAAAGAGAAAAAAGTTCAGCCTCAATAATTAATTCTAATTCTGTGACTCCTGCCAGGAGCGTGGGGTGTAAGAACTTTATAAAATTCTTGAAGACGTAAAACCAGAAAAGTGGCCAGGCAGAAGTTGGGATTTGATTTGAGGTTTAAAGCAAGGATGGGACTTGGTTGACCCAAAGGAGAAAAGAGGACACGCCGGCAGACGGAGCCACCCAGGGGAAGGCTGGCGTGCACAGGTGAGCACGCACGCGTGCACTCAACAAATGGGAAGAACTCACGTGCTGTGTGCCAGGAACAGGCTGGCTCTAGGGTGCTCGGGAGCACAAATAGCTCCTGGGACTGAAATGCTCGAGAAGGGAGACAGACAACGAAAACCAGCCAGGTAACAGGGGTGCCAGGTGGTAGTTAGTACTACGGACAACGATAGAGTGGGGAGGGAAGGTAGGGGGTCCTGAGTCATGGAGCTGGGCTTTAAAATCAAGTGCCCAGGGGCACCTGGGGGGCTCAGTCGGTTAAGCAGCTGCCTTCGGCTCGGGTCATGATCCTGGGGTCCTGGGATCGAGCCCTGCATCGTGCTGCCTGCGCAGCGGGGAGTCTGCTTCTCCCTCACCTTCTGCTGCTCCCCCTGCTTGTGCTCTCTCGCTCTCTCTGTCAAATAAATAAATAAATAAATAAATAAATAAAGTCTTTAGGGGCACCTGGGTGGCACAGTGGTTAAGCGTCTGCCTTCGGCTCAGGGCGTGATCCCGGCGTTATGGGATCGAGCCCCACATCAGGCTCTTCCACTATGAGCCTGCTTCTCCCTCTCCTACTCCCCCTGCTTGTGTTCCCTCTCTCCCTGGCTGTCTCTATCTCTGTTGAATAAATAAATAAAATCTTAAAAAAAGAAAGTTAAAAAAAAAGTAAATAAATAAATAAGCAAATAAATAAAAAAATAAAAGGACAGATGTAGAAACAGTAGGTAAGCATATATATAGTGCAAGCATGCCTCAGAGATATTGTGGGTTCAGTTCCAGACCAATCACAATAAAGTGAATATTTATCACAATAAAGTGCGTATAATGAATTGTTTTGTTTCTCAGAGCATATGAAAGTTATGTTTACAGTATTCTGTGGTCTGTGAAGTATGCAATAGCATTGTGTCTAAAAAACAATCTTCATACCTTAATTTAAAAATACTTTGTTGATGGGGCGCCTAGGTGACTCGGTCATTGGGCGTCTGCCTTCAGCTCAGGCCATGATCCCAGGGTCCTGGGATCGGGCCCTGCATCGGGCTCCCTGCTCAGCGGGAAGCCTGCTTCTCCCTCTCCCACTCCCCCTGCTTGTGTTCCCTCTCTCACTGTCTCTCTCTGTCAAATAAATAAGTAAAATCTTTTTTAAAAAATAGTTGATTGCTAAAAAATGCTAACCATCATCTAAGCTTTCAGGGAGTCACAATCACTGATCACAGACCATCATAACAATTATAATAATAATGAAATAATTTACAATATCATGAGAATTACCAAAATGTGACACAGAGACATGAAGTGAGCAAATGCTGTTGGAAAAATGATGCCATAGACGGGCTCAACGCAGGGTGACCACAAACCTTTAATTTGTAAAAAAAAAAAAAAAAAAAAAGGCAATATGTGCGAAGCACAATAAAACAAGGTATGCCTGTATAACCCTGGTATTAAAATTTCATGGGGTGAGGGTAGGGTCGATTAGGAAAAATGTCTAAAAAGGCATTTCCCTTTTGCCCCTGGTGGGGGCACTAATGAAAACAAGTTGAAATACACTGAGTTACAGGAACAGGAAAGGTGGCTAGAATGGAGGGAACAAGGGAAACAAGGCAGAAAAGGACAGAAAAATAACAGCGAGGAGTCTTCTAGGTCATTAGAAACCCTTTGGCTTTTACTCTAAGAAAATGAGAGTCATTGAAGGCTTTTCACAGAGGAGTGAGATGACTTATCTTGGCTTTAAAAAGAACCCTTCTGGGGCGCCTGGGTGGCTCAGTCGGCTAAGCGCCTGACTCTTGATTTCAGTTCAGGTCATGATCTCAGGATCTTGAGATCAAGCCCCACAGCAGGGGCTGAGATTCTCCCTCTCCCCCCCACCCCCTTTCCTTCTCTAAAAAACAATAAATAATTCTTTTAAAAAAGAAAAAAATCCTGGCCACTGTGTTGAAAACAGACTGTAGTGAGACAAGTTGGAGGTTGTCGCTAGGGCACAGGTAAGACATGGTGGCCCTTGGTCTAGGATGGTGGAGGTAGAGGTGGTGAGAAGTAGTGGATTCTGGATATATCTTGATGATAAGACTGACAGGATATGCATGTATTGAATGTGAGGTGTGAACGAAGGAGAAGACCCAAGTAAGTTTTGGCCGGAAGAACCGGAAGGAGAGTTGCCACTGTGTCAGCGGGGACCCATCGGGAGCTTGGGTCTGAGAGGTCTGTCGTATACCCAGATACAGATGTTGAGTAGGGGACTGAATTTAGGAGTCTGGATTTCAGGGGAGAGACCCAGACTGGAGAAATAAATATACATGAGACGTAGCAGTGATATTAAAAAGGGAGAAGGGGGTGCCTGGCTGGCTCAGTCAGTGGAATACATGAAACTTGGTCTCCAGGTTGTGAGATTGAGCCCCACGTTGGGTGAAGAGATTGCTTAAAAATAAAAAATCTTAAAAAAAAAAAAAGGAGGAGTGGGGAGGAAAAAAGAGGAGCAAAGAGAAAAATAGAGTAGGGGCGCCTGGGTGGTTCAGTTGGTTAAGCATCTGCCTTCAGCTCAGGTCATGATCCCAGGGTCCTGGGATCGAGCCCTGCATCCGGGAGCCTGCTTCTTCCTCTCCCTCTGCCTGCTGCTTTGCCTGCTTGTGCTCTCTCTCTGTCAATAGATAGATAAATACATAAATACATAAATAAATAAATAAGTAAAATCTTTAAAAAAAAAAAAAGAAAGAGTAGAGTAGACCAAGAGAAAAGTAATACAATAGTAGACCCAAACCCTAACATATCAATAATCACATTATTCTAAATAAAGGCAAGCTTTGTCAGAGATTTTACATGTATATATTAACATATATTATATACGATATGGATATATGTGTGTGTGTGTCTGTGTTATTAACGACATAGAAATACAGTTTATTTTTTTTCAAGTTTGTATTTAAGTAACCTTTACACCCAATTTGGGGCTCAAACTCAAGACCCCCAAATCAAGAGTCACATGCTTCCCACGACTGAGCCAGGGAGGGGCCCCTCCCAATGCAGTTTCAATATGCAAACACATATTAGCACAAAGCAAATGGGTGGAAAAGACACGTTATGCAAATAGTAAGTGGAAGAAGGCTGGAGTGGCTGTCACCCTCTTAAATAAACTCTAAAGGAGGAGATGCTGCCGTAAGGTTCTGAAAACGGGAACGATTTGCTCCCCCAGCTCCGGTCTAGCCACGTCACAGCTTCTTGTTTTTAGGTCCAAGCCTGATACATTTCTCTAGATAAATAAACCCTCCCAAGACCTGATCCTCGAGTTCTGCTTGAATGGACCTCATCTGACGTCAACAGGAGGTCTGCCAGAGCGAGGACTTCACAACTGAGGCCCGACTTAGTGTTCCTCAGGCGTCTACGAGACTCTGGGATGCGCCTATGCTTCTGGAACAGAGCCAGGGCCTCAACAACTGTGCTGCTCGTGTGTCACCAGTAAGAATTCTTGGCCAAGCCACAAAGAGTACCTAATTCCAGTATCAACACAAAAGTAGTATTTCTCCCTTGTCCTCTGAATGACAGGTGTCAGTGTTGGGATTCATTCTGGCACCGCACACACTGGGACACCCCTTTCTCAGCAGCTTGTTGTCTCCACATGCTCTTCCTTTCCGTGAACCCATTTCCTTGCTAACTCAGATCATGGACTCTCCTCCCCAGGCTAGAGGGAGGCCCCTCCGTTCAACAGGCCACCCTGTCCCAAGGAGGTCATACTTCCCTCTACGTCCCCTCTTGGGCATGGAAAGTCTCCCTTTCATCAGACGTACACATTTTACAGAATTTTAAAATGCCATTTCCTGTGGAATCATCCTTAGTTAAGACAAAGAACGATGGAGCACCGCCCTCCAACGATACCCCTCCGTGTATGTGAAGACCATTGTGAGATGTGGCCTGACCCTCGTCATTACAGTAATCATTCCAGTCCCTTGCCGAAGTTAGGCACCACTGCCTCTGTCCCCTCACCTCTCTTCCAGCTCTGGGCATCGCTCCCTTCTGGCAAAGTTCAATGCTGTATGCCATTCTGGCTGGTAAGGATCTGACCTGCACGGAAAACTGGCGACCCTCGGCTAAACGGTCAGCCCTGCCTTCCTCAGAACGATTGTGCACTCCTGGTGTGTGGGCTGCTGCTCGTTCTCCCCGTGCCACCTGCCTTGGTGAGTCTGGTTCTCTAGAGCGATGAAGGGCAGAACTGGTGGCAAAGGTTGGGAGATGGGGAGCAGGGGAAGAGGGAAGTCAAGTGCATCACGAACAGCATGAATTTCATCTGTTTTCCTTCTTGGCATCAGATGGGGTGAGAAGTCCTCAGTAGCTCGCCACCTCAGTGCCTTCTCTGCCAGCCGTAGATGACCGGACCTTAACTTTTGTGTGAAAAACTCCCTGCATCATATCCACCCAGAAACGGCCTCTTCTACTCACAGGATAGGTGAGAAGCCAGCACCCCAACTGCAGAGATAGTTTTGGGGCCATAACTTCAGTGGCAGGTGGAATCTCCAGAGCGATGGACAGGAGCTAGAAGGGATGAAGCAGGACGGAAGGCTTGGGGGGAGGACTGCCTCGGCCAGTCTCATCCACATCCCCTCGGCCCCAGCCACTCTGCACAAGGACTACGCACCTGCCGGTACCCCCGGCCCATGGCTGAGGCTTTTCACCCACCAACGTTTGCAGCAACAGGGGCCCATGCAGGGGAACTTGCCCCCCAGAGCCAGGAAAAGCCAAGGGAGGCCCCCTCCCTCATTCCACCACCCCCACTCCATCAGGGAGCACCGCAGGACCACTGAAGGGGTGCCCCGCCCCAGAAGAATCAGTGCTCCTCCCAAATACCTATTTAGCTCCTCAGCAGAACAGCTAGAGGTAAGTTTCTGGGAAAGTCTGCTTCCTATAGAAAGGAAGAAACACAAAGCCCTGAGTTCAGAAGAGGTCCCCAGAACATTCTATGCTTTCAGGTTATAAAAATGTCATCAGTTTTCATACTGAGGTGCTAATTGCTTGAATGATCACCCTACCGGTTAATTCAAACACGTTAGTAGGAGAAGGAGGGAGCAGAGCGGACGGAGAGCAGACAGGAGAGAGGGAGCTGGGGCAGGTGTCAGAGTCCCTTCCCAGCCTCCGCGTGCTCTGCCCCACAGCTCCCGTCTTACTCTTCTGGCCTTGTTATGGGCACAGATGGGCTTCCATATCCAGAAGCCGCACATGACTCACCCCCTTGGCCCGCAACCCCTCTAGAAGAGGCCTTTCCCCCAGGAATCCCCCCCCTTTTTTCCCTCAGCGCCCCTCTGACCCTTCTAAAAACGTTGTCTTGGTTCAACTGGAAAAACAATCAGCTAGCTGGCCTCTAACTTAAGTCACTGGGGCAGAAAATGCAAAGAACAATTTTACTTGATCTCGTTATTAAACTAATGAATTCCATTGGAAGCAAGGACAAGATGAGCTTGATTCAGAACTTTTACAATCAGCGGAGAGGGTGTCTGCTCACACCAGCAGTCTGATGGGTTAGGAAGCGTCAGTCTGGCCTGGTACCCAGGGTCCCACCAGGCCAGCAGCAGCCGGTACCCCGATAATGGCCGTATAAACTATCATCCAAACCGAACACTCTAGAACGTGGAAAGTCGGGGTTACCTGAGGTGCCAAGACAACTATGAACCAAGCTGCCCCAGACAAACCCGATGTGTGGTCACCCTCCCCAGGATGCTGATGACTTTCAGGCTGAAATGGGGGGAACCCTGGGTCCACGGCGCAGAGAAGGGCTGTGGTCAGCCTCCGAAGAAGCACGGTCCCTCCTGTTCTGGCCTCCTCGGGAATTCTGGAGGAAGAAAAGCCATCAACGAGCTGGACTCCGTAGGGGCTATAGGCTCTAACAGCAAGGGGCTGATTAAGGGCTCCCAAGAACAAAGTAGGTTTTTATTTTATCTTATTTGACAAACCTTGCTTTGAGGTTTGGCAGGTACCCGGGAACCGCTGTCCGCACACCAGGACGGAAATCCCTGCTGCCCCCCTTACACCGCGAAATGCCCTCAGTTCTCGGGGGCCTGGAGACACAGATGAGGCAGCTTCTGGGGTCGTTCCTGGAACGGCCTTGCTGCCTGCCCTCACCTGCACAAGGCAGGACCCCTGCCTGGACCCTCACCCAGTCACCTCCTAGAGGACAGACTCTTGCGTCTTCTCTGAGCCACTTGAGGGCCACCGAAACTAGGTGGTGGAAATGGGGTCCTTCTACTGGATCGACGGGCCCCTTCTTGGATGCTGCCTCCCTTGCTTCTCCCCCCACCGCCACCCCCGTGCAGTCTAGTCTCAACACACAGCCCTTTAAAATGGAAGTCGTGTCACACCACTGTGCGGACCCAAACCCTTCCATGGGCCCATTTCAAAAGACAAACCCGATGTGTGGTCGGGTATGGGCCCAGTAAAAGCCAAAGTTCTCAAGTGGGTAGAAAGGCCCACAAATCGGGACCCCGATACAGATCCAGACTCATTTCCTGCGGGTCCCCACGCTTCGCACTCTGCCCACCACACACGTTGCACCTGCTGTTCCTCTTCTTGATGCCCCAGATACGGCCACAGCTGGCCCATTTCCTCGCAATCTTGTCGTCCACGTCACCTCTCGACCATCAACCCGGCCCACTCTATCGAAGATGGCAGTCCGTTCAGCCACCACCAACGCCTCTGGATTTTCTTATCGTTTCTGCTTTTTCTTCATTCTTATCACCTGTCACCTTCTAACTCACCCGAGAATTCCCTCCTCTGTTATGTTTACCATCTACCGTCTGGCTCCCCGGGGAAGCATACCTGCTCCGTGGGGGCAGGGGGGGGGCAATGATTTGTTCACCGACGTACCCCAGGTGTCCAGGCCGTTTTCTGGCACACGAGCAGGTGCTCAGTATGTGTTTCCAGCATCGGCCAAAGGACAGCTCTCTTTACCAAGAGACGTCACAGCGTGTCACTGGGGCACCAAAGCCACCCCGCTCCAATGACTCCCAGGGTCCCCCGTGAACACACCCGTTCCTGCTGACTCAGGTCTGTCTGAATCTCCAGATGCTACATAACTGAGGCTAAACTGGCATCCCTGGTTCAAGTCAAAGGTGGAAGAAAATAGATGAGGCCAGGAGAACGTCCTGGCTGTAGTCTCTTCACTGTGGCTTCACGTCAGAGAAAGCCTAGTACTGGGGGCGGGGAGGGATGTCTGGTGCAGGCACTGGGGGGGGGGCGCTCAAAGCCCTGGATTAAACTCCCCCCTTCCCCCCTCCCCCCGGCCCCACCCCCTTGCCACCTGGGCAAGCCAATGACTTCCACCCCCAGGTTGTCCCGTCGGTTATACGACGATTTTGCGCAATGACCTAATACACGGCAGGTACCTGATAAGTGATTGAGCTTCAGTATCTGCCTTTAAAAAATTTTTTTGATTTATTTTTATTTTAGAAGGGGGGGGGAGAGAGGGAGAATCTCAAGCAGACTCCACAAGGAGCCCCATGTGGGGCTCGATGCCAGGACCCCGACCATGAGCTGCGCCAAAATCAAGAGTCGGACGCTTCACGGACTGAGCCACCAGGGGCCCCTTCAGTATCTGCCTTTTAGCCCCAGAGGCGTGGCTGTGTTTGCCACTACGAGTCTGTTCAGCATGTCCAAGGCTCATTACTGAGGTCTGGGCACCACCGGCCGGGGGGCAGCGGCCCCGTGTGAGTGACGCCTCACAGGCCTGGATGTGTGAGCCAAACTGGCCTGGGATGGAAAGCTGGAAGGAAGAGAAAGGTCGTGCGCGAAGCAGTCCCTTGTATAAAAAGAACCGGCTAGTTAGTTACGCGGGTTCCCTCCACGCTTTCTCCCTCGGAAAGCTAGACGGCGTCACTGAAGGTCCGATACAGAGTAAAACACACAGGCTCACATTCCCGGGTCGAGCCGAACATCCTCGAGGATTAACTGCTAAGTCTATCTCGTGTTCTTCTTCCTTTTGGGAAGGCTTTTCCATTTTCTTCCTCATCAGGTTAAAAAAACAAAACCACCCAAGCTTTATTTTCAGAGCAGCCACTGGTGCTGCTCGCAGCTCTGCAAAGAGCTAGTTACTAGTGTTGAGCTCACTAACTAGCCTCCCTCTTTAGAAAAGAGAGGAAGGCTGTTTCTGGCAGATTCGGTTTTCCCCCTGAATTCTGCTTCCTTTTATCCCCTCTGTGATCTGAGTCAAAAGGCAAAGATCAGAACTAAGCAGGCTCGCACCAACACCGCCAGCCTCCTGATGTGTCATTTCCCTCCTTTTAATTTCCTCCCAGCTCCATAGAAACACAAACCTCACTATTTTAATAATGTTTGCTTTTCACCAAATCATATAAATCATAAATACCATTTACTTAATACCTTCTATGTGCCAAACACTGGACGAGGTGCTTTACTCCGAGAGGTGATTTGCCCAAAGTCTCACAGCTAGAAATCAACAGAGTTGAGATTCGAACACAGGTCCACCTGCTGTTCTTCTCACTGCCAGTCCTGGCTGACAGTTAGTGGAGACTAATGCCATCTTGCTCTGTACTAGAAACCTAGCATGAAGAGAAAGCCCAGGCAGCCACGGTCCAGCTGAGTTTAAGCTTGTCCCCAATGTCCTCTTATGGCACTGGCCTGCCTCAGTTTCTCTGCCATCCAACCCAGACCCTATTGAAAAGAGAGCCCTGCCCTAAACGACACTGGGAGCTTCTTGCAAGTCAGGCCCTAGTGTAGGCCAGGTTTGAACCAGACCTCAGTCTCCTTGCCCATGATCTAGGCATTTTTCCTGGTTTATCCAGGTCCCCACCCCACAGGACCAGTCCCGCTCTTGGCTTCTGGTTGGTGTCTTCCCATAGATCTGAATCACTGTCCACCTGGGCTATCATCCACCTGGACCCTTGGCCACGTCCAGCCACCTGCCAATGGCACACTCATCAGATGGGCCCCTTTTCCCCAGGTACCCTTCTCCTCCTCCCAACTAGCCAGTTTCTTTCTCTTCCAAACCAGTCTATGGAACGTCATACCAGCACATTCTGCACTCAAGCCCATTTGCATGGTGAGAGTGGGTGGTTAGTGGACCTACGCCGTCTATAAGGCTTTGGATTTTTCAGAGGGGCTGGAAGAGGGCAGGCAGACAGCTTTCTACAAAGCCCAGCACATTCTTTTTGCAGGTCCAGTGTGGCTCCAACAATTTACTCTTTGTCCTTTCCCTATGTCTTAGGAGCTCATCTCCAAGTGTATATCTGAGCACTTTGTGCATGGGGTCATCAGAACAGTGACCTCAAGGATGTTTTCCAGCTCCAAAAACTCACCCTCTATGATCTGAACACCAAATGATAAGCCTGCAGCCAAAGAAGTAGCTACCAACACCCAAGGAACTGCGCAGGACGGGCACTCGGAAGGTTCACAGCTGAGTCGTAGTGGGCACTAAACAGAAAAACAAACAAGACGGACGCCGTCTCTGCCCTTGGGGAGCTCATCACGCAAGTCATGAGAGGGAAGCCACAAACACAGAGAAAATAGAATGAGATAACCTTTCCTGAGGCCCCCGGATGAATTATTGTAAACTTAGAGAGTGATAAACGCCATGAAGAAAGTACCCAGAGGGGTGGCGTAATGAGCGACTCGGAAGGGAAGGCTCCTTGAGAAGGTGCCGTTGAGGAGCTGGGCAGGGAGAAGGATCAGCAGCGTGAGAATCTGGAAGGGACCAATTCCAGGCAGAGGAAACAGCTAGAGAGAGCAGAGCGGATTTGGGGTAAGAAGTGGCAAATGCATGGAGAGAGAGGCGGGCACCCCCAGCCCCAGCAGAAAGCCAGAGGAGAGGTGGTGAGGTCGGGATCCATAGGCTGGGAAGTGGGGTTGAGGTGGACAGGAGCGTGAGCGGGTGCGGAGGGCTCTGGGACAGCGTGCGGGCTGGGATGAGCCACCCAGCGACCTTGGAGTCCTTTCCACTCCACTGTCTGGGCGAAGCTGACTTGCACACATGGGGCAAAGCAGTTGGTGAGGGCGCTCAGAAGGGGGCTCGGTTAAGCAGCAGAGGGCTTGAATGTCTCCAGCCAGTTTGTTCCAGGTGGTTTCGTGCCACTGTTTTGTGAACCCCAATTCAGGACCTTTGTCCGTCGGGTCACTTATATTTACAGGATAGGCTCTATGTGGCTTGGGGTGTGCCGTCCTGCTTCTGAACCCATGGGCGCTGCCCACCTACCTAACCCTGAAGAAGAATCCTCCGTCCACCCAACACACAGTAGCTCTGGAAAACCGGTTGGCCAGAGCAGAGGCAGAAGTGGTTTTCAAGAGGATAAAGCCAACAACGACTTGGCCAACATGGCGCGTGTCCTTGCTTCGTGTCCCACTCTGTGCTAAGGGCTTTCCGAGTTTAGTCACGTTAACCCTTCCCCGCAGTCCTACAAAGGATGAAACAAAACCAAGCCTTCTCTGGGTCAAGTTGATTGCGGCAAGTCAACTCCGAAGGGACAGAACCTGGGTTTGAATTCAGTAGGTCAGACTCCTGTGACAATGCTCTATATAGCCCCCCAAAGAAGTGTGTTCATTAAAATAGTTCTCTGGTCATTTTGCCCCTTCCTGTCTCTTCGGGGTCTGCTCGCAGTTCTAACATTTACTTTGAAACCGTAACCATTCTTTTGCTCCATCCCTAAAGTTTCTTGGGGAGCCAGCTCACCGGTAGATCTGGCTGAATGTAGCCCAACACCGCCACCTAGTGTCAGCGGCAGGATCACCCAGGCCCACCAAGAGCCCAAAGGCCACACAACCCAGAAACCTACTGGTTCTGACTCAGCTTCCAACACCTGTGTCTTTGTTTTGTTTTTCCGACTACAAAAGAACACGCTCATTGTAACACTTTCAAGTATACTTGTGACGAACGACTCTAAAAGCTTTCTTTCGTAGTGGAAAGCCAGCCAAGTCAGCCCTGCTTTGACCTCCAAATGGGTATTTCCCTGATTTTCCTTAACCCCAAATGCCATCAAATTGTACCTGTTCTTGTGATAACAGTGTTATGCTTATGTAGGATAATAGCCTCACTCTTAGGAGGGTCACTCTAAAGTATGTAAAGTATGAGTGCCACAATGTGTGCAACTGGCTCTTAAATGGTTCGGGGGCAGAAGAAGAGAGGCTGGGGGTGGGAATGAATCTAGACAGTGGTATTCAAGATGTTCGCTGTACAGTTCTTTCAACTTTATGTATGTTTGGTCACCCAAATAAAAAGCCACAGGCGTCACTGGGATGTGTGAGGAGAGAGGGTAGGCATGGTTCAAATGTTACTATCCAAGCTTAGAAATGTGGCCCATGTGTGTCCTTCCCCATGAGTAGAACTTCTAAGGACCGGGTATTGCTTATGGGCCAATCGAATCATGTGGGACTGGATTCCAGCCTACAACCTCAAGGGTAGCGTCAAACCTTCCTGGACATAAGTAATTTTCCTCTACTTGATAAACACAGTGGTTCCAACCAAACAAAATATAGTAAATCTGATACATACTATGGTCAATGAAGAGGAGCAAAATTTGCTACCCCAAAATATGTCACTGTGGCCCGAGGATTTTTTTGAGCTAAAGGTGATCAAAACCCAACAGGTCTAGCTAGATCTCTTTAGCTCCCCTGAGCTACCTAAATTTACATTGGAAAGGAGGCCCGTAGCAGGAAGAGAGCCATTATCAGAGATATCTCTTTACCTAAGAAACCTATCTGCACAACAGGGCCACCTTTGTTTTCCGAACATCTCCCTTTCCTGTGAATGGCCTTTCTTCCCTTTATGTCCTTGGACTCCCACCCCTTTCCTTAGCTCAGGATGTTATATAAGCCTCCATTACCGGGCTGCCTTTTGAGGATCATATCTTTATGCGGCTCCCATAAATACAAAATTAAAATTTGTTTTTCTCCTGTTAATCTGTCTCTTATCAACTTAATAAAGTGACTGGCTGAAGAACTCAGAAAAGAAGAGGGAAAATGTTTTCTTCCCTACAATAACATATGTGATTACACGGAAGAAGAGGGAATGCAGAGAAAAGGGTCCTTGTGATGAGTGGCTGCTGAGACATTGTCACAGGCCCGCAGCAAGGGCTTGGAGTTTGCTCTGGGGTTGAAATTGGCCCGTCTATGAGCGGTTCCTCTCTTTCCAGTTGTTACACAGGGGAGCTCTATTCCCAGATGTTTCTCCTCATAGGCTTTCACTTTAGGCCCTCAATAACTGCTGATACTACTTTGCCATTTTTATGCAAAACCAGGAAATGCTGGATCCTAGCAAAAGGAATCAAAAGCAAAATGGAAAAGAACAATGGATTAAGAGACTGAATTAAGGTCTCCAAAGTGTAAATTGATACCTCTTCCTGTGGCGGCTGGGACAGAGGGGACCGGGTGCCTGTGCAGGGAGAATGTAAAGAGCCTGACCAAGCTGATGGGTCATGTGACCCAGAGATGGCCATTGCTTCTGAAGGCAGACACTCCGGTCACCTGACAAACTCCTGTGGTGAACATATATTTAGCTAAAGTAAACGCAGACTTTTGCAACTAATTGGATATACTGCTGGGGGATACAAAGGTGGGGAAAGGCTATAGTGTAAGCACGCCTCTCTCTTCTGATTTACACCCTTTTTCTCACAGGCATGCTGTGAGATTTCTCTAAGGGAATTTACATTGTCTTCAAAACTGGAAAGTGCTTTACATTTTAAAGGAGGACCCCTAAGGAAGAATATTTGGAGGTCATCCATTGCAGGGCATAGCCTCTTCACTTCCTCGGTGAGTCTGGTCCTGGTTGAAAAAGGATGTGGCTGACTGCACCTGCCTACACTCCTCCCTTTTGGTCATGCCTACCTCAAGTACGTGGAAGATTGTGGCCTGAGGTTTTGTCTACACTTTTTTTTTTTAAAGATTTTATTTATTTATTTGACAGAGAGAGACAGCCAGCGAGAGAGGGAACACAAGCAGGGGGAGTGGGAAAGGAAGAAGCAGGCTCATAGTGGAGGAGCCTGATGTGGGGCTCGATCCCATAATGCCTGGATCACGCCCTGAGCCGAAGGCAGAGGCTTAACCGCTGTGCCACCCAGGCGCCCCTGTCCACACTTTCATTAACTAAACATTTTAGTATGATCGTCCTAGCAGGATACGTAGGCTTGTGTTGATAAATATTGAACAGCAGTTTTGGGGAAGTGAGACCCTGATTTGAGGCTTAGCCCATTGCCGTGTATAAATGTTCCCACCATGGCCAATTTCGAGCTGCCAACGTGAGGTCACTAAACAGAGTTGGGAATGAGTGTGCACAAACACCCAATCTACACTCCTGAGCTTGACTCCTGCGCAGCCCTGAAAACCAGAGTAGAAAATGCCGAGTATGTGGAATCATATTAAATGAAAATAAGTTTTTCTTCCTTTGCCCGCAAGTCATCCTCTTCAAAGTCAGCCACTATTACTGGTTCTTCACGTATATGCTGGAAATGTATTTTATGTCTGTGCCTCTCTCTATATGTGCATACCTTCGTGTGTCTGTGTTTTAAGTAATTGTCCAGACTCATACTCTACTTACTATTTTATGTCTTGCATCTTTCACTTCATAAAAATCTTAGACATCTTTCTTTAGGAGTGCTGTTGAAAAACAAAATTCAACTCAGCACATTTGAAAGATCTTATTGGCTTTAGTCAATGATTCATAAGTCAGGGAGCATCCAATCTAGCAAATAGAAAGGAGCTTTGAATTGCTGGACAAAAGGAAAGAATTTTATAGGCCGCTGGGGGCAGGAACAAGGAAGTTATTCTAGCAAAAAGTAGACTGGCTGTGCCAAGGTCACTTTCCTTTAGGGGACGGCAGGGGTCTATCAGGCAGCTGACTTCACTACTGCTCATCAGGGGGATCCTGACTAGCTGGTTTAAGATGCCATTTCTGGGGGCACCTGGGTGGCTCAGTCGTTAAGCGTCTGCCTTCGGCTCAGGGCGTGATCCCGGCGTTCTGGGATCGAGGCCCACGTCAGGCTCCTCTGCTAGAAGCCTGCTTCTTCCTCTCCCACTCCCCCTGCTTGTGTTCCCTCTCTCGCTGGCTGTCTCTATCTCCGTCGAATAAATAAATAAAATCTTAAAAAAAAAAAAAAAGATGCCATTTCTGGGAGAGGTTGAAACGATAATTAAGTTAATTCTTGATTCAGAGCCTATCTAAGTGACTCCCTTTTGGATCTGTTGTCCTGTTTGTAACAGTTACATACAGATCTGCAACAGCCCGTATAACGGCTGCACAGCATTCCCTCGTGTGGCGGTCCCAATCAATATTAAGTACAAGATCCCTGTCGACAGGTTGTTTATTTCTCTTTTTTATTGTTCTAACATAAACAATGCTGCAATCATCATTCTTGCACGTATCTTGGTCTATTTGTGTGAACGTATCCATGTTGCCGTGAACTTGCTGGATCTCGTGGCATGTGCATTGAAAGATTTAAAGACGCTACCAAATGTGTTCCTGTTCCCCATGTATTTATCAATATCGTGGATTTTGTCAAATTTTACGATTTTTGTAAACCTAATAGTTGGAAATTGATGTCTTTTTGCTTTAATCTGCATTTCATTCTGTCACCCGTTCGACAGGTATTTATTGCCAGAACTCTGATGTATTGAAAACGGCAGTAAGTAGGGCCGTGAACCACATTCTCATAGAGTTTATGAGCTATTTATACTTCTGCTTCTGGGAACTGCCTGTTTTATCTCCTGCTGCATTTTTCTTGGTTTGTTCCTAGTCCTTTTTCAGATTTGTAGTTACTCTTTGTGAGGACCTCTCCGATTTTTCATGCGTTGCCAGTTTTTCCTCGGTTGTCTGTTTTTTATGTTGGGTTTGTTTCGGATTTTTAAACTTTGTTTTTCCACTAGCGAAGTTTGTGTTCCTATGTAGTAAAAATAACTTATGGCATCTGCGTGTTGTCTCTGGCTCAGAAATACCTTCCCCACCCAAGATTATCAATAAATCAACCCATGATTTCTTCTACAGTTTTTACATTTAAATGTTTGATTCATCAACAAAAAAGATTCAGATCCAGAGTTATAGCTTTTAAAATTCCTGGGCCAGTTCTTCCCAGTTTTGAGTATTTACTATTTCCATACCAATTTGAAATGTTCCTTTTTATCACATCCTAAGTGCATATTTATATTTTTCATCTTTTCTGGGCTGCTATTATGTTCTGCCACCTTCTCTGCTAGAGTTCACAAGTTGTGGACTTTATGTAGTGTTATGGTGTATAGTATGTAAAACATGATAGTAATATGTTTTCGTATATGTTTAAGATACGTCCCATTAGGCTTTTGTTGTTGTTCAATCCCACAAATGTCTTATTATTCCCTCTATCAGTTAGGATGTTTCTACCTTTAAGTCACAGAACACCCAACCAAAAGTCAGGAAACCTTATTTTCTCACATGACAAGGATAGAAGATGAGCTATTTCTCAGCTCACGTGGCATCAAGAATATAGGCAGGCACTTTCCATCTTGTTCTGCCATTCTCAGGTAGTGTCACAAAAAGGCTGCAGAGTTCCTGCCATCGCAGCAGACACGACATTTAGCAAAGAAAGATGTTTTATCCCATGCTTGGGAGGTTCCCCCCCCTGGGTTTTAAAAACATTTTATTTTGGAAAAAATTTATCATTTACAAAAGTAGACAGAGTTATATAATAAATCCCTGCTTCTGTTGCCCAGTTTCAGCAATTTTCAACTCATGTTTAATCTTTTTCATCTATAGCTAGCCACTACCATTTCCTACCAGATTACTTATTATTTATAAATCTTTGCCATCATTTAATCCTATTCATAAATATTTTAGTATGCATAATCCAAAAGTAATAATTCTTCTTTAAAAAAGGGCCCAAATGTCATAAGCATAGCTAAAAATATTAACATTGTTAAATATTATCAAATACAACTAGTACTCAAGTTTCCCTGTCTTTTAAGTATTGTTTTTTCCTTTCTTTCTAATGTTTTAAATTTGATTTATTTAAGCAAACAAAAAAACAGTTCACCCACTTCTCCCACCCAGAACCCCCTGCCTCTGGAAACCACCATACGTTCCTTAAGCTATCTTCATATTTTTTCATTTTCTTTTCTTTTGACAGCTCCACTGCCTTGTCTTCTTGTTGACTGATTCTTATGCTCCACCTATCTGCTGTTGAACAACAGTGTATTTTTCAGTGTAGTTACTGTATTCTTCAGCTCTGTGACTTCTATTTGGAACTTTCTTCTATTTCCCATCTCTTCACTGAAGTTCTCACTGGGTTCGTCCATTCATCTCCTCAGTTTTCTGAGCATCTTTATGACATTGACATTGAACCTGTTATCAGGTAAATTACTTATCTCCATTTTATTAAGGTTCTTTTTTTCCCCTCCTGAGGTCTTATCTTGTTCTTTCATTTGGAGTACATTCCTCTGTTTTTCATTTTGCTTGACTCTCTGTGCTGGTTTCCATATGGTAGATGAAGCGAACAATTCTCTCAGTCTTGAGGCAGTGGCTTCACATAGGACATGAACCTTGTCGTTCGAATAATCCTGCCTCAGCTTCTGGTTGTCTTGCAAACCTCCATGCTCGTCCAGGCAGACAACAATATTTTAATAGCTCCAGTGGCTGAGGATGTGCCCACACCTGTCAGTGTCCCCAAAGGGAAAAACTCAGCACCTGGATTCAGGGTGACTAGAAGCCAGACCCTCAGACATCAGCTATTAAAGATATGCCAATAGATACAGTCCTGTGGGGCTGCCAGCATCGGCCGTGCTGGCCAGCAGAGCCAGGAGATCTGGAGGGGTCCCCTGAATGGCACTCACAGAAATCAGGGTGCCAGACAAGTGTGTATACTTTCTTCTGGGTGATACCTGAGACCCGGAACAGAACAGAGGGAGAGCGCCAAGATGGCTTCCGCAGACCGTGTTTCCTCAGAGTAGCTTCGTAGGCCTCCACAGGTATACCAAACTACGGGCTGCTCCCCAGGCTGAAGCTCCGGGACAAGTAAGGAGGCCTCCCTCACAGGAAGTCTGGGGAACGCGCCTCTGTCCGCGGTCGGCACAGCATCCTGAGGGTGATAGGCTGGCAAGAACTGTCTCTCTGGTTGCACCGTCTCATGGGACCCAGGAGTCCAAGCCCCACTTCGGCCCCTGGAGCCAGGCAATCAAGGGGTGTCTCCTGGGCAGCAGCCACAAAAAATGGGAAACAGAAACAGAAGCCAAGGCACCAGCCATTTTTAAAGCCTTCCTCCGGAAGACACTGGCACTCTGGAGCGTGGCGGAGGGTGAGCATGAGGACAGGCCTGCCCTCTCGGGTCCCTGGAAAGGATTATAGTCGGTCCCCAGATTCGTGCCTAATCAGAAGGCCACCACAGCCACAGTCACGATGTTCAGCTAACAGGCCTCGTTCACAGAAACAGTGAGCTCTTGGGCCTGTTGCCTCTGCTGTGCCGTGGAAGCTGGTGAAGAACTTTTCTCCATTGATCACAGTCCTGGGGGACCCATGAGCATAAGCCCCACCAGCCGCTAGAGCCAGTAGACATAGAGGTGTCCCCTGGGAGCAGTCACAAAAATTGGGGCACCAGACATGTCAAGAGCTTGTCTCCAAAAACACTGGAGTGCAGCAAAGGGAGAGTTTAAAGATGGTACCAGCCTCCATCCCCAAGTGTTCTAGCAGGTTCCTGGATGTGTGTGTTAAATTAGATACCTGCCCCTCAGGCTAACTTTAATAGAAGCAAGTGGGCCTCCTTTACTTTAAGTATGGGTGAGATTGACTGCTTCTGGGCTAGGTCCTGGGGCAGGTGAGTCCAAGAGCGCAAGCCTTTTAAGAGCAGCTGTCCAGATCACTTGACACAGGACTCAGGACACAGACGCTTTGGGGGCTCATCTTTCAACTGTATGTCCCAAAAGTTGGGATGCCCAATGTGGGGTCCAAACGCCTTGCCCCTCAAGGAGAAGCTCTGGATTCTGAGTTCCCTGCATTGTGGAATGCTACACCAACTGTGGGATTTACAGAGAGATTGGTCCCAGTCTCTGCTACGCATTTGGAAGTGGTTTTCTTCTCGTTGCCCAATGTGTAGGCCAACCTTTGGGATTTTTTATGCTTTTTTTTTTTTTTTTTTAAGATTTCCTCTTGTTCCATTCGTAGCTATAGATTCCGTGTTGCCATGGGAGGAGCTGAGTGCACGATCTTTCTATGTCACCATCTTGAACTGCCGTCCTCAGTGGCCTTTAAAAATTTTTTTCCCAATAATCTGTACATTTATTTTTCCAGGTGAAGATAGGTATCATTCTAACAAATTCTCACCAAAAAAAAGTGGCATTTTATTGACATTACATTGAACATATTGAGGATTTTGACACTTTTTTCAATATTGAGTTTTCCTATCAAGAATATGCATGTTTAAGGGGCGCCTGGGTGGCACAGCGGTTAAGCGCCTGCCTTCGGCTCAGGGCATGATCCGGGCGTTATGGGATCGAGCCCCACATCGGGTTCTTCCGCTGGGAGCCTGCTTCTTCCTCTCCCACTCCCCCTGCTGTGTTCCCTCTCTCGCTGGCTGTCTCTACTCTGTCAAATAAATAAATAAAATCTTTAAAAAAAAAAAAAAGAATATGCATGTTTGCTATTTAAGCTGTATTCTATATCCCACGGAAAACCTTTAAAGATTTGTTTCACATAGACCTATACATATTTTCCTCTACCCCCGTTTTATTGAGAAATAGTTGACATATAATATTGTGTAAGTTTAAGGTATACGACATGATGATTTGATACATGCATATATCACACAGTGATTCCCGTGATCAGATGAATTAGCCTGTCACCTCACATGATTTTGCTTTTGTAGTTAGAACATTTAGGGGCGCCTGGGTGGCACAGCGGTTAAGCGTCTGCCTTCGGCTCAGGGCGTGATCCCGGCATTATGGGATCGAGCCCCACGTCAGGCTCCTCCGCTATGGGCCTGCTTCTTCCTCTCCCACTCCCCCTGCTTGTGTTCCCTCTCTAGCTGGCTGTCTCTGTCTCTGTCGAATGAATAAATAAAATCTTAAAAAAAAAAAAAAAAAGAACATTTAATCTCCTAGAAACTTTCAAGTATACACTACAATATTAATATTAATATTGATACAATATTAATATTAATATTGATACAATATTAATATTAAGAGTCACCATAGTATACATTAGATGCTTAGAACTTATCTTCTTTAAAAAAAATTTTTTTTATTATTAACATATAATGTATTATTTGTTTCAGGGGTACAGGTCTGTGATTCATCAGTCTTACACAATACATGGCGCTCCCCAAAACACATACCCTCCCCAATGTCCATCACACATCCACCCCATCCCTCCCACCCACCTCCCCTCCAGCAACCCTCTGTTTGTTTCCTGAGATTAAGAGTCTCTTATGGTTTGTCTCCCTCTCTGGTTTCTCCATGTTTCATTTTTTCCTCTCTTCCCCTATGATCCTCTGCCTTGTTTCTCCAATTCCACGTATCAGTGAGATCATACAGTAATTATCTTTCTCTGATTGCTTATTTCATTTAGCATAATCCCCTCTAGTTCCATCCACATTGTTGCAAATGGTAAGCTTTCATTTTTTGATGGCTACATAATATTCCATTACACACACACACACACACACACACACACACACACACACACCACATCTTCTTTACCCATTCATCTGTCGATGGACATCTGGGCTTTTTCCATAATTTGGCTATCGTGGACATTGCTGCTATGAACATCGCGGTGCAGGTGCCCCTTCGGATCACTACGTTTGTGTCTTTGGGGTAAATACCTAGTAGTGCAATTGCTGGGTCATAGGGTAGCTCTATTTTTAACTTCTTGAGGAACCTCAAGATGCTGTACTTTGTCAAATGCTTTTTCTGCATCTATCAAAAGTATCATATGGTTCTTGTCCTTCTTTTATTAACTTAGTGTATCACATTGATTTATTTGCACATGTTGAACCAACCTTGCAGCCCAGGAATAAATCCCACTTGGTCGTGGTGAATAATCCTTTTAATGTACTGTTGGATCCTATTGGCTAGTATTTTGGTGAGAATTTTTGCATCCATGTTCATCAGGGATATTGGTCTGTAATTCTCCTTTTTAGTGGGATCTTCATCTGGTTTTGGGATCAAGGTAATGCTGGCCTCATAAAATGAGTTTGGAAGTTTTCCTTTCGTTTCTATTTTTTGGAACAGTTTCAGAAGAATAGGTATTAACTCTTCTTTAAATGTTTGGTAGAATTCCCCTGGGAAGCCATCTGGTCCTGGGCTCTTGTTTGTTGGGAGATTTTTGATTACTGCTTCAATTTCCTTGCTGGTTATGGGTCCGTTCAGGTTTTCTGTTTCTTCCTGGTTCAGTTTTGGTAGTTTATACGGCTCTAGGAATGCATCCATTTCTTCCAGATTGCCTAGTTTGTTGGCCTATAGTTATTCATACTATGTTCTTAAAATTGTTTGTATTTCTTTGGTGTTGGTTGTGATCTCTCCTCTTTCATTCATGATTTTACTTATTTGGGTCCTTTCTCTCTTCTTTTTGATAAGTCTAGCCAGGGGTTTATCAATCTTATTAATTCTTTTAAAGAACCAGCTCCTAGTTTCTTTGATCTGTTCTACTGTTCTTTTGGTTTCTATTTCATTGATTTCTGCTCTGATCTTTATTAATTCTCTTCTCCTGCTGGGTTTGGGCTTTATTTGTTGTTCTTTCTCCAGCTCCTTTAGGTGTAGGGTTAGGTTGTGTATTTAGGACCTTTCTTGTTTCTTGAGAAAGG
This sequence comes from Ursus arctos, assembly GCF_023065955.2. NCBI lineage: Eukaryota > Metazoa > Chordata > Mammalia > Carnivora > Ursidae > Ursus > Ursus arctos. The sequence goes on from NW_026622986.1 coordinate 9,719,304, forward strand.
CTTGTATTGCTCTATATTTCCCTCTCAGGACTGCCTTTGCTACATCCCAAAGATTTTGAACAGTTGTGTTTTCATTTTCATTTATTTCCATGAATTTTTTAAATCCTTCTTTAATTTCCTGGTTGGCCCATTCATTCTTTAGTAGGAGGCTCTTTAGCCTCCACATATTTGAGTTCTTTCCAACTTTTCACTTGTGATTGAGTTCGAGTTTCAAATCATTGTGGTCTGAAAATAGGCACGGAATGATCCCAATCTTTTGGTATCAGTTGAGACCTGATTTGTGACCCAGGATGTGATCTATTCTTGGAGAATGTTCCATGTGCAATAGAGAAGAATGTGTATTCTATAGCTTTGGGATGGAATGTTCTGAATATATCTGTGAAGTCCATCTGGTCCAGTGTGTTATTTAAAGCCCTTATTTCCTTGTTGATCTTTTGCTTAGATGATCTGTCCATTTCAGTGAGGGGGGTGTTAAAGTTACTGTATTATTGTCAATGTGTTTCTTTGATTTTGTTATTAATTGGTTTATATAATTGGCTGCTCCCATATTAGGGGCATAAATATTTACAACTGATAGATCTTCTTGTTGGATAGACCCTTTAAGTATGATATAGTGTCCTTCCTCATCTCTTATTAGAGTCTTTGGTTTAAAAATCTGATTTATCAGGCGCCTGGGTGGCTCAGTTGTTAAGTGTCTGCCTTCAGCTCGGGACATGATCCCGGAGTCCTGGGATTGAGCCCCACATCAGGCTCCTCCGCTGGGAGCCTTCTTCTTCCTCTTCCACTCCCCCTGCTTGTGTTCCCTCTCTCACTGGCTGTCTCTCTCTCTGTCAAATAAATAGATAAAATCTTTTTTAAAAAATCTGATTTATCTGATATAAGGACTGACACCCCAGCTTTCTTTTGATGTCCATTAGCATGCTAAATGGTTTTCCACCCCCTCACTTTAAATCTGGAGGTGTCTTTGCGTCTAAAATGAGTCTCTTGCAGGCAGCATATCAATGGATCTTGCTTTTTTATCCAATCTGATACTCCGCGTCTTTTGATTGGGGCATTTAGCCTATTTACATTCAGGGTAACTACCGAAAGATATGAATTTAGTGCCATTGTATTACCTGTAAGGTGACTGTTACTGTATATTGTTTCTGTTCCTTTCCAGTCTATGTTACTTTTGGGCTCTCTCTTTGCTTAGAGGACCCCTTTCAGTATTTTTTGTAGGGCTAGTTTGGTGATTGCAAATTCTTTTAGTTTCTGTTTATCCTGGAAGCTTTTTATCTCTCCTTCTACTTTCAATGACAGCCTAGCTGGATAAAGTATTCTTGGTTGCATATTTTTCTCGTTTAGTGCCCTGAATATATCATGCCAGTCCTTTCTGACCTGCCAGGTGTCTGTGGATGGGTCTGCTGCCAATCTAATGTCTCTACTGTTGTAGGTTACAGACCTCTTGTCCCGAGCTGCTTTCAGGATTTTCTCTTTGTCTCTGAGATTTGTAAGTTTTACTATCAGATATTGGGGTGTTGACCTATTTTTATTGATTTTGAGGGGGGGTTCTCCGTGCCTCCTGGATTTTGATGCCTGTTTCCTTCCCCAAATTAGGGAAGTTCTCCACTGTATTTCTGCCCCCCTCTCTCTTTCTTCTTCTTCTGGGATCCCAATTATTCTAATATTGTTTCAGTTTGTGGTATCACTTATCTCTTGAATTCTCTCCTCGTGATCCAGTAGTTGTTCATCTTTTTCTCAGCTTCTTTATTCTCCATATTTGGTCTTCTATGTCCCTAATTCTCTCTTCTGCCTCATTTATCCTCACAGTTAGAGCCTCCATTTTTTATTGAACCTCATTAGTAGCCTTTTTGATTTTGACTTGGTTAGATTTTATTTCTCCAGAAAGGAATTCTCTAGTGTCTTCTAAGCTTTTTTCAAGCCCACCTAGTATCTTTATTATCGTTATTCTGAACTCTAGTTCCGACATCTTACTAACATCCATATTGATTAGGTCCCTGGCAGTCAGTACGGCCTCTTGTTCTGTTTTTTGAAGTGAGTTTTTCCGTTTTGTCATTTTGTTGAAAGAAGAACAGATGAACGAGAGAACAAAATGCTAAAAGGGTAACAACGACCCCAGAGAAATATACACTAAACAAATCAGAAGAGACCCAAAAATGGGGGGGGGGGAACAAAAGAAAAAAGAAATATGATCAGGCTGGTGAATAGAACAGAACTCCACACTGGATTTTGGGTGTACTTTGTTCTGTTAGAAGAAACTGCACCCCAAAATTTTAAAGAAAGAAAAACATATATACAAAAATAAGGTTAACTATAATGAAGGAATGGGATATGACGGTAAAAATAAAAATTAAAAAAAGATTTTAAAAAAGGAATTGATAAGTTGGTTGAAAAAAGAAAGAAGAAAAAAAGAGAGAGGGAGAGAATGTGATCAGGTGGGTGAATAGAACAGAGCCATACACTAGATTTGGTCTGTTAGAAGAAACTGCCTCCCAAAATTGTAAAGAAAGCAAAACTTATATATATATAAAGATAAGGTTAGATACAATGAAGGAATAGAATATGACTGTAAAAATGAAAATTAAAAAAGATTTTTTAAAAAGGAATTGATAAGTTTAGGATGAAAAGGGAAATAAGAATAATTCAAAAAAAAAAGAAAAAGAAAAAAAAAGAAAATTAAAAAAATTGAAGTTGAAAGACTAAAGAGTCATGGGGAAAAAGCCATGAATTCTCTGTGCTGTACTCCCCTAGGGCTGGAGTTCGCGGTTCTCACTGGTCGGTAAACTCGGTCTTGGCTGGACGCTCTTGCTCATCTTCTGGGGGAGGGGCCCGCCGCATTGCTTCTCAACTGTCTTTGCCCGGGTGGGATTGCGCCGCCCTTGCCCGGGGCCAGGCTAAGTCTTCTGCTCCTGTTTGCGGGAGTTTTATTCCCTAAGGCTGTCCGCGCAGCTTTAGAGGATGGGAATGGAAACGGCGGTGTCCCACTCCCCGGCCGGAGGAGCCAGGAGCCGAGAGCTCGGGGCCCCTCCTCAGTGCGCGCTCAGAGAAAGGCAGGCGCTCGCTCGCGTCTCCCTGGTGTCCCGCGCCTCTCCGCGCTCACCCGGCCTGGGACCGAGCGCCTCTCTCTCTGGCGCACGGCCCTGTTCGGAGTGTCCAAACCCAGCAGACTCGGGCGGTGCTCTCAGGCTGCGGCTCCCGGGGGAGGAAGGGGAGTCTCCCCGGTTCTGCCCCTTGTTGGGCCCCAGGGGAGAGAACAGTGGCCCGACCGTGCCACGGCTCGTGGTTTATGGCCACCCCGAGCTGAGCGCCCACTCCTTGGCTCTCTGTTCCCGGCCGGATTCCCCACTCCGGTACCTGGAGCTCTGCCGCGGTCAGGCAGCCCCCGTCTTCCTGTGACCCCGAGGATCCTGAGACCACACTGTCCTAGTGAGGGCCCCCCGCCCTGCTTAGCCACGGGAGCGACAGCCCTCACCGGAGCCGACTTCTAAAACTTCCGATTTTGTGCTCCGCAGCTCTAACCCTTGCCCTGAGCTGGCTCACAGAGGCTCCCTAGCCCGCGGTCTATCTTCCCATATGTCGCCTCACATTCACTTCTCCGCACGTCCTACCTTCCAGAAAGGGGTCGCTTTTCTGTTCATAGAGTCGCTGCTATCCTTTTCTTCCGTTTCCTGTCGAGTCCGTAGGTGTTCAGAGTGGTTTGGTAGCTATCTAGCCGACTTCCTGGGGCCAGAGGAAATTTAGGTCTACTCCTCCGCCGTCTTGGACTCTCATCTAGAACTTTCCTTCTATTCTTAAGTTTGTACCCTTTGATCAACAACTCCCCATTTCCCTTACCCCTCATTCCCTGGCAACCACCAATCTATATTTCTATGGGTTCAGCTTTTTTAGATTGAGTCTACATAGAAGTGGTACCTCACAATATTTGTCTTTTTCTGACCTATTTCACTTAGCATAATGCCCTCAAGTTTCGCCCACGTGGTTGCAAATGCCAGATTTCCTTCTTTCTCATGGTTGAATAATATTCCATTTTATAAATACATTTTCTTTGTCACTCACCCATTGACGGACACTTAGGTTGTTTCCATATTTTGGCTATTGTGACTAATGCTTCAATGAACGGAGAGCACAGACATCTCTTCGAGACAGTGATCTATCATTTCCTTCAGATATATACTCAGAAGTAAGATCACTGGATCCTATGTGGTGTTCTATTTGAAATTTTCTGAGGAGCATCCATACTGTTTTCCACAGTGGCTGCACCAATTTACACTCCTACCAACAGTGCACAAGCGTTCCCTTTCCCCCCACATCCTCCCAATATTTGTTATCTCTTGTCTTGTTAATAGCCATTCGAACCGTTGTGAGGTGACATCTCACTGTGGTTTTAGCATTTCCCGGATGCTTAGTGATGATGAGCACTTTTTCATGTATCTGTTGGCCATTTGTGTCTTCTGTGGAAAAGTTTCTGTTCAGCCCTTTGCCCATTTTTTAACTGAATTGTTTTTTTGCTATCAAGTTTTAGGAGTTTTGCACATATTTTTGATATTAACTTCTTGTGAGGTGTATAATTTGCAAACATTTTCTCCCGTTCCATAGATTGCCTTTTTGTTTCTTTTGCTGTGCACTTCTTAGCTTAGCGTTTTTCCACTTTAAGATTTATTTTTTTTTTGAGATAGAGAGTGGGGAGAGGGAGAGAGAGAAGGTCAAGCAGACTCCCTGCTAAGTTCAGAGCCCAGTGAGGGGCACGATATTTGCTAAATATAATATTTGGGCCACAATACATTTACTTACACATTTCCTAGAACTTCATAAACGTGGTGTTCCATTATCTAATATCAGGAAATGTGGCTTGAATTGACAGTTTTGCTCTTCCCTTTGTCTACTGGTAGGCTCAGAGGTTATGCTGGTTGTTTGCTCTCAGATTCATTTTTCTCTACCCCTCTCAGCATCGCAGGGACTGTCCCAAACTCTCCTGCCCTCTTGCTTCTGAGTAAGCTCTGCCAATGAAGGCAGAACTGAGGACAAAGGGGTACAGCCTGGGTTTCTCCCTCACCCTACTTCAGAAAGCATCTTTTTCAGCAGCTTTGTCTTTTCCTCGGATCCAGCTCCCTCCATACTGCCCCTCTGTTCATATTCCCAGCTCTCTCTCTCCTTTATCGTCTCCTCCAACAAGGCCTGCCTTGGTTTTATTCTCCCCTAGTTTTAAATTCTCTCCTTTTGAAATGCCTAAGGTGATTTCTACTTTCTGACTGAACTCTAATTTGGGATGACTAAATGTGCAAAATTATACCAAAATTTTCTATCTTCCTTTCTTTCCATCCATCACCTTTCAAAGATTATAGAAGTTTCATGTTTCTTTCATTGTCTTGATGTTTGTGGAGAAATATTTTGGCTCTTTAAGTACTTTTGTTAAGCACTGGGTGGTATTTCATCAGCCAGCTTATCCTGCAATTCCATTACCAGTATTTTACGTGGTATCTTTGGAACCCTTGGGCTTCTGAAACAGGTATAGAGAGATGCAGACTGGGACTGAACTGGCATTTTAAAAATTAGAGCTCTTGCCAACCATGGTAGTATTTAATCATTTTAAGTTTTAGTTCATGAAGATGACAAAATAAATGTCAAGGCATCCAAATGAAAAAAAAAAGTGACATTTAAGCAAGAGGCTTGTTGAAATTTCAGTGACTCTCTGCTCATGGTCCCTTTAATAATTTAAGACTGTATTTGTAAGTAATCTCTACACTCAAAATGGGGCTAGAATTTACAATCCTGAGATCAAGAGTCACATGCTCCACTGAGCCAGCCAGACACCCCAATAAATTAATTAAAAAATATTTTTGAAAACATTATGCTTAAAGATTAAATACAATTTCAGCAAACTTACAGAGCAAATATTTAAAATATATATTTCATTCACTCATTCCTGCAAGCATCTTGAGCACCTACTATGTGCTGATTTTTCTAGATCTGGAAGATATACCAGAGACAATTTTGTTCTTACATTCTGCCTTTCTCATCTAAGGTAATAATCCTGTAACTACCCGAAAGAGGTAAGAAAAGTTTTGATCCTAATGCAGCCACATAGGCTGGTCGAATTAAGCAAGTAACACTAGGCACTTTAGGAAATGAAAAAGATCCTGTTTAGGAAGTGCATACAATGGTATCAAGGGCCTGTCAAATCTTACATCTTCTCACCCATCACCTATTTTCCTGTTGGATTTTATATGTAGTACAGATGTTCTATCGGTGACACATCTTAAAATGTTGACTTGAATGTTTCTGGCCTTACACCCCTGTCCTAAAAAGTCAGAAGGGTCTTGTTGGATGTGAAGGCATCATCTGAACCAAATGGGCCTATCAAAGCATCCTACTGTGAGAGCACTCTAATTACTACTGGTTCGGTTGATTAAATTGCTTAGAGAGACCACATTTCATAATGATAGAACAGGTTTGGAGTTAGGTTTTGGTAACCATTAGTAAATAGCAGTAATTTCTTTTTTTAAAAAACCCAAAAACCAAGAAACTAGTTGCTGTTACTTTCCTATCTCCCAAGGTGAAAGAACCAAAAATCAAAACTTGAAAAGAAAAAATATCAGTAAACTTTACAAATTTTAAGTCGATTGTTTCCATAGCCCTTTTTCTTGACTCATTTAACATATATTTCTGGAGTACTTACTATGTATCAGACTCTGTTCTTTCGAAGAAAATGAGTGAAGGGGCTGTGATGGTGTTTTTAGATGGGAGGTCAGGAACAGAAGAGACTGAATGGGCAGCTGCTGTGCAAGTCTCCAAAAACAGAATTTTCCAGACAGAAAATAAAAAAACCCTAAGGTGAGATTGCAGTGAGGGAGGGAGGATCTAGTGGACGAAATCAGGGTAGTATTCAGGGGCTTGAACCAAGCCATGGTAAGAGATTTCAGTTTTGTTGTATGTGAAATCATTGATCTTAAGATTATGAACAGAAGGACGTGTTTTGTTGTGTTTTTTCACTCTGGTATGGACAACAGACTGGTATGTGTGGTGGTGGTGATAAGCAAAGAGAAAGGTTAAGAGGTTGGGGCAGTAGTCTAGTTCGTAAGAGGACTGTGGATTGGAATTGAGTGCTAAACACAGAGATAGTGAGCTCTCAGATCTAAAATACATTTTGGAGAGAGCTCATGGGTCTTGATGATGGATTAAATATAGGGTGTTAAGAGAAATAAAGGATGCCTCCTCTGGGTCTCAAGCAATGGGGAATGATGGTGTCAATTACTGGAAATGCGGACACTGGAGAAAAAAGTCTGAAGTACAAGAGTTCTTTTCAGAGAATTTGCCACGTTAAGGCAAGTATCTGAAAGGACTGCTGTTCAGAGCTCAAGAAAGAGTTCAATACTGAAGACAATTTAAATGTGACCTAAGAGTAGGAATCTTATAGCCAAGGGCCTGGATAAGATCACCTAGGCAGACCACATGAGGGCACTCCCAGAATTCAGAGATCAGAAAAAAGGGGTATGGCAAATTAGAACAGGATTTATAGATCTTAAAAGATCTTTAAGCCAAAATTTTCATTAAAATAGTGCAAAGAAATTATGTTGAAACTTCTGAAACACTAAAATCTTAGCAGTAATTTGGCATTTTCTTACTCAAATGCAAATTATGCATACTAAGACTTTCAAAAGACTGTTCTGAAATAACTGCACAATATAGTCAAAACATATTTATTACTTTAAGTGTCATTTTGTACACTCCAGTACAAATACAAGAATATAGCCATATTTACAGGTATCGAAAAGAAATCCGTATATTCAAATCCCACATCTAAATACAGTAGCTTTAAGTCCTGAACTACAGTAGTTCCGGTTTGCAGAGTAAGTTACTTCATGACACCCTCCCCCCTGAAATAATCCCTTACAGCTAGTTGGGTTTAAACAATAGATTGTTTGAAATGGGGTAACAATTCATCTTTGCAAAGTTTTAAGCACCTCCTTTCCAAGGTTTTTTAAGTGTGAAATATATATAAAACTTAGAAGATAAAACCATTCATCTGGGCTATTAAAAGAAGCATCATGTCTTTAAGAAGAGTTGAAGCACGGAGTTTTCAGTGTGCTTAAAATCTGGAGTTATAGTCCAAGTTTTAAAATTAAAAGTTAGTCAAACTAAACAGAAAACAAAGGAAAAACACGTAGGAAAGCTGGTGAAGAGGAAAGACTTTCTAACAGACCCACCTTCACAAAATACATTTTATTACATCAGTTTTTAAGGTTTGAATATAAGACTACTAATGTCCTTTTAAAAATAAAAACCCTGAGGTTTCCTGGGCGCTCTATTTCCTTATCTGAACCAAGGTGCAAATCAAAATGAGATATACGTTCAAAGTCATGGCAACAGGCCAACCATAAAAAGAATATTCTTGGATATTATGCCTATTTTAATAAATATTCCCTGGTTATCTCAAGGAGGTTAGTAGCTGGACACACTGTATTAAAGTACAACACTTAAAATAATATACTACAGAATAATAAGCGAATCAAATATTGTAAAAATATTTCCACAAAAATTTTAATTTTGTTTAAAAATTCACCAAGAAATTTCATATTAGGCATCTTCTATATATATGTGAGCAATTCATTTAGGGACGTAAACACTTTTTAAAGCAAAGGAATAAGGTGACATAGATCAATAAACTATTAGCAAATAAAATTCAAATTTACCTTAAATCACAAGTCAAGTTGCCATCTGATCAGGAAACATTTGCCTACTACATCGCAAATCGCTCACTTCTTTCCAGGAAAGACACAGGACTCCGTCAGTGAGAGTTCTAGCTTAACATCGCTCTTTGGAGTTTCACTTACATGCACTAAGCAAGCCCAGCAAATGTTAACAATCTTACAGGTATGAACATTTCATGATAGGATTTGACATTTGTCTTTTCTTACATTTAAGTATGCTCAAGTTAAAATAAAAAAAAAAAGTTTCCAGTATAAGATTTTAATTCCTCTTAATTACACTGGAACATTTTTTTTGTATTTTAAAAAATATCATTCATACTATCGCTTACATTTTACTTTTTAAAGTTTATTGAAAGGTCTGAGCATTATCGTCTATACTTTAAATATGCTTAAAGCACAAGAGCAATTTTGGAATTTTCATATCCAAAAATGCAGTAACATTAATGTCTAACATCACAAAATAAGCCCTTGGTGCTGGCAGTTCTGAAAGCACATAAATACATCTGCCTCAACAGGAAAAAAGTCTCTAGATCGGGTAAGATTTTGAAATTAAAATTAAATTTTCTGCATAAAGAAACCCTTGTGATTTGATATAATACTGGCAGTGTCATGCTAAGGCCATGTGACCAATATTTTAGAAAAGAAAAAAAAAAGCCAAGGTAATTTTATAGTAGCAATAGTTTCTTTTTTTATTTTAATATACTTTAGGAAACAATATACAAAGCTGAGCTTTCCCACCATTTCCAGATAACAGAAGGAAGCTCCAATTACACAAATTTAGCGTTTTGTGATGGCTAAGAACAGCAGTCAGCACCAGACTTGAACAGTTAGCTACAACACAAACATCCTTCAAAATGAAATGTCATAATAGCAAGACAGGTTAAACCAGGGTTTATAACAAATGACAACCACTTGGGAAGTGACTTAATCATTCTTGTTGAATTTCATATTTCATTAAATATCTTATACACAATTTCCTGTTAATATGCTTTAAACAAAACCTCCCTTAAGGAATTATTTCAATTAAGTATAAATATTCAACAAGAATAGTTCTGATAAAGAATCCCCAGGTAGTTCAAATTCTAATATGCATTGACCGAAGGAAAAGAAAAATAACAATTTTTTGTTTGCTTTAACATGTTTATTACAACAGATACAATTCACATCTGACTAGCTTTGTTTCCTCTTTCCCCTCCCACAACCATGTTCATTGGGCCATTTCCTTATATTTGAGCAATCAATGTACTTTCAGCACACATGCCCAGCAGTACTTTCAAGTCCATTCTTACAGGGTGCAAATGGATTTCAATAATTTATACAAACAAGTGGGTTATGCTCAATCACTGCAATTTTAAGCTACTGTACACAGGAATGAAAAGGTTATAGAAAAGTGCCATAGCAACAGTGCCTTAAGAAAGGAGAAAAAGAGGAGCCTTTAAAAAATGGATAAAATCAGATCAAGGATTTCAGAGGGAAATGGAACACACGGGAAATGAAAAACATTTCTCTGCAAAACAAATGGAGAAGCACTGCTCTTGATCAGGTGCAAGTGTGGAAACAGTTGTTTCATGATATTTTGTACACTGCCCATATGGTTCAAAATCGTATCCTTAGACACAGATCGCCTGGCGCTTGCACTGAATTTTTGAAAATGCAAGATTTCTGAATGATAAATTAACCCCCCCAATTTTTTTTTTTTTTTTAAAAAAAGCTAATTTTGCAGACAGGTTTACATGTAAAAGGCTAGGTATTTAGCCACCTCAGCATTGATTAGTTTTGGATGTCTAAGCTCTGTTACACATGGCTTCCCATGGCTTCACTCTACAAAACATATTTACAACGTGAAGAATACATCTACAAGAAATCTACATTTCAAGGGTTTTACAAATCAATCTTGTATCTTTCCCCTGAATTGACTCTCACAGACCCCGTCCCCTTGTCATTTCCTTTGCCCAGCTTAACGGTCCAAAGTCTACTTAAATGCAGCTCAAAAATGTTAAGATTGGGCAATAAGATTTACAGTTCCTGTACGCAAAACCATGTGCAATTATTCACATCTTCACACCATGAAGGAATTCTGATTTTTTAGCTTTTCGAGTTCCTTAATTTGTTGTCTCAAAAATAGTATCCTGAAAAAGAAAAAAAGAAGGCATTAGAACTTGTGTGGTTCACATAAATGTTACAGAAAAACCAAACAAAACTTTAGCTACGAAAGTATCTTAGAAAGATAAAATGAGTAACTACAATTAAGACTTAAGTAATTAAAAATGGATTAATCTAGGGGCACCTGGGTGGTTCAGTCAGTTGGGTGTCCTGACTCTTGGTTTCGGCTCAGGTCCTGGTGTCAGGGTCCTGAGATCAAGCCCCACAGGGGGCTCTTGTGCTCAGCAAGGAGTCTGCTTGAAGTTCTCTCTCCCTTTCTCTCTGCCCCTCCCCCCTTCAAATAAATAAATCTTTAAAAATAAATAAATATGGATTAGTCTAGAGTTAAGACAAAATGACCAGTGAATGTATGATGTATTAAAGAATTAGGATGACAAAAGTTAGAATGTTTCCTAGTTTTCTAACAATTTCTCAATAATTTGACTATGAAGACTGATTTAAAATGTGGTTTGTTTTATCATCACACACACACACACGGCAGCAGATATTAAATAGGAGACAAACCTATACTGTGTATGTTTTCTAGGCCACAACTGAGTAAAAGCCTAAAATTAACCAGGTGCAAGAGACTTAATCATTTTGAAGAACAATTCTCAATATAAACACAGGCTCAGAAAAACAGAACTGAGTCAAAGTCCAAATGACATGCATATTTAAAACAAACTAGATTTCCTATGAACTTCATAAAACTGTTCCCCTTCTGACCCCTCCTGTAAAGTATGATTATTTACTGCCTGTTCCAGTGAACAGGCATAATCCTCAAGTGGCTGGTATTTACCAGTGTACACTGTGTCAACAGTTGAGGCTGCAAATAATTTCCTAAAAGTCAAATCATCGGTCTTATTAAGCCAAAATTGCAGTCAAGTTTTACGTATGTTTGAAGTACTTTCAGAGCAATCCTAGAGTAAACAAATCCCAGCTGATAAACACAATGTAATTCCAGATAGTTTAGTAATTGAAAGATTGGATAAAAACTTTTTTCCAAATTTAATATAAATTCCAACTTGGTAGTTGCTAAATATTTGTGGCTTCATGTTAAGACTAACTCTACTGGTGACCCGGTGACTTATATAGGGCAGGATGTGAGAGGCCATTAAACGTTTGTCCTTGCTTTTGTAAGACGCATTTAAAAAATATCTGTACTATTTACTGGGATGTAGATATCCTTGAGTAGGATACCAGACTAAGATATGTGAGACAGTTAAGAGTTTAGGTGAAAACAATTCAGAAAATAGATACACTTGCTAGACAACTAAATTTCCAAGGCGTCTATCAGTGATCCAAAGACAATGTAAATAGTGATTTCAAATTTCAACTGAAACAAGTACCCTCAGCAATAGAGTACTACCCTCGATAGAAGAGGAGCCGTTTATAATTAGTTGCTATCAACAATACACTTTTTAAAAATATTTTTATTTTTTAAAAGATTACAGTATAGTTAACACAGTGATATGACATTTCACTTTTTAAATATTACTATACCTTACAGAGTTGTAAGAATAGACCAATGAAGCATTTACCATGGGTTAGAGAACTAAAATCTAGATGCCATTATCATTCACGAGGAATATTATTAAATTATAACAACACAGTCATAGTGTGGGGTGCCTGGGTGGCTTAGTTGGTTGAGCATCTGACTCTTGGTTTTGGCTCAGGTCAGGATTTCATGGGTCTTGAGATAGAGTCCAGTGTCAGGCTCCAAGCTCAGTGGGGACTATGCTTGAAGATTCTCTCCTTCTGCCCATCGCACCCCACAACCCGCCAACTAAATAAATCCTTTTTTTTTTTTAATGCAGTTACACAGTATTATGGAACGTGATATATCAAAGAGAACTTTAAATTTCAGAAATGAAATTTGATTTATATTCTTCAGTCTGATTTAAGAATGCTAAGACAAAAAGTTTGTCCATGAAAAACTTACCTTTGCTCTCGCAAAGTTGCTTGAATTTCACATACTCGGACTAAAGATCTTAAATTTTTTAATTCAGTACAAATTTCTGACATGTGAACACTTCCCATATTATGGGCTTCTTCTCGCAATCTTGATGCCTATAATTAGAGAAATAAAGATCACATAAAATATAAGCCACAATCACATACAAAAAAAAAAAAAAATCAAACACTAAATTTCTGAGTACAACTTTATACCAAGATTACAGGATAATCCTCCTCCCTTTAAATCCACAAAAATGATAGTGAATCAAAGGGGGAAAAGGATTTTCTTTAAAAAAACAAAAACAAAAACAACAAAAACCCCGTCTCTAATGGTGCAAGGCACTTTTCAAAAATTTCCCCTTCAACTTCTGGAGAAAACAGTATTTCCAATTTCAGTACTGCATAGCACTAGGATAGAGTAACTCATGATTTGTGGTTAATAAAAGATGCTGAGTCAGCAAGAGTAAAGTTCAGGTGTAACACTGATAAAAGGGCCTTCACTGTATTCTTGTGTCATAAGATACACAACATTATCTCTGTGAACTTACAAAAACTTTCAGATGGTCAGTAAACCACTAAGAGAGAGAAGCCAATGGCAGTAATTGTAATGTCCAAAGGTCTCTCATTCCAAAGCAAAACTGTTTCCTAACTTCTAGGTGCTAGTCTAGTGGAGAGATGTAAGAGTAGTAGTATGGAGAAGTTCTAAAACTATGAGAGCGAATGGCTGAGTGGAAAAAGCACACTAGCTTTGAGCCCCGTTACTGTTTTAACTGGGTGACCTTGGTATGTAATTTATTTGGTCCTAAGGGCTTCATTGGTAAAATGAAGAACTCATTATCTGTACTGGCTAACAGTTTTAAGAAGTGGAAAAAATAAAGCACTCAGCACAGTTCTAAATGCGGAGTATTTGATAATGGCAGCTGTAACAATATTAAAATATTTTATGTGAAACTATAAAAACTTATAAATACCCTAAAATAAGTACTTACCAAATATTTTATAAACTGACTACAGACAATCTAATTAGAAATTAGTTATTTCAAACGTAGTTTAAATTTAGTGACCTAAATTAGATTTTCTAGAAATAGAAGTTTTATTTTGTCACTCATCCACAGGTAAAACATCTGCTGTGAATCATGTAACATACCTGCTTCTCTGCATGATCTGCAGGCCATCCTTGAACATGTTTTATGAGATTTTCGTTGAAGTGTGCTGCTAGCGTAGGTGTTAGTGAACACGTAGGTCGGGCAGATGAATTCTGTGGGACAACTGTTGCATTTGATGCATTACTACTAGAAGTGTGATTTGGACCAGGTGATGGACTTCTCTGGCTACTGGAAGAGAAAACAGAATTCAATGTGCACTTTGTTTTAAAAAGTAGCTATCCTAAAAATTGTCAATACCTTCTATTAAATTAAAGATATCCAAATTCTTAAGAAAAAATTGTTATTTTAAACATCAAATAAACAGAATTTAAAATCCAAAGTGTATTCATATCATGTATTCCTCTCACACACTTTTGGGGGAAAAAAGAGCCCTTTTCATAACACTAATGTCAGTTAAATTTAAACTAATAATGCTCTCTAAATTTGACAGCAGCACCTGCTGATTTTGCATACCAGAAACATAGTAAGAATGTAACTAAGAAATGGTCACATTTTAACAGTTGTAGATATAAGGCACAACTGAATATTCTATCTTAAATACATGTAGATAAGGAGGGGAAAAAATCTATTGCCTTTAACATCAGAACAAAGTATTGAATCGGAGGGTAGATAATGTGAAGCAATATACAGGCATTTTATTGGACAGCAATGAATGAGTTTAGTGGCAAAATAAGACCAAAAACAACACTCTGAGACTGAGATCTTCTTCTTAAACTGTATGGTTTGGGCTAGGGTTTGAGGATATGGTGGTGAGAACCAAAAATTTAATCACCCAAGTTGATTTCCTACCTGCTTCACCAGACTTGGCTCTGAATGAATTTCAGTTATTTCCAAAAACTAAATCTCCCAAAGGATGAAGAGTTTTCATCACTGAGGATATTTAAAATAACACTGCAGCCTCTAAAGACAATTTAAAAGAAGAATTTCCCAAAAATGTTCTGAGCAATGGCAACATTGCTGGAGTAAGTAGACAGCTTCCCAAGGTGATTATTTTGAAGGGAACAACTCTCATTTGGATGTATAAGTTCTGAAATGCTTGTTTAGAAAACAACAATAAAAACAACAGTTGAATTATTTTGCCACCTCATAGCAAGAAATAAAAATAGGAAAATCAATCAAATGAAAACCATTTAAAGTTGTATTTGTTAATTAACAAAGAAAAGTGACAACACAATACAGCCTTATCTGACAAGTACTCCACACAGGGGTCAGAGTTGAAACTATTAGGAAAACCCGACACATACCAGTTGGGAAATACTGGCCCGTGTTTTAGATTTAACATTTTTGGCTTCATCAATACACTCAAATCTAAAACTGCTTATGAGAAGGTTAAAAATGAGGTCATTTCCAGCAAGTGAAGTATTATAGAATCAGGTGCCCTCTTTGTACAAGTATCACATATTGTTACTCCTATCATATTCTACTAAGTAAAATTCTAAAGAATCACTTTCTTCAAAAATAACCTGGCTTCCCTACTAGAGACAACCACCTACTTGTAGATAAGATTTGCCTTTGTAAATCTTATAATACATAAAATTTAGGCTATCCGTGGATTCTTCCAAGATCAAGTACTATTATACATATATTTTTATAATATTCAAACAACGCAGCATGCAATATTAAGGGAAAAAATGATGTTTCAACACGTATCAACTTACTTTGAGCGCTGAAGACTTCGAGGAGAGACAGGTTCATGACCTTGCTGCTTGTCAGCAGTTACAGGCTGCTGCGTGGCCGATTGTGAAACCGGTCCTTGCTTAACTACTGGAGTACTAACCTGAAATGTCAAAATCTGGTGAGACAGGCTGCTATCACACAGATAATACCATGGAAACTAGATAAAAGCAAAAGTACAACCAATGAAAAGTCCCTATTATTTCTATTCTTCAGTAATTTTTAAGATAACATGAGCTGAGTGATATAGACATATTTAATTGTGTGAATCATGGTCATTTAAGGACCCAAATCTGCATACCCCTCCAAATCTAGTTGGATAATTTTAAACTCTGAAAAATCTAGATTTAAAAAATTAGAATCAAATAAAATTCATGTAGTTACAAGACAGTCTAGTTTTGAGACTAAGATCTAATTTCTTCATAAAATGGTCCAAGGCCGTAAGATTACTTTCTTCTTAGCACAACAGCACAAGAAACTAGTTCTCCTAACGTTGAGCCCAGTTTTCTTTCCAATACACTAAAATAGCTCTTCTGAGCTACTGTAACTTTTGTATCAATAAAAATTAATGTTACCACATCCTACAAATACAGCTGCTCAAATTTCAACCACATATGCAGAGAATGTACAGATTGGTTTATCAGAGAATGAACTATGGCCCATAACAAAATTCAACTGGAGTGGTCTTCCAAGAGATGTCACCCTTTAGAGGTGGGACAAGAGGTCCATGACTGTTGGTGGGGATATATACTATACATATTTAGATGCCAAAGAGAGAGAAAACAAATAGTTTTAAATATAAGCCTCAAATTAAGGCAAAAAGGCAGACAGCCATTTGTGATTAAGTCATATCCTCCAACAGCAGCTTTAAAAATTTTTTTTCTTCTTCCTTTTAGATTTGAGAGAGAGAGAGAGAGAGAGAGAGAACAGGGGCATGGGGGGCAGAAGGAGAAGCAGACTCCCTGCTGAGCTCGATCCCAGGATCCTGGAATCATGACCTGAGCTGAAGGAAGATGCTTAATCGACTGAGCCACCCAGGCACCCCTTTTTTTAATTTTTTTTTTTTGATTGATATTCTCCCAAACAAATCTGGATAGCCTGGCTACTTCTGAACATAAAAGAACATGCTCTTTTATAAAGAACATTTTTATAAGGTCTACATATTACTGAATGCCCACTTAAAAAAAAAAAAAACTTGGGAAAGTTTTCAAATGCAAAAAACTGACAGCCATATGCTTAAGGGATTTGAAATGCTAATTTTATAAAAGACTGTAAAACTAACACTACCACTTACTTCACTTTTAGTCATCATTTATTGTACTCTTAAGATACACCCTGACAATGAGTTTTTTAAGCTCTAGTAATAAGGTCTCCATTGCTGAAACTCACATTTTTATTCCTCTCCCACCAAAATGCAGGCAAACAATAAGAAACTGCATAATAAACTAATACTTTAACACAGAATTTAAAAAAAAAAAAAATCAATCCAGACTGACCCTAAAACATGCTTATTAGATAAATGACTTAAATAGGGAAGGGATGAGCCAATAGGAAGACCTAAAAGCTGGCCTACCATCAATTTCAAGTTATGTTTCAATGCATTTTTATTTTTAGGCTTCTGTTTAGCAGAACACCTGGCTGGGTCAGTAGGTAGAGCATTCAACTCTTGATCTTGGGGTTGTGAGTTTGAGCCCCACATGAGTAGAGACTGCTTAAAAATAAAACCTTTAAAAAAAAAAATCTTTGGCATAAAGGATTCAAATAGCCCACTTTTTTTACTAAAAAGAATTTCCTCAATTTACGATTAAGAAAAAAACAATTGCAACTTGTGCATATACCAACTTGCAAATCTTTTAATGTTTGGCTGGTAAGAGGACTACAAAGCAAAGAATGAGTATAACTGGGATTTGCTTACGAATTTGTGGGCAAGACTCAAATGATGTAGTACAAAATCTGAGTGCAGCATTGTTAAGGTCCTGTTTATAGTCCAATGAGAAGAGACAAGGAGAACCACCTTTAACTGTGCTCTGGGGAGCCATCCACGCAAGATTATGCTTGGATAAACAGGTAGTACAGCTTAGTAAAATGGGTTCTGTGTTCAGAAAGACCAAGGCCTCAAATTCTGACTCCACCACAAAAACTAGATTTAACTGAAGGCTTCATTTCCTTATCTATTAAATGAAACAAACAGTAGTTGATTCTCACGATGTGAAGCTAAGTACAATACATATAAAGCTCTTAGCACAGAAACGGACTCATTTCTAAAATAAAACTATGGGAGGAAAAGCCACTGGAAAACCTGTTCTCTCGTATCTTTTAGAGCTAAAAAATTCTACAAATATTAAGACAATTAGTATACCCTCCTTTATCCCACAGTCCATGTCACAAATCCCAAGCCAGTAGGAGAAAACAATCAGCGTGTAAAAGTAGCACAGATGATGGGACACCTGGGTGGCTCAGTCAGTTAAGCGTCTGACTTCAGCTCAGGTCACGTTCTCCGGGTCCTGGTATCGAGCCCACGTCAGGGTCCTCGCTCAGTGGGGAGTATGCTTGTCCCTCTAGCACCCCCCAATTCTGCTCATACTTTTTTTCTCTCTCACAGAAATACAATCTTTAATAATAATAATAATAATAAAAAAAGTAGCGGATGCAATTCCCTCCTCTAGCCCCTCAATTTACTGAGAATCTAACCTACATCTATTCCCACCCATCACTCACTCCACCACTACTACATTCTCAAAGAGGGCTTTTTCTACAATACAGATTCTAAAACATTAAGCTTGTTTTTCCAAAAGTGAGTGCTTTCTTTTTCAAATTTCCCTCAAAGGCAACATACCTTTGGCTGTGATGAAACAGGAGGAGTACTAATCAAAGGTTTGATAGGGACTGTGTTAGTCTGAGGTGTGCTTATTCTTGGAGACACATACGATCTTGGGGATGATGCATCAGAAGTTAAAGACATTGGAGACTGATTAGATGGCTGGGCTGTGAAAAAGTGAAGCAATTAATTTCAAATAAACCAAAACTTCTATAATATATGTACAGAGGTCTTTCCATCTCTCCATATGCCACCTTAACCCCAAAGAGAACACTTATGAGAAAGTCAGAATCTGAAATACTCACTGGGGCCAACACGGACTAAATGAGCTGTGGATTAGAACGAAGCACACCCAATGTGTGCCCCCCCAACCCCTTTCTTAGGCTAAAGCAAGAAGGTAAGCCTGAACCTATTCTCACATGGAAGGCATCCTCACCATTCTTATTTCTTTCTTATTCTATATTTAGGCCTTTATCTCCCACCTCATAAGGCTAACCAGAGGATTATAAGTCTTTTTCCCTATTATATTTCAATTTTAGAACAAGTGTTTCTACTCAGTTTATCAGTTTTCTGAGTTGGGGCTGGGAGACAAGTCAACGTGACCCTTTCATTTCCCCTTTGTTCCTATGTATGTCTCTTTTCATTGGCTGCTTCCACAGAAAAGAGAAATAGCTCATTCAAGAAAGGACTTGAGCATTTCTGTATCCTCTGGTCAAAAACCATCAAACATCAAACGTGAACCAAACTTCAACTCTTAAAATATATTCTGTTTCACAAGGATTGAGAACATACCAGTTTACGTTCAGCTTTGGTGTAAAATATTTCATTGACAAAGTCTGAATTAAATATATATTATAGATTTAATGGCAATATTGCAAGATAAATGTTAATGCCTGCCCCATCTCAAAAAAAAAAAAAAGACTATATACTAGTGTTAAAATCAAACATCAAATCAGTATAGCTAATCTCTTCAAAGACTAAAAAAAATTTGCTATGAATCCCCCTCCAAAGCAATATACAATTCTAGTGATACCTAAGAAAATGAATACCTTGTGTAGAGAGCTGAGCAGCTTGAGAAATCAAAGAAGTTATGTTGAAAGCAGATGGTCCAGCAGTAAGAAACTTATGAATTATAGACTGCAATGAGGCTTGTGTCACAGCTGCTGTAAGAACTAAAAACATATCTTAAATTAAAATAAAAACATAGAGGCGTATTATGGCATTAGTAACAACTTGAAAACTCAAAAAAAAAAAAAAACAAAAAAAACCCCAGAGAAAACAGCAGTGTATCAAACTGGAACTCTCAAAACAGAAATCTAGAAGATCAGAGTAATAAAAATGGGTCTAGAGATAGGAAATGATCTGAGGCAGAGGAAAAGATTTAATAGATTTACAGTAAAGGAAAACAGTGGTTTCCTTTGCACTAAAATTCAGGCGTTCAATTTAAGAAACTCCTGAGACTTTTTAAAAACAATAAACAGTGTTCACTGGAACTTCTGATTATACCAGAAATCTAGTCATCAATAGCTAAAAGGCTTAGTAGGTTACGTGGAATTAACTGGGTAAATGGTAGCTATTTCATGCAAATGCTTTATTAGACAAGCTGGCCACTCAAACCCTATAAGAACACCCACTCCAACAATCTTTTAAAAACAAACGTTAAAAAGCTAAATAATTTAAGAACATCATGTATATTCAGAGAACAAAATCTTCTATTCCTGACATTTTCTTATGCTATCATTTCAAACTGTTTCGAAGCCCCACTTCCCCTAGTAAAACATGTACCTATCAAATAGGAGAATGGCACAGTTATCCTAAAAGAATAAAATAAAAATGCAGAAAAGTACAATAAAAACAGAAAATTATTGACCAACTAGCCTGAAATAGCTCCATTTTTAAGATAAAGAACTTAAGCACTTAATACTACTGTTAAATATATTATGTGACAACGTACACAAGTCAAAATCGACTATTCAAAACAGGAAATTTTGCAAAGCTCTTAGGACTATTTGGCTTCTGAATTAAAACTACATCCACTTTTATTCAGACTTCTTTGAGGTAGCTACGTTAAGTAATGTAGTAGCATACTGAAAAAGCAAAGTTGGAATTAGCAATGCAATTAACTAGGAAAACCAGAAAAATGTTATCCATTACCTCCCATCTCAAATTTTTTTTCAAGTATTCTAAGGAACTACCTGAATTCCTACTTTTAGTAGCCTATTTTTAATACTCTAAATAATTATTTACCCATATATACAAGAAGTTTTTTGAAATATGCTAGAATTCAAGTGTTTTTATACAGTTTTGGGAAATGCTCTTAGTTTTCATTAAAAAAAAAAAAAAATTTTACCACACACATTAAGCAGACAGAACAGCTCCAGTAACTACCAAGTACATATCAAATCTAGGAAAAGATACAGAAAAATCCAAGTATTGCTAACTCAATTACAATACCAAAGCCCTTAAACCATGGGGGATATAAATTCGAAAGAATGAAGCTCAAATGGGAATTTTAAAATGAAACAAAGACCATTCCTAAACTGGGGATTTTACTAATTACAGAATTCTGCACAATGCAAATGAATTTAAAAAATTGTCACTATGAAAATTTACCTTCATTTATTTTGGATATGTCCACATTAGAATTATTAAGTTGCAGTGTGGCTTGCAAAGCAGGAAGCAGCTGTCTAAGAAGGTTTGGGTCCTGAAGTAATGGAGGTATTGGTGACTGTGGAACAGGAGAAACAGGGATTGCTGAAGCAGATGTTGGAGGTGCAGATGTCGGATTCAGTCCAGAGGCAGAAGATGTGGAAGGAGTTGTGCAAGAATGTGATACAGATTTGTCTCCTGGTGTAGACTCTAAGTAAAAAGGAGATAACAAGGCTGAAAAAAAATACTTGAATAGAGGAAACTAGAACCAACATCGAAAAATCAACTTTCATGTGCCAAACACCTAACTCAAGTAACCTCATTTAATCTTTCCAAGGTAGCACAGAGGGGGCTTAGTAAATACTTGCCTGATTAGAATAATGAGGTAGGCCATTTTTATATCCCAATTTCATAGGTGAGAAAAGTTCTCTGAACAAGAAAGATTATGTAACTTGCTTGAAATCACAAAACCTGGTTAAAGCAGTGATTCAACCATATTCGTGTCTGATTCTAAAAGTACCATGTTCTGTTTACTAGTAATGCTGTCTCAAACACAGTTATGTATTAACTACACGTTCAAATAAGCTTCTATTAGGATAAAGGGACAATACAATTCTCCTGAACTTAAAGTGGAAATGTTTATGACCACAATAACAATCCTCCCAAATATGACAATGGCCTGAAAACAAATCAGGATTGGCACCATGGTGAGCAATTCCAGAATGGGCTAAGGGGATCAGATGAATGAGACTCCGACTTTGTATTTTTATACTTAACAACTGAGTTTCCAGATTATATACTTTCCTTTTCTATTAAATATATAAAGCAACTAGCTCTATTTGTAGCTTTAAAAATAATCGGCACTAGAAAGGATCCTTTTTAAATAGCAACCCCACCCATAATACTCTATATATTGAGTATTTTAACACCCCCCCCCCAAAAAAGTATGAAACATGCATGGAAAATTACCATTATTTGAAAGCTGTTGTTGCAAAATTATGAATATAGAGTCAATGCAATTGTTATCAAAACCCCAACAGTGTTTTTGGCAGCATCTGACAAGTTCATTCTATTAACTTATTTGAAAAAGGTAAGGGCTAGTACAGCCATGAAATTCATGAAGAAAAAGAACACAGCTAGTGAAATGTGTCTTGCCAGTATAAAAACTTACATTTAAAACAAAACCTAAAAATTTAAGGTAGATTAAACTTCCGTATATATGTTTAAAGTCTTTACAACTAATAGATGAAATCAGGAAGGTATCTTTGACATCTAGATGCCAGAAAATTACAAAAAGCAAACATTCAAAGCACTGATAACCAAAGTACTTTAAGGAACTATAAATGAGAAAAGACAACCTACATAACAGACATGAAATAAAGACATTTTACAGAAGAAACCGGAATGATTTTAAAAAACACAAAAGATGATCAACTTCACTGATAATCAGGAAAATGCAAATTTAAATCAACAGGATATCCTTTTACACTCACCAGAATGACAAAAATTTTAAAAATCTGACAATATTAAAAATTGAAAAGGTCTAACAGGAACTTCACATTTCTGGTGGAGACTAAATTGATATAACCACACGGCAGAACAATTTGGCATTATCTAAGAAATTTGAGATGCACACGCTTAATGACCCACAGTAATTCCCCTTAGGTATAAAAACCTTAGAGAAACTATGATGTATATAAATTGGGAGAAACATTCAACAATTTTTATAATACTACTATGCTTGTTTTTACTTTAGCACAAAACTAGAAACCAACTAAATGTCTACCAACAGAAAGATGAACACTATTTTCACACCATGGAATTTTACTAATACAGTAACTTTAATGGAAGAAAAAAAGACAGAAACAGAGAGCCTCTGGGTAAAAACTTTTAAGATTCCACTATCCAAGATGTTCATACATATTCTTACAATACTGGCCCAAAGACTAAATAGGAAGATTTGCTAAAGAATCTTTAATTTCCCATATACCCCATTTCTCGAAGATTTTCAAGTTCATAAATACATGATATAACCTGAATTAAGACTTCTATTATTATGTATAAAACTTCCAGGAACACTGCATTTGAATATTACACTGCTACCTAATAACTGTAAATCCTCATTTCCAATTCTAAGAACTAAACATTCATTAATCTTCACGTCCCCACAGAAGCTGCGAATTACCAGCAAGCTTACTAAAAAGGGACTCCTCTATCAGTCTTTTTATACCATCACTGTAATAGGAGAACTAGGGGGAACAGCTCTCTGAAGTATGGATCTCACAGCTGCTTTAAAATCATTTCATGGCTATGTTGATCAACTATGATCAAAACTCAAAGTGTAAGACATTTGAATTTTTGTAAGGCATGCATTTTAAAGGAGGGTTATTTAGTCTAGCGGACTGCTGGTATATTCAACTTTGCTGTTCTGGATTCACAGACAAGTGTACAGAAACTTGAATGAAGTAAGATCTTCCCTGTGTAAACCTGTCAGTTATTGTATTTTATGGGGTAATTACAGAGCAGCAGTTTTCTCTAGGATCATATTCCTTAAGGGTAAGCTTAGGGGATATACAGCGTAGGGGCATTCTTCATTAATGTTTAAAATGAAACAAGTTCTGTATTTTTACTTTCTGCATGAACAATCAAATCAGTACTCTTTCTGTTACTTTTACTGTGGCTTTCTTCTGTTTTTAATGATAGGAGAAGGTATAACTGTTTTCAAATGTATTCTGATGCTGCTAAATCTACCCACGGATTTGAAAAATTAGCACAGCTTAAAAACTCTTCAGTGCTGCCCTTCAATCCAAGAAAAGGAAACACCCCAAAATAGAAAACTAATACTTATCACTATGAAGAAATAAAGTAACAAAAACTAAATATCCTTAACTCTCACTTTTAATAAGTTTATTTACCCTAAGGAGAAGTTTCTTTTGAAGTTCTGTGAGAGAAGATCATTGATGAACCAGTTGATACTACTTATTATGAGACCCTTGAACAGCTAACATCTTTACCTAAAGGCCAGAATTTTTCTATTAAAAGGTTTGATTTTGAGTATTAGTTTTCAACAGAATGCGTATCAGAATCATCTATAGACAAAACAAAATAACAGATACCTGGGCTCCACTCCTAATGAACCTGGGGAAGCCCAAGCGTATGTTGAACTTGTAAGGATTCTATGGGTGATTCTGACATCCCTTGATGATTTTTAAAAAAATAGTTTAGAGAGCTTCCAAGGTTGCTTTTGACTTTAAAAATCAAAGGAAACGAAACCAAAATAAAATAAAGCAGCGTAGCGCAAATATACAGGAGTGGAAGTAAGGATAAGATGCAAGACAGGAAAGTGCTAAGTCATTTTTCCAAGGCAGGTCTTCAGCATGCTAGTTTCTTATTGAGGTGTATGTAACTGACACACAACATTTTATTAGCTTCAGGAGTTCAGCACTGTTATCTGTATATACAAGGAAATGATCACCAAACATAGTTACACAATTTGTTTTCTTGTGATGAGAACTTTCAAGATTTATTCTCTTCGCAACTTTCAAATATGCAACAGTATTATTAATCCCATAGCTGCCACACTGCACATCATATCCCCATGCTTTATTGTATAACTGAAGTTTGTACCTTCTGACTTCCTTCACTCATTTCTCCCCTCGGCAACCACCAGTTTGTGCTCTGTATCTGTAAGCTTGGTTTTGTTTTTTTAGATTCTTCATATAAGTATTTCCACACTATCTTAAATAATGGCTCCACTCACCTCGTCTCCCTAAAAGACACATCCATACAAATGCCCTTCCAAAGCATGTTACATGTTAAAGATTTTACCTATTACTTACCTCAATCTACATGTGTTACTGAGAACAATGTACTGAGTTTAATAATATAAATATAAAATGCTAAAAGGCAGTCTTAAGTTTCAGCATTAAAATACTACAAGAGGGGCGCCTGGGTGGCTCAGCCACTAAGCGTCTGCCTTCGGCTCAGATCATGATCCCAGGACCAGGGTCCTGGGATCGAGCCCCGCATCAGGCTCCCTGCTTGGGGGGAAGCCTGCTTCTCTCTCTCACACTCCCCTTGCTTGTGTTCCCTCTCTCGCTGTCTTTGTCAAATAAACAAACAAAACCTTTAAAAAAAATGTTTTAAATAGTACAAAACAAAGGTATTGGTCGGCTACCTTTCCCCTACGTTCTGAGAGCCCTAACGGAGATCAATTTTATTGCCCAGCATCTACTATTATATAGTTTATCATCTTTCCCTTCCATTAGAACTTGAACTTCCTCAGGAGAGGAATTTTGCTGATTTACCTCTGTGGCCCTGGTACAAAACAGGTCTTGGCACCAAGATGGCATCAACATGTACTTGTTGAATGGGTGCCTCACACTGCAATAAAGGCCCAGGTTCAAGTACATGTCCTCTCCCTCTTAACCTCCAGGTTTAGAACTTACGACAATGGGGAGGAAAGCCTAAGGTCTCCATCCATAAATAACAGATAATTAACTGACAAAACAGACAATTAACAGCTTACTTTATGCTATTTTCATGAAGGTGAGTAACTATATACAGTCTTAGAGATAAATTTAACTTCTGTAGGCTTTTATTTTAAATAATCATATAAAATACTAAACCTCTTCTTTTAAAAAAAACACAGAAAAGAGAACTATTTGGAATAAAAAGTCATCAAATATACTTTTTCTCTATATAATTTTAATTAACAATTCTATTTATCTGAAAACTTTCAACCTGGATTCTGTTAGGAAGTAAGGCTAATATACTTACTAATGTGCTTATACAAACTTGTATCAAACATAAATAAAAACTTGGATCTTTGGAAATAAAGACAATTAAATGTACATAAGGGAATAAATGTAGTATTTTGTATTACAAAACCATTTCTTTTTTTTTTTTAATTTTTTTTTTAAGATTTTATTTATTTATTCGACAGAGATAGAGACAGCCAGCAAGAGAGGGAACACAAGCAGAGGGAGTGGGAGAGGAAGAAGCAGGCTCATAGCAGAGGAGCCTGATGTGGGGCCCGATCCCATAACGCCGGGATCACGCCCTGAGCCGAAGGCAGACGCTTAACCGCTACGCCACCCAGGCGCCCCACAAAACCATTTCTATAGGTTCTTCCACTTTTAAAGAATATCATCCTCCAGTCTCATTTACTTTCCCAAGCATTAAAAAAACCTAGCTTCCTTCGAGCATTTTTTCAGTCTCTTACCTAACCTATTTTAAACTTAAACAAACTAAGTCACTTTCCCATCTGACATTTCTAAGACTTACAGACCTCTAACCAACTCTTTAATATGAGCTTTAAAATATGTTATCCTCTGATTTTTTTTGTATATATGCTTTGACAAAACTTTTTCCCCTTTAAAAGCTTGTAAATATGTTTTATTCATTTACATTTCCAATGCTTACCAGTAGGGGGCGTAGCCTACCAAAGACTAAATGTCCCATAAAAATCACATAGAAATCTGTTACTATACCCTTGTTAAGGTTTAAAGTAATATTCACCTCTTCTAATTCTAGGCACCCATTCAAAGTATCCAAGAGCATAAACCAAAGTCAAAATCTATTTCTGACCTACATTTTTCTGCTATGACAAATAATTCCTTTTAGATCTACAATAAGATCTAAAAAGATACTGCACTTTAAAGAGTAAAAAGTACGATACTGCATTTCTTATCATTAATTTCCTCTGATGCTTAGAGAGTTGCTATAATAATATTCAAAGAGACATGTGAACAAAGCTCAAACCACTGATGCAACAAGGGCAGTCTGTTGTTGTATTTTGTAGTAGTAGTGTTACACTGAAGATTACACATAGAGAAGTTACAAAGTAAAGTATTCAAATGTAGTAGGAAAAAAACTGTAATAAGGCAGCTAGGTGACAGCACTTGGTTTATAATCTGTGACTTTCATTGATTTTTAATTTGATAATTCATGAATATGTTAAATCATATATCCACCCAGAACCTTTACAAAGGTACGTAAGTATGGGGCTCCTGCAAAATATATTAAGATATACTTTTGCAAATTGCTTTTTGTTCAATCAAGGAAATCTTTGATAATACATATAAAGAATAAACATATTTTGTAACTTTTAACAGATTTTATTAAAGTGATTCCTGCAATAACCAACTTAGTCCCACCAATTGTGCTTCCTCATATTCCAACTGGTAGTAGTCACTAATCTTAAGGGTGAAAAATCTTATTTTAATCTTAATTTCCAGTATACAATAATCTCTCTCTTGAAATTTTTTACCCTGTTAAAATACATATACCATAAAACTTACCATTTTAACCATTTCTTGGTTTACAACTCAGGGGCAGTTTTAAGTATTTACACATTATTGTGCAAACATCACCACTACACCCATCTCCAAAATTTTTTCATCTCTCCAAACAGAAATTCTATAACCATTTAAACAAGGGCTCCTCCTCATCCCACTCCCTAGTCGCCACTATTCTACTTTCTGTCTCTATGAATCTGCCCATTCTAAGCACTGCATATTAAGTGGAATCAAATTTGTCCTTTTGTGTCTGGCTTACTTCACTTATACTAAGGTCTTCAAGGTTCACTATGTTGCAGCAGCATGTGTCAGAATCTCATTCCTTTTTAAGGCTGAGTAATATTACACGCCCATCTAACAGGTTTTATTTATTTATTGTCCCTCAGCTGATGGGACACTTAGACTGTTTCCACCTTCGGGCTATTGTAAATAACACTGGTACAAACATCAGTGTACCTGTTTGGTTTCCTGACTTTCAGTTCTTTTGGTTATATACCTAAGCACAGAATTGCTTCATCCTATGGTAATTCTATGTTTCATTCTTTGAGAAACCACTAAACTGTATTCCATAGGCGCTGCATCATTTTGCACTCCGGCAAGCAATGCACGAGAGATGCAAAGCATCCTCAAAAACGCTTATTTTCATTGCTGTTTTTGTAATAGTCATCCTAAGGGTGTGAAATGTTATTTTACTGTAGTTTTGATTTGCTTTCCCTAATGTTAAACGCCTTTTCACGTGCTTACTGCCTTGGCCTTGGAGAACATGTCTATTCAAGTCCTTCGCCCATTTTTTAACTAGGCTGTTTCATTTAATTGTTCCGTTATAGGATTTCATATATCTGGATATTAATCCTTTATTAGATACGTGATTTACAATTTACTTCCTCCCATTCTGTGGGTTGTCTTTTCACTCTGGAGTGCCCTCTGATGCACAAAAGTTTCTTAATTTTGATGAAGTCCAGTTCATCTATTTTTTCCTTTGTTGCCTGTGCTTTTTGTGTCACATCTAAGAAATGACAACCAAATCCAACATCATGAAAATTTTCACCTGTTTTCTTCTGAGAGTTTTATAATTTTAGCTCCTAAGTTTAGGTCTTTAACCCATTTTGAGTTCATTTTTATAACTGTAAACCAAGGCTGGCAATCTTAAATTCCTCATATCTGTTGCTAATTTTTCTACTGGATTGTCTTTTTCCTATTGTTTTGGTGTAGTCTTAATGTATCCTTAACGTACTGTTAAATCTGTTACAAGTTATATTCTCCCAATCTGAGATGTGTCCTTTTCAAACCTTATCTCTGTCAGAGAGTTTTAAATGTCTTATGTGTTCAAATCTATCAACATTTTTTTTAAAGGCAAATGCATTCTGGGTCTTGATTTAAAAACCCCTCCCTTACCCCTCAAATTATAAACAGTATTTTCTAATATTCTTTTATCACAGCTATCTCCCCTGTCTCATTATTCAAAGTGTGCCATCTTAGGCTGACTAACATAGTTTTAAACTTACTAAAACAGACTAAATTTTTCCACTAATGTATTCCGTTATTCAACAAAATTTGAGTCACTAAGTCTGTGGCCAGTTTTCCTAATTTTCATGAATAGTTAGTAATCCTAAAAATTATCATAAACCAAAGCAATGGAGGGAGGGCTGAATGTAGCCCACTAAAGCTAGTTAATGACCTACACTGGCTATAAAAGGCTACTGCCTTAATGCACACCAAAGTCTTCAGGTTCATTCAAGTCTACAGACACCATCAAAACATAAAAGGGTTCCAAGTGATTAACTCACACCTCATGTTAATGAATGACTGACTAATCCCCCCTCCCATTAGACTGTGAAACTATGTAACCATTAAAATATTTAGATACATGCCAGCCCTCAGAAGATTAGCATAAGTCACTGAATAGGTCTGCTTCTTTGGCTATTTTGCTTTACTTTTCAAGTTTATCTATGCTAATAAATCATAACTCTAAATTACTAAGTAAGAAACTTGCTAATTAAGGTCATTAAACTCCTCTGACTCTGGCAGTTATTTGGCCAAAGTAATGGTCTCCTGCCTATTTTGTCATTTCATGAATATGGAAGAGAAGGTAGAGTAATAACAATTTAGAATGGTCAATGGAGGCAGGGGGGGGGCAGAGCTGCCTGGATGCCTCACTCGGTTGAGCTTCCCGACTCCGGTTTTGGCTCAGGTCATGATCTCACGTTCATGAGATCAAGCGCCTTGTCATGCTCTGAGCTATGCAGGAAGTCTAGAGATATTCTCTACCCACCCCCCTCCACTCATACTCCCTCTCTTGCTCTCTAAATCAATCTTTAAAAAAAAAAAAAAAAAAGAATAAAGAATGGTTAACAGGATGCCAACTGATAAAAATCAAGTTTTAGGTTTAAAGCACATCACTCTCTACTACTTTGTTTTATGGTTGTCCAAGAGAGTAATCTTGCCAACAGATGTTCAAATGTTACTCTAACAACAAATACAGATCTAAAAGAAGATACCTGACCTTGTTTCACCCTACCTAACGTCAGGATTGTTCCCTACAAAACCAGAGCTTCAAATTCTCCACACTCTCTTCAAGCAAGCACAGACTGAATTTCTTAGGTTCTTTTTCTTTAAAGGCAGAATGGTATTAAACAGATCTAAATCTACTGCTGACATCCTTTAATTAGATTCACAACAAATGTAATACTCTTCTTTTTCTCCAAATACATTTTTTAAACCATGACCACTGCAGATGCTTCCCCAACCCTTAACACACTCATTACCATTCTTTCAGTTATTATCCACCTACAGCAAGTACTGACTGACTGCCTATTACTTTGTCAAGAACTAGGGATAGAGCAATGGTACACAGTAACAAAGATCTCGCTCTCATATTATTTATTACAGCACCCTACCACCGACACCCCCAGATAGAGCTTAGTTATACTATTACCACTTACAACCAAAAGTCAGATCTTACCCAACCATCAACCTTTATAATATAAATTATCTGTTAAAGAAAAAATCAAACAAGGAAATCATATTGATGAGAAGAGTCAAAAGAAGGCTTAACTTGAATAACATTAATGTCTCCGTTGAGGAAAAAAATATTTTTCAAATTAATGGACACTTCACAATTTAGACAATCTGAAAAGATCCAAATTGTTATACATTTAAAAAAATAATACTGCTTTCATTTATATGTGTAAGGAGGACTTGGAAAAGTTATACAATTTTCACTATTTCAACAGTCAATCACAAGGTCATCAAGTTTTTTCCTGTTTAAGTTTAAAATTATTATATAAAGAAGTTATAAAGTTTGTAATTAGCAAACATACTTTGTAGGGCTGAAATTGACTCATCTATCATTTGTTAGGAATTTTGAATTATTGGGAGTCCAAATTAATATAGATTTGTTTGTACCTTTCATTACCTACAGTTTTATGGAGATAACATGAATTTTGGAGAAGGTGCCTCTGACAAAATGTACTTAAACAGTGGCAATGTTCAGGTTCTTATCTAAGAGATACACCACCTTCCCTCACAATGTTGTTTTAAGAAATAAACTAAAATATACAGTAAACACTTAGCACCAAGCCTGGTACAGTTAATTTTTAATGGTACTTAAAAAGTTTGTCAGGAATGGAGCTTGAAGCATGGAGGGAAAGGGCAGAAGGTGAACCAAGTTCAACATGAAATTAACACCTAACCCTAAACACTTTAATTATATGAACTAAAGTTATAATGTGGTAAGTGCTATAATAAACAAATATAAGCACCAGGGCTTAGGAAACACAAACTGGGAGAGGTTAACTGACACTGAGAACCCAAGGACATTAGAGCTGGCTCTTAAGGAAAGAGTACTGAGTTCAACAGCATGGAAGACAGAACATGTCCTTCTTTTCAGCAAAGGCTCAAACCAAGAATAGAACACGCCCTAAGAAATGTATAAGTTTGCAAAGGATGAATTATAAGGAATGGAAGAGTGGAATGTTGGAGATCAAGCTAGTCAGGCTGCAACAAGACTGTCAAGTACTTGCTA
The DNA here is from genome assembly GCF_023065955.2 of Ursus arctos. NCBI lineage: Eukaryota > Metazoa > Chordata > Mammalia > Carnivora > Ursidae > Ursus > Ursus arctos. The sequence continues at coordinate 9,750,740 of NW_026622986.1, forward strand.
TAACCTCACTAAGTAGTATGGACTTTATCCTGTGGATAATGGAAAACTATTAGAAGGAAAACACACAATCCAATCTGTATTTTATAATGATGCCACCATAAGTGAATAGTCTGGGTAGAAGGAAGCAGAGCAGTTATTAGAAGGTTATTTCAAAAGAGATGTCCTGAGTTTCAATAATGGTAGCAGCAATAACCAGAGAAAGGATATATATACATAAGATACAGAAGTCAGAATCTAGCATTTGTTGATAGGCAGGTAGGGACGAACGCTGAAGAACAAGAAAGAGTTGGGAGGATAGTGTAGTTACTTACTGAGAACCTGAAAATAAGTTGTGGGGAAAGGGAGGAATCTGGGAGACACCAAGTGCTTACCGAAAGGAAGCAGATATATCCAAGAGTTAGAAATTAAGATTTGGGAGTCACTTTTGTAGACAAGACTGCCCGGCAAAAGGGAACACACTGAGCAAGCAAAAAAGAACAAAACACAGCAAAAGGCTGAAAAATACTGGTATTTAAGGGGAGAGAAGAGAAATAGGAAATTGAAGGCTAGCAGTATTCCAGAAGCCAAGCAAAAAAATTTCAAAAAGGAGGTAAGAGCTAAGAGTTAAATGAACAAGAGATGAAATGAGATAAAGACTTTTTAAAGGCCATCAGATTTTTTTAACTGACCAGGATTTTAAAATAAAATTTCTGTGACCAAGTAATTAAAACTTTAAGAATTGAAGAACCGTTACTGTCCTTTAGGAAGTACTATCATATTAACAATTACAGCATTTTTCAGATTTCATCTCTCAAAAATTCTCTTTATAGTACTGATTAAATTCTGCATCAGGGTAAATATGACTTACACATATGGATTTTGATACAAACCATCTTAGGGGAATCTGACAACATTTGGAACCACCTGTTTATAATGCAGTAAGCCCTATACAATAAAAGTATGTGGCTTAATAATGTCATGAGGACTACAGACGAAATCCAAATAACATGCATAAAAGGAAATGTAGAAGCAAAAGAAATCTAATTATGAGAACCCTTTGTCAGCAAATTAAATCAATGTGAAATAATGAATCAGACAATAGATTAAAAGCTTAAAGACTCATTAGATCCCTGTAGCATCTCCTGAACCCACAGGACATTTAAAAGTTTCTCAATATTTACTGATGCTAATCTGCTAATTAGTCTAATGGGTCTGCCCATAATTTACTTATTGCCTTTTAATTTCCTTAATTTCTTAAAACACATTATAATGTGTTAAGTTTAGAATTGTGAGTGGTCTGTGCAAATACACTTAACTCATCACTGTGCTTGTTACGTGTTACCTTCTAAAGGAGTTGTTGCCACAATTTTTCTCTCTTAATAAGCTACCGTTATCAGCACTGAGCTGGATAAACACAATTTGAGTTACGAAGTTAACTTCCCTTCAGATTTAAGTTCTAATTCAGACATTAAGACTCTATCTTGTGGCCCAGGACACAGTTTTCTAATTCACAAACTGAAACCAAGAGTTGCATGTTATGCAGAAGTAACAAGTTTTAGAATGTCTCTATTCATATCAAATTTTTAATTAACAGAAAACTGAGACAATATCTAAACTAAACCATCATGACAATTATCACAAAAACCAAAAATCACTTTATACAAATATGAAGGGACAGTCCTCTGACTTTGATAAGTTAGTTAAGCCATTACTGTTATAAATTAAGCACTTGACTTCAAAGTGTCAAAGGCAAAAAACAGTTCTAAGGCTTCGTAATTAAAAATTAGAAGAAAAAATCTAAATATGGCTAATTCTAGACCTAAATCTATGCAGTAACATTCTAAGAGACTTTTAAAAAGAACTTATAATTAAGAGTCTTATTCAATCTAATGGAGATAATGTAATATAATCAAAAACTCAGAAACTATAGTTCAACGTGCAGCATCTAGTAATAATGGCATACCTTTTCTTTCTGTTTTCTGTGCAGGGACAGAAGATGTGGGTGTAGGCAGTTTTGATAAAGTAGATGCTCCATTAGCATCAAATGATTTCTTTGGCTGGTGATCAGACTGTAGCGTAAATGGACTAGAAGGAAGAGTGCTTGGGGTAGCAGTTGGATGAACCACTGGTTTGATGGGGTGCTGTACTGGCGTAGAACTACTGTGAGTCTCTGCTCTTGGCAGTCTGTAGTCTCTGTCATTGTGTCTGCTTGTCTGAGACAAAATATTCTGTGGGAGCAAACTACTGGCATCACTGGAATGCTTGTCTTCCACTTTAGTTCACAGTTCGAAAAAAGAGATGTCGGAATGACGGAAGGGGGAAGAAAAAAGATTACGTTAGAATCCTGTCTTTAACATCAGCTAATTTAGCAACATACTTGTATCTTGTTATAAAACTGCAAGCCCAGTTAGTATCTGCAGTTTTACCACCAGCATAGAAATATCCAAATACTGAAAGAGGATTTTTAGCTCAACTCTAAGTAACCTATATTCAGATTTCAAGTGGGCTACTAGTTTTGGGGGATTCTTTAGAACCACACCGCAGTTCAAACAAAACACTGAAAAAAATGAATCAATATACGGAGTTACAACATTTTACTCAAATGAGAAATTTTAAAATATTTTAAAATATGAAAGGCAAATAGTCCGTTCTTTTAAAATACGGGCCATGGGTTCTAATATAACTGAATTATCCACAGTGGTTCAACTGCAAAGGAATATTAGCTTTATTAGCCTGATTTTTCTGAATACTAAAGTAGCTATTAGTGGTCTCTAAAATAGTTTGTGCTAAGGCTTACATGACCTCATTCTGGGATGGCTGAATTTATGATGAACTGTGCATTTGGTAAGTAAATCAGTTCATATTTTTGATAATGCTAACAATACCAGTTAGTTATAAACTCAAGTTATAGATAATGCTGTCTGAAAATAGAAGGCCTACATCCAGCAGCACAGTCAGAAAAATCTACTTGCTATTACCACTTATACTACAAACATCCTCTTCCAATTTAAAGTCACAGAAATACTTAATCCTCAGAAGTACTTCTGCTTCCAAAAAGAGTATAAGAAAATTTTCAATAATCGTAATAAAATTTATACTGATCAAAAAAATCTCTAGCCAAAATTGTCATAGTCTAATCAGTAACTAAAAATTAAACAACTTTCAAGTAGAGAAACATCTTAAGATTCGAAAGCACATATGTAATAATAATAATATTACCAAAGGATTCCCTCCCTGTTGCGTACTTTAGTTTTTTCATTCATGGGTCCTCTGAGTCTAGAGACCAAGACAGCACAAAGAAGGAAGTATGCTTAAACTACAAGTCAGTTTCCAAACCTTCAGTGCACAACTCCTACATGTTACACACTAAACAAAATGTACTGGATACTGCCAAAAAGCTTCAGTTACACCAAAACACAAAGTCTTGACTTAATAAATGAAATTCAATGTTATAAATTACACATATATCAACCTTAGCAGAAAAAATGAGCAAATAGATTGAGCTAACACAGAATACAAACATCTGTTGCATGACATTAACTCATCGGTAAACTACCAATTTGCATGCACGAGAAACTTAAGAAATTTTATTCTACAAGTTCTTTCTGAAAAGAACACTGCTACAATAGAAACTTTCAGGGACAGATAAAACAGAAATAATACCATGTCCAATTCCCACCAATCCTGTCACTTGACTACCAAAAACTTTTATTTCCTGGACATCAGAAAAATCGCTCTCAGTTCCGTATGACTACAGTGAAAGAATATCAAACAAATGTATTCAGATGAAAATTAAAGCTGTTACTTCTTCCAACACTTGTAAGCTCTGGGGGAAAAAATGGCAGCATCATCACAGTAACTAAGGAAGCTGCAGCTGCAACAGCTTTCTGTGATTCACAATTCTAGGCAAAACGGTTAATGCAGTGACTCTATTTGCACACCCCCCAGAACAAAGACATTTGGCAAATGTCGGGAGACATTCTGGGCTGTCACAAGTAGGAAGAGGGGAGGTGTGCTACTGACATCTAACATGTAGAGGCTAGGTACAGTACTCTACATCCTATGACACAGGACGGCATCCCACAACAAAGAATCACCTAACCCAAAATGTTATTAGTGCTACTGTTGAGGAACCCCAAATTAAGGCTTCTGTAAGCATCGAACAATCATCCTATGAGGCACAGATTAAAGACAATGAAAATAATCTAGTAGCAGTAATATTAAATTAAAAATTTTATCCATAAAGTTTTCAATGTCAAGTTCTGAATAAAAAATCTACTTTCTACCTTTATCTCTTTACATATAAAATCTTTCAGTCTCCCCACCCCCCACACCTTTTATTGGCAGTTACGAACTACAAAGCTTTAGGTCTTACCCAATATGAACTCCAATGTACTGGACACATGGAAAAACTCTGCCAACACTTTTTTGATAGTAAAAGTTAACACTTAAATGGCTTAATGACTTCCTCACTACCACACTATTAAGTATTTAACTCAGTTGACCAACTAAGGAAAAATAAAAGGAAATATAGCTAAGGTTTTTCTCAAATATTACTTAAAACTGAAAAAGTGAGACACGTGACACTAGTTCAACACATACACAGACCTACTGACTCATCATTTGCACTTCTAGGAATCTGGCTAAGGAAGCAACAAGTGGGCAAAGATAGAAATCACAGCACTGCTGACAGTAGGAAAAGGCTAAAAACTACCCAAGTATCCATGGATAGAGGATTATTTATAAATGAGGGAACATCCAAAAAAAAAAAAAAAAAAAAGTGAAAACCATGCAATATAACACATACGCATTTCCAAACTGACACAGAAACATTTCCTTGAGCTATTACTGAACAAGTTAAACACAGTAACATATAATCCCACTTTTGATGTAAAACCTATACATACGTAGTTTTTATACACATGTATATATACACACAGGAAAAAAAACATATGTCCCCCAAAGTTCCTGGTTCATGAATTAAAAAACGTTCCCTCTTATTTTTAAATAACAAACATGCTTCACTTTTCAAATTATGAAGAAAAAAGAAAGGAACTCCTTCATTTTTGAAAGAAAAAGATGCACACAATTTAAAAACACAACTCTGATTTTATTTAAAGATGGTTTATTAAAAAGATAAAAAATACTACTTTCACTTCCATCAATATTTCCACCAGATCTTTAATTACTTCCTTCATTTACCTCAAGGGAGAAGAGACTTAAATGATAGGGTATTTTGGAAAGAATAAAGCAGACACACTAGACTCTTATTTTTTCTCTCTCTGGGAACCATCGCCCACTTAGTGAGAGGCATGGCCCAATATCTAAGAAAAAGTGATTATTTTTACACCCATCTGCCACTCCTCCTCCACACCCCCTAATATCCCTCAGCAGTTTGTTCAGGAGGACCACAAGCTGGGTGCTATTTTTTTTAACCTGGAGAGGAAAACCTTTACCTCATTTCTGATTGCTTGGCAGAAGTCACAGTTACTTAAGATACTAAGTAAAATGGAACTAGAACCCAAGTCTTCTGTCTCAAAATATAATAGTTTTAATTTCCTCACTTCAGTACTTTAAATCACTGCTTTCTAAGAATTAAGTACAATTTCACTAATATAAAAAATTAAGTGTTCCAAAGAACATACCGTAAACATTCAGTGCTGAAGAACTATGTTACTTTACTATGTTTTATCTTAAAAATTTTCCTGTCAAAAAATCAGTATCCTCTGCTGAGACCAAATACATCCCCTACTTAAGTTACAGAAGGAAGATTCAAATGCTTAACTCCAAGAATTCCCTGAACACATCTTTTAAAAATTCTTCTCAAATCTCAAAATTTAATAAAGAGCCTAAGAATTCTATGGCGGCATTTAAATTCTATTCTGGGCAAGGGAAGCCACTGGGAATACAATACCTTTAAGTAAAAGCTTCAAATACAAATTTAATTTGAATTCAGAAATAAATGTACGTTACTCATATTGTCCCACTTACACAAAAATCTGACCTCAAAAAAACATTACAGGATGCCCAGAGTTATGGAGATGTTATCTACATCTATGATCATGATAAAATCAGTTTCCAGATACAGGATAAAAAAGTTTCTCACTGATGAACGTAAAACACTAACAGACACTTTGATGTCACTACTTCTGTGTGACTACAATTCAACTATTAGACAGAAAGACAGTGAGTTTTGGAAGGCATCTCACTGTCCAGTTTAAGAGGAGACAATTCAGGAAAAGGGGGAAAACCCAAAAAACTCCTGTTTAAAAAAACAATCCACAATATTATGAAATTTTGTTTTCTACCAGTTCAACTGTTACAACCATTGTAAGTAGTGATGAATACATGTGTGTACTATTTCTTTGTGCACCCTTTTTCTTTCCAGGAAACAAAATGGTGAAGGTTAGGAAGACATATCTAACATAAAAGAAACCTGTATGTTTCTATTATTTTAGTTTACATATGTAAACAGCTATGTATATAGATAGAAATATATGAACTAGAGGAGTGAATCAAACACCACATTGTTTCAAAGAAAAAAATTAATACTTACTTCCACTGGCAAACCCACTAGTGGCTGTTGCTTGCATCACCTCCCTTCTGTAATCCCTATCTTTTGGGAAGCTATTAACTGCCATCTTGTTTGCTTCTTTCTGTCTCTGTTCTCTAAAAATAAAACATACATAAACCCATAAAAATCACATCAAGTACAATGAGTTTACATGTAACACTTCTGGTCAAATGCTCAACAAAACGGTATATGGAAAACAAAAGAACGGAACACAGCCATAGTATCAACTGGTGTGGGAGATGAACTATGGCTAACAGAACAGTAATGTTTCTCAGGGATGGTCATATTATAGCAATTATTTATAAAGTCATTAACCCTACAACCAAAATTCTCCAGTATTAATTCTACATATATGAAGGAAACACATTATTGTACTTTAAGAATTATGAAGACTTCTATTACAAATTACAAGGAAGATGTATTAAGTGTAGGCTGATATAAAATCTTAAATATACTGACAGTTTACAAGGTCCTTGTGGACAGTTGTTTATCTGTCCAAGTTGTTTTTTTGTTTTTTAAGTAAAGAGAAAATTACAGAAAACACAATGGGCCAATTACTACAGTTAAAGAGGGGAATGATGAGTTTCACTGTAAGAAACCTAAGCTCAGAATGTTCTAAAGATGTTAAGCTATAAAATCAAGAGTAAGAAATATTTTTCAATTAGTAAGAGCAAATACCTTTCAAGCCACTCTTTTGGTTTTTCCCATTGTGAAACTTCTGTTCGACAATTGTAGTAGTATTTTTTCCCAGATGAGCTAATATGCTCAGACCAGTCATCTGCAGAATCATAAGGCTTAAAAATACATTTTTAAAAATTAGAAATAGTAATACTATTTAATCACTTGATATGAAACATCAAGATTGCCAATGGTTTTCAAAGCACATATAAGGGAAAAGGCCATGAAATAAAAGCATTCTGATCTAGAATGTAATTATCTGTGTATATACATCTTAGGAGACCTTAGTCTATGAACACCTTAAAAAATAACAATGGAAAATCCTGTAAAATATGAAATTAAACACATTAATATACATTAGTTTATTAGGCACAAAACAAGAAACGCAAAATTAACATCTTGACTTAGAAAAGCATTACCGAAGTTCCCATTATAATTTTACTTGCTGAAATCCAGTCACATGGGGGGGGGCGTTTAGAAAATCCACAGTCGACTAACTGATTTGATGACATGATAGCACATCAGTTCTAAACTCATTATGCACAACAGTGTTCATATACAGTATTAACAGAGAACAACCTGCCTGTATTTACGGTTACTTAGTGGGAAAAAAAAAACCCCCACAACATTAAAAAAAAAAACCCACAAAGCTAATTAAAAGCCTATTATTTGTTTCACTGTCAAAATCCATGAGACGAGGCAAGTGTTAGCTAAACCTTGTCTCACACACAGGGTCAGCAGCATCACTCAAGTCCCTGTTAACAAAACCAGCCTTTCAAAAACTCTCAAATACATTCTCTTTAGGTATTTTATAAGTACCAGGAAATCTGGTAGAATACTGAGTACACTTCTAGATGCATTTCTTGACTATTTTCTCAAAGGAGCTTGAAATGTTATACTTTGGTAGTCTACACTTCTTCTGGGTTCACCAGTGTACCGTGACACAATTTTAAAGCTTGAGGAAACGAACGCTCAAGCCCTGCTGACTCAGCTTTAATTTTACCAAGTAGGAAACAGGCCTAGAGAACGTTAAGAGTTGTCGATAGGTCACAAAACTAACTGGTGATAGAAGAAAGGATCAAAACCTAGCTTTCAGGATGCCCGTTATTTCCAACAAATCAACACCAATTCTCAAAATGCCGCAATAATTTGGAGGGTAGATGAAAAAATATTGCATATTCTGCCACGTTTATGCTCTTGGGATTATGGCTCAAAATAATAAAGTGACTGGAAATCAGCCCTGTGCCTCCAAAACTCTCATACTAGGGGGAAAGTTAATTCTCAATCCTTCTAAGTTTTCAGAAGTAGGCTACAACCAAGTTGCAGAAACCCACAGAAGACCAAATTCAGAAAGTTCTCTTTCACCACTCACCACTCCTTGTACCTAAATTATTATACAAACTGAACACTTCTATGGATGTATCTGGAAAATTTGGTTTCCTTGGAAAGTGGTTATATGGGATTGATTACTAGTTTGGTCTGAAGAAGTAGAGTAAGATCTGAGGCAGGTGGACATAGAACATCAGAGTGGGGCAGAGTGGTCTACACCAGTGCTCTTCAAAGTGATGGTTTTGTGAACTGTTCTGAAGAAAGTAAGGAACAGGAAGGAGTATATATTGACATACTCTTTTCTCCGTCAAGAGTCTCACTTTAAGAAAAACAAAACAGAACAAAACTTCAGCTCAAGTAAACCACGTATTATTTAACGACAGTTAATTTACATCCTGGCATAACCTCCAGGACAGTTAAAAGTTCACAGACCAGAACCTTGAAGAGTATGGGTCTATGACACTGCACTGATTTTGCCCACCAAATCTTAGATTAGTGCAAGTTAATGTCTTACTTAACAAAATGTGTTTCAGGGTACAGCATTACAATAACATACCAGTAACTTTAGCTTAACTTCTCACCCCACTTCCATCCTCAAAAAAGGATAAGGGGATGGGGAAAAAGGTTAGTGATGGGGAATTTTTAAAATGCTGATGTGCAACAGGTGTTACTGCTTTTCTTCATTATGTATTTTCAACTTTACTGAAGTATAATTGACAAAACTGGAAGATACTTTGTGTATGCTGTGATGATTTGACACCATGAAAAGATTCCGCCTATCTGGTTCACTAACACATCCATCACACCTCACAGATTTTGTGAAAACATTTAAGTCTTCACTCTTAGCCAGTTTCAATTACACAATATAGTGTTACCAACTATCATCATCATATTAAACATCAGATCTTAAGTTATTAAATTTGATTAAAAAGAAAGAATATCTACAACTAAGAACCCCCAAAAAGGCCTGCAAACACTTCAAATATTCTGAATTAGGCTTGATGTACTTGCCAACATAAGCACTAAGGCATATAGTAATACTAAAATGCTTTTGTCTTTTTCTTCCTCATTCTATCACACGAACAAAGTGAAATTTCCCCAGATGCTATGGAAGGAGATTTGTTATCACGAAAGATTGAATGCAGAGCACATGTGAAGTTCTAGGTATCTCCTATTAAGACAGGCATTAAAGAGATAGTCAAGATCTATTTTTTTTACAAAGTTATTTTTCATAAAAACATTACATATGCTAACATGTAAAGGGTTTACAATCAAATGATTTTAAAATTATTTTTCAAGTTTTTTTTTTTAATAAAGATTTTGAGTGAGTGAGACAGTGACAGCACAAGCTCCACACACACAAGCAGGGCAGGAGGCAGAGGGAGAAGCAGACTCCCCGCTTAGCAGTGAGCACAACATGGGGCTCCATCTCAGGACTCTGGGATCCTGCCCTGAGCCGAAGGCAGACGCTTAACCAACTGAGTCACCTACCTACACAGCCCTCATATTTATCACGTTTTAATTAATTTTTAAATATGGTAAATATTGATAAAAGATAAACAAAAGGTCTCAATTTTCATGAATGTAGACAGAGGTCTTGAGACCAAAAGGTAGGAAAAGGACTGCTCTGAAAGAATAGTACTGAACAGTTACGGAGGCACCCACCTGCTCTCCTTCAATTCAAAATGTCTTTTAAGTGTGCTTTTCTCTTAAAAAAAAAAACTGTATCCCTTTCTGCTCTCTCTCTTAAAATACAGAATCCTACCACTTCTTCCCCAAGTGAAATGATGGAAAAGAAATGGTTAATCCTGGAATTAACTTACGAATTTTTAGTAAGGAGCCGTTCATTGAATAACAACATCAACATCAAAGATAGCATTTATTGTAACAAAGAATTTCATGGAGTCTTAAGAGTTCTCTGATAAATTTCTCATTTTTTAAAATTAAGTAGAGTATCTTCAGGCAAAGACTGGTTACAGAAAATAATCTTGAGAGCCTCAAGCTGAAAAGCTGCAAAAAATGCAGAAGATATTTACGTGATAACAAATGGAGCTGGAATATAAATGCGAAGTCATCTGTCATTGAATTTAAAGTTACTTCCCAGCAAATCAAGACTGGTGGATACACAGAAGGGAAGATATCAGTTATGTGTTTAAATGGGAATAAATTTTTTCTAAATGAAGCAATTCAGAGGCCTCTTAAAAATTACAAATACGCATAACTAATCTAAAACAAGCTACATGAGGTAAGTCCTATTATGATTTAGATTAGGAAGGAAGAAGCATTCAAAAAGCTTTTCCTAAATAGTTACCATGGGTCAGGCTCTGTGTTAAACCACAATAAATAAATAAACTGCATGTGAGTGAGTATCTTAATCTAATAGTGAAAACATAAGGCAACTTCAACTCGACTATCAACAGTTGATAAATATAAATCACCCATACAACCAAACGTCTGTGTAGATAACTAGATAATATTGTTACTGATTTTCAAAGACAGATTTAAAACCTGAAAACTTCAAAGAGAAAAAAAACCTATTTTTTAAAAAAGTTATTCTATATTTTAACCTGGGTTAAAAATGTGTTGACCTAAGTTACCTAATATTCATCTGTTCTTTTATCCTTTCACTACGAAAAAACTAATTTTATGTTTTACTTACTACTTAAAAACTTCCATCAGAAGTGATTTAAAGACAAAAAGTGAGTTTATAAGTAACCTGCATAAAGTTTCAAAAGCCAACTTCTCAGGTAAGATTAAATTTGCAGTTTATAAATAATATATGTGTCATGCTCACTGGGCACATTATAATAAAAATGACCACTACTTGGAGATTAATTATATACCTACAGCTGAAAACTACAGAAAGGGAAATCCTGATTCTTAAAACATGTAACACTTAATCCATTCATGTAACAGTCTTCAGCTTCTACCCACAAAATGAAAACCCCTGACACCATGTATGATTTGGATCAATCAAGCTTATCTGCCCATTATTTATCCTTTCTGATCTATGTTTAATCTAGGTCTTAGAAATCAAAACCACCAGAATTAGTTTTCCCTGAATTAAGATTTTTTTAAGCCAAAAGAATGTCCACATGGCCTGCCACCGTAACTATCAACAAATACCAAACTGGAAATGTCAGTGATAAATGGAACTTTAGTGTTTGTTACTTTGTAAATTAATGGGGCCAACTTCTACAGATTCATTCTAAAATCCTGAATATACGTACACCTTATTGGAAATAACTCATCACAAGTAGTTTGATGCTAACACCTGTTAAGGTTTACCAAGCTGCTGTCCCAGTCTCACCACCACCCCCTTCTATACTGTTCTGTGATGCTAGGACAAATTACATTGTTTAGTCAGCTAGCTACCTGTTAGATTCTGCCAACAGTAGGCACTGGAGTTAAGACTGAAAGGCACGAGAAGCCTAGCAGCCACGGCTATCTCCAATTTCTAGCTGCTATCTGTCCTGAACCAAAACTAGCTTCATCATACCCCACAGACGTACTATCAGCAGTTCTGTAGGGCTCCTCCTCTAAGCTATTAGGTTCTAAATACCACAACCTCTTCCTATCGAACTCGAGCCCTAAGGGTGAATACTACATTCTATATGTGTATTACCTCAGTGTTCCTTTTTTTTCCTGTCCTCAATAACACGTAGTATCTGCTTAGCCAATCCTGTATATAAAATTCTCTGTGCTATCAAATTTTCTGTGCTAACTAGCATGTTTTGTTTTCCTACCTAGACCCTGATACAATACTTAAAACTTCTAAATTTATCTTAATGAAAATGCTATCATTTATGTCTTGATTTTCTTTGGAAATGTACTATCCACACTGCTTCATTAAGGAATAAGAAAAAATCACAAGGACCTTTCAATGTTGATTAAGGTATGATGATCACCCAAATATCCAAGGCAAAATCTGTTGGATGCAACCTACACTTTATAGCCTTCTAGTTGTTCTTTCCTTCTTGTATTTTCCACGCTACTACCTGATAGAATTTTTAAAATTCCAAGTATGAGGTCACTTCACCAACTGTATCCTTCAATAGTTCTGCACTGCCTTTATACAAAATTCATATTCCTTGGTAAGATATACAATTTTTTGCAATCTTGCTCCCACTTATCTCTGTAACCTGAGCTCTTGCATTCTTTCACACTTTCAAAATCCTTGCAGTTCTCCAAATATGCTATGTTATTTCACACACTTCTCTAAGTCTTTGTAAATGTTGTTCCCTTTGCATACCACACAAATTCCAGACCTCTTCAACTAGCTGTTATAGTCAATCCACTGGGGAGTGTTACTTGTACTTTAATACTTTCCTCTCATCCCGCTTGGAGTTTCCCTTCTGAGTGCTCCCAAAGCAACTTTAACATGCACTGTTTTCACTGTTTACTCTTCAGTTTTCACCACAGGTCTAGAAGTTCCTTTAAGATGGGCCACATTTTCTTAGTACTATATATCTACAACCTAGCATATGCTTGACAAATTGAAAACTTATTAAACTTTTGTTGAATGAATGTATTAAAACTTCCATTTGAACCCTGACTTTTAAAAAAGCCAAGCTGAGTTACTTCAGTTTAGAAATATCTAAAATTCCTGACTTTCACTGCCTTGAGGACAGGAATCTACATCACTAGTGTTTAGTAGGGTGTGTAACACACAGATGTTCTGAATATATGTTTTAAGAAGTGTATATATTACAGAAGGAGAACAAGCTCAAGGTACAACACCTTAACTACAGACATTTCATTATCTATAGTTCTTTCTACCTCAGATATTGCAATGGTAAAATTTTGCTCTGTATAAGAAAAGTGATGAAATAATACCGAATGGTATCTCCTGACTAGTCTCAGTTCTACTAAGAAGGTTAGCACATTACTTCAAATACATTAAAAAAAAGGTCAACTTTAGTCAAAATTTTATTAGGTTTAACAAGACTTGGTGGAGGAATTTTTTTTTGGGGGGGGGGCGTAATAAACACACATACACATACACATACACACACACACACACACACGAACCCCCCCCAAAACCAAAACTGGGCATGTTTATATACTTACTGTATCTGAAGTTTTGCTTGGATTATTGCTTGTATTAGAAGAATGTGAATTTGAACTATGAAGAGCACTGTGGTTGTGTGAATTTTCTTGTGGAGAGTAACTGGTCCCTTAAAAGAAATAAAGACCAAAGTGAATAATACGTTGTATTTCATGTTTAATTTCAATTGGTTTCTATCATACTACAGATCGTGTATCCCTAATCATCATTTTACATAAGCATCTGGAATATATACATATTCATACTTCTTATATATAAAGTATTTGTGAGCCTACTGAAGATACGGCTTAAAGAGCATATAGCTTACATGGCTGACAGCCTATGGAAAATGTTATGTATAATTAGATGAGCAAAACTTCATCACTATCATTTATAGCAACTTTTTTTAAAAAATTAAGAGTTTTATTAGGGAAAGACAAAAACACAACATAAAGAAAAAAGGCACAAAATTCAGTGATACAGAATTAAAAGTCACAAATATCCAAATATTTTTGCAATTATTTTTCAATTTCTTAAATAGCCTCTGCAACTTGATTTTAAGTAGTTTCGCCAATTTTTCAACTAAAACAATACTAAGAAAGTTAAGTCTTAGGGAAGGTACTCTCTTTCAAGATGATGAAGATGGTATCAAGTCTCCTAATTACAGGACCAACTCTAAGAATTGCTTAAAAGTAATTTGTGAGTTTTATGAATTTTATGAGTTTTATGAGTTTTAATCCACACATCTCAAAGACCATCAGGGACGATAGCATTTACTGTCTTAAGAAAAGCCAAGGTGTAAAAATACAGACTTGCAAAAACAATGATTAAAGATACAAAAAGGTTCACCACAAAAGTCTAACTGCTATTACAATTTCTAATTGTATTTCATTACTTTTTTTCAGCAACAACGTACCATAATTCAACTTAAAAAACAAACAAACTGCACCGGCAATGGTATGAAGGCTACACTATAACGAACAGAAAGTGGGAAGAGTCATATAAACGGCTGAGTGGTCTAGCAATTAGTCACCAGTTAGAACCAGAGTTGTTACAAGTAGAAATGATTAAGAATTAACTATTTCAGTTAGGAGGGAAAATAAGTAGATAAGAAAAGTGAACTGGGACAGACAGAAGATGACTATAAAGTTTCAGATATCCAAGTGGAAATGTCAGCAGATCTACGGAGTACTAGAAATTCAGAAGTGACCTGGAAGTCTCCTCCATTAGAAGTGAAAGGCAGGGGACTCTAACTTGCCTTGCATAGTATCAACAAGCACTATGAGCTTGGAATTAATTAATGGCAAGAGAAAAGGCAATGGCCAACATCTAACCTTGGATAAGGGCCAGTTTATAAGAGAAGCTAGAAGCAGATTCAAAGACCCAAAAACACTAGTGATGTGACAAAAGACAGTACAGGGTTACTGAAGAACGTGGCATAATGTAGGTGGTACAACAGAGGAAATTCTCAACCAGGATACTGCTTGATGACTTCTTCATCTACTTGTTTTTAATTGTATCTTGCTGTATGTGTTTATATAAAACACTCTAAACTTTAATACAGCAGGCAAAATATTCTTTAGTAAACAGTGTAAGAATAAACACAATCAAAAAGAAATCAGTCAAGAGAAACTCAGTGGGCAGAAAAGTGAACATAGCCAGCCTAAGATCTCTATACTTAGAAAGGCCCGCTTGCACAGCTGGCCCTTGGTTGACATATGGGAACCTAGATTTCTGGAGAGTTCCCACAAGACCTGACAGTTGCTCACTGTGCCTAAGCTGCCTGTGCATACAATATGGTTTATGCTTAACATATGCTTTCCCATTGGGAATCCAGACTTTTGGTACATGGTAAATAGAGGTGCCTATGTAACAAACCAAATCCAATAAAAAAACTTTGGGTACTAAATCTCTAATAAGCCTCCTTTATAGTCAACATTTCACAAATATTGTCACAATTCATTGCTGAAGGAATGAAGTATGTATGTCTTGTGTGACTCTACTGGGAGAACACTACTGGAAGCTTGCACCTGGTTTCCTCCAGGCTTTGCTCTGCATACCTTTTCCCTTAGCTGACTCTGCTTTGTATCTTTTCACAGAAATAAGTCATAGCCATGATAATGACTATACACTGGGTCCTGTGACCCTCTTAGAGAATCACCAAACCCCAACACACTCATTTACAAAGAAAAATTAATACTCACAAGCTTTTAAGAAAATCTTAAACCTATGCCAAAATTTGTACTTTTCAGATGTAACTTATAATTTAAAAAAAAAATCAGATTTACAGGACAATACAGATAAGAAACTGAATAACATATACAAAGAATGTCATATTTATCCATCCCTAGTAGAGTTGAGATTCCCACTGAAATTTCCATAAATATGTTGGCAATAATAAAGAAAAGGCCAATTTTATAGACTGAAATGAATCCTAGAATGATCCTTTAAGAAGCCTGGGTTAGATGCCCTGACATTTATTTGCATATATTCTTAAGCAAGATGAGCTACACTTAAGACTATGAAATAAAAGTGCCACATTAATGATTTGTTAAAAGTGTCTTTTAGAAGTGAAGTACTCTATAAACATAAGGTATATTAGGAATGAGGTCTACCGATCTCTCATGAGGTTAAGATCCAGGAATCTACTCCAAGTGTTATTCTTAGTATCAATGAAAATTCAAAAAGTGATAAGCACTCAATTTTTATAAACTCTTACCTCTGAAGAGACAGTGAATATTCCACCAGTCTGACAGATGGTATCAGATAGTTTTTAGGCCTAGTATATGTTTTTTCAGAGGGCATTACATACTGAAAAAACCCAAGCATCGAGGCACCCTAGCCTAAGACTTTAGAGACAAGAGAAAACCCAATCAGCTGTTGAGAGGGAAGACATTTTCAGAGACAAGAGCTTCTTGACTAGGGATTAGAGTCTACATCCTGTGAAATAGATTTATCAAGACCACTTAGCAAAACCAACAACTGAAACTTAAAAAAGAAGTGAGAGGCAAGATTAAGATCTCAAACTTCTGTATCTTAGAATAAACTAACGTTCTTAAATAGGATCCAAAACTAAGTAAAAGAGGTTTTATAGAGAGTATGGTATGGTATGGTAGGCAATAAATCTTTAGATTCCAGCAGAAGGATGTGCTTAAGAACTGAACGCAGGGCAGATTTGCCCCTAAAAAACATGATCATACCAAGTTACAGTTAACTCTCCTTAATAAAAGCTACAATTTATATTATTTTCCAAGGTATTTTTGGGAGGTATCTCATTTGAGCCTTTTAATTCCCGCATGTAGTTTTTTTCCAAACTGAAGTTAACATACAAGTAGAAGAGCAAAGTGATTATACACACCCTACCCAGCATCAGAGTAACGATGACGGTGGTTATGATTTTCCAGAGCTACATTTTTTATACCTAATATACAAAGCACTACAACACAAAATTTCTTTGAAATCTTTTTATCTAAAAAATTCACATAATTTTTATTTCCTGCCCTACAAGGAGTCTTTATGTTTCAGGATAAGAACACAAGCTTTTTGTTTTTATTAATACTTATGACACACAGAGTCTAAGACTGAGAGAAGGAAGTGATCTGTGGATGCCAATATATCCAAAGAAGAGTAGAGCCATGCATAAAACCTGAACTCAGAATTTCAATAATAAATCAGTGATTATTCAAGTGCAAAAAGGAAGATAATATATATGCTGGTAAGAGACAGTCTCATGGATGCTCTCTGGCCCAAGAAAGTAATGGGAGCAAAAGCTGTTTCTATGGTCTGGTGCCCTTTATGCTCTCTGCATACTACCTAAAAATGGGCTCACTACTTAAAAATCTCTTTGAAGAAAGTAGTATTTATAGATTAAGTGGGAGACAACTGACTTTAAATGATACCTAAGAAATTAAAGTTAGGACTAATGAAGCAAGTTTTCAAGATTTCTAAGAAAAGGATACTACTGAGAATTACTTGGGCTTGTGGGGGGAGTGGAATAAAGGGATTATATGTTTATGCTTGGGCGAAGTTCTCTCATCCAGTGCTTAACCAAAGGCAGATATAAAACGGAGATGTTTTAACTTGACTGGATGCTAATGTCAGACTAGAATCCAAGGATCAGCAAATTACGATCTGCTAGATGCATGTTTTCTTTAATGAAGTCATTAATCAAGTTTTATCAATACACAGCGACAGCCAATCATTTAAGTATTACCTATGGCTACTTTTTTAATTATGACAGTGACTGTGGGACCCATGAGACTAAAATATTATCCAGCCTTTTAAGAAAAACTTTGCTGATTCCTAGATTAGACATTAATCTAAGATAAGCAATTAATGTAACACAATGCATGATACGGACCTCTCTGACAGAATCTTCATTATTTAAAGGGCAGAATAATCCCTACTTGGCATCCTCTGTAACTTCAGAAGCTAGAGCTTAAGGGTGAAAAGGCTAGAACCTTCGAACTGAGAAAGATGGAGCCCTAGGAGAGTACTCTGGGAAATGGGTCAAAAAATGTAGCAAAATGCACCCGACTCAGCTAGAAATTAAGCAATTACATTGCATTTCCACTTAGAAAAGGGATCTTGGATATTAGAGGGAAAACAGAATATACACTTCTATATGAGCCAACAAGGCCGGGAAACGCAGCCAGCTTTTCAAAAAATTAAACAGTAAGTTTTCTTTCTATTCAGGGGTAAATATTACGGCATTTGTGTCCTTATTCAGAACATGACAACCACTAGAATTCACTAGAACCAGGTCCTCGGACTTAGAAATTAAGTCTTAATGCTGCCAGCTACAATTAACTGGAAAGAATGGGTAAGGCATACCTAGGATAC
This sequence comes from Ursus arctos, assembly GCF_023065955.2. NCBI lineage: Eukaryota > Metazoa > Chordata > Mammalia > Carnivora > Ursidae > Ursus > Ursus arctos. Next base: position 9,769,189 of record NW_026622986.1, read on the forward strand.
TAAATGAAAGATTTCAAGGACATCTACCACCCTAAACTGCTATTCAAACTAATAAAAGCTGACAGTAGGTATGACTGAATAAAGTTCAGCAGTGGATCTCAAACTTCAGTATATTTTTAAAATGTACATTTCAAGGTTGAATCTCACAGAGATTTTGATTCAGAGGATATGGGATGGGACCCCCAGGATGTAAATTTTTAAGAACATGGTTTTGATGTGGTGAGTATCTAGGCCACACTTTAGATGCTGTATTGCCTTCCACTGTCTTTGGTCTTCCTCTCATCAGTCCAAAACAAGAGACCACAAATAGTTAAAAAATAAGGAGATTTTACAAAGAAAGCCACATCTATAATGAGTATTTTTACCATAACAGGATAAATGTTTTCCTGACAAACCTTAAATTCTGCAAAATCGCACTAAAAATTAGTTTTACAGGAAAAATAGAGCACATCACTCAAAATTATGCAACTTTATTATAACCAAAGCACTAACAAAAACTTGAACAGCACAGGCAAGCAGCTCAGCGTGGTTATAGATTGTTTCAGGGTATATTAAAAATACAAAAAAAAAAAACAAAAACAAAAAAAAAAAACACCCCAAAAACACATTAGGGTAGAAATGAGGCTTGCTGGGGCTGAGAACATAGAAGTGAAGTTGTGAGCACTGAGGCTACAGTTAAAATGGACAGAGAAGAAAGTGCAACTTGCCACAGACCAGAGAGCCATGCAAGCAAGGCTGGGGGAGCAGACTTGAATTTTCTTTAGGGGTCTTGCCTGTGCAGCAGCTGGATGAGTGCTTTTTCCTTCCTATTTGAAGGTTATAACCCTACTCCTGCTATTCTGATTCTCCTTGCCTAGAAAAAAAAATTTCACATATGAACCATTACAGCTTCAGTTTATTAATGTCATGCTCCAATTTATTAATTGTATATGAGCTAAATGGTGGTAGAAAAGCACAATGTAGCTAACAAGACTATGTCTCCTGGTGAGGGTAGAAATGATTCAGATAATGCAACAACAGGTTTGGATTTGACAGTGCCCTGTAGTTGAGTACTCCCTCTAGATCGGTGTTATCCAAGTGACAGCCCACTAGGCCACATACAGCTACTGAGCACTTGCAATGTGGCTACTCTAAATCGAAATTTGCTGCATGTGTAAAACACACTGGATTCAAAGACAATACAAAAAGAACGTAAAATAGCACATTAATATTTTTATACTGATTACATGATGAACTATTTTTGATACATTGAATGGTATTTATTATTAAAATTAAAAATTAACTCCAGATGTTGGCTAGCAGAAAATTTAAAATTGCATACATGACTCACTGGACAGCACTACTCTAGATGAAGGTATCCACTGGCAATTAATGGAAGGAGGCCAAGGATGCCCACTATGCAGAGGACATTTCTCAAAGACCTGTCCCATCTAAAAAGTCAGCTCCTAATTAGCTGAGCCCAGAACCTAATTCTGCTTAACACAATATGTTACATTTTCTAGGAATGTAACTGCTGTGCAAAGTGTACTGCAGAGTATTTAGCTTTGTTTCAAACTTTCACCAAGATATTCACCACTTGCAAAAATTTCATCATCAACAATAATGCTATGCAATTTGTCTGCACTTCTATCTACCATGAACAAATACTAACAAGGAGATCCCTCTGTTAACACAGTAAGGACCAAAAACTATTAAACTAGCACAGATAAATGAAAGACGCAGCTTTCACTAAATTTCATTAATAAAACTTGTTTTAAAAACAGTACTACTGGGGCGCCTGGAAGGCTCAGTCAGATAAGCATCTGACTGTGATTTCAACTCAGGTCATACCTCAAGTGGCCCTGTCTGGCTCAGTGCTCAGCAAGGTGTGTACTTGAGATTCTCTCCCTCTGCCCCCCAACTCACATAAGCACACCCTCTCTTTCTCAAATAAATACATCTTTAAAAAATTAATAAAAACAATACTGCTATCCTTTACATTAACCCCAAATGAATACACTACATATTTTTTTGCACAGTGATACAAACTACTTTGTGCAAAGTATGTATTACATATTTCCTTTGCAACTACCCACATCTTTCCTACTCTTACATGTGTAGGTAACATACATTTATGTTTATCTAAAGACTAGAAATGGAATTTTGCAAAATACTTCAAGGGACAGTGCACATGCGAAAGAATAAAGTTAAGTTGGACCCTTCCTCATACTACCCACAAAAATTAATACAAAATGAATCACAGACCTAAATGTAAGAGCTGAAACTGTAAAACTCTTATAAGAAAACATAGGTTTTTTCCATTACCAAATTTCAAGTGAAAAAAAAAATAAATTAGACTTTGTCAAAATTTAAAGCTTTTGTGCTTCAAAGGATATCATCAAAGTGAGAAGTCAATCCACAGAAGAGGAAAACATATTTGCAAATCCTATGCAAAGGAATTTTATCTAGTTCTACTTGTAGGAACTCTTACAACTCAATAAAAGATAAGTAATACACTTTTAAAATGCCTGAAAGATAACAAACACCTCTTCAAAGACGACACATTAAATGACCAAAAAGCACATGAAAAGATGCTCATCAACATTAGTTATTAGGGAAATGCAAATCAAACCTGCAATGAGATACCACTCACATCCATTAGGATAGCTACAGTCAAAAAGACTGACTATAACAAGAGTTGAGGATGCAAAGAAATTGAAATCCTCACACAAACTGCCGTTGTGAATATAAAATACTCAGCTGCTTTGGGAAACAGTATGGCATTTCCGTAAAAGGTTAAACACAGATTTATCATATGACCCAGTAATTCTAGGTATATATCCAAGAGCAATGAAAACATGTGTCCACACATGTTCATACTACATTATTCTTAACAGCCAAAAGATGGAAACAAACCAAACGTCTAACCAATTAACAAATATGAATTATTCAAAAATAAGGATGAACAAATACTGCCACAAGATATAACATGGATGAACTTTGAAAATGTTATGCTAAGTCCTATAAACCAGTCACAAAAGACTATGTATTAATAGGATTTCACTTATATGAAACATCCACAATAGGTAAATCTACAGACAGAAAGGAGGTTGCTGAAGTCTGGGGGCAAAGTGAAAGCTACAGGGTTTCTTTTTGGGTGATGAAATTGTTCTAAAATTGATTGTGGTGATGACTGCACAACTGGGAATACATTAAAAACCACTGAACTGCACACTTCAAAAACTGGTAAACTGTATGAAAGGTGAATTACACATCAACAAAACTGTTACCAAAAAAAATTATCTACCATACCTTACATGTGACTTTGACTTGTATAGCTTAGACAGAGATCCCTAATATATCATTTCTCAAACTCTAATCCTGTGAGATGCTTTGAACAAAAAAATGTCACATGGTCATGTAAATCTGGAAAAAGTTGTGTATGATATTCTCTTATAGAAAATTTTACGTGTATTTTAAAGGATCTAAGAATTACACTGAAGTAAAGAAACTTTAACCTGGGGGAAAAAAAAAGAGAATTAAGTATTGATACAGGATATAACATATGTGAACCACAAAAACACTATATTAAGTCAAAGAGGCCAGTCACAAAGAATGTATAATCCATTTATATGAAATATCCAAAATAGAAAACTCTATAAGATAGAAAGCAGATCAATGGTTGGGAATCAGGCAGGGAGAAGAAATGGGGAGTAACTACTAACAGGTATGGGGCTTTCATTGGGGGTTGTGGTGGTAATTTGTGTGGTATGTGAATTAAACCTCTATTTTTAAAAATAGATGTTTGAGGGGTGCCTGGGTGGCGTAGTCGTTAAGCGTCTGCCTTTGGCTCAGGGCGTGATCCCAGCGCTCTGGGATTGATCCCCATATCAGGCTCCTCCACTAGGAGCCTGCTTCTTCCTCTCCCACTCCCCCTGCTGGTGTTCCCTCTCTCGCTGGCTGTTTCTGTCAAATAAATAAAATAAAATCTTAAAAAAAAAAATAGGTGTTTGAAACAAGAACCACTCAATCAGGTAATCTGGGCTTCAGTCCAGATTTTGCCTCTGCCTTACTAAATAAAAGTGAGGAGGTCACCTAACTTCTATGGTTATCTTCACTTGTCAAATAAGATACTGGTTGAATAGTGTAGAATTACTTCCATTTGTTTAGAAAAATTATCATCGCAGGACTCTTGACTCTTCAGTGATCTCAAGCATTTGATTCAGTACCACGCAGAACAAATAGGTGGCATTACAGGGTAGAATTAATCTTGGAGTAAGGATCTCTTCATTCTTACTGACTCCAGTAGAAATTCACTGGGTTCACCATAATATTCTCAATGCTCTCCCACTTTCATTCTTACCTTTCTTTCAAAACAGACTCTACAGAGCCAAGTAATCTTTCAAGCCTGCATCCCTAAGCACGACATGTGTCTTGAATTTTAATGGGTACAGAGGGAAGCCATTCAATTTCATGGTCCTACTTACCCTCCCAGCCTCATTCTGCAGCACTCACCACACCTTGCTCACTATACCTTAGCTGTCCTGGTCACTTTCAGTTCTTTGAACACATGCCCAGTTCTTTCCCATACTAGATCCTTCACACATGCTTACCTCTTCACCTCTATCTTCCATTCTTCCTTTGCCTATTTCTTGGTCATCCTTTGGTCTCAGCTTAAACGCCACATTCTTAGAAACGCCCTTCCTGATCCTCCAATCTAAAACATGCCCCCTATCATATCACACAATCTCTCCTTAACAGCTATTTTTATGCAGTGTAATTAGATTACATCTCACATTATTGTGTTTCCTTGTTTTTGTATTAACTATGGGGCTAGTCAAAGTAAGGAAAGCACTCCTTTGAAAGAAAAAGTTAACATGAAAAAAAAAAGTTTTAAGAGAATGTATGAAATTATCGTAGGATTCGGAAAAGGCAGGGTAGGCAACAATGTAGCTGCAAACCGAGTGTTACCCTTTCCCAAGCTGATGCCTTTAGAGAGTACAGCAAACAAGGAGAAAGAGAGGCAGGTCCTGTCATGCCTATATGTCTCTCCAATTTTACCTTTTGACTATAATCAACTGAGCAAGAAGTAACCAATTTCAACTTTGGAAGCCTCATGATACCCCTCAAACTAAAAATGGGTGAAAAATACAAAGGAATCTTCAAGTATGTGCTATGCTCTCATAGGTTTCACTCACAATTCTCAGTTATATTAAGATAATAAAGGAAATTACAAAGATCATCTGACAAAAAGACATTTAAAACTGGGTACAATGAAGTTAAGAATTAACTTCAATCAAGAAAAACTATATGAGTGGGGCGCCTGGGTGGCTCAGTCATTAAGAATCTGCCTTCGGCTCAGGGCGTGATCTCAGGGTCCTGGGATCGAGCCCCACATTGGGCTCCCTGCTCACTGGGAGCCTGCTTCTTCCTCTCCCACTCCCCCTGCTTGTGTTCCCTCTCTCGCTGGCTGTCTCTCTGTCAAATAAATAAAATCTTTTAAAAAATTAAAAAAATAAAAATTAAAAAAAAAAAAACTATATGAGAAATGGCATACGAAGAGGAAGGCACAGGGCGACACAGGTTCAAAGGGCAAGGAGTAAAATTAGTCTGACAAGAACACAAAGCTCATACAGATGAGATAAAAGGGGTATAAAGCTAAACTAAGCCAAAGACTACTAAAGGGCCTTGGAAGCCAAGCTAAGGAAAAAAACATTTTATCTTTTGGACAAAGAGCTCTCTAAATAAACGAGTAAAAACTGTTTATTTCCTTTCTGAGTATTTTGGTTTTTTTCGATGCTTTTGAACAGAACTGTGTGCATCATGAAAAAGGGAGACTTTAAAGTGTGTATCTTTAAGGGGGAAAAAGTATACAACTTTAAGGATGACACAAAAACTAAAGAAAATTCTTTCAAGGACATGGCTGTCTAATATTTTCCCCCAACTATAAGCCACAGAATTCTTTCCTTACATGGCTTGGCTGCTCATTCTTCAGATGTCAATTCACAAGTTACCCCCTAAAACAGCTTTTCCCTGACCACCTCCTACCACGTGTCATTACCACTTCAAATCACTGTTTCCTTCATGGCACAAATCACAATATAAAATTATCGTGTTTGTCTATTCCATATTGTCAATCTCTTCTACTAGGAGAGAGAAACTCCCTTTACACAGGGACTTTGCCTGTCATGTCATTGCTATAATCCCTGTAATTACAATAGTGCTTGGGTCTGTCAGACTAAAATAAAACAAATGCATGAATGGAAGCCCAATACTTAAAACAGGAGCCACTGTTACTGCAACAGTAACAGTTACTGCAACAGTGGATTGAGGATCAACACAGTTCCAGTCTTGGAACATCTAGCCTCCATACAGCATCATTTAAAAAGGAATGATATCATCTCTACAAACTAGTTGTCAAATAGCTGGGTAGTAGGAACAAATCCTGTGTTACATGCAGGTATATAAACTTCTCCTGTTAAATGTAACTAATATGACACAGCAAAAAAGTGTTAAGAAGACAATACCTGTTAACCCCACTGACTGTGTAATTAATACATATTAGTAAAAAAATTACTCTCCTCTCCTCTCTTCTTCTACCTGTACCCATCATATAAATTGGAAACGTGCTTTTCCCAAAATCATGAGGTATTACAAAGAAAAGGCAGCATATTACAGCAGAGTTTTTCAAATAAATAAGGGTTTTCCCCTTATTTTTCAATATTTTAATACTTCTTAAATTTTTAATATTTTAAACATTGCTCTTGTGTCACACAACAGAATTTATCCAAAAACTCCCATCTGTCTCTGCTGCTTAGTCAACCTGCTTTTGTGTTGAGACAGGGCTGCAGTTTTGGTTACAGCTACTGGTAATCTTACATAGGACAATCTGTATCTAGGTGTTCTCCAACTGTGAAATGGTTGTCTATTAAATGGAAAAGTAAACATTGCCACATTACCTAATTTAATTGTATACACATCAAGCAGCAGATGCAAATATATGCAAGTAAGCAGATGCCTACTATGAGGTACTGTAAAAATTAAAACCAGAAGCTCAATAATTAGGAGAGGAGAAACTCGACAGATCACATTCGCTGATAATGTTTAACTGACATAGCGACAATTTTATGGCAACATTCTTTGGACAAATACTGCATATCTCTTCATTCTCCCTTCAATCCCATCTCTTCATTTCTCACCACCTTCCTTGTCCAAACACAGCCCTAGCCAGACTTTGATTATATAGGTTTATTTAAGAACTGTTTCAAACATTCAAGGAAAAAGTAATTACTGTAACGTATCTGGTCCAGAAACAGACTCAATCTTAAAAGAAACAACTACAAAATTCTGACAAAGATAACAAGAACCACAGGGCAATACAGAATCAAGAGAATTCACAACTATATACAACTCAGGACAGGCACGCACAAAAGCTGAATACGGAAAGACTTACATGAATATAAATCTTGAATGCTAATTTTTTAAAAAGATTTATTTTAGATAGGGGGCGCCTGGGTGGCTCATTCGTCTAAGCATCTGCCTTTGGCTCAGGTCACGATCCCAGGGTCCTGGGACAGAGTCCCATGTCGGGCTCTCTGCTCTTCCCTCTCCCTCTGCCCCTCCCCCTGCTTGTGCGCGCTAGCTCTCTCGCTCTCTCTCAAATAAAATCTTTAAAAAAAAAAGAGAGAGAGGGAGAGGAGGAGAGAGCATGCGCATGACATGGGGGGGGGGGAGAGCCCAACGTGGGGCTCCCACTCTCAACCCTGAGATCTTGACCGGAGCCAAAATCTAAGAGTTGGAAGCCTAACCAACTAAGCCTCCCAGGCACCCCTTGAATGCTCATTTTTAAAAACAGTTATTGAGAAAGCATTTGCTAAAATTTAAACAGACTTTTAACAACAAATTACCAACTAACTGTATGAACAAGTAGATGTCTCCTTAATACGAAAAAGATGAACTTCAAAAAGGGATGATCTTTACATAAGTGATCATTTATCACCAAGTAATACCTTTTAATACCACGAACATCCCCAATCAGGTCTTTCTTTTAATACCACTTCTTTGGAAATTGCCACTGGAAATTGCAATAACTTATCTGACTTTCCAACATATTACACTCAGAATCTAGAAAAACATCAGGAGAAATAACTCTATCCTCTTAGGCTTTTTTCTGCAGGTACCTTTAAAATCCCAAATAGAATAATAGTACTTTAATGTGTAGATTTTCCTACTTAATATCCAGGAACATTTTCACTCATCAGTAAAAGTGGTTCTACTACATTATCATTTCTAATGGCAACATTATACTCCACACCACATGCATATACCACAATATGTAATCAGAGAAACATTTATGTTCTCTATAGTTACCATTTATCTAGGTGTCGGAATTCCCAACCCATACAAAAATGGACTGAGTCAGCAATATCTAACACTGAAAAGAACCATGAAGGAGTCATCTTAAGAGACCACTTCCAAACTACTTTTAAAAGCCAGTAATTCAATGATTCAAATGATAAGTATACTTCGACAATTAAATGATTCACACAGCACAATTTTCTAATGAAAATTACATTAAAAGTAGACTTCCAGAAAGATGACAATATGAGTATGTTTCTGTATTTGCCCTCTATAAAACCTATCAAAATTAGGGGGGAAAATTTTAATCAAATCCAACAATGGAATAGTTACAGCCCAACAAACTCGTACTGACAAATGGTTTCAAGAGAAAATTAAAATTCATACTCAGTACAGAAAAATTACTAAAGAACAACACTCAATTCCTCTAAAGTCTGTTAGGATACATATTTTTAAAACTATGCCAGGCAGAAGAACTGGGAAAGAAAGGTCGTTTGGCCCATTAAATTGACTTTTTGGCCCAATTAACTACCTGAAACAGGGGAGGGGCCTGCCATTCTAAACCTCTGCCTGGACCCCAAGAGTGAGCACTGAGAAGAGAGTTAATCACGTAGTGTGAATTCAGAAAAAAACAGAATGAACTGCTCTTTCTCACATTATCACTCTCCTGCCAACAGACACCTCGCAAACCTCTTTCCCTGATCTCTAGGCAGATTATAAGCAACCAACTTCTAAGGACACAATTAATATAGTGTCCAGGAGTATAAGAAACAGAATCAAAGAGAACTGAATCACTTTACACATATACATATACATGTGTATATTCAAATTCACTCAACACAAGTACATACACAGAAACCACCCTACACAGCCTGCGCAGAGACCAAAGTGATGGTATATTAACATTAATATGGTGAAGAAAATGCTTTGAAATAAATATCGGGAAACCGATAACTTCAGACAAATTCTGTTCTATCTCAGAGTACAGAGAACAGGAATTCTATGAAACAAAACAAAACAAATGAAGGGGTGGGGGATATAATAAAGGGGTGGGGGAACTGGAAGAAATAAGAGCAAGAACTTAAAGATGAAATCATCAAAGAAACACATTACATTTGAAGTAATAAAAGAATCCACAGTGCTAAAAGCAATGTCAACCATAAGGAGGAACACCAACCTGAAAAATATCACAAAACATTTAAGATTAAGGACAGAGATGATAAGCACTTAAGAGATAAAAATGCCACGAATGAAAAATGAAGTCAACATATATGTAAAATTGGAGGTACTGAAGAAGAGAATAGAAAACAGGACATGCAAGAGTATTTTTAAAAAAGCTTTCCTGAAATATAGGAAGGTCTCAACATGGAGATTGAAGGGGGTTACCACGTGCCAGGAAAAACAAAGAACTGATAAAAACTGAAACATAACTTCGTAATCTGGTGAAGCTGCTGCATTTTAAACATAAAAATTTCTTAAAACATCCAGGTAGCAGAAGTATGTCACTTATAAATCAAACAAAAAAGGGCTGACCTCAGACTTCTCCATCGAAACCCTAAATTCTACAATACAAAGTAGTAATGTCTTATGCTAAGAGAAAAAAATGGATGTGACCCAGAAAATTATTTTTCCAACCAGGATACCATTTACACATAACACAACAATAGGAGGACATTATCAAATATTTAAGAATTCAGAAATCAAAGCACTCATAACTTGGGGGTGGGGTTAGTAGATTAACACAGAATAACAAAGACAATCATAGGAAAATCAAACCTGCAAGTGGAGAGAGGCTATACTTCTAAGACAGCAGTATGCACTAAATGCACCTGACCTCACCTGCTTAATATCTGGACTCAACAGCCATTCTGATTACTGTTTGAGAACTTCTATGCCAAATGACTGATGTTATACAGCAAATATTAATTTCCTCAAAATATACTCTTGAAATTTTTCTTTATTGTAATTTTATTTCATAAAAGCACTAACAGGGAGTTACCATTACTCAGGAAGAGTGACTTACCCGCCCCCTCCCCAACACACAGAGTATTCATTTGACTGATACTGAACAGCAAATGCCCAAGATCGTACAAGACACTAACAGAATCAAACAGAAGTCATTCTTCCCTACTAGAGTTTTAGTTTCCCAAATTTAACTATGTATATCAACAGAAACTGAAGTGCTTTTTAAACTGTTAAGATTCCTGGTCCCATACTACCACTTTAATAAGGAAAATTTTCAGGCTGGTTTGTTTGCTTGAACTTTCCAGGTGATTGACAGATACCTGCCAGAGCTACAACATATATTACAACCTCTTCAAGTCTCCTAAATCTTCAAAGGCAGATTAAATAACATCCATTAATTTTCTGTTGACTGTATTTTATCCCACTTCAAGTTTTTTGACAATTGCAGTTTATTTAGTAGGTATTGGGACTCTGCAATAAATGTCAGATTCTAGATTGTCACTGTTTTTTGAACACAATTTTATATATCTTAAAAATACAGTTGCAGCAAGATATACTTCTGTGAAAATATAACAGCTCAAGAGTTTGACAGGTTAAACGAATAGTATATTTGTTCCAATGAGGATAGTGACCAAATATGAAAATACAGGTTATGCAAAAGAGTTGCTTATACTATTTTCTGAACAAAATAGAAAGCAAATTGGATACATTTACCATCACTCTACATTAGATACAAATATTGAAACAATAAATTGGCATCCAGTAATTATGCCTTTCCTTAAAAAAATTCAGATATTTGTATAATGACTTAAAGAAGAATGTGATTAGAGAGAGGACCATCGATGAGGATTAAATTCTGGGAACAGGAATAATTTGTAATAATATAGTCTGATGACTGATTACAGCAACTGAAGATTTCCCCGTTAACTGTCATTAAAAAGTTAAGCAGCTAACAAAGAAAAGCTATTTCACACAAAAATTTGTACATGAATGCACGGCTATGTTGGCTATGAGCCCAAAAATGTAAACCACCCAAATGTCCTTCAACAGGTGAATGGTTAAACAAACTGAGGTATATCATACCACAGAATACTACTCAGCAATACAACAGAAATTCATCGATACACACCCCCTTGGTTCTCTAGGGAATTATGCAGAGTGAAAAAACTCAATCTCAAAAGGTTACACAGTGTGCTTCCATTTACATAACATTCTTGAAATGACAAAACTGTAATGACTGAGAGCAGCTAGCTTGCTAGAGGTCAGGGAAGAGTGGAAGGAGAGAGATGGCTGTGGCTGTGAAGAGAGCACAAGAAATTACTGTGAGGAGCTGCTGCTCTGTATCTGGACTGTGGCAGAAGTCCATCTATTCATGTGATAAAATTCCAAGAAACACTAACACATACACGTTGCATGTAAAATTGGTAAAAATCTAAATAGGGCCAGTGGATTGTGGAGAACAGGATGTCACCCCAAAATATACCACTTTGGCATGTGGATCACTTTGAGCTGAAGGCAATCAAGACAGAACAGACTCAGGAAAAACTTCTCCCTCTCCCATACCTACCTGAAAGAATTTAGAAAGGGAGTTTGAACCAGAAAAAGACTACCTGAGGTAAGTTTTTAAACTAAGAGACCTATTAGGATGGCAGGGCAAACTTCGAATTACAAGCATCTGCTCTTCTTACCATGCTTTGAGTTGCCTTCCTCCCCTATAAAGCCCCAGGCCCCATCCCATTTCCTAGCTCAGGATGTTGTCACATTTACCTCAAATGCCTGACTCACCCTTGAGTCTCATGTTTAGGGCACTTGTTTTTCTCCTATTAATTGGTTTTATGTCAAAGAACCTTAGAAAGGAAACAAAAATTTTTCCACCCCTACAACTGTAACTATGTCAAATGTCTGGTTTTGATAGTATACTATAGTTATGCCAACATGTTATTTACATGCAGGCGAACTGGATAAAAGGTACACAGAACCTCTCTACAGCATTTTTGGTAGAAGCGCACTTTCATCATTGCTCCTCACTATCCCTACTAAAGTTCCTCATCTCCACGAAGTATGTTTTACGTTTAATCACCCTGCTCACTCGTCCAACCTCCACATTCTCTCTCATTCCTTCACCTTCATATAAGTCATTTTGCCTTGTAGAGACAACACCAATATCAGCCAATCACACCAATGAGCTCCACACTATCCTTTCCCATTGTTCTTGCTCCTTGATTTTTCTTTTTTCCTTTTTTTTTACACTTCTAGATTTGATGCCATTTCACAGAAAGGCTTTATTCAACTAATGTTTTACTGTATTTGAATTCTCCTTAAAAACAGAGTAATCTCTTGTGCTACTATCATTAAATTGCCATAAATTTTTAGAAGTTCCAAGTATTCATAAAGACTTAAGACAGTTCAGGTCAAGCTCACTGTATAAACTGGCAAATCTAACTGATTAGTGCTATAAAATATAGTATTTTAGAGTTAAAATCCAAGAAATATTTTCAGTAAAAAACAGTGCCACATTTAACAGTCCCCTTTCTGTGTTATTTTTAAATCCAAAATCTCATGTGTTCTACCTTCTAGAACACAATCACTAAGCTTGGCTCTAGGACAAAATAAAGACAGAAATATTAGGTATACTAAACATCACAGGTACAGAGAAGAAGAGATTACCTGAAAAGAGTAACGCTGAAAGAATAATACGGTTCTTTGTGTATAAATCAAACAGATTTTTACTCAAAACAAAGTATCATAAAACAGAAACAACTAAATAAAATATTTTGATTACCTTGAACATGTTAGGGATGGTTACAGATTTCAGGTAATTATTCCATTTAATCCTCAAGCAAATCTCTGAGGGGGTAGTAGTAAAAATACGTATTTTAGGAGCATCTGGATGGCTCAGCCAGTTAAACATCTGACTCAGTTTCAGCTCACATCATGATCTCAGGGTGGGGAGACTGAGCCCTGGGCTAAGGGCTCCAGTCTGCTTGAGATTCCCTCCCAGTTCCCTCTCAGGCGCGCGCGCGTGCACACGCACGCGCACACACACACACACACACACACAGATGCGCCTCTCTAAAATAAATAAATAAAGTTTTCCTTTTTTTAAACCCTATTTTACAGTTCTAAGTTTAGGAAAAATTTTTAAATAATGAGCCCAAGGCTACAAAGTTAATAAGAGGAAGACGAACATGGGTTAGTGTCCTTTGACCTAATGTTAATTTTATGTTATCTTCATTGAACCACAAAGCTATTAATGCATCACACTATTTACATAATTGACATATGGTAGAGGAAAACCAATATTCAATTAATTTGACCCTTTCAAATAAGGAATAGAAAATGCCTAAATATTGTCAATTTTATTAATTTTTGTTACCTTTCTCATCTCCTAAAAGTGTATTAAAAGCCATATTCAAATTCAGAAACTACTATTACCCATAACATTATTTTCTCATTAAATCACAGTATTCAGCATCTATTATGTGTAAGGACAACACATTCCAGAACGAAAGCATGTTGTAAATGGTGCACTCTACTTGACTCAGATTTTCAATTAATGTCACTGCCCTTAAGGAGCTTGGGGAAAAAACTTGGACTATCTATTAGGAAACAACTCATTTCAAATGTCTGCAACGTATCGTGTATCACAATCAGTTCCTGGTTCTCTGTTCCCCTATCCCCTCATGTTAACCCTTCCCCAACTATCCCCACCCTAGAAAGATTCTGATACAATAGTCTAGAAGAGGAAGCCATAATATTTCACTCACCATCCCACCTAATGAAAAAACTTAAAAGTTTTGCAATCCTTGTTCACCCCTTAGGGTCAAACCCCATTAAAACGCACACACATCCACACACCCTAATGTAAATTGTTTTAAGCTAATGTTTTTAAAAAATACCATTTAAAAGTAAACTTTTCATTTCTGGTTGAATTTCTGTCAAAAGAAAATCTATAAAAGTACATTTTAGATAAACACAAAATCTCGACAAGAAAGTCAAATTCATGGGAACGACAAACACCAAAAATCGGGGTAATTCTAGGAAAGGGGCAGGGCTGAGGGTGGGTGTCCGAAGGATAGTAATGATTGAGAAAGGGGAGTACACAAGAGGCTTCCTTTACTTGTAATAATGATTTCTTCAATTAAGTGGGGAGCATACAGTTCTGAAGGGCTATAGTTCTGAAGGGCTACCTTGCATTAGTGTTCTTTTAAGTTTGACATCACTTCATATTAACAGAATATATTCTGACAAATGGTTTTCAAAGCCTTTTAAAAAGAATCTCTTTCCAAAACAAAATCTTACCCAGAACAGCTATCTAAAATGAATAAAAGTAGAATTGGTCTCTCTTCCCTTGCTCCCAACAGTGACCTGCAAGGTTATTTGCAGAACACCAATGGCACCAAAGGTTGCAGTCTGAAAGCATTAAGGACACCAATTCAGCAACTATAGTTTCAAATAAATCTTCCTTTAACTTAAAAAATGGTGTTACAGTGATCTCTCCAGCTATAATTAAATGACAAAGAATAATCAGTATATACACTATAATCACTGAACTGTTAATACTCTAAGGCCAACCTTTTATTTTGTATACTAAATCTCAACAGTACTCCACCAACTGCTCCCTTTACAATTTCTTCCTCTACTGGAGCAGTTCCATCAGCATATAGCTCTCATCAAGGGAAAAGGAAATGAAAAGGAAAAAAAGAACAGAAAGGAAAGGATGGAACAGAAAGGAGGGGAAAGGGGAAAGGAAAGAAAAAGAAAAGAAAACAGAAAAGGAAAGGAAAAGTGAGAAAAGGAAAAAGAAAAGGAGAACCTTTTCCTTTAACCCACATCCTACTCCAGCCATACTTTTGTTCTCTATTCCTTTTATAGCAAAATGCCTCTGTGTTATCAATGTCTTCACCTCTTCTCCCCACTCCAATCAGGTCTTCATTTCCTCAAGTCCAATGAAACTGCCTGTCAAAGTCAAAACCCTCAAGGGTTCTCATATTACCCAACCTACTGGCAGACCTAGACATAAGTCATCACACACATCCTGGAATACTTTCTTCACTTGGCTTCCAGGAGATACTCTCAGGTTCTCTTCTACTCCACTGGCTGCTCCTTCCCAATCTCCTTTGTTAGTCACTCAAGTTCCTGACTTCTAAACGTAGTACCGCCAGATAAATCTGCAGTTATTTCTTGATAGCAGAGGTGTGCAAATGTCTTGCTAGCTGAATCTGACCACACCCATTCCTTTACAAAATGCCATGGCTCCACCACACTACATTGGTTGAGCTGAGTATTTGCAGGAGACCTTATGGCTGCAAGGATGAAAATATTTACTTATCTAGGTCCTTTATAGAGAAGAAAGGCTGCAGACCCCTAGTCTTCATTCATTTTCTATAGTTTGGGTGAAATCTATAGTCTCATGGTTTTAAACTGACTCCATATGTCAATGCCTCTAGCCCAATCTCCTCCTTAAATTCCAGACCCAGTCATCTGCCTATTCCGCATCTCTCTTTGACATCTGAACAGGATTCTCTAATGTACAACAACCCAAATCACAAAACTCCCAACTCTACCCGCACCCCAAACCTTCTGTTGTATAGTCTTCTTCATCTCAATAAATGACAATTCCAGCTTACAAATGCCTGGGTGAAAACTCTTGGGAGTCATTCTTCATTTCTGGTTTATCTGTTGATTCTTTCAAAATACATCTAGAATTACATCACTTCTTTATCATCCTAATTCAAGCCACTACTGTCTCTTTCGACTAATGCAATAGTGTTCTAAGTGACCTCACTGCTTCTCTTATTCATATAGATTAAGTCATCCAATATCTGCCAATGGTTTTTCATCTTATTCAAAGTAAAGCCCAAATCCTTTCAAAAGCCTACACGGCCTAGCTTGATCTGGCCCTTGCCCCACCTCTCTTGAGCTCATCACCTTCTATCACTTCCTCACCCTAAATACATCCATGGCTATCTTGTTCAAACACCAAACATGTTCTCACGTGAAGCCCTTGCCATTTACTGTTTTCTGCCTGGAACAAACTTTCTTCACCCCATAGTCATATGCCTACCTTCCTCATTTCTTTATAGCAAACCTTACTTCCAAAATTTCTTTGTAACAACCCCTACTTCCCTAGATTATTTTATTTCTTCTTATTCAGCTTTATTTTTCTATGAGACAGCACTTTTCTCTAACTCATATATTATTAGTTTATTATCTCTCTCCTGTTAGTGTCAATTTCTGAAGAGCAGATTTAACGATCTTGTCCTGGCACATGGTAGATCCCCAATCTAGCTGTATGTCCTACAACAATATCTTATGGAAAATATAACACTTTTCCTTGTTTTCTTACCTTACATATTCCATTTGTGATAATAACAAATTCATGTTGGTTGATCTGTACCAATGCAGGACTACAGATTCATTCTGAAAGTCCTTGATATCTTCTACTTCGTTTCTAGTCAACCTTTGACTTCTAAGTGCCTGCTAATTGCATCAACTAATAAGCCTACAGTGTATAAAAATTTTGCTCCACTCTTTCATGTGTCTTTAAGCCCCAGGACAGTCCTACCCTGGGATTCCCTGAACTTCTTGAATGCACCAGATTTTACTGATTCTAAAGCAAATTCAGTATTTTTTTTTAACTTGCTTTCATTAAAATAACTGTAGTCTTTGACACTATGGAGTGCAATAATAAGGATCAAGGAGAAGAAAAATTCCTAAATTTACACAGGTTGGTCTGCTCACATAAAACTTTATAATTTATTTTTATAAAAATAGACTGCTAGGGTCCCTGGGTGGCTCAGTCAGTTAAGCGTCGGACTCTTGATCTCAGCTTAGGTCTTGATCTCTGGGTCATGAGAATTCAAGCCTCGAATAGGATAAATAAAAGAAAAAAAGCAGACTGCTGCATCTAACATTGGAGAACAAAGTAAAGTGGTAGGGAAAAAAAACGAAAAATAATTTCACAGAGGTAAAGTTTTATCTCTCAAGACTAAGCTTGCTAAATCTGAAGATACCTTATATAGCTAATGATAATACTGTATGACATTAAAATACAGTCTTATAATGCCGTTGTTATACTGCCTCAATATGATTTATACTGGCATTGAAAATGCATTAAATTATGCCTAACAGTTTGTAAGTCAATTATACAGATACTCAAAGATAATATCTAAACACCTCAGGGTATAGCCAACTATTTTTACTAGAAAAAGACTGTTTCAAGTTAAATAATTTTGACTTTAAGCAGCCTTTTCAGAAACATTACCAAAGTATCCAAGTGCCAGTCCCAAATGTTTACGACAATCTCCAACTTAGAACTGTTATACACCAAATGGATTTTAAAAGCAGCAAAGTTTTCACTTAACAAAACTGTGAGAAGGTAGGAAAAAAATAGCTGTCCTCAACCCAAAATAACCCATTCACATTCAGGCTAAAAACTGAGCGCTAATGTAAAACAGTTCACAATTACTATAACAAACACCTAAAATTTTGTTGATGCAACCAAAGCACTAAGACAAAAGATGCATTTCCCTAGAAAGAAGGGGTTTGTAGACTCTTTACAATACTCTGTTATGTTTCTATGGTTTGAATCACAGAGTATTCCCAAGGTTCTCTAGTGTAATCCCCAAGTAACAAAATGTCCTTAAGAATTAGAAGGCATGTGAGTATCAACTCCTCCTCCTAGATCCTGGATCAATCCCAAAATGTTTCATACTTGCCTCCAGAAAAAAAAGACAAAAGGGTTCTTCTGCACTCTTAAAGAGCCCATGTTCTCTTAGCATCAAAATTATAACTTAAAATTTTTTCGAAGTTTTAAATATATTTAAATTAAATGTTAAGTTTTAAATTAAAGTCTACCCCAAACTTTCTGCCACTAATCAATCACACCATGGAGTTCTTAGTTCCTCTAGTGCATTATTAATTTTATCATTCATGTAGCACAAAGCAATGGTTTTTAAACTTTATGTGCACCAACATGACTTTTGGGAGCATATTAAATACGCAGACATCTAGGTTTCATCACCCAGAGGTTCTGATTCAGTTGGTTGTTGATTAGGACTGAGTGGCATTTTTAAACATCGCAAGGATTCTGGAACCAGTGGTCCATGAACCACACCTGCACATGCTTTTGACCAAAAGGAGGGAAAAAGTCGAATGTTTCTCTAAAAATGTAATGAATACAGCGTTCTCTGAAATAAACCATGATTTGAAGAACACCGAAAAAATTGGTAGACTAGTTAAGGTTACCGGCTGTGTATTTTATAGTATATGTACACCTTCTGTTAAATAGAAAAAAACTACAGACTCTAAATAACTGCACTGGATTTAGTCTGGAAGATTAGATATTTAGTCCTCTGGTAGGAGAAAAAAGATTCATGAGAAACCGAGCATTTGAACAATCTGTTGCCATCCTGGGTAAGAACCTCAATACCACAGATGTCACTGTGATCCTTTTGATTATTCCATTCAATTCATTCAGTTTATTATTCTCTAATAATTACCCTTAATCACTCATTTTATATATCATTTTCAAACTACCTAAATGATAGAAGATATTGGGAATATTCAGTAAGAAGGAAAAGCAAAGACAGACTGTGAAGGAGGAATGTGCACGAAATGCTCAAGGAACTACAAGGATGTCAGTATGGTTGAAGCTGAGCAAAGGAAAAGGAAAATGAAACAAAGAAAGGTAACAATGGGGAAAGGAACAATCACACTGCGCCTGTGGGCCACTGTAAGAACATCTGAGAAGGTTCTGAG
This sequence comes from Ursus arctos, assembly GCF_023065955.2. NCBI lineage: Eukaryota > Metazoa > Chordata > Mammalia > Carnivora > Ursidae > Ursus > Ursus arctos. Next base: position 9,788,254 of record NW_026622986.1, read on the forward strand.
TAGAGGAACAACTTGATATGATTGCGGCATGGAGAATAAACTGAAGAGCTAGAAGGTCGGAAAGCATAAGGACCGGTTTAGGAGGCCCAAGAGATTATTGGCCTGAGCAACTGGGAGGCTGCATTTCCCATTTAACAAAATACAGAAAACTGGGAAAAGCAGGTTTGAGAGGGGAAAATGAGAAGCTAAGTTTTGGGCACTACCATATAATCAACATAAATAAAGTGCTGCATGCGGTAACAGATGTGCTAACCAACCTACACTGGTGACTGGGAGGTTAGAGGAAGTTAACTTCCAAATTGAAGCCTAAAAAACAGGAAGGAATTAACAAGGCAAAAGGGGCTGGAGGAGAGAGAGTTTTCTAAAAGGAAGCAGCATGTGTGAAGTACCCATGCATGACAGAACTTATTATCTTCAAAGAACTGAAGCATATAGGAGGGCTAGAAAATTAGAGATGTAGCAAGCTGTTCAGGGAAACATTTGTACTTTATCTTAAGGGCAGTGGGAAGACACCGTTTACGTAAAGAATGAGCAAATGCACTTTCCTTAAAAGGTGATTCGGGCTGTAGAGCAGAGAATGAACTGTGAGGAAGGGAAGGGGCAGTATGCCACTGCTTTAATTCAAGCAAAAGAGGCTCAGGGTGTGAGTTAGAAAAAATGAATAGATTCAAAAGCTATTTCAGAGGCAAGATCTGAGAGACTCAATTAAGTGGATATTGGGGATAAGGGAGGATAGCGGCATTAAGAGAGTCAAGAGCTAAGGAAAGGAAACCAAGATGCAAAGAGAACCGAAGCTCACAAAACTGATGAATGCACAACCAGGATGTTTCACCCAAGCATGAGTGCTCATTCCATTCTGCAGCTACATAAACATATATAATACTGTAAGTATTTACTCAAGCCAGATATTCGCATTTTGAAAAATCAATTTTCAACGAAAATACACTGTCAAATTTAGGTATTAACATTTACGCTTCACTTATACACTTTAAACATAAAACCTGTAAGGACTCTTCCCACAGTTTTAAATGGCACTACATAACTGCAAAATGCCTGTTCTATAATTCTCATAAGTATCTCATCCATTAAGTAACAACCAGAAAAGGCTCTACATTTAAAATACAAAGAATACAAAAGAATTTCTAGAATATGAGGTTTATATCGCTTTCATTTTTTAAACAATAAACCCACAAGAATCTGTGGTGTTTGACCAGTAGATTAAAATGTTTAATACTCTATTTGGAGAGTCAAAATGAGTATACCCTGACTTAAAGCAAAAAATGAATTCTGTATTTGGTGGGCAACTTAAGACTTAATAAACTGGAAACTGTAATAATAAGGTTAAAAAACTAAACCACTTTTATATAAACAAAATCTGATTTCTGCACTATATACAGTATATACAGTAAAAACTTCTAATAGGATTTCTGTTTATAACAGTCTTCAAAAATGTCAACCTTGGTTCTGAATTTGAACTTAAAAAATGCAAGGAAGGGGCGCCTGGGTGGCTCAGCCGTTAAGCATCTGCCTTCAGCCCAGGGCATGATCCCAGTGTCCTGGGATCGAGCCCCAAATTGGGCTGACTCCCTGCTCCGCTGGGAAGCCTGTTTCTTCCTCTTCCACTCTCCCTGCTTGTGCTCCCTCTCTCACTGGCTGTCGCTCTGTCAAATAAATAAAATCTTAAAAAAAAAAAAAATGCAAGGAAAACTATCATGCTGTTCTACCTTTCTCTATAGAATGGTGAGAATACTAAATGAACCCTGGTTTACTATTTTAGAAATATTGGAAAATATTCCAAAGGTCCCCACACAAACAAACAAGTTATACGAACTGTATTACACTTCTAGCAGGAAGAGTGTTTTAGTTAACATGGAATGGCAGGACACACAGAAAATATCAGAAATCATAAACCACAAAAATCAGAAGGTTCTCATGTACACATCTCAAGCTATTTATTTGGAAAAGACCTTGGAGATTATCAATCCAACTTGTTGAAAAAAAGGAAAGGAAAACAAAAGCAGTAGCCAAGAAGTTACATGAATATGATTTGCCCATGGTTAAAAAGCTAATAACCAGCAAAGCAAAAGCTACAATATCCACGTCTCAAGACTGGTACTCCTTCCACTTTACATGTTTTCACCTTAATTCTTATCAAGTTAACAATGATCTATCTCTAAGCAGCACAGCATCCTGAAAGACACATTATAGCCAAACCCCAAAAGGAACTTTCTTATAGACAATTAGAATCCAGTCAATACTCAAAGAGCTCTGGCTGCATGACTCAATATTTTCTTTTTTGATGTTTTAAATTTTACTTGGTAATAGTTTCTGAACATGATGCTTTGACATATATATTAAAAACTCAAAGGCCAACCAATAAGGTTCTTCTGAAATAACACTACACATAATGGAAGCTCTCTCTATGCTTCCCTGCCTTCCTCCATTGATACTAATCTTAATGATACTGAAGGATTACAATGTTAAAAAAAAAAAAAGAAAAGAAAAGGAAAGAAGGGCTGACAAACCAAAACTTAAGTACCACTCTGCTCAAAAAAATGACTTTCTCCATTTAATTTGATCAATTCTGAGCCTAGAGAAAAAATCTTATGATACACCATTCCAACATCTATAAATTAGTGATTTTCAAAGCCAGAAGATAGCTTTTAAAATCCACACATATTCTTCAGAATAAACACAAAAAAAAATTGGAAAAGGGACAAATAATGTGATTAAAAAAAAATTAGAATACTCACATATAAAAAATTAGGAACTTCAAAGTATTCACTTTAAGACTTTCCAATGTCAATTCTCAATTATTACTCCTTCTTGATAAACCATTTCTGAGCCTATAATACATTCACTCAATTACCTTTTTTTTTCCTTTATATGATTTTATTTATTTATTCATTCGACAGAGAAAAAGAGACCACAAACGGGAATGGCAGAGGGAGAGGGAGATGGAGAAACAGGCTCCCCACTGAGCAGGGGGCCAGATGCAGGGCTCGATCCCAGGACCCTGGGATCATGACCAGAGCCAAAGGCAGATGCTTAACCAACTGAGCCACCCAGGCGCCCCTCACTCAAATATCTTAAGCTAATTCTTTAATCACTGAAGATGGGCTTGGGTATTAAAGACAACGAGTAATTCAATTAAAATACTGGTAAACAGAGTAGAAGGAACATTGGCTAATGTTTCGTATCAAAAACAAAATGAGATTGAAGAGAAAGAGCCACTGCAGCTCTTGGATTTTCAACAAAATGCGAATTCAATCAAAAAAGACTTCAACTGAGCCACTGCTGGGTAAGAATAGCTTACACAACTTCAAGAGTTTACCCTTTTTTTTTTTTTTAAAAGTAGGTTCCACACTGGGCTTGGTGTGGAGCCCAAAACAGGGCTTGAACCCACAACCCTGCGATATCAAGACCTGAGCTGAGATCAAGAGCAGGATGTTTAACAGACTGAGACACCCAGGTGCTCCTCAACGAGTTTACTTTTTAAAGTCATAGTTTTAGGGGCGCCTGGGTAGCGCAGTCGTTAAGCATCTGCCTTCAGCTCAGGGCGTGATCCCAGCGTTCCGGGATCAAGTCCCACATCAGGCTCCTCGGCTAGGAGCCTGCTTCTTCCTCTTCCACTCCCCTGCTGTGTTCCCTCTCTCGCTGGCTGTCTCTCTGTCACATAAATAAAAATGAAATCTTTAAAAAAAATAAAATAATAAATAAATAAATAAATAAAAGTCATAGTTTTACTGTCAAAATGCACAAGTTCAAGAGCTAAAGTATGCCATGTTATAGCTGCATTCCTTTATTTCCCTGATTCAAAATGATCTTCAGTTAACATTTTAGTCACTTTCAGGAATAAAATCACAACACAATGAATCACTAATTAAAAATAATTAGAGCAGCAATTCTCAAGGGCTTACCCTTGAGAAATAGAGCACTACATATGAGAATTTCCAGGGAAATTCTTAATTTCAATAAGCTTGAAAAACCTACTGAATATTCAATTCAAACATAGGGTTATAGCTGGAAAACAGACTAACAACAATTAAAAAACAAAAAAATCCAACCCATTATCCTGCCTAATGTACTACAAAAAGTAAAACTCTATAGTGGGGCATGAACTTAAGAGGGTCTGAGAAACAATAATTTAGGAAAGGAACAGTTAAGACTAGTAAGTCTGTAGAATTTAAAATACATACATCTGCAAGATTATAATAAAGCTACTGATATTAGTCTAAAAATTAGAGCTACTTAAGAGACTAGTAATGTGGTGAAATTAACATTATCGATCACATACACAATTGTTTTTAAGTAACTAAAACTTTATGTATTTTCCTGAAGGTCTGAATAAACTATTTGCTTCCTTCATGAAAAGCACAAAAGCAAGTTCAACCACTTTAGGAATTCTAAAACAGTAAATTCTTACTATTTTACTCTTAACTGCACCTGAAAAATTAACTTTAACTTGAAACCGATTAATTTCCTGAATGTTATTACCACTCACTTATTTCTGACACGTACTAGACATGTCAAATGGCATGTAAGACATTTAACATTATTGAACACCTGCATTTATATGCCAGGTCCTGATATAGTAAAAATTAAAGCAGTCTCTCCCTTCTCAGAGCTTACAGTATAGGAGGCAAATCACATATGCAAACAATTACAATTTCCTATAAAAGAGTGATAGAAAAAGGTTCAAGAAAGTCTTCATACAATAAAGGACTGGGATCTTGAAGGATTCAGAGGCTTGCCAAGAAAAAAAAATGTGGTAGGATTAGAGGACAGTTTTAGCTATAAAAACATATATAAGGGCAACAGCAATTTGATGTTCTAGGACGGGGTAGGTAGATTTACATGACCGTAGTACAGAGAGAGGGAGGGTGGGTTGAGAAAAGGAGAATTTTGGACTCCTGGCAAGGATGACTCAGATTTTAAATTCTTCCAATTTTCAAGCTATATTTACAAGCAAAAATCTATTCTGAGATGCCAGATCTCTGGAGTGAACATAACAGTATTCCCTTTTCATCTGTCTTCTATGTACACCAGATAAGTACACGAGGAAGGAGGAAAGTCATATTTAGACAATTATGTTGTCAATACAATATCAATGAAGACTTTAAGAGTTAATGAATAATATGTTTAAATTTAGTCTAAAATTTTTACTCAGACAGCAATGCATGAGGAATGAAACAAAACATCTGTTAAAATGATGCTGCAATAGTTAAGAGGACAATGAGGTCTAGAATTCCCCTCTAAAGACAGAAGAAAAGGAAAAGGAAATCAAGGATGACTTTCTAGAAGCATTAACCATGGAATAATCAATTCAGGAACAGAATTTAGGGAAGTTATTTATGGGACACCATATGAAATATGCTTAATAAGCAAAAAGACATGTGGCCCTGGAAACCAACGAGTAGGATTTACAGAACAAGCAGCAGCAAGGACAGAACACCTCAGGGAATACTAACTATTCAATACAGGTAATGAGATGAAAACAGCACAGAAAGAAATCCAGCATTTTATACACACACACACACACACACACACAAATATATACACACACATATATGTATTTTGTGATAGATACATATATCAATAAAAGAAGGAAAAATCACTTCAAAGAACTTGTGAATCCAAAGGTTTTCAGTGGACCTGTTAACAAAGAGATCATTAACAGGTCCAAAAAAAGCAGTTCAAGTGAGGAGAGAAGTAGCATAATGGCAATGGGCTTAATTTAAATTAAATAATATTAAAACCTGAATTTCATAGTTCTACTAGCCACATTTCAAATGTTCAATGAGCACATGTGGATAGTGGCTACCATATGGACAGCTCAGACCTTGAACATTTTCAACCACATAAACGTTCGATTGGACAGTGGCTAACCTAGACATTCATTCCCAAATGTGAACAGTCAGCTACCAACAGCAAACATCCGTGGAACCCAATAATATGGAAGAGAAGTGCCAAACTCAAAAAGAAAACCTTCTGAGGAAACCTATCTGACGTGGAAAAAACTAAAATATAATTTAAATTCCCAGAGTATTTCTACCGAACCAGATTCATAAAATTATAGGTTATAAAAATATTAAAAGTAGACTGTCCAAAATAAAACTTTCAACAGGTGAATGAAATGAACACATCTTTAAATCTAATTAGAATGCTGGAAGAAATATGCCAAGGAATTCTCTCCAGACTACAACATATTTTCACTCAAAAAGTATCCAAAGTATCCAAGTACTATTTACCAATAAAGAGAGAAGTAGAATATAATCAAAAGACATCTAACAAAAGTTCCAAAAGGTTAAGAGTCAAAAACAATTTTAAGGGGCACCTGGGTGGCTCAGTTAAGCATCTGCCTTCAGCTCAGGTCATGATCTCAGGGGTCCTGGGATAGAGCCCCACATGGGGCTCCCTGCTCAGCAGGGAGCCTGCTGCAGGGGAGCCTGCTTCTCCCTCTCCCTCTGCTCCTCCCCACGCCTGTGCTCTCTTGCTCATGCACACGCTCTCTCAAATAAATAAAACCTTAAAAAAAAAAATTTTTTTTTAAGAGGTAGAGGGTAGCAGGAGGAGGAGGGAACAACTCTAAGGGGTCTCTTTTGATGAAAACAGCCATACGGAGTATGAAAAAATATTCCAGTTACAAAGAGACACTGGTGAAATTTTACACATTAGGAGAAAGAAAAATAAAAATCCTAAAGGCTCTCCAGCTAGGGGATGGGAGAGTTAAAGTAAAAGACATAACATCATAAGGGAGAACTATACATAAAAAGAACCAGGTTTGAGAACAGACTTTTTACCTGCAACAATGAATGGTAATCACCAATTTAGAAATATCTTGTTGGGGGGGGGGGAGAAAAAGGATTCATATTTTTTAATCTAGACAAAAGATCATTCTTCTTGTATAAGGACAAAGGAAGACATGTCAGGGCATACAAAACTTCAGATTACCACTCATAAAAAATATTAGTTATAAATCTTCATGCAAACAGATAAAACACGTGAGGCAAAAAATGTTTTAAAGAATGAGAAGTGAAATCCACTATCACAATGGAAAATTTTCTCACCCGTCAGAAAACAAGTGAAGTAAAAATTAAGATTACTAAAGATCTGTATTATACAGTTATGCTACATAATTAAAGAACTTGATCTGACAGAATCCTCTGTACCATAAAGAAATACGTTATTTTCAAACATCCACAAAATACTTACAATAATTATTCTGATAAGGAAAAAAACCTTAATTCCAACAGGCCAATAAAACTGGAATTTAACAGAAAGGTAGTAGTAACTTTTAAAATACTGGTTTATAAAATCCACTAAACATTTTTAAGGGGCGCCTGGGTGGCTCAGTTGGTTAAGGCTCCAAACTCATGATTTCAGCTCAGGTCGTGATCTCGGGGTCATGAGATCAAGCCACACACTGGGCTCCATGCTCAGGAGGGACTCTGATTGGGACGCTCTCTCTTCTTCTCCCTCGGCCTCCGACCCCCACACGCCTGTGTGTGCACGCTCTTATTCTAAAATAAACACATAAGGGGTGCCTGGGTGGCACAGCGGTTAGGCATTTGCCTTCGGCTCAGGGCGTGATCCCCGCGTTATGGGATCGAGCCCCACATCAGGCTCCTCCGCTAGGAGCCTGCTTCCTTCTCTCCCACTCCCCCTGCTTGTGTTCCTTCTCTCGCTGGCTGTCTCTATCTCTGTCGAATAAATAAATAAAATCTTTAAAAAAAAATAAATAAATAAAATAAACACATAAAAACTTTAAAAAAAAATTTTTTTAAGGTACTCCCAAATACTCCTGGGCTACAAGAGAGAAAAGAACAAAATGAGAATCACATCTAGACTTGAATAAAAATGCAATCACTCTATAACTGCATCAAAACCTATGCAGTATGAACAAAGCGGTAAAGTTTAGAAAATTTACATGTTTAGATGCTTTCAATAAAACAATCAAAATAAACTATTCAACTGAAGAAATTAAGGCCAAAGAAGAATCCAATAAGAACTGAAATAAAAAGTAGAAACCAGAGTTGTTTCTCTGTAGCTTGTTTAAAAATACCAATACAAGAAATGAGTCTTTGGTTAAGTCTGACTCTTAAAAAGTATAGGAGTAACAATATTAAAAGTTACTACTATCTACAAGAAAAGAGTCAAACTGTTGATATATAGAAATTTTAAACTATCAATACATTTTCTAATAAAATATTAAAGGTGGCAGGAAAAGGGAGTCAATAACCATATAAAAAATGTGAAAAGAGCTAAAGTTCTACCACTCACTAAGGCAGTAACAGCAGAGTTTTACAGCAGAATTCAACCACAGCTTTCAGAAAGTTACTTCTGGTACCATTTAAACTGCTTCAGGGCACAGAAAAAGACAAATGTTTCTCATCCATTTTCAACAGTGCTTCTCATTTGTGGATATAAAAGCAAAAAATTTAAAAAATCAAATAAAAATTAGCACATCAAAATGACAAATCCCACGACCAAGAACAGGTACTTCATCAAGAAACCTATTGTAATTTATTATATTAATGAACTGAAAAAGAACCAGATGATCATTTCTTAACATCTGCAGAAAAAGCATGGATTCATCAAGATTCACTTCTGATAAATATTCCTGGCAAACTAGGAAAAGGAAAATATCTTACTTGGTGAAGTATCTACCAAAAAACTAAAAGCAGCATTCTTAAAGGTGAAACTATGGAAGTATGCCCACTGAAGTCAGAAATAAGGATGTTCATTATCAACACAATGAACATTAGATGGATGCCCATCTTTGGCAATAAACATTAAAAAAAATTATCGAGGCAGGAAAATATATTTAAGTACATCCTAGATGTTTCTGAAAAACAAGGGGACTGCCCTAACAAGAAGCAGAATATGCTTAGCTGAAACCACATGAAACTGAGGATTATTTTTTTTAGTTATAGAAATAGCAGTATTGTACGATTTAACCTCATATAAAACTACAGTGAGGGGCTGCAGTAGAACTGTATATTCTACCTTGCATCAACACTGCTGTTCTCATTTTTTTTATTTGAGAAAGAGAGTGTGAGCATAAGCTGGGCTAGGAGGTGGGAGGCAGATGCAGAGAGAGCAGATTCAGTGGGCTTGACCCCAGAACCCGTGGACCAAGACTCGAGCCAAAAGGCAGACACTCAACCGACTGAGCCACCCAGGCGCCCGCCCGTTCTACTTTTAAAGAAGAAATAAAACATGCAATTAGCAAGAACTGCATGTAATGACTACCTTGAACGTGCTTTCATTGTTGTAACTGTTTTCTCTTTGGATACTGTCCTGATTTTATAAAAATTAAATAAACCTTTTTGTTTTAAAATAGATAATGTAAGATGTTTTTAACGCAACCCATTCTACATTATCAAAGTAGAACGGAGAAGTGTCCACATTAGTGAAATTTTGATATGGTTCCTATATAGCAAAATTCTAAACAAGATTATAAAAGCAAAAGAAGTAACCCAGTAACATAACGTGTCTAAAATCTAACTTTCTACGCCCCCACACCCTCTATCTCTTGGATTCTCCCACGTATCGGGTTCAAGCTTGAGCTCTTCCTTAGCATTTCTCATCAATCTGATGCCAAAGTATTCATATCAACTGTAATTCTCTTTCAATTCTACTTCCACCATCTTAATCCAAATCCTAATTACAAGCAATGCTAGTAACATATAGCTTTATATAACCAAAAGCTAGCTAATGTGCCCAAAATCAGCACACAAAAGGACAATTTCAAATCCTAAATGTATAATGTGCCAATGTGCAAGGACATAGGAGGGAAAAAGTAGTGAATAGTGTATAATCCCTTAACTACGCTAAACACATGTGCTGACAAAGTCGATTAAACAGCTAGGAGTAAGGGCTCCCAGTAGTTCTCCTGCTCAAGATTGACCATACTTACTTTAAGTCTTTCCATGAACTATTTTTATAGTTATGATGAAAACGAAAATCAACTAATACACTAAATTAAACAGTAAGGTAAGGGTTCCACCTCCTAATGCCTGTACTGAAAATAATAGTTTAAACATCAAAATACTAAAATGAATGCTGCATTTTGAAACCTGTTCTTCCCAAGAAATCAAGAACATCCCTACATGAGTCAGTGTCTGGGACTCACCCACTCCTAGTCAAGGTAATAATAAAACTGGCCCAAATCAAAAGGGAGATTTTAAAGGCTAAGCACTTTGTCCTGTTTTTCCAAAATAATCAACACTGACATTTAACAGTTATATTAAAAAGGAATTATCATAATTACACAAAAATATAAAATTAAGGTTAGTCTACAGTTTTATCAAGTACAGCTTTGTGACTTAACCCTTAGTATTTTTTATAATTTAAATGTCCTGTGATAAAGAAAGACTCAGATATTTATGCATACAGTATTAAATACAAATGCTTTAAAACCCTGGTAAGGAGCCAAAACATTGCAGGAACAGAAACTGGACCAAAGCACCACAGAAAAGGCCACAGGCAGCAGAGAACACTACTACTTTTTTTTTTTTTTGAGATTTATTTATTTAAGAGAGAGAGAGGGAGCCCGATGCAGGACTCGATCCCAGTGCCCCGGAATGATGACCCAAGCCGAAGGCAGATACCCAACCGACTAAGCCACCCAGGCACCTGAAAACACTACTTCTTACAGCCTATCATACTGTGTTCCAACTTCCTAGCTTTTTCGTATTACAATCAATGTTTCCATGATCAACCAGCACACATTTTTATGAAGTTGGAAGTCTGCAAAATTATTCTTCACAAATCAATTACTTCAAGAAAATGATCTGCTAACACCTCAAACCAGACTGAGTACACCAATAGGTGAAACCTATTTTTGAAACAAAAACTAAAGTTTACCACTCAACAGTCTCAAGACAACAGGAAGGCACAGGGATTGGGAGGTAGGCGGAGGAGGATACAGAGTGCCGAAGACAATTTTATCTAAAAAGCAATCACAGTAGCTCTTGATACTACCCAAATATATCTCACTGGCCTGCCAGCTGCTGGTACTGGTTAGAAACTCCTCTACTGTCCAGCATTAGTTCTACTGTGGGGCATTACATGTCCATGCCACAGGATACTAAGCTAGCTTGTTTAATGTGCACAAACTGTACAATCTATACAGCAAGAAACAAAGTCAAAGAGAAAATTCTTTAAAATGCAAGATAACAAATTAACATGATCTGGCAAATAATAAACTCTAGACTTCTAGATTCCAAATGATTAATGTCCCACTTGGAGTTATTCCTCCTCTTCCACGTATTCTCCCTAGATCTGCAGTTTGTAAGTATCTAAAATAAATCCATGTTTATTTAAAAATTCAGTTTTCTAGGTTACATCCCCTACTGCTCTGACTCATGGTCATTCAGAGGAAGTCAAGAAACTTGTTGCTTTAAAAGCTTCTCAGATGATTCTAATAAAGCAGCCAAATCTGGGGAAATTATCCTTACATCTATTCTAAAAATCTCTGAACTGCAAAGTCCTGGGCATGAGCAGGCACCAAGTGAGAATTGCCCTAGCGCCCCCTTCATGTAGCTCTCACTTGCCAGGCTCTTCACAGTTTGGCAACTGAAATACCCAGTGTTTTCCTTCCTAACTCTAGAGAATAGTAGCTTGAGACCTACAGTTGCTGATCTGACACTAACTTAGTCATAGGAGTAAGAGCAAACCTAATCATTTAGGGCGTCACAATCCAGGCACTTAGCTATGTGCTTTAAAAGCATTTTAGATGCATAATTTCCACAACCCTAAGGGAGTGAACGCAAAAACTCAAATTTTGTAGCGTGCCTAACATCACCTAACTACAAGGATCAGAGCCTAGACTTAAACACTCATCTAACTGAAAGAAGACTTCAGTACATCAGTTAAGGATAAAAAGAAGTAGAAATACTCTCTAAGAACCAACTAAGAAGTATTCCTAGTCAGTCCTCTAAGACTGATACTGTCACTATCAAGTGTCCACTGAACCCGCTACACAAATATTAAATACAAGCCAAAAAAAGGGGGGCATAACAGAATATGAAACCATTTTAATAAAAATTCCGGAAACTATTTTTAAAACCCTTCTGATATTTTAGGACAATGTATCCTATGAAAACCGATTAATTCCAAATGACAGGATTTAAGGCAATTTTATTTCCCCCCTTTCTCTAATTTTTCTGATAAATGTATCCTAACAGAGAAAATTTTTAGTACAAGAGCACCATATAGTTCAAGGATTCATTAACTTTAACCATACCTTGCATTTACATGGTTATTTCAGATATCAGGCATTTAAAAATTTTCTTTAGAGAAATAGAGTGGTATGTGTGAAGCTAGAAAGACCAACAGAGTAATCATATTCTCCACAACTGTGCTGTCCAATAGCCACTAACTACATGTGGCAAGTGAGCACATGAAATACCGCTAGTCCAAACTGAAAGGTGCTATAAAAATTAAGTGTAAAATACTGAATTTCAAAGACTTCGCACAAAACCAGGAATGTAAAGAATCTTACTAATAGCTTTAAAAATAGCAAGTACATGTTGAAATGATAATATTCTGGACATACTAGGTTAGAAAATACGCTAAAATTAATTTTTTTACTTCAACGGAATACCAGAAACCACACATGTAATTTGCATTTGTGGCTCACATTAACTAGAATATGCATTTCAGCCAAGATCCCCAGGTGATTACTATACACATTCAAGTTTAAGAAGCACTGTTCCACAAAACTGCATTTCGTTTCCTTTAAATCATAATAACAATTCCAATATTATTCTAGCCACCCATTTACTGAAATGCTACAAGGTGTCAGGCACTACTCTAGGCAAGAGGAATACAAGTTAACAAAACAAATTCACTCCCTGTTCTGGTAGAGTATATTCCACAGAAGACAAGCAACGAAAAGCTAAACTATAGTTAGTTCTGCTACTAACTGGTATTTGAAAATGCACATTTGTTCCAGCACTATCGATAAATCAAGAAATTATCAGAGCATAACACAAATTTCCCACTTATGAGAAGTTTCACCTGTGAAAAAACTAGCTGTGCCCGGATGAACCAAGCTACACAGGAATTCACAAAGCACACACCCCAAAGATGCCAGCTACCTCAATTTATCCTGTGAGTTATGAATCATATCCATCCACAATTAGTGTTACAACTTTCAGAGGGTTATTTCAGATAACCCTCCTTCCATCACTTCACAGTAACTCACAAGCTGCAACCCTTTCAAAAGATGCCCACCTCCCACAAGCTAATTTCAGGTCTTTAGGAAGATGAAGTACCACATTTATTATACTGTTAATATACTTCTTAACCATTTAATATGTCATGCTATTATTTTTGTTAGGTTCCTATCTCTTTAACGTGCCCCTAAACACTTTTCCCATAAATCCTGTGGTGGGATTTTGCATAGCATGATGAATTTGAGAGACACACAAGTCAGGTTATAGCAGAATGACTATAAATAACATCAGGTCATGGAAAGTACAAGGAAGAACAATCAATGAAAGTATAGACAGTGATGGGGATGGCTGTTTCGGACTGATCAGGAAGTGTACGGAAGGCCTCTGGGAGATGGTGACATTTAAGCACATTACAAGTTGACAGTGCACCAGGAGGACACACAAAAAGATGAACATCCCAGAGAGAAGCATAACATGCAGTACTCTTCTTCCTGTTAAGGCCAGAATGGACAGAGCAGCACAAACAAGGGCGAGAGTGGTCGGTGAGGAAGCTGAAGAAACAGACATCAGCTTACACAGGGTCTTTTATAGGCCTTGTAAGTAACAGGGAGTCACTGGAGTGTTTTCAGAAAGAGAGTGATGTGAGCTGACCAGCATTTTAACTGGACCACTCTGGACTGTTAGGGCGGGGGTGGGGAGATAATTGTGTGATGCAAAAAGAACACCATTCAGAGGCTTTTGCAGAGTCCTGGTAAGAGAAGGTGGTAGCTAGGAGTATAATGGTTGTATTTTAAGTATTGAGAAGTGGTTACAACTAAAATCCAAGTGAAGTATTTAAGCTACTATTAATTGTTAAAATTGGAAAGCCAGTGTCTTAGCTATATAGTAAACACCCTAGCTCTACCTTCAAATTATATTCCCACTTAAACAGGAATAAGCTTCATCAGTCTATTTCAAAGGGCTGTTGTGGGATCAGATGAGAAACAGTGTAAAGGGGCTTTCAAAATTACGAAGAATCACATAAATAAGTACAAAAGAGACTCTTAGGAGACATTTGCGAGACCTAAATAACTGGTTTTGAAATGATTAACAGATAGTATCTCCAGTACTTAGTAGAGTCCCAGAAGCAGAATAGTTACAGATGTGGTCCCACTTACAGAATCCCTGTAAAGATGCCCCAGCTCATCGCTACCTTCACTCTTTCCAGCATCATAACAAAATGATAAACTACATACACCACAACCATTCTGCACAACAGAAAACAATAAGCAGACACAACAGAGACGATCTAGTTTTCTGTGAATTATGGACCCAAAATCCTAAGTATATGTTATACCAAAAAATTTAAATACATCTTGCACAACTAAAAAACAGTTCAATTAAGACTGCCTTAAAAGTTTAAAGTGAACCATTCCAAAATATTTTTGGTTGTGAAATAGAAATACCATTGTATCATTAACAACACATAGCCATCCCTTCAAAAATAACAAAAATGTTAAAAAGTGATGATTAAGACAAATGACATGGATGTGTTCAAATACATGCACATATGTCTAGGATGTATATACTTTATAAAATAAAAAAAAAAACACTGAAGAACTGAAATATTAGGATCACTAATCTGTTTCTCTTGAAATGGAATACCTATTTCCTGTGGTCTTTAACTGACTTATGGAGATCCAATGCAAATGTATCTGCCTACTTCACTATATTATAAAGCATGGATCAATAAAAATAGGTAATATTTACCTCCTATTTCACTGGACTGAAATCCAAGGTATTAATAAACTTTACATTCTGTATGAAATTTCCAAGTTGCTTTAAGTACTGAATATGAGGGCTTGAGAAAAATGGCTGCTTCCAAACGAAAATTTTGGCAAACTTTCACATTAAAACTCTTTAAAAAAGTAAAACACTGATGTGCTATCTTGGTCTAGAACTACACACATATATTGTGCCAATGTCAACGTCGTGGCTTTGATAAGGACCAAATTAGGTATAACCACCAAGGAAGTTGGGTGAAAGCATTAAAATACAAGAGTATATGACTTTAAGTTAATTTGTGCTATAGTAAACACTCACCAAATAAGCTATCGTTATGCCTAAATGTTTCCTCTCTGACACTGTGAACAATTTACCAGAATAGAAAGGACCAATTTCTAGAGTCAGCTCTGCCACTATTCAATTTTATTCAAGTAAATTTTCTCTCATTTGTAAAACCATAAAACGGATGCTATCTGTTCTACCTTCAAAGAGCAACAGGAGGATCAAATGAGACTGTTCATTTTTATACTTTCTAGCATTACAAATGCAAAGCACATTTCATTTTATTCAAAACATAAGGTTACCTGAATAACCATAAGGCCTTGTGTGTTACCCAAGTATCAGTCTATCACCCAATGCGAAAAGATTCAAACATTACTAAATTGTATTTTAAAAACTATAAAAGCACCAATTACCCCCAAATAATCCCTACAGAACAATTTCTTCAAATGTTATATGGTATCCTTTGTTTGAAAATTAGATGAAAATACGTTTCCAAATATTTCCAAAAATGGCTAAATGACAAGATAAAAACTTTCACCATGCAGCTAAAATTTTTTCAAATCTTTAGAAACAATGGTTACCAAAACCACTAAAGGGAACCTTACTTTTGTACACAAAGATATCTAAATGCTAAGGAAACCAATGAAGAATATTTTTCGATTAGTCCATTTAGTTAAGCTATCTCCCCAAAAAAGAGGTGTCTAACAAGTATTCCAAATGTATCTTACAATAAGTCTCTTACAAATAATTCTGAGAGGGATAATGTGAAAAATGGGACAACCCCCAAGAGGCTGAAGTTTTGTGGAACAGCTTTCCGGAATCCTTGTAAAAATAACTTTCATTCCTAAACTCACCTGTACTATCATCATTCTTAAAGTTACTTGATAAAATAATCATTTAAAACAGGTCCTCAAGAAAGACATACTTTAATAACTAAAGGGAAAGTGTTTTTAAAATTCCACGAAAAGTACGAATTCAACATGTACTGTACTATCATGCTTGTGCGGTCTGGATGTCAGCCACGCTTTTAAAAAACATGTTTAAGCTATAAAAACAAATCTAATGATTGTACCTTAAGATTCTTGCTTTTGGTTATTTTTAAACAAAAGACTGTTTTGCAGATAAATCATGGAATATAAAAATAACTCGATTCACCAAGTTAAAGAATCGTTTAAGTAACTTATACTCTCACATAACTTCCCTTAATTTACAATAATCTACATTCCCTTTAATAAATCCGAAAAGGACAAAATCTAACTCTCTTAACTGTACATACTACGCTATAGTAAGTCTTTTTTAAACTAAAGATTTCTACAACTGACAATCTTTCTCCTTGTTTTTACTTTTCCTAGTATATTACTTAAAGTCCTTTTACACATTACTTCCGAACCGGCACTTTCTAAGGAAATCCAAGGTGCCATAAAAGAAATCTAGTACTCACTGTAAAAAATACGTTGTGATGTAGATAGATGCCAGTAAAGCCCAACCTTGGTTTTTTTAAGTTCTACATTTGTTAACCTGATTTGTAAAATGCAAGTTACAAATCACAGCACATAGGCTCTTAAGTTAGTAGATATTTACTAAAGACTAGGTTTTTTTAAAAACCCTAAAATGAAAATAACACATCCGATATTAGATCAATAAACAATATAGTAACCTGTTCTTAAAGTTGTTTTTTTTTTTTTTTTCTTAAGAGGGAGAGGGGGAAGGAGGAAGGGGAAAAGGGAGAGAATCTTAAGCAGGCTCCAGGCCCAGTGTGTAGCCTGATGTGGGGCTGTCTCTCACAACCGAGATGATGACCTGCGCTGAAATCAAGAGTCACTTAACTGACTGAGTCACCCAGGCACCCCATAATCTGTTCTTAAGTTACTTACACAGCTGCACAGATAATCCAACTCACTGTATTTAACTTTGGAAAATAGTTTTGACTTTACATATACAAGTACTTATATATATAATTTACATTTGTTTAAAAATAAAAATCTAGGGGCGCCTGGGTGGCACAGCGGTTGGGCGTCTGCCTTCGGCTCAGGGCGTGATCCTGGCGATCCAGGATCGAGCCCCACATCAGGCTCTTCCGCTATGGGCCTGCTTCTTCCTCTCCCACTCCCCCTGCTTGTGTTCCCTCTCTCGCTGGCTGTCTCTATCTCTGTCGAATAAATAAATAAATAAATCTTTTAAATAAATAAATAAAAATCTAAAAGAATACAAATGCCTGTAATAAAAAAATCATACTTATGTACTTTAAAAAACTCAGTTTCAAACACATATCGGCAATAACACAAAATACCAGGAGTCAGTGTATAGCAACTAAATATCTAAGTATTAAATGAGGAAAGAATGACCACTTCACATCTGAAAGAATTAACATCAAAGAGACACTCCAAGCTTCAAAATGCATATCTCATATATTGTATTTATTACTTATACATAGTATAAAGGAATATGGCAGCCAGGCATATGAGAAATGGTAGATAGAAATGGAGCTATTTTATTAGTTAAAAGGCTCAAGGAAGACAGATGAACAACTAAAAAGCAAATTAGAAAGTGGGGCCTAACTTAGCAAATGACTAGATCAGAAAAATTAGAAGTTTCTTACAAATGAAGCATCAGCAACCAGATGCAAATAAAACTAAAAGCCTAGAAGTATCTGGAGTTCATACAGGAAGCAAAATTAAAATCAACATGAAGAAAAAAGAGTATAGAAAAAGTTAGCAGCTAAAACCACCACTAGCTGGCAAGAGTCAAAGCCTTTCAAACTACTTTTTCAAGACCAGGATCACATTTTATCTTTACTTTCCAGGAATACCACACAATTGTTGCCCCATGTTTGTTGAATGAGTAAGTAACAGAATGGTCTTGGGATTTCACCTATAAAGGAATTATCAGGTATAGTTAACTGTGAATGTTCGAAAGCATTTACAGAACTTTCCCAGAGCCTAAACTGACTTCTTCCTGGATTTGGAGACAGAAGATACATTAACCAGATCACAATCACCAAAAGAAAACCTAAGATACTTATCTGTAAAGAGATGAAGTACCACATCCTATTTTGTCACAATCACCAAAATTTTAAAAATAAAGCACAGTTCAACACAATTACCTGCCTTCCAAGAGTACCTGGAAGTACCTGCCTTCCAAGAGCTAACATTTAAAATGAAATCCACTGAAGAAGAGTAACTGAAAATAGTATCATCTCAAACCGTAACACTGGAAAATTTACCGACAAAATTAAAAATCTTTATAGTTTAAGTAATTTTGCCATCAAAGGACTTCTAACACTTTAATAACCAAACCCACCTCCTACTGGTTACATACAAACAAAATATAGTTTATCTTCATTAGTGGCACAAAGCTATAGCTATATTCAACAGAACTATATTCTCCTTCCATCCAGTAAGTATTAAATTCTTTCATTTCAATGCTATCTTCTGACCATTAATTTCCTCAACCCAGTAACTATGGACAGAGGAGACCCGCATTTCTGATTATCTGATCACAATGAATAAAGATGACCTCCATCCTAAGAGGCAGAAAAAGAGGACCAGAAGATTCAGGATATTTTAAAAGTGAGCAAAGTATTAAGAAGCTCATGGACAGAAAGCCACATGGCACTCATTTGAGTTTCCTTAGAAGCTTCTGAAAACACAATCACTGTTGTATTTATGTATCTCAAACATGTTATCTATTAAGCAATAGAAGATCTTATAGTGCGAAAAAACATGTTTTAATTACTCTAGTGAAAATGGTTTGTGCCTCAATACATGCTTTAGATATGAATTCCAATTTTTTGGTAAATTCTGGACAAATTAAATCTGAAAATAGTTACTGAATTTATTTACTTTTTCTTGGCCTCCTACCACAAAGAGCTTGAGGCAGGGTAATAAGTGAATAAGTAACAGCACTGTACCAAAAAAATGAGACTAACTTTAAAAAAGTTGAGTATTTGTACAAACACAGTATAAAAATTACATTAATAAAATCCTGGAGAATGTGGAAAGTAACATTTTAAATGCTAACAACAAAAACCCAAAAGAATTTTATGATCACAGGTGGTTTAACTTGAAAAATATCTTGAAAATTGTACTAAGCTGTTAAATTCATAATTTATCAGTAGGAAACACACTTGAACTCCTTATAAAAATAAATTTAAGCAGCAACAAGACTCTCAAACTGAGCCAAATAAACTGAAGGCTTCACTTGAAAAGGTAAAAGTTCTTTTCTTGGAAAAACGTCCTGCACTTCTCTCATCATTAATAGAGCATTTGGTAGGTTATATTCATAAACGCATTCTCTTATGACAAGCCATTGGTATCCATTTTAAGATGATCAGCTCAATACCTTATTTCTACAGTAACTTGTTTAGGAATTAAGTAAATTAACAGAAATAAAATATTTTGAAGACAATCAGATGGTAATGTCCCCAAGCTGGAAATATCACTGCCACCTATTGTTTTACAGAGAGCTATAGTTGAATATATGTGGAAGTTTCATCAAAAAAGCTACTCACCACCATCCCTCTCTCTAACTCTGTGAATATGCACATTTTTGGCCTTACTGTGACCTGTGCTGTCACTATATTTGTTTTCAGGACTATCAGATCTCCGCAACATTTTATTTGGTGGTGAAGGATCTGCGGCGTCTCGCATTTTTTCATGTCTGTGATCACCGCTACTGGGGTGACTCTTCGATGAATACTTAAGTGCCTGTAAAACATCACCCCCCCAAAAAAAAGAGAGAAAGAATTGAAACTTTAAACTTAACTTCCTAAATGATTTTATCATAAAATTTGACATATTAACTTCAGTTTATGAACTTATAAAATTAAAATTTCTATTTTCAATTCTGCCTTTAAGTTATTCAGACAACACCTAAGAACCTAAGATTTATTATAAGGCTTCTTGCACATATCACGTTTTAAAAAAACAAAAATTCATTAAATATCTTTTAACTACAAAAAAAAAAAAAACACCTTGGTACATTTTTCTGGCAATTACAAAGTTTAATCCAAAGTAGAAACTAGTGTACTAGTTTCATCTTGAGTACTAATGTAATCCTGTGTTCTACAACTGATATGCATAGACACAGTATACATAAGCATAAGCATGTTTCTGCAAACCTAAAAAAAACCAAAACATCAGTTTCTCCAATTTTTTGATCCAAAAAAACCATTTCACACCTAACTTACCTACTCTTGCAGGTATAGAAAATTATTTCAAGGTATAAAAATGTTGGTGAATATTTCTAACATAATTTAATGGAACTCCCTCACAATGGTTTAGTTTTATTCTGACACACATTTAAGACAACCATAATAAACCAGTCTTTCACTACAGGTAATTAGTATGTTTCAGAGGAGCAGAATCAACAGGGTTTAATCTTTTGACTAGCCAAAGATAATGAACAATGTTTTATACACCAAGGGACCTAGGGTTTTTAACTTCAGCTTTTAACAAATCATGCTAGCCAGTAACAGAACCATCAGCTTAGAAACTCCTTTAAATAATTAGGTGTAGAAAGTAGAAAGTACTTATTCCTGGTGTCATCTGATAGTTACCATTTATGAGATTTCCCCCGCAAAACGGCCCACTTCTATCACAATTTTAAAAAACTTTACATGCAGAAACCGCAGTAACAAAAAGGAACCCACCTACCTAGAACCATCTATATTAGAATGAATTACCCATAAAGACTTCTGACCATAGAACGAATTATCCAAGTATCCAAAGATCTCAATTCTTACAAAGAGAAAAGCACTTTCACTAGTAACTCAACTATTTGTACTAAAAACAATTAAAATGGGGAAAGGATAGTTTAGGACACACATAATGAGTTGCAAATCAATTAGTTGTTTTCTTCCCAAGCTTTCCATCTAATTTAAGGATCATTACGTTAACTTTCAGTTCCCATATACAATAAATATGGCTCAGAAGTCACCTATCATTATCTCATCCCATCGATTCCCTCACACCGAAATAATCGAGTTAGGTCCTTCCTGGCCAGGAATGATTTTTTTCCTAAAAAAAAAAAAAAAAAAGAAAAAAGAAAAACCACCCTGAACTTCCTCCAGTCACCTGTCAAAATAAGTCACTAAACGTTGCTGGAGAGCGCTAACAGAACCAAACACAAAATTTTAAGGGGACCCGCGGTGCTAGTTTCAGATTTGTTGCACCGAAGGGCCTGTAGCGACTTCTGAAGCCTGCGCTCGAGTAGCAGTTCCTCCCTTCCCCCTCCGTCCCCCCACCCACCCCTCCACCCCGGCCTCGGCTGGTACCTGGTAAGGCTGCGAGTCCCCCCTCCGGTCGTGACAGCTGAAAAACAGGAAGAGACACAGCGATATGAGACACCTCGGGTGGGAGGAAGAAAACGGGTTCCCCCCCAGCGCCTCTCCCCGCGGGAGACCTACCAAACGTACCGGCAATGAGCCCCCCCCACACACACCACACACACACACCCCACACACAAACAGCCGGCTGAAAGGCGGTAACGAGGGCGAAACGCCGAGAACCCGGCCCTCCACTGCCTCCACACTCACTCCGTCCTCGCCCGCTCGCGCGGCTGCTCCTCCTCCCAGCCCGATCCGGATCAGGGTTAACAACAAAAATGGCGGCTCGGCCAGCACCAGATAAGGAGGAACAGCCCCCCCCCCCCCCGCGCGCCGCCGCCGCCACCGCCCCCCGCCCGCGCTGCGGCCCGGCCCGAAACGAAAAGACAATTTACCCATCACTGAGTCTCTGCTGTTTCCTCGCATACATTACCATCAATGCCCGGCCTGTGAGTGTGTGTCGGGGGAGGGGGAGAGCGGCCGCGAGAGGCGGGCGGGCGGGCGCGCAGGCGGCGGGCGGGCGGCAGCACCGGCACCAGGGCCCGGCGCGCCCTCGGCGACTCTCAGCACCTCCCCGTTACTGGCGCCGGCGTTCCCGGGCCATCTCCCTCCGCCGACACCACGCTCACTCTCAGCCCGGGCACCCGCGCCAACTACACGGCGGCAGCGGCGAACCGGGGGGAGGGGGGCAAGAAGACGCGTCCGGCTCAGCCCCGCGGAGAGCTACTGCCTCCTCCGCCTTCTCTTCCTCCTGCTCCGCCGCCTCCTCCCCTCCTCCCCCCGTCGCCGCCGCTGCCTGGTCCTTCTCCTCCGCCTCCTGCCGCCGCCGCCGCCGCCGCTGGTGCCGCCGCTGCCGCTCCACCAACTACATCCGGGCAACTCGGACGCCGCGGCCTTCGGAAAACCTCGGCAGTTTCCGCCGCGCCCCTCCTCTCCCACCCTCTGCCTTCCTCCCCGCCCCGTGCGGCTCCGGAACGCCGCCTTCGGCAAACCTCGGCTCGCCCCGGCCTTCCTCTTCCTCTGAGGCCTGGCCTGCCTCCTCGCGACCCGTCAGCTCTTTCCGGTTGCCGCTTCGTTTCCTCACGCGCAAGTCCGGCTGCTGCCGTTCCAGTTTAGGGATACTCCCGCTCGGGGACCTGCTCGAGGCTGGTCCCGGGGGCTCCGGGGTGCGCGGGGTGGGAGCCGTCTTCGGGAGGAGGACGGTGGGGCGCGAGAGGAGCCATCACGGACTAAATAAAGGAGGCTGCGGCTGCTGCGCGTGCGCCCAGAGGCGCGGGGGTGGGAGGGTGCCCTTGGGTGAGCTCTCCGGCCGCCGGCCCCCGCCCCTTCGGGCTCCGGCGGGGTGGTCGGAAACCCCCCGGTTAGGCGGCCGGCGGGCGGTTACCAAGACGCTTCCTCGGTCGGCAGCGACGGCAGCTGCCCTTGGGGAGGTGGGGAGCGTGCCGCTGCTCCCTGCGGCCCGCTCCCGGGAGCCGGAACCCCGGCGTGGGCACCTGCCTCAGACCGTGCGCCGAGCGCGCGGCCGGCCTTGGGTGGGCCGGGGCTTCCTGGAGCTCGCCGGTCGGCACGGTAGAAAAGTAAGTCTCACCCCCGGAAGTGTGCAGGAGAGCGAGCTTGCCGAGCGAGGACAGACGCAGGAGTTAAGGGGTGTCGTACCGAATGCCGGGAGGCCGTGCGCCGGTGCGGCTGTAAGGTGGACGTGCCCAGTTAGAGGAGGGTGCGCCGCTGCGGGCGGTGAATGGAAACCAAGGCTGACGGGGAGCGGGAATCGGTTACTGGGGGAAGGTGTTGAACCGCCTCATCCTTGTTTCCTGTTTTCCTCCCCTCCCCCTCCGCCCGTCCCCCCCGTCTGTGTCCTCCCCACCCTCTCCTTTCTTTATTTCCCATTTTTCTCTTCTAGTTTCTCTTCCTCGCTGAATCCTTTGGTGAAAGAACATCCATGCGGACGTTGTGCATGTGAATAAAGGCATAGGGTGTGCTAAATGCAGCTACGACGAATTGGATTTTATAGACCGCTACAGACACAATACCAGCATTGGCATATTGGGAGGGGGGAATCCAATATACCCCCCAAAATTAAGCTTTACTTGAGGGTAGTGGGTGATACTCAGGTGGGGCTTTTCTCCCCTGCTCTAAATTCCTTATAAGGCAGCATTAATTTAACGAAAAGATTGTAATAAACACAAAGTAGATATTTGCATAGAAGAAAAAGGTAGAAGAGGAAACAAACCAGAAGAAATAAGACCCCACCAAAAACCAGTATCAAAAAGTAACTGACTTGGTATCCAACAAGTTTCCTTACTGCTGGGCCTAGTGAAGAGAAGGAATGATGTGGGGGGCCCTGAAATCACAATTGATTGAAAGAAATTATTACGTAGCCTTATTTGTCACATCCACCTGCCAGATGTCAGGATTATTGCTGTTTTCGAGAACCAGTAATAGAAACCTACTTAATGCCCTCATAAACTACCAGTAACTAAAAAGACAGCCAATGACTGAAATGGGAAAAAAATTAAAAACCTTGCGTTTTATGTACAATTTCTTTTCTTTAAAGATTTTATTTATTTCAGAGCGTGGCGGGGGTGGGGGGGGAGCAGAGGGGGAAGAATCTCAAACCTACTCCTGCTGAACAGGGAGCATTCAGATCACTACCGCAGCTGAAACCAAGAGTTTCAGCTGAACGGACTGAACGACCCAGCTGCCCCTTATGTGCAATTTCTAACATTTTTGTAACACGTTGAAGACAGAAGGTAGATTTGCAGAGTACACAGAGTAGTATATCTATCGTATGCAGAAACTTTTTGAAAACTGGCAGCAAAATTTATTACTAATTTGATGGTAATCATGTGCTGAAATTTTGATATATATCATTTGATCAAAAGCAGCAAACTGGAGGAAACTGTACAAGGCAATGTAGTCCTCATAGATCCTATATTTACAAATTTGCCTACTCATTAAAATTTGTAATCACCAAATAGTATGCATAGCAGTCATGGACATGCATAGTGATGAAAAATTTAACATTCCCAGTTGAGTTTAACAAGACAACACTGGTTTATTCTGTTCTCATACTGTAAATAAATGTACTTTTCACAATATATATACTTTCAGGGTTTTTGCACTTTTCATGCTTATCGGTGGTTTTGCTTTTTTAAGTGCCCCTCGAAGCATAGCGCTGAAGTGCTGTCTGGTAATCCTAAGCACAAGACGTGATGTGCCTGGTGGAGAAAACATGTCCTAGATACCATTTCAGGCTTATCATTAGTGCCCTTGGCCATGATGAGTTCAGTATTAAGGAATCAACAATATATATAAAATAAGCTGTCTAAATAGAAACACATTGATGAAAATGTGACCTAAGTCTCTCAGGAACCTAACGCTGTTCTTTAACAGAACTCCCTCAAATAAATTTCAACCACTTAGTAAAGGTCCCTTTCTAAATGTTATACCCATTTTTAAGAAACTCACTGCCTATTATAGATTCCATTATCCAGTGCTATAAATCCTTTAGAAATACCGTCAATCCTTTCCTTCTCTCTCCTTCCATTTTACCTGTCTGAACCACACTCCTGGTTAATTCACTGTGCGCTTGCAGCAGAGCAGTTGAACTTGGCTGGAGAAGAACAGCCATCCTAACTGGCCCGAGGTCCTTGTATTCACCACACCCCCCAGGCTTATTTCCCTAATCCATTTACCCAGCTCTTAAATAGCTGTTTAATGTCTTTTAAAGTGAGAAGACATCCCCCACTCCTCATTCTGAGTAAGGCATTATCTTGCTTCTTGTCTCTCTAGGGAAATAGAAAAAAAATCAGAAATCAATAACAGCTCCCTCCTACTCAACCATTGCTCCTACCAACCTACATCTGAATTCACTGCCACACTCCTGTAACTATGGATAACTGTCAAAGTTCCTAGGATCAGAGTTACCACCTTTTCCCTGAATTCCATTTTACTCTTGGAATTGTATGCTTTCCTTAACGAATTTTTTTCCTCTCAACTGGATCACTTCTGTCAACTTATAAACATGTCTTAATAGCTACCATCTTTAAAAAAAACAAAACTTGACTTTTCTCTCCCTCCAAATACCCTGCCCCACTTTGATTTGCTCTTCTGTACAAACTTCTCCCCTTACGCCTCTCTTAAATCCACAAATCAGACTTGATCTCACTCCACTGTGAAACTGCTCAATATCATCAGTAACCTCCATGTTCTCAAATCCAATTTTTATTTTCAATCTCCATCTCATTTCAACCTGTCAGCAGCATTTGACACAGATGGTGAGTTACTTTCTTCCTGAAGCTCTTTATCTGGCCTGCCAGGATTCCATTCTGTCTTTCTTGCTTCTCTTCCTTAAAAGGTTGCTTAGTCTTCTTGCTGGTTCCTCCTAATTTTTAGCCTCAAAATGTTGGAGTGCCCTAAGATTCAAATCTCACAACTTGGACTGCTTCTCTGATCTCTGGTCTCCCTCACTAAGCAATCCTACCCATGTCTCTGGCTAAATGAAATCCATGTTTGAATCTCCAGCCTATACCTTTCCCCTGAACACTAGGCTCACAACTGCCTACTGTACTGCTCAAATGTCCAGGTATCACAAACCTGAGTTATCCACAACCAAACTCTTAATTCCCCCCCCCCAAATAAATTCTGATTAGGTCTTCCCTATTTCATGAAATGGCAACTCCATTCTTCCAGTTGAGACTAGAGACTTTGGAGTTCTTGATTCTTTCATATCTCATCTACTCCATCAGCAAATGCCACCAGTATTATCTTCAAAATATACTCAGAGTCTGATCTTTGGTCACTAATTCTGTCACATTCATTCTGGTCCAAGTCACCATCTTATCCCTAGGCCATAGAAAAGGCCTCCTAACTCATCTGCTTTCACAGGGTTTACTAGCTCACACAGCAGTCGGAGTGATCTGTTTACAAGTCAGTATTATTTCTATCTTAAAACCCACCAATGGCTTCCCATCTCAGAATAAAAGCCAAAGTTCCTCCCATGGTCTATGAGTGAACTACCCCCATCCACATTACTTCTGGTTTCATATCCAGTTACTTTTTTACTTGATCATTTCCCCCCATCTCTCTCTCCACTTTTTCTCCAAAATACCAGGCATGTCTGAGGACCTTTGCCCTACTATCCAGCCTGGAATGTTCTTCCCCTTTGGTCCTACTTGGTTCACACTGTATCACTTCTTTAGTTCTCTACTTGAATCTCACCTTATCAGAAAGGTCTTTCCTCTGAGAATTCTATATAAATGGTACCCCACTATTATCTCTCACCCTGCTCTATTTTTCTTTTACTCTTTGCCATATAATATATATTTCATTTATTGGTTGTCTCCCACCAGAATGGTATCTCTGTGACATCAGATAAACATTTGTTGAGTGAAAGTATATTTGCCTACAAAATTACAAAGAAAATAGCAAAATATTGTTCCTTCTTAAGAGGAAAAGATGTGGTTTTAAGATCCAGCCCTGCTGTCATGAATAGGGAAAAGCTGACTTATTCCTAATGCAGATAAAATACTGTATTAGATAACATTTGAAAATTTACATAAATTTGCATATATAGCAAATCTTAGACTATTTGCATTCCTCTCTATTGAGAGATTGCAAGTTTGTAAGTGTTCAAAAGCCCCATATTTTAACCAACAGATTAACACATATCAACCAATAGAGGGGGAGAACTATCAGCCCATAGGCTGTAGGTGACCATGACTTTAATGTGATCCTGTTCATGGAGAATCAAAAAGTGAAGGCCTCAAACTTCTAGTAGAAGGGGCTATAAAGGTTTTGCTAGCATTTCTAAAGGATCACAAACTAAGACTGTATTGTCTGAGATTTTTACCTACTCTTATTTATTTATTTACTAGAGAGAGGGAGGGCGCACACAAGCAGGGGGAGAAGCAGGCTCCCTACTACACAGGGAGCCTGATGTGGGACTCAATCCCAGGACCCTGGGATCATGACTGGAGCTGAAGGCAGATGGTTAACCAGCTGAGCCACCCAGGGATCTCTTCCTCCTCTTTTCATTTCTCTTTTTTCTCTTCCTTGCCTTCTTCTCAAACAGGATAGTATAGTGGTTAAAAACATGGCTTTTGGAATCAGAATGACATAATGTAGAGCTCTGGCTACATTATTGACTGACTGGCAGTGTGATGTTCAGCAAATTCCCCAAATTTTAGAGATTACGCTTCCTTATCTCTAAAATTAGCTTAATAGGGTATAGGGCTGTTTGTCAGAAGTAAATGAAATCACTTTACGTAGTTAAGCAGCACTTGGCACATACATGCCCCACTGCTGGTGGTTATCATTCATTCATTCAAAAAAACATTATTGACCTGTGTATCATGTCTTGGGAACACAGTATTAAGCAAATTCACTTGGTTTCTGCTTCTGTGGAGTTTATATTTTAATATATAACTAAAAGGAGACCATTTGAGTTCTCAGAGTTGTGATGTGAGGCTTTCATTCAAGTATGTGGAAAAATGGGAAAACTGCCACAAAAATTACTATTTAGAAAAGGGGAGTAAAAATCTCCAGGACAGGACCATATCAGTATGATGTATTTTTTTACGTAGAGATAATAACGTAAATAGTCAACGATCCAAAGTTCCTTATTTACTCATGCAGAGGCAGTAAAGGGAGGCTCTGGATTTACAAACTGGCCACTTTTTAAAGTCCTTCCAAGTGATAGATAGTAGGGTACAGCCAAGATTGAGAACTAGGGGCACCTGGGTGGCTCAGTCGTTGGGCATCTGCCTTCGGCTCAGGGCGTGATCCCGGAGTCCTGGGATTGAGCCCCGCATCGGGCTCCTCCACTGGGAGCCTGCTTCTTCCTCTCCCACTCCCCCTGCTTGTGTTCCCTCTCTTGCTGGCTGTCTCTCTCTCTGTCAAATAAATAAATAAAATCTTAAAAAAAAAAAAAAAAAAAGAATGAGAACTATACCCTAAACCCTTTTCCTCTGTCTGGCAAAATTGCAGCTTGAATTAACCCAATCATTCACTTTCTCAGTGCCTCTGAGCAATTGCACACTGCTGAAGACTATTGGACAATACAAAAGATTGATTCCGCTAAAATCTCATGATCACCAAAATCAAATGAACACCCAGTACATCTAGGCAATCTTTTATTTCTCTCTCCAACTCTCTCACCACTTGAACAAGGTTTTCAAACTCCACTCTCCACATATCTATCCCCCTCACTTTACTACCTCCCCTTTACTCTCAGCAGATAACATCACCACTTTCCTCCCAAATTCGAGCCACCAAAGGGAAATTTCTTCCTGCTTCAGTATTTGCAAATCTACCTACAGTCATCCTTCTCCCTATTTACTCAACAGTGTATTGAGTACCCACTATGTGCTGGGGATACATCAATGAAGCATACAAAGAAAAATCTTTACCTCCCCCCGGCCTTCGACCTTATATTTTAATGGGGAAAGTCAGGAATAAGTGATATGATGATTTAGAAAGTAGTAAGTACTATGGAGAAGAATGGAAATTTATAGGAAGTTGCTGATTAAGGAATAATATTTTAAATAGAGTAGTCATTGAGCTGATGACATTTGAGCAAACACTTGAAGGTGGTGAGAGAGTAAGCGGTATGGGTGTTTGGAGAGGAGTATTCCTGGCAAAGGAAATAGCAAGAGAAAATGTCTAGAGGCAGGAGTGTGCCTGGTGTGTAAGAATAATAAGGAAAGCTGTGGGATGAAATGTGACCTAGGGGGAAAGTTTTAGGAAAGGAGATCAAATAGGTTAAACGAGGGGATGAAGAGGCAGATCATGAAGGATCTAATAGGCCATTGCAAAAAGTTTGGCTTTTATTCTGAGTGAGATGAGAAGCCATTGGAGAGTTAAAAGCAGAAACGTGATGCTGGTTACTGTGTTAAGAATAGTCTATATGGGGGGCGCCTGGGTGGCACAGTGGTTAAGCGCCTGCCTTCAGCTCAGGGCGTGATCCCGGCGTTAAGGGATCGAGCCCCACATCAGGCTCCTCCGCTATGAGCCTGCTTCTTTCCTCTCCCACTCCCTCTGCTTGTGTTCCCTCTCTTGCTGGCTGTCTCTATCTCTGTCAAATAAATAAAAATAAAATCTTTAAAAAAAAAAAAAAAAGAATAGTCTATATGGGGGCGCCTGGGTGGCACAGCGGTTAAGCGTCTGCCTTCGGCTCAGGGCGTGATCCCAGCAATCTGGGATTGAGCCCCACATCAGGCTCTTCTGCTATGAGCCTGCTTCTTCCTCTCCCACTCCCCCTGCTTGTGTTCCCTCTCTCTCTGGCTGTCTCTATCTCTGTTGAATAAATAAATAAAATCTTTAAAAAAAAAAAAAAAAAAGAATAGTCTATATGGTAAGGAAGGAAGCAGGGAAACTACCTAGGATACTACTGCATTGTCCTGAGGTCACTGTTTCAAAACAGGAGTTAAGCTTCCTCTCTAAGGCCATTTCCTTTACATATACTTTCCTTCCACCTCGAGTTACTTTACACTAACAAGTATCCCTTTCTTTGTATACTTAAACTCTCCCTTTTATCTGATTCATATCCATTGTTTTTAAACACATCTGAATCTTATGTCAAAATAAACACTTCCTTGACCCCAGTTGCTGCCCGGTTACATTCCTCACTTCAGCCAAATTTCCAGTAAGCCTTGCCTCTGACATCTCACTGGTTTCATTGTTCACCCCTTTATTCACATTCCAGGTTACTATCATCTGACATCTGCCCCCTATAATATCACCAAAACAGAGATTCCTAATGGAGTGGTTCTTCAAGAGATAGTGCTAATTCTCCAGGAGACATTTTGGGATATGTGGCAGTACTTTTTCTAATCTGATTTGTATATTTTTGGAAGGGTGCTACTGGTATTTAGTTGTCAGAGGTCAAGGATACCTAACATACTGCAATCTGTAGGACAGTCTCTCACATTTAAGAATTATCCTGCTCAAAATACCAAAGTCAACCTGTTAAAAAATACTCTTGGGCGCCCAGCTTGCTCAGTTGATAGAGCATGCAACTCTTGATCTCGAAGTCATAAGTTTGAGCCCCATGTTGGGTGTAGACATTACAGAAAAAAAAGAAAAGAAAAGAAAAAAGAAAAGAAAAGATTCTTGAAAAATAGTCTTGAGGTCACAAATGACTTCTATGTACCTGCATTCACTGAACATTTTACCATCTTTTTCCTAGAATCCTAGAATATTTTGCATTGATAGCTACTCTGTTTGTATTACATTTCTCTCTTGGCTTCTCTAACACATCATATTCCTTGTTTTCTTTCTACCTCTGGCAGGTCCTCTCATTCCTTTTTGCAGACTCATCCTCTACTCCACTACCAAATGTTGAGGTTCTCCAAATCAGTCCCTGGGGGGGTGATGTCAGTAAAAATGGCCATTATAGAACTCCAAGGACCTGTCTCTCCACATAAACAGCAAATAATTGGGCAAAAATTATCAGAATCAAGTTTATGTGAACTTATGTAAAAAGTTACAATAACCAGGCAAACGTTTATTCAAGAACAAGGTGATTGAATCCCAGTAGGAGAGCTTTGTGTTATTGAGACTTACCTTAGCCTCATTGCTTCACCCCCAGTTCAATGGCAGTTTTGGACAACAGCCTACATTTCTGGTGTAGATTCCTGGTGCCAGAGGTAACAGAATGGACCTTGTTCTCAAAGAATTGTGGTAGTTTATTTTGACCTGTCTGGTGGCTCCCTGAAGGACTAGTGCAAGGGCTTGCCCTTATTTTGCCTAACTTAGAATTCTTCTGAGGCAGAAGTGACTACCCAGGAGATATTAAAGGCAAGTTTATTAGCTGCTGCCAGTTGGGGAAAGGAATAACAATCAGGGCAAACAATACACATAACAAAAAGCCTGAGAGGAAAGGCTGAAGAGTGAGATACTTTGGAGAATAAAATCTTTGAAAAGCTCCTATATATTCCTGGGACTCTGAAAGGTTACCTGGGGGCACCTGGCTGTCTCAGTTGGTAGAGCATGTGACTCTTGATCTCAGGATTGTAAGTTCAAGCCCCATGTTGTGTGTAGAGATTACTTAAAAATAAAATCTTAAAAAAAGGCTACCTATATATCTAGGGTGGGGGCAAATGCACAGAAAAAAACTGCAAAGTTCCTAAAGTCTCTTCTCTGACTAACATTCAGGCTGTGCTCAGATAGAAAGTGAAAGATAAGGTAGACTTATAAATTGTCCATTTGAATGATAAAGGCATGCCCCAACACACCTGGAAAGAGACTTCTAACAAAACCTGGAAGTTGTTTTCTTCATTTTTTGGTTGTAGGCATTTAAGGAAATCTCTGTTGAATCACTAGCCAGCCACTAAGCCAAAAAAACAGAGATTTCAGTAGTCACACATAAGAAGGGATACAGACTTGACAGAGTTAGTTTAGAAGAATCACTAAACGAACAAGAGCAACCACAATAAGCATTGACAACAAACTCTAGGGAGGGAGGAGAATATGATTTCTGGAATTGCCACATTATATTAATCAAAATGTCCAGTTTTCAACACAAAATAACAAGGCAGAAAAAAAAAATGTGGCCCATATACAGAAAAAAAGAAGTTGATAGAACCTGTCCTCAGGGAAGCACAGATGTTGGGCTTACTAGACAAAGATTTTTCCACCAACTCTTTTAAATATGCTGGAATAGCTAAAGGAAATCATGGACAAAGAACTAAAAGAAATCAGGACAGTATGTCTCACCGAGTAGAGAATATTGATAAAGAGGTTGAAATTATAAAAAGGAAGCAAATAGAAATTCTGAAGTTGAAAAGTACAGTAAATGAAACTAAAAAGTCACTAGAGGGATTCAACAGTAGATGTGAGCTGTCAGAAGAAGGAATCAGCAGACTTCAACATAGGTCAACTAAGACTACCCAATCAGAGAAGTGGAAAGGAAAAAGAATGAAGAAAAATGAATAGAGCCTAAGAGACCCGTGGGACAGCATCGTGCATATGAATATATGCATAATAGGCATTCCAAAAGGAGGGGAGAGAAAGAAAGGGGCAGAAAGAATATTGGAAGAAATGATGGCGAAAAAACTTCCCAGATTTAATGAAAGACATGAATCTAGATGTCCAAGAAGCTCAATGAACTCCAAGTAGGATAAATTCAAAGGGACCCACACCAAGACATATTGTAATCAAACTGTTGAAAGTCAATGACAAAGAGAATCCTGAAAGCAGCGAGTGAGAAGTGAGTCCTCACATAAGAGGTAGGCTCAATAAGATTAACAGCTGATTTCTCACCAGAAACTATAGAAACCAGGAGACAATGAAATGATATATTCTAAGTGCTGAAAGAAAAATTCTGTTAGCTAAGAATTCTTTTTTTTTTTAAGATTTATTTATTTATTTGTCAGAGAGAGGGAGATAGCATGAACAGGGGTAGCAGCAGGCAGAGGGAGAAGCAGGCTCCCCGCTGAGCAAGGAGCCTGATGTGGGACTCAATCCCAGGACGCTAGGATCATGCCCTGAGCCAAAGGCAGATGCTTAACTGACTGAGCCACCTAGGCATCCCTGTTAGCCAAGAATTCTATATCTAGCAAAACTATCCTTCAGAAATGAAGAAGTTAAGACATTCTCAGATAAGCAAACACTGAGAGAATTTGTCATTAGTAGACCTGCCCTACAAGAAATACCAAAGGGAGGTCTTTAACCTGAAATGAAAGGACGCTAGATAGTAACTTGAATCCACATGAAGAAGCACTGTTAGAGGTAACTATGTGGGTAATATAAAAGTCAGAGTTCATGTACTGTTGGTTAGTAACTTCTTTTTTTCTGTAAGATTTAAAATACAACTATGAAAACAGTAATTATAAATCTTTGTCCTTGGGCATATAATGTATAAAGATGTAATTTGTGATAACAAAAGAGAGAATGAAGCATAAGAGCAAAGATGTTTTTTGCCCTTGAAACTAAGTTGGTTTTTACCTAAAAAATATTATTACAAGTTGCTAATTATAATCCCTAGGGCAACTATTAAGAAAATAACTGATGTAGTAAAACAAATGACAAGAAGTACAAAAGATGGACTAGAAAATATCTAACACAAAAGAAGTCAGTAGTGGAGGAATTGAACAACATAAAAGATATACAACATATGAAAAAGCAAATGGCAAAGAAAATTTTTCCTTATCACTAATCACATTAAATGTAAATGCATTAAACTCTAATTAACAAGCAGAGAAATTGGCAGAATGGATTTTTTTTAATGTTCTAATTATACCCCCTCTACAAGAGACTCACTTTAGAACCAAATAACCATAGAGTTGAAAGTGAAAGGATGGAAAAAGATATTCCAAGATAGTTCAAGTGTATGTGGAACAGTCTCCAGTATAGAATATAGGTTGGTCTATAAAACAAGTCTCAGTAAATTCAAAAGATTGAAATCATATCAAGTATTTTCTCTGACCACAAAGGTATGAAACTACAAATAGACATCTTTAAGCTATGAATATGTCATAGAAGAAATCACAAGAGAAATTTTAATATACTTTAAGATGAATGAAAAAGAAAATACAGCACACTGAAACATGGACTGAAGCAAAAGCAGAGCTCAGTGGGAAATTTATAGCTATAAGTGCCTACATTTAATAAGATCTAGAAACAATAACCTAAGCTTCTACCTTAAGGAAATAAAAAATAAAAGCAAATGAAACCTAAATCAAGCAGAAGGAAGGAACTAGCAAAGATAAGAGCAGAGATAAGTGAAATAGACAATAGAAAACAACCACAAAAAATCAATGAAACCAAAACTTGGTTCCTTGAAAAGATCAATCAAATTAACAAACCTTTAAACAGAATGGACAGGAAAAAAGAAAATTCAAATTGCTACAATCAGAAATAAGTGGGAACATTACTACTACAACTACTACCAACTTTATAGAAATAAAAGGAATTGTTAACAATTATATGCCAAAAAATTAGATGATCTAAATGAAACAAATTCCTAGAAACAAACTACCGAAACTGACTCAAAATAGAATAGACAGTAGAAGAGACTGAATCAGTAATCAAAAAACTTCCAAAAAAGGAAAACTGAGAATCATATGGCTTCATTGGCGACTTCTATCAAACATTTAAAAAAAAACAATACCAGTCTGGGGGACCTAGATGGCTCCGTTGTTTGAATGTTTGATTCTTGATTTTGGCTCAGGTCATGATCTCAGGGTTGTGGGAGATTATCTCTCTCTCTCACACCTCTGCCTTCCCCAACCCCCTCTCCTCTCCTTCTAAGAAAAAAAAAAACAAAAACAGTCCTTCTCAAACTCTCACCCACATACAAAAAATAGATAAAGAGGAAACACTTCCTAACTCATTCTATCAATTCAGCATTACCCTGATACCAAAGCCAGACAAAGACACCACAAGAAAATAAAACTACAGACCAATATCCCTAATGAATATGGATACAAAGATCTCAGCAAAAGTAAATTCAGCAGCACAGTAAAAGGATTATCTACCATGTCCAAACGGAATCCACAAAAAAATTTATTAGCTCTAATAAATTTGTCAAAATCTCAAGGTACAAGGTCAACATACAAAAATCAGTTGTCTTTCTGTACATTTGCAATGAATATTCCAAAAATGAAATTAGGAACACAATTCCATTGACAGCATCAAAAAGAATAAAATACCGAGAAATAAATTTAAATGAGGTGTAAGAGCTGTACACTGAAAACTGCAAAACTTTGGGGATTTTTTTTTCATTTCATTTTGTTTTGTTTTTTGAAAACTTCAAAACATTGTTGAAAGAAATTCAAGAAGACTTAATAAATGAAAAGACATTTCTGTGTTTATATATCGGAAGACCGAATATTGTTAGAATGACACTACTCCCTAATTGATCTACAGATCCATTGCAATACCTATCAAAATTCCAACTGCTTTTTTTTTTGCAGAATTTGACAAGTTGACACTAGAATTCATATGGAATAACAAGGGATCCCCAAACAATCTTAAAAAAGAACAAAGTTGGAGGACTCATAGTTCCTGATTTTAAAACTTACTACAGGGGCGCCTGGGTGGATCAGTCAATTAAGTGTCCAGCTCTTGATTTCAGCTCAAGTCATGATCTCAGGGTTGTGAGATTGAGCCCTCTGTTGGGCTCCATGCTCAGCACAGAGTCTACTTGAGATTCTCTTTCTCTTCTCCCTCTGGCCCTCCCCCACTTGTGCACTCCAAATAAATAAATTAAATAAATAAATAAATAAACAAAATCTTTAAAAAAAACTTACTACAAGTGTACAGTTACTGGCAGAAAGATAGATAAATAAATCAATGTAATAGAATTGAAAGCCCAGAAATAAACCCATACATCTATGGTCAATTGATTTTTGATAAAGATATCAAGACAGATCACTGAGGGAAGAATAGTATTTTCAATAAATACTGCCAAGAAAACTGGATATCAACATACAAAGGAATGAACTTGGACCCTTACCTCGCACCATGTAACAACAGTAACTCAAAATGAATCAAAGACCTATGTGTAATAGCAAAACTATATAAATCTCAGAAAATATTGGGGTAAAGCTTCATGACTTTGGGTTTAACAATGGATTTCTAGATATGATATCAAGAGCACAAGTGACAAAATGAAAAATAGATAAATTGGACTTTATCAAAATTTAAAACTTCCGTGCATCAAAGACATTACCAAGAAAAAGAGCCCATTGAATGTGAGAAAATATTTGCAAGTCATATATCCATTAAGGGTCTCTAATCTAGAATATATAATAATTCTTGTAAGTTATCAATAAAAAGACAACCCAGTGTAAAAATGGGTAAGGATTTGAATAGATATTTCTCTAAGGAAGATATTCTAGTGGCCAAGAAGTATTTGCAAAGATGCTCAACATTGTAAGCCACTAAAGAAATGCAAAGCAATTACAATATCACTTCACACCCACTGGGGTGGCTATAATTTGAATACAAGTATTAGCAACAGTGTGGAGAAATTGGAACCTTCATAAATTGCTAGTGAGAATGTAGAATGGTGTAGCCACTGTGGAAAACAGGTTCTTAGTTCCTTAAAAGTTTAAACGTTGAATTACCATATGACCCAGCAATACTACTCCTAAACATACACTCAAGAGAACTAAAAATAGATATTCAAACAAAACTTGTACGTGAATGTGTATAGCCAAATAATAACCAAGAAGTAGAAACAACCCCAATGTCCATCAACAGACGAATGAATAAACACATCGTGGTATCCATACAATGAAATTATTCAGCCGTGAACCAGAATGAAGTACTGCTACGTGGATCAACCTTGAAAAACATGCTAAGTGAAAGAAGCTGGGCACAAAAAGCCACATATAGTATGATTCCATTCAAGTGAAAAGTCAAGAATAGGCAAATCCATAGATGTAAAAAGCAGTATTAATATTTGCCAGGGACTAGGGCGAGGCCAGACTGGGGAGTTACTGCTTCATGGATGTGGGGTTTCTTTGTTGAGTGATAAAAATGTTCAAATTTAGTGGTGATGGTTGCAAACATGGTGAATGTACTGGAAGTCACTGAATGGTGACTAAAATGGTTAAAATGGTGAATTTTATGTCATGAATTTTATCTCAATTAAAAAAAATCAGTCTTTCCCCTCAAAAAAACCCAAAAGCAGTCTTTCCCCTCACTATTTTTTTCCAGGCAATTTTTTAAAAAGATTTTATTTATTTATTTGACAGAGAGAGAGAGCCCAAGTAGGGGAGGAAGCAGGCAGAGGGAGAGGGAGAAGCAGGCTCTGGGATCATGACCCTAGCAGAAGGCAGCCACTTAACA
The DNA here is from genome assembly GCF_023065955.2 of Ursus arctos. NCBI lineage: Eukaryota > Metazoa > Chordata > Mammalia > Carnivora > Ursidae > Ursus > Ursus arctos. The sequence continues at coordinate 9,825,610 of NW_026622986.1, forward strand.
ACTGAGCCACCCAGGCGTCGCTTTCCAGGCAATCTTATCCACTCCCATGGTTTCTGTGTATAGCTACCATCTACACACAGATGACTCATTAATTTATATCTCTAGCCCAGATCTTTTTTTCTGAGTTCCAGGCCTGAATATCCAACTGCTTATTTACCTAACACCTCCACATGTGTGCTTTAAATGTATGCTTTGAAATATATGCAATTGAGCTCATTTCTTGCCTTTCAAACTGGATCATCTTTGAATGTTTCAGTAAAGACTAAAAATAGCTCACACTCATTGAAGGCTCACTATGTGTTAGGGCTGAAATAAGTATTTTATATCCATTAGTTCATTTAATCCTCACAAGAACCTCATTTACTGTTTCCTGCTTTTTGAAGTGAGAAAACTGAGAAGAAAATTAACTTGTTGATATCACACCCCTTGTAAGTAAGGCTAACTTTGAACAGAGGTATCCTGACTTCTCAAAATCTTTGCCCTTAATGATAATGCTAGACCGTCATTCACCTTTTTCTAGAAACCCAGAAGACATCCTTTTTTCTTTTTTAAAGATTCTATTTATTTATTTATTTGAAAGAGAGAGAAAGAGCATGCATGAGCAGGGGGAGGGGCAGAGGGAGAAGCAGACTCCTCACTGAGTAAGGAAACCCCAGGTGGGGCTCGATCTCGAACCCCGGGATCATGGCCTGCGCCAAAGGCAACCACTTAATCAACCGACCCACAGAGGCGCCCCCCAGAAGACGTCCTTGTCTCTTCCTTCCTTTACATGCCATATCCAATTCATCATTAGGGCTTGATGATTTGATTTTATCAATTTCTGTTAGTCCAGCCAGTTCGTTTCATCTCTACTACCACCAGTCTCAACTGAACCACCATCTTTTGTCTATACAATGTCCTCCTAACTGATCTCTCCATATTCACTGAGAAAAACCTAATGAAAAAAATTATAAATATAATTTTGTATCTTACAAGTAGGGAATTCATACTGTCTTATGTCTGTGGAGCATTTCCAAATATTAATCGACTTTGGCCACATAGAAAACCTCAGTGTATTTCAGAAAGTAGAAATCTTAAAACCTACTCTTAAGATGTTAATACAAAAAAACTTCAAGTCAACAGAGGTTACCTTTATTTCTTGATGATTTTAACTTTGTCAGTCTCTCCAACATTCCTGCCTCAATTCTTGGTGATCTTAATATGCATGTCAATGATTTTTCTAATGCTTTGACTCTCGTCTTCTGGACTACTTTTCAAACTACCTACACCACTCCCTTGGCCATTCCCTACTTAGAGCTACTTATTACCAGTAACTACAAAACCACCAATATCTTAATTTCATGCATTCCCCTCTATGGCCATCTTCTCCTATCTTCTCCTATCTTTCCAGCTTACCCCCTCTAGATACCTGCTTCACACTCATTGGGAATTCCAATATATTGATCCTATTAGTGTTTCACTGCCCCTCACCTTTTCCCCCCCTCTTCACTCTGCTTAAATTTCGTGGTCTAACATTGATCACTCTCTTGGACATTTCCTTAAAGTTCTCTCTTAAATCATCATACTCACCTGGCAAAACTATAACTCTAGTCAGCCTTTACTTACTCCACTCTTACTCCCAGGAAGCTAACCATGACTGGAAGAAAAATGCAAGTGTGAAGAGGTCTCACTTTAAATTCGATGAACACAAACCTCAAGTGATCTCAAAATGCTGCCAGGCAATCAAATTATATTGGCTCCAAGTTTATTCACTCTCCTTTTCATAGACAACTTTTTTATACAATTCTCCTCTTCAGATATTCAGCATTTTCTGCTCTCAATCTTACCTTCTGATAACTTTTCCTATTTCCTGGAGAAAACTGTAGCAATCAGAAGAGAGGTCCTACTACATCTGTCTGCCTACCAGCAGCTGAACTCATGTACTCTGCTTTCCAGACTCTCACGATTCAAAAGCTATGCATGCTCTCTATGCTCTTATCTAAAATCAGCCTTTCTGGGGTGTCTGACTGGCTCAGTTGGTAAAGCATGTGACTCTTGATCTTGGGGTTGTGAGTTCAAGCCCCATGTTGAATGTAGAGATTACTTAAAAATAAAATATTTAAGAAAATAAAAATAAAATCAGCCTTTCTGTCTGTGTACTAGATCAGGGATTGGCAAACTACAACATGTGGGCTAAATCCTGCTATTTGTTTTCACATAGCCCATGAGCCAAGAATGGTTTTCACATCTTTGTAAAGCTGGTGGTGGGGGAGAAAAATATACAACAGACACCATGTGTGGCCGGCAAGGTCTAAAACACTATCTGGCCCTTTACAGAAAAAGTTTGCCGATTCCTATACTAGATCCTATCCTCTTAGCTACTCAATGATATTAATTCAACAATTCTCCCTTCTCTTTCCTACATCAACAAGTTTTTGCCTCCATACTAGATTTTTTCCACCATCATTCAAGCATTCTGTTCCTTCTTCCATTTTAAAAAAAGTACAAAACTCTCGACCCCACTTCGCTTGCCAGTTACTGTCTCATTTCTTTGCTCCCCTTTGTAAAACAGCTTCTTGAAATAATCGTCTATACTTGTCTATACTATGCCTCCCTTCCAATTCTTACCTGAACCTATTTCAGACTTTTCACCCCATCACCAAAACCACTCTTGTTAAAGTCACTAATACCCTCCGTATGCCAATGGTTAATCTTCAGTCCTAATATTAATGGACCTAACAGCAATATTTGACACAGTGGATTACTCCTTCTTTCTTGATATACTTTCTTCACTTGATTTCCAGAATATCAAAATCTGTTTTCTCCTTACAGTACTGGTGTTTCCTTCCCCGGTCTGATGCTTCTTTCTGATCTCCTCACATTGGAGTGTCCCAGGGTTTGGTCCTTTATATACCCTGGTGATCATATCTAATTTCATGGCTTTCAAAACCATCTATTTGCTGGTAACTCCCAAATTTATATCTTACCTTGACTTTTCTCCTGATATCCAGTTTCCTATATCCAACTGCCTACTCAGTGTCTCCATTTGGATGTCAAGTGGACATCTGAAACTTAACATCCAAAGCCAATTTCCTGATCTTCAACCCTAAACCTGTTCAGTTATTGTCCTCATTTCAGTGTTGCTAACACCATCCTTCATGTTGCTAAGGCTAAAAACTTTAGTCATCCTTGATTTCCCTCTTTCACAACACGCATCCATTTTATCAAGAAATTCTGTGGGCTTTACCTTTGAAATGGGACTAGAATCTGACCACTTCTCAGTTCCTCTGCTGCCCCCACTCTGATTCAAGCTATCATTCCCCACCTGGACCACTGCTCGGTTGCCTATTACCTGAACTCTCTGGTTCTACTCTCGCTCCCTATAATCTATGCTGAACCTAACAGCCTGTGATGCTTTGAAATATAAATGATAGTGTACCACTCATCTGCTTAGAATTCCTCAATGGCTCCCTATTTCACTCAGTGTGAAACCTAAAGTCATAACAGTGGCCTCCAAAAACCGTATATGAATTGGCCCCCTTAATATCTTTGACCTCATCTCCAGTTCTCCACCCTTGCTTGCTTCCATGCCCGTCTTGTTCTTCAGATACTCTAGACGTGCTACTACTTGAGGGCTTTTGCACGGGCTCTACACTCTTCTTTCTTCTGCTACATATCCACTTGGCTGCCTCCTTCACCTCCTTTAAGTTCTTGCTCAATTTCACCTTCTCACTGGGGCTTAATTTGATTAGCATATTTAAAATCTCAGCCCCTCCACCTGCATCCACGATTCCCCTTTCTCTGTTCTGTTGTTGTTGTTGTTGTTGTTTTGTTGTATGTATAGCATTTATCATTTTCTAGCATGCTATATAATTTACTTATTTTGTTTATTGTGTGTTGCTCATCTCTTGCCCGCTAATATAAGCTCCGTAAGGTGGAAATCTGTCTCTTTTGCTCACTGATATATCCCAAGCGTGTGACTCACAGATGATGCTTAATAAATATTTGATGAATGAATGAACAAATGAGTCAAAAGATGTAACACCTTCCTAATTTTTAAGTACTCTACTACACAATTTTTAGGTTACAGCAGAAGTCAAAGTCGAGATTACAAATTGTATGCAAATTGAAAAACCAGAACATTTCATACAAAAATATATGGGATATGAATAAGACCTACACTCAGAGTAAAACATCATAGATTTAAAGGAATATAATGCCAAACATTAGAATTCTCACTGTGATCAGAGCTCTAACTTATAATGCTCCCTCTACCATCTCCTCCTGCATCTATCTCAGCAAGGCTACTGGAATTTCTCTCGCAAGGTTATTACACTAGACCAGTGGTTCTCCAAGTGTAGTCGTTGGACTAACAGCATCAGCATCACCTGAAACCTTGTTAGAACACAAGTCCATCCAGTGGTTCTGTTGCACGTGATTGCTGGAGAGTCTATACATTAAAATCAAGGAGCTTATTTCTTACTTTTCTCTTTTCAAGACCCAGGTAGGGGAATGGAATCTATTTTTGACTCAAACACTTTATCTTGCTTGAGGAGACATAGTTAATGGATCAGACAAGTTTAGCAGACAAACAGTTTACCCTTCTTAGTGCAAAATTATCTTTAATTCTTAATGCATTTTGCCCACCCTATACATTTTGAATACCTGAACTTCTATTTTTCAAGATGAGGCAAAACAAAAATATGGTGCAGAAGAAAATTCACAATCATTTCTTATAATTCACAATCTGCCTTATAGTTTTTATCCTGATTGAGGGTGATAATCACAGACAGATCTTTCCAGAATAGCCTATTTGATACCTAAGAATAAGTTTTAAAATAAGTAGCAAGACTATATTGAGAACATCTTAAGAATTTGCTGAAAGATGTAAAAAATAATTGGACTAAGTTCGAAGCCATTTAATTTCCCGGATGGAATAAGTTAATTTGTTTATTTGTTTGTTCGTTTGTTTGCTTTTTAATTAAACTCTACAGTCCAACATGACGCTTGAACTCACAACACTGAGATCAGAGTCACATGCTCCACTGTCTGAGCCAGACAGGCACCTGGGATAACTTAACATTGTACAGGAGGACAGTGCTTCCCAATTAATATATAGATGTAATGTAATTCCAATCACAATCACAATTTGGGGGAAGTAAGGGTTGTATTTGAAAAATTCATTCTAAAGTTCATGAAATCAATTCATGAAAAAGTCAAAATTATGAGAAAGGAGAATAATGAAGGGGAGCTTTTCATAGCATACATTAAATTTACTGTGAAGCTAAAGTAATTTAAAATGTATGTTATGGATGTTGGAAGAGACAAATACTATATGGAACAAAATAGAGCAATCCGAAAGTAGATCCACGTGCTGTAACAAATTAGTGTGTCAGAAAGAAGACATTCTAAATCAGCAGCAGATTAACGGAATATTAAAGAAATGATGTTGAAACAATTGGCTACTCATTCCGCAGGGAAAAAAAATTAGATCCCCTCTTCTACATAATAGTCCAAAATAAATTCTTAGTATATTACATCTCTAACTATTAAAAGTATAAACTACAGAAATGAAATGTAGAATAGTTTCAGTCTAAGAGTAATGAGACATGAGAACCAGAAGCCATGGGAAAAAGACTGATAGGTTTGACACATAAAAATTTAAGACTTCTTCATGATGAAAAATGCACCACAAATAAAAGGAAAATTATGGATTTGGAGAAAATAATAGCAATATCTACAAGAACTGCGAAGTTAATATGTATACTATATAAAGAGGTCATAAAATTAGTAAAAAAGACTAACTCAACAAAAAGATAGTCAAAGTATATTAATAAACGAGTCAAAAAAAGAAATACAAATGGCTGATAAATGTACCAAAAATGTTCAGCTTCACATATAAGCTAAGAAATACAATGAAAGTAATAATGAACTTCCAGTTCAAGACTAAAATGAGCACCGACATACACCCCTCTTTCAAGGTTCTATTTTATTTTACTAATTTCATAGATATATACCCTTATGTTTATCACTTCATTATCTTTATTCTACTAGGGCACAAAGTAGTTGTGGCCAAAGTCAAACGGATAATAAAAGTGGCAGGCAGAACTGGGGCAGTTTAGCTCTAAGATCTGCCGTCTAAACCACTGTACCCCACTAGCTCGCTCCAAATGAATTAAAGCAGAGCTTTCCAGTGTGATCTGAGAGTAGTTCGGAAGATTTTCCTGCAGAAGATTTATGAAGTCACAACTTCATATAATAATAAAACATTGTTTGACTTTTTCACTGTCTTTCATGAGTGTGCAGTGCAGTTTACGGAGGCCACATGATGTGCGATGTTGCAAAAGACGGAAGGCAGAAGCAGATATGAAAATACAGCTGAGTTCCATTAAGCCAGATATTAAAGAGATTTACAAAAATGTAAACAAAAATAGTAGCTTTTGTTTTGAAAAATAGTTATTTTTCATAAAAATATTTATGTTAACATGTAGTTTATTATTATTTAAAATGAATTAGTAAACATTTTCAAATTTTCTGTTTTCATTTCTAATATGTTAAATATCAGTAGCTAAAACTCACATAAACAAAAGCTCACTAATTTTAAGGATATAAAGAGGTCCTGAGACCACTAAGATTGAGGACTACCAAATTAAAGAATTACCTTCAGACAACTGACATTTTTCTCACATATACAGAGCATATCTTGTGGGAATCTGTGGCTTTTCCCCCAAAGAAGAAAATCTTAAGAACTGTTCTTTAGGCTAGAGTAGTGTTTCACATACATAGTATGACTACACACAACCATTTGTGATGGTACTATGCTACCATCAGCCCATGGCCACTCCCTGGGCACACATCTGTGCATAGGTACAGACTGTCCATTGAACAGCACCTTCTTTTTTTTTTTTTTTTAAAGATTTTATTTATTTATTTGACAGAGATAGAGACAGCCAGTGAGAGAGGGAACACAAGCAGGGGGAGTGGGAGAGGAAGAAACAGGCTCCCAGCGGAGGAGCCTGATGTGGGGCTCGATCCCAGAACCCCGGGATCACGCCCTGAGCCGAAGGCAGACGCCTAATGACTGCGCCACCCAGGCGCCCCTGAACAGCACCTTCTGTCCAATAAATAGTCCCACGCCAGCATGCTGGCAGATGTAATTGGGCCCACCGTTAGGGCCAGGACATGCTTATCTAGGTCCACCAGCAAGGGATGTCCTGGTTGACAAAGGAGTAGCTGATGTTTATAATCTGCTGTGGCTGGAAGGGTACCTTATTCTGGTTTGCCATTTACAATATTGATTTTAAAGTTTTCTTTTAAGATAAATTTGATTTTTAAAATTGAGTTGATTTAAAGAAAAGTGTGAGCATTAGTTATCTACATAATCCATTTGCAATTCTTCTTATCCCACATTTGGATTACCCAGAAGACAGTGGTAAACCAGATTTCTATTTGAAAGTTGGCATTATTTTATCATTTTAATCTTGCAAGTTGTTAAAACCATGATTCTTAGTTGAAATTCACGTTTGTCTTTGTTTTATTTTGGCTTTTTTTATTTGCCACACAATGTAAATGTAAAAATGTACAATAATATCATTCTAGAAAAATTGGAGAGAACAAACAGCTCACCAAAAAGGAAACATAAGTGCTTAATAAATATGAACATATGTTCAAAAAAAATAAAGAAAAGTGTGAGAAAAAATGTTACATATTACGTGAATATGACAAAAATTGTTAAGTGAGGGAAGTTTGAGAAACACTGCCCTAAAGCAAATCATTGATCTGTCCGGGGTGAGTCTTTGATATAGTTGTTGAGATTGGGAAAAAGAGAGAGAAACTTCAGGTGATGCCACGCCCACACACCAAGGGGGATAAAAAAGGAAGGAGAACTCTGCCTAAGACTGATTTGATCCTTGCACTTTGGCATTTGTGGGGGATTTCTAGACTACTTATTCTTTCCCCCATGAGACCTGTTTCATTCACTTACAACAAGCTTGTGTTCATCCCATGAGTCTTCCTCTACTCAGCCAGCATTAAAACACTATGTGAAATCTTACATCTGATAGGGACTGATTTCCAGAATATAGAAAGAACTCCCTACAACAACAACAACAACAACAAACCTGATTAAAAGTGAACAAAGAACTGGAACAGAAATTTTTCCAAGGTAGATAAACAAATGGCTAATAAGCACATAAAAAGGTGCTCAATATCATTAATCATTAACGAACCGCCAGTCAAATCCACAAGGAGATACTACTTCACACCCACTAAAATGGCTACGATTAAAAAACCCCAGAAAGTAATAAATGTTGATGAGGATACAGAGAAACTGGAAAACTTGTACATTGCGGATGGGAATGTAAAATGGTGCAGCCACTATGGAGAATAGTCTGGAGATTTCTCAAAAAATTAAAAATAGAATTATCGTATCATCCAGCAATTCTACTTCTGGGTGGATACCCAAAAGAAAGCAGGGACTCGAACAGATATATATATCTATATATCTATATCTATCTATATATATTTTAAGATTTATTCATTAATTTTAGAGAGGAAAGGGGAGGGGCAGAGGGAGAGAGAGTCTTAAGCAGACTCCGTGCTGAGGATGAAGTCTGATGTGGGGCTTGATCTCATGACCTTGAGGTCACAACCCTAGCCAAAACCAAGAGTTGGACGCTTAACCAACTGTGTCACCCAGGCACCCCAACAGACATTTATGAACCAATATTCACAGAAGCATTAGTCACAATAGCCTAATGATGGAAGCAACCTAGTGTCTATTGACAGATAAATGGGTAAACAAAATATGGTACACATATACAATGGAATAATATTCAGCCTTAAAAAGGAAATTCTGACACATGCTACAACATGGATGAACCTTGAAAACTTTATGCTAAGTGAAATAAGCCAGTCACAAAGGTTTACATATTTACACAAATCATACAAATATTGTATGATTCCATTTATATGGAGGACCTATTTTAGTCAAGTTCAGAGAGATAGAAAGCAGAATAGAGGTTAGCAGGGGCTGAGGAAGGGAGAGGTTATTAGAGAGCTGTGTTTAATGGGCACAGAGTTTCAGTATGATATGGTGAAAAACAAGGGGTACATGGTAGTGATGGATGCACAACAATGTGAGTGTACTTCATGCCACAAAACACTTAAAAATGTTACCACAATTAAAATAAAACACTGTGTGAGTTATTTCTATATAACTTAAAGTACAATCTGAATCGTAACACCATGTGTTTCATACAAAATGAATAATCAGACAGACGTACAGCACAGATGACCCCAAGATACCAATCGATCCCTGCTCCATAAAACCACAATATTCAATGTAATTTACATAGCATTGACTACTGGTAGGTATGCTCATTTACTCACAGATGAAAATTTTAAACTGATGAAACACTGCTTCTGGGTCCCCATTTTCAGCTTTACTTTTCTTTTGCAATCCTGGTCCTATTACAATAGAGCAGCTGTATCCAAAAGGGAAGCTCTCAGTTGTGCCAGGAAGTTACCCCAAAACAGAAGCACCAGTTATCCAACTACAGGCAACTTCCCTTGGCCAGGGAGTTCGAGTGCTACAGTAACAGCTGCTTAGAACTTACCATTCAGATCCCTGGTTTATCCACATTGTTTTGCAATGCAAACTTCCCTTTGCAAACTTCTTTTTTTTTTCTTTTAAGATTTTATTTATTTATTTGACAGAGAGAGAGGCAGTGAGAGAGGGAACACAAGCAGGGGGAGTGGGAGAGGGAGAAGCAGGCTTCCCGCTGAGCAGGGAGCCCGATGCAGTGGATCCCAGAACACGGGGATCATGACCTGAGCCTAAGGCAGTCACTTAACGGATGAGTCATGCAGGCGCCCCTCCTTGGCAAACTTCTTTTTGCAAAACAGTATAAAATCCTAAGAGAATGGTAAGCCACTTTTTTTAAAAATAGAAAAGCCAATTTTTATTTTGGAAAAGTTCATAATTTCATCTACTTTTACCAAGCTACTGCAATTACTCTCGTGAGTGAAAAGAATGAATGATTTTATTTTTTATAGTGTAGGGACTGCATACTCTAGCCAAATTTCTCTGCCCACCCCCCACACATAAAAAAGAGTTTATCACTGCCTTCAAAGGCTTCTGTGTCATCCGTTAGCTATTATTATCTGTGTTTGAATCAAAGCAAAGGAAATCCTCCAAGTGGTTTCTTCAGACTTTTTTACTCTCCTAAATTTTAGAAAGATCAAACCCATTTAAGGGGTCTTTGCCAAAGCAAAATTTACTTACAGGTAGAGTTTGGTGTAGAACACTAGAGGTTTCTAATACTTTCTGCAGTTATTTTGTTGTTGAAGTAGGGTTTCTCTGGATCCTGTTGTTAGCGATCATTACCCCGGTCGACACTTTCTCCTGACAGATTCTAATGCTCCATTAAAGCATCATAGGGTCCACTTCTGCAAAACCTTTCCAACATGCATATTCAGGTATTTATTCATAATTTGAATTCCTGGGAGATAGATCAAAGGTGTTGTGAGGCTATAGCTTAATTCAACTTGGGATAGAATGACTAGGTACCCAGTTTTACACGCAGTGTTTCAGAAAACACTATAATAATTTCAGTCGTGTAAATGTCCAGTATTTCCTAATTAATCAAGCTTCATTATCGTATTGAGATGATATGACTTCTGTGGGAATGTTCTTTTAAGCTCACCATTGGCACAGGTTATATGCTTTTAGGTCACTGCAATAAACCCATTGCAGCAAGGAACACCCTTGCCAGACACAAGCAGGTGTGTGGCCTTGTAGCCCAGCCTGATAGGAACATATGACTCTATCAGCGGGGCTCCAAACTTATCTAGTGTTGTCTCCTGGCCAGTTACTTCCTTTTTTTTTTTTTTTTTTTTTTTGTAAGATTTATTTATTTATTTGAGAGAGAGAGAGCTCGTGTGTGAGGGTGCACACACACAAGTGGGGGAGGAACAGAGGGAGAGAGAGAATCCTCAAGCCAGTTCCCCACTGAGAGTGGAGCCCGATGTGGGGCTCGATCCCAGGTCCCTGAGATCATGACCTGAGCCATAATCCAGAGTCAGCTGCTTAACTGACGGAGCCACCCAGGTATCCCTCAAATTCCTTCCTTTTAAAATGTTGTTCTCCATCTGGCTTTCATTCTTTCTTCATCACAAAGTATACTTCTAGATAATGGAATATTCATCAGTTATATCAAAAAAGGCCATCGTAAATCATCATTTAGAAAGTTAAATTTAGCTTGCAAAATTCCAAAATAGATTTTTTTTTTAAGATTTTATTTATTTCACAGAGAGAGAGACAGCCAGAGAGAGAGGGAACACAAGCAGGGGGAGTAGGAGAGGAAGAAGCAGGCTCCCAGCGGAGGAGCCTGATGTGGGGCTCAATCCCAGGACTCTGGGATCACGCCCTGAGCCGAAGGCAGACACTTAATGACTGAGCCACCCAGGCGCCCCCCAAATAGATTTTTGATGTTTACTATATGAGAGTTATTTTTCTGTTTGAAGGGATATCGACCTTTTTATATAATAAATACATTTACCTGTGGAACATTAGAAATCTAAAAGCCCTCTGTGGCAAAGAAGCTTTCTTCCAATTATTTTTCTCCTTTTCTTTCTTAGTAGAACCCCTGGTTTTTGATGAGGTCCATCTCTGTCCAGAAGAAGATTGTATTTCCCCACCTTCCTGCAGCTTGAAGTGGCCATGTGACCAAATTTTGTCCAATGGGATATAAGGAGAAGTAGCACATGGAACTTTCAGGAAATGTCCTTAAAGGGAAAGGGCTATTATACTTTTCTCCTTCCTCTGGCTACAATGTGAATGTGATATCTGGAACCTGAATGAGCCAGCTTGGGCTATGAAGTGGCAGCCATGTGCTAAGGGTGATAGAAAAAAACACAGGATCTTGGTTTCCTGGCACCAAAAAAAAAATTATAAATAAAAATAATTTAATAATAATAATAATTTAATTTCCTTTTTAAATTTTAAATAATTAAATTGTAGAGAATCTGCCTGTTTATCAGCCCTCAAGAGAGTGCCTCCAGATTTTTTCACGGGAGAGAGAAGATAACCTGCTATTTTGTGAAGTCACTGTGATTTGAGATTTTTTGTTGTTGTTGTTACTTATAGCTAATTCGACTCTCAAATATGGAAAGAAATATACCATATTGTGCTCTAAGCTTAGTTTTTGTTAATTGTGGCATCTCCATTTAATGAAGTAATTCAAATCATAATGATGTTCCTCATAGTAAAAATAGTAATAATAATAATGATAATAATAATCATACAGCTCACTCTCCTCTCTCTTTCAGATAAGAGGAGAAAAACTATGGGATTGGCTGCTGTCCTTCCTTTCATATTTAATATTGCCTGTGGTTTCCTGCCTACTTAATACCTCATTTTATTGTGCTTTACTTCATTGCACTTCTCAGATACTGCATTTTTTACAGATTGGAGATTTATGGTAACCCTGCATTGAGCAAGTCTTTCACTGCCGTTTTTCCAACAGCAATTGCTCACTTTGTGTCTCTGTGCCACATGTTGGTAATCCTAGCAATATTTCATATTTATTATTATTATTATTATTATTATTATTATTATTATATCTGTTACAGTGATCCGTGATCAGTGATCTTTGCTGTTACTATTGTAGTTGTTTGGGGGGGGGGCACAAACTGCACCCATATAAGAAGGGTAATTTGGGGCTCCCGGGTGGCTCAGTTGGTTAAGCATCCGACTCTTAGCTTCCGCTCAGGTCATGATCTCAGGAATGTGGGATAAAGCCCCATGTGGAGCTCTGTGCTCAGCATGGAGTCTCCTTGGGGATTCTCTGCCTCTGCCCCTCCCCCCCACTCACACGTGTGCTCGCTCGCTCTCAAATAAATAAATAAATCTTAAAAAAAAAAAAAAGAAGCTAACTTAACTGGTAAATGTTGTGTGTGTTCTTACTGTTCCACCGACCAGCCTTTCCCCCATCTCGCTCCCTCTCCTCAGGCCTCCCTGTTTCCTAAGACACAACAATATTGAAATTAGCCCAATTAGTAACCCCACAATGGCCTCTAAATGTTCAAGTGAAAAGAAGAGTTGCACATCTCTCACTTTAAATCAAAAGCTAGAGATGATTAAGCTTGGTGAGGAAGGCATGTTAAAAGCTGAGATAAGCCAAAAGCTAGGCCTCTTGCACCAAACAGTTAGCCAAGTTGTGAATGCAAAGGAAAAGTGTTTGAAAGAAATTAAAGGTGTTACTCCAGAGAACACATGAATGATTAAAAAAAAAAAAAAAAAGCGAAACAGCCTTATTGCTGATATGGAGAAAGTTTTAGTGAGCTCGACAGGAAAATCAAACCAGCCACAACATTCCCTTAAGTCAAAGGCTCATCCAGAGCAAGGCCCTAAGTCTCTGCAGTTCTATGAAGGCTGAAAGAGATGAGGAAGCTGCAGAAGAGAAGTCTGAAACTAGCCGAGTTTGGGTCATGAGGTTTAAGGAAAGAAGCCGTCTCCATAACAGAATAGCATAAGGTGAAGCAGCAAGTGCTGGTGTAGAAACTGCAGCAAATTATCCAGAAGATCCAGCCAAGATCATCCATGACAGGGGCTGCACTAAGCAACAGATTTTTAGTGAAGATCGAACAGCCTTCCACTGGAAGAAGATGCCAGCTTGGACTTCCGTAGCTAGAGAGGAGAAGTCAATGCTTGGCTTCAGAGCTTCAAAGGACAGGTTGACATGCTTATTAGGGGCTAATGTGACTGGTGACCCTCACTTGAAGCCAGTGCTCACTGAGCATTCCAAAAATTCCAGGCCCCTAAAGAATTATGTTAGATCCACTCTGTCCGTGCTCTATAAATGGGACAACAAGGCCTGGAAGACAGCACATCTGTCTACAACATGGTTTACTGGATACCTTAAGCCTACTGTTGAGATCTACTGCTCAGGAAAAAAGAGATTGCTTTCAAAATATGACTGCTCATTGACAAAGCACCTGGTCACCCAAGAGCTCTCACGGAGATGCACAAGACTAATGTTTTCTTAGCTACTAACACAACATCCATTCTGCAGCATGCGAATCAAGGAGTAATTTTGACTTCAAAATCTTATCATTTATGAAATGCATTTTGTAAGACTATGGCTGACATAGGCGGCGAATCCTCTGATGAATGTGGGCAAAGTCAATTGAAACCCTCCTAGAAAGGATTCACCAGTCTAGAAACCATTGAGAACATTTACGACTCATGAGAAGAGGTCAGAATGTCAACAGTATCGGGAGTTTGGAGGAAGCTGATTTCAACCCTCATGGATGACTGTAGGGGTTCAAGACTTCGGTGGAGGAATTCACTGCAGGTGTGGTGGAAACAGCACAAGAACTAGAATTAGAAGTGGAGCCTGAAGATGGGACTGAACTGCTGTGATCTCATGACATAACTTGGACAGATAAGGAATTGTTCCTTATCGACGAGCAAAGAAAGTGGTTTCTTGTGATGAGATCTACTCCTGGTCTAGATGTCGTGAGGACCATTGAAATGACAACAGAGGATTCAGAATGTTACATAAACTTAGTTAATAAAGCAGCAGCAGGGTCTGAAAGAATTGACCCCAATTTTGAAAAGAAGTTCTACTGCGGGCAAAGTGCCATCAAACAGCATTGCATGCTGCAGAGAGATTATTTGTGAAAAGAAGAGTCCATTGATGTGGCAAACTTCAGTGTCTTATTTTAAGAAATTGCCACAGTCACCCCAGCCGTCAGCAGCCACCACGTCAGTCAGCAGCCATCAACCTCCAGGCAAGACCCTCTGTCAGCAGAAAGATGAAGATTCACTGAAAGCTGAGATGACGGTTAGCATTTTTTAGCAATAAAGTACTTTTTAAAGATTATTTATTTATTTGAGAGAGAGAGAGAGCACGAGTTGGGGAAGGAGTAGAGGGAGAGGGAGAAGCAGACTCCCCACTGAGCAGGGAGCCCAACGTGGGGCTCGATCCCAGGACGTCGAGATCATGACCTGAGCCAAAGGGAGAAGCTTAACCGACTGAGCCAGCCAGGCGCCCCAGCAATAAACTATTTTTAAATTAAGGTCTATACATTGTTTTTCTAGACACAATGGTAGTGCACACTTAATAGACTGCAGCAGAGTGTCGACATACGCACTGGGCAACCAAAAGCTTCATTTGACTTGCCTTATTGCAATAGTCCCTGTATAGCCCTGGTCTGGGACCAAGCCTGCAATACCTCTGAGCTACGCCTGCACCGATGACACGTGATAGTAGAGGGTCCACGCACAAGGGCTGGCTTAGCTGTGATGGCAGGCATTTTTCATGATCTTTAATGAGACGCTGTATTTTGTAAGGAAATAGAACTTGAATCCAGGAGTGCTGGGCTTCAAAATCTTCCTATCACATCAGACAGGTTGGGTGTTTATCATCCACTATGAGTGACAGGCAAAAGACAACGTGGCCTGAGCAAATTCATGATTTTTTTTTCCTTGCGAATCGAACAAACTAAGCTAAGTATCAGGATTTCGACGATACCACTGCAGAACTTTCTGTGGTTGAATCAACAGACAGTTCCTACCAAGTACAGCTTCCCTGCGTTATCAAAACGGGAACTCCACGAAGCTGTCTGTGGTCGCTCGCAGCAGCGGCGCTGGTGGACGGAGATGACAGTGGTGACCGAGAACTTGCAACTCGCTTCTTCTTCTCTTCAGTCCCCAAAGCTTTTTCTAAAAAAAAAAGGGGGGAGCCAACTTCTAAGGGAGCTCAGTAAAGCCATCCCGAGGTCACCCACCCCAAAGGCCTGTCTGTGACCCGCCAGGAGATTTGCCAAAGTACATTTGTGGAGAAGTATTCTGTGACTCTCCACAGATTCTCCCTCCACAAAATCTTAGGTTTGGCTGCTGGCTTCTCAAATTTTTCTTGGATGAGCTTAAGCCAAAGGGACTGCTCTTGACCAACAACTTGCAGCAACATAATCACTGGTTACTGAAATCCTGAAAAGTCCATACAGCCCCTAAATTATAGTCTGCTTTGAAAATGAATAGCTGTATTAGATAAATACACAAAGGCTAAGGGTAGTGTGCTTCTAGATTTTTGTCTCCAACTCTAAGATTGTGATATAGTCAAAAGTAGGAAGCGATAGGTAGGAAAGAACAGATTGTGATAAAATCTTCCCACTCAACGTTTTCTGAGAAGAGTGTTTTTCTCCCCCCCTTTAAAAAAAGATTTGATTTATTTGAGAGAGAGACAGAGAGAGAGAGAGATCTCAAGCAGGGGGGAGGGATAGAGAGAGAAGCTGAGCAGGGAGACTGATGCAGGGCTCAATCCCAGGACCCTGGGATCATGACCTGAGCTGAAGGCAGACGCTTAACCAACTGAGCCACCCATGCACCCTCTTTTCCCTTTCTTCAGGGGCCACCCTGTTAACTCCCTTTCCATATTAACAGTATGTCTCAACTGTTTGCTCTATTTTGTAAGTCAGTTTTTTTCTATCCGAAATAGCAAGCATGGAAACTTTTTAAAAAGAATGACTGTATCAGGACTAAGATTTGAGAAAGAGTAAAAATAGATCAGTTTAGGCTTCACTAGAGAGTATGTTTTAAAATACATATATAGTATGTATTACGTTAACAGAACAGCAAAAATCTAAGAGTTTCTATATTTGGAAATATTTTTGATAAAAATTTTGGCATTTATTAGGAAGAATCACATTTTTAAAAAGGAAAGCTTTTGTCTTTGCAAATTCTGTTTGAAAACGAACATAGACTTGGGAATATACCCTGGTAGTGGGCATATGATAAAGTGTAACCAGAGAACAATGGTTTGTAAGAAAATCAAGATATGAGCCTTGTGTCACTGAGATGGGCTGGTGCAAGTTTAGAAGAAGAATGGAAGGAAATACATTAAGCTTGCAGAGCAACCATGCTTTCTGCATGGATGTGAGCACTTGAAAGCAAGAACAGCTTATGGGAGATAAGCCCAGCTCTGTATTCCCAGCAAAAGGGAACTGGAGTTAAGAACATTTTGTAAGAATCAGTGTTAAACTAGGTAGGGGTTTATTTGGCTATCAAGAGTGCATTTTTCGCTTGTACTGGGAGGCCAGACTTAGGGCTCAGATCGAAAGGAATGTGCTTCCCTAGTACCCAAGGGAACTGAGAAAAAGAAATTCAGCAGCTGCTTCAAATCTTCTTAGTAGCAGTCAGGGTATATATCTAAACTAACCAAATAAATAAATGGCTCTGGTCTTGGACTGGCAGTGGAAATAAGGGAACTAGAATGGAAACTGGAAACAATTTAAAAGGCAGCTCTCTACGGGACCATGAGTTAAATGGCTTGAAACAACACACATGCTTTTTTGCTTCCTTTGTACATAATTTGTACCTAACGATTTGCCTGGACTAGACAACTAGTTTATACACCCTAAATGGGTAACAGTGAAATGGATCTGGAGATCACAGGACATGATCTCAATGACCTCCCGGGAGCAGAGTGTGAGCTCCTCACCCGACTGTCTGGGTCCTCAGTAAAGGTTTAGTAAATGTATGAATGAACCTTACTCCACTCTGGAACCTACTCTTTGAGCTGTCCCTGCACATTTCCTCCCTATTCCTCCCTCAGCTTGGTAGCCACCATATATTGTTGACAGCCAAACATGGCTATCGGTTCTTTCTATTGTAAGTGTATACCCTTTGCCACACTTCTCCCTTCAGGAGACATTCTATTTCACCCTCCTTAAAGCTGGACTTGACCATGTGACTTGCTTTGGCCAATGGGACATTAGCAAACAGAATGTAAGCAAAGGCTTGAAAAGCACTTATGCATAAAGGCTTGTCCTCTCTCAGGGACTCTGCCCACTCCCACTCAGAAAAAGTCCAGGCTAGTCTTCTAGAGGGTGAAAGAGTCCATGGAGGGAGGACCCAGACGTCCCAGCCCATCCAGCCTCTTCATAAGACAGAGAGTGAGCCGAGTCCAGCTAACCCTGCATCGGCAAAACAGACCCAAATTGCTTACCCACATAATTGTGAGCAAATAATGAAACTCTGAAGTAAGGCATTACATTCGGGGGATGATCTGTTACATAGCGAAAGCTAACACCAGTACCAGAGTATATACCAATTACTATCTTTCAAATACAAAAATGTTACAAGGCTTTAGCAAACATGATATGGGGATTCCTTTTTTTTTCTTTTTTGAAGACTAAAATAAATGTAATATTTCTTTCTTTCTATACTAATTTATTTTACATTTTAAAGAATAATACAATTTAAAGCAAGAGTTAAACTACAACACCGAGCTACAATTAAGTGATTCCCTGAATTAAGTAATTTGAATATCCTCAATAATCAAATCTCTTGTTTCTTAGTTATACATCTAATACCCTCTTTTATGTATTTGTGCAAATTCACCTTACTTATTTTACATTCCAAATCTGAAAAGTTAAACACCTGTAGTCTTTCAAATCTGATTCTGTTATTTCTGCAACTCTCATTCATGATAGCCTGTTTTCCTCACGTGTTTTGTATTTCCTGACTGTGAGTTAATCGTTGTAAATTTATCTCTTGTAATTCTTTGAAGTCTGTATTTTCAGTTGGATATCTGCAGAATGGATTTACAATTGTTTCTTCCAGGTACCCAGGGACACATAGGTAGCATGAATTTGTGCCTTCAAACTGTAGGAGGACCTGCTTGTAAGAAACTCAGGGAAATTTCCTATCCACCTGACTCCAGCCGGAGCTGAGGCCAAAAGAGGTAAGTTAGTACTATCTTACTTGAGGGGTAGGGTTGCCAGTTTAGCAAATAAAAATATAGGACAGCAGTTAAATTTGAATTTCAGAAAACAAGAAATAATTTTTTAGTATAAGAACAATTGACCCTTGAACAACATGGGTTTGCACTGTGCAGGTCCGCTTAGACAGGGATTGTTTTTAGTAAATACAGGACAGGACAGTAAATGTATTTTGTCTTCCTTATGACTTTCTTAGTAACATTTTCTTTTCTCTAGCTTACTTTAAGAATACAGTGTATCATACATGTAACGTGGAAAATATGTGTTAGCCGACTGTCTATGTTATGTTTATGTTATCAGTAAGGCTTCCGGTCAACAGTAGGCTAATAGAAATTAGGTTTTGGTAAATTTTGGACCACATGTGGGGTCGGCATCCCTAACACCTGCAAGCGTTCAAGGGTCAACTGTAGATCCTTTTTCTAGAGATGGGTCATTTTGTAGTTCATCCACTATGGGGTCTCCTTTGAGAGTTTTCACCTTACACGGGGTCTCTGACCCTACACCGTAGCTGTTGTACTCCCCCAGTCTACAGAAATCAGCAAATGCTTTCTAGACAGATTTAGTATGCGCCTGCTTCCTTGCTCACTTTCCTTCCTTCCTTCCTTCCTTCCTTCCTTCCTTCCTTCCTTCCTTCCTTCCTTCCTTTTTCTTCCTTCCTTCTTTCCTCCTGAGGATTTCCCTTACTTTCCAATTGAGCTTTGCTCTGAATAGCAATAGGGGAAAAGTTACTTGAGACATTAAATACTTGCATTTCAGTGTTGCCTGAGCTTTACGTGTTGAGTAGTGCCTAAGGACTTTGTTTAAAGTCCACAATTAGCACAAAGTGAGACTGTATGTCTTCTTTATCTTGCCAGTTTGCAACAGCTCATACCTAGGAAAAGAAGGCATTTTTGAAAGTATATCCAAATTCCATCCAAAGTTTTTGGAAATGAAGAAAAATACACAATTTAAATCGTCTCCAAGCTCCTTGTTTTAATGTGTATGTTTCTATGTTTAAAGAATCTTCTTGGCCAGGAAGTTAAGTTTAAAAGCATTTCAATTTTTCAGTTAAGAAAATATGCGTATGTCGGGGCGCCTGGGTGGCTCAGTCGTTAAGTGACTGCCTTCGGCTCAGGGCGTGATCCCAGCGTTCTGGGATCGAGTCCCACATCGGGCTCCTCCGCTGGGAGCCTGCTTCTTCCTCTCCCACTCCCCCTGCTTGTGTTCGCTCTCTCACTGGCTGTCTCTCTCTCTCTGTCAAATAAATAAATAAATAAATAATCTTAAAAAAGAAAAGAAAATATGCATATGAGAAAATGCAGGTGGTTTTGTGAATGAGAAGCTTAGGGGAAGAAACCAAGAACTAAAATGCATATCATGATGAGTACAATAAAAATTGGAATATAAAAGTGACTGTCTTTCAGAACTTTGAAAGTATGGGTTTTATGCCTTCTAACCCATTTTTTTGTTTTGTTTTGTTTTGTTTTGTTTATATCAGAAAGCTTCCAAGAGTTCTTTGTCGCTTTTGTAAAATGTCAGGAGGATGTGGCTAAATGTCAGTCTTATTAAAATTTATTCCGCTTGGCGCATGATGGCCCCATCAATCTCAGCTTGGAGAGATTTTCTCTATTGTATCTTTAGTTACTAACTCTATTCCCTCTCTCTTTTCTCTTCCGAGAATTGCATTAGACCTCTTGGATTGATCTTATGTGTCTCTTAACTTGTCGGTCATATTTTCCATCTTTCACTTTTTTATCTGTCTGGAAGCTTATCTTGACTTGTCTTCTTAATCCATAAATGGGGTCTAGATAAAAAGAAATTCACTTCAGATATATCTAAATTCTCACTTATAGTTCACATTTCTCTTTCACAGTTAAGATACATTAACTGAAATAGAGCCTTAACCATTAATATACACTTTGTGATAATTTTCCTAAATTTTATTAAAAGTTTACCTATCAGGAAACAACGATCTGAAGAGGCTGGCTGATTATGAATATTCATGTCATCAATAACACATAAAAAACAAAAGTAACCAGTGGCAGTGTAGGATTAAAATATATGGACTCTGAATTGAGTCTAAATGAGTCCACAATGGTTAAATAATCTTACCAGCCTACTCCAAAATGAAAATATCCATTTCTAACAAATATATTTTACTCTTCTATATATAGCAGGAGCAGTTATTGAATTTTTAAAAAGATTGTGTTTATTTATTTGAGAGAGAGAGCGTGCACAAAAGAGCAGGGCGAGAGGCAGAGGGAGAGGGAGAAGCAGACTCCCCACTGATGTGGGGCTCCTTTTGGGGCTTGCAGGGGTGAGGGACTTGATGGGGGGGTGGCGCTTCACACGGGGCTCTGCCCGGGGCTCGATTCCAGGACCCTGAAATCATAACCTGAGCCGAAGGCAGAGGCTTAACTGACTGAGCCACCCAGGCGCCCCACAGTTCTTGAATTTTTAAATGTATCTACAGGTATGCGCTATTCTCATCAGCCTAGCTCCAAGCGAAAATATCAACCTCTAACAAGTACCTGCCTTAAAAATAAAGGGTAACTATGAAATACATAGACAAACTTTGAAAACTGAAAGATTCTTAGTGTAGCCCCTTCATTTTAATAATGAGGAAGCTGACCCACACACATTAAATGATTTGTCTAAGATAACACAGCTAGAAACAGGGTATCTTTATCCATATCTCATTAGAAACCATTCGTTGTCTTAATCATCAGCATGACTGATGATTGACAGTGAGATGTAGCCTTGGACACAAGCCTAACGTTGAAGAGAAGAGCACAGATTCGCCTCCGAGTGAACCATACCACAATGACCACCTCAACACCATAGAGCCCAACTATTACAGACTCCAAGCCCTGGGCTCACAAAGGTATTAAATTAGGGAATGGGACATAACACAGTAAACTGTTACTGAAAAAGGACTTTGGGCAGTAATAGACACATGTGAATAAAATCAATCCACAATGTGGCCTTACAATCTCCATATTAAAACCATGCCTAGGGGCGCCTGGGGGCACAGCGGTTAAGCGTCTGCCTTCGGCTCAGGGCGTGATCCCGGCGTTATGGGATCGAGCCCCACGTCAGGCTCTTCCGCTGGGAGCCTGCTTCTTCTTCTCCCACTCCCCCTGCTTGTGTTCCCTCTCTCGCTGGCTGTCTCTATCTCTGTTGAATAAATAAATAAAATCTTTAAAAAAAATTAAAAAAAATAAAATAAATAAAATAAAAAATAAAACCATGCCTAGTCCTTCTTATTTACTTATCTCTCAAAGCCTCCTTCCCTTCGCTGTCTTCTTTCCCCATCAAAATCCCCTCGATAATGTTTTTTTTTGTTTTGTTTTGTTTTTTTATTTGACAGAGATAGAGACAGCCAGCGAGAGGGGGAACACAAGCAGGGGGAGTGGGAGAGGAAGAAGCAGGCTCACAGCGGAGGAGCCTGATGTGGGGCTCGATCCCAGAACGCCAGGATCACGACCTGAGCCGAAGGCAGACGCTTAACCGCTGTGCCACCCAGGCGCCCCCCCCTCGATAATGTTTTAACCAGATTATACCTCCATAATTAATTTTTCACATGACAGGGGTAGGGGTGAAAGGTGTACAGCACATAGGCAAGGTAATTTCCCCTTCTTCCGGAATTCCACAGACTTAGTCTTAAGTATATAATTGAGCAATTTTCCCTACATATTTAATTTAAGGGTAAGTCGAGAATAAAGCATTCTTTTCCTTTAAGATAATAAGATTGCTGCCTCATGCACGTCACGACCCATAATTCGTAAAAAAAAAAAAAAAAAAAAACCACACACACACACAGAGAAAACAAAAACTTGAAGAAAAACAAAAAGCATTAAACTAACCAAACATTTATAAGACCAGAAGTACCTCTGCCTATGAATCTTGCTAAATAGAGGATTAAATAGCTTTAAAGGAATAATCTAGAAATGCCTCTAACTCCGAAATTTACCAGATAAAGGCTTATGTCCCTATAAAGCAAAAAGAAAATAGTAGAACCCTAACCTCTAATTCTGTTTTCTTTTTCTAAGGTATACTTTGTTCTAAATATGCAACCGTCTTGATACAGTATTCGCTTCGTGCTTTGATTGTGTATGGCCGTGGCAGCCAAAAGGACTGTTCATTCTCATCATGTTGTCAAAAGGTAATGAAAACTGAGGATTTCTCGGTGGTATTGATGACATGTGAGTACAGCCAATTTACAGTTATTCCAGGATCCTATTTTAGGCCCGTGTTGATAATAGAGTCCCCGCTGTGTTATTTCTTTAATAATGTCTTATATTTTTGAGTCAATTGACATTCAATTTGTTGGTGAAATTTGTATTACAGAAATTATCATCCCAAAGTATGAACACATACAAGCAGACTTCTAGCTTCTTGAGGTCATGGTCTCCCGAATTCTGAATCTTAGGGGTTTGCGCCTAGGGCTGCTTAGCCCCTGTCTGTAAGGTTGGAAAGTTCCAGCTCACACTGGAATAATTCAGATCCTCCATACATGACGGATAAAGAAAGCGATGGCAGCAGATCATCAACCCAACATTGGCTCAGGCTCTAACTGCTGGTAGGACCTGATCCTTGCACCCCAATATTTGCAGGACATTGATTCCTCATTTATGCTTCTGTGCCTGAGGCCTTGCCTTCCACTTTAATAGGTTGGAAACTTGATCGCCACTCTTCTCCTTATGCTTCACTGCCCTACCCCCCGTGAACTGGACTCTCCTCCATTTCTCCAGTTTCACCTAGCCCCGTGAGTGAATTCCCCTTCTGAGTGCCACTGTTCTGTGACCAAGTACCCAATAACTACTCCTAGACCTCTTTCCTTCTGGAACGTTTCCAACTGCCTGGCATTCGGATGTTTGCCAGCCCCCTGCCTCGCTGAGAGCAGTGTGGCAGATTCAAACCCAGATTTCGTCACCTCTAAATCAAGGCTATGCTTGTCTGCACCAGATCCTTCTAGATCTATCCTTATATTTTTACCATGTTCCCCAAATGAGAGATTTGGTGAAGGAGGCTCTGCAAAGAAACCCACTTAAGAACCCAGGCTTCCTAAACAGTTACCTTGCAGAGGCAAAAGCCAACTCTCTTCATCTAGTTGATGTCGGTGTTACCAAAAGTCTCAGTGTTTCCGAAGGGGGATATTCTAGCAGGCCTGGGGCATGGATGCAAAGATGGCCCACCGTAAGCTGACCTTCACATTTGGCAACAAAGTCAAATTTAAAGCTTTCTGGATCTGTAAATGAGTCTATAAAAATAATTAGGGTCACCCCGGTGGCTCAGTTGGTTAAGCATCTGACTTTTTTTTTTAAGCTTCTGACTCTTTTTTTTTTTTTTAAGAATTTATTTATTTATTTGACAGAGATACAGCCAGCGAGAGAGGGAACACAAGCAGGGGGAGTGGGAGAGGAAGAAGCAGGCTCATAGCGGAGGAGCCTGATGTGGGACTCGATCCCATAACGCCGGGATCACACTCTGAGCCTAAGGCAGACGCTTAACCGCTGTGCTACCCAGGCGCCCCTAAGCTTCTGACTCTTGATTTTGGGTCAGGTCATGATCTCAAGTCTGCGTTGGGCTCTGTGCCCAGTGGGGAGTCTGCTTGAGGATTCTCTTTCTCTCTTGCCCTCTGCCCCTCCCCCCATGCCCTCTCTCTCTCAAATAAATAAGTAAATCTTTAAAATAAATACTTAAGGGAAGCTTTGGAATAATAGCCATTAGATTTGGGGACTCAACGGGCATCCAACATCTGGAATCAATGTCTAAGGCAAAAGGACAATAATGCCCCTACTGTATTTTGACCTGAAAGCAGAACTTACTTTGCAGAGCTATAGCTTAGTGTTTTCAGCACAACGTGGGTCTCGTCTCTTAATCTTTATTTAAGATGCCCTGATGATACCTCCCTGTTCAAAGCTACGTGGCACTGACAACAGAGTCCGAATGGATGAAACTCCAAACTTGCCTTGGATCATGCCACTGTTTTAGGTAAAAGCAGAGGGTAGGTCAGCCTAAACCATGCAAATAATTGTCCGTGACAGCCAATGGAATATGCCTCTCAGATCTCCTACTGCAGGAAGCATAATCAGCCTCCAGCCCTAGCTGCTGGCCACACTTCTCATGGTCTGCTCCTGGCCAGTGACTGAACGTGGCAGGGATACTAAGGAGACCATTCCTGGGAGACAGGTGTGCCAATGATGAGAGAGTTTGGCTCAAGGGTTCCCTTCTAAACTTGCTGAAACTTTCTGAGAACCATAAGCAGGCTGTGGCTTTCCTCCTTCCCTCCCTCCCCACACTTCTCCTTCCCTATCTTCATGGGTCTCAGACCTGCATCACGGTCTAATAGTTCTCCCTGTCGCCTTCTGCTCCCTCCCTACTATCCCTCGCAGATGTTTTCCCCAGTAAGTGTCTTACATATCCAATTCCTTCTTGGCATCTGCTTCCCAGAGAACCCAGACTAAATCATCATTTGACTATTTTGTTTTGTATGGACAATTTAAAACCACACATCATTTCTGAATTCAGGGCCAAATAACATTCATTAAAAGGACGAAGAACTAATAATGAAAAAATTTGTATGGCAATTATATCAATCAGTTGACTCTGTTGACTGAAACACAGACAAGAATATTCCAGGTCCGGATAATTTTAATAGCTTCAGCAAGGCCCTATAGATTAGGAGAGCCATTGGAAGAGCCAAAAGGAAAGAGGTGGGGCCAGTTCTCCTCGTTCTCGGTGCACTGGAATGAACTCATGGAGAAAGGTGTGCAACCTAGAAACCACAGCACTGCCCTGGAGCTTGGCGGGGGATACATAGGGCTCTGAGAGCTGTGTTATCCTCTCATCATCCATCCACTCAGCCACACAATAAAGTCTGCTGGGCACTGGCTGTACAACGAGCAGTGTGGTGGGCCCTGAAGATAACAGAGCTCAGACAAGAGCCTTGCCCTCAAGGCTGATAGAAGCAGACCTTTCCCAGCCATCACTTTGCATTTTCCCTTTTGCTAGGAACACAGGTGTCTGTCAAAGGGCATGCCTCTAGAATTCCTAAGTTTCCAGACCCTGTCCAGAAATTTACGTGACCCTTATCTATTATTAAAGTTTTTTGTAAAAGATAAGTACATGGGATTTGGTTATAGTTTCCTTTATATTTCTTATTTGTTTGAGATTTTTCCTATTAAAATTCAGCAAAAGTGAAAAATGGTTTCGCAGACTTAAAATATTTTTCCTTTTTTATGTGGAAAGATTTCAAACTTAAAGTTGAAAGAATATGACCGGTACCAAGAACATCCATGTTGTTCCCTCGTTGTTAGCATTTTACCACCTTTGCTTTATCATTTGATCTTTGTCTTCCTAATATTTTTTCCTCAATTTTGAGGGTAAGTGACATACACTAAGACTTTTTATCTCTACATAGATCAATGTTTATTTCCTAAGAACCATACAGTTATTAACTTCAATAAACTTAACACCATATAAGGCCTGTGTCTAATCTAATCTGCCATTGGCCCTGGTGTCCCAGTGTCGTCGGTTAGCCCAATAACGTCCTCTGTAGAACTTTTCCTCCAGTACGGGAGTCAGGCTAAGGTCATGTTGCATTGAGTTGTCATGCCTCTTTAGTTTCCTTTAATCAAGGACATTTCTACTGCTTTCCTTGACAGTTTTGAAAAATATAGCTCCCCCACCTTTCTTTTTCTTTTTTTTTGTTAAATAGAATGTTCTTCGCTTTGGGTTTGGCTAGTGTTTCTTCATGATAAGATGCAAGTATGCATTCTTGGCCACAATACTACACAGATCGCGTACCCTTCTCGGAGCAGCACCTCTGGCTGTACCTGATACCCACCTGGTCTTCACTGGTAACGTTGATTTGGGTCACCCCAGTCGAGGTTCCGATTTCTCCATTGTCTAATTGCTCTTTTCTTCCCTTTTTGCAACTAATAAGAGGTTTGGGTGGGGAGACACTTTAAGACGAAGCTCCTCATCAAAATGCCTAGACTGAGCATCTATGGGTGGTTCTTGCCCAGTGCAGGCTTTCCTATGAGTGGCCACCTCCAACACACCTTCACGTTGGCCAGTGAGCCCTGAACAAGGGTCTTCCTTATCCCCAGTTATTTATTTCTCTGTTTATTATTACTTATTACCAACTATGATCAGTATGGACTCGCAGATTACTATTTTTCCAATGATTTAGAATATTAATTATTTTGGTGCTCAAATTGTTCTGGATTTGGCCTATGGGTGCCCCATCAGGCTGGCTCCTGTGTCTTTGTGACATGCCATGGTTTTTGGGGTTTTTTTAATGACTGTATTTTTAATAATAAATTCTATTACTGAAAAAAAAAGAAAAAGTACAAGCAGATTTTTTAAAAATGCAAATTTTATCTGAAAGAATTTCAGGCTTCTTTGTTGTTGCTTGAATGGTATTGTTTATAGTCCTTTTGGTTATAAAGGTTTTTTTTCTTCAATAAATAAAAATTTCTTGAGCATACATAGTGCATCCCATGTGCAAAATTCTATTAAGGCACAAAGGAAAGGTAAGAGAATTATAAACTATGGTCTTCCTTACATTAAGGAATTGATAATGTAGTTTTAGACAGAAGATCTCTGAGGGCTCTTTGAATGTTGAATGACAAATGAAAGCAAAACACATAAAGATAGTCAGAAGTTAAGTAAAACCACCTCCTTCTTTTTTTAAAATTTAAAATCAATTAATTAACATAGTGTATTATTAGTTTCAGAGGTAGAGTTTAGTGATTCATCAGTTGCATGTAACACTCAATACTCATTAATTACATGAAGTACCCTCCTTAATGTCCATCACTCAGTTACCCCATCCCCCCACCTCTCTCCTCCAGCAACCCTCAGTTTGTTTCCTATAGTCAAGAATCTCTTACGGCTTGTCTCCCTCTCTAATTTCATCTTATTTTATTTTTCCTCCCCTTCCCCTATGTTTTATTTTGTTGTGTTCCTTAAATTCCACATATGAGTGAGATCATATGATTTTTGTCTTTCTCTGACTGAGTTATTTCACTTAGCATAACACTTTCTAGTTGCATCCATGTCGTTGCGAATGGCAAGGTTTCATTTTTTTGATGGCGGAGTAATATTCCATTGTATATATACACATCTTCTTTATCCATACATCTGTTGGTGGACATCTGGCTCTTTCCATAGCTTGGCTATTGTGGACTTGCTGCTATAAACATTGGGGCACATACGCCCCTTCAAATCACTATATTCGTATCCTTTGGGTAAGTACCTAATAGAGCAATTGCTGGGTCATAGGGTAGCTCTATTTTCAACTTCTTGAGGAACCTCCATACTGTTTCCCAGAGGGGCCGCACCAGTTTGCATTCCCACCAACAGTATAGAAGGTTCCCCTTTCTCTGCATCCTCGCCAACCTCTGTTGTTTCCTGACTTGTTTATTTTAGCCATTGTGACTGGTGTGAGGTGGTATCTCATTGTAAAAAACTCCTACTTTTAATGAGTTGCAAGGGAAACCAAATCAATTCGACCTGGTGCCAGCCCTGCCTTCCTGAGTTCTCCCAGGCACTGTGGACAGCCTGAAACCCACACTTTCCAGT
Source organism: Ursus arctos (assembly GCF_023065955.2). Taxonomy (NCBI): domain Eukaryota; kingdom Metazoa; phylum Chordata; class Mammalia; order Carnivora; family Ursidae; genus Ursus; species Ursus arctos. The sequence goes on from NW_026622986.1 coordinate 9,853,951, forward strand.
CTTGGCTGCGCACAGGGAAGCATCTGCGAGGCCCTGGGGGCAGGAGATAAGCAGGGGCTGTTCTTCCCCAAAGCCAGCGGGAACATCTGCAGATGCAGAAAGCTGACATGGGTGTTTGCCTGTGGTTTTCAGTTGTACTCTGGGAATCGCCCCCTGTGTGGCTGAGGGACTGGAGAAAAGGAGCTTGTCTTGATCTGTGCTCCGTGCCTCCTATCGTCCCCGTCTTATCTCCAGAGGTTGTTTAAGTCCCTCGTTCCCAGTAATAAACTTCATACTCAAGCTATTTAGGTGGCTCCTGTTCGCCTAATAGAATGTGACTTATCAGTTTCTTCTTTATTTGTCATACACTTGTACATTTGCCGTGAGCCGGGCACTCTGTTTCACAAATATCAACTCGTCTGATCCTCATAATAACCCAATGAAGTAGGCACTATCATTTTTCCCTGATAGGCACGGAGGTAACTTGCGGAACTCACAGAGCCAGTAAGTAGTGGAGGTGGGTGGTATCCCTTCTTATAAGGACACTAATCTTATAAGGACACTTATAAGGACACTATCAGATCCAAGCCCCAACCTTATGACCTCATTTCATCTTTTTTCCTTCTAGTTTTATTGAGATATAAGAGACATACAGCATTATAGAAGTTTAAGGTGTACAGCATGATGATTCAACTTACATACACTGTGAAATGATCACCACAATAAATTTAGTTAGCATTCATTATCTCGTATAGATGGAAGAAGAAAGAAAGAAAGAAATGGAAGGGAGAGAAGAAAGAAAGAAAGAAAGAAAGAAAGAAAGAAAGAAAGAAAGAAAGAAGAAAGAAAGAAAGGAAGGAAGGAAGGAAGGAAGGAAGGAAGGAAGGAAGAAAGAAAGAAAGAAAGAAAGAAAGAAAGAAAGAAAGAAAGAAAGAAAGAAAGAAAGAAATGTATTTTTCACGTTTTTAACTTGTGGTGAGAATTCTTAGGATAACAGCTTTCCTGCATATCACACAGCAGTGTTAGCTTCAGTCATCATGTTGTACATCACATCCCTAGTATTTATCTTATAACTAGAAGTTTGTGCCTTTTGACCACCTTCTCTAACTCCTCCACCCTCCACCCCCTCATGGAATCTTAATTACTTCCATAAAGTCCCCATTTCGAAATAAAGTCACATGGGGGGTTAGGGCTTCCACAAAAGAATTTTAGGGGATTCAAACATTCAGTCCACAACAGAGACCAAATTAACACCAACAAATAATCTCACCTATTATCATTATTTTGTGTGGCACCAAGAATGCAGTGTCTTTTGCCCGGGCTTTGAAGGAGATCCCTGCTTCAAATATTTTTTTTAAATTAGAAATATATATATATAGAATGATATTAAATATAAAAATATAAAATTATATTAAAATTAATATATAAAGTATATTAAAATTAGAATATTATATGTAATATCTCTATCATGGGAACTTGCCCAAGTTACTTACTGTGGCTGAGCCTCAGTTTCCCCATCTGCAAATGGGATAATCATACCTATTTCATAGGGTTGTTGTATTAAGCAAAATAACAATACAAAATTCATCATCTGGTACCAGCCACACAGTAGCTGCTCAGTCTACCGTAGCTCCCTGCTTTGAGTTCTCTTCAAATGATGGGCACAATTCAGGGGGTCTAGCCTAGCTACTTGGCTCCAACAGCACTCTCGTTCCTGATTATTTGTCGACCCCTATCAGTCGCATTGTAGGAGCTACTCTACTTCGGCTCCCTCTGCCCCATGCCACCTCTTTGAGTGGACCTTCCTCTAGAGACCAGCAAGGTGGGGACCGAGGTGGGGACGTGCCCCTGCAGCGGCAGAGAGTTGATTTTTCTGGGGCGGGGGTAGCAGAGGGGCAGGGTGAGGGCATGTGTTCCGTGGTGTGGACCACAGCAAGAGCGGTGCCACGCAGAGCCCACAGCATCGCAGGTGCTCCTGGGACGTCTGGATTGGTGACTACAGCGGAGGAGGACCTTCCCTTGCGGGGCTAGTGCTGCGGCGTTGGCCTCACTACAAGCCTGGTCCGAAAGCTCCGCCAGAGTCTAAGCCTCCAAGCCTCGCGAGTCCCTTCTAACGCCCTTGTGCTGGAGTCGTTCGTGTCTGAAGCTGAGCCTGGCGCGAAGACTCAGAGGTACGGCCGCACGGTGCGTTCGGACTAGGTTCCACGGGCTCGGGACTGCTTCCTCCCAGTGCCTACAGCAGTGCCGCGGAGCTGCTCAGGAAATTCTTTGTGGAACTGTCGACGAATTGGCCGCATAAAAACTACCCCAGACTCACGCATTGGTTATCGCACGGGTTCTGTGGTCAGGAACCTGGGAAGAGCTTGGTGAGGGAACTTGGGTTGAGGTCTCTCGTGAGGCTGCAGTCATCTCAAGACCCTCTGGGGGAGGATCCCCTGCCAAGCTCACTGATGGGCGGTTGACGGGGGCTTCAGGTCTTCACCATGTGGACCTCTCCACGGGCTTCCTGAGGGTACTCACAATATGGCAGCCTGCTTCTCTGTCCCCAGGGCTTCCCCACAAGGGAGCAGATGACTTTCCCCAGCGTGAGTGATGGGAGACGGACGGAGAGCCACACACAAGCGAGACAAAAGTCCTTTTATAACCTAGTCTCAGAAGTGACGTCTCAACGTCACACTCATTAAGACGGCTATTATCAAAAGCCAGTAAGTAGCAAGTATTGGTGAGAACGTGGAAAAAATGGAACCCTTGTGCACAGCTAGTAAGAATGTAAAATGGTGTATCTGTTACTGCAATGAAAAATAAAATATTTAAAAAGATGCCAAAAAAAAAAAAAAAGACTGTAAAATGGTGTAGCCGCTGTGTAACAGTCTGGCAGTCCATCAAAAAAGTAAGCATTGAATTACCGTGCGATCAAGCGATTCCCCTCCTAGATGTATGCCCAGAAGAATGGAAAGCAGGGGCTCGTACGCCCATGTTCATGCAGCATTATTCACAAGAGCCCCGATGTGGAAGCCGTCCAAGTGTCCACTGACAAGTAAATGTGGAAAGAAAATTCTGGCACAGGCTACAACATGGATGAACCTTGAGGACATTATGCGAAGGGGCATAAGCCAGTCACAAAAGGACAAATACAGTATGATTCCATTTATATGAGGTACCTGGAATAAAACTCCCGGAGAAAGAAAGAATGGTGGTCACTAGAGGCTGGGGGCGAGTGGGGAGTAGTTTAATGAGGATAGAGTTTCAGTCTGAGATGAAGAAAAAGTTCTGGCAGTGGACGGTGGTGTTGGGTGCACAACACTGTGAATGTCATTACACTGAGCTACACACTGGAAGATGCCACTCACACCACACATCTGGGAGCAGATCAGCTGGGTGATTCTGGGTTGGGGTCTCTCTCAAGGCTAAACCACACACTGAACCATGCACTGAAAAATGGCTAGTCAATATTTTATTATATATATTTAACCAGAATATTAAACAACTAATAAAAATAAAGAGGTGACATCATTTCTACCCAAATCTGTCAGCTAGAAGTCAGTGAGTAGATCCAGCCCACACTCAAGGAGAGAATTAAGTTCTACCTCTTGAGGTAAGGAGCAAAAAGAATTTGTGGATATATTTTTCAAACCACCATACCTTTCAAAGGCTTCCAATCCAAAATAGACATAATTCACGTAAAGAGAGAAAAATACATAAACCACTTGCACGAAGTACTTGTCACGAACTGCTTTAATGGATGGACTTTTATGAGGAGATTGATCTAGAAGTCGAGGGTAAGTCTTTATTCTTACGTTGTCAGTTACGCTCGGCATTCACCTGTTCACACATGTGGGACTTGAAATCTGAATTGATTTGCTACAAAGAATAAAATACTGATGAAGAGGGGGCGCCTGGGTGGTTCAGTAGGTTAAGTGTCCGACTCTTGATTTCAGCTCAGGTCGTGATCTCGGGGTTGTGAGACCGAGCCCCATGTCGGGCTCTGTGCTGGGTGTGGAGCCTGCATAAGATTCTCTCTCTCACTCTGTCCCTCCACTCAGCCCCACTCGTGCTCTCTCTCTCTCTTAAAAAAAATTTTTAAAAATCTTTAAGATACTGATAAAGAGATAAGATATTTCATCCAAACTCAGTGAGTTAAGATTCTTTTAGAAAGGAGATTCTACCTTTAATGATTTCAAATCAAAGTACCTAACGACTGTATTTGGAGTTGTAGCGGCACAATATACAAAGATTGAAGTCTGTATAAATCGTAACTCAGTTGTGATTCACTTTTGTTGAATTGCCGGGTGTATCTAGAGACCGTATTCTGAAGGGGCTCTTAAGGAATTCCCCTGTGACCTCCATGCATTTAACACTGTGGGCCTCTCAGTCACAGAATGGAACGGGGGTGGTCCTAGGCCTAGTCAGAGCGGGTTGGGGCCAATGATAAGCAGAAGCATCCGTCTGCTGGTTCACTAAAGCCCTCACAATGCCCTCCAGTTACTAAAGCCCTATGACCTGCGCACGATCATAAGCAAATAGAGAAAACCCACATGACAACATTTTCCACTTCTTTCCAAAGTAATGTGCTAACATACATGCTCTTAATAAGTTGTCTCTCTCTCTCTCTCTCTTTTTTTTTTTAAGATTTATTTATTTATGAGAGAGAGAGCGTACTAGGAGAGGCAGAGGGAGAGGGAGAGAGAAGCAGACTCTCGGCAGATCACACGCAGAGCCCAACACGGGGCTTGATCCCAGGACCCTGAGATCAGGACCGGAGCCGAAATCAAGAGTCAGCTGCTTAACTGACTGAGCCACCCAGGCACCCCAAGACATTTTCTTATGTAGCTTAATTTTTCCTGTGTATAACGAGTCTTATTTATTTTTTCTTTCTGATTTAGCCATCTATTTCTTCCTGTACAGGTATCTTCCACTTTGGGAAAGCTGGCTAGTACGTACTCTCGCTAACTGAAAGGAATCCAAAGAGGATTTTCACTTTTACCAGAAAAGGTGAAAAGCCAAATGAGCATGGAGCATCTGTGTTGCAGCAAGCCCTGAGAGAGGCGCTGCGGAGCCCCAGCACAGGTGTGCCCCTTGCAGGGGAACTCCACTCAGCCTCTCGGCATCAAGCAGCCAAAGCTTTGAACTGTCTGTGAGCATCTGTGCTTTATCTTTTTTTTTTTTAAAGATTTTTTATTTATTTATTAGACAGAGTTAGAGACAGCCAGCGAGAGAGGGAACACAAGCAGGGGGAGTGGGAGAGGAAGAAGCAGGCTCATAGCGGAGGAGCCTGATGCGGGGCTCGATCCCAGAACGCCGGGATCACGCCCTGAGCCGAAGGCAGACGCTTAACCGCTGTGCCACCCAGGCGCCCCTGTGCTTTATCTTGATTTATTTTGTGCATCCTTTAGCAAGATGTGTCCAAGATCACATCGGAAAAGCCTGAGAGAGGTGATTTTGGCGGTCTGTAACACGCCCAAAATTTCCATACACATTGATGGTAGTTGCTTCTTTGCTTTATGCTCTTTCTGCTTACGGAAGTTTTCCTAGGGACACTTCTTTACTTTTGGAGAGCCGTGGAAACCTCTAACTTCTTTTCCCTTCTGAGAAACCAAACTGTTTCCAATTTAAGCTAACACTGCACCGGCTTTTTTTGTAATATTGTATCTGCTTTCCTTCCTCTTCTTTTTTCTTTCCCCAGAGCATATTACAGAAGAGTTTCAGCTATTTCTCAATATTAAGCAGTTGCTTTCTGGGGAAAGGAATCAATCAGCAAGAAAATAAGCTTAAAAAAGAATATCAGCACCTTCCCTTTTGCTTTTTGTTATTTGACATGCCTGTGGTCACATCTCCTTCAGGAGACAACGGGACTTTATCAAAAGAGTCATACATTCAGTATAGCCAGTTTTTAACAAAACTGAGATTTCCGTGTATTGGGGGTTCCTACATTGCATGTTTCCCCCAGCTCATTGCTTTTTCAAAATTTGTTCCCTCTTCCTCACCTTATTCCTTCCCCTCCCCCTCCATCTCGCTTTCTGTATTGCAGGTAAAGGAGTTGCCCGTTCTATTTCCATCTTTGGTGCTTGCCAACAGTGCTATCCCCAAAGGTCACCTCCACTGCTCAGGAATTACCCAATATCCCTCCCTCCCCCTCCTTCCTATACAAGCAGAGGTGTCTGTGGGCTGGGAGGTTTTTTTCTTTTGTCTTTGTAGGGGAGCTGGGGACAGCTGGGAGGTGTTGTTTTATTTGAGGGAAGTGTGCTAATATGTGCTTTTCCACTCCCCTGCTCGTGGAGGAGGAGACAGGAGTTAGACTAATTGACAACTGAAAATTTTTTAAACGGCTGGCAACGAATCAGGGCTCACATGACCAGGGCTGTTCCCTGACATCCCATCTTGTTTAGTGCACGAGAGACGTTGTAATGGACAGCCGACATACCCCCTCAGACTCCAAGGTCACTTTCCTATTGCTAAACCTTCGAATCTTAAAGGTCATCATTCTCAACATGAAAGTAAACAGTTATCACCAATTGAATCATTTCTTTTATCTTTTTTTTAAAGATTTTATTTATTTATTCAACAGAGATAGAGACAGCCAGCGAGAGAGGGAACACAAGCAGGGGAGTGGGAGAGGAAGAAGCAGGCTCATAGCGGAGGAGCCTGATGTGGGGCTCAATCCCACAACGCCGGGATCACTCCCTGAGCCGAAGGCAGATGCTTAACTGCTGTGCCACCCAGGCGCCCCTGAATCATTTCTTTTAAAAGGTTGGCTCATTATTAACAGTCAGTCCACAATCAGAAGTCTCTCAAGGAATGGCACCATATTTAAGACAGAGCTTTCTGTAAAATTCTGAACATGTGCTCTACTGTTTTCAGTGTAGTGAAGCAGATATCGATGTTCAGGTCTGGGTTCCTCTAGGAAACCGACTCTGAGGTGCAGATGAGCGTGCAGGACATTTACCAAGGAATGGTTACCGAATCTCACCTGAGGGAGGGTGAGGAAGGGAAGGAATCCAGGATTGGGCCAATGCAAAACTGGGCTGCGGTGAATGAAGTCTCAACAGAAGCTCCCGTGGGCCCCGCAGAGAGCTCTGAACTTGGGATGGCCTCTCAGAGCTGCCCCATTTGTGTCAAAGTCTAGGTCAATTAGTCACTGGATGTGGGCCACCCTGGGAAGGGTGTAGAACCTTCTTTTCAGATGAGGCAACTTCCAAAAAGGCCAATAGCTGAGAGCTGTGTGCTGGCAGCCTCCCACAGCTGAGAGACATCACCTAAGGGGGTTTTGGGCGGTGCACTAGAGTGTTCACTACCATCAGGATGCCCTTTTGCAAGAAGAACACCCATTGTGAGTCTGAAAGGTTGTATTCACAAAAACCTATGGTAAGGTTGTCTCTGTGGTGTAGACAGAAGCCTCTGTTCCTCAGGGCTGGTCCATGGCTACCCGGCAAGCCCTGACCATAGCTGTCAGACAATGAAGAGTAGAGAAGCAAGTTTATGCTAAACCCTCCTCCCCCCTTCCCCACCAAGTCTCCTCCACTGTTCACACATTTCTGGAAGGCAACTTAGATGACCCCCTCCCCCACCACCGGCCCCACCCCAGGACAGGGGAAGAGTTGGTTTTCTAGCTGGGACCAAGGCAGACCTCACGCCTGCATTTACTCCTCCTCCAGTGTTATACCTGCCTTAATTAAAGCTTCAACCAAACAAATCCTTTGTTGTTCTCATACTTAAATTAAGTCCTGCTTCCTGTCCTTTTGTGATAACCTGAAAATGTGAACCAAGGTGAGGAAGGGGCAACTTTTCTGGAACTATAATTGTCTTTGCTTCTCTTTTTCCTCCCTCCTCTGTTCAGTGAATCCGGAGCTCGGCACTCTTTGAATGGGGTACAGCTCTCAAGCTTCCTCTCCACCCTCAGCAGGAACCCCTGCAGGAACTTTCTAACGCCATTTTGGAGGAAGGATATCAAACTTGGTACCACCTTCTGGCATTCTGAAATGATTTGTGTTAAACCCACAGAGGGAAATGGAGGAATAAGACAAAATCATTCGAAACCTAAGAGAAATCACTCTTTTATGTTAGGAAAAGAGAACATATTCCTATTTCCCTTCAAAGTTTTCTTTTGGAAATGAGCTTTGTAAAGAGGCACATTAGAACGTATCACAGGTTCTGTGACTTGTTTATATTTGCAGAAGAATTTTTGATTCCATATCTTATTTGAATATTTGGGTTTTGAATACAGAATAATAAAAAAAATCACCGACTATAGTCTGACTAGAATCAAATAGGGCTTTATGTGTATATAATGCAAAAACGGTTGGTACTAGTGTGTAAGGAAGAGATGAGTGTGAATTCAGACCCCTTTATAACTTGTTAGAGAGGAAATTTAGAGGAGCTGATACGCCTTTGATGAAATGAAGCCTAGCATGTTGAAATCAGAAAGTTTTCTTCTATTTAAAAAGAATTTTTAAGTAACGAGAGAGAAAAATCCTGAGGAGCAGGTTTTGCGTGATATGAAGAGTTCTGAAGAAACAGAAAATCAGTTCTCCAAAGGGATCTCTCAAAGATTAAGAAGGTAAAGAAGAAATAATCCTTTGGAGGCATCAGATTAATCTCTTTAGTCTCACTCATAATGTGCATGATTTCTGTCTTGCCTATGAGAGAAAATACTTCTTTTTAATTTTTTTGTTGTCTTAGGGTTCCCACTGACTTTCATGCTGATGACAGTGAGTGCTAAGAGCCATTCATTCCAGAAAGAATGCAAGATACAGCCACGGGCCAATCAAGTTCTATAACCCTCACTCCGTATTTTTCCTTGCCTGTAAAAGAGAAGCCATGAGAGATGAAGTAGGGGACCTGCAAGGAGTTCCATATGTTCTCCATCGTGCTACAGCTAACAAGCAGTCAAGCCACTATTTAATCCAGGCATGGGCTGTTCCGAAGTTCATGCTCCCTCCACCACCCCAGCCTGACTCCTGAGAGAAGTTTTCTGAGTAACCATCAAGAATCCGTGACCCAGAAAATGGAACTGAAAAATTCCAAGAAAATGCCAGGGGCGGAGTCTTACAATGCAAATAGATTTCAGATGAATACTGTAGGAAGAGAGAACTTAGAGACTTTTAGTTGAGGGCAGAATATCTGGTTCTTATAGAGTTTACTTGATTTGAGGTTCTAAATATAGTTCATGTGCAGTTTTCCCAGGAGAGCGTTCATAGACCATATCAGATTCTAAATGATGCCCGTGCCGTTTAAATAATTTACATGCTAAACTATCAGAGAAGTAGACAAGGACAAACAGAAAGTAGAAACAGATTATGCTAGCAGAAAAGAAAGAAGGCAAAGAGAAGGAAAAGAAAGTAAAGAAGGACGAAAAGGGAATGGCTAGAGCGAAGAAATTCTTACCACCTCTTCCTCCCTCTGTCCCCACTTTCCCTTGCCCGGTATGTTTGTCAGCTGCTGAAGAACGGGTGATGGCCTCGAGACTCACAGAACTCATATCAAGAGGTGCAAAGGGATTCGAGGTCCTTTTCCTCTGTCTTACAGACCTAGGGATAGGACTTCTACCCTCAGAGGGGCACCATTTTTAAGACAGGCCCTGAGTTGAGATATCAGCAGATATGGCCGAACTGAGCCACAACCAGAGTTGAGAAAGTTAATCAGAAGTCACAAAGGCATCAACAGTTAATAGCGTAGCAAGCTAAATATATATTATAGCATGTTATATATAAAATTATAGCATATTGTATAAAATAGAGGTATCATAATACACATGCATTTTGAACTGAAAAGACATTTGAGGTTTCCTACCATAGTTAGTGGTAAGAAAAAAGTGAAAGAAAAAGAAAAAAAAATGAATTGTTGTCAAACCAGGTAACAGAGCAAGTTCTGAGTGTTCTCTCTGAAGTTCTGAGTTTTCTCTCTGGGTGAACCACTGACCGACTCATTTTTACCTCACTTACTTTTTTTTTTTTAAGATTTTATTTCTTTATTCGAGAGAGAAAGTGAGTGAGCAAGAGAGAGAGAGCATGAGCAGGTGGAAGGGCAGAGTGAAAAGCAGACTCCCCACTGAATAGGAAGCCCAATGCAGGGCTCGATCCCAGGACTCCGGGATCATGACCTGAGCCAAAGGCAGATGCTTAACCGACTGAGCCACCCAGGCGCCCCTTTACCTCACTTCCTTTTTCCAGGTCATCAAGTTTCCTACTATCATTCTATCACCCACAGGAAGTTTTCTCTCATTTGCACAAATTCAAATATGGTAAAATTAGTTATAAAGATAGAAATTGATTTTTGGAGGTCAATATTTGAATAAAGCTCAGATTTATAGACCTGGAGATTTCTTATTATAACCACATTTTAAGTGATCAGAAGACACTCAAATACACTGATGGAGGACGCCTGGGTGGCTCAGGTTTTGTATTTGTATTGTTTTATTTGTATTATTCAGAATAAGAGAAGATGATACTGCGTGACAAATAACTTTAAAAATCTCTATAACTTATTTCTAGCTCACGTTGCATTGAAGGTTGACAGCGGTTTTGCTACACAGACTGTCAGAGACTCAAGGTGACACTGGCTCCACTCTTTTATGACACTTCCATCTCAGCACGTGGCTACACGGGTACCATAGCAAAGGTACAGTGTGAGCTCAACTAAATCCTGTTCGCAACCCAGTGGCCAGAACCGGTCACATGACCCCAACCGAGGAGCAAGGAAGTAGGAAGGAGAGCGGTGCCAGATACGGTGATTCTTGTAAGCTCTACCACCTGATGTTCTTGGGATTTGTGGAGATTGTGTCAGTATTAGCATCAATTAATTCGTTAATTAATTAATTAATTTTTGAAAGAGAGAGAAAGCGAGCCCGGGGGGGGGGGGCGGACAGGGAGGAGCAGAGAGAGAGGGAGAGAATCCCAAGTAGGCTCCACATGCAGGACAGAGCCCTATGTGGGGCTCCATCCTGAGACCCTGACATCATGGCCCGAGCCCAAATCAAGAGTCCGAAGTCCAACCAACTGAGCCACCCAGGCGCCCCAGTATTACCACCAATTTAGAGACATGATTAATAGAATTTTTATTTAAAAGGCAAGACAGGGGGCACCTGGGTGGCACAGCGGTTAAGCCTCTGCCTTCGGCTCAGGGCGTGATCCCGGCGTTATGGGATCGAGCCCCACATCAGGCTCCTCCGCTATGAGCCTGCTTCTTCCTCTCCCACTCCCCCTGCTTGTGTTCCCTCTCTCGCTGGCTGTCTCTCTCTCTGTCAAATAAATAAATAAAATGTTTTAAAAAAAATAAAAAATAAAAGGCAAGACAGAAAGGGAGTTGGGGTGTCAGCTTATGCAGAGTTGAGATTTGATATAAGAATTCTCGTAAGTTAGGTAAGTTTCCATATTTTAGTAAGTACCGAATCATTAGAAAAATCAGTAAAACACAAATTCCTAGTCCCTTATCCCTAGAGATTTTTAATCCAGTTAACCTGAGGCACAGTCCAGGAATTTGGATTCTAACAAGCACCTCTGAGAGTTTTCGTGCTGGTGGCCTTCACGGTTTGATAGACACAGATTATTGGTTTCTGCCTTATTGACATGGATACATCAGGATTCCAGCACGTGTGAGAGCGTCTGTGTATATGATATTTTATTTCGCGGAGCGGAGTGTTAAGAAGCAGATGGCGGTTCTTCTATCTCATTGATTTTCACAAGATAAAGCCTTGGTAGAAAGGGACCCGAGAACTTCAGAGGGGTGTGGAGAAAAACAGCTGAAAATGCCAGGGAGTAAGTAGAAAGTTCGCAGAGAGAAGCTGCGGATGATAAAGGACCAGGAGAGGTTGCAGAAAGAGAGTAGAAATGAGGAGAATGAGCATCCCCAGAAGACCAATCGTGTTCCTGGATACAGGGATTAGTTTATCTGGGTCAACATATGGTCTGGTGGGAAGAGAAGGTGCTGAAAGGCACCTACAATATGGCCAAGGATTGTTGTGATGGTTTTTATTTAGAACCACTTAAGCGAAAAACAAAGACAGTGCTGAGAAGGGCCAACGTAGAGCTCAGTTCACTGTCATTATTTGAAAATGTGGTAATTTACTAACGAAATAATCAGAGACATGCACAGATAGCACGTACGATGTTTTTGCAACTTTTTTATAGTGAGGGAAAAATTGGAAATCACCTAACCATTTGCCAGTTGGAAATTGGTGAAGTACATTTAGCTTTATCCATGCTATTGGGATGCTATGTAACCATTAAAAGTGTTTGGGGGGCATCCAGGAAAGAGCAGTGTATTAGTGGGTTTATAAAAATCTCCTTCCAAGGCTCACTGGAATGAATAAAAAAATACACCAAAGAAAGCACCATCCAACAAAGAATCTAGGGGATTTTCTCAACCTCATATCACAGACTTCAAGAAATACAAAACAATTAAGCCTAAATTGACATAAAATTCTGGGAATCAACTCCCTTTTTGGAGTGAACTGCACAAAGTGGTGAGAAGAGGCTGAATTTCTGAAAATCCCGCTAAAAATAATTCTCACTTTGGAAGGACAGGAAATAGGGGCTTGAGTTGGCAAGAGAAAAGATCTGGAATGTTCCACTTGGGGCCCTTTTTCCTCCTTGTAAAACCAAACATCAGTCGAAGGCCACAGTGGTGGGAGAGAGTCCAGAAATAAGCTTTTAGCAGCAGTTGTCTCTGAGGGGCTGGCAGCTCTGGACAGAGCGAGCTGGGTGGGGGAACGTGTTTGCAGCCACACAAGACACGACTTTCACACCACCCGGCAGGGCCCTGCCTCCAGCTTTGATCAGCGGGAGAAGGGAGACAGACCCAAACCTCCAGACCCACCACCATCCACGGGACAAGGTAGACTATTCCTTGGACCCGGCCTCTAGTCAAGGCTTTCAACACAAGAAAAAAAAAAATGAATGGGGAAATTGTTCCCAGCTTCGATGGCTCATGGAAGCCCTGCTCTCCCCACTCTCCTCAGGCAGCTTTGGGACCCATACGTATAAATGATATAGATCCAAGCGTCAGCCCACCCACATGCCTCAGGGAAGAAGCAAACAAGCTCAGGTAAGCAGGGAGACAAGCAAAAGACTACGTGGGTATTGTTTTGGGAGTGAAGGGCAGGCCCATGTACGACCGCGATGACCTCAGAATGACTAAGTGAGAAGAAACCCATCTGGGTGTCTCTGTGATAATTCTGCCCCCCAAAAGAAAATAAAAAAAGGAAGAAGAGTGGATGTGAAAGGAGCTCAAAACACATCAGAAAAAGAAGAGCTGATGTTGGAAGAAATCACAGAACATTCCTTCTATTCCTACATAAATTCAACAACGGCAACCAGGTATAATGAAAATAACAGAATGAAGAGGCCTGCAGAGCCCCAGAGCCCCAGGACTTACATTGTATGCAAGAGTCTGAAGACCCCTCCATGCCTCCCTTCAGAAAAGGGTTGTGGACATTTTATGAAGCTGTGGTTATTGTATAAAACCGGTAGATGGGGGGGAGGGGGACCCTGGGTGGCTCAGTTGGTTAAGTGGCTGATTCTTGATTTCAGCTCAGGTCATGATCTCAGGGTGGTGGAATCAAGCCCCACATTGGCTTCCCTGCTCAGCGAGGAGTCTCCCTGAGGATTCTCTCTCTCTCTCTGCCCCTCCCCCTGCTCATGCTCTCCCTCTAAAATAAATAAGTACATCTTTTTTTTTTTTAAATGATAGGTGGGAAAGGGTGTAGGCACATTGGCGAGCCAGAGGGGAGTATTGAAGTGAACACCGTTGACTGCTTAGCTAACCACACATTCTCCTTCCATCTTTCCTGACAGAATTCCCACTGGGTTTAGGTGTCCACCCCTCCTCACGTAGCCATGCCCTTCAGAACACTCTGACCCCACCCCCGGGCTCTGTATCTGACCAGGCCTTGTTCATGAGCGATTAGGTTTGCCCAGGTGACTGTTGTTGGTCAGGGAGGGCATATGACTCAAGTTGATGCCATTAGACTTGAAGAACAAATTGATATTCCCAGGGAGAGGGATGTAAGAAGGGACTAGGCAGCCTTGATTGCCACTGGAAGCCATCTTGTGATGATGAGGAGAACAGGCTTGAAGATGAGGCCCCGAAGACAGCAGAGGAGAGAGACAGAAAGCACCTGGCATCCTGATGATGCTGTTGAGCCCGTCCTGCCTCGGAACTTTCTGTTGCTTAGTTGCTCGTGCCAACTGAAGTCACAGTTTCCCACCCCAAATACTGCGGCTTCCCCTCTCCCTTTCTTTTCTAGACACTGTTGGTATTTCTTTCACACTTAGTGCTTATTCCTTTTGTAATTAGGAAAAAAAAAGATATTTATATTTTGACAAGTTAATATAGAGGAATGCTTAAAGACATTAAAACTATTTAAAATGTATTATTAAATTAAAAAGCAGGTTACAAAGTTTTTAAATGACACGATAACAATTTTATTTATTTTTTTATTTTTTTTAAAGATTTTTATTTATTTAACAGAGAAGGGGGGGAGCAGCAGGCAGAGGGAGATGGAGAAAAAGGCTTCCCGCTGAGCAGGGAGCCTGATGTGGGGGCTCAGTCTCAGGACCCTGGGATCATGACCCGGGGTGAAGGCAGATGCTTAACTGACTGAGCCACCCAGGTGCCCCAACAATTTTATTTTATAAGGTATACATAATGCCCTGTATGCACAGGAAAAAAACCTGAAGGAATGCATGCCAAAATAATGGTAGGACTATGTGTGTTCTTCTTCTTTTTTTCTTTTTGTCAGGTTTTTTTCCTCCCCTCTATGATGAACGTATAATGACTTACATAGAGATTGAAAGGATAAATAAAAATTTTAATAAAAATTGAGTTACTTTGATTTGGCCAATAAATACTTCCATTTTTTTTTCCCTGCCAGATTTGCGTTTTTCATATTTTGCAACCATTCCATTAAAGGAGAAAGAAGAGCTGGCGGAACCTGCTCTTCCCTCCAGCCCCAGCGGTAAGCACAGCGGACTCAACCATATTGTGGATTTGGGCACAGCTGGTCTCCCTGAAACCCCACAATTTTTCCCATGGAACCCTGAAAACATTTCCTCTCTCTTCTCGCAGGGGTGAACTCAGCATTGGTGGCGTGAAGATCGGGGCTGATCCTGGTTTGTCCCCGAGGGGGTCTACTTCAGGCACACAGCAACTCCAGTGCCTGGTCATATTACGATGTTATACTTTACAGACCAGCAATCCAAGCAAAAGATGGTTTTCTGTGTCCTGCAAATAAATGCTCAATTCACAACTGCAATGAGAGATCGGTCTGCAGCATCTCACTCCCTCCATCTTCATGTTCCTCTTCGTTGTTTTCTTCGATCTTTTCTTATAAGACTGTTTCTCATTCTTATCATACACTATATGGCAAGTTCTTTGTATACATTAAAAGGTTTAATTCTCATAAAACTTCTAATAGGTTGGCATTATTAAAACTACTTTACAGAGAAGTCTTGAGGCAGAATCTCTCAACTTTGGTACTGTTGGCACTTGGGGCTAGGGGGCAGTCCTGTTTAGCGGCATCCCTGGCCTCAACCCAATTGATGCAGTAGCACCCTGCTCTCCTCCCACGGAGCTGGGACAACCAAAAATGCCCCTAGACATTGCCAAATATTTCCTGGGGCAGGAGGTAAAATCACCAGTTAAGAATCACTCTCCGGGAGGTGTCTCATCGCCGAGTTGGAAGTCAGATTTTTGAATCCAGGTCTGAATCAAAGTATGCTTTTAATCATTATGCGCTGCATTGTTTTGCCTACCTTTACCTTCTGCATTCCTTTTCTCTGCCGTCAGGCACACTGCACTCTCCCCCTGCCATAATGCACGCAGCCTGGAACTTTCCTCCTTTCCCCATCTGGCTTAGGCAATTCCGATCGGTAATCAAAAGACAGTTGGACACAGCTGTCACCTAGAGCACCTCCACCTCCAAATCGTAAATTTCATCATGTCAATCTCGGATCACAGCCTCCACGTTTGGCTCCAGCCCAGGCTCTGTAGATGCAGGACGGCATCTGCTCCTGTGCTGTGGTTCGCCTAGTACCTGAAGTGTGGGAGAGATGCCCAAATTGGTTGAATTTAACTAAATGGAATCCCACTCTACTTTCTTCTCTAGCTCATTAAGGGATCCATTCCCTCACAATGTCCCCTTTTTTCCCCTAAGTTATTCAGTGGACAGTTATTTACCAAATAATTACCATATGGCACATAGTCTCTATTCTCAGAAAAAGAATTAGAGGATGGAGATGATTATGCTCTAATAGGGGCTGGTGGCAGCAAAGGAAGAGGCGATTACTGCAACAGTATGGGAAGTATAGAGTGCTCTTTACATATGAAGGGGACTTTTTTTTTCTGTCCGCAGTAGCCTCCAATTGAATCAACTTCTTCCAAGGGTTCTTAGCTCCCACAACTTTCTTTTTGTCTTACACGTGTTCCTTACAATCCACCAAAATTAGACTAAACTGTGCTAACCTTACCGTGGATGCTAACGGACTGGAGACATGACTAGTCTTCACCTTAACCAGATTGCCACCTCCTATTCTGAACTGGAACTCTCTTCTCAGATCCCCCACACCTCTTGATCGGGAGGTGCCCTTGCCTTCTCTCTGACCAGAAACTCTCTTCCTCTCACACCCATAGGCTTAGTGCACTCCCCTTGCTTCTTTCCCACCTATTTTAGAGGCCAAGATTTCCCACCATCTGTCTCATCTGTGACCTTGCTCATGGCCTGTCTTCTCTCTTCGTCTGTGTTGTCACCTTCTCCCGCTGCATATAAATAGGCTCACATCTCCCCAGTCATAAAACAAAGTCTGTCCATAACCCTTTGTTCCCCTCCAGATACCACGACATCTTTTTGCCATAGCAAGTTCTTGGAAAGCATCGTGTTCACTCATTACCTACACTTCCTCACCTCCCCAGAACCAAACTCGGGGTTACAACAATGCCCCCAGCTGCCCTTGTTGGTGTCTGTAGGAACCTCCTGGTTCACGGTCCAATCCAAAAATCCACACTTCATCTCTTGGTACCATGTTTATTTCATCTCTTCTTTCTAGAAAAGGAACTTATGGCTTTTCCACTTATTGAGATTTTGTTTTTAGCTACAGACGCTTTACATAACGATGAAACAATAGAAATCTATGAAGAATAAAATGAGCGCCCTCTTCCTCCTGGTTTTCAGCCTTCCCGGTGAGGTATCTTCTACATCGCTATCTCCACCCCATACACACCCGCAGGGAGAGGGGTCTGTCCTCCTTCCTCCCCTCTGACTTCCTTTCCCTTTGCTCCCCCCTCCCTTCCTTTGTTATCTGCCTCTCACTTGATGTAAACTTCCTGTTCATATTCTTTGCCCAGTTTTTCTGTTGGTTGTTAGCAGAGAACACACCCTTCCCTCTCCCTATCATTCAATCCGTGTGAGGGCGAGGACACTCTGGACTCTTTTCCCCTCCCTTACTCTACCCCAGAAGAGGCACGTGACCTGTGTAATGGGGACATGAAGAAACGCCCGGTGGTCATGCTCAGCTCATCCTCTCCCTTTCTGTCGTGGGGAGGGGTCTGCTCTATTGCAGCACACGCTATGACCGGTGGGCATGATGCATGAGTCTCATACTCAGTATTGGGAAGACATCCGTTCCTCACACTAGATGGTCTTCCATCCCGGTCCCTATTCCATACTGAAGGTGATACTTGGCTCCCATCTGCCTTACTCTTTGTCATAGATCTCGATTTGTTCAGAATTCAGGAAAGGGGTGGGGTGACATTTAGTCAAACATCCCAACATTTGGTGAGCTGTTTGTCCTTTTTTACCAATTATGGCAGCCCTTTGTATAGTAGGTATGATAACTGTCTCCCACGTTGCCCTCTGCTTTCTGCCCCAGGAGTCTCACTCTATGGACTGTATCAGCAAGTTCCCTTATTCTCTGGCTTCCCATTGGATTTGGCCAGTGGGCAGCTCCCACAGGTGATTGGAGGGAAGGAGAATGACGTCAGGGAATTTATTTCCTAACTCCTCTGATTGGCTGTATCCTTGGAACACAGGTCACGGTTCTCCTCCAGGAAATGTCACTACATAAAATTCTCCTTCTTGTTTCCACATCGCTCTCCCAAGTAATTCTCTTGAAAACTACCTGTAACTTTACAAATCGTCCTTTAATTAAACTCTCCTCAAATTATCCTCATTTGTGTTTCCTGGCTGCTACAAGGCAGCAATTTAAAACAAAATGGGTAACACTACCTGAATATATTCTTGCTGTAAAAATTTGATCCATCCCATGAAGTGAACACATCTACCTTAACCTTCAATCTCCCAATTGTAGTCCCTGGCTCAGCATTAATCATTGTTTTCAGTTTGGTGACTATCTTTCCAGATCTTTTTTTCTCACATTTACCTATACCAACAAATTTATAGACAATACAGGTTTTTATGTGTACGTGGCTGAGGTGTGTTACATATGTGTTTGTGTAAATAATATCATACTGTCTGTATTGTTCCATACCTTGCTTTTTCAAATTTCTGTCTTGAGGATTTTTCCACTTCAGAGCAATACAAAACCCAACACATTTTGAATACTTACTGCTCAGTAGTGTGAAGATGCAGTTGTTTATTTAACCCCTCCCCTATTGACTGACATTAAGGGTATTTCCAATTTTTCACTATTATAAACAACACAACTCTTGTAAATCCTTTCACATTCCTTACAGTGTACTATGTGCGCAATTATTTTTCTAAGGCAGATGCTGAGAAATAAAACCCTGGGCTGAAGGTTAAGTGCGTTTTTTGTTTTGTTTTGTTTGTCTATTCTATCAAAGTGCCTCCCCCAAAGGCCAGACCTTTCCTGGGTATAGATACACATGTCTGTATGACAGAATGCCCTAGAAGACCAGACTCTAAGGCAATATTTTTTAAAAGAGGGACTTTTATTTAGAAGTTGCAAGACTTCTGCTTTTAGGACTTGACATTCTTTTTTTTTTTTTTTTTTAGATTTTATTTATTTATTTGAGAGAGAAAGTGAGAGAGAACACGAGAGGGGGGAGGGTCAGAGGGAGACACAGACTCCCCGCTGAGAGGGGAGCCTGATGTGGACTTGATCCTGGGACTCCGGGATCATGACCTGAGCCAAAGGCAGGTGCTTAACAGACTAAGTCACCCAGGGTCCCAGGACTTGACATTCTAACTTTTGGGTTCTCTGTGTCATTGTAAAGTGAGCGTGAATCTCAGGCCACAACTCAGATGTGCAAGATATGTCACCATATTCACAACCACGTCATTTCCGTATCAAGTCCCTGTTCTGCCCAGCTCCTGCAATGAAGTCTCAGTCAAATCAGAGGATCTCTGTCCAATCCACGTGTTACCTCATTAGTGTGTCGTCCCCTCTCATTTCCCAGGATTGGTTGCCTGGTTCTGGTGGCAGACTGTGGGCACTAGTGGGAGTGGCTTGAGGGCAGGTGGCTACTGTCTCACTATCTTTAATCTCCACCCTTGCTGGGGCATTCCCTTGCCATCTGACCCTGGTGTCTCTGCCCCATGCCCTTGCCAGGCCTGGCTCTTTTTCAGCTACCACTGACCTCTTCAGGGCAGAGAAAACAAGTCGCCATGCTTCCTAGCCACGTTGGTGCGTGCAGAAGCTCACCGGGCTTTGTCCACCCTGTCTGTGCAGCCCTGCTTTGTCATCATGCTGCCACAGCGTGCTAAATTAGATCCCGGGGAGGTTTCTCAGAAGCAAAGAAGAATAGGAGCTCTCCTTTCAGATTCTCCAAGCAAATCGACAGTTTCTAGAAATGCTCACTTCCACTTGGTCCTGGGCTAGGTATGGGGATAGGGAGTGGGACCCACATGACCGGGCTGGTTGGCCTAGGATAGTCCTGGTTTGTGTCTGTGATACCAGCATAATCCAGTAGTTGCCCATTATCTGTGGCTTTGCTTTCTCTGGTTTCAGTTACTCATGGTCCATGGTGGTCCAGAAGCTGATGATCCTTCTGACCTATCATCAGAAGGTCAATAGCAGCCTAATGCTATGTGACATCACATCACCACAAGAAGAAGAAAGGTAAGTACAGTACAAGAAGATATTTTGAGAGCGAGAGAGAGAGAGACACAGAGACCACATTCGTGTACCTTTTATTATAGTATGTTGTTATAATATTCTATTTTATTATTAGCTATTGTTGATTTCTTACTATATTACTTTATACATTAAGCTTCATCATAGGTATGTATGTATAGGAAAAAGCATAGCATATATAAGTTTTGGTACTATCTGCAGTCCCAGCTGTCCACTGAGGGTCTTGGAACCGGTCCCGGTGGATGGGGGGAGGGACTGTATTAATAGCACTGCCTTTCACCTTCAAAAGTGAAGCAGTTTGGACGCTAAACTTTCTGCTCTCCCTACCCACACGGAATCTCATTTACCTGTTTCCTTTCTAACTCTCCTCTCTTCCAGCCGAGAGAAGCTGTATCTCATTTTGGCTTACAAGACCTGACTTTTGCCATCACCTCGTATTCTTTCCAATCTTGTGTTTATGGCCTAAAATTAATGCTGCAACTTTTTCAAGGCCAGGCTTTTGACACTGAAAAATCCAGATGTTTGAACCTCCAAAAAGCATTTCCTCTGCTTCTCTCGTGTAATAACCCTTCCCTGGATGCACAAGGGTTGCCTCACAGTCTGCTTTGACTGGTAAAGAGCAAGCGAGTAAAAAATAAAGTAACAGTAATGAAAAAAACCATTGTCTAGGATTCTAAAAATTTACCCTACCGCATCCCCCCTCCTTCCTGTAATTCCCCCCGAACTTACAAAGAAAGTTATCTTCTTCTAGAGGTGTTCTGTGCTCCCACACTCCCCAGGAAGTGGGAATGGATCTAAGCTGGATGCTTGGAGAAGTCAGTTTCACTGTAGGCACCTGGGTGCGCCACAAGCCTAGGACCCAGGCCCAAAAGTTAGACACAACCCTGGAGAGAAGGAGACCCGGAATTAACTGGAATGAAGTTTCTGTTATCCAGGGGAAGGGGCGTACAAAATAGAAACTAAACAGACTTCCAGAAAAATAAAGCAAGTTACATTTTTTGTCTATTTGAGCTGTGGCCTAAGACTTACCCCCACTGGTGTAGGGATTCATATGGGCTTTGTCATAGTAATGAAGATACTCATAATAATGATGAGAGTAATATTTTTTGACTGTTTACTATGTGCCATGCTTTGTTCTAAGGACTTCACATGTTACTATGACGTAGATATTGTTATTTGTCCCATTTTATGGAAGAAAATGGAGTCACGGAGAGATTAAATTATTGCCCAACATTGTAGCATACGTTGGCTCTACAGACAGATAACATACTGTAGAAAGGGATCTGGCGCAGGTCACTCCGGACACTAGAAAACCGGTGTGTAGAGCTGAGGCAAGCTTCTCAGAAATCGCTGTGGTTCTAGAAGTATCCATGGGCCAAGATGAGACTACATTTGAAAAAAAAAAATAGCATCTGAGTCTATGCAGGACAGCCAGCAAAGGAAGAAACGTGGGGATAAGAAAAGGAGAATTTTAAACTCTTTAAAGACCTTTTCCTATTTTGTAGTTTGGGCTCCTTTTGTAGCCTGTGGCTTCTCGCTCCACATCACGGCATCGCGGACCCCAGCTCTGACCATCCAGGGAGAGGGCCCCATGCTGCAGGCACACGGCATCCTCTTCCCTGCCTCGGGGTTCCCGAAGCCAAGCCCCTGCAGACCAGCTACGCTTTGGAGAAGGATCCCAGTTTCTAATGCCGAAGGGGAAAAGCATCCCCCGTCCTAAAAGGGATGCGATTTTTGTTTTGTGTTGCCTTTGAGACAACCCTTCAAAGTTTCCGAAAGAACAAATGCCTTCCTGCTTCTCCTGATTCTGTCCGTGGGAAATGGAACATTTGGCAGTGGACTGTCACACAGAAGCTCAAAGGGGTATGGGACGTCTGCAAACTGGAAGGGACCCTGAAAATAGCAAGAGTCTGGGCTCCGCCTGCCCGCCTTCCCTGGCTGAGGCCCAGAGGGAAATGAGGAGGGGAGGAAGGCTTGGCCCGGCAGGCAGGGTGAGCCGTGGACCCGGATCACATGCTCCCTTTAAGGAAGGGCAGCTGCTCAGCTCTGCGCGGCCAGCTGGCTAGCAGTAACCCCCAGGTAAGTGAGATCTGAGAGCGAGGCCGTGGGGCTGGGGAATGAGGGCCTTGAGAGCCCCCATGCCGCGTGGCTAGGGAGCAGTAGAGGACAGAAACCCCAAAGGGTGCCTGGGCCCAGGCGTCTGGGGCCACCTCAGTGTCCGGGGATCCCCTGTGAGGCGTGGGGGCAGCAGGGCAGCCAAGCATTTCCCTGTGTGTCCCCGAGCAGGGAGCATGCAACCCAGAGAACCCAGAGAAGCAAGACGGTGCTTCTCACAGAGCCAGGGACTCTCAGAGGAGGCAGGGAGTTCAGGTTTCTCTTCCTATGATGTTGCAAATCTTCCCTGACCCCGATCCCCAGAGGTTAAATGCAGCCCTGGGGTGGGATGGGGGGCGGTAAACCTGAATTGTTGAGAACTCATGACACGAATTAGCTAAGCTCTCACTTCTGCCATCCTGCAGAATGAGGAGTGGTGGTGAGCGGTGACTATCTCAGACAAAAAATTAATGTTATAAAAAATAAAGTTACGTTTCTTGTGCACTTGAGTCTAAGATCTGAGTAATTGGTACCCGTTCTGTTTATTTTAGGAAGTTTGCTAGAATAGACCCTCTCTTGTTACAATAGGAGTACCTGTTACTCTCCAAGAATGTGGGGCGTCACCATTAACTAGAAGGCAGATGAGAAGTGTTGTGGCTTCGTGCATTGTGCATTCAGGTGCGTGGCATTTTGCTTGGTTTGGGGTGTGAATGGGGGGAGAGTCTTGGCTTTACATGAATGAAGACAGTGCTAATTCCTAAGGAAAAAGGCATTTATTAAAGTTTTGGTTGTTGGGGTGCCTGGCTGGCTCAGTCAGTTAAGCGTCTGCCTTCAGCTCAGGTCATGATCTCAGGGTCCTGGGATCGAGTCCCACATTGGGCTCCCTGCTCAGCGGAGAGTCTGCTCCTTCTTCTCCCTCTTCCCCTCCCCCAGCTTGTGCTCTCTCTTGCTCACTCTTTCTCAAATAAATAAATAAATAAATTTTTAAAAAAGTTTTGGTTGTTTGCAGGTAAGAAACAAAAGAAAAAACAAAACTGTCTGGTTTTGAGGCTTTGGGAGACCCGCAGGGATGCACAGATTCCGGGGCCCAAGTGACAGTGTGAGGGTGGACCCCAGCATCTCTCTGGTGCCCAAGGGGTGTTGTGTGAAAGGCTGTTGGCAGGGATGCTGGTGATCTTGTGCAAGGGCAGCAGACAATCTCCCTCGGGCAGCCTCGTGGGCAGTAGACATGAAACTGGAGCAAGGGGTTGGGGAGGAAGAACATGGCAGCAAGAAGACTTGCCCATGGCGATCATGGAAGGTCGGGCTCCGAGGAGTTCTGATCCAGTGGAAGATGCCGAGACCCGGAAGTGAGGGTGACACATGACAGGTGTGAAGAGCTCCATGACATTCAGGGATAGCAACACCACATTGCTTTTCAACAAACACTAGCCCCCTTATCTGGAATTCTTTCTGTTGTTTCGGTGACCGTTGTGGCCCGGAAGCAGACGATCATCCTTCTGACGTGTCATCAGGAGGTCGGTTAGTAGTAGCCTAACGCTACGGCACAGGGTCTACGTCCCTCACCTCACTTCGTCACAGCACATAGGCATGTTATCATCTCACGTCGTCACAAGAAGAAGGGTGAGTACAGTACAATAAGATATTCTGAGAGGGGCGCCAGGGTGGCACACGGGGCGCCTGGGTGGCACAGCGGCTAAGCGTCTGCCTTCAGCTCAGGACGTGATCCCGGCGTTATGGGATCGAGCCCCGCATCAGGCTCCTCTGCCGGGAGCCTGCTTCTTCCTCTCCCACTCCCCCTGCTGTGTTCCCTCTCTCGCTGGCTGTCTCTATCTCTGTCGAATAAATAAATAAAATCTTAAAAAAAAAAAAGAATATGTTAAAGATATTCTGAGAGAAAGAGATTGGAATCTCGCCATGTGCAGCAACATGGATGGATGAGAGGATGTTGCTAAGTGAAATAAGTCAGAGAAAGACAAATACTGTATGATTTCACTTACACGCATAATATGAAAAACCAAAACAACAGTAAACATCAGAAACAGACCCCTAAATGCAGAGAGCAAACTGGTGGTTGCTGGAGGGGAGGGGTGTTGGGGGATAGATGAAACAGAGGAAGGGGATGAAGAGGAAGAAGCTTCCAGTTAGCAAATAAACAAGTCACAGGGATGAAAAGTACAGCATAGGGAATAGAGTAATACTACTGTAATAACGTATGGTGACAGATGGTAACTACACGTACGGCGAGCATTTGTAATGTGTATGACTGTCAGTCACTATGTTGTACACCTGAAACGAATATACGTCAACTATACTTCAATTAAAAAAAAAAGTTTTGAGAGCAAGAGAGAGACTGCAGTCACATAACTTTTATTACAGCATATTGTTGTAATTGTTCTATTTTATTTTATTTTTTAATGATTTTTTATTATATTATGTTAGTCACCATACTGTTCTATTTTATTTTTAATTGTTGATCTCTTACTGTGCCTAATTTATAAATCAAACCTTATCATAGGTATGTATGTGTAGAAAAAAACAAGTCTACACAGGGTTTGGTACTCTCTGCAGTTTCAGGCACCCCGGGTGTTTTGGAACGTCTCTCCCATGGATCATGCGGGACTACTGTAAAATCAGATCCGGTTTAATGTTCACTGACTTGGCAGCAGAATATTCCAGCCCGTCCTTTTTGGGAGGCTGTGTCTCCAGGTGAAAACATGTCTCTCCAGATGCCTAACCCTCCCAAACAGAAACTTGAGTAAAGGAGGCACATGGTTTTGGTCACGTCGGTAGGTAGGATCTTGAGAAGTCCCCTCCACCACCGCGACCACCCTTGGAGTCCTGGCCAAGTGTATCCCGGCTGGGGAGAAACAGCAGTGCTAGTGAGACCATATGCTGCCCCTCGGCGAGGTGTTTCCCCAGCTGGTACAGG
The DNA here is from genome assembly GCF_023065955.2 of Ursus arctos. Lineage (NCBI taxonomy): Eukaryota > Metazoa > Chordata > Mammalia > Carnivora > Ursidae > Ursus > Ursus arctos. The sequence goes on from NW_026622986.1 coordinate 9,878,998, forward strand.
CACCGGCTGCCAATAGACCGTTCCCGCTCTACCGAGCCTCCTGCTGCTGGTGTCCCCATACAGACTAAGATCAGGGACTCTCATGGGCACTTGCCCATGGCTTACTTTTTGCCGGTAACATGAGTTCCCCGGTCAGAAGTCATCACGTGTGAGCCATTCAGCAGGTCTAGAGAGAGAGCGCTGGCGGCAGCATGACAACAGCCAGGGAAACCAGATCCAAATCCAGAATAAGTGCCCGTTCCAAAGAGAACAACCGGGCTCCCTTCCCCCATGGAAAAGGTCCAAAATCATCAACCTGCCACCTGGTACCTGGCTCCCCCCTCAGGGTTCCTCACTGCACTAAATGGCATTGCCAGGAGCTCAGTTCATCAGGCCCAAATCCTAGGAGTCCTCCGTCACTTTTCCCTTCCTTCCCACTCAACATCCAATCTGCCAGTGGGTACTACTGTTTCTCCTTTTTATTGATTTATTTTTTAAAAGATTTATTTGTTTACTTTAGAGAAAGAGAGAGTGGGGGGTGGCTGGGAGGGGTAGAGGGGGAGAATCCTCAAGCAGACTCCCCGCTGAGCACTGAGCCTGACGTGGGGCTCTATCCCACAACCCGTGAGATCATGACCTGAGCCGAAACTGAGAGTTGGACACTCAACTGACTGAGCCACCAAGTCACCCCTGTTTCTCCTGTATAAATGGACCCAAAATCTGATTTTTTTTTAACTGCCTCCACTGTTATCACCAATTCCCAGCCACTGTCATTTCCCCTGGCCCATTGCCCTGTCCTCCCAGCTGGTCAGCCTGCTTCTACTTTGTCTTGGCTACAAACTGTTCTCCACACGGCAGTGATTTAAAAATGTTCTTAAAGTGTGATAAAATACACATAACATAAAAATGTACCATCGTAACCATTTTTAGGTGTGCATTTCAGCAGCGTTAAGTACATTCACATCTTTGTGCGACCAGGCACCACACTTCTATCTTGCAGAGCTGAAACTTTATACCCATTAACAACATCTCCTCCCTCCCTCCCCCAACTCCCTGGCAACCACCGTTCTACTTTCTCTGTAAATCTGATGATTCATTGTACCTCATGTAAGTGGAATCACAGTGGTATTTGTCCTTTCTTGACTGGCTTATTTCACTTAGCCTAATCTTGCCAAAGTTCATCTGTGTCGTAGCATGTGACAGAATTTCCTTCATTTTTAGGGCTGAATAATACTCCATTGCAGGTATATGCCACATTCTGTTTAGCCAGAGAGATTTTTATTTGTTTGTTTATTTTTAAAGATTGTATTTATTTATTTGAAACAGAGAGAGAGCGTGCACAAGCAAGGGGAGGGACAGAGGAAGAGAGACAAGCAGACTTCACACTGAGCAGGGAGCTCAATGCGGGGCTTGATCCCAGGACCCTGGGATCATGACCTGAGCTGAAGTCAGATGCCTAACTGGTGGAGCCACCCAGGTGCCCCTAGCCAGAATGATTTTTAAAAACATATATTAAAAACATATATCTTAAATATATATATATATATATATATATATATATATATATATATATATATATATATATATATACTTGGTCAGTTTGTTCAACAAACAAATAAATGGTATGGGAAATAGACAAAAACAATTTTAATGGGTGGATGTTGCTTGCATACTGATTTGAATAAAACAACTATAAAAGATGTTTCTGAGACAATGGGGAAATTTGAACAAGAAACAGAATTTTACTAAGGAAGCATTTTTTAAAATTATCATTTTTTGTGTGTAATAAGGGTATTGTGGTTAGGTTTTAAAAAACTTCATATCTTCTAGAGATACTAATAAAGTATCAATAAGTAAGATGCTTTACTATGGAATTTAATTAAGTACGACAGAAAAAAATGTGTGTGTGTGTAGTAGAAAAATAGGTGAAATGAGGTAGGCAAATTGTTAATCATTGTTGACATTAAATGATACATAAAAGGAGGCTTATTGTATTTTTCCGTCTACTTTTGTATATATTTGAAAATGCCCGTTAAAATGTTCTTAAAGTCAGCTGCTATTATTGTATTTTTGTCTATTTATGTATTAACAAACCTAAAGAGGGAAATTGACACCAATACAATAAGAGTAGGGAACTTTAATATCCCACTTACACCAATGGATAGTCATCCAGAGAGAAAATCAATAAGAAAACATTGGCCTTAAAAGACATACTAGACCAGATGGACCTAACAGGTATTTACAGAACTTTCTAACCAAAAGTACCAGAATACATATTCTCAAGTGCACACAAAACATTCTTCAAGATAGATTATATGTCAGGCCACAAAACAAATCTTAATAAATTTAAGAAAATTGAAGTCATATCAAGCATCTTCTTTGGACACAAGCATATGAAATTAGAAATTAATTACAAGAAAAAAAAAACTAGAAAACTCAGGAATCTGTGGAGATTAAACAGCATGTTATCAAGCAACTAACAGGTCAACGTAGAAATCAAGAGAAATAAAAAAATACCTTGAGATAAATGAAAATGGAAATACAACATATCAAACTGTATGGGACACAGAAAAAGCAGAGAAGTTCATAGTGATAAATGCCTACCTCAATACCTAAGAAAAATCTCAAAGAAAAACCAAACTTTACACCTCAAAAAACTAGAAAAAGGAGAACAAATGAAGCCCAAAGTTAGTAGGTGAAAGACAGTAACAAAAAGCAGAGTGGTGATAAATGAAAGACAAACGAAGAAGAAAATAGAAAAGATCAATGAAGCTAAGAGCAGCTGGTTATTTAAAAAGGTAAAACTGACAAAGCTTTAACTAGACTCACCAAGAAAAACAGAGAGGACACAAATAAAATCTGGAATCAAAACTAGACGTTTCTACTGTTATCCCAGAAATACAAAGGATCATAAGAGATTATTATGAACAATTATATACCAATGAATTTAACAATCTAGAAGAAATGGATAAATTTCTAGAAACATACAAGCTACCAAGATCGAATCATGAAGAAATAGAAAATCTGAATAGACCGATTACTATTAAGGAGATTGAATCGGTAATCAATCACCTCCCAACAAACAGAAGTCCAGACCCAGACAGCCTCACCGTGAGCTCTACCAAACACTCAAAGAAGATTTAATACCAATCCTCTTCAAACTCTCCTTCCCACCCCAACCCCAAAATAACAGAAGAGGAAGGAACATTTCCAAACTTACTTTATGAGGTCAGTATTATCCTGATACCAAATAAGGCATCCAGACAAGGATGCCATAAGGAAAGAAAATTATAGGCAGACATCTCTGATGAACATAGATGCAAAAATCCTCAAGAAAATATTAGCAAACTGAATTCAACAATGCATTAAATAGATCATTAGGCATGATCAAGTGGGATTTATTCCAGGGATGCAAAGATGGTTCAACATCCACAAATCAGTCGATGTGATACACCAGATTAACAAAATGAAAGATAAAAATTATATGATCATCTCAATAGTTGCAGGAAAAAACATTTGGCAAAATTCCATTTATGATAAAAACTTTCAACAAAGTGAGTGTAGAGGGAAATTACCTCAATATAATAAAGGCCATATATAGCAAGTCTATCATACTCAGTGCCCACTCTTGACACTTTTACTCAACATAGCATTGGAAGTCCTAGCCATAGCAATTAGGCAAGAAAAGGAAATATAAGTTATTCAAATTAGAAAGGAAGAAGTAAAGCTTGCACTATTTGCAGATGAAATATTATGTCACCCTTAAGATTCCACCAAAAAACTGTTAGAATAAAGAAATTCAGTATCGTTGCAGGATACAAATTCAATATTTAAAAAAAATCAGTTTCAGGGCACCTGGGTGGCTCAGTTGGTTAGGCATCTGCCTTCAGCTCAGGTCATGATCCCTGGGTCCTGGGATCAAGCCCCGCATTGGGCTCCCTGCTCAGCGGAGAGTCTGCTTCTGCCTCTCCCTCTCCTTCTGCTGTTCTCCCTGCTGTTCTCTCTCTCTGTCAAATAAATAAAATCTAAAAAAAAAGATTGAAAAAAATCAGTTTCATTTCTACACACTAATAACAAACTATCAGAATGATAAATTAAGAAAACAATCACACTTACAATTGCATCAAAAGGAATAAAATAGCTAGAAATAAATTTAACCAAGGAGGTGAAAGACCTGTACACTGAAAACTATAAAACATTGATGAAAGAAATGGCAGAAGACACAAATACATGGAAAGATATTCATGCTCATGAACTGGAAGAATTAATATTGTTAAAATGTCCACACTACAGATTCCATGCAATCCCTGTCAAAATTCCAATGGCATTTTTCACAGAAATAGAATAAATAATCCTAAATTTTGTATGAAACTGCAAAAGGCTCTGACTAGTCAGAGTAATCTTGAGAAAAAAGAACAAACCTGGAGGCATCACTCTCCCTGATCTCAAACTATACTGCAAAGCTATAGTGTTCAAAACAGTATGGTATCAGCATAAAAACAGACACATAGATCAGTGGAGCAGAACAGAGAGCTCAGAAATAAGTCATGCATATATGGTCAATTAATTTATGGCAAAGAAGCCAAGAATATACAAGGGAAAAGGGCTGTCTTTTCAGTAAATAACATTGGGAAAACTGGACAGCTACATGCAAAAGAATGAAAGTGGACCACTGTCTTATACCATACACAAAAACTAACTCAAAATGAATTGAAGACTTGAATGCAAGTCCTGAAACCATAAAACTCCGGGAAGAAATTAAAGGCAGTAAGTTCTTTGACATTGGGGTTGGCAATGATGTTTTGGATCTGACATCAAAAGCAAAGGCAACAAAAGCAAAATAAACAGGCAGGGCTACATCACACTAAAAATCTTCTGCACAGCAAAGGAAATCATCAAAAAAATGAAAAGGCAGCCTACTGAATGGGAGAAAACATTTGCAATTCATATATCTGATAAGGGGTTAACATCCAAAATATATAAAGAATTTACACAACTCGATAGCAAAACAAAAACAAAAACAATCCATTTAAAAAATAGGCAGAGAATCTGAATAGACATTTTTCCAACGAAGACATACATGTGAGCTACAAGTACATGAAAAGGAGCTTGACACCGCGAGTCATGGGGGAAATGCAAGTCAAAAACACAATGAGGGGCGCCTAGCTGGCTCTGTTGGTACAGCACGTGCCTCTTAATTTGGGGCTTATGAGTTCAAGCCCCATGTTGGGTGTAGAGATTGTTCAAAAACACAATGAGATATCACTTCGCACATGTTAGAACGGCTGTTATCAAAAAGAGAAGAAATAAACGTTGGCAAGAGTGTGGAGAAGATGGAACCCTTGTGCACTGTTGGTGGGAATGTAAACTGGTGCAGCCATTGTGGAAAACAGTATGGAGGTTCCTTGAAAAATTAAAAATGGAGCTACCCTATGATCCAGCAATTCCACTTCTGAGTATTTATCCAAGGGAAAAAATACATCAACTAAAAAAGATATCTGCACACCCATGTTCATTGCAGCATTATTTACAACAGCCAAGACATGGAATCAATCTGTGTCCATTGAGGACAAACAGATAAAGAAAAGATTATTTATATATAACTATGAGATAAGAAAAGATTGTATATATAAAATATGCTGTTGTGGGTGTATATACACATACAAATGCACACACACACAATGGAATATTATTCAGCCATAAAAAAGCTGAACTCTTGCCATTTGTGACAACATGCCTGGACCATGAGAACATTATACTAAGGGAGATAAGTCAGACAAAGAAAGACAAATACTATATGATCTCACTTGTTTGTGGAATCCAAAAAAAGAAATAAGAAAAAAATTGACTGAAAGATACAGAGAACAGACTGGCAATGACCCAAGGCAAGGGATGGGAGTGGTGATCAACATGGGGGAAGTGGGTCAAATGGTATAAATTTCCAGTAATAAAACAAACAAGCCTTGGGGTTGTAGTGTGCAGCATGGAGACCATAGTCAACGATACTGTATATTTGAACATTGTTTAAGGAGTAGATCTTAAAAGTCCTCATCACAAGAAAAAATTTGTAACTAAATGAGGTGATGGGTTTTAACTAGACTTATTATGGTAATCATTTGACACAATATATAAATAATGAATCCTTATGCTGTGTGTTGAACATAATATGTAGTATGTTAATTATATCTCAATAACAAAGTAATTACAAAATTCTTAGCTCATACTTAAAAAAAAAAAAAGTATGTGCTAATTACCATAAGCAGGCATAAAGAATTTAGTCATGGGAAATTCAAAGAATTCAGAAAGCAGCTATGGGAATGTAGATATTAAAGAGATTATTTTCAGCTCCAGTAATCAAGGACATCAGGATGAGGCAATATTATCTGAGCTGGGCTCTGGGGCAAGGGTAGAACTTTAACAGGAAAGGGGATGGAGTGGGTTAATCTATCATTTACAAGCTAGTAATAAATTTGCAAGATATTTTATCTCGTAATATAGAAGAAAAATAGGTGTATATGAATCATCTGGGGATCTTATTAAAATGAGGATTCTGATTGAGTAGGCATTGGATATGACTTGTGTGTGTGTGTGTGTGTGTGTGTGTGTGTGTGTGTGTGTGTGTGTGTTTTAAGATTTATTTATTTATTTGAGAGAGAGAGTGCGGGAGCGAGGAGGGGCAGCAGATGGAGAGGGAGAAGCAGACTCCCCGCTGAGCAGGGAGCCTGACACGGGGCTCCATCCCAGGACCCTGAGATCATACTTGAGCTGAAGGCAGGCAGACACTTAACCGACTGAGCCACTCAGGCGCCCCTGGATATGAGGTTTTTAACAAGGTCCTAGGTGCTGCTGATGCTGCTGGTCCGCGGAGCAAGGGGTGAGGCTTATCGGGTGGATGGGACAGCATGAGCAAAGGCCCAGAGGTAGGAGAGTTTAATACGAGCTACAATGGCGCCAGAAACAAGAACGGTCCCGTTAAACAGAGTTTCATCTGTATATGAGGAAGCTGTGGGAAATAAACCTACAATAGCAGATCAGTTCTGAGCTGTAGAAAGTTCTAAGTGTCAAGTTTCAAACTGTGGACTTTATACTAGTAATAGGGGAACACTGAAAACTTGTGAGCAGGGGAATAACATGATCAGAAGGGGTGTTAGTAAAATTAATCTGGCAATGGCATGCAGGAGCCAAGGAGACCAGAGAGCTAATTGTAACAATCCAAGAGAGAAGTATTAAGGGCTTAGGATGGAGACATGCCAGCAGGATTGGGTGGAAAAAAATTATTTTTATGTAGCAAATGGGTGCTCAAGAACTGTAAATCGGATAAATAAATGAATCCATGATAAAGTAAAAAACTGACAAAGGAAGGCCGAACAAGCCGATGAGGTTGACATATGACAGTAGTGTTGATATATGGGAGAATATCGATGGCATTAATAATAGAAAACAGGAAGGGTACTCTTTTTTTCTGGGGAAAATATAATAGCAGTACTCACTGGATGCCATTTCTAGCTTTGAGTGCTTTTTTGGTTTGTCTCATTTAATCCTTACCACAGTCCTGTGAGGAGATACCATTTATATGCCCCATTTTAAGAATTAAAAAACCGAGGAACAGAGCAAGTAAGTAACTTGCTCAAGGTCGCACAGCTAGTAGGGGGTGGAGCCAACACCGGAAGCAGGCATTTTGGGATCCGGAATACAACACTGAATTGCTGCCCTTCTCCTCATACTCATTAGATATATTTGGGGATGGCTCCCTCAATTATTTCTCTTGTGGGTCAGGAACCACAGGGCTTCCCCCAGCCCTGGCCATAGCTAGGGGAGGAGACCTGACTGGATGGGCCACCCATGGGCTGGCCTGAAACCTAAAATCTGGTGACCTGGTGGGAAAAGTGAATTTCCTCTCTTGGAAATTTGGAATAGGGAAGCAGATTGATTTTGGAAGATAAAAGAAGGGAAAGAAAGCTCTGGTCCCTGCCCTGCCTGAGACTCTCCCTGTGCCCCTGGGATCTGGGGCCTCTCATTAAGTCTGTGTTTTCCAGGCATAACTTAATCTCTGTCCTTTGTACCCAAACGATCCTGACTTCAGCTCAGTAATTTATTTCCTTCTAAGAGTTTATCCACATCTATTGAAAAGCAAATAAAATACTTAAGTAATGCTAGTGAAGGATGGACCCTCTAGTTTCCCTCTGTCAACTTAAAAATAGGTAAAAAAAAAGGGGGGGGCACCTGGCTTGCTCACTCAGAAAAGCAGGGGGCTCTTGATATCGGGGTTGTGAGTTCAAGCCCCCCCTTGGGGATAGAGGTTACTACAAGAAAATAAATAAACTTAAAAAAATAGATAAAAATATGTGGGGTAATTGTATTTGCAACATTCAAAAGTGAAAGCTTAGTAGTCAAACCTGAGCCTACACCAGCCAGAGAGGGTGTTTGGGAGAAAAATGTGTTTCTGGCAAAAATTACAAATGGTCCTCAATCTACAGGATTCTTTCTTTCTTTAAAAGCATTTTTTTTTTTTTTGATGGAGGTACAGTTGACATATATATTGTATTAGTTTCAGGTGTACAACATAGAGATTCAATATTTGTATATATTGTGAAACGATCACTGCAATAAGTCTAATTAAGGTCTACCACCATATGTAATTACCAGGGTTTTTTTCTTGTGATGAAGACTTTTAAAATGTACTCTCTTAACAACTTCCAAATATGCGATACAGTATTATTAACTTTAGTAACCATATTGTATATTACATCCCCAGGCCTTATTTTACAGCTGGAAGTTTGTACCTTTTGACCTCCTTCACCCGTTTCCCTTTCAGACTCTTTCTCTTTCAAAAGAGCTGTAAAGCACCATTCTTGCTGCTCTAACAGGAGAGGGAGCAGAGACATGGACAAAATATCTTCCACTGAAGGGGAGATGTAGCTAACTGGAAGTGAGACATGCCTTACCAGGCAGTAGGCATTTTACAGAATATTCTGGAAAAGAGATCTCCTCAAATTTGTACCATTAAGAATGGAGATAGGTAAGGGCGCCTGGCTGGCTTAGTTGGAGGGGTATGTGACTCTGGATCGCGGGGTTGTGTGTTCCAGCCCCATGTTGGAAGTAGAGATTACTAAAATATACAAACAAACTTAAAAAAGAGAGAGAGAGAGAGTGGAGATAGGTAAAGCCAAAGTAGGATGCTGGATGGAAAGGTGATGTGGTCTTAACATCAGTTACCCCCCATGATTGTCCAGGCTGCTTCTACTGATTTGGATAGGGACCTTTCCATGTCACTACTGTACATGCCTCCTTTTTAAAACGGCCTGCTTGATGGAGCAGGCTGACACTTCTTCAGTCAAGGGTGCATAAATATATGCCCCTCTTAGAACCCTTAAGCAAAGTCTAGAAGTGCCTATGCAGAAGAGTATAAGGAAAGCTTCCAAGATACTAGACACAACCAATGGAGACAGTGAATTGAGGTAGACTGCCTATCAAAAAAAAATAATTTATGAGCACTCAGTACTTAAAACCTGAGCTTTGAGCAATTGCCAAAAGAAAGATAAACGCTGCCTGTAATTAGCTGTTAACTACCTTGTACATACTGTTTATTCAGACTGGAAAATCCTTTGCCCCTGTGAACTTCTGGGAAACCTTGACTCAATTTTCAAGCTCAATTCCAATGTCGCTTCCTCCGAAAGGCCCTTCCTGATTCTTCCAGGCACTTGTGTCTCCTTCGCTGTGCTCCCATCCCTCCCTTATGCATGCTTTCAGTTTGACAATGTGGTTTTGGATCTCTCAGAATCAGACACTGTGCCATATTTATCTTTGCGCCCCGTGCTTGGCACATGGTGGGCACTTCAAGTATTTTGGCCAAATAAATGAAAACATCCTTATGGAAAGATGCCCCATTGCAGTGGGCTTGTCTATATGAGACAAGAATAAAAAAGACACCACAGTCCAGGTCATCTGAGCATTGACAAGGTCAATAAAGCTTTGATGACGACATAAGGGAGACATAGGTTGAAAAGCCTACTGCCTTGGGACGCCAGTAGCAAAAAAGATGGAAAAAAATTTTGAGAGAGAAAGGCCCATGGCTTTTTAATTGAACAAAGAGGCTAAACCCGGTTGCAAAGATCGATGAGGGAAGGGGTTAGAGAAATAGGGAAGCAAGAAAGCCAATAAATAAGAATCTTGAGAATTAGGTCTTGAGAAAGAAATAGACCAGAAGTTTGCTACATTTTTTTGAGGGAATTACATGTCCAAACACACCAAGAACCTCACCTAAAAGGAGCCTGCTACTTCAAAACGTCCCTTGGCTGGCCAAAATTGCAAAGGCAGCAAGTGATCCTCTGAAGACGATATTCTCGATGCCCAGTCCAAGTGAGAACAAGGGACAAGGAAGTTCCTCCCATTTAGCAGACGCAGGTCTAATCATGGAACCTCTTCTACTGCCAGGACAGGTGTTTCTACAAGGACTGCCCACTGAATATCATCACTGCCATGAGTCAGTAGTTGACAGCTGTCTGCCATTCTTCACATTTCCAAATGGGAGCTTTCGTTGTGGTTGACATACCCCTGTTCCACCATGGTATGTTGAGTGTGTATATGGGAGAAAAGGAGGTGAGATAATTTATATTTTAGTTCATCGCTCTCCAGACCTCAAAGAGCCCCACCCAAAGGGAAAACTGTAAATCAGAGCAAAGTTCTGGAGTAGGAGCTGCATGCAGTACCCTTAGGGAGATGGGTGGGTGTGTTCAATGGTGTAGGAAAAAGACTGCGAATGGGTATTTGGTGCCAAGAGCAGAAGGTGACAGATACTGATTCATGTTCTCTTCTTTCTGGGTACAAGTGGGACCACATTTCCTAGCCGGCCCGGCAGTGAGCTATAACCATGTCATGACTTCCGGACAAAGGGTTGTGGTGGTAGACCCATGGGGATCTTTTGTGTGCTCCTCCATGCATTTTCCCTCCTGTTGTCTGGATGTCAACGCCCAAGATGACTAAAAAAAAGCTGCCCCCCACCTCTACCTCCCAACAAAGAACATACGTTGAACTTCTAAGGGAATGAGAAATAACCTTATTTTGTATTAAGCCACTGAAATTTGGGGGTTTCCATCCTTAGCTAATTCCAAGCTTTCTGCTTTTTATCACCTGAGTCAGTGCTAGCCAGGACTAATCTCTTGCCCAAAGCGTTCTTGGGGTTCTTTGAGTTATAATGGGAGAAAAGACTCTTGAAGAGCAGAAAAATTCTTCAACTGGTGAGATGCGGTTTCAGAGAAATTTAATTAGATGATTAAGAGTTATTTGACTTCATCTTGTACCTGAGGCTGGTGAAATGGGACAGAGCTCAGTTAACTTGAGTCATATGGTCAAGATTATGGTGCTCAGACAAGGTTTGTGTCTGGATGATGTTCACATCATAAAAACGAAACATTTGGTTTTATTTTGTCATTTTTTCCATTATAAATTATTTTAACATTGGAGGAGAGTACTTAACCTAAGAAAATGTTCAAAACAAATTAAGTGAAAAAGGCTACTAATAATATAGGGTGCTTGACATAATCCCAATTTTTAAAAGTAAGGCAAAAGACTCCAAGTATATTTACAGACACGTTGATCTAGAGAGATGACACCAAAATGTTGAGTGCTCATGTGATGGTAGCATGTTAAATGCAATTTTTGTATTTGTCTTTATTCTATTTGATATTTTTCACTCTTCTCAGTGGACATTCATCACCTCCATTAACAACAACAAAGGCAATAGAAGTTGTTTTTAAGGAGAAGAGAGAGAAAAAAAATGTGGTCTTGAAATTGAAAAAATCTGGTCTGTTTAGCCACCATTACTGTGAGTTTTTGGTCAAGCTCATATCCCAGCAGAGATATAGGGATCCATCAGTCCATCAATAATGTGAAAGCTGCAAGCAACACTCTCTCGCCTGTGATTGATTGGTCATGAGTATTTCATTTAGAACTTGAAAAGTTAGGTAACATGAGAGTTTGGTATTTTAAAGAACTATTCATTGCTTTCCAATAAACACGTCTCTATACTCCTGTTACATGTGGGAGACATACTGCCCCTTTCCTGGTCTTAAGTGCTGAGCTCAGGCAAATATGGCCATGTGAAACCAGAGCCCTGTTTTCCTTCTGCTTATATTATCACATCCTGGTTAAGAATGTGTGAGTGGATCTTCCCTTCCTGAGATCAACAGAATTCCACCAGCAGGTTAAAAATCATTCACATTCCAAGGGAAGGGAAGATTGATCAAAACAAGAATTTCTGGAACATTAAGTACCACACAGGGAACTGAGAATTCCGCAGCCCCTCCCTCTGCCTGGAGCCACTATTTCCACCTCCACTCTTTCTTTAATGTTCTTGTTTTAGAATCCATCCTGTAACATCAATGTTCCTTTACCGGAAAAGAAGAAAGCTGTAGTCCTTGTACTAAGAAAGCCCTCAAGTCTGGAAAACTTTCCAGCATTCTGTTTAGACCTTAAACATGATCTTAGAAAAAGGCATGGGATCCTGCTGGACTTCATTGCTCTGTAAATTCTAAGCATTAACTATGAAGAGATCCAGACAGCAAGTGGTATAAACACGAGAAATATAAGTACATTTTGTGAGGAAGCCTGGCTTATTGGAACGGGTGTAGACTTTGGAGTCCAACAGACACAGGGTCCAACCCCAGCTCTGTCACTTGCGTGTGGTGTGACCTGAGGCTAGCCTTTAGCGTCTCAGAACTTATTCTTTCACTGGGAAAATGCGGGTCATAGGATCCATCTTGAAGTATTGTTAGGAGAATTAAGTGACAAAGGTATGAAAAACACCTCACACGGTAGCTGGTACTCAGTAGACGCCATTAGTGTTGGTTCTTTCCCACACTCCAGGAGTTGTTGTTAGATTAGGTTTGGGGAGAAGCTAAGACAAAATAAAACCAGATTGGAGGAACATGTTGGGTGAAAACAAGGATAAGGCTGAAAAGCAAGGGAAGAATTTATAAAATGTGAAAGAACAATTTTACTGCAAAGCGTATCACATAAACACACAGGAGTGCTCTTGAGAAGGCTGCCCAACAAAAAGGCAGATTAGACTTTCACCTGGCGAGCGACCCGACTCTGAAAATGGCCTCTTTCTCACGTCACACATGGGCCATGACTGGTCAGCTTACTAGAGCCACCATCTTCCATGCTGTGGCAAATGGAGTTTTTCCAAATGGCAACTGCCAACATCACAATGACCACGTTCATGGGGGAGAAAAGAAAAGAAAAGACTGTTTATGAATGTAGCATATCCATTTCCTGTTTACATTAATTAAGGAACTCCAATACCACTTAGGAATCAAGCTCCGTGGGTTCTATCGTTTACCCAGTCAGATCGGCATTATGTTATTTGCGTTTTTCAGCACTTACATGTCGATTCGCCTCCACCTATCTGGTGTGAAATCAGCACTTGATACAAAATTTGTTGATTCAAGGGGTTGTTAGGTCAATAAGAGACTCTGTATTGCTGATTCAAACCCGGGTCTGAAGAGTCACTACCTAAGAATTTGGGGCAGTCAATTGCAGTTCCATGGAAAACTAGCTTCTGCCTAGTTTTCATCTTCGAGATCATTCTAAGTAACTTTGTAGCTCCCTAGGGGGAGCTATATAATACAAACTGTCATTCTTACAACAGCACAGTTTAAGAGAAGCAGTAGAGCACAGGGACTGAGAGCGTAGACCTCTTGGGTTTGCAATTCATTTTTGCCACATAGGTTCTGAGTGCACGTGGCCAGATTACTTCACCTCTCTGTGTCTTAGTTCCTTCATCTGTAAAATGTGTTGTAATAAAATGCTTTTTTGTAAGGATTGAATGAGTTGGGGGCACCTGGGTGGCACAGCGGTTAAGCGTCTGCCTTCGGCTCAGGGCGTGATCCCGGCATTATGGGATTGAGCCCCACATCAGGCTCCTCCGCTATGAGCCTGCTTCTTCCTCTCCCACTCCCCCTGCTTGTGTTCCCTCTCTCCCTGGCTATCTCTGTCAAATAAATAAATAAAATCTTAAAAAAAAAAAAAAAAGGATTGAATGAGTCGAAGCAGATAAAGCATGAAGAACAGTACTGGTGCATAGCAAGTGCCCTGTGTCCGTAACCTACTCAATCATGTCCTTGGTAGGGTTTGGAGTTCTTTTTGAAGTTTAACTAGTACAAAGAACGCTATGATGAGCATTCTTATAAAAACTCTAGCAAAAAAAGGTGCAAAATATATATATATAAGAATGCTCATGTAGGATGTTCACACAGAGTTATGATTTGCCTAATTGTTCTCCAAAAGTTGTACCATTTTACGCTCCAGCCAACAGTTCATTTCCTCAGACTTTTGCTCAAACTGGATTTTATAATTAAAAGCAAATATTCTATCTAATATGTAAATATGCATTAGTCTCCCCTTATCCATAATTTCACTTTCTGCCATTTCAGTTACCTGAGGTCAACCTCGGTTCAGAAGCAGAGGACCTTCTTTCTAATGTATTGTCAGATATCTCATCGGGGGTCAATAGTGACCTAACGCTATGTCGCCATGCCCACGTCACTCATCTCTCTTCATCTCATCACGTAGGCATTTTATCATCTCACATCATCACAACAAGAAGGGTGAGTATCATACAGCAAGATATTTTAAGAGAAAGAGAGCAAGAGCGAGATGACAGTCATCTAACTTTCCTTACCCCATATTGTAATAGTTATTCTATTTTATTATAGTTGTTGTTAATCTCTTACTTTGCCTAATTTATAAATTATATTTGATCATAGGTATATGTGTATAGGAAAAAACATGTGTATATAGAGTTTGATACTATCCATGGTTTCAGGCATCTGACTGGGCTCTTGGAACATATCCTCCATGGATAAGGGGGGACTACTGTAACTGATCTTTGCCACACCGAGGTCCAATATAAAAAGAGTGTTACCCCAAAAGACCCATAAGGCAACCAAATTGGGCAAAAGCCATACATTACATATTTTAAATTTTTAATAGAGCATTCTCACACTTCTCTAACATCAAGATTTATGAAATTCTTACCTTTTCTTTCCATAATGCTTCTATGTGTCTTCATTTTGAACCTAGGGTCAATGAAATAAAGTACATTTTACTTCTTTTGATTTTCTTCCTTTCAAACTCTGCAGACATTGGGAATACTGAAGCGTTCAGGGAGTTATGTTCCGACTGCTACGAGCATGGGAGATCCCGTCATTAGAATAAGAGATGTGTTGGGGCGCCTGGGTGGCACAGCGGTTAAGCGTCTGCCTTCGGCTCAGGGCGTGATCCCGGCATTATGGGATCGAGCCCCACATCAGGCTCCTCCGCTATGAGCCTGCTTCTTCCTCTCCCACTCCCCCTGCTTGTGTTCCCCCTCTCGCTGGCTGTCTCTATCTCTGTCGAATAAATAAATAAAATCTTTAAAAAAAAATAAAAAAAAAGAATAAGAGATGTGTTGCTATTCTCTACCTCCTTACCCGTTTTCTGAGTGCCTACCTTTCCAAAACTGGATCTCTAGGAAATTCTACGAGGAAATGGGTCCTGGTTGCAAAGGCTTTAATCTCTACAGACTAAAATCTTATAGAAACAACTTGAAAGGCCAGAGTTAAGTCCAATTAGTGTTCAAGACCACATTTACTCCTAAGTCCTCAACTTAGAAATGATTTTTCCACTTAGGTTCTGTGCGAACTTGGACAAATGTGTGAAAAACATCTCTTGTCGGCTTTGTCATTTACAGTGCTTTATTGTCCATCTTTTTCGCCCTCTGCTGGTTTTTCTGAAGAAGAACATGAATGGTAAGAACTATGTTCTCAGCCCCTGTGAGATTTTTCTTGTTTTTGTTTTGGGAAGTCAAAAGTCCCGTTGACCCCCATCCCCGCCCCCACCACACACACACAAGTTATAAAAGATGTTGAAAGAGGAGCATCTGGGTGGCTCGGTTGGTTGAGCGTCTGCCTTCAGCTCGGGTCGTGATCCCAGGGTTATGAGATGGAGTCCCGCGTCGGGCTCCCAGCTCAGTGGGAAACCTGATTCTCCCCCGCTCCCCGCCTCTCTCTCTCTCTGCTCTCTCTTGTTTTCTCTCTCTCTCAAATAAATAAAATCCTTAAAAAAAAGGTGTTGAAAGAAGACATGTGCATTTTAATGGATTATATAGATTGATTAGATTAATTTGAATTACCGTGAATTTTTGGAGATAAGACATAGGGTGGAAGAAAGCCTTCCTTAACTTCTTTTTATGTACTTCTTGATGTTGAGTCTTTAGCTATGCATTTTCTCATGCGCATAACTGCACTCACGTCATAAATTCCCAGAGTTGAATACACACACACACACACACACACACACATCCTGGAACCCTGCCAATCTGGGGAACCCAGAGCTGAAAGCACCCTGAGAGAATGAAAAAGAACACAGAACTAGACACCTTCTACTTATTACCAGACTCATTAATTCAACGAAATGTAATAGAGTGTTTTCAGAACCCTAAAACACTCCAGTTTATCCAAATTCTATACAGTGTTATTCTAGGAAATCCTCAAAGCGTGTAGGCATTATAATGATAACAATATTCATTTGAGAGCCAATTACTTCAAGTAATTTTCTGCCTGAAAAATGTACTTAAGACAGCAAAGCACAAACAAGGGAGGTGATACTCCCCGACAACAGCCTTCACTCTTTATAGATCTTGTTTTTCTCTGCCTGGCATCCTCTTGCCCTTCTTTTGCCAATCGCACCACCATACTTTGGGAAACTGCCCTTTCTCCTCCATGTGATTCTGGGGGGGTGTTAATCACACACTTTGGACCCTTGGCGTGGGTTGGACATAGAAGCAAGGCCTGAAAAATTACCATATCACACCTCCCTGGTCAAAATTATTGGAAAAGGACCCAAAGCTGGTCACTCCCTCTTTGGGATTTTATATGTTAATGCTCTTTTCTCCAGGGCCACGACCCTGGGCCTGTGGAACCCTGAAACTGCCCATGATGCTCTTCTATCCCCACCCACTTCATTCACGGTAGACGCCCAGGGTGGGAGCTATGGAGAGAAGCAGATGGAACTGGAACATATTTGGAAGTAGAATCTGCTGAAGGATTGAACTGGAGGCAAGAGATGAGCAAAATGGAAGAGTAAAGAGTAATTTCTAGGTTTCTAATTTTGGTTCCTGCATGAGTGTGTTACTGTTTCTTAATATAAGGAGAGAACCAGCAATAGAACAGGAGATGAGACCAGCCCTTTGGGGTGATGAGCAGGGCCTTTAAAAGATGTCTATGAGGTAGGCAAGTGGAGATGTTAGGCGTGCAGTTGGATATGTGACTTTGGAGTTAGGGGGAGAGATTTGAGCGGAAGCTATTAAAGGGAGGTGCAGCATATAAAGTGTACATGAAGCTATCAGAGCCAATGAGAATATTTAAATACAGAAGATGGCGAAGAGAAGAAGACCCAGGACCAAATTTGGAGGAGGATCAGATGTCAAATGTTAATAATCGCGCAGGGAAGGGAAACTTTTTTTTTTTTAAGAATTTTTTTTTTTTATTCGACAGAGATAGAGACAGCCAGCGAGAGGGAACACAAGCAGGGGGAGTGGGAGAGGAAGAAGCAGGCTCATAGCAGAGGAGCCTGATGTGGGGCTCGATCTCATAACGCTGGGATCACGCCCTGAGCCGAAGGCAGACGCTTAACCGCTGTGCCACCCAGGCGCCCCAGGGAAGGGAAACTTAGTAGAGGACACTTAAAAAGGGAGGCTAGTAACATAGGAGAAAAAGTAGAATGAAGATAGGGTATCAGAGAATTGGAGAGAAGAGTTGGAAAAAGAGGATAGGGGTCAACTAAGTTAAAAGCACCTGAGAGTTAGAGAAATTTGAGGTCAAAGACCTCATTGGGTTTGGCAATGCAGAGGGCACTGGTGAAATTGACGAGCACTTTTAGTACAGTCGAGTAACGGGCATGGAAACTAGTTCAGGGTAGGTGAGAAACGAATGGTAGTGACCCACAGTGTAGATGGCATTGTGTGCTCTTTAGCCCTTATACACCTACTCACACACAGACACACCACAGTACAAACACATAGCAGTGACCGATAAAGTGTCTTAAAAATATTTGAGAGAGTATCATTGTATCCCCCTGGCAGAAAAACTCATCCCTTGGGTATTTGACTCTGAAGCCATCAGAGCCCAGGATCATGAAGGTTGTTAACAAAAGTGTTGGAGGGAGTCCTTGAGCATACAAGTGGAGGTGATACTCTCACTGCCGCCTCTTGATTCGCCGATCCATACACAGTCATTTGGGGCACACGGTATTCAGGGTAGTTACGTTCTGTAAAGTCACCACTAATCCTGAATTAGTCAGTTCTAAGCTAGGTTCCCGCGAGCTTCTGCTCACAGCATTTTCATCAACCAAAACTCCACTCTTCTGTAGATTCATTTGCCAACATCCTTGTAAAACAAGCCAGCTCCGTCAGCACTGGAAACCTGTTCTCCTACATATAATCCTTTTCCTGCATAACACTTAGCAGGTATTTAAAAAATTCTTCCACGGCCTCTTGATCTGCAGAGCCTGCCCCTTCTGTGAGTTTAGCAGTTTTCATGCTGTATTGTTTTTGAAACTATGGGAGTCAGTGGTAGCCTATATGAGTAACATTTTCTTGACCCCGGGCAATGGGACTGTACATTTCTTTGGCTTTCAGCCTCACAGCAATGGTTTCTACTATGCCTTTTCTTTTTTTTTTTTTTTAAATCAGTGTCATCTTCAAGTCCACAGGTGGAGCCCCTTTGCCAAAGCTTTCACCGCACACTAGCGATGCTGCCTTTTCTGGAGAGGCCTGACATACAGCTCAGAGAATTCCCTTGTCCTTTTTTTGGATGTGCCATAGTGTTGATTCTTCAACACTGAACACACAGACACTGCGCTGTAAGTCGTGCCTGAACAAAGCTTGTTGAACACACACATTTTCTCCCCACGGCACAGCCCAGCCTTCTTGAGCTGCGGGACACTAGCCAGCACTTCAGCTCTGTGCTTGGCGGCTGTTTCTAACAGTGAAATCCCAACAAAAGGCACAGAATGTGAAAAACATGGCTCTACTTAGGCCACAAAAGGGACGTTTGTTCAGTATGAGAGCTGAAACAAGAGGACAGTGTTGCCTCGTTCAGTTTCATCTGGCAACATGCACGCGGGGCGACTCAGATGTTTCACCGCTCTGTGCATGTCCTCAAATCTGCAAAAGTACTGTCAGCATCAATGTCATGGTTACAAATAAATCTTAGCAAGCAGGCAAATGTGCCAGTATGGAATCCACTAACGATGAGGATTGCCTTTACTCAGGCTTTGGGAAGACCATTGTGTCAGTCCATTCGGGCTGCTGTAACAACATGTCATATATTGGGTGGCTGAAACACAGTTCTGGGCACTGAGAAGTCTAAGGTCAAGGAATTAGACAAATTTAGTGTCTGGTGAGTCCTGCATTCTGGTTCACAGATGCCCATCTTTTCATTGTAACCTCATATGGTGAAGGGCGTGAGGAAGCGCTCTGGGTTCTCTTCTATAAGAGCACTAATCCATCCCTGAGGGCTCCACCCTCATGACCTAATCACCTCCCAAAGGCCCCACCTATAAATGCCATCAGAGTGGGGGTTGGGTTTCAATAAAATGAATTTTGCTGGGACGCAAACATTCTGTGTATGGAAATCAACACCATATAGTGTTATTCTAAGTCCATACCAAAATCCCATAGTGAGGCTGTAACATTACACCAACTGTCTTTGAGCTGGTGCTAGCAGACCATGCAGACCCATCTGTAATCCAGGTTCGAAAATTTCCCATCAGTCAACGGGATATAACAAACTGCCCATGAGGCCATCTGTGCTTGGAGATTGAAGTGGCAGTGGCCAGGAGTAGGTCTGCTGGAAATATAAGCTACTGATACACACAATTCATTTGTGTCTATAGGACATGCTTGGTTTGGGTTAAGTATCTGCTACTTGCACTTGATAATGGAGTGCTTCCGGGCACCTCAAATGTATGGAGAAGTGCATTGGAAATAACCATTTTGTCACGGGTAGTTCTGTACACACGATCACCGCATGGTCAGGCATTCAGTACCTACCAGGGTTCAATAACAAGCCAAGAGATGTTTTCTCAAAATGGAAATTGTAACTAACATAACAGACCATAACTTTGATCTATAACTAATGACGCAATCATGGTTAACCTCAGACTCCATATAGACTTCTCCTGTTCTGGGTCACACTCAAAGATGGCAATCTTTATACAGTATACGAGCTGCATGAAAGACATCTACATGTGACATAGGTAGTTGTTATGGTCTGAATGTTTGTGTCCCCCCCAGATTCGTATGTTGAAATCCTAACCCTCAAAGATGATGGTGTTAGGAGGTAGGGTCTTTGAGAGGTGGGGCCTCATGAGATGCAGAGACCTCATGAATGAGATTAGTGCCTTTATTAAAGAGATCCCAGAGAGCTCCCCTGCCTCTTCCATTATGATAAGGCACAATGAGAAGGTGCAGGCTAAGAACCAGGAAGAGGGCTCTCACCAGAATGCAACCATGCTGATGCCTTGATCTTGGACTTCCTGCAACCAGAACCATGAAAAATAGATTTTTGTTGTTTATAAGCCTCCCAGGCTCTGGAATTTTGTT
The DNA here is from genome assembly GCF_023065955.2 of Ursus arctos. Classification (NCBI taxonomy): domain Eukaryota; kingdom Metazoa; phylum Chordata; class Mammalia; order Carnivora; family Ursidae; genus Ursus; species Ursus arctos. The sequence goes on from NW_026622986.1 coordinate 9,899,624, forward strand.
ACAGTAACCTAAATGGATGAAGGCAGTAGCCTCTAAAATCTACAATGTCCCATCAAGGGTTGTGCCTCTTTCTTACTGGTTGGTAGTCCATATTTTTATGGGGCTTATCTCCCGCCCTTTAGCGGACATTTATCTTAGTTGGGCATCCGAGGAACTTCCTAATTCTAGCTCATCAGGTCCTATCCATATAAATGTCATCAAAATAGTGGAGAAGAAGGATGTTGTATATAGATAGTAGGAATATCAAGTTCCCAGGGGACTCCCTTGAATAAGGGCAGGGAGGAAGTGAGGTTATTACTGTCCCTGCTAATTTTCTCTACTTATTGAGACAGAGGGAAAACAAACAAACAAAAACAAGAAACCATTTTCCAGATTAACAGCAGCATACCAGGTACCTGGGCCTGTGCCAACTTGCTACTGTGAACATATGCAGAAAAGCAATTCTAATTAGAGATACTAACTAATTAGGCTTTGGATAATCCGCTGTCCTCTTCCAAGACCTCTCTCTCTTCTGCAAAGGCCCCATCGCTGAATTTAATGGGATTTAATAGAAATAACACCTCTTGATTTTTCAAAATGTCGAAGAAGGCACCAATTCCTACAATTCCTCAGGGACGCGCTATTGCTTTTTGTGTGTGATTGTAGCAGGGAGGAAGAACTCAAAGGGCTTTCACTTGGCCCTTCCCACCGCAATCGTCTTTATTGCATAGGCCAAGGAGCAATGGGGGGCGGGGCTCTCTGCCAAGCATGAGCAAACCGGAAATGGGCACAGTCTCTGCCCTCGTGAAGCTTACAGTCTAGTGTGGACTATGAATATTAAGCAAATATTACCGCATAATTAATTCATTGTAGTTGTGAAAACTATGACAGTTAATCATACTTGTGACAAATGTCATAAAGGAAAAGCTCAGCAGAGCCAGGAGACTGTGTATGAGGGAGACCAAGCCTGATTGAGGGAGTCAACCTTGAGAAAGAGACTTCTGAAGTGAGCTCTCAATAAGGAGTAGAGATTTTTCTACACAAACAGTGACAGAGTGGAGAGCATTTCAGGCCTAGAAGAAGCTGCAAAGCTGAAGGGAATTTGGTGAGATAAAGAAACTGAAGGGAGCTCAGTGAGAAAGGAAGAGGAGCCATTGTAAGAGGCTGGAGCATTGAGCAGGTGTAAGGGGTCGGACATAGCATTTTAAGTTATGTTGATGGCAAGCAAGGTCCTAATCTAGAGGTAATAAGAAATCATCAAAGTGTTTTTAGGAGAGAACATAAAAGGATTTTCATTTATATAAAATTCTGCAGCTGAATTGTGAAGAATGGATTAGAAGAGGTCCAGAATGTAACAAGGTGACACCAGCCAGGAGAACAGGGTCCAGACTGACTAGCAGGGCGCTGGAGTGGAACGTGGAGCAGACAAACCAGCGTGCCGAGCATGGCATGAGTACCAAACAGGTTTGCTGGCAGCGGCGGGGGCGGGGGGGGGAGGGGGGGTGACGGAGATCAGAAGTCCAGTTACATGTTCGTGGATTTGGAGACGCCTGTGAAACGCCCAAGTAGAAATGTCCCATTAGATATTCGATTCTGGAGCTTAGATGAGTGGGTCTGGGCTGGAAATATAACTTAAGACATCATAGGCAAGTTATCTGAGCCGAGGAAAGGGGTTATGTTGCAGAGGGAGAAATGAAGCGTGAGAAAAAAGCTGAAGAATACACTTTGATGCATTTCAACATATAAGGTTAGGTCAAGGAGGTCACGCTGGCAAGTGATACCAAGAAAGGGCAACCAGATATTTAAGAACCAAAGTAGAACAGCATGGTATCAAAGAGGCAAGGAAAACCGTTCTTCATGAAGGAGGAAACGAACCATAAGAAACGAACAAGAAAAGTACTCAAAGTGTACATTGGATTTAATAACAAGAAGATCATTAGTAACTCAACCAAAAGCATGTATTTAGGAGTGGTGGGGGCAGATGCCAGATTGCAGGGGGTTGAAAAATAAATAGCAGGTGACAGGAGGCAAGAAGGGCAGCCAGTGGAAGGCAATTCGAGAAGGTTGGCTGCGAAGGGGTGAGATTTTCATTTTGGACATATTGAACTGGATATGCTCATATGGTGTTGAAGTGGAGAAGTCCAGGAAGAGCCAGACAGAAAAAAAACTACTGCTGATGGACGTGTCTTACATGCAAAAATAGATTTGCAAGAGTGTGTAAGTGCTGTTGAAGCCCGAGGTTCGATGAAATTACCAAAAAGAGCATGAGGCGCAAGACAGAAACGAAGCCCAAGGAAAGCAAACGCTTAAAGGGGAAGCCAGAAGGAGCAGAGCCTGGGAACAGAGTGATGAGTAATTGGCAGACAGGCAGGAAGAAAAGCAGGAGAGCGTGAGCTTGACGGCTGGAAAGCAGGGAGTTTCAGGAAGAGCAAAATGCTGCAAATAAGTCAGAGCAAGATCAAAAACAAATCTCTGGATTTAACTTTTGAAGGTCATTTAAGACTTTAGCAAGATGAATTTCTGTTGTGTTTTACAGTTAGAAGCCAGATCATAAGGGGTTCATTAAAATATGGAGAAGTTAAGGGGGCGCCTGGGTGGCTCAGTCGGTTAAGCATCTGCCTTCAGCTCAGGTCCTGATCTCAGGGTCCTGGGATCGAGCCCCATGTTGGGCTCCCCACTCAACAGGGAGTCTGCTTCTCCCTTTTCCTCTGCCCCTTCCCCCCAACTTGTGCTCAGTCTCTCGCTCAAATAAATAAATAAAATCTTTTTTTTTTTTTTAAAGATTTTATTTATTTATTTGACAGAGAGAGACAGCCAGCGAGAGAGGGAACACAGCAGGGGGAGTGGGAGAGGAAGAAGCAGGCTCCCAGCAGAGGAGCCTGATGTGGGGCTCGATCCCGGCACGCCAGGATCATGCCCTGAGCCGAAGGCAGACGCTTTAACGACTGCGCTACCCAGGCGCCCCAATAAATAAAATCTTTTAAAAAATATTGAGAAGTAAGGTAAGTAAAAGCAAGGAACATTGACTCTAGTGAAAGAAATTTAGCAACATATATAATGGAAACAATAAATATTTGTAATATTAATACATTAATACCATATCAATATAATTCTATTTTAAAAACATCAGATTAAGGTGATTATTAGTTAAATTAAGTAAAACTATTTAATTACACTAAGTATTAATTTATATCTGTGTTAATATTAATATAATTAATACAAACTATACATAATCCACATTAAATAATCTATATGTTATTCTTTAACAACATATAGATTACTTATACATTCTATTACATTATTCATTGCATTACAGCGATCCCTCCTATGTGCAGGATACGTTCCAGGACTCCCAGTCTGGGATGCCTGAAACTGGGGCTAGTACTGAACTCTATATATACTGTTTTTTCCTATGATAAAGTTTAATTTCTAAATTCGGTACAGTAAGAGATTAACAATAATCACTAATAATAGACTGGAACAATCATAACAATATACTATAATCGACGTTGTGTGAATGTTGACCTCCTCTGTCTTTCTAAAAATACTGTACTGTACTAACCCTTCTTTTTGTGATGATATGAGATGATGCAATGTCTATGAGATGAAGTGAGGTGAGTGATGGAGGCATTGTGTCATAGTATTAGGCTGCTATTGACCTTTTGACAGATATATCAAAGGAATTATCAGTATATCAAAAGGAGGGTCATCTTGGACCATGGGTAATTGAAGCCATGGAAAGCAGGAAAGAGAAACCACACATAAGGGAGGACTATTCTATATCGACATACGACTGACACAATCAATATTATCAGGTAATATAAATATATGTTAATGTAGTAATTATAATTATAATCATTCAGCTCATTATATTGTTTAATGTAATCAAAATTAATATTACCAATTAATAAGAAAAAGGGATACTACTCAATCAAGAAGGGACAAAGAATGTGTATATGCAATTCACAGAAAAGGACGTGAAGAGGCCAACAGTTGCGTAAAAATGTCATCAACCTTACAATGAGGAAGTGCAAACAAAAAGAAACCATTCTTCTTCCATCAGATTGACAAAAATTTGAGTTTAGTAATATCACGTGTGATGAGATCTACAAAGAAAACGTAGGGTGCTTGACCTACAGGTAGGACAGACGGACACACTTGGCAGTTGCCTTCTTGGCCTGTGGAGTAATAGCTACCATAGTGGGGAAGGTCATATGCAAGTCTCTGAAGTAGAATGTAACTCCCTGGTCAAGATAGGGAGACAAGACCAACAGCTTTCTGGGGAGAATGGCAGAGCTTAGTGCCACTTTAAGGATCTTGAGCATATAACTGTGGTGGCTCCTACCAGATCTCTAGTTACTCTATCGCACCGGGCCCTGCGGAACCTGGAGCCTGGGGAACTACGGTAGATTGTGACAAGCTAAACCAACCAGTAACCCCAAGTGCAGCTGCCATGCCAAGCATGGTATCTTTGCTAAAGAAGATTAGTATGGGTTCGGGTACCTGTTATGCAGCCATTGATTTGGCTAAGGACCTCTTTTTTTATCCCAATCAGAAAAGAGGATCTGAAACAGTTTGTAATCACATGGGTTTATAATATACTTATCCACTACATAGGCAATATACGTTTACAGCTTTTTCCGAGGGCTAATTGAATGCACCCACTGGCTGTCATCGTAGACTCAGAAGAGATCTGGATCACATGGACAGCCTGAGAGCATGAAGCTAATCTACCACATTGATGACATCTGCTTGGGCAGGGCAAACAAGAGGTGCTGGCAGCAGGATGCCTTGCTAAGACACACGTGCACCACGGGGCAGGAGAGAATTTCCAGGAAGGTTTATGGACCTGCCACATTGGTAAAGATTTTGGGTGTCCAAGGGTTGGGGTATACCAGGACATCCCTTAATAAAGAGTGGATCTTGCACCTCTTACCACAAAGAGGAAAGTACTCTCCCTGGTAGACCTCTTCACATGCCATGGCTCCAGGTCATGTACTGACTGATCTAAAAGACAAGTAGCTTGGAGTGAACCCTTTAGTAGAAAAGGGTTCTGCAGCAAGTCCAGGCTGCACTACAAGCAGTCTTGCCATTTGGGCCATTCAATATGGCAGACTTAATGATGTTGGAAGGGTCAGTGGTGGGAAAGACACTATGTGGAGTTTATGGCAAGCTCCATAGGAATAGCTCTTTTGTCTTTCCTTTCTTTCTTTCTTTCTTTCTTTCTTTCTTTCTTTCTTTCTTTCTTTCTTTCTTTCTTTCTTCTTTCTTCCTTTTTTAAGATTTTTAAAAAGATTCTATTTATTTATTTGACAGAGAGATAGAGAGAGCCAGAGAGCATAAGTTGGGGGGAAGGGGGATGGTGGTGGACAGAAGAGGGAGAAGCAGACTCCCCTCCGAGCAGGGAGCCCAATGCAGGACTTGATCCCAGGACCCTGGGAACATGACCTGAGCCAAAGGCAGGAGCTTAACCAACTGAGCCACCCACGTGCCCCAACTCTTTTGTCTTTCTAGAAATAATTTTTGGTGTGTTACTGGGCCCCAGTAAAGGCAGAATTCTTTACCATGAAGCATCAAGTGGCCATGTGTCTGAAAATGTTCCTTATGAGCTGAGTTCTCTTGAACCCACAGATCATAAAGACAGGGGGCCCAACGGCATCCGTAATAGGATGGAAACATTGTATCAGTGATTGAGTCTAAGCGGTACCACTAAGATGCACGAGAAGTTAGCCCAGACTCTCCTTTTCCACGTGATAGTTGCACCAACGTGTCTCCCTCAACTCACATGTTTGGCCATCCAGGGCAAAGGAAGAGATGCTGAAAGAGGAGGAAAGCCTGAACTTGGTTTATGGATGGATTGGATTGGCTTGCTGGGTGCCAACAGCAAACGGATGAAATGGATAGCAGATGCCTCACAGTCACTTTCAATGGTAATCTTCAAAAAGGGTTTTGAGAGAAAAGTCTTTCCAGTGGGTTGAGCTTTTAGTAATTGCCTGATCACCCACTTTACACAGAAAGAAAAGTAGACCAGGATGAGAATTTATATGAGCTCATAGTAGTGCTGAATAGCCTGGTTGGTTGGTCAAGAACCTGAAGGGAAAGCATTGAAAGAATGAAGACAAGGAGGTCTGGAGTAGAGGCCTATGAGAGGGCATTCGAGGTGGGTATGGTGATTTTTGAATGTGTCCTTGCAGGAGAGATGGGGTCTATCTCTCCACCTCTTAAATCACGGGTGGGCCACACAACTTTGTCCAACGCAACAGTAGTGAAAGCATAGGCTTCAAAAGTGCCTGGACATTGGGGATTGCCCTCTCTTGCTTCTAGAAACTCTTTTTCCACTATGTGCAAAACCTGCCTTAGCCTTCTGGAGGATGAGAGCACATGGAGAGAGGTTCTGCCATCCTAGCTTCCCAGCCAAGGTCCAAATGCATGAGTGAGCCTCGTTGACATGACACAGGGCAGAGACAAGCCATCTAGCGGAGGCCCACTCAAATCACCAACCTGTCAAATCAAGAGCAAATACATGCTTAGTGTTTGAAAGCACTAAGTGTCGGTGTGGCTTGTCATGCAGCAAAAGCTAACTGATAACAGAGCTTTCTAGGCTTTGCTCTTAATCTATTAATAGATGAATAGATTGCCAAACTGGCTTCCCAGACTTGTTTCTGATTCCGAAAATTCAAGTGTGAGATTCAGAATTGATTAATGACTTCCTTCCACATACCCGCCTTCCTTTCTTCGGGCATTAAGCCCCATGCATCAGCCTCAGAGGGGGAAGTCTGCAAGGGAGTATGATTTAAGGAAGGTATTCAAAGGAAAAACACATTAGCTTAATATTTGCAAAATATGATTCCTATTACTGAAGTTGGCGAGAAGCCAGGGAAACAGCTGCTCTCGGGTCCTGCTGGTGGTAGAACAGATCATACAGACATTTTGGAAGGCAAATGGCAAAAATTAACATGAACAAAAATTTAACAAAAAATTAACATGAGCCTACTGTTTGTCTAAGCAATTCCATCTCTTTGTATCAGGTCTAGATATGAAGAAATGCTGTATACAAAGAGGCATTCACAAAGGTGTTAATTCCAGCATTTTAATAGCAAAAAAACGAAAACAGAAAAATAATAACGCAAATGGTAATATGTCTATATTGTGAAACATTATGTAGTAGCTAAGAGGAATGAGGTCAATCTACGTACTGGCTAGGAAAGATTTCCAAGATATATATATTTGAAAGATTTATTTATTTATTTTAGAGAGAGAGAGAGCGAGAGAGCGTACAGGCATGTGCATGGGGGGAGGGGCAGAGGGAGAAGAAGAGAAGCGGACTCCCCCCTGAGCATGGAGCCCGACACGTGGCTTGATCTCGTGACCTCACAATCATGACCTAAGCCAAAATCAAGAGTTGGATGCTTAACCAACTGAGCCACCCAGGCGTCCCTCCAAGATATATCCTTCAGTGAATATATTAGTTAAGGAAATGATTATTTCTGTTACAGGTAAGCACCAAAATCTCAGTGGCTTAACAATGCAAGTTTCTTTTTCCTTCATATACAATACAGTGAGCTGCAAAAGAGAGGGTAGATCCGTTCCACACAGTCATTCGGGGCTTCAGGCTGACAGAGACCCTCTCATCTTTCAGCCACGGTTTCTGAGCTCACCCTGGGCATCAGCATGCAGCCTACAGATGAAGGAAAACAGAGGAATCTTCTGAGGGGCGTTCTTATGGCGCAGCCCTGGAAGCGATTCTCATTATTTCCGCCCATAAGTCACTGGCCAAAATTCGGTCACATGGCCACATCTAACCCCCAGGTAGCTGGGAAACGTGGTCTAGTTGTGAAGAAGCAGAAAGAACGAATGTGGTGAGGAGTCTGTTCCACAGACACTGTCAGAATTCGTCCCCACACATTTACCTCGGCTTTCCACGGACACAGCTGCAAATCCTTCAGAATGGCCTCTCTCTTCATGACAAGCCCTTGCCTTGTCTTCCAAAGTTTCCAAGGTTCCAGCAATGGGTCTAGAGGTCCCAGAGGTGGAAGGGTGGGTGTCGAGGGTACCGTGGCATCTCCCGGTAAGAAAGCTGTCAGACGAGGACACTGCAGGGTATTCAGCAAGACGTTTCCCCTCCGAGAAAAGGCGCTGCTTTCCACGAGGGGGCCCACCCTGTTCAGATTCTTTGTAAGCACGAGGCTCCCCCTCTTTCCAGAGCAGTTCCTTAACTTCAGCGTGAACAAGACCTGGAGAAGCTGTGCTATCACTGTGGGTGTAATTCTGTGATCCTTAGGCGCCGACGTTGGGCCTGATTTTCACACACACTGTCCTGAGGGCTGCAAGAGACCAGGGGCTCCTTTGGGGCGGTCGTAGAAGCCCTTTGGGTCTCTGACCAGGACGTTAGTGGACATTCCCAAGAGCTGAGCTTGCCATTCTTTTCCTTTTACTCTCTGGGGCAGTCACAGCAACCTGTTCACTCACAAGACTCTCCGTCTTTGTTTCCACCATACTGTTGTATTGTGGCAGGCACTTGGCCTCCTAAAGCCTACCTTTTATTTTATGTATGTATTTATGTATTTATTTATTAAAGATTTTATTTATTTATGAGAGAGAGAGAGCACGTGCACACAAGTGGGGAGAGAGGCAGAAGCAGAGGAAGAAGGAAACTCCTGGTTGAGCAGGGAGCCCCATGCAGGGCTCGATCCCAGGACCCCGGGATCATGACCTGAGCCAAAGGCAGACGCTTAACCAACTGAGCCACCCAGGAGCCCCATCCTGTGGGTCTGTTTCCTAAAACCATTTCTGGACACAATACTCCAGCAGTCAGGGTTCAGTGACGAACACAGAAATCATTCAGGTCACTTAAACTGGAAAACATTTAATTTAAGGGACTGGGGGCTCACACAACTGTTGAAAGGACCAGAGGAGCAAAAGTCAGGAAAGGCTACACTAACACTTGGGAAAGCAGGGTGGCCCAGGATCACAGGAACATGCTGGTGGTGATCTTAGCTGCCTGCAGTACCCAACGGGCCACTCCCAGGAGGATGCCGGGAAACCACGTTTGCCCACCAACCTGCCCCTGTTTCTAAGGCAGTGATGGCCTCTGCTTCTCTTCCACCTTCCAAATACCAAGCAAGAGCCTGGTGTTCTTGGAAGCTAGACTGGAAATATGCAGGCAAGGGAGCCTGGGAAGTACACTTTCCAGATTTCCAGCCCCTGCAATGCAGGGGAAAAAAAACCACAGAAAGGGACAGGAATGGTGCTGAGATAACAAGTCGATCTGGAGTGGGGAAACAGTTGTGGAACAATCTTCACAGAATAATGCCATTCTTGCAAGAATGAACCTTCGCAAAATAAATTAATATTCTATAGTGAATACATGCACAGAATTCTGGAAGGAAACCCCAAACTAATTACTAGTGGTCACTTTGTTGCTGGTTGGTATGGAGGGGGGTGGAATCAGAGACAGACTTGAGCTTTTACCAGATTTTTGAAAATCTTTTACAGTAAGAAGATATATTCAGATAAACGAAATAAATTAGGTGGTAATGGGGTGGGAGGTAAAAATCTGAGAGGCATTGGATGAAGAAAACTTTCTTTACTTTTTAAAAAGAGGATGCAGAATCTTATGTATATTTATAGACTAAAGGAAGGAGCCGAAGACTTGAGAGAGGTTCGACAAAAAGAGAGGGGTTGACCAGTGGAGCAAGGTCTGGGCGGAGCCCAAGGAGAGGATGAGATCTGGTTCAAGGTGAGGATCTCGGCCGTGAAGATCGAAGATGCAGAGGCCAGCGTAGGTGCCATCGCCAATAACCTGGGAGGAAAAGGGGGCCAAAGATGAGTGACGTTGGGGCGCCTGGGTGGCACAGCGGTTAAGCGTCTGCCTTCGGCTCAGGGCGTGATCCTGGCGTTCTGGGATCGAGCCCCACGTCAGGCTCCTCCGCTATGAGCCTGCTTCTTCCTCTCCCACTCCCCCTGCTTGTGTTCCCTCTCTCGCTGGCTGTCTCTCTCTCTGTTGAATAAATAAATAAAATCTTTAAAAAAAAAAAAGATGAGAGACGTTGAGCTCGATGCCCAGGGATTTGTCAGTGGAGCGTAAGGCAAGGCCCCCGAAGTGAGAGTGAAGGGGGCAGTGGGCACTTGGCCGTTGTGACTGCTTGGAGTGGTGCTGTCACCTGACCCGGGATCTGCTGAGGGTGCAGAAGTGTGCTCCGGGGTGTGCCGATCCCAAGTCACTGGGTGGGGCGCTCTGGGCTGAGAGGTTCAGGCAAGGTGTTTCTCAGAATTGGTAACCTCTCCCATGACATCACTAGTTAAAGCAGGGTTTTTCCATCTCGGGATTAACAGTGGGATTGGATCCTTCTTTGTCGGGTGGGGGCGGGGAGGCTGTCCTGTGCACGTAGGATGTCTAGAAGCATCCCTGGGCTCTACCCACTAGAGGCCAGGAGCACCTCCCAACGTGCTAGTTATGACAACAAAAATAGCTCCAGACTTTTCCAAGTATCTCTGGGGGGAAGGAGCAAAATCTCTTCTGGTGGAGAACTACTGATGATAGCTTCGGGACCATATTCCAGGGCTGCTTCTCAGGAAGTGTGCAGGCTGGCTGCTCTGGGGAGTAGTGTGCCCTGCCTGCTGCAGTAGAGGCTGGGAAAGTCTCTGGCGTCCGGGCAAGGTGCTCACGGGAAGCCACGCCCAGCCTCTCGGTGCTGTTCGTACCACAGGGACCAGCAAGTTTGTATACAGGAACCAGCAAGTTCGCACTACAGGGACCAGCAAGTTCGCACTACAGGTGTCTTCCCCATCAAAGCCAAGAGTTACTCAGTGAGCCAGTCCTTCTCTTAAGTAATTTCTCACTGTCACCACCTTGAAGGAAAGGAAAAGAAAATGAAGGCAGGGGCCTGTATCATCATTTTCATCACATCATGTCACAAAAGATCCCTTTTTCTAGAATCTTTCTGTTCCCCTCACCTCCTCACTTACTGAGCGTGTTTGGACACCCCACTGCTGTCCAGGCATGATATCCGGGACTGGATACTGAAATCTAGAGCGTGAGTGCCTGTTGTTGAGTTCATATCAAAGGAAGAATGAGGGGCGCCTGGGTGGCTCAGTTGGTTAAGCATCTGCCTTTGGCTCAAGTCATGATCGCAGGGTCCTGGGATCGAGCCCCACGTTGGGCTCCCTGCTCAGTGGGGAGTCTGCTTCTCCGTCTCCCTCTGCCCCTTCCCATTGTTTGTTCTCTCCCTCACACTGTCTCTCTCTCAAATAAATACATAAAATCTTTTTAAAAATTAAAAAGGGGGGGGGAAGAATGACATAAAGCATGATAAGTATTAATTGACCCACAGACCTAGTATTTCAAAAGCACAGCAGAGGGCAGAATGCCTCCAGGGAGGTGGGTCAGGGAGGCTCACAAGTGGTGATAATTTGGTTAACTCCTAAAGGATGCCTAGTTGTTCAGACAGCCTTGGAAAAGAGAGATGTATTGAAGTGCAGTGTGTAGAAAGAGACAAAATCAGTCAGGGAGCAGATTAGGAAGGGCCTGGCCAGCTGCGGTGAGAAATCTGGGCTTCTCCTGTAAGTTCAACTGTTTTCAGCATGGGAGCCCCCCAGTTCCCAGGCCCTGCTCTGATCTTGACTTTTCTGGATGGTTCATCCTTTCCCCTCCTTTCAGTCCAAGACCCAACCTTTTAGCTTCAGGTAAATATAACCCAGCCCTCCCCTTGGACCTCCTCCAGAAAAATTTCTCCATAATCTTGTTTTTCTTTCTGTGTTTACTTCCACAAAGCAGTCCCCACAATTTCCATCAATTCACCTCCTAGGGTCTTCACAACTCAGTTACCTCCTACTTTCTGCTTTTCACAATTCACAGGCCCTCAAATCTCCTAGGTTTTACCCAAATTCATTTCCCCTTCCCCCATCAGAGTAACAGGGAAACCTCCCTTACTCCTACTAGGATATTGTATTTAGAAGGTGTTAAATATTCAAAACCCCAATTTCCAGGCATGAATCTTTTAATAAAGATTACTTCTCCTTGTATATATTAAAAATATATATTTTTTTAACCATGAAATTACCTCCAAGGAGAGAATACATGCTTACACTATTACCAGCGAAGTTCTTGGGTATCACTGTATAGCAGCTAGCTGAAAGCACGATGCCCTTAGGAGGTGACTGGTTTAGAGACGACAGAGCGCAGAGAGAGGGGAAAAAGAGAGAGGAGGCCCTGCTGGCCAACTCTTCCCACCTCATAATCCACTTGCGCCTGGCTCCTCGCAAGCCTTTCTTTTCTTAAGGAACACAGATGTGGGGTCACACACGGATCCACGTTCTCATTCTGAACTCTGAATCCTGCCCATTCCATTCTCTTGACTCCAGTCTGCCCTGATCCCCTCCCACCACCTCGCCTGGGAATACCCAGCCTCTTCTCTCACTCTTATCTTTTCAATGATAATTCTCTGATAATTTCTATCTCTTTATGTATATGTGTGTTTGTGTTTTTAGGCAGGGGAGGGGCAGAGGGAGAGGGAGAGAATCTTTTTCGTTAAAGATTTTATTTATTTATTTATTTGTTTATTTATTTATTTATTTGAGAAAGAGAGACAGAGAGAGGGAGAGGGAGCATGCGCCCGCAGGGGAGGAGCAATAGGAGAGGGACAAGAAAACTCCACGCCAAGCAGGGAGCCCGATGTAGGGCTCGATCCCACGACCCTGAGATCATGACCTGAGCTGAAATTAAGAGTCAGACACTTAACTGACTGAACCACCCAGGTGTCCCTCTATCTTTTTGTGTTTTGATAAGAATTCTAGTAGAATTCCTTGAGTTAATGCTTTAATTTTTTTCTCCCAAAAATGTTCATGGTATTATTCATTGCTTTTGTTTGAGGTGTTTTTGTTTTTGTTTTTTAATTCAGGAATGAAAAGAAGAAATGACAAGGGAAACAGATAATAGATTTAACTAAATAAAATTTTTAAACTTCCTTCTGTCAATTACCCCAATATAAAAATTAATAGGCCAGCAGACACTCTAGAAAAATGTATTTGCTGTATGTCAGAGTGAAAAGATAGATATATAATGTTGATTTTATATATATATGTACATATATATACATATATATTATAATTAGTAACTTACAAGTATTAGTATATAGCATATATTAAAGCACTTTAAAATGTAAGCAGTAAGAGGATATATCCCAACAGGAACAAAATTGGGATTTAAGACAATTCACAAAAGAAGTACAAATCGAAATGATCGACCATATCAATAATCCTAGAACCATCCACTGAGACAACTAAGCAAATGTTGAGGAAATTGGCATACCCTCATCTACCAGTAGTGGGAGTATAAAATAGTAACAGTCTCTGGAAGGCGATTCAGAAGTTTGTGTTAAAAGCTTTTACAGTGTACAGACTCTTCCATCGAACAATCTCAGCCCTCGAACGTCATCCAGGATGGATGTGCAGGAACGGACCTGCAAGGGCGTGTGCTCGTCACAGTATTTGCAGCAGAAATTAAAAAAGAAAAAACCTAAATGTCTCTCCTTTAGGAACTGGTTTCAGTTGCAATTTATAACAATAATTGGTAAGTTTATAAGTAATAGCTTATAATTTATAAATCTTGTAGAAGAACACCATACTTTTTTTTTAAAGATTTTATTAATTAATTTATTTATTTATTTATTTATTTATTTATTTATTTGACAGAGAGAGACAACCAGCGAGAGAGGGAACACAAGCAGGGGGAGTGGGAGAGGAAGAAGCAGGCTTCCAGCGGAGGAGCCTGATGTGGGGCTCCATCCCACAAAGCCGGGATCACACCCTGAGCCGAAGGCAGACGCTCAACTGCTGTGCCACCGAGGCGCCCCAGAAGAACACGATACTTGAAGAAATGTTCATAATAAAGCATTAAGCATAAATGCTTAAATAAACACATTGACATATGTGTGTTCAAAAACTGTAAGGACATGCTGTTCACCCAAGGTTAATCCTGGTTATCTCTGGGGATAAGATTAAAGATGATTTTAGTGTTTGTCTTTGGGCTCTTCTACCATTTCCTGAATTTTCTGTAATTGAAATATATTAATTTGTAATACACACACACGTAAATGTATATATTTTAAGTAAAAGAAAACTGGTTTTGGCACTAGAGAGGTGGGATGGTGTTGAGGATTTAAGACCAAGTGGACCCTGAATATATGACCTTACTTTTACTAGAAGTGAGCCAGTTACCACCCCCACTTTGCCTCAGTTTTCTCATATCTAAACTGGAGATAATAATGACTCTCCTAGCGTTGTTAGAAGAATAAAATGAGTGACTTCATTCAAAGCATTTAGAAGAGTGCATGGCCCAGAGTCAACACTCGATGTGGGGGAAGCCAAGCTGATATCCTGACTCTATACCGGAATAAATTTCGAAGAAGTTAAATTAAATGTACTAATGGGAAAACATAAAAATTTAAAAAATGTAGAGCTGAGGTTGAAAGACTCCTATGATATCACAAAGCCCAAGGAAAAAGATAGATATATTTGTCTGCATACCATCTTTTTTTTTTTTTTAGATTTTATTTATTTATTCGACAGTGTTAGAGACAGCCAGCGAGAGAGGGAACACAAGCAGGGGGAGTGGGAGAGGAAGAAGCAGGCTCATAGCGGAGGAGCCTGATGTGGGGCTTGATCCCATAACGCCGGGATCACGCCCTGAGCCGAAGGCAGACGCTTAACCGCTGTGCCACCCAGGCACCCCTGCATACCATCTTTAATATGGAAAAAAACACAAAAAAATGACAAAATGGGAAAAAACACTTGCAATAGATATGAGACAAAGGGTTTTTCTCTCTGCCAAACAAAGAGATCTTTCAAACTAATAAGGCAGAGACCAAGAGAAATGTGGGCAAAGGACATGAATAGGAAATTCACCAATGAAAATATGAGAATATGTTCAATCTCCCTGAAGATCAAAGAAATGCAAATAACGTCAGGATAACATTTCCCCATCAGGTTTGTCATGATAAAACACTTTTGATTAAATTCAGTCTTGGCAAATATATGGTAAAGGGGACAGAATCATAATATATCAGCGATTGTTGCATTGTTATTGAGTAGTTTGGCAAGATCTACAAAGCATAAAGTGTGCATATCCTTCAATACATCACTTTAGGAATTTACCATGAGAAGATAATCCCACAATTATACAAAGATGAACATATAAAGATGTTCAGTACACTGTTGCCTTGTAGTAGTAAAACAGACAAACCAAAACCCAGGCTAAATTGTTAAATAAATGACAGGTGTATATAATAAAATAGTATCGAACTTTTAAAAAGTCTGATATAGGGGCACCTGGGTGGCTCAGTCGATTAAGCAGCCACCTGTTGACTTTGGCTCAGGTCATGATCTCAGCGTCCTGGGATCGAGCCCCGAGTCGAGCACCCCACTCATCGGGGAGTCTGCTTGAGATTCTCTCCCTCCCCCGCTGCCCCTCGTCCTGCTTGTGTGCTCTCTCTCTCACATAAATAAATAATTTTTTTTTAAAGTATGATATAGAGCTATGTTCACTACAAGGAAAGAACCCACATATTCACAATGCAATGTTCAGGGTACCTAGTATGGGGAAACGGGTTATGAAATAGTAGGAAGAGCCATTTTATTAAAAAAAAGATTATACACACAATTCATGGTCACTATGCATGTGTATATATGTACATATATGTGTATATATGTAAATATATATCTGTTGACGTGCATATGTGTACATAGAAGAAAAAGAATATTCACTAAAATATTAGGGTGTGGAGTTAGGAATGATTTTAATTTTCCCTACAAAGTTTTCTATTTTGTATTCCTTAAATATGTATTATGTTTAATTTCAAAAATAAATTATGTAGGAACATTTTTTTAATTAAAAAAAAAAAAAAAAACCGAAACATTTACCAGATAAGATCGGCTTTCTGGAGAATTGGCCTGTTCTCCAAGGGGCCAGATTGCTGAGATGATTCCAGAGCAGAGACTCCCAGTGAGTCACTAGAAGGTGGCCTCGAGAAGCACGGAACCTTCTCTGAATCAACTGTACTAGTAATAAATAAATGGAAAATTGGCTGAAGTGTCCAATGATTTGATCACATTCCCCCCTTTTTTTTTTAAAGTGCACAATCATAAAATGAAAACTGTTTGCACACTCTTCACAGGGGATCCCCCAAAGGAAATGTTTGGTAGAGTTTATCAGATATTTTCTGTATTCGTCAAGATCGGTTACCTGCAGTAATAAACAGCCTTAAATCTCCATGACTAAACACAACGGAGATTTATTTCCCTCTCACCTTGGGTGTCCGTTGGGAGGGAGAGGTGGGAGCCCAGAGAGTCACTGAGGGAGCCGGGCTTTCCAGCGGTGGTTCCACCGTGCGTTTTCTGCATCCTGTCAGAGATGCTATGGGAAAAGAGAGGCAGTGTGGGAATCAGGGGTTCGGGGACCTGGCTCCCTCCCCGTTGGCCATAACTCCTCCCGTGGCCTCACCCAGCTGCAAAGACATGGGGAAAAGTCACCTTCCTGTATGTCCAAGAGGAACATCAGCTGGTTTAGGGAACTCACTGCACTGTTTCTGCCAACACTCCAGGGAAGAACGTTCCCGAATCCAGCAAATGCCTACCTTTTATAGGAAGGTCTTTAGCTTCTCCATGTAAAATATCCCTCAAGAAAATCTCTCTCCTGTTGTTCTAAACAACTTTCTAACAAATAGTTTTGTGTCCTACATGTCTTGATATCCAAAAGGAGTCAGATGATACCGGAATTCCTTTCTCCAGTAGGAAATTAGTCACTTTCCTCTATTGCCCCTGCTGTGTGAACAATTCTCTTTCTGGTTTATGCATTTGTAAACTTTGAGATTGAGTTTACTCTCAAAATCGCATTTCTGGACCCAGAAGGCTGTAGGGGGGACCCAACCACACAAGGTGGCTGCTTGAACACTTTGGGGTCTCACAGGTCTGCTCACACAAACCACAAAATAGAGCGTCGGTGTGAGGCGGGCCAGAGCACATCCGGAAGGCGAAGGGTTCAGTCCAGAAAACTAATGCAGGTGGGATCAAAATTCAAACCAGGAACCTGAGATCTGAAACCAGAAAAAAGAGGCTGAAATGCTTTTAGCGTCTAGGTAAAGCAAAAAGCAGGCAAGATACTTAGGCAGGGGGCTTCCCGCATGGCAGGACTTACTCAGAATGTGGGAGCATTTGCCTTTGCAAAGGAAGATGAACGGGATCCACCGACGGGAGGAAGTGGTGAGGGGGCTGAGGAGGCCAGCAGCGGAGGGAAAGGGCGGGGTGCAGAAGGGGGAAAGGACTTCCCTTAATTCTAGGAGCTTTCTAGTTCACGGCAAAAGAAATCTGAGCCTCTTCTCTGACTGTTAATTTCTGCTCTCCCGTCATCTGGGGGAGGTGCCCTAAGTATTCTTCTAGTCCAGAGAAATGAACAAACTCCAAGAGAATGAGCTCTTCTAGTCCCCAAATTTACTCCTAGGAAAGCCTTCAGGCTCCAGTATTTAGCTTCAGTGAGCCTCAGAGCTGAGGCCGGTAGAGAAGGGAGAGCCTAACTCAGGGACATTTGTATTCATTGAGTTTTGATGCAAGAGTCTTGTAATATAGGATATAGGACTTCGACGGCTCACAGTCAGGCTGGCAGGGGTTAACCGGGAATGAGAACAGAAGACAGCGCCACCCAGGAGAAGCTGTGAATCCATATTTCTGCCTAAGGAAACCCGAGATCCCTGAAGATCATTGCTCTGACACTGGGTCTTTAGGCAGAACTGATGAAATAATCTGTGGGACCCACTGCAAAAGAAAAATATGACGCCCCTGGTGTAAAAGCGATTGCGTTGCTCAAGGCTGGACAGCAGCGCGTGAAGCAAACGTGAGGCTCCTCTCCGTGGAGGGTCCCCTGTGACTGCACAGGGCAAGAAGCTGAGAAGCAGATCGTGGCCGCGGGTTATCGTCAAATTTTACAAGTTCAAGCTAAATGCCAATGTTCCCTACCGTGGACACAGCTTGTCCTCTTGTACTTATTATTTTTAATGGTGCCATTGTCTACCCAGGCAAAAAGCTTGGGATAGTCCCAGATTCCTCTCTGTCCTCCACCTCCCTCTCCAATTAATGACTATTCCTCTCGATTTCACCCAGAGAACTTTCTTTTCCAATAAATCTTCTCATCCTAATCCCTATCCTGGTTCAGACTCTCCTTATCTCACTCATATCGACCTGCCTGAATGATGTCTCTCAATTGCTAATATGACCACATCCTTGCCCTATTGATAAACCTTCAAAGACTCCTGAGAACCTACAAAATAAACCCCAAATGACCTAGCATGGCTATCTTCTGCACGCCGGCCCCTCCTCCCTATCCAGGCATCACCTGCCTTACGCTCGATGTTCCAATAATACTAAATTACTAACACGCTCTGAGCTCTGTCGTGCTCTTTACACCTGCTTGTGCTGCTCTTTCTGTCAGAATACTCCTTCCTAGCTTCTTTATACGCCTCCTGGTGGCCCCCAGGCTTAGCCAGGTTCTAAGACTTTGCAGTTCTGATTAAATCCCGGATCTTGGGGCGCCTGGGTGGCTCATTCGTTAAGCGTCTGCCTTCGGCTCAGGGTGTGATCCCGGAATTCTGGGATCGAGCCCCGCATCAGGCTCCTCCGCTATGAGCCTGCTTCTTCCACTCCCACTCCCCCTGCTTGTGTTCCCTCTCTCACGGGCTGTCTCTCTCTCTCTCTCTGTCAAATAAATAAATAAAATCTTTTTAAAATAAATAAATAAATAAATCCCGGATCTTGAAATGGGGAGATTATCCTGGATGATCTGGTGGTCACTGAAAGCAGTCACATAAGAGGGAAGTGGATTTTACTACACAGGAGAAAAGGCAATGCGAAGATGGAGCAGAGAAAGATTTGAAGATGCTACGAAGCTGTCCTTGGCAGTGGAGGAAGGGGCCAGGAGCCAAGGAAGGCAAGAACTAAAACCCTAGAAGCTGGCAAAGGCAAAGACTGGATTCTCCTGGGTGCAGCCTTCTCAAGACCTTGGTTTTGACCCAGTGAGATCTGTTTCAGACGTCTGACCTCCAGAACTGGAGAACTAACTGTATCTCCCTCCTAACCCTCCCCCGGCCACCCCCCGCCTTGCCCTGGGGGCTGAGAGCCATTTCTCCCGGCACCCAGCACACTCACTGCATTCTTCCACTACACTGTACTAATTGTCTATTTCTTGTTTGCCAGTTAAGTCATAGGCTCCTGGAAGCCACGGACCATGTATTGTTTCTCTTCATATCCTTGGCAACTAGCCCAGTACCTGGGACATAACAGGCATCTTGTAAACATTTATTGAGTTGAACTTCCCCACGGGCTGAAAAGCAGAGCAAGGGGAGTATTGAGGGAGGAAAAAAATCTACCTTTACTTCAAGAAGTTATTCTTCTATGATCACCATTTTCATTGCTGTAGGAAGGGAGAACCCAGCAGAGCAGAACAGGTTGTGCGGACAATAGCACTCCGGTTATAAACAAGCAGCGTGTAGGACCTCGCCAGTGGAAAGACAAAACGGTCCCAGAGTAAGATGATTATTTAAATGCATTTTGGTAGGGATGCCTGGGTGGCTTGGTTGCTTAAGCATCTGCCTTCAGATCAGGTCATGATCCCGGGGTCCTGGGATCGAGTCCCACATCAGGCTCCCTGCTCAGGGGGGAGCCTGGTTCTCCCTCTGCCTGCCACTCCCCCTACTTGGGCTCTCTCTCTCTCTCTGTCAAATAAATAAGTAAAATCTTTGAAAAATTAGAAAAAATGCATTTTGGTAGAGCATTTTAAAGAGAGCGATATTCTCGGGACAGCACTGGAATGTCACTGATAGTCTCTATCAACTGTGATTTTTCAGAAATGGCATAGGCATAGGCTGAAATTTTTATGCAAATAGTAGTAAGGACTGTTATTCCGGGAGTAAGGACTCTGATTCCTCACACAGATTCGCTCAGGAATGTGCAAACAAGCATCAGCAGAACTTGGAAAAAGCAGGCAAAGGATTTCAGTCTAGAGGAAACACGGTTCTCCTAGCCACACTGACTAAGGGTTTCCAGCAGCTTCGTAGTGAGGCAGAACTGGAAATTTATGTCCTAGTCTCACTGCCTGCTAGAAACGGTTAGATATGTGAATTTCTGCTTGTTTCTTGAAGAGTAAGAATTGTAGCAATTATTATTACAAAATGTAACATAAGTTATAATCAACCTATCTTTTGTTGCCTTTATAAATCCTTGAGTTAATGAACACTCTGAAATACTAGTCCTGGACAGATTCTGACTATTGGTTGCCGTCAGGAATCTGGTGACCACAGTGAGTAAAAATAAAATAAGCAACTCCCTTTCCAGAAGGCTGCTTTAATAAGGCTACTCTCTGCTTGAGTGGGCTCCATATTGCACATGTAGATCTCAGAAGAGCTAGCTCATTCTGCGTGATATGACCCGAATCATAACTGTGTTACAAGACAAACGTGCAAATGACGAAAATAATTCTGAACCTCATAAAATGGCTCAGACGAACTGAGAAAATCTACTGTTACAAAAATTAAAGAAAAAGGCAACACTAATACGCTAAGCGCTGATCACCGCGCCACAGCAATAAATAGCCCAGCAAACTCGGTCTCATCAGATCTGGTGTGGGCACTTCTCCTTCCTCTGGGGGCTGCCTCTTAATGTGGCACAGCCTCTCTTGCCATCTACCACTTCTCTGGTTGAAACGAAATCGGAAGTTGGGCACCTGGGTGGCTCAGTCGATTAAGCATCTACCTTTGATCTCAGCTCAGGTCTCGATCTCACAGTCATGAGTTCAAGCCCCACGTTGAGCTCTACACTGGGTGTGGAGCCTGCTTAAAAAAAAAAACCAGGGGCGCCTGGGTGGCACAGCGGTTAAGCGTCTGCCTCCGGCTCAGGGCGTGATCCCGGCGTTATGGGATCGAGCCCCACATCAGGCTCCTCTGCTATGAGCCTGCTTCTTCCTCTCCCACTCCCCCTGCTTGTGTTCCCTCTCTCGCTGGCTGTCTCTATCTCTGTCGAATAAATAAATAAAATCTTTTTAAAAATAAATAAATAAATAAAAACAATTATTCAAATACATGTGAAAAACCAGACGAGAACTGTGCTAATCATTTCATTAAGAGTTCGTGTTTTCAAATAGGAAGCCCTTTCTTCAGACTTGGTGAGCTCGTGAAGATGCCTTGTGTGCTGTAGATACTCAACAGAAATTAGATTAACATATCAAGACGTTGAAGGGAAAATGCATTTTTTAGACATAAGAGAACACAGCTGTGTTTGGGGTCTGTTGACTGTCTCGAGTTATTTTGAAAGTGTTTTGTTTTGGTAACACATTTGGCAAATTCTCTTCCCCTTCATTTTTATACCCATGTATATTTAAGGGAGAATATAATCCATATGTTCCTGGTTCAATTATACTTGACTCATCCCAGTATTGCTTTGTAAAAGCAATTTGAATGCCAAGAATCTTGTAAGTTTCCTAACAAAACGCTGAAGCTTTTGTTTTTTCCAAGAACTAAGAAATTTACTTTTGTTCATCCAAAATTCTGGGGTTTATTATCTTTCTTTTAAGGAGACACGTGGACTTTGACTTATCACTGCATAATGTGCTTAGTTGCAAGCTGGGATGAGATGAGTGGCAAAATGATGACATGTGCAGGGCGCCTGGGGGGCTCGGTCAGTTAAGCTGCCACCTCTTGATGTGGGCTCAGGTCATGATCTCAGGGTCGTGAGATTGAGCCCCATGTTGGGCTCTGCACCCAGTGGGGAGTCTGCTTGAGATTCTCTCTCTCTCTGTCTGCCCCCCCCCCAGCTCATGCTCTCTCTCTTTCTCTCTCTCTCAAATAAATAAATAAATCTTTTTAAAAAATGATGACCTGTGTAAAACTGTTGATTGTTTGGTATTCTTATTGTATAACTGTCCAAAAAGACATCGGCCTTGAAATTAGATCATTGTAGGAATTGTGAAACTCTTGAAAGCTCCCTTCTTGGTCCAATTCAATCCTGAGCGTTAAGAAAATGGAGGTCACTCTGCTCTCATCGCAGACAACTCCTGAAACGTCTGGTCCATCCCCAGTGAATGCCCTCGCCTGCCTCCCTGCTCCCAATTCACAAGGGGAACTTCTGGCATCATCGGCTAATTGTTGAACTTAGCTCCGAGGGGGCCTGCCGGAGTCTCGCTTGTTGACTTTGATTTGGGAGAATGAGAGAGGAAGAGAGAGGGAAAGGGGGGAAAAAGGAGGAGGGGAAAAGCAGGAAGACGATGGAAAGAACAGAGAGATTGGTTTAGTCTGTCTGTATGGCTTGTATGTCCGCATCACATGAACTCAAGACCTGAGAGCGGGCATTTCATGCCATAGAGTTTGCACAGCGTAAGTCAAGAAGCCACCACACAAAGACAGAATGACCCCGAAAAAGTGTCTATATTTAATGATTTTTTTCCTCAAAAAGCTGTTATCAGCAATGTATGTCGGGATCTGAGAGATTCAGTATGTTTTATTACACTCTGATAGACGAAAGCAATAGAGATACTACTTTTCTCTTAAAGGAGTAGGAAGAAAGCAGAGTCACCATGAATCCTTTTCAACATATAGGTTAGACTTCGTCCCTGTGGAGTTGGGGGCCATCACCCTCGTGGTGTGTGGAAGTGTTTGCCAACCCGAAGCTCTCCAAACCTCCTATTTATTATTGGGACTTCATGGAAGCTTCCTCATGTAGACGTGATCAATTACTAACCCCATGTCCAGCCCCTCTCCCCTCTTCGGACGACGGACAGGGCTGAAGATTCCAAGCCTCTAATCATGGCTTGGTCTTTGTGGTGACCATCCCCCACCCGGGAGCCCCCCTCCCCCAACCACCTCAATAGAAGAGAAGATGCTTCTACTGCTCTTACCACTTCAGAATCTGCAAGAGTTTGAGGAGCCCCGCGTCAGGGATGGGGTCAAAGACCAAATATTAGACCAGAGATGTTCCCGGTGCTCTTATCACTTTGGAAATCACAGATGTTTTAGGAGCTCTGTGCCAGGAACTGAGGACAGAGACCAATATATAAATATTTTCAATTATTTCACATATATGCTAACAAGATGGTATATAAAATGACATATTTACACCTAAATACAAATTTGAGTAAATAAGAAAACTATGAATGAAATATCTCATGTCTGTATCTGGAAGAATGAAAGTAAATTCATTAATAGAAATGGAGGCGCCAGCCGGATAAGGATGGAGCTCAGAAAGCCACACTTCAAGAAAGTTCTCAGGAGGAGACCTTTTCAGACACTCTAGGCTACTGTAAGAATTCACAGGCATATTGCCAAACACATAATAATAATCTCTGAATGACTGGAGGTTTCCAAACACACCCAATGGAGGCAAGTACTCTAATTTTTAAAAATGATTTTATTTGAGAGAGAGAGAGCACCAGTTGGGGGGGCAGAGGGAGACAGAGAAGCAGACTTCCCACTGAGCGGGGAGCCCACTGTGGGGCTCAATCCCAGGGCCCCGGGATCATGACCTGAGCTGAAGACAGATGCTTCACTGGCTGAGGCCTCAGGCACCCCTCATTTTTTTTTTAAGAAGAGACAGATTCCAAAAATGTAAGGCCAGTGAGCTTACGCTCGAATCCTGGGAGATGAAGTGCCAGGTTGTTAGAGTCCATCCGCAAAGCTAAGAAAGGGAAGTAATGTGGTGTAGCTGCTGTGGAAAACAGTGTGGGGGCTCCTCCAAAAATTAAAAACAGAACTCCCATATGAGCCAGAAAATCCACTTCTGGGTATTTACCCAAAGGAAATGAAAATTATAACTGGAAAAGACTTATGCACCCCGCTGGCTCATTGCAGCGTTATGTACAATGGCCAGGACATGGAAGGAGCCTGAACGGACATCAGCGGATGAATGGGTAAGGACAATGGGACACACACAGACACACACAGACACACACAGACACACACCGGACTATTACTCAGCCATTAAAGAAGGAAATCTTGCCATTTGTGACAACATAGATGGACCTTAAGGGCATTACGGTAAATGAAATAAGTCACACAGAGAAAGACAAATGCCATATGATCTCACTTATATGTGGAATCTTAAAAAAAAATACCAAAGCACAAAAACAAGCTCATAGATACAGAAAAAATGCCAGAGGCGGGGAGGGGGGCGCAAAACGGGTGAAGGGATCAGAAGGTACACAATTGCTGTTATAAAATAGGTAAGTCCTGGGGATGTTGCACCGCGTGGCGGCCAGGCCTAATAATACTGTATTGTGTACTTGACAGAGGCTGAGAGAGGAGATCTTCAAAGTCCTCATCATAGGAAAAAAATGTTGGATGCTAACTAGACCTATGGTGGTGATCATTTCCCAATATATACAAATATCAGATCACGACGTTGTGTGCCTGAATCCAGTATCATGTTATGTCCCTTATACCCCAATTAAAAAAAAAAAAAAAGGAAGGAGTGATCACGAGGTTGTAGATAGCCCAGAGTGGGAAAGAATTATCATCGCATTTATGACCGAATCATGTTCCCAAGAAAGAGTAGAGTAAGTCGAACCATGAAAATGAGTAGAGACTGATGCGAAGTGTTGCGTGTGATTTCAAAACCAACTGCGAAAGGGAGAGCAATGGATAGGATCGGATCCCAGCAGAAAAATCAGGAGTCTGAGGTGAGAAGCGGCGTCCAGAAGGTGGCAGTCACTAGTATTTGCCACACTCTTCAGCGCTCAGCGCTTACGCACCGTGTCCCGCCGGAGGGACCGCAGTTTAAGAACAGTGACCAATTCATGAACAGCCAGAGGAGACACAGAACGCCAAGATGGAAATCTCCCAATACTTGAGGGCCTCGTGTGAAACAGGAATTGAATTTCTCTTGTAAGAGTCCAGAAAGCAGGCAGAGGACAGCAGCCCAGAGGTGTTATGAAAGCCAACATCGCCTGAGAGTTCACTAGATGCCGGACACACTGCTGACTAGACCTGTCATCAAATGCTCCCCAAGCTGATAAAGGATTTCTTATTATTGCCCCCCATTTTACAGATGAGAAAAACGAGGACTGGAAAGATTAGATGGCTTGCCCAAGGTCACAACACGGCAGCGTCGTAGTTTGGGAAGAGACTGAGCCCCCCGTCCACGTGTCTGTGTGGAAGGAATTGTGAGATAATGAGCTTGCAGTCCTGGGAAGGCTGTCCGACAGGAGGCTTTAGAGATACTTCTTTGTTTCAGAGGGACATCGATGTACATTCTTCCTAAGTATATATTTATAACTCTGAGAATTATGCATTTGAAAGTCTGAAAGAATATGTTCTGAGATGTTACCTGTACTTAAACTGATTACTGGGATTATAGGATGTTTTTGCTTTTTATTTAAATTTCCCTGTACTTTGTGGTTTTTAAAAAGATTTTTAAATTTTATTTTATTTTAGAGGTGGGGAGGGGCAGAGGGAGAGGGAGAACCGTCAAGCGGACTCCCAATGAGCGCAGAGCCTGATGCAGGACTGGATCCCAGGACCCTGAGATCATGACCTGAGCCAAAGGCAGTCACTCAACCAACTGAGCCACCCAGGCGCCCCTAGGCTTTACGTTCTTTCAGAAATTACAAAAACAGTTTCCCATATATGATTTTTTTTCCTGAAAAATCTTAATGATATTGTATAGTCTTCGCTTTACACAGAGTTTTTTTTTTTTTAAGTCATTACATTGGAGAAGCAGGACTCACGGCGTGCCCTATAGGGAGAGTTTATTCTCCTCCACTCTCCTGACCCACACCACCTCTTCACCCATTTTGTGGGATTACTTCAGAGCCCAGCCATTCTCTTAGATTCAAGCAGAAATGCGTCCTCTGGGTCTTTGGTTCTGGGAGGAGTTCCGCTCTCTTTCTGCGGAGATCTCCTGGCCCTTCCAGGTCACATTGTCCCACAGGACTTAACCCCAGCCCGGCCCCCCAGAGTGGCGCACAGCTGACCCACAGAAAAACGCTCTCCTCTAATCCGCCACTAGAGGGCGCACAGTCACTTCGGAAACACACTTCTCCCCGCAGCCGGGAGCAGCTTCAGCCCCGCAGTTCGTTGTCTGTTGATCATCTTTGAAGCACAGCCATCAGACACCATCAGCGTGGAACACGTATCAGACTTCCCATCTGGGCCGTTCACAGCACATCAGGTATACCCACCGACGACTCCCGTCTAAGCTCCAGCTGCAAATAGTTTACACCCTCAACGGGGGGATCTGGATTAAAGTAACAGAACTGGTTTTAAATATCAGCTTTGCTCCAGCCGGGTGACGTAGCACCGCACTTTGGGAAGTGGAAGTGGTTCGCACCTGTCCTTTTGGGGTCTCTGTAGAAACAAAGGTTGAACGTGAACTGATCCCTGAAGATTCACAGACATAGAATCATACCAGTTTTGTCATTCTACCCACGGAAAGAGGGAAAGGAGGGGAGGGGGGAGAAATAGGAAACAGAGGACTTGACGTTTTCCTGAGCATCTATTATGTGCCTGCTGCTGCGCCTGGCCCTCTGAAATACACGTATTTGGGGGTGTGATTCTCCTAGAGCTTGCAAATAGGTCTGCAACGGAAGCTCGCGGGGGCGAAAGCATTAAGATTACACAGCTCAGACCGGCTCCAGGTCCAGGTGACTCTAAAATGCCACGCTTTCTCCACTACGCCTACTCTTCCTTTCATGCCCATCAGTTACTAATATACGTGGTAAACCAATGACCCATGTTTTTAAAGTTAATCAAAGACCAGAATGTTATTTGAAATCGTTTAGACTGGGAGTGAGGGACTCATTTTAAGTAAGAAAGGCTGGAGGAACCACTGATCACGCCTACCCTGTAGCCAGAGCCCTGTACCCGGGCTGATCCTGCAAGGCAGGTTTGCAACAGAGTTGCTTAGAACTTGTTACAACTGCGGATTCCGGAATTGACTTTTACGTTGGTTTCCTCTTGCTGCTGTAACAAATGACCACAGACTTAGTGGCTTTAAAGAAGCGAAATTCATTGCCTTACAGTTCTGGAGGTCAGAGGTCTACTGGATCGGGCAGGGTGCACACCTTTAGGACCATTTAAGGGAGAGTCTGTTTCCTGACCTTTTCCAGCTTCAAGAAGCCGCCGCCATAAGACCTTTGTGCGTACATTAGGGCCACCCAGATAATGCAGGATCATCTTCTCATCCCATGATGCTCAATTTAACCATATCTGCAACATAAGGAAATACGTCCACAGGCTGGGGAGTAAGATGTGGCCGCCTTTAGGAGGCCGTTATTTTGCCTGCTACGTTGGCTTAGGAATTCCTTTTCAGGAGCTGGATGTGGTGCCCAGGAGTCTTCATGTGACAAGCCCCTAATGGTTGTCACACTGAAGTTTAAGAACCATTGCTATAAATGAATACATACCCTCTTTTTTAAGTTTATTGATTTTTTCTTCTTTTTTTTTTTTTTAGTAATATCTGCTCCCAACGAACTCACAACCCCAAAATCCAAAGTTGCATGCTCTTCAGACTGAGCCCGCCAGGCGGCCTCATACCCTTTTTCTAAGGGCAAGCATCCTAGGACATCTCTTTTCTTGAACAACCTATTTTAAATTTAAATGTGTTGTATCAAAATTAGCGATTAAAAGAATTTACAGTGTGCCTTTTGCCCTAATCTCATGGGTTTTGTTGTTGTTGTTTTGTTTTGTTTTTTAAAGATTTTATTTATTTATTTATTTATTTATTTATTTATTTATTTATTGGACAGAGATAGAAACAGCCAGCGAGAGAGGGAACACAGCAGGGGGAGTGGGAGAGGAAGAAGCAGGCTCATAGCAGAGGAGCCTGATGTGGGGCCCGATCCCATAACACCGGGATCACGCCCTGAGCCGAAGGCAGACGCTTAACGACTGCGCCATCCAGGCGCCCCCCTAATCTCATGTTCTAACGTCAGATCATTGGACAGTGTTTTAAAATTTCTTGTTCTGTTTTCAACGCCCTGAGTGCCTCCTTTTTCTTCCTGCTGGAGGCTTCCAGTATTTCTTTTCACCCTACAAACATATTTTATAATAAGGGACACCCAAATAAGCCAGCTGTCAGCATTGAACGCAGGATTCCTCACTAAGATTTCACAGCCGACTTTAATTATTTACAATAGTGTGGTGAAGACAATTAGCTTTGTAGCCAAATAGCTTGGCTTGAATGCAAGATCTGCCACTTACGAGCTGTTTAAACTTGCATAAGTCGTGTGACTTCTGTGTCCAGATTTTCTCACCCATGAAATGAGGATGATAATGGTCCCCGTCTCTTAAGAGCGTTGTGAGCATTGATAATGAGTTCACACGTGGGAAGGGCTTACACTAGCACCTGCCACGTCGCACACTCAATACATATCAGCTACTGTTGTTATGCTTGAATAATAATGTGGTTCACCGTGTTTGCGTCTCTGTATATTTAGTGCTATGCTTTAGGGGTTAGTGGTTGTGCCCCCCACACTAATTTTTGTCTCTACGAATAGCAAGGAGAGAGAGTGAACAGCACAGGCAGCCTGTGGCTGTTGTTGGGCTACTTCTTTTCTCTGCGGGACTTCATCCGCCTCACATGGCAGGTGCTCCGAGGGAGTGAATCAAGTGGTTGTAAAGACTTGGGGGATGTAGGATACGGTCCTGTAGGGAAGGACTCTCCGGCTGGAAGGAGGAAGGGGGTGGGCTGAGACTTGGTCATTCTCAATTGAAGGTCAGGGGTCAGAGTCATTACATCCCGTCGCCGGGAGCGCCAGAGGGACCCTTAAAGGGGAAGGTTGCATCGGTCAGGGTTTGAGCCGGAAAGAGGCGGCGCATCCAAACTGGGATCACTTTAGGCGCATTTAAGAAACGGACCAAGGTGGCGAGGAGTAGGGGGTCCGGGGACCAGTAACAGCGGGGTTGCCATTACTGTCCTTGAGCCTGAAGGGGAACGGGGAAGGAGCAGAAACAGCTGGTGGCGTGGAAGGGGCTGGGGGCTAGCGTGCAGCCCACCCAGGGTGCCCCCCGGGGGGAAGTGGGGGGAGAAAAACGCCGACCTCATTCCCTTCCCTCTGGCTCCCTGCCGGGATCCTCAGAGCCAAAGCCAGCGGGAAGCCAGAGGCCGGCTGGGCGGCGCTGGGCTGCCCCCAGGGCTCAGCGCAGGGCTGAGAAAGGTGGGGAGCAGGGCTGGAGGTAGGGGTGAATGGTGGAGCTCCGGGACGAGAGGTATTTTCACTCCTCGAGAGGGGGGTCGCTGCCCTGCTCTCTGCATCGCCCGCCCTAAGGAGCTGGTGGAGGGTTAATCCGAGCGAGAGCCCGCGGGAGCCCGAGGCAGCCCGGGAGACCAGGTGAGCCACTGTTTGAAAGTGCAGAAAGTGCCAGATCAACCCCGGTGGGACCACTGAGGGCGCTCCTGTGACTTTGCTGTGCTTAAGGGAGGGTCCCCCTCGGGGCGGTGCTTAGCCTTGAGCCTGGCCTGAGGCCTGTCCCCAGAGCTCCTGTCGGAGAAGCACAGGCAGCGTGTCATCGTTGTTTCGAAAAGCCCTTTGGAGGAAGCGTTGAAATGCCCCACGGGGTGTGTTCGGAGGTCTCCAGGCAGAAGCTGGGGCCTGAGCCAGGGTCCCCGAACGGGAGGCACTCCTGGGCCGGGGCCACCCTTCTTTATTACCTATATGCAGATGTTTAGAATGCTCTGAGGGAAGAAGCATTATTCTTCGGGGCTTGAAGGGTCTAGATGTGCAGAGAGAAACCAAATAAACAAAAAGAGCTAGGAAGAGGGGGGTGGGGGTGGGCGTAATGGGTGAAGTGGGTTAAAAGGTACAAACCCCCAGCTCGAAAGGAACTAAGTCCTGGGGAGGTAATGTCCAGCATGGTGACTATAGCTAATAATACCGTATTGTCGATTTGGAGGTTGCTAAGATTAGATCTTAAAAGTTTTCATAACACACACACACACACATGCACACGAATTTCTAACTGTGGTGATGAATGTTCACTAGACTTATTGTGGTCCTCATTTCACAGTACGTGCAAATATTGAATTGCCATGTAGTTATTCTAAAACTATGTGCCCACTATATCCAAATTTTAAAAATAACAAGAAAGAGGGGCACCTGGGTGGCTCAGTCGGTTAAGCCACCGACTCTTGATTTTTGGCTTAGGTCTTGATCTCGGGGTTGTGAGATCAAGTCCGGCATGGGGCTCCACGCTGAGTGTGGAGATTCTCTCTCTCCCTCTGCCCCTCCCCCCTCCCTCTCTAAATTCAATTAAAAAACAACAAGAAAGAAAATGAAAAGGTTTTAACCTGGAAAAAGAACGGAACAATTTGGGAATCTGCGTGGAACAAAGCCGCACGAACCTGGAGAATGCTAATGTCAAGGGGCAAAGGAATAATGAGTCAGGAAACTCTTCTGTCTACTTTCCACCCGCAGGGAGAGTAGTCTTTAAAAAATGCAAAGCTGCGTGCATCACCCATCTGCTTAGAAACTCCCAGTAGCTTTGCACGGATTGCTTTGGATACGACCCAGACTCCTGACTCGGCCTGAGTTCCCGGGATGGTCTCTCCCATACTTGCTGCTTCTCCCTGCATGTTGCGGGCACGCTCGCCTTTGCTCACTGTGTCCCATCCAGATTCACCCCTCCTTTCCCATAACTGCAGGCTCTTGACAGCACTTGAGTCTCCTTCTGCTTGGACTGCGGCCTAGGGCCTATGCCAGCCCTCACAGAGCTGGATCCTTCCCTCGGCCACTCAGTCCCAAGGGGGGCTCCGCACCCGATTTGCTCCCTTCGCGGGACTCATCTCAATGTGTTGTTTTGATTCACTTGTTTACTGTTTATTGTCTGCCTTTCGCACAAGAATGTAAGTTCCTTGACGCCGGGGGTTAGCTGATTGTGACATCTTTATTCCCCATGCCTGGTGTGGATGGGTAAATGGGTGCATGGTTGGACAGGTGGGTGGGCGGCCATATCTTCTAAAATCTAGTCTTTGATTTTTCTGCTTGCACCACAAAACTGTGTTATTTAACATAGGATTTGTTGGGGGTTTGCTCTGCTATCCACTGCTAAAAATTTTTTGGCCCCTCCCGACTGGAGAGAACCAAAACCAATTAGAGATAAAACAGGAAGTGATGGGACACAGAGGAGCGGTTACATTTATTCGTTCCTGAACAATGATTCCAGAAATAACAGTGTAAGTTGTTTTAGAAATTTAAGATTCGCTTCACAAAAACTAAGAAGATCAAAAGCCTAATTTCCTTGCAAGAGTGATTAAGATTGACCCGTGGGTATGTGCGTGTAGACACGTGCAGCCTTCACTCACACAAATAATGGAAGGATTTGAGGCTCATAGAAATTCTGCCCTAGTGCTTTTGTATAAACAGAATTTTCCTTCTTTGCAAAAAGTTAAAACAATTTCAGGCAAAGCTGGAAAATCTGTTTTCTTCTAAAACCTCTTAGAGCACTTTCTCAAGGATTTATGATGTCTGAGAAATTTTATACCTCAAGACACTGAAAGCCAAGATGGACAAAAATTAGAAGGCGTGCTTGGAAAGAATTCTACCTCTATATACTATTCCACCTCTAAATTTGTTATTTAATATGGGCCTAGGAAAATACGCAAGGGTGAGAAACCTCTTTTTACCTGACTATAGAATTTACAGCAAGGTGGTCCGACAGAGGAAAACAAGGCTTATGACATAAAAAGCCACAGCTGTGGTCAGGGACAGAGAGGATTGGACCCCGACAGAGGGAGGGCCAATGAGAGCCCTACTGGAAGGGTCTATACATTGTGGATAAGATCCTTCTGGATTTGGCTTCTTAGCCGTCTGGGTTCAAGTCCACACGTGGCGACCCACCAGCTGTGTTCCTTATTCTCTGAGTCTCCGTTCCTGATATGTAACATTGGAGCGATAATACATATTTTTAACATGGCTATTGTGGGGATGAAGTGAAAACCCAGTGTGTATAAAACCCTTAGTGTAGTGTATTTACGAGGCAGTCCCCTTAGGACCTGGTAAGTGCTCAGTAAACATTAGCCACGATTTTCTGTCGAACTCAACACTGCTGAGAAGAAAAATAATGGGAGCCACATCTGTAATGTAATCTTTTTCTAGAAGCCACATTTCATAAATGAAACAGATGCAATTCATTTTAATAACGTATTTTAATTCAACCTATCCAAAATATTATCACTTTATAACCAATATAGATCATTGGCACGATGTCTTACATTCTTTTTTCCTACTGAGCCTTTGAAATCCAGTATCGTGTAGGTATAACGCAGCTCAATGCCCGGCGGCCACGGTTCCAGTGCCTCACAGCCCCCTGTGGCTGCTGGCTGGTCTGCTGGACAGGATGGGCCTAACCGCTGTCCCTGAATCCCACAGACTGAGCCTCACTGCACAGAACTCCTTCATGGCAGTCACAGATTCCAGATTCCACCGGAACATCTCCTCATAGCCTGCCACGGATCCAGAAAACGTAATTTTCTTTGGTTTGACTCATCCTCCCTGTGCGCCATTCTGGCCTCTCTGGAAATTTCTCGAAGGTCAATACCGCGAAACTGGAGCCAGCTTTGTTTTCTGAATTGCCGGGGTCCTAGAGGATTTTGTTGCCACGCTGCAATCTTAGAGTGCTGTTTATTTACTCGAAAATTGTTCTAGGATTGACAGGCTGAGCTGTTCTGCTGGGTACGGAGATAAAAGGCTTCCACGTTTCCTTTTTCCAGTTTACTGTGGTTGGTCCCCGGGGGAGATGAGAGCGCCATGGGGTGGGGGGCGGGAGGGGTCTCTGAGGGTCCCTCCTTCTTGCCCGTGAATGTTGGTGGGGAACCAGCAGATGGCAGCCTAGTACAATTAATACGTTCCAGCCACTGGCCCCGGGAAGAGTACCTAAAAATACCAGTCCCGGGTGTCTGCTGAGAAGGGCAATGGTCGATGGCCTTGACCTGGAGTCGTTGAGGTAATTAGACGGCTGTGGGGCGGGAAGAGTTCGGGAAGGGTTGCGTGTTCCAGTATAATCCTGGCTCCTCTGCTCTACCGGCTTGGGATCTTCTTGAACTCCTTTTTGGATTGTTCTGCCCTCTTTCAACGGAAAGGCTATTTACATAATTGGAATCCTAGAATTCAAACATACATGCAAGAATACACATTTCCAGTTATTAATCAATATT
Source organism: Ursus arctos (assembly GCF_023065955.2). NCBI lineage: Eukaryota > Metazoa > Chordata > Mammalia > Carnivora > Ursidae > Ursus > Ursus arctos. The sequence continues at coordinate 9,932,780 of NW_026622986.1, forward strand.
GATTGCTTTTCTCCTCTCCTTCCATATTGTTAACTCTCTGATAAACCTTTAAAAATGTGTAACTCGTGTATTGAGCATTTCGGGGCAATGCTTGTTTTGCAAAATCTGACACTTCGTTGAGCAACCTTCCCATTAGGCAAGGTATTGAGTTCCACGCAGGAAAGCCATGGCTTCCTCATTTTCCATAATTAAAGAACTTTCCTGAGCGCGCGGCTCCTCAGAGGGATGCCTGAGAATTATAACCAACATACCGAGGATCAGATATCTGATTACACAGTTAAGTAAAACTCTTGAAATAACCACTCGTGAGGGTCCGTTTTTCTTCCTGGCAAAAAGCATTGGCTTATTTCAACTTAATAGACCAATTAGATAATTAGATGATTTCAATGGATCATTATTTTTGGCAAACTGATAAGCAGATAATATACATGTGCTTCCTTAAAGAAGGTTTTTAATAACAAAATTGTGGAAATTAGCCAGTAAAAACTAGTTACTTTGAATTAAAAGGTAGAAGAAGTGAAGGATTCCTTTTTGTGTTTATTAACTTGCATTAACTTCTCATTCTCCTATTAAGTGCTTTAAATATTTGCTGAGTACCTACTGTGTAAAAGGCTCTGTGCTGGGCATCGTAGGGATAGGAAGGTGGTCCTTTCTCCAAAGCTTACAATGTAATGGGGTTTGCTAGAGGATATGGCATTTATTAATTTTTTTAAAAGATTTTTTATTAGAGCAAGAGTGGGGGTTGGGGGGGGGCAGAGGGAGAGGGAGAAGCAGACTCCCCGCTGAGCAGAGAACTGGAGGTGGGGCTCGATCCCAGGACCCTGAGATCATGACCTGAGCCAAAGGCAGACGCTTAACTGACTGAGTCATCCAGGCGCCCCCAGGATAGGGCATTTAAGATGGATATTGTTTATCAGTTCACAATGCATACAAGTGTTGAATCACCTGCAGTACACTTGGAACTACTCTAATATCAGATGTCAATTATACTTCAAAAATTAAAAAGGAAAAATGAAGGGGATATTGTATCCATTTCAATGTAATGTGTCTAATGTTATGATTCCACTCATCTGAGGTACCTAGAAGAGAGACATCAGATTCAGAGACAGAAGGTAGAACGGTGGTGGCCAGGGGCTGGGAGGAAACATGGTTCAATGGGTACCGAGTCTGTGTTTGGAATGGTGAAAAGTTCTGGGAATGGGTAGAGTGATGGCTGTCCAACAGGATGAATGTAGTGAATGCCACTGAACTGTACACTTAAAAATAGCTAAAATGGTAAATTTTATATTATACATATTTAACCACACTCATGAAAATGATGGATAGAGACTATAAGCCTTCAGAGGGATTTCTGGGCAAAAATCAAAGGCTCAGAGGACAGAAAAGATTGAAGAACATATTTTTTTGGCAGAAACTGTCAAATCTCAGAAAGACGCCCTCGTACCTTATGTGAAATTTTGGCAACATAAAGCTGATGGAGTGACGGAGCAGGTCTGGAAGGGAGGGCGGTGGAGTCTGGGGTCAGTGGGAACGGTTAAGTAGGTCAAGTCATGCTATCTCCAGGACCCAGGGGTCTTAGGTGGGTCAGATGATTCAAGGAGGTCTAATTCAGTGAGCAGAGTAATGTGCTAGGGAATTTAGTTGTTGGTCCAAGCTAGAAGACAAGAGGGCTGGGCAGGATCCAACTTAAATCTGGCCAGTGTTGTGCAGAACAGGAGGTCGTCATTTCTGTCAGGGAAGTACGCAGAACAGAGGGAAACGAAGAGCAGGACAAGCCCGTACACTAGGCTCGGAGCTAATCTGGGAGAGTTGGCAATGCCAAGACCCACTCCCGGTCCCTGGCTCCCAACACTGCCAAGTGACAGTGCCCGGGAGCCCAGGGAGATCTGACCAGATCAGTGGCCACTGGCCACCGGGAAGCAGGTGCTAATCCAAACCAGACCAGAAGCTGGGCTCAGGCTGCTGATTCCCTTCTGTCAGGGTTACCTTGGGACCTGGGGAGAGCTCAGGAAGAACAAGGCAGAGGAATGACAAGGGGCTGATTGACTCACAGGAAGCATAGCAGGAAAGATGGAAGAAGAGACTATACAGAGAAGGTTAGGGCCAGATTGTGGGCAAATCTAATGCTGGACTGCATAGCTTGAATTGAATTCTATGAGTAACAGAAAGATAGAAAACTCTTGAATAGGGAAGTGATATAAAGAAAACTTGGTCTTAAAAAGGTTAATCTGGCATGTGGGACGGTATTACATACAAAAGTCACTATATCAGTGGGAGACAACAGCCAGAACGGGAGCATGGAACGGAATGGAAGATTTAGGTGTCTTAGGGATCCACAAGGTGTATTTTTGTTCTTGGAGGAGGGAAGTATGTTGTGATGGTATTTTCCGTGTTTCAATGGGTTGCAATAAAATGAATTTTAAAATTCATTTAAAAATGAACCATAAAGTGGTGGCTGGGTGGCTCAGTCGGTTGAGCGTCCAACTCTTGATTTGGGCTCAGGTCATGATCTTGAAGTTGTGGGATCGAGCCCCTCATTGGGCTCAGCACTCTCCTTGAGATTCTCTCTCTTCCTCTCCCTCTGCTCCTCCCCCCTGCCCTCACACACTCTCTCTCAAATAAATAAAATGAAATATACAGTGGATTATGTATTAATTATGTATTACATATACAATATGCTTTTATTATAAACATTATACTCAAAATAGGAAATTTGGAAAATCAGAATAGTAGAGGGTAGAAAGTAAAGTTGCTCTCAGTTCTCCCTGCACCCAGCATCATGTTTCCTTCCAGTCCTTTTTCTATACGTAGTTATTTAGGTTGTTGGTTTGCTTGTTGGTTTCCCATAGTTATGTTATTTTTTAGATCTGTCTTTTGTCTGTGGTGTGGTGGACAGGGGCATAGGATAGAGTTTAACAGCACAGGCTCAAGAACTGGCTGCCTGGTTTTGAATCCCAACATCTGCCCTTTCCTAGCTGTGTGACGTCAGCCTCTCGGTGCCTCAGTTTCCATAGCTATAAAATGGTAGCGATCAGAGTCACACTTTCACAGGGCTGTTATGAGGAGTAAGTGAGTTAACACATGGAAAGCCCTCAGCATCAGGCATGTGGTGGTTCTTACATGTGTGAGGCGCCGTACTCAGTTATTATAAACATGTGTGAGATAGCTGAGGGTTTTCCCTCCAAACGGAAAGCAGGGAAATTCACAAAGAATGGTGATGTCGTCAACATTTGTAGGAAGGCAGGAAGAGCGGTTTGGACGATGGCAGGGGATATGCGTGGCTCTAATGCATGGAGCTGGCATTGCAGGCAAAGAGAAGGGTGGGGACGTGCACGGGGCTTGGAGATACCGCACGGGGCCCCGAGAGAATTGGAAGACCTCTTCCTGGACGTGACAATTACTAGTATAAGAAACAAGGAGATCACTAAAGGGAAAAAAACCAGTGGTGAGGACAGAGCTTTGGAGAAGGTGCACGCATAGAGAATGAAAGCAGGAAGTAAAATGGGGAAAAGTCAAAGAACACCCTCAAAATGAGAGGGGGAAGCAAGAAAGATGGGAGAAGGAAGGTCGTGTAAAATGTGTTTTTCACGGAAGCCAAATCTTCTTTGATGTGGCCGAGCTGTGTCTTGGGACAGCACAGCAGAGAGGTGGCCTTCCAGAGTCCTCGGTGGGCAGTTGGCCAGGGCCATTCCTCCAACACCCTTGCCCTCTTGTGGGATGGAGCCTGGGAAGGGAGACGTGCCCGGCTCTCTTTCTTCTCCCCTGCCTCTTCTCAAAGACTCCTAAGTCCTACTCTCCTCCTCTGTGACTCTGCTTCCCTGGAGCCCTGAGAAACCTGCTGTTGACAAGGGATTTCCTCACGTGATAGAATTCGAATTGATCTCTCAGAGTCTGCTTGGGTAAAGGCCACGATAGAGGTGAGAGGAATTAAGGCCACCTTCTTGTGGCACGATCATGTTTTGCATGTCAGAAGATGGTTATGCCTCCCCGTGATGAATTGCTACCATTCCTAGATAATGCCCCTAAGCCCCTCCCCAGCGTGCAGACACCTCAGGCCAACAGCGGCCAAGCTCTGAGCGCCGAGCAAGGCCCAGAGAAAGCGTGTTAATTTCACAGCAGGGTCTCCCGTGCCCTATTTTCAAAAGGTAGAAGAAGGGTGTACAGGGAGGCATGAGAAGATCTCGGGAGGTGCAAGAGAAAGACACAGATGCAGGGGTGAGGCTTGGAAAAGAGGAATGACAGTTTTTGAGCAAATACAGCAAAGACTGAAAAGACTACACCAAAATTTGGACACGGAAAGGAGCAGAGTGGCAGGAATCGGTGTAGTATGACCTCAGTCAGGGGGCGCAGACAGACTTAGAGCCATAAAGTGCTTGAACTCTGGAGACACGGGCTGGTTCAAACGCCAGGTCAGCCACTGCTTAGCTCTGAGGCCTTGAGAAAGTCCCTTCGTCTCTGCTGCTGTGTCTGCCTCTGTAAAAAAAAAAAAAAAAAAAAAAAAAAAAAAAAAAAAAAAAAAAGTGATGATGGCGTTATAGTATCTACCTGACAGGCTTGTTATGTGGATTAAATGCTTTACTATGCCTGTGTGTCAACTCTTTCAGCCTAGATAATCAGACTAAAGCGTGCCCGATAATCTTAAAAAAAAACCCAGCGACAGAGGCAGGGGGAAATCCATCTCGGGATTCATCAGCGATTCGGGTAGCCCAACGCGCACACCAGGGAGGTTCAGCTCCTGCTTTATTTTCTTCACTCCCCCTTTGCCTCTGGAGCTGTTACAATGATCCGCCTTCCACCCACTAAAAATATAAGTCATCTGAGAACAGGGATTTGGGTTGGTTTTGTTCACGATTAACACAGTAATTTCACCAGTAATTAACAAATTAAAAATGCATTAGGTGGTAGGGAAGCGTGTTCAGAATTGAGCCTGAGTGCCTGAGTTCCACAAGACGCTCGCGCGCGTGTGTGCGTGTGTGTGTGCGCGTGCGTGTGTGTGTGTGTGTGGAATGGGAATGGAGACACAGGAAGGGCTGAAGCGGGAGGGGTGGCTGAAAGAAAGGAGGAAGCCGGGGGTAGGAGTTCAGCCTGCAGAGATGTGAGCAGCATTCTCGAATGTTCATGGGAAGATTCAGTGGGACCCAGGCCAGGGAAATACATTCCTACGGGGTTTATTCCTGTTTTGCATCTCTTCTGGTGTCAAATTTTTTTTTTTTTTTGAAATGACATTTGTCTAGATTGAAGTATTTATTACGTTGTTTATAATGGTCTCATGTAATCTCCATGGTTTTTCTGATTAATTTTTCTTCTTTCATTTGTGTTTTTCTTGATGAAAATTTCAGGATTCATCTATTTTAGGGGGAGTTTTCTTATGAAAGGAGCCCCATTTGAATGTATGTGGTAATTTAAATGACGTCCTGCTTTCACATTTGTTCATTCATAAATCAGATTACTTTCTTCCTTCTGATATCGTTGGGATTTTATTGTTTTCGTTTCTTCTTTTCCAAAGTCTTGAGTATTTAATAACTTAAAACAAAGTGTGGTACCTGAAACTGGCTATTGCTGTGTCGGCCCCCGAGTGTGGCGGGGGTGGGGTGGGGGGAGGAGGGGCAGAGGGCTGGGACGCAGGGCAGGTCCCTGCTGATTTGCGTTCCTGATGCCTGAGGTTTAAAATGGCTCATACCCTTCTCAACGGCAATTATTCCCTTTGCAAAGCTCATTTGCCTTGAAATTACCACTTTTTGTAATTTTAAAGACAGCCTGGCTTTATCTTTTCTGCCTCCTTTCTATAATCTCACCCAAGTGCCACGCCCAATGCTGCACGCTGGGCTGGTTTGCAGTTTTCCCACAGCTGTTTTACAGGCAGAATCGTCTATTGGGATAAAAAGCAGAGACCCTAGAATTAAGTTGACATCACAGTCCTGCTACTTCCTCACTGTGTAACCCTCATCACGTTATTTGACTCAAGCCTCAGTCTCTTCACCTGTTAAATGGGTGTAATGATAGCACCTGCGTGGAAAAGCACTTGTGAGCATTCAGGGAGACAGTCCACGTTGAAGCTTTATCACAAAAAGAATGTTCGCTCTTCTCATCCGTTACACATGTTCAAGAGCTTCCATGTACAGGTTTTTTTTTTTTTTTTAAAGATTTTATTTATTTGAGAGAGAGAGCAGGGGGAGGGACAGAGAGAGAAGGAGAAGCACACTCCATGCCAAGCAGAGAGCCCGACAGGGGGCTCAAACCCAGGACCCCTGAGATCAGGACATGAGCCGAAGGCTTAACCGACTGAGCCACCCAGTGCCCCTCACGTACAGGTTTTAATGTCATCCACAAACGATGCTACGGTTGCGGTAGGACAGCTATTCTCAGTTCACAATGGCGAAAACAAGACACAAACATCGTAAGGGCAGTTTTTGTGGTTAATAACCAGTTAAAGACTAGACTTTGAGATTCCTAGTCGTGCGTTCTTTCTAGAGGGTAAGTTAGCTTTTAGCAAAAACTGGGAAATAATGGTTTTTTGCTTACAGTTCACAATCACCCCTCCTCCTATTTTTAGATTATTTCCCACGGTCTTCATTCTCCTGCTGAAAGCTCTACAGATAAAGCTTACACTGTTATTTCTCCCAGCGGGCATTTATCTTTTATCAGTGAAGTCTTTAAAGACTCAGAAAGCGTTCAAGGGGTGAAGAATAAATCTCTAAAAGAGATTTTAAGGCCAGGACCAGCGTAGGGCAAGGGGCCTTCTCAGTGGGTGAACTCTTATTACATCCTGTGGTAGACAGAATTCTGCCCCTGCAAATATGTCCACATCCTAATCCCTGGAAGCTACCACATCACTTGCAATGGCAAAGGAATTCTGCAGAAGTGGTTAAATTGAGGATCTCGAGATGGGGAGTTTATCCTGGATTATCCTCACAAACCCAATGTCTTCACAAGTGTCCTTATGAGAGGGAGGCAGGAGGGTCAGAGTCAGAGGAAGAGAGGTGACAATGGATGTGGAAGTGAGGGGGGAGAGAGAGAGAAAGAGAAATTTGAGGATGCTGTGCTTCTGCCTCTGAAGACGGAAGGAAGGGCTACAAAGCAAGGAATGCAGATGGCCTCTAGGTGCTGGAAAAGGCAAGGAAATGGACTCCCCGCTGGGGCCTCCAGAGGGAACGGGACTCTGCTGACACCTCGAGTTGAGAACGTCTCACGTCCAGAACTGTAAGGTAATATATTTATGTTGTTTTCAGCCACAGCGTGTGTGGCGATTTGTGACAGCAGCAACAGAAACCTAGGAGACACCTCATCCTCCGTCTGTGGCCAAGGAAAGCCATCTTTTTCCATTAGTCCACCATTTCCCACATGGACCAAGGGAGTCCAAGGAGCATGGCCGCGCAGCTGTTGCAAAATGAGCTCCGAGGTCAGAACTAACTAAGACGTCAGACACCAAACCAATGTCTTGGGAAGTTATCAGATCATTAGGGGAGGGATTAGGCTACAGGGAGGAAACTCTTGATTCTGGGCCACCGTGTGTTGTGCAGGTTGGGCCTCGCCCAGGGGGACCTGACTGAGGAGGCAATAGGAGCCGAGCTCCAGGCCAAGCCCGGTCTGCCAAGGAGTGAACGCTAGCGTGAAGCGGCATTTGCCGAGAGGAAGAGACACCTTTCTCTAATTGGCCCAAAGGTACTGGATAGATTAGCGGCAGTCCTAGAAGACTTATCCTGATTCTACCAAGGACCAATGAGGTGAGCCCATGTAAGTCACTTACGCTCTCTGGGTTTGTTACCAGTAATCCTTTGGGATAGAAGCTACAAAATAATTAGGTAATTAGCCTTTTTGTGTTCAGTTCCTTCACTCTGAAAGGGAGCTGTCAGATGAGGTGAACTCACCCTCGCTAACTCCACTCCAGCCCTGCTTGCCTTCTTGCCTGTAGCACATGTGTACTTCATGTCGCTTCTTGCCTTAAGCATATACCTGCTACCTCAGGGCCTTTGCACAGTCTCCTTTACCCAGCACATGCCTCCCTTCCTTATTTCATTTAGGTCTCTCCTGGAGAGGCATTTATTCGAAGTCCTTCCTTCATCGATCATTCTATTTAATAGCATCACCCTTATACTTCATACATTTCCCCCTTACTCCATTTAATTTTATTCATATTACTTCCCTCCATCAAACACTGTCTTGTTTATTTGTTTACTGTTTGTCTCCTCCACTAGAACAAAGGCCCATAAACACAAGAACATTGTTTTGTTTGCTATCACATCCTCAGCACCCCTGGACTAAGCACATAGTAGGTGTTCAATAAACGTTTGTTGAATGAATGAACTTTTTTCCTCATGTAAACTTGCCTTCCGCAATAGGACACTTCAGTGTTTCATAGGGGGTGTGTGTGTGTGTGTGTGTGTGTGTGTGTGTGTAATTTTACTCCTTGTCCCCGCACAGAGGCAAAGATGAAGGTGACCTGTACATCGCTTCAGGATTTGTTCAGGTCCCCTTCTTACTGGTGTCGCCATCTTCTGGGACATAATGAGACATATAACAAAGTGAAAATTGCTTACAATTGATCCAGGTAACATGACTACTTCCTGCCCCGTTCATTTTCACCTACAAAACTACAAATTCTTCAGATTCTGGACTCATGCTTACCATGAAAAATGCTTATGCTTTATAATGATCATTTGAAAAGTAATCTCTACATTTTTATTCCAAGACCCCGAGTCCAGTTTTGGGAGAGAGCCTTTCTGGTCCCCGTCCTTGACCATGCTATGATTTTTCCTTTGCGGGCCCTATTCCTCTCTCAACCCTTTGTTACCATCCCCCTACCCTTTGACCCAGGTCCGGGAATCTGTTCAGGTGGGCCGGATGCAGAAGCCCACGATCTGCCTTCTTTCCCAGAGAAGCTAAAGTCACTGTGCCTATGACTTGGGTCCTTCCGTTAAATACGCGCTTGAGTAGACAGCTCATTCCATTCTCTGATTCTGCTGAGAATAGTTTCTGTTTGTGCCCAAGAACAACTTCGAGCTCTGCTTTTTCACTCCTCTGACCTTCAGGACTCCCAGATGGTAGGAGCTCTAGAGAGGAATTTATACCCCTGAGCCTTTCTCTCTCTGTCTCATCTGTCAGTCACTCCCTGTAAGGTGGGGGTCTCCAGTGATGACCCGGTGCAGAGGCTCACATCTGTCCACTCAATAGATGCCCCTGGTACCATGTCACAGGGAGGTGGGGCTGCCTGGGAGGTTTGCATCGTGTGTGATACGGGCTGGTAACGGACACCTGGTCCAGAATCACCACTCTCCTCTCGAACATTTTCAATGTGTATTCTGAAACACTGGCCAGCCATGGGAAGATGTTTAAAATATAGATTTGTATTTGAAATACCCTGAGTGGATATTAAGCCTTTCACCATGAGTTCCTCTGTTAGTGATGGGCAGATAAATTTGGACAGAACTTTGAGTCTAATTTTTATCTCAACAAAACAGTGGCATTCCTTCTTTTTGGTCACAAAACAGGCTTTGCCCCCAAACAGCTGAGATCCACCTCAGTTTGAACTGTCTCGTGTGAAGCAAAAGGGCAATTTCGTTATCTGAACAAAGCAACTTGACCTCATTGTGGAAATCTCATTAATTCCAAATGGAAAATAATCTGCTCAGAAAAGGATGGGTGGGATTCTGTCTTCCTCTTTTTCCTGTAAATTAGAGGAAAATGATTTTTGGCTGAAAGATGGCTTGGCAAGAAGTTTGACTCTCCAAAGGAAAACCCCTGTTGAGACCAGATAGGTTACGACCGCCCAGAAAGCCAGAAGGCCACGTGTCCGCATCCATTTGTCTTACACTTTTGAACTTGGTGGTGGTCTCAGGGGCTTACGTCACAAGAGGGTTTCCATTAGGCTCATCTTTTCCAGAAGAATATTCTTGTAGTGTTCTCCGTAGGAACTTACGGCCCATTAGTGACTAGCTGCAGATTTCCAGATGCCCAACTGCTTCATTCTCTCGTTCCCCTTTGCTCTGCTCTACCCAGTTTGAGGTTAATGTTGTGGGTGGGCGAGAAGAGGAAGAGAGGGAAGTAAAGGGAAATGATAAGAATTTCTAACTTTTTATTTATTTTTAAGCATTTTTAAAAAAATTTTTAGTGAACAAGAGAGGACATGTGTGCGAACAGTGGGGAGGGGAGCTCGAGAAGTGGATGAAGGGAAGGGGAGAGGAGGGGAGGGACAAAGGGAGAGAGAGAGACTCTGAAGCAGGCTCCACACCCAGCATGGAGCCCGATGCAGGGCTCGATCTCACGACACTGAGATCATGACCTGAGCCAAAATCCAGAGTCGGAGGCTTACCCTGAGTGTAAGTGGGTTACACTGAGTCACCCAGGTGCCCTGAATTTCTAGCTTTTTAAACAGTAATCATGAAAGTGAAACTTGATAACCCCAGATCATATGCCCCAGTCTGTAAAGGTAAAAGCAAATCATATGTAAACATTCCGCAGAGGCGGCTGGGTTTTCTGTTTCCTTCCTACACGCTTCCCATCATACTGTCTCCTTCTTCTGGCTTTTCTCCTTTCTCCTATTTTTCTCAACCTGTTTCGTTTTATTCTCCCGCCAACGCCTTGCTTATCTTTTTTCTTCCTTACTCTCTTTCCTTAGTTTCTCCTTTAACTTCTCCTGCCTCCATAATTTCTCTCCCCTGCAGTAGGCATTCAGGGAGAGAAAGTTCTGGATTTCACGTCCCACCACCTGAGATTGGAACACGCTGAGAAGCCAGTGTAGTTCCTCAGTTCAGCAAGAGTCTTTCAAACATTTACAGGGACCCACCCACGGGAAAGCTTAGGATAAAACCCTTTTTAATATCCCCATAGTGTCCTCCTACATTGGGATTTTTTTTTTGATTGCACTGTAATAATATTTATTAAAAACATGGTTTGAGCATTTTTGGCTTGCAAATATTTCGGTACTATTTATAAATCAAGGCTGAGATACATGATAGGTTCATACTCGCAAGTGGATTTAGATTTTGTTTTGCCTTTTGGTTCTTTTCATTAGTTTTATTTAAGCTTTTCAAAATAATTGGTATGAGAAATCGTCACAGCAATCTTTGTATTAGGAAAGGTTTCTTGATTATAATCATTCAATTGGCTAATTGTTCATGTTTTGTTTTATTATTTGATGATTTGAGTAGTTAAAAGACAACACGTTTTTGTTCTTCTTTTGGGCTATTTTATGAATCGTGTTGCAGGGCCCTCTCACACGGACTCCGGGACAGCCCCCTCTTTTGCCCACAGGAAACTGGTCCTGACTGTGACGTTCCGCCATCTTCCATGACCCAGCCGGTTCCTCTGAGTAGCCTGCTGTCCACGCCTTGTTTACAGCTCTCCGGATTACTGCCTTGGATGGCGTGATGGTTCATTTCATGTGTCAACTTGACTACACTATGGGATCCCCAGACAGCGGGTAAAGCATTATTTCTGGGTGTGTCTGTGAGGGCTTTTCCAGAAGAGATTAACATTGGAATGGATGAGCTGAATAAAGCAGGTGGCCCTTCCCAGTGTGGGTGGGCATCGATCCCCTGAGAGGAACAAAAAGGTGGAAGAAGGATGAATTTGCTCTCTCTGTTGAAGTTGGGACCTCACTTCGCCTACCCTCGGACACGGGTGCTCCCTGGTTCTCAGGCCTTCAGACTCAGACTCAGACTCACGGCACATGCTCTTCTCGTTCTCCAGGTTGCAGACATAGATGGTGGGACTTCTTGGCCTGTATAATTACATAAGCCAATTCCTATCACAAATCTCTCCATATACATGATATAATTTAATTTTTATCTCTATCTATGTTATATCCTCTGTATCTATATCCTCTTGGTTCTGTTCCTCTGGAAAATCGTAACTAACAGGGATAGATGCCACCACTATTCCCCAGTTACCCAAGTGACCTAGGCTGGGCCCCATCCGCGTGGGACCCTGTGTGACTGTGTAAACTGTTCGTGAATCCCGGAACCCATCAGCATTCCACTGGTCTAGGTCAGCATTCCTAATTCTCTCTTGTGTGGTTGTCCTTTTGCCTGCAGTGGAAAGTCTGATACATTCCTCGTCTTCACAGGAAGGTCTGTGGACTAAAAAATGCAAAAATAAGATAATATAGGGTCTCCTCCTCCAAAGATAATACCCAAACAAAGCAGTGTTTGAAATTAGCAGATACTTACACAACACAGTGTTGGCGATAAATCCTTAGAATCAGGGTCGGACTCATTTGTCTTCTCAGGCACTACGTGTATCTGGCATATACAGGACCTTCATAAATTTTCAATGAATACACGAATAAATTAAATAGATTCTGACAGCATTCTAGAATTCAAGAATGCAAGAGAAGGGGGAGAGAGAGAGAAAGAGTACAGGCCAAAACAGTAACATTTCAGCATCACAATGATTTATGCTGATAATAGACATCATTCGCTACATATGAACAGTCAAACAAATCATCAGTGTACAAGCTTTACTAAGAATATTAAATTGTAAATACACACTTCAAAAACAGACTTGTTTTCTTAGATGGATTAAGTGACATGATATTAAAAAGCGCTCTGGCTTTTTTTCCCCCACCTTGATAGTAGTTATAATCGTTATACAATAAATTACACATAGTTTAGAGTACACAATTTGATAACTTTTCACATACGTATACACGCTTACATGCGTGATACCATCACCACAGTCAAGATAATGAATATATCCATCACCCTCCAAAGTTTTCTCACGTCCTCTTAAGGTTTCTCCTTCCTGCCCCCGTCCACTCAGTCCCCAGGCAACCACTGATCTGCTTTTTAGTCATTACAGACTAATTTGCATTCCCTAGAATTTTGCGTAAGTAGCATCATACAGTACGTACTCTTTCCTTGGTTAGCTTCTTCCTCCAGCGTGATTATTCTGAGATTCACCCCTGCTATGTGCATCAGTAGTTCATTCCTGTTGAATGGTGGGCACTGTCGCATTGTATAGATAAAGCACAATTTATCTATTCGCCTGTTGATGGACATTTGAGTTGCTTCCGGTTTAAGGCCATTACCAGTCAAGCCAGCTATCAACATTTTGTATATGATGTTTTCCAAAGCAGAGGTACCATTTTGCCTTCTCGCTAGCAGTGAGCGTGAGAGTTCCACTTACTCCACGTCTGCTCCAGCACCTGGTACGATCTGTGTTGTGAATGTCAGCCCTTCACGTAAGCAGGTATCACATTGTGGGTTTAATTTCCATTTTACCGGTGACCCAGGATTTGAATGTCTTTCATGTGCTTGTTTTCCATTCATATATTTCCTTTGGTGAAGTGTCTGTTCAACTCTTTCGCCCATTTTTAAAACTGGAATGTTTATTTTCTTATTATTGAGTTTTGAGAGTTACTCATCTTTTCTGGATACAAGACCTTGATCAGATACGTGATTTGCAACTGTTTTCTTCCAGTTTGTGGTTTTACTGTAACAATGGCTTTCAAAGAGCAGGAGTTCCTAATTTCTATGAAGTCTAATTTATTAATTTTTTCTTTTATGGATTTTATCTAAGAAATCTTTGCCCAGCCCAAGGTCATGAAAATTTTCTTCTAGACTTCTTTTTTTTTTTTTAATATTTTATTTATTTATTTGACACAGAGAGAGAAAGAGAGAGCTCACGCACACGCACAAGCAGGGGGAATGGCAGACAGGGAGAGGGAGAAGCAGGCTCCCCGCTAAGCAGGGAGCTCAATGAGGGTCTGGATCCCAGGACCCTGAGATCATGACCTGAGCTGAAGGCAGCTGCTTGCTTAATGGACAGAGCCACCCAGGCACCCCGTTTTTTGGTTTTGTTTTCTAAAAGTTTTGTAGTTTTCTGTTTTTTATTTAGGTAAATGACCTATTTTGAGGGGATTTTTAGATATGGCATGAGGTTTAAAATAAAGCTTTTTTTGTTTTTTGGGTTTTTTTTGCATACAGTTATCCAATAGTTTCTATGCCTTTTTTAGGAAAAAAAAATCCCTTTGCCCTAATTTGCCATTGTACTTTGTTGAAAATCAATTGACCCTGTATGTGTGGCTTTATTTCTGGACTTTCTATTTGGTTCTACTGATCTGTTTGTCAGATTGTCTGTCTGATTGTGCTCTGTTTTTATTCTTGAGTTTACTGGAGTTTGTTTTTTACTATAACAAGAAAATAGAGGACTTTTAAATGGTATCATCAATTAAACTATGGAACAAATTATTATTGGATATCAGCCCATCATTATTGGAGAATTAGTTTTAAATGTGCATTTATTTGAGGGGGGAGGGGCCAAGGAAGGGGGAGAGAGGGACTCAAGCAGACTCCCCACTGAGCATAGAGCTGGATGTGGGGCTCCATCCCAGGACTCTGAGATCATGACCTGAACTGAAATCACGAATCAAAAGTTGGACACTTAACCAACTGAGCCACCCAGGTGCCCCTGGAGGATTTTTTATTAAACCAGATTGATGTTTGTTTTAAAATAATCTGATTAATATTTAATAATCTATCTACAAAAGGTTTCAAAAAGATTAATGGAGCTTTTTTGGGGGAAAGTAAAGCAACCTTCATCATTCTGAAAAGAAAAATACTGCATAATACAAAATAGTATAGATATTGACTGTTCTTTTTAACTAGAGGAAATGGTTTTCTCTGACTGGTACACTGATGATTGAGTTTCTCAGTAAAACATATATTGGTCTGGAAAATATCCTTAATTTTCCTTACATTTTCAATGTGCATTTCACAGAAGCATATCATTCCACATATTACCCAAAAAAACCGCTTATATGTATACTTTTAGTGGATGTTAACATTTTAATGACTGCCTTTATGCTTTGTAGGAATGTGCGTCCTGTAATGGCAGACCCTTGACTCTCCGGAATGAAGCGGAGAGGGAGTGTATTTGCGTCCGGACAACCAACAATGATACACAAGGATCACCAACAAAAATATGCAACAAAATCCTCCTTACATTTTGGTCAGTGCTTTATATTATTTAATTTGTGCATAACAGTTTAAAAGTGTAATGTTTATGTTGCACTAAAAAAGGTTGATCTGGAAAAAATTAGACCGCACACGTTTTCCACGTATCTTTGGGCTGCGGCTCCATATGTTTCAAACATAAGAAATTTATAAACCAGGGATGACTGAAAATAGCTCTTTTTCCTGTTCTATAATTGGTCTGACATAAGATTGTGGATAATCTCCACCTGTTTTCTTTTCTATAAGGTGAGAATAAGTCTACCAGTCTTAGAGACAGCTTGTGAGGATGGGAGCTGTGTCACGTGACGGGTTACACAGCAGTGCATCACGGGTCTATAGTTCGGCTCTTTTTAAAGGGCTTTTATAGGGGTGCCTGGCTGGCTCGTGGGTAGAGCAGGTGACTCCTGATCTCAGGGTTGTGAGTTCAAGCCCCAGGATGGGCATAGAGCTTACTTAAGGGAAATGAATGAAGAGCTTTTACAACTATTTTCACACTTTGACTCTTCCAGTCACCAACAAGGCAGGCAGGTGGAGACTAATATCCACTTCATGACTTTTGAAGGCAAGAGAAAGTTAGAATTATAGATGTAAAGATTGAAAAGTAAGTGTCCAGGCGATGCAGACTAATTTATTATGATAATATAAGACATATATGTCTCTGTGAGTATTTTCCTATGTTAAATTATGTAGACTGATGAATAACAGCAAAAAGTGATCTAAATCATTTATGTAGGAGATAATATATCATGTTATAATCATAGTGACCATATTCTTTCATAGTTTATTTATGTGTGTGTGTGTATATATATATATTGTGTATATATATATATAATATATATATTGTGTATATATATAATATATATATTGTGTATATATATATATAATATATATATATATATGTTTTAAGATTTTATTTACATGATAGAGAGAGAGCACAAGCAGGGGGTGCGGCAGGAGCAGGTTCCCCACTGAGCAGGGAGCAGGACACGGGATTCAATCCCAGGACTCTCGGATCCTAACCTGAGCCGAAGGCTGATGCGTAGCCAGCTGAGCTACCCAGGTGCCCGTATGTATAAATTATATTATATATATGATATATATATATGGTATATATGATATATATATTATATATATTCTTTTATATCTTCTTAAAAAGATTTATTTATTTATTTTGAGAGAGAGAGAGAGAGGGAGTGCGTGCATGGTGGAGAGGGGCAGAGGGAGAGGGAGAGAATCCCAAGCAGACTCCCTGCTGAGCTCGGAGCCAGAGCAGGTCGTGATCTCATGACCTGAGCTGAAACCAAGGCTGAATGCTCAACCAGCTGAACCACCCAGGAGCCCCTACTCTTTCACATTCTATTTTTATAAAAGGAAAACGTGCCACTCGTTTTGGAAAGGGAAGGGGTGATGTGAAGGAGAGCTGACATCTGTTCTGAGAGGACTGGGGATGACAGGGAGGAAAATGACAGAGGAATTGGGGATGAGACTGGAAGAGAAAGATCTGGAAGCTTGGGGAGCGCAGGGGTAGGTAAAGTGTGGGAAGACAGGCACAGGCTTTCAACGGGGAGGGACTGTGCTGGGCAAGGGGCCAGTCATGGGGGAAATGATGCAGAGAGGAACGAAGGATGTGCATATCAGGGAGTCAAAAAGGTTAGAGGAAATAGTACCGGTCTGGTGTCTGCTGCTTCCATTACGGTTCCAAATGGTTGAAAGGAATTCAACAGATGTTTTAAAAAAAATTTAAAAAGCTGGAAAATGGAACAGACCGTAGGACAATTCAAAGGACAATTCGTTGTTTCTAATGAGCTCCCACGAGGTCAGCTGTAGAAATCTTCATGCGATCTACGGGGTGATTCCAAGAGGCAGTTTCCCAAAGGCCCACGATACCAGCCAGAAGAAGAATTTAAGGAGTTGGCCAACTGACCATCTATTACTTAAAGAATGTCTAAAGGAGAAGAGGAAGACCACTGGCAGAACTTTGTCACAGTGCCAGTGGGCAGGCCAACGACAAAGACCAAGGTCGCCTCTTACTACTGAGATGTGAAATGGTTGCTGGAGATCCCAGAGCCATGAAGTTAAAAGAATACTGCAGAGTCATCTCAGTTGAGTAAGAGAATGAACGGATACAAGGTAGAGAAGGGCCTGTGTATTTGAAGAACTACGGTAGGTAGAAGTAGGCTAGGTCATTCTTCTGGTGTGGCTTACCTCGAGTATGTAGACACTGCGGATATATATACGTTTAAAACATCTATTTATTCCTTTATGAGAGAGTGAGAGCGCACGAGTGGGGGGAGGGGTAGAGCTCTGATCCTTGTCATTTATTTTTGGTTGTTGCCGCAGGAGGTCTTCTTGACTCCAGTCTTGCCTCTCTCTGATCTATACTCCAAAATGCCCCCAGAGTTTTCCCAAACACAAATCTGGTCATGTCACTTTTTAACTAATTCTTAAGGGGCTCCTCCTCGCTCCCCGGATCAAACCCAACCTTCTCAGCTTGGCCGAGAAGCCCTTTCAGCCTTGGCTTAAAGAAATATTTTTTTCTCATATAAAAAGACATCTGGGAAGTTCAGAGCTTGCGGAGCAACTCAATTTTAATGTACCCAGATTCCTTCTAGACTCCCACTCACCACTGAGATCTGCAACCAGGAACCGTATGGCTATAGTCAACTGTATGGCTATTAGGATTGAGAACTGGGACCCAGGTCAACTGCTGGGTTAAAAGATGAGAATTTGACAACAGAGACTCAGTGTGGAAATGCCTAACTAAGCATGGCCTTGTCGTTGTTTCTAGAAACCTTTGCTCAAGGAAAAGACTAACCAATAAATAACTTCACTGTTGCTTCCGGAAATTTCTGTACATCGATACACCTGAGGAAACAGTCTGGTCACTGGGGCCAACAGCTCACTTCCAGCAACAGTTTATTTAGTGAGAATCACTGCTAAGATGCTGGCCAGGTGCTGTTCTCCCTTCCTGCAATGAGTTCTAATAAATCTTGCTTTGCTTTATTAAACAGGTTGTCTGGTGATATTTGGGGGACTTCGATACTATCCTTAGCTTATGGCTTCTGTTCTCCTTTTAGAAATTACGTATCTTTATTCCAGGCTCAAAGGAATGAGGAAAGGGGCGCCTGGGTGACTTAGTCAGTTAAGTGTCTGACTTTAGCTCAGGTCATGATCTCAGGGTCTTGCGATCGAGCCCCACATTGGGCTCCCTGCTCAGTGGGGAGTCTGTTTCTCCCTCTGCCTCTCCCCCTGCTCGTACTCCCTCTCTCAAATAAACAAAATCATAAAAAAAAAAAGAAATGAGGAAGGATGAAGGAAGGGCAAAAAGTACATGCCAACTAAATCTTATCTTTTATTAACAGTGTGGATCGTTGAAATGAAGACCCCAACACCACTCTGCTGTTAGGAAAACCAAAGTTTGCAGTTTACTTCTCTGTTCCATAAACGATGCCCAGTGGGATGAGTCATCTGACTCCTGTCTTGGTAGCTTGATATTCTCTCAGTGCTTAGTGGGAGGTCTTGCACTCCATCATACGTTCAGAAAAAGATCATTGAGGGGCGCCTGGGTGGCACAGCGGTTAGGCGTCTGCCTTCGGCTCAGGGCGTGATCCCGGCGTTATGGGATCGAGCCCCACATCAGGCTCCTCCGCTAGGAGCCTGCTTCTTCCTCTCCCACTCCCCCTGCTTGTGTTCCCTCTCTCGCTGGCTGTCTCTACCTCTGTTGAATAAATAAATAAAATCTTAAAAAAAAAAAAAAAGAAAAAGGTCGTTGAATGACATATCAAATTTGGATGGACTGAAATACTCTCAATGTTGAGCTGTTTAGATTGGAATGATGAAAAATAACTACCGATCCCGCAAGATTTGCAACAACCATCAAGATACATATCCTAGCTCTTGCTCCCCGGGGTGGCCTCAGCGCTTTCGTAAGGACTAGAATAACTGAGAGCACCAGCCCCATGGAACATGGCTGCCAGAGAATTTTGAATTCTTGATTGTGGCCCACTGAGCCTCCCACGTCTAAAAAGAGAACCTTTTCCAATTTCAAATCTAGCAGGTGCATAGTGCAGAAGTTTACACATTATGTGAAGGAAGCTCTCTGTCCCCACTACCAACCAGCCTCTCCACCACGTCCCCTACCACAGGACGCTGCTATTAATACTTTGGTTTATAGCCTTTCAGATCATTGTCAATGCATTTAGAAGCCTACGCATCTACACAGAAACAAGCCTAAAAATGATTTATATCGTATAAATCCAATTACATAAAAATTTCCACAAATTGGTTTCTCTCTGTTATTAAAGTGCTTTCCGTATCAGTACCTCTAGTTCAAATAATTATTCGTAATCACCACACAGCTTCTGTTGCGTGAACACACGCTCACCTGCTTTCCTCCATCTGCTTCCTGAGCTGTTTCTTTCCCTCCCTCCCTTTTGTTTCTTTCCTTCCTTTCCTGTTGCTGTTCCAATCGTATAATAAACTTCTTTGTACCTAGAATGATTAGTTTCTAATAATGGCTGTTCTTTCAATGTTTGTCAGCGTGATGGGTGAAGTGTGGTATCTACTCGCTTCTTTTATTTGCATGCCCTTAATCGTAGTGAGGTGGGGCGTATTTTAGTCTATTGGCCATTTATATTTCTTTTCTGGATTGCTTAGATCTGTGCAGTCAGATGTGATAGCCACTAGCCAAGCATGGCTGTCGAGCACTAGAATGTGGTTAGCCTCGACTGAGATAAGCTTAGCATAAAATACGCAAGAGATTTCAAAGACTTCGTCTAAGGAAAAGAATGCAAAATCTCTTGTTAACGTTTTTATATTGAGTATATGTTCAATGATAATACAGACATGCTGCTTTAAATAATTCGAGTGTGGCTGCTAGAAACATTTAAATGACACCTGTCATGCGCATGATAATTCTGTTGGGCGGGTGGCTTAGATTTTTCTTTTACTTGAATTCTTATCTTTTTCTAATTGGTTTATAGGACCTCTTGATATGATTTTTTTTAAATTTAATTTGAGTGTAGGTCGCACACAATGTTACATTAGTTTCAGGTGTATTATATATGCTGTGCTCCCCGCAAGTATACCTACCATCTGTCCCCACATAACATGATTACAGGACATCGACTATATTTCCTATGCTATGCCTTTTATTCCTGTGACTTATTCATTCTATAACTTGAAACCTATATCTCCCATGCCTCTTACCCATTTTGCCCATCAACCCCAATCCCTTCCAGTCTGGCAACCATCAGTTTGTTCTCCGTATTGAGAGATCTGGTTCTGCTTTTTGTTTGTTTATTCATTTGTTTTATTTTCTTAGACTCCACATGTGATTAAAATCATATGGTATTCTCTGATTTATTTCTCTTAACATATAGCCTCTATGTCTATCCATATTGTCACAAATGGCAAGAGCTCATCCTTTTTCTGGCTGCATAATATTCCATTATAGAATTGTACATATCATCTTCTTTATTCATGTATTGGTCGACACTCAGGTTGCTTCCATATCTTGGCTATTATAAATAATGCTGCAATAAACATAGGGGTGCATGTATCTTTTTGAACAAGGGTTTTTGTTGTTTCCTTGGGTAAATACCAAGTAGTGGAATTATTGGATCATATGGTAGTTCTATTTTTAATTTTTTGAGGGACCTCCATACTGCACCAGCTTGCATTCCCACATATACTGCACAAGGGTTCCTTTTCCTCTACGTCCCCACCACTTATTATTTCTTGTCTTTTTGATTTTAGCCTTTCTGGCAGGTGTAAAGTGATATCTCATTGTAGTTTTGATTTGCATTTCCCTGATGATGAGTGATGTTGAGCGTCTTTTCATGTACCTCTTGGCCATCTGGATGTCTTCTTTGGAAAAATGTGTACTCAGGTGTTCTGCACTTTTTAAAAATTGTATTGTTTGATTTTTATTTGGTGTTGAATTGTAGAAGTTATTTATATATTTTGGATATTAACCCCTTATTGGATATATTATTTGCAAATATCTTCTCCCATTTAGTACATTGCCCTTTTGTTTGGTAATTTCCTTCGCTGTGCAGAAGCTTTTAATTTTGATGAAGTCCCCATAGTTTATTTTTGCTTGTTTCACTTGCCTTGGGAGACATATCTAGAAAATGTTGCTAAGGCTGATGTTAAAGAAATTACTGCCTATCTTCTCTTTTAGGGTTTTATGGTTTCAGGTCTCACATGTAGGTCTTTAAAGCATTTTGAATTTATTTTTGTGTATCGTGTAAGAAAGTGGTCCAGTTTCATTCATTTACATGTAGCTTCCAGTTTTCCCAACACCATTCATTGAAGAGACTTTCTTTTCTCCATTTATTTTCTTGCCGCTTTCATCATAAATTAACTGACCATGTAAGTGTGGGCTTATGTCTGGGCTGTCTATTCTGTTGCATTGACCTAAGTGTCTATTTCTGTGCCAGTACCATACTGTTTCGATTACACTAGCTTTGTAGTATACCTTGAAATCTGTGGTTATGGTACCTCCAGCTTTGATTTTCCTTCTCAAGATTGCTTTGGCTAGTTGGGGTGTTTTGTGGTGCCATATAAATTTTAGGATTATTTGTTACAGTTATATAAATATGCTGTTGGTATTCTGATAGGAATTGCATCGGATCTATAGATTGCTTTGGGTAGTATGCACATTTTAGCAATATTAATTCTTCCAATCCAGGAACATGGAATATTTTTCCATTTGTTTGTGTCATCTTCAGTTTCTTTCATCAGTGTTTTATGGTTTTCAGAGTACAGGTCTTTCACCTCCTTGATTAAGTTTATTCCTAGGTATTTTGTTCTCTTTATCGCAATTGTAAATTGGACTGTTTTCTTAATTTCTCTTTCTGCTACTTCATTATGAGGGAACACAAGCAGGGGGGGTGGGAGAGGAAGAAGCAGGCTCCTAGCGGAGGAGTCTGATGTGGGGCTCGATTTCAGATTGCCGGGATCACGCCCTGAGCCGAAGGCAGACACTTAACCGCTGTGCCACCCAGGCGCCCCTAGTTCTACTAGTTTTTTGATGCCGTCTTTAGGGTCGTCTAAGTATAGCATCGTGTGCTAATCATGACAGTTGAACTACTTTACCAATATAGAGCCTCTTATTCCTTTTTCTTTTCTTTTCTTTTCTTTTTTTTTAAGATTTTATTTATTTATTCAACAGAGAGAGAGACAGCCAGCGAGAGAGGGAACACAAGCAGGGGGAGTGGGAGAGGAAGAAGCAGGCTCCCAGCGGAGGAGCCCGATGTGGGACTCGATTCCAGGACGCTGGGATCACACGCTGAGCCGAAGGCAGACGCTTAAGGACTGAGCCACCCAGGTGCCCCTCTTATTCCTTTTTCTTATCCCGTTGCTGTGGCTAGGACTTTTATGTTTAAGAAAAGTGGTAAGAGTGGGCATCCTTGTCTTGTTCCTGATCATAAAAGAAAAGCTCTCAGGTTTTCACCATTACGTATGATATTAGCTGTTGTTTACATATGGCCTTTATTATGTCGAGGTATGTGCCCTCTAAGCCCACCTCACTGAGAGTCTTTATCATGAAGGGATGTTGAATTTTTTCAAATCTTTTTCTGCATCTGTTGAGATGGTATGATTTCTATCTTCCATTTTTGTTGATGTGGTGTATCGTGTTGATTGACTTGCAAATATTGAACATCCTTGCAACCCTGAAATAAACCCCACTTGATTGTGGTGTGTGTTGAATGTGTCGTTGAATGTGGTTTGTTATATTTTGCTGAAGATTTTTGTACCTATGTTCATCAGAGATATCGGCCTATGATTTTCTTTTTTTGTGGTGTCTTGGTCTGGTTTTGGTATCAGGGTAATCCTGGCCTTGTAGAACATATTTAGAAACTTTTCTTCCTCTTCTATTTTTTGGAATAGTTTGAGGAAAATTGGTATTAACTATTTTTTAATGTTTAGTAGAATTCACCTGTGAATGCATCTGGTCCTGGATTTTTGTTTTTTGATAGTTTTTAAATTATTGGTTCATTTTTGTTTTTTGTTTTTTGTTTTTGTTTTTACTGGTAATCGGTCTGTTCAGATGCTCTTTTTTTTTTTTTAAGATTTTATTTATTTATTTGACTGAGAGAGAGAGACAGCTGGCAAGAGAGGGAACACAAGCAGGGGGAGTGGGAGAGGAAGAAGCAGGCTCCCCATGGAGGAGCCTGATGTGGGGCTCGATCCCAGGACCCTGGGATCATGCCCTGGTCTGAAGGCAGACGCTTAACGACTGAGCCACCCAGGCGCCCCTGTTCAGATGCTCTATTTCTATTTTCTATTTCTTCCTGGGCCAGTTTTGGAAAATTGCACGTTTTTAGAAATTTATCAGTTTCCTCTAAGTTGTGCAGTTCATTGGCTGTTTTGTAGTACTCTTTTATAATCCTTTGTATTTCTGGGGTGTCAGTTGTTACTTCTCCTTCATTCCTGATTTTATTTATTTTAGTCCTTTCTTTCTCTTGATGACTCTGGCTAAGGGTTTATCAATCTTATCTTTTCAAAGAACCAGCTCTCGATTTCATTGATCTTTTCTAATATATATATATATATATTTTTAGCTTTTATGTCATTTATTTCTGTTCTGGTCTTTATTATTTCCTCCACTCTCCTTACTTTGAGTTTTGTTTGTCCTACTTTTTCTAGCTCCTTCAGATGTAAGGTTAGATTGTTTACTTGAGCCCTCTCTTGTTTCTTGAGGTAGGCCTGGATTGCTATGTATGTCCCTCTTTGAACTGCTCTCACTGTGTCCCAAAGATTTTGGACTGCTGTGTTTTCGTTTTCATTTGTCTCCATGTATTTTTCGATTTCTTCTTTGATTTCTTCATTGACCCATTGGTTGTTTAGCTTCTATGTGTTTCTGGTTTTTTCTCCGTTTCTTTTTTTTTTTCTTGTGATTGATCTCTAATTTCATACCATTGTGATCAGAAAGGATGCATGGTATAATTTCAATCTTCTTAAATGTATTGAGACTTGTTTTGTGGCCTAATGATGTGATCTATTTTGGAGAATGTTCCGTGTGTACTTGAAAAGAATGTGTGTTCTGTTGTTTTTGGATGGAATGTTCCCTATATCTCTGTTATGTCCAGGTCTAATGTGTGATTCAGAGAACGCTACTTCCTTGTTGATTTTCTGCCTGGATGATCCATCCGTTGATGTAAGTGGTGTGTTAAAGACTATTATTTATCACCAGGACCCCTTGATATATTGTTAGTACATAACCTTTGCTTATTACAGCAAATATTTGTTCTCAGTCTATAACTTAGTTTTTGACTTGAATTATGGGTTTCTTGTTATCCAAAAATTATAAGTTTTTAAGAACCTATCCATCTCTTCCTTTATCACCTCTGGGTTTTGTGTCTTGCTAAGGAAATATTTCCATGCTAGGAATACAAAAGTAACCTCCTGTATTTCTTTAAAGTTATTTCCTTCTTTAATGTTAACCTCTTTAAGGCATTTGGAATTAATTTTTTTGTTTGACGTGAGATAAAACGTTTTAAAACTTTTTAGTAAACCGTAGGGTAAATAATTCGCACTATCTCCTTTCCGCACTGATTTGAATTGCTTCCTTTCTCATGCACTACAAACTTCCCTTACAAATGAAACATCTGAATTCTTTCTCCTGTTTCATCCATCTATTTGATAATTCCTACACCAGAATCTCATTATTTTAATTCCTAATGTTTTGTAGAATGTTTCTATATCTAGGAGATCAAATTTTTTCAAGAATTCATCCATGGGCACTTTCTCTTCCAACAAACTTCAGAATCAGCTTGCCAATGTCTATCTAAAATCTTGTTCAGGGGCGCCTGGGTGGCACAGAGGTTAAGCGTCTGCCTTCAGCTCAGGGCATGATCCCGGCGTTATGGGATCGAGCCCCACATCAGGCTCTTCTGCTATGAGCCTGCTTCTTCCTCTCCCACTCCCCCTGCTTGTGTTCCCTCTCTCGCTGGCTGTCTCTATCTCTGTTGAATAAATAAATAAAATATTTTAAAAAATAAATAAATAAATAAATAAAATCTTGTTCAAAGTTTGATGGAGACTGTGTTAGCATATAGATTACTTGGGAGACAACTTATATCTTTATGATATTAAATATGTCTATGTAGGAACAAGACATATCTCTTAATTTATTAATGTCTTTTAAAGTATGAATCTGTAAAGTTTTGCATGTCTCTTTACGTATGCCTTCCTCATTATGAATTAGGCTTTTTCTTAATTATTTTATTGTTCCTGTTGACGTTGTGAGTCAATTGTTTTTACTCTACATTCACTGATCTTATACCCAACCAACTTAACTGAATCTTCTTTGGTTCCATTAGTTTTTCACTTGGTTTTCTTTGCTTTTCTAGATACAGAATTATATGGTGTGCGAGAGCTGGTTTATGCCAGCTCATCAGAGTCCATTCTTTAGATATTCAGGAATTTTGTGGACTGAGTATTAAACATAATCATTATTAAATTTTAAGTTGTGTAACTTTATAGTTAAATAGATTATATTAAAAACAAAGATAGATGTTCAATACTCATCGTGTCCTAATTATTTTACTAATCTCTACCCTTAAAGTTATTTATTTCTGATGTTTCTGTGCAATGGAAATTCTTCATAATAGCATGCTACTGCGTATGTCCTCCAACTTCACGTGGAATGTGTTCACGTTGGTAGCTTGTAAGCAATCACGAGAATATTTACACCACGAAAATCAGGAAATGCTACAAATCAGGTCTTGACTTATTGTTTTGTTAATTGTCTAGACTTAATGGAGAAAAATGTTAGCAGTGGAGATTAAACTGAAAAATGCATCATGTCGTAGTCATTCTGCTGTGAACAGCACAAAAAAATCGGCAATATTTAAAGACTATTTTCGATTTAGTGAAGAAGTAGCTCACATCATGGACCAACAAGTAGAGTCAGGACAAGTTGTTTCACTTTTGCTTTACTTAGTCATGTAAAGAAAACATCAGCCAACATTCGTGCTAGAAACTGTACTCAGAGAACTAGCTGTTTCGCACGCATCATCACACCACTGATCTTAAAGCATGTAAATCGTGAAAGTCTCTCTTCTTTTCAAAAATTACATCTCATTTTTTGCATCTATTGCATGGGTTAAGACTCTTGAGTAATGTGGAATAACAGTAGTGTCACTTGGCATTCTTGATTTGATTCTTATTTTAATATTTTGATTTTATCATTAAGAATGACGTTAGCTTGGGGCACCTGGGTGGCACAGTCAGTTAAGCATCTGACTCTTGGTTTTGACTCAGGTCGTGATCTCAGGGTTGTGGGATTGAGCCCCGTGTCAGGCTCTGTGCTCAGCACGGAGTCTGCTTGAGATTTTCTCCCTCTGCATCTGCCCCTCCTGCTCGTGCCCTCAAGCTCTAAAATAAATAAGTAAATCTAAAAAAAAAAAAAAAAAAAAAAAGAATGATGTTTGCTTCTGGGTTTCTGGTAGCTACTAGTTGGAACTCTGGAATTTCATTTGAATACTTTCCTACATGCTAATAGGAAACGTCTGCAGCCTTTCTTAGTAAAATTTCCTATTTTAAAATATTCTTCCATTTTCTACAAATCTCTATTTTCTTTCCAAAATTTTATGACCATATGGATTCCAGAGTCCTTGCAACATCTGGCACAATCTCTCAGTTCAACAAAACACCTCTTTATAGCTTCTTGAAAAACTTGCCTGGATTCATTGTTTTTGCTTCCTGGCCTGCCATTCCTCTTTTGTCCCCCACCCCAACCTGCGCCACTGAAACCACTTGTGCCAAAGTCATTAGCAACTCCATTTTGCCAAATCCAATGGCAATCCTCTCTCTTCATCTCAGTATTTTTTTTTTTTAAGATTTTATTTATTCGACAGAGATAGAGACAGCCAGCGAGAGAGGGAACACAAGCAGGGGGAGTGGGAGAGGAAGAAGCAGGCTCATAGCGGAGGAGCCTGACGTGGGGCTCGATCCCATAACGCCGGGATCACGCCCTGAGCCGAATGCAGACGCTTGCCGACTGCGCCACCCAGGCGCCCCTGATTTATCATTTCTGATAACTTATTGGTTTATTTTAGTTTCAGTTTTAATTCATCTCTTTTGTTCTTGATCAGGCTTTCAAAAGCTTTGATATTTTATGGCCTTTTTATAGAAACAGTTTTTGTTTTTTTTGTTCAAAAGTACTTCTTTAAAAAAGACTTTATTTATTTGTCAGAGAGAGAGCACAAGCAGGGGGAGCAGCAGGCAGAAGGAGAAGCAGGCTCGCCACTGAGCAAGGAGCCCGATGTGAGTCTTGATCTCTATGACTCTGGGATCGTGACCCAAGCCAAAGGCAGACGCTTAACCAACTGAGCCACCCAGGCACCCCTGTTCAAAAGTACTTTTGAAAACTCTTATGTCAGGTAAAAGCTGAAATTAATGTGAATTTTCATAATTATCTGAGTCTAATGTTTAGTCAATACATTTCCTCATATTCTGGGTTTTCTAATAATAACCTAATGCTATATATTTTCCTCTGAGTTTAATCTGTGTACATCTCTAGGTTTTTATATCCGGGATTCTTATTTTTATTTTTCTCTAAATATTCTTTAGTTTCATTTGCTTTTTATCATTCAAAAAGAATCTATACATTTGGTGCTTTTTTTGGGTAAGATTTAATTAATTAATTAATTTATTGGAGGGAGGAAGAGAGAGAGAAAGCGAGAGCACAAGTGGGAGGAGGGGTAAAGGGAAAGGGAGAAACACATTTCCTGTTGAGCAGGGAGCCCAACATGGGACCCTGGGATCGTGACCTGAGCTGAAGGCAGATGCTTAACCCACTGAGCCACCCAGGTGCCCCCAAAAGACTCTATACATTTGTATATATAATCTTCTGTTGGCTCAAATTTCCCTTTTAGTTTCCTGTTTGGGATTTATCTTTTTGTGGAAGCCACGCTCCAGGATAGTCCCCAGTGATCTCCTCGCCCTGGTATTCCCACCCCTATGTAGTCCTCACGCAACTATGTCAAAGTTAATCTGTGTGACTAACTGAAGATGGCAGAAATGATGGTGCGTGACTTGTAAGGCCAGGTCATAAAAAACATGGTGGCTTCCACCTTGCCCTTTATCACTTGGGTCACTCTCACGGAGGGAAGCCAGGTGCCATGTCAGGGGGACCCTCAGCCGCCCTGGAGAGGGGCCCATGTGGTGAGGGACTTAGGCCTCCTGCCCCAAGCCATGAGGGAGCTTGACAGTGGAGCTTCTAAGTCGTCAAGTTTTCAGATGACTTCAGCCCCCAGCTACCCCTGACATCTTGGTTGCAAACTCTTGAGAGACCCTAAGCTGGAAACTCCCAGCTAACCTGCTTCTTAATGCCCACACAAAATGTGAGATTCAAAAACCGTCTGTGGTTTTAAGCCTCCAAGTTTGGGGATAATTCACTATACAGCGGCAGGTAACTAATATAATTTTAAAATACATTTTATTTTGTTTCAAGAAGCTTTTGGAAAGGAGAGAAATGAATGTGTGTGTGCAGTCCGTCTTCTTGAACCGTAATCTCACTTTCTCTTTAACTTAAAATAATTCCTGTTATCAAGGTTCTACTTATTTGGACAAAACACGTATATTCATAAAGAGAAAAAGGTGGGGAGAAATAGATGTTCAAAGGGAAAACATGAATATTAGAATTTCACAAAACATTTTAACCCCTGTACATTTGTATTTCTACTAAGGTGTAGAATCATATGTTTTAGAACAAACATCCAGCCTATAGACCTGAATATAAAGCTTGAGGGTAATGGGAAGGAACCTTGAGGTGAACGTGTTGCTTGGCAACTAAAGAAAAGGAAACAAAACATTAGTTTCAATTAGATACCACCACCACCACCATCTCATCCTGGATTCAGTTGTTGTGGTGAACAGTTGGTTAAGTGTTTAGGGGAGAGAAAAAAACCCCTACTATGTTTGTCTTCTTCTGTCTTCTCTCCATCAGGTTTTTCTTGCAGTTAGTGTTCTGAACTGCAACTTTTTCTCAGACTCCCCTTCAGTTCTAAAACTTCGTTCTAGGAATTCTTCCTTCACTTCCTGTCTTCGTTCCTCCCTCATCACCCCACCCCAGCCCCAACCCTCTCATCCGCCCCACCCCCCAAAGTTCACAGGTTTCTCTCAGCCCCAGTTGTATTTGTGTAGCTGAGTTCACATGTTTGGACTGAGCCCTTTGCTTTTCCTTTGTTTCTAGATAGACTTAAAAAAAAGAATTCAAGCTACTTTACATGTATTTCTTTCAAAAATGTGTCCACATGGGTCTCTTTTCAAATGGAAACTACTTCTTTGAAAGTGCTTGAAAAAATGACATTCTAAGAAAGGAGATTAAAGTTGTTTGCAAGGCCAAATTTTTATCAGACCTTCGTTACATTATTTCCTGTGTTATTTTAGTTTCGCAAATGTGTAATGTTACACAATGGAACATCGCGGAACTACTGGTAACCTTTTCCTGTTACTTCTGATTGGCAGATTTACTCCAGCTGAAAATTTATAATGTGTGCTAAGTGGGGCCCTATAATTGCAGAACTCAGGAATTAGTACATTTCAGAGCACTGGGATTTTAACACGTTGAGTTAAATTAAGTAGAACTCTCACGATGCCATAAGCATAGCCTTTGCAGCCGGACACAATAGGCTCACATCTTGGTTGGATGTATCAGCTGTAGGACATTTGGCCTGGTACTTACCCTCTGTACGTCCCTTTTTCCTCCTCAGTAAAAAGCAATGGTAATACATGCTTTGCAGGATGGTTTGAAAGTTAAATGTGATAATACATTATAAAATATGTACCACAGTGCGCAAGAAACGTTGATTTCATACACACCCAAGAAACACTAGGAGAGGGGTTTCTAGCTATAATAATTTCTGACAGGCTTACACTATTCATATTCTAAATTACTGTTTAGGTTATAAAATGTGTATAAACTGTCAACTCTAAAATAGTTACTTAAAAACTCGTATGCCTCAAAGAATATTAAACGATATCCTTTCAATTTTAATTTTACATCATAAACCATTTAAATGAAAAGAGGGTGGAATATGGTTAGGATAGCACTTAGGGAATGGACAGGAATTAGAAATACTGTACCAAGGTAAGCCACCTGCAATTTGTTAATCACACACACACACACGAGACATTGACATACGTGCTCAAATATTGCTTAAGTTGTTTAAAACATGGTGCTAACGAAATTAAGATTTACTCAGTGTCTTTTGGTGGCTAGAAAGGGAACTCACGGAAAGGACTGATGGACTAACCCAAACCAGGACCACAGCTGTGTAAACAGAGCAAATACCCGCTCCATTGAGAGTGAGTCAGCGGCATCATGATGCCTTAGATAGGGTTGAACATATAATTTCTAAGTGTCTTAAACCTGGAATTAGTGTCTGTGACCTCAGTAATCCTGAGAGATGAAATATGAACATAGTAATTGTTCTAATTTTCTATGTAAAGATACTATTTTTTTAGACTACACACTGAAGATTAGTTTGTTGGATATCATCTTTAGCCTGCATTATAATTTTCATTGCACGCTGATTTGCTAAAAGATAGGTGCACAAGACCAATTACTGGGGTTGAATGTTGCTCTATGTTATTGAGTATGTCGTTCCTTGCCTTACAATTCATGTCATGATTTTAAGTTAAAGTTATTTAAAATCATTTCTAAAGACCTTTCCAGCATTTTACAGTAGTAATTTAGCGTTATAGCTGTGCTTCCCTGAGGCCCCGTCCTTAGTGAGGTTAGTGTGCAGAGGAAGAGAAGAAGGAATTCGGTTGAAGGCAAGGCCCACTCGATGAGGAGCCAGTAAGTGGGAGAAGGTCTAAAGGAACTCTCAAGGTGTTTCCATCCATTCAGTCGTTTATCAAATATTTGTTGAGCACCTGTTATATGCAGGGTCCGGAGCTAGGTAAACAGTACTGAACAACATCGCTCTGATTCTGGCTTTGCTGACTTTACATTCTAGTAGGAAGAAGGTAAACAAGCAAGTAAAAAAATACATAATTCCAAATTGGCACAAATACAGGAACGTGAATAGGGTTCTGTGTTGGAGAATAACAGTTGCCCGAGGAGAGCAACTCCAGACAGGGAGGTCAAGGAAGGTATATCTGAGGAAGTAGCCTTTTAAGGTGAGACTCAAAAGAAAAGGAGTCAGTCATCTGATGAGAATTCCACCAACAGAGAAAGCCTTTTCTTTTCTTTTTTCTTTTCTTTTCTTTTCTTTTCTTTTCTTTTCTTTTCTTTTCTTTTCTTTTCTTTTCCTTTCTTCTCTTTTTTTCTTTCTTTCTTTCTTTCTTTCTTTCTTTCTTTCTTTCTTTCTTTCTTTCTTTCTTTCTTTCCTTCCTTCCTTCCTTCCTTCCTTCCTTTTTTAAAGATTTATTTATTTGAGAGCTAGAGAGTGCAAGCAGGGAGAGGGGCAGAGGGAGAGAGAATCTCAAGCAGACTCTCCGCTGAGCATGGAGCCCAATGTGGGGCTTGATCTCACGAGCCTGACATCATGGCCTGAGGCAAAATCAAGAATCAAGAGCTGGATGCTTAATTGACTGAGCAACCCAGGCGCCCTCAAGAGAGAAAACATTTTCTGTGAAGGTGCCTGGGTAGAAGAGAAATAACTCGCCATACTAGTGCTAGTATATATGATACTGGGGTGGATAGAACACAATAAACAAGATGAAGAGTTGTGAGAAGTGAGAGTGGGAGAAGAGGCAGGATTCTGATTGTGCAGTAAAAAAAATGTGAATCTTATATTAGCTGGGATGGAAGCTTTCGATTTCAATATAAAAGAATTGATGGAACGCCTGGGTGGCTCAGTGGGGTAAGCATCTGCCTTCGGCTCAGGTCGTGATCCCAGGGTCCCGAGATCAAGCCCCAGTGGGCTCCCTGCTCAGTGGGGAGTCTGCTTCTGCCCCGCCTTGCCCCTCCCCCTGCCCTTCCCCCCACTTGTGCTTTCTCGTGCTCTCTCAAATAAATAAATAAAATCTTAAAGAAAAATAAGAATTGATCTGTTTTATATGCTTCCATGGTCACTGATAGTGTGTAGAGTAAGATGAAAGTGGACGAGTGTGGGGAAGAGAGAAATCTAGTAAGTAGCTATTTCAGTAGTTCAGGACAAAGATGATGGCAGCCTGAAGTAGGCTGACAGCAGTGGAGATAGAAGAACCAGCAGCTCCTGATAGGCTGAATGCAGGGGTGAGGAGAGAGAGGAATAAAAACTACTTCCAGGTTTCTGATAGGACATGACTAGGCAGTTGGAGGTGCCATTTGCTAAGACAGGGGTGGAGCAGGTTTGGGGATGAAATCAAGAGTTGAGCTTTGGAGATAAAGCAAGGCTAGCAAGTTGATTTTATGAGCCCCCTACTGGCTCTGCATGGATGCACTATGCTCATTTAAACGGACTAGAACTGGTTAGACAAGCCCTGCACCTTGTCATCTTCTGTAAGTGTATTGCTTCTCAAATCTTCTGCTCTCTCTTTGAGCAGAGCCTCCCCCCACCCCCAGTTCCTTTATTGCCTTATTCCAATCCATCTATTCTTTGACCTCTTTGAAACATCCATTTTCTAGGAATCAGTAGTCAATAAAATGAGCCAGTTTTTCAGTAGCACTCTCAATTTCCCATGGTTCTTTTATTTTCCTTCAGACCATGCCATCATTCATTCAATAATTTTTTTTTTTTAAAGTAGGCACCATGCCCAGCAGGGAGCCCAACTCAGGACTTGAAGAGATCATGACCTGAGCTGAGTTCAGGAGCCAGATGCTTAACTGACAGCCACCCACGCACCCCTCATTCAACAGATTTTTATAGAGTGCCCTACGTTATTGGAGAAGTAGGATAGTTTCATTGACAAAACCAGGAAGCCATCTCTGGAAATGTATATGAGTCTTGGGTACTTTTCCCTTCGTTGGGGGTAGTTTCGATTGGATCAACAAGGATAATGCTCTCATTCATAGGGTTGGAAGGAAGTGGAGAGATGGCCTGAATTATTCATCCAGGAAATGAAGTCTTCTGGAAGCAGTTTTCAGAGAGCTGTTTGAGAGAATGTGAGAGACACGAGAGACATTTTGCCACCTGAACTGATGAAATCCTACATTTGGATGAAGTCTTCAAAAACTATCCAGCTCTACCTTTTCCCTTGACTCTCTTAGGTCTTTTTTGTCTTTGTTCTTCAGATGTTTCTTCTTTGATTTTTGTCAGATTGGATAATTTCCATTGATTTGTGTCCAAATTCACAGACCTTTCCTTCTGCCTCTTCATCTGCTGTGAAGCTGAGCTGGGATTTTCTTTCATTACTTGTTTTCTCTCATATGCTTGTCAGCTTTAGAATTTCCTCCTCCTCTTCCTCCTTTTTTGTGTTCATAAAATACAGTTTCCATTTCTCTGCTGACACTCCCTATCTGTTTACCCATTACGACCATCTTTCCCTCTAATTTCTTGGAACATATTTACAGTAGCTGCCTTAAAATTTCTATCTGCTAATTACAACATCTTGGTCATTCAATATGATTTTTATGATTTTTCTCTTAGCTCTGGGTTACACCTCTCTGTTTCTTCAAATATATAGTAATTTTTAAATCATATACAAGATATTGTACATGGTACACTGTCGACACTTTGGAATCTCTTAGATTCCTTGAAGAGTATTGATCTTTCTTTTAGCAGGCAACTAAATTCCTGACTGATCTACTTTAACTTGTGGAGGCTTGGTTTAATGTGTATTTAGGGCAGGTCTATTTGGGTTTTGTCCTTACTCCTAGGGTCAACCCTTCAGTCCTGGGACATCATTTTTACTTGTAAGTCAAGGCCCCCTGGTGGTTTCAGAATAACTCTGAGATGCTTACCAAGCCCCTCTCACTTGGTAGGTTTCAAAATTCTAAACGTTCTTTGCTCTACAGTGGGCCACAGCTAGAATCTCTGCTTAGCTCTTTTGACCTTCTAGCTTCTTCTTTCTGCTAGGCTACTTGCAGCCTGCCCAGCATATGCACCATTTCTGTCAGCTGGGGGCTTGAGAGGAGTTTATATTCCCATGTGGGGCTTCCGCCTCTGTGGTTCCTTCTGCTCCAGGATGCCTGCCCTCAATATTGAACCACTCAAGCAACCCCATACTCCATCTTGCATACCTCCATCCAAGAAGAGCGTGGCTTTCTTCTTGAGGTCTGGTCACCTCACATTACATGAAGCTTTCACCCACGTTCTACCTGCTTTTAGTCATTTGCCGATG
This sequence comes from Ursus arctos, assembly GCF_023065955.2. Classification (NCBI taxonomy): domain Eukaryota; kingdom Metazoa; phylum Chordata; class Mammalia; order Carnivora; family Ursidae; genus Ursus; species Ursus arctos. Next base: position 9,966,964 of record NW_026622986.1, read on the forward strand.
CTTTCAGATCATTTTTTTAAATGATTTCAGTGAGTTGCTAGCAAAAGTGAAGACAGTATGGTAGAAGCTTCCCAACTTCTACTCTTACCAACACCAAAGCTCTGTGAGCAGTATTCCTATCGGTGGGGCCTGGCAGGTGTGCCAGGTAGGTGCAATGCAGTGTCTATTGCGAAGCTGTTAATACCATGCTTCACTGTTTCATTTATCGTGTATCACCTCAAATTAGGGAGAAAAGAGAAGGACAGCTCTTTCCACTGTACAAAGCGACAACCCAAAATAAAGAGAAGGGGGGGAAAGTCGTTATAATTAGAGAATTTTGGCTAGTCAGCTGGGAACAGACCCTAAACCTGATATCTATTTTGTCCTTGTTGGACAAGGTTAAAATCTGTAAAGCTATTAAAGTTAATGAGATTTATAAAAATGTAAATATTCTCAGTTACAGCAAAACCTTATGATCTCAGACTTTACATTTTAATCATTTAAACTATATTTTGATGGTTTTTTCTTTTTACAAATGTAACTCAGTTTTGCATTATTAAGGAAAACTCAGCTGACAAACTATTAGAAATAGTAAAAAATATGTGAAAGCAGTTGGGCTTCAAGGTAACATGGGAAAACCAATACTTTACTAAACTAAAGGAAATAACATAAAAATATCCAGTAGGAGGGACAGCATTTACTCAGATACAACAATAAACCAAAGACATGAAATACTTAGGAATAAACTTAATAAGGAAGTATTCAAGCAATATTGAATATTTTTATGCTTTAGAACAAGGAACATTTTGGAGTCGTCACAGTATCTAAATTAATCACGAAATCAAAAGATACCCCAATCAGTTGGCGGAGGCCGGCAGGCAAGAAGACTTGAAACTACAGATTAGTAAGAGTTTCGGGAAGTAGCCACAGCCATTTTGGAAAAGAATGGCAGAGATGAGCAGTATCTTTATAATACATTTTCATCGTAGTATAGTGAATATAAAATGTGTTACAATGTACTACAGTGGCTAAAGCAGTGTGGGAACATAAACGATATATTGGCTAAACCTGTGATAGCTAGAACAGTCATAGTAATGGAAAAGAAGAGAGGCCCATATATATAAAAATTCAGTATATAATACAAGCATTTCAAATCAGTACCATATTGTATTTGGACAAATGGAAAGCTATTTAACAAAGCCGGATTTACACTTCCTACCAAAATCAATTCCAGCTATATAGAAAATGTAAATGCTAAAAATATAGCTGCAAGATATCATAAGAAAACATGGGTCGATATATTCATAATCGTGGAAATCCTTCCAGTGGAGGAGAAAAGAAAAAATATGAGTTTCTCTATTTGGAATGGAAATCAACTCTTAATCAAAAAAGCACTCTCTGGTTAAGGAAAAGGCTCAAGATGGAAGCTTTCTTTATTTTTCTTTTCTCTGAACTGGTTGTGGACAAGCTCCTGACACCCAGAGAGAAAAAACTAAGAATTCTACCAGGGCTGTTAGAAGCGTACAAACCTCGATCCTGGTCATTTAAAATCCTGCCCCACTGAAAAAAAGGCAACACTTAGATTTATGTTCAATTTCAAGGGATTCAAATTTTAAAAACTACAAATCAGACCTAAAAGAGCAACTACTCTACAATTTTTAAGATGTGAATTTGAACACTGAACCTATTTATATTGTGCTTGGTAGAAGTTCTAATTAGATTTAATTTTACCTTTTATTAAAAAATTCAGAAGAAAATCCAACAGGGCTGCAATTTTTATGAACCAGGCACCAAGACTCTATTATATTAATGAGGCACTAGAAATTTTGAGTCAAATAAGAAAAAGCATTCATGGTTCCCAGGACAGAACAACACTGTCCGGGAGGACAAACCCTTCTTTTGCTGATTGGATGCAAATTGATTGCATCAATTTCAACAACTGAAAGATACAAAAGCATTTTCTTGTTCACCAGGTCAGGGGACTGAAGGAACCCCAAGTCAAATGCCATTTATTTCCTCTTATCTTGTAAAGAGTTATTATCTGAGCTGTTTTTCGTCCGTGGAACCCTTCCAATCACCTCCACTCCGCGATACAATCAGTGCACACAGGCCAACATAATGTCACAGCACAATGGCCGCTAGTGTGCTGGGCTTCAAGGCTCTGGTTTGGGAATCAAAATTTCACTTGGGTCTTGACTTGAAAAATCATGTTCGAAACATGTCTGTAAATGGGCAGAGCGTGATTCACCCCCCTGGGTAAAAATAGAAACCTCAGCTGAACGATGGGACATGGATGAAAGAACTTGTTGAAAATAAATGATTAAACAAATTAGGACTCTGATAACTCTGTAAAGCTGAGTCTTTGAAAATGAATCCAAAAGCCCAGGTTTTCATTTCTCTCTTTCTTCAGCTCTTCCTATGAGTCCATGTATTGAAGAAGTTATTTACCAAGTTACGAGACTGGTCTGCCAGTTTTCTTGTTATGGTCAAATAAAAAAGACAAATACTCCCCCCCCCCCCCCGCAAATATTTTTCATTCTTTTGCTGAGGACCGTTGAATGAATTCGAAAGAAGGTAGAATGTGAAATATTCGTGTTTTTAATCTCTCTTTCCATGGCAGCTTCTCACGGCTCAGTGAAAACGGTTTTTTACCTTTTTGGCCAGCTGAAATCCAAACCTGCCCTCTCCGGGTTTGGGCCGTGCTGGACGATGAGCTATTTTTACCCCCGGCCTGGAGCCATCTGTGAAGGTTCACGGTGGTATTTTTCAGCGCAGCTGGTCACATGTGCTCTTTTCCCAAGTCAAGGCCGGTGGCCCGGGGAGGAATGTGTGCAGTCTCTCCGGCAACTCTGACCTCACCACGTCCTCCCTCCTCCCGGGACTCTCTCTCAATGCCCAGGGCTGAGGGCTGGGCTTCGTGGCCACTAGCATTTCACCCCCTCTTGCATTGGAGTGTTGAAGCTTTTTCTTTCCTATGGCGTTGAAGAGAATGTCAGCACAGACAGAGCTTGGGAACTGGAGTTCTTGAACCGTCTGGGGAATCAGGTGGCACTTACCTTGGTGTGATGAGGGCTTCTCCTGCCACTTTCCTGCTTTGCTCTGGGGAGCAGTGTGCCCGACGAATGTGAAAGAACTGACTGCCTTGTTACAGTGAAAATACGCCGTGGAGAGGCAATTAGAAAAATGCTTTTCCGAAGCAGACTTGGGAGAGAGGATGACTCATCTCACTGCGTTCCATCAGCCTTGGGCAGGGCTGGGCGATGGCTGTCTCCCAGCGCGGGAGGAAAGCCGTTCTCATGATCTGGGCTCTGTTGTGGGTCTTTTTTCCTGAAAAAATGGAAACTGAAGTGTTGGCTGTCACCATTTGGAGAAGTGTAAGTTTCTTTACCTTATCAACACCTTTCAGTTAATTAGTATTTATATAGTGCCTGAAGGCCCCACGCTGGATCCAGACCTCGGACGTCGCCCGTTTGCAAACGACGGCAGAGAAGAACAGCACCTGCGTTCATTCTCAGCGACCCTGCTCTGAAAGATGAAGAGTGTGCTTTCTGTTCCGCTACCCTGATTTACGTCCGGAGGGTCTTTGGGGGAGAGTGCCCACTGAAAGTGTAGAAAAGCCCCAACAGTTAATAGGGGGTTATACAAATAAACGTAAGAAATTGTCATAGACTCGAGAACGTTTCTCTACGTTATCACATCCCCCAAAGTCTTTGCTGCTCAGCCCCGGGCTGGGTAATCTCACACAGAAAGAAATGAATTTGTACGGGTCTTGGAGGAACAGGATACTGCCTGTCCTACACAGTGGATTTCATTGCTTCATACCAGATTTTTCCCTTTAAAGATTTTCTTAATACTGGTACAAACTATTCTTTGTCCCGTAGATATATTCTCCTCCTAATGCTTCTATTACTTATTACAGTTACTACTTCCCGCTACCAGCTACTACTGTTGACCTTGACCATGAGGCAAGCCCTGAGCTAAGCCATGCGCTGTGTGGTGTTAACACAGACTTTGGAGCCAGATTATGGGCTCAGATCTCAGCTCTATAACTTATTATTCACGGCAAGCCATTTAACTTTCCCGTACCTCATTTTCTTCGTCTGTAAAAATAAATAAATAAAAGGAATAATAATAATAATAATACTTACCTCGTAGGGTTATAATGAGGGTTAAATTAACCCTGAGGTCTAAACACCAGTGGATTGGAGTTCCAGATTCCTGTGAACTTGAACAGGGATGTTAATTACATCTAGGCTCATCGGTTTTTCTAAGTTACAGTGTTGTTAAACCTGTTGCCGAGCTCCTCATTTAATATGTTAAAAAAGAGGCACTTCATTACCATATAACTTTTGTGTCTCATCGTATTTAGTTTCCCTTGTTATCCCATGTATTCTGTTTTATTCTTTTAAAAACCTTATTTTGAGAAGGGGTTGGTCAGCTTACTAGATTGCCAAAGGGGACGCCGGCTCAGAAAAAGCAAAGAATCCTTGGTTAAACCATGTGCCAAATACTTAACGATCATTCCCGGCACGTAGTCGTCCTGGTGTGTTCATTATTGTTGTTTAATTCTTTAAATCTCAAACAACCTAAGAGGGAAATATGGCTATTATCATCCCACCAGAACGTATGCTTATAAGGGCAGGGATTTTTTTTCTGTTTGGTTCATGGTATATCTCCGGAACCTAAAACGCACATGGCATGTTGGAAAGATTCAATAAACATCTGTTTCACGAACCTCTAGGTCCCAGTTTGCAAATGAGGACAGCAGGGCTTGGAGAGGTGGGGGCAAGTGTCCCCGGCATCTGGCTCCTAAGTCACCCAGACCTGGTTGATGTAGCTCTTATGCCGGACCTAATTTCTTCATCCGTTGTCTCCTGGTCATTTCATAATTCTTTCTTTTCTTTTTTTAGAAGATGTATTTATTTTAGAGAGGGAGAGCGAGAGAGCACATGCAAGCATAGGGAGGGGCAAGGGAAAAAGAGACAAGCAGACTCCCCCCTGAGTGCGGAGCCCCATGTGGGGCTCAATCCCACACCCCTGCGATCATGACCTAAGTCGAAGGCAGACGCTTAACGAACCGAGCCACCCAGGGGTCCCTCATTTCACAATTCTTAAAACAGCAATCCTTCTCAAAGTTAGAACTTGTATTTGGGGAAAACAAAACCTAGTTTTGTCTGGGACTTAAAATTTGGTTAAAATTCAGTTTTTTAGCACAATCCCCTCCAGTTCCATCCATGTCAATGCAAATGGTGGGTATTCATCCTTTCTGACGGCTGAGTAATATTCCATTGTATATATGAACCACATCTTCTTTATCCATTCGTCTGTTGAAGGGCATCTTGGCTCCTTCCACAGTTTGGCTCTTGTGGACATTGCTGCTATGAACATTGGGGGGCATATGGCCCTTCTCTTCACTATGTCTGTATCTTTCAGTAAATACCCGGTAGTGCAATTTCTGGGCTATAGGGTACCTCTATTTTCAACTTTTTGAGGAAACTTCACACTGTTTTCCAAAGTGGCTGTACCAGCTTGCATTCCCACCAACTGTAAGAGGGATCCCCTTTCTCCACATCCTCTTCAGCATTTGTTGTTTCCTGCCTTGTCAATGTTTGCCATTTTAACTGGTGTAAGGTCATATCTTAATGTGGTTCTTTTTTTTAAGATTTTTAATTTATTTATTTGACAGAAAGAGAGGGAGAGAACAAGCAGGGGGAGCAACAGAGGCAGAGGAGAAGCAGGCTTCCCGCTGAGCAAGGAGCCCGACACAGGGCTCAATCCCAGGAGCCTGGGATGATGACCTGAGCCGAAGGCAGTCTCTTCACTGACTGAGCCACCCAGGCACCCCTCAATGTGTGTGTGTTTTGTTTTTTTTTTTAAAGATTTTATTTATTTATTTGACAGAGAGAGAGACAGCCAGCGAGAGAGGGAACACAAGCAGGGGGAGTGGGAGAGGAAGAAGCAGGCTCCCAGCGGAGGAGCACGATGTGGGGCTCGATCCCAGGACCTTGGGATCACGCCCTGAGCCGAAGGCAGATGCTTACTGACTGAGCCACCCAGATGCTCCCTCAATGTGGTTTTGATTTGTATTTCCCTGATGCCGAGTGATGTGGAGCATTTTTCATGTGTCTGTTAGCCATTTGTATGTCTTCTTTGGAGAACTGTCTGTTCATGTCTTCTGTCCATTTTTTGACTTATTTGTTTTTTGGGTGTTGGTTGATTTTTTGGGGGTCTCTCTGTGCTTCCTGGATCTGGATTTCTGTTTACTTACCCAGATTCAGGGAGTTTTTAGCTGTTATTTCCTCAAATAAATATTCTGCCCCCCTTTCTCTCTCTTCTCCTTCTGGGCTCTCTATAATGTGAAACTTCTTATGCTTGATGGTGTTGCTGAGTTCCCTAAGTCTATTTTTATTTTTGATTATTATTTTTTTCCCTCTCTTCTGTTTAGCATGATGGCTTTCCCATCACTTTGTCCTCCAGGTTAAAGATCCATTCTGCTTCCTCTAGTCTACCATTTACTCCCTCTAGTGTAATTTCAATTTCAGTTGAGTTCTTCATCGCTGATTGGTTCTTTTTTATGCTTTCTATCTCTTTGTCTCACTGGGTCTCTGCTGGTCTCTACCGGTCTCACAGGGTCTCACTGAGGTCTCTACTCTTTTCCAAAGTTCAGCATGTATCTTTGTGATCATTACTTTAAATTATCAGGCATGTTACCTATCTCCATTTCATTTAGCTCTCTTGCTGTGGTTTTGTCCTGGTCTTTCATTTGGGACATATTCCTCTGTCTTCTCCTTCTGTCTTTCTGTGTCTGTATCTGTGTGTTAGGAAAGTGAGCTACGTCTCCTGCTCTTGAAAGTGGTGGCTTTATGAAGCAGTCCTATTGTGCTCTAGAGGCAATGTCCCCTGTTCACCAGAATCTGGCACTTCAGGGGTGTCTCCTCTGTGTGTGTGTGTGTGTGTGCGTGTGTATGTGTGTGTGTACCCTACTGTTGTGGCTGAGCCACGTTTGCCTTCAGGCTAATTGCCTGCAGTGGGTCTCTCTCTCTCTCCTTTTTTTTTTTAAAGATTTTATTTATTTATTCGACAGAGATAGAGACAGCCAGCGAGAGAGGAAACACAAGCAGGGGGAGTGGGAGAGGAAGAAGCAGGCTCAGAGCGGAGGAGCCTGATGTGGGGCTCGATCCCAGAACGCCGGGATCACGCCCTGAACCGAAGGCAGACGCTCAACCGCTGTGCCACCCAGGCGCCCCTCTCTCTCTTTTCTTAATTTTATTTTTATTATTAACATATAATGTATTATTTGTTTCAGGGGTACAGGTCTGTGATTCATCAGTCTTACACAACACACAGTGCTCCGCACAACACATACTCTCCCCAGTGTCCATCACCCAGTTACCCCATTCCCCCACCCCCTCCCCTCCAGCAACCCTCAGTTTGTTTCCTGAGATTAAGAGTCTCTTATGGTTTGTCTCCCTCTCTGGTTTTGTCTTGTTTCATTTTTTCCTCTCTTCCCCTGTGATCCTCTGCCTCGTTTCTCAAGTTCCACCTATCAGTGAGATCATATGATAATTGTCTTTGTCCGATTGGCTTATTCCGCTTAGCATGATACCCTCTAGTTCCATCCATATCATCGCAAACGGCTCGATTTCATTCTTTTTGATGGCTGCATAATATTCCTGTATGTAGAGCCTACATCTGCTTTATCCGTGCAGTGGGCCTCTTTGCCTCTTGTGGGCAGGGCTTGTTCCATTCTGGGGTTGTCTTGGGCTTGGAGTTGAGTCGGACTAAATGTTTGCCAGGGATGCAGTAGCATGGAACTGCAGGGCGCTTTCCCTGTGTTCTCCCCCGAGACGCTTCCGTTGGTGGGCGACTGCTGGGGCCACAGTCAGACTGGTGTGTGTGGCTATCTCCTCCCCTGGGGCAGGAGTCACTTTGGAGAGGTGCTGGCCCCTGTTGGGGCTGCTTGCACACTGCCAGGCTCTTGGCACTGCTTTGGATGGGTGCTGGCCAAGGATGTATTGGAGGGGGCAGGTCTGCAGGAGAACATGGGGCCAGGTGCTTGATGTTAGCAAGGTTTGTGTGGGTCTGCTGGGGAGACCTGGAGCCAGGCCTGCATGGAGGGGGCATGTCTGCAGGGGAAAGTGGGGGTGGAGCACACTGTTGGCAAGCTAAGTAGAGCGAGTTGGTGCTGTCCTGGTTCCCGCAGGTGTCCGTGTGTCTAGGCTGCGGGGTAGGGGAAGGAAATGGTGCCAGCCAGCTCCTTTGTTCCTGAAGAAGTCTCCTAAAGATCTTTGCCCCTCCTGCACATGTTCTGAGGTTAGTAAATAAATCTCCTTCATGGATACCCCAGGTGTGTCTTAGACTGCTGCTTCGATGCTCTATCTCCTTGGGGCTGTTTGTTGCGCTGTCTCTTTAAGGGCAGGGATTCAGTTTCCTATCACCCTCCTGGCTACCCCAGAGCTGAGCTGATTTTTGAGTTCCAGATGTTAAACCCCCAGATTGAAAGAACTTGTGAAATTAGGCCCCTCTGGTTTTCAAACCCCAATGTTATGGAGATTTGTGTTCTCCCAACTGTGGGTTCCCCTCTGTCTGGGGTGCTTGGTGCTTGGATCTATTTTACTCTCCTCTCTGCACCTGCAGTGTCCCTCCCTCTTGGGGACAGTCCCACACTGGTCTGTTTCACTCCTGACCATGTCTCTACTCCTCCGATCCTCTTTGATGTGGGCTCTTTTCCACAATTAGCTGTGGAGAGTCTGTTCTGCCAGTCTTCAGGCCATGTTCTGGGTTACTTGCACTGTTGGGGGTGTTATCTAGTCGTGTCCATGGGGTGAGGTGAGCTTAAGATTTTCCTACTCCGCCATCTTCCCAAGAAGTCTGTATGTAGATTTTTGACTGGGGGGTGTGGTGTCAGTGCCCCTAACACCTGCATAGTTCAAGGGTCAAGTGTACAGTTAAATGATCATCTCAGTAAGTCTAGTTAACAGCTGTCACCATATACTTACACAACTTTTTTTCTAGTGATGAGAATTTTTAAGATTTACTCTCTTAGCAACTTTCAAATATACAACACAGCATTAAGAACTATAGTCACCATACATTGGCTGGGACTTCTTGACAGAGAAATGGAGGCAGAAGGGGATCTTCAGATGATATACAGAACTGAGTAACCCAAATTTCACCAGGTCGTATTGGCATGTGAGTGTTCATAGCTTCCCTTGCATATCTGCTAAAGGGAATTCTCCCCATCTCAGCTTAGTTCCTGGGCTTTTATGGTGCAGGATTTGGGTTCAGAGAAAATGAAGACGTTGCAGGGACGCATTCTAGAAAGGATTGAATTTTACCCATGGGAGAGGACAAAGAGTAGAAATTGAAGGAAAGAGACCGTGACAAAGAGAGATGAGATACCCAAGGGAAACCTGAGAATGACAGAGAGAGTTTTGGGGACCGACAACTTTTTTTTTTTTTTAATGTAAAATGGCTGTTAGAGATGGAAGAGAGGATTTTTCAAAGTTTTATTGTGCAAAACTTCTTGGCTCCCCTGCTCTACCTACCACTGAGTCATGGGCATTTCTTTTAAAGAAGAATGTTAATGGCTCAGCCTCTGAACTTACGGTTAGTTTAATACTACTTCTTCAGGACAGGGACTACAAGACATTCCGGCGTTTATATGGGTTATAATTATCTCATCCACTTTGGTCAACACAAGGTCTCCACTCATCTTTCTCTCCTACTTTTATTCTCCTTGCCAGGATCGACTGCCTGCTAAGTTGCTCCCAAGTCCTTTAGCACAGGGTTCATTACAAAACATGGAAGATCGGAGTTCTCGCTGGCTCTGTGATTCATTTGGTCACATGGCCCTGGGCTAGCACAAAATGCAACGGGTGTCTCTCCAACTTTCTTAGGAAAGCAGGGTTTTTTTTTTAATCTTCTGTATCTTCACAGCTAAACACACACATGGCTATAAATACAAGTAATGGGTTGCAGGGACAGTGAAGTCTAAATAAATTCTTTATTACTTTTTTAAAGATTTTATTTATTTATTTGTCAGAGAGAGAAAGAGAGAGAGAGCATAAGCAGGGGGAGGGGCAGACGGAGAGGGAGAAGCAGGCTCTGTGCTGAGCAAGGAGCCTGATGTGGGGCTCCATCCCAGGACCCCAGGATCATGACCTGAGCTGAAGGCAGACGCTTACCCAACTGAGCCACCCCAGCTCCCCTAAATAAATTCTTTAAAAAACTTCTATGAAGAAAAAAAGATTTTTAAAGATTTATTTTGGAGAGAGTGTGCACGCGTTCACATGCGAGCACAGTGGGGAGGACCAGAGAGAATCTCAAGTAGACTTCCTGCTGAGTGCAGAGCCCCACACGGGACTTGATCTCAGGACCCTGAGATAATGACCCTGAGATCACAACCCTGAGATCACGACCTGAGCCAAAGCCAAGAGTCATGTGCTTAATGGACTGAGCCACTCAGGTGTCCCCCTATGAAGAAAAATTAATCCAAAGGGTTGAGAGTGACAGAAAAGTGTTTGACCTTGATATGAGGCAGACAGGTTTGATCCCCAGTTCTGCAAATTATTAATCACCTAAATTTGAGTGATTATTATCACTGATCTAGTCTCAGTTTTCTTATCTGTAAAATAGTGAGAGTGACATATATACCCCCCCCATGGTGTTTATTGTGGGGACTGAATGACATAATCTGGGTAACATATGTAATGGGTCTTTACTCTTACCATTACTTAACATGGAGCAAGTTAGATGTTTGAAGCAATAGCATGAAAAGATCTTTTCTCATTTGGTGTTGATTTTCATATCTATAATTAACCTTTCCTTGGTTTTTCCAGAATATTCTGCCCCAAAGATATATCCTGGTCTTTAGCTTTCACAGGATGTAAAACTGCTTCCATTTTTGAATGTCCACTTTTTTTCTGGTTTCTACTTGCCCCATGAAGGTTTCAGACCTTCCAGATACAAGTTTTGGGGTGAGTTAAGCTCCGGGAGTGGTGAGCTTCCCATGTCCTCAGTGGGGAGGAAGCTTCTCAGACCACAGAGTCTCAGAAGGGGCGCTGAGCCCTGAGATCTCAGGGCAGGTCTCTTCCTCCTGGAGCACTTGGCCTTGGTTAGCATCTCAGTTACAGTCAAGGGGATGAGTCTCACAACCGGCCACTCCTAGCATCTTCCTGCACCATGAACCACGGTAAAACAGGTAAACAAAGAAACACATTCAAAAAAGTTGAAAACGGAGAAATAGATGGTTTGGGATAGAAATTAAATATTTTAAATTAGTGAAAAAAATATGACTATACATCAACAATTGTGAAGCAAAGATTTGGGACCCACCCTGAATAATTAAGAGCATGGAGGGAGAAATGGGTGTGAAAGATGTGTGATGATTTTAATATGACCCTTTCCCACTATTGATAAGTAATTGGTGACTTCAATATTTTTTTAAGTAGGCTTATTATAAGGGTCCTCTTTCTCACTAGTATTATAACAAATAAGATAAAAATAATTTCAATTATTTTATTTTGAAATAGTCTTCCCCTCCCCCCACCAGATACAATTTTCCTAAAATACATTCTCTTCACTAGCTAAAAATATCTGGCAACCCCTATTGGTCTTAGGACCTAGTCCAAATATCAGCCTGGTAATATAGGTGATTTCACTGTTGTCCAACCGTTCCCGACAGAAATCTTTTGTTCCAGCTAGTATCTCCCTTTTCCTCTAAACATAGTTAGCTTGTTGCTGCCCCAAAGATTTTATTCATGCAGAACCCCAAAAGGAAGGCCCTCTTTCAAGGTATTTCTCAGCCTATGTATTTCTCTCCCTCAACTCATTTCTCTTCCTTCAGTTCACACTGAGCTCTCATGCTTTTGTCCTCCAGTGACCTGACTCTTTCACGTAGAGATGACACGGGGGGGGGGGCTGGAGGATATAAGTAAGAAGCCTCCCGCAGTACCTTAGACCTACAGTTTCCCTACTTGTGGCAGTGAAAGGCACCAGAAGAATAATGTGGGTGGAGGAAATGTGTATTTTTATGAATGGCATTTTCAGTTCTCCATATTTAAATACTGTTGCGAATTTATGTTTTAATTTTACTTCACTATAACCCAGTGTAACTCATAACACAGTTAACTTAAGACATATAATCTCAATCCAAGTAGATAAATAAAGCAAGCAAATATTTTTCAAGGATAAAAAGGTCTTTGGAATGGATTTCTCAAGCTTCATCACATTCCATTTGGAAATTGGTTCTGTAACACATAGAAGTCAGAAACTGCTTTTGCGATATAGTCTGCGAAGAGGAAACCCACACTGTCTGTCTACAGACGGTGTAGCTGGATTTGGTCTCACTGAAGCAAGGCAGGTAAAAACCATTCCATCTTCCCGCACACAGAAATGAGCGACTACACGTCTGGGAGCACTTCCGCAAGCAAGAACAACACTATGGCCTTTCGACAGAGAACCCTGACTGGTCTGGTGAGCCATGGAAGGTTTCTAAGTAGGGAAGGACGAACCCCGGTGTCAAGGGAGGCCTCATGAGCTGTCAGGCGCTGTGCTCACTGCTTTGATGTGTCCTCTCGCTCAGTGTTGGTAACACCCCCGCACCATGAGCGTTCTTATCCCCATTGTGGTGGTTAAGGAAAGTGCAATTACAGGAGTAGTCCAAGAGTTGGATTCTTTAGTGCAATCCGAGGTAAACAAAATGATGATTACCCACGACAGCTGGAATGCTCACTCCATTGGGAGGATTACACACAGAGAGACATGAAAGTAAGCTCAAGCTTGCCAAGGCTCTAAGAGATGACACTTGCTCATAACAGACAATGGCACCCAGAGTGACAGCATATGGCTGTGCAGCTTGGGCGGGACACAGGTAACTGAGGTCACACCATTGGTATCACGCATTTGTATTTTTATTTTCACAAATTCCTGGCGGATGTCAGTGAAGTGTCTTGTTCTAACACAAGCAGCCTATGATGACAGTTTTCCCATGAAGTATCTTGAGGAGGGGTGTCTTTTCCTAATTTGTGCCATGACACCGACTCCATGGGCTGGTTTAGGGCAGTGACCCTTACGTCACTATTCCATGGAACTCCTAGCTGATCCACATTGGATTGGTCTCCCTTCCACCATATCAATGTATCAAAACATCCATGCTTTCCAATTACTGTGAGTACTCGTAGACTTTCCCCAAATATAATTTTGAAAAAGCAGAAGGACTTGTGGTTACAAGTTAGGAGAGTTAACTCGAGTACTTGGGGGACTGAATCAATTTTTGCAGGAAACAGTTTTTGTAACTCTTGATTTCATAAAAGTTTGCGATTGCCACCAAAGCTTTTCTCGTATGTATGAATGGCAAGGATGCTGCTCCTTTGTTGTGGAATACCTTTTTTTTTTTTTTTAAGATTTCATTTATTCATTCGACAGAGATAGAGACAGCCAGCGAGAGAGGGAACACAAGCAGGGGGAGTGGGAGAGGAAGAAGCAGGCTCATAGCGCAGGAGCCTGATGTGGGGCTCGATCCCATAACGCCGGGATCACGCCCTGAGCCGAAGGCAGACGCCTAACCGCTGTGCCACCCAGGCGCCCCTGTTGTGGAATATCTGGCCTTGTGTTTTAGGACATTGACTTTAGTGGCTAAACCTCTTCTCTTTCCCCATCTTACTCAGAATTGCAGAGCTGAAAGGGGCCTGTCTGGCTCCCAGCTCTTCCTCCTTTTATGAAAATGGTCACCTACACACAGGCATGGGTAGGGCTGCCATGATTCCCACACGGAACCCTGGGTAGAATGAGTAGCTCCAGACTCTGACTCCTCCCCAGGGCGAAGCAATGGGCTTTCTTTGAGGAGTGCGAAATGTGGAACTGAGAAACGCAGTGACTAAGACGTGACGGAGCTGAGTCACAGTAATGGCAGTGCTGCATGCGGTAAGCCTGACCTTGTCTTCCCAGCCTTGAGCGTCCAGATCTTCCACCGATCCTTTGAAACACTTCCGTGTCCTTCGTATAGATGTATAGACACATACATATATAAAATATTTTAAAAGTAAACTTTTTTTAGAACACTTCTAGATTTATAGAGAAGTTATGAAGATGGTACAGAGTTCCCATATACCCTGGAGTTTCCCCTAGTACGAACATCTTACCTTAGTATGGTACATTCGTTATAACTAATGTAACAATGTCTACACACTGCTGTTAATTAAAGTCCACGGTTTAATTAGATCTCCTTCATTTTTGCATGATGTCCTTTTTTCTGGGTCAGAATTCCATCTAGGCTACCATATTACATTAGCTTTCTATCTCCTTAGCTTTCTCTTGGTTGTGATATTCTCAGACTTGTCTTGTTTTTGATGACCTTGATAGCTTTGAGGAGTATTGGTGAAGTATTTTGTAGAATGTCCCTCTCTCGGGATTTCTCTGATGTTTTCTCATGATTAGACTGGGGTTATGGATTTGGGGAGGGAGACCATAAATAATGTCAACATGAAGTGTCATCGCTGCTGATGTTGGCCTTCGGCGCCTGGCTCAGCTAGCATTACCAGGTTTCTCCGTTGAAGAGTTACTCTTCCTTCCCTCCCTTTTCTTACCGAACTCTTTGGAAGGCAGTCACCATGCACAGCACACACTTAAAGTATGAGAGTATGGGCCCCTTCTTGAGGGTGGACCCTCTACATATATTGTGTGGAATTTCGTATGGGAGATCCGTCTCTTCTCCCAACAACATATATTTTATTATTTTTTTTATTTTATTTATTTAAAGTTTTTTTTTTTAAGATTTTATTTATTTATGTGACAGACAGCCAGCCAGCGAGAGAGGGAACACAGCAGGGGAGAGGGAGAGGCAGGCTCCCAGACGAGGAGCCCGATGCGGGACTGGATCCCTGAACGCCGGGATCACGCCCTGAGCTGAAGGCAGACGCCCAACGACTGCGCTACCCAGGCGCCCCTACTTTTTTAAAGATTTTATTTATTTATTTGACACAGAGAGAGAGAGACAGCGAGAGAGGGGACACAAGCAGGGGGAGTGGGAGAGGAAGAAGCAGGCTCATAGCGCAGGAGCCTGATGTGGGGCTCGATCCCACAACGCCGGGATCACGCCCTGAGCCGGAGGCAGACGCTCAACGACTGCGCCCCCCAGGCGCTCCCCAACAATATATATTTTAAATTTATATTAACTTGAAGAGGTTCCAATAACTTTCAGCAACAGCAACAGCAAACCCTTAAAAATGATCCATTTCAGGAGAGGCAAACTCAGATACCTACAGAGGCCAGGTAGGTAGCAGAGAGTAGGAGTGAAGCAGGTTGGACATGGTCCGTGGCAGACTACAAAGCACATGCAGCTCTAGAGGGGACACGGTCTCTGCTCTTGGCAGTGCTGCTATGTGGCAGTGTGGGTCAGCTTTGCCAGAGCTTCTTTGTTTAAAAAAAATAGAAACTAGTACATTGGATATTTACATGAAATCTCCTGATTTTGAAAGGTTGGCAGCTAATCCAATTTTTACATAATCTGCGCCCATCCAACGTAACTGAAGTTTGTGGCTTCTTGGGCAGATTCCCAACCACACATTTATCAGTAAGGAAATAGCCTTCAAAAGGTAAATAAGATGTCCAAGGTCATACGACTAGCTTTCGGGTCGAAACTGGCACTGACATTCAGCGTTCTAATATCATTATATCCTCTCCTTTGGAGAGTCTTCAACAATTTGTTCACTTTCTCAGAATCATCTGGACTTTGTTCTGAATTCACTGCCTTTAAGGAAATACGTGGGAATCGGAACTCCTGTAACACCATGTCTTTCGTCAATCCCACTCCAGTTAATTGGTGCCGTTAATTCCATTCGTGTGCTATGTGCCTTGTTTTCTTTTGTTCCTTGCTAGAGTCCATATTCATTTGTTTGTGTAACTCATGTGACACTAGAGTCGAACAGGGGCTCAGGCCAATGTCCACACTGGCCATAATGATTGCAAATGCACAGATCAGAATTCTGTAATCTTCTAGAGACTGAATTTCACCTTAAACATTTTCTTATTCTTCCCCCCAATCCAGTACCCACTACAATCATCGGCACATAGTAGGTGCTCAGTCATTTCTTCTTGAATGAATGACAGTCATTAGCATCTTAAATAAGATGAAATATCAACACATAGCAATAATATTTTTTTAAAAGATGTATTTATTTGAGAGAGAGAGCAAGCGAGTGTGTGAGTGGGGGAGGGGCAGAGAGAGAGAGAGAATCTTAAGCAGATCTCAAGGGGGGCACTATCTCTGCTCTTGTCAGCTGCTGCCATACGGGAGTGGGAATCAGCTTTGCCACGTGGCGTGTGAAGCCTGATGCTGGGCTTGATCTCATGACTCTGAGATCATGACCTGAGCTGAAATCAAGAGTCAGATGCTTAACTGACTGAGCCACCCAGGTGCCCCTAGAACTTTAAATTATGTATATCCTATAGCAGTCTTGTCTGTAAGGACATTCACCTCTCTAGTCAATTCTTCAGCTATGTTATACATATCCTGCATTCTTAAATTTATTATTATTTAGTATATTTCTCTATATATACTCTTGGTTACATGGCTTCATTGTTTTTCAAATGTTAGAATTTAGGAATGTTTAATGTTTCAAATGTTCGAATCTATGAATCAGAGACTTATTTATTAAGTTCCTTTATTTTCTGCTCATAGTTCAGGGAGTGAGGAATTTTTTGCTAAAGGTACAGTCGTGGAAAGTTAAGAAAATAGAGGCAATCAAGCAAAAGAATCCCATCTCCTAAGTTCTGTCTTTGTTGGTGGTGGCCCTGAACGCTGGGAGCACCCCGTATTCGCACATTCTCAGACTGTTTTTTCTGCCGCAGCTTTTATGGCTTTCTACGTCGCAACTGCTTCTCTGTTCCATGTGTCTTAATCTTCTCTGCACAACGAAGAGTTACTCAGGTTTTAAATGGTGAGAGGAGGGAGCTTCTGCTTTCTAGGTCAGCTCTGATTAATGAATGACGGTGTCGTTTCTGGGGAACCTAAGCAGCACGAGAGCGATTTTGCTCACGATGTTCCCTTGTGAGCCCCACGAGGTAAGTACAGAGATGACTGAGATTAATTAAATATAAGTTGTGCATAACTCATTTCAGCATAAGAGTATTTTTTCCCTCAACTTTTGGATCGATGCCCTGCTTTCCGAATGCAAAATGCTTACTCCCATTGTGAGTGTTACAGATCGAAGATGTGCTTCATTTTTGGGGTCCGTTCTTGCACCATGAAAGTGGCTACATAGTGACAAGATGGACTGTTTGGTAGCTGTCATCATTCTCACTGTGTGATCACAGAAGAGAGATCTTTGATCTTTTCTTAAAATGCTAAATGCAATTTAAAAGGTCGTTTTCTTATCCTAACTTCAAACATCAGAGATAGGAAGGATGTTGTAAAACCACTCTGACTCCCTCAAATTGACTGAATTCCACACATGGGCGCGTGGGAGGATGGAGGCCCACTTGGTTCAGCATGAGAAACTCTAAGCGATTCATGTCCATCTCTCTATTATCTGTCTCTTTCTCTATACCCACAACGAGAGCATCAGATACGTTACAGGGCGCATCAGGGTTGAACGACGGGAGGCTGGCTCACCAACAGGCTGAGGCTTTTGAGGTTAGCACACCAGCAGGTCTCATTATCAGCCTAATGATCAGCTATTATCAGAATTCCATCATTCCAGGGCTCCTTGACTGTCTTCCTCTAACACACACGTTATTATACTATGCTGAGGCCCACATACAGGTTTGTGGAAAGGCTTTCATGGAATCATTGGTGATCAGCGTGCAGACACCCCACATATCTTGCTGTCACTCCTCACCCCCTACTCCTCAGAGTTATCAAATGGCTCTCAGTTTATACACAGAAGTCCTTGAGGGAGCAGCCAACTGCTGATTGCATCAGAAACCAATCTTGAAGCGTTGCCAAATAAATACGAATAGAATAGAGCACAGTCACTGTTAATAGTTTTGATGAATGTAGCTTGCTTTGTACGATTGGCGGATCAAAACTCTCCCATTTTAAAATGAGTTCTGAATTTACCAGTGCAGCCCATGTTCGCTGGGCACTTACGATGGGCCAGACCTGGGGATGCCACTGGGGGTACCATTGGGAATGAGTCACACAAAGCCCCTCTCATCATGGGGACGGTTTCTTCCCTTTCATTTTATAAGCAACGTCAAGCTGGTATTTTTAGCTAAGAGAAAAAAATATTCCCCCAAACTTGTGGACTTAAAATTTTGATCAAGGGCCCATCAGATGAGTGAGGGCTAAAGCAGAGTTTCTTAACCTCCCATAAACATAGCCGAAGGTACTCTACCCTTGTTAACAGGATCATTGCTGTAATGAATTAGTCAATTACGTATGTGTGGGGAGAGGACAGCAGGAAGGATTGTGTTAGTTTCTCAGGGCTCGTGTAATCTGAAAAAGCTCTTCAGGTTCTTTAAATATCCTTTAATAACTTCTCCTTTTGCTAGGAGAAACATCTATAGTTGTTATTGTTGCCATATATGCACATATTTATGGGTTTTTTAAAAAAGATTTATTTATTTATTTTAGAGAGAGAGAGAGAACGGGAGTGCGTGTGCATGAGTAGGGGGACGGGGAGAGAGAGAGAGAAGTCCTCACGCGGACTTCCTGCTGAGTGTGGAGCCCGGCGTGGGGCTTGATCCCAGGACCCTGAGATCATGATCTGAGCTGAAATCAAGAGTCAGAGGCTTAACTGACCAAGCCACCCAGGCGCCCCTGTATATGGCTTTTTGAGTGTTATACAATTGTAGCTGCAGCATTCTGGATGACTCTGGTGATGGTTCGCTGGTGGCGATGGGGTTGTATGACCTGGTGCAGAGTAAAAGGAGATGCAGATATGAAGACAGAGCCTGGAAAAGTGAGAGGAGAGCTGGCAACTTGATCTGGAAAGAATTGATCATTCGTGATAGCGTCCAATAGTCACACACCACCAGAGACAAAGCCGAAGTCTAATTTAGGTTGATGATCCAAGGGACCCAGGGAGGGCCCCACCAAACAAAGGAGACAAGGTTATTGCAGGGTGTGCAGGAAGGGTGGTGGTTAGGTAAGATTTAAATGAAAGAGTGCTATGATGGTCTCAAAGCAGAGCAAGGCTGTGAGTAATACTTTATAAACATTTAGTAATGTTTTTACTAACATCAGGTCTGGGCTGAAAGGCAAACTTGGAGTCCTGTTTCCTTGGATTAAGGTGGCATGCTGTGTCTCCAAATCCTTTATCTGAAGGTCTGCACCTCGGCTGGAAGTCAAGGCTACTTCTCTGTGTCAGAGTGACCCACAGGCTCCCATCATCCAGGCAAGTTTTTTTTTTTTTTTTTGGGGGGGGGGCTCCATTCTTACTGATACTCAACTAAGTTTCCAACAGTCTATGATTTTAGAGAACACGTTTTCTTAGTTTCATGTTAATGAACAAAAGCAGTTTTTGCAGGTTCACATGAGTATGACAAGATATAAAAGTAAAGTTCTTACTGAGGTCCCAAGAGACAACGGATGTCAAATTCTCAAGTTGCCAGAGCAGGGAGCAAATCTCAAAGGAAATATCTTAGCTCCTTGTTGACTCTGAAAAATCCCTCACTCAAAATAGGATCATAAAAGGGCAGCGGAAGTGGAGTTTAGGAAGGCTCTATGAGGAAGTTTTCTTCAAAGAAAGCGGGGCTGAGTCCACCTAACCTCTGGTCCCAGGTCTTCCTCCTTAGTCTCCCCGGGGAGGGGCATCAGGGGACCCCAGGGCAACTTGATTGGTGTTCTCTGGTTCTGACAGTATCTGACTTTGGCCCGAGATAGCTAAAATTGAGAGGCTGAAGGTACTGGTTTGTGGCAGCAGCTCAGAGAGAGAGAGAGAGCGCAGGGAAGGAGGAGAGAGAATACTCAAGACCCGAGTGCTCTGAGAGTCAGGGGCACTCCAGTATGGACGGGAGCGCGGGGCGTACGAATGTTTCCTGTGCACCCGGAAGAGAGCCATTTGGTGAGCGAGAGCTGTGCTGCAGCTGTGTAAACCCTGCCCGAGAGCAACACCTGTGGAGGGATCCACAGGTGAATTTGTAGACAGCAGCCCAAGGGGGGAAGTGGCAGCCAGAGCGAAGTGCATTGACCAGCACGGGAGAGGCTGAGCGGGATGTTTCATGCTCACGTCTCTAAGACTGTTAGAAAGCACCCAAGAGGGGCGCCTGGGTGGCTCCGATGGTTAAGAGTCTGCCTTCGGCTCAGGTCATGATTCCAGAGTGCTGAGATCGAGAGCCCCACCATCGGGCTCCTGGCTCAGCAGGGAGTCTGCTTCTCCCTGTCACCCTGCCTCTCCTCCTGCTCATGCTTTCTGTCTCTCTGGATCTCTCTGCCTCAAATAAATAAATAAAATCCTTAAAAAAATTTGTTAAAATGCAAAAAAAGAAAGCACCCAAGAGAGCAAGTGCTTGGTTTAGTCATTGGCCAGGCCCAGAGCAAAGTCTCCTTGCAGCTGGAACACTTGAGCATGAATTTGGTATCCTCCGAATTCTCTTTTCTCCCTATGTTATGAATTTGAAGGAGTTTCCTTTCCCCTTTCCGGGAGGACCCAGCCTGCCTGCGTGGGACCCCAGCTGGGGGAGTACAGGGAAGGCCTCTCTCTGAATGAAGCTTGAAGTGGTGAGCAAAGTAGTTGACAATCACATTACAATTTCTGAATTCAAACCGTATTTTATGGCTTTACTGATCAAAGGACTTTTATTACCTGAAAGCCATCAGAAAAGTTATGGGACCGCCCACATTTTCATCTGAATAGGTATGGGAGGGACAGTGGCAGAAGGTTGGCCTTCTGCTGGCATCTGCTTCGTCCCTCCCGCTTGCTCTATGTGCTGGTCTCAACTGAGCCGAGAGCCCTGTTCACGGACAGTCACCAACTGGGCGAGTGCTTTTGCTCTTTAAAGAAATCTGTGTCAAGGGGCGCCTGGGTGGCTCAGCTATTGAGTGTCTGCCTTCAGCTTGGGTCATGATCCCAGGGTCCTGGGATCGAGCCCCGCATCGGGCTCCCTGCTCATCGGGAAGACTGCTTCTTCCTCTCACACTCCCCTTGCTTGTGTTCCCTCTCTTGCTGTCTCTCTCTGTCAAATAAATAAATAAAATCTAAAAGAAAGGAAGAAAGAAAGAAAGAAAGAAAGAAAGAAAGAAAGAAAGAAAGAAAAAGAAAGAAAAAGAAATCCTTGTCAAGAGGTATACATCACACAGGGAAACGGGGAATTAGTGGAAGACTTAAGTGGGAATGGCAGCTTGAAACTGCAAGAGACAAGGGGACTTGGTGTCTGGAAGCCACCCGAAATAAAGAGATGTCAAGAAAGCTGCCAGTCACCGTTGAAGACTTTGGCCTGGGCCGCCGGGCCTCCATCTTCGTGTGAGAGGCCCGGCGAAGACTGTCACTGAGCAGAAATGGAGCCCCACTGACTGACTACAGAAAACACTGTGGTGCAAGATGCGTGCTTCTCTGGCAATCTCTCCAGTGCCTATTCTCTGGGAAATCTCTGCCCCTGAACGGAGATGAGCCCTGGCAGCCATGTTGGCAGCCTCCACCCTCCCCACTCCCATCACCTCCCTCATCACAGGGTTGGGAGAGAGCGGGGGAGAGGCCAGGCGAGGCCACTCGTATTTTCTCACCAGAGAATTTGGGATTGGGTCAAGGTGGTTGATTTATTCAGGGTCGGGGAGCACTGGGGTAGCTTTACTTTGACTCCTGGACTTAGGAGCCGGGAAAGCTGTTTTCCAGGGAAGAACAGGAGAGTAGAGAGAGGCAAGTTTGAAGATAGAGGAAACTGTAGCTGAGTTCCTCTTGTCTCTCAGACCCCGGCTCCTGGCCTTCTTGGGAACTGACTTCTTTTTGCCCTTGGATTCTCCAAGTTACCCCTCTGTCTTTAGAACTGATTTTTGAGGGGTGCATGGGTGGCTCAGTCATTAAGCTGCTGCCTTCAGCTCAGGTCAGAGCTCAGGTCAGATCCTTGGATGGAGCCCTGTGTCAGGCTTCCTGCCCAGCGGGGAGCCTGCTTCTCCCTCTCCCTCTACCACTCCCCCTGCATGTGTTCTTTCGCTCACTCTCTCTTTCAAATAAATAAACACAATCTTTTTTTAAAAACCCTGATTTTTGAACTCTATTATTAGGGCACAGAGATTACTGTTCAGTGGCTATGAAGCATTGTGCCATCTATTTCGGTGGTTACATTTTTTATTTGCTTTGTAATTTACTTAGTTGCTGCATCCTGCAATTCACTTGCCACTTCCAGCAGGAAGCTCGGAGATACTTTGACATTCCCAGCATTTCCTCTGATTGGCCCTCCACAGTGGGGGCTGGCTCTCTTTTCTTATAGGCATCTGCTAATTGTGTGAGTTCAACCTGTAAGGAGAAAGCCATGCCCAGAAGCAAGGGGAGAGGCTGGAACTAGTAGAACAGATCTCTAACTCCAAGGGCTTCAGTTCTGTCCTATTTCTGGCCAAATAGGATTATCACTGTTAACTCATTACAGTCCTAAAAGGCATGTCATAGTTCAAAGGGGGCTGTGCATTCTATTTAATGGCTTTTGTTTAAGAAACAAAGGCAAGGATGATATGAAACAATCACTCTGTTTCTTCTCCTACTTTGCTCAGCTCTTATGCTTTCAGAATGCTGTTTCTCACTGGATTTTTGTTTCCACATTCTGGGCTCATCCAAGCTCGAGATGTGGGGAAAGTTGATTTTTTTAATGCAATGGTTTCTTTAGATTTGCATTAGATTTCCTTCTTCCTGATTGTGGTCCCAGGCTCCTCCGTGGTTGCTCCCTGGGTCTAGAACCTTGTGGCCTTTCACTGGGGTGACTCCTACGGGTTCCGTGATTACTCATTTCCTTCAGGATGATTTCCTTGGTCCCTTCTGGACTGTGTTACCCCCGGCACCTCAATTTCCCATCATCTGTGCAGTAACAGTTTGTAGACCCACCTGGGTCCATGGCATTCTCATTTTTAGACCCCCTACCTCTAGCCGATCCCTGGAAAATAGTCGGTTCTTCCTAGATCTATGCCTGATAGACTGGCTTGGTGAATGAAGGTCCACTTCTTTGGTGACTCTGAAAAAGGAAAAAAAAAAAAAAAAAAAGAATGATTTTTATTCCAACATTAGTAACTTAGTGTCACCCTGTCAGGAATCCATACCGTAAACGACAAACTTCCTACCACTGCCTACAAGGCCCTGCCTCCCTCTCGGAACCTGCCTGGTACCACTCCCTGTCTGTGCCAGGCCAGCCCCACTGGTCTTCTCTCTTCCTACAACATCACTTTTCTTCTTGCTTCAGGACCTTTGCTCTTGCTATTTGCTAGGAACGCCACTGCCCTCGTGTTTGCATAGCTGGCGTTTCTGATTTAAGTGGCAACCCAGAGTAGTTCTCGCTCCCTTCCCGAATTTAAGTAGCGTTTCCATCCCTCGGGGTCACTCTTTTTTCTTCTCTGCCTTTATACCTTTCTGTAAGTGTATCCGTTTACTGGTTCATTATCTTTCTTTTACTGATAAATAGCTTCCAGTCTGCCTTGTTCAAGACAAGACAGTAGAGTGCCTAGTTCGTTGAAGGAATTAGAATTTGATGATTAATGTTATTACATGTTTGTTGAGTAAATGAATACAAGAATAATTTTTGAGGGGCGCCTGGGGGGCGCAGTCGTTAAGCGTCTGCCTTCGGCTCAGGGCGTGATCCCAGCGTTCTGGGATCGAGCCCGCATCAGGCTCCTCCGCTATGAGCCTGCTTCTTCCTCTCCCACTCCCGCTGCTTGTGTTCCCTCTCTCGCTGGCTGTCTCTATCTCTCTGTCAAATAAATAAATAAATAAATAAATAAATAAATAAATCTTAAAAAAAAAGAATAATTTTTGATATAAATGACTCAATCCCAAAGAAAGAATGTTAGTGGTGGAATTTCAGGCATGATTGTGAAAAAAAATTTTTTTGGAGTGTTTTCTTTCCAATTTGTTCACAGCAGGCAATGCTAAGTTCTTTTTTTTTCCCCTTACATATTTAAACATAATTAGATCTCAACATTAAGTTACTTGCTCAGAGTATGCTGTGACACGTATTTTCAGACTATCATTTAGGATTCCAGTTATTACAAGGGTTGTATAAAAAAATGTGTTAGGTAATGAGGTTACTGTCCTCCAAAGAGTTTTACCTTATTCTCAGGAAAAAAGAGAGAAAAGAGGAATTGCTCTCTGTATTGAGTTTCTTGTCTTTCTTTTCAACTTCATGTTTACCTTAATATTCCTTTCCTTCCTTAGGTGTGATTTTTGTCCATTTCCATTCCCCCCTCCCCCGCTACTATGTCATTTATGGAGTTGTTGGAGGAAGTGCTTTATTTCGAACAGCCTAGTTCAGAGCCTTATGGGAATGGCAGGAAGAACAAATACAATAGTAAGGCAGCCAGAGAGTTAAGGGAGTGTGGTCCCCAGGTGAGTTATGCTTCATTCCCTTCAAAAACTGGCTAGGATAACACAGGGCTTGCCTACAGTGGTCTGAGAGCTCAGATTACTTAACTATAGGTCATCGATCATTATTACCTCCCTCCTCCTCCCTCAACTTTCATTATTACCTCCCTCCTCCTCCCTCAACTTTCAGTCTTAAAGTCGAAGTCACATCTTGAAATCCTGCCCCGTTCCTTTCTTATAAGTCCCTGCATTAGTTGAGTTTTCCAAATTGTATCTTCTGAATTTCCCTATACTACCTTTTTTGGTTCTGGTTTTTGTTAATGGTTTATTTATTTTGTTTTTTTGGATTCTAAATTCTTCCTGTCAGGGAGTTTTCCTAAAAATCTGTTAAAGCGTGATGCAGTCTAAGTAATACATGCCCCATATGGAACACAGGTAAAACGAGAAAAAAAAAAGTTACACTGTAATTTTGCCAAGAGTGAAAACATTTTATATCTTTTCTTTGCACAGGACAATTTCCTTCTGAATCTTATGCAGCATTTAAAAAGTACCCAGGAGACCTCTCTAAAGCCAAGCAATGTTAAAGATTAGCTGTTATTCATCAAGTTCATACGGGAATGAAAGAATCGCTCGCATCTGGCAGAGAAGCGTGCGTATCCGAGGTTGTGAGCTTCAGAGAGGTTGCAGGTCCATAAAACAGCCCATTCCGCAGCCACCTGGGAACACAGCGGGTGGGGCGGAGCCTCCGTTGATTGAGGGGCGATGGGGAGGAGCTACAGAGTTCTCACCAATCAGAGTTCTGCTTTGTTTTCTCTTACCGACCAATGATAGAGCTCTGCTGGCGAGGCTGCCTTCAAGTCCGAGACGCCTACCTCTATCGCAGCCTATCAGCAGACGCCTTTTACGAAGCGTCCGCGGAGCTCCCACCCCGCGGGCGGTGCCGCCCTGCCCCTCCCCGCCCCTCCTGCGTGGCCCCGCCCCTCCGAGGGAGGGGGCCAAGTCGGTTACTCACAGGGCTGGAGGTGGGGGCCGGGCTCCCGCTGGGCTCGTGCGTTCTGCGCCCGCCGAGGCGGTGCCGAGCCCGCTGGCTCCTGATTGTCCTTTGCGGCGGCTGCGGTCGTTGCCTCTTTGCCTCCCGACCCGGGGCTGCAGGGGCCAGAGCGATCGCGCCTCCCGCGGGCTACGGCTGCCCGAAGCAGGTAATGGGGCGCCGTGGCTGCAGCCCCTATCGGAGCACCGGTGCGGCGCGGGCGGTGGGGTCTGTTCCCCTTGCTGCTCCCGCAGGCGGCAGCCGGGCCGAGTCACCCGGAGCTTCCCGCCGGCCTCAAGGCGCCTCCGCCCGGGAGCCCGCGGCGGCGGCGACACCTTGCGGGGAGGTGGGGGCGGGGCCGGGAGGGGGACCGGGAGGGGGAGGGGTGGGGGGCCGTTGCTGGCGGGACCCTTTGGGGACTCGGAGTGAGGCGGCTGGGCCCAACGGAGGGCGTGAGGACGTGCAGGTGGAGAAAAACTGCAGAGTTGAGTCAGAGTCAGGCTCACGAGGGAAAGGGACCTACTGATAAGTAACGATAAGCTGAATGGCTTTTTTTTTTTTTTTTTAAGCCAGAAAGGTGTCTTGGGTATCGTTAATTACATATTTTCTGGAGGCAGGCGCATTGCAGTGCCATTTACACATTAACACTGTTTACTTATTTATTTTTTTAATTAAGAGCAGTCTTTAACGTGAACTTGTTTGGGGACTTTTCCTTAAGTGACAAGTAGACCCAGCAGTGTGACTCACCTTTGTCTGGGCTGAAGTGGGGAAGGTGCGATAGGAGTGAGGGGGAGGAATGTTGATGAGGAATGCCTGCGCAGGTTTGAAAGGACTGTGGGGGTGGAACCTTGTTTCTGTCACTCTGTCATGGGTGGGAGTAGAATTGTGATTCTTTTTTCTTCTTCTAATTTTTTCAAACATTAGCTTTCAAATAAAAAACAAAAAGCTTCTCTAAGAAGAGTCTCTGGGTTTTAGGGATGCATCTGCTTGGTTCTCATGCGGTAGTACTTTGCAGACAAGCCAGGCCATTAATTACTGATTTGCACCTTGAATTGTTATTACCTTTTCTTTGAGTTGCTTACTAACCTTTGTTTTCATTCACTATTTGTTAACAAGTGAAATGGTGAAGGTCACCGGGTTTGGGCAGTAATGGCACAGTGAGAACCCTTGGAGCAGTATTCTCCCCTTCTAGGTGCACTCCAGTTCTAACCAGTACAGGTTTTCCCTGCTGTCTGAAAACACAGCGTTCCTATGAAATCTTTTTTAAACCGAAGCGCTGCAAAGCAAAAAAAAAAAAAAAAAAAAAAAAAAAAAAAAAAAAAAAAAAGCACTTACTATTAATGTATATGGGAAAATTTTTTAGTGTTCCAGATCCCCCAGAAACCTCTTAGGCTTTTCCGATACCTTAGGATACGTTTTGCTAATGGATGCATAAAATAAGGCAAGATGCAGCACAGATGCTCCGAGGTCAAAGCCGCCGCGGCTTGATGCTGAGACGCTGAGTGGAGTTCCCAGGGAAGGAGCCTGGCTGTGCCACTCTTGCTGTTCCGGGTGTGTGCTGTCTCTATACCAGCTGACGCAAAACTAACCCCTCTGCGGGTTTCTTTCAGTTAGTGAAAACAGATACTAAGGTCCGTCGTAAAGGCAAAGAACTGTAACATGAACTTGTGCAAAATGGGGGCTACCTGTATTTCCATTTAGGTCTTTGAATCGAGACTCTCCTAGACTGTCAGTTTTTTAATCCTTCTGTTGGCAGTGCACATATCATGCCTACTTCACGGGTCCATAAAGTGAAATCCTTAGAGGTGAAGAGAATTCTGCCCCAGGTCACCAGACTCCTACTTTATTTTGTACCCGAAATGGATTTAATCCAGGATCTACTAAGGTTCCCACCGTCAAGTAAGCTTCTGTATACTGATTGGATCACGTGGTCCAGGAGTCACAGATGGAGATGGTTTTTTCCAAGTAAAGAAATAGTGGCTCAGGGTTTGTTTGTGTTCTTTCTCTCCTCGAGGTTGCTGAGATAGTTTGAATCAGACCGGAAAGGTAATTTTTCACACAGGCAAAACAAAACAAATAAATTCCTCGTGGTGCTATGTGAAAAATCTCTATTTTAAATTTTGGGAGGCTTTCCAAGTAGAGAACCCTATCTTAGCTATGTTTGCATCTAGCGTAGCAGTGGACTTCAGTAGTGTTTTAGGAGTTAAATTGAAATAATTAATATGCATAAGGCAAATAAAAATGAAGCATGATGCATTCTGGTCATGACTTAGGACTTTTTGGGAAAGGTTAACACTAAATTTAGTAGGAAAGTTGAAAATGTAAAAACCATTTATTCCTCAGAATAGTGCAAGCAAGGGCATTTGGGGGTTAATGGAGAGCAGGCTTATTAGATGGGTAGTTGGGGGGAACCTCTCAAATGGTGTCAAGGCCTGGGGAATTCTGGAGAATTGCTAGGTTATGTTAAACTTATTAGTCATCAGGAATATGGAAATGTCTTAAGAATTACTGAATGGAACTGTTCTAATCACGAAGTTGTCCCTTTTCCATGGCAGATGCGTGTGTTGCCAGTAACATGTCCATTTTGACATAACTTATTCTTGTAGGATATAAGGCATTGCTTACACAAGCCCTTCTATCTCTGATTTGATTTGTTTTTGCATTAATGTCTTAATCT
This sequence comes from Ursus arctos, assembly GCF_023065955.2. Classification (NCBI taxonomy): domain Eukaryota; kingdom Metazoa; phylum Chordata; class Mammalia; order Carnivora; family Ursidae; genus Ursus; species Ursus arctos. Next base: position 9,995,093 of record NW_026622986.1, read on the forward strand.
TTACTCTCCTGTCAAAATTTCTAGCGCCCAAGGATTTCCATTAAGAAACCTTTATCAGTCTGTTAGTTTGTACGGGAAGTGAGTCCTCTCTTCTTATGAACAGGCCCTCTTGCAGTATGGGAAGCTGCAAAGTGATTTAGGGTGCTTGTAAACCCCCTTACCTAGGGTTTCTGTCCTTTGAAAAAAATATTAATTGCGGTGTTACACAACTTCCACTAGGTGGTGCACTGGGTGCCACTCAATGGAGAGTTCAATCAGATTTTTTTTCCCTTGTTGTAAGCATTTCACTGACAAAGATAAAAATGTCCTGTAATGTTTCTGTTGTAATTACAATTCAGACAGAATTGCAATGAGTAATTTGTCAGTTTCATTAAGTGAGATTATTTGGAAGGGAACGACAGCTTAATTTAAAGTGGACACTGTTAGTAATATTAGAAATAACTTCTAAAAAGCTCTCTGATTCCCCCTGTGATCAGGAACCCACACCAGCAATCTTTGGTCCTTATTTATGTACACTTGAACTTTTTTTTAAATGGCTGTGTTTTGTTAAATCTTATGTGAACTATGAGCTATTTGAGCATAGTTTCATGTTTTGCTTTCATTGGTTACAGATTCCTTAAAAGAAGTGGTAGAGAATAAAGTGGGTACGTATAGCAAGATTACTCAAATCTCGAATTGAATACTTAAGTTACGCAAAAAATTTTTTTTTCCAGGCATGTAACAGCTTGTTTTTTCTTTCTTGAATGCTCACATAATCTATTTAGGAGAACGTTGTTACCAGCTTACTTATAAAGGAGAGGGGAGCATTCTTCCTCTGATGTAGGAGCTAACAGGCTTGTTTGTTACTGATTAATTGCTGATGTTGTTAAAGAAGGGGGATGAGAAAACATAGCTGTTTCTTTCAGAAGAAGTACCAGTTTTAGGTATAGAAATGGCAGTGCTAGTGGAGAATAAGGACTAGTTGGGACAGTTGCATTTTGGGAGATGTTTTACCGAAAGCTTTGGGCTTTTAAAAGGCAGGGTAAGAATTTGATGGGGAAGGTCTGAAGGTGGTTGGTGTGTGTGTGTTTCGGTTCCAGTGAACTCTGTGGGGGCGGGGAGGGCTTTGGTAATTTGTTTCTTGGAATCACTTGTGATACTGGGTGGGCGGATTTGATGGTGTTTTTGAAGAGGGAAAATAAGTAGTTGCCATTCCTTCTAGGAGGGTAGCTCCTGCCAGTGCTGCCAGTCCTTGGGTAGAAAGGTGGATGGTTGCAGATTAAAAACTGCCTGAGCGTGGGTTTCTCAGAGCTCTTTGCACCTTTGACCACTCGAATCAAGTCAACATGCATTTTAAGTCAGGTTTCTAGCTTTATCCCACGGTGCAGACTTGGGCAAGTTAACTCTTCAGTCTTCAAATTTATGAATTTTTAAAATAAGTAGAATCCTGAACTTTATGAAATTAATATTGAGTATCCAGGTGACTAGCTTAAACGTTATCTGTCATATGGCAGGTTCTCAAGTTATGGTAGGTGCTTGAATCCGTACATACTTCTGATATGCTGTCTTCCACCACCTTAAAAAAATAGAAATAGAATAAAAATAAAAATAGAATAGACATAGAAAAAATAGAAATAGACCAATTTAAGTACACATGGAGGTGTATTATGCAAACTAAGGACTTGAGTTGGGGTAGGAGAGAAGGCTCCTGGTCTAGATATTGCTCTGAATAGAGAAAGGTCGGGTAGGATGCTGTAAGGGGTGGTTTAGGTAAGGGGCTGGGATAATGTGAGCAGTTTTTGCACCAGTGTATCTGATGTGAGCAGTTTTTGCACTAGCGTATCTGATGAGCTTGATAATGATAAAAACGTGTTTGGAAGATAGTGCCTATGTATGTTTATTTACAGCAGTTTGAATCTTGAGAAACAAATACCTCTGAAGGTTACAACTGTTTCCCCCCCCCCCCAGTTGGAAGTTTGTTGAAGGGGTGTTGTAAAAATCTAGAGTTGAGCCGGGATAAAAAGGCTTACGGAGCTATGGACCAAGACTTGTCAAGCTTTTGCTACGGATACGCAAAACATTTTTGTCCTCTTCCTAATATGGCTTCTGATTCAACTTCTGAGGATTCTGTTTGGACCTCTGTGCTCTTTTTCATGTTTGGAATTTAAAATCTAGTTCCTAGTAAGGCTCCTCGGAGTGGACTTTTTTTTTTTTTAGATGGTTGAATCAGGGTGCAGATTGGACATTTTGTCAGGTTGGGGAAAGAGTTGCTGGGTCTTGAGAAAGTGAACATATTTTGATTTACTTAGAGTCATTTAAAATAGGATTGAAAGTTTATGTTGTGAAATTTCCAAAACGGTGATCATTTACCCTTTAACTTATATACACTGAGTCTGAAAACCAGACCCGTGGTTCTTGAACCTTCGCGGGCCTCCAGCTCACCAGGAGGGCTTGTTAAAACATAAGTGGCTGACCCCGCTCTACGTTTCTGATTCAGTGCGTCTGGGGTGGGCCCTGAGAACATGCCTTTGTGTTCAGTTACAGTGGTGATGCTGCTGGCCCAGGGACCATACTCTGAAAACCACGGAGAAGATGCCAGGGGGAATATAAGTGTAGTGGTTAAGAAAACAGGCTTTGAAGTTTGAAAGATCTGGATTTGAATCCCTGCTCGGTCACCGACTTCAGGCATGTTTCTTACCTCTGTTCTTTGCTAAAGTAGAAATATAGTATTTTGTTGCGATGAGTGTTTAAATGAACTCCAGTGTGTGTTACAGCTCATAGAACAGTGCCTGCTAGGACGAACATGCAATAAACGTTGGCTTTTTTTTTTTTTTAAGATTTTATTTATTTATTCGACAGAGAGACAGCCAGAGAGAGAGGGAACACAAGCAGGGGGAGTGGGAGAGGAAGAAGCAGGCTCATAGTGGAGGAGCCTGATGTGGGGCTCGATCCCATAACGCCGCCGGGACCACGCCCTGAGCCGAAGGCAGACGCTTAACCGCTGTGCCACCCAGGCGCCCCTAAACGTTGGCTTTTAATCCTGAAAGATCAATTAGGGAATGAAATAAATAGAATTCCTCAATCTTACAAAGTTGAGGTATGCTCCCAAAGGACAAAAACTTGTAATTTTGAAAAAAAAATTTAAGATTTTATTTATTTGAGAGAGAACAGGAACTGGGGGTGGGGCAGAGGGAGAGGAAGAAGCAGGCTGAACATGGAGCCCGACGTGGGACTCGATCTCAGGACCCCAGGATCATGACCTGAGCCGAAGGCAGACCCTTAACCGACTGAGCCATCCATGCACACCCAGAAACTTTTATATTTATCCTCATTTCCTAGCACTGTGCTGTGGAAAAGGTATAGGAGTACTTGATTTCTATTTAACAAATGAAGGAAATATTTGTGCATCTAGTGATTTTTCCAGAAACATTTTTAAGAAACATGGAATATTCACATCGGTGGTACCCCCCCCCAAAAAAAAGGTTTCTTTGGTCAGAATATGTTGGTTTCAGGATAATCACTGTAGTCCACACTTTATATAACAAGTATTTTAAAGGTTGTTCCTGGGAGTCCTCTTTAGAGAGTAGCCTCACCTGTCCTATGGTGACTGAGTTCGAAGACCCTGAATGCAGTTCTCGGAGATTCTTCCCGTGGGCCGCGTGCCTGGTTAATTTTCTTTCTGCGGGTCTCTGAGAGCCCGCCTCTGTCTGGCAAGCCTCCGAAAAGTCGCACCCCCTTCCTGTTACTTCCCGTCACCGCTGTCACCGTCTTAACAACGTTACTTGTTCACTTTTTATCATTTCCTTCACTCGAATGCAGACTCTGTGAGGGCAGGGCCCAAGCACAGCCCCTGGTAGGCCGGGATTTAGCACCTGCTGGGCCCACGAAGGACCCTGTGTGGCGGGGACTGCCTCCCGCCGTCGGGTGCATGGGCTCTCTTTGTGGCCCCCCCCCATGATGCGGTGGTCCATGTAAGCCTCTCAGTTTATTTCATCGGATCTTCCTATTCCATTCTTGGCTCCTCCCCACCCCCCACTGGACCCTCTCTCGGGCTTGTACATAACGTCATTAAGTTCGGCCAGATTATTCTCTGGAATGGCTGTGCTGGTTTCCACTGTTGCCAGCTGCCGTTCCCCACATTCTTGCCAGCACTTGATATTTTCTGACCTTATCATTTTTTCCAATCTGATGCAACAGATGGAGCGAACTGGGCACAAGGTGATCTATTACTGTTCTGATTTGCAGTTCTCTGACTGCTAATGCAGGCGAGTATCCTGTCATATGCTTATTAGCAGTGTGTGGGGTCCCCTTTTGTGAATTGCCATTTATTTATTCTTTGCCTCTTTTCCAGTTAGATTTTTGTATCCCCCTTCCTGCTTTTCTGCCCTAATTTACAGGAGTTTTTTGTATATTCTGGGGGTTAATCTGTTGGATTTTATGTGGTACAAATATGTTCTGAGGTTTTTTCGGTTTTGTTTTTTGTTTTTTTACCTGCTTATCGGGTTTCTTCTTTGAAATCTTTTATTGAACAGAATCTTTAATTTTGTTATAGTTAGATCCCTTTTTTCACCGTCTAGGTTTTGTTTAGGACGTATTTCTCCATTCTTAGTTAACAAAGGTATGTTTTTACAATCTGTCTCTTCTGTCCTAGTTCCACACTGGTTTTGTTTTTATTTTCATTTTTATTACTACAACCTGTTTATATTTATTTGCGAGAGTAGTAATTGGTATGTAGAAGTATGAGATCCACCTGTATTCCTTTCAGATGTTTAAGCTGGTGGTTTTCATCCCTGGCTTTCCATTAGAACTAATGAGGTAGCTTTTAGAAACCTATGGCCCAATTTACCATATATCAACTGAATCATAATCTAGAGGGAGTGGGAGATCCAGCAATTGTATTTTTTAAAACCACCTCTGGTGACATATAAC